>NC_134091.1:70797209-75797209 GCF_000715075.1 Nicotiana tabacum | reverse complement strand
TGGAGCTTTGGCTCCAGACAAAGACGGTGCATTCTTAAGACAAATTATTCTCATATAAAATGGAAATGGAAAAGCAACTTACTGAAGTTTCCTTGAGAGTTGGTAGAGTCCTGTACAAGCCATGGCCACATTCACACTGAAAAGATTCCAGTTTTTCTGTAACCGAGAATCAATTATTCAGCCAAAAAGAAGACTAAGGATGTCCTTTTCCCAAACCAACAAGCCTACAATGCTTCTACATTTTCAAAAGATGGTGGAACCTTTGTGCATGTGAAGGGCCTGTCGATACCATGCATGCGTGAAAATGTGTGTATATGTGAAGGGTGGATGGATTATAGCTATGAAATTTACTGGAAACCCTCGTTCAATATACAAGCATGAGCTGTAGAGGATACAAGGTTCCTTGCCTTTTTGATGTCCATAAGCCTACTGTTCAAGGTTACACTTTGTGCAGAGTTGTGGAGGAGTACACAAGCAGATGGATAGCAGAAAAGACTGGACCTTAACTCGTTGAAAGAAAATGAGAGAGAGAGAGTGGGAGAGAGAGAGAGAGAGAGAGAGAGAGAGTTGAGTAGATTGCGATTTTACAGAAAGTGCTTGCACCAAACACAATAAGGTAGTTAAGCAGACATGACTTTGCGTAAGTTATTGAGAAGCGCGGACTTGTTCCAGGCATAAGAATTTGCGGGGAAGAAAAGAATCTACACTTGCTGAGAGCAACAGCACTTAATCAGCTGAGATTTGTCCATTATTTTCAATTCCCTAGGCTTGGACTAGATGAAGAACATATGAGGCAACTGAATTTTTGTTTTTGAAAAAGAGACAATGGCAGTGTTTCAGATGTGACACCATTTATGTTAATTTTTTATGCTTGGCCTATCCATGATACCTAAAGATCAATAATCATCAAAGTTTACACATAGATGAAGCACATTATAGTGCATTCATACAGAAGTGTATTAATGACAGTCAAATTAATTCCTTTTTTTTTTAATAATGGTAGTGTCCGGGCCTCAACTAATTCTATCGGGCACCTGCTACCGCACCGAGTAACTCTATCCACCAAAGATTAGACAAATTAAAGGAAAAGATGTGATGAAGCTGGAAAAAAAGGACAGTATAAAGATGCAAAAATCATAGTTCAATCTGAGCAAACTAACTGGTTACCAGCTCAGACAGTTCTGATAAGACATGGGAATCAAACAGCTCTGAAGAACGTAACAGATGACATTATACAATAACTACAGCTACTACCATACAACTGATTTCCCAAGGACAAGAAAAATACATAGAATGAGAAGCGAGAATTACATTGAAGAATGAAAGGATATGTGATAACAACTGATTTTAGAAGGATAAGAAATTAATACTGCAGATTTTTTTTTTGGGGGGGAGGGTGGACAATGGAGTGTTTTCTGTTTAGTCATACTATGAAAAGCTTTTGGTTAGGGAAAATATGAGGAAGAGGAAGGGTCAATTGGTGTTTTATATGCCAGAGCTCGGGTGAACATGTGGACTATCTCCTTCTACATTGACGAGTAGCTTCTCGATTGTGGTGGGAAATCATGAGGTGGTTTGGACAAAAATTTTGGGTAATGCCAAACACAATGAAAGATAAGATGTTCAGCTGGATCTATGGAAGATTGAGGACAAGATGCAGGGCGTGGAATGTTGCTTCACTAGTACTATTACGCGGCGACTTCCTGAAATTCTTTGGAAGGGCGACGTGGGGCTAAGCAATCGATGTCAAGTGCGATTACTGTCCGCCAACTAAGATCCCCTCCGTACGCTACACTAGATTGTCAGTGCCGTACGCAAAAACCAATGTCATGAGCAATTGAGAGAAAGCAGAAAAGAGAATTGAGAATGAAAGAAAGCTTGATTGCATTGAATGAAAGCTATTACAGAAAAACAACACGGTATCGGGGGGGAGAGACACTAGAAAGTTTGATTGCTTGGTCCCCTTAATAATGCTTAAAAAAAATAAACCAAAGTTACTTGACTTGACCTAAATAAGCCGTAAAAGCACACTGAAAGAAAATGCAGTAAAACTACTCTATATTTACAATGAAAAGGACTTAGTCTTCTACAAAGTAGAAACAAGTCCTTTGGCAACAACTTTGTCTTTAGCATTAGGGTCTGCGCACACAGCGTCGTCTGCGCACGCGGCGCTGTTGGCATCTGCCTGTGGCTGGGCGCTGGTGATGGCTATCGGTGGGGCGACAGAGGCACATGCGCGCTTGTCACTTGAAGTTGCCGAGACCACGGGGCCGACCGTGGCGTTGGGCGTTGGGAGGCTTGCCAGGACGCCACGGGGCGCGTCCAAGGGGTCATAGGGCATGGCTGGAAAGCCGCCCATGACATTCTCCCCCACCTGAGTTGGTGACGTCCTCGGCGCCTTACTTGCAAGATAATCATCAATTAGGCTCTTGTAGGCTTTGAGGTTTGTTCCCCTCTCCCAGGTATTCTCATCTGCATCACATCCCTGCCATTTCACCAAGAACTCCTGGTGATCTTTCCTTGAGGCGTGAATCACTCGATCATCAAGAATAGCTTCAGCACGCCTTTTCCCGGTTGAATTGGGGCCTTGAATACTTGGTATTGTGAGTTGGCTTCGTGAAGAGTCCTCCATATCTTCCCGAAAAGGTTTCAGGAGACTGACATGGAAAACGGGATGGATTTTCCACCAAGTTGGGGTATCCACCCGGTATGCAACTTTCCCAATGCGCCTTTCAATGGACAAGGGTCCAATATATTTTTGCAATAGGCGAGGGTCATGGACCCCTGCAAACAAGTACCGCTTTAGGATTTTGACCATTACTTTGTCCCCCACTTGGTATTCAACAAAGCGGCGATTCTGATCAGCATGCCTCTTCATCCGCCTTTGAGCTTTAACAAGATAGCTCCGCACTATCTCCAAATTTTGCTTCTATTCTTTTGAGAAGCTAGCAGCCCGAGGAGATTTTGACATGTTTGGTGCATTCACAGTATGTGGGAGTAGCGGTTGCTGTCCGATAACAATTTCAAAAGCGCTTTTGTTGGTACTTGAGCTCTTTTGTGAATTGAAACACAGTTGAGCAGTATCCAGAAGCTTCACCCAGTTCTTCTGCGATCCGGTTACAAAGTGCCGGAGATATTCCTCCAGCATACCATTGAATCGCTCCGTCTGGCCATCAGATTGCGGATGAAAACTTGAGATGTGACTCAATTTTGACCCAAGGCACTTAAAGAGTTGGGTCCAAAAGTTGCTAGTGAAGCGTGAATCGTGATCACTAACGATGTCTTTAGGCAGGCCCCAATATTTGACGACATGAGAGAAGAAGAGTTGAGTTGTATCTTCTGCTGATATATATTGTGGGGCTGCTATAAAGGTAGCATACTTGGAAAACCGATCCACCACAACCAAGATAGTTGTGAGATCTCCGACCTTGGGCAATCCAGTGATGAAATCCAAGGAAACGCTTTCCCAAGGTCTTTTTGGGACAGCTAGTGGTTCCAAGAGTCCTGCCTGCGTCAAGCGGTCTGACTTATCCTTCTGGCATACTAGACAAGTCTTCACATACTGAGCGACGTCATCGTCCATTTGAGGCCAATAATATGCACGGCGAAGCAATGCCATGGTGCGTTCTTCACCGGGATGACCGCCCCACGAAGTATCGTGGCATTCCGCCAGAAGAGCCCTTCGCAGATCTCCTCCTTTAGGAACATAAAGTCGGTTCCCTTTCACTTTCAGGAAACCATCTTCTGTGTAGAACTAGCGAGTCTTGTCCTGTCCTACCAAATCAACCAAATACTGTGCAGTAGAATCCTTGATGAGTAGATCCAGTATCTGGTCTTTTATGGTGGTGGTTACTCCGCTCTTCCTTAGGGTGGCGAGTACGCACACCGATGCTAGATCAGCTCTCCGACTGAGCGCATCAACAACATGATTAGTCTTCCCACTTCGATACTCTAGGTGGAAGTGAAATTCCGCTAGGAGTTCCTGCCACCTGGCCTGTCGACCATTCAGCTTTGGCTGGTTCATGAAATGGCTAACAGTTGTGTTGTCTGTCTTGACCACGAACGGGGTTCCCAGTAGATAATGCCTCCAAAGGCGTAAGCAATGAACGACAGTCAATAATTCTTTCTCGTTGGCGGCATAGCGCCGCTCTGCATCCTTCAGTTTCCGGCTTTCGTACGCTACGGGATGCCCTTCTTGTAGCAAGACTCCACCAAGTGCATAGTCGGAGGCATCCGTTTGTACCTCGAATGGCTTGGCCAAATCAGGGAGAGCCGAGACGGGGCTACTAGACATGGCCATTTTCAATGCGTTGAAGGCCTCTGCTCGCTTGAGTCCCCAATCCCAGGGTGTGACCTTCTTGAGAAGTTCTGTCAGCGGCACTGCACTGAGGGAGTAACTTTTCACAAATCGCCGATAGAAGTTGCATAGGGCAAGGAACGACCTCAAGGCGTGGATATCCTTAGGCGGCAGCCAATCTGTGATGGCCTGAATCTTCTATTGGTCCATCTTGATCTGTCCTTCCCCGATGACATGTCTGAGGAAGTCAATTTGTTTCTGAGCAAAGGAGCACTTGGATAGCTTCGCATATAATTCATGCTCCCGCAATCGGGCTAGGACCTTCCGCAAGTGCTCTAGGTGTTCTTCCATCTTCTGGCTATATACCACAATGTCATCCAAGTAGACCACGACGAATTCGTCGATGTATTCTCGGAAGACTTGGTTCATCGGGGTGCAAAATGTGGTTGGCGCGTTAGTCAAGCCAAATGGCATAACCAGGAAGTCGTACCACCCATATCTTGTCACGCAAGTCGTCTTGTGTTCATCACCCTCTGCAATCCGGACTTGCCAATAACCTGTCCTCAGGTCTATTTTGGTCAACATCGTCGTACCACCCAGTCTATCAAACAAGTCTGCCATTAGCGGAATAGGGTACTTGTTCTTCACGGTGATTTTGTTTAGAGCCCGATAATCCACGCAGAGTCTTAGACTGCCATCATGTTTCTTTTGGAATAGCACAGGGGGCCCGTATGGGGACTTGGAGGGTACGATGATCCCTGTGTCTAGTATCTCCGTCAATTGTCTCCGAAGTTCGGTGAGTTTGGGTTGTGACATTCTGTACGGCGCCCGGGCAGGTGGCTTCGTACCCGGCACCAACTCAATCTCATGGTCCGCAGTTCGCCTAGGCGGGAGACGCTTTGGCATTTCTTGTGGCATGATGTCTTCAAATTCCAGTAGCAGCTCCTTCACGGGTGCAGGAATGGGACCCGAGGAGCGTTCAATATCTTCAATGCAGAGGGTTGCCAGGAACGTAGGTTCATGTCTTTTGACTCCCTTCTTCAGCTACAAGGCCGAGATGTTCTCAACGGCCATCTTCATGGGCATGCACGGGATAATGCAGGGCTTGGCCCCATTTGCTCCAATCATCATTAGCATGTCTGCATATGGTACGGGCATGGTGTTGGTTTGCCTCAGAAATTCCAACCCCACTATCAACTCGAAGTCATCTATGATCACCACGTGCAGGTTGAATTTTCCTTCATAAGGGCCAAGCTTCACTAGTACTTCTTTGGCTATTCCACCCACTGGCTGAGGAGGTGAGTTGATAGCCTTGACACGACCTTTGCCCTTTCCTACAACTAGGCCAAGGCGCTCCACCTGAGTCGAGGCTAAGTAGTTGTGGGTAGCACCTGTGTCTATCATGGCCCGAATGGGCTTGCCATTTACCTTCATGTCGACGAACATTAAAGTCCTCTCTTGATTAGGAGGAGTCCTCTCATTCGCCTTCTTTTTCCCTTTCTTGGCGATTGGGCAGGGGTCTTTCTTCTTACGGATACCAGCACTGGTTCTCACTAAGGACTCAGAAATAGAGCCAACAATTGCATTGAATGCACCTACTGGTTCAGTCTGGTCCGCATCATCTGCGTCGTCATCCGTCCCATCATCAAAAGCTTGATGGGCATTCATCTGTGCATGTGGGCATTCATTATTCCAATGTGGTCCGCCGCAATGACGACATCCTGAGGGGGGTTTCCTTCCCCGATCGTTGTTGTTAGATGCAGTGCTAGTACTGCCTGAGGAGGGAGCCTTAGATTTGGTTGCACTTCGGTCTCCTTCACTTCTGCTAGGGCCACCAGTGTTCAGCCGGCTCCCTTTGTATCCTCTTCGGACAGGTTGCTGAGGCCTGTCCTTCTGGGCTATCACTTGATAATCCCCAAGGCACTCCGCTGCTTGGATCGCCTTAGGTAACGTGTCTACCCTTTGTCTCTGCAATTCCAGGGCATAAGGTTTCAACCCTTCTAGAAAGGTGAAGAGTTTGTCTTTGTCCCCCATGTCGCGTATATTAAGCATGAGCGCAGAGAATTCCCGCACGTAGTCCCGCACTGATTTGATCTGGCGGAGCTCCCGTAGCTTTCTCCTTGCATTGTACTCAACATTTTCGGGGAAGAACTGTAGGCATATGGCTGCCTTCAGCTCTGCCCATGTCTCGAGGGCATCTTCACCGGCCTTGATGGCTTCGTATTTTACCCGCCACCAGAATTTGGCATCACCCTGAAGATACATGGCAGCAGTTGCTACCTTCTTAGCTTCTTCTAGGCCTCCCACGGCATCGAAGTATTGTTCGATGTCGAAAATGAAGTTTTCCACTTCTTTTGCATTCCGAGCTCCACTGTATGGCTTTGGCTCAGGAATTTTCAGTTTTTGTGCCATAGGGGTGAGGTTCACACCACCCCCAAATTGGTTTTCGCCTCCTCGAAGTAGGCCTTGTAAAGCAACATTGACAGCGTTGAGCTGGCCTGTCAAGTTGTCTATAGTTTGTTGCATGGCAGTCAACCTGTCTGCCTCTTGTTCCCTGTTGGCTAAATCCTCGACACGCTCCTGCTGGAGGACCTCGAATTTACCAAAAATTTCGGATGCCTCTGTGGCTGCCGTTTGCCGGTCTCCTTCAGAGTTGCGACTGATGTTTTCTATGTCAACTTCGGCCTGGACCAGTCTGCGGTCCAGGTCGTCCAACCTTTGCACTAGGCTGGTCTTTAGGTCGGGCATCATTTCCACGATGGGTCGTAATGCGTCAACTGTCCCCTCAAGGGTCGCGATGCGATCCCCATAATTCACCATGGTCAGAAATGGTGGTAATTGCAATGTAATCCCTCGTCCGATGTCGAGCATAGGCTCTGATACCAACTATTACGCGGCGCCTTCCTGAGATTCTTTAGAAGGGCGACGTAAGGCTAAGCAATCGATGTCGGTGCGATTACTGTCCGCCAACTGAGGTCCCCTCCGTACAAGATTGTCAGTGCCGTAAGGGAAAACCAATTTCATGAGCAATTGAGAGAGAGCAGAAAAGAGAATTGAGAATGAAAAAAAGCTTGATTGCATTGAATGAAAGCTATTACAGAAAAACAACACGGTGTCGGGGGGAGAGACACCAGTACAGAGAATTGTTTGCTTGCTAGAAAGTTTGATTGCTTGGTCCCCCTTAATAATGCTTAAAAACAATAAACCAAAGTTATATGACTTGACCTAAATAAGCTGTAAAAGCACACTGAAAGAAAATGCAGTAAAACTACTCTATATTTATAATGAAAAGGACTTAGTCTTCTACAAAGTAGAAACAAGTCCGTTGGCAGCAACTTTGTCTTTAGCATTAGGGTCTGCGCAGACGACGTGTCTTTAGCATTAGGGTCTGCACACACGGCGTTGTTGGCATCTGCCTGTGGCTGGGCGCTGGTGATGGCTATCGGTGGGGCGACAAAGGCACATGCACGCTTGTCACTTGGAGCTGCCGAGACCACGGGGCCGACCGTGGCGCTGGGCATTGGGAGGCTTGCCAGGACGCCACGGGGCGCGTCCAAGGTGTCATGGGGCATGGCTGGAAAGACGCCCATGACAGTACTTATGTGATTCATTTGCAGAAAGAGAAATAGGAGAGCATTTGCAGAATTCTTTTATATTGATTTTGCAAAAATAGCGTCTTATCACTTGTAACATTTTTGGTGCACCCATGAGGTTCCTTTATGTATAGAAGATTGATTTTGTTATTACAAAACCATATCTTTTTGTAGGTTTTCTTCTTTTCTGGTATAATACATGGGCAAATTTTTCCCCTTCATAAATAAAATCTTAACACTCGATCGAAAAAATGTATATTGAATGAAAAGTGAGAACAGAGTACATGGAAGAATGAAAGGATGGGCAGATTTGTCAGATACCAGATCTTACAAGATCAGGATTTACCAGGCTGATAGAAAGAAAAAAAAAAAGGTGTGTCTCATTTTGTTCTATGCTCTCTGTATGTGGGTATTGAACCCTTTCAATCTTTCTCTTTAAACATTTTTAGTTCAGGAAAGAAAAGGTAGTTAAAATCTTTTCCCTTAGATGCATCTAGCAAAGAGAAAAAGAAATTTATAGAATGTCTCTTGCTAGGTGCATTTATTTTGTATGGAAAGAAAGGAATCTAAGGAGCTCCAGAGCAGACAAAGAGAGGGGCAAGTGATTCTAAAGTAGATTGTTCAAGAGGCGATCTATAGAGCAAGCCTGAAGCCTAATTTGGCAAGGAGAATAGAGCAGCTCAATTTCTACCCTTAACAGATGTTTATGATGAATACCAAGTAGTTACCAGATGGTTAGGTGAAGTTGATGTGTTTTCTGCTGTTTTTGTCTGATAGGAAGTTGGGACTATGTCCAACTTCAGTTTTTTTTCTTTTTTTTTGGTTTTTGAGCTGTACCTATCTCTTTGATGAATAAAATACTTTAATTACCACAAAAAGAAGAAGAAAAAGAAATATAGTGGTCAAATGTGCGTGAGGCTTTGAAGGAAAAGAAACAGAAACAAAAACAAAGAAAAAGAAAAAGAAATATAGAGGTCAAATGTGCATGAGGCTTTGAAGGAAAAGAAACAGAAACAAAAACAAAGAAGAAGAAAGAGAAGCTGCAACTTCATCTAAAATCATGAATGGAAGATCATAGTGATGGAAGCAACAGATGCAAAAAAAAACTTCTCTTAAAATATTCACATTATATAACATTAAGGAGTCTACCACGACTTGGTGAAAGTGCAGTATCCAAAGAATACAAGCATTTAATAGAGAAGAAATTTTGTTTTAATAGCAATAGATTAACTTACAGGAGTAATCACAGTGCTATAGCGTGACCAGATAATTCCGGTAGCTGAAACAGCTGCATGATGGCAGTGATAAGCAACATAAAAGAAAACAGTTATATTGGTAATACCAACTGTTAGTACTTTGTACAGTTCGCATATAGAGTATAGCTAAACCAATGTGACCATGTTTTTGATACACAGATTGGACCACCTACCTATCTGCTGGGGATACGAAAGTTTCTCAGGTGGCTTGGAGAAATCAGCAATATTTGCTATGCTAATGCCCCACTTGAAGGTTGGTGCCCAGAAATGAACTGGTGAAACACAAGAGCCGGAGTGAGTTTAAATGACTAACCAAAATCAAGCAATAAAACAGTTCAAAGAATGAAAAAATGTTTCATGTCCAATGAGAGTTATGATTTAACAAGAGATGTAGCAAACTCAACGCATGAAAAGTCACATGAAACCATTTCAGAGAGGTCAACAATTTAAACCATAGATGATAAGAAGTAATGTGATGCTACCTGACACTAACCCACCCCTTTTCTACTAGATATGTGATGGTGCTTTATGCTATGATTTGGCTCAAAATATTTTGTAATTTTCAGAACAATAAGGGGTATTATTTACTGAATTTTCATTCCTGTAAGTGGTATATGAACATAGGCCTGGTGTTCAGTGTCTTTCTATGAATTGGTGGGGGTTGGGATGGGGGCGAATAGAGGCAAGATTTTTTACAGCCTTTGTTGTGCATGGTGAAAATTCCCCTCAACTATCATCTGTCCCTCAGAGGGTTCAGGGTATAGCCATCCTCGGGATCATTCCTCTTCGAATAGGCATAGAGAGTTCATTTTATCCCTTTCCTTCACTCATTCTACCCCAAGCATGGCTACTTTTCCAGATTAATAGGGTTCTCGCTCCAAATTTATTGTTTAATGGTTTTCTCTTGTAAGCCAATCCAGCAATACCAGTTTAACCAAAGTAAACAAGTGCTCAGCCTAATAAGCAGCTCTATTATCTGTGGACATCATCACTGGCACCACTTTGTTGGCACGATCAGTGCTTAAGCCGAACAATGATGCACCTCAGTTCTAATCAAAATTAATCTTGTTAGCTTAACCCATGTTTCACAGGCCACATAAGCATACAGATATATGCCTTCTTAGTTTTGACATGGATAATTTTTTTATAACCATGGTGGTGTCAGCTTGGGCACAGCTCGACTAATTCCACGAGGTACCTGCTACTCCCACCAGCATAGGTATCGGGTAACTCTGTCCACCAAAGCTTGGACATACGGGAAGAAATCACCATTGACATGGATAAAAGCAATTTAACATTTTCAGAAATAGAACACAAGCATTCTTCCCTTTTATCCATTTCAATTTCTTTTCTTCTCTGTACAGAACAAAAGAATTCCAATTAAATTAAACATGAGCCCATTTTCAGAAACAGATATTCTACATTCCACACAACTCCTAAGAAAAGGGGAAATTTGAATCTAAAAAGATGATAGTTCAATTGATCTGAAAACACAAGAAATATGAATCGAATTTATATGCAATTAAAGAGATAGAAAAGAACAGACTGGTTTTAGGGCCAGCAGGGTGATTCCAAAGGGCCTGGAGCTTCGACGTCGCCATGGAAGAAAGAGCTTAATTGGTGTCTCTTACGGCTGCGTTCAAGGTATGCAGTCTTTGTGCACAATCTAAAGTAAACGAATGAATATTTTTGTAGAGTGGTTGGGGCAAAAGAATTATATTTGTAATGGTCATCTTAAGTTTTGGTGGCAAAGATCCAAATATGCCCCGGATTTATACAAAATTGAGCATATTTATCATTTATTAATACTTTAACTCAAATATACCCTTACCGTCATATAGTTGGTCCATATATGCCCTTAGAGTTACACAGTTGGGCCATATATGCCATTTTCGAAATGGAATTCACCCAACCTAATTGGTTCTTTCGTTAATTGTATTAAAATGTATTCCAAACACTATTTACTTTTTATTATTATTTTTTTTTTCTTTACCTTTCTCTTTTCTTTCTTCTTTTTCTTTTCTTCTTTTTTTTTTCCTTTTTCTTTCTCCCTTGTCTGTTTCCTCCATTACTAATGTCTTCTCCAGTTTCGTCACCAATTTCACTTGACAAAACTCATGAATTCCAATTACTAAGAAAATTCTCCCATAAGGTAATCAAATTCCAATTTCACTGGCCATAAACGAAATTAAATTGTTCCAAAAATTATGATTTAAACTTTAAAATAATAAAAATATCTCATCCTTTAACAATAATCAAAAGACCAAAATATTTAAATTATTTCCAGAAAGATAATTTAATGATTAAAAGCCTAAAGTTCAAGTTGTAGTGTTATAAATTTGAGTTGTTAGTCTTTTTTTATCTTTTTTCAGCTGGATATTTTTTATTTTTTTTATTAACTATGTAAATTAGGGGTGTACATGGAACGGGTTGGTTCGGTTTTTATCAAAACCAAACCAAACCAATTATATCGGTTTGGATTGTTCGGTTTTGTTGAATTTTTCGGATTTTTTGTTACATAAATATTATTTCAATCTTACTTTGTTAAATTTTTTAGAACTAAATATATGTTCAGTAAAAATTAAAAAATTGACAAACATATGATCTATAAAAATATTCTTATGGGAGAATTTTCTTATTAATTGGAATTCATGAGTTTTGTCAAGTGAAATTGGTGACGAAAATGGAGAAAACATCAGTAATGGAGGAAATCGGATAAGGGAGAAAGAAAAAAAAAAGAGAAGAAAAGAAAAAAGAAGAAAGAAAAGAGAAAGATAAAGAAAGAAAAGTACTAATAAAAAGGAAAAAGTATTTGTAATACATTTTAATACAATTAATGAAAGAGCTAATTAGTTTGAGTGAATTCCATTTCAAAAATGACATATATGGGCCAACTGTATAACTCTAAGGGCATATATGGACCAATTATGTGACGGTAAGGGCATATTTGAGCTAAAGTATTAACGAACGGCAAATGTGCTCAATTTCATATAGTACAAGAGCATATTTGGACCTTTTCCGTTCTATTTATTTTGTTTTATTCTTTTGGCAGTTGGTGTGACTACAACTTGTCAAAGGGGTGGTCCATTACCCCAGCCAGCCTGTCTAGTCGTGGCCTATTTTATAGGCAACTATAAAAAATATTTTTTGAAAGGTAAAATTAGTAAAATTTATTGATAAAGGGAAAAAGAAATATACAAACTTTTTTTAGTTATTGATAAGCAAAATAAAAGTAAAAAGAAATTAATTCATACATGTACATCATAAATGCGTAAGAAAGTTAAACTAATATGATAATAAAAATAAAAGCTTCAATAAAAAGAAAAATAAAAGGAAAAGATCATCTTATTCTTGCTTATACCCAACTGATAGTCCCAATACAATCATCTGAATCTTCCCAATTGAAGTTTTGGAAAGCTTTACCTTGAAAGCGATGCACAATATTTTACACCATAGTAATATCTTTGTCACTTGACTTTTGTTATATGATCATTTATATCATCTTCGCGCAAACATATGCATACTTCCGAGTTTCATCCTGTCTCATTTCCGGATGTAAATAATACTGACTCTTAATAATTTACATCTTTTGACCTGCGCTTAATTTTTAAATATCCATCAGAGTGCTTAACTGCAACATCACATGTATAGAAAAGTATTACTCCACTTAAGTCCGAAGTGAAGAAATTTAAGAAAAAGAATGACAATTTAAGTTGCAATCATTTGTTTGCACATAAACACATATGAACAACAGTGAAAATATTAAATTATATGATTTTGTAGCAATATCTAAAACCATCTTTATTTCGAATTAACCAAATCAATTAACAAAGAAAAAAGTAGGGAACATGAGAATGGAGGAAGAAAAGAGATAAATTTTGAGACTGTAAAATTTCTTTTTATTCCATTAAAAGGGAATATGAAAAGTTGGCATTGTAATACATGGATTTAAGTTTTTTATCACAAGGAATGAGAAAGGTTTGAGTAGAAATAGTTCTGAATTTTTATTATTTCATTTGTTGTAGTTTTCATTCTTGTTGATGCATGAATGTTAAAAATATTTTGCAGATTCAAATGATAGTATTATCTGAAAAATATCCATGTGTTAAAGCAATACATATAGAAAGCAAAGGACACAAGTGAACTTTAGAGATTTGAGAGGCCTAAAATATTTTCTGAGAAGTGCAAGGAAACATCAAGGAAGTAGAAGCACAGAAAATTCAAAATTTTAAAATACTAACTCCTTTATGTCAGTCCCAAAGTTCTCTTTGAACAATTATGAAATTCTGAATTTTAAAATAGAAGTAATTCAAGGATGTAAAACATATAGTGTATTTACTTGTCCCAAAAGAAAAGGATAGAATTCTAATATACCTTAGCGTAGATCTTTTTTGCTTCATTAATTTTGACATAGAGATGGCTCAAACCATGGTCAGTAGAACAAATTTGTTACAAGAGAGGCCATTTCAATGCCTTGTTAAAGTGCATTCCGACTCCAGCTCCTCTTGCATATGTATATTTCTCCAAAACGTTTTGTAACTCTCCAAAAAATAATTCCTTGGACATGGGGAAATGAAATATTTTTTGCCTTTACTAATATTCAATATACATTAATCATATTCATTATGGCAGAAGGGAAGAATAAATGCTTAGAATTTTTGATTTTTTTAAATAAGATAAAGGTAAATATGAGGGAAAAGGGCAAAAAAAAAAAAAGAAGAGAAAAAAGATAATTGAGTTTCTTGGCCAAAGAGAGGTGCCAAGTCATTTTTTTTTATATTCTATATCTCAACATCATTCAATGAATGATCAGAGAAGTAGTAAGATCAGCTTTATCTTTTGCATATTCTCCAATATAACAATATCAATTGTTCCTTTTTTTAAAATCATTTTATATCAAAAGCCACTTAGCTAATAATTAATTAGGCTTTGTGTTAGGTGTGCGTATAAATATATGAAAAGAAGAATTCCCCTCCAAAACAAAAGCAATAAGTAAAATTGTACCTGACACAATAAAGGAGTTTTCATTTGAATTTGTTTACCCACATGTGAAATAGAATTCAATAAAGCATAAGTCAAATAGCCAGTAACCTGAAAAGCAAAGCCTTGGTTATTATTTTTACAGCTGCTATACAGTATCATTTTTCTGCATAAATATATGAAAAGAAGAATTCCCCTCCAAAACAAAAGCAATAAGTCAAATTGTACCTGACGCAATAAAGGAGTTTTCATATTTGAATTTGTTTACCCACATGTGAAATAGAATTCAATAAAGCATAACCTAGAAAACAAAGCCTTGGTCAATTGTGAATATGTAAAGAAACATATTAAGATTCAAATTAATTCCCCCCAGATATCAAGGTTTAAAATTACAAGAATAATTATTACATCCACTTCATGTTAATATTATTAAAAAGAGATTTTTGAGTTTTAATTTGAAAATAATGATATAACCTAAAGAACTTTAGCCTAAAAACTACATATATGATATGATATGTAAGATTAAGGAAAAAGAACAACTGCAATGCATAATTACCTGTTAGCCAAATCTCATAAACTAATATCTGCAAAAAAAAAAAAAAAAATATATATATATATATATATATATATATATATATATATATATATATATATCAAAATCCGAGAGTGTGGAGCAGGGGCGTAAGCCTGAACCTTTAGTCTTTTAGTATTTTATAAATAAGATATAAAAAAATAAAAAAACTGAAAAATATGTTCAGGATTTAAACTTTTTTTTTGATAAATTAAGAAAATAGTATAGGAAATATATATACACACTAATATATACACATACTAATATGAGTGTAAATATATTAACATATTAGCACATATACTCTTCTAGTATATTTAGAATAGAGTTATAATATAAACACAGTCAAGAAACTATAAAAGAAAATATAAGACTTACTCTCGGAGAATTATTTAAAAATGAAAGAGAGAACTGATTAAGAACTGATAAAGTTAAACAATAAAAACATAACTTAACAAAATAGAAAGATAGAAAGATAGAAAGATGAAGAATAAGAATTAACAAAAACATACACATGGTATCGTGAGTGAGCACCATCGTCCGGTGATATAGGGCAGTGAAATATGGTCTTCTTGCTTTTCCAATGAGCCCCTTTTGAGAAGAAAAAAAAACTTTCTCACTTCATATAAGAGGGATTTCATCTTCTTCCCCAAAAAATTGTTCGCTTATTATGAAGTCAGAATTCATATCAAGCAAATGAAGAGCCTTGTGAAACTGCAGATGACTCTTACTACGCAAGGCGAGATAATTCTTCTCTGTTGAGTATGTTCTTTGTGCTGCACTTGACGAAGAGAAAAGTAGGGTACTGAAAAAATGGGATAAATAGAAAGATTATTGCAACTTTTAATTACTATCATTATTTTCATGTATATTTTTTACAATTGCAATGATTGTATCCTTTCCTTTTAATGCTAAACCGTTACATTCTTCAGTCATAATTCTTAATTAAGAGGTGTGAGTTATGGGGTGTGAATTTTTTTAAAATAAGATAAGATATATAAAGAAAAAAAAGAAAGAAAAAGTCAAAAGATGAGAATAAAGATAAATAGAATTTCTACAAGTATGCCACATAACCTTTTTCATTCCCAACTATATATATATATATATATATATATATATATATATATATATATATATATATAGATTGATTGATTGATTGATTTATTATAAATATATTTATTTTCAATTTAGGGATTGTTTGATTCACACAATAGTGACATAGCGATTATAATGTAGCAATTGCTTATACTGTGATCTATAATTCTATATGAAGGATTGTTATACGGCTAACAAAATATTGTATCCTCTTACTTCCAGATTTTATATTGGGATTAACTATTTCAATACTATCAACCATACTACCCGTTCGAACCCTTTTTCTACGTAAAAAATGATTACCGTAGCTACTTTTAATCCATGCTATTAGAGTTTAGCCGGTATTTAAAAAACTATTGTCAGTTTGAACAAAAATATCCCTAGCTATCTAAAATATGGAACATCTCCGGCAATCATTGTTGGATTTCAAACCTTTAATTAGTAAAACTCCAACAATACAGAAATACTCTATAGCTAAAGTTCAGAAACCCGTAAAGATAAAATTCCAGCATCATATGACTCCTCCTTTCTTTAATTCACAGACATAGGAGGTCAAATTCCGATTGCTGAAACTCAACCTTGATGCATGGTGTGGTCGATGTGTACATGATGCAAAATGTAGGAGAAAGTATTTTTGTTCATATATTCTTGTAAACAAGCCTCTCATCATTACTACCAACAGTTGGTAAATTTGACTGTTATGACTCCCTACGAACAAAATAAATAAAGGAAGGCTATGATTAGAATTTATAATCTAAACTTTATTGTGAATCCAACCACCAGCAATACGAAACTCTGTTCCCAAATTAAAACGTTGAACGACTTGATTTATTAAATTCATATATATTTGTAGCAATGGACATAATCATGTTGATGAAGGCATGCATCAACCACATGAATCTTTACTAAGGTTTGAACTTATTAAGATTCGAACTCAATGAATAGTTATTGGGGGTTTGAAACTCCAATAAGTATTTGAACTCCAGGAATCATTGGTAGAGTTTTACTGATATAGCTTTAAACTCCATGAATAGTTGCTGGGCTTTTACTTTTACAGGTTCCAAACTTGCATATTGTTTACCCTTAAAAAATAGATAACAATTGAATTTATATGCGATTTTAAGGATATGTGGACTAATTCAATATAAGTGATTAATGATGTTAGATAAGCAGATAAAAGTTAGATTAAACAGCCAAACCAGTGATGCTATTGAATCCGGACTCGATTAAAAGCTTAACAAGTAGCCTGCCTTTGGTTCGGAGCCAACACTTATGAAGAACTTATGAACAAAGATACGGATCATAAATAACTTTAGAAACAGAGAAAACATATGTGAATTGCCTTGGTATGGGTGTTACAACGTGTCTATTGAATAATAATCTTCCCCTTTATATAGTAGGGGAATTTTACCCTAAGTACAATTCTAAAAAAGGTAAAAAATTTCCTTTTCGATAATCACTGATCAACTGCTGATACGGGTCGAGATTCACGCCATGATATTCGGTCGGACGCGGATATCACAGCCCTTTGTTAATCGTGTGCGGACATTTGGCAATGCTCTCTGGGGTCTCGCTATTCCGATCGGGAGGGGGCGTGGTCTCGATGGCTTCGAGGGTAGGTGCTTTGTTCGGGCCTTGATACGGGAGGTTCCCTTCTTTGATTTTGATTTCTTGTAGTTGCGTCCTCGCTTCGTTTCCCCCACCGGGAGATCAAAGTGCTCCTTAGCCTCGGTTTTATCCGTCTATATATAGTCCCCTCGTTTCTCAGAGAGTAGGTTCGCCGAAGCGATGAGAAACAATAGATGTTCTTAGGTTCCTTCCTCTGTATGTTACGGTCAAAATGAAAAAGCCAAAACGTACCATCAGTCGCGTCGTTCTGACTTCGGGCACGTGTCAACCATCGGTTGGTTACCTCTGAATGCGAAGCGATGCGATCCTCCCCTATAAAAGCTTCTATCATATGTTCCTTTCCTATTTTCCGAACAAGCTTCTACCTCTGAATTCCTTAGCTATTATCAACCTTCTTCAAACCTTCATATCTTCATCCTTGATCTTCAGTTTCTCATAGTTATTCTTAAGTTTTTATCCAGATTTCCTTCAAATCTTCATACTCTGTTCTTCATCCTTCAAACTCGTTCTTTCAAATCTTTGTATTATTTCTTTAAATTTTCAAACTTCTCTAGGTAACAATGGATAAAACATCTAAATATGTTCCTCAACAAGTTATCTCTGCATCTTCCCAACCGACCGCCGATACTGAGGCGGTTGCTCCTGAAATAGTTGCCCTCGAAATGGCAGCTCCTGAAGTGGTTGCCACCGAGTCGGCTGCCATCGAACTGGCCCTCGAGCCTCCCTTGAAAATGTTCATTCTGTAAGGCCCCATAAAATTTTTCCTAAAAACTCGGATTCCGTGATGCCAAAGTAGGCGTAGAGGTTAATAATAGTAGAAATGCGGTTCGAACTTTTTGGATTGAATATTGCGCTGGGAGTTGAAGGAAAATATTGGGCAGAAGTACGCATTTCTGTGGCCTATTCTGAGGCCGCAGAACCACTTTGTGGACCGCAGACTGGTCACAGAGTGGGGCAGTTTTCTGGGGCATTTTTGATGTCAATTTCGCGGCCATTATGCGAACGCCTAACCGTTTGGCGGGCCGCACATTGGTTGCATAATCATCCTTAAAACAAACTCTCCAACTGGTGACCATTCTTTTAGGAATAAACTCATTCTTCTCATTGGTAAAAACCGCCATGCCCCCCTTCTTTAGGACACATTGAACCGAAGAGGTCCATGAACTATTAGAAATGGGGTAAACAACCCCGGTATCCGACCACTTGATAATCTCCTTTTTGATCATTTCTTGCATAGCTTCATTGAGTCTTCTTTGATGTTAAATGGATGGTTTAGCACCATCCTCTAACTTGATCTTATGCATGCAAAATGTGGGGCTTATATCTCGAATATCTGCCAAAGTCTACCCAATAGCTTTCTTCCTCTTTTGCAATACTGCCAATGTGGAATCAACATGCATGTTAGACAAACAAGAGGAAAGAATAACCGGTAAAGTAGAACAAGGTCCAAGAAATTCATACCGAAGGTGTGGTGGTAATGGTTTCAACTCCAAAGTAGGTGGCTCTTCTATAGAAGGCTTTGTAGGAGGAGTCTTCCTATTTTCAAGATCCAAAGATAATTTCGGGGTGCATAGTTGTATGACCCCATTCCTTATAAAAAGTTCACACATTCCATGAAACCATCTATCTTATCATCATTGAAGTTGAGCAAAATGGCTTCCAACATATCACTAACATTGATTGTAGTACTTGTGTCATCAATAATAATATCGATCACCAAATCCACAAAATATCACACTTCATTGCTATTTGGTTGCCGCATAGATTTGCAAACAAGAAATACCACTTTTTTCATCACCAACCCAGAAAGTGAGTTCTCTGACTTCCACATCACAAAGAGCCTTACTCGTAGCAAGGAAAGATCTTCCAAGAATAATAGGCACTTCATAATCAACCTCATAATCTAGAATAACAAAGTCCGCCGGAAGAATGAACTTATCAACTCGGACCAAAACATCCTCGATCACTCCCAACGGCCTTTTCATGGTACGATCGTCCATCTGCAACATCATAGATATGGGTCTTGGTTTCCCAATTCCCAAAGTTTTAAACACCTAATAGGGCATCAAACTGATACTTGCCCGAAGATCACAAAGGATTTTAGCAAAATCGGCACTCCCAATAGTACAAGGAATCGTAAAAGTACCGGGATCCTCCAACTTAAGAGCCATGGAATGAACAATTGCACTCACTTGATGAGTGACTTTGATTGTTTTAAAATTCATCAACCTATTTTTGGTCATAAAATCTTTCATAAATTTGGCATAACCGGGCATTTGTTCCAAAGCTTCTACCAATGGCACGTTAATAGAGAGACCTCTCATCATTTGAATAAACTTCTTGAATTGATTCTCACCATTTCTCTTGGCAAACCTTTGAGGATAAGGAGGTAGAGGCTTAGGCAAGGGTGCCTTAGCCTTTTGCACTATCGGCTCTCGTATGTCAATAATGTGCTCCCTAGATGGGTTCACCTCTTCTTAGGTCTCCTCCACACTATCATCAATGTCAATCTGAACCTCATCACTTTCTTGAACATCATTGTTTGGGAATTCCTCATCTTGGATCACTTGGTCATCAACCACAAGTCGCCTTTGATTTGAGGTTGGTGCATTCCCGCCTCTTTCACTTCTTGTGATAACCGTCATGGCATGCCCCGTGTTTGTTTCACCCTTTGGGTTTACCACCATGTCACTTAGTAGTGCACCCTTAGGACGAGTATTAAGAGCTTGGGAGATTTGCCCTATTTGAACTTCAAGATTACGGAGGTGGTATGTGAGGCAAGTTGGGCATCCGAATCTACATTCTTCTCCATCATTTTGCTTAAACATGTTCTCAATACGGCCCATTTCATTGTTTGAAGAACTTAAACTATGGGAAGGATAAGGAGTTAGGTTGCTCGGTTGTTGGTACATTGGGGGCCTTTGAAATCTCGATCCTCGATTTCCATGATTGTTATTATTTCCCCAATTTCCTTGGTTGTTGTTGTTGTTGTGCCAATTCCCTTGATTGTTAGGACCCCAATTGCCTTGGTTATTTTGAGAACGCCATTGTTGTTGATTGGAGCCTTGGAAATTTCTCGGTTGCCCTTGGTAATTGTTCACAAATTGTACCTCTTCGTCTTTCTCATGATAGGAATCATCTTGATCAAAACTACCATCATCTTGTGCATAATTTTTCACTCGGGATTGAAATTGTGGACCCTTGGTCCTCTTCTTATTGACCAACACATTCACCCCTTCCATAGCATTAACTTTCTTAGGAGCTTGTACTTGATTAAGTTGGGCCTTAGCGAGTTG
The DNA here is from genome assembly GCF_000715075.1 of Nicotiana tabacum. NCBI lineage: Eukaryota > Viridiplantae > Streptophyta > Magnoliopsida > Solanales > Solanaceae > Nicotiana > Nicotiana tabacum. The sequence goes on along the minus strand of NC_134091.1, from coordinate 75,776,495 downwards.
GGTCATAGTTGTTGTCACTTTGGCAATGGCTTTCCCATGGTCTTGCAACTCTTTATGAAGATGAATCATGTTGGGATCACCTTGGGGAACATTAGCTCGGGATTGCCAAGCTGAAGAAGTTTCCACCATCTCATCAAGAATCTCACATGCCTCCACATAATATGTTGTCATAAAGTTACCTCCGGCCAATTGATTGATCACACATTGGTTCGTAGTATTAATACCACATTGGATCATGTTGTCGATCATATTATTATTCGAGCACTCCTTCACCATTGTCCGATACCGCTCCCAAATTTCATGTAAAGGTTCATTGAATTCTTGCTTGAAAGCCAATATTTCATCCCGAAGAGTAGCCATGTGTCCGGGAGAGAAAAACTTTGCAATAAACTTCGCCGCCAATTCATCCCAAGTATGGATAGAATGATTAGGCAAGCGTTCCAATCAATCCAAAGCCTTACCCTTAGTGAGAAAGGGAAAAGCCTTAGCCTCAAAGTATCTTCTGAAACATTTATTTGTTTACTCCCCCAACACGTATCCATAAAATCCTTCAAATGTTTATAAGCATTTTGACTCAGCGCCACGGTGAAATAGCCTCGTTGCTCAAGAAAAGTGAGCATCATATTAGTAATTTGAAAATTTTCCGCCCTAATGCGAGGGAGACTATGGCACTTACATAACCTTCATTGGGCAAAATTCGATGTTGCGGTGCTTGTGGTTGTGGTGGTGGAGGTGGAGGCACATTGTCTTTTTGAACACAGCTTCGACGATTTTGTTGTGAAGCTTGAGGCATTTTATCAAGTTGCTCCTCTTCGCCATCCACCTCTCCCAATGGCAAATTTTCAAGTTTGTTGTTCGCCATTTGGTACCTACGATCACTACAACAAATTAGAATCACGAAAGTAAAAGAAAATATTTCAAGAAACAAACTCAATTATATAGCTAACACCGTAAAAAGTCCTCGGTAACGACGCCAAATATTAATCATGTCCAATCCACACTCAATAATAAGTGGGAAACGGTCATTGCAATAATACCCAATTTGAGTCAGGGTCAAATTCCTCAGGGAGTTGACAATCGGTACTAAGGTAAATACTTGAAGAGAGAACGTGAAATAGATAAATTATACTTCCAAACAAGAGGGATGATTGTTATCTAATTTTAACACTAAGAATTTAGACTATATAAAAGCGACTAGAGAATAATTTTTTTTGGGGTTTCTATCAATTGGGGAAAAGCCTAGGGATGTAACCTCCACCTAGTTATAAACCTAATGGATATGCTAAGTTTATGCTTATTTGGTAGATCGGGGTGTATTATGTGTCACGACCCCAATTTATCACCTTAGGATGACGTGATGGCACCTAGTCTCTAAGACTAGGTAAGCCTAACATGCATAGAGAAATAGCGGAAATAATAATAAAACTTCAAATTTAAACCATCTAACTATCATGATAGAAATAAATAGTACAACTAACAATAACTCCCAAAATTGGTGAAGCTAAGTCATATGCTCTACACGAATATACTGTAAAATTCCTAGTACAACACTGTCTAGATAAAGTGTAAACAGTAGTAAAATAAGGATAGAAGGTGACACCGAGGCTTGCGGACGCTGGGCAGGTATTCCTTGAAGTCTTCGAATTGTATGATCCACTCACTAATGCCTAGCCTGAGTTGAGGTACCTGGATCTGTACAAAAATATGCAGAAGCGTAGTATGAGTACACCACAACGGTACCCAATAAGTATCAAGCCTAAACTCGGGCTGAACCGGAACAACAATCTGGGCTGGCATAACCTCTAGGACCTGATCAACATGGACCCAGTGCTCTGGAGTATGGGCCGCGGGAGTTTGAGCTCCTCCCCCAGCCTGAGATATAGCTGGAGCAAGTGGAATCAACCCCGCCTGCGCTAGAGTATCGAACATGCTCAAGAACTATGCTAGGGTCTCCTGAAGTGCAGGGGTGACAACAGGCGCCTCGGGTGCCTGTCCCTCAATTGGAGCTACTGGTGGCTCTTCAGTCGCTACTTGGGCAGGTTCTCTTGCTGCACCACGTGCCCCTCCTCGACCTCTGCCCCAGCCCCGACCTCTCGCGGCTCTAGCAGGGGATGCGGGTGTCTGATCGTTGTATCTAGAAATATGTGTCCTCACTATCTATGAGATAATAGAAAGACAAGGATTCATATTTTGAAGTCAACAAATTCGCACGATAAGGAACTAAAGAAGTGGAATTTTCCTAATAGTTCTGTAGCCTCTCAAAGATAAGTATAGACGTCTCTGTACCGATACGTAAGACTCTACTAAACATGCTCATGACTCGTAACACCTATGAATCTAGAGCTCTGATACCAACTTGCCAAAATAATCAACAATACTAATGTTTCCACAACAAATAGCTCATGACTTGTCCACAATGTATACAATAATCTCAACAATAACGAAATAAAGGTGAATAGCTCAACAAGAAAGATATCTCAATAATTTAACAACTTCGCCTCAATGTGATAACAACTTTTACAACTTCAACACCAATAACTCAACAAGAAGATATTTCATGAAATAACAACTTCAAGTAAGGTAATTCAACAATTAAAGAATTAACAAGACAATAAGGAAGGTACTAACTTCAACTAAAGCATGTAAGAGAAAAATAACAAGTAAGAGATAGAGCAAGTGTTAACAATGTCAAATAACGCATGTAAGGATGAATTAGCACATGTAAGGGTAGATTAACAATGAAAGATATAACATGTTATAATAATTCAATTAAAGGCATGAAAAGAGTCTAAATAGCCTAATCTGGTCAAATATCACATATAGCCCGTGTACCCACTCGTCACATCGCGTACACGACTTTCACATAATACAAACAGCACAATCAATCCAAATCCTAAGGGGTAGTTCCTCCACACAAAGTTAGGCAAGATACTTACCTCAAACAAGCTAAATCAACCCACTAGTAAGCCTTTCCCACAAAAATCTAACTCCGAACAGCTCGAATCTCGCCAAAATACCTTAATACCATAAATACAAACCTATTCTGGATAATAAAGTTGCGATCAAAGAAAATCAAAAAGTCAACTCCGGGCTCGCATCTCGAAACCCGACCAAACTTACAAAATCCAAACATCCATTCAATAACGAGTCCAACCATACTAAAATTATCCAATTTCGACCTCAAATCGACCTTCAAATCCTCAATTTATAGTTTAAGAAGTTTTCACAAATTTTTCCAATTTTTTCAACTCAAAACACTGATTAAATGATAAAAATAATGATGAATTCATGAATAATAATCAAATCCGAGTCAAAAATACTTACCCCGATCAAATACTTAAAAATCCCTTCCAAAATCACCTAAAACTGAGCTCTCTAACACAAAAGATGAAAACTAACCCTCGATTTAGCCCCTTTTCTGCCCAGCTATTCCGCACCTGCGGACCAACAGCTGCTTTTGCGGCTTCGCACCTGCGGAAAATTCATCGCAGGTGCGGCTTTTCACTAAGCCCAGGAATTTCTGCTTCTGCGGTCCACAAGGCGCACCTGCGCTCCCGCTTCTGCGGGCAATAGGGTGTGTCTGCGCTCCCGCTTCTGCGGAAGCTGATCGCACCTGCGGTCACTCACAACCCATTCAAAGTCCGCTTCTGCGGACGGATAGTTGCTTCTGTGGGTGTGCACCTGCGACCTTCCCCCTGGCTAGCTCCCTTCACTTCTGCGATAACCAAGCCCACCGCAAGTGCGATGACACAAGAACTTCAGCAATCAACCTAAGTCCAAATGAGTCTGATTTCAATCTGAATCACACCCGGGGACCCGGGGCACCGTCCGAACATACCATCAAGTTGCAAAATATATAATGAACCTACTCAAAACCTAAAATCACATCAAGCAATATTAAATCTACGAATCACACCCCATTTCAAACCTATTGAATCCATGTACATTCAAATTCCAAAACTAATGTCGATTCATACCAAACCAACTTCGATTGACCTCAAATTTCGCACACAAGTCATAAATGACACAACGGACCTATTCCAACTCTCGAAACCAAAATCCGAACCCAATATCAATAAAGTCAACTCTTGGTCAAACTTCTCAACCCTTCAACTTTCCAATTTTCGGCAATTCAAGCCAAAACGACCTACGGACCTCCAAATCAATATCCAGACACACTCCTAAATCCAAAATTATCATACGGAGCTATAATAATCATCAAAACTCCATTCCGAAGTCGTCTACATAAAAGTCAAACTCCGGTCAACTCTTTTAATTTAATCTTTCAACCTTCTGAAACTCACCCGAAAACAAACAAACCACCCCGGCAAGTTACATAGGCATAATTTAAGATAGAGGAGGCAATAAATAGGGTAACGGGGCTTAAATACTCAAAATGACTGACCGGGTCGTTACATTATGACTCTCAATTCTCAAGTACTCACTCAATACCTCTCGGTCATGGAGTGGTTATGCCCAAACTGGCTTTCTCAAGACCAAATAAGTAGAAATCTAAGCAATTGATATGAATCCAAGTCGGGTTTTCCCTATATCTAGTTCAAATCCTTTAATCAAACTAGCCAAAACCTTAACTAGCTCAAATTCTTGTTAGCCAAGTTTTTCTAGACTATGTTCCCCTTTCTCAAGTAAGAACTAAGTCAAATAGGCATGAATCAATGTTTGCAACCATTAATTCTAGATATAAAGCATAAACAAGGCTAAATAACAAACACCCAATCATAAATAAGCATTAGTATTAATAACCCATAAGTTTTACACACTAGGGTTGGGTCACAACCCTAGATAAAATCTAGCTACTCATGCTTGAAGACATACAAAACAAAATAGAATAAGTAATTAAAGACATAAACTACAATTAAAAGATAAAAGTAGTGGGTCTTCTCCAATTTTGATCACAACTTTCCCCAAAAAGGTAAAATATAATCGCTACAACTGCTAGAAATACAAAAATTGCCCTTAAAAAGTATTTCCCATCTATTTATAGTGTCCAGAATTTTGCTGACAAAAATGCCCTCCGGGAGATTCTACGGCCGCACAATTCCATGTGTGGACTGTACTTTTCTTCTACTCTTACATTAAGAGGAAATCTGCATCCACAATATTGTCTCTGCGGCTGCACTTTAGCTTCTGCGACTGCACAATTTAGTGTGCGGACAACAATTTCAAGAGGCTTCACACTTGGTCTTCTGCACCTTCTCTGAACTTATCAACTTTGTCAGTGCGACTATCTTTTGCAGCCGCACAATTTGGTATGCGGACCGCACTTTTGCTAAACTCATCTGAGGCTCCAAGGGATCTTCTACGACTGCACCTCTATTTTTGTGAACCGCATAATCATCTGCGGACCACACTTCTGCTTGCATTTCTCCTTTTTGCCTTGTTAAGCTGGATACTCCTTTTTGAGTTAGATTTCTTCGTTAAGCTCCAATCCTCCAACATGCCTGTAATTCACACAATTTCATTAGTTTTGGAAATAAAAATCACTACTTTCGGACTAAAACTAAAGTAAGAAGGTACTAGTAAGTGGTTAAAATTCACACTTATCACATACCAATCGCGGAGTGAAACAAGAGAAGCTCAATTTTGAGGGCTATTTCGCGGTACATTATGCAACCGTATAACCATTTCGTGGGCCGCACTTCCATCGCAGAACCAACATGAGAATTTTCTTGAGGGAGATTTCGCAATCCACTTAGCGATCGCAGAAGTGATTTGCGGACTGTAGATCTGTCACAGACTTGAACAGGTCAGCCCAATTTTTGGACGATGATTTCGCGGTCCTTTTTGCGGACCACAGACCTGTTTTGCAGTGCTTTTTGCGATCGCAGATTGAGTTTGGAGGGTCCATTTTGTGCATTTTATAACCCAACCTAATTCTAATAAAAGACATAGGGGGGTCGTTTAGGAGCAAAAATTTGATGTTTTAAGAGAGGGGAGGAACTAGAGAGAGAAGGAGGAGCTCCAACATCTTCCACTTCAATTTCTTACTCAAGCCTTGGAAATTCAATAAGGAAAGCTTGCAAAATCTTCTACTAAAGAGGTAAGGTTCTAGCCCTAGATCTAGCCCTCAATTTCGAAATTGGGCTGAATATAGGTAGTGGGGTATGGTTCTTGAGAATAAGAGTTGGTCAATTGTGCATGCATGTGCCAATAAAGGTGGTAGGGAGGTAGTTGAAAAAATATGGGTGATACTATTGATGTGGGGATTGGTTGTGGGGTGAAGAATCACCACCATAGGACCTTATAGACGAATTTGCAACCCTAGTGTTTGATAAATTGCTTAAATGAGCTGGACCTATAAGCACCTTTCTAACTATGGCTCAATTTTGTTGTGCCTCTATAGATTGAAATCGCTAGGAGTCTTGAAACGTTGTAGTAATTCTAAGAGAAGCTTTCTCGAGGTATGTTGGCTAAACTCTTACCATAGAATCAAATTTTCATGAGTTCCTTATGAATTCCAAGTGCAGTTTGACCAAGCTCTCGTCCTTATTATGCTAAATCATCACAAATATTTGACTTATTGAATGTCTAATTACCCAAATCATGTCTCAATTTTTCTATATGTATATCATGCTCTTCCTTGGGAAATAGTCCAAGTATGATCAAATCATCAAATGATTATGAACTCAATCCATAGTTCCGTTGAAATCACTATGCTCTTATTTGGTAAATATTTTCAATGTGTTCTAAGCCCTTATGTATTCTTGAATTGAAGCTATGATTTCCGGATGATTTATAAGAGCCTTTAAATGATTTATAGTCCATGTCAAATAAAAGAATGAAAGTATGAATTATGAAATGTGGCCATAATGCCAAGAATAATGATTTACATTTATGGCCAAGAGTGCCAATAAAGTGAAAGCAAGTATGAAAATCAATGAAACAAATGTGATTCTTTTATATGATAAATGTTTTTGGGAGTATCGTTAGGTCACCGAGGAAGGCTGGGTTACAAATGCCCAAGCCTGAAACTATACGTACCGGTATAGGGATTGATTGAGGGACAAGTTCCTGTTATGATGTATTGAGATTATTCCTCTTGATTGGGATGAGTTGATAGCTAGCAAAGACCATGTCGAACTATACGGCATTGTGTTAAGACGGCTTAGCTGATCGGACGGAGATCGGACGCCATGTTGCGCACATGGTAGTGTTGTGTTTCTATGTCAATTCTCATACTTTGGGAGTGAGACGGCTTAGCTGATCGGGCGAGATTGGACTCCATGCCATATGCATGGTGGTGTATCGGTAATAAAGATCTCCCAACTTAAAATATTGATATTTTCTTGAAGATTTACCTTACCCTTAACCTGGCATTCTTAATATTATTTAAGATTCTCATTGATTTCATGTTTCTCTCCTTTTATGCTGTTACTCTACTCCATGAGAGGGCATTTAGCTTTACATACTAGTACTATTCCACATGTACTAACATTTCTTTTGCCGGGGACGCTGCATCTTTGATAGACACGGGTAGTTCCACAGTAGGCGGCATCGATCATTGATAGAAGTACACTCTCTTCTCAGCTGACTTGGTGAGCCTCACTTCCTTTCGGGGTCTTGTGTCTTTTGCTCCTTGCATATTACATTTTGAGGTATCGCCGGGGCCTTGTCACCGGCACTTTCATACTACTCTTCTGTTTCATTTAGAGGATTCGTAGAGATAGTGTGGGTGGTGTTTTGATTTGGGAAAATAGACTATAAATGTTGTAGTTATTTAGTATTCCACTTTGTAATCTTTTGGTAATCATCAATGCAGTTGTTGTAAGTAATGAAACATGATATTTAACTTTTTTATCCCCTCTCTATCTATCTCTTATAATTTATTTTAAGTTTCTCATGAGTAAGATTGGGTAGAAGGTATCATGTAGGCTTGCTTGACCGGGATGTCTAGGTCGAGTGTCGGTCGCACTCCCCGAGGTCGGGGCGTGACAAAATATGAGGCAAAACACCGTTCAAATGATATAATTTTAGTTGAATGTCAGTCATACTTATCGAGTGTAATGCACTTTTGAATTTTTTTGATGAAACTACATAAACACCTGGTAGGGTGCTTCAAAAAAATAATAATATAAAATTAACATTATTTGAGGTATGAAAAAGTCAAAAAAATTGAGGTATTTTTTTGGATTGTTTAGACTATCGAAGGTTGTAAGACACAAATTATTGATTTTAGGTGTGAAACATAATATTTGTATTTTCCTGTGTAATACAAAAGTGAAAACTCTCATAAAGAGTTTTTGTATTAATTTTGTATTTCAAACTTGACAACTTGCGTATTGTATTTTTAATGTTGCGGAAGACTGTGAGTTAACTAGCACACAATCACACACGACGCAAATAAAGAAGAAAAAAAATAAAGAATTTAATAAGGTTCGGCTAAGCCTAATCCTGGGTAGAAGCAGAGACAGTTTTTCACTACGAATGAGAAGAAAAACACTGTACAAAAAATTTCCACCTGCAATCCCTATACATAGATCCCAAGTAATCCCAAACCTATAAGAGAAAAGTTTTCTCAATCCTAAAATGGCAAGGGCAGTAGTTTTTTTTCCCCAAATCTATTAGAATAATGAGTTTACCAAACCTATAGGGATTATGAATTTCCTAAAAATATTAGAAAATCTAATATAACTAGGATCCATAAAATTCAAGACACAATTAACATCTAAAAATGTCCTAAAAAGGAAGAAGAATGTTTTAGAGAACTTTTACCCCATATTCTGAAATGTTTTTTGTCATGCCAATTCTAAAATAAAAATTCAGCAGATGTATGAATTAAGAGCGAAAATACTTAGCTTGACTTTTCTTTTTCTCGAATCCAATTTTCTTCTAATTGACTCAAGGAATAGAAAATTAATTTGCTCAAAATAGCTATTCTTACTAAATTAACCGCTGCTTCTGTTTCTAACTAAGTCATGCAAGCTAATGTAATCCTCGCTAAGGCTAGGACCGCTATTTACGAAATCCAAAGAAATAATTTCCTTTGGGGATTAATGGGTAGAAACTTGTTCACACTGTTTACACTAAGTCATTTAATGAATATACCTTGCATAAACCCTATTTAACAATTAGCCATGATTAAACAATATGCATTTTGAGTTTCATTTGTTAATTGTTATATTTCATCCGGCAAATTGGAATGCTTTCACTTATCACAAAACCTGTGGTAGGTTGGGTTTCCATAGAACTCATACAACTCGAAAATAAGGATTCTCTCTTGTAGTACAAGTAACTAGCTAATGCATGCACGGGCCCAACAGTTAACGTTGCTGTTATACATCATTGGACATACAATGTAAAATGTTGTTATACATCATTGTTGTTATACTCTTTTTCAATTCGCTTAGTCCATATACAAAAGCAATGAAAGTATGAGATATGGAAAAGTTAAAAAGGTTAAATGGGAAGTTAGTTTTCAATATATCCAATCTACCACCAAATATTTAAATTAGTTTATCAACTCTAGGTATAACAACAATCGTTCTGTAAAATAGTACTACATTGGTTCAAACACAGAAGAATATAATTTACACAAGAACAAAATCCGTAGTTGATAGCTCAGAAGTGTCAATAAGTATATACACTGATAAAATAATCAAAATGCTTAAGTTTGAAAGGAATGTGGTCATGAATTGGTGAACGACAACTTTCTCTCTCTGAGATAAGTAGGCCAAGACCATGTTCTACAGAAAAAACACCCAAGAAGATGCGAATGCATCATACAATTCACAAGATGTGTCACTAATCTTCTCTCTCCACAGTCATGAAGAATTGCTCAATGCTCTGCCACAGTGCAAAACATAAGTCATTACACGAGGAAAGATTAGGTCAAAGATAAAAAAGCCTTGGTGGATGAAAACATGCATCATGGGTTTAAGGCACATAAGAGAAATGAACTTTTAAGTCCCTCACCGTAACTCTTACTAACTGTTAGAGCACAAAGGATGGAAACATGATCAATAAACATATGCCAGTGTAAAAAATCTTAGAATTGTATCATTCATAAATTCAAATAAGTCAACATGATTACTGATCAAAAAAATACATATATATATGGTTGAGTAATGACAAAACAACCTAACACAAAAGGAAGTAAATGAACTATGGCAGTTTCTGTCAGTTTCGAGATAAAAAATAAAAGGCACCCTCTATGAATAATACACACAGATCATCTAAAAGACTACACGATCATATGAGGTGTCATGTCAAATGAAAGTAGACAGGAAGGACTGATACTGCGTCCACCAAGAAAGGCGACATAATTTGGACATGCTTGTTACTCCAAGGACTACACCATTAGTTCCCTGATTGCATCCCTGTACACAGCTGTTAACTTACACAAATAAATTGGCTAACAATGTTAGTGAAGTGAAACTGATGCTCCTCATAAAAAAACTTATAAACTTCCCCTTAGTTACATCTCATAAATTAAATTTCTTATTGTGAAGAACTCTACCAAAGTCTTTCATTCATGTTCTTTTTAGCAACTGTAACACAACAGGAAAGCAGTAAGATGGATAATCCATTTTGAGCAATGAGAAGTTTATTTAATGAGACCACAAGTTACCAATGAACTTGGGCTCAGTATACAGTCAGCACCATCAATGATCTGTCATCATGTGCATGCACAAATATATGAAACCTTTAAAGAAGATTCAAAGCTAGAGAAATCCTATGTGATTACCACTTTTGTGAATAGCAAGTTCATAAGATTATGGGTTATTAGCCTATGAAAATAGAACCATTTTATCATTTATAGACAAAATCATCATTAAGTCACAACAACCATTTGAAAGCTATACTAACATGTCCAAAAGATAATGAGCGAGAAGCCTCAATAGGAATGGTAACACAATAACAAAATTATTTGCATGCCCTATATAATACAAGTACCATAATTGTTTCAGGAATGTTCATCCTAGATTATTTCAAAGACTATGCAGTTCAATAGAAGAGTATATTTATGCTCCTCACCTTTTGTTGACACTCCTATTTCCTCTTCCTCTTTTTAATCTTGATTTTGTTACAATCAGTGAACAAAGGATCATGAATTGTCTGTGGTTTCTTTTTTGGAGCTTCCTCTTGGTCATCCTATCAAACTTTTTCAGTGGCAATTTTTGGCACCAGCTAAGAAGTAGCTAGCACTTGCCGTATTGCCTTTCACGTATGCTTCCAAGGACTTGATAAGTTGCAAGTCTCACAATACTCGCAAAGATATTTCTAGCGCACAACATGACCTTCCTGAAAGTTTGACATAAATAACTGTAATGGCGAAGCACGGAGAATCAACTAAAAGAACCAAAAAATCAACGCCAGAAGGGGTGAAGAGAGCAAATGCAAGAGGAAGGTGAAGAGAGGACGGGAATGCAACAGAAATAAAAGATCATCTTGGACTGATGAGCAGTCTCCATTTGTAAAGGCGCAACGCTCTCCAATTTCAATGGAGAGAATACACAGGACAATAGAGAGAAAGATATTATGTCAAATGCTAAAGGCATAAACTGATTGAACATCACTTTTCAGTTTGCAGTTTCTAGGATTCTGGTCATTTTTGTTCTGAGCACTCTATAATTTGGTTAAATCGATATCTATTACTTGGTATAATTTTGAAAAGCTATAATTTATATACTATATAATTTTTCTTGTTAAACGAAAAGTCTGACAAAATAGTAACAATAGTGCAATAGAAATACACATGCAATCAAATACTCCCTCCGTCCCAATTTATGCAAAGGCATTTGGATTTCGAGAGTCAAACGAATTATTCTTTGACCGCAATTTTGTCATATGCCTTTTAAATATTTTAAATTATTTATTATTGTGACTTATAGTACTTTTTATATAGTTTCCAAATATGTAAATTTTATTTCAAAAAATTTAAAGATTCTATGTCCAAATATACGGTCAAAATTTAAAAGTTTGAATCTCGAAAAGCAAAAAGTGTCACATAAATCGGGACTTAGGGAGTAGATTACTTCAATAATAAATGTCGACGCACACCTATATTGTCCATTAGAAGTTAATAATGTACCTTCTGGATTCCAGATGCGAAGTGAGTATGCTGTAGGACCTGTAAAAGGAGTAAAGAGTCACAAAAAATACTCAGTTGTTTCAAGCATATCATCAGACACCTTATGTATCAGTACTGTGCAAAATGATATACTATTGATAGCCGTTAAAATGAAGTATCATATTACCCAAGTAACTCGCAAGCAAGAAAATAGAAAAGCCAAAAGAGAAGAATTTACTTTCCAAGACCATATGTTTAAGTACGAAAGGAAAAATTTAAGAAAAGCACATGAGATAAGGCATACTTTTATTCAAAATGAACTATCAAACTCAAAACTTCACTCTCACAACCAGATTCGGACACTCAGTTAAATGAACATCACTTGCCGATCAACAAAGAAAAAGAACTAATATCCCTTTCAATATACAATCTGTTGCAACTTTCATACGAAGAGGAAAAGAACTAATTAAATTTGATTACCCAAAAAATAATAGATTTTCATTTATCAAATATCCAAAATCGTGCACCTAGGTATCTATTTTCAAACATGAATGTGCAAATCAGAGATGCCACTAAAGTTCCATCACAAAGAGTTGGGCAAATTTAAGGGAAAAAAAAGTGGAGAAAACTCACCAAAATTGAGAAACATAACCGAAATAGATCCAAACGGAGAAACTTTGAAAAGATGCAGACAGCGAAGAGAGATTACCGAGCTTTTTTTTCACAGAGGTGAGATTCACAAGCGCAGAGCAAAATGAATGCAGCAATTGCGAAGAAAGTTTAGTAACAGAGAAGATATGGTAAGTGACAGAAAGAAGGGAAGGGAAAAGTACTCCAGTAGAATGAGAAGAAAGTGGGGATTAGATGGTGAACAAAAGGAAGAGAATTAAAAGGGCAACACGTGCTTACACGAAATCGGTACACGCATTAAACTAAGGGTAAATTACTAATTTATTCCTAAAGTATCCACTATATCAAGAAAATATAACTTCCACTGCTTTTTGTACCATCAACCGTAGCAGTGTTCGTCCCACCCAACTGCCACTTCTAAAATATAAAAATAACTAGCAAGAATATGTCCGTGCAGAGCACGGGCCCAACACTAAAATAGTTCAACACATTGAATCGAAAACTAATACTATATAATTGGTCCAAGTTACTCCAACAAGTTTAATAGTTCACTTATTAGCATAGCTACATTCAATTAAAAAAAGATATAGCTACATTGCCATGATAGTTTATATACAAAAAAGTGTAAAGTTGAAAGATAACAGAATGTTTTTAGTTCATCACTCATACAAAGGGATAAACTATCCAGAGCAGCAGTTGTACAAAGTTACTATTTTCCTTCCACTACAAAGGTTTAAGTTTGAATAATATTTGCCTCCTTTCCACTACAGAGTAATTGTGCAGTCAAAGCCTCAATAGGAAGCAGGGTATTGCACTGACCTTTTCCCTTCTCCATCCCAATAAAGGGATACTGCTCACAGCTCACTATTGTGATGTGAAAGTAATTTCTCAAAGAAGATAACGTCACATTTTCAAGCAAAAAAAACTGGAAGTATCATAAAATTAAACTTATCTCTTAAGCTAATCCAATAGAATAAATAATAAAAAAAATAATGGATGGAATATTTGAGCACATCAGCAAGATCATAACAAATATGAAGTAAAAAAAGGCAACTGACAAACACATTCAAATGCCAAAAAATATACTTCTCATCAATGTTTTCAAACATCATATTGAAAGTAACTTCACTTGGTTTTGCCTTAGGAACAATTCATTTGATGAAAACGAGTAAATTCACCTTTTCCACTCTACGAAAGGATATAGTCAAGCCATTGAACGATTAAGTCATTCTGTTTTGCAATGTCTCAAAAATTTCTTAGTGTCTTTTGTATTCGGTCTCAAGATATATATAGACATAACTACTTCAGTGTATATCAAAAAGGACGGAAATAAAACTTAAATTGTGTTAGCATATATACTTAAAAAATTACATTAGCTCGAAAATTTGAACCCAAGAAGGCTAAGATTTGACAATGTTCACAGTCTAAAGTTAGAGGTCTTGAAGGAAAGTCTTAAAAGTGAACAATAGGCTATAAGCTACCCCAAGAAAAATTATACTCCAATATATTATGAGCTTAATATATAGATTTTCTTTTAAAAGAAGTATCAATACCTTAGATGAGCGCTTGAATTACCATTTTCACACTCCTTTGACTATTTCTACTGGCTATGGATTGAGAAATGAGTTCCAGTTGATACATGCTGCATTGCCATGAGAATGGTCTCTACCAAGGAAATATCATTGTTGCGATAAGGAAAAAGATAATTTCTGTTTACAGCATGTTTTGTGTTAAAAGAACAAAACAAAAAAAGTACTAAAGGAAACATCTTCCATTTTCTTTCAAAAGAACTATTTTCTAAATTAATTTTGAGAGTTCAGAAACATTTGCTTACGTTTTGGCAGTGTAATAGAATTCCATAAACATATTGAAGCACCTGCTAATCCATGATTGTCATGAATCCTCTATACAAATTAGTTGTCATGCATGGGATATGTAAGCAACCTGAAAGCTCAATCTTTTAAACTTAAAAGGTATTGTATACGGTCAAAACCGTTTCGACCTTCGTACGATCGGTGAAGACGGATCGAAGAGCGTCTTCATAATATCGAGGTGAGATTTGAAGAAGGCACGAACGAGCTTCGAGTTTCGGGGTCAGATTAAATACCGAGTTCGACATCATTATCGAGCTCGAGTCCAAATCGAGCTATGATGAGAAGCGATGGTATCAAGCTTCAGAGCCAGAGACCAACCGACACCGAGCCCGAATCAATGCTGGGCCCCGAGTCGGCATCGAGCTCAAACCCGCATCGAGCTCTAAACCTGGAAACCGACCAATACCGAGTCCAATCAAGATCGAGCCAAGAGACAAGAGCCGTTAAAGCCGCACTAAGAGAGAGAATCTCGGCGGAAATTAGGGAAAAGC
Organism: Nicotiana tabacum; assembly: GCF_000715075.1. Taxonomy (NCBI): domain Eukaryota; kingdom Viridiplantae; phylum Streptophyta; class Magnoliopsida; order Solanales; family Solanaceae; genus Nicotiana; species Nicotiana tabacum. Next base: position 75,761,469 of record NC_134091.1, on the reverse strand, counting down.
TGATTTATCATGGGTTTCCCACTATGTATTTTTTATGATATCTAAAGTAGGATCCCTCCACTATAAGAGGGATGACTATTATTTCTGTAAGGGGATCACATTATCAATACACTGTAACTCGAATACTATTGATACATAATCATATTGGGAGATTATCCTTTTTAGCTTCATACATAATTCCATTTTGCTTGTTCACAAATCATGTTCCTTTCAACTGGGTTTGTATCTTTTCTTATAGTCAATATTCGATATTTCTACTTACTCTTTACGATTTGTGTCAAGTTATACCACATAACCTTAGAACTACGTACAAATTCAACTCTATCTATTTTTCGGGTAAACAGGTATACAACAGATGGATAACCTTACTGGAAGAGGAAGAGTAAAATCCACGAAAAAGGTAAACAAAAATATCGATGCAATGATCCTGAAAAAAACAAATCGATAGGAAATAAAAACAATCCTGGTTGCGGAACTGCTTTTCTTCAATATTTTCTCTAAAACACTCCGAAAGTATTTCGCTTCAATCTTGCTAAATGGAGAACTGCAATGAGCACAAGTACTACATAAAAAATATAGAAGAAGAATAATCATGCCAAGAGACCAAATGGTAAAGTCCAATAACACTGCTCCAAGAACGGAACTTGGGCTCCAGTTCAAAGTACCATCTTTCTCAACTAAAATTAGAAACAATTATGTATCTCAAGCATGCACCTACATATCTATTTCCAAACATACATGTGGAAATAGAAATAATAGTGGCATGCATGTATAAAATCCAGCAAGAGCCTATCCAAGAGAATAGAAAAAGTAACAAATATCCATCAAATTCTCATTACCAAGAAACAAATGCAAAAATCAAAGAAAGAATCGAGAAACACTAAACCTATCAGAAATAAAGTACACCCATACCTTGTTCCCAAACTAACAAATCGCACAAGTCTCTTTTCAATCGAATGCCCTCCACCCCTCCCCCCCCTCCCCCCGCCGAAAGGACCCAAATTGCACATATTTTCATTAACATTTAAGGAGGAATTTAGGGCTCAAAATAGAGACTCCTGAAATTTCTAAAATCTAGCAACAGACAAAGAAAAGAAATGAAAATGTAATAATTCTTACCAGAAACCATAGATTCAGTAGAGGCCATATACAAACAGTAATCACTATGGAGCAATTCAAATAAAAACTAAGAAGTGAGGCATGGAAGAAGTAGGGGTGATTAAGAAAAGAAAAAAAAAAGTAAAAAACTCACACAAATTGAGAAACAGAGAAATGAAAACTTGGAACCAAATTGAAAAGTGTGTAAGAAAACGAATTCAAGGTCTCACAAATAGCGATGATCAGTGATCATAGTAGGGGTTTCTTGATTGTACTATTGGAGTGTCGCAATAGAAAAATAGGCACTGAAAAGTGGAATACACGTGTTCAATGATAAATAGGATAAAGAAACTCAATTACCAATTTTACCCTAAATATAAAAGTAATTAATGCTATTGGTCAAGGGTATAATAGACAAATAACCATACGTGCGTCAGCCACTGGCCCAAGTACATGGTACTATTCACATTGAATTTAGTACAATGACATATAGCAGTGTTCGTCCTACCCCAACTCCCATTTCTATATAGTAGACTAGTAAGGGAAACTCGTGCTATGCACGGGCCCAACATGACTAATATATGCAAATAAGTTATTTTAGCAGCATATGCAAAAGGTATCTGAAACTATTTTCTCCAATAGACCCGTGGGAAAAGTGGCAAAATAATTAACGTAACGAGGACAAAAATATCTCCTTGGTTTGCTTGTTTTAACAAATGACCCACACTTTGACCTTTCACTCGATAAAAAAGTAGTTAATAATTGTATTTTGTCATACATGCAATCTTGATCATATTCTTTTTTTTTTAGTTGCAACTTGTCTTCGGGTACTTTATGCGTGTACCCTATATTAATAAGTATATAATTTAAAAAATTACGTAAAATTATTAAATTATGTGAGTTATTGAACAAAAGTTAAAGAAGAAAATATAGGTCCTTAAACATAATGTATATTGATCCCATTTAGCTAGTTAGCTCGATAAATAAATGATAATATAAAATCTTATAATATAACTAATATTAGAGATAATACTTTATTAAAAATAACGTTGTATACGGGTGAATTCGGGGGTAACACACACCCCGTTTTCCCGGTGAATCAAATAAAGTAATAGCGTGAATATATGAGATCGAAATCGAAATCGAAGCTGGGAACTCTTTGTATCGAGGCCCGTGAAAAGTGAACGGAATGCTCGCCATCGGACCTGATAAAACGACGCACCCCGGACTCGAGACGATTTCTGAGACTTCAAAAAAAGAATGAACGGTTATGGGCGACTGATAGAAGGCCATGATATCCGCAACCGACCGGATATCACGGCACGGATCTCGCTCGATGACGGTTACAGATCAGTAATTAACGAGAGAGGAAGTGTCACGCCCATCCTCGGGAAGCGCGACCGGCGCTCAACCGAGTGAACCCGGCCGAGCAAGCATGTTAGATACTTTCTACCCGATTAACCCATGATCAAGAAAAGACGTGATTTCCTTAATTAGACAGAAGGAAGTTCATACATACTACATTAAACCGTTTCATTTTGCTACTTCCCTGTTAAGTTTCAAAATACATACATTTTGAGATTTAGTGGAAACAAAATCCAAAATATGACATAATCCGTTTGACCTTTCTAGCACCCATGCACAACCCACATAGTGTCTACGGAGCCTCTAAAGATACAAAAGAGAGTAAAGATGGTGTCGGCAATAAGGCCCCGGCTATACCTCAACTCAGGAACTTCCTCGAGAATCTGGACCTTCTTCACGGACGGCGCCTCAAACGCAAAAGGGTCTGAACTTGGCATCGTACTAAAGCCACCAACAAGTAATATAATTAGATAATCTATTAAGACTGTGAAATTTACTAACAACGAGGCCAATATGAGACCATGATTGCATGCCTTGAACTAGCCAAGAGCTTCGGGGCAGAGGTAATCGAAGCCAAGTGTGACTCCCTCCTTGTGATAAACCAAGTCAATGGAACATTTGAGGTCAGAGAGGAATGAATGAAAAGATACTTGGACAAATTACAGCTAACATTACGTCGGTTCAAAGAATGGACTTTGCAACACTTACCTCGGGATCAAAACAGCGAGGCCGATGCCCTCGCTAACTTGGGGTCGTCGGTCGAAGACGACAAGTTCAACTCGGGAGAAGTCGTACAACTTATGAGATCGGTGGTAGAAGAATGCCACGCCGAGATCAACTCGACGAGCCTAACTTGGGATTGGAGGAATAAGTGGAATATCTCACATTCGGTAAACTGCCCTCGGATCCAAAATAGTCGAGGGTCATACGTACAAAGGCGATTCGATTTAGCCTGTCCGAAGATGGAACCTTGTTCAGAAAAAGATTTGATGGCCCACTTGCAATATGTCTAGGGTCGGGTGATACTGAGTATGTTTTGAGGAAAATCCACGAAGGTACCTGTGGAAATCATTCGGGCGCCGAATCGCTAGTTCGAAAAATAATCAGAGTCGGTTATTACTGGATTGACATGGAAAAAAATGCAAAGGAGTTCGTTCGAAAATGTGATGAATGCCAAAGACACGCTATGATGATCCATCGACCTGGGGAGCTGCTGCACTCAGTCTGCCCACTTGAACGTTGATGCTGAGTCTGGCCATCATGGCGAAAAAAACAATCTGGTGCCTAGCAACGAGGTACCTCCTGCTGATCCCAATGGAGTCCTAGTTGACAATCCGGTCGATGCTAACTCATAGGTGGCCATCGATGCCAACCTGCCAACTGATCCCGAAAACAGCATTTGCAGGGGACCCCGACCAATGGCTCGAGAAGCGCCCAAAGGTGAAGGCGATGAGGCTAGCCTACGGTTAATCTTCGAAATGTTGCAAGCTCAGCAGGCGGCGATAGCGCAGCTGCAGAATCAAAGTCACGCCCCCAGCAGAGTTGAGCCCGAACCGTCTCGGGAGAACATCCGAAGGAATGAGCAGATCACCGAGAGACCGGTAAAGTTAAGTCCGGGGTCAATCCCAAAATAATGAAAATGCTTGAAGCATTAACGAAACGGGTGGAATCAGGTGAAAAGAAATTTGAGGCCAATGACAAAAAGGTGGAAACATACAATTCCAGGGTCAATCAAATTCTGGGAGCACCCCCGATATTGAAGTGGCCAGATTCCAAAAAGTTTATCCAGAAGCCTTTTCCTCTGAGCGCGGCACCGAAGCCGATCCCTAAAAGGTTTCGTATGCCCGACATCCCAAAATATAACGGAACCACGGATCTGAATGAGTATGTAACCTCTTATACATGCACAATCAAAGGGAACGACTTGGAAGATGATGAAATCGAGTTGGTGTTACTGAAGAAGTTTGGGGAGAATTTGTCCAAAGGAGCAATGATATGGTATCACAACTTATCCCTAAATTCTATTAACTCGTTTTCTATGCTTGCAAATGCTTTCGTGAAGGCCCATGCAGAGGCCATCAAGGTCGAGACCAGAAAGTCAGACCTTTTCAAGGTTAAACAAAAAGACAACGAGATGCTCAGGGAGTTCATGTCGAGGTTCCAGATGGAACAGATGGACCTACCTCTGGTCACAGATAATTGGGCCGTTCAGGAATTTACTCAAGGACTTAACCCCCGAAGCTCCTTGGCTTCACAACAGCTAAAATAAAATTTGGTAGAGTACCAGACAGTAACTTGGGCCGATATCCACAACAGGTACCAGTCATAGATCAGAGTCGAGGACGACCAACTCAGAGCCCCTTCTGGGTTTGTTTATCCCATCAGAGCCGACGACAGGTCCAAGAGAGCTGTCGATTATGAGCCAAGGCCGGTCCGGGATCGGTACCAACCATACAGCACGGATCGAAGGGGAAATGGATCCGGGTGTTAGCCTACGAGGAACAAAAAGAGAGACGATCGAGGGCCCATTAGCCGAGGTCTGATAAGCAAAAATGGTATCGACAGGCCGCTAGGGTGTAGGGAAGCACCAAGATTATGAGAGTATAATTTGAACGTTGATGCTGCCAGCATCGTGTTAGCCATCGGGCGCATCAAGGAGACCAAGTGGCCCCGACCATTGCAATCTGACCCTACCCAAAGAGATCCTAACTTGATGTTCAAGTACCACGACACTCATGGCCACACGACCGAGGATTGTCGATAATTGAGAGAAGAAGTTGCCCGGTTATTCAATAACAGGCACCTTCGAGAATTTCTGAGTGATCGGGCCAAAACCCACTTCAGGAATAGGGACGCCAACAAACAGGCCGAACAAGAGGAGCCTCAGCATGTCATCAACATGATCATTGGAGGGGTCGATATCCCTCAAGGACCAATGATAAAGCGCACTAAAGTATCTATCACAATGGAAAAATGCACCCGAGATTATGTCCCGAAGGAAACCATTTCGTTCAGTGACGAGGATGCCGAGGGCATCGTGCAACCACATAATGATGCACTGGTAATATTCGTGCTTATCAATAAATCTCGAGTTAACCGTGTGTTGATTGATCCAGGTAGCTCGGCCAACATCATCAGATCGAGGGTCGTAGAGCAGTTGGGGTTACAGGACTAAGTAGTGCCGGCGGTCCGGGCATTGAACGGATTTAACATGGCATGCGAAACCACTAAAGGGGAGATAACCCTGCCAGTGAACACCACCGAGACGATCCAAGAGACAAAGTTCTACGTGATTGAAGGAGACATGAGGTACAATGCCCTATTCGGAAGGCCGTGGGTTCACAACATGAAGGCAATACCCTCAACCTTACATCAGGTGCTGAAGTTCCCTACATCGGGAGGAGTCAAGACGGTCTACGGAGAGCAGCCGGCCGCAAAGTAAATTTTCGCAGTCGATGAGGTAATCCCGATGCCCACAGTTTTGACTTCAAGGAACATGGAGCCTATCAGAAAGGAAGAAATTAAATAGCAATCACCGATACCGGTCTCGACCGAACTGTAAGAGCGAGGAGTAGATAAGGAGGATGATTACGGAGTTCCGAGATCGTTCATAGCTACTGATGATACCGACACCACCAAATCGATGTTCGAGGAGTTGGAGCAAGTCATATTGATCGAACACCTACCGGATCGAAAGGTATACCTGGGCACGAGGTTAACTCCCGAGCTTAGGAAAAAACTCATTAATTTTCTTAAAGCTAACATAGACTGTTTCGCTTGGTCCCATCTTGACATGACATAGATCCCACTGGACATAACCACTCATAAGGTGAGTTTGGACCCAAAGTTCCATCCGGTTAAGCAGAAGAAGAGACCACAGTCCGAGATCAAGCATGCATTCATCAAGGACGAGGTATCCAAACTCCTTAAAATAGGGTCCATTCGGGAAGTAAAAATCCCTAGACTGGTTAGCTAACGTAGTGGTAGTGCCTGAAAAAAGGAATAAGCTAAGAATGTGTGTATATTATAAAGCTCTAAACAAGGTATGCCATAAGGATTCTTTTCCTTTCCTAACATCGATCAGATGATCGACGCGACGGCCGGGCATGAGATACTCAACTTTCTCGATGCCTATTCCGGGTATAACCAAATTCGGATGGACACGGACGATCAAGAATAGACTTCTTTTATCACTAAATTCGGCACCTACTATTATAATGTAATGCCATTTAGATTAAAGAACGTTCGTGCCACCTATCAATGCCTAGTAAACTGGATCTTCGAAGAACAGATAGGAAAATCAATGGAAGTTTATATTGACGATATGTTAGTCAAGTCTCTGCGAGCAGAAGACAATTTAAAATATTTGCAAGAAACCTTCGACATACTGAAGAAATACAATATGAAGCTGAACCCATAGAAATGCACATTCGGGGTCGGATCGGGAAAATTCCTCGGGTTCATGGTATCGAATCGAGGGATAGAGATAAATCCCGACAAAATCAAAGCCTTAGAGGACATCACCGTGGTGGACAACATCAAGGCCGTTCAAAGGCTGACCAGGCATATAGCCGCCCTGGGCCAGTTCATATCGAGGTCCTGGGACAAAAGCCATCGGGTCTTTTCATTATTAAAGAAGAAGAATAACTTTTCCTAGACCCCGGAATGCCAGCAAGCTTTGGAAGAACTCAAACGGTACCTATCGAGTCTGCCCCTACTCCACCCTCCAAAGGCGGACGCATAATTGTACATTTACTTTGCAGTTTACGAGGTGGCGATAAATGAAGTTTTAGCTCGGGAGGAAGAAGGTACGCAATTTCCTATTTACTATGTCAGTAGAACTCTAGGCGAGGCCAAAACAAGGTATCCTCACCTGGAAAAATTGGCGCTCACTTTGCTAAGCGCCTCCAGAAAGCTAAAGCCATACTTTCAATGCCACCCCATATGTGTCGTAACTTCTTACCCGCTGCAGAACATCATGCACAAACCCGAGCTCTCGGTCCAGTTAGCCATATGGGCAGTCAAAATTAGCGAGTATGATATCGAGTATCGACCCCAAACCGCCATAAATTCTCAGATTTTGGCAGACGTCGTGGCCGACTTTATGCCGGCCTTAATACCCGAAGTCGATAGGGAATTACTGTTGACCTCAGGGATTACCTCGGGAATCTGGACCTTTTTTATGGACGGTGTCTCAAACGCGAAAGGGTCCAGGCTCAGCATCGAATTAAAATCGCCTACGGGAAATGTAATTAGGCAATCTATTAGAACTATTAAATTGACTAACAATGAGGCCGAGTATGAGGCCATGATTGCAGGTCTGGAATTGGCTAAAATCCTTGAGGACGAGGTAATTGAACCCAAGTGCGACTCCCTCCTCATGGTAAACCAAGTTAAAGGGACGTTCGAAGTAAAAGAAGAACGGATGCGAAGGTACTTGGACAAATTACAGGTAACACTGCATCAATTCAGGGAATGAACCCTGCAACATGTTCCTCGAGATCAGAACAACGAACAGTTCGGGAACAGTAGTGCAGATCATGAAGTCGGTGATAAAAGAAGGCCACACCGAAGTAAACTCAACAAGTCTGACTTGGGACTGGAGGAACAAGTATATAGACTACTTGAAGACCGAAAAATTGCCTTCGGATCCCAAAGAATCGCGAGCCCTACTGTAACACCCCGAAATTTTTTGAAGAACTTAAGTGTAAAGCCAAGTAAAATTTTCAAAGAAAATAATATTTCATGGTGCCGGACTAGGATTACGTATTTGAGGATTGTAGAAATTCTTCGCGGCGAGCTTGCGAGTTGCGGCTCGGACCTTTTGGGCTAAACAATGTACGGGAAAGTAAAGAAAAATATTTGACGGAAAAGTGCATTTCTGCGGTCCCTTATGCGATCGCAGAATCACTCTGCGGACCGCATAATGGCCGCAGAGTGAGGTAGTTAATTGGGTCAGTTGGAAGCACTTATGCGGTCGACTATGCGACCGCATAGTGACCGCATACATAGATAGTTCTTTGGGCTATTTTATAACCAATTATGCGACCGATATGCGGTATGCATATCGGTTATGCGATCGCATACATTGTTCCGGAGCTCCATTTTTGGGTTTTTAAAACTCGACCCTACTTCGTTAAATACACGCAAAGGGTCATTTTTGAGCAAATATTCTGATGTTTTAGAGAGAAGGGAGAGTGTTTTATAGAGAGAGAAAACCCTAGGCTAATTATTCATCAAGTCTTGCTCAAATCTTGGAAGATTAACAAGGAAAACCCACAAGTTCTTCATCTAAGAGGTAAGGTTCCATACCCTAGTTTTCAATTTCGAATTTGGGTAGAAGATGGTTGATTAAGAGTATAATTCTTGGGTATGAGAATATTATCTATACATGCATGTACCAAAAAGATTTGTGGGAAGATTATTGAGCTTAAATAAGTAAGTATTGGGTTGTGTAGTGAAGGAAATCTTGTAGAAGAACCTTGTGGTTAAATTTGCACACCTAGTGTTTGATAAAATGCTCAAAAGAGCTGAGACCATGAATATCTTCCTAATTGTTGTTAAATTTTGTTATGTCTCAAAATAGATTGGGATTGCTAGAATTTCCTGAACGTTGTAGTAATTTAAGGAAAGCTCAATTGAGGTATGTTGGCTAAACTTTCTCTCTTGGAATTGAATTCCATAATGTTTCTGTGAGTTTCAAAGTATGGGTTGCATATTAAAATGTGGTGGCTTGAATCGTATTTCAAATGAAACCTAGTATGCCAAATTGTGTGAGAAAATCTCAATATTCTTAAGACTCTTAATTGCTCATATGTATACCTAAAGTCTTGATTGGGAATGTCTTATTGTTGATAACCTATAAAGATGGTTGGAAGTGAAATCAGTAAATTGGGAATATAAAGTGTGGCCAACGTGCCAATAGTTAAAGTTATACTTGTGACCAATGGTGCCAACGAAATGAAATAATGTGAGAAAGATTATGAAATGAGCTTTGACTCAACTATTCCAAAATTGACTTCGACAATATAATCGGCTAAAAGTTTATGAACTCAAGTGATGCCCATATGTGGCTATTTTAGCTAATGCTATGCTTTGTAAGTAATTTTCAATGTGTTTTGCGTTCTTATATATTTGTGAGTGAAAATTGTGTATGATTTTAACTTGTACTTCGATTGCCAATCATTTTACTCCATTTATTGGAAAGAAATCGATTGTGTTTAAAGCTTTCATTACTAATGAATTTAAAGTTGTGATTTCTGAAATATTCTACTTGTTGATAATTATGATGATGATCTATGAAAGGGAAGAAATGAAATTGTGGAATATGAAATACGACCATTGCGCCATTAATAAAGAATCATATGTATGGCCAAGAGAGCCAATGAAATAATAATGTTGTAAGTGGTTGAAAGTACGGATTAGGTGATATGTGGTGTAAAAGGTTATGCGATGTACGTATTTGTACTTTTGTTTCCAATGTGTCATGAAACCCTATGGACGGTCTATGAAACGCATAGGTATATTGTGTTATGAACCCCTATGGACGGTCTATGAAACGCTTAGGTATATTGTGTTATGAAATCCTGTGGACGGTCTATGAAATGCATAGGTACATTGTGTTATGAAATCCTGTGGACGGTCTATGAAACGCATAGGTATATTGTGTTATGAAATCCTGTGGACGGTCTATGAAACGCATAGGTACATTGTGTTATGAAATCCTGTGGATGGTCTATGAACGCATATGTATATTGTGTTATGAAATCCTGTGGACGGTCTATGAAACACATAGGTACATTGTGTTATGAAATCCTGTGGGCGGTCTATGAACGCATAGGTACATTGTGATATGAAATCCTGTGGACGGTCTATGAACGCATAGGTACATTGTGTTATGAAATCCATTGTGATATGAAATTATGTGGACGGTCTATGAAATGCATAGGTGCATTCTGTATAAGAGGTATAGATGTACGGTATGAATAAACACTATGGACGGTCTATGAAACGCATAAGTGTATAATATGATATGTGAACACTAAGGACGGTCTAATGAGACACATTATTAATGCAGACAATAGATGCCCCTTTTGTTGTCCTTGTTTGTACAGGTTGTTTCAATTACATTATATTATGTGTTCCACATATAGATCATATGGGCATTCTATTTTGAAAGAGGATTTTTAGCTATACATACTAGTGCTATTCGACAGTACTAACGTCCCTTTTGCCGCGCTGCATCTTTAATGGATGCAGGTGGTTCTACAGCAAGTGGCATTGATCAGTGATAGCAGTACACTCCTTTCAGCTGATTTGGTGAGCCCCACTTCATTTCGGGGTCATGTATCTTTTGTTTCTCATGTACTTTGTGGTTGAGGTATAGCCGGGGCCTTATTGCCGGCATTTTCATATTACTCTTCAGTTGTACTTAGAGGCTCCGTAGACAGTTGTGGGTGGTATTTGATGTTGGGAATTGGATTAGAACTGTTGGTATTTGGCAACATGTTTTTTATTAAATCTATAAAATCGTACTATTTTGGAAATATTAAATGATGCTGTTAATGGGAATGAAATGGAAGCGGTTAATGAAATCTCTTCAGTATTTGATTAACGGAGTACATCTCCACGAATGAATTTGGGTAGAATGAAATCTAACAGGCTTGCTCAGTCGGGTTCACTCGGTTGAGAGCTGCTCGTGCTCCTCGATTTTGGGCTGTGACACCTATGTACCAAGGCTGCCATATTTAGCTTGGTCGAAGAGGCACTGTTCAGGTGAACCTTCGACGACCCGCTAGCCAGATGCTTGGGACCGGGAGAGACCGAATACACCTTGAGAGAAGTTCACGAAGGCACTTGCGTGAACTATTCAGGGGCAGAATCTTTGGTTCGGAGACTGATTAGGGCCGGCTATTACTGGACCGAGATGGAGAAAGATGCGACAGACTTCGTATGGAAATGCGACGATTGCCAGAGACACGCCCCGATGATCCACTAACCGGGAGAAATGCTCCACTTGATTTTGTCCTCGTGGTCGTTTATGAAGTGGGGAATGAATATCGTTGGTCCCCTACCATGGGCTTACGGTAAAGCTCAATTCATATTATTCATGACCGATTATTTTTCCAAATGGGTCGAGGCTCAGGCATTCAAAAAGGTCCGGGAGAAAGAAGTTATTGACTTCATATGGGATCACATAATATGTCGATTTGGGATACCGGTCGAGGTCATTGTTGATAATGGTAAACAATTCACCGGGGCCACCCCGTTTTCATTAGTCTATGGAGCCGAAGCCTTAATACCAGTTGAGGTAGGAGAACCAAGCCTCGGGTTCCAATATGTGACAGAAGAGCAAAATGGCGAGGCCATGATCACGAGCCTGGAACTATTGGATGAAAGGCGGAAAGCTGCCCGGTCTGGTTGGCCGCCCAGAAACAACGAATAGAAAGGTATTACAACTAAAGATCCAACCTCCGACACTTTCAAGTCGGGGACTTGGTGTTGAGGAAAGTAACATTACACAATAGGAACCCGAACGAGGGGAAGCTGGGGCCGAAGTAGGAAGGACCATATCGAGTTATCGGAATAACCGGCAAAGGATCGTACAAACTCAAAGCAGGAAACGGCATACAATTACCGAACAACTGGAACGTGGCACACTTAAAGTGGTACTACTGCTACGGTACGAACTCAATTACTCTTTAATCATGTTATAAATCAGAATAACATTTGCAGGTAAACGACCAAGGATGGGTGTGACTATTAGGTCTGAAAGCACGCGTTACACTCTTTTTTCCTTAAACCGGTTTTGTCCCAAAATAGGTTTTTCGGCAAGATTTTTAACGAGGCAACAGTAAAACGTACTAAATTATATTCGAAGACTAGTTTTAAATCGGAGTCAGCAATCGTTTGCTTCAGGTCAACAGTATCCGAGCCCTCACGAGTTTGACCTCGAATACTGGGGGCCATTACCCTCGGATTAAGGTCTTTAGCAAGAAAAGAAAGAAATTTTGTATACTAAAAGCTAAGGCTTGGTGGTTAGGATTCATTGTAAGGGCCAAACGGTCGTATGAACAGTGCCCACATAGTCCACTCTAGCTATGGCATAAGTTTTTATGAGCTTTCGATCGTGTACCTTTCATACTAAGAAATGAAGGAAATTTATGCTTTGCAATTACATGTTTTTTCTTCTTCGATCCCGGATCCTAGAGCCCACGGGCCACCCTTACTCGGGGACTATCGAGCCTATGGGCTACCCCTACTCGGGGACTATCGAGCCCATGGGCTACCCCTACTGGGGACTATCGAACCCATGGGATACCCCTAATAGGGGACTGTTGCCCGAAGAAAATTTGGACGACCCGGGCTATTAAATCCCGGAGGTACCAAACCTATTAGGTAGTGCCCAAAAATAAAATGCTACGGCCACCCTAAAAATGGCTCAGAAACGTCCGAAATTTGTAATCAGAAAATAATGCCCTTACAAAAACTTGAAACCTACTAAAAGGTTACCCTCGACAAAAACAACGTCTAAAAACACTTAAGCATCTTTGAAACCTCCGGTCGCACCGAGGTTTTGAAGCCACGAGCAAACAAAGATGCATTGAATTTGGGCTTCGTTCAAACCTCCGAAAAATGAATGCCCTAGAACTACATCCGATTCTATGCTAAGGCATCAAAAATAATACACGAATAGAAATTGCAAGAAGATGCTGGAAAAGTAAAGACACATATATTCCCAGAAAGGGAAAAGTTTTATATATATTCCAAAAATATATTTATAAAGGCCCGACAGAACGGCCTCAGAATAAAAAAATACGTAAGGAAAAAAAAATTGAAAAAAGTACTAAGGCATCTACGCACGACTCGTCGCCAGAACCGTCGGAGCCCTCAGATCCCTCAGAGACCTCGAAGCCTTCGGCATCCTCGGGCTCGTAGAGCTTCTTTGCCTCGGTCTCGATCCTCCTAGCTTCTTCGATGTCAGCCAATAGGTCAAAACCTCGGGCGTGGATCTCTTCGAGGGCCTCTCTTCGGGACAGCCGCTTAATGTATTCAGTCTTTGTCTTTAGGCGAGTCTCGGCTGCCTCCACATCGGCCTTGTACTGGGCCATCATTTCCTCAGCATCAGCATAGGTTGTGTCTAATGTGGACCTCAATGCTGCATATTCTCTTCCGAGGGCATCCCGTTCTGCGACGGTCGAGCTTAGTTGTGCTCGAAGATCATCATTTAGCTGAGACCACTTATCGGTTTTGTCCTTTGCCACCCGGAGTTGGTTCTCGACCAATGCCAGCTCCCCCTTCGCAGTTTCCTTCTCCGAAGCCGGCAGGTCCATCCTGCCCTTCCACCCTTCGGCCATGGCCTTGACCTTGTCCATCTCGGCCCGGAGCTGGTCGATTAGGTCAATCTTCTGTTGGACCTGCAAAGTTGTGTTGTTAGTCACCACGACTAGCTCCTTTTTTTTAGCTTCAAAGACCTTTTGCCTTTTCAACCAAGTCGGCATGTTCCCGCTTCGGGATCGAGGCCTCCTTCTGAGCTTTTTCCAGCTCGGCCTGGAGAATCGGGAAGTCTTTAAGGGCCTCGACCTGTTGCTCACTAAGAAGCATGTACATGTCCTTCTTTCAGACCTGCTCTTTGAGCTCGAACTCAAGCTGGCTAATTTCTAAGCGGTACCGGAGGAAGCTTTCATGTTGAAGCACTGAGGCCTGTAAAACAACAAAAGTAGTAAGAGGCATCAAAACTTAAAGTAGAATTCATAAAGGGGTATAAAAGTGTTGGCGCCTTACCCGGTTCAGCGCCTGATGTGCCTCATTGAAAAGACTTGACGTGCCCACCTCGTTCATCTTTGCCTGGTCCTCCTCGGTCGCCAGGCATCGGATGTAGCTGGCTACGCCCACCGAAGAAGATAGGACCCGAGCATCCTACGGGACTGTAAGAACAACCGTTCTCTTGCGCCCGGGGTCCACGCTCGGTGCGAGAAATAGCTTCACCAGTTTTGGGCTCGAACTCGGCCTGCTAGCTCCCGAGGGCACGTCTTTCTTCGGGATCTCCAGGTGACCCACCCCGAAAAAATCCTCCAATGTGGACATGTCCATACCGTCAAAAAAGGATTTGAGGGGATCATTTGAACCCTGCACTCCCTCACTTAAATTTTCTTTGCCCGCTTGGGCCTTTTCGAGCATGGACTCGGTATATGAGGGCGTGTCTATGATGTCAATGACACCGGTCGCCTCCTTCAAAACGGGAGCAGCTTCCTGGGAGGTCACAACCTCCATCTCCCCCTCAGGTTCCCAAGCCTGAAGGGGATCGACCTCGTGGTCTCTTTTCTCGGTCGTCGCCTGCTCCCCAGTGAGGGTCGATCCATGGGTCTTCGGGCTCATCCCTGAGCCGGTAGAGATAGCCAGGGTCCGGTGCCCTGGACTTGGTATTTTTCTTGGGCTTCTGGGCCCGGGTGGCCACCCTCTTCTTCCTCTTCCCCTCGGGGTTTGGGGAACCCGAGGACTTTCTCTTTTTCTTTTTCTCCTCCTTCGTGGTAGCCTCGGGCTATCGGAAGACGGAGGGCTCGGTAGGCAAAGATGGATCCTCGTCCTCATCAAGCGACCTAAGTTCGATGGTCTTAGGCAGACCTGTAAGAAAAAAGAAAAAGTTAGCACTATATAATTTAAGAGCATGATGATAGCTATTTCTGGGAAGAACCTCACCATGAGAACGGGCCTCTCATTTTCCCTTCAAAAGTTTGCGCCATGCGTGCTCGGAGTAAGGCATCTGCTTACAAATCCCCTCGATCCACTCCTTGAATCGAGGGATTGCATCTGGAACTTGGGCAACAAATGCACGACCACAATCACAAGCGATGAGAAAAAGAAATAAAAAGGATGACCCAAGAAAGACAATACTTATGGGATGCATTCCACTCCTCGGGGAACGACAAAAACTCGAGGGGAATCAGGTCTTCGGTTTTCACCCGAACAAACCTCCCTTGCCAACCTCGGTCCCGGTCCTCATCAATGCTCAAGAAAGGAGCCTTGCTCGCTCGGTGGATGAGCTTGATTAGTCCCCCTCAAAAGATTCGGGACTGTACAGGCAGAAAAGGTTATCGAGGGTGAACCGGGGACACTCGGTGTTGTAACGTACGAAGGAAGGAACCAGGGTTCATTTATCATTTCACATCGTTTTGGCAAACCTACTCGCTGAAAAAGGAGGGAACTATCTATATATAGGTGAATTCAGGGGTAACGCACACCCCGTTTTCCTGGTGAATCAAACGAAGTACGAGTGTGAATATATGAGATCAAAATCAAAGTTAGGAAATCTTTGTATCGAGGCCTGTGAAAAGTGAATAGAGTGCTCGCCATCGGACCTGATAAAATGACACACCCCATACTCGGGATGAGTTCTGAGACTTCGGAAAATACAATGAACAGTTATAGGCAACAGATAGGGGGCCGTGATATCCGCAACTGACCGAATATCACGATGCGGATCTCGATCGATGACGGTTACGGATCAGTAATTAACGAGGGAGAAAGATTTTTACCTTTTTTAGATTTGTACTAGGTATGAAACTCTCCTACTCCCTTCATTCCAATTTATGTGAACCTGTTTGACTGGGCACGGAGTTTAAGAAAAAATAAAGATTTTTGAAATTTGTGGTCCTAAACAAATCAAAAAGCGCCCCAGAGTATTTGTGTGGTTATAAAAGCTTCTCATTAAGGGTAGAATTGTAAGTTTAAGCTAAATTATTTCCAAATTTAGAAAGGGGTCATTCTTTTTGGAACGGACCAAAAAGGAAATAGGTTCACATAAACTGGAACGGAGGGAGTACTATATAAAGGGGAAGTTTTCTCTTTGATAACATATATTGTAACACGCGAACCAAGGCAATACAAATTCAATTTTCTGCTTTCTAGCTAGTGCAAAGTTCTTACTTTATTGTTGTTCTTCATTCCTAATTGGCTTCGAACCAAGGGTCTGATCGACGGCAAAACTACTGTTTAGCCTAAGTTCGAGCCAAACCGTAACATTACACTTGGTTTGATTATTCATTTTATTTTTAACTCGTTTATCTAATATTCTTGATTATTTGTGTTGAATCTATCCACATTGTAGATAATAAATTTGCGTCAGAAAAATAATCGAGACTGAAAAATATTGCAACAATCGTAGTATTTGATTTCAAATAATTTGAGCGTACAATCTCTATGAATCCTCTGATTCTTCTTTCCAATAGTAAATAAATTCAAGGGCCCTTGAGCTTGATCTTGAATATGTAATTGTTGCCACGAATGATGATCTTGAATTCAACTAGCACGAACTTTGATTTGAACTCGTACTCCTTGAATCTTGATTTGTTCTTCATTCTTGAGCTTGAGCTTGATCGCTTGAACTTGAACTTGATTTGTTCTTCGTTCTTGAGCTTGAACTTGATTTCTTGAACTTGAACTTGATTGCTTGAAGCTTGAAACTTATAGAGAAATTTGCGGCGTTTGATCCACGAGCTCTCTCTTGCTTTTTATTATAACTTCTGGTGTCTTTTCTGGGTTATGAAGACCCCTATTTATAGTTGTAGGAGGGAAGAGTTATGATAAGAACAAACTCTTTCTGACCAATCAAATCGAAGTGTGACAAGGCCGCATTTGATTGGCTAGAACATGTCACTTGCACACGTGGCGCGATTTCATTAGCCTTTTAATGTGACTTGGCATGCCTTGTTATTTTGACACATGGCATGATCCCATTGGCTCTTCTGTTTGACTTGGCATGCCACATCATTTGACACGTGGCACTGGGCCTCTAGAAAGTTGTCCTCTTGGGCCTAATAAAGTGGACTCATCATTTGTAGCCCAATTAAATGGGGTAGCCCAATGGATTAAGACTTATTTATTTAATCCATCTATATTGGACTTATACAATTAATTCAATTATATTAGCCCATAATATTTATTTGGACCAATATATCTTGAATTTAAAATATAGTCCAAATTATTTTATGGATTTAATTTTAATATAATTTATATGCCTACAAATATCCATACTTCAAGACTTGTATAAATGTGTCGATCTCAAAAGAGTAGGCTTAAAGTATTAGTTGAGCAATCAATTTGGAGTCGATCAAATAAAAATTGTCCCGCAATTTATTCCTTGTCAATTCAAATTTGTATAGAAATAATACTAAGCTACACATGCATAGCATTCTTGGAACTTAAATCCAACATTATCAAGGATTTCATTAGAAAAGAATCATATGTATTCCGTCATTGGATTCTTGGAACTTGAATTTAACATTGCCAAGGATTTCATCTTTCCTTAATTAGAAAAAGGATCCAACAGTAATGATTAGGCTAGGATAAGTTGCATTCGCATGATTTCATTCCTGTATCTACGTCATTCAGTTTGGCAATTTATTTTACATCACTTCAGACTCAAACGTAGCTATATTGGAACTTTTTCCCATGATTTACTATGGATTCTCACGCTTTGAAAACTCTTTCTGCCAGCTAAACTCCTAGCTTAGATCAGATTACTACGACCGCCTCAACAAGTCAAATCCTTGTAGGAAACCAATTGTAGCAATGTACTACATCGAAAATTATTTCTCACTAGTTGCGTTTAACCATCTATATAAGGCTACATACTCTTTTCTCGTAAACACCAATTTCTGCGTTTGCAAACCATTTTGAGTATATTTTTGACAATTTGGAAGCATTAACGCGAAGGTAATTTCTTCTCCTTTTCTTGTGCTTTTCTTCTTTTGTCGTTTTTTGTAGGTCAAACAAGAAGGATGTGTTCTTGTTTAACGAGATGATCCATGGGTGTGAGGGGATGGGTACTCATCCTTGCCCGAATATAGGAGAGATTACTCTCAATGTGACTCGACTATCGGAGAGATTATTCTCAAAATGACCCGACTATCGGAGAGATTACTCTCAATGTGGCTCGATTATCAGAGAGATTACTCTCAAAATTATCCGACTATCAGAGAGATTACTCTCAATGTGGCTCGACTATCGGAGAGATTACTCTTAAAATGACCCGACTATCAGAGAGTTTACTCTCAAAATGACCCGACTATCGGAGAGATTACTCTCAATGTGGATCGATTATCGGAGAGATTACTCTCAATGTGACCCGACTATCAGAGAGATTACTCTTAATATGCCTTGACTATCGGAGAGATTACTCTCAATATGGCTCTACTATCGGAGAGATTACTCTCAAAATGACCTGACTATCAGAGAGATTATTCTCAATGTGCCCGACTATCGGAGAGATTACTCTCAATGTGCCCCGACTATCGGAGAGATTACTCTCAAGAGACTTATATGTCCACCTTAAGATTGGAAAATTATAGTTTTTTTAAGGACAAACCCACGAAGAGGCCAACTTAAGGTGCAAAGGGATTCATATGTACACCTTAAGATTGGAAAATTATAAAGCTTCAACTCGACGACTTCGTGGACTTGACGACATTGACTTGAATATTTGGAAACTTTGAAGATTTGACGGACTTTGCAGACTTCAACTTGAAGAGTGGCGAACGTGAAGACTTTAACTTGAAGACCGACGGACTTGAAGATTTCAACTTGGAGACTTCAACTTGAAGACCGACGGACTTGAAGACTTCAACTTGGAGACTTGGAGGGTTTAACCATTTCAACTTGAAGAGCAGCAAACTTGAAGACCTGAAGACTTAAATATTTGGTGAACATGAAGACATAATAAATCCCTGAACTTCAGTGCAAATACTTGGTAGCCTCCTAAAAGACTATAATCGCCCTATTGAAGACACTGGTTTATCATGAAGGCTTGCCCCCTCTAAGTCATATGAGATCCAAAGTTCAAAAGAAGAATAAAATTTCAGCCTGATTTTCAAGTATTGTTTGAATGAATTACTTCCATCATACTTCATTTGGACAACGACTAGGGCAATATGTATCTTTTGAACTTATGCGACTGAACTCAGAATGAAACTCTAAGTTGCCTACATACCTCGGTGAAGAGGATCAAGTCATACCATAGTTCAGAATGTGTGGATATTCTTTTTTTTATGTCCTGATTTTTTGCTTAGGCCACCCCTTTCGAGGGTTTCAACCTAGCAGACTTTTTTTATTTTATTTTTATTTTATTTTTTTATGTCCTAACTTTTGCCTAGGCCGCCCCTTTCGAAGTTTTCAACCTTTTTTTGTGTGGGCCGTACACAGTTTAAACTCATGCAGGCCAGGAGTGTAGGAACATGCAGTTTAGGCTCATGCGTCAAGGAGCGTTGCATCTTCAAGTATAATACTTCTTCAAAAACTTGCCATTGATAGGGCTGATTCTCATGCCATCTGCATCAACTAGCTTGTAAGCCCCACTTGAATAAACTTCTTGTACGACATATGGCCCATTCCATTTTGAAGTGAACTTCCCTACAGGTTTATGGGAAGTAATTATGGGTTTTCGTACGGCAAGGACTTGATATCCTACTTGAAAGGATCTCAGGCGAACTCTTTTATTGAAGGCGTGAGACAATCAAGCTTGATAACATTCAAGACTCTGTTGAGCTTCCAACCTCTTCTCATCAAGAGCCTCCAACTCTGCTAATTGAAGTCGAGCATTTTCTTCAGCAAGTGATCCCTTCTTGAATAGCCAGTCGTAATGAAGGTATTTGACGCTCGAGTGGCAAGACAACTTCGACTCCATAAACGAGTGAATAAGGAGTCGCTTGTGTTGGCGTGCGGTGAGTCGTCCTATATGCCCATAGAGCTTCTTCCATACGGTCATTCCAATCTCGTTTGGATTTGGAGACAATTTTCTTTAACAAGTTTCATAGAGTTTTGTTGAATGCCTCAGCTAGACCATTGGCGGCAACATTGTACATCGAAGAGTTACGTTGCTTGAAGCCAAAGAGATCACAAATCTTTTTCATCAACCTATTATTGAATGGCTTTCCATTATCCGTTATTATATAACGAGGAATGCCAAAGTGATAGATTATGTTTACTCGGATGAAACTTGCAACATTTTCCTTCTTTACCTCCTTAAGAGCAATAGCTTCGGCCCATTTTGAGAAGTAGTCAGTTGCAGCCAAGATGTATAGGTGCCCACCAGAGGACTTTGACAGTGGTCTAACAACATCCAATTCCCAAGCGTCAAACAGGAAGGATGCCACAGTCGGGTGCAACACTTCAGGAGGTTGATGAATAACATTCGCATGGAATTGACAAGCCTTACATCTTCGAGCATAGTCCAAGCAATCTTTTACCATCGTTGGCCAATAATATCCCATCCTTTTTATATGGAAGTGGAGCTTTGGTACAGACTGATGTGAACCACATACCCCAGAATGTGCCTCTTGCAAAGCTTGGAGTGCTTCTTCTTCCCCTAAGCATTGTAAGAGTACTCCCTCGAATGATCTTTTGTATAGAGTATCTTTGTAGTAAAGGAAGCGAGGTGTACGACGACGGATTTCAGTCCTTCTCCTCGAATTTTTTGGAAGTATCCCATAGCTTAAGTAGTCGATAATGGGTTGTTGCCATTCTTCTTTCTCAGCTTCATAAACAGCGACAAGATGCTTGAGTTCATTTCCTTCACCTTCAACCTAATTTGGCAGCGGTACTACCCATTTTTGGCAGACAGTAACTTGCGCTTGATCATGTAGGGTTAACGATGAAGCTAGGGCAGCTAAAGCATCAACCTTTTTGTTTTCTATCCTTGGCACATGTTGAATAGTCACGTCACCGACCCATCCCATTAATTGTAACTACCTAAAAGCTGGTTGATCACCAACTGAGAGTCACCAAAGGCTTAAAATTGCAACCGCTTCATTTCGACAGCCATTTCAAGCCCAAGTATTAGTGCTTGATACTCAGCAACGTTGTTAGAGCAGAGTTGCGTCAACGTAAAAGAGTAGGGCAGAACTTCACCTTAAGAAGTGATTGTCATGATCCAAAATCTCACCAGTCGTGATGGCGCCTATCTCAATACTAAGCAAGCCCAAAATCTTAATAAACCACCATATCTTTTAAATTTGAAAACAAAATAATTAAATTCAGTGGAAGAAATCTCGTAATTACAAATATAACACTCCCAAAATCCGGTGTCACTGAGTACATGAGCATCTAATATGAATACAATGTCTGACTGATAAAATCCTTTGTCTGAAAGTATAGAACAGTACAATAACTGAAGGAAAGAGAGACGAGGTCAGCAGACGCCAGACAGCTACCCTGATAGTCTCCAACTGGTAACACACTGAGGTCTAACAGCCGCCGTGTCCGGAAGCACCTGGATCTGCACATAAGGTACAGAGTGTAGTATGAGTACAACCAACTCAATAAGTAACAAGACTAACCTTTGGGCTGAAAGTAGTGACGAGTTCCGCAGGTACAGTCCAGTATAAATAATTGTACAAAATGTAGGCATGCTTTCAAGTTCAACAGTTAAACTCAGTACAAGTGAAATAGATCAATACTGCATGATATGAGGAATATGACATCCCAGTAGAAAGACCTCATGTAAATACTGGTCATAAATTATTCGGTCACTCGGTACAGTTTATGGCCAATCCAGCCCAGGGGTATTCCAATGCGTATATATATACACATCGACTGACAGTCAGTCACTCAGTACCGTATAAGGCCAATCCAGCCCTGGGGTAATTTATCCCCAAATGTAAATGATACGAACAAGATCCATGTCCAGGTAAATTCATTATAATACAATAAGTAAGGCAAGTCCATGCCCTGGGAAAATCCATCCCGAATATATATAATCATCGTAAGTAAGGCAAGTCCATGCCCTGAGAAGTCCATCCCAAATATATATATTCATCTACGTTCACTGGGGGTGTGTACAGACTCCGGAGGGGTTCCTTCAGCCCAAGCGTGATATAAAGCCTTTATGGCCTACTGCAGGCGGGCAGTCCAGATCCGTATAATAATAAAGCCTATAAGGCCTGCTGCATGCTTGTAGCCCCGATCCATAAAATAGTTAAGCCAATAAGGCCTGCTGCAGGAGGGCAGCCCCGATCCAGAACAATAATAATGTATAAAGCTATTCTGGCCTGCTGTAGGCGGGTAGCCCCGATCCATTTAATAATGACATATATAAAGCCAATATGGCCTGCTGCGGCGCACAGCTCGATCCCATAAATATCCTCACAATGGACGTATATGACTGAGTGAGAAATGTACATTTTTAAAATAATTAATTCAACAGCAACACGACCCCATGGGTCCCAAAATATCAGCACGTTGATCTTTAATAAAAGCCTCAGCTCAATTTCTCTAACATGTTCAGATAATAACATGATTCTTTAATCTTTACAACTTCCCAGGATTTATTCAAGTCACAATTTCTATGGTGCACGTCCACACGCTCGTCATCTATTGTGTGCGTCACCTCCAAACAGTTTGTATAACACAAATTCCGGATTCATACCCTCAGAACCAAGTTTAGAAGTGTTACTTACCTAAAACCGTGTAATTCTTTACTCCGCTATGTCTTTGCCTTGTGAATTGGCTTCCAAACGCCTCGAATTTAGCCACAATTAATTCGATTCAGTCAATAAATTTATTGGAATTAATTTCATAAGAAAATACTAATTTTCCATAAAAATCCGAAAGTTAGCTCAAAAATCGCCCATGGGGCCCACATCTCGAAACCCGACAAAAGTTACAAAATCCGAACACCCATTTCGATACGAGTTCAACCATACCAATTTTATCAAATTCCGATAAAACTCGACCTCTAAATCTTAAATTTTCGTTTTACGAAGATTTTGCAAAAATCTTGATTTTCTTCCATTTAAATCCGAAATAAATAATGAATATAACCATATAATCATGAAGTATAATTACTTTCGGATATAGAACACTTACCCCAATCCATATGGTGAAAATCGCCTCAAATATCGCTTCAATTCGAGCTCCATAGCTCCAAATATGTTGAAATGGCCGAAACCTCAAAATATATCTTCTGTCCAGGCATTTACTCTTCGCGATCGCGAAGCACAAAATTTTTCAGCCCCAAAATTGCTGTTTGCTCTTTACGAATGCGACCAAATATTCGTGATCGCGGTGCACACCTCTGTAGGCAGAAACCAACAATTAAAAATGGCCTAGAAATGGTCCGAAACCACCCTGAAACTCACCCGAGGCCCTCGGGACCTCAACCAAATATACCAACAATCCCTAAAACATCATACGAACTTGGTCGAAGCCTCGAATCGCACCTCAATTCAAGCCTAATGAACTTTGAACTTTTAAATTCTATATCTTGTGCCGAAATACATCAAATCAATCCGGAATGACTTTAAATTTTTCACACAAGTCATAAATGACATAACGAAGCTATTCCAATTTCCAGAATCGGATTCCGACCTCGATATCAAAAAGTCAACCCCCGGTCAAACTTTTCAAAAATTTAACTTTCGGCATTTCAAGCCTAATTCCACTATGGATCTCCAATTAATTTTCCGGACATGCTCCTAAGTCCAAAATTACCATACAGAGCTATTGGAATTATCAGAATTAAATTCCGAGGTCGTTTATACATAAGTCAATATCCGGTCAACTTTTCTAACTTAAGTTTTCAATTATGAGACTAAGTGTCTCATTTCACTCCGAAATCCTTTAGGACCCGAACCAACTAACCCGATAAGTCATAAATTAATTGTAAGGCATAAATTGAGCAGTAAATTAGGGAACAAGGTTATAATACTCAAAACAACTGGCCGGGTCATTACATTCTCCCCCACTTAAACATACGTTCGTCCTCGAACGTGCCAAGAGTTGTTTCCAAGCCACCAAATCACTATTCCATCTTATCACGCACGTACCCCGGGTAATCCCACGCCACCCTATTCTATGTAAATTGTATAGGCCTGACAACACAACATAACTAAAAATCATTAATTTAACCTTAGCCCAAAAACCTTGGAGCTAAATTTCTAACATCAAGAATTCTCTTCAAGACCTGAATCTCACATCTACCCACTGTATAAGCCTGAACAAGCTGTACCCAGCCATAACCATAATCCCAGATACAATCGCATAACATACTACACAACTCGCATACTCGTAACACCATTTATGATCACAGTAACTACTCAAAACCAACCAAGTACTAGTATAAAACCCTGCATTCAACAGAACCTCATTCCAAAACCTTCGTACACAGCCAATGATGAAAGAACAATCAAAAACTCATAACCACTCATCAGATCAACTAGCCATGGAGCTCTCTCGCCCTAACTAGAACCACAATCCTCTCCTAAGCCGACTTTCAATATTATCCTCCCAATATACCGGAATCAAACTTGATAGTGTCCATTCTAGGTCCAATGGCCTTATATTATTAAACGCAACTATCCTATTGACATGCCACACCAATACAACTCAATCCACAACTGCGCAGCCTTGTACCCAAAATGGAAGATGTCTCAAAGTAGAGACTCGTATTGTAAGTTCAACAAGCACCACCACAACTGTAATGTTATAAGCTCATTATATATAGTAGAACCAATACACACAAATTTAATAATAGTAACCAGCTCTTCTAGAGCTCACATTAACATCACTCGCACGGACAACTCACGTGCTATAGTATCAATATCTGGACCCACACGGACAACTCACATGCCAATAATATCAGTATATGGATCCGCACGGACAACTCACATGCCAATAATATCAGTATATGGATCCGCACATACAACTCATGTGCCAATAACATAATCCGCCTGGCATGGTCACAGGCCTCTAATCCAAGCATATCATAAAGGAGCAATCAAATAAGTACACATAAACCATCATAAATGATCACAACTCCAGCATTCGAATGAATATCACATCCTTCATGCACGATCATCCCACTGGGAATATTTTCATAATTCTTCTGTGCCACATATCAATAATTTGAATATCAACAGTCTATCAACCAGGAGAGTACCGCAATACCAATGAACATCCGTAAATCAAAACACAATGCCCCTTTCAACCGCGCACCCTTCTCGGGATAACCGAGCAACTATAACATTCATCTAAATATATAACACTGACCATTCTGTCCAGAATTCATGATCTTCCTTTCAAGAATGAACTTCCACCTTGTACATATAAATATAAATCCCGCACAACACACCACATTTGTCATGCCATCATGTGACAAGCACAAAAATCTTATTATAAACTCTGGGTCACCAACAAATTACATACCCGATTGTCCTATTTTCTCCGTTTTTTCTTCTGAATTACCCTCCAGTTGTCACTTCTCCTTGTCAGAACACTACGATCCTTACCCAAAGCTCACTACAAGACATCCTAACATAAAACCATACCGCCCTAAGGCCCATAAGCCACTGTATTCTTCTTAAGCACCACAAAAGTGCCACAACCGAGACCCCCATACTAAAAAGACCTTATGTGGACTTAAAATTATTCCTTTTTACCTTTATTGCACTGAAATATAGAATCCATAGTCATGCAGAATTACCGCAAGTCCCGATACCTTCAAATGCAAATCTCAGATTTTATCTATACACAAGTCCGGAAACATTCTCAATTGCTATATATAATTCTCAAACCCATTAGAATTTTCTTGGGAGTCACCCATTTTGCTTAAATCTAAATTGCACCGCCCAAATGGGCCGAAAGGCACAAGCCCCATTAGCACAACAACCCCCAAAGAAGTAACCATGCCTTAACACCACCAATCAAATTCATACTTCGTGCACACTACGTTCTTCAAAATAATAATTTAATCATTCCATGATTTTCGTATTTCTATAAAATGCCATATAACCCGTATTCAGGAATTTCCTTACTCGAGTCATCCTCGATCTCCATCAATGCAAGTCATAACTGATCCACAAGTATGTTTTCGACCAAAACTAAAATTTAACACATAACCATAAAATTAAATTATCAATAGCAGGCTCCCCCACTTAGCTTTAAGCTGTAATTATATAAATTTAGAACCCGCAAGGATTTCTCCTTCTCAATTACCATGATCTCGCACCGTTAACCCGCCAAACTTCTCGAAGTCTTTTGTTAAGATTTTCATGACCATTCTGAATCACCAACCACAGTCACACACTCGACCTCTTACCGGGTAGCAAGTAATATTCCTCGCAGAAGCTTCATCAACATCATAATTACCACATAAATACCATAACCGTAACACTCACTCCAAATAAAGTTCGTAGGCCAAACCACATTCTATCACGATTCCAAACCATTCTACAGTTTCTCAAGGTGCGCGACTACCCTACCACAGAATCCATATGCTAATCTGCCACTCTTACTTCGGTTAAACCATCTCTTTTAAGCAACTTCTCAATCTCTACTTCTCCTACTTGACCTTCTAGTACTTCAACCATCGCGAAACATTTCCCGTCATGTCTTCCCTTATACATTGTTGCCCAACTGTTAAATCGAATCAAAATGCATCTCTGTCATACCTGAACCAATAAAATGTTACCGACACTAAGCCTCCTCGAAGATCATCTTTCTCGAGCCATCAATATTAGAAATGCCCATTCGCAACCACAATTACTACACAATCACTTACTCTTCTTGAGTCCAAACTCGTTGACAAGACATGAGAATTCAATTTGTCCCACAATTTAACAACGTGAAACATCCTTCAATACACTCACAACTCGAAACTATACATCAAATCAAGTCAGAAATCAAGTACCCAATAGAAAATTCTTGAGTCATAAGAAAACTTTATTCGTCACATTCAACCCATCTAACACATGCCACATTCACATCATACTCATCATATAGTCACTTCCACCGCTCATCGAGCCACAAATTCTACTCGTAGGGAGATTACCGGACATATAAGTCAAAATTTACACATTACAACTGAAGCTACCGAGCTTAAGCTACGGTCTAACCCTGGCCTCAAGTCCTCCAGACTGGCCCATCACTAAAACAAAAAATACACATCTCGAACCTCGTTCATGGAATCACAAGCCAGCGATGCACAACTGATACTGAGCGCTCACATGCGCACACGAATGCGTGGAAGGAATTCAAAGAGTTATGTTTCAAGATGAATCAATTCCGCACGATAAAATGCAAGAAAGTGAAATTTTCCTAAGGTTTCGGCAGCCTCTCGAAGATAAGTTCAGATGTCTCCGTACTGATCCGCAAGACTCTACTAAACATGCTCATGACTCGTGAGACCTATGTTACCTATAGCTCTGATACCAACTTGTCATGACCCAAAATCTCACCAGTCGTGATGGCGCCTATCTCAATACTAGGCAAGCCCAAAATCTTAATAAATCATCATATCTTTTAAATTTGAAAATAAAATAATTAAATTCAGCGGAAGAAATGTCACAATTACAAATATAACACTCCCAAAACTCGGTGTCACTGAGTACATGAGCATCTATTATGAATACAATGTCTGACTGATAAAAACCATTGTCTGAAAGTATAGAACAGTACAATAACGGAAGGAAAGAGAGACGAGGTCGGCGGACGCCAGGCAGCTACCCTGGTAACACACTGAGGTCTAACAACTGTCGTGTCCAGAAGCACCTGGATCTGCACACAAGGTGCAGAGTGTAGTATGAGTACAACCAACTCAATAAGTAACAAGACTAACCTCTGGGCTGAAAGTAGTGACGAGCTCCGCAGGTACAGTCCAGTATAAATAATGGTACAAAATGTAGGCATGCTTTCAAGTTCAACAATTAAACTCAGTACAAGTGAAATAGATCAATACTACATGATATGAGGAATATGACATCCTAGTAGAAAGACCTCATGTAAATACTGGTCACAAATTATTCGGTCACTCGGTACAGTTTATGGCCAATCTAGTCCAGGGGTGTTCCAACCCGTATATATATACACATCGACTGACAGTCACTCACTCAGTACCGTATAAGGCCAATCCATCCCTGGGGTAATTTATCCCCAAATGTAAATGATACGGATAAGATCCATGTCCAAGTAAATTCATTACAATACAAATAAGTAAGGCACGTCCATGCCCTGGGAAAATCCATCCAGAATATGTATAATCATCGTAAGTAAGGCAAGTCCATGCCCTGGGAAGTCCATCCCGAATATACATAATCATCTACGCTCACTGGGGGTGTGTACAGACTCCGGAGGGGCTCCTTCAGCCCAAGCATGATATAAAGCCTTTATGGCCTACTGCAAGCGGGCAGTCCCAATCCGTATAATAATAAACCCTATAAGGCCTGCTGCAGGCAGTCAACCCCGATCCATAAAATAGTAAAGTCTATAATGCCTGCTGCAGGCGGGCAGCCCCGATCCAGAACAATAATAATGTATAAAGCCATTCTGGCCTGCTGCAGGCGAGCAACCCCGATCCATTTAATAATGACATATATAAAGCCAATATGGCCTGCTGCGGCGTGCAACTCGATTCCATAAATATCCTCACAATGGACGTATATGACTGAGTGAGAAATGTAAAGTTTTAAAACAATTAATTCAACAGCAACACAATCCCACGGGTCCCAAAATATCGGCACGCAACCTACATATGATCTTTCATAAAAGCCTTAGCTCAATTTCTCTAACATGTTCAAATAATAACATGATTCTTTAATCTTTACAACTTCACATGATTTATTCAAGTCATAATTTCTATGGTGCACATCCACACGCTCGTCATCTATCATATGCGTCACCTCCAAACAATTTGTATAAAACAAATTCAGGGATTCATACCCTCAGAACCAAGTTTAGAAGTGTTACTTACCTCAAACCGTGTAATGCTTTACTCCGCTATGCCTTTGCCTTGTTTATTGGCCTCCAAACACCTCGAATCTAGCCACAATTAATTCGATTCAGTCAATAAAATTTATTGGAATTAATTCCATAAGAAAATACTAATTTTCCATAAAAAACCGAAATTTAACTCAAAAATTGCCCGTGGGGAAAAGTTACAAAATCAAAACACCCATTATAATATGAGTTCAACCATACCAATTTTATTAAATTCCGATAAAAACTCGACCTCCAAATCTTAAATTTTCGTTTTACGAAGATTTTGCAAAAATCTTGATTTTCTTCCATTTAAGTCCGAAATAAATGATGAATATAATCATATAATCATGAAGTATAATCACTTTCGGATATAGAAAAATTACCCCAATCCATATGGTAAAAATTACCTCAAAAATCGCTTCAATCCGAGCTCCATAGCTCCAAATGTGTTAAAATGGTCGAAACCTCAATATATATCTTCTGTCCACGCATTTACTCTTCGCGATCGTGAAGCACAAAATTTTTCAGCCCCAAAACTGCTGTTTGCTCTTCGCGAACGCGACCAAATGTTCGCGATCACGATGCACACCTCTATAGGCAAAAACCAGCAATTAAAAATGGCCTAGAAATGGTCCGAAACCACCCTGAAACTCACCCGAGCCCCTCGGGGCCTCAACCAAATATATCAACAAGTCCTAAAATATCATATGAACTTAGTCGAAGCCTTAAATCATATAAAACAACGCTAAAATCACGAATCGCGCTTCAATTCAAGCCTAATGAACTTTGAACTTTCAAATTTTATATTTTGTGCCGAAATACATCAAATCAATCCGGAATGAGTTCAAATTTTGCACACAAGTCATAAATGACATAACGAAGATATTCCAATTTTCAGAATCGAATTCAGACCTCAATATCAAAAAGTCAACCCCCGGTCAAACTTCTCAAAAATTCAACTTTCGGTATTTCAAGCTTAATTCCACTATGGATCTCCAAATAATTTTTCGGACACGCTCCTAAGTCCAAAATTACCATACGGAACTATTGAAATCATCAGAATTAAATTCCGAGGTCATTTACATATAAGTCAATATCCGATCAATTTTTCCAACTTAAGTTTTCAATTATGAGACTAAGTGTCTCATTTCACTTCGAAATCCTTCCGGTCCCGAACCAACTAACCCGATAAGTCATAAATTGAGCAGTAAATTGAGGAACGAGGTTATAATACTAAAAATGACCGACCGGGTCGTTACAGTGATAAATACTACACCAACACCAACTCCTCCGCGATGTGCATCACCATCAAAGTACATCTTCCATGGAGGTCGAACTTCAATGACCATTGCGTCCTCATCAGGCAATTCATTTGTTAGCTCCCAATCATCAGGTATAAGGTGATCTGCCAAGAAGTCTGCCAATGCTTGTCCTTTTACAACTTTTTGAGGGATGTATACGATTTCAAATTGTTAAAACTGGAGATACCACCTTGCTAGTCGATCACTAAGGACAGGTTTTGACATCACGAACTTGATGAAATTTGCTCTAGAAACCAAATGAACGACATGAGCTTGAAAGTAGTGCTTCAACTTTTGGATTGAGAATATTAGTGCCAAACATAACTTTTCAATTAGTGAATAATTCATCTCATTTGGTGTCATCATCCTGCTCAAGTAGTAAAGGGAGTTTTCTTTCCCTTTACTATTTTCTTGGGCCAACAACGCTCCAACAGACCTTTCTTGTGCTGAAATGTATATTGTCAACGGCTTTCTAAGTATAGGGGCTGCCAAAACTGGAGGCTTCATCAAGTAGGATTTAATGCTCTCAAAGGCATTGCTACACGCTTGGTCCCATTTGAAAGGGACACCTTTCTTCATAAGGCGCCTTAATGGTTGGCACCTCCCAGCTAGTTTGCGATGAATCTCCTAAGGTACGCTAACTTTCCTTGTAGACTTTTCAATTCGTGAATATCCCGAGGTTCAGGCATTTCAAGATTGCATCTACTTTGGCTCGATCAATTTCTATCCCTCAATGTCGGATAATGAAACCAAGGAACTTTCCGGAAGTAACTCCAAAGGCGTATTTTAATGGATTCATCCTAAGTTGGTACCTCCGGAGCAACTCAAACACCATTCTCAAGTCTTTCAAGTGGTCGCCCCTCTTTCTTGATTTTACCACCAAGTCGTCCACATAACATTCGACATTTTTATGGAGAAGGTCATCAAAAATATTCTGCATAGCCCTTTGATAAGTAACACCAGCGTTCTTTAAGCCAAAATGCATTACTCTGTAGAAATAAATACCCTTGGGGGTGCGGAATGTAGTAAGCTCTTCATCTTTTGCGAATTTGGTTATAGCCTGACGAACCATCCATAAACGACATTGCCTCATACCCTGTAGTAGCATCGATCATCAGCTCTGGAATAGGAAGCAGGAATTCATCTTTGGGACACGCATTGTTGAGATCCCTAAAGTCGATGCACACTCGAATCTGGCCATTCTTCTTCCTTACAGGGACAATACTTGAAACCCACGTTGTGTATTTAACTTCCCGAATAAATCCAGCTTCAATGAGTTTGTTAACTTCGATTTCAATGAGGGGAACCAAGTCCAGCCTAAAGCGCCTTTGAGCTTGCTTAATAGGACGAGCGCCATTCTTGACCGCAAGGTGATGGACTGCTATTTTAGGGTCCAAGCCAGGCATTTCTTTGTAACTCCAAGAAAATACATCCCTAAACTCCTTGAGTAACTCAATATAAGTGCTTTCTTCATCAACTTCTAGTAAAGCACTCAGGTAGGTGGGTCTTGGTTCTTCATCAGTGCCAAGGTTAACTTCTTTTAAGGCATCAATCGTTGCCTTCGCCCCTTCTTCAAGTTTCGATGGAGCATCTTTCGCATCTTCATCTTCTTGAGGGTCCCCATCATTAAAGGATATGTGATAACACGGTGAAACATCGTTCAATTTCTCGTCATCCTCCATTAGAGATAAAACACCATGCTCTCCTTGTGCAGTAACATGATACGAAGAACCCACACTTTCTTCATCTTCATCACGTTCTTTAGTGTAGACCACAGTGTATGGCTTAACCTTCAGTACCTCATCACACGAAACCATGACTTTTGTTTGTCGCTTCATTCTAGAAGGAACCAAACTTTGGAAATCTTTAGAGATCTTCTGAATTTTGGGCAAAGCGGCTGTTTTTGTATTTCGATAATTTCTATGGAAGTTATTCCCCTTCTTTAATGGACCCAATCTCTCAAATACAGAAGTTCTCATAATTGATTTTCTAAGTCGATCAAAGACTGAAGGCCTGTTAGAAGCGGCAGATTCGTCTTCTATAGTGATATAATTACTGCTCGCCCTTCTTATAGAGATGCGCACTGGTGACGGTTGCTTGTATCCCAAACCTTCACATGGTTGCCTCGTCGCATCTTCTGATGGGAGCTTTCCTAACTTTGACGGCTCATAAGGATTGTATCCAGCTTTTGCAAATAGCCTGTAAGCATTAGGATCAAAACCTTCATCTGTTCTCTTTGTAGGGAGTGCCATATTCTGCAAACGATTTTGGGCTACAAACCATGCAAGTGGCTTTGAGGACAACTTTACTGCCTCAATTTGTTTTACCGAAAGAGTTAACTCCTTTAGCATGTTAGTTTGGAGATTAGATGATTCGCCTTCATCTTTCTTTCTTTTAGGGACATATTGGAGTGCAGGACTTACTTTCTTGCCATAAGACGCAATATCCCCTCTATGAGATTTATTCGCGTTGGGTTGTACCTCCTCAGTAACAGCTTTGGCTCTACCAGCAATCACCTCAGCTCTTTTAGTTGTGGGCTCGTCATTTTTGCTTTTCATGCCATCATCAGCTTTTAGCTCCTTCACAATGCGGTTCTTCAAGTAGAACTTTGCATCGGCGAAGTGTGACTCAGCCTCGGTGAATGGCTCATCATCAGCAACTATCTTCTTCTCGACTTCACCCTCGTAGTACTTCAAACATTGATGGTAGGTAGATGGAACCACTTTATTCTCATGTATCCAAGGCCTTCCGAGCAAGACGTTGTATGAAGTCTTTGCATCGATCACATGCAGCCATGCACTTGATTGCATATCTTTAATGGTGATTCCCAACCTGATCGCACCTATGGCTCTTTGCCTCCCTTGGTTGAATCCTTGGATCATCACACGACTTTTAGAGAGTTCGTTCATGGGAATATCGAGTTCTTTCACAGTGCGAATTGGCAAGATGTTCACTGAGGATCCTCCATCAACCAAAATTCGATTTACCCTTTCATCATGCATATAGCCAACCAGGTACAACGGGCGGTTATGAAGAGTGTCACCTAGTAGAAGGTCGTCATTTGTGAACGTAATGTTTTCCTCGCACGTGTTAACTTCTTGATGGATAGACTCGATGAGCTTTTCTGGAGATGGTGCCAATGGTAGGCCATCACTCTTTTCTTCCCCTTTATCAGCATTGCAACAAGAGGCCTCAATACTATCATGGGAAATCTTCATGCGAAACCAACATGGCAAGAAATCCTCCAAGGTCACTGGATGCCATGGCTTTGAGGATGGTGCACCTCCACTTTTGCTTTCTTCAAATGCTTAACTGGATTCCATCTCCTGGGTCTTTTCACCATTATTTTCCTTTTTGGTTGTTCTATTGATTCTTTTTGTGGGCTCCTTTTGTGGTGCCTACAACGAGTCACCAACGTCCAACCTTCATCATCATCAGATTGATTGACTTCAGCTTTGTCGTTCTCCAGTAATTCTTCATCTTTACTTTCTTTAAAACCACATAATTCATCCGGACTGAATGAGCTAAAGGTGATAGAGACTTGGTTTGCGCTTGCTTTCTCATCTTCAAGCACGATCTTCTTTTTCGCGAGCCAAGTTCATAACTTTGTCCTTGAAGACAAAGCACTTCTCCAGAGGGTGGCTCACAAGTTGATGGTATTTGCAGTAATTCGGGTCATTTGTTTTCCTAGCTTCATTTGGTCGCTTTATCTCCGGAAGCTCAATGAGATTTAACTCAAGGAGTTCTTCAAAAATAGCTGGCACATCAGAATCCAGAAATGGGTACTCTTTCTCTTGAATTTCTTTTAGAGTCAACTTTCCACTTGGCTTATCTTGAAAAGAAGTGGATTTCATACTCTGTTTCTTGCTCACTTTCGTCGTGAACTTTACAGGTGATGTGTTGACATTCATAGCTTCTTTGCTTTCAGACTTGGTTAAGAACTTGCCCCACTTCCTGACTTCTTGCTTGTCTTTCCCTTTGCGAGGTTCTAGATGGGTAGCCTTTCATTTCCAGCAGAGGCCATGCTCAATTCCATGTCATGGGCACGAGTTGCAAGTTCTTCAAATGTGCTAGGCTTGATACCTTGCAAGATGTAGTGCAATCCCCAATGCAT
Source organism: Nicotiana tabacum (assembly GCF_000715075.1). Classification (NCBI taxonomy): domain Eukaryota; kingdom Viridiplantae; phylum Streptophyta; class Magnoliopsida; order Solanales; family Solanaceae; genus Nicotiana; species Nicotiana tabacum. Next base: position 75,726,846 of record NC_134091.1, on the reverse strand, counting down.
GCCTTGGATGCACATCTCTATGCCAGAAGCTTCACTAAGCCTGTCTTTACAGTTAAGGCTTGAATTTCTCCAACGATTGATAAAGTCAATGACTGGTTCACCCTTCCGTTGGCGAGTATTTGTGAGTTCTACCATGCTCACAGTGCGCCTTATGCTATAAAAACGATTGAGGAACTCTTGCTATAGTTGATCTCATCTATCAATAGATCCTACCTCGATGTCTGTATACCAATCAAAAGCATTTTCTTTTAGCGAGCGGACAAACTGTTTGACAAGGTAATCTCCATAAGTCCCAGCGTTGTTACATGTCTCAACGACGTGTGCCACATGTTGCTTTGGATTGCCTTTACCATCAAACTGTTCAAACTTTGGAGGTTGATAGCCAGCAGGCATCTTCAACATATCGATCCTTGCAGTGTACGGCTTTGCGTGTGTAAGGGAGGACTTGGCAGCAACATCATACTTGTTCTTAATGGTTCAGATAACGACAAGGTCGGGAATCCAAACTAGAGTAAGAATTTGAAAAGTAAATGCAGAAGCAATAACAATAACGAATTGAACAACTAGAACTAAAGGGCAGAAAATAAAGGATAGGGATAAATTCAAAGAAAGAATTCCAAGAACGCAAGTTCTATAGCCTTGACAAGATCAAAGCAACAACGTCTTGATTTATTGAAGAAATCAAACGCTTTTACTTAAAAGCAAATCAAAATAATAGATTCGGATCTTGACCGCTTTACGAGTAACTTGAGACAACAATTAATAACTAGTATTAATCGCCTTTTAAGAATACCACAAAGGAATCAAAGATATCACAATAGAGAAGTAATCTTACTACCTTGAACTATGAACAAGTAAAGGTTGAAAGATAAATCTCAAAGCACAAGTAACAAAGGTTCAAAAGAACTCTCAAAGTATGATATACTTAATCAATAATTAAGTCTCTCAATGAATGAGAAGAACTCCTTATTTATAGGAGTACTAAGGCACAAAAAGTCCTTAAAATTAGGTAGGGTGGTTGCTAAGGCATAAAAAGTCATTACAATTAGGTAGGGTGATTGCTAAGGAGTAAGAAGAGTCATTACAATTAGGTGGGGGGGGACAAATCCCTTTGGGGCAGATTTGGACCTTAAAACTACTAGTTTGGGCCATTGATTTGGACTCCAATTGGGCTCCCTTTGAAACACCCCTTTTTGGACCTCTTTTAAGCTTATTTTGAGCCCCTTTGGTGGACTTCAAGGGATGATTTGGTGGCCCAATCTTCCTCCTCTTGGACTTCAATTTGGATTACCAAATAATTGTAAAATTTGAATAATTCATCTACTTTGGGCTTGAGCTCTTCCTCTACAATTAAAAACTTCTTTATTTGCCATTGAAGTCCAGCAACCTTAGAGTGCAACTCTTTAGCTTGAGATCTTGTAAATGGCCTTGGAGCTTCCAAAACTCTATCCTTGTCCTTGATGCTATCATTCCCCTCTTCTTGAAAAGAATTCGTCCCCGAATTCGATCCTACATCAAACAAAGACAAGTCAGCAACATTGAATGTAGTACTTACTTGGAACTCACCAGGTAGGTCCAGCTTGTAAGCATTGTCTCCAATCCTTTCAAGGACTTAAAATGGGCCATCTCCTCTAGGGTGCAACTTTGAATTCCTTTTGGAGGGAAATCTCTCCTTTCTAAAGTGAACCCAAACTAAATCTCCATATTTAAAAATTACTTATTTTCGACCCTTATTCTTTCTCAAGGCAGTTTGCTCATTTTTCTTCTCAATTGCAAGCCTTGTTTGTTCATGAATTTTTTTTTATCATCTCAACCTTTGTCCTACCATCAAGATTAACAATATCATTAGTAGGTAATGATAATAAATCAAGGGGAGTGAAGGGATTAAAACCATAAACAACCTCAAAAGGAGACATACCTGTAGAAGAATGGATTGTTCTATTGTAAGAAAATTCAATCATAGGTAAGTGAGCCTCCCAAGAAGTTAATTTACCTTTCAAAACAACCCTCAACATGTTTCCTAAGGTTCTATTAACTACTTCAGTTTGTCCATCAGTTTGTGGGTGACAAGAAGTAGAAAACAACAATTAATGCCTAACTTCCCCCAAAATACACGCCAAAAGTGGCTCAAAAACTTAGCATCCCTATCACTAACAATAGTTCTTGGTATACCATGCAATTTTACAACTTCTTTTACAAAAAGATCAGCAACATGTGAAGCATCATTAGTCTTTAAACAAGGAATAAAACGAGCCATTTTGGAGAACCTATCTACCACAACATATATACTATCCTTACCATACCTTATTCTAGGCAAACCTAACACAAAATCTATAGAAATATCAATCCAAGGTGAAATAGGAACAGGTAGTGGAGTATAAAGACCATGTGGTAACACTTTAGATTTAGCTAGTTTACATTCCAAACACTGTGCACACATTCTTTCAACATCTTTTCTCATTCCAGGCCAAAAGAAATTTTCAGCAAGTATGTCTAGCATCTTTGGGACTCCAAAGTGACCCATAAGCCCTCCACAATGTGCTTCCCTTACAAATACTTCACGTAAAGAGCAATTAGGGATACACAACTTATTTTCCTTAAAGAGAAACCCATCTTGGAGGTTAAACCTCTCAAAAGGACCCAACTTACAATCTGCAAAAATCTTGCCAAAATCAACATCATTAGCATAAAGTCCCTTGATTTGATCAAAACCCATCAATTTAGAAGTCAGGGTAAAAACTAAGACATACCTTCTTGAAAGTGCATCCGCAACAACATTCTCTTTCCCTTGTTTGTAAGAAATTACATAAGGAAAAGTTTCAATGAATTCAACCCACTTAGCATGCCTTATACTAAGCTTACCGTGACTCTTCAAGTATTTCAAGGATTCATGGTCAGTTTTAATGACAAACTCTCTTGGCCACAATTAATGTTGCCATGTGGCTAAAGCCCTTACCAAAGCATATAGCTCTTTGTCATAAGTGGAATAGTTCAATGTGGCTCCACTCAACTTCTCACTAAAGTAGGTAATAGGTTTAGAATCTTGCATCAAAACACCACCTATTCCTTTGCTAGAAGCATCACATTCAATTTCAAAAGATTTAGAAAAATCAGGCAATTGTAACAATGGAGCAGAACATAACTTTTCTTTCAACAAGTTAAAAGCATCATCTTGTTCTTTTCCCCATGTAAAAATCTTATCCTTTTTAATAACTTCAGTTAAAGGAGAAGCAATGGTGCTAAAGTCTCTCACAAACCTCCTATAAAAACTAGCAAGTCCATGAAAACTCCTAACTTCAGTTACACTCTTAGGTTTTGGCCATTCTTTTATTGCTTTAATTTTCTCTTCATCGACCTCAACTCTTTTAGAACTGACCACAAAATCCAAGAAAATCACACGATCCACACAAAAAGTATATTTTTTAAGATTAGCAAATAAGAGTTGCTTTCTAAGAACTTCAAAAACTTGTTTTAGGTGCTCTACATGCTCTTCTAAAGTGTTAGAAAAGATCAAGATACCATCGAAGTACACCACAACAAATTTTCCATGAAAATCCTTAAAGATATGATTCATTAATCTCATGAAAGTGCTAGGTGCATTAGTCAAGCCAAGAGGCATAACTAACCACTCATAAAGTCCATATTTGGTCTTAAAAGCAGTTTTTCATTCATCTTCAGGATTTATTCGAATCTGATGGTAACCACTTTTTAGATCAATTTTAGAAAAAATTTTGGATCCATGTAATTGATCCAACATGTCATCAAGACGAGGAATAGGATGGCGATACTTTACCGTTATCTTGTTGATTGCTCTACAATTCACGCACATCCTCCAAGTTCCATCCTCTTTGGGTACCAATAGAACGGGAACAGAGCAAGGGCTCATGCTCTCTCTCACAAAGCCTTTCTCAAGCAGCTCCTCAATTTGCCTTTGAAGCTCTTTTGTCTCTTCTGGATTACTCCTATAAGCAGGCCTATTTGGGATTTGTGATCCAGGCACGAAATCAATTTGATGCTCAATGCCACGTAAAGGTGGCAATCCATTAGGAATATCTTCAGGAAAGACATCTTTAAAATTCTGCAAAAGAGAAGAAATACTACTTGGCAAAGAAGAAGTCAGTAACTCAGAATTAATCAAAACTTCTTTGTAAGTAAGTAGTATTATGGGCAACCCCTCTTTTTTTGCATTTAAACACTCTTTGGCTTTTATATAAAAACTCTTTTTTTTTATTTCCTTAGCCTCTTTCCTCTCACCAAGACTTTCTATTTTTTCATTCAAGCCCCTTTTTATCTCCTCTCAAATTGTTGCCCTCTCTCTCTTTCTCTCGGCCATCTCTCTTTTTTTCTAACTCTTGGCCTCCTTTCTTTTCTTTTTCCTCAAGCTCACTTTTTATCCCTCCCCTTGGTTTTTCCATTGTTTCCCTTAATCTCTTTTGATCTTCAAACACTTGAGAAGGAGATAAAGGTGCAAGAGTAAATTTCATGCCATTTAGCTCAAGAGAATATCTATTCTTCCTTCCATCATGAAAAATATTCCTATCATACTGCCAAGGACGACCCAATAATATATGACAAGCTTGCATAGGGACTATGTCACAAAGAATATCAGCCTCATATCTACCAACATTGAATGAAATCATACATTATTTGTTTACCTTTAGTTCACCACTATCATTTAACCATTGGAGTCTATAGGGAGTAGGGTGTTTCATGCATGCAAGTCCCAATTTTTCCACAAAGTATGAACTCACCACATTAGCACAACTACCACTATCAATGATCATAGAACAAGTTTTCCCCTTTATCCCACACCTAGTATGGAATATATTCTCCCTTTGTTCTTCACTATTGCTTCCCAAATTGATAGTCATAATCCTCCTAACTACCCCAATCATGCCATCATTAGGTAGTTCTATATCATCATCATTACTCACATCTCCCTCTTCTTCTCCCTCACTTTTTTTACTCTCATATCCTCCATCTTCTCTAAGAATGATGTTTCTTCTACTTGGACATTCATGCATCATATGTCCCCTTCCTTTACATTTATGACACTGAATAGAACTAGAAGGTGTAAAAGGTTTAGGGTTAAAGGTTTTACCTCCCTCTTTATTCTCAAATTTATCTTTATCCTTGTCTTCTTGATGTCTAGAAGAACTCTTCATCTCTTGATTCGACCATGGCTTCTTGGAGATGGTGTTTGACCGACCTTTCCATGAGCTAGCTTGCTTTCTTTTATTTTGATTTTCTACCTTTACACACAAATTAACTAACTCATCTATTGTTACATATTGTTGTAATTCTACTACATCAACTATTTTCTTATTTAAACCATTTAAAAACCTAGCCATTGTAGCCTCTTCTTTCTCCATACAATTAGCTTGGATCATAGCCATATCCATAGCCTTAAAGTACTCATCTACAGACATAGACCCTTGCTTCAATGTTTGATGGCATTGTTGTAGCTCTCTTTGAAAGTGTGATGGTATGAATCTCTTTCTCATCACCCTTTTCATCTCAGCCCAAGTAGCAATTGGTGCTTGTCCTTCTTGCAATCTGTCCCTAGTAAGCTTTTTTCACCAAATAGCAGCATAGTCAGAAAACTCAATAATAGCAAGTTTAACCTTCTTACCCTCAGAGTAGTTGTGACAGTCAAATATGGCTTCAATCTTTCTCTCCCAATCAAGGTACAATTCTGGATCCCTTGTTCCCTTGAAAGATGACATCTTCATCTTTATACTGCTTATATTATCATCTTCTACTCTACCTCTTTGTCCCCTCCTATCTCTTCCCACCCTATCAAAATCAATATCATTAAAATCATCTATTGGGTTTTCTTGATTTACAATGGGAGCAAGGGGTACATTTCTCCTAGCTTGGGACCTAACATTATTTTCCCTTCTAAGTTCAGCTATTGTATCATTTTGCTCAGCAATGGTGTCCCTCATCTCTTGGAGTTGAAAATTCCACCTTTCGAACTGTTGGTGCATATCTTGCAAGGTAAAATCATTTCTTGCTTTGATTTCGGCTTCTTGAAGAACCCTTCGTTCATCATCACTACCTGTATGTGACATCTTAAATAATTAAACTGTATCAGAAAATTAAATTTTTTCTCAATTATTCTCACACACACTTTGCCTTTTTTTCTCTCTCGAAATAACCTTTGAACGAAATACTTTGTAGATTTATAGTTAAACCCAACTCGTATAAAGTTCTTAGTAGTAAAATATAGATTTTTGGGGAACAAATAAAAGAAGAACCAAATCCTAGAACTATTAGGCTCGGTTGAAACAAGACACGAACAAAAAGGAAATGATTATATATTTAGATTAGAAAGAGTAAGAAAAATTAAATTTTTCTCTTATCTTTGAAATCTGGGATTCCCTCTTCTTGTTTCCTTTGATAGTTTTTGGAAACAAATTAGATACAAAAGAAAGTTCCTAGAGAGCAAGCAATTTTTTTTAAAAAAATTGATTTTCGTTTTTTTTAAACTTATTTTTTTTTCCGCTCTTAGTATTCAAGAAATCCCTAGAATTATCAAGAACGAAACCTTGATAGAACTGATCTGATACCACTTGATAACGACAAGGTCGGGAATCCAATCTAGAGTAAAAATTTGAAAAGTAAATGCGGAAGCAATAATAATAAGGAATTGAACAACTAGAACTAAAGGGCAGAAAATAAAGGATATGGGAAAATTCAAGGAAACAATTCCAAGAACTTCCAAGAACGCAAGTTCTATAGCCTTGACAAGATCAAAGCAACAACGTCTTGATTTATTGAAGAAATCAAACGCCTTTACTTAAAAGCAAATCAAAACAATAGATTCGGATCTTGACCGCTTTACGAGTAACTTGAGACAATAATTAATAACTAGTATTAATCGCCTTCTAAGAATACCACAAAGGAATCAAAGATATCACAATAGAGAAATAATCTTACTACCTTGAACTATGAACTAGTAAAAGTTGAAAGATAAATCTCAAAGCACAAGTAACAAAGGTTCAAAAGAACTCTCAAAGTATGATATACTTAATCAATAATGAAGTCTCTCAATGAACGAGAAGAACTCGTTATTTATAGGAGTACTAAGGCACAAAAAGTCCTTAAAATTAGGTAGGGTGGTTGCTAAGGCATAAAAAGTCATTACAATTAGGTAGGGTGATTGCTAAGGAGTAAGAAAAGTCATTACAATTAGGGTGGGGGGAGGCCAAATCCCTTTGGGGCAGATTTGGACCTTAAAACTACTAGTTTGGGCCATTGATTTGGACTCCAATTGGGCTCCCTTTGAAACACCCCTTTTTGGACCTCTTTTAAGCTCATTTTGAGCCCCTTTGGTGGACTTCAAGGGCTGATTTGGTAGCCCAATATTCCTCCTCTTGGACTTTAATTTGGATCACCAAATAATTGTAAAACTTGAACAATTCATTTACTTTGGGCTTGAGCTCTTCCTCTACAATTAAAAGCTTCTTTATTTGCCATTGAAGTCCAGCAACCTTAGAGTGCAACTCTTTAGCTTGAGATCTTGTAAATGGCCTTGGAGCTTCCAAAACTCTATCCTTGTCCTTGATGCTATCAGGTTCCTTCAATAAACTCATTCAGTTGATCGATTGGAATCATCCCTTCAGATGAGACAGGGATAGCCTTAGCGGATGCTACTTGTCTTGGGGGAGAATCACTCTCTGGAACTTCTGGGAGCTTTCCAGGTGCGTGGGTGGATTCTTCTTCCATCAAGATTCCTACCCTATCTGTCAGCTTGTGATTCTAGTATCTTGATTTTGCATGCACTTGGTCAAGCCAGCGATTGCTTGCATCAAGTTTGCTAACTGCTCTTCCACAGATGAAGTGTTTGTCACCATGGCTTGCATGATTGTTGTAGATGATGGGGAGTAGCATGGATTGTCATACAGATTGATTCTCGAATGGATCACACTATGCGGTGTAAGTGGGGAGGATCCATCACTTGAAACATCATCATCTTCCTTCACAGTCGAGTTCTTGGATCCGGAGAGGTCAGGCAGAGCAAGGGTTTTTTTGATTTTTTCAACATCGTTTTCTCCTTCGGGTACGTTTATGGAAGATCTTGCTCCTTTTGAGGATGAAAATCCGAAAATAGGGGTTGATGCGGACGACACTTGGGGTGCTTGTTGTCCTAACGAGCTTGCTTTGCTCCTCGTAACTGGTCCAAAGCTTCCAAAGGTAACATCGAGAATGCTTTTCACATCAGCATAGAACCTGGAATTAGCAGCCTTGGTGGAAGTTGAACTGGAGTTGATTTTCTTTGAAGCCATTTCAATGTTCTAGAACTTTGATGATTGAAAAGTTGAGATGAGAGGTAGAGATTGTCTCACCGGGCGTGCCGGAATTTATAGACAATAAATTTGCGTCAGAAAAATAATCGAGACTGAAAAATATTGCAATAATCGTAGTATTTGATTTTAAATAATTTGAGTGTACAATCTCTATGAATCCTATGATTCTTCTTTCCAATAGTAAATAAATTCAAGGGCCATTGAGCTTGATCTTGAATATGTAGTTATTGCTACGAGCGATGATCTTGAATTCAACTAGCACGAACTTTGATTTGAACTCTTACTCCTTGAATCTTGATTTGTTCTTTGTTCTTGAGCTTGAGCTTGATCGCTTGAACTTGAACTTGATTTGTTCTTCGTTCTTGAGCTTGAACTTGATTTCTTGAACTTGAACTTGATTGCTTGAAGCTTGAAACTTGTAGAGAAATTTGCGGCGTTTGATCCACGAGCTCTCTCTTACTTCTTATTATAACTTCTAGTGTCCTTTCTGGGTTATGAAGACCCCTATTTATAGTTGTAGGAGGGAAGGGTTATGATAAGAACAAACTCTTTCTGACCAATCAAATCGAAGTATTACAAGGTCGCATTTGATTGGCCAGAACATGTCACTTGCACACGTGGCGTGATTTCATTAGCCTTTTAATGTGACTTGGCATGCCTTGTCATTTTGACACATGACGTGATCCCATTAGCTCTTCTGTTTGACTTGGCGTGCCATGTCATTTGACACGTGACACTGGGCCTCTAGGAAGTTGTCCTCTTGGGCCTAATGAAGTGGACTCATCATTCGTAGCCCAAATAAATGGGCTAGCCCAATGGATTAAGACTTATTTATTTAATCCATATATATTGGACTTATACAATTAATTCAATTATATTAGCCCATAATATTTATTTGGACCAATATATATTGAATTTAAAATATAGTCCAAATTATTTTATGAATTTAATTTTAATATAATTTATATGCCTACACACATATCCTTAAAATCGCGTACAAATTTAATTGTTATCCATTTTAGGGAAAACAAACATAAATATAGAGAGTCATTTATTGGAATGACTATAAAAAGAGAAAAAATAATAATGATAGTATTTTTTTAATACATTTTATCCTATATTGTTATATTCTTATTGCTTCAAGTTTGCATTTTTTAGCACTTTGACTTTTAATACTGTACTATGACCGATTTACTCTATATTCTTGTTTCTTTCACTACCAACACTCTTCTTCTAAAAATAAATTTATGTACCTTAAAAGTTTTATCAACTTGAAAAAATTAATTTACTTACATGAAGATATGAAAAGGAATTAAATTTAATCTTTTGCTAATTATTAATTCAAGATTTAATTATTCTATCTTATCATTAAAAAAACTATTTTTCGCGTTGGGGCTTCGTGCTTTTATAATAACTAGTCTTAGTGTACGCGCTTTGCGCGCGTAATTTTGCGTTTATCAATAATGTATTTAGAATATTTATGTAATTATAAATAATATCAATCTGTTAATAGAAAAGAAATATTAAAATTAATAAAATACTACGGAATAATGCTATAGTTTATTATTTTAATAAAAAACATGTACAAGTATTTGCAATAATTAATACGGGATATATCTGCAATGCATCTATAATGAGACTACATAAAGAAGACACTAATACTTGAACTTTTTAGAAAGATAAAAATCAAACAAATGAATAAAAAGAAAGGTGTAGTTGCACGAGATTTTATCATGAGTTTAACTTTTCTTAAAAATAAAAATCATATAAAAGAATAAATAGAAAAATAAATGCAATGAATCCATCATGCAATATATATATATATATATATATATATATATATATATATATATATATATATATATATATATATATATATATATATATATATACACACACACACACACACACACAAATCACAAAAAGTAGGAGAAAGAGTACGAAAAACAACTTGATGAGTCCTTGAATGTGCATGGAAGGGAGGTTCTTTCTAAATTAAAAACGATAGTGAGTTTTGTAAAAAGAAAAGGATGAACTTATATTTTAGGACTTTGTAAAAGACAACTATCCAAATAAAGAAAGAATTTATATTTATAAATATTATGAGCTTTTACCTAGTTCAAATATAAGAAAATATTTAATAGTCGAAATTTTAGTTATTAATGCGAAAGTTGAAAAATTACTAAATGATACTTTTGTCCCATGTTAAATTTATTTTTAAAGAGCAAAAAAGGTAAACAATATTTCACCTAGGGTAGTCGTGCTTTTTACGTACAATTTCGCATGTATCCCATTTTAATGTTTTTAATGATATAAAGATTTAAAAAATCATATAAATATAATAAAGAGTCTGATTAATAGTTCAAATAACATATAATTTATGAACTTCCGATTTCAGGCTGCTCTTAGACCAGGAAGATTGCTTATGACATCAATCAGCTAGGTCCGTCGTATGTCGAAGAGTTTGTCAATGCATGCTTCCCTTTCTTATGCTAAAGTTAGTCTTTAGAAAGTTTTCTGATGAGCAAACTCTTTTTCTTCAGATCCCTTTTAGTAATAAAGAAATGTTTGAGGCCTTTTATCTCGTCCAAGGCCTCAAACCTGATATCTGAGAGGAGATGTCTTTGGGAGCTGCTAAAGAAAGTGTCTAAACGCATTCAGGGACCATGGTTGGTCACCGGGGACTTCAATTGGTCCTTTCTCTCTCCTCTTTCACCAGTGAGTGGTGAGTTTCCCTTTTTTTTCTAGGTAGGTACCTCTTGGATTCGGACTTTGTTCCAACAGCTGCCATACGTGAGATCCTGATCGTCTTCCTCCCAGTGTTGTTGCCTGCTGGGGGAAGGAAGGAAAGTAGGGCTTCCTTCCAGGACCGAAGAAGCGAAATTCGCTTCTGATAGATCTCGCCCAGTGTCCCCCTCCTTCCCCCGCCGCCTTCTGACCCGCGGGAGCTCCCAATGAAGAGGTAAGGGGCGTAGCGATGAAGTCGAACAGGGTTGGTAAATTCACCGGGTGACTCGAAAAGTCCTCCGTTTCTTTCGGAGGTGCTGACCCGCAGCGAGGCAGCTGGTGTGCTTCCTGCTCGCGAGGAAAGAAAGAAGAGCGACAGGGGTGAATAATGGAATGGTTAACATTTCTTATTTTAAACTCTCCCACTATTATATAATATCTTTTCAAGAAAATGATGCGAGAACCCGCGGTGAAGAAGTCACATGTAATCTGCGCAGATGTGTCCGCACCCTCCTGAATGGACGAGAAAGAAAGGATTTCTCGGAGCAATCCCCCAGGTTCCAGACCCAGGAGTCAACTTTCCCGAGCTACAGCTTTGCTTGCGTTCTTCACCGGTGCTCGCCAGATGTATCACTCATCCCGCTCCCCACGGAGCGGTAAGGAGTCTTCTTGGTCGCCAAACTACGACTGAGAGTTTCACCTTTTGAAGCGCCAGTCGCGTAGAGCAACCGGGCCAGGCCGAGCCAGCTAGGAACACGTGACTCCAGGGAACCTGGCTCGGGAACAGGGAGGCAGGGAAAAGAGTCGAGTCGATCAGGCTCGACAATCGGGAGAAGCAAAGTAGGTGTGTACACACACACACACATATATATATATATATATATATATATATATATATATATATTAGGTACATTTTATAGTCATAGTCTCATAGATGCAAAAATATAAGCATGTTACTAAAAATAAACTAATAATATATAATTTCAAACTTTTTTGAATGAGTGAAAATAATTCGGAATTAGAACATGATTCTTGAGCTAAAATATGCTCAAGAATATGCACGTGAGTTTTGAGTCTATACCCGCGTGCTTAAGTTTAGATTGAAAATTTTTCAAGGTGTATAATATCAGTTTGAAAAGTTATGTGGACATCTACGAGGGAGTAGAGGTAGTTTGGAATAAAAAAAAATCTTTGAGTCTAGACTGACATTAAATTGAAAAATAATTGAATAACTATTTTGTTTAGTGTAAAATTTAACTTAAATGAATATAAAGGTCGACCAAATACTTTTAATTGATAAGAACAACTCTTCGAAGATCAAAATTTTAGTTGATGACTATATGCAACGTTGTTATGATTTATTTTCACAAAATAAAAATTTAAACAAAATAGAAAAACATAGAATGTAAAAAAAAAAAACATAGAATGTTCAAGTTAAGTGATTTCCTAGTAGAAAGGAAATCTGTAAACGTTAATCTTAGGTCTACTGGCTTTCCCCCCCAACTATTAGAATAAGTATACTGTAGTTGTATCATAATTAAAATGAATCGTGTATATAAGGTAAACTCTTTATTGATTTTAATTTTTTTTTTTCAAGAGTTTAAATAAGAAAAGATATAATACATAGAATTTTAGTTGATGTAAAAGTCCTAAATATTAGGAAGATAAGTAAAATGACAATTTTGTTCAATGTAAAACCTATTATTAAAGGGTAAAAAAGACGAACGATATTTCGCTAAAGGTGTTCGTGCTTTTAATATAGTACTAATCTCTATTGACGTGTGTTGCCACGTCGTCTATAGAATTATTGTCATTTAGTAGAAATTTTATGTAAGAAATAGTTATATTTTTTTCCGTATTAATATTCAAAATAAATTTAGTTGAACTATAAAATAGAAACTAAAGTAATAGAAATCTAAATGTATAAACTTCAATTTGCCCTCATTCATCAAGTTAATGCCAGAAGGCATGTGGCCGGTTGCTCCCTTGGTATAGTTCGTCGCTTGTATCTTCTCTATCTTTGTTCTACGCTGAATACGACTGGTTAGAAAGTCCTATAAGGATAGGAGTATGTTTCTTTAATTAGTTGTTTATATACTATATATAAATCCCGGAAAGACTTGTACATATAGTAAGTCTCTTGTACGTTAAAAACTCATCTACTACTTACTCGAGGGGATGATTTATGTTTTTATAAGATATAAAACTCCATCAATTACAGAGGTATAATAAATTTTTACTGCATGTAAGAACCTTTAAATTCTATATAATTGATTCTATGTAAGCTTTTATGCTTTGAAGATGAATAATTTAATTTTGGTTGGTTTAGTCAAAGCTTTAAGCTTTTTATTTGGCTTTTTTCCTCCCTATTTCAGACATAATGACTCAATTTTTTTCGAGTAGCAACAAATTCACACAAAAACTTAGATATTCATAGAATCTCCATAACAACAATGCACAAATTTTGATCCTATCTATTTAGAAAGAGACTCCCCTGAGAAACATATGATCCTAAATTGTCAAATAATTAAAATAGCGTAAAAACGCAAGAGGAAAAAAAATATTTTGCTTTTTGCTGCACATGCTATTTAGTAAGAGAGGTTCCCTTTTTTGACTTGTCCCCGTCAATCTCAAAATATTTGCAATTCTTGATTCGGTGTTATGATCTGCAATCCTTGCGGTTGAAATTTGAATATCAACAGGTGAAGGTTCAGATAAGTTGGTAGATAATGTTAATAATTTGACGGAGGATCTTTGAGTTCAATTAAGAATTTGAGGAAACAACTCACTGTAAAGATATATTTGGCATTATTCCTATAGTAGTAATCTGAAAATCATTTTTTAGTTAACCTCAGAAAAATAATAATGATATTTTTTACTATTGGCTTGGCAGCATCGCTAATTAAATTTGTTGTGTGATGCAAACAATCAAATATAATTATGCTTATCGTGCATTGTGTTAGATAGAGAGAGAAATCAAAAAATTATCTGAAATCATTGTTCTTCAAGCAAAGACAAGGAAATTTTCAATAGCTAGATAATCTCCAATAATATATAAAAATTAAGAACTTTACCAAATTAGATCGACATTACAAGGATAAAAATAAAATAAATCACAATACAAAAAGAGGTTAAACTCTGTGTATGCAATTTGATTATATGCTTATGTAGCATCTTACGTAAATAGAAGAAAGAGAGGAAATTATGGAAGTGCCTTTCAATTCAAGTAGGATCAACTTTATAGGGCCTACGTTTCACGTTTGTGTAATTTAAATCGAAAAAGAATTCCAGCATTAGGTAATTTATACTTAAATCCTTAAATTATATAAATATTTAAAAGCATAAAAGTCGATCAATATTTCAAAGATATTTTAGTCGTTCAACATTTATCATAAATTATTCGTGCTTTTATAATATCGATAGATATAGATATAGATATAGAAGATTTAAATAATTCTATACTCCTTTCCTACTCGAATAATTTTTTTCTCCTCATCGATTTTTTAATTTAATATTTAAAAACGGCATTCAGTATATAGAATAAATATTTTATTAATTAAAATCTCTCACTTTAGTAGTAACAATATATTAAAACGTCCCCTTAGATAAGAGCCAGAAGATTGACTGTCAAACTTATTTCATATGGAAATTGTCGTTAGCAAATATAAGGGGGGAAATCGCGATACTCCTCGTTTTTTTAAACAATATCTATTTTAATATCCTAAATATTAGGACTTCTTATGTAATTCAAATAAAAATATTTAATTAAAGTCTTAAATACTAGAAAACTAATTAACTAAATTATAATTTTGTCTAATGCGAAGTCTATTTTTAAAGGGTAAAACAGATGAATACTATTTTATTAAGGGATTCGTACTTTTAACATAGTACTGGTCTCTATTTTATATGCAATGCATGTATATTCCCTGTCATAATTGGTCAAAAAATATACATATGAAGCAATAATATGTTAAGCGTTGATCTTATAAAAATTAATACTACAAAAATTTAGAAAAAAATGAAAAAGTGTATCTTGTTCCTAATATGAACTTGAGAAATTGGAACAAAACTTAGAACTTTGAAAAGAGATTTAAAGCTTTAATTATGCCACAACACAAGTAAAAAATAGGATTTATTGATTATAAAGTTATTTTATCCCCCAATCTTTCTTGTCTAAAAAAGACTCAGTTTATGAAGCCAAACTTTAAAAAGACTTTCTTATGTAGTAAGTGGTAACTAAATAACTTCGCCACAATAATTACATCTTTACAATGTGGCTAGTCAAACTGATATAAAATTCTTCAGTAAAAAATCATAACACAGTTTTGTTTCGTGCTTTTCAACTGAAGCAGTGAGTTATTAATTCATAAGAGGAAAAAGAATTATTATAATAAATGCATCACCACGTTTATAGAATAATTGTGGAAGATATCTAATTTAATTAGAAAAAATGAAATTTTATGAAATACAAAATAGATGCAATAAAGGGGAAAAAAAAGATGCAAATAAGCATACATATGATGTAATGGATATGAACAACTGATTTGTTAAAAATCACCGAACGCTTCCCCATAACTAAGTTGGAGCTAGATTCCTGCACAAAACAATTGGCTTTAGAAGAAGCAGTCAAGTCATAAATAAAACGCACAGGTGGTATTCCTGAAAAATATTTTAACGGATAACAAATAAATATTTTTTAGCTCTAAGATGAAACTCCAGCATATTGTTGAATGATTGATATTTATCAATAAATTAAAAGAGTTGCTTCACATATTCTGTATTTTTTGACTTCTCTGCACATCTGTATACGGTTAAAATCGGGCCCACTCAATTTTACTATTTGACCGAGACCGGGAGGTTGCATCGAAGGACGGTCTCGTAACGGAACATGCTAAATCACGAGGATAAGGTACCGAGTTCAGAATCGAGGTACCTGTCGAGATCGAGGCTAGTAGCGATCGAAGCCAAATGAGACAGACATCGAGCAAGATTGAAGATAGCACAACAACAGAAAGACGAGATATTCGTGACTGGTCGAGGATCATGGTGTAAATCTCGGAACATATCAAATCAGAAACGGTTAATTAGCTAATCATGAGATTTTCTTCGGTAATTAGAATTATACCATAAGTGGAATTCCTCTACTATTTAAAGGGGGGTTCTAATCATTTGTAACACACATTGTTCACACATATCAAAGCAATATAATTCCCTTTCTCGTTTATACTATTGTTCATCAGCTTGTTATATTTTAATTGTTCTTGCATCAACCAGTTCGAGGGTATCCAAACTCGAGAGTTGAGTTCCATTCTAACACTGGTTTGCTTTACTTTATAGTTTATTTCTGTTATTAATCTTCATATTTATCAATTGGTATTAAGTGAAATCACGTGTCCTTAGAACCACATTATAAGTTTAATTGTTATCCAATTTTAAGGGTAAACAGTTTGGCGCCCACCGTGGGGCCAATGATAATAGTGATTGCTTAATAATGATATCGATAACACACACTGCTTTACACTTGTTCTCGTAAGAATCTTTGTTTTCAGGATAAACATGTCAAACTCACAAGCAGCGCCTACACATGGTGACAGCGACCTCAGATTTCACGGGAAAAATGACAATATAGCCGCCCAAGGGATCGAGGCGCCTCAGGCTGACCTCGAGAGAGCACCAATTGCAAATCCCGTCGATGTTAGTTCACATGTCGCCCTAAATGCAAATTTGAGCGTTGATCCCGAAGGTAGCATACGCAGGGAAGTTCGATCAGGTGGTCGAGGTACGTAGGGCGGAGAAGATGGTGGAGTTAGCCTCCAATTGATATTCGAAATGTTACAGGCTCAACAAGCCGCTATAGCACAACTACAAAATCAGCAACGAACACCGAGTAGGATCGAACCAGAAGTCGTCCACAGGACCGAGCCTGTGCCGGAAAGGTCGAACGCCAACGAATTGGGGACTGACCCCGCCATTATGAAAATGCTCGAGGAGCTCACTAAACTGATTGAATCGGGAGAAAAAAAAATCGAGGCAAATGACAAGAAAGTAGAGACATACAACACTCGGGTTGACCAAATACCGAGGGCACCGCCGATTCTAAAGGGTATGGATTCAAAGAAATTCGTACAGAAGCCTTTCCCTCCAAGTGCGGCTCCGAAACCCATTCCGAAGAAATTCCGAATGCCAGAAAATCCTAAGTACAATGGGACCACCGACCCTAATGAGCATGTCACTTCTTATACATGCACAATAAAAGGGAATGACTTGGAAGACGATGAGATTGAATCTGTTCTACTGAAGAAATTCGGAGAAACCTTGTCGAAAGGAGTAATGATATGGTACCACAATTTGCCGCCTAATTCCATCGATTCCTTCGTCATGCTTGTAGACTTCTTCGTAAAGGGACATGCCGGAGCAATAAAGGTTGCGACTAGGAAGTCAGACCTCTTCAAGGTGAAACAAAAAGACAACGAAATGTTGAGGGAATTCGTATCTCGGTTCCAGATGGAACGCATGGAACTACCACCGGTCATAGACGATCGGGCTGTTCAAGCCTTTACTCAAGGTTTGAACGAACAAAGTTCGGTGGTATCACGACAGCTAAAGCAGAATTTAATTGAATATCCTACGGTAACCTTGGCCGATGTACATAATCGGTACCAGTCAAAGATCAGGGTCGAGGATGATCAATTGGGGACCCCTTCCAGTTCCGTTTATCCAAATAGACCCGTCGGCAGAACTCAAAGGGATATCGATAGAGAACCCCTGTCGAACAGAGATCAGTATCAACCATACAACGCAGATCATAGAAACAGAGGCCCAAGACGCAATCCCATCCGAAATGATCGAAGGAACAATCGAGGACAGAGCTCTCGAGGGCTCATGAGCAAAATTGGCTTCGATAAACATGCCGATCCCACAGAAGCACCACGATTATCAGAATACAATTTCAGCATCGACGCATCAGGTATTGTGTCAGCCATTGGAAGAATCAAAGATACTAGATGGCCTAGACCCTTACAAACTGATCCATCCCAAAGAAACCCCAATCAAATATGCAAATACCATGGTACACATGGTCATAG
Organism: Nicotiana tabacum; assembly: GCF_000715075.1. Taxonomy (NCBI): domain Eukaryota; kingdom Viridiplantae; phylum Streptophyta; class Magnoliopsida; order Solanales; family Solanaceae; genus Nicotiana; species Nicotiana tabacum. The sequence goes on along the minus strand of NC_134091.1, from coordinate 75,708,722 downwards.
AACCGAACACTGCAGACAACTAAGGGAGGAGATGGCACGTCTATTTAACGAGGGTCACCTTCGAGAATTCTTAAGCGACCGAGCTAAAAACCATTTCAGAGACAGGGATGCAAATAGGAAAAACGAGCAGGAAGAATCATAACACGTGATTCACATGATCGTTGGTGGGGTCGATATTCCACAAGGGCCCGTGTTCAAACGCACTAAAGTATCAATCACCGGGGAAAAACGAACTCGAGACTATGTTCTAGAAGGCACTTTATCATTCAATGATGAGGAAGCAGAAGGGATCTCACAACCCACAATGATGCTTTGGTAATCTCTATCCTTATGAATAAAATTCAGGTTAAACGTGTTTTAATTGATCCAGGAAGCTCGGCCAATATTATTCGATCGAGGGTCGCGGAGCAGCTCGGCCTACAAGATCAGATCGTACCCACAACTCGGATTCTCAATGGCTTCAACATGGAGAGTGAAACAACTAAAGGTGAAATCATCCTACCAGTAAATGTAGCCAGAACTATTCAAGAAACAAAGTTCCATGTGATCGAGGGCAATATGAGATACAACGCACTGCTCGGAAGACCCTGGATTCACAACATGAGGGCGGTCCCCTCAACCCTTCACCAAATGCTGAAGTTCCCAACACCGGATGGAGTAAAAATGGTGTATGGGGAACAGCATGCTGCCAAAGAGATGTTCACTGTCGACGAAGTAATACCGGTATTGGCGCTTTCGTCAACAAGGGATCAGAGTCCAAAAGAAAACAGGAAGCTAAATAGCAACCACAGCCACCAGCCTCGACTCAGTCAGAGAAGCAGGGAGCGGACGAGGATGATGACTACTTGACCCCTTGATCCTTCATAATTCTAGAGGATTCCGACGCCACCAAATCGACAGTCGAAGAGTTGGAGCAAGTCATACTGATCGAGCATCTACCCGATCGAAAGGTATACCTGGGTACGGGGTTAACACTCGAGCTCAGGGAAAAACTCATTAAATTTCTTATCAATAATATGGATTGTTTTGCTTGGTCCAACCTAGATATGACAGGGATCTCGCCGTAGATCACTACACATCGACTGAGCTTGGATCTGAAGTTCTGCTCAGTAAAACAAAAGAGAAGGCCCCGGTCCGAGGTAAAACATACATTCATCAAGGATGAGGTAGCCAAACTTCTCAAAATAGGATTCATTCGGGAAGTAAAATATCCCAAATGGTTAGAAAACGTAGTCGTAGTCCCTAAAAAGGGAAATAAACTTAGAATGTGCGTAGACTATAAAGATTTGAACAGAAATAAACTTAGAATGTGCGTAGACTATAAAGATTTGAACAAAGCATGTCCTAAAGACTCTTTTCCTCTGCCGAATATTGATCACATGATCGATGCCACAGCCGGCCATGAGATCCTTAGTTTTTTCGATGCCTACTTCGGGTACAATCAAATACAAATGAACCCGGAGGATCAGGAAAAGACTTCGTTCATCACTAAGTACGACACCTATTGTTATAATGTAATGCAGTTTGGACTAAAAACTGTTGGTGCCACCTATCAATGCTTATTAAATCGAATGTTTGAAGAACAAATAGGTAAATCAATGGAGGTTTATATTGACGATATGCTAATTAAGTTCCTGCGAGAAGAGGACCATTTGACACATTTGCAGTAGACCTTCGATATACTAAGGAAATACTATATGAAACTCAACCTGGAGAAATGTGCATTCGGGGTCGGCTCGGGCAAGTTCCTCGGCTTTATGGTATCAAATCGGGGGATCGAAATCAACCCCGATAAGATCAAGGCAATCGAAGACATCACAGTCGTGGACAATGTTAAGGCCGTACAAAGATTAACAGGGCGCATAGCCGCCCTAGGCCGATTCATCTCGAGGTCTTTAGATAGAAGTCACAGGTTCTTCTCACTGCTCAAAAAGAAGAACAATTTTGCATGGACCCCGGAATGCCAACAAGCATTGGAAGAATTAAAGCAGTACCTCTCGAGCCCGCCACTGCTTCATACTCCGAAAATGGACGAGCAACTCTACTTGTACTTAGCAGTTCTCGGAAATTGCGGTAAGTGGGGTCCTAGTTCGAGAAGAGCAAGGTACGCAATTTCCTGTTTACTATGTTAGTCGAACTTTAGGTGAGGCCGAGACCCGGTACCCATACTTAGAAAAATTAGCGCTTGCCCTAATAAGCGCCTCTAGGAAATTAAAACCATATTTTCAGTGTCACCCGATCTGTGTGGTGACTACTTATCCCCTTCGCAATATTTTGCATAATCCCGAACTTTTGAGCCGATTGGCCAAATGGGCCGTCGAGATCAGTGGGTACGATATCGAGTATCGACCCTGAACGGCCATCAAGTCTCAAATCTTAGCGGACTTCATGGCCGACTTTATGCCATCCCTCATACCCGAGGTCGAAAAGGAACTATTATTAAAGTCGGGTACATCATCGGGGGTATGGGCCCTCTTCACAGACGGCGCTTCGAATGTGAAGGGGTCCGGGCTAGGCATCGTTTTGAAGCCGCCCATGGGTAATACAATTAGACAAGCTATCAAAACTTCCAAGTTAACTAACAATGAGGCCGACTATGAGGCCATGATTGCAGATCTCGAGCTAGCTAAAGGTTTGGGAGCAGAGGTCATCGAGGCCAAATATGACTCCCTGCTTGTGATAAACCAAATCAATAGAACCTTCGAGGTTCGAGAAGATCAAATGCAGAGGTACTTGGACAAACTGCAGGTGACTCTACATCAGTTTAAAGAATGAACCCTACAGTATGTGCTTCGAGAACAAAACAGCGAGGCCGATGCCCTTACAAATTTGGGGTCATCAATCGAAGACAACGAGATTAGCTCGGGGACTGTCGTACAACTTTCAAGGTCAGTAATCGAAGAAGGCCACGCCAAAATCAACTCCACAAGTCTGACCTGGGATTGGAGGAACAAATATATCGAGTACCTAAAGAACGGGAAGCTTCCATTGGATCCTAAGGAATCGAGGACTCTAAGTACGAAGGTCGCATGATTCACATTGTCCGAAGATGGAATACTATATAGAAGGATGTTCGATGGACCATTGGTAATATGTTTGGGACCAGGAGATACCGACTACGTCCTACGAGAAATCCACGAGGCACCTGCGGAAATCATTCCGGTGCCGAATCATTAGTTCACAAAGTCATCAGAGCAGGATACTATTGGGCCGATATAGAAAAGGATACAAAAGAGTTTGTCCGAAAGTGCGACAAATGTCAAAGGTATACGCCGATGATTCACCAACCCGGAGAGCAACTCCACTCAGTCTTATCTCCATGGCCATTCATGAAATGGGGAATGGATATTGTCGGCCCTCTACCATCGGCCCCAGGTAAAGCTAAATTTATTTTGTTTATGACTGACTATTTCTCTAAGTGGGTTGAAGCACAGGCTTTCGAGAAATTTAGAGAGAAAGAAGGCATAGACTTCATATGGGACCATATTATATGCCGATTTGGGATGCCCGCCGAGATCGTATGCAACAATGGAAAGCAATTCGTCGGCAGCAAAGTGACAAAGTTTCTCGAAGATCACAAAATAAAAAGGATCCTATCGACGCCATATAATCCTAGTGGGAACGGACAGGCCGAATCGACAAACAAGACCATCATTCAAAATCTAAAGAAAAGATTGAACGACGCTAAGGGAAAATGGAGAGAAATATTACCCGAAGTCCTTTGGGCGTATCGAACAAGGCCAAAATCCAGTACGGGGGCAACACCATTCTCTTTAGTATATGGCGCCGAAGCTCTGATCCCGGTTGAAGTCGGAGAACCTAGCGTCAGGTTTCAATATACAACGGAAGAGTCAAATCACGAGGCTAGGAATACAAGCCTCGAATTGCTAGATGAAAAATGGGAAGCCTCCCTCGTTCGAATGGCCGCACATAAACAACGGATCGAAAGGTACTACAATCGAAGAGCCAATCTTCGACACTTTAAAATCAGGGACTTGATTTTGAGGAAGGTCACCCTCAATACTCGAGACCCAAATGAAGGAAAACTTGGCCCGAACTGGGAGGGACCATATGAGGTCCTCGATATCTTCGGAAAGGGATCCTACAAACTTGGCACGATGAACGGCGAACAATTACCAAACAATTGGAACATATCACTCCTCAAATGATATTACTGCTAAGGTACGACCTTCTCCATTTTTGTTTATATTTTATACTAACCCTTTGCAGGTGTTTAATCGAAGACACCAAAGGATTCTTCAAACACAAAGTCCTTAGGTCTGAAAACACGCGTTGCACTCTTTTTCCCTTAGACTGGTTTTTGTCCCAAATGGGTTTTTCCGGCGAGGTTTTTAATGAGGCAACCATTGTTCGTGCTAACTTAGAGCAATTCAATAGTATCCGAGGCTCCTTTACAATCAACCTCGAATACTGGGGGGCATCACCCTCGGATAGTTACAAGGAAAATACTTCGTGTCGATAGGTCTCGATAGGTAAATAATTTTGTGAAATTATAGCAGATGTTCCATCACCCTCCTTTACAATAATTTTTCCTTACCAGATGTTCCATGCCTTAGAGAAATTTATACTTTACAATCTCATACTTATGATCTATTGTGAAAACTGGCTTAAGGGCCGATCACAACTGAAGTTCAAATAATTTACCCTATACTCGGGGACTGCCGTCCAAAAAACCGACATGATCGAATTACTAAACCTCGAAATCGTAAGACCTTAAAAAGGCAATCCTTGATTTTATAGGCCACGGCCACCCCACTTGGGGACTGACACTTCGAACGAGTTTGAAGTATAGCAGGGAAACAAGCCTAAGGGGCAAATCCCAAACTAAAGGCTACGGCCAAATTAACACGGTTCGGCGACGTCCGAATTCCGTTATAAAACAGACCTTCAAATATTCTCATAAACTGGTTAAAAAAGGCAACCCTCGACTGAATTACTAAGGGTCTCGATAATATCGACCCTCGAAAAACCCTAAGGGGTATCGAATTGTTCGAACTCCCGGACAATTTTGTGCTAAGGCATAACAAAACAAAGGATTTCGATAATGCCAATTCTCGAAAAACCTAATGGGTACAAATTTATCTCATGCTAAGGCATGACAAATTTTTATGATTAATTTTTCAAGCCAAAAAAGGGGAAAGGCTATTCTTTTGAGGCCATATCGGCTTAATTCAAGAGCCTAAGGGCCATTTTATTTTTTGAGTTCGAGAAATCATTATTACTCAACTAAAACCTAACGGTCACTCTACTTCGAGTTCGAGAAAGTACTCACTCAATTTTAAAGACTACACTAGTCCGACTTCGGTCTAGTTGCCTAAAGTCCCAAACTTGTGAGCAAAATCTCCATAAGGCATGAAGGCATGAAGGCATGAATGAAATAGAATTTTCACGAGGCAGGAAATAGAATAAAAACAAGTCAAAGAGAAAAAAGATCTTTTATATATACGAACATATTTACAAGGACTGATCAGGGTCCCGCACAAAAAATCAAAAAAGAAAAAGCCTAAGATTCCTAATTTTCCTCAGGGGCAGCTTCTTCTCCATCGAGGTCCTCCCCATTCTCGGACCTGCTCTTGCTGCCATCATCATCATCATCATCGGAAGAGGTCAGCGCTCTAGCATCAGCTTCATGCTCTTTAGCCTTTATTATCTCGTCGGTAAGATCGAAACCTCGAGCATGGATCTCCTCGAGGGTTTCCCTTCGAGATTAGCATTTGGTGAGTTCAGCAATCTAATGTGCTTGAGTTTGAGCGATCTCGGCTGCCTCTCTCGCTTGGACTTGTGCGGCTTCAGCATCGGCCCGGTAGACGGCCATGATCGCCTCTGCCTCGGCCTTTGACTTTTCGGCTTTAGATTTGGCCTTTGCAAGTTCGGAAGCCACCGATCCTCGAGCTCCTCTATTTTCTTTGCCTAAGTTCAACTCTCAAAAATTCATTTTTATGAAATTGTAGAAATTTCCTCCATTTTCTCTTGAAAAATCAATAATCTAACGCTACAAATGAAGATTAATTCGTGAAATATAATCACAAGAAAGTCAATAACACTTACCCCAAGTTGTGTGAAAAATCCTCTCCAAAATCGCCCAAACCGTGCTCCAAAATCTGAAAATGGTGAAAAACCACGATCCCTCGAACTTAAAGGTTTTGTCCAGTCAATCCGCACCTGCGGACAAGAGGTCTCATCTGCGACCTTCGCATATGCATGACAAATGTCACTTCTGCGACAACAACTTGGCTAGTCATCATCGCTTCTGCAATGCCTAGGACCGCACATGCGGTCGCGCTTCTGCGCTCAATACTTCGCACCTGCGGACTTGCCTCTCCCTCAACTCCGCATCTGCGGAGCCTCGCTCGCACCTGCGGCTCGCAGATGCGGTTAACTCCTTCACACCTGCGCCCTTCCCAAGCTAGCCCAGCTTCGCTTCGGCATAAAACTAGCCGCATTTGCGGCACAGCACCTCTGGCCAATTCCTCGCAGGTGCGATCACACCAGAAGACAAAAACTCTCCAGATTTTTTCTAAGTCCGAATTTGATCCGTTAACCATCCGAAACTCACCCAAGCCCCTCAGGACCCCGTCCGAACATACCAAAAAGTTCCATAACATAACACGGACCTACTCGAGACCTCAAATCATATCAAACAACATCAAAACGATGAGCTCTTCTCCTTCCTGCTTTGAAGCTGATTTTCGACCGATGACAATTGGGCTCAAGCAACCTCTTTTTCAGCAGCAAAGCGGTCCACACTTTCTTTCCACCCCAAGGTCTCCGCCTTCATCATGTTGACCTCCTCGCGGAACTACTTGATCCTATCGACCTTCTGCTGCAACTGTGAGATTGAAATGTTAGCCACTGTTCCCGAATCGAGCCTATGAACTTTTAATATTTTCATTACCTGCTCGATCAGGTCGGTCTGATCTTGGTGAACCTTGGCCAACTCGGCTCGGAGGTCCTTTATCTCCTCTTCTTTTTGCCCACTGAGAGGTTTAAGGAAATTTCTCTCCTCCATGAGCCCTCGAAGGTCGGCCTCATGTCAGCTCAGCTCTGCTCGGGACTTTGAAAATGCCTCCTGATGGAGTGCCAGAACCTATACGAAAAAAAGAAAGGAAATTAGACAGGAAGAGAAGAAATAAACTAAGCATGATATCGACAAAGGGAGTTGAGACTCACCCAATTCAAGGCTTGTTGAGCCTCATCGAGGAGACTCGATGCTTCACTCAGGTCGGTAGCATCCTCGACCCCGATAAATTAACCACGGAAAGGGTCCTCCCCTCCATGGGCTCTGTCTACTTTGGGATTCCTCGTAGCTTGGGCCTCCCGAATTGCCTCTTCAGAAAATGTAGGGAGAATCAGTGAGTCTCCAATATCTTTTTCCCTAAGTAAGCCACTTGAGGCGTTCTCCTCGTTGCGAAGGGCCTCAAAGCCGGCCCTTTCAGACATACCTGCCTTTTGCTCATATAGGCGGGAGGCATCTTCGATCTTCAACGACTCGGGGACTTTGCCCGAGTCCTTTTCCAAGACCCCCTCGACTCGTGGAAGAATCTCCTCAACCACCACCGACTCAGTGACCTTTGGGGCCTCGATGGTTTTCTTCACTCGGGCCACCAGTTCCGAGCCATCGTCTTCATCTTCTTCTTTTTCCTCCCTTAGCCGTTGAATCACATCCACAGGTAGGGCAACATTGTCTTTCTTCGGCTTACGAACCGAATTCTTCTTAGGTTTTGGATCCTCGGAGGTTGAGGTCCTTTTCCTCTTCTTATCCTTCGCCGACTTCGGAACCAGGGTCAAAGTCTCCTCCTCACCAGACGGGGGCCTCATGACCGCATCCTTGCCTAGGCCTGTACACGAGAAAATTGAATAAGTAAAAGAAGGGCATCTTAATCAAATCATCAAATACACAAAAGTGGACTTACCATGATTCTTGGCCTCCCATCGGCCCTTTGCTAAATCGCGCCATGAGTGCTCGGCGTATGTAGAGGTCGAGGCCAGGTTCCGAACCCAGCTCTCGAGGTCGGGAATTGCACGGGGCATCCAAGCGACTGCTACATCATGAAAAATGACATCAATGAGAAAAGACAAAGGAGCAAATAATACATTGAAGCTAACAGTAAGATGGTACTTACGATTCATGTTCCATTTCTCAGGAAATGGCATCTTCTCGGCTGGAATTAGGTTAGAAGTCCTCACTCGAACGAACTGGCCCATCCAGCCTCAATCTTTGTCCTCGTCTATGCTCAAGAATAGCACTTTGGTAGCCCGACATTGGAGTTTTATTAACCCGCCTCGATAGAGGCGGGGGCTATACAATCTGATAAGATGATCGAGAGTGAAAGGGAGCCCCTCGACTTTGCTCACGAAGAATCAGAGCAGAATAACAATTCGCCAAAAGAAAGGATGGATTTGGCCTAGGGTTATTTGATATTTACGGTAAAAATCAACGATGATGGGGTCGAGGGGGCCCAACGTGAAAGGGTGAGTGTAAACATTTAGAAACCCTTCCACATGGGTGGTGATGTCTTCTTCGGGGGTCGAGATCACCACCTCTTTGCCCTCCCAGTTGCAGTCTTTCTTTACCTGCTTAAGGTATCCCTCAGTTATCGAGCATATATACCTCGACATTGGCTCGCATCGACCAGGAATCGATGAGGCTTTATCGGTCTTGAAATCGGAGTTTAGCGCGCACTCCCCCAGAATGCATTCCTCAAGACGGAGTTCCACCGACGTTTTCCCGCCCGCCGGTTAAGAAGATGAAGCAACTTCTTTTTGTGGTACCGTTTTTGATATTTTTGCCATTTGTAAGTATGAAGAAGAGGAAGATAATAGGACTTGATGTTTGAGAAAGGATTAACAGAAAAACCTGAAGATTTGTAGAAGGGAAGAACTTAAGAGATGCAAAAGCTTTGGAGATTAGAAGGAAGTGAAAGTAAAGTTTGAATCAATGAGAAAGGGGTCTATTTATTGGATTCACGGCGATGGTTCAAAGGCACTAGTGGCCGACCACCAACTGACACTCATTAATGACTTGGGGAACTATACCGAGGGGAAGTTTCGGTCACTCCCGTAGTTTACGTCACAAGGATGACATCATGACAGGTTGAGGTAGAAAATCGAAGGCTCAATTCGTTTCTTGTCATTTCACTCCAAAAATCAGAACCGGTGCACCCCAAGGTGATACACTAGGCCTAATAAATCCCTTATCAAGAAGTTCCTGAAGTTGCTCTTTTAATTCTTTTAATTCAGCTGCTGCCATACGATACAGAGGAATAGAAATGGACTGAGTGCCCGACACCAAGTCAATACCAAAATCAATATCCCTGTCGGGTGGCATACCCGGCAGGTCTGCAGGAAATACATCCAGAAAGTCTCGCACTACCGGTACAGAATTAATAGTATGAGTGTCTTCATCAATATCTCTTACAAAGGCCAATTATGACAAACACCCCTTCCCAACCATACGTTGGGCCTTCAAATAAGAAATTACCCTGTTGGGAACATAATTTAGAGAAACTTTCCACTCGACCTTCGGCAATCCCGGTATCGCCAATGTCACTGTTTTGGCATGACAGTCTAGAATAGCATGACATGGAGACAACCAATCCATACCCAAGATAACATCGAAATCGACCATAGTAAGCAATAAAAGATCAACTCTAGTCTCTAGTCCCCTAATAGTTACCACACACAACCGATACACACGGTCCACAATAATAGTATCGCCAACCGGCATAGATACATGAACAGGTGAAACTAAGGACTCACATGGCATATCTAGATAATGAGTAAAATATGATGATACATACGAATAAGTAGAACAAGGGTCAAATAATATAGAAGCTTCCCTGTGGAACACTGAGACAATACATGTGATCACTGCATCTAAAGCAACGGCATCTGGCATGGCAGGAAAAACATAGAATCGGGCCTGACCGCCACCTGTTCGGCCTCCCCATCATAGGCGACCCCTAGCTGACTGAGCCCCACCCCGAGCTGGCTGGGCGGGTGGTGGAGAAACTGGTGCAGGAGTCATAGCCAGACTCCGCTACTGAACTGGACCTCGCATAGCGGGGACAATATTTCCTCACATGACCCAGCTCTCCACACTCATAGCAATCCCTCTCGAAAAATGGTGGAGGGTTTTGAGGCGGACCTCGAGAACCAGAATAACTACCAGAAGAACCTGGTACCGATGAACCCTGAACTGATGGTGCACGAGATGAACCCTAAGCTGAAAGTGCACCAAGAGAAGACTGACTCTATCGAGCACTGTATGAATCATGGCTAGCTGATGTGCCATGATGAGCTGAACGAGCCATCTGAGCGGGTCTATAAGGACGACCCCTGCTGTGATAGGGTTGTCCCCAGAAGGAACACCGTTGGAATTACCCGGACCACGAGACCTCTTGGCCTCCCTCTCCTCACGCTCCTGAGTACGGACCATCTCTAGCCATCGAGCACTCTCAACTCTTCATCAAATCTAGCACCTACTACATTCCCCAGAGTCATAACAAGATGGAACTGCTGGTTAAGGCCATTAATGAACCTCCTGATCTTTTACCTCTCAGTGGGAACCAACCAAACTGCATGACGAGCCAACTCTGAAAATCGCATCTCATACTGAGTTACGGACAAGTCCTCCTGACGTAAGTACTCAAACTTGTTACAAGGCATGTTTTCAAACGTGAAAGTACGCCATAAGTAAATTGATGAAAGCTCGGAAATGAGATATTACATCCCGCATTTTTCGTACGTTAAAGTTTTATCGTAAGTTAATCGACGTAAGTTCGGGAATGAGATTATTTTAAGATTATAAGCATTTTATGCTATTTCAAACAAGTAATAAGTAAATTCGTGAAGGTGAGAGGGTAAGCAAATTGAAGAAAATGAATTTCGTCAAAGTTCGACATTTTGGGATAAAATACGGCCGAGCTAAAATACCCGATATTTATGGACTAGTACCATACAAGGTACCACATGGCCATGATAATAAAGTGTATAAGGTATATTAAAAGTGAGTAGTATTTAAAGTAAGTGGAGATAATTCTTAGTTATGTGGGTAATTGGTTAATTATTGGGTAATGGGATATTACCTAATTAATTAATGATTTTTGGTGGAAGATTAGCTAATTAATTACAATATTTGGATAAGTCTAACCCCCCTAACGTGGCTGCCCAAAGGGGCCTTGATGATGAGTATTAACTCACACGGCCCACACCCACTAAAGTAAGACTTCTTAAATTCAACTAATTTCATACAAGAATGATCAATTCACAATCTTCAAGTCTAATTCACAAGAAACGTGAATTAGAACTAAGGAAAGTGACAAAAGTGGGTAAGAGTAACAACTAAAGGTTAGTATGACTAATAAGTATTATACATTGGTGTCACACTTTGAGATAAGTGGTCTTTGTGGGGCCTACCAATCAAGACATTGAAAGAACTCATTTGAAACTTCAAGAATTCATTTTGAACTCCAAGGCTTTGGACGTGAGCTTCATATTCAGTAAAGTGAGCTTCATGTTCAGTAATGTGAGCTTTCAAAACAATTCAAGAATTCAAAAACGTGAGATTTTATACAAAGTTATACTACGTAATAGCAACGGGATTTTGCGATTCTAAGGGAGTACGGTGCAATCTTTCTCAAGAATATCATATGGATTTTCCCCTACTTTGATCCGCCGTTATGTGTTCGTCACAAAAGACGTGTGTTAGAGGAATTTTCAAGAGAATCGGTCCAGGTATGTTAAGGCTATACCTTCTTTCCTTTTGGCATGATCCAAATGATACAAACGACACAAGCAAAATATGCAACTTTCATAAATGACTCTATTCATAGAAATACTAGGAGTGTCTATATTGTTGATTCCCCATGTGAATTATTATTATATCCTCTATTCATAGGTCCCAGAAAAATACGTATTTGATAAAGTTTGTCCGAAAGGAATATTAATTTTATGATATTCGAGAAATCTTATTAACGTATTTCTTATGCATTTCATGTATTTATACATGTATATTGATCAATGACCAGAAGGCATTATATACGCGTATATTATATGTATATGGGATATGGAAAAAGGTTAAGGCGTTATATACGCACCACCACCTGATCAGCTGGTATACGTTGATGATTTTGCCCACAGTGGCTGAGATGATATGATGGGATGTCCTCAGAGGCTTGATGATGTTATGTACGCATATAACTATGCATGGTATGGCATTTATACGCACATGCATGACATTATAAATTTTCATGATTCACAGAGCTATTCAGAATTACAGGTTGAGTTTTTTACTCTAGGTTTCTTTCATATCTTTTATATACTACTGTCATGCCCTACATACTCGGTTCTTTATTTGTACTGACATCCCTTTTGCCTGGGGATGCTGCGTTTCATGCCCGCAGGTCTTGATATGCAGGTTGAGAGTTCTCCTAGTAGGCTATCAGCTCAGCAGAAGGTGTTTGTGCACTCCATTTGTTCCGGAGTTGCCTATTTGGTCAGTATGATTTGAATATGTATTGATTGGTATGACGGGGCTTTGTCCCGACCTTTATGATATTTATGTACTCTTAGAGGCTTGTAGATAGATGTCATGTATACGGATACTGGTATGGCCTTATAGGCCAGTACGTCATATGTATAAGTCGGTATATCAAGTTGGGTCACCCTATATTGAGTATTTCCTCATGGTTTATTTTACTTATCTCACGATAGCCTCTCCGTCTCATTTACCTATGATAGTATGATATGAAAAGATACATTATGTTGGTACTCGGTTGAGTAAGGTACCGGGTGCCCGTCGCGGCCCATCGGTTTGGGTCGTGACAAAAGTGGTATCAGAGCAGTTCTGTCCTAGGGAGTCTACAAGCCGTGTCTAGTAGAGTCTTGTTTATGGGTGTGTCGTGCACCACACTTATAAGCAGGAGGCTACAGGGCATTTAGGATTGTCACTCTTTCTTCTTACTCTAGATCGTATGGTAGGGCTCAGTTGTTAGAACTCAATTTCCTAAACTCTATCTTATTGATAATAAGATGATGCCTCCATCCAGAAAAACGGTTGGTAAGAGATATAGCTATGGAAAAGTTGAGTCAGAGGAACTCAATTTTTGCATCATGCTTATGATGGATAAATATGAGGTATTCAACAGATCATGTGTGTACTAAGATGTGTCAACTTCTTGATAAGGATCCCTAAGACTAGAATGTCTATCCACTCTTACAATAAAAAGGAATAAGAGAATCGGAAGGTACACACAAGTTTCAGCAAGTAAAGAAGCAAGATAAAAAAGGGTACGAGGTACCCAGTTAATGAAAGTTAATAGTATTTACAATTCAAGCAGAGAAATATAAGCATTCTGAGTTACCTTCAACAGTAACGGAGATATATACAATTGATCACACCCATTTTAGTTATGCCCTCTGGGGGCTGACAAGTGTAGTTTAAGAGAAGGACGGGATATCAGGATCCGGTTGGGGTTAGAGTAACCCAAAATGGTAAATGGATTGTTTGTGTTAGTTGACATCTCCGAAGGGTATTGCAAATGTGGTAATAGATCTCCTTATGAGACACCCAGATGGTGCACTCTAAAATAGTACAGCTAGATATGAGTACTACAAAGATAGGCACTGGAAGCCTTTAAGGGATAAACATTACCTTAGTATGGCTCCCGTCCCTAGTAGAACGGGAATGTTAGGCAACCGGAAGAGCAAGGGGATGGAGCAAGGGGAGCTAAAAGCAAAGAATGTCTTGTTGAAGTTTTTTGAATAAAGTAATAGACATAAATGTTAGCGGAAAATAAGAAGAGAGTTAATGAAGCATTATGAGTAAGATGTGATACATGGACGACAACGGTAGATCAAAAAGATGACAGTATTACTGAGTGTATACTCAAGTGAAGGAAAATACAAGAGGTGACAGGCCTTGAGACAACAAAAGAGTATAGGCCATAAAGTCATATCCTCATTTCGAGAAATAAGTTCGTGACTCTAACGCGACTATCAAAAGAAAAAGTTAGACCTTAGAGTAATAAGAAATTAGCATGGACTAATGAATAAGATAAACTAAGCTTGAACTAGGGACTGAGTAGTAGTCGGCATCATGAGAATTTCAGAGATTGCGTCCCGGCGATAATAGAATGGAGGACAGAAGAATACCCTTTAAAGGTCATTCAGGAAGACGCTTTCCCAAAGTAAGCAAGGTGAGTAAAGTTAAGCTTAAGGGACTGTATGTGCCAGTTACACTAAGTGTCACCCTCGTGAGCGAGGAATTTTGTTATCCTTGGTACAGAAGGATTACCGCGAGGTGAGTAAGGATCATCGATGATGTGAAACTATGCCACAGATGAGAAGGTAAAACATCTATACATAGATCATCTTAACACTAAATCTTAGTACTCCCTTAAAGGGGGGAATATGAAGTGATGTGGCATTAAGTCAGAATTAAGTGATTCTAGTGACTATGGAATGATAAAGGAAGAATGCGATAAAAATGAGAAAGGGATGAGATTGCACTCATTCAAATCCTATAGATATGCTATGATTCCAGAACATTATGCAAGCACGACGTTAAGGAGAGGAAGTAAGGGTTCCTACCCGAGATGTTATTGATAGATAAGGAGCCAGTGCGAGACGTAAGTTAATACAAAGGAAATAACCCAAGAAAGATTACGCGGAATATTGATATGAGGATGGGCCAACGAGTAGCTAGTAGTTGATCCAGGAAGAGCCTAGTTATGGCTAAACAAGAGGACACATATAAATCAACAGATTGTGTAAGATGAACAAAGTGAACCCCAACATGGGGAATTCAGTCTCGCAGATACGACATCGTGATCCTTGAGAAATATTCAGATAGGAGTTTGGGTAGTAAAGGTACCGTATGAGTGTTACGGAAATAAAAGAGCGTCCCACTAGGAAGACAATCAAAATATCAGTTCACAAGCAACCCTATAAGCACAAGGGCGTGGAGGTAAGTAACCACGGGTAATTATAGGCGAGGAAGGACATCAAAAATTCTATCGGGTATACGATGTGATAAGCTCACAACTTTACAAGAGCCAGAAGGTCTCCCTAAATACTACAACGAAAGACTAGCTGAGGAAATAAGGAAGAAGGCTTCAACCTAAGCATAGTGACCAAAAGAGGAAATGGTCTTGTAACAACAGTCTCACAACAACATTGTATGCACTCCATAAGGAAGTGGCACCTAGCGTGGCTAATGAGCGGGAAATGAAACCAAAAATAATATTCGAGACCATATGAATTGCACAAAATTCCGACATGCATAAGAACTAATATAAGCTAAGTATGCACGCAACAAGGGGGCAGAAAGACCAGGAAAAGTAATTACTTACGTTTAAAGAAAGTTGAGATGGAACGAAAGGAATTATTCGATCAATGATCCAGAGTTAGTTACACTATGAACGCACTCAAGATTTCAGAGCATTATCCATGCAGCATGTATGTTGACAATCATACAGTTGTAGAAGACTCTGGTATAGGTTAAAAGAAAGAATTGAGTCCAGGTCATAGACAAGGGATCGAATTGTTAGATGATCGTATCACGGATATTCCATAGCGTCTATGAAAGGCTAAAGTAATAACTAATCCCAGGAGCCGCATATCGGAAGATAGTTTAAGCCTACATGAAGGCTAATCAGAAGAAAGAGGAAACTAAAGGGTTACATCAACTCAGTAAATCAGGAGTCTGATTATTGGACCAAGAAAATTTTAGACCTCGTGATTGAGAACATTGCAGGATCACTCTTAAATACAAGAGAGATAGTACATTAGCCATATTCTATAATGGCTCTACGATAAAGCCAGTCAGAAAAGTACCATCCTCATAAGAAGTCAGTATGAAGCTCCCACCGGGTTGTGTATGACCAGAGTTGCAAGTATTATAATAGATCTTTAAGTTATGGACGTGAATTATACCTATGTGGAAGGGAGGTCATGAAAGAGAAAGAAGATACGATGCAAGATTTTAAAGTAGTAAGGTAAAGGTGAACAACGTACGAGATACTCAAATGCAGAAGGTTGTGAATAGTCCATACCTCGGATAGAGGGCTAAAAGCACTGGGATTCAGTATCCAGGAATGATAGAGACATCATTGGTGGCATGTATTCAAGCCTATGGTTTCCAGGTATCGAGGAGGCTAATTAAGAGAGTAAAGAAGAGTTAGAGACGATGTGATGGCGTGCTTGATGTTCCAGAATGACATAAGGAAATCTATGACACAAGCAAGTTGAAGGAAGGTTGCGAGTAGTATAAATAGATATACGTAGGACGCAAGCTAAAGTATGGTAAAGCAACAAGGTTTTAGAAAGACAGGAATAAGGACAAGAAAGGGAGATTGAGGAAGTGACGAGAAACGGGTAAGTTCTCGGGATTAAGCCCGTGAAAACAAGAGAGCTAATGATCTCTCTAAGTTATAGCAAGTTCAGTATAGTCTGAATAAACTCAAGGGAGTCTAAGACTAATAGCATTTGAAAGAGATGGAATGCTACCCTGATAGTACAATGAGGGTGTAATTGTGATGGATAAAGGATGATGCTTAGGCCTTCAAGTGAGTAAAGATTTGAAGAGGATTTCATGGATTGTACGAGATTAAAATACCCACGTAAGTGAACCACATTGGGATGCTATAAAATACGGTCATTGAAGTACAATATCACCCTTAAGTGGATCAGGAAAATCACTTCAAATATTCCTCGATGCAACGTAAGGCCTAGTGGCAAGGTATGACGTAAGAAGTTTCAAGTTATCAGTGGTATATTGTAAATTAATATTGAGGTGAATTAACAATGGATGGATAAAAGTCACAAAGTATGAGATGAGATTAGGCCACCATTCTTAAGATGAAAATTAATGAGAAAGCATTAAATGACTTAGATTTATACATATAGGATAAGCAACGAAAGTAACCTGGAGTTCGGTAGCATCCCTCAGTAACGATAAATCGAGGTAAGGGTTATGGCATAGTATGACCTACCTAGGTGCAGTAAAGTCATACGGATGGATAAACGAAATAAGGTATAGCAATATTCGTGAGTTCAATAAAGTACACCGAACGAAGAATTTCGGTATACCCATAGATGCCCAGAGGGACATCTTATCAAGCTCTGTATATGTTTACGAAGTGAAGCCTAGAGATTGGGTAAAAGCTGGAGGAAACAAAAGAAAGAAGAGTCGCATAGGCGTACTTACAAGGAAAAAGTCGTACAAGCTGCATGACAGAAGGTAGCAAGAGTTACGAGATAGGAAGAATCCCGACCATAGGCCATGGTGTAAGAAAGAGACCTATAGGTGGGAATACCCTAGACCTTGGATTTATTCACAGAACAGTTGCCTAGATGGTAAGGAGAGTACTAAAGTATTCAGAAGACATAAAAATAATAAGTGCACCAGTCAACATTCGAGGACGAATGTTCCAAAGGGGGGAGTAATGTTACACCCCATATTTTCGTACGTGAAAGTACGCCATAAGTAAATTGATGAAAGCTCGGAAATGAGATATTACATCCCGCATTTTTCGTACGTTAAAGTTTCATTGTAAGTTAATCGACGTAAGTTCGGGAATGAGATTATTTTAAGATTATAAGCATTTTATGCTATTTCAAATAAGTAATGAGTAAATTCGTGAAGGTGAGAGGGTAAGCAAATCGAAGAAAATAAATTTCGTCGAAGTTCGACATTTTGGGATAAAATACAGCCGAGCTAAAATACATGGTATTTATGGACTAGTACCATATAAGGTATCACATGGCCATGACAGTAAAGTGTATATGGTATATTAAAAGTGAGTAGTATTTTAAATAAGTGGAGATAATTCTTAGTTATGTGGATAATTAGTTAATTATTGGGTAATGGGATATTACATAATTAGTTAATGATTTTTGGTGGGAGAATAGCTAATTAATTATAATATTTGGATAAGTCTAACCCCCTCCCCCCTAATGTGGCTGCCCAAAGGGGCCTTGATGATGAGTATTAACTCACACGGCCCACACCCACTAAAGTAAGACTTCTTAAATTTAACTAATTTCATACAAGAATGATCAATTCACAATCTTCAAGTCTAATTCACAAGAAACGTGAATTAGAACTAAAGAAAGTGACAAAAGTGGGTAAGAGTAACAACTAAAGGTTAGTATGACTAATAAGTATTATACATTAGTGTCACACTTTGAGATAAGTGGTCTTTGTGGGGCCTACCAATCAAGACATTGAAAGAACTCATTTGAAACTTCAAGAATTCATTTTGAACTCCAAGGCTTTGGACGTAAGCTTCATATTCAGTAACGTGAGCTTCATGTTCAGTAACGTGAGCTTTCAAAAAAATTCAAGAATTCAAAAACGTGAGATTTTATACAAAGTTATACTACGTAATAGCAAAGGGAATTTGCGATTCTAAGGGAGTACGGTGCAATCCTTCTCAAGAATATCACACGGATTTTTCTCTACTTCGATCCGCCGTTACGTGTTCGTCACAAAAGACATGTGTTAGAGGAATTTTCAAGAGAATCGGTCCAGGTATGTTAAGGCTATCCCTTCTTTCCTTTTGGCATGATACAAATGATACAAACGACACAATCAAAATACGCAACTTTCATAAATGACTCTATTCATAGAAATACTAGGGGTGTCTATATTCTTGATTCACTATGTGAATTATTATTATATCCTCTATTCATGGGTTCCAGAAAAATATGTATTTGATAAAGTTTGTCCGAAAGGAATATTAATTTTATGATATTCGAGAAATCTTATTAACGTATTTCTTATGCATTTCATGCATTTATACATGTACATTGACCCATGACCAGAAGGCATTATATACGCGTATATTATATGTATATGGGATATGAAAAAAGGTTAAGGCGTTATATACGCACCACCACCTGATCAGCTGGTATACGTTGATGATTTTGCCCATAGTGGCTGAGATGATATGATGGGATGTCCTCAGAGACTTGATGATGTTATGTATGCATATACCTATGCATGGTATGGCATTTATACGCATGTGCATGATATTATAAATTTTCATGATGCACAGAGCTATTCAGAATTACAGGTTGAGAGATATTCAGACTTACATGTTAATTTCTTTACACCATGTTTCTTTCATGCCTTACATACTCGGTACTTTATTTGTACTGACGTCCCTTTTGCCTGGGGATGCTGTATTTCATGCCCGCAGGTCCTGATAGATAGGTTGAGAGTTCTCCTAGTAGGCTATCAGCTCAGCAGAAGGTGTTTGTGCACTCCACTTGTTCCGGAGTTACCTATTTGATTAGTATGATTTGAATATGTATTGATTTGTATGGCGGGGCTCTGTCCCGACCTTTATGATATTTATGTACTCTTAGAGACTTGTAGACAGATGTCATGTATACGGATACTGGTATGGCCTTATAGGCCAATACGTAATATGTTTAAGTCGGTATATCAAGTTGGGTCACCCTATATTGAGTATTTCCTCATGTTTTATTCTACTTATCTCACGACAGCCTCTCTGTCTCATTTACCTATGATAGTATGATACGAAAGATACATTACGTTGGTACTCGGTTGAGTAAGGTACCGAGTGCCCGTCGCGGACCATCGGTTTGGGTCGTGATAGAACTGCCTGCGCAATTCCTCTCTACTAGTCTGTGGCAAAAACTACCCCAGAAATAATACGGAGAACTCATGCCATGAAAGTGGTGCTGCACCAACTGGTCTGCTCCTTTCATAAGTCTCCCACCATCTGAAGGATGCTCCGGTAAAATTTAAAAGTAGTGAACGAGACCCCACTGGTCTCCAGAATACCTGCTATCTGAAGCATCCGCTGGCACTTATCCAAAAAACCCTGAGCATCCTCTAACTCAGCACCGCTAAATGATGGAGTTCGTAGCCTCCCAAATCTCTCAAGTCTCTTCTGCTCATCATCGGCCATAACGGGGATCACCTGGGGCTGAGCAGTTGTAACTGGCTGGACTACTGGTGCCCCCGGTATCTGAAGTCTCTGCACTATCTGCTCTGGAGTACGGGCAACGGGGTATGAGTACCTCCCCCGGCCTGAAAAGTGGCAAGTGCGGCCTGAGTCGAAACCACCTAAGCAAGTCTAGTGCAAACTATCAATATCTGGGCCAAAGCCTCTTGAAGGCCTGGAATCACAATGGGCACAACTAGTGCCTGAGTTAGTCCTGTCGACTCAGCTATGTCTGGAATCTGCTCCTGAGATGGAGCAACTGATGGTGCTGCTTCAACTGCTGTATGAGCCACACCTCGGCCCCAGCCTCTACCATGGCCCCTGCCTCTCTTGGCCCTAACTGGTAGCACTGGTCGCTGACCGTCCGATCTGGTAGTACGTGTCCTCACCATCTATGAGAGAATAGAATAACATAAATTTAGTTCCCAATCAACAAATTCTTACGACAGAGTACAAGAAGGTAAAATTTTTCTAAGGGTTTGGCAGCCTCTCAAAGATAAGTACAGACGTCTTCGTACCGATCCGCAAGACTCCACTAAACCTGCTCATGACTCGTGAGACCTATGTAACCTAGGCTCTGATACCAACTTTTTACGACCCAAAATCTCACCTATCGTGAGGGCGCCTATCTCAATACTAGGCAAGCCAACAACCTCAATAAAACATAATATCTTTTAAGTTTGAAAACATAATACTTGAATTCAATAGAAAGCTTCACAATTACATATACAAAACACTTCCAAAACCTGGTGTCACTAATGTACATGAGCATCTAAATGAATACAAAGTCTGACCGATAAAAATATTGTCTGAAAATATAGAATAATACAATAATTGAAAGGAAGAGAGACAAGGTCAGCGGACTCCAGGCAGCTACCTTGATAGTCTCCAACCGATAGCACTATGAGATCTAACAGTCGTCGTATACGTAAGCACCTGGATCTGCACACGAGATGCAGAGTGTAGTATGAGTACAACCAACTCAATAAGTAACAAGACTAACCTCTGGGCTGAAAGTAGTGACGAGCTCCGCAGGTATAGTCTAGTATAGAAATAACAGTACAGAAATGTAGGCATGCTTTCAAGTTCAACAGTTAAACTCAGTACAAGTAAAATAGATCAATTTTGAATAATTTGAGGAATATGACATCTCAGTGGAAAAACCTCGTGTACCCACGATCACAAATTACTCGGTCACTCAGTACTGTATATGGCCAATCCAGCCCTGGGTAATTTATCCCCAAATTTAAATGATTCGGTCAAGATCCATGTACAGGGAAATTCATCACAAATATAAATAAGTAAGGCACGTCCATGCCCTGGGAAAACCATCCCGTATATAAATCATCTACGCTCACTGTGGGGGGGTGCAGACTCCGGAGGGGCTCCTTCAGCCCAAGCGTGATATAAAGTCGATATGGCCTGCTGCAGGCGGGCAGCCCCGATCCATATAATGATAAAGTCTATAAGTCCTGCTGCAGGCGGGCAGTCCCGTTCCATATAATAATAATATATATAAAACCGATATGGCCTACTACAAGCGGGCAGCCCCGATTCCATAAATATCCTCATATTTATGAACATGACTGAGTATGAAATATACATTTTTAAAGCAATTAAATTCAACAGCAACACGACCTTGTGGGTCCCAAAATATCGGCACGTAGCCAAATCATGATCTTTAATACGAGTCTCAGCTCAATTTCCTAACACGTGGAGAATATTCTGATAATAACATGATTCTTTAATTTTACAACTCCACAGAATTTGTTTAAGTCACAATTTCTATGGTGCATGCCCACACGCCCGTCACTTAGCATGTGCATCACGTTCATACAATTCACATAACACATAATTGAGGGATTTATACCCTCAGAACCAAGTTTAGAAGTGTTACACCTCAAACCATGTAATTCTTTATTTCGCTATGCCTTTGCCTCGCGAATTGGCCTCTGAACGCCTCGAATCTAGTAACAATTAATTCGTTTCAGTCAATACAAATCATTGGAATTAATTCCATATGAAAATACTAATTTTCCAATAAAATTTGAAATTTAACTCAAAAATGGCCTGTGGGGCCCACGTCTCGGAACCCGACAAAAGTTACAAAATATGAACGCTCCTTAAACCACGAGTCCAACCATATAAATTTTACCAAATTCCGACATCAACTCGACCTCCAAATCTCAAATTCTTATCTTGAAATCCCTAGACCCAAATCCTCTAATTTCACCTCTAAAACATGTAATCTAGTCGAAATACTCAATGGTAATCCAATATTATTGACTAACAATGATCACAAGTGACTTACCTCAAGATTTCCCATGAATTCTCTCTGAAAAATCGCCCAAAACCGGGTTGGAAATGTTAGAAATGAAGCCAAAATCGCGGACCTTGTATTTAACATTCTGTCCAGGTTTTTCGCACCTGCGACCCTTAATCCGCACCTGGGAAACCGCTTATGCAGTGCATTTTTTGCTTCTGTGGAAGCCACGCCAAGTCCCCGACTCGCGCACCTGCGCTAAAAACTCCTGCATGTGCAGGTGTGCTTCTGCGAACCTCTCACCGCGCCTGCGACCACGCAGGTGCGGAAAACTCTTCGCACATGCGACCTTCGCCTTCCCCAGCCTTGGCCGCTTATGTGATGGCCCTTTCGCACCTGCGGTGTCGCACCTCGATCAAAGCTTCGCAGGTGCGGTTACACCAGAAGTAAAATTTCCAGATTTTCCTTAGTCCAAATTTTCGATCCGTTAACCATCCGAAACTCAGCCGAGGCCCCCGGGACATCAACCAAATACACCAACAAGTCTTAAAAAATCATACGAACTTAGTCAAAACCTCAAATCACATCAAACAACGCTAAAACCATGAATCACACCACAATTCAAGCTTAACGAAAACTAACGAATTCCAACTTCTACATTCGATGCCGAAACCTATAAATTCAATTCTGATTGACCTTAAATTTTTCACACAAGTCATAAATGACATAACGGACCTATTCCAATTTCCAGAATCGGATTCCGACCCCGATATCAAAAGTGAACTCCCCGGTCAAACTTCCAAACTTAAATTTCTATTTTAGCCATTTCAAGCCTAATTTAGCTACCGGCTTCCAAATAATTTTTCAGACACGCTCCTAAGTCCAAAATCACCATTCGGAGCTATTAGAATCATCAAAACTTTATTCTGGGGTTGTTTACACATAGGTCGACATCCAGCCAACATTTTTAATTTAAGTTTTAAACTTTGAAACTAAGTGTTCCCATTCATTTCAAGACCTCATCGGACCCGAACTAATTATCTCGGCAAGTCATATAACAACTGTAAAGCACAAATTGAGCAGTAAATGGGGGAACGAGGTTGTAATACTCAAAACGACTGGTCGGGTTGTTACATTACCATGGTGCACGCCCACACGCCCGTCACCTAGCATGTGTGTCACCTCAATACCAACCATGTAACACGTATTTTAGGGATTCATACCCTCACAACCAAGTTTAGAAGTGTTACTTACCTCAAATCACGCAAATCTCTACTCCAACAAGCCCTTGCCTCGCGAATCAGCTTCCGAACGACTCGAATCTAGCCACAAAAAACATAATACAATCAACACAAGCTATAGGAATCAATTCAATATAATACAGCTAAGTTCTTTAACAAAAGCAAAAAGTCAACCCCGGGCCCACATCTCAAAATATGACCAAATTAACAAAATCCGAACACCCATTCAAAAACGAGTCCAACCATACCAAAATTACTCAATTCCAATCTCAACTCGACCTTCAAATCCTCAAACTAAAGTCTATGCAGTTTCTACAATTTTTCCAACCCAAAATACTAATTAAGTGGTAAAAACAATGATAGATTCATGCATATTAACCAAATCCGAGTTAGAATCACTTATCCCAATCAATTCCTTGAAAATCCCTTCAAGAACCGCCTCAATCCGAGCTCCCAAAGTCCAAATGTGAAATAGTACTCTAACCCTCATTTTTGTAATTTTATAATATGCCCCGATGCTCCTCTTCGCGATCGCGGAAAGTCCCTCGCGATCGCGAAGAAGTAAAATATGCTGCCATCAAAATACTCTTCGCGAACGCGAACAAACCATTGCTAACACGGTGCACAGAATCTTAATCGTACACAATCGTGAACTCACTCACGCGATCGGGCAGAACAAATCGCGTGGCTTCCCAAGTCACCCCCTTCCTTTTTCGCGGACGCGACCCAACATACACGTTCGTGATGCATAAACCACCAAAGCTCCGTGATCGCAGACCAATTCTTGCGATCGCATAGAAAATTTTTTACCAGTCGCCCAAACAACTCTTCGCGATTGCGGACTTACACTCACGATATAAGGAAACCAGAAGCACATGCATCAACAACTTCAACAAATCTTCTAAGTCCAAATTTTAATCTGTTAACCATTTGAAATCCACCCGAGGCCTCCGGGACCTCAACCAAATATACCAACAAGTTCTCAAATATCATACGAACTCGCTTGAAGCCTCAAATCATATCAAACAACACTAAAACCACGAATCGCACATTGATTCAAGCCTAATGAACTCACGAACTTCTAACTTCCAAAACTAATACCGAAAAACATACCAAACCAACTCCGATTAACCTCAAATTTTGCACATAAGTCATAAATGACACAACGGACCTATTCCAACTTCCGAAAACTGAGCCCGGTAACCCCAAAGTCAACTCTCGGTCAAACTTCTCAACTCTCCAAGCTTCAACTTTTTCAATTTTCGCCAATTCAAACCAAAATCACTTGTGGACCTCCAAATCAATATCCGGACACACTCATAAGTCCAAAATCACCATACGGGTCTATCAAAACCATCAAAACTCCATCCCGAAGTCATTTATACATAAGTCACCATCCGGTCAACTATTTTAACTTAGGCTTCCAACCTTAGGACTAAGTGTCCCAATTCATTCCGAAACATCCCCCGAACCAAACCAACCACCCCGGCAAGTCACATAAGAACAAAAAAACACAAAATAAGCAATAAATAGGGAAACGAGGCTATAATACTCAAAACGACCGCCCGGGTCATTACATTCTCCCCCTCTTAAACAAACGTTCATCCTCGAACGAGTCTAGAATCATACCTAGAGTCTCAAATAGGTGTGGATATATGATCCGCATCTCCCGCTCGGTCTCCCAAGAAGCCTCCTTGACTGGATGACCTCTCCGTTGCACCTTCACTGAAGTTATATT
Source organism: Nicotiana tabacum (assembly GCF_000715075.1). NCBI lineage: Eukaryota > Viridiplantae > Streptophyta > Magnoliopsida > Solanales > Solanaceae > Nicotiana > Nicotiana tabacum. The sequence continues at coordinate 75,683,480 of NC_134091.1, read as the reverse complement.
CTTTGACCTCATCTTTCGAACCTGTCGATCTAAAATGGCCACCGGCTCCACATTATATGTCAAATCACCATCTAACTGAATTGTGCTAAAGTCTAAAACATAAGACGGATCGCCGAAATACTTCCGAAGCATAGAAATATGAAATATTGGATGAACACTCGATAGACTAAGTGGCAATGCAAGCTTGTAAGCCACCTCTCCAATCTTCTCAAGCACCTCAAAAGGACCAATATACCGAGGGCTCAACTTTCCCTTCTTCCCGAATCTCATAACACCATTGATGGGTGAAAATCTGAGCAATACCTTCTCCACCATGTAAGCAACATCACGAACCTTCCGATCAGGGTAACTCTTCTGTCTAAATTGTGTCGTGCAAAGCCAATCTTGAATCAACTTAACCTTTTCCAAAGCATCCTGAACCAAGTCAGTACCTAATAGCCTAGCCTCACCGGGCTCAAACCAACGGACCGGAGACCGACATCGCCTCCTATACAAGGCCTCATACGGAGCCATCTGAATACTCGATTGGTAGCTGTTGTTGTAAGCAAACTCTGCAAGCGGCAAAACTTGATCTCAAGAACTCTCGAAATCCATGACACAAGCGCGTAGCATATCCTCCAATATCTGAATAGTGCGCTCGGACTGTCCGTCCGTCATAAGGGTGGAATGTTATACTCAAATCAACCCATGTGCCTAACTCTTGCTGCATTACTCTCCAAAACTGCGATGTGAACTGCATGCCCCGATCTGAAATGATGAACACTCGCACACCGTGAAGGCAAACAATCTTGCGAATATAGATCACAGCCAACCGCTCCGAAGAATAGGTAGTCCCAACTGAAATGAAATGCGTTGACTTAGTCAACCGGTCCACAATCACCCAAATAGAATCAAACTTCTTCAAAGTCCGTGGGAGCACAACTACGAAGTCTATGGTGATACGCTCCCATTTCCACTCAGGAATCTCAGGCCTTTGAAGCAAACCGCCTGACCTATCATGCTCATACTTCACCTGCTGACAATTTAAGCACCAAGCGACAAACCCCACTATATCTTTATTCATCCTCCTCCACCAATAGTGCTGCCTCAAGTCCTGATACATCTTTACGGAACCCGGATGAATGGAGTATCGCGAACTGTGGGCCTCCTCAAGAATCAATTCACGTAACCCGTCTACATTAAGCATACAAATCCGGCCCTGCATCCGCAACACCCCATCATCCCCAATAGAAAGCTCTTTGGCATCACCGTGCTAAACCGTGTCCTTAAGGACAAGAAAATGGAGGTCATCATACTGACGCTCTCTGATACGATCATATAAGGAAGACCGAAAAACCACACAAGCTAGAACCCGACTAGGCTCTGAAACATCTAACCTCACGAACTGATTGGCCAAGGCTTGAACATCTGATGCAAGCGGTCTCTCACCAATAGGAATAAATGCAAGGCTACCCATGCTCACCGCCTTTCTACTCAAGGCATCAGCCACCATATTGGCCTTCTCGTGATGATACAAAATGGTAATATCATAGTCCTTTAGCAGCTCCAACTATCTCCGCTACCTCAAATTTAGATCCTTTTGTTTGAACAAGTGCTGAAGACTCCGATGATCAGTAAATACCTCACAAGACACACCGTAGAGATAATGCCTCCAAATCTTCAATGCATGAACAATGGCTGCCAAATCCAAATCATGAATGGGGTAGTTCTTCTCATAAGGCTTCAACTGGTGTGAAGTATAAGCAATCACTCTACCCTCCTGCATCAAGACACACCCAATACCAATCCGATAAGCATCACAATACACTGTATAAGAACCCGATGATGAAGGCAAAATTAGAACTGGAGCTGTGGTCAAGGCAGTCTTGAGCTTCTGAAAGCTCTCCTCACACTCATCTGACCACCTGAATGGAGCACCCTTCTGGGTCAACCTGGTCAAAGGCGCTGTAATGGACGAGTAACCCTCCATGAAGCGACGATAATATCCGGCCAAGCTGAGAAAACTCCTAATCTCAGTAGCTGAAAACGGTCTGGGCTAACTCTGAACTGCCTTTATCTTCTTTGGATCAACCTTGATCCCCTCACTGGACACCACGTGCCCCAAGAATGCCACCAAACTGAGCCAAAACTCATACTTGGAGAATTTGGCATAAAGCTTCTTCTCCCTCAACCTCTGTAGTACAATCCTCAGATGTTGTGCATGCTCCTCCTGGCTACGCGAGTACACCAGGATATAATCAATAAAATACTATGACAAACGAATCAAGATATGGCTAAAACACACTATTCATCAGATGCATGAATATTGTTGGGGTATTGGTCAGCCCAAAAGATATCACAAGAAACTCATAGTGACCATAGCGGATCCTGAATGTCATCTTCAGAATATCCGAGTCCCAAATCTTCAACTGGTGATATCCTGACCTCAAATCAATTTTAGAGAACACTCTCGCTCCTTGAAGCTGGTCAAATAAGTCATCAATGCGCGGCAAAGGATACTTGTTCTTAATTGTAACCTTGTTAAACTTCCTATACTCAATGCACATCCACATAGTACCATCCTTCTTCTTCACAAACAGAACCGGTGCACCCCAATGTGACACAATAGGCCTAATGAACCTCTTATCAAGAAGCTCATAAAGTTGCTCTTTTAATTCGTTCAACTCTGCTGGTGCCATACCATACGGAGGAATAGAAATGGGTTGAGTGCCCGACACCAAGTCAATACCAAAATCAATGTCCTTGTCAGGTTGCATGCTCGACAGGTCTGCAGGAAACACATTCGGAAAGTCTCGCACTACCGGGACAGAATCAATGGAAGGAGTATCAGCACGAACATCCCTCACAAAAGCCAAATATGTCAAACACCCCTCGCCAACCATCCGTTAGGCCTTCATATATAAAATCACCCTACTGGGAACCTCTCCACTCGATCCTAGGTAACCCCGGCATCGCCAAAATCACGGTAGCGTGATAATCCAGAATAGCATGACATAGGGACAATCAATCCATGCCTAGAATCATGTTGAAATCAACCATACTAAGCAATAAGAGATCAACTCTAGTCTCCAACCCTCCAAGGTCACCACACACGACCGATACACACGGTCCACAATAATAGTATCGCCCACCGGTGTAGATACATAAACAGGCGAAACTAAGGACTCACGGGGAATATCCAAATAACGAGTAAAATAGGATGATACATATGAATAAGTAGAACCAGGGTCAAATAATGTGGAAGCATCCCTGTGGGACACTGAAACAATACATGTGATCACTGCGTCTGAAGCAACGGCCTCTGGCCTGGCAGGAATAGCATCGAATCGAGCTTGACCACCATTTGATCGGCCTCTAGCTGCCTGAGTCCCACCCCGAGCTGGCTGAGCGGGTGGTGCAGTAACTGATGCGGAAGTCATAACCTGACCCCTCTACTGAATTGGACCTCCCAAGAGACGGGGACAATACCTCATCACATGTCCAAACTCCCCACACTCGTAGAAACTTCGATCTGTCAATGGTGGTGGACACTAAATCGGACCTTGAGAACTAGCATAGCTACTAGAAGGACCTGGTACAGATGAACCCTGAACTGATGGAGCACGGGATGAGCTCTGAGCTGGGAGGGCACTAAGACATAACTGACCCGGACGAGCACTGTATGATCCATGGCTAGCTGATGCACCACGATGAACCGGATGAGCCATCTGAGCAGGACTATAAGGACGACCCATGTTGTGGTGGGACTGCCCTCCGGAAGAAACACAGCTGAAACCACCCGAACCACAAGGCCGCTTGACCTCCCTCTCCTCACGCTCCTAGCTACAGACCTGATCTAGCCGCCTAGCAATATCAACCACCTCGTCGAACCTAGCACCCAATGCAATCTCCTGAGTCATAACAAAGCATAGTCCATAGTTGTGGCCATCAATGAACCTTCTAATCCTCTCCCTCTCTATGGGAACCAACCAGATTGCGTGATGATCCAACTCTGAAAATCTCATCTCATACTGGGTCACGGACATACCCTCCTGGCATAGCTGCTCAAACTGCCTACGCAACTTCTCCCTACGGGTCTATGGAACAAACTTCTTCAAGAAGATAACGGAGAACTCGTGCCAAATAAGTGGTGCAGCGCCGACTAGCCTGCACAACTCATAAGCCTTCCACTATCTCAAGGCTCCCCCCGATAGATGGAAAGTAGTAAATGGGACTCCACTAGTCTCCAAAATACCCGTCGTGCGAAGAATCCACGGGCACCTGTCCAAGAAGTCCTGAGCATCCTCTGACTCAGCCCCACTGAATGATGGAGGCCTGAGCCTCCCAAACTGCTCTAGCCTCTTCTGCTCCTTGTCACTCATGGGTGGGACAACTGGGGCTTGAGCTGCTGCAACCGGCTGGGCTGGTAGTACACCCGGTGTCTGAAATCTCTAAACTACCTGCTCTGGAGTACGGGCGGCAGAAGTCTGAGCACCTACCCCGGCCTGAGAAGTTGTTGGTGCAGCCGAAACTAAAACCGCCTGAGCAAGGCTAGTGCATAAAGTCAATATCTGGGCCAGAGTCTCCTGAAGGCCTGGAATCACAATGGGCATAGCTGGTGACTGAGCTGGTCCCACCGGCTCAACCACATGTGGTGCATGCTCCATAGCTGGAGCAACTGGTGGATCTACAGGTGTTGCCCTAGCTGCTGTACAAGCTGTACCTCGGCCTCTACCATGGCCCCGGCCTCTCGCGTCCCTAGCTGGTGGTACTGGTGGTCGTCTGCCCGATCCGGTAGCACGTGTCCTCACCATTTGTGAGAGAATAAAATAGCAGAAGTTTAGTTTTCGTAATTAACAAATCTGCACGACAAGAATACAAGAAAGTGAAGTTTTCCTAATGGTTCGATAACCTCTCGAAGCTAAGTACAGACGTCTCCATACCGATCCGCAAGACTCTACCAAATATGTTCATGAATCGTGAGACTTATGTAGCCTTGGCTCTGATACTAAATTGTCATGGCCCAAAACTCAATATGTTGTGATGGCGCCTATCACAGTACTAGGTAAGCCAACAGCCACAAGTAATTACGCATTTTTAAATTTGAAAATAAGATAAAACAGGTTTAACAGTAATAACTCTCATAAACAGTCGATAAGAAACACTGCGATTCAAATAAAAAATTCCCCAAAATTCGGGTGTCACTGAGTACATAAGCTACTAAATATCAACATAGTCAAAACTTCTTATACAACTATCTGGAAAGATAGAACAAAGCTAAATAAAGGAAAAAGAAGGAGAGTCGAGGTCTGCGACGTCAAGGTAGTTACCTCAAAAGTCTCCAAGCCGGAAGTACTCCAAAGCTAGAAACCACCGTTCCCAGAAGTACTTGGATCTGCACACAAAGTGTAGAGTATAGTATGAGTACAACTGATCCAATGTACTCAATAAGTAACAGGACTAACCTTGGGCTGAAAGCAGTTACGAGCTCAAATAGATACAGTCCAAATCCAGATTTTAACAGTGCAGATATGACAAGAAAAATGACAAAAATAACTCGGAGAAATCTCATAATCAGTTTGTGCACAGTACAGAAATGTAGACATGCTTTCAAGTTTAACAGTTTAAGTTCAACACGGATAAAATATGCCAAGTGTGACTGATATGAGGAATGTTACATCTCTATATCTACGTGTCAAATGTGCATGTCACATGTAATGCATCACAATGATAACCTCACGTACTCACACTCTTAGAGTACTCAATCTGACTGGCTCAACTCTCACTCATCACACTCAATCACTCAGCATTGTAAGGTACCTGTGCTCACTGCTGGTATGTAAGACTCCGGAGGGGCGGATCCTTCCCAAGCGCTAATATAAAGCCAATATGGCATGCTGCGGCATGCAACCCGATCTCATAATAATATATAAAGCATATAAGGCCTGCTGCAGCGTGTAACCCGATCCGAAATAATGATATATATAAAGCCAAGAAGGCATGCTGCGGCATGCAACCTGATCCACAACCTCACTCAAAATATGGCTCTCAGGCCCCAACTCAGTCATCAATCTCTCCAGTCTCTCGGGCTCACAAATCTCATGCCAATCATTCCAAATAGTGATACATGATGTAACAATAAATAACAACAGAGACTGAGATATGATATACAAATGATGGAAGTGACTGAGTACATAATTGCAATTTAAGCAAGTAATTCAACAATAGCAACAACCTCTGTAGGTCCCGTCCCAAAAAAATAAGCACATTGTCTAAACATGATTTCTAACATGGATTGCAGCTCAATTACTCTAACATGTAGGGATTTCATGAAGAGCAACAAGGTTAAATAACTACACAGTACCACGGAAACATCTGAGTCATAATTACCACGGTGCACGCCCACACGCCTGTCACCTAGCATGTGTGTCACCTCAATACCAACCACGTGACACGTATTTCAGGGATTTATACCCTCAGAACCAAGTTTAGAAATATTACTTACCTCAAACCGTGCAAATGTCTACTCCAACAAGCCCTTGCCTCGCGAATCAGTCTCCGGACAGCTCGAATCTAGCCACAAATAATTTAATACAATCAACACAAGCTATAAGAATCAATTCCATATGATAAAGTTAGGTTCTTTAATAAAATTCAAAAAGTCAACCCCGAATTCACGCCTCGAAATCCGATAAAATTAACAAAATCCGAACACACATTCAATAACGAATCCAACCATATCAAAATTACTCAATTCCAATCTCAACTCGACCTTCAAATCTTCAAATTAAAGTCTATGATGTTTCTACAATTATTCCCAATTTTTCCAACCCAAAATACTAATTAAATGGTAAAAACAATGATAGATTCATGCATATTAACCAAATCCGAGTTATAATCACTTACCCCAATCAATTCCTTAAAAATTCCTCCAAGAATTGCCTCAATCCGAGCTCCCAAAGTCTAAATATGAAATAACACTCCAACCCTCATTTTTAAAATTTTATAATCTGCCCAACTGCTCTTCTTCGCGATCACGGAAAGTCCCTCGCAATCGCGAAGAACAAAAATATGCTGCCATCAAAATACTCTTCGCGAACGCGAATAAACCATTGCGAATGTGGTGCATAAAATCTCAACCGTATGCGATCGCGAACTCACTCACGTGATCACAAAGAACAAATCGCGTGGCTTCCCAGGCCTCCCCCTTCCTTCTTCGCGGACGCGACCCAACATACGCGTTCGCGATGCATAAACCACCAAAGCTCCATGATAGCAGACCAATTCTCGCGATTGCATAGAACAATTTTCACTAGTCGCCCAAACAACTCTTCACGATCGCGGACCGCCACTCGCGATCGCGTATAAGGAAATCAGAAGCACAGGCATCAACAACTTTAGCGAATCTTCTAAGTCCAAATTTCAATCCGTTAACCAACCGAAATTTACCCGAGGCCCCCGAGACCTTAACCAAACATACCAACAAGTCCTCAAACATCATACGAACTCGCTCGAAGCCTCAAATCACATCAAACAACAATAAAATCATGAATCGCACATCGATTCAAGCCTAATGAACTCACGAACTTGTAACTTCCAAAACTAATGCCGAAACATATCAAACCAACTCCGATTAACCTCAAATTTTGTACACAAGTCATAAATGACATAACAGACCTATTCAAACTTGCAGAACTAAAATCGCTAGCCCGGTAACCACAAAGTCAACTTTCGGTCAAACTTCTCAACTCTCTAAACTTTAACTTTTTTAATTTTCGCCAATTCAAGACAAAATCACCTACGGACCTCCAAATCCATATCCAGACACACTCCTAAATCCAAAATTACCATACAGAACTATTGGAACCATCGAAACTTCATTCCGGAGTCATTTACACATCAGTCAACATCCGATCAACTCTTTCAACTTAGGTTTCCAACCTTGGGACTAAGTGTCCGAATTTATTTTGAAATATCCCCGGAACCAAACCAACCACCCCATCAAATCACATAACAACAAACAAATATAGAATAAGCAATAAATGAGAAATAGGGATATAATACTCAAACGACCAGTTGGGTCGTTACGGTATGTACTTGATCTTGGGATGAAGGTTTGTCCTTAAAATTCTTTACTATCCAAGTCAAAGATATTTTCAAGGTATTCATAAATTGTACTCAAACTCCGATTAAAATCTTCATCTTTCGTAATTTATATTATTGTTTTCTTCTCTTTTTTTCCACCTTTTCTTTGGGTTCTTGATTTCTACTCATGTTGTATCTTTGTCTTCAGAGTAAAATAGATTAATATACCTGATCAGGTAACTGTACTTTTAACATCTTACCTTTTTGAGTTCAAGTAATCCCTTTTCCCCTTTTCTTAGTATTTTTGACTCTTGGCTATATTGTTTTTCTATTCAATAAGTAATTACATTACTTTATAAAATAAGAGTAACTAATTATGCCGTATTTTTTTGTTCAGGGTAGGTTCTAATATTTATCCTTGGAAAAATATATAACTTACCCCATGAACTATGGACCAAATCTCTGTTACACACTTTTTACGGACAAAAATCATCTAAGACATCCAATCTTTCCAGAGTGTGCCTAAGACACACTACTTTTACTACGTGACAGACGCGTGCATAACCAAAACAATAAAGAGCGTGAACACTTAAAAACCAAAATTTTAATCCTTGTTTAAGTGCCACGTGTCAAAATTTTAATTATTTTCTTTATTTCTTAAATTATTTGGCCCCCAGAACTCCACCCCCTCGCTTCTCTTCTTCTTCCTCGTACATTTTCCCCTTTTGCAACTTCTTTTACACATAAATTCTACTCACACTTTTCACAATTGCTCCACCAGCTTGCCACCAAATATGATCCCGCTGGGATATCACAGAATAACCTCTTAGCATCTCATCTCTATTTCAATATCAGATTAAGTTTCATATTCGACTGACATAACACCTACATTTTTTAACTTTAACTAAGATTTGAGTTTTACTTCAATAATAAATTAATCAATGCTCTTGGAAGTAATCTACAATAGAGTTTAAACTTGTAATGTATCTGAAATTTGTTGATTTGCTGGTCGGAGAAGTTGACGGCAAATTGGGCAGCCATAATATCTTTTCTAATTTGGAGTTTTGGGTCCTGAGTTTCTTGTGTTAGATCTGAAATTAAAGTCAAAAATTTGGAACTAAATCTATTTGGGCTACTAAGTTTTGGTTTGAGATCGGAAGGTGGTGGTTCCGGTATTATCGACGACGATAGAGAGCGAAGGAGAACAGAAAAAAATGGAAAGAATGGTGTAATTATAATTTTTTTGTCGGATATGGAAGATAGATGAATGTGGAGAAGGGTGGGAGTGAAGATATCTAATTTCATGGTTATTGGGGTGTTTGGCGAGATGAGATGAAAGGGGGTAATTTGCAGATGAGAGAAAGAGATGATATGGAAAAGATGGTTAAGGGGTGTAAATGTAATTTTATGTGGTTTATTTTTTTAATAAAAATAATAACATGTGTCATGATTTTATTTGTGCGTGACATTGCACATGTTTGGATAAACTGGTCAATTAAAAGGTGGTGTGTCTTAGGCACACACTGTAAAAGTTGAGTGTGTAAGGTAATTTTCGTCCGCAAAAAGTATGTAACCGAGATTTGATGTATAATTCAAAGAGTAACTTATGTATGTTGCCATTTATCCTTCGGCCAGTAAATTTACTTTTCCTCATGTATTGCGACTAATGTATTTGTACTTGAATCTAATTCTTAATTATAAACTTAATAGTCAGTCTTAAACAAAAAAATTTATTTTTTGTGGAACAAAAAATATGGGGTTGTCAAATCGAGAACTTGTTGGTATAATATAAGAATATACATATGAGTTTTCGATACATCTTTGAATGAAACCTGACACATTGTGCTATATTAGTTATGGCATTTTTAGTCTTGTTATGATTAACGACTCTTGCATATTTCTTTTACAAATTATTTTAAGTTTTATGTCTTTTTAATGAGTATCTGAAAATAACACATAAGATTTGAAAAAGTTATTTTCTTCTATTCAAATAGTAAGTGTTTAATGAGATACCATTTTCTCTTCTCCCTCTTCCCCATATTGTCAATATTTACTTTGTGCCTGCTTATTTTATCATTTCCCTGTTAATGATGTTTGGGTTTGGGGAACAGAAATATCCTTTCTTTTCTTTGGTATATATATAAAATGGAAAAAATATTATTGAAACAACTAAAAGTTGTAAATAGATACTTCTTTCTCTAATTGCTTCCTTTTTCTTTTACTTCGATATGAGTTGTTAATTGAAATTGCAATATTTATATTATGTGGAGAGAACTTTATTTGTAGTGTTTTATGCTTCTAGAAATACAAATAATTTCTGCTTTTTTTTAGATTGAACTTTGGTTTTGGTTTTGTAAATTTCTATTATTCGGAAGATGCAACTGAAACAGTCATGCACATGAACTTTATAGCTCCTTTTAACCACTCAAGTTAGTTACTTATTCGAATGATTCATATTATCACCTTCTTTGAGTTATATCAACACGGTATAGTCCTCCAAACAATTCTAAGAGTGCTCCACCTCCAAAAGGTTTTTAAACAGACATTCATTATTGAATTTATATTCGTTGAATAACTTCATTTGCAAAACCATTCCTATTCACGTTGGATACAAATCATGTAACTAACTAAATTTGCTTGTTCATTAAATATTACAACTAAGTTTCTTACCAAGTATCCATCTATCCTTTTCTGAAACTTGCGCTTTATATTCTTTAGTTTATCTTGTTTTTACTCAAAACTTTAATAATTTTATGTGTTTATTCAAAATTTTATATATACAACTCGGGCTACACGTGCAACGCACGTGTCCAAATACTAGTAGAACTAAAAAAGTAATGCTCGTGAAACATACATAATTATGAATATACTAGTAAATTTGTCTGCGCTTCGCACAGTTAATTATAAATTAATGATATATTCCTTTTATAAATAACTGAACTAAAACAATTATATTGAACATTCATTTTATTATAGAAATTATTTTTATCTAATAAATAGTTAAGTCAAAAATTATTCTTGGTCTACTTCTTTGTCTCAAAATTCTACGCCTTTTTAGTTAAATATGACAGCTGTAGACACTTAAACGTAACCTTTCCATCTCAATTTTGTTATTGAGATTTCTAGTAAATATTTTTAAATGCTTCTATTTTCACGATTTATATATTTTATAAAGGAAAAGCAAAAAGAAAATTTTTCATTTGATCATATTCTCATTACCTCCTTGATATTTTTTAAATTCTCTTTTTCCTCTTTTGTTATTTTTTCTCTTTATCGGCCCTTCCTTTCCTTATATTTTTCGTATCTTTTCCATCTTGATAATTTTCTTTTCTGTCATGTAATCCTATCACTTCCTTATATATATTCATTCAAAGTACTGTTTATCGTTTCCCATCCTTCCTCGCTCTCTTTTCCATTTCTTTACCTTTTCTAATCTTCTTATTTTATTTTTTTCTTTTCTCTATCATATTCATGTCTTTCTGTTCTTCTGTAAATTAGAAACTACTATTATCCTTCCCAAAAATAATCTACTTAATTCTCATTTTTACTTCTACTGATCTTATGAAAAATTACAAAACTCGACTTTTTTCCTCTTGATCAACTTTTCCTCATAATGTCCATGATTTATGTGATTTATTAATATATTCAATAGTAACTTCTTCAATAATCTTAGTTATAATTCTCTATCTTCCTCTTCTTTCATCGACATCTCTTTCTTAATTTATAAATATCATATGCCAACAAAATGCATAATTGAATGCTCGAATATTTCACAAGTGTTATTTTCTTTTTCTTTTTTTCTTCTTTTCTTTTCTTCTCATATTCAAACTCTCAAGAAAATGACAAATTGTTACCCTTCCTTGAATAATCAAATTAATTACCCTTTTTTCTTACCTTTCTTACAAAAATTCCAAAAATCTATCTCTCTTGATTAATCACTCTTGGAATTACAACACACCTATTTCATAAATTAATAGAGAGGAGTCAAGAATGGAGCATTTTAATGCAAGACAAATAGGCAAAGTTATTACTTAGCTTATTACATGTAAGAAACATACTAAAAGAGTAACAAAACACACACACACACACATTATATATATATATTTCTCACCGAAGGATGTCGTGATGACACTTAGTTTCTAAGACTGTGTAAGCCTAACATGCATGGAGAAATAGCGGAAATAATAATAAAACTTCAAATTTAAACCATCTAAACTATCATAATAGAACTCAACAGTACAACTCACAATAACTCCCAAAATCTGGTGGAACTGAGTCATAAACTCTACACGATTATACTATAAAATTTTTAGTACAACACTGTCTAGATAAAGAGTAAACAATAGTAAAATAAGAAAAGACGGTGACTCCGAGGCCTGCAAACGTCGGGCATGTATACCTTGAAGTCTCCAAACTGTATGATCCACTCACTAATGCCTAGCCTGAGTCGAGGTATCTGGATCTGCACAAAAATATACAGAAGAGTAGTATGAGTACACTACAACGGTACCCACTAAGTATCAACCCTAACTTCGGTAGAGTAGTAATGAGGTCAGGTCAAGACACCTACTAGGATAAGAAAAACTGAACGGGTATAGTATAGTCTAATAATGAAAATGAGGAAATAGTGGCAATAAAGCAATCCAATAAGGTAAGCTACAACTGAATTTAAAGCAATAAAGGCAACAAGGAAGGAACACATAATAAGAATATCAAGAAAATAATACGGATAAATACAAGTGAGGTAAATGAGAGATGACTACAAGAATCACAACCGAGGTACCACCTCGTAACCTCATTTCACAATCACAAGCACAATTTTTTCTTATACCGCTGCGTGAGCTTTAAATTTAGATAGTTTTGAAAATATTTTTTTCGAAATAGCTACATGCACTTTAGCCCACCTTATGTCGCCGCGTGGCTTCAAGTAATTCTCTTACTAGCAACACATACACAAATTCCACCTTATGCCGCCACATGCACATTAACCCCTATCCTTATACCGTCGCATGTGTATCAATATCACAATACAATAACTCACACTACAAGTGCCCATATGCCACACCTTGTCAAAATCATCAATACCAAAGTTTTCATAACATATAGCACACGACTCAACCACAACATGAACAAGAATCTCAATAATTACAAAATAAAAGTGAATAGCTCCACAAGCAAGATTTCTCAATAATTAACAACTTCGCCTCAATGTGATAACTGCTTTTACAACTTCAACACCAATAACTCAACAAGAAGATATTTCATGAAATAACAACTTCAAGTAAGGTGGTTCAACAATAAGGTGGTTCGCCTCTGTAGACATGTAATTTTTGACCTTCCCTGAAATCTTACACAATTTTAGCGCCTAGATATTTCTTTTAGTTCTAATATTTTTACTTTGCCTATTTTTGACCTTTTTGCTTTATTTTCTCTTAAAATGAAAACTACAAAAATATTTTTCTTTATTTTAGCTAATAAGTATTTTATCTAGTTACTTTTAGTTTATCTTACTTTCCATGAAATTAAAAAATACTAATATAGTTTTGAAATTTTGTTTTCAAAGATAAAATGATAAGTTTTACAAAATATGTTTTTTTGCTTAGTTTAATGTGACTTTTAAGTTGTAGGCATTTAGCAAATACGGCGTAGGATTTAGATTTTTCTAATGTGATTATTTTGTTTCTCTTTTTAATATTACTTAGTATCTTAGATAAGTATTTTGTGTAGCTATGTTTAAGTTAATCCTTTAAAAGAAAAAGAAAGAATACAAAGACAAACAAAAAAAAAAAAGAAACGAAGAAGAAAGAAGAGGAAAACGAGAAGGCAAATATTAAAAAGAAATGAGATGGCCTCTTCTCTAAGCTCCAGAACAAGCTAACGTGGTACCCTTTTAAAGCTTACTTTTATTTTCTTATTTTAAAATAAAGATTTTCTGTAAATAACTTTTGTGTTATAAAATAAATACTATAAAGTAGATAAACTGAAGACAAGTATAAAGAGAAACTGATATATTATTCAACTTCAAATTCATGTACATAATGAATTGAAAACTCATCTATTTATATAAGAAAGGAAGCAGCTGCGAGGCTTTTCAGGAAGCAGCTGCAAGGCTTTTCTTTAGCTGCTTGTAAGCTGTCTGCATGAGCTGCTTGTAACATGCCTGTTTAATAAGAAGCTGCTGCAAATTATTTCATTGAGCTACTTGCAACCTGCCTGCATCAGCTGCTTGTAGATAAATTTCAACAGAGTACTAAATGGATAATCTTCTTCATGAAGATTATCTATAACGGAGTAATAAATGGACATCCACAATATAATTATTTTCATAACACTCCTCCTTGGATGTTCATTAAAAGATAATGTGCCTCATTAAAACCTTACTAGGAAAAAACCCTGTGGAAAAAAATCCTAGTGAAGGAAAAAGAGTACACATATTTAGTAATACGTATTGCTAGCTACCTCATTAAAAACCTTATAAGGAAAACCCTGTGGGAAAAAACTTTAGTAAGGAAAAAAGAGTATATCGCGTATTTTACTCCCCCTGATGAAAACCTTATTTCAAATATTTAAGTTTCCGCATTCCAATCTTATATACCATCTTCTCAAAAGTTGAAGTTGGTAAAGATTTAGTGAATAAATCTACCGGATTGTCACTTGAACGGATTTGTTGCACATCAATAGCACCATTTTTCTGAAGATCGTGTGTGAAGAATAATTTTGGTGAAATGTGCTTCGTTCTATCTCCTTTTATAAATTCTCCCTTCAATTGGGCTATGCATGCAGTATTGTCTTCGTATAAAATTGTGAGTCTTTTATCACATTCCAACCTATATTTTTCTCGAATAAAATGAATCATTGATCTCAACCATATGCATTCCCTACTTGCTTCATGAATAACTATTTATCTCAGCATGATTTGAAGAAGTAGCAGCAATAGATTGCTTTGTGAAGCGCCATGATATGACAATACCTCCACATGTAAACACAAACCCAATTTGAGATCGAATTTTATGGGGATCGGATAAATAACCTGCATCTGCATAACCAACAAGATCTGCACTACCTTTGTTAGCATAAAACAAACTCATATCAAGAGTTCCCTTTAAATATCGCAATATATGCTTAATCTCATTCCAATGTCTCTGTGTAGGAGAAGAGCTATATCTTGCTAGTAAATTAACAGAAAATGCTATGTCAGGCCTTGTAGCATTAGCAAGATACATAAGTGCACCAATTGCACTAAGATAGGGTGTTTCAGGACCAAGGAGTTCCTCATCCTCTTCTGGAAGTCGGAACGGGTCCTTATTCACTTCAAGTGATCGAACAATCATTGGTGTACTCAATGGGGGCTCGACTAAGTTTGTATGGTGTTTTAGGACTGGTTGGTATGTTTGGTTGAGGTCCCGGGGGGCATCGGGTGAGTTTCGGATGCTTAACAGATCATTTTGGACTTGTGAAAGATAACAGAGCGCTTTGTCCATGTAAAAGTGTTTTAAGACCCTTTATGTATAGGCAGATTGATGGATAAAGATCATGTCTGCTAAATGTTGAATTTGCAGACCAAGACAAAGTTTTGTCTTTCCAAGATCTTTCATCTCAAATTCTTTATTAATATATTCAATTGCCTTTTGGAGCTCTTTTGGAGTTCCAACAAGATTTATGTCACCAATATAAACAGCAAATATAACAAATTTTGATGCCATTTTCTTTATAAAAATATATGGACAAATAACATCATTTATGTAACCTTCTTTCAAAAAATATTCACTAAGGCGATTATATCACATGCGCCCAGATTGCTTTAAACCGTACAAAGATCTTTGTAATCTAATTGAATACATTTCCCGAAATTTTGAATTTGCTTCAGGCATTTTAAATTCTTCAGGGATCTTCATATAGAATTAATCAAATGAGTCATATTTAAATGGCATGACATCTTCAGGTGTTTGGACTACAGGTCCCATCCTCATAATCTTTTACAATTTTGTGCACTATATTGTATCAAATATATCGTCGACGATCATTTCGTATCAGTTCGCAAATAACATAACTTGTTGAGATCTCATCACTTTCTTTATTTTCAGGTACCTGAATTTCTTCCGGAGTTTCATGAAATATTATGTCGTGGGCTCTTCCAGAGCTTATTTCCTCCTTATTATGATCATTTTGATCATTTGCTCCTATACTTTTCAAGGATTGTTACCTTTGGAACCGATTGGTCTACCACGCTTCATGCGTACAATAAACTCTATCCTTCAGGGACTTTAATTTTAATAGGAGCATTTGCAGCTGAAATATGATATTTAATTTTGGATCAGCAAATGCTTCTGGTTTAACTTGAATTATCTTCTAAGCGAGGATCATATTAATGATAATTCGATTCATATAACATATTTTCCAACTGTTTTATTCCATCCCCCAAATGATAGAAAAACTAACATATATCCCAAATCTTCTTTGAAAAATATATCTTTGTGCATTGTGGTAGAGAAATTAATCATATACCACACATCAAAAGTTATTAGATAGTAAAAATATTTGGTTTCTGATCCTAAACCAATTGTGAGGGGATGACTTATCATATTTTGTTGGTCTGATGCATACAAGTGCTGTTGTATGCAATTTAGAAAATCTTAGACCAACACATAAGGCTTTGTTCTCATAAGCAATAGTTTAGCCATTAATCGGATGTATTCAATGCTAAACTTGCTTGGATATAAACCAGCATCATCAAGATGAATTATCTTGATTTCATAATATGAATATTATGCTCTTAATTGAGAAAGACAATTTCAAATGTCAAGCTGCAGGTTGACAATAAATATACATGTAACCATCTTATATATGCATCTATAAGTGGTTCACATGATAGGTGAATTGGCTCATATTCACCTTTTATATATTTCAGAATTCGGGAATTTTAGTTCCAACTTTAGTTGGTATAATCAAGTTATTATGAGAACAAGCAACACAAGAGAATTCTTGAAGAATCTTCTAGTTCTTCAGTATATACTTATCTGAATTCTCAAATAGCTCATTTAAAAATGGCAAATGAAAACTTAAAGTTTATCATGACATGTGCTATCTCTAAGTAAACTTCTGGTTTACTATGGCATAAACTTTTGTATTAGTAAACTTCTGATTTACTATGGCTACTTTTGTATCAGTAAATTTTTGATTTACTGTGGCTGCTTTTGCATTAGTAAACTTCTGGTATACTGTGATATATGATGTAGTACAAATTTAAAGAATAAGGCGGGTAACTTCTTACATACATATTTACCCCATATGATTGTGGAAACATAA
Source organism: Nicotiana tabacum (assembly GCF_000715075.1). Lineage (NCBI taxonomy): Eukaryota > Viridiplantae > Streptophyta > Magnoliopsida > Solanales > Solanaceae > Nicotiana > Nicotiana tabacum. Next base: position 75,666,110 of record NC_134091.1, on the reverse strand, counting down.
AGATTTTCAATCTTTCAATCATTTGTAGTCTTAATATGATAGCCATTTGTATCAGTAAACTTCGGGTTTACTACATCATATGTTTTGACCATAATCATATAATAAGAATGACATATTTGTATATAATCTCTCCGAGAGCCTTCGTTTATTATCCACAATATAATATTTATCAGACACTACTGGTGTGGAGGTCAAAACTAGACAAACATCTAGCTCTTCAAGAGTTGTTGATACATTTTGTACTATCAAATATTGCTCAGACACTTCTGGTATCATGAGAGAAAATCATAATCAAATAAACAATATAAAGACACTTCTAAATTTATAAATGTAAGAAATCAAGAATTTCAATATTTTTACCACCAATTTTGTATCTCCTTCAGGGAGAAATGCCATTAACATATGAATATTTTATATCAAAGCGGCAACCACATAGTCATTACATCCTTCAGAAAAATATACATGAATTGTTATTTTCTTCGGGGTAGTTAATAACAACTAACCATAATATATCAATGTGGTTGTAGTAGAAAGCATTCTACAAGAATGATTTTGCCTTAGAATGATACTTAATAAAATTATCCGAGATGTTTTACATAACAGGTACGTGCAACAATGATCTTTATGCCACAAAAATAATATTTATATCATCTGTTATTCTAGCTCTTCCGGAGGTGAGTTATAGTATTTTTTCATTCACTACAGGGAATGAAAATGTGCTTCAAAAATAACTTTGAATAGCTCATTATTTTATTTACGCACAGAAAGACACAGTTTCATAATATTTTCCTGCTTCGGGAGAAAATTTCAATTGTGTTACTTCTTCAGGAGTAAATTGAAATACGAAAAATTGAGTATATATTCTCTCAATCATATTACCTCTTCTGGAGGTGAATTGTAATATATTTATATCAAGAGCACATTCATATTTATGACTTTATTAATATTATCACATTCACTTCAGAGAATGGATTAATATTTATCAGAAATTCTCATCCTTCAGGAAATCGAATATAATTATCTGAACGTGCATTAATCACATCAATTGTGATGCTTCAACCTCTTTTAAAATATTTACTACTTCAGGAGAAAATCGATGTATGCATGTAATATAGAAAATATTTCTCTAGCTTATCTTTAATTGTAACCATAGAAAGCCTAAATTATCACTTCTGGTGGTCATAGGCATATACCACTTCTGGTGGTTAACAAAATTTAGTTACAATGAGATATACGAAACATAATCACTTCTGGTGGTTGTATATTTCTTGGAAACTCTGCTGGAGTTTAAGTGGATCTAACAATGTTATCCACTTTGTAATCCTTTATTAAGATAATTAGGATAAAAATAAATACCAAAATAGGTACTGTATACGTAACATATAACCAAGCAAGCGATGATAATGATATTAAAATATAAGCAAAAGACTCAAATTAAATTATGCAAATTTGGCCACACCAGGTGTAAGTGATATCTATATCACTACTGCCAAGAAGAAAAACTCACCGCCTCAAGGATATAATCTGCCTTATGATGCTCGTTATGAACAAGATCTAACCATGGACATAAGAGTGTCGCCTTACATCGGAGACGAACACTGAAATAGAAATTAAATTCGAAGTAAGTGCTCAAAATGGCAGAGTCTCATGCTGATAACGTGTTATAAAATAAATACTATAAAGTAGATAAACTGAAGACAAGTATAGAGAGAAACTGATATATTATTCAACTTCAAATTCATGTACATAATGAACTGAAAACTCCTCTATTTATATAAGAAAGGAAGCAGCTGCGAGGCTTTTCAGGAAGCAGCTGCGAGACTTTTCTTTAGCTGCTTGTAAGCTGTCTGCATGAGCTGCTTGCAACCTGCCTGTTTAATAAGAAGTTGTTGCAAATCATTTCATTGAGCTACTTGCAACCTGCCTGTATCAGCTGCTTGTAGATAAACTTCAACAGAGTACTAAATGGATAATCTTCTTCAGGAAGATTATCTATAACAGAGTAATAAATGAACATCCACAATATAATTATTTTCATAACATTTTGAATTTTATCTTCTTCTATTACAAACTTTGAGGTGGTCCCCACACGGAAATTAGTTCTCTTACCATCACACGCCTTCCAGGAAGATTCCTGTGGCCTCACCTTTTAATTGGCACCTGCACTTTTCTTGGGGAAGGGGAGAGAGATAGACGGTCCAAAAAAAAAATTTAGAAAAACAGAGGGACGAGAAACAGGAGTCCAGAACCAATTTGTGGTTTTTTTGACAAGTGTGACGAAAATATGTGTTTAAAAAAAGAGTGACATTTTTATATATAGCGCTCTTTTAAAGAGCGCTATACTTTAACGGAGTTTTGGCCGTTAAAGTATAGCGCTCTTTAAAAGAGCGCTATATATATATATATATATATATATATATATATATATATATATATATATATATATATATATAACGCTCTTTTAAACCGCGCTATACAGGGCTGATAAGACAGCTATGCATAGCGCGGTATATAACCGTGCTATATATGTATAGTATCATTATATATACACCGCGCTATACATAGTTAAATAAACGGTCCCCCTCCTTCCCCACATTCGAACCAGACGACCCCTCCCCCCATTTCAAAATTCTTAACCGACCCCCCCCCTCCTCCCCCTCCCCCCCAAATTTCCTTCTAAAAAAATTGTAGTGGACCCCACCCGTCACACAAAAAGATAAGATTGTAGGTTCCACGTCCTAGCCAAGCCTTCTATTGTTGTGGTTTTCTCGTTTCGGGCTCAAATTTTTAATTCATCGACTTTTCAAAAAACATAAATCGAGGTATTCCGATTTAGTTTATGTCGAAACTCATATAATAATGCATATTAGTTGTTTTGAATGTGTTTCCATGTTGTTTTGTATTTTTTTTGCGATTAAACTAGTATGTTATTTTTAACCGGACTAAGATATTAGTGTTTTGTGTTTGTTTTGTGATTAAAATGTATTTATTATTTTTATCTAGTTTAGATTATTTATTTGCTTAAAGACTAGTGCCCTTTTAGCGTAGTAAAATGTAGAGCCTTTTAGCGTAGAATCCATGTAGTTTAAGTATCTTTTATACTAATAGATACAAAACAAACATACAAAATTATGAAAATATTAAAATTGACACACACAAGAATTCAGGATAGCTTGGTACTACTGGGCCTCAAATATCGAGCCTGGAACCCATAGGGATATACTTTGTCCAATTAAATATGATAAAAATTAATTATTTAATTTACAAAACAAACATACAAAATTATGAAAATATTAAAATTGACACACACAAGAACTCAGGATAGCTTGGTCCTACTGGGCCTCAAATATCGAGCCTGGAACCCATAGGTATATATACTCTGTCTAATTAAATATGATAAAAATTAATTATTTAATTTACAAAACAAACATACAAAATTATGAAAATATTAAAATTGACACACACAAGAATTCAGGATAGTTTGGTGCTACTGGGCCTCAAATATCGAGCCTGGAACCCATAGGTATATACTATGTCCAATTAAATATGATAAAAATTAATTATTTAATTTACAAAACAAACATACAAAATTATGAAAATATTAAAATTGACACACACAAGAACTCAGGATAGCTTGGTGCTACTGGGCCTCAAATATCGAGTCTGGAACCCCTAGGTATATACTCTGTCTAATTAAATATGATAAAAATTAATTATTTAATTTACAAAATAAACATACAAAATTATGAAAATATTAAAATTGACACACACAAGAACTCAGGATAGCTTGGTGCTACTGGGCCTCAAATATCGAGCTTGGAACCCATAGGTATATACTCTGTCCAATTAAATATGATAAAAATTAATTATTTAATTTACAAAACAAACATACAAAATTATGAAAATATTAAAATTGACACACACAAGAATTCAGGATAGCTTGGTGCTACTGGGCATCAAATATCGAGCCTGGAACCTATAGGTATGTACTCTGTCCAATTAAATATGATAAAAATTAATTATTTAATTTACAAAACAAACATACAAAATTATGACGTATGTGGATTTTTGCCGCTTCTACAAGTGACAACATATTCGAATACTCTGTTCATTCCTTCCAATTCTATCTAGTCAAAATATTTCTTAAACTTTACGTCAACTTTGTATATTAGGTTTGGGCCTGGAAGCGGTTCCTGCAGTTGCAGCCACCTCTACCACCATTACCTCCGTTTCTCCCTCTAGCTAGGAGGTGGGTTCTCTAGCGTGGATATGTACGAGATTACGAGGCTCGGCATAATCTCCCCCTTTGTAGGGATGTATTGGATAAGCTGGAGGGCGCACAGGTAAATGTGTACCTTAACTTACTTGGTATAGCTTCACATGTGTTGCGCATACTCACGTTTTTTGTTGTTATTTGATAGTTCATCTGGATGCCATACAATGACGACTTGATAGGTGGCCGGCCGACTGATTTGGAGCACTTCTGTCCCGCTCATGTGCCTCGATATTGTGGAGCATCATGCCACGGAGCGGGTACTGCGCCAGTTTGGCCATCCGCAGTATATACCGAGGGGGCCTACATGGGAGGCCACACATTATTAGCGGGATGATCATTCCAGGGCAGACGATGCATATGTAGCATGGCTAGAGGCGCAGGTCCATACTTGGGACGGCCGAGCTGACCTAATTCTGCCCCCCTTCACAGATACAGACGGAGACTATTCAGCTCTATATGCCCTGGTACTGCCGCATTACCCGACTTTTTGTCGGGAATCCCATTCATCAAGCTGGCGGTCGGTATGTTCCATACGCCGGATGGCACGAGGTCCTGGTATATTTTCTGTTATTATTAATTATATAACTGTAACTTAGTATTCTGTAGTTTATATTTTATACGTTGTGCAGGCTATTGGCCTACATATAGTCTACCAGATGGGACTGCAGATGCAGCAGCATGCCGGCGAGGGAGCGACCGCTTTGCACGATTACGGCTGGCTGGTTGCATAGGTGGCTGCCCGGACACTGCAGCGAGCTCGAGAGGATCAGCGCTTGGGACACGACCCTGCTTATGTGGCGCCAGAGCAGTACCAGCGAGGTAGGGGTGTCGCACGAGGGAGGGGTGCCCCACGAGGCAGGGGTGCCCCTCGAAGTAGGGGTGCCCCACGAGGCAAGGCTGCCCCACGAGGCAGGGCTGCCGCACGGGGTCGTGGTGGGCGGCGAGGAGGTGGTCCCTAGCAAGGGGGCGTTGAGGCCCCTGTTGATGATGTTGATGCTGATATGCCGGGTGACCTACATGAGCCGGACGAGTATCCCACCAGTATGCCGTCATACAGCCTTGGGATGCAGCTCACTCCAGGGACTTCACAGGTGACCCTGTCAGGTCCGTTATTGATCACGGGTACTGACCTTACCGGAGAGGATTGGGAAGCATACTTCCCAGGGTCATCGACCGCTGCTGAGGATCGGTCGACCCGAGATTTGGATAGTGGGCGCCGGCTGAGTTATGGCTCATCATCACAGGCGCAGGTATGTTTTTATTAGTACTAAATTTAAATTTGTTTTTTTCTTTTCTCATTTATTTTCCATAACTTTATTAATTTTCTTATTAAGGCTTCATCCCCGCCCGTCACGGAGGCCCATTTGTGCGATGCTGACATGGCTGCGACGGATGATTATATTCAGGAGCCCAACGAGACCATGGTAAGACAATTTAAATTGTTGTGACTTAATATATACTTTTTTATACTGAGCTGACTTATTCTTTTGTAGGTTTCTACTGGACCGACGGCCCCTTCTACCGATCCCGCCAGCACCACTGATGATCATGCTGCAACGCATCCTGCTATAAAGAGGCGTTGTGATGAGGATGATCCTGATAGCGTAGCCGGGCGGGATGGGATGCGCCTCAGGCCAGCGGCTGCATTGAAGCACACAGGCTGTGGGAGACATTAATTTTATTTTTTTGTATTTTATGTAAATAATAACAATAATTTTTTATGTTTACATAATATGCGCATTATGTTTTTATTTCCCCGTTCCTTCTTTATTTTAATACTACAATACAAACACAAAACATAACAACTTAACATAATTTAAATTCAGTACAACTAATGAAAATACATGACACGAGAAACATAAAGATAAAGTAGTACACTCAACACATACATGTCATTGTTTAGTCACTGCCGCTCATTATTCTCTGCTCCAACCACTTAAATTTCTCTTCCATCATATTTTTTTCTAATTCTGCCTCTTTCAGTTTCTCCTTCAACTCTGCAATTTCTCGTTTATATTCTTTTTCATATTCACACTGTTTTAAGGTCAAATCATGAAGATATTGCAAAGATCGTTTGTAGCATTCCTGCTTACAGGGTTCATCAATCCATACCTCAAAATTGCAAAAAGGTTCATCGGGAACCCTATAAAACTTGTTCACACACATCCAGTAGCGGCGTCCAACTTCACTATCATCCCAACAGTCATTCATCAAACATTTTTTGCCGCACTGGCACCTTGGTACATAAAGGCATTCAGACATTTGTTAAAGCGTTAAAAAAAACCTTGCTTTTATGAAAAGTTTTGCTATTTGTTATTGTTAAGCACAGAAAATAACTAGAATGCGCCCGTTATTTATAGGCAAGGCAACACACATAACGTAGTATTTAACCGCGCTATATATATTCACATAACGTAGTATTTAACCGCGCTATACTTTGCGTGTTAAAGATGATTATGGATACAAAATAGTTTTTTCTCAGACGGGTAGCTTTTTAGTTCGATAAGACAATACACATAACGTAGTATTTAACCGCGATATATATATTCACATAACGTAGTATTTAACCGTGCTATATATATTCACATAACGTAGTATTTAACCGCACTATGTGTATTCACATATTTATCAGAAATCTACCTTTAACTCAACTATTTTTGAACTATATTTATCAACTATATTTATCAAATATATTCACATATTTTTCCATTTTTTAATCCAATACTATTTTTGATTACATGAACGGGAGGGAGAAAGGCATTAATTTACTCAACTGGAAAATGTTAAATATCAATAAGATTTAACAACAATGGAAACATAATTTTATTTGATACATCTTACAACATAAACAAAACAGCTACTTATTACAACATAAACTCATTGATAGTTGGGCACATTAGAAGAACACCCACCACGAGCTTGATTACCACCGCCACCCAAACCAGCCGAAGGAAATTTTCGACGGTCGTGTCCTGTTTGCGAGCATATACCACATTTGCACGCATAAACGATATCGCTAACATCCATTTGGTTCCGTATACACGTTCTCTTCTGCACCTGTATTCGACGCAAATGGTCCTTGTCACACACCATTTTAAATGGTTCCGGCGGCCAATAATGCTCAGCACCCACTGGCTGCAACTGCCTACTATAGGTGGTTAAGTAAGCAGCAACATTATATTGTTTATCAACGTAGTTGGTTGGCCCTAAACCTGTATGTTGAAAGCACCTGATGGCATGTGAGCACGGCATATGGTAGATGGACCATTTCCCATAAGAGCATAACCTTCTAGATTCATTTATGGTATGTACATTATTCACCCGGTTTTGATGGATAGCGGTGCGAACTTCAAAAATATTTCTGTCGTGATCATACTACAAAATGAATGTCAATGTGCTCGCCGTTTGCATTTCTCAAATCTCTTCATCGGCAGTGGAATAAATTCAACACCCCTTTCCATCAATGACGTTGCAGCTGCAGCCCTTTCAACAAAGCTCTCCGCCATCTGCTAGAACGACATCCGCACCATGGCAGTAACATGCAATCCTCTTGCCGACTTCAATAACCCGTTGAAAGACTCTGACACGTTTGTAGTCAGAATTCCCCATCTTCTTCCACCATCCGCATGCAAAGTCCACTTGTGAAGCTCATGTCGTATCAACCAATGATAGGCTCTCTCGTCTTCCTGCCTGATAGATTCCATGTACCTCCAGAATTTATGCTCTTGGTGGTCTGTTGCTGCCATCCACATCAAATCATGTAGATCCTTGTTGGGATGTGCCTTCTGGAAATTGGACTTAAAGTGCCTCACACAGTAACGGTGGTAGTCATAAGGTTCCTGCCATGCAGGCAAGTTCTCTACAGAACTTAAGATACCACCATGCCGATCAGATATTAGATAAATGCCGGAACGTTGTTTGACAACATGCTCTTTCAAATGGTTCAAAAACAGCGTCCACGTCTCTTGGATTTCATTGGCATAAATAGCAAAAGCTAGAGGAAATATTTGTCCATTAGCATCTACTGCAACGGCTATCAATAGCTTGATATCATACTTTCCATAGACATGAGTGTCGTCTATGGATATTACTGGCCGGTAATGCGAAAAACCATCAATTGCTGGTTTAAATGCCCAGAACACTTAATTGAATATATATTCTGGTTTTTCCGGACTACGCTCAAGCTTCCATTCAACAACCGTCCCGGGGTTAAAGTGTTGCAGTGCGGCCATGTACTTGGGTAGAGCTGCAAATGACTTATCCCAGTTACCATAAACAATTTCAAATGCACGTTTGCTCCCGAAAAATGCCTTTCTTTTGGTAATGGTATGACCATATTCCTGGTGGACTGATGTAATGCACTCTTTGATTTTATACCTTATGGACGCTTCAAGGTGTGGAATAAGGACAAGAGAAATCAAGTCAATATCCAAGTTGTAGTGATTCCCATTGAATGTGTCCATTTCACATCTGTGGGTGGGAATATATTTACCCACTTTCCACAGACCTGTGTTCTTCTTGCTCGCACGCAGCATCCAATGACAACCCGTAAACCATCTGCGACAAATAACCTTGTATACATCCGGACTTGACTCTTATACCGTCATCTCACGACACTCTTTTACGCTGTACATTTTCGCCACCATGCTTAGGCGCACTTTATCAGGAAAAAGCATGCCATTTGCCAAAACTGTTGGTCTAGAATCATCCCACATTGCTGTCCCAATTTCATCAAAATCCCTTGTGAGAGCATCCACATCCGACATACTTGGCAAGTTATCAAGGTAGGGAATCTTCCTTGAATGAAACGACACTTGGGACTCGTACACTCTTGGTCTAACGGGGGGTGGAGCATACTCCCTCGTCAAATCAGGTCCTTCATTCTCTTCCTCCTCGTCACCATCCTCACGAGGGAAGGGTGTGTCGTCTCCAGAATCATCGGCATTGTTGTCATAATCACTATTTTCTTCCTCACTCTGTGCATCTGCCAGATCGCGATTTAATATGTTGTCTTCAGGCAATTGAGTGAGGACAGGTGGTTCAACTTGCTCGTTTTCACTGCACAAACAACAGCTTGTTGACATTCCTTGATGGACATTATCCTGTTGGTGATGACTCCCGGATGGACCACCATGATCCAACACACCAGAACTACGCATATTCCAACTGGGCATGCGTTCATAACTTGTAAAAGTCATATCTGGCCGGTACCCCCTGTGAAATATATGAGTGTTAATACAAATTCAATACAACAAAAATATACATCGTAACACTAAGAAAAATTGAAGTTTACCACTCGTCTTGTAGATTATGTAAAGCAGGAGAGAAATTATTTCCTCGCTCCTCATTCGCCCGTGGTGATAAGTTTAAATCAGGGAAAACTCTTTCATCCGGAACCTGTCCGGCAAAAACTACTCCAGAATAACCACCCGATGACTGAGGGTTATCCCTACTATGTGCAACCTCATTATTGCGAACGTCTTCGACCTTGACGTATATTTCCAATATTTTTATCACAAGAAATTCCCGGTATTCATCCGGAGTCCTCAAAAAATCCCTCAAAGTTTCATCATCATCGATGTTAAACTCAGCGTAACAAGCAACCTCTTGCGGAGTGACGGAATACGGATATCTTTCGGTTACTTTAAGGTTCACCGAACGTTTCCTCACACTTATTTTATTGTATAACAAAGATACCAATCTATCATACTCCATTGTAAGTGGCAACTTAACATGACACTGTGGAGATAAATTATAGCTCACAGAGTTATTTGCCACCACAACCCCCCCCCCCCCCCCCCCAATATAATAAAACCCTTACTTTTCGCTCTTCAGACATTATGAAAAAATGCTTGAGAATTTAAAAAGAAGAAAAATTTGAACGAGAGTTAGGAATATTTTTGAATGGATTTTTGTAAAATCCTAACGCCTTTAAATAAGGCAATGCCTATCTCGGTGGGCTGAATCTTTTTAGGTATAGAACGCTATACCCATTTGAATTATTGTTATGTCAGTTAAACACAAGAGACTTATTGGTGGGCCCACAAAATAGGTATAGCGCGGTTATATACCGCGCTATGTATATAGCGCGGTTTAAAAGAGCGTTATATATATAGCGCTCTTTTAAAGAGCGTTATACTTTAACGGCCAAAACTTTTAAAACGCGCTATATATAAAAATGTCACTCTTCTTTTTAAACACACATTTTCATCACACTTGTCCAAAAGAACACAAATGGGTTCTGGACTCCGAGAAACAGGACACAGACAAGGAAAAATCTGGGATTGTCTTCTTTCACCAAAATCAGCAAATCAACTCCATTTCCACCATTGTTAACACACCACCAAGCTCCACAAAGATTCCATAAAAATCAACCAAAAACTCCAGCCCAAAACTATTCCAAAAATTCCATATCCAGCCATGGAAATAAGCTGAAAACACCATTTTCGTCACTAAAATCAACCTCAAAAACAGCCACAAAGTCGACCTTTAACCTCCATTTTCAGACAACCAAATACCTAATCCTTTTCCTCTAGATCTCAGCCTTCAAACAGCATGAAAATACAGCAAAAAGCTCCTTAAAATCCAGTCCAAAAATGCTCCAAAAATGCTTCAAAACCCCTAAACTTCAGCTTTGAATCACCCCAAAACCACCTTTTACCCAGCTGAAAATTCACCGTTGTAACATCATTTTTTTAGCTGTAAAAACCAGCTTTGAAGCACTGCTTTCTCAACCATTTTCAGCCATCGAAGCAGCTAAAAAACGGACAAAAAAACCAGCTCTTAAAACCAACCCCAAAATAACCATGAGAATCCATGGCGTGAACCCCTTTTCCTTAGTTTCAGTTGCATTCGGTTAGTGAGGTTCAATCCGTCGAGGTTGTTCGTTGAGGCTCCGATCGCGGTCCAAAATTAGAGTCATATTTTTGTTTGGCGAGAACCCTTTAAGGTCCATTTCTTAACATACTCTCCAATTTTATTGACCTTGTATGCCCATGAATTTGTTTGACTGATTATGTGAGATGTTGCTCTTTATTTTGTTCTTGGTATGATTCTGTGTTACATATGCTTAATTTTGTGTAGATCTTCTGAGTTTAAATCAAATATTTTGTGGTTGATATATCATTTTTATGGTTTGTAACCTTAACAAAAATATTTATTGTGTTGTGAGCAACTGCTCCATTTAGTTGATAACATGAAAGGTGAATTAAGTCTTAAGATACTCTTTTGGAAAAAGACAAGTTAAGAAAATTAAGACGCAGAGGTTCAAGTTAGAAAACAAACGAGAAATAACAGGCCGTTGGATTTGCGGGTTAAAATGAAAGTGAATTAGGTCGAAATGATATTGGGTGGAGTAACAATTTCAATTGAATTTTGTTTGGCATGTGACGTTTTGAGTTGCATATTGTTTAGATCTTGCTTGTTGATGGGATTTTTGGGCCGTTAAGAGCATGCTTAAGTTGTGGATACACGAGTAGGCAAACTTTAAGATTTTCTATTTTTATTAGAGGTTAGAGTTTGTCCCTTAGTTTATTATTATTTTATCCTGGGAACGCCCCACAGAGTTTGTAAATATTTTTATTCAGGGAATGCCCCGTAGTATTATGTAATGAGAGCCACAGATGGAATGACGTTGAGGAAGCGTAGTATAGAACTTTTAATAGTTTTATTTCTTCTTTTATTTTCTTTTATTTAGGTAGGGACAACCTCGAACCTCTTTTGTGTTTGTTTTTCTTTTTGTGTGTTTTACCTCAATTAGAGTAGTCTTTAAAGCCAACTTGACCAAGTATGCAACCGTACTAGTTATGGGACTCGGAGAATGCCTAACACCTTCTCCCCGAGTCCATTTAACTCCCTTACTCGGAGTATCTGGTGCAGACTAAGTTTTAGAGTCAAATGTGTTTTGAAAGGAAAACTATTTTTAAAATGGTGACTTGGCATACCCCAAAATAAATGTCAAGTGGCGACTCTGAAGAATCCATTTGAACACAATCTTTTGTCACTTTCAGTTGAAAACCCTTTTGAGCTTTAAAAATCACTTTATATCTTTTTAAAGGGGGGTTAAGGGTAAAAATGGTGTGACACAATCCTCTAATAAGCCTTTTCCACGAATATCCAATTTCGGACGGCTCGAATCTAGCCAAAATAACTTAATACCATAAATATAAATCATAGGAAACTATTCCGGATAATAAAGTTGCAATCTTTAAAAAAACTCAAAAAGTCAACTCCGGGCCCACATCTCGAAACATTGACCAAACTTACAAAATCCGAACACATATTCAATAACGAGTCCAACCATACCAAAATTATCCAATTCCGACTTCAAATCGACTTTTAAATCATTAATTTATAGTTTAGGAAGTTTTCACAAAAATCCCTAATTTTTCCAACTCAAAGCACTAATTAAATGATAAAAATAATGATGGATTCATAAATAATAAGCAAATCCGAGTCAAAAATACTTACCTTGATCCAATCCTTGAAAATTCCTTCCAACTTCGTCCAAAACTGAGTTCTCTAACTTAAAGTGTGGAAAATGAAATAAACCTTGGACTTAACCTCTTTTCTGCCCAGTTATTCTGCTTTTGCGGACACCTGGTCGCTTATGCGACACCGCATCTGCGGAAAAATCCATCGTAGGTGCAGCCTCAACTAAACTCAGGGATTTCCGCTCATGCGAATAAAAACGCGCACCTGCGCTCCCGCTTCTGCGGACCATAAGGCGCTTCTACGCGTCCGCACCTGCGAATAACCTCCGCTCCTGCAATCCCAGACCATCTTGGCCATATCCGCTTCTGCGACCAATCCCCCGCACCTGCGGGCTCGCATATGTGGAAACCTCCTTGCATCTGCGGTCTCTACCCAACCCAGCTACTCTTTGCTTCTGCGTTTTCCCTGCGCATCTGCGGCATTGCACCTACAGCCAAGCCCACCGCAGGTGCGATAACACCATAAACTCAGTTGTTCACAACATTTTTCCTAAGTCCAAAATCACCATACGGAACTACCAGAACCATCAAAACTCTATTCCGGAGTCTTCTACACAAAAGTCAAACTCCGGTCAACTCTTTTAACTTAAACTTCTAACCTTGGGATTAAGTGTCCCAATTTACTACGAAACTTACCCGAACCAACCACCCCGGCAAGTCACGTAACTATAATTTAACATAGAAGAGGCAATAAATAGGGGAACGTGACTAAAATACTCAAAATGACCGGCCGGATTATTACATCATCCCCCTCTTAAACCAAACGTTCGTCCTTGAACGAGTATAGAAACATACCTGAAGGGATGAAAAGATGAGGATAACGGCTACGCATATCATGCTCGGTCTCCCAAGTCGCCTCCCCGAGTGGTTGACCCCTCCACTAAACCTTTATCGAAGCAATGTTCTTTGACCTCAACTTTCAGACCTGTCTGTCCATGAGGGCCACCGGTTCCTCAATATAAGTCAAATTCTTGTCCAATTGAACTGAGCTGAAGTCTAAAATATGGGACGGATCACCGTGATACTTCCGGAGCATGGAAATATGGAACACTGGGTAAACTGCAGATAAGCTAGGTGGCAATGCAAGCTTGTAGGACACCTCCCCCACTCTCTCGAGGATCTCAAAAGAACCAATATACCTAGGGTTCAACTTGCCCTTCTTTCCGAATCTAATCAAACCCTTCATGGGTGAAACCCTAAGCAAAACCCTCTCTCCAACCATGAATGCAACATCACGAACTCTCTGATCGGCATAACTCTTGTGCCTAGATTGTGTTGTATGAAGCCAATCCTGGATCAACTTGACTTTCTCCAAGGCATCTCGAACCAAATCTGTGCCCAACAACCTAGCCTCACCCGGCTCAAACCAATCAACTGGAGAACGACACCGTCTCCCATACAGGGCCTTATAAGGAGCCATATGAATACTCGATTGGTAGCTGTTGTTGTAGGTAAACTCTACAAACGGCAAGAACTGATCCCAAGAACCCCTGAAATCCATAACACATGCACAAAGCATATCCTCTAATATCTGAATAGTGCGCTCGAACTGTCCATCCGTCTGGGGTGAAATATTGTACTCAAATCAACCCCGTGTGTCTAACTCACATTGTACGACCTTCTAGAAATGCGATGTTAACTGCGTGCCTTGATCAGAAATAATGGACGCCGGCACACCTTGAAGATGAATAATTTCATGGATATAGATCTCAGCCAGCTGCTCTGATGAATAGGTAATCACCACCGGAATTAAATGAGCCGACTTGGTAACCAATCCACAATCACCTATACAACGTCAAATTTCTTCAAAGTCCATGTGAGCCCAACAACGAAGTCCATGGTAACACGCTCCCATTTTCACTCGGAAATCTCAACTCTCTGAAGCAAACCGCCTGGCCTCTGATGCTCATACTTCACCTGCTGACAATTTAGATACCGAGCCACATACTCTACTATATCTTTCTTCATTCTCCTCTATCAATAGTGTTGTCTCAAATCTTGATACATCTTAGCGGCACCCGGATGAATAGAGTACCGCGAACAGTGGGCCTTCTGAAGGATTAACTCCCGCAACCCATCTACATTGGGAACACATAACTAGCCCTGCATCCGTAACACACCATCATCTCCGATAGAAACATCCTTGGCATCACCATGTTGTACCATGTCCATAAGGACAAGCAAATTGGGATCGTCATACTGACACTTTCTGATGCGCTCATATAAGGAAGACCGAGAAACTACGCAAGCAAGAACCCGACTGGGCTCAGAAATATCCAATCTTACAAACTGATCTGCCAAGGCTTGAACGTTCATGGCTAGTGGCCTCTCTGCTGCCGGTAGATATGCCAAACTACCCAAACTCTCTACCTTTTTACTCAAGGCATCGTCCACCACGTTGGCCTTCCCGGGATGATATAGATTAGTGATATCATAGTCTTTAAGCAACTTTAACCATCTTCGCTGCCGCAAGTTAAGATCCTTCTGCTTGAACATGTGCTGGAGACTCTGGTGGTCTGTATAGACCTCACATGAAATACCGTACAAGTAGTGCCTCCAAATCTTCAAGGCATGGACAATAGCTGCCAATTCCAAGTGGTGGACAAGATAATTCTTCTCACGGACCTTTAGCTGTCGAGACGCGTAAGCAATCACCCTATCGTCTTGCATCAACATCGCGCCAAGGCCAACACGTGATCCATTACAACACATAGTGTAAGATCCCGAACCCGTAGGTAACACCAATACCAAGGTTGTAGTCAAAGCAGTTTTGAGCTTTTGAAAGCTCGCCTCACACTCTCGGACAATCTGAAAGGAGCACCTTTCTGGGTCAATCTGGTCATAGGTGTATCAATGGATGAGAAACCCTCCACGAAATGATGATAATATCCGGTCAAACCAAGAAAACTCCGAATATCAGTAGTTGAAGACGGTCTGAGCCAACTCTAAAGTCTTCTTCGGATCTACCTTGATCCTTTCACTCGACACCACATGACCCAAAACGCCACCGAGTCAAGCCAGAATTCACACTTTGAGAATTTTGCATACAACTTCTTCTCTCTCAAGGTTTGGAGCACGATCCTCAGATGCTGCTCATGATCCTCCCGACTGGTGGAATACATCAGGATATCGTCAATAAACACAATGACGAATTAATCAAGATATGGCTGAAATACACTATTCATCAGGTGCATAAATGCTACTGGGGCATTGGTCATCCCAAATAACATCACAGGGAATTCGTAATGACCATACCGAGTCCTGAAACTAGTCTTTGGAATATCTGGATCCCGAATCTTCAGCTGATGATACCCTGACCATAAATCAATCTTTGAGAACACTGTAGCACCCTGTACCTGGTCAAATAAGTCATCAATGCACGACAATGGGTACCTATTCTTCACTGTAACCTTGTTCAACTGACACATCCGCATAGAACCATCCTTCTTTTTCACAAACAAAATCAGAGCACCCAAAGGTGACACACTAGGCCGGATAAAACCCTTATCAAGCAACTCTTGCAACTGCTCCTTCAACTCCTGAAACTCCGCTGGTGCCATACGATATGGTGGAATAGAAATGGGCTGAGTGCCCGGTAACAAGTCAATACCGAAATCAATATCTCTATCGGGCAGCATGTTCAGAAGATTTACTGGAAATACGTTTGGGATGTCTCTCACTACCGGAACTGACTCAATGGTAGGAGTATCTACATTGACATCTCTCACAAAGGCTAGATATGCATCACACCCCTTATCAACCATCCGTTGTGCCTTAAGGAAGGACATAACCCTGCTAGAAACATAATCCAGTGTACCCCTCCACTCTAACCGTGACAAACGTGGCAAAGCCAGTGTCACATTTTTGGCGTGACAATCCAGAATAGCATGATAGGGCGACAACCAGTCCATGCCCAAGATAACATTAAAGTGTACCATACTGAGTAACAATAAAAACCACCAATAAAAACTAAACAAGACCGATACACACGGTCCACAATAAAAGAATCTCCCACAGGCATGGACACATAAACAAGAGATCTCAAGGTATCACGAGATATATCCAAATACGGAGCAAAGTAAGATGACACATATGAATAAGTGGATCCCGGATCAAATTAGACTGATGCATCCCTATGATAAATCGGAACCATACCTGTGATGATTGCGTCTGATGCGACTGCCTTCGTCCTACCCGAAAAAGCATAGAATCTGGCTTGGCCTCCTCCTCTAGGGCGACCTCTACCCGCCTGACCCCCACCCCTAGCTGGTTGTGCGGGTGGAGCGGCAACTGGAGCAGCAACCAAGGTCTGTGAAGTCTGTGGACCTAGTGGAATACGTGGAGCCTGAGTAGCCTGTGGAGGTGCACCCCTCCTGAGTCTGGGGTAGTCCTTCACCATATGTCGGGTATCATCACACTCAAAGCAAGCTCTCGGTAGGCGTGGTTGCTGAAACTGGCCCTGGCCTGGTCGGCTAGACCTACTGCTGAAGGCACCCTATGCAGGAGGTGCACTAGATAGCGGCTGAGAAAAATAGGTAACCTGAGACCTCGGAGTAACCGGAGCACCACTAGAAGCTGGAAGTGGTGAATAAACTAGACGGCTCACATATCCTCTATAATGACGGGCTGTAGCTGCAGCGTGGCCACCACTAAATCCTCCAGTACCTCGAGGCCTTTTGGCCTCCCTGTCCTCTCTCACGGCCCCGCATACCCTCTAACCTCGGTACGATCTCTAACACTTGCTGAGATGGGGTATCTGTCTCCAACTCTCGAGCCATGCTGAATCTAATACCATAGTTGAGCCCCTCGATGAATCAACAGACTAGCTCTCTATCTGTAAAAACCAAGGCAAGGTGCATGTCTGGACAACTCACTGAATTTGACATCATACTCTGACATTGTCATAGTACCCTAGCGCAACTGCTCAAACTCCGCGGGCCATGCATCCCGAAAGGTCTGGGAAACAAACTCTATCAAGAAAATCTCTGAAAACTGAATCTATGTAAGTGAAGCTGCATCATCTGGGCTACTTTCCTCGTAAACCCGCTACCACTGATATGCTGCTCCAGACAACTGAAATATAGTAAAAGAAACTCCGCTCGTCTCCATAATACCCATGGTGCGGAGAATATATTGGCACTTCTCTAGAAAACCCTGTGCATCCTCTGTAGCTAGGCCGGTGTAAGTAGGAGGATGATACTTCTTGAACCTCTCAAGTCTAAGCTACTCCTCCTCAGATGCCACTGCCCTAACCTCGGGCTGAACCGGAATAACGGGTTGCGCTCGCATAACCCTTGGACCCGATCAACATGGATCCGCTGCTCTGGAGTACGGGCCGTGGGAGTCTGAGCTCCTCCCCCAGCCTGAGATGTAGTTGGAGCAAGTGGAATCAACACCGATTGAGCTAGAGTACCGAACTTGCTCAAGAACTGTGATAGGGTCTCCTATAGTGCAGGGGTGGCAACTGGCACCTCGGGTGCCTCTCCCCCAACTGTAGCTACTGGTGGCTCCTCAGTCATAGCTCGGGCTGGTGCTCTAGCTGCACCACATGCCCCTCCTCGGCCCCGGGGCCTCTCGCGACTCTAGCAGGAGGCACAGGTGTCTGATCGCCGGATCCAACAGTGTGTGTCCTCACCATCCGTGAGAGAAAAGAAAGCCAAGATTCAGATTTCGAAGTCAACAAATTCGCACGATAAGGAATCAAAGAAGTAGAATATTCCTAACAGTTCTGTAGCCTCTCGAATATAAGTACAGATGCCTCTGTACCGATCTGCAAGACTCTACTAAACCTATTTATGACTTGTAACACCTATGAACCAAGAGCTCTAATACCAACTTGTCACGACCCCCAATTTTCCACCGAAGGATGTCGTGATGACACTTAGTCTCTAATCTCTAAGACTAGGTAAGCCTAACATGCATGGAGAAATAGCGAAAATAATAATAAAACTTCAAATTTAAACCATCTAAACTATCGTAATAGAACTCAACAGTACAGCTGATAATAACTCCTAAAATCTGGTGGAACTGAGTCATAAGCTCTACACGGGTATACTATAAAATCCCTAGTACAACACTATCTAGATAAAGAGTAAACAATAGTAAAATAAGGACATAAGGTGACTCCTAGGTCTGCGAACGCCGGGCAGGTATACCTTAAAGTCTCCGAACTGTATGATCTACTCACTAATGCCCAGCCAGAGTCGAGGTACTGGATCTGCACAAACATATGCAGAAGAGTAGTATGAGTACACCACAACTGTACCAAGTAAGTATCAAGCCTAATCTCGGTAGAGTAGTGATGAGGCCAGGTCAAGACACCTACTAGGATAAGAAAAACTGAACGAGTATAGTATAGTCTAATAGTGAAAATGAGAAAATAGTGGCAATAAAGCAATACAACAAGGTAAGCTACAACTGAATTTAAAGCAATAAAGGCAACAAGGAAGGAACATAGAATATCAAGAAAATAATGCGGACAAATACAAGTGAGGTAACTGAGAGATGACAACAAGAATCACAACCGAGGTACCGCCTCGTAACTTCATTTCACAATCACAATCACAATCTTTCCTTATACCGCTGCGCGAGCCTTACATTTAAATAGTTTTGAAAATATTTTTTCTAAAATAGCTACATGCACTTTAGTCCCCCTTATGTCACCACGTGGCTTCAAGTAATTCCCTTACTAGCGACACATACATAAATCATACCTTATACCGCCGCATGCATATTAACCCCTATCCTTATACTGCCGCATGCACATCAATATTACAATACAATAATAACTCGCACCACAAGTGCCCATATGCCACAACTTGCCAAAATCATCAATACCAAAGTTTTCACAACATATAGCCTATGGCTCAACCACAATATGTACAAGAATCTCAATAATTACAAAATAAAAGTGAATAGCTCAACAAGGAAGATATCTCAACAATTAACAACTTTGCCTCGATGTGATAACGACTTTTACAACTTCATCACCAATACTTCAACAAGAAGATATTTCATGAAATAACAACTTCAAGTAAGGTGGTTCAACAATTTAAGATGTAATAAAACAATAAAGGAAACAATAACTTCAACTAAAGCATATAAGAAAAATTAACAAGTAAGAGGTAGAACAAGTACTACAACGTCAAATAAGCATGTAAGAGTAGATTAACAAATGTAAGAATAGATTAGCAATGAAAGATGTGACATGTTATAACAATTCAATTAAAGGAATAAAAAGAGTCAAAATAGCCCTAACCGGTCAAATACTACATGTAGCCCGTGTACCCACTCGTCACCTTGCGTACACGTCTTTCACATAACACAAATAGTACAATCAACCCAAATCCTAAGGGGTAATTTCGCCACTCAAAGTTAGGCAAGATACTTATCTCGAGTAAGCCAAATTAATCCCCTAATAAGCCT
The DNA here is from genome assembly GCF_000715075.1 of Nicotiana tabacum. Classification (NCBI taxonomy): domain Eukaryota; kingdom Viridiplantae; phylum Streptophyta; class Magnoliopsida; order Solanales; family Solanaceae; genus Nicotiana; species Nicotiana tabacum. Next base: position 75,645,917 of record NC_134091.1, on the reverse strand, counting down.
TTCCCGCGAATATCCAACTCTAGACGGCTCGAATCCAAAATAACTTAATACCATAAATACAAATCATAGGAAACTATTCCGGATAATAAAGATGCAATCTTTAAAGAAAATCAAAAAGTCAACTAAAAAAGTCAACTCCGGGCCCGCATCTCGGAACCCGATCAAACTTATAAAATTCGAACCTCCATTTAATAGTGAGTCCAACCATACCAAAATTATCTAATTCCGACCTCAAATCGACCTTCAAATTCACAATTTATAATTTAGGAAGTTTTCACAAAAATCCCTAATTTTTCCAACTCAAAGCACTAACTAAATGATAAAAACAATGATGGATTCTTGAATAACAAGCAAATCCTAGTCAAAAATATTTACCCTGATATAATCCTTAAAAATTCCCTCGGAAATTTCCCAAAGCTGAGCTGTCTAACTCAAAGTGTGGAAAATTTAATAAACCCTCGACTCTAACTCTTTTCTGCCCAGTTATTTTGCTTCTGCGGACACCTGGTCGCTTCTGTGACACCGCACCTGCGAAAAAATCCATCGCAGGTGTGCGGCCTCAACTAAACTCAGGGATATTTGCTACTGCGGGTAAAAACGCGCACCTGTGCTCCTGCTTCTGCGGACCATAAGGCACTTATGCGCGTCCGCACCTGCGGATGACCTCCGCTCCTGCGATCCCAGATCATCCTAGCCATATCCGCTTCTGCGACCAATCCCTCGTACCTACGGGCTCACAGATGTGGAAACCTCCCCGCATCTGCGCTCTCTGTCTAGCCCAGCTATTCTTCGCTTCTGCGATCTCCCCGCCGCACCTGCGGCCAAGCCCACTGGAGGTGCGAAGACATCAGAAACTCAGCTGTTCACAGCAATTTTTCCAAGTCCAAAATCACCATACGGAGCTACCGGAACCATCAAAACTCCATTCCGGAGTCATCTACACAAAAGTCAAACTCCGGTTAACTCTTTCAATTTAAGCTTCCAACCTTGGGAATAAGTGTCCCAGTTCACTCCGAAACTCACCCGAACCTAAATCAACCACCCCGACAAGTCACGTAACTACAATTTAACATAGAGGAGGAAATGTGTGTGTGTGTGTGTGTGTGTGTGTGTGTGTGTGTGTGTGTGTGTGTATATATATATATATATATATATATATATATATATATATATATATATATATATATATATATATATATATATATATATGTGTGTGTGTGTGTGTGTGTGTGTGTGTGTGTGTGTGTGTGTGTGTGTGTGTGTAAAGTTGAATCCCTAAATATTTCCCACAAATAACACGATATGTTTTTTTCTTCCTTACTTCCTAAACAATGAAAGTTATATACCAATATAATGTATTAACAAATAACTGTGGCAAAAACACCAACAATTAGAAGAAAAAGTCAAAAAAAAAAAAAAACTTATGTACAAATAATTTCTAATGAAAAGAAGAAGAATGGTCAATGAAAAAGAAGAGACGAAAGTGATGAAAAGGAGAAGATGTGCTTTATTATTTATAGTAACCAAAATACAAATAGCAACTTACATGGGCATTAAGAAGAAAGTATATTGAGTAATTGTAATTAAATGGGCATTAAGTGTATTAATAATCATAATGAACGTATTTATTAAAACATGCTATTAAGACATGATATTTTCTTAATTTAGTAATGGTAGAGCAATGTACGAAAATGAGAGAGAAACCCAATAACTGAAAAATTTAGCTGTTATTTTTTTCTTTTGTAACTGAAATCAATATAATGAGATGTAATAAATAAGATAGAGAATGATCAATTTCTAATTACTAAACAATTAACTTATCCTTAATTTGTTATATAGTTTCTTGTTGATTGTAGCATGCATCAAGTTTTCCTGATAAAAGAAAAGAGGTAAGTATTTTGAGATTAAAATCCACAAAGAGAATCTATATATAAAAGTATAAGAATCATGTAGGTACCTTATCATCAATAAATATCATATCCAAGGCAATCAACTCTCCATTTTTTTTGGGATTAAAAGAATCCCACATTCTACAAATTCTAACCCTTCTCAACCAATCATCCCTCTGAAGACCCAACTCGAAAGAAAAGAATATGAGATTCTAAAAAAATAATGAAAATCAAGAGAAAGCAAGCAAGTTACAGCATGAACAACATTCATCACTAATCTATATATAGTCCATTAAAAAAGAGTATCAATAGGCACAAGATTAATTATCAATTTAATAATTAAAAATTAATACACATTAAATATCATTGTAATTAGAAATTTTGAGGATGAATAGAGAATTATTAGGAGAAGATATTTGAAAAAATCAAACGGCTATACCATGTCATGAACTGAAGAAAGGTTGAGAATTTTACCTTGGGAGGAAGCTCTGAACTTCGAGGGAAGAGTCGCTCAGAACGTGGGGTGCGTTAAAAGAAAGCACAACGGCTATATAGACTTTTATTGTCAAAGGGGAAAACTAAACGGAACAATAATTTGTCAATCACTTTTGGAGGAGGGAAAACTTGAGTGAAGAGAAGAATCAAATACACAAGAAGAAAGAAGGAAAAGACATGGAAACGTTGTTTTTTCAGTCAAGTGAGAAAGAAGAGTAATAAAGTAGCAACTGTTGGTTAAAAAAAAAAGGTAGGTGAAAAAAAATAAAAGAAGCGATCGTTGAGGTTTTTATTGAACTGCAAAGGGTCAAATATACCTCTGTATTTTCGAAAATGGTCTAAGAATACCGCTCGTTATACTACTGGGTTATCTATACCCCTGCAGTCATATTTTGGGTTCAAATATACCCCTCATTTAAACGGAGGGACACGTGTCATCGTCCTGTTGGTGAATTCTAAATATCTCCTAATTAATTAAAAAGACACATTACCCATACCCGAAAAATAATATTATTTTTTGTAAAAACTGAAAAAAACTGAAATTATTTTTACTAAAAACTGAAAAAAAATGAAAATATTTTTTTTTCAGTTTTTACAAAAACACTGCTTTAGAAAAAACTGAAAAATATTCTTAAAACAATATTTTTGTAAATACTGAAAATAAAAGAGCTGAAAATTAATTTTCTAAAGCAATATTTTTTGTAAAAACTAGAAAAAACGGAATTTATTTTTACTAAAAACTGAAAAAACAAAAATATTTTTTTTCTAGTTTTTCAAAAAAGCTGCTTTAAAAAAACCTGAAAAATATTTTCTAAAATAATATTTTTGTAAAAACTAGAAAAAAAACTAAAAAATAATTTTCTAAAGCAATATTTTTGTAAAAACTGAAAAAACAAATATTTTCTTTTTTTTCAATTTTTAGTTAAAAATATTTCAGTTTTTTCTAGTTTTTAATTGCTTTAGAAAATTACTTTTCAGTTTTTACAAAAATATTATTTTAGAAAATATATTTCAGTTTAAACTGAAAAAAAAATATTTTCGTTTTTTTTCCAGTTTTTAGTAAAAACAAATTCAATTTTTTCCAGATTTTACAAAAAAAAATAATTATTTTTCGGGTATGGGTAATGAGTCTTTTTAATTAATTAGGAGATATTTAGAATTGACCAATAAGACGATGACGCGTGTCCCTCAGTTTAAATGAGGGATATATTTGAACCCAAAGTATGACTGTAGGGGTATAAATAACCCAATAGTATAACGAGCGGTAGGTGGAAAAAATAAAAGAAGCGACCGTTGTGTTTTTTATTGAAAGCACATAAATGAAAAAAATGGGGGAAAAATAAAAATTGCCAAAAAAGGGAGAAAACAGATAAATACCCTTGTTGGGCATATAGATTCACACATCATTTTTTCATTCCCAGCTTTATATACCACGTAACAAGACTTGTAAATAATTAAGTCTCTGTAAGTTTAGTTTATTTTAGATTTGAACTCTTAACATCAAATTCATGCGAGGAGTAGTCAAAAAAATTATGAAAATATTTAATTTTAAATATTTATTATATAATTTGTAGTCTTAAAAAAACTGAAACAAATTGTATCCTTTTCACATATAATTTTGCATTTATTTTTACAAAAACAAATATTGAAAACATTTTACATTCCAAATGAATTCTACAATCACCATACATTGAATTCATACGTTAAGGAGTGAGAAGAAGAGGAACAATAATTAAGAAAATTATAAAAAGGGGGAACGAATTTTCACCATTTAATATTAGCATCACATATGTATCACTACTCCTATTAAATATTTTCAGTTTCAATTCTCCAACTTTATATTCAAAACATAGATTACAAGAACAAAGAACGAAGAGTAAGAAATTCCTTAGCTAAATACCGTTTTTAAATGTTGTTTTTGTCTAAAAAATAATGAGTACAATTGTACGTTACTAATTAAATAAAGAGATACAGTTAATGAATTTTATTTGATATTTAAATAATTCAAGGAAAAGATAAGAGAAAAATGCCAAGTAATGAAAGAAGAAATAAATAGATTTCCAGATTATGAGTTCGAGAGGTGCCTCTCTAGCATCCCTGTAAATGCTTAGCCCTAAAGATTCACTACCGCATATCTTGAGATATAGAATTTGTCAACGGAGCGCTTTGGCCATTTGAAGATCTAAGAAACAAATCTCTTATTGTTTTGCTGTGCCGGGAATAAAGCGCTACATATGCCCGGCATAATAAGAAAAGCGAAATTAAAGTCTATGCACAAGAAAACCTTGTGTGACGACTCGATAGGTCGTTTTAAGTATTAGCTCTTAATTCCGAATTCTGAGACCTCCATTAGCTTCGTTTGATATTTTTTGATTTGCGTGTGTGGTCCATGTCGCTTTTTGAAAAGCTTTTATGTGAAAATTTGAAGAAAATATGATTTTTGGCTTAAAAATAACTTGAGTTGACTACGGTCAATATTTTATGAAAATGACCCCAGATCGGTGTTTTAACGATTCTGATAGGTTCTTATTGAGATTTTGGACATGGGCATATTTTCGGAACTGAAATGGGAGGTCCCTAGGTTGATTTGACTCATTTTGCCGAAAGCTAGTAATTTAAAAGTTTGGAAGTTTTTTAGGTTTGACCGTAGGTCGACTTCATGGCTATCGGGTTCAGATTTTGATTTCGGGCCTTAGTATAGGTCCGTTTTGCTAATTAAAATTTGGTGCAATTCAGAGTTGGTTTGATATGATTCGAACGCTTAGTTGTGATTCTAGTTGTTCTTAAATTTTCCTTTGAAATTTTATTCATTTTGATGTTTGATTTGTAGTTTTAGATATTATTTTGGTAATTTAATCGCACGAGCGAGTTCGTATGATTTTATTACACTTGTGTGCATGTTTGGGTTGGAGCCCGATGGGCTCGGGTGAATTTCGGACGCGTTTCCGATGAGTTTGGATGGTTTGAGATCTGCTGGTGTCTTTCAAGTTCTGGTGTTCAGTTGCAGATCTCGCTTTTGCGAGCCTCGCGTTTGGGGACAAAGTTCGCATTTGCGAGCGAGGCCTAGGATTGGGTAACCTTGCATTTGCGAGGCAATAGTTCGCATTTGCGAACTGGCTAGGGCCGTCTTTGCGAGCATTTGGTCGCATTAGCGACGCCTGGCAGAAATGGAACATCTTCTCATTTGCAAAGTATCTGGCCGCATTTGCAAAGGTTGGATTTTCGCATTTGCGATCAATTTGTCACAATTGCGACACTTGGGCTTTTGATACAAGGTTCGCATTTGCAACCTTTGTTCGCATTTGCGATGCTTGCTATTGCGAACATGATATCGCAATTGCAGCATCTGCATGTCATGGCCCAAAATCCAATTAGTCGTGATGGCACCTAACTCAGCCCGCTAGGTAAGCCAAATAGCAACAATCCTATTCAAATGAGATTTAATTAAGAAAATAAATGATGAAATAACTGAGTTTTTATACAAAATCCCAAGGAGTGATAGTACAAATCATGAGCTTTTAAGATTTAGAGTTTACAAATCTGGTATGAAATAAATACATCATCTGTTTGAATATACATGAATAAATTAATAATTCTAAAGTTACCAAGAATAAGAGGCAGTTATGACCGGAACGCAGGTATATCTTCAATACCAGTCCCCGACATACACAGTAACAATCAGCATCCAAAATCTGCACGCAAGGTGCAGAAGTGTAGTATGAGTACAACCAACCCCATGTACTCAATAAGTAACAGACATAACCTTAGGTTGAAAGCAGTGACGAACTTGGACAAATGGTCAGAGTCCAACACCAATGGCCAAACACAACTCATAACAATATAATAAAAGTAGTACAAGAAATAACTCAAAGATATGATACTCAGCTCGTCCACAGTTACGGAAAAAAATAGACATGCTTCTCAAGGATAACAGTGAAATCCAAATCTTTTACCGAATTCACCAAAATGTGAGTATATCAGAAAACTGTGATTTTTTCCAAAAACTTTCATCAACAAATAAAATATTTCAATCTCAGATTGCATGAGAAGAGTACATCTCTATGCCTACATGTCAATGTGCATGTGAAGTCATGAATGTCACAATATCGTGTAGCATGAGAAAATGCATCTCTATACCTGTATGTCAAATATATATTTCACTACAATGCATCACAGTGATGAGCTCATGTACTCACACTCTTAGAGTACTCAATCTCACTGTCTCGCACTCCCACTCATCATGCTTGATCCCTCAGCACACTCAGTCACTCAGCATTGTACGGTGCCTGCTGCGGCACGTAGCCCGATCCCATCAATAGTAATAAATTCTATAAGGCCTGTTGCGGCGTGCAGCCCAATCCACATATGGCCATAAAGCCTGTTGCGGCATGCAACCTGATCTACATGTAGCCATAAGGCCTGTTGCGGCGTGCAACCCGATCCACATATAGCCATAAGGCCTGTTGCGGCATGCAACCCGATCCACATATAGCCATAAGGCCTGTTGCGGCGTGCAACCCGATCCACATATAGCCATAAGACCTGTTGCGATGTGCAACTCGATCCACATATGAATTACTAATACACACTGTAGCGTGCAGCCCGATCCTATTAATATCACTCACAATCCATCCCTCAGCTCAGTCATCAATCTCTCTAGTCTCTCGGGCTCACAAATCTCATGCTAATCAGCCCAACAATGATAACATGATGTGAAAACGATGATAACAGAGACTGAGATATGATATGCAAAAGAATGAATATGACTGAGTATGCAATTACAATTTAAGCAAATAACTCAATAGCAAAAATGACCTTAGTGGGTCCCAACAGAATAAGTACATAGTCTAAACATGTTTTCTAACATGGATCACAGCTCAATTATTCTAGCACGTAGAAATTTCATGGATAAAAATAAGATAGAATACTACACGGTACCACAGAATCATCCGAGTCATAATTCACACGGTGTACGCCCACTGCCCGTCACCTAGCATGTGTGTCACCTCAACACCAAACACATAACACGTATGTTCAGGAGTTCTTACCCTCAGCACCAAGTTTAGAAGTGTTACTTACCTCGAACAAGCCGAATCCAATATCGATCAAGCCAAACAATACTCTGGAAACACCATCCCACGCGTACCGACCTCCGAACGACTCAAAACTAGCCAAAAGCAACTCAAATATATCAATAATGCCTAAGGAAACAATTCCAAATGCTAAAGGTCGAATCTTTAATCAAAAGCCCAAAGTCAAACAAAAACTTAAACTCAAACCCACACCTCGGAACCCGACAAAACTCATAAAATCAGACAATCCATTCAATTACGAGTCCAATCATACTAGTCTCACTCAAATCCGACTCTGAATCGATGCCCAAAACTCGAAAATTCACTTTATGAATTTTTAGACAAAAACCCCCAATTTCTTTTTTGCAATCATCAACCAAATGCCAAAAATGAGGATAGATTCATAAAATATAATCAAAACCGAGTAGAGAACACTTACCCCAATCCATATGGTAAAAATCGCTTCAAAAATTGTCTCAATCCGAGTTTCATAGCTCCAAATATGATAAAATGACTCAAACCCTCGAAATGGGAATTAATAGAGTCTCCCAAGTTATTACACTTCGCGAACGCTGACAATTACACGTGTTCACATAAAACAAATACTCACCAGCTGAATTTCCTCTTACGCGAATGCAGCATCACAGTCGCGAACGCGATGGTCAAATCTCCTAGAGCTACGCGATCGCGTTCCACACTTCGCGACCGCGAAGAACAAACGCCTGACATCCTCAGGCCCTCCTTCCTTCTACGCGAACGCGTCGCTAGACTCGCGAACGCACTGAACAATTGCCTCAACTTCCGCGAATGTGACTCTAGACTCGCGAACGCGCTGGACAATCTTCCCAAGCCATCAAACAACTCTACGCGATCGCGATCCATTCTCCGCGATTGCGAACAAGAAAATCAGATGCCTACAACTAAGCAGAAACCAGTAATGCCAAAATGAAGAAAAATGGTCTGAAAACAATTCGAATCATGCCCGAGCCCCTCGGGACCCCGTCCGAACATACCAACAAGTCCCATAACCTAAAACGGACCTACTCAAGGCCTCAAATCATGCATAACAATATCGAAACGATGAATCGCACCTCAAATCAAACTTAATAAACTTTTGAACTTTCAACTTCCAAAACTCATGCCGAATCATATCAAATCAACTCGGAATGGACTCAAATTTTGCGCACAAGTCCCAAATGACATAACGAAGCTATTCTAATTATCGGAACCATAATCTGAATCCTATATCATCAAAGTCAACTCCCGGTTAAACATATGAACATTTCAAACCTTCAAATTCCAACTTTCGCCAATTAATGCCGAAACCTTCTTGAAATATCCAAATGCAAATCCAGGCATACGCCCGAGTCCTAAATAACCATCCGGACCTAACGGAACCATCAAAACTCTGATCTGGGGTCAAATACTCAAAAGTCAAACTTGGTCAACTCTTCCAACTTAAAGCTTCAAACATGAAATTCATTCTTCCAAACTAATTTCGAAACACCTGAAAACTAAAACCGACGATACACACAAGTCATAATACATCATACGATGCTGCTCAAGACTTCATATAGCTGAACGGAATGCAAATGCTCAAAACGATCGGTTGGGTCGTTACACTACAGTTGGGTAAAGGAGAGAAAAATCAAGACTTAACTCTGTTATACCATTTTTCAACCCTAAATACTCTAGAGGCGATTTTTCAAGAGACTTTTCTTCCCAAAATCAATTGTAAGCAACTCTAATCCACTTTCTTTCAATTCCCCATTATTTTTCATGAGATTTCAATATCAAATTTAGGATTTTCATGGTAGAAATTAGGGATTTGGGTAGAAATGAGAGGTTTTGTAAAATTGAGTTTTAGACCTCAAATTGTGTATATGCGCCGCCATGAGATTTAGCATGTGGGACTTGGTTATTTATTTCCATATTTTCGATTACTTCAAGATATCTCTCGTTAAATGCTTTAATTGTTACATGTTATTACTTGACTTCTATGCTATATTTGTTACTTGTCGTTTAACTGTTACCTTGCCTTAATTTGTTCGTTTTCTGCTTATTTACTACATGTTTCTACTTGCCTTAATTGCATATCTTAATTTGTCACATGTCTTACCTATTTCTATTATTTTTATATTATTTGTTGCACTTTATAATATTGTTTCACTTGCGTGAGTTGTTTAACTGTTATGTACCGATGAATTGGTAAAGTTTGAGATTTCAAGATGTTAGAGACTCTCCGATTATTCTGTTGTTCTTTACTCTCTTGTACATTCACTTTTTTTATGTAAATATTTTTTAAATATTATTGTTGAATTATTTATGTTGATGATTGAAATTATTTGTGGAGCGGATTGCACGCCGCAACAGAAATTAAAAGGTATTGAAATGAAATAAAGGAATAAGGACGGATTATGATATGAACAAATGATGATATGGTGGGATCGGGTTGCGCGCCGCAACAGATGTGATATGTTGTAATTGTTTGTGATTGTTGAGTTATCTCCGGTATTGTGATATGAAACTTGAGATTTTGTTATTCTGGGCTCTCTAGTAGTTGAATTTCGGGTTCGTTTTCATGAGTTAATTATTTTATTTCTATTTCCTGTTTTTCTGTTATTATTATTATTTCGTACTATTTATTTGTAAGTGACTTTTCATAGCCTCGTCACTACCTCGTCGAGGTTAGGTTCGACATTTACAGAGTCCATGAGGTCGGTTGTACTCGTATTATACTTTGCACTTCTTGTACAGATACCGGAGTTGATCCCAGCTGCGCGTACCGAGATTTCTCGAATTCGGCTACTTTTGTAGACTTGAGGTAGAATTGTACGGCATCCGCAGCCCTGAAGTCCCTTCCATTCTATCATTACTATCTATTTAGATTCAAACAGTTGTATTTGTTCAAACTTTATCTGTAGCACTCTAGATGCTCATGTATTCGTGACTCTAAATTATGGGATATGTTTAGATTACGTTGTTTAGTATTATATCACTCTATTTCAGATTATTACGGTTATTATTGTTAACATTTTATTTTGAATTGTTAAAATTGGTTAAGTAATTTAGCTAACGTTGGCTTGTCTAACAAGTAAAATGTTAGGCACCATCATGATCCCGAGGGTGAGATTTCGGGTCATGACACCTTGAGAAGAGACCATTGGAGCCTCTAGAACCATGTATAACCACAAGTTACTCTTGAGCAAATCCAGCCACTCATCGAGCAAAACCAATTTGGAAGAGCATAGTTGAAAAAGCACTATTCAAAGGCAAAAGTTAAACTTGTAATCATCAATATAAAAATCAAACAGGAATATAAGCACTAACTACATAACTATGGAGTATATAAAAGTAATCTAAACTTCTTTTAGTACTGCAAAATGAATTAAGGGGCAAGGAAAAAATAAAGTGTACAGTAATGTCAAGGTAAAAATTATGCGTACATAACCTGTAGTCACATTATCTCATTTTCTTCTCTAATGAATTGTCAACATAATGCATAACCTCTTTATGTGGTAAGAAAATTCAAAAATGCAATCACAAAACAAAAATAAATTGTCTTTAGAGCTATCATAACAAATTCAAATTTCACAATGGAGATACAGTAGGATAACAAAAGAAATACATTTTCAACTTCAATCTTGCTTGGCAATAAAGTCAATAAGCAAAGGCCATAAAATTTAAACTGAATAAAAGGTAATAGCAGGTCATTCCCATCAATTTTCTACGCGAATCAAAAAAATTGAAGATCAAAGACAATGCAGCATAATCGTAAAAGAGGAAGTACCATCACATCTCATTAAACCACCTCTATACAGATAAATATAGATTTTGGCAAAGGAATAACTACTAATAACATTTAGATATATGTTATTGCTAAAACACAAATACATAAAATCATCATCGCATAAAGATCTACCCTAATATCTTAGAATAAGATTTTAAGATCACGGAAAGTCAAAGATAAAATAATATACTTGTTTATCCGAAAAATGGATAGAGTCGAATTTATACGCAGTTCCGAGGATATATGACGTAACTTGATACAAAATGCAAGGATAAATAAAATGTAAATGTAGATTGGAGAGAATGCAATCTAGATAAGGTTATCAAGAACAGTGAACCTTAGGATTCGACAAATAGAATCAATCTAAGAAACTGAAAGAGTGATTCTTTACTATAGAAGAATATAGTACTTTTATTACAATGTAAGTCTCAGAAAACTTGTCCTACAGAAATGATAACCAAGCCCTTTTATAGTGGAGGGATTCGGCTCCAAGCATAATAAAATAAACATTCAGTGGGAGACCCATGATAAGTCAGCTTTTCCATAATTTCTGCCAAGATTCTCTCTAGTGGGATTGCAACGGCTTTTGTCTGCGAGCTCGATCTTGCTTAGAATCCTCGATTTTGGTTCGAGCTTGATTTCGGCTCGAACTTGTGATCTTGGTTCGAGCCCGATCCTGGTTCGAGCCCTCGAATTGATTCCAGGTCAATGTTGGTTAGTCTTTGGATTATCAGCACGATAGGTCTACCCTGCATCATTGTTCGATTCTTATTCAAGTTTGATTATGATATCGATCTCGACACGGATCGGCCTCTCCGGGTTCGAGGTTAGTTCGTCCCCTCTTCGGGATCTTACTTTGATACATCACCCTTCGAACTCGATCGGACATGCCAAGGCTGAAATTTATTTCGACCGTATACAGATAGTCCCCTCATTTCTCAGAAAGAATATAGCGAGAAACGATATGATTTTCAACAGCTTGATCGGATTATATCTTGTCGTTTCCATCGAGTTCGACCATGACGCATCTGGTAGCTGTCCCGTCAGTTTAGTCTATCAAGGCATTTAATGCATGTCAGGCGATGGTCGGCCACTGCTGATACTGAACCGCCATCGTTTGAACCTATAAATAACCCTTACTTTTATCTTTTATTACTTTTACATCTTCTATCTTCCAAAATTTCCCAAGTTCTTCTTCGTACTCTCCAACTTACCAGTAAAACTGTGGTTTCTTTCCGCAAAAACCCCTCTTCAATTCTACCAAATCTCTGTCACTTTCTTCTATTCCTTACTTTTGAATTCAAAAATAGCGAAAACATCGCAAACCATTCCTCAGAAAGAGAAGGCTTCATCTTCACAGTGTGTCGCCGATGAGACACCGACAGAACCACGGCCTGAGGAGTGTGTTCCCGGGGCGTGCGTCCTTACTTCAGATTTTAAGGTTGATAAAGGTTCATCGGTCCCTGGCCGGTGTGAGCCGGTATCGAGGTACATGTGTTCGATAACCGAGAAGCACCTCGATCTGTTAAAGAAGGATTGCAATTGGGGTGAAAAAGAAGTAATAATACCTACCCCTAACGAAGATATCACTTCTTTCGTGAAAGGGTTTTTGAATGTATATACTTACCCTTTCACTTTGGGTCCCCTCGATTCCGTCATTATTGACTTCTGTCGACTATATCAGGTAACTCTAGGCCAGGTCCATCCTTCTTTGTGGCGGATCGTTATCCTGATCCGATATTTTGTGAGCAAAAACGAGGGGATGTCGTTCACCCTCGATCATCTTATCCGGCTATACCGTCCCTGACTATTTTGAGGAGGGTTAATAAAACTCCAGCGTCGGGCTACCAAGGCTCTGTTCTCGAGTATTGACGAGGACAGGGACCGGGGTTGGATGGGCAGGTTCATTTGAGTAAGGACTTCGAACCTGATTCCGACTGAAAAGATGCCCTTTCCCAAGGAGTGGAATCTGAAACGTAAGTATGATCTTGCTGTTGCTTCTATTTTGTTCTTTCATTTATTCTCTTATCGACACTCCTCCTTTTGTGATGTAGCGGTTCCCTGGATGCCCGGAGTGGTTCCCGATCTCAAGAACTGGGTACGAGCTCTTGTTTCGACCTCCACATATGCCGAACGCTCATGGCGTGATTTGTCAAAGGGTCGGTGGGAGGCCAAAAATCACGGTAAGCTCATTTCTCGGACTCTAATGATCCGAACGAGGCATTTCTCAAAATACTTTTTATAAGGTTTCCCATATGTAGGTTTGGGTAAAGACGCGGTCTTGAGGCCCCTGTCCAATGAGGAGGATGTTTCAACCTCTGTCCCAAAGTCGGTGAAGGAAAATAAAAGGAAGAGAGCCTCGGTTCCCGAATATCCAAAACCGAAGAAGAGGACGGCTCGTAAGCCGAACAAGAATATTATTCCTTTGACCATGGAATCCATTCTGCGTCTAAGGGATGAAGATGAAGAAGAAGAAGAAGAAGAAGAGGAAGAGAACAATGAGTCCGCGCTGGCAGTCAGAACGAAGAGAGCCACTGATGCCTCATCGCCGGCTGGATTGATGATGCTCTATGAGGCTCCGCCTCGAACTAAAGATATACCGGAGAAAGATTCAGGTAGAGTCCCCGAACTATCGGATGTCGAAGACGCCTCTCATCGGAGTCAACCGGTAGGGGATACAATCGAAGAGCCCCTCGAACCCCTCCGAGCCGAGGGGAACGCTCCAAGCGAGTCATTTGGGGCAGCAGTGATCGAGGATTCGCCTACCTTTCCCGCTTTTTTTGTAGGGGTGATTCGAGAAGCTCAAGCTCTGGGAGCCCTCGATCTAGACAGGCCTTACGATGAAGAAGATCCATTTCGTGACCTGTTTACCGGTATTGAGGACATTGCCGGTGCCGGTGATGAATCAGATCTTTTTCACGGATTGCGGCAGGCTTTGAATCAGGTGAGCCTTTAAAATTATTTTGTCGGTACTATCTTTATGTTCATTTTTTGTTAACTTCGCTTCTTATTTCTTTGTAGGTAGCGACAGTCCATCGAGAATAATGTTCTCGTTGCCAGAATGAGCTGCATCGATACGCGGCCGACCTACACCGCGCTACTGACGAGAGGAACTCCCTTAGACTTTCCTTAGGGCAGAGCGAGGAGGAAATAAAAGACCTCCGAGCTGAGCTGGCCAAGGCTTATCGAGATTAGAATGATTTGTCTGAGCAGGTAATGATGCTTTTGAAAGCCTATGGGCTTGATACTGGAATGATAGCTAACATTTTGGTCTCACAGCTGCAGCAAAAAATCGAGATGATCTGGAAGCTTCGTGAGGAGGTCGACGTGATAAGGATGGAGTCCTTGCGGTGGAAAGAAGGTATGGACCTCTTTGCTACAGAAAAAGAGACTGCTCGAGCCCAGTTATCATCGTCTGAAATCCAACTTCAGAAAATGAAGGAAAAAGGCCTGGTTCAAGCAAGAAGAATTGAGGAGCTTGAGGCTCGGTTGGCCTCTGTACTTGCCAAGGCCGAATCAGATGCTGAAAAGGCAAAGGCCGATGCGGATGCGCTCGTGGCCATCTATCGGGTCGATGCTGAAGCTGCCCAAGTCCAGGCAAGAGAGGCAGCCGAATCCGCCGATAGTCGAGCGCATTGGGTCGCCGAACTTGCTAAGTGCCGATCCAGAAGGGAAACTCTCGAGGAGATTCACGCTCGCGGCTTCGATCTCGCTGAAGAGATAAAAAGGGCAAAAGAACTTGAAGCTGATGCTGAAGCTCTGGTTTCTGATGGTGATGACGCCGGCGATAGGAGCAAGAGCGGATCTGAAAATGGGGGGGAACCTGATAAAGAAGAGATGCTCCCGGTCGAGAAATTTAGTTCTTAGTTTTTACGTTGTAATCACCCATGCAGATAAATTTGTGTATAGACATATCTCCCCTTTTGCCGACTTGCTTCTGTTTTTATTTCCCGTCTTGCGAGGACTTTATTCGCCTTTATGAATATTTCCATAATGTTTTAAACAACTTAATCAAATTTGGGCCTCGTAGCCTTTGTAACCGAGTGAGCATTTACTCAAACTTGGGGCAATATATCCCTTTAGGCTTATTAGTTGTCAATGATTCGATCTTGAAGAAATATAGCCCGTGGGCATAATGGTCGAGCGAGTATTTGCTCGAACTCGAAAATGTAGCCCGTAGGCTTAGTCGAGTGAATGATTCGAACTCGAATTAATGTAGCCCGCAGGCTTAGTCGAGTGAATGATTCGAACTCAAATTAATGTAGCTCGTAGGTTTAGTCGAATGAATGATTCGAACTCGAAGTAATGTAGCCCGTGGGCTTAGTCGAGTGAATGGTTCGAACTCGAAGTAATGTAGACCATAGGCGTAATGGTTGAGTGAGTGTTTGCTCGAACTCGAAATAAAAATAGCCTGTAGGCTTGGTCGAGTGAATGATTCGAACTCGAAGTAATGTAGCCCGTAGGCTTAATGGTCGAGTGAGTGTTTGCTCGAACTCGAAATAAAAATAGCCCATAGGCTTGGTCGAGTGAATGATTCGAACTCGAAGTAATGTAGCCCGTAGGCTTAATGGTCGAGTGAGTGTTTGCTCGAACTCGAAATAAAAATAGCCCGTAGGCTTGGTCGAGTGAATGATTCGAACTCGAAGTAATATAGCCCGTAGGCTTAATGGTCGAGTGAGTGTTTGCTCGAACTCGTAATAAAAATTCCTCGTAGGCTTGGTCGAGTGAATGATTCGAACTCGAAGTAATGTAGCCCGTAGGCTTAATGGTCGAATTGTATCTTAATTCTGATTGCACAATAAATCTCAGAATAGAGGAATTTTCATTGGATATAATATGCCGATAAAGAAGAGAACTTTCTTCGCACGTTATTACACGCCTGGGTTCGGGCCAATCTATATGAGCATGGTTCGCTTCGACCATTTGGCTATTATAGTTTTTCCTATTGGGACCCTGTTGCTGTGAAATAACTTTCTTGCGGGACCTCGGATATTGTCGTAAATGCTGCACGATCAATGGTTGCCTCATTAAAAACCTTGCCGAAAAACCCATTTGGGATAAAACCGGTCTAAGGGAAAAAGAGTGTAACGCGTGCTTTCTAGCGAGAGATCCGTCCCTTGTTCAAACTTCTGCAGGGGTCAGTTTTGAGATATAAACGAATATGGAAAGGTTGTACCTTAGCAGTAGTACCGTTTTAGATGTGATACATTCCAGCTGCTTGATAGCTGTTTGCCATTTATTACGCCGATCCTGTACGACCCCTTTCCGATGTCCTCGAGTCTTCCCAATTCGGTCCTAGCTTCCCTTCATTCGGATTTCGGGTATTGATGGAAATATTTCTCAACACTAAGTCCCCAGGCTTGAAATGGAGGAGTTTGGTTCTTTGATTATAATATCTTTCGATTTGCTGCATTTGGGCGGACATTCGGACGAGAGCAACTTCTCGTCTTTCGTCCGATAGTTCGAGGCTTGTATTCATAGCCTCGTTATTTGATTCTTCCATCGCGAATCGAAATCTAGCACTGGGTTCACCAACTTCGACTGGTATCGATGCTTCAGACCCATATACTAAGGAGAACGGGGTAGCCCCCATACTGGATTTTGACGTTGTCCGATATGCCCAAAGGACTTCGGGCAGGATTTCTCTCCATCTTCCTTTAGCGTCGTTCAACCTCTTATTTAAGTTTTGAATGACAGTTTTGTTTGTTGATTCGGCCTTCCCATTCCCACTGGGGTGGTATGGCATCGACATTATCCTTCTTATCTTGTGGTCTTCGAGGAATCTTGTTACTTTGCCGCCAACAAATTATTTTCCATTGTCATATACTATTTCGGCGGGTATCCCGAACTGGCATATGATATGATCCCAAATAAAGTCTATAACTTCTTTCTCTCTTATTTTCTCGAACGCCTGCGCTTCAACCCATTTAGAAAAATAGTCAGTCATAAACAAAATGAATTTGGCTGTACCTGGGGTCGATGGCAGAGGGCCGACGATATCCATTCCCCATTTCATGAATGGCCACGGGGATAGGACTGAGTGGAGTTGCTCTCTGGGCTGGTGGATCATCGGTGCGAACCTTTGACATTTGTCACATTTACGAACAAATTCCTTCGCATCTTTTCCCATATCGATCCAATAATACCCTGCTCTGATTATTTTTCGGACTAATGTATAGGCTCTAGAGTGATTCCCGCAAGTACCCTCATGCACTTCCCATAGGACGTAATCGACATCCCCCGAACCCAAGCATACCACCAACGGTCCATCGAACGTTCTTCGGTATAGCGTTCCATCCGAAGCCAACGTGAATCGTGCAGCTTTGGTCCGTAGGATTCTAGAATCTTTAGGGTCCGATGGGAGTTTTTCGCTTTTCAAGTATTCAATATACTTGTTTCTCCAATCCCAGGTTAAGCTTGTAGAATTTATTTCGGCGTGACCTTCTTCGATTACCGATCTCAAAAGTTGAACAACATTCCCCGAGCCCGTATCATCTACCTCGGCTGACGACCCCAAATTCGCAAGTGCATCGGCCTCATTATTCTGTTCCCGTGGTACATGCCGCGAAGTCCATTGTTTGAAATGGCGCAAAGTGATAAGCAGTTTATCTAAATACCTTTGCATTCTACCTTCTCGAACTTCGAAGGTTTTGTTTACTTGACTCACCATCAGCAAGGAGTCGCAATTGGCTTCAATGACTTTTGCTCCCAAGTTTCTAGCTAGCTCGAGACCTGCAATCATGGCTTCATACTCGGCCTCGTTGTTAGTCAACCTGATAGTTTTAATAGATTGCCTAATAGTGCTACCCGTGGGTGGTTTCAAAACTATGCCCAGCCCGGACCCTTTTACGTTCGAAGCCTCGTCCGTAAAAGGATCCATACCCCTGATGATGTACCTGATTTCAATAGTTCTTTTTCGACTTCGGGTATGAGGGTTGGTGTCAAATCGGCCACGAAGTCTGCTAAAATTTGAGACTTGATGGCCGTGCGGGGTTGATATTCGATATCGTACCCACTGAGTTCGACGGCCCATTTGGCCAGTCGGCCTGATAACTCGGGTTTGTGCAAAATATTACGAAGCGGGTAAGTGGACAATACACATATGGGATGACATTGAAAGTACGACCTTAACTTTTTTGAGGCACTTATTAGTGCAAGTGCCAATTTTTCTAGGAGCGTATATCTAGTTTCCGCCTCTCCTAAGGTTTGACTCGTATAATAAACGGGGAATTGCGTACCTTGCTCTTCTCGAACTAGGACACCGCTTACGGCAACTTCCGATACTGCCAAGTACAAACAAAGTTTCTCGTCCGTTTTTGGAGTGTGAAGCAGTGGTGGGCTTGATAGATATCGCTTTAGTTCTTCTAATGCCTGTTGGCACTCCGAGGTCCATGAAAAATCGTTCTTCTTTTTGAGTAGAGAGAAAAATTTATGACTTCGATCAGATGATCTTGAGATGAACCGGCTTAAGGCGGCAATCCGACCCGTTAGCCTTTGTACGGCCTTCACGCTGTCCACAACGACGATGTCTTTGATGGCCTTGATTTTATCGGGGTTAATCTCTATTCCCCGATGTGACACCATGAAGCCGAGGAACTTGCCCGAACCGACCCCGAAGGAACATTTCTCGGGGTTGAGCTTCATTTTGTATTTCCTAAAATCTCGAGCGTTTCCTGCAAATGAGTTAAATGGTCCTCTGCGCACAGGGACTTAACTAACATGTCATCAATATAAACTTCCATTGATTTTCCTATTTGTTCTTCGAACATTTTATTTACTAGGCGTTGGTAAGTAGCCCCTGCGTTTTTTAGCCCGAAGGGCATCACATTATAACAATACGTTCCATATTTGGTGATAAATGAAGTCTATTCCTGGTCCTCCGGATTCATCTGGATTTGATTATACCCGGAATAGGCATCGAGAAAAGTGAGGATCTCGTGGCCGGCCGTGGCATCGATCATGCGATCGATATTGGGCAGAAGAAAGGAATCTTTGGGGCATGCTTTGTTCAAATCCTTATAGTCCACGCACATTCTAAGTTTGTCCCCTTTTTTAGGGATTACAACTACGTTGGCTAACCATTCGGGATATTTCACCTCCCGAATGGACCCTACTTTGAGAAGCTTGGTTACCTCGTCCTTTATGAATGCATGGTTTCTATCGGACTACGGTCTTCTCTTTTGCTTCACCGGTCTGAACCTGGGGTCCAAACTTAGCTGATGCATCGTTATGTCCGGCGGGATCCCTGTTATATCTAAATGGGACCAGGTAAAACAATCAATGTTATCGATAAGAAATTGAACGAGTTTCTTCCTGAGTTCAGGGCTCAACCCCGTTCCCAAGTATACCTTTCGCTCGGGCCAGTGCTCGATTAATATGACTTGCTCTAGCTCCTCGATCGTCAATTTTGTGGCCTCGGAGTCATCGGGAATCACGAAAGATCGAGGGACCCTTTGATCACCATCCTCTTCGATTCTCTGGTTGTCTGGCTGGGTTGAAGCCGATGTCTGTGATTGCTATTTGGTGTCCCGTTCTCCTTCCGGGCCCGATCCTTTTATCGGCGAAAATGAGGATACTGGTTTAGCTTCGTCGACGGTGAACATTTCTTTCGCGGCTGGTTGTTCTCCGTACACCGTTTTGACACCTCCCGACATCGGGAATTTGAGGGCCTGGTGTAGGGTCGAAGGCACAGCTCTCATGTTGTGGATCCATGGCCTTCTGAAAAGAGCGTTATATTTCATATCGCCTTCGATCACGTGAAACTTTGTTTCCTGGATGGTTCCGGCCACATTTATTGGTAGGACTATCTCACCTTTGGTGGTTTCGCATGTCATATTGAACCCGTTTAGGACCAGAGTTGCGGGTACGATCTGATCCTGTAGGCCGAGCTGCTCCACTACCTTCAATCGGATGTTGTTGGCCGAGCTACATGGATCGATTAACACACGCTTAATTTTAGTTTTATTCACGAGTACGGATATTACCAGTGCATCGTTGTGAGGTTGGATGAACCCCTCTGCATCTTCATCATCAAAGGACAGAGTCCCCATGGTTGCGTAATCTTGAGTCCTAGATCGCTTTTCCCTCACCATCGATGTTTTAGTGCGTTTAAGCATTGGTCACTGAGGGATATCGATGCTGCCGATGATCATGTGGATGACGTGCTGTGGTTCTTCTCACTCGTTTTGCTGGCTGAAATCCCTACTTCTAAAATGGCTCTTTGCCCTATCACTCAGAAACTCCCGAAGGTGCCCTTTGTTAAATAAGCGAGCTATTTCCTCTCTTAGTTGCTTGCAATCTTTCGTTCTGTGGCCATGGGTACCATGATATTCGCACGTTTGATTGGGATTTCTTCGGGCAGGATCGGTCTGCATTGGTCGAGGCCATTTAGTGTCTTTGATGCGTCCGATGGCCGACACGAGAGTGGATGCACCAACGCTGAAGTTATATTCTGATAATCGAGGTGCTTTTATAGGATCGGCATATTTATCGAAGCCGCTCTTACTCATAAGCCCCTGAGAATTTTGTGCTCGATCAATCCTTCGACTGTTCCGAACTGCGTTGCGTGCTGAACTGTTGTTCACCCGATCTGCGACGTACGGTCGATATCGGTCTCTTTTTGACCTTTGTTCTCTGTCGATCTGCTTTTGATTAATAACTGTCCTGTTCTGATGAACGGGTCCGTACGGGGCTCCCGACTGATCATCCTCGACCCTAATTTTTGATTGATATCGGTTGTGCACATCTGCCCAAGTTACCGCTGGATACTCGATTAAATTTTGTTTCAGCCGATGTGATGCTGTCGAACTTAGCTCGTTCAACCCTTGGGTGAAGGCTTGTATGGCCCAGTCGTCTGTGACCGGGGGTAATTCCATGCGTTTCATTTGAAATCGGGATACGAATTCCCTCAGCATTTCACCCTGCCTTTGCTTTACTTTGAAGAGGTCTGATTTCCTCGTTGCAACCTTTATGGCACCAGCATGTGCCTTTACGAATGAATCTGCTAACATGGCAAAAGAATCGATGGAATTCGGCGGTAAATTGTGGTACCAGATCATAGCTCTTTTCGAGAGGGTCTCCTCGAACTTTTTCAACAGCACGGATTCGATCTCATCGTCTTCCAAATCGTTGCCTTTTATGGCACATGTGTAAGAGGTGACATGTTCGTTAGGATCGGTCGTACCGTTATATTTGGTAATTTTGGGCATACAGAATTTTTTGGGGATTGGCTTCGGTGCCGCACTCGACGGAAAAGGCTTTTGTATGAATTTTTTCGAATCAAGCCCCTTTATCATTGGTGGAGCCCTCGGGATTTGGTCGACCCTGGCATTGTACGTTTCCACCCTCTTGTCGTTGGCTTCGACTCGTTTTGTGAGTTCCTCGAGCAATTTAGTAATTTCGGGAGTAGTCCCCGATTCTTGCTCGTTAGATTTCACTATGGCAGGCTCTGTTCTGGGGGTGACTTCTCGAAGTGGATTGGAAACCGGCCTGCTTTGTGCGCGAGTTTGGCTCTGTAGCTGAGCTATCGCTACTTGTTAGGCTTGCAGAATCTTGAAGATCATACGTAAGTTGGCCCCGATTTCCCCTTGGTTTTGGGTGTCTCGGGCTGCGGATCGAGTACCGCCCTGAATGCTTCTTTCCGGTTCGGAATGCTGGTTCGCCTCTAAAGCTATTTATGAATTGACATCTAATGTTATTTTGGCTCGAATTTTGGGTACTTCGATTTGAACCTCGGGTGCCAAGTTGTTGGTTTCATCTTGAAAGCCGGCTTCGTAATCGATCATTCGATCGGTGGTTATTCGTAGCTGACCCTAAATTCAAGATGTTTTCGGAAATAAGTGCAAAGCACAATGGCATATTTTTTTTTCAGATTTGTATCAAATGACCACTGTTATCCTCGGCCCCACGTTGGGCGCCAAACTGTTTACTCGAAAAATAGATAGAGTCGAATTTATACGCAGTTCCGAGGATATATGGTGTAACTTGATACAAAATGCAAGGATAAATAAAATGTAAATGTAGATCGGAGAGAATGCAATCTAGATAAGGTTATCAAGAACAGTGAACCTTAGGATTCGACAAATAGAATCAATCTAAGAAACTGAAAGAGCGATTCTTTACTGTAGAAGAATATAGTACTTTTATTATAATGTAAGTCTCAGAAAACTTGTCCTACAGAAATGATAACCAAACCCTTTTATAGTGGAGGGATTCAGTTCCAAGCATAATAAAATAAACATTCAGTGGGAGACCCATGATAAGTCAGCTTTTCCATAATTTCTGTCAAGATTCTCTCTAGTGGGATTGCAGCGGCTTTTGTCTGCGAGCTCGATCTTGCTTAGAATCCTCGATTTTGGTTCGAGCTTGATTTCGGCTCGAACTTGTGATTTTGGTTCGAGCCCGATCCTGGTTCGAGCCCTCAAATTGATTCCAGGTCAATGTTGGTTGGTCTTTGGATTATAAGCACGATAGGTCTACCCTGCATCATGGTTCGATTCTTATTCGAGTTTGATTATGATATCGATCTCGACACGGACCGGCCTCCCCGGGTTCGAGGTTAGTTCGTCCCCCCTTCGGGATCTTACTTCGATATATCACCCTTCGAACTCGATCGGACATGCCAAGGCTGAAATTTATTTCGACCGTATACAATACTAAGAAGTTAGAAGAGTGGAGAGTACTCAGTAGATCAAATCCGATTCTTCATGATTAATCGCTAAGGAGTTGATTCCACCAAATTATGCAATGGAGGTCTATCATAGTCACATGCCACTGCTGTAGATACTCATAATTTTATTCCTTACGTAGTGTCACTTAGAATCGCAGTAGAATTAAGCCAGTGATAGATTCCTCCATTGATTAGCTTTCTTATTTCTGTAGTCTTAAGAGAAGAAGTCAAAAGATAGAGTGAAAAGAAGAAAAGAAAAGGCGTGTTAAAAATATTACTGCTAACCCATGTATTGTTGCTAACCAAATCATGCAATTTTGATTTATAAATTAACATCATATAGAATCTCTTTTAGCATGTTATCTCAATAATTGAATTAAAATTTCAAGTTGTTCATCAGGTATATAAGCCTCTTGCTCAAATGAATCTTATTAGAAGAACCACCACATTCTTCATCACCCATAAATGAAATTATTCTTGTATATATATGTCAACCATGTATCAGAAAAGATATAAATTGATTCATACCTGGAAGAAACAGAAACTTCACACAAATGCCTATAAGATGAATGATGAAAAGGAAAATAATACCAAACTTGTGTCCGTCTCCTAATAATTTTCCATATTTTCATGAATTGATAAAAAAGAATTTAGTCATAGGATGGGAGACAGATGACTCAAAGGAATCCTTTCAGATTTCCTGGCAATGGAAAAAGTAAGGACAACATAAAAAATATACAGAAGGCACAAAAAGATTAAACTACAAAATCACAGGCAAGGATATCTTACCTGTAATTCCTGATGAGAATAGTAGGTTGCTAACAGAGTCCTTGAATTAAAAAAGTGGGTAATAATAATATGGGTTGATTAACTTGTTTACCCGTAAAATGATACAGTTGAATTTATTATGTGATTTATAGACAAACGAACTGATATAATCCAAAAATAATAAATAACTAGATTAAAAATAAGACTTAGCGTTAAGACAAAAAAAAAAGGCTAGCCTGGCTCCAGGAGCGATGCTTCAGAGGACAAAAATAAGAAAAATATGTAAGAACAAGTAAAGTTATCTTATTTAGCTTGAGAATAGAATGCAACAGAATTTATGCCAAGAATTTCCTCTCCTTACAATAGCCGTTGAAACTACTATTTATAGCTATACCTAGGAAACAAGATCCTAGGATCAAGCTCCTCCTAAATGACAATAAAGGGGGCCATTGATGAATACGTGACGGCAGGGCATGCCAAAATTCTCTGTAACGATTGCCTATTTAATACTAGAGAATATTTTTCATGAAATGCCATCTAGTAACAAACATTCGACCCGCTCACGTTGATTATGCTCCCTTCGAGGCTGTTCGATGATAACTGCAGTTGTTGTTCCCGATCTTGGTTCTTACTCGATTTGTCTTCCGCCTGTCTTCGATTTCACGTGTCACACTATCATTCGATCATTTAATATAAACTAATTTTACCCTATACATATAGTCCCCATGTTTTTCGGTGGCATATCTTCGTGTCACCGGAAAGTTGGTGAAGATCCCTTTCTTGGCGAAAAATCTTCTGAAAACCTTCTGAACAGTCTCTGACGCTTGATAAGACGCACATCTCCTCGCATTTAATACCCCGAACACGAGTTACCCCACGATTCAGTAATATTTTTGTCGGTTCTCGAGGTAATCGTGACTACGATTTTAGCAGTCTATATCTTTACTTATACTCATCATTTTACCTTTTTCACTTCTAAAATTTTCATAAGTTCATTATCCTCTTTGCACTTAACTTTCTTCTTTTTCCATCTCTCTCTGATTCTCTTCAAAAAACTCCATCATCTTCTTACTATTATGGCTTCTTTTACTGAATCTTTTAAAAACTCTGGTCTTCTCTTCGATGGAGGCTCGAAGAGAAGCAAAGATAAAGAGGTTGATGTTGATGCTGATCCTCCGACGGTAAGCACCATCATACCAAAACACTTATGCGCTGTCAATGACTTCCAAGAGAAGTTTCCTTCTGCGTCTTCACGGACTTGGGCCGTTAACAGATATCATTTTTCTATTTGTCCTTCCAGTATTCCTGCTGTGAAGGAGGATTACAATCGCCCAGATCTTAACATCATCGCTTTTGAGTTGATAGAGCGAGTTACCTTCTCCAAGGAAGGCTTTACGTATGTCTATACGTATCCCTTCACCTTGGGTCCATTTTCTTTGAGCGGGGGGCTTGACCTCATGATCTTGGAGTTTTGCCATCGGTACCAGGTCTTCTTGGCAAAAATGGGCGCCTCTGTATGGCGAACGGTGGCTTGTCAGCGCCAGATGTGCATGGAGACGGGGAAAACCCTAACCCTGTCACATATGATGAACCTCTACTCCCCCAAAATCTTTTGTGGGGGTGTAATAAATTTTAGTAAGCATGGCAACTATGCTCTTCTCACCAGTGTGGATGATGATAATGACCGTGGATGGATAGAGCAGTTTATCATCATTGCTACCAGGGATATCATCTCGGCCACAACTCCGTCCTTCTTGAATCATGGAACCGCTCACGTACGTTTGTATTTTATTCATCTCTTTCCTTCTTAAAAAGAATCGTTCCCCATTATTGATGAACGCTTTATTCTTTTTGTTTTAGCTGCTCATTGGACACCACCGAGGGTCCAAGGCCTAGACCAATGGGTTCACAAGATTCTGGATATCACAACGCTAGAGACCCGTCTGTGGAAGGAGATGGACCCCAAATATGGTTGGAAGGCCAAGAACCACGGTAAGCTGAGTACTTCTTCCTTCTTCCTATGTACCAACATAAATAAATTTTCTAACTACACCTTTTGTTTGATTCAAGACTCTCGCGGGGCTCTATTACTTGCCCCGAAGTGGACGTTTTGGCCGATCCTGTGGAGGCTACGAGATTGCTCCAAGATGCTCTCACTCGGAGCGGTGCCCTCGGATCTGCCTCCGGTGGAGGCGCTTCCTCTCGGAGTACCAAACTAGAGAACAAGAAACCAAAAAGGCGACATTCTTCCTTGGCTGGGGATAAAAATAAGAAAATAAAGAAGGCCACGCCTGAGCCGGCCGCGACCACTGTGGTCATTGATGATGACGGGGAAGCTAGTGGTGATGAAGAGGCTTCCATTCAACGGAGACAACAATCTTCATCAGCTCAACCAAATGCTTAATCGGGATAGCTTAGAACCCTAACCGAAGGTGAGGTCTGAGTGCTTTGGGGTGAAATGGAGATAGTAGAGAATGTCGATTCTCACTTTCCGACCCTTATTGTTGTCTTCGGTCCTGTGAAGTCGAAAACCGGACCTCTTCTGCCTTTGGTTGATGAGCAACCAATAATCAGCACTGCCCCTATTGCAGCTGCTCCGCCATCAATAACTGCTACATCTCCTCCACCGGCTACGGATTCCCGAAAGGAGGGTGTTCCTCCTCCCCAGTCTCCCGACCACGAGAATTTGGTGTACAATTATTCACCCCCTTCTCCAGATCCCCAAGGAATGAGGAGTGTCACTCTCTCGGTTTTGAAGGGGTGTCATCTGTTATCCAAGCCGGTAGAGCTTGCCAACTACATAAAGCCACTGGCTTCAGAGAAAGATAAGAAAAAGATACACTCCCTTACTAGGGAGTACATATTGAACACCACCATGCACAATGCGGCAGTGGTACCGTACTTGTTCTCTTACTGCTTGTTCTTTATTTATCTGTTATAATGGGTTTTCTGACTTTGATATACGTTTTGCAGGCCAAATTTCTTGCTGATCTCGCCCAATTTCACATCTCAATTCAAGGTTATGAAACGGTCGAATGCAATGATAGTACCCAACAAGAGTCGGGGTCGATTTCCACAGGGAGCTATATATGGGAGTTAGGAGTATATATTGTTGTATGTAAATTTGACTATCTCAATTTACACTTCCTCAAATTGGAGTTGTTTTTAAGTCTAATTTAAAACTAAGAGTGCAAGTTGAGAAATAAAACTAAGAAATTATTTTTGTTGTTTTTCAAGTTTTGTAAAAAGCCTAGGGCTATGACCATCGCCTAGGTGTTTGCCTAATGGGATATAAACCTTAATGCTTGTTTTATTGATCGGGGTATATTATAGCTATCAACACTCAATTACCACTCAATACCTCTCGGTCAGAGAGTGTTTTGTCCAATTTGTCTTTCTCAAGTCCAAATGGGTATTGCACAAAACGGTTGATAAAAGCTCAAGTCGGTTTATTACTATCTCTAGGTTGAACCCTTTAATTGGGATTATCATTCTCTCGATTGACCCAATTTCTTGTTAGCCAAGTTTTCCTAGACTAAGTTTCTCTTTCTCAAGTAGAGACCAAGTCAAATAGGCATGAATCAATGTTTGCAACCATTAATTCTGCAAATTAAAATATGAACAAGGGTAAATAATAAACACCCAACCATAAACAAGCATTAAATTAAACACCCATAAGGTTTACACACTAGGGTTTGGTCACAACCCTAGTGAAAATCTAGCTATTCATGCTTGAAATTGAAGAAAAAGAAGAAGAAATGATAATTAAACTCATATTGCAAGATTAAAATGATAAAATCTACGTTAAAATAGCTCAAAATATGAAAAACTACTAAAAGAAGTAAAGAGAAACGACTACTGTAGCTGCTGATGTCAAAAGTTAACCTAAAATTGTGAAGCTCATCTATTTATACAGGGCTAGAAATTTTGGACAAAAATGTCCTTCAGGAGGTTCTGCGGCCGCACAATTCCATGTGCGGTCCGCAGATTTCTTAACTTGTCAGGACTGGGAGTCTGTGGCCGCATAATTTTGATCTGCGACTGCAAGGCACTCTTTCTGCGGTCCGCACTTTTATAACTGCAGCCGCATCTTGCTCTTCTGTGGTCCGCACTTTTACATCTACGGCCGCACAATTCCTGTGCGGTTCACACTTTTGATGGACTTGGAATGCATATTCTCTGAACTTTGCTCTGGCCCAGCTTTTGCGTCCGCACTTTGCACCAAACTTTGCTGGCTTTTCCTTCATATCTGCGGCCGCAGATGATATTCTGCGGTCCTCACTTTTGAGCTTTTGTGCCTTTTATGTCCTTGAGTTCAGATTACTCCTTTATGAGTTGGATTTCATCTCGGGAGTCCATCTTCCAATATTCCTGCAATTTAGCATATTTTATCAGTTTTCGGGAACACAATTAAACACTCTTGGACTAAAACAAAAGCTAAAAGGCGCTAATAAGTAGTCAAAATCCCCACTTATCAACTCCCCCAAACATAAGTTTTTGCTTGTCCTCAAGCAAGTAAATTAGTTCCCACTTCCACAAGTTAAGGGCCATTCTAGCTAATCAAAAGTGAGTCAATCACACATTAATTGGGACCAACAATTACCCACACCACTTATGAATTATCAACAAGGCACGAAGTTGAACTTTTATGCACAAATAGTTCTAATGTGACATTGAGCATCAAGAGTTGACTTTACTCATCGAGGAAGCTCACTCTTTTATATAAGTCATTATGGATCCCAAACTCCTCCTCCTCTACTCTCCATTTGCCTATTTCACTTAAGAAATTTAGCACTCAATCCATAGATTTGCGAAAGGTTCACTCATCTCTCTCAAAAGAATATCACAAGTACGGCTTTAAGTACTATAGGCTTGCCCCTCATGTAGATCGCCACTAATGAAAGCTCACTCGGTTCGAAATCACGTAGGACTTTTTCGCAATGCAATGAAGGCTTTTGGACTAAGGTTGGATATGTTATGATAGAGCGGGTTCATCTTTCCTTAAGCACTCCATTTTCTGTTCTCGGCTCATGCTTTGCCAATTCTTTGAGGCATTTTCTTTTCCTTGGGGGGGCTAGAGAGACTTAACATCACTCTTTCTTGATCATGATATTCATATTCTCCCTCTTTGATTTCTCCATGCTTTTCATCATTACTTTTCTTTGAATCCCGTCAACTCTTGCATTTATCCACTTTCTTTTTGCATTTTTCTTTTTGTTCTTTCCTTTTCTTGCCTTTCCTTCTCTTCATTTCTGTTCTCTTTTTGTGCCTTGATACTTCTTTCAAGTTCCTCGTCTCTTCTCCAAACTTACGTTTTTAGCCAATTGTTTCACAAGAGTGTTAAGAAAAGCTCGGGTGCCAAGATAGGGTCACAACAAAACGGGTAAAGGCTTGTAACATGGTTATCAAATGAGAAAGGTTCGAAGCTCAAATGGGTTGACTAGGGATAACAACATTAGTGGGCAATGGAAAACTTCAAACGGGTCAAGGAGAGCCTACAATCACTTCTCAAGCCAAGCAAAACTTAAGATTTCGCCTTGAAACACATTTGGGGCAAGTTCTAGACCATTCGCACGGGTACTTGGACTTTCAACAAAAACATCTCACCTCTCACGCAGCTGGATTGTTAAAGAGGATAGAGTCGAGGGCCCACAACGACCATATTCAAGATTGAAAATCACTATGGTTCGATTAAACCACCCGATGATTGCCTAAGTCACACAAGAGTTACAAGGTCACTAACTAGAGCTATTTCTTTCCAAAAACCTTATTTTTAACCATAAGCACGTAGTTAAGTGTGTTGGTACCAAGTGAAGCATGTTTGACTCTTCGAGCATGACTCTATTAGGTCTTTTTATTCATTACTACTACTATTGTTACCTAAAAACCAAAAACGGACGCAATCCCTTAAGAAGGTTGTCACGCCATCCATTATTGGGAAGAGTCACCCAGTTCACACAAAACTACCTTTGGAAAGAACCGTGGCATTAAAAAAATCAAAGGCTTATTATCTACTAAAACATGAAAAGAAGTTACTAATTAAAAAAGAAGCTACTTAGTTACACACTAACTAATAAGAAAAAAACATAAAAGAAGCTACAAAACAAAAAGTATTGAAAGCGTAACGAATATACATAATGAGAGTAAAGAAAATATATACATAATGAGAAAGAGGAAGAAAATAGTATTAAGTTAATTACAGGTCTGATAGCATCTTAGGAAGCTCAAATCTATTCAAAGACAAGAATGAAGCTTTGGAATCTCAAAGAGGGCCTTTAACAAGATGTCAAGCTAAAGAGTTACAAAATAAGGTCA
Source organism: Nicotiana tabacum (assembly GCF_000715075.1). Taxonomy (NCBI): domain Eukaryota; kingdom Viridiplantae; phylum Streptophyta; class Magnoliopsida; order Solanales; family Solanaceae; genus Nicotiana; species Nicotiana tabacum. The sequence continues at coordinate 75,615,920 of NC_134091.1, read as the reverse complement.
TTAGACTTCAAGTGCAAATAAAGAAGTTGTTAATTGGGATGGAGAGCTCAAGGATAAAAGAATATGAGTTGTCTAGGTATTATAATTATTTTATGGTCCAAATTCATCTCCAAGAAAAGGTGGATTAGATCACAAGAGACATCCTCTGAAGAAGGTCCAAATCAGGCCACTATTGGACCTATTTGGCATCTAAAAATGTGTCCAAACTTGCAGCCCAATAAGTCCTACATGAAACAACATTTTTATAACATAAAAAGGACTTACTTTCTGCCCAAGAAAGGTTCAATAGGCGTGATAGAAGTTGGGTACAAGTTGGTACCAAGTTGCTTGCAAGTTGCCTTCAAGATTTCCAAGAACCTATCCATGATTAGTTTGGGACTTTCAAGATTCTATCCAAGATTGGTTTTAACTTATTTCCATATATTTTGGTATTAGATTTATTGCTTTCCTAGGTAGTTAAGGTTATGTTTTTCTTTTCCTAAGATTGTTGGAGTTACTTTCCAAGATTGACTTGGTTTTTGTTTCCTAGTGTTTTTCCTTTTTCTAAGGTATTTGGACTTGTTGTCCAAAGTAGCTTAGGACTTTATTTCCTTATTTTTAGGTAGGAATTTCGTGACCCCCTCTCTATATTAAGGGGTGTCTTCTTTATCTTTAGATTTTAGATTATTATAGACTATTATCAATAAATATTGTGAGATTTTCTTGCATTCTTGTGTGTGGCTACTCTTGAATTTATTCTTCAACCTTCAAGACTCAACTTAAGGTGGTAAGATTAAACTCTTTCAAAATCTTAGATCACTTCTAGGTATTCAAGAAAGGTTACAAATTTAGGCTTATTGTTATTCTTGTTATTCTAAAGGGTCGGATTTCACAATCTATCTCTTGTTTTTAATTCTCTACCAAAAGCGATTAGTTCTTTGTTAGCTAATTATTATTTTTAGGATTCAACTTCAAGAATAGACTTCTTGAATTCAAGAAACTCTTTGTTGAATTCAATCTATCTTTAATTTTCCGTTGTTTTTTTGTTTCTTTATTTTCTTTTAGCTTCCGCACGTTTTTTGATTTTTTTTAGTAATTCTTGGACTCCTATCGTGTTGTTATCAAGTGGTATCAGAGCATAGGCTAATCAAGATTTCAATCTTGATAATCTTGGGAGGTTGTTGAACAAAACAAAACCAAAAAAAAAAAATACCAAAACAAAAAACGAAAATCAACCAAAAGAAAAGCTTTATGGCTCATTATTATTTGTAGAATCCAAGTATTATTTGGTTTCCAAGTCAAGAAAGGAAACAAGAAGAGGGGATCCTAGTTCTTAAAAATTAAGGTAATTTCTTTCCTTATTCTTGTGGGTTTTGGGTTTCTTAAATTCTTTCCTTATTTTTTCTACATAACAAATTCTTATTCTTCCAAGGTTTGGTCCTTCACTTTTCTTTTCTTTTTCTAACTCCACATTGTTATCACTAAGGGCTGTGACTAGTAAGGTTTATTAAAAAATCTAAAGTTTAATGACCAAGAGTTACTTTGAGTGGAAAAAGGCAAGAGAGGCGAGAACATTAGAGGAAAAAGTCAAAGTTTAAGAGATACATAATTCTTCTAGTCTTTGTTCAAGATGTTTCAAACGGTAGTTATAGTTAAAGGAGGCGAGCTATGACTCAACAACTTGAAAAGTCGAACTTACAGTAAACCGAATGGAAGGAAGACAATGGTAAAATTATTTTTCAAATAAGAGCTAAAGTGATGTTTGCGATTTGTGCCCTTAGAATTGACAAAGAGTTTGGCTATAACTCAATTAGCACTTATATGGTTGAAAAATTGAACTTGCCTTGTGTTGAGCATATTGAACCCTACATGTTGAGAGGAGTAAAGGTAGATAAAAGAGTGTTATTACTATTATCTATTGGAAGGTATGAGGATGCGATCTGGTGTGATGTAATTCCCATGAATAATTATCATATCTTGTTGGGAAAGCCATGGTATGCCTATAGAAGAGCTTCATATAATATGAAAAAAAAATAGATACTCTTTTGAGGTTAATGGGAAGAAACTTATTCTTGGACCTTTGACTCCCTCACAAATTTATAAAGATGAAAAGACTGTTAAAGAGAATATGGAAAAATACGAGAGAGAAAAGAATGAGAGGAGTAAGGGAGTGTAGGTTGACATCCCAACAGAGGAAAAAGGAGAGGTTGTATTGAGTGAAGAGAATGGGATGTCAATTGAGAAAAAGAGCGAGCTTGAGGGAAAAGAAAAGAGAGAAGGCAATGAGATAAGAAAAGTCTTTAAGGTAGAGAGAGAAAAACAAGAGGGTTTGAGTAAAGAAGAAGAAAAAAACTTTAGTGAGAGAAAAGAGGCTAAGGGTGAGGGAAAAGTTAGTCTTGTGATAAAAGCCAAAGAGAGTGTAAGCAAGAAAATATTTTCTTTACTTCCTAACCTATTAAATCTTTCTTGTTTTAGTTCTTGTGATTTTGTGCAGCCATATGTAGAAAGACCTTTTGAAAGGGGAGGTGAGGCACAAGAGATGGTAGCAAAGGATCCAATCGGATTCCAACATGAATTTAGCGAAATCAATTCTTGTTGGATGGTGGAAGATAAACGCTTGGTTAATTTCTTTGTTGTTGAACCTTTTTACTATTTTGATCCTTATTTACAGGTTTATAACATGGAGTTCCCTAAAGGCATTGCTAAGTTAGAGCCATTGCATAAGAGAATAAAAGGTGATATTGTTCCATTAGTAAATAAGTCCAAGTATGGTATGTATAATTGGTTCATTCACATTCTTGGCCTTTCTAGAACACCTCAGGTATTTTTGGAGGTAATGAACTATACTCTTATTTCTTATGTTGGTGACGTTATAATTTTTGTGGATGATGATATTTTGATGCATATCAAGTCATTAACTGTAATATCTAATTTAAAGTGCAAGAGTAATTTGCTTCCTTTTAAAATTGAGTATGACATAGATGATTATGCATTCCAACTTGGTGGAAAGAGGCATGAAATTTATGAGAAGAGGCTTGCTAATGAGTTAAATATTATTTCTTCTCTTATTCAAGTGTCTAATGAGTTTTCATGTGATAAATTGCTAGAATGTGAGTTTTGTTGTTTGATGGGAAGTCATTCCTCTAGTCATGTTGATTGTGAGCCTATAAAAGTGTTTGCTACTAGTAAAGAGGATATGCATGATTATTGTGACGTTAGTGATCAAATACTCTTTCATGAACCTATCTATGACTCTTTCTGTGACAGTTTGAGCAATCATGTAGAATCCATTGATGTTGCGAGTATTATTGGGGAAAGTTATAATCATGAGCTTGAATGTATTGAAATTTATATTTTGGAATTTATGGTTCTTCTGACCTTTCTGAGAATTTATGTTCTTCTTTGAATAACTTACATGTAGAAGAATCCATGAAATTTATAATTGATACTTGGCTATATCATAAGAGTGTTTTATTTGATACATGTGGCAGAGATACTTGTGTTAAATGAATGCATGACCAACATTTTATAATTTCTTTGGCATGCACATGTTTGGACAAGATCGCATTGCAAATTTTATTACATAGTGCATCTAAGAGAGGTTTTTATTGGACAACTCTAAGTAAGCATAAATTTTATTGGGATGATGATGTCCATATGCTTTATAAAGGATTAGTTACACCTATTAGGCTTAATTGGGTTAAGTGGACACATGGTCACTATCTTGTTTTATTCCTACCATTTTTTCAGATTCGTGGATGCCATTTACTAGTGCGTGACTTCTTTTTCTTGCAAGGTCAAAATTCGAGGACGAATTGTTTTCAATAAAAGGGGAATGATAGCATCCTAAGAAGCTCAAATCTATTCAAGGATAAGAATGAAGCTTTGGAATCTCAAAGAGGGCCTTTAACAAGATGTCAAGCTAAAGAGTTGCAAAACAAGGCCATTAGACTTCAAGTGCAAATAAAGAAGTTGTTAATTGGGATGGAGAGCTCAAGGATAAAAGGATATGAATTGTCTAGGTATTATAATTATTTTATTGTCCAAATTCATGTCCAAGAAAAGGTGGATTAGATCCCAAGAGACATCCTCTGAAGAAGGTCCAAATCAGGCCACTATTGGACCTATTTGGCACCTAAAAATATGTCCAAACATGCAGTCCAATAAGTCCTACATGAAGCCACGTTTTTATAACATAAAAATGACTTACTTTCTGCCCAAGAAAGGTTCAATAGGCGTGTTAGAAGTTGGGTACAAGTTACTTGCAAGTTGCCTTCAAGATTTCCAAGATCCTATCCATGATTGGTTTGGGACTTTCAAGATTCTATCCAAGATTGATTTTAACTTATTTCCTTATATTTTGATACTAGATTTATTGCTTTCCTAGGTAGTTAAGGTTATGTTTTCCTTTTCCTAAGATTGTTGGAGTTACTTTCCAAGATTGACTTGGTTTTTGTTTCCTAGTGTTTTTCCTTTTCCTAAGGTATTTGGACTTATTGTCCAAAGTAGTTTAGGACTTTATTTCCTTTTTTTTAGGTAGGAATTTCGTGACCCCCTCTCTATATAAAGGGGTGTCTTCTTTGGTTTTAGATTTTAGATTATTATAGACTATTATCAATAAATATTATGAGATTTTCTTGCACTCCTGTGTGTGGCTACTCTTGGATTTATTCTTCAACCTTCAAGACTCAACTTAAGGTTGTAAGATTAAACTCTTTTGAAATCTTAGATCACTTATAGGTATTCAAGAAAGGTTACAAGTTTAGGCTTATTGCTGTTCTTGTTATTCTAAAGGGTCGGGTTTCACAATCTATCTCTTGTTTTTAATTCTCTACCAAAGGCGATTAGTTCTTTGTTAGCTAATTGTTGTTGTTAGGATTCAACTTCAAGAATAGACTTCTTGAATTCAAGAAAATCTTTGTTGAATTCAATCTATCTTTAATTTTTTGTTGTTTTTTTGTTTCTTTATTTTCTTTTAGCTTCCGCACGTTTCTTGATTTTCTTTATTAATTCTTGAACTCCTATCGTGTTGTTATCAAGGCCAAATGTCTCAGGATCATCAAAATATATCAAATAAATCCCCCCCCCCCCGAATAAAAATAAGCATTTTCCCTAATGCTTAAAAAAATAAGAGTAATGGAAGGGTCAGAGTGAAGAAAACTCCCTATGGCCATCTCTGTGTCTCCAGCAGTGGAACCGAGCTCAGTCTCATCCAATTGGATCTCATCATCCTCAACTCCGGGAGTGGCTGGGTTGGTGAACATCTGACGTACTACCTCGGCAGTGTCAGCAGCAAGGTCTGGCTCCTCATATTGGCCAGCTTGGTGCTGTAGGATCTAGGCCTGCGTGGTGCGAGTCAATCAACATATCAAATGGAATGTCACTTGCTGCCGAAAACTTCGTAACCTAGCTCCGAAGCTCGTCCACTGACTTCTTAGAGGTCTGCCACTTTTTCATCTTCTTTACCTCTTTACCCAACTCTTCGATCACTGCCCCATGCTGCACTAAAGTGGCCATGATTGTGTTCTGATTTTCCAGGAGCTTCTTCAAAGTTTCTTCAACTGTGTGGGGAATCTGGGGTGCTGGAATGGATGACTATGCTGCAACATGACTGGATATGTCAGACAGCTTTACAGTAGCTGTCTGCATCCAGTTGTTGAGGCTCGCCGATGTCTGGGAGACTCGCAGCGCAGTAAGTGGAGCAATGGGTATAGGCACCGGCTTCAAAGCCGAGGTGGAAGGCACTAAGGCTAACGATGGGGTCATGGCTGCTGCACTGGCTGAAGGCTCTGCTGAAATGAAAGGCATGTCGGTTATCTTTGTAGCTACCACCGATTGCTCATCCGACATCACGACACCCACATTGATCGGGTACCCGGCCATGATGGAGGCGACTAGAACTGCCCGCAGAATAGGAAGGCTTGTTTCATTCTAGAACGGGTCTAGTCTGCTGCAGACTAAAGTCTGCCATCCTTTTGCCTCGAAATTTAGGGTGTTCCGCTGAATAGGAATCCCTGCTGTGATCCATGGTGGTGGCGGCCCCGGGGCTACAAGAATCTCATCTAGCCATGGGCGAGTTGCATCTCCCATCACCAGCTTCTCCAAGTACTGTGCAGGCTCAATATCCTCAAACTACAAGTAGGAGTTCAGTGTGTGCTGGTCAAACCTCACCTTCAGATTCCTCACTTTGGTCATTTTTGTCCCTTTCTTTATGTGCGCCACATTTGCGTAGAACTCCCGGACCAGATACTCCTTTGCGTCCACTACACTCTAGGTGAACCACATCCACCTCTTCTGCTCACGGAATTGTCTCAAGACTGTTGGATTATACTTTTCAAGATCTGTCAATTGGAACTATTGCTCAATTGTGAGTGATCTCACCGGCCACCACCCATTGAAGCAAGTGAAAGCAGCCAGACTGACAAACCGGTCCTCCCAGACCTCTTTCTTCTTCGACCTCTCAAGGCCGGCAACTGTAGTATCTCCCCCTTGGCCATCATCCGGAATATCATCAATTGTAGTCGTTGGTGCCTCAGGGACAGGTGTAGAGGAGGGCTCCGAAGCCTGACTGGCACTCTCTAAACCCTCAGAGGTGCTATGTGATGTGGAAGGCTCGTCCCGAAGTTGATACCTCTCCGGTGGCTGTGATTGGATAGCCGTCTACTCTTGAACTGAGTTGCCCTCCGATGCTTCCCTAGATGGGGCATAAGAACTGGATTCGGAGGGCTCTGCATTTCTTCCTCGGCCGGCTGTAGCCTTCTTACTTTTTCCTCTGCCTCTTGAAGGTTCACCCATCCCCTTTGAAGTATCTCCTCGGCCTCGAGATCTAACCATTTTCTGTAACAAGCAACAACAGGTGTCAGTTGGAATTCAAGTGTAACATACAAGAACACACCAGAGAGACAGTGAACACACAGTGTAAAACATGCTTTCAGGGTAGGGGAGTGAGGTCCGCACAATTATGAGTGTGTCCGCAGGCAGGGTATTGTGGGCTGCAAAATTTAATCTTGCGGCCGCAGAACTGGGCCTGCGATTCGCACAATTATTCGTGCGACCGCAGACCTGGAGTGCGGTCTGTACATTTTCTATCGTGACCGCACATCAGATTCACCAAAATGCCAACTCTCTGAAGACAGAGATTGGGCTATTTTGCGGCCGCACTCACTTTTCTGTGACCGCGATGGGATTTTTGCGGTCCGCACAATTTTTAGTGCGGCCGCAGAATCATGCTTGACCCAAGACCCTAATCTCAACTTCTGTGGACTGAACAATTTCTTATGTGGCCGCAGGTTTCAAATCATTTACGAGTAGAGTTTCTAGGGTTAATAATTTTTGCACAAATTTGACATGGTATTAACATTTAAGCATGAAAATCAATTCACCCATTCCCCATATTGCAATTATCAGTTGACCTACTACAGTTTAAATCCCACATGGTTGTAAAATTGAATTTTACTGACAAATGGCCTAAAACTACCTAAAAAATTGTAAATTAAACTAAAAATTGAAAAATTCTACAAGTGATTGAGGCATACCAGATATGAAGTGGTGAGTGATCATAGATGTTGATTGTGTGTGGCAGATGATTTAACAGACGATTTCAATATTGTAGATTTGTGAATGCTCAGAGAGGGAAAAAATGAATAGTAGCCCTAAGTCTACTATTTATACTGGACGATCTGACAAAGGGAAAAATGGATGAGTGGGGCCGCAGAATTCATACTGCGGTCCGCACTCTGTTACCTGGGGCTCAAAATCCCTTGTTGATCTGCGGTCCGCGGAATTTGAAGCGCGGCCGCAGATTTTGATGTGCAGCCGCACTTTGGACAATTCTCTAATAAACCAACTTGAGAGAGTTTGCATTTTTCCCTTTTAATTCGTGCGGTCCGCGCTGTAATTGTGCAGCCGCAGTTCCCTTTTGCTGTAGCAATCACAATTGTGCGGTCCGCATAATGTACATGCAGTTCTTTCCATAATTAGCTAATTTTCTGGACACAGTTCCTGTAAAGTACATTCATCCCTGCAACACACTTCAAATCCAGTTAGCACGAAAATAACACCTATCTATAAAAGAAGAAAAGAAAAGAAAAGAAAAAGAAACATGGGTTGCCTCCCAAGAAGCGCCTGATTTAACGTCGCGACACGACACATATTACCATCATTTGAAATGAATAACTGCCACCACGTGGCCATCATCAACCTTTCCCAAATAATGCTTCACCCGGTGACCACTGTCTCGGAATACCTCATCATATTTGTTCTTCAAGTCCAAAGCACCAAAAGGTGTCACACCCACAATTTCAAAGGGACCACTCCACTTAGATTTTAGCTTTCCAGGAAACATCTTCAACCGTGAGTTGAACAACAAAACAAGATCTCCTACCTTGAACTCCTTGTTCCGAATGTATTTGTCATGAAGATACTTCATCTTTTCTTTGTACAAGGACGAACTTGCATATGCATGGTATCGGAACTCATCCAATTCATTCAAATGTGCAACCCACAAGTTAGCGGTTGCATCCCAATCAAGATTCAACTTCTTTAAAGCCCACATGGCTTTGTGCTCAAGTTCTACTGAAAGATGACAAGCTTTGCCAAACACCAACCGGTATGGAGACATCCCGATAGGAGTTTTGAAAGCAGTCCGATAAGCCCATAGTGCATCATCAAGCTTCTTTGACCAATCCGTCCGGTTAGCATTCACTGTTTTGGATAAAATACTCTTTATCTCCCTGTCGGAAACTTCCACTTGACCGCTAGCTTGTGGATGATAGGGAGTCGTAACTTTATGAGTGACACCATAATTGCCAAGCAAAGTGTCAAAAGCCTTGTTGCAAAAATGTGACCCCCCATCGATCATGATAGCCCGCGGAGTACCAAATCTTGTGAAAATATTCTTTTCAAGAACTCCACCACACTTCTCGCTTCATTGTTGGGTAGAGCAATGGCCTCAACCCATTTAGACACATAATCAACCACGACCAAGATGTAGGTGTTTTCACAAGAACTCACGAAAGGACCTATGGAGTCAATACCCTACACATCAAAGATATCAATCTCCAAAATGGTAGTGAGAGGCATTTCATTCTTCTTCGAGATTCCACCGGCCCGTTGGCGTTCATCACATCTTTTTACCATATCATTTGCATCTTTGTAAAGAGTGGGCCAATAGAAACTGCAATTTAGCACTTTGGCCGCCGTTTTTGCCCCGCCATGGTGCCACCATAAGGCGAAGAATGGCAAGCCTCAAGAATAACATTTTGCTCTTCGTCCGGTACACATCTTCTAATTACCCCATCCGTACAAATCTAGAAAAGGTATGGCTCGTCCCAAAAATAATCTTGACAATCCTGTTTGAGCTTCTTCCTTTGATTTGAAGAGAAATCATCCGGGATGATTCCACACACAAGGAAGTTTGCTAGATCCGCGAACCATGGTACATCTTTCATTGAAATAGCCAAGAGTTGATCGTCGGGGAAGGAGTCATAGATTTCAAGGCCATCATGTGGCCTCCCCTCCTCATCTAAACAAGACAAGTGGTCCTCCACTTGATTTTCACTCCCTTTTTGATCTTGGATGTCAATATCAAACTCTTGAAACAATAGCACCTATCTCATCAACCGAGATTTTGAATCTTTCTTGCTTATAAGATAGTGAAGTGCCGCATGATCCGTATGAATAATGACCTTTGCACTCATCAAGTATGGGCAGAACTTCTCAATTGCAAAGACAATGGCAAGGAGCTCTTTCTCTATAACGGTGTAATTGACTTGGGCATCATTCATGGTCTTACTAGCATAGTAGATCGGATGAAAAATCTTGTTGATGTGTTGCCCCAAAGCTGCTCCAACCGCTACATCACTAGCATCGCACATGAGCTCAAAAGGAATACTCCAATTAGGAGCGATGATAATGGGAGTGGTTGTCAACTTGAACTTTAGCAATTCAAAGGCTCTCATGCAATCATCACTGAAGTGAAACTTAGCATCTTTCTCTAAGAGCTTGCACAATGGGTTCACCACTTTAGAAAAATACTTTATGAAACGTTGGTAGAACCCCGCGTGACCCAAGAAACTTCACACGCCTTTCACCGAAGTTAGAGGTGGAAGTTTATAAATCACCTCTATCTTCACCTTGTCGACTTCTATGCAATATTTTTAAATATTGTGGCCAAGGACAATGCCTTCCTCGACCATGAAATGGCATTTCTTCCAATTCAACACCAAGTTCGTTTCTTCACACCTTGCCAATACACTATCCAAATTTGCCAAACAATCATCAAAGGAATCCCCGACTACCGAGAAGTTATCCATGAAGACTTCAAGGTAGTCCACTACTATATCCATAAAGATCGCCATCATACACCTTTGAAAAGTCATCGGTGCATTGCATAAGCCAAATGGTATCCGCTTGAAAGCGAAAGTGCCATAAGGACAGGTGAAAGTTGTTTTCTCTTGATCTTCCAGGGCAATAAGGATTTGGTTGTAGCCCGAATATCCATCTAGAAAGCAATAGAAAGCACGGACGGCCAACCTATCAAGCATTTGATCAAGGAAGGAAAGTGTAAAATGATCCTTCCTCGTGGCTTTGTTAAGCTTGCGATAGTCCATACACACTCTCCACTCGGTCAACGTTCTTGTGGGAATCAACTCATTCTTGTCATTGGTGACCACTGTCATGCCCCCCTTCTTTGGGACACATTGCACCGGAGAAGTCCACGAATTATCGGAAATGGAGTAGACAACCCCGGCATCCAACCATTTGATAATCTCTTTTTTGACCACGTCTTGCATAGCTTCGTTGAGTCTCCTTTGATGTTCAATAGATGGCTTGGCATCTTCCTCCAAGTTAATCTTGTGCATGCAAAATGCGGGGCTTATTCCCCGAATATCTGCCAAAGTCCATCCAATAGCCTTCTTCTTCTTGTGGAGCACTGCCAATGTGGAGTCAACCTACACGTTAGTCAAACAAGAGGAAAGAATAACCGGTAAAATAGAACAAGGGCCAAGAAATTCATACCTAAGACGTGGAGGCAATGGCTTCAACTCCAAGGTAGGAGGCTCTTCAATTGAAGGCTTTGTAGGAGGAGTTTTCCTATTCTCAAGATCCAAGGAAAGTTTCCGGGGAGCATAGTTGTACGACCCATTCCTTGCAAAGAATTCACACATTCCATGAAGCCATCCATCACGTCATCGTCAAGTAGAGCAAGACGGCCTCCAACATATCACCCACATTAATCATGGCACTTGTATCATCAATAATCACGTCGGTCACCAAGTCCACGAAAGAACACACTTCATTGCAATTTGGTTGCCGCATAGTTTTGAACATGTGTAACACCACCTTTTCATCACCTACTCGAAAAGTGAGTTCTCCGGCTTCCACATCAACAAGAGCCTTCCCCGTGGCAAGGAAAGGTCTTCCAAGAATAATCAGCACCTCATAGTCCACTTCACAAACAAGAATAACAAAATTCGCTGGAAGAATGAACTTATCAACACGAACTAATACATCTTCAATCACACCCAACGGTCTCTTCATTGTACGATCAGACATTTGTAAACTCATAAATGTGGGTCTTGGTGGCCTAATTCCCAAAGTCTTGAAAATCGAATAGGGCATCAAATTGATACTGGCCCCAAGATCACAAAGAGCTTTAGCAAACTCGGCACTTCTAATGGTACAAGGGATTATGAAAGCACCGGGATCCTCCAATTTAAGAGCCATTGAATGCACAATCGTACTCACTTGATGAGTGACCTTGATAGTTTCAAAATTCATCGACCACTTCTTTGTCACCAAGTCCTTCATAAACTTTGCATAACCGGGTATTTGCTCTAAGGCTTCAAGTAATGGCACATTTATCAAGAGACTCTCCATCATGTCAATGAACGTTTTGAATTGATTCTCGCCATTTTGCTTGGCGAGCCTTTGAGGATATGGAGGAGGTGGCTTAGGCAATGGTGCCTTAGGCTTTTGCACTACCAGTTTCGGTATGTCAATAACATGATCCCTATACGGGTTCACTTTGTCTTGAGTCTCTTCTACAGTGGCATCAATAGCAATCCACACTTTATCATTTTCTTGTGCCACATTGTTCGGGATCTCCTCTTCTTCTATCACTTGCTCATCATCCACAAGTTGCCTTTGACTTCAGGTGGGTGCATTCCCACCTCTTCCACTTCTTGTAGTAACGGCCATGGCATGCCCCGTATTCTTCCCACCATTCCCACCTCCCCCATTTCCTTGGTTATTGTTGTTATGCTAATTCCCTTGATTATTGCTTCCACTCCAATTGCCTTGACTGTTGTTGTTATTCCAATTGCTTTGATTGTTTCCACCACTCCAATTACCTTGGTTTTGAGAATTCCAATTACCTTTATTATTTTAAGGTCTCCATTGTTGTTGGCTAGGGCCTTGGTAGTTGTTTCTTTGCCCTTGAAAGTTGTTCACATATTGGACCTCCTCTTCCTGGTCATTGTAAGATTCATCTTGATCAAATCCACTATCATCTTGTACAAAATTGTCCACTCTTTGTTGCACTTGTGAACTTCTTGTTCTTCGCTTGTTCACCATCATACCTACTCCCTCCATTGCATTGATTTGCCTCGGGTTTTGTACTTGTTGAAGTTGAGCCTTTTCCAATTGGTTCATGGTGGTAGTCAACTCGGCTATGGCTTGTCCATGATCATGTAACTCTTTGTGAAGGTGAATCATATTGGGGTCACCTCGTGGAACATAAGCCCGAGATTGCCACACCGATGAAGTATCCGCCTTCTCATCCAAGATATCACACGGCTCCGCATAAGGCGTAGTCATGAAGTTCCCATCGGAAAGTTGATTCACTACACATTGGTTGGTTGTATTGATTCCCCGATAGAAAGTTTGTTGAATCATGTTCTCCGTCATATCATTGTTGGGGCATTCCGTCACCATTGTTCTATACCTTTCCCATATCTCGTATAGTGGTTCATTGGACTCTTGCTTGAATGCTAGAATTTCATCCCGAAGAATAGCCATGTGCCCAGGAGAAAAGTACTTAGAAATAAATTTCTCTACTAATTCATCCCAAGTATGAATGGAATGATTTGGCAAACGTTCCAACCAATCTAAAGCTTTCCCCCGTAGAGAGAAGGGAAAAGCCTTAGCCTCAAAACATCCTCAGAGATATTTGTTTGTTTACTCCCCCAACACGTATCTACGAACCCCTTCAAGTGTTTGTATGCATTTTGACCCGGTGCATCGGTGAAGAACCCTCGTTGCTCGAGCAAAGTGAGCATCACATTAGTTATTTGAAAGTTGCACGCCCTAATATGGGGAGGGACTATAGCACTTGCATACCCTTCATTCGGCAATACCCGGTGTGGAGCCGCTCGTGGTGGAGGTGGGGGTGGAGCGGGCACATTGTCAAGAGGCGGTCGGCCTCGTCTATTGGCTTAAGGTTTAAGAGTGACCTCATCCATTTGATCATCCTCAACATCCACATCCCCCAAAGGTAAGTTTCCGAGCTCATTGTTTGACATGATTGCACCTACAATTTCTCAACACGGAAGGAAAAGAAGATATTCCCAAAAACACACCTAAATATATAGCTAACACCGTTTTTAGCTCCCCGGCAATGGCAACAAAAATTGATCTCGTCCAATTTCATACCTCAATTCAAGGTTATGAAATGGTCGAATGCAATGATAGTACCCAACAAGAGTCGGGGTCGATTTACATAGGGAACTATATATGGGAGTTAGGAGTATATATTGTAGTATGTGAATTTGACTATCTCAATTTGCATTTCCACAAATTGGAGTTGTTTTTAAGTCTAATTTAAAACTAAGAGTGCAAGTTGAGAAATAAAACTAAGAAATTATTTTTGTTGTTTTTCAAGTTTTGTAAAAAGCCTAGGGCTATGACCATCGCCTAGGTGTTTGCCTAGTGGGATATAAACCTTGATGCTTGTTTTATTGATCGGGGTGTATTATAGCTATCAACACTCAATTACCACTCAATACCTCTCGGTTAGAGAATGATTTTGTTCAATTTGTCTTTCTCAAGTCCAAATGGGTATTGCACAAAATGGTTGATAAAAGCTCAAGTTGGATTATTACTATATCTAGGTTGAACCCTTTAATTGGGATTATCAATCTCTCGATTAACCCAATTTCTTGTTAGCCAAGTTTTCCTAGACTAATCTCTCTTTCTCAAGTAGAGACCAAGTCAAATAGGCATGAACCAATGTTTGCAACCATTAATTCCATAAATTAAAATATGAACAAGGCTAAATAATAAACACCCAACCGTAAACAAGAATTAAATTTGTCACGACCCAAATCGGAGGGTCACGACGGGCACCTGGTGCCTTACTCAACCGAGTACCAACGTAACATATCTTTCTTATCACACCATCATAGGTAAATGGGCCAGACGGGCCATCATGAGATTACTGGAATAAAACATAAAGGAATACTAGACATAGGACAACCCAACATGATATAGAAACTTATACACGTGACATATGGGCCTATAAGGCCGACATGATCATTTGTACACTCAAAACATAGGCCGATAAAGCCATACAAGTATCCATATACATGACATCTGTCTATAAGCCTCTAAGAGTACATAAACGTCATAAAGGTCGGGACAGGGCATCGCCGTAACAATCAATACATGTCCAAATCATACTGACCAAATAGGCAGCTCCGGAGCAAGTGGAGTGCCCCAACACTTTCCGCTGAGCTGATAGCCTACTAGAAGGACTGTCAACCTATCTATGGGGACCTACAGGAATGAAACACAGCATCCCTAGGTAAACGGGACGTCAGTACAAATAAAGTACCGAGTATGTAAGGCATGAAAGAAACATGGTGTAAAGAAATTAACATGTAAGTCTGAATATCTCTGTGAATCGTGAAACTTTTATAATGTCATGCATATGCATGTATATGTCATACCATGCATAGGTATATGAGTACATAATATCATCAAGCCTCTGAGGGTATCCCATCATATTATCTCGGCCTTCTGTGGGCGAAATCATCAACGTATACTAGCTGATCTGGTGGTGGTGTGTATATAATGTCGTAACCTTTCCCCATATCCTATATACATATAATATATGCGTATATAACACCATCTAGTCATGGGTCAATGTACATGTAAAAATGAATGCAATGCATAATGAAGTAAATCAATAAGATCTCTCGGATAAACATTATCAACTTACGTATTTTTCTATGACCCGTGAACAAATGATAAAATAATAGGACACATGGGGAATCAGGAACATAGGCACTCCTAGTACTTCTATGAATAGAGCCATTTATGAAAGTTGTGCGTTTGCTCGTTTCGTTTGTATCATATGGATCATGCCAAAAGTAAAGAAGGGATAGCCTTAACCTACCTTTGTAGTTTACCTAACCACACGACGTCGGTTCATCCCGTTAGTACTTCAATCTACAACAAAAAATAAGGGACCATTGTTAAGCTTACGGAAGCTAGAACTCAACACAAATGGGCGACTAGCTCATCTATGAAATTTTGGACAGCACCTCCCCTTATTCTTTTCACTTTCCTCAAATCCACAAACAAGACCAACATGTCCAGAATGTCAACAAACATATATATCAATATCTAACCTCATATTCATCACAATACATCACCAAAATAGTCCACCCCATCTCACCCAACAAACAAATTCTAACTTACACTTTCCAAGCCTTCTCTTCTTCCAAACACATCATACACAATAGCAATAGTATTCTTAAGTTATTTCTACTGATTTCCAGCCATAAAACATCAAGAATTCAACTCCAAAATAGTCCAGCAACTACAACACTTCAATATGAAGTTCAACTTACTTCACAAATTTCCTTTATGAAATCAACTAGATATACATAGATGATCTTAAATACATATAGGAGAAGTTAAACCTTACCTTGGCAGCAAGAATACTCATCCAACTAAGCTTTACTTCAAGCTCAAATAAGCTCTTTACCCCAAACAACAAAGTAGAGAGATAACTAGGTGATCTTGATCTTCCAAGAGAGAAATCACCTTACCAACTTGTGGATTTGGTCTTGAACCCTAGGATAACTCTGAGAGAGATATTGGGCTAATATTTTGGAGCTCCTTCACATTAATAGAGAGAGAGAAGGATTATGAATTGTTTTCTAAGTGAAATTGAGACAACACTATATGTTTATATGGCCCCACTAATGGGCTTGGGAAGATGGGTCTTGGGCTGCCCCAAGGCTTGCCCCATCTCTATCCTTTTCCATTCCCTTTTAATTTGATCCACAAGCTCTAAGTAGGTGATGCACCTACTTGTCACCTACTTAATCAAGTAGGTGATTCATGTTGGTCCATTTTTCCATTTTGAAACATGTGTCTCATCCTCATTAAATAATTTAGACATGATCGAGTAGCTTAAGCAAGTAGGACAGAAAGTAAGTTGGTGAAGCAGGCATGTCAGGTAAGCAAGCAGCTCATTTTTATTTGTCCAAAATCTCCTTTCTAACATTTAAGTGCATTCGTCCTCAACCTAGTTGTTTGTACATTGAACGGAAATACGGGATGTAATTTCATTAGATCACTTTATATACTTTCAAAGAGAATCTCATTTCCGAAATTACATCAATTGACTTACGGCGTATATTCACGTATGAAAACATGGGGTGTAACATTATTCCCCCCTTTGGAACATTCGTCCTCGAATGTTTACTGATGCACATATCATTATCATAACCTATAGCTCTTGCAAATATTTAATACTCTCCTTGCCATCTAGGCAACTGTTCTGTGAATAAATCTAAAGACCAGGGCATTCCCCCCTTTAGGCCTCTTTCTCACACCATGACTTGTGGTCGGAATTCTTCCAATCTCGTAACTATTGTTACCTTCTATCATACAATCTGTACGACTTTGTCCTTGTATGTGTGCCTATGCGTCTCTTCTCTCTTTTTTCATCCAGCTTTTAGCCAATCTCTAGGCCTCACTTTGTGAACATATACAGAATTATGACAAGATGTCCCTCTGGGCATCTATGTCTTTAATACATCTAAGTAGGTCATACTATACCATAACTCTTACTTCGGTTTATTGTTACTGAGGTCTTCTACCAAACTCCAGGTTAATCTCGTTCCTTATCCTATATGTATAAATCTAAGTCCTTTAATGCTTCCTTATTATTGTTCATCTTAAGAATGACGGCCTAATCTTATCTCATACTTTGTAACTTTTATCCATCCATTGTTGATTCACCTCAATGTTGATCTACAATCTACCACTGATAATTTGAAACCTCTTACATAATACATTGTCACTAGGGCTCACGTCGCATCGAGGAACATTTGAAGTGATTTGCTTGAACAACTTCAATAACTGTGTTTCATAGCATCCCAATGCGATTCATCTTATGGGGGTATTTTAATCCCGTGCAATTCATGAAATCCCTTTTCTTTAGATCATTACTCAATCAAATATCTAAATATCATCCTTTTCTTTCACAATTACACCCTTATTCTATAACCAGGGAAGCATTCCATCTCTTCTAAATGCTCCTAGTCTTAGACTCCTCTGAGTTCACTCATGCTATACTGACCTTTCTATAACTTACGGAAACCATCAGCTCTCTTGTTTTGCTGGGCTTAATACCGAGGACTTACCTATTATCACTCGCCTTTTCTTATCCTCAGGCTGGTAGATATGCCACTGACGATACCGCTATCATTTCTTGATCATGAATCCTAGTGCTTCTAGCCCTCTATCTGAAGTACGGACTATTCATAACCTTCTGCACGTGAGTATCTCGTACCTTCTTTACCTTTACCTTACATACCTTAAAATCTCGCATCGTATCTTCCATATCATTCATAACCTCCCTTCCACATAGGTATAATTCACATCTACAACTTGAAGCTCTACTATAATACTTGCACCTCCGGTCCATACACAATCCGATGGAAGTTTCATACAGACTTCCTCTGAGGCTGGTACTCTTCTTACTGGCTTTATCGTAGAGCTGTTATAGAATATGGCTGGTGTACGATCTCTCTGGTGTTTAAGAGTGATTCTGCAATGGTTAAAATCATGATTTCTATAATTATCTAGGTCCAATAATCAGACTCCAGATTTACTTAGCTGATGTAACTCTTTAGTTTCCTCTTCTCTCTCAGCCATTATGTAGGCTTAAGCTATCTTCCCATTTGTGGCTCAGGGTATTAGTTATTACTTTAGCCTTTCATGTATGCAATGAAATATCCATGATATACTCTTCTAACAATTCAGTCCTTTGTCTATGACCCGGGATCACTTTTTTATTTTAACTTATATCGGAGTCTTCTACGGCTGTATGAATGTCAACATATATGCTGCATGGATAATACTCCAAAATCTTAAATACGTTTATAACGTAACTAACTCTGGGTCATTGATAAAATAATTCCTTTCGTTCCTTCTCAGCTTTCTTTAAACGTAAGCAATTACTTTTTCTGGTCATTCTGCTACCTGTTGCATTAATAATTGGCTTATCTTAGTGCCCACAAATACTAGAATTCCCTATAACTCATATGATCTCAAATGTCACTTTTGGATTTTTCTTTTCACTACCCATTCATTAGCCACAGTAGGTGCCACTTTCTTGTGGAGTGCATACAATGCTGTAGTGAGATAGTTTTTACATGACCATTTCTTCTTCAAGTTACTATGCTTAGGTTGAAGCCTTCTTCCTTATTTCCTCAGCTAGTCTTTCATTATAGTACTTTGGAAGGATCCTCTGACTCTTGTAAAGCTGCGAGATTATTACATTGTATACTCTACGAAATTTTTTGATGTTCTTCCTCGCCTATAATTATCCTTAGTTACTTACCTCCACGCCCTTGTGCTTGTAGGGTTGCTTCTAAATTGATACTTTGACTGTCTTCCCAATGGCACTCTCTTTTATTTCTGTAACACCAATAAGGTACCTTTAACTACCTTAACTCCTATCTGAATATTTTTCAAGGATTACAATGTCATAACTGCGAGACTGAATTCACCATATTGGGTTTCACTATGTTTATCTTGCACAATCTGCTGATTTTTCTATATCCTCTTGTCTAGCCATAACTAGGCTCTTCCTGAATCAACTACTAACTACTCGTTGGTCCATTCTTATATCTATATTCCGCGTAATCTCTTTTGGGATATGTACTTTGTCTTAACTTACCTCTCGCACTGGCTCCTTATGTATCAAGTATTCATTTTGTACTTATTTATCAATATAATCTTGGTCGGGAACCTTTACTACCCCTCCCTGCCATTGTGCTTGCGTAATGTTCTGGAGTCGTAACCTATCTGTAGGATTTGAATAGGTGCAGTCTCATCCCTTTCTCATTTTTATCACATTCTTCCTTAACTATTCAATAGTTCCCTGAACCATATAACTCCTACTTAATACCATATCACACCATCTTTCCCCCTCTCTTCATCTTTGGCATCTTTCCACATATTCACTCACTCTTACTCGCCTTGCAGTAATCCTTCTATATCAAGGATAGCAAAATTTCTTACTCATGAGGGTGACAGGTGTAATTGGCACACTTAGTCCCTTAAGCTTAACTCTGCTCACAGTGCTTGCTTTAGGGAAGCTTCTTCCTGAATAAACTTTAAAGGTTATTCTTTTGTTGTCCATTCTATTATTGCTGGAATGCTATCTCTGAAATTCTCATGATGCCGACTATTATAAAATCCTTCAGAAATGTCAGCTAACGCTAACAATCCATCCACCATTTTGGGTTACTCTAACCGCAGCTGGATCTAGATATCTTGTCTTTCTCTTAAACTATATATGTTGGCTCCCATGGAGCATAACTGAGATGGGTGTGCCAATTCTACATACCTCTGTTACAATGGAAGGTAACTCAAAATGCTTATATTTCTCTGCATGAATTGTAAATACTGATAATCTTCACTAATTGGGTTCCCCGTACCCTTCTTCACCATGCTTCTTTTACTTGTTGAAACTTGTATCTACTTTTTGATTCTCTCGTTGCTTTAAACTATATGGGTGGATATATATTCATGCCTTAGGGCTCCTAATCAAGAAGCTTACACATATTAGTACACATATGATCTACTGAAGACCTCACATTTACTCATCATAAGCTTGATGCAAAATCGAGTTAATCTGACTCAACTCTTCCACAACCACAATCAATCTCTTACCAGTTGTCTTTTTAGATGTAGGTATCGTTGTATTACGAATAAAATAGAATTTAGGAAATTGAGTTCTTACAACTGAGCTCTACCACATGATCTAGAGTAAGAAGAAAGAGTGACAGTCCTAAATGCCCTGTAGCCTCCTGCTTATAAGTGTGGTGCACAACACACCCATAAACAAGACTCTACTAGACACGGCTTGTAGACTCCCTAGGACAGAACTGCTCTGATACCACTTTTGTCACGACCCAAACTGATGGGCCGCGACAGGGCACCCGGTGCCTTACTCAACTGAGTACCAATGTAACATATCTTTCTTATCACACCATCATAGGTAAATGGGCCAGAAGGGCCATCATGAGATAACTGGAATAAAACATAAGGGAATACTAGACATAGGATGACCCAACATGATATAGAAACTTATACACGTGACATACGGGCCTATAAGGTCGACATGATCATTTGTACACTCAAAACATAGGCCGATAAAGCCATACAAGTATCCATATATATGAAATCTGTCTACAAGCCTCTAAGAGTACATAAACGTCATAAAGGTCAGGACAGGGCCCCGACATACCAATCAATACATATCCAAAGCATACTGACCAAATAGGCAACTCCGGAGCAAGTGGAGTGCACTAACACCTTCGCTGAGCTGATAGCCTACTAGGAGGACTGTCAACCTATCAATCGGGACCTGCGAGGCATGAAGCGCAGCGTCCCCAGGCAAAAGGGACGTCAATACAAATAAAGTACCGAGTATGTAAGGCATGAAAGAAACATGGTGTAAAGAACTCAACATGTAAGTCTGAATATCTCTGTGAATCGTGAAACATTTATAATGTCATGCATATGCGTGTAAATAACATACGATGCATAGGTATATGAGTACATAACATCATCAAGCCTCTGAGGGCATCCCATCATATTATCTCGGCCTCTAAGGGAGAAATCATCGACGTATACTTGCTGATCAGGTGGTGGTGCGTATATAACGATGTAACCTTTCCCCATATCCCATATACATATAATATATGCGTATATAACGCCATCTGGTCATGGGTCAATGTACATGTATAAATGAATGCAATGTATAATGAAGTAAGTTAATAAGATCTCTCGGATAAACTTTATCAACTTACCTATTTTTCTAAGACCCGTGAACAGATGATATAATAATAGGACACATAGGGAATCAGGAACATAGGCACTACTAATACTTCTATGAATATAGTCATTTATGAAAGTTGTGCGTTTGCTCGTTTCGTTTGTATCATATGGATCATGCCAAAAGTAAATAAGGGATAGCCTTAACATACCTTTGTCGTTTACCTAACCACACGACTTCAGTTCAGCCCGTTAGTACTTCAATCTACAACAAACAATAAGGGACCATTGTTAAGCTTACGGAAGCTAGAACTCAACACAAATGAGCGACTAGCTCATCTATGAAATTTTGGACCGCACCTCCCCTTATTCTTTTCACTTTCCTCAAATCCACAAATAAGACCAACATGTCCAGAATGTGAACAAACATATATATCAATATCTAACCTCATATTTATTACAATAAATCACCAAAAGAGTCCACACCATCTCACCCAACATCCAAGTTCTAACTTGCACTTTCCAAGCCTTCTCTTCTTCCAAACACATCAACCACAATATCAATAGTATTCTTAAGTTATTTCTACTGATTTTCAGCCATAAAACATCAAGAATTCAACTCCAAAATAGTCCAGCAACTACAATAGTTCAACATGAAGTTCAACTTATTTCACAAGTTTCCTTTATCAAATCAATTAGATATACATAGATGATCTTAAATACATATAGGAGAAGTTAAACCTTACCTTGTCAGCAAGAATACTCATCCAACTAAGCTTTACTTCAAGCTCAAATAAGCTCTTTACCCCAAACAACAAAGTAGAGAGATAACTACGTGATCTTGATCTTCCAAGAGAGAAATCACCTTACCAACTTGTGGATTTGGTCTTGAACCCTTGGATAACTTTGAGAGAGATCTTGGGATGATATTTTGGATCTTCTTCACGTTGCAATATAAAGAGATGGATTATGAATTATTTTCTAAGTGAAATTGAGATATATCTATGTTTATATGGCCCCACTAATGGGCTTGGGAAGATGGGTCTTAGGTTGCCCCAAGACTTTCCCATCTCTATTCTTTTTCCATTCCCTTTTAGTTTGATCCACAAGCTCTAAGTAGGTGATGCAGCTACTTGTCACCTACTTAATCAAGTTGGTGATTCATGTTGG
Organism: Nicotiana tabacum; assembly: GCF_000715075.1. Taxonomy (NCBI): domain Eukaryota; kingdom Viridiplantae; phylum Streptophyta; class Magnoliopsida; order Solanales; family Solanaceae; genus Nicotiana; species Nicotiana tabacum. Next base: position 75,593,465 of record NC_134091.1, on the reverse strand, counting down.
TCCTTTTTCTATTTTAAAACACGTGTCTCTTCCTCATTAAATAATTTAGACATGAATCGAGTATCTCAAGCAAGTAGTACGGAAAGTAAGTTGGTGAAGCAGGCACGTCGGATAAGCAAGCAGCTCATTTTTATTTGTCAAAAATTTCCTTTCTCATGTTTAAGTGCATTCCTCTTCAACCTATTTATTTGTATGTTGAACGGAAATACGGGATGTAATATCAATAGATCACTTTATATACTTTCAAAGAGAATATCATTTTCGAGCTTACATCAATGAACTTATGGCGTACTTTCACGTACGAAAACATGAGATGTAATATCATTCCCCCATTTGGAACATTCGTCCTCGAATGTTGACTGATGCACTTATCATTCTCATAACCTATAGCTCTTGCAAATACTTTAATACTTTCCTTGCCATCTAGGCAACTTTTCTGTGAATAAATCCAAAGACCAGGGCATTCCCCTCTTTAGTCCTCTTTCTCACACCACAACTTATGGTCGGAATTCTTCCAATCTCGTAACTATTGCGACCTTCTATCATGCAGCCTCTACGACTTTGTCCTTGTTTGTGAGCCTATGCGACTCTTCCCTTATTTTTCATCCAGATTTTAGCCAATTTCTAGGCCTCACTTTGTGAACATATACAGAATTATGACAAGATGTCCCTCTGGGCATCTATGGCTTTATTACATCTAAGTAGGTCATACTATATAATAACTCTTACTTCAGTTTATTGTTACTGAGCTCTGCTACCAAACTCCAGGTTACTCTCGTTGCTTATCCTATATGTATAAATCTAAGTCCTTTAATGTTTTCTCATTACTGTTCATCTTAAGAATGAAGGCCTAATCTTATCTCATACTTTGTAACTTTTATCCATCTATTGTTGATTCTCCTTCAATGTTGATCTACAATCTATCACTGATAACTTGAAACCTCTTACGTAATACATTGTCACTAGGGTTCACGTCGCATCGAGGAACATTTGAAGTGATTTGCCTGATCAACTTCAATAACTGTATTTCATAGCATCTCAATGCGATTCATCTTATGGGGGTATTTTAATCCCGTTCAATTCGTGATCCCTTTTACTTAGATCATTACTCAATCAAATGTCTAAATGTCATCCTCTTTTCTTTCACAATTACACCCTTATTCTATAACCAGGGAAGCATTCCATCTCTTCTAAATTCTCCTAATATTAGACTCCTCTGAGTTCACTCATGCTATACTGAGCTTTCTATAACTTACGGAAACCATCAGCTCTCTTGTTTTGATGGGCTTAATCACGAGGACTTACCTATTCTCACTCAACTTTTCTTATCCTTACTCCTATCTTCCTAAAACCTTGTCTCTCTACCATACTTTAGCTTGCGACCTGCACATATCTATTTATACTACTCGCAACCTCCTCTAACTTGCTTGCACCATAGATTTCCTTATGTTATTCTGGAACCTCAAGCGAGACATCACATTGTCTCTAACTCTTATTTACTCTCTTAACTAGACCTCTTCATACTTGGAAACCATAGGCTGGTAGATATGCCACTGACGATACCGCTATCATTTCTTGATACTGAATCCCAGTGCTTCTAGCTCTCTATCTGAAGTACAGACTATTCACAACCTTCTGCACGTGAGTATCTCGTACCTTCTTTACCTTTACCTTACATACCTTAAAATCTCATATCGTATCTTCCATCTCTTTCATAACCTCCCTTCCACATAGGTATAATTCACATCTACAACTTGAAGCTCTACTATAATACTTACACCTCCGGTGCATACACAATCCGATTGAAGCTTTATACTGACTTCCTATGAGGCTGGTACTCTTCTAACTCGCTTTATCGTAGAGCCGTTATAGAATATGGCTGATGTACTATCTCTCTGGTGTTTAAGAGCCATTCTGCAATGGTTAAAATCACGATTTCTATAATTATCTAGGTCCAATAATCAGACTACAGATTTACTTAGCTGATGTAACTCTTTAGTTTCTTCTTCTCTCTCAGCCATTATGTAGGCTTAAGCTATCTTCCCATCTGTGGCTCAGGGTATTAGTTATTACTTTAGCCTTTCATGTATGCTATGAAATATCCATGACATACTCTTCTAACAATTTAGTCCTTTGTCTATGACCCGGGCTCAATTTTTTATTTTAACTTATGTCGGAGTCTTCTACGGCTGTATGAATGTCAACATATATGCTGCATGGATAATACTCCAAAATCTTAAATACGTTTATAACATAACTAACTCTGGGTCATTGATAAAATAATTCCTTTCGTTCCTTCTCAGCTTTCTTTAAACGTAAGCAATTATTTTTTCTGGTCATTCTGCTACCTGTTGCATTAATAATTGGCTTATCTTAGTGCCCACAAATACTAGAATTCCCTATAACTCATATGACCTCAAATGTCACTTTTGGATTATTTTTTTTTTCACTACCCATTCATTAGCCACAGTAGGTGCCACTTTCTTGTGGAGTGCATACAATGCTGTAGTGAGATTGTTTTTACTTGACCATTTCTTCTTCAACTTACTATGCTTAGGTTGAAGCCTTCTTCCTTATTTCCTCAGCTAGTCTTTCATTGTAGTACTTTGGGAGGATCCTCTGACTCTTGTAAACCTGCGAGATTATTACATTGTATACTCTACGGAATTTTTTGATGTTCTTCCTCGCCTATAATTATCCTTAGTTACTTACCTCCATGCCCTTGTGCTTGTAGGGTTGCTTCTAAACTGATATTTTGACTGTCTTCCCAATGGCACTCTCTTTTATTTCCGTAACACCAATACGGTACCTTTACTTACCTTAACTCCTATCTGATTATTTCTCAAGGATTATAATGTCATAACTGCGAGACTGAATTCACCATATTGGGTTTCACTATGTTTATCTTGCACGATCTACTGATTTTTCTATATCCTCTTGTCTCGCCATAACTAGGCTCTTCCTGAAATAACTACTAACTACTCATTGGTCCATTCTCATATCTATATTCCGCATAATCTCTCTTGGGATATGTCCTTTGTCTTAACTTACCTCTCGCACTGGCTCCTTATGTATCAAGTATTCATTTTGTACTTATTTATCAATAACATCTTGGTCAGGAACCTTTACTGCCCCTCCCTGCCATTGTGCTTGCGTAATGTTCTGGAGTCGTAACCTATCTGTAGGATTTGAATAGGTGCAGTCTCATCCCTTTCTCATTTTTATCGCATTCTTCCTTAACTATTCAATAGTTCCCTGAACCATATAACTCCTACTTAATACCATATCACACCATCTTTCCGCTTCTCTTCATCTGTGGCATCTTTCCACATATTCACTCACTCTTACTCGCCTTGAGGTAATCCTTCTATATCAAGGATAACGAAATTTCTTACTCATAAGGGTGACAGGTGTAAGTGGCATACTTAGTCCCTTAAGTTTAACTCTGCTCACAGTGCTTGCTTTATGGAAGCTTCTTCCTGAATAAACTTTAAAGGTTATTCTTTTGTTGTCCATTCTATTATTGCCGGAACGCTATCTCTGAAATTCTCATGATGTCGACTATTATAAAATCCTTTGGAAATGTCAGCTAACGCTAACAATCCATCCACCATTTTGGGTTACTCTAACCCCAGCTGGATTTTGATATCTCATATTTTTCTTAAACTATATATGTTGTCTCCCATGGGTGGATAGATATTGAAGGTAACTCAAAATGCCTATATTTCTCTGCCTGAACTGTAAATACTGATAATCTTCACTAATTGGGTTCCTCGTACCCTTATTCACCTTGCTTGTTTTACTTGTTGAAACTTGTATCTACCTTCTGATTCTCTCGTTGCTTTAAACCATATGGGTGGATAGATATTCATGCCTTAGGGCTCCTTATCAAGAAGCTTACACATCTTAGTACACACATGATCTACTAAAGACCTCACATTTACTCATCATAAGCTTGATGCAAAATCAAGTTCCTCTTATTCAACTCTTCCACAGCCACAATCAATCTCTTACCAGCTGTCTTTCTAGATGTAGGTATCGTTGTCTTACGAATAAAATATATATTAGGAGTTTGAATTCTTACAACTGAGCTCTACCACACGACCTAGAGTAAGAAGAAAGTGTGACAGTCCTAAATGCCATGTAGCCTCCTACTTATAAGTGTGGTGCACAACACACCCATAAACAAGACTCTACTAGACATGGCTTGTAGACTCCATAGGAGAGAACTGCTCTGATACCATTTTTGTCATGACCCAAATCGGAGGGCCGCGACGGGCACTCGGTGCCTTACTTAACCGAGTACCAACGTAACATATCTTTCTTATCACACCATCATAGGTAAATGGGCCAGAAGGGCCATCATGAGATAACTGGAATAAAACATAAGGGAATACTAGACATATGATGACCTATCATGATATAGAAACTTATACACGTGACATACGGGCCTATAAGGTCGACATGATCATTTGTACACTCAAAACATAGGCCGATAAAGCCATAAGAGTATCCATATACATGACATCTGTCTACAAGCCTCTAAGAGTACATAAACGTCATAAAGGTCGAGACAGGGCCCCGCCATACCAATCAATACATGTCCAAATCTTACTGACCAAATAGGCAACTCCGGAGCAAGTGGAGTGCACCAACACCTTCCACTGAGCTGATAGCCTACTAGGAGGACTGTTAACCTGTCTATGGGGACCTGCGGGCATGAAACGCAGCGTCCCCTAGCAAAAGGGACGTCTGTACAAATAAAGTACCGAGTATGTAAGGCATGAAAGAAACATGGTATAAAGAACTCAACATGTAAGTCTGAATATTTCTGTGAATCGGGAAAAAATTATAATGTCATACATATGCGTGTAAATGTCATTCTATGCATAGGTATATGAGTACATATCATCAAGCCTCTGAGGGCATCCCATTATATCATCTCGGCCTCTGTGGGTAAAATCATCAACGTATACCAGCTGATCAGGTGGTGGTGCGTATATAACGTTGTAACCTTTCCCCATATCCCTTATACATATAATATACGCGTATAGAACGCCATCTGGTCATGGGTCAATGTATATGTATAAATGAATGCAATACATAATGAAGTAAGTCAATAAGATCTCTCGGATAAACTTTATCAACTTACGTATTTTACTAAGACCCATGAATAAATGATATAATAATAGGAAACATGGGGAATCAGGAACATTGGCACTCCTAGTACTTCTATGAATAGAGCCATTTATGAAAGTTGTACATTTTCTCGTTTCGTTTGTATCATATGGATCATGCCAAAAGTAAAGAAGGGATAGCCTTAATATACCTTTTTTGTTTACCTATCCACGCGACGTCGGTTCAGCCCGTTAGTACTTCAATCTACAACAAACAATAAGGTACCATTGTTAAGCTTACAGAAGCTAGAACTCAACACCAAATGAGCTACTAGCTCATCTACGAAATTTTGGACAGCACCTCCCCTTATTCTTTTCACTTTCCTCAAATCCACAAACAAGACAAACATGTCCAGAATGTCAACAAACATATATATCAATATCTAACCTCATATTCATTACAATACATCACCAAAACAGTCCACACCATCTCATCCAACAACTAAGTTCTAACTTGCACTTTCCAAGCCTTCTTTTCTTCCAAACACATCAAGCACAATAGCAATAGTATTTTTAAGTTATTTCTACTGATTTCCAGCCATAAAACATCAAGAATTCAACTCCAAAATAGTCCAGCAACTACAAAACATCAACATGAAGTTCAACTTACTTCACAAGTTTCCTTTATCAAATCAACTAGATATACATAGATGATCTTAAATACATATAGGAGAAGTTAAACCTTACCTTGGCAGCAAGAATACTCATCCAGCTAAGCTTCACTTCAAGCTCAAATAAGCTCTTTACCCCAAACAACAAAGTAGAGAGATAACTACGTGATCTTGATCTTCCAGGAGAGAAATCACCTTACCAACTTGTGGATTTGGTCTTGAACCCTTGGATAACTTTGAGAGAGATATTGGGCTGATATTTTGGAGCTCCTTCTCGTTGCAATAGAGAGAAAGGGATTATGAATTATTTTCTAAGTGAAATTGAGATATATCTATGTTTATATGGCCCCACTAATGGGCTTGGGAAGATGGGTCTTGTGCTGCCCCAAGACTTTCCCATCTCTATCCTTTTCCATTCCCTTTTAATTTGATCCACAAGCTCTAAGTATGTGATGCACCTACTTGTCACCTACTTAATCAAGTAGGTGATTCATGTTGGTCCTTTTCCCATTTTGAAACATGTGTCTCATCCTCATTAAAATTTAGACATGAATCGAGTAGCTCAAGCAAGTAGGACGGAAAGTAAGTTGGTGAAGCAGGCACGTCGGGTAAGCAAGTAGCTCGTTTTTATTTGTCCAAAATCTCTTTTCCTACGTTTAAGTGCATTCGTCCTCAACCTAGTCATTTGTATGTTGAACGGAAATACAGGATGTAATATCATTAGATCACTTTATATACTTTCAAAGAGAATCTCATTTCCGAGCTTACATCAATTGACTTACAGCGTACTTTCACGTACGAAAACATGGGGTGTAACAAAATTAAACACCCATAAGGTTTACACACTAGGGTTGGGTAAAGAAGAAGAAATAACAATTAAACTCATATTATAAGATTAAAAATGATAAAATCTATGTTAAAATAGCTCAAAATATGAAAAACTACTAAAAGAAGTAAAGAGAAATGGCTACTGTAGCTGTTGATGCCAAAGTTAACCTACAATTGTGAAACTCGCCTATATATATAAGGCTGGAAATTTCAGACAAGAATGCCCTTCGGGAGGTACTGCGACCGCACCATTCCATGTGCAGTCCGTAGATTTCTTCAACTTGTCAGGACTGGGAGTCTGCGGCCGTATAATTCTGATCTGCAGCCGCAAGGCACTCTTTTTGCGGTCCGCACTTTTGTAATTACGGCAGCATCTTGCTTTTGTGCGGTCCGCACTTTTGTAATTACGGTCACATAGCACTTCTTCTGCGGCTGTACAATTCCTGTGCGGTCCGCACTTTTGATGGACTTGGAATGCACATTCTGTGAACTTTGCTCAGGCCCAGCATTTGTAGCCACAATTTTCATGTGCGGACCGTACTTTGCACCAAACTCTGCTGGCTTTTCCTTCATCATCTGCAGCCGCAGATGATATTCTACGGTCCGTACTTTTGAGATTCTGTGCCTTTTATGTACTTGAGTTCAAATTACTCCTTTTTGAGTTGGATTTCATCTCGGGAGTCCATCTTCCAATATTCCTGCAATTTAGCACATTTTATCATTTTTCGGGAACACTATTAAACGCTCTTGGACTAAAAAAAAAGCTAAAAGGCGCTAATAAGTAGTCAAAATTCCCACTAATCACTTGCGTCTGAGGGCCTTCAGAGATTGATCATTGATAAAGAAGGACTTATGTCCGAGCGGGTTCAGTGGTTGGTCGAGAGGGACCAACTTGCTTCTTGCCTCCCGGTGCTGGAGGCAAAGGGTACTGAGGCAAGTGATCTTGAGGCCCGATTGCAGCTATGCGAGCAGGAAGTGATGTGTCACGCCCCAAAATCGAGGAGCGCGACAAGCGCTCAATCGAGTGAACCGGACCGAGCAACCCTGTTAGATTTCATTCTACCCAAACTCATCCACGAATGGAGATAATACATATTTTCATTAATTAGACAAAAAGGGGTTCATGTCTACAATACCAATTCATTTCCAATAGTTCATCATTTTTTCTAAAGTCTCAAATGGACAAGTAATACAACCGCAACATAATATATATTTTGACTTTCCCAGCATCAACAAACAACCCACACTATATCTACGGAGTCTCTATAGATAAAGAAGAGTACGATGATAATGCCGGCAACAAGGCCCCGACTATACCTCAAACAGAATACACAAAGTACAAAAGATTTATGACCCCGGAATGAAGTGGGGCTCACCAAGTCAGCTGGGAAGAAGGTGTATTGCTATCACTGATAAATATCTCCTGCTGTGGAACCACCTGCATTCATTTAAATATGCAGCGCCCCGGGAAAAAGGGACGTTAGTACTATCGAACAGCACTAGTATGTATAACTAAACACCCTCTCAATAGAATGACAAATAATACAAACAAGATTATCATAATATCAATGAAAGCCTTAATCAACATCAAACCTCAATTTAGGATCAAGACAATGTTCAAATTAATTTCCATATCTCACATTGGGAGATTTTTAGTATCGATATACCATTGTCCACAATACCATTATTCACAAAATCATTATTCACAAAACTAGTACCACCGTACTCTTAGCATGGAGTCCGATCACGACCCGATAGACTAGGCTATCTCATTAGAGACATCAACCACAATTACTCTCAATATCAATACCACCATCTTTAACACGGAGTTCGATCACGACCCGATCGGCTAGGCTATCCATTAGGGACATCGACCACAATCACAATTTCAATTACAATTTCCAGCACAATCACCACCATGTGTGCGGCATGGTGTCCGATCACGACCCGCCCGGCTAGGCTATCTTATTTGAGACATCAACCTTTTTATATCAATCATCGCATTTCATATTACTTTCACATCTTTTCATTTCATTGGCACTAATGGCCATGATTATAAGATCATTCTTGGAACGTTGGCCATATTCAGTATTTCATGCTCACCTTTTCAATTTCAAATATCATCATCATCATCAACAACAAATACAATTCAAATCAAGGTGTGTAGTACACATGTGAGCAATTTAGAGTCTAAGGCACATAGATATATTTCACAAAATTTGGCATAATAGCCTTCGTTTGAACTTGACTTGAAGTCGAAACATTATTAATGCAAAGCCCATATTTTAACACATCCTCAATTGATAACATAACAGGAATAAAGCATTTGGGGATACTTGTTGAACATACATCTTTCAACCCAATCTTACTCGGAATAGCAAATTTTATAATGAACCACTCGGGACTTACATAATTCACATGAATATTGTGGGATCCAATTCTAAGAGAAGAGTTTAGCCAACATACCTCAATTGAGCTTCCTTAAACTCTAAAATATTCCGGAATTCTTAGCAACTTCAATCTTTTTTTAGAAATATAACAAATTGAACTAAAATTAGGAAGATGATTATGGTTCTAGCTCATTTGAGCATTTTATCAAACATTAGGTGTGCATTAAGGTTTCAAGGTACTTTTATGGAGGATTCCATCATCCCACAACCCAATCTTTACCATTCTTAGCTCAACAATCTCCCTACACCCTTTGATAATACATGCTTGTAAAATAAACAACTCTCATGCCCAAAAATTATCTTGCTAATTACCCATTTTCAGAAAATTTCGAAATTAGGGTTTAGGGTGTAGAATGTTACCTCTAGGATGAAAACCTAGTGAGCTTCCATTCTTAATCTTCCAAAACTTGAGCAAGAATTGAAGAACAATTATTGAAGAACACCTTCTCACTATAGGGCACTCTCTCTCACTCTAAAATGTCAGATTATAGCTCAAAAATGGACCAACGAGTGTATTTAACAAAATAGGATCGGGTTTTAAAAATCCAAAAATGGAGCTCCGAAACAACGGTTCTGCGGTCACATATGCGACCACATAATGGATATGCGGACCGCATATTGGTCGTATAATTGCTGACAAAAATGATCAAAAATCTGTCTGTGTATGCGGTCACTATGCGGTCCGCATAACTGTTCTGCGGTCGCATAGTGCACTGCATAACAGTTATATGGTCGCATAGTCGACCGCATAATTGCTTCCAACTGGCCCAATAAACTGCCTCACTCTGCGGCCATTATGCGGTCCGCAGAGTGATTCTGTGGTCACATAATGGACCGCAGAAATGTACTTTTTCGCCAAGTCTGAGCATTATTAAACCCAAAAGGTCTGAGCCCTCAAACACGTAAGCCCAATTCGGCACTACGAAACATTATTTTCTTTTATAAATTTTACCGGACTTTACACTTAGGTACTTCAAAATTTTTTCAGGGTGTTACATTCTCCCCTGCTTAGGATCATTCGTCCTCGAATGAGGGTAAAATTCGTCATTAGCATCTTATGCAACTCAGTTTGTTTTATACCATACACTAGCAGCCCCAAATTTGACTAACTCCCTAAATTTTCAAAACTTTCGCCAGAGTTTCCCTTGTAATTAGGCCTATCCACCTGTCAGAGAGTCCCAGAAACATATCCTAACAATATATATATATATTCCAACGACATAACATAATACAAAATAATACCAACTGTGGCCTCATAAGCAATATATTTCCAGAAAGGAACACCCTTAATGCCAATTGTTCAAATGATATAAAATTCATAAAAAGTAAGTCTTATAATTTTCCTAGATCACAACTTTATAAATACATGGTCATTCAAACAAATAAGGATACTTTTTCTTCATTTCTTCCTCGGCCTCCCAAGTAGCCTCTTCAACTTATTGGTTTCGCCACAACACTTTCACGGAGGCAATTTCTTTATTTCTCAATTTTCGGACTTATCGATCAATAATAGAAACCGGAATCTCTTCGTAAGTCAATTTCTCATTTACCTCTATAGTCTCAACCGGAACAATAAGTGTAGGATCTCCAACTACTTTCTTCAACATAGACACATGAAACACCGGGTGTACTAATGACATCTCATGTGGTAGCTCAAGCTTGTACGCCACCTCACCGATCTTCTGAATAATTTTGTACGGTCCGATATACCTCGGACTCAATTTTCCTTTCTTACCAAATCGCATTACACCCTTCATGGGGAAAACTTTCAAGAATACCCAATTATCTTCTTTGAACTCCAAATCCCTATGACGAACATCCGAATAGGATTTCTGATGACTCTGAGCAGTCTTCAACCGCTCCTTAATGATTTTAACTTTTTCCATAGCCTGATGCACGAGGTCTGGCCCTATCAACTCTACTTCCCCAATTTCGAGCCACCCAATGGGAGATCTTCATCTCCTACGAGACTTTGCGGCGAGCTGCCTTCCGAGCCCATTCTGCAGCACCCCAAGACTTTCTCTTTTGCATTTACTTTCTGTCTACTTCATTTCAGATAGTATTGTAGTATGTTTTGTAAATTCTAATAGTAGCTCATACACTTGTAACACCAGGTCTTGAAAATTATGCCAGTAGACACATGTTGATTTTGATTATTTATTTCCTCCCATTTACTCTTAAATTGTCTAATACTCACTTATATGAAATTTTTGACTTCCTATTTGTTCAATAATTAAAAATCAACTATTTCTAAACTGTTAAAAGAAACAATCACGTAGTTAGTTTACTATTGGCTTGCCTAGCGGTAACGTTGGGCGCCATCACGACCTATAGGAGAAATTGGGTCATGACACTCACACTAGGCCAGACCTGCGTTTTACTGTGCAACATCTAAGTCAATTTTTACATGCACTAGAATTCCTCACATGACTGCCGCCTTACATGTTTTGAGGTATTTGAAGGGTACTCTTGATCATGGGGTGTTCTCAATTATTCCTCTGATTTCTCTTTGTTAGCTAGCTATGATAGTGATTGGGCTGCATGCCCTGCCTCTAGGAGATCTGTTACTGGGTTTTGCATGCATCTGGGTGGTAGTCTCATTAGTTGGAAGTCTAAGATACAACCTATTATTTTCTTATCATCTGCTGAAGCTGAATAGATAGCCATAAGTAAGGTGGTTGCAGAATTGGCTTGGATTGTCAGGTTATTGGCTGATCTAGGTGTTCCTCTTGATACTCCAGTTCCTCTGTGCGACAGCCAGGCTGCAATTAACATAGAAAAAAATCCTATATTTTATGAGTGTACTAAACATATCGAAGTGGACTATCACTTCATTCGAACCAAGTTAGCTGATGGGCTCATATCTCAAATGACTGTTATTTTTACTAAGTGTTTGACAGGTTTGCAGCATCGCACTTTATCAAGCAAGTTGGGAATGTGCCCATCCTCCAACTTGAGGGGGATGTTGGAGTTACATGGCAACTGGACATTTGGGCTGCAGTTAGTTTAGTTAGTTGGGCCACATGCTCATTATTCTTTATATATTTTGGTCTGATTTTGTATTCTTTGTAATGTAAAAGTGACTTTAGACCCACTCTATAAATAGGGCATAGAGAACATTCTGGATAATTTTTGGCTCATTTTCAATATATAGATTTTCTCTCTCATTCGTTTGCTCTCACTTCTCTCTAAAAATCCTAACCATGATTTCATCAAATGCGGACAATCTCCGAATTTAATAGAAGTTTTACTAAAAACTTCGTTTGCTTGCATTTTTTCCCTTTAATTTTTCTAAAACTCATTGCACACTTTCTTTTTGGTAATTAAAAACTTATCACACACTTATTATAATATTTAAAAATATTTATACGAATTAGTATGGGATATACATGCAATCCATGTAACCGAAAACTAGTGATCTTATTAGGTGGAGCGTACCACAAGTTCTGGTAATTATAGTTGTGCGTCGTTAACAAGATATAGAAATAAAAGAATAAAGGAGGTAAAAGCAAGCTAAAATAACATGTTAATGAAGAAAAAATGATGATTGAGACTTTGAGTGAGTACGTAAAGGGGAAGTTGGTTATCTCATTCGGATGATCTTCAAGGAATACCTTGGCTCCTATATATAGACGTCAATATGTCACACCCCAAAACTCTTAACATATTAAGCATCCACCCCCGGCACATTCACATTCCATTAATAACTAGGCACATAGGCCATACAAGAAAGACGCCAACTTCAAGAATCAATCACAATGGGATGAGGTGCCAAGGCGATTTTTCAATCCAGACTTGTGAATAATTTAAAAAGGTAGGTAGAATGAAGATTGTATCAAAGTTATGCCCCGTCAGGCTAACTTGTGAATAAGGCAAGAATTGTCAATCCAGCAAGACTTATAAACAATCTAACTAAATAAGTAGAATGAAGATTGCAACAAATGGAGCGCAAATTTCCGAAAAGTTTGTGACTCAACTGGTCAAGATGCAAACCAAACATACAAAATGAAAACTTATAGATAAATCTTTATGTAAATTTGAAAGAATTTAAGCTGATAATTTAATAAGTCAACATTAGCTTTTACATTTTTATTCAGTAAACAAATTAGAAAAGGAGGGGAAATTGTGTCATGATGCGAGGTTGGAATAACCCGTTATTAGACCCTACTTGATCAAACATCTCTAAGAGAATTAGGTAATGACTCGTTCATTAATTTGGCCCATTTTGATCGCTCAAGTTTGATCCAATCTATTATTTTGCCACCTCTAGTTTTACCTCAACTTGTACATTTTCCTCTTGTTATATCCTTTTCTTAATTGGAGTTAAGTTTATAACATTGTTTAATCGAATTTATACCAAATTTCATAAAATATCAAAAGTGCGATTACGTAAACTCTATATCATTTAATGGTTCAAATCATCGGAGACAAACCTATGACCTCCTCATCATGTAAAGATTCTCTTTTGAGGAAAAGGGACGAGCGAATGTACACCTTTTTTTAATTCGAGTTATATACATAAACACTAGCACTTTAATTTATTTCGTATCCACTGGTTTAATTGGAGTTAACAAAACTATCTTAGTGATCCAAGATGGTCATTGTCTATCTACTAAAAATAAAATAAAAAGCTTGTTATAATCGATTAAATTATACTATCCTTTTAGGTTATTGGTGTATATAAATAAAAAGCCTATCAAAAATATTGCACGACACAATACAAGAACGGAAATAATTCAGTGTCACGACCCAAAATCCCAAGTGTCGTGATGTCACCTATCATGATACTAGGCAAGATGACAACTCACACATACCAACATATTGAAATTTAAAATATACTAAAATAGATTTAAATAAGTGAATTTCATAAAACCGGATGAAAACGTCACAACTCAATACAGAAGTTCCCTAAGACCCGGGTGTCACTGAGTACATGAGCATTTATACAAATACAAAGTCTGATACACTGTCTAAGAAAACAGAACTAAATAAGTAAAACTGAGGAATAGGAGAGGAGAGTCAAGGTTTGCGGACGCCAAGGCAGCTAACTCGATAATCTCCGAACGGCGAAAAACTATAAGATCAACAACCACCGTGCTCGGAAATACCTGGATCTGCACACGAAGTGTAGGGTGTAGCGTGAGTACAACCAACTCAATAAGTAACAAGTCTAACCTTTAGACTGAAAGTAGTGACGAGCCTCACAGGTACAGTTCAATTACAGAAATACAGTACAGAAAATATAGACATGCTTTCAAGTTTAACAGTTAAACTTAGAACATAAAAAATATGTCAAGTCTGAATGATACGAGGAATAAGACATCGCTATATCCACATGCCAATATGCAAATCGTATATGATGCAACACAATGAAAGCCTCGCGTACTCATACTCTCGGAGTACTCATCCTGGCTGTCTCAGTTCTCACTCATCATGCTCAAACATTCAGCACTAAACATGGCAAATCCAGCAAAATCCCAAGTACTGTGATGACATCTATAATGATACTAGGAAAGCCGACAATTCACATGTAGCAACATCTTGAAATTTAAAAAAATACTAAAACAGATTTAAATAAGTGAAAATCTCATAAAACCGGATGAAAACATCACAACTCAATACAGAAGTTTTCCAAAATACGGGTGTCAATGAATACATGAACATCTATACAAATACAAAGTATGATACAATGTCTAAGAAAATATAACTGAATAAGTAAAATTGAGGGATAGGGGAGGAGAGTCAAAGTCTGCGGACGCCAAGGCAGCTATCTCGATAATCTCCGAACAGTAGAAAACTCTTTGATCAACAACCACCGTGCCCGAAAATACCTGGATCTGCACACAAAGTGCAGGGTGTAGCGTGAGTACAACCAACTCAATAAGTAACAAGTCTAACCTTTGGACTGAAAGCAGTGACGAGTCCGAACAATACAGTTCAATTACAGAAATACAGTACAAAAATGTAGAAATGCTTTCAAGTTTAACACGTAAACTCGGAACAGATAAAATATGTCAAGTATGAATGATACGAGGAATAAGACATCGCTATATCTACATGCCAATATGCATATCGTATGTGACGCAACACAATGAAAGCCTCGCGTACTCACACTCTCGGAGTACTCAACCTGACTATCTCAGTTCTCACTCATCACGCTCAATCACTCAGCACTGTACAGGGAAGATCCAACCCGAATCAAATATCGTGAAACAATAGCAACTGCACTCACTGTGGGTGTGCAGATTCCGGAGTGGCAGATCCAGCCCAAGCGCTATAATAAGCCAAATCCTGGCATGAATCAATCAAGCCTGCTACGGTGTGCAGCCCGATCCTATAAATATCACTCACAAACAGGCCTTTGGCCTCACTCAGTCATCAATCTCTCTAGTCTCTCGGGCTCACAACACTCATGCTAAGCAGCCCCAATCAATGATACAAGATGTGACAGTATACAATAACAGAGACTGAGATATGATATGTAGTGATGAATGCGACTGAGTACATAACTGCAATTAAGCAAATAACTTAACAACAAAGAACGACCACTATGGGTCTAGATAGTACCATCACATAGCCTAAACATGATTTATAGCATAAATCATAGCTCAAGTGCTCTAACACATAGAGTACAGTAACAATATTCAAATAAGATAGCTGCACAGTTCCATGGAATCTATTAAATCACAATTACTACGGTGCATGCCCACATGCCCGTCACCTAGCATGTGCGTCACCTCAACACCAATCACATAGCACATATTTTCAGGGATTCATACCCTCATAACCAAGTTTAGAAGTGTTACTTACCTCAAACAGTGCATATCTCTACTCCAACAAGCCCTTACCTTGCGAATCGGCCTCCGAATGCCTCGAATCTAGCCACAAATAATTCAATACGATCAACTCAAGCTATAGGAATCAATTCCATATGAAATTACTAAGTTCTTAAACAAAAGTCAAAAAGTCAACTCAAAAGTCGACCCCCAGGCCCACTTCGTGGAATCCAATAAAAGTTACAAAATCAGAAAGTCCATTCAACTACGACTCCAACCATACCAAATTTACAAAATTCCAACACCAAATTGTCACTCAAATTCCCAAATTTAACTCTCCAATCCTTAGCCTAAAACTCCCGAAATTCCACCTCAAAAACACACAAACTAGGTAGGAAATTCAATGGGGAAACAATATTATTGAATAAAAATGATCACAAGTGACTTAACTAAAGAAGCCCTCAAAATCCATCTCAATAATTGCCTTAGTTTGAGTTTGCAAAGTCCAAAATGACTAAAATCACGAAACCCTCAAATTTTAAACACTACCCAGGCATTTTCGCACCTGCAGAGCCTGGGCTCGCACATGCGCTCCCGCTTTTGCGGAGAAAAACTTGCATTTGTGAAACTCACTTAACATTTGACCATGCGCACCTACGGTCCCAGCCTCGCACCTGCGGGATCGCATCTGCGAACCTCACCTCGCTTCTGTGTCCCAACGCTGCCTGACCAAATCTGTTTCTACGGTCGCCCATGCACAGATGAGCATCCGCATCTGCGGAAGCTTTCCGTGCCTCCGACCCCCAGTGACTTTCCTCCTCTTCGCAGTTGTGCAAGCTTAGCTGCTTTTACGACTCCGCACCTATGGCCAATCCCACCGCAGGTGCGATGACACCAAATCTACAGCACCAGTATATTACTTAAGCCAATGTTTGATCCATTAACCATCCGAAACTAACCCGAGGCCCCCCGGACCTCACATTTTGCACACAAGTCATAAATAATTCAACGGACCTACTCCAACTCCCGGAACCAAAATCCGAGCTAGGTAACCACCAGTGCCGTGATGGCACCTATCATGATACTAGGCAAGTTGACAACTCACACATACCAACATCTTGAAATTTAAAATATACTAAAACAGATTTAAATAAGTGAAAATCTCATAAACTTGATGAAAACATTACAACTCAATACAGAAGTTCCCTAAAACACGGGTGTCACTGAGTACATGAACATCAATACAAATACAAAGTTCGATACATTGTCTAAGAAAACAGAACTGAATAAGTAAAACTGAGGGATAGGGGAGGAGAGTCAAGGTCTGCGGACGCCAAGGCAACTAACTCGATAATCTCCGAACAGCGAAAAACTCTGAGATCAACAACCACCATGCTCGGAAACACGTGGATCTACACTCGAAATGCAGGGTGTAGCGTGATTACAACCAACTCAATAAGTAACAAGTCTAACCTTTGGACTAAAAGTAGTGACGAGCCTCACAGGTACAGTTCAATTACAGAAATACAGTACATAAAATGTAGACATGCTTTATAGTTTAACAGTTAAACTCAGAACAGAAATAATATGTCAAGTCTGAATGATACGAGGAATGAGACATCGCTATATCCACATGCCAATATGCAAATCGTATGTGATGCAACACAATGAAAGCCTCACGTACTCACACTCTCGGAGTACTCATCCTGACTATCTCAGTTCTCACTCATCACGATCAAACACTCAGCACTGTACATGGAAAATCCAACAAAATCCCAAGTGTTGTGATGGAGCCTATAATAATACTAGGCAAGCTGACAACTCACACGTACCAACATCTTGAAATTTAAAATATACTAAAACAGATTTAAATAAGTGAAAATCTCATAAACCGGATGAAAACATCACAACTCAATACAGAAGTTCCCTAAAACCCGGGTGTCACTGAGTACATGGGCATCAATACAAATACAAAGTCTGATACATTGTCTAAGAAAATAGAACTGAATAAGTAAAACTGAGAGATAGGGGAAGAGAGTCAAGGTCTGCGGACGCCAAGGCAGCTAACTCGATAATCTCCAAAAAACGAAAAACTCTGAGATCAACAACCATTGTACACGGAAACACCTGGATCTGCACACGAAGTGTAGGGTGTAGCGTGATTACAACCAACTCAATAAGTAACAAGTCTAACCTTTGGACTGAAAGTAGTGACGAGCCTCACAGGTACAATTCAATTACAGAAATACAGTACAGAAAATGTAGACATGCTTTCAAGTTTAACAGTTAAACTCAGGACAGAAATAATATGTCAAGTCTAAATGATACGAGGAATGAGACATCGCTATATCCACATGCCAATATGCAAAATCATATGTGATGCAACACAATGAAAGCCTCATGTACTCACACTCTCGGAGTACTCATCCTGACTGTCTCAGTTCTCACTCATCACGATCAAACACTCAGCATTGTACAGGGAAGATCCATCCCGAATCAAATATCGTGAAATAATAGCAACTACGCTCACTGTGGGTGTGCAGATTTCGGAGGGGCAGATCCAGCCCAAGCGCTATAATAATCCAAATTCTTGGAATGAATTAATCAAGCCTGCTACGGTGTGCAGCCCGATCCCATAAATATCACTCACAAACAGGCCCTCGGCCTCACTCAGTCATCAATCTCTCCAGTCTCTTGGGCTCACAACACTCATGCTAAGCAGCCCCAATCAATGATAAAAGATGTGACAATATACAATAATAGAGACTGAGATATGATATGTAGTGATGAATGCGACTGAGTACATAACTGCAATTAAGCAAATAACTTAACAACAAAGAACGACCACTATGGGTCTAGATAGTACCATCACATAGCCTAAACATGATTTCTAGCATAAATCATAGCTCAAGTGCTCTAACACATAGAGTACAGTAATAATATTTAGATACGATAGCTGCACAGTTCCATGGAATCGACTAAATCACAATTACTATGGTGTACGCCCACACACCCATCACCAACATGCGCGTCACCTCAACACCAATCACATAGCACGTATTTTCAGGGATTCATAACCTCATAACCAAGTTTAGAAGTGTTACTTACCTCAAACCGTGCAAATCTCTACTCTAACAAGCCCTAACCTCGTGAATCGGCGTCCGAATGCCTCGAATCTGGCCACAAACAATTCAATACGATCATCTCAAGTTATAGGAATCAATTCCATATGAAATTACTAAGTTCTTAATCAAAAGTCAAAAAGTCAACTCAAAAGTCGACCCCCAGGCCCACTTTACGAAATCTAATAAACGTTACAAAATCTGAAAGTCCATTCAACTACAACTCCAACTATACCAAATTTACAAAATTCTGATACCGAATTGTCACTCAAATACCCAAATCTATCTCTCCAATCCCTAGCCTAAAACTCCCAAAATTCCACCTCAAAAACACACAAACTAGGTGGGAAATTCAATGGGGAAACAATATTATTGAATAAAAATGATCACAAGTGACTTAACTCAAGAAACCCCTCAAAATCCATCTCAATAATCATCTTAGTTCGTGTTTGCAAAGTCCAAAATGATTAAATCATGAAACCCTCGAATTTTAAACACTACCCAGGCATTTCCGTACCTGCAGAGCCCGGGCTCGCACATGCGCTCCCGCTTTTGCGGAGAAAAACTCACATCTACGAAACTCACTTAACATTCGACCATGTGCACCTACGGTCCCAGCCTCGCACCTACGGGATCGCATCTTCGAACCTCACCTCGCTTCTGCGACCCAACGCTGCCTGACCAAATCCGCTTCTGTTGTCGCCCATGCGCAGATGCGCATCCGCATCTGCAGAAGCTTTCCGCGCCTGCGACCCCCAGTGACTTTCCTCCTCTTCGCAGCTGTGCAAGCTTAGCCGCTTTTGCGGCTCCGCTCCTATGGCCAATCCCACCGCAGGTGCGATGACACTAGATCTGCAGCACCAGCATATTACTTAAGCCAATATTTGATCCGTTAACCATTCGAAACTAACCCGAGGCCCCCCGGACCTCAACCAAACATACCAACAAGTCCTAAAACACGTTACGAACTTAGTCGAGGCCTCAAATCACATCAAACAACATCAAAAACACGTATCGCACCTCAATACAAACCTAACAAAAACTAAGAAATTCCAACTTCTATAATCCATGCCGAAACCTATTAAATCAATTCCGATTGACCTCAAATTTTGCACACAAGTCATAAATGATTCAACAGACCTACTTCAACTCCCGGAATCAAAATCTGAGCCCAGTAATCACAAAGTCAACTCTCGGTCAAACTTCTCAATTTCTAAAACTTCTAATTTTATTACTTTTGCCATTTTAAGCCTAAATCAACTACGGTCCTCCAAATTTCTATCCGGACACACTTCTAAGTCCAAAATCACCCAGCGGAGCTATCGGAACCATCAAAACTCCATTTCGGAGCCATTTACACATAAGTCAACATCCGGTCAACCTTCTCATTTTAAGCCTTCCATCCTTGAGACTAAGTGTCTTAACTCATTCTGAAATATCCCCGGAACCAAAACAACTACCCCAGCAAGTCACATAATAATAATTGAGAATAAATTAATCAGTAAATGTGGGAACGGGGCTACAACACTCAAAATAACCATCCGGATCGTTACATTCTTCCCCTCTTAAACAAATGTTCATCCTCGAGCGGGTCTAAAAACATGCCTAGAGTCTCAAATAGGCATGGATATCTGCTCCGCATCTCCCGCTCGGTCTCCCAAGTAGCCTCCTCAACTGGCTGACCTATCCACTGCACCTTCACTGAAGCTATGTTCTTTAATCTCAACTTTTGAACTTGCCGATCCAAAATGGCCACCGGCTCCACATCATAAGTCAAATCACAATCCAACTGAACCGCACTGAAGTCCAAAACATGAGACGGAGAGCTGACATACTTCCGGAGCATAGAAATATGAAACACTGGATGAACACTCGACAGACTAGGCGGCAAGGCAAGCTTGTAAGCCACCTCTCCAATCTCTGAAGCACCTCAAACGGCCCAATATACCGAGGGCTCAACTTTTCCTTCTTCCTGAACCTCATAACACCCTTCATGGGTGAAACCTTGATTAGTACCTTCTCCCCCACTATGTAAGCCACATCGCGAACCTTTCGGTTGACATAACTCTTCTATCTAGACTGTGCAGTGCGAAGCCGATCCTGAATCAATTTAACCTTGTCCAAAGCATCCTGAACTAAGTCAGTACCCAATAGCCTAGCCTCGCACAGCTCAAACCACCCTACCGTACACCGACACTGTCTCTTATACAAAACTTCATACAGAGCTATCTGAATGCTCAATTGGTAGCTGTTGTTGTAGGCAAACTCTGTGAGCGACAGAAAGTGATCCCATAAACCCCCGAAATCTATGACACAAGCACGTAGCATATCCTCCAATATCTGAATAGTGTGCTCGGACTGTCCATCCGTCTAAGGGTAAAATGATGTACTCAACCTATGTGCTCAACTCTCCAAAACTTCGATTCAAACTGCGTGCCCCGATCTAAAATGATGGACACCGGCACACCGTGAAGGCGAACAATCTCGCGAATGTAGATCTCAGCCAACCGCTCCGAAGAATAAGTAGTCCCAACTGTAATGAAATGTCTAGACTTGGTCAGCTGATCCATAATCATCCAAATAACATCAAACTTCCTTGAAGTCCGTGGGAGCCCAACTACAAAATCCATGGTGATACGCTCCCATTTTCATTCCGTAATCTCAAGCCTCTGAAGCAATCAGCCTGGTCTCTGGTGCTCATACTTCACTTGCTGACAGTTTAGGCACCAAGCTACAAACCCCACTGTATCCTTATTCATCCTCCTCCACCAATAGTACTGCCTCAAGTCCTGGTATATCTTCATGACTCCCGGATGAATGGAATACCGCAAACTGTGAGCCTCCTCAAGGATCAACTCACGTAGCCCATCTACATTAGGCATACAAATCTGACCCTGCATCCTCAACACCCCATCATCCCCAATAGTAACATCCTTGGCATCACCGTTCTTAATCGTGTCCTTAAGGACAAGCAAATAGGGATTATCATATTGGCACTCTTTGATGCGATCATATAAGGAAGATCAAGAAACCACACAAGCTAGAACCCGACTGGGCTCTGAAACATATAATCTCACGAACTGGTTGGCTAAGGCCAGAACATCAACAGCAAGCGGTCTCTCACCAATAGGAATAAATGCAAGGCTACCCATACTCACCGCCTTTCTACTCAAGGCATCGGCCACCACATTGGCCTTCCCAGAACGATATAGAATGGTGATATCATAATCCTTTAGCAGCTTCAACCATCTCCGCTGCCTCAAATTTAGATCCTTTTGTTTGAACAAGTGCTGGAGACTCTGATGATCCGTAAATACCTCACAAGACACACCATAGAGATAATGCCTCGAAATCTTCAATGCATGAACGATGGCTGCCAACTCCAAATCATGAACAAGGTAGTTCATCTCATGGGGCTTCAACTGGCGCGAAGCATAAGTAATCACTCTACCCTCCTGAATCAAGACACACCCAATACCAATTCGAGAAGCATCACAATACACTGTATAAGACCCCGACGCTGAAGGCAAAACTAGAACTGAAGCTGTGGTCAAGGCAATTTTGAGCTTCTAAAAGCTCTCCTCACACTCATCTGACCACCTGAATGGAGCACTCTTCTGGGTCAATTTGGTCAAAGGCACTGTAATAGATGAGAAACCCTCCATGAAGCGTCGATAATATCCGAACAAGTCCAGAAAGTTCCGAATCTCAGTAGTTGACGACCGTATGGGCCAATTCTGGACCACCTCTATCTTCTTTGGATCCACCTTAATCCCCTCACTGGACACCACGTGCCCTAAGAATGCCAACAAACTAAGCCAAAACTCACACTTGGAGAACTTGGCATAAATTTACTCATCCCTCAACCGTTGCAACACAATCCTCAAATGTTAGGCATGCTCCTCCTAGATACGAGAGTACACTGGGATATCATCAATGAATACTATGACAAACGAGTCGAGATAAGGCGGAAATACATTGTTCATCAGATGCATGAATGTTGCTTGGGCGTTGGTTAGTCCGAAAGACATCACAAGGAACTTATAATGACCATAACGGGTCTTGAATATTGTCTTTAAAATATCCGAGTCCCGAATCTTCAACTGGTGATACCCATACCTCAAATCAATCTTAGAGAACACCCTCGCTCCCTGAAGCTGGTCAAATAGATCATCAATATGCAACAAAGGATACTTGTTCTTGATTGTAACTTTGTTCAACTGCCTATAGTCAATGCACATACGCATAGTACCATCCTTCTTCACAAATAGAACCGGTGCACCCCAAGGCGACACACTAGGCCTAATAAACCCCTTATTAAGAAGATCTTGAAGCTATTCTTTCAATTCTTTCAACTCAGCTGGTGCCACACGATACGGAGGAATAGAATTGGGCTGAGTGCCCGACCCAAGTCAACACCAAAGTCAATATCCCTGTCGGGTGACATGCCCGGTAGGTCTGCAGGAAACACATCCGCAAAGTATCGCACCACTGAAACAGATCAATAGTAGGGGTATCAGCACCAACATCCCTCACAAAGGCCAAATATGACAAACACCCCTTCCCAACCATCCGTTGGGCCTTTAAATAAGAAATCACCCTGTTGGGAACATAATCTAGAGAACCTCTCCACTCGATCCTTGGCAAACCCCGTCATCACCAATGTCACGGTCTTAGCGTGACAATCCAGAATAGCATGACATGGAGATAACCAATCCATACCCAAAATCACATCGAAATCGACCATACTAAGCAATAAGAGATCGACTCTAGTCTCCAATCCCCCAATAGTCACTATACACGATCGATACATACGGTCCACCATAATAGTATCGCCCACTGACGTAGATACATGAACAGATAAAACTAAGGACTCACAGGGCATATCCAAATAATATAGAAGCATCTATGTTGCAAACTGAAACAATACATGTGATCACTATGTCTGAAGCAACGGCCTCTGGCCTTGCAGGAATAACATAGAATCGAGCCTGGTTGCCACCTGATCGGCCTCCCTCTCTAGGGAGACCCCTAGCTCCCTGAGCCCCACCCCGAGCTGGCTGGGCGAGTGGTGAAGCAACTGGTGCTGAAGTCGCAGCCTGACTCCTCTGCTGAACTGGACCACCCGAAAGGCGGGGACAATACTTCTTAACATGACATAACTCTCCACACTCAAAACAACCCCTCTCAAAAAATGGTGGCAAGTACTAAGGTGGACCCCGAGAATCAGAATAAGTACTAGAAGAACCTGGTGCAGATGAACCCTGAACTGAAGGTGCACGAGATGAACTCTAAGCTGGAAGTGCACTGAGAGATGACTAGCCTGGTCGAGCACTGTATGAACCATGGCTAGCTGATGCGCCATGATGAACTGGACAAGCCATCTGAGCGGGCCTATAAGGATGACCCCTATTATGGTGGAATTGACCCCAGAGGGAACACTGCTGAACCCACCCGAACCACGAGGCCTCTTGGCCTCCCTCTCCTCACACTCCTGGCTACGAGACAACTCTATCCACCGAGCAATATCAACCACCTCGTCGAATCTACCACCTGATACACTCTCCCGAGTCATAACAAAACACAACTGATAGGTGAGGCCATCAATGAACCTCCTGATCCTCTCCCTCTCAGTGGGAACCAACCAAACTACGTAACGTAGCTGCTCAAACTGTCTGCGTAGCTCATCCCTGCAGGTCCGTGGCACAAACTTCTCCACGAAGAAAACAGAGAACTCATGCCATGAAAGTGGTGTAGCACCGACTGGTCTGCTCCTCTCATAGGCCTCCCACCATCTGAAGGCAACCCCTGATAGCTGAAAAGTAGTAAAGGAGATTCTACTAGTCTCAAGAATACCCGCCGTGCGAAGAATCTGCTGGCACCTATCCAAGAAGTTTTGAGCATCCTCTAACTCAGCCCCACTGAATGATAGAGTCCTAAGCCTCCCAAATCTCTCTAGCCTCTTCTGCTCCTCATCAGATATAATGGGATCCACCTGGGCTCGAGAAACTGCAACCGGTTGGGCTGGTAGTACCCCCGGTGTCTAAAGTCCCTGCACTACCTACTCTCGAGTACGGGCGACGGGAGTCTAAGTACCTCCCCCGGCCTGAGAAGTAGCTGGCGCGGTCTGAATGGAAACTGCCTAAGCAAGGCTAGTGCAAACAGTAAATATCTGAGCCAAAGCCTCCTGAAGGCCTGGAATGACAATGGGCACAGCTGGTTCCTGAGCTTGCCCCACTGGCTCAACCAAATCCGGGACCAGCTCTTGAGCGGGAGCAACTAGTGGATCTGCAGGTGCTGCTCTAGCTGCTGTACGAGCTGCACCTCGGCCTCTACCGCAGCCCCGGCCTCTCGTGGCCCAAGCTAGTGGTACTGGTGGCCGTCCGTCCGATCTAGTAGCACGTGTCCCCACCATCAGTAAGAGAATAGAATAACAAAAGTTTACTTCCTGGAATCAACAAATTCGCACTACAAGAATGCAAGAAAGTAAAGTTTTCCTAAGGGTTCGGTAGCCTCTCGAAGATAAGTACAGATGTCTCCGTATTGATCTGCAAGAATCTACTAAAACTGTTCATGACTCGTGAGACCTATGTAACCTAGGCTCTGATGCCAACTTGTCACGATCCAAAATCCTAAGTGTCGTGATGGCGCTTATCATGATACTAGCCAAGCCGACAAATAATGCATACCAACATCTTGAAATTGAAAATATACTAAAACAGATTTAAATAAATGAAAATCTCATAAAATCGGATGAAAACGTCACAACTCAATACAGAAGCTTCCCAAAACCCGGGTGTCATTGAGTACATGAGCATCTATACAAATACAAAGTCTGATACACTATCTAAGAAAACAAAACTGAATAAGTAAAACTGAGGGATAGGGGAGGAGAGTCAAGGTCTGTGAACGCCAAGACCAACTGAATAAGTAACAAGTCTAACCTTTGGACTGAAAGTAGTGACGAGCCTCACAAGTACAGTTCAATTACAAAAATATAGTACAGAAAATGTAGACATGCTTTCAAGTTTAACAGTTAAACTCTGAACAGATAAAATATATCAAGTCTGAATAATACGAGGAAATAAGATATCACTATATCTACATGCCAATATGCATATCGTATGTGATGCAACATAATGAAAGCCTCGCGTACTCACACTCTCGGAGTACTCAACCTGACTATCTCAGTTCTCACTCATCACACTCAATCACTCAGCACTATACAAGGCAGATCTAGGCCAAGGGTAGATCCAGCCCGAATCAAATATCGTGAAACAATAAACACTGCGCTCATTGTATGTGTACAGACTCCGGAGGGGAAGATCTAGCCCAAGTGCTATAATAAGCCAAATCCTGGCATGAATCAACAAAGCATGCTGCGGCGTGCAGCCCGATCCCATATATATCATTCACAAGCAGGCCTTCGGCCTCACTCAGCCATCAATCTCTCCGGTCTCTCGGAATCACAATGCTCATGCTAAGCAGCCCAAATTAATGGTAGAAAATGTGACGATATACAATAACAGAGACTGAGATATGATATGCAATGATGAATGCGACTGAGTACATAACTGCAATTAAGCAAGTAACTCAACAACAAAGAACGACCACTGTGGGTCCAGATAGTACCATCACATAGCCTAAACCTGATTTCTAGCATAAATCACAGCTCAAGTGCTCTAACACAAAGAATACAGTAATAATATTCAGATAAGATAGCTGCACAGTTCCATGGAATCGACTAAATCACAATTACTACGGTGCACGCCCACACGCCCGTCACCTAGCATGCACGTCACCTCAACACCAATCATATAGCACGTATTTTTAGGGATTCATACCCTTAGAATCAAGTTTAGAAATGTTACTTACCTCAAACCGTGCAAATCTCTACTCCAACAAGCCCTTGCCTCGCGAATCGGCCTCCGAATGCCTCGAATCTGGCCACAAACAATTTGATACGATCAACTCAAGCTATAGGAATCAAATCCATATGAAAATACTAAGTTCTTAATCATGAAAATACTAAGTTCTAAAAAATTGCCTTAGTCCGAGTTTGCAAAGTCCAAAATGATTAAAATCATGAAACCCTCGAAAGTTAAACACTACCCAGGCATTTTCGCACCTGCAGAGCCTGGGCTCGTACCTGCACTCTCGCTTTTGCGGAGAAAAACTCGCATCTACGAAACTCACTTAACAGCCTACCATGCGCACCTGCGGTCCCAGCCTCGCACCTGCGGGATCACATCTGCGAACCTCACCTCGCTTCTGTGACCCAACGTTGCTTGTCCAAATCCCCTTCTGCGGTCGCCCATGCGCAGATGCGCATCCGCATCTGCGAAAGCTTTCCGCTCCTGTGACCACCAGTGAATTTCCCTCTTTGTGCAGCTACGTAAGCTTAGTCACTTCTGTAGCTCCGCACCTGTGGCCAATCCCATCGCAGGTGCGATGACACCAGATCTGTAGCACCGACATAATATTTAAGCCAATGTTTGATCTGTTAACCATC
The DNA here is from genome assembly GCF_000715075.1 of Nicotiana tabacum. Taxonomy (NCBI): domain Eukaryota; kingdom Viridiplantae; phylum Streptophyta; class Magnoliopsida; order Solanales; family Solanaceae; genus Nicotiana; species Nicotiana tabacum. The sequence continues at coordinate 75,565,989 of NC_134091.1, read as the reverse complement.
CGAAACCAACCTGAGGCTCCCAGGACCTCAACGAAAGATACCAACAAGTCCTAAAATACGTTACAAACTTAGTCGAGGCCTCAAATCACATCAAACAACATCAAAAACACGAATCGCACCTCAATTCAAGCCTAACGAAAACTAAGAAAGTCCAACTTCTGCAATCGATACCGAAACCTATCAAATCAAGTCTGATTGACCTCAAATTTTGCACACAAGTCATTAATGACACAATGGACCTACTCCAACTCACGGAACCAAAATCCGATCCCGGTAACCATAAAGTCAAGTCTTGGTCAAGCTTCTCAATTTCCAAAACTTCTAATTTTTCAACTTTCGCCATTTCGAGCCTAAATCAACTACGGACTTCCAAATCACTATTCAGACACACTCCTAAGTCCAAAATCACCCAATGGAGCTATCGAAACCATCAAAACTCCATTCTGGAGCCATTTATAGATAATTCAATATACGATCAACCTTTTCAATTTAAGCTTCTAACCTTGAGACTAAGTGTCTCAACTCATTTCGAAACATCCCCGGAACCAAACCAACTACCCCAATAAGTCACATAATGACAATTGAGCATAAAATAAGCCGTAAATAGGGGAACGAGACTACAACACTCAAAATAACCGGCCGTGTCGTTATATTCTAGAATATAAAAGAGGATTCATTAGCAATCTGACTAGGCATAGAAAATATCATGAAATATAAAGCATCTCTTCGCTTACTTTTTCCCAATTTTCTAATAATATGTTTCTTATCCTGTGGTGGTGACCTTTCTAAGGACAACTTAATTACTTGGTTAAAAGGTAGCCTATAAATAGGTACAAAATTTTTGGAAGTTATATGGCACTTTCACACATTAGAGCTAGTAATTGAAGCTGATATATGAAAAATTCACGCTCTTGGGAAAAATCATTGTTCAAGACCTTAACCAACTTCTATCCGTTAGGCAACCTGGAGGTCTACAAAATATGATGATCTCTCAATTAATTACAATGATGAAGGCGTTGAGCACGTAGAAGCTCAAGCCAAGAAAGATCTGTTTGAAGTCTATGCGAATTAGGACCCATGATTAAGCTTTTGAATCAATTCTTGGCATGGGAAGTTCTACTATCAATATATTTGGTGACAAGTCCAGTGCTAGAAATTCAAAGTGAATAGGTTCTCCTGTTGGGGACTAATAATGTGAATACAGATTGCACACCTGATAGCAGATGCTTATTGTAACCAACCGACCGGTCCTTTTGTGTATTTGAGCCTTGTTTCCCCTTTTGAAGCTTCCAATATGTGTATTTATGGTTTTATGACTTGTGAGGTTGGTTAGTTTCATTGCTGGAAGGTTTTGGGTTGATTTGGACCCTTTGGTTCTTTGTTTAGAAGCCTAAGTTGGAAATGTTGACCGAGGTTTGACTTTTGTGAAAATGACCTCGGAACATTGTTGTGATGGCTCCGATAGGTTCGTATCATTATTTTGGACTTGGGCGTATGCCAGAATTGAATTCGGAAATTCCTGGGTTGAATTGATTTGTTTTGCCGAAAGTTGGCAATTTGAGGTGTAGAAATTTCCTTAAGTTTGACCATAGGTTGACTCTGAGGCTATTGTGGTCAGATTTTAGTTTTGGGACTTGGAATAGGCCTGTTTTGCTATTTGCAACTTGTTTGCAAAATTTGGTGTAATTAGGAGTTGGTTTGATAGGATTCGGACGCTTAGTTGTGATTCTAGAGGTTCTTAAGTTTTCCTTTTGAATTCATGCGTTTTCATGTCCAATTCATTATTCTATATGTTATTTTGGTATTTTGATCATGCGAACGAGTTTGTATGATGTTTTTAGACTTGTATGGATGATTAATATAGATCCCCGATGGCGCTGGTGAGTTTTAGACATGTTTCAGATTGGATTGAGCTGGTTATAGGTTGCTGGTGTACTTGTGTTGCAGTTGTCATAATTGTGAGCACCAGCATCGCAATTGCGAAGAGGACATGGGAAGTCCAGATGGCGCAAATGCGACTCCCTCTTCACATTTGCAAAGACAATATAGGGTTGGGTTGGGTTGCATTTATGGCCATTGTGTTACTTTTGCGAAGAAGGCTGCCATCACAATTGCAAAGCCTTTGTCGCAATTGCGACATCTATGTGGGTTTTCAGGGTTTGCTTTTGCGATCCATGTTGTCGCGCTCCGTTTTCTCGCGAAAGCAGGTTTCGACATGTGACAACTCTTTCAAAATTGGAGTAAAAGAGAATAGTCGCCATCTAACGATTTTTAAGGTGCGTTAGGGCACCTATTTATGAATGACTCTGTTTTAACTAGTATGTGTCAACAATGATCAGGTAAGGGCTCAAATTACCTCAAAGAGAAAGGGTTAGGCACTCTGCGAGGTCCACAACTGTGGGTCCAGGCTGAATTTTATGCTATGTGGGATTAATGAATTATAATTATCCAATCATCCTATGTGATCATATAAGTTAAAGAAAGATTGGGAGTTAAGCAAATTACACGTAAGAAAAGAAAGCGGGTTATTATTTATAAGTAATTAATACAATCTTACAAGATTACAAGATATGGCCTATTTTAATTTAAGTCCAAACAAGCGTATAAACAACAACTCTGGGGGGGTGGGGGGTCCTAAGTTTTTTAGCCTAAAGGATCACCTCATGCAACATAAATAATAATTCGCAACTCCCTTAGAGGTAAGGGTTGCTCGTATTATTCAGCGGGCACAGACTATCATCTCCTGCTACCCAATTACTATCTTAAAGTTTTTTATCTAAAGGCATTCCAGTTCAATTTTAAACTGCGTCCTATGCATGCTTACCCGTCCCCAACCTATGGTCCAGGACGCTTTGGACCTACTACTTTGGTGGTTCTAGACTTTACTCAGGATGCTCAAAATAATAAAACTAAGCGCGCAATCAAAAGAAATAGTACTGCACATAGTTAACAATTAAGGGCTCAAATTGGCCTCCTCACGTAGACACAAATGCACATAATCAATTATAGGCTCATGCTAACAATGTTCTAGATTATTAAGCAGGTGGCTGTAGATAGGCAGGCTTGGAGTCAAGGTATATTAAATTGTTCAAGACCTATAGGAGTGATTTCTCTATGATTAAACGACTCAATAAAATCCTATAGACAATATTTCTAGGCAGATTATCTTGAAAAAGCTGTTGTTTTTAATACACAATTCCATTAGGGATCCTCTAGTCATGGTTTCTAGACGGGTGACAGCACGCTATAGGCATGATTTCTACACGATTTACGCCTGGGCAGTGAGTCCATTAAAAGCGCAGAATTACTCATTTTGTCCTTATAGGCATGATTTCTAGGTGAGTAGTAACATCCTATAGGTATGATCTCTAAATAGTTCGTATTTGGGCAGCAAAGTAATTGAGAACACATACTTATTTTATTTATTCCTATAGGTATGTTGTCTAGGTGGGCAGTATGATAAGAATAGTAACAACGACAGTTTTGATTAATCAAATTGAGGTCCCATAGATATGGTATCTAGGTGTAATGATCAACAAGTCTTGTTTAAGTTCCTATAGACATGGTATCTAGATGAGTCACGTGATTGAAAGAAGTGCGCCAAAGCATGCATTTCCAGTCATTGCATTGAGTTCCTATAGGCATGAGATCTAAGCGCAACAAGTCTAATTTCAGACCTTATAGGCATATTAACTTTTGCAATTTAAGGACTTATATTAACCCTAGGTCATGCTTTCTAAGTGAATAGACAATTAATCAACACATTATGCAGATAATTCCCAAAGATGGGACATCGCAAGCAAATAAATAATTATAGCCCTATAGACATATTTTCTACCCATTCATACGAAGATAGAGTATCCCAGGCCCCCCAACTTTAACTAATCCCCAATTGTTGTTTATTACAAGTTATTACAGGCCCAAGTGGAAGAATACATGCCTCAAATATGACCAAATTACAAGCTGAAACAAATACATGCCCAATAAACAGTTACAAACCCGAAGAAAATAACCCGGTGATACTTTTGGGCCTTTAGCAGCCCCATTCCTTGCTCAAACAAGAGACTCAAATCCCAGGCTCACCCAAGGTATAAGACAGTTACAAGGTACAGCTCCAACAACACACATGGATAAAAATCAGGCCCAAATGGATAACTTACATACCTAACCGGATGCCAAACTTAACCATACAAGTAACAAACTATACATAGGATTAATTAAACAGTTTTTTGAAGCCTACACACTAAATTCTCAAAGTTGTAGCTAATAGCAGTTCTCACTAAAACATAATGACAAGTTTATAGGGTATACATAAGGTAGGTTCTTGCTTGCATTTTTTAGGAACAAAGCTAAGGTGATAAGATTGACCACCATGAGATAGCATACTTACTTCAAGTGAAGTTTCAAACAAAGCATAGCCAGAATTAGACAAAAGCACTTTAGACAGGAGGATGAAGCATGAAAAACTAGTAGAGTCATAGTGGAGCACAACCTTTACATGGTACACTTAATATGGGAGCCATAACAAAACAGGTTCATAGTAAAGCAATTACTTAACAAGGAAAGCCTTAGCATGCTAAACATTAGTCACAATTCAATTTATGAAGTAAGGTAAACAGGCATCAAAATCCAGCAATAGTTGACCACATATAGGGGAAAAGCCTAGTTGTAAAGTTTACTCTAAAGGTTTAATTAGTACTAAAGAATAAAGAGTTGATCAAGTCAACAAACACATAATAGAAATATAAATTGCATGAGAACAGGTTGTAAGGAACAGTAGAACCCAATAAAGGCAGCAAGTTAGGCATGAGTGACTTAGCATGAATTAGAATACATCCTAGGTATGAGTTTGATTGACATAACAATCCTGAACAAGGCAGAGAGGCAAACTCAGGATTAACAACATGCATCAGCATAACATAGTAGGCTAAATAAGTTTGGGAGATCCAGAATTCATAGTAGGTAGGAACGCATTAAAACTGGGTTATCAGACCGCACATAAGTGAAAAGGCTAGATATTGCATTTTTACCTTAGAAGCTATAGGTAGTACTGAACATCAGAAAAGTAAAATAGGCAAGGGACACACATTAAAGCTCACAACTAGCAAGCTAACACGTTTGGATAACAAAATAGTTAAGAATTGGTCCTAGTAGAGTATTATATACATTAGAGCACATGAATTGATTTATCACAAAGATACAGAACAAAGTAGGGATATAAACTCAGGACGAGTAGTAGGTATAAACCTTAAAACACACAAAAACATACTAGGTTGGGCATGCTTAAAGTGGTGGGAATCATTCATAATGAACACATACAGTAGGCATATGTTAGAGTCACAAGTTGGGCAAGTTCAGATGCTAGAAAAGTTCAGAGTAACAAGATTAATAGGGTAACACAACATCATATTGATTCACAAAGTTTAAGTGACATAGATGTACAAAATATGAACACAACAAGAAGGAATGAAATTGATAGAGCCAAAGACACTTACCAACTACAAATTAACAAACGAGTAAACATGAAGAATAACTCAGACAATACTTCAATCGTTGATAGCAAACAGAGCAACAGAACCCAAAACACAGTGCGTCAGTATTCCGAAGGGTTTCAGATAAACCCTGAGAAGTGCTCGCACTGAGAAGGTTAGTTAATCGAATTTCGATGACCTTGGACTTCAGCCAGCCAAGAGACAATATTTTAGAATACTGTAGAGTGAGTGAGAGTGAGAGAATAATGGTAGCTTCCTCTTCTTCTTTTTTTGAGAATTTGGGGGGAAGGTTTATATAGAAATCGATTAGGCGAAAAATCATGGAAAGAACTCAGTCAAACACAAATAAGGTAAAGGAAAATTGCAAGCAATTAATGAACCAACCAGTAAAGGAAACAAATAAATTTCAACCCTAGTTAGGGTCCAATGAATGCAAATCAAACTAGGAGTGCAAGAATCGTCCCCTTTCGAGTGTATATAGATGAAATTCCGTCTGAGTCTCAAAGATCGAGGTCAATCAGGCCTGATTTTGAAGGCAGTATTTGCAAAAATTGGATAAGTACTAAGTAACACCATGAACGCTAACAACATAAACGCGTGAGTAGTAGCGGAATAGTGTGAATAAGGCAAGCAAATCGCGAGATGATTCCATAGTATAACCGGATTCGGCGAGGATTTGGGGGATAAAGAAGCTAGGATTTTACAGAATGGAGGAGAGTGTGGAGAGGACTGAGAGTGTTAAGAGGCGGCTGGTTGGGGGAAATGGGGATTAGGGTTAGGAAATTTGGTAAAATAAAAAGGGGTGTGGATTATGAGTCGTTGATCTCAGAAATCAACGGCAGGGATTAGAAATGGCACTAGGTCGGGTATGGGCGTTTGATTTGGATCTGAGGCATTGGGTTTGGGCTACTGATGGGCCGAGGTGGATGAGCTTGCTTGTTTGGACCTGAATTGATCCGAAAATTAGCCTTATATTGGGCTATAATTTAAAATACACGAACTTTATTAAAATAAATTATAAAAAGGCTATTAAATAAATAAAAAATTATTTAAGACATTAAAATACTTAAACACAATAACCAAGGGTTATAAAATATAAAGATACTATTTTGACATAAATAATATTGTAAAAATGTAATTATTATGAGAATATAGGATATTATTGTAAAATATTGTAAAATAGTAGAAAGAGGCAAACATAATTAAGTAAAAATGTAATAAAGTATTATAAAATGCACGTGGGTACAAATAATGAATTTGGATGATTAAATCACCCCAAAATAATTTGAAGGGATAATTAAGAAATATTTGAATAATTAAAATACAAGAAAATCAATTTTAAAATTTTAAAAAATTATAGAAAATACTTATATGTCCCCTATAAGTTGGGTAATAGTGAAAAATAATATTTTAAAAGTAAAGGAATATTTTATAAAATATAAAGGCAAAATTGGGTATCAACAGCTACCCCTCTTTATTCGAGAATGATGAAAGAGTTATTGGGTGAAGAAAAATAATGACCAATTTTGTCCGAATGAGCGAGGATGAGGTATTCGAAAAAATGGGGGTCGAACCCTGGTTCCTGAGTTGCCTACATATCCCTGGTATTACAAAAATTAGGCCGTGTATAGTTCTGGATTCAACGGTGAATGGAGCCGGTGGAGTTATTATAAAAGGGTTATATGCTTCGAAGAAGGATCTTCTCTGGATAGGGTAGTGTCATAAGTAACGTATAATTTAGATGGAGCTATGAACATGAGACTGGACGTTATAGATGTACAAGACAAATGTTTGAGCGGTTACGGGATGAAATGATCAATTGTTGGTTATCGGTTACATTTGAGATAGTCAAAGGATGTGAATATTGTGAACGGAAACCGAAGCGAGAATTGCTCCTGTTTGTAGAACGGTTACATCCCGAGTTACCTGCAAACATAAAACACGAAGCACGCAAATATATATAGTTATTTGTGATGACCCAAAATGTCATCTTTAAATTTATCACTCCTCGACTTGCGTGTGCAGTCCAAATAAATTTTCGAAAAGTTTTTGTGTGAAAAATCGATTAAAATGTGAAATAGAGCTTTAAAACTCAACTGAGTTGACTTTGGTCAACATTTTAAATAAACGGACTCGGATCACTATTTTGACAGTTTCGGTTGGTCCGTATCGTTATTTGGGACTTGGGCGTATGCCCGAAATCGAATTCCAAGGTCCCTAGCCCGAGATATGGAATTTTGATAAAAAATTAAAAGTTTGAAAGCTTAATAATTTTTAAGAAGTTACTGATGTTGGATTTATTGACACCGGGTCCGTATTTTAGTTCCCGAGCCCGGTACAGGTCTACTATAATATTTATGACTTGTCTGTCAAATTTGGTGAGAAACGGAGTTGATTTGACGTGATTCGGACGTCCGGTTGTAAAAATATAAGTTTTAAAGTTTTCTTGAAAATTTCATTCGATTTGGGGTTCAATTCGTAGTTCTAGGTGTTATTTTGGCGATATGATCGAGCAAGTTCTTATGATGTTTTGGGACTTGTGTGCATGTTTGGTTTGGAGCCCCGAGGGCTCGGGTGAGTTTCGGATGCTCAACGGGCCATTTTGGACTTAAGGAAGATGGCAGATTTCTGGTGTTTTGTTGCAGAATATTTACTCATCGCGATCGCGTTAGGCAAACTGAGAGGCCAGCAAAAGTTGTTCTTTGCGTTCGCGAATTTGAGGACGCGATCACGTAGAGGTTTGAAGTGGTGCATCGCGAACGTGTGGCCAAGGTCGCATTCGCGTAGAGTTAAAGAGGCTAAAGCTGAGCCACGCGCTTTACTCATCGCGATCGCGTAAGTCTGTGAGTCAAAGCATCGCGTTCGCGTAGTGTTTTACGTGCTCGCGTAGAGTAAATTTTTGGGGTAGAAGTAGAGCTTCGCGATTGCGAGGCTATTCACGCGATCGCGATTAAGAAAAAACTGAGCAGCCAAAAATGTGCTTCGCGATCGCGAAGCATTTTACGCTATCGCATAAGGTAAAATTTGGGCAAACAAAACTTAAGTTCTGGAAAATGGGATTTGTCCCATTTTCATCCAATTCCAATTTTTGAGCTCGGGTAAGGCGATTCTTGGGCGATTTTCATGGGAAAACATTGGGGTAAGTGTTCCTTATCCTATATTGATTATATTTCATGATTCCATACTCATTTATATCATGAATCCGTGAAATTTTGGGAGAACAATCAGATTTTTCTAAAATCTTTCAAAAACGAAAATTTAAGATTTGAAGGTCCATTTGACATCGGAATTGGATAATTTTTGTATGGTTGGACTCGTAGCGGAACGGGTGTTCGTATTTCGCGAGTCTTTTCGGGATTTGAGATGTGGGTCCCACTATCGAATATTAAAATAAATTTTGGATTTTATCCGAAAATTAGTAAATTCATATGGAATTAATTCCTATAATTCGTATTGAGTATATCGAATTATTTGTGAATAGATTTGACGCTTTTAGAGACAAATCCAAAAGGAAAAGCTGTGGTCGATTAACTTATTGGAATTTGTAAAGCGAGGTATGTGTCGTGGTTAACCTTGACTTGAGGGAATAGAACCCTTAAATTATTTGTTATGTGAAATGCATGTGAACGACATATAGGCGAGGTGACAAGTGTCTATACGTCCTCAAATTAATTGTTTGCATAATTATTTGAAAATCCTAAATTGTTTTAATACACAAATTGATTGTTATAAAAATTGTTTCTCTCCTATTCTTTGTCAAATATTAGTTTTTAAATTCCTGCAATAATTGCTGCATGCTTATTTGATTTATTGTATTAATTGCTACTTGACATTTAGCATATTAAATATTAAACTGCCTATTATTTCCCGGATTTCCATAATAAATTGCTATTTGTCATTGTTTGTTTCATAATTAAATCATAATTATTGTATGCTTGTTGTCTTATAATTTTATATTAATTGTTGCATTTATTGGGGAAATTTCTTCTATAAGAATTGGTAAATGAATATATTGGAGGAGCGGCTTGCACATCGCAACATAATTGATTGAAATGAACAAATTGGGAGATCGAGTTGCACACCGCAACATACTTATTAAAAAGTCTATATTGGGGGATCATATTGCATGCCAAAACGGACTTATTAAAAAGTATATATTGGGGGATCGGATTGCACGCCGCAACAGACTTATTAAAAAGTCTATATTGGGGGGGATCGGAATGCACGCCGCAACAGACTTATAAAAAAGTCTATATTGGGGGATCGTATTGCACGCCGCAACAGACTTATTTAAAAGTCTATATATACTTGAGTAAAATAAATATATATGGGAGGATTGAAAATGAATAATTGGTTATGACTGCTGAGTTGGCTTCAACTATAAAAATGAGTTACCTGATTTATTTCTATTATTGTTGTTGTTACTATTATTGCGTACAGGTTAATGTGAGTGACATGCCTCAGCCTCGTCACTACTTCGTCGAGATTAGGCTCAGCACTTACCAGTACATGGGGTCGGTTGTACTGATACTACACTCTGCACTTCTTGTGCAGATTTCGGAGTTGGTCCCAACGGTGTGCTATAGACTTGCTCGGATTTCAGCTACCTGAGGAGACTTGAGATATAACTGCACGGCTTCCGCTGTTCTGAAGTCCTCGTCTACTCTACTTTAGCTGTGTGTTTGTTTTCAGAAAGCTTTATATTATTCAGATCTTTATTTGTATTATTCAAGAAGCTCGTACACTTGTGACACCAATTCTGGGATGGTATTTAGACTCCGTTAACTTTATGGATTATTCACTAAATTTCAGACTTTACTTCCGCAATTGTTTCTTTATTATTAATAAATTTAAAAATTGTTTTAAAATAGATTATATTATTCTAACATTGGCTTGCCTAGCAAGTGAAATGTTAGGCGCAATCACGGTCCGAAGGTGGGAATTTCGGGTCGTGACAGTTGGTATCAGAGCAATAGGTTACATAGGTCTCACGAGTCAGGAGCAAGCTTAGTAGAGTCTGAAGGATCGGTACAGAGACATCTGTACTTATCTCTCAGAGACTATAAAGTTTAGGAACAATATCACTTCTTTCTTATTTTGTCATGTGAATTTATTCTATCATAGATGATTGAACCATTCTACTCTTATTCTCCCGCAGATGGTGAGAACACGTAATACATCTACCGCTGGACAGGGACCAGAGCCCCCGGTGACAACTATGGCCAGGGGTAGAGGTCGAGGCCGAGGTCTGCAAGAGGCCGAGGCATAGGTAGAGGTAGAGCTCAGTCCATAGCTCGAGCAGCTGCACCTATTGTAGAACCTCAAGTAGACCTTGAGGAGGAGGTTCCAGTTCAGAATGTACCAGTTGGACCAGTTCAGGTCCCGGAAGGTTTCATAGCTACTCCAGTGCTTCAAGATGCTCTAGTCCATTTGGTGAGTCTTATGGAGGGCGTAGCCCAAAATGTTACATTTCCAGTGGCACCAGCCATCTCACAGGTTGGGGGAGGAGCACAAACCCCCACTACTCCTGCTCCGGAGTTGATGGCTCCCCAGAATCATGCTCCGGCAGCCCCGCTAGTTGGGGTAGTTCAGCCAGCTGTTGTGGCATAGACCGGTGATAGGCCCGCCATGTATTTTGAGGCCTTATTGAGACAGGATAAGTTTACTAAGCTCTTTCCAGTTCACTTTAGTGGTACACCTCCTGAGGACCCATAGGATTATCTTGACCGCTGCCATGAGGTGATGCGGAACATGGGTATAGTTGAGACCAATGGGGTTGATTTTGCTGTATTTCAGATGACGGGTTCCGCCAAGAGATGGTGGAGAGATTATACATTGACCAGACCAGTTGGATCGCCTGCACTTACCTGGGAGCAATTCTCTCAGCTATTTCTGGAGAAGTTCCTTCCTATCACACTGAGAGAAGATTTCTGCAAGCAATTTGAGCGTATACAGCAGGGTAGTATGACTGTTACTCAGTATGAGTCCCATTTTTTGGATTTGGCCCGTCATGATCTCCTTTTACTACCTACTGAGGGAGAGAGAGTGATGAGGTTTATTGAGGGACTCACTCACCCTATCAGGCTTCAGATGGCCAAGGAGACCGGAAGTGAGATTTCTTTTCAGGCGGCTGCTAATGTCGCGAGGAGGATCGAGATAGTTCTTGCACAGGAGAGAGGGCAGAGGTTTGATAAGTGGCCTCGTCAGTTCGGTGGTTTCAGTGGTGCCTCGTTTGGAGGCAGGGGTAATTTTGGAAGGGGTCATCCTCCCAAACCATTTCATTCAGCACTTCATGCATCTCACGGTGCTTCAGGGAGTCACGGTCCTATTATGCCTTACTCTGGGCAACCAGCATTTAGTGCACATTCAGATCCTATCAATGCACCACCACTCCAGAGTTACTATAGTGGTTATCCGGCCCATTCGGGTCAGCTTCAGCTTCAGCAGCCACGACATCAGGATGGGTGTTATAAGTGCAGGAACATTGGTCACATTAGGAGGTATTGCCCTAGGTTGGCGAGTAACAGATCTCGGCAGGATTCTCGTGCCATCATACCGGGATTGGTTGCTTCACCACCTGCTCATCCAGCTAAAAGTAGGCGTCAGGCAGCTAGAGGTGAAGGTCAGGCCATTAGAGGTGGAGGTCAGGCAATTAGAGGTGGAGTTCAGACCGTTAGAGGTGAAGGCCAGCCAGTTAGAGGCCGTCCCAGAGACGCAGTTCAGAGTGGTGGGGCTCAGCCCTGATTTTATGCTATTCCAGCTAGGCCTGGCCGAGTGATCTGATGTTGTGATCACAGGTATTATTCCAAATTTCCATAGAGATGCTTCAGTTCTATTTGATCCAGGATCTACTTATTCCTATGTGTCCTCCTATTTTACTTCATATTTGGTTGTGCCTTGTGATTCCCTTAGTGCTTTTGCATGTGTATCTACACCGTTGGGGGACTCTGTTGTAGTAGATCATGTCTATCATTCGTGTGTGATTACTATTGGTAGTGTTAATACTAGTGTGGATCTTCTACTTATTGATATGGTAGATTTTGATGTCATCTTGGGTATGGATTGGCTGTCACCTTATCATACTATATTGGATTGTCATGCCAAGACAGTGACCCTAGCCATGTCGGGGTTACCTCGGTTAGAGTGGAAAGGAACTCCTGGTCATTCTGCAGTGGGGTTATTTCTTATATGAAAGCTCGGCATATGGTAGAGAAAGGGTGTCTAGCCTATGTGGCTTATATTCGCGATCCCAGTGTGGATGTTCCTTCTATGCACTCAGTACCAGTTGTTCGTGAATTTCCAGAAGTATTTCCTGCATATTTTCCAGGGATGCCACCCGACAGGGATATTGACTTCTGTATTGATTTAGCTCTGGGCACTCAGCCCATTTCTATCCCACCATACCTTATGGCCCCGCGCGGAGTTGAAAGAGATGAAGGAGCAGTTACAAGACTTGCTTGATCAGGGATTCATTAGACCCAGTATCTCACCTTGGGGTGCACCAGTATTATTTGTAAAGAAGAAAGATGGTTCTATACAGATGTGTATAGATTATCGGAAGTTAAATAAGGCCACTATTAAAAATAAATATTCGCTGCCAAGAATTGATGAATTATTTGATCATCTTCAGGGTGCCAAGGTATTTTCGAAGATCGATTTGAGGTCTGGTTACTATCAGTTGAAGATTAGGGCATTTGGTGTCCCTAAAACAGCTTTTCGGACTCGCTATGGGCATTACTAATTCCTAGTGATGTCATTTGGGTTGACAAATGCCCTAGCAGCATTTATGGATTTGATGAATCGGGTGTTCAATCCCTATTTGGATTCTTTTGTGGTTGTATTCATTGTTGATATCTTGATTGGCCACGACGGGCACCCGGTATCTTACTCAACTGAGTACCAACGTAACGTATCTTTCTTATTACATCATCATAATATAAACTCAAAACATAGGCCGACAAGGCCGTACAATCGTTCACGTACACGACATATATCTACAAGCCACTAAGAGTACATAATTGTCATAAAGGTCGGGACAGAGCCTCGCCATACCAAACCATACATATCTAAATCATACTGACCAAACAAGAAACTCCGGAGCAAATGGAGTGCACCAATATCTTCTGCTGAGCTGATCGCCTACTTGAAGGATTCTCGACCTGTCTATCAAGACCCGCGGGCAAGAAACGCAGCGTCCCAAGGCAAAAAGGACGTCAGTACAAAAAATGTACCGAGTATGTAACGAATGAAAATCTGTAAATAATAGACATGAGAGAAACATGGAGTAAAAGACTCGACATGTACGTCTGCATAGCACTATGAATCATTTCATTTTTATAACGTCATGCATATGCGTATAAATGTCATAACATGCATAGGTATATGTGTTCATAACATCATCAAGACTCTTAGGGCATCCCATCATATCATTTCGGCCACTGTGGGCAAATCATCAACGTATACCAGTTGATCAGGTGGTGGTGCGTATATAGCGCCATAATCTTTTTCCATATTCCATATACATATAATATACAGATATACACGTATATAACGCCATCTGGTCATGGGTCAATGTATATGTATAAATGCATGAAATGCATAAGAAATACGTTAATAATATTTTCTCGGAATGTCATAAAAATAATATGCCTTAAGAAATACGTTAATAAGATTTTCTCGTAATGTCATAAAAATAATATGCATGTCTGATAAATTTTATTAAATACGTTATTTTCATGAGACCCATGAACAGAAGATATAATAATAATTCACATGGGGAATCAAGAATATAGACACCCCTAATATTTCTATGAATAGAGTCGTTTATGGAAACTGTGCATTTGCTCGTTTCTTTCAATATCATTTGGGTCATGCCAAAAGAAAGAAGGGAAAGACTTAACATACCTGAGTCGATTCTCTTGACAATCCTCTAATACACATTAATTGCGACAAAACACAGAACAAGTCGTATGAAAAGCTCGAAGCAATCACGTTGCTATGCAAAGAAAATATTAACCGAAACCTTTCCTTAAGAACTTAGCAACAACGTTGCTATTTGGAAAGTGAATTAATGTTGGTGCTTGAATTGTAAAGTTTCTATGTAAAGCTTGGATTGTAAAGTTTCTGTGTAAAGCTTGAATTGTAAAGTTTCCATGTAACGTTGGTGTTTGAATTGTAAAGAACATAAAATGGATCTCTTTCCTTAAATGAGTAAGGTGACTCACGTTCAAGACTTGCCAACCTCTCTTACTCTTGCCACCTCTTTTAATGACTTAAGAGTCATTTGGTTAAAGAGTGGCTTGCTGCCACGTTGGTCTTTCCCATCATTATTCAAATAATTTATTAATTAAGTGGGTAATATCCCATTACCCAATAATTAACCAATTACCCGTATAATTAAGAATTGTCTCAATTTACTTAAAATACTACTTACTTTTAACACACCTTATACACTTTACTATCATGGCCATGTGGTACCTTGTATGGTATTAGTCCATAAATACCGGGTATTTTATCTCGGGTCGTACTTTATCCAAAATGTCAAACTTCGACGAAATTCATTTTCACCGATTTGCTTACCCTCTCACCTTCACGAATTTACTCGTCACTTGTTTGAAATAGCATAATGCTTAAATTTTCAAAATAATCCCATTAACTTACGACGAAACTTTAACGTACGGAAATGCGGGAAGTAATTTCTCATTTTCGAGCTTTCAATAATTTATTTATGGCGTACTTTCATGTATGAAAATATGGGGTGTAACATCATTCCCCCCTTTGGAACATTCGTCCTCGAATGTTGACTGACGCACTTATCATTCTTGTAACCCATAGCTCTTGCAAATACATTTGTACTCGTCTTGCCATCTAGGCAACTGTTCTGTGAATAAATCCCAAAGGCCAGGGCATTCCCCCTTTTAGGCCTCTTTCTTACACCCCGACTCGTGGTCGCAATCCTTCAAATCTTGTAACTGTTGCTACCTTTTATCATGCAACCTGTACGACTATGACTTTGTAAGTGCGCCTATGCGACCCTTCTCTCCCTTTTTCCTCTAGCTCTTAGCCAATCTCTAGGCCTCACTTTGTAAGCATATACAGAGCTTAATAAGATGTCCCTCTGGGAATCTATAGGTATATTGAAGTTTTTCGCTCCGCACTTTGTCGAACTTACGAATATTGTTATATCTTATTTCATAGACCCGATTATCCATTGGTATGACTTTACTGCATCTAGGTAGGTCATATTATACCATACCTCTTACTTTGATTTATTGTTACTGAGGTCTGCTACCGAACTCCAGGTTACTTTCGTTGCTTATCCCATATGTATAAATCTAAGTCCTTTAATACTTCCTCATTACTGTTCATCTTAAGAATGACGGCCTAATCTTATCTCATACTTTGTGACTTTTGTCCATCCATTGTTGATTCACCTCAATATTGATCTACAATCTACCACTGATAACTTGAAACCTCTTACATAATCACTAGGGCTCACGTTGCGTCGAGGAATAATTGAAGTAATTTTCCTAATCCACTTTGCGGCAATACTGTACTTCAATAACCGTATTTTATAGCATTCCAATGTGATTCACTTACGTGGGTATTTTAATCCCATACAATTCATGAAATCCTCTTCAAATCATTACTCAATCGAAGTCCCAATTGTCATCCTTTATCTATCACAATTAGACCCTCATTGTACTATCAGGTCAGCATTCCATCTCTTCTAAATGCATTAGTCTTAGACTCCTTTGAGTTCATTCAGGCTATACTGAGCTTTGTATAACTTAGAGAAACCATTAGCTCTCTTGTTTTCCTGGGCTTAATCTTGAGGACTTATTCAGTCTCGTCACCTTCTCACTCGCCCTTTCTTATCCTTACTCCTGTCTTCCTAAAACCTTATCGCTTTACCATACTTTAGCTTGCGACTTACACATATCTATTTATATTACTCGTAACCTTTCCTCAACTTACTTGCTCATAGATTTTCTTATGTTATTCTAGAATATCAAGCGATACATTACATCGTCTCTAACTCTTTTTACTCTCTTGACTAGGCCTCTCGATACCTAGAAACCATAGATTGGAAGATATGCCACTGACGACGCTGCTACTATTCCTGGATACTGAATCCCAGCGCTTCTAGCGTTCTATCTGCAGTATGGACTATTCACAACCTTTGGCACTTGAGTATCTCGTATGTTGTTCACCTTTACCTTACTTACCTTAAAATCTCGCATCACGTCTTCTATCTCTTTAATAACTTCCCTTCTGCATAGGTATGATTTACATCCACATCTTAAAGCTCTATTATAACACTTGCAACTCCGGTGCATACACAATCCAGTGGGAGCTTCATACTGACTTCTTATGTGGCTGGTGCTCTTCTAATTGGCTTTATTGTAGAGCCGTTACAGAATATGGTTGTTGTACTATCTCTATTGTACCTCTGATATTAAGAGTGATTCTGCAAAATTCTCAATCATGATGTCTAAAATTTTCTGGGTCCAATAATTAGACTCCTGATTTGCTTTGTTGATGTAACTCTTTTAGTTCCTCTTCTTTCTGATCGACCCTTATGTAGGCTTAAGATATCTTCCGATCTGCGGCTCATGGTATTAGTTATTTCTTTAGCCTTTCATGGGCGCTATGGAATATCCATGATTCAATCTTCTAACAATTCAATCCTTTGTCTATGCCCTGGGCTCAATTCTTTCTTTTAACTTATATCGAAGTCTTCTACGTCTGTATGATTGTCAACATATATATTGCATATATAAAACTCCAAACCCTTAGGTGCGTTAATATGTAACTAACTATGGATCATTGATCGAATAATTCCTTTCGTTCCTTCTCAACTTTCTTTAAATGCAAGCAATTACTTTTCCTGGTCGTTTTGCCACTTGTTGCATGCATACTTAGCTTATCTTAGTTCCCACGCATGCCGAAATTTTTGTGCAACTCATATGATCTCGAATATTACTTTTGATTTTTCTTCCAGTTCCTTAGCCACACCAGGTGGCACTTCTTTATGGAGTGCATACAATGTTGTTGTGAGACTGTTGTTACAAGACCATTTCCTCTTTTGGTCACTGTGCTTAAGTTGAAGCCTTCTTCCTTATTTCCTTAGCAAATCTTTAGTAAAGCTACGAGCTTATTACATCGTATACCTAATGGAATTCTTGATGTTCGTACTCATCTATAAAATTCCTTAGTTACTTACCTCCACACTTATGTCCTTGTACGGTTGCTCCTGAACTGAAGTTTTGACTGCCTTCCCAGTGGCACTCTCTTTTATTCCTGTAATACTCATATGGTACCTTTAACTACCCTAACTCCTATCTGAATATTTTTCAATTATTACAATGACATTACTGCGAGTCTGAATTCACTATATTGGGGTTCACTATGTTCGTCTTGCACAATCTATTGATTTGTCTGTAACCTCTTATCTAGCCATAACTAGACTCTTCCTGAATCAACTACTAATTTCTCGTTGCTCCATTTTCATATCTGTATTTTGCGTAATCCCTCTTGGGTTATTCCCTTTGTCTTAACTTACGTCTTGCACTGGTTCCTTATTTATCAATAACATCTCGGGTAGGAACCCTTACTTCCTTTCCTTGACATCGTGTTTGCATAATGTTCTGGAATCGTAGCATATTTGTAGGATTTGAATCAGTGCAATATCATTCATTTTCTCATTTTTATCGCATTCTTTTACCACTCTATATTTACTAGAACCGCTTAATTCTGACTTCATGCCACATCACTCCATATTCCCCCCTTTAGGGTAGTACTAAGAATCGGAGCTACGACGATCTACGTATAGATGTTTTACCTCTTCATCTTTGGCATCTTTTCACATCATCGATGATCCTTACTCGCCTCGCGGCAATCCTTCTGTACCAAGGATAACGAAATTCCTGACTCGCGAGAGTGACACTTAGTGTAACTGGCACATATAGTCCCTTAAGCTTAACTTTACTCACCTTTCTTGCTTTAGGGAAGCGTCTTCCTGAATGACCTTTAAAGGGCATTCCTCTGTCGTCCATTCTATTATCGCCGAGATGCAATCTCTAAAATTCTCATGATGCCGACTATTACTCAGTCCCTAGTTCATGCTTAGTTTATCTTGTTCATCAGTCCATGCTGATTTCTTATTACTCTAGGGTCTAACTTTTCCTTCCGGTAATCACGTTAGAGTCACGAACCTATTTCTCGAAATAAGGATATGACTTTATGGCCTATACTCTTTTGTCGTCTCAAGGCCTGTCACCTCTTGTCTTTTCCTTCACTTGACTATAGACTCTGTAATATTATCATCTTTTTGATCTACCGTTGTCATCCATCTATCACATCTTACTCATAATGCTTCATTAACTCTCTCCTTATTTTCCGCAAATATTTATGTCTATCACTTTATTCTGAAAACTCGAACAAGACATTATTTTGAGTGTAGCTCCCCTTGCTCCATCTACTAGCTCTTTGGGTTGACTAACATTCTTTCTCCACTAGGGACGGAAGCTAAACTAAGGTAATATATATCTCTTCAAGGCTTCCAGTGCCTATCTTTCTAGTATTCATATCTAGCTGCACTATTTTAGAGTGCACCCTCTGGGTGTCTCACAAGGAGATCTATTAGCACATTTGCAATATCCTTTGGAAATGTCAGCTAACGCTAACAATCCATCCACCATTTTGGGTTACCCTGACCCCAGCTAGATCCTGATATCCTGCCTTCTCTTATACTACTCAAAAGGCTTATATTCCTCTTCGATAATCTTCATTAGTAGGGTAGCTCGTACACTTTTTCATCTTTCTTGTTTTACTTGCTGAAACTTTTATCTACCTTCCGATTCTCTTATTCCTTTTTACCATAAGAGTGGATAGACATTTTTACCTTAGGGATCCTTATCAAGAAGTTTTACACATCTTAGTAAACACATGATCTGCTGAAGACCTCACATTTACTCATCATAAGCATCATGAAAAATCGAGTTCCTCTGACTCAACTCTTCCACATCTATATCTCTTACCAACAGTATTTCTGGATGTAGGAATCGTCGTATTATGAATAAAGTAGAGTTTAGGAAATTGAGTTCTTACAACTGAGCTCTACCACACGATCTAGAGTAAGAAGAAAAAGTGACAGTCCTAAATGCCCTGTAGCCTCCTGCTTATAAGTGTGGTGCACGACACACCCATAAACAAGACTCTACTAGACACAGCTTGTAGACTCCCTAGGACAGAACTGCTCTGATACCACTTTTGTCACGACCCAAACCAATGGGCCGCGACGGGCACCCAGTACCTTACTCAACCGAGTACCATTGCAACGTATATTTCTTATCACATCATCATATATAAACTCAAAACATAGGTCGACAAGGCCGTACAATCTTTCACGTACACGACATATGTCTACAAGCCTCTAAGAGTACATAATTGTCATAAAGGTCGGGACAGAGCCCCGCCATACCAAACCATACACATCTAAATCATACCGACAAACAAGCAACTCCAGAGCAAATGGAGTGCACCAATATCTTCTGCTGAGCTGATCGCCTACTTGGAGGATTCTCGACCTATCTATCGAGACCTGCGGGCATGAAACGCAGCATCCACAGGCAAAAGTGACGTCAGTACAAATAATGTACTGAGTATGTAAGGAATGAAAATCAGTAAATAATAGACATGAGAGAAACATGGAGTAAAAGACTCGACATGTACGTCTGCATAGCTCTGTGAATCATTTCATTTTTATAACGTCATGCATATGCATATAAATGTCATACCATGCATAGGTATATGTGTTCATAATATCATCAAGCCTCTGAGGGCATCCCATCATATCCTTTCGACCACTGTGGGCAAATCATCAATGTATACCAGCTGATCAGGTGGTGGTGCGTATATAACACCATAACCTTTTCCCATATCCCATATACATATATACGCGTATATAACGCCATCTGGTCATGGGTCAATGTATATGTATAAATGCATGAAATACATAAGAAATACGTTAATAATATTTTCTCGGAATGTCATAAAAATAATATGCCTTAAGAAATACGTTAATAAGATTTTCTCGTAATGTCATAAAAACAATATGCATGTCGGATAAATTTTATTAAATACGTATTTTTCTGAGACCCATGAACAGAAGATATAATAATAATTCACATGGGGAATCAAGAATATAGACACCCCTAATATTTCTATGAATAGAGTCGTTTATGAAAACTGTGCGTTTGCTCGTTTCTTTCAATATCATTTGGGTCATGCCAAAAGAAAGAAGGGAAAGCCTTACCATACCTGAGTTGATTCGCTTGACAATCCTCTAATACACGTTAATTGTGACAAAATATGGAACAAGTCGTATGAAAAGCTCGAAGCAATCACGTTGCTATGCAAAGAAAATCTTAACCGAAACCTTTCCTTAAGAACATAGCAACAACATTGCTATTTGGAAAGTGAATTAATGCTGGTGCTTGAATTGTAAAGTTTCTATGTAAAGCTTGGATTGTAAAGTTTCTATGTAAAGCTTGAATTGTAAATTTTCTATGTAACGTTGGTGCTAGAATTGTAAAGAACTTAAAATGGATCTCTGTCCTTAAATGAGTAAGGTGACTCACGTTCAAGACTTTCCCACCTCTCTTACTCTTGCCACCTCTTTTAATTACTTAAGAGTCATTTGGTTAAAGAGTGGCTTGCTGCCACGTTGGTCTTTCCCATCATTATCCAAATAATTCTTTAATTAAGTGGGTAATATTTTATTACCCAATAATTAACCAATTACCCGCATAATTAAGAATTGTCTCAATTTACTTAAAATACTACTTACTTTTAACACACTTTATTCACCTTACTATCATGGCCATGTAGTACCTTGTATGGTATTAGTCCGTAAATACCGGGTATTTTAGCTCGGGTCGTACTTTATCCAAAATATCAAACTTCGACGAAATTCATTTTCTCTGATTTGCTTACCCTCTCACCTTCACAAATTTACTCGTCACTTGTTTGAAATAGCATAATGCTTAAAAATTCAAAATAATCTCTTTCCCAAACTTACGTCGATTAACTTACGATGAAACTTTAACGTACGAAAATGCGGGATGTAATATCTCATTTCCGAGCTTTCAACAATTTATTTATGGCCTACTTTCACATATGAAAATATGGGGTGTAATATATTCATTCATGATATCTTGATTTACTCCAGCAGTCGAGAGGAGCATGAGCAACATCTTCGGAGTGTGCTTCATACTTTGAAATATAATCAGTTATATGCCAAATTTTCAAAATGTGAGTTTTAGTTAGACTCAGTTGCCTTTTTGGGGTATGCTATATCGGAAGAAGGCATAAATGTGGATCCTAAGAAGATTGAGGCTGTTCAGAATTGGCCTAGACCTACTTTAGTTACAGAGATCCAGAGTTTCCTAGGTTTAGCAGGTTATTATAGTCGGTTCGTGGAAGGGTTTTCATCTATAGCAAACTCATTGACCAGACTGACTCAAAAGGGTGTCCCATTCAGATTTGTCAGACGAGTGTGAGTTAAGCTTTTAGAAGCTCAAGACTGCTTTGACTACGGCGCCAGTGTTGGTATTACCCACAAGTTCAGGATCGTATACGGTATATTGTGACGCATCTCATATTGGGCTTGGTGTAGTATTAATGCAAGTTGGCAAGGTGATTGCATATATGTCGCGACAGTTTAAAGTTCACGAGAAGAATTATCCTGTTCATGACTTAAAACTGGCAGCCATTGTTCATGCGCAGAAGATTTGGAGGCATTACCTGTACAGTGTCTCGTGTGAGGTATTTTACTGATCATCGTAGCCTTCAGTATCTGTTCAAACAAAAAGATCTTAATTTGAGGCAGAGAAGATGGTTGGAATTGTTGAAAGACTATGATATCACCATTTTGTATCACCGGCCTTCAGTACCATTTTGCGTATATTCCGGTTGGTGAAAGGCCATTAGCTGAAGATGTTCATACTTTGGCTAATCAGTTTGTGAGGTTAGATGTTTCAGAACCCAATCGGGTTCTAGCTTGCACAATCGCTCGGTCTTCTTTATTTGAGCGCATCAGAGAGAGACAGTATGATGATCCTTATTTACTTGTCCTTAAGGATACAGTGCGGCATGGTGATGCCAAACAGGTTGTTGTGGGGGAAGATGGAGTTCTACGAATGCAGGGTCGTATTTGTGTGCCTAATGTTGACGGGCTTCGTGAATTAATTCTTGAAGAGGCACACAGTTCCAAATATTCTATTCATCCAGGTACCGCCAAAATGTATCAAGATTTGCGGCAACATTATTGGTGGAGGAGAATGAAAAAGGATATAGTTGCATATGTAGCTAGTGTCTGAATTGTCAGCAAGTTAAGTACGAGTATTAGAGACCTGGTGGTTTGCTTCAGAAGTTAAAAATTCCTGAGTGGAAATGGGAACGTATCACTATGGATTTTGTTGTTCGACTCCCACGGACTAAGAGAAAATTTGACGCAGTTTGGGTCATTGTGGACAGGTTGACCAAGTCAACACATTTCATTCCAGTGGCAGTTACCTATTCTTTAGAGAGGTTAGCTGAAATTTACATTCGTGAAATTGTCCGCCTACATGGTGTGCCCGTCTCTATTATTTTAGATTGAGGTATGCAATTTACCTCACACTTCTAGAGGGTTGTACAGCGTGAGTTAGGCATGCGGGTTGAGTTGAGTACAACATTTCATCCACAGACAGACAGACAGTCAGAGCGCACCATTCAGATATTGGAAGATATGCTTTGCGCTTGTGTTATAGACTTTGGAGGTTCTTGGGATAAATTCTTGCCACTTGCTGAGTTTACTTATAATAATAGCTACCAGTCGAGCATTCAGATGGCTCCATATGAGGCATTATACGGAAGGCGATGCCGATCGCCAATTGGTTGGTTCGAACCGGGAGAGGCTCGGTTGTTGGGTACCGATTTGGTACAAGATGCTTTGGATAAGGTCAAAGTTATTCAGTATTGACTTCGTACAGCTCAGTCTAGGCAAAAGAGTTATGCCGACCGTAAAGTTCGTGATATTGCATTCATGGTTGGAGAGAGAATATTACTCCGGGTTTCACCTATGAAAGGTGTAATGGGGTTCGAAAAGAAGGGCAAGTTGAGCCTTAGGTATATTGGACCCTTTGAAATTTTTGAAAGGGTGGGTGAAGTAGCCTACAAGCTTGCATTACCACCTAGTTTATCAGTGGTTCATCCGATGTTCCATGTATCTATGCTCCGGAAATATCATGGTGGTTCATCCCATGTGTTAGATTTCAGCTTAGTCCAATTGGACAAAGATTTGACTTACGAGGACGAGTCGGTGGCTATTCTAGCTCGGAAGGTCCGACAGTTAAGGTCTAAGAGTTATCCTTCAGTTCGGGTGCAATGGAGAGGTCAACTGGTAGAGGCATCAAACCTGGGAGTCCGAGTCGGATATGCGGAGTAAATATCCATAATTATTCACCAGCTCAGGTACTTTTTCTAACTTCGTTCGAGGACGAACGTTTGTTTTAGAGGTGGAGAATGTGATGACCCAAAATGTCATCTTTAAATTTAATAATTAATTCTATGTTCTAAGACTTCAAAAAGCACTATTTATCACTCCTCGACTTGTGTGCACTGTCCGTATAATTTTTTGGAAAGTTTTTGTGTGAAAAATGGATTAAAATGTGAAATAGAGCTTTAAAACTCAATTGAGTTGACTTTGGTCAATATTTTGAGCAAACAGACTCGGATAAGCATTTTGACAGTTCTGGTAGGTCCGTATCATAATTTGGGACTTTGGCGTATGCCCGAAATTGAATTCCGAGTTCCCTAGCCCGAGATATGGAATTTTGATGAATGATTAAAAGTTTGAAAGCTTAATGATTTTTAAGAAGTTACTGATGTTAGATTTATTGACATCGGGTCCGTATTTTGATTCCGGAGCCCAGTACAGGTCCACTATAATATTTATGACTTGTCTGTCAAATTTGGTGGGAAACGGAGTTGATTTGACGTGATTCGGACGTCCGGTTGTAAACATATAAGTTTTAAAGTTTTCTAGAAAATTTCATTCGATTTGGGGTTATATTCATAGTTCTAGGTATTTTTTGGCGATTTGATCGTGCGAGTAAGTTCGTATGATGTTATAGGACTTGTGTGCATGTTTGGTTTGGAGCCCCGAGGGATCGGGTGAGTTTCAGATGCTCAACGGGCCATTTTGGGCTTAAGGAAGAAGGCAGATTTTTGGTGTTTTGTTGCAGAATTTTTACTCATCGCGATCGCGTGAGGTCACTCGTGATTGCGTTCACGTAGAGTTAAAGAGGCTAAAGCTGAGCCACGTGCTTTACTCATCGCGATCGCGTGAGATCGTTCGCGATCGCGTAAGTATGTGAGTCAAAGCATCGTGTTCGCGTGGTGTTTTACGCGTTCGCGTAGAGTAAATTTCTGGGGCAGCAAAGTAGAGCTTCGCGATCGCGATTAAGAAAAAGCTGGGCAGCCAAAAATGTGCTTCGCGATCACGAAGCATTGTACGCGATCGCATAAGGTAAAATTTGGGCAAACATAACTTATGTTCTGGAAAATGGGATTCGTCCCATTTTCAACCAATTCCAATTTCTGAGCTCGGGTAAGGCGATTCTTGGGCGATTTTCACGGGAAAATATTGGGGTAGGTGTTCCTTATCCTATATTGATTATATTTCATGATTACATACTCGTTTATATCATGAATCCGTGAAATTTTATGAGAAAAATCAGATTTTTATAAAATCTTCCAAAAACAAAAATTTAAGATTTGAAAGTCCCTTTGACATCGGAATTGGATAATTTTTGTATCGTTGAACTCGTAGCGGAACGGGTATTCGGATTTCGCGAGTTTTTCTGGGTTTTGAGATGTGGGTCCCTCTGTCGAATAATAAAATGAATTTCAGATTTTATTCGAAAAATTAGTAAATTCATATGGAATTAATTCCTATGATTCGTATTGAGTATATCAAATTGTTTGTGAAGAGATTTGACCCTTTTGGAGACAAATTCAAAAGGAAAAGTTGTGGTCGAATAATTTATTGGAATTTGCAAAACGAGGTAAGTGTCGTGATTAACCTTGACTTGAGGGAATAGAACTTTTAAATTATTTGTTATGTGAAATGCATGTGAATGTTGTATAGGCGAGGTGACGAGTGTCTATACGTCGTCAAATTAATTATTTGCATAATTATTTGAAAATCCTAAATTATTTTAATACCCGAATTAATTGTTATAAAAATTGTTTCTCTCCTATTCTTTGTCAAATATTAGTTCTTGAATTCCTGCAATAATTGCTACATGCTTATTTGATTTATGTGCAATAATTGCTACTTGACATTTAGCATATTAAATATTAAACTGCCTATTTTTTCCCTGATTTTCATAATAAATTACTTTTTGTCATTGTTTGTTTCATAATTAAATTATAATTAATGTATGCTTGTTGTCTATAATTTTATATTAATTGTTGTATTTATTGGGGAAATTTCATCTATAAGAATTGGTAAATGCATATATTGGAGGAGCAGGTTGCACGCCGCAACAGACTTATTAAAAAGTCTATATTGGGAGATCGGATTGCACGCCGCAACGGACTTATTAAAAAGTCTATATTGGGAGATCGGATTGCACGCCGCAACAGACTTATTAAAAAGTCTATATTTGGGGATCAGGTTGCACGCCGCAACAGACTTATTAAAAAGTCTATATTGGGGGATCGGACTGCACGCCGCAACAGACTTATTAAAAAGTCTATATTGGGGGATCGGATTGCACGTCATAACAGACTTATAAAAAAGTCTATATTGGGGGATCAGATTGCACGCCGCAACAGACTTATTTAAAAGTCTATATATACTTGAGTAAAATAAATATATATGGGAGGATTGAAAATGAATAATTGGTTATGACTGCTGAGTTGGCTTCAACTATTAAAAATGAGTTACCTGATTTATTTCTATTATTGTTGTTGTTACTATTATTGCGTACAGGTTAATGTGAGTGATCTGCCTTAGCCTCGTCACTACTTCGTCGAGATTAGGCTCAGCACTTACCAGTACATGGGGTCGGTTGTACTGATACTACACTCTGCACTTCTTGTACAGATTTTGGAGTTGGTCCCGACGGCGTACCATAGACTTGCTCGGATTTCAGCTACCAGAGAAGACTTGAGTTATAACTGTACGGTGTCTGCAGTTCTGAAGTCCCCGTCTACTCTACTTTAGCTGTGTGTTTGTTTCCAGACAACTTTATTTTAATCAGACCTTTATTTGTATTATTCTAGAAGCTCGTGCACTTGTGACACCAATTCTGGGATGGTATTTAGACTCCGTTATCTTTATGGATTATTCACTATATTTCAGACTTTACTTCCCCATTTGTTTCTTTGTTATTAATAAATTTAAAAATTATTTTAAAATAGATTATATTATTCTAAAGTTGGCTTGCCTAGCAAGTGAAATGTTAGGCGCCATCATGGTCCGAAGGTGGGAATTTTGGGTCGTGACATTATTGCGGAAATTTAAACATGATGCAAATTCCATTTGGACCATGAGAGTCGCCTTTTAGATGATGAGGATGATATCCTTAGACCATGACGTCCTGGGGCATGAAGTGTATGATAAGAGATTCGCAGGCCATGAAATGGTGTCCTCAGGCCATGAGGATGGTGCCTCTGGACTATGACGCTTTTGAATAATGATATGCAGTTTCGAGAGATCCTCCGGCCATGGCATGGTGTCTTCGGGCTATGAGGATGATGCCTTCAAACTATGACGCCTTCGGATAATGTGACGATGTTTCAGCCATGAAATGCACGGATGCATTGATATTTATTGCTCGATAGAAGGGACAAGTGATGCTTAGTCATATGCGAGAATGAGACAAGGCAGCGCTTAGCCTTGTATGAGATGAGGGCAGTGCTTAGCCCTATGCAGAGAGAGGCAACGTTTGGCCTTATGCAGTGATTGGAGGTAGTGCTTAGCCTAAAGAAAACTAATAATGGCAGTGTTTAGCCCTATGCAAAGTAGTGAGGGCAGCTCTTAGCCCTATACAGGGGAAGGCGGTGTTTAGCCTTATGCAATGTGGTGGAAGCGGTTCTTAGCCTCATGCAATGTAATGGAGAGAGGAATTTCTCATGCAAAGAAAGGCAGCGTTTATCCTTATGCAATGATGAGGGCAGTGCTTAGCCTTATGCAAGTAATGAGGGCAGTGCTTAGCCCTATGCAGAGAAAGGCAGCGTTTAACCTTATGCAGCGGTAATGGAGGCAGTGCTTAGACTCATGCATTGTAATGGAGACAGTGCTTAGTCTCATGCAATGAAAGGCAGTGTTTAGCCCTTATGCAATAATGGAGGCAGTGCTTAGCCTCATGTAATGTAAATAAGGGTAGCGCTTAGCCCTACGCAGAGGAAGGCAGTGCTTAGCCTTATGCAATAGTGGAGGCAGTGCTTATCCTTATGCATTGTAGTGGAGACAGTGCTTAGTCTCATGCAAAGAAAGGCAGTGTTTAACTTTATGCAATAATAGAGGCTGTGCTTAGCATCATGAAATGTAATGAGGGCAGTGCTTAGCTCTATGCAGGGGAAGGCAGTGCTTAGCCTTACGCAATAATGGAGGCAGTGCTTAGCCTCATGCAATGTAATGAGGGAAGTACTTAGCCCTATGCAAAGAAAAGCGATGATTAAATATGAGGAAGAAAAGTGGTTCTTAGTTTGACGCATTTGTGCTTGGCGACTTCCGTCGGTATGAAGATAGTGGTCTTGTTGTATATATTTGTGGACGTGCTTGCTATTTTCGTTATGCCTGCATCCAAAGAAAAAATTGTGAGTTTTTGGGGGAGGTCGGTTCATGCTCTCCATTCCTCAGTTCGCCTTTGCTCCTGTCTTGACGCCTTGTTCGAGTCACCCTGGGTAACATCTGGCTATTACAGAAATGCGGTTTTCGAAAATACGCATTTGCAGTAAATCATTTGCCAATAATGCAATTGCTTTAAAGGATAATGCACAAAAGTAAATAGTTTGGTCGAATCATAGGCCGTGACATGCTTTGAGACATTGCGACCTTCTTAACTCAGAATTTTGAGGACCCCCCCAAAATTCTTTCCTAGTTTAATGTATGCTTCTGGCGATAGATTGACGAAAGCTTTAGATCCTGCCCCAGTTTCTGAGCGTAGAGGGGAATGAAGATTTTATCAAACACATTTAGCTAACAACATAGTTAAGAATCAGATAATGAAATAGTAGAAAGGGACACACGTTTGCCTATTTTCGTATCGTGATTTTGGACTTGGGCATATGCCAGAATTGAATTCGGAGGTTCCTAGGTTGAATTGACTTATTTTGCCTAAAGTTGGCAATTTGAGGTGTAGAAGTTTCCTTAAGTTTGACCGTAGATTGACTTTGTGGCTATCGAGTTCGGATTTTGGTTTTGGGACTTGGAATAGGTCTGTTTTGCTATTTGCAACTTTTCTGCAAAATTTGGTGTAATTAGGATTTGATAGAATTCGGACGCTTGGTTGTGATTCTAGAGGTTCTTAAGTTTTCCTTTTGAATTCATGCGTTTTCATGGCCAATTCGTGGTTCCATATGTTATTTTGGTATTTTGACCATGAGAGCGAGTTTGTATGATGTTTTAGACTTGTGTGGATGATTGATATAGATTCCCGAGGGCTCTGGTGAGTTTCGGACATGTTTCGGATTGGATTGAGCTGGTTATAGGTTGCTGGTGTGCTTGTGTTGCAGTTGTCATAATTGCGAGCACCAGCATTGCAATTGCGAAGAGGACATGGGAAGTCCAGATGTCGCAAATGCGACTCCCTCTTCGCATTTGTGAAGACAATATAGGGTTGGGTTGGGTTGCATTTATGGCCATTGTGTTACTTTTGCGAAGAAGGCTGCCATCACAATTGCAAAGCCTTTGTCGCAATTGCGACATCTATGTGGGCTGTCAGGGTTCGCTTTTGTGATCCATGTTGTCGCGCTACGTTTTCTCGTGAAAGCAGGTTTTGACATGTGACAACTCTTTTAAAATGGGAGTAAATGAGAAGAGTCGCCATCTAACGATTTTTAAGGTGCATTAGGGCACCTATTTATGAATGAGTCTGTTTTAACTAGTTTGTGTCACCAATGATCGGGTAAGGGCTCAAATTACCTCAAAGAGAAAAGGTTAGGCACTTTTCGAGGTCCACAACTATGAGTCCAGGCTGAATTTTACGCTATATGGGTTTAATGAATTATAATTATCTTATCATCCTATGTGATCATATAAGTTAAGAAATATTGGGAGTCTAAGCAAATTACACGTAAGAAAAGAAAGCGGGTTATTATTTATAAGTAATTAATACAATCTTACAAGATTACAAGATATGGCCTATTTTAATTTAAGTCCAAACAAGCGTAAACTGCAGGGGGGTCCTAAGCTTTTTTAGCCTAAAGGATCACCCCGTGCAACAAAAATAATACTTCGCAACTCCCTTAAAGGTAAGGGTTGCTCATATTATTCAGCGGGCACAGACTATCATCTCCTGCTACCCAATTATTATGTTAAAGTTGTTTACCTGAAGTGTTCTAATTCAATTCTAAACTAGACTTTACTCAGGATGCTCAAAATAATAAAACTAAGCGCGCAATCAAAACAAATAGTACTGCACCTAGTTAACATTTAAGGGCTCAAATTGGCCTCCTCACGTAGACACAAATGCACGTAATTAATTATACGCTCATGCTAACAATGTTCTAGATTATTAACCAGGTGGCTATAGATAGGCAGGCTTGGAATCAAGGTATATTAAATTGTTCAAGACCTATAGGCATGATTTCTCTGTGATTGAACGACTCAATAAAATCCTATAGACATTATTTCTAGGCAGATTATCTTGACAAAGCTATTGTTTTTAATACACAATTCGATTAGGGATCCTATAGTCATGGTTTCTAGGCTAGTGACAACACCATATAGGCATGATTTCTATATGATTTGCGCCTGGGCAGTGAGTACATTGAAAGTGCAAAATTACTCATTTTGTCCCTATATACATGATTTCTAGGTGAGTAGTTACATCCTATAGGCATGATCTCTAAATAGTTTGTACCTGGGAAACAAAGTAATTGAGAACACATACTTGTTTTATTTATACCTATAGGTATGTTCTCTAGGTGGGCAGTATGATGAGAATAGTAACAACGACAATTTTGATTAATCAAATCGAGGTCCCATAGACATGGTATATTGGTGTAACGATCAACAAGTCTTGTTTTAGTTCCTATATATATGGTATCTAGATGTGTCATGTGATTGAAAGAAGTGTGCCAAAGCATTCATTTCCAGTCATTGCATTGAGTTCCTATAGGCATGAGATCTAAGCACAACAAGTCTAATTTCAGACCTTATAGGCATATTAACGTTTGCAAGTTAAGGACTTATATTAACCCTAGGTCATTCTTTCTAAGTGAATAGACAATTAATCAACACATCATGCAGATAATTCCCAAAGATGGGACATGGCAAGCAAATAACAATTATAGCCCTATAGACATGCTTTCTACCCATTCATACAAAGATAGAGTATCCCAGGCCCCCCAACTCTAACTAATCCCTAGCTGTTGTTTATTACAAGTTATTACAGGCCCATGTGGAAGAATACATGTCTCAAATATGATCAAATTACAAGCTGAAACAAATACAGGCCCAATAAACAGTTACATGCCCAAAGAAAATAACCCAGTGATACTTCTGGGCCTTCAGCAGCCCCATTCCCCGCACAAACAGCAGACTCAAATCCCCGGCTCACCCATGGCATAAGAGAGTTACAAGGTACAACTCCAACAACACACATGGATAAAAACCAGGCCCAAATAGATGACTTACATACCCAGCCGGATTCCAAACTTAACCATACAAGTAACAAACTATATATAAGATTAATTAAACAACCTTTTGAAGTCTACACACTGAATTCTCAAAGTTGTAGCTAATAGCAGTTCTCACTAAAACATATTGACAAGTTTATAGAGCACACGTAAGGTAGGTTCTTGCCTGCATATTTTAGGAATAAAGCTAAGGTAAACAGATTGACCATCATGAGATAGCATACTTAATTCAAGTGAAGTTTAAAACAAAGCATAGCTAGAACAAGCCTAAAGCACTTTAGAGAGGAGGTTGAAGCATGAAAAACTAGTAGAGTCATAGTGGAGCACAACCTTTACATGGTTTTCTTAATATGGGAGCCATAACAGAACATGTTCATAGTCAAGCAATTACTTAACAGGGAAAGCCTTAGCATGCAAAATATTAGTCACAATTTAATTTCTGAAGTAAGGCAAACAGGCATCAAATCCAGTAATAGTTGACCACATATAGGGGAAAAGGCTAGTTGTAAAGTTTACTCTAAAGGTTTAACTAGTACTGAAGAATACAGAGTTGATCAAGTCTACAAACACACAATAGAAACATAAATTGCATGAGAGCAGGTTGTAAGGAACAGTAGAACCCAAGAAGGCAGCAAGTTAGGCATGAGTGACTTAGCAGGAATTAGAATACCTCCTAGGCATGAGTTTGGTTGACATAACAATCCAGAACAAGGCAAAGAGGTAAACTTGGGATTCACAACAGTCATGAGCACAACATAGTAGACTAAATAAGTTTAGGAGAGCCAGAATTCATAGTAGGCAGGGACGCATTAAAATTGTGTTATCAACCCTCACATAAGTGAAAAGGCTAGATATTGCATTTTTACCTTAGAAGCTATATGTACTATTGAACATCAAATGAGTAAAATAGGCAGGGGACACACATTAAAGCTCTGCAAGCTAGCACGTTTGGCTAACAACATAGTTAAGAATCGGTCCTAGCAGAGCATTAGATACATTAGAGCACATAAATTGATTTATCACAAAGATGCAAAACAAAGTAGGGAGATAAACCCAGTACGAGTAGTAGGAATAAACCTTAAAACACATAAAACATACTAGGTTCGGCATACTTAAAGTGGTGGGAATCATTAATGATGAACACATACAATAGGCATATGTGAGAGTCAGAAGTTGGGCAAGTTCAGATGCTAGAAAAGTTCAAAGTCACAAGATAACATGGGTAACACAGCATCATATTGATTCACAAAGTTAAAGTAACATAGATATACAAAATATGAACGCAACGAGAAGGAATGAAATTGACACAGCCAAAGACACTTACCAGTTGCAAATTAACAAATGAGTAAACAAGAAGAATAACTTCGACAATACTTCAATCGTTGATAGCAAAGAGAGCAGCAAAACCCAAAACTTAGTGCATCAGAGTTCTCAAGGGATTCAGATGAACCTCGAGCAATGCTCGCACTGAGAAGGTTAGTTAATCAAATTTCAGTGGCCTTGGCTTTCAGTTGGCCAAGAGCCTAAGTTTTAGAATAGTGTAGATTGAGTGAGAGTGAAATAATAACAGTAGCTTCCTCTTCTATTGGGGAATTTGGGGGAAGGGTTTATATAGAAATCGATTAGGCGAAAAATCATGGAGAGAAGTCAGTCAAACACAAATAAGGAAAAGGAAAATTTCATGCAATCAGTGAAGCAACCAGTAAAGGAAACAAATCACTTTTAAACCCTAGTTAGTGTCCAATGACTACAAATCAAACTAGTAGGGCAACAATCGTCCCCTTTCGAGTGTATATAGACGAAATTTAGTCTGAGTCTTCAAATATCAAAGTCAATCAGGCCTGATTTTGAAAGGCAGTACTTGCCAAAATTGGACAGGTACTAAGTAACACTATGAACGCGTGAGTAGTTACGGAATAGTATAAATAAGGCAAGCAAATCACGAGAGGATTCCATAGTATAGCCAGATTCAGAGAGGATTTGGGGGATAAGTCGGCTAGGGTTTTACAGAAGGGAGGAGAGGGTGGAGACGGTTAAGAGTGTTAAGAGGCGGCTGGTTGTAGGAAATGGGGATTAGGGTTAGGGATTTTGGTAAAATAAAAAGGGGTGTGGATTATGAGCCATTGATCTCTGAGATCAACGGCTAGGATTAGAAATGGAACTTGTTCGGGAATGGACATTTGGTTTGGACTTGGGACATTGGGTTTGGGCTGCTGATGGGTCAAGGGAAATGGGCATGCTTATTTGGACCTGAATTGGTCCGAATATTAGCCCTATATTGGGCTGTAATTTAAAATACATGAAATTTATTAAAATAAATTATAAAAAGGATACTAAATAAATAAAAAATTTATTTAAGACATTAAAATACTTAAAAACAATAACAGGTCAGAAATGCAAAGATTCTATTTTGACACAAATAATATAGTAAAAATGTAATTATTATGAGAATATAGAATATTATTGCAAAATATTGTAAAATAGTAGAAAGAGGCAAATATAAATATGTAAAAATGGAATAAAAGTTATAAAATGCATATGGGTACAAATAATGAATTTTTACCAGGCGACCCCGGGGTTGACTTTTGTTGACTTTTTGGGAAATGTTTAAAGATCTTAGCTTTATTAATCGAAATTAATTTCACTTGCATTGTTTTATAATATTAAGACATTTTTTGTTATATTTGAGCCGTGCGGAGGCGAATTTTAAGGGAAAAACTATTTTTGAGTGTTGATTTGGCCTAGTTAAGGTAAGTATCTTGCGTAACTTTGTATGGAGAAAACTACCCCTTAGGATTCGGTTTGATCGTACTATTTGAATTATGTGGAAGACGTGTACATGAGGTGACGAGTGTGTACACGGATGTTTATGTGAAAATTGACCGGTTTAGACTCTTAGGTTAATCATAAGCATTTAATTGAAGTTGTTATCATTTGTTCTATCTTTTATTGTCATGCTTATTCTTACATGCCTTATTAGAAGTTCTCATTACATGTTCTAGTTTCCATTGTCGAGGTTGCTCTTATATGCATCTATTAGTAGTTATTGTTACATGCCATTCTTTCCGTTGTTGAGTTATTATCATGCATTTAGTCGTAGTCGCTATTTTATGCTATCTTTTGCATTGTTAAGCTTATGTTTTGCACTTGAATTGAAAGTTTCCATCTCATGGGAATACCTTCATTTGTTGAGTTATTGAAGTTGTAGTTGTGAAAGCTATTAACACATTGTGGTTGAAGTTGTTGATTATTGGGATATCTTTCCTTGTTGAGTTGTTTCTCATTCAGTTTGCTGTTGTTGAGATTCATGTACATATTGTGGTTGAGCCGTCAGTCGTGGGCTATGTGTTCTGGTAACATTGGTATTGTTGATTTGGCAATGTTATGGCATATGGGCACGTGTGGTACGAGTTGATTATTGTGTTATAATAATGATACGCATGCGGTCGTATAAGTGTGAGCATTAAAATGCATGCGGTGAGATAAGGTGGGATTTATACGCATGTTGCTAGTAAGGGAATTACTTGAAGTCACGCGGTGAGATAAGGGGGCTAAAGCGCGTGTAACTATTTTGAAAAAAATATTTTTATAATAAAGGCAAGGCTCATGCGGTGAGATAAGGAATATTGTGATTGTGACTTGTGAAATGTGAATATGAGGTGTGGTATCTTGAATGTGATTCTTGTTGGGCATTCTATATTGAAAAGAGTTGTTGATCGGAACGGTTATTATCTTTCCTTCATTCATTTTACTTGTATTTTATGGTATTTGATCACTTGTTGTTATTACCATATGATCCCTCTATGTTGTCTTTTAACACCTTAATATATGTTGTTAGCCTTTATATCATTGTACTGTTCTGTTGTCATTATTTCATTGCTTTTCCTTATTAGATTATATTAATATTATGTTTCTGTTTCCACATCTAGTAGGTGTCATGACCTGGCCTCGTCACTACTCTACTGAGGTTAGGCTTGATACTTACTGGTACCATTGTGGTATATTCATGCTACGCTTCTACACATTTTTGTGCAGATCCAGGTACTTCTGCTCGTGTTGGACGTCAGTGTGTTGACCTAGAGATTTCGGAGATATCAAGGTATACCTTCTTGACACTCGCAGGCCTCAGAGTCACCTTTTGTTATTGCCTTTACTATTGTTTATCTTCATATAAAAAATAATTGTATTTAGAGATTACTAGTGCATTTACTATAGAGTTTATGACTCTGTTCCACCGGTTTTGGGGATTTTGTACCTGTTGATCTATTTTGGTTTTATTGTGAAAATTATTAGTTTAATTTTATATCTTGTTCGTTAATTTTGTTATAGTCTCAATGATTATTAAGCTTGCCTAATCTTAG
Source organism: Nicotiana tabacum (assembly GCF_000715075.1). Lineage (NCBI taxonomy): Eukaryota > Viridiplantae > Streptophyta > Magnoliopsida > Solanales > Solanaceae > Nicotiana > Nicotiana tabacum. The sequence goes on along the minus strand of NC_134091.1, from coordinate 75,530,213 downwards.
AGACTAGGTGCCCTCACGATATCCTAATATGGGAATTTGTGGTCGTGGCAAGTTGGTATTAGAGCTTTAGGTTCATAGGTACTACAAGTCATAAGCAAGTTTAGTAGAGTCTTGCGTATCGGTACGGAGACGTCTGTACTTATCTTCGAGAGGCTACAGAACTATTAGGAAAATTTCACTTCTTTGATTCTTTATCATGGATTTTAAAATCTGATCCTTTGTCTTTCTATTCTCTCACCAATGGTGAGGACACGCACTCCTAGATCAGATGATCAGACACCCGCGCCCCCTACTAGTGTCGCGAGAGGCCGTGGCCGAGGTAGAGGCCGAGGAGGGGCACGTTCTGCATCCAGAGCACCTGCCCGAGCAACGACTGAGAAGCCACCAGCCGCTCCGGTTGGGGGACAGGAACCTGAGGCACCTGTTGTTACCCCTGGACTTCAGGAGACCCTAGCACATTTCCTGAGTATGTTCGGTACTTTAGCTTAGGTGGTATTGATCCCTATAATCAGCTACATCTCAGGCTGGGGGAGGAGCTCAGACTCCCGCGACCCGTACTCTAGAGCAGCGGGTCTATGTTGATCAGGTTCCGACAGTTATACTAGCACCGCCCGTCATTCCGGTTCAGCCTGAGCTCAGGCCAGAGGCATCTGAGGAGGAGCAGAGGAGACTTGAGAGGTTCAAGAAGTATTGTAAGGCCCCACTAAAATTTCCAAATGATTTAAGATTTTAAAGTGAGCCAACGGTATTTGGAAATAATGTGTTTGAGTATTAAAAGAGACCCATGGGATAGAACCACATTATTTTGAAATGAAAATATATGTTTAAGGTGTTTTGGAACATACTAAGGAGTTTTGTGAATGGAAAGAATTTGTGTGAAACAATTTGGATACATTAAGTGAAAAGGATGTCTCAATGCGCATAAGATCCTACTTCAAACGTGTGCTGTTACCAAACTATAATGACTTAGGAGGTGATCTACCTATCAAATTAAAGGCTTTTGAGTCTAGTTTCTAACACCTTCAAACCGTTCATCATTTGGACACTCCTACTAGAAGTTATGACCAAATTCCTAAAGACTGGCAGAATGTGATTCTACGGTCAATTACACGACCGCAGAATCATTATGCGAACTGCAAAAGTGGTCTGCACACCATAGAATGGTCGCGCAGACCTGACCATTGCAGCACAGTTTTGGGCATAAGTTTCACGGTCCATTGTGCGGACCGCATACATGTTATGCGGTCTATTCTGTGATCGCATAATTGAGATTGGAGGGTCCATTTTCTGATTTTTATAACCTGGCCCCATTTTGATAAATAGCCTTTGGGGCTCATTTTGAAGGCAAAAACCTGATATTTTTATAGAGAAGTGAGAGTGTTCTATATAGAGGAAGTAGCTCAAGTACTTTGTTCAACAAGATCTTGTCCAAGCTTTGAAATCCAACAAGAAAATCTCACAAGATCTTCACTCAAGAGGTAAGGATCTAACCCTAGTATTCAATTTCGAGTTTGGGGTAAAAGATGGGTGATTGAGAGTATGATTTTTGGGTGTAAGAGTAATATGTATACATGTAGGTACCAATAAGGTTTGTGGGAAGATTGTTGAGCCCAAATGGGTAAAGATTGGGTTGTGAAGTGAAATAAACCTTGTGGAATGAAAGAAATCTTGTAGAAGAACCTTGTAGTCAAATTTGCACACCTAGTATTTGATAAAATGCTCAAATGAGCTGAAACCATGAATATCTTCCTAATTTGTGTTCAATTTTGTTATGTCTCAAAATAGATTGGGATTGCTAGGATTTTTGGAACGTTGTAGTAATTTAAGGAATGCTCAAAGCGAAGTATGTTGGCTAAACTTCTCTCCTAGAATTGTATCCCATGATGTTCTTGTAAGTCCCGAGTTATCCATTATAAAATTACCTATTCCGAATAAGCATTGTGTTGAAAGGTATATGTTCAAAATGTGTTTCAGATACTCTTATCATATGATGTTATCCTTCGGGAATGTGTTCAAAGCATGAGTTGGGTATAAAAATGTTATGACTCCAAGTAGTGTTTCAAGTGAAGGCTATTATGCCAAACTGTGTAAGAAGTCTCAATGTGCTTAAGGCTCTTAATTTCTCATAGGTTTGCTAAAAGTCGTGATTAGGAATTCCTTGTTGTCGATAATATATAAAGATGTTTGAAAGTGAAAGTAGTGAGTTGGGGATATTAAGTGTGGACACCGTGCCAAAAATGAAAGTTATACTTGTGGCCAATAGTGCCAATCAAATGAAATGATGTGTGAAGTATTATGATATGAGCCTTGATTCAACTATTCCAAATTGACTCTGAAAATAGAATTATCCAAAAGCTTATGTACTCAAGTCATGTCTAAATGTGGTTGTTCTAACTAATGCTATGCTTGGTAGGTATTTCCAATATGTTTTGAGTTCTTATATATTCATGAGTTGAAATTGTGTATTGCCCTTTTGGGAAAAGGTATTTCAAGAGTATTCTATATGATGATGTTTATGATGATAATCCTTGAAAGTAAAGAAATGATAGTGCGGAATATGATATACGGCCACAGTGCCATTAATGAAGAATAATATGTATGGCCAAGGGAGCCAAACAAATAATGATGTCGTAAGTAGTTGAACGTAATTGTGAAGTGATATATGGTGTGAAAGGTTATGAGATAACGTATTTGTACTTATGTGTCCAGTGTGTTATAAGCTCCTACGCCCTCATGATGAGAGGCTATAGTGTTCCTAAATATTTTAAATATTCTTGATGTCCTATGATCACCCATGGCAAGTACAATAAAGTGATGGTATGAACATGAAATGTGGTTGTTTGCCTAAATGAGAATTATGAGGTGTTGTATGTCCCAATGGTTTCAACTATAGTTGTATGCTTCTGAAATAATGCATGTAAATAACTTCGATGTTAAGTCCTCAAGAATCATGAACTTAGCTAATGACCTTAAGATGACAAGAGAGTATATAATGAAGTGGAAGAGGGATGTCTTATGCTAAGTCACGATAAATATTATGGATCTTTGATAGGGATCTTCTGCGCAGCAGATTATGGTGAGCCCGCTACAATTCCAGTGGGTATTTGAGTCTAGTTGGTTTTATGTACTTAGGTATCTATTGTCATAGAATCTCCATGTACACTGTGGGTCATGTACTTAAGTTTTGAGTTTCGTCATGTATTTATGTTCACAGATATTTATGAATCTATGTGCACATCATGAGAAAAATAAATTTATGGGCCATTGAGCCAAATGTATTCAATATGAAAGTCAAGATCTTATTGTATTTTGATAAAGCATGCCTGAGTTATGATGAGAGGTTGATGTACTGTAGGCTTGCACGACTGGGTTCACTCGGTTGAGCGCCGGTCATGCTTCCTAAGTTCGGGGCATGACAAGTACGAACCTCCTACTTTCAGTGGCGCAACTACTGAGGATGCGCAAGGTTTTCTAGACAAGTGCCAACATGGGTATTGTAGAGGTGAGCAGAGTAGCCTTTACTACATTTCAGTTGTCAGGTTCAACATATAGGTGATGGCAGTCTTACGAGGAGGGTAGGCCAGCTGATGCAGCCCCACTCACCTGGGCCCAATTTTCGGATATGTTTTTGAGAGAGTTTGTTCCCCAGACCCTCTGGAATGCATGGCACATAGAGTTTGAGCAGCTGCATCATTGGACTATGAGAGTGTCAGAGTATGCCATCATGTTCAGTGAGTTCTCCTAACATACCCCTGCTTTGGTTTTTACAGTGAGAGAGCGAGTCCACAGGTTTATCAATGGGCTTAGTTATGGTCTTAGATTCAGGATGGATCGAGAGTTGGAGATGAATACTCTATTTCAGCAGGTTGTGGAGATTGCTCGGAGGATGAAGCGTATGGGGGCCAGGAGAGGGACGATAGGGAGGCCAAGAGGCCTCGAGATTTTGGAGGATTTAGTGGTGCCCGCACTCTAGTTGCAACTCGTCATGGCAGAGGTTATGTGAGTCAACTAGTTCATTCAGCAATCCCAGCTACTCGCAGCGCTCTAGCTGTTCTGATGTCTCAGATCGCCCATTATGCATAGCCATTTTCTAGCGCACCTCCTGCACAGGGTGCCTTCAACGGTCAATCTAGCCGACCAGGCCAGAGTCAGTTTTAGCATCCATGCCCACAAAGAGCTTGTTTTGAGTGTGGAGATACCAGGCATATGGTGAGGAACTATCCTAGACATAGAAGGGGTGCACCTCCACAGACTACACAGGATCCATGGATTCCTTAGGGTCCACATGCCATAGTTGTTGCTCCAGTTGCTGCTCCACCTGCACCGCCAGCTAGGGGTGGAGGTCAGCCGGGTAGAGGTCTCCCTATAGGAGGAGGCCGGGCTCGTTTCTATGCTTTTTCGAGTAGGACGGAGGCTGTTGCATCAGATGCATTCATCACAGGTATTGTTCCGGTCTGTCTTAGGGATGCATCAGTCTTATTTGATCCGGGTTCCACTTATTCATACGTGTCATATTACTTTGCTCCGTATTTGGATATATCTCGTGATTCTTTGAGTACTCATGTATATATGTCTATGCCTATGGGAGATTCTATTACTGTGGATCGTGTTTGGTCACTATTAGTGGCTATGAGATAAGAGTTGACCTTCTGCTACTCAATATAGTAGACTTTGATGTGATCTTGGGCATGGGCTGGTTGTCACCCTATCATGTTATTCTGAACTGTCACACCAAGACCGTGACATTGGCAATGCCAGGGTTGTCGCGGTTGGAATGGAGGGGTACATAAGATTATATTCCTAGCAGGGTTGTGTACTTTCTGAAGGTACAACAAATGGTTGAGAAGGGGTGCGAAGCATATCTAGCCTTTGTAAGATATGTCAGTGCTGATACTCCTACAGTTGAGTCAGTTTCGGTAGTGAGAGATTTTCCATATGTGTTTTCAACAGACCTATCTGGCATGCCGTTCGATAGGGATATCTATTTTGGTATTGACCTGGTGCTAGGCACTCATCCCATTTCTATTCCACCATATCGTATGGCACCAATGGAGTTAAAGGAACATCTTCAGGAGTTGCTTGAGAAGGGTTTCATTGGACCAAGTGTCTCACCTTGGGGGTGCTCTGGTGCTATTTGTGAAGAAGAAATACGGCTCTATGAGGATGTGTATTGATTATAGGCAGCTGAACAAGGTTACAATGAAAAACATGTACCCACTACCGCGTATTTATGATCTGCTCGACCAGTTTCAAGGTGCACAGGTATTCTCGAAGATTAATTTGATATCGGGTTATCATCAGGTGAAGATTTGGGATTTAGACACTCCAAAGACTACTTTCAGGACTTGCTATGGTCACTATGATTTTTTGGTAATGTCATTTGGACTAACCAATGCCCCAGCAGCCTTTATGCACTTGATGAACAGTTTGTTCCAGCCATATCTTGATTCTTTCATCGTATTATTCATTGACGACATTTTAGTGTATTCTCGCAGCCAGGAAGATCATGAGCAACACTTGAGGATCGTGCTCCAGACCTTGAGGGAGAAGAAGTTATATGCAAAATTCTCCAAGTGTGAGTTTTGGCTTAATTTGATGGCGTTTTTGGGTCATGTGGTGTCTAATGAGGGGATTAAGGTGGAGGCAGTTTAGAGTTTGTCCAGACCATCTTCTGCTACTAAGATTCGGAATTTTCTAAGTTGAGCTGGTTATTATCGCCGTTTCGTGGAGGGTTTTTCATCCATCGTAACTCCCTTGATCGGATGGTTTTTCATCCATATTCACTCGGAATGGTGCTTCATTCAGGTGATCGGATGAGTGTGAGGAGAGCTTTCAGAAGCTCAAGACTGCGTTGACCATAACTCCAGTTCTAGTTTTCCCTTCAGCATCGGGTTCATATACAGTTTATTGTGATGCTTCGCGAATTGGCATTAGGTGTGTCTTGATGCATGAGGGTAGAGTGATTGCTTATGCTTCGCGTCAGTTGAAGCCACGTGAGAAGAACTACCCCATTCATAATTTAGAGTTGGCTGCCATTGTTTATGCATTGAAGATTTAGAGGTACTATCTCTACGATGTGTCTTGTGAGGTATTCACAGATCATCGTAGTCTACAATACTTGTTTAAGCAAAAGGATCTGAACTTGCGGCTACGTAGGTGGTTAGAGCTGTTAAAAGACTATGATATTACCATCATATATCATCCCGGGAAGATAAATGTGGTGGCCGATTCCTTGAGTAGAAAGGCTGAGAGTATGGGTAGCCTTGCATATATTTCGGTTGGAGAGAGACCATTTGCATTGGAGGTTCAGGCTTTGGCCAATCGGTTCGTGAGGTTAGATGTTTCGGAGCCTAGCCAGGTTCTTCTTGCGTCATTTTTTGGTCTTCTTTGTATGACCACATCAAGGTGCGTCAGTATGATGACCCCCATTTGCTTGTCCTTAAGGACACGGTGTAGCGCGGTGATGCTAAGGAGGTTTCTCGTTACACCCCATATTTTCGTATGTGAGAGTTCACCGTAAGTCAATTGATGTAAGCTCAGAAATGAGATTTTATTTGGAAGCATATAAAGTAAGTTAATCGTGTTACCTTTGAGGTTACAAATTTTTAAGATCATGAATAAGTTTTTGAAATGTTATAACATAAATTTTTGGGTGAGACTAGGGCACCTAACATGATAAGGAGGTTATGTTATGAGTTATTATAGTCGTATGATAGTCGTATGTTGAGTTTTGAAGTCAAGCGAGTTGTGGGACAAAAGTTGGCAAAGGTCACAAGTTACATTCATAAATGTGCTGAAAATTAGGTCATATGTAGCAGATATTTTCTCTAAATATAAAAAGAATTACGTGGTTATCCACATATAAAATTGAAGGTCTACGAGTCTAGTTTCCAACTCATTAAACTGTTCATCGATACAACGTCGGAGTAGAGAGATATTCGTATTTTTGCTAGACTGCTTAAGCAGCTCCCATGGGACCCACTTAGGCGGTGGGTGATTCTCCAACCGTTAAAGATGGGGGAAAGGCTCATTTGGGGTCATTTTTCGACCCAACCAGACCCTATTCTCTCCCAAAATACTCTCAAAGTAGTCTCCATGATTCTAGAGTGAAAACCAAAGATACAAACATGAATCCAACGCTAGAAATTCCGTGGTGCTTCCTAGATCGTAGTTCATCTTGTGGTTGTTTTGGAGGGTCCTTCAAAGTGATGTGACCTCAAATTTCGTGTTTTTCTTGTTGATTAAGGTAAGAATCAGTCCCTCCCTCATATATATTAGAGTTTCGAGGTGAAATACAAGTGTTTACACACCAACATGAACACAAACGTTAATTCAAGAAGAGAATACAGCTCCTATAGTGTTGTGGTGTGATTGAGAGTTGTTGTGAGCTACACCAGCTGGGTATTTCAAGTTGTATCTACTTGCTAAGGTAAGTAAATAATGTTCTTGGTTGTGTTTAAGGTTAATCATATGTTGGTTGATTTGTTTGAGCGAAAATCTACAAGATAGTAATTGACATGGCATAAAGAATCCTTATCTTTTTTTTGTGGGTTGTGTTGAGGCTATATATATAGTTTGTTGTGGCTAGAACTTGTTATAAATATTTTGATTATATTGTGGCTGTTGTTGTTAATCTTATCTATGTGCTAATTCATTTGATTGAAAAAGATAACATGAAAAACAAGAGGTTGACGATAAAGGTTAAGGTGCTAAGCGTGTGGACTATTTTTGAAGATTATTCTTATGATGTTTTGGGCTGAAAATGGTATGGTAAGAATAAGTATGATGTTATAGATGTTTTAAGCAGATTCATGGAAAAGGAATTGGATTAAATTATATTTTGTTAATTGTAAATCGAGCTTGCAACTCAAAATAATTATTGAAGTAATCACAGTGCTTATTGTGAATTATATTGTTGTTGTTTGGGCTGTTTGTTGACTTTAGTAACTTATGGCATGTAGTAAAAATAGGGGAGGTTCTGTCTATTTTCTTGTAGAATATTGGTTTTGAAATATGAGAGTTACGACGCTTATATGATGACGATGAAGTCGGTTTACTCATTGTAGACATAAGAAGATCATATTGATCTTGGTTGACGATTGGAAAGAAGATTGCAAAGGTATGTTAAGGCACTTCCTTCTTTCTTTTGGCATGATCTAAAGTAAAATAAACGTAAACGATACGCTATTTCATAACGGATCTATTCCTAGCAACTAAGGTTGTCCTTGTTGTTCTTTCCTTATAAAGTTATCTAAGCATGTAAGTATGATCCTTGAATCCTATTGAGGTCGATATTGATGGTATGGATGACCATAATGTTAATCGAAGGTAAAACCACCCTACATCACTCCAAAAGGTTTAGAACGTGATTCCATGAGTCCAGCAAGCATTATATATATGTATCTATTTTACTCTACCGAGCCGCGCTATAGTCGGCCGAGTACGGCACCTATTGTGCAAACCACTGATCAATTGGGTTTTACCAAGTTCCACGTGGTCGGGTATGATTCTATCGAGTCTGATGATGGCTGGGTACGTTTTTACCGAGCCTATTATGGCCGAGTACGATATGATGATGATGATGCCCATAGAGGCGAAGGTTTTTAAAAGATTATGTTTATATATGTATCATGCATTTCATGTCAGTAGCCTCAGAGGCACTCAGATGTTACAAGTTGTACCTTCTATATCTCTCTTTACATTATTATTCTTAATTATGCTTTCCTGCCTTACATACTCGGTACTTTATTCATAGTGACGTCCCTTTTGCCCGGGGACACTACGTTTCATGCCCGCATATCCCGATAGATAGGTTGACAGTCCTCCTAGTAGGCTATCAGCTCAACGGAAGGTGTTGGTGCACTCTACTTGCTTCAGAGTTGCTTATTTGGTCAGTATGCTTTAGACATGTATTTATTGGTATAGCGTGGCCCTGTCCCGACCTTTATGATGTTTATGTACTCTTAGACGCTTGTAGATAGATGTCATGTATATGGATACTTGTATGGCCTTGTCGGCCTATGTTGTTTAGTGTACCAAATGATCATGTCGGCCTTATAGGACCGTATGTCACATGTATAAGTTTGTATATCATGTTGGGTCGTCCTATGTCAAGTATTCCCTTTTGTTTTGTTCTGGATATCTCATGATGGCCTTTATGGCTCATTTACCCATGATATTATGATATGAAAGATATGTTACATTGGTACTCGGTTGGGTAAGGCATCGCGTGCCTGTCGCCACCCTCCAATTTGGGTCGTGAAATTTTTATTGGGGATGATGGGGTGCTGCAAATGAAGGGCCGGATTATTGTGCCCAATGTGGATGGGTTGCATGAGTTGATTCTTGAGGAGGCCCACAGTTCGCGGTATTCCATTCATCCCGCAAAGATGTATCAGGATTTGAGGCAGCACTACTAGTGGAGGAAAATGAAGAAAGATATAGTGGAGTATGTGGCTTGATATTTGAACTATCAGTAGGTGAAGTACGAGCATCAGAGATCGGGCGGTTTTCTTCAGAGACTTGAGATTCCAGAGTGGAAGTGGGAGCGTATTACCATGAATTTCGTTGTTGGGCTCCCACGTACCTTGAAGAAATTTGATGCAATGTGGGTTATTATGGATAGACTGACCAAGTCTGCACACTTCATTCAGGTTGTGACTACCTAGTTTCCAGAGCAGCTGGCTCAAATCTATATCCGTGAGATTGTTCGTCTTTATGGCGTGCTGGTGTCTATTATCTCCGATCGAGGAACGTAGTTCACATCGCATTTCTAGAGAACTGTGAAGCATGAGTTAGGCACACAGGTCAAGCTGAGCACGACATTTCACCCCCAGATGGACAGGCAATCTGAGCGCACCATTCAGATCTTGGAAGATATGCTATGTGCATGTGTTATGGATCTCAGGGGTTCATGGGATCAGTTCTTACAACTTGCAGAGTTTGCCTACAATAACGGTTACCATTTGAGTATTCAGAGGGCTCCTTATGAGGCCTTATATGGGAGTCGGTGTCGTTCTCCAGTTAGTTGGTTTGTGTCGGGAGATGCTAGATTGTTGGGCACTGATTTGGTTGGGGATGCCTTGGAGAAAGTCAAGTTGATTCAGGATCGGCTTTGTACAACACAGTCTAGGCAGAATATTTATGCTAATCGAAAGGCCCGTGATGTAGCATTTATGGTGGAAGAAAGGGTTTTGCTCAGAGTTTCACCCCTGAAGGATGGGATGAGATTCGGAAAAAAGGGAAAGTTGAGCCCTAGGTATATTGATCCTTTTGAGATCCTTAAAGAGTTGGGGAGGCGGCCTCTTGCATTGCCACCCAGCTTATCGGGAGTTCACTCGGTGTTCCATGTTTGCATGCTCTGGAAGTATTATGGTGATCTGTCACATGTATTAGATTTCAGCTGAGTCCAATTGGACAAGGATTTGACTTATGATAAGGAGCCAATGGATATCTTGAAATCTGCTTCCCGCCTTGCTTGATACTTTGGGTTGTTATTGTTCCTTGGTGAGGAAGAGTGAAAAGCATAATGGATATTGCCTTCTCATTTTTGCATTATGATATCGTTGACTGAGTGAACCTGACGCTAAAGCACAAAGGGTGATGCCGTGCCATTGAATTTATATTATCATGTGAGGATAAGAGTAAAAGAATGAAGGGTTATGCCGTGCATATGCTTTATTCATACTATATGGTGAGGATGAGAGTAAGAGCAGGAAGTTGATGTCGTGCAATTTGATGATTTAATTGCTTTTACTTGATACTTGGATTGTGAATTTAACTTTGCGATTTCATTGCTTATTTCGGAAAGAGACTTACCCTCTGATTATATTCTTATTGATTCAGTTGTTGCCCCTTTCATATGCCCCCACCCCATTATTACTTTTATATATATATATATATATATATATATATATATATATATATATATATATATATATATATATATATATATATATATATATATATATATATATATATATATATATATATATATATATATATATATATATATATATATATATATATATATATATATATATATATATATATATATATATATATATATATAGGGGTTAGGCTCGACACTTACTGAGTACATTGGGTCGGTTGTACTCATACTACACTTCTGCACTTCATGTACAGATTTTGACATTGGTACCAGCAGAGTCCTGAGAGGTAATTAGAAGCTACCAGTCTGTGATTCGAGGTAGGGTTGCATTCCTCTCGCAGACCCTAGAGTCACTTTCTTATTTATTGTATTGTTACTATTTTATTTCGAACCATGTTGTATTTCCTTCAAACCTTGTATTTAGCTGGATCTACTCGCTCATGTGCTTGTGACACCAAATTCTTGGGGTGGTTTATATTATGTCTTTTGATCAGTTATTAGATATTAATTGTTTTCTTTTCATATTATCTGCTATGTTGGCTTGCCTGGCATTCGGTGTTAGGCGCCATCACGGCCCCACGATTGGGATTTTGAGTCGTGACACACCAGCCATTTCTCAGGCTGGGGGAGGAGCCCAGACTCCCACTTCTCACACTCTAGAGCAGATGGCTCACGGTTATCAGACCCCAGCAGTTCCAGTAGTTGGGGCGGTTTAGCCTATTGTTGCTACACAGCCCAGGGAGAAACCCGCGATGTTAGATGATATGCTGAAGAGGTTAAATAGGTTCACCAAGTTGTATCCCCCTCACTTTAGTGGTACACTTTCTAAGGACCGTTGATTTATTGGACTGTTGGCATGATATCTTGCGCAGCATGGGTATGTGGAGTCTAATAGAGTTAACTTTACAGTATTTCAGATGCATGGTTCTGCCAAAAGGTAGTGGCAGTTATATATGTAGGGCAAGCCTACGGGCGCACCTCCTCTCACATGGGTTCAGTTCTTGCAGTTGTTCTTAGAGAAGTTCATTCCCTTCACTCGGAGAGTGGAGTTCCATATTTAGTTCGTGCGCCTTTAGCAGGGTATCATGATCGTTACTCAGTATGAGAGTAGATTTGTGAATTTGTCACGCCATGCAGCTTTTCTGATCCCTACTGAGAGGGAGAAGGTGTGGAGGTTCATAAATGGTCTTATGGTCTTACCTAAGGCATCAGACTTCGGATGGACAAAGCGACTGAGGATGAAATTGTTTTACTTAGGTAGTGGAGAAAACCAGGAGTATCGAGCACATCAGAGGCCAGGCTAGGGAGACGACCTCTAACAAGAGGCCCTGTCATTTTGGAGGACTCAGTGATGCCTCGTATGGAGGCAGGGGTTCCTTTGGTAGAGGCTATCTTATCAAGCAAGTTCAGTCAGCTCAACAGGTTACCCATGGTGCTTCAGGCAGCCACAATACTTATGGACCACGTCCCGAGAAGCTAGCATACAATCCACCTCCAACTCCAGTTAGTGAACCTCCGAAACAGAGTCACCAGGGTGGTTATTCAGGACAGGGACAAGTCCAAGGACAACAGTCACATCAGCTGAGGGCTTGTTATACATGTGGAGATCTGAGGCACATCGCAAAGTTTTGCCCCAGGTCACAAAATAGTACTCTACAATAGGGTATTCGTGCCATGATTCTAGCACTAATGGCTCCACCATCTGCACCGCCAGCTCAAGGTGGGATTCAAGCAGCCCGAGGTGGGGGCCAGTCAGTTAGAGGTGGATGCCAGTTAGTGAGAGGTCATCCCAGAAGTGGAGGACATGTTGGTATGGCTCATCTTTGTTGTTATGCATTTCCATCTGGACCTGAGGCAAAGTCGTCTGATGCAGTTATTACAGGTATTATCTTAGTCTGTCATATAGATGCTTTCATGTTGTTTGATTTGGGTTCTACATAATCTTCTGTGTATTCATATTTTGCTTTGCATTTAAGAATTCCTCATGATTCTATTGATGTTCATGTTTCCGTGGATACACTGGTTGGAGATTTTATAGTAGTTGATCGGCTGTACAGGTCTCGTGTTGTTACTAGTAATAGCTTTGTTGCATTAGTTGATCTTTTGTTGTTGAATATGGTGAATTTTGAGTCATTCTTTGTATGGATTGGTTGTCCCCAAATCATGTTGTCTAGGATTGTCATGCCAAGATTGTGACTTTAGCCATGCCGGGGTTGCCTAGATTAGAGTGGAGAGGGACCCTTGGTCACTCCACTGACAGGTGGTTTCATATTTGAAGGCTTAGCGTATAGTTAAGAAGGGGTGTTTGGCGTATTTGGCTTATATCCGTGATTATAGTCAAAGATTCCTTCTATGGATTCGATACCCATTGTGAGTGAGTTTCTAGATGTATTTCCTATAGATTTGCCGCTATGGGATATCGACTTTTGCATTGATTTGGTTTCGGGAACTTAGCCTATTTCTATTCCATCATATCGTATGGCTCCAGTTGAGTTGAAAGAATTGAAGGATCAGTTACAAGATTTGCTTGACAATGGATTCATTAGACCTAGTGTCTCGCCTTGGGGTGTGTCAGTGTTGTTTGTTAAGAAAAAGGATGTATCGATGCGAATGCACATAGATTATCGGCAGTTGAACAAGGTCACTATCAAGACCAAGAATATGTTGCCTAGGATTGATGATTTATTCCACCAGCTTTAGGGTGCCAAGGTGTTTTCCAAGATTGATTTAAGATCTGGCTACTTAGGTGAAGATTAGGGCATCGAATGTCCCTAAAGACAACTTTTAGGACTCGTTATTGTCGTTAAAAGTTCTTAGTGATGTCATTTGGCTTGACTAATGCTCCAGCAACCTTCATAGATTTGATGAATCGAGTGTTCAAGCCTTATTTGGATTTCTTCGTGATTGTCTTTATTGATGATATTCTAGTTTGCTCTCGTAGTAGAGAGGAGCATGAGCAGTACCTGCAGATTATATTTTAGACTTTGAAGGATCGTCTGTTATATGCAAAGTTCTCGAAGTGTGATTTTTGTTTCGACTCAGTCACCTTTTTGGGTCATGTTGTGTCTTCCAAGGGTATCGAGATGGATCCTTAGAAGGTTGATCCAGTTCAAAACTAGCCTAGACCTACTTTAGCTATGGAGATTCAGAGTTTCTTGGGTTTGGCGAGCTATTATTGCTGGTTCGTGGAGGGTTTTTCATCTATCTTAGCCCCGTTAACCAAGTTGTCCCACAAAGGTGTTATTTTCAGATGGTCCGACGAGTGTGAGGAGGTCTTTCAGAAGCTCAAGACTGCCTTAATTACAGCTTGTGTTTGTGTTGCCCACGAGTTTGGGATCTTACACTGTGTATTGTGATGCATCGTGTATTGGACTTGGCGCGGTATTGATGCAGGACGGTATAGTGATTGCTTACGCATCTTGTTAGTTGAAGTCCCATGAGAAGAATTACCTTGTGCATGATTTGGAGTTGGTAGCCACTATTCACACGCTTAAGATTTGGCGGCACTATCTATAGGGCATTCCATGTGAAGTCTATACCGACCATCTGAGTCTCCAACATCTATTCAAGCAGAAGGACATTAATTTGAGGTAGGGATATGGTTAGAATTATTGAAAGACTATGATATCACCATATTATATCATCTAGGGAATGCCAATATAGTGGCCGATGCCTTGAGTATGAAGGCGGAGAGCATGGGCAGTTTGGAATTTTTACCGGTAGTAAAGAGGCCATTAGCCATGGTTGTTCAGACTTTGGCCAATCGATTTGGGAGGTTGGATATTTCATAGCCTAGTACGGTTCTTGCTTGTGATGTGTCACAATCATCATTGTTGGAGCATATCAAGGCTCGCTAGTTTGATGATCCTCACTTGTTGGTATTGAAAGACATAGTACAACGGGGTGGTGCTAAGGAGGTTGTGATTGGGGATGATGGTGTTGTGCGACTTCGGGGCCAGATTTGTATTTCGAATGTTGATGGGTTGAGAGAGTTGATCCTTGAGGAGGCTCACAGTTCACGGTATTCCATTCACCAGGTGTCACGAAGATGTATCGTGACTTGAAGCAACACTATTGGTGGCGGATGATGAAGAAAGACATTGTTGAACATGTCTCTCGGTGTTTGAATTGTCAACAAGTGAAGTATGAACATCAAAAACCGGGTGGGTTGACTCGAAGATTGGTAATACCAGAGTGGAAATGGGAGCGCATCACTATGGACTTTGTGGTAGGATTACCACGGACCTTGAGGAAATACGATATTTTTTGGGTTATTGTGGATCGGTTAACTATGTCTGCAAACTTCATTCCGGTGATGACATCTTATTCTTAAGAGTGGTTGGCTCAGATTTACATCTGGGAGATTATTCGTCTGCACGGTATGCCCATTTCTATCATTTTAGACCGGGGCACATAGTTCACTTCACACTTTTGGAGAGCTGTGCAGTGTGAGTTGGGCACGGGGGTGGAGCTGAGTACCGCATTTTATCCTCAGACAGATGGACTGTCTGAGCGTACTGTTCAGATTTTGGAGGACATGTTGCAGGCATGATCTATGGATTATGGGGGTTAGTGGGGCCAATGTCTACCTCTAGAGGAGTCTGCCTATAACAACAACTATCATTCGAGTATCCAGATGGATCCGTACGAGACCTTATGTGGGAGGCGATGTCGTCCTCCAGTTGGTTGGTTTGAGCTCGATGACGCTAGATTGTTGGGTACAGACTTGGTTTGTGATGCTTTGGAGAAGTTCAGGAGCGGCTTCGTACATCCCAGTCCTGGCAAAAGAGTTATGTGAACATGAAGGTTCTAGATGTGACTTACAGAGAAAGTGAGAAGGTTCTTCTTAGTGTCACCTATAAGGGCGTGATGTGATTTGAAAATAAGGGCAAGTTGAGCCCGAGGTTTATTGTCCATTTGAGATGTTGGAGGTAATTGGGGAAGTTGCGTATAGGCTTACATTGCCTCCTAGCCTTGTAGGGGTACATTTGGTATTTTGTGTCTCCAAACTTCGGAAGTACCATGAAGATAGGTCACATGTTTTATACTTCAGAACGGTGCAGCTTGATGAAAATTTGGCATATGAGGAAGAGCCGATGGCTATTCTAGACCGGCTGGTTCAGAATTTGAGATCTAAAGATATTCCTTCTTTGAATGTATGTTGGAAAGGTCAGCCGATCAAGGAGGCTACTCGGAAGTCCAAGTCAGATATGAGGATTACATACTCGCACCTTTTTGACAGTCCATGTCTATTTCTATGTCCGTTCGAGGATGAACGTTTCTTTTAGAGGTGGACAATATGAAGACTCGATAAGTCATTTTCAGTATTAGCTCCCTTTTCTGTGTTTCGTGATTTTTCATAGCTTAATTTTAGGATTTATGACTTACGTGTGTGGTCTGTATCGATTTTCGAAAAGTTTAGATGTAAATTTTTGAAGAAAATGTGATTTTTGGCTTTAAAACTAATTAGAGTTGACCACGGTCAACATTTGTTGTAAACGACCTTAGATCAATATTTTGACGATTCTGGTAGGTTCAAATAATGATTTTGGACTTCATTCATGTTTGGTTGGAGTGCGGGGTGATCCACGGCAGTTTCGACGCTTTATGTGAAATGTTGAAAAATTGAGTTTTAAGCATTGAAAATCCTAAGTTTTGATGATCAATTCTTGAATTTAGATGTTATTCTAATGATTTGAGCTTGCGAGCAAGTTTGTATGATATTATTTAGAGTTGTGTGGATGTTTAGGTTGGAGCTCGGGGGGCTCGGGTGAGTTCAAATAATTTTTAGCCTTGTAGAGTTAGCTGGTTTTCTGGTGCATCTCAGTGCTTCACGTTCGCTAAGGGAAAATTTGGGACAGGGGCAGGTTTGTAACGACCAGATCAGTCGTTTTGAGTAATTTTGCCCCGTTTGCCCTACTTGATACTTTGCATATGTGCATTTGTGATTATGGTACTTGTCAGGTGGTTGGGTTGGTTTCGGGGATGTTTTGGTTTGAGTTAGGACACTTTGTCCCTTGATTGAAGGCTTAAGTTGTAAGCGTCGATCGGAGTTTAACTTTTGTGTAGGCGATTTCGGAATGGTGTTTTGATGGTTTCAATCACTTGGTATGGTGATTTTGGACTTAGGTGTATTTCTATATTTGGATTTGGAGGTTCCTAGGTCATTTTGGCTTGAATTGGCAAAAGTTGGAAGATTGACGGTTAGGAAAGTTGATAGGTTTGACCAAGAGTTGACTCTGTGGATATCGGGCTTGGATTTTTGTTATGGGAGTTGGAATAGGTCTGTTACATCAGTTGGGACTTGTATGCAAAATTTAAGATCATTCCGAGTTGATTCAATTTTGTTCGGCACGGGTTTTGGAAGTTGAAAGTCCATTAGTTCCTTAAGCTTGAATTGGGGTGTGATTCATGGTTTTGATATTGTTTTATGTGATTTGAGGCCTCGAGTAAGTCCCTATTATGTTTTGGGATTGGTTGATGTTTTTGGACGGGGTCTAGGGGGCCTCGGGTGTGTTTCAGATTGATTTCAGATTATTTTGGACTATGTTGCATTGTTGAGATTTCTGGTTCTGGTGTTTCCATATCTGCGAAGTTGACCGCAGATGCGAGCCAGCAGATGCGGGCGTGTGGTCGCAGAATCAAGGTTGAGCTAGATGAGGCAGGGACCACAAGTGCAGAAGGAGGGGTGCATGTGCGAGGGCCCATTTGCGATGGAGGACAGCAGATGTGGGTGCGCAGGTGCGCTAGGCTGACCGCAGATGCAATTGGTCGGGTTGGTAAGTGGGATCGCAGGTGCAGACCTTTTTCTGCAGAAGCGGGGCTGCAGATGTGGGAAAAGTGTCCACAAATGCTGATTGGCTAGGTAGAATATTAATTCGAAGGGTTTGGTCATTTTTCTCATTTTTGGAGTTGTGGAGCTTGGCTGGGGGAGATATTTGGAGGGCTTTTCATCACATTTGAAGGGGTAAGTAATCCTTACTTGATTTTGGTGTTAGATATTGGTTACCCGTAGATTATTACACCTAATTATATGAATTTAATGTGGTATTTGGGGGTTTTATGCTATGATTTTGGAGAGTGAGAATTGATGATTTGAGGGTCGATTTGAGGTTGGAATTGGATAAACACGTATATTTGGACTCGTATCGGAATGGGTGTTCAGAATTTGTGAGTTTTGTTGGGTTCCTTGGTTGACTTTTTGGGTTGAATTTGAATAATTGATTCAAGATCTCACCTTTATCATTTGGAATTGTTTCCTATGGCTTTTTAGATTTTAAGTTATTTTGGCTAGATTCGAGTCGTTCGGAGGTTAATTCACGCAGGAAGGGCTTCTTAGAGTACCGATTTGGCTTTTTGAGGTAAGTGTCTTACCTAAACTTGGTTGACGCACTAGTTGCCTAAGTTATTTGTGATAGCTACGTGCTATGGGTGGCGCACATGTGTGGGGTTGAGCCCATGTACATGCACCGGGGTATTTTTCATGCTCGGTATAATGCTTAGGCTATGATATGCCTTGAATCGATCGCTAAGCTCCATGCTGTGATGGTTCTTATATTTGTACCCCTGTTGTGAGCTATTTGAGCCATGTATGAGGCTACATCGAGGTTAATCTCCTGATTGAACCTGATAATTGCTACTTTCGTGATGTATTTGCCTGATTTGAGCTATGATAGCATACTTTGCACATGCATACACCTTAGCATGTCACTTATACTTGATGTTCTTTGATCATGTACATGTATTCTCGTACATCAGCTTTCTGTGTAATATGGATTGGACTGGTAGCCTGTGACCACACCGGGCGGACTGTGGTATTGAGCATGTGATCACGCTGGCCGGATTGTTGTTATTAGCACGTGAGTTGTCCGTGTAGCACGTGAGTTGTCCATGCGTATCCAAGATATTGTTATTATTAGTACGTGAGTTGTTCGTGCGGAACGTGAGTTGTCCGTGCAGCGTGTGGATATGGATTCATCCCCCTAGGGTCACCCTCTCATGTTCCTTCTTGATGGTGTACATGCGGTTTGAGAAAAAATGATCAGTGGTTTGGTTCGGTTGTTGAGACTCTGAGGAAAGGCTGGCCAGTGTTTGATTTGGTTATTTCATTTCATCTTTACTTGCAATTTCTTTGGTTTTTTTCCTGATTTATTTGCATATCTTCTTTATATGCTGGATTGTTGACTGAGCAGAGTACGTTAAGTAATTGTGTGCACCAAGGTAGTTCTTACTGTGATTCATGACTTGATCATATTATTGTTCTATATTTATTGGATTTATGAACTGTACAAGTGATTAGCAAGTATCATTCATAATTCATGCCTCTTTTACCTCGCCAGTGTTAGTTATGATACTTGCTGAGTACATGGGGTCAGTTGTACTCACACTACACTCTGTACCTAATTGTGCAGACCCAGTTGTTGAACCGAGCCACCAGTAGCTGAAGCTTGTTGCTGAGTTATCTTTGGAGAGACGGGGTAGAGATGCATCTCGACCGCAGTCTTAGCGTCTCGTTTCATTTTGTATTGTTGTCTTCCATTTAGACAGTATTTGTTATTTGGTATTTCCAAACTTGTATTTCCATTTTAGAGCTCATGACTATGTATTTACTAGTTCTGGGGGATTTATTATGTATCAACACTATTATGTTATGTTGATGGCTTTAGACTTGTATTATTTTCGTCATTTCTGTGATTGTGATCCGTTATTGTTATGTTCGGCTTGCCTAGCAAGTGTGTTAGGCACCATCACAACTGATTAGTGGTTTTGGGTTGTAACAAGGTTACTCTACGTGAAAATGAGGAGCAGCTCGTGGACATGATAGCTTCGGGGGACTGGCCTTTGCGAACACGCAGCCCTCATGTGAACACGTAGGCTTGGGATCATTGGGAAGGTAGATGAAGTCTTCATCGTGATCGTGCCCTGTTGATCCTGAACGTGGAGGCTTTGTGGGTGTGATGCCTTTGCGAACTCAGTGCGGACCTTGCGAAGTCAAAGGCCTGTTGGTCTATGTTCTTTGTGAACGTGGCAGGTGCTCCACGAACGCGAAGAGCACTTGACGCCTAAGTATATAAAAAGCTGAAAATCAGGATATGACCATCTTTCACCATTTTTGAGACCTAGATCACGGATTGAAGAGATTTTCATCCCAACTTCATTGCTTAGTGATTTTCATCTAGATTTGATTTATTTCTATAAACACCTATAGATTCTTATCCTTAAATCTAGTAGTTTAAAAGTAGAAATTGGGAGTTTTGGGTAGAATTTTGGAATTTTGTAAAATAGAGATTTAGACCTCCAATTGAGGTCGAATTTCAAATAAAATCACATATCTGGGCTCGTAGGTGAATGTATAATAGGGATTTGGTCTTAATTTTTAATTTCGACCACATGGGCCCAGGTTTAATTTTTGTTGACTTATACAATTATGTTAAATATTGAACTTTTTCTATTCGAGGGTAGTTTCCAAATCTTGTTTTGACTTGTTTGAATAATATTTGACTAGATTCGATTGGTTTAGAGGCTTGTTCTAAAGAAAAAACCGTGCTAGGTTATTGATTGTGTTTCGAAAAGAGGTAAGTATCTTGGTTAACTTTGATTTGAGAGAAATAGGGTAGAATCAAGTCTATTTTCTATGTGAACTATGTGTTTGGGGCGACGTATATGCAAGGCGACGATTTTATATGGTTTGGCCATGGGATAAGCATACGGGTAGAATTAGCCTTAATTGTGCCATGTTATTTGTGTATTATGTCTTCCATGCTTTAGATAGGTTGCTTAATTCTTTAATTTCTCGTATTCATGTTATTTTCTATGATTGATATTATTGAGATATTGGTGTTAAGATCGTCGAATTGTTGATTGGTTATCGGTGTTGAATTTGCTTCCCACCTTGCTTGGTAAGGTTTTGTATGTGATTGCTTGGTGAGGAAGAATGAAATGCACGAAGGGTGTTGTCGTGCCTTATTTATATATTAATATTATTTCTTGAGTGAACGTGAGGATATGCACAAAGAGTGTTTCCTTGCTTCTTATTATTTTATAGTGTGAGGGTGAGAGTAAAAGCACGAAGTGCAATTGTTTTTACATTATTATGTGAGGATGAGAGTAAAATCACAAAGAGTGATTCGGTGCAATTATTTATAATTATATGTGAGGATGAGAGTAAAAGAACGAAGGGTGATGCCGTGCAATCTTTTTGGTTTCATTGCTCTTTACTTTGATATTTGGAATGTGGACTTGGCTTGGTGGTTTCGTTTGTTTCTTTTGAAAGAGGTTTACTCAATGACACTTTACTTTATGTTTCCGTTTATTGCCCCTTTACTTGTGTAATTGTTATCCCTATCACATGTCCCTATCTTGTTGTTATATTTGATTATTTACATGCTATTTTGTTACTTCTTGATATATAACTACACTGGTTTATCGTAGGTCTCTTGTCTTAGCATCGTTACTACCTCGTTGGGGTTAGGTTCGACACTTACTGAATATATTGGGTCAGTTTTACTCATACTATACTTCTGCACTTCTTGTGAAGGTTCGGATATCGGTACCATCGGAGTCCCAAGAGGTGCTTAGTATATATCGGGAAGGTGATTCGAGGTAGAGCTGCATTCCGTTAGCAAGCCTTGAGGTATCTTCTTATTTCTATTGTACTATTTTTATTTTTCGGACAGTGTTGTATTTTTCTTTCAAAATAATGTGTAGTAAATTCTAGGAGCTGATGCACTTGTGAATCCACATCTTGGAATGGTTGCGTTAGATGTTGGTTTTAGACTTATTATGTTTATCTCAAAATTTCTTTTACGCTATGTTATTATCCTGTTGTTAGTCATTTATTACAGTTTTTTCGTATTTTTTTATTTTATGTTGGCTTGCCTAGGAAGCGGTGTTAGATGCCATTACGACCCCGATTGGTTCGGATTTCGGGTCGTGACAAGTTGAAAATTTGCTCATTGCTATTGGAGCATTGGTCATTGGTTACAAACTTATAATCTATATCATATTATATTAAAAGGAGAGTATTGAAATATTATTAAAAGGAGAATCTATTTGTTGGATTCTATTTGCTTATATTTTAAAAAATATTATTAATTAATATTTTTGAATCTAATTTATGGTCAAGAATACTATTTTAAATGGTAAGATATAATATTATATGATGGAATTCTCTAGAAAAACTTTTAAATAGTATTGAAAAAAAAATCATTTGGCACTTTTAGGATAAAATGTAAAAATATTTTTCATAAATTCAATTTATATATCTATATCTATATCTATATCAATAGATAGATCTCATCATCATTTTCTTTTTCTTCTATATTCACCAAAAATATGGATGTGACATATTAAATAAGAAAATTATAATATAAAAAATAAAAATTGAAGAAATACGTTGATTGGTACAAATTATGACTATTTTACTTTGGGCTAAGTTAAAATATAAAATAAAGTAAATTAATTTACTTAACATATTAAATATTTGATGACTTTGAAAATTTAATAAACTGCAAGCAGCAAAATAAGATATTAAATAATATTTTATATAATAAAGTAATGCAAGAGTATTTTAATAATACTAAAAAAATATTATTGATAAATTTAAATAATACTTGAATATATTTTAGCAATAAAATTAAAGTGAATAAATTAAATTTTTAAATGTAACGACTGTACCGGTCGTTTTGTGTATTTGAGCCCCATTTTCCTTTTTGAAGCTTCCCGTATGTGTATTTGTAGTTTTATGACTTTCGGGGATTGTTGATTTTGTTTCGGGAAGGTTTTGGTTTGAATTGGATCCATTGGTTCTTAGTTTAGAAGCATAAATTGTGAATGTTGACCGAGGTTTGACTTTTGCGAAAACTACCTCGTAACGGTGTTTTGATGGTTCCAATATGTTTGTATGGTGATTTTGAACTTAGGCATATGCCTGAAATTGGATTTGGAGGTTCCCACGTTGAATTGGCTTGTTTTGCCGAAAGTTGTCAATTTGAAGGTTTAGAAATTTTTTAAGTTTGACCATAGGTTGACCTTATGGCTATCGGGTTCAAATTTTGATTTCAGGACTTGAAATATGTCTGTTTTATCATTGGGAACTTGTCTGCAAAGTTTGGTATGATTATGGGTTGGTTTGGTAGGAAACAAACGCTTGGTTGTGGTTCTAGTGATTCTTGAGTTTCATTGCAATTTTTATGTGTTTTGGTGTCCGATTCATAGTTTCGAATGTTATTTCGGTGTTTTGATCATGCGAGCAAGTTTGTATGATGTTCTTAGACATGTGTTGATGTTTGGTGTGGAGCCCCGGGGGATCGAGTGAGTTTTGAAGCATTTCAGATTGGTTTGGGCTGATTTCTTAATAGGTGGTGTGCTGGTGCTACAGTATTGCAAAGCGAGCATTAGTTTGCATTTGCGAATTGCACACTGCTTTTGCAAAGGGACCAGTGGGTGGCAGGCTTCGCATTTGCGAAGCCAGCCTCGCAAATGAGAAAAGGGACTGGACTGGGAGCTGTTCACTTTTGCGACCAAATGGCCGCTTTGCGAGGATGTCTGACTTTGCATTTGCGAAGTCAAGGTCGCATTTGTGATATTCCCTGGGTCTGTCGGCATTGTATTTGCGATGCATTTGTTGTATTTGCAAACCCGAGGTCACATTTGCGAGATCCATAGCTCAACAAAATAGTGGGACTTTGGGACTTAGCTTCATTTATCACATTTTTTAGCCCTAGACACCATGAGAGGCAATTTTGAGAGGAGATTTTCATACAAAACTATTGGGTAACTGATTTTGATCTATTATTAAATAAAATAAAATGATTGTTTATGAGATTTAACATCTAATCCATGGAATTTGAAGAGCATTTTTGGGAAATTTTGTCTATGTTTTGAAAAATAAAAATTTGAGATTTGAGAGTTGAATTTGACTCGGATATGAAAACAAAATACATATATGGACTCGTGGGGTTATGGGTAGTCGAGATCTACTCTTCGACTTAGGTTTTGACCAGGGGGTTGATATTTGTTGACTTAGAGAATTGTGTATAGTTAACTTTATTAACCGAATTTTTTTTTATCTTGCAGCGTTTGATATTATTAAGTCATTTTGGCTAGATTTGAGTCGTGCATAGGTGAATTTTAAGGGAAAATCTATTTTTGAGTGTTGATTTGGCCTAATTGAGGCAAGTATCTTACCCAAACTTGTGTGGGGAAATTGCCCCTTAGGATTTAGTTTATTTGCATTAATTATAATATGTGAAAAGACGTGTACATGAGGTGACGAGTGTGTACACAGGCTTATGTGTTGTAATTGATCGGATTAGACTCTTGGGCTATTAATATGTCTTGAATTGAAGTTGTTGTTATATGGAACACATTGCATTGTTGAGGTATTCCCCGTTTCATTGCATTGTTATTGTAATTATTATATACCATGTTGTTGAGACGTGGGCTATGTATCGTTTTGGCATTGGTATTATTGTTTGAGCAATGTATTGGAATATAAGCACGTGGTATGTGGTTGATTGTTGTGATGTGATTGAGATGCGCATGCAGCAAGATAAGGGGGTTTCTGAGGGTGTTGCTAGTAAGGAGAAATACTACATGATGAGGCACACGCGGCGAGATAAGGGGGCTTATGCACGCAAATCTATTTCAGGAAAAAAATTTTAAAATGTGAAGCTCACGCGGTGTCATAAGAAATATTTATGATTTGTGGCTTGTGATTTGTGATTATGAGGTCTGGTACCTCGGGGTGATTCTTGTTATAAATCTTGTGTCAGAAAGGCTTGATGATTTGAATTGTCATTGTTTCCTTGATTGATTTCACATGTATTTTAACTGTGTTTTGATTATTTTGTTGTTTTATCACATGTTACTCTTTGTTTCCATTTATTGATCTTGTTTTTCGTTGTTAACTTTATACTTATATTCTGCACAGATTCTTATGTCTAGTGAGTGTCTTGACTTGAACATTGTCTCAACTCCACCGAGATAAATCTTGATACTTATTGGGTACCGATTGTGGTGTACGCATACTACGCTTCTGCACATATTTCTGTAGATCCAAGTACCTCTGAGTGTGCCGGTAAGTAGTTAGCTGATTTGAGATTGTTGTGGCAAGGTATACCTTCCATTTCGCTCGCAGGCCTCGGAGTCACCTTCTGCTGATTTTCTTACTACTGTTTATTGTATTTCCCAACAGTATTGTATTTTGAGACATCGCATGGACTATCTGTAGAGCTTATGGCTTGATAGCACCGGTTTTGGGATTTATGTGACTTATGTATTTCCATTGTCGGTTTTGTTAAAGTACTTTTCAGCTTTCATTATTTTTTAAATTGGTTTTTGGTTCTGTTGATCTTGCTATGTGATAGGCTTACCTAGTCCTAGGTACTAGGTGCCATCAAGATCCTAAAGGTGGGATTTTGGGGTCCTGACGAGTTAGTGTCAGAGTTCTAGGTTCATTGGTTCTACAAGTCATAAACAAGTTTAGTTGAGTCTTGAAGATCTGTATAGAGACGTATGTACTTATCTTCCAGAGAATAGAGAACAATTAGGAAATCCCGCTTATTTCATTCCTTATCATGCGGATTTGTTGATTTTGGAATCTGAGCCTTTGTCTTTCTATTCTCTCACAGATGATGAGGACACGAGCTTGAGTTACTGATGATGCTGCCCCCGGTGCTGGTGTTTCTAGAGGCCGGGGCAGAGGCCGATGTAGAGGCAGAGCACATGCTAGAGCTGCGACTGAGGAGCCACCAGAAACTCTAGTTGGGGAGCAGGCACCTAAGTTTCATGTTAGTACCCCTAGACTCTAGGAGACTGGCACATTTCCTAAGCATGTTCGGTACATTAGCTCAAGCAGGATTGATCTTAGTTGCACCAGCTACTTCTCAGCCAGGGGAGGAGCTCAAACTCTCACCGCTTATACTCCAGAGTAGCAGGCTCATGTCGATCAAGTTTCGGGTGCTATGCCAATACAGTCAGTGATTGCGGTGTAGCCTGAGTTCCGGCTAGTGGCATCAGAGGAGAAGCAGAAGAGGCTCGAGAGGTTCAGGAAGCATTTTCCTCCTACTTTTAGTGGCGCAACTTCTGAGGATGCACGGGGTTTTCTGGACCAGTGTCATTATATTCTGGGCATTATGGGCATAGTGGAAATGAGCGGGGTTGATCTCACTACTTTCCAGCTGACAGGGTCGGCGTATAGATAGTGGCAGTCTTTTGAGAAAAGTCGGCTAGCTGGCGTAGCGCCACTTACTTGGGCTCAATTCTCTAATCTATTTTTGAGGGAGTTCATTCCATAGACCCTCTATGATGTGTTTCCCATAGAGTTCGAGCAGTTGCGTTAGGGGACTATGACGGTGTCTGAGTATGCCATGAGATTTAATGAGTTATCTCGTCATGCACCTACTTTGGTTTTTACAGTCAGAGAGAGTCCGCAGATTTATCGAGGGACTTAGTTATAGTCTCAAATTCGGGATGGCACAGAAGTAGGAGACTGATAATCCATTTCAGTAGGCTGTGGAGATTGCTAGGAGGCTGAAGCGTATCCGCGACCAGGAGAGGGGGATAGGGAGGCCAAGAGGCCTCGAGATTTTGGAGGATTTAGTGGTTCCCGCATTGTAGTTTCAGCTCATCATGGCAGAGGTTATGTCAGTCGACCAGTTCATTCTGCACTTCAGTGCTAGAGCTATTCAAGGACCTCAAAACACCCATTTTGCACAGCCACTTTCTAGTCCACCTCCGACACGGGGTGCCTACAACAGTTATTCCAACTACCCAGGTAAGACTCAATTCCGGCAGCCACGCCCGATGAGAGGTTGTTTCAAGTGCGGTGATACTAGGCAAAAGGTGAGAAACTGTCCATGACTTAGGAGGGGTCGACCTCCACAGGGTGCACAAGCTATGATTGTTGGTCCAGTTGCTACTCCACCTGCACAGCCAGCTAGAGGTGGAGGACAGGAAGGTAGAGGGCATCCTAGAGGGGGAGGCCAGGCCCATTGTTATGCTTTCCCTGGTAGGACTGAGGTTGTCGCATTAGATTCTGTCATCATAGGTATTGTTCAGGTCTGTCATAGGGATGAATCAATTTTATTTAATCTGGGTTCCACTTATTCGTATGTGTCATCTTACTTTGCTTCAAATTTGGAGATGTCTCGTGATTCTTTAGATATCCTTGTTTACGTGTCTACGCCTGTAGGGGATTCTATTATGGTAGACTGTGTCTATCGGTAGTGTTTGGTCTTATCGGGGGTTATGAGACTAGGTATAACCTTCTATTACTCAATATGGTGGACTTTGATGTGATTTTGGGCATGGATTGGTTGTCGCCCCATCATGCTATTCTGGATTATCATGCTAAGACCATGACATTAGCTATGCCGGGTTTACCGAGGCTGGAGTGGAGAGGTACATTGGATCATATTCCCAGTAGGGTGGTGTCTTTTCTGAAGGCACAATGTATGGTTGGGAAAGAGTACCTGGCGTATTAGCCTTTGTGAGGGATGTTATCGCTTATACTCCTACCGTTGATTCAGTTCCGGTAGTGAGAGAGTTTTTAGACGTGTTTCTAGTAGACCTATCGGGCATGCCACCCGATAGGGATATTGATTTTGGTATTGACTTGGTGCCGGGCACTCAGCCCATCTCTATTCCACCATATCACATGGCATCAGTGGAGATGAAAGAATTAAAGGAACAACTTCGGAAGTTGCTTGATAAGGGTTTTATCAGACCGAGTGTCTCGCCTTGGGGTACTCCAGTTCTATTTGTGAAGAAGAAAGACAACCCTAAAAGGATGTGTATTGACTACAGGCAGTTGAATAAGGTTGCATTCAAGAACAAGTACCCACTACCGCATATTGATGATTTGTTTGATCAGCTACAAGGACCTAAGGTATTCTCAAAGATTCACTTGATATCAGGGTGTCATGCCCCGACCTCGGGGAGCGCGACCGCCACTCAATCGGGATACCCTAGTCAAGCAAGCCTACCTAATGCCTTCTACCTAATCTTACCCATTAACAATATAAGAACCATTAGAAAGAGATAAGCATGAGAAGAGTAAAATGTTCCATATTCTTTTTCCATTGCTCAATAGAGATTCATTACCCAACATCGAACACCACCTACAACATGTCTACGGAGCCTCTTAGTACAATAATAGAGTAGTATGGAAGTGTCGGCGAAAAGGCCCCGGCTATACCTCAGAGCACAAAATACAACGTCAAGTGACATAAGGCCCGGAATAGAGTAGGGCTCACCAAAACCTGCTGAATAGAGAGTAACTTCTAACGAGGATCAAGGCTGCCGCTGACAAACCACCTGAATACATTCAAGATACAGCGCCCCCGATAAAAAGCACATTAGTACATGTGGAATAGTACTAGTATGTAAAGCTAAATGTCCTCTTTAGAAATAGAATATCAATATAAGGAGGGGAAAACCATGGAAGTAGCAAGTAACAATCAATGATATCCAAATGCCAAGTTAAAACATAATAATTTTCAAAATACGAAAATAATATTATTTTTGGTTAGAAGATCATTAGCACCGATATACCACCGTATTTTTAGCACAGAGTCCGATCACGCCTGATCTCCTAGGCCATCTCTCCACGAACAATGTGGATTGACATGTGAATCGAAAGAAAGGTATTACCAAGAGTAGGAACCACCATGCTCGCTACATTGCGTTCGATCACCACCCGACCGGCTGGGTCATCTTCCCACATATGCCGTGTGAGTCGACATCAAATCCAGAGCTATCAACAATCTCATCCCAATCAAGAGGAATAATATCATCACATTAATATTTCAATTTCATCCCAAATAAGGGGAATAATCACAATCCACTGCTACACCGGCACATGTAGTTTCGGAAAACATAAGTACAAATATATTCACCTCATAACCTTTCACACCATATATGTAGCTTCATTAGTACTTTCAACCATTCACAACATCATTATTTCCTTGGCTCTCTTTTCTATACATATGATTCTTCATTCATGGCACATTGGCCATATTTCATATTCCCCACTTTCATTTCTTACTTTCAAGGATCATCATTATAACATCAACATATAGAATATTTCGAAAATCATAATGTTGGGTTCATTATTAATGACGGCTTTAAACACAAGATAAAAATCATAAATGAGTAATACACCATTTCCTTTTTGAAATACTTCTCTAAAAAGGAAATGCACAGTTCCATCTCATGGGTAAATAAGAACTCAAAACACATTTGAAACACTTACAAAAGGAGAGCATGGTGATTTACGATTGAATCATAAATTCAAATCATATGCACTAGTTACAACAACCTTGACCACATTTTTATATCGCACTCTCACTTATTTCACTTCCAAACATCATCATGGGTTATCAACAATAAGGCATTTAGAATCAAGACTTCAAATATGTATATGAGCAGTATGAGTCTTAAGCACGTTGGGTTTTCTTTCCATATTGAGCATAGTGAACTTTCATTTGGAACATGAATTGAAGTTATAACATTTTAATACCTAAACCATACTTGAATACATTCTCGAATAGGTCATAATAGGATAGGAACAATTGGAACCCGTTTTAAGTATATGCATCTTTCAACACAACACTTACTTGGGATAATCGAATTTATTAGGAATAACTCGGAGCATGGGAATTAAGAACCTGGGCGCCAACCATACTTGAAACTTACGGGAACATCATGGAATTCGATTCTAAGAGAGATGTTTAGCCAACATACCTTGCTTGAGCTTTCCTTAAGTTACTACAACGTCCCAACACCTCTAGCAATATCAATCTATAGGAAGATAGCAAAATAATCAGATAATACTTAGAAGGATTCTCATGGTGTAACTCTCTTATGAATTTTGTCAAACACCTACTATGCAAAAATTGACTACAAGGCTCTACAATGGTAATCCATTCCTCCCTCAACCAATTTCAACAAGAAACTACCCAAAATAGTTCAACAACCCCACATACTACCAAATAATGTATCATGTATGGCCTATCTCCAAACCCACAACATACTTAAACCCATAACCTCTTGCATGAAAGCTTAGGAGAAGGACTTACCCGGATAGATGATGGTCTAGTGAGTGGCTTCCGTGATTCTTTAAGATTGGGGCAAGAATGAATCATTAGAATGGCTAGGTCTTCTCCCTCTCTCTCTAAAATACTCTCACTTAGTATATGTATATAATGGACCTCACCAGATAGGTCGTCACAGTTCAAATCAGGAAAGATCATAGATACACTGGCTTCTTGTCAAATATTATGCACGATTCCATAAGAGTATTTTATAAAAATGTCGAGGCGCACGGGCTGATCCCATCATAATGTGTGCACTGTTGGGGGTCGAACGGAACAAACCATAGATACATCTATTATATTGTCGGGGCTAACGGACCGCTCCCATGAGAACATGATACATTATCTTGTTGAGGGCAATGGCCCGATCCCATCATAATGTGTGCATTGCCGAGGGTCGAACAACATGAACCATAGATGCATCTATTATACTGCCAAGGCGAACGGTCCGATCCCATTAGAATAAGAAGCTTTAACGGGTCCTTGACCCCATTCACGAATAAACGTGTGAGTTATGAACTTTAAGAAAGCTTTTCGATGAAAACGCACAACGCGGGAAAAATTCGTAAGGGGAGCACAATTATTCCGCGGCTAAATCAAGTAGCGCGTCAAATCTCTACTATAGAAAATCTAACACTCTACGCAAGTCTAGTCTCAACTCTTAACGTAAAATAAAGGAATTAAACGAGCAAAGATAACTCTAATAGTACAATTATAGCATGGTGTGAACCTAAGTCTACCCGAACATAACATGAATCTAGCTACGTACGGACTCTTGTCACCTCGTATGTACGTAGCCTCCGCAACAAGTAGCACATAACAAATACATCACCTAGGGGTAGTTTCCCCCTCACAGGGTTAGACAGAAGACTTACCTCACTCCGAAGCTCCATAACCGACTCTGACGTCTCTTTAACACCTCGAACCGATGGCCATCATTCCATAACTAGTAAAACAATGTGCAAACCAATCAAAATGTACTATAATACCCACGTGCCTGGATTTCGAAACCTTTCGAAGATAAAAATTGCCCATAACAATACGAACTCAAATATATGATTTATTCCCAATTCCATATCCCTTTTCGTGGACAAAATCCAAAAATACCAAATTCTAGATTTTCTTATAAATCCCACAATTTTCCATAAATTTTCATGTTAAATTCTTATAGAATCCATGTAATTAACTTACAATATGCGGGAATTACTTACCTTGCAATAGATGATGAAAATCTCCCCTTGAAGCTCTCCAAAATTGCCCAAACCAAGAGAGAAATGAGTGAAACGAGCAAAAATCCCGACTTAAAACAATCTGCCCAGGCCCGTCCTTCTTTGTGATCGGAGGAATACCTTCACGATCGCGAAGGCTAAAAATATTGCTTTCACGGTCACATAGCCGCGATCATGAAGGCTAAACATTTCCAGGCCCTCAACTCCCTTCCTTCTTCGCATTTGCGAGCACTGTGTCACGTTCACGGCCACTGTGACGCGTTTGCGTAGGCATGCTCCAGTACTCTTCCGCGTTCGCGACCCCTGTGTCGTATTCACGTAGAAAAATAATCCCTCAACCCAAAATTCTTCTTCGCGTTCGCGAAGAACAACACCAGACACCAACACCAGTAGTTGCAAAATAGGGAAAAATGGTCTGAAACTACTCCGAATCACACCCGAGGCCCCCAGGATCCCGTCCAATCACATCAACCAGTTCCAAAAACGAACCTGCTTGAGGCCTCAAATCACACCAAACAACATCAAAACTACAAATCGACGATCGAAATCCTTTTTTTAAACTTCAATCATTCAAACTTCGACGAACGCGTCCGAATCACACTTAAACATCCCGGAATGACGCCAAATTTTACGCACAAGTCACAAGTCATAATACGAACCTATTCCAAGGCTTGGAATCCCAAACAGGCATCGATAAAACCAAAATCCACATCAAACCAAACTTATGAAATCCTAAACCTTTCAAAATGCCAACCTTCCATAATTAGCGCTGAAATGCTCCCGGACGACCCTATACTCAACCCGAACATACGCCCAATTCCGAAATCATCATATGAACATATTGTAACTTTCAAATCCCGATTTTGAGTTCATTACTCATAAGTCAAACCTTGGTCAATTCTTCCAATTTAAAGCTTTCGAAATTAGAATTTTCCATTCGAATAAACTCTTAACTTCCCGAAATTAAATTCCGACCACATGCACAAGTCATAATATCTAAAGTGAAGCTACTCAAGGCCTTAAACTGTCGAACGACAAGCTAGAGCTCAAAACGACCGGTCGGGTCGTTACACGGCCTATGCACCACCGTACATACGGACACCCATCACCTCATATGTGTGTATCTCCCACAACATGAGGCACATAAGAATATAATATTTACACGGTAATTTCCCTCTCACAAGGTTAGAAAGGAGACTAACCTCGCTTCGAAGTTCCATAACCGGTTCCAACGCCACTCTAACACCTCAAACCGATGCCCTTCGCTCCAAAACTAGTAAAACAATGTGCAAACCAATAAAAATATACTCTAATACTTATAATAAATCAATTTATAAAAATTCCCAACTCCGCTCGAAAAGTCAATAAAGTCAACCCTCGGGCCCACGTGCCCGGATTCCAAAAATATTAAAAGATAAACTTTACCCATAACATCACGAACTCAAACATATGATTTAATCCCAATTCTATGTCCAATTTCGTGGTCAAAATCCAAAAATACAAATTTCTAGGGGTCCTTCAAAATCTCACAATTTCTACTAATTTTCATGTTTAAATCCTTGTAGAATCTATGTAGTTAGCTAACAATATGCGGGAATTACTTACCTTGCAATAGATGATGAAATAGGCAAAAGCCCCGACTTAAAATCATTCTGCCCAGGCCCGTCATTCATCGTGATCGCGGAAGCACTTTCGCGAAGGCTAAAACAACTGCCTCTAAAATTTTACTCTACGCGTTCGCGACCAACTGGCCGCATTCGCGAAGCCTTCAGATGTAACTTCCTCACGTTCGCGGACCACGAGCCGCGTTCGCGAAGGCTTCACACCTGGCAGGCCACAACTCCCTTTCCTCTTCGCGTTCGCGACCTCCAAGTCGCGTTCCCGTAGGCCTAATCCAGCCTCAGCTCCGCGTTCGCGTCTCCTTTAGTGTGTTCGCGATGGGAAAATCCCAACAGCCCCAAAATCCTCCTTCTCGAACGCGTGAGACCCATTGCGTTCGCAAAGAAGAAAACCAGACACCAGCACCAACAATTGTAAATCACCCACACTTGGTCCGAAACCATTCCAAAACACACCCGAGGCCTCCGGGACCCTGCCCAATCATACCAATAAGTTCAGAACATCATTCAACCATTCACAACATCATTATTTCCTTGGCTCTCTTGGCCATATGTATGATTCTTCATTCATGGCACATTGGCCGTATTTCATATTTCACACTTTCATATCGTATCTCCATGGAGAAAATCTTCATAATAACCTGTTCACTTTCTTCAACACTAAATCTCTACGTAGAACACCCTAATAAAACCCTTGGTAACGCTTAACCTCCTTCTCCTCTTTATTCTACGATGTGTTTGAATGAATATGACCATAGAGTTTCCTACCCAATATGTTTAATCATGGAATGATTCTTCTTCTTTGACATGTTTAAACCTTCAAATCAAGGTGCTGAGAAGGGCATTTCAGGAGGTTATATCCTAAGAGACATGAAGGTTACCACCAATAGCGCTATCATGGTTAATCATTGTGATGACATCATTGATTCAACAAATAAGGCATAGAGTAAACTATAACTAGTACACATTTATAATGCAGGAACTATGTACATGATCTTAAAATGTAAAAGAAGTGAGTCATTTTAGACATGTGATATATGGGAGGCATTATCGGGAGGATAAAGACGTTAGCGTCAGTTGTTCTTTGAAGACTATGAGTTATGAAAGGGACAGTAACAATTGTTTCATTCCATGTGTGCTTTATTCGGTAATATTATGTCCTAAGGAGAAATAGCAAAGTACGTGACACCAATTGCCTCCTTGAGTGTAGGAAGAATCAGTTTTTAACTCTAAATGAGAAGATTCTTGCACCATGAATATGATAGGGGTTTCAAAATATATGAAGTTGCATTACACTCTTAACAGTATTTGACACAAGGAAACTACATCTTAAGGCTACCAGGTTGAAAAAGAGGTTGAGCACTTCCCGATAGTTGATCCTATATAAGAGGACTAGAGTTAAATAAACTTGTCCTTTAAATTAATATGCTCATGATATGTGCCCGAAATCTAAAACATCCACCTGAAGTTGGGAGGGAAAGGTCGCGGTAAGGATACTTAACTTCAACCATACACGAGTGGAATAATGTATCTAGGACATCTTAATATTGGGATTAAATCATGCATTGGTTAGAGAGGTTCTAATTGTTCATATGATGCCCGGGGGTGATAGGCAAATGTAAGGCCTCGTGCATCAGGCTATGGAGAAGGTTAAGATCATTAAGGAGCGGTTGAAAACTACTCAGAGTCGTCAAAAGTCCTATTCGGATGTTCGTCGCAGAGACTTTGAGTTCAAAGAAGATGATTGGGTATTCTTGAAATTTTCCCCCATGAAGGGTTTGGAAGGAAAGGAAAATTGAGTCTGAGGTATGTCGGACCGTGCAGAATCAGTCAGAGGATCGGTGAGGTTGCGTACAAGCTTGAGCTACCACCTGAGATGTCATTAGTGCACCCGGTGTTCCATGTGTCTATGTTGAAGAAGGTAGTTGGAGATCTGTCAGCTATTATGCTGGTTGAAGCCATTGAGGTTAATGAAGAACTGTCATATGAAGAAATTCCAATTTCCATTCTTGATAGGCAAGTACGAAATTTGAGAAATAAAGAAATTGCCTCTGTGAAAGTGCTATGGCGAAACCAACAGGTTGAAGAGGCTACTTGGGAAACTGAGGAAGAAATGAAGAAAAAGTATCATTATTTTTTTGAATAGCCATGTATTTATAAAGTTGTAATTTATGAAAATTCTAAGAGTTTCTTTCTACGAATTATATATCTTTTGTACAGTTGATGTTACGGGTGTTCTGTTTCTGGTAGTATATTGCTCATGAGGCCATAATAAGTGTTGTTATTGTGTTATATTGCGTCATTGGATTATATATATGTTTTGAGGATGTGTTTCTAGGCTCTCTGATAGGTGGATAGGCCCAGTTATAGGGGAAACTCTAGTGAAAGTTTTGGAAATTTAGGGAGTTAGTCAAATTTCGAGCTGATGGTGTGTGGTATGAAGACTGAGTTGCATAAGATGATAATAGTGAACTTTGACCATCATTCGAGGACGAATGATCTTATATGGGGGAGGATGTAAGGGCCCGTAAAATTTCACCAAAAACCCGAGATTCCATGGTGCTAAGGTAGGCTTATAATATTTGGCAAAATAGGCGTTTCTGCGGCCCATTCTACGGCCGCATAATCACTCTACGGGCCATAGAATGGTCGCAGAGTGAGACAGTTTTTCTGGGTCATTTTGATATCATTTTCACCGCCCATTATGCGACCCCATAACCATTTCGCGGGTCGCAATCTTGTCGTATAATCAACCTTAGAGTTTTGCGGATGGAGGTTCTGCGGCACATTATGCGACCGCAGAACAGGTCTGCGGGCCGCATAGTGACCGCAGACCCAGTCAGATTTTTCCAATATTTTTGGCACCAAATTGTACGGCCGATATTCGGACCGCATATCCATCATGCGGTCGCATATGCGACCGTAGATCCTATCTCGGGGCTTCATTTTTGGGGGTTTTAAACCCGACCCTACCTCGTTAAAACATATGCCATAGCCCATTTTGAGCAGATTTCTGATATTTTTAGAGTGAGAGAGAGTTCTTATAGTGGGGGAGTAGCCTTCAATCTATTATCCATCAATTCTTGCTCAATCATTGAGGATTAACAAAAGAAGTCTTCACCCTAAAGTTAAGAATCTATGCCCTAGCTCATAATTTGGAAAATCTACAAAAATGGGAGTAATTAGAAAGACAATTATTGGGTGTGGGGGGTTGTTGTCTTGCATGCATGTATTCTTGAAGTATGTGGGAAGGTTGTGAGCTAATAATGGTAGAGAATGGATTGGGGAATGATGGAATCTTCCACAAAAAGGGCCTTAAAACATTGATGCTCAACTAGTGTTTGATAATATGCTCAAATGAGCAAGAATCATGATCATCTTCCTAATTTTTGTTCAACGTATTATATTTCTAAAATAGATTGAAGTTTCTAAGAATTCCAAAATGTTTTAAAGGTTTAAGGAATCTCAATTGAGGTATGTTGGCTAAACCCCCTTCTTCCTAGAATCAAATCCCACGGTGTTCATGTAATTGGTGTAAGTCCCAAATTGATCGTTATAGAATTGGTTATTCCTAATGTGTTTGTATTGAAGGATGTATGTTCAATATTTATTCTAAATGCTTCATCATGTCATCTTACCATTTAAGGATGTGTTTAAAATGTAGAATATGTGTTAGAAATGTTAAGACTTCATGTCAAGATCGAATAAAAGGTTGTTATGCCAAATTATATGAAAAGCATCTATGTGCCTAAGATTCCCAAATTGCTCATATGTGAATTTAATGTCTTGAATGGGAAACCTTACTGTTGTTGATAATGATAATGATGTTTGAATGTTGAAAGGGGAAACTGGAATTAAGAAAAACGGCCAAGTGCCAAGAATGACTTTCTGATTGAGGCCACTCGTGCCAGTGGATTGAAAAGATGTGAAAGAAGTATGAAGTGAGATGATTGATTGAAAAGGTAATGTCTCAAATGAGATGGCCTAGACGATTGGGCCGTGATTGGACGTCATGCCGCACACATGGTGGTAACTGTGCTGGAAATTATAATGAAATAGTGGTTATGGTTGATGTCTCAAATGAGACGACCTAGTCGATCGGGTCGAGATCAGACTCCATGTAAGAATACGGAGGTATTGTGAATTATGGTATATCGGCTTTAAAGATCACGCAACCTAATAACATGGTAATTGACTTGAGAACTTATGCGATCCTTATTTCAAGTTTTAGTATTGTTTGAAGCTCTTATTGAACTCATGACTGTTTTCCCCTTGTATTATTATTCATTCTATTGAGGTGGTGTTTAGTTTTACATACTAGTACTATTCGACATTACTAACGTCCCTTTTATCGGGAGTGTTGCATCTTTAAATGTATGCAGGCAGTTCCATAGTAGCCAGTGTTGATCAACGATAGTAGTACACCTTCCTCCTAGCAGACTTGGTGAGCCCCACCTCATTTCGGGGTCATGTATCTTTTGTTCATTTTGTTATCACGTTTTGATGTATAGCCGGGGCCTTGTTGCTGGCACTATCATAACACTCTTTTGTATCTTTTAGAGGCTCCGTAGACACTATGTGGGTTGTGCATGGGTGTTAGAAAACTCAAACATATTATGCTGTGTTTTGGTATCTTGTTCCATTCGAATCATAACAATGTGTGTATCTTGAAACTTAAAAGTGAAGTAACTAATGAAACAATTCAGTATTGTATGTATGAACTCCCTACTGTCTAATTAATGGAATCGTGTCTTTTTTTTTATAATGGGTGAGTTGGGTAGAAAGTATCTAACAGGCTTGCTCAATCGAGTTCACTCGTTTGAGCGGGGGTTCGCTCCTCCCGAGGTTGGGGCGTGACAGCAAATAAAACTCTTATCCACCCAGGGATGTGGAATATTAAGGATAGTAAACTCACTGCACATGCCAATGGCATCGTAAATGATTCTAGTAGCCGAGTGTTAAAGATAACGGAACTCAGGGAGACACTATAAAATAGTCATGCAAGGTTTGCGAATGTTCATAATGAATTCGCCATGGCTTTTATGACTTGAAAGTACCCATATGCTATCGGAGGGGGAAAACATGTTAAGCAGGCATGATGCTATGATAACCCCAAAGGTGCATTCAACTTAATGGAGAGCCCCTTAAGAATCCCACGAGAAAGGATGTGTTACAACGATATATAGAAGGACGCGATCTCTCATGGTCATCCAACAAGTGTCGGGAAACTAGACAATGAATTTACTAACTAAGGAACTTAGTTAGAACATGTTGTAGATGTGTAAAGAGGAAATGGACACTTGTTATGAGCTGGACATGTTTCTGCCATAATAACTCTCAAGCTGCAATACTAGGCCACGTCATGGGTGGATATAGTACTAGGAATAACGTGAGTTACTTACTGAGGTATGATCTAGGTGGATTTAAAGTCATACTGAGATGGGCAACCAAAAGATCTTCCTATGATGAATTTGTAAAAATCCCAAATTTCAGAGAGACCTTATTCGAACAAGTGACCATTTCATTTGACATGAACATATATGATAGATGGTGAGATATGCTCTTATTTTACTAGACAGTGAAAATAGTTAATGATAATGTTCACAAAGGGAGTAAAGTGATTGTTCAAATCATAGGAGCCACTTACACAGGAGAGAGAGAGAGAGTGGCTCAAGAAATATCTCAACACTAGGTTACCTTACATTAGATTTGATACCACATAGGCAAACATTATGACGGTGCATGCATAAGCACACGTGAGCAGATGTTATCCATTTGAATCAGAAGGTTCTATAAGAAATTCATCAGGTAATGTCCTTTGTTGAGAATTTGGGAATCAAATGGGAAGTATTAACCTAGGGTTATAACTTATTTCAAGGAAATAGTTATAGAACTCAATTCCCCAAGAAGTTGTAAGTAAGAGAATTGTGATAAAGAGACTTCACGAATAATGCATCTCGTTCAAAGAGTAGATACATGCAATGTATTGTGATTCAGTTTCTTGTTAAGTCCATATTTATGTAGGCTCTTCAATGCAGACGCACATATATCACAAGGAAATGTATGTGGTGTTCATAATGATGTAGCAAAGAGTGACTTACTTGGTGACTTTAGGTTGACGGGGCAGTGACTTAACAGATGCCTCTCGACTCCACATCCATAACATACATTGGTACCATAGTGACATACCCCCGAATGACACCTCCTACACTTCACGTAATGAGGATGAGGTCTGCTAAAATGACTCGCCCCACTGACCTGATATATACCCTTTTTGCATACATCATAAGCATTCCCCCTATCCATCCTCCAGGCCCCCATGACGGGATAAACAATCTTTGTACCTGCTTGTTATGTGGGCCTTTGGAATTTCCCAAGTCTACAATCCCTAACACGCTCCTGAGTATACTCGCAACACGACGCCAAATGTTCCTTCCTGCATATCGGGCAGACCAGGATGGGTGTACCCAACCTAGGGCATTTGTTCTTCTTGTGCCCCCTCTTTCCACAACCATAACATATTTTGAGAGTCATCCAACATAAACCCAAGTGGCGCTTCTTACAAATCAAACATTCCGGCTTATTGGTGCCAACAATCTTCTTTCATTCCTTAGGTGCTCTCAACATATGATTCGGTGGTGCGGTGACATTGATAAGAAGAAGGACACTTTCCCTAGCAACTAGTTCTTCCAATCCCTCCATGGCTCGACCCAATCTCCCAACGAACTCACTTGCAATCTCCCCCAGATTCAATGGTGGGGTCATTCCCTCTTCGCTACTTCGAACACGTGGATTGCTCATCTGGAAAATGAGACATGACAAGGAAATTAGCTTCCTATCTTGAGCTCGATCGCACGATCTGGTGTATCAAAGAAGGGTGGCATTCCTAAATATCCAAGTAGCCTCCTAATTTTAGATGTGGTCGACAACACACCGATAAGAAGGACTCTACTAGACACTGCTCCGAGACATCCTACGACACTTTAAAACCTTAGGCTCTGATATCAAGTTTGTCATGCCCTAACCTCGAGGAGCGCAACCGATAAGGTCAGGGCATGACCGGTGCTCAACCGGGATACCCCGGTCAAGCAAGTCTACTTAATGCATTCTATCCAACCTTACCCATTAACAATATAAGAACCAACAACAATAGATAAGCATGAGAAAAGTAAAATGTTCCACATTCTTTTTCCATTACTCGAAAGAGATTTATTTTTACAATTTCCAAAATATTACAAGTTCATAATTACGAGAGAAAATATGTTTGCAAAATACCAACACTTCTTGTTCATTACCCAATATCGAATACCTCCCACAACATGTCTACAGAGCCTCTAAGTACAACAAAAGAGTAGTATGGAAGTGCCGGCGACAAGTCCCCGGCTATACTTCAAAAGACAAAATACAACGTCAAGTGACATAAGGCCCGGAATAGAGTAGGGATCACAAAAACCTGCTGAATAGAGAGTAACTGCTAACGAGGATCAAGGCTGCCCGTTGACGAACCACCTGCATCCATTGAAGATACAACACCCCCGGCAAAAGGGACGTTAGTACATGTGAAATAGTACTAGTATGTAAAGCTAAATGTCCTCTTTTAAAATAGAATACAAGTATAAGGAGGGGAAAACCATTGAAGTAGCAAGTAACAATCAATTATATCCAAATGCCAAGTTGAAACATAATAATTTTCAAAATACAAAAATAATATTATTTTTGGTTGGGAGATCATTAGCACCGATATACTATCGTATTTTTAGCACGAAGTCCGATCACGCCCGATCGGCTAGGACATCTCTCCACGAACAATGTGGATTGACATGTGATGTGAAAGAAAGGTATTACCAAGAATAGGAACGACCATGCACGTTACATGGCATCCGATCACCACCCGACCGGCTGGGTCGTCTTCCCATATATGTCGTGTGAGTCAACATCAAATCCTGGGCTATCAACAATCTCATCCCAATCAAGGGGAATAATCTCATCACATAAATATTTTAATCTCATCCCAAATAAGGAGAATAATCATAATCCACTCCTACACCGGCACATGTAGTTTTGGGTATGGACCGTTTCGACCCACCCTTCATCAGTTTGCTAATGATACTCCCAAAAATATTTATTTTTTCACACAAAGGAAATAGAAGTACAAATACATTCACCGCATAACCTTTCACACCATATATGTAGATTTATTAGTACTTTCAACCATTTACAACATCGTTATTTCCTTGGCTCTCTTGGCCATACGTATGATTCTTCATTCATGGCACATTGGCCGTATTTCATATTCCACACTTTCATTTTTTCACTTTCATGGATCATCACCATAAATATCAACAAATATAATATTCCGAAAATCACAACTTTAGGTTCACTACCCTATATAAACCCTTGGTGACCCTTAACCTCCTTCTCCTCCTTATTCTACGATGTGTTTGAATGAATATGACGATAGAGTTTCCTACCTAATATGTTTGATCATGGAATGATTCTTCTTCTTTGACATGTTTGAACCTTCAACTCTCTAGAGACCTACTACAAATAAGAACAACGAAGTTCGAGTTTGAGCTGAAATTGTTCATGAATCCATCAAGGTGCTGAGAAGGGCATTTCAGGAGGTTATATCCTAAGAGACACGAAGGTTACCACCAATAGCGCTATCATGGTTAATCATTGTGATGACATCATTGATTCAACAAATGAGGCATAGAGTTAACTATAACTAGTACACATTGATAATGCGGGAACCATGTACATGATCTTAAGATGTAAAAGAAGTGAGTCATTTTAGACATGTGATATATGGGAGGCATTATCGGGAGGATAAAGACGTTAGCATTAGTTATTCTTGGAAGACTATGATTTATGAAAGGGACAGTAATAATTTTTTCATTCCATGTGTGCTTTATTCGGCAATATTATGTCCTAAGGAGAAATAGCCAAGTAGGTGACACCAGTTGCCTCCTTGAGTGTAGGAAGAATCACTTTAACTCTAAATGAGAAGATTCTTGCACCATGAATGTGATAGGGGTTTCAAAATACATGAAGTTGCATTACACTCTTAACAGTATTTGACATAAAGAAACTACGCCCCAAGCCTACCAGGTTGAAAAAGAGGTTGAGCACTTGCGAGATTATTATTCTGGCAGTGTAACCCTTCCCGATAGTTGATCCTCTATGAGAGGACTATAGTGCGATAAAATTTCCCTTTAAATTAATATGCTCATGATATGTGCCTAAACTCTAAAGCATCCACCTAAAGTTGGGAGGGAAAGGTCGCGGTAAGGATACTTAACTTCAACCATACACGAGTGGAACAATGTATATAGGACATCTTAATATTGGGATTAAATCATGCATTGGTTAGAGAGGCTCTAATAGTTCATATGATGCCCTGGGGAGAATGGCAAATAAAACTCCTATCCACGAATTTTTACGGGGCCTTACACAGGGTACCATCAGTTGATGATCCGGGCTTTAGATATTCCGAAGATGGCATTCAGGACCCGCTATGGTAACTATGAGTTTCTTGTGATGTCTTTTGTGGTAACCAATGCTCCAGCAGCATTTATGCACTTGATAAACAGCGTGTTCCCGCCATATCTTGACTTATTTGTCATCGTGTTTATTGACGATCTATTGGTGTATTCTCGTAGCTGGGAGGATCATGAGCAGCACTTGAATATTGTGATATAGATTTTGAGGGAGAAGATACTATATGCTTAATTTTCCAAGTTCGAGTTTTGTCTTGATTCAGTGGAATTCTTGGGCCACGTGATGGCCAGTTAGGGGATTAAGGTGGATCTGAAGAAGATTTAGGCAATTTAGAGTTGGTCCTGACCTTCTACTGCTACTGAGATCCCGAGTTTTCTAGGTTTTGTTGGGTATTATCGATGTTCGTGGAGGGTTTTTCACCCATCGCAACTCCTTTGACTAGATTGACCCCGAAGGGTGCCCTATTTTAGTGGCTGACGAGTGTGAGGAGAGATTTTAGAAGCTCAAGACTGCCTTGACTACAACTCCACTTCTGGTTTTGCCTTCAACATCAGGTTCTTATACAGTTTATTATGATGCTTTGTATTGGTATTGGGTGTGTGTTGATGAAGGAGGGTAGGGTAATTGCTTGTGCTTCACGTCAGTTGAAGCCCCATGAGAAGAACTACCCAGTGCACAATTTAGAGTTGGCTGCCATTGTTCACGCGCTAAAGATTTGGAGGCACTATCTCTACGGCGTGTCTTGTGAGGTGTTCACACATCACAGGAGTCTACCGCACCTATTCAAGCAAAAAGATCTAAACTTGAGGCAAAAGAGGTGGTTAGAGCTACTAAAGAACTATGATATCACAATTCTTTATCATCTCGAGAAGGCCACTATGGTGGTCGATGCTTGGAGTAGGAAGGCTGAGAGCATGGGGAGTCTTGCTTTTATTCCAGTTGGGGAGAGACTGTTAGCTTTGGATGTTAAGGCCTTGGCTAATAGGTTTGTGAGGTTGGATGTTTCAGAGCCTAGCCGGGTTCTTGCTTGCGTGGTTTCACGGTCATCTTTATTTGAGTGCCTCAAGGTGTGTCAGTTTGATGATCCCCACTTGCTTGTCCTTATGGACATGGTGCAGCACGGTGATTCCAAGGAGGTTACTATTGGGGATGATAGGGTATTGAGGCTACAGGGTTGGATCTGTGTGCCGACTGTGGATGGGTTACGTGAGTTGATTCTTTAGAAGGCCCATAGTTTGCGGTATTCAATTCATCCGGGTGCCACGAAGATGTACCAAGATTTGAAACAACACTACTGGTGGAGAAGAATCAATAAAGATATTGTGGAGTATGTGGCTCGGTGTTTGAATTGTCTACAAGTGATGTACGGGCACCAGAGGCCGGGTGGTTTGCTTCAAACACTCGATATCCTGGAGTGGAAGCGGGAGCATATTACTATGTATTTTATAGTTGGACTTCCATAGACCTTGAGGAGATTTGACGCAGTATGGATCATTGTGGATAGACTGACCAAGTCTACACAATTCATTCCAGTCATGACTACCTATTCTTTAGAGCAGCTGGCTCAGATCTATCTTCGTGAGACTGTTCGCCTTCATGGGGTGCTGGTGTCTATCATCTCGGATTGAGGCACATAGTTCACACCATATTTTTGGAGATCCGTGCAGCGTGAGTTGGGCACACAGATTGAGCTGAGTACGGCATTTCATCAACAGATGGAAGGGCAGTCCGAGCGCACTATTATGATCTTGGAGGACATGCTACGTGCCTATATTATTTATTTTGGAGGTTCATGGGATCAGTTTCTACCACTCGTAGAGTTCGCCTACAATAACAACTATCAGTCGAGTATCTAGATGGCTCCGTATGAGGCTTTATATGGGAGTCGATATAGTTCTTTGGTTGGTTGGTTTGAGCCTGGGGAGACTAGGTTGTTGGGCACTGATTTGGTCTGTGATGCCTTGGAAAAGGTGAAGTTAATTTAGTATCGACTTCGTACAGCGTAGTCAAGGAAAAAGAGTTATGCTGATCGGAGGGCTCGTGATGTGGAATTCATGGTGGTCCAGAGGGTCCTACTCAGAGTTTCACCCATGAAGGGTGTGATGAGGTTTGGGAAGAATGGAAAATTGAGCCCTCGATATATTGGTCCTTTTGAGATTCTTTAGAGAGTGGGTGAGGTGGCCTATAAACTTGCATTGCAACCCAGCATATCGGGAGGTCACCCGATGTTTCATGTTTTCATGCTCCGGAAATACTATGGTGATCCGTCACATGTGTTAGA
Organism: Nicotiana tabacum; assembly: GCF_000715075.1. Taxonomy (NCBI): domain Eukaryota; kingdom Viridiplantae; phylum Streptophyta; class Magnoliopsida; order Solanales; family Solanaceae; genus Nicotiana; species Nicotiana tabacum. Next base: position 75,485,595 of record NC_134091.1, on the reverse strand, counting down.
TTTTAGCTCAGTGCAATTGGACAAGGATTTGACCTATGTTGAGGAGCCGATGGCTATTTTGGACAAGTATGTCTGGAAGTTAAGGTGAAAGAATATTGCTTCAGTGAAGGTTTAGTGGAGCGGTCAACTGGTCGAGGAGGCGACTTCGGGGACCGAGCATGATATGCAAAGCCATTATCCTCATATTTTTGGCACTTTATGTATGTCTCTATACTCGTTCGAGGATGGATGTTTGTTTAAGAGGGGGAGAATGTAACGACCTGACCGGTCGTTTTGTGTATTTGATCCCCGTTTTCCCTTTTGAAGCTTCACGTATATGTATTTATGGTTTTAAGACTTGCAGGGAAGGTCGGTGTCGTTTCGGGAAGGTTTTGGTTTGAATTGGATCCATTGGTTCTTGGTTTAGAAGCCTAAGTTGGGAATGTGATTGAGGTTTGACTTTGGAAAAATGACCCCGGAATGGTGTTTAGATTATTCCAATAGGTTTGTATGGTGATTTTGGACTTAGGCATATGTGCGGAATTGGATTCGGATGTTCCTAGGCTGATTTGTCTTGTTTTGCCGAAAGTTAACAAGTTAAAAGTTTAGAAATTTCCTAAGTTTAACTATAGGTTGACCTTACGGCTATTAGGTTCGGATTTTAGTTTCGGGACTTGGAATAGGTCTGTTTTGTCATTTGGAACTTATCTGGAATGTTTGGTAGCATCCTGAGTTGGTTTGGTAGGAATAGAATGCTTGGTTGTGATTCTAGTGATTCTTCAGTTTCATTGTAATTATCATGTGTTTTGGTGTCCGATTCATGGTTCCAGATGTTATTTTGGTGTTTTGATTGCATGAATGAGTTTGTATGATGTTCTTAGAATTCTTTGGATGTTTGGTGTGGAGCCGCAGGGGTTTTGGTGAGTTTCAGACGCGTTTTGAATTAGTTTAGGTTGATTTCTCAGCAACTGGTGTGCTGGTGCTGCAATTATCGCAAATGCTAGCACCAGTTTGCATTTGCGGAATGCACACTGTATTTTCGAAGGGGGGAATGGGTGGTAGGCTTCGTATTTGCGAAGCCATCTCGCAAATGCGAATCGGGACCGGGCTGAGAGTTGTTCGCTTTTGTGACCAAATGGCAGTTTTTGCGAGGGGGATTGATTGCTCAAATGCGAATTCAAGGTCGTATTTGGGACATTACATATGTCTATCAAGAATTGCATTTGCGATGCATTTGTTGCATCTGTGAGGTTCGCATTTGCGAACCCCAGGTCATATTTGCGAAATCTGCAGCTAAACAAAATAGTCGAATTTTGGGACTTAACTTCATTTATCGCATTTTTTAGCCCTAGACTCGGCGGGAGGCGATTTTGAGAGGAGACTTTTATACAAAACTATTGGGTAAGTGATTTTGATCCATTTTTATTATATAACATGATTACTTATGAGATTCAATATCTAATCCATAGAATTGGAAGAGAATTTTTGGAAAATTTGTCTATATTTTGAAAAATGAATATTTGAGATTTGAGAGTCGAATTGGACTCTGATTTGAAAAGAAAATGCAAATATGGACTCTTGGGATTATGGGTTGTCAAGATCTACCATTTGACTTGGGTTTTGGCCGGACGGGTCCGAGGTTGAACTTTGTTGAATTTTGGTGAATTGTGTAAAGATCTAAACTTTATTAACCGAAATTGGTTTCTCTTGCATTGTTTTGACATTATTAAGTCATTTTTTGCTAGATTTGAGTCGTGCGTAGGCGAATTTTAAGGAAAAAGCTAATTTTGAGTATTGATTTGGCCTAATTGAGGTAAGTGCCTTGCCTAACCTTGTGTGGGAGAATTACCCCTTCGGATTTAGTTTATTTGCATTAATTGTAATATGTAAAAAGACGTGTACATGAGGTGATGAGTGTGTACATGGGCATTTGTGTAGTAACTGACCGGATAAGACTCTTAGGCTATTAATATGCCTTGAATTGAAGTTGTTATTATATGGAATACATTGCATTGTTGAGTTATTCCCCGTTTCATTGCGTTGTTGTTATAATTCTTTTATTCCATGTTGTTGAGCCATGGGCTATTTATCGTTGTGGCATTGATATTGTTGGTTGAGAAATATTGTGACATATGAGCACGTGATGTGCGGTTGATTGTTGTAATGTGATTGAGATACGCATGCGACAACATAAGGATGGTGTGTATATTGATGAGCATGCAACGAGATAAGGGAGTTAATGCGCGTGTATCTAGTACGGGGAAATACTACATTGTGAGGCACACACAACGAGATAAGAGGGCTTATGCACGTGAAGCTATTTCGGGGAAATTCTTTTAAAATGTGAAGCTCACGCAATGTCATAAGGAAGATTATGGTTTGTGGCTTGTGATTTGTGATTATGAGGCGTTGTACCTCCAGGTGATTCTTGTTGTAAATCTTGTGTTGGAACAACTTGATGATTTGAACTGTCATTTTTTTCTTGATTGATTTCACTTGTATTTTAATTGTATTTTGATTATTTTGTTGTTTTATCACATGTTTACTCTTTATTGCCATTATATAGCTTGCTTTCTGTTATTGGCTTTATACTTATATTCTGCACTAGTTTTTATGGCTAGTGAGTGTCTTGAATTCAACCTCATCACTACTCCACCGAGGTTCGTATTGATACTTACTAGGTACCAATTGTGGTGTACTCATACTATGCTTTTGTATATTTTTGTGAAGATCTAGGTACCTCTGAGCGTGCCGGTCAGTACTGAGCTGATTTGAGAATTCTATGGAGATTTCAACGTATACCTGCCATTTCGCTTATAGGCCTCAGAGTCACCTTCTGCTGATTTTCTTACTATTGCTTATTGTATTTCCAAATAGTATTGTATTTTAAGAGTTCACACGTACTCTCTGTCAAGCTTATGACTCGGTAGCACTAGTTTTGGGATTTATGTGACTTATATATTTCCGTTGTTGGTTATGTTAAAGTACTTTTCAGCTTTGATTATTATTTAAATTAGTGTTTGGTTCTTTTGATCTTGCTATGTGATAGGCTTACCTAGTTTGAGATACTATGTGCCATCACGATTCTAAAGGTGGGATTTTGGGGTCAGGACATCAGGAGTGGAAAAAATCTGTATTATACTCTTTTATATTAAGCAAGGATACTTTGTCAAATGGTAAACTAATAAACGACACATGAAAATGCAAAAATAATAAATAATGAATAATGTAATAATGACAAGTAATAATAAAAAAAAATAGAAGGATGAGACTTATTTAAATTTGATATGAGAAAGTGCATTTTCAATTATGATGAGAAAAGCCATATAATAGATAATATCACATAACTGAAATTTTAATAAAATTAAAACCATAAAATATTGAACAATAAAAGAATTTCAAGTGAGTAAATAAGCTTACTCACAAAAAAACAAAAAAAATACTATAAAAATATAGATATAAGATTTATTTGAATTTGAGATGAAAAAGTATCTTTTGAATTATGATGAAAAAATTCATGTAATGGATTATATAACATAACTAAAATCATAATAGATAAAGTCAACAAATAAAAATATAGAAGAATGAAAGAAGTGGCAATCTGTGGGAGATACTAGCAAAGCTAAATGAGTTGGCTGGTTTTTCGCTGGATGAAGAAATTTAACATTTTGAAGTTAATTGTTCTTCTTCTCTAGCAATAATTTTATAGAGTGTCACGACCCAATAATGACGCATAACATCCGCTTGCTAGGAAAGCCAACATTAGCACAACAACTAAAATAGTTTAACAATAAAAGAGACATTAATAATCATGAAAGGGTAGAATAGAATAAATGAATAATAGGTGCAGAACCAAACGTGATCTAAGAAGATCCCCAGAAACTGGTGTAACAGGCCTCTAATAATGCTAAATACAACTTTGAAATGAAAATACAATACTGTCTGGAACAATAAATAATAGATAAAAGTACAAAGGGGACTTCAGGGTCTGCGATCGCCAAGCAGCACTATCTTAAGTCTCCTAGAAGAAAGGGTCCGAGCTATCACCTCTGAACATTGTTGGGACCAACACTGTGATCTTCACAAGAAGTGCATAAGTATAGTACGAGTACAACCAAACCCATGTACTCAGTAAGTATCGAGCTTGTCACGCCCCAAAACCGAGGAGCGCGACCGGCGCTCAACCGAATGAACCCGACCGAGCAAACCTATTAGATTTTATTCTACCCAAACTCATCCACGAATAGAGATAATACATATTTTCATTAATTAGACAAATAGGTGTTCATGTCTACAATACCAATTCATTACCAATAGCTTCATCATTTTGAAAGTCTAAAATGGACAAATAATACAACCACAACATAACATATTTTGATTTTTCCAGCACCAATACACAACCCACACTATGTCTATTGAGCCTCTATAGATAAAGAAGAGTATAATGATAATGTCGGTAACAAGGCCCCGGCTATACCTCAAACATAATACACATAGTATAAAAGATTCATCACCCTGGGATAAAGTGGGGCTCACCAAGTCTACTGAGAAGAAGGTGTACTGCTATCACTGATCAATATCTCCTGCTGTGGAACCACTTGCATCCATTTAAAGATGCAGCGCCCCCGACAAAAGGGACGTTAGTACCGTCAAATAGTACTAGTATGAAAACCAAACACCCTCTCAATATAACAAATGATACAAACAAGAATATAATAATATCAATGAAAGCCTTAATCAACATCAAACCTCAATTTAGGATCAAGACAGTATTCATATTAATTTCCATATCTCACATTGGGAGATTTTTAGTATCGATATTCCATTGTTCACAATACCATTATTCACAATACCAATACCATCGTACTCTCAGCACAGAGTCCTATCACGACCCGATCGGCTAGGCTATCTCATTAGAGACATCAATCACAATTACCCTCAATGTCAATATCACCGTCTTTAACACGGAGTCCGATCACGACCCGATCGGTTAGGCTATCCAATAGGGACATCGACCACAATCACAATTTCAATTATAATTTCTAACACAATCACCACCATGTGTGCGGCATGGTATCCGATCATGACCCGACCGGCTAGGCTGTCTTATTCGAGACATCAACCTTTTTATATCAATCATTGCATTTCATATTACTTTCACATCTTTTCATTTCATTGGCACTAATGGCCATAATTATAAGATCATTCTTGGCACGTTGGCCATATTTAGTATTTCCTACTCACCCTTTTACTTTCTAACATCAACATCATCAACAACTATTCAAATCAAGGCATGTAGTGCACATGTGAGCAATTAAGAGTCTAAGGCACATAGAGATTCTTCACAAATATTGGCATAATAGCCTTCGTTTGAATTTAACTTGAAGTCGAACATTTCTAATGTACAGCCCATATTTTTAACACATCCTCAATTGATAACACAACATAAATAAAGCATTTGGAATACTTGTTGAACATATATCTTTCAACCCAATCTTACTTGGAATAGCCAATTTCCTAATGAACCACTCGGGACTTACATAATTTACATGAATATCATGGGATTCAATTCTAAGAGAAGAGTTTAGCCAACATACCTCAATTGAGCTTCCTTAAACTCTAAAATATTCTGGAATTCTTAGCAACTTCAATCTATTGTAGAAATATAACAAATTGAACCAAAATTAGGAAGATGATCATGGTTCTAGCTCATTTGAGCATTTTATCAAACACTAGGTGTGCATAAGGTTTCAAGGTCTTTTCATAGAGAATTCCATCATCACACAGCCCAATCTTTATAATTTTTAGCTCAACAATCTTCCTACACCCTTTTATAACACATGCATGTAAAATAAATATATCTCATGCCCAAAAATTATCTTGCTAATTACCCATTTCTAGAAAAAATTTGAAATTAAGGGTTAAGGTGTAGAATCTTACCTCTAGGATGAAGACCTAGTGAGTTTCTCTTCTTAATCTTCCAAAACATGAGCAAGAATTGAAGAACAATTATTGAAGAACACCTTCTCAATCTAAGTCACTCTCTCTCACTATAAAATGTCAGATTGTAGCTCAAAATAGCCCAAAGAGTGTATTTAACAAAATAGGGTCAGGTTTTAAAAACCCAAAAATAAAGCTCCGGAACAGGTTCTGCGATCGCATGCGATCGCATAATCAATTTGCGGACCGCATATCGGTCGCATAATTGCTGACCAAACGACCAAAAATCTGCCTGTGTTTGCAGTCACTATGCAGTCCACATAACTTTCAAAATAAAGTGATAGACATAAATGTTAGCGGGAAATAAGAAGAGAATTAATGAAGCATTATGAGTAAGATGTGATACCTGGATGATAAAGGTAGGAAACAAAATGATGAAATAACAGCATTACATAGTCTATAGTCAAGGGAAGGAAAAAATGAGAGGTGCCAGGCCTGGAGACAACAAAAGAGTATATTCCATAAATTTGTATCCTTATTTCGAGAAATAAGTTCGTGACTCCAACGCGACTACCAGAAGGAAAAGTTAGACCCTAGAGTACTAGAAATCAGTATGGGCTGGCGAACAAGATAAACTAAACATGAATTAGGGACTGAGTGAGTTGACAATGGTCGACATCATGAGAATTTCAGATTTCGTTCCGGCAATAACATAATGAACATTTATGAAAAATTCAGAGAATGGTCATTCAGGAAGACACTTCCCTAAAGCAAGCATTGTGAGCAAAGTTAAGCTTAAAGGACTGTACGTGCCAGTTACACTAAGTATCACCCTCACGAGTAAGGAAATTTTGTTATCCTTAGTACAGAAGGATTACCGCAAGGCGTGTAAGGGTCATCGATGATGTGAAAGGATGCCAAAGATGGAGAGGTAAAACATCTATAGGTAGGTCGTCGTAGGTCCAACTCTTAGTACTCCCCTAAAGGGGGGAATATGGAGTGATAATGGCATTAAGTCAGAGTTAAGCAGTTCTAGTAATTATGGAATGGTAAAAGGAAAATGCGATAAAAATTAGAAAGGGATGAGATTGTAGTTATTCAAAGCCTACAGATATGCTACGATTGCAGAACATTATGCAAACACGATGTCAAAGAAAGGAAGTAAGGGTTCCTGCCAGGGATGTTATTGATAAATAAGGAGCCAGTGCGAAAGGTAAGTTAAGACAAAGGAAATAAACCATGAAAGATTACGCGGAACATTGATATGAGAATGGGCCAACGAGTAGTTGGTAGTTGATTCAAGAAAAGCCCAGTTATGGCTAAATAGGAGGTTACAGATGAGTCAGCAGATCATGCAAGATAAACATGGTAAAACCCAATATAGTGAATTCAGCCTCGCAGTAATGTTATTGTAATACTTGAGAAATATTCAAATAGGAGTTGGGGTAGTTAAAGGTATCGTATGAATGTTATGGAAATAAAAGAGAGTGCCACTGGGAAGACAGTCAAAATATCAGTTCAGAAGCAACCCTACAAGCACAAGGGCGTGGAGGTAAGAACTACGGATATTTATAGGCGAGTAAGAGCATCGAAAACTTCTTCGGGTATACAATATCACAACCTCACAACTTTACAAGAGTCAGAGGATCCTCCCTAAGTACTATAATGAAAAACTAGCTGAGGAAATAAGGAAAAATGCTTCAACCAAAGCACAGTGACCTAAAGAGGAAAGGGTTGTGTAACAACAGTAAAGAAATATTCGAGACCACATGAGTTGCACAAGAACTTCGGCATGCGTGAGAACTCAGATAAGCTATGTGTGCATGCAACAAAGGGTAAAAAAAAGACCAGGAAAAGCAATTGCTTACGTTTGAAGAAAGCTGAAATGGAACGAAAGGAATTATTCGATTAATGATCAGCCGTAGAAGACTCCAGTATAAGTTAAAAGAAGGAATTGGGTCCAGTTCATAGACAAAGGATGGAATCATTAGAAGATTGTATCATGGTTTTCCATAGCGTCCATGAAAGGCTAAAGTAATAACTAAATACATGAGCCACAGATCGGAGGTACAAGAGAGACAATACAATAGCCATATTTTATAACGGCTCTATGATAAATCCAGTTAGAAGTGTACCATCCTCATTAGAAGTCAGTATGAAGCTCTCACCGAATCATGTAAAGAGGTGAAAGTATTATAATAGAAGTTCAAGTTGTGGATGTGAATTATACCTATGTGAAAGAGAGGTCATGAAAGAGATAGAATATGTGATGTGAGATTTTAAGGTAAGTAAGGTAAAGGTGAACAACGTACGAGATACTCAGGTGTAGAAGATCGTGAATAATCTATACTTCAGATAGAGGGCTAGAGGCACTGGGATTCAGTATGCAGGAATGATAGCGGCATGATAAGTGGCATATTTTCCAGCCTATGGTTTCTAGGTATCAAGAAGTCTGATTAAGAGAGTAAAGAAGAGTTAGAGACGATGTGATGTCTCGCTTGATGATCTAGAATAACACAAGGAAATTTATGGTGCAAGCAAGTTGAAGGAAGGTTGCGAGTAGCATAAATAGACATGTATAGGTCGCAAGCTAAAGTATGGTAAAGCAACAGGTTTTAGGAAGACAGGAGTAAGGATAAGAAAGGGCGAGTGAGGAGGTGACAAGAAATGTATAAGTCCTCAGAATTAACCCCAGGAAAACAAAAGAGCTGATGATTTCTCTAAATTATAGAAAGCTCAGTATAGCCTGAAAGAACTCAAAGGAGTCTAAGACTAGTAGCATTTAGAAGAGATGGCATGCTACCCTAGTAGTAGAATGAGGGTGTAATTGTGATAGATGAAGGATAATATTTGGGCCTTTGTACAGGGTTAAAATACCCACGTAAGGTAAACCGCATTGGGATGCTATGAAAAACAGTTATAGAAGTATAGTATCGTATCACCCCCTGGTGGATCAGGAAAATCACTTCAAATGTTCCACCATGAAACGTGAGCCCTAGCAGCAGTTTTACATAAGAAGTTTCAAGTTAGCAATGGTAGATTGTAAATCAACATTGAGGTAAATCAACAATAGATGGACAGAAGTTCAACAATATGAGATAAGATCAGGCTGATTCCCCTGAACAGTAATAAGGAAATATTAAGGGACTTATATTTATACATACATGATAAGCAGCGAAAGAGTAACCTGGAGTTTGGTAGTAGACCCTAGTAACAATAAATCAAAGTAAGAGTTATGGTATAGTATGTCCTACCTAGATGCAGTAAAGTCATACAGATGGATAAAAGGGTCTATGAAATAAGATATAGCAATACTCGTGAGTTCAACAAAGTATCAAGCAAAGAACTTTAGTGTACTTATAGATGCCCAAAGGGACATCTTGTCAAGCTCTGTATATGTTCACAAACTGAGGCTTAGATATTGGCTAAAAGATGGAGAAAAGAGGAGTGAAGAGTCGCGTAGGTGCACATACAAGGAAAAAGTCGTACAGGTTGCATGACAGAAGACAACAAGAGTTACGAGATTGGAAGAACCCCGACCACAGACCGTGGTGCAAGAAAGAGGCCTAAAGGGGAGAATGCCTTGGCCTTTGGATTTATTCAAAGAACAGTTGCCTAAATGGCAAGAAGAGTATTAAAATATTCTCAAGAGATATGGGTTACGAGAATGATAAGTGCATCAGTCAACATTCGACGACGAATGTTCCAAAGGGGGGAATGATGTTACACCCCATGTTTTCGTACATGGAAGTACGCCATAAGTAAATTGATATAAGCTCGTAAATGAGATTATAAGCATTATGCTATTTCAAACAAGTGATGAGTAAATTCTTGAAGGAGAGAGGGTAAGCAAATCGAAGAAAATATATTTCGTCGAAGTTTGGCATTTTGGGATAAAATACGGCCCGAGCAAAAATACCCAGTATTTATGGACTAGTGCCATACAAGGTACCACATGACCATGATAGTAAGGTGTATAAGATGTATTAAAAGTGAGTAGTATTTTAAGTAGTTTGAGATAATTCTTAATTATTTGGATAATCAGATAGTTATTAATTTTAGTAGGAGATTAGCAATTAATTAAGATGTTGGTAATTGGTTGGGAATGCGTAAAAATTAACGTGGCAGAAACATAAATAACCTAGGTGACTCTTAAAATCACTTGATAATGTATCATTCTTAAAGTCTTAGTCATCACCTTAGTGGGTCCCACACCCACTAAGGTATAAGACTCTAATACATTAAGAGATGGATTCAAATATTTAGCAAGGTAACGATTCTATGCAAAAAAAAAATTCATACGAAATATTACTGTGTTATAGCAATGGGATTTTGCGATTCTAAGGAAGTACGGTGAAATCTTTTCCAAGAATTTTTTATGGATTTTTTTCCTACTCTGATCTTGCCGTCACGTATTTTGTCACAATTAACGTGTGTTAGAGAGATTGTCAAGAGAATTAACTCAAGTATGTTAAGTCTATCCCTTCATTCTTTTTGGCATGATCTATACGACACGAACGAAATGAGAAAATGCACAAATTCTATAAATGACTCTATTCATATAAGTATTAGAGATGTCCATGTTCTTGAATTCCCATATGTCTTATTATTCTATCGTCTGTTCATGGGTCTCAAAAAATACGTAAGTTGATAAAGTTTGTTTCATGATATTAATCAGAGGTATAATGGTCTTATGACACTCCGGAAGATTTTATTGACGTACTTCTCATGCATTGCATTCATTTATATGGAACCATGACCAGATGGCATTATATAACATATTTCTTATATATTTCATGCATTTATACATGTACATTGACACATGGCCAGAAGACATTATATACGCGTATATTATATGTATATGGGATATGGGAAAAGGTTACGGCGTTATATACGCACCACCACCTGATCAGCTGGTATATGTTGATCATTTTGCCCACATTGACCGAGATGATATGATGGGATGCCCTCAGAGGCTTGATGATGTTATGAACACATGTACCTATGCACGACATGACATTCATATGTATATGCATGACACTATAAGTATTTCATGATTTACAGTGTTATCCAGACTTACAGGTTGAGTCATTTGCTCTATATTTCTTCTACGTCTTTTACGTACTTATTTATGTGCCTTACATACTCGGTACAGTATTCGTACTGACGTCCCTTTTTCCTGGGGACGCTGCTTTTCATGCCTGCAGGTCCCGATAGACAGGTCGAGAGTTTTCCAAGTAGGCTATCAGCTCAGCGGAAGGTGTTGGTGCGCTCTATTTGCTCCGGAGTTGCTTGTTTGGTTAGTATAATTTAGATGCGTATTGTTTGGTATGGCGGGGCCCTGTCCTGACCTTTATGCTAAGTGTGTACTCTTTGAGGCTTGTAGACAGATTTCATGTATACGAATGCTTGTATGGCCTTGCCGGCCTATGTTTGGAGTTTACAAATGATATTGTTGGCCTTATAGACCCGTATATCACATGTATAAGTTTTTATATCAGGTTGGGTTGTCCTATATTGAATATTTTCCTATGTTTATTCTGGTTAGCCCATGATGGCCCGTTTGACCCATTTGCCAATGAAAGTACAATAAGAAAGATATGTTATGTTGGTACTCAGTTAAGTAAGGTACCGGGTGCTCGTTGTGACCCATAGGTTTGGGTCGTGACACTAGGGCTCCAATCCGAACATCCACACAAGTGTATTAACATCATACAAACTTGCTCGCAAGCTCAAATCATCAAAATAACATCTAAAATCAAGAATTGATCATCAACAGTCAAGATTTTCAAAGTTTTTGAACTCAATTTTCCAATGTTTCACATAAAGCACCGAAATAGCCTTGGGTCATCTGAGACTCCAACCAAACATGCTTACAGGTCAAAATTCATCATACCAACCTACCAGAATAGTCAAAACACCAATCCGAGGTCGTTTACCCTAAATGTTGAATGTGGTCAACTGTAGCCATTTTCAAAATTAAAAATCACATTTACTTTAAATTTCACATATAAATTTTTTCCGAAAATTGATATGGACTACGTATGCAAGTCATAAATTATCAAATTGAGTTGTGAAAAATCTCAAAATACAAAAAGAGGAGTTAGTACTCAAAACGACTTATCGGGTCATTACATAGAGGCAACTCAATGAAATTCATTTATTTATTTTTTGGTTTAACTTTTTTGAATGTCGTCACGAAATTAGTACAATATACATCTATTTTTATTAATTCTCTCCGATCTTTTTTATATTGAAACTATCCTCCGCATCGCACGGGTATGTATACTAGTAAGGAGAATAAGAAAGAAGAGCATAAGTAATTTCATAATGTGATGTAGTTTTGCTAACGATTTGTTGATTAAACGATGCATATACCCATGAAATTTTGTCCTTAGAATAAAGTTTAGAGCTTACACGATATAAGAACCAAGCTTGGTAGCGAAATAAAATCTTTGTTGATATGGTGAATCAACCTGACCGGTTATTTTGAGTTCTAGGAACTCCGTTCCCCTATTTAATGCTTACCGTAAGTCATTTTTTTATATTTTATGACTTGTGGGGACAAGTGATTCGGTTCCCAAGAGGCTCGAGAGTGAGTTGAAACACTTAGTTCCATTTTGGAAGCCTTAAGTTATAAGAGTTGATCAAGGTTTGAATTTTGGGTAAAGAACATTGAAATAAGATTTGAAGATTCTAATAGGTTTGCATGATAATTTTGGACTTGGGCGTATGTTCCGATTTGGTTTTGAAGGTTCCTAGGAGGATTCAACACCATTTGTCGTAAGTTGGTATTTTGATGGATTTGGGAGTTTATAAGTTTGACCAATAGTTGATTTTGATATTATTGGATTTTAATTTGTGTTTCGAGACTATTAGTAGATTCGTGTAGCTTAAGGAAACTTGGTTGCAAAGTTTGATTGAGATCCGAAATGTCTAGGTGTGAATCAGATGATTGGTTAGAGCATATGAACTTAAGAGAGTTCTATGTGTGATTTGGCTTTTAATTATTAGATGTGATGATTATGTGAGGCCTTGTATGGGTCTGGTTGGTATTTATGAACTTGTTGGAATATTTGGACAGGGTTTTAGGGGGACTCGTATGAGTTTTGGACCAGCCGGAGCATGTTTTGAAATTACCGATTTCTGGTGCAGGAGGACACGATTGAGGATATGAAGGCTCACAATCGCGTAGCAGTGGAGTGGGCTGGAGAAGTTCTTCACGATCACTAGAGGTGATTCGTGATTGCGTACCTAGATCTATGAATGAATTGCGATTGCGTGAGTAGTGATGCAATCACGTATAGGAGTGCATGAGGTAGGGCTCTTGTTTTTAGTAGTCATGTGGGAGCTTTTGCAATCACGTAAGAGGGTGGTTGGCCTTTGCGATCACGTGGGCGTTGTTTGCGGTCGTGGATCAGGATTTGGAAGGCAAATTATTTATGTTTCATGATCGAGTGACTAGGCATCGCGATAGCGATGAAGAAAGCACTGGCAGGGGTATTTTTAGACCAAATTTTCGTGAATTTGTTTTTTCACATTCTAAGCTTTTGGATCTCGAGAGAGGGAGATTTTTAAAAGGGATTTCACTACTCTCTTGAGGTAAGTAATTCGTGCTTGTTAATCATATATCTTGAGTCCGCATGGATTTTTAAATGAAGTTGTTGTCTACAACTTAAGAAAGTATATTTTGAGGTTTTGAGTACCGATATGGACTCAGATTTGAAATCTAATCACATTTTTTTACTCATGGGGTTATGGGTCAACGGAATCTACCCCTAGACTCGGGTTATGACAATATTGGCCCTAGTTGACTTTTGTTCATTGTTTTGCGATTTGAATAAAGATCGAATCTTTACTATTCGGGGTTTATTTCTACAGCTTTATTTGACCTTATTGAGTATCATTTGGCTAGATTTGACCCGGTTCGAGGAGATTTCCAAAGGAAAAATAATTTTTGAAAGTTAAAGCTGGTCTGGAAAGAGGTAAGTCTCTTGATTGTCCTTGTTAATAGGGAATTCACCTAAAAATGGACAAGTCTGCTCATATACGCGGACCAAAGGCTATATCATGTTTTGGGTAGTTCTAAGCTACTTTATGCTTTGTTTGACTATGTGCTCTTATAGATTCATAACTTACTCCGCTCTATGACTATGGGGGCTTTATTATATATACTAGAGATCATCTTAGGGTTATTATTCCTTATTCGGACATGATGATTCATTCTTTATATGTTGAGCTATTTGATTTAGCTTTAGTCCTACCTCACTTCTATGAGCATCTGCATCCACATATTGATTTATATGTCCCGATGCACTATTTATACATCATCTCACATGGATATGCATACCTATATGTACACAAATAAATTGTTACGAGCTGTGTTATGGCACAATGGTTCATATCGTTCCATTGAAATGATTATGGAATTGTACGATACTTTAGCACATTGGGACATGTGTGCGGGTCAACTTGGTTATGGCACGTGAGTTGTCCAGGCATATTGGTATATTTAAGGGACGTGAGTTTTTCATACGGATTGATATTATTATTACCATATTAGTTGTCCGTACAATTGATGTTGTTATTAGCACGTGAGTTGTCCATGCAGTGCTTGGATATGGATCCGTCCCTCCGGAGTCAAGTGATTACCTATGCTACTTTGGGCCGCGTGAGTGCAGATACATTGATTAAGACAAGTTCATCAATTGTGACTGTGACAAATACAATGATTGTGACTCTGAGTGGACATATATGACATGTGTACAGATTTGAGTTGACTGTGAGGTGTAATACTGGTTCTGAGGAAAGGTTGAGTCTAAGCATGCATATACCTTACACTCACATGTAGGAGCATTCCTTTGAAATGCTAGTTGGGGTGTGTGTGTTTGTGTGTATATACGGTATTGGAGCCCTAAATTATGTTACATTATGTACGTCATTTATCTTATGCAGGTTTGGTGCAAGGATTTTGCTCTGATCATTATTTTCTAAGAAGCATGTTTACTACTCTTATTGTTTGTGATTCACATTACTGATATGTACTGCTGGAGTTGTTCTTATTTTTTTTATTCTTGCTGACTTATCTGATTATCAAAGTATCCAATTGGTTTAAGCCTCTTCACTAGTTCTATGAGGTTAGACTTGATACTTACCTGAGTACATCCAGCCAGTTATACTCATACTACACTTCTGTACTTTTTGTGTAGATCTAGGTGTTGGACCCAGCGGAGTCCGATGAGTTGATTAGCTATAGATATTTGGAGACTCAAGGTAGTGCTGCACACCCTTCACAAGCCTTGAAGACCCCTTCCTATCTTCCACTATTACTGTTCATTTTCTTTCGACAATATTTTAAACTTATTTTAGACCGTTATATTTTATTATTCCTTGAAACTCATGGACTCAGTGACACCAAATTAGAGGGTTATTATGTTGTATTGTTTTACACTTGAAATTAGGTTCAGACTTATTTATGATACTTTGATCATGTTAGACTTATCATATACATAGTAGTGGTTCCTCTAGACAGCGTGTTAGGTGTCATCTAGGCTATTGGTGGGTTTTAGGTTGTGATATATTGGTATTGGAGCCTAGGTTGAGTAGGCCTCATGAGTCAGAGCAAGTCTACTAAAGTGTTGGGGATTGGTATGTAGACGTCTATACTTATCTTTGAGAGGCTATTAGACAAATAGGAAAAGTTTCACTTACTTCTGTCTCTATCTAGCGACTTTGTTTCATCCTGAGTTTTGAATCTTATTCTTTCATTCTCTCATAGATGGCGAGGACACGTGCATCAGCTGCAACTGAGCAGGAGCAGGAGCCGAAGCCCCAGGTTTTAGCTGCTACTAGAGGTAGAGGCCGGGTGTCACGACCCAAACCGATGGGCCATGACGTCTAAGATATAAACGTGAATAACATTTGTCAATAAACTGCTGAATCACGTGAATAACATACGTGAGGAACACATGTCCAAATGACATATATACATACACATGCGGAATACAGTAGGGCGAGTCGACAAGGCTGCTATACATAACTATATTTCCAAAATAAAAACAGACAAGGCCACATACTATCCAACTATACATGACTGTCTACAGACCTCTAATAGAGTGTACAACTATCTAAAGGAAGGGACTGGATCCCATCGTACCCATATCTACATACAAAAATAGCTTACCAAAACTAATAACAGCTCCGGATCAAATGGAGCACACCAACCCTTGCTAATCAAGGATCCTAAAAAGGGGAACCGTCAGCCTGTTTACCAGCACCTGCGGGCATGAAACACAGTGTCCCCAGGCAAAAGAGACGTCAGTAAAAATAATGTACCGAGTATATAAGGTAGGAAAATCAGTACATAAAAGACATAAAAGAAACATGGAGTAAAAGAATCTGCCTGTAAGTCTGAATAACTTTGTGAATCCTGAAATATTTATAGAGTCATGCATGTGCGTATAAATAGCGTATCATGCGTAGGTATATGTGTACATAACATCATCATGCCTGTGAGGGCATTCCATCATATCATCTTGGCCTCTATGGGCGAAATTATCAACGTAAACCAACTGATCAGGTGGTGGTGCGTATATAACGACGTAACCTTTTCCCATATCCCATATACATATTATATATGCGTATATAACGCCATCTGGTCATGGGTCAATGTACATGTATAAATGAATGAAATGCATAAGAAGTAAGTTTATAAGATTTCTCGGAATGTCATAAGATCAATATGCCTTTCGGATAAACTTTATCAACTACGTAGTTTTCTGAGACCCACGAACAGAAGATATAATAATAAGATATATGGGGAATCAAGAACATAGGCACCCCTAGCACTTCCATAAATAGAGTCATTTATTTTCTCATTTGCTCGTTTCGTTTGTATCATATGGATCATGCCAAAAGAAAGAAGAAATTGCCTTAACATACCTGAGCCGATTCTCTTGACAATCCCTCTAACACACGTCAATCGCGATGAAATACGTAACGGCGAGATTGAAGTAGGGAAAAATCTGTATGATATTCTTGAGAAAGGTTATACCGTACTCCCATAGAATCGCAAATCTCACGCTGCTATCGTATAATGATATTTCATATGAATTCATTTTTGAGAATTCATGCGTCACCTAGCAACCATAACATCACACTTAATGATTTAGGAAAAATCTCTTATAATTGTGGGTTCATAAGAACTTTTGAAGCTACATCCGTAACTTAGTAAACATGCACATCCCTCTTAAATGATGTAGGAAATCCTCTTATCTTTATGATTTGTGGGCCCCACTTTTGTGGATTATTTTACCCAAAAGTCCCCTAATTATGCCACCTAATTACATACACCAAAGAGTCAATGTTACTTATGCCCCTTGCTGCCACGTGGGGATAGTGTCTCCATTAAGCTTATCCACCAAAAACCAATTACCTTGTTAACCTCCCACTAAAAATCATTAATTAACTAATTATCTACATAATTAAGAATTATCTCTAAAATTATTTAAAATACTAATCACTTTTAACATACTTTATATACTTACTCTCATGGTCATGTGGCACCCTGTATGGCACTAGTCCATAAATACTGGGTATTATAGCTTAGACCGTATTTTATCCCAACTTAACAAACTTCAATGAATACTCATTCTTTGATTTGTTTACCCTCTAATATTGACGGCACTCACTTATCACTTGTTACAAATAACAAAAATACTTTTAGCCTAAAAATTAATCTCATTCCCGAGCTTACATCGATTAACTTACGGCGAAACTTTAACGTACTAAATGCGGGATGTAATATCCTTCCTCCCTTAGAAATATTCATCCTCGAATGTTTAACTCCACGGGATCTATATAAGTTTTTGGCAGAGTCGCCTTTGTAATAGTACTGCTACCAACCCTTCCTGTAGTAAACTCAATAATCCAATGCCACATAGGGCCACAATCATCATTAACGACAATAGCCTCACACGACCAGTAACAATAAATAACACAGGAATCCATACACGCATCTTAAGTTTGTGATGTCTCAGTCGGATCCTCCTCTAGAAGAGGAAACAAGTGAGGATACCTAGACTTCATGTCTTTTTCGGCTTCCCAAGTCATTTTTTCCACATTATTGTTTCTCTAAAGTACTTTCACCGAAGCTACGTCTTTAGTCCTCAATCTCTGAACCTGTCTATCCAGTATAGCAATGGGAGTTTCCTAATATGATAGCTTCTCTGTGACCTGAACATTATCAACTGACATAATTTTTGAAGGATCTCTGATACATTTACGGAGTATAGACACAGGAAAGACTGGATGTACAGACTTTAAGTCATAAGGCAAGTCTAACGCATATGCTACATGTCCTACCCTAAGTATGATCTTATATGGTCCAATGTACCGAGGGCTAAGTTTTCCTTTCTTACCGAACCTCATAATACCTTTCATCGGTGATACCTTTAGGAATACCCAGTCGTCAACATGAAACTCTAAGTCTCATCGTCGATTATCCGCATAAGACTTCTGAAAGTTTTGAGCTACTAATAGCCTTTCCTGTATAAGCTTAATTTTCTCGATTGCCTTGTACCAACTCCGGTCCTACTAATTTAGTTTCCCCAACATCGAACCATCCTATAGGCGACCTACACTTCCGTCTATAAAGAGCTTCGTATGGAGCCATCTGAATACTGGAATGATAGTTATTATTATACGCAAACTCAATAAGTGGCAGATGATCATCCCAGCTACCCTTGAAGTCTATCACACAAGCCCGTAATATATCCTCCATTGTATGAATAGTAAGCTCAGCCTGTCCGTCTGTCTGGGGATGAAATGATATACTAAGACTTACCTAAGTTCCCAATCCTTTTTGGAAGGACCTCCAGAAATTGGTTGTAAACCGAGCACCTCTATCTGAGATAATAGATATAGGGACACCTTGATGTCGTACTATCTCCTTAATGTAAAGCCTTGCATAATCCTCTGCGGAATATGTAGTCCTAACAGGCAGAAAATGGGCCGTTATGGTAAGTCTATCAACAATCACCCATATATAATCGAACTTACGCTGGGTACGAGGTAAGCCTACGATGAAATCCATATTAATTAATTCCCACTTCCAAGTTGGAATCTCTATGGCCTGCAATAATCCACGGGGTTTTTGATGCTCAATCTTAACCTGTTGACAGTTAGGGCACTGAGCAACAAACTCCGCTATATCCTTTTCCATTCTGTCCCACTAATATATTTCCATGATATCATGATACATCTTTATTGCTCATGGATGGACAGTATAATGAGAATAGTGAGTCTCTCCCATAACCTGTCGGCGCAGCCTTGCAAAATTAGGGACACATAATCATCCTCGATATCTAAGGACTCCATCTCATGTAATCTCAAATGGTGTCTTATCTTTCTGAGGGGTTGTATCCCTGTAATGAGCTAACACAGGATCCTCGTACTGGCGTTCCTTCACTTTAGTTACAACAGAAGATGTTGTTGTGTCCTGAATAGTAACTCCGGCATCACCTGAGTCCAGTAATCGAACTCCAAGACTAGCTAGCTGATGAATGTCGTGGGCTATCCCACTCTTCTCTGGTTGTAAATATGACATGCTACCCATAGATCTACGGCTGAGGGCGTAGGCTACTACATTCGCATTCCCCGGATGGTATAAAATATCAATGTCATAGTCTTTTAGTAGCTCCAACTATCTACTCTGACATAAATTCAATTCTCTTTACTTGAAGATATACTGAAGGCTCTTATGATCCATATATATATATATATCAACATGAATGCCATACAAATAGTGCCTCCACATCATTAGTGCATCAACCACCGCGGCTAACTCTAAATCATGGGTCGGGTAACTCTTCTCGTGCTTTCTTAGCTGTCCAGAAGCATAAGCTACAACCTTACCATGTTGCATCAGTACACAACCTAATCCAATGCCAGAAGCATCACAATAGATAGCATAACCATCGGTCCCCTCTGGGAGCGTTAGAACCGGTTCTGAAGTTAATCTGTTCTTCAATGCCTGGAAACTCCGTTCGCAAGCATCAGTCCATTGAAACTTATCTCCCTTCTGAGTCAACTTTGTCAATGGTGCTGAAAGGGAAGAAAATCCCTCTACGAATCTCCTATAATAACCTACCAAGCTGAGGAAGCTACGAACCTCCATCGGCATCGTATGTCTAGGCCAAGTCTTTACTGCCTCAATCTTTTGTGTATCAACCCGGATACCTTCACCTGAAATAATATGCCCAAGGAAAGCTACAAAATTCAACCAGAATTCACATTTAGAGAATTTTGCATACAACTTCCCTTTTTGAAGAACTTTAAGCACAATATACAAATGATCTGCATGCTCTGTCTCTGAACGAAAATACACCAATATATCATCAATGAATACAATCATGAACAGATCTAGAAAGGGTCTGAACACACGGTTCATCAAATCCATGAATATTGCTGGGGCATTAGTCAAACCGAATGACATAACACGAATCTCAAAGTTCCAGTATCTGGTCCTGAATGCTGTCTCCGAAAAATCTTTCTCCTTAACCCTTACCTGATGGTACCCGAACCTTAAGTCTATCTTCGAGAAACACTTAGTACCCTGAAACGGATCAAATAAATCATTGATCCTCGGGAGCGAGTACTTATTCTTGATCGTCACCTTATTCACCTCTCTACGCAATTGAGCGCCAACACACACACACACACACACACACACACACACACACACACACACACACACACACACACACACACACACACATATATATATATATATATATATATATATATATATATATATATATATATATATATATATATAGAACTTAACCCGCATAACTAATTCAAAAAAAAGGTTTATATAAATACATAGGGGCCGATAAGGTCGTAAACATGTCATACCCAAACTATACATAAGATACTGTCTGCAAAACCTCTAAGAAATAATGACCATAATATATATAAGTCGGGACAGGGCTCCCGGCATCCTCATAAAATAACCTAACATACACATAACCCTGACTTGGTAATACTTCAGGAAGAAGTGGAGCTCACTAACCAAAAGTTGATGTCTGGAGGCAGCCTACAGTAGAGGGTCTTTGCCTCGTCCTATATGAGAGCCTCGATCAGACACACTTCAAAGCAGAATCTTGATATCCTTATCAGCTACCTTCCTCCTCTTGTCCCGACTACTCTCCTCTTCCTCTACATAGCCCATGACATACACAGAAAAACCTTGATTGACGGACTCCCAAGACTGTGGACTATCTGGAACCTCAGAAGAGCTGGTGTCTGTAAATACCTTGACATAGTTTTTTTCCTGAGGGGAATCCAGTTGTGCCAATCTGTGTACCACTCCCCTTATACCCTGATCAACGGGCCCTGATAATGAAACTAAGGGCCTTGGTGAGGTCGGAACTCCTCTCACCCCATCTCCTATTGGCGAAATCGAAACTACTCGAACGGATGACTCATATGGATCCTCGGAAGGATCCTCCTCCATAGAACCCATGATCTCCGATGGGTCTGACTCTATAGTATAACTTATTTCTTCTTTTAACACTTTCGTAGCCTTCTGACCCATGTTAGCGGCTGGCGCCTGTCGTCTAGTAATAATAGGCATCACTAAGAACATAAATAAGGTAAAGATTAGGAGTGAATACTAACGACTCAGTTCTATCGCACAATTTAGATTAGATAGAAAAGTAACCATCCTAAATATCATATAGCCTCCTGTCTATAAGTGTGGTACACAACACACCCATAAACAAGACTCTACTAAACACGGTCTGTAGATATCTCTAGGACAGAACTGCTCTGATATCACCTTTGTCACGACCCAAACCGATGGGCCATGACGAGTGCTCGAGTCCTACCTGTCGAACACCCCTAAGCATGCATCTAAGATATAAACATGAATAACATCTGTCAATAAACTGCTGAATCACGTGAATAACATACGTGAGGAAAACATGTCCAAAAGACATATATACATACACATGCGGAATACGGTAGGGCGAGCTGATAAGGCTGCTACACACAACTATATTTCTAAAATTAAAAGCCGACAAGGCCACATACTATCCAACTATACATGACTGTGTATAGACCTCTAATAGAGTGTACAACTATCTAAAGGAAGGGACTGGACCCCGTCGTACCCATATCTATATTAAAAAAATAGCTTACCAAAACTAATAACAGCTCCGGATCAAATGGAGCACACCAACACTTGCTGATCAAGGATCATAAAAAGGGGAACCGTCAGACTGTCTACCAGCACTTGCGGGCATGAAACGTAGTATCCCAAGGCAAAAAGGATGGTAGCACGAATAATGTACCGAGTATATAAGGAATGAAAATCAGTACATAAAAGATATAAAAGAAACATGGAGTAAAAGAATCCGCCTGTAAGTCTGAATAACTTTGTGAATCCTGAAATATTTATAGAGTCATATATGTGCATATAAATGTCGTATCATGCATATGTATATGTGCACATAACATTATCAAGCCTCTGAGGGAATTCCATCATATCATCTCGTCATCTATGGGCGAAATCATCAACGTATACCAACTGATCAGGTGGTGGTGCGTATATAATGCCGTAACCTTTTCCCATATCCCATATACATATAATATACGCATATATAATGCAATCTGGTCATGGGTCAATGTACATGTATAAATGAATGAAATGCATAAGAAGTAAGTTTATAAGATTTCTCGGAATGTCATAAGATCAATATGCCTTTCCGATAAACATTATCAACTACATATTTTTCTGAGACCCATGAATAGAAGATATAATAATAAGACACATGGGGAATCAAGAACATAGGCACCCCTAGCACTTCTATGAATAGAGTCATTTATGAAAGTTGCGCATTTACTCGTTTCGTTTGTATCATATGGATCATGCCAAAAGAAAGAAGGAATTGCCTTAACGTACCTGAGCCGATTCTCTTGACAATCCCTCTAACACACGTCAATCGTGAGGAAACACATAACGGCGAGATCGAAGTAGGGAAAATTCGTATGATATTCTTGAGAAAGGTTATACCGTACTCCCTTAGAATCGCAAATCTCACGCTGCTATCATATTATGAAGTTTCATATGAATTCATTTTTGAGAATTCATCGGTCACCTAGCAACTATAAAATCACACTTAATGATGTAGGGAAAATCTCTTATAGTTGTGGGTTCATAAGAACTTTTGAATCTACATCCGTAACTTAGTAAACATGCACATCCCTCTTAAATGATGTAGGAAATCCTCTTATCTTTATGATTTGTGGGTCCCACTTTTGTGTATTATTTTGCCCAAAAATCCCCTAATTATGCCACTAATTATATACACCAAAGAGTCATTGTTACTTATGCCCCTTGCTGCCACGTGGGGATAGTGTCTCCATTAAGCTTATCTACCAAAAATCAATTACCTTGTTAACCTCTCACTAAAAATTGATAATTAACTAATTATTCACATAATTAAGAATTATCTCTAATTACTTAAAATACTAATTACTTTTAACATACTTTATATACCTTACTATCATGGTCATATGGTACCTTGTATGGTACTAGTCCATAAATACCGGGTATTACAGCTTGGACAGTATTTTATCCCAAATTGACAAACTTCAACGAATACTCATTCTTTTATTTGCTTACCCTATAATCTTCACGGCACTCACTTATCACTTGTTACAAATAAAATAAATACTTATAACCTCAAAAATAATCTCATTCCCGAGCTTACGTCGATTAACTTACGACAAAACTTGAACGTACGAAATGCGGGATGTAACATTGGGGTTAACTTAGAGCACATGCAACAACACCTACAACCACTCATGCTCGTTCTAAGACAGTGTCAGTTGAGCCACAAATAGTTGTAGATGGTAAGAAGATTCCAATTCAGGGTGAGTCGGTAGGACTCGCTCAGGTCCAAGAGGGTTTTATTGCTACCTATTGCTTCAGGATGCTTTGCCTCGTATAATGGGTTTATTTGATAGTACGGCTTATGCGGGCATACTTCCTATGTCACAGACTCCAGCTACTCACACATTAGAGCAAATAGTCCAAGGATTTCAGACTTCAGAGGTTCTACCAGCTGGTGTAGCCCAACCTATCATTGAAGCACGGCCCGAGATTAGGCATACTATGCCTGTCGAGAAGCAAGAGATGATGAACCGCTTTCAGAAGTTGCAACCCCCATATTTTGAGGGTGGTTATTCATAGGATGCTAAGAATTTCTTGGATAGGCTTCATGAGATATTACATAACTTGGGCTTGGTAGAGTCCAATGTAGTTAACTTCACTATCTTCCACTTGTGAGGGCCAGCCAAGATGTGGTGGCAGACTTATGAGCAGGGTAGGCCAGCAGTGTCACCTCTTCACACTTAAGCTCAGTTTTCCTAATTGTTCTTTGAGAGATACATCCCACTCACTAGAAGGGATGAGTTTCATGGCCAGTTTGAGAACTTGCAGCAAGATCGCAAGGTTAGTTAGTAAGTATGAGATACATTTTTCTAAGCTATCACGTCATGCAACACTTTTTATTCACACCAAGGCTGAGAGAGTGAGTAGATTCATTGAGGGGCTTAATTATGGTATAAAGCTCGCAATGGTCAAAGAGGCAGAGAAGGGACCATATTTCATCAAGTTGTTGAGATTGTACATAGGATTGAGCGCATCCGTATTCAGGAAAGAGAGGCAGTGATGACATGGGGTAAGAGACTCTAACAACCCGGCTAGTTATTTTGTGTATTTGAGCCCCACTCCCCTATTTGATGCTTCACGTATGTTTTTTTATGTCTTATGACTTGTAGGGATGGTTTGGTTTGGTTCAGGGAAGGTTTGAGAGTAATTTGGAACACTTAGTCTCATTTTGGAAGCTTAAGTTTTAAGAGTTGACCAAGGTTTGATTGTTGAGTAAACGACATCGAAATCGGGATTTGATGATTTTAATAGGTTCTTATGGTGATTTTATACTTTTTCTTATGGTTGGATTTTGATTTGGAAGTTCGTAGAAGTTTTTGGATCCATTTGTCGAAAGTTGACAAATTGAAGAATTAGAGAGTTTATAGGTTTGACCGATAGTTGACTTTGATGTTATGAGGATCCGATTGTTGTAACAGAATTTTATATAGGTTCATTTAGTTGATTGGAACATGTGTGCAAAGTTTGATTGTGATATGAAATGTCTAAGTGTGATTCGGACACATTCGGCGAAGTTGGAATGATTGAAAGTTAAGAGAAGGATTTTGATCTTATTGCTTTTGATATTATTTGTGTTGTTTCGAGTCTATGGGTAATTTTGAATTAGTTATATGGACTTGTTGGTATAATTGAACGGGGTCCCAGGGGATCGGGCATGGTTCAGAATTCCCGTAGCATGTTTGTGATGGCGAATTTATGTTGGTGTTTGGTGTTCATCGCATTTGCGAGGGGTGTCTCGCATTTGCTATGAAGGAGTTAGGCTAGGGATCATTTTTTCTTTGTGTTAGCGCTGGGGGAGTCGCATTCGCGAAGGCTTGAGGCAATGGTGCTTCGCGTTTGCAAGAGGGATGTCGCATTCGCATAGGTGTGGCAGATGATGCTTCGCAATCGCGAGGTTCCTTCAGCGATCGTGAAGGAGGATTTTTGGAAGAGGCTGATTTGTGCTTCATGAATGCGGGGCTTGGGACGCGTTCACGAAGGGTACTCCTGGACAGTACATTTAAGTGGGGGATTTAAGGATTTTTACCCATTCTCTCATATTTTGAACCCTAGACTTGGAGAGGGACGATATTTCAAGGAGATTTTCATACAAGACTAAAGGGTAAAGAATCTACATGGATTATTGACACCTAAAAACATGGAATTTTGAAGTGAAATTGGGATATTTGCCTACAACTGAAGGGAGTGCATTTTGAGGAATTGAGGGTCAATTAAGGCTCAATTTTGGAATCTAATCATAATTTGACTCATGGGATATGGGTAGTCTGGATCTACCATTTAACTCGATTTTGACCACGTGAGCCCGGATTGACTTTTGTTTACATTTTGAGAATTGATTAAAGATTAAAGCTTTATTGTTTGGAATTTATTCCTATAGCTTTGTTTTACTTATTTAAATACTACTTGACTAGATCCAAGTCGTTTGAAGGTGGATTTTAGAGGAAAAGCTATTTTTGAAGGCTGAAGTTGCTACTGGGTAGAGGTAAGTATCTTGTCTATCCTATAATGATCCGACGGGTTGTTTTGTATATTTGAGTCCTTTATTCCTATTTGATGCTTCTCATGTGTTTGTTGGTCATTTTTTAACTTGCGGGAATGGTTGGTTTGGTTTCGGAAAGGTTTGAGAGAGATTAGGGATACTTAGTCTCATTTTGGAAGTTTAAGTTGTAAGAGTTAACCAAGATTTGACTTTTATGTAAACAACCTCGGATTAGTGATTTGAGTATTCCAATAGGTTCTTATGGTGGTTTTGTACTTGGACGTATGTTAATTCGATTTGGAGGTTCCTAGAATGTTTTATCGCTATTTACCAATAGTTGGCAATTTGAAAGTTTGGAGAGTTCCTAAGTTTGATCGGAGATTGACTTTGAGGTTATCAGATTTGGATTGTTGTTCTGAAAGTTAGAATAGATTTGTTTTGTCACTTGAGACTTGTGTGCAAAGTTTGGATGAAATTCGGATTGGTTAGGCTTGAATCAGATGTGTGGCTAGAAGTTTGGAAATTGATAAACTTAAGAGAAGCTTAACTTATGTTTTGATCGTCGATTCGTAGTTTTGATGTTATTTGTGGTATTTTGAGCTTTCGTACAATTTTGGATAAGGTATTGAGACTTGTTGGTATGATTGGATGGGGTCCCGAGGGCTCGAGTATGTTTTGAATTATTTTGGTGAAGGTTATCAGTTCTGGTGCTGGTGAATCGCACCTGCGAAGAGGAGACGCGCAGGTACGAGGTCGCATCTCTGAGCAGGAGGTCAGCAGATGTGAAGAGGAGGCTGGGAGGCGGTGGTCACTTCTGCGAAGCCTGGGCGCTTTTGCGAGGGGCGCTTCTACAAGGTTTATCCGCAAATGCAAGCATCTCATTTGCAATGAAAGTTCGTACCTGCGAGGAGTGGCCAGTTGAGAGGAGTTCCCAAATTCGCAACTTTGGACCGCACCTGCGTGCTCGCAGATACGAGGAATTGAACCGCAGATGGTAATCGCTGGGCAGTCTTATATTTTGCAGGATTAGCTCATTTTCATTATTTTAAGTTTTGGAGCTCGTCTAAAGGCGATTTTTAGGGAGATTTTCATCACCACTTTGCGGGTAAGTATTTTCTACTTGGATTTAAATTTATATCTTAATTCCTCGTAGATTTATATATAGCGATGGCAATTGGGGCGGGGCGGGGCAAGGCAAGCCTTGACCTGCGAAAATTTTGACCCGCCTTGCCCTGTCCTATTTAGCCTTTTGTCAAAAACATTTCCTGCCCTGCCCCAGGCTGTTAGGCCCCGCCCCGCCCTACCTCGTTTAGACGCCCTTTTATTTTTTTTCTTTATTTTTTATTTTGCATTATGCTATTAATTTCTTTTACGTTTGATTGAATAAAATATGACTTTTATTAATGTTATATAATTTATCAAAGAGTAAATTTCCCAAATCTAAACATAATTTTGTCTCTACTTAACAGATTTGGTTCAACAAATAATCATATTAGTCCGATAAGTCACTAATCAGATGAGAAACAGTAACCTCGATTTGCACTCTTTGGGATCATTCATTGTCTCCTACATTTTTTGAAATTGCTCAATTTTATGATAAAAGTCACCTGACTAGCCAATGAGTCAATGACTATTTGTTATCTGGATTCGGGTTATTCAATCATCTGTTAAATCTTTGTACATTCAAAGTACTGCCTATTACACACATGGCAATATCAATCTTTTAAAAACTGATCATATTCGTTCTTAGATTACATTGGATGGTATTCACCATCACAACTCATTGTGTTCTTATTTCTATGCACCCCACGTTGGGGGGGCATTTGGAAAAGAATTTTTATGGGCTTCCTTGAGGGGCTGCTGAGTGCTCCTGATCAATGGCCAGAGAATGTAAATTTCACAAAATTAACCCATATGCATCCTTTTCATCCAGAATTTAAGTGTATTCACAACGAGACACATGGAGAGAAAAATGGGGTGAAATTCAAAATTAGCCAAATTTACAAGTGGTAATTGAAAAATAGTCACAGTTTCAAAAGTAATCAAAATTTAGCCACTTTTCATATAAAGATAAATTTGAACATAAACACTGTTAAAAATCTGGAAAATATTTCAGCATAATATACTGGAGTTCCAGCATAATATACTGGTCCAACATAATATGCTCGAAGTTTATACACATGTGCTCCAATCTCCTGTATATTAGGCTGGAACTTTCCGTAGTTGGAGTTCCAGCATAATATGCTGGAAATTCATACACAGGTGTAACAATCTCCAGTATATTATGTTGGAACTTTCTGTGTTGCAGCAAAATAGTGGCTATTTTTCAATGACTTTGCAAACGCTGGCTATTTTTCAATTATCAATCCGAAAATTACTTAGGCCGTGCTATTTTCACGGGAAAATGCTCATACCCCACGCCTAGAATTAGAAGAATATGCATACATTAATCTCTCCAATAGAATATTGCACGGCAAAGATTGTCCAAACCATGAGCCAAAATCTAACAAATGATGAACCAAAAGCTAAGCCCAAATATAAACATAATTTTGTCTTCATCAAGCAATGTTACGATAAACCAAAAACTGAAGCTTCAAGGATAGAATTTAGTTCAAAGTTGCGATAAACCACTTGAATCCGGCTCTTCCTTTTCATCATAACGTTGGACATGAAACTTTATCAATCGTTGAAGTCAAACCTAAAAAGAAAAATTACATTGTAAATATATCTATATAGTTTAAATAATTGAACAACTATTAAGACAACAATAAGAAAATACTTACTATTTAAATTATTCTATAACCACGTGCGAGCATATATCAAAGCTTCCAAAGTACTGAGATGAAGTCTACATCGTTGCGGACTAATCAATCTCCTACTAGTGCTAAATGTCGATGTTGAAGCAAGGTAGACACGAGAATGGCTAAGAGATCACAAACCACCTTTTGCAATATAGAAAATTTCAATCCATTTATTTTTCACCAATTCAAATTCTCAAATGATGGAGTTCGAGGGAATAGACTTTCATCTAAATACAAATCCAACTCTGATGTTGTCTCTACGGTAGCTCCACTCGAAGCGACAAATCTATCAAAGCTCGAACGCCGATCACCCTCAGTAAAACTAGTGACTTCACTAGAACTAGATTCTACTGAATCATGCCGAGCAGATAATTTACTCTTATAATCTTGAAAGAGCTCATAACATTGGGATCGAACTTCTTGAATTTTAGTTGAAACTTATTCACCATAAATTAGTGGAAGAAAGAACTCTACCAACTTCATCTTATACCGTGGATCAAAGATGGTAGCTCCTCCCATCATTTTAAATTTCAACAACATCACGAATGCCATATTGCTAATCAAATAATTAAAGCTCTTCACCCAAGCTTCCAGTTCTAACTTAATTTCACGAACCTCTGTAAAGTATTGACTAGAAGTTGGATATTGAGTTCCAAAAAATTGTTTAGTGATTTAGTAAAAAAGTTTGAGCTTATCAGATTCATCTTCTGCATTACTCTATTGCTCTTCTGTTGGATAAGACTGATAAACTGTGTCAGCTAGACTCAACTTTTTAAACACCTCTTTATATTCTATAGACGTTCTCAACATTAGATATGTTGAGTTCCAACGAGTAGGACAATCATCTTCTAACTTCTTGTTACAAGAACAGTGTAGCAAACGTGTGGCTTTTTCAAACCTCTCAATTCTGCCAGCTGATCCAATCCAATACAAGACACTATCACGCACTTTGCTAATACTATCTCCTATAACCTTTAACCCTTCTTCCACAATCAAATTTAGAATATGTGCAACACAACACATGTAGGGGTGTTCATAAAAATCCGAAAAATCGAACCAAACCGACCAAAAAAATGATACTTTTTAAGTTTGGTTTGGTTTTGGTTTTGAATTTTAAAAACCGATCAAATTTTGTTTGGTTTGGTTTCGGTTTTAATCAAAAAATTACCGTAAAATATGAACCAAACCGACTATAGAAGTAGCTACTTAAATTTATTATTACACCTATATATATATATATATATATATATATATATATATATATATATATTTATTTATTTATTTATTTTTATATAAAATTTCTAAAATTTTATGGTACATATTAGTCATTTGTATTTTTCGTCTAGTTCTTTGCGATTATAATAATCTAATTTTTTGCTTTTATATTCTAGTTTGATTGTTTAGTTTTCTTTTGCTAAGTATAAAAATTTAGTTCATGTTAAAAATAATCGATTTTTAATTGAATAATTAAATTATTCATCAGTATTTGATTCAATTATTATCGATATGTCTTGGAAAAAGATAGATTACTCAAAGAGCAGATGATTTGATAGTGTTACGTTGAAAATGTACTCGCCCGAATATGTGTTTGGTAGTGCATGTCTCATATTTAAGAAAAAAACGATAAATAACCGAAAAAATCGAAAAACTGACAAAACTCGAATCGATAAAAAATTGACTTAATTGGTTTGGTTTGGTTCCAATATTTGAAGAACTGACTTGGTTTGGTTTTTTTTTTAGGGAAAAATCGATCCAAACCGAACCATGAACACCCCTACACACATGAAACACATGACCGGTCCACAACAAATCCCTTTCATTAAGTTTCTCATCTAATAAAGTTTTAATCATAGTATTGTTTGTGCTAGAATTATCAACTGCGATTGTTGATATTTTTTATATAAGATTTCAATCAAACAAACAATTAACCAAAGCACTATACAAAATATCTTTATCATGTGGAGTAAGGACATAAGCAAACCTTAAAATATGGCTTTGAAGCCTCCATGAATCATCAATAAAATGCCCAGTAATAGCCATAAATCCTTTTTTGTTGCTATTGGAAGTCCACATTATTTTTGCAATTCTACTGGCGACTTTCTCTAACAACTTAGAAGTTTGTAATTTCAAGTAGTTAAAAATATTTTGTTATGTCATTCTTGATTGTATTTCTAGAAATCATCTTTAACATAAGTTGGAGACTCGTAACAAAGTTTTTAAACCCCACATGATCAATTATAGAGAGTAAATACTCGTGTAAAATAATAGCATGTGCAAGTTATTTACGTGAAACATCTTGATTAAAATAATCATCCTCTGTATCACCCTCATTTTGTATATCTCTTGGCCTTTTAGGACATTTAGGCATATGATCTTCTAATATAGATTTCCTTTTAGGACATTTAGGCATATGATCTAATATAGATTTTGTCTCACAATTTCTAGAATTTTTATATCAACAATGGCAATACTTAAACACCATATGGAACACCATTAAAAGCCACCAAATTGAAATGCGTCGATTTGGAATATCTCCTTTTTTTCCAATTCAACAACTTCATCAGGTTGTGAAGGCCTTCGACTCCCATCCTCTAACGAAATAACATTAGACGATAAACCCGGTAGATTCTCTTCATTTCAGATGCCATGATTACCTATTCCAAATATATTGCATAGTATAGAATCTGACAACAATATTAATGTAGAACCTACACATAACAGATACTCTATGAGCAAACATATGAAGAGTGTGTTGACTCTCTGATTAAATACTCCACGAGACAGTACCGCCAATTTTTGTATTAAACCCAAAATTAAAAATTACAGTACTGTTGCCAATAAAAAGTGTGTTGACACTTTGATCGAATATTAATTTAAATGAAGAGGAAGGGAAACAAGTATTGATCCGGATATGGATAGGACCATGTGAGAACCTGTTAGACACTAGAAAATTTAGTGGCCAAATAGTCCATATTCCTAGTATTTTGTAGTGTAAAATCTTACTATTAACCTAATTACAAAAGAAACTTTTGATGGATTATAGAAAAAAACTTATGCAGATTGCTCAGAGAAGAGTAAACCACAGTCTAAAAATAAAGCTAGAACATTTTGAGAATAATTTTTCATGATACTAAAGCCTGATGAGCAATTTGAAATGTCATTTGGGGGTTGGAGTATTATATTATCATTATCTACTTCTAGATAATCAGCTTAAAAAATAATAAAGTTAGCATTTTTAATGGAAATCAAGAAACCAAAGGAAAAAAGCGAAAAATCAAGAAAAGAAATACATTGGATTTTTCTCTCTAGGCTTATCATGCCAACCTACTGAAAATGCACAAATTCGAGAGTACTTCCAAATGCAGTCCAAATTGAGAGGGGCGCTCGTTAGCCAAATTTCTAGAGTACTAAAGAAAGACGACATACCCATAGCAAATGATGGAATATCAAATATGTAGGACTTTCTCTTATTGCCTTGTTCCTCTCTATTTCTTGCAATTCCTATGTTCAACAGTTAAACTAGTACAACACTCCGACTAATCAAAATAATTATAATTCCTACAAAACATTAAGATTAAAGGAGAGAGGATTGGCCAATCATTAGTAATTTCTTGGAAAATGCATAGAGAATACTCTCTCGTTGCCTTTGGCTCAATTAATGGCCGGTTAATTTAATGGAGAAATTCTCAATTGAATCCCAAAACTCAAAAGAAAATAAAATTGAATTGAACGGATTAGACTTATTTACCTTGTACCTTGTTGAGTTGTTGGAGATTGAACTTTGGATGGAGGCTGGAAGATTGAAGAACCGACGAAGAAAGGTTTTACTGTTTTAGGGTTTCATCGTTCGGAAGAGACGAAGAGAGTTTGTCGGATTCAAAGAAGGGATTGGGAAAAAAGAGTAAAAATACGCCGGTCACTTATTTTTTACCCGACCCATCTATTATTCCGACCTTGCCCTGCCCTTCCCTAACCCATTAAATTAATTAAAAAGACAACACATTCTCCTACCTTGTCCTGCCACAATTGTCATCCCTATTTCTAAAATATGAATTTTTAAAGGAAAATTTGGGATTTCTATCTACAACATAAGGAGGAGTATTTTGGGAATTTAAATGTCGATTAGGACTTGGATTTGAAATCTAATCACATATTTGGACTCGTGGATTATGGGTAGTCGGGATCTACCTGTTGATGCATTTTTTGACTATGTGGGTCCGGATTGACTTTTATTGACTTTTGGGAATATGTGTAAAGATCGAAACTTTATTGTTTGGGGTTATTTACTATGAATTTGTTTGATGTTATTGAGTAATGTTTTTACTAGATTTGGGTCATTTGGAGTTGAATTTGGATGGTTAGGCGATGTTTGCTTCATTTGAGGTTGTCGGGCGGAGGTAAGTCGCTTATTTGTCCTGGTAAGACGGAATTCTCCCCATAGCTTATATGACTGCTACTTGATCCATGATTTAGGAGCCACGTATATGTGAGGTGACGAGCGTATATATGTAGCTAGGATTTGACCATATCCAGTATTGTTGACTTGAGTTGTGCTTTTATTAAATTATGTGAAATTGTTATTCATGTTCAAATTGATTATATGACTATGTGATAATTTATATTATTGATTTAGGAGCATGTATAGGGTTTTGACTTGTTGATTTTACAAGAGGGTTACTTTGCCATGTCGAGTTTTATTATAAATTCATGGTCATATACTTTGCCTTACTTGCTCCATAATTTTTTATGATTTCTATGGCCTAATTATTTCATGATAATAATATGATTAAGCTATAACTTGTTAACTAGCTTATTGAGCTGTTATAATATGAGTTACCAGATTTACCATAGCCATCTCTTAGCCATTTGAGCTTTTCTCCGCATTCTTATTATTAAGTCTTGTACCATTTTATTATATCGGTTCTTACACAAATACATGAGTAGTAAAAAGTAGTTATTGAGGATAGTTAGGGATTTTAGCACTATGGGCACTTAAGCAGATATTGCTATTGATTATTTGATTGATGATGTTATAATTGGATGGGGTTGTGCGCCGCAACGATTGATCGATGATCATTAAATATAAAATGATCAACGCTTGTATTAAGGATCCATCTCTCCCGAGTCAGGTGATTAACCATGTTTCCTCTAGCCCTGTGAGTGTAGGCACTCGTGATTCTTTTGGTACTTATTGGACATGTGGACTGTGTGAGGCACATGAATTTATATTGTGAGTTGTTGAAAAGGGGATCATGAGAATGCATATGTATATTTGCTTAGACACATGCTATGAATTGATGTGAGTATTTTTGACTGATATCAAGTTTTATTCGAGAATTAGGATGCTGATATCTTATTTCATTTCTGTTATATGAAAAACATGCCTAAATTTCGTATGAGCCGTATTTTTTAGTCCTATACTTGTTGATGATACCATGTTTAGTTTCGTGTTGAATTATTCTCTCGTATGGTTATTTGATTGATAGTGAGTGTCGGAGTCGACCCCTCACTACTATTTCTTCGACGCTAGACTTGATACTTAATGGGTATTGTGGTTTGTACTCATACTATATTTCTGTATATTTTGTGCAGGTTCTAAGGCTGGTGTGAGTGGCATTCATCCGAGTCAGTAGGAGGACTTGTGGAGACTTCGTGGTGAGCTGCTCTACTTGGTCGATTTGCAAGACATAGAGTCCCCATCCCTACTTATCTCTTATGTCTATCAATTTCATTCAGACAAATAGTGTATTCAGATGATTTTACATACTCTTATTAGATACTTGTGATAATTGCGACATCCGGTGATTGGACAGTATTGGCAGTTGTGGTCGTGTTTAAACCATGCCTTGGATAGATTATCTATGCTATCAGAATTGAGATTATTCTGTTTCTTATCATATTGAGTAATTTGTTAAAATTTGATTAATCTACTTTAGAATTATGATTGTTATTGTGTTTGCTTGCGTAGCAAGCGGGTTAGGAGCCATCACAATCTTTTGGTGGGATTTCGGGTCGTGACAAGTTGGTATCAGAGCATTGGGTTCTAAGGGTCTCACAAATCACAAGCACGCATAGTAAAGTCTTACGGATCGGTACAGGGATGTCTGTACTTATCTTTGAGAAGCTATAAGGCTTTAGGAAACTTCCTTTTTCTTGATTCCTCATCGTGCATTGATTATTGACTTGAGTATATATCCTTCTATTATATTCTCTCACACATGATGAAGACTCGCGCATCTAGAGCAGCAGAGGATGTAGGGGAAGTACCACCAGTTGTGACCGGGAGAGGCAGAGGCTGAGGCTGGGGTAGGGCCAAAGCTCTTGCTAGAGGCCGTAATATTACAACTAAAGGTGGAGCATTAACCGGGCTCGTGGTCAGGATAGGGCAGTTGCAGCGGACCCACCAATGGACCAGGTGGAGGAGCAGATCATAGACGAGAATGTTGAGGCTCCAATGCACACCCAATAGCCAGAGGGTTTCACTGTTGCACACGTGTTTCAGGAGGCTATGGCTAAGATGGTCAGTTTCATCGATGCATTAACATAGGCTGGGTTGGTTCTAGTGGCTCCAGTCATATCTCAGGCAGGAGGGGGAGCTCAGAGCCCTGTCACTCGTACTCCAGAGTAGGAGCATATTACTATGTATTTTATAGTTGGACTTCCATGGACCTTGAGGAGATTTAACGCAGTGTGGATCATTGTGGATAGACTGACCAAGTCTGCACACTTCATTCCAGTCATGACTACCTATTCTTTAGAGCAACTGGTTCAGATCTATCTTCGTGAGACTGTTCGCCTTCATGGGGTGCTGGTGTCTATCATCTCGGATTGAGGCACACAGTTCACACCACATTTTTGGAGAGCCGTGCAACGTGAGTTTGGCACACAGGTTGAGCTGAGTACGGCATTTCATCAACAGATGGAAGGGCAGTCTGAGCGCACTATTCTGATCTTGGAGGACATGTTACGTGCCTATATTATTTATTTTGGAGGTTCATGGGATCAGTTTCTACCACTCGTACAGTTTGCCTACAATAACAGCTATCAGTCGAGTATCTAGATGGCTCCATATGAGGCTTTATATGGGAGTCGATGTAGTTCTTCGGTTGGTTGGTTTGAGCCTGGGGAGACTAGGTTGTTGGGCACTGATTTGGTCTGTGATGCCTTGGAGAAGGTGAAGTTAATTTAGTATCGACTTCGTACAGCGTAGTCAAGGCAGAAGAGTTATGCTGATCGGAGGGCTCGTGATGTGGCATTCATGGTGGTCGAGAGGGTCCTACTCAGAGTTTCACCCATGAAGGGTGTGATGAGGTTCGAGAAGAATGGAAAATTGAGCCCTCGATATATTGGTCCTTTTGAGATTCTTTAGAGAGTAGGTGAGGTGGCCTACAGACTTGCTTTGCCACCCAGATTATCGGGAGTTCACTCGGCCTTCCATTTTTCTATGCTCCGAAAGTATTATGGCGATCCGTCTCATGTGTTAGATTTTAGCAAAGTGCAATTGGACAAGGATTTGACTTATGTTAAGGAGCCGATGGCTATTTTTGGACAGGTAGATCCGAAAGTTGAGGTAGAAGGACATTGTATCGATGAAGGTTCAGTAGAGAGGTCAACTGGTCGAGGTGGCGACTTGGGGGACCGAGCATGATATGCAGAACCATTATTCTCATCTTTTTGGCACTTTATGTGTGTCTCTATACTCGTTCGAGGATGGATGTTTGTTTAAGAGGGAGAGAATATAATGACCTGATCGATCGTTTTATGTATTTGATCCCCGTTTTCCCTTTTGAAGCTTCACGTATATGTATTTATGGTTTTAAGACTTGCAGGGAAGGTCGGTGTCATTTCGGGAAGGTTTTGGTTTGAATTGGATCCATTTGTTCTTAGTTTAGAAGCCTAAGTTGGGAATGTGATTGAGGTTTGACTTTTGGGGAAATGACCCCGGAATGGTGTTTAGATTATTCCAATAGGTTTGTATGGTGATTTTGGACTTAGGCATATGCGCAGAATTGGATTCAGAGGTTCCTAGGCTGATTTGTCTTTTTTTGCCGAAAGTTAACAATTTGAAAGTTTAAAAATTTCCTAAGTTTAACTATAGGTTGACCTTACGGCTATTAGGTTCGGATTTTAGTTTCGGGACTTGGAATAGGTATGTTTTGTCATTTGGAACTTATCTGCAATATTTGGTAGCATCCTGAGTTGGTTTGGTAGGAATAGAATGCTTGGTTGTGATTCTAGTGATTCTTCAGTTTCATTAAAATTTTCATGTGTTTTGGTGTCCGATTCATGGTTCTAGATGTTATTTTGGTGTTTTGATTGCATGAATGAGTTTGTATGATGTTCTTAGAATTCTTTGGATGTTTGGTGTGGAGCCGCAGGGGTTTTGGTGAGTTTCAGACGCGTTTTGAATTAGTTTAGGTTGATTTCTCAGCAACTGGTGTGCTGGTGCTGCAATTATCGCAAATGCTAGCACCAGTTTGCATTTGCGGAATGCACACTGTATTTTCGAAGGGGGGAATGGGTGGTAGGCTTCGTATTTGCGAAGCCATCTCGCAAATGCGAATCGGGACCGGGCTGAGAGTTGTTCGCTTTTGTGACCAAATGGCAGTTTTTGCGAGGGGGATTGATTGCTCAAATGCGAATTCAAGGTCGTATTTGGGACATTACATATGTCTATCAAGAATTGCATTTGCGATGCATTTGTTGCATCTGTGAGGTTCGCATTTGCGAACCCCAGGTCATATTTGCGAAATCTGCAGCTAAACAAAATAGTCGAATTTTGGGACTTAACTTCATTTATCGCATTTTTTAGCCCTAGACTCGGCGGGAGGCGATTTTGAGAGGAGACTTTTATACAAAACTATTGGGTAAGTGATTTTGATCCATTTTTATTATATAACATGATTACTTATGAGATTCAATATCTAATCCATAGAATTGGAAGAGAATTTTTGGAAAATTTGTCTATATTTTGAAAAATGAATATTTGAGATTTGAGAGTCGAATTGGACTCTGATTTGAAAAGAAAATGCAAATATGGACTCTTGGGATTATGGGTTGTCAAGATCTACCATTTGACTTGGGTTTTGGCCGGACGGGTCCGAGGTTGAATTTTGTTGAATTTTGATGAATTGTGTAAAGATCTTAACTCTATTAACCGAAATTGGTTTCTCTTGCATTGTTTTGACATTATTAAGTCATTTTTGCTAGATTTGAGTCGTGCGTAGGCGAATTTTAAGGAAAAAACTATTTTTGAGTATTGATTTGGCCTAATTGAGGTAAGTGTCTTGTCTAACCTTGTGTGGAAGAATTACCCCTTCGAATTTAGTTTATTTGCATTAATTGTAATATGTGAAAAGACGTGTACATGAGGTGATGAGTGTGTACATGGGCTTTTGTGTGGTAACTGACCGGATAAGACTCTTAGGCTATTAATATGCCTTGAATTGAAGTTGTTATTATATGGAATACATTGCATTGTTGAGTTATTCCACGTTTCATTGCGTTGTTGTTATAATTCTTTTATTCCATATTGTTGAGCCATGGGCTATTTATCGTTGTGGCATTGATATTGTTGGTTGAGAAATATTGTGACATATGAGCACGTGATGTGCGATTGATTGTTGTAATGTGATTGAGATACGCATGCGACAACATAAGGATGGTGTGTATATTGATGAGCATGCAACGAGATAAGGGGATTTATGCACATGTATCTAGTAAGGGGAAATACTACATTGTGAGGCACACATAACGAGATAAGAGGGCTTATGCACGTGAAGCTATTTCGGGGAAATTTTTTAAAAATGTGAAGCTCACGCAATGTCATAAGGAAGATTATAGTTTGTGGCTTGTGATTTATGATTATGAGGCGTTGTACCTCCGGGTGATTCTTGTTGTAAATCTTGTATTGGCACAACTTAATGATTTGAACTGTCATTTTTTTCTTGATTGATTTCACTTGTATTTTAATTGTATTTTGATTATTTTATTATTTTATCACATGTTTACTCTTTGTTGCCATTATATAGCTTGCTTTCTATTGTTGGCTTTATACTTATATTCTGCACTAGTTTTTATGGCTAGTGAGTGTCTTGAATTCAACCTCATCACTACTCCACCGAGGTTCGTATTGATACTTATTGGGTACCAATTGTGGTGTACTCATACTATACTTTTGTATATTTTTGTGAAGATCCAAGTACCTCTGAGCGTGCTGGTCAGTACTGAGCTGATTTGAGAAATCTATGGAGATTTCAAGGTATACCTGCCATTTCGCTTATAGGCCTCGGAGTCACCTTCTGCTGATTTTCTTACTATTGCTTATTGTATTTCCAAATAGTATTGTATTTTAAGAGTTCACACGTACTCTCTGTCGAGCTTATGACTCGGTAGCACCGGTTTTGGGATCTCTGTGACTTATATATTTCCGTTGTTGGTTATGTTAAAGTACTTTTCAGCTTTGATTATTATTTAAATTAGTGTTTGGTTCTTTTGATCTTGCTATGTGATAGGCTTACCTAGTTTGAGATACTATGTGCCATCACGATCCTAAAGGTGGAATTTTGGGGTCGTGACATCAGGAGTGGACAAAATCTGTATTATACTTTTTTATATTAAGCAAGGATACTTTGTCAAATGGTAAACTAATAAACGACACATGAAAATGCAAAAATAATAAATAATAAATAATATAATAATGACAAGTAATAATTAAAAAAAATAGAAGGATGAGACTTATTTAAATTTGATATGAGAAAGTGCGTTTTCAATTTTGATAAGAAAAGCCATATAATAAATAATATCACATAACTGAAAATTTAATAAAATTAAAACCAGAAAATATTGAACAATAAAAGAATTTCAAGTGAGTAAATAAGCTTACTCACAAAAAAACAAAAAAAATACTATAAAAATATAGATATAAGATTTATTTGAATTTGAGATGAAAAAGTATCTTTTGAATTATGATGAGAAAATTCATGTAATGGATTATATAACATAACTAAAATCATAATAGATAAAGTCAACAAATAAAAATATAGAAGAATGAAAGAAGTGGCAATCTGTGGGAGATATTAGCAAAGCTAAATGAGTTGGCTGGCTTTTCGCTGGATGAAGAAATTTAACTTTTTGAAGTTAATTGTTCTTCTTCTCTAGCAATAATTTTATAGAGTGTCACGACCCAGTAATGATACATAACATCCGCTTGCTAGGCAAGCCAACATTAGCACAACAACTAAAACAGTTTAACAATAAAAGAGACATTAATAATCATGAAAGGGTAGAATAGAATCTATATAAATATATAATAGAGGGCCTTTGACCGGTTACGTGGTACTCCCATTGGGCAGGAAATTCATTTTTCTGCCTCTACGTCTTTTCACTTGTCAGAAAATTCACCCCTTTAAAACTTAAAGATTAACCGCTCAACAACAAAAGACTCCTCACGCTACAACCTTACCGCTTCACATACACAAACGCCGCTTCCCACAGGCCACAAACATAGTTTTCTTCCCACAGGGATTTGTTACTCACTGTTGCCCTACTTATCTCACTTTTCATACTCTATCGATTCATCTCTAATCTTTCATCTCTATTTTTAATTTCCTTCTGCAACTTCTCGCTACCTTGACCTTTGTTAAAATTCTTCAAACGCAACTCTCTCTAACTTCTTTGTTCTATTTATTTTTTTAGGGGAAAGGAAAATCTGCTTTATTCACTGCTAACCTCTAGGTTTTTCCCTCGCCACAGTTTTCCTCACCAAATGCCAATGAAGCCTAGGAAACAAAATATATTTTTGCCCACTGTTTGTAATCCTTTCAAAGTCAATATTTACCATTTTTTTATTCTTCTAAAATTGTTTACATCCTAATCTTACTGTATAGGTGTGGACAACCAATGATTGGGGTGCCAAAATACCGTAAAGAGATTGAGGTACAGTCCAAAACTTCTTCACTACTATGCTTTATTCACTGCTAACCTCTAGGTTTTTCCCTCGCCACAGTTTTCCTCACCAAATGCCAATGAAGTCTAGGAAACAAAATATATTTTCGCCCACGGTTTCTAATCCTTTCAAAGTTAATATTTACCATTTATGCCATTTTCTTATTCTTCTAAAATTGTTTACATCCTAATCTTACTTTATAGGTGTGGACAACCAATGATTGGGGTGCCAAAATACCGTGAAGAGATTGAGGTACAGTCCAAAACTTCTTCACTACTATGCTTTTTGCACAATTCATAACTATTGGTGTGAATATTCTGGAATACTCTAATTTTCTTCCAAAATCAATAACTAAGGATGTAAACATTGTGTTAAGATTCTAGAACAGTTCAAACTTTGTGAAAAATTAAATTTTATTCACTACTATATGATTTTAACACAATATAACTAATGTCTAAATATTATGAAATACTATAATTATTTGCCTCATTACTGCTTTTTTACTTGGAAGCAAAGTTCGACAATAATTTCTTTAAATATTGATTATATATATAGATTCATCCTACATTAGTATTATTATATTTGGCCTGCTTATTTCCTTTGCGTTCTGATTGAAGTCCAAAATACGCATTTAACAAAGCGACAAAAACATAATGATCAGAAACATTCTTTTCCCAGAGCACTATTGTAAAACTAGGAAATCTATTCTGCAATTTTCTTATATCTTGCTCTTTTCCTTTATTCAAAAGACATGCCTCTTTTTAATCCTAAGTCATGCCTCCTACTCTTCTTCTTTCTCTTCCTACAAAACTCACTCCTTCTATAGTAATATCTATAAATATTATTTTTTCACGCCTGCAGTGGATAACAACTGGATGAATCCTGATATCTTTAGACAAACTAAGGGGAAAAAAGAGGTTACGCCTTTAACAACAATATCTATAAATATTGTTTATATATAGTTTAGTGTTATGGTGTTTACACTGTTCTAGATTTGTATTGTAGCCTTATATTTTGGTACTGCATAGCAGTTCATTTTTCTGTTACTTCTCTTTGTCTAAAAATAGCGCATTCGATATGAAGTTTAGATTGCCTTAGCTTGTCTAACAGAGCATAATATGTATAAATATTTTTTATATATAGTTTACTTAAATGATGTTTAGATTGGCTTAGCCTTTTATCGTAGCCTCGGAAATTGATATTGGATAGTAGTGCAACTTCCTCTTCTGTTAGCATTTCTTTCTCTACACTTTTATGCTCTGCTTGCATCGATATATATCATGCAATTATCAAAGGTAAAATTTTATGCATGATACATTGCATTTGTCACTGTAACAAGTGCAACTAAAGAACCTAAAGTCTCCATACATTTGATGTATCGAAACATCTCACAAATATGGATTGAATATTTGATAAATAAACGAGTACAACTTAGAGCTGAAATATATGTAAGAGTTTACTCGATCAATAATGCAAAGATTGACTTTTAATATATTTGCGTATGTAAAAATATTATATATGTTATTATATTTATGACTTTTGAATTACATTATTGTAGATAAATAGTTTATAGTATACTATTCTGGACTCGTCATTAGGCCATCATCCTCAGAAAAATTTATTCCACATACAATATGTTATTTTCAAGGTTGAAGTGAAGATTTTCACACTATCATGGGTGCAAATTGGATATCCTTCTCTCAAATATTTACCAAAGTTGTTATCAAAATCTAAAGACAACGCAAACGATCATTACATATGATATTGTGGAGTAAGGTACTTTACCAAGTGAATATTGTGACTTACTCTTGCAATAACTTATTCTGATTACAATTGTTTGGTTATCTTTATGTCAAGGCTATATATGGAGTGGAAAGAATAACTATTTAATCCGGTATATAACATTTTCACTGTATGCAAGCCCATTTCATTCTAACTATGTGTTTTAAATAAACTAAGGTTATCAAAAGTTTACTTTTACAAATTAAAGTATGTTGCCATGTGTTTGCAGATTCGGTTTATTTTAGAACTCAGTTAGTTCAAATGGTAAACAACTTAATGTTCACGGTTTGCAAGTTAGGATTTATTTATAGTCGTTGTTTATATAAATTCAGATAGAAACTTGCATTTTGTAGTTAAATCTTCTGTTGCTCCTCTACCTTCCTCTCTTCCTATTATTTTTCATATAGCAGCTTTTTGGTTTAAATATGTATTGCTACGTAGTAAAGCATTGTTCAATAATTCATTTTTTTCTGTTGTCTGATGCATATATGACACGAAATATAGTGGGAGATTGGCCATATATAAGGTGTCTTTGTAAATGGAGGTCCTATTCTTCTGATATTTATTGTTGTCTATTTTCAGGAAAATATGACACAAAGCTGCTTGAAGAGTATGTCTTTGTTATTGTAAAAGAAGTTCATTACATGTTTGTGTCAATGTTAGACTATGAGTTTAGATTAATTGATTATGTAAAAAGTGAGGGTGAGAGAAAGAAGAAATAAGAAAGAAAAGGGTCGGATGAATAAGTACTCAAGTAACGGAGAGATATATTTGATTGATTCTTTTCCTTTTTTTTTCAATTTCATCTCTTTTTCTTTTTTGTTTCCTTCTCTTTTAACTTTTTGATTAATTTCTATTTTAGGGAATTGAAAACTATCAAATTTATGAAACATAGGTGTGAACAATTAATAGTAAGAAATAAAATATCAACAAAGACGCCTTAGAGAAAGAAAGA
Source organism: Nicotiana tabacum (assembly GCF_000715075.1). Classification (NCBI taxonomy): domain Eukaryota; kingdom Viridiplantae; phylum Streptophyta; class Magnoliopsida; order Solanales; family Solanaceae; genus Nicotiana; species Nicotiana tabacum. Next base: position 75,441,972 of record NC_134091.1, on the reverse strand, counting down.
AAGCAAGCGACATCTTAGGTTTATATTCCTAGGCTTTTACCTTATAATTTTTTTTCCATTTTAAATTTTATTTTTCCCTAATTCAAGTCACTTATATTGTTCTAAATGATTTTAAGTCATGACCTGTACTTTCAGATTTAACATGAAATATCAGTTCTGTAAAAAATTATATATATAGGCCTGAAATCATCATGCATGGAGAGATTTCTTTCTATAACAATTTCAACATATAAATTTAAAGAAGTATGGAAAGATAGTAAAATCACGTAAACATGGTTGATTAGAATTTCATTTGTTTAACAAAATTATAACATTATTATTTAATTACGTTCTTATATTTTTCATAATCGCGCGAAGCGCGAGCAAATATAGAATAAATGAATAATAGGTGCAGAACCAAACGTGATCTAAGAAGATCCCCAGAAACTGGTGTAACAGGCCTCTAATAATGCTAAATACAACTTTGAAATGAAAATACAATACTGTCTGGAACAATAAATAATAGATAAAAGTACAAAGGGGACTTCAGGGTCTGCGATCGCCAAGCAGCACTATCTTAAGTCTCCTAGAAGAAAGGGTCCGAGCTATCACCTCTGAACATTGTTGGGACCAACACTGTGATCTTCACAGAAGTGCATAAGTGTAGTATGAGTACAACCGAACCCATGTACTCAGTAAGTATCGAGCTTGCCATGCCCCAAAACGGAGGAGCGCGACCGGCGCTCAACCGAATGAATCCGACTGAGCAAACCTATTAGATTTCATTCTACCCAAACTCATCCACGAATAGAGATAATACATATTTTCATTAATTAGACAAATAGGTGTTCATGTCTACAATACCAATTCATTACTAATAGTTTTATCATTTTGAAAGTCTAAAATGGACAAATAATACAACCACAACATAACATATTTTGACTTTTTCAGCACCAATACACAACCCACACTATGTTTACTGAGCCTCTATAGATAAATAAGAGTACAATGATAATGCCGGCAACAAGGCCCCGGCTATACCTCAAACATAATACACATAGTACAAAAGATTCATCACCCTGGGATAAAGTGGGGTTCACCAAGTCTGCTGAGAAGAAGGTGTACTGCTATCACTGATCAATATCTCCTGCTGTGGAACCACTTGCATCCATTTAAAGATGCAGCGCCCCCGACAAAAGGGATGTTAGTACCGTCGAATAGTACTAGTATGAAAACTAAACACCAATTTAAGAATTTAGAAATACAAGATAATTATGATGAACCAGTGCGGCAATAAAATAATATAGATAAAGACAGTATTCATATTAATTTTCATATCTCACATTGGGAGATTTTTAGTATCGATATTTCATTGTTCACAATACCATTATTCACTATACCAATACTCTCAGCACGGAGTTCGATCACGACCTGATTGGTTAGGCTATCTCATTAGAGACATCAATCACAATTACCCTCAATGTCAATAACACCGTCTTTAACACGGAGTCCGATCACGACCCGATCGGCTAGGCTATCCATTAGGGACATCGACCACAATCACAATTTCAATTATAATTTCCAGCACAATCACCACCATGTGTGCGGTATGGTATTCGATCATGACCCGACCGGCTAGGCTGTCTTATTCGAGACATCAACCTTTTTATATCAATCATTGCATTTCATATTACTTTCACATCTTTTCATTTCATTGGCACTAATGGCCATAATTATAAGATCATTCTTGGCACGTTGGCCATATTTAGTATTTCCTGCTCACCCTTTTACTTTCTAACATCAACATCATCAACAACAATTCAAATCAAGGCATGTAGTGTACATGTGAGCAATTAAGAGTCTAAGGCACATAGAGATTCTTCACAAAATTTGGCATAATAGCCTTCGTTTGAATTTAACTTGAAGTCGAACATTTCTAATGTATAACCCATATTTTTAACACATCCTCAATTGATAACACAACATAAATAAAGTATTTGGAATACTTTTTGAACATATATCTTTCAACCCAATCTTACTTGGAATAGCCAATTTCCTAATGAACCACTCGGGACTTACATAATTTACATGAATATCATGGGATTCAATTCTAAGAGAAGAGTTTAGCCAACATACCTCAATTGAGCTTCCTTAAACTCTAAAATATTCTGGAATTCTTAGCAACTTCAATCTATTGTAGAAATATAACAAATTGAACCAAAATTAGAAGATGATCATGGTTCTAGCTCATTTGAGCATTTTATCAAACACTAGGTGTTTTCAAGGTCTTTTCATGGAGAATTCCATCATCACACAGCCCAATCTTTATAATTTTTAGCTCAACAATCTTCCTACATCCTTTGATAACACATGCATGTAAAATAAATATATCTCATGTCCAAAAATTATGTTGCTAATTACCCATTTCTAGACAAAATTTAAAATTGAGGGTTAAGGTATAGAATCTTACCTCTAGGATGAAGACCTAGTGAGTTTTCCTTCTTAATCTTCCAAAACATGAGCAAGAATTGAAGAATAATTATTGAAGAACACCTTCTCACTCTAGGGCACTCTCTCTCACTCTAAAATATCAGATTGTAGCTCAAAAATGGCCCAAAGAGTGTATTTAACAAAATAGGGTCGGATTTTAAAAATCCAAAAATGAAGCTCCGGAACAGGTTCTGCGATCGCATATGTGATCGCATAATCAATATGCGGACTGCATATCGGTCGCATAATTACTGACCAAACGACCAAAAATCCGCCTGTGTTTGCGATAACTATGCGGTCCACATAACTATTCTGCGGTCGCATAATGAACCGCAGAACAGTTAGGCGGTCGCATAGTCGACCGCATAATTGCATCCAAGCTGACCCTCTTCCGCCTCACTTCTGCGGCCATTATGCGGCCCGCAGAGTGATTCTGCGGTCGCATAATGGACCGCAGAAACATGTTCTTCTTTACTTTACGGTGCATTGTTCAACCCAAAAAGTCTGAGCCACGGTCGCAAGCTCGCCGCGAAGAATTTCTATAATACTCAACACGTAAAACTAATTCGGCACCACGAAACATTATTTTCTTTTGCAAAATTTTACGGGGCCTTATAGAACTTAACCTCGACGAAGTAGTGACGAAGTTATGATAAGACAATCATTATAAACTTGTACGAGCAATAAACAGAAAAGCAATAACGAGATAGAGAAATGAATAGCTACATAAAACTGCTAAATAAAATGCGTCCCATGCCAAAATATCACAAGTACCGCCTCGTCTTGGGCCATCGCACAGGAAAACTATAATTGAAATCCTTTTTATCTGGCATTAACTTGGAACCACGTGCATCTAAAGCACCTTTTACTATGATCAATGTAGTTGTATGTAAACCAAGAGCAATAGCATGATGAACAAAAAAGTCTCCAAGACCTATTATTAAAAATAATAAATTATTATTTTATTAACAAAATTTAACCAACCCGGCAACATATGCTTCGACAAAACGGAACAAGAAAGTAAATGATACAGGGCCCCAGAATTGCGTCACATCACAGTCTTACAACACCACACGGTGGCGGAATATAATAACCACAATTCATCTTTTTCGTTGCGGCACACAACCCGATTCACATATCAATACTGATACCATTGCCGCATGCAACCCAATTCACAAATATAATAATAATTCTATTGTGGTATGCAACCCGATCCAATATATCAGTAAAAACCAAATACGGATAACACAACATAAAAAGGGAATTAAACATATAATTCTCTAAGACAATCCGATGTAACATAGTAGAGTGAAACCGGAAATAAGTTTAAGGCAATAATGCAAGTAAAAACATAAAATAGTAGAAGCATCTATCTAATACATGTGAGAGCATACAACAAGTAAAGGCGGAAAATTTAAAAAATTATGAATAAATGGAAGCATGTAACAATTAAAGACATGTAGCAAGTGAAGGAGTGTATATAACAAGTAAAGACATGTTTTAAGTAAAAGCACATAACAAGTAAAAACATAAAATAAATGAAGACATGGTATAATTAAAAATATGCAATAAAGTAGTACACCCCGTATGGTTGAACCCATGAAAACTCATATACACTTGTCACCTTACATATAAGTCATCCCCACATATAAATTACATAGAAAATAGACCAATCAAGTCCTATTTCCCTCAAATATAGGTTAACCACGACACTTACCTCTTTTCGGAAAAAGGTCAATAATCCAACACGACTTTTTCTTTAGAACAAGCCTCCAAACCACCCGAATCTAGTTAAATATTATTCAAACAAGTCAAAACAAGCTTTAGAAACTACTCTCGTAATAAAAAGTTTGATCTATAACACAACTGAAAAGTCAACAAAAAGTCAAACCGGGCGCACGTGGTCGAAATTCAAAATTAGGATCAAATCCCGATTACCCATTCACTCCCGAGCCCGAATATATGATTTATTTCGAAATCCAACCTAAATTTGAGGTCTAAATCACAATTTTACAAAATCTCTAGTTTCTACACAAAACCCCCAACAACTGCTCTAAAAATCCTAGATTTTATAATGAAATTCATGAAAAAAGTAATAAAAATTGAATGGAAACAAGTTAAAGTTACTAACTTATGAAGTTGAGAAAAGATTTTTCTCCAAAAATTGCCTCTACAGAGTGTAGATTTAAAAAATAAGTATAAAATGAGCTAAGTCCCGAAAGTTTTAACTTTTACCCAGCTGCAAGTATTGCAATTGCGAACGATGTTCACAAATGCGATCAGTGCCTGAGCGCCTCTGATGTTGCCAAGATCGACACAATCCTTCGCAAATGCGAAGGCGCCCCTTCCGCACAAGCGATCTAATCTTCGAATTTGCGAAGTTGCTCCTAAGTCCCCCAATATCGCAAATGCGACACAAACTTTTCATATGCGAAATCCTCCAATTCGCATAAGAGATAAAGACCTGCAAAAGCAAAGTGCCCAACCCCAGCCCATATTTGCAAATGCAAGCATTGTCTCGCAAATGCGAGGATCCCATTCATGAACAGACCGTTGCAAGTGCGAGATTTGCAGATCAACGATACTAGCAACATCACAGCTATGCAAAAATAGTCTGCAACCTATCTGAAACTTACCCAAGCCCCTCAGTATTACACCCCATATTTTCGTACATGGAAGTACGCCATAAGTAAATTGATATAAGCTCAGAAATGAAATTATTTTGAGATTATAAGCATTATGCTATTTCAAACAAGTGATGAGTAAATTCATGAAGGAGAGTGGGTAAGCAAATCGAAGAAAATGAATTTCGTCGAAGTTGGGGATTTTGGGATAAAATACGGCCCGAACTAAAATATCCGGTATTTATGGACTAGTGCCATACAAGGTACCACATGACCATGATAGTAAGGTGTATACGGTATGTTAAAAGTGAGTAGTATTTTAAGTAATTTGAGATAATTTTTAATTATGTGGATAATCGAATAATTATTAATTTTAGTGGGAGATTAGCAATTAATTAAGATGTTGGTAATTGGTTAGGAATGGGTAAGAATTAACATGGCAGCAACATAAATAACCTAGATGACTTTTAAAACCATTTGATAATGTGTCATTCTTAAAGGCTTAGTCATCACCTTAGTGGGGCCCATATATTCAGCAAGGTAACGATTCTATGAAAAAAAATTCATACGAAATTATACTATGTAATAGCAACGGAATTTTGCGATTCTAAGGAAGTACGGTGCAATCTTTCCCAAGAATTTTATACGAATTTTTTTCCTACTCCGATCTTGCCGTCATGTGTTTTGTCGCAATTAACGTGTGTTAGAGACATTGTCAAGAGAATCGACTCAAGTATGTTAAGGTTATCCCTTCTTTCTTTTTGGCATAATCTATACGACACGAACGAAACGAGCAAATGTACAAATTCCATAACAGACTCTATTCATAGAGGTATTAGAGATGTCCATGTTCTTGAATTCCCATATGTCTTATTATTCTATCGTCAGTTCATGGGTCTCGGAAAATACGTAAGTTGATAAAGTTTGTTTCATGATATTAATCAGAGGTATAATGGTCTTATGACGTTTCGAGAGATTTTATTGACGTACTTCTCATGCATTGCATTCATTTATACATGTACACTGACCCATGACCAGACCCATAACCAGATGGCGTTATATACACGTATATATATATATATATGTATATGGGATATAGGAAAAGGTTACGGCGTTATATACGCACCACCACCTGATCAGCTAGTATACGTTGATGATTTTGCCCACAGTGGCCAAGATGATATGATAGGATGCCCTCAGAGGTTTGATGATATTATGAACACATGTACCTATGCACGACATGGCATTCATACGTATATGCATGACACTATAAGTATTTCATGATTTATAGAGTTATCCAGAATTACAGGTTGAGTCATTTACTCTATATTTCTTCCATGTCTTTTACGTACTTATTTATGTGCCTTACATACTCGGTACATTATTTGTACTGACGTCCCTTTTGCCTGGGGACGTTGCGTTTCATGCCCGCAGGTCCCGATAGACATGTCGAGAGTTCTCCAAGTAGGCTATCAGCTCAGCGGAAGGTGTTGGTGCGCTCCATTTGCTTCGGAGTTGCTTGTTTGGTCAGTATAATTTAGACACGTATTGTTTGATATGGCGGGGCCCGATCCCGACCTTTATGTTAAGTGTGTACGCTTAGAGGCTTGTAGACAGATGTCATATATACGAATGCTTGTATGGCCTTGCCGGCCTATGTTTAGAATTTACAAATGATCATGTTGGCCTTATAGGCCCGTATATCACATGTATAAGTTTTATATCAGGTTGGGTCATCCTATTTTGAGTATTCCCCTATGTTTATTCTGGTTAGCCCATGACGTCCCGTTTGACCCATTTGCCAATGAAAGTACAATACGAAAGATATGTTATGTTGGTACTCGGTTAAGTAAGGTACCGGGTGCTCGTTGCGGTCCATAGGTTTGGGTCGTGACAAAAGTGGTATCAGAGCAGTTTTGTCCTAGGGAGTCTACAAGCCGTGTCTAGTAAAGTCTTATTTATGGTTGTGTCGTGCACCACACTTATAAGCAGGAGGCTACAGGGCATTTAGGATTGACACTCTTTCTTCTTACTCTAGATCGTGTGGTAAAGCTCAGTCGTAGAAATTCAAATTCCTAAATTCTATTATATTCGTAATACAACGATACTGACATCTAGAAAGACGGTTGGTAAGGGATTGAATATGGTTGTGAAAGAATTGAGTCGAGGAACTTGATTTTGCATCATGCTTATGATGATTAAATGTAAGGTCTCCAACAGAACATGTGGATACTAAGATGTGCAAGCTTCTTGATAAGGAGCCTTAAGGCAAGAATATCTATCCACCCCTATGGTGAAAAGAAATGAGAGATTTAGAAGATAGATACAAATTTCAACAAGAGAAGAAGTAAGATAAAGAAGGGTACGAGGTACCTAGTTAATGAAGATTATCAGTATTTACAATTCAGGCAGAGAAATATAAACATTTTGAGTTACCTTCAACTATAATAGAGGTATGTACAATTAGCCACACCCATCTCATTTATGCCCTATGGGGGCTGACATGTGTAGTTTAAGAGAAGGACGGGATATCAAGATCTGGCTGGGGTTAGAGTGACCCAAAATGGTGGATGAATTATTTGCGTTAGTTTACCTTTATGAAGGATATTACAAATGTGCTAATAGATCTCCTTGTGAGACACCCAGATAGTGCACTCTAAAATAGTACAGCTAGATATGAGTACCACAAAGATGGGCACTGGAAGCCTGGAAGGGATAAATATTATCTTAGTATGGCTCCCGTCCCTAGTAGGGAGAGAATGTTAGGCAACTCGAAGAGCTAATGGATGGAGCAAGGGGAGCTAAGAGCAAAAGAATATCTTGTTTGAGTTTTCAAAATAAAGTGATAGACATAAATGTTAGCGGGAAATAAGAAGAGAATTAATGAAGCATTATGAGTAAGATGTGATACCTGGATGATAACGGTAGGAAACAAAATGATGAAATGACAGTATTACATAGTCTATAGTTAAGGGAAGGAAAAAATGAGAGGTTCCAGGCCTGGAGACAACAAAAGAGTATAGGCCATAAATTTGTATCCTTATTTCGAGAAATAAGTTCGTGACTCCAACGCGACTACCAAAAGGAAAAGTTAGACCCTAGAGTACTAGAAATTAGTATGGGCTGTTGAACATGATAAACTAAACATGAATTAGGGACTGAGTGAGTTGACAATGGTCGACATCATGAGAATTTCAGATTTAGTTCCGGCGATAACATAATGAACATTTATGAAAAATTCAGAGAATGGTCATTCAGGAAGACACTTCCCTAAAGCAAGCATTGTGAGAAAAGTTAAGCTTAAAGGACTGTATGTGCTAGTTACACTAAGTATCACCCTCACGAGTAAGGAAATTTTGTTATCCTTAGTACAGAAGGATTACTGCAAGGCGTGTAAGGGTCATCGATGATGTGAAAGGATGCCAAAGATGGAGAGGTAAAACATCTATAGGTAGGTCGTCATAGGTCCAACTCTTAGTACTCCCCTAAAGGGGGGAATATGGAGTGATAATGGCATTAAGTCAGAGTTAAGCGGTTCTAGTAATTATGGAATGGTAAAAGGAAAATGCGATAAAAATTAGAAAGGGATGAGATTGCAGTTATTCAAAGCCTACAGATATGCTACGATTGAAGAACATTATGCAAACACGATGTCAAAGAAAGGAAGTAAGGGTTCCTGCCAGGGATGTTATTGATAAATAAGGAGCCAGTGCGAAAGGTAAGTTAAGACAAAGGAAATAAACCATGAAAGATTACGCGGAACATTGATACGAGAATGGGCCAACGAGTAGTTAGTAGTTGATTCAGGAAAAGCCTAGTTATGGCTAAATAGGAGGTTACAGATGAGTCAGCAGATCATGCAAGATAAACATGGTAAAACCCAATATAGTGAATTCAGCCTCGCAGTAATGTCATTGTAATACTTGAGAAATATTCAAATAGGAGTTGGGGTAGTTAAAGGTATCATATGAATGTTACGGAAATAAAAGAGAGTGCCACTGGGAAGACAGTAGTGGGGAGTAAAACCAAAAGTAATATTCGAGACCACATGAGTTGCACAAGAACTTTGGCATGCGTGAGAACTCAGATAAGCTAAGTATGCACGCAACAAGGGGCCAAAAAAAAGACCAGGAAAAGCAATTGCTTACGTTTGAAGAAAGATGAAATGGAACGAAAGGAATTATTCGATTAATGATCAGCCGTAGAAGACTCCGGTATAAGTTAAAAGAAAGAATTGGGTCCACGTCATAGACAAAGGATTGAATCATTAGAGGATTATATCATGGTTTTTCATAGCGACCATAAAAGGCTAAAGTAATAACTAAATACATGAGCCACAGATCGGAGGTACAAGAGAGACAATACAATAGCCATATTTTATAACGGCTCTATGATAAATCCAGTTAGAAGTGTACCATCCTCATTAGAAGTCAGTATGAAGCTCTCACCGAATCATGTAAAGAGGTGAAAGTATTATAATAGAAGTTCAAGTTGTGGATGTGAATTATACCTATGTGAAAGAGAGGTCATGAAAGAGATAGAATATGTGATGTGAGATTTTAAGGTAAGTAAGGTAAAGGTAAACAACGTACGAGGTACTCAGGTGCAGAAGATCGTAAATAATCTATACTTCAGATAGAGGGCTAGAGGTACTGGGATTCAGTATGCAGGAATGATAGTGGCGTGATAAGTGGCATATTTTCCAGCCTATGGTTTCTAGGTATCAAGAAGTCTGATTAAGAGAGTAAAGAAGAGTTAGAGACGATGTGATGTCTCGCTTGATGATCTAGAATAACACAAGGAAATTTATGGTGCAAGCAAGTTTAAGGAAGGTTGCGAGTAGCATAAATAGACATGTATAGGTCGCAAGCTAAAGTATGGTAAAGCGACAGGTTTTAGGAAGACAGGAGTAAGGATAAGAAAGGGCGAGTGAGGAGGTGACAAGAAATGTATAAGTCCTCGGAATTAACCCCAGGAAAACAAAAGAGCTGTTGATTTCTCTAAATTATAGAAAGCTCAGTATAGCCTGAAAGAACTCAAAGGAGTCTAAGACTAGTAGCATTTAGAAGAGATGGCATGCTGCCCTAGTAGTAGAATGAGGGTGTAATTGTGATAGATGAAGGATAATATTTGGGCCTTCGATTGAGTAATGATTTCATGAATTGTACAGGGTTAAAATACCCAAGTATGGTAAATCGCATTGGGATGCTATGAAAAACGGTTATAGAAGTATAGTATCGTATCACCCCCTGGTGGATCAGGAAAATCACTTCAAATGTTCCACCATGCAACGTGAGCCCTAGCAGCAGTTTTACATAAGAAGTTTCAAGTTAGTAATGGTAGATTGTAAATCAACATTGAGGTAAATCAATAATAGATGGACAGAAGTTCAACAATATGAGATAAGATCAGGCTGATTCCCCTAAAACGTAATAAGGAAATATTAAGGGACTTATATTTATACATACATGATAAGCAGCGAAAGAGTAACCTGGAGTTTGGTAGCAGACCCTAGTAACAATAAATCAAAGTAAGAGTTATGGTATAGTATGTCCTACCTAGATGCAGTAAAGTCATACAGATGGATAAAAGGGTCTATGAAATAAGATATAGCAATACTCGTGAGTTCAACAAAGTATCGAGCATAGAACTTCAGTGTACTTCTAGATGCCCAGAGGGACATCTTGTCAAGCTCTGTATATGTTCACAAATTGAGGCTTAGAGATTAATTAAAAGCTGGAGAAAAGAGGAGTGAAGAGTCGCGTAGGTGCACATACAAGGAAAAAGTCGTACAGGTTGCATGACAGAAAATAGCAAGAGTTACAAGATTGGAAGAACCCCGACCACAGACCGTGGTGCAAGAAAGAGGCCTAAAGGGGAGAATGCCTTGGCCTTTGGATTTATTCAAAGAACAGTTACCTAATTGGCAAGAAGAGTATTAAAGTATTCTCAAGAGATATGGGTTACGAGAATGATAAGTGCATCAGTCAACATTCGACGACGAATGTTCCAATGGGGGGAATGATGTTACACCCCATGTTTTCGTACATGGAAGTACGCCATAAGTAAATTGATATAAGCTCGGAAATGAGATTATAAGCATTATGCTATTTCAAACAAGTGATGAGTAAATTCTTAAAGGAGAGAGGGTAAGCAAATCGAAGAAAATGCATTTCGTCGAAGTTTGGCATTTTGGGATAAAATACGGCCCGAGCTAAAATACCCAGTATTTATGGACTAGTGCCATACAAGATACCACATGACTATGATAGTAAGGTGTATAAGATGTGTTAAAAGTGAGTAGTATTTTACGTAATTTGAGATAATTTTTAATTATGTGGATAATCGGATAATTATTAATTTTAGTAGGAGATTAACAATTAATTAAGATGTTGGTAATTGGTTGGGAATGCGTAAGAATTAACGTGGAAGAAACATAAATAACCTAGGTGACTCTTAAAATCACTTGATAATGTATCATTCTTAAAGGCTTAGTCATCACCTTAGTGGGGCCCACACCCACTAAGGTATAAGACTCTAATTCATTAAGAGATGGATTCAAATATTCATCAAGGTAACGATTCTATGCAAAAAAAAAAATTCATACGAAATAATACTGTGTTATAGCAACGGGATTTTGCGATTCTAACGAAGTACAGTGCAATCTTTTCCAAGAATTTTTTACGGATTTTTTTCCTACTCTGATCTTGCCGTCACGTATTTTGTCGCAATTAACGTGTGTCATAGAGATTATCAAGAGAATCAACTCAAGTATGTTAAGTCTATCCCTTCATTATTTTTGGCATGATCTATACGACACGAACGAAACGAGCAAATGCACAAATTCTATAAATGACTCTATTCATAGAAGTATTAGAGATGTCCATGTTCTTGAATTCCCATATGTCTTATTATTCTATCGTCTGTTCATGGGTCTCAGAAAATACGTATGTTGATAAAGTTTGTTTCATGATATTAATCAGAGGTATAATGGTCTTATGACAATCCGAGAGATTTTATTAACGTACTTCTCATGCATTGCATTCATTTATATATGTACACTGACCCATGACCAGACAACGTTATATACGCATATTTATATGTATATATATGTATATGGGATATGGGAAAAGGTTATGGTGTTATATACGCACCACCACCTGATCAGCTGGTATATATTGATGATTTTGCCCGCAGTGGCCGAGATGATATGATGGGATGCCCTTAGAGGCTTGATGATGTTATGAACATATGTACCTATGCACGACATGACATTCATACGTATATGCATGACACTATAAGTATTTCATGATTTACAGTGTTATCCAGACTTACAGGTTGAGTCATTTACTCTATATTTCTTCCATGTCTTTTACATACTTATTTATATGCCTTACATACTCGGTACATTATTCATACTGACGTCCCTTTTTCCTGGGGACGCTGCTTTTCATGCCCGCAGGTCTCGATAGACAGGTCGAGAGTTTTCCAAGTAGGCTATCAGCTCAGCGGAAGGTGTTGGTGCGCTCTATTTGCTCCGGAGTTGCTTGTTTGGTTAGTATGATTTAGACGCGTATTGTTTGGTATGGCGGGGCCCTGTCCCGACCTTTATGTTAAGTGTGTACTCTTAGAGGCTTGTAGATAGATGTCATGTATACGACTGCTTGTATGGCCTTGCCGGCCTATGTTTAGAGTTTACAAATGATATTGTTGGACTTATAGACCCGTATATCACATGTATAAGTTTTTATATCAGGTTGGGTCGTCCTATATTGAATATTCCCCTATGTTTATTCTAGTTAGCCCATGATGGCCCGTTTGACCCATTTGCCAATGAAAGTACAATAAGAAAGATATGTTATGTTGGTACTCATTTAAGTTAGGTACCGGGTGCTTGTTGCGACCCATAGGTTTGGGTCATGACACTCGGGCTCCAATCCGAACATCCACACAAGTGTATTAACATCATACAAACTTGCTCGCAAGCTCAAATCATCAAAATAACATCTAAAATCAAGAATTGATCATCAACACTCAAGATTTTCAAAGTTTTTGAACTCAATTTTCCAATGTTTCACATAAAGTACCGAAATAGCCTTGGGTCATCTGAGACTCCAACCAAACATGCTTACAGGTCAAAAATCATCATACCAACCTACCAGAATAGTCAAAACACCGATCCGAGGTCGTTTACCCTAAATGTTGAATGTGGTCAACTGTAGCCATTTTCAAAATCAAAAATCACATTTACTTTAAATTTCACATATAAATTTTTTCCGAAAATTGATATGGACTACGCATGCAAGTCATAAATTATCAAATTGAGTTGTGAAAAGTCTCGAAATACAAAAAGAGGAGTTAGTACTCAAACCAACTTATCGGGTCATTACATAGAGACAACTCAATGAAATTCATTTATTTATTTATTGGTTTAACTTTTTTGAATGTCGTCACAAAATTAGTACAATATACATCTATTTTTATTAATTCTCTCCGATATTTTTTATATTGAAACTATCCTCCGCACCATACGGGTATGTATACTAGTAAGGAGAATAAGAAAGAAGAGCATAAGTAATTTCATAATGTGATGTAGTTTTGCTAACGATTTGTTGATTAAACGATTCATATACCCATGAAATTTTGTCCTTAGAATAAAGTTTAGAGCTTACACGATATAAGAACCAAGCTTGGTAGTGAAATAAAATCTTTGTTGATACGGTGAATCAACCTGACCGGTCATTTTGAGTTCTAGGAACTCCGTTCCCCTATTTGATGCTTACCGTAAGTCATTTTTTTTTATATTTTATGACTTGTGGGGACAAGTGATTTGGTTCCTAAGAGGCTCGAGAGTGAGTTGAAACACTTAGTTCCATTTTGGAAGTCTTAAGTTATAAGAGTTGATCAAGGTTTGACTTTTGGGTAAAGAACATTGAAATAAGATTTGAAGATTCTAATAGGTTCGTATGATGATTTTGGACTTGGGCGTATATTCAGATTTGGTTTTGAAGGTTCCTAGGAGGATTCGACACCATTTGTCATAAGTTGGTATTTTGATGGATTTGGGAGTTTATAAGTTTGACCAATAGTTGATTTTGATATTATTGGATTTTAATTTGTGTTTAGAGACTATTAGTAGATTCGTGTAGCTTAAGGAAACTTGGTTGCAAAGTTTGATTGAGATCCAAAATGTCTAGGAGTGAATCAGATGATTGGTTAGAGCATATCAACTTAAGAGAGTTCTATGTGTGATTAGATGTGATGATTATGTGAGGCCTTGTATGGGTCTGGTTGGTATTTATGAACTTGTTGGAATATTTGGACAGAGTTTTAGGGGGCCTCGTATGAGTTTTGGACCAGCCAGAGCATGTTTTGAAATTACCAATTTCTGGTGCAGGAGGACACGATCGAGGATATGAAGGCTCACAATCGCGTAGCAGTGGAGTGGGCTGGAGAAGTTCTTCGCGATCACTAGAGGTTATTCGTGATTGCGTACCTCGATCTATGGATGAATTACGATTGCGTGAGCAGTGATGCAATCACGTAGAGGAGTGCATGAGGTAGGGCTCTTGTTTTTAGTAGTCATGTAGGAGCTTTTGCAATCACGTAAGAGGGTGGTTGGCCTTTGCGATCACGTGGGCGTTGTTTGCGGTCGTGGATCAGGATTTGGAAGGCAAATTGTTTATGTTTCACGATCGAGTGACTAGGCATCGCGATAGCGATGAAGAAAGCACTGGCAGGGGTATTTTTAGACTAAATTTTCGTGAATTTGTTTTTTCACATTCTAAGCTTTTGGATCTCGAGAGAGGGAGATTTTTAAAAGGGATTTCACTACACTCTTGAGGTAAGTAATTCGTGCTTGTTGATCATATATCTTGAGTCCGCATGGATTTTTAAATGAAGTTGTTGTCTACGACTTAAGAAATATATTTTGAGGTTTTGAGTACCGATATGGACTCAGATTTGAAATCTAATCACATTTTTTTACTCATGGGGTTATGGGTCAACGGAATCTACCCCTAGACTCGGGTTTTGACAATGTTGGCCCTAGTTGACTTTTGTTCATTTTTTGCGATTTGAATAAAGATCGAATCTTTACTATTCGGGGTTTATTTCTATAGCTTTATTTGACCTTATTGAGTATCATTTGGCTAGATTTGACCCGGTTCGAGGAGATTTCCAAAGGAAAAATAATTTTTGAAAGTTAAAGCTGGTTTGGAAAGAGGTAAGTCTCTTGATTGTCCTTGTTAATAGGGAATTCACCTAAAAATGGACAAGTCTACTCATATACGCGGACCAAAGGCTATATCATGTTTTGGGTAGTTCTAAGCTACTTTATGCTTTGTTTGACTATGTGCTCTTATAGATTCATAACTTACTCCGCTCTATGACTATGGGGGCTTTATTATATATACTAGAGATCATCTTAGGGTTATTATTCCTTATTCGGACATGATGATTCATTCTTTATATGTTGAGCTATTTGATTTAGCTTTAGTCCTACCTCACTTCTATGAGCATCCCCATCCACATATTGATTTATATGTCCCGATGCACTATTTATACATCATCTCACATGGATATGCATACCTATATGTACACAAATAAATTGTTACGAGCTGGGTTATGGCACAATGGTTCATATCGTTCCATTGAAATGATTATTGAATTGTACGATACTTTAGCATATTGGGACTTGTGTGCGGGTCAACTTGGTTATGGCACGTGAGTTGTCCAGGCATATTGGTATCTTTAAGGGATGTGAGTTTTTCATACGGATTGATATTATTATTACCACATTAGTTGTCCGTACAATTGATGTTGTTATTATCACGTGAGTTGTCCATGCAGTGCTTGGATATGGATCCGTCCCTCCGGAGTCAAGTGATTACCTATGCTACTTTGGGCCGCGTGAGTGCAGATACATTGATTAAGACAAGTTCATCAATTGTGACTGTGACAAATACAATGATTGTGACTCTGAGTGGACATATATGACATGTGTACAGATTTGAGTTGACTGTGAGGTGTAATACTGGTTCTGAG
The DNA here is from genome assembly GCF_000715075.1 of Nicotiana tabacum. Lineage (NCBI taxonomy): Eukaryota > Viridiplantae > Streptophyta > Magnoliopsida > Solanales > Solanaceae > Nicotiana > Nicotiana tabacum. The sequence continues at coordinate 75,425,833 of NC_134091.1, read as the reverse complement.
GAAAGGTTGAGTCTAAGCATGCATATACCTTACACTCACATGTAGGAGCATTCCTTTGAATTGCTAGTTGGGGTGTGTGTGTTTGTGTGTATATACGGTATTGGAGCCCTGAATTATGTTACATTATGTACGGCATTTATCTTATGCAGGTTTGGTGCAAGGATTTTGCTCCGATCATTATTTTCTAAGAAGCATGTTTACTACTCTTATTGTTTGTGATTCATATTACTGATATGTACTACTGGAGTTGTACTTATTTTATTTATTTTTGCTGACTTATCTGATTATCAAAGTATCCAATTGGTTTAAGCCTCTTCACTAGTTCTTTGAGGTTAGACTTGATACTTACCTGAGTACATCCGGCCAGTTAGACTCATACTACACTTCTGTACTTTTTGTCTAGATCTAGGTGTTGGACACAGCGGAGTCCGATGAGTTGATTAGCTATAGATATTTGGAGACTCAAGGTAGTGCTACACACCCTTCACAAGCCTTGAAGACCCCTTCCTATATTCCACTATTACTGTTCATTTTCTTTCGACAATATTTTAAACTTATTTTATACCGTTATATTTTATTATTCCTTGAAACTCATGGACTCAGTGACACCAGATTAGAGGGTTATTATGTTGTATTGTTTTACACTTGAAATCAGGTTCAGACTTATTTATGATACTTTGATCATGTTAGACTTATCATATACATAGTAGTGGTTCCCCTAGACAGCGTGTTAGGTGTCATCTAGGCCATTGGTGGGTTTTGGGTTATGATATATTGGTATTGGAGCCTAGGTTGAGTAGGTCTCACTAGTCAGAGCAAGTCTACTAGAGTGTTTGGGATTGGTATGTAGACGTCTATACTTATCTTTGAGAGGCTATTGGACAAATAGGAAAAGTTTCACTTACTTCTGTCTCTATGTAGCGACTTTGTTTCATCCAGAGTTTTGAATCTTATTCTTTCATTCTCTCATAGATGGCGAGGACACGTGCATCAGCTGCAACTGAGCAGGAGCAGGAGCCGAAGCCCCAGGTTTTAGCTGCTACTAGAGGTAGAGGCCGGGTGTCACGACCCAAACCGATGGGCCATGACGTCTAAGATATAAACGTGAATAACATCTATCAATAAACTGCTGAATCACGTGAATAACATATGTGAGGAAAACATGTACAAATGACATATATACATACACATGCGGAATACAATAGGGCGAGTTGACAAGGCTTCTATACACAACTATATTTCCATAATAAAAACCGACAAGGCCACATACTATCCAACTATACATGACTGTCTACAGACCTCTAATAGAGTGTACAACTGTCTAAAGGAAGGGACTGGACCCCATCGTACCCATATCTACATACAAAAATAGCTTACCAAAACTAATGATAGCTACGGATCAAATGGAGCACACCAACCCTTGCTGATCAAGGATCCTAAAAAGGGTAACCGTCAGCCTGTCTACCAGCCTGCGGGCATGAAACACAGTGTCCCCAGGCAAAAGAGACGTCAGTACAAATAATATACCGAGTATGTAAGGCAGGAAAATCAGTACATAAAAGACATAAAAGAAACATGGAGTAAAAGAATCCGCCTGTAAGTCTGAATAACTTTGTGAATCCTGAAATATTTATAGAGTCATGCATGTGCGTATAAATAGCGTATCATGCGTAGGTATATGTGTACATAACATCATCAAGCCTGTGAGGGCATTCCATCATATCATCTTGGCCTCTGTGGGCGAAATTATCAACGTATACCAACTGATCAGGTGGTGGTGCGTATATAACGACGTAACCTTTTCCCATATCCCATATACATATAATATATGCGTATATAACGCCATCTGGTCATGGGTCAATGTATATGTATAAATAAATGAAATGCATAAGAAGTAAGTTTATAAGATTTCTCGGAATGTCATAAGATCAATATGCCTTTCGGATAAACTTTATCAACTACGTATTTTTCTGAGACCCACGAACAGAAGATATAATAATAAGACATATGAGGAATCAAGAACATAGGCACCCCTAGCACTTCCATGAATAGAGTCATTTATTAAATTTTCTCATTTGCTCGTTTCGTTTGTATCATATGGATCATACCAAAAGAAAGAAGAAATTGCCTTAACATACCTGAGCCGATTCTCTTGACAATCCCTCTAACACACGTCAATCGCGATGAAATACGTAACGGCGAGATTGAAGTAGGGAAAAATCTGTATGATATTCTTGAGAAAGGTTATACCGTACTCCCATAGAATCGCAAATCTCACGCTGCTATCGTATAATGATATTTCATATGAATTCATTTTTGAGAATTCATGCGTCACCTAGCAACCATCACATCACACTTAACGATGTCGGGAAAATCTCTTATAATTGTGGGTTCATAAGAACCTTTGAAGCTACATCCATAACTTAGTAAACATGTACATCCCTCTTAAATGATGTAGGAAATCCTCTTATCTTTATGACTTGTAGGCCCCACTTTTGTGGATTATTTTGCCCAAAAATCCCCTAATTATGCCACCTAATTACATACACCAAATGTCATTGTTACTTATGCCCCTTGCTGCCACGTGGGGATAGTGTCTCCATTAAGCTTATCCACCAAAAACCAATTACCTTGTTAACCTCCCACTAAAAATTATTAATTAACCAATTATTCACATAATTAAGAATTATCTCTAATTACTTAAAATATTAATCACTTTTAACATACTTTATATACTTACTCTCATGGTCATGTGGTACCCTGTATGGCACTAGTCCATAAATACTGGGTATTATAGCTTAGACCGTATTTTATCCCAACTTGACAAACTTCAATGAATACTCATTCTTTGATTTGTTTACCCTCTAATATTTACGGTACTCACTTATCACTTGTTACAAATAACAAAAATACTTTTAGCCTAAAAATTAATCTCATTCCCGAGCTTACATCGATTAACTTATGGCAAAACTTTAACGTACTAAATGCGGGATGTAATATCCTTCCTCTCTTCGAAATATTCGTCCTCGAATGTTTAACTCCACGGGATCTATATAAGTTTTTGGCAGAGTCGCCTTTGTAACAGTACTGCTACCAACCCTTCCTGTAGTAAACTCAATAATCCAATGCCATATAGGGCCACAATCATCATTAACGACAATAGCCTCACACGACCAATAACAATAACTAACACAGGAATCCATACACGCACCTTAAGTTTGTGATGTCTCAGTAAGATCCTCCTCTGGAAGAGGAAACAAGTGAGGATACCTAGACTTCATGTCTTTTTCGGCTTCCCAAGTCATTTTTTCCACATTATTGTTTCTCTAAAGTACTTTCACCGAAGCTACGTCTTTAGTCCTCAATCTCTGAACCTGTCTATCTAGTATAGCAATAGGAGTTTCCTAATATGATAGCTTCTCTGTGACCTGAACATCATCAACTGACACAATTCTGGAAGGATCTCTGATACATTTATGGAGCATAGACACAGGAAAGACTGGATGTACAGACTCTAAGTCAGAAGGCAAGTCTAACTCATATGCTACATGTCCTACCCTGAGTATGATCTTATATGGTCCAATGTACCGAGGGCTAAGTTTTCCTTTCTTACCGAACCTCATAATACCTTTCATCGGTGATACCTTTAGGAATACCCAGTCGTCAACATGAAACTCTAAGTCTCATCGTCGATTATCCGCATAAGACTTCTGAAAGTTTTGAGCTACTAATAGCCTTTCCTGTATAAGCTTAATTTTCTCGATTGCCTTGTACCAACTCCGGTCCTACTAATTTAGTTTCCCCAACATTGAACCATCCTATAGGCGACCTACACTTCCGTCCATAAAGAGCTTCGTATGGAGCCATGTGAATACTGGAATGATAGTTATTATTATATGCGAACTCAATAAGTGGCAGATGATCATCCCAGCTACCCTTGAAGTCTATCACACAAGCCCGTAACATATCCTCCATTGTATGAATAGTAAGCTCAGCCTGTCCGTCTATCTGGGGATGAAATGATGTACTAAGACTTACCTGAGTTCCCAATCCTTTTTGGAAGGACCTCCAGAAATTGGCTGTAAACCGAGCACCTCTATCTGAGATAATAGATATAGGGACACCTTGAAGTCGTACTAACTCCTTAATGTAAAGCCTTGCATAATCCTCTGCGGAATATGTAGTCCTAACTGGCAGAAAATGGGCCGTTATGGTAAGTCTATCAACAATCACCCATATATAATCGAACTTACGCTGGGTACGAGGTAAGCCTACGATGAAATCCATATTAATTAATTCCCACTTCCAAGTTGGAATCTCTATGGCCTGCAATAATCCACGGGGTTTTTGATGCTCAATCTTAACCTGTTGACAGTTAGGGCACTGAGCAACAAACTCCGCTATATCCTTTTCCATTCTGTCCCACTAATATATTTCCATGATATCATGATACATCTTTATTGCTCATGGATGGACAGTATAATAAGAATAGTGAGTCTCTCCCATAACCTGTCGGCGCAGCCTTGCAACCTTAGGGACACATAATTGTCCTCGATATCTAAGGACTCCATCTCTTGTAATCTCAAATGGTGTCTTATCCTTCTGAGGGGTTGCATCCCTGTAATGAGCTAACACAGGATCCTCGTACTGGCGTTCCTTCACTTTAGTTACAATAGAAGATGTTGCTGTGTCCTGAATAGTAACTCCGGCATCACCTGAGTCCAGTAATCGAACTCCAAGACTAGCTAGCTGATGAATGTCGTGGGCTATCCCATTCTTCTCTGGTTGTAAATATGACATGCTACCCATAGATCTACGGCTGAGGGCGTAGGCTACTACATTCGCATTCCCCGGATGGTATAAAATATCAATGTCATAGTCTTTTAGTAGCTCCAACTATCTACTCTGACATAAATTCAATTCTCTTTGCTTGAAGATATACTGAAGGCTCTTATGATCCATATAGATATCAACATGAATGCCATACAAATAGTGCCTCCACATCATTAGTGCATCAATCACCGCAGCTAACTCTAAATCGTGGGTCGGGTAACTCTTCTTGTGCTTTCTTAGCTGTCCAGAAGCATAAGCTATAACCTTACCATGTTACATCACTACACAACCTAATCCAATGCGAAAAGCGTCACAATAGATAGCATAACCATCGGTCCCCTCTGGGAGCGTTAGAACCGGTGCTGAAGTTAATCTATCCTTCAATACCTGGAAACTCCATTCGCAAGCATCAGTCCATTGAAACTTAACTCCCTTCTGAGTCAACTTTGTCAATGGTGCTGAAAGGGAAGAAAATCACTCCACGAATCTCCTATAATAACCTACCAAGCTGAGGAAGCTACGAACCTCCATCGGTATTGTATGTCTAGGCCAAGTTTTTACTGCCTCAATCTTTTGTGTATCAACCCGGATACCTTCACCTGAAATAATATGCCCAAGGAAAGCTACAAAATTCAACCAGAATTCACATTTAGAGAATTTTGCATACAACTTCCCTTTTTGAAGAACTTTAAGCACAATACGCAAATGATGTGCATGCTCAGTCTCTGAACGAAAATACACCAATATATCATCAATGAATACAATCACGAACAGATCTAGAAAGGGTCTGAACACACGGTTCATCAAATCCATGAATATTGCTGGGGCATTAGTCAAACCGAATGACATAACACGAATCTCAAAGTTCCAGTATCTGGTCCTGAATGCTGTGTCCGGAATATCTTTCTCCTTAACCCTTACCTGATGGTACCCGGACCTCAAGTCTATCTTCGAGAAACACTTGGCACCTTGCAACTGATCAAATAAATCATCGATCCCCGGGAGTGGGTACTTATTCTTGATTGTCACCTTAGTCACCTGTCTACTCAACTGAGCGCCACGTACCTTATCCTTGTTTATTATCAAACTTATCACGGGCCATTACAGGCAAAATACATATATAAGTAACAATATTAGAACTTAACTCGCATAACTAATTCAAAAAAGAAGGTTTATATAGATACATAGGGGCCGATAAGGTCGTAGACATGTCATACCCAAAACTATACATAAGATACTGTCTGCAAAACCTCTAAGAAATAATGACCATAATATATATAAGTCGGGACAGGGCTCCCGGCATCCTCATAAAATAACCTAACATACACATAACCCTGACTTGGTAATACTTCAGGAAGAAGTGGAGCTCACTAACCAAAAGTTGATGTCTGGAGGCAGCCTACAGTAGAGGGTCTTTGCCTCGTCCTATATGAGAGCCTCGATCAGACACACTTCAAAGCAGGAATCTTCATATCCTTATCAGCTACCTTCCTCCTCTTGGCCCGACTACTCTCCTCTTCCTCTGCATAGCCCATGACATACACAGACAAACCTTGATTGACGGACTCCCAAGACTGTGGACTATCTGGAACCTCAGAAGAGCTGGTGTCTGTAAATACCTTGGCATAGTTTTTTGCCTGAGGGGAATCTAGTTGTTCCAATCTGTGTACCACTCCCCTTATACCCTGATCAACGGGTCCTGATAATGAAACTAAGGGCCTTGGTGAGGTCGGAACTCCTCTCACCCCATCTCCTATTGGCGAAATCGAAACTACTCGAACGGATGACTCATATGGATCCTCGGAAGGATCCTCCTCCATAGAACCCATGATCTCCGATGGGTCTGACTCTATAGTATAACTTATTTCTTCTTTTAACACTTTCGTAGCCTTCTGACCCATGTTAGCGGCTGGCGCCTGTCGTCTAGTAATAATAGGCATCACTAAGAACATAAATAAGGTAAAGATTAGGAGTGAATACTTACGACTCAGTTCTATCACACAATTTAGATTAGATATAGAAAAGTAACCATCCTAAATATCCTGTAGCCTCCTGTCTATAAGTGTGGTACATAACACACCCATAAACAAGACTCTACTAGACACGATCTGTAGATATCTCTAGGACAGAACTGCTTTGATATCACCTTTGTCACGACCCAAACCGATGGGCCATGACGAGTGCCCGAGTCCTACCTGTCGAACACCCCTAAGCATGCGTCTAAGATATAAACATGAATAACATCTGTCAATAAACTGCTGAATCACGTGAATAACATACGTGAGGAAAACATGTCCAAAAGACATATATACATACACATGCGGAATACAGTAGGGCGAGCTGACAAGGCTGCTACACACAACTATATTTCTAAAATTAAAAGCCGACAAGGCCACATACTATCCAACTATACATGACTGTCTATAGACCTCTAATAGAGTGTACAACTATCTAAAGGAAGGGACTGGACCCCATCGTACCCATATCTACATAAAAAAATAGCTTACCAAAACTAATAACAGCTCCGGATCAAATGGAGCATACCAACCCTTGCTGATCAAGGATCATAAAAAGGGGAACCGTCAGACTGTCTACCAGCACTTGCGGGCATGAAACGCAGTATCCCCAGGCAAAAAGGATGGTAGCACGAATAATGTACCGAGTATATAAGTCATGAAAATCAGTACATAAAAGATATAAAAAGAAACGTGGAGTAAAAGAATCCGCCTGTAAGTCTGAATAACTTTGTGAATCCTGAAATATTTATATAGTCATGCGTGTGCATATAAATGTCATATCATGCGTAGATATATGTGTACATAATATCATCAAGCCTCTGAGGGCATTCCATCATATTATCTCGGCCTCTGTGGGCGAAATCATCAACATATACCAACTGATCAGGTGGCGGTGCATATATAACGACGTAACCTTTTCCCATATCCCATATACATATAATATACGCATATATAATGCCATCTGGTCATGGGTCAATATACATGTATAAATGAATGAAATGCATAAGAAGTAAGTTTATAAGATTTCTCGGAATGTCATAAGATCAATATGCCTTTCGGATAAACTTTATCAACTACATATTTTTCTGAGACCCATGAATAGAAGATATAATAATAAGACACATGGGGAATCAAGAACATAGGCACCCCTAGCACTTCTATGAATAGAGTCATTTATGAAAGTTGCGCATTTGCTCGTTTCGTTTGTATCATATGGATCATGCCAAAAGAAAGAAGGAATTGCCTTAACGTACCTGAGCCGATTCTCTTGACAATCCCTCTAACACACGTCAATCGTGATGAAACACATAACGGCGAGATCGAAGTAGAAAAAATCCATATGATATTCTTGAGAAAGGTTATACCGTACTCCCTTAGAATTGAAAATCTCACGCTGCTATCATATTATAAAGTTTCATATGAATTCATTTTTGAGAATTCATTGTTCACCTAGAAACCATAACATCACACTTAATGATGTAGGGAAAATCTCTTATAATTGTGGGTTCCTAAGAACTTTTGAATCTACATCTGTAACTTAGTAAACATGCACATCCCTCTTAAATGATGTAGGAAATCCTCTTATCTTTATGATTTGTGGGCCCCACTTTTGTGGATTATTTTGCCCAAAAATCCCCTAATTATGCCACCTAATTACATACACCAAAGAGTCAATGTTACTTATGCCCCTTGCTGCCACGTGGGGATAGTGTCTCCATTAAGCTTATCTACCAAAAATCAATTACCTTGTTAACCTCCCACTAAAAATTAATAATTAACCAATTATTCACATAATTAAGAATTATCTCTAATTACTTAAAATACTAATCACTTTTAACATACTTTATATACCTTACTATCATGGTCATATGGTACCTTGTATGGTACTAGTCCATAAATACCGGGTATTACAACTTGGACCGTATTTTATCCCAAATTGACAAACTTCAACGAATACTCATTCTTTTATTTGCTTACCCTATAATCTTTACGGCACTCACTTATCACTTGTTACAAATAACATAAATACTTATAACCTCAAAAATAATCTCATTCCCGAGCTTACGTCGATTAACTTACGACAAAACTTTAACGTACGAAATACGGGATGTAACATCGGGGCAGAGGCCAGCTAGAGCCCAGAATAGAGCACCTGCAATAACACCTGCAACCACTCATGCTCGTTCTAAGACAGTGTCAGTTGAGCCACAAATAGTTGTAGATGGTAAGAAGATTCCAGTTCAGGGTGAGTCGGTAGGATTCGCTCAGGTCCTAGAAGGTTTTATTGCTACCTATTGCTTTAGGATGCTTTGCCTCGTATAATGGGTTTATTTGATAGTACGGCTTATGCGGGCATACTTCCTATGTCACAGACTCCATTTACTCAAACATTAGAGCAAATAGTCCAAGGATTTCAGACTTCAGAGGTTCTACCAGCTGGTGTAGCCCAACCTATCATTGAAGCATGGCCCGAGATTAGGCATACTGTGCCTGTCGAGAAGCAAGAGATGATGGACCGCTTTCAGAAGGTGCAACCCCCATATTTTAAGGGTGGTTATTCATAGGATGCTAAGAATTTCTTGGATAGGCTTCATGAGATATTACATAATTTGGGCTTGGTAGAGTCCAATGTAGTTAACTTCACTATCTTCCAGTTGTGAGGTCCAGCCAAGATGTGGTGGCAGACTTATGAGCAGGGTAGGCCAGCAGTGTCACCTCTTCTCACTTAAGCTCAGTTTTCCCAATTGTTCTTTGAGAGATACATCCCACTCACTAGAAGGGATGAGTTTCATGTCCAGTTTGAGAACTTGCAGCAGGATCGCAAGGTTAGTTAGTAAGTACAAGATGCGATTTACTAAGCTATCACGTCATGCAATGCTTTTTATTCCCACCAAGGCTGAGAGAGTGAGTAGATTCATTGAGGGGCTTAATTATGGTATAAAGCTCGCAATGGTCAAAGAGGCAGAGAAGGGACCATATTTCATCAAGTTGTTGAGATTGTACATAGGATTGAGCGCATCCGTATTCAGGAAAGAGAGGCAGTGATGACATGGGGTAAGAGACTCTAATGACCCGGCCAGTTATTTTGTGTATTTGAGCCCCACTCCCCTATTTTATGCTTCACGTATGTTTGTTTATGTCTTATGACTTGTAGGGATGGTTTGGTTTGGTTCAGGGAAGGTTTGAGAGTAATTTGGAACACTTAGTCTCATTTTGGAAGCTTAAGTTGTAAGAGTTGACCAAGGTTTGATTGTTGAGTAAACAATATTAAAATCGGGATTTGATGATTTTAATATGTTCTTATGGTGATTTTATACTTTTTCTTATTTTTGAATTTTGATTTGGAAGTTCGTAGAAGTTTTTGGATCTATTTGTCGAAAGTTGACAAATTGAAGAATTAGAGAGTTTATAGGTTTGACCGATAGTTGACTTTGATGTTATGAGGATCCGATTGTTATGACAGAATTTTATTTCATTTAGTTGATTGAAACATGTGTGCAAAGTTTGATTGTGATATGAAATGTCTAAGTGTGATTTGGACACATTCGACGAAGTTGGAATGATTGAAAGTTAAGAGAAGGATTTTGATCTTATTGCTTTTGATATTATTTGTGTTGTTTCGAGTCTATGGGTAATTTTGAATTAGTTATATGGACTTGTTGGTATAATTGGAGGGGATCCTAGGGGATCGGGCATGGTTCAGAGTGCCCGTAGCATGTTTGTGATGGCGAATTTATGTTGGTGTTTGGTGTTCATCGCATTTGCGAGGGGTGTCTCGCATTTGCTATGAAGGAGTTAGGCTAGGGGTCATTTTTTCTTTGTGTTAGCGCTAAGGGAGTCGCATTCACGAAGGATTGAGGCAATGGTGCTTCGCGTTCGCAAGAGGGATATCGCGTTCGTGTAGGTATGGCAGATGATGCTTCGCAATCGCGAGGTTCCTTCGGCGATCGTGAAGGAGGATTTTTGGAAGAGGCTGATTTGTGCTTCACGAATGCGGGGCTTGGGACGCATTCACGAAGGGTACTCCTGGACAGTACATTTAAGTGGGGGATTTAAGGAATTTTACCCATTCTCTCATATTTTGAACCCTAAACTTGGAGAGGGGCGATATTTCAAGGAGATTTTCATACAAGACTAAAGGGTAAAGAATCTACATGGATTATTGACACCTAAAAACATGAAATTTTGAAGTGAAATTGGGATATTTGCCTACAACTGAAGGGAGTGCATTTTGATGAGTTGAGGGTCGATTTAGGCTCAATTTTGGAATCTAATCATAATTTGACTCGTGGGTTATGGGTAGTATGGATCTACCCTTTAAGTCAATTTTGACCACGTGAGCCCGGATTGACTTTTGTTTACATTTTGAGAATTGATTAAAGATTAAAACTTTATTGTTTGGAATTTATTCCTATAGCTTTGTTTTACTTATTTAAATACTACTTGACTAGATCCAAGTCGTTTGAAGGTGGATTTTAGAGGAAAAGCTATTTTTGAAGGTTGAAGTTGCTACTGGGTGGAGGTAAGTATCTTGTCTATCCTTGTAAGAGGAAATTCTCCCCTATAATGATCCGACGGGTTGTTTTGTATATTTGAGTCCTTTATTCCTATTTGATGCTTCTCATGTGTTTGTTTGTCATTTTTAGACTTGCGGGAATGGTTGGTTTGGTTTCGGAAAGGTTTGAGAGGGATTAGGGATACTTAGTCTCATTTTGAAAGTTTAAGTTGTAAGAGTTAACTAAGATTTGACTTTTATGTAAACAACCTCGGATTAGTGATTTGAGTATTCCAATAGGTTCTTATGGTGGTTTTGTACTTGGACGTAAGTTAATTCGATTTGGAGGTTCCTAGGATGTTTTGTCGCTATTTGACAAAAGTTGGCAATTTAAAAGTTTGGAGAGTTTCTAAGTTTGATCGGAGATTGACTTTGAGGTTATTAGATTTGGATTGTTGTTTTGAAAGTTAAAATAGGTTTGTTTTGTCACTTGAGACTTGTGTGCAAAGTTTGGATGAAATTCAGATTGGTTAGGCTTGAATAAGATGTGTGGCTAGAAGTTTGGAAATTGATAAACTTAAGAGAAGCTTAACTTATGTTTTGATCGTCGATTCGTAGTTTTGATGTTATTTGTGGTATTTTAAGCTTTCGTACAATTTTGGATAAGGTATTGAGACTTATTGGTATGATTGGATGGGGTCCCGAGGGCTCGAGTATGTTTTGAATCATTTTGGTGAAGGTTGTTAGTTCTGGTGCTGGTGTATCGCACCTGCGAAGAGGGGACGCGCAGGTACTAGGTCGCATCTCTGAGCAGGAGGTCAGCAGATGCGAAGAGGAGTTGGGAGGCGGTAGTCACTTCTGCGAAGCCTGGGCGCTTTTGCGAGGGACGCTTCTACAAGGTTTATCCGCAAATGCAAGCGTCGTATTTGCAAGGAAAGCCCGTACCTGCGAGGAGTGGCCAGTTGAGAGGAGTTCCCAAATTCGCAACTTTGGACCGCACCTGCGTGCTCGCAGATACGAGGAATTGAACCGCAGATGGTAATCGCTGGGCAGTCTTATATTTCGCAGGATTAGCTCATTTTTATTATTTTAAGTTTTGGAGCTCGTCTAAAGGCGATTTTTAGGGAGATTTTCATCACCACTTTGCGGGTAAGTATTTTCTACTTGGATTTAAATTTATATCTTAATTCCTCGTAGATTTATATATAGCGATGGCAATTGGGGCGGGGCGGGGCAGGGCAAGCCTTGACCTGCAAAAATTTTGACCTGCCTTGCACTATCCTATTTAGCCTTTTGTCAAAAACATTTCCTGCCCTGCCCCAGGCTGTTAGGCCCTCCCCCGCCCTACCTCGTTTAGACACCCTTTTATTTTTTTTCTTTATTTTTTATTTTGCATTATGCTATTAATTTCTTTTACGTTTGATTGAATAAAATATGACTTTTATTAATGTTATATAATTTATCAAAGAGTAAATTTCCCAAATCTAAACATAATTTTGTCTCTACTTAACAGATTTGGTTCAACAAATAATCATATTAGTCCGATAAGTCACTAATCAGATGAGAAACAGTAACCTCGATTTTCACTCTTTGGGATCATTCATTGTCTCCTACATTTTTTGAAATTTGCTCAATTTTATGATAAAAGTCACCTGACTAGCCAATGAGTCAATGACTATTTGTTATCTGGATTCGGGTTATTCAATCATCTGTTAAATCTTTGTACATTCAAAGTACTGCCTATTACACACATGGCAATATCAATCTTTTAGAAACTGATCATATTCGTTGTTAGATTACATTGGATGGTATTCACCATCACAACTCATTGTGTTCTTATTTCTATGCACCCCACGTTGGGGGGGCATTTGGAAAAGAATTTTTATGGGCTTCCTTGAGGGGCTGCTGAGTGCTCCTGATCAATGGCCAGAGAATGTAAATTTCACAAAATTAACCCATATGCATCCTTTTCATCCAGAATTTAAGTGTATTCACAACGAGACACATGCAGAAAAAAATGTGGTGAAATTCAAAATTAGCCAGATTTACAAGTGATAATTGAAAAATAGTCACAGTTTCAAAAGTAATCAAAATTTAGCCACTTTTCATATAAAGATAAATTTGAACGTAAACACTGTTAAAAATCCGAAAAATATTTCAGCATAATATACTGGAGTTCCAGCATAATATACTGGTCCAACATAATATGCTCGAAGTTTATACACATGTGCTCCAATCTCCTGTATATTATGCTGGAACTTTCCGTGGTTGGAGTTCCAGCATAATATGCTGGAAGTTCATACACAGGTGTAATAATCTCCAGTATATTATGCTAGAACTTTCTGTGTTGCAGCAAAATAGTGACTATTTTTCAATAACTTTGCAAACGCTGGCTATTTTTCAATTATCAATCCGAAAATTGGTTAGGCCGTGCTATTTTCACGGGAAAATGCTCATACCCCACGCCTAGAATTAGAAGAATATGCACACATTAATCTCTCCAATAGAATATTGCACGGCAAAGATTGTCCAAACCATGAGCCAAAATCTAACAAATGATGAACCAAAAGCTAAGCCCAAATATAAACATAATTTTGTCTTCATCAAGCAATGTTACGATAAACCAAAAACTGAAGCTTCAAGGATAGAATTTAGTTCAAAGTTGCGATAAACCACTTGAATCCGGCTCTTCCTTTTCATTGTAACGCTGGACATGAAACTTTATCAATCGTTGAAGTCAAACCTAAAAAGAAAAATTACATTGTAAATATATCTATATAGTTTAAATAATTGAACAACTATTAAGACAACAATAAGAAAACACTTGCTATTTAAATTATTCCATAACCACGTGCGAGCATACATCAAAACTTCCAAAGTACTTAGATGAAGTCTACATCGCTGCGGACTAATCAATCTCCTACTAGTGCTAAATGTCGATGTTGAAGCAAGGTAGACACGAGAATGGCTAAGAGATCACAAACCACTTTTTGCAATATAGGAAATTTCAATCCATTTATTTTCCACCAATTCAAATTCTCAAATGATGGAGTTCGAGGGAATAGACTTTCATCTAAATACAAATCCAACTCTGATGTTGTCTCTACGGTAGCTCCACTCGAAGCGACAAATCTATCAAAGCTCGAATGCCGATCACCCTCAGTAAAACTAGTGACTTCACTAGAACTAGATTCTACTGAATTATGCGGGGCAGATAATTTACTCTTATAATCTTGAAAGAGCTCATAACAATGGGATCGAACTTCTTGAATTTTAGTTGAAACTTATTCACCATAAATTAGTGAAAGAAATAACTCTACCAACTTCATCTTATACCGTGGATCAAAGATGGTAGCTACTCCCATCATTTTAAATTTCAAAAACATCACGAATGCCATATTGCTAATCAAATAATTAAAGCTCTTCACCCAAGCTTCCAGTTCTAACTTAGTTTCACAAACCTTTGTAAAGTATTGACTAGAAGTTGGATATTGAGTTCCAAAAAATTATTTACTGATTTGGTCAAAAAGTTTGAGCTTATCAGATTTATTTTCTGCATTACTCTATTGCTCTTCTGTTGGATAAGACTGATAAGCTGTGTCAGCTAGTCTCAACTTTTTAAACACCTCTTTTTATTCTATAGACGTTCTCAACATTAGATATGTTGAGTTCCAACGAGTAGGACAATCATATTCTAACTTCTTGTTACAAGAACAGTGTAGCAAACGTGTGGCTTTTTCAAACCTCTCAATTCTGCCAGCTGATCCAATCTAATACAAGACACTATCACGCACTTTGCTAATACTTTCTCATATAACGTTTAACCCTTCTTCCACAATCAAATTTAGAATATGTGCAACACAACACACATGTAGGGGTGTTCATAAAAATTAGAAAAACCGAACCAAACCGACCAAAAAACCGATACTTTTTAGGTTTGGTTTGGTTTTGATTTTGAATTTTAAAAATCGATCAAATTTGGTTTGGTTTGGTTTCGGTTTTAATAAAAAAATTACCGAAAAACACGAACCAAACCGACTATAGAAGTAGCTATTTAAATTTATTATTACACACACACACACACACACACACACACACACATATATATATATATATATATATATATATATATATATATATATATTTTATATAAAGTTTCTAAAATTTTATGGTACATATTAGTCATTTGTATTTTTCGTCTAGTTCTTTGCGATTATAATAATCTAATTCTTTGCTTTTATATTCTAGTTTGATTGTTAGTTTTCTTTTGCTAAGTATAAGAATTTAGTTCATGTTAAAAATAATCAATTTTTAATTGAGTAATTAAATTATTCATCAGTATTTGATTCAATTATTATCGATATATCTTGGTAAAAGATAGATTACTCAAAGAGCAGATGATTTGATAGTGTTACGTTAAAAATGTACTCGCCCGAATATGTGTTTGGTAGTGCATGTCTCATATTTAAGAAAAAAACCGATAAATAACCGAAAAAACCGAAAAACCGACAAAACCCGAATCGATAAAAAATTGACTTAATTGGTTTGGTTTGGTTCCAATATTTGAAGAACTGACTTAGTTTGTTTTTTTTTTAGGGAAAAATCGATCCAAACCGAACCATGAACACCCCTACACACATGAAACACATGACCAGTCAACAACAAATCCCTTTCATTAAGTTTCTCATCTAATAAAGTTTTAATCATAGCATTATTTGTGCTAGAATTATCAACTGCGATTATTGATAATTTTTGTTTAAGATTTCAATCAAACAAACAATTAACCAAAGCACTACACAAAGTATCTTTATCATGTGGAGCAAGGACATAAGCAAACCTTAAAATATGGCTTTGAAGCCTCCATGAATCATCAATAAAATGCCCAGTAATAGCCATAAATCCTTTTTTGTTGCTATTGGAAGTCCACATTGTTTTTGCAATTCTACTGGCGACTTTCTCTAATAACTAAGAAGTTTGTAATTTCAAGTAGTTAAAAATATTTTGTTATGTCATTCTTGATTGTATTTCTAGAAATCATCTTTAACATAGGTTGGAGACTCGTAACAAAGTTTTTAAACCCTACATGATCAATTATAAAGAGTAAATACTCGTATAAAATAATAGCATGTGCAAGTTATTTACGTGAAACATCTTGATCAAAATAATCATCCTCTGTATCACCCTCATTTTGTATATCTCTTGGCCTTTTAGGACATTTAGGCATATGATCTTCTAATATAGATTTCCTTTTAGGACATTTAGGCATATGATCTAATATAGATTTTGTCTCACAATTTCTATAATTTTTATATCAAGAATGGCAATACTTAAACACCATATGGAACACCATTAAAAGCCACCAAACTGAAATGCGTCATGCTTTGGAATATCTCCTTTTTTCCAATTCAACAACTTCATCAGGTTGTGAAGGCCTTCGACTCCCATCCTCTAACGAAATAACATTAGACGATAAACCCGGTAGATTCTCTTCATTTCAGATGCCATGATTACCTATTCCAAATATATTGCATAGTATAGAATCTGACAACAATATTAATGTAGAACCTACACATAACAGATACTCTATGAGCAAACATACGAAGAGTGTGTTGACTATCTGATTAAATACTCCACGAGACAGTACCGCCAATTTTTGTATTAAACCCAAAATTAAAAATTACAGTACTGTTGCCAATAAAAAGTGTGTTGACACTTTGATCGAATATTAATTTAAATGAAGAGGAAGGGAAACAAGTATTGATCCGGATATGGATAGGACCATGTGAGAACCTGTTAGACACTAGAAAATTTAGTGGCCAAATAGTCCATATTCCTAGTATTTTGTAGTGTAAAATCTTACTATTAACCTAATTACAAAAGAAACTTTTGATGGATTATAGAAAAAAAATTATGCAGATTGCTCAGAGAAGAGTAAACCACAGTCTAAAAATAAAGCTAGAACATTTTGAGAATAATTTTTCATGATACTAAAGCCTGATGAGCAATTTGAAATGTCATTTGAGGTTGGAGTATTATATTATCATTATCTACTTCTAGATAATCAGCTTAAAAAACAATAAAGTTAGCATTTTTAATGGAAATCAAGAAACCAAAGGAAAAAAGCGAAAAATCAAGAAAAGAAATACATTGGATTTTGCTCTCTAGGCTTATCATGCCAACCTACTGAAAATGCACAAATTCGAGAGTACTTCCAAATGCAGTCCAAATTGAGAGGGGCGCTCGTTAGCCAAATTTCTAGAGTACTAAAGAAAGACGACATACCCATAGCAAATGATGGAATATCAAATATGTAGGACTTTCTCTTATTGCCTTGTTCCTCTCTATTTCTTGCAATTCCTATGTTCAACAGTTAAACTAGTACAACACTCCGACTAATCAAAATAATTATAATTCCTACAAAACATTAAGATTAAAGGAGAGAGGATTGGCCAATCATTAGTAATTTCTTGGAAAATGCATAGAGAATACTCTCTCGTTGCCTTTGGCTCAATTAATGGCCGGTTAATCTAATGGAGAAATTCTCAATTGAATCCCAAAACTCAAAAGAAAATAAAATTGGATTGAACGGATTAGACTTATTTACCTTGTAACTTGTTGAGTTGTTGGAGATTGAACTTTGGATGGAGGCTGGAAGATTGAAGAACCGACGAAGAAGGTTTTACTGTTTTAGGGTTTCATCGTTCGGAAGAGACAAAGAGAGTTTGTCGGATTCAAAGAAGGGATTGGGAAAAAAGAGTAAAAATACACAGGTCACTTATTTTTTACCCGACCCATCTATTATTCCGACCTTGCCCTGCCCTTCCCTAACCCATTAAATTAATTAAAAAGACAACACATTCCCCTACCTTGTCCTGCCACAATTGTCATCCCTATTTCTACACCTAAAATATGAATTTTTAAAGGAAAATTTGGGATTTCTATCTACAACATAAGGAGGAGTATTTTGGGAATTTAAAGGTCGATTAGGACTTGGATTTGAAATCTAATCACATATTTGGACTCGTGGATTATGGGTAGTCGGGATCTACCTGTTGATGCATTTTTTGACTATGTGGGTCCGGATTGACTTTTATTGACTTTTGGGAATATGTATAAAGATCAAAACTTTGTTGTTTGAGGTTATTTACTATGAATTTGTTTGATGTTATTGAGTAATGTTTTTACTAGATTTGGATCATTTGGAGTTGAATTTGGATGGTTAGGCGATGTTTGCTTCATTTGAGGTTGTCGGGCAGAGGTAAGTCGCTTATCTGTCCCGGTAAGACGGAATTCTCCCCATAGCTTATATGACTGCTACTTGATCCATGATTTAGGAGCCACGTATATGTGAGGTGACGAGCGTATATGTGTAGCTATGATTTGACCATATCCAGTATTGTTGACTTGAGTTGCGCTTTTATTAAATTATGTGAAATTGTTATTCATGTTCAAATTGATTATATGACTATGTGATAATTTATATTATTGATTTAGGAGCATGTATAGGGTTTTGACTTGTTGATTTTACAAGAGGGTTACTTTGCCATGTCGAGTTTTATTATAAATTCATGGTCATATACTTGCCTTACTTGCTCCATAATTTTTTATGATTTCTATGGCCTAATTATTTCATGATAATAATATGATTAAGCTATAACTTGTTAACTAGCTTATTGAGCTGTTATAATATGAGTTACCAGATTTACCATAGCCATCTCTTAGCCATTTGAGCTTTTATCCGCATTCTTATTATTAAGTCTTGTACCATTTTATTATATCGGTTCTTACACAAATGCATGAGTAGTAAAAAGTAGTTATTGAGGATAGTTGGGGAGTTTAGCACTATGGGCACTTAAGCAGATATTGCTATTGATTATTCGATTGATGATGTTATGATTGGATGGGGTTGTGCGCTGCAACGATTGATCGAGGATCATTAAATATAAAATGATCAACGCTTGTATTATGGATCCGTCTCTCCCGAGTCAGGTAATTAACCATGTTTTCTCTAGCCCTCTGAGTGTAGGCACTCGTGATTCTTTTGGTACTTGTTGGACATGTGGACTGTGTGAGGCACATGGATTTATGTTGTGAGTTGTTGAAAAAGGGATCATGAGAATGCATATGTATATTTGCTTAGACACATGCTATGAATTGATGTAAGTATTTTTGACTGATATTAAGTTTTATTCGAGAATTGGGATGCTGATATCTTATTTCATTTCTGTTATATGAAAAACATGCCTAAATTTCGTATGAGCCGTATTTTTTAGTCCTATACTTGTTGATGATACCATGTTTAGTTTCGTGTTGAATTATTCTCTCGTATGGTTATTTGATTGATAGTGAGTGTCGGAGTCGACCCCTCACTACTATTTCTTCGACGCTAGACTTGATACTTAATGGGTATTGTGGTTTGTACTCATACTATATTTCTGTATATTTTGTGCAGGTTCTAAGGCTGGTGTGAGTGGCATTCATCCAAGTCAGTAGGAGGACTTGTGGAGACTTCGTGGTGAGCTGCTCTACTTGGTCGATTCGCAAGACATAGTGTCCCCATCCCTACTTATCTCTTATGTCTATCAATTTCATTCAGACAAACAGTGTATTCAGATGATTTTACATACTCTTGTTAGATACTTGTGATAATTGTGAAATCCGGGGATTGGACAGTATTGGCAGTTGTGGTCGTGTTTAAACCATGCCTTGGATAGTTTATCTATGCTATCAAAATTGAGATTATTCTGTTTCTTATCATATTGAGTAATTTGTTAAAATTTGATTAATCTGCTTTAGAATTATGATTGTTATTGTGTTTGCTTGCGTAGCAAGCGGGTTAGGAGCCATCACAATCTTTTGGTGGGATTTCGGGTCGTGACAAGTTGGTATCAGAGCATTGGGTTCTAAGGGTCTCACAAATCACAAGCACGCATAGTAAAGTCTTACGGATCGGTACAGAGATTTCTGTACTTATCTTCGGGAAGCTATAAGGCTTTAGGAAACTTCCTTTTTCTTGATTCCTTATCGTGCATTGATTATTGACTTGAGTATATATCCTTCTATTATATTCTCTCACACATGATGAAGACTCATACATCTAGAGCAGCAGAGGATGTAGGGGAAGTACCACCAGTTGTGACCGGGAGAGACAGAGGCTGAGGCTGGGGTAGGGCCAAAGCTCTTGCTAGAGGCCGTAATATTACAACTAAAGGTGAAGCATTAACCGGGCTCGTGGTCAGGATAGGGCAGTTGCAGCGGACCCACCAATGGACCGGGTGGAGGAGCAGATCATAGACGAGCATGTTGAGGCTCCAATGCACACCCAGTAGGCAGAGGGTTTCACTGTTGCCCACGTGTTTCAGGAGGCTATGGCCAAGATGGTCAGTTTCATCGATGCATTGACCTAGGCTGGGTTGGTTCCAGTGGCTCCAGTCATATCTCAGGCAGGAAGGGGAGCTCAAACCCCGGTCACTCGTACTCCAGAGCAGTCGATTGTAGCAGCTAGACCTGAGACCTTGCTTGTCATGTCTGTTGATGAGCAAAAGAGACTAGAGAGGTTTCAAAGGTTGTTTCCTCCACACTTTAAGGGCAGTGCTTTAGAGGATTCTCGAGACTTTCTAGAAAGGTGCCATCAGATGCTTCCTAATTTGGGCTTGGTAGAGTCCAACGGAGTGGATTTCACTACTTTCCAGTTTAGAGGAGCGGCTACGAGATGGTGGTAGACATATGAGCTGGCCAGGCTAGCTGGTTCATCTCTTCTTACATGGGTTTAGTTTTCACACCTATTTCTTGAAAGTTACATTCCCCTCACCATGAGGGATGAGTTGAGAGACCAGTTCGAGTGCCTTCAGCAGGGTCATATATTAGTGACCGAGTATGAGGCGAGATTCACGGAGTTGTCTGGTCATGCAGCTTTCTTGATCCCTCTCGAGGTTGAGAAGGTTAGGAGGTTTATTGAGGGTCTGACTTATGACATCAAGGTTAGTATGGCTCAAGAGTCAGAGATGGGGACTACTTTTCATCAGGCAGTAGAGATAGCTTGAAGGATCGAGCATGTTCACAACCAAGGTAGAGAAGTCATGATGAGGGACAAGAGGCCTCGTCGTTCTAGTGGTTTTAGTGGTATCTCATCTTTAGGTAGAGGTTAGATTGTTAGGGGTCTTCAGGTAGTCTAGCTCAGTTTACTCAGCACGGGACCCGCAGTGTGATGTCCTAGTTCTCTAGTTCCGTCATCCTTTTGTGCTCTTCCAACGAGCTCATAACGTTCTCTCTCGGTTCAGGTAGTAGGTATTCCGGTCCTCAGGGGCAGTATCAGATTCAACAACCTTTTCCAAGGAGGTTAGGCGCCAGTTACATTACCCCCTGACCAAACAGCTAGAGGGGGAGGTCACGCAGTGAGAGGATGCCTGAGGGGG
This sequence comes from Nicotiana tabacum, assembly GCF_000715075.1. Classification (NCBI taxonomy): domain Eukaryota; kingdom Viridiplantae; phylum Streptophyta; class Magnoliopsida; order Solanales; family Solanaceae; genus Nicotiana; species Nicotiana tabacum. Next base: position 75,404,072 of record NC_134091.1, on the reverse strand, counting down.
GAGGTCAGGTTGGTGGTAGTCAGACCAGTAGTGGTCAGCCTCATTGTTATGCTTTTCCGAGGAGACCCCAGGCAATGGCCTGCGATGTTGTGATCAAAGATATGGTTTCAGTATGTCATAGAGATGCTTCCATGTTATTTAATTTGGGATCTACTTATTTTTACGTGTTGTGACAATTTTGTCCTTATTTGGATATGCCTCGTAATTCTCTTAATACTCTTGTGTGTGTATCTACACTTGTTGGTGATTCTATTAGGGTGGATCGTGTGTATCGGTCGTGTGTGATCACTATTGGTGGTTATGAGACTAGTTTCAATCTCCTATTGCTTAGTATGGTGGACTTTGAAGTGATTTTGGATATGGATTGGTTATCCGTACAAAGATATCCTTGATTGTCAAGCTAAGACTGTGTCGTTGGTTATGTCGAGGTTGCCGAGGTTGGAATAGAGAGTTTCTCTTGGTCACACTCCTGGTAGAGTGATTTCATTTCAAAAGTTTCAACGGATAGTTGAGAAGGGGTGTTTGGCATACCTAGATTTTGTTCGAGATGTTAGTGTTGATACTCCTACTGTTGACTGAGTTCCAGTAGTGAGAGAGTTTTTGGATGTGTTTCCTGCAGACCTGCCAGACATGCCACCCGATAGAGATATTGATTGGGTACCAGACACACAACCCATATCTATTCCTCTATATCGCATGGCTTCAACAAAGTTGAAGGAATTGAACAAATTTCAAGAGTTGCCAGATAAGGGGTTCATCAAACCTAGTGTATCACCATGGGGTGAGCCAATGTTGTTTGTAAAGAAGAAGGATGGGTCTTTGAGGATGTGTATTGACTATCGGCACTTGAACAAGGTTACTATCAAGAACAAGTACTCATTGCCGTGCATTAATGATTTATTTGATCAGCCTCAGGGCGCCAGAGTGTTCTCGAAGATTGAATTGAGATCTAGGTATCACCAATTAAAGTTTGGGGCTTCAAACATCCCTAAGACGGCTTTCAGGACTCGTTATGGGCATTATAAGTTTTTGGTAATGTCTTTTGGTTCGACTAATGCCCTAGTAACTTTCATGCATTTGATGAACAATGTGTTCCTGCTTTATATGAATTCTTTTGTTATTGTGTTCATTGATGATATCTAACTCTTGTAGTGCTGAGGAACATGAGCAGCATTTGAGGATTGTACTTTAAATTTTGAGGGAGAAGAAGCGATATGCTATTTTCTCCAAGTACGAGTTTTGGTTGAACTCGGCGGTGTTCTTGGGTCATGTGGTATCAAGTGATGGGATCAAGGTGGAACCGAAAAAGATTGAGGCAGTTCAGAGTTGGCCCAAATTTTTTACCGCTATTGAGATCAGGAGCTTCTTGGGTTTGGTTGGTTACTACCGTCGCTTCATAAAGTGATTTTCATCTATTGTAACCCTATTGACTAAGTTGGCTCGGAAGGGTGCTACATTCAGGTGGTCAGATGAGTATGGGAGAGCTTTTAGTAGCTCAAGACTGCTTTGACTAGGGGTTGTATATAGTTTATTATGATGCTTCACGGGTTGGTATTGGTTATATGTTGATGCAGGATGGTAGGGTGATTGTCTATGCATCACGCTAGTTGAAGCCCCATGAGGAGAACTATCTAGTGCATGATTTGGAGTTAGCAGCTATTGTGCACGCACTTAAGGTTTGGAGGCATTACTTATATGGCGTATCTTGTGAGGTGTATACGGATCATCGGAGTTTCCAGCACTTGTTTAAGCAAAAAGATTTGAATTTGAGGTAGCAGGGATGGTTGAAGTTGTTGAATGATTATGATATCACTATTCTTTATCATCTGGGGAAGGCTAATGTGGTAGCAGATGGCTTGATCAGAAGGCGGAGAGTGTTACATCGCGCATTTTGTACGTTAAAGTTTCGCCGTAAGTTAATCGACGAAAGCTCGGGAATGAGATTATTTTTGAGGTTATAAGTATTTATGTTATTTGTAACAAGTGATAAGTGAGTGTGGTGAAGATTAGAGGGTAAACAAATCAAAGAATGAGTATTCGTTGAAGTTTGTCAATTTGGGATAAAATACGGTCCAAGCTATAATACTCCATATTTATGGTTTATCCGAAGCCATATTGATCTTATGATATTCCGAGAAATCTTATTAACTTACTTCTTATGCATTTCATTTATTTATACATGTACATTGACATATGACCGGATGGCGTTATATACTCGTATATTATATATATATGGGATATGGGAAAAGGTAGCATTATATACGCACCACCACCTGATCAGTTGGTATACGTTGATGATTTCGCCCACAGAGGCCGAGATGATATAACGGGATGCCCTCAGAGGCTTGATGATGTTATGTACACATATACCTATACATGATACGACATTTATACGCACATGCATGACTTTATAAATATTTCAGTATTCACAAAGTTATTTAGATTTACAGGCGTATTCCTTTACTTTATGTTTCATTTATTTCTTTTATGTACTGATCTTCATGCCTTACATACTCGGTACATTATTCATACTGACGCCCCTATTTATCGGGGCCTGCGTTTCATGCTCGCAGGTGCAGGTAGACAGGCTGACGGTTCCCCTTTTTAGGATCCTTGATCAGCAAGAGTTGGTGTGCTCTACTTGATCCGAAGTTGTTACTAGTTTTGGTACGCTATTTTTGGTATGTAGATATGGGTACGACGCGGCCCAATCCCGTCCTTTATATAGTTGTACACTCAATTAGAGGTCTGTAGATATTCATGTATAGGTGGATAGTATGTGTCCTTGTCGGTTTGTAGTTTTGAATATAAAGTTGTCTATAGTAGCCTTGTCGGCTTGCCCTACCGTATTCTGCATGTATCTGTATATATGTATTTTGGACATATTTTCCTCACGTATGTTATTCACGTGATTCAACAGTTTAATGATAGATGTTTTTCATGACCTACCCTTAATTCATGTTTATATCTTAGACGCATGCTTAGGGGTGTTCAACAGGTAGGACTCAGGCACTCGTCATGGCCCATCGGTTTCGGTCGTGACATTAGGACTACATATTCCGCAAAGGATTATGCAAGGCTTTACATTAGAGTCTTATTTATGGGTGTGTTGTACACCACACTTATAGATAGGAGGCTACAGGATATTTAGGATGGTTACTTTTCTTTCTAATCTAGATTGTGCGATAGAACTGAGTCGTAAGTATTCACTCCTAATCTTTACTTTATTTATGTTCTTAGTGATGCCTATTACTACTAGATGACAGGAGCCAACCGCTAGCACGGGTCAGAAGGCTACGAAAGTGTTAAAAGGAGATATAAGCTACACTATGGAGTGAGACCCATCGGAGATCATGGGTTCTATTGAGGAGGCTCCTTCTGAGGATCCATATGAGTCATCCGTTTGAGTAGTTTCGATTTCGCCGGTAGCAGATGGGGTGAAAGGAGTTCCGACCTCACCAAGACCCTTAGTTTCATTATCACGGCCCGTTGATCAGGGTATAAGGGGAGTGGTAAACAGATTGGCACAACCGGATTTCCCTCAGGCTCAGAACTATGTCAAGGTATTTACAGACACCAGCTCTTTTGAGGTTCCAGATAGTCCACAGTCTTGGGAGTCCGTCAATCAAGGTTCGTCTGTGTATGTCATGGGCTATGCAGAGGAAGAAGAGAGTAGTCTGGCCAAGAGGAGAAAGGTAGCTAATAAGGATATGAAGATTCCTCTTCGAAGTGTGTCTGATCGAGGCTCTCATATAGGACGAGGCGAGGACCCTCTACTATAGGCTGCCTCCAAATATCAACTATTGGTTAGTGAGCTCCACTTCTTCCTGAAGTATTACCAAATCAAGGTTATGTATATGTTATGTTGTTTTATGAGGACGTCGGGAGCCCTGTCCCGACTTATATATATTATGGTTATGCCTTCTTAGAGGTTTTGCAGATAGTATCCTATATATAGTTTTGGGTATGACATGTCTACGACCTAATCGGCCCCTATGTATCTATATAAACCTTTTTTTTGAATTAGTTATGCGAATTAAATTCTAATTTTATTACTTATATATATGTGTGGCCTGTAATGGCCTATGATAAGTTTGATAATAAACAAGGATAAGGTACGTGGCGCTCAGTTGAGTAGATAGGTGAATAAGGCGGCGATCAAGAATAAGTACCCGCTCCAGAGGATCGATGATCTATTTGATCAGTTGCAAGGTGCCAAGTGTTTCTTGAAGATAGACTTGAGATCTAGGTACCATTAGGTAAGAGTTAAGGAGAAAGATATGCCAAAGACAGCATTCAGGACCAAATACATGCACTTTGAGTTTCGTGATTGAATTTATCGATGATATATTGGGTTATTCCCGTTCAGAGACTGACCATGCAGATCATTTGCATACTGTGCTCAGAGTTCTAAAAAAAGGGGAAGTTGTATGCAAAATTCTCTAAATGTGAATTCTGGTTGAATTCTGTAGCTTTCCTAAGACCCATCTACCCAAGCCCATTAGTGAGGCCATATAAACATAGATATATCTCAATTGCACTTAGAAAACAATTCATAATCCATCTCTCTCTATTTTAACTTGAAGAAGCTCCAAAATATCAGCCCAAGATCTCTCTCAAAGTTATCCTAGGGTTCAAGACCAAATCCACAAGTTGGTAAGATGATTTATCTCTTGGAAGATCAAGATCACCTAGTTATCTCTCTACTTTGTGGCTTGGGGTAAAAAGCTTATTTGAGCTTGAAGTAAAGCTTAGTTGGATGAGTATTCTTGCTACCAAGGTAAGGTTTAACTTCTCCTATATGCACTTAAGATCATCTATCTATATTTAGTTGATTTGATAAAGGAAACTTGTGAAGTAAGTTGAACTTCATGATTGAAGTGTTGTAGTTACTGGACTATTTTGGAGTTGAAATCTGGATGTTTTATGGCTAGAAATCAGTAGAAATAACTTAAAAATACTATTACTATTGTGGTTGATGTGTTTGGAAGAAGAGAAGGCTTGGAAATTGCAAGTTAGAACTTGGCTCAATAAAGACTTGGCTAGACCCATTACACCGACGGAGGTTCGTAGCTTCCTCGACTTGGCAGGTTATTATAGGAGATTCGTAGAGGGATTTTCTTCTCTTTCATCACCATTGACAAAGTTGACTCAGAAGGGAGCTAAGTTTCAATAGACTGATGCTTGCGAGTGGAGTTTCCAGGCATTGAAGGACAGATTAACTTTAGCAGCGGTTCTAACACTCCCAGAGGGAACCGATGGTTATGCTATCTATTGTGATGCTTCGGGCATTGGATTGGGTTGTGTACTGATGCAGCATGGTAAGGTTGTAGCTTATACTTCTAGACAACTAAGAAATCACGCGAAGAGTTACCCGACCCATGATTTAGAGGTAGCCGCGGTGATTCATGCACTAAAGATGTGGAGGCACTATTTGTATGGCATTCATGTTGATATCTATGTAGATCATAAGAGCCTTAAGTATATCTTCAAGCAAAAAGAATTGAATTTACATCAGAGGAGATGGTTGGAGCTACTAAAAGACTATGACGTTGATATTTTATACCATCCGGGGAAGGCGAATGTAGTAGCCGACGCCCTTAGTCGAAGATCTATGAGTATCATGTCATATTTAAAACAAGAGAAGAGTGGGATAGCCCATGACATTCATCATCTAGTCAATCTTGGAGTTCGATTACTGGACTCAGGTGATACCATAGTTCCTATACAGGACACGGCAACATCCTCTTTAGTAACTGAAGTGAAGGAATGCCAGTACGAGGATCCGGTGTTAGCTCATTATAGGGATACAACCCCTCAGAAGGAGAAGACACCATTTGAAATTACTGGAGATGGAGTCCTTAGATATCGAGGATGATTATGTATCCCTAATGTTGCAGGGGTGCGCCGGCAGTTTATGGGAGAGACTCACTATTCTCGTTATTCTGTCCATCCAGGAGCAACAAAGATGTATCATGATATCAGGGAAATACATTGGTGGGACATAATGAAAAAGGATATAGCAGAGTTTGTTGGTCAGTGCCCTAACTATCAGCAGGTTAAGATTGAGCATCAAAAACCCGGTGAATTAGTGCAGGCTATAGATATTCTAACTTGGCAGTAGGAAGTAATTGATATGGATTTCGTCATAGGCTTACCTCGTACCTAGCGTATATTCGATTCTATATGGGTGATTGTTGATAGACTTACAAAATCAACACATTTTCTATCTGTTAGGACTACATATTCTGCTGAGGATTATGCAAGGCTTTATATTAAGGAGATAGTACGACTTCATTGTGTCCCTATAACTATTATCTCGGATAGAGGAGCTCAGTTTACAACTAATTTTTGGAGGTCCTTCCAAAAAGGATTGGGGACTCAGGTAAGTCTTAGTACAACATTTCATCCCCAGATAGACGGATAGGCTGAGCGTACTATTCACACACTGGAGGATATGTTGCAGTCTTGTGTGATATACTTAAAGGGTAGCTGGGATGATCATCTGCCACTTATTGAGTTCGCGTATAATAATAACTATCATTCCAGTATTTAGATGGCTCCATACGAAGCTCTTTACGGACGAAAATGTAGGTCGCCTATCGGATAGTTCGAAGTTGGGGGAACTAAGTTAGTAGGACCAGAGCTAGTACAACAGGAAATCGAGAAGATTAAGCTTATACAGGAAAGGCTATTAGCAGCTCAAAGCCGCCAGATGTCATATGCGGATAATCGACACTTGGAGTTTCAGGTTGACAACTAGGTATTCCTAAAGGTATCACTGATAAAAGGCATTATGAGGTTTGGTAAGAAAGGAAAACATAGCCCTCGGTACATTGGACCATATAAGATCATACGCAAGGTAGGCAAGGTAGCATATGAGTTAGACTTGCTTTCTAACTTGGAGTCTCTACATCTAGTCTTTCATGTGTCTATGCTCCGTAAATGTATCAGAGATCTTTCTAAAGTCGTGCCAGTTGATGATGTTCAGGTCACAGAGCAGTTTTCATATGAGGAAGCTCCCATTGCTATACTAGATAGACAGGTTCGGAGATTGAGGACTAAAGACGTAGCTTCGGTGAAAGTACTTTGGAGAAACAATAATGTGGAAGAAATGACTTGGGAAGCTGAAGAAGACATGAAGTCTAGGTATCTTCACTTGTTTCCTCCTCCAGAGGAGGATCCGACTGAGACATCACAACTTTAAGGTTCGTGTATGGATTCTTGTGTTAGTTATTGTCATTGGTCGTGTGAGGCTATTGTCGTTATTGATGATTGTGGCCCTATTTGGCATTGAATTATTGAGTTTTCTACAGGATGGGTTGGTAGTAGTACTGTTGCAAAGGCGACTCTGACAAAAATTTATATAGATCTCGGGGAGTTAACAATTCGAGGATGAGGGGGAAGAATGTTACATCCCGCATTTCGTACGTTAAAGTTTCGCCGTAAGTTAATCGACGAAAGCTCGGGAATGAGATTATTTTTGAGGTTATAAGTATTTATGTTATTTGTAACGAGTGATAAGTGAGTGTCGTTAAGATTAGAGGGTAAACAAATCAAAGAATGAGTATTCGTTGAAGTTTGTAAATTTGGGATAAAATATGGTCCAAGCTATAATACCCCATATTTATGGACTAGTGCCATACAAGGTACCACATGACCATGTTAGTAAGGTATATAAAGTGTGCTAAAAGTGATTAGTATTTTAAGTAATTTGAGATAATTCTTAATTATGTTGGTAATGGGTTAATTATTACTTTGATTGGGAAGTTAACAAATTAATTAGAAATTAATGGATAAATATTTGGTGGAATCACCACCCCTACGTAGCAGCAAGTGAAAATATGGATCAAAAACCTAATGGTGACTCTTTGGCTAGGTGGCATTATTTTGGGGATGTTGGCACATTAATCTTTATCAAGTGGGGCCCACAACCACTATAATAAGAAACCTCCCTAATTCATTAACGGGAGATAGATGAGAGCTTCAACAAAGTAATAGATGAAGCTACAACAAAATTCATACGAGACTACATAATGTAATAGCAACGTGATTTGCAATTCTAAGGGAGCCCGATATAACCTTTCTCAAGAATATCATATAGAATTTTCCCTACTTTGATCTCGCCTTTACGTGTTTTGTCGTGATTGACGTGTGTTAGAGAGATTGTCAAGAGAATTGGCTTAGGTATGTTAAGGCTATCCCTTCTTTCATTTTGGCATGATCCATATGATACAACGAAACGAGAAAACGCATAACTTTCATAAATGACTCAATTCATAAAAGTACTAGAGGTGCCTATATTATTGATTCCGCTTATGTCCTATTATTATATCATCTGTTCATGGGTCTTAGAAAATACGTAAGTTGATAAAGTTTATCCGAAGGCATATTGATCTTATGAGATTCCGAGAAATCTTATTAACTTACTTCTTATGCATTTCATTCATTTATACATGTACATTGACCCATAACCAGATGGCATTATAAACGTGTATATTATATGTATATGGGATATGGGAAAAGGTTACGGCATTATATACGCACCACCACCTGATCAGTTGATATACGTTGATGATTTCGCCCACAGAGGCCGAGATGATATGACGGGATACCCTCAGAGGCTTGATGATGTTATGTACATATATACCTATGCATGATACTACATTTATATGAACATGCATGACTTTATAAATATTTCAGGATTAACAAAGTTATTTAGACTTACAAGCGGATTCCTTTACTCCATATTTCATTTATGTCTTTTATGTACTGATCTTCATGCCTTACATACTCGGTACATTATTCGTACTGACGCCCCTATTTTTCGTGGCCTACGTTTCATGCCTGCAAGTGCAAGTAGACAGGCTAACGGTCCCCCTTTTTAGGATCCTTGATCAGCGAGAGTTGGTGTGCTCCACTTGATCCGGAGCTGCTACTAGTTTTGGTAAGTTGTGTTTGGTATGTAGATATGGGTACGACGGGGCCCAGTCCCATTCTTTATACAGTTGTACACTCTATTAGAGGTCTGTATATGGTCATGTATAGTTGGATAGTATGTGGCCTTGTCGGCTTCTAGTTTTTTGATATATAGTTGTCTATAGCAGCCTTGTCGGCTAGCCCTACCATTTTCCGCATGTATATGTATATATATCTTTTGGATATGTTTTACTTATGTATGTTATTCACGTGATTCAGCAGTTTAATGACATATGTTATTCATGACCTACCCTTAATTCATGTTTATATCTTAGACGCATGCTTAGGGGTGTTCGACACATAGGACTCGGGCACTCATCATGGCCCATCGATTTGGTTCGTGACAGAGAGTATGAGAAGTTTAGTATTCATTCCAGCTGGGGATAGGCCTTTAGCTTTGGATGTTTAGGCATTATCTAATAGCTTGGTGAAATTGGATATTTTGGAGTCGAGTAAAGTCCTTGCTTATGTTGTTTCCCAGTCATCTTTGTTTGAGCGTATTAAGGCTCGCCAGTTTGGTGATCCCCATTTGCTTGTCCTAAAGGACATGGTGCATCACGGTGGTACTAAGGAGGTGACTGTTGGTGATGATGGTGTGTGGCAGCTTCAGGGCCAGATTTGTGTTCCTAATGTGGATGGTTTGAGGGAGTTAATTCTTGATGAGGCTCACAGATCGCAGTATTCTATTCATCCAAGTGCTACAAAGATGTATTATAATTTGATGCAGCATTACTGGTGGAGAATGATAAAGAAGGACTTTGTTGAATATGTTGCTTGGTGCTTGAATTATCAGCAGGTCAAGTATGAGCATCAGAGACCGAGTGGTTTGCTTCACAGGTTAGAGATACCTGAGTGGAAATGGGAGTGCATCACTTTGTACTTTGTGGCAGTGTTTCCACAGACCATGAGGAGATTTGATGTTGTTTGGGTTATTGTGGATAGACTGACTAAGTCTGTGCATTTCATTTTGATCATGACTTCCTACACATCAGAGCGGTTGGCTAAGATTTATATCATGGAGGTTGTCTGCTTGTATGGTGTGCCAGTGTCTATCATCTCGAATTGTGGCCCTCAGTTTATATCGATCTTTTAGAGAGTCGTGCAGTGTGAGTTGGGCATGCATGTGGAGTTGAGTGTGTTTTTCACCCTCAGATGGATGGGCAGTCCGAGAAGACCATTCAAATCCTGGAGGATTTGTTAAGAGCCTGTGTTATTGATTTAGGTGGCCAGTGGGATCAGTTTCTACCACTAGCAGAGTTTGCATACAATAACTACTACCAGTCGAGTATCCAAATGGCTCCATATAAGGCTTTATATTGGAGGTGATGTCATTCTTTGGTTGGTTGGTTTGAGCCTAGGGAGGCTAGGTTTTTGGGCACCGATTTGGTTCGTGATGCTTCGGAGAAGGTGAAATTGATTCAGTTTCGATTTCGTACAGTGCAGTCCAGGCAATAGAGGATATCGAGCATGATATGCAGAGCAGATATCCTCATCTTTTCCGCACTCCAGATACGATTCTAAACCAGATCGAGGATGAATGTTTGTTTAACATGGGGAGAATGTAACGACCCGACCAATCATTTTGTGTATTTGAGCCCCGTTTCCCTATTTGATGCTTCTCATATATTTGTTTGTTATTTTTTGACTTGCGTGATGGTTAGTTTATCTTCAGGAAGTTTTGAGAGGGATTTGGGACACTTAGTCTCATTGTGGAAGCTTAAGTTGTAAGAGTTTACCAAGGTTTGACTTTTGTGTAAATGGCCTTGTATTGTTATTTGAGGATTCTACTAGGTTCGTATGATGATTTTGTACTTGGAAATATGTTCAAAATTTGATTTGGAGGTTCCTAGGATATATTGGCGATATTTGCCGAAAGTTGGCAATTTGAAGGTTTGGAGAGTTCCTAAGTTTGGTTGGGGGTTGACTTTGTAGTTATCGGATTAGGATAGTTGTTCCGGAAGTTTGAATAGGTTTGTTTTGTCATTTTTTACTTATGTGTAAAATTTGGATAAAATCCGGATTGGTTAGGATTGAATCGGACGCATGGTTATAAGTTTTGAATTTGATGAACTTAAGAGAAGCTTAACATGTGTTTTGATCGTTGATTTGTGGTTTTGATGTTAGTTGTGGTGTTTGATATTTTGGACAAGTTTGGATAAGGTATTGGGACTTGTTGGTGTGATTGGTTGGGTCCCGGGGGTTCGGGTGTGTTTCAGATCATTTTGGTGAAGATTGACAGTTCTAGTGTTGGTGCATTGCAACTGCAGAGAAGGGATATGCAAGTGCGAGGTCGCATATGCAAGCAGGAGGTCCGCAGATTCGAAGAGGAGGCTGGGATGTAGTGGTCGCTTCTGCGAAGCCTGGGCACTTCTACATAGGGCACTTTTGCGAGGTTTATCCGCAGATGCGGACATCACATTTGCCAGGATAGTCCGCACATGCAAGGAGTGGTCAGTTTATAGGAGTTCGCAGATGCACAACTTTGGAACGCACCTGCGTGCTCGCAGGCCCCGGCCATACCTCAAACATAATACACAAAGTACAAAAGATTCATGACCCCGGAATGAAGTGGGGCTCACCAAGTCAGCTGGGAAGAAGGTGCACTGCTATCACTGACCAATATCTCCTCCTGTGGAACCACCTGCATCCATTGAAAGATACTGTGCCCATGGCAAAAAGGACGTTAGTACTGTCGAATAGCACTAGTACATATAACTAAACACCCTCTCAATATAATGACAAATAATACAAATAAGATTATCATAATATCAATGAAAGCCTTAATTAACATCAAACCTCAATTTAGGATCAAGAGAGTGTTCAAATTAATTTCCATATCTCACATTGGGATATTTTTAGTATCGTATACCACTGTCCACAATACCAGTACCATTATTCACCATACCAATACCACTATTCACAATACCATTATTCACAAAACCAGTACCACCGTACTCTTAGCACGGAGTCCGATCACGACTCGATCGGCTAGGCTATCTCAGTAGAGACATCAACCTCAATTTCTCTCAATATCAATACTACCGTCTTTAACACGGAGTCCGATAACGACCCGATCGGCTAGGCTATCCATTAGGGACATCGACCGCAATCACAATTTCAATTACAATTTCCAGCACAATCACCACCATGTGTGCGGCATGGTGTCCGATCACGACCCGACCGGCTAGGCTGTCTTATTTAAGACATCAACCTTTTTATATCAATCATCGCATTTCATATTACTTTCACATCTTTTCATTTCATTGGCACTAATGGCCATAATTATAAGATCATTCTTGGCACGTTGGCCATTTTCAGAATTTCATGCTCACCTTATCAATTTCAAATATCATTATCATCATCAATAACAAATACAACTCAAATCAAGGTGTGTAGTACACATGTGAGCAATTTAGAGTCTAATGCACATAGAGATATTTCACAAAATTTGGCATAATAGCCTTCATTTGAACTCGACTTAAAGTCAAAACATTATTAATGCATAACCCATATTTTAACACATTCTCAATTGATAACATAACATGAATAGAGCATTTGGGATACTTGTTGAACATATATCTTTCAACCCAAACTCGGAATAGCCAATTTCATAATGAATCACTCGGGACTTACATAATTTACATGAATATCGTGGGATTCAATTCTAAGAGAAGAGTTTAGCCAACATACCTCACTTGAGCTTCCTTACACTCTAAATGTTCCGAAATTTTTAGCAACTTCAATCTATTATATAAATATAACAAATTGAATCAAAATTAGGAAGATGATCATGTTTCTAGCTCATTTGAGGATTTTATCAAACACAAGGTGTGCATAAGATTTCAAGGTCCCTTTTATGGAGGATTCCATCATCCCACAACCCAATCTTTACCATGCTTAGTTCAACAATCTTCATACACCCCTTGATATCACATGCATGTAAAATAATCAACTCTCAAGCCCAAACATTATCTTGCTAATTATCCATTTTCAGATGATTTTGAAATTAGGGTTTAGGGTGTAGATACTTACCTTTAGGATGAAGACCTAGTGAGCTTGCCTTCTTAATCTTCCAAAACTTGAGCAAGAATTGAAGAACAATTATTGAAGAACCCCTTATCATTCTAGGGCACTCTCTCTCACTCTAAAATATCAGATTATGTCTCACAAATGGCCCAAAGAGCGCATTTAACGAAATAGGGTCGGGTTTAAAAACCCAAAAATGGAGCTCCGGAACAAGGTATGCGATCGCATAACCGATATGTGGACCGCATATCGGTCACATAATTGGTTACAAAATAGCCAAAAGAACTGTCTATGTATGCGGTCACTATGCGGTCCGCATAACTGTTATGCGGTCGCATAATGCACCGCATAACAGTTATGCGGTCGCATAGTCGACCGCATAGTTGCTTCCAACTGACCCAATTAACTGCCTTACTCTGCGGCTATTATGCGGTCCGCAGAGTGGTTCTACGGTCGCATAATGGACCCCATAAATGCACTTTTCCGCCAAAAAATTTTCTTTACTTTCCGATGCATTGTTCAACCCAAAAAGTCTGAGCCGCGAGAATTTCTACAATCCTCAAACATGTAAGCCTAGTTTGGCACCATGAAACATTATTTTTTTTGCAAACTTTACCGGGCTTTACACTTAAGTACTTCGAAATTTTTCGGGGTGTTACAGTTTTAGACTTGATAAAATATTTTTCTGAGTTTTATCTTTTATTTATGATAGCATGTCATTTTATGTTTTGCATTGCCTTTATTTTTATTTTTATTTTTTTTATTTTTTAGCTTGCCTAGTAATTGGTGTTAGGCGCTATCACCATCCTTTGGGTGGGATTTTGGTTCGCAATTTGGTATCAGAGCACTAGGTTAGTAGAGTCTTGATGATCGGTACGGAGACGTCTGTGCTTATCTTCTAGAGGCTTTAAGGCCTTTATTGTGCGACTTTTTTCTGTCCTAAAGTTTGAATCTTTCTTTTCTTATTCTCTCACAGATGGTGAGGACATGTACTTCATCTGAAGCTAATAAGGAGCCAGAGCCCTAGATCGCAGCCACTACCAGAGGTAGGGGCCCGGGCACGGGAAGGGGCAGATCTCAGCCTAGAGCACATACAGCGGCACCTACAGTCTAGCCTCAGCTAGCTCCATATGGTGAGATTCCTTCTTTGGTTGAGCCAGTAGGACCGGCTTAGGTCCCAGAGTCGTTCATTGCTACCCCAGTGCTTCAGGATGCCTTGGTCTGCATGGTGGGCTTAATGGAGAGTATGGCACAGGTCAGTGTGTTTCATATAGCACCCGTTGCTTCTCAAGGCGGGGGAAGAGTTCAGACTCCTGATACTCACACCCTAGAGCATATGGCCCATGGTTATCAGACCCCAAGAGTTCTACCAGTTAGGGCAGTCTAGCCTATTTTTGCCATACAGCCTGAGATTAGGCTCGCGATGTCAGCTGATACACTTAAGAGGTTGGATAGGTTCGCGAAGTTGTTTCCTCCTTACTTCAGTGGTGAACCTTTGAAGGATGCCCAAGAGTTCTTGGACCATTGCCATGAGATTTTGCGCAATCTGGGACTAGTTGAGTCCAATGGAGTTGACTTCATGTCTTTCGGATGCATGGTTCAGCCAAGAGGTGGTGAATGGTTTATGAGCTGGGCACGCCAGCAGGATCCCCTCCTTTTACTTCGGCTCAGTTGTCACAATTGTTCCTGGAGAAATTCATTCCACTCACTCAGAGAGATATGCTACGTAGCCAGTTTGAGCGTCCTTAGCAGGGTAACATGATAGTCACCCAGTATGAGACTAGATTTGTTGATTTGTCTTGTCATGTAGCTATCTTGATTCCTATTGAGAGGGAGAATGTACGGAGGTTCAAAGAGGGTATTATCTATTGTATTAGATTTAAAATGGATGGATGGGCTGAGACTGAGACTTCTTTCACTCAGGTAGTGGAAATTGCCAGGACGATTGGGCATATTAAAGGCCAGGTGAGAGAGACCACTTCCGATAAGAGGCCCCGTCATTTTGGAGGTTTTAGTGGTGCCTCATTTGGAGGCAGGGGTTCCCTTGGTAGAGGCCATTCTATCAGGCGGGTTCAGTCAACACTCCAGGTTACATGGTATATCAGGCAACCATAGTTCTTATCAACCTCGTTTCGAGCAGCTATCATTAAGTACACCTCTAGCTTCCATTAGTGCACCTCTAATACAAAGTTACCATGGTGGTTATACGAGTCGTTAGGGACAGTTTCAGGTACAACAACAATGTCAGTAGAGGAGTTGCTATGTGTATGGGGATTTGAGGTAGGTCGCGAGGTTTGCCCAAGGTCGTAGAGCAGTATGTCATAGTAGGGTGCTCATGCCATGATTCTGGTATCAGTTTCTGCACCACTCCCTCAGCTAGTTAGGGGCAGGGGTTAGCCAGCTAGGGGTGGAGGCCAGCCAGCTAGAGGTGGAGGTCCCTCGCAATTCACTTGATATACTTATTTCTAGGTCCACACCAGTTGAGGATTCTATATTAGTAAATTGGGTGTACCGGTTTTGTATTGTTACTATTAATGGTTTTGATATTATAGTTGATCTCTTGTTGGATATGGTGGGATTAGAGGTTATTCTTGGCATGGATTGGTTGTCTTTGTATCATGCTATCTTGGATTGTCACACTAAGACTGTGACTTTAGCTATGTCGGGGTTGCCTAGACTAGAGTGGAGAGGGACCCTTGGTCATTCCACTAGTAGGGTGATTATATTTTTTAAGGCTCAATGTATGGTTGAGAAGGGATATTTAGCATATTTGGCTCATACTCGACATTCTAGTGCAGAGGTTTCTTCTATAGATTCAGTGCTGGTGGTGAGAGAGTTCCCAGAGTTATTTTTGGTGGATTTATCGGGCATGCCACCCGACAAGGATATTGACTTTTGCATTGAGATGTTTTCGGATACTAAACCTATTTCTTTCCAATCATATTTTATGGCTCTATCTGAGTTGAAGGAATTGAATGAGCAATTTCAGTATTCTCTTGATAAGGGGTTCATTAGACCGAGTGTCTCTACTTGGGATGTGCTAATATTATTTGTAAAGAAGAAGGATTGATCTATGAGGATGTGCATTGACTATCGACAATTGAACAAGGTTACCATCAAGAACAAGTATACATTGCCTAGAATCCATGATTTGTTTGATCAGCTTTGGCTACCATCAGATGAAGATTAGGGCATCGGATGTCCGTAAGACAGCTTTTGGGACTCGCTATGGCCATTACGAGTTCTTGGTGATGTCATTTGGTTTGGCTAATGCTCTAAAAACCTTCATGGATTTGATGAACCGAGATATTTGGATTCCTTTGTGATTGTATTCATTGATAATATTCTAGTTTACTCTCGCAGTAGAGAGGATCATGAATAGTACATGCAGATTGTACTTCAGGCTTTGCAGGATCGTCAGCTTTATGCCAAATTTTTGAAGCGTGTGTTCTGGTTTGACTCAGTTGCATTCTTGGGTCATGTTATGTCTTGTGATGATATCAAGGTTGATCGTAAGAAGATTGAGGCAGTTCAGAATTGACCTAGACCCAGTTTAGCTACAAAGATTCGGAGTTTCTTGGGTTTGGCGAGCTACTATCGTCAGTTTGTGGAGGGGTTTCATCTATTGCAGCCCCATTGACCAATTTCACTCATAAGGGTGCTCATTTAAGATGGTCTGATGAGTGTGAGGAGAGCTTTCAGTGTTGATGTTCCTACAGCTGCAGTGTTGATGTTCCCATAGGTTCGGGGCTTTATACTATATATTGTGATGCTTTGTGTATTAGACTTGGCACAGTGTTGATGCAGGATGGTAGGGTGATTGCCTACACATCTTGTCAATTAAAAATCCATGAGATGAACTATCCCGTGCATGATTTGGAGTAGGCAGCTATGGATGTTCAGGCCTTGGCTAACAGATTCGTAAGGTTGGATATTTTCGATCCTAGTAGAGTTCTTGCTTGTGTTGTTACGCAGTCATCTTTGTTGGATCGCATCAAGGATCGCTAGTTTGATGACCCTCAGTTGTTGGTGTTGAAAAACACGCGCAATAGGGTGGTGCTAAGAAGGTTGTGATTGGAGATGATGGTGTTATGCGGCATCAGGGTTGGATTTGTGTTCCTAATATTGATGGTTTGAGAGAGTTGATTCTTGAAGAGGGTCATAGATCGTGGTATTCTATTCATCCTGGTGTCACGAAGATGTATCATGACTTGAAATAGCATTAATGGTGGAGGAAGATGGAGAAAGACATTATTACGCATGTCTCACAGTTCTTGAATTGCCAATAGATGATGTATGAACATCAAAAACTAGGTGGTTTGATTTAGAGGTTGGTGATACCGGAGTGGAAGTTTGAGTGCATTACTCTGGACTTTGTGCTAAGCTTATCACGTACTTTTAGGAAGTATGATGTTGTTTGGGTCATTGTGGACAATTGACCAAGTCAGTGCATTTTATTTCAGTGATGACTTCCTATACTTCAAGGCGGTTGGCTTAGATATATATTAGAGAGATATTTTGATTGCACGGTGTGCCTATTTCTATCATCTCAAGCCATTTCACTTCACGCTTTTGGAGAGTTCTTCAGCGTGAGTTGGACACGCAGGTGGAGCTTAGTACCCCATTTTATCTGCAGATGGATAGCCAATCCGAGCGGACTATTCAAATCCTTGAGGATATATTGAGGGCCCGTGTCATTGATTTTGGAGTCTAGTGGGACCAGTTTCTACCATTGGTGGAGTTTTCCTACAAGAACAGCTACGAGTCCAGCATTCAGATGGCACTGTTTGAGGCCTTATATGATAGGCGGTGTCGTTCTCTTATTGGTTGTTTTGAGCCCGGTGGGGCTAGGATGTTGGGCATATATTTGGTTCATGATGCTTTGGAGAAGGTGAAGTTGATTCAGGATCGCCTTCGGACAACGCAGAGTAGGCAGAAAAGTTATGCACACAAGAAGGTTTGTGATGTGGCGTATATGGAGGGCGAGAAGATACTTTTAAAAGTTTTGCCTATGAAGGGCGTGATGAAATTTGGGAAGAAGGGAAAGTTGAGTCCGAGGTTTATTGACCCATTTGAGATCTTAGAGAGAGTTGGGGAGGTTGCTTATAGGCTTGCATTACCTCCCAGCCTTGTGGGGGTACATCCAGTATTTTATGTTTTTATGCTTCGGAAGTATCATGAAGATAAGTCGTATGTTTTGGATTTAAACATGGTGCAGCTTGATAAGGATTTGACTAATGAAGAAGAGTCGGTAGCTATTCTAGATCGGCAGGTTCGTAAGTTGAGATTGAAGGATGTTTCTTCTGTGGAAGCTTTGGAAAGGTCAGCCGACGGAGGAGGCTACCTGGGAGTCCAAGTCCGATATGAGAAGTAGATATTCACATCTTTTTTCCAATTTAGGTACATTTCTATGTCCGTTAAAGGACGAATGTTTCTTCTGGAGGTGGAGAATGTAATGATTTGATAGGTTGCTTTGAGTTCTAGCTTTTTTTTTCGTTCTTCTAGACTTTGAATAACCTAATTTGATGATTTATGACTTGTGTGTATCGTGCATTTTGAATTCCAAAAAGTTTATATGTGATTTTTCAAAAAAGACTTGATTTTTTAACTTAAAAGTTTTTAGAGTAGACCAAGGTCAACAATCTTGATAAACGACCCAGATAGATACTTTGACGATTCTGATCGGTTCGTATGATAATTTTGGACTTGTAAGCATGTTTGGTTGGGTTTCCAGGTGACCCGAGGCCGTTTTGGCACTTATTTGGTTGGGTTTCCAGGTTGCTTTGAGTTCTAGCTTGTTTTTTCGTTCTTCTAGACTTTGAATAACCTAATTTGATGATTTATGACTTGTGTGTATCGTGCATTTTGAATTCCAAAAAGTTTATATGTGATTTTTCAAAAAAGGCTTGATTTTTTAACTTAAAAGTTTTTAGAGTAGACCAAGGTCAACAATCTTGATAAACAACCCAGATAGATACTTTGACGATTCTGATAGGTTCGTATGATAAATTTTGGACTTGTAAGCATGTTTGGTTGGGTTTCCAGGTGACCCGAGGCCGTTTTGGTACTTATTGTGAATAGTTGAAAGTTTGAAGTTATGAACTTTGAATCTTTGAAATTGATGTATAATTCTTCATTTTAGATGTTATATAAATGATTTTAGCTAGCGATCAAGTTCGTCTGATGTTATTATACTTGTTTGGTGGTTTAGAGTGGGCACCGGGTGCTCGGGTGAGTTTCATATTGGTTTTGATAGATTTCCATGAGTTGGGCATTACTGGTGCTGCAGACATCACATTTGCGATGGCCTGTTCACAAATGCCAGCCTCTCATTTTTGAGTGTTAGATCGCATTTGCAATACTGAGGGGAGGGGGATTTGAGAAGCTTCGCGATGGTCCTGTCGTTTCATTTGCGAGGTACTTGACGCTTTTGTGACATCCGCAATTGCGATACATAGGTCACAATTGTAAGGTTTGAGACTCAGAGCCTGATTCACATTTGTGACTAGCTGTTAGCTTTTGCGAACATCGCAATTACGAATAAGATATCGCAATTGCAACATCTACAGTTAGGATAAATTTAGAATTTGAGGATTTAGCTTATTTTATTCCATCTTTGAGACCTAGATTACACTTAGAGGAGATTTTGGAGAATATTTTCTTTCCAACTTCATAGGTTAGTAACTTTAGCTTGTTTTGATCAATTTTCATTACTTTTCATAAATTTATATCCCTAAATCTAAGATTTCATAGAGTAGAAATAAGATTTGGGTAGAAATATTAGATTTTGTATTTTTGAGATTTAGACCTCGATTTGAGGTCGGATCTTGAAACAAATTACATATTTGGACACAGGGGAAAATGGGTAATAGGATTTGGTCTTAATTTTGAATTTCGACCATGTGGGCCTAAATTAACTTTTTGCTGACTTTTTCAAATATGTCAAAGATCAAACATTTTTTATACTAGGGTAGTTTCTAAAGCTTGTTTTGACTTATTTGAGTATTAATTGGCTAGATTCGAGTGGTTTGGAGGCTTATGCTAAAGGATAAGTGATGTTGGATAGTTGTTTGTGTCAAAAAAAGGTAAGTGTCTTAGTTAACCTTTATTTAAAAGAATTAGGATGCAATTATGTCTAATTATTATGTGTTACTATGTTGGGAGCGGCGTATATGCAAGCTGACGAGTGTAAGAGTTACTATGGGTTGAGCATGCAGGTAGAACTAGTTATTTACATCTTGTTACTTCATGTATTATGTCTATCACGCTTTAAATAGAATGTAAGACTCTTTTGACTATTTTCATTCATGTTAGTAGCCGTGTTGAGCTTGTTGTTATATTGGGTAGTACGTCTATTGAAATATTGATTTGTCTATTGGTGCAAAGTGATGATTATTTCCTATATGACAAGCTATGTTCAGTCACTCTTCTAGATATTGTTTGTGCAACCTTGCTTGGCACTTCTTTACATGTTTATGCTTGGTGAGAAAGAGTGAGTTGCACGAAAGGTGTTTCCATACTAATGAGGAAGAGTGATTGTGCATAAAGAGTGATTCTGCGCTTGTGAGAAAGAGTATTAAAGCACGAAGGATGATACCATTCCATTTGTGTGGTATCTTGTGTTCCTTATATTGTTGTATAGACTGAGGACTTGGCTATGTTGTCTCATGATTATTTTTGAAGGGCTTGTTTGGAGTTGCTTGTGGAAGCATAAACTGTTGTTTACCTTAGTTGTTTCTTTCATTTCTATATCTTCCTGCCTTTTATACTTGTTATCTCTCTCTTGTTATTTATATTATCATCTTACTTGCAATTTTACTTGTCATCATATTATTATATTTGTCATTATTTTCTTATTACTTAACTGCATAGGTTTATATGTAGGTATCTTGTCTTAGCCTCGTCACTACTTCAACGGGGTTAGGCTCGATTCTTATGGAGTACATTGGGTCAGTTGGACTCACACTACACTTTTGCACTTCTTGTGCAGATTTTGGTGTTGGTCCTAGTGGTACCCAGAGGACGAACTAGCGTGGTGGTTGAGGAGAACTGAGGTAGTGCTGCACTCTCATTCGTAGGCCTTGGAGTAACCTATCTCATAGTCCTATTACAATTTATTTGTTTCGAACAGTGTATTGTTTATTCAAAACTTTGTATTTAGTTATTCGGTATACGCGCTCATGTACTCAGTGACTCTAGTTTTATGAAGTGTTAAATGGTCATTGTCTTTAGACTTGATATATATTTTTCTTAATTTTATCTTTGACTTATGATATCATGTCATTTTACGTCTTTACGTTGCCTTTATTTTTTTGTTATTTGTTGGCTGCCTAGTAAGTAGTGTTAGGCATCATCAAAGCCCTTTGATTGGTATTTTAGATCGTGAGGAATGCAAATATTATTTATGCTTAACCTAAAGCATATTTTTTCATATAGTTACTAGATGGCTGGTGCCCGCGCTGTGCACGGGCATATATGCCTGACTTGTCTGTTTCAATTAGACCTTTTAAAAGGTGTTTCAACATAATAACTGAGACGGCAAAGATGGTCTCACTCTTTGAGATATAGGTACTTCTCAAACTATTTCCTGAATGCACGGGCTATGTGAAAAAAGAACAAATCTCAAATGACATGCAATAACAAGCAACAACATCAACAGCAACAACATACCTAGTATTATCCCACACCGTGGGGTCTGGGGAGGGTAGTGTGTACGCAAACCTTACCCCTACCTTGTGAGGATAGATAGACTGTTTTCAATAGACCCTCGGCTCAGGAAAGTATAAGCACCAAAAAGCCTTATAAAAAGCAGAATAAAAACAAGATAGTAAGGTGATCAACAATGAAAGAAAAAAACAGTTAGTCATAAAAACCTACTACCAACCGAAAGCGAGATTGCGTGCCAATACTACTGTTATGAACACTCTAGACTACCTACTCTACTACTCTAATCCTCGACCTCCATACCTTCCTATCAAGGGTCATGTCCTCGGTCAGCTGAAGCTGTGCCATGTCTTGCCTAATCACCTCTCCCCATCTCTTCTTTGGCCTACCTCTACCTCTCCGTAGGCCCTCCAATGTCAACCTCTCACACCTCCTCACCGGGGCGTTTGTGCTCCTCCTCCTCACATGAATAAACCACATAAACTGCGCTTCCCGCATCTTGTCGTTAATAGGGGCCACATCTACCTTGTCGCAAATAACCTCATTTCTAATTCTATCTAACCTGGTGTACCCTCACATCCATCTCAACATCCTCATCTCTACTACCTTCATCTTCTGCACATGAGCGATCTTGACTGGCCAATACTCAGTCCCATACATTACGAAAAAAAACATTTAGCGACGGAATATAGCGACAAACGATATTCCGTAGCTAAATAATGACGGATTAGTGACATATTTTATAGTTTATCGCCAAATAAGCTACAAAAGAATTCATATCAAATATAGCGACGCATTAGCGACAAAAACTTATATTCGTCGCTAAAGATTGGCGGTAAATATTAGCGCCTTTATTTTACCTACAAAATTAGCGACGAAAGTGGGGAGGCAAAAATTATTAAAACTTAGCGACGGATATAACGTCAAAAAAATTTGTCGCTACATTCATTTTACTTATCAACACATTCCAAAGTTAGTTGCGACAAAACTTTCCGTCGCTAGTTTCCTAAAAATAAAATTTTCCTAGTTATTATTAGCGACAGAAATTATGTCCCTCTATTGCCGTTGCTAAAATTTTCGTCCTAAAAATAAAATTTTTCTTGTTAAAAGACATTCCAAAAATCTAGGGCACAAACACACCCACTTTCTCTCCTCTCTATCAGACTCTCACTTACACTCCTCTTGAACAACGTGAGTTTTTTTCTTCAAATACATAAAATTGGACGTGAATCCAAGGCTCATATGCAATGGAAAACAAAAATATCAGATAGTGAATAGAAGAAAACTTTCAAAATGGCAAAGTTTTTGCTGCAGAATTCTGAAATTGCCAAGAAATTCGAAGTAGTGTGCGTTCCTGATCCTCGTTCTTCCCTTTATGTTTGCTGCTCCGCAAGATTCTCAAATGAAAGCCCTCATTTTTACTATTTTTTTATTTTGTCTACACCATTATTCTTATCTTTGGTCAGGTAAAGTTTCTCTTTTTTTTCTTTATCTTTATATAATTATGTTGAGCAATTTTTGATATGGTAATTTTTGTTGGACTGATGCGTTGATTTTAGGGATTGTATGTCCTTGTAGCAATAATAGTTAGATTAAAATTTTTCTAGTTATAAAGATTCCCTAATTTGCCTTCAAAAGATGAATCGTCCTTTTGTACTGGTGAATGAGTCTCAATGGAGCAGAATTATGTGAATAATTCATATAGGTCCCTTACTAATTTGGAATGGAGGAATAGTTAATTTCCTGTATGAAGTTTTTCAAGTTCTAATTTCTGTCAGCAAGTACTTCCAAGCTGTTTCAGAAAGCATTATGTGAATTAAGAAGGATTAAGCTTTTCGTATAACTCTATTTAAAATAGGGTCTTTTCCATAGAGGGGTTCATGGTTGATGAGAAGACTTGAGGAAACTTTGCCTTAATCAGTTTTGAGGGATAATCATGTGTTGTATATCAGGAGATATAAAAGTTTGTATACACAAATGTCTACTAAGTGCTGAGCATCTTGATAATAACTCTGCTCCATTAAGTAGTTAAAATGTTAGATAATTAATCAACAGTGAGAAGAATGTCATCAATAGTCAGTTGCGGAGTTACCATTCAGATTTGTTTTGATGTGTTGCTATGGCATATTTGGTTGCTGTTGACAGGGGTGCATATCTTAGTTTGAGAATTTTTATTAGGGGTTTACCCATTCATGCTTCAATGGCGTGCTGATACACATTTACTCGAGTCTCTTCCAAGTTTGATTTTGTATCTGAAATTAATATACTTTATCTCATAAGCATGATGAGAATGCAGTTTTTTTGGATCTTCCTTCAAGATTTTCTAGTGGATGTGACGGATTTGTTCTTTGAAGTTCTTTGCTGGCTATCTCGACAGTATTTCTACAATGAGTACTAGCTATATGAGTTGCTTTCTTTCCAAATTTAACTGGAAATGAATTAGAACTTGTGAAGAACTTATGATAATGTGGAAGGATGAATACCTAACATAGATCTAAATAAAAATATGAAGAGTACTGTAATTTGCTTATTTTTTTGGTGAATGAAGGGTGTATTCCTTACTCTAAGAATATTGAGCAATATTTTGAGTTTGTAGATCTATAGTCTTAGTTTGCCTTTTAAATTTCTTCCATTCTCATTTGCATCTAATCTAAATAATAGAGTTTCCAGTTATGAACTATGTGATTTGAAACTTTTTTTTTTGGTAATTAAATTTTTTATTAATCACCAAGAATGGAATTTACAAAGCAAAGCTGAACTAACACAGTCAGCTATCTAAAGACAAGAACTAGTATAACTAAAGAACTCTATCTATACAGTAAAGAAAACTCATTTATCAATCTACATTGTACTAAAAACTCCAAGATTGCACCAAACTTCTAATCCCTGGGGAAGCTCTAACATTACAGAGATAAGCAATGTTTCTAGCAATATTGTCTACTTCCTTACTGACTCCTTCAAATACTCTTTTGTTTCTTTCTATCCACACAGCATAACTGACTTCTGCATAAATCGTTTTAAAGGCTTGAGCTGATTGTGATCTGCCCTTAGCACTCTTTAAAGCCCATTGGATTTGCTGCTCCCATGTAGTTGCTGAGAAGGGATGTCTCTTCATCCATACCAGTAATCTATTCCACAAAGCTTTAGTAAATCTACAACTTCCATATAGGTGATCTCTTGATTCATGTTTAGTTTGACAGAGAGAACACAAGAGATCTACCTGGACACCCCAATTATTAAGCCTATCTGCAGTAAGTAATTTCCCATGCAACCTTAACCACATTATGAATTTTGCCTTGGGCTTTGCCTCATTCTTGAATATTAGACTTTTCCAGTAGACTCTAGGAGCATCTCCTAACAGCTGAAAATAGATTTGTCTAATATAGCACTTACCTTCTTTAAATGTGATGCTAATCCGGTCCAATGTACTCCTTGCTTCAAAAATCTTCCTGACCATCCAACTAGCTTGTTGTGGTATAGTTATATCTTCTAGCTGATATCTTTTTATATAATAGGTATGTATCCGCTTGATCCAAATCTTGTCTTTCTTATGGGCTAGATCCCAACAAGTTTTTGCAATAGCAACTTTATTCCACAAATGCAAGTTAACAAGGTTGAGTCCTCCTGTAGATTTAGGAGTGCAAACCTTGTTCCATGCCACCAGTGCTCTTCTAGTAATTGTGGTAGTTCTAGGAAGATGTAGCTTCTACAATAAGAATCTATGATCTTCACCACCTTGGCAGGTGAAAGGAATAATTGCGACCAGTAAGCTTGAATACCAAACAGGACAGGTTTGACTAATTGTACTCTTCCTACATAGGCAAGTTTTTTTGCAGTCCAAGAAGAAATCTTTGCAATAATCTTAGCAATGAGAGGTTGCCACTGTATTAATGAGAGTTTTTTCATTGATAGTGGAATGCCCAAATACTTGAATGGGCTTTCACGTTGTGAGTATCCCATTTGTTGTAGTATTTGTTTCCTATCATTCTGTTTGACCCCTCCAAAGTACACACAACTTTTCTCTAAATTTTCTTGAAGCCCAGATGCCATAGAAAACTTCAAGAAACATTGATTTAGAGCAACTATAGAGTGAAGGTCACCTCCGGCAAACATCAGCAGGTCATCTGCAAAACACATGTGAGTTATTCCTAAGCTACTTTTTTTAACTCAACATGTTCTTCCTTTTAGAAGGCATCTTGATTGTTTAAAGTCTACTTTTTTTAACTCAACTTGTTATTCCTTTTAGAAGGCATCTTGATTGTTTTTAACTCTTTATTTTTTTTTCCTCATTTGTTCTTGGTTTTTAGTTATTTTTCCATTGTAACTTTCCACTGTTAATTTTCTAAAGTAGGATTTTACCTAAACTTTGTTTGTAGCCACATTTTAGAGGTTTTGGCTATGTTAAAAGTCAATTGATGACAAACTGAATGTGGCTTTGTTTCAAAACTAATACACAGGTGTATGTTAAGGCTCTTCAAAGTTAGTTCCTACACAATATTCATGTCACGACCCAAGTGGAAGGTCATGACTAGAACCCGGGCCATACTTGCCGAGCACCAACGTACATTTTATCTAACCTTCCTTATTATCTTTAAGGGCCGACAAGACCAATATAAATGGTAGACATGGATCTTGAACATCCAACAATGAAAGATAATGTCATGAACATACGTAACATGGGACGACAAGACTGTCAAGAAACTATATATAAGGTACGAGCTACCATGGTGCCATGAAAGACTATACAACAAAAATCAGCCGACAAGGCATTCCAAACCATACATGAGTCGACACCTGTCTATGAGCCTCTAAAAGAACATAAGTGCTACAACAATGCCGGAACAGGGCCCCGACATACCCATAATGTCTATAACAAAAATGCATACCAAGACCACGGCAAGTCCGGAGAAGGGATCTTGCCAATAACCGCTGAACCGGATAGCCTACAGTGATGGGGGAGCTGCGTCTACCCGTCTATCAGGACCTGCAGCACAACATGCAGCGTCCACAAATAAAAAGGACGTCAGTACGAATAAAGTACTGAGTATGTAAGGCAGAATAGCATAAGTAAGAACAATAATGTAAACAGTGATAGGGAATATACAACCTGTGACATCTGGGTACCTCTGAGGGCTACTGACATGAAATACATGATACATACATATATATATATACATAAACGTTTAAAACATATGCCTTTGTGGGCATCATCATCATCATATCGTACCCGGCCGTAATAGGCTCGGTAAAACGTACCCGGCCATCATAGGGCTCGGTAGAATCGTACCCGGCCACGTGGAGCTCGGTAAAATCCAACTGATCAGTGGTTGCACAATAGGGGCCATACCCGGCCGACTATAGCGCGGCTCGGTAGAGTAAAATAGATACATATATATGATGTATGTTGGACTCATTGGAATCACATTTTGAACCTTTCGGAGTGACGTAAGGTCGGTATCCTTCGTACACGTTATTAGGATTAACTCTTCATCAAGAATCTTATAAGAATCAGGAACTACCAACAACATTGATAATATAAGAATAAGAGAAGTAACATCAATATCAATCATTTCATAAGAAGGGCAGCAATGTAAGTACTGCTAGCTTCTAAGAGTAGAGTATCTTTGGGAGCTCATTCATTACATTATGTACAATCGGAGTCGTGCAAAAGAATGAAGGGGATAGCCTCACATACCTTGTATATACTGCCCAACCTCAAGCTATGCAAATGTCACGACTCCTTAGTCTACAATAAGAGAAATGACACTATCATTATCGTTTAAGCGTCGTAACTATTATGTATCGACCGCAACCTATTTTACGATGAAACGGACAGCACCTCCCCTATTTATATGACTTCCCACAAGTCAATAAAATCACAAAACAGCCCAAACAACATCATTAATAATCATATTGAGCCTCCAAAATAGTCCACCAACTAACAACATTACTACCAAGCCTTTCGATATATATTTCACAAGTTCTAGCATCAACGACTTAGCCACAACTTGGATAATCTTAAATATATATAGAGTAAGAGGTTCCTTACCTTTAAACAGAAAGAACAACTCCAATTTGACCTTAATTTTCCACGAAATATCCCTTCAATTCTGCCACAAGAACAAGGAAGCAAAACTAGCAATTAATTCGGGTTTTTCGGCACTAGAATTACTTTAGAAGACTTGAAATCACCTAGGGTTGATATTAAAAATTTGAAGGTGTATTTACAGAACATAAAACACTTAAAACAACCTCCCACACGAGCTGGAACAACACAAAAATTAGCAACAACAAGAAGAACAAGAAACTTACTAGCGCCACGGGATTCCCGACATTTGATTTGTGTTGTTTGCCCTTTGTTTGGGTCTTGGATCATGAGAGAACCTTGAGAGACTGTTTTTAGGGTTATAAGGTCTGAATATACTGAAAAATAATGACTTAAAACGGGGTTGAGGTATCTTATATATGTCCATATGTCTTAAACCGCCTTTGTGGGCCCCATAGAGAGCAGCTTGGCGCACTCTCGCAAAAATGCAAATATCTCTCTTTTTCGAGATCGTATCGACGAACGGTTTAATGCGTTGGAAACTAGACTCATAGATCTTCAATTTGATAGGTAGATCACCCCATAATTCCAAGCACATTGGGAGAAAAATGCAGTAACATTTGACCTAAAGTTTAAGTAAAATTATAAACCTAAGTTGCGACAACTTTTATCGACTTTTGTTTCATAACTTGCTTGACTTCAAGACTTATGATACAGATATTATATGATTCAAATACATTAAAACAAGACCTCTTGGGACAGTTAATCACCTCTAGTGTTACCCAAAAATATGGGTTACAACATCCTTGATTCGTTTAACTTCTAATACTTGTTAACCACTCTTATACACCCTTGTATCGTTTAAGACCAATAGGATTAACTTCTTATCATATCAAAGATAATCTCTTCTTGGATTTACGTCGACTAACTTACGGTGTGATCTATGGTATTCGAATTTGGGTTGTAACACCCTCTCCCCCTAGGAACATTCGTCCTCGAATATAAGGGTTTATGGGGTGTCTAACTCATCGTGGATTCCGACGGAGATTTCCGGCTAAGTTTCCCCTATAAAATGGACACTAGCCAAACTTGCAAGCAGTTAAACCCAACCCATGGCCTTACAAGACTATACAAAGCATTATGGATATGTACATTATCTGCATATCACTATTTTGTATTATAAAAAAGAGTATTCACAAGCTATTGCTTACCTCATAGAGCCGTTTCACCTTATAATGCGTCCTTCTTTCCCCCGGCATCCTCGTTATCTTCACTCTGGAATAGGTAAGGGTATTTAGACTTCATCTCCTCTTATGCTTCCCATGTCATTTCTTCTATATTCTTGTTCCTCCATAATACTTTCACGGAAGCTACATCCTTTGTTCTCAGCTTGCGGACTTGTCGATCTAATATAGCCACTGGCACTTCATCATATGATAGATCCTTTGTCACTTGTACATCTTTGATAGGGACGACCCGAGCAGGGTCTCCAATACATTTCCTCAACATAGATACATGGAATACCGGGTGGACAAATTCCAATTCAGATGGCAATTCTAACTCGTAAGCAACCTGTCCAATTCGTTGAAGAATTTTGTACGGCCCAATATACCGCAGATTCAACTTACCCTTCTTCCCAAAATGCATAACACCCTTCATCAGCGAGATCTTCAGGAAAACCCAATCACCAACCTCAAATTCCAGATCACGACGTCGGACATCGGAATAAGACTTTTGCCTGCTTTGTGCCGTCCTCAGTCGCTCTTGTATCACTTTCACCTTCTCAATGGCTTGGTGAATCAAATCTGGCCCATATAATTCTGTCTCACCAACTTCGAACCATCCAACTGGTGATCTACATCTCCTCCCGTACAGTGCCTCATACGGGGCCATTTTAATACTGGAATGGTAGCTATTATTGTAGGCAAATTCTATAAGTGCCAGATGGTCATCCCAATTCCCCTTGAAATCTAGAACACATGCTCGTAGCATATCTTCAAGCGTCTGGATGGTACATTCAGCCTGTCCGTCAGTCTGCGGATGGAATGCAGTGCTGAGATTTACTTGTGTGCCTAAACCCTTCTGAAAAGACCTCCAAAAGTTATCCGTAAATTGAGCTCCTCGGTCTGATATAATAGATACCGGCACACCATGAAGCCTAGCAATCTCCTTGATATACAACTTCGCATAATCTTCAGCCGTGTAAGTTGTCTTAACTGGTAGAAAATGGGCAGATTTTGTAAGTCGATCAACTATCACCCAGATGGAGTCAAACTTATGATAAGAGCGAGGTAATCCAATAATGAAGTCCATATTAATCACCTCCCATTTCCAGGTCGGAATCTCTATATTCTGAATCAATCCACTGGGTTTCTGATGCTCGATCTTTACTTGTTAACAATTAGGACACTGGGCTACAAATTCTGCAATAGACTTCTTCATGTTATCCCACCAATACTGCTCCTTAACGTCATGATACATCTTTGTCGAGCCAGGATGGATAGAATATCGGGACTGATGAATCTCAATCATAATCTTCTCTCGCAACCCTGCCACACTAGGCACACATAATCGGCCCTGGTATCTCAGTGTCCCATCTCCTCCGATCTTGAAAGCTGTAATCTTACACTGCTGAATTCCCTCTCTCAATCTTACTAAGGTAGGATCTTCATATTGCCGTGCTTTTACCTTGGCTACCAAAGATGATTCTGCTGTATTCTGTACAGTAACACCTCCGTCATCAGAGTCCAACAATCTGATTCTCATATTGGCCAGCTGGTGAAGCTCTTTGGTCAACCCTTGTCTACCTGCCTCAATATGTATTAAGCTTCCCATTGACTTACGGCTGAGAGCGTCTGCCACAACATTGGCTTTACCGGGATGGTACAATATCTCGACGTCATAGTCTTTCAGTAATTCAAGCCACCTACGCTGCCTCAAATTCAACTCCTTCTGCTTGAAGATGTATTGTAAACTCTTGTGATCTGTGTAGATGTCAACATGGACGCTGTATAAGTAGTGCCGCCATATCTTCAAAGCATATATTACTGCAGCCAATTCCAAATCATTAGTCGGGTAATTCTTTTCATGCTTCTTCAATTGTCTTGATGCATAAGCAATCACCTTCCCATGTTGCATCAATACGCACCCCAAATCTATACCTGAGGCATCACAATATACCACATAACCTTCTGTTCCTTCTGGGAGAGTGAGCACCGGCGCATATGTCAATCGATTCTTTAGCTCCTGAAAACTATGTTAACAAGCATCAGACCACTGGAACTTGGTAGCTTTATGTGTTAACTTAGTCAATGGTGCTGATATAGAGGAAAACCCTTCTACAAACCGCCTATAATATCCTGCTAGCCCCAGGAAGCTGCGGACTTCTGACGGTGTTGTAGGTCTCGGCCAATTCTTCACTGCATCGATCTTCTGAGTGTCGACACTAATACCCTCATCAGATATCACATGGCCAAGGAATGCTACTGAGTTCAGCCAGAATTCACATTTAGAGAGCTTAGCATATAACTTATGATCTTGAAGGGTCTGTAATACTATCCGCAAGTGGCCCGCATGTTCCGCCTCCGAACGAGAATACACCAGAATGTCATCAATGAATACGATCACGAACACATCAAGATAGGGCCCGAATACACTATTCATGAGATCCATAAAAGCTACTGGGGCATTTGTTAGCCCGAACGACATCACCAAGAACTCAAAGTGCCCATATCTTGTCCGGAAGGCCGTCTTTGGAATATCCTTCTCCTTAACCCTTACCTGATGATACCCTGAACGCAAGTCAATCTTAGAGAAATACTTGGCACCCTGGAGTTGGTCAAACAGGTCATCAATCCTTGGAAGTGGATACTTGTTCTTTATTGTAAACTTATTCAACTGTCGATAATCGATACACATCCTTAACGACCCATCTTTCTTCCACACGAACAAGACTGGTGCACCCCAAGGTGAAGTGCTAGGCCTAATGAAACCCTTATCCTGTAAGTCCTTCAACTGCGCCTTCAACTCTCGCAACTCTGCCGGGGCCATCCTGTATGGAGGGATAGAGATCGGTTGAGTGTCAGGCAACGCATCAATGCTAAACTCAATCTCCCTTTCAGGAGGAAGGCCTGGGAGTTCATCTGGGAAAACATCTGGAAATTCATTGACCACGGGGATTAATTGTAGAGTAGGCGGCTTCGCCTCCGCATCCCTAACGCGAACAAGATGATAAATGTAACCTTTTGAGATCATCTTCCTTGCCTTAAGATAGGAAATAAACCTACCTTTCGGCGTAGCAATGTTCCCCTTCCATTCAATGGCGGGTTCACCTAGAAACTGAAACCTAACCATCTTCGTACGACAGTCAACATTTGCATAGCATGAGGCCAACCAGTCCATTCCCATTATCACATCGAAATCAACCATTTCTAACTCAAATAAATTTGCCGAGGTTTGACGACTACAAATCATCACAGTGCAACCTTTATATACCCTTCTAGCAATCATAGAATCTCCTATCGGAGTGGATACCGCAAGTGGTTTACTTATCAAAACATATGATAAGGTAGATCCTGGATCAATTAACGCATATACATCATAAGAAAACACAGACAATATACCTGTAACAACATCCGGAGATGACTCGAGATCTTGTCGACCTACTAGAGCATAAGTTTGATTTTGAGCACCACTCAAACTCGGCACTGAACCTCTACCTCTACCACGACCTGTTGACTGTTGAAAACCTTGTGCTGGAGGTCGAACTGATGAGGAAGAACCAGACACAGATCCAGTCAGTTGAGCCATACCACCACCTCCTCTGTTAGGACAATCCCGCATCATATGGCCACGCTGTCCGCAAGAATAGCACGCATCGGAACCTCGACGGCACAGTCCAAAGTGGGCCTTGCCGCACTGATCACAATGAGGTGTTGGGGGTCTCGTCTGACTAGTATCTCTATGAAATTGTGAGCCTGATGCCCTCGAACTCTGACCTGAACTAGAATAGGTAAATCGATCATACCGAGGCCTCTGAAACTATGGAGGAGCACTAGCTATAGGTGGCACCGAACTCCTCGAAGATTGGGGCCTGATACTGCCTCTGAACTCATCAGAATACCCTGCAAATCTCGCCCTCTTATGCTGGCCCCTATCCTGCTCCCTATCTGCCCTTTGCTGGCGCTTACGATCCTCTAGGGTCTGGGCATAAGCCTGAATACGGGAAATATCCATGCCCTATACCAAGGAGGCTGTTGTGCACTCATTTATCAGATGTGGTCCCAACCCGTTCACGAACAGATGCACCCTATCACTCATCTCGGACACCATATGGGGAGCATACCTTGCTAAAGAATCAAACTGTATACTATACTCTCATACACTCATATTACCCTGTCGAAGGTTCAAGAACTTATCAGCTCTAGCTCGTCGTATCTCAACTGGCAAGTAGTGACGAAGAAAGGCCTCAGAAAATTCCTTCCACATGGCTGGAGGAGCGTTCGGACCCCTAGATCTCTCCCAACTATCATACCAGAAAACCGCTAAATCCCGTAACCGATAAGAAGCCAACTCTACTGCCTCCGTATCACTAGCATGCATAACCCGCAATGTACGTTGAACCTGATTAATAAATGTTTGTGGATCCTCCTTGGGGTCTGATCCGGTAAACATTGGAGGGTCTAGATTAATAAAATCATGAACTCTCGCACTAACCGGTTTATCAGCAGCACCGGTATTCTGCCTCTGAGCCTGAGTAGCTACCAAACTAGTCAACAACTGCACCGCACTGCGCATGTCATGGTCTGTAGTGCCAGACGGGGGAACTCGATGTACTGGGTGCCTCCTAATATCCTCTGGAGGAGACGGAGAGGTATGAGACGGCATCTCACTCTGAGCCTCACTTTGGCCTGCTCTGGCTGGAGGCACCTGAATGTTACCCTCTCCCACAGCTGTATCAAGCCATTTACTAATCGCTTGCTTCCTAGTCGAAGGCATCGCTGAAAGAAAATAAGGTGAATATTAGATATGAACACTTACGACTCAACTCTACGCACGATCTAGATTCAGGAAGAAGGTAACAACCCTAGATGTCACGTAGCCTCCTGATTATAAATGTGGCGCGCTATACATCCATAATCAAAACTCTACTAGACACGGCTCATAGACATCCCCTAGGACAGACTTGCTCTGATACCAAGTTTGTCATGACCCAACTGGAAGGTCATGACTAGAACCCGGCCATACTTGCCGAGCACCAACGTACATTTTATCTAACCTTCCTTATTATCTTTAAGGGCCGACAAGACCAATATAAATGGTAGACATGGATCTTGAACATCCAACAATGAAAGATAATGTCATGAACATACGTAACATGGGACGACAAGACTGTCAAGAAACTATATATAAGGTACGAGCTACCATGGTGCCATGAAAGACTATACAACAAAAATCAGCCGACAAGGCATTCCAAACCATACATGAGTCGACACCTGTCTATGAGCCTCTAAAAGAACATAAGTGCTACAACATTGCCGGAACAGGGCCCCGACATACCCATAATGTCTATAACAAAAATGCATACCAAGACTACGGCAAGTCCGGAGAAGGGATCTTGCCAATAACCGCTGAACCGGATAGCCTACAGTGATGGGGGAGCTGCGTCTACCCGTCTATCAGGACCTGCAGCACAACATGCAGCGTCCACAAATAAAAAGGACGTCAGTACGAATAAAGTACTGAGTATGTAAGGCAAGAAAGCATAAGTAAGAACAATAATGTAAACAGTAATAAGGAATATACAACCTGTGACATCTGGGTACCTCTGAGGGATACTGACATGAAATACATGATATATACATACATACATATATATATATACATAAACTTTTAAAACATATGCCTTTGTGGGCATCATCATCATCATATCGTACCTGGCCGTAATAGGCTCGGTAAAACGTACCCGGCCATCATAGGGCTCGGTAGAATCGTACCCGGCCACGTAGAGCTCGGTAAAACCCAACTGATCAGTGGTTGCACAATAGGTGCCATACCCGGCCGACTATAGCGTGGCTCGGTAGAGTAAAATAGATACATATATATGATGCATGCTGGACTCATTGGAATCACATTTTGAACCTTTCGGAGTGACGTAAGGTCGGTATCCTTCGTACACGTTATTAGGATTAACTCTTCATCAAGAATCTTATAAGAATCAGGAACTACCAACAACATTGATAATATAAGAATAAGAGAAGTAACATCAATATCAATCGTTTCATAAGAAGGGCAGCAATGTAAGTACTGCTAGCTTCTAAGAGTAGAGTATCTTTGGGAGCTCGTTCATTGCATTATGTACAATCGGAGTCGTGCAAAAGAATGAAGGGGATAACCTCATATACCTTGTATATACTGCCCAACCTCAAGCTATGCAAATGTCACGACTCCTTGGTCTACAATAAGAGAAATGACACTATCATTATCGTTTAAGCGTCGTAACTATTATGTATCGACCGCAACCTATTTTACGATGAAACGGACAGCACCTCCCCTATTTATATGACTTCCCACAAGTCAATACAATCACCAAACAGCCCAAACAACATCATTAATAATCATATTGAGCCTCCAAAATAGTCCACCAACTAACAACATTACTACCAAGCCTTTCGATATATATTTCACAAGTTCTAGCATCAACGACTTAGCCACAACTTGGATAATCTTAAATATATATAGAGTAAGAGGTTCCTTACCTTTAAACAGAAAGAACAACTCCAATTTGATCTTAATTTTTCACGAAATATCCCTTCAATCCTGCCACAAGAACAAGGAAGCGAAACTAGCAATTAATTCGGGTTTTTCGGCACTAGAATTACTTTAGAAGACTTGAAATCACCTAGGGTTGATATTAAGAACTTGAAGGTGTATTTACAGAACATAAAACACTTAAAACAACCTCCCACACGAGCTGGAACAACACAAAAATCAGCAACAACAAGAAGAATAAGAAACTTACTAGCGCCACGGGATTACCGACATTTGATTTGTGTTGTTTGCCCTTTGTTTGGGTCTTGGATCATGAGAGAACCTTGAGAGACTGTTTTTAGGGTTATAAGGTTTGAATATACTGAAAAATAATGACTTAAAACGGGGTTGAGGTATCTTATATATGTCCATATGTCTTAAACCGCCTTTGTGGGCCCCATAGAGAGCAGCTTGGCGCACTCTCGCGAAAACGCAAATATCTCTCTATTCCGAGATCGTATCAACGAACAGTTTAATAAGTTGGAAACTAGACTCATAGATTTTCAATTTAATAGGTAGATCACCCCATAATTCCAAGCATATTGGGAGAAAAATGCAGTAACATTTGACCTAAAGTTTAAGTAGAATTATAAACCTAAGTCGCGACAACTTTTATCGACTTTTGTTTTATAACTCGGTTGACTTCAAGACTTATGATACGGATATTATATGATTCAAATACATTAAAACAAGACCTCTTGGGACAGTTAATCACCTCTAGTGTTACCCGAAAATACGGGTTACAACATCCTTGATTCGTTTAACTTCTAATACTTGTTAACCACTCTTATACACCCTTGTATCGTTTAAGACCAATAGGATTAACTTCTTATCATCTCAAAGATAATCTCTTCTTGGATTTACGTCGACTAACTTACGGCGTGATCTATGGTATGCGAATTTGGGTTGTAACAATAAGGTTCTTGAGGTTTATTGAATTGTTATTCCCTCTTTCTAACAGAATGTCCAGTTAGATCATGGTTTGTTTTCTAATTTAAGCAATACTTATTTGACTTCTTTTAAAGTGATCACTTGATGCTGTGATGTGGAGTGAACTTGTAAGAATTTATTCTTATATAGTATTGACCTCAGATAGTATTGATCTGTCACTCTAAACTTTAATAGAGTATTATACAGTGTTATACTATAAGAATTTATTCTCATAGTATTGATCTCAAATAGTAATAATATATGCAGTGACTTCTTATACAATATTGATCTTAAAGTTAGTTCTGGTAGTATCTTTTGGAAAGAAAGATGGGCAAGGAATGAAACTATATGTCAGTTTTTTGCTTGGTAAACAGAAAAGAAGGCATTCTGATGTCAACTTGCTATTCCCTTTAGAAAGCATTCTGATGTCTTATTAAATAAAGAACTCTAATATCTTGTTTATTTTAATATTAAATAGGAACATGGATAATCTAAAGCGTGATTGGATGTACAAAATGTTGGATGGCCGAGGGGGTATTAATTCAAGTTTCATAATTGGTGTGAACAAGTTTTTCCAGTTTTCTTCTTCTCAGTGCAGTCGCATGAGTGGTGACGATGTTAGATGTCCATGTAAAAAATATCACAGCATTAAATACATGGATGTTGAAACTGTTAAATTGCACCTTTATCAGTATGGATTTGTTGAGAACTATTTTTTTTGGAAGTATCAAGGAGAAAAAAATGTGATCAGTGAGATGTCTTCTAGCGGTGATTTGCATGGTGGCGCTCAGCCTGAATCAGGATATGAGAATCCATATCGACAAATAGTCTTGGATGTAGTTGGACCAAATTTTGGCTATGGTTTGAGCTGGCAGTCTTATAATAATACTGAACCTGAGTCGTCTCATTCTTATGAACCTTCAATGGAGGCGGAGCCTAATCCTTCAATGGAGGAGTAGCCAAATCTTGAGTGCCAAAGATTTTATGATTTTTTACAAGCTGCTGATGCAAAATTATACCCTGGTTCTTCTCTCTCTCAACTCGTAGTAGTTTCCAGGATGCTGTAACGACCCGGCCGGTCATTTCGAGAGTTATAGTCCCGTTTTCCTTATTTCTGCTTCATTTTGTGTCCTTAAGCTATATTATGTTATACCAGGTTAGTTGGTTCGGGTCCGGAGTGATTTCGGAGTGAATTGAGATATTTAGTCTTTTATTTAGAAGCTTAAGTTAGAAAAGTCAACCAAATGTTGACTTATGTATAAATGATCTCGGAATTGAATTCTGATAGTTTCATTTGCTTGGTTAGGTGATTTAGGACTTAGGAGCGTGTTTGGAATGAGATTTGGAGGTCCGTAGTGGAATTAGGCTTGAATTAGCGAAAGTTGGAAATTTGGCGATTTCGGTCGGTAGTGGAAAATTTGATATCGGGATTGGAATGGATTTTCGGAAATTGGAGTAGGTTCTTGGTGTCATTTGTGACGTGTGTGTAAAATTTGAGGTCATTCGGACGTGGTTTGGTAGGTTTCGGTATCGTTTGTGGAATTCGGAAGTTTAAAAGTTCTTAGGCTTGAATCCGAGGGTAAATTGGTATTTTGATGTTGTTTTTAGTGGTTCGAAGGCTCGACTAAGTTTATATGTTATTATATGACTTGTTGGTATGGTTGGTTGAGGTCCCGAGGGGCTCGGGGTGATTCCGGGTGGTTAACGGATTGATTGAAGTTGCAAAAATGCAGCTGAAGCTGCTGCTAATGGTATTTCCGCACCTGCGTAGGGGGAGCCGCAGGTGTGCTTGGTAAGCCGCAGATGCGAACATGGAGGACCTGGGCTGGAACCACAGGTGCATAGAAGTGGTCGCATCTGCGAGCCCGTAGATGCGAGGCTGAGTCGCAGATGCAGAATTGAAGAGTTTGGTTGTTTCCGCAGAAGCGGAGGGAAATGCGCAGGTGCGCGTTCGCAGGAGCGAGACCTGGGATGCAGGTGCGGGGCCAGTGCGTTAAGTGAGTTTCTGCAGAAGCGGAGTTCCCAACCGCAGAAGCGGCTCCGCAGGTGCGGATATTGGACCGTAGGTGCGGTTTTGCTGGGCCGAAAGTGTAAAAAGGGGTCTTCGAGATTTTTCCTCATTTTCATAATTTGGAACACGGACTTTGGAGCTTTTGGAGCTATTTTTGGAAGGAAATTCGAGGGATAACACTGAGGTAAGTTCCTTGAGCCTAATTATCCTTAGCTATGGTGTTTTCCCGTTGATTTCTCACCTAATTAGTAGGAATTTTAAAGTGAAATAGAGGGTTAGGGCTTGGGATTTTGGAGAGTGTAATTTGAGGATTTGAGGGACCAAATGATATCGGATTTTGATAAATTTAGTATGGGTAGACTCGGAAGTGAATGGGCTTTCGGGTTTTGTAACTTTTGTTGGATTTCGAGTTGTGGGCCCGAGGGTCGGGTTTGAGTGAATTTCGGGATTTGGCCCATAATTTGGTATTTTCCTTGTGGAATTCATTCTGTAGCTCATATTGATCGTATTTTATTGCTTGTGGCTAGATTCGGGTCATTCGGAGGCCGGTTCGAGAGGAAAGGGCATTTCGGAGTGGGAGTTCTACGCTGTTGAGGTAAGTAACAGTTATAAATCTGATCCTGAGGGTATGAAACCCTAGACTTTGTATCATGTAATTATTTTGGAGGTGACGCACATGCTTGGTGCTGGACGTGTGGGCGTGCACCGAGGGGATCGTGACTTGGTCCGTCCCGTGGAAACTGTAAAGTTGAATAACTTATTGTTAGCTATGTGCTCTCTATGTGTTGTGGAAATTTGACTATAAGTTATGTTAGAAACCATGTTTAGGCTATATGTTGGTATTGTTAGGACCCACAGAGGTCGTGTACATATTGAACTATCTTCTTAATTGTTGTTTTGTACTCAGTCGCAGTTTACATGATTATGTTATCCCAATCTCTATTATTCATTATTGATGCATCATATAATTGTTGTTGGGCTGATTTCATGATATCTGAGAGCCCGAGAGAGTAGAGAGATTTATGACTGAGTGAAGCCGAGGGACTATTTGTGAGATATTATTATAGCACGTGAGTTGTCCGTGCAGCACGTGAGTTATCCGTGCGTATCCAGATATTATACTATAGCACGTGAGTTGTCCGTGCGGATCCAGATATTTATACTATGGCACGTGAGTTATCCGTGCAGATTATAGCGCTTGGGCTGTAGAAACCCCTCATGAGTCTGAACACGCCAGTGAGCGCGGGTACCCATTGAGTGTGAGTGCTGAGGGTTGAGAGCCGAGTGGTTGAGTTGTTGTGACGAGTGGAGTGGCTATTGCCCCTGATAGGCTGTACTTGCTTTTCATTTATTATTGCACTTAGTTGCCATTTGTCATTGCTGTGAAATTTTCTGAAAGATTTTATATCCGGATTACATGAACTTGAATTGTATAAATTGATTTGACTTGAACTGCTGGATTTGAAAGCATGTCTCTTCTTGCTGGAATTATTGAAAGTGAACTATAACTGTGTAACTCGTCACTATCTTCAACTCCTTATTTATTATTGTTACTTGCTGAGTTGGTTGTACTCATACTATACCCTGCAGTTCGTGTGCAGATCCAGATATTTTCGGACATAGCGGGTGTTGATTCTTTCGCGCAGTTGTTTTCTCCGGAGATTTTTTAGGTAGCTACCGTGTTATGCAGATCTTGCCTCTTCTTCCCTATCTTCTTGTTTACTGTATTTGGTCTTAGACTATGATAGATCGTATTTTCCCGACTTGTATTCATAATAGATGCTCATGTACTCAATGACACCGGATTTTGGGAGTGTTTACATATATAATTGTAAGTTTTTCTTCCGCTAAATTTAGATATTATATTTTCAAACTTAAAAGATGTGGTGGTTCATTGGGATTGTCGGCTTGCCTAGTATTGAGATAGGTGCCATCACGACGGGTGTGATTTGGGTCATGATAGATGTTAAATATTAAAATGGAGAATACTTTATCATAAAGAGGCTATAACCAAATGATGCAATTGTTGAAAGAGGCTTTACCATAAGATAACACAATGCTTGATAACCATTATGAGACCAAGAAGCTAGTGCGTAGCTTGGGTTTTCCAGTTGAAAAGATTGATTGTTGTAATTCTGGATGTATGTTGTATTGGGGTGAAGATGAGGACCTCACATCTTGTAAGTTTTGTGGCCACCAGAGGTACAAACGTCGTGTCGGTTCTCGTAAGAGGAAATTAATCCCTTACAAGAAAATGTATTATTTTCCTTTGATTCCTTGATTACGGAGATTATATGCTTCTCATGCTACAACCACTGATATGAGATGACATCATGAGCACATACAAGAGGAGGGCATAATGCATCATCCATCAGACTGTAAGGCTTGGAAGAACTTTAATGAAACTCATCCCCTTTTTGCTGTTGAACCAAGAAATGCGAGGTTGGGACTATGTACTGATGGTTTTCAGTCCTTTGGTCATTCAGGGAGGAAATACTCTTCATGGCCAGTGATTTTCACTTTATAAAATTTGCCTCCAGGGATGTGTATAAAAGAGGAGTACATGTTCTTAAATTTCATTGTTCCAAGGCCAAACAACCCTAAACAAAAAAATAATGTTTATCTACAACCTTTAATAATGAAATTGACCTTGTTGTGGGAGACGGGTGTAGAAACATTTGACATCTCAAAAAAGCAAAATTTTCAATGAAGGGTCATTTTGATGTGGACAATCAATGACTTTCCAGCATATTCAATGATATCTTGATGTAGTACTGCCGGTAACTTAACATGTCCTTATTGTATAGAGGAAGCACAATCCTTTAGATTGCGTCATGGTGGGAAAATAACTTGGTTTGACAGTCATAGAATGTTTCTTGACCAAAATCATCCTTTTAGGAGAGATCGTAAAAACTTTCGTAAAGGTTAGACTGTCAGAAGGCTACCACCACCCCTTAGAATAGGAGAGGAAATCTTGAACCAAATTTGTGAGTTGGGACTGAGGAAAATAACTGAGCTAGATGCACAAGAAGTTAATGGGAGAATTTCTAGGTCTTGTGGATGGAAAAAGAGAAGCATCTTTTGGGATTTGCCTTATTGGAGCTCTAAGATGATCCGACATAATCTTGATGTCATGCATATTGAGAAGAATGTCTATGATAATGTATTTAACACAGTTCTTAATGTTGATGGCAAAACAAAAGACAATCCAAAGGCACGTGAAGATATGGTAAACTATTGCGATCGATCGCAATTGGCAAAGAATCCCATTGATGGAAACTATCCCAAAGTTGTATATACAATAGAGAAGAATGAAAAAATGGTCTTGTTCGATTGGTTGGAAAATTTGAAGTTTCCAAATGGGTATGTTTCGAATTTGAGTCGATACCTAGAAACAGACAAGTATAAATTATTTGGTATGAAAAGTCATGATTGCCATGTGTTCATGCAACGATTAATGCATATTGCCTTTCGTGAGCTACTTCCTAATAACGTGTGGCAAGCACTTGCGGAATTGAGCTTATTTTTTAAGGATCTCACCTCGACTATTCTTCGAGTGGTGGACATGGAGAGATTAGAGGCAGACATCCCACAGATCTTGTGTAAGTTAGAGCGTATATTTCTTCGTGGATTCTTTAACTCAATGGAACATGTGGTTGTACACCTTCCATTCGAAGCAAGGATTGTTGGACCTGTACAATGTAGATGGATGTATCCTTTTGAAAGGTT
This sequence comes from Nicotiana tabacum, assembly GCF_000715075.1. Classification (NCBI taxonomy): domain Eukaryota; kingdom Viridiplantae; phylum Streptophyta; class Magnoliopsida; order Solanales; family Solanaceae; genus Nicotiana; species Nicotiana tabacum. Next base: position 75,361,878 of record NC_134091.1, on the reverse strand, counting down.
ATGAATTTTTTATGATCTTATTATGGCAAGTATGCTACACATGACTTTATGAATTTAATAGTCTATCCATTTACTTGTATAGGTACCTTCGAACTCTTAAAAAAATAATAAGGAACAAAGCTAGTGTTGAGGGTTCAATTTCTAAAGCATACTTGATGATGGAATCAACACAATTATTTTCTCATTATTTTGAACCTCATGTCATGACACGTAATTATAATATGGCCCGCAATGATGATGAGGTGTTATGGAAGATCTTGAAGGAAACTTATTAATATTCACCCATCCAGGCCGACTATGGGGAGAAGGAAAAAAGAGAAGTTTGTCCCTCGAAGAACTCAAGGCAGCCCAAACTTATATTCTACTAAATTGTGTAGAGGTTGAGCCATTTGTAAGGTATTATTTTTTAATAATAATAATTATATCCATATATTTTGAGTCCGTATTTAACTTATTTTGTTGCAATGAAGTATGTACATACAACGGTTGCAATAAGAATTCCCCAATCTATCTTAGGATCAGATAAATGAGAGTCTCGAAACGTATTTTGTTTTATGGTTCAAGGAATATGTAAGACTATAAAAATCATTATCTTTTAAGCAATTATGCACTTGAATTGGCTTGTTATATTTAACAAAGTCTTATAATTATTTTGAAATAGGTTCGATGCAACCACATTGAGAACCAATTCTTGCGTAGTCTTGCTCATGGACCATTAATAAGCACGAAATGTTATCCGGTGTGTTTTGTTAATGGATTCAAATTTTACACGGAATGTCATGGTAGTGCAAGATCAACAATTAATAGTGGAGTTTGTATCTCGGATCCAAATGTTGGTGACTACTATGGATGGATACAAGAGATTATAAAAGTGGAATACCGCGAAGAACCTTTAAAGCAAACTGTGTTATTCAAGTGTGAATGGTTTGATCAAACTGTGAATGTTGGTGTCAAGGAGAATAATCAATACAAATTAGTTGATGTGAACCATCGCCATCGCTTTAGAAAGTATGAACCTTTTATTCTTGCGATGCAAGCAACTCAAGTGTGTTATGTGCCTTATCCTAGCACGAAAAGGGACAATGATGATTGGATAGATGTATTGAAAGTTAAGCCTCGGGATGTTATTGAACTTCCTGATGAGGCAATAACATCATCTCCAGAACCGAATCTTCCATTCCAAGTTGAAGAAGTTGAAGTCCATTTGATAGATATGAATTTCACCACTGATGAGAATATAATCTTGTATGATCCAAATGGGATGTAATTGAAATGGATGAACCCATTGATGATGGATTATTAATAGAGAATCAAGAATTCGAAGAAGAATCTTCAGAAGACGAGTATGAAACTGAGGATGAAAATGAGGAGGATGATGAGGAAGAGTTTGAAGAAGAAACAGATGATGACTAGGGTGTTGATAAAAATACACTACTATATTTTTATTGAGTTTTGTTTTTCTAGTAATCTATGTGGTATGTTATAAGTTATGTATCTATTTTGTAGTATAATCTATAGAGACTCAAATCGAACATCACGTTTGTAGTAATCTAAATGGTATATTACACTTCTAGCTTACGTTGTGTTGTGCCTCTTTTTACATTAGTTTGACTCTTTTTTTGTAGCAGTAGAATAATATTTATTATCAACTTAATAGTGTTACCTGATTAATCTGTCTAAATTCAGAATTAATTGGAGCCAATATCGTTGTATTTTGGTCTAAAGAAGTTATCAAATTCAACAATTCAGTGAATAGTTCAAGCATGGCTAGTGCAGGTATTTTTTTATTGTGTTATGTCTTTTTGTATCAATTTAATAGTGTCTTTCTGATATTGTCTTTAGCAAAACATTTTATTTTGAAGCTTCATATGCCATATGTTATTTAGATATGCTTTGTTTCATATCCTTCTTTTATTTATTTATTTATTTTGTAGATATGCCTCAAGGTAGAGGTCGAAGTAGCGCAGACCATGTAGGTAAATCTTTAGTTAGGGGTAATTTTGCGACTCGTGAAAATATGCCTATTGTTCCCATTCCCACAGTTAGTCCTCAACAAGATGGTACGAGTTCCTTAGGTGGACCAAATCACATCAATCAAGTTCAAATATTAGGTCCTAGTAGCATGCCACATATTCAAACATTAGGCCATGGTAGTACCCCATCCATTAATTTGGAACCATCTCCAAAATACCCATAATCAGAGCAACACAATAGGCGAGGGTACATCTTCTCAAAGCAACATAATAGGCGAAGTTATGTGTAGTAGTACCCGTGGGCCGCAGACGCTTCTTACTATTTCTCCTACAGGGTTAGTCCATACTTGTACTATTAATTTTGGTATATTTTTATTGATATATGGTATGACTTTAAATAATGTCTTCTAATTTGTTCAGGTTAGAGCCTTCTCGAGAATGCTCTGAGTGTATAACTAATTCTTTCAAGTATGAATCTGATCCTAATGGAGTCAACTGGAAAAGCATCTCAGATGAGATAAAAAAGTTTTATTTTGGAGAATTCAATGTATAATCCATCACAACTAAATTTAGAAAGTATATTAACTTTTATATGTAACTTATTAATGTTATTACTTTATAAAATTATTTCAGAAGGCCTTCTACTGGGATTCTTCCATTGATAGTGCTGTGCGAAACCAATGGGAGTGTAGGGCAACAAAAAGATATAGTGATTTCATTAGCAAACTAAAATCAAATGGGGTGCAACGAGACTCTATTCAAAATAATGTGTGGCAAAGTTGGATGAGACTTTGGAAAGATCCTAAGTGTGTTGAAAAGTCAAAAATAAATGCAAAAACTCGTTGTGCCGGGAATGGAGTTGCCACTGGGACTCACACAGGTGGCTCTATCAGTGTTGGGGAGCATCGCAAGAGACTTGTTAGTGTATATAAAATATCTGAAAATCTCATTTAAGTTTGCTCTAATTCGAATCTGAATCTCATTTAAGTAGGTTACCTGAAGTTGTGAGTTGCGGATTGTCTCTTATTCTATTTTTAATATTTTGTGCTTGAAATTATGGTTTGAGAATTTATTTTTGAAAAATATAGGTTATCTAAGTGTGCCGAGATTTAACATAGCAGCAATAGTAACTCGATCACCTGTTAATTGTTGTACATTCATCTGCCCTTGCACTTTATTAATTTTCCCAATACCATTAGTGTGTTGCCCAGCTTTTATAGGAATATCATTAGTAACTTTAACTCCTTGCTAACCTGATTCAGAAGCATCAGTTATTTCTGCTGGAACTGCACCAGATTTGCCTGAGAAGTCAAGCACCTGCATCAGTTACATCCCGCATTTTGTACATTAAAGTTTCGTCGTAAGTTAATCGACGTAAGCTCGGAAATGAGATTATTTTTGAGGTTATAAGTATTTATGTTATTTGTAACAAGTGATAAGTGAGTGCCGTGAAGATTAGAGGGTAAACAAATCAAAGAATGAGTATTCGTTGAAGTTTGTCAATTTGGGATAAAATACGGTCCAAGCTATAATACCCGGTATTTATGGACTAGTGCCACACAAGGTACCACATGACCATGATAGTAAGGTATATAAAGTTTGTTAAAAGTTATTAGTATTTTAAGTAATTTGAGATAATTCTTAATTATGTGGATAATTGGATAGATATGGATTTTTGGTGGGAGATTAATATGTAATTGGAAATTGGTGGATAAGTTTGGTGGAAACATTACTCCAACGTGGCAGCAAGGGGTTAAATGGTTAAGACTAAAAAAAATGACTCTTGGGCTATATGGCTAGGCGGCATGTTTGAGGTGATTTTGTCAAAATAATCCTTATAAAAGTGGGGCCCACAAACCCACAATTATAAGAGACCTTCTTACCTCATTAAGGTGTGATGTTAGGTTTGCTAAGTAACGGATGAAGCTCAAACAATTCATTAAAGAGAGATATCATACGAATTTACAATAGCAACATGATTTGCTACAACAAAATTCATACGAGACTACATAATGTAATAGCAACGCGATTTGCAATTCTAAGGGAGTACGGTGCAATCTTTCTCAAGAATATCATACGGATTTTTCCCTATTTCGATCTCGCCGTTACATGTTTCGTCGCGATTGATGCGTGTTAGAGGAATTATCAAGAGAATCGGGTCAGGTATGTTAAGGCTATCCCTTCTTTCCTTTTGGCATGATCCATATGATACAAACAAAATGAGTAAACACATAACTTTATTAAATAGCTCTATTCATAGAAGTACCAGGAATGCCTATGTTCTTGATTCCCCATGTGTTCTATTAATATATTATTTGTTCATGGGTTTTAGAAAAATACGTAAGTTGATAAAGTTTATCCGAAAGATCTTATTGACTTACTTCATTATGCATTGCATTCATTTATACATGTACATTGACCCATGACCAGATGGCATTATATACGCGTATATTATATGTATATGGGATATGAAAAAAGGTTACGGCGTTATATACGCACTACCACTTGATTAGTTGGTATACGTGATGATTTCGCCCACAGAGGCCGAGATGATATGACGGGATGCCCTTAGAGGCTGGATGATTTTATGTACACATATACCTATGCATGATACGAAATTTATATGCACATGCATGACTTTATAAATATTTCAGAATTCAAAAAGTTATTTATACTTACGGGCGGATTCCTATACTCCATGTTTCATTTATGTCGTTTATGTACTGATTTTCATGACATTACATACTCGGTACATTATTCGTACTGACGTCCCTTTTTACTGGGGATGCTGCGTTTCATGCCCGCAGGTGCAGGTAGATAGGCTGACGATCCCCCTTTTTAGGATCCTTGATCAGCGAGAGTTGGTGTGCTCCACTTGATCCGAAGCTGTTACTAGTTTTCGTACGCTGTTTTTGGTATGTAGATATTGGTACGATGGGGCCCAATACCGTCCTTTATACGGTTGTACACTATATTAGAGGTCTGTAGACAGTCATGCATAGTTGGATAGTATGTGGCCTTGTCGGCTTTAAATTTTGGATAAATAGTTGTCTATAGCAGCCTTGTCGGCTCGCCCTACCGTATTCCGCATGTATATGTATATATGTCTTTTGGACATGTTTTCCTCACATATGTTATTCACATGATTCAACAGTTTAATGACAAATGTTATTCATGACCTACCCTTAATTTATGTTATATATTAGACATATGTTTAGGGGTGTTCGATAGGTAGGACGCGGGCACTCGCACACAAAGCAACTCCGGCGCACCTTGCGTTTCTTTGAAGAAGAAAAGCTCATCACGCGGGATCATAGGAAAGAGGTTGGTTTTATGCTCTATTGCCCACATTTATAAATAGGAGGCTACGGGGCATATATGATGTTATCCTCCCTTCTTATCTTAGATCATGCGATATAAGAATTCATTTTCCTAATGATGTGTTATGTTTTAAGTGATGCCTAAGAAGGCTACTACCACCTAGAAGGGCAAGTCTGTGGCTGATAAGACTACTAGTCGAGTGCCACGAGTTACCAGGGCTCGGGGAGAGTCTCATAGTTAGATTCCATCTCAGACTTCACATACCCCGCCCTCTCAAGAGGAGCTCTGAGGGGCAGCAACTCCAGCGCCTGCCCCTGTACATCCAGCTCCTCAGCCAGATGCACCGGGTCAGGAGATGAGAGATTCTATTCAGCTATTAACTCGATTAGTAGCTGCACAGGCTCGACGTCAGGAGATAGGTATTGGTCATGCAGATAGGGCCATCAGTGCGAGGGTTCGTGATTTCATTAATTTGGACCCTCCGGTATTCACTGGAGCAGATCCAAACGAGGACCCTCAAGTATTTATCGATAGGATGCAGAGGACTTTGAGAGTAATGAAGGCCACTGTGACTGAGTCAATTGAGCTAGCTTCCTATAGACTTCAGGATGTTACAGTTAATTGGTACGAGTCTTGGGATTTTTCCAGAGGTGAGGATGCCCCTCCAGTGTTATGGCAGTAGTTTACAGAGGCTTTTCTTCGTCATTGTATACCATTAGATCTTAGACGGGTCAGAGTTGATAGGTTTTTGACCCTTCGGCAGGGTAACAGGATTGTTCGGGAGTACAGTCTCTAGTTTGATTCGTTGGCTAGGTATGCTCCCACTATTGTATCTAAGATGGAGGATAGAGTTCACTTGTGGTGATGGGGTTGGAGTCGCACCTGCTTAACGACTGTATGTCGGTCTTACATCAGCCAGGCATGGATATTTCTCGTATTCATGCATACGCTCTGGGTGTAGAGGAGCATAAGTAGAAGCAGAGGGCCAGTCGTGAGCATGATAGGGGCTAGAGTAAGAGAGTGAGATCTTCGAGTCCTTTTGGTGAGTTTTGAGGTGGTCAGAGACAACAATACCCGAGGTATCCAGCCCAGCCATCGGCTAATGCACCCCCTCAGTTTGCTGATAGGAGATTTGATTGTTCCACATATTCAGGGCCTAGTTAGAATTTCAGGGCCTCAAGTTCTCAGTATAGGGGTGAGTCAAGTCAGATGAGGCCGCCCTTTCCACGATGTGCTCAGTATGGTAAAAAGCATGTCGGGCAGTGCCGTATGGGGTTGGGTGTTTGTTATACTTGTGGTTATCCAGGCCACGTTATGAGGGATTGTCCAATGAGAGGTGATGCAAGCATAGCTCAGCCAGCGGGATCTGTAGTTGGTTTGTCATCATCAGTACGCCCCCTTGGGCAAGGTCCCCAAACATCAATGAGTCGTGGTAGAGGCAGAGGCGGAGCATCTAGCTCGAGCAGTCCTCAGAACCGCATTTATGCATTAGCAGGTCGACAGGATCAGGAGTCGTCACCTGATGTTGTTACAGGTATATTATCAGTCTCCTCATATGATGTATATGCATTGATTGACCCAGGTTCCACCTTATCATATATTACCCTGTTGGTTGCTAGTAAGTTTGGAATAGAACTTGAGTTGGTTAAACCTTTTGAGATGCCCACGCCTGTTGGGGATCAAGTAATAGCTAGGCGGGTATATAGAGATTGTACAGTAGTAGTTCATAGTCGATTTACAGTAGCAGACCTAATTGAGTTAGTTATGGTAGAATTTGATGTTATACTGGGTATGGATTGGTTGGCTTCTTGTTATGCCAATGTTGATTGTAGATCAAAGATGGTTCGATTCCAGTTTCCAGGGGAGCCTGTTTTGGAGTGGAAAGGTAATACAGGATCGCTGAGAGGTAGGTTTATTTCCTATCTCAAGGCAGGGAAGATGATTAGAAATGGCTATATTTATCACTTAGTTCGGTTTCAGGATGTGAAAGTAGAGTCACCAACCATTCAATCTATCCCTGTGGTTAACGAGTTTCCCGATGATCTTCTAGGTCTTCCACCAGAGCGAGAAATTGATTTTGCTATTGACATATTACCAGATACTCAGCCAATATCTATTCCTCCCTATAGAATAGAACCTGCAGAGCTGAGAGAGTTGAAGGAACAATTAAGGGACTTGCTTGAAAAAGGCTTTATCAGACCTAGTACATCACCTTTGGGATCACCTGTGTTATTTGTGAGGAAGAAAGATGGTTCCTTACGGATGTGTATTGATTATAGACAGTTGAATAAGGTGATGATCAAGAATAAGTACTCGCTTCCGAGTATTGATGATTTATTTGATCAGTTGCAAGGTGCCAAGTATTTCTTGAAGATATACCTGAGGTCCGGGTACCATCAGGTAAGGGTTAAGGAGAAAGATATTCCGAGGCAACATTCAGGACCAGATACGGGCACTTTGAGTTTCGTGTTATGTCATTTGGTTTGACCAATGCCCCAACATTGATGATTGTATTTATCGATGATATATTGGTTTATTCTCATTCAGAGATTGAGCATGAAGATCATTTGTGTACTGTGCTCAGAGTTCTACAAAAATGGAAGTTGTATGCAAAATTCTCTAAATGTGAATTCTGGCTGACTTCTATAGCTTTCCTTGGGCATATTATTTGAGGTGAAGGTATCCGGGTTGATACACAAAAGATTGAGGCTGTAAAGACATGGCCTAAACCTACGACACCGATGGAGGTACGTAGCTTTCTCGGGTTGGCAGGTTATTACAGGAGATTTGTAGAGAGATTTTCTTCTCTTTCAGCACCATTGACAAAGTTGACTCAGAAGGGAGCTAAGTTTCAGTGGACCGATGCTTGCGAACAGAGTTTCCAAGCATTGAAGGATAGACTAACTTCAGCACCAGTTCTAACACTCCTAGAGGGAACCGATGGTTATGCTATCTATTATGATGCTTCGGGCATTGGATTGGGTTGTGTACTAATGCAGCATGGTAAGGTTGTATCTTATGCTTCTACACAACTAAGAAAGCACGAGAAGAATTACCCGACCCACAATTTAGAGTTAGCCGTGGTGATTCATGCACTAAAGATGTGGGGCACTACTTGTATGGCATTCATGTTGATATCTATACGGATCATAAGACCCTTCAGTATATCTTCAAGCAAAAGGAATTGAATTTACGCCAAAGGAGATGGTTGGAGCTACTGAAAGACTATGATGTTGATATTTTATACCATCCGGGGAAGGCGAATATAGTAGTCGATGCCCTCAGCCGTAGATCTATAGGTAGCATGTCATATTTACAGCCAGAGAAGAGTGGGATAGCCCATGACATTCATCAGCTAGCTAGTCTTGGACACGACAACATCCTCTTTAGTAACTGAACTGAAGAAATGCCAGTACGAGGATACTGTGTTAGCTCATTACAGGGATACAACCCCTTATAAGGAGATGACACCATTTGAGATTACAGGAGATGGAGTCCTTAGATATCAAGGACGGATATGTGTCCCTAATATTGTAGGGTTGCGTCGACAGGTTATGGGAGAGACTCACTATTCTCATTATTTTGTCCATCCATGAGCAACAAAGATGTATCATGATATCAGGGAAATATATTGGTGGGACAGAATGAAAAAGGATATAGCGGAGTTTGTTGCTCAATGCCCTAACTGTCATCAGGTTAAGATTAAAAACCCAGTGGATTATTGCAGGCTATAGAGATTATAACTTGGAAATGTGAAGTAATTAATATGGATTTCATCATAGGCTTACCTCGTACCCACCGTAAGTTCGATTCTATAAGGGTGATTGATGATAGACTAACAAAATCAGCCTATTTTCTGCCTGTTAGGACTACATATTTCCCAGAGGATTATGTAAGGCTTTACATTAAGGAGATAGTACGACTTCATGGTATCCCTATATCTATTATCTCATATATAGGAGCTCAGTTTACAACCAATTTCTGGAGGTCCTTCCAAAAAGGATTGGGAACTTAGGTAAGTCTAAGTACAACATTTCATCCCCAGACAGACGAACGGGCTGATCGTACTATTCAGACACTGGAGGATATGTTATGGGCTTGTGTGATAGACTTCAAGGGTAGCTGGGATGATCATCTGCCACTTATTGAGTTCGCGTATAATAATAGTTAACATTCCAGTATTCAGATGGCTCCATACGAAGCTCTTTATGGACGGAAGTTTAGGTCGCCTATAGGATATTTCGATGTTGGGGAAACTAAGTTAGTAGGACCAGAGTTGGTACAACAGGCAATCGAGAAGATTAAGCTTATACAGGAAAGGCTATTAGCAGCTCAAAGCCGTGAGAAGTCTTATGCGGATAATCGACGACGAGACTTGGAGTTTCAGGTTGACGACTGGGTATTCCTAAAGGTATCACCGATGAAAAGTGTTATGAGGTTCGGTAAGAAAGGAAAACTTAGCCCTCGGTGCATTGGACCATATAAGATCATACACAAGGTAGGACATGTAGCATATGAGTTAGACTTGCCTTTTGACTTAGAGCAAGTACATCCAGTCTTTCATGTGTCTATGCTCCGTAAATGTATCAGAGATCCTTCCAGAGTCATGTCAGTTGACAATGTTCAGGTCACAGAGCAGCTATCATATGAGGAAACTGCCATTGCTATACTAGATAGACAGGTTCAGAGATTGAGGACTAAAGACATAGATTCGGTGAAAGTACTTTGGAGAAACAATAATTTGGAAGAAATAACTTGGGAAGCCGAAGAAGACATGAAGTATAAGTATCCTTACTTGTTTCCTCTTCCAGAGGAGGATCCGACTGAGACATTACAGCCTTAAGGTGTGTTTATGGATTCCCGTGTTAGTTATTGTCATTGGTCGTGTGAGGCTATTGATGTTAATGATGATTGTGGCCCTATGTGGCATTGGACTATTGAGTTTTCTACAGGAAGGGTTGGTAGTAATATTGTTACAAAGGCGACTCTGCCAAAATTTTATATAGATCCTGAGGAATTAAACATTCGAGGACGAATATTTCAAAGGGGGGAAGGATGTTAAATCCCTCATTTCGTACGTTAAAGTTTCGCCGTAAGTTAATCGATGTAAACTCGGGAATGAGATTATTTTTGAGGTTATAAGTATTTAAGTTATTTGTAACAAGTGATAATAGTATTATTTTTGGTTGGGAGAATCAAATGTTCATAATACCAATGTTTATAATACCAATGTTCACAGTACCAATGTTCACAATACCAATGTTCATAATACTAATGTCCACAATACAAATGTTTATAATCCAATGTTCATAATACCAATGTCCACAATACCAATGACAATGTTTACAATATCAATACTACCATGCTTTTAGCACGGAGTCCGATCACGACCTGATCGGATAGGCCATCTCATTAGAGACATCAACCACAATCACTATCAATACCAATACCACCGTAATTTTAGCATGGATTCCGATCACGACCCGACCGACTAGTCTATCTCATTAGAGACATCAACCACAATTACTATCAATACCAATACCACCGTAATTTTAGCACGGAGTCCGATCACGACCCGGTCGTCTAGGCTATCTCCTTAGAGACATCAACCATAATTACTATCAATACCAATACCACCGTAATTTTAGTACGGAGTTCGATCATGACCTGATCGGCTAGGCTTTCTTATTCGAGACATCAACCTTTTTATATCAATCAATGTCGTCCCAATTAAGGGGAATAATTTAATCATATCAATCTCATCCCAAATAAGGGGAATAATTCACAAAAATAACATAGGTACAAATGTATTTACCTCATCATCTTTCACATTATATGAATATACACTAGTATTTTCAACCAGTAACAACAACAATATTCCCTTGGCTCTTTTGGCCATTCACAAGATTCTTTATTCAAGGCACGTGGCCGTAGTTGATATTCCGCACTTTCACCACTTTCAAATTAAAAGATCACCATCACATATCAACATATATACTATTCCGAAAATCACAACCTTAGTTCATTAGAAATGAACAATTTAAGCACAATAGATTTCTTTCCGAGAAATGGAGTAAATAATTGGCAATTGATGCGCAAGTTACAATCATCAACAAGTAACACACCATTTATTCTTGAAATACTTTTTCCCCAAAAAGGGCAATACATAATTTTCACTAACAAATATGTAAGAATGCAAAACACATTGAAAATACTCACAAAGCATAGCATTTGTTAGAACAACCACATATGGGCTTGACTTGAGTTTATAAGATTTTAGGCAATTCTATTTTCGAAGTCAATTTAGAATAGTTGAATAAAGGCTCATTTCATAACCTTTCTCACGTCATTTCATTTCATTGGCACCATTGGCCACAAGTATAACTTCCACTCTTGGCACATTGGCCACACTTCATATCCCCAATTCACTTATTTAACTTCCAACCATATTTATAGATTATCAACAATAGGACATTTCCCATCAAGACTTTAGGTACACATATTAGCAATTAAGAGTCTTAAGAATATTGGGATTTTCTCACACAATTTGGCATCATAACCTTCATTTGAAACACGACTCAAAGTCATAGCATTTTAATGCATATATCATTCTTGAACACATTCCCAAAGGATAACATAATGTGATAGAAACATTTGTAACACATTTTGAATACATAATTCTCAACACTTAGCTTATTCAGGACAATCAAATTTATTGGGAACGTCTAGGAACATAGAATAATGAACTTGAGACAACCATACTTGAAACTTATGAGAACATCATTGAATTCAAATCTAAGAGAGTAGTTTAGCCAATGTACCTTGCTTTGAGCTTTCCTTAAATTACTACAACATTCCCGAAATTCTAGCAATTCCAATCTATTTTGAGACATAACAAAATTGAACCATAATTAGGAAGATATTCCTAGTCTCAGCTCATTTGAGCATTTTATCAAACGCTAGGTGTGCAAATATAACTACAAGGTTCTTCTACAAGATTTCCTTCACTGCACAACCCAATCTTTACTTATTTGAGCTCAACAATCTTCCCACAAACCTTATTAGTACAAGCATGTATAAATAATACTCTTAATCCCAAGAATCATACTCCCAATCACCCATCGTTTACCCCGAACTCAAAATTGAAGACTAGGGGTTTGAATCTTACCTCTTAGATGAAGATCTTGTGAGATTTCCTAGTTGGATTTCAGATCTTGGGTCAAGATCTTGATGAACAAAACTCTTCATCTAATTTCTCTCTCTAGAACACTCTCACTTCTCTTAAAAACCTCAGATGATTGCTCCAAAATAAGCCCCAAAGCCTATTTATCAAATTGGGGTCGGGTTATGAAAATAGAAAAATTAACCCTCTGAAATCAGGTCTGTAGTCGCATAATATACTGCACAATGAGTATGCGAGTCGCACAATGCATCGCAGAATCGATTCCCAAAACTGGGCTGCACTGGCCAGGTCTGCGACCATATTGCGGTCGCATAACCATTTCTGCGATCGCATAATGGTTGTGCAATCGCAGAATTGGTCGCAGAATCGTATTATGCCAGCCTTTGGTAATTTGGTCATAACTTCTTGTAGGAATGTCAAATGACGAACGGTTTGAAGAGTTAGAAACTAGACACATAGACCTTTCTTTTGATAGGTAATACACCATATAAATGCTCATCTCAAGATAGTTATGCTCGTTTGAAGTTAGGTCTTGTGCGTACTCACTTGAAATTTTATCCCATCATAAAATTTTCAACTTGACTTAGCCTTGGGGATCTTCATTGACCATAAACCATTCTTAATGCATCTCATACATATATTATCATGATCAATTGATATCATTCATATAATAGTCCTTGTCTGCACACAAAATAATTTAATTAGCGCACATCAACTTTCTTAATAGCGCTTAAGTACTTCAAAATTTTCCGGGGTGTTACATTCTCCCCCACTAAAGAACATTCGTCCTCGAATGTTTTACAAGTCCCTTCTAAGAATAGAGTTACCATCATTTTACCTCCAACCATTATACATAGGTACTTATGACTACAATGGTCGTATACATCCTTTCCAAAATTTCAACTTACTTATGGACCTTAAGATTGCGCTATCTTTACAAATTCTTAAAAATTTCGACAGAGTTTCCCCTGTAACTGAGACTATCCACTTGTCAGAGAATCCCAGAAATCAACCTAACAATATATCCATTACTCAAGAACGCATCACAGTATATATCAACAACACCTATCTCAACATTAGGGCATCACATTAATAAAAGTGGTATCTTGACATGAAATGTACACATTTAAACCATAATTCATAGAAGGTATGTTTTTGAACCACAACCATTTGGCTCTACAAACAAGTGAGAATATTTCCTTTCCTCAACACTTTCGGCCTACGAGGTGATCTTCTCGACTCACAAACTTAGCCATAGCACTTAACAAAGGCAATCTTAACTTCCGGACTTATATAACAAGGATAGCAATTAGTTTCTCCTCATAATCCAATTATCCATTAACTTCACCTTCTTAGACATAGACACATGAAACACCAAGTACACGGAGAACAATAATAGGGAAACATCATACTCATAGTTTGATCTATTTCCTTTAAGATTTCATAAGGCCTAATGTGACTACACATACTTTACCTTTATTAACAATTCACATACCATCCTCATGGAGAAAATATTGAGAATAACCCGTTCACTTTCTATCTCTATGTCGAACACCCAAATTAAACCTTTGGCGACCTCCAACAATTGGTCTAAGATGTGCTAGCTTGAATACGACCATAAGCTTCCTATCCAATATATTTGATCACGGGATGATGCTTCTTCTTTGACATATTTGAACCTTCAACCCCCATAGGTTACTATAAATATGAACAACGAGGTTCGAGATTGGCTAGAATTATTCAAGAATCCATCAGTGTGCTGAGCAAGGTAGTTCATGAGGTTATATCCCAAGAGACATGAAGGTTACTACCAATAGCACTGGCATGGTTAATCATTGTGATGACATGATTGATTTGACAAATGAGGCATAGAGTTGCCTAGTAGGCATTGATAATGTAGGGATCATGTTCATGATTTTGAGATTTAAAAGAAATGAGTTATGAAAAGGACAACAACAGTTGTTTCATTCCATATGTGCCCTGTTTGGAAATAGTAGGCCTCAAAGAGAAATAGCCAAGTACGTGACACCAATCGTCTCCTCGAGTGTAGGGAAAATCAGTTTAACTTGAAATGAAAATATTCTAGCACCCTGAAAGTGATATGGGTTTTAAAATGCATGAAATTGCATTACATTATTAACATTAACCGACACAAAGAATCTATGTCACAAGCCCATGGGGATGAAAAAGAAGTTGAACATTTGTGAGATTATTATCATTCTCACAACTTAACCTTTGCCTATAGTTGATCCTATATGAGAGGACTAGAGATACGACGAATTTGTCTTTCAAATCAATATGCTCTCATTTTACTAGACGGTGAAAAGGATTCGTGATAATATACACAAAGGAACAAAGTGATTGTTCAAACCATAGGAGCCACATACACCGAAGAGAAAAAGAGTGACTCAAGAAGGATCTCAACACAAGGGTGCGTTACATTAGATTTGATACCACATAGGTAAATATTATGGTGGTGCGTGCATAGGCACAAATGACCAGAGGTTATCCATTTGAATCAAAAGGTTCTGTACAAAATTCATCAGGTATAGTCCCTTGTTGAGAATTTAGGAAAGCAAGTGGGAAGTATTAATCCTAGAGTTATAACTCACTCCAAGGACATAATTATAGATCTCAATTCCACAAGAGGTTGTAAATAAGAGAATTTGTGATAGAGTGGATTCACGAATAATGTGTCTCGTTCAAAGAGTAGATACATGCAATGTTTTGTGATTCAACGTTTTGGTTAAGACCATATTTATGTGTCACTCCCCAAAACCGAGGAGCCGGCGCTCAACCGAGTGAACCCGGCCGAGCAAGCCTATTAGATTTCCTTCTACCCAAACTCATTCATGAATAAAGAGAATATATATGTTTTCGTTAATCAACCAATAAAGTGATCATGTTTGCAATGCCAATTTCTTACCATCAGTTACTTTATTTTAAAGTCTCAATTCCAAACACATTTTTCATAATCTGTAGTGGAAATAGTAATTCAAGCACAACACACGAGTTTGACTTCCCCAGCACCATTATACAATCCACACTATGTCTACGGAGCCTCTATAGATAAAGATGAGTATAATGATAATGCCGGCAACAAACCTCAAACAGAATACACAAAGAACAAAAGATACATGAACCCGGGATGAAGTGGGGCTCACCAAGTTAACTGGGAAGAAGGTGTGCTACTATCATTGATCAATATCTCCTGATGTGGAACCACCTGCATCCATTTAAAGATGCAGCGCCCCCGACAAAAGGGACATTAGTACCGTCGAATAGTACTAGTATAAGAACTAAACACTAATTTAAGAATTCAGAAATACAAGATGAATATGATGAACCAGTGCAGCAATAGAATAATATAGATAACCGTTTAAACCATAGCAAGCTTATTAAAAGCTATAATTAACATTTGTAGGATTTAAGATGAGATCCTCTGTAACTATCTTCACACAAAGCGGCCCTCCCGCCTCACCCGATATATGCAGGTGGAAGTGTACGTACAATACCACAACTCTAATCAAGCAGCACTGCCGCCTCGCCCCAATGTATGCGGGTGGATGTATAAACATAGTGCCAAGAACCTACACAAAGCGGCTATGCCGCCTCACCCCAATGTATGCGGGTGGAAATGCATCAACGTTACCAATACCAACACAGAGCGGCTATGCCCCCTCGCCCCAATGTATGCGGGTGGTGGTGCCACAACAATACCAAAACTATAAACAAAGCGGTCGTACCGCCTCACCGCAATGTAAGCGGGTGGAGGTGCAGTCCCACAATAGCATAATCCCTACATAAAGAAGTCATGCCGCCTCACCCCAATATATATGCGGGTGGAGGTGTATCACAATCACAATCTCTATACCATAATCCCCACACAAAGCGGTCATGCCGCCTCACCCCAATGTATATGGGTGTAGGTGTATCACAATCACAATCTCTACACAACTTGGCATAATAACTTTCACATAAATCACGACTAGAAATTATAACATGTGGATACATAATCCATAGTTTGGGACACAACCTCAATTTATAATGCAATATGATAAGAGCATTTGAAATACGAATTGAACATATATCTTTATCAAAAAACTTATCGGAATACTCGATTTGTAATCAACATCTTGGAACTTACAAGGATAATGGGAATTCCAATTCTTAAAGAAGAGTTTAGCCAACATACCTCAACTGAGCTTTCTTAAACTCTAAAATATTCCGAAATTCTTAGAAACTTCAATCTATTTTAGAAATATAACAAATTGAATCAAAATTAGGAAGATGATCATGGTTCTAGCTCATTTGAGCATTTTATCAAACGCTAGGTGTGCACAAGGTTTCAAGGTCCTTTTATGGATTCCATCATCCCACAATCCAATCTTTACCATACTTAGTTCAATAATCTTCTTACACCCCTTGATATCACATGCATGTAAGATAATCAACTCTCATGCCCAAAAATTATCTTGCTAATTACCCATTTTCAGATGATTTCAAAATTAGGGTTTAGGGTGTAGAATCTTACCTCTAGGATGAATACCTAGTAAGCTTGCCTTCTTAATCTTCCAAAACTTGAGCAAGAATTGAAGAATAATTATTGAAGGACACCTTCTCACTCTAGGGCACTCTCTCTCACTCTAAAATGTAAGATTATATCTCAAAAATGGCCCAAAACGTGTATTTAACGAAGTAGGGTCAGGTTTTAAAAACCCAAAAATGAAGCTCCGGAACAGGTTCTGCGGTCGCAAATGCAACCGTATATCAGTCGCATAATTGGTGTCCAAAATGACCAAAAATCCGCCTGAGTATGCGGTCACTATGCGGTCCGCATAACTGTTCTGCGGTCGCATAGTACATCGCCAAAAAGTTATGCGGTCGCATAGTCGACTGCATAATTGCTTCCAACTAACCCAATTAAGTGCCTCACTCTGCGGCCATTATGCGGTCCACAGAGTGATTTTGAGGTCGCATAGTGGACCGCCAAAATGCACTTTTCTACCAAAATATTTCCTTTACTTTTCGGTGCATTGTTCAACCCAAAAAGTCCGAGCCGCGGCGAGCAAGCTCGCCGCAAAGAATTTCTATAATACTCAACACGTAAAACCAATTCGGTACAATGAAACATTTTTTTTTTTTGCAAATTTTTACGGGGCCTTACATTATGTAAGCCTCTTTAATATGGATGTACTTATACAACAAGGAAAATAATGCGGTGTTCATAATGATGTACTAAGGAGTGACTTACTTGATGACTTTAGATTGACAGGGCAGTACCTTAATTGATTCCCCTCTATTCCACATCCAAAACATATATTAGCACCATAGTGACACACCCCCGAATGACATCTCATACACTTCACATAATGAGGATGGGATCTACTAAACTAATTCGCCCCACTTACCCGATATTTACCTTTTTTGCATATATCATAAGCATTCCCCTTAGTCTTCCTCCAAGCCTTCATGGCGGGAGTAACAATGTATGCAACAACTCATTGTATGGACTTTTGGAATTGCCCAAATCTACCACCCCTAACACGCTTCTAAGCATACTCACAACATGACGCAAATTATTTTCACCCGCGTATCGGGAAGACCGGGATGGGTGTATCCAACCTAAGGGAATTTGTTCTTATTGTGCCCCTCTTTCCACAACCATAACATATTTCAAGAATCATCCAACATAAACCCGAGTGGCTCTTCTTTCATATCAAACATTTCAGCTTATTGATGGCAATAATCCTCTTTCATTTCTTAGGTGCTCTCACCATATTAACTGGTGGCGTGGTGACATTAATAAAAACAGGGGCACTTTCCCTAGTAACTGGTTCTTTCATTCACTTCTCGCTGCCTCGAACTTGCAGGTTACTCATATGGAAAATGAGACATGACAAGGAAATTAGTTTCCTATATTAAGCTCTATCGCACGATCTGGAGTATCAATAAAGTATGAAATTCCTAAATATCCAAGTAGCCTCCTCATTATAGATGTGGTCGACAACACACCGATAAGAAGGACTCTACTAGACACGACTCCGAGGCATCCTAGGACATTTTAAAATTACCAAGTTTGTCACGTCCCAACCTAAGGGAATTTTGGTTGATAAAATGTGATGATAGTATTAATTTTGGTTGGGAGAATCTTTAGCACCGATATACAACTATTCGCAATACCATTGTTCACAATACCAATGCTCACAATACCAATGTTTACAGTACCAATGTTCACAATCCCAATTTTCACAATACCAATGTCCACAATACCAATGCCAATGTTCACATTACAAATGTCCACAATACCAATACAACCATACTTTTAGCACGGAGTCCGATCACGAACCGATCGGATAGGCCATCTCATTAGAGACATCAACCACAATCACTATCAATACTAATACCACCGTAATTTTAGCACGGAGTACGATCACGACCCGACCGGCTAGGCTATCTTATTAGAGACATCAACCACAATTACTATCAATACCAATACCACCATAATTTTAGCACAGAGTATGATCATGACCCGATTGGCTAGGATATCTCGTTAGAGACATCAACCATAATTACTATCAATATCAATACCACCGTATTGTTAGCACGGAGTCCGATCATGACCCGATCGGCTAGGCTGTCTTATTCGAGATATCAACCTTTTATATCAATCAATATCGTTCATATTAAGGGAAATAATTTAATCATATGAATATCATCCAAAATAAGGGGAATAATCCATAAAAATAACATAGGTACAAATGTATTTACCTCATCATCTTTCACATTATATGAATATCCACTAATATTTTCAAACAATAACAACAACAATTTTTCCTTGGCTCTTTTGGCCATTCACAAGATTCTTTATTCAAGGCACGGTGGCCGTATTTGATATTCCGCACTTTCACCTCTTTCAAATTCAAAGATCACCATCACATATCAACATATATACTATTCCGGAAATCACAACCTTATTCATTAGAAATGAACAATTTAAGTACGATATATTTATTTTCGAGAAATGGAGTACGATAATTGGCAATTGATGCTCAAGTTACAATCATCAACAAGTAACACACCATTTATTCTTGAAATACTTTTTTCCCAAAAAGCACAATATACAATTTTCACTCACGAATATGTAAGAATGCAAAACATATTGAAAATACTCACAATGCATAGCATTTGTTAGAACAGCCACATATGGGCTTGATTTGCGTTCATAAGCTTTTAGTCAATTCTATTTTCGAAGTCAATCTGGAATAGTTGAATCGAGGCTCATTTCATAACCATTCTCACGTCATTTTATTTCATTGGCACCATTGGCCACAAGTATAACTTTTACTCTTGGCACATTGGCCACACTTTGTATCCCCAATTCACTTATTTAACTTTCAATCATGTTTATAGATTATCAACAATAAGACATTTTCCATCAAGACTTTAGGTACACATATGAGCAATTAAGAGTCTTAAAAATATTGGATTTTCTCACACAATTTGGCATCATAACCTTCATTTGAAACACGACACAAAGACATAGCATTTTAATGCACATATCATTCTTGAACACATTCCCAAAGGCTAACATAATGTGATAGGAACATTCGTAACACGTTTTGAATATATAATTCTCGACACTTTGCTTATTCGGGACAATCAAATTTATTGGGAACATCTCGGAACATAGAATAAGGAACTTGAGACAACCATACTTGAAACTTAAGAGAACATCATTGAATTCAATTCTAATAGAGTAGTTTAGCCAACATACCTTGCTTTGAGACAAAGCAAAATTGAACCATAATTAGGAAGATATTCATGGTCTCAGTTCATTTGAGCATTTTATTAAATACTAGGTGTGCAAATTTAACTACAAGGTTCTTCTACAAGATTTTCTTCACTCCACAACCTAATATTTACTTATTTGAGCTCAACAATCTTCCCACAAACCTTATTAGTATAAGCATGTATAAATAATACTCTTACACTCAAGAATCACACTCCCAATCACACATCTTTTACCCCAAACTCGAAATTGAAGACTAGGAGTTTAAATCTTACCTCATAGATGAAGATATTGTGATATTTCCTTGTTAGATTTCAAAGCTTGGGCAAGATCTTGATGAACAAAACACTTTATCTACTTTCTCTCTCTAGAACACTCTCACTTCTCTCTCAAAACCCTCAGATGATTGCCACAAAATAAGCCCCAAAGCTTATTTATCAAATTGGGGTCGGGTTATGAAAATAGAAAAATTAACCTTCTGAAATCAAGTATGCGATCGCATAATGGACCGCAGAATGAGTATGCAGGTCGCACAATGCATCGCAAAATTGATACCCAAAACTGGGCTGCACTGGCCAGGTCTGCGACCATTTTGCGGTTGCATAACCACTTCTGCCATCACATAATGGTTCTGCGATCACAAAATTGGTCGCAGAATCGCATTCTGCCAGCCTTTGGTTATTGGATCATAACTTCTTGTAGAAATTTCCAAATGATGAACGGTTTGAAGCGTTAAAAACTAGACACATATACCTTTCTTTTGATAGTTAATACACCATATAAATGTTCATCTCAAGATAGTTATGCTCGTTTGAAGTTAGGTCTTGTGCGAACTCACTTGAAACTTTATCCCAACATAAAATTTTCAACTTGACATAGCCTTGGGGCTTTGCTTAGACCATAAACCATTCTTAACGCACCTCATACATATATTATCATGACCAATTGATATCATTCATATAATAGTCCTTGTATGCACGCAAAGTAATATAATTAGCGAACATTAACTTTCTTAATAATGCTTCAGTACTTCAAAATTTCCCGGGGTGTTACAGGACAAATTCCAATTCGGATGGCAATTTTAACACATAGGCAACCTGTCCAATTCATCGAAGAATCTTGTATGGCCCGATATACCTCAGACTCAACTTACCCACTTCCCAAAATGTATAACACCCTTCATCGGTGAGATCATCAGGAAAACCCAATCACCAACCTCAACTCCAAATCACGACGTCGGGCATCAGAATAAGATTTTTGCCTACTTTGCGCTATCCTCATTCGTTCTTGTATCACTTTCACTTTCTTAATGGCTTGGTGAATCAAATTTGGCCCATATAATTCAGTTTAGCCGACTTCGAACCATCCAACTGGTGATCTACATCTCCTCCCGTACAACGCCTCGTACGAGGCCATTTTAATACTGGAATGACATCTATTATTGTAGGCAAATTCCATGAGTGGCAGATGGTCATCCCAATTACCCTTGAAATCTAGAACACATGATCACAACATATCTTTGAGTGTCTGAATGGTACGTTCAGCCTGTCCGTCAGTCTGCGGATGGAATACAGTGCTGAGATTCACTTGTGCGCCTAAAGCCTTCTAAAACGACCTCTAAAGGTTAGCCTAAACTGAACTCCTCGGTCTAATATAATAGATACTGGCACACCATGAAGCCTAACAATCTCCTTGATATACAGCCTCGCATAATCTTTAGCCATGTAAGTTGTCTTAATTGGCAATAAATGGGCAGATTTCATATGTCAATCAACTATGATGCTGATATCTTAGTGCCCCATCTTAGTGGCCCATCTTCTCCGATCTCGAAAGCCATAATCTTATTCTGCTGAATGCCTTCTCTCAATCATACTAAGGTAGGATCTTCATATTGGCGTGCTTTTACCTCGGCTACCAAAGACGATTCTACTGTATTCTGTACAATAACATCTCCGTCATCAGAGTCTAACAATCTAATTCTCATATTGGCCAGCTGATGCAGCTCTTTAGTCAACCCTTGTATGCATTCCTCAATGTGTACTAAGCTTCCCATTGACTTGCGATTGAGAGCGTCTGCCACAACATTAGCTTTATCGGGATGGTACAATATCTCGACATTGTAGTCTTTCAGTAATTCAAGCCACCTACTCTGCCTCAAATTCAACTCCTTCTGCTTGAAGATGTATTGTAAACTCTTGTGATCTGTGTAGATGTCAACATGAATGCTATAAAAGTATTGCCGCCATATCTTTAACGTATATATTACTGTAGCCAATTCCAAATCATGAGTCGGGTAATTCTTTTCATGTTTCTTCAACTGTCTTGATGCATAAGAAATCACCTTCCCACATTGCATCAATACGCACCTCAAACCTATACCCGAGGCATCACAATATACCACATAACCTTCTGTTCCTTCTGGGAGAGTGAGCACTGGCGCAGATGTCAATCGATTCTTCAGCTTCTGAAAAATACGTTCACAAGTGTCAAACCACTAGAACTTGGTAGCTTTCAATGTTAACTTAGTCAATGGTGCTGATATACAAGAAAACCCTTCTACAAACCATCTATAATATTCGGCTTGTCCCAGGAAGCTGCAGACTTCTAACGATATTGTATGTCTCGGCCAATTCTTCACTGCATCGATCTTCTGAGTGTCAACTCTAATACCATCATCATATATCACATGGCCAAGTTATGCTACTGTGTTCAGCCATAATTAACATTTGGAGAGCTTAGCATATAACTTATGATCATGTCCGCAAGTGGCCTGTAATGACTCGGCTGGTCGTTTTGAGTGTATTAGCCCCGATACCCTATTTACTATTTTCCCCATATATGTTTCTGCTTAGGTGACTTGTCGGGAGGTCTTGTTTTTGGTTTCGAAGTGTTTTGGGACACTTAGTCCCTAAAACGGAAGCTTAAGTCTTAGGATTTTGACCGTAGTTGGAAGTGTGTGAAGATGACTCCGGAATGGAGTTATGTTGGTTCCGTTAGCTTCGTTGGGTGATTTTAGTCTTAGGAGCGTGTCCGGACTGTGAATCTGAGGTCTGTAGCTAATTTAGGTTTGAAATGGCGAAAGTCTAATTTTTAGGAAGTTTGACCAGGGGTTTGACTTTTGATATTGGGGTCGAATTCCAATTCCAGAAGTTGGAGTAGATCCGTAATATCAAATATGACTTGTGTGCAAAATTTGGGGTCAATCGAACGTGGTTTGATAGGTTTCGGCATCGATTGTAGAAATTGGAAGTTTCAAGTTCATTAAGTTTGAATCGGAGGGTGATTCGTGTTTTTAGCGTTGTTTGATGTGATTTAAGGAATTGAATAAGTTCGTATGATATTTTGGGATGTGTTGGTATGTTTGGTTGAGGTCCCAAGGGCCTCGGGTGAGTTTCAGGTGGTTAACGGATCATTTTTGGACTTTGGTTGATGGCTGATATCTGCTGGTGTACATTTTCTGGTTTCCTCTTACGCATTCACGAGAGGAGCCTCGCGTTCGCGAAGGGTTAATGTGAGCTGGGAAGATTTTGTTCTTCTCGTTCGCAAAGAAGAGGACACGAACGCGAAGGTGTGGTCTGCATGTGCATCGCGAACGCGTGAGGGATGTCGCGTTCTCGAAGAGAAGTGAGGCAGCTGGGGACCCCAAATCTTTGGTCTACGCGTTCGCGAGGTATGGTCTGCATTCGCAATGAGTTGAGCTTGTAAAGCTTCATGTTCACAAAGCGTTGATCGCGTTCACAAAGAGTAAACTGGGAGGCAGTCTGAGTTGGCCTACGCGAACGCGAGAGGACGGTCGCGATCACGAAGAAGGAAATCTCGGCAGACAGTATTAATTTAAAAAATATGAGGGTTTGAACCCATTTTGCATATTTTGAACCAGAGAACACGGAATTGGGCGATTCTTGAAGGGATTTTTGTGGAGTCGATTTGGGTAAGTGATTCCTACTTGGTTTTGGTTAAATCCCATGATTTTATCTTTAATTTTACCATCTAATTTGTGATTTGGGGTGAGAAATTGGGGAAAAATGAGGAAGAACTCTTGAGTTAGAATATTGGGGTTTTGAATGGGATTTTGTTATCGGATTTGAGTAATTTTAGTATGGTTAGGCTCGTAAGTGAATGGGCTTTCGGGTTTTGTGACTATTGTCAGATTTCGAGACACAGGCCCAGGGGCCGGGTTCGGGCCGATTTCAGAGTTTTGGCTTATATTTTCGTATTTTTCTTGTGGAATTGATTCTATTAGCTTGTATTAATTACATCGTACTGCTTGTGGGTAGATTTGGGGCGTTTGGAGATTTATTCGAGGGGCAAAGGCATTGCGGAGTAGGATTTTGCGCGGTTTAAGGTAAGTAACAATTGTAAAACTGGTCCTGAGGGTATGAAACCTCGGATTTTGGCATGATATGACTATTTTGGAGGTGACACACATGCTAGGTGACGGGTGTGTGGGCGTGCACCCTGGGGGATTATGACTTGATCCGTCCCGTGAGACTGTAAAGTCGAATAGGCTATGGTTAATTACATGTTCTCTCTGTGTTATAGAATTTTGACTACAGAGAGGTCGCGTACCTTTGAATTATTTGCTAATTGCTGTCTTGTACTCAGTCATGATTTTACTTGCTCATCATATCTCAGTCTCTTCTTGATTCCTGTTGATACACTATGTTATTTTGTTTGGGCTGATCTTTATGATTTTTGAGGGCCGTAAGACTAGAGAGGTCCATGACTGAGTAAGGCCGAGGGCCTGGTTGCGAGGTATAGATACCGTAGCGCGTGAGTTTCCTGTGCGAATCATGATATTTATACTTAGCACGTGAGTTATCCATGCGGAATCTGATATGATACTGTAGCATATGAGTTGTGTGTGTGGATCTTGATATGATACGATAGCACGTGAGTTGTCCGTGCAGCACGTGAGTGGTCCGTGGAACACGTGAGTTATCCGTACGGATTATAGTGCTTGGACTAAAATGAGCCCCTCCGGAGTCTGTACACCCCCCCCAGTGTGCGTAGGTACCTATTGAGAGTGTGTATTGAGGGCTAACAGCTGAGAGTATGAGCCGTTAAGATGAGTTGAGTGACTGCTGCCTTGAGATGCTGTACTTGCTTTTATTTATTGTTGCACTTAGTTGTTATCTGTCGTTGTTGTGATTTTTTTGGAAGATTCATATCTATTTTCCTTGAGCTTGAACTGATTTGACTTACACCACCAGATTTGAAAGCATGTTCACTCTTTACTGAAAACTTTTGAAATGATCTGTATTTTTTTTATATAGCTCCTCACTGATTCTCAGTTCCTTATTTAATTATGTTACTTGCTGAGTTGGTTGTACTCATGCTACACCCTGCACTTCATGTGCAGATCCAGGTGTGTACGGTTCTGGCGGTCGCCAAGTTCGTGCGCATGCTGATTATCGGAGACTTACGAGGTAGCTGCCAGCATCCGCAGTCCTTGTTTCTCCCTTTCTTATTATCTTTTCTCTTGTATTGGCATTTGGCATAGACTGTAGTAGACTCTGTTTCTAGATTGGTTGTTAGATGCTCAAGGCTTAGTGACACCCCGATGTCGTGCTATCATTCCGCACTTGTGTATTTTTGGGTTTTTACCCCGTTATTATATAAACCTTCAGTTAGTTTAACTGCTTTAGCTCACCTCTATTATATATTGAAAGCATATTGAGATTGTCGGCTTGCCTAGTTCCACGATAGGCGCCCTCATGACTGGTTAGATATTTGGGTCGTGAGAAGTTGGTATTAGAGCCTAGGCTACACAGGTCTCACGAGTCATGAGTGGGCTTAGTAGAGTATTGCGGATCAGTACGGAGACGTCTATACTTATCTTCAAGAGGCTGCAAAACCCTCAGTAAACTCCACATTCTTGAATTCTTGTCGTGCGAATCTAGTGATTCTAGTAACTAAACATCTGTTGTTTCATTCTCTCACAGATGGTGAGGACTCGTACCACTGGGCAGAATGGATAGCCACCAGTACCACCAGCCAGGGCTGCCAGAGGCCGAGGTCATGGTAGAGGCCACAATAGGGGCAGAGGTGCAGCCCGAAAAATAGCTGGGGCAGTATCGCAGATCCACCAATTGCCCCAGATCAGGACCATATTCCAATTGTTGATGCACCAGCTCAGGCACTACCTATGCCCTTTGTGATTCCTGGCCTTCAGGAGGCCTTAGCTCAGATTCTGACCGTGTGCACCAGCCTTGCTCAAGCGGTCTCTGTTTCGACGGCAACAACCACTTCTTAGGCCGGGGGAGGCACTCAGACACCTGCCGCCCGCACACCTGAGTAGGTAGTACAGGGACTCCAGACACCGGGGGCACCACCAGCCTAGCCGGTTGCAGCTGCTCAGGACTATGTGGTTCCTGCTATGTCTGAGGATGAGCAGCGTAGCATTGAGAGGTTTGGGAGACTCCAACCTCCATCTTTGAATGGTACTGAGGGATAGGATGCACAGGGTTTCTTGGACAGGTGTTAGAGGATACTCCATACAGCAGGTATTCTGGAGACCAGTGGGGTCTCGTTCGCTACCTTTCAGTTCTCTGGGGCTGCATTTAGTTGGTGGAAGTCTTACGAGAGGTGTAGCCCGGTTGGCGCAACTCCCCTTACATGGCAGCAGTTATCCGTTATCTTTCTGGAAAAGTTCGTGCCTCAGTCCCGCAGAGAGGAGCTACGCAGATAGTTTGAGCAGCTTCGTTAGGGTGATATGTCGGTGATGCAGTATGTGATGCGATTCTCGGAATTGGCCCATCATGCTATCTGGTTAGTTCCCACAAATAGGGAGAGGATCAGGAGGTTTATAGATGGCCTCACTTTTCAACTGCGGTTGCTTATTACCATAGAGAGAGTGTCCGGTGCTACTTTTGATGAGGTTGTCGACATTGCTCGTCAGATTGAGATGGTTCACAGCCAGGAAAGGGTTTAGAGGGAGGCCAAGAGGCCTCGTGGACATGGTAGATTTAGCGGTTCTGCTTTTGGGGGTCAGTTCCAGCATGGTAGGGGTCGTCCTTTCAAACATGGTCAGACGGCTCGCCCAGTCCACCGTGGTGCATCATCTGTCCACGGGTCGCACAATAATCAGCAGGGCCAGTCGCCGTTCAATACACTACCAGCACAGAGTTCTCACCATGTCTCGTTAGCTCAAGTTTCCACGGGTAGTTCCTCTGGGTATCAGGAGCAGCGGTTCCGTCAGAGGAGGGGTTGTTTTTAGTGCGGAGATTTTGGTCACATTAAGAAAGATTGCCATAGGTTGTTGAGTGGGGCTCCACAGCAGGGTACTTGGCCGATGGCATCAGCACCAGCCCCTCCATCACCCACTCAGCCAGCCTGGGGTGTAGCCCAGTCAGCTAGGGGTCGCCCGAGAGGGGGAGGCAGATTAGGGGGTGGCCAGGCCCATTTCTATGCACTCCCTGCCAGACTAGATGCCATTGCTTCAGATGTTGTGATTACAAGTATTGTCTTAGTTTGCCACAGAGATGCCTCTGTATTATTTGACCCTGGTTCCACTTATTCATATGTTTCCTCGTATTTCGCTCATTTTCTAGATATGCCCCGTGAGTCTTTAGTTTTATCTGTTCATGTATCTAGTCATGTGGGTGATACTATTATTGTGGACCGCGTATATCAGTCATGTGTCGTGACTATTGGGGGTGTGGAGACCAGAGTGGATCTTTTGCTGCTCAGTATGGTCGATTTTGATGTGATATTGGGTATGGATTGGTTGTCTCCAGGTCATGCTGTTCTAGATTGTCATGCTAAGACTGTGACATTTGCGATGCCGGGGTTGCCGAGGGTTGACTAGAGTGGTTCTATAGACTATGTTCCCAGTAGAGTGATTTCATACTTGAAGGCTCAGCGGATGGTTGAGAAGGGTTGTCTATCCTATTTGGCTTTTGTGAGGGATGTTAGCGCAGAGACTCCTGCCATTGATTCTGTTCCGGTGGTGCGAGATTTTCCGGATGTGTTTCCTACATACTTGCCGGGTATGCTGCCCTATAGGGATATTGATTTCGATATTGATTTGGTTTCATGCACTCAGCCCATTTCTATTCCACCGTACCGTATGGCACCGACTGAGTTGAAGGAGTTGAAGGAGCAGCTTCAGGAACTCCTTGATAAGGGGTTTATTCGGCCTAGCATGTCACCTTGGGGTGCACCAGTTCTATTTGTGAAAAAGAAGGATGGTATTATGAGAATGTGCATTGATTACAGACAGTTGAATAAGGTCACAATCAAGAACAAGTATCCTTTACCGCGTATTGATGATTTGTTTGACCAGCTTCAGGGAGCGATGGTGTTATCCAAGATTGATTTGAGGTCAGGGTATCACCAGTTAAAGATTCGGGACTCAGATATTCTTAAGACATCTTTCAGGACCCGATATGGCCATTATGAGTTCCTTGTGATGTCTTTTGGGCTGACCAATGCCCCAGCAGCGTTCAAGCATTTGATAAACAGTGTGTTTCAGCCTTATCTTGACTCATTCCTTATAGTATTCATTGATGACATTCCGGTGTACTCTCATAGCTAGGAGGAGCATGCTCAGCATCTGAGGATTGTGTTACAGCGATTGAGGAAGGAGAAACTTTATGCAAAGTTCTCCAAGTGTGAGTTTTGGCTCGGTTCAGTGGCGTTCTTGGGGCACGTGGTGTCTAGTGAGGGTATTCAGGTGGATCCGAAGAAGATAGAGGCGGTGCAGAGTTGGCCCAGACTGTCCTCAGCCACGGAGATTCAGAGCTTTGTTGGGTTGGCGGGCTATTACCGTCGTTTTGTGGAGGGTTTCTCATCTATTGCATCGCCCTTGACTAAATTGACACAGAAAGGTGCTTCTTTCAGGTGGTCGGAGGAGTGTGAGGAGAGCTTTCAGAAGCTCAAGACTGCTTTGACCATGACTCCAATTCTAGTTCTACCATCAGCTTCTGGTTCTTACACAATGTATTGTGATGCCTCACGGATCGACATTAGGTATGTTTTGATGCAGGGGGTAGAGTGATTGCTTATGTTTCATGCCAGTTGAAGCACAATGATAAGAACTATCTTGTCCACGACCTTGAGTTAGCAGCTATTGTTCACGCCTTGAAGATTAAGCAGCACTATTTATACAGGGTCCATTGTGAGATTTACACTAATCATCGGAGTTTGCAGCATCTGTTCTAACAGAAAGATCTTAACTTGCGTTAGCAGAAGTGGTTGGAGCTTCTTAAGGACTATGATATCACCATTTTGTACAATCCCGGGAAGGTCAATATGGTGGCCGATGCTTTGAGTCGCTGGGCGGAGAGTTTGGGGAGCTTAGCATACCTTCCAGCAGCAGAGAGGCCATTAGCATTGGATGTTCAGGCCTTAGCTAGCCAGTTTGTTAGATTGGATGTTTCTGAGCCGAGTCGAGTATTTGCTTGTGTGGTCTCTCGGTCTTCTCTTTATGATCGTATCAGGGAGCGTCAGTATGATGACTCCATCTGCTTGTCCTTAAGTACACAGTCCAGCACGGTGATGCTAAGTAGGTGACTATTGGGGATGATGGTTCATTGAGGATGCAGGGCAGGCTATGTGTGCCCAATGTAGATTGTTTGCGTAATTTGATTCTACAGGAAGCTCACAGTTCGCGGTATGCTATTCATCCGGGTGCCGCGAAGATGTATCATGACTTAAGATAGCATTACTGGTGGAGAAGAATGAAGATGGACATAGTGGAGTATGTAGCTCGGTGCCTAAATTGCCAGCAGGTAAATTATGAGCATCAGCGACCAGGCGGGTTCCTTCAGAAGTTAGAAATTCCGGAGTGGAAATGGGAGCGGATCACTATGGATTTCGTTGTTGGGCTTCCACGGACTCAGCGGAAGTTTGATGTAGTTTGGGTGATTATGGACCAGCTTACCAAGTCAGCTCATTTCATTCCTATGATGACTACCTATTCTTCCGAGCAGCTGGCTCGAGTGTATATCTACGAGATCGTCAGGCTTCATGGCATACTGGTATCTATCATTTCTGAACGGGGTACGCAGTTTACATCATGGTTCTGGAGGGCCTTACAACATGAGTTGGGTACTTGAGTGGAGTTGAGCACAACATTTCACCCTCAGACGGAGGGACAGTCCGAGCGCGCTATTAAGATATTAGAGGATATGCTCCATGCGTGTGTGATGGAGTTTGGGGGTTCGTGGGATCAGTTCTTTCCACTAGCAAAGTTTGCCTACAACAACAGTTATCAGTCGAGCATCCAGATGGCACCATATGAGGCTCTGTATGGTAGGCGGTGTAGGTCTCCAGTGGGTTGGATCAAGCCAGGCGAGGCTAGACTATTGGGTACAGACTTGGTACAGGATGCTCTGGAAAAGGTTAAGCCGGGCGACGTGTTGGGGAGGTTGCTTATGAGCTTGCCTTGCCTCCCAGTCTAGCAGAAGTTCATCCAGTATTTCATGTTTCTATGCTCTGGAAGTATCACGACGATCCGTCTCACGTATTGGATTTTAGCTCAGTCTAATTAGACAAGGATTTATCTTATGTTAAGGAGTCGGTGGAGATCTTAAATAGGCAGGTTCGAAAGCTAAGGTCAAAGAATATTGCTTCTGTGAAGGTTCAGTGGAAGGGTCAACCGGTGGAGGAGGCGACTTGGGAGACCGAGCATGATATTCGCAGCCGTTATCCTCATCTTTTCACCACTTCAGGTATTTCTCTAAGCTCATTCGAGGACGAACGATTATTTTAAGGGGGGGAGGATGTAACGACCCGGACGGTCGTTTTAAGTGTATTGGCCACGATCCCTTAATTATTGTTTTCCCTGTATCTGTTTCTACTTACGTGACTTATCGGGAGGTCTTGTTTTTTGTTTCAGAGTGTTTTGGGACACTTAGTCCCTAAAATGGAAGCTTAAGTCTCAGGATTTTGACTGTAGTCGAAAGTGTGTGAAGACGACTCCGGAATAGAGTTCTGTTGGTTCCGTTAGCTTTGTTGGGTGATTTTGGACTTAGGAGCGTGTCCGGACTATGTATATGAGGTCTATAGCTAATTTAGGCTTGAAATGGCGAAAGTAGAATTATTGGGAAGTTTGACCGGGGGGTTGACTTTTGATATGAGGGTCGAATTCTGATTCCGGAAGTTGGAGTAGATCTGTAATATCAACTATGACTTATGTGTAAAATTTGGGGTTAATCGAACGTGGTTTGATAGGTTCCGGCATCAATTGTAGAAATTGGAAGTTTCAAGTTTATTAAGTTTGAATCGGAGGGTGATTCGTGTTTTTAGCATTTTTTGATGTAATTTGAGGATTAGACTAAGTTCGTATCATGTTTTGGGATGTGTTGGTGTGTTTGGTTGAGGTCCCGGGGGCCTCGCGTGTGTTTCAAGTGGTTAACTGATCATTTTTGGACATTGGTTGATGATTGATATCTGCTGGTGTACATTTTCAGGTTTCCTCTTACGCATTCACGAGAGGAGCCTCGCGTTCGCGAAGGGTTAATATGAGCTAGGAAGATTTTGTTCTACGCGTTCGCGAAGAAGAGGATGCGAACGTGAAGGTGTGGTCTGCGTGTACATTGCGAACGAATGAGGGGTGTCACGTTCGCGAAGAGAAGTGAAGCAGCTGGGGACCCCAGGGGTTTGGTCTATGCTTTTGCGAAGTATGGGCCACATTCGTGATGAGTTGAGCTAGTAAAGCTTCGCATTCGTGAAGCGTTGATCGCGTTCGCGAAGAGTAAATTGGGAGGCAATCTGAGTTGGCCTATGCGAACGTGAGAGGACGGTCGCATTCGCGAAGAAGGAAATCTGGGCAGACAATATTAATTTAAAAAAAACGAGGGTTTGAACCCATTTTGCATTTTTTGAGCTAGAGAACACGGAATTGGGCGATGCTTGAAGGGATATTTGTGGAGTCGATTGGGGTAAGTGATTCCTACTTGGTTTTAGTTAAATCCCATGATTTCATCTTTAATTTTACCACAAATTCGTGATTAGGGGTGAGAAATTGGGAAAAAAGAGAAAGAACTCTTGAGTTAGAATTTTGAGGTTTTGAATGGGATTTTTTTATCGGATTTGAGTAATATTGGTATGGTTAGGCTCGTGAGTGAATGGGCTTAACTTTTGTCTAATTTTGAGACGCGGGTCCGGGGGCCGGGTTCGGGCCAATTTCGGATTTTTTGGCTTATAATTTTGTGTTTTTCTTGTAGATTGATTCTTTTAGCTTGTATTAATTACATCGTACTGTTTGTGGCTAGATTCGAGACGTTTGGAGATTTATTCGAGGGGCAAGGGCATTGCGGAGTAGGATTTTGCGCGATTTGAGGTAAGTAACAATTCTAAATCTGGTCCTGAGGGTATGAAACCCCGAATTTTTGGTATGATGTGACTATTTTGGAGGTGACGCACATGCTAGGTGACGGGCACTTGGGTGTGCACCGTGGGGGATTGTGACTTGGTCCATCCCG
The DNA here is from genome assembly GCF_000715075.1 of Nicotiana tabacum. Classification (NCBI taxonomy): domain Eukaryota; kingdom Viridiplantae; phylum Streptophyta; class Magnoliopsida; order Solanales; family Solanaceae; genus Nicotiana; species Nicotiana tabacum. The sequence goes on along the minus strand of NC_134091.1, from coordinate 75,329,178 downwards.
TGAGACTGTAAAGTCGAATAGCCTATGGTTAATTACATGTTCTCTCTATGTTATACAAATTTGACTACAAATCATGTTAGAAATCATGCTTAGGCTATGTGATAGTATGGTTGGGACCCGGAGAGGTCGCGTACCTGTGAATTATTTGCTAATTGCTGTCTTGTACTCAGTCATGGTTTTACTTGCGCATCATATCTCAGTCTCTTCTTGATTCTTGTTGAGACTAGAGAGGTTCATGACTGAGTGAGGCCGAGGGCCTGTTGCGAGGTATAGATACTGTAGCACGTGAGTTGCCAGTGCGAATCATGATGTTTATACTTAGCACGTGACTTGTCTGTGCGGATTCTGATATGATACTGTAGCACGTGAGTTGTCCATGCAGATCTTGATATGATACGATAACGCATGAGTTGTCCGTGCAGTATGTGAGTTGTCCGTGCGAATTATAGTGCTTTGGCTAAAATGAGCCCCTACGCAGTCTGTACACCCCCAGTGAGCGCAGGTACCTATTGAGAGTGTGTATTGAGGGTTAAGAGCCAAGAGTATGAGCTGTTGAGATGAGTTGAGTGACTGCTGCCTTGAGAGGCTATACTTGCTTTTATTTATTGTTGCACATAGTTGTTATCTATCGTTGTTGTGAAATTTCTGGAAGATTCATATCTGTTTTACTTGAGCTCGAACTGATTTGACTTACATTACCGGATTTGAAAGCATGTTCACTCTTTACTGAAAACTTTTGAAATAATTGGTATTTTTTTTATATAGCTCGTCATTGCTTCTCAGTTCCTTATTTAATTCTATTACTTGCTGAGTTGGTTGTACTCATGCTACACCCTGCACTTTATGTGCAGATTTAGGTATGTACGGTTCTAGCGGTCGCTGAGTTCGTTCGCGAGCTGATTATCGGAGACTTACGAGGTAGCCGCCGGCATCCGCAGTCCTTGTTTCTCCCTTTCTTATTATATTTTCTCTCTTGTATTGCCATTTGGCACAGACTGTAGAAGACTCTATTTCTAGATTGGTTGTTAGATGCTCATGGCTTAGTAACACCCTAATGTCAGGCTATCATTCCGCACTTGTATTTTTTGGGTTTTTACCCTGTTATTATGTAAACCTTCAATTAGTTTAATTGCTTTAGCTCACCCCTGTTATATATTGAAAGCATATTGAGACTGTCGGCTAGCCTAGTTGCATGATAGGCGCCATCACGATTGGTTAGGTATTTGGGTCGTGACATGGCCTACATGTTCCGCCTCCGAACGAGAATACACCAAAATGTCATCAATGAATAAGTTGACGAACATGTCAAGATAGGGTCTGAATACACTATTCATGAGATCAATAAAAGCAGTTGGGGCATTGGCTAGCCCGAACGACATGACCAAGAACTCAAAGTGCCCATATCTTGTTCGGAAGGCCATCTTCGGAATATCATTTTCCTTAACCCTCACCTGATGATACCCTGAATGTAAGTCAATCTTGGAGAAATACTTGGCACCCTGGAGTTGGTCAAACAAGTCGTCAATGTTACATCCCGTACTTTTGTACATTGGATTTATCGTAAGATAATTGACATAAGTTCAAGGACAAGACTATTTTTGAGGTTATAAGTATTTATGCTATTTATAACAAGTGATAAGTAAAGTCATGAAGGTTAGAGGGTAAACGAATCGAAGAAAATGAGTTTCGTCGAAGTTTGACATTGTGGGATTAAAAAAACGGTCCAAGCTATAATACCCCATATTTATAGACTGGTACTATACCACATGACCATAATCGTAAGGTATATGAAGTATATTAGTATTTAAGTGAAATGAGACCTAGAAATTATTGTGTGAATATTGGAATAAAGTTGGAGAATATGGATTTAGTTATAAGTGGATAAGTGCAAGAATTGTTTTGGCCACGAGGGACCATGACAACTAAAGTAAAATGTGACTAATATATGTATATATTCTGGTGGTGTCATATTTTGGGATGAGTATGCTTGCTAAGCATTGAAGTGTGTAAGTAGGGTGGACCCCACTGCCTACCAAGAAAGATTAGTTGGGATCCTTTATTTAGGTGGCTTTCTAGAAAATAACTATGGATATATACAACAAGTATGGCACTTTAGCCATTACAAATTGATATATATCAAGTATAATTTTGGATAGTTACTATTATTACTATTTTCGGATATGCTCTAAAATATACACTTGATATGAGAAAGTTTATAAATGGGACTTTTTTTGTTATAAAGATAGAAATTATTTTCTTATAATAAAAGTTATATTTACCCATTTTGAGAATTAATAGCAGAAAAAATTGGACTTTTGAGGTTAGATGGGAAATATTAGAATTTGAAATAATTTTTTACCAATGTCATAATCTTCACGTCTCTATGAAATATTTGGGTATGTATTAACCTTATAAAATGACCATGATTTATTAGTAATTGAATATTACCAAAGTCCTATATTAGGATGAAGACAAAATGATTATTTTGTTTAACCCTTCCACGTGGGTTCATAAATGACTCTATTCATAGAAGTACTAGGGGTCTTAGAAAATACGTAAGTTGATAAAGTTAATTTTGTGATATTAACCGAAGGCATATTGATCGTATGTCGTCCCGAGAGACATTGGGTACCAGCTACGCCCCCAAGGTTTGGGGCATGACAAAAGTGGTATCAGAGCCAGGTTCTGTCCTAGGGAGTCTACAATGTCGTGCCTAGTAGAGTCTCACTTATGGGTATGTTGCGCGTCACATTTATAATTGATAGGCTATAGGGCATTTAGGAAATGTTACCCTTCTTTTATTTCCAGATCGTGCCATGGAGCTGAGTCGTAAGAAGTCAGTATGAATCATTCGCCGGATTTTGTATGCACCAGAGGTGCATGTATCGCAATAGAGCTTTAAGGCGTGGATGTAATTCTCACCTATGTGGAAGGGAGGTTATGAAAGTGACAGAAGGTACGATGCGAGATTGAAAGGTAAGTTAGGTAAAGGTGAAGAAGGTACGAGATACTCAAGTGCACAAGGTTGTGAATAGTCCAGACATCAGATAGAGGTTGGGTTTTAGTTTAGTTTGCAAAGGAGACTCTGCAAAATTTTCGAAAGTCTCTAAGAGTTAACATTCGAGGACGGATGTTTCTAAAGGTGGGAAGGATGTTACATCCCGTACTTTTGTACGTTGGATTTGTCGTAAGATAATTGACATACGTTCAAGGACAAGATTATTTTCTGAGGTTATAAGTATTTATGCTATTTATAACAAGTGCTAAGTAAAGTCACGAAGGTTAGAGGGTAAAAGAATCGAAGAAAATGAGTTTCGTCGAAATTTGACATTGTGGGATGAAAAAATATTTCAAGCTATAATACTCCGTATTTATGGACTGGTGCTATACTACATCACTATAATAGTAAGACATATGAAGTATATTAGTATTTAAGTGAAAAGAGACCTAGAAATTATTGTGTGAATAATTGGTTAAATGTTGGTATAAAGTTGGAGAATATAGAATTAGTTATAAGTGGATAAGTACAAGAATTGTTTTGTCCACGTGGGACCATGACAACTAAAGTAAAATGTGACTAATATATGTATATAATCTGGTGGTGTCACAGTTTGGGATGAGTATGCTTGCTAAGCATTGAAGTGTATAAGTGGGGTGTACCTCACGGCCTACTAAGAAAGATTAGTTGTGATCCTTTATTTAGGTGACTTTCTAGAAAAGAACTAAGGATATATACATATATAAATATCAAGTATAATTTTGGATAGTTACTATTATTACTATTTTCGGATATGTTTTAAATTATACACTTGATATGTGAAAGTTTATAAATGAGATTTTTTTTGTTATAAAGAAGAAGTTATTTTCTCATAATAAAAGTTATCTTTATCCATTTTGAGAGTTAATAGTACAAATATTTGGACTTTTGAGTTAGATGGAAAATATTAGAATTTGATATAATATTTTACCAATGTCATAATCTTCACGTCTCTATGAAATATTAGTGTACGTATTAACCTAATAAAATGCCCATGATTTATTAGTAATTGAATATTTTTAAAGTCCTATGTTAGGATGAAGACAAAATGATTATTTTCTTTAACCCTTCTAGGTATGTCATAGTATATTATTTCAAATTATTGGATAAGAAGATTAAGTTTCTCTCTTTATTTAATCACACACCGCCTATTCAATGTACTATCTTTGTATATGTATACTTAAAGGGGGAGTGGCCACAGAAGAGTTTTTATACTTGTTATATCTTTTTGGATGAAGTTACTTCATGATAAAGATAGCTTCATGTTTGTATATATAAGCTAAGCAACTCTATGTCTTTCTCGATCTTTTCTTTTGTACCAACGAAATATAGCAACACTTTTAGTTAGGAGTTCATTCTTTTATTTTGGAAAATTCATACTTTGATCTTGAGAATAAGTTATTTTTTCTAAGGAAGCGTTGGCAGCAACGTTCTCACTTTGAGGATAATTCTTTATCCAAGATTAATTCTTCATCTATGACCTTGTACAAGATCTATGAGCAATTAAGGTATGTTAAGGCTATCCCTTATCTCCTTTTGGCATGATCCATATAATACAAACGAAATGACCAAACGTGCAACTTTCATAAATGACTCTATTCATAGAAGTACTAGGTGTCTTAGAAAATACGTAAGTTGGTAAAGTTTATTTCGTGATATTAACCGAAGGCATATTGATCGTATGACATCCCGAGAGATTTTATTGACTTACTTCATTATGCATTGCATTCAATTATACATGTACATTGACCCATGACCAGATGGCATTAAATACGCATATATATATATATATATATATATATATATATATATATATATATATATATATATATATATATATATATATATATATATATATATATATATATATATGGGGCATGGGGAAAGATTACGACGTTATATACGTACCACCACTTGATCAGTTGGTATACGTTATGATTTCATCCACAGAGGCTGAGATGATATGATGGGATACCTTTAGAGGCTTGATGATGTTATGTATGCATAGACCTATGCAATATATGACATTTATATGCATATGCATGCCATTATAAATATTTTATGATTCACAGAGCTATCCAGACTTACAAGTTGAGTCCTTTACTCCATGTTTCTTTTATGCCATTTATATACTGATTTCATGCCTTACATACTCGGTACATTATTCGTACTGATGTCCTTTTCATTGTGGACATTTGATTCATTCCTGCAGGTGTAGGTAATAAGTTTGACGAGCCCTCATAGTATATGAGGTTAGCATTCAGTGAAGGAATAGTAAGACTCCACTTCATTCGGAGTGCAGCCGAGTTTATAAGTCATCGTATCAGAGTTTTGCCACAGACTTATGGGTAGGCTGGGGCCCTATCCCATTTGATGTCAATTACTCTTAGAGGCTTTGTAGACACAAGTTCATTATGTACAGCCTTGACGGCCCATGCGTATTCATGTTTTAAGTACGATGTATCGCTGATACAACGTTTGCCCACTTAAAGTTATGCATTACAAGTGGTGGCCATGATGGTCATAGAAAGAATGAGTTTAGCCAACTCGACTTATGTACTGGTCGAACGATCATGAGTTACATAGTGTTTTGCTCGGGCCAGTACGACATCGGGTGCCAGCTACGCCCCCAGGTTTGGGGCGTGACAGTCAATCCTCGGACATGGATACTTGTTCTTTATATTAACCTTATTCAACTGTCGATAATTGATACACATACTTAACGACCCATTTTTTCCGCACGAACAAGACTGGCGCACCCCAAGGTGAAGTGCTAGGCCAAATGAAGCCCTTATCCAACAACTCTTTCAACTGCGCCTTCAACTCTCGCAACTCTGCCGGGGCCATCCTGTACGGAGGGATAGAGATCGGCTAAGTGTCAGGCAACACATCAATGCTAAATTCAATCTCCCTTTCAGCAGGAAGGCCTAGGAGTTCATCTTGGAAAACATCTAGAAATTCATTGTCGACGGGAACTGATTGTAGAGTAGGTAGCTTTGACTCCGCATCTCTAACATGAACGAGATAGTAAATGTAACTTTTCGAGATTATTTTCCTTGCATTAAGATAGGAAATAAACATACCTTCCGGCGTAGTAATGTTCCCCTTCCATTCAATGATGGGTTCACCGGGAAACAGAAACCTAACCATCTTCGTACGACAATCAATGTTTGCATAACATGATGCCAACCAATCTATTCCCATTATCATATTGAAATCAACCATTTCTAACTCAAATAGTTTCGCCGAGGTTTGACGACTACAAATCATCACTGTGCAGCCTCCATATACTATTCTAGCAATCACAGAATCTCCTATCGGAGTGGATACCGCAAGTGATTTACTTATAAATTCAGGTTCAACGCCAAACTTATTAGCTACAAAGGGTGCAACATATGATAATGTAGATCCCAGATCAATAATTGCATATAATCATAAGAAAACACTAACAATATACCTATAACAACATCCGAAGATGACTCGAGATCCTATCGACCTGCGAGAGCATAGGTTTGATTTTGAGTACCGCTCGACCTCGACACTGCACCTCTACCTCTACCACGACCCATCGACTACTGAAAACCCCGTGTTGGAGGTCGAACTAATAAGGAAGAACCAGACACAGATTCAGTCGGCTGAGCCATACCACCATCTCTTCTGATAGGACAATCCCGCAGCATATAGCCAGGATGTCAGCAAAAATAGCAGGCATAGGAACCTCGACAGCACAGTCCAATGTGGGCCTTACTGCACTGATCACAACGGGGTGCTGGGGGTCTCGTCTGACTAGTATCCCTATGATATTGTGAGCCTGATGCCCGTGAACTCTACCCTGGACCAGAATAGATAGATCGATCATACCGAAGCCTCTGATTATGTGAAGGAATACTAGCTACAGGTGGCGCCGAAATCCTCGAAGACTGGGGCCTGAAACTACTTCTGAAGTCACTAGAATACCCTGCGAATCTCGCCCTCTTATGTTGGCCCCTATCCTGCTCTTTATCTGCCATTTGATATCGCTTGCGATCCTCTAGTGTCTGGGTATATGCCTGAATACGGGAAATATCCATGCCCTCTACCAAGGAGGCTGTGGTGCACTCAGTGATCAAATGTGGTCCCAACCCGTTCATGAACTGGTGCATCCTATTGCTCATATCAGCCACCATATGGGGAGCATGCCTTGCTAAAGAATTAAATTGCTTACTATACTCTCGCACACTTATATTACCTTGTCAAAGGTTCCAGCACTGATTAGCTCTATCTCGCCGTATCTCAATTGGCAAGTAGTGACGAAGAAGGCCATAGAAAATTCATTCCACACATCTTGAGGAGTGTTCGGACCCCTGGATCTCTCCCTACAGTCATACCAGAAAATCGCTAACTCCCATAACCGATAAGAAGCCAACTCTACTGCCTCAGTATCACTAGTGTGCATAACCCGCAGTGTACGATGAACCTGATCAATAAAAGTCCGCGAGTCCTCCTTAGGGTTTGATCTGGTAAACACTGGAGGGTCTAGATTAATAAAATCATGAACTCTCGCACTATTCGGTCTGTCAGCAGCACTGGTATTCTACCTCTAAGCCTGAGCAGCTACCAATCTAGTCAACAACTACACCACACTACGCATATCTTGGTCTGTAGTTCCAGACTATTAGACTTACCGCGCTCAACCGAGAGAACCCAACCGAGCAAGCCTATTAGACTTACTTCTACCCAAACTCATCTATGAATAAAGAGGAGATGTACTCCATTACTCACTCACTAAAAAGATTTTATTAACAACTTCATTTTCATTCCCATTAGTAGCTTCATTCATAATTTCCAAAACATTATGAGTTTATAGAATTAATGAAAAAAAACATAATTTCCATGTACCAACATTTCTAGTTCAATTGCCAACATCAACCATAACCCACAACCTGTCTACGGAGCCTCTAAATACAATAGGAGAGTAATATGGAAATGCCGGCAACAAGGCCCCGGCTATACCTCAAAACACTGTAAATGAGAAGCAAAAGATACATGACCCTGAAATGAAGTGGGGCTCACCAAATCAGCTGGAAAGAGTGTACTGCTATCACTGATCAATGCCGCCTGCTGAAGAACCACTTGCATCCATTAAAGATGCAGCGCCCCCGGCAAAAGGGATGTTAGTACTGTCGAATAGCACTAGTATGTATAGCTAAAAATCCTCTTTCAAAATAGAATGCCCATTTAAGAAAAGGCAACACATAGAAACAACAAGTCACAATCAACAATATCCAAACGTCCAGTTTAAACATAATAATTTCCAAAATACAAACTTCATATATAATTTTGGTTGGGAGATCATTAGCACCGATATACCACCGTCTTTGTTAGCACAGAGTCCCATCACGCCCGATCGGCTAGGCCATCTCCACACGAACAATGTGGGTTGACATGTGATGCGAAAGAAAGTTGTTACCAAGAGTAGTACCACCATATGCGCAATATGGCGTCTGATCTCGATCAACTAGGCCGCCTTCCCACATATGTCGCGCGGGTTGACTTTTCCAATCCACAAAGGTTCCAGTTTCATCCCAACTAAAGGGAATAATATCACAATCCACCCCTACACCGGCACGTGTAGTTTCAGGTGTGGGCCTTATGACCCACCCTTTCTCGGTATTGCTAATGATTCTCCCAACAATAGTTTTGATTTGATTTGCAAACAGAAATATCATAAATACAATTGTACTCACCTCAACATCTTTCACATTGTATGAATTCTCATTAGTATTTCCAGTCATTCACAACGACAATATTTCCTTGGCTCATTAGGCCATTCACAAGATTCTTTATTCCTGGCACGATGGCCATATTTCATATTCCATACTTTCACCTCTTTCAATTTCAAAGATCACCATCAAGTATCAACATATACGATATTTTAAAAATCATATACTTCAAATCCATTTGAAATGGAAACTTCAAACACAAATGGTTTCTTCCCAAATAATGAAGCATACCAATCAACAATAGAAACACACATGGAAAATCATAAACAGTCAATACACTATTTACTCTTGCAATACTCTCCCCCAGAAATGACAATGTACAATTTCAACACATGAGTATATAGAACTTGAATCCCACTGGATATATTTATAAATCAAAGCATTAGTTAAAGCAGCCACTAATGGGCATGAATTTAGTACAAAAGCTTTTAGACAATTCTATCTTTCATTGAAACATGACTCAAAGCCATAACCTTTTAATACATAACCCACACTTTGAAACTTATAGAAACATTATGGAATTCAATTCAAAGAGAGAAAGTTTAGCCAACATACCTCAATCGTGCTTCTTTAGACTCTACATTGAACCCAAAATTAGGAAAACGTTCATGGTTCTAGTTCACTTCTAATTTTTCCCACACTCTTTATCACATGCATGCAAGATAAACAACCCTCACACCCATGGACCATCTTATTAATACCCCATTATAGCTATGTTTTAAATTAAGAGTTGGGGTGATGAAGTCTTACCTTTTTGGATGAAGAATTTGGTACTCTAATTGAATATTTCCAAGCTTTGAGTGATGGTTGAAGATTAATTGGTGGAAATTAGGCTCTCCCTCTAGAACCCTCTCTCTTTCACACTAGAAATATGAGAAATGAGCTTCAAAATGGACTAAATGGATGTTTTAACGGAATGGGGGTCGGGTTTTAAATTAAGAAAAATGGTGCCCCGACACAGGTCTGCGGTCGCATATGCAACCGTATAATGGTTATGCGGTCCGTAAAGTGACCACAGAAATGGCCCTCAGGGGCCTGAACTTACGGCCCAGGTATGCGACCAGTATGCGGTCCACATACTCATTCTGCAGTCGCATAATGCACCGCAGAACGTTCTGCGGTCGCATAATGCACCGTAGAACTCCCTCCACAAAAACTCAAGAGGGATTATGCGATCGATATGTAGTACGCATATTGATTATGCAGTCGCATAATCGACCGCAAAACTGACCTCAGGTTAGTCAAACTTACTGCTTCACTCTGCGGCCATTATACGGTCCGCATAGTGATTATGCGGCCGCATAATGGGCAGCATAAACGCGCTTTTCCGCCAAATATTTTCCTTTACTTTTTAGTGCATTGTTCAATCCAAAAAGTCTGACACCATCCTCAAACATGTAAGCCTACTCCGGCACCACGAAACCTTGAATTCACTTGCGAAAATTACGGGGATTTACACTGAAATACTTCAAAATTTTCCGGGGTGTTACAGTAGTGCCTGACAGAGGAACTTGAGGTGCTGGGTCCCTTTTAATATCCTCTGGAGGGGATGGAGTAGATGAGGTATGAGACGACATCTCGCCATGAGCCTCACTTTGGCCTGCTCTGGCTGGAGGCATCTGACTGGTACCCTCTCCCGCAGTTGTATCAAGCCGTCTACTAATCGCTTGCTTCCTAGTCGAAGGAATCACTGAAGGAAAACAAGGTGAATATTAGAGATGAACACTTATGACTCAACTCTACGCACAATCTAGATTCAGAAGGAAGGTAACAACCCTAGATGCCATGTAGCCTCCTGATTATAAATGTGACGTGCCACACATCCAAAATCAAGACTCTACTAGACACAGTTCATTGACAACTCCTCGGACATACTTGCTCTGATACCAAGTCTGTCACGACCCAAACTGGAGGGCCATGACTGGCAACCGAGCCATACCTGCTGAGCACCAATGTACATTTTATCTAACCTTTCTTATTATCTATAAGGGCCGACGAGATTAACATAAATGATAGATATGAATCATAAACAACCAACAATGACAGATAATGGCCTAAAAATATATAACATGGGCTGACAAGGCTGTCATGAAGCTATATGTCACGACCCAAAATCCGCTATAGGTCGTGATGGCACCTAATACCGTCCTCAGGCAAGCCAATAGTGATTAATCAACTTAGTTACTCGTTTTATTATTTTTGAAATCATGAATCCCCTTAAATAAGTAGAGTAAAACCTGGTACTCCTAGAACAACCCCTGATTTTATTTTCCAATCTCCGTATAAAATATAAATTACAAGGTGAAATGGTAATAATTACACGAACTACAATAATGAACATCAAGTAGGAACCCCAAAAATCCGGTGTCACAAGTGCATGAGATTCTACCAAGAAATATAATAAAATACAACATCTTTCTGGAATACAAGTTATACAGGTGACTGTAAATAACTCTGATGGAGACTCTGTATACTGCGGATCGTAATATGGAATGCAGCTCACCATAAAGTCCCCGCAATAGCCGTTTCTCTACGCCCAAAAATACCACCAGGAATATATATATATACCTGCACAAAAAATGCAGCAAGTGTAGCATGAATACATAAATCAACGCGTACCCAGTGAGTATCTAGCCTAACCGAGGAGAAGTAGTGATGAGGGGTCGACATCGACACTTACTAGTGGTCCAATAAATCAAGTACAACCGAAAGTAAACAAGTATGCGGCATGGTAAAAATAGTGTAAACAAAGTCAAGTACGCGGTACGTTCATCCTCTGAACAATAAACGCAAGCCCTCAATTATCGGTCACCTCCCCAACCAGAGTATATGTGGGATATGGTCCCCACCAGATAGATCGTCACAACTCAAATCAGGAAAACTCACAGATACGATGGCTTTTTGCCAAATATTATGCACGACGCTGCCGAGGTGAACAACCTGGTCCCATAAGAGTATTTATAGAAATGCCGAGGCGTACGACCCGATCCCATAATAATGTGTGCAATACTGAGTGTCGAATGACACGAACCATAGATGCATCTATTATACTGTCGAGGAGAACGGCCCGCTCCCATGAGAATATGATACTTTAACGGGTCCATGACCCCACTCACGAAGATATGTGTGAGTTATGAAATATAGAGAAGCTTTTCAATGAAAACGCACAACGCGCAAAAAATTCTTAAGGGAAAACACAAATTATTCCGCGGATTATCAAGTAGCTTGTCACCTCTCTACAATAGCGAGTGTATCACCCTATGCAAGTGTAGTATCAAGTCGCAACGCGAAATAAAGGAATTAAACGAGCAAAGACAACTCAAATAATATAATTATAGCATGGCGTGCACCTAAGTCTACCCGAACATAATCAGGAATGCTAGCATACGCACGGACACCCGTCACGTCATACGTGCGTAGCTCCCACAACATGTAGCACATCATAATATAGCACATACGAGGTAAATTCTCTCTCACAGGGTTTGACAGGAGACTTACCTCGCTCTGAAGTTCCACAGCCGGCTCAAATGCCTCTCTAACATCTCAATCCGATGCCCATCAATTAGAAACCGATCAAATAACATGAAAACTAATAAAAATATACTCCAATACTCATAATTAATCAATTTATAAGAATTTCCAACTCCGTACGAAAAGTAAACAAAGCCAACCCCAGGCCCACGCCTCAAAATCCAACAAATTTTACAATAATCCGAACACCCATTTAAAAACGAGTCCAACCATACCAAAATCACCCAATTCCGATATCAAATCGCCACTCAAATTCCCTAATCTTACTCTCAAATCCCTAGAATTTCTCCAAATTCCACCTTAAAAACACATATTCTAGGGGGATAATTCAATGGGTATTCAATATTAGTTGATAAAAATGACAAAAAGTGGCTTACCTCAATAAATCTCGTGAAAGATCTCTCAAAATTCGCCTCCAACCTAGCTTGCAAAGTCAAAAAATAAAGAAATCTTGGAACCCTTCGAATTAATATGCTGCCCAGGCATTTCGCACATGCGGTTCACTTAACCGCTTCTGTGGCCTTGCAGGTGCGGCCAAATCTCCGTGTCTGCGGTTTCCCCCTGAAGACCCCTGCCTTCGCTTCTGCGGACCAGACTCCGCTTTTGCGACCTGGGCTCCGTTTCTGTGGAAACGACGACCTCACGCCCCTTCGTACATGCGCATCTCTTTCCGCATCTGCGATCTCGCAGGTGCGGCCAAAACCTCGCACCTGCACATCCCCTCTGCCCAGCACAACTCTGCACCTGCGATGCTAAACACGCCTCTGCAGTCTCTCACCTGCAACCAAATCCTTCGCAGGTGCGATCGCACCAGACCTGGTGTACTTAGCAGTTCCCCAAGTCCAAACTCATCCTGATTTCCAATCTGAATCATCCCTGAGGCCCCCGGGACCCCATCCAAGCACACCAACACATCCCAAAACATGATACGAACTTAGTCGAAGCCTCAAATCACGTCAAACAATATCAAAATTTTGAATCGACGCCCAAAACCTTTCTTTCAACTTTCCAACCTTCAAACTTCACCGAACGCGTCCGAATTACACTTAAACATCCCGGAATGATGCCAAACTTTACGTGCAAGTCATAAATCACGATACGAACCTATTCCAAGGCTCGGAACCCCTAACGGACATTGATAGCACCAAATTCCACTTTAAATCAAACTTAAGAAATTCTTAAACCTTCAAAATGCCAACTTTCCATATTAAGCGCCGAAATTCTCCCAGACTACCCGATACTCAACCTGAACACACGCCGAAGTCCGAAATCGTCATACAAACCTATTGGAACCTTCAAATTCCAATTTCGAGGTTGTTTACTCAAAAGTCAAAACTTAGTCAACTCTTCCAACTTAAAGCTTCCAAATTTAGAATTTTCCTTCCGAACTCCCTCCGAACTTCCCGAAATTCAATTCCAACCACGCGTACAAGTCATAATACATGAAGTGAAGCTACTCAAGGCCTCAAACTGCCGAACGATGTACTAGAGCTCAAAATGACCGGTCGGGTCATTACATTCTCCCCCACTTAAACATACATTCGTCCTCGAACGTGCTAAGATTTGCTCCGGAGTTGCCCCAAAATCATTGTTTAACACCTTGTGCACCTACCCGGGCCACCACAACCCAGTTGCGCACATTAGCTTGAGCCAGACTGAAGATCCTCCATTTTATTTAGTCAATAAACCTTAGAGCCAAATTCCAACCTCCGAATTCTTCTACAAGACCTGATTCTAACATACGGACAATGTATCAATCACTACACACTGTACCAAAACATGATCATACACCTTTCCTGAATTCACACCATGCACTGTATGATTCACATGCCCATATTAACATCCTCCGACAACAATAGCTGCAATTTCACTAATCTGAGCCCGCAATACGCCTCATAACACATGTAAGCCTTGTTCCAACTCTTGCAATACCGCCACAAGGAAAGATATACATTGAAACTCATAACCACCTGCCAAGATAATAAATCATGGGGTCTTTTCACCTCACAAGCACTATTACCTCATTCTGAACTGAATAACGACATTTTCTCTTTAATATGCCCTACTTAACTCCGATCACATTGACATCAAGTCCAATAACCTCGTCTCACCTAGTACAAGATGCTCATGCAATAAGCCACCTCAAACACTAACCAAGGTCTCATATGATGCCATCAATGCGCTAACAAGCTACAACCCGAATACGACACATAAAGGAGAACGAACTCTGGAAAAAGAACTACCCGGACCGCGTAACGAATAAAATATCCTAACAGATGCTATGAACTTTTCTCAGAGAATGAGAAACAAATACACAAAAAATAAGTATAGGGAACCGTACTCAGCATCTCACTGTTGTGACGTGCAACCTGATCCATACATGATACCATTGTGGTGTGCAACCCGATCCAAACAACATACCCGTGGCGATGTGCCAGCCGATCCACTCATAACAATCAATAAGGAAATACTCATCGAGCCATAATGCTCATACCTACGGAATGCCCGAATATCCAAGTGCATAATACAACCCTGGGGAAACTGGTTGCGCCATTTGCTACAGATACCCAAGCACGACTAAGGTGCAATAAATGACCTGCATCTTGAGAGACATCCTGCTCATATAACACTACAAACTACACTGGATCACAACACATATTCGAGTAATCAAGCCGTCTAACAACCCACATCGCACAATAGAGTATTTCATGGAATAGCTGACGGCGGGAATAACATCCAATGCCCGAAGACTCCTCCCTAAGCAATGTCATGCCGAATGAACACATCCGACCTGACGTAGAACACACATTCATATTAGACCCACCAATGGACCTTAAACCGATTTTGATCACACCATACTGGGCCAGTAACCTTTTAATGATCCACAATGGCCCTATTCATGACACACACGAGTAGCCGTCCAATCCGGAACAAACTCCCACAGTCCACAACCAAATGAATAGAGCGCCTTTCAGGTACAAACTCTCACATTAGCGATAGTACCAGAATCTCCATACTTGGTTTCAATCCTTAACAATCAAGTGACTAACATGTCACACTTATACAAATTTCCCCGTTGGACATGCTTCAATGACCTTCCGCACCAGGTAGCAATGTCTGCACCTCCATACCATCGACCATATTAATTCTGTAAAGCAAATCAAGGATCCGCAAATCAATACACAAAGCCTCTTACACAGGACACCGTTCTCATGTGACACTAAAGAAAATGTCATCTCACTCTGAACCTCTGAAGTCTTTCCCTGCTCCTCCGAGCTCATGACATTCTTATCAACACCAAACCTCGACCTTGGTCCTCAACTTCCAAATTTCCATACCGCTCACTGCACCTATCATGCTGCTACGCGAGAGTACAAGAATTCATCATAACCCTTGAACTACTAGTAGAATAAACACTCAATGGGCTAGAAACCTTTCACTTAACTCATTTCAGAAGATCCATCGTAACACGCAACTGAATTCCCATAACCTTAGAAAATACAAACCTCTAGTCGTGGTCTAAATCGCCATAACTCTTCTGGGATCCATTTACACATAACAAGGCCATTTGAATCAAATACCTCCCAAATCAATCAAATTATGGTGACTGTCCAGCCTGCACTTGCAACCACAAACCACCAGTATAACTTAACACATCGAAGGAATGGATCATTGCCACAATTATGCTACTTCAACCATTACTAACCGACCCAACTTCTTCCAATTTACTATTGACTTGCCTTAGAAATAATAATAGCTCCATTCAAAAACCTAACAAACTAAATCAACACTCATCCTGAGTGACTCGAATCACGAGACCGTATCGTATCGATACCCATGAACCATCTCATACCCTCCTTATGCGCACAATAGCATATCCAACCGGTACACCCATTCTGAAAGATCCTCTACGAATCCGAAGTCATTTCCTCCCATTTCTCTAATACTGCACCGCAGAACCGATGATAACATAGAACACTTCAAGTCCCTTTCGTAACCTACTGCAATAACTCGATCCTTAACCATACAACGGACCCAGAATTTTTAGGCACTACACTTAAATTCTTGAACCCACTAGAACCGTTGTTGAGAGTCACCCACTCCGACCTGGTCCCGAATATAATCAAACTCCAATGCTCTGTTAGCACATGAAAGAAGCAACCAGGTAAATTATTTTCCCTGTACATCATATCCACAAGAAGCATAAACTCCGAGTCTTCCCAAAACCTGCGCATGAATAGACAAAGTGAAATATAGCACACATTCATTAAGTCCTTTCCTCGAATTACCCCTAATGTTTTCTTTTCTTAGTCATAAATAATCCACCAATGCACCGATAATCAGAAGCTACACAAGAAGGCAACCACGCGATCCAATTGTAGACGGTGGGCTCCCCCACTTAATTTTAAGCTACCATCAAATAATGTAGAACCCACATAGATTCCTCCTTCTCAATTACCTTGATCTTGCACTGTCATCTTGCCAAATTTCTAGTAGTCCCTTGTTAAACTCTTCATGAACATTCTGAATTATCAGCCACAATCGCATATTCGACCTTCTGTCGGGTAGTAAGTAGAACTCTTCGTAGAAACTTCATCAAAATCACGCAACCGCTAACCTGTCTACAAGAGATAGCCTACCTCTGGAATTCCATACCGACATCTTCCAATGACACTGCACATGATACAATTACCACGAAATCAGTAAACCCTCCTGAGCCCATGCCCGTCCACCGACTGTAAAAGTCTATTCATTCCCCATAGACATCAACTAAAAGTCCGACAATACATTACAAACTCGAAGTCACGTTGCATCCTAAAAACGATAATCAAGTTTCCACACCCCTCTTCATTTCAAGCAAACTCCTTTCTGCCATATTCTGTCTTCCTCAGTATAGTAGCCACTATACCAAATAAAATCCGTAGACCTAGTCACCCTCTACCATGATTCCCAAATTGCTCTAAACGTTCTCAAGACATGTGGCTATCCTGCCACAGAATCCAAATTCTACTCTACCACTCCCACTTCGGTTAAACCATTTCATTTGAGCAACTTCTCAACCTCTGCTTTACATACTTAGCAATTCAACCACCGCGAGACACCTCCCTACATGTCTTTCCTCATCCTTCGCTACACAAATATTGTATCAAATAAAAATCCATCTCTGTAGCACCTGAACTAATGAATTGCTTCTAACTCTAAGCCTCCTCGAAGGTCATCTTTCTCAAGCCATCAGCATCCGAAACACCGATTCGATTCAGAAACCGCTACACACCGCTATCTCTGACAACCTCTTCTTAAACACTATTTCACCACACCTTGCCCCGAAGGCAAATCAAGAAGACCATAACACCGACGAGCCTTAATACGTTCAAACAAGGACGACGATACCACATCACAAACGAGAGTTTCCACCAAGTTCAAAAATATCAAGTTTCGTTACCCCATCAACCAAAGACTGAACATCCATAGTCCGATTGCCTTTCCTCCGCTGAAATTAAATGTCGAACTTCTAAACCATGCACTGAAAAATCCTCCTTTCGAGTCCTTCACTACCTCGACACATGAACAAGCACCCTGCCATTACACGAACACTATGCGATAACAACGCATGAACATCATAATAATCTGCCCATAGCCTTAAAACCATACGAAATACACATACTGGGCTAGAACGACAGAACATCCTTCTGCTAAGCGATGATGCCTGCCCGAATACGCAGGGAGAAACATCATACACCATGACTACAGTACCACTACAACTCCTCGGTACCCAATTGATAACAAGCGCTCCACGTCGCATAAGATTGAGCAAGAAGGAAATGAAGGCATAAGCTTCAATGGAATCAAATCGCATGATGAGTAATCAATAAGGAAAGTGCTCCTAACAGCCCTGTAACCTCTCGAAGATATGTACATACGTCTCCGTACTGATCCGCAAGACTCTACTAGGCTTGCTCATGACTCGTGAGATAGGTCGTGATGGCGCCTAACGCCGTCGTCAGGCAAGCCAACAATGATTAATCAACTTAGTTACTCATTTTTTTGTTTTTGAAATCATGAATCCCCCTTAAATAAGTAGAGTCAAACCTGGTACTCGTAGAAAAGCCCTTGATTTTATTTTCCAATCTCCGTATAAAATATAAATTACAAGGTGAAATGGTAATAATTACGTGAACTACAATAATGAACATGCAATAGGAACCCCCAAAATTTGGTGTCACAAGTGCATGAGCATCTACCAAGAAATATAATAAAATACAACATCTTTCTGGAATACAAGTTAGAGAGGTGACTGTAAATAACTCTGATAGAGACTCTGTATACTGTGGATCATAATATGGAATGCAGCTCACCATAAAGTCCCCGCAATAGCCGTTTCTCTACACCAAAAAATACCACCAGGAATATATATATATACCTGCACAAAAAATGCAGCAAGTGTAGCATGAATACATAAATCAACGCGTACCCAGTAAGTATCTAGCCTAACCGAGGAGAAGTAGTGATGAGGGGTCGACATTGACACTTACTAGTGGTCCAATAAATCAAGTACAACCGAAAGTAAACAAGTATGAGGCATGGTAAAAATAGTGTAAACAAAGTTAAGTACGCGGTACGTTCATCCTCTGAACAATAAACGCAAGCCCTCAATTATCGGTCACCTCCCCAACTAGTGTATATGTGGGAAATGGTTCCCACCAGATAGATCGTCACAACTCAAATCAGGAAAACTCACAGATACGATGGCTTTTTGCCAAATATTATGCACAACGCTGCCGAGGTGAACGGCCTGGTCCCATAAGAGTATTTATAGAAATGCCGAGGCATACGACCTGATCCCATAATAATTTGTGCACTGCCGAGGGTCGAACGACATGAACCATAGATGCATCTAATATACTGCCGAGGCGAATGGCCCGCTCCCATGAGAGTTAGAAGCTTTAACAGGTCCTTGACCCTACTCATGAATAAATGTGTGAGTTATGAACTTTAAGGAAATCTTTGTGATTAAAACTCACAATGCGAGAGGAATTCATTAGGTAAGCACAAATTATTTCGCGGATTATCAAGTAGCTCATCACATCTCTACAATAGCGAGTCTATCACCCTATGCAAGTCTAGTCTCAAGTCGCAATGCGAAATAAAGAAATTAAACGAGCAAAGATAACTCAAATAGTACAGTTATAGCATGGTGTGCACCTGAGTCTACTCGGACATAATCAGGAATTCTAGCATACGAATGGACACCCGTCACCTCACACGTGCGTAGCTCCCACAACATGTAGCACATAAGAATATAACACCTACGGGGTAAATTCCCCCTCACAGGGTTAGACAGGAGACTTACCTCGCTCCGAAGTTCAACAACCGGCTCAAATGCCCCTCTAACACCTCAATCTGATGCCCATCAATCCAAAACAGATCAAACAACATGAAAACTAATAAAAATATACTCCAATACTAATAATTAATCAATTTAGAACAATTCCCAACTCCGTACGAAAAGTCAACAAAGCCAACCCCGGGCCCACGCCTCGGAATCCAATATATTTTACAAAAATCCAAACACTCATTCAACAACGAGTCCAACCATACCAAAATTATCCAATTCCGACATCAAATCACCACTCAAATCTTACTCTCAAATCCCTAGCTCAAAATTCTCCAAATTCCACCTTAAAAATACATATTCTAGGGGTTAAATTCAATGGGTATTCAATATTAATAGATAAAAATGACCAAACGTTGCTTACCTCAAGAAATCTCATGAAATCCCTTTCAATTATAACAGTGAAAATCCAAATCTTTTACCGAAATCTCCAAAATAAGAGTAAGTTTGTAAAACTATGTTTTCTCCCAAAAACATTCAACAGATAAATGTTTCATTTTTCAAATGGTATGAGGAAAATACTTCTCTATGCCTATATGTCAATGTGTATGAGAAGTCATGAATGACGTGGTACCGTACATCATGAGGAAAAATGCATCTCTATGCCTGTATGTCAAGTATGCATATCAAATGCAATACAACATAGCGAATAACCATACTCATACTCTCAGAGTATTAATCCATTCAGTCCTCCCAGTCACTCAGTACTCCCAATCACTCAGTCCTCATAGTCACTCAATCCTCCCAATAGCTCGGCACTCGCACTCAATAGGTATCTACGCTCGCTGTGGGTGTGCAGACTCTGGAAGGGCTCCGTCAGCCCAAGCGCTATAATATGCCAATCATGGCATAAATAAAAATAACATGCTGTGGTGTGCAACCCGCTCTAATAAATATCACTCACAAACAGGCCCTAGACCTCACTCAGTCATCAATCTCTCCAGTCTCCCAGGCTCACAATGTCATGAAAGATCAGCCCAAAAATAATGATGTGATGTATCAATAAATAGTAACAGTGACTAAGATATGACATGTAGATGAATGCGTATGACTGAGTATGTAATTTCAATATAAACAGATAACTCAACAACATAAATGACCCTACCGGATCCCAACATGATAAGCATATAGCCTAGACATGGTTTCTAACATGGATCGCATCTCAATTACTCTAGCACGTAGAGATCTCATGGATACAAATAAGATTAGGTGACCACACAGTACCATAAAAATAACCGAGTCACAAATCACACGGTGCACGACCACACGCCTGTCACCTAGCATGTGTGTCACCTCAGCACCAAACACATAACATGTAATTCAAGGTTTCATACCCTCAACACAAAGCTTAGAAGTGTTACATACCTCGAACAAGCCAAACCCAATACCGATCAAGCCAAACAATGCTCCAAAAATGCCATCCCGCGTGTACCGACCTCCGAACAGCTCGAAACTAGCCAAAACAACTCAAATACATCAAATAGTGCCTAAGGAAACAATTCCAAATGATAAAGGTTGAATATTTAATCAAAAGTCCCAAGTTAACCAAAAAGTCAAATTCGGGCCCGCAGCTCGGAACCCAACAAAACTTACAAAATCCAACAACCCATTCGATTACGAGTCCAACCATACTAGTTTCACTCAAATCCGACTCCAAATTGATGTTCAAAACTCAAAAATTCTCTTTATGAAGTTTTAGACAAAACCCCCCAATTTTCTCTTTAAAATTCATCAACCAATTGCCAAAAATGGAGATAGATTCATGAAATAAAATCAAAACAAGTATAAAACACTTACCCCAATCCTTGTGATGAAATTTACCTCCAAAATCGCCTCACCTCGATCCCCAAATCTCAAAATATGATAAAAGAACCAAAAACCTCATATCTCAAAATATGATAAAAAACCAAAAATTCCACTTCTACGAACACCTTCGCGCCTGTGCTCCAATTCGCCGCACCTGCGCACTCGCATTTGCGCCAAATTCTCCGCTTTTGCGATCTTACTCACCCAGCCTCTTCTCGCTTCTGTGATGGACATCCTGTATCTGCGATAAATTAAGTGAAGCTGCATCAGCTGGAAGGTAGTAAAAGCAACCCCGCTCATCTCCACAATACCCATGGTGCGGAGAATACATTGGCACTTCTCTAGAAAACCCTGTGCATCCTCTATAGCTAGGCCGCTGAAAGTAGGAGGGTGGTACTTCTTGTACTTCTCAAGTCTAATCTGCTCATCCTCAAATGCTGCCGCCCTAACCTCGGGCTGAGCTGGAACAACTGGCTACACTGGTATAACCTCTAGGACCTGGACAACATGGACCTGCTGCTCTAGGGTATGGGCCGCGAGAGTCTGAGCTCCTTCCCCAGCCTGAGATGTGGCTGGTGCAAGTGGAATCAACCCCACTTAAGATGGAGTACCAAATATGCTCAAGAACTATGCGAGGGTCTCCTGAAGTGCAGGGGTAGCAACAAGAGCCTCAGGTGCCTGCCCCCCAACTGAAGCTACTGGTGGCTCCTCTGTCGCAGCTCGGGCAGGTGCTCTGGCTGCACCACATGCCCCTCCTCAGCCTTTGCCCTAGCCCAGGCCTGTTGCGGCTCTAGCCGGGGGCGCGGGTGTCTGATCGTCAGATCCGGTGGTCCACGTCCTTACCATCTACGAGAGAATAGAAAAACAAAGATTCAGAATTTTAAAGTCAACAAATTCGCACGAAAAAGGAATCAATGAAGTGGAGTTTTCCTAAGAGTTCCATAGCCTCTCGAAGATAAGTACATACGTCTCTATACCGATCCGCGAGACTCTACTAAACCTGCTTATGACTCGTAACACCTATGAACTTAAAGCTCTGATACCAACTTGTCACGACCCCAATCTCTCTCCGTAGGAAGTCGTGATGGTACCTAGTCTTTAAGACTAGGTAAGCCTAACATACATGAAAAATTGACAGAAATAATAATAAAACTCCCAATTAAACCAACAACTATCATAAAAAGGCTCCACAATACAACTGAATATAACACCCAAAAACTGTTGATACCGAGTCATATGCTCTACACGAGTATTCTGAAACATCCCTAATACATCATTATCTAAAATAGGATTATGAAATAGAAACTAATATAGAGGGTGACTATGAGGCCTGCGAGCACCAACAGGTATACCTTGAAGTCTCTGATCCAAGCTCAACTCACTGATGCCTAGCTGGGTATGAAGTACCTGAATCTGCATATAAAGATGTGCAGACGTGTAGTATGAGTACACCACAATGGTACCAGTAAGTATCAAGCCTAACCTTGGTAGAGTAGTGACGAGGTCGGGTCAAGACACCTACTGGAATAAATAAAGAAACTGAACATGTATAGTACAGTATAATAATGGAAACAATGGAAATGATACAATGAAGAAATATAACAAGAATAGCTACATGGAAATTAAGGCAATTAAGACATCAAGGAAGAAACACACAATAAGAATGCCAAGGAAACGATGTAGACAAATACAAGTGATGTAAATGAAAGATAGCAACATGAATCACTACCGAGGTACCGCCTCGTAGTCTCGTTTCACAATCAAAATTCACAGTATTTCCTTAACATAACATATCCAAAATCTCACCTCAAGTTCCCAAAACCACAACTTTCCAAAGAAGTCAATAATAATAATGTTTCCATAATTATTAGCCCATGGCTCAACCACAATATGTACAAGAGTGTCAACAATAGCAACGAAAGTGAATAACTCAACAAGAATGGTATTTCAACAATTTACAACTTTGCTTCAATGTGATCACGGCTTTTACAACTTCAACACCAAAACTCAACAACAAGATGTTCCAAGAAAATACAACTTCAAGTAAGGTAACTCAACAGTTAAGTATTTAACAAGGAAATGAGAACACAATGACTGAAGGTAAGCATGGAAGGGCAAATAACAAGTAAGAGATGAGAAAAGTATTAACAATGTCAATTGAAGCATGTAAGGATAGATTAACGATGATGAATATAACATGTTATGACAATTCAATTAAAGACATAAAAAGAACCTACATAGCTTAAACCGGTCAATTACCACATTTAGACCATGTACCCACTCGTCACCTTGCATACACGGCTTTCACGTACCACAATTAACACAAAACAACACCAATCCTAAGTGGTAATTCTCCCACACAAAGTTAGGCAAGATACTTACCTCAAAATACGCTAACTTAATCCACTAGTAAGCCTTTTATGCGAATATCCACTCCGAACGGCTCGAATTTACCCAAAAAAACTTTATACCATAAATACAAACCATAAGAAACTATTTCGAATAATAAAGTTGCAATCTTTAAAGAAAATCAAAAACTCAACCCCAATCTCGCGTCTCGGAACCCGACCAAACTTACAAAATCCGAACACCCATTCGATAACAAGTCCAACCATACTAAAATTACTCACTTCCGATCTCAAATCGACCTTCAAATCCTCAAAATATAGTCTATGATTTTTTCGCAATATTTCCCAATATTTATAACTCAAAACACTAATGAAATGATAAAAGCAATGATGGATTCATGTATAATAGCCAAATTCGAGGTAGAAGCACTTACCCCGATAGATTCCATTAAAATCTCTCTCAAAATCGCCCAAAACCGAGCCCTCTAAGTCAATAGTTGAAAAATGAAATAAAACCCTCGAATTGACCTTTTTCTGCCCAGCGATCTCGCTTCTGCGGGAACTCTGCAGCATCTGCGGAGATGCCATCGCAGATGCAGCTTCCACCTAGGTCCAGCACCCTCTGCTTCTGTGGACATAAAGCCGCTTCTGCGGGCAGTGGCTCGCTTCTACGAGCCCGCTTCTGCAGAGTGTTGACCGCTCCTGCGGTCCTCCCCCAACCCAATCCAGTTTGCTTATGCGATGACCCCTTCCGCACTTGCACGTCCGCACCTGTGGCCAAACCCACCGCAGGTGCGATGACACCAGACTTCAGCAGTTTCGGCCATCTTCAAAGTCCAAAAATGATCCGATTTCAATCTGATTCACACTCGGGGCCCCGGGACCCCGTACGAATATACAAACAAGTTCCAAAACACATAACGGACCTACTCGAGGCCTAAAATCATATAAAAGAACATCGATTCTAAGAATCACAATCCAATTCAAACATATTGAAACCATGAACATCCGACTTCCAAAATTAACGCCGATTCATACCAAACAAACTCCGATTTACCTCAAATTTTGCACACAAGTCATAAATGACACAACAGACCTATTCCAACTTCTAGAATTGGAATCTGACCCCGATATCAATAAAGTCAACTCTTGGTCAAACTTCTCAACATTCCAAACCTTCAACTTTCTAACTTTCGCCAATTCAATCTAAAACGACCTAAGGACCTCCAAAGAAATATCCGAACACTATCCTAAGTCCAAAATCACCATACGGAGCTATCAGAACTGTCAATACTCCATTTTGGAGTCATCTATACAAAAGTCAAACTCTGGTTAACCCTTTCAACTTAAGCCTCCAACTTAGGGACTAAGTGTCCCATTTCACTCCGGAACTCACCCGAAACCAAAACCAATCACCCTTGAAAGTCACATAATCACAATATCATATAGAGGAGGCAATAAATAGGGGGACATGGCTAAAATACTCAAAACAACCTGTCGGGTCGTTACAGATATAAATGGATAATTATATTAAATAAAGAGGCAAGTTAATGAAAGCCACATGAAAACATGAAATACTATATATTAGATAACTTAATAGCAATAATTAAAAAAAATTATAATATTAGAAATAGAAGGGAAAGACCATTTGAACTCGAGATTAGATTAAAGTTATGATGAAAACGCTCAAACTATGGATAGGACCACAAATTAAAGTTTTGCTAGATCAAAAAGTAATAATTGGATAACAAATTAAAGTTAAAAAGTATAAAATAAATATCTCATGTAGGTAATTTTACTAACGAAAAGTAAAGTCAAATTTTTATCCTAAAGCCAAAAGAGAAAGAAAATTTAATTGCACGTGATACAAAAAATTTTCAATAGATTTAAAATATAATAATAAAAAACTTATATATTAATATTTTAAAATAATTCAAATTTATAACTTAAAATAATATGTGATGCTATATATTTTTATTATTGGTAAAATATTAATATAAAAAACTAACTATAAATTCACTGTAGGGAAGAGGATGTATAAAGAGAAAAATAGATATAGTGTGAGAACATTTATACTTTGAATTAATTTAAGGATAAGCATATTAAATAATTAAATAATACTCAAAAATATTATTGATAGATTTAAATGATGAAAGAGTTTTGAGTAAGAGGATAAAAGTACAAAAATACATTAAATTTTAGGAATAAAATGTCACGACCCAAAATTCCACTAAGTTGTGATGGCACCTAGCCCAACCCGCTAGGTAAGACGAACAATATAAGTTACAACTAAATTGCGAAATCAACAATATAGTACAGAAACTACAACCGAATACAATACAACTACCCAAGGACTGGTAGTACAAGTCATGAGCCTCTATGATTTAGATTTACAATATCTGTTTGAAATTTACATAAATAAAGTTTAATTTCTAAACAACCATGAACTAGAGGTATCTTGAATCCAGAATGTTGGAATGTCTGCAGTGCAGGGCTCCATCTTCCACAGCTACGCAACTTCAAGATCTGCACACAAGGTGCAGAAGTGTAGCATGAGTACAACCGACCCCATATACTCAGTAAGTATCTTGTCTAACCTCGGTGAAGTAGTGATGAGGCTTTTTAGTTAAAAGATACTCACTAATATAACCTGTGCAGTAGACTTGCAATACAAACCATACAAGAAATAACAGAGAAGAGTACAAGAACAAATATTCGAACAGTAAATAATTACTAATGGAAATCACGGTCAGTTTTCTCAATATCACCAGCAATCCTTTTCTTTAAGCGATAACAACCA
Source organism: Nicotiana tabacum (assembly GCF_000715075.1). Taxonomy (NCBI): domain Eukaryota; kingdom Viridiplantae; phylum Streptophyta; class Magnoliopsida; order Solanales; family Solanaceae; genus Nicotiana; species Nicotiana tabacum. The sequence continues at coordinate 75,302,501 of NC_134091.1, read as the reverse complement.
AAAAACGTAGTAAATCTACGAATCTTCATAGTATGAGGAATGTATTCAAAATATCAATTCAAATGGAACGGCAACACCTTTCGTGCATTTATCTCTTCCTCACCAAATATATGAATTTTTGTCAAATTAATTGGCAAGGCAACACCCTTCATGCATTTATCTCATCCTCACCAAGCATATGTATAACAATACTAACTAGGTAAAAGAAATGCCAATAACAGTAACAACAAAGTGGAAAATACACATGTGGCAATAACGAATAAGGCAAAGCATATGGACAACGGTAACAGATAGGGTGGGAAGCATATAATTAATGATAGAAATTAAGGAATGAGAACATGAATTTTGCTATCTAGGAAAGTAGAAGGTTTAGATGAGAGCCGTAACAATAATTAACAAGTAGAAGGCATAGATAAAACACTAGCAAATAAGGAAAAGGAAAAGACATGACAACCACGATCATCATAGAAAATATAGGTGCAACAGTAACAACTCAGGATAAAGGCATAAATGCATGCGCGAGGAAAATGTATCACAATATAATGCATGTATCTCGTCCTCACATGATAACACCCTTCTTGCCATAAACACATGATAATATAAAAATAATGGCATGACATCACCCTTCGTGCTTTTAGTATCATCCTCACATGATTATGTAAATGAAATGGCACAACATTATTATTCGTGAATAATAATGTATATGAAATGGCACGACATCACCTTCGTGCTTTATACTCATCCTCACATGATAATGTATAACAATGGCACGACATCACCCTTCGTGCTTTACACTCTTCCTCACCAAGCATATATATATATACACACACACACATCAACAACAAGGAATGTAGGAAGCACAGATAACTTCAAGAACAATGGTCAAGCAAAATACACCACGTGAACTAGAATCACAATTCTCACACAATTAAGCAATTCAATAGACTTCAAGAACCCCATTGCTCAAGTATCTCAACAAATCTCAAAAGTTATCTTCAACTCAAATATGGAACCCAAGTATTTCAAGAATAACAGTCGTAGCAATGTATTCGTGATTTAGGTATAGTTACAATCAAATTTGCACATCAGCGGTTTCACAAAGAGTCCATCAAATTTAATCAAATGGTAATAGGCTAAAGCACAATCTCTAGCTTTGAAATTAGTACTCATATTATCGCAGGAATCAAGTAAAACCCAAGGCAATAGAATCACAAAGTTTATCAATGTACAAAGGAGCATACGATTTCCCATTCTAGAGCATAGAAACCCTGGCACATGTATATACGCTCGTCACATTGCATATACATCACCCCGCATATAGCAAACAATATCATTTTATTAGGAAAAATTCTCGCAACAAAGCTAGGCAAGACACTTAACTCAAAGAAGCTAAATCAATACTCTAAGAAGCTCTTCCCGCGTGAAATAACCTCCAGATGACTCGAATCTATCTAAAATAACTTAATATCATAAATAAAAGCCATGAAAAATGATTTCGAATAATAAAACTTCAATCTTTGACTAATATAAAAAAGTCAACCCAAAAAGTAAACTTCAGGCTTGATCCACGCCCAATCCTGTCTCAACAATGAGTCTAAATGGTCGTTGGAATAATAGTACCCAAAAATGAGTCGGGGTCGATTTCCACAGGGAGCTAAATGTTGGTGTTAGAGTGTACACTTGATTAGTGTAGAAGAAATAGCTCAAATATGCTTCCAAACAAGATGGTTTTGTACTTTACTTCTACAATCAATACTAACAGTGATTAAATAGAGAAAAGATACTAGAGATTTATTAATTGTTTTTGTTGTTTTTCAAATGGGTAAAAGGCCTAGGGATGTAACCTTCACCTATGTGTTAGCCTAATAGGTTAATTACGTTAACACTTATTTTACTGATCGGGGTGTATTATAGATATCAACTCTAAGTCACCCACTCAATACCTCTCGGTCGTAGAGTGATTTTTCCCAATTTGGCTTTCTCAAGCCCAAATGGGTATCAAGTTAAATAGTTGATATGAGCCCAAGTCGGCTTTTCCCTATATCTAGTTCAAACCCAAATATTTGTTATGAGCCCAAGTCAGGGTTTCCCTATCTCTAGTTCAAACCCTTTAATTATTCTAGTCAAAACATTAACTAGCCCAATTTCTTGTTAGCCAAGTTTTCCTAGACTAGGTCCCTATTTCTCAAGTAAAGACCAAGTCAAAAAGGCATGAATCAATGTTTGCAATCATTAATTCTAGAATTAAAGCATGAACAAGGCTAAATAACAAACAGCCACTCACAAACAAACATTATATTAGTTACCCATAAGGTTTACACACTAGGGTTGGTCACAACCGTAGAAAATATGTAGCTATTCATAATAGAAATAAAAGAAAATAAAGAAAAACACTAATTAAAACCATAATATAAAATTAAAATGATAAACTAATGTGTTTTTAACCCGAATCAGTCACAAATTACCAAAAGTGGGAAACTACAATGGCTACAACTCAAAAAACTACCAAACTTGACCTAGAAAAGTGATTCCCATCTATTTATAATGGCCCAAAATTCACTGAAAAAATGCCCTTCGGGTGGTTTGGCGGCCGCACAATTCCATGTGCGGTCCGCACTTCACTTGGCTCTACATGTTGAAGACTTCTACGGCCGCACAATTTGGTCTGTGGCCACAGTTCAACTTCTGCGGCCGGACTTTTCCTTCTGTGGCTGCACTCTTGGTAAGGCTTCATACTTGGTCGTTTTGCAAACTCTCTGAACTTTTTGAATTCTTATCAGTGCGACCACGTTTTGAGGCCGAACAAATTGTGTGTGGCCCGCGCTGGGCTTCAGTCATCTTTTGAGCATCAATCACCAGATCTGCGGGTGTAGAGGGAATTCTGTTGTCGCCGCTTTCATTTGCGGCCATAAAATTACTTCTGCGGACCGCACTTTTGTCCTGTTGCGCTCCTTCTTGCCTTATGAGCTGGAACACTCCTTTTTGAGTTAGATTTCTTCATTAAAGTTCAATTATCCAACATTCCTGCAATTTGCACAATTTTATTAGTTTTGGGAATATAAATCAACACTTTAGGACTAAAACTAAAGTAAGAAGGTACTAATAAGTGGTTAAAATTCACACTTATCAACTCCCCCAAACTTAAGTCTTTGCTTGTCCTCAAGCAAATAGATTAGTTCCCACCTCCTCAGAATGAAAGGTCATTTCAGAGAGTCAATGATAAGCCATTCATACTCAGTTGGGACCAACAATTACCCACAATACTCATCCATTTTCAACAAGGTGACAAATCACATATTATACCCATATAGTTCTAATTTGACATTTGAGCTTCAAGAATTGACTTTACTCATCAAGGACTCTTTTTCTATCATGTAGGTCACGGTGGACTCCAAACTCATCCTCCTCTACCTTCCATTTTCCAAGCTCAATTCAAGAGTTAGCACTCAGTCTTTATATCTTTATATCAATTAAAGGTTCACTTTTCTCTCACAAAAGAATGTCACAAGTAAGGCTTCAAGTACCATAGGTTTTCCCCTCATGTAGATCACCACTAATGTAAGCTTACTCGGTTCAAAATCAAGTAGGACTTCTTTCATGTTGTAATGAAGGCTTTTGGATTGGGGTAGGATACTATATGGGTAAGTGGTTATACCCTTCCTCAAGCACTCCACATTTTCATTTCTTGGCTCACATTTACCAACTTTTAGAGGCATTTTCTTTTTATTGGATGCTAGAGAGACTCGACATCACTCTTTCTTGTTCACTTCATTCTTTTTCTCCCTTGATGCTCATACTATAGATAGCTACCTCTTGTTGATTTTATCAACCCTTCCTTTTTATTCTCTTTTTGGCATTTTCTTTTTATTCTTTTTCTTTTCTTGCCTTCTCTTTTCATAGAGGTCATTTCTTTCCTCTTTTTTGTTCCTTGGTACCTCTTTCAAATTCCTCAACTCTCCCCCCAAAAATATGCCTTAAGCCACTTATTTCACAAGAGTGTAAAGGAAGGTCCGGGTGCCAAGAGATGATCACAACAAAACGGGTAAAAACTTATAGCATTGTTACCAAATGAGAAAGGCTAAAGGCTCAAAGGGGGTTGACTACGGATAACAACATTGGTTGGAAATAGAAAGGTCAAACGGACCAAGGAAAGCCTACAATCATCTCCCAAACCAAGCAAACTTAGGATTTCACCTTGAAGCACATTTGGGGCTAGTTCAAGACCATTTGCACGAATAATTGGACTAGCAACAAAAATTCACCTCACCCCTCATGCAACTAGACCGTAAATAAGGATAGAGTTGAGAGCCTACAACAACCACAATCAAGTTAAAGATCACTATGGTCGAATAAACCACTCAATGATTACCAAAGTCAACTCAAGAGTCTTAAAGTCACTAACTAGAGCTATTTTCTATCAAAAACCTTGTTTCAAATCATAAGGACATAGTTAAGTGTGTTGGTGCCAAATGAAGCATGAATAACTTTTTTTCGAGAATGACTTGATTAGGGCTTTTATTCATTACTATTATTATTATTATTATTATTATTATTTCCTAAACACAAAAAAGGACTCATTCCCTTAAGAAGGTTGTCACACCATCCATCCTCGGGGAGAGTCACCCGGTTCACACAAAACTACCTTTGAAACGAACCGTGGCATTAAGAAAATTAAAGGCTTATTATCTTATCTACTACGAAAAACATGAAAACTACTAACATAAGAAAAAGCTTCTAACAAAACAAAAATCAAAGTGAATAATTAAAGAAGCTAATGAAAGCAATAACTAACTAAAGATAGATAAACTAAAAGTAAGAAAACAAACAGAATTATCCAATTATTACAGTCCAAATGTATCCCCAAATGTGTCAATCAAATAAACTCCACCCCCTCGAATAAAAGTAAGCATTGTCCCCAATGTTTAACAAAATAAGAGTGAAAAGAGAGAGGGCGAAGAAACTCCTTAAGCATTCTTAGACATCTAAGTGTCCCTAGTAGCACCAACTCCGGTTAGCTCGGCCAACTGTATCTCATCATCATCATCATATCTGGGAGCGGCAGGAGTAGCAAACATCGCACGCTCAACGTTAGCATTGTCGGTAACAAGGCATGGCTCATCAGACTGGCCAGTTGGTTCAACCGATATAGATGGATCTGGGGCGGACTGATCTGGGTCAAGCAGCATGTCAAATGGCAAATCCCCGACTGTCGCAAGTTGGGTTACCTCCTTCCTAAGCTTATCAACTGATCTCTTGCTGGCCTAGGACTTCCTCAGCTTCTTCACTTCCTTGGTAAAGTCCTCAATAACTGACACATGATATACCAAAGTGTTCCTGATCAACTTCTGGTTCTCTAGAATCTTGTGCAACTTCTCATCAAAATCAATAGAAACCTGTGGTGCCTATGTGGATGCTTGCCTAGATATCTCAGACATCTTTAAAATAGATGTCTGCATCCAGTTGTAGAGACTCACCAATGTCTAGGAGACTCGCAGAGCAGATAATAGAGCTATAGGCATGGGCATGAGCCTCAAAACTAGAGTAGGGGCTGCCTTGGGGGCTGTGGATGGAGCTGAAGATGGTGGTGGAGGAATAGCAGTTGCACTAGAAGAGGGCTCAACCGATGTAGATGGAATGCCAGCTGTGTTAGAAACTGCCACTACAGGCTCATCAAACTGGCCTGTAGTGGTAGAAGACTGAGCGCTCTTCTTCGGGTTGGTCGAATCCATCAACGAGTACCACTTAAACGGCTTCTTTCGCTTCACCTTTATATCAAATGCTCTTGGCTCTACCTTTGCATCAGTAAGGTACTCTATGATATTGCTGGGATAGGGTTAAGCCATGTTGGTCTGCTGTGCTACTAATGAGATGTTGACCGATATCCCGAAACCCACATTGATCGGGTACCCAACCATGATAGAGGCCACAAGAACTGCATGGGGAATAAGCAAGATGTTCTCATTCTGGCTCGGGTCAAGCCTGCTACACACAAATGTCTGTCAAACCTTTGCCTCGAAGCTTAGTGTGCTCCGCTGAATGGGAACCCCAGCAGTGATCCATGGTGGAGGTGGTCCCAGTTCGTTGAATGGGAACCGATTAAAAAACCTGATTAGGTTTGGTTTGATTTAGTTTGATATTGAGTAAAAAATCCTGAACCAAACCGACATATAAATATATAATTTTTATATATACTTTTAAGACTTTTCATAGAATTTTCTTTAAAAAAATATAGAAATATTTGTGATTCTCTTATGGAATGTAATATTTAGTTAACTATGAAGTGCTCTATTTCTATTAACTTTAAATAATGGGTTGTATGATCATTTTCTTATCAAGTGTTAGTGAAACACGTCAATCTCTTTGTTCTTCCATAGCCATATGTCAAGATCTATTAAATTCTTATATCTTTTTCGAATTTGAAGAGGTATTTAGATAATTTAAAATTAAATAGAACATATCATTATATAAGCATCATATTAATTTTTAGGTTTAATTATAAATTCAGTTAACCTTGAAAGTGTACATCAACGAAAACTTATTGTCAGACGACTAAAAAATAACTATCATATGTAACTAAGAAAATTCTCCTATAAGAATATATTAATAGATCATATATTTGTTAATTTTTACTAAACATATATTTACTTATCAAAAATTTAATAAAGTAAGATTGAAATAATCTATATTCATGTAACAAAAAAAACCCCGAAAAACCTGAAAAATCTGACAAAACCTAACTAATCCAAAGCGATATAGTTGGTTTTGTTTGGTTTTGATAAAAAGCGAACCAACCCTGACCATGTACACCCCTAGTGCTAAGATCTCAGCAAGACATGGCCGGACTTCATATTTCATAGCCAACTTCTTGAGGTTGCTACTTTGGTAACCTTCGTCCCCTTGCGGATGTGACAAATGTTGGCATAGAACTCTCGGACAAGGTGCTCCTTGGCATCTAGTACTGTTTCAGTGAACATCATCCAACCCTTCCTCGATCTAAACTATCTCAACACTGCAGGGTTGTATTTATCCAGATCCTTTAAAAGAAACTGCCTCTCATGCGTCAATGTTCTCGTCGGCCACCATATACGGAAGTCAGTGAAGGTAGCCAAGCTAAGAAATTTGTCCTCCCATATCTTCTTCTTCTTTGACCTTTCAACACCAGTAGATGTATGTCACGCCCCGACTTCGGGGAGCGCGGCCAATGCCCAATCGAGATACCCTGGTTAAGCAAGCTTGCTAGATGCCTTCTACCCAACCTCGACCATTAACAATATAAGAGTCAATACAAGTGATAGACATGAGAAGAGTTAAGTGTTCCACATTTTTTTCCATTACTAAAGGATATTCATTTATGATTCTCCAAAATATTACAAGCTTATAGATATGATGAAAAACATGTTTGCCAAATACCAACACTTCTAGTTTAATTCCCAACATCAAATACCACCCACAAGCTGTCTATGGAGCCTCTAAGTACAATAGAAGAGTAGAATAGAAGTGACAGCGACAAGGCCCCGGCTATACCTCAAACACAAAGTACCATATCAAGTGACATCGGGCCCGGAATAGAGTAGGGCTCACCAAAACCTACTGAATAAAGAGTATCTGCTAACCAAGACCAAAGCTGCGTGCTGACAAACCACCTACATCCATTAAAGATGTAGCGCCTCCGGCAAAAGGGACGTTAGTACATTTGGAATAGTACTAGTATGTAAGGCTAAACACTCTCTCAGAGAATTGAGTAATAGTACATGGAGAAACATCCTAAGGTCAATGAGAGCCTCGAATAATATAAAAGCATCAAGTTAAGGAGAAAATAACTTTTTCCAAGTAAATGCCATTAGTTTTAAGTTGGGAGATATTTAGTACCGATACACCACCGTGCTTTTAGCATGGTGTCCGATCTCAACCCGATCAGCTAAGCCGTCTCACTCCGAGACGTCCACTCACAATACCACCATGTGTGCGATATGGCATCCGATCTCAGCCCGATCGGCTAAGCTGTCTCTCCACAATGCTGTGTGGGTCGACGTCACCTCACAATCCGCTAGCAGCTCATCCCATTTAAGGGGAATTACCTCAACACATCAATCTCATCCCATACTCGGGGAAAACTCTCACCACCTCACAAAGGGATTTTACCCCTCACTCACTCCAATACCGGCACACCCTTCCTCGGTGACTAAACGATACTCTCAAAGCATTTATTATTTAAAGGATTTTAAGCTCATTTCATAGTCTTTACTCATCTTTTCATTTCATTGGCTCTTGTGGCCACAAATGTAATATCATTCTTGGCACGTCGGCCGTATCTCATATTTCATGTTCCACACTTTCATTTCTTAACTTTCTGTGATCATCATTACAAACATCACATATATAATATTTCGGAAATAATAACTTTAAGTTCATCAGTAGTGAAGGCTTTAAACACAATAGATTCCTTTCCAAGGTATGGAGCACAATGAGTTTTAATCACAACACAAGTTAAAAAAATCATGAACAACTAATACGCCGTATCTTTTTGAAATACTTCTTCCAAAAAAGGCAATACACAATTTCAACCCATGAGTATGTAAGAATTCAAATCATATTGGAAAAAATTATAAAGGAGAGCATGGTGATTTACGATTTAAACACCAATTAAAATCAAATGCACTAGTTACCACAACCATGGCCACGTTTTATATCTCACTCTCCTTTCTTTTACTTTCAAGCATATTTATAGATAATCATCAATAAGCGCATTTGGAATCAAGGCCTTAAGTATAATTATGAACAATAGGGGTTTTAGGTGCATTGAGTTTTCTTTCACAATTGGGCATAACAACTTGCAATTTAAACATGATATGAAATCATAATATATCAACATATTGGTCACACTAGGATACATTCCCGACGACGAATATAAGATGATAGGAGAATTTGGTGCACATTTTTAGTATATATATCTTTTAACGCAAGCTTATTCTGAATAGTCAAATATATAAGGAATAACTCGGAACATGGGAATTAGGAACTTGGGCGAACCATACTTGAAACTTATGGGAACATTATGGAATTCGATTCCAAGAGAGAAGTTTAGCCAACATACCTTGCTTGAGCTTTCCTTAAGTTACTACAACGTCCCAACATTTCTAGCAATAACAATCCATAGAAAGATAGCGAAAATCAGATAATAACTAGAAGGATTCTCATGGTATAACTCTCTTAGGAATGTTTTCAAACACCTAATATGCAAAATAGACTACAAAGCTCTACAATGGTAATCCCTTCCTCCCTCAACTAATTTCAACAAGAAACTAACCAAAATAGTTCATTAACCCCACATACTACAACCTGTTGTCACATGCATGGCCTATTTCCAATCCCACGCTATACTTGAACACATAACCTCTTGCATGAAAGCTTAGGAGTAGGACTTACCCGGATAGATGATAATCTAGTGGTTGACTTCCTTGATTCTTGAAGATTGGTGCAAGAATGGGTGATTAGAATTCTACATTTCCTCCTTCTATCTCTAAAATACTCTTACCTCCCTCGAAAATCATTAGACATTCGCTTCAAAATGAGCCCCTAAGGCTATTTATCAAAATGGGGTCGGGTTATAAAAATAGGAAAATGGACCCTCCGAACTCAGGTCTGCGATCGCAGAATAGATATGCGGCCCGCAAAATGGACCGCGAAAGTGATACCAACAACTGGAATGGTCTGGACCGGTCTGCGACAGGTCTGTGGTTCGCAGACCACTTATGCGACCGCAGAGTTGACAGCAGAATCACTCTCCAATATTCTTCATGCCAAATCTGTGATGGATGTGCGGACCACTAAACAACTATGCGATCGCATAATGGACCGCAGAACAACCTTCAAAATTCAACAAATTCTCTCCTCATCTCCGCGATGATTATGCGGCCCGCGGAGTGGTTCTGTAGTCGCAAACCTGACCGCAGAATTACCTTATTTTGCCAAAAAATTTCCATCAACTCCTCAGTATATTCTACAACCCAAAAAGTCCGTACCGCAGCGAACAAGCTCGCCATGAAGAATTTCTACAATCCTCAAACACATAAGCATACCTCGGCACCACAAAACCTTAAATTCTTTGGCAAAATTTTTACGGGGCCTTACATCCTCCCCCACTTAGGATCATTCATCCTCGAATGAGGAGTAGAGTCCGCCCCAAACACCTAGCATAACTCAACTCTTCTTTCAAATATCTCAAGCCCCAAAATTTGACTAACTCCCAAATTTTTCAAACTTTTCGGCAGAGTCTCCCCCGTAATTGGGCCTATCTACCTGTCTGAAAATCACTAAAACCACCCTAACAACACATCCACAACTCAACAAAGCATCACAATATATATCAATAACACTAATATCAACAATACAAGCATTACATCATCCATAGTGGTATCATGACACGAACTGTACATATTTAAATCATAACACATAGAAAGTACCTTTCGAACCACAACCACTCGGCTATACAAACAAGTGAGAATATTTTCTTTTTACAACACTCTCGGCCTTCGTGGTGACTTCCTTGACTCACAGACTTTGCCATAGCACTTTGACGGAGGCAATCTCAACTTCCGGACTTATCTGACAAGAATGACAATTAGGTACCTCTCATAAGCCGATTACCCATTAACTTCACCTTCCATAGATTCCACCAGAATGATAGACAAATGATTCCCAACTAACTTCTTTTACATAGACACATGAAACACCGGGTGCATGGAGAACAACACTGGGGGACATCATACCAATAGTTTGGCCTATTTCCCTCAACATTCCATAGGGCCCAAATGTGAACTACACCTATTTTACCTTTATTAACAATTCACACAATATCTTCATGGCGAAAATGTTGAGAATAACCTGTTCACTTTCTTTAAATCTAAATCTCTATGTCGGACACCCAAATTAAACCCTCGGCAACCTTCAACCATTATTCTATGATGTGCTAGAATGAGTATGACCATAGAGTTCCTACGCAATATGTTCGATCATGGAATGATACTTTTTCTTTGACATGTTTGAACCTATATTTCTTGATAGATTTACTACAAATAGGAATAACGAGGTTCGAGATTGGACTGGAATTGTTCAGAAATCTATCAATGTACTGAGAAAGGCATTTCAGGAGGTTATATCCTAAGAGACATGAAGGTTTCTACCAATATCACTAACATGGTTAATCATCATAATGACATCATTGATTTGACAAATGAGGCATAAAGTTAACTAGTATATCGACAATAGAAAGCCCTAAGGAAGAATAGCCAAGTACTTGACACAAGTTACCTTCTTGAGTGTAGGGAAAATAGGTTTAATTATAAATGAGAAGATTCTTGCACCATGAAGATGATAGAGGTTTTAGAAATACAAGAAGTTGCATTACGCTCTTAACAGTAACCGACACAAGGAGTCCATGCCCCAAGCCCATGATGTTGAAAAAGAGGTTGATCACTTGTGAGATTATTATTATTCGTGCAGCATACCACTCTCCCGATAGTTGATCCTATACCAGAGGACTAGAGATACGATGGGCTTGACCCTAAAACTAATATGTTCATGATAGGTGCCTAAAACAAATCTGAAAAATCTAATTTCAATATTTAACGAGTGAAACCATGATCTAGGACATCTTAATATTGGGATTAAACATGCATTGGTTAGAGAGGTTCTAATGGTTGATATGATGCTCCGGGGAGAAAGGAAAATAGAACTCCTATCCACCCCGGGATATGGGATGCTATCACGCCCGACCTCGGGGAGCGTGACCGGCACTCAACATAGTTACCCCGGTCGAGCAAGCCTGCACAGTGCCTTCTACCCCACTCGCCCATGAATAAAGAGAATAATACATTTCATTAATTAGACAGTAAGAGGTCATGTGAATAGCACCAGTTCATTTGCATTAGTTACGTCATTAACAAGTCTCCAAAATATTACATTGTACAATCATAGTTAAAGTGGAACAGATGATACGATTATATCATTTTTAGTTTTAACCTTCCCAAAAACAGATACAACCCACACTATGCTTATGAAGACTCTAACAGGAACAAAAGAGTGCTATGACAGTGTCAGCAATAAGGCCCTGGCTATACCTCAAAACGTTGAGGAGGGGGTATGCTGCTATCACTAATCAATACCACCTGCTATGGAACCACCTACATCCATTAAAGAGGCATCGTCCTCGGTAAAAAGGACCTTAGTACATATGGAATAGTACTAGTATGTAAAACTTAACACCCTCTCAATAGAACGGGTACAATATACGGAGAATAAAACATGAAATCAATAAGAGACTCAAACAGTATCAAGGTGTCAACTTAGGGGAAAGGTAAATTTCAAGTAAGTTTCAGTAATTTAAGTTGGGAGATCTTTAGGACCGATACACCACCGTGTTTTAGCATGGAGTCCGATCTCAGTCCGACTGGCTAAGCCGTCTCACCCCGAGACATACACTCACAATACCACCATGTGTGCGGCATGGCGTCCGATCTCAGCCCGACCGGCTAAGCCGTCACACCACAATGTCGTGTAGGTCGACATCACATCACATCTCGCTAGCAATAATCTCATCCCATTTAAGGTGAAACGTCTCAACACACCAATCTCATCCCACATAAGGGGAAATAATTTCATCACATTAGAACGGGGATTTACCCCTCAATCACTCCTACACTGGCACATGTAGTTTCGGGGTTAGGTTGTTTTGACCTACCCTTCCTCGGTGGCTAAACGATACTCCCAAGGCATTTATTATTAAAATGATTTACCACTCATTTCGTAATCTTTTTCATATCATTCATTTCATTGGCACCAATGGCCATGATACAATATCATTCTTGGCACGATGGCCGCACATCATATTTCATGTTCTCTTCTTTCTCTTTCAAATATCATCATGAACAATCAAGAACAAGGCCTTTCAAATTAAGACTTTAAACACATATTTGAGAAATTTAGGGTCTTAGGCACATGTAATTTCTTATACAATTGACATGATAGCTTTTATTAGAATCACATTTTTAAATCATAACGTAATAACACATAGCCTATACTTAAACCACATTCTCAATAGTGACTCAATATAACAAGAATATTTGGAATACATATTGAACGCATATTTATTTTGACACAAGGCTTATTTGGAATAACAAATTTATGATGAGTATCACGGGACTTACAAGGATATTGTGGGGTTCAATTCTAAGAGAAGAGTTTAGCCAATATACCTTGCTTTGAGCTTTCCTTAATTCACAACACAGTTCCGAAATCCTAGCAACTTTGATCTATTTAGAGGTATAGCAAAATTGAACATAAATTAGGAAGGAAATCATGTTTCCAGCTCATGTGAGCATTTTATCAAACACTAGGTGGGCATTATTATTATTAGCTTCTCCTATGGAGGATTTCCTTCACCCCACAACCCAAACTCTACCCATTTGAGTTCAACTACCTTCCCACAACTCATGAATGTACATGCATGCATAATCAACAACCCTCATCCTCAAAACCATCCTCCCCATTACCTATTCCCAAACAACATTTCGTAATTGAGGGTTAGGGATAGAATCTCACCTCTTGGTTGAAGACCTTGTGAGCTTTCTTGTTGAATTTCAAAGGTTGGACAAGATGTTGATGAACAAAGCACTAGGGGCTTACTTCCCTCTCTATAGAACAGTCCCTTCTTCTCTCTAAAATGACTGGTTTTTTCTTTCAAAACGAGCCCCAATGGCTTTTAATCAAAATAGGGTGGGTAAAAAAAATTAGAAAAATGAAACCCTGGCACAGTTCTGCGGTCGGATATGAGACCGCATAATGCTTATGCGTTTCGTAAAATGGACCGTATATTGGCCCTACGAAACTGGTCACTTCTGCCTCACTTTGCGACCGGTCTGCGGTCGCATAATGCGCCGCAGAACTTCCCTCTGAATTTTTTTTGTGCTGGGTCTGTGATGGGTTATGCGGCCTACAAAACGATTATGCGGACGCATAATGGACAACATAATGGTCCAAATATTTGCCCAGATTTCTGCTTCAGTCTATGGCAGATCTGCGGTCCGCAGATCAGTTCTGCCACTGCAGAAACACCCTCCACTTTCAAAAGGTTTTTTCAACTCCGCAACGCACTGTTTAACCCAAAAATTCTGAACCGCGGCAAGCTGGCTCACCGTGAATAATCCCTACAATTGTCAATACATAAGCCTACTTCGGCACCACGAACCCCGGGTTTTAGGTAAAATTTTACGGGGCCTTACAGATGCCAAGGATAGTAAACTCTATGCACATGAAAATGACATACTCGATGATTCTAGAAGCTGAGTGTTTAAAGATAACGAAACCCTGGGAGACACTAAAGAATAATCATGGAAGGTTTGCAGATGTTCCTAATGAGTTCTCCACGGGTCTTGTGACTTGAAAAATACTCAGATGCTAATGAAGGATAGGAAAAACATGAGAAGCAGACATGATGCTATGATAACCCCAAAAGTGCATTTGATCTTGACGGAGAGCCTATTAAGGATCCTTATGAGAAAGGAAGTGTTACAGCGACATATAGAAGGACGCGATCTCTCATGCTTATCCAACCAGGGTCGGGAAATTGACACAATGAATTTACCGACTAAGGAGCACAGTCAGAACACGTTGTAGAGGTTTAAAGAGAAAATGAACACTTGTTATGAAATAAACACATTTCTGCTATACCAACTCTCGAGCTGCAGTACCCAGCCACCTCATGAGCCACAACAATACTATGAACAAGGTGAGTTACGCACTTGGGTATGATCTAGGTGGATTGAGAGTTATACTAAGATGGGCAGCTATAAGATCTTCCTACGACGAATTTTTGTAAATCCTAAATTTCCGAGAAACTTTATGCGGACAAGTGACCACTTAAATTGACATGTACACATATGATATGTGTTGAGATACCCTCTTATGTTACTAAATAGTCAAAATGGTTCATGATAAGGTTCACAAGGGAGCAAGGTGACTGTCCAAACTATATGATCCATATACACAGGAGAGAAAGAGTGGCTCAAGAAAGACCTCAACACTAGGCTCCTTTACATTATATTTGATACCCTGTAGACAAACATTGGGATAGTGCATGCACAAGTGATCAGATGTTATCCACTTGAATCAGAGATTTCTATAAGAAATTCATCAGGTATAGTCCTTTGTTGAGAATTTAGGGAAACAAGTGGGAAATATTAACCTAGGGTTGTGACTCAATTCAATGAAATAATTATAGAACTCAATTCCTCAAGAGGTTGTAAGTAAGAGAATGTTGACAAAGAGTCTTCACGAATAATGTCTCTCGTTTAAAGAGTAGATACATGCAATGTTTTGTGATTCAAATTCTTGTTAAGACCATATTTATGCAGACTCTCAATATAGATGTACATATAGGTCAAGGAAAAGTATATGGTTTTCAGAATGATGTACTAAGGAGTGACTTACTTGGTAGCTTTAGATTGACAGGGCAGTGCCTGAACTAATGCCCCTCGACTCCACATCCGTAACATACATTGGTACCATAGGGACATACCCCCGAATGACATATCCTACACTTCACGCAACAGGGATGAGGTCCACTAAACTGACTCGCCCCACTGACCTGATATTTACCATTTTTGCGTACATCATAAGCATCCCCCTTATCCTTCATCCAATCCTTCATGGCATGAGTAACAATCTCTGTACCAGCTTGATGTGTGGGCCTTTGGAATTTCCCAAGCCAACCATCCCTAACACGCTCTCGAGCATACTCACAACTAGATGCCAAATGTTCCAGTCCGCTTATCGGGAAAACCGGGCTAGGTGCACCCAACCTAGTGCATTTCTTCTTCTTTTGCCCCCTCTTTACGCAACCATAACATATTTCAAGAGTCATCCAACATGTCCTCAAGTGACACTTCTTACAAATCAAACAATCCGGCTTATCAATACCAACAACTCTCTTTCATTTCGTAGGTGCTCCCACCATATGATCCGGTGGTGCGATGGCATTCATAGGAATAAGGGCACTTTCCCTAGCAACAAGTTCTTCCAATCCCTCCACGACTCGACACATTCGCCCAACGAACTCTTGTGTAATCTCCGCCAAATTCAATGGCGGGGTCATTCCCTCATCGCTGCTTCGAACTCGTGGATTACTCATCTGGAAAATGAGATATGACGAGGAAATTAACTTCCTATCTTGAGATCTATCGCACGATGGAGTATCAAAGAAGGGTGTTATTCCTAAATGCCTAAGAAGCCTTCTCCTTATAGATGTGGTCGACAACACACCGACAAGAAGGACTCTACTAGACACAGCTCCGATACATCCCACGACACTTTAAACCCTTAGGCTTTGATACGAATCTTGTCACGCCTCGACCTTGGGGAGCGCGACCAGCGCCCAACCGAAATACCCAGGTTAAGGAAGCTTACTAGATGCCTTCTACCCAACCTAGCCCATTATCACTATAAGAATCAATACAAGTGATAGACATGTGAAGAGTCAAGTGTTCCACATTTTTTTCCATAACTCAAAGGATATTCATTTGTGATTCTCCAAAATATTACAAGTTTATAAATATGATGAAAAACATGTTTGCCAAATACCAACACTTCTAGTTTAATTCCTAACATCAAACACTACCCACAATCTGTTTACGGAGCCTCTAACTACAACAGAAGAGTAGAATGGAAGTGCCGGCGACGAGGCCCCGGCTATACCTCAAACAAAAAGTACCACATCAAGTGACATCGGGCCCGGAATAGAGTATGGCTCACCAAAACCTGCTGATTAGAGAGTATCTGCTAACAAGGACCAAAGTTGCGTGCTGACGAACCACCTGCATCCATTAAAGATGCAGCGCCCCCGGCAAAAGGGACGCTAGTACATATGGAATAGTACTAGTATGTAAGGCTAAACACCCTCTCAGAGAAATGAGTAATAGTACAAGGAGAAACAACCTAAGGTTAATGAGAGCCTTGAATAATATAAAGGCATCAAGTTAAGGAGAAAATAATGTTTTCTAAGTAAATGTCATTAGTTTTAAGTTGGAAGATATTTAGAACGGATACACCACCGATAAGCTAAGTTGTCTCACCCCGAGACGTCCACTCACAATACTACCGTAAGCGCAGCATGGCGTCCGATCTCAGCTCGATCGGCTAAGTTGTCTCACCACAATACCAAGTGGGTCGACGTCACCTCACAATCCGCTAGCAGACTTCTCATCCCATTTAAGATGAATTACCTCAACACATCAATCTCATCCTATATTCGGGGAAAACTCTCACCACGTCACACAGGGATTTTACCCCTCACTCACTCCTACAACAATACATGTAGTTTTGGGGTTAGGTTTATTTCAACCTACCCTTCCTCGGTGACTAAACGATACTCCCAAAGCATTTATTATTTAAAGAATTTTCAGCTCATTTTATAGTCTTTTACTCATCCTTTCATTTCATTGGCTTTAGTGGCCACAAATGTAATATCATTCTTGGCACGTCGGCCGTATCTCATATTTCATGTTCCACACTCTGATTTCTTAAATTTTCATGATAATCACATATATAATATTTCGGAAATCATAACTGTAAGTTCATCAGTAGTGAAGGCTTTAAACACAATAGATTCCTTTCCAGGGTATGGAGCACAAAGACTTTTGATCGTAACACAAGTTAAAAAAATCATGAACGAGTAGTACGCCGTATCTTTTTGAAATACTTCTTCCCAAAAAGGAAATACACAATTTCAACCCATGAGTATGTAAGAACTCAAATCATATTGGAAATATTTATAAAGGAGAGCATGGTTAATTACGATTTAAACCCGACTTCAAATCAAATGCACTAGTTACCACAACCATGGCCATGTTTTATATCTCTCACTCATTTCTTTCACTTTCAAGCATATTTATAGATCATCATCAATAAGAGCATTAGGAATCAAGGCCATAAGCATAAATATGAACAATAAGGGTCTTAGGTGCATTGAGTTTTCTTTCACAATTGGGCATAACAACTTCCAATTTAAACATGATTTGAAATCATACTATCTCGATATATTGGTCACACTAGGATACGTTCCCGACGGAGAACATAAGATGATAGGAGAATTTAGTGCACATTTTTAGTATATACATCTTTCAACACATGCTTATTCGGAATAGTCAAATATACAAGGAATAACTCGGAATTTGGGAATTAGGAACTTGAACGAACCATACTTGAAACTTACGGAAACATTATGGGATTCGATTCCAAGAGATAAGTTTAGCCAACATACCTTACTTGAGCCTTCCTTACGTTACTACAACATCCCGACACTTCTAGCAATAACAATGTATAGGAAGATAGCGAAAATCAGATAATAATTAGAAGGATTCTCATGGTGTAACTCTCTTAGGAATTTCTTCAGTCACCTAGTATGCAAAATAGACTACAAAGCTCTACAATGGTAATTCTTTCCCCCCTCAACCAATTTCAACAAGAAACTAACAAAAATGGTTCATTAACCCCACATACTACAACCTATTGTCACATGCATGGCCTATTTCCAACCTCACAATATACTCGAACTCATAACCTCTTGCATGAAAGCTTAGGAGTAGGACTTACCCGGATAGATGATAATCTAGTGGTTGGCTTCCTTGATTCTTGATGATTGGTGCAAGAATGGGTGACTGGAAAGCTAGATTTCCTCCTCCTTCTCTCTCTAAAATACTCTTACCTCCCTCTAAAATATCAGACATTCGCTTCAAAATGAGCCTCTAAGGCTATTTATCAAAATGGGATCGGGTTATTAAAATAGGAAAATGGACCCCCCGAACTCGGTTCTATGGTCGCAGAATAGACCAAAGAACATATATGCGGCCCGCAAAATAGACCGCGAAAGTGATACCAACAACTGGGAATGGTCTGGACCGGTCTGCGATAGGTTTGCAGTCCTCAGACCACTTATGCAGCCACAGAGTGGACCGTAGAATCACTCTCCAAAATTCTTCATGCAAAATTTGGGACGGATGTGCGTACCTCAAAATAACTATGCGATCGCATAATGTACTGCAAAACAATCTTCAAAATTCAACAAATTCTCTACTCAACTCCGCGATGATTATGCGGCCCGTGAAGTTTTTCTGCGGTTGCAAACTTGATTGCAAAACTGCCTTCTTCTGCATAATTTTTTTTATCAACTCCTTCGTGTATTCTTTAACCCAAAAAGTCCGTACCGTGGCGAGCAAGCTTGCCGCAAAGAATTTCTACAATCCTCAAACACATAAGCCTACCTCGGCACAAAGAAATCTTAAATTTCTTGGAAAAATTTTTACGGGGCCTTACAATTTACCCTCTCCCTCTCTACCATTATCAGGGACATCCAGAACAGTCTGCGCCACCTCTAGAATGTCTGCTACCTCAGAAGTCTGGCTAGCACTTTCAGAACCCTCTGAAGTGCTGTGAGATGAAAAAGCCTCATCCATGGGCTCAGATCGTCCCTGTGGCCTGGACTGTGCAACTGCCTGCTCCTCCAAAATAGACACGGATTTTCCCTCAGAAGCTTCCCTAGACGGGACATAAGAGCTAGACTTAGAGAGGTCTGCACCCCTCCCTCTGCCTGATGTGGCCTTCTTCCTGATAGTTTTGGGCTGGCTGAGGGGCAAGGTGTTGCAAGTCATCACTCAACACAGTTAAGACTCATGTAAGTAAGGGGGAACATTGTGGATTCAGTAAGGTTAATACAGAAATAACATGCTGCAGGAAAATGGGGACTGCAGACCACACAATTGCTAGTGCGGCCGCGCTTCTGACAAAAGACTTTAGAGGCTCAAATGCTTCATCTCTCAAGACAGTTTGTTGGCCTTTCTACGACCGCATAATTCATCCGCGGTCCGTCGAATTTACAGTGCAGTCCGCACATTTGGTTTTTCAAAAGGTAGACCTCTGATAGACCATGCGAACCTAAGGGAGGCCTCTCTCAAAATTTTGCAGTCCGCACAATTAAAGTGCGATCGTAGAAACACTTGCCTTCACAAGTTGCCCAGATCAAGTAAACTGCAAATTGCACAAATTTACGTGCGGCCGCATATTTCAAATTTCATGAACAGTTAGTCTATTTTACTTAGATTTTGCAATTACTTATATGAATTGGTATGGCAACATGGTACACGCATCAAATCTCACTAACCCAACCCATTAGAACATGTATTGTCAACTACCTAGTGCAAATCTACCCCACATGGACACATGGATGAAATCTAATAACATATGGCCTAAAAAGAAACTAAAATTACAAAAATTCAAACTAACATAAAGATTAACAAGAAGTAAAGCATACCAGATTGAGTGAGTGCACTAAGAGTATAAGCACAGGTAGGTGTATGTGGTGGGCAGTGAAAATCTCTCAGTAAACTTGCAGAGCAACAATGATTGTGAAGAGGGTGAAAAGTGTAAAATGAACTCAAAACTCCTATTTATACTTAGAGTCATTGAGAGAGAAACAGAACGAGTGCGGCGTCACAATTCCAAGTGTGGTCCGCACTCTTTCACCTGGGCCTGACTTCTCTAATCCTCATGTGCGGTCCGCACATTTTTGAGTGCGGCCGCATAATTCGTCTTGCGGTTGCATATTAACCCCGCACTGACAGACTCAAACTTCAGAGAGTTTACATTTTGACACTTTGTCAAGCTTCCAATTGTGCGGTCCGTATGTGAAATGTGCGGCCACACAAGCACTTCTGCCGTGGCACACAAAATTCTGCGATCCGCATAATTAAAGTGCGGTCTGCAGTTCCTTCAACACTTGGCAATTTTTAGTCCACCCTTCTTGCATGTAACACTCAATCTTGTAGCATACTTCAAATCAATTTAGGATAACAAATAACATCTAACTACAAAAGAAAAAGGGAAAGGACATGGGTTGCTCCCAAGAAGCGCATGATTTAACGTCGCGGCATGGCGCAATGTCAAAGCATCCTTAAGTGAAGTAAATGACCGCCATCACGTGGCTATCTTCAACCTTGCCCAAGTAGTGCTTCACCCAGTGACCATTGACTCGGAATACTTCATTATTCTTGTTTTTCAAGTCTAATACACCGAACGGTGTCACACCAACAATTTAAAACGGACCACTCCTCTTGGATTTTAGCTTCCCGGGAAACATCCTCAGCCTTGAGTTAAACAACAATACAAGATCACCCACCTTGAACTCTTTGTTCCAGAAGTATTTGTCATGAAGATATTTCATCTTTTCTTTGTACAAGGATGAACTCGCATATGCATGGTACCAAAACTAAACCAATTCTTTCAAGTGTGCAACCCCCAAGTTAGCGGCTATATCCCAAATAAGATACAATTTCTTTAGAGCCCACATGGCCTTGTGCTCTAGTTCCACCGGAAGATGACAAGCTTTCCCGAACACTAGCTGGTGTGGAGACATTCCGATAGGTGTTTTGTAAGACGTTCGATAAGCCCATAATGCATCATCAAGCTTCTTGGACCAATACGTCTGATTACTATTCACCGTTTTAGAAAAGGTACTCTTTATCTCCCGGTTGGAAACTTCCACTAATAGCTTGTAGGTGATAGGGACTCATGACCTTGTGAGTAACACCATACTTGCTAAGTAAAGTGTGAAAAGATTTGTTGCAAAAGTGTGACCCCCATCCCTTATGATTGCACGCGGAGTACAAAATCTAGTAATAATATAATTTTTCAAGAAAGCCACTACACTTCTCGCCTCATTGTTGGGTAAGGCGACGGCCTCAACCCATTTGGACACATAATCCACCGCGACCAAGATGTAAGTGTTTCCACAAGAACTAAAAAGGGCCTATAAAGTCAATGCCCCAAACGTCGAATATATCAATCTCCAAGATGGTTGTGAGAGGCATTTCATTTTTCTTTGAGATTCCACCGGTCCATTGACATTCATTACATCTTTGCACTAAATCGCTAGCATCCTTGCAAAGAGTAGGCCAATAGAAACCATAACTAAGAACTTTGGCCGCCGTTTTTTCTCTACCATGATGACCACCATATGGTGAAGATTGACAAACCCTAAGAATATCACCTTGCTCTTCTTCTGGTACACACCTTCTAATCACCCCATACATACAAATACGAAAAGGTATGGTTTGTCCCAATAAAAATCTTGATAATATCTCTTGAGCTTCTTCCTTTGGTTTGAAAAGAACTAATCCAGAATGATTCCACTCACAAGAAAATTTGCCAAGTCTGCAAACCATGGCATCTCTTTCATTAAAATTGCCAAAAGTTGCTCATTAGGAAAGGAGTCATTGATTTCAAGGCCATCATGCGGCCTTCCCTACTCCTCCAAACGAGACAAGTGGTCCGCCACTTGGTTTTTACTACATTTACAATCTTGGATATCAAGATCAAATTCTTGCAACAAGTGTTCCCATCTCATCAACTGGGCTTTGGAATATTTCTTTCTCATAAGATAGCGAAGCGCCGCATTGTCACGCCCCAACCTCGGGAGGCGCGACCGGCACTCAACCGAGTGAACCCGGTCAAGCAAGCCTGTTAGATACTTTCTACCCAACTCACCCATGATAAAAATAGAAGACATAATTCCATTAATTAGACAGTAGGGAGTTCATATATACAATACTAAATAGTTTCATTAGTTACTTCATTTTTAATTTCTAGATACACACATTCTTACGGTTCGAATGGAACAAGAGACCAAAATACAACATAATATGTCTGACTTTTCTATCAGTCATGCACAACCCACATAGTGTCTACGGAGCCTCTAAAAGATACAAAAAAAGTGTGATGCTAGTGCCGGCAACAAGGCCCCCGCTATACCTCAAAACGTGATAATAAAATGTACAAAAGATACATGACCCCGGAATGAGGTGGGGCTCACCAAGTCTGCTAGGAGGAAGGTGTACTGCTATTGCTGATCAACACTGCCTGCTATCGAACCACCTGCATTCATTTAAAGATGCAGCGCCCCCAGCAAAAGGTACATTAGTACTGTCGAATGGTACTAGTATATAAAACTAAACACCGTCTCAATAGAATAAATAATAATACAAGGGGAAAACAGTCATGAGTTCAATAAGAGCTTCAAACAATACTAAAACACCAAATAAGGATCACATAAGTTCTCAAGACAATTGCCATGTTATTAGGTTGGGTGATCTTTAAAGCCGATATACCATAATTCACATTGCCTTCGTATTCTTACACGAAGTCCGATCTCAACCCGATCGGCTAGGTCATCTCATTTGAGACATCAACCATAACCACTATTTCATTATAATTTCCAGCACAGTTACCACCATGTGTGCGGCATGGCGTCCGATCACGGCCCGATTGGCTAGGCCGTCTCACCCGAGACATTACCTTTTCAATCAATCATCTCACTTCATACTTCTTTCACATCTTTTTCAATTCATTGGCATGAGTGGCCTCAATCAGAAAGTCATTCTTGGCACTTGGCCGTATTTCATAATTCAAGTTTCCCCTTTCCACTTTCAAACATCCTTATCATTATCAACAATATAAGGTTTCCTATTCAAGACATTAAATTCACATATGAGCAATTTGGGAATCTTAGGCACATAGAGACTTTTCATACAATTTGGCATTACAACCATTATTCGATCTTGACTTGAAGTCTTAGCATTTCTAACACATATTCCACATTTTGAACACATCCTCAAAAGGCAAGATGACATGATGAAGTGTTTAGAATAAATATTAAACATACATCCTTCAACACAAATACATTAGGAATAGACAATTCTATAATGATCAATTTGGGACTTACACCAATTACATGAACACTGTGGGATTCGATTCTAAGAAGAAGGGGGTTTAGCCAACATACCTCAATTGAGCTTCCTTAAACTTTTAAAATGTTTAGCTCACAACCTCCCCACATACTTCAAGAATACATGCATGCAAGACAATGACCCCCCAGACCCAATAATTGTCTCTCTAATTATCCCATTTTTGTAAACTTTCAAAATTGAGAGCTAGGACATAGATTCTTACCTTTAGGATGAAGACTTCCATTGTTAATCCTCAATGATTGAGCAATAATTGATAGATAATAGGTTGAAGGTTACTCCCCCACTCTAAGAACTCTCTCTCACTCTAAAAATATAAAAAATGTGCTACAAATGGGCTATGGCATATGTTTTAACGACGAAGGGTCGAGTTTAAAAACACCAAAAAAGAAGCCCCGGGAGGATATGCGGCCGCATATGCGACTGTAGAATGGATATGCGGTCTGCATATCGACCGCACAAATTGGTACAAAAACTGGAAAGAAACTGACTGGGTTTGCGGTCACTATACGGCCCGCAGACCTGTTCTGCGGTCGCATAATGGGCCGCAGAACTTCCCTCCGCAAAAACTCCAAGGCTTATTGTGCGACAACAATGCAGCCTGCGAAATGGTTATGCAGTCGTATAATGGGCCGCAAAAATGACACCAAAATGACCCAGAAAAACTGTCTCACTCTGCGACCATTCTGCGGCCCGCAGAATGAATATGCGGCCGCAGAAACGCCTATTTCTGCCAAATATTTTCCTTCAACTCCCCAGCGCACTATTCAATCCAAAATGTTCAAACCGCGGCGAGCAAGCTCGCGACAAAGAATTTCTACTATTATTAACCTCTACGCCTACCCCAGTATCACGGAACCCCGATTTTTGAAAGATTTCATGGGTCCTTACAAGCATGGTCCGTGTGGACAATAAATTAAGCACCCATCAAGTACAGGAGGAATTTCTCAATTGCAAATAAAATAGCAAGGAGTTCTTTATCCGTAACGGTATAATTGACTTGGGAACTATTCATGGTCTTACTAGCATAGTAGACTGAATGGAAAATATTGTTGATACATTGCCCCAAAAAAGCCCCAACCGCTATGTCACTTGCATCACACATGAGTTCAAAAGGCAAACTCCAATTTGGATCGGTAATGATAGGAGTAGTTGTCAACTTGAGCTTCAAGAGTTCAAAAGCCCATATGCAATCATCATTAAAATTGCACTTGGCATCCTTCTCAAGGAGCTTCCATAATGGGTTCACCACTTTAGAAAAAACATTGATAAAGCGACGGTAGAAAGCCGCATGGCCTCGGAAACTCCACACACCCTTCAACGAAGTTGGAGGTGGATGCTTAGAAATCACCTCAATCTTCGCCTTGTCAACATCGATTCCATTCCTTGAGATTTTATGGACAAGGACAAAACCTTCCTCAACTATGAACTGGCATTTCTACCAATTGAGCACCAAGTTGGTTTCTTCACATCTATCCAACACTTTATCCAAATTTGCAAGACAATCTTTAAAAGAATCCCCAACCACCAAGAAGTCATCCATGAAAACTTCAAGGTAGTCCTCCACCATGTCCATGAAAATAGCCATCATACACCGTTGAAAAGTCGCTGGTGCATTGCACAAACCAAATGGCATCCTCTTGAAATAAAAAGTACCATAGGGACATGTAAAGGTTGTTTTCTCTTGATCTTTCGGAGCAATGAGAATTTTGTTGTAGCCCGAACACCCATCAGTAAAGCAATAGAAAGAACGGCCGGCTAATCTATCGAGCATTTGATCTAATAAAGGAAGTGGAAAGTGATCCTTCCTCGTAACTTTGTTGAGCTTGCGATCATCCATACTAACCCTCCAATCGGTCACCGTTCTTGTAGGAATCAACTCATTCTTATCATTGGTAACCACTGTCTTGCCCCCTTCTTTGGGAAAAATTGAACCAGAGAGGTTCATGAACTATCGGAGATGGGGTAGAAAACCCCGGCATCCAACCACTTGATAATCTCCTTCTTGACAACTTCTTGCACAACCTCATTGAGTCTTCTTTAATATTTAATGGATGGTTTAGCACCATCCTCCAACTTGATCTTATGCATGCAATAAGCGGGGCTTATACCCCAAATATCCCCCAAAGTCCACCCAATAGCCTTCCCCTTCTTTTGTAACACCGCCAATGTGGAATCAACCTACGTGTTAGTCGAACAAGAGGAAAGAATAGCCAGTAAAGTGGAACAAGGGCCAATAAATTCATACCGAAGGTGTGGAGGCAATGGCTTCAACTCCAAAGATCCAAAGATAGTTTCCGGGGTGCATAGTTGTACGACCCCATTCCTTGCAAAGAGTTCACTCATTCCATGAAATCATCCATCTCTTCATCATCAAAATTAAGCAAAATGGCCTCCAACATTTCACCAACATTGATAGTAGCACTTGTATCATCAACAATAACATCGGTCACTAAGTCCACAAAAGAACACACCTCATTGCTATTTGGTTGCCGCATGGACTTACACACATGGAATACCACTTTTTCATCACCAACCCGGAAAGTGAGTTCTCCTGCTTCTACATCACAAAGAGCCTTACCCCTAACAAGGAAAGTTCTCCCAAAAATGATTGGCACTTCATAATCAACTTCACAATCTAGAATAACAAAGTCCGCGGTAGAATGAATTTATCAACTCGGACCAAATTATCTTCAATCACACCCAACGACCTGTTCATGGTGCGATCGGCCATTTGCAATGTCATAGAAGTGGGTCTTGGTTTCCCAATTCCCAAAGTCTTGAAATCTGAATAGGGAATCAATTTTTACTTGCCCCAAGATCACAAAGAGCTTTAACAAACTCGGCACTCCCAATTGTACAAGGAATCGTGATAGCACCGGGATCCTCCAACTTAGGAGCCATTGAATGCATAGTTGCACTCACTTGAGGAGTTACCTTAGTAGTTTCAAAATTCATCGACCGCTTCTTTGTCACAAGATCTTTCATAAACTTTGCATAACCGGGCATTTGTTCCAAACCTTCTATCAATGCACATTGATTGAAAGACTGCTCATCATTTGAATGGACTTTGTTTACCCTTAAAACAGATAATAATTGAATTTGTACGCAGTTTTAAGGATATGTGGATTGAGTCAACACAAATAATCAAGAATTTTAGATAAACAAATTAAATATGAAATGAATAATCAAACCAATTATAATGTTGCGGCCCAAATTGGACTTAGGTTGAAGAGCAGTTTTGCCCTCGATTGGACCCTTGGTTCAAAGCCAATTGTGCATGAAGAACAAACAATAAAGTAAGGACTTTGCAATAGGTAGAAAGCAGAAAAATGAACGTGTATTGCCTTGGTTTGTGTCTTACAATGTGTGTTATCAAAGAAAAACTTCCCATTTACATAGTAGAAACATTTCATCCCTAGTACAAGTTTAAAAAGGGTAAAAATCTTCCTTACTTGGTTATTACTGATTCGTAACCGACATCGGGCGAGATCTGTGCCATGATATCTGGCTAGGCACGGATATCACAGCCCTCTTTTAGTAGTGCGTAACCATTTTCCATATTTCCCAAGGTCTTAGAACTCATTTTGGGTCCGGGGAGCATTGCTTTATCACTCTCGACGATGAGCACAACATTCACTTTCCTGGGTCTTGGTACGAAAGGCTCCCAGCCTCGTGTGTTTGTGCACGTATACAAATAGTCCCCTCATTTTTTGGAGTGTAGGCTCGCCGGATAGATGGGAAACGAATAGATGAACCCCGACTTTTTCCCTCATACGTTATAACTGATATGATGGATAAATTGAAATGTCCCATCAGTCGCGTCGTTCTGACTTCGGACACGTGTTGGTCATTGGCTGGCTGTCTTCGAATGTGAAACGTCGCGCATTGATTGCATTTTCCCCTATAAAAGCTTCGACCTTTTACACTTCTTTCACTTTTCGGTCATATCTTTTACCTTCGAATTTTCTAATGGCTTTTAACTTTTTCAAATCTTCATACCCTGCTTCTTGAGCCTTCATATCTTCATCTCTGATCTTTAAACCGTCATATTTGTTCTTGGATTTCCAACCCAGATCCTCATATCTTCATCCCACCTTCAAACCTTTTTACTCTTTCTTCAAATCTTCATATTTTTCCTTCGAATCTTTATATTCTCCTTCAAATCTTCATACTTCCCTTCAAATCTCCATATTTTCCCATATCACGATGGCTAAAACTTCCAAGTCAGTCCCTCAACAAGCTGTTCCTTCATTTTCCCACCCGGCCGCAGATGCCGAGGTGGCCGCTCCTAAGGTGGCTCTAGAGCTCCTGTTGAAGAGCTTCATATCTGGGGGCTGCTCTATCGGGGATGACTTCAAGGTCGAGAATGCCAAGAGTTCAAGTGGACTGTAAATGGGAGGGGAAGGACGTAGTCGTCCCCGGGCCCAATGACGATATTACTACTCACGTGAAGGGGTATCTCAGTGTTTACACTTACCACTTTACGCTCGCCCTTTTGGATCCCGTAGTTCTTGCTTCCTACAAGAGGTACGAAGTGTGCCTTGGGCAAATCCACCCATCCTTCGGGGGGATTGTGATCCTCTTGCACCATTTTGAGAACAACATCGAGTCTCCTAGGTTCACCCTCGACCACCTACTCCACCTGTACAGTCCTCGAATCTTCCGAGGGGGACTGATTAAGCTCACCCTTCGAGGAAGAAAGGCTTTTTTCTCGAGTATTGACAAAAACCGAGACCGAGGCTAGCAGGGGAGGTTCGTTGGGGTGAAAACCGAATACCTGATCCCCCCGAGCTTCTGCCATTCCCCAAGGAGTGGAACGCATCCTGTAAGTATTGTGTTTTTTGGGGTGTTTCTTCCTTTTAGTTCTTTCTCTCATTGCCTATGTTTGTGGTCGTGCAGTTGTTGGCCAAGTTCCCGATTCAATCCCCTGATTCAAGGAGTGGATCGAAGGGATTTGTAGGCAGATGCCGTACTCCGAGCGCACATGGTGCAAAATTTCGAAGGGCAAATGAGAGGCCCGTTCTTATGGTGAGGTTCTTCCCTCAAATAGTTACCATCACACACTTAACTTATATAGTTCTAACCCTTTCTTTTTTCTTGCATGTCTGCCTAAGACCACCAAACATAGGCCGCTAGATGAGGATGAGAATCCATCTTTTCCTGCTGAGCCCTTTGTCTCAGGACAGCCCGGGGCTGCCGCGAAGGAGGAGAAGAAGAAAAAGATAAAGTCCTCGGGTTCCCCGGACCCCGAGAGGAAAAGGAAGAAGAGGGTGGCCACCGGGCCCGAAAGCCCATGAATAATACCAAGTCCAGGGCACCGGACCTTAGCTATCTCTAACGGCTCAGGGATGAGCCCGAAGAAGATGACATATTTGTCTTCCATGGATCGACCACCAATAGGGAGCAGGCGACGACCGAGAAAGGGGATCACGAGGTAGACCCCCTCATGGATTGGGAACCTGAGAAGGAGATGGAGGTTGTGATCTCCCAGGAAGCAGCTCTTGTTCCGAAGGAGGCGACCGGTGTCATTGACATCATGGAGATGCCCTCCTATACCGAGTCCATGCTCGAAGAGGCCCAAGCGGGCAAAACAAAGTCAAGTAACAGAGCGCAGGGTTCATATGATCCCGTCAACTCCTTTTTTGATGGCACGTACATGTCCATATTGGAGGATTTTTCGGGGCTGGGTCACCTAGAGATCCCAAAGAAGGACATGCCCTCAGGAGCTGGCGGGTCGAGTTTGAGCCCAAAATTTGTGAAGCGATTTCCTACGCCGAGTGTGGACCCTTAGCAGAAAAGAATGGTTGTTCTCATAGTATCGGAGGATGATCGGGTCTTGTCTTCTCTGGTGGGTGTAGCCAGCTACCTCCGATGTCTGGTGACCAAGAAGGACCAAGCAAAGATGAACGAGGTGGGCCTGTCAAGTCTTTTCAACGAGGCACAACAGGCGCTGAACCGGGTAAGGCGTCAACACTTTTGTACCCCTTTATGAATCCCACTTAGGTTTTTCTTTGATGTCTCTCACTACTTTCATTGTTTTACAGGCTTTAGCGCTTCACCATGAAAGCTTCCTCCAATACTACTTGGAAATTAGCCAGATCGAGTTTAAGCTCAAAGAGCAGGTCCGGAAGAAGGACATGTATAGGCTTCTGAGTGAGCAACAGGATGAGGCCCATAAAATACATCCCAATTCTCTAGGCTGAGCTGGAAAAAGCTCAAAAGGAGGCCTCAACCCTAAAACGGGAACATGCCGACCTGGTTGAGAAGCTAAAGGTCTTTGAAGCTAAAAATGAGGAGCTATTCGTGGTGACTAACATCACAACTTCACAAGTCCAACAAAATATTGACCTAATCGACCAGCTGTGGACCGAGATGGATGAGGTTAAGGCCAAGACCGAAGTGTGGAAGGGCAAGATTGATCTTCTGGCCTTGGAGAAGGAAGTTGCGAAGGTGGAGCTGGCATCGGTCGAGAACCAACTTTGGGTGGCGAAGGACAAAGACGACGAGTGGTATCGGTTGAACGATGATCTCCAGGAACAACTGAGCTCGGCCGTCGCATAACGGGATGCTCTCGCAAGAGAATATGTGGCACTGAGGTCCATATTGGACACAAGCTATGTTGATGCGGAGGAAATGGTGGCCCAGTACAAGGTCGATGTGGAGGCAGCCGAGACCCACCAAAAGACAAAGACTGAATATATGAAGCGACTATCCCGAAGAGAGATCCTCGAGGAAATCCATGCCCGAGGCTTCAACCTATAAGCCGAGATTTAATAAACTAAGACGCTCGAGGCAGAGGCAAAGGAGCTCTACGAGCCTGAGGGTGCTGAAGCCTCCGAGGACTCCGAGGGATCTGAGGGATTCGAGGGATCTGAGGGCTCCGACGGTTCTGGCGATGAGTTGGGCTCCGGTGAAGACCGGGCGTAGATGCCTTTGTAAATATATTTTGGAATATATATATGAAAAGTTTCCCTTTCTGGAAATATCATGTCTTTACTTTTCCTGCATCTTCTTGCCATTTCTATTTGTGTATTGTTTTTGGTGCCATAGCATAGAATCAAATGTAGTTCCGGGGCATTCATTTTTCAAAAGTTTGAATGAAGCCCGACTTCGATGCCGCTTTGTCTGCGCTTGGCTTTGGAGCCAACATAAGACCATAAGTTCCCAAGATACTTAACTGTGTTTAGACGATGTTTTTGATGAGGGTAACCTTTTAGTAGGTTTTGAATTTTTGTAAAGGCCTTAATATCTGGTTACGAGATTCAGACATCTCTGAGCTATTTTTAGGGTGACCGTACCCTTTTACATTTGGGCACTGCCTAATAGGTTTGATGCCTCGGGAATTCGGTAGCCCGGGTCATTTGAATTTTCTTTGGGCGACAGTCCCCGAGTAGGGGTAGCCCTTGGGCTCGATAGTCCCCGAGTAGGGGTAGCCCTTGGGCTCGATAGTCCCCGAGTAAGGGTAGCCCGTGGGCTCTAGGATACGAGATTGAAGAAGTAAAAATGCATAATTGAAAAGAGGCAAATTCTTTCATTTCTTAGTGTGCAAGGAACACGATCGAAATAGCGTAAAAACATGCGTCACGGCTAGAGTGGACTATGTGAGCACGGTTCATAAGACCTTTTGGCCTTAACAATGAATCCTAACCACCAAGCCTTATCTTTTAGCATACAAAGTTTTCTTTTTTCCTTGGTAAAGACCTTAATCCGAGGGTAATGGCCCCCAGTATTCGAGGTAGAACTCGTGAGTGCTCGAATATTGTTTATCTGAAGTGAATGATCATTGATTCAGGTTTGAAACCGGTTTTCGAATCTAAGCTAGCACGTTTTACTATTGCCTTATTAAAAAACTTACAGAAAATGTCACGCCCAAAACCTAGGGAGGATGGCCGGCACCCGGTGCCATATTTGGCCCTAGCATACCATTCTATACTTGTGAACTATGGAGGGGTAACCCTCAACTTAGGCCGACAAGGCTTACCTTACAAATCAAGGCCGACGAGGCCACAATGAATGTCTACAACCAGCAATACCAAATTAACATGTACACAGGGATGGCAAGGCCACTATACTGATATACAAAATATACAGGACTCGTCTATAAGCCTCTAGAGATAACTGAACTGTATCAAGATCGGGATGGGGCCTCGACCTTCCCGTCAAACCTGTATATATAAAATTGACTCCAAGGTATAGACCTGGTAACTCTGAGAAAGTGGAGCGTACCAACGAAGCTGATGTTTGACTCTATCTACTGGGAAGATCTATCCAGCTGTCTATTAGGATCTGTAGGCATGAAATGCAGCGTCCCCAGCAAAAAGGACGTCAGTACGAAATAATGTATCGAGTATGTAAGGCAACAAAATAACTGAAAGCTAAAACTGAGCTGATAATATAATAACTGAAAGTAACTGGGAGTCAAAGATAATCTGAAGATATTCTTACCTGCTAATACTGACTCAACTCTCTCAATATAGTAAGTAAAATAGCTGTACCACCCTATAAGGCTCGATAAGTGTAACTGCTCTGCCATAGTAGGCTCGCTCATAGGCGCTCGGCCATAGTAGGATCAATTTATAACTTACCATCTGATCAGAGGTTGCCCAATATGGGCCTGCCCACCGATTATAGCTCGATGGTGGTGAAACTACTGCAATACTACGCAATAGGGGCCTGCCCACCGATTATAGCTCGATGGTGGTGAAAATACTGTAATACTATATATATATATATATATATATATATATATATATATATATATATAGACCCTCTGCTCTCTTGACTGAATAAAGACAAAACTAAACTGAATATGAAGTCCTGATAAGGGAGAATATGATAACTTATGAGACTAGGATAGTGTACATAAATTCAAGAATATGAACTTCTCTTTATGTCTCGTTATCAAACACATGTAGTTATGGGATCATGCCAAAATGAAGAAGGGTTTAGCCTTAACATACTTATCACACTCCATCCAATAACCATGTTGAACTCCTCGTCGCACTTCAATCTACATCAACGATAATAATGCCATTATTAAGCTATGAAACATGCAACCATCGTACAACGAACGATAAGCTTATATTATATTCATTCGTTAACTTAACAACATATCCAGAATGATATTAAGGACAATGGGAGGACTTCTAACCTCCTATCCATCTCCTAATTCACCCTCAAGCAGTCCAACAATCCAACAACAACAACAAATACAACTTTCCGTAGTTATGTTGTCCTTTCTCTTCATATTCATAGTACAACCAACAAGTTCAAAATGTAGGCAATATATTTATAATAACAACATCATAAGAAATAAAGTCATTTCCCAAGGTTTCCAACCATTTAAAGTTCATGGAAATAATCTTTCCAAAACGGTCCATTCAAAATAATAACATCTCAAACTATTTCGAGTCTCCACTTGTAGTATTTTGCTCAAATATTGAAACCAAAACACAAGATGCGAAAATTCAGCCATGAACATCCCACAATTATCCTCAATGACACCACAACACTATAGGTGTTGTATGTTTTTCTTGAATTAACTTTTGGTGTTCAAGTTGGTATGTAAATGTCATGCCCGACCTCGGGGAGAGAGACCGTCGCTCAACTGAGATAACCCGGCCGAGCAAGCCTGCTAGATGTCTTCTACCCAACCTTACCCATTAACAATATATGAATCAGTATAAGTGATAGACATGAGAAGAGTCAAGAGTTCTACATTCTTTTGTTTTTTCCATTACTCAAAGGATATTCATTTATGATTTCCAAAATATTACAAATTTATAGATATGATGAAAAATATGTTCGCCCAAATACCAACACTTACTAGTTTAATTCCCAACATCAAACACCATCCACAACCTATCTACGGAGCCTCTAAGTACAACAAAAGAGTAGTATGGAAGTGACGGCAACAAGGCCCCGGCTATACCTCAAAACATAAAGTACAACATCAAATTACACGAAACCCGGGATAGAGTAGGGCTCACCAAAAACTACTGAATAGAGACTAACTACTAATGAGGATCAAAACCGCCCGCCGACGAACCACCTGCATTGTCACGCCCCAAAATCGGGGAGCGCGACCGGCGCTCAACCGAGTGAACCCCGCCGAGCAAGCCTGTTAGATACTTTCTACCCAACTCACCCATCATCAAGAAAAGATGTGGTTTCATTAATTTTATAGTAGGAAGCTCATTTATGCAATACTAAAGTGTTTCATTAGCTATTTCTCCTTTCAATCTCAAAATACATATATTCTTATAGTGTGAGTGGAACAAGTGATCAAACACAACATAACTTTCTTAACATTCTCAACACCCATATATAACCCACATAGTGTCTACGGAGCCTCTAAAGATACAAAGGAAAGTAAAGATGGTGCCGGCAACAAAGCCCCGGCTATACGTCAAAAAGTGACTACAATATAAACAAAAGGTACAATACATGACCCCAAAATGAAATGGGGCTCACCGAGTCCGCTGAGAAGAGGATGCAACACTATCTGTGATCAACACTATCTGCTATGTAACCACCTGCATCCATTTAAAGATACAACGCCCAAGGAAAAATGGACGTTAGTACTGTCGAATAGTACTAGTATGTATAACTAAACACTATATCAATAGAATGAACAATAACAAAGGAGGAGACAATCAAGAATGCAATATGAGCTTTAAACAATACTAAAACATCAAGTTAAGGATCACATAGATTTTTAAGTCAATTTCCACATTATTAGGTAGGATGGTTTTTAGTACCAATATGCCATAATCCACAATACCACCGTGTTCTTAGATGGAGTCCGATCTCGGCCCAATCGGTTAAGCCATCTCATTTGAGACATCAACCATATTCACTATTTCATTCATAATACCACTGTGTTACTACACGGAGTCCGATCTTGGCCCGATCGGCTAAGCCATCTCATTTGATACATCAACCATATTCACAATTTCACTCACAATACCACCGTGTTATTATACGGAGTCCGATCTCAACCCAATCGGCTAAGCCATATCATTCGAGACATCAACCATTTCAATCGATCATCTTACTTCATATTTATTTCCCATCTTTTCAGCACATTGGCACAAGTGGCTATAATTATAAAGTCGTTCTTGGCACCTAGCCTTATTTCACAATTCAAGCTCTTTTCCACAATCCAACATTATTATTATAATGGATAACAACACGGTTTTCATTCAAGACTCTTGATTATGTGAGAAATTTAGAATTCAAGGCATATAGAGGCTTTTCACACAATTTGGCTTAACAGTCTTTAATCGAATTTGACGTGAAGTCTAGGCATATTAGCACATTTTCTAAGTCTTGAACATATCCTCAGATGATGAGATAATATGATGAAAGCATGGGAATACATATTACACATATATTTGCAAAGCAAGCACATTCGGGATAACAATTTCTAGGACGTTCAATTTGGGACTTACGTCGATTGCATGAATTCCGTGGGATTCAATTCTAAGAAGAGGGGGTTTATCCAACATACCTCAATTGAGCCTCTTAAAACTCCATGATGTCCCGGAATATTAGCAACTTCAATCTACTTTAGGAATATAGTAAAATTGAACCCAAAATTAGGAAAACGATCATAATTCTAGCTCACTTGAGCATTCTATCAAACACTATGTGTGTATTAATGTTTCATGGCCTTTTTTATGAAAGACTCCACCAACCCACACCCCTTTCCTGTCTATTATTAACTCACAACCTCTCCACATACCTTAGGAACACATGCATGCAAGGTAAGCACTCCCATCCGCATGAATTACCTTACTAATGGCGCATTCTAGTTACATTTTGAAAGTAAGAGTTTGGTTAATAGAATCTTACCTCTTAGGAAGAAGTCCTAGGTGCCGCTCATGATAATCTTCAGGGTTTTAAGTGAGAATTGAAGTGCAATTTGATGAAGATCACTTTCTCCCTCTAGGACTCTCTCTCTCACTCTAGAGTATCAGATTTTGCTCAAAAATGACCCCTTACATCTATTTTAGCAAAGTAGGGTCAGGTTTTAAAAACGCAGAAATGAAGCTACGGAACAGGTTCTGCGGTCGCATATGTGACCGCATAATGGTTATGCGGTCCATGAAATGACCGCAAAATTCTGTGCCAAAAATGGAGAGGAACTGTCCAGGTCTGCGGTCGCATAATGCACCACAGAACGGTTCTGCGGTCGCATAGTGCACCGCAGAACCTCCCACCAAAAAATCCCAAGGCGGGATATGAGACAAGAGTGTGGCCCGTAAAATGGTTATGCGGTCACATAATGGGCCGCAAAATGACATTAAAATGGCCCAGAAGACTGCTCCACTCTACGGCCATTCTGTGGTCTGCAGAGTGGTTCTGCAGTCGTAGAACGGACCGCAAAAATGCCTACTTCTGCCCAACATTTTCCTTCAACTCCCCAGCGCACTGCTCAATCTAAAAAGTCTGAACCGTGGCTCGCAAGCCTGCCGCAAAAAATTTCTACTATTATTAACCTCTACACCTACTTCGGCATCACATAAATCTGGGTTTTTAGGAAAATTTTTATGGGGCCTTACATGCATCCATTGAAGATGCAGTGCCCCCGGCAAAAGAGACGTTAGTACATATGGAATAGTACTAGTATGTTAAGCTACATGTCCTCTTTCAAAATAGAATGCCAATATAAGAAAGGGAAAACCATAGAAACAACAAGTCACCATCAACAACATCTAAATGCCCAGTTAGAACATAACAATTTACAAAATACGAAAAAATGTTTTTTTTTGGTTGGGAGATCATGAGCACCGATATACCACCATATTTTTAGCGCGGAGTCCGATCTCCACCCGATCGGCTAGGCCGCCTTCCCACATATGTTGTGTGGGTTGACTTTCCAATTCACAGCTAATATCAATCTCATACCAATTAAGGGGAATAATCACAATCACATCAATATTTTAATCTCATCCCAAATAAGGAGAATAATCATAATCCACCCCTATACCGGC
This sequence comes from Nicotiana tabacum, assembly GCF_000715075.1. NCBI lineage: Eukaryota > Viridiplantae > Streptophyta > Magnoliopsida > Solanales > Solanaceae > Nicotiana > Nicotiana tabacum. The sequence continues at coordinate 75,265,654 of NC_134091.1, read as the reverse complement.
ACATGTAGTTTTGGGTGTGGGCCTTATGACCCACCCTTCCTCGGTTTGCTAATGATACTCCCAAAAACCTTTTTGTTTTGCACACAAGGGAAACAAAAGTACAAATATATTTTATATTCACCTCTTAACCTTTCACCCTATATATATAGCTTCGTTAGTACTTTCAACCATTCAAACATCATTATTTCCTTGGCTCTCTTGGCCATACTTATGATTCTTCATCCATGGCACGTTGGCCGTATTTCATATTCCAAATTTTCATTTCTTTACTTTCATGGATCATTATCATTAATATCAACAAATAGAATATTCCGAAAATCACAACTTTAGGTTTATTAGTAACGAAGACTTTAAATACAATGGATTTCTTTTCAAAAAATGGAGTAAAATGATTGGAAATCGAAGCACGAGTTAATATCATAAACGAGTAACATATCATTTATTCTGGAAATACTTTTTCCCAAAAAGGGCAATATACAATTTCAACTCATGAAGATATAAGAGCTCAAAACACATTGGAAATACATACAAAGCATAGCATTAGTTAAAACAACCATATTTGGTCATGACTTGGGTACATAATCTTTTAGGAAAATCTATTTTCGAAGTCAGTTTGGAACAGTTGAATAAAGGACTATTTCATAACATTTCTCACATCATTTCATTTCCTCGGCACCATTGACCACAAGTATAACTTTCATTCTTGGCACGTTGGCCACACTTTATATCTCCAACCACTTCTTTCACTTTCAAGCATCCTTATAGATTATCAACAACAAGGCATTTCAAATCAAGACTTTATGTACACATATACGCAATTGAAGTTTTAGACGCATGGAGTATTCTTTCCAAGTTAAGCATAATGGACTTTCATTTGCAACACGACTCAAAGCCATAACATTTTAATACATTTATTATTCTTGAACACATTCCCGAAGGATAACATAAGGTTATAGGAACATTCAGAACATATTTTGAATACATAATTCTCGATACTCTGCTTACTAGGGACAATCGAATTTATTGGGAACAACTCGGAATATGGGAATAAGGAACTTGAGCCAACCATACTTGAAACTTACAGGAAAATCATGAAATTCAATTCTAAGAGAATAGTTTAGCCAACATACCTTGTTTGAGCTTTCCTTAAGTTACTACAATGTCTTAACACTTCTAGCAATAACAATCTATAGGAAGATAGCAAAAATCGGATAATAATTAGAAGGATTCACATGGTGTAACTCTCTTAGGAATTTTGTCAAACATCTAGTATGCAAAATAGACTATAAAGCTCTACAATGGTAATCCCTTCCTCCCTCAACAAATTTCAACAAGAAACTAACCAAAATGGTTCATTAATCCCACATACTACAACCTATTGTCACATGCATGGCCTATTTCCATCCCCCACAATATACTTGAACTCATAACCTCTTGCGTGAAAGCTTAGGAGTAGGACTTACCTGGATAGATGATAATCTAGTGATTGGCTTCCTTGATTCTTGAAGATTAGTGCAAGAATATATGATTAGAATGATAGATTTCCTCCTTCTCTCTCTAAAATACTCTTACCTCTCTAAAATCATCAGACATTCGCTTCAAAATGAACCCCTAAGGCTATTTATCAGAAATAGGAAAATGGACCTTCTGAACTCAGGTTTGCGATCGCAAAATGGACCGCAAAACAAATATGCAGCTCGCAAAATGGACCGCGAAAATGATGCCAAGAACTCGGCTGGTCATGACCGGTCTGCGGTCCACAGACCACTTATGCGGCCGCAGAATAGACCGCAGAATCATCCAACAAAATTCTTCAAGTCAAATCTATGATGGAAAATGCGGACCGCAAAATGGATATGCGATTGTAGAATGGACCGCAAAACAACCTTCAAAATTCAACGATTTTTCTGCTCAACTCTGCGACAGGTATGCGGCCCGCAAAGTGGTTCTGTGATCGGGAAACTGACCGCAGAATTGCCTTCTTCTGCCAAATATTTCTATCAAATCCTCAGTGCATTCTTTAACCAAAAAGCCTACCTCGACGCCACGAAACCTTAAATTCCTTGGTGAAATTTTACGGGGCATTATAGTAAACACTTGTAGTTCGCATTGAAAATATAATATATATGAAGGAGGGACTGCTTATTGCCTTAATCAACAAGAACAACACTAAACCTGAGGTTGTTTCACTTTGAATAACCCTCCAAAAAAGCCACCAGATGAAGAACTATGATCTAGCAAGCACCACGAGGTTTCTAGCGTTGGATCTATGTTTTTATATTAGGTTTTCACACTAGAATCATGGAGGAACCCTTGTAGAGCATTTAAGAGAGTTTAGGAACTATTTTGGACGAGAAAAATGAGTTAAAACGATTTAGAATTGACTTAAATACAAGCTGGAGTTTTACACCGACTTTGTGGGTTCCGTGGGAGCTGCTTGCGCAGTCTCGCAAAAACGCGAATATCTCTCTACTCTAATGTCTTATCGATGAACGGTAAAATGCGTTAGAAACTAGACTTGTATATCTTCCATTTGGTAGGTAAATAATCCCATATTTCCAGGTATATTGGGAGAAAAGCACAGATACATTTTACCTAATTTTTAGCACATTATGAATGTAACTTGTGATGACCTTTGCCAACTTTTGTTCCACAAGTCGCTTGACTTCAAAACATAACACACGACTATCATACGACTAAAATAAATCATATCATAACCTCCTTATCATCTTAAGCACCCTAGTCTTAACCAAAAAGTACATGTTATCATCTAATGTGACTCAACTGTTACTTCACACACCAACAGTTCCAAATTTTTGACTAACTCTCTGAATTTCCAAATATTTTGCTAGGGTCTCCCCTGTAATTGGGCCTATCCACCTTCCAGAGAATCCCAAAACCAGTCCTAACATCATAACCATAGCATAACGATGTAACACAATCATGGAAACAACACTGACTACAATGTCATAATCAATATATTACCAAATAAAACATCCTTAATAGTAACTGTACAAGTGAAACACAATTCATAGATGGTACACTCTTAACATTTTCATAGAACACCGCTACATAAATACATAATTATTCAAAAAAATGAGGGTGCTTCTTCTTCATTTGTTCATCTACCTCCCAGGTGGCCTCCTCAACCTGTTGGTTTCACCACAGCACTTTCACGGAGGCAATCTCTTTGTTTCTCAGCTTTCGGACTTGCCTGTCAATAATGGAACTTTCACGAATTTGACCATTTCTCTGCTTCGCTCTGCGGCAAATATGCAGTCTGCATATCAGTTCTGCGGTCGCATAATGGACCGTAGAAATGCCCTGTTCTGCAATAATTTTTCTTCAACTCCCCAACGCACTGTTCTACAGCTTTCAAATACATTAGCCTACCTACGCACCACGAAATCCCATGTTTTAGGTGAAATTCTTACGGGGCCTTACATATTTATACTACTTTCATCCTTTCTTTAACTTGCTAGCACCATAGATTTCCTTTCGTTCCGTCTCAATTGTCTTTAAACATAAGAAATTATTTTTCCTAGTCGTTCTGCCACTTGCTGCATGAATACTTGGCTTATCGTAGTGCCCACAAATACTGGAATTTCTTGTAACTCATATGATCTCAAATATCACTTTTCATTTTTTTTACTTCCCGTTCATTAGCCACGATAGGTGACACTTTCTTATGGAGTGCATCTAATGTTGTTGTGAGACTGTTGTTACAAGACCATTTCTTCTTCAAGTTACTATGATTAGGCTGAATCCTTCTACCTTATTTCCTTAGCTAGTCTTTCATTGTAATACTTAGTGGAGATCCACTAACTCCTGTAAAGCTGCGAGCTTATTACATCGTATACTTGACAGATTGTTTTGATGTTCTTACTCGCCTATAATTATCCTTAGTTACTTACCTCCACCCTTGTGCCTGTAGGGTTACTTCTGAACTGAAATTTTGACTGTCTCACAAGTGGAGCTCACTTTTATTTCCATAAGACTTATACGATACCTTTAACTACTCCATCTCCTATATGAATATTTCTCAAGGATTACTGTCAAGCCCCAAAAACCAAGGAGCGCGACCGGCGCTCAACCGAGTGAACCCGACCGAGCAAGCCTAATAGATTCCTTCTACCCAAACTCATTCATTAATAAAGAGAATATATGTTTTCCTTAATTAAACAATAAAGTGGTCATGTCCGCAATTACAATTTCTTACCAATAGTTTCATCATTTTTAAAGTCTCAAATGGACAAGTAATACGACCACAACATAACATAGTTTGTCTTTCCACAGCACCAATACACAACCCACACTGTGTCTACAGAGCCTCTATGGATAAAGAAGAGTACAATGATAATGCCGGCAACAAGGCTCCGGCTATACCTCAACCATAATACATAAATATCAAAAGATACATAACCCCGGGATGAAGTGGGGCTCACCAAGTCAGCTGGGAAGAAGGTGTACTGCTATCACTGATCAATGTCTCCTGCTGTGGAACCACCTACATCCATTTAAAGATGCAGTGCCCCCGGCAAAAGGGACGTTAGTACCATAGAATAGTACTAGTATGAAAACTAAACACCAATTTAAGAATTTAGAAATACAAGATAATTATGATGAACAAGTGCGGCAATAGAATAATATAGATAACCGTCTCAACCATAGCAAGCTCATTAAAAGCTATCAACAGTATTTGTAGGATTTAAGATGAGATCCTATGTAACCATCTTCACACAAAGCGGCCCCGTCGCCTCACCCGATGTATGTAGGTGGAGGTGTACGTACAATACCACAACTCTAATCAAGCAGCCCTGCCGCCTCACCCCAATGTATGCAGGTGGATATATAACCACAGTACAAGGAACTTACACAAAGCGGCCATGTCGCCTCACCCCAATGTATACGGGTGGTGGTGCCACAACAATACCAAAACTATACACAAAGCGGTCGTACCGCCTCACCCCAATGTAAGCTGGTGGAGGTGCAGTCCCACAATATCATAATCCCTACACAAAGCGGTCATGCCACCTCACGCCAATATAAATGTGGGTGGAGGTGTATCACAATCACAATCTCTATACCATATTCCCCACAAAAAGCGGTCATGCCGCCTCACCCTAATGTATGCGGGTGGAGGTGTATCACAATCACAATCTCTACATAACTTGGCATAATACCTTTCACATAAATCACGACTAGATATTATAAAATGTGGATATGTAATCCATAGTTTGGGACACATCCTCAATTTATAATGCAATATAATAAGAGCATTTGAAATACAAATTGAACATATATCTTCATCACAAAACTTATCGGAATACTCGATTTATAATCAACATCTCGGAACTCACAAGGATAATGAGAATTCCAACTCTTAAAGAAGAGTTTAGCCAACATACCTCAATTGAGCTTCCTTAAACTCTAAAGCGTTCCGAAATTCTTAGCAACTTGAATCTATTTTAGAAATATAACAAATTGAACCACAATTAGGAAGATGATTATGGTTCTAGATCATTTGAGCATTTTATCAAACACTAGGTGTGCATTAAGGTTCAAGGTCCTTTTATGGAGGATTCCATCATCCCACAACCCAACCTTTACCATTTTTAGCTCAACAATCTTTCTATACCCTTTGATAACACAAGCATGTAAAATAACCAACCCTTTTGCCTAGAAATTATCTTGCTTATTATCCATTTCCACATAAAATTCGAAATTGAGGGTTAGGGTGTAGAATCTTACCTATAGGATGAAGACCTAATGAGTTTCCCTTCTCAATCTTCCAAAACCTGGGCAAGAATTGAAGAACAATTATTGGATAACACCTTCTCACTCTAGGGCACCTTCTCTCACTCTAAAATGTCAGATTATCTCTCAAAAATGGCCCAAAACGTGTATTTAACGAAATAGGGTGGGGTTTTAAAAACCCAAAATTGAAGCTCCAGAACAGGTTCTGCGGTCGCATATGCGACCGCATAATGGTTATGCGGACTGCATATCGGTCGCATAATTGGTTACAAAATAGCCAAAAGAACTGCCTGTGTATGCAGTCACTATGCGGTCCGCATAGTCGACCGCATAGCTGCTTCCAGAATAGCCCTCTCTTGCTCACTTCTGCGGCCATTATGCGGCCCGCAGAGTGATTATGCGGTCGCATAATGGACCGCATAAACGCACTTTTTCGGCAAAAATTTTCCTTTACTTTCCTGTGCATTGTTCAACCCAAAAGGTCCGAGCCTCAAACAAGTAAGCATAGTCCGGAACAATAAAACATTATTTTCTTTTTAAATTTTACCAGGCCTTACACTTAAGTACTTTGAAATTTTCTGGGGTGTTACAATTACGATGTCATATCTGCTAGATTGAATTCCCTATGTTGGGGTTCACTATGTTTATCTTGCATGATCTGCTGATTTATCTATATCCTCTTGTCTAGCCATAACTAGGCTCTTCCTAAATCAACTACTAACTACTCTTTGGTCCATTCTCATATCTATATTCCGCGTAATCTCTCTTGGGTTATTTCCTTCATCTTAACTAACCTCTCGCACTGGCTCCTTATGTATCAAGTGTTCAGTCACACTTATTTATCAATAACATCCTGAGCGGGAACTCTTACTGCCTCTTCCCGGTGTCATGCTTGCATAATTGTTACGACCCAACTGGAGGGTCATGACTAGCACCCGGGCCATACTTGCCGAGCACCAACGTACATTTTATCTAACCTTCCTTATTATCTTTAAGGGCCGACAAGATCAATATAAATGGTAGACATGGATCATGAACATCAAACAATGAAAGATAAAGTCATGAACATACATAACATGGGACGATAAGACTGTCAAGAAACTATATATAAGGTACGTGCTACCATGAGTCGACACCTGTCTATGAGCCTCTAAAGGAACATAAGTTCTACAACATTGCCGGAATAGGGCCCCGACATACCCATAATGTCTTTAACAAAAATGCATACCAAGACCACGGCAAGTCCGGAGAAGGGATCTCGCCAATAACCGCTGAACTGGACAGCCTACTGTGGTGGGGGAGCTGCGTCTACCCGTCTATCAGGACCTGCAGCACGACATGCAGCGTCCACAAATAAAAGGGACGTCAGTACGAATAAAGTACTGAGTATTTTAAGGCAGGAAAGCATAAGTAAGAACAGTAATGTAAATAGGGATAGGGAATATACAACCTGTGACATCTGGGTACCTCTGAGGGCTACTGACATGAAACACATGATACATACATATATATACATAAACTTTTAAAATATACGCCTTTGTGGGCATCATCATCATCATATCGTACCCGGCCATAATAGGCTCGGTAAAACGTACCCGGCCATCATAGAGCTCGGTAGAATCATACCCGGCCACATGGAGCTCGGTAAAACCCAACTTATCAGTGGTTGCACAATAGGTGCCATACCCGGCCGATTATAGCGCGGCTTGGTAGAGTTGCACAATAGGTGCTATACCCGGCCGACTATAGCGCGGCTCGGTAGAGTAAAATAGATACATATATATGATGCATGCTGGACTCATTGGAATCATATTTTGAACCTTTTGGAGTGACGTAAGGTCGGTATCCTTCGTACACGTTATTAGGATTAACTCTTCATCAAGAATCTTATAAGAATCAGGAACTACCAACAACATTGATAATATAAGAATAGGAGAAGTAACATCAATATCAATCGTTTCATAAGAAGGGCAGCAATGTAAGTACTGCTAGCTTCTAAGAGTAGAGTATCTTTGGGTGCTCATTCATTACATTATGTACAATTGGAGTCGTGCAAAAGAATGAAGGGGATAGCCTCACATACCTTGTATATACTGCCCAACATCAAGCTATGCAAATGTCACGACTCCTTAGTCTACAATAAGAGAAATGACACTATCATTATCGTTTAAGCATCGTAACTATTATGTATCGACCGCAACCTATTTTACGATGAAACGGACAGCAACTCCCCTATTTATATGACTTCACACAAGTCAATACAATCACCAAACAGCCCAAACAACACCATTAATAATCAAATTGAGCCTCCCAAAATAGTCCACCAACCAACAACATTACCACCAAGCCTTTCGATATATATTTAACAAGTTCTAGCTTCAACGACTTAGCCGCAACTTGGATAATCTCAAATATATATATAGAGTAAGAGGTTCCTTACCTTTAAACAGAAATAACAACTCCAATTTTACCTTAATATTCCACGAAATATCTCTCCAATTCTTCCACAAGAACAAGGAAGCGAAACTAGCAATCAATTCAGGTTTTTCGGCACTAGAATTACTTTAGAAGACTTGAAATCACCTAGGGTTGATATTAAAAACTTTAAGGAGTATCTACAGAACATAAAACACTTAAAACAACCTCCCACACGAGCTGGAACAACACATAAATCAGCAACAACAAGAACAACAAGAAACTTACTAGCGCCACGGGATTCCCGACACTGGATTTGTGTTGTTTGCCATTTGTTTGGGTCTTGGATCATGAGAGAACCTTGAGAGAGTGTTTTTAGGGTTCTAAGGTCTGAATATACTGAAAAATAATGACTTTAAACGGAGTTGAGGTATCTTATATATATCCATATGTCTTAAATCGCCTATGTGGGCCCCATAAAGAGCTGCTTGGCGCACTCTCACGAAAATGTGAATATCTCTCTATTCCGAGATCGTATCGACAAACGGTTTAATGAGTTGGAAACTATACTCATAGATGTTCAATTTGATAGGTAGATAACCCCATAATTCCAAGTATATTGGGAGAAAAATGTAGTAACATTTGACCTAAAGTTTAAGTAAAATTATAAACGTAAGTTGCGACAACTTTTATCGACTTTGTTTCATAACTCGCTTGACTTCAAGACTTATGATACGGATATTATATGATTCAAATACATTAAAACATGACCTCTTGGGACAATTAATCACCTCTAGTGTTACCCGAAAATACGGGTTACAACATCCTTGATTCGTTTAACTTCTAATACTTGTTAACCACTCTTATACACCCTTGTATCGTTTAAGACCAATAGGATTAACTTCTTATCATCTCAAAGATAATCTCTTCTTGGATTTACGTCGACTAACTTACGGCGTGATCTAAGGTACGCGAATTTGGGTTGTAACAATAATGTTATGGAGTCGTAGCATATCTGTAGGATCTGAATAAAACCATTCTCATTCCTTTCACCTTTTTACCGCATTGTTCCGACTTAATACCATATCACACCATCTTCCCCCCTTTTGGGGAGTACTAACATTTAATGCTCTAAAGTTTTTACCTGTACATGTTTTACCCCTTCATCTTTGGCATCTTCGCATCTTCACTGACTCTTACTCGCCTTTTGGTAACCCTTCTGTACACAGGATAACTAAATTTCTTAGGCACGAGGGTGACACCTAGTGTAACTGGCACACTTAGTTCCTTAAGATTAACTCTGCTCATAGTGCTTGCTTTAGGGAAGCTTCTTCCTAAATGAACTTTAAAGGTTATTCTTGTGACGTCCATTCTATTATTGCTGGAAAGTGATCTTTGAAATTCTCATGATGTCAACTATTATCAAATCTTTCGATCCCTAATTCATTTTCAGTTTATCTTGTTCACTAGACCATACTAATTTCTATAACTCTGGGGGTCTAACTTAGCCTTCTAGTAATTACGTTTGAGTCACCAACTCATTTCTCAAAATGAGGGTACGACTTTACGACTTATACAATTTTATTGTATCAAGGCCTGTCACCTCTTGTCATTTCCTTCCGTTGACGATAGTGTCACGCCCCAACCTCGAGAGGCACGACCGGCGCTCAACCGAGTGAACCCGACTGAGCAAGCCTGTTAGATACTTTCTACCCAATTCACCCAAGATCAAGAAAAGAAGTGATTCCATTAATTATACAGTAGGAAGCTCATTCATACAATCCTAAATCATTTCATTAGCCAATGCGCCTTTAAGACTTAAAATACACATTTCTTATAGTTCGAGGGGAAAAAAGTGATCAAACACAACATAACTTGTTTAACATTGCCAACACCCATATACAACCCACATAGTGTCTACAAGGCCTCTAAAGATGCGAAATAGAGTAAAGATGGTGCCGGCAATAAGGCCTCGGCTATACCTCAAAATTAACCACAATAAAAATAAAAGATACAATACATGACCCCGGAGTGAAATGGGGCTCACTGAGTCCGCTGAGAAGAGGATGCAACACAATCTGTGATCAACACTGTCTGTTATGTAACCACCTGCATCTAATTAAAGATGCAGCGCCACATGTAAAAGGGACGTTAGTACCGTCGAATTGCACTAGTATGTAAAGCTAAACACCAATTCAATAGAATGAATAATAATATAAGAGGAATAGTCAAGGATTGAATAAGGGCTTCAAATAATATTAGAACAACAAGTTAAGGATCATATACATTTTCAAGTCAATTTCCATATTATTAGGTTCGGTGATCTTTAGTACCGATATTCCACAATTCACAATACCTCCGTATTCTTACACGAAGTCCGATCTTGACCCTATCGGCTTGGTCATCTCATTTGAGATATTACAACAATCTTGTTATAATTTCCAGCACAGTACCACCATGTGTGCGGCATGGCGTTCGATCACGGCCCGATCGGCTAGGCCATCTCATTTGAGACATCAACCATTTTCACAATTTTATCCACAATACCACCGTGTTCTTACACGGAGCCCGATCTCCGCCCGATCGGCTAGGCTATCTCATTCGAGACATTACCTTTTTCAGTCAAGCATCTCACATCGTACTTCTTTCATATACTTTCAATTCATTGGCACTAGTGATTACGATTACAAAGTCATTCCTGGAAATTGGCCGTATTTCATAATTCCCGACCCCTTTTCCACATTCAATATCATTATCATTATCAATAACAATAAGGCTTCCCATTCAAGACATTAAATTCACATATGAGCAGTTTGGGAATTTTAGGCACATGGAGGCTTTTTATACAATTTGGCATAACAACCTTTATTTCGATCTTGACATGAAGTCTTAACATTCCTATCACATATTTCACATTTCGAACATATTCTCAAATGGCAAGATGATATGATGAAGCATTTTGAATAAACATTGAACAAACATCCTTCAACACCACCACATCAGGAATATCCAATTCAATAATGATCAAGGACTTAGTCCAATTACATGAACACCATGGGATTCGATTATAAGAAGAAGGGGGTTTAGCCAACATACCTCAATTGAGCTTCTTAAAACTCTAAGATGTTCCGAAATATTAGAAACTTCAATCTATTTTAGCAATATAACAAATTGAACCAAAATTAGGAAGATGAACATGGTTTTAGCTCATTTGAGCATATTATCAAACATGAGGTGTGCATCAATGTTTTAAGGCCCTTTTTGTTGAAGATTCCATCATTCCTCAAACTATTCTCAATCATTTTTAGCTAACAATCTTCCCACATGCTTCAAGGATACATGCATGCAAGGTAAGCACTCCCATCCCCATGAATTACCTTACTAATGGCCCATTCTAGTTAGATTTTGAAATTAAGAATTTGGGTGATAGAATATTACCTCTTAAGAAGAAGACCTACGTGCATCTCTCGATAATCTTCAAAGTTTTAAGTGATAACTGAAGAGCAATATGATGAAGATCACTTCTCCCTCTAGGACCCTCTCTCTCACTCTAAAAATATAAGAAAATATGTTCAAAATGGTCCAAGGTAGGCATTTTAACGTAATAGGGTCAGGTTTAAAAACCCCAAAAATAAAGCTTCAGAACGGGTTCTGCGATCGCACATGCGACCGCATAGCGTTTATCCGATTCGAGAAATGACCGCGAAAATAGGTGCCACAACTGGAAAGAAACTGACCTGGTCTGCGGTCACTATGCGGCCCGCAGACCTGTTCTGCGATAGTATAATGCACCGCAGAACGGTTCTGCGGTCGCATAGTGCACCGCAGAACCTCCATTCGAAAAAGTCTAAGGATGATTATGCGACCAATGTGCTGTCGCATAATGGCCGCAAAATTGACATAAAAAATGCCCTAGAAAACTGCCCCACTCTACGACCAGTTTGCAGTTCGCAGAATGGGCCACAGAAATGTGTACTTCTGCCCAATATTTCCTTCAACTCCCAAAGCACTATTCAATCCAAAAAGTCCGAACTGCAGCGAGAAGAATTTCTACTATTATTAACCTCTTCGCCTACTTTGACATCACAGAATTTGGGTTTTTAGGAAATATTTTACGGGGCTATACAAATAGACTCTGTCATCCTGTCATATTTTGATTTACTGTTATCACCCATTTATCACATTTTACTCATAATGCTTCATTTACTCCCTTCTTATTCTCTAGCTAATATTTCTGCCTGTTACCTTATTCTAAATATTTCAACAAAACATTCTTTCGCTTTTTTCTCCCCTTGCTCCATCCACTTGCTCTTCAGGTCGCCTAACATTCTCTCTTTAGTAGGGACGGGAGATATACTAAGGTAAATATTTATCTCTTCTAGGATTCCATTGCCTATCTTCTGAAATTTCTGAACATTCTAGTATTCATATCTGATTGTACTACTCAAAATTGCACGATCTAGGTGTCTCACAAGGAGAACTCTTACCACATTTGGAATATCCTTTGGAAATGCCAGCTAACGCTAACAATCCACCAACCATTTTGGGTTATTCTAACCCTAGTTGCATCCTGATATCCCATCCTTCTCTTAAACTATATCTCTTTGCTACCATAGGGTATAACTAAGATGGGTATGGCCAATTGTACATACCTTTGTTACTGTTGAATGTAACACAAAATGCTAATATTTCTCTGCCTGAATTATAAATACTTATAATCTTCACTAACTAGGTACCTCGTACCCTTCTTCACCTTGCTTTCTTTACTCGTTGAAACTTGTATCTACCTTCTGATTCTCTTATTGCTTTCTACCATATGGGTTGATAGATATTCATGCCTTAGGGCTCCTTTTCAAGAAGCTTACACATCTTAGTACACACATGATCTGCTCTATTGTAGTAGGCTCGCCCATAGGCGCTCGGCCATACTAGGCTCTGTATCTCGGCCATTTTGGGCTCGCTGATAGGAGCTCGGCCGCATTAGGCTCAATATATAACTTACCATCTGATCAGAGGTTGCCCAATAGGGGCCTGCCCACCGATTATAGCTTGATGGTGGTATATATATATATATATATATATATATATATATATATATATATATATATATATATATATATATATATATATATATATATATATATATATATATATATATATATATATATATATATATATATATATATATATATATATATACTTAACTGAATATAAAGTCCCGATAAGGGATAATATGATAACTTATGAGACTAGAATAATGTACATAAATTCAGGAATATGAACTTCTCTTTTTGTCTCGTTATCAAACACATGTAGTTACGGGATCATGCCAAAATGAAGGAAAGGTTTAGCCTTAACATACCTTATCACAATATGTCCAGTAACCATGTTGATCTCGTCATCGCACTTCAATCTACAACAACGATAATAACGCCATCATTAAGCTACGAAAGATGCAACCATCGTACAACGAACGATAAGCTTATTTTATATTAAAATGGGCAGAATCTCCCTTGTTTTCCTTGACTTAACAAGTCCATAAACAAACAAGAACCCATATAACCTTCACCTCTATACTTTCAGCACCACAACACAAATCAGGATACATAGCAACAAGTGCATAAACATCACAAACCAAACTACTATTTAACACGACGAACGGTAAACTCGGATTAAATCCCTTTTGAACCCTCTAACCCCAAAGTCATTCATTCATTAACATAACAACATATCCAACATAATATTAAGTATAATGGGAGGACTTCTAACCTCCTATCCATCTCCTAATTCACCCTCAAACAGTCCAGCAATCCAACAACAACAAGTACAACTTTCCATTGTTATATTGTCCTTTCTCTTCATATTCATAGAACCAAAAGCAAGTTCGACATGTAGGCAATATATTTATAACAACAACATCATAAGAAAGTCATTTTCCATGTAATAGAAGAGTTAAGCCAACATACCTCAATTGAGCTTCCTTAAACTCTAAAACGTTCTGGAATTCTTAGCAACTTCAATCTATTTTAGAAATATAACAAATTGAATCAAAATTAGGAAGATGATTATGGTTCGAACTCTTTTGAGCATTATATCAAACACTAGGTGTGCATTAAGGTTCCAAGGTCCTTTTATGGAGAATTCCATCATCCCACAACCCAATCTTTACCATTTTTAGCTCAACAATCTTCCTACACCCTTTGATAACACATGCATGTAAAATAAACAACTCTCATGCCCAAAAATTATCTTCCTAGTTACCTATTTTCAGAATATATCGAAATTAGGGTTTAGGGTGTAGAATCTTACCCCTAAGATGAAGACCTAGTGAGCTTCCCTTCTCAATCTTCCAAAACTTGAGCAAGAATTGAAGAAAAATTATTGAAGAACACCTTCTCACTCTAGGGCACTCTCTCTCACTCTAAAATATGAGATTATGTCTCAAAAATGGCCCAAAGAGTGTATTTAACGAAATAGGGTCGGGTTTTAAAAACCCAAAAATTAAGCTCCGGAACAAGGTATGCGATCGCATAACCGATATGCGGACTGCATATCGGTCGCATAATTGGTTACAAATTAGCCAAAAGAACTGTCTGTGTATGCGGTCACTATGCGGTCCACATAACTGTAAGCGACCGCATAGTTGCTTCCAACTGACCAAATTAGCTGCCTCACTCTGCGGCCATTATGCGGTCCGCAGAGTGGTTCTACGGTTGCATAATGGACCGCAAAAATACACTTTTTTGCAAAAAAAATTCCTTTACTTTCCGGAGCATTGTTCAACCCAAAAAGTCTGAGCCGCAACTCAAACACGTAAGCCTAGTCGGGCACCATGAAACATTATATTCTTTGAAAACTTTACCGGGATTTACACTTAAGTGAAATTTTATGGGTTGTTACATTCTCCCCCGCTTAGTATTATTCGTCCTCGAATGAGGGTAAAAATCCATCATTAGCATCTTATGCAACTCAGTTTGTTTCATACCACTTTCGAGCAGCCCCAGATTTGACTAACTCCCAAAATCTCCAAACATTTCGCCGGAGTTTCCCTTGTAACTAGGCTTATCCACCTGTCAGAGAGCCCTAGAAACACATCCTAACAACATATACATATTTCAACGACATAACATAATACAAAACAACACCAAATATGGTCTCATAAGCAATATATATCCAGAAAGGAACACCCTTAATGCCAATTGTTCACATGATATAAAATTCATAAAAATTAAGTCTTATAATTTTTTTCCTAGATCATAATTTTAAATACATGGTCATTCAAACAAATAAGGATACTTTTTCTTCATTTCTTCCTTGGCCTCCCAAGCAGCCTCTTCAACCTGTTGGTTTCGCCACAACACTTTCACGGAGGCAATTTCTTTATTTCTCAATTTTCGAACTTGCCGATCAATAATAGAAACTGGAATCTCTTCGTAAGTCAATTTCTCATTTACCTCAATACTCTCAACCGGAACAATGACTGTCGGGTCTCCAACTATTTTCTTTAACATAGACACATGGAACACCGGGTGTACTAATGACATCTCAGGTGGTAGTTTAAGCTTGTATGGAACCTCACCGATCCTCTGAATAATTTTGTACGGTACGACATACCTCGGACTCAATTTCCCTTTCTTACCAAATCGCATTACCCCTTTCATGGGGAAAATTTCAAGAATACCCAATCATCTTCTTTGAACTCTTAATCCCTACGACGAACATCCTAACAGGATTTCTAATGACTCTAAGCAGTCTTCAACTGCTTGTTAATGATTTTAACTTTTTCCATAGCCTGCTGCACAAGGTCTGGCCCTATCAAATCTGCTTCCCCAATTTTGAACCACCCAATGTGAGATCTACATCTCCTACCATATAAAGCCTCGAACGGTTCCATTTGAATGCTAGCATCTTAGATATTGTTAAATGCAAATTCTATGAGTGGTAAATGATCATACCAGCTACCTTTGAAGTCTATAACACAAACGCACAACATATCCTCAAGCATCTGAATAGTCTGCTCTGCCTGCGGATGAAAGGCCATACTAAGATTCACCTGAGTACCCAAACCTTGCTGAAATTTCTTCCAAAAGCTAGCAGTGAATTGTACCCCCCCGATCAGAAATGATGGAAACTAGGGTGCCATGCAACCTGACTATTTCTTTGATATACAGCTGAGCATAATTCTCCGCTGTGTCGGTAGACTTAACCGGCAAAAAGTGTGATGACTTCGTGAGTCCATCCACAATCACCCAAATTGAGTCAAACTTGCGCGAAGTGCGCGGTAATCGTACCACAAAGTCCATATTAATCATTTCCCATTTCCATATTTGAATTTCTATGTTTTGTGCCAACCCACCAGGCCTTTAGTGTTAGGCTTCGCTTGCTGATAATTCTGACATATTGCCACAATGTCCGCCATATTCCTCTTCATATCATTCCACCAATAGATTTCCTTAATATCATGATACATTTTTGTAGAACCTGGGTGCACGGAATACCTAGAAGTGTGAGCTTCAGTCAAAATTCTTTCACAGAGACCATCCACACTTGGGACACATAGTTGCCCTTGGTACCTTAGTGTACCATCATCCATGTCAAGAGAAAAGGCCATGGTCTTATGTTTATGAATCCCCTCTTTCAATTTTGCCAAAAATGGATCGTTGTATTGTTTCTCTTTGATTTCCACAACAAGCGATGATTCAACCCTATTTTGCACAATTACCCCTCCTTCACTAGAGTCCGCAAGACGAACTCCCAAACTAGCCAATCAGTGAACTTCTTTGGCCAATGGCCTTTATATGCCTCCAAGTGTGCTAAGCTACCTGTAGATTTTCGGCTAAGAGCATCCGCCACAACATTAGCCTTCCCCGGATGGTATAAAATATCAATGTCATAGTCCTTGAGTAATTCAAGCCATCTTCTCTGCCTCAGATTCAATTCCTTCTATTTGAAAATATATTGAAGGCTCTTATGGTCCGTGAATATGTCCACATGGACCCCATATAAATAATGAAGCCAAATTTTCAATTCAAAAACCACCGCCGCAAGTTCTAAATCATAAGTTGGATAGTTCTTTTCATGATTCTTTAGTTGCCTAGAATCATAAGCTATCACCTTCCCATGTTGCATTAATACACATCCAATACCTATTCTTGAAGCATCACAATATACCAAAAATCCATCTATACCCTCTGGTAGAGTCAACACCAGTGCCATAGTCAATCTTGCTTTCAATTCCTGGAAACTCTTTTCACAAGCATCTGACCATTGGAACTTAATTGCCTTCTGCGTCAATTTAGTCAATGGAGAGGCAAGAGTAGAAAACCCCTCCACAAACTTTCTGTAATATCTAGCTAAGCCTAAGAAACTACGAATCTCTGTTGGAGTTGTAGGCCTCAGCCAATTCTTCACAGCTAAAATTTTCTGAGGATCAACCTTAATTCCCTCACTAGAAACTACATGACACAAGAATATGACTGATTTAAGCCAAAATTCACACTTTGAAAACTTTGCATATAACTGGTGCTGATGTAGGGTTTGCAGAACTACCCTGAGATGGTCAGCATGGTCCTCCTGACTTCGTGAATATACAAGAATATCGTCAATTAACACTATCACAAAGGAGTCGAGGAATGGCTTAAAAACGCGATTCATAAGATCCATGAAGGCTGCTGGGGCATTTGTTAGCCCAAAAGACATCATCAGGAATTCAAAATGCCCATACCGGGTCCTAAAAGTTGTTTTTGAAATATCCCACTCCCTAATCTTCAATTGGTGCTACCCGGATCTTAAATCTATTTTGGAGAAGTACCTAGCACCTTGCAGTTGGTCAAACAAGTCATCTATCATTGGCAGTGGGTACATATTTTTTACTGTTACTTTATTAAGCTTCCGATAGTCAATACATATTCTCAGTGACCTATCTTTATTTCATACAAAAAGGACCGGTGCACCACAAGCCGACACACTCGGCCAGATGAAACCCTTTTCTAACAAATCTCCTAATTGTTCCTTTAGATCCTTTAATTTTGCCGGTTCCATTTTGTAGGGTGGAATAGATACAAGATGTGTGTCTGGCATCACATCAATCCCAAAATCAATCTCCCTGTCTAGTGGGATCCCAGGGAGTTCATCCAGAAAGACTCCCGAAAATTCATTCACAACAGGCACAGACTCAAGTGTAGGTGCCTCAGCATCGGTGTCCGTAACCCGGACCAAATGGTAAATACATCCCTTGTTGATCATCTTTGTGGCCTTAAGGTAAGAAATTAACCTACCCTTCGGCACTACAACATCCCTCTTCCACTTAATAACTGGCTCATTTGGAAATTCGAACCTAACAGTTCTGGTTCGGCAATCAAGATTGGCAAAACATGAATAAAGCCAATCCATCCCTATTATCACATCAAAATCAACAATTCTTAATTCAATAAGATCGGCCACGGCATTCCGACGATGCAACATGACAACACAATCCCTATAAACCCGTGTGGCTAAAATAGACTCACCAACCAGAGTAGATACAATGAACGGCTCATAAAGTTGTTCTGGTTCTATCCCAAATTCCATAGCAACATAAGGTGTAACATATGACAAAGTGGAACCGGGATCAATAAGAGCATATACTTCATGAGATTGGACAATCAATATAGATGTGATAACATCTGGAGAAGCCTTTGAATTCTGGCGACCCCTCATAGCATAGAAACGGCCGGATCCTCCCGAACTCTGTGCTCCGCCCCTAGCTGCACCACGCCCAGCGGGTGTTGGAGTGCCTCATGTTGGAGGAGGTGTTGTGGATGTAGTAGCTACAGAACTAGCTGGCTGTGCCATGCCCCTGCCCGCACCCTGGTGGGACGAACGATAATCTCTCTAAATGTGACCCCTCAATCTGCATCCATAGCATATGGGTAAGTCCATGTGGCATATTCCTAGGTGCATCTTTCCACACCTAGGGCATGGGGGTTTCCTCTGCTGCTGGAATCTTCCAAGATGACGACCCTGCTGATTGGATCCCCTGTTGCCCTGACTGCGCCTGAAACGGTTCCACTACTGCTACTGACTAGGCCCTGATGGCAGTGCACTAGCTGAAGACTGAGCAAAGGACTGTGATGGCCCTTACGACCCTCCTCTGAATGTTGACTTGCCACCACCTGAAGAACCACCAAAGTTGCCTGTAGTCCGGGCTTTATTACTACCCTCTCTCTCCAGTCTGTTCTTGAATTTACGGGTCTCTGTGGCTTGAGCGAATGCCACCATCTTTCCATAGTTCATATCAGAATTCAAGGTTGTTGTAGCGGCCTCATTAATTACCAAGGGACTAAGGCCCTGTACAAATCAGCAAACTTTAGCCTACATAGTGTACAACATGTAAATAGCATATTTAGACAGGTACACGAATCTCATATGGTAATCCCACACACTCAGGCTACCTTGGCTCAAGTTCTCAAACTCAGCAGCATGGGCTGCCTTAGTCTCGGCAGGCAAGAAATGATCAATGAAGGCATCGGCAAATTCACTCCACCTCGCCGGAGAGCTCCCTTCTTCACATTACTCCTCCCATAGTTCAAACCAAGAATATGCCACCTCTTTCAGGCGGTAGGAGGCCAATTCTACTGCCTCTGTTTTAGTAGCACGCATAATTCTGAGAGTCTTGTGCATCTCATCAATGAAATCATGGGGATCTTCCTCTGGGTTAGTACCCGTGAATACTGGAGGATCCAACTGGATAAACCTATTCACCCTGGAACCAGTAGAATCCCCTAGCTGACTGGAAGAAGTGGGTGCAACATTTGACCTATGGGTCTGGGAAGCCACTATTTGAGTCAACATATGTATGGCTCCCCTAAGATCAACATCAAAAACACCAGAATCAGAAGCTGGAACTGGAGGTGGAACTGGTATATCAGTTGGATGAACTGTTGTACCTTTTGTAGGTGTAGGAACAGGTGCGGTCTGATCAGTTGTAGTAGAGTCAAGCAGCGTAGTAACTAGAGGAATATTCTCACTCCTCGGGTGCTCACCCGCATCATCAATTATACGATCAACTGTCACTCTTGGGTGACATTGACTCTTTGGCCAGTTCTTGCCTTCTTCTTAGGCACCATGTACTAAAAATTAGAGCAACTTAGGAGTTAAAGGAGGAACAATCTTACAACAAGCTTTATCGCCCGATCAAGAACATAAAAGAAGGGTATTATTCCTAAATGCCCATGTAGCATCCTAATTATAGATGTGGTCGACAACACACCGATAATAAGGACTCTACTAGACATGGCTCCGAGACATCCCATGACACTTTAAAACCATAGGCTCTAATACCAAGTTTGTCACGCCCCAAAATCGAGGAGCGCGACCGGTGATCAACCGAGTGAACTCGGCTGAGCAAGCCTGTTAGATTTCATTCTACCCAAACTCATCCATTAATAGAGATAATACATATTATCATTAATTAGACGAAAATGTGTTCATGTCTACAATACCAATTCAATTTCAATAGTTTCATCATTTTTAAAGTCTCAAATGGACTAGTAATGCAACCACAACATAATATAGTTTGTCTTTCCCCAGCACCAATACACAACCCACACTATGTCTACGGAGCCTCTATAGATAAAGAAGAGTACAATGATAATGCCGGCAACAAGGCCCCGGCTATGCCTCAAACCGAATACATAAAGTTAAAAAAATACAGGAATCCGAGATGAAGTGGGGCTCACCAAGTCAGCTGGGAAGAAAGCGCACTGCTATCACTGATCAATATCTCCTGTTGTAGAACGACTTGCATCCATTGAAAGATGCAGCGCCCCCGGCTAAAGGGATGTTAGTGCCGTGGAATAGCACTAGTATGTATAACTAAACATCCTCTCAATAGAATGACAAATAATACAAACAAGATTATCATAATATCAATGAAAGCCTTAATCAACATCAAACCTCAATTTAGGATCAAGACAGTGTTCAAATTAATTTCCATATCTCACATTGGGAGATTTTTAGTATCGATATACCATTGTCCACAATACTAGTACCTTTATTCACCATACCAATACTACTATTCACAATACTATTATTCACAAAACCAGTACCACCGCACTCTCAGGACAGAGTCCGATCACGACTCGATCGGCTAGTCTATCTCAGTAGAGACATCAACCACAATTTCTTTCAAAATCAATACCACCGTCTTTAACACGAAGTTCGATCACGACCCGATCGACTAGGCTATCTATTAAGGACATCGACCACAATCACAATTTCAATTACAATTTCCAGCACAATCACCACCATGTGTGCGGCATGGTGTCCGATCACGACCCGACCGACTAGGCTGTCTTATTTGAGACATCAACCTTTTTATATCAATCATCGCATTTCATATTACTTTCACATCTTTTCATTTCATTGGCACTAATGGCCATAATTATAAGATCATTCTTGGCACGTTGGCCATATTCAGTATTTCATGCTCACCTTATAAATTTCAAATATCATTATCATCATCAACAACAAATACAACTCAAATCAAGGTGTGTAGTACACATGTGAGCAATTTAGAGTCTAAGGCACATAGAGATATTTCACAAAATTTGGCATAATAGCCTTCATTTGAACTTGACTTAAACTCGAAACATTATAAATGCACAACCTGTATTTTAACACATCCTCAATTGGTAACATAACATGAATAAAGCATTTAGGATGCTTGTTGAACATATATATTTCAACACAATTTTACTCGGAATGGCCAGTCTCATAATGAATCACTCGGGACATACATAATTTAGATGAATATCGTGGGATTCAATTCTAAGAGAATAGTTTAGCCAACATACCTTAATTGAGCTTCCTTAAACTCTTAAACGTTATGGAATTCTTAGCAACTTCAATCTATTTTGGAAATATAACAAATTGAATCAAAATTAGGAAGATGATTATGGTTCGAGCTCATTTGAGCATTTTATCAAACATTAGGTGTGCATTAAGGTTCCAAGGTCCTTTTATGGAGAATTCCATCATTCCACAACCCAATCTTTACCATTTTTAGCTCAACAATCTTCCTACACCCTTTGATAACACATGCATGTAAAATAAACAACTCTCATGCCCAAAAATTATCTTGCTAGTTACCCATTTTCAGAAAATTTAGAAATTAGGGTTTAGGGTGTAGAATCTTACCCCTAGGATGAAGATATAGTAAGCTTCCCTTCTTAATCTTCCAAAACTTGAGCAAGAATTGAAGAAAAATTATTGAAGAACACCTTCTCACTCTAGGGCACTCTCTCTCACTCTAAAACATCAGGTTATGTCTCAAAAATGGCCCAAAGAGTGTATTTAACGAAATAGGGTCGGGTTTTAAAAACCCAAAAATGGAGGTCCGGAATAAGTTATGCGATCGCATAACCGATATGCGGACCGCATACCCGTCGCATAATTGGTTACAAAATAACCAAAAGAACTGTCTGTGTATGCTGTCACATAGTCGACCGCATAGTTGCTTGCAACTGACCCAATTAACTTCCTCACTATGCGGCCATTATGCAGTTCGTAGAGTGGTTCTGCGGTCGCATAATGGATCGCAAAAATGCACTTTTCTGCCAAAAAATTTTCTTTACATTACGGTGCATTGTTCAACCCAAAATGTCCGAGCCGCGGCTCAAACACATAAGCCTAGTCCGGCACCATAAAACATTATTTTCTTTGCAAAATTTACCGGGCTTTACACTTATGTACTTCAAAAAATTTCGGAGTGTTACCATATGCAATTAGAGGTCTCCCTAGATTAGGGGTCCAGGTAGGTGGAGGTTAGACCGCTGGTGGTCAGGCTCGTTACTATGCTTTTCCGAGGAGGCCCAAGGTGGTGGTCTCAAATGTTGTGATCATGGGTATGGTCTTGGTTTGTCATAGAAATGCTTTTATATTATTTGATTTGGGGTCTACCTATTCATATGTGTTATCATATTTGCTCTTTATTTTGATATGCCTCGTGGTTCTCTTGATATTCTTGTTCATACATCTACACCTGTTGGTTATTTTATTATGGTGGATCACGTATATCGGTCTTATGTGGTTACTATTAGGGATTATGAGACTATGGTTGAACTTCTATTGCTGAATATGGTAGATTTTGATGTTATATTGGGTATGGATCTGTTATCTCCGAATAACGTTGGCTATACCGAGGTTGGAATGGAGGTGTTCTCTTGTTACGGTGATTTCATTTCTCAAGGCTCAATAGATTGTTGAAAATGGGTGTGTTTGGTGTATCTAGCTTTTGTTAGAGATACCAGTACTGAGACTCCTACTGTTGATTTAGTCCCAATAGTGAGGGAGTTTCTAGATGTGTTCCTTGTAGACCTAGCAACCATGCCACCCGATAGGGATATTGATTTGGTTTCGAGCACTCAGCCCGTATCTATTACATCGCATCGCATGGCTCCAACTGAGTCAAATGAAATGAAGAGACATTTGTAAGAGTTGTTGGATAATGCATTCATTAGTCTAAGTGTATCTCCTTAGGGTGCACAATGTTGTTTGTGAAGAAGAAGGATTGTTCGATTAGGATATGGATTGGTTACAGGCAGTTGAACAAGTATCCATTGTCTCGTAATTATTATTTATTTGATAAGCTTCATGGTGCCAGGGTGTTCTTGGATATTCATTTGAGATCATGTTACCATCAGTTGAATATCAGGGCTTCTAACATCATTAAGACGGTTTTCAGGACTCTATATGGACATTATGAGTTCTTGGTGATGTCTTTTGGTTAGACTAATGCTCTAGCAGCTTTGATGCATTTGATGAATAGTGTTCCATATTTATTTGGATTCCCTTTTCACTATGTTCATTGATGGTATCTTTGTGGAGGGACTCTCATCTGTTGCAGCCCATTAACCAAGTTGACATAGAAAGGTGTTCCTTTTAGATTGTATGATGAGTGTGAGGAGAGATTTTAGAAGCTAAAGACTAATTTGACTACAACCCAGTGTTGTTGTTGCCCACATGTTTTGGGTCATACACATTGTATTGTGATGGTAGGGTGAATGCTTATGTGTCACGGTAGTTGAAGCCACGTGAGAAGAATTATATGGTTCATGATTTGGAGTTGGCAGATATTGTGCATGCCCTTAATATTGGAGGCATTACTTGCATGGTGTGTCATGTAAGGTCTATACTTATCATAGAAGTCTTTAGCACTTATTCAAGCAAAAGAATTTTAATTTGAGGTAGTGGGGGTGGTTGGAGTTGTTAATGGATTATGACATCACTATCCTATATCATTCGAGTAAGGAGACTCTGGTAGTAGATGCTTTGAGTAGGAAAGCCGAAATTATGGGTAGTTTGGCATTCATTCCAATTATGGAGAAGCATTTGACAATGGATGTCTAGACCTTGGCTAACAAATTTGTGAGATTGGATATTGTCGAGCCTAACAGAGCTCTTGCTTGTGTTGTGGCAGAGTCGTCCTTGTTTGAGCGCATCAATGCTCCTCAGTATGATGATCCCCATTTACTTGTTATAAAGGGCCTGGTGTTGCAAGATGGTGCTAAGAAAGTGGACATTGGAGAAGATGGTGTATTGCTGCTTCAAGGTCAGATTTGTGTTCGTAATGTTGATGGTTTGAGGGAGTTAATTCTCGAAGAGGCTTTGATGAGCCATAGAAGCTGCACTTTCAATACACATTTCATAGACTTTAGCTAATCTTTTAATGCATTTTAGGTGTTTCTTTTACTGAGTTGTTATTTTCTTGGAAATCAGACTTAAAGAGCCAAGAACATTTAAAAAATGCTAAAAAAACTGAAGGAGTCAAATTCGCGGCTAATTATGCGACTGCAAAATAGGAATGAAAATCGCATTTCCATTGCAAAAGAATGTAGACCAGTCGAGTTTAAAGAATTAAATATGTGGTCTATTCTGCAGACCGCATAACCATTATGCAAACCATGAATGCGTTGCATAAATGGAAAAGGAATTTACAATTCTCATAAGTGGCAAATCTGTGACTGATTAAATGGACTGCATATCAAATCTACGATGGCATTCTAGGAAAATTGAAGAACCATTCTACGGCGATGCAACGAATGTGCGGATTGCTGATCACACATGTTGTCCATTTTGCACTTGCAAATTTGACAATGAGGGCTATTTTTGTCACATTGTTTGTCTATTTTTGTTGGCCATTATAAATAGAGTATCTAGGGGTTTTATGGGGCATCTTATTTTGGTAGGAAATCCCATGGTCTTATTCATTCAGTCACATCGTAATATAAGGAGGAGGAGGGGGTTGAAAGTCCCCAAGGGTCCAATTCGGGTGTTCGACATAGAGATTTAGAGTTGAAGAAAGTGAATGGGTTATTCTTTAGATTTTCTCCATGAAGATATTATGTTAATTGGTAATAAAGGTAAATTGGGTGTAGTACACATTGGGCCTTATGGAATCGTGAGGGAAATAGGCCAAACTATGAGTATGATGTTTCCCCATCGTTGTCCTCTATGCACCCGATGCTTTATCTGTCTACGTAAAAGAAGGTAGTTGGAAATCCTTTGTCTGTCATTCCGGTGGAAGATATTGAAGGTGAAGCTAATGGGTAATTGGCTTATGGCAGGTACCTAATTGTCATCCTTGTTAGATAAGTCCGGAGTTGAGATTGCCTCCGTCAAAGTGCTATGGCCAAGTCTGTGAGTCGAGGAGGTCACCTCGAAGGCCAAAAGTGTTGTGGAAAGAAGATATTCTCACATGTTTATATAGCCAAATAGTTGTTGTTCGAAAGGTACTCTCTATGGGTTATGACTTAAAATATGTACAATTCGTATCAAAGTACCACTTTTGATAATGTAATGCCGGTTATGTTGAGATTTGTGTTATTGATATATTGTGATGCTTTGTTGGGTTGTTGATGTGTTTTTAGGAGTGATTTTGATGATTCTCCGTCAGGTGGTAAGGCCAATACATGGAAGACTGCCAAAATTTTTGAAACATTTGGGGGTTAGTCAAATTTGGGTGCTTGGGATGTGTGGAAGAAGAGATGAACTATGTTGGGTGTTTTGGGCAGACTCTACTCCTCATTCGAGGACGAATGATCTAAGTGGAGGAGGATGTAATTATCCATAGAATTTCTCCAAGGAATTTGAAGTTTTGTGGTGCCGAGGTAGTCTTATGTGTACGAAGGTAGTAGTTGATGGAGAATTTTGGCAGAAGAAGACACTTATGGGGCCTGATTCGTGACTGTAGAACCATTCCGCGGGCACAGAATATGCCTGTTTCTTGGTCTGCACTTCTGTCGCAGAGTTAGAATGAAAAATTTCATTGGGCGATTCTACGGTCCATTCTCAGGCCGCATAAGTAGTATGCGAAGCGCAGACCTGACCGCACACCTGTCCAGACCATTCCAGGTTTTGGCATAAGTGAAGACCAAGAAACAGGTATATCTGTGGGCCATTTTGACAGGCTTTTGCGGTCCATTTTGTGGGCCGCATAACTGTTCCGTGGTCCATTCTGCGACCGCAGACTTGACTTCGGAGGATCCATTTTTTACTATTTTTATAACCCGACCCCACTTTGATAAATAGCCTTAGGGGCTCATTTTGAAGCGAATGTTTGATGATTTTATAGAGAGGTAAGAGTATTTTAGAGAGAGAAGGAGGAAATCTAGCATTTTAATCACCCATTCTTGCACCAATCTTCAAGAATCAAGGAAGCCAATCACTAAATTATCATCTATACGGGTAAGTCCTACTCCTAAGCTTTCATGCAAGAGGTTATGAGTTCAAGTATATTGTGGGGTTGGAAATAGTCCATGCATGTGACAATAGGTTGTAGTATGTGGGGTTAATGAACCATTTTGGGTAGTCTCTTGTTGAAATTGGTTGAGGGAGGAAGGGATTACCATTGTATAGCCTTGTAGTCTATTTTGCATACTAGGTGTTTGATAAAATTTTTAAGAGAGTCTACACCATGGGAATCCCTCTAATTATTATTCTATTTTCGCTATCTTCCTAAAGATTGATGTTACTAGAAGTGTTGGGACGTTGTAGTAACTTAAGGAAATCTCAAGCAAGGTATGTTGGCTAAACTTGTCTTTTATAATCGAATTCTATGATGTCCCCGTAAGTTTCAAGTATCGTTAGCCCATGTTCCTAATTTTCATGTTCCGAGTTATTCCTTATAAATTTGACTATTTTAGATAAGCTTGTGTTGAAAGATATGTATTAGAAATGTGCACTGAATGCTCCTATCGTATTGTGCTCTCCGTAGGGAATGTAGCCTAGTGTGACAAATATGTCGAGATAGTGTGATTTCAAATCATGTTTAAATTGCAAGTTGTTATGCCCAATTGTGAAAGAAAACTCAATGTGCCTAAGACCCCTATTGTTCATATTTATGCTTAAGGCCTTGATTCCAAATGCTCTTATTGATGATCTATAAATATGCTTGAAAGTAAAAGAAATGGGAGTGAGATATAAAACGTGGCCATGGTTGTTGTAACTAGTGCGTTTGATTTGAAGTTGTGTTTAAATCATAAATCACCATGCTCTCATTTATAAATATTTCGAATATGATTTGAGTTCTTTCATACTCATGAGTTGAAATTGTGTATTGCCCCTTTTTGGGAAAACATATTTCAAGCATAAGTGGTGTGTCACTCGTTTTTGGTTTTAACTCATGCTTCAGTTGCTAGTCGTTTTGCTCCATATTTGAAAAGGAATCTATTGCGTTTAAAAGTCTTCATTATTAATGAACATAAAGTCGTGATTTCCAGAATGTTCTATATGTTGATGTTTGTGATGCTAATCCTTGTAAGAAAAAAAATGAAAGTGTGGAATATGAAATACGGCCAACGTGCCATGAATGAAGAATCATATGTATGGCCAAGAGAGCCAATGAAATAATGAGGTTATGAGTGGTTGAAAATACTAATGAAGTGATATATGGTGTGAAAGGTTATGGGGTGAATGTATTTGTATTTCTGTTTCCTTTATGTGCAAAAATTTATATTTTTGGGAGTATCATTAGCGACCCGAGGAAGGGTGGGTTCTAACGACCCATGCCCGAAACTACACGTGTCAGTCTAGGAGTGGATTGTGTTAATTTCCGTTATTTGGGATGAGATTGATGTGTTGTGATTATTCCCCTTAATTGGGACGATATTGATAATAGCCCTGAATTTGATGTCAACTCACACGGCATATGTGGGAAGACGACCCAGCCGGTCGGGTGGTGATCGGACGCCATGTAGCGCGCATGGTGGTTCTTACTATTGGTAACACCTTTCTTTCACATCACATGTCAATCCACATTGTTCGTGGAGACATGGACTAGACGATCGGGCGAGATAAGACTCCGTGCTAAAAATACGGTGGTATATCGGTGCTAATGATCTCCCAACTAAAAATAATATTATTTTCGTATTTTGAAAATTATTATGTTTTAACTTGGCATTTGGATATCATTGATTGTTATTTGTTGCTTCCACGGTTTTTCCCTTCTTATATTGCCATTCTATTTCTAAAGAGGACATTTAGCTTCACATACTAGTACTATTCCACATGTACTAACGTCTCTTTTGTTGGGGGCGTTGCATCTTCAATGGATGCAGGTGGTTCGTCAGCGGGCAGTTTTGATCCTCACTAGCAGTTACTCTCTAATCAGTAGGTTTTGGTCAACCCTACTATGTTCCGGGCCTTATGTCACTTGACGTTGTATTTATGTTTTGAGGTATAATCGAGGCCTTATCGTCGGCACATCCATACTACTCTTCTGTTGTACTTAGAGGCTCCGTAGACATATTGTGGGTGGTGTACGATGTTGGGTATTGAGTTAGAAAATATGTTTTTCCCTCGTAGTTATGAACTTGTAATATTTTGGGAATTGTAAAATGAATATACTTTGAGTAATGGAAAACAATTGTGGAACATTTTACCCTTCTCATCCTTATCTCTTGTTAATGGTTGTTTTATTATTTTGGGCAAGGTTGGGTAGAAGGAATCAAGTAGGTTGACCGTGGTATCTTGGTTGAGCATATTATCAAACACTAGGTGACAATAATGATGTTTGAATGTGGAAAGAGGAAACTGGAATAATGAAATAAGGCCAAGTTCCAAGAATGACTTTCTGATTGAGGCCACTCGTGCCAATGAGTTGAAAAGATGTGAAATAAGTATGAAGTGAGATGATTGATTGAAAAGGTAATGTCTCGGGTGAGATGTCCTAGCCGATCGGGCCGTGATCGGACGCCATGCCGCACAAATGGTGGTAACTCTGCTGGAAATTATAATGAAATAGTGGTTATGGATGACGTCTCAAATGAGACGGCCTAGCCAATCGGGTCGTGATCGGACTCCGTGTAAGAATACGGTGGTATTGTGAATTATGGTATATCGGCACTAAAGATCACCCAACCTAATAACATGGAAATTTACTTGAAAACTTATGTGATCCTTAACTTGTTGTTTTAGTATTATTTGAAGCTCTTATTAAATTCTTGACTATCCCCCCTTGTATTATTATTCATTCTATTGAGATGGAGTTTAGTTTTACATACTAGTACTATTCGACAGTACTAACGTCCTTTTTGCCAGGGGCCCTGCATCTTTAAATGGATGCAGGTGGTTCCATAGCAGACAGTGTTTATCCGCGATAGTGGTACATCCTCTTCCCAGCATACTTGGTGAGCTTTACTTCATCCCGTGGTCACGTATTGTATCTTTTGTTCATATTATTATCACGCCTCGAGGTATAGTCGGGGCCTTGTTACAGGCACTATCATAACACTCTTTTGTATCTTTTAAAGGCACCGTTGACACTATGTGGGTTGTACATGGGTACTAGAAAAGTCAAACAAGTTATGTTGTGTTTTGATCACTTGTTCCACTCAAACTATAACAATATGTGTATTTTGAGACTTAAAAGTGAAGTAACTAATGAAATGATTTAGTATTGGGTACATGATCTCCCTACTGTCTAATTAACAAAATTGTGTCTTCTCCTGATCATGGGTGCATTAGGTAGAAAGCGTCTAACAAGCTTGCTTGACCGGGTTCACTAGGTTTGGCGCCGGTCGCGCTTTCCGAGTTTGGGGCATGACAAACTTGGTATCAAACCCTAAGGTTTAAAAGTGTCCTAGGATGTCTCAGAACCGTGTGTAGTAAAGTCCTCCTTATTGGTGTTTTGTCAACCACATCTATAAGTTGGGGGCTACTTGGACATTAAGGAATAATACCCTTCATTGATATACTGGATCGTGAGATGAAACTGATTGTGAAACTGTTCCTCCTCTAACTCGTGCATTCTTTTAACTTTTAGTACATGGAACCTAAGAAGAGAGCAAGAACTGGCCAAGGAGCCAATGCCGCCTCAGGAGTGGCAGTTGACCCTTTATATGGTGATGCAGGTGAATACTCAAGGGGTAGGGATAATTCCTCGACTGCTACACTACCTAATTCCACTACACCTGACCAGGCCACACCAGTTCCTGCACCTACTGAGGGTACAGCGGTTCCTCCAACTAATATTCCGATTCCACCTCCAACCCCAGCTTCCGATTCTGGTATTTCTGACTGGGATCTATCCAGATGTTGACACAGATAGTGGCTTCTCAAGACTAGAGAATATTGCACCTACTTCCTCTGGCCAATAAGGGGATTCTAGTGGTTCCAGGGTGAACAGGTTTCTTCAGTTGGATCCTCCGGTGTTCACAGGTGCTAATCTCAGTAGCGGTTATGCGCGCTACTGAGACAGAGGGAGTGGAGTTGGCCGCCTACCACCTGAAAGGGGTAGCCTATTCTTGATTTGAGCCGTGAGAGGACTCTCTTGAGGAGGGGAGCCCTCCAGCGAGGTGGAGTGAGTTTGCTGACGCATTCATGGATCATTTCTTGCCGGACAAGACTAGGGCAACTCGTGCCGCAGAGTTTGAGAACCTTAAGCAAGAAAGTAATAGTGTGTGGGAGTATCACATGGAGTTCGCGCGTCTGTCTAAATATGCCATTCTCATGTTGCCTACTATGGAGGCTAGAGTGCGCCGGTTTGTGCAGGGCCTTAGCCCCTTGATTATCAATGAGGCTGCTACAGCTACCTTGAATTCAGATATGAACTATGGGAAGATGGTAGCATTTTCTCAAGCTGCATAGAACCGTAAGTTGAAGAACAGAATAGAGCGAGAGGGTACCAGCAAGGCTCGGTCTGCAGGCAACATTGGGGGGTCATTTGGTGGGGGAAGATTAGCTTTTAGGGGGAGGGTCATCAGGGCAATCCTAGTCTTTTGCTCAGTATTCAGCCATTACAGCGCCAGTAGGGCCCAATCAGCAACATGGGGGGTCATTTTAGGCCCAATAAGGGTAGCAGGACACCCCACCAACAAGGCCGATCAAGAGAGAGATTTCAACAGCAGCTGAGGCCCCCATGCCCCAAGTGTGGGAAGATGCACTTGGGGATCTGCTACATGGACCTACCTATATGTTACAGGTGCAAATTGAGGGGTCATATTCAGAGGGAGTGCCGTTCATCCTGCCAACGTGCGGGCAGGGGCACAACATAGCAATCCAGTTCTGCAGCTGCTACATCTTCAGCACCCCCTCCAGCTCGAGGCACTCCAGCACCGGCAGGGCGTGGTGCAGCTAGGGGTGGTTCGCAGAGTTCAGGAGGACCCGGCCGTTTCTATGCTATGAGTGGTCGCCAGAGTGCAGAGGCTTCTCCACATCTCATGATGTACATGCTCTTATTAATCCTGGTTCTACCTTGTCCTATGTTACCCCTTATGTTGATATGGAATTTAGGATAGAACCGAAACAGCTTCTTGAGCCATTCGCTGTATCTACTCTGGTTGGCGAGTCTATTGTGGCCGCATAGGTTTATAGGGGTTATGTTGTCACGGTGCATGTTCGGGACATCGTGGCCAATCTCATTGAATTGGGGATGGTCGATTTTGAGGTAATTATGGGAATGGATTGGCTTTATTTATGTTTTGCCAAGCTCGATTGCTGAACTAGGACTGTGAGGTTTGAATTTTCAAATGAGCCAGTTATTGAGTGGAAGGGGGATAATGTAATGCCAAAAGGTAGGTTTATTTCTTACCTTAAGGCCACGAAGATGATTAATAAGGGGTGTATCAATCATTTGTTCCGAGTTACGGACACAGAAGTTGAGGCGCCTATAATCGAGTTTGTACCAGTTGTGAATGAATTTCCAGAGGTCTTTCCTGATGAGCTCCCTGGGATTTCGCCACACATGGAGATTTATTTTGGGGTTGATGTGATGACAAGAACGCAACCTATATCTATTCCACCCTACAGGATGGCACCAGCAGAATTGAAGGAGCTAAAGGAACAATTGAAGTATTTGTTAGAGAAGGGTTTCATCCGACCGAGTATGTCACCATGGGGCACACCGATTCTCTTTGTAAAGAAGAATGATGGATCACTGAGGATGTGTATTGACTACCGGCAACTCAACAAAGTCACAATAAAAAAAAAATACCCATTACCAAGAATAGATGATTTGTTTGATCAGTTTCAAGGTGCTAGGTACTTCTCCAAAATTGATTTATGCTCCGGGTACCATAAATTGAAGATCAGGGAGCAGGATATTATGAAAACAGCTTTCAGGACCCGGTATAGGCACTTTGAATTTCTGGTAATGTCTTTTGGGCTAACAAATGCCCCGACAGCTTACAAGGATCTTATGAATCGTGTTTTCAAGAGTTTTCTCGATTCCTTTGTGATAGTATTCATTGACGATATCCTTGTGTATTCACGAGGTCGAGAGGACCATGCCGATCATCTCAGTGCAGTTTTGCAGACTCTTCATCAGCACCAATTATATGCAAAATTTTCAAAATGTGAATTTTGGCTCGAGTCTGTCACATTCTTGGGTCATGTTGTCTCTAGAGAAGGAATTAAGGTTGACCCTCAAAAGATTGCAACGCTGAAGAATTGGCCTAGACCTATAACGCCAACCGAGATTCGCAGTTGCTTGGGCTTAGCAGGGTATTACAGGAAGTCTGTGGAGGGATTCTCTACTCTTGCCTATCCGTTGACTAAATTGACTCGGAAAGCGGTTAAGTTCCAATGGTCCGATGCTTGTGAAAGGAGCTTCCAGGAGTTGAAATCAAGATTAACTACGGCGCCGGTGTTGACCCTGCCAGAGAGTACATATGGGTTTGTGGTATATTGCGATGCTTCAAGGATAGGGCTTGGGTTTGTGTTAATGCAACACGGCAAGGTTATACCTTATGCTTCTAGGAAACTCAAGAATCATGAGAAGAACAATCCAACACATGACTTTGAACCTGTTGCGGTGGTTTTTGCATTAAAAATCTGGCGTCATTATTTTTATGGGGTCCATGTGGATGTATTCACTGACCACAAGAGTCTTTAATATATTTTCAAACAAGAGGAGCTGAATCTGAGGCAGAGAAGATGGCTTGAGTTACTCAAGGATTACGACATCGATATTCTATATCACCCCGGGAAAGCTAATGTTGTGGCGGATGCTCTTAGCCCAAAATCTATGACTAGTTTGGCTCACTTGGAGGCATGTCGAAGGCCGTTAGCCAAGGAAGTTCACCAGTTAGCTAGCTTGGGAGTTCGTCTTGCGGACTCTAGTGAAGGAGGGGTAATTTTGCAAAATAGGGCTGAATCATTGCTTGTCGTGGATGTCAAAGAGAAGCAATACGACGATCCATTGTTGGTACAACTGAAGGAGGGGATTCAAAAACATAAAACTATGACTTTTACTCTTGGCATGGATGATGGTACACTAAGGTACCAAGGATGGCTATGTGTTCCAAATGTAGATGGTCTCCGGGAAAGAATAATGACCAAGGCTCACACTTCTAGGTATTCCGTGCACCCAGGTTCCATGAAGATGTATCATGATCTCAAGGAAGTCTATTGGTGGAGTGACATGAATAGGAATATGGCGGACTTTGTGGCAAGATGTCCGAATTGTCAGCAAGTTAAAGCCGAACACTAACGGCCTGGTGGGTTGGCACAGAACATAGAAATTCCAATGTGGAAGTGGGAAATGATTAATATGGATTTTGTTGTAGGATTACCATGCACTCCTCGCAAGTTTGACTCAATTTTAGTGATTGTAGATCGGCTCACGAAATCAACACACTTCTTGCCAGTTAAATCTACCGAACAGTGTAACAGTATAGTCAGTTGTATATCAAGGAAATAGTCAGGCTACAGGGCACTCCAGTTTCTATCATTTCTGATCGAGGGGCTCGGTTCACGGCAAATTTTTGGAAGAAATTTCAGCAAGGTTTGGGTACTCAAGTGAATCTTAGTATAACCTTCCATCCACAGACCGACGAGCAGGAAGAGCGGACTATTCAGACACTTGAGGAAATGTTGCATGCTTGTGTTCTTGACTTCAAGGGTAGCTAGGATGATCATTTGCCACTCATAGAGTTTGCTTATAACAACAGCTTTCATGCTAGTTTTCAGATGCCACCATTTGAGGCATTATATGGTAGGAGATGTAGATCTCCCAATGGGTGGTTCGAGATTGTGGAAGCTGAGTTGATAGGACCATACCTCATGCATCAGGCTATGGAAAAGGTTAAAATTATTAAGGAGCGGTTAAAGAGTGCTCAGCGTCCTCAAAATTCCTATTCGATATTCGTCACGGAGACTTAGAGTTCAAGTAAGATGATTGGGTATTTTTGAAGGTTTTCCCCATGAAGGTTATAATGCGGTTTGGAAGGAAATGGAAATTGAGTCAAAGGTATGGCGGGCCATACAAAATCATTCAGAGGATTGGTCAGATGGCGCACAAGCTTGAGCTACCACCCGAGATGTCATTAGTGCACCCGGTATTCCATGTGTCTATGTTGAAGAACGTATTTGGAGATCCATCAGCTATTGTGCCGGTTGAGACCATTGAGATTAATGAAGAACTGTCATATGAAGAAATTCCAGTTACCATTCTTGATAGGCAAGTCCAAAAGTTGAGGAATAAAGAAATTGCTTCCGTGAAGGTATTATGGCGAAACCAGCAGGTTGAAGAGGCTACTTGGGAGGCCGAAGAAGAGATGAAAAAGAAGTATCCTTACTTGTTTGTATAAGCCATGTAACCTTTCTATAAAATTGTCCCCTATGGATTCTTGTATCACTTGTTCAGTTAATGTAAAGGTGCTTCTTTCTAAATACATTATATGTGAGGCCACGATTGGTTTTGTTATGAGTTAAGTTACATCATTGGATTATATATATGTTTTGAGGATGTGTTTCTGGGGCTCTCAGACAGGTGGATAGGCCCAGTTACTGGGGAAACTCTGGCAAAAGTTTTGGAAATTCAGGGAGTTAGTCAAATTTTTGGAAAGTTTTGGCAACTCTAGTTGGTGTGAAAACTGAGTTGCATAGGATGCTAGTGAGCCTTGATCCTCATTCGAGGATGAATGATCTCAAGTGGGGGAGGATGTAAGGCCCCGTAAAATATTTCCTAAAAATCGGGGCTTGGACTTTTTGGATTAAACAGTGCATTGGGGAGTTGAAGGAAAAACTTTTGCAGGGTTGGGAATTTATGCGTCCCGTTATGTGGCCGCATAATCACTCTGCCAGTTATGCGACCGCACAACCATTTCACGGGCCGCACTTTGATCGCATAATCAGCCTTGAAATTTTGTGGAGGGCGGTTCTGCGGCGCATTATGTGACCGCATAACAGGTCTGCAGGCCGCATAACGGCTGCAGAGTGAAGCAGGCTAGCCCAGTTCCGGGGGCCATTTTCCGTGTCCATTTCTCGGACCGCAGAATCATTATGTATTGTATATGCGACCGCAGATCCTGTCCTGGAGCTTCATTTTTGGTGTTTTTTTAACCCGACCCTATTTTGTTAAAACATATGCCATAGTCCATTTTTTAGCATATTCTGATATTTTTAGAGTGAGAAAGATTTCTTAGAGTGGGGAAGTGTAACACCCCGGAATATTTTGAAGTACTTAAGCGCTATTAAGAAAGTTAATGAGCTCTAATTATATTATTTTGTGTGTAGACAAGGACTATTATATGAATGATATCAATTGATCATGATAATATATGTATGATGTGCATTAAGAATGGTTTATGATCTAAGAATAGCCCCAAGGCTGAGTCAAGCTGAAAATTTTATGATGGGATAAAGTTTCAAGTGAGTTCGCACAAGATTCTACTTCAGATGCATGCTGCTACCAAACTATAACTACTTAGGTGATGATCTACATATCATATTAAATCCCTTTGAGTTTAGTTTCTAATGCTTCAAGCCGTTCATCATTTGGACACTCCTACAGGAAGTTATAACCAAATTACCAAAGACCGGAAATATGAGATTCTGCGACCAATTCTGCGATCAGAAAAGTGCTTCTGCGACCGCAAACTAGTCGCAGAATGGACCAGTACATCCCAGTTTTGGCATCAATTTTGTGGTGCCTTTTGCGACCCGCATAGCTATTCTGCGGCCCATTATGCGACCGCAGACCTGCTTTCGGAGGGTTAATTTTTCTATTTTCATAACCCAACCTCATTTTGATAAATAGGCTTCGGGATTTATTTTGGGGCAATTATCTGAGGTTCTTTAGAGAGAAGTGAGAGTGTTCTAGAGAGAGGAAGTAGATAAAGTGTTTTGTTCATCAAGATCTTGTCCAAGCTTTGAAATCCAACAAGGAAATTTCACAAGTTCTTCATCCAAGAGGTAAGGTTCCATACCCTAATTTTCAATTTCGGATTTAGGTAGAAGATTGTTGATTAGGAATATGATTCTTGGGTATGAGAGTATTATTTATACATGTATGTACCAATAAGGTTTGTGGGAAGATTGTTGAGCTCAAATAAGTAAAGATTGGATTATAGAATTAAGGAAATCTTGTAGAAGAACATTGTAGCCAAATTTGCACACCTAGTTTTTGATAAAATGCTCAAATGAGCTGAAACAATGAATACCTTCCATATTTGTGTTCAATTTTATTATGTCTCAAAATATATTGGAATTGCTAGAATTTCCGGAACGTTGTAGTAATTTAAGGAAAGCTCAAAACAAGGTATGTTGGCTAAACTTCCTTCTTAGAAATGAATTCAATGATGTTCCCGTAAGCTTCAAGTATGGATGTGTCAAGTTCCTTATTCTATGTTTTGGGTTTTTTCCAATAAATTCGAATGTCCTGAATAAGCAAAGTGTCGAGAATTATGTATTCAAAACGTGTTTTGAAAGTTCCTATCACATTATGTTATCTTTTGGGAATGTGTTCAAGAATGATATGTGTATTAAAATGCTATGTCTTTGAGTGGTATTTCAAATGAAGGTTATGATGTCAAATTGTGTGAGAAAACTCAATATGCTTAAGACTCTTAATTGCTCATATGTGTACCTAAAGTCTTGATTGGAAATGTCTTATTGTTGATAACCTATAAAGATGGTTGGAAGTGAAATAAGTGAATTGGGGATATAAAGTGTGGCCAGCGTGCCAAGAGTGAAAGTTATACTTGTGGCCAATGGTGCCAATGAAATGAGATGATGTGAGAAAGATTATGAAATGAGCTTTGATTCAACTATTCTAAAATTGACTTTGAAAATAGAATTGCCTAAAAGCTTATGAACTCATGTGATGCCCATATGTGGCTATTTTAGTTAATGCTATGTTTAATGAGTATTTTCAATGTGTTTTGCATTCATACATATCCGTGAGTGGAAATTGTGTATTGTCCTTTTTGAGAAAAAGTATTTCAAGAATAAATGACGTGTTACTTGTTTATGATTTTAACTTGTTCTTCGATTGCCAATCATTTTACTCCATTTCTTGGAAAG
This sequence comes from Nicotiana tabacum, assembly GCF_000715075.1. Taxonomy (NCBI): domain Eukaryota; kingdom Viridiplantae; phylum Streptophyta; class Magnoliopsida; order Solanales; family Solanaceae; genus Nicotiana; species Nicotiana tabacum. Next base: position 75,227,698 of record NC_134091.1, on the reverse strand, counting down.
AAATCCATTGTGTTTAAAGTCTCATTACTAATGAACGTAAAGTTGTCATTTTCGGAATATTGTATATGTTGATATTTATGATGATGATCCATGAAAGGAAAGATATGAATGTGTGGAATATGAAATACGGCCATTGTGCCATGAAAGAAGAATCATATGTATGGCCAAAAGAGCCAATGAAATAATAATATTGTAAGTGGTTGAATTAAGTGATATATGATGTGAAAGGTTATGAGATATACGTATTTGTTCTTTGGTTTCCAATGTGTTATAAACCCCTACGTTCTTGCGAGTAAAGACTATGATGTTCCTAAATGTTCTAAATGCTCTTAATGTTCTATGATCACCCATGGCAAGTACAAGAAAGTGATAGTATGAACATGAAATGTGATCGTTGCCTAAATGAGAATTATGAAGTGTCATATGACCCAATGGTTTCAACTATAGTTGAATGCTTCTGAAATAATGTATGTAAATGACTTCGATTGTTAAGTCCCCAAGAGTCATGAACCTAGAAAATGACCTCAAGAGGTCAAGGAAGTGAAAATGAGATAGAAGGGAGATGTCCTTTGTTTAATGATGATGAACCTTAAGAAAAGGAATTTGGCCCATGTGCCATTGAAATCGACTTATTGATTTACCATGCATGTGCTAATGTAATGAGTTGTGTTTCTCCGCGATGAGCATGAACATAAAGTATTCCAATGATATGAGTAATTACGACCTTAAATGTAATGACAAACTATGTCGCTTTGAGTTTATATATGATATTATGATTGGGATTACACCTCCACCCGCATACATTGGGGTGAGGCGGCAAGGCCGCTTTGTGTAGGGATTATGATATTGTAATACACCTCCACCCGCATACATTGGGGTGAGGCAGAAAGGCCGCTTTGTGTAGAGTTTTGGTATTGTGGAATACACCTCCACCCGCATACATTGGGGTGAGGCGGCAAGGCCGCTTTGTGTAGATTTTTGGTATTGTTGAATACACCTACACCCGCATACATTGGGAAGGCCACTTTGTGTAGAGTTTTGTTATTGTGGAATACACCTCCACCCGCATACATTGGGGTGAGGCGGCAAGGCTACTTTGCGTAGAATTTTGGTATTGTGGAATGCACCTCCACCCGCATACATTGGGGTGAGGCGGCAAGGCTGCTTTGTGTAGAGTTTTGGTATTGTGTAATACACCTCCACCCGCATATATTGGGGTGAGGCGGTACGCCCGCTTTGTGTATGGATTGTGGTATTGTGATACTCCTCCACCTGAGTATATTGGGGTGAGGCGGTAGGACCGCTTGCGTAGGGATTGTGGAATACACCTACACCCGCATATATTGGGGTGAGGTGGCATGACAGCTTTGTGTAGGGATTGTGGTATTGTGATACACCTCTACCTACGTATATTGGGGTGAGGCGGTAGGACCGCTTTGTGTAGGGATTATGGTATTGTGGAATACACCTCCACCCACATATATTAGGGTGAGGCGGCATGACCGCTTTGTGTTAGGATTGTGGTATTGTGATACACCTCCATCCGCATATATTGGGGTGAGGCGGCAGGGCCGCTTTTCTTTGGGATTGTGGTATGGTGATACACCTCCGCCCGCATATATTGGGGTGAGGCAGCAGGATCGTTTTGTGTAGAGGTTGTGGTATCATGATACACCTCCACCCGCATATGTTGGGGTGAGGCGGCATGGCCACTTTATGTGAGGGTGGTTATAAAGTATCCCCGACTTAATGTCGATAAATTTGAATGGAAGCTCTTAATAAATTTGCTTGACGTTAATGGCTATCTAAGCCCATTTATCGTTACTATGATTCATCATATTCAGATTGTATTTCCAAGCCATTGAATAGGTGTATTTGTATCGTGTAAGTGAACGCTGTGAACGGTCTATGAGACGCATAGGTGTATAATATGATATGTGAACACTAAGGACGGTCTACGAAATGTGTATATGCAAAATAAGGGAGGAAGGTGCCACTTTCGTTGGGATTATTTGTACATGTTGATACAATTATATTATATCATGTATTCCATGTATAGTTCATATGGCGCAGTTGATCCTAAAAGAATGTTAAAATGATGCAAGTATAATAAGACTTGAAATGTGATTTTATTAGATGTTTCGTAGTTTCTTGATGTACTTTATTTGCCTCTTATTTGAGTTACCGTATTTTCATATGTTGTTTTGACTGCCTTATATACGACTACTATTCCACATGTACTCATGTCCCTTTTGCCGGGGGCGCTGCATCTTTTAATGGATGCAGGTATACTTCTACAGGATAATATGGACCTTTGATGGGGATCTTCTTCATTACTCAGCTTATGGCGTGCCCGCTACAGTTCTAGTGGGTGTTTGGGTTTAGTTAATTTTACGTATATAGGTACCTATTGTCATAGAAGCTCCATGTACACCGTGGGTCATGTAATTAAAGATTTGAGTGTTGTCATGTATTTATGTTCAGAGTATTAACAGCTATTTATAGAGATGTGTAACCACCACGAGAAAGAAAATATGGACCATTGAGCCAAATGTATTTAATATGAAAGTCAAGATCTTATTATGTTATGGTAAATCATGCATGAGTGAGTAATAATGAGACGTTAATGCAAACAAGGTTTGCTCGACTGGGTTTAGTCGGTTGAGCACCAGTCACGCTTCTTGATTTCAGGGTGTGACAGGAAGTAACCTTCAACCTAATATCCAACAATTCTTGCTCAATCCTTGAAGATTATCAAGAAAGTCCTCATTTTAAAGGTAAGAATCTATGCCCTTGCTTTTAATTTCGAAATCTACTAAAAAGGGGGATAATTACAAAGATAATTATTGGGTGTGGGGGTTGTTATCTTGCATGCATGTATTCTTGAAGTATGTGGGAAGGTTTTGATCTAAACAAATGGTAGAGAATGGGTTGAGTAATGATAGAATCTTTCCTAAAAGGGCCTTAAAAACGTTAATGCACACATAGTGTTTGATAATGTGCTCAAATGAGCTAGAATCATGACCATCTACCTAATTTTGGTCCAAGTTGTTATATTTCTAAAATAGATCGAAGTGCTAAGAATTCCGAAATGTTTTAAAGTTAAAAGGAAGCTCAATTGAGGTATGTTGGCTAAGCCCGCTTCTTCTTAGAATCGAATCCCACGGTGTTCAGGTAATTGGTGTAAGTCCCAAATTGATCATAATACAGTTGGCTATTCCAAATGTGCTTGTGTTGAAGGATATATGCTCAATATGTATTGTAAATGCTTCATCATATCACCTTATCATTGAGAATGTGTTCAGAACATGGAATATGTGTTAAAAATGTTTATACTTCAAGTCAAGGTCGAAATAAAGGTTGTTATGCCAAATTGTAGGAAAAGCCTCTATGTGCCTAATATTCCCAAATTGCTCATATGTGAATTTAATGTCTTGAATGGGAAGCCTTATTGTTGGTGATAATGATAATGATGTTTGAAAGTTGAAAGGGGAACTGGAATTACGAAATACGGCAAAATGCCAAGAATGACTTTATAATTGTGGGCAGTAGTGCCAATGAATCGAAAGGATATGAAAGAAGTATGATGCGAGATGATTGATTGAAAAAGGTAATGTCTCGGGTGAGACGGCCTAGCCGATCGGGCCGTGATCGGACGCCATGCCGCACACATGGTGGTGACTATGCAAGAAATGATAATTGAAATTATGGTTAGGGTTGATGTCTCAAATGAGACGACCTAGCCGGTCGGGTCGTGATCGGACTCCGTGTAATAATACGGTGGTATTGTGAAATATGGTATATCGGCTCTAAAGATCACCCAACCTAATAACATGGAAATTGACTTGAGAACTTATGTGATCCTTACTTGATGTTTTAGTATTGTTTGAAGATCTTATTAAACTCATAACTGTTTCCCCTTATATTATTATTTATTCTATTGAGATGGAGTTTAGTTTTACATATTAGTACTATTCGATAGTACTAACGTTCCTTTTGCCGTGGGAAGTAAGTTGGTTTCTTAAAATCCTATAAGACATAAAAGCAGGAAAGAGGGTGGCTAAGAAAGGTCTGAGCACGATGTTTCTTCACATTTGAGGTAATGCCATGCGGGTTGATGTTATGAGGGTGTGTGCGCATGCTAGTAGATGTTATTCATTTGAAACAAATGGTGCTATAAGAAAACTTACCTAGTAATGTCTTTTGTTGAGAAATTTGGAAAATAATAAGTTGCAAGCACTAATAAGATTGTAACCGTATCAAGGAAATTTTTGTAGAACTCAATTCCTAGGAGGTCATTTGAAAGAGAAATGTGATATAGATGTTCCACTAATGATGCAATGTGGCAAGATGATCATTTATGCCTCTAGGCAACCCAAAAATCATAAAACCAACAATTTAACACACGACTTAGAAATTGCGGCTGTGATTTTTGCATTAAAGATTTGGCGTCATTATTTGTATGGGGTCCAGGTGGACATATTCACGGACCAAAAGATCCTTCAATATATTTACAAATAGAAGTAATTGAATCTAAGGTAGAGAAGATGGCTTGAGTCACTTTAGTATTACGATTTCGATATTCTATATCATCCGGGGAAGGCTAATATTGTGACAGATGCTCTTAGCCAAATATATATGGGTAGTTTGGCCCACTTGGAGTCATATCAAATGTTGTTGGCCAAGTAGGTTCATCGGTTGGCTTGTTTAGGAGTTCTTCTAGTGGACTCTAGTGAAGGTGGGATAATTGTACAAAATAGGGCTGAATCGTTGCTTGTTGTGGAAGTAAAAAGAAGTAACACAACGACCATTATTAGAACAGTTGAAAGAAGGGGTTCGTAAGCATAAGACCATGAATTTTCTCTTGGCGTGGATGATAGTACACTAAGGTACCAAGGGCGATTATGTGTTCCAGATGTAGATAGTCTCCGAGGAAGAATCATGACCGAGGCTCATCGTTCCAGGTATTGTATTCCGTGCACTCAGTTTCTACAAAGATGTATCATGATCTTAAAGAAGTCTTTTGGTGGAATGATATGAAGAGGAATGCAGTGGACTTTGTGGCCAAATGTCCAATTTGTCAGCAAGTGAAGGCCGAACACCAAAGGTCTGGTGGGTTGGCACAGAATATAGAAATTCCAATGTGAAAGTGGGAAATGATTAATATGGATTTTTTCGGCAAGATTGCCATGCACTCCACGCAAGTTAGACTCAATTTGGGGGTTTGTGGATTGGCTCACGAAATCAGCACACTTCTTGCCAGTTAAATCTACCGACACAGCAAAACAGTAAGCTCAGTTATATATCAAGAAAATAGTTAGGCTATATGGTACTCCAATTTCTATCATTTCCGAGCGAGGGGCTCAGTTCACGGTAAAATTTTGGAAGAAATTTCAGCAAGGTTTGGGTACTCAGGTGAATCTTAGTACAGCCTTCCATCCACAGACCAACGGGCAGGCAAAGCGGACTATTCAGATACTTGAGGATATGTTGTGTGCTTGTGTTCTTGACTTCAAGGGTAGCTGGGATGATCATCTTCCACTCATAGAATTTGCTTACAACAATAATTATCATGCTAGCATTCAGATGTAACCGTTCGAGGCTTTATACGGAAGGAGATGTAGATCTCCCATTAGGTGGTTCGAGATTGGGGAAGCAGAGTTGATAGGGCCAGACCTCGTGCATCAGGCTCTGGAAAAATTTAAGATCATTAAGGAGCGGTTGAAGACTGCTCAGAGTCATCAAAAGTCCTATTCGAATGTTCGTCGTAGGGATTTGGAGTTCAAAACAATGATTGGGTATTCTTTAAAATTTCCCTCATGAAAGGTGTAATGCAATTTGGTATGAACGGGAAATTGAGTTCGAGGTATGTCGGACCGTACAGAATCATTCAAAGGATCGGTGAGGTAGCGTACAAACTTGAGCCACCACCTGAGATGTCATTAGTGCACCCGGTGTTCCGTGTGTCTATGTTGAAGTAAGTAGTTGGAGATCCGACACCCATTGTTCTGGTTGAGACTATTGAGGTTAATGAGGAATTGACGTATGAAAAGATTCTAGTTTCTATTTTTGATCAACAAGTCCAAAGTTGAGAAATAAAGAAATTACCTCCGTGAAAGTGTTATGGTGAAACCAACAGGCTGAAGAGGCTACTTGGGAGGCCGAGGAAGAAACGAAGAAAAAGTATCATTATTTGTTTGAATAGCCATGTATTTATAAAGTTGTGTTATATGAAAATTCTAAGGGTTACCTTTTATGAATTATATATCATTTGTACAAATTGACATTAAGGGTGTTCCCTTCTAGTAATATATTACTTGTGAGGCCATAGTTTGTGTTGTTTTGTGTTATGTTACATCATTGGATTATGTATATGTTGTTAGGATGTGTTTTTGGGGTTCTCTAGCAGGTGGATAGGGCCAGTTAAAAGGGAGACTCTGGCAAATTATTTGGAAATTTAGGGAGTTAGCCCAATTTTGAAACTACTAGTGAGTGTGAATTAACAGTTGGGCCACATTTGATGCTAATAATAGATTTGACCCACATTAGAAGACAAATGATACTAAGCGGGGGAGAATGTAAGGCCCCGTAAAATTTCGCAAAGGAAGAATAATGTTTTGTGGTGCCGCATAATCACTCCGCGGGCCGCAGAATGGCCACAGAGTGAAGCAGCTGTTTGGGCCATTTTTTATGTCAATTTCGCGGCCAGTTGTGCGACCGCACAACCATTTCGCGGGCCGCACTTTGATCACATAATCAGCCTTGGAATTTTGCGGAGGGAGGTTCTGCGGTGCATTATGCGACCACAAAATAGGTCTGCGGGCCACATAACGGTCGCATAGTGAAGCGGACTAGCCCAGTTCCGGGGGTCATTTTCCACGGCCATTTCGCGGACCGCAGAATCATTATGCGGTTGCATATGCGACTGCAGATCCTGTCCCAAGGCTTCATTTTTGGTGTTTTTAAACCAGACCTAATTTCATTAAAACATATGTCGTACTCCATTTTTGAGCATATTTCTGATATTTTTAGACTGAGAAAGAGTTCTTAGAGTGGGGAAGTAACCTTCATCCTAATATCCAACAATTGTTGCTCAATCCTTGAAGAGTATCACGAAAGTCCTCATCTTAAAGGTAAGAATCTATGCCCTAGCTCTTAATTTCGAAAATCTACTAAAAAGGGGGATAATTAGAAAGACAATTATTAGGTGTGGGGGCTGTTATCTTGCATGCATGTATTCTTAAAGTATGTGGGAAGGTTGTGAGCTAAACAAATGGTAGAGAATGGGTTGAGGAATGATAGAATCTTTGCTAAAAGGGCCTTAAAAATGTTAATGCACACCTAGTGTTTGATAATTTGCTAAAATGAGCTAGAATCATGACCATCTTCTTAATTTTAATCCAACTTGTTATATTTCTAAAATAGATCGAAGTTCTAAGAATTCAGAAACGTTTTAAAGTTTAAAGGAAGCTCAATTGAGGTATGTTGGCTAAACCCCCTTCTTCTTAAAATCGAATCCCACGGTATTCATGTAATTGGTGTAAGTCCTAAATTGATCATAATAGAGTTGGCTATTCCGGATGAGCTTGTGTTGAAGGATATATGCTCAATATGTATTGTAAATGCTTCATCATATCACCTTATCATTGAGAATGTGTTCAAAACATGGAATATGTGTTAAAAATGTTAAGACTTCAAGTCAAGGTCGAAATAAAGGTTATTATGCCAAATATTATGAAAAGCCTCTATGTGTCTAAGATTCCCAAATTGCTCATATGTGAATTTAATGTCTTGAATGAGAAGCCTTATTGTTGTTGATAATGATAATAATGTTTGAATGTGGAAAGGGGAACTGGAATTATAAAATAAGGCCAAGTGCCAAGAATGACTTTATAATCGTGGCCACTAGTGCCAATGAATCGAAAGGATATGAAAGAAGTATGATGTGAGATGATTAAATGAAAAAGGTAATGTCTTGGGTAAGACGGCCTAGCCGATCGGGCCGTGATCGGATGCCATGCCGCACACATGGTGGTGACTGTGCAGGAAATGATAATTGAAATTATGGTTATGGTTGATGTCTCAAATGAGATGACATAGCCGATCGGGTCGTGATCGGACTCCGTTTAAGAATACGGTGGTATTATGAATTATGGTATATCGGCTCTAAAGATCACCCAGCCTAATAACATGGAAATTGACTTGAGAACTTATGTGATCTTTACTTGATGTTTTAGTATTGTTTGAAGCTCTTATTGAACTCATGACTATTTCCCCCTTGTATTATTATTCATTATATTGAGATGGTGTTTAGTTTTGCATACTAGTACTATTCGACAGTACTAACGTCCCTTTTGCCGAGGGCGCTACATCTTTAAATGGATGTAGGTGGTTCCATAGCAGGCAGTGTTGATCAGCGATAGTGGTACATCCTCTTCCCAACAGACTTGGTGAGCCCCACTTCATCCCGGGGTCATGTATTGTATCTTTTGCTCATATCATTATCACATTCTGAGGTATAGCCGGGGCCTTGTTTCCAGCACTATCATAACACTCTTTTGTATCTTTTAGAGGCTCAGTAGACACTATGTGGGTCGTACATGGGTGCTAGAAAAGTCAAACAGATTATGTTGTGTTTTGATCTCCTGTTTCACTCGAATCATAAGAATGTGTGTATCTTGAAACTTAAAAATGATGTAACCAATTAGACGATTTAGTATTATATATATATGATCTTCCTACTGTCTAATTAATGAAATCATGTCTTCTCTTGATCATGGGTGAGTTGGGTAGAAAGTATCTAACAAGCTTGCTCGACCGGGTTCACTCGGTTGAGTGCGGGTCGCGCTTCCTGAGGTTGTGGCATGACAGAATCATTATGCGGTCGCATACGCGACCGCAGATCCTGTCCCCGAGCTTCATTTTTGGGTTTTGATAACCCGATCCTACTTTGATAAAACATATGCCATGGTCAAATTTGATCAAATGTATGATAATTTTAGAGTGAGAAAGAGTTCTTAGTGTGGGGAAGTAACCATTAACATATTATCCATCAATTCTTGATCAATCATTGAGGATTAACAAATAAAGTCTTCATCCTAAAGGTAAGAATCTATGTCTTAGCTCTCAATTTCGAAATATTTACCAAAAATGGGATAATTAGAAAGACAATTCTTAGGTGTGTGTGTAGGGGAGGGGAGAGGGTTGTTATCTTGCATGCATGTGTTATCAAAGAATGTGGGAAGGTTGGGAGCTAAAAATGGTAGAGAATGGGTTGGGGAAATGATGGAATCTTTCACAAAAGGGCCTTAAAAACATCAATGCACACCTAGTATTTGAAAATGTGCTCAAATGAGCTAGAATCATGACCATCTTCCTAATTTTGGTCCAACATGTTACATTTCTAAAATAGATCAATGTTGCTAAGAATTCTGATACGTTTTAGAGTTTAAAGGAAGCTCAATTGAGGTATGTTGGCTAAACCACATTCTTCTTAGAATCGAATCCCACTATGTTCATGTAATTGGTGTAAGTCCCAAATTGATCATAATAGAATTGGCTATTCCGAATGTGCTTGTGTTGAAGGATATATGCCCAATATGTATTGTAAATGCTTCATCATATCACCTTATAATTGATAATGTGTTCAAAACATGAAATATGTGTTAAAAATGTTAAGACTTCAAGTCAAGATCGAAATAAAGGTTATTATGCCAAATTGTATGAAAAGCCTCTTTGTGCCTAAAATTCCCAAATTTCTCATATGTATATTTAATATCTTGAATGGGAAGCCTTATTGTTGTTGATAATGATAATGATGTTTGAATATGGAAAGGGGAACTAGAATTATGAAATACGGGCAAGTGCCAACAATGACTTTATAATTGTGGCCACGGCCACTAGTGCCAATGAATCGAAAGGATGTGAAATAAGTATGATGTGAGATAATTGACTGAAAAAGGTAATGTCTCGGGTGAGACGGCCTAGCCGATCGGGCCGTGGTCGGACGCTATGCCACACACATGGTGGTGATTGTGCTGGAAATTATAATAAAATTGTGGTTATGGTTGATGTCTCAATTGAAACGACCTAGCCGATCGGGTCGTGATCGGACTCCGTGTAAGAATACAATGGTATTGTGAATTATGGTATATCGGCACTAAACATCATCTAACCTAATAACATGGAAATTGACTTGAAAACTTATGTCATCCTTAACTTGATGTTTTACTATTATTTGAAGCTCTTATTGAATTCTTGACTATTCCTCCTTGTATTATTATTCATTCCATTGAGATGGTATTTAGTTTTACATACTAGTACTATTCGACAATACTAACATCCCTTTTGCTGGGGGTGCTGCATCTTTAAATGGATGCAAGGGGTTCCATATCAGACAGTGTTGATCAGCGATAATGGTATATCCTCTTCCCAACAGACTTGTTGAGCCCCACTTCATCCCGGGGTCATGTATTGTATCTTTTGTTCATATTATTATCACGTCTCGAGGTATAGCCAGTGCCTTATTGCCGACACTATCATAACACTCTTTTGTATCTTTTAGAGACTCCGTAGACACTATGTGGGTTGTACATGGGTTCTAGAAAATTCAAACAAGATATGTTGTGTTTTGATCACTTGTTCCACTCAAACTATAAGAATATGTTTATTTTGAAACTTAAAAGTAAAGTAACTAATGAAATGATTTAGTATTGTGTACATGATCTCCCTACAGTCTAAATTATGTCTTCTCTGTATAATGGGTGCGTTGGGTACAAAGCGTCTAACATGCCTGCTTGACCAAGTTCACTCGTTTAGGCGTCGGCCGTGCTTTTCGAGTTTGGGGCGTGACAGTTAAGAAAATGAATCCTTAGGAAAATGGTGGCGGGCTTACGAGGAGGGTAGCCCAGCCGATGCGACTTCACTAACATGGACTCAGTTTTAAGAGATGTTCTTGTTAGAGTTTGTTCCTCAGACCCTTCGGGATGCATGGCGCGCAGAGTTTGAGCAGCTGCGCCAGGGTACTGTGACAGTGTCAGAGTATGCTGCCGGATTCAGTAAGTTATCCTGACATGTTTCTGCCTTGGTTTCTACAGGGTATTAGATTCAACATGGCTCAAGAGTTGGAGACATATACTCCTTATCAATATTTGGTAGAGATTGCGCAGAGATTGGAGGATATGCGGGGTCGTGAGAGGGAGGACAGGGAGGCCAAAAGGCCTCGAGGTACTGGAGAATTTAGTGCTGGCCACGCTATAGCTACAACCCTTCATGGTAGAGGATATGTAAACCTTCCAGTTAATTCAGCACTTCCAGCTTCTTGTGGTGCTCCAGCTACTCCGAGGTCTCAAGTTGCCCATTTTGCTCAGCCACTGTCTTGTGCACCTCCTGCATGGGGTTCCTTCAGCTGTCATTCTAGCCGACCAGGCCAAGGCCAGTTTCAGCTGCCACAACCACCGAAAGCTTTCTTTGAGTGTGGTGATACCCATCTTTTTGTGAGGGACTTCCCCAGACTCAGAAAGGGTGCAACTCCACATGGTACTCAGGCTCAACGTATTCCATCAGGTCTACAGACTTCTCAGGCCGTGGTTGCTGCTCCAATTGCCGCTCCCAATGCACAACCAGCTAGGGGTAGAGGTCAGGCAGGAAGGGGTCGCCCTAGAGGGGGAAGCCATGCTAGATTCTATGCTTTTATGGGTAGAACGGAGGAGGATACAACAAACGCAATTATCACATGTATTGTTCCTATTTGTCATAGAGATGCATCAATCTTATTTGATCCAGGATCCACATACTCATATGTATCATCTTACTTTTCTCCGTATTTGGGTATATCTGTCCACGCTTATAGGAGATTCTATTATTGTGGACCGTGTGTATCGGTCGTGTTTTTTTGTAATTGGTGGTTTTGAGACCAGAGTTGATCTATTGTTACTCTGTATGTTAGACTTTGATGTTATCTTGGGCATGGACCGGTTGTCGCCCTATCATGCTATTCTGGACTGTCACGCCAAGACTATGACACTGGATATGCCAGGTTTGTCGCGGTTAGAATGGAGGGGTATATTGGATATATTCCTAGCAAGGTTGTGTCCTTCCTTAAGGCACAACAGATGGCTGAGAAAGGATGTCAGTCATATCTAGCCTTTGCGAGAGATGCCACTGTTGATACTCCTACCGTTGAGTTAGTTCCGATGTTGAGGTACTTCCCAGATGTATTTCCGGGAAATCTTTCGGGCATGCTGTCGGATAGAGATATAGATCTTGGTATTGACTTGTTGCCGGGTATCATCAGCTAAAGATTCGGGATCCGGATATCCCGAAGACTGCCTTTAGGACTCTACGAGTTCCTTGTGATGTCATTTGTGCTAACCAATGCCCCGGCAACTTATGCACATGATAAACAATGTATTTCATCCATATCTTGAATCAATGGTCATTGTGTTTATTGATGACATTCTAATGTGCTCCCGCCGTCGGGAGGATCATGAGCAGTAAGGGATCATGCTCCAGACCATGAGAGAGAAGAAGTTGTATGCAAAATTCTCAAAGTGTGAGTCCTGGATTGATTCAGTGGAATTTTTGGGTCATGTGGTGTTGAGTGAGAGGATCAAGGTAGATCCAAAGAAGATTGAGGCATTTCAGAGTTGGCCCAGACCGTCTTCAGCTAATGAGATTCAGAGAAGAATTATCTTGTCCACGACTTGGAATTGGCAGCTATTGTTCATGCATTGAAGATTTGGAGGCATAATCCATACGGTGTCCCATGTGAGGTCTACCGATCACCGGAGTCTCCAGCATCAGTTCAAATAGAAATATCTTAATTTGCGGCAACGGAGGTGGTTAGAGTTGCTTAAAGACTATGATATCATTATTCTATATCATCCCGAGAAGGCCAATGTGGTAGTTGGTGCCTTGAGTTGAAAGGCTGAGATTTTGGACAGTTCGGCATATCTACCAGTAGTGTAGAGGCCATTAGCATTGGATGTTCAGGACTTGATTAATCATTTTATTAGATTGGATGCTTCCAAGCTCAACCGGGTTCATGCTTGCGTGGTTTATCGATCTTCTTTATATGATTGCTTCAGAGAGCGTCAGTATGAAGACCCTTATTTGCCTGTCCTTAAGGACACGATATAGCACGGTGTTGCCAAGGAGGTTTCTATTGGAGATGATAGGGTGTTGCAGTTACAGGGCTGGTTATGTGTGCCCAATGTAGATGGGTTACTTGAGTTGATCTTTCAGGAGGACGTTTGTGGTATTCAATGCATCTGGGTGCCTCTAAGATGTATCTGGTTTTGAGATAGCACTATTGGTGGAGGAGAATAAAGAAAGATATGGTGGAGTATCGGAGGCCAGGCAGTTTGTTTCAGAGATTTGAGATTCTCGAGTGGAAGTGGGAGCGTGTTACCATGGATTTTGTTGTTGGGCTCCCACGGACTATGAAGAAACTTGACGCTGTATGGGTGATTGTGGATAGGTTGACCAAGTCGACGTATTTCATTCGAGTGGTGACTACATATTCTTCAGAGCAGTTGGCTCGGATCTATATCCGTGAGATTGTTTGACTTCATGGCGTGCCCGTATCCATTATCTCTAACCGAGGCATGCTATTTACATCGTATTTCTGGAGAGTTATATAGTGTGAGTTAGGCACACGAGTTTAGTTGAATATAGTATTTCACCCTCCAAGATGGACAGACAGTCCGAGTGCACCATTAAGATATTGGAGGATATGCTTTGTGCTTGTGTTATGGATTTCAGGGGTTCTTGTGATCAGTTCTTACCGCTTGTAGAGTTTGCCTATAACAACAACTACCAATCGAGTATTTAGATGGCTCCTTATGAGGACCTATATAGGAGGCGGTGCCGTTCTCCAGTTGGTTGGTTTGAGCTTGGTGAGGCTAAGTTGTTGGGCACAGACTTGGTGAGAGCTGCCTTGGAGAAAGTCAAGTTGATCCAGGATCAACTTCGTATGACAAGGTCAAGGTAGAAGAGTTATGCCGATCATAGAGTTCGGGATGTTGCATTCATGATTGGAGAGAGGGTTTAGCTCCGGGTTTCACCCATGACGGGTGTGATGAGGGTTGGAAAGAAGGGCATGTTGAGCCCTAGATACATTTGTCCTTTGAGATCCTCGAGAGAGTGGGGGAGGTGGCCAACAAGCTTGCATTGCCACCCATCTTATCTGTAGTTCACCCGGTGTTCCATGTTTTCATGACCCGGAAGTATCACGGTGATTCAACCCATGTTTTAGATATCAGTTTAGTCCAATTGGAAAAGGATTTGACTTATGTTGACGAGCCAGTGGCCATCTTGGATAGGCAGGTCCGAAAGTTGAGGTCAAAGAACATTGCTTCAGTGGAGGTTCAGTGGAGGGGTCAACCAGTCGAGGAGGCGACTTGGGAGACTGAGCATGATATGCGTAGACCTTACCCTGATCTTTTCTTTACTTCAAATATGTCTCTATACTCGTTCGAGGACGAATATTTGTTTTAAGAGGGGGGTGATGTAAAGACCCGCTTGGTCGTTTTGAGTATTTGTAACACCCCGAAAATTTTTGAAGTACTTAAGTGCTATTAAGAAAGTTTATGTGCGCTACTTATATTATTTTTTATGCATACAAGGACTATTATATGAATGATATCAATTGATCATGATAATATTTGTATTAGGTGCATTAATAATGGTTTATGGTGTAAAAAGTCCCCAAGGCTTAGTCAACTTGAATATTTTATGATGGGATAAAGTTTCGAGTGAGTTCGCACAAGACTTAACTTCAAACGAGCATAACTCTCGTGATATGAATATTTATATGGTGTATTACCTATCAAAAGAAAGGTCTATGTCACGCCCTGAACCTAGGAGCGAGACAAGCACCCGGTGCCTCACCTAACCTGGCGTACCAAATTGTGACTAAGGGACTCTGAACATATAATGTCATACTTTGGCCACGGGGCCACCTTGCAAGACAATTTGCGAAGCAAAATATAAAACTGAATGGAAACTAGTGATAACTAAACATCAATATAAAACTAGGCTGAAAAGGCCGTCATAGCTACTACAGCTGACAAACCACCAAATTATACATACCAGGCCTACAAACCCAACATACTGCACTAACCAACAGGATATGTCTACAAGCCTCTACTGATAGATATATTGTGATCGGAACAGGGCCCCGACCTACCCATATTATATATATAATTACATACATAAGATGCACACAAAAACTTAGACCCGATAACTCCGAAGGATGTGGAGCTTACCGATCAGGCTAAACTCTGGAAACACCTACTGAGGAGGTCTACTCGTCTGTCTATCTGAACCTGCATGCATGAAATGCAGCGTCCCCGAAAAAGGGACGTCAGTACGAAATAATGTACCGAGTATATAAGGCGATAACATAACTAAAAGTTGAAACTGAACTGATAAGACAGCCTAGCCGGTCGGGTCGTGATCAGACACCATGCCGCACACATAGTGGTAATTGTGCTGGAAATTATAATTGAAATTGTAATTATGATTGATGTCCTTAATGGATACCCTAGCCGATCGGGTCGTGATCGGACTCCGTGTTAAATACGGTGGTATTGATATTGAGAGAAATTGTGGTTGATGTCTCTACTGAAACAGCCTAGCCGATCGGGTCGTGATCAGACTCTGTGCTTAGAGTGCGGTGGTACAGGTTTTCTGAATAATGGTATTGTGAATAGTGGTATTGGTATGGTGAATAAAGGTACTGGTATTGTGGACCATGGTATATCGATACTAAAAATCTCCCAATGTGAGATATGGAAATTAATTTGAACACTGTCTTGATCCTAAATTGAGGTTTGATGTTGATTAAGGCTTTCATTGATATTATCATAATCTTGTTTGTATTATTTGTCATTCCATTGAGAGGATGCTTAGTTATACATACTAGTGCTATTCGACGGTACTAACGTCCCTTTTGCCGGGGGCGCTGCATCTTTCAATGGATGCAGGTGGTTCTACAACAGGAGATATTGATCAGTGATAGCAGTGCACTTTCTTCCCATCTTACTTGGTAAACCCCACTTCATCCCGGGGTCATGTATTTTTGGTACTTTGTGTATTCGGTTTGAGGCATAGTCGGGGCCTTGTTGTCGGCATTATAATTGTACTCTTCTTTATCTATAGAGGCTCTGTAGACATAGTGTGGGTTGTGTATTGGTGCTGGGGAAAGACAAACTGTATTATGTTGTGGTTGTATTACTAGTCCATTTGAGATTTTAAAAATGATGAAACTATTGGAATTGAATTGGTATTGTAGACGTGACCACATTTTCGTCTAATTAATGATAATATGTATTATCTCTATTCATGGATGAGTTTGGGTAGAATGAAATCTAACAGGCTTGCTCGGTCAGGTTCACTCGGTTGAGCGCCGGTCGCACTCCTTGGTTTTGGGGCGTGACGCATATCCTCTCCCTCTAGTTAAATTGGCAGGGGATGGAGCAACTGGTGTAGGCACCACTTACTGAAAAATTGGTGGAGATGGACCCCTAACAAGCCTGAGGCACTGCCTCTTCATGTGGCCAATTTATCCACACTCATAACAACCTATTTCTTACCTCTAATACCTATCCATCATCTTCTGCTCATCAGAATACATAACAGGCATAACCATAGGTTTAGCTGCTACAATAGGCTACTTCGGAGTACGAGTAGTAGAGGTATGAACTCCCCCTCCAGCTTGAGATGTGGCTGGGGCAACAGGAACCATTCCAGCCATAGTCAAAGCATCAATAAAATTTACCATCTTGGCCATGGCCACCTAAAATACCGTTGCAATAACAAAACCCTTTGGATGCTGAGCTGGCATAGGAGTCTCAACATAATTATCAATAATCTGATCCTCACCCTAATCTGTAGGTCGATCCACTAAGACTGCTTTAATATGCTCCTATGCTCTAGCGGGTGCTCTGCCCCTAGCCACAACAGAGTGACCCCTAGTTGAAGCCTTGGCCCTACTTCAGGTCCTGCCCCTCACAGCTACAGTTGGTGGTACTGCCTTTCAATCATCTGATGTTACGGAAGCACGCGTTCTCACAATTTATGTGAGGGTAGAAGAGAGAATTCAGGCCCATAAAATAATCAACATACGACAAGAAATCAAGAAAGGGAAAGTTCCTAAAGCTCTATAGCCTCTCGCAAATAGATACCAACGTCTCTGTACTGATCGACAAGACTCTACTAGGTCTACTCGTGACTTGTGAGACCCTTAGAACCTAAAGTGCTGATACCAAATTGTCACAACCCAAAATCCTACCAATGGTCGTGATGGCATGTAACTTTCTTCCTAAGCAAGCCAACAGTGAACAATAACAACAGATTCCATTTAGTAAGCCATTAACTGAGCTGTGATATAAACAACAAGCCGAATATGCCTCAAATATCATCAAATTACATAAATCACAAACATGGTCTAAATACGACACCTCTATCTCACCTCTCCCCAAATTGGGTGTCACAACATCGTCAAGGGAATCTAATAAGAGTATATAGGCTCGACTGAACAACAACATTTATCCATAATGAAATAAACACATAGACAAATATAAATGAGTAGTGAAGGGGGGCTCTATGTTCTACGATCGGATCAAGTAAAACAACTCACCGTGAAGTCTTTAATAAAACTCTCCGACTCAACACACTGGGTACCGCTAATACCAGCCTCATAACCTGCACGGAAATGTGCAGGTGTATAGTATGAGTACAAAACCACGTTACTTAGTAAGTATCAAGTCTAGCCTCAAAGAAGTAGTGACGAGGGGTCATTACTGACATGCACTAACAGCTTAATGGTCATATGAAACATAATTAGAACATGGAATAAAACATGATATCATCAACTAAGTCTACCTGTAGAAGAACAGTAAAGTTTGAATTTAGACATGCTTTTCAGACAAGAGATAGAATACAATATCATTTATATCAATTCTTTTCATATTCATGATATGTGTTAAAATACGGGCTGTGCATTTATAATGTTTCGACTTTAAGTCAAGTTCAAATAAAGGCAATTACGCCAAATTTTGTGAAATATCTCTATGTGCCTTAGACTCTAAATTGCTCACATGTGTACTATACACCTGGATTTGAGTTGTATTTTTTGTTGATGATGATAATGATATTTGAAATTTATAAGGTGAGCAAGAAATACTGAATATGACCAACGTGCCAAGAATGATCTTATAATTATGGCCATTAGTGCCAATGAAATGAAAAGATGTGAAAGTAATATGAAATGTGATGATTGATATAAAAAGGTTGATGTCTCAAATAAGACAGCCTAGCCGGTCGGGTCATGATCAGACACCATGCCGCACACATGGTGGTGATTGTGCTGGAAATTGAAATTGAAATTGTGATTATGGTCGATGTCCCTAATGGATAGCCTAGTCGATCGGGTCATGATCGGACTCCGTGTTAAAAACGGTGGTATTGATATTGAGAGAAATTGTGGTTGATGTCTCTACTGAAATAGCCTAGCCGATCAGGTCGTGATCGGACTCTGAGCTTAGAGTGCGGTGGTACAGGTTTTGTGAATAATGGTATTGTGAATAGTGGTATTGGATGGTGAATAAAGGTACTGGTATTGTGGCCCATGGTATATCGATACTAAAAATCTCCCAATGTGAGATATGGAAATTAATTTGAACACTGTCTTGATCCTAAATTGAGGTTTGATGTTGATTAAGGCTTTCATTGATATTATGATAATCTTGTTTGTATTATTTGTCATTCCATTGAGAGGATGTTTAGTTATACATACTAGTGCTATTCGGTGGTACTAACGTCCCTTTTGCCGGGGGCGCTGCATCTTTCAATGGATGCAGGTGGTTCCACAACAGGAGATATTGATCAGTGATAGCAGTGCACTTTCTTCCCAGCTTACTTGGTAAACCCCACTTCATCCCGGGGTCATGTATTTTTGGTACTTTGTGTATTCGGTTTGAGGCGTAGCCGGGGCCTTGTTGTCGGCATTATAATTGTACTCTTCTTTATCTATAGAGGCTCCGTAGACATAGTGAGGGTTGTGTATTGGTGCTAGGGAAAGACAAACTATATTATGTTGTGGTTGTATTACTAGTCCATTTGAGATTTTAAAAATGATGAAACTATTGGAATTGAATTGGTATTGTAGACGTGACCACATTTTCGTCTAATTAATGATAATATGTATTATCTCTATTCATGGATGAGTTTGGGTAGAATGAAATCTAACAGGCTTGCTCGGTCAGGTTCACTCGGTTGAGCGCCGGTCGCACTCCTTGGTTTTGGGGCGTGACGCATATCCTCTCCCTCTAGTTAAATTGGCAGGGGATGGAGCAACTGGTGTAGGAACCACTTACTGAAAAATTGGTGGAGATGGGCCCCTAACAAGACTGAGGCACTGCCTCTTCATGTGGCCAATTTATCCACACTCATAACAAACCATATCTTACCTCTAAAACCTATCCATCATCTTCTGCTCATCAGAAGACATAACAGGCATAACCATGGGTCTAGCTGCTACAATAGGCTACTTCAGAGTACGAGTAGGAGTCTCAACATAATTATCAATAATCTGATCCTCACCCTGATCTGTAGGTCGATCCACTAAGACTGCTTTAATATGCTCCTATGCTCTAGCGGGTGCTCTGCCCCTAGCCACAACATAGTGACCCCTGGTGGAAGCCTTGGCCCTACTTCGGGTCCTGCCCCTCACGGCTACAGTTGGTGGTACTGACTCTCAATCACCTGATGTTACGGAAGTACACGTTCTCACAATTTATGTGAGGGTAGAAGAGAGAATTCAGGCCCATAAAATAATCAACATACGACAAGAAATCAAGAAAGGGAAAGCTCCTAAAGCTCTATAGCCTCTCGCAAATAGATACCGACGTCTCTGTACCGATCGACAAGACTCTACTACGTCTACTCGTGACTTATGAGACTCTTAGAACCTAGAGTGCTGATACCAACTTGTCACAACCCAAAATCTTTCCAATGGTCGTGATGGCGTGTAACTTGCTTCCTAAGCAAGCCAACAGTGAACAATAACAACAGATTCCATTTAGTAAGCCATTAACTGAGCTGCGATATAAACAACAAGCCGAATATGCCTCAAATATCATAAAATTACATAAATCACAAACATGGTCTAAATACGACACCTCTATCTCAGCTCTCCCCAAATTGGGTGTCACAACATCGTCATGAGAATCTAACAAGAGTATATAGGCTCGACTGAACAACAGCATTTATCCGTAATGAAATAAACACATAGACAAATATAAATGAGTAGTGAAGGGGGGCTCTATGTTCTACGACCGGATCAAGTAAAACAACTCAGCATGTAGTCTCTAATAAAACTCTCCGACTCAACACACTGGGTACCGCTAATACCAGCCTCATAACCTGCACGGAAATGTGCAGGTGTGTAGTATGTGTACAAAACCACGTTACTTAGTAGGTATCAAGTCTAGCCTCGAAGAAGTAGTGACGAGGGGTCATTACTGACATGCACTAACAGCTTAATGGTCATATGAAACATAGTTAGAACATGGAATAAGACATGATATCATCAACTAAGTCTACCTGTAGAAGAACAGTAAAGTTTGAATTTAGACATGCTTTTCAGACAAGAGATAGAATACAATATCATTTATATCAATTCTTTTCATATTCATGATATGTGTTAAAATACGGGCATTCAAATATATATATATATATATATATATATATATATATATATATATATATATATATATATATATATATATATAAGAGCCACTGCATGAGTCTAAACTACCAATGCATGCTCATAATCCAATATCAATACCTTACTGCACAATTCCATATATCCGATACTGGCAAAGTGTCTAAGCTAGCACCACTCTGAGTGCCCAGGCACACAGGCCCCAACGTAACATAGGTAGTCACCTGACTTAGATGAATGAATACATATCCAAGCGCCGTTGCAGTGTGCAACCCGATCAACTACCAATAAAAATATTGCATCATGCAACTCGATCCAATACTATTATTGCTATAGAACACAATACCATTACAACATGCAACCCGTTAAAATCAAAATAACATCAATAATGAATATCTTCTCGCATTTTCCTTGGTGCCAAATTCTCAACTTTTCTTAATATCCAACTTTTTTACTCGGAAATATGCTTATGAATTGATATATTAAAGATGCACCCGGACATAAAAATAATAAAAATGCATATGGATAGGTACATGAATAAGAGATGGTTGCGACTAATTATGTATTTTCAACATTCTTAATAGTTCAATATGCTCCTTTAACATAATGTTTCAAATCTGATCATGATATCAGAAAAAGCAATGTAAGCTAATTACCAATAAATCATAAATCAAGTAAGACAATTGCATGACTACGACAAAATAATCAATCCAAACATGATGAAAGAAGTTCATCATGTCCAAATCCACAAATAATAGCCCTATCATGGCTTCTATACATTATTAAGATTTGCCACGCAGCCAAAGAACCACACAAACATGGATAAACAATTCATAAAGCCCAAATAAGGCATATCACAAGCCCAACTCTATCAGGCTAAGGTCATAACCTAGCTACGCATATACGCTCGTCATATAGCATATATGTGGCACCAAAATCAAATAACAAGTAGCACATAGATCACCTATGGGAAGAATTCCCTCTTACAAGGATAGACAAGAAACTTATCTCTTTTCGATAATTGCTTTAACCTTCCAAAATTGCGTTACCTTTCAAATATACCTCCAAAAAACTCAAGTCTAGTCAAATATTACTCAAATAAGTCAAATAATGCTATTGAAACCACTTCCAAACAATAAATCTTTGTTCTTTAGTCAAATCCCAAAAATTCAACAAAAGTCAACATGTGCCTACATGGTTAAAAACTGAGTCTTGTGGTAGATCCCAAGTACCCATAACCCCACGAGTCCAAATATATAAGTATATTCAAGATTCGGGTCCAAATCGACATTCAAATCCTCAGAATACACCGTTTTAAATTGTAGGCAAAGCCCCCAAATTTCTCTTTGATATTCCATATTTAAGTTTATAAATTTATAGGGAATCAAGATATATAAGAAAATCTAGGTAGGCATTACTTTCCTCAAAGTAGTAGTGAAAATCTCCTAAAAAATAGCCTATTCTGAGCTCCAAATCTCTAAATAATGACAAATGAGCTAAACCTCGAAATAAACTAAGCTGCCGGGAATTTTGCATATGCGACCCAAAATCTTGCAACTTCGAGTCCGCTTATGCGACCACACGCTCACATTTGTGAGCTCTCCTCCAGCTGACCTCACATCTACGACAAAAAATGCAGTAAATGTTGTACCACAAAACACAAAGGCACGACCCTCGCTTGGCCTGACTAACATCGCAAGTGCGCAAATGAACCTCGCAGGTACGATAGCGCATCTGCGCAAGAACCACCGCACATGTGATCACCCAATCCTAGGATTACCTTCGCTGGTGCAAACCAACCCATCGTAGGTGCGACTTCAGACCTACATGCTTTCCTTCCGCATATGTGTCGCACTATCACCAGCAACGCCCAAATAACACCAAAATGATCTGAAACCATCCCGAAACACACCCGAGCCTCCCGAGCCCCCACACAATCATACCAAAAAGTACTAATACCTTATCGAAACTTATTCCAAGGCTCACAACATCAACAACAACAATAAAACCAAGAATCAAAGATCAAATTCATCTCTTACCTTTCAAACATTGCCAAACACATCCAATCATACTTTGAAGATGCAGTGCCCTCGGCAAAAGGGATCAAAACTGCCCGCTGACGAACCAGCTTCATCCATTGAAGATGCAGTGCCCCCGGCAAAAGGGATGTTAGTACATATGGAATAGTACTAGTATGTAAAGATAAATGTCCTCTTTCATAATAGGATGCCAATATAAGAAAGGGAAACTATAGAAAAAACAAGTCACAATCAACAATATCCAAATGCCCAGTTAAGACATAACAATTTTCAAAATACGAAAGTAATATATATTTTTGGTTGGGAGATCATTAGCAGTGACATACCACCCTATTTTTAGCATGGAGTCTAATCACGCCCGATCGGCTAGGCCATCTCCCCACAAACAATGTGGTTTGACATGTGATGCGAAAAAAAAGTGTTACCAAGAATAGTACCACCATGTGCGCAACATGGCGTCCGATCTCCACCCGATCGGCTAAGCTGCCTTCCCACATAGGCCGTGTGGATTGACTTTCCAATTCACAGCTAATATCAATCTCATCCCAATTAAGGGGAATAATCATAATCACCTCAATATTTCTATCTCATGTCAAATAAGGGGAGTAATCTCATTCCACCCCTACACTAGCATGTTAGTTTCAGGTGTGGGCCTTATGATCCACCCTTCCTTGTTTTGCTAATGATACTCCCAAAAATATTTTTTGTTTTGCACACAAGGGAAACAAAAGTACAAATATATTTTATATTCACCTCTTAACCTTTCACCTTATATATATAGCTTTGCTAGTCGTTTCCACCATTTACAACATCATTATTTCCTTGGCTCTCTTGGCCATACTTATGATTCTTCATCCATGGCACGTTGGCCGTATTTCATATTCCACATTTTCATTTCTTACTTTCATGGATCATCATCATAAATATCAACAAATAGAATATTCCGAACATCACAACTTTAGGTTTATTAGTAACGAAGACTTTAAACACAATGGATTTCTTTCCATGAAATGGAGTAAAATGATTAGCAATCAAAGCACAAGTTAAAATCATAAACGAGTAACACATCATTTATTCTTGAAATACTTTTCCACAAAATGGCAATACACAATTTCAACTCATGAAGATATAAGAGCTCAAAACACATTGGAAATACTTACTAAGCATAGCATTAGTTAAAACAGCCATATTTGGGCATGACTTGGGTACATAAGCTTTTAGGAAAATCTAGTCTTAGTAGCATGCATGTCCCTTCATATTCTTAGATATTTATTACGTTTTGTGGTTTTGTTCGCCTCAGGTATTGTACTCCCTGTTGCTATTATTTGGGACTACTTATCCTTTATCTCTCCCTTTTTGTTTTCGCTTCCATCTTTCTTCCTTCCTTGCTTTCCTCTTCTTCTTCTTCTTGCCCTTCCTGAGCCGAGGGTCTATTGGAAACAGCCTCTCTACCTACATTAGGTAGGGGTAAGGTCTGCGTATAGACTACCATCCCTAGACCCCACATGTTGGGATCAATCTGGGTTTGTTGTTGTTGTTGTAAGGTAGTAGTGAAAATCCCTTCCAAAATTACCTCTTCCCGAAGTCTAGGGTTCAAAATGTGAAAGAATGAGCAAATTTCCAACATAAAATAGTCTCCCAAGGCATACCCTTCCCGAATATGCCCCAAAAGCCTTGCATTCCCGATGCACAAATCTGCTGCCTACCCAATCCTCTTTCGGGATCATGTAAGCACCCTCATGATCATGAAGCTGGTCCGGCTCCCACACTATGCGAACGCGACATACATCCCGCAAAGTGAAGACCTTGACACCCAAACCCATCACAAACACAACACTCCATATGTGAACGCGATGAACAACTGCCCCAACTCCAATTACTCTCCACGAACGCGGACCTCACTCCACGATCACAAAGATCAAAATTCCACCAGCAAAACCTGCATTGCAAACTCATCTGAAATGGTCTGAAACCATCCTGAATCACCCCGGGCCCTACGGGACCCCAACCGATCACACTGACATGTCCAAATACCTTATCCAAACCTATTCCAAGGTTCTAAACATAAAAAAACAATTACAAAACCAATAATCGAAGATCAAAATCCATCTCTTAACTTCCAAACATTCCATATTTGCCATACGCATCCCAATCATACTTAAACATTCTAGATTACAACCAATCTTCACATACAAGTTCTAGTCAACTAAATAAACCTATTTGATGTCCTTACGAACCACGATAACATCAAAGTCAACTATCGATGAAACCTAAAAACTCTCTAACACTTTAAATTGCCAACAATCGGCAAATAGAGCCAAAACCTTCTAGGAACCTCCAAATCATAATCCGAATATACAACTAAGTCGAAAATCACCATATGAATCTGTTAGAACCATAAAATCACCAATCTAAGGTCGTTTACTCAAAAGTCAATTCTTGGTCAACTCTTCAAATACAAGGCTTCCAAAATAAGAATTACTCTCGCAACTACCCCCGAACCACTCGTATTTCAAAACCAACCATCCTCGCAAGTCATAATACATCACACGAAGCTACTTAAGGTCTCAAATCAAATATTGAACTGCCAGATCGCAAAACAGACAGACAGGTCATTACATTCTCCCCCATATAAATATATGTTCGTCCTCGAACGTGCCAAGTGTCATTCCAAAGCCGTCAAATGAATGTATAAACTCATCATCTCGTATCCACAGGTGATCTCCTGAATACTCAATCTTTATATACCCATTAACACAATCCCGACTGAATATTCTTCCTTTAACCTTGGCTCATAAGCCTTAGAATCAAATTTTATCTTCTTGAACTCCCTCTAAGGTTTGATTATTGTATATATGCACTATATAAATCCCCACAAGCTGTATCAAGCCATAAATGAACTCCTATGATGTGACCACGTGATGTATCCTGTATCTTACATACTCATAGCAGTACCTTCAGACCGCAATAGCTGCTCGTTACCAAACCTTGCACCAATAAAATGCATCATATCAAATAAAATCTTGTTCCAAACCTTCGCAATGCTGCTAATGGTGAAATAAACGTGAAAAAATTCACAACCACCCATTAGGTCAATAAGCCATGGAGTTATCGCACTCGACAAGAACCATTGCCTATTCTAGGCTGCTTGAAAGCATTCTCTTCAAACACACCCTTCTCCAAATCAGATTGCACATGGAACCTTGTGTGACGCAATCCACGCATCAAACAAGCAACATCTCGAATATAACCAATAATGGAAGGAGAACCAAAGAGGAGAACTATCCAACTACTCGAACAAATACAAAAACAAAAGCATAACGCTATGAACCCATCTCGCAAAGGAAAACAAAACACATGAAATAAGCACAAGGAATTGTATCCATATATAGCACTGCTGTGGAGCACAACCCGTTCCAACATCATACTTTCACAGAATGAAAAGTAATCCAACATAACATCCACATTGAGCCGAAAATTCTCATACTCACCAAACTCGTGTGTGTCAACCACAAGCATGTAATGTGCATAAACATAAATAAGATTCTAGATAGCATAATACACTACGAAAAAGGTAAGCACGACTAAGGTGTACTAAGCAAATCAATATTCCAAGGGCCATCTCGCTCATATATCGACTACAAGGCCTAAACCGGATCGCAACATGCGTGTGAATAATCATGTAGCCTCACAGCCCATCATAGCATAAGAGAGTAACAAATGAAATAGATCAAGGCATGAATAAGATCCATTCTACCCGATGACACACCAATAGTAGATGCAGCACTGAGTAAGAAAATCCAATCCAATGTAGGATACACATTCTCATCAAGGCTACAAATAGGCCCCCAAGCTGATTCAAACCATTCTGAAATAGGTAATAACCTTTCAAAAGTCCAAAGTATCCCTATCCATGAGACATAAAATCAATTATCTAGAATCTAACACACTTTCACAGTCCGCAACCAAAGGGATAGCATGTCCCAATTAAAAATCCAATCTCTAAACCTCAAGAATAAATGAATCTCCATACCTGATCTCTAACTCCCCCACTTAGATGATTTCCATGTCATGCATACACAATTACATCAAGATAAATAATTCCATAACTCTTCCGCATCAAATAGCAAAAACCTGAATATCAACAGTTACCAACCACGCAATTTTTGTAGTACTAGTCAAGCATCCGCAAAACAATCAATTAAGTGTGTTCTACAACACACCCTTCTCAGGTAATACAAGATAATGATAGAATCCTTTTAAACATGTGAAATATCTTATGGTGCCTACAACTCATGACATTCCTTTTGAAACTAAACTGCAACTTTTACTATTCAATCCCAATCCTACACAACTCACTGTATCTATCATGCTATTATATGAAAATACAAGCACCCCATTATCAACTCTGAATCACAAGTAGGATGGTCCTCCTCATAAACACTTCATCGACCAGAAACCTTCCACTTAATTTAGGAGAGAATCACTATATGCAACAAACTTTCCATACCCATAGAAGACATTAACATTAAGTCGTGGTCCAAACCGTCATAAACTGTTTGAAACCCATTTGCACATTACAGTCTATAATCTTGTGTTTTAGTCATTTATTACATTCCAATTTACTGCACTTTAATTGAGTTTGAGCGTTAATTGCTAATGTTTTGCACTAATTATGTATTTTATGCCTTGTAAGAGTAATTCCGAGCTATATAGATGTTATGGAACTAATTAGAGATAATTGGAGCTTTGAAGTCTGAGTAAAAACCTAAAGGAATAAGCCAAAATCGTGTTCGGGGGTCGAGGATCACTTCTGGGCGTCAAAATTCAAGGAAGAATAATCTGCTAAAAAAATACACTGGTGCGGCGCACTGGGCGACGCACAGTGCGACACATCAATGTAAAAATATGTCCAAAAAAAGCAAACTTCAAAGACTGGGTTTTGGGGGTCTGTCAGGAAAAAGCACTGATGCTACGCACAATGCGACACATGAAATACAATAAATTTTCAAGTTTTCCTATTTTGGCTAGAGAGAAGGTGGAGAAGCCAAAGCACAAGGAATTCACCATTCAATCCTCACTCAAGACAAGAGTTTGAATTGTTTAATGCTTTTCTTTATATTTGTGATGAATTACTCCATATCTATGGAGTAGTTCTCTTTAGGGATTGATGAATTTGGTGTTTTGATGATTATTTGTGGATATTAACTCTAATTTTTATGTATTGAATTATTTTCGATGATTTAATTATTGCATCTAAGTTCACATGTTCATGTAATCGAGAGAGGCGTGTTTTGGGATATTTTTGCATCATCTTGTGGGTTGTATTCATTGATTCTTCTTAGTAATCGAAAGAAGCTAGTTGAATTATTAAGTAGACCTAGTTATGAGGATAATCGAAAGAGGTTCTCCTAAAGACCAGTCCACTACGAATTCGTGCATTTCTTCACCGTGCATAAATTGGTTCATATTGTGAGGTTGAGACTTAATCAAGAGAGGAGTTTCTACTAAAGTTTGAACTAATAATTTAGTGAATTTGAGAGACTCACTTGAATATCAGAAGTGAATTAAGGAGAGTTAAATCCCAGACAATTATCTTGCACCTATCCAATCAACCCCTATTTTCTCCTATTGATATCTTCTTTTGCTTAATTTTGTTCAATTGTCATTAGTCAATTAGATCTAGAGTCTTAGTTAATTTTAGTTCTTAATCATATAATCTCAATTGTTGATCATCTTGGATAGCAATCTAGCTACAAGCTACGAAAATATTATTTAACTCCAACCTTGTGGATACGATAATTTTCTGTACTATCTTTGACTAGCGAGCATATTTAGGTGTGTAATTTGAGCTCGTCAAATTTTGAGGCCGTTGCCGGAGATTGTAATCAATAGTTTTTGAAATAGTTTGTAGTGCTAATTCAAGAATTGTTTTCTTTTTTTTTTATTTTGTTTTTTCCTTTTTACGGTTGGTATTCTTTGACTGTGCGCAGGTTACAAGTTATATTGGTGCATGACTCGATCTTCTGGGAAAGAATTGCTACCATACGAGCCAGAAATAAAAAAAACAACTGCACCTGGGAGTAGAGGCCATAGCTTTGGAGCCTGACGGGACAATTTAGGCTTCACCATCTTGCTTCATCAGCCACGTGCCCTCCATGACTATATACCCCATGCTAGCAAAGGCTTTAGAGTTATAGGATTTGGTTATACTGACATAGGGCTAATTAGAGAGTGAGATGTTATGGGCTTCAAGGAGGTGGGTGATAACCATGCTATAGGTAAGACTTGTGGGATCATCAGCACTCTCAATCATGAAATTGATGACCCAAGAGGAAAATTTGACTTTATGTTTGGTCAAGAGATAATAGACCAGAGAGGTGTCCTGTTGGGAAAACATTGAAGATGATACTATACAGGGGAGTGGTTGCCACAATACGTGCAAGGACTCGAGTTTCAAAGCTCACATTACTGGTCCTAATTGGCAAGGAAGGGAATCGGTGGGTGAATCGGCTATACAACATTTTGCTTAATCAAATGAGATTTCAAAATCTGCAGGACAGGTATTTTTAAACAACATTGAAAATCAAGAACACTTACATTGGAAGATGGAATCAAAAGAGGAACAATCTAGAACAATACGCTTACCAAGAACTAAAGATTCTAGTTTATCAGGCTTTGGGGAGCGGAGATTTGCATAAAACATTCGAACAAGGGCTTCATAAACTTTTGGAGGAAGCATAGAAAGGAAATCTTTCCCAACCTTGAAAATCAAAGAGTTACTTTACCTTGCATTTGAAGCTCTGCATGTCGTTCAGATCCGCAACCCTTCTATGAGCGATTGGTTTCTCCTTCAGTACGATGAAAGCATACCTGTTTGGGGTGTCCCAGAAGTTGATGTCAAATTCAAGAGAGCTTGTGAGGTTTGGTTTGGGCTTCTTCGGAGTGAGTGACTCAATAATTTCCTCCATAGGGCGCTTAACTAGGGCTCTATCATTCAGGCTACGAGCATCGTTGGAGAGTTCTGCCTGTGAAAATGCAAATATCTCTGAGTGGTCTGAACGTATATTTACTAGTTCTGGTGGATGGGACAATGATGCGAGTACTCTTATGGGTGGAGGCGGTAGGGTTTTTGGACATTTTTTCCATTGATGAGATGAGGATGAAGAGTTAAGAGTGATACGAACAACGTGAGAGAGTGGGATTAGAAGAGGAAACTCAAAAGGAGTAATGGGTTTGACGGTTGAGTGCTGAAAATGAAGTGGTGTCAGTGAGGAGACATGATGATTTGATTTTCTTTCTGGATAATCGTGAAAAGATATAAAAATGGGGGGAAAAGGAGGCATCTAATTAATGATACTAACTCAAATAGGGGAATAAGCGGATAATATGGCAGTGAAATAGTAATCACCAACACATATGTCCTATGTTTTGGGAATAAGTGAAATAATACCAAGAAGATCCCTTAATGCACAAAATTTGTCCTCCAGCAAGGGTTTTGTGAAAATGTCCGCTAATTGGTCATTAGTGCTTGGTGACGATCAATTTTGGCCCTCCCTTTTAAAGTTAAATTATTTATACTTAATAATTTACAATAAATGTGATAAAATATTTTCTAATAAATAATGGCTATTTTTATACAATTATAATAGGAAATAGTAATTAATAAGGATGAATTAATAATTTTGGTATTAAATATTTATGATTTTTATTACTCTTACTATTTTAAAATTATTAAAATAACCGTTATATCTTAATAAGAAAGTTTTACTATTGATTCAGCAAATTAATCTTTGATTTTAATTACATCACTTATTATTTTAAATCAATTTGAAATTGGTTTCAAAATTAGTAAATAAAGTTTTTTAATAAGTAATCAATTAATTATAGTAATTTACAATGTATTTGATGATTGTATTTTTAGCACATTTAATTAAATTAATTAGTTTAAATTAAGTAAATTTTAAAGGGGTTAAAAGCTCAAAAGGCTATGGTTGTAATTGATTAATTAAATTCAAAGCGGCCATGTTTTAAAGTCAAACTTGCCCAAAATACCGGCTCAATACGGCTTTACCTGGTCCAGAATCAAGCCCCTATCCACTTTGGCAATCCACGCCAACACTAAAGAGCCAGCAATAACACACCACCTCACCCTTCATCCACACTCACATAAGAAGCACAACTTATCTGGACCGTTGATTCAAATAATCAACGTTCTGTGTTTAAACTAATTTTTGACTTTATTTTTAATGGCCTTCATCAATTCATTACATCCATTGGATCAACGAAATCCAATGACCATTGTTCTTTTCATAATAAACTGTTTATCCTCCCAAATATCAGCGATGTTGATCAAAAGATCCAACTGCCCATATTCTATCACTCAATTTTAACCTTACCAACACCCACTAACCCTAATCATTCATCCGCGAGACCCGCCGCCCTCCTTTCCTCTTTCTATGTGTTTTCTCTCAAACCCTAAACCTCCATCAATCTCAAACCTCATACAAATTCATTCAAGGTCACCAAAGTCGCTCTTTTGTCCCCTCAGACCGCGAATATCGCCTGAATCTTTCTATTTTCACCATCCCGATTCAAACTCCCCCAATCACTGAAACCCTAGATTTTTATGCAACCTGAAACTAAATCGTCCTTCCTCTGTTCTATCGAATCACGCATGCATGGCCATCAATTTTTAGACTCATCATCATTATTCGTTGTCCAGAGGTCAAACACAGTGATCTCTGGACATTGGAACTTCAACCAATGGATCCTCACTCACAATGGTTGATTCCTTCATCCTCGTGCCCAGGTAAAACTTCTTTGATGTTGTCCTTATGTTCTTCTCTGATTTAACTGTGTTACTATCACCACCCATTTGTCACCTTCCACTACCTATTTTGAACTAATCAAGACCCTAAGGCATTGAAGGCCACAATAAAAATGGCCTTAAATGCTCCTACCTAGCAGATATAGATAGATGATAATACACACTCACACATACACTAAGAAATCAAAAGTTCAAAACTTCTTCTGCTAAGTCAAAGTTTCAGTAGTTTCTTCTCTAACTTCCTATTTTCATCTTTCATTTCTAGGCGAGTTCAATCACTGTGAGAGAACTATTGTGAGATTGTTGGTTCAAACCGTTAAAAATCAATATTTGTTTGGTTTGCTGCCTTGCAGAAGGTTAACGTACACTGACCCTCCCTCTATCTTTGATTATTTGTGTTGTTTTGTTTTTATAATAATCTCTCTGTTAATCACCTTCATTCATGAGATACATTAGCAGCTCGTGACTGATTAATATGTTCTGCTTTCACATGTTTTTTTACTGTTTGAGTTAATTATCTCCTGATAACTTGTGACTGTTCTAGTATTGTCAATTAATATGTGTTAATGAACATCATGACTTAACTGGATAAATATTTTCTATATTGAATGATATAAGTCATGTTGAACCTTTATCATTAGCTAAAAGTCTTTTGATGATTCTATGTATGCTTTGTTAGCTGTAGCTAACCTAATTGAACCATGCTTTAGACCTCTTCTGATTTCCTGTTAAGAGTTCATGTTTGCTACAATATAGTGATCCTCATCATTGTTCCATGTCAAACATTTGATTTATCTTCTTTAAAAGAATAATCTATTACTGAAACCATGCTTGCTGTACACACTTAAGAGTTTATATGTTATTATAATCTGGACTTATGTAATGAATTCATTAGCATAGTCATCATGTTATCCACTCATCTTATATGTCCTGTAATCATGAAACTCTGTAGAAACCTCATTGTATATAGGTTGAGTATATTCTGTTGACCTCCATGCTTGTATTTGCCTAGTTATGCTCATGAACTTTGCTTTTCATTTAAGAAAGACTCATGCTTAAACTATTGTATTCTTCACTGGAAACTGCCTTATAGAAGAAGAAGTTGAATCTCGCCTGCTTTGATAACTTAACAATGTAGAATATGAAATGGAAGTCTATTGTTGTCATTCATAAGCTTAAAAAACTCATTAATACTTGCTTGTCTTGTTAAAATTACCATTGCTCCATACTTGATTGATGTCCTTCTTTATCTAGACTTAATCATGAACCTGGAAGTTGTTTGTGAACATGCTAGACTAAAGACCATGCTGCCAAGTTTGAACTAGATTGAAACTGACCTTCTTACCTATGTGGATGCCCCTGTTGGTGTTGTTACTCTTTAGGAAATCTGAACATGGCTGTCAGTATATGTCTTTAGTAGAGTGAGACCTCAACGATGTACTTGCTTACATCTGATTGTTATAAAGATAACTAGAATGGTTGTTGATGTACTGTGGACCTAGTTAATGGTCCTGAAATGTTAAATCCAGTAGAACTAATAAAATTAGTGCATGTTTCTTCTCCTATCATTCACCATGCTCAGATCACTTAATTAGGTACTTTTGAACTTGGACTGGATTACTGATAGTTTGCCATTAATCCTCCTTGTGTAACATTTGTGTGATAGTCTCTTTAAATATTCTGATGTATGCTATGAATGATCATTGATATCATTGGATACCATAAGTACTTGTAGTAGTTTGCCTCCTTATATTTGGGTTCTAATTTTAAGGCTAATGGAGTAATGATAATGTTCTATGGAAATTATGTCTAAACCTTTATACCCACAACTGCTCTCATGATGATTACTAAGTGAATAGCTTATTTGTATATAAACCTCTGAGGAAGAGTAAGTGTTAGTGGCTAAGGGTATTTGGAGTGAAACTAGGTTTGTGGTTAAGATGCCCTTCCCTGATACAAGCATTGCTCGGGGTCCATGATACCCTTGTGAATTCTAAAGTGCTAGGGATCCAAAGGGCACCTTGTCCATGAATAAGCTTTTATTTCAAGCTTTTAGTCATTGACTCTCATCAATCCTCTAGGATTAATGCAAATAAAATTGATTTCACTGTACTCTTTCATATTATCTACTTGTTACAGTTTTTTTTTTGTCTGGATTCATATTAATATCATTAATTGGCTTTATTTTCCTTTATGTGCATGTTTGAAGTGGGCCTGCAGAGTACTTTGGAACTCAGGCCCAAGTTCCAGTCTCGGACGCCTTTGTTGAATGAAGCCTGCCGCTCCTTGTAGATATGCTGGGCCTCGTCCACTGGCCCAATACTGAGAGTCCAGTATCCTTTTTCTCATGACCCGGAATTCCTACCTTCGGGACCGTGATGGTGTCTAACATTTCACTTGCTACGTAAGCCAATGTTAGAGGATTCCTTAAACCAGTTTTAGTCAATTTCAATAACATAATCAATTAAACTAAATGGAAGCCAAAACTGAAATGCGGAATAACATAAAGCGCATAATATCTGATACAATTCGGATCTGGAGTCACAACTCACGAGCTTCTAAGATTTTCTACAAACAGAGTCTGAAAGAAATACAACCGTTCCGAATGAAAAGAAACAGTAAAATAGGGGAGATAGAAGGGGACTCCAAGGTCTGCAGACGCCAACAGATCTACCTTGAGTCTCCAATAAACAAGTCCAAGCCGCTAAGCCTCACGATCAACTAGGACCGATACCAAAATCTACACAAGAAGAGTGGAGTGTAGTATGCGTATAACCGACCCCATGTACTCGTAAGTGTCAAGCCTAACCTCGACGAAGTAGTGACGAGGCTATGACAAGATACCTACATAATAAACATGTGCAGATAATAATATATGTACAAGAAAACAACAATAATACCTAAACATGTACTATTTTGAGGGAGACATGCCAAAGGGGATACAAGTTACGAGAAATACAGCGGGAATGATAACAGAACAGTCAATATGCCTTTAACCAGTGGAAACAATTAAGCACAATAAAGAAAATTGCACGGCATCACCCTTCGTGGTTTTACTCTCAACCTCACAATGCAATTCAATAGATACGGCACGGTATCACCCTTCGTGCATAAACTCTCATAACATGGCATGACATCACCCTTCGTGCATTAACGCTCACAATATGGAATGGCATCACCCTTCGTGCATTACACTCACAATATGGCGCGGCATCACCCTTCGTGCATTACACTCACTATATGGCATGGCATCACCCTTCGTGCATTACACTCTCCCTTATCACATAACAACGAACAAGTAATAGCAGGGAGATAGAACCAACAAGAACAAGTCTTACTTCAACAATGGTTCCACAATACCAAATCTCAACTTTGGAATCAATACTCAATTACCACAAAAGGTCGTATTAACAGTAAGAACGATCAATTTAGTAAGTAACTAGTCTAAGCATGGATAACAAGATTAAAGTAAGCAATAAACTACAAGGAACAAGTCCCACCCGCATGCTTTAACCCGACAACAATGCATAAGTACTTGTCACCTCACATATATGTTATACCCCATATCTAAACATGTAGCAAATAGACAAACAAGTCCTAATCCCTCAAGTCAAGATTAACCACGATACATACCTTGCTCCAAAGGTCCACTCAAAGCTCAATTACGGCTTTGCCTTTCAAACAAGCCTCCGAACCAATGGAATCTAGCAAATTACCAACCAAACAATTCAAATTAAGCCTTAGGAACTACCCACGATTGCAAAGGATTCAATTTATGTCATTATTTAAAAAGTCAACAAAAGTCAACCCCCGGGCCCGCTTGGTCCAATTCCGAAATTCGGACAGAAACCCGATTGCCCATTCAGCCGCGAGCCCGGTTACGTAATTTGTTTTGGAATCCGACCTCGATTTGAGGTCTAAATTCTCATTTTACAAAACCCCCTAATTCTACCCAAACCCCCAATTTCCACCATGAAAACACAAGATTTTAGGTTGAAATCTTAAGAAATGTAGTCAAAGATTAAAAGAAACTAGTTTGGAATCACTTACCAATGATTTGGGGAAGAAATGTTCTTTGAGAAATCGCTTTTAGGGTTTCTTATTTTGAAAATTTTGAAGAATGAGCAAAAATCCCGTCTAAGTTAAGTTTTACCCAGCTGCAGATGTCGCAATTGCGATATAAGGTTCGCAATTACGAACATCGTAATTGCGAGAAATAGGTCGCAATTGCGAACTCCTTCAGAAATCCCATTGATCGCAAATATAATAAACAACCGCAAATGTGAACCCCGCAACCCTCGCAAATGCGACCCTACCTTCACAAATGCGAAGATTCTCAAATAGTGCTGAGTCGCAAATGCGACTCTGTCTTCGCAAAAGCGGAATAGGCAAGTTCGCAAATGCGAACTTTAGCCTTGCAAATGCGAACCCATCAGAGGTCGCAAATGCTATGCCTGACCTCACAAATGCGAGATCGGTGGCATGCACCAGAACTGAAAACACCACCAATATTTCTAAGGCCAATTTCACTCCGTAGCCTATCCGAAACACACCCGAGCCCTTGGGGCTCTAAACCAACTATGCACACAAGTCTAAAAATATTATACGAACTTGCTCGCACGATTGAATCGCCAAAATAACACCTAGAGCTACGAATTGAACACCAAATCAAATGAATTTTTCAAGAAACTCATGAACTTCTAATTTCACAATCGGACGTCCGAATAACGTCAAACCAACTCCGTTTCTCACCAAATTTGACAGAGAAGTCATAAATATAGTATTAGACCTATACCGGATTCTAGAACTAAAATACGGACCTGATAACAATAAAGTGAAACATTGGTCAAACTTTCAAAGTCATTAGGCTTTAAAACTTTCCAATTTCAACAAAGTATGATAACTCGGGGTAGGAACTTCCGAATACGATTCTGGGCACACGCCTAAGTCCCAAATCACGATACGGACCTACCGGGAAAATCAAAACATAAATCTGGATCTAGTTGCTCAAAATATTGACCGAAGTCAACTCAAATGTATTTTAAGGCAAAATTTTCATATTTTCTCAGTTTTTAACAAAAACGTTTTCCGAAAAAAACACTCAGACTATGCACGCAAATCGAGGACGGCTAAAATGAGGTATTTAAAGTTTCAAAGAGCAGAATTAGGTTTCAAAACATAAGATGACCTAAAGGGTCATCACACTTTTCCCTTTTACTCTTAGATGATAAATCTAGCTATTTAGTTCTATATATATGTCTGATACTTACATAATTATTGCATACTTTTTGGTATTTTTGATTGGTTTAGGAACTTAGGCAAACCAAAGCCCATAGGTAAATAAAAAAGAATCTGAGTTTATATCATGTTCAGTAAAATATTTCGATGCTTTGATCACTTACTTCCTTAACAAATAAATGACTGTACTTTGTTATCGCTAACCCTTATTCAATAAGATTTTGAGATTGAATAGATTTGAAAAGAGAACGACCTTTCTTTGGAAAAAATCAGAATCAAAAGGATGTATACAAGGCCGATTTTCAAGAAAGAAAATAAAACCAAACATGGTTTGAGATTGCAAACTGAAATGAGTTTCAAAAACTCAACTCCAATTGACATACGCTCTTAAGAAAGGTATACATATCCCCATGTAGTATATATATTTCTAACAGTCTTTATTTGTCACGCCCCGACCTCGGGGAGTGCGATCGGCACTCAACCGAGATACCCAGATCAAGCAAGCCTACTTGATGAGAAGGGTAAAATGTTCCACATTCTTTATCCATTACTCAAAGGATATTCATTTTACAATTTTCAAAATATTACAAGTTATTTAATTACGAGGGAAAAACATATTTGCCAAATACCAACACTTCTAACTTATTACCCAACATCATACACCATCCACAACATATCTACGGAGCCTCTAAGTACAACAGAAGAGTAGTATGGAAGTGCCGACGATAAGGCCTCGTTATACCTCAAAACCCAAATACAACGTCAAGTGACATAAGGCCCGAAATAGAGTAGGGATCACCAAAACCTGTTGAGAAGAGAGTAACTGCTAACGAGGATCAAAGTTGCCCACTGATGAACCACCTGCATCCATTGAAGATGCAACGCCCCTGCAAAAAGGACGTTAGTACATATGGAATAGTACTAGTATGTGAAGCTAAATGTCCTCTTTTGAAATAGAATGCGAATATAAGAAAGGTAAAACCATGGAAGCAACAAGTAACAATCAATGATATCCAATTGCCAAGTTAAAACATAATAATTTTCAAGATACGAAAATAATATTATTTTTGGTTGGGAGATCATTAGCACCGATATACCACCATAATTTTAGCACGGAGTCCGATCGCGCCCGATCGGCTAGGCCATCTCTTCACGAACAATGTGGATTGATATGTGATGCGAAAGAAAGTTGTTACCAAGAGTAGGAACCACCACGTGCGTGACATGGCATCCGATCTCCACCCGATCAGCTAGGCCGCCTTCCCACATATGCCATGTTAATCGACTTCATCATTTCCAATTCACAACTATTATCAATCTCATCCAAATTAAGGGGAATAATCTCATCACATTAATATTTCAATCTCATCCCAAAAAAGGGGAATAATCACAATTCACTCCTA
This sequence comes from Nicotiana tabacum, assembly GCF_000715075.1. Lineage (NCBI taxonomy): Eukaryota > Viridiplantae > Streptophyta > Magnoliopsida > Solanales > Solanaceae > Nicotiana > Nicotiana tabacum. Next base: position 75,189,457 of record NC_134091.1, on the reverse strand, counting down.
CACCGGCACGTGTAATTTTGGATGTGGGCTGTTTTGACCCACCCTTCCTCGGTTCGCTAATGATACACCCAAAAACATTTTATTATTCTGCACACATGGGAAACAGAAGTACAAATACATTCACCTCATAACCTTTCGCATCATGTATAGCTTTGTTAGTACTTTCAAGTACTCACAATATCATTATCTCATTGGCTCCCTTGGCCATACATATGATTCTTCTTTCATGGCACGATAGCTAATTCTTCTTTCATGGCACGATGGCCGTATCTCATCCACATTTTCATTTCATTATGTTCCAAAAATCATCATCATAAACATCAACATATAGAATATTTCGGAAATCACAACATTTGGTTCATTAGTAATGAAGGCTTTTAAACACAATAGATACCTTTTCAAATATGGAGCAAAATGACTAGCCATTGAAGCACGAGTTAAAACCATAAACGAGTGATACACCACTTGTGCTTGAAATACGTTTTTCTGAAAAGGGGCAATATACAATTTCAACTCATGATTATATAAGAACTCTAGTCAGATTGGAAATGTTTATAAAGGAAAGCATGGTGATTTATGATTTGAACGCGAATACAAATCAATTGCACTAATTACAACAACCATGGTCACGTTTTACATCTCATTCTCACTTCTGTCACTTCCCAAACATCATCATAGGTTATCAACAATTAAGAGAGTATGGAATCAAGACATCAAATATGTATATGAGCGATATGAGTCATAAGCACGTTGAGTTTTCTTTCCAAATTGAGCATAGTGAACTTTCATCTGAAACATGAATTGAAGTTATAATATTTTTACATCTAAACCATACTCGAACACATTCCCAAAGGAGATAATAATGAGATAGGTATAACTGGGACACATTTTGAGTATGTACATCTTTCAACATAACACTTACTTGGGATAATAGAAATTAATAGGAACAACTCGGAACATGGGAATTAGGAACCTAGGCCAACCATACTAGAAACTTACGAGAACATCATGGAATTCAGTTCTAAGAGAGAAGTATAGCCAACATACCTTTCTCAAGCTTTCCTTAGGTAACTACAACGTCCTAACACTTCTAGCAATATCAATATATAGAAAGATAGTGAAAATAAAATAATAATTAGAACGATTCTCATGATATAACTATCTTGGGAATTTGACAAACACCTATTATGCAAAATCGACTACAAAGCTCTACAATGGTAATCCTTTCCTCCCTCAACCAATTTCAATAAGAAACTACCCGGAATAGTTCAATAATCCCACATACTACCACCTATTAGCACATGCATGGCCTATCTCCAACCCCACAACATACTTAAACCCATAACCTCTTGCATGAAAGCTTAGGAGAAGGACTTACCTAGATAGATGATGGTCTAGTGAGTGGCTTCCATGATTCATGAATATTAGGGCGAGAATGGATGATTTGAATGGCTAGGCATTCTCCCTCTCTCTCTAAAATACTCACACTTCTCTCTAAAATTTTTAGATTTTTGCTCCAAAATGAGCCCTAAGGGCTTTAAATCAAATTAGGGTCGGGTAAGAAAATTTCAAAAAATAACCCCCAAAGTCAATTATATGGTGCAATTCTGTGGTAGCAGAACGGATATGTGGCCAGCAGAATAGATATGTGGACATCAGAATAGATATGTGGCCAGGTGAATGGTTATGCGGCCAGCAGAATGGCCACAAATGATTTTCAAATTCTTGGTGTGGTCTGGACCATTCCGTGATGCAATTTCGCGATTGCATAATCATTATGCGGTCAGGAAAATCTTTATGTGGCTAGCTAAAATTGTTTTAAAAATTTGCCCCTATTTTCTTCCACTTCCCGGTGGATCTTACGGTCCGCGGAGTAATTTTGTGGTCTTATAATGGACCGCAAAAATGCCATGTTCTGCAATAATTTTTCTCCAACTCCCCAATGCATTTTACAATCCAAAAAGTCCGTACCGCGGCTCGTTTTCTACAATTTTCAAACACATTAGCCTGTCTCGGCACCACAGAATCTTAAATATGGATTCGATTATCTACATTATTCTACAATTCATAGAATTCGATTCTAAGAGAGAACTTTAGCCAACATACTTTTCTTGAGATTTCCTTAGGTTATTACAAATTCCCAACACTTCAAGCAATATCAATCTATAGAAAGATAGCGAAAATCGTATAACAATTAGAAGGATTCTCATTATATAACTCTCTTGGGAATTTTGTCAAACACTTATTATGCAAAATCGACTACAAAGCTTTACAATGGTAATCCCTTCCTCCCTCAACTAATTTCAACAAGAAACTACTACCCGGAATAGTTCAATAATCTCACATACTACCACCTATTAGCACATTCATGGCCTATCTCCAACCTCCACAACATACTTAAAACCATAACCTCTTGTATGAAAGCTTAGAAGAAGGACTTACCCGGATAGATGATGGTCTAGTGAGTGGGTTCCATGATTCTTGAAGATTGGGGCAAGAATGGATGACTAAAATGGCTAGACCTTCTCACCCTCTCTATAAAATACTCACACTTCTCTCTAAAATTGTCAGAATTTTGCTTTAAAATGAGCCCCAAGGGCTTTTAATCAAATTAGGGTCGGGTAAAAAAATTTCAAAAAATGACCGCCGAAGTCAATTATGTGATTCAATTCTATGGTAGCAGAATAGGTATGTGGCCAGCAGAATAGATATGTGGCCAGCAGAATAGGTATGTGGCCAGCAGAATAGATATATGGCCAGCAAAATGGTTATGCGGCCTTGCATAATGGCCGTAAAATGATTTTTAAATTTTGGGTTGGGTCTGGACCATTGCACGATGCAATTTCGCTGTAGCGTAATCATTATGTGGCCAGCAAAAATAATTTTTAAAATTTGCTCCTTTTCTGTTCCACTCCGCGGCAGATCTGCGGTCGCATAATAGACCGCAAAAACGCTATGTTCTGCAACAATTTTCCTCCAATTCCACAATGTAATGTACAACCCAAAATGTCCGTACCGCGGCTCGTTTTCTACGATCTTCAAACACATTAGCCTACCTCGTCACCACGAAACCTTAAATTTCTTGGCGAAATTTTACAAGGCCATACATTATTTCATTAAGTCACACGGGTGACCACACTTTACATAAAAGATAAAGTTTTTGAATCTCCTTTCAAACATGGAAATCTTTCACAAGGTTTTACTTAACTTCTGTAGGCAAAAACATTTCAAGGGTTTATTTCATAAGCTATAAACCTTATAAAACCGATAACTCTTTTAAAAAAATACATACACAACTTTCTTTCAAAATAGTAGACTTTAAAGTCAAGACTTAGAATTTGCTACAGACTCTAAGTACCCAACTAAGAAGAATATAGACCTTTATTTCCCTGAACCTGGCCTATGTTTAAAGGAGCTACCTCAAGTAGATTTTAAGGGATGCCTAACACCTTTTCCTTAGAATAACTAGAACCCTTACCCAAATCTCACCAGCTAGCAGTCCAGTAGGATACTAATTTATTAAAAACATAGGTACCCTAATATACCTTAAAATATTATGTGGCGACTCTCTTTTATCAATAACAGAAGAACAACTAGTTGAATCTCGTTTTGACATGTGCAAATTAGGGTACAATAGTGCTAACAAACATTATTTCAATACCACCCTCAGGTACATGATCTCTAAAAATGATTCTTGTTGTCTATATGATTAGCCATAGAATGATGAACGGGATTTTTTGAAAGGCATATAGCGCTAGAATTATCATAAAATATTTGAATAGGTTTAAAAAATGAATCATAGTCACCCACATGATGAGACATTCAAAGTAATTAAGCACAACATTGTCCAATAGATATATATTCTGCCTCAGTTGTGGATCGAGCCACTGGTCCTCTTTTTTTATATTCCTGGAATTAATGATTTTCCCAACAATTGCATGTCCCACTAGTGCTTTTCCTGTCATCTTTATCACCTACACGGTCAGCATCTGAAAATCCTTAAAGTTTAAAATTCCTAAAGTTTAAAATTGTTAGAATATGGATACCATAGTCCATAAGAAGTAGTTCCAATGATATTGAAAATTATTCGCTTTACTTCAGTTAAATGATACTCCATGGGAGATGACAGAAACCCGACACATTTACACACGCTGAAATTGATATCTGGTTGACTACCAGTTAAATATAACAGGGATAAAATCATTCCTCGATACTTAGTTTCATACACTGATTTTCCTTTATCATTTTTGTCAAGGGTGGTTGATGGACTTACAGGCATTCCAAGCATTTTAGCATTGCTTATACCAAATTTTTAAATCAATTCCTTGGTGTACTTCGTCTGATAGATGAATGTGACCTTCTTTGATTGATGGATTTGTATTCCAAGGAAGAATATATGTTCCGCCATCATACTCATTTCGAACTCACTTTGCATGAGACTCGAAAAATCCTTGCATAAAATAGGGTTAGTACTATCAAATATGATATCATCTACATAGATTTGAATAATAAGATTACTTGCGGAGGATCTCTTGATAAGTAATGTAGTATCTATCTTACCTCTCGTGAACCCATGATCAGTTAGAAAGGAGCTCAAACTCTCATACGAGGCTCGAGGAGTTTGCTTTTATCCATAGTGGGCTTAGTCAACTTATAAACATGGTAAAGAAATTGTGAGTTTTCGAATCCAGGAGGTGGTTTTACATAAACCTCCTCATCAATAAAACCGTTTAAAAGCACACTTTTAATATCCATTTGAAATAATTTGAAAACTCTAAAATATGAATAAGCTAGCAATATACAAATTGATTCTAACCGAGCTACCGAGGTAAATGTTTCATCATATTCGACTCCTTCCTGTTGTGGGTAGCCTTGAGCAACTAATCTTGCTTTATTTCTAACCACACTTCCATCTTCATTCAACTTGTTTCTTAATACCCATTTGTTTCCAATGATTGCAACATTTGTTGGCTTAGGTACCAATTTTCATACTTGATATTTCTCAAACTGATCAAGTTCTTCTTGCATAGCTTGTACCCTGCTGGAATCCTTCAAGGCTTCATCAACTTTATTATGTTCTACTTGAGATGTGAGAGAAATGTTTTCCTTTTTCTTGAGATATCCCCTGATTTGTATTCCATTGTTTCGATTTCCTTTGATAAACTTCAGTGGATACTCTGGTTCACTTCTCTATTGATTTGGAAGCACTTCAGCTTGCTGAGTAGTCGACTCCTTTTGAGTTTCAACGTGTTGAGTGACAAGTTCATGAGTTAACCTTGAAGTTTCATTGCAGTTGTTAGTTGATTCCTTTAATTTTTAGATTCATCGATTTTTGGTAGGTCTTGATTCAACTTGTTTCTGAATACCCATTTGTTTCCAATAATTCCTTTCTCGGCCATTGGGTTGATATCATCAAAGATAATATGAATGATTCTTCTACACACAAAGTATGTTTATTATAAACTCTAAATGATATGCTATTATTTGAATAGCCATGAAATATACCTTCGTCGTTTCTTTGATCGAACTTTGTGAGATTGTCCTTACCATTGTTATGAACAAATTATTTGCTTCCAAAGGGGTGAAAGTAGCAGATGTTTTGTCTTTCGCCTCTCCATAGTTCATATGGAGTTTTCTTCAAGATAGGCCGAACGAGACATCTATTAAGGATATAACATGTTGTGATATGATTTGGCAAAGAATGCTCTTGTATTATTGTTCTGGCCATGTCTTGTCGGGTTAAATTTTTACGTTCAACTACCCCATTCTGTTGAGGTGATCTAGGAGCTGAGAAGTAGTGAGTATATCCTTGTTCATTGCAAAATCTTCAAATGATCTGCTTTCAAATTCTCCTCCATGATCGCTTTGTATAGTTGAAATGAGATACCTTTTTCTCCTTACACCCTTTTGCAGAAGTTCCCAAAATTCATTAAAGTTTCATCTTTATGAGCCATGAATATTAACCATGTAAAACGTGAGTAATCACCAAAAATAACAAATGCATATCATTTTCCTCAGATGCTAGCAGTTTTGGTAGGGTCAAATAAGTCCATATGCAATAATTGTAAAGGCTTAGATGTAGAGACAATATCTTTGGGCTTAAAGGAAGTTCTAGTTTGCTTACCAAGCTGACATACCTCACACACATGAGTCCTAGAATAATTGAGTTTGGGAAGACCAATGACTAGGTCATGTCTAGACAGTTTTTCAATCAGATGCATGCTTGCATGACCACGTTTCTTATGCCAAAGCGATGGATTATTAGAGATGGATGCTAGACAAATGTGACTATCTAAGTTTCAACGTAGTGTAGAATATAAACAGTTACATACCTCTTCCCTGGAAGAATCATTTTACATGATTCATCTTCGATGGTGCAACCGTTTTCTTAAACTTCACGTCATATTCAAAGTCACATAACTAGCTTATGCTCAGCAAGTTGTAGTTGAGTGCATCCACAAGATACATTTTTGTGATATAACAATTATTTTTGAATGGGATTGTTCTGGTGCCAACAATATTTCCTTTTGAATCATCACCGAATCTGAAATTTCCTCCATTTAACTTCTTTGAATAGTCATTTGCCACCTATCATGTGACTGGAACATGCACTGTCAATATACCATATTACTTTGTAACTTTTCCTGTGGTGTTCCTTTAAAATAGGATTATTGTCTTCTTTTAGGTACCAAAGCTTGCTTGGGTCAAGACTATTTTTGGGCTTCTAGATCCATCCCGTAACATTTGAATGACGCAATCTACAAGAAGAATACTTGTGACTAGTTCTATTGCAATAATGACATATGGAAGTGGATTTTTAACTAAATCTACTAGTGGTGTCATTGTAAGTAGATTCATTGCCAACAGGTCTTTTTCTATTTGACTTATAAGTCGACCGGTTAGACTTGATGGAACTGAGACTGGTAGATTTGCACATGCCATTAATCTCCAGTTGCAATTCCTGAACTTGTTCCTGGAAGTCATTCTTTCAAGTTCACAGACTTCAAGTTTAAGTTCCTAGTCTTTCTTCTCCATATTTAGTCTGTTCAATTCATTTAGAAGTTTTTGAGACTCTTTTAGGGTGAGATCAAGAATATTTTGTAATTCATTGCACCTATCACATTCGTAAGGTTTTACCTCGCTAGATTTACCACAGGCCATGAAGCAATTGCTTGTTGTTTCCATTGCTATCATTATCTGATATGTCTTCATCGGTCCAGCAACCTGAACACTTGTTCATATCATTTTTCAGTATAGTCATGAAGCAGAGATTAGCGATTTCTTCATGTTCTAAACTGTCTTCAGCGATTGCTTCATGTTCTGAACTGTCTTCATCACTCCAACTTCTGAATTATTTATTTTTGTGAAATACTCTAGAGGCTTTTCTTTTGAGATCTAGGCATTCAATTTGCACATGACCATTTTTCCACATTGAAAATATTTGCCATCGTTATTATCTTATTCATTATACTGTCTTGTTCTTCTGCAAGACATTCTTCCCTTTTTGGTGTTCCTATATATTCTCATCAGTCCATTTATAGTTTTGAATACCATTGCAATTTCTTCTTCTAGCGCCTCTACTTCATTTTCATTATCATCTTCAGATCCTTCAATGGAGGTTTTGAAAGCGACTATTTTCTTCTTTTCCTCATGTCCTCATTTTTTGAGATGCATTTTCTCAAAAGCAATGAGATCTCCACGCAATTCATCATAGGATAACATGTCTAGATCTTGACACTCAAGTGCAACTACTTTTGTTTGACAAGCATTAGGAAAACATCTTAGGATTTTTCGAAAATGTTAACCACTTGAGTATGGTCTTCAAAAAGCCTTCAGATCTCCAATGATTTTACTGAACCGGGCAAACATTTCGTCAATGGATTCACCTTCTTTCATTTGAAAGAATTCATAGTCATGGATCATCAGATTTCCTTGACTTTGCTTGTCCCTTCATAAGTAACTTTCAGCTTATCCCATATTTCTTTGGCCGTATCACAATTTGATATATTTTCATATTCTTCTCCATTTATAGTGTTGTATAGAAGATTTTGTGCTTTGGCATTTTCCTGTATTACTGTCTTTTGCTCATAAAAATAGTCATCTATATCCACTGCATCGGTAGATGTCAGTCCATCTATTTTCTTGTCAGACACTTATGTTGGAATTTGATAATCTCCCTTTTTGATTACACGCCACATACATCATAGGATTTCACATAAATTTCCATGCCAACCTTGCAATGTAAGAAGTGTTGTCCATTGAAATATGGAGACCTCGCTTGTGATGTCCCTTCTTGGAATAATGTTTAGAAAATTCCTTGATTTGACATGATCTTTTCTCACAAGCTATTAGCAAAATAAAAGTGTGAGACTTGCTCTGATACCAGTTGAAAGTACAAGAGGGGGTGAATGTCGTCCTTTTTTTATTTATAGATAATTAGTTGATATTTTGCTAATTAGTCAACTAGAAATTTGCGCAAGAGGAAATAGGAAGTGCAGAATGAAAAATGCAGAAAGTAAGTGACACCAATTATTTTTATACTAGTTCAGATTCAATGTGAAACCTATTCTAGTCCCATTGGGTTGAAAGATGGTTCTCTCTTCAAAGATCCTCGAAGCTTTACGTATGGTGTTTTGAGGACACACCAACTGCTCTTAGAACTTATGTAAACTCTCAACGTTTTGAAACAATGCCTCACCAATCTTTTCTCTCTTTATTCTCTCCAATAGTTACACAGAAAATCTATTACAAACTATTTTGCTTGTTTAGAGTAGAACATAGAGCTTGAGGTTGGTTCGATCAAAGTATATGTCTTCTCCTTGAACTCGGACTATAAATATAGCTAGAAGGATCTTCATTGATTCTTGACTGAAGCGGATTTTGAGAGATTGGCAATCCAAAGTAATTGATGATTAATTCAAAGAATAAGTGAGGAGCTTCCATGCCCCTCTTTGATCAGAGATGATAAAAGAATTTGTGGGCAAAGAAATTAACTTAATGACCAATTTTGCCTCTACTTTAGGCATATACTGCAGAGATAGTGTACAAGATTACAACCGAATTCTGGCTTTGAATTTCCTACATACCTCGAGCTTAACGAGGATCATGTTGTATGTAGTTCTAGAATAATGAGTTGGAGAGAGTTATGCTTGAAGGAATTACCTCAGTATCATGTTATGACAATACTGCAGGACGGAAAGATTTTATGACCCGATGACGCTTGGGTTATAGCTTAATTATAGATTTTGAAGGATTTCAAAATTTGGTGTTCTACTGGTTGAATTGACTTTGAGACTGGATTCTTGGCTCACTTATGAGTCTGTTGTCCCTCGTTGGTGATGTAACCTGGTTTGCTGCTTAGAAATTCCACGTTGTAGTGTTTAACCTATAAAAAGGAAGATACACACATACCCATATATTGTAATGCAAATATGTTAATGTAAATATGCAGGAATAACAATGTCTGGCTACCGGCTAGCCTTTATTTGGGATCTCCGGGTGATAGGATGTTTCAATATAAAGCCTCCAAGTTGGAGAGCTTTATTTGGGATGTCGGGGATGGGATATTTGAACTTTGAAACCTCCTAGCTGTGGAATGTTATTTGGGTTGTCGGGGATGGGATGTTTGAACTTTGAAACCTCTTAGATTTTGAGCATTATTTGGGATGTCGGGGACTAGACATTTGAACATTGAGGGTTAACCGGGCTGTGTACCGTTCCGAAGTATTCAGAGCGTTTAACTTTGAACTTTGAATTTGAATCTCCGTGCGATGGGAGTATTTGACTTTGAATTTTAAATTCCATGTGATGGGAATATTCGACTTTGAATTTGAATTTGAATCTCCACGTGATAAGAATATTCGACTATGAATTTGAATCTCCATGCTATGGGATTATTCGACTTTGAATGGGACTTCGAATTTGAATCTCCGCGCGATGCGAATATTCGACTATGAATTTGAATTTGAGTTTTCGCGCTATGGGAGCATTTGAATTTGAACCAAGGGAGAATGTAAAAGCGCCTATAAGCTACACAAATAACATATCAAGACATAAAAAAAAATAAGAAATAAAAGAAGCATGCCCAAGAGGTCCTCTTGACTGTAGAACTAATTTATAATTTGTGGCCCTCGATCGGTGAAACGTGTGACAGAACTGAATGATCCAGCCATCGATTGGCGAAGTTGGCAACGAGGTTTGTAATGATCTATTTGGAATCTCTGATTTGATGGAGCGACGTTATAGCTATAAAATTCGATGATTAGTTTGAGTGTATGAGTAAATGAATCATCGAAATGACCGAGCCTAACTTAGGCAGCCTACGTATCAAAACAAAATCAGGTCAAAATGTAGTTCGAATATAATGAATGCAAAAATGAAGGAAATATAATTTGAAATGATATGGCCGAGTTTGACTCAGAATGCCTACGTATCCAAATGGAATCAGGTCAAAAGGTAGTTCAATTACAATAAATGAGTGAATCCTACATGGATTTCCTACGTATTTCTACCAAAGGAAATCAATTCACGGCGTAGTTCCAAATACATGGAAATGATATTTGGATTTTGTATTACAAAAGGGAGATCGGACCCTATGTGAGTTGCCTACGTATCCCCCCGTGTGAATTCAGGTCAAGCGTAGTTCTGTTACACAAAAACCTAACTCTATTGTCTTCAAATATAGTATCTCTTGATTGCGTCTAAATTGATGGGCTTTGTATTCACTCTGCCATCCATCTATGCTAAGATTAATTCTCCTCCTGACAATACCTGATAGACCGCATAAGGAGCCTGCTAATTTGGCGCGGACATTCCTATAGCTTCCTTTTTATGGGGGAAATATCTTCTTCAAGACCAATTACCCCGGCGTGAACTGCCAAGGTTTCACTTTCCTGTTGAATGTGTTGGCCATCCTATTTTGATATAACTGACCATGAAAAACTGTATCCATCCTCTTTTCATTGATGAACATAAGTTGTTCTTTCCTAACATGTATCCATTCTACGTTGTCCAACTTGGCTTCCTGGATGATTCTTAAGGATGGTATCTCGACCTCTGTGGGTATTATAGCTTCAGTACCATATACTATCATGTATGGCATTGCCCTGGTAGATGTTCTTATCATAGTGCGGTAACCAAGTAGGGCAAATGATAATTTCTCATGCCATTGCCTATGATTGACTACTATCTTTTGCAAGATCCTCTTGATGTTTTTGTTAGCTACTTCAACCGCTCCATTCATTTGTGACATGTATGCTATGGAATTAGGATTGATGATTTTGAAACTCTAACAAATTTCCCTCATGATAACGCTATTGAGATTGGCTTTACTGTTAGTTATGATTGACTCTTGGATTCTAAATAGGCAAACTATGTTGTTACGGATAAAATCTGCCACCACCTATTCTTTAACGGCCTTGTATCTTAGATGCTTCAACCCATTTGGTGAGATAATCAATGTCCACCGGGATGAAATGATGTCCATTTGACATGGCCGATTCTAGGGGTCCAATTACATCCATGCCCCAAGCGGCAAACGGCAAAGGATAACCCATTACGTTTAACTTATTTGGTGGGACCCTGATAAAATCCTTGTGAATCTGGCATTGATGACATTTCTACAAATAGCTAATGTTGTCCTTTTCCATGGTCATCAAAAAGTATCTTGCTCTTAGAATATTCATGGCTCAAGTAATCCTTTCATGTGAGGCCCACACGTTCCTGCCTATATTTCTTCCAGTAAACTTGTTGCTTCAGCAGCATCTGTTGCACCCTATTTTGCACGAATCAAAACAAGATTCAACTAGTGGTTTTCATGTTGATGATGAAAGAGAGTCACCACCTAATATTTAAAGGTATAATAGGGTACCTATTTAATTTTAAATTATTAACCTATTAGTCTTCTAATCAGTGAGATTTGGGTAAGGATTCTTGTTCTTCTAAGGGGAATGTATTAGGCACCCCCTAGAATCTACCTAAGGTAGCTCCATAGGACTCAAACTAGGTTTAGGGAATTAAATGTTTGTATTCTACTAAGTTAGTGCTTAGAAGTGTATATCTTACCCTATGTTTAAATTTTATTATTTTAAAATGATGGTAGTATATGCACTTTGAAAAGAGAGTATATGTTTCATTTATAAAAGCCTTGAAAGTGTTCATATATGTGTAATTGGAATAACTTTTGAAAGTAGGTTTATAATGTTTATACTTGAAAACTTTATAAGATGTGGCTAGGTTGTTGCCTTTGGAATAAAATGGCTATTTGTATAACTTAAGTAAAGGTTGTATGAAAAAAGTGGGTTTAGGTATACCTTACAATTGATTAAAATCTTGTATGCAAGCTTAGAAGAAAATCGTTTGAAGTTCTTCTGACCACGACTCTATCCGCTTGGTTTGTAGAAAACTTGACTTTCAATTTATTTGCTTGATTCTGGCTTTTAAATGAAAGAGGATCGTCAACTTTTCAAATATGTTTTAAACTTCAAAAATATCATGCAAACGGTTAGTATAAAAGTGAAAACTATACAGCATAAGTAATTTAAACATGCTGAAGTTATTTAACTAATATATGAGATAGTAATTCCTTTTAGTTACCTATGGTTTTTAGCTTGCCTAGACTTCTTGAGTAATTCAAAGAGATGAAAAAGAAAAGCATTCGCTCAATATTATGAATGTCATATATACATAAAGGTAATAACAAATTATGTAAAGCGATAAAGGAATGGAATTGGACTCATAGTTTGGGCCTAAGAGATGTTAAGCCCAGTGGACAGTGAATAACAGCAGGTTCAGGGACTTCAGACATCAAAGCTGGAACTTGGGCCTGAGTTCTTGAGAACTCAGCAGGCCCAATTCGGTCATATACACAATAGATGGAAAGTAAGACAGTAGTAACAAGGCCCAATATATCATTTAAATGCAGATAAGGTCAATGTAGGGCCCAAATGAAACTGAAAAAATGCTTGCGATTAAGAATGCAATAGAATTGATGTAATGTGAAACAAGTAAAGAAATTTACAGTGAAGCCTTTCTTTCATTTAACAATAACCTTAAAAAGATTAATAAATTTCAATAGTTAGAGCTTAAGGTGAAATTCCATTTATGTCCAAGACACCCTTTAGATCCCTAGCACTTCAGAGTTTACAAGGCTCTCAGGGACCCTGAGTAGTGCTTGGGTCAGGGAGGGTATCTCAACTACAAACTAAACCTTACTCCTAAATACCCTTAACCACTGACACTTACTCTTCCCTACAGGTTTAAGTGTCAGTGAGGCACTCAGTATAGTTTTCAATGTAACAATAACAATAACACAAAGGTTCAGGCATGTACATTTCTCATAGAAACTATACATAATATTATTATGAATGAAAGAATACCAACCACACTTTTGAGGACACAATCCAAACACAAGTATATGGTACAGTGTCAATTCTTTCAACATATTCAAGTATACTCAAAAAAACCAATTACAGGTGCAACCAGAGGAAGAGAACACCAATGAGTTATTTCAGAAGTCCAAACAATTAATTTTTGTAACTAAAGGAGTAGAGAAGGTATATATTAGCCTTAGTGATCCAACTAACAGATTCAGACTTACATAAGTTCTTAGCTGCAGTCACAATACCATAGCTATGTTCCAACTTAGTAAAGGTCTAGACATAGATGAAACCTTGATTTCTTACTAAATAAAGGAGTTAACAACCCATTTCAGGATCACTAAAAAGTATTAACAGGGATACTTAAGCAAACATATTGATCCTCACTTAAGCAGAAGACATGATCCTTAAAGAATCTCACATTTATGCTAGGCTAATTAGGAGTTAATGCACAATGTTATACTCGAACAGGGAAGCCAAACATCACCGAGTTTCTCCTAAATCTATAGGTGAATCACAACTGACTTATATAAACTTTGCAAGGTTCAGTTATAATGGAGGCACATGAATAAGCATGAAGGACAAGCATATGTCTATTTTAAAACAAGAATGAGTGCAAAATCCTCAAGAGATGGCATTTAAATACATACGTGAGACATTCTAACCAAATTGCCACATTACAAACATGCTTGAATGTCAAGCAGCATGGGATAACACTAACAGTGTCATTATAGAAGTATAGGACAATGAAAGTTTTATATTAAGTGGGCATAGTTTAGCTATACATGTTAAGGGTGATAACTTAGTCATGACGAAGTTCAGTTATGTATAACAACATAACAGATAATGCTAAAACATTTCATATACAACTTTAGTGCAGTTCCTAAGGCATAACTTAAGATAAATGAGTGGCAACTGACAGGATACACACAAGACTAACTGTAGAGATTCATTAAAACTCGGTCTAGTTACTTTAAGGTATTATTTTACACAATGAGACTTACATATGTGATCAAACAGTCTTGAAGGTTAACAGAAAATCATTACAATGATCTTTCAAGAATTACAGAATCACAGAAGCACATTGGAAGAGAGAAAGCAACCCAAACAACTTAAACTGATGTGCTTCAACTAAGATGACAACCCTGCAGTTAACCTCAAGTGTCATATCTATTTAGTTTAGTTTATTAGACAATCAACTTCAAGTATATGATACAAGTAACACTAAGGCAAAACCAAAATGACACATCAAGGAAATCTAAAGTCAGAATAAGTGTTGAAGGTCATTAAGGCTCTTTAGCTAGTTATAAAAGTTTAATCAACACACAAATTGTTCAATCCAGAGCAACACTCATTAAGGTCACAAAATAAACGATTCGTTCTGACTTGAGACATATAACACCAAAGCATAACAGTCGATTATAAACTAATAACAACTCATTATGAAAAGAGACAATCGATTATGAACTAAAAACAAATATCATAATCTGAGATAATTAACAAAAAATAATAGGATAAACATGACTTCAGTTTGATCAGTTAAAAAAGAGGGAGAGTCGACATATACTGACCTTCCTTTAAGCAGCAAACTAAATAAGGATTTCATTTAGCCATTTAGGAAATCAAAGACTTAAACCCCAATCAGTGAGTAAGCTCAGAACTAGAGAGAGAAAAAGAGAAATCAGAAATTAGTTAACAACCCTGGGCTTTGATTTTTTTGCTACTATGTATTAGAATGTTAGGTGTAGTTGGTGATGTTTCTATTGTTAGGTCATGCATTTAGTAAGAGCATTAAAGCCTCCCTTTTATAGTGAAATCCAATGCCCGGGTTTTAAGCAGATTCAAACTACGACAATGGAGAGTGACGATTACCAGGTGATGCAAGCAAAATGTCACGCCCCGACCTCGGGGAGCGTGACCGGTACTCAATCGAGATAACCCGGCCAAGCAAGCTTGTACAGTGCCTTCTATCCAAACTCACTGACGAATAAAAAGAAGGTATATTTCATTAATTAGACAATGAGAAAGTTACATGAACAATCTAAATTTCATTACCGTTAGAACTTTATTCAAGATTCCCCAAAATATTATATTACACATTCATAGTTTAGAAGCTGAAACATATGATACAAATACAAAATTTCTAATTTTACTTCCCAGACTAAACGTACCACCCACTAAGATACATTTCTAATCTACGGAGCCTCTAATAGATACAAAGAAGTAGCATGATGGTGCCGGCAACAAGGCTCCAGCTATACCTCAAAACAATATACATAGAGGACAAGAGATACAAAACCCCGAAATGAAATGGGGCTCACTAAGTCACCTGAGGATAGGGTGTGCGGTTATCACTGATCAATACCACCTGCTAGGGAAGCACCTGCATCCATTAAAGATGCAGCGCCCCCGACAAAGGGGTCGTTAGTACATATGGAATAGTAGTAGTATGTAAAACTAAACACCCTCTCAATAGAACGAGTAACAGTAAAAGGAGAAGGAAACATGAAATCAACAAGAGCCTCAAAAAGTATCAAGGTGTCAAGTTAGGAGAAAAGTAAATTTCAATATTTTTAAGTTGGGAGATCCGTAGTACTGATATACCATCGTGATTTTAGCACGGAGTTCGATCTCAGCTCGATCGGCTAAGACATCTCACCCCGAGACATCCAATCACAACACCACCATGTGCGCGGCATTGCATCCGATCTCAGCCCGATCGGCTAACCCATCTCACCACAATGCCGCGTGAGTCGACATCACATCACATTCTACTAGCAATAATCTCATCCCATTTAAGAGGAAATATCTCAACACATTAATCTCATCACATATAAGGAGAACCAATCTAGTCATATCAACACGGGAATTTACCTCTCAATCACTCCTACACGGGCACGTGCAGTTTTGGGGTTAGGTTATTTCGACATACCCTTCCTCGGTGACTAAACGATACTCCCAAAGCATTTATTATTCAAAGGATTTACAACACATTTCATAATCTTTCACACATCTTTCCAAATTATTGGCACTAGTGGCCATAATTGTAATATCATTCTCGGCACGTTGGCCGTATTTCATATATCATACTCACCCTTATAACTTTCAGGCGTTACCAAGGATTATCATCAATAAGAGAATTTCAAATCAAGACCTTAAGTACATATATGAGCAAAAAAGAGTCTTAAGGACATTGAGTTTCTCTACCACGTTTAGGCATACTAGCTTGCAATTGAAACATGGTTTTTAAATCACAACACTTTTGATACATTGATCATACTAGATTACATTCTTGGAACGAATCATGATATGATAGGAACATTTGGAACACATTATGGGTACATACATCTTTCAACACAACACTTATTTTATGATAAGTAACTATATTAGGAAGGACTCAGAACATGAGACAAAAGAAATTGAGCCAAACATAATCGCAGCTTACGAGGACATCATGGAAATCGATTCTACAAGAAGAATTTAGCCAACATACCTCACTTGAGCTTCCTAAAATTATTATAATGTTTCGGAAAACCTAGCGACTTCAATCTATAAGAAACATGACAAATTTGAACCATAATTAGGGAGATACTCGGGGTTTCAGCTCATTTGAGAATTTTATCAAGCTATAGGTATGCCTTAAGGTTTCAAGATCCTCATATGGTGGATTCATTTACCCCACAATCAATCTCCACTTCAATAGGCCACCCACAAATACTCCATAACCTTCCTACCATATTCATTAGTACATGCATGCATAAATAACAACTCCTATTCTCAAAACCTTCTTCCCTATTACATATTCCCAACACAAATTTCGAAATTGAAGGCTAGGCCTAGAATCTTAACTCTTGGATAATGGTCTTGTGAGTTATCCTTGTGAATTCTTCCAGACTTGAGCAAAGATTGATGAACAAATAGCATAAGAATTCTTCTTTTCACTCTAGACCACTTTCCTCTTTCTAAAATATCAGTTTGAACCTTCTAAAGTCACCCCCAAGGTTATTTTTGGAAAATTTGACCAGGAGTAGACTTTTTGATACTGGGGTCGGATTCTAATTTCGGATGTTGGAGTAGGTCCTTAATGTCAATTATGACTTGTGCGCAAAATTTGAGGTCAATCGGACTTGATTTGATAAGTTTCAGCATCTGATCTAGAAGTTTGATGTTTTAAAGTTCATCTGAGGAGCCACCATTAGCTCTTGTTAGTGGGCAGACACCTGAGAGGCCTATTACTGCACCAACCCTCCAAAAGACTCTAGCCCAATTTCTGAGCATGTTCAGTACCTTGGCTGAGGCAGGATTGATACCACTTGCTCCTTCCATATCTCAGGCCGGAGGAAGAGCACAGACCCCCGGCACCGGTACCCCAGAGAAGCGGGTTCAGGTCGACCGGGTCCCAGAGATCATACCGATGTGGC
This sequence comes from Nicotiana tabacum, assembly GCF_000715075.1. Taxonomy (NCBI): domain Eukaryota; kingdom Viridiplantae; phylum Streptophyta; class Magnoliopsida; order Solanales; family Solanaceae; genus Nicotiana; species Nicotiana tabacum. Next base: position 75,171,660 of record NC_134091.1, on the reverse strand, counting down.
TGGTAGCTCCAGTTCAACCCGAGGTTAGGGCATCAGCTTCAGAGGCGGAGTAGCTCAGGATCGAAAGGTACAAGAAGTACCACCTTCCTACTCTCAGTGGCTTAGCGTCAGAGGATGCCTAGGGTTTTCTTAATGAGTGCCACCTTATCCTTCGTACTATAGGTGTTGCAGATACTAGAGAGGTTTTTTTCATTACATTCCAACTTAGAGGAGCGGCCTATCAGTGGAGGCATGCATGCGAGTTGGATAGTCCGGCTAAGGCAGCTTCACTCATTTGGACTTAGTCCTCTAGTATGTTCTTGAGGGAGTATGTTCCCTAGAGTCTCAGAGATGCTTGGCGCGCAGAGTTTAAGTAGTTGCGCCAGGGTTCTAAGATCGTGTCAGAGTGTGCGGTCTGATTCAGTGATTTGGCTAGGCATGCACCAGCCTTGGTTGCTACTATTCGAGAGTGGGTTCGTCGGTTTATTGAGGGGCTCAACCCCAGTATCGGATTGAGCATGGCCCGAGAGTTGGAGATTGATATTGCGTGTCAGCAGGTAGTGCAGATTGCTAGGAGGTTAGAGGGCATGCTGACTAGGGATAGAGAGGAGAGAGAGGCCAAGAGGTCTTGGGGAGTCTGTCACTTATAGTGGCACTTGTGCCCCAATGACAACTCTTCAGGGTAGTGGTTATATGGGTCGCCCTGTTCATTCAACACTTCCAGCCGCCAGCAGTGCTCCGACCACTACTAGACCCCAGGATCATTATTATGTACCGCCAGTGTCTAGTGTGCCTCCTGTACGGGGTGCTTTCAGTGGCAGTCCGGTCGATCAAGCCCGAGCCAGTCGCAACAGCCACGTCCTCCGAGAGCTTGTTTTGAGTATGGTGACACTCGTCATGTAGTGTGGGACTTCCCTAAATTTAGGAGGGGTACGCCTTCACAAATTTCTCAGGCACCGTGTGCTCCACTAGGTCCTCAGGCTATGGATACAGCACCAACTACCACCCCACCTGGATAGCCAGCTAGAGGTGGAGGTCGGACAGGTAGAGGTCGCCCTAGAGGGGGAGGCCAAGCCAGATATTATGCCATTCCTGCTACGACAGAGGTAGTTGCATCAGATTCTGTTATCACACGTATTGTTCTAATCTCTCATAGGGATGCATCGGTCTTATTTGAACCAGGCTCCACTTATTCCTATGAGTCATCTTATTTTGTTTCGCATTTGGGTGTATCCCGCGGTTCTCTAAGTTTACCTATTTATGTATCTACACCCGTGGGTGATTCTATTATTGTTGACCATGTGTATCGGTCGTCTTTGATTGTTCTTAGTGGTTTTGAGACCAGAGCCAATTTATTATTGCTCAGTATGGTGGATTTCGATGTCATTTTTAGCATGGACTGGTTGTTGCCCTATCATGCTATCTTTGATTGTCTTTCCAAGACAGTGATGTTGTCTATGCCAGGTCTACCACGACTTGATTGGAGAGGTACCCTAGATCGTGTTCCTAGCAGGGTTGTCTCGTTTCTTAAATCTCAGCGAATGGTTGAGAAGGGGTGAGATGTGTATCTGGCCTATGTGAGAGATGTTAGTTTTGATACTTCTACCGTCGAGTCAGTTCCGGTTGTGAAGGATTTTGCAGACGTATTTCCAACAGACCTTCCTGGCTTGCCGCCCGACAGAGATATTGACTTTGGAATTGTTTTGTTACCGGGCACTCATCCCATTTCTATTCCACCTTATTGGATGGCCCCAGCAGAGTTGAAAGAATTAAAGGATAGTTGCAAAAGTTGTTCGATAGGGGCTTCATTCGGCCCATTCTGTCACCTTGGGGTGCTCTTGTCTTGTTTGTGAAGAAGAAGGATAGTTCTATGTGAATGTGTATCGACTATCGCCAGTTGAACAAGGTGACAGTGAAGAACAAATATCCATTGCCACGTATTGATAACCTATTTGATCAGCTTCAGGGTGCTAGAGTGTTCTCTATGATTGACTTGTGTTCAGACTATCAGCAGTTGAAGATTTGGGAGCCAGATGTCCCAAAGACTCCTTTAAGGACTCGGTATTGCCATTACGAGTTCCTTGTGATATATTTTGGGCTGACCAACACCCCAACAACATTCATGCACTTAATGAACAGTGTATTTCATCCCTATCTTGACTCTTTTGTGGTTGTATTTATTGACGGCATTTTGGTGTACTCCCGGAGTCGAGAGGATCATGAGCAGCACCTGAGGACTGTGCTTCAAACCTTGAGAGAGAAGAAGTTATATGCCAAATTTTTGGAGTGTGAGTTCTGGCTAGATTCAGTGGCATTTTTCGGTCATATAGTATTGAGAAAAGGGATCAAGGTAGATCCGATGAAGATTGAAGCAGTGCAGCGTTCGCCTAGACCATCCTCAGCTACGAAGATCCGGAGTTTTGCTGGCTTGGCGGGGTATTACCGTCAATTTATAGAGGGTTTCTCATCTATTGCATTACCTATGACTACATTAACCCAAAAGGGTGCTCCGTTCAGGTGGACTTTAACTACAACCCCAGTGTTAGTATTGCCTACTTGTTCGGGGTCCTATAAGGTATATTGTGATGCGTCGTGCATTCGTCTCGGTGCGGTGTTGATGCTGGACGGTAGGGTGATTGCCTATGCGTCTAGGTAGCTGAAGGTGCATAAGAAGAACAATCCTGTCCATGACCTCGAGTTAGCAGCAATTGTTCATGCCTTGATGATCTGGCGGCACTATTTGTACGGTGTCTCTTGTGAGGTTTTCACTGATCACTTGATATTCTTGAGAATGATTGCACTGTACTCCCTTAGAATTGCAAAATCCCGTTGTTATTACACAATGCGATTTCGTATGAATTCCTTTACTACTCTAAGAACTGTCGTTGCTATTATAATACGAAGTTTCATATAAATTTCAAAATTCCCTCACATTCGTTCCTTGTTTTTCCTTTTCTGTATAATTCCCTCACAAAAATGAATTTGATATCCATTGAAGATATGTTAGATATGACTAATATAAACTCCACTTCTTATGTGTTGGCAAAGGATGGCTTAAGAATGTTGTAGCTTTATCCATAACTTAGTAAATATAAGCATTCCTCTTTGAAGCTTATGAAAAATATTATGAATTTGAAATGGAACGTTTGCTTACTAGAAGCAAGGAAGTGATTAGTGGCCGTAACATTTCTTGGCTTTCTTGATAACTCTCTTTAACCAAATGAGGTGAAGTACCTATCTCTTTAAAGTTTGGAAACTTGCACATTTAATTAAGAGTCACCTAATAGCTCTTATATGGCTGCCACGTTGGGGGATATTTCCCATTCAATAATTATCCACTTAATTAATTTGTTAATCCCCCATTAACCAACAATTACCCGATTATCTACATAGTTAGAAATTATCTCAAATTACTTAAAATACTACTTGCTTCTAACACACTTTATACACCTTACTATCATTGTCATGTGGTACCTTATATGGTACTAGTCTATAAATACCTGGTATTTTAGCTCGGGCCGTATTTTATCCCACAATATGGAACTTCGACGAAATTCATTTTCTTCGATTTGCTTACCCTTTCACCTTCATGAATTTACTCGTCACTTTTTTGAAATAGCATAATGATTATAATCAAAAAATAATCTCATTCCCGAGCTTTCTTCAATTTATTTATGGCGTACTTTCACGTACAAAAAAAATATGGGGTGTAACACCTTTAGCCTTGGATGTTCATGCCTTGGCCAACCAGTTTGTCAGATTGGATGTTTCCGAGCCAAACAGAGTTTTGGTTTGTGTAGTTACCCAGTCTTCTCTTTATGATCGTAACAAAGAGCGTCATTATGACGAGCCCCATCTACTTGTCCTTAAGGACACGGTTCAGCACGGTGATGCCAAGGAGGTCACTGTTGGAGATGACGGTGTATTACGGATGTAGAGCAGGCTATGTGTGCCTAATGTAGATGGTTTGCGTGAGTTGATTCTCCAGGAGGCCCATAGTTCGTGGTACTCCATTCATCTAGGTACCGCGAAGATGTATCAAGATTTGAGGCAGCACTATTGGTGGCGGCGGATGAAAATATGTAGCTCGTTGCCTAAATTATCAGCAGGTGAAGTATGAGCATCAGCGACCGGGTGGATTGCTTCAGGAGTTAGAGATTCCAGAGCAGAAATGGGGGCGGATCAATATGGATTTCGTTGTTGGGCTCTTACGGACTCAGAGGATGTTCGATGCAGTTTGGGTGATTGTGGATAGATTGACCAAGTTAGCTCATTTCATTCCTATTGTTACTACTTATTCTTCAGAGCAGTTGGCTCAGGTTTACATTCGCGAAAGTGTCAGACTTCATGGCGTACTGGTATCTATCATCTCGGTTATGGAGAGCCGTACAGCGTGAGTTGGGTACTCGTGTGGAGTTGAGTATAGCATTTCACCCTCAGACGGACGGGCAGTCCGAGCGCACTATTCAGATATTAGAGCATATGCTTCGTGCGTGTGTGATTGATTTTGGGGGTGCTTGGGATCAGCTCTTTCCACTTGTGGATTTTGCCTACAACAATAGTTAACAGGCGAGCACTCAGATGCCCCCGTATGAGGCTTTGTATGGTAGACGTTGTCGGTCTCCATTGTGTACAGACTTGATTCAGGATGCCTTGTAAAAAATTAAATAATTTCAGGATCGACTTCGTACAGCCTAGTCCAGGCAGAAGATTTATGGTGAGCGGAAGGTTCGCAACGTTGCATTCATGGTTGGGAAGCGGGTCTTGCTCCGGGTTTCGCCCATGAAGGGTGTTATGAGGTTTGAAAGGAAGGGCAAGTTGTGCCCTATGTATATCGGGCCTTTTGAGAACCTCAAGAGGGCTGGGGATGTGGCTTATAGACTTGCACTACCACCTAGTATCTCAGCAGTTCATCCCGTATTCCATTTTTCCATGCTCTGGAAGTATCACGGCGATCCGTCTCATGTGTTAGACTTCAGCTCAGTCCAGTTGTACAAGGATCTATCTTATGTTGAGCAGCCATTGGCCATTTTTGACAAGCAGGTCTAAAAGTTAAGGTCAAAGAACATTGCGTTAATGAAGGTGCAGTGGAGGGGTCATTCGTTCGAGGAGGTGACTTGGAAGACCGAGCATGATATGCACGGCCGTTATCCTCACCTTTTCACCATTCTAGGTATGTCTCTATACACATTGGAGGACTAACATTATGTTTTAAGAGGGGGAGATGTAACGACCCGGCCGGTCATTTTAAGGGTATTAGCTCCGAACACCTAATTATTTCTCCACCTATTTCATGTTGTGGTTACGTAACTTGTCGGGAGGATTTGTTTTGGGTTTCAGAGTGAAATGGGACACATAGTCCCTAAAATGGATGTTTTAGTCGTAAAAATTGATCGTAATTAGAATTGTATGAAGACGACTCCGGAATGGAGTTTGGAAGGTTCCTATAGCTCCGTAGGGTGATTTTGGTCTTAGGAGCGTGTTCGGGTGTTGAATTGGAGGTCCGTAGGTCATTTAGCGTCAATTGGCGAAAGTTAGAAAATTTGATAATTTTTGGAAAATTTGACCGGGAGTGGACATTTTGATACATGGGTCGGATTCCAATTATTGAAGTTGGAGTAGGTCCGTAATGTTAATTATGACTTGTGTGCAAAATTTGACGTCAATCGGACTTGATTTGATAGGTTTCGGCGTCAAGTGTAGAAGATTGAAGCTTTAAAGTTCATTAGGCTTGAATCGATGCGCAATTCATATTCTTAGCATTTTTTGATGTGATCTAAAGGCTTGACTAAGTCCATATGATTTTTTAGGACTGGTCGGTATATTTGGTCGAGGTCCCGGGGGCCTCGGGTGGATTCCGGATGGTTAACAGATCAAATTTAGACTTGTGAGAATGGTTGAAGGAACAAGTTTTGGTGTAATCGCACCTGCGCAAGATTTACCGCAGGTGCGAACCCGAATAAGAGAGCAATTGGGTGCAGATAAGGGGCTCAAGGAAATGACCAGTGGTCGCAGATGCGACGTAAAGGCCGCATAAGCGGAGTCGCTCCTGTAGAAGAGTGACCGCAGAAGCGAAAATGGGCGAGGAAGCTGGGACCGCAGAAGCGGCTTGGAGCCCGTAGAAGCAAGTTTGAAGGAGTGGTTGAGGATACCGCATGTGCGAGGGTAACCGTAGAAGCGGATAAGTTGTCACTTCTGCGACGCCGCAGATGCGGCTAAGTTTTCGCAGAAGCGGAAGTGCTGGGCAGGACACTTAAATACAAGGGTTCGCGATTTTGGCAATTCTTTAGAGCATTTTCAAGGGATTTCCTGAGGGTAAGTCTCTTGTACTTATTTTTGATCAATAACCTTGTTTCCCCATTGATTTACCCACCTAGATTGTATGTGTTTAATGTGGAATTTGGGAGTTTGAGGCTAGGGATTTGGAGAGTTTAATTTGGGGATTTGAGTGGCGATTTCGTGTCGGATTTTGGTAAAAATTGTATAGTTTGACTCATGGTCGAATGGGTGTATGTAATTTGTGACTTTTACCCGATTCCGAGATGTGGGCCCGGGTCGACTTTTTGGGCCGAATTTTCAATTCTATGCTAAAGTCGTAGTTTCATTATTTAAATTAGTTTCTTGTAGTTATATTTGTAGTATGAAATTGCTTTGGCTAGATTCAAGCGGATCAGAGCTGGAAAGTCGAGGGAAAGGCATTCTTATCGATTGATTGAGCGAGATCTAAGGTAAGTGACTTGTCTAACTTTGTGTTGGAAAAATCTCCTTAGGATTTGGTATTGTTGTAAAAATTATGATATGTGAGCATTGCGTATGCAAGGTGACGAGTGCGTACACAGGCTAATTGTGGAAACTTCGATTCTTGCTAAGTATATTTCTTTTAAATTCCTTAACCGAGCTGCCTTAGCATGTGTAACTGTCATGTTTACCCTAGCATCGCATGTCTACGTGTATTAACTCTTACTTGCAATTTGTGCAATGTGCTTAGTTAAATTACTTGATTTCCTTTGATTTGAATTAAATCTATAACTGAAAGATTTCTTTTTGTAAATTCGTTGTTCATTCAGTTTGGTTATCTGCTGCATATTTAGTTTTGGGAGTACGAGGCGTTTACTCGGGAGATCCCCCTGTCTTGCATATTTACTTTGAAACTACGAGGCGGTACCTCGAGAGATCCCCCTATCTTGCATATTTACTTTGGGACTATGAGGCGGTACCTCGGGAGATCCCCCCTTGTCGTGCATATTTACATTTGGGACTATGAGGCGGTACCTCAGGAGCGCCCCTGTTGTTTACCTCTATTTGCTGTGCCGTTATTTTCTAAAATTTTCTCGTTGTTTAAATTCTCAGTCATTTCAAAATATTGTTATATATTCTGCCTTGATTTTCTTTTAAACCAGTAGGGCCCTGACCTGAGCTCGTCACTACTCTACCGAGGTTAGACTTGGCACTTACTGGGTACCATTGTGGTGTACTCATACTACAGTTCTGCACATCTTTTTGTGCAGATCCAGGTTCTTCCTACCATACCATATACTAGTGAGTTGGACCGCACGTGGACACTTCAAGGTATATCTGCCAGCGTCTGCAGATCTCGGAGTCCCCCTCTATCCTTATTACATTGTTTTCCCTATTTTCTTTAGACTTTGATGTATAGAGACACTTAGTATTTTCTTTTAGAAGCTTGTGACTTATTTCCACCGGATTTTGGGAGTTGTAATTATTGCTTTGCAGTTGTATATTTATTTCATGTGTTGAAAATTGGGCTTCCGTTCTATATTATGTTATTCCGCAAATTTGTTAGGCTTACCTAGTCTTAGAGATTAAGTGCCATCACGACATCCTACGGAGGGTGAATTGGGGTCATGACAAGTCTCCCCTGTAATTGGGGTCATGAAAAGTCCTAACAGCATAACCATAACACAACGATGTAAACCAACACAGAAACAACACCGGCCACAATGCCATAAACATTACATTACCAAGATGGAGTATCCTTAACATAAACTATACAGAGGAAATATAATTTGTAGAAAGTTTGATTTTAACATCATGGACACAACTACATAACTATTCAAACAAATGAGGATACTTCTTCTTCATCTCTTTCTCGGCTTCCTAAGTGGCCTCTTTGACCTGAAGGTTTCGCCATAACACTTTCATGGAGGCAATCTCTTTGTTTCTCAGCTTTCGGACGTGCCTATCAAGAATGGCAACTGGAATCTCTTCATAAGTCAATTCCTCATTAAACTCTATAGTCTCAACCGAAACAATAAGCGACGTATCTCTTTCATCAATATGGATACATGAAACACCGGGTGCACTAAAGATATCTCTGGAGCTAGTTCAAGCCTTTACGCCACCTGACCAATCCTCTGAATGATTTTGTACGGTCCGACATACCTCAGACTCAATTTTCATTTCTTACCAAACCGCATTATACCCTCTATAGGGAAACCTTCAAGAATACCCAATCATCTTCTTGAACTCCAAATCCTTACGACGTACATCTGAATAGGACTTCAGGCAACTCTGGGCAGTTTTTAACAGTTCCTTAATGATCTTAACCTTCTCCATAGCTTGATGCACGAGGTCTGGCCCTATCTACTCCGTTTCCCTAATCTCGGACCACCCAATGGGAGATCTACATCTCTTGCCATATAGAGCCTCAAACGGTGCCATCTGAATGCTAGCATGATAACTGTTGTTGTAGAAAAATTCTATGAGTGGCAAATGATCATCCCATCTACCCTTGAAGTCAAGAACACTAGCGCGCAACATATCCTCAAGGTTCTGAATGGTCCACTCTGCTTGCACGTCGGTCTGTGGATGAAAAGCTATACTAAGGTTAACCTGGGTACCCAATGCTTGCTGAAATGTCTTCCAAAAATTAGTTGTGAACTATGGTGCCCCTTGATCGGAGATAATAGAAACTGGAATGCCATGCAACCTGACTATTTCCTTGATATATAACTGAGCATACTATTCCACCGTGTCGATAGCCTTAACAGGTAAGAAGTGTGCTGATTTTGTGAGTCGATCCACAATCACACAAATCGAGTCGAACTTTCGAGGATTGTAAGGTAGTCCTACCACAAAGTCCATATTGATCATCTCCCATTTTCACATCGGAATTTCTATATTATGTGCCAACCCATCGGCCTTTGATGTTCGGCCTTCACTTGCTGACAATTTGGACATCTTCCCACAAATTCAGCTACATTCATCTGCATATCATTCAACTAGTAGCCTTCCTTAAGATCATGGTACATCTTCGTAGAGCCTGGGTGCACGGAATACCTGGAAGTGTGAGCCTCGGTCATGACTCTTTCCCGGAGACTATCTATATTTGGAACACATAATCGCCCTTGGTACCTTAGCGCACCATCATCCATGCCAAGAGAAGAAGCCATAGTCTTATGTTTATGAATCCCCTCCTTCAATTATACCAACAATGGATCGTCGTATTGCTTCTCCTTGACTTCCACAACAAGCGATGATTGAGCCCTATTTTGCACAAGTACCCCTCCTTCAATAGAGTTCGCAAGGCGAAGTCCCAAACTAGAGAACCGGCTAACCTACTTGGCCAACGGCCTTTGATATGCCTCCAAGTGAGCCAAACTACCCATAGATTTCCAGCTAAGAGCATCTGCCACAACATTAGCCTTTCCCGGATGATAGAGAATATCGAAGTCGTAGTCCTTGAGTAACTCAAGCCATCTTCTCTGCCTCAGATTCAATTAATTCTATTTGAAAATATATTGAACGCTCTTATGGTCCGTGAATATATCCACACGGACCCCATACCAATAATGATGCCAAATCTTCAACGCGAAAACCATCGCTGCGAGCTCTAAGTTATGTGTCGGATAGTTCTTCTCATGATTCTTGAGTTGCCTAGAAGCATAAGCGATCACCTTTCCATGTTGCTTCAATAAACACCCTAGTCTGATTCTCGAAGCATCACAATATACTACAAACCCATCCGTACCCTCTACCAAGGTCAACACCGGTGCCGTAGTCAATCTTGATTTCAACCCTTGGAAGCTCTTTTCACAAGCATCTGACCATTGGAACATAACTGCCTTTTGCGTCAATTTAGTCAACGGAGAGGCAAGAGTAGAGAACCCCTCCACAAACTTTATGTAGTACCCAACTAAGCCAAAGAAACTGCGAAGGTGTGTTTGTTTTGTGTGTGGGGGAGACGGGTGACGTGGCGAGTTTTGATTTGTTCGGGGATGGTGGCATGGATTGCCAAAGTGGAATAGGGAGTGGTCTTGGACAGGGTCAGATTTGATTTGGGCTTGTGTATTGGGCTGGTTTTAATTTATCAAATAGCCATTTCGTTTTTAATTGGGCAATTGCAACTGTAGCCATTTAGACTTTAACCTCTTTAAAATTAATTTAATTAAACTTAATTAATTTTGATAAAATATAATAGAAAATATAATCATCAAATACACTACTAATTAATGTAATTAATTAACTAATTATTAAAATATCTTATTTTCCTATTTGTGACACTAATTTTGAATTATTTTTAAATAGTAGGCTAATTTACTAAAATTAAGAAATAACGTTCAAAATTAATTATATGACATATGTAATGAATATAAAGGTTATGTTAATAGTCTCAAAATAGTGAGAATAATATATTTATAATTATATTATACTAAATTATTAGTTTTAACATTATTAATTGCTTAATTTGTATAAAAATATGTATTATTGATTAGAAAATACTTTCAACATATTTATTTTAAATCAATAAGTATAAGTAAATTAATTTTAAAAAGGAGGGTCAAAATTGGTAGTCAACAGCTGCCCCTCTTTGACCGGAGAAGATAAAAGAGTTTTCAGGCAAAAATATCGAACAAAGACCAATTTTGTCCCGACTTTAGGCATATATTGCAGGAATGACAAAGTGATTCGAGGAAGATTATGAGTTGCAGGATTTAAGGAAAGAGTTAAGGAAGATTTTGGAGGAGTTTTGGGAAATTGGAGCCAAATTCTAGCTTCGAATTGCTTACATACCTTGGGCTTAACGATGATCAGGCCTCATGTAGTTCTGCAATGATGATTTGGAGAAGACGATGCTTGCAGGAATTGCCCCAGTATCATATTATGATGAGACATCAAGACGGGAAGATTTTGGTACCCAAGATAACTCGAATTGTGGCTTAATTAGGAGAGTTCACAGATTTGATTATTTAGAGTTCTACTGATTGTATTTTGAGTTTCAGTTTTGATCCTGGGCCACTTATGAGTTTGTTTTCCCTCATAGTATTGTAGCTTGGTTTGTGTCACGCCCCAAAATCGGGGAGCGCGACCGGCGCTCAACCGAGTAACCCGGCCGAGCAAGCCTGTTAGATTTCCTTCTACCCAAGTCATTCATAAATAAATAGGAGATGTACTCCATTAATCAAACATTGGAAAGATTTTATTAACAACTTCTTTTTCATTCCCATTAGCAGCTTCATTCATAATTTCCAAAACATTACAAGTTTATATAATTAATAAAAAATATAATTTCCAAATACCAACATTTGTAGTTCAATTCCCAATATCAACCATAACCCACAACCTGTCTACGGAGCCTCTAAGTACAATAGAAGAGTAATATAGAAATGCCGGCAACAAGGCCCCGGCTATACCTCAAAACACAGTCCATGAGAAACAAAAGATACATGACCCCGAAATGAAGTGGGGCTCACCAAATCAGCTGAAAAGAGTGTATTGCTATCACTGATCAATGTCGTCTGCTGTAGAACCACCTGCATCCATTAAAGATGCAGCGCCCCCGGCAAAAGGGACGTTAGTACTGTCGAATAGAACTAGTATGTATAGCTAAAAATCCTCTTTCAAAATAGAATGCCCATATAATAAAAAGGCAATACATAGAAACAGCAAGTCACAGTCAACAATATCCAAATGTCCAGTTAAAACATAATGATTTTAAAAATACAAACTTCATATACAATTTTTGGTTGGGAGATCATTAGCAGCGACATACCACCGTCTTTGTTAGCACGGAGTCTGATCATGCCCGATCGGCTAGGCCATCTCCCCACGAACAATTTGGTTTGACAGGTGATGCAAAAGAAAGTTGTTACCAAGAGAAGTACCACCATGTGCGCAACATGGCATCCGATCTCCACCCGATCAGCTAGGCCAACTTCCCACTTACGCCGTGTGGATTGGCTTTTCCAATCCACAATTATTACTAGTTTCATCCCAATAAAGGGGAATAATATCACAATTTCTCCAATATTTCAATTTCATCCGAAATAAGGGGAATAATCACAATCCACCCCTACACCGGCACGTGTAGTTTTAGTTGTGGGCCTTATGACCCAACCGTCCTCAGTTTTGCTAATGATGCTCCCAAAAATATTTTTGATTTGATTTGCTCACAGAGATAACATAAATACAATTGTACTCACCTCAACATCTTTCACATTGTATAAATTCTCATTAGTATTTCCAGTCATTACAACGATAATATTTCCTTGGCTCATTTGGCCATTCACAAGATTCTTTATTACTGGCACGGTGGCCGTATTTCATATTCCACACTTTCACCTCTTTCAATTTCAAAGATCACCATCAAATATCAACATATAGAATATTTCAGAAATCATATAATTCAAATCCATTTGTAATGGGAACTTTAAACACAAATGGTCTCTTTCCAAAGAATGGGTCATACCAACCAGCAGTAGAAACACACAACAAATTCATAAATAATCAATACACCATTTATTCTTGCAAGACTCTTCCCCAGAAATGACAATGTACAATTTCAACTCACGAGTATGTAAGAACTCGAATCACACTGGATATATTTATAAAGCAAAGAATTAGTTAAAGCAGCCACTTATGGGCATGAATTGAGTATAAAAGCTTTTAGGCAATACTATTTTCGAAGTCATTTTTAAACAATTGAGTCGAGGCTCATTTCATATTCTGTATCGCATCCTCTATTTTTAATTTGTACTGCTAGCCACAATCATAACTTAAATTCTTGGCACGTTGGCCAAACTCTATATCCCTAATTCACTTATTTCATTTTCAAGCATCTTTACAGATTATCAACAACAAGATATTTTCAATGAAGACTTCAAGTACACATATGAGCAATTTAGAGTTTTAAGCACATCGAGTTTTTCTCACCCAATTGGTATACTAGTTTTCATTTAAAACACGACCCAAAGTCATAACATTTTAATACGCAAACCATAATTTGAACATATATCTTTGGACATAAGGCTCATTCGGAATAGTCAAGTTTATAGGAGATAACCCGAAATATAGAAATTAGAAGTATTGAGCCAACCATACTTTAACTTACGGGAACATTATGGAATTCGATTCTAACAGAGAAAATTTAGCCAACATACCTCAATTGAGCTTCCTTACACTCTAAAATATACCTGAAATCTTAGCAACTTCAATCTATTTTTAAAATGTAACAAATTGAATCAAAATTAGGAGGATGATCATGGTTCTAGCTCATTTGAGGATTTCATCAAACACTAGGTGTACATTAAAGTTTAAAGGTTCTTCTATGGTGGGTTCCATCATCCCAAACCCATTATCTACCACTCCCATGCCAAAATATTATCTTACTAATTACCAAATTCTAGACAAAATTCGAAATTGAGGGTTAGGGTGTAGAATCTTACCTTTAGGATAAATACCTTGTGGGTTTTCCTTGTTAATCTTCTAATATTTGAGCAAGACTTGATGAATAATTAGCCTAGGGTTTCCTCTATCTCTAAAATACTCACACTTCTCTCTAAAACATCAGATTTTTGCTCAAAAATGCTCCACTGCATCTATTTAACGAAGTAGGGTTGGGTTATAAAAACTCAAAAATAAAGCTCTGTAACAGGATATGCGGTCCGCATATCGGCCGCATAATTGGCCTCCAGAACTGGGAATAATCTACCTAGGTTTGCGGTCAGTATGCGGCCCGCAGAATAGTTCTGCAGTCGCATAGTTGATCGCAGAATAGCATCCAAACCTGACCATACCTGCCTCACTTTGCGGCCATTATGCGGCTCGCAGAGTGATTCTGCGGTCACATAATGGACCACAGAAACGCATTTCTCTGCCAAAAGTTTTCCTTTACTCCTTAGTGCATTGTTCAACACAAAAAGTCTGGCACACATGAAACCTTGAATCCTCAAACACGTAAGCCTACTCCGGCAGCACAAAACCTTGAATTCATTTGCGAAATGTTACGGGGCTTTACACTTAAATACTTTGAAATTTTCCGGGATGTTACATTCTCCCCCGCTTAGGATCATTTGTCCTCAAATGAGGGTCAAAATCCATCATTTGAATTCAATGTGGCTCAACTGTTAGTTCACACACACCAGTAGTTTCAAAATTTGGCTAACTCCCTAAATGTCCAAAAATTTCGCCAGAGTCTCCACTTTAACTGGACCTATCCACTTGTCAGAGTAATACCAAAACAACTCCTAACAATACATCCACAACTCAACAAAGCATCTCGATGTATATCAACATCACTAATCTCAACATTACATGCATTGCATTATCACAAGTAGCATCTGGACAAGAACCGCACATATTTAAATCGGAACACAAAGAAAGTACCTTTCGATTCACAATCATTTGACTATACACTCAAGTGGGAACATTTTATTTCCTTAACACTTTTGGCCCTCACGTTGGCCTCCTCGACTTACAAACTTCGTCATAACACATTAATAGAGGCAATCCCAGCTCCTGGACTTATCTAACAAGGATAGCAAATAGTTGCTCCTCATAATCCAATTATCCATTAACTTCACCTTCGTAGACATAGACACATGAAATACAGGGTACACAGAGAACAATAATAGGGAAACATCATACTCATAGTTTGGCCTATTTCCTTCAAGATTTCATAAGGCCTAATGTGACTACACATACTTTTCCTTTATTAACAATTCACATAGCATCCTCATGGAGAAAATATTGTGAATAACCCGTTATCTTTCTTCAACTCTAAGTCTCTACGCCCAACACCCAAACTAAACCTTTGGCGACCTCCAACGATTAGTCTAAGATGTGCTAGCTTGAATATGACCATAAAACTTCCTATCCAATATATTTAATCACGGGATGATGCTCCTTCTTTGACATATTTGAATCTTCAACCCCCATAGGTTACTATAAATATGAACAACGAGGTTCGAGATTGGCTAGAATTATTCAACAATCCATCAATGTGCTGAGCACGACATTTCAGGAGGTTATATGCTAAGAGACATGAAGGTTACTACCAACAGTGATGGCATGGTTAATCATTGTGATGACATAATTGATTCGACAAATGAGGCATAGAGTTGCCTAGTAGGCATTGATAATGTAGGGACCATGTTCATAATTCTGAGATTTAAAAGAAATGAGTCATGAAAAGGACAACAACAATTGTTTTATTTCATATGTGCCTTGTTTGACAATAGTAGGCCTCAAAGAGAGATAGCCAAGTATGGGACACAATTAGCATCTTGGAATGTAGGAAAAAAATCAATTTAACTCGAAATGAGAATATTCTAACACTCTGAATGTGATATGGGTTTCAAGATACACGAAATTTCATTACACTCTTAACAGTATTTGACGCAGGAAATCTATGCCACAAACCCATGAGGTTGAAAAAGAAGTTGAACACTTATGAGACTATTATCATTCTGACAGCTTAACCTTTGCCAATAGTTGATCCTATATGAGAGGACTAGAGATACGACGAATTTGTGAAAATCTCAAATTTCCCAAAAACTTTTATACGGACAAGTGACCCCTTTCAATTGACAGCTACACATATGATAGGTGCTGAGATATGCTCTTATGTTACTAAACAGTGAAAAGGGTTCATGATAATATTCACAAAGGAGTAAAGTGACTATTCCAATACTAGGAGCCACATACACCGGAGAGAAAAAGATTGGCTCAAGAAGGATCTTGACACTAGGCTTCTTGACATTAAATTTGATACCACATAGGTAAATATTATGGCGGTGCATGCAAAGGCACCAGTTAGCAGATGTTAACCTTTCGAATCAAAACGTTCTGTAAGAAATTCATCAGGTATAGTCAATTGTTGAGAAGTTAGGAAAGCAGATGGGAAGTACTAATCCTATAGTTATAACTCAATTCAAGGACATAATTATAGAACTCAATTTCTCAAGAGGTTGTAAATAGGAGAATTTGTGATAGAGTGGCTTCATGAATAATGCGTCTCATTCAAAGAGTAGGTACATGCCACGTTTTGTGATTCAACATTTTGGTTAAGACCATATTTATGTAGGCCTCTTCGATATGGATGTACATATACAACAAGTAAAATAATGCGGTGTTCATAATGATGTACTAAGGAGTGATTTACTTGATGACTTTACATTGACAGGGCAGTACCTTAATTGATACTCTTCTACTCCATATCCAACACATACATTAGTACCATAGTGACAGACATATCCCTGAATGACATCTCATACACTTCACGCAGCGAGGATGGGGTCCGCTAAACTGACTCGCTCCCACTTACCTGATATTTACCCTTTTAGCATACATCATAAGCATTTCACTTAGTATTCCTCCAAGCCTTCATGCCGGGATTAATAACCTCTGCAACAGCACATTGTATAGACATTTGAAATTGCCCAAATCTACCACCCCCTACACGCTTCTGAGCATACTCACAACATGACACAAAATATTCCTGCCCGCATATCGGGCAGACCGGGCTAGGTGTATCCAACCTAGGACATTTGTTCTTATTGTGCCCCCTCTTTCCACAACCATAACATATTTCAAGAATCAACCAACATAAAAATGAGTTGCTAAACCCGAGTGGCTCTTCTTTCATATCAAACATTCCGCCTTATTGATGCCAATAATCCTCTTTCATTTCTTAGGTGCTCTCACCACATAAACTGGTGGTATTAATAGAAATAGGGACACTTCCCCTAGCAACTGGTTCTTTCATTCACTGCTCGCTGACTCGAATTTATGTGTTACTCATATGGAAAATGAGACATGACGAGGAAATTAGTTTCCTATCTTGAGCTCTATAGCACGATCTGGAGTATCAAAGAAGTGTGAAATTCCTAAATGTCCAAGTAGCCTCCTCATTATAGATGTGGTCAATAATGCATCGATATGAAGGACTATACTAAAAACGGCTCCGAGACATCCTATGACACTTTAAAACCATAGGCTCTGATACCAAGTTTGTCACGCCCCGAAATCGGGGAGCGCGACCGGCGCTCAACCGAGTAAACACGGCCGAACAAGCCTATTATATTTCCTTGTACCCAACTAATCCATAAATAAAGAGGAGATGTACTCCATTAATAAAACATTGGAAAAACTTTATTAACAATTTCCTTTTCATTCCCATTAGCAGCTTCATTCATAATTTCCAAAATATTACGAGTTTATAGAATTAATAAAATACATGATTTTCAAATACCAACATTTCTAGTTCAATTCCCAACATCAACCACAACCCACAACCTATCTACGGAGCCTCTAAGTATAATAGAAGAGTAATATAGAAATGCCGGCAACAAGGCCCCGTCTATACCTCAAAACCTAGTACATGAGAATCAAAAGATATATGACCCCGAAATGAAGTGGGGCTCACCAAATCAGCTGAATAGAGTGTACTGCTATCACTGATCAATGTCGTCTGCTGTATAACCACCTGCATCCATTAAAGATGCATCACCCCTGGCAAAAGGGACGTTAGTACCGTCGAATAGCACTAGTATATATAGCTAAAAATCCTCTTTCAAAATAGAATTCCTATATAAGAAAAGGCAACACATAGAAATAGCAAGTCACAATCAACAATATCCATATGTCCAGTTAAAACATAATAATTTTCAAAATACGAACTTCATATATAATTTTTTGTTGGGAGATCATTAGCACCGATATACCACCGTCTTTGTTAGCATGGAGTCCGAACACGCCCGATCGGCTAGGCTATCTACCAACGAACAATGTGATTTGAAAGGTGATGTGACAGAAAGTTGTTACCAAGAGTAGTACCACAATGCGTGCAACATAGCGTCCGATCTCCACCCGATCAGCTAGGCCGCCTTCCCACATATGTCGTGTGGGTTGAATTTTCCAATCCACAATTGTTACCTGTTTCATCCCAATTAAGGGGAATAATATCACAATTTCTCCAATATTTTAATTTCATCGCAAATAAAGGGGAATAATCACAATCCACCCCTACACCGGCACGTGTAGTTTCAGGTGTGGGCCTTATGACCCACCCTTCTATGGTTTTGCTAATGATGCTCCCAAAAATATTTTTGATTTGATTTGCACACAGAGGTAACATAAATACAATTGTACTCACCTCAACATCTTTCACATTATATAAATTCTCATTAGTATTTCCAGTCATTCACAACGACAATATTTCCTTAGCTCATTTGGCCATTCACAAGATTCTTTATTCCTGGCACGATGACCGTATTTGATATTCCACACTTTCACCTCTTTCAATTTCAAATATCACTATCAAATATCAACATATAGAATATTTTAGAAATCATATACTTCAAATCTATTTGTAATGGGAACTTTAAACACAAATGGTTTCTTCCAAAAGAATGGGGCATACCACCCAGCAATAGAAACACACATAAAAAACATAAACAATCAATACACCTTTTATACTTGCAATACTCTTCCCGAGAATTGACAATGTACAATTTCAATACACGAGTATGTAAGAACTCGAATCACACTGGATATATTTATAAAGCAAAGTATTAGTTAAAACAGCCACTAATGGGCATGAATTGAGTTCAAAAGCTTTTAGGCAATTCTATTTTCGAAGTCATTTTTAAACAATTGAGTTGAGGCTCATTTCATATTATGTATCACATCATCTCATTTAATTTGCACTACTAGCCACAATCATAACTTAAATTCTTGGCACGTTGGCCACACTCTATATCCACAATTCACTTATTTCATTTTCAAGCATCTTTATAGATTATCAACAACAAGATATTTTCAATGAAGACTTCTGGTACACATATGAGCAATTTAGAGTCTTAAGCACATCGAGTTTTTATCACCCAATTGGTATACTAGTTTTTATTTAAACATGACTCAAAGTCATAACATTTTAATACGTAAACCGTAATTTGAACATATATCTTTCGACATAAGGCTTATTCGGAATAGTCAAGTTTATAGGAGATAACCCAAAATATAGAAATTAGAAATATTGAGCC
Source organism: Nicotiana tabacum (assembly GCF_000715075.1). Classification (NCBI taxonomy): domain Eukaryota; kingdom Viridiplantae; phylum Streptophyta; class Magnoliopsida; order Solanales; family Solanaceae; genus Nicotiana; species Nicotiana tabacum. The sequence goes on along the minus strand of NC_134091.1, from coordinate 75,152,398 downwards.
AACCATACTTGAACTTACGGGAACATTATGGAATTCGATTCTAAGAGAGAAAGTTTAGACAACATACCTCAATTGAGCTTCATTACACTCTAAAATATTTCGGTAATCTTAGCAGCTTCAATCTATTTTAAAAATGTAAAAATTGAATTAAAATTAGGAGGATGATCATGGTTCTGGCTCATTTGAGCATTTTATCAAACACTAGGTGTGCATTAAAGTTTCAATTTTTTTTTGGTGGGTTCCATCATCCCAAACCCATTATCTACCATTCTTAGCTCAACAATCTTCTTACACCCTTTGATAACACATGCATGCAAGATGGACAACTCCCATGCCCAAAAATTATCTTACTAATTGCCCAATTCTAGACAAAATTCAAAATTGAGGGTTAGGGTGTAGAATCCTACCTTTAGGATGAAGACCTTCTGTGTTTTCCTTGTTAATCTTCCAAGATTTGAGCAAGACTTGATGAATAATAAGTCTAGGGTTTCCACTCTCTTTAAAGCACTCTTACTTCTCTCTAAAACATTAAATATTTGCTCAAAAATGGTCCATTGCGTCTATTTAAGGAAGTAGGGTAGGATTATAAAAACCCAAAAATAAAGCTCTGAAATAGAATATGAGGTCGCATATGCGGTCCGCATATCGGCCGCACAATTGGCCTGCAGAACTGGGAAAAATTTGCTTGGGTTTGCGGTCACTATGCGGCCCGCAGACCTGTTCTACAGTCGCATAATGAATCGCAGAACAGTTCTGTAGTCACATAGTTGATCGTAGAATGGCATCCAAACCTTCCCATACATGCCTCACTCTATGGCCATTATGCGGCCCACAAAGTGATTCTGCGGTCGCATAATGGACCACAGAAATGCATTTCTCTGCCAAAAATTTTCCTTTACTCCTCAGTGCATTGTTCAAACCAAAAAGTCCAGCACACACGAAACCTTGAATCCTCAAACACGTAAGCCTACTCCGGCACCACGAAACCTTGAATTGATTTGAGAAATTTTACGGGGCTTTACACTTAAATACTTCGAAATTTTCCTGGGTGTTATAGTTTGCTGCTTTGAAGAAGTTCCAATGTTTGATCCTAAAAAACAAAATACACACATACCCATATTTCGTTATGCAGATATGGTAAGATGTGATGTAAACGATGCAGGAATAATGATGCCTGGCTGCTGGCTAGTCGTTATTTGGGATCGGGGCGACGGGATACTTGAATTTGACTCGATTATTAGTCAGGATGTGTATCATTCCATAGTTGTCGGAGCATTAAGTCTCCTCGCGATTGGAGTATCTCCACACGATGGGAGTAGTTGACTTGAAATGTAAAATATTGCATGATGGTGTATCTCCACGCGATGGGAGTAGGTAACGTTTAATGTATCTTTGCACGATGGGAGTGGATTTGAAATGTAAAGTATATGTAAGCAGCATAAACAAAACATAAAAATATTTAAGATAAAATAAAGAAATAGGGAGCATGCCCAAGAGATACTCTTGATTGCAAAAGTAAAATTGGCTGTCACTCGACAGAACGTATGGTGGGATTGGACGGCTCATCCTTCGATTGGTGAAGTTGGCGACAAAGTTTGCAATTATCTACTTGAAATCTCTGATATGGCGGAGTGATGGTGTGAAATGCTCCAGTAGGCGAAGCAAACAATTTTCTATATACACGGCTTTGACTGGCACGGTCAACGGCTCGATTCGTACAAGGCGCTCCGATTGGCCGAGCTGACGGCTTGCTATGTACATGGCTCTGATTGGTGCAGCCGACGGCTCACTATATACAAGGTGCTCTGCTTGGTTGAGGACACAGTTTGTTGTATACAATATGCTCCAATCGCATCAGAGACTTGGTTTTAGGATACCTTCAAAGAATTTTTGAGTTAGTCCTTAGTCATATGAGGAAATAAATTAAAGAATGATAGAGAGATAGGGTTCATGAGCGAGTAGCGGGTCCGCCATTGCTCTGATTGTGCCCCAGCATTCTTCCTCTCGTACTGGTCCTACGTTTAAAGAAAAATGGGGTGTTGGTTTGTGTTGACCTTGGTCCTGGCCTTGCCCCAAGTCTGGTGAGATTATGCTACTATGTTCGGTAGGTGGAATGATAGTTTTTAGATTATGGCAAATGTCGTCATTCCGGATTATGATATTTTTAAAAATTCCTTCCGACAAGAATGTTATTGCTGGATGACTCTATCTCATTTATTTTCTATTCATGGAGATGCCCCTGGTGACGTTTAGTCTTGCCGTCGTGATTGCATCCTAATATAAACGAATGCATTACAAAGGTTTTCCTTGTGTTATGACCAAACCTTCTCAGGTGGACTACGTAACCAAACACAATCAGGTTTGAACGTAGTTCGAGGGTAATAAAATGATAAAATTAATTAATGATGATGACCGAGCCTGACTCAGGCAGCCTAAGTGTCCAAATGGAATTAAGTCAAAACGTAGTTCGATTACAATAGATGCAAAGTGATAAGAAATTGTAAAATGAAGTGGTCGAGCCTGACTTAGACTGCCTACGAATCCAAATGGAATCATGCCAGAATGCAGTTCAATTACAATAGATGACTGAATCCGAAGAGGACTGCCTACATATTCCTACCAAAGGAAATCAAGTCGTGGCGTAGTTTCGAGTACATACAAAAATATATTGGGATTTTCTATTACAAAAGTGGAGGGAGACCGAACCCTACATGGGATTCCAACGTATGCCACTATAGGAAGTCAAGTCGGGCGTAGTTTTGTTACTACCAAACCCTAATTCTATTGTCTTCAATTGTAGTATCTCTTGATTGCATCAGAGTTTACAGGCTTCGTACTGACTCTTCCGTCCATCACTGCTAATATGAAAGATCCTCCTGACAATGCTCGATGAACCAAATAAGGAGCCTGCTAATTTGGTGAGGATTTTCCCTTGGCTTCTTCCAGATGAGGTAATATTTTCTTCAAAACCAACTGCGCCGGTGTAAATTATCGAGGTTTCACTTTCTTGTTGATTGCACTAACCATCCTATTTTGATACAACTGACCGTGGCATACTGCTTTCATTCTATTTCCGTCAATGAGCATGAGTTGCTCACCGACCTTGTGGGTATTCTGCGTCGACCTCTGTGGGTATTCTCGCACCCCATTTTCTTGCGAAAGCGGGTTTCGACATGTGACAACTCTTTTAAGGGTATTTTAAAAATAAGAGTCACCACCTAAAAATTTTGAGGTACGTTAGGGCACCTATTTACAAGTAACTGTATTTTAACTAGTCTGTGTTACCAAAGATCAGGTAAGGGCTCAAATTACCTCAAAGAGAAGGTATTCAGCACTCTTCAATGTCCACTATAAAAGAAGTGGATTATACATTACTAAGTAATTGGTACAACCTTTTAGAGGATTACAAGATACGACCTAGTTTAATCTAAGTTCAAACAAACATGTGTACAAATTGTAACAATGGGGGCCATAGGTTTTTTAGCCTAAATGATCACCATGTGCAATATAAATAATACTTCGGAACATCCTTATGTGTAAGGGTTGCTCATATTATTCAGCGGGCACAAACTATCATCTCCTGCTACCCAATTACTATCATAATATTTTTTACCTAAAAGCATTCTAGTTCAATTCTAAATTGCGTCTTATTCGTGGTCTTATCTGTCCCATGCCTATGGTCCAGAAGGCTTTCTACCTTCTACTTTGATAGTTCTAGACTTCGCTTAGGGTTCTCAAAATGAGAAAAATAGGCGTGCAATCATAACAAATAGGACTACACATAATCAACACAAAAGGCTCGAATTAACCTCCTTACATAGACTCAAATACACGCTGTCAAGTAGGAAAGCAGTTATGACTTATGCCAACAATATTAGATAGTTAAGAGGGAAGCTGTAGATAGGCATGTTCGGAATTAAGGCATGTTAAATTGTTCAAAACCTTACATGCATGGTTTCTGTGTGATTGAGCAATTCAGCAGTTGAAATAAAGTCTTAAAGGCGGGATTTCTTGGCAACAGTTTGACAAAATGGTTGTTTTTATACATGGTTCTATTAAAGATCATATGGGCATGATTCTAAGCGAGTGACATCTTCCTATAGGCATAATCTCTAAACAATTTGCGTCTGGGCAGTGAAGTCATTAAGGGCGCAGAATTATTCATTTGTCACTATAGGCATGCTTTCTATACGGACTATGTGGTAAAAGAAAATAGCGGCAATAACAGTGTTGATCACTTGAGTTGAGATCTTATAGGCATAGTGCATGGGAAAGTCACATATTTGAAAGAAATACCAAAGCATACAGTTTCAGTTATTTATATTGACCTCCTATATGCATAATATGCAGGGTAACAAGATCATTACGATACTTGAGCACGAAGGTAAGAAGAATTTGCGGCCCCCAAGTTGAGTGGATAAAGGCATAACTTGGACTGGTTGTGAAAAGATGGAGGATGAGATCCTAGCAGACATGTCTAGCCCACGCATGTTGCATAGGCAAAATCAACATTCTAGGCGAGGGGGAGGCTTATGCTGCATAGGCTACGCAAGCTTACGTAGGCTACGCAGAAGCTATGCAATTTGCCTACGCAACTCATTTTTTAAAAAATAGTGGGTGTCGGGGAGATAGAAAGAGGTGCAAGATTTTGGAGTCTTGAAATTCTAGAGAGAGAAAGGGTCAATCCCTACACTGAATACACTTCAAGGTATGATACATGGAATATTTATGATGTTATAACATCATTAAATTCTTGAACTAACACGTATTTTGATTCAATCCACATGATTTCACTTGAATCTTGAAGAATCACCAAGAACACCAAATAAGAGTTTTTTCAAGGGTTTGCTTCAAAAGGTAAGTTCCTTTACTCCAAGCTCATTTATTAGGTGTATGTGAGTGTATTTATAGTATTCATGATATTGGGAGATGGTTGGGTATTTTTGGTCGGTAGTTGGGAAGACAGTAATAGTAAATTTGGGTATTACACGGAGGTTGTTAAGTTGTGTATAGACCCAATAGACTATTAAGTACTATAAATGACATTGTTAAGCATGGGTGAACACATATGATAGGAGATATGAACCCTAAGTACCTATAGTCAAGAGCTAAGGTCTAAATGGGTCTAGTTGGGTATCGTTGGGAAACTCTTGACTCATGTGAGGTATAATTGTGTAGATTTAGATTGGTTGAAGACCTTGGATACTTGTGATAAATTTTTGGGGTCGTATCAGGGTATTTTGAAACCTACTACTTCATAGAGTTGTCCTCCAAAATTCATATTGTAAAATAGTTTGGAACTTGATTGAAATTGTGGATCGTAGCTTGTGGGGACGAGCGGGTTGGGATTGCACCATTTCTATGAGAAATGTTTTGTCTGATTTTTATTCAAGTGGTTGGATCGGTTATGAATACCATGATTTGATTTAAAAGAGATTTATTTGAGACTTTTAAGCTATTAATCGATTTTGGAAGAAGTCAAATATTTTGGGAGTTACTAGTGGAGACCACAAAGATTGGTTCGAATCTTGAATTTGTTACCATGGAACTACACATACCGGTATAGGGACAACTCATGAATACGGCAACTCCACATTTTCATTTGTTACTTTTGGTGAGGCTCCACTCTTACTGTCGTGGAGTAGTATTTACTTTATACTTTTGGGTCACTGAAGTCTATCTCGGTCGACTATTTTTATTCCGTGTCATAGTGATTCCATAGACAGTAGTTGTTTATTCTTTTGGGTTGTAAGCTATGGTAACTCATATGGCATGCATGAATGAACAATTATCTTTGTCTTTTATTTAATGAAAAGAATTATTTTAAATGGTTAAACTTCATCCATGGATTTTATTATTTAAAATACTTGTGTTTTAAACGGCTTTCGCATGCACATAAAAGTGGGTTTATACGTGGGTTTGGTTTGCTCGGGTTGGGTAGTATGATAAGTGTCGGTCACGTGGATCTTGGGTCATGAAAAACTTGGTATAAGAGCATAAGGTTCTATTTCGTGTCCTAGGGTATCTATGGAATCGTGTCTAGTAGAGTTCTCTTTATCTTTATGTTGTGCACCATACTTATATCGGGAAGGCTACATGAACATTATAGAAATATTTTGCTCTTTTTCTTTATTCTAGATCGTGCAGTAGAGCTTGAATCTAATATGTTGCTTAACTCTTGCTATTATCTCGATTGGCAGAAACATGGTGAACACACGCGGTAGCGACGTAAACAGAGAAGTTGCTTCTATACCCGACGCGTCATCGGGAGGGTCCCCTGCTAGACCTAGGGGCCGACCTCCTAAGGCTGCAAATGTACGAACTATGCCAGTTCCCATAGCTCCTCGAATGGTAGAGGAACATGAGTAAGAATTTGTTGAGGCACCTGCCCCACCTCGAAATCCAAACTGCTTAGATGAGACCCTTCTAGGCATAAGGAAGGCCATGGATACCTTTGTAGAGCTCATGGCTATGCAGACTCAATAGAACCCGCAGATGGGTATTCAAGCACTTTAACAGGGATGTATGAGAGCACCAGTTACTGAGGACATGGCATAATAGGACATGGAGTTTGTAAACCTTGCATCAATGACATTTAAAGGAAAGTATCCTATTGCTGATCCACAAGACTTCTTGAGAAGAGGGAGAAGGCCACTACCTTGCTAGGAGTGAAAGATCATCGAGTTGTTAGGTTAGCTGCCTACCAGTTAAAATATGTGGCTGAGCTATGGTTCAGAGGGGTGGAGAAAAGTAGACCGGAGGATGCACTTCCAATGACTTGGGAGGAATACACCAAAATGTTCATCAAGAAGTGGTTTTCACCAGGAGTTAAGGCTGCTCTCGCAGTATCATTTGAGACATTAAAGCAGGATACTATGTCTGTTTCAGAGTACAACATTAAGTTTGAGAAGTTATAACACTATTATCCCTACCTAATCCCCAAGGATGATTACAAGATTGATCATTTTGCTCGTGGGTTGATTCTGAGTATTTCAAAGGAAGAGGCTAGTGGATGGAGGAACACTACTTATGATGACTTCGTGGTCTTGGCTATGGATCTTGAGAGGATTCATCAAAGGGAAAAGGTCAGTAAGGAACAGAACAAAAAGGCTCGTACCTTTGGTACTTTCGGTCCAGTGCCTAGTTTGAGAAAGGGTCAAAAAAATAGGGGGCCATCAGGGCCACCACAGTCTATCATAAAGACCACTTTCAGTAGCCGACCAGTGGCACATAAATTGGGACATGGAGGTCATACCATCTCAGAGTGACTGCAGGACCACTCAACAGGTTCAGAGTAGTGTAGGTTCACGTCCCAGACATTCTAACTCTTCTCCGGTGATTCGAGGCCCATGATATGGGTGTGGTTAGATAGGACACGTGAAAAGGTTCTGCCCCAATGGGAAACAGGGATCGAGGGCCCAGCAAATAACTTCCATAGCTACTATTTCAGCTACACCACCCAGACCTCGGGGAAATGGGACCCAAAGTAGGCATAATGCAGGAAAGGCACATCAGAGAGCTGCTACTTCTATGGGCACTCAACCCCACTTCCATGCTATGCCTACTAGTCATACTGCAGAGGCTTCGAATGTCATTGTCACAAGTATACTCACTGTTTGCACACTTGATACTTATGTTCTTATGGATCCTAGATCTAAGATTTCCTATTTTACCCTATACTTTGCTTTGGATTTCAGGATAGAGCTAGAACAATTACTTGAACTATTTTTTCTGTCTACTCCAGTTTGAGATTCTATTATTACTTCTTGGGTCTATAGGGGTTATGTAATTATAGTACCGGATCGAGAGACCACGGCATATCTCATTGAGTGAGAGATGGTTGACTTTGACATAATCATGGGGATGGATTAGTTATTCAAGTTTTATGCTACCCTTGATGTCTTGCTAAAGTAGTCAAGTTTGAATTCACCAATGAGCCGATTTATGAATGCAACGGAAATATTATTGAACCTCGAGGTAATTTTATTTCTTATCTTAAAGAGAAGAAGATGATTACCAAGGGATGCCTCTACCACTTAAGTTAGATTCATAGACATGGATGCCGAGGTACTGACTCTTCAATTTGTACCAGTTGTTTGTGAGTTTTTGGAGGTCTTTCCTAAAGAACTTCCATGTATCCCACCAGATCGGGTTATAGATTTGGTGAAAGATGTGGAACCAGATACCTAATGGATATCTACTCCCCCGTATCGAATGGCTCTGACATAGTTGAAAAAATTGAAGGAGCAGTTGAAGGACTTGCTAGATAAAGAGTTAATTAGACCGAGTGTCTCGCCATGGGGTGCACCTTCTTTGATTGTGAAAAAGAAAGATGGATCTTTGAGAATGTGTGTAGACTATAGATAACTTAACAAGGTGACTATCTAGAATAGATATCCATTGCCTCAGATAGATGATTTGTTTGACTAGTTACAAGGGGCAAAGTATTTCTCAGAGATTGACTTAAGGTGAGGGTACCATCAGTTGAAGATCCAAGAAAAAGATATTCCCAAAACAACTTTTCGTACCCGCTACGGACATTATGAATTTTTGGTAATGTCATTTGGGTTGACTAATTTTTAGTCTACTCGCGAAGTCAAGAGTAGCATGCCAATCATTTGAGGATGATGTTGCAAACGCTATTGGAGCATGAGTTGCATGCAAAATTTTCTAAGTGTGAGTTTTGGCTTGAATCTGTGGCATTATTGGGGCACAGTAGTAAGTGTTGTCCTAGACCAACAACATCGACAGAGATTCGAAGCTTCTTGGGGTTAGCCAACTACTATCAGAGGTTTGTTGAAGGTTTTTCTACTATTGCGTCTCCTTTGACCAAACTAACACAAGAAGCTACCAAATTTCAATGGTCGGATGCTTGTAAAAGGTGTTTCCAAGAATTGTTGACCTTACCTACTGTCTTAGAGGGCTTTACAGTGTATTGTGATGCTCCAAGAATTGGGTTGGGGTGTGTGTTGGTGCAACAAGGTAAAGTGGTTGCTCATGCTTCAAGGAAATTGAAAAACCATGAAAATAACTATCCCACTCAAGACTTAGAACTTTCCACAGTGGTGTTTTCATTAAAGATATGGTGCCACTATCTATACGATGTCCATTGCGAGGTGTATACCGATCACAAAAGTTTGGAGTACATTTTCAAGCAATGGGAACTGAACTTGAGGCAAAGAAGATGGCTTGAACTTCTTAAGGACTATGATGTCAATATTTTGTACCATCCGGGGATGGCCAATGTGGTGGCAGATGCTCTTAGTATAAAGTCAACAAGTAACTTGGCTTGTTTGGTGGTGCATGAACAACCTATGATGATAGAGATCCACAGATTGGCGAACTTGGGAGTACGAATTGTCGAGGATGATAGTGGGGAAGTAACCATACAAAATGGGAACCAGTCGTCCATGATCGAACAGGTAAAGTCCTATCAATATGAAGATCCCCATTTGGTAGAGTTGAAAGAAGGGGTCAACCAACAGAAAGTCACAGTATTCACAGTGGATGCAACTGATGGTACTCTGAGGTATCAAAGTCGGCTATGTGTTCCCAATGTGGATGATCTTAGAAGAGTAATCATGAATGAAGCACACAGTTCGAGGTACTCCATACATCCGGGATCTACGAAGATGTGGTAGGATTTGAAAGAGGTCTATTGGTGGAATAATATGAAGAGAGATATAGCCGAGTTCGTGTCCATGTGAAAAAATAGCCAATAGGTAAAGGCTGAACACCAAAGACTAAGTGGGTTAGCCCAAAATATTGAAATTCCACAATGGAAATGGGAGATGATCAATATGGACTTCGTTGTTGGGTTGGCTCGATCTCTTCGTAAATATGATTCTATTTGGGTAATTGTGGATCGATTGACAAACTTAGCACACTTCCTTCTGGTCAAGACTACGGACACCGTAGAGTAGTATGCACAACTTTACATCAGAAAATTGGTAGACTACATGGTAATCTTTTTTCTATCATTTTAGATAGAGGTTCTCAATTCACAACAAACTTTTGGGTATCGTTTAAGAGGGGTTTGGGTACGTAAGTAACCCCCCCCCCCCCGATAGACAGACATGCAGAAAGGGCCATCTGACAGTCGAGGATATGCTATGAGCCTATGTGATCGACTTCAAGGGAAATTGGGATGATCATTTACCACTCATTGAGTTTTTATAATAATAGCTATCAAGCAAGCATAAAAATGGCACCGTTTGTAGCTTTGTATGGGCGGTGATGTAGGTTTCCTATTAGTTGGTTCGATGTTGGTATCCTATAGATATGTTACGACTCTAGAACATTATGCAATCACGACGCCGGGGAGAGGAAGGAAAGGTTAAGGCTAAACCTTTCCTTCATTTTTGCATGATCCCGTAACTACATGCGTTTGATAACGAGACATAATGAGAAGTTTGTATTCCTGAAATTATGTACATTATCCTAGTCTCGTAAGTTATAGTATTCTCCCTTATCAGGACTTTATATTCAGTTAAGTATTGTCTTCTTCCTGTCAAGAGAGCAAAGGGTATATATATATATATATATATATATATATATATTTATATATATACACAGTATTACAGTATTTTCACCACCATCGAGCTATAACCAAGCCCAGTTGGCCGAGATACAGAGCTTAGTATGGCCGAGTGCCTATGAGCGAGCCTACTATGGCAGACCAGTTACCCGTACCGAGCCTTATAGGGTCGGACAACTAATTTACTTACTATATTGAGAGATTTTAGTCAATATCAATAGGTAAGCATATATTCAGATTATCGTTGACTCCTAGATACTTTCAGCTAATTATATTATCAGTTCAGTTTGAGCTTTCAGTTATTCTGTTGCCTTACATAGTCAGTACATTATTTCGTACTGACATCCCTTTTGCTGGGGACGCTGCTTTTCATCCTTGCGGGTCCTGATAGACACCTGGATAGACGTTCTCAGTAGACAGAATCAAACATCAACTTGGTTGGTAAGCTCAACTTTCTCAGAGTTTCCAAGACTAGACCTTGGAGTCAATTTTATATATAAAGGTTTGATGGGTAGATCGAGGCCCTGTCTCGACCATGATATAGTTTATTTATCTCTTGAGGCTTGTAGACAAGTCCTGTATATTTTGTATATTCTTATTGTGGACTTGCCAGCCCTTGTTACATGTTAGTTTGGTATTGTTGGTTGTAGACATTCATGGTGGCCTCGTCGGTCTTGATTGGTATTGTCATCTCACAAGTAGGCCTCGTCGGCCTAAGTTAAGTGTTACCCATCCAGAGTTCACAGTTATAGAGTAGTACACAGGGGAAAAATATGGCACCGGGTGCCAACCATGCCTCCCTAAGTTTGGGGCATGACAAACTTGGTATTAAAGCGGTTCTATCCTAGGGAGTCTACAAGTCGTGTCTAATAAAAAATTGTTTATAGATATGTTGTGAACCACATTATATAAATAGAAAGCTACAAGGCATTTAGGAGTCTGTTACCCTTCTTTCAAATCCAAATCGTACGATAGAGCTGAGTCATAAGAGTTTGAGTCAGGACTTATTTTTGCTAATGATACAGAAATGTTTGCAATTAGGAAGATTATATCTAGCCAGAGGGCTAATACAGCATCAGGTAAGGGCACTAATAGAAAGATAATTCTTGACAATGTGGCCCAGATTGAGGCCCTATCAGATCATGCATACCAGATGTGCAAATTTTCTTCTTAAGAACCTATGATTGGTATATCTAACACACCCCGCGAATAGCAGGCAATGCGAGTATCAGAAGGTAAAAGTATAAGTTTCAATAGGTAATAGAAACAAGGTGAAGAAGGGTACGAGGTACCCAGTTAGTGAAGATTGTCAGTATTTACAGTTTAGGTTGAGAAATATAAGCATTATGTTACCTTCATAAGTAATAAAGGTATGTACAATTGGCCACAACCATCTCAGTTATGCCCTATGGGAGCTAACATATATAAATTAAGAGAAGGATGGGGTACCAGGATCTAGATGGGGTTAGAGTAACCCAAAATGGCGGATTTATTGTTAGCGTTAGCTGATATTTCCAAAAGATATTGCAAACGTGATAAAAAGTTCTCCTTGTGAGACACCCAGGTGGTGCACTCTAGAATAGTACAGCCAAATATGAATACTAAAATGTTCGGGAATTTCAGAAGATATGCAGTGGAATTCTAAAAGGGAAAAATATTTACCTTAGTATGGCTCCTGTACCTAGTAAAAAGAATGTTAGGTGACCTGAAGAGCCAGTGGATGCAACTAGAGGAGCTAAAAGGCGAAAGAATGTTTTGTTGAAGTTTTTAGAATAAGGTAATCGACAGAAATATTAGTAGGAGAATAAGAAGAGTGTAAATAGAGCATTATGAGTAAGATGTGATAAATGGGTGGTAACTGTAAATCGAACCATGAAAGGATGATAGAGTCTGTAGTCAAGTGAAGGAAAAGATAAGAGGAAATAGGCCTTGAGATAATAAAAGAGTATAAGCCATAAAGTCATATCCTCATTTCGAGAAATGAGTGGGTGACTCCAACGTGATTTCCAGAAGGAAAGGTTAGACCCCCCGGAGTTAAGTGGTTCAGGTAAATATGGAATGGTAAATGAAGAATGTGGTAAAAAAGAGAAAGGGATGAGGTTGTGTTTATTCAAATCCTACAGATATGTCGCGACTATAGAACATTATGCAAGCACGATGTCGGGGAGAGGCAGTAAGGATTCCCGAACCGGATGTTATTGATAAATAAGTATGAATTGACACTTGATACATAATGAGTCAGTGAGAGTGGTAAGTTAAGACAAAGGACATACCCCAAGAGGGGTTACACAAAATATAGATATGAGAATGGACCAACGAGTAGTCTGTAGTTGCTTCAGGAAGAGCCTAGTTATGGTTAGACATGAGGTCAAGATAAACGTAGTAAACCCAACATAGGGAATTCAGTCTCGCAGATATGATGACATCGTGATCCTTGAGAAATATTTAGATATGAGTTGGGGTATTTAAAGGTACCGTATAAGTGTTATGGAAATAAAAGAGAGTGCCACTAGAGAGACAGTCAAAATTTTAGTTCAGAAGCAACCATACAAGCACAAGGTCGCGGGGGTAAGTAACTAAGGATAATTATAGGCGAGTAAGAATATCAAATATTCCTTCAGGTATATGATGTAATAAGCTCGCAGCTTTATAGGAGTCAGAGGGTCTCCCCTAAGTATAACCACGAAAGACTAGTTGAGGAAATAAGGAAGAAGGCTTTAACCTAAGCATAGTGACCTAAAAAAGAAACGATCTTGTAACAACAGTCTCACTACAATATTGTATGCACTCCATATGAAAGTGGAACCTATCGTGACTAATGAATTTGAAGTAAAATCAAAAGTAATATTCAAGATCATAAGAGTTGCACGAAATTCCAATATGTGCGAGCACTAAGATAACCTAAGTATTCATGCAAAAAGTGGCAGAACAACCAATAAAAATAATTGCTTATGTTTAAAGACAACTGAGCAGACACGAAAGGAAATATATGGTGTTACAAAGTTAAAGGAAGGTTGCGAGTAGTATAAATAGATATGTATAGGTCACAAGCTAAAGTATGGTAGAGCGACAAGGTTATAGGTAGATAGGAGTAAGGATAAAGAAATGTGACTAAGAATATGACAAGAATATGTAAGTCCTCGAGATTAAGCCCATCAAAGAAGAGAGCTAATGGTTTCCATAAGTTATATAAAGCTTGGTATAGCCTGAATAAACTCGAAGAAGTCTAAGACTAGGAGCATTTTGAAAAGATGGAATGCTACCCTAGTAGTAGAATGAGAGTGTAATTGTGATAGATAAGAGAATGACGTGTAGGTCTTTGATTGAGTAATATGTTTTTTTTTAAAAAGGGGGAAAAGAAAAGACGGGATTAAATAACCCCCATAAGATGAACCACACTAGGATGCAATGAAATACAATTATTGAAGTGTAGTATCGTCCCTAGGTGGATCAGGCAAATCACTTCAGATGTTCCCCGATGAGACATGAGCCCTAGTGACACTGTGTTACGTAAGAGGTTTCAAGTTACCAGTGGTAGATTATATATCAACATTAAGGTGAATCAACAATAGATGGATAAAAGTTACAAAGTATTAGATGATATTAGGATGTCAATCTTAAGATGAATAGTAATGAGAAAGCATTTATACATATAGGATAAGCATCGAGAGAGTAACCTGAAGTTGGGTAGAAGACCTCGGTAATAATGAATCGAAGTAAGTGTACGGTATAGTATAATCTACCTAGATGTAGTAAAGCCATAAGGATAGATAACCGAGGCTATGAAACCAAATATAGCAATAGTCGTAAGTTCAAAAAAGTACCGAGATGAGAACTTTATTACACCTGCAGATGCCCAGGGGACAGCTTGTCATAGTACTGTATATGTTCACAAAGTGAGGCCTAGAGATTGGCTAAAAGATGGAGGAAAAAGTAGAGAAGAGTCGCATAGGCACGCATACAAGGACAGAGTCGCACAAAATGCATGACAGAAGGTAGGGACAGTTACGAGATTGCAAGAATTCTGATCGCAGGTCGTGGTGTGAGTAAGAGGCCTTAAGGCGGGAATGCCTTGGCCTTTGGATTTATTCATAGAAAAGTTGCCTAGATAGCAAGGACAGTACTAATGTATTTCTAAGAGATATAGGTTATGAGAGTGATAAGCTCATTAGTCAACATTTGAGGACGAATGTTCCAAATGGGGAATGATGTTACATCTTAATGTTTCGTATGTAAAAGTCTGTCGCAAGTCAATTAATGTAAGCAAAGAAATGCGATCATCTTTGAAAGTACATAAATTAGGTAAATCATGTTAACTTGGAGGCTAAAAAATACAAAAGAGGGTTGGAAGGCTTAGAAGCTAAATGAATTGAAGAAAAATAAGTTGTCGAAAGTCGACAAGTTGGAAATGTTATAACATCTACTTTTGGGGTGAGACTATGCTGCTCAAAATGCTAAGGAGGTTATGTTATGAGTAATTTTATTCGTATGATAGTCTCGTGTTATGTTTTAAAGTCAAGCGAGTTGTGGAACAAAAGTTGGCAAAGGTTATCACAAGATACATTCATAAATGTGCTGAAAATTAGGTCAAATGTAGTTGAGCTTTTCTCCTAATGTACTTGAAATTACGGGATGATCCACCTACCAAACGAAGATCTATGAGTCTAGTTTCTAAATCATTCAAGAGTAGTTTAATGATACGACATCGGAGTAGAGAGATATTTGCGTTTTCGTGATCCTGCGCAAGTAGCTCCCTTGGGACATACAAAGTCGGTGGAAAAGTCCAGCTCTTATTTAAGTCAGTTTTAACTCATTTTTCTCGACCAAAATAGTTCCTAAACCCTCCTATATGCTCTCCAGGAGTTCCTCCATGATTCTAGAGTGAAAACCAAAGATACAAGCATGAATCCAATGCTAGAAATCCTGCGATGCTTGCTAGATCATAGTTATTCATATTGTGGCTATTTTGGAGGATTCTTAAAAGTGAAGTAACCTCAGGTTTCGTATTGTTCTTGTTGGTTAAGGTAAGAATCAGTCCCTCCTTCATACATACTAGAGTTTCAAGGCAAACTACAAGTGTTTACACCCCAACTTGAATACCAAAAGTTGATTCGAGAAGAATGTAACACCTTTAGTGTTGCGGTATCATTGAGGATATTGTGGGTTGTGTTTAGATTAAATTTTGTGTTTTTTCTACTGATTAAGATGAGTCCCGACTCCCATTCAATTACGAGACCAAACATACCAAAATCATGTGATTCGGACCTCAAATCGACCTACAAACCTCTATTTTTCATTTTTGAAAAGTTTCCATAAAATTCCCCATTACTTCACTTTAATTTACTATTTAAATGCTACAAATTAAGTTTAATCATGGAATATTATCAAATCAAACTCAAAAACACATACCCCGATCCCAGACGTGAAACTCCCCTCCAAAATCGCCCAAAACCGAGCTTTACAACTCAAAAAATTAAAGTAATTCTCTAACCCTCGATTTGGGCTAATAATATTCTATTGCACAGTTGATCCTCTTCGCGATCGCAAAGAACAAAAATGTTGACATCCAAAATGCACTACACGAACGTGAAGCAATAGGGGCGAACGTGATGACCAATCACCTTAAAGCCACATGATCGCGATCTATTCCTCGCGACCGCGATGAATAATTACCTGTCACCCCTAAGCCATACCTCCCTTTTACGCGAACGCGATACTCTTCACACGTTCGCGATGAACAACCTGCTTCAAACTACACGAATGCATTCTTAGTATTGCGAACGTGATGCACAATTTCCCCAACTCACCAAAACACACGTGATAGTTACACTTCCCTCGCGATCACGTATAAAAAACCAGATACCATAAAATCAGCAGTCCACCAAAGTCCAAAATGAAGCCGGGCTTGGTCCGAATCATACCCGAAGCCCCCGGGACCCCATCCAAACATACCAAAAAGTCCTACAACATGATACGAACTTACTCGAAGCCTCAAATCACATCATACAACAATGAAATCATGAATCACAGAACAATTCAAGCCTAATGAACTATTAAACTTCTAACCTCTAAAACTAATGTTGAATCATACCAAACCAACTTCGATTGACCTCAAATTTTGCACAATTCATAAATGACACAACAGACCTATTCGAACTACCAGAACTAAAATGCAAGCCCGGTAACAACAAAGTTAACTCTCGGTCAAAGTTCTCAACCTTCCAAACCTTCCACTTTGCAACATTCGCCAATTCAAGCCAAAACGACCTATAGACCTCCAAATCAACATCCGAACATACTCCTAAGTCCAAAATCACGATACGAAGCTATATGAACCATCAAAACTCCATTACATAGTCGTCTACTCAAGAAAAACTCCGGTCAACTCTTTCAACTTAAGCCTTCTGCCTTGGGACTAAGTGTCCCAATTCACTCTGAAACCTCCCCGGAACCAATCCAACCACCCCGGCAAGTTACATAACGATAATTAAGTATAGAATAAGAGATAACTGGGGAAATGGGGCTACAATTCACAAAATGACCGGCCGTGTTGTTACAAGCATAAAAATGATTATGAGTTTCATTTGAGAATCAATTAAAAAACAATACGAGAACAACTTCTTTATGAGATAACAACCCCACGTAAGTATATCCATCTTGTCATCCAATTCATCAAGTAACAATGGAGACACATATTAGCAAATTAAAACGATGCAGCAAATTACGTAAAAGGCATGACACACACAAGAAGTCACAAACCATTCCAATCACAAAAATACAAGAAGAGTCACTTTAATGTGCCACATATGATAATGACATATCATCCTTAAGCCGCTGTGTGAGCTTCATATTTATTTTAAAAATATTTTCCCAAAATAGCTTCACGCGCTTTAGCCCCATATCTCGTCGAGTGCGCATAAAAATAAAGTACATTTCCTTACTCGCACCACGTGCATAATTACCCCTCACAACACAATAATTATGCTTCCGCTCATCACAACACAATAATCAACTCGCACACCACGTTCCCATATACTGCAATGTTTCTCAAACAACAATACCAATGCCACAACGTTTCTCAAAGAACAATATCAATGCTACAACATTTCTCAAATAAGAATACCAATGCCACAATAATTCTCAAACAACACATACCAATGCCACAACAATGCATAGCCCGGCTCCACAACAAGGTGTGCAATAAATTTCAACAATAACAAAATGAAATGGGAAATAAATCATCAATGAAAGGTGTTCCATATAACAACTTCACTTAAAGGCATAATAAAGGCCTAAGAATCTAAACCGGTCAAATATTAAATATAATATCATATACTCACTCGTCACCTCATGTACACATCTTTCACATAATTCAATTAGTGCAATTAAACCAAATCCTACTGGGAAGTTTCCCCTCACACAATGTTAGGCAAGATACATAACTCAATTAGGCTAGCTTGCGGCCTACACATATCTATTTATACTACTCGCAACCTTCCTTCCACTTGCTTGCATCATAAATTTCCATATGTCATCCTGAAACATCAAGCGATACATCACATCATCTCTAACTCTTCTTTACTTTCTTAATCAAGCGTCTCGATACCCAGAAACCACAGGCTGGAAGATATGCCATTGACGACGCTGCTATCATTCCTGGATACTGAATCTTGTATGGTAAAGCGACAAGGTTCTAGAAGACACGAGTAAGGATAAGAAAGGGCGAGTGAGAAGGTGATGAGAATAGATAAGTCCTCAGGATTAAAATACACACGTAATGTGAATCACATTGGGATGCTATGAAATACGGTTATGGAAGCACGGTATCGCCCCAGGTGGATTATTCTAATCATTTCAGATGTTCTCTGATGAGACGTGATCCCTAGCGGTAGTGTTACATAAGAGGTCAAGTTATCGGTATTAAGATGAATCAACAATAGATGGATAAAAGTTACAAAATATGAGAGGAGATTAGACCGTCATTCTTAAGATGAACAGAAATGAAGAAGCATTAAATGACTTAGATTTATGTAACGACAAATCGAAGTAAGATTTATGGTATAATATGGCCTACTTAGATGTAGTAAGACTAATGATGCCCGAAGGAACAACTTGTCATAATTTTGTATATGTTCACAAAGTGAGGCCTAGAGATTGGCTAAAAGTTTGAGGAAAGAGGAGAGAAAAGTTGCATAGGCGCACATACAAGGTCAGAGTCGTACACGATTCATGATAGAAGGTAGCAATGGTTATGATATTGAAAAAAAAAATCCGACTGCAAGTCATAGTATGAGAAAGAGGCCTAAAGGTGGGAATGTCCTGGCCCTTGGATTTATTCACAAAATAGTTTCTTAGATGGCAAGAAGAGTAGTAAAGTATCTGCAAGAGCTATAGGTTATGATAATGATAAGTGCATCAGTCAACATTCGAGGACGAATGTTCCAAAGGGGGGGAATGATGTTACACCCCTTGTTTTAGTACGTGAAAGTACGCCATAAGTAAATTGATGAATGCTCGGAAATGAGATGTTACATCCCGCATTTTCGTACGTTAAAGTTTTGTCGTAAGTTAATCGACGTATGTTCGGGAATGAGATTATTTTGGGATTATATGTATTTTACTATTTCAAACAAGGGATAAGTGAATCTGTGAAGGTGAGAGGGTAAGCAAATCGAAGAAAATAAGTTCCGTCGAAGTTCGACAATTTGGGATAAAATAGGGTCCAAGCTATAATACCGGTATTTATGGACTAGTGCCATACAAGGTACCACATGACCGCGATAGTTAGGTGTACAAGGTATGTTAAAAGAAAGTATTATTTTAAGTAAGTTGAGATAACTTTTAATTATTGGGTAATGGATTATTACATAATTAATTAGGTAATTATGTGAGTAATTGGTTAATTATTGGATAATAGGATATTACCTAATTAATTAAGGGTATATTGGATAAGGATTTAATTTCATTAGGTGGCAGCCCCCCTTCAAACTATGTGACTAAGCCTTTAGACATTAAATTAAGAAAACACTTGGACAATATTCTAATCATTCCATACAAACACGTATGAAGTTGATTTTTGTTAGTCACCCTACACTTTGTCTTGAATATCAAAAATTCAATTTGGAGGAGATTTAGAATTTCATAGGAGACTTCATATTGCAACAGCAACGGGAGTTCTTGGTTAGTAAAGGAACTTATACGAAATTATACTGTGTAATAGTAATGGGATTTTGTGATTCTAAGAGAGCACGGTACAATATTTTCCAAGAATATCATACGGATTTTTTCCTACTCCAGGTATGTTAAGGCTATCCTTTCTTTCATTTTGGCATGATCCAAATGATACAAATGAAACGAGCAAAATACGCAACTTTCATAAATGACTCTATTCATAGAAGTACTAGGGGTGTCTATATTCTTGATTCCACATGTGAATTATTATTATATCTTCTGTTCATGGGTCTCAGAAAAATACGTACTTGATAAAGTTTATCCAACAGGCATATTATTTTTATGGCATTCCGAGAAATATTATTAACGTATTTCTTATGCATTTATACATATACATTGACCCACGACCAGATGACGTTATATACACGTATATTATATGTATATGGGATATGGGAAAAGGTTACGGCGTTATATACGCACCACCACCTGATCAGCTGGTATACGTTGATGATTTGCCCACAGTGGCCGAAATGATATGATGGGATGCCCTCAGAGGCTTGATGATGTTATGAACGCATATACCTATGCATGGTATGACATTTATATGCACATGCATGACATTATAAAAATTAAATAATTCACAGAGCTATGCAAACGTACATGTCGAGTCTTTTACTCCATGTTTCTCTCAAGTCTATTATTTACTTATTTTCATTTCCTACGTACTTGGTACATTATTTGTACTGACGCCCCTTTTTCCTAGGGACGTTGTGTTTCATGCCCCCAGGTCTCTATAGACAGGTCGAGAGTCCTCGAAGTAGGCGATCAGCTCAGCGGAAGATGTCGGTGCACTCCATTTGCTCCGGAGTTGCTTGTTTAGTTAGTATGATTTAGATGTGTATTGTTTGGTATGGCGGGGCTCTGTCCCGACCTTTATGATAATTATATATTCTTAGAGGCTTGTAGACAGATGTCATGTATATGAAAGATTTTACGGCTTTGTCGGCCTATGTTTTGAGTTTATTAATAATCATGTTGGCCTAGTATGCCCGTATGTCACGTGTATATGATGATGTAATAAAAAAAGATACGTTACGTTGGTACTCGGTTGAGTAAGGCATCGGGTGCCCATCGCGGCCAATCGGTTGGGTCTTGACAGGACACCATGCCGCACACATGGTGGTGACTGTGCTTGAAATTATAATTGAAATTGTGGTTATGGTTGAAATTATAATTGAAATTTTGAACTGTTTTCCCCTTGTATTATTATTCATTCTATTGAGATGGTGTTTAGCTTTACATACTAGTACTATTCGACAGTACTAACGTCCCGTTTGTCAGGGGCACTGCATCTTTAAATGGATGCAAGTGGTTCCATAGCAGGCAGTGTTGATCAGCGATAGCAGTCCACCTTCCTCCTAGCAGATTTGGTGAGCCCCACCTCATCCCGTGGTCGTGTATTGTATCTTTTGTTCATATTTTTATCACCTTTTGAGGTATAGCCGGAGCCTTTTTGCCGGCGCTATCATAACAATCTTTTGTATCTTTTAGAGGCTCCGTAGACACAATGTGTGTTGTACCTTGGTGCTAGATAAGTCGAACAAGTTATGTTGTGTTTTGATCACTTGGTCTACTCAAACCATAAGAATATGCGTATTTTGAGACTTAAAAATGATGTAACTAATAAAATCATTTAGTATTGTATACATGATCTTCCTACTGTCTAATTAATAATACTATGTCTTTTTTTGATCATGGGTGAGTTGGGTAGATAGTATCTTTCAGGCTTGCATGACCGGGTTCACTCAGTTGAGTGCCGGTCACGCTTCCCATGTTTCGGGTATGACAAACTTGGTATTAGAGCCTAAGGTTTTAAAGTGTCCTAGGATGTCTCGGAGCCGTGTCTAGTATAGTCCTTCTTATCGGTGTGTTGTCAACCACATCTATAATGGGGAGGCTACTCGGCCATTTACGAAATTTCACACTTATTTGATAATCCATATCGTGCGATAGAACCCAAGACAATGAGCTAATCTCTTCGCTATGTCTCATTTTTCGGATGCATAACCCACGAGTATGAGTCAGCAAGGAGGGAATGAAAGAACCAGTTGCTAGGGAAAGTGTTCTTGTTCCTATTAATATCACCATGCCATCAGATCATGTGGTGAGGGCACCTAAGAAACAAAAGAGGATTGTCGGCTCTAATAAGCCAGATTATTGATTTGTAAGAAGCACAATTTGGGTTTATATTGGGTCACTTTTGAAATATGTTATGGGGATGGAAAGAAAGGGGAACAAGAAGAACAAATACCCTAGGTTGGGTACACCAATACCGGTCTGCCTGGTATGCGGGAAGGCACATTTTCCGTCGTGTTGTGAGTATACTCAGTAGCGCGTTGGGGGTGGTAGGCCTAGAAAATTCTAGAGGCCCACACAAAAACCCCTTGCAAAGATTTTTACACCCGCTCAGAAGGCCTGGAGGAAACATAAGAGGGGTTCTTATGACTTATGCAAAAAGGGTGAATATCAAGTCAATGGGGCGAATCAGTTTAGCGGGCCTCATCCCCATTGTGTGAAGTGTGAGAGATATCATTCCGGGGTATATCACTATGGTACTGGTGTATGTTATCGATGTGTAGTCGAGGGGCGTCAATTAAGGTACTATCCTGTCAATCTAAAACACCAAGTAAGTCACTCCTTGCTACCATATTATGAACACCACAATATTTTCCTTGTTGTATATGTACGTCCATATTGAAGGGGCCTACATAAATGCGGTCTTAACCAAAATGCTGAATAACAAAATATTGCATGTGCCTACTCGTTGAACAAGACTTAGTATTTATTAAGCCTCATGATCACAATTCTCTTATTTACGACCTCTTGAGGAATTGGGTATTATAATGATTTCTTTGAATTGAGTCACAATACTAGGGAAATACTTCTCACTTGCTTCCCTAAACTTCTCAACAAGGGACTACACTGGATGAATTTCTTACAGAACTTTTTCAATCAAATGGATAACATCTGCTAATGTAAGGCAGCCTAGTGTTGAGATCCTTCTTAAGCCACTCTTTCTCTATCCGGTGTATGTGGCTCATATGGCTTGAACAATCACTCTACTCATTTGTGAGTATTATCGCGGAACCTTTCCACTGTCTAGTAACATGAGAGCATATCTCAGCAACGATCATGTACATACATGTCAATTTAAAGGGGCCACTTCTCCGCATAAAGTTTATGAGAAATCTGAGATTTATCACAAATTCGTCACAGGAAGAACTTGTTGTTTGCCCATCTCAGTATGACTTTCATGTTCACCTAAATTGTCTCACAGTGAGTAGCTCACTTTGTACCTATTATTGTAGTCTTCCATGTTGTGGCCTAGTATTGCAGCCTGAGGGTTATTATGGCAGAAACATGTCTATCTCATAGAAAAGTGTTCATTTTCTCTAACAAATACATGATTTCATCCCAACTATTTTAATGTCCCAGCTATGTGGTTTCACTCGTGAAAGGTTGAAATTAGATGCTTCCTCATTTTGGCACATATCATGAGTATATTGATTTGAAAGATAAGTTTGTCACATCTCTAGTTCTCTCATATATGATCAACTATCGGAAAGGGGTTAAGCTGTCAGAATGATAATAATCTCACAAGTGTTCAAGTTCTTTTTCATCCTCGTAGGCTTGTGGCATAGATTCCTTGTGCTAGTTATTGTTAAGATCATAATGCAACTTCATGTATTTTGAAACCCATATCACATTCAAGGTGCCAGAATATTCTCATTGCGAATTAAACAATTTTTTACTACACTCAAGTAGGTAACTGGTGTCATGTACTTGACTATTCTTCCTTAAGGATTTCTATTGCCGATATACTAGTTAACTTTATGCCTCATTTGTCGAATCAATGATGTCATCACTATGATTAATCTTGTCAGCGTTATCAATAGTAAGCTTTATGTCTTTTAGGATATATAACCTCATGAAATACTCTGCTCAGCCCATTGATGGATTCTTAAATAATTCCAGCCAAACCTCGAACCCCGTTATTCCTCCTTGTATTAAATATATAGGGATTGAAGGTTCAAACATGTCAAAGAAGAAGCATCATCCCGTGATCAAATATATGGGATATGAACTTTTATCATCATATTTATGCTAGCACATCTTAGAGAAATTGTTGGAGATCGCCAAAGGTTTAGTTTGGGTATTTGGCGTAGATATTTAGAGTTGAAGAAAGTGAATGGGTTATTCTAAATATTTTCTCCATGAGGATATTATGTGAATTTCTAATAAGGGTAAAGTATGTGCAGTCACATTAGGCCGTATGAAATCCTGACGGAAATATGCCAAACTATAAGTATGATGTTTCCCTATTATTGTGCTCCGTGTACCTTGTGTTTCATGTGACTGTGTCTAAGAAGGTAGTTGGAATACTTGGTCTACCGTTCCGATGAAAGCTAGTGGAGGTGAAGTAAATGGATAATTGGCCTATGAGAGGTACTTAATTGTCATCCTTGTTAGATAAGTCTGGGAGTTTAGATTACCTCCATAAATGTATTGTGGCGAAGTCTGTGAGTCGAGCAGCCCACCTCGAAGGCCGAAATTGTTAGGGAAAGAAAATGTTCCCACTTGGTTGTATAGTTAAATAATTGTGGGCCGAGAGATATTTTCTATATGTTATGATTTAAATAGGTGCAACTCTTGTCCAGGTATCAATTTTGTTAATATATGGCTTGTAATGTTGAGATTAGTGTTGTTGATATACATTGTGATGCTTTGTCGAGTTGTGGATGTGTTGTTAGGATTGTTTTGGTGATTCTCTGGCTGATGGATAGGCCTAATTACAAAGGAAACTCTGCCGAAAATTCTGGAATATTTGGGAGTTAGTCAAAATTTTGGGAACTTGAGGTGTGTGAGAAAAGAGTTAAGTTATGTTCAGTGTTGGGTCGACTCTACTCCTCATTTGAGGATGAATGATCCTAAGTGGGGGAGAATGTCGCACCCCGAAAAATTTCGAAATCCTTAAGCGCTATTAAGGAAGTTGATGGGTTCTAATTATATTATTTTATGTGCAGACGAGGGCTATTTATATGATGAATATCAATTCGATATGATCATAACTGTACGAGGCATATTATAAGTGATGTGGGGTCTAAGGAGAGGCCTAAGTCTAAGCCAAGTTGGAAAATTTCATGGTAGACTAAAGTTCCAAATGAGTACGCACAAGACCAAACTTTGGACGAGCATATCTAGATATATATAAAGAGTTACGTGATGAAAAACCTATCAAATGAATGATCTTTGAGTCTAGTTTCTAACTCTTCAAACCGTTTATGAATTGGATACTCCTACAAGAAGTTATGACCAAATTACCAAAAGCTAACAGAATTCTACACTACCGTGCCGCCCCATGCGGCGCGCTTGTGGGGATTTCTAGAACACTTCAAAATTTTGTTTCTAGGCACATTTTTCTCTACCGCGCTATGCCCCATGCGGCGCGGCTGTACAAATTTTAGGGTTTTTACAACCCGTCCCTATTTTAATAAATAGCCTTTGGGGCTTTATTTCGGACGATTTTATGGTGAGTGTAGAGAGAGGTGAGAGCATTTTAGAGAGAGAAGGAGAAAACCTAACCTCCCAATCATCCACTGTTGCACCAATCTTCAAGAATCAAGGAAGTCAATCACTAGATTATCCTTCATCCGGGTAAGTCCTACTTCTAAGCTTTCTTACAAGAGGTTATGAGTTCAAATATATTGTACGGTTAGAAATAGGTCATGCATGTGACACAAAGTTGTAGTATGTGGGGTTAATGAAAAATTATGGGTAGTTTCTTGTTGAAATTGGTTGAGGGATGAAAGGATCTCCATTGTAGAGCCTTGTGGTCTATTTCGCATGTAGGTGTTTGATAAAATTCCTAAGAGATTTACATCATGTTAATCCTTCTAATTATTAACCGATTTTCACTATCTTCCTATAGATTGTTATTGCTAGAAGTATTGGGGCGTTGTAGTAACTTAAGGAAAGCTCGGACAAGGTATGTTGGCTAAACCCCTTTTTTCTTAGAATTGAATCCCACGGTGTTCGTGTGATTGGTGTAGGTCCCAAATTGATCATTATAGAATTGGCTATTCCGATTGTGCTTGTGTTGAAGGATATATGTTTAATGTGTATTCTAAATGCTTCATCATGTCATCTTATCATTTGAGGATGTGTTCAAAATATGGAATATGTGTTAAAAATGTTAAGACTTCAAGTCAAGATCGAATAAAGGATGTTATGCCAAATTGTATGAAAAGCCTCTATGTGCCTAAGATTCCCTAATTGCTCATATGTGTATTTAATGTCTTGAATGAAAAGCCTTATTGTTGTTGATGATGATAATGATATTTTAATGTTCAAACGGGAACTGGAATTATGAAATATGGCCAAGTGCCAAGAATAACTTTATAATTGTGGCCATTTGTGCTAATGAATTGAAAAGAGGTGAAAGAAGTATGAAGTGAGATGATTGATTGAAAAAGGTAATGTCTCGGTTGAGACGGCCTAGCTGATCGGGCCATGATCGGATGCCATGCCGCACACATGGTGGTGACTATGCTGGAAATTATAATTGAAATTGTGGTTATGGTTGATGTCTCAAATGAGACTACCTAGCCGATCGCGTCGTGATCAGACTAAAGATCACCCAACCTAATAACATGGAAATTAACTTGAAAACTTATGTGGTTCTTAACTTGATTTTAGTATTGTTTAAAGCTCTTATTGAATTCATGACAGCCCCCCCTTGTGTTATTATTCATTCTATTGAGATGGTGTTTAGTTTTATATATTAGTACTATTCGACAGTACTAACATCCCTTTTGCCGGGGCCACTACATCTTTAAATGGATACAGGTGGTTCCATAGCAGGCAGTGTTGATCAGCGATAGTGGTACCGCCTCTTCCCAGCAGACTTGGTGAGCCCCACTTCATCCCTGGGTCATGTATTGTATCTTTTGTTCATATTATTATCACCTTTTGAGGTATAGCCGGAGCCTTGTTGCCGACATTGTCATAACACTCTTTTGAATCTTTTAGAGGCTTTGTAGACACAGTGTGGGTTTTACATAGGTGCTAGATAAGTCGAACAAGTTATGTTGTGTTTTGATCACTTGGTCCACTCAAACCATAAGAATATGTGTATTTTGAGACTTAAAAATGATGTAACTAATGAAATGCTTTAGTATTGTATACATGATCTTCCTACAGTCTAATTAATAAAACTATGTCTTCTCTTGATCATGGGTGAGTTGGGTAGAAATAATCTAATAGGCTTGCTTGACCGAGTTCACTCGGTTGAGCGCTCGTCGCGCTTCCCAAGTTCGGGGCGTGACAATTATGTTATCCTTCGGGAATGTGTTCAAAGTGTGGGCTGCGTGTTAGAATGTTATGACTTCATGTCGTGTTTCAAATGAAAGTTACCAAACCAAATTGTGGAAGAAAACTCAATGTGCTTAAGACTCTTAATTTCTCTTATGCGTACTTAAAGTCTTGATGAGAAATACCTTAATGTTTATAATCCATGATGATTCTTGAAAGTGAAAGGGGTGAGTATGAAATATAAAATACGACCGATGTGCCAAATATGATATTACATTTGTGGCCACTAGTGCCACTGAAATAAAAAGTTGCGTAAAATATTATGAAATGAGTTGAAATCCTTTACATAATAAACATTTTGGGAGTATCGTTAGTCACCGAGGAAGGGTAGGTTGAAATAACCTAACCTCAAAACTACACGTGGCGGTGTAGGTGTGATTGAGGGGTAAATCCCTGAACGGGTGTGTTGAGAATATTCCCCTTAGATGGGATGAGATTGATGCGTTGAGATTGTTCCCTTTAATTGGGATGAGAGGATTGCTGGCGTAATGTGATGTCGATCAACACGACATTGTGGTGAGAGGACCGATAGGGTCGAGATCGGATGCCTTGCCAAGCACATTATGATGATTGTGATTGGATGTCTTTGGATAAGACAGCCTAGCCTATCGGGCCTTGATCGTGCACCGTGCTAAAACATGGAGGTATATCGGTACTAAAGATCTCCCAACCTAAAATATTGGAATTTACTTGAAAACTTATTTTGCTCCTAACTTGATACTTTTGGTATTGTTTCACGCTTCCACTGCTCATATGATTGTTTCTCCTTGTATTATTACTCGTTCTATTGACAAGGTGTTTAGTCTTACATACTAGTACTATTCTATATGTACTAACGTCCCTTTTGATGGGGGCGCTACATCTTTAATGGATGTAGGTGGTTCCACAACAGGCGGCATTAATCAGTGATAGCGTTACACCCTCTTCCCAGCTGACTTGGTGAGCCCCACTTCATTTTGGGATCGTGTATCTTTTGTTCCTTGTGTATTATGTTTTGAGCTATAGACGGGGCCTTGTTGTTGGCACTAACATAGTACTATCCGTTAGAGGCTCCGTAGACATAGTGTAGGTTGTATATTCGTATTGGAAAAATCAAACTAGAATGTTCTATTTGTATCACATGTTCCACTTCTAAACTATGAATATGCAATGTAATATTTTGGACACTTATAAATGAACTAATGGTATTGAGACTATGTTGTGCACATGATCATTTTATTGTCTAATTAATGGGAATGTACCTTCACTTTATACGTGGGTAAATTCGGGTAGAAAGCATCTAGCAGGCTTGCTTGATCGGGTTATCTCGGTTGAGCGCCGGTCGCACCCTCGAGGTTGGGGTATGACAAACTTGGTATGAGAGCCTATGGTTTTAAAGTGTCCTAGCATCATAGAGTCCTTCTTATCAGTGTGTTGTTGACCACATCTATAATTAGGGGGCTACTCAGGCATTTAGGAATAACACCCTTCTTTGATGTTCTAGATAGTGCGATAGAGCTGATTGTAAGACTATTCCTCCTTTAACTCATGCATTGCTCTAATTTTTAGTACATGGCGCCTAAGAAGATGGCAAGAACTATCTAGAGAGCCAATGCGACCCCAGGAGTGGCAGATAATTCTATATCTGATGATGCGGGTGAGCACCCGAGGGGTGAGGCTATTCCCTTGACTATTACACTACTTGATTTTACTACTCCTGCTCAGACTACACCAATTCTTACACTTACTTCTTCCAGTCAGCTAGGGAATTCTGCTAGTTCTAGGGTGAACAGGTTTCTTCAATTAGATCTTCCAGTGTTCACGGGTACCAACCCCGAGGAGGACCCCCAGGACTTCATTGATGAGATGCACAAGACTCTCCGAGTTATGAATGCTATAGAGACGGAGGAACTGGAGTTGGTATCCTACTGCCTGAAAGAGGTGGCATATTCTTGGTTTGAGCTGTGGGAGGAGCCCCGTGAGGAGGGGAGACCTCCGGCGAGGAGGAGTGAGTTTGTTAATGCATTCGTTGATCATTTCCAACCTGCCGAGACTAAGGAAGCTCGTGCCCTTGAGTTTGAAAGCTTGAGGCAAGGTAGCCTGAGTGTGTAGGAGTACTATATGAGATTCGCGCCCCTGTCCAAGTATGCTATTTACATGTTGCCCACTATGGAGGCTAGAGTGCATCGGTTTGTGCAGGGTCTCAGCCCCTTGGTTATTAATGAGGCCACTACAACTGCCTTGAATTCTGATATGAACTATGGGAAGATTGTGGCATTTTCTCAAGCCACAGAGACCCGCAAATTGAAGAATAGAATGAAGCGAGAGCATTGCAATAAGGCCCGGGCTGCGAGCAACTTTGGTGGTACTTCTGGTTATGGTGGTGCTAGGTCGACATTTAGGGGAGGGTCATCAGGTCCATCCCTGTCCTTTGCTCAGTCTTCAGTCAGTGCACCGCCATCAGGGCCCAATCAGAAGCAGTGCAGTCATTTTAGTCCCGATCAGGGCAACAGGGGATCCTACCAGTTGGGTCGGCCTAGTGGGATATTCCAGCAGCGGCGGAGGCTCGCATTCCCTAGGTGTAGGAAGATTCACTTAGGGGTCTGCTACATGGCCCTACCCATATTCTACGGGTGCGTATGAGGGGTCACATTGAAAGGGATTTTCGTTCATCCCTCCAGAGTGTGGGCAGGGGTACAGCACAACTAGCCACTTCTACAGCTAGTACATCCACAGCACCTCCTCCAGCTCGAGGCACTCCAGCACCCGCATGTATATTGACTGTCCAATCTCATAATGTATATGAGGGGTCGCCAAAGTTCAGAGACTTCTCCAGATGTTGTCACAGGTATATTGACTGTCCAATCTCATGATGTATATGCTCTTATTGATCCCAATTCCATATTGTCCGATGTCATTCCTTATGTTGCTATGGAATTTGGGATAGAGACGGAACTGCTCCATGAGCCGTTCTCTATATCTACTCCGATTGGTGAGTCTATTATGGCCGTGCTGGTTTATAGGGAGTGTGTTGTCACAGTGCATGATCGGGACACCACATCCGATCTTATTGAATTAGGGATGACTGATTTTGATGTAATAATAGGGATGGACTGGCTCTATTCATGTTTTTCCAAGCTTGATTGCCAAACCAGGACCGTTAGATTTGTATTTCCAAATGAGCCAATTATTGAATGGAAGGGGGATGATGTGGTGCCGAAAAGTAGGTTTATTTCCTATCTTTAGGGCCACAAAGTTAATCAACAAGGGGTGTATTTACCTTTTGGTCCGGGTTACGGACATAGATGCTGAGGCACTTACACTTGAGTCTGTGCCAGTTCTGAATGAATTTCCAGAGGTCTTTCCTGATAAGCTCCATGGGATCCCACCAGACAGGGAATTTAATTTTGGGATTAATGTAATGCCAGGCACGCAGCCTATATCTATTCCACCCTACAGAATGGCACCGACAAAATTGAAGGAACTAAAGGAACAGTTGGAGGATTTGTTAGAGAAGGGTTTCATCCGGCCGAGTGTGTCACCTTGGGGCGCACCGGTCCTCTTTTTAAGAAAGAAAGAAGGATCACTGATAATGTGTATTGACTACCGGTAGCTTAAAAGTCACGATCAAGAATAAGTACCCACTGCCAAGGATAGATGACTTGTTTGACCAATTATACGGTGCTAAGTACTTCTCAAAAATTGATTTAAGATCCGGGTATCGCCAAATGAAGATCAGGGAGCAGGATATTCCGAAAACATCATTTAGGACACGGTATGGGCACTTTGAATTTTTGGTGATGTCTTTTGGGCTAACAAATGCCCTGACAGCTTTCATGGATCTTATGAATTGAGTCTTCAAGCCTTTTCTTGACTCATTTGTGATGGTGTTCATTGATGACATTCTTTTAAATTCACGAAGTAGAGAGGACCATATTGATCATCTCAGGGAAGTTCTGCAGACTTTGTATCAGCACAAATAGTATGCGAAGTTTTCATAATTACACTTTATTAAGTTATATCCGATGATGTGAGCACTTGGCTATTCTTGTGTTAATGATCTGTCGAGGTTTTTGAATATGAGATGTCTATTGTTCTCTATTTGCACTCGTAGTCCCTTGGTGTTTTATATGCTTTAGTGCCGCTCGTGTTGGGATTTCAGAATTGGTTGTGTTGATTTGTTAATGGTAGTGAATTGATATTGGGAAGGGGATGCGCGACGCAATAGAATGGAAATGAATTTCTAATGGGAACAGGATGCACACAACAAAAGATATGGAAATGATTTTGGTATCGGGTTGCATGCCGCAATAAATATTGAAATGATATTGGGATCAGGTGGCTCACTGCAATGGGGTATGTGTTGTAACTATTTGTAGGTGTGATGTTCTATTTATGTATGGTGATATGAGAATATGAGATGATGTTATTCTAGGACCCCTTGTTAGTTGACCTTCGGGTCTCGTATTGTGATGACCCGATAGGTCATCTTATATTTTAGAACCTAATTATGCGATTTGAAGCCTTAAATACCTTAATTTAGCTCTCATCGATTTGCGTGCACAGTCCTGGTGTTTTGTCCGGAAAGCTTTTATGTTAAAAATAGGAAAAATATGAAATTTTTGCCTTAAGATCCATTTGAGTTGACTTTGGTCAACATTTTGAGCAAACGGACCCGGATTCGTATTTTGAGGGTCTCGGTGGGTCCGTATCGTGATTTGGGATTTGGGCGTATCCTTGGAATTGAATTCGGAAGTCCCTAGCTTGAGTCATCGCACCTTGTTGAAATTTGAAAGTTAAAGGCTTAATGATTTTGAAATGTTTGACCAATATTTGAATTTTTGGATAGCGGGTCATTATTTTGGTTACGGAACCGGGTATAGGTCCAATACTATATTTATGACTTGTCTGTCAAATTTGGTGAGAAACGGAGTTGGTTTGACGTGATTCAGACGTCTGGTTGTGAAAATAGAAGTTTCAATGTTTTCTTGAAAATTTCATATGATTTGATGTTCAATTCGTAGTTCTAGGTGTTATTTTGTCGATTTGATCGCGCGAGCAAGTTCGTATGTTGATTTTAGATTTGTCTGCATGTTTGGTTTGGAGCCCCGAGGGCTTGGGTGAGTTTCGGATAGGCTACGGAGTGGTTTGGACTTAGAAGACTCAGCTGGTTATGCAATTTCTAGTAACTAGTGTCTGATCTCACAGTTGCGAGATCAGTGTTTGCATTTGCGAACATTCCCCTATCCGGACAGGCTCGCATTTGCGAGCAAATTCTTCGATTTTGCGAAGAGTACCTGTGTCAACATAAGTTCGCATTTGCGATCAAGAGGTTGCAATTGTGGGGAGGCCAGAGTTCGCATTTGCGAAGAATACTTCGCATTTGCAAAGTGGGGCTGGGGCAGGCTTGGTCGCATTTGCGATCAATTTGGTCGCAAATGCGGAAGATCAATGTTCGCATTTGCAAACAAGTCATCACAAATGCGATGAAAGTAGAGATATAAAGGTCTTCGTATTTGCGATTGATTCTATGCAGATGTGTTTTGAATACCGCCAGTTGGACAAAGTCACAGTGAAGAACAAGTATCCACTGCCTCGTATTGATGATTCATTTGATCAGCTACAGGGTGCCAGAGTGTTTACCAAGGTTGACTTACGTTCAGGCTATCATCAGTTGATGATTCGGGAGTCAGATATCCTGAAGACTGCTTTCATGACTCGGTATGGTCACTACGAGTTCATTGTCATGTCATTTGGGCTAACCAATGCCCCAGTAGCTTTTATGCACTTGATGCACAGTGTGTTTCGGCCTTATCTTGACTTTTTCGTCATTATGTTTATTGACGACATTCTGGTGTACTCCCGAACTCGGGAGGATCATGAGCAGCACCTGAGGACTATGCTTCAGACCTTGAGAGAAAAGAAGTTATATGCAAAATTTTCAAAGTGTGAGTTTTGGCTAGACTCAGTGGCATTCTTGGGTCATGTAGTATCTAGTGATGGGATCAAGGTGGATCCGAAGAAGGTGGAAGTAGTGCAGAGTTGGCCTAGACCGTCATCAGCTAAGGAGATCCGGAGTTTTCTTGGTTTGGCGGGGTATTACCGTTGTTGTGTAGAGGGTCTCTCATCTATTGCAGCACTTATGACCAGGCTGACCCAGAAGGGTGCTCCATTCAGATGGACAGAGGAGTGTGAGGAGAGCTTTCAGAAGTTCAAGACAACTTTGACTATAGCCCCGGTATTGGTATTGCCTACAGGTTCGGGGTCTTATACTGTATATTATGATGCGTCGCAGATTGGTCTCGGCTCGGTGTTGATGCAGGACGGTAGGGTGATTGCCTACGCATCCAGACAGCTGTAGGTGCATGAGAATAACTATTTTATCCATGACCTGGAGTTAGCAGCTATTATTAATGCCTTGAAGATTTGGCGGCGCTATTTGTACGGTGTCCCTTGTGAGATTTACACCGATCACCGGAGTTTGCAGCATCTGTTCAAACAAAAGGATCTTAAATTGCATCAACCGAAGTGGTTGGAGCTGCTTAAGGATTATGATATTACCATTTTGTACTATCCCGGGAAGGCCAATGTGGTGGCGGATGCTTTGAGTCATCGGGCAGAGAGTTTGGGGAGCTTAGCATATCTACTAGCAGTAGAGAGGCCCATGGCGTTGGATGTTCATGCCTTAGATAGCCAGTTTGTGAGATTGGATATTTCAGAGCCGAGTCAAGTATTGGTTTGTGTGGTCTCTCGGTCTTCTCTTGATGATCGTATAAGGGAGCATCGGGATGATGACCCTCATGTGCTTGTCCTTAAGGGCGGTGACGCGAAAGAGGTCACCATTGGGGATGATGGTGCATTGAGGATGCAGGGTAGGCTATGTGTCCCCAATGCAGATGGTTTGCATGAGTTGATTCTCCAGGAGGTTTAGAGTTCACGGTATTCCATTCATCCAGGTGCCACGAAGATGTATTAGGACTTGAGGCAGTATTACTGGTAGAGCATAATGAAGAAGGACGTAGTGGAGTATGTAGCTCGGTGTTAGATTGCCAGCAGGTGAAGTATGAGCATCAACGGCCAGGTGGGTTGCTTCAGAAATTAGAGATTCTGGAGTGGAAATGGGAGCGGATCACTATGGATTTCGTTGTTGGGCTTCCATGGACTCAGCAGAAGTTTGTTGCAGTTTGGGTAATTGTAGATAGGCTGACCAAGTCAGCTAATTTCATTCCTGTGGTGACTACCTATTCTTCCAAGTAGATGGCTCGAGTTTATATCTGCGAGATCGCCATGCATCATGGCATACCGATACCCATCATCTCTGACCAGGGTACGCAGTTTAAATCACGATTTTGGAGGGCTGTACAGCATGAGTTGGGTACTCGAGTGGAGCTGAGCACAACATTTCACCCTCAACGGACGGGTAGTCCGAGCGCATTATTTAGATATTAGAGGATATGCTCTGTGCGTATGTGATGGAGTTTGGAGCTTGGAATCTTACTCGAAGATCAGGAATCACCTGGGAGAATTCATTCAAGCAATTGCATCCCTATTGGGCGACGGCACCAACAACTTGGCAGAAACTAAAGCATCCATCATGGGCAGTAGTGGTGCATTTTTAATAGGTACAACATAGTACATCTGGAAGCTGACACTTAGCTACTGATCAATTGGTTAACAAAAAACAAGGAGCCTCCCTGGACCATCATGATAAACTTGCAAAAACTGAGAACTCTCTATCATCTGTGCGTGGAGATCATATACTCTCATGTGTATAGAGAGGCAAATTTCCCTACTGATTCCCTATCCAAACTCATTCATAATCTCAATGCATTAACACATTTCTCCAGCACTACTAAACTACCTCCCCACATTAGAGGTCAAATTCAGCAAGACCTCCTGGGCACCCCTTCTTTTATGCATTGAAAAACACAAAGAATCATTACCCCACCACATTTGGCCTCCACCACTTCTCATGGTTATGGTTGCCAGAGACAGGCTAAGGGGAGCATACCTTTTTGTCCAAATTATCATCATGAAACATTATCCTAGCACCAGGAACATGAATGGTGGTCCAGATGATAAGGCCACCAAAAGAGCAATGCAAATGCATCAATAGTGGATAGTCTTTATCACACTAATTAGTTTGTTATTCTGTGCAGGTACAAAGGAGACACTCATAACATCGATAGGCCTCCAAGGTGTGGTATTTGCACCTAGAGTGCTCAGTCTGTTGGAGGTCAGTCAATACTATAAAGAGTGGTGGCCTATGAAAACTTCATATACAACTTACCAACCAATGCAGACAACAGAAGATCTCATACCAACAACTAACAGCTCAACACCCTAATATCACTATACCATCAGCAACACCTCCCAATAGCTCTACTCCATTTCAACAATACCACAAATACATTAAGGTGTTACAACCCAAATTTGCATACCATAGATCACGCCGTAAGTTAGTCGACGTAAATCCAAGAAGAGATTATCTTTGAGATGATAAGAAGTTAATCCTATTGGTCTTAAACGATACAAGGGTGTATAAGAGTGGTTAACAAGTATTTGAAGTTAAACGAATCAAGGATGTTGTAACCCGTATTTTCGGGTAACACTAGAGGTGATTAATTGTCCCAAGAGGTCTTGTTTTAATGTATTTGAATCATATAATATCCGTATCATAAGTCTTGAAGTCAAGCGAGTTATGAAACAAAAGTCGATAAAAGTTGTCGCAACTTAGGTTTATAATTTTACTTAAACTTTAGGTCAAATGTTACTGCATTTGTCTACCTATCAAATTGAAGATCTATGAGTCTAGTTTCCAACGCATTAAACCGTTCGTCGATACGATCTCGGAATAGAGAGATATTTGCATTTTCGCGAGAGTGCGCCAAGCTGCTCTCTATGGGGCCCACAAAGGCGGTTTAAGACATATGGACATATATAAGATACCTCAACCCCGTTTTAAGTCATTATTTTTCAGTATATTCAGACCTTATAACCCTAAAAACAGTCTCTCAAGGTTCTCTTATGATCCAAGACCCAAACAAAGGGCAAACAACACAAATCAAATGTCGGGAATCCCGTGGCGCTAGTAAGTTTCTTGTTCTTCTTGTTGTTGCTGATTTTTGTGTTGTTCCAGCTCGTGTGGGAGGTTGTTTTAAGTGTTTTATGTCCTGTAAATACACCTTCAAGTTTTTAATATCAAGCCTAGGTGATTTCAAGTCTTCTAAAGTAATTCTAGTGCCGAAAAACCCGAATTAATTGCTAGTTTCGCTTCCTTGTTCTTGTGGCAGAATAGAAGGGATATTTCGTGGAAAATTAAGGTCAAATTGGAGTTGTTCTTTCTGTTTAAAGGTAAGGAACCTCTTACTCTATATATATTTAAGATTATTCAAGTTGCAGCTAAGTCGTTGAAGCTAGAACTTGTGAAATATATATCGAAAGGCTTGGTAGTGATGTTGTTGGTTGGTGGACTGTTTTGGAGGCTCAATATGATTATTAATGATGTTGTTTGGGCTGTTTGGTGATTGTATTGACTTGTGGGAAGTCATATAAATAGGGGAGGTGCTGTCCATTTCATCGTAAAATAGGTTGTGGTCGATACATAATAGTTACGACGCTTAAACGATAATGATAGTGTCATTTGTCTTATTGTAGACTAAGGAGTCGTGACATTTGCATAGCTTGAGGTTGGGCAGTATATACAAGGTATGTGAGGCTATCCCCTTCATTCTTTTGCACGACTCCGATTGTACATAATGTAATGAACGAGCTCCCAAAGATACTCCACTCTTAGAAGCTAGCAGTACTTACATTGCTGCCCTTCTTATGAAACGATTGATATTGATGTTACTTCTCTTATTCTTATATTATCAATGTTGTTGGTAGTTCCTGATTCTTATAAGATTCTTGATGAAGAGTTAATCCTAATAACGTGTACGAAGGATACCAACCTTATGTCACTCCGAAAGGTTCAAAATGTGATTCCAATGAGTCCAGCATGCATCATATATATGTATCTATTTTACTCTACCGAGCCGCGCTATAGTCGGCCGGGTACGGCACCTATTGTGCAACCACTGATCAGTTGGGTTTTACCGAGCTCCACGTGGCCGGGTACGATTCTACCGAGCCCTATGATGGCCGGGTATGTTTTACCGAGCCTATTATGGCCGGGTACGATATGATGATGGTGATGCCCACAAAGGCGTATGTTTTAAAAGTTTATGTATATATATGTATGTATCATGTATTTCATGTCAGTAGCCCTCAGAGGTACCCAGATGTCACAGGTTGTATATTCTCTATCCTTGTTTACATTACTGTTCTTACTTATGCTTTCTTGCCTCACATACTCAGTACTTTATTCGTACTGACGTCCTTTTTATTTGTGGACGCTGCATGTCGTGCTGCAGGTCCTGATAGATAGGTAGAGGCAGCTCCCCCACCACAGTAGGCTGTCCAGTTCAGCGGTTATTGGCGAGATCCCTTCTCCGGACTTGCCGTGGTCTTGGTATGCATTTTTGTTATAGACATTATGGGTATGTCGGGGCCCTGTTCCGGCAATGTTGTAGCACTTATGTTCCTTTAGAGGCTCATAGACAGGTGTCGACTTATGTATGGTTTAGAATGCCTTTTCGGCTGATTTTTGTTGTATAGTCTTTCATGGCATCATGATAGCTCGTACCTTATATATAGTTTCTTGATAGTCTTGTCGTCCCATGTTATGTATGTTCATGACATTATCTTTCATTGTTGGATGTTCATGATCCGTGTCTACTATTTATATTGATCTTGTCGGCCCTTAAAGATAATAAGGAAGGTTAGATAAAATGTACGTTGGTGCTCGGCAAGTATGGCCCGGGTGCTAGTCATGACCCTCCAGTTGGGTCGTGACAAACTTGGTATCAGAGCAAGTCTGTCCTAGGGGATGTCTATGAGCCGTGTCTAGTAGAGTTTTGATTATGGATGTGTAGCGCGCCACATTTATAATCAGGAGGCTACGTGACATCTAGGGTTGTTACCTTCTTCCTGAATCTAGATCGTGCGTAGAGTTGAGTAGTAAGTGTTCATATCTAATATTCACCTTGTTTTCTTTCAGCGATGCCTTTGACTAGGAAGCAAGCAATTAGTAAACGGCTTGATACAGCTGTGGGAGAGGGTAACATTCAGGTGCCTCCAGCCAGAGCAGGCCAAAGTGAGGCTCAGAGTGAGATGCCATCTCATACCTCTCCGTCTCCTCCAGAGGATATTAGGAGGCACCCAGTACATCCAGTTCCTCCATCTAGCACTACAGACCACGATATGCGTAGTGCGGTGCAATTGTTGACTAGCTTGGTAGCTGCTCAGGCTCAGAGGCAGAATACCGGTGCTGCTGATAAACCGGTCAGTGCGAGAGTTCGTGATTTTATTAATCTAGACCCTCCAGTGTTTACCGGATCAGACCCCAAGGAGGACCCACAAACATTTATTGATCAGATTCATCGTACATTGCGGGTTATGCATGCTAGTGATACGGAGGCAGTAGAGTTGGCTTCTTATCGGTTACAGGATTTAGCGGTTTTTTGGTATGATAGTTGGGAGAGATCTAGGGGTCCGAACGCTCCTCCAGCCGTGTGGAAGGAATTTTCTGAGGCCTTTCTTCGTCACTACTTGCCAGTTGAGATACGACGAGCTAGAGCTGATAAGTTCTTGAACCTTCGACAGGGTAATATGAGTGTACGAGAGTATAGTATACAGTTTGATTCTTTAGCAAGGTATGCTCCCCATACGGTGGCCGAGATGAGTGATAGGGTGCATCTGTTCGTGAAAGGGTTGGGACCACATCTGATAAATGAGTGCACAACAGCCTCCTTGGTAGAGGGCATGGATATTTCCCGTATTCAGGCTTATGCCCAGACCCTAGAGGATCGTAAGCGCCAGCAAAGGGCAGATAGGGAGCAGGATAGGGGCCAACATAAGAGGGCGAGATTTGCAGGGTATTCTGATGAGTTCAGAGGCAGTATCAGGCCCCAATCTTCGAGGAGTTCGGTGCCACCTGTAGCTAGTGCTCCTCCAAAGTTTTCAGAGGCCTCGGTGTGATTGATTTACCTATTCTGGTTCAGGTCAGAGTTTGAGGGCATCAGGCTCACAATTTTATAGAGATACTAGTCAGACAAGACCCCCAACACCTCGTTGTGATCAGTGCGGCAAGGCCCACTTTGGACTGTGCTATCGAGGTTCCGATGTGTGCTATTCTTGCGGACAACATGGCCATATGATGCGGGATTGTCCTAACAGAGGAGGTAGTGGTATGGCTCAACCGACTGGATCTGTGTCTGGTTCTTCCTCATCAGTTCGACCTCCAGCACAAGGTTTTCAACAGTCAACAGGTCGTGGTAGAGGTAGAGGTTCAGTGCCGAGTTCGAGTGGTGCTCAAAATCGAACCTATGCTCTAATAGGTCGACAAGATCTCGAGTCATCTCCGGATGTTGTTACAGGTATATTGTCTGTGTTTTCTTATGATGTATATGCGCTAATTGATCCAGGATCTACCTTATCATATGTTACACCCTTTGTGGCTAATAAGTTTGGCATTGAACCTGAATTGATAAGTAAACCACTTGCGGTATCCACTCCGATAGGAGATTCTGTGATTGCTAGAAGGGTATATAAAGGTTGCACTGTGATGATTTGTAGTCGTCAAACCTCGGCAAATTTATTTGAGTTAGAAATGGTTGATTTCGATGTGATAATGGGAATGGACTGGTTGGCCTCATGCTATGCAAATGTTGACTGTCGTACGAAGATGGTTAGGTTTCAGTTTCCTTGTGAACCCGCCATTGAATGGAAGGGGAACATTGCTACGCCGAAAGGTAGGTTTATTTCCTATCTTAAGGCAAGGAAGATGATCTCAAAAGGTTACATTTATCATCTTGTTCGCGTTAGGG
Organism: Nicotiana tabacum; assembly: GCF_000715075.1. NCBI lineage: Eukaryota > Viridiplantae > Streptophyta > Magnoliopsida > Solanales > Solanaceae > Nicotiana > Nicotiana tabacum. The sequence goes on along the minus strand of NC_134091.1, from coordinate 75,112,351 downwards.
ATGCGGAGCGAAGCCGCCTACTCTACAATTAATCCCCATGGTCAATGAATTTCCAGATGTTTTCCCAGATGAACTCCCAGGCCTTCCTCCTGAAAGGGAGATTGAGTTTAGCATTGATGCATTGCCTGACACTCAACCGATCTCTATCCCTCCATACAAGATGGCCCCGGCAGAGTTGCGAGAGTTGAAGGCACAGTTGAAGGACTTGCTGGATAAGGGTTTCATTAGGCCTAGCACTTCACCTTGGGGTGCACCAGTCTTGTTCGTGCGGAAGAAAGATGGGTCGTTAAGGATGTGTATCGATTATCGACAGTTGAATAAGTTTACATTAAAGAACAAGTATCCACTTCCAAGAATTGATGACCTGTTTGACCTACTCTAGGGTGCCAAGTATTTCCCCAAGATCGACTTGCGTTCAGGGTATCATCAGGTGAGGGTTAAGGAGAAGGATATTCCAAAGACGGCCTTCCGGACAAGATATGGGCATTTTGAGTTCTTGGTGATGTCGTTCAGGCTAACAAATGCCCCAGCAGCTTTTATGGATCTCATGAATAGTCTATTCAGGCCCTATCTTGATGTGTTCGTGATCGTATTCATTGATGACATTCTGGTGTATTCTCGTTCGGAGGCGGAACATGCGGGCCACTTGCGGATAGTATTACAGACCCTTCAGGATCATAAATTATATGCTAAGCTCTCTAAATGTGAATTCTGGCTGAACTCAGTAGCATTCCTTGGCCATGTGATATCTGATGAGGGTATTAGTGTCGACACTCAGAAGATCGATGCAATGAAGAATTGGCCGAGACCTACAACACCGTCAGAAGTCCGCAGCTTCCTGGGGCTAGCAGGATATTATAGGCGGTTTGTAGAAGGGTTTTCCTCTATATCAGCACCATTGACTAAGTTAACACAGAAAGCTACCAAGTTCCAGTGGTCTGATGCTTGTGAACATAGTTTTCAGGAGCTAAAGAATCGATTGACATCCGCGCCAGTGCTCACTCTCCCAGAAGGAACAGAAGGTTATGTGGTATATTGTGATGCCTCAGGTATAGGTTTGGGGTGCGTATTGATGCAACGTGGGAAGGTGATTGCTTATGCATCAAGATAATTGAAGAAGCATGAAAAGAATTACCCGACTCATGATTTGGAATTGGCTGCAGTAATATATGCTTTGAAGATATGGCGGCACTACTTATACGGCGTCCATGTTGACATCTACACAGATCACAAGAGTTTACAATACATCTTCAAGCAGAAGGAGTTGAATTTGAGGCAGTGTAGGTGGCTTGAATTACTGAAAGACTACGATGTCGAGATATTGTGCCATCCCGGTAAAGCTAATGTTGTGGCAGACGCTCTCAGCCGTAAGTCAATGGGAAGCTTAATACATATTGAGGCAGGTAGACAAGGGTTGACCAAAGAGCTTCACCAGCTGGCCAATATGAGAATCAGATTGTTGGACTCTGATGACGGAGGTGTTACTGTACAGAATACAGCAGAATCATCTTTGGTAGCCGAGGTAAAAGCACGGCAATATGAAGATCCTACCTTAGTAAGATTGAGAGAGGGAATTCAGCAGTGTAAGATTACAGCTTTCAAGATCGGAGGAGATGGGACACTGAGATACCAGGGCCGATTATGTGTACCTAGTATGGCAGGGTTGCGAGAGAAGATTATGATTGAGATTCACCAGTCCCGATATTCTATCCATCCTGGCTCGACAAAGATGTATCATGACGTTAAGGAGCAGTATTGGTGGGATAACATGAAGAAGTCTATTGCATAATTTGTAGCCCAGTGTCCTAATTGTCAACAAGTAAAGATCGAGCATCAGAAACCTAGTGGATTGATTCAGAATATAGAGATTCCGACCTGGAAATGGGAGGTGATTAATATGGACTTCCTTATTGGATTACCTCGCTCTTATCATAAGTTTGACTCCATCTGGGTGATAGTTGATCGACTTACAAAATCTGCCCATTTTCTGCCAGTTAAGACAACTTACACGGCTGAAGATTATGCGAAGTTGTATATCAAGGAGATTGTTAGGCTTCATGATGTGCCGGTATCTATTGTATCAGGCCGAGGAGCTCAATTTACGGCTAACTTTTGGAGGTCTTTTCAGAAGGGTTTAGGCACACAAGTAAATCTCAGCACTGCATTCCATTCGCAGACTGACGGACAGGCTGAACGTACTATCCAGACGCTTGAAGATTTCAAGGGGAATTGGGATGACCATCTGGCACTTATAGAATTTGCCTACAATAATAGCTACCATTCCAGTATTAAAATGGCCCCGTATGAGGCACTGTACGGGAGGAGATGTAGATCACCAGTTAGATGGTTCGAAGTCGGTGAGACAGAATTATATGGGCCAGATTTGATTCACCAAGCCATTGAGAAGGTGAAAGTGATACAAGAGCGACTGAGGATGGCACAAAGCAGGCAAAAGTCTTATTCCGACGTCCGGCGTCATGATCTGGAATTTGAGGTTGGTGATTAGGCTTTCATGAAGATCTCGCCGATGAAGGGTGTTATGCGTTTTGGGAAGAAGGGTAAGTTGAGTCCGCGGTATATTGGGCCGTACAAAATTCTTCGACGAATTGGACAGGTTGCTTACGAGTTAGAATTGCCATCTGAATTGGAATTTGTCCACCCGGTATTCCATGTATCTATGTTGAGGAAATGTATTGGAGACCCTTCTCGGGTCATCCCTATCAAAGATGTACAAGTTACAAAGGATCTATCATATGATGAAGTGCCAGTGGCTATATTAGATCGACAAGTCCGCAAGCTGAGAACAAAGGATGTAGCTTCCGTGAAAGTATTATGGAGGAACAAGAATATAGAAGAAATGACATGGGAAGCAGAAGAGGAGATGAAGTCTAAATACCCTTACCTATTCCAGAGTGAAGATAACGAGGATGCTGGGGGAAAGAAGGACGCATTATAAGGTGAAACGGCTCTATGAGGTAAGCAATAGCTTGTGAATACTCTTTTTTAAATACAAAATGGTAATATGCAGATAATGTACAAATCCATGATGCTTTGTATAGTCTTGTAAGGCCATAGGTTAGGTTTAACTGCTTGCAAGTTTGGCTAGTGTCCATTTTATAGGGGAAACTCAGCCGGAAATCTCCGTCGGAATCCACAATGAGTTAGACACCCCATAAACCCTTACATTCGAGGACGAATGTTCCTAAGGGGGAGAGGATGTTACAACCCAAATTCGCATACCATAGATCACGCTGTAAGTTAGTCGACGTAAATCCAAGAAGAGATTATATTTGAGATGATAAGAAGTTAATCCTATTGGTCTTAAACGATACAAGGGTGTATAAGAGTGGTTAACAAGTATTTGAAGTTAAACGAATCAAGGATGTTGTAACCCATATTTTCGGGTAACACTAGAGGTGATTAATTGTCCCAAGAGGTCTTGTTTTAATGTATTTGAATCATATAATATCCGCATCATAAGTCTTGAAATCAAGCGAGTTATGAAACAAAAGTCGATAAAAGTTGTCGCAACTTAGGTTTATAATTTTACTTAAACTTTAGGTCAAATATTACTGCATTTTTATCCCAATGTGCTTAGAATTATGGGGTGATCTACCTATAAAATGGAAAATCTATGAGTCTAGTTTGCAACGCATTAAACCATTCATCGATACAATCTAGGAATAGAGAGATATTTGCGTTTTCGCGAGAGCGCGCCAAGCTGCTCTCTATGGGGCCCACGAAGGCGGTTTAAGACATATGGACATATATAAGATACCTCAACCCCGTTTTAAGTCATTATTTTTCATTATATTCAGAACTTATAACCCTAAAAACAGTCTCTCAAGGTTCTCTCATGATCCAAGACCCAAACAAAGGGCAAACAACACAAATCAAATGTCGGGAATCCCATGGCGCTAGTAAGTTTCTTGTTCTTCTTGTTGTTGCTGATTTTTGTGTTGTTCCAGCTCGTGTGGGAGGTTGTTTTAAGTGTTTTATGTCCTGTAAATACACCTTCAAGTTTTTAATATCAACCCTAGGTGATTTCAAGTCTTCTAAATTAATTCTAGTGCCAAAAAACCCGAATTAATTGCTAGTTTCGCTTTCTTGTTCTTGTGGCAGAATTGAAGGGATATTTCGTGGAAAATTAAGGTCAAATTGGAGTTGTTCTTTCTGTTTAAAGGTAAGGAACCTCTTACTCTATATATATATTTAAGATTATCCAAGTTGCAGCTAAGTCGTTGAAGCTAGAACTTGTGAAATATATATCGAAAGGCTTGGTAGTAATGTTGTTGGTTGGTGGACTGTTTTGGAGGCTCAATATGATTATTAATGATGTTGTTTGGGCTGTTTGGTGATTGTATTGACTTGTGGGAAGTCATATAAATAGGGGAGGTGCTGTCCGTTTCATCGTAAAATAGGTTGTGGTCGATACATAATAGTTATACGACGCTTAAACGATAATGATAGTGTCATTTGTCTTATTGTAGACTAAGGAGTCGTGACATTTGCATAACTTGAGGTTGGGCAGTATATACAAGGTATGTGAGGCTATCCCCTTCATTCTTTTGCACGACTCCGATTGTACATAATGTAATGAACGAGCTCCCAAAGATACTCTACTCTTAGAAGCTAGCAGTACTTACATTGCTGCCCTTCTTATGAAACGATTGTTATTGATGTTACTTCTCTTATTCTTATATTATCAATGTTGTTGGTAGTTACTGATTCTTATAAGATTCTTGATGAAGAGTTAATCCTAATAACGTGTACGAAGGATACCAACCTTATGTCACTCCGAAAGGTTCAAAATGTGATTCCAATGAGTCTAGCATGCATCATATATATGTATCTATTTTACTCTACCGAGCCGCGCTATAGTCGGTCGGGTACGGCACCTATTGTGCAACCACTGATCAGTTGGGTTTTACCGAGCTCCACGTGGCCGGGTATGATTCTACCGAGCCCTATGATGGCCGGGTATGTTTTACCGAGCCTATTATGGCCGGGTACGATATGATGATGGTGATGCCCACAAAGGCGTATGTTTTAAAAGTTTATGTATATATATGTATGTATCATGTATTTCATGTCAGTAGCCCTCAGAGGTACCCAGATGTCACAGGTTGTATATTCTCTATCCCTGTTTACATTACTGTTCTTACTTATGCTTTCTTGCCTCACATATTCAGTACTTTATTCGTACTGATGTCCTTTTTATTTGTGGACGCTGCATGTCGTGCTGCAGGTCCTGATAGACAAGTAAACGTAGCTCCCCCACTACAGTAGGTTGTCCAGTTCAGCGGTTATTGGCGAGATCTCTTCTCCAGACTTGCCGTGGTCTTGGTATGCATTTTTGTTATAGACATTATGGGTATGTCGGGGCCCTGTTCCGGCAATGTTGTAGCACTTATGTTCCTTTAGAGGCTCATAGACAGGTGTCGACTTATGTATGGTTTAGAATGCCTTTTCGGCTGATTTTTGTTGTATAGTCTTTCATGGCATCATGATAGCTCGTACCTTATATATAGTTTCTTGACAGTCTTGTCGTCCCATGTTATGTATGTTCATGACATTATCTTTCATTGTTGGATGTTCATGATCCATGTCTACTATTTATATCGATCTTGTCGGCCCTTAAAGATAATAAGGAAGGTTAGATAAAATGTACGTAGGTGCTCGGTAAGTATGGCCCGGGTGCTAGTCATGACCCTCCAGTTGGGTCGTGACATAAGGTATCCACCCCAAATGCAACACCAAATATCAAAATCCAAAAGAACATGGGATTAGTAATGCACTCCTATAACCCAAGGACAGAGAAAACAAGTTTCCCATCTCTCATTCTTCATTCTTCCATGCACACACACAGCCAGCCTTACCTGATGGAATATAGCCGGGATATCCTTGTCCAAAATCGAGGAGCACGACCGGCGCTGAACCGAGTAAACCAGATCAAGCAAGCCTGTTAGATTTCATTCTACCCAAACTTATCCACGAATAGAGATAATACATATTTTCATTAATTAGACGAAAATGTGTTCATGTCTACAATACCAATTCATTTCCAATAGTTTCATCATTTTAAAGTCTCAAATGGACAAGTAATACAACCACAACATAACATAGTTGGTCTTTCCCCAGCACCAATACACAACCCACACTATGTCTACGGAGCCTCTATAGATAAAGAAGAGTACAATGATAATGCCGGCAACAAGGCCCCGGCTATACCTCAAACAGAATACACAAGTACAAAAGATTCATGACCCCGGAATGAAGTTGGGCTCACCAAGTTAGCTGGGAAGAAGGTACACTGCTATCACTGATCAATATCTCCTGCTGTGGAACCACCTGCATCTATTGAAAGATGCAGCGCCCCCGGCAGAAGGGAGGTTAGCACCGTCGAATAGTACTAGTATGTATAACTAAACATCCTCTCAATAGAATGACAATTAATACAAACAAGATTATCATGATATCAACGAATACCTTAATCAACATCAAACCTCAATTTAGGATCAAGACAGTATTCAAATTAATTTCTATATCTCACATTGGAAGATTTTTAGTATCGATATACCATTGACCGCAATACCATTGTTCATAATACCAATGCCATCATACTTTTAGCACGGAGTCCAATCACTACCCGATAGGCTAGGATATATCATTAAAGAATCAACCCCAATTACTATCAATACCAATACTACCAAAAATTTAGTACGGAGTCCGATCACGACCCGATCGGCTAGGCTATCTCATTAGAGAATCAACCACAATTTCTGTCAATATCAATACCATCGTAAATTTAGTACGGAGTCCGATCACGACCCGATCGGCTAGGCCATCTCATTAGAGACATCAACCACAATTACTATCATTACCAATTTCCAGCACAATCACCACCATGTGTGCGGCATGGTGTCCGATCATGACCTGATCGGCTAGGCTGTCTTATTTGAGACATCAACCTTTTTATATCAATCATCGCATTTCATAATACTTTCACATCTTTTCATTTCATTAGCACTAGTGGCCATAATTATAAGATCATTCTTGGCATGTTGGCCATATTCAATATTTCATGCTCACCTTATCAATTTCAAACATCATTATCATCATCAACAACAAATACAATTCAAATCAAGGTGTGTAGTACACATGTGAGCAATTTAGAGTCTAAGGCATATAGAGATATTTCACAAAATTTGGCATAATAGACTTCATTTAAATTTGACTTAAAGTTGGAACATAATTAATGCACAGCCCATATTTTAACACATCCTCAATTGGTAATATAATATGAATAAAGCATTTGGGATGCTTGTTGAACATGTTTCTTTCAACCCAATCTTACTCGGAATAGCCAGTTTCATAATAAATCACTCGGGACTTACATAATTTACATGAATATAGTGGGATTCAATTCTAAGATAAGATTTTAGCCAACATACCTCAATTGAGCTTCCTTAAACTCTAAAACGTTCCGAAATTCTTAGCAACTTCAATCTATTTTAGAAATAAAATAAATTGAATCAAAATTAGGAAGATGATAAAGGTTCTAGCTCATTTGAGCATTTTATCAAATACTAGGTGTGCAGAAGGATTCAAGGTCTTTTTATGGAGGATTCCATCATCCCAAAACCCAATCTTTACTACGCTTAGTTCAACAATCTTCCTACACCCCTTGATATCACATGCATGTAAAATAATCAACTCTCATGCCCAAAAATTATCTTGCTAATTACCCATTTTCAGATGTTTTCGAAATTAGGGTTTAGGGTGTAGACTCTTACCTCTAGGATGAAGACCTAGTCAGCTTGCCTTCTTAATCTTCCAAAACTTGAGCAAGAATTGAAGAACAATTATTGAAGAACACCTTCTCACTCTAGGGCACTCTCTCTCACTCTAAAATGTCATATTATATCTCAAAAATGGCCCAAAACGTGTATTTAATGAAGTAGGGTCGGGTTTTAAAAACCAAAAAATGAAGCTCCGGAAGAGGCTCTGCGGTCGCATATGCGACCGCATAATGTTTATGCGGACCGTATATCAGTCGCGTAATTGGTGTCAGAAATGACCAAAACTATGCCTGAGTCTGTGCTCACTATGCGGTCCGCATAACTGTTCTGTGGTCGCATAGTGCACTGCATAACAGTTATGCGGTCGCATACTCGACCGCATAATTGCTTCCAACTGACCCCATTAACTGCCTCACTCTGCGGCCATTATGCGGTCCTTAGAGTGATTCTGCGGTCGCATAATGGACCGCAGAAGTGCACTTTTCCACCAAAAATGTTCTTTTACTTTCTGGTGTATTGTTCAACCGAAAATGTCCAAGTTTTCTATAATACGCAAGACGTAAAACCAATTCGGCACCACGAAACACTACTTTCTTTTGCAAAATTTTACTGGGCTTTACACTTAAGTACTTCGAAATTTTTCGGGGTGTTATATTCTCCCCCGCTTAGGATCATTCGTCCTCGAATGAGGGTAAAAAAACCCGTTATTAGCATCTTATGCAACTTAGTTTGTTTTATACCACAAACTAGCAGCCCCAAATTTGACTAACTCCCTAAATTTCCAAAATATTTGCGAGAGTTTCCTTTGTAGTTTGGCCTATCCACCTATCAGAGAGCCCCAGAAACACATTCTAACAGCATATACATAATCCAACGATGTAACATAATACGAAACAACAACAACTATGGCCTCATAAGCAATATATTTCCAGAACGGAACACCCTCAACATCAAATGTACAAATCATATATAATTCATAGAAAGTAAGTCTTATAATTTTCCTAGATCACAACTTTATAAATACATGGTCATTCAAACAAATAAGTATACCTTTTCTTCATTTCTTCCTTGGCCTCCCAAGTAGCCTCTTCAACCTGTTGGTTTCGCCACAACACTTTCACGGAGTTAATTTCTTTATTTCTTAATTTTCGGACTTGGCTATCAATAATAGAAACCGGAATCTCTTCGTAATTCAATTTCTCATTTACCTCAGTAGTCTCAACTGGAACAATGAGTGTCGAATCTCTAACTATTTTCTTCAACATAGACACATGAAACACCGGATGTACTAATGACATCTCGGGTGGTAGTTCAAGTTTGTATGCCACCTCACCGATCCTCTGAATGATTTTGTACGGTCCAACATACCTCAGACTCAATTTTACTTTCTGACAAAATCGCATTACACCCTTCATGGGGGAAACTTTCAAGAATACCCAATTATCTTTTTTTTTTGAATTCCAAATCCCTATGACGAACATCCGAATACGATTTATGACGACTCTGAGCAGTCTTTAACCGCTCCTTAATGATTTTAACTTTTTCCATAGCCTGATGCACGAGGTCTGGCCCTATCAACTGTGCTTCCCCAATTTCAAACCACCCAAGGGGAGATTTACATCTCCTACCATATAAAGCCTCGAACAGTGCCATTTGAAAGCTAGCATGATGGCTATTGTTGTATGCAAATTCTATGAGTGGTAAATGATCATCCCAGCTACCTTTGAAGTCTAGAACACAAGTACGCAATATATCCTTAAGCATCTGAATAGTCCGCTCTGCCTGCCCGTCAGTCTGCGGGTGAAAGGCTGTACTAAGATTCACCTGAGTACCCAAACCTTGCTGAAATTTCTTCCAAAAGTTAGCAGTGAATTGTGCTCCCCGATCAGAAATGATGGAAACTGGGGTGCCATGCGACCTGACTATTTCTTTTATATACAATTGAGCATACTGCTCCACTGTGTCGGTAGACTTAACCGGCAAAAAGTGTGCTGATTTCGTGAGTCGATCCACAATCACTCAAATCGAGTCAAACTTGTGAGGAGTACGAGGCAATCCTACCACAAATTGCATATTAATCATTAGTGGAACATCTATATCAGATTTCTCTTTCATATGACCTCCTAGAAATTGAGTTCTACAAAAATTTCCTTGATACGGTTACGATCTTATTAGTACTTGCAACTTACCTTTCCAAATTTTTTTCAACAAAAGACATTACTAGGCCAGATTTCTTATAGGACCATCGGTTTCAAATGAATAACATCTACTAGCTTGTGCGCACACCCTGATAACATTAACCTGCATGGCATTGCCTCAATATATGAAGTAACATCGTACTCAGACCTTTCTTAGCCATCCTATTTCCTCATTATAAGTCTTATAGGATTTTAAGAAACCACTATACTTCCCTGGTGAACATTCTCATGATTCCTCTTTACTGCTAAACATTTCCCAAAACACATATTGATACCCTTCATATATATTTAACCCGAACATGGCCTTTTATTAAACTTGAGATCCTCCTAAATTCTTCAACGACGACTTCTTATTTTCCTTATAAGTTTAGGACTTAGTCCACCAGATTCCATCCTCGATGAGTAACTCACCTTATTGCCCGTATTGTAGTTAACAATAGTATTTCCTGGTATTGCAGCCTAAGAGCTATCATGTTAAACATGTTTGGTTCGTAACAAGTGTTCATCCTCTCTTAATCTGTTTCAAACATTTCCCCTTTGGTCTAGACAATATGTTGATACTATATTTCCTTTGTGACTAGAGCATTCACTCCCATCCCATTTTGCCCTTAATTCATAGTTGACAATCTTATTGTGCCACACACTTGTTTGCCTCCCATGAACTCGTAGTATCATTGTGCCTGGTTTGTTAAGTTTATCACACCACCACTTCATCACCAGTAGTCTCACTTTCCAAAGTAATATGTAGACATGAACTCCCTCTAAACCTTTTAGTTGATATTCAGCGTCACTCAAGTCGGCTGCATTACAGTTGATCCTTTATATCTTCTATTAACACTTGTGCTATAGGCGAGTCCACCATTCTGATACGAACTATTTTGCGATAACCATGACCATCTCAATTTATAGATTTTCTTCCAATTTTGCTCGCCTCATTCTCTCTAGTTATTGAATAGCTATGCGCCCTTCTATATGTTACGTGATCTTTTCCCTTAGTTGGGAATTCATCCTGCTCGCCTCTTGACACTTGTTGGGATATCCGTGGGAAAGTGTGTTCATCCGTGTATCACTTAACACTTCCTTGCTTGTAAGATTCTTAAGAGACTTTCCATCAAGTACCGATGCACTCTTGGGTTGTTATAACATCACATTTATCTTTCCCACTCGTTCTGTCTTTCTTAAAGCCTTAGAGGTTTAGCTAAATCGCAAATCCGTGATTAACGCATTCTAAAAACTCGCAACCTTTCACATTTGACCTATATTACTTCCTTCGGTTCCATTGTTCCTGACCCCCTAACAAGTATAAAATCCCTTTGTAAACATACTCTTAGTCTCTAGGATCGTTGACCCTGTCATTCACATTGCCATGTATGAAGAATTTACCTTCCTTAACCTTCCACCTTTTTGGGGTACTAGTGGTCTATCATTAGCATATCCTTCAGAGAATCATGCTACCCATTATCTCTTTTCTAGACTACACATGTCTTCAACAAATTATTCAAAAATCATAGCTACATGGTCTAACTCTTGTTTCATTGCATTTAAGTGGCCTCTCTATGGCCCTACCTCCCCCACTTGGGGTGAATGATTCACATTTTGACACAAGTCTTGAATTTAGCAACTTCAGGGACATATGTCTCATGTCTCTATCCCTCATATATATGTTCGACTATTAGGGAGATTTAAGTCACCATGGTATTAACCTCATACGTTCTCTACTCTTATTCAGCCACATAGGCTTGGGATCCAACTCCCTCATGTCAATATCCTTTTTGGAGTGTAACACCACTTCGCACATTCCTAGGATTCTTATAACATTCATAGTGCCATCTGTTTAATATTCAAGCCTTTACCCTTTCGTCATGTCACATGACAAAATTACTTAAAATAAACCAAAAGAGAATTTAAACTTACCTTGAACCTCAACGCACGAGTTGGAGGAAGAACAGTTTCACAACCAGTTTCATCGCACGATTCCGAATATCAAAGAAGGATAATATTCCTAAATGCCCATGTAGGATCCTAATTATAGATGTGGTCGACAACACACCAATAATAAGGACTCTACTAGACACGGCTCCGAGACATCCTAGGACACTTTAAAACCTTAGGCTCTGATACCAAGTTTGTCACGTCCCAAAACCGAGGAGCGCAACCGGCGCTCAACGAGTGAACCCGATCGAGCAAGCCTGTTTGATTTTATTCTAACCAAACTCATCCATGAATAGAGATAATACATATTTTCATTAATTAGACGAAAATGTGTTCATGTCTACAATACCAATTCATTTCTAATAGTTTCATCATTTTTAAAGTCTCAAATGGACAAGTAATACAACCACAACATGATATAGTTTGTCTTTTCCCCAGCACCAATACACAACCCACACTATGTCTACGGAGCCTCTATAGATAAAGAAGAGTACAATGATAATGCCGGCAACAAGGCCCCGGCTATACCTCAAACAGAATACACAAGTACAAAAGATTCATGACCCCGGAATGAAGTGGGGCTCACCAAGTCAGTTGGGAAGAAGGTACACCGCGATCACTGATCAATATCTCCTGCTGTGGAACCACCTTCATCCATTGAAAGATGCAGTGCCCCCGGCAAAAGGGATATTAGTACCGTCAAATAGTACTAGTATGTATAACTAAACACCATCTCAATAGAATGACAATTAATACAAACAAGATTATCATAATATCAATGAAAGCCTTAATCAACATCAAACCTCAATTTAGGATCAAGACAGTATTCAAATTAATTTCCATATATCATATTGGGAGATTTTTAGTATCTATATATCATTATCCGCAATACCAGTGTTCACAATACCAATGCCACCGTACATTTAGCACGAAGTCCGATCACGGCCTGATCGGCTAGGCTATCTCATTAGAGAATCAACCACAATTACTATCAATACCAATACCACCGTAAATTTAGTACGGAGTTCGATCACGACCCGATCGGCTAGGCTATCTCATTAGAGAATCAATCACAATTTCTGTCAATATCAATACCATCGTAAATTTAGTACGGAGTCCGATCATGACCCGATCGGCTAAGATATCTCATTAGAGACATCAACTACAATTACTCATTACCAATTTCCAGCACAATCACCACCATCTGTGCGACATGTTGTCCGATCAGGACCCGATCCGCTAGGCTGTCTTATTTGAGACATCAACATTTTTATATCAATCATCGCATTTCATAATACTTTTACATCTTTTCATTTCATTGGCACTAGTGGCCATAATTATAAGATCATTCTTGGCATGTTGGCCATATTCAGTATTTCATGCTCACCTTATCAATTTCAAACATCATTTTCACCATCAACAACAAATACAATTCAAATAAAGGTGTGTAGTACACATGTGAGCAATTTAGATTCAAAGGAACATAGAGATATTTCACAAACATTGGCATAATAGCCTTCATTTAAATTTGGCTTAAAGTCGGAACATTATTGATGCACAGTCCATATTTTAACACATCCTCAATTGGTAACATAACATGAATAAAGCATTTGGGATGCTTGTTGAACAAATTTCTTTCAACCCAATCTTACTCGGAATAGCCAGTTTCATAATGAATCACTCGGGACTTACATAATTTACATGAATATCGTGGGATTCAATTCTAAGAGAAGCATTTAGCCAACATACCTCAATTGAGCTTCCTTAAACTCTAAAACGTTTCGGAATTCTTAGCAACTTCAATCTATTTTAGAAATATAACAAATTGAATCAAAATTAGGACGATGATCAAGGTTCTAGCTCATTTGAGCATTTTATCAAACACTAGGTGTGCACAAGGTTTCAAGGTCTTTTTATGGAGGATTCCATCATCCCACAACCTAATCTTTATCATGCTTAGTTCAACAATCTTTCTACACCCCTTGATATCACATGCATGTAAAATAATCAACTCTCATGCCCAAAAATTATCTTGCTAATTACCCAAAAATTAGGGTTTAGGCTGTAGAATCTTACCTCTAAGATGAAGACCTAGTCAGCTTGCCTTCTTAATCTCCCAAAACTTGAGCAAGAATTGAAGAAAAATTATTGAAGAAATCCTTCTCACTCTAGGGCACTCTCTCTCACTCTAAAATGTCAGATTATATCTTAAAAATGGCCCAAAACGTGTATTTAACGAAGTAGGGTCGGGTTTTAAAAACCTAAAAATGAAGCTCCGGAACATGTTCTGCGGTCGCATAATGGTTATACGGACCGCATATCGGTCGCATAATTGGTGTCCAAAATGGCCAAAAATCTTCCTGAGTATGCGCTTACTATGCGGTCCGCATAACTATTCTACGGTCGCATAGTGCACCGCATAACAGTTATGTGGTCGCATAGTCGACCGTATAATTGCTTCTAACTGACACCATTAACTGCCTCACTCTGCGGCCATTATGCAGTCCGCAGAGTGATTCTGCGATCGCATAATGGACCGCAGAAATGCACTTTTCCGCCAAAAATTTTCCTTTACTTTCCAGTGCATTGTTCAACCCAAAAAGTCCGAGCTTTCGATAATACTCAACACGAAAAACCAATTCGGCACCACGAAACATTACTTTCTTTTGCAAACTTTTACGGGGCTTTACACTTAAGTACTTCAAAATTTTCTGGGGTGTTACAATTTCCCAACATAGAAGCTATAGCAGTGAATTCAACTTGGCACAATTCTCATCTCAGAACTATAGAACACCACAAACTGGCTGTTATAGTTCACAATCCCAATCTATACTCTTAATCCACAAGAACCTAAAAGCAATGACATACTATTCCACCCACATGACTGAGGACATTATTTTCCAAAGCCTACAACAGTCCTCTCTCAATGAGTTCAGCAAACGAACTCTAAGAATCCACAAGAACCCTAGAACAATGCATTACTCTTTGTCCTCTTCCGGGAAGAAGGGCAATGGTCCCCCTTTACTACAAACATGTTTGCTAAATATTGCACGTACAACTGACAGGTCTAGATCATTGATGAACTTCTAAGGTGTGGTATTAGCATCCCAAATGCTCAGTCTGTTGGAAGTACATAAATCATCTAGGACCTATTTCTAAAATCTTGCCAATTTGGCACACAGATCACACTCAAACATTGCTGATAGGGCCCCTACGAACATGCTTAAGAGTTCAAACATATATGACCATTATGCTATATCATCAAGCAGCCTCCAGGGCATCATCACTGCATATTCTGACTGTATAAAACATCAGACGTGTTCTCTGGCATTAGCATCATACTATGATCCATCCCATGCGTCTAGACATACTATTGAAACTTTTTCTTGGAAACCAAAGTGCCTACACAACATGCAGATCATGGACACCCAAATGGCTACACAACAGTGCTCCATCTCTTCTGCCAAGGGAATCACATACTGACAGATCGTTGCCCATCCCTCATCAATCACTATTATGCTTCTCTTCACATTGCCTGTTAAAGTTATGATGAGGACAAATTTACTGTGTAGCAGAACTACTCTCCACTCATGGTTGTACATTTGTTTTTGGTCACTTTACTTGGGGATAGTTAGTTCAGAATTTGGTTATAGTTTCCTCTGTAAATGGAAGGAGTCCGTCCATCCTTTTTGCATAGTTGAACTTGTTTTCTTCTGTTTTTGGGGTCCATTTGCTAATCCAATATGGAAAGGACTATGGCACCATTTCATAGGTCTAACTTCACACTGTGTACAGGATTCAATTGATTGTCACTTCTGGACAATCAATTGGATATCCACCATACCTGGGATTCACAAATGCGAACCCCGCAAATGCGAAGAATCAATCGCAAATGCGAAGACTTTCACATCTCTGCTTTCATCGCATTTGCGATGACTTGTTTGCAAATGTGAACATTGATCTTCAGCATTTGCGACCAAATTGATCACAAATGCGACCAAGCCTGCCCCAACCCCACTTCGTAAATGCGAAGTATTGTTCGCAAATGTGAACTATGGCCGCCCCGCAATAGCGACCTCTTGATCGCAAATGCAAACTCATGCTGACGCAGGTACTCTTCGCAAATGCGAGCCTGTCATGATTGGGGAAAGTTCGCAAATGCAAACACTGATCTCGCAATTGTGAGACCAGACGCTAGTTACCAGAAATTGCAAAACCAGCTAAGTCTTCTAAGTCCAAACCACTCTGTATCCTATCCGAAACTCACCCGAGCCCTCGAGGCTCCAAACCAAACATGCGCACAACTCTAAAATCATTATACGAACTTGCTCACGCGATCAAATCGCCAAAATAACACCTAGAACTACGAATTGAACACCAAATCAAAAGAAATTTTCAAGAAAACTTTGAAACTTCTATTTTCACAACGGGACGTCCGAATCACGTCAAACCAACTTTGTTTCTCACCAAACATGACAGACAAGTCATAAATATAGTATTGGACCTATACCGAGTTCCCGAACAAAAATACGGACCCGATATCAAAAAAGTCAAACATTGGTCAAACATTTCAAAATCATTTAGGCTTTAACTTTCAAATTTTAACAAGGTGCGATAACTCGAGCTACGGAATTCCGAATTCGATTTTGGGCATACGCCCAAGTCCCAAATCACAATGCGGACCCACCGAGATCGTCAAAACACGAATCCAAGCCCGTTTGCTCAAAACATTGGCCGAAGTCAACTCAAATGGATCTTAAGGAAAATATTTCATATTTTCTCAGTTTTTAACATAAAAGCTCTCCGGAAAAACACCCGGACTGCGTATGCAAATCGAGGAAAGATAAAATGAGATATTTAAGGCTTCAAAGCAGAGAATTAGGTTCTAAAATATAAGATGACCTATCAGGTCATCACATTCTCCACCTCTAAAAAAATCGTTCGTCCTCGAACAGACATAGAAAAGCACCTGGGCTTGTGAAAAGGTGGGGATCTCTACTCCGCATGTCTGACTCAGACTCCCAAGTAGCTGCCTCGCTAGGCTGACCTCTCCACTGCACTCGGACTAAAGGATAACTCTTCGACCTCAATTGACAAACCTGCCGGGCAATAATAGCCACTAGCTCCTCCACGTAAGTGAAATCCTTGTCCAAGTGGACAGAGCTGAAATCTAACACGTGGGATGGATCATCGTGATACTTCCGGAGCATGGACACATCGAACACCGGATGAACTGCTGATACTCCCGGTGGCAATGCAAGCCTGTAAGCCACCTCCCCACTTACTCAAGAATCTCAAAAGGCCCGATATACCTAGGGCTCAACTTGCCCTTCTTTTCGAACATCATCACACCCTTCATAGGTGACACCCGGAGCAAGACCCCTTCCCCAACCATGAATACAACCTCGCGAACCTTCCGATCGGTATAACTTTTCTGTCTGGACTGGGCTGTGTGAAGTCGATCCTAAATCACCTTAACCTTTTCTAAAGCATCCTGAACAAAGTCTGTACACAATAATCTAGCCTCGCCCGGCTCGAACTAACCCACTGGAGACCGACACCGCTTACCATACAAAGCCTCATACGGTGCCATCTGGATGCTCGACTGATAACTATTGTTGTAGGCAAACTCTGTAAGTGGAAAGAACTGATCCTACGAACCTCCAAACTCCATCATATACGCACGGAGCATATCTTCTAATATCTGAATAGTGCGCTCGGACTGCCCATCCGTTTGAGGGTGAAATGTTATACTCAGCTCCACTCGAGTACCCAACTCATGCTGTACAGCCCTCCAGAACCGTGATTTAAACTACGTACACCGGTCAGAGATGATGGATACTGATACGCCATGAAGCATGGTGATCTCGCGGATATAAACTAGAGCCATCTTCTTGGAAGAATAGGTAGTCACCACGGTAATGAAATGAGTTGACGCTCCCTGATACGATCATAAAGAGAAGACCGAGAGACCACACAAGCCAATACTTGACTAGGTGCTAAAATATCCAATCTCACAAACTGGCTGGCTAAGGCCTGAACATCCAACGCCATGGGCCTCTCTGCTACTGGTAGATAGGCTAAGCTCCGCAAACTCTCCGCCCGATGACTCAAAGCATCCGCCACCACATTGGCCTTCTCGGGATAGTACAAAATGGTAATATCATAATCCTTAAGCAGCTCCAACAACTTCTGCTGATGCAAATTAAGATCCTTTTGTTTGAACAGATGCTGCAAACTCTGGTGATCGGTGTAAATCTCATAAGGGACAACGTACAAATAGTGCCGCCAAATCCTCAAGGCATTAATAATAGCTTCTAACTCCAGGTCATGGATAAAATAGTTATTCTCATGCACCTTAAGCAGTCTGGATGCGTAGGCAATCACCATACTCTCCTGCATCAACACTGAGTCGAGACCAATCTGCGACGCATCATAATATACAGTATAAGACCCCGAACCTGTAGGCAATACTAATACCGAGGCTATAGTCAAAGCTGTCTTGAGCTTCTGAAAGCTCTCCTCACACTCCTCTGTCCATCTGAATGGAGCACCCTTCTGGGTCAACCTAGTCATAGGTGTTGTAATAGATGAGAGACCCTCTACAAAATGACGGTAATAACCCTCCAAACCAAGAAAACTCCGGATCTCCTTAGCTGATGATGGTCTAGGCCAACTCTGTGTTGCTTCCACCTTCTTCGGATCCACCTTGATCCCATCACTTGATACTACATGTCCCAAGAGTGCCACTAAGTCTAGCCAAAACCCACACTTTGAAAATTTTGCATATAACTTTTTTTCTCTCAAGGTCTGAAGCACAGTCCTCAGGTGCTGCTCATGATCCTCCCGAGTCGGGGAGTACACCTGAACGTCGTCAATAAACATAATGACAAAAAAGTCAAGAAAAGGCCAGAAAACATTGTGCATCAAGTGCATAATAGCTGCTGGGGCATTGGTCAGCCCAAATGACATCACAAGGAACTCGTAGTGACCATACCGAGTCATAAAAGCAGTCTTTGGGATATCTGACTCCCGAATCTTCAACTGATGATAGTCTGAACGTAAGTCAACCATGGTAAGCACTATGGCACCCTATAGCTGATCGAATAGATCATCAATACGAGGCAATGGATACCTGTTCTTCACTGTTACTTTGTTCAACTGACGGTATTCAATACACATCCACATAGAACCTATCAAATGTAATATCTTCGAGTCTAGTTTCTAACGCTTCAAACCGTTCTTCATTTGAATGCTCCTACCAGAAATTATAACTAAATTACCAAAGGTTGGCTGAATGTGACACTACCGCGCCGCCCCATGCGGCGCGCCTGTGGGGATTTCCAGAACACTTCAAAATTTCGTTTCTAGGCACATTTTTCACTGCCGTGCCGCGCCCCATGTGGCGCGACTGTGCAAATTGTGGTCTTATTTATAGCCCGACACCATTTCATTAAATAGACGAAATGGACCATTTCTTGAGCTAAAACCTGATGTTTTTAGAGTGAGAGAGTGCCCTAGGGTGGGAAATTGTTCTTCAACTATTGTTCTTCAACTTTTGCTCAAATATTGGAAGATTAACAAGGAAAACCCACAAGTTCTTCATCCTAAACGTAAGATTCAACACCCTAACCCTCAATCTCGAATTTTATCTAGAATTGGGTAATTAGTAAGATAATTTTTGGGCATGGGAGTTGTTCATCTTGCATGCATGTGTTATCAAACGGTGTAAGAAGATTGTTGAGCTAAGAATGGTAGATAATGGGTTTGGGATAATGGAATCCACCATAGGAGGACCTTGAAACCTTAATGCACACATACTCTTTGTTAAAATGCTCAAATGAGCTAGAACCATGATCATCCTCCTAATTTTGGTTCAATTTGTTATATTTCTAAAATAGATTGAAGTTGCTATGAATTCCAAAACTTTTCTAGAATTTAAGGATACTCAATTGAGGTATGTTGGCTAAACTCTTCTTTGAGAATTGAACCCCACATCACCCTTGTAAGTTCCAAGATGTTTATCATAAATCAATTATTCCGAATAGGCTTGTGACAAACATATATGTTCGATTCATGTTTCAAGTGCTCTTATTATGTTGTACTATTAATTGAGGTGTGCACCAACCTATGAATTTTGTATCTACATGTTGTGACTCCATTGACGTATTTCATATAAAAGTTATTATGCCAAATGGGGTAGAGATTGTGCTTGGGATTACACCTCCACCCATATTTATTGGGGTGAGGCGGCATGGCCCCTTTATGTAGGATTTTTGGTATTGTTGTTGCGCCTTCACCTGCCTATATATTGGGGTGAGACGGTATGGACGCTTTGTGTAGGTTTTGGTCCTGTGGTTACACCTCCACCTGCATACATTGGGGTGAGGTGGCGGGGCCACTTGATTAGAGTTGTGGTATTATGCTTGCACCACCACCCGCACACATTGGGGTGAGGTGGCGTGGCCGCATTGTGTAAAGATGGTTATAGAGGATCTCGTCTTACAATTTATATTTGATATTGAAAGCTCTTGATAAATTTTCCTTGGCTTAAACTTCGTCTTTTGTTTTGTATGTGTTATTGTGTTTTGAGGTATAGCGGGAGCCTTATTGTCGGTACTATGATCGTACTCTTTGGTATCTTTAGAGGCTCCATAGACTTAGTGTGAGTTGTATATGGGTGTTGGAAATGTTAAACAAGTTGTGTTGTAATTGAATCACTTGTTCCACTTTGAACCATGGAGGTGTGTGTGTGTTTTGAGACTTATTAAATGAAGTAATTAATGGTAATGAATTTGGGATTGTCTACATGATCTCTTTGTTGGTTAATTAACAAAGTTATGTATACTCTTTAAATAATGGGTGAGTTGGGTAGAAAGTATTCAACGGGCTTTCTTGACCGTGTTTACTCGGTTGAGCGCCGGTCGCGCTCCTCGAGTTTGAGGCGTGACAGTGGGGTTGTTTCTTATTCCTTGACACATCCCAGGCAGATGCACATGTAATGGTTCCAGATGTTGTGAGGGTCCATATGGGTTGATCTTGATCATGTGGCTTGTAGTATATGGGAATCTCCATGATGTCTTGAATCATATGCATTAGGCCACTCTGTTCAATTCTTGTATGTTCCAAAGGCCATTTCCCCAAAATTGAGCCACCGTTATGTTTTCAGGTCCGCCTCCTTCTGTTCTATAGTTAGCAAGAGTAGCAGTCCCCAGCAAGTTGTGCCACCAGACGCTGCAACTACCGGAGTGCAATCTCCAGTGAATGTGTTTCTTGGCCTCTTTTTTGTTATTCATCATTTTTTCCATGTTTGAGACCGTCCAATATCCCATTTCATGGATATTGGATTTGATCTTTAGCAGAATTGGGCCACTTTGTTCAATTCTTGTAAGTTCCGTTAGCCATTTTCCTAAAATTGAGCAACAGTTATGTTTCCAAGCCCGTCTCCTTCAGTTCTATAGTTTGCAACAACAGCAGTCCCTAGCCAATTGTCTCACCAGAAGCTGCAGCTACAATAGTGCAATCTCCAGTGAATATGTTTCTCAGCTTCTTTTTTGTTGTTCATCATTTTTTTCCATGTCTGGGACTGTCCAATATCCCATTTTATGGATATTGGATTTGATCTTTGGCAGTATTTAGCCCTCAGGAAGTTGCCCCGTAGCGACTTATTAGGTCTAAATAATAACCATTGTTTGTACTCCAGAGATTGACCCATAGTGACTTATTAGTTCTAAATAATAACCATTGTTTGTACTCCAGAGATTGACAAAGAACCTCCATTGTTTCGAAGCCAACTCCTCCTTCATTCACCGGGAAAGAGAGTTTATGCCATGAGGACCAGTGATATTTGGCTTTGTTATTCTCCATTCCCCAAAAAAAGGTAGCAGCCAGTTTTTGTATTTGTTTTAGAACAACTTTAGGAGGAGAAAGAGCTGACAGGAAGTGCGTGGGTATTGAGTGTAACATATTTTTTTATCAAAGTGCCTTTTCTTCCATAGGACAAAATCCTGCTATGCCAGCCTTTGATTCTGTTGACTATTTTAGCCACCATGTAATTGAAGTGCTCAATATTTTTCCTACCTGTATATAGAGGGCATCCCAGGTATGTGCCAATGAATCTCCCTGTTTCATGCCCTTTGTTGAGTGGAAGAAACCCCATCTGCTACCATTAATGATGACTGAGTACCAATTGTTGGACATGGTTTACCAAATCATATCAATGAGCATCTCATTGAAGCCTATTCTTCTCAGCATTATGCAAGTAAATCCTCAAGAAACTCTGTCATAAGCTTTAGCCTATATTGGAATTTTTTATCCCATGAACAATCTCCTGAGCCAGCATTATATTTTTTGAGATGCTTCTACCATTGACAAAGCCTATCTGATTTGCAAAAATAATTCTAGGAAGGATAGGGGCTAATCTACAACTTATGACTTTAGGTATGATTTTGGTAATAAAGTTGCTGAGACTAATTGGCATGAACTCTGTTAAACAGTTTGGGAACTCTATCTTGATAGTAGGATAAGACAAGCACTAGTCATGTATTTTTGCATTGCCCCTAAAGAAAGCCAGTAACATATTCTGCCGGTCAAATTTAATGATATTCAAAAAGGATTGGAAGAATTTTCCATTCATTCCATCAGGACCAGCAACACTATTAGGATTCATGGAGAAAACAACTTCTTTGATTTCAGTCAAAGTAGGATCTTTAGTCATATGCTCATTATCTTCCTATGTTATCATGGAAGGTATACAAGACTATAGGTCTTCTCTGATGGCACCTTTTGTGTGGGTGAAGAGGTTTTGAAAGTTGCTGCAGGCTGTCGTACCAATAGCTTCATCACCCTGAATCCATTCCCAATCATCATCTTTTATTTAATGAATGAACAACTTCCTTCTTCTGCCTCTGATCAAACTATGAAAATACTTGGAGTTAGCATCTCCTTCTCTAAACCATTGTAACTAAGTTTTTTGTTTCAGTATGGATTCTTCTAACTTCATGCATCTCTCATATTGTGCCTGAAGCTCATGATATGCTACCTGTCAGAATCATCATTTGTTTGAGCCTAGTTCATCCTAGTCTGCTTCAAATTATGTTCATACTCCTTGTCTTTATAAAGATGTCCCAATATTGTTGTCTGGACCATGTACTTAGAGCATTGGACAGTGCTTTGAATTTCTGATGAAAGATCCACATAGCATTGCCATTGACCTCTTTATCCCAAACATCCTGGACAAGTAGGAAAAAGTTTTCAGTTTCAAACCAATAATTGAGGAACTTGAAGTATCTTCTACTAGAGTCTTGTCTTCCATTGATTTCCAAAAGCGTAGGATTTTGATCTTACCCTGCTTAAAATAGATGGGTGATAGTAGTGGCAGGATAGGAAATTAGCCAGTTATCATTGACCTGACCTCTGTCTAGCCTTTTCCAGACTTTGAGCATTGATCCTTTCCATTCGACCAGGTGAACCTGCTACCATAAAAACCTAGGTCCACCAACCCACAATCCTCAATCATGCTTAAAACTTTCAGGCTCTTGTTCATCTGGTATGGAAGGCCTCCAACTTTCTCTTTTATGGATGTTATCACATTGAAATCTCCAATGACACATTGTGGGATTGTGCATGTCATGGATATTTGTCTTAGAACATCCCATAGAAGTCTTCTCACTGTCATTTTTCATTTGGAATAGATTACAGTGATCTGAAATGGCTCTCCTACTTCAGTGTGCTACAATTCCATGGTGAGCTGTTGTTCATCGTAGTCAATAACTTAGCCTCTGATTTCTTGATCCTAGAATACCCAAATTTTGTTGTTGATATTGGTTGATGAATTTTTATGGATAGATAAAGTATATAATGGTTGATATGAGTATCATCCAGACATGGCTCCAACACAGCAATAAAAGAATGTTTATGAAGTTGCTTCAATTTTTTGAGTCTTTAAATGGCCCCTTTGGTTCTGATTATCCCTTGCATTCCATATGATTGTACTAATCATAAAAATTGTTTAGGAGTTGGTGTTTTGTTGTTATTTTTAGAACTGCTTGCTTTTCTTCTAGTGAGATAGTGAGAGGTGTTTCCTCTAGGTGATATGCCATGAGATTCAACCATATTTTCCAGATCAGAATCCCCATTGATAGCATTGAGTAGTTAATTGCATGTGTCCTCTACCTCCATATCATCACAATGTTCATCATCTACTTCTTCACCCGTGTTTATTTCATCTTCAGATTGTATGTGATTGTACTCATCCTTCTCCCTTCTACCATACTGATCAGTCCTTGCAATAGACTAAGTAGGTGGACTTGTAGTTGCTACCTGAATACTAATTTCTGTTGGGGTAGGTGCATGTGCAATCTATGGTGCCTCCTCAACATGAGGAGGGGGGCATTGAGTCCTTCATCTTGATATCAGGTGGGACATTCATTTGAAGACACTATGGATCAGAATTAGTAAGAATTTGGGGTACAACTTGTGTATTAGCACCCTTCTATTTCCTCATTTGCTTCTTTTTTCTGACTAGGATTGGTCTTTGATTTTGTTGTCAAATAATTAGTGGTCCGCGAATCTCTTTTTTTGACTCTTTTGTCATTGTGCTTCCCTTCCCTGGATATAGAGATCTCACAGATTTTTGCCTCTTCTTGAATTACCCCCTGGGAATTTGTCTCAAGGGTGGCCATTGATATATGTTCATTAAGACTCTCATCATCAGGAATCTCCTGACCACTCTCCATTCCTTCAATATTTTCAGTATCAGTTATTGATTGAGCATCGGTTGCAAAAGGTATTTGATCCATCATAATTTAAACCTGAACTGCCTCTTGAACATCCTTGCATCCTTCATTACTTCCAGCAGGTAGGCTGTGATTGGTTGTCTGATTCTAACTCATAGGTTCACCACTCTCTCCTGAGTAATCATGACTGTTAGTGGTTGTACCTGTAACTATTCCAACTTGTTGGTTATTTTGTTATTTTAGAATGTATATAGCTTGTGTTTTCTTGGTTTTATTCTGTATTCCTTTGAAGTGCTTTTTCTTTTGAGTTTGCCAATCTTTATTGGAGGGATTAGCCCCTGTATTTTGGTGAATTTCTCCTGTCTATTCATTGTTGATATGATTGGTACTCTTGTGATTATTCTGTTCAGTACTTTGCTATTGTTTGGTCTGTTTGGTCTGTTTTTCCTGCTTTAGTGTTGTCTGACCACTTGATGGTCTTGCTTCTTCTTCTATGTTCTTTTCCTTTGAGACAATCAAGGCTACAGTTCTTTTCTTAATTTCCTCATCATTCAGTTTCTTAGAACATGTGTGTGACTAGTGACCCATGTGTTTACAATACAAACAGTAGCTTGGTACACTTTCATATTGAACTTTTAACCATTTTCAATCCCCATTCACACCTTGGTGTTTATCAAATCCCAACCAAACATGTGAGGGTCTTTCCTTAGTGAGATAAATTTGCATCTTGACCTTAGCTACACTTCTTCTAGTTTTTTGAAAGGAAGCTAGATCCAAGAACAAATCTTTGCCAACAAAAAATAGGAGAGGGGTTAGGATCTCAATGTAGTAAAAATGCCATGGAAGTTCAGGAATGATTACCCAAATAGGATCAATTGGTGAATCTTCATTAGGATTGAATAATGGAGACCAAGCCTCATTTTTTATCATTTGCCCTTGAATATATATGTATTGCTGGTTCCATACAACTGCATGATCATATTCATTATCCAAATCTATGTAAATAGTCTTAGAATTGAAATGTGCAATCTCCACACCTCCCACTAATTCTGTTTGAGTGATGAAGCTTCTTCTTATAACCTCCATTCTAGGCATTGTGTTAGCAAATTTCCCAACCACGGTGTATTGGCATCCGGTAGCCAATTTGATCATGTAATCCTCCTTGAAGACAACTTCTGGATGCCCTTGTTTGGTTGTAATTTTTGGTGGTGTGAACTCAATAGGGACTCTTTCCTCTACAAGTTTGGCTCTCATTTTGGTAGCATATGAATGAGTGACAGTAGAAAGTGGTGGTTTGATGGAATTTTGGTGCTTCTTTATTTTGTCTGTTGAAGGTGTGGAATGTGTGAGGGTAGTATCAGGGGGAGTATCAGGGACTTCAACAAGGGTGTGGCCAGTTGATTTGGAGGGTGTGATTTTGGCAGGTCTATCAAAGTTTGCAAAAACCTTTGGTTGTGTGTGGTCATAGGCAGTTTTATTGGATTTTTTTATCTGGTTGTTCTATTGATTTGCATTACTAATAGAGCCTTGATTAGCCTTGGCTAAAGACTGATTGATGACATTATCTTTTGAAAGCAAAGGAGAGTTGTGGCTATCTGGTTTAACACACTCCATGTTCGTTTTGGACAAGGAATTAGTTACATGCTCGTGAATATCCTTTGGAATTCCATTATCTTTCTGAACCTCTGGAAGTTTGGACACAGCATTTGCAGCATTGTCTTGGCTTATAGATTCATGATGTTATCTCCTTCATTGGTAGAATTCCCTCCATTTTTGTCATGCATCGGTGGTTGTGGCATTTTGTCGAGCAGTCGGTTTGCTAGATTGTACTGGGGTAGTTTTTTGAAGAATCGTGATGTTTTGCCAGCTGGAAGCTGTGGAACTGGATTTAGGCCCTTCCTTCTGAGAACTCATGTTCAAATCGCTTCTGGTGTGATCATCTTGATCTACTATAGCATTACCTCCGGTAACCTATCAGTTGTCGTTTGCATATGGTCGGGCTTCTATGTTTTGCGGTGTCTTGAGCAAAGGGTTAGGTAGCAGCTATGTCTTCTAGCAGTAAGCAAGCAATTGCTTCAGGTGAAGATTCTGTGGATGCCGGGATAGGTTTTCTAGAACTTGTTTGAGGGGAGTTTTCTGCAACTCGAATGGTATTTTTTTAGGTTGGTTCGGTGGGTTTCCACCACCGGACGGTGAGGGGTTTTGCATAACTCTAACTTTGCTATGGGTCTCGTTGATCTCTCCTATGAGCTCTTGTACAGAGAGAAATATTTTTATAGAGTTTAATTAGTTTGATGGGTGATCGATGTAGGAATATTTGAGTACATGCTACTTAGTGCATGTCTCTTTTGTGTGCGGAGTTGTTGCAAGTTATATTTGCGTTGACCTATTAAATTGGAAAAGCATGTTTATTATCTCTTCTTCAATTGTGCACCTCTATGTGATATCCATTATTCTGTGACAATTTCCACAAATTCTTTTATCCGTATATATGTTATTGCATTGCACATATTATATGAGTCAATATCTTTTGACTTTAAAACCCTTCACCACTTATTGAGTTTAGTCAAGATATTTACTGAGTACATAGGGTCAATTATATTCATACTACACTTCTGCACCTTGGGTGTAAATTTTGAGCTGAGTAGTTGTGAAGGAAGAAGCATAACATTAAAAACGTACCATCATTCCATATACAAGTTACCACTTGTTTATGGTAGTTTAGGACCTATATTTTTTTTTATGTAAATTTCAAACATATGATGTATCTTTCTTCAAACTACAGTTGTATTCTTATTTTTAGTCGCTCATGACTTATACTACTAGTCTTTCGGATAGTTATATTGATTTTCGCAGTCTTATTTATTATTTATTTATGATTTCTCGTTGTTGTTGAATCTTATATTATTTGTCTTACCTAGCGGGTTGGGTTAGGTGCCATCAGGACTTGGTGGGATTTTGGGTATCAACAAGTTAGTATTAGAGCTCTAAGTTCAGAGGTTCTACGAGCCATTAGCAAGTGCGTAGTAGAGTCTTGCATATCAGTGTGATGGCAGCTACAAGGCTTCTAGTAAACTTCCATTTCTTTCATTCTTTATCGTACGACTTTGTTTCAATTTGAAGCCTAAATCTTCTGTTTCCTTCTCCTAGATTCGTATGCGATATAAAGTAGTTGATATCAGTTGTGCATCAATGACTTGTGATGTCCTGGATAATCTCTTGTGTTGCGAGGTAGGCCAGTAAGGTGGACTTGATGCTAGGCTAGGCTGAAGCTTAGGCTCGGCGGATTCAGTTATGTTAGTAGGTGATTTCAGGCTCTTATGCACTGTAGTGTCCTTAGGGGTGGGAGTGATGGCTTAGTGAGTAGGAAGATAGCTATGTGATGAGTAGTGTGGGACTAAGGGCTATGCTTAGATGGTTTTGAAGTGACCAGAAGGATTCTTTTGGGCACTGAAGGGCTATAGATGCTTGATTAGTTCCTTAGTGTGTTGTATAGTCTTAAGATGTGGATATGCTGGTGGATCTTTCAATTGTTCGTTTACATAATGAAGTGGATTCTTATATCTTCTTGACGAGTGTAGACTCAAAAAGATTAATTGATTACTTCGTGGTTGTGACTATTATATGTCATAGAAAGATCTTCATTCGAGGCCTAGCAGGTGGATTATCTCTTGCGAGAAGGTCTGAGGTTGTATGGTTCTACTGAGGTTTCTGTGAAGAGTTTCCCTTCTATTTTGTGGAATGCAAGTGATACTGTTAAAGTTTGGATTTCTAGAGGAAGTTAGCACAACCACCACAAGGATGAATGAACATTCTCAAATGATTTGGAATGTGTGTGACTGGTTCTATATGAGCTTACGAGAAATTCACTTGAATAATAGTGCGAGCCCATGGCAGTTAAGAAGGAAGAGTAATGTAGGTTATATGATGATGTGTTCTGCGGCTTAAAGCCAAGTGGGGGAGTCTACTATCAACAATCCGGTCATTTGGGCACGTGTTGCAGTAGTTCATGGAATGGGTTACACTTGCAGATTAGATATGGTTTTAGAAGGGTTTCATCGACGATGATTTGGGCAAGGAATTTAATAGATACATGATGTAATATAGTTTATTGGTACATGAAGGTTGTAGAATAACTCAAGTTTGATATTTGTTGTGGAGGTGTGGAAGGATGGAGGATTTACTTGCTTTCTTAAGGATGAGGGTGCATCTTATACTATTAATGTGCTAATTGAGCACAACTCGCTCAGCGCGTGTTGGTTGTGCATCAAAGTTACAGTAGAGTGGTGACTCTTGAGAAGGTCTTAATGGGATTAAGATTCATATGTGGTATCCAAGAAATTTCGAATTTGTGTGTGGCTAAGATATGAGATTTGCATTTGATGGTACCGAGAATTGCAGTATTTATATATCATTATTAGTTCTACATTGCAGTATTACAAAGATGAAATGAGCAACTTAATATTAATTGAAGGTCTCTTCAAGCAAGCATTTCAGCTTGAAATACTTATGATTTGGTGGCTTGTGAGATTTGGTTAATTTAGAGGGATTCGATTCTGATGGCTTGGTTATGTGAAAATGGGTTTTGAATAGTTCATGATAATTTTGACCATGACTCGAGGTTGATGTCTCCTACGGATATAAGATGTTTGTTATGTGTTGTGATTCTATCTTGAATTAAGTTAAGTGGAAGGTTTTTGGTCGATGGAGTGATTATGAGGCGGAATATTCTACTTGTGATCCAAAGTTCACAACATGGTTCTCCTATTTTCATATCATGACATGATCGATGCAGTGATTCGTGAGGCTGTGGTATTGAAATGACAAGGTTGCATTTTAATTTCTAAAGGAAGGTCACAAGTTCTAGGCATCGTGATAGAGTTCATATGTTTAAGAGAATGCCGACATTATTTTGTATCAGCTGAAAAGGTTGTGTATTGTAGAAGTTTGACTTGCGGATGCTTGATTAGTACTACAGAGATCGCATGGGTGGTTATCGTGGATGTTCAATTTTTGTTACTTGACGTATCAGATTTATGGGAGTATTCCTGATAGGGTGATTGTGTATAAGATAAGTATCAGTCATTTAAGTGGGATAGATAGAGATCAGATATGGAGATTCCTATATCCTCAAGGTTTAGAGACTGGATATTCATTTGGTTGCAGATTGTGAAAGTGTGTTGAGGACTTGACAACTGATTGTATGTGTTATGGGTAGGTCACTGTGGAACTCTGGAAGGGTATTTACATATTTCAAAATGGTTTGAAATAGTTTCGGGACATACTGGTAGGGCTAATGTGAATGTTATTCTACACCGAATTGGACTTGTGCTTACTCATGTGCAACATTTACTATGGGTGTGTCATCAGGTATAATGGATGTTATTCATGCCCTGATTTGTTTCATGTATTTCTATCTTATGCTATGATGGGTTGTGAGGTTACTTGACTACTCACACGCATGTTGTGGTCCTATTTAGGCTTTGGGGTGATATATGATCTAGGTGGATCATGAGATGTTTAATTCCTTATCGCACCATAGTTGTGCTTGGCTTTCCCGTAGCGCATTATGCTACTCATCTCCCTGTGGTTATATGTATGAACTTTGTGTGCTTGATGTTGATACATATGTGTTTAGTGAGTATGAGAATTATGGCTCTATGAGTATTCCCATGTGGATTGATATATTGGATCAGATTGCACGCTGCAATGGTATGATGCGGGATGGGGTAGCACGCCGCAACAAATGCTTTGTTGGAATATGACTCTTTGTGCTTATCTCGTGTGTTTTGTTTCCCCCTTATGGGGATGGGTTCATTGCGTTATGCTTTTATTGTTATATCTGTTAAACCTTTTGGATAGTTTTCTAATTTGGTTTTCTTTCCATCTTTGGTCATAATTGAGTTGTTGCTTGTTTGACGTACCAATCGTGTTGTATGAGGTTCTAGATGGCATTTGAAGTGGCATGTCGGTCGAGCAACTTTTACTGGGTGAGATGAGGTTATTGGACCTGAAATTTATGCAATTGGGTTGGGATAGGTATGTTTGGAAAAAGAATATCACTAGTCAGCTCAGAATTTGACAATAGTCCTTGTTGGGCGAGAAAACCCCACGACTTGTTGTTTGATGGGTGGTTACGGGTTTCTACACGTTTCTTTCATCATTTGTAGTATTGTGAAGATTTGGGACAAGGCTTTATTTAATATGACGTATATTACCGGTATCGAGTTTATAATGAGCAGCTAATATGTTTAGGAGTAAATGAGCTATGGGGTACTAGTGTGGTTACATCTTGGAAATATATTCAGGTTTGATGAAGCTTGTGGGGATCGATACAATGTATATCTACAAGAACCGGATCTTGGAGGAAGTTTTGGATAGTGAAATTTGGTCCAAGGACTTATGGCCAAGGTTGGCAGAAGAATCCATGGACAAGATTTAGTTAATGGACTTATGTGGAATGAGGCGACATGAAATAACCCATGAGTGTGTGTAAGATGAACTTATACGTGGACTTGATGACTTTTGGAACGACTCAGTATGTTTAAGTTAAGGGATGTCATGACCCGACCGGCCGTTTTGAGCTTTATCATTTCGTTCGGTGGTTCGATACTTCGATTAGCTTCATATGATTTTATGACTTGCGTGTATGGTTGGTTTTGATGTTCGAGGGGTTCAGGTTTAATTTGGAAGATTGATTCTCAATTTGAAAACTTTAAGCTGGAAGAGTTGACCAATGTTAACTTTTGATTAAACAACCTCGATCGGGATTGGATGGTTTCTATAGTTTCTCATGGTGATTTTGGGATTGGGTATATGTTTGGATTTCAAATTGGTGGTTCCTAGAAGTTTTTGGCTCTATTTGTCGAAAGTTGGCAATTTGAAGAATTGGAGGGTTCTTAGATTTGACTAGGAGTTGACTTTGGTGTTATCGGACTACTTTTGAGGTTTTGATACCTTGGATAGGTTCATTAAAGTTTGATTTTGATATAAAATATCTAAGTGTGGTTCGCACACGTTCGACAAAGTTGGGATGTTTGAAAAATAAGAGAATGATTTGATCATCGATTCTTGCTCTTGCTGTTATTTGTTGTATTTCGATCCTTTGGATAAGTTTGGTTAATATATTTGGACTTTGTTCGTATGATTGGATGGGGTCCCGAGGGGTTCGAGTATGTTTTGGGTCATTGGTTGAGAGACTAGTTAAGTTAAGGATTTGGAGTTTGACCACAGTCAACATCGGGTCAAGACGACCTCTCTTCAGTGTTTTGAGTGTGCGAGCAAGTTCATAGCGTGTTTATTATTGAAATGCATATATGGTTTATGACCAAGAAATTCCTAATGCGTTTCAGGTGCTGAAACTAAGATTTGCAACTGGTGACTTTTCTGGTGCGACAATTCCAAAAATACCGGTTATGTCCCTATGTTCGTCCATAAATTTCAAACTTCTTCTAAAGATTCAAAACATCATATCTATCTCATTTTAAGGCCAAATTAGGTGATTCAAAAAGGTTATATTGGGTGGAATCTTGCAAGGATTATGTTCGGCTTGTCAAAGGTAAGTTTCGACATCATATATCATATGATTCAAGCTGGGACAGCTACTGTGTTTTTTACTTTTTTGGAGATCTAGTCACTTTTTCTCACAAAGTTTTGGAGCTCGGAAAGATGCAATTTTTGAGGTGATTTTTATCACAACTCTTTGGATAAATGGTTTTTACTCATTTCTCGTATTACATCAAGGATGTACATGAATTATTAATGCCTGAAACATGGAATTTGGAGATAAAATTTGTGGTTTTGACCACACGTTAAGAAAGTGTATTTTGGGGGTTTGATGGTCTGTTTGGACTCAGTTTTTAAATCTAATCACATATCTTCAAGATACAAAATCCCACCTAAGGTTGTGATGGCGCCTAGCGATACTTTCCAAGCAAGACAACTCACAATAAATAGAATATAGTCAAGATTTCTCTAATTAACATAGTCATATCATAAATAAAGACAAGAATAATTTCAAAACATCATCATATCTGATACAATCATACCATGGTCTAAGCACCAAGACAGCACAACCCCGAAAGACTAGGTGGCACAAGTACACGAGCAACTACTAAATAAGTACGAGTCTGAATACATGACCAAAATCATGTGTGATAATGATAGTAGACAGGGAATAATAAAAGACTGGGAATCGGGCACTGTGGAATTAACCCATGAAGTGCAGTTTACCCTATGTCTCTGAGAAAATACCTAGGCTCAACAAGAAGCTCCGCTAGTACCCACCTAAGGATCTACACAAAAAAATGTGCATGTGTAGTATGATTACACCATAATCGGTACCCAATAAGTATCAAGTCTAAGCCCGAAAAAGTAGTGGCGAGGCTATACGCACTAAGATACTTACAACACAGATATAAATATCAGAGCTTGGAACTGAAATAGTAAATAATCTAATGAACAACAAGTATTAAAGATGTAAAACAGTCAAAAAGTATAAAACTTGCTCTTCCATTTCAAGATATAATCATAACGCTACTAAGATACGATATTTAAAGATGGCATGCTTCAATTAACAGGGTTGAGGCCCCAACTAGCATACAAAAGAGACATGCAACAACTAAAACAAGAAAAGACTCCAGCATATGCTAGCCTAGCAGAGTTCTTGCTTGCGTTGTTGCGAAATCGTCCTTGTATGAGCGCACTAAGGCTCGCCAGCATGATGATTCCTATTTGCTTGTCTACAAGGACACAGTGTTGTGAGGTTGTGCTAATGTCACGACCCGAAATTCTCACCTTAGGATGTCGTGATGGCACCTAGTCCCTAAGACTAGGTAAGCCTAACATACATAAAGAATAAGCAGAAATTACTACTTAGATATCAAATTAAACTATTATAATAAAACATGAACAGTACAACTATCAAATATCTCCCAAATCTGGTGGAACTGAGTCATATCTCTATAGAAATATACTAAGAATCTCTAATACTACACTGTCTAAATAGAAGATAAACAGTAGTAAAAGTAATGACAGAAGGTGACTCTGAGACCTGCGACTGTCAAGAAGGTATACCTTGAAGTCTCTGAAGTAACTGATCAAATCACTGGCACCTGGCTCGAGAAGCTGTACTTGGATCTGTACAAAAATGTGCAGAAGCATAGCATGAGTACACCACAACGGTACCCAGTAAGTATCAAGCCTAACCTCAATAGAGTAGTAACGAGGCCATGTCATGACACCTACTAGGACAAATAAACTAAATAGAGTATAATATAATCTAACAACGAAAAGCAGGGAAATAAATGACAACAAGAAGTACAATAATGTAAGACTAACAACAAATATTATGACAAATAAGGGCAACAAGAAGAAGCAAGTGATAATAATAACAAGTAATCAAATACAGTCAAATACGAGTAAAACAAATGAAGGAATAACATAAACCGGTAAACCAACAAGCCTTATCAACATAGAATGTACAACAAGAATCATAACAAAGGCACCACACCTCATATCCACATTTCAGAATTTACAATAACAATCTTCCTTATATCGCCGCATGAGCCTTGCATTTGTATTTTTGAAAATATTTTTTTCCCGAAATAGCTATACGCGCTTTAGCCCCCTATGTCGCCGCGTGGCTTCAAGTAATTCCCTAACTAAAAACACACACATAAATCCCACCTTATCACGCTGCATGAACATCAACCCCTATCCTTATGTCGCTGCGTGCACATCAATATCACAACACAATAATCAACTCGCACCACACATGCCCATATGCCACAATATTGCCAAAATCAACAATACCAATGTTACCACAACACAAAGCCCACGAGTCAACCACAATATGTACTCATAATCAAGAACTGGCAATAAACACAATATCTTGACAACCGAACATTTTAACTTCGTTGAACGCGTACGAATCACACTTAGACATTTTGGAGTTCGAGCAAACTTTGCACAAAAGTTCCAATCAGCCAAATGAACCAAACAAAAGTCTTAAAACACCAACCAAAACCCGATAACATCAAAATCAACTCATGGTCAAACTTATGAACACTCAAAACCTTCAAATTGCCAACTTTTGATAAATAAAGCCAAAAACTTCTAGGAACCTCCAAATCCAAATTCGAACATAAACCTAAGTCCAAAATCACCATACTAACCTATTGGAACCATCAAATAACCAATCTGAGGTCGTCTACTTAGAAGTTAAACCTTGGTCAGCTCTTACAATTTAAGCTTCCAAAATGAGACTAACTGTCTCAATTCACTCTCAATCCTTCCCGAAGACAAACCAACCACCCCCATAAGTCGCAAAATAATAAAAAACATACGGGGAGCATCAAAGAGGGGAAATGGGGCTCAAATACACAAAACGACCGGTCGATTCGTTACATTCTCCCCATCTTAAACTAACATTTGTCCTTGAATGAGTTTAGAAACATACCTGGAATGTTAAATAGATGAGGATATCTACTTTCCATAACATGCTCGGTCTCCTATGTTGCCTCCTCAACCAATTGACCTCTCCACTTAACCTTCACTGATGCAATCTCGTTTGACCTTAACTTCGGAACCTGCCTATCCCAAATGGCTACATGCTCTTTTTCATAACCCAAATTCTCATCCAACTGCACTGAGGTGAAAACTAACATATGAGATTGATCTTCATGGTTCTTTCAAATAATAGAAAAATAGAACACTAGATGAACCCCTGACAAGCTGGGTGGCAAGGCAAGTCTGTATGCCACCTTAAGGACCATCTCTAACACCTCAAATAGACCAATATATCAAAGAATCAACTTTCCCTTCTTCCCAAACCTCATCAAGCCTTTCATAGGCGAAACTCTAAGAAGAACCCACTCACCCTCCATGAAAGCCACATCACGAACATTCCTATCAGCAAAACTCTTCTGCCTGGATTGTTCCGTATGAAGCCGCCCCGAATAAACTTTACCTTCTCTAAAGCATCATGGACCAAATATGTACACAACACCCTAGCCTCACTTAGCTCAAACCAACCAACTAGAGAATCATCACCTCCCATATAATGCCTTATACAGAGCTATCTAGATACTAGACTAGTAGTTGTTGCTGTCGGCAAACTCTGCTAATGGAAGAAACTGATCCCACTGGCCTCCAAAATCAATAATACTGGCTCTCAACATACCCTCCAAAATCAGAATTTTCCGCTCGGACTACCCATCCATCTGAGGGTGAAATGCAGTACTCAACTCCAGCTGCGTGCCCAATTCATGATGAACAACTCTCCATAAGTGCGATGTAAACGCAGTGCCTCGATCCGAGATGATAGACAAAGGCACACCATGCAAGCAGACAATTTCTCTAATGTAGATGTTAGACAACGGCTCCGAAATATAGGAAGTCATGACCGAAATAAAATGTGCACACTTGGTCAGTCTGTCTACAATGACAAAAACATCATCAAATCTCCTTAAAGTCCGTGGCAACCCTACCACAAAATCTATAGTGATGCGCTCCCACTTCCACTCCTGTATATCTAACCTCTGAAGCAACCCACCCGGTCATTGATTATTATACTTGATCTGCTGATTGTTCAAACACCACGATACATGTCCAACAATGACCTTATTCATCCTCTGCCACCAATAATGCTACTTCAAGTCACGATACATCTTCCTAGCACCTTGTTGAATAGAATGCCGCAAGCTGTGAGCCTCCACATAAATCAACTCCCTCAAACAATCCATATTAGGAACATAGATATGACCCTGAAGCCTCAATACCCAATTATCACCAATAACCACATCTTTAGCTGTAATGTCCCGGCCAATCATTTTGAGTATTATAGCCATGTTCCCCTACTTATTACCTCTTCTATGTTCATTTGTGGTTATATGACTTTTTGGGGTGGTTGGTTTGGTTTCGGGTGGTCTTTGGAGTGAATTGGAATATTTAGTCCCAAAGTTGAAAGCTTAAGTTGAAGGAGTTGACCGGAGTTTGACTTTTGTGTAGACCATCCTAGAACAGTGTTTTGATTGTTCTGATAGCTTCGTATTGTAATTTTGTACTTAGGCGTATGTCCGGATGTTAATTTGGAGGACCGTAGGTTGTTTTGACTTGAATTGATGATAGTTGGAAAGTTGAAGGTTTTGAAGGTTGATAGGTTTAACCGAGGGTTGACTTTAATGATATTAGGCTTGGATTGTGATTCCGGTAATTGTCATAGATTCGTTATGTCATTTGTATCTTTCATGCAAAATTAGAGGTCATTCCGAAGTGTTTAGGCTTGTTCACCGTTAATTTTCAACTTGGAAATATTTATTAGTTCTATAGGCTTGAATTCGGATGAGATTCGTGGTTTTGATGTTGTTTGATGTTATTTGAGGCGTCGGATAAGTTCGTATTGTGTTTTGGGATTAGTTGGTGTGATTTGACGGGGTCCCGGGGGCTTTGGGTGTGTTCTGCATGGGACTCAGACCATTTTTTCATGTGCTGGAACGACTGATTTATGTGCTTCTAGTTTCCTTGTTCTCGATCAGGAAGAATGAGTCATGGTCGCGTAGAGTACTTGCCGGCAGGTGAATTTTTGCTCATCGCATTACTGAATAAAAG
The DNA here is from genome assembly GCF_000715075.1 of Nicotiana tabacum. Taxonomy (NCBI): domain Eukaryota; kingdom Viridiplantae; phylum Streptophyta; class Magnoliopsida; order Solanales; family Solanaceae; genus Nicotiana; species Nicotiana tabacum. The sequence goes on along the minus strand of NC_134091.1, from coordinate 75,075,073 downwards.
GATGCGTTCGCGAAGCTTTGAGGTATTTGTTCATCGTGAACGTGAGGGAGGGGGCGCATTTGCGTAGGAGGAAGGTGAGGCTATGTGGTGGCACGCATTGTTCATCGCAGTCGTGAGGACGGGTTTGCGATCGCAAAGCTTGCGGATATTTGGTCATCGCGTTCGTGTTTGTAGCCTCGCGTTCACGTAATAGGTTTAGGGAGCTGGTGAAATTTGTTCTTCGCGATTGCGATGACTTTTTATTTTTTGTAGTCTTTTGAGCATATGGATAAGTTTGGGTTAGGTATATGGACTTTTTGGTGTGATTGGACAGGGTCACCAGAGGCTCCGGTGTGTTTTAGGGTGATTTCAGACCATATTCCTTTATTTTTCAATTGCTGGTTTCTAGTGTGAAGCTGTGCTTCGTGATGGTAGAGTTAAATCTCGTGATTGCGGAGAAGGGAGGCTGGCAGGTGAGACTTTGCTCACCGCATTCACGACCAAGTCTTCACGTTCATGTAGTGTAGCAGGTAGGAGGATAGCTTCACATATGTGTGTCCGCCTTCACGATATTCAAGGGTCAGGCAGGAAGAAATCCTTCACGTTAAAGTTGCCGCATTTGCGTAGAGGTAGGGACTGGCTGGGAAATGTTGGCTTTCACATTCGCAAAGGGGAGCTGGTTTTAGCGGACGGTTGGTTGGTCGGCCGTTGCGATCGTAGGAGCTCAGATGTGATCGTGTAAGGAATTTTGGGCGGCATATCATTTTGTGCTTAACAACAGAGAAGCTTTGGACCGTGAGAGGTATGCCTGGGCAGACCAGTTAAGTAACTTATTTCAGGATATTTCCCATTCTTTCATATTTCGAACCCTAGACTTCAAGAAGTGGAAATTGTGAAGAGCAATTTCACTTCACCATTAGAGGTAAGGAATTATCACTTGGATTTGACTTTATATTTTGATTTCCCATGGAATTCTACACCTAAAATATGGATTTTTAAAGTGAGATTTGGGATTTTTGTCTACAACTTAAGAGGGTCTATTCAGGGTATTTGGAGGTCGAAATGGACTTGATTTTGGAATCTAATCTCATATTTTGACTTGTGCGGTTATGGGTAGCCGGGATCCATCCCTTGACTAGGGTATTGACTATGGGCCCGAGTAAACTTTTGGGAATTTCAATAAATTTTCAAGCTTTTTATTTGGAATTGATTTTTAAGGCTTTATTTGACGTTATTAGGTTGTATTTGACTAGATTCGAGCCATTTGGAGTTGGATTTTAATGATTTGGCAATTTTTGATTGACTTTTAGCTACCGGGTGGAGGTAAGTCTCTTGGCTAACCTTGTTAAGAGGGAAACTACCTAGGATTGACTTCATTGCTATGTGGTTAAGGTATTGGGGAAGGTGTATATGTGGGGTGACGATCATATTTACATGCACTAGGTTAATATCATGCCCAGGGTAGAGTTGAGATACTTTATGCATTGTCTTGATTATGTGCTCATCTTTATTCATGATTTTTATGGTTCATATGACTCATTGCTCCCTTATTCAAGTTAGAGATCATGCCTAGGTTTATGGTTATATATGAAGGCACGAGAGCTTATTCTTGATATGTTTAATTTCTTGAACTATTTGTAGTCATATGGAAATTCCATGAACAGATATCCGTCTGGTTATTGTTAAGACCTTGCACATCTTTTATCTATTAATTCTTGGGCATATGCATACATATTGTAAATGGATACATGGTCTGGATTGAGATTGTGGCACGGAAAGCAAAGTAGTGCAATTGAAATACAATTATGGAACATAGTACATAATGAACGAATATTTGCTTATAAGTGAGTTATGAAGCTCCTTCTGCGCTTGGATAAGGTTCCTTCCCTAGAGTCAGGTTATAACCCATGTTACTTTGGATCTTGTGAGCGTAGTTGATACATGGATTGTGTATGGGGTCGATACATGGATTGTGTATCGGGATTCTGTGATACATGAATTTGTGTATCAGGTTTAGTGATATATGGATTGTGTATCGAGGTACATGGATCGTGTACCGATTATGGTGAGTAGTAGAGTTTGAGCATGCATAGACATCCCCGATTCATTTAGATATATCCAATCTCACGAATATGTTGGCCAAGGCTTGAACATCCATAGCCAAAGGCCTCTCTACAACTAGAATAAGTGCCAAACTCTCCATACTCTCCACCTTTCTACTCAAGGCATCCGCTACCACATTAGCCTTCCCTGGATGATACAAGATACTGATGTCATATGATAACGATCCATTGGCTGATGCATATGATTTCCTAGAAGGTTATTAGGAGATTCAGCAGAATATTTGTTTGGTTGAGTCGAATGGGGTCAATTTTACTACTTTATAACTTAAAGGGCCAACCAAGAAATGGTGGGAGGCCTATGAGCTGAGCAGGCCAGCCGGCACTGCGCCACTTATGTGGCATGAGTTCTCAGTTCTCTTCTTAGAGAAGTTCGTTCCGCTGACCCGCAGAGAGGAGTTGTATAAACAGTTTGAGCAGCTATGCCAGGAGGGTATGTCAGTGACCCAGTATGAGATGAGAGTTTCAAAGTTGGCTCGTCATGTGATATGGTTAGTCCCCACCGAGAGAGTGCGGATTAGGAGATTCATTGTTGGGTTGAATTTTGTTAACAAGATTGCTATGGCTAGGGAGGTAAAGACTAGGACTACATTCCTTTAGGTTGGCGCGCAAGATTGGGTGCATTTGAGGTCAGAGCAGGCAGCATTGATATGTGATAGCGGTACACTCTCTTCAGTTGACTTGGTGAGCCCCACTTCATTTCGGGGTCCTATATCTTTTATTTCTCATGTACTGTGTTTTGAGGTATAGCCGGGGCCTTATTGCCGGCGTCTCCATATTAGTATTCTGTTGTACTTAGAGGCTCCGTAGACAGGTTGTGGGTGGTGTTTGATGTTGGGAATTGAATTAGAATTGTTGGTATTTGGCAACATGTTTTTCATTAAATCTATAAACTCGTACTATTTTGGAAATATTGAATGATGTTGTTAATGGGAATGAAATAGAAGTGTTTAATGAGATCTTTTCAGTATTTGCTTAACAAAGTACATCTCCTCTTTATTCAGAGATGAATTTGGGTATAATGAAATCTAAACAGGCTTGCCCAGTCAGGTTTACTCGGTTGAGCGCCGGTCACACTCTCCGAGTTTGGGGTGTGACAGAAACCATGGTGATGAGGGACAAGAGGCCTTGACACTCCTGTAGTTTCAGTGGTACCTCGTATTGTGGTAGAGATTATTTTGGGAGAGGCCATTCTAGGAGGCCAATTACTTCATCTTATCAGCCCGCTGGTGGCGCTTCGATTCAGTCTTCATTTTGTGCATTACCATCACAGAGTTCTCATCGTACGCCTTCAGTCCAGGGTTCTTTCAGTGGGTACTCAGTTTACCAAAGGCAACCTCGAATTCAACAGCTATTCCTAGCTCGAGGTTGTTTCGAGTGTGGAAAGTTGGGGCATATCAAGAGGGATAGCCCTAGACATAGTAAAGGCATAACATAGTGGGTTACTTAGGCCGTATCTCCAGTTCCAGTTGTTACACAATCGGCCCAACCAGCTAGACAGAGAGCCTAGGTAGCCAGGGGGCATCCTAGAGGTGTAGGGTAGTCTAGCGGAGGTCAGGCTCGCTATTAAGGACTTATTGGTAGACCTGAGGCGGAGGCTTTGGATCCAGTCATTACAAGTATTGTTATGGTCTGTAATATAGATGCATCAGTTTTATTTGATCCAAGTTCTATATATTCATATGCATCATCATACTTTTCATCGTATTGGATATGCGTCGTGAATCTTTAGATATTCCTGTTCATATATCTACACCTGTTGGTGACTCTATTTTGGTGGATCGTGTGTATCAATCTTGTGTGGTTACTGTTGGTGTTATGAGACTAGTGTTGATTTTTTGTTGCCTAATATGGTGGACTTTGATGTGATTTTGGATATGCACTGGATATCTCTGTACCATGTTATTTTTGATTGTCACGCCAAGACCATGATGTTAGCGAAGCCGGGGTTGCAAAGGATAGAATGGAGAGGTTCTCTTGGTCATACATCTAGTAGAGTGATTTCATTTTTGAATGTTCAGCAGGTGGTTGAAAAGGGGTGTTTGGCATATCTAGCCTTTGTTAGAGATGTTAGTGCCAATACACCTACTGTGGAATCAGTTCCAGAAGTGAGAGAGTTTCCGGATGTTTTTTTGCAGACTTACCGGCATGCCACCAGATAGGGATATTGATTTTTGTATTGATTTGGTGTTGGATAAAGGGTTCATCATGCTTGGTATCACCTTGGGGTGCACAAGTGTTGTTAGTTAAGAAGAAGGATGAGTCTATGAGAATTCATATTGACTGCAGGCAGCTGAACAAGGTTACCATCAAGAACAAGTTTCCATTGTCGCGCATTAATGGATTATTTGATAAGCTTTTAGGTGCTAGGGTGTTCTTGAGGATTGACTTGAGATTGAGTTATCACTAGTTGATGATTAGGGCTTCGAACAACCCCAAGACGACTTTTAGGACTCGTTACGGGCATTATGCGTTTTTGGTGATGTCTTTTGTTTTAACTAATGCCCAGTAGCTTTCATGAATTTGATGTACAATGTGTTTCAAACTTATTTGCATTACTTATCATTATGTTCATTGATGATATATTGGTATTTTCCTATAGTGCTGAGGAGCATGAGAAGAATGTGAGGATTGTGCTCCAGATTCTGGGGGAGAAGAAGTTATATGCTAATTTCTCCAAGTGTGAGTTTTGGTTGGACTCACTAGCATTCTTGGGAAACATGGTGTCTAGTGATGAGATCAAGGTAGATCCGAAGAAGATTGAGTCAGTTCAGTGTTAGCCCAGACCCTCTACTTTACTATCATCGAGGACCCATTTTCCTAAACCGATCAAACCTCTTATGCTCCTCCTCAAACATAGTGGCATTCACTAGTGGCCTACAACAACCACGGGAGGATGTCACCCGATCGGTACTACTCCTGGTGTCTAATATATTACAACAACCTGCTTAGGAGTATGAGTAGCGGGAGTCTGTGTTCCTCCCCCGGCCTGAAAAGTAGCCGATGCCACACGATGTACCCCAGCTTGTGTCAAACCCTCCACAAGCCCAACTAGAAAAATAAGTGCATCCTGAAGTACTATTGTAGCAATAAACCCAACTGGGACCTTAGCTGGTCCATGTGCTAGAGTTGGCTGCTCAATCGGAACTGTTGGAGGATCAATAGAAGCTGCACTAGCACGACGACGAACAATAGTAGATGCTCTTGCTCTAGGGGAAACCGTGTGAGCCCTAGTACCGGCGCCAACTCTACCTAGGCATCTTCCTCTACCAGCCGGTGGGATTTGTGCATCATCACCACTGCCAGAAGTACGTGTTCGATTCAAACTTTGGAACAATAATGTCCCACAATAAACAATGAAATAAAGGGAAGTTTGCTAACATACTGTAGCATCTTGGAGATAAGTAAAGATGTCTCTGTACTGATTAGCAAGACTCTAATAGACTTGCTCGTGACTCGTGTGACGTACACAACCTAGGGCTCTTATACAAACTTATCATGACCTTAAATCCCACCTTAGCCCGTGATGGTGCCTAGGCATACTTGCTAAGCAAGCCGACTCACAATCAACAGAATATAGTCCAGATTCCTTTAATTAAAAAAGTCATATCATAAATAAAGACAGGAATAATCTTAAAATAACTTAATATATGATAAAATCATAGCATGGTCTAAACATGACCAAAAAAACACAACCCCTAAGGACTAGGTGGCACAAGTAGACCAGTAACTACTGAATAAGTTCGAGTTTGAATACATGATCAAAACTATTTGATATAAAGAAAGTAGACAAGGAATAATAAAAGATAGGGACTCGGGTACTGTAGAATTAACCCATGAATTGCAACTCACTCTAAGTCTCTGAGTGAACGCCTAGGTTCAACAAGAGTCTCCTGTAGTACCCACCTGAGGATCTAGAAAAAAAGGTGTACATAAGTGTAGTATGAATACACCACAATCGGTACCCAGTACGTATCAAGTCTACCCTCGAAGAAGTAGTAAAGAAGATATAGGCATCTGGATACTTATAACACATATATAAATATCATAGCGTAGAACTGAAATAGTAAATAATCTCATGAACAACATGTATTAAAGATGTAATACAGTCAAAAAGTATAAAGAATGATTTTCCAATTCAAGAGATAATCATAATGCTACAAAGCTATAGCATTTAAAGATGGCATGCTTCTATCAATGGGGTCGAGGCCTCGAACTAGCATATTAGCATTTAAAAGAATTCTTCTAAATGAATTAGGGATGTATATGTATGCTCGAACTCTAGTACTGAGCATAACCAGTACACAATCCATGTACCCCGATATACAATCCATGTATTACTCAAATCGATACACAATCCATGTATCACTGAAACCCTATACAAAATTCATGTATCGACCCGATACACAATCCATGTATCGACCATGCTCATAGGGCCCAAAGTAACATTGGTTATTACCTGAATTTAGTGGGACGGATCGTTATCCAAGTGCAAAAGCTTGATAGCTCACTTATAATCAAATATCCATTCATCGTGTCATGTGCGCCATAACTGCATCTTAATCGCACGATTTTACATTTCGTACCACAATCTCAGTCCAGATCAAGTATCCGTATACAAAATATATGCATATGCCCAAGAATTAATAGATAAAATATGCACAAGGACTTAATAATAATAATATTGTGGATATGTGCTCAAGGAATTTCTAAATGACTACAGATAGCTCAAGCAATTCAACATATCAAGAATAAGCTCTCATTCCCTCGTAAATAACCATAAGCCCATGATGTCTGACATGAATAAGGGAACAACGTAGTCATATAAGCCATACAACCCATGAATAAAGATAAGAACATAATCAAGACAAGGCATAAAGTATCTCAATTCTACCTCAGGCAAGATATAAACTTGGTGTCTGCATATATGCTCGTCACCCCGCATATACACCACCCAATACCGTAAAAACAAAGAAATCAAGTAAGGGTAGGTTGTTTCCCTCTTAACAAGGTTAGCCAAGAGACTTACTTCTACCCGGTAGCTAAAAATATACCAAAAATTACCAAATCGTCAAAATTCACCTCCAAACGGCTCGAATATAGTCAAATACAATGCAATAATGTCAAACAAAGCAAAAGAAATCAATTCCTAAACAAAACTCGAAACTTTAATCAAATCTCTAAAAGTCAACATAATTAAACCCAAGCCCACATGGTCAAAACCAGAGCCAAGGGGTAGATCCCGACTACCCATAATACCACAATTCAAAATATGTGATTAAATTCCAAAACCAAGTCCCATTCGACCTTTAAATTCCAAAAATACACCATCTTAAGTTGTAGACAAAAATCCTAAATTTTACTATGAAAATCAATATTTTAGGTGTATAATTCCATTGAAAATCAAGATACAAAGTCAAATCCAAGTGCAAATTCCCTACCTCCAATGGTCTAGTAAAATTGCTCTTCAAATCTCCTCCTCTTGATGTCTACGGTTCAAAATATGAGAGAATGAGCAAAATCCCGATCACTTAATTGGTCTGCCCAGGCATACCCTTCACGATCACGATCAACCAAATTTTGGCTACCCAAAAGACCCAACGTAATCACGTTTGTACTCCCGCAATCGCGACAACAGATTCGGCAACCCTCCACGATTACGAGCTATCCATCAGAGATGTGAAGGCTATTGGTCCCCAGACAGGCCCTGCCTCAATGCGAATGCGGTGGAATCTAGGCTAACAAGAAGTAATTGTTCCCTAAACATCATGATCGCGGACACACGCATGCGAACATGATCCTCTTGCCCACTACATTATGCAAATGCGAAGCCCTGGACACAAACACGATGAGCAAAGGTTCACCTACCTGCCTCCCCTACGAACGGAAAACACTTCTTCACACTAGATACCAACAATTAAAAACAAACATAAATGGTCTGAAACCACCCCGAAACACCTCTAAGCCTCTCGGGACCCCGTCCAATCTCACCAACAAGTCAATATACCTAACCCAAACTTATCCAAATGCTTAAAATAGTACAAATGACATCAACACCAAGAATTGATGATCAAAATCAATCTCTTGACTTCCAATCAACCAAATTATCCTAATCAAAGTCCAAGAATAACAACCTGACCATGATAACATCATAGTCAACTCCTGGTCAAACCTTTAAACTCTCCAAACCTTCAAATTGTCAATTGTTAATAAATAGAGACAAAATCTTCTAGGGACCTCTAATTCCAAATCCGAAAACATGCCTAAATCCAAAATCACAGTACGAACCCACTGGAACTATTAAATCACCAATCTGAGGTCATGTACTCAAAAGTCAAACTTTGATCAACTCATACAACTTAAGCTTACAAAATGAGACTAAGTGTCTCAATGCACTCTCAGACCTTCCCGAAGCCAAACCAACCACCCTGCAAGCCACAAAAAAACAAATAACATACAGGGAGCATCAAGTAGGGAAAATGGGACTCAAATACACAAAACGACTGGCTGGATCATTACACATATTTGGAATAGACAGGTTATAGGTCATTGAGATTTGGTATTAGTTTCGGATTTTAGGAACCCAGGCTTGTCTTGACTTTTATTGACTTTTGGGGTAGTCTTCAATGATCGAAGATTTATTGATCGAGACTTCCTATGGCATTGGTTGGCTTCCTTGGAATATATTTTCTTAGATTCAAGCCGGTTAGAGATGGTTTCTCAAGGATAAGTGATTTTGGAGCTTTGGACTAGCCGGGATGAGGTAAGTTTTTTAAGATATGCCAGATACCACCAAGTATATAAATGGAACCTAACCATACATGTCCTCCAATTATATCTTCTAAATCGTCCACACTAACAATCCATCCTTCTAGTGTGCTGCATAGCTTTGGTTGAGAGAGTTTTCCTAATAATTGATATTGTTTGCTATATGCGAGGGTGATGTATATATCAGGTGAGTGCATATACATGTGCCATGCGTATTCATGCTCGGGTTAGATTCGAGACTACTTTATGCCTTGTTTGGTTGACTACGTGAACATTATGAGCCATGCTAGAGTTAGATGTTGAGGTTAATGAGACCTTACCTTGAGAATGATGAACTATTCTTGAGATCGTTGCTATCCTTGATTTAGACGTAGTCACATGTATATTATGAACACACATCCGCACTTGTTATTCTTGCCTTATGCCTTAAATTGATGAATAACTACTTGAGTTTTCTTACGAATGTTAAAGACTATGAAATGTCTTTAGATGCTTATTTGGACATGATGATTATTTGGACGACGTATTACATGTTGGGTTCGGGGTCATACATACATATAGGTATACACCCTACATAGGTATCTGTTACATCCCGCATTTTCGTACAATAAAGTTTCATCGTAAGTTAATCGATGCAAGTTCATGAATGAAATTATTTCGTGATTATAAGCATTATGATATTTTAAACAAGTGATGAGTAAATTGGTGTAGGTGAGAGGGTAAGAAAATCGAAGAAAATGAGTTTCGTTGAAGTTTGACATTTTGGGATAAAATATAGCCCAAGCTAAAATACCCGGTATTTATGGACTAGTACCATACAAGGTACCACATGGCCATAGTGAGGTGTATAAGGTATGCTAAAAATGAGTAATATTTTAAGTAATTTGGGATAATTCTTAATTATATTGATAATTAGTTAATTATTAGATTAGTGGGAAATTACCAAGTTAATTAAGCAAGTGGTAATTTATTTAGGATTTTGGATATCTCTTGAACCTTGAACATTATGTGGCAGCCATGTAAAGCCCAAGGGATGACTCTTCATTTATATATGCTATGTGGCATATATTTAGGAGAACTAGTGGCCACAAGGATTACTATACGTAAACAAAGAAGGAATTACATAACTTTGCTAAGAGAGCTTACGGAGGAAGGTCTAAAATTCCAAGAAAATCTCTAAGACATTTTGGATAACTCTTGAAGTTTAACGTGGCCGCAATACATCTTATACTTGATGATTCTTAATTCACTTTGTAAAGGTGGCAATATTTGAAGTGACAACTACATTATATCATTTGGATGGAGAAGTGTTATCAAGAAAGCCACAAAAGGGTACGGTCATTTTCCATTCTTATAGAGAAACATCTCATTCTTTATTAGTAACATGGTTCATAAATTTTAAAGTGAGATGCTACGATTTGCAAAGTGATCAAAACTTTGAAGCGTAAGATTTTGCGATTCTTAAGGAGCATGGTGAAATCTTTCTCAAGAATATCATACGGATTTTTTCCTACTCCAGGTATGTTAAGGCTAAGCCCTTTCTTCATTTTGGCATGGTCTCGTAATTACACGAGTTTGATAACGAGGCATAAAGAAAAATTCATATCCCGAAATTTAAGTATATTTTTCTAGTCTTGTAAGTTACAATATTCTCCTTATCGGGACTTCATATCCAATTGAGTATTTCCTTTTTTATAGTCATGAGAGCAGAGAATCTATATATACAGTATTACAGTATTTTCTTTACCATCGAGCTATAATCGATGGGCAGGCCCCTATTGGGCAACCTCTGATCAGATGGTAAGTTATATACCAAGCCTACTATGGCCAAGCACTTATGAGCGAGCCCAGTTAGCCGAGATACAGAGCCTAGTATGGCCGAGCGCCTATGAGCGAGCCTACTATGGTAGAGCAGTTATATATATACCGAGCCTTACAAGGCCGGACAGCTATTTTACTTACTATATTGATAGAGTGGAGTCAGTATCAGCAGGTAAGCATATCTTCAGATTATCATTGACTTCCAGTTGCTTTTAGTTATTATATTATCAGTTCAGTTTCAGCTTTCAATATAGTGCCTTATATACTCGGTACATTATTTCGTACTAACGTCTTTTTCTGGGGACGCTGCATTTCATGCGTGCAGGTTCAGACAGACAGACGGGTAGACCTCCTTATTAGGTGTTGCCCAAGTTCAGCTTGATCGGTAAGCTCCATACCCTTCGGAGTTGCCGGGTCTAGAGCTTTACGTACATCTTTGTGTATATATATATATATATATATGTTATAAGTAGGTCGGAGCCTTGTTCTGATCACAGTACATCCATCAGTAGAGGCTTGTAGACATATCATGTCAGTTAATGCAGTATGTTGGGCTTGTAGGTCTTTTATGTACATTTTGTTGGATTGTCAGCTTGTAGGCCTTTTATGTACTAAGTGTCACCCTCGCGAGTGAGGAATTTTATTATTCTTGGTACTGAAGGATTACCGCAAGGAAAGTAAGGATCATCGATGATGTGAAAAGATTCCAAAGATGAGAGGCTAAAACATCTATACGTAGATCATCATAGCACTAAATCTTAATGCTCCCCTAAAAGGGGAAAAATGGTGTGATGTGGCATTAAGTCAGAATTAAGTGGTTCTAGTAACTATGGAAATGGTAAAGGAAGAATGTGATAAGAATGAGAAAGGGATAAGATTGCACTTATTCAAGTCCTGCAGATACGCTATGATTCCAAAACATTATGCAAACACGACGTCAAGGAGAGGAGGTAAGCGTTACTGCCTAAGATATTATTGATAGATAAGGAGCCAGTGCAGGACGTAAGTTAAGATAAAGTAAATGAACCAACGAGTAGTTAGTAGTTGATTGAGGAAGAGCCTAGTTGTGGCTAGACAAGAGGATACAGACAAATCAATAAATCATGCAAGATAAACAGAGTGAACCCCAACATATGGAATTCAGTCTCGCAGATATGACATCGTGGCCTTGAGAAATATTCATATAGGAATTGGGGTAGTTAAAGATACCGTATAAGTGTTAAGGGAAGACAGTCAAAACTTAAGTTCGGGAGCAACCGTACAAGCATATAAGCATGGAGGTAAGTAACTAAGTAATTTTATATGTGAGTACGAACATCAAACATTCCGTCGAGTATACGATGTAATTAGCTCGCAGGCTTGCAAGAATCAGAGGGTCCTCCCTAAGTACTACAATGAAAGACTAGAGGAGGAAATAAGGAAGAAGGCTTTAACCAAGCACTGTCACCTAAAGAGGAAATGGTTATGTAACAATAGTCTCACAACAATATTGTATGCACTCCATCAGCAGGTGGCACCTATCGTGGCTAATGAACGGGAAGAAGAAAAAAAAAAAAAAAATATATATATATATATATATATATATATATATATATATATATATCAAAATCAAAAGGTGATATTCAAGATCATATGGGTTGTATGGAATTCCAATATGTGTGGGCACTAAAATAAGCTAAGTATGCACGCAACAAGGAGGTAGAACGACCAGGAAAAGCAATTGCTTGCATTTAAAGAAAGTTGAGAAGGAATGAAAGGAATTATTCGATCAATGATCTAGAGATAATTACATAATGAATATACCTAAGATTTTGGAGTATTATCCATGCGGCATATATGTTGACAACCATACGGCCGTAGGAGATTCCGGTATAGGTTAAAAGAAAAAATTGAGCCCAGGTTATAGACAAAAGATTGAACGGTTATAAGATTGTATCATGGATATTCCATAGCGTCCATGAAGGGCTAAAGTAATAACTAATGCCATGAGCCACAATCGGAAGATAGCTTAACCCTACATAAAGATTGATCAGAAGGAAGAGAAAACTAAAGAGTTACAACAATGAAGTAAATCAGGAGTCTGATTATTGGACCTAGAAAATTATAGAAATTGCGCTTGAGAACATGGCAGAATCACTCTTAATATCAGAGGTGCAAGAGAGATAATGCAACAGCCATATTCTATAATGGCTCTATAAGGAAGACAGTAAGAAGAAGTACCAACCTTATAAGAAGTCGGTATGAAGGTCTCACCGGATAGTGTATACACCAGAGGTGCAAGTATTATAATAGAGCTTTAAGTTATGAATATGAATTATACCTATATGGAAAGGAGGTCATGAAAGAGATAGAAGATGTGATGCAAGATTTTAAGGTAAGTAAGGTAAAAGTGAACAACATACGAGATACTCAGATGCAGAAGGTTGGGAATAGTCCATACTTTGGATAGAAGGCTAAAACCGCGGTGATTCAATATCGAGAAATGATAGCAGCATTATCAGTGGCATATCTTATAGCCTATGGTTTCTAGGTATTGTGAGGTCTAGTTAAGAAAGCAAAAGAAGAGTTAGAGACGATGTGATGTCTCACTTAATGTTCCAGAATAACACAAGGAAATCTATGGTGCAAGGAAGTTGAAGGAAGGCTGCGAGTAGTATAAATGGATATGTATGGGTTGCAAGCTAAAGTATGGTAGAGCGACAAGATTGTAGGAAGACATGAGTAAGGATAAGAAAGGGGGGTGAGAAGGTGACGAGAATGGATAAGCCCTCGGGATTAAGCCCACAAAAATGACAGAGAGCTGATGGGTGCCTGAATAAACTCAAAGGAGTCTATGACTAGTAGCATTTAAAAGAGATAGAATGCTGCCCTGGTAGTGAAATAAGGGTGTGATTGCGATAGATAAAGGATGACGTTTAGGCCTTCGAGTGAGTAATGATTTGAAGAGGATTTCATTGATTGTATGAGATTAAAATACCCACGTAAGTGAATCGCATTGGGATGCTATAAAATACGGTCATTGATGTACAGTATCACCCCTAAGTGGATTGGGAAAGTCACTTTAAATGTTCCCCGATGAGACGTGAGCCCTAGAGGTAGTGTTACATAGGAGGCCAAGTTATCGATATTAAGATGAATCAACAATGGATGGATAAAGGTCACAAAGTATGAGATGAGATTAGGCTGTCATTATTAAGATGAACAGTAATGAGGGGGCATTAAAGGACTTAGCTTATTGCATATAGGATAAGCAACGAAAGTAACCTAGAGTTCTGTAGCAGCCACCAATAATGATAAATCAAAGTAAGAGTTATGGCAGTAAAGTCATACGGATGGATAAACAGATCTATGACAGAAGGTAGCAACAGTTACGAGATTAGAAGGATTCCGACCACAAGTCGTGGTGTGAGAAAGAAGCTTAAAGGGGGGAATGCCCTGGCCCTTAAAAGTATTCACAGAACAATTGCTTAGATGGCAAGGAAGGTACTAAAGTATTTAGAGGACATAAGTTATGAAAATGATAAGTATATCACTCAACATTCGAGGATGAATATTCCAAAGGGGGGGATGATGTTACATCCCGCATTTTTGTACGATAAAGTTTCGCCGTAAGTTAATCGACGCAAGTTCAGGAATGAAATAATTTATTGATTATAAGCATTATGCTTTTATAAACAAGTGATGAGTAAATTGGTGTAGGTGAGAGGGTAAGCAAATAGAAGAAAATGAATTTCGTCGAAGTTTGATATTTTGGGATAAAATATGGCCCGAGCTAAAATACCCGATATTTATGGACTAGTAACATACAAGGTACCACATGGTCATGATAGTGAGGTGTATAAGGTATGCTAAAAATGAGCAATATTTTAAGTAATTTGGGATAATTCTTAATTATGTGGATTATTGGTTAATTATTGGTTTAGCGGGAAATTACCAAGTTAATTAAGAAAGTGGTAATTTATTTAAGATTTTGGATAACTCTTGGACCTTGAACATTATGTGGCAGTCATGTAAAGCCCAAGGGATGAATCTTCCTTTATATATGCTATGTGGCATATTTTTAGGAGAACTAGTGGCCACAAGGATTACTATACGTAAACAAAGAAGGAATTACATAAGTTTGCTAAGCGAGCTTACGGAGGAAGCTCTAAAATTCCAAGAAAATCTCTAAGACATTTTGGATAAGTCTTGAAGTTTAATGTGGTAGCAATACATCTTATATTTGATGACTCTTAATTCACTTTGTAAAGGTAGCAATATTTGAAGCGATAACTACATTATATCATTTGGATGGAGAAGTGTTATCAAGAAAGCCACAAAAGAGTACGGTCATTTTCCATTCTCATAGAGAAACATCTCATTCTTTATTAGTAACATGGTTCATAAATTTTAAAGTGAGATGTTAAGATTTGCAAAGTGATCAAAACTTCGAAGCATAAGATTTTGCGATTCTTAAGGAGCATGGTGCAATCTTTCTCAAGAATATCATACGGATTTTTACCTACTCCAGGTATGTTAAGGCTATGCCCTTTCTTCATTTTAGCATGATCGCATAATTACACGAGTTTGATAACGAGGCATAAAGAAAAATTCATATCCCAAAATTTACGTATATTTTCCTAGTCTTGTAAGTTACAGTATTCTCCTTATCGGGACTTCATATCCAATTGAGCATTTCCTTTTTTCCAGTCATTAGAGCAGAGAATCTATATATACAGTATTACAGTATTTTCATTACCATCGAGCTATAATCGATGGGCAGGCCCCTATTGGGAAACCTCTTATCAGATGGTAAGTTGTATACCGAGCGTACTGTGGCCGAGCACCTATGAGCGAGCCCAGTTGGCCTAGATACAGAGCCTAGTATGACCGAGCACCTATGAGCGAGCCTACTACGGCATAGCAGTTATATATATACCAAGCCTTATAAGGCCGGACATCTATTTTACTTACTATATTGAGAGAGTTGAGTCAGTATCAGCAGGTAAGCATATCTTCAGATTATCATTGACTTCCAGCTGCTTTTTAGTTATTATATTATCAGTTCATTTTCAGCTTTTAGTATAGTGCCTTACATACTCGGTACATTATTTCGTATTGACGTTCCTTTTCTGGGGGCGCTGCATTTCATGCGTGCTAGTTCAGACAGACATACGGGTAGACCTCCTTATTTGGTGTTGCCCAAGTTCAGCTTGATCGGTAAGCTCCATACCCTTCGGAGTTGCCGGGTCTAGAGCTTTACGTACATCTTTGTATATATATATATATATATATATATATATATGTGTGTGTGTGTGTGTGTGTGTGTGTGTTATGAGTAGGTCGGGAAGCTGTTCTGATCACAATATATCCATCAATAGAGGCTTGTAGACATATCCTGTCAGTTAATGCAGTATGTTGGGCTTGTAGGCTTTTTATGTATATTTTGTTGGATTGTCAGCTGTAGTAGGTATGACGGCCTTGTCAGCCCAGCTTTTTATTGAAATTTAGCCAGTATTCGCAATTGTCTTGCAATGTGGCCCATGGCCAAAGTATGACATTATATGTTTAGAGTCCCTTAGTCGCAAGTTGGTACGCGTGGATAGGTGAGGCACCGAGTGCCGGTCTCTCCCCCAGGTTCGGGGCGTGACAGATGTCATCCCTCATATATATATATATATATATATATATATATATATATATATATGCATACATCCATGCATGGTTATTTCTCTGTCCATGTGTATTATATATACTTACTTCTTATTCATATGCATACATCAATGCATATGTTTCTCGGATATTGACTGAGGTTATGGCATGAGGTTTCTGCCATGCAAATATTGTAATATTGTGGTTAATTAGGCACAAGATGTTTTTCGTAGACTGTGAAATGATATTATTTATGCACGAAGTCTTTACCGTGTGATTATGGTGATATTGATATTATTGTAGCATGAGTTTTCTTCCGTGAAGTGCACGAGGCTTCGACCTGCAGCTTCTGGATATGGATCCATCCCCATAGGGTCGCCCTCTAATGTTTCTCTCTTGATAGCGTACACACAGGTTGTGAGAACCCAACTAGATTCTGGTTGATTATGATGTGGGATTCGTTGTGATGAGTTCTTGAGCATAAGGGTGGAAGCTTTGCAATTCAAGTGAATCTTTTGTGCATATTCATACAGTTTTATGCTTTATACATGCATATCATCAATATATGCTTGTTGAGGGATTCGAGTGATGAGTTAACGATCATAGAGGTGGAAGCTTGACCATTCAAGTGAAATATTTGTGCATATTCATATATTTACATGTTTTATCCATGTAGATAACCTATATATGCTAGTCGATGCATTTTACATATGCATGAGACTTGTTAGTGAGTTTTTGGACACTTGGAGAGTGTGAGATTGATGTAAAAAGAGAAATATAATCGTACATTAATATGATGGACTCATGTAAAGGTTTCATAAACACGGCATTTATAAATTGATATGAAATTGTATCATTGTTGTATGTTGACACTCTATAATCATGTCAGAGTATTTGAGTATACTCTACTTGGTGCATTTCTCTTTTATGTGCGGAGTTGGTGCAAGTTGTATTTACTTTGACCTGTTAAATTGAAAAAGCACATTTATTATCTCTAATTCAATTGTGAACCTTTATTTGTGATATCCATTATTCTATGACTGTCTCTGGATATTTTTCTCCCCTATATATGTTATTGCGCTGCACAGGTTATACGAGTGAGTATCTTTTGACTTAAAAACCTCATCACTATTTTAATAAGGTTAGTCAAGATACTTACTAAGTACATAGGGTCAGTTGTAATTATACTACATTTCTGCACCTTGGTGCAGATATCAGAGCTGAGTTGTTGTGAAGGACGAAGTGTAACATTGATGACATACTAGCATTCCTGATACAAGCTACCACTTGTTCATGGTAATTTAGGACTTATCTTTTTGTTTACATAAGTTTCAAATATATTATCTATCTGTCACGACCCAAATCCAACTAGTGGTGATGGCACCTAACCCAACCCGCTAGGTAAGCCAATTAACAACAATCCAATTTCAAGGAGATTTACTGAGAAAATAAATGATGAAATAACATAAATTTATACAAAATCCCAAGGATTGGTAGTACAAATCGTGAGTTTCTAAGATTATAGTTTACAAATCTGGTATGAAATAAATTCATCATCTGTTCGAAATGTACATAAATAGATTTTTATAAATCTAAAGCTACCATGAACAAGAACCGGAACACAGATTCATCTTCGGTGTAGAAGTATAGTATGAGTACAATCGACCCCATGTGCTCAATAAGTAACAAACCTAACCTTAGGTTGAAAGTAGTGACGAGCTTGGACAATGGTCAGAGTCCAACACCAATAGCCAAGAACAACTCGCAATAATATAATAAAAGTAGTTCAAGTAATAACTCAAAGATATGATGCTCAGCTCGTTCACAGTTACTGAAAATAGGCATGCTTTTTAGGTATAACAGTAAAACCCAAATGTTTTACCGAAATCACCAAAATGTGAGCATATTAGAAAAACTGTGATTTTTCGCAAAAACTTTCAACAAGAGATAAGATGTTTCATTATCAGATAGCATGAGAAAAGTACATCTCTATGCCTACATGTCAATGTTCATGAGAAGTCATAAATGTCACCATACCGTATAACATGAAGAAATTCATCTCTATGCCTACATGCCAAGTATGCATGTCAAATCTAATGCAGCACAGTGATAAACTCATGTACTCACACTCTTAGAGTACTCGATCTCAATGTCTCACACTTAGTCACCCGGTATGCTCGATCACTCGGTACACTCAATTACTCGGTACACTCAATCACTCGGTACTCGGTACCTGCGCTCACAGTTGGTATGTCAGATATCGGAGGGGCGGATCTTGCCCAAGCGCTAATATAAGCCAACATGGCCTGGTGCGGTGTGCAGCCCAATCCCATAATGATCAATAAAACCTGCTGCGGCATGCAGCCTGATCACATAATGAATTAATAAAACCCGTTGCGGCGTGCAACCCTATCCCATAATGAATCAATAAAACCTGCTACGGCGTGTAGCTCGATCCAATAAATTTCACTCACAATCCGGCCCACATGCCCCAGCTCAGTCATCAATCTCTCTAGTCTCTCGGGCTAACAAATCTCATGCCAATCAGCCCAAACAATGATAACATGATGTGTAACAGAGATCGAAATATGATATGCAAATGAATGAATATGACTGAGTATGTAATTGCAATTTAAGCAAATAACTCAACAATAGAGATGATCCCAGTCGGTCCCAACAGAATAAGCATATTGCATAAACATGATTTCTAACACGATTCACAGCTCATAAAATCAACAAATAGGGACTCGAGGTTACAATATGAAACATCAAAACAAGTCTGGGCACAGTCTAATAGCGAACTAAAATCATGATTTCCTCGGTGCACGCCCACACGCTCGTCACCTAGCATGTGCGTCACCTCAATACATCTCCTATAACAAAATTCCAAGGGTTAAATACCCTCAAATCTAAGTTTAGATAAGTTACTTGCTTCGAACAAGTCAAATCCAATACCGAACAAGCCAAACAATACTCTAGAAACGTCATCCCGCACGTAGCGACCTCCCAACGGCTCAAAACTAGACAAAAACAACTCAAGAACATCAAATAATGCCAAAGGAAACAAACGCAATTGATAAAGGTTGAATCTTAAATTAGAAGCCTAAAGTCAACTAAAAAGTCAAACCCAAGCTCGCACCTCGGAACTCGACAAAACTCAGAAAATCCGACAACGTGTTCAATTACTAGTTCAGACCTACTCATTTCACTCAAATCCGACTCCGAGTCGATGTTCAAATTGCAAAAATTCACTTTTCGAAAGTTTAGACAAAACCCCCCAAATTTCTCTTTGAAATCGTCAATCAAATGCCAAAAACGAAAATGGAATCAAGGAATAAAATCAATATCATGTATAAAAAACTTACCCCAATCCATGTGGTGAAGATCGCCTCAAAAATCGCCCAAACCCGATCTCCCCAACTCAAAATATGTTAAAATAAACAAAACCCTCGATTTATAACTTCTGCCCCAGCTATTTTCGCATTTGCGAACTAAGGGCCGTTTCGGCAGCGTTGCTTCTGTGATAACTCGCCTGCTTTTGTGGAAACCACTAAAGACTAGTCCATTAGCACCTGCGGACAAGATCCCGCTTCTGCGCAATCGCATGTGCGATATCAACCCACGCTTCTGCGCGCCCTTCGCTTCTGCTCTAAGCTGCCGCATCTGCGCCACCGCAAATGCGTTGAGTCCTTCGCATCTGCAGAATCCTGCTCCCAGCTCTACTTTCCGCTTATGCGACTCCTTTGCCGCTTTTGCAGCTCTGCACCTGCGCCCATAGCTCCGCTGGTGAGGTCACACCAGAACCCCTGCCAAACTAGCATATCCAAAATTATCCAAAATGATCTGAACCTTGTCCGAAACACATTCGAGCAACCCCCTCCCCCGGGACCCCGTCCGTATATACCAACAAGTCCCAAAACATAACACGGACCTACTCAAGGACTCAAATCATGCATAACAACATCAAAACCACGAATCGCACCTCAAATCAAACTTAATGAATTTTTGAACTTCCAACTTTTAAAACCCGTGCCGAACCATATCAAATCAACTTGGAATGAACTCAAATTTTGTACACAAGTCCCAAATGACATAACGAAGCTATTCCGATTCTCGAAACCATGATCCAAATCTGATATGATCAAAGTCAACTCTAGGTCAAACTTATGAACATTTCAAGCCTTCAAATTACAAACTTTCGCCAATTAGGGTCGAAACCTTCTAAAAACCTCCAAATGCAAATCCGGGCATACGCCCAAGTCCAAAATCACTATCTGTACCTAACGAAACCATCAAAACTCTGATCCGAGGTCAAATAATCAAAAGTCAAACTTGGTCAATTCTTCCAACTTAAAGCTTCCTAGTTGAAAACCGTTTTTCCAAATCAATTCTGAAATACCTGAAAATCAAAACTGACAATTCACATAGGTCATAATATATCATATGAAGCTACTCAAGACTTCAAATAGCAGAACGGAATGCAAATGCTCAAAACAACCGGTTGGGTCATTACATTCACCCCCACATAAACATATGTTCATCCTCGAACGTGCCAAGAGTCGCTCCAAAGTCATCCAGTCACTGTGTAACCTTACCATGCGCCTACCCAGGGGTGATCCGACGTCACCCTATTCCATATAAGTCTAACATCATAACATAACTGAAGATCCTCACTTCATTCTTAGCCATTAAACCTTGGTACCCAATTTCCAACATCTGGAATTCCTTACAAGACTTGAATCTCGCATCTACACCATGTATAAGTCTGAACAAGTTGTATCAAGCCATAACCATAACCCAAGATGAAATCACATGATATACCACATAACTCGCATACTCGTAGCAAAGTTTTCGATCACAGTAACTGCTCAAAACAAACCCGATACCGGTAATAAACCTCATATTGTGTGAAACCTAGTTCAAAACCTTCGTACACTACCGTTGATGAAAGAAACATGTAGAAACTCATAACCACTTATCAGATCAACAAGTCACCGAGCTCTCTCTCTCTCTCTCGTCCGACAAAAACCAAAGCTAAATTTTAAGTCGACTTCCGATATTATTCTCCCAAACATACCGTAATCAAATCCAATAGTATCCATTCTAGGTCTAATGACCCAATCTCATCAAACACAACTATTCTATTGGCATGCCACACCAATACAACCAAAAGCCATAAATTGTGCAATTTGTCTACCAATAAGCATCAATTCAAGTCTACTCAAAAATGAAAAATTGACTCAAATTAGAGAATCATCCCGCAAGCTCAACAGGCACCACCACAATTCAATGTTATGAACCCATCACACACAGGGTAACCAAGACGCACAAATCTATCACAAAGGATCATATCCTAGCATAACCCAGCTACAATGCATGACACCATCTAAACACTGGTCCATATGAAATACCTTAAGCCACAATGCTCAAAATCAACAACCACACACAACTCGACATCAAGTACACGAAGTACATGAACATAACCTTAGAGAAGCGAATAACACAATATACCAGAGCCTAGAAAGACCATAACCAAGGCACAATCAACCATTCGACACCCCAATAACCATCATGATCGAATCCCGCCATCATATGTGCGTATAACTAACAAATCACAACCCCTCGTAGCATAGAAGAGTAGAACATAGAACTTATATGAACACGAACAAGCTCAAGTCTAATCGAATGCCAAATCCCACAACACTAATAGTTTTGAGTCAATAAACCCGACCCGGTGTAGAATACACATCTTTACTAGGCCTACCAAAGGGCCCCCAAATCAACTCCAGTCATTCCTAAATGGAGAAATGGCCCTCCAAAAGTCCACAATGACCTAGTCATAGCACGTACCACCATATAGCTAACTTTGGCCACATCTTCACAGTCCACAACCCCGAAACAAACTGCTTCTGAGAACTCCCAGTCTCCAAATCCATAAAACACATGAATCACGATTGTCGATCCCGACACCACCACTCGAATGACTAACACATCTCTCGTACACAATCATTACCACGAGAATTACTTCTATAATTCTTCCATGCCACATAAAAAAAATCTTAATATCACCAGTCGATCAACCAGGCGAGTACCGCAATACCATTGATGCATCTGTAAGTCAAAATATTTGCGTGTTCTGGAACGTGCACCCTTCTCATGCAATGCCAAGTAGTAATAGCATTAATCTAATCATCTGAAACTATCCATGTTGTCTAAGAATTCATGACCTTCCCTTCAAAACTGAACCGTGACCTTTCACATGCAAATCTAAATCCCATGGGACCCAACACATCTATCATGCCATCATGTGAAAAGCACAAGAATCTCATTATTAACTCTGAGTCACAAGCAGAATAGATACATGATCAGTCAAAAACCTTTCACTTAATCACATCCAGGAGAAAATCACAACACGCCACATATGCCTCACATATGTAGATAATACGTATCTCACGTTGTGGCAGAAATCATCGAGAACAACTCGAAACCCATTTGCACATAACCAAGTCATTAGAACTGAAACCCTCTAACTTAACCAAGTCACGCTGGTCGCCAAAGCTTAAGAGTATTACCACAAAACTCCTGTAGAGACTCACCACCTCATAAGTACCCAAAGAACTGATCATATCCATTACCGTGCTGATCTAACCTACTACCAAATTGTCCTATTTTGTCGAGTTCCTTCTAAATTTCCTTCAAGTTGACACTTCTCCTTGCCAAAACACCACAATACATACCCAAAGCTAACCACAAGAGATCCTAGCATAAAACCGCACTGCCTTAAGGCCCATAAGCCACGATATTCCCTCTTAGCACCCAAAAGTACCACAATCGAGACACCCACTCTGAAACGAGACCTTATATGAATCTAAAACAGTTTCATTTACCTTCTTGATACTAAAATGTAGAATCCATAATGATATAGAAATAGCACGAGTCTCGACACCATCCAATGCAAATCTAATATTCTAGCCATATACAAATCCGAAAAAAATTCTCAATTGTCACATATGAATCTTGAATCCATTAGAACCTTCTCGAGAGTCATCTACTCTACTCAAATCTCAATTACACCGCCCAAACGGGCCGGACGACATGTGCCCCATTAGCAAAATAACACCCAAATAAGAAATCCATACCTCTAAGCAACCAAGTGAATCTTTTTTCTTAGTACATTACATCCATCACGACAATAACCCTAGACCATTTCGAAGACTCCCATATATCCATAAGGTGTACTACGTCATGCATCCATAAATTCCTTAATTAAGTCATCCTCAAAACCAACCTCTGCGAGTCAAAACCGATCCACCGGTATGCCTCAGACCGAAACCAATACAACACATAACCATGCAATCAAATCACCGATGGCAAAGTCCCCCGCTTGGCTCAAAGCCATAGAACAAAACACCAGATAACTCATAATACCCATACTCTATTACTGATATAATACCGCGGTGAGATTCAACTAAATTTTTCACAAACTCATGCAAGACAAACCATAAAATATCTCAAATCATCCTCTAAGCTCACATTCATCCTTGTGACAGTCAGGTCAGCACATATAACTCACTGGTAGAAAGAAACTCCCCATACAACATCATAAGTATCACACATCCGTAGATTACCCCGCAGGTGATAACCCACTTGCTTAGCCTCAAATTTGCCTTTCACTACGCCCTACTATGGCCACAACCATCATACAATCACTTAACCTTCCCAAGTCTAAACTCGTCAATAAGACATAAGAATCTACTTCATCCCACGACTGGACAACATGAAAGGTCCCTCAGCAGCGTGCAACACAGCAAGACAGAAATCTAGCATCCAATAGATCTTTCCAGATCCCAAGCAACCCTCCTCGTCACATCAATCCATCTGAACACATCCCGCAGTCACACCCTACTCATCATATAGCCATCCAACCACTCACCGAGCCACCAATCCCACTCATGGGAACACCACTAGACATAGAAGTCCAAAAGCGCATACTCACACAACTGAAATCACTGTACCCAAGCTGCGGCCGAAACTCAGTCTCGATTCCTCCAGACTGGCCCAACTCCCAAAATATAGCAACTCATCTCGCATCTTATTCATGGAATCCACAAGCCATCAATGCACAACTGATACTGAGCACTCACATATATATAAGAGTGAGTGGAAAGAATTCAACGAGATATGCTTCAAGCTGAATCAATGCCGCAGGATAAGGAAGTAAAGATGGGGGGTTTATCCTAAATTCCCTATAGCCTCTCGAAGATAGGCATGGACGTCATCATACCGATCTGCAAGACTCTACTAGACACTTGACCATGACGCGTACAATCTATGAACTTAGAGCTCTAATACTAACGTGTCATGACCCAAAATCCAACCAGTCGTGATGGCACCTAACCCAACCCGCTTGGTAAGCCAATTAACAATAATCCAATTTCAAGGAGAGTTACTGAGAAAATAAATGACGAAATAATAGAACTTTATACAAAATCCCAAGGATTGGTAGTATAAATAATAAGCTTCTAAGATTTAGAGTTTACAAAGCTAGTATGAAATAAATATATTGTAATGACCCAAAATCCAACTAGTCGCGATGGAACCTAATCCAAACCGCTAGGTAAGCCAATTTAACAATAATCCACCTCAAGGAGATCTACTAAGCAAATAAATCATGAAATAACTAAACTTTTATACAAAACTACCAAGGATTGGTAGTACAAATCATGAGCTTCTAAGATTTAGAGTGTACAAAACTGATATAAAATAAATACATCATCGATTTGAAATGTACATAAACAGATTTTTATAAATCTAAAGCTACCATGAACAAGAGGCAGATACAACCGGAGTACAGGTACATCTTCAATGCCATCTCCCGCCATACACAACAACATCAGCTCCAATATCCACACGCAATTTGCAGAAGTGTAGTATGAGTACAACCGACTCCACGTACTCAATAAGTAACAAACCTAACCTTAGGTTGAAAGTAGTGACGAGCTTGGACAATGGTCAGAGTCCAACACCAACAACCAAGAAAAACTTGTAACAATATAATGAAAATAGTACAAGTAATACTCAAAGATATGATGCTCAACTCGTTCATAGTTACGGAAAATAGGCATGCTTTTCAGGTATAACAGTAAAACCCAATTCTTTCACCGAAGTCACCAAAATTTGAGTATGTCAGAAAAACTGTGATTTTTCCCAAAAAACATTCAACAACAGATAAGATGTTCCATTATCAGCTAGCATGAGGAAAGTACATCTCTATGCCTACATGTCAATAAGTATGAGAAGTCATAAATGTCACAATACCGTATATCATGAGGAAATACATCTCTATGCCTACATGCCAAGTATGAATGTCCAATGTAATGCACCGCAGTAATAAACTCATGTGCTCAAGCTCTCAAAGTATTCAACCTCACTCAGCACGTTTAATAACTCAACACCTCCCAATCACTCAACACTCTCAATCACTCAGCACATCACAATCACTCGGCACTCGCACTCAAAACTCGCACTTATCGGTACCTGCGCTCACTACTGGTATGTCAGACCTTGATGCGACGTGCAGCCCGATCCCATAAATATCACTCACAATCAGGCCCTCAGCCTCACTCAGTCGTCAATATCTCCAGAATCTCGGGGTCACAAATCTCATGCCAATCAGCCCAAACAATGATAACATGATATGACAACAAATGATAACAGAGATTGAGATATGATATGCAAGTGAATGGATATGACTAAGTATGTAATTGCAATTTAAGAAAATAACTCAACCGTAGAAATGACCTCAATGGGTCCCAACAGAATACGTATATGGCCTAAACGTGATTTCTAACATGATTCACAGCTCAATTACTCTAACATGTATGTAACTACACAGTACCACAGAATCAACCGAGTCATAACTCACACGTTACACGCCCAACACCTAGCATGTGCGTCACCTCAACACCAACACATAACACATATATTCAGGGATTCATACCCTCAGCACAAAGTTTAGAATTGTTACTTACCTCGAACTAGTCGAATCGAATACCGATCAAGCCAAACTATACTCTAGAAATGCCATCTCGCGCGTATCAACCTTTGAACGGCTCGAAACTAGCCAAAAACAACTTTAAAATATCAAATAATGCCAAAGGAAACAAACCCAATCGACAAAGGTTGAATCTTTAATCAAAAGCCCAAGTCAACCAAAAATTAAAACCCAGGCACGCATCTTGGAACTTGACAATACTTAAAAAATCCTAAAACTCATTCAATTACGAGTCTAACCATACTAGTTTCACTCAAATCAGACTCTGAATCAATGTTCAGAACTCAAAAATTCACTTTAGGAGAAATTTAGACAAAAACCCCCAATTTCTCTTTGAAAATCACCAATCGAATGCTAAAAATGAAGATAGATTCATGAAATATAACCAAAATCGAGTAGGAAACACTTATCCCAATCCATGTGGTGAAACTCGCCTCTAAAAGCGCCCAAATCCAAGCTCCCCAACTCAAATATGAATAAAATAACCAAGCCTTCGATAATATAGCCTCTGCCTAGGCACCTTCGCATCTACAAAAAGATTAGCCGTATCTGTGGCGTCGCTTCTACGTCATAAGCTCCGCTTTTGGGGACTCCACTGACCAGCCGACCACTCACACCTACAGACATTGTTCCGCTTCTGAGCTATCGCATGTGAGATGCTAGAGCCCGTGTCTGCGCAAACTCCCATCCATGTTGCCATCCGCTTCTGTGATCCTATTCTCGCTCATGCGTACACGCAGATGCGCTCGTGCACCTGCACCTGCGGCCTTCACGCCCAGCATGCCACTTTTACTTTTTCGATGACCTGTCCGCATCTGCGGACTCGCATCTGTGTCCAAACTTTCACAAATGTGAAAACACAAGCACCAACACTTATTCAGCAATGCAACATTAGACATAATGATCCGAACCATGTCTGAAACTCATTCGAACCCCTCGGCCCTTCTGCATATACCGATAAGTCCCAAAACATAATATGTACCTACTCGTGGCCTCAAATCACATATAACAACATCAAAACAATGAATCGCACCTCAAATCAAGCTTAATGAACTTTTGAACTTTCAACTTCCAAAACTCGTGCCGAACCATATCAAATCAATCTGGAATGGACTTAAATTTTGCACACAAGTCCCAAATGATATAACGAAGCTCTTCAAATTCCCGGAACCATAATCTGAACCCTATATTACCAAAGTCACCTCTCGGTCAAACTTATGAACATTCCAAA
Source organism: Nicotiana tabacum (assembly GCF_000715075.1). NCBI lineage: Eukaryota > Viridiplantae > Streptophyta > Magnoliopsida > Solanales > Solanaceae > Nicotiana > Nicotiana tabacum. The sequence goes on along the minus strand of NC_134091.1, from coordinate 75,047,469 downwards.
CCTTCAAATTGCCAACTTCCGCCAAACCTTCTAGGAACATCCAATTGCAAATTCGGGCACACGCCCAAGTGCAAAATCACCATCCGGACCTAACGGAACCATCAAAATTGTGATCCGAGGTCAAATACTCAAAAGTCAAACTGGTCAACTCTTCCAACTTAAAGCTTTCTGATTGAGAATATTTCTCTTAAATCAATTTCGATTAACCTGAAAACCAAAACCGATGATTTACACAAGTCATAATACATCATACGAAGCTACTCAAGACTTCAAATAGATGAACAAGTTGTATCAAGTCATACCCATAACCCAAGATGTAATCACATGATATACCACATAACTTGCATACTCGTAGCAATAATTCTCGATCATAGTAGCTGCTCAAAACCAACCCAATACCGATAATAAACCTCATATCAAATAAAACCAAATTCAAAACCTTTCGTACACTGCCGATGATGAAAGAAACACACAAAAACTCATAACCACTCATTAGATCAACAAGACATGAAGCTCTCTTACTCGTCCGGCAAGAACCAAACACAAATTCTTAGCCGACTTCCGATATTATTCTTCCAAACATACCGTAATCAAATATGATAGTATCTATTCTAGGTCCAATGACCTTATCTCATCAAACAAAATTATTATATCAGTGTGCCACACCAATACAACCTACAGTCACAACCGTTCAATCTATGCACCAATAATCAACAATTCAAATGTACTCAAACATGGAAAATAACTAACATGAGAGAACCGTCTGCAAGCTCAACAAGTTCCATCACAAACGCAATGCTACGGTCCCATCACACATAGTAGAACCAAAAACACACAAACCTAACATAAAGGGTCAAATCCCAACATAACTCAACTGCAATGCGTGACCCCATCCAAAAACTGTCCATATGAAATACCTCAAGACACAATGTTCAAAATCAACAACCATGCGCAATTCAACATCAAATACACAAAGTGCATGACCATAACCATGGATAAGAGAATAACACTATATACCACAGCCTGGAAAGACCATAACCAAGGCGCAATAACCAATTCAACACCCTAATAACTATCTCACTCGAATTCCGCTACAAGGCCCAAATAGAACCGCATCGGGTGTGCGTATAACCAACAAATCACAACCCCTCGTAGCATAGAAGAGTAACACATAGAACATATTAGAACATGAACAAGCTCAACTCCAACCGAATGGCACACCCCTCTACACTGACATATCCGAGTCAATAAATTCGACTCAGTATGGAATACACATCCTCCTTGGGTATACCAATGGGCCGCCAACTCAACCTCGGTCATCCCCAAATGGATAAATGGCCTTCCAAAAGTCCATAATGACCTAACCATAGCACGTACGACTATCTAGATAACTTTGGCCTCATCTTCACAATCTGTAACCCAAAATAATCTGCTTCTGAGAACTCCCAGTCTCCAAATCCATAGAACACATGAATCACCATTGCCGATCCCAACTCCACCACCCGAATGTCTAACACATTTCTAATACATAATACTCCCAACGAGAAATACCTCTATAATTCTTCCATGCCACATAGCAAAATCAAAACATCAGTAGTCGATCAACCGTGAGGCTCACACTTCTAGGTATTCCGTGTACCCAAGCACTACAAAGATGTATCAAGATATTAAGGAAGTCTATTGGTGTAATGATATGAAGAGGAATGTAGCGGACTTCGTGGCAAGATGCCCAAACTATCAACAAGTAAAGGCCGAACTTCAAAGGCCTGGTGGGTTGGCACAGAACATAGAAATTCTAATATGGAAATGGGAAATGATCAATATGGACTTTGTGGTAGTAATACTTCGCACTCGTTGCAAGTTCAACTCGATTTCGGTGATTGAGGACCGACACAACAGAACAATATGCTCAGCTGTATATCAAGAAAATAGTCAGGTTCCATGGCACTCCAGTTTCTATTATCTCCGATCGAGGAGCGCAGTTCATAGCTAATTTTTGGAAGACATTTCAGCAAGGGTTGGGCACCCAGGTGAATCTTAGTACAACTTTCCATCCATAGACCGATGAGCAAGTAGAGCATACCATTTTGATGCATGAGGATATATTGCGCGCTTGTGTTATTGACTTCAAGGGTAGCTGGGATAATCATTTGCCACTCATCAAATTTACCTACAACAATAGTTATCATGCTAGTATTCATATGGCGTCATTTGAGGCTCTATATTGTAGGAGATGTAGATCTCCCATTGGGTGGTTCGAGATTGGAGAAGCAGAGTTGATAGGGCTAGACCTTGTGCATCAGGCTATAGAGAAGGTTAAGATCATTAAGGAATAATTTAAAGCTACCCAGAATCGTCAGAAGTCCTATTCGAATGTACGTCGTAGTGATTTAGAGTTCCAAGAGGATGATTGGGTATTCTTGAAAGTTTCCCCCATGAAAGGTGTACTGCGGTTTGGTAAGAAAGGGAAATTGAGTCTGAGGTATGTCGGACCATACAAAATTATTCAGAGGATTGGTCAGGTGGCTTACATGCTAGAACTACCTCCGGAGATGTCCTTAGTACACCCAGTGTTTCATGTCTTCATACTAAAAAAGGTGGTTGGAGATATGTCGGTTATTGTTCCGGTTGAGACTATAGAGGTTAATGAGGAATTGACCTATGAAGAGATTCTAGTTTTCATTCTTGATAGGTAAGTCCGAAAGCTGAGAAACAAAGAGATTGCCTCCGTGAAAGTGCTATGGTGAAACCAACAGGTCGAAGAGGCCACCTGGGAAGACGAGGAAGAAATGAAGAAGAAGTATCCTTATTTGTTTAAATAGCTATGTAGTTGTGTCCTGAAAATGTTAAAAGCTAAATTTCTACAAATTTTTATTTTTTTTTTAAAATATATTACTAGGTTATTCACTAGTAGCTGATATATATAATAAGTCCCAAACTGGGACAAAGTTACACACTGTTCAGGTAAAAGAAAAATAATGAAATAGAGTAGGACAATTGCTATTGCTACTAAATACAATGTAGCAGTAGCATAACGATAAATACAAATACTAAGATAATAATTTGAAACATCCAATTGTTGCTGATGCCGATGAATTCACACACCAGTTCTAAACAATCCCTGATATCTTCCAAAAAATTCTTGAAACATCCATGTTGAACTGATGGCTTCTGGCTTCTGAGAAATCTGGTGTATTGTGTTGATTTTTGCTGCTTGGAACTGGTGAGTGAACTATTCAGGCTTGCTAAGTTTGGTCTCCTGGGATTGTTCAGCTGGGACTCTACAGTGGCAGATTGCAGGAAATACACCTGCTGCAGCTGAGTTGAGGAGCTTTGTGCTAACTGTTAATGGCTTGGATTTTTGAGGGTTGAGATCCTGTGATGTTTCTTGTTGATGAATTCCTTAGTATTTGTGTAGTTGTTATGACCTTGAAAATTGTGGATTCTAGCGCAGGTTGATGTGAATTTGGGGCTTGGTCAAGAATGAGTTGGCATATCGAATTGCATTTTCTAGTATTCAACATAATGAGCACACACGGTGCTAATACCACACATCGAATGCCTTCCCATACTATGAGTATGCCTAATGTTCCTGCAAAAAGAAGAAATAAGGTTAGTGTTAAAACTGGCCTCCTTTCCTCTCCCTGATGTGCTTGGTTATGGTATACGCCCTTTCTTCTACTGCTGTCATTTCTCCACCACATTAAATGTTGGATGGAATTTAACTGCTATATGGTGCACAGGTTGCCAATTATTCTATTCATGGTAAATTGGACAATTAGGTCTGCTCCCCGGAGTTCATATTTTTCAACCATAACCGTGTGATGAATTGGAAGTATAGTCAAGCTGTGGTGATATGATGATCCTTGTGGTTTTCTTGTGTCTGAAAGTAGGTGTGCCAAGAAGATCCTGATGAACCTGACCTCTGATGAGATTAGGAAGAGATCGAGTGGACTGATAAATGGTTATGGTTGACAGATTGTGGCTAAGCTTTGACAAAGAATCAGTTGGGCAATTGGCTTTCCTGTACACATGTGAGAAACAGGTTTTCTGACACTGTTGTAGTAGGTTATGCAGCTTCTGCACTTATATCTGTAGTGTCCAAGGTGGCTCACCATCACTGCTGAGCCAATGAACCAATAGTATTGAATCTGCTTCCAAGTGTATTTTGGTAAAACCATTGGCAATACACCATTTAACACCTAAAATAGCTGCTACTGTTTCTGCTGAATTGTTGGTGCCTTCACCTAAGGGACAGGCTAAGGCATGAATGAACTCACCATAACTTCCTCTGATAATAGCTCCAGCTACAGTGTGCCCAGGATTTGGTAGAGCACTACCATCACTGTTAATTTTGACAAATCCAATGTCAGGTCTTGACCAAACTACCTTTTTGATAAAGGTATGATGTTGAATATTTTCAATGTAGCCATAGAGTTCGGTCTAGTTGAGTGGCCATTTTATAGTGGGGTAGTTGGTTATTAGTAGCAAATGAATGTCATCATCTATAGAGTAGAGTACTCTAGTGAAGGAAGATGTTTTAGCACAATATTTTACCCTACACCTATTTTTCCACATATTCCATGAAATGATGATAGGCAGAGTGTCAAGGATCAATATTTGTACTTCATTTAATCTCTTCAGGAGCCACTATTTCATGAGTAGCCTTAGAGTTAGGTCTTCAGTTTGGGCACCAGCAGGTCCTCAATGTTTTCTCTAAACCTATTTGGCAAAGTGACCATTACAGAAGATGTGGTCAACAGTATTTGTTGCTGGTGTGTTGCAGCACACACATCTAGTTACAGTAGGGCTGCTGAATAGAAGGACCTTGTCCTCTATTGGTAGATTATTTATGATGGCCCTCCACACAGAAAAGGATCATTCGAAGGGTATCTTTTTGTGCCAAGTTAGTTTATTGGTGAGATTAGGTTGCTTCTTTATTCTGATAACCTCCTAGGCAGATGCGCAGGTGAACTTTCCTGTGACATTGGGGATCCAAATAGCCTTATCCAAGGCAGCATGTCTATAGTGAATAGGAGTGTGCATGATGTCTGTAATTTTGTGAGTAGGAGCAACTCCACTCAATTTTTGCAAACACCATTGGCCATTTTCCCAAAAATGTGAGACTGTGATGTTGCCTAGCATAGGTCCTCCATTTCTAAAATAAGCATGAGGACCAGTGCCTAGCAATTTGTCCCACCAGAAGCTGAAATTGCTAGAGTGGAGCCTCCATCTGCTGTTGTCTTCAACTTTCTTCCTGTTCATCGTCATTCTTTTCCATATTTGTGATTGCTCAGAGTTCTATTTTTTTAAATAGGGTTAGATCTCTGATAGTATTTTGCCCTCAAGAAGTTGCTCCACAATGATGGTTTAGTTCTGAACAACCACCATTGTTTGAACTCCATTGATTTGCAAATATCTTCTATAGACCTAAATGAACTTCCTCCTTCTTCATGTGGCTATGACAGTTTCTTCCATGAAGCCCAATGCTACTTGTTTTAATCTTTTTCTATGCTCCAAAAGAAATTTGCTGCTAGCTTTTCTATATGCTTCATTACACTCTTTGGAGGTGAGACAGCTGAAAGGAGATGGACAAGAAGAGATTGCAGAATATATCTAATCAAAGTTGCTCTTCCTCCATAATACATCATCTTGCTTTGCCAACCTTTGATTCTGCTCACTAATTTGTCCACAAGGTCGTTGAAGTGGACAATTCTCTTTCTTCCAATGTAGAGGGGGCAGCCCAAGAAGGTAAGAAGGGATTCCTTATTAATTAAACTTGTCACATCTTGCACCCTTCTAACAGTAGATGGGAATGCACAAGGAGAAGTCATAAAATGACTTTTGTGCCTATTGATCTGTTGGCCTGAGATGTCTTCATAATTATCCAAAATTCTCATGATCTTTTGAAGCGATGTTCTACCTCTAAATGTGAATATTATTATGTCATTTGCAAAGCTCAGATGGTTGATTTGTGGCCCCCTCTTCTCCATGTAAAAGCCATTAAAAACTAATCATGACTAAGCATATTGAGCATTTTGGATAGGAGTTTTGCTCCTATGATGAAGAGTGTTGGGGACAATGGATCCCCTTGATTCAATCCTCTAGTAGATTTGAAGAAGCCAAACCTAGTTCAATTAACAATAACTAAGTATCAGTTATTGGACATGGTTCTCCAGATCATATAAATAAAGAGCTCATTAAATCCCATTCTCCTCATCATGATACAAGTATAACTCCAGGATACTCTGTCACAGGCCTTTGCCATATCTAACTTGATAACTATATTAGATCCTTTATTTGGCATTTTTGATTCCCTTCATAATTTCTTGAGCTAGCATTATGTTCTCAAATATGCTTCTTCCTTTAACAAACCCAGATTGGTTGGATGAAATAATTCTGGGAAGAATGTGGCCCAATATGGAACACAAGACCTCAGAAATGACTTTGTTGACAAAGTTGCTTAAGCTGGTGGGCCTGAACTCAGTTAAGGAATTAGAGAATTCAACTTTAGCCAGCAATACTAGACAGGCATTGATCGTATATTTGGGCATGGTGTATCCTCCAAGGAAAGTTAGGACCACATTTAGTAGGTCAGTCTTGATCACCTCCAAGTAGACTTGGAAAAACATGCCATCCATGCCATCAGGGCCTGCTGCACTTTTAGGTCTCGTGGAAAAAATTACTTGCTTCAGTTCAGAGATGGTAGGGTCCTGTGTTAGAGTAGCATTGTCTTCTGTAGAGATCATATGAGAAATACATGATAGCAGGTCTTCCCTGATAACTCACCCAGGATCTGAAAATAGCTGATGATAGTATTCACAAGCAGCATCTCCAATATTTTCATCACCTTGAACCCATTCTCCATCTGCATCTTTGATCTTGTGAATGAACATTTTCCTTCTTCTTCCTCTCATTAAGATGTGGAAATAACTTATATTAGCATCCCTATCCTTGAACCAGTGCAGTTGAGTCTTTTGTTTTAGACTACTCTCCTCCAATTTCATTTATCTAATATATTTTGTAGTTAACTCTTGAAGTTTTGTTCTGTCAGCTACTTGATTAGATTGAGCCCAAATCATTTCTGCTTGCTTCACTTGTTCCACATATTCCTTGGATTTTTAGAAAATATCTCCATACTCTTGCCTAGACCAAGTACTAAATGCATTTGATAAAGCATTGAGCTTCTGATGGAAAATCCACATACCATTCGCCTGCACTTCCTGGTTCCATACCTCAGTAACTAAAGGCGTGAAGCCTTCATGATCGATCCAACAATCGAGGAATTTCAAACACCTCTTGCTATTGTCCTACCTTATATTTAGTTCCATAAGTAGTGGATTATGGTCTGAACCTGTAGAGGCTAGGTGTGCAATTATGGTAGCACGGAGGGAGGAAAGCAAGTGATCATTAACAAGATGCCTGTCAAGTCTCTTCCACACAATAGAACACTGCCCTTTGCCATTGGACCAGGTGCATCTTGATCCAGAATAGCCTAGATCATGAAGCCCACACTCTTCAATCACACTAATAAAGTCCATGCTTTTGTTAATATGATAGGGAATGCAACCAATCTTCTCAGCAGCAGAAGCAATCACATTGAAGTCACCTATAACACACCATGGTACAGTGCATACCATGGATTTCTACCTCAAGAGATCCCAGAGAGGTCTTCTAAGGACAATTTTGCATTTGGCATAAATAATAGTGATATGGAACACATCTCCCACTTCTACATGCTTGAACTCCATGGTAAGATGTTGTTCATCATGGTCCAAGACAGTACTATTGAAGTCATTATCCCTGAAAACCCAGATTTTGTTGTTTATGTTTGAGGCTGAGTGGTCCATGGATAATTGGATTCTATATAGGTTGATATGGCTGTTGTCTAGAAAGGGTTCCAGAACATAAATGAAGGATAATTTATGAAGTTGTTTCAAGGTTTTGAGTATTTCAAGTGCACCAACAGTTCTGATGCCTCTAGCATTCCAAATGATTGTACTAATCATTAAAGATATTTTGTTTTTTTTTAAATTTTGGTGGAGCTTTAAAACTGGTGCCTTTGCTTCTCGTGAGGTAGTGAGGTGGTTTGACTCTGGGAGATAGACCTTTGTTATCAACAATGCTGTTAGTTTTTTAGGTACCTTTAATTGCAGTAAGGAGCTGATTGCATGTATCATCTCCTTCTAAGTCTTCACTATGCTCATCATCAGTTTCATCCTCAAAAGCTACATCATCCTCAGACCTGCTTGCTCAGATTGAGGTGAGGGTGCTACATATGGTATTGTTCCTACATCCTTGACAATTGTCTCCTTTTATTTTGACTGGGATTTGATTTGGCTGTGGAATTAACAGATTGCACAACCATAGGTTCCTTGCCTTTGTCAATTGTACTCCCATGAGCTTCATCATTAAAACTAGAATTCTGACACACCACATTCCCTGGTTTATCCTGAGTATCAACAGTGGTAGCATGAGGTATATGGTCCATCCCAAGGTTAGAAGGTGCCAAGGCACACTCATGCAAAACATGAGGAACACCCAACCCCTTTGGATCCCCAACCTGAACTATGGTTTCCTCCTGACCAATCACCTTTCCTCCAATAACTTCTTCAATATGAAGGGGTGTGGGATTGATAATTACATTTTGATTCTGATCACCAGGTTTCTCCACCCTCTCCAGAACAACTGGAGGGATTCTTTGTGGATTAGGCATCGTACCTGAGGTCTGGTGGACTTGTGGTACTTGGTCCTCTTCTGCCTAGTTCCTCCTTTGTTTGTTTCTCTATTGTTTGCTTCTTATATTCACACCTCTAAGGCTCTTCTTCCTTTGAGTTTGCCAATGATCTTTTGGATAGTTATCCCTTGTTGTTGGTTTTTCTGTTGCTATATGAATGATACCTCCAGTTTGATCCTTATTTTGGTCCAAAGTAACCTAATTTTGCTTAGAGCTTTGTCCTTTGTCTTGCATTTGTGTGGTTTGATTCGGTAACTTCTATGAACCTGTGCTTCCAATGTTCTTATTGTTGTGAAGATTCTTAGCCTTACCTGATATTTCATCTTCCTGTTTCTTACTCTCCTCTTCTCTTATTTTAACAGTGCAATGATGAATAAGGTGGCCAGATGTTTGCAGTGCATACAATAATTGGGTAGGTCTTCATATACAACTTCTAGGCATTGGCCACCTCCATTGACATCTTAGTCTTCATCAAAACCAAGCCAGACATGATGAGGTCTTTGTTTGGTTAAATCAATCTGCACTTTCACTTTGGTAACACTTCCCCTAGTTTTCGGCATAGAAGCAAGATCAAGGTGTAAAACTCTACCCATAGGGGACAGTAAGACTGTTAGCACCTCCATATAATAGAAATACCAGGGGAGTTATGGAATTGTCATCTATGCAGGTACAATTAGTGAGTCCTCATTAGGCTTGAAGTTTGGGGTCCATGCTTCTAACTCCGTTCTTTGGCCCTGAATAAACATGAATTATTTTTTCAATATAGTAGTGTGATCATACTCATTGTCAATATTAATGTAGACAGTTCTGGCATTGAAATGTGCAATTTTGACTCCTCCAATGAGCCCTGATTGTGCTATGAAACTTCTTCTTATGAATTCCATTCTTGGCATGGTATTATAAAATTTTCCTATGGTTGTGTATTGACATCTTCTAGCCAATGTGACCCTGTAATCCTTTCTAGTGAATATGATAGCTGGTTGACCTTGTCTGGTGGTAATCTTGGGAGGGGTGAAGCTAATTGGGTTTGTTTCGATAGCCTGCCTAGCTCTCAATTTGGCTACTAAAGAATGTGTGACAGTAGGTGGTGGTGGTGCAGGAATGTTTGCAGGTTTTTTGACTTGGGAGTTGGTTCCTTTTGGTGGTTGGCTTGTGTTAGTGGTGGTCTGGTGTTGGTTTGTAGATGCCTTTGGGTTATGAATAGATGTAGGTTTGTCAAAGTTGGTAGATATCTTAGGAAAATTTAGTGGTGGTGTTATCTTAGTGGGTGGATGCTGTGTTTGATCAGATATACACGCAGTTAATTCCAGGTCATAGTGAGGAATATGAGCTGTAGAAACATCACCTGAATAAAGTAATGTTGTTGATGAAGGGATTGGATTTTTCTGATTAGCACTAACTAGTTTGAAAGTCATCTCCTTATCAACAGGAGAGTACTCAAGTGATGCTTGAATATCTGAAGGAGTAGGAACACCACGGTCATTCAGCATGGTAGTGGCAGTGGCAGCAGTTAGTTGAGCTCCAAGGTTGTCAAAATGTGATTGAAGAAAGGTTGTACTATATGACAATCAGCAGCATTGAGGTGGTCTAACTAGGTGTTTTGTGGAGAGTGCTTTGCATGATTGTTCTTTTTCTGACTTGATTATTGCCATGTGACTTGACGATTGTGCGACTTAGAAAGTTTGTTTTGTTGAACATTGTATTGTCCAACAATTCGCCCAGTGGAATTGGTTGATGCATTTCGTCGAACCGGTGGGGCATCCAAATCTGCAGGGGTTGTTTTCTTTAATGTTGTGGTTGTAGGCTTTGTAGAATTGTTTGATGAATTGTTTTCTATTCTCATCTCATTGACAGGAATCTATTATCCATCGTTTCCATCACTTTGAACCGTCAAATCATCATTTCTGACCATCCCGAGCTCGGTCGAGTGTTGTAGAGAATCAATATTATTAATGGTGGTGTTGGATTCAGTTGATTGTTAGGTAAATGGTGAATCTTGAGCTTGAGTATCCTTTCCATTGATTGGAATTGCCAGAGTTGATCCAGAATCGACCTAGATATTGTCGCTTGAACCCAGGTGATTAGGTGCTATAGTAACCGTGTCAATATTTTTGATAATTGCAGCAGCTGGGGAGTTACTTTGTAATTAAATTAATTGGATAGTATGCGCAGTATCTATGGGGTTATTTTGTGACAGGTCCGGTGGTTTTTGGCCACCGGAAATTGGAACGGATGCCATAAAGGCATGGAAAGTCAACTGTAGAAGGCAATCGCTAGAGTTGAAAGTGGCAATTTGTGCAAATGGCCCAATTAGCTCAAATTGTTTTTCCACAAATTATGCTTCCCTTTTACAGCTTATGTTAAGGATACTCCTTTTTGGTAATGTAATGTTTATGGCATTATGGCCGGTGTTGTTTCCATGTTGTTTTACATCGTTATGTTAAGGTTATGCAATTAGGACTGGTTTTTGGATTCTCTGCCATGTGGATAGGCCCAATTACAATGGAGACTCTGGCAAACTTTTTGGAAATTTAGGGAGTTAGTCAAATTTAGAACTGCTGGTGTGTGAAGTAATAGTTGGGTCACATTGGATGCTAATGGCATAATTTGACCCTCATTCGAGAATGGATGATCCTAAGCAGGGGAGGATGTAAGGCCCCGTAAAATTTCACCTAAAATCTGAAGTTTTGTGGTGCCGAGGTAGGCTATATACCACACCCGAAAAGACCATAACCAAGGTGCAATCAATAATTCAACACCCCAATAACCATCTCGCTCGAATTCAGCTACAAGGCCCAAATAGAACCGCACCGGGTACAGACATTTTGGATTGAACAGAGAATTGCAGTGTTGAAGAAAAATTATTGCAGAACAGGATGTTTCTACGGTCTATTATGCGACCGAAGAACTGATCTGCAGACCACAGATCTGCCGCAGAGTAAAGCTGAGAAATGGGACAATTTTGGAGGTTGTTTTGTGGTCAACTATGCGACTGCATAATCGTTTTGCGGGCCGCATATCCATCGCAGAACCAGCATAAAGATATTTGGAAGGAGATTTTGTGGTCCATTCTACGGCCGCAGAATTGATATGCGACCACAGAGTTGAGTTCGGAGGGACCATTTTCTAGTTTTAAAACCCGACCCCATTTTTATAAAACAACCTTAAGGGTTATTTTAAAAGGTTCAGACTGATATTTTAGAGAGAGGAAAGTGGTTTAGAGTGAGAAGAAGAATTCCTAAGCTATTTGTTCATCAATCTTTGCTCAAGTCTAGAAGAATTCACAAGGATAACTCACAAGATCTTCATCCAAGAGGTAAGATTCTAGCCCTAGCCATCAATTTCGAAATCTGGGTTAGGAATAGGTAATGGGGAAGAAGGTTTTGAGAATAAGAGTTGTTATTCATGCATGCACGTACTAGTAAAGGTGGTAGGGAGGTTGTGGAGTATTTGTGGGTGGCCTATTGAAGCGGGGATTGATTGTGTGGTAAAGGAATTCACCTTAGGAGGACCTTGAATCCTTAATGCACAACCTAGTGTTTGATAAAATTCTCAAATGAGCTGAAACCCCGAATATCTTCTTAATTATGGGTCAAATTTGTCATGTTTCTAATAGATTAAAGTCGCTAGGATTTCCGGAACATTGTAGTGATTTACGGAAGCTCAAGCAAGGTATGTTGGCTAAACTCCTCTTGTAGAATAGATTTCCATGATGTCCTCATAAGTTGTAATTATGATTGGCTCAATTTCTTATTTCTCGTGTTCCGAACCCTTCCTAATGGATTTGACTATTCTAAAATAAATGATGTGTTAAAAGATGAATATATTACAAATGTGTTCCAAATGTTCCTATCACATCATGATTCCCTCCGAGAATGTATTGTAGTATGATCAATGTACCAAGGGTGTTGTGATTTAAAAATCATGTTTCAATTGCAAGTAAGCATGCCTAATTATGGAAGAGAAACTCAATGTGCTTAAGACTCTTGTTTGCTCATAGGTGTACTTAAAGTCTAGATTTGAAATTCTCTTATTGATGAAATCCATGGTGACATTGAATGTTACAGAGGTGAGTATCAAAATATGAAATACGACCGATGTGTCAAGAATGATATTACAATTGTTGCCACTAGTGCCAATGAAATGAATAGATGTGTGAAATATTATGAAATAATTTGTAAATTCTTTAAATAATAAATGCTTTGGGAGTATCGTTTAGTCACCGAGGAAGGGTAGGTCAAAATAACCTAACCCAAAAACTACACGTGCCGGTGTAGAAGTGATTGAGGGGTAAATCCGCGTGTTGATATGACGAGATTAGTTCCCCTTATATGGGATGAGATTGATGTATTGAAATTTTTACCCTTAAATGGGATGAGATTATTGCTAGCTAGATGTGATGTGATGTCGACCCACATGGCATTGAGATGAGACGGCTTAGCCGGTCGATCCGAGATTGGACACCATGCCACACACATGGTGGTGGTGTGATTGGATGTCTCGGGGTGAGTTGGCTTAGCCGATCGGGCTGAGATTGAACTCCATGCTAAAAGCACGGTGGTATATCGGTATTAAGATCTCCCAACTTAAAAATATTGAAACTTACTTGAAATTTATCTTTCCCCTAACATGACACCTTGATACTAGTTGAGGCTCTCATTGGTTTCATGTTTCCTTATCATTTTTTTACTGCTACTCATTCGATTGTGAGGGTGTTTAGTTTTACATACTAGTACTATTACATATGTACTAACATTCCCTTTGCCGGGGGCGCTGCATCTTTAATGGATGCAAGTGGTTCCATAGCAGGCAGTATTGACCAGTGATAGCAGTACACCCTATCCTCGGCTGACTTGGTGAGCCCCACTTTATTTCGGGGTCTTGAATCTCATGTTCTCTATGTATATTGTTTTGAGGTATAGCTAGAGCCTCGTTGCTGGCACCATTATGCTACTCGTGCGTATCTATTAGAAGCTCTGTAGACATAGAGTGGGTGGTACCTTTATTTTGGGAAGTCAAATTAAAAATGTTGTATTTGTATCGTATGTTTCAACTTCTAAACTATGAATGTGTAATGTAATATATTGAGAAATCTTGAATAAAGTTCTAACGGTAACGAAATTTGGATTGTTCATCTAACTTTCTCATTGTCTAAAATTAATGAAATATATCCTCTCTTTATTCACAAGTGAGTTTGGGTTGAGGGCATTGTATAGGCTAGCCCGACCAGGTTATCTCGGTTGAGCGTCAGTCGCGCTCCCCGAGGTCGGGGCGTGACAAGCTTGGTATCAGAGCCTAAGGTTTTAAAGTGTCCTAGGATATCTGAGAGCCCTGTCTAGTAGAGTCTTTCTTATCAGTGTGTTGTCTACCATATCTATAATTAGAAGGCTACTTGCTCATTTAGTAATAATACCCTTTTTGATGTTCTACATCGTGCGATAGAGCTGATTGTAAGACTGTTCCTCCTGTAACTCGTACATTGCTCTAATTTTCAGTATATGGCGTAGAGGAAAAAAGCAAGAACTGGCCAAAGAGCCAATGCCACCCTAAGAGTGGTAGTTGATTCTACACCTGGTGATGTGGGTGAACACCCGAGGGGTGAGGATATTCCCCCAGCTACTACACCGCCTGATTCTATTACTCCTGCTCTGACTGCACCAATCCCTACTCCTACTGAGGGTGCAGCTATTCCACCTCCAGCCCCAGTTTCCAGTCTCAGTGTTTCGGATGGAGATCTTAGGGGAGCCATACAGATGTTGGCTCAGATAGTGGCTTCCCAGGCCTAGAGAATGTTGCACCTACTTCTTCCAGTCAGCCATTGGATTCCGCTAGTTCCAGGGTGAACAAGTTTCTTTAGTTGGATCCTCCAGTGTTCACAGGTACTGATCTTGAAGAGGACCCCCCGAACTTTATTGATGAGATACATAAGACCCTCCGAGTTATGCGTGATACTGAGATAGAGGGAGTGGAGTTGGCCTCCTACCGCCTAAAAGGAGTGGCCTATTCTTGGTTTGAGATGTGGGAGGAATCCTGCGAGCAGGGGAGCCCTCCAGCAAGGTAGAGTAAGTTTGCCGATGCCTTCATGGACCACTTCTTGCCTGCCGAGAATAAGGTGGCACATGCCGCTGAGTTTGAGAGCCTGAAGCAGGGTAGCATGAGTGTGTGGGAGTACCATATGAGGTTTGCACGCCTGTCCAAGTATTCCATATACATGTTGCCCACTATGGAGGCAAGTGTGTGTCGGTTTATGCAGGGCCTCAGCCCCTTGGTTATAAATGAGGCTGCTACAACTGCCTTGAATTCTCATATGAACTATGGGAAGATGGTGGTGTTTTATCAAGCCACGGAGACCCACAAATTGAAGAATAGAATGGAGTGCAAGAGTGGCAATAAGGCCCGGTTCGCGGGCAACTTTGATGGTTCTTCCGATGGTGGTGGTGATAGGACAGCATTCATGGGAGGGTCGTCATGGCCATCCCAGTCCTTTTCTCCGTCTTCGGTCAGTGCACAGCCAGCAGGGCCCAGTCAGCAGCAGCGGAGCCATTTCAGGCCTAGTCAGGGCAACATGGGATCCTACCAGCAAGGTCGGCCTTGAGGGAGATTCCAGCAGTAGTGGAGGCCCTTATCCCCTAGGTGTGGGAAGATGCATTTTGGGGCTTGCTTCATGGACCAGCCCATATGCTATGGGTGCACTATCAGGGGTCACATTCATAGAGATTGTCGTTCGTCCCGCCAGAGTATGGATAGGGGTACGACACAGCCATCCAGTCCTGCAGCCACTACATCTGCAACACCTCCTCCAGCTTGAGGCACTCCAGCACCCGCAGGGCGTGGTGCATCTAGGGATGGTGCAAAGAGTTTAGGAGGGCCCAGCCATTTCTATGCTATGAGGGGTCGCCAGAGTTTAGAGGTTTCTCCAGATATTGTCACGGGTATATTGACTGTCCAATCTCATGATTTATATGTCCTTATTGATCCCGGTTCCACTTTGTCAAATGTCACTCCCTATGTTGCTATGGAATTTAGGATAGAACCGGAACAGCTTTATGAGTCGTTCTATGTATCTACTCTGGTTGGTGAGTCTATTATAGCCGCGCTGTTTATAGAAATTATGGTGTCATGGTGCGTGGTCGAGATACCATGTCCAATCTCATTGAATTAGGAATGGTCGATTTTGATGTAATAATTGGGATGGATTGGCTTTATTCATGTTTTGCCAAGCTTGATTGCCGAACTAGGACCGTTAGGTTTGAATTCCCAAATGATCTAGTTATTGAATGGAAGGGGGATGATGTAGTTCCGAAGGGTAGGTTTATTTCCTACCTTAAGGCCACGAAGATGATCAACAAGGGGTGTATATACCATTTGGTCTGGGTTACGGACACCATGTTGAGGCACCTACACTTGAGTCCGTCCAAGTGGTGAATGAATTTCTGGAGGTCTTTCCTGATGATGCCCCTAGGATCCCACTAGACAGGGAGATTGAGTTTGGGATTGATGTGATGCCAAGCACGCAGCCTATATCTATTCCCCTCTATAGAATGGCACCGGTAGAATTGATTGAATTGAAGGAGCAGTTGAAGGATTTGTTAGAGAAGGGTTTCATCCGGCCGAGTGTGTCGCATTGGGGCACACCGGTTCTCTTTGTAAGGAAGAAAAATGGGTCACCGAGAATGTGTATGTCATATTGGCAGCTCAACTAGGTTAAGATCAAGAATAAGTACCCACTGCCAAGGATATATGACTTGTTTGACCAATAGTAGGGTGTTAAGTACTTCTCCAAAATTGATTTAAGATCCGGGTAACACCAATTGAAGATCAGGAAGCAGAATATTCCTAAAACAGCTTTCAAGACCTGATATGGGCACTTCGAATTTGTAGTAATGTCCTTTGGGCTAACAAATGCCACGGTAGCTTTCATGGATCTTACGAATTGAGTCGTCAAGCCATTTCTTTACTCCATTGTGATAGTGTTCATTGACGATATTCTTGTATATTCACGTAGTCGAGAGGACCATGTCGATCATCTCAGGGTAGCTCTGTAGACTCTATATCAGCACAAGTTGTATGCAAAGTTTTCGAAGTGTGATTTTTGGATTAAATCTGTCACATTCTTGGGTCATGTCGTCTCCAGAGAAGGAATTAAGGTTGATCTGTAGAAGATCGCAGCTGTGAAAAATTACAAAACGTTTGTGGACGGGTTCTCTACTCTTGCCTCTTTGTTGACTAAATTGACGTAGAAGGCAGTTAAGTTCCAATGGTCATATGCTTGTGAAAAGAGCTTCCAAGAGTTGAAATCAAGATTGACTATGGCACCGGTGTTGACCTTACCAGAGGGTATAAATGGGTTTGTATTATTTTGTGATGCTTCGAGAATCGGACTAGGGTATGCATTGATGCAACGTGGCAAGGTGATCGCTTATGCTTCTAGGCAACTCAAGAATCATGAGAAGAACTATCCAACACATGACTTAGAGTTCGTAGCGATGGTTTTTGCATTGATGATTTGGTGTCATTATTTGTATGGGGTCCATGTAGATATATTCACGGACCATACGAGCCTTCAATATATTTTCAAATAGAATGAATTGAATCTGAGGCAGAGGAGATGGTTTGAGTTAATCAAAGACTATGAATCGATATTCTCTATCATCCGGGAAAGGCTATTGTTGTGGCAGATGCTCTTAGCCGAAAATCTATGGGTATTTTGGCTCACTTGGAGGCATATCAAAGGTCGTTGGCCAAGGAGGTTCATCAGTTGGCTAGTTTGGGAGTCCGTCTTGCGGACTCTAGTGTTGGAGAAGTGGTTGTGCAAAATAGGGATGATTCATCGCTTGTTGTGGAAGTCAAGAAGAAGCAATACTATGATCCATTATTGGTATAGTTAAAGGAGGGCATTCACAAACATAAGACCATGAATTTTTCACTTGGCATGGATGATGGTACACTAAGGTACCAAGGGCGATTATGTTTTCCTAATGTAGATGGTCTCCGGGAAAGAATCATGACCGAGGCTCACACTTCTATGTATTTTGTGCACCCAGGCTCTACAAAGGTATATCATGATCTTAAGGAAGTCTACTGGTGGAATGATATGAAGAGGAATATATCGGACTTTGTGGCAAGATGCCCAAACTGTCAACAAGTAAAGGTCGAACATCAAAGGCCCGGTGGGTTGGCATAGAACATAGAAATTCTGATGTGGAAATGGGAGAGGATCAATATGGACTTTGTGGTAGGACTACCTCGCACTCCTCGCAAGTTCGACTTGATTTGGGTGATTGTGGATCGACTCACAAAATCAACACACTTCTTACCTGTTAAGGCTACCGACACAGCAGAACATTATGCTTAGTTTTATGTCAAGGAAATAGTTAGGTTGCATGGTACTCCAGTTTCTATTATCTCCGATCGAGGAGCGCAGTTCACAGCTAATTTTTGGAAGAAATTTCAGCAAGGGTTGGGCACCCAGGTGAATCTTAGTACATCTTTCCATCCACATACCGACGGGCAAGTAAAGCGGACCATTTTTACTCTTGAGGATATGTTGCGCGCTTGTGTTCTTGACTTCAAGGGTAGCTGGGATGATCATCTGCCACTCATCGAATTTGCCTACAACAATAGTTATCATGTAAGTATTCAAATGGCACCGTTCGAGGGTCTATATGGTAGGAGATGTAGATCTCTTATTGGGTGGTTCGAGATTGGGGAAGCGGAGTTGATAGGGACAGACCTCTTGCATCAGGCTATGGAGAAGGTTAAGATGATTATGGAACGATTGAAAATTGCACAGAGTTGTTAGAAGTCCTATTCGGATGTATGTCGTAGGGATTTGGAGTTCCAAGGGGATGATTGGGTATTCTTGAAGGTTTCCCCCATGAAGGGTGTAATGCGGTTTGGTAAGAAAGGAAAATTGACTCCAAGGTATGTCAGACCATACAAAATCATTCAGAGGATTGGTCAGGTGGCTTACAGGCTAGAACTACCTCCAGAGATGTCCTTAGTGCACCAGTGCTTTATGTATCCATGTTGAAGAAGGTGGTGGGAGATCCGTCGCTTATTGTTCCGGTTGAGACTATAGAGATTAATAAGGAATTGACTTATGAAGAGATTCCAATTTCCATTCTTGATAAGCAAGTCTGAAAGCTGAGAAACAAAGAGATTACCTCCGTGAAAGTGCTATGGCGAAACCAACTGGTCAAAGAGGCCATCTGGGAAGACGAGGAAGAGATGAAGAAGAAGTATCCTCATTTGTATGAATAGCTATGTAGTTGTGTCCATGAAAATGTTAAACGCTAAATTTCTACAAATTATGTTTCCCTTGTACAACTTATGTTAAGGATACTCCTTTTTGGTAATGTAATGTTTATGGCATTATCACCGGTGTCGTTTCCATATTGTTTAACATCGTTGTGTTATGGTTATGTTGTTAGGACTGGTTTTGGGATTCTCTATTAGGTGGATAAGCCCAATTACAGGGGAGACTCTAGTAAAAATTTTGGAAATTTAGGGAGTTAGTCAAATTTGGAGTTGCTGGTATGTGAATTGTCAGTTGGGCCACATTGGATGCTAATAGAGGATTTCGACTCTCATTCGAGGACGAATGATCCTAAGCGGGGGAGGATGTAAGGCCCCATAAAATTTCACCTAAAACCCGGAGTTTTATGGTGCCGAGGTAGGCTATATACCACAGTCCGAAAAGACCATAATCAAGGCGCAATCAACAATTCAACAATCCAATAACCATCTCGCTCAAATTCCTCTACAAGGTCCAAATAGAACCGAATCGGGTACGAACTATTTGGATTGAACAAAGCGTTGCAGAGTTGAAGAAAAATTGTTGCAGAACAGGACGTTTCTATGGTCCATTATGCGACCGCAGAACTGATCTGCGAACCACAGATCCGCCGCAGAGTGAAGCAAAGAAAATGGCCAATTTTGGAGGTTATTATGCGGTCAACTATGCGACCTCATAATTGTTTTATGGGCCCCACATCCTACGCAGAACCAGCGTGAAGATTTTTGGAGGGAGATTTAGTGATCCATTCTGCTGCCGCACAATTGATATGCAGGCCGTAGACTGGACCAGACCAGCCCTATTTTTGGGACCGTATCTGCAGTCCATTTTACGGGCCGGAGACCTGTTCTGCGGTGCACTCTGCGACCAGAAAGTTCAATTCAGACGGACCACTTTATGGTTTTAAAATTCGACCCCATTTTTATAAAACAACCTTATGGGTCATTTTAGAAGGTTCAAACTGATATTTTAGAGAGAGGAAAGTGGACTAGAGTGAGAAGAATTCCTAAGCTATTTGTTCATAAATATTTCCTCAAGTCTGGAAATATTCCCAAGGATAACTCACAAGGTCTTCATCCAAGAGGTAAGATTCTAGCCCTAGCCTTCAATTTCGAAATTTGGGTAATGAGGAAGAAGGTTTTGAGAATAAGAGATGTTATTCATGCATGCATGTACTAGTAAAAGTGGTAGGGAGGTTGTGGAGTATTTGTGGGTGGCCTATCGAAGTGGGGATTGATTATGGGGTAAAGGAATCCACCATAGGAGGACCTTGAAACCTTAATGCACACCTAGTACTTGATAAAATACTCAAATAAGCTGAAACCTCAAATATCTTCCTAATTATAGTTCAAATTTGTCATATTTCTAATAGATTGAAGTCGCCGGGATTTTCGGAACATTGTAGTGATTTAAGGAATCTCAAGAAAGGTATGTTGGCTAAACTCTTGTAGAATCGATTTCCATGATGTCATCATAAGTTGCAATTATGATTTGATCAATTTCTTATTTCTCATGTTCTGAACCCTTCCTAATGGATTTGATTATTCTAAAATAAGTGTTGTGTTAAAAGATAAATGTAGTCCAAATGTGTTCCAAATGTTCCTACCACATCACGATTCCCTCCGAGAATGTAATGTAGTTTGATCAATGTACCAAGGGTGTTGTGACTTTAAAATCATGTTTCAATTGCAAGTTAGCATGCCTAATTGTGGAAGAGAAACTCAATGTGCTTAAGACTCTTGTTTGCTCATAGGTGTACTTAAAGTCTAGATTTGAAATTCTCTTATTGATGATAATATATGATGATGCTTGAATGTTATAGAGGTGAGTATGAAATATGAAATACGGCCGACGTGCCAAGAATGATATTACAATAGTGGCCACTAGTGCCAATGAAATGGATAAATGTGTGAAAGATTATGAAATGGGTTGTAAATCCTTTAAATAATAAATGCTTTTGGAGTATCATTGAGTGTAGGAGTGATTGAGGGGTAAATCCCCGTATTGATGTGATGAGATTGGTTCCCCTTATATGGGATGAGATTGATGTGTTGAGATATTTCCCCTTAAATGGGATGAGATTATTGATATCTAGATGTGATATGATGTTGACCCACACGGCATTGTGGTGAGATGGCTTTCTCGGTCGGGCCGAGATCGAACACCATGTCGCGCACATGGTGGTGTTGTGATTGGATGTCTCGGGGTGAGATGGCTTAGCTGATCGGGCTGAGATTGGACTCCGTGCTAAAAGCACGGTGGTATATCGGTACTAAAGATCTCCCAACTTAAAAATATTGAAACTTACTTGAAATTTATCTTTCCCCTAACTTGACACCTTGATGTTGGTTGAGGCTCTCATTGGTTTCAAGTTTCCTTCTCATTGTTTTAATCTTACTCGTTCTATTGTGAGGGTATTTAGTTTTATATACTAGTACTATTCCATATGTACTAACGTCCCCTTTGCCAAGGGCGCTGCATCTTTAATGGATGTAGGTGGTTCCACAGCAGGCAGTATTGACCAGTGATAGCAGTACACCCTCTCCTCAGCTGACTTGGTGAGCCCCACTTCATTTTGGTGTCTTGTATCTCCTGTTCTCTACGTATATTATTTTGAGGTATAACTGTAGCCTTGTTGCCAGCACCATCATGCTACCCGTTTGTATATATTAGAGGCTCCGTTGACATAGCACGGGTGGTATCTTTGTTTTGGGAAGTCAAATTATAAATGTTTTATTTATATCAAATATTTCCACTTCTAAACTATGAATCTATAGTGTAAATATTTTGGGAAATCATGAATGAGGTTCTAACGGTAATGCAATTTGGTTTGTTCATGTAACCTTCTCATTGTCTAATTAATGAAATATATCCTCTCTTTATTCACAGGTGAGTTTGGGTAAAAGGCATTGTATAGGCTTGCCCGACCGGGTTATCTCGGTTGAGCGCCAGTCAGGCTCCCCAAGGTCAGGGCGTGACACCATAAGTCAAAACACAGTGCGCCTTCTGAAATGCGCAACCTTCTTAGGCAATACCAAGTAGTAATAGCATTCATTTTGTCATCTGATATCGTCCATGTTATCAAAAAATTCATGACCTTCCCTTCAAAACTGAACCGTCACCTTGCACATGCAAATCCTAATCTCAAACCATGCACCGCCTCTTACCATACCATCATATAAAAACACAGGAACCACATAATCGACCCTGGGTCACAAGCAGCTTACATACTCGATTAGCTGGAAACCTTTCACTTGATCCCATACAAAAGAAAAATCATAATACGCAATATGATCCTCACACCGGTAGGAAATATCCATCTCAAACCGTGGTAGAGACCATCGAGAACTCTTTGAAACCCATTTTCACATAACCAAGCCATCAGAATTGAATCTCTCTAACTCAACCAAGCCACGCAGGTCGCCAAACCCAAGATTATTGCCACAAAACACCTGTAGAGACTCACCAAATCATAAGTACCCAAAGAATCTATCCATTACCATGTTGATCCAACCTACTACCAAGTTGTCCTATTTCACTGAGTTCCTTCTGAATTACCCTCAAGTTGACACTTCTCCTAGCCAAAACACCACGATCCTTACCCAAAGTTCACCACAAGAGATCCTATCATAAAACCACACTGCCCTAAGGCTCATAAGTCATTGTATTCCATCTTAAGCACCCCAAAAGTACCACAACCGAGACACCCACACTGAAGAGACCTTCTGTGAATCTAAAGTTGTTTCCTTCACCTTCCTAATACTGAAATGTAGAATCCATAATGACATAGAAATACCGCAAGTCCCGACACCATCCGATGCAAATCTTAGATTCTATCCATATACAAGTCCGAAAAATTCTCAATTGCCACATATAAATCTTGATTCCATTAGAACCTTCTCGAGAGTCATCCACTCTGCTCAAATCTTAGTCGCACCGACCAAAAGGGCCGAACGACATGTGCCCCATTAGCACGAAAACACCCAAAGAAGTAATCCACTCCTCTAAGCAACCGAGTGAATCCTTTCCTTGGTACATTACATCCAGCAAGAACAACAACCCTAGACCATTTCCAAGACTCTCATATATCCATAAGGTGTAATACATCATGTATCCAGTAACTCCTTACTCACATAATCCTTAAAACCAACCTCTGTAAGTCATAACCGATCCACAAGTATGCTTCAGACTGAAACCAATACAACACGTAACTATGCAATCTAATCGCCGATGGTATACTCCCCCACTTGGCTCAAAGCCATAGAATAAAACATCTAATAACTCACACTGGCCATACTCTATTACTGCCCTGATCCCGTAGTGAGATTCAACTAAATTCCTTACAAGCTCCTGCAACAAAACCCATAAAATACTTCAAACCATCCGCTAAGCCCGCATGCATCCTCGTGACAGTCAGGTCAACTTTCTCAACCAATCCAAACTCACATCGCAACATATATAACCTAGTGGTAGAAAAATAATCCTCCACACAACATCATAAGGATCACACATCCGTAGATAACCCCACAGAAGATAACCCACCTGCTTAGCCTCAAATTGGCATCTCTCTATAACTTTCCACAGCCACAACTACTATACAATCACTTAATCTTCCTGAGTCTGAACTCATCAACAATACATGAAAATATACTTCGTTCTACAAATGAAATAACACGAAAGAATATCTCAAAAACCTTCATAACTCAAGACTGTATAACGCTTTCACAGAAATCGAGCATCCAATAGTCCCTTTCACATCTCAAGCAAACTATTCTCGTCACATTCAAACCATCTGAACACATCCCACATGTTACATCTTGTATTTTCGTACGTAAAAGTTTCGTCGTAAGTTAATCGACGTATACTCGGGGATGAGATTATCTTGAGGTTATAAGCATTTATGCTACTTATAACAAGTGATAAGTAAGTGCCGTGAAGGTTAAAGGGTGAACGAATCAAAGAAAGTGAGTTTTGTCAAAGTTTGTTAATATGAGATAAAATACGGTCCGAGCTATAATACCCAGTATTTATGGACTAGTGCCATACAAGGTACCCATTGACCACGATAGTAGGGTACATAAAGTGTATTAAAAGTGAGTAGTATTTTGGGTAATTTGAGATAATTTTTAACTACGTGGATTATTGGTTAATGGGGGAATTAACAAGTTTATTAAAATTAATGGATAATTAATTAACAATCTTGGAATAAGACCTACCCCTCCCCAACGTGGCAGCACCCCCTTTTTATTTTATGACTCTTGAAAGAGGTGTAAAGGTGTCACACTTGAAGAAATTAGGTGACACTAAGCTAGAAATGTGGGGCCCACCTAATAGTTAAGGATAACATTCCTAATTCAAATTTATCTTCTAATCTCTTAAGAAAGGAACATAGTAACGTTCTTTCTAAGAGTTTCAGCCAAGATTCCTTGCATTCTTTCTAATGTTATTTCAGCAAAAGTAACGTTCTTTCTAAAAGTTTCAGCCAAGATTTTCTTTGCATGGCAACGTGATTGCTTCGAGCTTTTCATACGAATTGTTCCATGTTTTTCCGCAATTAACGTATGATAGAGGATTGTCAAGATAATCGACTTTGGTATATATTCAGGCTATCCGTTCTTTCTTTTTGGCATGATCTATACGACACAAACGAAACGAGCAAATGCGCAACTTCCATAAATTACTCTATTCATAGAAATGCTAGAGATGCGTATATTCTTGTTTTCCCATAAGTCTTATTATTCCATCGTCTGTTCATGGGTCTCAGAAAATACGTAGGTTGATAAAGTCTATTTCATGATATTAATCATAGGAATAATGGTCTTATGATACTCCGAAAGATTTTATTGACGTACTTATCATGCATTGCATTCATTTACATTGACTCATGACCAGATGGCGTTATATATGTGTATATATGTAAAATATATGTATATGGAATATGTGAAAAGGTTACGGCATTATATACGTACCACCACTTGATCAGTTGGTATATGTTGATGATTTTGCCCACAGTGGCCGAGATGATATAATAAGATGCCCTCAGAGGATTGATGATATTATGTACACCTATACCTATGCATGACATGACATTTATACGCACGTGCATGATATTATAAATATTTTAGGATTTACAAAGTTATTTAGACTTACAGGTGGAATTCTTTATTCCATGTTTCATCTATGTCATTTATGTACTGATTTTTATGCCTTACATACTTAGTACATTATTCGAACTGACGCCCTATTTCCCGGGGACTGCGTTTCATGCCCGCAGGTGCAGGTAGACAAGCTGACGGTCCCCCTCCTTAGGATCCTTGATCAGCGAGAGTTGGTGTGCTCCACTTGATACGGAGCTGGTTTTGACCGTGGTACGATATGTTTGCATACATATATAGGTATGACGGGTCCCAGTCCCATCCTTGTACAGTTGTATATTATGTTAGAGGTCTGTAGACAGTTTATGTATAGTTGGATAGTATGTGGCCTTATCGGCTTCCAGTTTTGGTATATAGTTGTCTATGGTAGCCTTGTCGGCTCGCCCCACTGTATTTCCCATGTATATATATATATATGTCTTTTAGGCAGGTTTCCCTCACGTATGTTATTCATGTTTATATCTTAGACGCATGCTTAAGGGTGTTCGACATGTTGGACTTGGGCACCCGTCGCGGCCCATGGGATGGGTCGTGACAAAAGTGGTATCAGAGCAGTTCTGTCCTAGGGTTGTCTACAGACCATGTCTAGTAGAGTCTTGTTTATGGGTGTGTTGTGCACCACACTTATAGACAGGAGGCTACATGACATATAGGATGTTATTCTATCTTCTTATCTTTCATCATGCGATATAAGAATTCATGTTCCTAATGATATGTTACGTTTCCATCGATGCCTCCAAAGACTACACCCGGCCAAAAGGGAAAGTTCGTGGCTGGTGAGACTACTAGTTGAGCGCCACGAGTTACCAGGGTTTGGGGAGAGTCTCATAGTAAGATTCTATCTCAGACTTCACATACCCCGCCCTCTCCGGAAGAGCTCCGAGGGGCACCAGCTCCAGCACCTGCCCCTGTACGTTCAGCCCCTCAGCCTAATACACCAGGTCAGGAGATGAGAGATGTTATTCAGGTGTTAACTCGATTAGTAGCCGCATAGGCTCGGCGTCAGGAAGTAGGTATTGTTCATGCAGATAGGTTTGTCAGTGCGAGGGTTCGTGATTTCATTAATTTGGACCCTCTGGTATTTACGGGAGCAGATCCAAATGAGGACCCTCAGGTATTTATCGATAGAATGCAGAGGACTTTAAGGGTAATGAAGGCCACTGCGACTGAGTCAGTTAAGCTAGCTTCCTTTAGAGTCCAAGACGTTGCAGTTAATTGGTACGTTGTCTTGGGAATTGTACAAAGGTGAGAATGCCCCTCCAGCGGTATGGCAGGAGTTTACAGAAGCTTTTCTTCATCATTATCTGCCACCAGAGCTTAGACGGGCTAGAATTGATAGGTTCTTGACCCTTCGGCAGGGTGACATGAGTGTTCGGGAGTACAATCTTCAGTTTGATTTATTGGCTAGGTATGCTCCCACTATTTCATCTAAGATGGAGGATCGGGTTCACCGGTTCGTGATGGGGTTAGAGCCGCACTTGATTAACGATTGTATGACGGTCTCACTTTAGGCAGACATGGATATTTCTCGTATTTAGGCATACGCTCAGGGTGTAGAGGAGCGTAAGCAGAAGCAGAGGGCCGATCATGAGCATGATAGGGCGCAGATTAAGAGAGTGAGGTCTTCGGGTTCTTTTGGTGAGTTTTGAGGTGGTCAAAGATAGCAATACCCAAGGTATCCAACCCAGCCATCAGCTAGCGCGCCCCCTCAGTTTGGCGGAAGAGATTTGATCATTCCACATATTCAGGGCCTGGTCAGTATTCCAGGGCCTCAGATTCTCAGTATAGGGGTGAGTCAAGTCCGATGAGGCCGCCCTTGCCACGATGTGCTTAGTGTGGTAAGTAGCATGCCAGGCAGTGTCATATGGGGTTGGGTGTTTGTTATACATATGGTTATCCGGGCCACGTTATAAGGGATTGTCCGGCGAGAGGTGATGCAAGCATAGCTCAGCCAGCGGGATCTGTAGCTGGTTCATCATCATCAGTACGCCCCCCGGGCAAGGTTCACAAGCACCAATGAGTCGTGGTAAAGGCATAGGCAGAGTATCTAGCTTGAGCGGCCCTCAAAACCGCATTTATGCGTTGGCAAGATGACAGGATCAGGAGTCATCACCTAATGTTATTACAGGTATATTATCAGTCTCCTCATATGATGTATATGCACTGATTGACCCAGGTTCCACCTTATCATATGTTACTCTGTTGGTTGCTATTAAGTTTGGAATAAAACCTGAATTGGTTAAACCTTTTGAGGTGTCTACACATGTTGGGGACTCAGTGATAGCTATGCGAGTATATAGAGATTGTATAATAGTAGTTCATGGTCGATCTACAGTAGCGGACCTAATCGAGTTAGATATGGTAGAATTTGATGCTATTATGGGTATGGATTGGTTGGATTCTTGTCATACCAACATTGATTATGGATCAAAGATTGTCCGATTCCAATTTCCAGGGGAGCCTGTTTTGGAATGGAAAGGTAATACGGCAACCCCGAGAGGTAAATTTATTTCCTATATCAAGGCAAGGAAGATGATCAGAAAAGACTATATTTATCACTTAGTTCGGGTTCATGATGTGAAAGTAGAGTCACCAACCATTCAATCTATCCCTATGGTTAAGGAGTTTCCCAACGAGCTTTCGGGTCTTCCGCCAGAGCGAGAAATTGAGTTTTCTATTGACCTACTACCAGATACTCATCCTATAGATGGCCCCCGCAGAGCTGAAAGAGTTGAAGGAACAACTAAAGGACTTGCTTGAAAAAGGCTTTATCAGACCTAGTACATCACTGTGGGGAGCACTTGTGTTATTTGTGAGGAAGAAAAATGGTTCCTTACAGATGTGTATTGATTATAGACAATTGAATAAGGTGACGATCAAAAATAAGTACCCGCTCCAGAGGATTGATGATTTATTTGATAAGTTGCAAGGTGCCAAGAGTTTCTCAAAGATAGACTTGAGGTCCGGGTAACATCAGTTAAGGGTTAAGGAGAAAGATATTCCGAAGAAAGCATTCAGGACTAATTACGGGCACTTTGAGTTTCGTGTTATGTCGTTCGGTTTGACCAATGCCCCAGCATTATTCATGGATTTGATGAACCATATGTTTAGACCCTTTTTAGATCTATTCGTAATTGTGTTTATTGACAATATATTGGTGTATTCTCGTTCAAAGGCTAAGCACGCAGATCATTTGTGTACTGTGCTCAGAGTTCTACAAAAAGGGAAGTTGTATGCAAAATTTTCTAAATGTGAATTCTGGTTGAACTCTGTACCTTTCCTTGGGCAAATCATTTCGGGTGAAGGTATCCGGGTTGATACACAAAAGATTTAGGCAGTAAAAACTTGGCCTAAACCCTCGACACCGACGGAGGTTCGTAGCTTTCTCGGTTTGGCAGGTTATTACAGGAGATTTTTAAAGGGATTTTATTCCTTTTTGACACCTTTGACAAAGTTGACTCATAAGGGAGCAAAGTTTCAATGGACTAATGCTTACGAACGGAGTTTTCAAGCATTGAAGGACAGATTAACTTCAGCACTAGTTCTAACACTGCCAGAAGAGACCGATGGTTATGTTATCTACTGTGATGCCTCGGGCGTTGGATTGGGTTGTGTACTGATGAAGCATGGTAAGGTTGTAGCTTTTGCTTCTAGACAACTAAGAAAGCACGAGAAGAATTACCCGACCCATGATTCATGCACTAAAGATGTGGAGGCACTACTTGTATGGCATTCATGTTGATATCTATATGGATCATAAGAGCCTCCAGTATATCTTCAAGCAAAAGGAATGGAATTTATGTCAAAGAAGATGGTTGGAGCTACTTAAAGATTATGACGTTGATATTTTATACCATCCAGGGAAGGCAAACGTGGTAGCCGACGCCCTCAGCCATAGATCTATGGGTAGCCTGTCATATTAAAAGCCAGAGAAGAGGGGAATAGCCCATGAGCTTTATCAGCTAGCTAGTCTTGGAGTTCGGTTACTGGACTGAGGTGATATTGGAATTACTATTTAGGATACGGCAACATCCTCGTTAGTAACTGAAGTGAAGAAACACCAGTACGAGAATCCTGTGATAGTTCATTATAGGGATACCACCCCTCAGAAGGAGAAGACACCGTTTGAGATTACAGAAGATGGGGTCCTCAGATATCGAGGACGATTATGTGTCCCTAATGTTGCAAGGCTGCGTCGGCAGGTTATCGGAGAAACTCACTATTCTCATTATTCTATCCATCCAGGAGCAACCAAAATGTATCATGATATCAGGAAAGTATATTGGTGGGATGGAATGAAAAGGAATATAGCGGAGTTTGTTGCTCAGTGCCCTAACTGTCAGCATGTCAAGATTGAGCATCAAAAACCCGGTGGATTATTGCAGGCTATAGAGATTCCGACTTGGAAGTGGGAAGTAATCAATATAGATTTCATTATTGGCCTACCTCGTACCTAGCTTAAGTTCGATTCTATATGGGTGATTGTTAATAAGCTTACAAAATCAGCCCATGTTCTGCCCGTTAGGACTACATATTCCGCAGAGGATTATGCAAGGCTTTATATTAAGGAGATAGTATGACTGCATGGTGTCCCTGTATCTATTATCTCGGATAGAGGAGCTCAATTTATAGCTAACTTCTGGAGGTCCTTCCAAAACGGATTGGGGACTCAGGTAAGTCTTAGTACATCATTTCATCCCCAGACAGACGGTCAGGTTGAGCGTACTATTTAGAAACTTTAGGATATATTACGGGCTTGTGTGATAGACTTCAAGGGTAGCTGGGATGATCATCTGCTGCTTATTGAGTTCGCGTATAATAATAGCTATCATTCCAGTATTCAAATGGCTCCATACGAAGCTCTTTACGGACGGAAGAGTAGGTTGCCTATAGGATGGTTCGATGTTGAAGAAACTAAGTTAGTAAGACCAGAATTGGTACAACAGGCAATTGAGAAGATTAAGCTTATACAAGAAAGGCTATTAGCAGCTCAAAGCCGTCAGAAGTCTTATGCGAATAATCGACGATGAGACTTGGAATTTTCGGTTGACGATTGGGTATTCCTAAAGATATCACCAATGAAAAGCGTTATGAGGTTCGGAAAGAAAGGAAAACTTAGCCCTCGGTACATTGGACCATATAAGATCATACGCAAGATAGGCCAGGTAGCATATGAGTTAGACTTGCCTTCTGACTTGGAATCCGTTCACCTAGTCTTTCATGTGTCTATGCTCCGTAAATGTATCGAGGATACTTTTAGAGTTGTGTCAGTTGACGATGTTCAGGTCACGGAACAACTACCATATGAGGAAACTCCCATTGCTATACTAGATAGACTGGTTCGGAGATTGAGAACTAAAGACGTAGCTTCGGTGAAATTTCTTTGGAGAAACAATAATGTGGAAGAAATGACTTGGGAAGCCAAAGAAAATATGAAGTCTAGATATCCTCACTTATTTCCTCTTCCAGAGAAGGATCTGACTGAGACATCACAGCCTTAAGGTACGTGTATGGATTCTTGTATTAGTTATTATCATTGGACGTGTGAGGCCATTGTCATGAGTGACAATTGCGGTCCTATATGGCATTGAATTATTGAGTTTTCTACAGAAAGAATTGATTGTAGTACTGTTACAAAGGCGACTCTGCCAAAGTTTATATAGATATCAGGGAGTTAAACATTTGAGGACGAATGTTTCTAAGGGGGGAAGGATGTTACATCTCGTGTTTTCGTACGTAAACGTTTCGTCGTAAGTTAATCGATGTAGACTCAGGGATGAGATTATCTTGAGGTTATAAGCATTTATGCTACTTATAACAAGTGATAAGTAAGTGCCGTGAAGGTTAAAGGATATACGAATCAAAGAAAGTGAGTTTTGTCGAAGTTTGTTAATATGGGATAGAATACGGTTCGAGCTATAATACCCGATATTTATGCACTAGTGCCATACAAGGTACACCATGACCACGATAGTAGGGTACATAAAGTGTATTAAAAGTGAGTAGTATTTTGGGTAATTTGAGATAATTCTTAACTACGTGGATTATTGGTTAATGGAGGAATTAACAAGTTAATTAAAATTAGTGGATAATTAATTAATAATCTTGGGATAAGACTTACCCCTCCCAACGTGGCAGCACCCCCCCCCCCTCCATTTTATGACTCTTGAAATAGGTGTAAAGGTGTCACACTTGAAGAAATTAGGTGACAATAAGCTAGAAATGTGGGGCCACCTAATAGTTAAGGATAACATTCCTAATTCAAAATTATCTTCTAATCTCTTAAGAAAGGAATATAGCAACGTTCTTTCTAAGAGTTTCAGCCAAGATTCCTTACATTCTTTCTAATGTTATTTCAGCAAAAGTAACGTTCTTTCTAATGTTATTTCTTATCTCTTAAGGAAAGAGTTTCAACAAAGATCATTTTCCCAAAAAAAAGCAACGTTATTGCTAAGTTTCTAAGGAAAAGTTTCGGCCAAGATTTTCTTTGCATAACAACGTGATTTCTTCGAGCTTTTCATACGACTTGTTCCGTGTTTTGCCGCAATTAACGTGTGATAGAGGATTGTCAAGAGAATCGACTCAGGTATGTTAAGGCTATCCCTAATTTCTTTTTGGCATGATCTATATGACACAAACGAAACGAGCAAATGCACAACTTTCATAAATTACTTTATTCGTAGAAATGCTAGAGATGCGTATTTTCTTGTTTTCCCATAAGTCTTATTATTCCATCGTCTGTTCATGGGTCTCAGAAAATAGGTAAGTTGATAAAGTCTATTTCATGATATTAATTAGAGGCATAATGGTCTTATGACACTCCGAAAGATTTTATTAACGTACTTATCATGCATTGCATTCATTTACATTGACCCATGACCAGATGATGTTATATACGCATATATATGTATAATATATGTATATGGAATATGGGAAAAGGTTACGGCGTTATATACGCACCACCACCTGATCAGTTGGTATATGTTGATGATTTTGCCCACAGTGGCCGAGATGATATGATGGGATGCCCTCAGAGGCTTGATGATATTATGTACACCTATACCTATGCAGGACACGACATTTATACACACGTGCATGACATTATAAATGTTTCAGGATTTACAAAGCTATTTAGACTTACGGGTGGAATTCTTTATTCCATGTTTGATCTATGTCTTTTATGTACTTATTTTTATGCCTTACATACTCAGTACATTATTTGTACTGACGCCCTATTTCCCGGGGCCTGCGTTTCATGCCCGCAGGTGCAGGTAGACAAACTGATGGTCCCCCTCCTTAGGATCCTTGATCAGCGAGAGTTGGTGTGCTCCACTTGATCCGTAGCTGTTTTTGACCTTGGTACGATATGTTTGCATACATATATGGGTATGACGGGGCCCAGTCCCGTCTTTGTACAGTTGTATATTCTGTTAGAGGTCTGTAGACAACTATGTATAGTTGGATAGTATGTGGCCTTGTCGGCTTCCAGTTTTGGTATATAATTGTCTATGGCAGCCTTGCTGGCTCACATCACTATATTCCGTATTCTGCATGTATATGTATATATGTCTTTTGGATAGGTTTCCCTCACGTATGTTATTCATGTTTATATCTTAGACGCATTCTTAAGGGTGTTCGACATGTAGGACTCGGGCACCGGTCGCGGCCCATCGGGTTGGGTCGTGACACAACAATCACATCCTACTCATTATATAGCAATCCAATAACTCACCGAGCCACCAGTCCCACTCGTAAGAACACCACCGGACATAGAAGTCCAAAAACATATACTCACACAACGGATATCACCGAGCCTAAGCTGCGGTCCAAATCTAGCCTCAAGTCCTATAGACTAGCCCATCACCAAAACACAGAAAATACATCTTGCACCTCATCCATGGAATTCCACTAGCTGTCGATGTACAACTGATACTGAGCGCTCACATGCGCATACGAGTGAGTGGAATGAATTCAAAGAGATACGCTTCAAGCTGAATCAATGGCGTACGATAAGGAAATAAAGTTGGGAATTTTATCCTACAGTCTATGTAGCCTCTCGAAGATAGGTATAGACGCCATCATACCGATCCCCAAGACACTACTAGACACTTGCTTGTGACTCGTAGAACCTATAAGCTTAGAGCTCTAATAACAACTTGTTACAACCCAAAATCCAACTAGTCTGGATGGCACCTAACCCAACCCTCTAGGTAAGCCAATTTAACAATAATCTAACTCAAGGAGTTATACTGAGAAAATAAATGATGAAATAATTATACTTTTATACAAAAATCCCAAGGATTGGTAGTACAAATCATCAACTTCTAAGATTTAGAGTGTACAAAAATGGTGTGAAATAAATACATCATCTGTTTGAAATGTACATAAATAGATTTTTATAAATCTAAAGCTTCCATGAACAAGAGGCAACTACCACCGGAACGCAGGTACATCTTCAATGCCATCTCCCGCCATACACAACAACATTAGCTCCAAAATATGCACGCAAGGTGTAGAAGTGTAGTATGAGTACAACCGACCCCATGCACTCAATAAGTAACAAACCTAACCTTAGATGGAAAGCAGTGACGAGCTTAGACAACGGTCAAAGTCCAACACCAACAGTGTCACGCCCCGACCTCGGAGAGCGCGATCGGTACTCAACCGAGTGAACCCGGTCGAGTAAGCCTATTAAATTTTCTTCTATCCAAACTCAACCATGAATAGATAGAATACATATTTTCGTTAATCAAACAATAAGGTTATCATGTATGCAATACCAATTTCTTACATTAGTTACTTCATTTTGAAGTCTCAAATTTCACACACACTTTTCATAGTCTGAAGTGGAATACGTAATTCAAACACAACATAACTAGTTTGACTTCCCCAGCACCAATATATAACCCATACTATGTCTACGGAGCCTCTATTGATACAGAAGAGTACTATGATAATGCTGGCAACAAGGCCCCGGCTATACCTCCAACACAATACACAAGGAACAAAAGATGCATGACCCCAAAATGAAGTGAGGCTCACCAAGCCAGCTGGGAAGAGGATGTACCGCTATCACTAATCAATGTCTCCTGCTGTGGAACCACCTGCATCCATTAAAGATGTAGCACCCCCAGCAAAAGGGACATTTGTACATGTCGAATAGTACTAGTATGAAAACCAAAACATCTATTCAAGAATTTGGAAATACAACATGAATATGATGAATCATGGTAACAATCATAGGGCTTAGATAGCCATAAAAGTCAAACAGATTTGTTAAGACATTCCAATAACATTTATAAATTTACACATAGCGGCTTTGCCGCCTCACCCCAATATATGTGGGTGGAGGTGTATTCCACTATACCCGAAATTTACACAAAGCAGCCTTGCCGCCTCACCCCAATGTATGCGGGTGGAGGTGTATTCCACAATCCCAAAACTCTACACAAAGAGGCCTTGCCGTCTCACCCCAATGTATGCGGGTGAAGGTGTATTCACAATACCAAAACTCTACACAAAGTGGCCTTTCCACCTCACCCTAATGTATGCGGGTGGTGGTATAATCCCAATCATAATATCTACACAATTTAGCATCACAGTTTTCATTTGAAACACGACTTAAAGTTGTAATATTTAGATAAACAATCCATACTTTGAATACATTCTCACAATAGTAACACAACACAACAATATCATTTGGAACACGTACCGAACATATATCTCTTGTCATAAGGCTTATTCGGAATAATCGGTCCGTGGTGAACAACTTGAAACTTACAAGAATAATGTGAGGTTCAATTCTAAGAGAAGAGTTAGCCAACATACCTCAATGGAGCTTCCATAAACTCTAAAATGTTCTGGAATTCTTAGCAACTTCAATCCATTTTAGAAATATAACAAATTGAACAAAAATTTGGAGGATGATCATGGTTCTAGCTTATTTGAGCATTTTATCAAACACTAGGTGTGCATTAAAGTTTTAAGGTCCTCCTATGGTGGATTCCATCATCCCAAACCCATTATCTACCATTCTTAGCTCAACAATCTTTTTACACCCTTTGATAACACATGCATGCAAGATGAACAACTCTCATGCCCAAAATGTATCTTAGTAATTACCCAATTATAGATAAAATTCGAGATTGAGGGTTAGGGTATAGAATCTTACCTTTAGGATGAAGACCTTATGAGTTTTTCTTGTTAATCTTCCAAGATTTGAGCAAAAATTGTTGAATAAATTGTTGAGGAACACTTTTCCACTCTAGGGCACTCTCTCACTCTAAAAACATCATGTTTTAGCTTAAGAAATGGTCCATTGCGTCTATTTAATGAAGTAGGGTCGGGTTATAAAAACCCAAAAATGAAGCTCTGGAACAGGATCTATGATCGCATATGCGACCGCATAATGCATCTGCGGTCCGTAAAATGAACCTCCGGAACTGGGAAAATATTGCATGGGTTTGCGGTCACTATGTGGCCCGCAGACCTGTTCTGCGGTCGCATATTGAACTGCAAAACAGTTCTACGATCGCATAGTCGACCGCAGAATGGCTCCCAAACCTGCCCAGTCCTGCCTCACTCTGCGACCATTTTGCGGCCGCATAATGGACCGTAGAAACGCATTCTTATGCCAAACAAATTCCTTTAACTCCTCAACACACTATTCAACTCAAAAAGTCTGAGCTGGCGAGTATGTCAAACACGTAAGCCTAAATCGGCACCACGAAACCTTAATTCCTTTACGAAGTTTTACGGGGCCTTACAAACAGCCAAGAACAACTGGTAACAATATAACGAAAATAGTACAAGTAATACTCAAAGATATGATGCTCAGCTCGTTCATAGTTACGGAAAATAGGCATGCTTTTCAGGTATAACAGTAAAACCCAAATCTTTCACCGAAGTCACCAAAATGTGAGTATGTCAGAAAAACTGTGATTTTTTCAACTTTCAACAACAGATAAGATGCTTCATTATCCGATAGCATGAGGAAAGTACATTTTTATGCCTACATGTCAAAGCTTATGAGAAGTCATAAGTGTCACAATATCGTTTAGCATGAGGAAATTCATCTTTATGCCTACATGCCAAGTATGAATGTCCAATGTAATGCACCGCAGTAATAAACTTATGTGCTCATGCTCTCGGAGTATTCAACCTCACCCAGCACGCTCAATAACTCAGCACCTCCCAATCACTCAACACTCTCAATCACTCAGCACCTCCCAATCACTCGGAACTCGCACTCATCGGTACATGCACTCACTGTTGGTATGTTAGACTGCGGAGGGGCAGATCCTGCACAAGCGCTAATATAAGCCAATCATGGCATGTTGCGGCGTGCAGCCCGATTCCATCATGAATCAATAAAGCCTATTGCGTTGTGTAGCCCGATCCCATCAATATCACTCACAATCAGGCCCTCGACTTCACTCAGTTATCAATCTCTCCGGTCTCTAGGGCTCACAAATCTCTTGCCAATCAGCCCAAACAATGATAACATGATGTGACAACAAATGATAACAGAGACTGAGATATGATATTCAAATAAATGAATATGACTGAGTGTGTAATTGCAATTTAAGTAAATAACTCAATCGTAGAAATGACCTCAGTGGGTCCCAATAGAATAAGTATATGGCCTAAACATGATTTCAAACATGGTTCACAGCTCAATTACTCTAACATGTAGTAATTGCATGGATAGAAACAAGATAGATAACTACACAGTACCACAGAATCAACCGAGTCATAATTCACATGGTGCATGCTCGCACGCCTATCACCTAGCATATGTGTCACCTAAACACCAACACATAATACGTATATTCAGGGATTCATACCCTCAGTACCAAGTTTAGAAGTGTTACCGTGTAAGCCAAACCATATGCTAGAAATGCCATCCCGCGCGTATCAACCTATGAACAGCTCGAAACTAGCCAAAAGCAACTCAAAAACATCAAATAATGCCAAAGGAAACAAACCTAATCGATAAAGGATGAATCTTTAATCAAAAGCCCAAAGTCAACCAAAAAGTCAAACCCGGGCTTACACTTCAGAACCAGACAAAACTCAAAAAATCTGACAACCCGTTCAATTACAAGTCCAACCATACTAGTTTCACTCAAATTCAATTCTGAATCGATGTTCAAAACTCAAAAATTCACTTTAGGAGATATTTAGACAAAAAACACCCAATTTATCTTTCAAAATCACTAATCGAATGCGTAAAATGAAGATAGATTCATGAAGTATAACCAAAACCGAATAGGAAACACTAACCCAATCTATGTGGTGAAAATCGCCTCCAAAAGCGCCCAAATCCGAGCTCCCCAACTCAAAATGTGAATAAAATAACCAAGACCTCGATAATATAGCCTCTACCTTCGCATCTGCGAACATATTAGCTGCATCTGCAGTGTCGCTTTTGCGACACAAGCTCTCCTTCTGCGGACTCCACTGACCAGCTCACCACTCGCACCTGCGGACACTATTCCGCTTCTGTGCTATTGCAGGTGTGATGCTAGAGCCCGCGTCTGCGCAAATTCCCATACATGCTGCCATCCGCTTCTGCAATCCCATTAAATACCCTCAAATCCAAGTTTAGATAAGTTACTTACCTCAAACAAGCTCAATCTAATACCGAAAAAGCCAAACAATACAATATAAATACCATCTCGCACGTACCGACCTCTGAACGGCTCGAAACTAGCCAAAAGCAATTCAAAAATATCAAATAATGCCAAAGGAAACAAACCCAATCGATAAAGGTTGAATCTTTAATCAAAAGCCCAAAGTAAACCAAAAAGTCAAACCCGGGCCTGTACCTTGGAACTCGACAAAACTCGCAAAAATCTGACAACCCATTCAATTACGATTCCATCCAT
This sequence comes from Nicotiana tabacum, assembly GCF_000715075.1. Taxonomy (NCBI): domain Eukaryota; kingdom Viridiplantae; phylum Streptophyta; class Magnoliopsida; order Solanales; family Solanaceae; genus Nicotiana; species Nicotiana tabacum. The sequence continues at coordinate 75,009,390 of NC_134091.1, read as the reverse complement.
ACTAGTTTTACTCAAATCATGCATAACAACATCAAAACCACGAATCGCACCTCAAATCGAACTTACTTAATTTTTGAACTTCCAACTTCTAAAAATCGTACCGAACCATATCAAATCAACTCGGAATGAACTCAAATTTTGCACAAAAGTACCGAAAGACATAAGGAAGCTATTCCAATTCGTGGAACCACAATCTAAAGTTGATATCATCAAGTCAACTGCCGGTCAAACTTATGAACATTCCAAACTTTCAAATTGCCAACTGTGCTGAAACCTGCTAGAAACCTCCAAATGCAAATCCGGGCCTACGCCCAAGTACAAAGTCATTATCCGAACCTAATGGAATAGTCAAAACTCCAATCCAAGGTCAAATACTCAAAAGTTAAACTTTATCAATTATTCCAACTTAAAGCTTCCTAGTTGAAAATCGTTCTTCCAAATTAATTCCGAAATACCTGAAAACCAAAACCGACGATTCACATAGTTCATAATACATCATATGAAGCTACTCAAGACTTCAAACAACTGAACGGAATGCAAATGCTCAAAATGACCGATCTGGTCGTTACAGTATCTTTCTTCAAACTAAAGTTGTATTCTTATTCTTAGTAGCTCATGATTTATACTACTAGTCCTTGGTATAGTTTAATTGATTTTCACAGTCTTATTTATTATTTATTTATGATTTCTTATTAGAGTTCTTTCTTATATTATTTTGCTTACATAGCGGATTGGGTTAGGTACCACCACGACTTGGTAGAATTTTGGGTCGTGATAGACGGAAACACGATTGGCCACTAGAGTTGGAACCGGGGCGATGTTTGCATTTCAATTTCTATTTGCTACGGCATACATTATTCGAACCTTCAAAAATTATTTTCTCAAAAAAATAATTTAAAAATTATATTTTACATTATTACTTTCTTTAAAATATTTGTATTAAACTCATTTCGCGTCATATTATTTTACTAACATATTTTTTTCTCTTGTTTTGCAAGGTACCCTGTCCGGAAGCACTTTGAAGTACAATATTCAGCGATGAAATAGAAATTCCCTCATCAAATCGTACTTCCCATTCTCGGATGTACTAAAACATGCAAGTATAGTAAATATTAGTTAGATGAAGTATTTATTATTTAGATTATTTGCATGCTCTATCTAAAATCATCTGCATTTACTTGATTAGTCACACATAGATAACCATGCTCAGTAACTAAATTAATTCAATTACATGAGTAATTTACTTAATAACAGAGTAGCTCACACAATACTTAGACCGTTGGACACATACTTCATAATTAGATTGTGTAGTTAGATTGACTCGAATTGGAATGCCCGTGCATAAAGCACGTGCCCAACAGTTTGATGTAGAATTACTATTAATATTTTATTATCTATAAATAGTCTATTCATTTACCCCAATATGCTAATTGTAAAGGATAAAATACTATTCGAATGCATAACATTTCCATTTATACCAACAACAAACATTTAATAAAAGAATTACTCCAAAAATTATTGTCACGACACAAACCGAAGGGCCGCGACGGGCACCCGGTGTCTAACTCAACCGAGTACCAATGTAACGTATCCTTCTTATCATACTATCATGGGTAAATGAGCTGGAAAGGCCGTCATGATATAACCATAATTAAACATAAGAGAATACTCGACATAGGACGACCCAACATGGTATACAAACTTATACATGTGACACACGAGTCTTTAAGACCGAAATGGTCATTTGTACACTCAAAACATAGGCCGACAAGGCCATACAATCATCCATATATATGACATATGTCTACAAGCCTCTAAGAGTACATAAACATCATAAAGGCCATGACAGGGCCCCGCCATACCAGTCAAGACATGTCCAAAGCATACTGACCAAATAGGCAACTACGGAGTAAGTGGAGTGCACCAACATCTTCGGCTGAGCAGATAGCCTACTAGGAGGACTGTCAACCTGTCTATCGGGACCTACGGGCATGAAACTCAGCGTTTCCAGGTAAAAGGGATGTTAGTACGAATAAAGTACCGAGTATGTAAGGAAGGAGAGCATAGCTAAGAACAGTAATTAAAGAGAGATAGAGAAGATACAACATGTAACATCTGAGTACCTCTGAGGGTGACTGACATGAAATGCATGATATATATATATACATATACTTTTAAAAATATACACCTCTGTGGGCATCGTCATCATCATATTGTACCCGGCCTCGAAGAGGACTCGGTAAAAATGTACCCGTCCATCATAAGGATCGGTAGAATCGTACCCGGCCACGTGGAGCTCGATAAATCCAACTAATCAGTAGTTTCATAATAGGTGTCGTACCCGGCTGACTATAGCGCGGATCGTTAGAGTAAAATAGATACATATATATAATGCATGCTGGACTCGTGGAATCACATTCTTAACCTTACGGAGTGACGTAAGGTCGTTGCACCTTCGATTAACATTATGGACATCATACCATCAATATGAATTTCAATAGGATTCACGGATCATACCTACTTTCTTAGAATAACTTTATAAGAAAAGAACAACATGAACAACCTTAGTTGCTAGAAGTAGATCCGTTATAAAGTAGCGTATCATTTACGTTCATTTCACTTTAGATCATGCCAAAATAAAGAAGATAGTACCTTAACATACCTTATCACAATATGTCCGATAACCACGTTGAACTCGTCTCATCGCACTGCAATCTACAGTAACGATAATAATGCTATCATTAAGCTACGAAAGATGCAACTATCATACAACGAACGACAAGCTTATTTTATATTAAAATGGGCAGAATATCTCCTGTATTCCTTGATTTCCCAAGTCCATCAACCAACACGAACCAAAACAAACTTCACCTATATACTTTCAGCACTACAATAGAAATCAAGCTACACAACAACAAGTGCATAAACATCACCAACGAAACTACTATTTAACACGACAAACGGCAAGCTCGGATTGATTCCTTTTTGAACCCTTTAACCTCAAAGTCATTCATTAATTAACTTAACAACATATCCAGCATGATATTAAGTACAATAGTAGGACATCTAACCTTCTATTCATCTCTTAATTCACCCTCAAACAGCCCAACAATCTAACAACAACAACAAGTATAACTTTCCATTGTTATGTTGTCCTTTCCCTTCATATTCACAATACCAACAACAAGTTCGACATGTAGACAATATTTTATGATAACAACATCATAAGAAAGTCATTTTCAAAGGCTTCTAACCATTTAAAGTTCATGGAAACAACCTTTCCAAAATAGTCCATTAAAAAGAATAACATCTCAAACTATTTCAAGTCTCTTTTTGTAGTATTTTGCTCAAATAATGCAACACACAAACAACTTCAAGAACATGTAGTAGGATATTATACTCACCTTAACCAGTAGAAAAAACATTAAATATTAGCCAAGCATAGCCCACAACTATCCTCAATGACACTACAACACTATAGGTGTTACATTCTCTTATTGAATCAACTTTTGGTGTTCAAGTTGGTATGTAAACACTTGTAGTTCGCTTGAAAATATATATATATATATAGTGTGAACACTTGTAGTTCGCCTTGAAAATCTACTATATATGAATGAGGGACTGATTATTACCTTAATCAAAAAGAACCACACGAGATCTAAGGGTACTTCACTTTGAAGAACCCTTTAAAACAGCCACAAGATGAAGAACTACGATCTAGCAAGCACCACGGGGTTTCTAGCGTTGGATTCATGTTTTTATCTTAGGTTTTCACCCTATAATGATGGATGAACCCGCGAGAGCATTTAGGAGGGTTTAGGAACTGTTTTGGACTAGAAAAATGAGTTAAAATGATTTAGTATTGACTTAAATATAAGCTGGAGTTTTACACCGACTTTGTGGGTCCCATGAGAGCTGCTTGCACAGTCTCGCAAAAATGCGAATATCTCTCTACTACGATATCGTATCGATAAACGGCTAAGGTCCTTAGAAACTAGACTCATAGATCTTTAATTTTGAGGTAGATCACCCCGTAATTCCAAGTATATTTGTATAAAAGCTTAGCTATATTTGACCTAATGTTTAGCACATTAATGATTGTAACTTGTGATGACCTTTGCCAACTTTTGTTCCATAACTCTCTTGACTTCAAACAATAACACACGGCTATCATACGACTATAATAACTCATAATATAACCTCCTTATAATGTTAATAACCATATTCTCACCCCAAAAGTACATGTTATAACATTCCAACTTGTCGACTTTCAACGAAACTTATTTTCTTCAATTCGTTTAGCTTCTATGCCTTCCAACCCTCTTGGCACTTGGTATTCATGATCTAAAATATTTGTAACCTCCACGGTAACATGATTAACTTACTTTGTAAACTTTTCAAAGATGATTTTGATTTTTGAGCTTACATCAATTGACTTACGACGTACTCTTACGTACGAAAACATGGGGTGTAACATCATTTCCCCCTTTGGAACATTCGTCCTCGAATGTTGACTAATGCGCTTATCAATCTCATAACCCATAGCTCTTATGAATATTTTAATATTGTCCTTGCCATCTAGGAAACTATTCTATGAATAAATCCAAAGGCCAGGGCATTCCCCTCTTTAGGCCTATTTCTCATACCACGACTTGTTATCGGAATTCTTACAATCTTGTAATTGTTGCTACCTTCTGTCATGCAGTATGTATGACTTTGTCCTTGTATGTGCACCTAAGCAACTCTTCTCTCCTTTTTCCTCCAGCTTTTAGCCAATCTCTAGGCCTCACTTTGGGAACATATACAAAACTTTCACAAGTTGTCCCTCTGGGCATCTATAGGTGTACTGAAGTTCTTCGCTTGGTACTTGTCGAACTTACAACTATTGCTATATCTTGTTTCATAGCCTCGGTTATATATGTTTATGGCTTTACTACATCTAGGTATCTTATACTATACCATAACACTTACTTCTATTTATAATTACCAAGGTCTGCTACCCAACTCTAGGTTACTCTCTCGTTGCTTATCCTATATGCATAAATCTAAGTCCCTTAATGCTTCCTCATTACTGTTCATCTTAAGACTGACAGCCTGATCTTATCTCATACTTTGGAACTTTCATCCATCTATTGTTGATCCACCTTAATATTCATTTATAGTCTACCACTGATAACTTGAAACCTCTTATGTAACATATTGTCACTATGGCTCACGTCTCATCGGGGAACATCTGGAGGTATTCGCCTGATCCACTTAGGGACAATACTATACTTCAATAATCGTATTTCATAGCATCCCAACGTGATTCACCTTATGGGGGTATTTTAATCCTGTACAATTCATGAAATCCCTTTTCTTTGAATCATTACCCAATCAAAGGCCTAAATGTCATTCTCTTATCTATCGCAATTAGTCCCTTATTCTACCATTAGGGCAACATTCCATCTCTTCTAAATGCTCCTAGTCTTAAACTCCTCTGAGTTCATTCAGGCTATACTGAGCTTTCTATATAACTTACGGAAACCATCAGGTCTCTTATTGTGATTGGTTTAATCTCGTGGACTTACCTATTCTCGTCACCTTCTAACTCACATTTTCTTATCCTTACTCCTATCTACCTAAAACCTTGTCGCTCTACCATTCTTTAGCTTGTGACCTACACATATTTATTTATACTACTCGCAACCTTCCTTTAACTTGTTGTCACCATAGATTTCCTTATGTTATTTTGAAACCTCAAGCGAGACATCACGTCGTCTTTAATTCTTCTTTACTCTCATAACTAGACCTCTCGATACGGTGGAAGATATGCTACTGATGACACTACTATCATTTCTGGATACTGAATCACAATGCTTCTAGCCCTCTATCTGAAGTATACACTATTCACAACCTTCTACACTTGGGCATCTCGTACCTTCTTCACATTTACCTTACTTACCTTTAAATCTTGGATCATGTCTTCTTTCTCTTTCATAACCTCCCTTCCACATAGGCGGAATTCACATCCACACCTTAAAGCTCTACTATAATACTTGCTCCTCAGGTGCATACACAATCCGGCAGAAGCTTCATACTGACTTCTTATGAGGTTGGTACTCTTCTAAATAGATTTATCGTAGAGCCACTATAGAATATGGTCGTTGTAGTATCTCTTTTGTACCTCTGATATTTAGAGTGATTCTACAATGTTGTGAATCAGGATTTTTATAATTATCTAGGTCTAATAATCAGACTCCTGATTCCCTTAGCTGATGTAACTCTTTAGTTTCCTCTTCTCTCTCAGCCTTTAAGTATGCTTAAGCTATCTTCGGATCTGTGGCTCATAGTATTAGTTATTACTTTAGCCTTTCATTGATGCTATGGAACATACATGATATAACCTTCTAACAGTTCAAGCCTTTGTCTATGATGTGGACTCAATTCTTTCTTTTAACTTATATCAGAGTCTCCTATAGCTGTATGAATGTCAACATATATGTTGCATGGATAACACTCCGAATTCTTAAGTGCGTTCATAAGGTAATTAACTCTGGGTCATTGATCGAATAATTCCTTCCGTGCCTTCTTAATTTTCTTTTGAAGTAAGCAATTACTTTTCCTGGTCGTTCTGCCACTTGTTGCATGAATACTTGGCTTATCTTAGTGCGCACATATATTGGAATTTCGTGCAACTCATATGATCTCGAATGTTACTTTTGATTTTACTTCTCGTTCATTAGTCACAGTAGGTGCCACTTTCTTATAGAGTGCATACGATGTTGTAGTGAGTCTAATATTACAAGACCATTATTTCTTTAGGTCACTATGCTTAGGTTGAAGCCTTCTTCCTTATTTTCTCAACTAGTCTTTCATTGTAGTAATTAGGGGAGACCCTCTGACTCTTGTAAAGCTGTGAGATTATTACATCATATACTCGATGGAATATTTGATGTTCTTACTCGCCTATAAATATCCTTAGTTACATACCTACGTGCCCTTATGCTCGTAGGGTTACTTCTGAACTCAAATTTTGATTGTCTCCTTAGTGGCACTCTCTCTTATTTTTGTAAAACGTAAATGGTAACTTTAACTACCCCAACTTCTATCTAAAAAATTTTCAAGGATTGCGCTCTCGTATCTGCGAGATTGAATTCCCTATGTTGCAGTGCACTATATTTATCTTGCATGATCTATTGATTTATCTGTATCTTCATTTCTAGCCATAACTAGACTCTTCCGAAATCAACTACTAACTACTCATTGGTCCATTCTCGTATCGATATTTCACGTAATCTCTCTTGGGTTATTTCCTTCGTCTTAACCTACCTCTCGTACTGGCTCCTTATGTATCAAGTATTCATTTGCACTTATTTATCAATAACATATGGTGCGGGAAACCTTACTGCCTCTCCCCGACGTCGTGCTTACATAATGTTCTGGATCGTAACATATCTGTAGGGTCTGAATAAGTGCAATCTCATTCCTTTCGCCTTTTTACCGAATTCTTCATTTTCTATTCCATAGTTACCTCATCATCTTTGGCGTCTTTTCACATATTTACTAACATCTTACTCAACCTTCGGTAACCCTTGTGTACCAAGGATAATTGAATATCTTACGCACGACGGTGAAACCTAGTATAACTGGCACACTTAGTCCCTTAAGCTTAACTCTGCTCATAGTGCTTTCTTTAAGGAAGTGTCTTCCTAAATGACCTTTAAAGGTTATTCTTCTATTTTCTATTCTATTATTATCGGAACACGATCTCTGAAATTCTCACGATGCCGACTATTATCAATTCCTTCGATCCCTAATTCATGTTCGATTTTTTTATCTTGTTTACTATCCGATACTAATTTCTATTACTCCAGGGGTCTAACTTTTCCTTATGGTAATCACGTTGGACTCACCAACTCATTTGTCGAAATGAGAATATGACTTTAGGGCTTATACTTTTATTGTCTCAGGGCATGTCTCCTCTTGTCTTGTCTTTTCCTTCACTTGACTATAGACTCTGTCATCCTGTCATATTTTGATTTACTGTTATCACCCATTTATCACATCTTACTCATAATACTTCATTTACTGTATTCTTATTCGCCTGCTAGTATTTTTGTCTATCACCTTATTCTGAAAATATTAACAAAATATTCTTTTGCTTTTAGCTCCCCTTGCACCATCTTACTGGCTCTTCGGGTCTCCTAACATTCTCTCTTTACTAGGGACGAGAGCCAAACTAAGGTAAATATTTATCCCTACTAGTATTTATATCTAACTGTATTGTAACGATCCGACCGGTCATTTTGAGCTCTAGCACTTCGTTCGGTGGTTTGAGGCCTTGAGTAGCTTCACTTCATGTTTAATGACTTGTACGCACAGACGGAATCAAATTTCGGGAAGTTCGGAGTTGATTCGGATGGAAAATTTTCAATTCTGAAGATTTAAGTTGGAAGAGTTGACCAAGGTTTGACTTTTGAGTAAAAGACTTAGGAATAGGGATTTGAAGGTTTCAATAGGTTTGTATGATGATTTGGACTTGTGCATATGTTCGGGTTGAGTATCGAGTGGTCCGGAAGCATTTCGATGATTATTGTAGGAAGTTGGCATTTTGAAGGTTTTAGAATTTCTTAAGATTGATTTGAAGTGAACTTTGATTTTATTGATGTCTGTTTGTGATTTCGAGCCTTGGAATAGGTTCGTATCATGATTTGTCACTTGCACGTAAAGTTTGGCATCATTCCTGAATGTTTAAGTGTATTTCGGATGCGTTCGGCGAAATTTGAAAGTTGAAAGAAGGGTTTTAATCGTCGATTCATAGTTTGGATGTTATTTGGAGTGATTGTATGGGGTAACGGGGGCCTCGATTGTGTTTCGGATGGGCTACGGGTCATTGTTTGAGTTGTTGTTTCTAAGATCTGGTGCATCCTTCTTCATGATCGCGAAGAAAGGGTCGTGATCGCGAAGAGAAAAGTGTTGTTCCAGGCCTTGTGGATCGAGATCGCGGAAGAAAATTCGTGATTGCGTAGAAGGAATTTTTGTTGTCGGTGGTGTGATGTTTGGAGCTTATATCTTGCAATCTATAAGGAATTTAGAGATGATCCAAAAATTGAAGTTGTAGCTCTTTGAATTTAGTTTTCAGAAAATCAAACCGTTTATCATTTGGAATTATGTACAAAATATTATGGCCATTATACCAAAGAGTGTCTGTGAAGAAGAAACAAAATTTGTACATCGCGATCGTGAGGTTTTGGTTGCGATTGCGATGAAGGAAATGATGCTGGAACATTTGTTAATCGCGATCGCATGGATAATGATCGTGATCGCAAAGAAGGAGGCCTGCCAAGTGTATTAAACATCTAATTTCGGGATTTTGAGCTCATTTCATCAGTTTTAAGTTCTTGGAGCTCATGTGAGGCGATTTGGAGTGATTCTTGAAGATCGTTTTCACCATATATCATAAGGTAAGTTATTCTTACTTGTTTCGAGTTAAATACATGGGTTATATATGGATTTTAGCATGGAAATTTGATATAAATTATGGAATGTTTGGAAGAAAACCTAGAAATGGTATTTTTAGATTTTGACCACTAAATTGGACATGGAATTAGGAATAAATTATATATTTGACTTCATTGTATTATGGGTAATGTTTATCTTCAAAAATTTTCAGAATCTGGGCACGCGGGTCTGAGGGTTGACTTGGTTGACTTTTTGAGCGGAGTTGAAAATTATTATAAATTGATTAATTATGAGTATGGGAGTACATTTTTATTGGTTTGCACGTTGTTTGACTAGTTTTGGATCGATGTGCATTGGTTTGAGGTGTTAGAGAGGCGTTGGAGCCGGTTATGGAACTTCGTTATGAGGTAAGTCTCCTATCTAACTTTGTGAGGGGGGAATCTGCCCCGTAGGTATTAAAATTGTTATGTGCTACTAGTTGTGGGTGCTACGTACGCACGAGGTGACGAGATTCCGTATGTAGCTAAAAGCATGTTAATGTCTAGGTAGACATAGGACTTTATCATGTAATATTTGAATTATTTGAACTCATTTTGCTATATTAATTAAGTGAATTTATAATTGAACTTGATATGGGAATATATTAGGCCGAGCTTTATCATCTTGAGTTGTTTGGCGAATATTGATAAACGGTAAAAGTCATTTATACTTTATGCTCCTGCACCTGTGTTGTAAGTATGTGACTCGTAATTCGATGAGTTTCTTCCTTTCCTGTGGATCTGGCCGAACGCCTCGCCACTATATTGAGATGCATCTCTGGTTCGCGCCGGTCAACATTCGGCAGTGTACACACCACTATGGATCGCGTCGTACGACCTCGTCATAATCGTGCGTTATACCGCTATCAGTCTGGATATTCACGAGATCCTCCTTCTATTGAGGCCTAGCATTTTATATGGTATTCCTCATCCGTTTCAGATTGCACTTGATATTTTAGATTTGTTGAGATGGCACATGAGATTTGAGAGATTTATATCATTAAAAGAAATTTTTGGAGGATTATGTTAGTTACAGTTTTTATCTCACTACTACTGTTGTGCTTCATATCTGTCATGAGTTATCATATTGATTTATTGGACCACTAGTAAGTATCAATATTGACCCCTCATCACTACTTCTCTAGGGTTAGGCTAGATACTTACTAGGTACGCATTGATTTACGTACTCATGCTACACTTCTGCACTAAATGTGCAGGATCTGACAGGTTCATTTGGTGGCCATCTTGGCGCATAGGCGCAACTGCTTAGGGGACTTTATGGTGAGCTGCTTTCTATGCTACGCATCGCAGCTCACAGAGTCTCCACCTTATATATTTACTTTATCCTGTCTATTTTATATTCCAGCAGGTGTTGTATTATTATTGCACTCTTTAGTAGAAGCTCATGCACTTATGACAACGGCTTTTGAGATGTTCTAGAAGTTGTTTGTGATTTTGCTTAGGTTTTACACACTTTTATTATCTATTCTATATAAATTGTAAGTTTGCATGATTTTAATACGTTGATTTCTTTATCTAATAAAATTCATGATTTCGAAAATAATAAAATGCATAATTAAGTTTGTACTTCACCGTTGGCTTGCCTAATAGCAATGTTGAGCGCTATCACGGCCTATAGTGCGTTTTGGGTCGGGACACCTTGGTATCAGAGCACCAGGTTCACTTAGGTCTCACGAGTTATGAGCAAGTCTTGTAGAGTCTTGCGGATCGGTACGTAGATGTCTGTACTTATCTTGGAGAGGCTATATGGCTGTTAGGAGAACTTCCCTTCCTTGATTCCTCATCGTGTGATATGATTTAGTTGAAGCTTATGACCTTAGGTTCCTTCCTACTTATTCGTACGTGATGTCATGCAGTTTTTATCGGTTGGGCAGTGACGAGTTGTGAAAATGCTACAGATGTGGTGCATGATGTTTTTCCCTGAGTATGCAGGTAGACTATTATCGTCACCTTATGGAAAAGTGTTCTGTCATTTCAGCCCAGTATTGATGTTGCCTACAGTTTTGAGGCTATGCACAGTGTATTGTGCTGTTCATGCATTATTATCACGTAGTGCCGGTGTGAATTGTAATATGCTTACTTATGTGTAGCGACAATGAATAATTCAGGAGGAGGAATAATCAGTTCAAGATTGGGAGATTCGACATTTGATTCCAGCGGAGGAGAGGCAATTAGACTATAGATTTTCAGGCGTTGGTTGATGGAGTCGCGAGATTTGATATTTCCTAATTTAGTGGAACTCTTCTTAATATTGTGGTGTCGTCATCCTTGGTTGAATGTACTGAGGCTCATCGATGTGATGGTCTTCATTGGTTTACTTTCGGGGCAGGGTATTGTGGAATGGTACCTAAGAGGCAGTTATCAGAGATGGTGATGTGTGGCGGATTCGGGGTTGGATCGGTGCTTCCGGTGTTGAATGGTTCAAGAGGGATGATCTTTATGGAGGCTCATAGTTGGTGGCATTTATCAGTTCGGGTGCTACAGAGATGGATTAAGATTTGAGGCAGTATTTGGGCAAAGAAAAATGAGGAAGGACATGGTGGGAGGTGTCTCGCGGAGGTTGAATTTCTAGAGGTCGAGTAGTTTACTTCGAAAGATGGTTAACTCAGAGTGAGAATGTTAGCGTATCGTATGGATTTTTGTGGTAGGATGGACACATGCTTCCAAAAAGATTGGAGTGATTATGGCCATGTTAAAAATGGACTAAATCTGTGTATTTTGTTCGAGATAACGGCTTTGTACTTCCAAAGTTTGAATATGATGGAAAGAGTTTGCTTGGGATATAATATGACTTCGAGTTTTGGATGCATCGCTGGACCTTTATTTGATGTTGATAGGAAAGAGTGGGCGCTTTCAACTGGTGGGCGAGCATGGGCTCAGGAGGATTAACTGATTTCGCGATGGCTGTAATCAGGGAAATGTCGTTCGAAGATGTCGATATGGGGTCACACAAGTGGGATATCTCCTGTGAGGTGTTACAAGTTGCATGATTCCTAGTAAAGGTCCTCTAAAGAACTTTATTTTCTATCCAACATGAAGTATGTACTACGATGTGAGCTGGGATCACTTGAATAAGATGGTGTAACAATGAGGAGGTCGAGTGTGTGTTTGGAGATGGTAATTCGAGTTATGTCATGCAAGTTTAACAAGAGATTGTGAGGAATTTGGCGGATCGACGGTGCGAAATCACGGTAACCAAGGAGGAGGAGTCATTGTGAATTATGGATTTATGTAATTGTGGCTTAAATCTAAGTGAGGGAGTCCACCTTCTACGATTAGGTCACATGATGGTGTGCCTTGGCAGTATCGGGTTATTGGTACATTGGCAGATTAGTTATGATTAAGAAAAGAGAGTCATTCAATTGCTTCTTCTGGGGTATTCGTGTGCTACCGGAGCACTGGGGTCTATCTATATATTCGGGACTAGGTCAGAGTGGGTGACTCTCAACAATGGTTCTAGTGGGTTCAAGAAGTAAAGTGCGGTGCCTAAGGATTTTCGAGTTCGTTGTGTGACTAAGGAATTAGTTTTGCAGCAAAGTGTGAAAGAGGCTTGGAGTATTTCTATGAATGTCATCGGGTCTGCGATGCGACATTAGAGAGATGGAAGAAACAACTTCGGATTCGCAGGAGGTCTTTCAGAACGGGTGTATCAGTTGGAGATACTATTGAGTGCATAAGGAGGGTATGAGATGGCTGATGGGTATTGAGACGATGTGGTCTCGTGATTCGGGTCACTTGGGATGAGTGTTGTTTGAGGTCCGTTATGCATTTGAGTAGAACTATTATTTCAAAGGCAAGTCAAGAGTAAATTAGAAGAATCTGAGTCAGTTAGTAGTGGTTTGAATCAACATGGTTGTGGAAATGATCGGTTCCTTCGGGGTGGTAAGGCTATATAGGTGATTCCTGATTGTTTGTGCATGCTTGACAACCACCGTAATTTGATTGATTTGGAGGTATTTGATTCTGATGGCCTTGTTATGTGTAAATGAATCCCAGAAGAGTTATGGCGGCTTAGACGACAACTGGAGGTTTGCATTTTCTGTGATTATGGGAATTCGGTTACGTGTTACAATTTTTTCTCTAAAATTCGTTGAGTGAATGGCTTCTATATGATGAAGTGTTTATTCTATTGGTGGCTCAGTAGTTATGATAAAATTCGTGTACTCTCGCGTAGCGGCATGATAGGTGCAGTGAGCGATATAGAAATTGGAAGTTGAGGATCAAGGTTGCGATTCGGTGTTGATAAAAAAAGTCACGAGCTTGGAGGAGTGGGGGAGGATTTCAGATGTTCAGAGTATGCTGGCACTATTTTTGGGCAGCCTGAGGATGGTCTGTTTTATTGTAGGAGTGTTGGGTATTGAAATGCGGATGCTTGGCTAGTATTATAGAAATAGCATGATCGGTGGCCATTAATGTTCAGATTTTACTACCTGGTGCGGAAGGTTGCGGGAGTATATCCCGCGGGAAGATTGTATAAGTGTGACATGTTAGTCATTTGATTGTTAGAGATTGAAATCAGGTATGGAGATTTTGGTACTGTCGCCAATAGGAGAGGTTATGACTGAGAGGCGCTCTATTTCTTGGGTTGTGGACTGTGGGAGTTTGTTCCGAATTTGACGACTACTTGTATGTATCATGAATAGGGTCATTGTGGATCCTTAAAAGGTTATTGGCCTAGTATGGGATGATCGGAATCAGCTTGAGGTCCGTTAGTATATTTAATGTGAATGTATGCTCTACATCAGGTCAGATGTGTTCATTCAGCATAGCATTGCTTATGGAGGAGTCTTCGGGTGTTAGATGTTATTCTTGTCGTCATCTATTCTATGTAATACTCTATTATGCCATGTGGGTTGTAAGACGGCTTGATTCTTCGCACATGTGTTGTGATCCCGTGTAGCTTGTGGTGTTATATGAGCAAGATGGCTCTCTAGGTGCAAGTCGTTTATTGCACCTTAATCGTGATTAAGTTTTTGTAGTGCATGGCACTATCTGTTGCCCTAGGGTTGTATTTATGCACTTGGAGTGGTTGTGGTCGATATTCAGGTATTTCATAGGTATGAGCATTAGGGCTTGATGGGTATTTCCCTATTTATTGATATGTGTGGATCGGGTGGCATGCCGCCACGAGTATGTTGTTTGGATCGGGTTGCATGCCACAATAATGTCATATTTGGATCGGGTTGTATGTCGCAACAGTGTCATGTTTGGATCAGGTTGCACGCCACAACGGTGTCATGTTTGGATCGGGTTGCATGCCGCAATGGTGTCATGTGTGGATCGGGTTGCACGCCGCAACAATGAGATGTTGAGTATGGTTTCTTATACTTATTTTGTGTGCCTTTTTTCTCATCTCTAAGATAGGTTCATAGCATCTGTTTGGCCATTTTATTCGTTACGCGAGATGGATGGTTCTTTTCCAGAATTTGTTCTTCGTTATGGGTCACATTCGAGTTTGTAGCTTGTTGGCGCATTGATGGCGTCATATGAGATTTTTGGCAGTGTTTAAGGTGGCTTATTTCCCGAGAAGCTTGTACTGCATGAGACGAGGTTATCGGACCTGAAATCAGTGTAATCAAATTTATATAGGGTATATTAGAGGAAAAATGTCACTATTCAGTTCAAAATAGGCAAAAGTTCTTGTTGAGCGGAGGACTCCATGATTTATTGATTTGATAGGTGGTTATGAGCTTCTATGCGTCGTTTTCATTATTGCATTATCGCGAGGGTTGGATCAGGGCTTATGCACATATGAGGTATACTACGGGCATCATGTTAGTGAATTTGTAGCTTCTACGGTTGGAGGATGTTATTATGGGCATACGAATTATGCGGTGCATTGTGTGATTTCAGCATGGGTGTATGATCATATTTGGTACAGCGGGTTAAGATTGATATGGTGTTCGTATGTTAGAATGAGGTCTCGTAAAGAATTTCGAATGTTGGAATTTGGTTCTAAGGCTTGTGGGCTAAGGTAGTAGGAAGGATCTTCAATCTGGCTCGAGCTAATATATTCACATGGGTTGTGGTGGCATGGGTAGGCGCACGAGGTGTTAAATAGTGGTTTTGGGAAATTCCGGAGGGGTTCTTGGCACATTCGAGGACGAACGTATGTTTAAATAGGGGAGAATGTAATGACCCAACAGGTGTTTTGAGCTCTAGCACTTCGTTCGGCGGTTTGAGGCCTTGAGTAGCTTCACTTCATGTTTTATGCCTTGTAAGCATAGTCGGAATCGAATTCCGGGAAGTTCAGAGTTGATACGGATGAAAAATTCTCAATTCGGAAGCTTTAAGTTGGAAGAGTTTACCAAACGATCTCGAAATCGGGATTTGACGGTTCCAATTAGTTCATATGATGATTTCGGACTTGTGCGTATGTTCGGGTTGAGTATCGGGTGGTTTGGAAGCATTTCGGTGCTTATTGTGGAAAGTAGGCATTTTGAAAGTTTTAGAATATCCTAAGATTAATTTGAAGTGAAATTTGATTTTATTGATGTCCGTTTGGGATTCCGAGCCTTGGAATAGGTTCGTATCGTGATTTGTGACTTGCACGTAAAGTTTGGCGTCATTCCAGAATGTTTAAGTGTAATTCGGACGCGTTCGGTGAAGTTTGAAAGTTTGAAAGTTTGAAAGTTGAAATAATGGTTTTGATCACCGATTCATAGTTTGTATGTTGTTTGGTGTGATTTGAGGCCTCGAGCAGGTTTGCATCATGTTTTGAGAATGGTTGGTATGATTAGACGGGGTCCTGGCGGCCTCGATTGTGTTTCAGATGGGCTACGGGTCATTTCGCCATGTTTGAGCCGTTGTTTCTGAGATCTGGTGCATCCTTCTTTACGATCGCGAAGAAAGGGCCGCGATTCCAAAGAGCAAAGTGTTGTTCCAGGCCTTGTGAATCGCGATCGCGGAAGAAAATTCGTGATCGCGTAGAAGGAATTTCTATTATCAGTGGTCTGAAGTTTGGAGCTTATATCTTGCAATCTATAAGGAATTTAGGATGATCCAAAAAACGAAGTTGTAGTCCTTTGAATCTAGTTTTCAGAAACTCAAACCGTTTATCATTCGGAATTTTGTACAAAAAGTTATGGCTATTATACCGAAGAGTGTCTGTGAAGAGGAAACAAAATTTGTGCATCGCGATCGCGAGGTTTTGGCCGAGATCGCGATGAAGGAAACAATGTTGGAACTTTTGTTAATTTGATCGCATGGATAATGACCGTGATCGCGAAGAAGGAGGCCTAGCAGGTGTATTAAATATCTAATTTCGGGATTTTGAGCTCATTTCATCAATTTTAAGTTCTTGGAGCTCATGTGGGGCGATTTGGGGTGATTCTTGAAGATCGTTTTCTCCATTTATCATAAGGTAAGTTATTCCTAGTTGTTTCGAGTTAAATACATGGGTTATATATGGATTTTAGCATTGAAATTTGATAGAAATTATGGAATTTTTGGAAGAAAACCTAGAAATGGTATTTTTAGATTTTGACCACGAAATTGGATATGGAATTAGGAATAAATTATATATTTGACTTCGTGGTATTTTGGGTAATGTTTATCTTCAAAAATTTCAATTATGAGTATGGGAGTATATTTTTATTGGTTTGCACATTGTTTGACTAGTTTCGGATCGATGTGCATTGGTTTGAGGTGTTAGAGAGGCGTTGAAACCGGTTATGGAACTTTGTTGCGAGGTAAGTCTCATGTCTAACTTTGTGAGGGGGAATCTGCCCCGTAGGTATTAAAATTATTATGTGCTACTAGTTGTGGGTGCTACGTACGCACAAAGTGATGAAAGTCCGTACGTAGCTAAAAGCATATTTATGTCCGGGTAGACATATGACTTTATCATGTAATATTTGAATTAATTGAACTCATTTTGCTATATTAATTAAGTGAATTTATAATTGAACTTTATTTCGGAATATATTAGGCCGAGCTTTATCACCTTGAGTTGTTTGGCGATATTTGATAAACGGTAAAAGTCATGTTTACTTTTGCTCCTGAACCTGTGTTGTAAGCACGTGACTTGTAATTCGATAAGTTTCTTCCTTTCCTGTGGATCGGGCCAAACGTCTCGGCAGTATATTGAGATGCATCTCTAGTTCGCGCCGGTCGACCCTATACAGTGTACATGCCACTCTAGATCGGGTCGTACAACCTCGGCATAGTCGTGCGTTATACTGCTATCAGTGTGGATATTCACGAGATCACCCTTCTATTGAGGCCTGGCATTTTATATGGTATTCCTCATCCGTTTGAGATTGCACTTGATATTTCAGATCTATTGAGATGGCACATGAGATTTGTGAGATTTATTTCGTTAAAAGAAATTTTTGGAGGATTATGTTAGTTACAGTTTTTATTGCACTACTACTGTTGTGCTTCATATCTGTTATGAGTTATCATATTTATTTATTGGACCACTAGTAAGTGTCGATGTCGATCCCTCGTCACTACTTCTCTGGGGTTAGGCTAGATACTTACTGGGTATGCGCTGATTTACGTACTCATGCTACACTTCTGCACTAAATGTGCAGCATCTGACAGGTTTATTTGGTGGCCATCTTGGCGCGTAGACGCAACTGCTGAGGGGACTTTATGGTGAGCTTCTTTCTATGCTACGCACCGCAGCCCACCGAACCTACATCTTATTTATTTACTTTATCCTGTCTATTTTATATTCCAGACAGATGTTGTATTATTATTGCACTCTTTTGTAGACGCTCATGCACTTGTGGCACCGGGTTTTGGGATGTTCTAGAAGTTGTTTGTGGTTTTGCTTAGCATTTACACACTTTTATTATCTATTCTACTTAAATTTTAAGTTTCCATGATTTTAATGCGTTGATTTCCTTATCGAATAAAATTCACGATTTCAAAATTAATAAAATGCATAATTAAGTTGGTAGTTCACCGTTGGCTTTCCTACATGCGACGTTGGGCGCCATCACGACCTATAATGCGTTTTGGGTCATGACATGTACTTTTTTAGAGTGCACCATCTGGGTGTCTCACAAGGAGAACTGTTATCATATTTGCAATATCCTTCAGAAATGTCAGCTAACGCTAACAATCCATCAACCATTTTGGGTTACTCTAACCCCAGCAGGATCCTGATATCCCATCATTCTTTTAAACAATATATGTTAGCTACCATAGGGCATAACTGAGATGGGGGTTGTCAAGTCTAAATATCTCTATTACTGTTGAAGGTAACTCGGAATACTTATATGTCTCTTCCTGAATTGTAACTCATAATCTTTACTAACTGGGTACCTCGTACCATTCTTCATTTTGCTTCTTTTATTTGTTGAAACTTGTATCTACCTTCCGATTCTCTCCTTGCTTTTTTTTCCTTATGGGTGGATAGATATTCAAGCCTTAGGGATCCTTATCAAGAAGCTCACACATCTTAGTACACACATGATCTGCTGAAGACCTAACATTTACTCATCATAAACATGATGCAAAATCGAGTTCCTCTTACTCAAATCTTCCACAGCCACCTCCGTCTACAAGGTAAACATCATAGCTTAGACATTAGCGTGTTCGCCACCACACTGGCTGGAGCCACATTCAATCTCTCACCAAATGTCTTTTTGGATGTAGGTATCGTTGTATTACGACTAAAATAGAATTTAGGAGTCTGAATTATTACAACTGAGCTCTACCACACGATCTAAAGTAAGAAGAAAGAAAGATAGTCCTACATGCCCTGTAGCCTCCTGCTTATAAGTGTGGTACACAACACACCCATAAATAAGATTCTACCAGACACGGCTTGTAGACTCCCTAGGATAGAACAACTCTGATACCACTTTCGTCATGACACAAACTGAAGGGCCGTGACGGGCACCCATTACCTAACTCAACCGAGTACCAACGTAATGTATCCTTCTTATCATACTATCATGGGTAAATGAACCGGAAAGGCCGTCATGAGATAACCAGAACTAAACATAAGAGAATACTCGACATAGGACGACCAAACATTGTATACTAACTTATACATGTGACACATAGGTCTATAAGACCGAAATGATCATTTATACACTCAAATCATAGGCTGACGAGGCCATACAATCATCCATATATATGACATATGTCTACAAGGCTCTAAAAGTACATAAACATCATAAAGGCCAGGACAGGGCCCCGCCATACCAGTCAATATATGTCCTAAGCATACTGATCAAATAGGCAACTCCGGAGCAAGTGGAGTGCACCAACACCTTCCATTGAGCTAATAGCCTACAAGGAGGACTACCAATATATCTATCGGGACCTGCAGCCATGAAACGCAACATCCCCAAGAAAAAGGACGTCTGTACGAATAAAGTACCGAGTAAGTAAGATAAGAAAGCATAGATAAGAATAGTAATGTAAAGAGAGATAGAGATAACATATGAGTGCCTCTGAGGGCGACTGGCATGAAATGCATGATACATATATATACATATAACTTTAATGACATACGCCTTTGTGGGCATCGTCATCATCATATCGTACCCGGCCTCGAAGAGGACTCAGTAAAAATGTACCGACCATCATAAGGCTCGGTAGAATCATTCCTGGTCACGTGGAGCTCGGTAAACCCAAATGATCAGTGGTTGCACAATAGGTGTCGTACCCGACTGACTATAGCGCAACTCCATAGAGTAAAATAGATACATATATATAATGCATGCTGGACTCATTGAATCACAATTTCAACCTTCCAAAGTGACGTAAGGTCGTTGCCCCTTCGATTAACATTATGGACATCATACCATCAATATGAACTTCAATAGGATTCACGGATCACACATACTTTCTTAGAATAACTTTATAAGGAAAGAAAAACATGGACAGCCTTAGTTGCTAGGAGTAGATCCGTTATAAAATAGCATATCATCTACGTTAATTTCACTTTAGATCATATCAAAAGAAAGAAGAAACTGTCTTAATATACCTTATCACAATCTGTCCAATAACCACGTTGAACTCCTCTTGTCACACTTCAATCTACATGAACGATAATAATGATATCGTTAAGCTACGAAAGATGCAACTATCGTATAACGAACGACAAGCTTATTTTATATTAAAACGGGCAGCATCTCCCATGTTTTCCTTGCTTTCCCAAGTCCATCAACCAACACGAACCCATAAAACCTTCACCTATATACTTTCAGCACCACAACACAAATCAAGCTACAAAACAACAAGTGCATAAATATCACCAATGAAACTACTATTTAACACGACAAACGGCAAGCTCGAATTGAATCCATTTTTAAACCTTTAACCCCAAAGACATTTATTCATTAACTTAACAACATAGCCATAATGATATTAAGTACAATGGGAGGACTTCAAACCTCCTATTCATCTCCCAATTCACCCTCAAACAGCCCAACAATCTAACAACAACAACAAGTACAACTTTTCATTGTTATATTGTCCTTTCCCTTCATATTCATTCACAATACCAACAACAAGTTCGACATGTAGATAATATTAATAACAACATCATAAGAAAGTCATTTTCAAAGGTTTCCAACCATTTAAAGTTCATGGAAACAACCTTTCCAAAACAGTCCATTAAAATCAATAACATCTCAAACTATTTCAAGTCTCCTTTTGTAGTACTTTGCTCAAATAATGCAACCAACGCACAAACAACTTCAAGAAAATATAGTAGGATGTTATACTCACCTTAACCAGTAGAAACAAAATGAAATTTCAGCTAAGTACAGCCCACAACTATCCTCAATGACACCACAACATTGTAGGTATTGTATTCTCTTCTTGAATCAACATTTGGTGTTCAAGTTGGCGTGTAAACACTTGTAGTTCACCTTAAAAATCTAATATATATGAAGGAGAGACTGATTATTACCTTAATCAACAAGAACAACACGAAACCTGAGGTTACTTCACTTTGAAGAATCCTCCAAAACAGCCACAAGATGAAGAACTACGATCTAGCAAGCACCACCGGATTTCTAGCGTTGGATTCATGTTTTTATCTTAAGTTTTCACCCTAGAATCATGGAGGAACACTTGGAGAGTATTAAGGAGGGTTTAGGAATTGTTTTGGACGAGGAAAATGAGTTAAAACGATTTAGTATTGACTTAAATACAAGCTGGAGTTTTACACTGACTTTGTGGGTCCAATGAGAGTTGCTTGCATAATCTCGCAAAAATACGGATATCTCTTCTTCGATATTGTATCGAGGAACAGTTAAAGCCATTCGAAACTAGAGTCGTAGATCTTCAACTTGGTAGGTAGATCATCCCGTAATTTCAAGTATATTTATAGAAAAACGCAGCTACATTTGACCTAATTTTCAGCACATTTATGAATGTAACTTGTGATGACCTTTGCCAACTTTTGTTCCATAACTCTCTTGATTTCGAAACATTATACACGACTATCATACGACTAGAATAACTCATAACATAAACTCCTTATAATGTTAAGCACCCTAGTCTCACTCCAAAAGTACATGTTATAACATTCCAACTTGTCGACTTTCGACGAAATTTATTTTCTTCAATTCGCTTAACTTCTAAGCCTTCTGACCCTCTTGGTACTTGGTATTCATGATCTTAAGTATTTATAACCTCCACGGTAACATGATTAACTTACTTTATAAACTTTTTAAAGATGATTTCATTTCTGAGAATACATCAATTGACTTACGACATACTCTTACGAAAATATGGGGTGTAACAAGTGTTATAAAAGAAGTGCTCTGAATATGTTAATATAGATTTATTATAGATTTCGTCTTCTTGTTCATCCTTGTGTGTCTATTAAAGAAGTGCTCCAAAAACATTCAAAACCGTAAACACAACAAACATTTAATAAATTAGTTTTTATTAACACCTCAATATAAATATTGAATACAAGGTAAACAACCTTCAAAAAAAATTAAGGGAAGATAGAAACTCCCTTATAAAAGGAAAAATAACAATGAACCAATATGAAAGGTATAAAATATTATTCTGCTCTAATTTGTTAGAGGATAACAGAGCAAACAAGAGAAGTGGAACAATTCACAATTGTTAACCATCTGTTTCAGATCTTGTCCTGCAACATAACACATACATATACTAATAAAATATTCGTAAATCTTAAACACATCGAATTTTCAAATAATATACCTACAACAAAAATTAGCAGAGTACATAGTACTAACTGCTAGTGGGTTCCTAAATATGTCCCCTTACTGGAGCTTTAATTAATTCTGTATCTTGATGCTAAAATTAGCCGTATGAAATTCAGAATATAGAAAGGAGAGATCATAGGATCTCTTCAGAGATAGTTTAGGAACAATAATCCATGAATAGCTTCAATTACTAACTCATATAGGAAAGACAACAGTCAAAAGTTACCCTATGAATTCTCTCAATTATTTTGAGTGTTTCTTCCAAGAAATGTAAGGACATGTTGCTTAAATAAGCAGCTGCAGACATTCTCTTTTGCTTAAAAGATGCGAGCTTTGAAATGGATCAAATTAAGAATTTTATCAGTCTCCTATTACTTTCTAAAGCAACAAAGAACAATGTCACTTCTAAATTAATTTCTATAGTGATACTGGATACCACAGAGTTACAGTTCTCTCCAACCTAACTCCAACTACAATTCTCATCTACAAACTCGCCCAAATCTATAAAAGTAGGAGGTACTTACTCCACTTCTCTCAGAACACCACCTTTCTTTTTGAGATAAAGCTAAGAATAATCTAACGGAGTTCATGAATTTACCGAAATTCGGTCTTTTAAATTTTTCTTTAATTCCTTATTTGATTCTTTATAGTAAGAATTAATCAATTAATCGTCATCATGAGTAAATGTAGAAATTTCTTTATTGACATCAAATAAGGACCTCCAGAATCATGAAAATACATTCTCATTATTCATCAATGTCTCCTAATTTGCTAGGTGAGAAAGAGAAGGTTTAGGATCCAGTTTTCTAAAAACAGTCTCAGGAAGACCAGGGAAAAAACCGAATCAGAGGAAAGCACGCACATTCATAAATATTAGTTCTTACTTGAAATAAATATTCAAAGCAGTATCTCAATTTCACTTGAAGTTCAAATAGTGAAACCATGCCTGGTCGATATGTATAAGAAAAATGAATGAGACAGGGCAAAACATAATACTTACCCTGACAAAGCAATCATGCTACTGCATTCTCAATATGGTTGCTACAGTAGATGGAACCAGTGGAATGTGCTCCTTGACATAGTCTTGAAAACAGCTCGTGACATAAAAATAAAGTTACAATAGGGCATGTCTAGAGTCTAGAATTTCAAGGATATATAAAGCGAGTCAACTCAAATAGCCAACTAATATTCATTAACCTCTAAAGTCTCATAAACATCTACTTCTCCTAACAGTTTAGGAAATCTAAAGCCTTAAATTAACTCACTTAAACAACTTTAATAGGAATTTATTTCCACATTATTAGTTGAATAGATAAATATAGTGATTCCTTTAAAAAGTTGGTCCATGTTTTTTAGAATGTCATTAGCCTCTGCAACACTTTAGCAGAAATCTAGCCAATCAAGCTCTTTTTCTAGTCTAAAGATGGGGCGATACACAATTGTACCTGTGAATTAGGATCGATGTTCACACAAATATGTATGGTTTATTTCCATAAGCTGCACATGAAAGACAGGGAGAAGTGGAGCAATAAGTTAAAGAAAGGAACAAGGCAAAATTTAGGGAATAGAAAATGACAGACATGTACACTCCCTATTAACCATGGAATCATGTCCAGTCCTTTCCCCTTATTAGTTGATAACCTTTTCCATTATTAGTTGATAACTATGAAAATTCATAATGATAAATAAAGTTCTCCAGGAATATCCTGCAACCCTAAATTGGACTATCTCGGGTTGATTAGTTTGAGTAAATATCTTGAATTAGTCTGAATAAAGGAAACCCTTTGGAACAAAGCTTCATAATTTCAAAACTGCAATGAATTATTCCCCAAAAAGCAGTCTAAGTATTTAGAAAAACAAAGACAAAATTGAATGATAACCCTACATTGGTCAAATACATTAACAAAACATTTGCAAGAACGTCAGATTAACCAAAATTAAATCAAGACTCCAGATTTTGCAGATTCAAAAAAAAAAAAAAAAAGAGTCCAGATTTTTTCTTATTTAAGCAAAATTCCTTAAAATAGTAGATGTTAACTTAATTAAATAAAGGAAAGAGAGCAAACACGCTGATATTACATAGACAAGGAAACACCCAAAAATTTATGAATATAAATTAATGCAAGAATAGAATTGAAGATTCCTATTAAGCACCAGTTAACATACCAATCTAAACTACCGTAAGCCGCACAGGAGCTAAGCAACAATTGTGAGGAAACATTTCCCGGCTATGCTAGCATTCAAGGTTTATTTGGAGCGTTCAATATTCAACAACATTCAATTATAATATGAGCAAAAAATGACAAAACACTCACATGCGGTAACTTTGAATGGTCATATCGTAGTCCTGAGTCTCCTGACATATATAATGTTCAAGAAATATCAAACGGTAAGAAGAAGTGAAAAATGATATGCAAACAACCGATAAGATATTTTTTCAAATCAATGAGAAAAATACCTTTAAACTAAATTATCAACACAGAAAAAGAAAGAAGACTCTATGTAGAATTACTCGTTCTAACCATCTCGACAAAGAAACCCATCAAATTTTGGAAAGAAAAAAGACTTGATAAGAAAAAGGAAAAAAAATCTTAAATGAAAGAGAGCTCACCAAGAAACACTGAAGAAGGACTAATTTGCAACAATGGAGGAGGACCTATTTATAGGAATAGAATTTTGCAGAGAGAATATGATAACAGAGAAGATAATAAAGTGAGGGAAAGTAGAAGGAAGATATGTTTGAAGAAAGAAAGAGAAGTGTTTGGGTGTATAAGTGAAAATGGAGGTGGAAACCAGTTGTTAGCCACACCGATTATTAAACAGTAACATGTGTATAAAGATAAGAAAGAATGGTATCGTACCTTAGCAGTAGTATCGTTTTAAGTGGGTCACGTTCCAGGTATTTGGAAGTTGCTCATCATTCCCTGCTTCGAGCTTGTATGAACCTTTACCGGTAATCTTGATAATTTAATATGGACCTTCCCAGTTCGGCCCCACCTTCCCTTTGTTTGGGTTTCGAGTATTCAATGCCACCTTTCTTAATACCAAGTCCTCGATATTGAAGTGTCGAAGGTTAGCTCTCCGGTTGTAATACTTTTCGATCCGTTGTTTTTGGGTGGCCAACCGGACAAGGGCAGCCTCGCGCCTCTCATCCAATAGTTCCAGTCTCATGTTCATGGCCTCACCGTTTGACTCTTCAGTCGCATATCGGAACTTGAAACTTGATTCTCCTAGCGTCGTAGACCAACGAGAATGGGGTGGCCCCGCTACTAGATTTTGAGGTCGTACGGTACGCCCACGGGACTTCGGACAAAATTTTCTTCCATTTTCCTTTGGCGTCGATCAGTCTCCTCTTAAGGTTTTGGAGTATGGTCTTGTTTGTAGGGAGTTGATAGGATCCTCTTGACCTTATGGTCCTCAAAATATTTGCTCACCTTACTGTCGATGAACTATTTTTCGTTGTCAAATACGATCTCGGCCGGCATTCCGAACCGACATATTATGTGGTCCCAAATAAAATTAATAACTTCTTTCTCTCTGACTTTCTCAAATGCCCAAGCTTCAACCCAATTAGAAAAATAGTCAGTCATAAATAATATAAATTGAGCCTTACAGGATGCCCATGGCAGCGGACCGACGATGTCTATTAACCATTTCATGAATGGCCAAGGTGACAAGACCGAATGCAGCAGCTCCTCGGGCTGGTGGATCATCGGTGCGTGCCTATGACAGCCGTCGCGTCTCGGTACGAACTCCTTAGCATGTTTCTCCATATCGATCCAGTAATAGTCGGCTCTGATTATTTTACGGACTACCGATGCGGACTCTGAGTGGTTTCCGCAGGTGCCTTCGTGAACTTCACTCAAAACGTATTTGGTGTCTCCCGGCCCCAGACTTACGGCAAGTGGGCCATCGAATGTTCTTCTGAATAGGGTGTTATCTTCGGACAGGCTGAACCTGGCCGCCTTCGTATGTAGAGCTCTTGATTCTTTAGGATCCGAGGGTAGCTTCCCGATCTTTAGGTAATCTATATACTTGTTTATCCAGTACCAAGTTAAGCTTGTCGAGTTTATCTCGGTGTGGGCTTCTTCCACTATCGATTTCATGAGTTGTACGACCGTTTCTGAGTTGAACTCATCCTCATCAACAGATGACCCCAAGTTGGCTAGAGCATCGGCTTCGCTGTTTAGATCCCGTGGTACGTGTTGCAAGGTCCACTCCTTGAATCGATGTAGAGTTACCTGTAGTTTATCCAGGTATCTCCGCAATTGTTCCTCTTTTACTTCAAACGTCCCATTGACTTGATTCACCACAAGGAGGGAATCACATTTAGCTTCGATCACTTCGGCCCCCAGGCTTTTAGCCAATCCGAGACTTGCAATCATGGCCTCATACTCGGCCTCATTGTTCGTCAATTTCACAGTTATAAAGATTATCTAACTACGTTACTGTAACGACTCGGCCGGTCATTTTTAGAGTTATAGCCCCGATCCCCTATTAACTGCTTCTCCCATATCTATTTCTGCTATTGTGACTTGCTTGGAGATTTTGTTTTGGTTTTTGGAGTGATTTGGGACACTTAGTCCCTAAACAAAAGCCTAAGTCTTAAGATTTTGACCGTAGTCAGAACTGTATAAAGACGACTCCGGAATGGAGTTTTGTCGGTTCCGTTAGCTCCGTTGTGTGATTTTGGACTTAGGAGCGTGTCCGGATTGTGTTTTGGAGGTCCATAGCTTATTTAGGCTTGTAATGGGGAAAGTCGAATTATTAGAGTTTTGGACCGGTAGTGAAACTTTTTATATCGGGGTCGGATTTCAATTCTGGAAGTTGGAGTAGGTCCGTAGTGTTGATTATGAGTTGTGTGAAAAATTTGGGGTCAATCGGATGTGGTTTAGTTAGCTTCGGCATCGGTTGTCGAATATGGAATTTTCAAATTTCTTTAAGTTTGATTTGGAGGGTGATTCATGATTTTAGCATTATTTAATGCGATTTGAGGGCTCGACTAAGTTTGTATGGTATTTTAGGATTGGTTGGTATGTTTGGTTAAGGTCCCGGGGGTCTCGGGTGTGTTTCAGATGCTTAACGGATGAATTTTGGACTTAGGGAAGTTGGTGAGTTTTGTATGGTTCTGCTGTTTCGCACCTGCGGAGGGGAGACCGCAGGTGCGGACTCGCACGTGCGGAGGAACAGGCGCAGATGCGGATTTCGGAAGCTTGACCAGGGGTTGTATATGCGAGGAATTTACGCATTTGCGATACCCGCAGATGCTCCCAAGGATTCGCAGGAGCGGAGGAAGACCACAGAAGCGGACAGTGTTCCGCAGGCGCACACGGGCAGGTGCGGCCCCCATTGCCGCAGGTGCGGACCCATCCCTCTTAAGTGATTTCTGCACCTGCGGGAGATTTTCTGCAGATGCGGCATCGCAGGTGCGTCCCATGGCCCGCACGTGCGAAGATCGCTGGGCAAAAAGGGGCAGAATCTAGGGTTGAGGTTCATATTCAAAAAATTGATTTTTGAGCTCGAGAGAAGGCGATTTCTTGAGTGATTTTCAGAGAAAGCTTTGGGGTAACGATTCCTAACTTGTTTTTGGTTGTATTTAGTTAATCTATTGTTATTTTCTTCATTTAATTACGGAATTTGAGTGAGAAAGTTGGGAAAATGGGGAAAAAGTTCCCCAACCAAATTTCTGAGTTTTAGTGGGATTTAGACATCGGATTTGGATAATTTTGGTACGAGTGATCTCGTGAGTGATCGGGTATTCATATTTGCTAACTTTTACCCGATTCTGAGACATGGGCCCGGGGAGACTTTTTGGGCTTTTTTTTAATTTCTTGCCTTAGCTTTGATTTCGTTAGCTATATTTATGTTATGTAATTGGTTTTGGCTAGATTTGAGTCATTCGGAGTCGGATATTCGTGGAAAGAGCATTGTGACGGATTGATTTGAGCTTGGTTTGAGGTAAGTGGCTTGCCTAACCTTGCGTGGGGAACTCTCCTTAGGATTTGGTACTGTTTAATATGTGAGCATCGTGTACATGAGGTGACGAGTACGTACACGGGCTATTTGTTGTAAAACTCCATTTTTCACTAAGTCATAACTTGTTTTCTCCTTATTTGAAACACACTAGCATATGTAACTATCCTGTTTAGACTAGAATAGCATGCCTATTTGTTTAACTGCCTATTTAAACTCTGTGCAGTATGTTTAGTGAAATTACATGCTTTCCTTGACTTGAACTTAGTCTAAACTGTAGGATTTCCTGCTGTAATTGTTATTTTGGTTGGTTGCGCTACATTTTTACTTTGGGACTACGGAACGGTATTCCGGGATATCCCTCTGTACTGCATATTTACTTTGGGACTATGGAACGGTACTCTGCGAGATCCCCCTATTTTGCATATTTATTTTTGGACTACAGAACGGTATTCCGGGAGATCCCCCTGCACATTTACGTTTGGGACTACGAGACGGTATCTAGGGAGATCCCCTGTTATCATCATTGTGTTCTGAGCTATTGTCTTTCATTGATTCTATTCCTGTTAGATTTCCATATTTATTTTACTGCGATATTTCATTCTGTCTTATTTCATTATATTTATACCAGTAGGGCCCTGACCTGATCTCGTCACTACTCAACCGAGGTTAGGCTTGGCACTTACTGGGTACCATTATGGTATACTCACGCCCTTTTCTGCACATATTTTGTGTGTGCAGATCCAAGTTCATCTTACCTGCCTCATCACTAGTTGCAGTCGCTGCTGCTTATTGGAGACTTCAAGGTACATCTACTCAAGCCCGCAGATCCTCAGAGTCCCCCTCTATCCCCCTATGTTCATTTTCCTTCTTTCTGTAGAAATGATGTATAGAATGGTTAAGACTTCTTAGTGGCTTGTGACTTACGGTATTCCGAATTTTGGGAAATTGTTTTGTATATTTTTGGAGCTGTTAATTGTATATGCCGAGTGGCATTCAGTTGCTTATTCGATATTTGTTACTGTTAGTAGTAAATGTTCATGCTTTAGTTTCACTTCCGCAAATGTGTTAGGCTTACCTAGTCGTAGAGACTAGGTGTCGTCACGACGGTTCATAGAGGAAGAAATTGGGTCGTGACAAGTTGGTATCAGAGCTCTAGGTTCATAGGAGTCGTGAGTCACATGCCGGTTTATTAGAGTCTCGCGGATCGGTACGGAGACATCTGTATTTATCTTCGGGAGGCTATGGAACTCTTAGGAACAAACATACTTATTTGATTCCTTGTCGTGCGAGTTATTGGCATCAAATTCTAAAAATTCTCTATTCTATTCTTTCTCGCAGATGGTGAGGACCCGTACCGGAGGATCTGACGACCAGGCACCCGCTCCCCCTGCTAGAGCCACCAAAGGCCAGGGTTGGGGTAGAATACGGCCACGCGGTGTAGCCAGAGCACTCGCGCGAGCTGCGACAGAGGAGTCCCAAGCAGATCCAGCTGGAGGGCAGGCACCGAAGGTTCCTATTGCTGCACCAGCCCTCCAGGAGACTCTAGCCCAGTTCATGAGCATGTTCAGCACCTTAGCTCAGGCTGGATTGATTCCGTTAGCTCCCGCCAGATCTCAAGCCGGGGGAGGCGCACAGACTCCCACAACCCACACTCCTGAGCAGAGGGTCCAGGTTGATCAGGACCTAGAGTTCATTCCCATGCCGCCGGTAGCCCCGGTTCAGCATGAGACTAGGACAACCACTTTTGAGGCAGAGCAGCTCAGACTTGAGAGGTACCAGAAGTATCACCCACCTACCTTCAGCAGATTGGCTACAGATAATGCTCAGGGTTTTCTGGAGGAGTGTCATCGCATTCTCCGTACTATGGGCATAGCGGAGATGAGTGGGGTTTCTTTTACCACTTTCCAGCTTAGAGGACCAGCCTATCAGTGGTGGCATGCTTATGAGTTGAGTAGTCCAGATGAGGCAGCTTCACTTGAATGGATTCAGTTCTCGGACATATTTTTGAGAGAGTATGTCCCTCAGAGCCTCAAGGACTCATGGCGCGCGGAGTTTGAGTAGCTGCACCAGGGTGCTATGACTGTGTCAGAGTATGCAGTCCGCTTCAGTGATTTGGCCGACATGCACCGGCCTTGGTTGCCACAGTTCGAGAGAGGGTTCAACGATTTATTGAGGGACTCCACCCCAGTATCAGGATTAGTATAGTCAGGAAGCTGGAGATGGATATTCCTTACCAGCATTGCTAAGAGATTGGAGGGCACGCTTGCCCAGGACCGAGAGGAGAGAGAGGCCAAGAGGTCTCGAGAGACTGGTTCTTATTCTGGAGCTCGTGCCCCAACAGCCCGCCATGGTAGGAGTTATATGGGTCACCCCGTTCATTCATCTCTTCCAGCCGCCAGTGGTGTTCCAGCCCCTTCTAGGTCCCAGGAGCCTTATTATGCACCGCCAGTATCTAGTGTGCCTCCTGCTCGGTGTACTTTTAGTGGCCAGCCCAGCAGACTTGGCCCGAGTCAGTCACAGTAGCCACGCCCTCCGAGGGGTTGTTTTGAGTATGGCGACACCCGCCATATGGTGAGGGATTGCCCCAGACTTAGGAGGGTTGCACCTCCACAGACTTCTCAGCCACCATGTGCTCCACCGGGTCCTCAAGCTATGATTCCTGCACCAGCTACCGCCCCACCTGCTCAGCCAACTCGAAGTGGAGGTCGGGGAAGGTCGAGGTCGCCCTAGAGAGGGAGGCCAGGCCAGGTATTATGCTCTTCCGGCTCGTACAGAGGCAGTTGCTTCTGACTTTGTCATTACATGTATTGTTCCAGTCTGTCATAGAGATGTGTCGGTATTATTTGACCCAGGCTCTACGTATTCATATGTATCCTCTTATTTTTCCCCACATTTGGGCGTATCTCGGGATTCTTTGAGTTCCCATATTTATGTGTCTACTCCTGTAGGAGATTTTCTTGTTGTGGACCGCATGTATCGGTCGTGTTTGATTGCTCTTAGTGGTTTTGAGACCAAAGCTGACTTATTATTACTAAGCATGGTATATTTTGATGTCATCTTGGGCATGAACTGGTTGTCGCCCCATTATGCTATTCTTGATTGTCACGCTAAGACTGTGACGCTGGCTATGCCAGGCTCACCACGATTAAAGTGAAGAGGTACCTTAGAGTATACTCCCAGCCGAGTTATTTCATTGCTTAAAGCTCAACGAATGGTTGAGAAGGGGTGTGACGCGTATCTAGCTTGTGTGAGAGATGTCAGTATTGATACCCCTACAGTTGAGTCAGTTCTAGTAGTGAGGGACTATCCAGATGTGTTCCCAACTGATCTTTCAGGCATGTCGCCCGACAGAGATATTGATTTCGGCATTGATTTGTTGCTGGGCACTCAGCCCATCTCTATTCCTCCATACCGTATGGCTCCTCATAAGTTGAAGGATTTGAAGGGGCAGTTACAAGAGTTGCTTGATAAGGGCTTCATTCGGCCCAGTGTATCACCTTGGGGTGCTCCTGTCTTATTTGTAAAGAAGGATGGTTCTATGCGGATGTGTATTGAGTACCGCCAGTTGAACAAAGTCACAGTGAAGAACAGGTATCTATTGCCTCGTATTGATGACTTATTTGATCAGTTGCAGGTTGCTAGAGTGTTTTCTAAGATTGACTTATGTTCAGGTTGTCATCAGTTGAATATTCGGGAGCCAGATATCCCGAAGACTGCTTTCAGGACTCGGTATGGCCATTACGAGTTCCTTGTGATGTCATTTGGGCTGACCAATGCCCCAGCAGCCTTTATGCACTTGATGCACAGTGTGTTCCAGCCTTATCTTGATTCTTTCATCATCGTATTCATTGATGACATTCTAGTGTATTCCCGGACTCGGGAGGATCATGAGCGGCACCTAAGGACAGTGCTTCAGACTTTGAGAGAAAAGAAGTTGTATGCAAAGTACTCAAAATGTGAGTTCTAGTTAGATTCCGTGGCATTCTTGGGTTATATTGTGTCGATTGAGGGGATCAAGGTGGATCCGAAGAAGGTGGAAGCAGTGTAGAGTTTGCCCAGACCATCCTCAGCTACAGAGATCCGGAGCTTCCTTGGTTTGGCGGGGTATTACCGTCGGTTTGTTGAGGGATTTTCTTCTATTGCAGCACCTATGACCAGGCTGACCCAAAAGGGTGCTCCGTTCAGGTAGACAGAGGAGTGTGAGGGGAGCTTTCAGAAGCTCAAGACAGCTTTGACTACAGCCTCAGTATTGGTATTGCCTTCGGGTTCGGGGTCTTATACAGTTTATTGTGATGTTTCGCGAGTTGCCTCAGCGCGGTGTTGACGCAGGACCGCAGGGTGATTTCCTACGCATACAGACAGCTGAATGTGCATGAAAAGAACTATCATGTCCACGACCTTGAGCTAAAAGCTATTGTTCATGCCTTAAAGATTTAGAGGCACTATTTGTACGGGGTTCCTTGTGAGATCTACACTGATCACCGGAGTTTGCAGTATGCGTCAGAGGAGGTGGTTAGAGCTGCTTATGGATTATGACATTTCCATTTTGTACCATCCCGGGAAGGCTAATGTGGTGGCCGATGCTTTGAGTCATCGGGCAGAGAATTTGGGGAGTTTAGCATATCTACCAGCAGTAGAGAGGCCTATGGCATTGGATGTTCAGGCCTTAGACAGCCAGTTTGTGAGATTGAATATTTCTGAGCCGAGTCGAGTATTAGCTTGTATGGTCTCTTGGTCTTCTCTTTTTGATCATATCAGGGAGCGTCAGTATGATGACCCCTATCTGCTTGTCCTTAAGGATACGGTCCAGCGCGGTGATGCTAAGGAGGTCACTATTGGGGAGGATGGTGCATTGAGGATGCAGGGCAGGTTATGTGTGCCCAATGTGGACGGTTTGCGTGAGTTGATTCTCCAGGAGGCTCACAGCTCACAGTATTCCATTCATCCGGGTGCTGCGAAGATGTATCAGGACCTGAAGCAGCATTATTGGTAGAGGAGGATAAAGAAGGATATAGTAGAGTATGTGGCTAGATATCTAAATTGCCAACAGGTGAAGTATGAGCATTAGCGACCTGGTGGGTTGCTTTAGAAGATAGAGATTCCGGAGTGGAAATAGGAGCGGATCACTATTAGACTTCGTTATTGGACTCCCACGGACTCAGCGGAAGTTTGATGCAGTTTAGGTGATTGTGGACAGGCTGACCAAGTCAGCTCATTTCATTCCTGTGATGACTACCAATTCTTCCGAGCAGGTGGCTCGAATTTACATTCGTGAGATTGTCAGACTTCATGGCGTACCGGTATCTATCATCTCTGACTGGGGCACGCAGTTTACATCACGGTTCTGGAGAGCTGTACATCAGGAGTTGGGTACTCGGGTGGAGTTGAGCATAACTTTTCACCCTCAGACGGACGGGCAGTCCGAGCGTACTATTCAGATTCTTGAAGATATGCTCTGTGCGTGTGTGATGGAGTTTGGAGGCTCTTGGGATCAGTTCTTGCCACTTGCGGAGTTTGCCTACAACAACAGTTATCAGTCCAGCATTCAGATGGCACCGTATGAGGCTCTGTATGGTAGGCGGTGTCGGTCCCCGGTGGGTTGGTTCGAGCCGGGCGAGGGCAGATTATTGGGTACGGACTTGGTTCAGGATGCCTTAGAGAAGGTGAAGGTGATACAGCATAAACTTCACACAGCCCAGTCCAGACAGAAGAGCTATGCGGACCGGAAGGTTTGTGATATTGCATTCATGGTTGGAGAGCGGGTCCTGCTTCGGGTTTCGTCTATGAAGGGCGTTATGAGGTTCGGAAAGAGGGGCAAACTGAGCCCAAGGTTTATTGGACCCTTTGAGGTGTTTCGGCGAGTTGGGGAGGTTGTTTATGAGCTTGCCTTATCTTCCAGCCTAGCGGGAGTTCATCCGATATTTCCTGTTTCGATGTTCCGGAGGTATCACGACGATCCGTCTCATGTGTTGGATTTTAGCTCAGTCCAGTTGGACCAGGATCTATCCTATGTTGAGGAGCCAGTGGCTATTTTGGACAGGCAGGTTTGGAAGCTGAGGTCAAAGAACATTGCCTTAGTAAAGGTTCTATGGTGGGATTAGCCGGTCGAGGAGGCGACTTGGGAGACCGAGCAGGATATGCGCAGCCGTTTTCCTCATCTTTTCACCACTTCAGGTATATCTCTATACTCGTTCGAGGACAAACGATTGTTTTAAGAGGGGGAGGATGTAACGACCCTGCCGGTCATTTTTAGAGTTATAGTCCTGATCCTCTATTAACTGCTTCTTCCATGTCTATTTCTGCTATTGTGACTTGCCGGGAGGTTTCATTTTGGTTGTTGGAGTGATTTGGGACACTTAGTCCCTAAATGAAAGCTTAAGTCTTAAAATTTTGACTGTAGTCGGAACTATGTGAAGACGACTCCGGAGTGGAGTTTTGTTGGTTCCGTTAGCTCCGTTGGGTAATTTTGGGCTTAGAAGCGTGTCCGAATTGTGTTTTGGAGGTCCGTAGCTTATTTAGACTTGCAATGGCGAAAGTCAAATTTTTGAAGTTTTGGACCGGTAGTGGAATTTTTGATATCGGGGTTGGATTCCGATTCCGGAAGTTGGAGTAGGTCCATAGTGTTTATTATAACTTGTGTGAAAAATTTGGGGTCAATCGGACGTGGTTTGGTTGGTTTCGGCATCGGTTGTCGAATTTGGAATTTTCAAGTTTCTTTAAGTTTGATTTGGAGGGACATTCGTGAGTTTAGCATTGTTTGATACGATTTGAGGGCTCGACTAAGTTTGTATGGTGTTTTAGGATTGGTTGGTATGTTTGGTTAAGGTCCCGGGGGTCTCGGGTGTGTTTCGGATGCTTAACGGATGAATTTTGGACTTATGGAAGTTGTTGAGTTTTTGCTGGTTCTGGTTTTTCGCACCTGCGGAGGGGAGACCGCAGGTGCGGACTCTTACGTGCAGAGGAATAGGCGCAGATGCGTATTTCGGAGGCTTGACCAGGGGTCACAGGTGCGACGAATTTCCGCATCTGTGATGCCCGCAGATACGCCCAAGGATTCGCAGGCGCGGAGGAAGATCACAGAAGCGGATAGTGTTCCGCAGGTGCGCACGCGCAGGTGAGGACCCCATTATCGCAGATGCGGACCCAGCCCTCTTAAGTAATTTCCACACTTGCGGGGGATTTTTCGCAGATGCGGCATCGCAGGTGCGACCCATGGCCTGCAAGTGCGAAGATCGTTGGGCAAAAAGGGGCAGAATCGAGGGTTGAGGTTCATATTCACAAATTTGATTTTTGAGCTCGGGAGAAGGCGATTTCTTGAGGGATTTTCAAAAAAAGATTTGGGGTAATGATTCCTAACTTGTTTTGGGTTGTATTTTATTAATCTATTGTTGTTTTCTTCATTTAATTAAGGAATTTGAGTGAGAAAGTTGGGAAAATGGGGGAAAAGTTCCCCAACCGAATTTCTGAGTTTTGAGGTGGGATTTAGACATTGGATTTGGATAATTTTGGTACGAGTGATCTCGTGAGTGAATGGGTGTTCATATTTGGTAACTTTTAACCGATTCCGAGACGTGGGCCCGGGGAGACTTTTTGGGCGTTTTTCTAATTTCTTGCCTTAGCTTTGATTTCGTTAGCTAGATTAGTTTCTTGTAGCTATATTTATGTTACGTAATTGGTTTTGGCTAGATTTGAGCCATTCAGAGTCGGATATTCGTGGAAAGAGCATTGTGACAGATTGATTTGAGCTTGGTTCGAGGTAAGTGCCTTGTCTATCCTTGCGTGGGGGAACTCCCCTTAAGATTTGGTACTATTTAATATGCGAGCGCTTTGTACGTGAGGTGACGAGTACGTATACGGGCTATTTGTTGTAAAACTCTGTTTTTCACTAAGCCATAACTTGTTTTCTCCTTATTTGAAACACACTAGCATATGTAACTATCCTGTTTAGACAAGAATAGCATGACAACTTGTTTAACTGCCTATTTGAACTTTGTGCAGCATATTTAGTGAAATTACCTGCTTTCCTTGACTTGAACTTAGTCTAAACTGTAGGATTTCTTGCTGTAATTGTCATTTCGGTTGGTTGCGCTGCATATTTACTTTGGGACTACGGAACGGTATTCCGGGAGATCCCCCTATACCGCATATTTACTTTGGGACTATGGAACGGTATTCCGGGAGATCCCCCTATTTTGCATATTTATTTTGGGGCTACGAAAAGGTATTCCGGGAGATCCCCCTGCACATTTACGTTTGGGACTACGACACGGTATCTTGGGAGATCCCCTGTTGTCATCACTGTGTTCTGAGCTGTTGTCTTTCATTGATTCTATTCCTGTTAGATTTTCATATTTATTTTACTGCGATATTTCATTCTGTCTTATTTCATTATATTTATACCAGTAAGGCCTGACCTGATCTCGTCACTACTCGACCGAGGTTAGGCTTGGCACTTACGGGGTACCGTTGTGGTGTACTCACGCCATTTCCTGCATATATTTTTCGTGTGCAGATCTAGGTTCATCTTACTAGCCTCATCACTAGTTGCAGTCGCTGCTGCTTATTGGAGACATCAAGGTACATCTGCTCGCGCCCGCAGATCCTCGGAGTCCCCTTCTATCCCCCTATGTTTATTTTCTTGTTTCTATAGAAATGATGTATAGAACGGTTAAGACTTCTTAGTAGCTTGTGACTTACGGTATTCCGGGTCTTGGGAAATTTTTTTGTACATTTTCAGATGTGTTAATTGTATATGCCGAGTGGCATTCAGTCGCTTCGATATTTGTTACTGTTAGTACTTAATGTTCATGCTTTAGTTTCACTTTCGGAAAAGTGTTAGGATTACCTAGTCGTAGAGACTAGGTGCTGTCACGACGGTTCGTAGAGGGAGAAATTGGGTCGTGACAGTTACCCATGGGTGGATTTAACACAATGCCAACCCCATACCCTTTTTGCGTTCGAGGCACCATCCGTAAAGAGGGTCCAGATTCTCGAGGAAGTCCCCGAGTTCAGCAACAATTCCCTTTCGACTTCAGGTATTAAGGTCGGCGTGAAGTCGGCCATGAAGTCTGCCAAAATTTGGGATTTGATGGCGATTCGGGGTCGATATTCGATATCGTACCCGTAATTTCCACGGCACATTTGGCCAATCATCCCGATAGCTCGGGTTTATGTATTATGTTTCTTAAGGGGTAAGTAGTTATGACACATATGGAATGGCATTGAAAATATGATTTTAACTTCCGGGAGGCGCTTAGCAAAATGAGCGCCAACTTCTCCAGGTGAGGATACCTAGTTTCGGCCTCGCCCAAAGTCCTGCTAACATAATAGATAGGAAATTGTGTACCTTCCTCTTCTCAGACTAAGACCCCACTTACCGCTATCTCGGATATCGCTAAGTACAGGTATAGCTGCTCGTCTGCCTTCGGAGTATGATGCAAAGGTGGGCTCGAAAGGTTCCGCTTGAGTTCTTCCAAAGCTTATTGGCACTCCAGCATCCACGAGAAGTTATTCTTCTTCTTTAACAATGAGAAGAACCGATGAATTTTATCGGAGGTCCTTGAAATGAACCGGCCCAAGGCGGCTATACGCCCAGTTAGCCTTTGAATGGCCTTGACATTGTCCATGATGGTGATGTCTTCTATGGCCTTGATGTTGTCAGGATTGATCTCGATTCCCCGGTTGGACACCATAACCCCGAGAAACTTTCCAGATCCGACCCCTAATGCGCATTTCTCCGGGTTCAGCTTCATATTGTATCTCTTTAGTATGTTGAAGGTTTCTTGCAAATGTTCCAAATGGTCCTCTGCTCGCAGGGACTTTACTAACATGTCGCCAATGTAAACCTCCATCGATTTTCCTATTTGTTCTTCGAACATACGGTTTACTAAGCGTTGGTAAGTGGCACCGGCATTTTTAAATCTGAACGGCATTACATTATAACAATAGGTGTCGTATTTAGTGATGAAGGAAGTTTTTTCCCAATCGCCCAGGTCCATCCGAATTTGGTTGTACACGGAATAGGTGTCGAGAAAGTTGAGGATCTCATGGCCGGCCGTCGCATCGATCATGCGATCGATGTTGGGCAGAGAAAAAGAGTCCTTGGGGCATGCCTTGTTCAGGTCTTTGTAGTCTACACATATTCTTAATTCATTTCCCTTTTTAGGGACCACTACTACATTTGCTAACCAATCCAGGTATGTAACTTCCCAAATGGAGCATATTTTAAGGAGTTTAGATACCTCGTCTTTGTTGAATGCGTGCTTGACTTCAGTCTGAGGCCTCTTCTTCTATTTAACTGGGCAAAACATCGGATCCAAGCTTAGATTGTGAGTACTTATTTCAGGCGGGATCCAAGTCATGTCAATATGGGACCAAGCAAAACAATCTATGTTAGCTATAAGAAAATCAATGAGTTTTTTCCTGAGCTCGGGACTTAATCCCGTGCCCAGGTACACATTCCGATCGGGCAGGTGCTCGATCAGTATGACTTGCTCCAGCTCCTCGACCGTTGCCTTAGTGGCATCAGAATCGTCAGTGGCTATGAAAGACCTGGGAACCCCGTAGTCGTCGTCCTCGCTCGTCTCATGCTTTCCTGGTTCGGTCGGGGCCAGTGTCAGTGATTGCTATTTGGTTTCTTCCTTAGTGACCGAACTCGAGTTCTCTGCGACCACCTCATCGACCGCGAACATCTCTTTTGTGGCCAGTTGCTCTCCATAAATTGTTTTAACTCAAACTGGTGTGGGGAATTTCAACACCTGGTGTAATGTCAAGGTACTGCCCTTACGTTATAAGACCATGGCCTTACGAACAGAGCATTGTACCTCATATCTCCTTCGATCACATAGAACTTTATTTCCTAAACGGTTCCAGCGGTATTCACCGGTAGGGTTATCTCCCGTTTAGTGGTCTCATATGCCATGTTGAATCCGTTTAGAACTCGAACTACAGGCACAATCTGGTCTTGTAGACCCAGCTGTTCTACGACCCTCGATCTGATGATATTGGCCGAGCTACCTGGGTCAATTAACACACACTTAACTCGAGATTTATTTATGAGTACAGATATTACCAGTGCATCATTGTGTGGTTGCGAGATGCCTTTACCGTCCTCGTCGTTGAAAGATACGGTTCCTTCTAGCACATAATCTCGAGTCCATTTTTCCCTTGTGATGGACACTTTGGTGCACATTAACATTGGCCCCTGGGGGACGTTGTAAGGCCCCGAAAATTTTGCCGAGGAATTTAAGGTTCCGTGGTGTCACCGCGGTACGGACTTTTTGGGTTGAAGAATGCATTGAGGTGTTGGTGGAAATTTTTTTGCTGAAAGGCCAAATTATGCGGGAAGATTTGCGACTGCATATCCATTCTGCGGGCCGCATAAGCGTCGCAGAGTTGAGCAGGGAGTTGTTGAATTTTGAGGATTGTTTTGCGATCCATTGTGCTATCGCATAACTATTTTGCGGTCCGCACTTAGGTCACAGAGTTAGCATAAGGAAAATCTGTTGGGCGATTCTGCGGCCGCATAAGTGGTCTGCGGACCGCTAACCTCTCGCACACCGGTACAGAGCAGCACAGTTTTTGGGCATCAGTTTTACGGTCCATTTTGCGGACCGCATACCTGTTATGCGGTCCATTCTGCGACCGCAGACCTTAGTTCGGAAGGTCCATTTTTTTATTTTTATAACCCGGCCCCATTTTGATAAATAGCCCTTGGGGCTTATTTTGGGGCAATTACCTGATGACTTTAGAGAGAGGTAAGAGCATTTTAGAGAGATAAGGAGGAAACCTAACACTCTAATCATCCAACCTTGCACCAACCTTCAAGAATCAAGAAAATCAATCACTATATTATCATCTATCCGGGTAAGTCCTACTTCTAAGCTTTCATCTAAGAGGTTATGAGTTCTAGTATATTGTGGGGGTTAGAAATAGGCCATGCATGTGACCATAGGTTGTAGTGTGATTTATTAATGAACCATTTTGGTTAGTTTCTTGCTGAAATTGGTTGAGGGAGGAAGGGAATACCATTGTAGAACTTTGTAGTCTATTTTGCATATTAGGTGTTTGACAAAATTCCTTGGAGAGTTACACCATGTGAATCCTTCTAATTATTATCTGATTTTCACTATCTTCCTATAGATTATTATTTCTAGAAGTGTTGGGACGTTGTAGTAACTTAAGGAAAGCTCAAACAAGGCATGTTGGCTAAACTCCTCTTTTAGAAATGAACCACATAATGGCCTGGTAAGTCTCGTGTTGCTCATTATAAATTGATTATTCCGAACAAGCCTTGTGTCAAAAGATATATGCGTTCAAATTGTATTCCAAACGTCCTTCTTTGTTGAGTTATTATTTGAGAAGGTGATTAAACATGGGATGTGTGTTAATATGTTATGATTTAAAGCGTGATTCTAATGAAAAATAGCATGTCAAATTGTTTAAGAAATCACATGTGTCTAATACCCTTAATTTGGTTAGTTGCTCAAATGTGTATCTAAAGTCTTGAATTAAAATGCCTTGTTGTTGATAATCCATAAGTATGCTTGAAAGTGGAAGGAGGGGGTTGGAGATGGAAAGTGTGGCCACCATGCATATAATGAGAGTTATACTTATGCCCAACCGTGGCTGTTTTAACGAATGTTATGCTTTGTAAGTGTTTCCAGTGTGTCTTTAGCTCTTATATATATTCATGAGTTGAAATTATGTATTTCCCTCTTTGGGAAAAGTATTTCAAGATTAAATGATGTGTTACTCATTTATGCTTCTAACTTGTGCTTTGATTGCCAACCATTTTACTCAATTTCTTGGAAAGGAATTCATTTTGTTTAAAGTCTTCATTGCTAATAAACTTAAAGTTGTGATTTCCAGAATATTCTATATGTTGATGTTTGATGGTGATCCTTGGAAGTAAAGAAAAGAAAGTGTGGAATATGAAATACAACCATCGTGCCATGAATAAAGAATCTTGTGAATGGCCAAAGGAGCCAAGAAAATATTGTTGTTGTGAGTGGTTGAAAATACTAATGAAGGTTTATACA
Source organism: Nicotiana tabacum (assembly GCF_000715075.1). NCBI lineage: Eukaryota > Viridiplantae > Streptophyta > Magnoliopsida > Solanales > Solanaceae > Nicotiana > Nicotiana tabacum. The sequence goes on along the minus strand of NC_134091.1, from coordinate 74,967,714 downwards.
GTGTGAAAGATGATGAGGTGAATACATTTGTAATTATACTACCTTTTTGTACAAAAGAAAAAAAAATATTTTTTGGGAGTATCATTAGCAAACCGAGGAAGGGTGCGTCATATGGCCCACACCCGAAACTACACGTGCTGGTGTAGGGGTGGATTGTGATGGATTGTGATTATTCCACTTATTTGGGATGAGATTGATATTAGCTGTGAATTAAAAAGTCAACCCACATGGCATATGTGGGAAGGCGGCCTAGCTGATCGGGTGGAGATCGGACACCATGTTGCTCACATGGTAGTACTACTCTTGGTAAGACCTTTTTTCGCATCGCATGTCAAACCACATTGTCCGTGAGGAGATGGCCTAGCCGATCAGGCGTGATCGGACTCCGTGCTAAAAATACGGTGGTATATCGGTGCTAATGATCTCCCAACCAAAATTATATATTATTTTTTATATTTTGAAAATTGGTATGTTTTAACTAGGCATTTGGATATTGTTGATTGTGACTTGCTGTTTCTATGGTTTTTCCTTTATTATATTGGCATTCTATTTTGAAAGTGGACATTTAGCTTTACATACTAGTACTATTTCATATGTATTAACGTCCATTTTGCCGGGGGCGCTGCATCTTCAATGGATGCAGGTGATTCGTCAGCAGGTGATTTTGACGCTCGTTAGCAGTTACTCTCTATTCAGCAGATTTTGGTGAGCCCTACTCTGTTCCGGGCTTCATGTCATCTGACGTTGTAAGTTATATTTTAAGGTATAGCTTGGGCCTTATGGCCGGCACATCCATACTACTCTTCTGCTGTACTTAGAGGCTCCGTAGACATGTTGCGGGTGGTATATGATGTTGGGAATTAACTAGTAAGTGTTGGTATTTGGGCGAACATGTTTTCATCATATCACTAAACTTGTTATACTTTGGAAATCATAAATGAATATCCTTTAGTAATGGAAAATATTGTGGAACACTTGACTCTTCTCATGTTTATCACCTGTACTGGTTCTTATATAGTTAATGGGCAAGGTTGGGTAGAAGGCATCTAATAGGCTTACTTAACCGGGGTATCTCGGTTGAGCGCCGGTCTTTCTCCCCGAGGTCAGAGCATGACAGAAGTCAACCCACCAATGATCATGTTTATGACGTGCTGAGGTTCCTCTTGCTCGATCTGCTTGTTGGAGTCCCTATTCCTGAAGTGATTTTTGGCTCAAGCACTCAGAAACTCTCGGAGGTGTTCGTTGTTGAATAACCAGGCTACTTCCTCTCTCCGTTGTCGGCAGTCTTCGGTTCTGTGGTCGTGAATTCAATGATATTTACACATTAGGTTGGGGTCCCTTTTGGCAGGATCGTATTGCAATGGTCGAGGTCACTTAGTATCTTTGATGCATCCGATGGCTGATACAATGCGGTGGCATCGACGTTGAAGTTGTACTCCGATAACCTTGGTGCTTCTTTAAACCCGATGGGTTTGTCAAAACCGCTTTTGCTCATGATTCCCCAGTTATTCTAACCTCGGTCGCTCCTTCTTTCACTTCTTACAGTGTTGCGTCCGGACCCATTGCCCTTTCAATCTCTATTATACTGTTGATACCGGTCTCTATTCGATCTTGGTTCATGATCAATGTCTCTCTTTGATTTGTCACTAGCTCTGATGGGATAAACAGGCCCGGAAGAGGCCCCGATCTGATCATCTTCGACCCTGATTTTTGATTTGTACCGGTTATGGACGTCGGCCTAAGTTACTGTCGGTTATTCTATCAGATTTTTCTTCAACTAGTGTGAAGCCAATGAGCTTTGGGGATTGAGTCATTGGGTGAAGGCCTGAACGGATCAATCATCTGCAACTGGAAGCAGGTCCATCCGTTCTATGTGAAACCTCGATACGAATTCCCTGAGCATCTCGTTATCTCTTTGCTCTATCTTGAAACGGTTAGATTTCCTGGTCTCGACCTTGATGGCCCCGGCATGCGCTTTTACAAAGGCGTCTGTGAGCATAGCAAATGAGTCAATAGAATTAGGGGGTAAGTTGTGATACCAAATCATAGCTCCTTTTGACAAGGTCTCTCCAAACCTTTTCAACAGAACAGATTCGATTTCATCATCTTCCAAGTCATTTCCTTTGATTGCACACGTATAAGATGTCACATGTTCGTTGGGATCGATTGTCCCATTATACTTCAGAATTTTGGGCATACGGAACTTCTTTGGGATTGGCTTCGGAGCTGCACTCCGAGGGAAAGGTTATTGGACAAATTTTTTATAATCCAAGCCCTTCAGCATCGGTGGTGCTCCTGGGATTTGGTCGACCCTGGAGTTATAGGTCTCCACTTTTTTTGTCGTTGGCTTCAATTTTCTTTTCTCCCGATTCTACCCGCTTTGTCAGTTCCTCGAGCATCTTTATTATCTCGGGGTTGGTCGCGGGTTCTGCCTCACCGGCCTTTCCATGGCCGGTTCATTTCTGCGTGCATTTTCCTGGGACTTTTCGGGCTCAACTCTACTGAGGGCTCGGCTTTGGTTCTGCAATTAGGCTATTGCTGCTTATTGAGTCTGTAACATTTTGAAGATCATACGCAAGTTGAACTCGTCACCTTCGCTAGCGTGTGTACTCTGGGCTATTGACCGGGCTCCTCCGTGAATGCTATTTTCGGGGTTAGTAGGCAAGTTCGCTTCGATAGCCACGTGTGAGTTAGCATCGATCGGGTTAGCGATTAGGACTCTGTTGGGGTCAGCAGGGGGCAACTCGTTGCTGGGTACCATGTTGTTGTTTTCGCCATGGTGGCCGGGCTCAGCATTCACGTTCAAATTGGTAGATTAGGAGTTCGACATTTTTAATCTAACCTGAAATTAAAAGCTCAAAGAACAAGTGTAAAATAGAGTGTGTTATGGAAATTTGTATCAAATTGCCACTATTATCCTTAGCCCCATGATGGGCGCCAAACTGTTTACCCTAAAAAATAGATAACAATTAAATTTGTATGTGGTTTGAAAGATAAATGGATTAGTTCAATACAAACGATAAATTGCGTTAGATTAAACAGATAAAGGACGTAATAGATTGTCAAACCACTTAAGAAGGGTGATTCCAGACTCAATAACAGCCTTAATGAGATGTCTTCCCTCGATCCCGAACTCACAATAATGAAGCACTAATGAACAAGAGTAAGAACTTTGAATAACAGTGAAATTAAGAGTGTATTACTTTGATATGCGTGTTATAATATGTTGAACGAATAATCAGACCTCCCTTTATATAGTAGGAGAGTTTTACCCTAAGTACAATTCTATAAAAGGTAAAAAAATCTTCTGTTTAACCAATCTCCGGTTCTCTGCCGATATGTGGCGAGTTCCATGCCGTGATATCCGGCTGGTCATGGATATCACAGCTTTTTGTTGGTCATGAGCAGTTACTTGATAGTGCTCTCCGAGGCCTTTGGTATTCAAACCGAACTCGGGGTCATGGCCCCGATAATCCCGAGGTCGGGCGCTTTGCCCAGACCCCGGCACGAGGGGGTCCTGGTCTCAATTCTAGTTCCTTGGCGTTACGTCTCTTGCTCCGTTTGCTTCATCGGAAGACGCGGCATCTCATGGGCTTGGTTTCACCTGTATACACACACATGTGTGAAGAATCAAAAGGGAAAATGGGACGCAATTACACAAAATGATCTGTTAGGTCGTTACATTCTCCCCATCTTAAAACAAACATTCGTCCTCGAACGTGCATAAAAACATACATGAGGTGATGAAAAGGTGAGGATAATGACTCCACATATCGTGCTCGGTTTCCCAGGTCGCCTCATCGATCGGATAACCCCTCCATTGAACCTTCATCGAAGCAATGTTCTTTGATCTTAACTTCCAGACCTGTCTGTCCAAGATCGCCACTGGTTCTTCAATATAAGTCAAATACTTGTCCAATTGGACTGAGTTGAAGTCTAAAACATGAGATAGATCACCATAATATTTCTGAAGCATAGAATCATGGAACACCAGATGAATTGCAAATAAGCTAGGTGGCAATGCAAGCTCGTAGGCCACCTCACCAACTCTCTCAAGGATCTCAAAAGGACTGATATACCTAGGGCTCAACTTTCCTTTCTACCTGAACCTCATCACACCCTACATGGGTGAAACCCGGAGAAAAACCGATCTGCATAACTCTTCTGTCTACACTAGGTTGTACGAAGCCGATCCTGAATCAACTTGACTTTCTCCAAAGCATATCGAACCAAATCTGTGCCCAACAACCTAGCCTCTCCTAGCTCAAACCAACCAACTGGAGAACGACACCGTCTTCCATATAAGGCCTCATAAGAAGCCATATGAATACTCGATTGGTAGTTGTTGTTGTACGCAAACTCTGCAAGCGGAAAGGATTGATCCTAAGAACCCCAAAATCCATAACACAGACATGAAGCATATCCTCCAATATCTGAATGGTGCGCTCAGACTGATCATCCGTTTGGGGGTGAAATGTTGTATTCAACTCAACCCGTGTGCCTAACTCACATTCCATAGCTCTCCAGAAATGGGATGTGAACAACGTACCTTGATCGGAGATAATGGATACCGGCACACCGTGAAGTCGAACAATCTCACGAATAGATCTGAGCTAGCTGCTCTGAAGAATAGGTGGTCACCATCGGAATAAAATGAGCTGACTTAGTCAACCTGTCTATAATCATCCATACTGCGTCAAATTTGTTCTAAGTCCGTGGGAGCCCAACGACGAAGTCGATGGTAACACGCTCCCACTTCCACTCTGGAATCTCAAGTCTCTGAAGCAAACCACCTGGCCTATGATGATCATACTTCACCTACTAAAACTTTAGGCACCGAGCCACATACTCCACTATATCTTTATTCATTCTCCTCCACCAATAGTGTTGGCTCAAATCATGATACATCTTAGCGGCACCCGGATGAATGGAGAGCCGCGAACTAGGAGCCTCCTCAAGGATCATCTCACTCAACCCATCCACATTGGGCACACATAATCAGCCCTGCATCCGCAACACACCGTTATCTCCAATAGAAACCTCTTTAGCATCACCATACTGTACTGTGTCCTTAAGGACAAGCAAATGGGGGTCATCATACTGACACTCTCTGATGCAATCATATAACGAAGACCAAGAAACCACGCAAGCAAGAACCCAGTTTGGCTCAGAAACATCCAATCTAACAAACTGATTGGCCAAGGCCTGAATGTCCAGGCTAGTGGCCTCTCTGCTGCCGATAGATATGCCAAACTGCCCAAACTCTTCGCCTTTCGACTCAAGGCATCGGCTGATATCATAGTATTTAAGCAACCCTAACCATCTCCGCTACTGCAAATTAAGATCCTTCTGATTGAAAAGATGCTGGAGACTCCAGTGGTCGGTATAGACCTCACATGGGACACCGTACAGATAATGCCTCCAAATCTTCAATGCATGAACAATAGCTGCCAATTCCAAGTCATAGACCGGATAATTCTTCTTATGGATCTTCAACTGCCGAGACACATAGGCAATTACCCTATCGTCTTGCATCAGCACCACGGCAAGGACAAAATGTGACGTATCACAATACACATTGTAAGACCCCAAACCTATAGGCAACACCAACACTGGGGTTTTAGTCAATTTAGTCTTAAGGTTTTGAAAGCTCGCCTCACACTCCTCTAACCATATAAAAGGAGCACCCTTCTGGCTCAAACACTGTACGATATGGCGATAATACCTGGCCAAACCAAGGAAACTCCGAATCTCAGCAGCTGAAGAAGGTCTGGGCCAACTCTGAACTGCTTCAATCTTCTTCGGATCTACCTTAATCCCCTCACTCGACATCACATGACCCAAAACCTCCACTGAATCAAGCCAAAATTCACACTTTGAGAATTTTGCATACAATTTCTTCTCTCTCAAGATCTTGAGCTTGATCCTCAGATGTTGCTCATGATCTTCCCGACTGCGGGAGTACACCAAGATGTTGTCAATAAACACAATGACGAATGAATCAAGATATGGCTGCAAAATACTGTTCATCGGGTGCATAAATTTTGCAGAGGCGTTGATCAAGCCAAATGACATCACAAGGAACTCGTAGTGACCATACCGAGTTCTAAAGGCAATCTTCAAAATATTCGGATCCCGAATCTCTAGCTAATGATACCTTGACCTCAAATCAATCTTTGAGAACACTCTGGCACCGTGTAGCGGATCAAATAAGTCATCAATACGTGGTAATGGGTACCTGTTCTTCACTATAACCTTGCTCAATTACCGATAATCAATACACATGCGCATAGAACCATCCTTCTTCTTCACAAAAAACACTGGAGCAACCAAGGCGACATACTAGGCCGAATGAACCCATTATCAAGCAACTCTTGCACTGCTCCTTCAACTTCTTTAATTCTGTGGGTTCTATATGGTAGGGTGGGATAGAAATGGGCTGAGTGCCCGGCTACAAGTCAATACCAAAATCGATATCTCTATCGGTTAGCATGTCCGGAAGATCTGCTGAGAATACATCTGGGAAGTCTCTCAATACCGGAACTGACTCAACGGTAGGAGTATCAGCACTGACATCTCTCACAAAGGCTAGATATACATCACACCTCTTCTCAACCATCCAGTGAGCTTTTAGAAGGGACACAACCCTGCTGGGAACATAATCCAATGTACCCCTCCACTCTAACCGTGGCAAACCTGGCATAACCAGTGTCACAATCTTGGCATGACAATCGAGAATAGCATGATAGGGCGACAACCAGCCCATGCCCAAGATCACATCAAGTCTACCATATTGAGCAGCAACAGATCAACTCTAGTCTCAAAACCAACAATAAGAACTAAATACGACCAATACACACGGTCCACAACAATAGAATCTCCCACAGGCGTGGACACATATATAGGAGAACTCAAAGAATCACGAGATATATCCAAATACGGAGCAGCCCAGGTTGTTGTTGCAGTATACGGTCAGTTTTTCCAATTTAAAGTAAGATGACTCATATGAATAATTGGATAGCGGATCAAATAAGACTGATGCATCTCTATGACATATTGGAACCATACTTGTGATGACCGCGTTTGAAGCGACTACCTCCATCCTACCCAAAAAAGCATAGAATCTGTCCTGGCCTCTGCCTCTAGGGCGACCGCTACCTGTATGTCACCCACCCCTAGCTGGCTGTGCGGATGGAGTGGCAACTGGAGCAGCAATAATGGCTTGTAAAGTCTGTGGACCAGGTGGAATCCGTGGAGCCTAAGTAGTTTATGGAGGTGTACCCCTCCTGAGTCTGGGGCAGTCCCTCACCATATGATGGGTATCACCACACTCAAAGCAAACTCTACGTGGGCGTGGCTGCTGTAACTGACCCTGGCCCGATCGACTAGACTGACTGCTGAAGGCACCCCGTGCAGGAGGTGCACTAGAAAGTGGCTGAGCAAAGTGTTCAACTTGAGACCTCGGAATAGCCGGAGCATCACTAGAAGATGGAAGTGCTGAATAAACTGGACGGCTCACATAGCCTCTACCATGATGGGTTGTAGCTGCAGCGTGACCACCACTAAATCCTCCAGTACCTTGAGGCCTTTTCATCTCCATGTCCTCTCTCTAACGGCCCCGCATACCCTCCAACCTCCGTACGATCTCTACCACCTGCTGATATGGGGTATCTGTCTCCAACTCCCGAGCCATGATGAATCTAATACCATAGTTGAGCCCCTCGATGAATCAGCAGACTCGCTCCCTGGCTGTAGAAACCAAGGCATGTGCATGCCTGGACAACTCACTGAATCTAATGGCATACTATGATACTATCATAGTATCTTGGTGCAGCTGCTCAAACTCCACGCACCATGCAAAAGGGTCTCGGGAACAAACTCTCTCAAAAACATCTCTGAAAACTGAGTCTATGTAAGTGAGTTACATCGGCTAGGCTACCCTCCTCGTAAGCCTGCCACCACTGATATTCTACTTTTGATAGTTGGAATGTAGTAAAAGCTACTCCGCTCGTCTCCACAATACCCATGGTGCAGAGAATACGATGGCACTTCTCTAGAAAACCCTGTGCATCCTCTGAAACTATGCTATTGTAAGTAGGAGGATGATACTTCTTGAACCCCTCAAGTCTAAGCTGCTCCTCATCATATGCCACTGCCCTAACCTCGAGCTGAACCGGAACAACAAGCTAAGCTGGCATAACCTCTAGGACCTGATCAACATGGACCCGCTGCTCTGGAGTATGGGCCACGGGAGTCTGAGCTCCTCCCCCAGCCTAAGATGTGGCTGGTGCAAGTGGAATCAACCCCGCCTGAGATAAAGTACCGAACATGCTCAAGAACTGTGCTAGGGTCTCCTGAAGTGCAGGGGTGACTACAGGCACCTCGGGTGCCTGCCCCCCAACTGGAGCTACTGGCGGCTCCTAAGTCGCAGCTCGGGCAGGTGCTCTAGCTGCACCACATGCCCCTCCTCGGCCTCTACCACGGCCCCAGCCTCTTGCGGCTATAGCAGGGGGCGGGTGTCTGATCGTCAGATCTAGCAGCATGTGTCCCCACCATCCGTGAGAGAATAAAAAGATAAAGATTCAGATTTTGAAGTCAACAAATTCGCACGATAAAGAATCAAAGAATTGGAGTTTTCCTAACAGTTTTGTAGCCACTCGAAGATAAGTACAGATGTCTCTGTACCGATCCGCAAGACTCTACTAAACCAGCTTATGACTCGAAACACCTATGAACCTAGAGCTCTGATACCAACTTATCACGACCCTAAATTCCCACTTCGGATGTCGTGATGGCACCTAGTCTCTAAGACCAGGTAAGCCTAACAAATGCTGAGTTATTAACAGATCTAAGCCATTTAACCAGTAAACATGAACCAGTGATTTCCATACATAGCCAATACACCTATTACAACACTGTCTATTAAGGAAATAACAATACTAAAAGATAACGGAAGGTGACTCCGAGGCCTACGAGCGCTGAGCATGTATACCTTGAAGTCTCCGGCAAATCGCTACAAATCAATCACTAATGTCTGTTGACGACCAATTTTGACTCTCCCTTTTTAAATTAATTTATTCACGCTTAACAATTTACAATAAATGCTTTGAAGATATTTTTTCTTAGTAATGAATATCTATTTTTATAAAATAATTAAGTATTAGTTTCAAAATTAATTACAAAGTACTAATATTCTGTAATTACAAATATATTTACTATTATAAAATAACATTTTTATGTACATTACATAGGTTTTATAATTTGATAAAATTACTCCTTAATTTCCAACATTAGGCTACTTTATTAATATTTGAGGAAATCAGACCCCAAAGGTGAAACTTAAAACTCGCCTTCTCCTTCCTTTGTTCTTTCAAATCAAAGCGAGCAGGAAGTGTTAGCTGGCTTCATCATCAATATTCGACATCCAGAGGTCAAATGCAATGACCTCTAGGTATTAGGGTTTTGACCGATAGCTTCTTGTGCCTCAACGATCAACAATTCACTCCACTCCAGTACACAGGTAAAATCATTACTGGATTTCCCCTCTGTCTTCTGATTTTCACTCGATTAGCTATCATCATCTACCATGCGTCACTCTCCACTACTGATTTTGAATTCGTAAAGCCCTAGAGCATTGAATTCCACTATAAAAAGGGGTCTTTAATGTTCTTACAATCGAACACAATCTAACACCAACAAACCAGAGCTACCTAAACTCTGAAAAGTCATACACACTAAGAAATTAGGGTTTTTGATAATTAGGTCTCTTACTATTTTTTTCTCTTTTTGCCGAGTTCTTTACTGGTTCAAGCTTTAAGGTTTTCTGGGATCCTTGAACAACAAAGGGAATTCGTTTGGTCTGTTGCCCTTAAGAAGGTCAGCACCTTTCTTTCCCCTTTCCTTTATTCACCTCTCTAAATAATTTAGATATGTTAATGTTAAGTTCTGTAGATCATAATCATGATGTTTGTGTTAGACATGTTTGATAGTCATGTTTTTTTAGTATAATAATCCTTTACGAGTAGTCTATTCGGCTATGATTCCTTAAGTGACAATCGATTAGTTGAGTGATAACTATTAGTCTTTGTTATGAGCTTTTCCTACAGTCTCTATGCCTAAAATCTTATACGTTTATGTTCAATGTAGACTTCATACTTCTCAGTGACACATAATGAGCTTATTCCTGTTTTATTGCACTTCTGTAATTTTATGAGTTTTAAAAGCTAAGTTTTGTCACTTGGTAGCTATTGAAACTTGAATTTGTTCAAGACTTGTATCCTTGTCCCTAAACCTTAAGTTTGAACTTACAATGTTCAAGAAGTTTCTTGTCTGCCTGTGTTTTGTTAAAGCTGCTTTCGAATTAGCACTATGGTCTTTATTCTGCTTGATTACTATCATTACTAACTATGTGGTAATCTTAACTGATATACCATATGTCCATGTCACTTAACTAAGTTGAAGGAATCTGAGTACCTATATGCTTTCTTCTCTGTATCTGTACCTGTTAATTCTAAGAGTGATATCTGAGCTATCACTATGACTTTCCCATGATAATGTTCAACTATTGTATGCGTAAGAAACTATCTTACTTACATCAAATTGTTCCTTCCTCATGAATCTTTGCTGCATATACATTCTGTAAGATTAACTATTTTCCTCTTTTATTGTAAGTCATGATTTGTTTAAACAAAGTCAACTAGTAATTATTGCATAACTAGGTTTGTCTGTTCCATAATCAATGGAGATCTTCATACACATGTGCAATACATCCATGTCCTCAGTCTTTGATCCCCTGATGATTTTTGAAATGTCTGCATGCATCTATAGTTAGCTTATCTCTCTTGAAGAAATGATCTAGGCTTACTGTTAAAACCAAATGATAGAATTGAAGCATAGTTACTTCATACATATATGTTGAGCTAGATTCATGTTGAGTTTAAACTTGTTTGATACAATGTTTTCATCTCCTTCGCCACTTGCCTGATCAGTTTGATTCTGTAATGTGTAGAGTTTCTATACCATTTTGAAGTCACTACTTCATTTATTTTGCCCATAAGCAGTTGACTGAATGTTTTTACCCTTTGCTTAAATCTGTAACACCATACTTTGTTTTCAACCATGCCCAGTCCTTCTTCTTACTGTTGATCTAAAATTGGATTTGACTCTCAAACCTTATTGAAGTCCATTTGTTGATGTTGTTTGAACATGATAATTGGTTGATACTGTTAGAATCACGATATTGTTGATATCTTATGGACGCTATGTTTAAATCAGTGAGTGTGTAATCGTGATAAGAATTCAGCCCCATGACCTTGATTATATCTCTGAAACAATTGTTGACTATGACTGTTGGTTTGAATTTGCCTTGATGTCTTTAAGTTGCCGAGTAATATTATCAATGTCTGTTTGAATATGTTATGCCTTAGTAATTCATTCCTGTAATGATGTGATTATGAAACTGTGTATATTCTAAACTTAGCCCCTCTCCCTTTATTTTTCCTTGATATGTTTCTCTATTTAGTATCATAGTAGTATGTATTCTCTTGTATTATTTTATTTAGAGGAAAGTATATATATTGTGGCAGGTAATACTTTAGTATTTAGTTCGCATTGGAAGTGCCTCATTGGCACTTAAACTCATAAGGAAAACATGTCGTTAGTGATTAAGGGTATTTGGGAGCGGAGTTCGACTTTAGGTTGGGCTGCCCTCCCCGGCACAAGCATTGCCCTGGGCCTTGAGTCCCTTGGGAACTTTGAAGAGTCGGGGGATCCAAAGCGAGCTTTGATCTTGAGTGGGGTTCCCTCCTTAGCTTTTAATTCATTGACACATTCAGTTCTTTAAGGGTTTAGTGTTTAATGATAACAAAAGGTTTCCAATGTGAATATTTACTAAGTAAACCCATCGCATTAATATATGATTTTCTCTACCTTGTTAATATTGTTCTTGCTTTAATTAACTGTTCATGTATTTGTCATGTACATTGAAAATGTTCTGTAGTTGGAATATGTTAAATGTATTAGATATTAATGTATTGGCCTCTGAGTTCTTGATGAACTCATGCTCAATTCCAGCTCTATTGCACCGCGTCCAGGGGTCCAAAGTCAGTTGCGTTCACTCTTCTCTACTGCTGGGCCTATCTTCTTGAGGCTCAATCCTAGAGACCAGTCCTCTGTCCCTTTACTCCTTTTATCATTATTACTACCTTCGTTAATTTAGTTTACTGCCTCTAATAGTTTAATGTTTAGTTGTACTTCTCATGTATATAACACTCATATATTAGAATACATGCTTTCCTTTTTCCTTTATGCTTTAGTATTATATGAACATAGGCAAACCTTAAACAATATAGGATTTTAAAAAAGGGAAAATCAGCTAATAGTAGGTTTTTAGTTCGCAAGTTGTAATCTGCTCACTATTTGCGGCGTTTTTTCACTTACCCTTCTCTTCTTTAAAAGATTTTGAAACACAGAACTTCGTGAAAAGCAGTTCTATTTCTAAAAGGAAAACCAGATTTCAACTCTCGTTTTCTCAAAGGAAAAAATCAGAACTTCAGAAAATCGTCGCTTTAAGGAATTTCCAGCAAATGACCTTTTCTTTGAAAATCCTTTGAATATAAGGTAAATTTTAGATATGATTTTTTTCAAACATCCTTTTATCATTATGTAAATAACCATCCCCCAAATGAAAGTATTTTCATAACTCAATCTCTTTATTTTAAAATTTAGACCACTTATGTGCCGATTTCAAGTTCTTTTAACATCTCTTATGAACCCTTTCATGAACTCATATCCTTTTAAGACTCTGCATTCTTTATCATCCTTAGGTGTACAGTAAGGATCCTTCCTTATTATTAATCAAAGCTTTTTTCCAAATAATTGATCCCAAACTTAGTCTAAATCCTATGGAGCTACCTCATGTAGATTTCAAGGGGTGCCTAACACCTTTTCCTTAAAAGAACAAGAACCCTTACCCATAATCTCATTGGTTAGAAGACCCGTAAAGAACATGACTTAGTAATTAAATAGGTACACTAGTATACCTTTAAATATTAGGTGGCGACTCTCTTTCATCAATAACAGAGAAATCACAAGTTGAATCATATCTTGACTAGTGCAAAATACGGTGCAACAACATCTAGCATGGGCAGACGTGCCTGGATCTGCACAAAAAGATGTGTAGATGCATAGAGTAGTGACGAAACCAGGTCAAGAAACCTACTAGGACATGATAAATAGAACAAAATATAATAACGAGGAGTAATGAAAAAGCAGAGAGATAAATGCTAACGAAGCAATTTAATAACGTAAGCTAATGACAAAATCGTAAGCATAAAGATAACCATGAGAAAGCAATTAATGAGAACCACATTAGTTAAATACGGACAAAACTAATAAGACAAGGAAGAATAAAAGCAACACGAACCGTCCAACCAATAACTCTTTTCATTATGAAATGCACAACAAGAATCACAACCAAGATACCACCTCTTATTCACTTTTCACAATTTCAATCACAATCTTTCCTTATACCGCCGCGTGAGCCTTATATTTAGTAGTTTGAAAATATTTTTTCCGAAAAAGCTACACGCACTTTAGCCTACCTTATGACGCCGCGTGGCTTCAAGTAATTCCCTTACTAGCAACACGCACATAAATACCACTTATGCCGCCGTATGCACATTAACCTCTATCCTTATATCGCCGCATGCGCATCAATATCACAACACAATAACAACTTGCAACACAAGTGTCCATATACCACAACTTGCCAAAAATCAATAATATCAATATTCACAACAAATAGCCCATGGCTCAATCACAATGTGTACAAGAATATCGATAATAATAATGAATGTGAATTGCTCAACAAGGAAGATATCTCAACAATTAACAACTTCACCTCAATGTGATAAATTCTTTCACAACTTCAATACGAATAACTCAACAAGAAGATATTTCACGAAATAACAACTTCAATTATAAGTAATTCAACAATTACAAATGTAACAAGGCAATAAGCAAGGCAATAACTTCAACTAGGCATATAAGAGCAAAACAACAAGTAAGAGGTAGAACAACAAGTAAGAGGTAGAACAACAAGTAAGAGGTAGAACAAGTGTTAACAAAGTCATATAAAGTATTTAAGGATAGACTAACACATGTAAGAGTAGATTAACAATAAAAATTAAAACATGATATGACAATTCAATTAAAGACATGAAAAGAGTTTAAATAACCTAAACGAGTCAAATACCACATATAACCCGTATACCCACTCATCACCTTGCGTACACGGCTTCCACATAACACAAATCGCACAATCAATCCCAAACCCTAAGCGGTAGTTTTCCCACACAAAGTTAGGCAAGATACTTACCTCAACTAGGTTAACTCAACCCTTGGAAATAGCTTTTTCCCTAAAATCTGCATCCACATGGCTTAAATCTAACAAAAATTAACTTAATATCATCAAACAATGCAAGCAAAAATAATTAAAATAGATAAAGCTACGATCTTTACACTTTTTTAAAAAAGTCACAAAAGTCAATCCCGGGCCCGCAGTCAAAATTCGGGTCCAAGGATAGATTCCGACTACCCAAAACCCCATGAATCCATATATGTGATTAGTTTCAAAATCCGAGTCCAAATCGACTCTCAAAACTTAATTTCTCATTTTTCAAAAACTTAACAAAATATCCCAATTTTTCCTCTTTGATTCACATAAATTTGATGTTAAATCTAAGATATAATCATGAAATATAGTTGGAAATTTATTAGAATCACTTACCCAATGTTTGTAGATGAAAAATCCCTCTCCAAAATGCCTCCTACCGAGTCTAGGGTTCTAAAATGTGAGAAATGAGACTAAATCCCGACTTATCTAACCTTTTGTTCAGTTGCAGTTGTCACAGTTACGATATGGCAATTGTGAAGAAAAGCTCACAATTGCGGCACTGACAGTCCTAAAGGAAACCTCGCAAATGCGAATGTTGTACCCTTCCCAAAAGCGACACATTCATCGGAAATGCGAACCTAGCCCAGCCCAAGTCATCTCCGCAATTGCGACCCAGGCATCGCAATTGCGATACCTGTGATCCCCCTGCTAAGGTTCCAATTGCGACCCTGGTGTTTCCAAATGCGACACCAGAGGCATCATCACACAAGATTTTTGTTTTCAGTCCAAAACATTCTGAAATATATCTAAAACTAATTCGATCTCTCGGGGCTCCAAACCAAATATCCACACAATTCTAAAAATATCATACGAACTCGCTTGCATGATCAAAATATAAAAATAATATCTAAAACTACGAATTAGACACCACAACGCATGAATTCAAAGTAAAATTTAAGAACTTCTAGAATTGCAACTAAGTGTCTGAATCTTATCGATTCAACTCCAAACGATTCCAAATTTTGTAGACAAGTTCTAAATAGTACAATGAACCTATTCCAAGTAAACCAAATTCTGAACCCGATAGCCAAAAGTCAACCTATGACCAAACTTCTAAACTTCAAATTACTAATTTTCGGCAAAACAACACAAATCAACCTACCGACTTTCAAATTCGATTCCGGGCATACGCCCAAGTCCAAAGTCACAATACGAAGCTATTGGAGCCATCAAAACACTGATCCGGTATCGTTTTTGCAAAAGCCAAAGTTTGATCAAGATTTCTAATTTAAGCTTCTAAGTCAAGAACCAAAAGGTCTAAATCAACCTGAAATCTTCCCAGAACGAAAACAATCAATCCCGTAAGTCATAAAACTATAAACACATATGTGTGAAGCATCAAAAGGGAAAACTATGCGCAATTACACAAAACGACCGGTCGGGTAGTTACCCATCAAAAATTGGTGGGATCTGAGTCGAGATAGACAAAATTTGAATATGAAAGTTTGTTGGATAAAAATTTAAAAACTCAATAAGTTCAGCGTATAACCTAGAATACAATGGTATAGACCAAAGAGCATCGTGAAATTCTTTATCACTACAAAAAAGTGTTAATTACCTGGGGATATTACTTGGAAATTTTTTCCCAAAAATTTCTTACGATATTTTATACAGAATTATGAAATTCCTATATTCTAACATATTTTGCCTGTGAAAAGTATTTTCCAAGAAAGTTCCTAGGTTAATTTTGCGTCATTTTGCGCCAAATTATTAAATGGAAAATTATTTGGGGAAATTAATCTACAAGTATCGTTTTTATAGGTGAATTCACAAGTAAAGAACAAAAACAATTTCTTTTGTCAATTTGCAAGAAAAACCCCATGTAATGCTACCTGCAGATTTTTGCTAGGGATACTTAACCATGGAATTACCTAGGGATATTCTTACATGGAATATTATTTGAGAATTTAGATTGAGGATTTATTTTTTGGGGATTTACTTGGGAATTTTCTTATCTGAAAAATTATTTTGGGATTTTATTTTGGGATTTAGCTAGAGATTTTTCTTGTGAATTTGCATACTTGGGGATTTACCTGGGAATTTTGCTGCTGCGATTTAGCTAGCGGTTTTTGCTTACGAATTTACCTGATATTTATTTGATGATATTTTCTTTAAAAAATATTTATGAAATTAAAAAATAATAATATAAAAATGACAAAGACATTACTAATGAATATTATTGTTAAACACTTTGTCACACGCCATTAGGGATTAATCTCACCCTAATAATATCTTAAAAGGAAAAAGTTTAAAGGAACAATTTTGATGGAATTATTAATAAAATTATCGTATTTAGTTAATTTATTTATTGATGGCAATGTCATGCATAGTTATCAATTATCTTAAAGTTAAATTCAGTTAAAATCTAACCCCATATGAACGGTAAAAATTACATGGGGCGCCCTATTTGGTCGCCCCCATTTAACCTATACCCACTTTTTAAAATAGTTTTAACTTGTACCCGCTTTTTAAACAACTTCATGCCTCTTTTTCCTCCTCCTTCTCCTTCTTCTTCTTCTTCTTCTTCGGGTGACAAATAATTTTATATGATGGTTGTGAACATATTTTAATGTAGTTTATGATGTTTTACAATGGTGAGCTGTTATGATGCTTTATTTTTTGCTATTGCTTAGGGTTTCTTCTTCTTCTTTTTCTTAATTGCAAAATGAGTTCATTAGATTTATTGTTGTTTTTGACAAATTGATGATTGGGGTTTGTTCCGAATGATATTTGGAGGTTATGTTTCAAATTTGAGCTCATTTGGAGTAGATTTAGGTATTAAATCGTAAATAGGATTGTTATAATTCGAAAAATAAATTTCTGTTTCTAGGCAATTAGCACTTCAGGCCTATTTGGCCTTAAGTGCATAAAAACGCCGGTTGCACTCCAGACCTTTTGGCCTTAAGTGCATCTGAAGTGTGTTTTTCACTTCAAACTTATTAGCCTTAAGTGTAGCAAAACGTGTGTTGCACTTCATACCTTTTGGCTTTAAGTGTATCTGAAGTGCAAATTTTCAATTCAAACTTATTGGCCTTAAGTGTAACAAAACGTTTGTTGCACTTCAGACCTTTTGTCTTTAAATGCATTTGAGGTGTAATTTTTCACTTTAGATTTATTAGCCTTAAGTGTAGCAAAACGTTTATTGCACTTCAAACCTTTTGGCCTTAAGTGCATCTGAATTAAAAAATTTCACTTCATTGGCCTTAAGTGCATGAAACCATTGGTTACACTTCAGACCTATTTGGCCTTAAGTGCATTTGAAGTGCAAATTTTAACTTCAGACTTATTGGCATTAAGTGCATGAAACCATTGGTTACACTTCAGACATATTTAGCCTTAAGTGCATCTGAAGTGCAATTTTTCATTTCAGACTTATTGGCCTTAAGTGAATGAAAATGTTTGTTGCACTTCAGACTTTTTGGCCTTAAGTGCATCTGAAGTGCAATTTTTTACTTCAGACTTATTGGCCTTAAGTGCATCTGAAGTGCAATTTTTCACTTCAGACTTATTAGCCTTAAGTGCATGAAACCATTGGTTGCACTTCAGACCTATTTGGCCTTAAGTGCATTTGAAGTGCAATTTTTTCACTTCAGGCTAATTATTTTTAACCTCAGACCCGATAAGTTTGAAGTTGATCGTAAAGTGGGTACGCTTACAAATATTTTTACAAAGTGGGTATAGATTCAATTGTGATCCCAAAATCGGGTATAGACGCAAAAGTCCCATGTGAAGGTCAATGATGTGATACTTTTTTGAACTGAATACTACAAATCACTAGGAAAAGGCGGCTACTTATACACTATTAACAAAATAATTTTTATAAAATATAACTAATGTTGAGATGATATCATTAGAAAATATACTAAATAATATAGAATAATTTACGTATAAATTTTAAGTAGAGAAAATATTCAGTTACATTTTTCATTACTA
This sequence comes from Nicotiana tabacum, assembly GCF_000715075.1. Classification (NCBI taxonomy): domain Eukaryota; kingdom Viridiplantae; phylum Streptophyta; class Magnoliopsida; order Solanales; family Solanaceae; genus Nicotiana; species Nicotiana tabacum. The sequence goes on along the minus strand of NC_134091.1, from coordinate 74,949,326 downwards.
AATAATATAGAATATTTTAGGTATAAATTTTAAGTAGAGAAATATTGAGTTATATTTTTCATTATTATGAAGTTTTGTCTTCTTCAATAGATAGATCTGTATTAAACAAAAAACTAATGTTTTTAATTATATATCCTACTTATATAATATTTTATTTTTAAATGTATTAAAAATGATAAAACTTAATTATAATATGTTACTTAATGATATTTATTTGTAAATATTATAACTGGGGCTTAAGTATTGCATGTCTTCTAAATTTTGGTTTCAAACATCCTTGATTAACTTCGAATTAACTCGATCACATGTTTGTGGTCAGAATTGGAAAATAATCTTTATCAATTACTTAATCATGTGAAGTATGTTTAATTTTTGTTTAGAGCAATTATTATAAAAACAATTAATGTGATATCCAAGGTATTTAAATGTCTTATTACCAATTTTTTTATTTAAGATCTCTAATTTCCAAAATTGTGTTCTTAAAAAAAATCTAGAGAGAAAAAAAATACACATGATATGAATGGTCAATGATCGTAATTTGATCGATTTGGTTAAACTTGAATATAAATTCTATTGTGAATTTGTGAGTTCATATTTACTGCATCTTTCTCCACACAAAATAAAATATAATTAATAATAACTAGTTTACATTTTCATTTATAAGTGGATGAAAAATGAAAAAGAAAGTGTTGCAAGCTATAGTCTCGCTATCGCACATCGGATAAAAACGGTAACATTTCACGCTTTATAGTGAGCAACTTAATCTCGTGTGATGCATCTGTCACGATCTATTTTCCACCATAGGCCATACTAGCGCCCAACGCTGTCGTTAGACAAGACATCAATTTAATCAATACGAAAATCGACAGTTCCTAATATATTTTAAAATAATGGTAAAATAACTAAGTGAAGTTGCTATGTTTTTTATAAAAATACTAGCATTATCTTCGAGATTAAAATATGATCAAAATGCAACACCGAATGCCGTAACAAAAATACATCCAAGATTAATAGTCTAAATTTCCAAAATTCGGTGTCACAAGTGCATGGGCATCTACTAGAATATATACTACTACTACTACTACAACAACGGTCTAGAAAAGAAATTAGACAGAAACTTTGATGGGTCACTGACCCCACTCATGAATATACGTGTAAGTTATGAAATTCAAAAAAGATTCGGACGGATACGCACAATGCGTGAGAAATCCGTATTAGGAAGTATAAATTCCACGACTAATCAAGTAGCTCGTCAAGTATATAAAATAGTAAGGTTCGATACTATATGCAAGTCCAATCTCACGCTAAAATAACAATTAAGGCATTTAAACAAGCAAGAATAACTCAAACAATACAATTAAAACATGGTGCGAGTCTAAGTTTACCCGAACATAATCAAAAATTCTAGCATACTCACGGACACTCGTCACCTCATACGTGCGTAGCTCCCATAACACGTAGCACATAAAAAATATAGCACCTACGGGGTAAATTCCCTCTTATAAGGTTAGACAGGAGACTTACCTCGCTCTGAAATCCAATAACCGGCTCCAACGCCTCTCTAACACCTCAAACTAATGCCAAATGATCCGAAACTAGTCAAAGAACATGCAAACCAATAAAACTATACCCAAAGACTCATAATTTAATCAATTAAAAATAATTTTTAACTCCACACGAAATGTCAACAAGGTCAACCCCCGTGCCCACGCTCCCAGATTTCACAAATTCTCGAAGATAAATATTATCCATAGCATCATGAACTTAAATATATAATTTATTCCTAATTCCATATCCAATTTCGTGATCAAAACTAAAACAAAATACCATTTCTAAGTTTTCTTCCTAAATCCCATAATTTCTACCAATTTAAATGTTTAAATCCATACATAATCCATGTATTTAACTCACAACAAGTGAAAATCATTACCACATGATAGATGATGAAAATGGCTCCTCCAAATTGCTCAAAATTGCCTTAGCAAAAGAGAAATGAGTTGAAATGAACAAATTTCCGATTTGTTAACTTATATTCTGCACAGGCCCGTCCTCTTCGCGATCGCGGAAAACTCTTCGCGATCACGAAGGCAAAATCTACAGCTACCAAAAAATCCTCTTTACGAACGCGAGATCGTGTCTGCGAACGCGATGCCTTACCTAGCCTACACGAACGCGAAGGCTAACCTCCAGTCCCAGGTTTTTCTTCGCGAACGCGACCTCCCTGTTGCAAATGCGAAGCACCACTGCCCCAAGCCTCTATGAACACATCTCACCTAATGCGAATGCGAAGCACAAATGGCCTCCAGCACAAATCGTTCATCGCGAAGGCGTGCCTCCCAACGCGTTCGTGAAGAACAAAACCAGAGCCAGCAACTAGCAGCAGCAAAGCGCTCCAACATGGTCCGAAACAATCCCAAAACACACTTGAGGCTCCCGAAATCCCGTCCAGTCATACAAGCTAGTCCCAATACCTTATCCAAACTTATCCAAAGGCTCGAAATGCCACAAATAATATCAAAATCAAGAATCGGTGATCAAAATCTTTCTTTTAACTTTCAAACCTTCAAAATTTGTCGAACGCATCCGAATCATACTTAGACTTTACGGATTACGACTAAGCTACGCACACTAGTTCCAACAAACTAAATGAACCTATTCAAGGTCCCGAAACATTGCCCGGAGTCCTATAATGCCAAAGTTCACTCTAAATCAAACTTAGCTAATTCAAAACCTTCAAAATACAAACTTCCGATAATAAGTGCCGAATCACTCCTGAAATACCCGATACTCAACCCGAACATATGTCCAAGTTCGAAATTACCTTACGAACCTATAGGAACCTTCAAATCTTGATTCCGAGATCGTTTACTCAAAAGTCAAACCTTGGTCAACTATTCCAACTTAAAGCTTCCGAATTGAGAATTATTCTTCCAAATCGACTCCGAACTTCTTGAAAATAAAAACCGATTACACGTGCATGTTATAATACAAAAAGTGAAGCTACTTAAGGTCTCAAACCCACTGAACGACATTCTATAGTTCGAAACGATCGGTTGGGTCGTTATATTCTCCCTCACTTAAACATACGTTCGTCCTTGAACGTGCCAAGAGTCATTCCCAAGCTGCCGAATCACTACATAACTCCCCGTGTACACACTCGTGCTACCTCAATCCATAGTAGCATATTAGCTCAACCCAGGCTGAATATCCTTCATGCTACCTTAATCCACAAGCCTTAGAACCAAATTCCAATATCTGAAATTTCCCAAAAGGTCCGATTCTTGCATACATACACTGTATCAATCTCCACAAGTTGTACCAAAATATAACTATACACCTAAGTAGTAACCACACGATGTACCGTATTGCTCATATGCCCATAGTAATATCATCCAACTATAATAGCTGCAAATTTTTGAACCTAATACCGGTAGTATACCTCCTGACACATAAAAGCCTCGTTCCAACCCTTGCAAAACTGCAATGATGAAAGTGATGTGCAGAAACTCATAACCACTCGTCAAATCAATAATTCATGGAAATAAATACCAAGACAATTTTAGTATTTTTAAATTTATAAGAAGTAAGATAAATAAAAAAAAATGCTAGACAAAATACCAACTAGATAAAATCAAGGAAAATATTTTTGTTGTTTTCTTTTTTAGGAAAAAATAAAGCAAAAAGGTAAAAATAATCAAAATAGCATTACTACACCTAAAACCAACACTAAGCACTAAACAATGTAAAATTTCGAGGAAGGTCAAAATTTACATGTCTACAATATCTTCGAGCTTTAAACGTATTGTTGGACTTTCAGTTGATGTTAATGGAATGGATGAACTCTAACAGCGGGTGGACAATTGTGGACTCAGGAGTATTAACTTATTTCGTAGTGGTTATAACCATGGGAATGTCATTGGAAGATGTCGATATAAGGTTACACATGTGGGCTATCTCCTGTGAGGAAGTTAGGGGTTGCATGATTTCTGATGAAGTTCCCATGAAAAGTTTTACCTTCTATCCAATGGGAGGAATAGACTGTTATGCGGGTCTGGATCACCCGAGGAAGATGGCACGACTGTCACGAAGTTGAGTGTGCATTGGGGTTGATAATTCGGGTTGTGCTATGATTTGTGCAACCTGAACTTACAAGAAATTCAGCTGGGTATTAGTGCATGATCGTGGTAATTGAGAAGGAGAAGTCATTGTGTGTTCTTGGTTTATATGATTGTGGCTTAATGCCAAGTGGGGGAGTCTATAGTCGGTGATTGGGTAACGTGGTCATATGTCTTTGCAATTTCTAGATTTCGGTACATTGGTGGATTAGTTATGACTGAGGAAGAGAACATCATGGGTAATTCGATCAAGTAATCTAATGGATGTGTGCTACATTTCGCCTTATCGATTCATGTGAAGATTGTGGGATGACTCGAATTTTATGCTTCATTGTAAATGTGATGTGCAAGGGAAGGTACACTCGGTTGCTTCTTTGGAGTATTCATGTGCTAACGGAGCACTAGTTGTTTGGTTATATAATCGGACTAGCTTAGAGTGGGCGACTTCATACAATGGTTCTAGTAGGTTTGAGATTTAAGGTGTGGTGCCTAAGGATTTTCGGGTTCATTGTGTGGCTGAGGATTGGGTTTTTCAGTGGAGTGTGAAAGATGCTCGAAGTATTTCTATATTATTACCGGGTCTACGTGCGGTGTTAGAGAGATGAAAGGAACATTGTCGAATTCGCAGAAGGTCTCATCGAAACGGGCATATCAGTAGGAGGTACTATTGACTAGGAGGTACTATTGAGTGCATGAGAGGGTATAAAATGGCTTATGGGTATTGAGATGACGTGGTCTTATGATGTGGGGTCACTCGGGGCGAGTGTTGATTTAGATCCATTGTATGATGGGAAGATAAGTGTTATTTTGAAAGCAGGTCAAGAGGAAGTCCGAAGAAGTTGGGTTAGTTTAGCATAAGCTTGGAGCAACAAGATAGGAGAAATAATCGGTTCCTTCGGTATGATAAGACCAAATAGGTGTTTCGTGGAAATTCTTGTGGATTGGGAGTCTCCATAATTTGGTTGATTTAGAGGTATTCAATTTTGACGATTTTGTTAGGTGCAAATGGATCCCGAAAGAGTTATGACAGTTTAGACCACAATTTAAGGTGTGTGTCTTGTGAGATTATGGGAAGTTGGTTGTGTGTTGTAATTTTTCTTCTGAATTAAGTTAAGTGAAAGGTTTCTAGCCAATAAAGTGTTATTCTACTGGTGGTTCAGGAGTTTAGATAAAATTCTTGTACTCTCGCGTAATAGCATGATAGATGCAGTCAACGATGTGGAATTGAAATTGAAGAATCAAGGTTGCGGTTCAGTTTTGACAAGAATGTCATGATTTTGAAGGAGCGGGGGAGATTTCAGATGTTCAGAGTATACATGAGCTACTTTACTGTCGCCTGAGAATGGTGTGTTTTGTGGAATAGGCGTTGTGTATTGATTTGCGGAAGATTGACTAGCACTACAGAAATATCATGGTTGGTAGCTGCTGATGTTCAGATTTTGTTACTTGGTACGGAAGGTTGTGGGAGTATCTCCTATGGGATGATTATGTAGGTGTGACGTGTCAATCATTTAAGTAGTAGAGATTGGGGTCAGGTACAGAGATTCTGTTACTGTCACAGGTTTCCTGTTAATCTCATTTAGATTGTGTTTATGGATAATTTGCTTACCTAGCGGGTTAGGTTAGGTGCCATAATGACTAGTTAAATTTTGGATCATGACAATCTCCTCAGGGTTATGTTTATGCACTTGGCATGCTTGTGGTTGATATACGTGTGTCTAGTGAGTATGATCATTTTGGCTCGATGGGTATTCCCATACAAATTGTTACATGTGGATCGGGTGGCACGCCGCTATGGGTATGATCTTTGTATTGGTTTATACGCTGCAACGGTATTATATGTGAATTGGGCTGCATGCCGCAATGGTGAGATGTTGGATACAGTTCCTTATACTTATTTTGTGTGTTTGCTTCTCGTCTGTGAAATAGGTTCATAGCATTGGTTTGGTTGTTTTATTCATTATGCGGGCTGGATAGTTCTTTAATCGGGTTTTCTTTCCTTATTGGTCATATTCGAGATGTGGCTTGTTGGCGCATGAAGGGCGTAATATGAGATTTTAGATGGGGCTTGATGTGGCTTGATGACTGAGCGGCTTGTACTGGGTGAGACGAGATTATTGGACCTGAATCAGTGCAATCAGATTTGTATAATGTATGCTTGGAGGGGGAATGTTTCTAATCAGTTCAGAATGCGATAATGGTTCTTGTCGAGTGGAGAATTTTAAAAAATATATTAAAAAAAAAGTTTCACAAAAATATTTTTACTCAGTTTAGTGATTTTTAAGTTGTAGGCTTTAGGAAATACTTAGTAATAGTAGTAGTTAAATCTCTTTAATATAGTTACTATATTTTTCTATCTAATATTTATTCTCTATTAATCTAAAGCAATTGGAATTTGTTTTGCTAATTTAATTTAGTAGTATTTAAATTTTTGTGTTTGTTACTTTGGATTATCTTTAAAAAATGAAAAAACAAAAAGAGAAACAGAAAGTAAAGAATGGAAAAAGCAAAACTAAAAGCAAGAAAAGAAAAGTGAAAGCGGTCCCTTATCCTCCTTTATTATTTTATTTTTAGATATATATTTCTTTTTCTCTCAATCTTTAATCGCCTCTTCCCACCTCACATGTCCACATGATTCCCTCTAACAAACTACAATTCACATCTGCTTATTCTAGAAAAATCCTTTCTTGGGCACCAAGTTCACGTGATAAGAGAGAGTCCAAAACTGGAAGGGATAAAAAGGGGGATTTTTAGAAAAAAAAAACAGAGAGGGAGGCGGCGAGATTAGCAGCGAAAATACCCTTAGCCGCCGCAGACCGTCTTCTACTCCCTCACGTTCTCTCCATGGAAATAAACTCTTGAAAATCAGCCCCTTAAACCATCTAAAAATCTCCCAAGAAGTGCAGCAAAAAACAGTTATGAACAGCTCCAAAAACGACCTCAAATCTGTCCCAGAACCAGCAGCAAAACACCTCCGAAAACCAGTCAAAACCCGCTCCAAACCCAGCCGAAGAACAAAAAAACAGCTCCCTCTTCGCACAAAAACAGCAGCTCCAAAGTCAAGTTCGAGATCACCAGAAGCAATTTCGATCAGAGGTTCCGATCGTGGTTCGCTTTTCCAATCCCGGCTCCTGTTTGTACTACCGTTGCTATAATTGAAAGGGTGTCGCACCTTGAGGTCCATTCTTTTCTTAAATATTCTGCTTTGATCCCATTATTTGTTGTTAATTATTATTTAGTTGCCCATGATTTGTCACTGATTTAGCTAGATTACATTTATAAGATAATAATTGTTTGAGTTGTCGATTGAATTTCTTTAGTTGAGTACATGCTGGGTTATCAGTTTATCGGCTATAGGTTTTAGTATAATGAACTAAAGCAAAGTTGGATCCTAACTAATCAAGTTGGTCGTGCGGTTGTCGGTTTAAAATTGGACCTGAGGCTTGATCAATAATGAGATAGAATATAAGCTTAAGAAAGATTTTGTTATTCTTGTTTCATCTCTCCTCGCTAGTAGCATATTTTGGCCGACCATACATGGGTAGTCAAACCTTAGGTATTTTATTTGAGGTGAGAGGTTGTTCCCTTTAGTTTATACTCAGGAGAGTGCCCCGAAGAGATTTTGTTTTTGTAAATATTATTTTACTCAGGGGAATACCCTGCCATATATGTAAATAGAAGCAAAGGAGGACATCATTGAGGAAGCTTTGGTATAGAATTTTAGTATTTTTCTCTTATTTTATTTTCTCTTATTTAGGTGAGGACTACCTCGAGCCTCTTGTGTATTTTTTTTTCTTTGTGTGTTTTTACCTCGATCTGAGTATTCTTAATAGCCAATTTGATCAAGTGTGCAACCGTACTAGTTACGGGACTTGGGGAATGCTTAACACCTTCTCCCCGAGTCAAATGAACCCCCTTATTCAGAACTTCTGGTGCAGTCGGGTTTAGAGTCAAATGTAATTTGAAGGAAATTATTTTTTTTAAAATGGTGACCTGGCACACCGAAACCAAATGTTAGGTGGCGACTCTGAAAAATCTTTTGAAACACAAACTCTTGTCACTTTCAATTGAAAATCCTTTTAAGCTTAAAAACCACTTTTTATCATTTTAAGAGGTTTAAAGGGTTAAAAAGGGGTGTGACAGCTTTGGCGACTCTGCTGAGGAGTTACAGGTTTGAGCTATTACTTGATCTTGTTGGCTTTTTAGAATATTCGTTTGAGGTTTTTATGTTCTTTATTTGCTTTGTTTGATTTGTATTTTGCTTATTTTTTTTATTATTTGCTAGTTGTTTATGTGTTTACACTTTTTCCTTTTATGTGTTACTGCTTTATAACTGTTAGCACTTGCATAACCCTGCTTCAATTCTTTCTGCAACAAATCTTGTAGTACGCGTCGCATACACAAACTCTTTGTTGAGTCACCCTTATTTTAGGAGGGGGCTGTCGGACGTATGGAGTTGGTGGAAAGCTTGAGCAGCCATTATCGACCATACGCTCCCCCGAATTACCTTGTTAGTGAACCCCAAACATAGGTCAGCCTTAGGACATTACTATGTGCATCATATTATTATGACATAGCAGGAGCCGGTCCTAGGTACCGTGTTCCTTTATAGGAAGCCTGTCCAAGTTGTGTCAAATGGGCCCACCGGCCCAAAAGGACATTCAATCATCCTATGTGCTAAACGTTGTATCTTTGAGGGTAGAAAGGTCATTTGGCGGATTGATGTTTGGGAAAGAAGGGTGAAAAATGAAGGAAGAGAGAATATTGAGGGATTTATCACTTTTCGTTTTCTTACCCCGTTTTCTAAAAAGAAAAAACAAAAAAAAAGATTTTACACTTTCTTATCATTTTTCAAAAAAGACAAAAAAAAAAAAAATTTTCCAAATTAGTTGCATTTTTCAAAGATTTCTCCCATATCCAATCCTCCCGAACTATGCATACCTGATTCTCGTCTTTTGGGATGGGATACGTAGGCAACCCGCATAGGATCCGGTCTTCCTAGTGAGTCTCAAGTTCTTAGCTTCGGGGGTCGTAGCCAAATCTTGCATGTTTAGCCATACTTGGCCACATCGACCTTTTTTGCAAAATAGGGCTATTTTCTCAAAGTGTCTTGTTAACTTATGTCTTAGATTCCTAAGTCCACAACAAGGTGTCCTCTTAGGTTAAGGTCCATTCTTGCTGAATTTGCATGCTCAGTCATTTTTGGCCACATAGGTTGCAAATGGGTCATTTTTGTAAAGTAATTTTGGGGATTATGATTCCTTGAAGTTTAAGGCCAAATAGTACTTCGTGAGGTGTTTCCATGTCTTAGAGGTCACCTTATTGAGTTTGCATTTCTAGCCACATTTTGGCCATGTAGGCCAGTTTCCAAAAAATGCCCTAATCGTGTCTTGCATGTGTCCAATAGGAGGTTTTATGGCTCATGTTGTGTCTTGAGTCACTAACTCTGTTTATTCTTATCCTTCTCATCCAGGTTTGGATCCACTTACCAGAGCTTGAGCATGACAGACGCCCTAGGACCATCCCAGTCAGGACTGTTGCCTTCAGAAGCTGTTTGAGGAGACTTTTTATATTTTTAAGTCTGTTTCCATGTTTTATTTTACTTTCTTGTCTTGTCCAGTAGTATTGAGTCTTTTAGGTGATGTCAGAGTCTGTCATAGTCTAGCTGAGTCTGTCGAGTCTTTTGTCATCGTACTTCCCATTTGTATTTGAAAACCAAAAAAAAAGTTATAAATGAAAAATCCAAAAAGCTTTTTGCTCTTTAGTTTATTTTGTCCATCACTTTTCCAGAACTACGCTTGGTCTGATTCATGTGGAACATGATACGTAGGCAATCTATATCGGGTTCGATCAAATCATTTTTAAAGTTAAAGGAAAAAAAAGAGATGATGTTGTGGGATGTGAGGAATGAGAGGAAAGAAAAGAATAGTAAGAAGAAAGAGAAAGAGAGGAAAGAAAATGATGTAAATCAAAGAGCGTTAAAGAGACAATAAAAGAGGAAGGTTGGAACGAGCAAATTTGGATGATGCCATATGATCTTGTGACCCTCAAAGTCATTCTAGAACCATAAATTGTTGCTAGGTGCATTGCACGTAATGTGATATTATTAAGTGATAAATGCCCTAACGCTAACATGTTGGATTTGTTTTGTTCCTCTTTGTTACCTTTATTATTGTAAGTCAGGATGGTGGTTAGTTTGTGGCACTCTGGCGAGTCATCCATATAATACTAGGTCAAAGCGCAAGGCAGTCATGGCTAGTAAAGAATTGGATACAGGTGTTGTTGCCCCATCGAGGGAGATTGTGGAATCGGAATCTAAGTTGAAAGAGGAGGTCCAAAGGTTGAAACAACAGATGGCAGAGATGTATCAGGCTTGGATCAGGGGGCATCCTCCACCCTCATTCCCACTAATTACATAGAAAGCCCTGCCACTATCCCACCACTATCACAATCCCAGATTCCCACTACCGTTGATCTTTCCCCTCAACATGCACCAGGCTTTACCCCTTATCACTACTACCCTGGCACCTCGTCCCAACCATTTCATGCTCCACCGGCCAAAAACAAACCCATATACTACCCCAACATCCACTCTTGTTTTTGTAGTCCCTCCACAAGCTACCATCCATCGATCTTCTAATGAACCCGCATTGAAAGTTCACGATGCCCAATACTATGCTCCAAAACCAACTTTCAAGGTCCCAGATCCCTATTGTTATACCCTTCCCGTTGAGCCTCCTGTTGAAACCGAGAAGCCCGCTAAGAATGTGAAGCAAGATGAGATATTCAGGAAGGTGAATGGTTTAGAGCAATCTTTAAGGAATATGCAAGGGATAGGAAGCCAAGTAAGTGTGTCTTACAAGGACTTATGCTTGTACCCTGACATCCAACTACCCGTCGGGTTTAAGATGTCAAAGTTTGATCTGTACGACGGACATGGAGATCTTGTGGCCCATTTGAGAGGTTATTGCAGTAAAATGAGAGGCGTTGGTGGGAAGGACGAGCTGTTGATGGCCTATTTCAGTCAGAGTTTGAGTGGGGCAGCCCTGGAATGGTACACCCACCAAGATGCTATCAGGTGGTATACATTGGACGATATGGCTCAGGCCTTTGCCCGGCACTTTCGGTACAATATAGACATTGTCCCGGATCACCTATCCCTAACCAAGATAGAAAAGAAGCCTAATGAAAGCTTTAGGGAATACGGGTTCAGATGGAGAGAAGAAGTTGCTCGAGTCAATCCTCCGATGGAAGAAGACGAGATGGTCGAGTACTTTCTTCAAGCCCTAGAGCCTACTTACTTTGGCCACTTGATCTCAGCCATAGGTAAGCCTTTTAACGATGTGGTAAAGATGGGAGAAAGGGTGGAAGAGGGACTCAAGTCAAGAAAGATCATGAGCTACTCCGCTATAAAAATAACCACACAGGCAATTCAGAATGGCACAGGAAACTTGTTGGCTAAGAAGAAAATGGATGATGTTGCTATGGTTGTTTCTGGACCACGACGTAGCCCAAGGGGTCCGCCTCACCAATATACTCAGCCTCGACCCCAACCCCAAGGCTACATCCAAGCTCCATATAATCTACCATAATATTATTTTACCACCAGACCCTCAATACCATGTTTATCACGCACAGTCATATGCTCAACCCCCTATTTACACGCAGAGGCATGCACCAGCTCCACAAAACTCTTAACCACACCCACAACCCTACCGAAACACTACTAGTTCGAACTTTCGACCCGGTCCTGAGTATAAAAGAGAAAGGCAGCACCGGAAAGAAACCTTCACCCCTCTCGGAGAGTCCTATGCCAATTTGTTTTGAAGGTTGAGGCAATTGGACGTGTTGAGGCCGATTGAGGAAAAGATACTGAATCCACTTCCAAAGAATTTTGATTATTCTCTGATGCGCATATTGTTCTGATGCCCCAGGGAATGACATAGAGAAGTGTTGGCATTTGAAGAGGGCAATCCAAGAGCTTAATGATACAAATCAAATTGTACTCCAGAGCCCGGATACGCCAAACATCAACCAAATCCTTTGCCAGCCCATGCAGAGACACACATGATTAAAATAGTTCGTAAAGATGGGGAGTCTGGGAGCTCTACCAAGCCTGTCATGTACGTCTCTAAGTTTTTTGTCAAGTTAGGGGTTGCAAAACATTCAATATCATCAGTCCCGAAACTAGTAATTGAAGGTGATGAAGAGCTGATCAAGAGGTCCCAGAGCCTATTTTCTGAGGTTGAAATTGGGGAAGGTTCTAGCAACACAGATGTGCATCCTGTTGGACCGAATGTGAAGCTTAGCGATTGAAAAGCTACTCCTCTCCCCACACGGGAAGAGTTTTTGTAGTTTGCTTTGTTTTCTTTTCTATTATCTGGGTTATTTCAGGGTTGTAACCCAGATTTCACTTTTGCTTGTTTTGATATTCAAACCCTTCTATCCTTTTATTCTTGATGAAATGTAGTTTTCCGTTTTCCGTTATTCCTAATGTGTGTTTCATTTTTATTTTTCTTTAGTATAGTTATTTTTATGTTGGTTCCAATGACACGACATGCATGAGGAATTTTCAGCCAGATCTTAAAAGCTAGTCTAGTCTTGAAATAATGAACCAAGAAGTTGAATATGATGAAGAAGCATCATTTGAGGGAAAAAAGGTTGAGACCTCGTCCCTTTGAATTATCGCTGAAGCTGAAATTATGATGATGAGTGGGTCAAAACCTGGCTAGAGCAGCTGAGTTTGATTGATGAGAAAAGATTAGCAGCGATGTGTTATAGTCAATTGTATCAGAAAAGAATGGCAAGAGCATACAACAAGAAGGTACGTCCCCGGAAATTTGAGGTCGGATAACTGGTATTGAAGCAGATCTTTCTACATCAGGCTGAAACTAAAGGCAAGTTCGCCCTAAACTGGCAGGGGTCATTCATTGTGAAAAGAGTGTTGCCCAATGGTGCTTTGTATTTAACAGACATAAAAGGCAAATATATGGGTATGGCTATCAAATCTGATCTAGTCAAGAGATATTATGTATGATTTCTTTGCTTATCTTCGATTGCATTTTTGTATTTGGCATGTTCAAAGTTGGAATGACGAAGGCATTTTATTCTGCTACCCAAACACTTTTATCCTTTGTTATCCCTTTTTAGCCTTATTTATTTTCTTTTATACCCCTCTTTTGGAATCAGAAGTAGATTTAGAAAATAGAAAATAAAAAAACATAAAAGAAACGAAAAAAAGAAAAAAGAAAAAAGAAAAAAAAGAAAAAGAAAAGAAAAAAAAAGAAAAAAAACCAAAAAAAAAAAGAAAAAGAAAAGAACAAAACAAAACAAATTGTGGTTGGAACTAAGTTCGACCTGATTCCTTTTAAGGATACGTAGGCAGCCTTACTCTAAGGTTCGGTCCCATCAAAATAAAAATTCAAAGTTCCCCAGACTCAAAGAAACTGGGGCAGAAGTTTTAGTTTTGCAAAAGATCTGATTTCAAAAGTTGTAATTTTAAACCCTTTCATCTTACGTTATTTTGAGCCTTCATGCCACCCTTTCTTTCTAACCCTGTCCAAAAGCCTACATTACGGTCCAAAGAAAGACCTTCCAATCAATCTTTGAGGATGCCAAGTCAAGCGAGATGGAGGTATGATTTTCTTATATCATGAATAATACTTCGTTCATGGGCACAAGAAAAAATGAATAAAATGAGATAGTCTTATTGGTGAAAACCCTCACGGACACCGTAAGGCGATGGTGAGTTGAGAGAAAAAATTAAAATGAGAGAATCTTATTGGTGAAAATACTCATGGGCACCGTAAGGCGACGGTGAGTTGAGAGATGAACAAATGAGAAAGGCTTGATGGTGAAAACCCTTCGAGGCACTATAAGTCAAATGAGGATCATGGACTTTACAGAGAAGTTAGATCATGAAGGCTCGATTTTGAAGTATGAAGACATGATACAAACTGAAAGTGTGATTGGTCGGACGGATTAGGCTGATCAATCCGAAATGCATGTAATGATCATTGGATCTAGCTGCTTCACTCAGATAAGTCTCTTTTCCACTCTTCTTCAAATAGTCATCTTTATTCAAATTTTTCTTTTGTTCCTTTTGCCAAAAATCACTTCACTTTGTTCTTTTGGTTCTATTTTTCTAAGTCTCTTTCAAGTTAGTCTTTGTAAAACAAGCAAGAAAGGATTTCAAAGCCTACTACCAGCTTTTTAATTGCACAAAGCGAAGTTCAGCCAAGCACATCACAAGTGACATGATTCAAAATGAGCAATGTGGTGATAACCGAAGTTCAGGCGATCAAGTGATTCTTGAATTTTGAGTAAATGCAAAGGTCCAATAATTGTCAGAATGAGAACGCAATACAACAAGTGAGTGTAAGGGATTCGGGTCACTCTAAGGTTTTCGTGGTCGAGGTTTGATCAGGAGGTCAAAAATTCCTTGTTAGCCCGAAGCAGATAGTCAGAATGAAGCATGACAGTGGCAGAAGCGGACACCTTCAGCAATGATGCAACAAACTAACCACTACGTTTTCAAACTAACAATATTTTATTTGTTTGAAACAGGGGCAAGAAAATTTGTTTGATCTGCAGGGACCCTCCATGAGGAAAGCATGGTTCATGGGCAAGAAATTTTATTCATTCTACAGGGATCCTCGATGAGGAAATCATGGTTCAGGTAAGTTTATTTTCGGCTTTTCAGGACCCTCCTGGATAATGGGATTTAGTTTTAAGGTTTTCAGGACCCGCCTGAATAATGAGATTTAGTTTTAAGTTTTCAGGACCCTCCTGGATAATGGGGTTTAGTTTTAAGTTTTCAGGACCCTCTTGGATAATGGAATTTAATTTAAGTTTTCAGGACCCTTCTGGATAATGAGATTTAGTTTTAAGTTTTCAGGATCCTCTTGGCTAATGGGATTTAGTTTTAAGTTTTTAGGACCCTCCTAGATAATGGGATTTAGTTTTAAGTTTTTCAGGACCCTCCTAGATAATGGGATTTAGCTTTTAAATTTGCAAGACCCTCCTCGATAATGGTACTTACTTTTAAGTTTTTCAGGACCCTCCTGGATAATGGGATTTAGTTTTAAATTTTCAGGACCGTCCTAGATAATGGGATTTAGTTTTAGGCTTTCAGGACCCTTCTGGATAATGGGATTTATTTTTCAAGTTTTCGGGACCCTCCTGGATAATGGGATTTAATTTTAAGTTTTCAGGACCTTCCTGGATAATGGAATTTAATTTTAAGTTTTCAGGACCCTCTTGGATAATGGGATTTAGTTTTATGTTTTTCAAGACCCTCCTGGATAATGAGATTTAGTTTTAAGTTTTCAGGACCCTCCTGGATAATGGGATTTGATTTTAAGTTTTCAGGACCCTCCTGGATAATGGGATTTAGTTTTAAGTTTTTCAGGACCCTCCCGGATAATGAGATTTAGTTTTAAGTTTTTACGACCCTTATGGATATTGGGATTTGATTTTAAGTTTTTGGGACCCTCTTGGATAATGGGATTTAGTTTTAAGTTTTCGGGACCCTCCTAGTTAATGAAATTTAGTTTTAAGTTTTCAGGGTCATCCTGGATAATGGGATTTAGTTTTAAGTTTTCAGTACCGTCCTGGATAATGGGATTTAGTTTTATGTTTTCAGGGCCATCCTAGATAATGGAATTTAGTTTTAAGTTTTCAGGACCCTCATGGATAATGGGGTTTAGTTTTAAGTTTTCAGGACCCTCCTGGATAATGGGGTTTAGTTTTAAGTTTTCAGGACCCTCCTGGATAATGGGATTTAAGTTTAAGTTTTCGGGACCATTCTGGATAGTGGGACTTACTTTTAAGTTTTTGGGACCCTCTTGGATAATGGGATTTAATTTTATGTTTTCAAGACCCTCCTGGATAATGGGATTTAGTTTTAAGTTTTTCAGGATCCTCCTGGATAATGGGATTTAGCTTTTAAATTTGTAGGACCCTCCTCGATAATGGGACTTAGTTTTAAGTTTTTCAGGACCCTCCTGGATAATGAGATTTAGTTTTAAGTTTTTAAGACCCTCCTGAATAATGGGATTTAGTTTTTAGTTTTCAGGACCCTCCTGTATAATGGGATATAATTTTATGTTTTCAGGACCCTCCTGGATAATGGGATTTAGTTTTAAGTTTTTTGGACCCTCCTGGATAATGGGATTTAGTTTTAAGTTTTTATGATTCTCTTGGATAATGAGATTTAATTGTAAGTTTCCAGGACCCTCCTGGATAATGGGATTTAGTTTTTAGTTTTTAGGACCCTCCTGGATAATGTGATTTAGTTTTTAGTTTTCAGGACCCTTCTAGATAATGGGCTTTAGTTTTAGTCTTTCAGGACCCTTTTGGATAATGGGATTTATTTTTCAAGTTTTCGGGACCCTCCTGGATAATGGGATTTAATTTTTAGTTTTCAGGACCTTCCTCGATAATGGGATTTAATTATAAGTTTTTAGGACCCTCTTGGATAATGGAATTTAATTTTAAGTTTTTCAAGACCCTCCTGGATAATGAGATTTAATTTTAAGTTTTCAGGACCCTCCTGGATAATGAGATTTGATTTTAAATTTTTAGGACTCTCCTGGATAATGGGATTTAGTTTTAAGTTTTTCAGGACCCTCCCGGATAATGGGATTTAGTTTTAAGTTTTTAGGACCCTTATGGATATTGGGATTTGATTTTAAGTTTTTGGGACCCTCCTGGATAATGGGATTTAGTTTTAAGTTTTCGGGATCCTCCTAGATAATAAGATTTAGTTTTATGTTTTCAGGGCCATCCTGGATAATGGGATTTAGTTTTATGTTTTCAGGACCCTCCTAGATAATGAGCTTTAGTTTTATGTTTTCAGGGCCATCCTGGATAATGAAATTTAGTTTTAAGTTTTCAGGACCCTCCTAGATAATGGGGTTTAGTTTTAAGTTTTCGGGACCATTCTGGATAATGGAACTTAGTTTTAAGTTTCCAGGACCTTCTTGGATAATGGGATTTAATTTTAAGTTTTCAGGACCCTCCTGGATAATGGGATTTAAGTTTAAGTTTTCCGGACCATTCTGGATAATGGAACTTAGTTTTAAGTTTTTAGAACCCTCTTGGATAATGGAATTTAATTTTAAGTTTTTAAAACCCTCCTGGATAATGGGATTTTAGTTTTAAGTTTTTTAGAATCCTCCTGGATAATGAGATTTAGCTTTTAAATTTGTTGGACCCTCCTCGATAATGAGACTTAGTTTTAAGTTTTTCAGGACCCTCCTGGATAATGGGATTTTGTTTTAAGTTTTCAAGACCCTCATGAATAATAGGATTTTGTTTTTAGTTTTCAAGACCCTCCTGTATAATGGGATATAATTTTAAGTTTTCAGGACCCTCCTAGATAATGGGATTTAGTTTTACGTTTTCTGGACCCTCCTGGATAATGGGATTTAGTTTTAAAATTTTAGGATTCTCCTAGATAATGGGATTTAATTTGAAGTTTCCAGGACCCTCCTAGATAATGGGATTTAGTTTTTAGTTTTCAGGATCCTCCTGGATAATGTGATTTAGTTTTTAGTTTTCAGGACCTTCCTAGATACTAGGATTTAGTTTTAGGCTTTCAGGACACTTTCGGATAATGAGATTTATTTTTAAAATTTTGGGGACCCTCCTAGATAATGGAATTTAATTTTAAGTTTTCAGGACCTTCCTGGATAATGGGATTTAATTTTAAGTTTTCAGGACCCTCTTGGATAATGGGATTTAGTTTTAAGTTTTTCAAGACCCTCCTAGATAATGAGATTTAGTTTTAAGTTTTTAGGACCCTCCTGGATAATGGGATTTGATTTTACGTTTTCAGGACCCTCCTGGATAATGGGATTTAATTTTAAGTTTTTCAGGACCCTCCCGGATAATGGGATTTAGTTTTAAGTTTTTAGGACCCTTATGGATATTGGGATTTGATTTTAAGTTTTTGGGACCCTCCTGGATAATGGGATTTCGTTTTATGTTTTCGGGACCCTCCTAGATAATGAGATTTAGTTTTAAGTTTTCAGGGCCATCCTGGATAATGGGATTTAGTTTTAAGTTTTCACGACCCTCCTGGATAATGGGATTTGGTTTTATGTTTTCAGGGCCATCCTGGATAATTGAATTTAGTTTTAAGTTTTCAGGATCCTCCAGGACAATGGGATTTAGTTTTAAGTTTTCAGGACCCTCCTAGATAATTGGGTTTAGTTTTAAGTTTTCAGAACCCTCCTGGATAATGGGATTTAAGTTTAAGTTTTCGGGACCATTCTGGATAATGGGACTTAGTTTTAAATTTTCAGGACCCTCTTGGATAATGGAATTTAATTTTAAGTTTTCAAGACCCTCATGGATAATGGGATTTAGTTTTAAGTTTTTCAGGATCCTCCTAGATAATGGAATTTAGCTTTTAAATTTGTAGGACCCTCCTCGATAATGGGACTTAGTTTTAAGTTTTTCAGGACCCTCCTGAATAATGGGATTTAGTTTTTAGTTTTCAGGACCCTCCTGTATAATGGGATATAATTTTAAGTTTTCAGGATCCTCCTGAATAATGGGATTTAGTTTTAAGTTTTCTGGACCCTTCTGGATAATGGGATTTAGTTTTATGTTTTTAGGATTCTCCTGGATAATGGGATTTAATTTTAAGTTTTCAGGACCCTCCTAGATAATGGGATTTAGTTTTTAGTTTTCAGGACCCTCCTGGATAATATGATTTAGTTTTTAGTTTTCAAGACCCTCCTAGATAATGGGATTTAGTGTTAAGTTTTCAGGACCCTCCTGGTTAATGTGATTTAGTTTTTAGTTTTCACGACCCTCCTAGATAATGGGATTTAGTTTTATGTTTTCGGGACCCTCCTAGATAATGAGATTTAGTTTTAAGTTTTCAGGGCCATCCTGGATAATGGGATTTAGTTTTAAGTTTTCACGACCCTCCTGGATAATGGGATTTGGTTTTATGTTTTCAGGGCCATCCTGGATAATTGAATTTAGTTTTAAGTTTTCAGGATCCTCCAGGATAATGGGATTTAGTTTTAAGTTTTCAGGACCCTCCTAGATAATGGGGTTTAGTTTTAAGTTTTCAGGACCCTCCTGGATAATGGGATTTAAGTTTAAGTTTTCGGGACCATTCTGGATAATGGGACTTAGTTTTAAGTTTTCAGGACCCTCTTGGATAATGGAATTTAATTTTAAGTTTTCAAGACCCTCATGGATAATGGGATTTAGTTTTAAGTTTTTTAGGATCCTCCTAGATAATGGGATTTAGCTTTTAAATTTGTAGGACCCTCCTCGATAATGGGACTTAGTTTTAAGTTTTTCAGGACCCTCCTGAATAATGGGATTTAGTTTTTAGTTTTCAGGACCCTCCTGTATAATGGGATATAATTTTAAGTTTTCATGATCCTCCTGAATAATGGGATTTAGTTTTAAATTTTTTGGACCCTTCTGGATAATGGGATTTAGTTTTATGTTTTTAGGATTCTCCTGGATAATGGGATTTAATTTTAAGTTTTCAGGACCCTCCTAGATAATGGGATTTAGTTTTTAGTTTTCAGGACCCACCTGGATAATATGATTTAGTTTTTAGTTTTCAAGATCCTCCTAGATAATGGGATTTAGTGTTAAGTTTTCAGGACCCTCCTGGTTAATGCGATTTAGTTTTTAGTTTTCACGACCCTCCTAGATAATGGGATTTAGTTTTATGTTTGTAGGACCCTCCTGGATAATGGGATTTAGTTTTTAGTTTTCAGGACCCTCCGGATAATGGGATTTAGTTTTAAGTTTTTAGGACCCTCCTGAATAATGGGATTTAGTTTTTAGTTTTCAGGACCCTCCTAGATAATGGGATTTATTTTTTAGTCTTCAGGACCCTCCTGGATAATGGGATTTAGTTTTAAGTTTTCAGGACCCTCCTGGATAATGGGATTTAGTTTTTAGTCTTCAGTACCCTCCTGGATAATGGGATTTAGTCTTTAAATTCTTAGAACCCTTTTGGATAATGGGATTCGACTAATACTCACAAATGTTCCTGGTACAAACTGGGGCAGAATGTTTCCATTATTTTGTCTTTTTCATTGTGATTGCAGGCACCCACATGGAGAATGAGGGGATTTATTTCAACATGACTTCAATTCAGTTGCAGGCGCCCACCTGGAGAACGGGGGTATTCATTTCAGAGTTTATTTCGAGTTTCAAGTCAGTAGTAGGGGCCCATTTTGAGAACGAATGTATCCACTTCAAATTGAATTCAAGTTCGAATCAAGAACGTCAGGCACCCATCTGGAGAATGAGGGTATTTACATCAGAAATTGGTTTCAAGCTCAAGTCTACTTCAAGTCTAAACAGCAAGAGCCCGCCTGAAGAATAGGGTCAACTTTCAAGTTACATTCATGTTCGAGCAGCAAATGCCTGCCTGAAGAACATGGTCAGTTTCAATTTTCAAGTTCAAATCATGAGTACCAGGGGGCCGCCTAAAGAATAGGGTCAATTCAAGTTAGAAGTAGCAGAAGCTCGCCTTAAGAATGTGAGTCAACAGTTCGAGATGCACACAAGACCGGGAAAAGATTCATGATAGAAGAGTAGATAGGATTTTGCAGTTTTTCTTGTAATTTTTATCTTATTTGATTTTATTTTTGATGTAATGACAGGAACCGCGGAACGGAACCTCGACGGAACCTCACTCGACTCTCTTCCCGTCTCGTCATACTCCATCACTCCATTCACTTTTGAACTACACGTGACCTGATTCCCTTATAACCCGGGATACGTAGGCTGTCCAAAACCAGGACTCGGTCGCACTATATTTATTTTATTTTTGTTCTCTTTAAATAAGGTTCGGGTCAAAAAAGTTGTCTCGTCGATCTTTGTCTGAAAACTCTTCGTGTTTCCAGTCAAAAGGGGGCAGCTGTAGACATGTAATTTTTGACCTTCCTTGAAATTTTACATCTTTTAGTGCTTAGTGTTGGTTTTAGGTGTAGTAATGCTATTTTGATTATTTTTTACCTTTTTGCTTTATTTTATCCTAAAAATAAAAACTACAAAAATATTTTTCTTGATTTTATCTAGTTGGTATTTTGTCTAGCATTTTTTTTATTTATCTTACTTCTTATAAAATTAAAAAAAACTAAAATTGTCTTGGTATTTATTTTTAAAAAAGATTAAAAAAAAAAACAAAAAAACTTTCACAAAAATATTTTTACTCAGTTTAGTGATTTTTAAGTTGGAGGCTTTAGGAAATACTTAGTAATAGTAGTAGTTAAATCCCTTTAATATAGTTACTATATTTTTCTGTCTAATATTTATTCCCTATTAATCTAAAGCAATTGGAATTTGTTTTGCTATTTTAATTTAGTAGTATTTAATTTTTAGTTTTTGTTACTTTGGATTATCTTTAAACAATGAAAAAAAAGAGAAACAGAAAGTAAAGAATGGAAAAAGCAAAACTAAAAAATAGGAAAGAAAAGTGAAAGTGGTCCCTTATCCTCCTTTATTATTTTATTTTTAGATATATATTTCTTTTTCTCTCAATCTCCAATCACCTCTTCTCACCTCACATGTCCACATGATTCCCTATAACAAACTACAATTCACATCTGCTCATTCTAGAAAAATCCTTTCTTGGGCACCAAGTTCACGTGATAAGAGAGAGTCCAAAATTGGAAGGGATAAAAAGGGAGATTTTAGAAAAAAAAACAGAGGGGGAGGCGGCGAGATTAGCAGCGGAAAAATCCTTTGCCGCCGCAGACCATCTTCTACTCTCTCACGTTCTCACCATGGAAACCAGCCATCAAAATACTACAAAGGCTCCATTAAATACACCCAACTTCACCCAAAAATCAGCCTTGTAAACAGCTGCGAACAGCTCCAAAAATGACCTCAAATCTGTTCCAGAACTAGCAGCAAAACACCTCCGAAAACCAGTCAAAACCCGCTCCAAACCCAGCCGAAGAACAAAAAAAACAGCTCCCTCTTCGCACAAAAACAGCAGCTCCAAAGTCGAGTTCGAGATCACCAGAAGCAATTTCGATCAGAGGTTCCGATCGTGGTTCGCTTTTCCGATCCCGGCTCCTGTTCGTACTACCGTTGCTGTAATTGAAAGGGTGTCGCACCTTGAGGTCCATTCTTCTCTTAAATACTCTGCTTTGATCCCATTATTTGTTGTTAATTATTATTTAGTTGTCCATGATTTGTCACTGATTTAGCTAGATTACATTGATAAGATAATAATTGTTTGAGTTGTCGATTGAATTTCTTTAGTTGATATCAGTTTATGGGCTATAGGTTTCAGTATAATGAACTAAAGCAAAATTGGATCCTAAATAATCAAGTTGGTCGTGCAGTTGTCAGTTTAAAATTGGACCTGAGGCTTGATCAATAATGAGATAGAGTATAAGTTTAAGAAAGATTTTGTTATTCTTGTTTCATCTCTCATCGATAGTAACATGTTTAGGCCTACCATACTTGGGTAGGCAAACCTTAGGTCTTTTATTTTATTTTTATTCAAGGTGAGAGGTTGTTCTCTTTAGTTTATACTCAGAGGAATGCCCTGAAGAGCTTTTTTTTTTTGTAAATATTATTTTATTTAGGGGAATGCCCAGCAATATATGTAAATAGAAGCAAAGGACGACATCATCGTGGAAGCTTTGGTATAGACTTTTAGTATTTTTCTCTTATTTTATTTTCTCTTATTTAGGTGGGGACAACCTCGAGTCTCTTGTGTCTTTATTTTTATTTGTATGTTTCTATCTCGATCTGAGTATTCTTAATATCCAATTTGATCAAGTGTGCAACCGTACTAGTTACGGGACTTGGGGAATGCTTAATACCTTCCCCATGAGTCAAATGAATTCCCTTATTCAGAACTTCTGGTGCAGTCAGTTTTACGGTCAATGTGTTTTGAAGGAAATGTTTTTTAAAACAATGGTGACCTGGCACACCGAAACCAAATGTCAGGTGGCGACTCTAAAAAAACTTTTGAAACACAAACTCTTGTCACTTTCAATTGAAAACCCTTTTGAGCTTAAAACCCACTTTTTATCATTTTAAGAGGGTTAAAGGGTTAAAAAAAGGGGTGTGACAAACATATTGCCCAAAATGATAATCAAGCATTCACGTTCCTCTACATTACAAGCAAACTCTTTTCATCACATTTGAACTTCCTAAGTAGATAAGCCACCTCAAGGATCATCTCCCACGAACCATCCACAATAAAAATAGCGATTCGACCCCAAAGTCGCAACACATCGTCATCTCCGATAATCACTTCTTAGGTACCACTTCGCAACACCATACCCCCAAAGGCAAACAAATGAAGACCATCATACTGACGAGCCTTAATTCGTTCAAACAAGGACGACGACACCACAATACAAACAAGAATTCCACTAAGTTAAGAGATATCAAATCTTGCTACTCCGTCAACCAAATAATGAACATCCATAGCCCAACTTCCTCTTCTGCGTTGGAATTAAATACCAAATCTTCCAGTCACGAACCGAATAATCCTCATCCTAAAGTATTCACTGCCGCAATGCATAAGTAAACACCCTACCGTTCACACCAATACTTCGCGATAACAATGCGAGAAACATCACAATACACCGTGTATAGCGCATAACTCGTGGGCAACACCAACATTGACTGAAATGACTTAACACCCCTCCACAAGGCGACGATAGTAGTCCGTCCACATACGTAGGGAAAAATATCTTGCATCACATATGTAGCATCTTTACAACTCGTCGGTGCCTAACTGATATAATGCTAGACATCGTGTACGAATGAGTAGGAAGAAACTGAAGACATAAGCTTCAACCAAAATCAAGTCGCACGATAAGGAACCAAGAAAGGGAAGTTCTCTTAATAGCCCTTTAGCCTCTCAAAGATAAGTACAAACATCTTTGTACCAATCCGCAAGACTCTACTAGACTTGCTCATGACTCGTGAGACCTAAGTGAACCTAGTGCTCTAATACCAAGTTTTTACGACCCATTTCCCACCATAGGCCGTGATTGCACACAACGCAGCCATTAGGCAAGCCAATAATTTAATCAACACGATTATCGATGGTTCCTAACATATTTTAAAATAATGGTGAAATAATTATGTAAAATTTCTTTATTTTTATAAAATATTAGAACATGATCAAAATGCAATACCAAATGTCGTAACAGAATACATCCAAGATTAATAATTTAAATTCCTAAAATCCGGTGTCACAAGTGCATGAACATCTACTAGAATATACAATACTACTACAATAACTGTCTAGAATAGAAACTAGACAAAATGCAATAATGAATTGGAAGGGGACTCCGTGTGCTGCGAATCGTAATATGGAATGCATCTCACCACAAAGTCTCCTCAGCAGCTGCACCTACGCTCCTGTGTGACCACCAAATATACATGTCTCAGTACCTGCATAATTAGTGTAGAAGTGTAGTATGAGTAAGTAAATCAATCCGTAACCACTAAGTATCTAGCCTAACCTCGAGAAGTAGTGACGAGGGGTCGACCTAGACACTTACTAGTGGTCCAATAATCAAGTACAATAAAAGTAGACAGGTATGAAGAATAGGTAAAAGAAACGAAGCAGATGTATGTGTATGGCACGATCCTCAACAGAGGGGCAAATACTAAGTTCTCAAATGCCGGATACTACCTCGAATAAAATACATAATGATCAATCCCAAATAAAACATCACATCTCAAGTCAGAAAGACTTATAGGTACGCTAAGTCCTTATCGAATATTACTCACGATTCTGTCGAGGCGAATGGACCGATCCCATAAGAATATATTACATGATACTGCCGGGGCAAATTGCCCGATCCCATAAGAGTACTGTTGAAGTGTTTAGCTCGATCCCATAAGAGTATTGCTAAGGCGTTCAACCCGATCCCATAAGAATATGAAACTTTGACGGGTCAGTGGTCCACTCACGAATATATGTGTGAGTTATGAAATTCAAGAAACTTTTGAACGAATACGCACAACGCAGGATAAATCTATAAAAGAAGTATAATTTTTATGACTAATCAAGTAGCTCGTCAAGTATCTAAAATAGCAAAGTTCGATACTCTATGCAAGTTCAGTCTCGGGATAAAATAATAAGGCATTTAAACAGGGAAGAATAACTCAAACAATATAATTGAAACATAGTGTGAGTCTAAGTCTACTCGGACATAATTAAGAGTTCTAGTATACGCACGGACACTCGTCACCTCATACGTGTGTAGCACCCATAACACGTAGCACATAACAAAAATAGCACCTACGTGGTAAATTTCCTCTTACAAGGTTAGACAGAATACTTACCTCGCTCCAAAATTCAATAACCGGTTCCAACACCTCTCTGACACCTCAAATTAATGTCAAACGATCCAAAACTAGTCAAAGAACGTGCAACCCAATCAAAATATACCCAAAGACTCGTAATTTAATCAAATAGAAAAAATTCCCAAATCCACACGAAAAGTCAACAAGATCAACCCCCGGGCCCACACGCCCGGTTTTCGAAATTCTCGAAGATAAATATTACCCATAGCATCACAAACTCAAATATATAATTTATTACCAATTCCATGTCCAATTCATGGTCAAAACTCAAAAATACCATTTATAGCTTTTCTTCCAAAATCCCATAATTTCTACCAATTTCAATGTTTAAATCCATACATAATCCATGTATTTAACTTACAACACGTGGAAATCACTTACCTTATAATAGATGATGAACATGGCTTCTCCAAATTGCCCAAAGTCACCTTAGCAAGAGAGAAATGAGTTGAAATGAGCAAATTCCCGATTCGCTAACTTATATTCTGCCCAGGCCCTTCCTCTTCGCAATCGCAGAAGCTTCCTCGCGATCGCGAAGGCCAAATCTACAGCTGCCCAATAATCCTCCTCGCGAATGCGAGATTGGGTCCGCGAACGCGATGCCTTACCTAGCCTGCCCTACGCAAACGCGGTCGGCCCTTCGTGAACGCGAAGGCCAACCTCCAGTCCCAGCTTCTTCTTCGCGAAGGCGATCTCGCTGTCGCGAACGCGAAGCATTACTGCACCAAGCCTCCGCAAACGTGGCTCAACAAACTTAAAGCACAAATGGCCTCTAGCCTAAATCCATCATCGCGAACGCGTGCCTCCCACCACGTTCGCAAAGAACAAAACCAGAACCAGCAGTACCAAAGCACTCCAACATGGTCTGACACCACCCCGAAACACCCCCAAGGCCCCCGGGTCCCCGTCCAATTATACAAGCCAGTCCCAATACTTTATCCAAACTTATCCAAAGCTTGAAACGCCATGAATAATATTGAAACCAAGAATCGACGATCAAAATCCTTTTTTAACGTTCAAACCTTCAAACTTCGCCGAACGCGTCCGAATCACACTTACACATTCCGGAATACGACCAAACTTCACATACAAGTTCCAACCAAAGCTCGAAACGCCATGAACAACATCAAAACCAAGAATCGACGATCAAAATCCTTTTTTTAAGGTTCAAACCTTCAAACTTTGCCGAACGCGTCCCAATCACACTTAGACATTCCGGACTACGACAAATCTTCACACACAAGTTCCAACCAACTAAATGAACCTATCAGGTCCCGGAACATATCCCAAAGTTCGATGACGCTAAAGTCCACTCTAGGTTAAACTTAGCTAATTCAAAACCTTCAAAATGCAAACTTCCGATAATAAGCGCTGAATCACCCCCGAACCACCCAATACTCAACCCGAACATACGACATAGTCCGAAATCACCTTACGAACCTATATGAACCTTCAAATCCTGATTCCGAGGTCGTTTACTCAAAAGTCAAACATTGGTCAACTCTTCCAACTTAAAACTTCCGAATTGAGAGTTATTCTTCTAAATCAATTCCGAACTTCTCGAAAATTAAAACCGACTACACGTGCAAATCATAATATACAAAGTGAAGCTATTTAAGATCTGAAACTGCCGAACAACATGCTAGAGCTCGGAACGACCGGTTGGATCGTTATAGCAACTGAATTTCTGGGTTTGGAATTGAAGATGTGGCTAGTGTTCGCTTGTTCCCATGGGGTGGGTTGTGAGTAAGGAGGAGATAATTGGGGTGTGTTGTTAATTTAATTATATAAAATCTAAAAAATATTTTACTCATAAAAGAATTAATATGAAAGAAATTAAATTGAGATTTGCTTTCCCGGTGGCTGGGTTATGGAGGAAATGTTGGTGTTATATTAAATCGAAAAAATATTGTAGTCCAAAAGAAATAATGGGGACATTAAATTGAAAACAAAATAACTAAAACAATAAATCACTTTTTCCATATTTTTTTCCAATTGTGAAAAATCTGCAAGAAGTTGTTCATGGGAAATTACTTGCAAAGAATCCGTAAGAAAACTTCTTTCTTTCATGAATTTTTATCAAGTTTCCTGCAAATTATTAGTGTTTCTTGCGAAAAATTCTGCAAGTAATTTATATGAGAATTCGAAATTCCAAGGTGACGTACTTAAGAATTTTAAAATTCGCAGGTAATAATTACTTATGAAGGTAATAATTAATTACCTTTTTTCATAGCAAAATTCACAAGATATTACATTACCTGCAAAATTTCCTATATAATCCCTAGGAAAATCCGCTTGTAATTTGTAGCGATACATCTGTAATGCATGTGTTTTGATCTATTCAGAATCCATTAGCTCTTAATAGTGTTGATCATCACAAATTACAATAAGAGAAGTAGGATATGTAGCTTATATTTATTACTACTATTCTCTCTGTTTCAGTTTATGTGAACCTCTATTGTCCTTCCAAAAAGAATGATTCCTTTTTAAATTTGAAAATAATTTTACTTAAACTTACAATTTTAGATAAGCTTTTATAACCACACAAATACTCTGGCCCCTTTTTGACTTGTTTAGGACCACAAATTTCAAAAGTTTTTATTTTTTCTTAAATTCCGTGCCCAAACAAATACGTTCACAAAAATTGAAACGAAAGGAGTAATAAAGATGTGAAAAAGGTAAAGATACAGGAAAGCTATATAAACCAAGGAAATAGTTTGGAAAATAAAAAGGAAGAAAAAGGAACGGCCGAACTCAAGGTGCATATGGCACTTCTATTGGGTCGTATAAACCCAACTATATAACAGTCAAGCAAAAAAGCTCGGCTTTTACAACGATATATTACTTAAGACACAGTGTGATCCTTCTTCTTCGCACAACTCATGCAACGAGCTCCCGAGTGGACTGGCACCAAAGGTCATATGATTTCTGGAGATTTGGCCAGTCCGAAGACGTTGTCGTGAAGTCTTGCAGCCAGTTGGTGAGAATTACCTCTTGGTCGATTGTGGGCAGCGATGAGATCAATTCGTCCATTGTCTTCTCCATCTCAACCTTCTCGAATCCTGTCAATACTGGATACGAAAGCCCGTTGTCTGCATAGCAGAATAATGGAAGCCACAGCACTAGTATGTTGAACTTCACTTGCCTTGGAACTTCGTTTTTCATAAGCTTAAGTTCTCCAAATAATATTGCTACAAGTAAATGCAACGTCAAAATTCAAATATCTTAAAACATCGTATTGATAATAATGATAACAATAATAATACAATAATTATCTACCTGTGATCTTGACAATGAAGCCTTGCACCCTAGAATTAGAGGAAAGAGAAATAGAAGCCAAGCCAGAAGCAAAGCTCCATTGCACCAAAGCTTCATCCACAGCACCACACCCCACCATCTTAGTCGTTATCCATAGCAGTTCTTGTGCGTGTTTCTCAGCCGCCAAGTCATTTACCCTCTCCTCACACGGAACAGCAGATGGTCTCTTGTTTTGAAGAAGGCTCGTGGCTGTTCCGACCCATGGGAAAAATGTGCCCAGACCTTTGAGCGAAGAAGCCACAAAAGAACCCAGAGGTAGAGATCGAAGAATGCGTGAGGGCCACGTTCCTGAATCCTCCGACATGCGGGGGCTTTTAAGAGAGCCGTAAAGAAATCCTGACGTACGCGCGAATGCTGAAGCCAGGGCCGCACGATTGACTTGGAGCATTTCCACGTGTCCGCATCTGGTGTTCTCATCTACAATCTTGTCAGCCATTCCCATTGCAAACTGGTACTTCCTCGAGGAAGCTGGAATCTCATTTAGCAACGCCAATATCTGAAATAGCCTTAGATGAATAAGAATAAGTAAAGAGAATTATGATAGTTCAGTAGGTTGTCTTGACAACATGCATTTTCCCGTCATTGAAGCCCTACTCAACTTTCATTTTGTTGGTGGGACTTCTATTCCCTGCCTTAAACGCCCTTCCCTAATGTATGTGTAATAAAAAAAGAAAAAACGGAAAAAAATAAGAACAAGTAAATTGCAAAACCCCCCTTAACTTCAATAAATTATACTACAACAAATACAGCTGAGTGACAAAAATGTCTCATCTATTCAGACTTATCCTTTTTCCTCAAAATACTTCGCACATTGTAGATTAAATGTTAAAAAAAGTGGACCTTCGTATCAACAATTGTTACATTAGGTAGTACTATTAAGTCTTACAATCTGTTATACACTCAATGAGTCATAGAAAGAGAAAACATCTTCACATAATTTCATATTGCTTTTTGTGTAGATCAAAAGAAAAAAGCTCTACGCTCTGTCCTTATCTTTATTGTTATCTTACTAGTATCAGATAGTTAAAATATAATTGCAGAATAAGGATAATGTGAGAATCGAATTCAGAGTTCTAGCACGTGCTGAATCTTAATTTGTTAATGAATAGTTTAACAGTTAAATGGTAGTACTATCACACCAACTCCCCTCCATTTCCTAGTCTCACCATTTCTCCAAGTTCCTACTTAGATTGGGGAAGCTTGTCATGATTAATTATTAATGGATAAAATTTAATTAAATAAAATAAAACACTAACCATAATTAAAGTATTTAATTCCTTCTTTTATTTATTTCCAAATAATATCTTTTACAATCCCACAATAATAACTACACATTATCTAAGATTCCTTCTTTGTTTCTTGTAGTAATTTTCTTTCCAACCAATTCTACCAGTGTTTTCTTTCGTAGTATTCATATGCAAGTCTAAATGAATCAAATTTTATCCCAAGGTTTATTGGTACAAATGAATGAGAAACATCCATATGTTAATTTTGAGATGTGACCACAAATCTACCAATGAAAAGGAGAAAGTAATACAACAATAATAATTCAAAGCTCTCCAACACATGGTTCTGCTACGTATAAAGTTTAATTTTTCGGTTAAAATTAGATTGAATTTATAAATAATTATTTCAACTTTTTTTAAAAGGATAGTGAAATCCAGAATAATGAAAAGAAAATTGTGGAATGAAAGGGTAAATTTACTACGCACTACTAGAAATTCGGCAAAAACCGATCAAGGTCGACCGACCAACTTTGGTCGGTCAAAAAACCGACCAAAGTTGGTCGGTTTTTCAAAATATTTTTTTTAATTTTTTTTTTACGAAACCGACCAACTTTGGTCGGTTTTCTTTGGCGCAAAAATGCGGAAAACTAATTTTGAGTCCCGCGAAATTTATGTTTCAAGAAACCGACCAACTTTGGTCGGTTTTTCAATTAAAATAAATAAAAATTAATATTAAAAAAATCGACCAAAATTGGTCGGTTAATTCGGCGGGTCATTTAAAAAAACCGACCAACTTTGGTCGGTAATTTTACTTTTTAATAAAACCGACCAACTTTGGTCGGTTATTTTCGTGCGAAAATACAATTAAAGAGTATAAATCAAATAAAAGATAATCTTAAAACAAAATGTACCAATGGTCTAGTGGTAGAATAGTATTCTGCCACAGTACAGACCCCGGTTCGATTCCCAGATGGTGAATCTTTTTATTACATAATTAAAATACCGACCAACTTTGGTCGGTTTTTTTTTGCAATATTTTTTTTTTGAATTTAATTGACCGACAAAAGTTGGTCGGTAATTTCCGACCAACTTTGGTCGGTATTCCTTTCTGGCCACAAAAATACCGTCCACATGTAAATGGTCGTGTTTTGACCGGTTTTTGACCATTACCAACCAACGTTGGTCGATTTTTTTGATCGATTTTTACCGGATTTCTAGTAGTGACGATAGATTGCAACTTAAATTTTTAAAAGGATTGACATGCATGTTGGTAAATTCTTTTGGGGATAACTTTTGGCCGCCAGAAATGGAGTTTGTAGGAGGGAATATCAAAATTTCTGAAAATTATATATGGAATATTTATTACTCAACTATGATTAATGCCTTATTTTAGTTAATTAAATCTAGACCATTAATTTTAGAATGGTATAGGTTACTCCTATAACTTGGGAAAATGAAGGCAACGGAGAGGAGTCAAATCCTGTCATGATTTTTATTTTTTCACGTTGTGTCTGAGTATCCAACTACGTGTAGAGAGAAGAGCGAGGTCATTTGACACGTGACTATCTCAAATACGTGTAAGCTTATGCGTTCATGCTATGACGCGTGGCAGTTGCATGCATGCTAACAGAGCCATATTTTGTTTTTGACACCCTCTATTGAGAAAAAAGGCAGACCGAAAACGACAGACTTATAACTACCTTACATACAAAAGTATAACTACGACTCAAAAGGCAGAACGGGTTATGCTATTATGTCATCAGAGCAACATCATATTCACCGAAAATGCATACTTAGGTATCTTAACACATACTCGCTCTCTGCTTTTAAAATTTGTGATTCTAATAAGTCAGATAGGAGATAAAAGTTCAAAGTATGTATTTATATGATTATAAATTTTTTTTATTAAGGATAAAATTAAAAGTTTAAACTAAATTATTTTTAAATTTAAAAATAAATTATTTTTTTTAAAACAGACCAAAAAAAAAAAGTTAACATAAAATGGAATTTTAAGTCGAGTCATCTAATTGATGAGTTTTTCATTGGAGGCATTTCTTTAAGTCAACTTATCTAATTTGCAGCATGTCTCAAAAATATTTTCAAAATTTTATTTTACACTCCAGAGTTATTGACTGTAACTCAATGACGTCTACTCTGAAAATTTTTACCTTCCTCCCCCCCCCCCCCCAAAAAAACCAAATATCTTTCCTTCTCTTTTCCCAACTATGGCCACCCTACCCGAATACAAGCTTCTGCTTTCCATGTTCTACCCATTTTACTTCACTCTATCCATAAAATATGGGGTAGATTCAGGTATAGTTGATTGATTAATTTCAGAAACGAAATATTTAATTATTCTCAAATGATATAAATAAGTGAACTAGGAAAAGTGAACTTATAGCCACCGACTCTTTTTCCCCCTTCTAGTCTAAGATCAAGAAAGTGCATGCCTAATGAAATACTTCACACAAATTTAGGAGGTAATTAACTCATACTAAAAGCATAACCTCTTTCACTCATTATATCCGACAAAACAAGTCGGAAGGTGATCTTTCAATCCTTACTCAGCGCATCTTTCAATCCTTATTCAGAGCACGTCCCTCTAAAGTAATACTTTTTTCCTGCTCTTTCCTTTATATACTTCACAACATTATCTCTCTAAACTTTTCATTTTAATCATACAAATATCATGTGGTGTATAAAATATTATTCCATGTTAAATTACAACTTCTAAAGACAGCGTCAAACACCACTGACTAGCTATATTATCCAACTTCATTTAGAGAAGGAAGATTCCTTTTCAGAAATGTGATTAGCATCAACAAATTCATCATACTTGAATGAACTCAAATGATTTTTGTGTTATCAGTTATCTAAAAGTAAAAGCAGAAAAACATATAAAACTTTTCTAGAGAAAGAAAAAGAAGTGTAAGTGATAATCAAATAGTTAACTTACATGCGTGAGAGCTCTACCAAGAGCTTTAGCAGGAGAAGCTTGATTAGAATCTTCATGAAGCACCAAATCCAAAGAGGAAGAAGACAACATTGTTGAAGCTGATGGCAACATTAAATCAAGGGACGATGATCTATCAAGCGAATACGAAGAGCCAACAGCGAAAGGACAGTGATCCATCAACACCCTAAGAACCCAAACTGCCAACCAAGTCATGAGCATCAGCATGAACCTCAAGTGGTCCGCTGGCTTCCACTTGTCCGACTGCTGGTCCGCCGCCTTGGCGTTCGACGCCACCGCCACAAGGGTCTTTGCCGCTGCGTTCACCGTCGTCATGAACACAGAGTTGAGAAGCGCCGATGGTCTCGTCTTGTAGGAACCATAATCTACCACTGCTAGATCCATAGCCATGACTGCCGTGCCTAACTTTGCTTCACCTCTTCAGCTTTTACTTATTTCAACTACAAGTGTGTACTATATACTGTTGAGTTGTGGTTTGTTTTCGAGCTTATATTAAAGCTTTTTCAACGTCGAGACAAATAAAATACTCCCTCCTCCCTAGAACCTATTTGACTGAGCACGAAATTTGAAGATTTTTGAACTTATGCTATAAAATGAGACACATATATTTTATGTTGTTATAAATCATTGTGTAAAGATAAATTATTTTTAAATAAGAAAAGTAATATTCTTTTTGACACGGACTAAAAAGAAAATAGGTCATAGATTCAGCTTGCAGATTATTTCAAAGACTATGATCGAAAATAAATTCAACAAAAAGTTAAAAAAAAAAAAGAGAAGTAGAATAATTAAAAGTTCCGAGCCCAACAAAAAATGGTATTTCTTTTAGAAATTTAATCCCCTCACTTGTAACGACCCGATCGATCGTTTTGAGCTTTAGCGTTCCATTCGGTGACTTGAGACTTTGAAAAGTTTCATATTATGTATTATGACTTGTGTGTATGGCTGGTTTCGGTTTCGAGCGGTTCAAGATTAATTTGGAAGAATGATTCTCGTTTTAGAAGTTTTAAATCGAAAGAGTTTGAAAGTACAAGAAGGTGGGGGGGGGGGTTGAATTATGGACTATTAATACTTAGTTGACTAAGATTTAGTTTAGTCGACTAGTTTTCGTACAGTACACAGATAAGATAGAGATGGATGCAATGAATTTGAAGGCAAAACAAGACACAACAGTTTTTATACTGGTTCAGTACCGGTGTGGTACTTACGTCCAGTTTCCCTTGGGTCACAAGAGTTCTCTTAGATCTTGATAAAGAATTATAACAGTGATGGTTTTGGCTCGTTCACCACCAACGATGTTTAGCAACAATGATTTTTAGATGTTGACACAAATCTTTTTTGTGTTCTAACTCTTTCTATCTTTTATGACACTTGTAGACTTAAGAATACAGTGTTTGTATTAAGAACTAGAGAGACTTAGAAGACAGTGTTTGTAGTTGCGCACTTCACTCGTTGAGTTTGCCATTGTTCGTATAGGCAAGTATTGTTGTGTGTTTGTGTTTGATTCCAGCAAGTTGTCTCTGATTCTTTCAAAGGAGATGAGTGTTGGATTTGAGCAGAGTGTCTCTGATTCCTTCAAGAGAGATGGGCTAGAATTTTTTAAACCATGGAGTGCTCTGTTCCATACCGAGATGCTTCATGCTTTCTTGAGGAGATAAGCGCATTTCAAATGGTCTTCATTTGGTTAGGTGGATTAATTAATCCAAGGAGTGCTTCATGTTTTATTAAAGAAAGATGCACCACTTCCAATTGTCTCCCACTATAATGTGTTTCCCACTCAAATTGTCTCCCATTTCTTTCGTCCTTTCTTCTTGATCTTTTTGGCTTGAGTTTATGCTAAATCTTCTATGATTTGGTTTTCTTTTTGATAGCTTCTTGTCCTAGTATCGGCTCCTTCTATTTTGCATCACAAATTCTTCTTTGATCTCATTTCCTTCTGTTGATGCCTTGATTTCTACAATCAAAGTAGATAGGATTTAGTTTTGCACAATTGTCATCATTGAAACTTAGATATAACAATCTCCCCCTTTTTGATGATGACAATAAAGAGACAGTAAACAAAGTATACTTCCCTTAGAGTTGTTGTACTCATTACTGCTCCCCCTGAGTTGTTGATTTACTTCTCCATAAATGTTCTCCCCCTTTGACATCAATCAAAAAGGAAAATGCAAGCGCAGTATATATAACAATATGCATTCACACTAGATAGGAAAATAATATACAGATAATATGCTTACTAGTTAGGGCAGCATAAGTAATGCCTTCAGCAGAGGCATAGAGTGATGGTTCATACATACCAATGCAAAAATAATTAAGTCTTTAAAACAAAAGCATGCACAAAAGATTGTTTTTTACACACACAAACACGCCTTAATTTCTCCTCAGGAACTACTTGAGGGTATTGATCACTTTGGTGCAGAAGGATTCATAGGAGGTTTCAACAACTTTGACGAGCTTGTCCATTTTTTCTGTCATGGAGTTGAATGCCTTAGGTTCTTGTCTCCGTGTGGCTCCCATATCCATCCTAATCTTGGCCACATCTGTACCTGTTTCCTTGGTGACTTCTCTAATTTTGTTAACCTACTCTTTCATCTCAACAAGCATGAGTCTTACACTATCTAGATATTGCTGAATCTGTTGAAGATTTTGAGAGGCAGTTGACAGAGACTCTGGTGGTTCAGCGGGAGCTTCAATCTGCATTGGGACACTTTCAACTTTGGCGCGCTTGACCCATCCATTATCACTTAAAGTGTAACCCATCATAGAGAAATGATGTCTTATCATAGGTACTAGTAATATGCTTGGGTGTGAAAGGTGCCAA
Source organism: Nicotiana tabacum (assembly GCF_000715075.1). NCBI lineage: Eukaryota > Viridiplantae > Streptophyta > Magnoliopsida > Solanales > Solanaceae > Nicotiana > Nicotiana tabacum. The sequence continues at coordinate 74,913,527 of NC_134091.1, read as the reverse complement.
GTCAACCTTCATAACTCCAAGAATATGTGAGATAAGTAGGCCATAGGGTAGACAAGCAGCAGAAGATGATATATCCCTGATACTCTCAAGCATGTATTGACGAATCCATACAAACCAGTTGAGTCTTTTGTTGTTCACAAGACAGTAAAGAACAAAGATATCTCTGGTAGATAAGGTGCTAAGGGACCCAATTTTAGGAAGTAGAGTGGTGGCTATCATGTGGGCCAAAACTCGGTGTTCAAACTTTAGATTTTTGGGACCAATATCGGGAGGATTATCAGACAGGAATACTTTTTCTTTTTGTAAGGAAACTTCAAAGTCTTTTGGCCAGGAATTTTGCACAAAAACCTCATATCCGTTAAACTTAGCAGAAAAAATCTTCTCAAATTGATAAGAGTCGAGAACAATTCGAGTGCCTAAAACCATGGATTCCAAGTCATCTTTATCATTCACAAACAAATTTGCATAAAACATTCTCACAGGTACTTCATATACGAAGCTCTCAATAGTATCGAACAGAGAGGAAAGACGTTGAAAATCAAAAACAGCAATCACATCACAATGCAGATTTTTCATAAGAGAGAGACTTACAGTGCGTCCATAAGCCATAGATATCGACTTATAGGACTCAAACCTTGATTTCTCACTTGGTCCATAGAAGATTAATTTATCCTCTGGCCCAAATTCAGTACTCTCTACTTTCCCTTTCTTGCATGCAGATATTTTGGGGGTTTGCTCCATGGGTCTCTTTCCTACCTTTTTCTGGCTAATGAGAAGGTCCTCGAAAGATTTACTGCTTTCATTGTCGGTTTTGAGAAGGTCTGAGTCGATGGATGATTCCAAGTCTACATTTTCTTCAGGGTTGAGGGTTTTTTGAAACCTTCTGCTTCGTCTGGTGGCAGTGGAAGATAAGAGGTTTCTTTTCACCATGGTGAGGGTTTCTTTAGAGAGGATGAAGAGTGAGAGGGAGTAGGAGGATTCTTATCTAGACTTTGGAAGGCTGAAGAGTTGCATTGGTTAAAGGAAAGGACGGATTCAGAAGGAAGTGACTCTTCTGATGAGATGTTTCGGCGGTACTAATGGAGGTGTAATAATTACACTTACATCAAAGTAAAATTAACACTCACAAGAGGAAAGTAAAGTGTTTTAAACATAAACAAAAGATTTGTTTTATAAAACATACATGATGCCAATCTTTTTCCGTAGTAGACAAAATCTTTCTTCTAAAAGAGGTTTTGTAAAAATATCAGCAAGTTGAGATTTAGTACTAATGAATTCTAATGCAATATCACCTTTAGCAACATGATCACGGATAAAATGATGCTTGATTTCTATATGCTTTGCTCTGGAGTGATGCACATAATATTTTGCTAAACATATAGCACTAGTATTATCACAAAATATGGAAGTCGAGGTAAGAGATAAATCATAGTTGAGAAGTTGATGCATGATCCAAAGAACTTGTATACAACAACTTCCAACAGCTAAATATTCTGCTTCAGTTGTTGACAAGGCAACACAATTTTGTTTCTTGCTATGCCAGGAAACTAGTGCATTTCCCAACAGTTGGCATGTGCCACTAGTACTTTTCCTGTCGATCTTATCACCTGCAAAATCGGCATCTGAAAAACCTTTCAAGACAAAATTTTTAGAGTGAGCATACTATAATCCTAATTCAGAGGTCCCAATAAGATATCTTATAATGCGTTTAACAGCAGTAAGATGGGATTCCTTTGGAGCCGACTGAAACCTTGCATATTTACACACACTAAACATTATATCTGGTCGACTAGTAGTGAGATATAATAAAGATCTAATCATTCCTTTATACATAGTTTCATCAACACTTTTTTCATTGTTATCTTCATCAAGCATAGTTGTTGGACTCATTGGAGTCCCAATGGGCTTAGCATTCACCATGCCAAACTTTTTTATAAGTTATTTGATGTACTTGGTTTGACTGATAAAGATCCCTTTGAGAGACTGTTTGATTTGTAGTCTAAGAAAGTAAGTTAGCTCTCCCATCATGCTCATTTCGAATTCTCCTTTCATAGAATGAGCAAATTCTTCGCATAAAACAGAGTTAGGACTTCCAAAAATAATATCGTCTACATAAATTTGAGTAATAAAATTACCTTAATTTGAGTGCGTAATAAACAGAGTTGCATCGATATTACCTCATTTGAAGCCTTGATTTAGAAGGAAGGAACTTAATCTTTCATACCAGGCTCGGAGAGCTTGCTTGAGTCCGTATAGAGCTTTTGTCAACTTATATACATGATCTGGGAGAGTATCATTTACAAAACCAGGAGGTTTCTTTACATAAACTTCTTCAGAGATGTATCCATTTAGAAAATCACTTTTTACATCCATTTGGAATAGTTTGAATCCTTTATGAGCAGCAAAGGCAAGTAATATTCGAATAGATTCCAGTCTTGCTACTGGTATGAATGTTTCATCGTAGTCGATTCCCTCTTGCTGAGAATAACCTTGCGTAACAAGCCGTGCTTTATTTTGCATCACTAGTCCGAATTCGTTTAACTTATTTCTGTAAACCCATTTGGTTCCTACAATAGAAGCACTTGAAGGTTTTGGAACCAGTTTCCATACTTTATTTCTTTCAAATTGATCAAGTTCATCCTTCATTTCTTTGACCCAATACGCGTCTTTTAGTGCTTCATCCACTTTCTTTGGCTCAAGTTGAGAAATTAGAGCCATGTGGGAATTGAGCTTTTGAAATCTTCTGGTAGTGATTCCTTCCTGTGGATTTCCAATAATGAATTTATGAGGATATCCAGGTTCACTTTTCCATTCATTTGGGATATTTGTGGTTGGTTCCCTTTCCTCAATAGTCGACTGTTCTGTTGAAGAAGATTCTTGGATTTCATTATGTTCCTCAGTTGACTGATTTTGCTGACCAGTTGACTCCTCTTGATAGTCTTTTCCTATAACAACAGACTTTGGAACAATAGAAATTTCCTCATCTACAGGAAGTTTTTCATTCCTTGAGTGAGGGTTTGTATCAACAAAAACAACATGAATTGATTCTTCAATACATAAGGTTCTTTTATTGTAAACTCTATACGCTCTACTTGAGGGAGAATATCCAAGGAATATACCTTCGTCGCTTTTTGGATAAAACTTACCCAGATTGTCCTTTCCATTATTGTGAATGAAGCATTTGCATCCAAAAGGATGAAAATAACTGATGTTGGGTTTCTTACTATTCCATAGCTCATATGAGATCTTTTTAAGAATGGGTCGAATCAAACATCTGTTGATAATATGACATGCTGTGCTTACAGCTTTTGCCCAGAAGTGGTGAGGTGGAGAGTTTTCCACAATCATGTTTCTAGCCATGTCCTGTAAGGTTCTATTTTTATGTTCTACCACTCCATTCTGTTGAGGCGATCTTGGTGAAGAGAAATTGTGAGAGATTCCTTGGTCATTACAAAAGTTTTCAAAGGCTCTGCTTTTAAATTCTCCTCCGTGATCACTTCTGATAGTGGAAATATAGTATCCCTTTTCACGTTGGACCTTATTATAGAAAACAATCAAAATTTCTTAGGGCTTCATCTTTATGACTTAGAAAAATAACCCATGTAAATTGAGAAAAATCATCCACAATGACAAAAGCATATTTTCTACCACCTATACTAGCAGTTCTGGTTGGACCAAACAAATTCATATGCAATAGTTGAAGTGGTTTAGTAGTAGAAACAATGTTTTTTATTTTGAAAGATGAGCGAGTTTGTTTTCCTAGTTGACATGCATCACAAATATGATCTTTTGAAAAATCTAGCTTTGGAAGACCAATGACAAGATCATGTTTAGAAAGTTTTTGGATAGTATGCATGTTAGCATGTCCAAGCTTTCTATGCTAAACCCAAGGGTCATCGATCACAGAAGCAAGACAAATTTGATAGCCAAGACTATCTATATTACTGATAGTGTAGACATTCCTGTCTCTGTTACCTGAAAGAATAACTTTACCTGATATGTCTTCTATAAACCAACCATGTTTCTTAAAACGAACCTTATAATCATTGTCACATAGTTGACTGATACTGAGAAGATTGTCACCGAGTTCATCAACCAGGTATACTTCGTCCACATCACATGTTGAGCGTAGAGGAAATTTTCCATCTCCAATAACGTTTCCTTTAGATTTATCTCCGAAGGTAACTATTCCTCCATCTATTTTGGTGACTGTTTTGAATAATTGTTTGTCACCAGTCATATGTCTGGAACATGCGCTGTCAAGATACCATTTTCCTTTTCGATTCTTCTTGCGTTGTTCCTGCAAAACAAGATTACTTGTTTTCAGGTACCCAAGCCCACTTGGGTCCTGAATGGTTAGATTTCTGAGTGTTAGCTTGACTAGAGGATTTAGGTCGCAAGACCCATCTCCTGTTGTCCTTGAACCTCAATGGTTAGAAGTGTGACCACGTTTTCCACAATAAAAACACGACGGTTTATTGGGATTTTCAAAGCCTTTTTCTGCTCTGATTCTGTTCCTGCATTGGTTAGTGTTGTGACCATTTTTACCACAGTAAGAGCATGCATGAAGGTTTCTAATTCTAATCAAATAGTTATAAGGAGTGGTCGGATTTGATTTGACGGAACTATGACTAGTGGATTTTTGTAATCCATTCAGTTGAAATTGAAGTTCATTTACTTCCTCTTGAAGCATGTCACACTCAATTTCACACACTTCCAGCTTCAAGGCCCAGTCCTTTTTTTCTCTTTGGATTTTTCTGAGTTCATTTAGAACTCTTTCAATATCTGCAAGAGTAATATTAACAAATTCTTGAAGTTCATAACAGTTAGGACAAGTAGAAAGACGTACCTCACTAGTTCCCTCGTCTGCCATAAGACCAAGTTCACCTAAGTCCTCATTGCTATCTTCTTTATGGCCATGAAACATATATTTGCAATTTCTTCAAGGTCAGATTCTTCTTCATCACTCCAGGCTCCAAAAGACTTCTTCTTTTGAAAGTTCCTACTGAGTTTTATTTTCAGTATGGGACAAACAACTTGAATGTATCCATGTTTTCCACATTCATAGCATTTTTCTATTATTTTTATCATTTTCATTATTTGTCCTTCCTCTTCTGAAGTTTGATTTCCCTCTTTTGCTATATCTGTTCTTCCTCATCATGCTAGCTACAACTTGAGAAAGCATGGCTATGTTTTCATCATGTTCTCCTTCTTCTTCTTCTTCTTCTTCTTCTTCTTCTTCTTCTTCTTCATTTTCTGGTTCAGCCACAGTTGCTTTAAAGGCTACTTCTTTTTTCTTTCTTGTTGAATTTGCTAGTCCAAGTGAGTTTTCTCAAAGGCAATTAAATCACCTCTAAGTTCATCATAGGATATTTTGTCAAGATCTTGACATTCCAGAACAATAACTTCGGGCTGCCAAATTGTGGGTAGACTTTTAAGGATTTTTCTGACCTGTTCTCCACTTTTTATTGGTCTACCAAAGGATTTTAGATCTCCAAAGATTTTGCTGAACTTGGAGAATATTTCTTCCACTGATTCTCCATCCTTCATTTGAAATAGCTCATAGTCACAAACTAGAAGATTGATCCTTATTTCTTTCACCTTGTTGGTTCCTTCATATGTGATTTCCAATTTATCCCACATTTCCTTGGCAGTTTCACAGCTTGAAATCTTTTCATACTCTTCTCCACTGATAGCATTATACAGTAAAGTTTTTGCTTTGGCATTCACAGTTATAACAACAACTTGTTCATCAGTGTAATCATCTAAGTCAAGTGGATCAGTTGATACAATGATTTGATCATTTGCATCTTTCTTTGGTGGAATTGGAAGATTTTTCTTTTTGATAACACGCCAAACTTTGATGTCATATGACACAGTGTATGTTTCCATGCGAACTTTCCAATGAAAAAAATATTGTCCATTGAAATATGAAGGGTGCACCTGAGAGGTTCCTTCTTGAAATAATGCACCGACGACTGTGTTTGATCTCATGATCTTTTCCTCACTAGCTGTTAAGCAAAGTTTGTGAGCCTGGCTCTGATACCAATTGAAAGTACAAGGGGGGGGAGTTATGGACTATTAATACTTAGTTGACTAAGATTTAGTTTAGTCGACTAGTTTTCGTACAGTACACAGATAAGATAGAGATGAATGCAATGAATTTCAAGGCAAAACAAGACACAACAGTTTTTATACTGGTTTAGTACCGGTGTGGTACTTACGTCCACTTTCCCTTGGGTCACAAGGGTTCTCTTAGATCTTGATAAAGAATTACAACAGTGATGGTTTTGGCTCGTTCACCACCAACGATGTTTAGCAACAATGATTTCTGGATGTTGACACAACTCTCTTTTGTGTTCTAACTCTTTCTATCTTTTATGACACTTGTAAACTTAAGAATACAGTATTTGTATTAAGAACTAGAGAGACTTAGAAGATAATGTTTGTAGTTATGCACTTCACTCCTTGAGTTTGCCAGTGTTCTTATAGGCAAGTATTGTTGTGTGTTTGTGTTTGATTCCAACAAGGTGTCTCTGATTCTTTCAAGGGAGATGAGTGTTGGATTCGAGCAGAGTGTCTCTGATTCCTTCAAGAGAGATGTGCTAGAATTTTTTTCAACCATGGAGTGCTCTGTTCCATGCCGAGATGCTTAATTTTTTCTTGAGGAGAAAAGCGCATTTCAAATGATCTTCATTTGGTAGGGTGGATTAATTAATCCAAGGAGTGCTTTTTGTTTTATAAAAGAAAGAAGCACCACTTCCAATTGTCTCCCACTATGATGTGTTTCCCACTCAAATTTTCTCCCATTTCTTTCTTCCTTTCTTCTTGATCTTTTTGGCTTGAGTTTCTGCTAAATCTTCTATAATTTGGTTTCCCTTTTGATAGCTTCTTGTCCTAGCATCGGCTCCTTCTATTTTGCATCACAAACTCTTCTTTTATCTCATTTCCTTCTGTTGATGTCTTGATTTCTACAATCAAAGTAGATAAGATTTAGTTTTCCGCAATTGTCATCATTGAAACTTAGATATAACAGACTTGACCAATGTTTAACTTTTGGGTAAACGGACTCGGAATCAGGTTTTGATTGTTCCGATTGGTTTGTGTGATAATTTTGGACTTATACTATTTATACGTATGTTCGGATTTGGTTTCGGAAGTTTTAGAAGTATTCAAAACTATTTGTCGAAAGTTGGCAATTTGTAAAACTTAAGTTTGACCAATAGTTGAGTATGATGTTATTGGACTCCAATTGGTGTTCCGAGACTTTGGATAGGTCTATATAGTTGAATTGAACTTGTGTGCAAAGTTTGGAAGTAATTCGAAGTGTTTAAATGTGATTCAGACACTTATTTGAAAGAATGAATCTTTAACAACTTAGGAGAAATTCTATTCTGCTCGAGCCTCGATTCATGTTGTGATGCTCCTGTGGGTGGGTTGAGGCTTAGGATAAGTTTGGATAATGTATTTGCTTGTTGGTATGATTGGATGGGGTCCCGATGGGCTCGAGTGTGTCTTGGATAATTGGTTGAGAAACTAGTTAAGTTAAAAATTTGAAGTTTGACCATGGTCAATATCGGGTGAAGATAACCTCTTTTTGTTATTTTTTGTAATGACTTGACCGGTTGTTTTGAGTATTAGCATCCCGTTTAGTGGTTTCAGATCTCGAAAAGCTTTGTATTATGTGTTATGACGTGCGTGCGTGGCCGAGTTCAGATTTCGGATGATTCGAGATCAATTTGGAAGAAGGATTCTTGTATTAGAAGCTTAAGCGGTAAGAGTTGACCGAATTTTTGACGTTTGTGTAGATGACTCTGAAATGGTATTTTGATGATTCCAATAGCTTCGTATGGTAATTTTGGACTTAGGCGTGCATTCGGATTTAGATTTGGAGGTCCGTAGGGTAATTTGATGCATTTTGGCGAAAATTTTGAAGTTGAAGTTTTGGAAAGTTAAGAGGTTTGAATGGGATTTGACTTTGTTGATATTGGGCTCGGATTGTGATTCCGAAAGTTGGATTAGCTCCGTTATGTCATTTGGAACTTTTGTGCAAAATTCGACGTCATTCCGGGTTGATTTGATATGTTTCGGCACGAGTTTTGAAAGTTGGAAGATTTGAAAGTTTATAAGTTCGATTCGAGGTGCGATTCGTAGTTTCGACGTTATTTGATGTGATTTGAGACCTCGAGTAGGTCCGCATTATGTTATAAGACATGTTCGTATGTACGGACGAGGTCTCAAGTGGCTCGGGTGAGATTCGAATGAGGTTCGGATCATTTGGAGCCTTGTTGAAGCTGCTGAAATTTTTGGTTGCTGGTGGCTTCGCACCTGCGCATGTGGGACCACAGGTGCGTGCACGCAGAAGTGTGTTACTGGTCGCAGAAGCGACCTGGGGAAAGCTGGTTGGGGAGGCTTCGCAGAAGCGGAAGTTGGCTTCGCATAAGTGAAGGAAGCACAGAAGCGATGGCCTGCTCACACATGCGTTTGCGCAGAAGCGGACATTCTACCATAGGTGCGATAGTGCTGTTGGCTAGTGCATTCGCATAAGCGAGATTTGTCTCGCAAAAGTGAGCTCGCAGGCGCGCAAATTTGTCCTGTAACAACCCGATCGGTCGTTTTGAGCTCTAGTGCATCGTTCAGTGGTTTGAGGCCTTGAGTAGCTTCACTTCATGTATTACGACTTGTACGTGTGGTCGAAATTGGATTCCGGGAAGTTCGGAGTTGATTGAGAAGGAAAATTCTAATTTAAGAACTTTAAGTTGGAAGAATGGACTGAGGTTTGACTTTTGAGTAAACAATCTCAGAATCGGGATTTGAAGGTTCTAATAGGTTCGTATGATGATTTTGAACTTGGACGTATGTTCGGGTTAAGTATCGGGTGGTCCAGAAGCATTTCAGCGCTTATTATGAAAGGTTGACATTTTAAAGGTTTAAGAATTTCCTAAGTTTGGCTTGAAGTAGGTTTTGGTGTTATCGATGTCCGTTTGAGATTCCAAGCCTTGGAATAGGTTCGTATTGTGATTTATGACTTGTGTGTAAAGTTTGGCGTCATTCCAGAATGTTTAAGTATGATTCGGACGCGTTCCGCGAAGTTTAAAAGTTTAAAGAAAGGTTTCGATCGTCGATTCACAATTTTGATGATGTTTGATTTGATTTGAGGCCTCGAGCAGGTCCGTGTTATGTTGTGGAACTTGTTGGTAGGTTTGGACGGGGTCCTGGGGGCATCGGGTGTATTTCAGACGAGTCGCAGATCACTTTGGATCTTTGTTGTATTGCTGAAGGGCCTGAGTACTGGTGCAATCGCACCTGCGGAAAAATGGCCGCAGAAGAGGCCAGGCAAGCGCATGAGCGGATTTTGGTTGGGTATAGTGCCTTTCCCTCTTAAGTTGTCCAATTGAGAGTACCAGTCTAGACCCTTCTAGAAACCTCTCTCTAATATCAACTGTGCATGCATCATGTCAAACCTAGTATGGGTTAGAACGTAGTCCGCTTGACAATCCACTAAGATAAGCAGCCCGACGGGATTTGCATTATCCCAATGGACACCATCACGGTATGTGCATTACTTGGAGAAAATATGCAGGTATGTTGATCATTAATGTGTAAATAGTCAGACCCGGAGGGGGAAAGGGCTAACTCTATTTGTTTTGTAAAAAATGAGGCACGAAGTCCCCAGGTTCGGCATAGTTCAAAACATCCCACCTTTGCTGCTTGTTTGGTGGAAGAACCTCTCACCTAGTGACAAGAATCATGTGAAAAGGGTCCTCGAAAATTTACCTTCCTTATTGGACATTCGGCCAAATAATGCATTGATTGAGGCCGCCACTATATTTTGGGATGAGAAAAGAGTTGTCTTCCGCTTTGGTAATGTAGAAATGACTCCTCTCTTAGAAGAAATAGGAGGCTTCGCTAGGCTGCCATGGGATAGTCCGGGTTTATTAGTACCAAAAAATCGCACTCCCTGCGTTTTTTTAAAAATAATGGGTTTAAAGAAAAATGATGAGTTACTCTGTCTGAAGGAGTCATACATACCATTTGAATTCCTTTATGAATGTTATGGGCATAAGAAGTCATATCGCCTTCACCGTGATGAACTTGCCATTACTTCTTTGGGTTGGACGCACCGCCGAGGTTTTGTGTTCATTGTGTATTACTTGGGGTTGCTGATATTTCCAATGAAAGGGGGGAAGATCCACACTCTCTTAGCCATGGACGCTAGGACTCTAATGGAATGAATTGAGGGACAAACTTACACTATCATCCCCATGATCTTGGCCGAAATGTACCGAGCTCTAGATCGATGCAAGCAGGGGTATGGGCACTTCGAGGGCTGTAATTTGTTACTGCAGGTTTGGTTATTAGAACATTTCCAGAGAGGTGAATATCGTCAGGAGCTTCTGCGACGGCCATTGAATGACTACATAGCCTACCATCATCCAAAAAGAATGACATTTATCCCAGATAGGTTCGTGCAACCTGGAAGTGCTGTGATCTAGGTGCGTTTCTTTAGCAATTTGACTGACGAAAAGGTACATTGGATGTTCGAATGGTTCCCTAGCAGCGAGTTCATCATCAGGTCAAGAGAAACCACTCATTTAGTGCTAATCGGGTTAAGAGGAATCTATCCTTATGCTCCTATAAGGGTAATGAGGCAAGCCGGAAGAAAGCAGATTATACCTCAGGTTTCCAACATGGTCCAGTACAAAGTAGACTTTAAAGGGAACATCATTCCGTTCAAGTTCGAGGCACAGCATATGTGGAATCAAAAGGTCATTGTAGAGAAAGAAACTATTGAGCCAGACAGGTACCATGCCGGCCATGTACACTTCTACCCATCATGGTTGGTAGATTATATAGCGGGAGATGTCAAGCCAGGTATTAATCTAAAAAATAGGGTTATAGATGACGCTGCTGATGCACAAGTCAAGTATAGAATGCTGCGAAAGAGGGTTTTTGAGTCTGAAGCTAGGCATTTGGAACAGCACAAAGTGGATATGGAAGCAATCAACGAATGGAAAGAAATTGCTACTAAATCAACAAAAAGATTGTAATATTTGGAGCAAGGGTTAATGGAACTTGAGGGGAAGATAAGGAAAAGGCTCTCGGATTGTCAGAATACGGAAGGCAATGAGGGAGGGCATCTAGCAAGGGCTTACCTACTATTGGACATGCGCGACCTAGGGAACGTTATTGATGGATCCAAGAAGGCCAAGCATGGAGAAGGTCCCTCTAAGGGCCAAGTAGATTAGGAAACGATGTTCTTTACTAGCTTAGTTTTAGATTTCGATTGTAATAAGGCAAATGCCATTAGTAATTTTCTTATTATTGTCGTTTTAGTAAGGATCTGATTCATTTTCGCATTAATGAAATGACACAATTATTGGCATCAATTTTCTCCAAGAATACGTGTCGCTTAGGCCTACCTCGGGCACAATGAGGTCCCCAAATTAGGACGCGAATCTGTTACATGATTTTGCAAAGCATGTTCAATATTGCAAGCATTCTTTCAATATCCCTTACTGACTTGGTTACCTTTTTGTTTTTCTTTTCTTTTGTTTATTCCTATTCCCCAAAGGTTGGTTCGTACATACTGGCATCATCCGCATATCACACTAGATCCAGAGGTCCTCCACCTCCTCCTCCACCAAGTGATCCTAAAGGCAGAAGCAAAGGGAAAGGAAAGATGGACGATTTAAGTGGTATCAGAAAGGACAATGGAGAGGACGTTGAAACTTTGGATGGTCGGAATACTCCAGCACAGAATGAATTGGTCCTACATCTGGAACAAAAAATATTGGAGCTACAAGGGGAACTTGAGCAGATCCGGAACATGGCAAACCTTTCCCTCACCCTAAACGTCCCAGACATTAACCAACAAAACATAAACGCCCAAAACCAGGCACCTCCCCAAAACACAAAAAATCAAAATATGCAAAATCCTCCCGCACCACATCAATACGCCAGACCTCCTCAGAACCACAATCCTCCACCGGTACCTACTCCTCAACAACACCATCACCGCCCAACTCAATACCCACAAACAACCACATACCACACCCCTCAGAATGCACCACAACCTACTCCTGACCCGCAAAACATAACCAATGACTACCATTACGCCCAGATTCCCGGAGTCCACCAAAGCAATCCCATATATGTGGAAACTTTATCCCATACTCCACAATAGACCCCATACATACCCGAATCTGCCGAGAAGGACCTACTCATCAAGAACATGGCGGAAGAACTCAAGAAACTTACTGGCAGAGTTCAAAGTGTCGAAGGGGGCAAATGCATTGAGGGTTTGAATTATGAAGATTTGTGTATTGAACCAGATGTAGAACTGCCAGAAGGTTACAAACCTCCTAAGTTCGAAATGTTCGACGGCACTGGTGATCCGAAGATGCACTTGAGAACATATTGTGACAAGCTTGTGGGAGTTGGCAAGGATGAATGAATCCGCATGAAGCTGTTCATGAGGAGCCTCACCGGAGATGCCCTGTCTTGGTACATCAATCAGAATCCAAAGAAATGGGTTAATTAGGTGAGCATGGAATCAGATTTCATGGATCGGTTTAGGTTTATCATAGAAAACGCACCAGACGTTTTCTACATTCAGAATCTCAAGAAGAAGCCAACGGAAACTTTCTGCGAGTATGCTACTCGGTGGAGGTCTGAAGCTAAAAAAGTAAGGCCAGCACTAGCAGAAGAATAGATGAATAAGTTCTTCGTCAGAGCTCAGGATCCGCAATACTACAAAAGACTGATGGTTATTAAAAACCATAAATTTTCTGACAACATCAAATTGGGAGAAAAAAATAGAAGAAGGGATCAAAAGCGGAATGGTGACAAATTTTGAAGCACTCCAAGCCACAAATAAAGCCTTACAGTCGGGAGGTATCTCCAAGAAGAAAGAAGTAGGTACGGTAATGGTAGCCCAAGGTCCAAAGTCTCCTCTTACGTACCCACACATCAGCCTTCACCTCCCAGATACCAACAACCTACCGCCACTTACCATACTTATAACACCCCACCAGTATACTACCACTCACCACCAACCCGCCAAAATTACAAAGATACTAGACCAAATTTCGACCGCAGACCACCCAGACAATACACCCCAATTGCTGAACCTATAGACCAACTGTACGAGAAACTGAAGGCTACCGGTTATGTCACTCCCATTCCCGCTGTTGATTTGGAAAACTCCTCCCAGTGGATTAATCCAAATAAGACATGTGCCTATCACTCAGGCATGAAGGGTCATACTATTGATGAGTGTCGTACTTTGAAGGATAAGATTTAGACATTAATCGACACCAGAGTCATACATGCAAAGGAGGTTGCACCCAATGTCCGCAACAATCCTCTCCCGGATCACAGGGGTGGAGGGGTAAACGTGATAGAGACCAATGGAGAATGGGACTCATAGGGGTCAATTGGACTCATTCGAGAAGGGGATAACACTGAAACATCTCCATTCACACTCACACCTATCGTGGTACAAATTCAGGCACCGATTAAAGTTGAGGTAGCCACACAAACTCCATTTGAGGTTGAGGTATTAACACCCTTCACCATGATGGTGGCACCCACGCCGTCTTTTAAGTCTAATGTTATACCTTGGGATTATGTTGCGGAAGCAAGAAGGAAAGGAAAGGTAAAAATGGAAGAAACAGGTGCAACGCAAGGCATGACCAGAACTGGTAGGGTTTATACACCCGAGCATTTGGGAGGAACAAGCAAAGAAGCTGCCTCTAAGCCGCCTGTCATTGAGACTGGCCCAGATGATCTTTGAAGAAAGGTGCAGGAGAGAGAGTATTCTGTGGTTGATCATCTGAACAAAACCCCTGCTCAAATATCCATTTTATCACTGCTGTAAAACTCCGAGGCACATAGGAATTCCTTGATGAAGGTGTTGAATGAAGCTTATGTACCAAATAACATCACCAATGGAGAGATGGCCGACATGGTAGGGCAAGTGTTAGAAAGCCATAAGATCACTTTTCATGAAGACGAGCTACTACCGGAAGGGCTAAGTCACAATAGGGCACTACATATCACAGTGCAGTTTGAGGACAAATTCATTGCCAGGGTCCTGATAGATGGGGTTCGAGTCTCAACATCTGTCCACTAACTACTTTAAAAAGGTTGGGTAAAGGTCTGCATGAGATACGAGCAGGGAGTATGAATGTAAAAGCATTTGATGGGTCTCAAAGGGAAATAATTGGGGAGACCAACTTCCGCCTACAGATAGTCCCGACCTGGTTCGATGTTGAGTTTCAAGTATTGGATATATCTGCTACATACAATCTGTTATTGGGGCGACCATGGATACATGCCGCTGGGGCCGTGGCTTCCACTCTACATCAGGCTGTGAAATTTGAGTGGAACCATCAGGAAGTGATCATCCATGGGGACGGAATTAATCCTATTTACTCCAATCAAACTGTTCCGGTCGTCGAGAATAGAAGGAAGTTGGGTGGAGAAATATACCATCGCGTCGAGCACGTCAACGCAATTGAAAAAGACAAATGGTGGAGCAGTAAGATAGAAGGCATATTGGCATGGACAGGGTATGAACCTGGCAAGGATCTCAGTAAGAATCTCCAGGGGATCGCCAAACCGATACAGCTAAAGCGTCACGGTACAACTTTTGGGCTTGGGTATGAATACACCTGGCACGAGTATAAGAATTGGTCACCACCATAGCGTGGTCCTTATTACGCTCTAGAGCAGCCAGTACCACATTTGAGCTAGTCGTTTCATCAAGCTGACATGATGTGGGGGTCTGAAGAAGATGAAGCTCTAGCTGGCATAAGGAAGCTATTTCTGGATGACAAAGACATGGACTACAGTGTGATAGTTGAGGAGGAGGAGGAGGAAGACCTTATTATTCAGACAATGGAGAAGGGAGTTGTTCTCAAGAATTGGACTGCTGCGCCATCAAGGGCTCGTCGAGTTCCTGGGTAGCCTGGCAATTAGCATCAATTATTTTTAAAAAGCAATTTTATGAGCATCTAAGATATTTTCAATATATTGTTCTGAACGTATTTTGTTTTGAAATAATTGCTCGAGTCATCAAGTCGTACTTGTTTGACGTTTTCAAGATTTATTTATTGCACTGTTATTTTTAGTATTTATTATTATTCTTTACATTTTTTCTCTACAATATTATTATTACCTATCCCGATGAACCTACGACTGTGACATGTAATGAGACAACGCAACATAAGGATAGTGATTCAGAGGATCTGGAAAAGGATATAATACCAGAGGAAATTGTCATAGAAGTGGAAAATTTTGAAAACAAGCCAAAATCCAATTTAGATGAGACTGAAACCATTAATTTGGGAGAATCTGAAACAGTCAAGGAAACTCGTGTAAGCATTCACCTATCGCCGTTAGAGAAGGAAGAATACATCCGCTTCATGAAGGAGTATGAGGATATTTTTACATGGTCCTATGATGATATAACCGGTTTGAGCACGTCCATAGTGGCTCATAAACTACCTACCAACCATATGTGTCCGCCTGTAAAGCAAAAGCTCAAAAAGTTCAAAGCCAAGGTTCTTAGAGTGGTTGAATATTCGACCTGGTTGGCCAACATTGTGCCGGTTCCAAAGAAAGATGGGAAGGTCAGAGTGTGTGTTGACTATCGGGATATAAACAGAGCAAGTCCCAAAGATGATTTCCTCTGCCCAATATACACATACTAATTGATAATTATGCCAAACATGAACTTCAATCCTTTGTGGATTGCTTCGCGGGATATCATCAGACCTGGATGGATGAAGAGGATGCCGAAAAGACAGCCTTTATTACACCATGAGGAATATATTGTTACAAAATGATGCCGTTTGGCCTAAAGAATGCTGGAGCCACTTATATGAGGGCCATGACAACCATTTTCCATGACATGATACACAAGGAGATAGAGGTGTACGTGGATGATGTCATCATCAAATCCAAGAGAAGCACATATCATATAGCAGATTTGAGGAAATTCTTTGTTCGACTTCGAAGGTACAACCTAAAACTGAATCCCGCAAAATGTGCCTTCGGAGTACCTGCTGGAAAGTTGTTAGGGTTCATCGTCAGCCGCCGAGGAATTGAGCTAGACCCGTCAAAGGTCAAGGCTATCCAAGATTTTCCACCTCCGAAGAACAAGAAAGATGTGATGAGTTTCTTAGGGTGTCTCAATTACATCAGCCATTTCATATTACAATCAACTATGATCTGTGAACCGATTTTCAAAATGTTGAAGAAAGACGCTGCAACAAGTTGGACTGAAGAGTACCAGAAGGCCTTTGACAAGATAAAGGAAAGTTTATCCAAACCACCTGTTCTGGTCCCACCGGAACCTGGGAAAACTCTGCTACTCTATTTATCTGTACTAGATTGGGCTTTCGGTTGTATATTGGGACAAAACGACGAGATGGGAAGAAAGGAACAGGTCATATACTATCTGAGCAAGAAGTTCACACCCTACGAAGCGCGGTATTCTTTATTGGAACACACCTACTGCGCTTTGACATGGATAGCTCAAAAGTTGAGGTACTACTTCTGTGCCTACACCACATATCTCATATCAAGGATGGATCCGTTAAAATACATCTTCCAGAAACCCATGCCCACGGGGAAGTTAGAAAAATGGAAGATATTACTAAGTGAGTTCGACATCATCTATGTAACTCAGATAGCTGTCAAGGGGCAAGCGTTGGCGGATTATTTGGTAGAAAATCCTGTAGATGGAGAGTACAAACCACTAAAAACGTATTTTCCTGACGAAGAGGTATCATTCGTAGGAGAAGATATCACCGAAACCTACGATGGTTGGAGAATGTTTTTCGATGGAGCTGCAAATTTCAAAGGAGTGGGTATTGGAGCAGTTTTAGTATCAGAGGCAGGTCAACACTATCCAGTATCCGCAAAGCTCGGATTTCCATGTACCAACAATATGGCAGAATATGAGGCTTGCATCTTAGGACTCAAGTTGGCTATTGACATGAACGTTCAGGAATTGCTGGTAATTGGTGACTCAGACCTTCTGGTACATCAGGTTCTAGGAGAATAGGCTACAAAGAATACCAAAATACTGCCGTATTTGTACTATGTACAAGAATTGATGAAGAGATTCACAAAGATAGAGTTCAAACATGTTCCGAGAATCCAGAATGAGTTCGCAGATGCATTGGCCACTCTATCTTCCATGATACAACACCCAGACAAGAATTTCATCGACCCTATCCCGGTAGGGATTCATAACCAGCCAGCTTATTGTGCTCACGTTGAAGAAGAAATTGATGGAAATCCATGGTTCCATGACATCAAAGAATATTTGGCAAAAGGAGAATACCCGGAGCACGCAAATCATACTCAGAAATGCACACTCCGAAGATTATCTAACCACTCATTCCAAAGCGGAGGGATTCTGTACAGAAGGACTCCAGATCTAGGGTTATTACGGTGTGTCGACGCCAAGGAAGCATCCAAATTGCTTGAAGAAATACATGCCGGAACTTGCGGACCACACATGTATGGCTTTATCTTAGTTAAGAAGATATGAAGAGCAGGGTATTTTTGGATGACTATGGAAATAGATTACATCAGGTAGTCCAAGAGTGTCATCAATGCCAAGTACATGCTGATATGATACGAGTGCCATCCAATGAACTCAATGCAACAAGTGCACCTTGGCCTTTCTCCGCTTGGGGGATGGATGTCATCGGTCCAATCGAACACACCGCTTCAAATGGGCACATGTTCATTCTAGTGGCCATAGACTATTTCACAAAATGGGTTAAAGCCGCATCTTACAAGGCTGTAACTAAGAAGGTCATAGCAGATTTCGTTTGGGATCGTATTGTCTGTCGATTCGGGGTACCAGAGTCAATCATCACCGACAACGCCGCCAACCTTAATAGTGATATGATGAGATCCATGTGTGAAACCTTCAAGATCAAGCATAAGAATTCCACAACATACATGCCACAAATGAATGGAGCTGTGGAGGCCGCCAATAAGAACATCAAAAAGATACTAAGGAAGATGATAGATAATCACAAACAATGGCACGAGAAGATACCATTTGCCCTAGTTGGATATCGCACCACGGTTCACACATCAACTGGGGCAACTCCTTATTTGCTGGTCTATGGTGCTAAAGCCGTCATTCCCGCCGAAGTAGAAATTCCTTCTTTGAGAATAATACAAGAGCCTGAACTCAGTGATGCAGAATGGATACGAAGTCGTTACGAACAACTGGCTCTCATTGACGGAAAAAGAATGAACGCAGTATATTCATGGTCAAATTTACCAGAACAGAATGTGCAGAGCTTTCAAGAAAAGGTCAGGCCCAGACAATTCACACCAGGGCAGTTGGTTCTAAAGTGGATCTTCCTGCATCAAGATGAAGCCAAAGGGAAATTTTCACCCAATTGGCTAGGCCCCTACATGGTTCACAGAGTACTAACAGGAGGAGCACTCATACTTGCAGAGATGGACGGAGAGATTTGGCCAAAACCTATCAACTCAGATGCAGTCAAGAGATATTATGTTTAGGATTGTTTACATTTCTTCACTTGATGTAACTGGACTATGCTTGACCTGATTCCCATTTAAGAGGGGATACATAGGCAGCCATGTGGGTTCGGTCACATCTCAATAAGATCTTCATTTTGCCATGGTCAAAAACTGGGGCAGAATTTTAAGGAGGACCCTCAAAATTCTGAAGCAAGTCCAGCAAACTTCGTCATACACAGAGCAGTCGAAGAATTGCTTTTAAACTGGGGAAGAATTTTGAGGAGGACCCTCAAAATTGTAAAGTAAAGAAGTTGCAATGTTTCTAAAATTTGTCACAGTCATTGGTTCATCTAACTTACTTGATATCGCATACTACTATATTTATCAAATGCATGCATATTTTTCGAAAACTTTATTTCTATGGCAGCCAGATGCTACCCAGGGTAACTCAAATAGGATCTAAAGACAAGAGCACAGGCAAGGAAGAAGACAAAAACGCGAACCAACCTTCCCCCACAGAACTCAAAATTTTTCTTTGAATGCAGGTACAATAAGATAACGATACTCGCAAATACATCAAGACACTGCCTTCAGATTATCTAGCACAAATATCTTCAGCTAAGAAATACTTTTCCACTTGCCTCGTATTCTTTGCATGAGGCTAAGCATTGCCTCCTTAACTGCATAAGGCTAAGCACTGCCTTTCTTTGCACGAGACTAAGCATTATCTCCTATTTTGCCTGAGGCTAAGCCCTGCCTCCCTAATTGAATAAAGGCTAAGCACTGCCTTTCTTTACATCGAGACTAAGCATTGTCTCCTATTTTGCATAAGGCTAAGCCCTACCTCCCTAATTGCATAAGGCTAAGCACTGCATTTCCTTGCATGAGACTAAGCATTGCCTCCTTTCTTTGCACGAGACTAAGCATTGTCTCCTATTTGCACTAGGCTAAGCATCGCCTCCTTAACTGCATAAGGCCAAGCCCCGCCTCTCTAATTGCATAAAGGCTAAGCATTGCCTTTCCTTACATCGAGACTAAGCATTGTATCCTATTTTGCATGAGGCTAAGTCCCGCCCCCCTAATTGCATAAGGCTAAGCACTGCCTTTCCTTGCATGAGACTAAGCATTATCTCCTTTCTTTGCATGAGACTAAGCATTGTATCCTATTTGCACGAGGCTAAGCATCGCCTCCTTAACTGCATAAGGCTAAGCATTGTCTCCTTAACTGCACAAGGCTAAGCACTGCCTTCTTTGCATGAGACTAAGCATTGTTTCCTATTTTGCATGGAGCTAAGCACCGCTTCCCTTACTTGCATGAGACTAAGCACTGTCTCCTATTTTGCATGAGGCTAAGCCCTGCCTCCCCCTCTTGCATACGGCTAAGCACTGCCTTTTCCTCAAGATTAAATACTATCTCCATTATGCTATTTAAGACCTAGCACTGTCTTCTATTCCCCTGCAGCTAAGCATTGCCCAAGCTCTGTTTCGCTTTACATATGATGTAGCATCTTATCTTTGCATCTCATGGGCTGAAACATTGCCATCTTTCTCCAAAGGCGTCATAGTCCGAAGGCATTATCCTCATAGTCGGAAGACACCATTCTATGGCCTGAGGATCTCTCAGTATTGCACATCATTATTCAAAGGCGTCATGGTTTAGAGGCATCATTTTTATGGCCCGAGGACATCATTTCATGGCCTGCGAATCCCTTATCACATGATTCATGACCCAGGACATCATGGTATAAGGACATCATCTTCACCATCCAAAGACAGCTTTCATGGTCCAAAGGGAATTCGCATCATGTTTAAATTCTCGCAATAATCCATATATACTTGCATGCATCGTGTTTTAAGTTTTGCAGGTAATCCAGGAAGTGACCGTTCTCCTAAAGGGAGCAATCTTCGCTCCGGTTTCCGTTCAACATTCACATCCTACAACTATTTCAAATGCAGCCAGCCACCATTAGTTACCCATTTTTACTTGATAATCGTTTAGATACTCGTTTTGAGATACATCCATAACATTTCAGATTCACATTCATGATTTCGCGCAAATTCATCTGATATTGTCCTACCCAAAAGAACCCTTTCCGAAGCATACGACCGTTCCTATAATAACTCTATCGGTAGAGTTCACCGTTGGATCCAGAACTACACACAGCCTAATATATAGGCAACTCAGGAACCAGGGATCAACCCCCATTTTTTCAAATCACACCATCCCTTGCTCAATTCGGCCAAAATTGGTCATCATATTCTTTACCCGATAACTCTTTCATCATTCCCGGGTAAAGAGGGGCAGTTGTTGATACACAATTTTGCCCTCATATTTTTCAAAAAATATATATACTTTCAAAATAGCATTTTTGCATCATTATTTAGTTTACAAACCTATACAAGCATTTTCTATAATTTTCCATAATTTTCAGAGCTTTAAATTAATTTTCCTGTGTTTAAATTATATTTAAATAACTAGTAATTATCCTTTTAAATTATTTTGTAATGACTTAGTTACCTAAAATAATTATTTTGCACCTATAATATATGTTTCAAACATTTTATCTCATTCCATATAATTACATTAACATTTTAAGCTATTTATTTAATTTTGCAATAATAGCCTATATTCATATACAAATGCTCCTTATTTATTCTATTTGTGTAAAAACTAGTATTTTATATTTTTATAATGTTAAATCATTATTATTAATCATTTTAGTGCATAAAAAATATTTCACTCATTTACTAATTATTTTTATAAATTATTTTACTAAATTATACGTGCTTAAAAGAGCTAGCCCAATTTTGAGTTATTTTCAGACCAGACAAACCCAAATCCCTGGCCCAAAACCTCAAGCTCAATCCCAGGCAACCCTGCCCAGTCCAAAACCGACCCAGACCCCCTTAAACCATAACCTTTGATCAAGAATGATCAACGACTCACAACCCTCAACCACTCTTCTCTTATAACCCAATCCCTAAACCCTAGAGACCATTGTCTCTGTCTAGCCGCCCTCAAACGCTCCTCCCCCACCAAAAACCCTAATCGCCGCCTTCCATAAATTTTCTCCTAATCCCGGCTACAATGGGATTTTCCTCTTATTTACTTACCATATTTGTGTGTTTCAGCTACTGGTTGATTCTCCATAGAATCACCTAGTACTTGCCTGAACATGGCAAGTACTACCTCTCCGATTCTATCCGAATGAGTCCTATTTCTTGAATCTGGACCGTATTTCATTTACACGCGTCTGATTCTACACTGTGTGAGTCCGATTTCTTTTGGATTTATGCTGATTTACACTTTCCCTCAAAAACTAGGGTTTACCGAATTTCTCTCTTAAATCGATTTCAAATTTATTTGCATTTTTTCTTTACTTATTTGTTGCTTAATTTACTCCGTTTGCTTGTGTGTTTGCTCAATTTTTGACTGCTACATAAACCCCCTCATTTTCCCTTCTGAGGGGGAACGGAAAAGAATTGATTCTTACTAAAATTTGGGTCTTTGCTACTCTCTTGCTTGGTATTCTATACTGGCCGGCTGAAAGACAAGGCCATTAGCATTTTGATACCTGTTCCTGGTGCGAGCATTGCCCCGAGTTCATCGAAGCTCTTGGGAACTTTGACGCATCGAGGTTTCTGGGTTCTTGTGGATTTTTTATTCTTTATTGTTGTCCGTTAACTGGTAAGCTACTTGACTCTTACAATTTCATCCCTATGTGCCTTCGATTTGCATGTGTTCTCGCCTCTGAATTTCCTGGCTTAATATGTTTTTCTAGTTTACTTTTGTGCCCGATTTTGTTAATTCTACTTTGTTCTAAGTCTTTTAGCATCTAACTTCTTCCTAATACTACTAGTTCTGAGTATGCCTAAGTCCAACTTGGATAATCTGATCCTCTTAAGTGTATGGGTGTCTGGATATTCCCTAATACATACTTACTTGCTTTGTCCTTAATCTCTATAATGAATGCTTCATACTTGTGTTAGAACTTCCTATGGTAATTGTGACATGTTCACATGCTCTTTTGTCACTCAGCATGATCCCCCTACCACATTTGTGATTGACTAAGATCTTGACAGTCATCTCAACTTGATCTCTCTACCCTGTTTGAACTATTTTGCTTTATGACATAACCTAGATCTTCTCTAGTAGGTTAGTCTATTTTATTAATCCCAGAATACCTACATGTGTTTGCTATCACACACTGTCCTGAATCTCTACAATGTCCGTCTTGCATGTACAATGTGTTGCAATTTGTATTAAAATCATTTTCTATCGACTATGATCTTGCTTCCATGCTAATATGTTTCTAGTCTGTCTTTTGTTCATTTGATACCTTGTCTCTTCCAGTGTTTATCACAATGTCTAAATACTTATTAGCATGACCCTAAGATGCATGCTTAGCTTAATCTGAACCTCTTAGGTCTCAATTGGTTTAATGTCATGAATGATAACATATGTATATCTTGCAAACCTATTTCTTCCCCAATTTCTTTCTATATGAGGCCATCTATGTGGTGCTTTGTTGTCCTGCTGAACCTACTGGCCTATTTGATTAATACTCTATATGCTCAATTTGGCTATTTCTACTTTAGGATATGAATGTATCTCCTAATTTCTGTCCATTTTCCTCACTGGCAACTGATGCTATTCTGAACTCTTCATTCTTAGCCGGCTGAAAGCCAAGGCTACCTAGGTTCTATTATTGGCCTCCCTAGTGTGAGCACTGCTCGGGGTCTAATTGAGACCCTTGTGAACTCTGACACACTAGGGCTTGGTACTTAGTCACTCCCTCAATCTCAAACTGTTCCTATTCACTCTACTTCCCCATGTTATGGGCTGTGTACTTGAATTGGCTCATTTAAATGGTGCAACACTTGGTGCCATGGTTGAGTAAACTGGTTCTGGACTCCTCTATGGATCCCTGAGTCATGTATTGAATGTGGCTCTTTGTTGAAGGCCTGGGTATGTTGTGTAAGAGCTATTGAAGGCCCAGGCAATGCTGCGTATTTATTAGGCCTGCTGTGGGCCTCTTATCAATGTTATGTAACACTGTTACTTTTACTCATTATTGGGCCTGTAATAATCATTGTATAAACAATTGGGGTTGTTAGTAAAAGGGGTAGATTTTAATATTTACATGCGATGGGTAGATAACATGCCTATAGGACTTAATAATGTGTTTACTATATATGTCGTTCACTCTCTATGTACACTATAGAAATCATGCCATTAGGAGAAGCACACACTCACACTACTTGTCTACTAGCAAAGCATGACCTCAAAGGCTTCAATTACCCTTATTGGTACATGTTGTTAGAAAACATGCCCTTAGGAAATAAATATCATTGAACTTTTCTTCAATTTGCACTGTTGCAATATATAAACTAGAAATCATGCCTATAGGATTTGGATCATTTCATTTGCTACTGTATCGCACTGTTCACTAGAAACCATGCCTATAGGACTAAGTATAACAATAAAATAAGTTCCAAGCGTCAATTGTTAAAGATCCTGCCTATAGGATACCACAATTCGCCTTAATAACTTTTAATGATGCCTCTCTCAATATTGTTTATTGTTCATTTAGACCACTATCAAAAGCATGAGTAATTCTGGGTTTCTCCCGATAGATTCCATTGTCTTTACTACATAAATCACTTAGACGCAATATCTACAGGATTAATAACTGGAAATCTGCAATTTCAACAATCAATATGTGATAACTGTACAATCTTGTCTATGGGCAACACTTGGTTTCTGAAACTGCTTGCATGCCTTCACGCCTTGACACATAGAAATCATGTGTATATGGATTTGAGTTCTTAATTCTGAACTGCTTAACATACAATTTGTCTTGCGTGCATTTGTTGCTTATGTGTGGAGGCAAACTTGAGCCTTGACTGCCGTACTTGAAGTCCAATGTGTTTTGTATGTCGCCTAGTTCCGACATTTCTGAGCAGCCTAAGTGAGGTCTAGAACCATCCAAAGTAAAGGTCCAATACCTCCTGGACCATAGGTATGGGACGGGTAGTGCACGCATAGAGTACGACATATAATTGAATTAGAACGTTTTTAGGTAACAACTTTAACATAGTAATAGGGGTAGCAGGAGATGATAGTTTGTGCCCGTTGAATAATATGAGTAACACCCCATCTTGAGGGAGTTACGAAGTATTATTTATGTTGCACGTGGTGATCCTTTAGGCTAAAAAACTTAGGACCCCCCTCCTCTTTATATGTTGTTATTAGATCTAAATAGTGGTATCCCTATATTTGCATTAAGATCTGTATTAATCATGTTGTAATAAAGTTCTTTGACTTCTGAATTCCCTTTATTTATTTGATCACCTAGCTTAATCGTAATCCACATAATCTTAAGTTTGGCCGGGACCCACAGTTGTGGACCTCGAGGAATGCCTAACACCTTCTCTTTGAGGTAACTTAAGCCCTTACCCGATCTTTGGTGGTGTTGACTAGTCAAACAGAGTTATCTGCATAATAGGTGCCCTAACAAAACTTAAAAATCATTAGGTGGTGACTCTTCTCCTTTATCACTCTATCTCCCAATCTAAAAGGAGTTATCACGTGTCGAAGCCCGCTTTTCGCGAGTTAAAAATGGGGGCGCGACAGTACGAAAATACGGGATGTAACATCTCATTTTCGAGCTTTCATCACTTTACCGACGTGGGAGTGGCAGAGTAGTATATGGATTCTGTGGTAGGAAAGCCACTTGCCTTGAGGAAAGTTTAGAGTGATTTGGGAATCATGGTGGATAATGACTGAGCCTATGCGTTTTATTTTGGATGGTGGCAATTGGACGGAGGAAGCTTGATTGTGGCAGAGGGGAGTTTGCTAGAAATGAAGAGGTGTGAAACGTGGCTTCGAGTTTGGAATGTATTTTCGAACTTTCAGTTGATGACTATGGGGAATGAACCAACTTTTATAGCTGGCTAATGAGTATGGGCTTCGGAGGCTTTACTAATTTCGTGGTAATTGTGCACAGTGCAGCGTCGTTGGAAGATGTCAGTATGGAAATTCCACAGGTGGGATATCTCCTGTGAGCAGGTCAGCAGATGCGTGAGTTTGATGAAGTTTCTACGAAGAATTCTACTTGCTAGCCGGTAAGAGGTCGAATATGTGATTGTGGCTGATGATTCGGAATGTTCATGAAACGTTTAGCAAAATATTTCAAGAAATTTGGGGGGGTAAATGTGCGAGACCATGGTAATTGAGAAGGAAGAATCTTTGCGGGTTCTAGATTTATGTAATTGTAGCTTAAAGCTATGTGGGGGATCCCACCATCTACGATTGGAGCGCATGGTTGTCTGCTTGTGAGATTTCTGGTTATCGGTGCATTGGTGGGTTATTATGACTAAGAAAAATAAAATATCATGGGTAATTCGAGCGAAGAACTTGATGAATGTATGCTATACTTCGCCTCATCGATTCATGTGCTGTTTTGGGAAGACTCAAAGTTTATGCTTCTTGTGGATGTGATGTACAAGGAAAAGAATTAGGCCGGTTTCTTATTTGAGAGGGTGTTCATGTGCTAGCAGAGCGTTGGAGTTTGGTTATACTTGGGACCAGGACAGAGTGGGTGGCTCTTAATAGTGGTTCTAATGGGTTCAAGGATGTAAGTGTGGTGTCTAAGGATTTTGGGTCCGTTGTGTGGTTAAAGATCGAGTTTTTGCCGTGGGTATTGAGACAACGTGATCTCGTGATTTGGGTCACTCAGGATGAGTGTTGATCGAGTTTCGTTATGTTTTTGAATGGAGCTATTATTATTTCTAAGGCAGGTCAAGAGTAAAACGAAGGAAGTTAGGTCGGTTGATAATGATTTGAATTAGCATGGTTGAGGCAATGATCAGTTCCTTCGGCGTGTTAATGTTATACAGGTGAATTGTGGTGGTACGTGCAGTCTTGACAGCCGCCGTAATTTGATTGATTTGGAGGTATTTGATTATAATGGCCCGTTATGTGTAGATGGATCCCGGAAGAGTTATGGTAGTTTAGACATTAACTTGAGGTTTGTATTTTCTACGGTTATGGGAATTCGGTTGCGTGTTGCCATCGTTCCTCTGAAATGTGTTGAGTGATAGGGTCTAGACGATGAAGTGTTTATTCTATTGGTGGTTCAGGAGTTATGATGAAATTCTTGTACTCTCGCGTAGCGGCATGATAGGTATAGTGTGCAGCATGGGAATTTGAAGTTGAGGACCAAGGTTATGGTTCGGTGTTGACAAGAATGTCATGAGCTCGGATGAGCAGGAAAGAATTCAGATGTTTAGAGTAAGTTGGTATTTTTCTTTAGTGTCACCCGAGAACGGTGTCCTGCGTAAGAGGCTTTGTGTACTGATTTGCGGATTCTCGATTTGCTTTATAGCATTAACACTGTTGGTGGTATGGAGGTGCAGACCTTGCTACCTGGTGCGGAAGGTCGTGGGAGCGTATCACACAAGGAAATCTGTATAAGTGTGACATGTTAGTCACTTGATTGTTAAAGATTGAAACCAAGCATGAAGATTCTGGTACTATCATTAATGTGGGATTTTATGCCTGGGAGGCACTCTATCCCTTTTGTTATGAACTGTGGGAGTTTGTTCCGGATTGGGATGGCTGCTCGTGTGTGTCATGAATGGGGCCATTGTGGATCCTTGAAAGGCTGTTGGCCCAGTGTGGGATGATCAAAATCGGCTTGGGGTCCGTTGATGGGTCTAATGTGAATGTGTGCTCTACTTCAGGACGGATGTGTTAATTTAGCATAGCATTGCTTATGGAGGAGTCTTCGGGCATTGGATGTTATTCCTGTCGTCAGCTATTCCATGTAATACTCTATTGTGCCATGTGAGTTGTGAGACGACTTGATTATTCGCACAAGTGTTCTGGTCTCGTGTAGCTTGTCGTATTATATGAGCAAGATGACTCTCGAGATGCATGTCATTTATTTCACCATAGTCGTGCTTGGGTTTTGTAGCATATGGCGCTATCCGTCTCCCAGGGTTGTATTTTTGCACTTGGCATGCTTGTGGTCGATATTTGGGTATTTCGTAGGTGTAAGCATTATGGCTTGATGGGTATTTCCTTATTTATTATTATGTGTGGGTCGGGTGGCACGCCACCACGAGTATGTTGTTTGGATCGGGTTACACACCGCAACGATATCATGTGTGGATCGGGTTGCACGCCGCAACAGTGAGATGTTGAGTACAGTTCCCTTTATCTATTCTTGTGTATTTTGTTTCTCATTCTTTGAGAAGGATTCATAGAATCTGTTCGACCATTTTATTCGTTATGCGGGCTGGGTAGTTCTTTTCCAGAGTTTGTTCCTCTTTATGTGTAATATTCAAGTTGTGGCTTGTCGGCGCATTGATGGCGTCATATGAGATCTTGGTCAGTTTTGAGGTGGCTTATTGCCTGAGCAACTTGTACTGGGTGAGACGAGATTATTGGACCTAACATTAGTGCAATCAAATTTGTATAAGATATATTAAAAAGCAAATATCGTTATTCAGTTTAGAATGAGGTAATGGTCCTTATCTGTAGGAGAGACTCCATGATTTGTTGATTCGGCACGTGGTTATGAGTTTCTACACATCTCTTCCATCATGGAAGTATTGCGAGAGTTGGAACATGGCTCATATGCGTTATGAGGTGTATTGCGTGCATCAGATTCGTGAAATTCCAGCTATTGTGGTTGGAGGATGTTATTATGAGCAACCGACTTATGTGGTGCATGGTGTGATTTCAGCATAGGTGCATGATCATGCTTCATTACAGTGTGTAGTGATTGATACGGTGTTCGAATGTTAGAATCATGTCTTGTAGAGAAATTCGAAGGTTGGAATTTGGTTCTAAGGCTTATTTACTAAATAAAAGGGAGGATTTTTAGTCTGGCTCGAGCTAATGTGCTCAACTGGGTTGTGGTGGCATGGGTAGGTGCGCGAGGAATTAAACAGTGATTTTGGACAACTACGAAATAGTTCTTGGCATATTTGAGGACGAACATATGTTTAAGTGGGAGAGAATGTAACGACCCGACTGGTCATTTTGAGTTCTAGCGTGTTATTCGGCAGTTTGAGGCCTTGACAAGCTTCACTTCATGTATTACGACTTAAGTTGGAAGAATGGACTAAGGTTTGACTTTTGAGTAAACAATCTCGGAATCAGGATTTGAAGGTTCCAATAGATTCGTATAATGATTTCGGACTTGGGCATATATTCGGGTTGAATATCGGGTGGTCCGGAAGAATTTTGGCGCTTATCATGGAAGGTTGGCATTTTGAAGGTTTAAGAATTTCCTAAGTTTGGTTTGAAGTAGGCTTTAGTGTTATCGATATCTGTTTGAGATTCCGAGCCTTGGAATAGGTTCGTATTGTGATTTATGACTTGTGCGTAAAGTTTGGCGTCATTCCGGAATGTTTAAGTATGATTGGGACGCGTTCGGCAAAATTTAAAAGTTTGAAACTTTAAAGAAAGGTTTCGTTTGTTGATTCACAATTTTGATGATATTTGATGTGATTAGAGGCCTCGAGCAGGTCCGTGTTATGTTATGGAACTTGTTGGTATGATCGGACGGGGTTCCGGGGGTCTCGGGTGTGTTTCGAACGAGTCGCGGATCACTTTGGTGCTTTGTTGTATTGTTGAAGGGCCTGAGTACTGGTGCAATCACACCTACAGAAAAAGGGCCGCAGATGCGGCCAGGCAAGCACAGGAGCGGATTTTAGTCGGGCAATGATGGGACCGCAGATGCGGTCGTTTCGCCGCAGAAGCGGAACCGCATCTGCGGAGGAGGCAGCGCAGAAGTGGGGGCGCAGATGCACAACAGGCACCGCAGATGTGGCTGGCGACCTGGCCTGGGTTCTCGCAGGTGCGAGATTGAAGCCGCAGAAGCGGCTGTCGCAAAAGCGACTAGGGGACCGCATATGCGAAACAACGCTGGGCAGACTTGATTTTTATACGGGATTTGGCCCATTTTCTTTCATTCTCTCTTAGCTTGGGCGATTTTTGGAGAGCTTCAAGGGGAGATTTTCATCAACCATTGCAAGGTAAGTAATTCCCACATAATGTTAGTGAAATACATGGATTATATATGGATATAAACAGGGAAATTAGTAGAAATTGTGTGATTTTGAAGGGAAGCCTAGAAATTGGTATTTTTGGATTTTACCACAAAATTGGACATGGAATTGGGAATAAATCACATATTGAATTCGTAATGTTATGGGTAAAGTTTAGCTTCGAAAATTTTGGAATCTGGGCTTGTGGGCCCGAGGGTTGACTTTATTGACTTTTCGAGTTGAGTTGGGAATTGTTATAAATTGTTAAATTGTAAGCATTAGAGTATATTTTGATTGATTTACACGTTGTTTGACTAGTTTCGAGACGTTTTGCTTTGATTTGAGGTGTTAGAGAGGCATTGGAGCCGGTCATGGAACTTTGGAGCGATGTAAGTCTCCTGTCTAACCTTGTGAGGGGGAAACTACCCCCTAGGTGATGTAATAGTTATGTGCTATTAGTTGTGGGTGCTACGTACACACGAGGTGACGAGAGTCCGTACGCAGCTAAAGAATATTTATGTCCGGGTAGACTTAGGACTTTTCCATGTAATATTTGAAATATTTGAATTCATTCTGCTGGCTTAACTAATTGAAATTATAATTGAACTTGATCTAGAAATATATACATATATATTAGGCCGAGCTTTATTACCTTAAGTTGTTGGCATGTTATTTGAGAAACGGAAAAGTTTATACTCACCTTGTGTTCATATACTGTACCGTAAGCTCGTGTCTCGTAATCCAATAATTCCTTTCCCTTCTTGTGGAGCGGGCAGAAGGCCTCGATTGGATTATGTACCACACTCTCATGGGAGTGGGCAGTTCACCTCGGCAGTATAATAGATGAATCTATGGTTCGTGTCGCTCGACCCTCGACAGTGTACACGTTATGATGGGATCGGGCCGTTCGCCTCGGCAGTATCATATTCTTTCTGAAATCTGGCCGTACGATTTTGGCTTAATCGTGCGTTATATCCCTAGCAATCCAAATATTCATGAGATCTTTCCTTCCACTGATGCCTTGCATTTTACATGGTATTTCTTATTTATTTGGTATTGGCACTAGTTATTTTCTCAGCTGTTGAGATAGAATAAAAGATGAGAAACTGATATCGTTAAAAGAAATTTTTGGAGATTGTGTTAGCTACAGATTTACCTCATTACTACTGTTGTGGTTCTTATCTATTTATAATTTACCATATTGATTTATTAGACCACTAGTAAGTGTCGATGTCAACTCCTCGTCACTACTTCTCCGGGGTTAGGCTAGATACTTACTGGATACGCGTTGATTTAAGTACTCATGCTACACTTCTGCACTAAATGTGCAGGATCCGACAAGTTCATTTGGTGGTCATCTTGGCGCGTAGGCGCAGCTGCTAAGGAGACTTTATGGTGAGCTGCATTCCAGGCTACGCATCGCATCCCACAAATTCTTCATCGTACCATTTACTTTATTCTGTCTTGTTTACATTCCAGACAGATGTTGTATTATTATTGTTGTACTCCCTAGTAAATGCTCATGCACTTGTGACACCGGGTTTTGGGATATACTAGTTGATGCTTACGGTTCTGTATATTATAATCGCCTTTCATTTCTCTTTTAAACTAAAATCTTTGTACGTTCCCGTGGATTTAAAAGTGTAAATTTCCTTCCTTATTAAAATTTATGATTTTGAAAGTAATAAAAAGAGTAATTAAATTGATCAATCACCGCTGGCTTGCCTGACGGCGGAGTTAGGCGCCATCACGACCTATAGTGGATTTTGGGTCGTGACATGTCCGCAGATGTGAAACTGGACAGAAACATAAGGGATCGAATTTTGTCATGCCATTTGGTCTCAAAAATGTTGTTGCTACCTACACGAGGGCCATGGCGACCCTCTTTCATGACATGATCCACAAGGAGATTGAGGTATATGTGGATGATGTCATCATCATGTCTCGAAAAAGTGATGATCATTTGAGTGACCTAAAGAGGTTCTTTGAACGTTTACGGAGGTACAATTTAAAGTTGAATCCTGCAAAGTGTACATTCAGAGTCCACGCAGGAATGCTGTTAGGTTTCATCGTCAGCATGAACGTGATAGAGTTGGATCCTTTAAAGATCAAGGCCATTAAAGACCTACCACTACCCAAAAGCAAGAAGGACATGATGAGCTTCCTCGGTACGTTAAAATACATCATCAGATTCATAGCCCAGTCAATGGTAATCTGTGAGCTTATTTTCAAGTTGTTGAAGAAAGATGCTGCTACAAAGTGGAAAGAAGAATGTCAGAAAGCTTTCAACAGAATCAAGGAGTATTTGTCAAATCCAAGAGTGTTAGTTCCCCCCGAACCTGGAAAGCCACTGTTATTGTATTTGTCCATTCTGGATAATGCATTTGGATGCGTGTTATGACAACACGACGAGACTGGAAGGAAGGAGCAAGCTATCTATTACCTGAGCAAGAAGTTCACACCTTATGAATCCATATACACTTTGTTAGAGCATACATGCTGTGCTTTGACATGGATCGCTCAGAACTTAAGGCACATTCTATCAGCGTAAACCACACATCTAATATGCCAACCTGAACTGCTCAAATACATCTTCCTGAAGACAATGCCTATAGGAAAGTTGGCCAAATGGCAAATTCTCCTCAGTGAGCTCGATATTATGTACGTGACGCAGAAAGCTATCAAAGGTCAAGCATTGGTCGATCATTTCGCAGAGAACCCAGTAGACAAGGATTACGAGCCACTCACCACATACATCCCAGATGAAGAAGTGTTGTTCGCAGGGGAATATCGCAGAGTCATACCCAGGATAGAGAATGTTTTTTGATGGAGCGGAATATTTCAAAGGTTTAGGGATTGGGGCAGTCTTAATTTCTGAGTCAGGACAACATTACCTAGCTTCAGGCAAGATATGGTTCCCTTGCACAAATAATATGGCAAAATATGAAGCATGCATCCTTGGGATAAGGATGGCAGTCGACATGAACATCAAAAAGCTTCTGGTCATAGGAGATTCTGATTTGCTGATACAGCAAGTTCAAGGTGAATAAACCACCAAAAATGTCAAGATCCTTCCATATCTGCACTGCGCAAAAGAGATATGTAAGAAGTTTACCAAGATTGAGTTCAAACATGTTCCCAGAATCCAGAATGAGTTCGTTGACGCTCTTGCAACCTTGTCATCTATGATCCAGCATCTAAACAAGAACTACATCGACCCCATCAAGATAGAGGTTCGAGAACTGCTTCCATGTAGATGAAGAGACAAATGATAAGCCGTGGTACTACAACATCAAGAGGTTCCTCGAAGCAAGAAAATACCCAGAGAATGCCACCAGTGGTCAGAAGTGAGCACTAAGAAGAATAGTAAATCACTTTTTCCTTAATGGGGAAGTCCTGTATAAAAGAAACCCAGACTTGGGTCTGTTAAGGTACGTAGATGTCACTGAAGCAACGAGACTACTGGAAGAGATACTTGCAGGAACATGTGGACCTCACATGAACAGTTTCACTTTGGCCAAGAAGATTTTAAGGGCTGGATACTTTTAGATGACCATGGAAAGTGATAGTATTCGTTACGTGAAGAAGTGTCACCAGTGCCAGATTCACATGGATTTCATCCTAGTTCCACCTAATGAGCTTAACATAATGGGTTTTCCTTGGCCTTTAGCCGCTTGGGGCATGGACGTGATTGGACCTATAGAACGCGCCACATCAAATGGACATCATTTCATCCTGGTATCCATCGATGCCTACACCAAATGGGTCGAAGATTCTACATACACATCACGAAGAAGGTGGTGAAACATTTCGTCTGTAACAACATAGTCTACCGATATGGGATCCCAGAGTCAATCATCATTAACAATGCAACCAATCTACACAGCGATCCCATGAGAGAGATTTGCAAGAAATTTAGAATCATCCACCGTAATTCCACATCCTACATGCCGCAAATGAATAGAGCAGTTGAAGCAACCAACAAAAATATCAAAAGGATCTTACGGAAGATAGTGGACAATCACAAGTAGTGGCACGAGAAGCTATCCTTCGCTTTGTTGGGTTACCGCACCACTATGAGAATGTCCCCTAGGGCAACGTCATACATGTTGGTATATGGAACAGAAGCTGTGATACCCACAGTGGTTGAGATACCATTTTTAAGAATCATTCATGAAGCCAAGTTAGATGACGCAAAGTGGATACGTGTCAGGCAGGAGCAACTCATGCTCATTGACAAAAAGAGGATGAACGTAGTATGTCATGGTCAATTGTATCAAAATAGGATGGCCAACACATTTAACAGAAAAGTGAGACCTCGGTAATTCACACCGGGGCAGTTGGTTTTGAAGAAGATATTCCCTCATCAATATGAGGCCGAAGGAAAATTCGCACCGAAATGGAAAGTTACTTATGTGGTCCATCGAGTGTTGTTAGGAGGAGAATTGATCCTAGCAAAAATGGACGACGGAGTGAGCACGAAGCCCATCAATTTAGACGCAATCAAGAGATACTACATTTGAAGACAGTAGAATCATGGTTTAGTTGTAATAGAACTACGCCAGACCTGACTTCCTATGGTGGGATACGTAGGCAACCAACATAGGGTCCGGTCTCTACCTCTCTCTTCCTCCCTCTTTTGTAATAGAAAATCCAAATATCATTTTCTATGTATTCAGAACTACGCCACGACTTGATTTCCTTTGGCGGGAATACGTAGTCAATCAACATCAGATTCAGTCATCTATTGTAATTGAACTACATATTGGCATGATTCTATTTGGATACGTAGGCAGTCTGAGTCAGACTCGACCACTTCATTTCAATCCATTATCATTTTGCATCTATTGTAAGTGAACTACGTTTTGACCTAATTCCATTTGGATACATAGGCTACATGAGTCAAGCTCGGTCATCATCATAATTCATTCATCACTTTTATTATCCTCAAACTACGTTCAGACCTGATTCCGTTCGGATACGTAGGCAATCTGAATATTTTTGATAATAACCTAGGAAAGCCTTTGTAATTCATTTATTAGAATAGGACACAATCGCGACAACAAGAAGCTACGCCATCAGGGGCATCTCCGAGGACCATCATCAATGGGACAAAATCACCCATAAAACCATATTTGCGTAAGAGGGAACTTCTAAACATGTCATAATCCGGAACGACGATATTTTTGCCATAAATTAATGATTTTCAAAGTTTTTATAGAAAAATTCTATCTTTTCACCTACCAAACCTAACGACATAACCCACCAAATCCGGGGCAAGGCCAGGCCTGCGATCGACACAAACCAACACCCCCTTCTACTAAGAATTTTTCTTTAAGATTATGATCGACAAGAATCAAAGAATGTTGGGGCACACTAGGAACAATGACGGACCCGCTACCATCTCATGAGCTCCTATATCTCCTTTATTATTTAGTTCACTTTCTTATATGGTTAGGGATTAACTTCAAGTTCTCTGCAGGTATTCCAAAACCAAGTCTTCGACAAATTCGAAGCACCGTGTATATAACAAACCATCTGTTCAACCAATCATAGTACCTTGTATATATCGAGCCGTCGACCCCGCCAATCGGAGCCTTGTATATTGCACACTATCTGATCAATCCATCGGAGCATCTTGTATATAGCGAGCCGCTGGCTTCACCAAGCGAAGCCTTGTACATAACAAACTATTCGCTCCGCCAACTGGAGCACTTTCACCAATCACACCATCACTCCGCCATATCAGAGATTCTAAGTAGATAGTTGCAAATTCGCCTCTGACTTCGCCAATCGAAGGATTGACCATCCAATTCTTCCATACTTTCCGGCGATCGACATCCGTAATTTAGTTTCGCAGTCAAGAGTATCTCTTGGGCATGCTATTTTATTTCTTTTTTTTTATCTTGAATGTTATGACATTTTATTTATGCAGCTTACATGCTTTTACATTTCAAGTCATATATTCCCATCGTGCGGAGATATTTTACATTCCAAGTTAACTGCTCCCATAACGTGGAGATACTCCTATCATGTGGAGACTTAATGCTCCGACAACTGCGAAATGGTAGACAGCCCGACTAACAATCAAGT
Organism: Nicotiana tabacum; assembly: GCF_000715075.1. NCBI lineage: Eukaryota > Viridiplantae > Streptophyta > Magnoliopsida > Solanales > Solanaceae > Nicotiana > Nicotiana tabacum. The sequence goes on along the minus strand of NC_134091.1, from coordinate 74,877,845 downwards.
CAAAATCAAAGGCCCATCATCGACATCCCACATAATGCTCCAGAGCTTGGAGACTTCAGATTCAAATATCCCGTTGCCCCGATCACAAATAATGGCTAGACAGTAGCGATGCATCATCATTCCTGCATTATTTACATCACATCTTAATATATCTGCATTACGATATATGGGTATGCGTGTATCTTCTTTTGCAGGATCAAACATCGTGTCGTGGAACTTCTTCTAAGCAGTAAACCAAGCTACCACGCTATGAGGGACAACAAACTCATAAGCGGGATGAGGATCCAAACTCCAACTCCATCTGATTAGTATAACTCCAAATTGTCAAATCTTTCAAGTCTCCTAATAAAGCCACAATCCGTGAAGGCATCATGGGTTATAAGATCTTCTCATCTTGCACTATCTTCAGAACACGATACAAGGGCAACTCCTACAAGCGCCACCCTCTCCGAAACATAATTCCAGAACTACATGAGACCTGGTCCTCGTTAAGCCCGAGGTATGTAGGCGATTCGAAGCCAGAATTCGGCCCTAATTTTCTCTAAGTCCTTCCCCTAAAATCTTTCTCTAAATCTTCCCTAATCTTCCCTGATCTTACAACTCATAAGTTCCCCAAATCCATATACCATTCCTGTAATACATGCCTTGAAGTCGGGACAAAATTGGTCTTGGTTCAATTTCTTTGCCCGAAAGCTCTTTCATCGTCTCCGGTCAAAGAGCGGCAACTATTGACGACCAATTTTGACCCTCCCTTTTAAAATTAATTTATTTCTACTTAATAATTTGCAATAAATGTGTTAAAAATATTTTCTAATCAATAATACCTATTTTTATATAAATATAATAGAAAATTAGTAATTAATAGTGTTGGATTAATATTAGTATTAAAAATTTATAAAATATATTACCCTTACTATTTTTGAAATTATTAAAATAACTTGTATATTTTGATACACAAGTTTTGTAATTAATTTAACAAATTAATCCTCGATTGTTAATTAATTCGCTTATTATCAAAATAATCCAAAATTAAATTTATAGTTTGAATAAATAAAGTATTTTAATAAATAATCAATTTATTACAGTAATTTACAGTGTATGTGATAAATATATTTCCATCACATTTAATTAAGATTAATCAAGTTTAATTTAACTTAATTTTAAAAGTATTAAAGCTTAAAGGTTTACAATTGCAATGACCCAATCAAACTCAATTTGGCTATTTGTAAAAACAAAACTAGCCCAAACACCAGCCCTATCCCCATCTGACTCGGTCCGAAATCCCCCTCAATTTCACCTTGGCGATCCGCCCAAGCCTATGAGAACCAATAGAATTATACCACGTCACTTGTCCCACTCACTCACAAAACAAACACACCCAATCCTAGTCATCGATCCATACCATCAATGGACCGGGTTTATTTTTGATTTTTCCATTAATTTAAACTCCTTGCAAGATTATATCCTCACCGTTGGATCACACAGATCCAACAGTCACCATATTTTCCCTAATAATACTTTCTTTAATTTTTATGTCCTGATTTATCAGGGCCGTTGATAAAATGATCCATTGTCCCATGTTCCATCTCTCACCCTAAACGAACAAAACGCCCCCAGACCGTAAATCATTTTGACCATATCCTGCCACCCTTCTTTCCCCATCATCTCTCATTTCTTTCATCCTCAACACCTCCATCGTTTCGAAAACCTTCATTAATTTTGTGCAAGGTCATCTCAATTAAAACCTGAAATTCCTATCCGTCCCTATGATCCACGAATCCAGTCGATATTGCCATTATCACCGATAAAATTCAAAACCCCAAAATTTGAAACCCTAAGCTCAACGATGAAACTTCAAGTCTTCTGATTTCTCTTGTGCGCTATCAATCAGAGCATGCATGAAGGATTCTAAGGCTTCATCATGATTATTTGATGTCTAGAGGTCAAACACAGTGACCTCTGGGCATTGAATCTTTGTCCGATGGGTCTTCGCCTTCAACGACCATTTCCTCTTCTCAAGTAAATCATTTCCCATTTGTTACCTATCATTTCACCTATTTGCTATCATCATCTTGACTATTGTCTTCTTCCACTATCTAAGTTCAAATATATCGGAATATTAGGTGTTGAATGCCATTATAAATTGGAGCTTTAATGGCTCACCTAATACACGAACATAAAAAACAAACAACGCCTAAGAGAATTAAAAAGGTTTTAGAATTTCTCACTGATTTTTCACTTTTTCTTTTCCTTCTTCGGTTTTGAGTTTCTTTACTGTTTGAGCTTGAGTTGGGATTCCTTAATGGCTAGACGAAGCTCTTGTTTGGTTTGCTGCTCCGTAGAAGGTCAGTGTATACCGACCTCCATTTCTTCGATTGTATGTGTTGTTTCATTCTTGCGATGTTTCCTTCGGTTGATTATCTTTGTTTATGATACATGTTATTTATCTGTGACTGATTATCATGTCTTGATCTTATATGTTACTTTTATTGTTTGACCTAATTGTTCCTGATAATCTGCGATTATCCTAATATTGACTGGTTATTCTTTTTAAATTAACTTGATGGACTTTACCAGATAAATGCTACTTATAACAAATGATCTAAGTCCTACTGAACTTCTGTATTTCGCCCAAAAGTCTTTGATGATTATATGAATATTTTGCTAGTTGTAGCTAATCTAATTGAACCATGTTTTAGACCCTTTAATGTCTTGTTAAGAGCTCATGGTTGCTGCAATATAGTGGCTCTCATCATGTTATCATATTATATTTAACCTTCCTACTACTAAAATCATGCATGCTGTACATTCTTAATAACTCAGATAGACCTGTGTCTATAACCTGAATTTTAGTAAAGAACTCACGAGCTTAGTTATCATGTCATTTGCTTTCTTTATATGTCCTGTGAATCCGAACTTCTGTAAGAACCTCATTGTATACATGTTTGAGTAATCATAGTTAACCTTCATATTTGTGTTTGTTCTGTAATGTTTGTGAATCTTTACATGTGTTATATCTGAGGAAGTCCATGCCTTTACCACTATGTTCTTTATGTGAAACTGTTTCGCCAAAGATAAGATTGAATCCTGCCAGGCTTAACGACCTAACAAGTTTGAGTGATACAAAAATCTGAAATGAGGAATTTACTATTGTTACTTATGAGATTAAACAAATCCATCCATACTTGTTTACCCTATTAACATTAGCATTATACCATGCTTGGCTGATATCTTGACTCTTTTAAAGGGGACTTATTTGTGAATCTGGATTGTTGATTGGGGACCTGATAGACTAATGATTACGCTACTAGGTTTGTACTAAGTTTAAAACTGAATATTTGGCCTACTAGGATGCCTTAGCTTAGTCAAACAAGGTTGTTAGTGTAGATCTTTGGCTTAATAAGACCTTGATTGTGTGTACACTTGCCTTTGTCTATTTCTGAAGATTACTGCAATGGTTGTTGGTATTTTGTAATCTTAGATAAATGTCCTGAAATGTTAAGACCACAAAACTAATAAGTGCCTTCATCTTCTTCTATAATTCACTCATGCTCAAATTATCTAATTAGATACCCTCATTTGAACTTGGATTAGTCCACTGATAGTTTGTTGATTTCCCTTGTGTAATTATTGTGTGACAACTTTTTAGATATTCTGACGTATGCCTCATAATATCATAAGTGCTTGCAATATGTTTAGGTTCTGATCCTAAGATTAATAGTATGGTCTTAAGGTAATCATGCTTCTACACTTTGATGATATTTCCCTGTAGCTCCTTGGCTTCTTATGTACTTGAACCTTTGTGTTTACTATTGCTCTCATGTTAGCTATTAAGTAAATACCTTTTTTGTATCTACACCTCAGGGGAAAAGTAAGTGTGAGTGATTAAGTATATTTGGGGTGAAACCTAGTTTATGGTTGAGGTGCCCTTCCCTGGCACAAGTACTGCTCGGGGTCCTTGAGACCCTTGTGAACTCTAAAGTGCCAGGATTCCAAGGGTACCTTATACATGAATGAGGCCTTGTCCTAATATCTAAATCATTGAACCTCATTAATCCTCTTAGGGTTAATACAAATAAGAGTTGGTTTTCACTATAACAATGTCTATTTGTTACAACATTGTCTAGTTGAACCTCATGTTGACTTTACTATACTCTTCAATCACATTTGTATGTTATAGCCTATATTGTTGGGCCTCATGTGGCATCACTAATGTATTCTCTATATCTTCATTTGCCTGTTCGAATTTGGGTCTGCTGAGTTCTTTAGAGCTCAGGTCCAAGTTCTAGCTTATGGTCCATGTTTCCGAGGTCTGCCACTGCTGTGTTTGAAGTCTGCTAGGCCAACATTTCCTTTGGCCCAATTTCGAGTCCATTTCCCTTTCCTTTCTCGCTCTTAGATAAATCGAACTTGTTGTTTATTCTCTGTATATATAATTATACTAACACTATTATTGAACACTCTTATTGTGCTTTAGTCATTTTAGGAACCTAGGCAAACCTAATGCCCATAGATAAAACAATAAAAGAAAAATATAAGTTCATATGTCATACTTATTAAAGTATTTCAGTCACTTATTTTCTTAACAAATACAGGACTTCACTTCTATTAACTCTAACCACTTTCAGTGAAGTTTTGAAGTTTGAACAGATTTGAAAACGTACAACCTTCACTTTCGAAAAGAATCAGAGCTGTACAGGTGTTCACATGGCTGGTTTTTTCAACTAATAAAATCAACATAGCTTCCAGTCATGAATAAATAATTTCAATGAGTCTTTCCTTAAAAACATAGCTTCGAATTGGAACCAATTTTCAAAGGTATAACCAAAGTCCATTTCCCAGTAGTCTTTACTTTACTAGGTTGTACAGATGACCAGTTTGTTTTCAAAAGACAAACATTTAAAATATAGCCGCATTTTACAAGCCTTTTCAACTTTGTATATGTGAACATTTCAAAGGACCTTTTTACAAACTACAAAACATCATAAAACATATACCTTTTTAAGAGTACATATACCACCTTCTTTCAAAGCAAGTAGACTTTAAAACAAGACTTAGAATAGTTTCAACTTTAAAGCACTGAACTAAGCAAAATATAAACATCTACTTCCCTAAGCCTAGCCTAAGTTTTAAGGAGCTACCTGAAGCAGATTTTGGGTGGTGCCTAATACCTTCTCCTTAGAAGAAAAAAAATCCTTACCCAAATCTCACTGGTTAGTAGACCAATAGGATAATAATCTAATAAACAAATAGGACTCTAGTATACCTTTAAATATTAGGTGGCGACTCTTCTTTATCAACAACAGGGAAACCACTAGTTGAATCTTATTTTGACATGTGCAAAATAGGGTGCAACAACGTAGATACATGAACATGAGAAACTAAAGAATCACTGGGCATGTCGAAATAACGAACAAAGTATAATGACACATATGAATAATTAGAACCAGGATCAAATAATACTGAAGCATCTATGTGGCACACTTAAACAATACCTGTGATCACAGCATCAAAGGTAATTGCCTCTGGCCTGGAAAGAAAAGCATAGCATCGAGTGGCCTCCCCCTCTAGGGCGACCTTGAATTTCCTAAGCCCCACCCCGAGCTGGCTGAGCAGGTAGTGTAGTAACTAGTGCGGATGTATTAGCCTGACCTCTCTGTTGCACGGGACCTCCAATAATACGGGAGCAAAACCTCCTCACATGCATCAACTCCTCACACTCATAGCAACCTCAATCTATGGATGACTGCGGGGCTTGAATAGGACCTCGAGAACTAGAATAACCACTGGAAGAACCCCATACTGATGAGCCCTGAATTGATGGAGCACAGTACGAACTCTAAGCTGGGAGTGCACTGAAAGATGACTGAACCGGACGAGTACTGTATGAACTATGGTAACTGATGCACCACGATGAACCTGATGGGCCATCTAAGCGGGCCTAAAAGGACGACCTCTATTGTGATGTGACTGACCTCCATACGAGGTACCACTGAAACTATCTAAACCATGGGGCCTCTTGCCCTCCCGCTCCTCGCACTCAAGCTTGCGAACCTGCTCCAAGCAACTAGCAATATCGACCATCTGGTCAAATATAACATCTATCTCGGCCTCTCGAGCTAAACTAAAGTTGAGGCCATCAATGAACCTCCTGATCCTCTCTCTCTTAGTGGGAACTAACCATACTGCATGACGAGCCAATTCTGCGAATCTCATCTCATACTGAGTCACTGTCATACCCTCCTGGCGTAGCTGCTCAAACTACCTACGCAACTCTTTCTGCGAGTCTGTGGGACAAGCATCTCTAACAAGAAAACTGAGAACTCATGCCATGCAAGCGTTGCTGCACCAGGTGGCTTACTCAACTCATAAGCTTGCCACTATATGTAGGTTGCCCCTGTCAACTGAAATGTAGTAAATGCAATCCCAATGGTGTCCAAAAGACCTAGTGTGCGAAGAATCCACTAACATCTATCTAGAATACTATGAGATTCCTCTAACTCTTCTCCACTAGACCCTGGAGGCTTAAGCGTCCCAAACCGCTCAAATCTATTCTATTCCTCATCACTCAAAGGTCGGACAACCTCGGCCAAGGCAGCAACAACCGTCTTAACTGGTAGTACTCCCGGCGTCTGAAGTCCCTGAGGTAGCTGCTCTGGAGTAGGGGCGGCAGGATCCAGGGTACCTCCCCCAGTCTGTGTGGTGGCTGGTGCAGCTAGAACCAAAACCGCCTAAGCTAGGATCATGTACACAGTCATAATCTGGGCCAAGGCCTCCTGAAGGCCATGGATAATAATGGGCACTACTGGTGCCTGAGCTAGTCCTAGTGGCTTGACAATATCTGGTCCTGCTCCTCAGCTGGAGCAACTGGTGGCTCCATAGGTGCTACTCTGGCTGTAGTACAAGCTGTACCTCAGCCTTTACTGCGGCCCTAGACTCTCGCGGCCCTAGCTGGTGGTACTAGTGGCCGTCCGCCTGATCCGGTCGCACGTGTCCTCACCATGTGTGAGAGAATGGAAGAGTCAACTTTCAAGATTTGGAAATAACAAATCCACACGAAAAGAATGCAAGAAAGTGATGTTTTCCTAATAGTTCGGTAGCCTCTCGAAGATAAGTACAGACGTCTCCCTACCGATCCGCAAGACTCTACTAAACTTGCACATTACTCGTGAGACCTAAGCAACCTAGGGCTCTGATACCAACTTGTCATGACCCAACTCACACCGGAGCTGCGACGACTCCTAACACTACTTGCTAGGCAAGCCAATAGCCACATAATAACTATGCATTTGCATAAACTTGATTTAATTAACATAACAACGAAAATATCATAATTATCTAGTAACAATAATAACCATACTACTACAACCATCCCCAAAATCTGGTGTCAACGAGTACATGAGCACTACTGAGTATCAAAATACAAACCAAATCCTTAGTACAACTATCTGGACAATAGCACAGTAATAAGGGAAAATAAAGGAAAGAGAGTCAAGGTCTGCAGGCGTCATAGCAGCTACCTCGAAGTCTCCAAGTACTAGTACTAGAATAGCTCTAGCAATCACCACATCCAGAAGTCTCCAAGTGCAGAGTGTAGTATGAGTATAACCGACCCCATGTACTCAACAAGTAATAAAGCTAACCTTGGGCTGAAAGTAGTGACGAGCTTAGAAGAAGACAGTCAAAAATCAATATAAACGACAACACAGATATATGATGACAATAGCAATAAGTAACTCAAAGTAATTATCAAATCTACTCGTTCATATTACAGTAATTTAGACATGCTTTCAAGTATAACAATAAGCCCAACACTTATAAGGACATGTCAATTGCAACTAGCATAAGAAATGATACATCTCTATGCCTACATGTCAGGTATGCATATCAAATAAATGATTTCACGGTGATATCCCCAGATGCTCTCACTCTCAACATACTCAAGCTGTCTGTCTCAAATACCACCTCACCACACACACACACAATCACTCAGCACTATATGGGTGCCTGGCATCAATGCCCCTCACCAAAGTACGTGTATATATATCACAGTTCCTGTGCTCACCGCTAGTATGTCAGACTCCAGAGGAGCGAATCATACCCAAGTGCTAATCAAAAGCTAATATGGCCTGCTGCGGCGTGTAGCCTGCTCCACATAATAATAATAATAAAGCTAATATGGCCTGCTACAGTATGCAGCCCGATCCACAATAACACTCTCAACACAGCTCTAAGGCCCACCTCAGTCATCAACCTCTCAAGTCTCAAGGGCTCACGATCTCATATCTCTCAGGCTAACAACACCACATATGGAAAAACAATGATAACATGCGATGTAACAATGAATGATAAACAAAGACTGAGGTATGATATATAAATAAAGAATTATGACTAAGTGTAAAATTATAGTTAAATTAGATAACCTAAAACAACAGAAATAGCCTCATAAGGTCTTAATCAAATAACCACATAGACTAAATATGATTTCTAACATGAATCATATCTCAATAAATCTAACAAGTAGGAAAAACACGGATAAAATAGGGTATGATAGCAACATAGTCCAAAAGTCAACCCGGATCATGATTACCCTGCTGCACGCCCACACGCCCGTCGTCTAGCATGTGCGTCACCCCAACACATCACAAATAACATGGCTCCCTAGGATAATTACCCTCAATTCCAAGTTTAAAAATGTTACTTACCTCAAAACGCGCTACTCAATACTCCAACAAGCCCTTGCCTCGCGAATCGGCCCCCGAACAACTCGAATCTAGTCACAAAAAACTTAACAAGATCAATAATAGCCATAGTAAATAATCTTAAATGATAAAGCTAAAGTCTTTAATCAAAATCGAAAAGTCAACTCCGGGCCCGCACCCCATAATCTGAAAAAAATCACAAATTCCGAATACCCATTCAATTACGAGTCCAACCATATTAATTTCATCCAATTTCATCTACAAATCGCCCCCCAAATCACCAAATTACACTCTCCAACAACATGGTCTAAAATCCCCTACATTTACTTCAAATTCACATAAACTAGGTATAAAAATTAATGGGTAATAAATATCTAACAACAAAAGTGATGGATCTTCACTTACCTCCTAAATTGTAGCAAAAACCCTCTCAAAATTGCCCTTAGCCGAGTCCCAAAACTCTCCAAATGAGAAATAAAAACCATGAAACCCTTCAAATATAAGATATGTCAGTGAAATCTCACATGCGATTAAAATCTCTGATACTGCGGGACCACTTATGCGATCCAATCCTCGCACCTGCAAACTTCTTATGTCCCAACCCACCGCTTCTGCGGTCCAACTCCCGCTTCTGTGCGTCCGCTCGTGCAAAAAACTTCTGCATCTGCGATACTAGCTCTGCCAGCCTTCTTCCACTTCTGCATTCCCTTATCCAGCCCCAACTAAGCCCACATTTGCGATCCCATGGCCGCTCCTACAGCAAAGCCCTCGCAGGTGCGATTGAACCAGAGCTGAAACCAATCATGTCTCATGTCCAAACATAAATCCGATTTCAATCCAAATCACACCCGAGGCCCCCGTGACCCTATCCAAACATACCAACAATTCATAGAACACGCTATGAACTTACTCGAATCCTCGGATCACATCAAAGAATATCAAAATCACGAATCGCACCCCAATTCAAGCCTAATGAAACTAAAGAACTTCCAACTTCTAAAACTAATGCCAAACCATATCAAATCAACTCCGAATGACTTCAAATTTTTCACACTAGTCCCAAATTATACAATGGACCTATTCCAACTCCCGAAAACAAAATTCGAACCCAGTATTAACAAAGTAAACTCTCGGTCAAATCTCTCAACCTTCTAAACCTCAAACTTTCCAACTTTCTCCACTAGCCTCAAACCAACCTACAGACCTCCTAATAAACATCCAGACATATGCCTAAGTCAAAAATCACCATACAAAGCTATTGGAACTATCAAAACTCCATTCTAGAGTCATCTACACAAAAGTCAAACTCTGGTGAACTCTTTCAACTTGAGCCTTCAACCTTGGGACTAAGTGTCCCAATTCACACCGAATCTTCTCTGAAACTAATCCAACAACCCCGACAAGTAACATAACCACAAATGAACATTGAAGAAGTGATAAATAGGGGAACGAGGCTATAATACACAAAATGATCGATCGGGTCATTACAATACACTCATCACCTTACATATATATCACCCCTGCATGTAGCCAATAATATCATTTATTAGGAAAAATTCCCTCAACTAAAGTTAGGCAAGACACTTACCTCATCGAGCTAGACTAAAGCTCCAAAATCACTCTTACTTTTGAAATCACCTGTAACTGGCTCAAATCTAACCAAATATCGAGAAAGGAAGTGAAACAATAGCAAGCAATCCCAATCAATAAAGCGTCGATCTTTGAAGAGTTCTTAAAAAGTCAACAAAAGTTAACACGGGTCTGCATGCCCAAAAACTGGAACCAATATCAAATCTCGATGACTCGTAACCTGGCAAGTCCAAATATGTTATTAGATTCCAAAAACGAGTCCAAATCGATCTTCAAATCCCAGAAATACACCCTCTTAAGTTTTTAGTCAAAAACCCCAATCTCTCCTTTAAAACTCCATGTTTTAAGTATATAAATCCATGTGGAATTAAGATATATAATCAAATCTAAGTGAAAATTACTTACCCACAAGGTAGTAGTGAAAATTCCCTCAACAATCGCTTTTTCTCAAAGTTTAGGGTTCAAAATATAAAAGAATGGGAAAAATTCCTAGAATCCAACTTAAAATAGTCTCCCAAGGTACACCCATAGTGAACGCGGCCCAAGCCATGTGTTCGTTTTGCATATATCTGCCGCGTGCCCAATCCTCTTTCACAATCGCGGAATTACCCTCACGATCGTGAAGCTCACCTGGCTCCCACACTATGTGAATGCGACATACACCCCCACAAACGTGAAGACCTTCACATCCAGACCCATCGTAAAAGCGACACCCCATACACGGATACGATGAACAACTGCCCCAGCTCCAAACTATTCTGAAATGGTCCGAAACCGCTATGAGTCAACCCGGGGGCACCACGAGACCCTGACCAATCATACCGACAAGTCCAAATATCTTATCCAAGCTTATTCCAAGGATAAAAACATGAAAACAATGACAAATCCAAGAATCGAAGATCAAAATCCATATCTTAACTTCCAAACGTTCCAACGTAACCAAACGCATCCGAATCATACTTAGACATTCCGAATTACAACCAAACATCACACACAAGTTCCATTTAATCAAACAAACCTATGTAAAGTCTCAAAATACCATTCGGATCCTAATAATATTAAAGTCAACTATCGGTCAAACCTACAAACTCTCTAATTCTTCAAATGGCCAACATTCGGTAAATAGAGTCAAAACCTTCTACGAATCTATAAATTCAAATCCGACCATATTCGCAAGTCCAAAATCACCATACGAATCTATCGGAATCATGAAAAGACCAATCCGAGGTCGTTTTCTCAAAGGCCAAACCTTAGTCAACTCTTCCAACTAAAAGCTTACAAAATAAGAATTACTCTTCCAAACTACCCTCGACCCTCTCGGATTTCAAAACCAACCATATTGGCAAGTCATAATACATTATAAGAAGATACTCAAGGTCTCAAATCACAAATCAAACTGCTAGATCTCAAAATTACTAGTCAGATCGTTACATACTCTCAAGTGTTGCTCATGCTCATCTCGTAGTAACCCACAATATCATCAATGAACACAATCATTAAAGAATTCAAATAAGGCTTGAAAACTCGATTCAAGGTACCTAGCCTATGTTTCTTTCTCTAGATGCTACACCACCTACACAACTAGATAGACGTAGAGGACATGCAGGTACAAGTCGTCCTATATGGGGAGAACATGCGGGTAGAGGTCTTCCTAGATGGGGAGGCCAGGATCATTGTTATGCTTTCCCTTGTAGGACTAAGATAGTCGTATCAGATGCTGTCATTACACGTATTATTCCTGATATAGAGATGCTTCAATTTTATGTGATCATGGTTCTACTTATTCGTATGTGTCATCCTACTTTGCTTCCTATTTGGATATGACTCGTGATTCTTTGGTTACTTTTATTTATGTGTCTAAACTCTTTGGGGATTCTATTATGGTGGATCATGTCTATCGTTCTTATATGTTAACTATTTGGGGCTATGAGGTGAGGGTTTACTTTTTGCTACTTAATATGGTAGACTTTGATGTGATATTTGATATGGATTGGTTATCTCCGTACCATGCTATCCTTGATTGTCACGCTAAGACTATGACGTTGGCTATGTCAAGGATGTCGTGGTTAGAATAGAGGCTTATCTTGGTCACATTCGTAGTATGGTGGTTTCTTTTCTGAAGGCTCAACGGATGGTTGAGAATGGATGCTTGGCATAGTTAGCTTTTGTTAGAGATGTTAGTGCTGATACTCTTACGGTTCATTCAGTCCACGTGGTGAGAGAGTTTCCAGATGTATTCCCCACAGACCTACTGAGCATATCACTCGATAGGGACATTGATTTTGTTATTGATTTTGCATCGTGCACTCAGCCCATATCTATTACACCGTATCACATGGATATAGTAAATTGAAGGAATTAAAGGAATAGTTGTAGGAATTTCTAGATAAAGATTTCATGAGGCCTTATATTTCACCTTGGGATACGCAGTACCTTTGTGAAGAATAAAGTTGGCTCTGTAAGAATGTGCATTGATTATAGGCAATTGAACAAGGTTGCCGTCAAGAATTAGTATCCACTATCGTGCATTGATGATTTGTTTGCTACGCTTCATGGTGCTAGGGTGTTATCCAAGATTGACTTAAGATCGGGGTAACATAAGTTGAGGATAAGGGATTCGAATATTCCTAAGATGACTTTTAGGACTCGTTATGGGAATTAGGAGTTTTTGTTTATGCCTTTTGGCTTGACTAATGCCCCAATAGCATTATGTATTTGATGAACAGTGTGTTCCAGCCTTATTTGGACTCTTTTTTCATTATGTTCATTGATGATATCCTGGTGTATTCCCGTAGTAGGGAGGAGCACGAGCAACATTTGAGGACGGTGCTCCTAGTTTTGAGGGACAATAAGTGTATACTAAGTTTTCTAAGTGTGAGTTCTAGTTGGATGCAGTGGCATTCTTGGTCCACGTGGTGTTCAGTGAAGGGATTAAGGTGGATCCAAACATGATTGAGGCAGTTCAAAGTTGGCTCAAAACTACTGTTGCACCCTATTTTACACAGGTCAAAACAAAATAGGACTTGTGGTTTGCTAGAAGTTGATAAAAGAAGAGTCGCCACCTAATATTTAAAGGTATACTAGGGTACCTATAAGTCTATAAAAATTATTATCTTAATGGTCTACTAAAGAAGTGAGAATCCGGGTTAGGTGTCTAGTTATTCGAAGGGGAAAGTGTTAGGCATCCCTTAAAATCTACAGAAGGTAGTTCCTTAAACTTAGGCTAGATGTGGGGAGATAATTGTTTATGTCCTAGTTGATTAATGATTCAAGTCACTAAACAGGTTTATATGAAAGCCTTGATTAAGGGAGAAAACATTTTAATTCTTATCGAAACTCATTTATTTGAGAAAGACTTGTAACTTTAGAAATGGCAATACTTGTTTCAAATACAGATAACTTTAAAAATACAGATACCTTGTTTATTTCTTTTGAAGTTTGTATGGTACAAATCAAAACTTTTTCCAAAAAATGGTTTATTTAACTCTTGTAAAATCAAGTCTGCCTTTGCATTGCACAACTGCTTTTCTATCCAAAACGAATTAGATGTTAAGTTGCCTAAGTGATCTGTTTGAAAACTTTTTCAAAAGGTTCTTTGTGCCTAAGCTGTTCAAACTATGTAATTGCCTAAACAAACGAAAACTCATTAGAAAAGAGTAAGTAAACACAAGCAAATTAGTTGATAAACAATTAGTTTAAAAGCGTTTAGTTCCCAGAAATTATTAAGACTATTAAAGTGAATAATCTTCTCGGTCAAGGTTACATTTTACCTTATTAGATTTAATTTTCCCGAGATTTTTCCTAAACAATCACAACATATCAGAGAGATACAATACCAATGTTAGTTCTACATTAACATATACAAAGAACATGATATCATAATTTTAAGTGAGGGAAAGGACTGGTCTCTCGTGTTGGGATAACAATTAGTCAGGCCCAACAAAATTCAAGCAGCAGACATCAGAAAATGACAAGGGAAGCGGCCTATTTCTCTGAACTTGGGTCTGAGTCCATCATGACCTCCACAGGCCCAGTGTTCATGCAAAAGAAAAATATGAAGATCAATTAGCATATATGGATAAAGAGTAAGGTGGAAAATAATTAAAATAAATAAAATCATGATCTAAGAAATATAGCAGTGCCTAATTTTGTTTATGATAATACCCTAAATATTAATTAAGATCAATAATTATAGGGTTAGAGTGAACCATATTTACTTACAAGGTTCCCTTATGGACCCATGGCACTTCAGAGTTCACAAGTGTCTCTTGGACCCCGAGCAGTGCTTGTGCCAAGTAGGGATTCCTTAATAGTAAAGTCAAGCCCACACCAAACACCCTTAATTATTGAACCTCATTCTTCTATAGATGTTTAAGCACAAAAGAAATCTTGACTTAGCATTTAACCAAACAGGTTGCCCAGGAAGCCCTATACATTCAACGTGAGACAAACTATCTACAACACAGAAGGTTCAATATGATACCTCAACTCATCTAAGCATGATATATTTCAGGAACTCAGTCAAACAAAGGTACCAATAATTTCAGGACAATACCAGACTTGTTAGTAAACAATCATTCTAGGTATTGAGACAATCACTTGAGAGAAATTCCATAAAGAATCAGGGACAAACACACGTTTTTAGTTTAAAACTATGATCATTGTAAAAATACATTATGTAAGGATAAATAACCACATATAAATTATCAAACATTTTTAACAGTTTCAAAGGCTTAAAGATCAATTCAGAACCATTCCATATGTCATAGAATCTACACACACCTCTTAGGAATGATTGCTGCAAACAATGATAATCAAGAGAGAGTTACAAAGCACAAGTGGTTAATTTTATACTTCTATAAACATGCTTGCTATGTTACAGACAACTTCAACTCCAAGAATGTCATTCTAAGTGGTTTAAGGAATCAGTTGGAGTTAGCAAAAGACAAACACATACACTCATTTATTGAATTTCATCAGAGGTCTAATACCTCATAAGGATTTAATCAAACAAAGTTTCTCTTAAGCAATTTAGATTATTAGAGCAAAGCTATAGAACACCAAAACAACATCAGAACTGTCCTTCAACAACAAGCAAGCACATAGTTGAGATATCATTGCATGCTAAACAATCTAGGCTAAGCACCTTAACACATAATTGGCCTAAGGAGTCACACTAACAGTAAGAATAATTGAGGCCATTAAACATGGATGGGATGGTAAACCTCTAGTCTCACTTGAGCCCTACATGCATGGCATTTGAACATGTTAGTGCATACTGAAAGTGAATTACATTTAGTCAAACCACCAAGACCAACAGTGCTTAACCATGTTAATAAAAAAAGACCTTCTGGACAGTGTCCTCAAATATGAATTGATCATAAGATAACAAGAACACTTATTTATAGCTAACAAGACAAAATATACATATGAATGCAAGACAACATTTATTTAATCAAGGAAACAAGATCACTATTAAACTCTAAAGTAAAACATGCTAAGCTAGGTAGACAAAGTTTATCATATACTTCTCCTTTACATTTGGATTAACATAATAAACAACATAACTGCTAACAAGGATCATTGCACTAGCTGAACAAAACAACATGGTACAATAAGCATGACTGTCAACTGGAACCATTCGATTAACTAAGCAGATCAATATGATAACAAAGGCATGACTATCAATGAGGGTCATTCAATTAGGTAAGCAGATGAACATGATAATATAGGCATGACTATCAATAAGGATCATTCAATTAGCTAAACAAAACAACATAATAATATAAGTATGAGAATCATTCAATTAGTAAAGTAGAACAACATGATAATATATGCATGACTGTCAATAAGCATTATTCCATTAGCTTAAACAGAACAACATAATAAATAAAACATGACCGTCAACACAAAAATCAATTAGTTAAATCAACATGATGAATCAAACATGACTTTCAACAATAAAATCAATTAAATAAATCAACAACTGCGCATGAGGTTTATAAAGCAAAATAGATTACTAAAATAAGATTGGAGGTTTACTGACATTCCTTAAGGCTGCAAACCAAGTAATCATTCTTATCCATTTAGGAACCAGTACTTACAACCAATTCCTCGCAATTAAACTTGAATAGAATCGAAAAGAAATAAAAAGGAAGAGAATTAGGGAAAATGATTGAAATACTTAGAGAAATAAAGTAGAGTGTATTTACTAGGGTCAGACGGTAGTTGTTTGTTTTAGTGAGGGAATTATAGCCCGCTATTTATAGCAACAATTGATAACCTAGGGTTTCGTTCAAAAAATTGAAAAATCAGTAGAAGATGATGATGAATACTGATGAGATTGTGTGACGGAATCAAGAGGATAAAAAGTGAAAATCCAGAGGGGAAATCTGGGTAAAAAGTTTACCTATTCAAACGATGAGTGGACTAGACATTGTGGCCATTGGACTGCCAGAAAAAGTTAATATCCAGAGGCCATTGTTGACCTTTGGACCAATAATCACCCTTGTGAGGTCAAGGATCTAACGGATCTATGGCTGCATGTGACGATTTGAACTATCAGAGGGTGAAATAATGAGATTCTTGCTCTTTCACCTTTGGATGCAGGGTTTCAGGGTTTGGGTTTTGAAATTGGATGATGAATAAAGGCATATTTGGCTATATTCTCGGCTCAATGGGGGGGGGGGGGGGATGAGGTGAGATGATGAGAGAAAATAGAGAGAAAGGAGAAATAGGGGCGGCTGTGAAGGGAAAATATCTCTAGCGTTTTGGAGGGGTTGGCTAGTTAAAACGGGAGATCGCATGGGTGCCGTTGGATAATTTAGATCAATGGCTCCAAGTTTTTTGTCACGACCCCAGTTTCTCTTCGTAGGATGTCGTGACGACAGCTAGTCTCTAAGACTAGGTAAGGTTAATACTTACTAAATTAATAGAAGAAATCAACCATCAAATGAAGAAAATGAGATAAAAATCTTATACACAGTTTTAATTCGCAAAATCGGTAGTACAAGTCATAAGCTCTACTGAGTTTGCTACAAAAACCTCTAAATACAACTGCTGCGAAATAGAGATAAACAGTGCAAGTACAATAACAGAAGGTGACTCCAAGGCCTGTGAACGCAGCAAAAGGTTTACCTTGAGTCTCCACAGCAAGATCCGTACAGCTAGCTAGCAATCGCCTGACCCTGAATTACCTGGATTTGCACAAAAATATGCAGAAGTGTAGTATGAATACACCACAATGGTACCCAGTAAGTATCAAGACTAACCTAAGTGGAGTAGTGACGAGGGACAGTCAAGACACCTACTAGACTAGATAACCTGAACAAGTATAGATATATAACTAACAAAGTATGATATCTCTAAAGAACTACGCATAATGACAAGATAATACGGTGCTTGCAATAGGAAATGGAAGCAACAATTTGCAACGGGATACAACAAGTAATAACAAAGTAGAGTAAGTTGGACACAGTTTAAATCCGGTGAAAAACAAATAAAGGAAAGACAATTACCAACTTGATAAGAACAACTGCTTTCGCACCAGGTTTATTCAATAATCCCCATGAGGTACCAAACCTCAAAACTCACACAATTCACAGGTCTCAATTCATGAACCCTAATCACTTGGCATCTTGTGCCCTCATTACAACTGATAACTGCACGGACGACTCACGTGCCAATAGAACCAATCTCATATATAAGACAAGTAGACGGAGTATGTACAAATGATCAGTAGCATCAGTGCTCATCTTCTTAAACCGATGGGGTGATAAAGTACGTGTATGCTTGTGCAAGTATTCTATCACAGTTCGGGTCAACGAATAAGAGTAGAGATAATGAACGGCACATAAGGAACGATCCCCATAATTTGCACCAATTAAAACTCACACAGGTTAGGCATGTAACTACACAAATATCAACAACAACAATGCCCCTAGTCCATCACAAGTTATCACTAATCAATCCCCGACATAGGACACCTTGTCTCGCCACGTGCGCAATAATAAAGTAAATGCCCGCCTTGTCCTGCCGCACGTGCATAATAATAATTCCACCTTGTCTCGGCACACGTGCAAACCCATATATATAGCCCGCCTTGTCACGCCGCATTTGCATATATCAATAGGAACAATAGCATGGCAGAAACCTCGTGCAAATACCCAAACAAAACCTCCCAGCAATTTCACGAGCCAAAACACAACATCACAATAGAATGACTTTCACAACATGTGCCCATATTCCACAACATTTCATCTAGCAGTGTCAACACCACAACTGCACATATCCCTCGGCTCAACAAACTGAGTACAAAAACAACAACAATAATAGAGTGAGAATATGACAAGTAAATCAACTCAAGAGCTTTGGATCACAAGGAAATGGTAGGACGAGCTCACAAAGAATAAACGCAATAGGAAATACTAGTTTCAATAAGAATAGCTCAACAAGGGAGAAATGATATGTCACAAATGATTCCACAAAAGTACAATTTGACATCAAGGGAGATAACATGAGTCAAAAATTCCAAATAAGGATGAACCCACTACGATCAAGGATAACTAGCTTCATATAGGGTTGAACAATTATGAAAGAGGTACAACAAATTCAATTAAGGATAAGCAACGAAAAATATAATCATAACCTCAATTAAGGACAGACAATTACAGAAGAGATAATAATAATTCCAATTAAGGATAAGTAATTAGGAAATGATAGCATGGAAATCGAAGAGGCAACAACTTTAGTTAAGGTACACAAGAGTCAAATGGGCAATAAGAGTGGAACATGAAAGAAATTTATTCCAATTAAGACACGTAGAGGTGAAACTAGTAAATGGGGAACTTAACAAAATAAAATAACTGTTACACCCCGTACTTCAGACGTCACTGTCATTATAAGATTATCTAATATAAGTTCAAAAAATATAAAATTCTTCTACAACGATAAGGAAGGTTTATCGAATTCTTAAGTAAGTTAAGATGAATGAGACTTAGAAAAAAAAATAAATGAGATAACTATTACATTATGTGTATCCCAAAGTGGCGTATAATGAATATGAGACTTGTTAATCATGATTTAAATGATTTTAAAATTATAATATGACTATATATGATGTTTGGATATAAAATATAAAGTTTGGGCGAAATCGGATTTAACTTACAGAAAAATAGAGTTAAGATTTGCCTTGTAACGAGCCGTTTTTGAGAAAGTAAATTCATAAGATTTATGATGTCATTTTGGGATATATCACATACCAAAATGAAGGTCTTGGAACCTAGTTTCTAACGGTCTAAACCATTTTTTCATACAACATCAAGGTAGAGAAATATGAATTTTTAAAGTAGGGTCACCAAGCCAAATCATCGCACTTCGGAGAAACTGGCAGGTTTATAGGCCAAGTTGCGAAGCCGTTTGCTCCCATTATATTGAGAGTTACAGGGAGATATTTATGTGAAATTAAAGCCCCATGTGTCTAGTTTCCAATTCTATAAACCGTTTGTCAATACGATGTCAGAGAAAGAGATACAAGCGTCCGAAGTTGCACCGCTCAAGCTGCCAAGCAGGCAGCTTACCCACCTTCTTTGAGAATTGAGGTGGTGGGCTTATAAGTGATCTTTTCCCGTATATATCTCATCAATATTCAGAGAACACTTACCCCAAAACATTCTCAAGCTCTCCAAGGCTGTTCCAAGAAATGCCAAGCAAGATTAACATCCTGGGTACAAAATAAAGAAGCAATAACATTAGATCGATCCCTACGATGTAAGTATCATTATACCGCCTATCTTTTTCTTTGTAGTTTGAGTTTTGTAAGGTACTACATAGTTAAGAAAATGCCTACTTTCTGTGTTTAAAGTTTTAAATATCAAGGAAGGTTGATAAATTCATTTCCTAATAGTTAGAACTCACGGGACGGTGATCGAAAGCTGTGAGTTCGATTTATTCTATTTTTAGTGGACTATTTTGTAGTGCACTCGTGTTGGCATCTTGTGCTTCTAATTTATGGAGAAGGATAAAGGGCATGGAGAAATGCCACATGTGGTAGTGTAGTGGGCTGGTCGCTCGTCGTTGCAATTTCAGGCTAATTGATAACTTGTTGATTGGGTGTGTTATGGTATATTTGGGGTTTTTGTTGTATTGAAGGTCCCGAATTGCAGTTGGTTTGTTTTTGAGTTGCTGATTATATGGTGTTTGTATCTCCCCTATAGTAGGCTAGAGGGAGCAGTAAAATCAGGGGAAATGCCGCCCGTTTCATTTAGAATCGAGTTATCGTTTGAGATACGTTATATACTAGCGCCATCTAAGTTGTACACGTATTTCTTTGTTATAGGGATGGCACGCTAGTTGTCATAAGCTTGTTGTTGAGCTGCATTGACGACTTGAGGTATGTTAAGGCTATCCCTTCTTCACTTTTGGTATGATCCATATGATACAAACGAAATGCGTAAACGCAAAAATTTCATAAATGGCTCTATTCATAGAAGTACTAGGAGTGCCTATGTTCTTGATTCCCCATGTGTTCTATTATTATATTATCTATTCATGGGTCTTTGAAAAATACCTAAGTTGATAAAGTTTATTCGAGAGATCTTATTGACTTACTTCATTATGCATTGTATTCATTTATACATGTACATTGACCCATAATCAGATTGCATTATATACACGTATATTATATGTATATGGGATATGGAGAAAGGTTATGGTATTATATACGCACCACCACCTGATCAGCTGGTATACGTTGATGATTTCGCCCATAGAGGCCGAGATGATATGATGGGATTCCCTCAAAGGCTTGATGATGTTAGGACGCATATGCCTATGCATGATGTGACATTTATATGCATATGTATGACATTATAAATGTTTCATGATTCACAGAGCTATTCAGACTTACAGGTTGAGTTCTTTACTCCATGTTTCTTTCATGTCTTTTATATACTATTTTCATGCCTTACATACTCGATACTTTATTTATATTGACATCCCTTTTGGTTGGGGATGCTGCGTTTCATGCCTGCAGGTCCCAATAGACAGGTTGAGAGTCCTCCTATTAGTCTATCAGCTCAGCGGAAGGTGTTGGTGCACTTCACTTGCTCCGAAGTTGCCTATTTGGTCAGTATGATTTGGACATGTATTGATTGGTATGGCGGGGCCCTGTCCTGACCTTTATGACATTTATGTATTCTTAGAGTCTTGTAGAAATATGTCATGTATATGGATACTTGTATGGCCTTGTCGGCCTATATTTTGAGTGTACAAATAATAATGTCGGCCTTATAGGCCCGTATGTCATATGTATAAGTTTGTATTCCATGTTGGGTCATCCTATGTCGAGTATCCCCTTATGTTTTATTCTGGTTATATCATGACGGCCCTTATGGCCCATTTACCCATAATGGTATGTTAAGAAAGATACGTTACGTTGGTGCTCGGTTGGGTAAGGCACCGGGTGCCCGTCATGGCTCATCAGTTTGGGTGGTGACAAAAGTGGTATTAGAGCAGTTTTGTCCTAGGGAGTCTACAAGCCGTGTCTAGTAGAGTCTTGTTTATGGGTGTGTTGTGCACCACACTTATAAGTAGGAGGCTACAAGGCATTTAGGACTATCACTCTTTCTTCTTAATCTATATCGTGTGGTGGAGCTGAATTGTAAGAATTCAAACTCCTAAATTCTAGTTTATTCGTAATACAATGATACCTTCATCCAGAAAGATAGTTGGTAAGAGATTGAATGTGGTTATGGAAGAGTTGAGTCAGAGGAACTCGATTTTGCATCATGCTTATGATGAGTAAATGTGAGATTTTCAGCAGATCATGTGTATACTAAGACGTGTAAGCTTCTTGATAAGGAGCCCTAAGGCCTGAATACCAATTCACGCATAAGGTAAAAAGCAATAAGAGAATCAGATGGTAGATACAAGTTTCAACAAGTAAAAGAAGCAAGGTGAAGAAATTCAGGCCGAGATATATAAGCATTTTGAGTTGCCTTCAACAGTAACAGAGGTATGTACAATTGGTCACTCATCTCAGTTATGCCCTATGGGAGCTAACAGATATAGTTTAAGAGAAGAACAGGATATCAGGATCTAGCTGGGGTTAGAGTAACCCAAAATGGTGGATGGATTGTTAGCGTTAGCTGACATTTCCAAAGGATATTGCAAACATGGTAATAGTTCTCCTTGTGAGACACCCAGATGGTGCACTCTAGAATAGAACATCTAGATACGAATACTAGAATGTTCAAAAGTTTCTGAAGATAGGTAGTGGAATCCTAGAAGGGATAAATTTTTACCTTAGTATTACTCCCGCCCCTAGGAAAAAAGAGAATGTTTGGCAACCCGAAGAGCCAGTGAGATAAAGCAAATGGAGCTAAGAGTGAAAGAATGTTTGGTTGAATTTTTCATAATAAAGTGATAGACAAAAATATTAGTAGGAGAATAAGAAGAGAGTAAATGAAGCATTATGAGTGAGATGTGATAAATGAGTGATAAAGATAAATCAAAATATGACACGATGACAGAGTCTATAGTCAAGTGAAAGAAAAGATAAGAGGTGACAGGCCTTGAGACAATAAAAGAGTATAGGCCAAAGGTCATATCCTCATTTCGAGAAATGAGTTGGTGACTCCAACGTGATTACCAGATGGCTAAGTTAGCCCCCCTGTAGTAATAGAAATTAGTATGGTCTAGTAAACAAGATAAAACCGAACATGAATTAGGGATCTGAGGATTCCATAATATACGACATCGTGATAATTCCAGAAATCACGTTCCGACAATAATAGAATGGACAACAAAAGAATAACCTTTAAAGGTCATTCAGGAAGACGCTTTCATAAAGCAAGCACTGTGAGCAGAGTTAAGCTTAAGGGACTAAGTGTGCCAGTTACACTAGGTGTCACCTTCGTGCGTAAGAAATCCAGTTATCCCTAGTACAAAAGGGTTACCGCAAGGCAAGTAAGAGTCCGTGAAGATGTGAAAAGATGCCAAAGATGAAGAGGTAAAACATTTATAGGTAAATCTTCAGAGCATTAAATGTTAGTACTCCCCTAAAAGGGGAAAGATAGTATGATATGTTATTAAGTCGAAGTTATGTGGTTCAGGTAACTATGGAATAGTAATGGAAGAATGTGGTAGAAAGGCGAAAGGAATAAGATTGCATTTATTCAGATCCTACGGATATGATACGACACCAGAACATTATTCAAGCACGATGTCGGGGAGAGGCAGTAAGGGTTCCAACATTAGATGTTATTGATAAATAAGTGCAAATGAACACTTGATACATAAGGAGCTAGTGCGAGGGGTAAGTTCAGACAAAGGACATAACCCAAGAGAGATTACGCAGAATATAGATATTAGAATGGACCAACGAGTAGTTTGTAGGTGATTCAGGAAGAGCCTAGTTATGGCTAGACAAGAGGATACAGACAAATCAGCAGATTATGCAAGATAAATGTAGTGAACTCCAACATAGTTAATTTAGTCTCACAGATATGATGTCGTAATCCTTGAGAAATATTCAGATAGGAGTTAGGGTAGTTAAAGGTATCGAATAAGTGTTACGGAAATAAAAGAGAGTGTTACATGGAATTCCAGTATTCGTGGGCACTAAGATAAACCAAGTATCTATGTAGCAAGTGGCAGGATGACCAGGAAAAGTAATTGCTTATATTTAAAGACAACCGATAAGGCACGAAAGGAAATCTATAGTGCTAGCAAGTTAAAGGAAGGTTGCGAGTAGTATAAATAGATATGTATAGATCACAAGCTAAAGTATGGTAGAGCGACAAGGGTTTAGGTAGATAGGAGTAAGGATAAGAAAAGATGTGTGAGAAGGTAACAAGAATAGGTAAGGCCTCGGAATTAAGCCCATCAAAACAAGAGAGCTGATGGTTTCCGTAAGTTATAAAAAGCTCAATACAACTTGAATGAACTCGGAGGAGTTTAAGAGTATGAGCATTTAGAAAAGAGGCAATGCTACCCTGGTAGTAGAATAAGGGTGTAATTGTGATAAATGATAAGGGAATGAAATTAAGGTATGCGATTGAGTAATGATTCAAAGAGAAGTCATTTCATGAATTGCATGGGAATAGAATACCCCCATTAGATGAATCACGTTGGGAAGCTATGAAATATGGTTATTGAAGTTTAGTATCATCCTTAGGTGGATCAGGCAAATAACTGCAGATGTTCTCGATGAGAAATGAGCCCTAGTGAAAATGTATTACGTAAGAGGTTTCAAGTTATAAGTTGTAGATTATAGATCAATATTAAGGTAAATCAACAATAGATGTATAAAAGTTTCAAAGTATGAGATGAGATTAGGTTGTCATTCTTAAGATGAACAGTAATGAGGAAGCATTAAAGGACTTAGATTTATACATATAGGATAAGCAGCGAGAGAGTAACTTGGAGTTGGGTAGCAGACCTCGATAATAATAAATCGATGTAAGTGTTGTGGTATAGTCAGAACTACCTAGATGCAGTAAAGCGATAAGCATAGATAACCGAGGCTATGAAACAAGATATAGCAATAGTCGTAAGTTCGACAAAGTACTGAGCGAAGAACGTCAGTACACCTATAGGTGCTTAGAGGGACAGCTTGTTATAGTTCTGTATATGTTCACAAAGTGAGGCCTAGAGATTGGCTAAAAGCTTGAGGAAAAATAAGAGAAGAGTCGCATAGGCGCACATACAAGGCCAGAGTCGTACAGGCTGCATCACAGAAGGTAGCAACAGTTACGAGATTGGAAGAATTCCGATCACAAGTCGTAGTGTGAGAAAGAGGCCTAAAGGAGGGGAATGCCCTGGCCTTTGGATTTATTCATAGAACAGTTGCCTGGATGGAAAATGACAATATTAAGTATTCGTAAGAGCCATAGGTTATGAGAATGATAGGCACATCAGTCAACATTCAAGGACGAATGTTCCAAAGGAGAGAATGATCTTACGCCCCATTTTCGCAAGCCTTTAAGAGTTAACATTCGGGGACGAATGTTTCTAAAGAGGGAAGGATGTTACACACCGTACATCAGATGTCAGTGTCATTATAAGATTATGTAATGTAAGCTCAAAAAATATGAAATTCTTCTACAAGGATAAGGAATATTTATCGAAGTCTTAAGTAAGTTAAGATGAATGAGACTTGGATAAAAAATAAATGAGATAATTATTACATTCTGTGCATCCCAAAGTGGTATAATGAATATAAGACTTTTTAATCATGATTTAAATGAGTGTAAAGTCATAATATGACTATATATGATGTTTGGATATAAAATATAAAGTATGGGAGAAATCGGATTTAACTTACGGAAACATCGAGTTAAGATTTGCCTTGTAACGAGCCATTTTGAGAAATTAAATTCGTAAGCTTTATCATATCATTTTGGGACATATCTCATACCAAAATGAAGGTCTTGGAACCTAGTTTCCAACTATCTAAACCATTTGTTCATACGACATCAGGGTAGAGAAATATGAATTTTTAAAGTAGGGTCGCCAACTCACATCGCTGCACTTCAGAGAAACCGATAGGTTTATAGGCCAGGTTGCGAGGCCGTTTTCTCTCAATATATTGAGATTTACAGGGAGATCTTTATATGGAATTAAATCTCCAAGTTTCTAGTTTCCAATGCAAATCGTTTGTTAGTACGATGTCGGAGTAGAGAGATACAAGCGCCCGAAGTTGCACCGCTCTAGCTGCCAAGCAGGCAGCTTACCCACCTTCTTGGAGAATTGAGGTGGTGGGCTTATAATTGATCTTTTCCCGTATATATCTCGTCAATATTCAGAGAACACTTACCCCAAAACATTCTCAAGCTCTCCAAGGCTGTTCCAAGAAATGCCAAGCAAGATTAACATCCTGGGTACAAAATCAAGAAGCGATAACATTAGATCGATCCCTACGATGTAAGTATCATTATACCTCCTCTCTTTTTCTTTGTAGTTTGAGTTTTGGAAGGTACATCATAGTTAATAAAACGCCTACTTTCTATATTTAAGGTTTTAAACATCAAGAAAGGTTGATAAATTTGTGTCCTAATAGTTAGAACTCACGGGACGGTGATCGAAAGTTGTGAGTTTGATTTATTCCACTTTTAGCGGACTATTTTGTAGTCCACTCGTGTTGGCCTCTTGTGCTGCTGATTTATGGTGTTTTAAAGGATAAAGGTTATGGAGAAATGCCACATGTGGTAGGGTAGTAGGCTGGTCGCTCGTCGTTGGAATTTTAGGCTAATTATTTTTGAGTTGCTGATTGTATGGTGTTTGTATCTCGCCTATAGTAGGCTTGAGGGAGCAGTAAAATCAGGGGAAATGCTACCCGTTTTATTTAGAATTGAGTTATCGTTTGAGATACATGATATACTAGTGCCATCTAAGTTGTACATGTATTTCTTTGTTATAGGGATGGCGCGCTAGTTGTCATAAGCTTGTTGTTGAGTTGCATTGACGACTTGAGGTATGTTAAGGCTATCCCTTCTTCCGTTTTGGCATGATCTATATGATACAAACAAAACGAGTAAATGCACAACTTTCATAAATGACTCTATTCATAAAAGTACTAGGAGTGCCTATGTTCTTGATTCCTCATGTGTTCTATTATTATATTATCTGTTCATGGGTCTTAGAAAAATACGTAAGGTGATAAAGTTTATCCGAGAGATCTTATTGACTTACTTCATTTTACGTTGCATTCATTTATACATGTACATTGACCCATGACCAGATGGCATTATATACGCATATATTATATGTATATGGGATATAGGGAAAAGTTATGGCGTTATATACGCACCACAACCTGATCAGCTGGTATACGTTGATGATTTCGCCCACAGAGGCCGAGATGATATGATGGGATGCCCTCAAAGGCTTGATAATGTTATGTACACATATACCTATGCATGGTGTGACATTTATATGCATATGCATGACATTATAAATGTTTCATGATTCACATAGCTATTCAGACTTACAGGTTGAGTTCTTTACTCCATGTTTCTTTCATGTCTTTTATATACTATTTTCATGCCTTACATACTCGGTACTTTATTTATACTGATGTCCCTTTTTACTAGAGACGCTACATTTCATGCCCGCAGGTCCCGATAGACAGGTTGAGAGTCCTCCTAGTAGGCTATCAGCTCAACGGAAGGTGTTGGTGCACTCCACTTGCTCTGGAGTTGCCTATTTGGTCAGTATGATTTGGACATGTATTGATTGGTATGGCGGGGCCCTATCCCGACCTGTTTGATGTTTATGTACTCTTACAGTCTTGTAGACATATGTCATATATATGGATACTTGTATGGTCTTGTTGGCCTATGTTTTAAGTGTACAAATGATCATGTCAGCCTTTAGGACCGTATGTCACATGTATAAGTTTGTATTCTATGTTGGGTCGTCCTATGTCGAGTATCCCCTTATGCTTTATTCTGATTATCTCATGACGGCCCTTCTAGCCCATTTACCCATGATGGTATGATAAGAAAGATACATTACGTTGGTACTCGGTTGACTAAGGTACCGGTTGCCATTGCAGCCTATCGGTTTGGGTCGTGACAACAACTTCATATCTAATGAGCATTAGAACCCAAGAGCCCTAAAAGGTCAACTTTCCACAAATAAACCCGAGCACGTACTCGTCACCTCGCGTACACGGACTTCACATGACACAATTAGCACCAAAGACTCAATACCTAAGGGGTAGTTTCTCCCCTACA
Source organism: Nicotiana tabacum (assembly GCF_000715075.1). Taxonomy (NCBI): domain Eukaryota; kingdom Viridiplantae; phylum Streptophyta; class Magnoliopsida; order Solanales; family Solanaceae; genus Nicotiana; species Nicotiana tabacum. The sequence goes on along the minus strand of NC_134091.1, from coordinate 74,849,815 downwards.
AAGTTAGGTAAGATACCTATCTCAAACCATACTCAATCAATCAATTAGTAGGCCTTTTCTCTCGATTTCCAACTCCGAACGACTTGAATCTAGCCAAAATAATTTCATACTAAAATTATAACTATAGTAAACTAATATAAATAATGAAATAATGAAATAATGATCTTAGCTTAGAACTCCAAAATTGCTCCAAAAAGTCGACCCGAGCCCGCGTCTCGGAACCAGACCAAAATTACAAAAACCAAACACCCATTCGATAATGAGTCAAATCATTCAAGAATTACCAAATTCCGATAACAAATCGACCTCCAAATCTTAAATTTTCGTTTTTGAAGAGTTTTAAAAAAATCCCAATTTCTTCGATTAAAACTTGAACTAAACTATAAATATAACCATATATTTATGAAATATAATCACTTTCGGATATAGAACACTTACCCAAGTTTAAGTCTAGAAGAAATCCTTAAAATCGCCCAAGAATCGAGCTCAAAAAATCCCAATCAAAAATGAAGAAATGACCAATTTGGGTCCTTATGGTTCTGCCCAATTTTCGCTTCTGCGGACAAATTTGCGCTTCTGCGAAGCCTCTTTTGCGAGACCAATCTCGCTTCTGCAAAAGACCACTGCCAGCTGAAGCCTCGCACCTGTGGACATGGCTCCGCTTCTGCGCAACCGCAGGTGTGACTTGAGTTGTGCTTCTGTGCTGCTGTCTACTTCTGCTTCTCCTTCACCCGCTTCTGCGATCACGCAGGTGCGGGAAATTCTTCGCACCTGCGACCTATGTCTAGTCCAGCCATCCTCTATTATGCGATGCACCAACAATCAAAATTCTAGCAACATGTACCAACGTACAATACAAACTTAGTCGATGCCTCAAACCGCATTAAACAACGTCGAAACTATGAATCGCACCTCGAATCGAATTGTGAGTTTTTAATTCTTCCAACTTCTATAATTTGCGCCGAAACGTATCAAATCAATCTAGAATGACTTCAATTTTTGGACATAAGTCATAAATGACGTAAAGGACATGTTCCAATTTTCGAAATCAAAATCCGACCCCGCTATCAACAATTCATCCTTCGGCCAAACTTATAAATATTTTAAAACTTCAACTTTTTTCTAATTTCGCCAACATGCGCCGAGTTGTCCTACGGACTTCCAAATCCAAATCCGGACATATTCCTAAGTTCAAAATCATCATATGAAGCTATTGGAATCATCAAAATTTCATTCCAGAGTTGTTTACTCAAGAAGTGAATATCGGGTCAACTCTTTTCTTTTAAGCTTCAAAATAAGAATTGTTCTTTCAATTTAATTCTGAATCTTCCGAAAACCACACTCGACCGCACACGCAAGTCATAATACATATTACGAAGTTGCTCGGGACTTTAAGCTGCTGAACAGGACATTAATTCTAAAAATGACAAGTCGGGTCGTTACATTTTTTGATGAAAAAATTAGAGGAAGATACTTATAGGAGAAAAATCGGGGGCCGCTGGATCATTTTGATTTAACGGTTGAGATAAATACATTGGGAGGTTTAAAATTAAAGAGGAATTATGATTAATTTTTGACCATTGATGAATTTGATCAACAGTCCAGATAGATTGTGTTTGTTATGTTAGTGACTTTGGAGGGGTGACATGGCGTGGTGTGATTGGTGGTTGTGAAATGACGAGGATTGCCAGTGTGAGAGCGGCTTGGCTGACCGGACTGAGTTAGGGGTATTGGGCTAGTGTTTTGGGCCAATTAGTTGGGTGTTATAGACATTTATCTCATGGCCACCTAATTAAAATCATTCTATTGCAATTATAGCCTAATTTACATTTTTAATCCCCCTTTTTTTATAATTAAATTAATTAAACTTACGTAATCCTAATAAAAGACAATGAAATATAATTAGCAGATGTATTATTAATTAATTACTATAAGCTAGTTTTAAATTATCAAAATTATGAAAGATAATTGTTTGATTAATTAAAGTAATAGAGGTGGTATAATTATAATTATTTAAGACTAAAGTAATAGAATTATATACTTAAATATTAATTACTGTTATATTTATTATTATCTATTATATTATTGATATTTGAGAAAAATAGATACTAATAATTTTAAAATACTCTTATTATAGTATTGTTCATTGATAAGCGTAAAAAAATTAATTTTAAAAGGGGAGGGTCAAACTCGGTCGTCAATAGTTGCCCTTCTTTGACTGGAGATGATAAAAGAGTTTGTGGACAAAGAAATTGACTTAATAACCAATTTTTCCCCTACTTTAGGCATATACTGCAGAGATAGTGTACGAAATTGTGAAAATCAAGGGCCTATGAGATTACAGTCGAATTCTGGCTTTGAATCGCCTACATACTTCGGGCTTAACGAGGATCAGGCTGTATGTAGTTCTGGAATGATGATTTGGAGAGAGTTATGCTTGCAGGAATTGCCCCAGTATCGTGTTATGATGATATTGCAAGACAGAAAGATTTTGAGACCCAATGACGCTTGGGGTACAACTTGATTATAGATTTTGAAGGATTTCAAAATTTGGAGTTCTACTAGTCGAATTGAGTTGGAGAGTGGATCCTTGGCTCGCTTTTAAGTCTGTTGTCCCTCATTTGTGATGTAACCTGGTTTGTTGCTTAGAAGAAGTTGCATGTTGTAGTGTTTAACCTGCAAAAAGGAAGATACACACATACCCATATTTTGTAATGCAAATATGTTAGGATATAATGTAAATATGCAGGAATGACTATGTCTGGATGTCGGCTATCCTTTATTTGGGATCTCTGGGCGATGTGGTGTTTAAATCTGAAGCCTCCAAGCTGCAGAGATTTATTAGGTTGCCGGGGACGGGATATTAGAACTTTGAAACCTCCTAGATATGGAGCATTAATTGGGGTGTCGGGGATGGGATATTTGAACAATGAAACCTTCTAGCCGTAGAGCATTATTTGGGATGCTGGGGACTGTATGTTTGAACTTTGAGGGTTAGCCGGGCTGTGTACCATTTCGAAGTTGTCGGAGTGTTTGACTTTGACTTTGAATTTGACTTTGAACTTTGAATTTGAATCCGCGTGATTGGAGTATTCGACTTTAAATTTGATTTGGATTTGAAATTCCACGTGATGGAAATAGTCGACTTTGAATTTTAATTTGAATCTCCGTGAGATGGGAGTATTTGACTTTGAATTTGAATCTTCGTGCGATGCGAATATTCAACTTTGAATTTGAATTTGAATTTCTGTGTGATGGGAGCATTTGAATTTAAACCAATCAAGAATGTAAAAGTGCCTGTAAGCTGCTCAAGAGGTACTCTTGACTGCAAAACTAGTTTCTAATTTGTGGCCGTCGATTGGAGAAACATGTGACATAATTGAATGATCCAGCCTTCAATTGGCGAAGTTGGAAACGAGGTTTGTAACGATATATTTGGATTCTACGATTTGGAGGAGCGACGTTATAGCAATAAAATCTGATGATGCGTTCGGGTCAGACTTTACGACTATACAATGGGCTCTGCTTGGCAGAGCGGATGGTGCGATCTATACAAGGTACTCTGATTGGCAGAGCAGATGGTGTGATATGTATAAGGTACTCCGATCAGCAGAGCAGACATGGCGATCTGTACAAGGTAGAGAGAATGGTGATCTGGTTACGTTGGAGGTTTGTCTCCAAGATACCTGCAAAGAATTTAAAGTTAATTTGTTGCTATACGAGACTAAAACAAATTGAACAATAAAGGAGAATTGAAAGATCATGAGGTTGAAGAGGATCTGGCGTCAATTCTGATTTTATTTGGTGCCCTTTGATTCCTATAAATCGTGCGCTCAAAGAAAAATTCTTAGTTGAGGAGGGGCGTTGATTCGTGTTGATTGTAAACATGACCTTGCCCCAGATCCGATGAATTATGTAATGAGTTTTGGAAGGTGGAAGAGTAGTAGTTTTAGAATTTTTTTTTTAAAAAATCATTTATGTTTATGGTAAATGTCGTCGTTCGGGATTATGACATGTTTGACGTTTCCCTTGATGCGAGTATCATATCTGGGTGGCATTGTTTTGCTGATGATGCTTTCCTGGATATACCTATGACGACGGAGTTCCTTGTGTCACGCAACAAAACCGAGGAGTACGACCGGCGCTCAACCGAGTGAACCCGACTGAGCAAGCCTGTTAAATTCCTTCTACCCAAATTTAATTTGTGAATAAAGAGGAGATGTACGCAGTTAATCAAATACTGAAGAGATTTCATTGACCGCTTCCATTTCATTCCCATTAACAACAACATTCAATATTTTTAAAATAGTACGAGTTTATATATGTTGCCAAATACCAACAGTTCTAATCCAATTCCCAACATCAAATACCACCCACAACCTGTCTACGGAGCCTCTAAGTACAACTGAAGAGTAATATGGAAATGCTGGCAACAAGGCCACCGGCTATACCTCAACCATAAAGTACATGAGAAACAAAATATACATGACCCCGAAATGAAGTGGGGCTCACCAAATCAGCTGAAAGGAGTGCACTGCTATCACTGATCAATACCACCTGCTGTAGAACCACCTGCATCCATTAAAGATGCAGCGCCCTCGACAAAAGGGACTTTAGTACTGTCGAATAACACTAGTATGTATAGCTAGAAATCCTCTTTCAAAATAGAATGCCCATATGATCTATACGTGGAACACATAATATAATGTAATTGAAACAACCTGTACAAACAAAGACAACAAAAGGGGCACCTATTATCCGTATTAATAATGTGTCTCATTAGACCGTCGTTAGTGTTCACCTATCATATTATATACTTGTGCATTTCATAGACCGTCCACAGTATTTATTCATACCATACATCTATACCTCTTATACCCAATGCACCTATGCGTTTCATAGACCGTCCACAGGATTTAATATCACAATGGATTTCATATCACAATGTACCTATGCATTTCATAGACCGTCCACAGGGTTTCATAACACAATGAACCTATGCGTTTCATAGACCTTCCACTGGATTTCATAACACAATGTACCTATGCGTTTCATAGACCGTCTACAAGGTTTCATAACACAATGTACCTATGCGTTTCATAGACGGTCCACAGGGTTTCATAACACAATGTACCTATGCGTTTCATAGACCATCCATAGGGTTTCATAACACAATATACCTATGTGTTTCATAGACCGTCCACAGGGTTTCAAAACACAATGTACCTATGCGTTTCATAGACCGTCCATAGGGTTTCAAAACACAATACACCTATGCATTTCAAAGACCGTCCATAGGGTTTCATAACACAATATACCTATGCGTTTCAAAGACCGTCCATAAGGTTTCATAACACATTAGAAACAAAAGTACAAATACGTACATCTCATAACCTTTCACATCACGTATCACCTAATCCGTACTTTCAACCACTTACAACATTATTATTTCATTGGCTCTCTTGGCCATACATATGATTCTTTATTCATGGCACAATGGCCGTATTTTATATTCCACACTTTCATTTCTTCCCTTTGATAGATCATCATCATTATTATCAACAAGTAGAATATTCCAGAAATCACAACTTTAAGTTCATTAGTAATGAAGGCTTTAAACATAATCGATTTCTTTCCAATAAATGGAGTAAAATGATTGGTAATCGAAGCACAAATTATAATCATACACAATTTCCACTCACGAATGTGTAAGAATGCAAAGAACATTGAAAATTACTTACAAAGCATAACATTAGTTAAAACAGCCACATATGGGCATCACTTGAGTTCATAAACTTTTAGACGATTATATTGTCGAAGTAAATTTTGGAATAGTTGAGTCAAAGTTCATTTCATACGTTTCTCACATTATTTCATTACATCGGCACCATTGGCCTCAAGTATACCTTTCACTATTGGCACGTTGGCCACACTTTATATTCCCAATTCACTGATTTCACTTCTAACCATCTTTATAGGTTATCAACAATAATACATTCCCAATCAAGACTTTAGATACACATATGAGCAATTAAGAGTCTTAAGAATATTGAGATTTTCTCACACAATTTGGCATACCAGTTTTCATTTGAAATACGATTCAAAGCCACAACATTTTAATACGCAACCCATACTTTGAAACTCACGGTAACATTATGGAATTCAATTCCAAGAGAGAAAGTGTAGCCAACATACCTCAATTGAGATTTTCTTAAATTACTACAACATTCCGGATATTCTAGCAATCCCAATCTATTTTGAGACATAACAAAATTTAACAACAATTAGGAAGATATTCATGGTCTCAGCTAATTTGTGCATTTTATCAGACACTAGGTGTGCAATTTTAACCACAAGGTTCTCCTACAAGATTTCCTTCACTCCACAACCCAATCCTTACTTATTTCAGCTCAACAATCTTCCCACAATTCTTATTGGTACATGCATGTATAAATAATAATCTCATACCCATGAATCATACTCCTAATCAACCATCTTCTACCCAAATTCGAAATTGAAAACTAGGGTGTGAAACCTTACCTCTTAATCAACCTTATATATGCGGTCACTATGCGGTCCTCATAACAGTTATGCGGTTGCATAGCCGACCGCATAATTGCCCCCAGACTAGCCCTTCTCCTGCTCACTTCTGCGGCCATTATGCGGCCCGCAGAGTGATTATGCGGTCGCATAATGGACCGCATAAACGTGCTTTTCTGCCAAAAGTTTTTCTTTACTTTTCGGTGAATTGTTCAACCTAAAAAGTCCGAACCATGGCTCGCAAGCTCGCTGCGAAGATTTTATACCATCCTCAAACACGTAAGCCTACTCCGGTACCACGAAACCTTGAATTCACTTGCAAAATTTACGAGGCTTTACACTGAAATACTTCAAAATTTTTCGTGGTGTTACACCTTGCTAATGCAATTATTTCCTGATGTAGAAAATGAAATACAAAGGCTTTCCTAGGGTGACGACCGAACCTTTTCAGGTTGCCTACGTAACCAAGGAATCAGGTCTAGCGTAGTTTGAGAGTAGGAGTAAATGAATCATCGAAATGACTGAGCCTAACTTAGGCAGCCTATGTATCCTAACGGAATCAGGTCAAAATGTAGTTCGATTACAATGAATGCAAAAATGATGGAAATATAATTTGAAATGATATGGCAAAGTTTGACTTAGAATGCCTACGTATCCAAATGGAATCAGGTTAAAACGTAGTTCGATTACAATAAATGACTGAATCTGACATGTATTACCTATGTATTCCTGCCAAAGGAAATCAATTCATGGCGTAGTTCCGAATACATTGAAATGATATTTGGATTTTGTGTTACAAAAGGGAGACCGGACCCTACGTATCCCCCTGTGTGAATTCAAGTCAAGCGTAGTTATGTACACAAAAACCTAACTCTATTGTCTTCAAATGTAGCATCTCTTGATTGCGTCTGAATTGATGAGCTTTGTTGTCACTCTGACATCCATCTCTGCTAAGATTAATGCTCCTCCTGACAATACCTGATAGACCACGTAAGGACCCTGCCAATTCGGTGCAAACTTCCCCTTAGCTTCTTCTTGATGGGGAAATATCTTCTTCAAGACCAGTTGCCCCCGTGTAAACTGCCGAGGTTTCACTTTCCCGTTGAATGTGTTGGCCATCATATTTTGACACAACTGACCATGACAAACTTCATCTATCCTCTTTTCATGGATGAGCATAAGTTGTTCTTTCCTAACATGTATCCATTCTGCGTCGTCCAACTTGGCTTCCTGGATGATTCTTATGGGTGGTATCTCGACCTTTGTGGGTATTATAGCTTCAGTTCCATATACCAACATGTATGGCGTTGCCCCGGTAAACGTCCTTATCATAGTCCGGTAATCAAGTAGGGCAAATGATAATTTCTCATGCCATTGCCTGTGATCTATCTTTCGCAAGATCCTCTTGATGTTTTTATTAGTTTCTTCAATCGCTCCATTCATTTGCGACATGTATGCTGTGGAATTATGATGGACGATTTTGAACCTCTCACAAATTTCCCTCATGAGAATGCTATTGATATTGGCTTTATTGTTAGTTATGATTGACTTTAGGATTCCAAATTGGCAGACTATGTTATTATGGATGAAATCTGCCACCACCTTTTTTGTAACGACCTTGTATGTAGAAGTTTCGACCCATTTGGTGAAATAATCAATGGCCATCAGGATGAAATGATACCCGTTTGACACGGCCGGTTCTACTGGTCCAATCACATCTATGCCCCAAGCGGTAAACGGCCAACGAGAATCCATTACATTGAACTCATTTGGTGGGACCCTGATAAAATCCCCGTGAATCTGACAATGATGAAATTTCTACACATAGCGAATGTTGTCCATTTACATGGTCACCCAAAAGTATCCTTCCCTTATAATCTTCATGGCTAAAGTGATCCTTTCATGTTAGGCCCACACGTTCCTGCTTGTATTTCTTCCAATAACCTTATTGCTTCAGCAGAATCTATTGCACCCTATTTTGCATGAATCAAAACAAGATTCAACTAGTGATTTCCGTGTTGATGATGAAAGAGAGTCACCACCTAATATTTAAAGGTATACTTGGGTACCTATTTATGTTTAAATCATTATACTATTAATCTGCTAATCAGTCGATTTGGGTAAGGGTTCTTGTTCTTCTAAGGGGAAGGTGTTAGGCACCCCCTAGAATCTATCTAAGGTAGCTCCATAAGACTTAGACTAGGTTTAGGGAATTAAATGTCTATATTCTACTTATTTAGTGCTTAGAAGTGTATAGCATACCCTATGTTTAAAACTTATTATTTTGAAAGGATGGTAGTATATGCACTTTGAAAAGAGAGTATAGGTTTCATTTATAAAATCCTTGAAAGTGTTCATATTTGTGTGATTGGAAGAATTTTAGAAAATAGGTTTATAATGTTTATACTTGCAAACTTTGTAAGATATGGCTAGGTTGTTGCCTTTGGAATAAAATGGCTATTTGTGTACCTTTAGTAAAGGTTATTTGAAAAAAGCGGGTTTAGGTATACCTTAGAATTGATTAAAATCTTGTTTGCAAGCTTAGAAGAAAATCGTTCGAAGTTCTTTTGACCACAACTGTATCCGCTTGATTTGTAGAAAACATGGCTTTAAAATTATTTGCTCTATTCTAGCTTTTAAACGAAAGAGGAACGTCAACTTTTCAAATTTGTTTTGAAGTTCAAAAATTTCATACAAACGGTTAGTATAAAAGTTAAAACTATATGGCACATGTAATTTAAACATACTGAAGTTATTTAACTAATATATGATATAGTAATTCCTTTTAGTTACCTATGATTTTTAGCTTGCCTAGGTTTCTAAAATAATTCAAAAATATGAAAGAGAAAAACATTCACTCAATATTATCTGCAAAGACCCGACCGGTCGTTTTGAGCAATTGCGTCCAGTTCGACAGTTTGAGGTCATGAGTAGCTTCACCTAGTGTATTATGACTTGCGTGAATCATCGACTCGGGGTTTTGAGTGGATCAGAAATGATTTTAAGGAGTGACTCTTATTTGAGAAGCTCGAAGTTGAAATAATTTGACCTCGGATAGGAGTTTTGATGGTTCCGGTAGGTCCGAATGATATTTTTAGACTTGGGCGTCTGCCCGGATTTGCATTTGGATATTTTTGAGGATTTCGACATGATTTGGCAAAAATTGACAATTTAAAGGTTTGGAATTTTTCTAGGTTTGACCTTAAGGCTACCGTATTCAGATTTTAGTTTCAGAACATGGAATAGGTCTGTTTTGTCACATGGAACTTTTCTACAAAATTTGGCGTCATTTGGAGTTGATTTGATATAGTTCGGACGCGTGGTTGTGATTCTAGAGGTTTTCGAAGTTCGTGGGGCGTTATGGCGTCCGATTCATGATTCTAGAGGTTATTTTGATATTGTGATCGTGCGAGCGAGTTCGTGTTATGTTTTTGGACTAGTGTGGGTGTTTGGTTTGGAGCCTCGGGGGCTCGGGTGAGTTTCAGATTGGTTTCAGAATGATTTTATATAATTTTTGAGTGCTAGTACTGGTTCCATCATATTTGCGATATTTTTATCGCAAATGCGGCTATCGCATTTTCGAAGTAGCCCTTGCATTTGCAAAACTAGGCTGCTGGGGAAGAGTTCGCATTTGCGAAGACATTCCTCGCACTTGCGAGTATGGGCTGTTCGCTTTTGCGAAGATTTCTGCCGCTTTTACGATGGCAACTATCTTTGCATTTGCGATATTTTGGTCGCAAATGCGACTTTAGTAGAACTCCTCCTGGTTTGCTTTTGCGATGCCTTGTCCTCTTTTGCGGGGTTCGCATTTGCAAACTCTATGTCGCAAATGCAACATCTGCAGCCTGTATATAACTGAGTAATTCCGAGACTTAGCTTCATTTTGATATATTTTGAACCCTAGACTCGATGGGAGGCGATTGAGTGGAAGGACTTTCCTACCAAACTATCGGGTAAGTAATTTTAATCAACTTTCAATTATACTTCGTGATTATACATTATGTTTAACATCAAATGCATGAGAATCTAAGGGAAAAATTTGGAGATTTTGTCAAACTTTTGAAAATGAAAATTTGGGATTTGAGAGTCGAATTGGACTCGGATTTGGAAAAAATAACACGTATATGGACTCGTGCGGCTATGGGGAGTCAAGGCCTACCCTTGGACCCCGGTTTTGATCGGGCGAGCCCGAGGTTGACTTTTGTTGACTTTTTAGAAATTGTATAAAGATCATAGCTTTGTTAATTGAAATTGTTTTCTCTTGCATTATTTGATATATTTAAGTCATCTTTGGCTAGATTGAGTCTAGCTGAGGTGAATTTGTAAAGGAAAAGCTAATTTGTGTATTGATTTGGCCGAATTGAGGTAAGTGTCTTGCCTAACTTTGTTGAGGAAATTTTTCCAACTAATTGCCATTGTTTGCTACATGCGGGGGTGATGCATATATGAGGTGACGAGTGTGTATGCATGTGCTAGGGTTAATCATGCTCAGGGGTAGATTATACGATTAATTGTGCCTTGTAGAATTTCGTGACCTTCTCGTTTCATGCCCTACTTGACTTCTAGATTACCAAGAATATGACATTAAATGCTAGGAACCAAGATTTAGCTCATTATAACTTGATTAAAAATTGACTGGTTTTTGTGAAACCATTGATATGTTAAATTCGGTCATCATTATGTTTAATCATTAATACATCACTACGACTGATATTCTTGAGATATTGGATTCTACACTTGAGTTAAAGATCATTTTTTGAGACTTGTCGAAATACTTGAATAATAAAGTATTTGAGGTTTGTTGAATTGTTATTGGCTTGAAAGCTGTGATTGATGTTTATTTGGAATATTTGCTTAAACACTCTCCTGATGTTATTCATGCTTCCTACCTTGCTTCTCATTGTTATACATATGCTTGATGAGGAAGAGCATAAAACACGAAGGGTGATGCTGTGCCATTGCATATACAATATCATGTGACGAAGGATGAAAGTAAAAGCACGAAGGGTGATGTCGTGCCATTTCATTTATATTATCATGCATTTATATTATCATGGGTTCATGGCACAAAGGGTGTTTCCGGGCAGGCGCGGACGAGGGACATGCATTATGTTGTGATATCTTTTCATCGTGTATACGTTCATGCCTTTACCTTGAGCTATTACTGTTGTGCCTAAGTTTTATATGTGACTTGTCATTGTTGTTCCGTTTTTGTTCTCTATCTCAATTGTTGTTGTGTTGCCCATGCCTTCTATTTGTTTAACTTGTAAATATCATGTTTTCCTTTTTGTTGTTATATCTACATCCATGTCGTTCCTCATTTGTTGCACTTTCATTTAAGCTTTCTATCATGTTAGTTGCCTTCTAGTTGTTAGCTCATAAAGATCATGCTTGTCACGCCCCGAACTTGGGGAGCGCGACCGGTACTCAACCGAGTAAACCCGGTCGAGCAAGCCTACTTTACATCAACATCTCATCATAATTCATGCATGATTTACCATAACGTAATTAGATCATGAATTTTAAATTGAATACATTTGGCTCAATGGCCTACAATCTTTCTCATGATGGGTGCGTTGCCTCATAAATACTGTGAACATAAATACATGACAAAACTCTAATCTTTAATTACATGATCCACAGTGTACATGGAGCTTATATGACAATAGACTCAAACACCCATTAGAACTATAGCGGGCTCACCATAAGCTGGGTAGTGAAGTAGATCCCTATCAAAGATCCATATCATCCAATAGAAGTATACCTGCATCCATTGAAAGATGCAACGCCCCCGACAAAAGGGACTTGAGTACATATGGAATAGTACTCGTATGTAAGGCAGACAAAACAACATATGAAAATACGGCAACTCAAATAAGAGGCAAATAACGTACATCAAGAAACTATGAAACATTCCATAGAATCAAAATTCAAGTCTTATTATACTTACATCATTCTGAACTTCCTTTGGGATCAATTGAGCCATATGAACTATACGTGGAATATATAATATAATGCAATTGAAACAACATGTACAAACAAGGGCAATGAAAGTGGCACCTATTGTCTGCGTTAACAATGCATCTCACTAGACCATCCATATCCCTCTCTTATATTACACCTATAAATTTCATAGACCGTCCTTAGTGTTCACATATCATATTATACACCTATGCATCTCATAGACCGTCCATAGTATTTATATCATATTATACACATATGCGTCTTATAGACCGTCCATAGTGTTCACATATCATATTATACACCTATGCGTCTCATAGACCGTCCATAGTGTTTATTCATACCGTACACCTATACATTTCATACACAATACACCTATGCGTTTCATAGACCGTCCATAGGATTCCATACACAATACACCTATGCATTTCATAGACCGTCCATAGGATTCTTGTAACGCCCATGCGTTTCATAGACCGTCCATAGGATCACATATACAATACACCTATGTGTTTCATAGACCGTCCATAGGATCACATATACAATACACCTATGTGTTTCATAGCCCGTCCATAGGATCACATATATAATATACCTATGCATTTCATAGACCGTCCATAGGGTTCATTCATACCTTACTCCTATGTGTTTCATAGACCGTCCATAAGGTTCATAACACATCATTATGCACATAACCATATATAAACTCATAGCGACATGATTAACATTGCATTTAAGGTCATAAGTTCCCGGTTCATTGGAACACTTCATGTTCATGCTCATCATGGAGAAACATAGCTCATTACATTAGCACATGCATGGTGAATCAATAAGTCAATTTCAATGGCACATGAGCCCAAGTTCATTTTCATAAGATTCATCATCATTTAGCATAGGACAACTCCCTTTCATCTCGTTATTCACTTACTTGTCATCTTGAGGTTATTAGCTAAGTTCATGATTCTTAGGGACTTAACATCGAAGTCATTTGCATTTATTATTTTAGAAGCATACATACAATGATTGAAACCATTGAAACATACAATGCCTCATAATTCTCATCTTGGCAAGCGGCCACATTTCATGTTCATACTATCACTTAATTATACTTGCCATGGGCGATCATAGAACATTAAGAGCATTTAAAACATTTAGGAACACCATAGCCTTTACTCATGAGAACGTAGGAGCTTATAACACATTGGAAACAAAAGTACAAATATATTAATCTCATAACCTTTCACACCATATATCACTTCATTCATACTTTCAACCACTTACAACATCATTATTTCATTGGCTCTCTCGGCCATACATATGATTCTTCTTTCATGGCACAATGGCCATATTTCATATTCTACACTTTCATATCTTTCCTTTCATGGATCATCATCATAATTATCAACATATAGAATATTCTGAAAATCACAACTTTAGGTTCATTAGTAATGGAAATCACAACAATAGATTTCTTTCCAAGAAATGGAGTAAAATGATTGGCAATCTAAGTACAAGTTAAAATCATAAACGAGTAACACATCATTTATACTTAATATACTTTTTCCCAAAAACGACAATACACAATTTAAACTAGTGAATATATAAGAGCTCAAAACATGTTGGAAATACTTACAAAGCATAGCATTAGTTGAAACAACCACAGTTGGGCACGACTTGAGTACATATGCTTTTAGGCAAATCTATTTTCGAAGTCAATTTGGAACAGTTGAATCAAGGCTCGTTTCTTAACCTTTCTCACATTATTTCATTTCATTGGCACCATTGGAAGAAATCTTGCAAAACCCTCCTTTGAGTTCTTGAAGAAATTTCTTGAAGATCTATGTATTTTATGAAGGATTGAGTTAGTTTTTGGGTGGAATTGATAAAATGAAACACCAAAGTAGTAGGGATTACTCACCTTGAAAATAGGGGGAGTTGGAGGTCTTGAGAAAGTGGAGGAAAATCCCAAAATTCGGCCAAGAGGAATGGAGAAAAATGAACCACGAAATGAGTATATAACATTTCGAGCGTCACATGTAGCGTGGGGGTGCTACCTGTGGCCCAGTTTCCATATCCTCAAGATTTGCAGCACCAGGGGTAGTTCCCCACACTACCCACGGCGCTAGCAATGGGAAATCTTTTCTATTACGCTCAGAAATGGGCATAACTCTCTCATACGATGTCTGAATTAGACGATTCATTTTGCTATGGCTCCGTAATTTCCATACGGATCTAATGCTTCAATAAAAACTGAATTTCAAGCTCATTTTCTTAATGTGATACCAATTATGCTTGAAGAAACGACGTCAAAATATCTTACAAATATCTAAATTAAATTCCAGGCATACGCCCGAGTCCAAAATTACCATCTGGACCTAACGAAATCATCAAAACTCTGATTCGTGGTCGAATACATAAAAGCTCAAACTTCATCATAATACATCATATGAAGCTACTCAAGACTTCAAATAGTTGAAAGGAGAATAAATGTTCAAAACGACTAGTCGGGTCGTTACTATGCCCCCCTCTTGTTTGTTATATCTACACCTAGGCTTTCTACCATGCTAGTTAGTGAAATTTATATTCTTCTTTCCTAATTGTTGTCATTATTTCTATGACTCCTACCTAGTCAGCCACCATTGACCATACATACTGCCTTGTCCTTGTTCGTTATTGTTACCTGTGTATTTTTCATTTTGTCATTACTGTTATTGGCATTTCTTTCACCCTGTTGGTACTGTTATACGTATATTTGATGAGGATGAGATAAATGCACGAAGGGTATTGCTGTGCCATTGACTTGATATCTTGAGTATATTTCTCACACTGTGAAAGTTATTGAATTATTATCGTGGGTTGTTGGTTATCGCTATAAGGAAAGGATTTGTCATAATATTAAGGAATATTAAATCATGATCTCTTCTAGAAATCATTTACTGCTTCGCATATTTCATTCTTTTACTCTTCTCTGTTATGTTGTAGTATTGTTCTATTGCTAGTTTACTACACAGGTCATATCAGTGAGTACCTTTTAACTAAAAGCCTCTTCACTACTTCACTAAGGTTAGTCACGATGTACATAGGATCGGTTGTACTCATATTACACTTTTGCACCTTGTGTGTAGATTTTAGAGCAGAGCTGCGGTGGATGACGGGGGCTGACTCTGAAGATGTTTGTGCCTTTCGGATTTGGCTACCACTTGTCCCTGGCTAGTTCTAGAGTTGAATTCTGTTTATGTACATTTCAAATAGCAGTTGCATTTATTTCATATCCGTATTTGCATTAATCCAGTCTTAGTAGACCATGTCCGACACTACTAGTCCTTAGGATATTGTATGGAATCCTGATATATATAAATTGTTAATCATATTTACTTTATTAGAATTGTGTTAACTTTTAATTGGATTACCTAACGGGTTGGGTTAGGTACCATCACGACTAGTGGATTTTG
Source organism: Nicotiana tabacum (assembly GCF_000715075.1). Lineage (NCBI taxonomy): Eukaryota > Viridiplantae > Streptophyta > Magnoliopsida > Solanales > Solanaceae > Nicotiana > Nicotiana tabacum. Next base: position 74,833,862 of record NC_134091.1, on the reverse strand, counting down.
GTTCATGACAAGTTGGTATTAGAGCACTAGGTTCGTAAGTTCTACGAGTCATGAGCAAGTGTCTAGTAGAGTCTTGCGGATCGACATGATGACGTTCAAACCTATCTTAGATAGTCTACATAGCATTTAGGAAAATTTTCCTTTCTTCTTTCCTTATCGTGCGACCTTATTTCAGCTTGAAACCTACAATTTTGATTCTTCCTATTCGTTCATATATGATGTTGCACACTCAGTATTTGTTATGCGCTGACGATCTGTGATGCTACAGATAGATTATGAAGGGCTATGGATGCTTGATTATCAACGCGATGTGCTGTCTAGTCTCGGGAGCAGATGCAGTGTTAAATCTTTTAGTCGTTCATTTGTGGTACGAGGCGGGGTCTTATATCTAGTTGGTAAGCATGGACTTGGAAAGGCGGGCTAGTGGCCTAGATGTTCTGATTATGGTAGTTTCATGGTAAGTTGTTGAATTCAGTACAGCCTTTGGGTTATCTCCTGCGTGATGAGTTTGGATCGTGTGTTTCGTATGAGGTTTCCACTCGGTGGAATGCATATATTATCATTTTATAGCATTTGGGAAAGTTGTTTGACTATTGCAACAATGGGTAAGCACTTGACAGAGTCTTTGGAGTGTTCTATGACCAGTATTGCATGAGTTTTTGAAGTATTCAGCTAAATAGCCATGCGGGATCGGGGTAGGTATGAAGATATGATATTTTGGATTACCGATGATGTGTTCTATGGCTTCGGGCTAAGTGGGGGAGTCTTCTAATGATGATCAGATTGTAGGATCATGCATTGTATCAGTTTCCGGGCCGAGGGGTTGCTCGGTTGTTTCTTGAATAGTCATGTGCTGGTGAAGCGCGGGTTGCTCGGTGCATATTAATTGTGTATTGCAGATCATAGTAAGGTGAGTGGTTATCGAGAAGGTTCTGACGAGTTCCAGATTATATGTAGAATTTAAGGACTTCTGAATTTGTGTATGGGTAAGTCTTGAGATCGGTATTGAATGGTAATCGGATCTGCGGTATTACAATGTCAAGAATGATTCTACATGGAAATATTGGAGGGATCCAAGAAATGGCTTGGGATTCCCAAAAGGTCCCTACAGAGCGATGCATATCGGATTGAGTTACTTCGGGTTGGCAGTCTGAGTGATTCGATTGAGTTAGAGGCAATCAGTTCTGATGACTCGATCATGTGTTAATGAGTTCCGAAGAATTTACCATGGTTATGGACACGACCGGAGTTGATGTTTGCTAAAGGTATAGAAGCTATATTGCCTGTGGTGATGTTCTCATAGATTGACTTAAATGAAAGGTTATCGGTTGATGAGATGTTCAACTTGCTGGTGTTTTAGAATTAATTATGAGATGCTCGTATTTTTTACGAGTTAGCATGTTAGTGGTGGGCTCCCTGTGGGGTGAAACTTGCAAGTTCAATGTTGCGATTTAGTTTTGAATGGAAGGATATGAGTTCAGTGACTCTCATTTGAGAAGCTCGAAGTTAAAAGAATTGACCTTTGAGTATTTGACCTCGGATCGGAGTTTTGATGGTTCCGGTAGATCCATATGATGTTTATAGACTTGGGAGTGTGCCCGAATTTGCGATTTGGATGTTTCTACAGGGTTTCAGCATCATTTGGCGGATGTTGGCAATTTAAAAGTTTGAAATTTTCCTAGGTTTGACCATGGTTTGACCTTAAGGCTATTAGAATCGAATTTAGGTTTCGGAACTTAGAATTGGTCCGTTTCATCATATGGAACTTGCCTTCAAAATTTGGCGTCATTTGGAGTTGATTTGATATTGTTCGGATGCGTGCTTGCGATTCTTGAGGTTTTCGAAGTACATGGAGATTTCCATTCGTTTTGGCGTCTAATTCATGATTCTAGAGGTTATTTTGATATTGTGATCATGCGAGCGAGTTCGTGTTATGTTTTTGTATTGGTATGGGTGTTTGGTTTGGAGCCTCGGGGGCTCGGGTGAGTTTCGAATTGGTTTCGAAATGATTTTATATAATTTTTGAGTGCTGGTACTAGTTCCATCGCATTTGCAATGTTTTTGTGGCAAATGCGACTATCGCATTTGCGAAGTAGCCCTCCCATTTGCGAAACTGGGCTACTGGGGAAGAGTTCGAATTTGCGAAGACATTCCTCGCATTTGCGAGTGTGGGCTGTTCGCTTTTGCGAAGATTTCTGCCGCTTTTGCGATGGCAGCTGTCTTCGCATTTGCGATATTTTGGTCGCAAATGCTACTTTAGCAGAACTCCTCCTTGTTCGCTTTTGCGATGCCATGTCCCCTTTTGCGGGGTTTGCATTTGCAAACTCGATGTCGCAAATGCGACATCTGCAGCTTGCATATAGCTGAGTAATTCCGAGACATAGCTTCATTTTGATATATTTTGAACCCTAGCAAACTATCGGGTAAGTATTTTTAATCAACTTTCAATTATATTTCGTGATTATACATTAGGTTTAACATCAAATTCATGAGAATCTAGGGGAAAAAATTGGAGATTTCGTCAATGTTTTAAAAAATGAATATTTGGGATTTGAGAGTCGAATTGGACTCGGATTTGGAAACAAAACACGTACATGGACTCGTGGGGCTATGGGTAGTAAAAACCTACCCTTGGACCCGGGTTTTGATCGGGCGAGCCCGGGGGTTGACTTTTGTTAACTTTTTAGAAATTTTATAAAGATCATAGTTTTGTTAATTAAAATTGTTTTCTCTTGCATTATTTGATATATTTAAGTCGTCTTTGGCAAGATTGAGTCGAGTGGAGTTGAATTTGTAAAGGAAAAGATAATTTGAGTATTGATTTGGCCGAATTGAGGTAAGTGTCTTGGCTAACATTGTTGGGGGAAGTTTTCCTACTACTTGTCATTGTTTGCTACATGTGGGGGTGATGCATATATGAGGTGACGAGCGTATATGCATGTGCCACGGTTAATCATACTCAGGGATAGATTGTACGATTAATTACGCCTTGTAGAATTTTGTGACCTTCTCGTTTCATGCCCTACTTGACTTCTAGATTACTAAGAATATGAAATTAAATGCTAGGAACCAAGATTTAGCTCATTATAAATTGATTAAAATTTGACGGATTTTTGTGAAACCATTGGTGTGTTAAATTCGTTCATCGTTAGGTATAATCATTAATACATTGCTACGATCGGTATTCTTGAGATATCGGATTCTGCGATTGAGTTAAAGATCATTTTTAAGACTTGTCGAAATACTTGAATAATAAAGTACTTCAGGTTTGTTGAATTGTTATTGACTTGAAAACTGTGATTGATGTTCATTTGGAATATTTGCTTAAATACTCTCCTTGATGTTATTCATGCTTCTTACCTTGCTTGTCATTGGTATAGATATTCTTGGTGAGGAAGAGCGTAAAGCACGAAGGGTGATGTCGTGCCATTGCATATACATTATCATCTGAGGAAGAGCGTAAAGCATGAAGGGTGATGTCATGCCATTACATATACATTATCATGTAACGAAGGATGAAAGTAAAAGCACGAAGAGTGATGCCGTGCCATTTCATTTATATTATCGTGTTCTCATTTACATTAATATGTGAGGATAAGTGTAAAAGCACGAAGGGTGATGCCGTGCCATTTCATTTATATTATCATGGGTTTATCGCACGAAGGGTGTTTGTGTGCAGGCAAAGATGAGGGACATGCATTATGTTGTGATATCTTTTCATGGTGTATATGTTCATGCCTTTACCTTGAGCTGTTACCGTTTTACCTAAGTTTTCTATGTGACTTGTCGTTGTCATTCTGTTTTTGTTCTCTATCTCAATTGTTATTGTGTTTCCCATGCCTTCTATTTGTTTAACTTGCAAATATCATGTTTTCCTTTTTGTTGTTATATCAACATCCATGTCGTTCCTCATTTGTTGCACTTTCGTATAAGCTTTCTATTATGTTAGTTATTCATTCCTTCTAGTTGTTAGCTCATAAAGATCATGCTTTCCCTCTTGTTTGTTATATCTACACCTAGGCCTTTTGCCAAGCTAGTTAGTGAAATTTATATTCTTTTACCTAGTCTGCCACCGTTGACCAAACGTACTGCCTTGTTCGTTATTGTTACCTGTATATTTTTCACTTTATCATTACTGTTATTGGTATTTCTTTCACCCGGTTGGTACTGTTATACGTATATTTGGTGAGGATGAGATAAATGCACTAAGGGTGTTACCGTACTATTGACTTGATATCTTGAGTACATTTCTGACACTTGAAAGTTATGGAGTTACTATCGTGGTTTGTTGGTTATCGCTGTAAGGAAAGGATTGGTCATAATATTGAGGAATATTAAATCGTGATCTCTTCTAGAAATCATTTACTGCTTTGCATATTTCTTTCTTGTACTCTTCTCTTTTATTTTGTAGTATTGTTCTATTGCTAGTTTACTGCATAGGTTATATCAGCGAGTATCTTTTAACTAAAAGCCTCATCATTACTTCACCGAGGTTAGTCAAGATACTTACTGAGTACAAGGGGTCGGTTGTACTCATACTACACTTCTGCACCTTGCGTGTAGATTTTGGAGCAGAGCTGAGGTGGATGACGGGGGCTGACTCTGAAGATGTTTGTGCCTTCCGAATGTGGCTACCACTTGTCCCTGGGTAGTTCTAGAGTTGAATTCTGTTTATGTATATTTAAAATAGAAGTTGCATTTATTTCATAACTGTTTTTGCAATAATCTAGTCTTAGTAGCTCATGTCTCATACTACCAGTCCTTTGGATATTGTATAGAATCCAAATATATATAATTTGTTTATCACATTTACTTTACTAGAATTGTGTTAACTGTTAATTGGTTGACCTAACAGGTTGGGTTAGGTGCCATCAAGAAAAGCATTCGCTCAATATTATGAATGTCATATATACATAAAGGTAATAACAAATTATGTAAAGCGATAAAGGAATGGAATTGGACTCATAGTTTGGGCCTAAGAGATGTTAAGCCCAGTGGACAGTGAATAACAGCAGGTTCAGGGACTTCAGACATCAAAGCTGGAACTTGGGCCTGAGTTCTTGAGAACTAAACATGCCTAGTTCAGTCATATGCACAAAGAGATGGAAAGGAAGACATTAGTAACAAGGCCTAATATATAATTTAAATGCAGATAAGGTGAATGTAAGGCCCAATATATCATTTAAATGCAGATAAGGTGAATGTAAGGCCCAAATGAATCTGTAACAATTTCTTGCGATTAAGAATGCAATAGAATTAATGTTATGTCAAACTGAGTAAAGAAATTTACAATGAAGCCTTTCTTTCATTTAGCAATAACCCTAAAGAGATTAATAAATGTCAATAGTTAAGAGCTTAAGGTAAAATTCTATTTATGGCCAAGTCACCCTTTGGATCCCTGGCACTTCCGAGTTCACAAGGCTCTCATGGACCCCAAGTAGTGTTTGTGTCAGGGAGGGTATCTCAACCACAAACTAAACCTTCCTCTTAAATACCCTTAAATACTCACACTTACTGTTCCCTATAGGATTAAGTACCAATGAGTCACTCATTTTAATTTTCAATGTAACAGTAATAATAACACAAAGGTTCAAGCATATACACTTCTCATATATACTATACAAAATATTATTATGAATGTAAGACAACTAACCATACCATTGAGTCCACAACCTAAACACAAGTATATGGTACACTATCAATACTTTCAACATGTTCAAGTATACACAAAGAAACCAATTACAGGAGCAATCAGAGGAGGAGAACACCAACGGGTCATTTCAGAAGTCCAAACAATTATGTTTTGTAACTAAAGGAGTAGAGAATGTATATATTTGCCTTACTGGTAGTACAAATCATGAGCTTCTAATATTTAGAGTTTACAAAGTTGGTATGAAATAAATACATCATCTGTTTGAAATGTGCATAAATAGATTTTTGATAAATCTAAAGCTACCATGAACAAGAGGCATCTACAATAGGAACACAGGCACATCTTCAATACCAGCTACCGCCATACACATCAACATCAGCTCCAAAATCTGCACGCAAGGTGCATAAGTGTAGTATGAGTACAACCAACCCCGTGTACTTAATAAGTAACAAACCTAACCTTAGGTTGAAAGCAGTGACGAGCTTGAACAACGGCCAGAGTCCAACACCAAGAGCCAAGAATAACTGGTAACAATATAATGAAAACAGTACAAGTAATACTCAAAGATACGATGCTCAGCTCGTCCATAGTTAAGGAAAATAGGCATGCTTTTCAGGTATAACAGTAAAACCTAAATCTTTCACCGAAGTTGCCAAAATGTGAGTATGTCAAAAAAACTGTAACCCCCCCCCCCCAAAAAAAAATATCTCTATGCCTACATGTCAATGTGTATGAGGAGTCATAAATGTCACAATACCGTATAGCATGAGGAAATGCATCTCTATGCCTACATGCTAAGTATGCATGTCAAATGTAATACACCACAGTGATAAGCTCATGTACTCATGTTCTCGGAGTATTCAACCTCACTCAGCACGCTTAATCACTCAAAACCTCCCAATCACTCAACACTCTCAATCACTCAGCACTTCCCAATCACTCAACACTCTCAATCACTCGGCACTCGCACTCAGCACTCAACGGTACATGCGCTCACTGCTGGTATGTCAGACTTCGGAGGGGCGGATCCTGCCCAAGCACTAATATAAGCCAACATGGCATACAGCGGCGTGCAACCTGATCCCATCATGAATCAATAAAGCATGCTGCGGTGTGTAGCCCGATCCTATGAATATCACTCATAATCAGGCCCTCAGTCTCACTCAATAATCATCCTCTCCAGTCTCTCGGGCTCACAAATCTCATGCCAATCAGCCCAAACAATGATAACATGATGTGGCAACAAATGATAATAGAGATTGAAATATGATATGCAAATGAATGTATATGATTGAGTATGTAATTGCAATTTAAGCAAATAACTCAACAATGGAAATGACCTCAGTAGGTCCTAACAGAATCAATATATAGCCTAAACATAATTTCTAATATGGATCGCAACTCAATTACTCTAACACGTAGGAATTTCATGGATAGAAACAAGATTAGATAACTACACAGTACCACAAGATCAATCGAGTCATAATTCACACGGTGCGCGCCCACACGCCTGTCACCTAGCATGTGCGTCACCTCAACACCAACACATAACACGTATATTCAGGGATTCATACCCTCATCACCAAGTTTAGAAGTGTTACTTACCTCGAACAAGCTGAATCTGATACCGAGCAAGCCAAACAATACTCTAGATACACCATCCTACACGTACCGACCTCTGAACGGCTCAAAACTAGCCAAATGCAACTCAAGAACATCAAATAAATCAAAAGAAAAAAAAACCCAATCGATAAATGTGGAATCTTTAATCAAATACCTAATGTCAACCAAAAAGTCAAACCCGGGCCTGCACCTCAGAACCCGACAAACTCACAAAATCCGACAACTATTTTAATTAGGAGTCCAACCATACTAATTTCACTCAAATCAAACCCCGAATCGATGTTCAAAACTCAAGAATTCAATTTATGAAATTTTAGACAAAACCCTCAAATGTTCTCTTTGAAATTCATAATCCAAATGCAAAAAACGAAGATAAGTTAATGAAATATTATCAAAACCGAGTAGAGAAAAGTTACACCAATCCATGTGTTGAAAATCACCTCAAAAGTCGTCTCAATCTGAGCTCCATAGCTCCAAATATGTAAAAATGGCTGAAACCCCCGGAAATAGAGTAATTATAATCACTGGACGAATCAATGAATCGCGATCATAGAAATACAATCGTGATAGCGGACAAGAAAAATGCATTGCCCCTGAAATACTCAATGTGTTCGCGAGCCTCTTTATGCGAACGCGATGCCAAACGATGCCAAACTCCGCAAATGCAGACTGACCCACGCGAACACGGACTGACCCACGCGATCGCGGAAGAGGAATCACCAGTGCCTAGCTCTCAGCTTAGCTCTATGTGAACGCGACCTCTCCTATGCGAACCCATACTGTAACCAATACCCAGCTACGCGAACGTGGTCATCCAATCATGACTGCGATGAATAAAGTGCCCAGCTCCAGATTTTTCTCTACGCGATCACAGCTCCACCTTCGCAATCGTGAAGAACAATTGGGGCACCAGTCACCAGCAGAAACCATCAATGAAAAAATGAAGAAAATGGTCCGAAATATATCCGAAACATGACCGAGCCCCTCGGGACCCCGTCCGAACATACCAACAAGTCCAAAAAACCTAAAACGGACCTACTCGAGGCTGCAAATCATACATAACAACATCGAAACGATGAATCACACCTATAATCAAACTTAATGAACTTTTAAACTTTCAGCTTCCAAAGCTCGTGCCGAGCCATATCAATTCAATCCGGAATGACCTCAAATTTTGCACACAAGTCCCAAATGACATAACGAATCTATTCCTATTCCCAGAACCACAATACAAACCCGATATCATCAAAGTCAATTCCCATTCAAACTTATGAACATTCCAAACCTTCAAATTTCTAACTTTCGCCAATTAATGCTGAAACCTTCTAGAAATATCCAAATACAAATCTGGGCATACGCCCAAGTCCAAAATCACTATCCGGACCTAACCGAACCATCAAAACTCCGATATGAGGTCAAATACTAAGAAGTCAAACTTGGTCAACTCTTCCAACTTAAAGCTTCCTAGTTGAGAATCATTCTTCCAAATCAATTCCGAATCACCTGAAACCCAAAATTGACGATACACACAAGTCATAATACATCATATGAAGCTACTAGAGACTTCAAATAGTTGAACGGAATGCAAATGCTCAAAATGACCGGTCAGGTCGTTACATTCTCCCCAACTTAAATATACGTTTTTCCTCGAACGTACCAAGAGTCATTCCGAATCCATCAAACCACCGTGTAGCCTTACCATGCACATACCCGGGGATGATCCCACGTCATCCCAATCCATGTAAACCTGACAACACAACATAACTGAAGATCATTACTTTAACCTTAGTCCGTAAACCTTAGAACCCAACTTCCAACATCCGAAATAACTTACATGACCCGAAATATCGCACCTACACATTGTATAAGTTTGAACATGCTATATCAAATCATATCCATAACCCAAGATGTAATCACATGATATACCACATAACTTGCATACTCATAGCAACAATTCCCGATCACAGTAGCTGCTCAAATTAGCCCAATACCGGTAATAAATCTCATATCAAATAAAACCTCATTCAAAACCTTCGTAGACTGTCGATGATGAAAGAATAACGCAGAAACTCAAAACCACTCAAAAAAATAAGTCATGTAGCTCTCTCTCTCTCTCTCTCTCTCTCTCTATCTCTCTCTCTCTCTCTCTCTCTCTCATTTGACAAGAACCAAAGCCAAATTGTTAAGCCGACTTCCGATATTATTCCTCCACACATACTGTAATCAAATTCGATAGTGCCCATTCTAGGTCCAACGACCTCATCTCATCAAACACAACCATTATATTGACATGCCACACCACTACAACCTAAAGCCACAAATCGTGCAACCCATGCACCAATAAGCAACAATTCAAATGTACTCAATCATGGAAAATGACTCAAATGGGAGAACCGCCCCGCAAGCTCAAGAAGTACCACCACAATGAAATGCGATTAACCCATCACACATAGTAGGACCAAGACACACGACTCTAACACAAAGGATCATATCCCAACATAGCCCAGCTGCAATGCATCACCCCATCCCTACAGAGCTCCATATGAAATACCTCAAGCCACAATGCGCAAAATCAACAACCACGCATAATTTGACATCAAGTACATGAAGTGAATGACCATAACCATGGAGAAGCAAATAACACAATATATCACAACCTGGAAAGACCATAACCAAGGCGCAATCAACCATTCAACACCAAAAACCATCTCGCTCGAATTTCGCTACAAGGCCCAAACAAAAACGCATTGTGTGTGCATATAACCAACAAACCACAACCCCTCGTAGCATAGAAGATTAACACATAGAACATATCAGAACACGAACAAGCTCAACTCTAGTCGAATGGCACACCCCTCAACACTAACAATCCTGAGTCAACAAATCTGACCCGGTGTAAAATACACATCCTCATTGGGCCTACCAAATGGGCCCCCAAATCAACTCCGATCATTTCCAAATGGATAAATGGCCCTCTAAAAGTCCATAATGACCTAACCATAGCACGTACTAACATCTAGCTAACTTTGGCCCCATCTTCACAGTCTGCAACCTCGAAATAATCTGCTTATGAGGATTTCCAGTCTCCAAATCCATAGAACACATGAATCACCAAAGCCGATCCCAACTCCACTACTCAAATGACTAAAATATCTCTCATACATAATCATCCCCACGAGAAATATTTCTATAATTCTTCCATGCCACATAGCTTATTCTAAATATCAACAGTCGATCAACCAGCCGAGTATTGCAATATCAATGAAGTATCTGTAAGTCAAAACACAATGCACCTTCTAAAATGCGCACCCATCTCAGGCAATGCCAAGTGGTAATATCATTCATCTAGACATCTGAAATCGTCCATGATGTCTAAGAATTCGTGACCTTCCTTTCAAAACTGAATTGTGACCTTGCACATGCAAATCTCAATCCCACACAACACACCGCATCTATCATGCCATCATATGAAAAGTACAAGAATCTCATAATCAACTCTCCATCACCAGTAGAATATATACCCGATCAGTCAGAAACCTTCCATTTGATCCCATCCAGGAGAAAATCATAATACGAAACACGCTCCTCACGCCGATATGATATATTATCCATCTCAAACTATGGTAGAAACCATCGATAACTCTTTAAAACCCATTTGCACATAACCAAGCCATCAGAACTGAATCTCTCTAACTTAATCAAGCCACGCAGGTCGCCAAACCCAAGAGTATTTCCAAAAAACACATGTAGAGACTCACCACATCATAAGTACCCAAAGAACCGACCATATCCATTACCGTGTTGATCCAACCTACTATCAATTTGTCCTATTTGTCCGAGTTCCTTCCGGATTACCCTCAACTTGACACTTCTCCTTGTCAGAGCACCATGATTCTTACCCAAAGCTCACCACCAGAGATACTAACATAAGACCACACCGCCCTAAGGCCCATAAGCCGTTGTATTCCCTCTTAGAACCCCAAAAGTACCACAATCGAGTCCCAACTTTGAAGAGAACTTATGTGAATCTAAAATTATTCCCTTGACCTTCCTAATACTGCAATGTAGAATCCATAGTGATACCGAAATACCGCATGTCCCGATACCATCCGATGCAAATTTAAGATTCTAGCCATATACATGTCTGGAAAATTCTCAATTGACATATATAAATCTTGAATCCATTAGAACCTTCTCGAGAGTCATCTACTCTGCTCAAATCTTAATTGCACCGACCAAACGGGCTGAACGACCTGTTCCCCATTAGCACGACAATACCCAAAGAAGTAATCCACACCTCTAAGCAACTGAGTGAAACCCTTTTCTTGGTACATTACATCCATCACGAACAACAACCCTAAACCATTTCCAAGACTCGTATATATCCATAAGGGGTAATACATCATACATCAAGAAATTCCTTACTCAAGTCACCCTCAAAACCAACCTCTACGAGTCATAACCGACCCACAAATATGCCTCAGACGTAAACCAATACAACACATAACCATGAAATCAAATCGCCAATGGCAAACTCCCCCACTTGGCTCAATGCCATAGAACAAGACACTTGATAACTTACAATACCCATACTCTAATACTATCATAATCCCCCAGTGAGATTCAACTAAATCCTTCACAAGCTCCTGCAACACAACCCATAAAATACCTCAAATCACCCGCTAAGCCTGCATTCATCCTCGTGACAGTAAGGTCAACTCTCTCAATCGATCCAAACTCAAATCGCAACACGTATAACCCACTAGTAGAAAATAAATTTTCCACGTAACATTATAAGGATCACATATCCGTAGGCCACCCCGCAAGAGATAGTCTGCCTGCTTAGCCTCTAATTAGCATTCCATTATACCCTTTCACAGCCACAACTACTACGCAATCACGTAATCTTACTAAGTCTGAACTCTTCAATAAGATATGAGAATCTACTTCATCCCACATATGAAGTAACATGAAAGAATCCCTCAACGCAATCATAACTCGATACTGTATAACACATCAAAATAGAAATCAAACATCCAATAATCCTTTTTACATCCCAAGAAACCCTTCTCGTAACATCAAATCCATCTAAACACATCCCACAATCATATTCTACTAATCATATAGCCATCCAACCACTCACCGAGACACCACTCCCACTCATAGGGACACCACCAGACATAGAAGTCCAAAAGCACATACTCGCACAATTGAAATCACAGTGCCAAAGCCGCACTCAAAAGTCAGCCTCAAGTCCTCCAGACTGGCCCATCACTAAAACATAGAAAAATACATGTCCCGCCTCATCCATGGAATTCCACAAGTCGTCAATGTACTACTGATACCGAGCGCTCACATGCGCATATGAGTGAGTGGAAGGAATTCAAAGAGATATGCTTCAAGCTGAATAAATAATGCATGATAAGCAAAGAAAGATGGGAAGTTTATCCTAAATGCCAAGTAGCCTCTCGAAGATAGGTATGGACGTCATTATATCAATCCGCAAGACTCTACTAGGCACTTGCTCATGACTCGTAGAACCTATGAACCTAGAGCTCCGATACCAACTTGTCACGGCCCAAAATCCAACTAGTAGTAATGGTACCTAACTCAATACGCTAGATAAGCCAAATATCAACAATCCAATTCAAATGAGATTAACTGAGAAAATAAATGATGAAATATCTAGGCTTTTATACAAAATCCCAAGAACTGGTAGTATAAATCATGAGCTTCTATGATTTAGAGTTTACAAAGCTGGAATGAAATAAATACATCATATGTTTGAAATGTACATAAACATATTTTTGATAAATCTAAAGCCACCATGAACAAGAGGCAACTACAACCCGAACGTAGGTACATCTTCAATTCTAGCTCCTGCCATACGCAGCAACATCAGCTCCAAAATCTGCACACAAGGTGCAGAAGTGTAGTATGAGTACACTCGACCCTATGTACTCAATAAGTAACAAACCTAACCTTAGGTTGAATATATTTTCTAACAGTTTTTCAAACAAAGGCTCAATGCAAAGATGAGCAAAAATGATGAAATCATAAATAGCCCCTCGGGCAAAACATCACTCATATACAGCCCCTCGAGCAAACCTCACAGTCACTCATGCCTCTTGGGCATACCTCACAATCACTCTTGCCTTTCGGGCATACCTCACAATCACTCTTGCCACTCCGGTATACCTCACAATCACTCATGCCTCTCAGTCACTCAGCACTCGACACTCGCACTCAGTAGGTACCTGCGCTCAGTGGGGGTGTGTACAGACTCCGGAGGGGCTTCTTCAGCCCAAGCGCTATATTAAGCCAAATCATGGCATAAATCACTCAAGCCCTCGGCCTATATCAAACATGTTACAGCGTGTAACACGATCCCATAAATATCCTCACAAATCATACCCTCGGCCTCACTCAGTCATAAACCTCTCAAGCCACCCGGGCTCTTAGTAAAAACAGGGTACTCAGCCCAAAACAACATTTATATGCATCAAAACAGAGTAATAAAATTGAGTTATGCAGTAAACAGGTATAACCATAACTGAGTATAGATTTTCAATCGAAAACAGTGAGAGGATAGTAAGAAAAGATCCCCAAGGGTCCAAATAGCTTTGGCACAAGGCCCAAAATATGACATTCAGCCCAATTTACAGAAACTCTTTCTAAAACATATAAGTATCATATAGTTTCAAGAAAATATGCAACTTCACAGTTGCTACGGGACGGACCAAGTCATAATCCCCAACAGTGAACGCCGACAAGCCCGTCACCTAGCATGTGCGTCACTTCAAAATAGTAAAATGATACGAAATCCGGGGTTTCATACCCTCAGGACTAGATTTACAATCGCTACTTATCTCAAACCGATCAAATCCCTACTCCGCTATGCTCTTGCCTTTTGACTCGGCCTCCAAATGCTCCGAATCTATTCACAATAAGTACAATACCATCAATATATGCTAATGGAATGAATTCCACAAGAAAAGCTACAAAATTAGGCCAAAACCCGAAATTAGCTCAACCCGGCCCCCGGGCCCACGTCTCAAAATCTGACAAAATTTACAAAACTAGGAAGCACATCCACCCACGAGTCCATACATATGAAATTTATCAAAATCCGACATCGTTTGGTCCCTCAAATCCATAAATTAATCAATCCAAAATCCCAAGCCCTAACCCTTCATTTTCACTAATTACATGATTAAACAATGGTAAATCACCATACATACGAGTATTAGGGCTCAAGCAACATACATCACTGATAGCCCTTGAATCACCCTTCAAAAATCACTCCAAAAGCTCCAAACATTGACTTGAAAATGGTGGAAATGAACCATTTATGGTTTCTGCCCAGGTTTTTCGCACCTGCGGAAAATTTCACGCTTCTGCGCCACCGCACCTGCGGAAAATCCATCGCAGGTGCGGAACTCACTTCGGATCCCAGGTTCCGCATCTGTGGCCCAAAATCCCGCGCCTGCGAAGGCTCGCATGCGCATTTCCTCCGCTTCTGCGAAGCCTGCCCAGCGTCCCCCTTTCCGCATCTGCGCCCCAGGTTTCGCACCTGCGGGCTCGCAGATGCGACCTCCAACTCACACCTACGCATCCTGCCTAGCCCAGCACTGCCTGCTCCTGTAGACTTCCCATGCACACCAGCAGCCTCGCACATGTGACTCTTCCTCTCGCAGGTGTGGAAATAGCAGAAGCAGCCGCTTCAGCTGCATTTTCCAACTTTGACAAATCTGTTAACCACTCAGAATCACCCCGAGGCCCTCGGGACCTCAACCAAATATACCAAAAAGTCATATATCAACATAAAAACTTAGTCAAACCTTCGAATCACTCAAACCAACATCCAAACACCAAATTACCCATTGGATTCAAGCCTAAGAACTTCTAAATTTCCAAATTCGGTAACTGATGCCGAAACCAACCAAACCATATCCGAATGACCTCAACTTTTGTACACATGTCATAAATGACACTACGAACCTACTCCAACTTCCGAAATTCCATTCCGACCCCGATATCAAATTTTCCACTATCGACCAAAAATTGCCAAATTTCAAATTTTGCCAATTAAAGCCTAATTCTACCAAAGACCTCCAAATCACATTCCGGACGTGCTCTTAAGTCCAAAATCATCTAACGGAGCTAACAGAATCATCATAATTCAAATCCGAAATCGTTTACACATAGGTCAACATCCGATTGACTTTTTCAACTTAAGGTTCTAAATAAGAGACAAAGTGTCTCATTCATCTCCGAAACCACCCCGGACCCGAACCGACTAACCCGGTATATCATAATATAGCTTAAGAGCATAAAGAAAA
Organism: Nicotiana tabacum; assembly: GCF_000715075.1. NCBI lineage: Eukaryota > Viridiplantae > Streptophyta > Magnoliopsida > Solanales > Solanaceae > Nicotiana > Nicotiana tabacum. The sequence goes on along the minus strand of NC_134091.1, from coordinate 74,818,244 downwards.
CAAAAATGGTGGAAACGGGGCTATAACTCCCGAAACGAACGGCCGGGTCGTTATAGAAAGATTTGATGATTTAGAGTTATACTGATTGTATTCTGAGTTTGAGTTTGGATCCTCGGCCCGCTTATGAGTTTGTTGTCCCTCATAGCATTGTATCTTGTTTTGCTGCTTAAAAGAAGTTCCACGCCGCGATGTTTGATATAGAAAAAACAAAATACATACATACCCATATATCGTAAAGCATATATGTTAAGATGTGATATAAATGATGCAGGAATGATAATGCCTTGCTACCGGCTAGCCGTTATTTAGGATCAGGGGCGACGGGATACTTGAATTTGACTCGATTGTTAGCCGGGTTGTGTACAGTTACGTGGCTATTGGAGCATTAAGTCTCCTCACATTTGGAGTATATCCGCACGATGGGAGTAGTAAACTTGAAATGTAAATTATCTCTGCATGATGGGAGTATCGCCACGCGATTGGAGTAGTTAACTTGTAATGTATCTTTGCACGATGGGAGTGGATGTGAAATGTAATGTATTTGTAAGCTGCATAAACAAAATGTAAAAACATTCAAGGTAAACCAAATAAATAGGGAGTATGCCTAAGAGATACTCTTGAATGCAACATGAATTGCGGCAGTCGATCGACAGTGCATATGGCGGAATTTGATGGTTCATCCTTTGATTAGCGAAATTGGTGATGAAGTTTGCAATTATCTACTTGAAATATACGATATGGTGGAGTGACGGTGTGAAATTCTCTGGTTGGCGAAGCGAACAATTTGCTATATATAGAGCTTTGACTGGCAAGGTCAATAGCTCGATTCGTACAGGGCACTCCGATTGGTCGAGCTGACGGTTTGCTATATACATGGCCCCGACTGGCGGGACCAGCGGCTGGCTATATACAAGGTGCTCCACTTGGTTGAGGACATGGTTTTCTATTTACAATATGCTTCGATCGCATCGGAGACTTGGTTCCAAAATACCTGCAAAGAACTTTTGATTTAGTCTTTAGTCATATGAGGAAATAAATTAAACAATGAAAGAGAGATAGGGTTCATGAGAGAGTAGCGGGTCGATCATTGCTCTGAGTGTGCCCCAGCATTCTTCCTCTACTATTGGTCATGCGTTTGAAGAAAATTTTTTAGCAAGGGGGTGTTGGTTTGTGTTGACCGTGGTCTTGGTTGCCCGAAGTTTGGTGTGATTATGCCACTAAGTTCTGTAGGTGAAATGATAGTTTTTAGAAAACATATTGTAAAGTGATCATTTTTAAGGCAAATGTCGTCGTTCCGGATTAAGACATGTTTAGCAATTTCTTCCAACATGAACGTTGTTTCAGGATGACTCTATCCTGTTGATTGTTGATTCTTGGAGATGCCCCTGGTGACGTAACTTCTTGTCGTCGGGATTGTGTCCTAATCTAAACGAATGCATTACAAAGGTTTTCCTAAGGTTATGACTGAACCTTCTAAGGTTGCCTACATATCCAAACAGAATCAGGTCTGAAGGTAGTTCGGGTATAAAATGATAAAATGAATTAAAATGATGATGAGCGAGCCTGACTAAGGCAGCCTATGTATCCAAGTGGAATTAGGTCAAAACGTAGTTCTATTACAATAGATTCAAAGTGATAAGAAATTGAGAAATGAAGTAGCCGAGTCTGACTCAAATTTCCTACGTATCCAAATGGAATCAGTCCAGAACGCAGTTCAATTACAATAGATGACTGAATCCGAAGAGTACTGACTACGTATTCTTACCAATGGAAATCAAGTCGTGGCGTAGTTCCGAGTAAATACAAAATTATATTTGGATTTTCTATTACGAAAGGGGAGGGAGACCAAACCCTACGTGGGTTGCCTACGTATCCCACTATGGGAAGTCAGGTCGGGCGTAGCTCTGTTACAACCAAACCCTAATTCTACTATCTTCAAAGGTAGTATCTCTTGATTGCATCTGAGTTTGTAGGCTTCATACCGGATCTTCCATCCATCCCTACTAAGATCAAAGCTCCTCCTGACAACGTTCGATGAACCACATAAGGATCCTGCCAATTTGGTGCGGATTTTCCCTTGATTTCTTCCTGATGAGGGAATATTTTCATCAAAACCAACTGCCCCAGTGTAAATTGCCGACATATCACTTTCTTGTTGAATGCACTGGCCATCCTATTTTGATACAGTCTATCGTGGCATACTGCGTCCATTCGCTTTTCTTCAATGAGCATGAGTTGCTCCTGCCTTACCTGTATGTAATCTACGTCGTCTAATTTGGCTTCCTGAATGACCCTCAAGGATGGTATATCGACCTCTGCGGATATTGTCGCGCCCCATTTTCTTGCAAAGGTAGGTTTCGACATGTGATAACTCTTTAAGGGTATTTAAAAGAGAAGAGTTGCCACCAAATTATTTTGAGGTGCGTTAGGGAACCTATTTACAAATAACTCTGTTTTAACTACTCTGTGTTATCAATGATCGGGTAAGGGCTCAAATTACCTCAAAGAGAAGGTGTTAGGCACTCTTCAAGGTTCACAACTATCACACCCTAACCTTGGGTAGCACGACCAGCGCTCAACCGAGATACCCCAGTCGAGCAAGCCTGCACAACGTCGTCTACCAAACACACCCATGAATAAATAGAAGATACATTTCATTAATTAGATGGTACGAGGTCATGTGAACAATACCAGTTCATTTCCATAAGTTGCATCATTAGCAACTCTCAAAAATAGTAGACTATACAATCATAGTTGAAGTGGAACAGGTGATACAATTACAACACTTTTAGTTTAACTTTCCCAAAACAAGGTACAACCCACACTATGTCTACAAAGCCTCTAACAGAAACAAAAGAGTGCTACGACAGCGCCGGCAACAAGGTCCAGCAATACCTCAAAATGCTATACACAAAGGACAAGAGATACAAGGCCCTAGAATGAAGTGGGGCTCACCAAATCAGGTGAGGAAAGGGTGTACTGCTATCACTCCTCAATGCCGCCAGCTGTGGAACCACCTGCATCTATTAAAGATACAGCTAAGTCGTCTCACCCCAAGATGTCCTCTCATAATACCATCATGTACACGGCATGGCATCCGATCTCAGCCCGATCAGCTAAGCCGTCTCACCACAATGCCGTGTGGGTCAACGTCACCTCGCATTTCGCTAGCAATCATCTCATCCCATTTAAGGGGAACTGTCTCAACACATCAATCTCATCCCTTATTCGGGGAAAAACTCTCACCATATCACACGAGGATTTTACCCCTCACTCACTCCTATATCGGCACATGTAGTTTCGGGGTTAGGTTATTTCAACCTACTGTTCCTCAGTGACTAAACGATACTCCCAAAGAATTTATTATATAAAGGGTTTACAACTCATTTCATAATCTTTCACACATCTTTCCATTTCATTGGCACTACTGGCCACAATTTTAATATCATTCTCGGTACGTCGACCGTATTTCTCATTCCATACGCACCCTATAACTTTCAAGCATTACCATGGATTATTATCAATAACAGAATTTCAATTCAAGACTTTAAGCCCACATATGAGCAAACAAGAGTCTTAGGCACATTGAGTTTCCCTTCCACAATTAGGCATTCTAGCTTGCAATTGAAACATAATATTTATAGCACAACACCTTTGGTACATTGATCATACTAGATTACATCCTCGGACGGAATCATGATATGATAGGAATATTTGGGGACACATTTTGGGTACATACATCTTTCAACACAACACTTATTTTAGAATTATCAAATCTCATGGGAAGGACTCAGGAAATGAGACATAGCAAATTGAGCCAACCATAATTGCAACTTACGAGGACGTCATGGAAATCGATTTCACAAGAGGAGTTTAGCAAACATACCTTGTTTTATCTTCCTTGAATTACTACAAGGTTCCGAAACTCCTAGCGGCTTCAATCTAATTAAAGACACGACAAAATTTAACTATGATTAGGAAGATACTCGGGGTTTCAGCTCATTTGAGCATTTTAACAAGCACTAGGTGTGCATTAAGGTTTCAAGGTCCTCTTATGGTGGGTTCCTCTACCTCACAATCAATCCCCACTTCAACAGGCCACCCACAATTACTCCACAACCTCCCTACCACCTTTATTAACACATGCATGCACAAATACTAACTCTTATCCTCAAAACCTTCTTCCCCATTACCTGCTCCCAACCTAAATTTTGAAATTGAAGGCTAGGGCTAGGATCTTACCTCTTGGATGAAGACCTCGTGAGTTTTCCTTGTGAATTATCTAACCTTTGAGCAAGGATTGATGAGAAATTAGCTTAGGGACTTTCCCTCTCACTCTATGGCACTTCCTCTCTCTAGAAATATCATACTCTCTCTTTACAAATAGTCCCTAACGACTATATATTGAAATAGCGTCAGGTTATGAAATTAGAAAAAATAAAGCCCCGATGCAGATCTGCAGTCGCATACACTTTTGCGGTCCGCAAAATGGAGTGCATAATGGCCCTCCGGAACTGGGCATTTATGTGCAGGTATGCGGCAGGTTTGTGGTCCGCAGACCAATTCTGTGGTCGCATAAAAGACCACAGAACCTCCTTCCAAAATTTCTAATGATGGCTTTTGCGATGGATGTGCGGCCCGCTAAACGGTTATTCGGTCACATAATTGACCGCGAAACAACCTCCAAAATTTGCCTATTTCTCTGCTTCACTCTGTGGCTGATATGCGGTCCTATAATGGACTGCAGAAATGCCCTATTTTTTTTTTCTTTATCTCCCCGACGCTCTGTTCATCCCAAAAAGTCATCGCAAAGATTTTCTACAACCTCAAATGCATTAGACCACCTCGGCATCATGAAACCTCGAGATTTGAGTGAAATTTTACGTGGCTTTACAACAACTGTGGTTCCCAGCCAAATTTTACACTATGTGGGTTATTGAATTAGAATTAGTCTATGTGGTCATATAAATTCGAGAAGAGCAAGGAGCCCAAACATCTAATTACAAGATAAAACAAGCTTTAAAAATAAATTGCACATATGAAAGAAGTGGATTATACATTAATAAGTAATTTGTACAATCTTTTATAGGATTACAAGATACGACCTACTTTAATCTATGTTCAAACAAACAAGTGTACAAATAGTAACCATGGGGGGTCCTACATTTTTTTAATCCTTAAAGAACCCCCCCCCCCATGCAACATAAATAACACTTCGCAACTCCCTTGAGTGTAAGGGTTGCTCATACTATTCAGCGGGCACAAACTATCATCTCCTGCTACCCAATTACTATCTTAAAGTTGTTTACCTAAAAGCGTTCTAGTTCAATTCTAAATCACGTCCTATGCGTGATTTATCCGTCTCATGCCTATGGTCCAGCAGGCTTTGGACCTTCTACTTTGGTAGTTCTAGACTTCCCTTAGGTTTCTCAAAATGAGAAAAATAGGCGCGCAATCAAAATAAATAGGACTACATGCAATCAACACAAAAGGATCAAATTCACCTCCTCACATAGACTCAAATTACACGCTATCAATTAAGCATGCAATTATGACTTATACCAATTATATTTAGATTAGTTAAGCGGAAAGCTGTAGATAGGCAGGTTTAGAATTAAGGCATGTTAAATTGTTCAAAACCTTATAGGCATTGTTTCTATATGATTGAGCAATTCAGTAGTTGACATAAAGTCTTATAGGCGCGATTTCCAAGTATCCAGTTTGACCAAATGGTTGTTTTTATATATGGTTCAATTAAATATCCTATAGGCATGATTCTAGGCGAGTGACAACATCCTATAGGCATAATCTCTAAACAATCTGCGTCTGGGCTGAAGTCATTAAAGACACAGAATTATTCATTTATCCCTATAGGCATACTTTCTAGACGGGCTGTGTGGTAAACGAAAATAGAGGCAATAACAATGTTGATCATTTGAATTGATATCCTATAGAAATGGTGTCTAGATGAGTCATGTAATTAAAAGAAATAGACCAAAGCATGCAGTCTCAGTCGTTTGTATTGAACTCCTATAGGCATAACATCTAAGCGGCAAGTCCAATCTCAGATCCTATAGGCATGCTTTCTAACTATTCAAGTCATTATATAGACCCTGATTCATGTTTTCTAAGTGATTAGATGAGTTAATCAACACGTTGTGCATATAATCCCCAAAGACGGGACATGGAAAGAAAATAAACAATTAAAGCCCTATAGACATGTTTTCTACCCATTCATGCAAAGATAAAGTATCCCAGCTCCCCCATTTTCACTAATCCCCAACTGTTCATTTACAAGCTATTACAGGCCAAAGAATAAATAATACATGATGACAGACTACATATTGAACGAATACAAGCCCAATGAGGCAATTACAAGCCTAATACAGAAATAACTTAGGAATGTCCCCAGGCCTTCAATGGTCTTAATCCTTGCACAACAGCAAACCCAAATCCGCTGAATTCAGTTCTCAAGCCCAACAACATGAATGGCCCAAAACCAGACCCAAAACGTGCGACTTACTTACCCAACTGGATGCCAATTTTAACCATACAATCAACAGATTCCACATGGAATAAACTAAGCAAATGTAAACTCCACACATTCTTAATTCTTTAAACTGTAACCAATAGCACTTTTCACCAAGGCACATAGACAAAATCATATGAGCCATTCACAAGGTACACATAAGATAGGTTCATGCTCATATTTTCATAAGCAAAATCAAAGTAACAAGAATAGTCATTGTAGGATAGAAAACTTCTTCAAGTAAAGTTTTAAAATAAAGCATAGTCCAGAACTAGCCTAAAGAACTTTAGACATGAGGTTTAAACATGAAAATCTAAACAGAACCACAAATAGGGGCAAATGAAATAGAAGTCTTCACACCGGCGTTTCAAGCATGAGAGCCTAGTATAATCACAAATAGCATAACAAATGGGTTGGTAGCATGGTCTTAGTTGAACATGGGAAACTGAACATGCTGAGTATCAGTTGTGGTATAAAGAATTCAAATCAGTACCAAAACTCATGAAATATCAACTTTTAGATTAACAGGACACACATGCACAAGGGCTTGACCACATATAGGAAAGAGGCTAGGTATTTCATCCTAAAAGTCTTAGGCAGTGTTAGAGAACACAGGATTGAAAACAGAAACTCAGAGAGTACGCACTAAATAGCAGTAAATCATGTTTGGCATGACAACAGATTAAGAATCAACTTTAGGAAAGTATTAAGTTTCACATGAATGACTCAATAGGGATTAGAACACATTCTAGACATGAATTGGTTTATCACATGAATCTAGAACAATGAAGAGAAGTAGACTCATGGCAAGCATTGGATAATAAGCATTCAGGCACAAAGACACTAGGCTAAACAAACTTTAGAGAGACATAAATCATTCATATTGAACACATGTAATAGACATACATCAGAGTTGGAATTTAAGCAAGTTCAAATGCTAGGAAAAGTTCAGATTCACAGAATAACTTTAAAGAAAATAAGGTTGCATATAGAGGCAACACAAAAGAAAATGAAATTACAAGGGCTAAAGATACTTACCAGTTTCAGATTAACAAACAAGCAAATAAGAAGAACAATTCCACCAATATTCCAATCGTCAATAGCGAAGAGAACAGTGAGACCACAAAACCTAGTGCGTCAGAGTTTACAAGAGTTTCAGATAAACCCCGAGCAGTGCTTGCACTGGGAAGGTCAACTAAATGAATTTTGATGGCCTTGGCTTACAACCGGCCAAGAACCAAAGTTTTAGAATATAATAAGTAAGCAAGTGAGGTAGTGATAGATGATTAAAGTCCATCTTAGTGGAATTGGGGAGGGGTTTATATAGTGTTAAATGAACTAAAATCATAAAAGTAAAACATCATTCAAATCATAGAAATAAGGGAAGAATCCCATGCAAACCGATTTTGAATCGGATTAGGAGAAAATAGGACAAACCTTAATTTGATAGAAGTCAAAAATTAGAAAAAGATATTGGTGAATCGGACCCATACGACCTTGCTGGGAGTGTATACAGACGGATTACCGTCCGAAACTTGAAAATGAGTTCGATTTCACTTGATTCGGAGAAGTGATACTTGCCAAAATTAGGCATGTACTAAGTAACGCCACAACCGTATAAGTAAAAATGAGGTAAAACACATAAGGCAAATGAATCATGGAAAGGATCCATGGTTTGATCAGATTTGGAGCAAATTGGGGTAAGGTGGCTTCTAGGGTTTTTCAGAAGAGAAGGGGATGAGTTGGGAGCGTTTAGGCACGGTTGAGACAGGGAATTAGGTTAGGGTTTTGGGGATTGGGTAATTAAAAGTGAAGGAGAGGTTGTGGGCCGTTGATCTTTAAAGATCAACGGCCAAGATTGAACGAAAGGTCGGGCGGGTGTAGAACGGGTCCCGACCTAATTAAAATTTAAGGGGGCCGTTTGGTTGGGATGGGTAAATTGGGCTAGGGATTTGGGAGATCTGGGCCGGTAATTTTGGTCCGAAGATTGGCCTAGTTTTGGGCCATATTTAAAAATACACAAAAATTCATAAACAATAAATTACAGATGGCTAATAAATGATAAAAATATTATTTAAGAATTTAAGGGCTTAAAAATAATAGCTCAAAGTTATAAAAATGCTATTTTGACCTAAATAATATAATAACGCAATTATTATGAGAATATAGGCTATTATTGCAAATATTGTAGATAATAATAAAATGCAAACATAATTATGTAAAAATAGAGCAAACAATATTGTAGAATATGCTTATTGAATATAAATAACAATTAAAAATCGAAGAAATCAATTTTGAAAGCTTTTAAAATTGTAGAAACTACTTATATGATCCCTATAAATTGGGTGGTAGTGCAAAATGATATTTTAAAAGTATATGAAATACTTTATAAAATATGAGGGTAAATTTGGGTATCAACAGGTATCACAGCCTCGGTGCCATATACCAACATGTATGGCGTTGCCCCGGTTCTCACGGTGGTCCGATAACCCAACAAGGAGAAGGATAATTTCTAGTGCCATTGCCTGTGATTGTTCACTATCTTTCGTAAGATCTTCTTGATATTTTTATTGGCTGCTTCTACTGCTCCATTCACTTGTGGCCTTTAGGCTGTGGAATTACAGTGGAAGATTCTGAACTTCTCGCAAATCTCCCTCATGAGATCGCTATTGAGATTGGCTACGTTGTCAGTGATAATCGACTCTAGTATCACGAATCGGCAGACTATATTGTTACAGATAAAATCTGCTACAACTTTCTTTGTGATGCCCTTGTATGTAGAGGCTTGACTCACAAGTCATCCCTAAAAGAGAGAGTTTCAAGTACCTAGGGTCAATTATTCAGGGTGATGGAGAGATTTATGGGGATGTCACGCATTGTATCGGGGTCAATTATCCAGGGAAGTGGAGGTTAGCATCTGGAGTCCTGTGTGACAAGAATGTGTCACCGAAACTTAAAAAGCAAATTCTTTAGAGCAGTGGTTAGACCGGTCGTGTTGTATGGGGCTGAGTGTTGGCCAGTCAAGATTTCACATATCTAGAAGATGAAAGTAGCAGAAATGAGGATGTTGAGATGGATGTGCGAGCACACTCGGATGGGTAATATATGGAATGAGGATATTCGGGAGAGGGTGGGCGTGGCTCCCTTGGATAATAAGATGCGGTAAGCGAGGCTTAGATGGTTCGACAACGTGTGGAGGAGGAGCATAGATGCTCCAGTTAGGAGGTGTGAGCAGTTGGCTTTGGCAGTTACGAGAAGAGGTAGAGGGAAACCTAAGAAGTATTGGGGCGAGGTGATCAAGCAGGACATGCCGCGACATCAGATTTCTGAGGACATGGCCCTTAATAGGAAGGTGTGGAGGTCGAGAATTAGGGTTGTAGGTTAGGGTGTAGTCGAGCGTTTCTCCTCGTTGGGCCGGTTAGTCTGATAGTGTGTTGTCTAGGATTGCTAGCGATTTTTGTTGTGTTTCACACTGTTTTGCCCTTTCCATTTATTTGTTGTCTTTTACAATGCTCATACTATTTTTTCGATTTCTGTTATTGTTACGAATCCATTGTCTTTCAGTTGAGGGTCTCCCGGAAACAGCCTCTCTATCCCTCCGGGGTAGGGGTAAGGTCTGCGTACACTCTACACTCCCCAGACCCCACTAGTGGATTTCTACTGGGTTGTTCTTGTTAGTTGTTTGTTTGGCCTTGTATGTAGAGGCATCGACCCATTTGGTGAAGTAGTCAATTCCTACCAGGATGAAACAGTGTTTGTTTGATGCGGCGGGCTCTATAGGTGCAAACACGTCCATGCCCCAAGCTGCCAACGGCCAAGGAGAACCCATTACATTCAGCTCGTTAGGTGTAACCCGCATGAAATCCCCATGAATCTGGAATTTGTGTCACTTCTGCACGTAACGGATACTATCACTTTCCATGGTCATCCAAAAGTATCCGGCTCTCAAAATCTTTTTGGCCAAAGTGAAGCCATTCATATGAGGTCCATATGTTCTTGCGTGTATTTTATCTAGTAATCTGGTTGCTTCAGCAGCATCTACACATATTAACAAAAACAAGTCCGGGGTCCTCCTGTATTGGACTTCCCCGTTATGAAATAAGTGATTTGCTAGCCTTTTGAGTGCTTGTTTCTCACTATTAGTTGTGTTCTCAAGATAATCCCTCGTTTCAAGGAACCTTTTGATGTCGTAGTACCATGGCTTACCGTTTGGCTCTTCATCTACATGGAAACAGTACGCATACTGATCCCAAACATCTATCTCAATAGGGTCGATGTAATTCTTATCTGGATGTTGGATCCTGGATGACAAGGTTGCAAGGTCATCGGCAAACTCAATCTGGATTCTTGGGATATGTTTGAACTCGATTTTAGTGAAGTTCTAGCTTAGCTCTTTCACGCAATGCAGGCATAGAAGGATCTTGACATTCTTGGTAGTCCATTCACCTTGGATTCGATGTATCAGTAGATTAGAATCTCCTATGACTAGAAGCTCCTTGATGTTCATGTCAACTGTCATCCTAATCTCGAGGATGCAGGCTTCATACTCGGCCATATTATTAGTACAAGGGAACCTTATCTTAGCTAAAGCCGGGTAATGCTGTCTTGATTCTGATATTAAGATTGCCCCAATCCCCACTCCTTTGAAATTTTCTGCTGCATCAAAAAATATTCTCCATCCCGGGACTACTCTGCGATGTCTTCCTCGGCGAACAACACTTCTTCATCCGAAAAGTATGTTGTGAGCGGCTCGTAGTCATTGTTCACTAGTTTCTCTGCAAGGTGATCAACTAACACTTGTCCCTTGACAGCCTTCTGTATTATGTACACAATGTCGAAATCGCTGAGAAGAATTTTCCATTTGGCCATTTTTCCTGTAGGCATCGGCTTCAGGATGATGTACTTGAGCGAGTCGAGCCGGGATATCAGATGTGTGGTGTATGCCGACATGTAATGTCTCAACTTCTGGGCGATTCAAGTCAAAGCACAGCAGGTCTGCTCTATCAAAGTATGCTTGGCTACATACAGTGTAAACTTCTTGCTCAAGTAATAGATGGCATGCTCCTTCCTCCGGATCTCATCGTGTTGTCCCAGTACACATCCAAATGCATTGTCCAGAACAGACAGGTATAGTAACAACGACTTCATTGGTTCGGGAGGAACTAACACTGATGGATTTGATAGATTCTCCTTGATAAGGTTAAAGCCTTCTAACACTCTTCTGTCCATTTTATGGCAACATCATTTTTCAACAGCTTGAAAATTGGCTCACAGATTACCATAGACTGGGCTATGAATCTTCTTATGTAGTTTAACCTGCCAAGGAAGCTTATCACGTCCTTCTTGCTCTTAGGTGGCGGTAGGTCTTGATTGGCTTTGATCTTTGAAGGGTCCAATTCTATCCCTTTCCTGCTGATGGTGAAGCCTGCAACATTCCAGCAGGGACTCCGAATGCACCCTTCGCAGGATTCAACATTAAGCTGTACCTATGCAAACATTCGAATAACTTCTTCAAGTTATTCAAATTCTTTGCACTCTTTCGAGAATTAATGATGACATCGTCCACATATACCTCGATTTCCTTGTGGATCATATCATGAAAGAGGGTCGTCATGGCCCTCATGTAAGTAGCATCGACATTCTTGAGGTCGAATGGCATGACCCTGTAGCAATACACTCCCCGTGGCATAGTGAACGATGTCTTCCCCGCATCTTCTTCACACATAAAGATCTATTAATACCCAGCGAAAAAATCCATGAATGACTGCAGCTCGTGCTTCGCACAATTGTCGATAAGTATATGAATGTTTGGTAAAGGTAAATCATCCTTTGGACTAGCCTTGTTAAGATCTCAATAATCCACACATATCCTGATCTTCCCATCTCTCTTCGGTACCAGTACGATATTTGCCAACCATGTGGGTTAATTGGTGATTCTCACCACACTTGCCTCTATCTGTTGAGTGACCTCTTCTTTTACTCTCAGACTCAAATTTGGCTTGAACTTTCTGGGTTTTTGTTGAACTGGCAGTCTTGTAGGATCGGTAGGCAATCAATGTGTGACAATGTCAGTACTCAATCCAGGCATGTCGTCATATGACTATGCGAACACATCAATGTATTATTGGAGGAGCTCGACCAGTTCTTCTTTCTGTTCTACTTCTAAATGGATGTTGATTCGTGTTTCTTTCACGTCTTCTTTGCTTCCCAAGCTGATTACTTCTGTTTCTTCAAGGTTAGGCTTCGTCTGGCTTTCTAACTGCTAGATCTCTTGCAGGAGGTTATTACGCATCATGCTCTCATCGCATCTCTTTGTAGCCTGGATCATTTTTCTCGAAGGTTTCATTACATATCATAATCGCAGAACGCGGGTTTTTATCGGTTTGATTACTGAAAATAAAAACTAAGTAAATGAAGAGATAAATAAATTTGCAATAATTTTAAGAAAGCAATTCTTTTATTTCATCATAAGGGGAGCATCTAAGTGTTCGAGGAGGGAATTGACAAAAAAGTACAGGCACGGTTTAGGCGTCAATTGGCCGTACATTTTTTTTCAAAATTACTACAATTCCATACTACCAAGACTCCAAGCGAACCAGAGATGGGTTGGCGGTCCTATTTTGCTAGTCCTCTCATAATTCGAAATCTTGGATGGTCAGTGTCTTGATATTATCTTCATCGCAGCATTCCTCGAGCATAGCATGAACAATCTTCCCATTCCTTCAACGATGTCATCCTCTAGTGTTGAGTTCTAACCAAGACCCGGAACACACTCAGGCACAAAAGCCTTCTTCCCGAAGCTACATGTGTAAGTCTTCCTAGCTGGAGGCTGATACCCTAAGGCAACTCTACCCTTTTGTCCCCTAGGCTCAATTGGCTCTGTTATCCCATCAGATCAAGCTCCCATCTCGATCGCGTGAAAAGCGACCCCATCCAATCCTTCTATAAATAGGACTACATGTTCTAGATAAGGTGACCGACTCTATTCACCGTGAATTACAATCTCTTGGCAACCCCATTCGAACTTCATACACTGATGGAGAGTGGATGGAACTGTCCCTACCTTGTGTATCCATGGCCATCCCAGTAACAGGTTGTATGATGATGAAATGTCCATTACTTGAAACGGTATCAGGAACTCAACTGGTCAAATCTGCATAGCTAAATAGATTTCTCTAATGACGTGTTTCTGCGACCCGTCAAAAGCTCTTACTCTTACATGGCTTTCCTTCACTTCTCTCAAATGAACACCCGGCTCTCTTAGAGTAAACAGCGGGCAGATATTAACTGTGGATCCTCCGTCAACAAGAACTCGGGGCACCACTTTATCCCCACACTTGACTGGGATGTGCATGTCTCTATTATGACCCACACCTTCTACAGGAAGTGCGTCTATTTAGAAAGAAATCATGTTTGCCTCGACCATTTTTCAAATGGTTGCTGCCAATGCCTTGCTGGTAGCATCTTTGTGACTATCAGAACTCATCAACAGATCCATGATCGACATGTGTGCAGGGGTTTTCTTCAACTGTTCCTCCACAGAATATTCATTAGCTGGCATCTTCCTCCAAAACTCTGCCGCATCGGCATCTATTATGTTCCTTCTTTGAATCTGTTCTCCACCAGAATTTCCTCAGTTTACCTCCTCCGGGGCATAACACCTTCCTGACCTGGTCATTCCATAAGCAGCTGCGAAATCCATCATCTTGCCTTTTCCTCTACCGGTACGTCCATGAAACTATCATATATTCCCGATCCTCCTCATTCCTAACGGCGGCGGTGGACTATTGTTGGTATGTCTGGACCATCACCGGAGGTTTCAACTGTACAATGATCAACAAAGTTCTTCGAGGTGGAACACTTGCAGTTATGGCATTCCCAATTGTGACAATAGTCCCTTTCAGGTCATACTCTTCATCCAAAGTGATCATGTTTGCTCCTTGGTTCCTATGGTTTGGCAGTGGGTTACGGTTCACAATCAGTTGAGATGGGGTACATTGAATGGCTCCACTTTTGATCAGCGACTCAATATCATTCTTCAGCCTGAACAATCCTCGGTATCATGCCCCGACACACCTGAATGGTAGGCGCATCGTTTGGTTGCATCAAAGTACTTGAAATATTTTTTGGGAATTCTCCATTCTACTGGATATATTAGGCCAGCTCTTCTCAGCCTCTCAAATAATTGGGCTAAGGGTTAAGTAACTGGGGTATAGTTTTTGGGATCTCTTTCCTTAAAATTTAGGAGTGGTCGGGGTTCATAGGCATGTTGAATCTTATGGGTGGTGGTTTGAATTGGAGCGTATGGTCATGGTGGATTTGGATTTATATGGGCGCGAGGTGGGTTATATTGAGGTAGGGTGTTATGTATGGTTATGTGTTGTATACTGGATCATAGGTAGGTTGGTGTGAAGGATAGGTATTTATAGGGTAAGAGTTGTTTTGATGGGGTGGACTAGATTGGTAGTAGGGAAAGATCGCTGATACTTCTTCCTTCTTCTTCTTTCCACTACTTATCGAACCAGACTAGATTACTTTGGTGGCTACTTGCAGTGCGACCATAGATTGTATCTTTCTTGATTTGATGCCCTCCTCCAAAAAGTCTCCCATCTTAACCAGCTCGGGAAACTTCTGCCCTATCATGCCCATCATCTTTTCAAAGTAAATTCATGTTTAGGCCTTGATGAAGTATTTGGTCAGCTCATTGTCATCTAGCGGGGGTTGGGTTCTGGTAGACTCCAACCTCCAGCAGCGTGCATACTCTTTAAATGATTCTAATGGCTTTTTCTGCAAATTCACCAGGGCGAACCTGTCTAGAGTAGTTTCAGTGTTAAACCGGAAGCGGTTGATGAAATCCTCTGCCATATCTTGCCATTCTCTCCAGTTTCTGGGGTCCTGGCGGGTGTACCAAGTGAGTGCCTCTCCTGTCAAATGCTTTACAAATAACTTCATCCTCAATTTATCATTCCTTCCTACTCTAACCAGCTGGTCGCAGTAGGCCCTCAAGTGTGCACGAGGATCACCTGTCCCATCAAAGATGTCTAATTTCGGAGGCTTATACCTATTGGCATGTCCATATCAGGGCGTATACATAAATCTTCATAATATAGGCTCTCGCATCTTGCTTCCCTCTCCATTTCAGCATACTTATCAATTTCATAAGGCAACCTGACCATGACCGGCTTTGTGAGGGAGGGTTCTGAAGTTGCATATACGGGTGGAAGATACCACTCCTACGTAGCGGTGTGTACCGCAGGTATGTGCTGGGTTTGAGTGTTGGCAAAGGTGACTCTGCCACAAGGAAGGTTATGAATATTTTTAGTGTCGACCGGTTGGTTTTGTGGTGTATGGACATTGTTTGGTACATAAGGTGTTACGACCCAAACCGATGGGCCGTGATGGGCACCCGGTGCCTTATCCAATGGAGTACCAATGTAACATATCTTTCTTATCATACCATCATGGGTAAAAGGGCCAGAAGGGCTGTCATGATATAACCAAAATAAAACACAAGGGAATACTCAAAAAAGGATGACCCAACATAAAAAATACAAACGTATACATGAGACATACGGACCTATAAGACCAAAATGATAAGTTGTACACTCAAAACATAGGTCGATAAGGCCATAAAATTTTCATATGCATGACATCTGTCAAGCCTCTAAGAGTACATAAATGTCATAAAGGTCGGGACAAGGCCCCGCCATACCAATCATTACATGTCCAAAGCATACCGACCAAATAGGCAACTCTGGAGTAAGTGGCCTGCGCCAACACCTTCCGTTGAGTTGATAGCCTACTAGGACGACTATCAACCTATCTATCGGGACATGCAGGCATGAAACACAACTTTCCCAGGCAAAAGGGACGTCAATAAAAATAATATACTGAGTATGTAAGGCATGAAAAGTAGTATATAAAAGACATGAAAGAAACATGGAGTAATGGACTCAACCTGTAAGTCTGAATAGCTTAGTGAATCGTAAAACATTTATAGTGTCATGTATATGCGCATATATGTCATATCATGCATAGGTATATATGTACATAACATCATCAAGCCCTTATCATCTCGGCCTCAGTGGGCGAAATCATCAACGTATGCCAGCTGATCATGTGGTGGTGTTTATATAACGCCGTAACCTTTCCCCATACCTCATATACATATAATATATGTGTATATAACACCATCTAGTCATGGGTCAATGTAAATCTATAAATGAATGCAATGCAAAATGAAGTAAGTCAATAAGATCCCTCGGAATATCATAAGATCAATATGCTTTCGGATAAACTTTATCAACTTACATATTTTCTGAGACCCATGAATAGACAATATAATAATAGGACACATGGGGAATCAAGAACATAGGCACCCCTAGTACTTCTATGAATAGTCATTTATGAAAGTTGCGCGTTTGCTCATTTCGTTTGTATCATATGGATCATGCAAAAAGGAAAGAAGGGATAGCCTTAACATACCTTTGTCATTACTTAACCTCATAGCGTTGGTTCAACCCTTTAGTACTTTAATCTACAACAAAGATATGGAAGCATTGTTAAGCTTACAAAAGCAAGAATTCAACACAAATGAGCGACTAGCTCATCTACGAGTAATTGGACAGCACCTCCCCTGATTCCTTTACTTTCCTCAAATCAAACAATAAGACCAACATGCCCAGATTGTCAAAAAACATATTAAATCAATATCACACCCTAAAATCGATTGCAATACATCACCAAAATAGTCAACACAATCTCACCCAACAACCCAGTTCTACTTTGCACTTTTCCATCCCTGAAATTTAGCTAGAAATTTTGAATACACTTCAATACTGATAACCACAATATACTCAGATCATACATACCGATTTGTAAGCCACAACACTACATAAAAACGAACTCATAGTTGTCCACAAATTACAGCAACTTATAATTGATTTTCAGATTATTACTTCATCAATTCTTACTCTCACAACTTAGTTAAGGCACAAATAAGCTTAAATACAACATGTCCAAGCCAATATTCACATGTGAAAGCCATATAATAATATTAAACTACTCCAAATATGTCCATAACACCTCAACAAATTCTACTCAATTTTCAGCCCCTACTTCACAAGTCCTTCACCAAACAACCTAGCTAGAACTTAGATAAACTCAAATAAATGAAGAAGAGGTGATTTTCTTACCTAGATCAGATCCTGCAGGGATGGAACAATGGTAGTATCTTTCTCTTGATGACCATTAACTTGCTCCACTTCAGATCCTTCAAGATTGGAGATTACCCTTTAACTGGAATTTAAAGAAGAAGAAGATTATTGGCAATTTCTTGAGGGTTTGGAGTAGATCAATTTGGGAGAGCATTTCGTGGCTCTCTATATATTTATACTACTTGGATATTATGGGGAGAGGTTTCTTGATTCATCCCCTAAAATTCCCTCTTGGTTAACCTACACATGTCCATTTAGGCGGACTAATTTGGCCCTTCCCTTTTTGCAAGTAGGTGACACACCTACTTGTCACCTGCTTGATAACTTAATTGGTCTCACATGCTATCCTTAATCACTTATACACATGTCTTGTCATCGTTTAATAATCATGACATGTATTAAGTAGCTCAATCTAGTAGGACGGATAAGCAAGTAGCTCAAGCATGTATCCCGATAAGCAAGAAGCTCAATTTTATTTATCCATTATCTCAATTGTTTTTTTTCAAGTCGCATTCATCTTAACTTACTTATGACTTCGATAAACCTTCCCTAGCCAAGAAGGATTTCATCCTTTTTGAGCTTACATTATATAATCTTGTAATGACAACGACGTCTTACGTACGGGGTGTAACATCTTTCCCCCCTTAGAAACATTCGTCCCTGAATGTTAACTCTTAAAGGCTTGCAAAAATAGGGCGTAACATCATTAAATTACTTTATATACTTTCAAAGAGGATCTCATTTCCGAGCTTACATCAATTGACTTACGAAGTATTTTCACGTACGAAAATATGGGGTTTAACATCATTCCCCCCTTCGGAACATTCGTCCTCGAATGTTGACTCATGTGCTTAACATTCAAATAACCTATAGCTCTTACGAATACTTTAATACTGTCCTTACTGTCTAGGCAACTGTTCTGTGAATAAATCCAAAGGGTAGGGCATTCCTCCTTTAGGCCTCTTTCTCACACCACGACTTGTGTTCAGAATTCTTTCAATCTTGTAAATATTGCTACCTTCTATCATGCAGTCTGTACGACTTTGTCCTTGTATGTGCGCCTATGTGACTTTTCTCTCCTTTTTCCTCCAGCTTTTAGCCAATCTCCAGGCCTCACTTTGTGAACATATATAGAACTATGACAAGTCGTCCCTCTAGGCATCTATAGGTGTACTGAAGTTCTTCGCTCGGTACTTTATCGAACTTACGACCATTGCTATATCTTGTTTCATAGCCTCGGTTATCTATGCTTATGGCTTTACTGCAACTAGGTAGGTCATACTATACCATAACTCTTACTTCGGTTTATTATTACCGGGGTCTGCTACCCAACTCCAGGTTACTCTCTCACTGCTTATCCTATATGTATAAATCTAAGTCCTTTAATGCTTCCTTATTACTGTTCATCTATAAAATTACATGCTAATCTCCTCTCATACTTTCGAACTTTTATCCATCTATTGTTGATTCACCTTAATGTTGATCTATCATCTACCACTGATAACTTGAAATCTCCTATACAATACATCGTTACTAGGGCTCGTACCCTAATCCATCTAGGGACGATATACTTCAATAACCGTATTTCATAGCATCCCAGTGTGATTCATATTATGGGAGGTATTCTAATCCCGTACAATTCATGAAATACCTTTTTTAAAATCATTACTCAATCAAAGGCCTAAACGTCATCCTCTTGTCTATCACAATTACACCCTTATCTACTGCCAGATAGCATTCCATCTCTTCTAAATGCTCCTAGTCTTAGACTCCTCCGAGTTAATTCAAGCTATATTGAGTTGTTTATAAGTTACAAAAACCATCAACTCTCTCATTTTGATGGGCTTTGTCACGCCCCAAACCTGGAGAGGCGTGGCCGTCACCCGGTTCCATACTCGGCCCGAGCGTACCACTCTGTAACTGTAAACTCTGGAGGGGTAACCCTCAGCTTAGGCCGATGAGGCCAAATTCAGAATCATCTAAAAATAACATCTGCAACCATCAATACCAAACTAAACATCTACATAGGGATGGTAAAGCCACAATACTGATAAATAATGTATAGGACTCGTCTACAAGCCTCTAGAGATGATTGAATTGTATCGTGGTTGGGACAGAACCTCGACCTACACATCAAACCTGTATATATAAAATCGACTCTAAGGTATACACATGGTAACTCCGAGGAAGTGGAGCTTACCCACCAAGCTTATGTTGACTTTGTCTACTGGGAAGGTTTATCCAACTGTCTATTACGACCTGCAGGCACGAAATGCATCGTCCCCAGCAAAAGGGACGTTAGTACAAAATAATGTACCGAGAATGTAAGGCAACAGAATAACTGAAAGTTGAAAGTGAACTGATAATATAATAAATGAAAGTACCTGGGAGTCAAATATAATTGAATATATGCTTACCTGCTGATACTGACTCATCTCTCTCAATATAGTAGGTAAAATATATGTCCGGCCCTATAAGGCTCAGTATGTGTAACTGCTCTGCCATAGTAGGCTCTCTTATAGGCGCTCGACCATACTAGGCTCTGTATCTCGGCCATTCTGGGCTCGCTCATAGGCACTGGGCCATAGTAGGCTCGGTATATAAATTACCATCTGATCAGAGGTTGCCGAATAGGGGCCTGCCCATCGATTATAGCTCGATGGTGGTGAAAGCACTGTAATCTATATATATATATATAGACCTTCTGCTCTCTTGACTGGAAGAAAATAATACTTTACTGAATATAATGTCCCGATAAGAGAGAATACTGTAACTTATGAGACTAGGACAATGTACATAAGTTCAGGGATATAAACTTTTCTTTATGCCTCGTTATCAAACACATGTAGTTATGGGATCATGCCAAAATGAAGGAAAGGTTTTGCCTTAACATACCTTAAATCTGTTGAGTCCTTAATACCTTCCAAGCAATTCGTCAAACAACTCAACTCAATCTACCGCAACACAAAGAGATTCAAAATCAGTGTTGGGTAAAGGCTATGTGTGCAACTTAAACTAGTAGCTCGTTTACGTAAATTCGGGCAGCATCTCCCCTGTAACTAGGCCCTCCTCCAATACCATATACCAAAAACAACAAGAACACAACAATAACAACATGTATGCATCATATTCCAATCTTGTCTCCATCACAATATACCGCAAAACAGCCCAGACACCCTAATCACTTCATACATAAAACGACAAATAAAGTAGTGTCAAACAACCTAAAAAATGTAACGACGAATGACCAGCCCACCATTATGTCATTATGTGGTGTTTCTTCACACCTTGTCTCCTCCAAAACTCCATAAAATATCAGCACAAGAGGCCAACGCGAGTGGACTACAAAAGAGTCCACTAAAAGTGAAATAAATCGAACTCGCGGCTTCCAATCACCGTCCCGTGAGTTCTAACTATTAAAAAACAAATTTATCAACCTTCCCTGACATTTAAAATATTAAATACAGAAATTAGGCATTTTATTAATTATGAATTACCTTCCAAAACTCAAACTACAAAAGAAAAGAGAGGTGATATAGCGATACTTACGTCGTAGGGATCGTTCTAATGTTATCGCTTCTTGATTTTGTTCACGGGATGTTAATCTTCTTTGAAACTCTTGTAGAGAACTTAAGGGTAAGTTTTTGGGGGTTCTTTGGTCGTTTTCTTTGAAAAATGAAGAGAAAGATGATTTAAAACCATATATATATCAACTTTTCAAAAGTCAAAGAGGTGCTAGCTTGACACCCTAGCATTGGCCCTTCTTCCGACGCTTATATCTTTTTATCCGGATGTCGTGTTAACAAACGGTTAAGAGCATTAGAAACTAAATTCCAAGACCTTCAATTTTGTGTATAATATGTCCCAAAAAGACATCATATAACACACTAAATGTATTGCTCAAAAAGCTTTATTAACACACCTACTTGTCACCTATGCAGTCTTCGCAGTCTCGGAAAACTGCACATATCTCTCTACTCCGATGTCGTATCGACAAACGGTTTAATGAGTTAGAAACTAGGCTTTTAGATAGTCAATTTTATATATGGATCATCCCATAAATCCAAGTACATTGGGAGAAATGCTCAGCTACATTTGGCCTAATGTTTAGCGTATTTATGAATGTAACTTGTGATGATCTTTGCCAACTTATGTTCCACAACTCGCTTGACTTCAAAACATAACACACGACTATAATAAGACAAAATTAACTCATAACATAACCTCTTTATCATTTTTAGCACCATAGTCTCACCCCAAAAGTACATGTTATTACATTCCCAACTTGTCGACTTTTGACGAAACTTATTTTCTTCAATTGGTTTAGCTTCTAAGCATTCCAACCCTCTTGGTACTTGTATTCCATGATCTTAAATTAACTTACTTTATGTACTTTCAAATATGATCTCATTTCAGAGCTTACATCAATTGACTTACAACGTACTCTCACGTACGAAACTATGGGGTGTAACAGGCTTAATTCCGAAGCCTTACCTATTTTTGTCACCTTCTCACTAACCTTTTCTTATACTTACTCCTATCTACCTAAAACATTGTCACTCTACCATACTTTAGCTTGTGACCTACACACATCTATTTATACTACTCGCAACCTTGCTTTAATTTGCTAGCACCATAGATTTCCTTTCGTGCCTTCTCAGTTGTCTTTAAACATAAGCAATTACTTTTGCTGGTCGTTCTACCACTTGTTGCATGGATACTTGGCTTATCTTAGTGCCCACGAATACTAGAATTCCATGTAACTCATATGATCTCAAATATCATTTCTGATTTTTTTTCTTCCCGTCATTAGCCACGATAGGTGCCAGTTTCTTATGGAGTGCATACAATATTGTAGTGAGACAATTATTGCAAGTTCATCTCTTCTTTAGGTCACTATGCTTAGGGTGAAGCCTTCTTCCTTATTTTCTCAGCTAGTATTCTATTGTAGTACTTAGGGGAACCCTCTTACTCCTGTAAAGCTATTAGCTTATTACATCGTATACTCGAAGGATTTTTTTGATGTTCTTACTCGCCCATAATTATCATTGTTACTTACCTCTGCACTCTTGTGCTCGCAGGGTTGCTTCTGAATTGAAATTTTGACTGTCTCCCCAGTGGCACTCTTTTTTATTTCTATAACACCTATACGGTACCTTTAACTACCCAACTCCTATCTGAATATTTCTCAAGGATCACGATGTTATATTTGAGAGACTGAATTCCCTATGTTAGGGTTCACTGTGTTTATCTTGGACGATCTGTTGATTTATGTGTATCCTCTTGTCTAGCCATAACTAGACTCTTTATGAACAAACTACTAACTAGTCATTGGTCCATTCTCATATCTATATTCCGTGTAATCTCTCTTGGGTTATTTTCATTTGTCTTAACATACCTCACGCACTAGCTCCTTATGTATCAAGTTTTCATTCGCACTTATTTATCAATAACATCATGGGCGGGAACCTTTACTGCTTCTCCCCGATTTTGTGCTTGCATAATGTTCTGGAGTCGTAACATATCTGTAGAATCTATATAAATGCAATCTCATTCCTTTCGCCTTTTTACCACATTCTTCATTTACTATTCCATAGTTACCTAAACCATATAACTCCTACTCAATACCATATCACACCATATTCCCCCCTCTCTTCATCTTTGGTGTCTTTTCACATCTTCATTGACTCTTACTTGCCTTGCGGTAACCTTTCTATACCAAGGATAAAGAAATTTCTTACTCACGAGTGTGACACCTAGTGTAACTAGCACATTTATTCCCTTAAGCTTAAGTCTTCTCACAGTGATTTCTTTAGGGAAGCGCCATCCTGAATCACCTTTAAAGGTGTTCTTCTGTTGTCCATTCTATTATTGGCGGAACGCGGTCTCTGAAATTCTCATAATTCCGACTATTATCAAAAAATTTGGTCCCTAATTTATGTTTAGTTTATCTTGTTCACTAGCCCATAGTGATTTCTATTACTCCGAGGTCTAACTTTTCCTTCTCGTAATCACGTTGGAGTCACCAACTTATTTCTCGAAATGAGGATATGTCTTTATGGCTTATGCTCTTTTATTGTTTCAAGGCCCCTCTCCTCTTGTCTTCCCTTCACTTGACAATAGACTCTATCATCTTGTCATATTTTGATTTACTGTTATCACTCATTTATCACATCTTACTCATAGCACTTCATTTACTTTCTTCTTAATCTTCTGCTAATATTTCTGTCTATCACCTTATTCTAAAAACTTCAATAAAACATTCTTTCACTTTTAGCTCCCCTTGATCCATTAACTGGCTCGTCGGTCGCCTAATATTCTCTCTTAACTTGGGACGAGAGTCATACTAAGATAGATATTTACCCATTCTAGGATTCAAGTGCCTATCTTCTATAATTTCTTTACATTCTAGTATTCATATCCGACTGTATTGTTCTAGAGTGCACCACCTGGGTGTCTCACAAGGAGAACTTTTACCCCATTTGCAATATTGTTCATAAATGTTAGGTAACGCTAACAATCCATCCACCATTTTGGGTTACTCTAACCCCAGCTGGATCTTGATGTCCCATCATTCTCTTAAACTGTATCTGTTAGCTCCCAAAAGTCATAACTGAGATGAGTGTGGTCAATTATATATATCTCTATTTCTGTTGAAAGTAACTCAGAATGCTTATATTTCTCTGCCTGAATTGTAAATATTGATAATCTTCAGTAATTGGGTACCTCGTACCCTTCTTCACCTTACTTCTTTTACTTGTTGAAATATGTATCTACCTTCTGATTTTCTCATTGCTTTTTACCATATGGGTGGATAGATATTCATGCCTTAGGTCTCCTTACCAAGAAGCCTACATGTCTTAGTACACATGATCTGCTAAGGACCTTACATTTACTCATCATTAACATGATGCAAAATCGAGTTCCTCTGACTCAACTCTTCCACAACCACATTAAATCCCTTACCAACTATCTTTCTGGATGTAGGTATCATTGTTATATGAATAAAATAGAATTTAGGAGTTTGAATTCATACAACTGAGCTCTACCACACGATCTAGAGTAAGAAGAAAGAGTGACAGCCCTAAATGCCTTGTAACCCCCTGCTCATAAGTGTGGTGCACAACACACCCATAAATAAGACTCTACTAGACATTACTTGTAGACTCCTTAGGGCAGAACTGCTCTAATACCACTTTTGTCACGACCCAAACTGATGGGCCGCGACGGGCACCCAGTGCCTTACCCAACTGAGTACCAACGTAACGTATCTTTCTTATCATACCATCATGGGTAAATGGGCTAGAAGGGCTGTCATGCCATAACCAGAATGAAACAAAAGGAAATACTCAACACAGGACGGCTTAA
This sequence comes from Nicotiana tabacum, assembly GCF_000715075.1. Taxonomy (NCBI): domain Eukaryota; kingdom Viridiplantae; phylum Streptophyta; class Magnoliopsida; order Solanales; family Solanaceae; genus Nicotiana; species Nicotiana tabacum. Next base: position 74,793,131 of record NC_134091.1, on the reverse strand, counting down.
CATGGAATACAAACTTATACATGTGACATACGGTCCTATAAGACCAAAATGATCACTTGTGCACTCAAAACATAGGCCAACAAGACCATACAATATTTCATATACATGTCATCTGTCTACAAGCCTCTAAGAGTACATAAACGTCATAAAGGTGGGGACAAGGCCCCGCCATACCAATCATTACATATCCAAAGCATACCGATCTAATATGAAATTCTGGAATAAGTGGAGTGCCCCAACACCTTCCGCTGAGATGATAGCCTACTAGGAGGACTATCAACCTATCTATAGGGACTTGCGGACATGAAACACAGCGTCCCTAGGCAAAAGGAATGTCAGTACAAATAAAGTATTGAGTATGTAAAGCATGAAAAGTAGTATATAAAATACATGAAAGAAACATAGAGTAAATGACTCAGCCTATAAGTCTAAAATGCTCAATGAATCATGAAACATTTATAGTGTCATGTTTATGCATATAAATGTCATATCATGTAAAGGTATATGCGTATATAATAACATCAAGCCTCTGAGGGCATCCCATCATATCATCTCGGCCTTAGTGGGCAAAATCATCAACGTATGCTAGCTGATCAGGTGATGGTGCGTATATAATGTTGTAATCTTTTCCCATACCCCATATATATATAATATACGCGTATATAGTACCATCTAGTCATGGGTCAATTTACATGTATAAATGAATGCAATGCATATTGAAGTAAGTCAATAAGATCTTTCGGAATATCATGAGATCAATATGCCTTTGGATAAACTTTATCAACTTATGTATTTTTTTGTGACCCATGAACAAACGATATAATAATAGGACACATGTGGAATCAAGAACATAGGCACCCCTAGTACTTCTATTAATAGAGTCATCTATGAAAGTTGCGCTGTCACACCCCGACCTCGGGGAGCGCGACCGACGCTCAACTGAGATACCCCAATCAAGCACCTATTCACTGCCTTCTACTCAAACTTACCCGTGAATAATATGAAGGTATATTTCCATTAATTAGACAATGAGAAGATCACGGGACAACACAATTTTGTTACAATTAGTTACTTCATTTATAATTCCCAAAATACATTACACATTCACAGTTTGAAGTGGAACATGTTATACAAATACAACATATTTAGTTTGACTTTCCCAACACCAATATACAATCCACACTATGTCTACGGAGCCTCTAACAGATACAAAAGAGTACTATGATAGTGACGGCAACAAGGCCCTGGCTATTCCTCAAAACATTATACATAAAGAACAAAAGATACAAGACCCCGATAGGAAGTGGAGCTCACCAAGTCAGTTGAGGAGAGGGTGTACTGCTATCACTGAACAATGCCGCCTGCTGTGGAACCACCTACATCCATTAAAGATATAGCGCCCCCGAAAAAATGGATGTTAGTACATATGGAATAGTACTAGTATGTAAGACTAAACACCCTCTCAATAGAATGAGTAATGGTAAAATGAGGGAGAAACATGGAATCAATGAGAGCCTCAAACAATATTAGAGTGTCAATTTAAGAGAAAGGTAAGTTTCATGTAAATTTCAACATTTTTAAGTTGGGAGATCTTTAGTACCGATACACCACCGTGCCTTTAGCACGGAGTCGGATCTCAGCCCGATCGGATAAGCCATCTCACCCCGAGACATTCAATCACAATACCACCATGTGCGCTACATGGCGTTCGATCTCAGCCCGATCGGCTAAGCCATCTCACCCCAATATCATGTGGATCAACATCAGTTTCCGCTAGAAATCATCTCATCCCAGTTAAGGGGAACAATCTCAACACATAAATCTCATCCCATTTAAGTGGAATAATCTCAACACATCAATATAGGGATTTACCCCTCAATTACTCCTACACCAGCAAGTGTAGTTTTGGGATTAGGTTATTTCAACTACCCATCCTCGGTGACTAAACGATACTCCCAAAACATTTATTATAAAAAGGAGTTACAGTTCATTTCATAATCTTTCACACATTCTTTCATTTCATTAACACTAGTGGCCATAAGTGTTATTTCGTTCTTGGCACGTCGGCCGCATTTCATATTTCATACACAGTCCTTTCACTTTCAGACTTTATCATGGATTAACGACAACAAGGCATTTCTAATCAATACTTTAAGTATGCATACGAGCAATAAGAGTCTTAAGCACATTGAGTTTTCTTTCACAATTTAGCATAATAAGTTGCAATTGAAACATGATTGAAATCATGATATTCCGACACATTGATCACGTTTGAATACATTCCTGAAGGAGAACACAATATGATAGGAGCATTTGGCCCACATTTTTAGCATATATCTTTCAACACAAGCTTATTCGGAATAGTCAAATTTTTAAGGAATAACTGGAACATGAGAAGTAAGAGCTCGGCCCATCATAAATTGAAACTTATGGGAACATCGCGGGATTCGATTCTAAGGGAGAAGTTTAGCCAACATACCTCGCTTGAGCTTTCCTTTAATTACTACGACGTTCCATAAATCCTAACAACCTCGATCTATTTAGAGAAATAACAAAAACATTGGACCATAATTAGGAAGAGATTCGCGGTTTCAGTTCATTTAAGCATTTCATCAAACACTAGGTGTGCAAATTCGACTATAGGGTCCTATGGTGATGTTCTTTCACCCCACAAGCAATCCCTACTTCAATAGGTCACCCATATATTTTCCACAACCTCCCTACCACCTTCACTGGCATATGCATGCATCATTAATCAACTCTTATTCTCGCAACCATTTTCCCCATTACCTACCTTCTACCCCAAATTCGAAAGAGGAAGCTAGGGCTAGAATCTTACCTCTTTAGTAGACAATTTTGTTGGCTTTCCTTGTCAATTCCCCAAGGCATGATCAAGGAATTGAAGTGGAAGTTGTTGGAGGTCCTCTTTCTCTCTCTAGCTTCTCCCATCTCTCTTAAAATATCAGAATTCCCGCTCAAAAACGGTCCCTTAAGTCTATTTATTAAAACAGGGTCGGGTTATAAAAATAGAAAAATGGACCCTCCGAACTCAACTCTGCAGTCGCAGAGTGGACCGCAGAACAGTTATGCAGTCTGCATAAGGTACCGCGAAATCACCCTCCAAAACTGGGTTGCTCAGGTCAGGTCTGCGGTCCGCAGACCAGTTATGCGGTCGCATAACGCACCGCAAAAGTCCACCTTTGGAATTCTTCATGCTCAATCTGCGATGAATTTTACGGTCCGCGAAATGATTATGCGGTCGCATAGTTGACCGCAAAATGTCCTTCAAAATTTGGCTCTGGTTCTATTGTATTATGCGGCCGATCTGTGGTCCGCGAAGTGACTCTACGGTCGCATAGTGGGCCACAGAAATGCCATCCTCAAACACATTAGCATACCTCGGCACCACGAAACCCCGGGTTCTTGGTAAATCTTTACTGGGCCTTACATGTACATTTGCTCGTTTTGTTTGTATCATGCCAAAAGAAAAGAAGCGATAGCCTTAACATAGCGTTGTCATTTACTTAACCTCATGGCATTGGTTCAAACCGTTAGTATTTCAATCTACAACAATGATATGGAAGCATTGTTAAGCTTACGGAAGCTAGAATTCAACACAAATGAGCGACTAGCTCATCTACGAGTAATTGTACAGCACCTCTCCTTATTCTTTTCCTTTCCTCAAATCAAAGAACAAGACCAACATGAACATAATGTCAACAAACATATTACATCAATATCACACCTTAAAATCCATCACAATAAATCACCAAAACAGTCCACACAATCTCACACAACAACCCAGTGCTACTTTGCACCTTTCCATCCCTAAAATTTACCTAGAACTTTTGAATACACTTCAATAGTTACGGCCACAATATACTCAGGTTATACATACTGATTTTCAAGACACAACACAACATAAAAACGAAGTCAAATCAGTCCACAAATTACAACAACTCAAAATTGATTTCACAATATTACTTCATCAATTCTTACTCTCATAACTTAGTTAAGGCACCAATAAGCTTAAAAACAACATATCCAAGACAATATTCACATGAGACAGCCATATAATAATATGAAACTACTCCAAATAGTCAATAACATTTGAACAACTTCAACTCAATTTTCAGCTCCTATTTCACAAGTCTTTCACCAAACAACCTAGCTAGAACTTAGATAAACTCAAATAAATGAATAAGAGATGATTTTCTTACCTAGATCAGATATTGCAGGGACGAAACAATGGTATTATATTTCCCTTGATGACCATTAAATTTTTCCACTTTAGATCCTTCGAGATTGGAGATTACCCTTTAACTAGAATTGAAAGAATAGGAAGATTATCGGCAACTTCTTGAGGGTTTGGAGTAGATTAATTTGGGAGAGAATCTGTGGCTCTTTTTACGTTTCTACTACTTGGATATTATGAGGAGAGGTGTCTTGATTCAACACCTAAAATGGCCCTCTTGGCTAACCTACACATATCCATTTAGGCGGACTAATTTGGGCTTTCTCTTTTACAAGTAGGTGACACACCTACTTGTCACCTGCTTGGTTACTTAATAGGTGTAACATGCTGCCCTTATTCACTTACAAATGTTTCTTGTCCTCATTTAATAATCATGACATGTGTTAAGTAGCTCAAGCTAGTAGGACGGGTAAGCAAGCTGCTCAAGCAAGTATCCGGATAAGCAAGCAGCTCAATTTTATGTATCCATTATCTCATTTGATTTTTTTCAAGTCTCATTCATCTTAACTTACGTAAGATTTCTATAAACTTTCCTTAGCCTTGAGGAAGTATTTCATCCTTTTTTAGCTTACAATAGATAATCTTATAATGATAGTGATGTATGAAGTACGGGGTGTAACATCCTTCCCCCCTTAGAAACATTTCTCCCCGAATGTTAACTCTTAAAGGTTTGCGAAAATGGGGAGTAACATCATTAAATTACTTTATATACTTTCAAGGAGGATCTCATTGCCGAGCTTACATCAATTGACTTACAACGATGTATAGGAGCGTTTGGTGGGTTTGCGGGGGTTACTGAAGGTACAACCTGGGTTGTAGTGACTGTGGTCGGGGTATTGTTTGCTTGTCGGATGGTTGGAGGGAAGTGATCAGGGATCGAGTCTAGTGAAGGGAAGTGTACAACCTGGTTTGTGGAAGTGTCTTCACGGCCAGATGTGCTAGTTCCCAAATATGGTGTACCTCCTCTCTTAGTGATTCCATCTCTTGTGCCATCCTAGACACGTGTTCGTCATTTCGAGTATCATTATTTTCCCTCGATCCCTGGGTTGTCGGCTATCACCAAAGCGTGTACGGTCGGGTCATCAGTTGCAGACATCTTTCCTTTTGATCTCAGGTTGTATGGTGGTTCAGCCAATTTTTTGAGTCAACACAAACCAACCTCTGTTTCGGGGAATAATATTAATGTAATGCGAGAAAAAAAAAAAAAAAGACGACCAATTTTCAATAAATATGTTCAAGATATTTTCTAAATAATAATATTTATTTTTTTAATAAAAATTAGGTAATCAATGGTGTTAAATAGTAATTTAGTAATTATATGATTATAAACATACTATCTTTACTATCTACCATTTTTGAAACTATTAAAATAATTTTTCATATGCATCACATAGGTTTATAATGCCACGACCTAAAATACAACTAGTCCTGATGGCACCTAACCCAAACAGCTAGGTAAGTCAATTTGCCACAATCCAATTCAAATGAGATTAACTGAGAAAATAATGATGAAATAACTGAGCTTTTATACAAAATCCCAAGGATTGGTAGTACAAATTATGAGCTTCTAAGATTTAGAGTTTCCAAAGATGGCATGAAATAAATACATCATCTGTTCGAAATATACATAAATAAATTTATAAATCTAAAGCTACAGAGAACAAGAAGCAGCTACAACCGGAACGCATGTACATCTCCAATGCCAGCTCCCATCATAAAAAGCAACACTAGGTCCAAAATCTGCATGCAAGGTGCAGAAGTGTAGTATGAGTACAACGACCCCATGTACTCAATAAGTAACAAATCCAACCTTAGATTGAAAGCAGTGAAGGGCTCGGACAACAGTCAAAGTCCAACACCAATAGCCACGAATAACTCATAACAATATAATAAAAGTAGTACATGTAATAACTCAAAGATATGATGGTCATCTTGTTCACAGTTACGAAAAATAGGCATGCTTTTCAGGTATAACAGTAAAACCCAAATCATTCACCGAAATCACCAAAATATGAGTATATTAGAAAATTGTGATTTATCCCAAAAACACTCAACAACAGATAAGATGTTTCATTATCATATAGCATTAGGAAATTACACCTCTATGCCTACATGTGAATGTGCATGTGAAGCCGTGAATGTCAAAATACAGTTTAGCATGAGGAAATGCATCTTTATGCCTACATGCCAAGTTTGCATGTCAAATGTAATGCATCACAGTGATGAACTCATGTACTCACACTCTCAGAGTACTCAATCTCACTGTCTCACACTCAATCACTCGGTACACTCAATCACACGGCACTCGGCACTCTGTACCTGTGCTCACTATTGGTATGTCAGATTCCGGAGAGGTGAATCATTTCCAAGTGCTAATATAATCCAACATGGCCTGCTGCAGTATGTAGACTGATCTTATCATGAATCAATAAAAACTTGCTATGGCGTGTAGCCCGATCCCATAATGAATCAATAAAACCTATTGCGGCGTGCAACTCGATCCCAACATGAATCAATAAAACCCGATGCGGCGTGCAACCTGATCCCATAAATATCACTCACAATCCAGCCCTCAGGCCCCAACTCAATCATCAATCTCTCCAGTCTCTCGAGCTCACAAATCTCATGCCAATCAGTCATCGATGATAACATGATGTGACCAAAAATGAAAACAGAGACTGAGATATGATATGCAGATAAATGAATATGAGTGAGTATGTAATTGTAATTTAAGAAAATAACTCAACAATAGAGATGACCTCAGTGGGTCCAAATAGAATAAGCACATAGCCTAAACATAATTTCTAACATGATTCACAACTCATACAATCAAACAAGTACAGAGAACATGGATGTAACAAGATATAACAGCAAAACAAGTCCGGTCATAATCTAATAGTCGACTAAAATCATGATTTCCTTAGTGTACGCTCACACGCTCGTCACCTAGCATCTGTGTCACCTCAATACATCTTTTATAACACAGTTCCCAGGGTTAAATACCCTCAAATCCAAGTTTAGATATGTTACTTACCTCAAGAAAGCCAAATCCAATACCGAACAAGCCAAACAATACTTTAGAAATGCTATCCCGCACGTATCGACCTCCGAAAGGCTCGAAAATAGCCAAAACCAACTCAAAAACATCAAATAATGCCAAAGGAAACAAACCCAATCGATAAAGGTAAAATCTTTAATCCAAAGCCCAAAGTCAACCAAAAGGTCAAACCCGGTCTTGCACCTCAAAACCCGACAAAACTCATAAAATCCGATAACCCATTCAATTACGAGTCCGACCATACTAATTTCACTCAAATCCGACTCTGAATCGATGTTAGAAACTCAAAAATTCACTTTAGGAAAATTTAGAGAAAACCCCCCAATTTCTCTTTCAAAATCTCCAATCAAATTCCAAAAATGAAGATGGAATCACGAAATATAATCAAAACCGAGTATAAAACACTTACCCCAATCCATGCGGTGAAAATTGCCTCTAATATCGTCCAAATCCGAAGTCCCCAACTCAAAATATGACAGAAATGAACCAACACTCGAAATTATAAGTTTCAGCCTAGAGATTCCGCTTTTACGAACCATCTACCGCTTTTGCGACCAAAAATAATGTTTCTGTGAAAACACTTTGACCCAGCACTCGTCGCATTTGCGATAGAAAATATGCTTCTGTGCTCAGGCACCGCACCTGCGATTGCGCATATGCGCTCATCTCCCCGCACCTGCGGCCTCTCTCCCTCCAGTATGAATTCAGTTCTGGGATGAAGAGCCCGCATATGCGGACAGGATTCTGCGACCAAGCTTTCGCAGATGCTGCTACACCAGCACTAGAAATTCCTTCAACCATGCCGCACGAGACAAAATGATCTAAACCTCGCCCGAAACTCACTCGAGCTCCTCGGGACCCCGTCTGAACATACCAACAAGTTCCAAAATATAACACGAACCTACTCGAGGCCTCAAACCATACATAACAACATCGAAATGATGAATCGCACCTCAAATCAAACTTAATGAACTTTTGAACCTTCAACTTCCAAAACTCGTGCCGAACAATATCAAACCAACCTGGAACAAGTGCCAAATGACATAACGAAACTATTTAAATCCCCGGAACTACAGTCTGAACCCGATATCATTAATGTCAACTCCCAGTCAAACTTACGAATATTCCAAACCTTCAAATTTCCAACTTTCGCCAAATAGTGACGAAACCTTTTAGAAATACCCAAATGCAAATCCGGGCATACGACCATGTTCAAAATCCCTACCCGGGCCTAACAGAACCATCAAAACTCTAGTCTGAGGCCAAATACTCAAAAGTCAAACTTGGTCAACTCTTCCAACTTAAAGCATCCAAATTGAAAATCATTCTTTCAAATCAATTTCCGAATCACCTAAAAATAAAAACCGACGATTTACACAAGTCATAATACATCATACAAAGCTAATCAAGACTTTGAATAGCTGAACGAAAATACAAATGCTCAAAACGACCACTCGGGTCGTTCCATATAATTAATTTAACAACTTTATTTCTTAATTTTGGTGAAATAACCTATTATTTCAAAATGAATCCGAAATTAGTGTAGTAAATAGAAACAAATATATTTAGTAATTAATAAACAAATTACAGTAATTTGCAGTGTATTTGATTATTATAATTTTTATTATATTTTATTGAAACTAATTAAGTTTAATTAAATTAAATTTTAAAAGGTTAAAAGATCAAAAGGCTACAATTGCAATTGTGTAATTAACGCAAAATGGCCATTTCTTAAATCAATACCTGCCCAATACCCAAGCACAATCCCATCTGACCCAGTCGAAGTCCCCCCCCCCTCCACTGTGGAAATCTTCGTCACTCTCCCTAAGCTAATCTAAGCTCGTCACGTCACATGTTTCCCTCACCCACAGATAAATCACAATGGATCTGGACTGTTTATCTAACTCATCAACGGTCTGTGTTTAATCCCCATTTTCTTATTTTTGCTTAATTTTGTTAAGTCCTCATCTCCACCGTCAGATTAGAGGGATCCAACGGCTGCCCTTTGCAGGGATTAAAAGATTTTCATAATTCCTATCTCCCCAAAATATTAGGGCCGTTGATCAAACGATCCAACGACCCAGATTTTGTCTCACATTTTTAACTTAAAGACATCCCAAAATCCTATTCATTCCCTCTATGACTGGCCGCCATAATTTCCCCTTTCACTCTCTAATATCTCAAGTCGTCAACCTACCAGTCTCCAAAAACCTTGCACACATTTGTGCAAGGTCACTCGAAACCACTCAAAATTATCTCTTTTGTCCCTGCTACACCGCAAATCCTACTGTCTCCTTTCCTTTATCAATATTGAGATTCAAACGCCCAAATACGAAAAAACCTAACTTAAAGATGAAACTTCAAATCGCTATAACCTGGCTCATGCTCCATCAAATCGGAGCATGCGCAAAGACCCTTCGGAACTTCATCATGAATATTCTGTACCTAGAGGTCAAATGCAGTGACCTCTGGGTTTTTGGGTTTCGTCCGATGGGTTTGACTTCAACAGTCAATTTCTCTCCACTTTGGTAAAACCTACCTTTGATTCCCATCTGTCTCTCAGATTTTTTCACTCGACTTTGCTTGCATCACTTGGTAATCGTCACTCTCCACTACTGAGTTTGAATATGTGAAACCCTAAGGTATTGAATGCACTATAAAATGGGGTTTTCAATGCTCTCACCTAATAAGACCTAACACACAATACACACAAAAAATCACTTAACAGAGATATATCAATTTTAGTCTTGGGTAGTAAAATCGAGCTAGGGTATCTAACTAGTTTGACTTCTTTCCTATTTTGAGTTCCACTGGTCGGAGTTGAGCTTTCTGATTCTTAATGGTTGAGAAAACTCTTGTTTTATTTGCTGCCCAAAAGAAGGCCAATGAACCTCAACCATTCTTCTCTCTTAATCATTTAATTAGAATCATATTTGTTCTGGTGCTTGCTTGTTAATTCACTTTGTTTCCCTGATATGTTATAATCGTTTGTATCCCAAAAGAAGGTCAGTGAACCTCAACCTTTCTTCACTCTTAATCATTCAATTAGAATCATGTTTGTTCTGGTGCTTGCTTGGTAATTCACCTCTGTTTCCCTAACATATTATAACCAATTACTTTTGTGAGTCTTTAACATTAGTTCATGGTTGATTATTGAACTCTAGAGTTATAAGCTTCTTGATATTCTGAAATTATAATCATGTACTAATTAGTTATGCTGCTAGTATTAATGAACATGTATTTGAAGAACTTATATATTTTTAAGCTTCTAAGAATAATAAAGGAACTTTCTAATGATCTCAATAGTTATCTTAATCTTTTGTTTCTGCTATAACTTTCATATTAATTTGCTTTAGTGCTATTCGTTATCATTCATTTGCTACCTATCCTAAGTGGATATTAACACCTAATATTAAGTATAGAGCTGTCATTTTAATTTAAGTACAATAGTTTATAATGCTTGAGTTGTTTTCTTCTTTAATGTATTCTTTTGTAATTCTCTAACTTTAGAAAATCAGTGTAAGAGTTTTCTGTAAGCTCCCATGATTGTTTGATGACATCTATGAACTTCACTGTATGAGATAATGCCTTAAAGTGACCAGATTAAGATTTTAATGAATCTCTATATCCAAGCTTTGTCTGTTGCTACCTACTTAGCTTAAGCCATGCTTAAAAACCTGATTGAAGTTGCACCTTCTATGCTTGAGTACCATCTGTTGCATTAGGCATTGCTAAACTTTATCAGGACAGACTAATATGGTTAACTTAAAAACTGAACCATACTTATCTAGTATAAATATTTTCACTATTTTGGACCAGTATAATGACAATGTTATGCTAATACCATGTTTTTTAGTGCTCAATCATGGTATGATGTTGTAGTCTGATTAGAATGTGACATGTACATATCTGAATGCCATCTGTTGGAGGTTCAGTACACATCTTTGTTTCAGAAGGGAACTGCTCTTTGTACACCATGTTTATGACAGTACTTCCATATCAATGAAACCTGCTAAGTTACTGCAATTTTCCCACAGACTTAGGAGAGCCCTTTTGATGTTTGTCTGCCCTGTTTGAGTGTATGACTATATATTTAACTTTTTACCAACCTAGATTGAATGAAAGATATATTTAGAGGTCATGTAACTTGGTAATGCATTTGTCTACCCCTGTCATTTATGAACCCTGAAGTGGACTGTTAACCCTTGCACTTAGTGCGAAGTATAGTACTAGTTTGTGTGTAGATTTATTTTAAGTGTATATATGATTGAAAGCATGATTACAACTAATGATAAACATGTTAGTGAGGTTAATACACATGAATATCTCCTATGAACTACATGACTTACCTATTCTGAGTTCTTGTATTAGCATGTTGGTGTCTCTCATTGCTTGCTAGCAACTGATTCTGTTGAGTACTATCAAGCCTGATAAAAGTACATGACATTGTATTATATGATTGTGTGCAAACCATGATCTATTTGATAATATTTTAGTGTTCTCAATAGTTATTTACATGAAATGTACATCTCCTTATGTGTTGTCATCACTGTTGTACTGGGATTAAAATTGAATGCCTCATTGGCACTTAAACTTGTAGAGAAGAGTAAGTGTGAGTATTTAAGGGTATTTGGGAGTAGAGTTTAGTTTTTGGTTAAGGTACTCTCCCTGACACAAGCACTGCTCGGGGTCCTTGAGACCCTTGTGAACTTTAATGTACCAGGGATCCAAAGGGTATCTTGGCCATGGACAGAATTTTATCTTAAGCCCTTAATCTATTGACATTTTCTAATCTCTCTATGTTTTGTATTCAGTGGAAATAAAGGTCTCACTATAAATTTATTTACTCTGTGTGACCTTACATTAATTTGCACCCCTAAGTATTGATAATTGTTATAGTTTTATTTTGGGTCTACATTGATATTATTTGTGTTTAAATGTTGAATTGGGCCGTGTATATAGTGACCTTCTCCTTTTTTTTGTGCATAAATCTATGTTGGGCCTGCCGAGTTCTAAAAGAACTCAGGCCCACACTCTTAGCCCGAACTTGGAGTCACCTAAAGCTACTGCTGCTGTTCGTTGTTACTGGGCCGGACATTCTTCAAGCCCAAACCATGAGTCCAGTTCCCTTTCCTTTATTGCTTTTTTTTTACATTATCCGTTGTTTCCTTCTATGTGTATATAACACTGATAATATTTAGTGAATGCTTTCCCTTTATTATCTTTGAATTATTTTAGAAACCTAGGAAAGCTAAAAACCCTAGGTAAAATAAAAAGGAATTGTTGTCTATTACATTAGTTAAATAACATCAACATACTTAATTACTTCTCCCGTATGGTTTTCATTTTCACTTAAACTAACCTTTTTATGAAATTCTTTGAAGATGAAGGCAGATTTAAAAAGCAAGCGACTTCCCTTCTTTAAAAACCAGATTCGAGAAAAAATGTTTTCCAAGGACACTTCAAACGATTTTCGTCTAAAACTTGGGTACGAGATTTGAAAGTGATCTTAAGGTATATCTAAAACTTACTTATTCAAATAACCTTACTTTACATAGGTTACACAAGTAGCCGTTTCACTTCAAAGATGAAGTATTTTAAACCTAGCCATGCTTACATGTTTTCAAAATTCTTTCAATTATGTAGATATTTTAAAGAGACTTTCATAAGTAAAACTTATACTCCCTTTTTTATAGTACATATACTATCTTCATTTAAAAATGATATGTTTCAAACATGACATGGAGTAAGTTGTATATTGTAAGCACTAACCAAGTAGAATATAGATATTTAATTTCATAAACCTGGTCTAAGTCCAATGGAGCTACCTCATGTAGATTCTAGGGGGTGCCTAACACCTTCCCCCTAGAAGAACAAGAAACCTTACCCAAATCTCACTGGTTAGCAGAATAATAGGATAATGATCGTAATAATTAAATAAGCACCCTAGTATACCTTTAAATATTAGGTGGCGATTCTCGTTTATCATCAACATGGAAACCACTAGTTGAATCTTTTTTTGACTCATGCAAATTAGGGTGCAACAACATGGCGACTCTGCTGAGAATTACACTTAGGTTATGACCTTTGCAGACTTAGACTAGACCTGGAATTTAGGAATGTTTCTATACTGCTTTAACTGTGCTTAATTTGGAAATATGTGCTTACCTGCCTTACTTGTTCATTATGCACTTATCTGTTTACTTTAATGTTGTTATTAACTTCCCACTATCTGTTACCGCTTTATATATACTGTCATTATACACTTTCCTACCGAGCCTTGGCCGTACACTATCATACACAATGACACACGAGGGGTTGTCTTTTACACCCCTCGAAACCTTCTTTCAAAATTCTTTAGTTTCAGAGAATGGATTTGTCAGGTCCACTTACATAACTTCTCACGGTATTCAGTCCAAATCAAAATTAGGAAACACTCTACTCTAGCAAACATAGGTAATACTACATAAAGCTTAGGTGAGTCGGTCCTTGGCATCGACACACAATTAGGAAAGCCACCCTAATATCAACGGGTTATGCATCCAATGACATGACTTTTGTGTAACGACGAACCAATCATGATGAGACACTAAAGATCCGGAGAAAAATACTTATCAAAATATTTTTCCTACCCCCTTCAGAAATGGAAATCAGGCAGAACATCCCCAAAATCAATATGGTCATGGGAGCATTGCACAAGTTAAAGTAATGTTGGAAGAATATTCGACAAGAGCATGGAGACTAAATAAGGATGCACTAAGGAGCATTGACTACCTTACTAAACATCCGGACCGATAGGGTGCTTACCCGTTTGCTGATAGAATTCTGGGATCCGGCCAAAGTGGTTTACAAGTTCTTTGACTGTAAACTAATGCCAACATTGGAAAATGTTACCAGCTTCACAGAGCTACCATTTACTGGGAGAAAGCCGATACTAATGGTTACCATGCCCAGCTATAGGCTTCTCAATGCTTTGGGTCTTGAAAGCACTCGAAGTTTGAGGAACACTGAAGACGGATGGGTAAGCATATACCAACTATTCAACAGGTTTGGATATCGAGAGAGCTACGAATGTTACTTGGGAGATTTCCAATGTGATCAGGCAACCTAGGAAAGTCTCTGTCCTATAACCTTCTCTTTGGCACTTCTAGAATTGCTGGTTTTCCTGCAAAGGAGAGGAAGAATCAATATCAACTTGCTGCATATGGTCTTGGAAACATTCCGGGGCAACCTCCAAGCTACCTTGGAGCCTATGGTATTGTCAGAAATTCTCAGAGCATTCTCTGCATATTCCCGAGGGTGCGATTTCTTCAAAGGTTGCCACCTATTACTCGAAATATGGTCCACAAAACACTTCTTTAAATGAGAGGCCACTGTTGATTACTTTATGGGTGTTAGAAATATGATTCGGAGTCACAATGAGAGAATGAGACATTGGGTCTCCCCGCACGGACAAGAAGAATGGAGAGAGATGCTGACCAACTGGAGCGGAGAATGGATAAACTGGAAGCTTTTGTGGTTGAGGTGTAGGGCAATTCTAAGGACTCCCCATAAGTATTTCATCGAGCTGATAGGACTTGAAGGCATTCATCCATATGCACCACTATGAGTTCTCAGGCAGGATTTACCTATCTGGATGAGGATGACTCTATATAAAGATGAATACAATGGGCAGATCTCGATACCAAGGATAAGGAGACTTCAGGTGGAGTGGAATGATTTAATTATGATGCCGATGTGTCAGAATTTGTGGTGCACTCCAAAATACTATGCATGGATCAATGAAGAGGATGAGTTGGCTCGACCAAGAAGAGAAGGAATACCCTTGCTGGAAGATGTAGTGGCAGCCTTACAAATCTATCATGAGATTTTGCCGCACTACCTTGTGACTACCTCCATGCACCGTGAAGTAGTCCCAATGTCATTTGATAATATGCTGCCACCTCAGGAGGATGATGATCGAGTGGTCGAGTGTATACAAATTAAATCTGATACATAACTAGAAGAAGATCTGTAAGAAGAGCCCGAGTTCATTGATGATGAAGAGAAAGAATTTGAAGAAGACCCGAAAGACGAAGAAGAAATGGGAGATGATTCCAGGGATGGCTACTAGCGGCTGGTTGATTTCTCCATTCCTTTCCCAAGCCACACCCTTTATCTTGTACCCTTTAATTTCCCTAAGGGCCAAGTTGTAAGCCCATGTAATCTTATGGATGTTGGAAAGCCAATTTTGTAATCCTTGCTCCTGCCTACTACAATGCAAATATTATTAATGAAAACTCAATGTTTGCTTCGGATCTAAATGTGTCAAATCTAATTATTTGTCAAATATTCGCAATGTAAGCCCACCTCCGACAAAGAGAGGTCCCTCGCACATTAGGAAACGCGCTTACTTGAATACGCGAACTAACTGCTCTATATGCTAATATTTGTGCAAACACTAAAACTGACTTATATTATTCTTTTTCCTTTCATTTATTGCATTACTTTGTTATTTTCCCCCAAAACGGAGGTTGGTTTTGTTACACCCTATATTTTCGTACGTAAAAATGCGTCGTAAGCAAACTAATGTAGGACCAAAAATGAGATAATATTTAAAAGTATATAAAGTAAGTTAATCATGTTACCTCTGAGGTTACAAATATTGAAGATCATGAACAACAAGTACAAAGAGGGTTGGACAGTTCAGAAGCTAAAGCAATTAAATAAAATAATGTTTCGTCGAAAGTCGACAAGTTGGGAATGTTATAACATGTACCTTTGGGGTGAGACTAGGTTGATTAACATGATAAGGAGATTATTTTATGATTTATATTAGTCGTATGACATCCGTGTGTTATGTTTTAATGTCAAGCGAGT
This sequence comes from Nicotiana tabacum, assembly GCF_000715075.1. Lineage (NCBI taxonomy): Eukaryota > Viridiplantae > Streptophyta > Magnoliopsida > Solanales > Solanaceae > Nicotiana > Nicotiana tabacum. Next base: position 74,776,959 of record NC_134091.1, on the reverse strand, counting down.
TGTGGAACAAAAGTCGATGAAAGTCATCACAAGTTACATTCATAAGTTTTACTGAAATTTTAGGTCAAATGTAATTACGATTTTATTCCAATATACTTAGAGTTATGGGGTCTTCCACCCATAAAATTAAAGATCTATGAGTCTATTTTCCAACGCATTAAACCTTTTGTCAATATGACATTGGAGTAGAAAGATATGGGCATTTGTGCGATACTGCGCAAGCTGCTAGGTGACAAGTGGGTGTGTCACCTACTTGCTTAAATGAAAGCCCAAAAATGGGCCATTTCGGGTAGTCCAAAGAGGCCTTTTAAGGGACTATTTTCTTCATATATTAGACTTAAAATATAGCATAATAACCAGACATAAGCTCTGCAAAGAATCCTCCCAAAAATTTTCCACAAACCCTAATTGATTTTCTCTCCCTTTCAAGTTCTAATTGGAGGTAAAACCTAGAGTTTGAAGAACCAAGATAAGAGCTGAGTTATCCAACAAATAAGGTGAGTTTACTGCTCTCTTTCATCCAATTTTTCTTCTGTAAATTCATGGTAAGTCGTTCTATACTTGTAAGAACTCACGGGACGGTGATCGGAAGCCGTGAGTTCGAGTTATTCACTTGTAGCGGACTGTTTTGTGGACTGTTTTGTGTTGCTGTTGGGATGCGTGTTTTACTACTATTTTGTGGAGTTTTGGAGGAGGAAGGGGGTTTATAAACACCATATAAATGTAGGGTGGTTGGCTGGTCGTTCGTCATAACATTTTCTGGTCGTTTGACACTACTACGATGGTCGTTTTGTGTACGAAGAGATTGGGGTGTGTTGGGCTGTTTGGTAGTATTTGATGGTGTATATAGGGCTGGAAAATGATGTATATATGTTGTTATTGTTCTGTTCTTGTATTTTTGGTGTTATCTTGAATTTGGAGGAAGTAAGGATTATAGGGGAGATGTTGCCCATTTTAATACAAAATAAGTTTGTCGTTCGTTGTACGATAGTTGTACCTTTCGTAACTTAACGATAGTATTATTATCGTTCTTGTAGATTAAGGTGCAAAGAGGTGAGTTCAACTTGGTGATTGGAAAGATTGTGATAAGGTATGTTAAGGCTAAGCCTTCCTTCATTTTGGCATGATCTCGTAGCTACATGTGTTAGTAATGAGACAAAAGAGAAGTTCATATTCATGAATTTATTCACACTATTCTAGTCTCATAAGTTACAATATTATTCCTTATCGAGACTCTATATTCAATTTTAGTATTGTCTTCTTCCAGTCAAGAGAGCAGCAAGCCTATATATACAGTATTACAGTATTTTCATTACCATCGAGCTATAATCGATGGGCAGGCCCCTATTGGGCAACCTCTGATCAGATGAAAAGTTATATACCGAGCCTACTGTGGCCGAGCGCCTATGAGCGAGCCCAGCATGGTCGAGATACATAGCCTAGTATGGCCGAGTGGCTATGAGCGAGCCTACTATGGCAGAGCAGTTATATATACCGAGCCTTATAAGGCCGTACAATTATTTTACTTACTATATTGAAGGAGTTGAGTCAGTATCAGTAGGTAAGTATATCTCCAGATCATCTTTGACTCCCAGTTACTTCCAGTTATTATATTATCAGTTCAATTTCGATTTTCAGTAATGTTATTGCCTTACATACTCGGTACATTATTTCGTACTGACGTCCCTTTTCCGGGGATGCTGCATTTCATGTATGCAGGTTCAGATAGACAGACGAGTAGATCTCCTCAGTAGGTGTTTCCCGAGTTTAGCCTGATCGGTAAGCTCCACGCCTTTCGGAGTTGCCAGGTCTAGAGTGTTGTGTACATCTTATGTATATCTATATATATGTTATGGGTAGGTCGGGGCCCTGTTCCGATCATAGTACATCTATCAGTAGAGGCTTGTAGACATATCCTGTTGGTTAGTGCAGTATGTTGGGTTTGTAGGCCTGGTATGTATAATTTGGTGGTTTGTCAGCTGTAGTAGCTATGACGGCCTTTTCAGCCTAGCTTTATATTGATGTTTAGTTAGCGCTAGTTTCCATTCAGTTTTATATTTTGCTTCGCAAATTGTCTTACAAGGTGGCCCCATGGCCAAAGTATGACATTATGTGTTCAGAGTCCCTTCGTCGCAATTTGGTACGCCAGGTTAGGTGAGGCACCGGGTGCTTGTCTCGCTCCTAGGTTCGGGGCGTGACAAACTTGGTATCAGAGCAGTTCTGTCCTAGGAAGTCTACAAGCCGTGTCTAGTAGGGTCTTGTTTATAGATGTGTTGTGCACCACATTATATAAGCAGGGAACTACAGGGCATTTAGGAGTTGGTTACCCTTCTTTGAAATCTAAATCGTGCCATAGAACTGAGTTATAGGAAATTTGAATTAAACTTATGTGTTGGTGTTTGCATGCACAGATGACGGTGACTAGGAAGACTACGGCTAGCCAGAGGAGAGATACAGCAGTAGGTGAGGGGACCAACAGGGTACCCCCAGTAGATGGGGCCCAGTCTGAGGCTCAAGGTGAGACCCCTACTCAGCCATTACCGGCTCCTCCACCAACTACGGAGATTCCTAGGGAAACCGCACATCCAGTTCCCCCTCCACTTCCATCAGATCGGGACTTAAGGAGTGCGGTGCATTTGTTGACACAGTTGGTAGCTACCCAGCAACAGGCTAGGGCATCAGCTAGTGCAGGAACTTCTGAGGGGTCTGGGAGTTCAAGTGTCCGAGAGTTTATTGCTTTGAGTCCCCCAGAGTTCACGGGGACAGATCAGAGGGAGGACCCACAGGATTTCATAGATCAACTTCACAGGATCTTTCGTGTTATGCATGCCACGAAGAAAGAGGCAGTTGAGCTAGCAGCTTTTCGACTCCGAGATATAGCCATCCTTTGGTATGAGGGATGGGAGAGATCCAGGGGACGTGATGCACCTCCAGTTATTTGGGGGAATTTTTCAGATGCCTTCCTTGACCAGTACTTACCACGGGAGATCCGACAGGCTCGAGTCGATCAGTTTCTAGCCCTCAAGCAGGGTAATATGAGTGTTCGAGAGTATAGTCTCCGTTTTGACTCATTGGCCAGATATGCACCATCCATAGTTGCTACTATGCGGGACAGGATTCACAGGTTTATAGCAGGGTTAGCCCCAGAGTTAACCGAGGCATGTGCCACCGCTGCATTGCAGGATAGTATGGATATCTCCCGGATTCAGGCATTCGCCCAGAATATAGAAAGGGGTAGGCGTCGGCAGCAGGGTACAGAAAGGGCTGAGCAAGGGCAACGTAAGAGGATGAGATTTCCTAGGTCTCAGGAGCAATATCAGGGTAGTTATAGGACCCAGTACTTCGGATGGCCACCTAGGCCTCCGCCACCTCAGTTACAGGGTTACATGTATGACCGCTATAATCAGTCAGGACCAGGTGAGAGCTCACGGGCGTCGGATTTGCAGCGACAGCGAGGATCTGCGCAGACATGGTCATTTCCTCCACGGTGTGACATCTGTGGTAGAGGACACTTGGGCTAATGCCGAGCAGGTTCTGATGCTTGTTATACATGTGGGCGTCCAGGGCATATGATGCGAGATTGCCCAAATAGAGATTCGGGGGAATGGCACAACCAGCGAGTTCAGCAACAGGATCATCTATGTCCGTGCATCCTTCAGGGCGTGAGTCTCAGTCTTCGGCTGGTAGAGGTCGGGGCAGAGGTAGAGGTTCCAGTTCAAGTGGTAATCAGAACCGTATCTATGCTTTAGCGGGTCGACAGGACCAGGAGTCTTCACCAGACATTGTGACAGGTATATTAACCATTTGCTCTCACGATGCTTATGCTTTGATAGACCCAGGATCTACTTTATCGTATATTACCCCATTTGTCGTGAGGAAGTTTGGTATAGTGCCTGAAATACTAAGTGATCCTTTTGCGGTATCTACACCGGTCGGAGAATCGATTATTGCTAGACGGGTTTACTGAGGTTGTACGGTGACAATTTGTAGTCCTCAGACCTCAGCTGACCTAGTTGAGCTAGAGATGATGGATTTTGATGCTATCATGGGCATGGACTGGTTGGCAGCTTGCTATGCCACAGTTGATTGCCGAGCAAAGGCAGCCAGATTTCATTTTCCGGGTGAGCCAGTCCTTGAATGGGTAGGTAATACACCAACACCCAGAGGTAGGTTAATTTCCTATCTGAAGGCGAGGAAAATGATCGCAAAAGGGTGCATTTATCATATTGTGCGAGTTAGAGATGCAGATGCTGAGATACCTACACTTCAGTCTATTCCCGTAGTCAAAGAGTATGCAGATGTGTTTCCAGATGAGCTTCCAGGTATTCCTCCAGAGCGAGAGATTGATTTTAGCATCGATTTACTTCCAGGAACTCAACCAATATCCGTCCCTCCGTATAGAATGGCACCTGGCAAATTGAAGGAGTTGAAGGAGCAGTGAAAAGATTTGCTGGAGAAAGGTTACATCAGGCCCAGTACCTCACCTTGGGGTGCACCAGTACTATTTGTGCGGAAGAAAGACGGCTCGCTGAGGATGTGTATCGATTATAGGCAGCTGAACAAGGTAACTATTAAGAATAAGTATCCATTTCCAAGGATCGATGACTTGTTTGATCAGTTGCAGGGGGCTAGATGCTTTTCAAAGATAGATTTGAGGTCGGGGTACCACCAGGTCAGAGTTCGGGAAAAAGATATTCCGAAGACAGCCTTCAGGACCCGATATGGCCACTTCGAGTTCCTTGTCATGTCCTTCGGGTTGACTAATGCACCCGCTGTATTTATGAACTTGATGAATAGCCTATTCCGGCCATTTTTAGATCTGTTCGTGATAGTATTTATTGATGATATTCTGGTTTATTCCCGTTCAGAGGATGAGCATGCGGACCACCTACGAGCGGTACTCCAAACCCTCCGTGATCGTAATTTGTATGCTAAGTTTTCTAAATGTGTGTTCTGGTTGAAGTCTGTAGCATTCTTGGGGCATATTGTGTCAGATGAAGGGATAAAGGTGGACACTCAGAAGATTGAGGCCGTGAAATATTGGCCTAGACCTACCACTCCGACAGAGGTTCGTAGCTTTCTAGGCTTAGCAGGATACTATCAGAGGTTCGTAGAGGGTTTTTCTTCACTTTTGGCACCATTGACGAAGTTGACACAGAAAGAAACTAAGTTTCAATGGACAGAGGCTTGTGAGCGGAGTTTCCAAGAGCTTAAGAACAGGTTGACCTCAGCTCCAGTTCTAACACTTCCAGAGGGTCTAGAGGGTTATGCCGTGTATTGTGATGCATCAGGTGTCGGGTTAGGATGTGTCCTGATGCAACATGGGAAGGTAATTGCGTATGCTTCAAGGCAGTTGAGAAAGCACGAGAGGAATTATCCGACCCACGACCTCGAGTTAGCTGCGGTTGTCCATGCACTTAAGATATGGCAGCATTATTTATATGGTGTTCATGTTGATGTATTTACTGATCATAAAAGCCTGCAATATATCTTCAAGCAGAAAGAGTTGAATTTGTGACAGAGGCGATGGCTTGAGTTATTGAAAGATTATGATGTTAACATTCTCTACCATCCAGGGAAAGCTAATGTTGTAGCAGATGTATTAAGTCGCCGATCTATGGGTAGCTTAGCACATGTAGATCCCGAGAAAAGACAATTAGCTAGACAGATTCATCAATTGTCTTCGTTGGGGGTTTGGTTAGTAGATTCTGAGGATGGTGGAGTTGTACTCCAAAACACTACAAAATCATCCCTCATAGCGGAAGTTAAGGAAAGGAAGTACGAGGACCCAGAGTTGGTCGAGCTGAGAGAGCGAGTTCCGCAGCAAAAGAAACCACTGTTAGAGCTAAAGGGAGATGGGGTTCTCAGATATAGGGGTCGTTTGTGTGTTCCAGATGTAGCAGGGCTACGAGACAGGATTATGTCAGAGGCACATTATTCATGGTATTCCATCCATCCTGGGTCGACGAAGATGTATCATGACATTAAGGATGTGTACTGGTGGAATGATATGAAGAAGAATATTGCTGAGTTTGTCGCCCAATGTACTAGTTGCCAGCAAGTGAAGATAGAGCACCAGAAGCCTGGAGGGCTAATGCAGACTATAGAGATCCCGACATGGAAATGGGAGGCGATAAACATGGACTTTATCACGGGTTTACCTCGTTCTAATCGTAAGTTCGATTCCATATGGGTGATAGTCGATAGGCTCACGAAATCAGCTCACTTCCTACCGGTCAGATCTACATATACAGCAAAAGATTATGCAAAGTTATATATTAAGGAGATAGTGCGGCTACACGGAGTACCAGTTTCTATTATATCTGACCGTGGGGCTCAGTTTACAGCACATTTTTGGAGGTCATTTCAGAGAGGTCTAGGGACTCAGGTGAATCTCAGCACAGCTTTTCATCCACAGACTGATGGACAAGCCGAGCGCACAATTCAGACGCTCAAGGATATGTTACGAGTATGTGTGTTGGATTTTAAAAGAAGTTGGGATGAACATCTACCTCTTGTCGAGTTTGCATATAATAATAGTTACCACTCCAGTATTCAGATGGCTCCGTACGAGGCTTTGTATGGGCGTAAGTGCAGATCTCCTATAGGGTGGTTTGATGTTGGGGAATCTGGGTTATATGGGCCAGACCTGGTTCAACAGGCCATAGAGAAAGTAAAGCTTATCCGGGAGCGACTGTTGACAGCTCAGAGTCATCAGAAGTCATATTCTGACGTGTGGCGACGAGACTTAGAGTTCAGGATTAATGACTGGGTATTCTTAAAGGTATCACCTATGAAGGGCGTGATGAGGTTTGGCAAGAAAGGCAAGCTTAGCCCACGGTATATTGGGCCTTATATGATCATTCGGAGAGTGGGCCAAGTAGCTTATGAGTTAGAGTTGCCCTCAGAATTGGAGTCTGTCCATCCGATTTTTCACGTATCTATGCTACGGAATTGCATTGGCGATCCTACTCGAGTGGTGCCCACAGATGATGTACAGATTACAGAGGACTTGTCATACGAGGAAATTCCAGTTGCCATCCTAGACCGACAAATCCGCAATCTACGAAATAAGGAGGTAGCTTCCGTAAAGGTTTTATGGAGGAGCAAGAATGTAGAAGAGATGACGTGGGAATCGGAGGAAGGAATGAAGTCTAAATACCCCCACCTATTTCAAACTGAAGATATGGTTCGAGATGGGACGCTACAACATAGCTCTATGTAGGCTAGCAGGTCATCAGGTAAGCTTTTATTTTTCACTTTCAATATTTATGATTTACGGTCGGTGAGGCAAATTGCTACTATTTATAAAGATTGGCCATATGTGGCATGCATAGTATGTTTCTGGCTACGTGCAGGTTGGTTTTAACCTAGTGTATGAAGGATACTTTGGCAAAATTTTCCAAAGTCTCTAAGAGTAAACATTCGAGGACGAATGTTCCCAAGGGGGGAGTGATGTTACACCCTATATTTTCGTACGTTAAAATGCGTCGTAAGCAAACTAATGTAGGACCAAAAATGAGATAATATTTAAAAGTATATAAAGTAAGTTAATCATGTTACCTCTGAGGTTACAAATATTGAAGATCATGAACAACAAGTACAAAGAGGGTTGGACAGTTCAGAAGCTAAAGCAATTAAATAAAACAATGTTTCGTCGAAAGTTGACAAGTTGGGAATGTTATAACATGTACCTTTGGGGTGAGACTAGGGTGATTAACATGATAAGGAGATTATGTTATGATTTATATTAGTCGTATGGCATCCGTGTGTTATGTTTTAATGTCAAGCGAGTTGTGGAACAAAAGTCGATGAAAGTCATCACAAGTTACACTCATAAGTTTTACTGAAATTTTGGGTCAAATGTAACTGCGATTTTCTCCCAATATACTTAAAGTTATGGGGTTTTCCACCCATCAAATTAAAGATCTATGAGTCTATTTTCCAATGCATTAAACCTTTTTTCAATACGACATTGGAGTAGAAAGATATGGGCATTTGTGCGATACTGCGCAAGCTGCTAGGTGACAAGTAGGTGTGTCACCTACTTGCTTAAATGAAAGCCCAAAAATGGGCCATTTCGGGTCGTCCAAAGAGGCCTTTTAAGGGCCTATTTTCTTCATATATTAGACTTAAAATATAGCATAATAACCATACATAAGCTCTGCAAATAATCCTCCCAAAAATTTCCCACAAACCTTAATTGATTTTCTCTCCCTTTCAAGTTCTAATTGGAGGTAAAACCTAGAGTTTGAAGAACCAAGATAAGAGCTGAGTTATCCAACAAATAAGGTGAGTTTACTGCTCTCTTTCATCCAATTTTTCTTCTGTAAATTCATGGTAAGTCGTTCTATACTTGTAAGAACTCACGGGACAGTGATCGGAAGCCGTGAGTTCGAGTTATTCACTTGTAGCGGACTGTTTTGTGGACTGTTTTGTGTTGCTGTTGGGCTGCGTGTTTTACTACTATTTTGTGGAGTTTTGGAGGAGGAAGGGGGTTTATAAACACCATATAAATGTAGGGTGGTTGGCTGGTCGTTCGTCATAACATTTTCGGGTCGTTTGACACTACTACGATGGTCGTTTTGTGTACGAAGAGATTGGGGCGTGTTGGGCTGTTTGGTAGTATTTGATGGTGTATATAGGGCTGGAAAATGATGTATATATGTTGTTATTGTTCTGTTCTTGTATTGTTGGTGTTATCTTGAATTTGGAGGAAGTAAGGATTATAGGGGAGATGCTGCCCGTTTTAATACAAAATAAGTTTGTCGTTCGTTGTGCGATAGTTGTACCTTTCGTAACTTAACGATAGTATTATTATCGTTCTTGTAGATTAAGGTGCAAAGAGGTGAGTTCAACTTGGTGATTGGAAAGATTGTGATAAGGTATGTTAAGGCTAAGCCTTCCTTCATTTTGGCATGATCTCGTAGCTACATGTGTTAGTAATGAGACAAAAGAGAAGTTCATATTCATGAATTTATTCACACTATTCTAGTCTCATAAGTTACAATATTATTCCTTATCGAGACTCTATATTCAATTTTAGTATTGTCTTCTTCCAGTCAAGAGAGCAGCAAGCCTATATATACAGTATTACAGTATTTTCATTACCATCGAGCTATAATCGATGGGCAGGCCCCTATTGGGCAACCTCTGATCAGATGGAAAGTTATATACCGAGCCTACTGTGGCCGAGCGCCTATGAGCGAGCCCAGCATGGTCGAGATACATAGCCTAGTATGGCCGAGCGCCTATGAGCGAGCCTATTATGGCAGAGCAGTTATATATACCGAGCCTTATAAGGCCGTACAATTATTTTACTTACTATATTGAAGGAGTTGAGTCAGTATCAGCAGGTAAGTATATCTCCAGATCATCTTTGACTCCCAGTTACTTCCAGTTATTATATTATCAGTTCAGTTTCGATTTTCAGTTATGTTATTGCCTTACATACTCGGTACATTATTTCGTACTGACGTCCCTTTTCCGGGGACGCTGCATTTCATGCATGCAGGTTCAGATAGACAGACGAGTAGATCTCCTCAGTAGGTGTTTCCCGAGTTCAGCCTGATCGGTAAGCTCCACGCCTTTCGGAGTTGCCAGGTCTAGAGTGTTGTGTACATCTTATGTATATCTGTATATATGTTATGGGTAGGTCGGGGCCCTGTTCCGATCATAGTACATCTATCAGTAGAGGCTTGTAGACATATCCTGTTGGTTAGTGCAGTATGTTGGGTTTGTAGGCCTGGTATGTATAATTTGGTGGTTTGTCAGCTGTAGTAGCTATGACGGCCTTTTCAGCCTAGCTTTATATTGATGTTTAGTTAGCGTTAGTTTCCATTCAGTTTTATATTTTGCTTCGCAAATTGTCTTACAAGGTGGCCTCATGGCCAAAGTATGACATTATGTGTTCAGAGTCCCTTCGTCGCAATTTGGTATGCCAGGTTAGGTGAGGCACCGGGTGCTTGTCTCGCTCCTAGGTTCAGGGCGTGACAGGTTTTCCTTGACCCGATAAACTAGCTGAACCACCATACAACGTGAGATCAAAAGGGAAGATGTCTGCAACAGGTAACCCAACTGAACATGCTTTGGTGATAGCTCATAGCCCGGGGCAATCGGCGGGAAAGAATGATACTCGGAATGACGAACATGTTGCCAGGATGGCAGAAGATATGGAATCGTTGAGGGAGGAAGTATAAAACATTCAGGAATTGGCGCATGTGGCTGTGATGACACTCCCAAAACCACCCTATTTTCATTCTCTAGATTCAATCCCTGATCACTTTCCTCCAACTACTCGCCAAGCAAGTAATACCCCGACTTCAGTCCCTACAGCCCAAATTATTCCCCCAGTAACCCTTGCAAACCTATCAAAACATCCTATGCACACCCCTTATGTACCAATTATGTTGAGACATCACAAAACCCACCAGTTGCTACCAACATAGTTCATATCCCTCCTCGTGATGACGTTACCTTTACCAATAATCAAAACCAGCACATACCCGCGGAACATACTGCACTCGAGCAATATGTTCATCCCATATATGCCTCTTCAAAACCCACTTTCACAGCACCCGTCACAGTCATGTCGCCTTATGAAGTTGATCAATATGCTGAAATGGAAAGGGAAGCAAGCTATAAAGAGAAAGATTCGATATTCGAACAGTTGCGGGCATTGAGGAAAAAAATGAAGAACCTTCAGGTCGCTCGAGGGAGCGAAAGTCTAGATTACAAGGCCCAGTGCATACATCCTGATGTAGACATACTAGTGGAGTACAGGCCTCCGAAACTTGACATCTTTGATGGGACAGGTGATCCCCATGTACATTTAAGAGCCTATTACGATAAGCTGGTTGGAGTAGAAAGGAACGAGAAGTTGAGGATGAAGCTATTCATAAGAAGTTTGACAAGAGAGGCACTCACTTGGTACACCCGCCAGGATCCTAGAAACTGGAGGGAATGGCAGGATATGACAGAAGATTACATGAACCGTTTATGATTCAATAGAGATATTACTACTGATAAGTTTGCCCTGGTAAACATGCAGAAAAAGCCGTCGGAATCATTTCAAGAATATGCACGTCGATGAAGTTCAGAGGCTGCCATAGCACAACCCCCTCTAGATGACAATGAGCTGACTAAGTACTTCATCAGGGCTCAGGAAGGAATCTACTTTGAAAAAATTATGGGCATGATGGGTAAGAAATTCCCTAAACTTGTTAAGGTTTGAGACTTTTTAGAAGAAGGCATCAAGTCCGGCAAGATACAATCTATGGCCACATTGCAAGCAGCTAGCAAAGCAATCCAGTCCGGTTCGATAGGCAACGGAAAGAAGAAAAAGGAAGAGGTATCAGTAATCATTCCCTATCACCAATCCCATCCACACGATGGAAGAAATTCTTACTCTCCAAACACCCATTCTCCACACCAACCAACTTAAGATCCAATATATAACACACAACCATACTACAATCCCCAACCTCAATATAACCCACCCCGTGCCCATACAAATCCAAATCCACAACAATCATACACACCAGTTCAGACCACCACTCATCAAAATCGACCCACCAATGCACCCTGACCTCGCACAAAATTCAAAGAAAGAGGTCTTTGAAACTACACCCTGATTGTTGAACCTTTGCCTCAATTGTTTGAAATGTTGAGGAGAGCAGACTTGATACATCTGATAGAAGGGGGGATTCCTGAGCATCCTTCAAAATACTTTGAAGCAACCAAATGGTGCGTGTACCACTCAGGCATACCGGGGCATGATCCTGAGGATTGTTTCAGACTGAAAAATGAAATTGAGTCACTGATCAAAAGTGGAGCCACTCAATGCAGCCTAGCTCCGCCAAAAGTGAACTGTAACTCACTGCCAAACTACAAGAACCAGGGCGCTAATATGATCACTTGGGATGAAGAGTATGATTTGAAAGGGACTATCATCACAATAGGAAACACTGAGGTTGCAAGGGTTCTGTCCCGAAGGACTCCGATGATTATTGTACAGTTAAAACCTCCGGTGATAGTCTAGACATACAAGCAACAGTCCACCACCATTATCAGGGATGAAGAGGATCGGGAATACAAGATAATCCCGTGGATGTATAAGCAGATAGGGAATGGCAAGATGACGAATTCCGCAGCGGCTCATGGAATAACCAGGTATGGGAGGTGTTACGCTCCATAGGAGATAAACTGAGGAAATCCAGGGAGGGAACAAATTCAGAGGAGGAATATAACAAATGCTGAGGCCGTAGAACTTTGGAAGAAGATGCCAGCTAATGAATACTCTGTGGAGGAACAATTGAAGAAAACCCCTGCACATATATAGATCATCGACTTGCTAATGAGCTCCGACAGTCACAAAGATGCCTTGATGAATGTGTTAAGTAGAGTGAGCATCCCGAGCAATAGTACTAGCGATGCATTAGCGGCAACCATCCAGAAGATGGTCGAGGCGAATATGATTACCTTCCAAAGAGATGAACTTCCTGTAAAGGGCATGGGTCACAATAGAGCTTTACACATCACTATCAAATGTGGAGATAAAGTGGTGTGTTGAATACTTATTGATGGAGGATCTAGAGTCAATATGTGTCTGCTCTCTACACTACAAGAGTTGGGTATTCATCTAAGAGAAGTGAAAGAAAGCCATGTGAGGGTAAGAGCTTTCGACGGGTCGCACAAGGACGTCATTGGGGAAATCTATTTAGCTTTGCAAATTGGACTAGTTGAGTGTCCAATACTGTTCCAAGTAGTGGACATTTCATCCTCATACAACCCTTTGCTGGGAAGACCTTAGATACATATGCCAGTGGGAGTCCCGTCCACCCTCCATCATTGTATGAAGTTCGAATGGGGTTATAAAGAGATTGTAGTTCACGGCGAATAAAGTCAATTAGCTTATCTAGAACATGCAGTTCCATTCATAGAAGGATTTGATGGGGTAATTTTTCATGCGGTCAAGATCATACAAATCGCGTAAATAGAGGAGACTGGGAAGAATTTGTGGATGCAGTCACCATAGAGATCAGAGATGGCTATGAGTAAAATGATGAAGTACGACTACCAACCAGAGACTGGGCTGAGAGCCCGATCAGATGGGATAACAGAGCCGATTGGGCTAAGAAGACAGAAAAGTGGAGTCGGCTTAGGGTATCAGCCTCCAACTGGAAAGACTTACACCGAAGGCTTTGGGATGAAGGATTTTATGTTATAGCATATTTGGGGTCCTTGTCAGAGCTCAACACCAGAGGATGACATCGTTGATGGAAATGGAAGGCTGTTCGTGACCATGATCGAAGAATGCTGTGAAAAAGTTGATATCAAGACACCGACCATTTGAGATGTCAAAGCAGGAGAGGACTAGCAGAATTGGACTACCAACCTGTCTATGGTTTGCCGGCAGTCTTGGTAGGGTGGAATTTTAAACATTTTAAAAAAAACCCACAAAGTAATTGAGGCTTGAACCGCGCCTGTACTCTTTTGTCAATTGCCTCCTTGAACGTTGAGACGTTCCTCTTTGATGAAATAAAAATAATTGCTTTGATTGCAAAGTTACTTATCACTGCATTTATACTTAGTTTTTCTTTTCAGTAATCAATACGATAAAAACCTGCGTTTCGCGATTATGACATGTAACGAAACCCTCGAGCAAAGAGATCTAGATTAAGAGGAATTCGACAAAAGCATGACACCAGATAATCTCCCATAAGAGATTGAACTGTTGGAAAGCGACCATAGAAGTTTTTCGAATGCTTGCGGAGGTACAATTTGAAGTTGAATCCTGCAACATGTGCATTCGGATTCCCTGCCAAAAAACTGTTGGGTTTCATTGAAAGCAGGAAAAGGATAGAATTTGATCCTTCAACGATCAAATCCATCCAAGAACTACAATTGCCTGAGAGCAAGAAGGACAGGATGAGTTTCCTTGGAAGGCTAAATTACATCAGTAGATTCATAGCCCAGTCTACGGTAATTTACGATCCCATCTTTAAGTTGCTGAAAAGGGACGCCGCTGCGAAATGGACAGAAGAGTATCAGAAAGCTTTCAACAAAATCAAGGAGTACTTTTCAAATCCGGTTGTACCTGCTGCGCTTTGACATGGATCACCCAGTAGTTGAGGCACTACATGTCGGCATACACCACACACATCTAATATCCCGACTAAACCCACTAAAGAAAGCATATCTTTCAGAAAACGATGCCTATAGAAAAACTGGCCAAATGGAAGATTCTTATTAGTGAATACAATATGGGTCTATCAATGTGTATGTAACGCAGAAGGCCATCAAAGGACAAGCTTTAGCAAACCACCTTGCGGAAAATCCAGTTGAGAAGGATTATGAGCCACTCACTACATACTTTCCGGATGAAGATATGTTGTTCGCCGAAGACGACATCACAGAGTCATACCCAGGATGGAGAATGTTCTTCGACGAGGCATCAAATTTTAAAGGAATAGGAATTACGGCAATCTTAATTTCAAAATTAGGACAACATTACCCGACATCAGCAAAGATAAGGTTGTCATGCACAAATAATATTGCAGAGTATGAAGCATGAATCTTCAGGATTAGGATGGCAGTCAACATGAACACCAAAGAGGTTCTAGTCATAGGAGATTCTGATCTGTTGATACATCAAGTTTAAGGAGAATGGACTACCAAGAATGACAAGATCCTTCTGTACATGCATTGCGTAAAGGAGTTATGCAAGAAGTTCATAAATATCGAGTTCAAACATATTTCCAGGATCGAGAATGAGTTTGCTGATGCTCTCGCAACTTTGTTGTCCATGATACAACTTCCAGATAATAATTACATCGACCCTATTGAGATAGAGCTCCGAGATCAGCATGTGTACTGTTTCCATGTTGATGAAGAGCCAGGCGATAAGCCATGGTACTACGACATCAAGAGGTTTCTGGAAACAAGAGATTACCTAGAGAATGCCACTAAAGGTCAGAAGCAAGCACTCAGAAGGCTAGCAAATCGCTTTTTCCTCAACGGGGGAAGTCCCGAATAGGAGGACCCCGGACTTGGGTCTGTTAAGGTGTGTAAATGTTGCTGAAGCAACTAGACGGCTAGAAGAAATACATGTAGGGACATGTGGACCTCACATCAATGGCTTCACCTTAGCTAAGAAGATTTTAAGAGCTAGATACTTTTGGATGACCATGGAGAGCGATAGAATTCGCTACGTGCAGATGTGTGACCAGTGCCAGATCACGGGGATTTCATTCGGGTTCCACCAAATGAGTTTAATGTAATGGGTTCACCTTGGCAGTTTGCCGATTGGGGCATGGACATAATCGGACCTATATAGCCCGCTGCATCAAATGGACATTATTTTATCTTGGTAGCCATTGACTATTTCACCAAACGGGTCGAAGCTTCTACATACAAAGCCATCACGAAGAAGGTAGTGGCAGATTTCATCCGTAACAACATAGTCTGCAAGTTTGGGATACTTGAGTCAATCATCACTGACAATGAAGCCAATTTCAAAAATGATCTCATGAGGGAAATCTGTGACAAAATTAGAATCGTCCATCGTAACTCTACAACTTACAGACCGTAAATGAATGGAGCAGTCGAAGAATCCAACAAAAACATCAAAAGGATTCTACAAAAAATAGTGGACAATCATAGACAATGGCACAAGAAGTTATCCTTTTCCTTACTGGGTTATTGGATTACTATGAGAACTTCCACTGGGTCAATGCCATACATGTTGGTATATGGCACCGAAGCTGTGATACCCGCAGAGGTCGAAATACCATCTTTGAGGATCATTTAGTAAGCCAAGTTAGACGACACAAAATTGATACGAGTCAGGCAGGAGCAACTCATTCTCATTGATGAGAAGAGAATGGACACAGTGTGCCATGGTCAGCAGTATCAATTGAAAGTTCACGCCAAACTGGCAGGGTCCTTGTGTGGTCCATCGAGTATTGTTGGGAGGAGCTCTGATCTTGGTACAGATGGACGGAAGAGTCAGCACAAAGCCCATCAAATCATAAAGATTCAAGAGATACTACATTTGAAGACAGTAGAGTTAGGTTTTGGTTGTAACAGAACTACACCTAGCCTGACTTCCCACGGTGGGATACATAGGCAACCTGCATAGGTTCCGGTCTCTCTCCGCCTCTTCTTTTGTAATAAGAAATCCAAATATCATTTTGCAAATATTCGGAACTATGCCACTACTTGATTTGCTTTGGCAGGAATACGTAGGCAATTCTCATCAGATTCAGTCACCTATTGTACTTGAACTAGGTTCTCACCTGATTCCATTTTGATACGTAGGGAATCTGAGTCAGACTCGGCCATTTCTTTTCTTAATCTCATGATTTTGCATCTATTGTAATTGAACTATGTGTTGACCAGATTCCATTTGGATACATAGGCTGCCTGAGTCAGTCTCAGTCATAATCATAATTTCTTTATCATTACCCATGAACTATGTTCATACCTGATTCCGTTTCAGATACGTAGTCAACCTGAAAAGGTTTAGTCATAATCCTAGGAAAACCTTTGCAATGCATTAATTTAGATTAGGACGAAATTGCAGCGACAAGAATCCACGTCATTAGAGGAATCTCAAAGGATCGACATCAACGGGACAGAGTCTTCGAGAAACAACGTTCGTGTTTGAGGAAATTTCTAAAACATGTCATTATCCGGAACGACGACATAAAATGGATGATTTTCAAAATGTTTTCTAAAAAAACCAACTTCATTCCACCTATCAAACTTCATGGCATAACCTCACCAGGCCCGAGGTAAAGCCAGTACTATAGCCAACACAAACTGACACACCTGCAAAGAATCTTTCTTTGAACGCAGGACCGATAAGATACAAGGAAATGCTGGGGCACGCTGGGGCAATGACAAATCTGCTACTCTCTCATAACTATCATCTCTCTTTCATTATTAAATTTTTTCTCATATAACTAAACACTAACTCTCAAATCCATTACATGTATTCTGGAATCAGGCCGCTGATACGATCGGGGCATATTGTAAATAGCAAACCATCCGCTCAACCAAGCGAACCACTTTGTATATAGCGAGTTGCTGGCCCCTACAACCGGAGCCATGTACATAGCAAACTGTCAGCTCAATCAATCAGAGCATTCTGTACAAATCGAGTTGTCAACTTTGCCAATCAAATCCATGTATATAGAAAACTATTTGCTTCGCCAAAGGGAGCATCCCGCACTGCCACTCAGCCATATCGGAGATTACAAGTAGATAGTCGCAAACCCCGTCACCAATGTTCTGCCGATAGACTGCCACAATTATTTTGCAGTACTTCTTAGGCATGCTCCTTATTTCTTTATTTTATCTTAAATGTTTTGACGTTTCTCTCAACTTACATGAATTTTACCTTTATTCAAGTTTGAAACTCCTATCGTGCGGAGGCACATTACATTTCAATGCAACTACTCCCATCATATGGAGATATATTCTACATTACAAGTCAACTACTCCTATCGCACGGAGATGCTCCCAACGTGAGGAGACTTAATGCTCTGACACCTGCGGAATGGTATACAGACCGGCTAACAATCGAGTCAAATTCAAGCGTCGTCCCAATCCCAAATAATGGCTAACCGGTAGCCAGGCATCATCATTCCTGCATCATTTGCATTACATCTTAACATATTTGCACTACGATATCTGGGTATGTGTATGTTTTGTTTTTTTCAGGACCAAACTTCGCGAAGTGGAACTTCTTCTAAGCACCAAACCAAGCTACACCGCTATGAGGAACAACAAACTCATTAGCGGGCCAAGGATCAAAACTCAAACTAAAAATTGATCACTGGAACTCTAATTCATCAAATCAAGCCGCAATTCAGAGCTGTCATAGGTACCAAAATCATCCATCTCGCAGTATCGTCATAATACGATACTGGTGCAACTTCTACGAGCATTGCCTTATCCAAATCATCACTCTAGAACCACATGAGGCCTGATCCTTGTTAAACCCGAGGTATGTAAGCAATTCAAAGCTAGAATTCGGCCCCAACTCTCCAAAATTCTCCCAGAAGTTTCCTAAACTCTTTCCCTAATTCTACAACTCATAATATTCCTTAAATCCATATACCATTCCTGTAATGTATGCCTAAAGTTGGGACAAAATTGGCCTTGGTTTGATTTCTTTGCTTAAAAACTCTTTTAGCATCTCCGGTCAAAGAGGGGCAGCTGTTGACGACCAATTTTGACCCTCATTTTAAAATTTAATTTTATTACACTTATTAATTTTCAATAAATATGTAAAATATGTTTTCTAAGTAATAATCTCTATTTTTAATATAACAAATTGGTAATTAATGGTGTTAATTAGTAATTTAGCTATTATATGATTATAACATATTATCTTTACTATTTACCATTTTTGAAACTATTAAAATAATTTTTCATATGCATCACATAGGTTTATAATTAATTTAACAAGTTTATTCCTTAATTTTGGTGAAATATCCTATTATTTCAAAATGAATGCGAAATTAGTGTATTAATTAGAAAAAATAAATATTTAGTAATTAATTAACTAATTACAATAATTAGCAGTGTATTTCCTTATTGTAATTTTTATTACATTTTATTGAAACTAATTAAGTTTAATTAAATTAATTTTTAAAAGGTTAAAAGATCAAAAAGCTACAATTGCAGTTGTATAATTAATCACGAGATGGACATTTCTTAAATCACTACCAGCCCAATCACATCTGACCCAGTCCAAGTCCCTCCCTCTATTTCCATTATGGAAATCCGTGTCACTCTCCCTAAGCCAATCTAAACCCACCATGTCACATGTTTCCCTCACTCATAGAGAAAGCACAATGGATCTGGACCATTGATCTAACTCATCAACGGTCCGTGTTTAATCCCCATTTTCTTATTTTTCCTTATTTTGTTAAAACCTCATATCCACCGTCAAATTAGAGGAATCCAACGGCTGTCCGTTTTAGGGATAAAAATATTTCCATAATTCTTATCTCCCTAAAATATTAGGGTTGTTGATCAAATGATCCAATGGCCAGATTCTGTCTCACGTTTTTAATTCAGAGACAACCCCAAAACCCTACTCATATAATTTCCCCTTTCCCTCTCTATTCTCTCAAGTCGTCAGCCCATCAATTTCCAAAAACCTTGCACAAATTTGTGCAACGTCAATCGAAACCACTCAAAATCATCTCTTTTGCTCCTGCTACACCGCAAATCCTGCTGTCTCATTTCCTTTTCCAACATTGAGATTCAAATGCCCAAATCTGAAAACACTAACCTAAAGATGAAACTGCAAAGCCCCGTAAAATTTTGCAAAGGAATTTTAGGTTTCGTGGTGCCGAGATAGACTTATGCGTTGGGGATTTGAAGAAATTCTTCGGAAGTGTAGGGCATTTTTGAGGTTCATTCTGCGACCGTAGAATCACTCTGCAGGCCACAGATCAGCTGTAGAGTGAAGTAGAAAGTTGAGCTAAATTTTGAGGACCATTATGCGGCCACAAAACCGTTTTGCGGGCCGCAGATCCCATCGTAGAATCAACATGATAAATTTCAGAAGGAGATTCTTCGGTCCATTATGCGACCGCAGAATAGATCTACGGACTGCAGACCGGTCGGAGAATGAGGCAGAATCACCTAGTTTTGGAGGGCAATTGTGCGGTCCATTTTGCGGACCACAGAAGCATTATGAGGTCGTATATACGACCGCATATATGTGAAGGGGCTCTATTTTTCTGATTTTTATAATCCCGATCCCATTTTTATAAAAAGGCTTTGGGGGTCATTTTTAAGGTTTTCATCTGATATTTTTAGAGAGAAGTGAGAGTTTCTTAGAGAGAGAAAGAGAAGACCTAGCCATTTTGTTCATCAATTCTTGCTCAAGGCTTGAAGATTTCACAAGGATCTTGCTAGGGCTTCAAAGAGGTAAGAATTCATTTCCCCAATTCTTCAATTTCGAGTTTGGGGTAAAAGATGGGTGATTGGGAGTATGATTCTTGGGTGTGAGAGTATTATGTATACATTGCATGTACCAATAAGTTTTGTGGAAAGATTGTTGAGCTCAAATAAGTAAAGATTGGGTTATGGAATGAAAGAAATCTTGTAGAAGAACCTTGTAGCCAAATTTGCACACCTAGTATTTGATAAAATACTCAATCGAGCTGAAACCATGAATATCTTTCTAATTTGTGTTCAATTTTTCCATGTCTCAAAATAGATTAGAATTGCTAGGATTTTTAGAATATTGTAGTAATTTTAGGAAAGCTCAAATCGAGGTATATTGGCTAAACTCCTCTCTTAGAATTGAATCCCACGGTATTCATGTAATTTATGTAAGTCCTGAGTTGTTCATTATAAAATTGGCTATTTAGAATAACCATGTGTGGAAATATATATGTTCAATATCTATCCTAAATGCTTTTATCATGTTATGTTATCATTTGAGAATGTGTTCAAAGTATGGGTTGTGCATTAAAAATGTTCGACTTCAAGTCAAGTTCAAACGAAGGCTATTATGCCAAATTTTGTGAAAAATCTTTATGTGACCTAAGACTCTTAATTGCTCACATGTGTACTAAAAACCTTGATTTGAAACGCCTTGTTGTTGTTGATGATGATGTTTGAAAGTGAAAAAGGTGAGCACGAAATCTAAATACGGCCGACGTGCCAAGAATGATTTTATAATTGTGGCCACTAATGCCAATGAAATGAAAAAATGTGAAAGAAGTATGAAACGATATGATTGGTAGAAAAAAATGATGTCGATCCACACATCATTGTGGTGATACGGCCTAGACGATCGGGTCATGATCGGATGCCATACCGCACACATGGTGGTGATTGTGCTGGAACTTATAATTAAAATTGTGATTGTAGTTGATATGTCTGATGAGACGGCCAAGCCGATCGGGTCGTGATCGGACTCCATGCTAAAAGTACGGTGGTATTGTAATGGTGGAATATTGGTACTAAAGATCTCCCAACTTAAAATATGGAAATTTATTTGAACACTGTCTCGGTCCTAACTTGAGGTTTGATGTTGTTTGAGGCTTCCACTGATATTTTGATTGTTCTTGCTTGTATTATTAATTGTTCTATTGAGAGGGTGTTTTGTCATTCATACTAATACTATTCCATATGTACTAACGTCCATTTTGCCGGGGCCGCTGCATCTTCAATGGATGCATGTGGTTCCACAGCAGGAGACATTGATCAGTGATAGCGGTACACCCTCTTCCTAGCTGACTTGGTGAGCCCCTTTTCATTTCGGGGTCATGTATCTTTTGTTCCTTGTGTATTGTGTTTGAGGTATAGCCGGGGCCTTGTTGTCAGCACTATCATAGTACTCTTTCGTATCTATTAGAGGCTCCGTAGACATAGTGTAGGTTGTATATTAATGCTGGGGGAAATCAAACAAGTTATGTTGTGTTTGAATTACTTGTTCTGCTTCAGACCATGAAAATGTGTGTAATTTGAGACTTTAAAATGAAGTAACTAATGGTTATGAATTTGTATTGTACACATGAACTCTTTATTGTCTAATTAACGAAAATATGTATTATCTTTATTCATAAGTGAGTTTGGGTAGAAAGTATCTAATATGCTTGCTTGACCGGGTTCACTCGGTTGAGCGCCATCCGCTCTCCTCGAGTTTGAGGCGTAACAGAAACTTCAAATCGCTATAATATGGCTTATGCTTCATCATATCGGAGCATGCGTGATGACCCTTCGGAACTTCATCATGAAATATTAAAAACAAAACGTCTGACCTATATATATATATATATATATATATATATATATATATATATATATATATATATATATATAATGGACTCCAAGGTCTAGACCTGGTAAATCCGAGGAAGTGGAGCTTACCAACCAAGCCGATGTTTGACTCTGTCTGCTGGGAAGGTCTATCTAACTGTCTATCAGGACATACATGCATGAAATGCAGCGTCCCCGACAAAAGGGACGGTAGTACAAAATAATGTACCGAGTATGTAAGACAATAGAATAACTAAAAGCTGCAACTGAACTGATAAAACAATAACTGAAAGTAACTAGGATCCAAAAGATAATCTGAAGATATGCTTACCTGCTGATACTGACTCAACTCTCTCTATATAAAAAGTAAAATAGTTGTCCGACCCTATAAGGCTCGGTATGTGTAACTGCTCTGCTGTAGTAGGCTCGCTCGTAGGCACTCGGCCAGAATAGGCTCTGTATCTCGGCCATTCTGGGCTCGCTCATATACGCTGGGCCACAGTAGGCTCGGTATATAACGTACCATCTGATCAGAGGTTGCCCAATAGGGGCCTACCCATCGATTATAGCTGAATGGTGGTGAAAATACAGTAATACTGTATATATATAAATATATATAGACCCTCTTCTCTCTTGACTAGAAAAAAATAATACTTAACTGAATAGAATGTCCCGATAAGGGAGAATACTGTAACTTAAGAGACTAGGCCAATCTACATAAAATCAGGAATATGAACTTCTCTTTATGTCTCGTTATCAAACATATGTAGTTACTGGATCATGCCAAAATGAAGGAAAGGTATAGCCTTAACATACCTTAACTCCGTTGAGTCCTTAATACCTTCCAAGCAATTCTTTAAACGTCTCAACTTAATCTACCACAGTATAAGGAGATTCAAAATCTGTGCTGAGTAAAGGCTAAGTTCGCAACTTAAACTAGTAGCTCGTTTAAGTAAATTTGGGCAGCATCTCCCCTGTAACAAGGCCCTACTCCAATACTATATACCAACAACAATAAGAACACACAAATAAGAACATGTATGCATCATTTTCCAATCTTATCTCCATCACAATATATCACAAAACAACCCACACACCCTAATCATTTCATACATAAAACGACAACCAAAGTAGTGTCAAACAACCTAAAAAATGTAACAACGAACTACCAGCCCACTATTCCGTCATTATGTGATGTTTCTCCACACCTTGTATCCTCCAAAACTCCATAAAACATCAGCACAAGAGGCCTACACGAGTGGACTACAAAACAGTCCACTAAAAGTGAAATAAATCGAACTCACGGCTTCCAATCACCGTCCTGTGAGTTCTAACTATTAGAAAATGAATTTAACAACCTTCCTTGACATTTAAAAGATTAAATACAGAATGTAGGCACTTTATTAACTATGAAGTACCTTCAAAAACTCAAACAACAAAGAAAAAGAGATGCGATATAGCTATACTTACGTCGTAGGGATCATTCTAATGTTATCCCTTCTTAATTTCGTACCCGGGATGATAATATTCTTTGGAACCCTTATAGAGAGCTTAAGGGTATGTTTATGGGTGTTTTCTGGTCGGGTTCTATGAAAAATGAAGAGAAAGGCGATTTAAAACCCTATATATATATATATATATATATATATATATATATATATATATATCAACTTTTGAGAAGTCAAAGAGGTGCTAGCTTGGCACCCTAGCATTGGCCCTTCTTTCGAGGCTTATATCTTTTAATTTGGATGTTGTATGAATTAAGGGTTAAGAGCATTAGAAATTACATTTCAAGACCTTTAATTTGGTATATAATATGTGCCAAAAAGACCTCATATAGCACACAAAATATATTGCTCAAAAACTACTTGTCACCTATGCAGTATGCGCAGTCTTGCAAAACTGTGCATATCTCTCTACTCCAATGTCGTATCGATAAACGTTTTAATGCGTTAGATACTAGACTTGTAGATAGTCGATTTTATATGTGGATCATCCCGTAATTCCGAGTACATTGGGAGAAATGCTCAGCTATATTTGACCAAATTTTCAGCGTATTTTTGAATGTAACATGTGATGATCTTTGCCAACTTTTATTCCACAACTCGCTTGACTTCAAAACATAACACACGACTATCATAAGAAAAAATTAACTCATAACATAACCTCCATATCATTTTGAGCACCCTATTCTCATCCCAAAAGTACAGGTTATAACATTCCCAACTTGTCGACGAAACTTATTTTCTTCAATTCGTTTAGCTTGTAAGCGTTCCAACCCTCTTGGTACTTGCAGTCCATGATCTTAAATATTTGTAACCTCCAAGTTAACATTATTAACTTACTTTATGTACTTTTAAAGATGATCTCATTTCAGAGCTTACAACAATTAACTTACGACGTACTCTCACGTACGAAGCTATGGGATGTAACAATTAAACTATATGATCGTAAGCAAGTGAGCCACATAAGCCATGATATGGGATACAACCCATATAACCTAAATGTACACTATGTACCAACCAAGGACACTGAAAATGGCACCTGTTCGAGGACGAATGATCCTAAGTGGGGGAGAATGTAAGGCCCCATAAAATTTTGCAAAAGAAAATAATGTTTCATGGTGCCGGACTAGGCTTACTTTTTGGGTTGAACAATGCACCGGAAAGTAAAGGAAAGTATTTGGCAAAAAAATACGTTTCTGCGGTCCACTATGCGACCGCGGAATCACTCTACGGGCCGCATAATGGCCGCAGAAGTAAGGAAGGATAGGGTCAGTTTGGATGCAATTATGCGGTCGACTATGCAACTGCATAATTGTTCTGCGGTTCATTATGCGATCGCAAAACAGGTCTGCGGGCCGCATAGTGACCGCAGACACAGATAGATTTTTGCCGGTTCTGGATAGTAATTATGCGATCGATATGCGGTCCGCATATCAATTTTGCGATCGCAGACCTTGTTCCGGAGCTACATTTTTGGGCTTTTAAAACCCGACCCTACTTCGTTAAATACATATTTTGAGCCATTTTTGAGCTATAATCTGATATTTTAGAGTGACAGAGAGTGCCATAGAGTAAGAAGGTGTTATTCAATAATTTTTCTTCAATTCTTGCTCAGGTTTTCGAAGATTAAGAAAGGAAACTCACTAGGTCTTCATCCTAGAGGTAAGATTCTACACCCTAACCCTCAATTTCGAATTTGTCTAGAAATGGGTAATTAGCAAGATAAGTTTTGGGCATGAGAGTTGTTTAATTTACATGCATGTGTTATCAAAGTGTGTAGGAATATTGTTGAGCTAAAAATGGTAAAGATTGTGTTGTGGGATGGTGGAATCCTCCATAAAAGGACCTCGAAACCTTAATGCACACCTAGTGTTTTATAAAATACTCAAATGAGCTAGAACCATGACCATCTTCCTAATTTTGGTTTAATTTATTATATTTCTACAATAGATTGAAGTTGCTAAGAATTCCGGAATATTTTAGAGTCTAAGGAAGCTCGATTGAGGTATGTTGGCTAAACCCTTCTTTAAGAATTGGAATTCCCATTATCCTTGTAAGTTCCAAGTTGTTGATTACAATTCAAGTATTCCGATAAGTTTTGTGATAAAGATATATATTCAATTCGTGTTTCAAATGCTCTTATCATATTGCATTATAAATTGAGGATGTGTTCCAAACTATGGATTGTGTATCCACATGTTATAATTTTAAGTCATGATTTATGTGAAAGTTATTATGCCAAGTTGTGTAGAGATTGTGATTGTGATACACCTCCACCCGCATATATTGGGGTGAGGCAGCATGACCGCTTTGTGTAGGGATTATGGTATTGTGGGACTGTACCTCTACCTGCATACATTAGGGTGAGGCGGTACGACCACTTTGTGTATAGTTTTGGTATTGTTGTGGCACCACCACCCACATATATATATATATATATATATATATATATATATATATATATATATATATATATATATATATATATATTGGGGTGAGGCGGCATATCCGCTTTGTGTAGGTTCTTGGTATTTTGGTTATACCTCCACCCGCATACATTGGGGGATGGCGGCGGGGCCCCTTTGTGTAAAGATGGTTACAAAGAATCTCATCGTAAATCCTATAAATGTTATTGACAGCACTTAATAAGCTTGCTCTGGTTTAAAAGGTTATTTATACTATTCTATTGTCTCCTTGATTCATTATATTCATATTGCATTTCTGAATTCTTAAATTGGTGTTTGGTTTTCATACTAGTATTATTCGACGGTACTAACGTCCCTTTTGTCGGGGGGTGCTATATCTTTAAATAGATGCAGGTGGTTCCACAGCAGAAGATATTGATCAGTGATAGCAGTACACCTTTTTCCAAGCTGACTTGGTGAGCCCCATTTCATCCCGGGGTCATGTATGTTTTGTTCTTTGTGTATTCTGTTTGAGGTATAGCCGGGGCCTTGTTGCCGACATTATCATTTGACTCTTCTTAATCTATAGAGGATCCATAGACATAGTGTGGGTTTTATATTGGTGCTGGGGAAGTCAAACTCCTAATGTTGTGTTTGAATACTATTTCCACTTCAGATTATGAAAAATGTGTGTGAAATTGAGACTTTAAATGAAGAAATTATTGGTAATGAATTGGTATTGTAGACATGATCACATTTTTGTCTAGTTAAAGAAAACATATATATTCTCTTTATTCATGAATGAGTTTGGGTAGAAGGAAATCTAATAGGCTTGCTCGGCCGGGTTCACTTGGTTGAGCGCCGGTCGCGCTCCTCGGTTTTGGGGCGTGACAAACTTGGTATCAGAGCCTAAGGTTTTAAAGTGTCATAAGATGTCTCAGAGCCGTGTTTAGTAGAGTTCTTATTATCGGTGTGTTGTCGACCACATCTATAATTAGGATGCTACATGGGCATTTAGGAATAATACCCTTCTTTCATGTTCTTGATCGTGCGATAAAGCTGGTTGTAAGATTGTTCCTCCTTTAACTCCTGAGTTACTCTAATTTTCAGTACATGGCACCTAAGAAGAAGGCAAGAATTGGCCAAAGAGCCAATGTCACCCCGGGAGTGGCAGTTGATCCTATATTGGATGATGTAGGTGACCACGCCAGGGGTGAGGATATTCCCCCAATTACGACGCTACCTGATTCTACCATAAGTGATCTGAACGCACCTGTCCCTACACGTACTGAAGGTGCAACGGTTCCTCCAACTGATATTCTAGTTCCACCTCCAGCTCCAGTTTCTGATTTTGGTGTGTCTGATGTTGATCTTAGGGGAGCCATACAGATGTTGAAACAGATAGTGGCTTCTCAGGCCCAGAGATCGAGTGTTGGGCCTACTTCTTCCAGTCATCCAGGGGAATCTGCTAGTTCCAGGGTGAACAAGTTTTTTCAGTTAGATCCTCCAGTGTTTACAGGTACTGATCCTGAGGAAGACCCCCAGGAATTCATTGATGAGATGCACAAGACTCTTCGGGTTATGCATGCTACAGAGACGGAGGGAGTGGAGTTAGCCTCCTACCGTTTGAAAGGGGTGGCCTACTCTTGGTTTGAGTTGTGGGAGGAATCCCGTGAGGAGGGAAGCCCTCCGGCAAGGTGGGGAGAATTCACATATGCCTTTATGGATCATTTCTTGCCTGCCGAATCTATGGCAGCCCATGCCGCTGAGTTTGAAAGCCTGAAGCAGGGTAGTATAAATGTGTGGGAGTATCATATGGAGTTTGCGCTCCTGTCCAAATATGCTATTCACATACTGCCCACTATGGAGGCTAGAGTGCGCCGTTTTGTACAGGGCCTTATCCCCTTGGTTATTAATGAGGCTTCTACAACTGCCTTGAATTCTGATATGAACTATGGTAAGATGGTGGCATTTGCTCAAGCCCCAGAGACCCGCAAATTGAAGAATAGAATTGAGCGTCAGATTAGCAGCAAGGCCCGGTCCACGGGCAACTTTGGTGGTTCTTTCGGTGGTGGTGGTAGGTCGGTAATCAGGGGAGGGTCATCAGGACCATCCCACTCATTTGCCCAGTCTTCGATAGATGCATAGTCATCTGGACCCAGTCAGGGCAACCGGGGACCCCACTAGCAGGGTCGTCCCGACAGAAGGTTTCAGCAGCGGGGGCACCCATGCCCTAAGTGTGGGAGGATGCACTTTGGGTCCTGCTTCATTGACCTACATGTATGCTATGGGTGTGGTGTGAGGGGTCACATTCAGCGAGATTGCCGCTCATCCCGCCGAAATATGGGCAGAAGTGCATCACAACCAGCTAATTCTGTAGCTACTACATCCATAACACCTCCAGCTCGAGGCACCCCAACACCTGCAGGGCATGGTGTAACTAGATGTGGTGCACAAAATTCGGGAGAACCCAATAGATTTTATGCTATGTGGAGGCATCGGAAATCAGAGGCTTCTCTAGATGTTGTCACAGGTATATTGAGTGTCCAATCTCATGATGTGTATGCTCTTATTGATCCCGGTTCCACTTTGTCATGTATCACACCTTATGTTGCTATGGAATTTGGGATAGATCCAGAACAGCTTTATGAGTTATTTTCTGTAACTACTCCGGTTGGTGAGTCTATTTTGGCCGCGCGGGTTTATAGGGATTGTGTTGTCACGTTGTGTGGTCGTGACACCGTATCTGATCTCATTGAATTGGGGATGGTCAATTTTGATCTGATAATGGGGATGGATTGGCTTTATTCTTGTTTTGCCAAGCTTGATTGCCGAACCAGAACTGTTAAATTCGAATTTCCAAATAAGCTAGTTATTGAGTGGAAGGGTGATGATATAGTGCTGAAGGGTAGGTTTATTTCTTACCTTAATACCATGAAAATGATCAAGAAGGGGTGTATTTACCATTTGGTCTGGGTTACGGACACTGATGCTGAGGCACCTACACTTGAGTCTGTGCCTGTTGTGAATGAATTTCTAAGAGTCTTTCCGGAAGTGTTCCCTGGAATCCCACCAGACAGGGAGATTAATTTTGGGATTAATGTGATGCCAGACACACATCCTATATCTATTCCACCCTACAGAATGGCACCGACAGAATTAAAGGAGCTAAAGGAACAATTAAAAGATTTGTTAGAAAAGGGTTTTATCCGGCCAAGTGTGTCGCCTTAGGGCGCACCTGTCCTTTTTGTAAGAAAGAAAGATGGGTCACTGAGAATGTGTATTGACTATCGGCAGCTTAATAAGGTCACAATCAAGAATAAGTACCCACTGCCAAGGATAGATGACTTGTTTGATCAATTGCAAGGTGCCAAGTACTTCTCCAAGATTTATTTATGATCCGGGTATCACCAATTGAAGATCAGGGAGTGGGATATTCCAAAAATAGTTTTTAGGACCCGGTATAGGCATTTTTATTTCCTAGTGATGTCTTTTGGGCTAACAAATGCCCCAGCAGCCTTCATGGATCTTATGAATTGAGTTTTTAAGCCATTCCTTGACTCTTTTATGATAGTGTTTATTGACAATATTCTTCTATATTTATGAAGTCGGGAAGACCATGTCAATCATCACAGGGTAGTTCTACAAACCCTATATCAGCACAAGTTAAATGCTAAGTTTTCAAAGTGTGAATTTTGACTTGAATCGATCACATTCTTGTGTCATGTTGTCTCTAGTGAGGGGATTAAGGTTGATCCTCAAAAAATTGCAGCTATGAAGAATTGTCCGAGGCTTACAACTCCAACAGAGATTCACAATTTCTTAGGCTTAGATGGATATTACAGAAAGATGAATTGCAATTAAATTCCAATTGTCAGATGCTTGAGAAAAGAGTTTCCAGGAGTTGAAAGCAAGATTGACTACGGCACTAGTGTTGACTCTACCAGAGGGTATAGATGGATTTGTGGTATATTGTGATGCTTCAAGAATCGGGCTTGGATGTGTATTAATGCAACATGGCAAGGTTATATATTATGCTTCTAGGTAACGAAAGAATCATGAAAAGAACTATCTAACACATGATTTAGAACTTGCGGCAGCGGTGTTTGCATTGAAAATTTGGCGTCATTATTTATATGGGGTCCTCTGCCTCAGATTCAATTCCTTCTGCTTGAAAATATATTGAAGGCTCTTATGGTCCGTGTTGAGTTACTCAAGGTCTACGACATTGATATTCTATATCATCCGGGAAAGGCAAATGTTGTGGCAGATGCTCTTAGCCGGAAATCCATGGGTAGTTTGGCTCACTTGGAGGCATATTATAAGCCATTGGCTAAGGAAGTTCACTGATTGGCTAGTTTGGGAGTTCGGCTTGCGGACTCTAGTGAAGGAGGGGTAATTTTGCAAAATAGGGCTGAATCATCGCTTGTTGTGGAAGTCAAAGAGAATCAATACAACAATCCATTGTTGGTGCAATTGAAAGAGGGGGTTCATAAACATAAGACCATGTCCTTTTCTCTTGGCATGGATGATGGTACACTAAGGTACCAAGGGCGACTATGTGTTCCAAACGTGGATGGTCTCCGTGAAAGAATTATGACTGAAGCTCACACTTCTAGGTATTCCGTGCACCCAGGTTCTACAAAAATGTTTCATGATCTTAAGGAAGTCTATTGGTGGAATGATATGAAGAGGAATATGGCGGACTTTGTGGCAAGATATCCGAATTGTCAGCAAGTGAAAGCCGAACACCAAAGGCCCGGTGGGTTGGCACAGAACATAGAAATTCCAATGTGGAAGAGGGAAATAATTAATATGGACTTTGTGGTAGGATTAATTTGGGTGATTGTGGATCGACTCACGAAATCAGCACACTTTTTGCCAGTTAAGGCTACTGATATGGCAAAACACTATGCTCAATTGTATATGAAAGAAATAGTCAGGTTGCATGGCACCCCAGTTTCCTTCATTTCTGATCGGGGAGCACAATTCATTGCTAACTTTTCGAAGGAATTTCAGCAAGGTTTGGGTACTCAAGTGAATCTTAGTACAGCCTTTCACTCGCAGGGTGACGGGCTGGCAAAGCGGACTATTCAGACATTTGAGGATATGTTGCATGCTTGTGTTCTAGACTTCAAAGGTAGCTGGGATGATCATTTACCACTCATAAAATTTGTATACAACAATAGCTATCATTCTAGCATTCAAATGGCACCGTTCGAGGCTTTATATGGTAGGAGATGTAGATCTCTCATTGGGTGGTTCAAAATTGGGGAAGTAGATTTGATAGGGCCAAACCTTGTCCATTGGCCACAAGTATACCTTTCACTACTGGCACGTTGGCCACACTTTATATTCCCAATTCACTGATTTCACTTCCAACCATCTTTATAGGTTATCAACAATAAGACATTCCCAATCAAGACTTTAGGTACACCTATGAGCAATTAAGAGTCTTAAGAATATTGAGATGTTCTCACACAATTTGGCATACTATATTTCATTTGAAATACGATTCAAAGACACAACATTTTAATACGCAACCCATACTTTGAAACTCACGGTAACATTATGGAATTCAATTCCAAGAAAGAAAGTTTAGCCAACATACCTCAATTGAGCTTTCCTTAAATTACTACAACGTTTCGAAAATTCTAGCAATCCCTATCTATTTTGAGACATAATAAAAATTGAACCATAATGAGGAAGATATTCATGGTCTCAGCTAATTTGAGCATTTTGTATTTAACGAAATAGGGTCGGGTTTTAAAAATTCAAAAATGATACTCTGTACAGGTTCTGCAGTCCCATATGCGACCGCATAATGGTTATGCGGACCGCATATCGGTCGCATAATTGGTGTCCAAAATGACCAAAAATCTGCCTGAGTCTGCGGTCACTATGCGGTCCACATAACAGTTATGCGGTCGCATAGTACACCGCATAACAGTTATGCGGTCGCATAGTTGACCGCATAATTGCTTCCAACAGACCCAAATAACTGCGTCACTCTGCGGCCATTATGCGGTCCACGGAGTGATTCTGTGGTCACATAATGGACCGCAAAAATGCACAGTTCTGCCAAAAAAATTCCTTTACTTTCCCATGCATTGTTCAACCCAAAAGGTCCGAGCCGCGTCGAGTAAGCTCACCGCGAAGAATTTCTATAATCCTCAAACACGTAAGCCTAATCCGGCACCATGAAACATTATTTTCTTTGCAAATTTTACCGGGCTTTACACTTAAGTTCTTCAAAATTTTTCGGGGTGTTACATTCTCCGCCGTTTAGGATCATTCGTCCTCGAATGAGGGTCAAAACCTGTTATTAACATCTTATGCAACTCAGTTTGTTTCATACCATGTTCGAGCAGCCCCAAATTTGACTAACTCGCAAAATTTCCAAAAATTTCGCCAGAGTTTCCCTTGTAACTAGGCCTATCCACCTGTCAGAGAGCCTAGAAAACATACCCTAACAACATATATGTAATCCAATGATGTAACATAATACAAAACAACACAAACTATGGCCTCGCAAGGGGTATATGGTATTACCAGAAAGGAACACCCTTTATGCCAATTGTACAAATGATACATAACTCATAGAAAGCAACTTTTAGAATTTCCATAATTCACAACTTTGTAAATATATAGCTATTCAAACAAGTAAGGATACTTTTCTTCATTTCTTCCTCGGCCTCCCAAGTAACCTCTTCAACCTGTTGGTTTCGCCATAGCACTTGACGGAGGCAATCTTAACTTCTGGACTTATCTAACAAGGATAGCAAATAGTTGCTCCTCATAATCCAATTATTCATTAACTCCACCTTCATACACATAGACACACACCGGTATACAGAGGACAATAATAGGGAAAAATCATACTAATAGTTTGGCCTATTTCCTTCAAGATTTCATAAGGCATGATGTGACTACATATACTTTACCTTCCTTAACAATTCACACAATATATTTATAGACAAATCTTTTAGAATAACCCGTTCACTTTCTTCCATTCTAAATCTATATGCCGAATACCCAAAGTAAACCTTTGGCAACCTCCAACAATTTCTTTAAGATGTGCTAGCTTGAATATTACCATAAAACTTCCTATCCAATATTTATGATCATGGAATGACGCTTCTTCTTTGACATGATTGAACCTTCAACCCCCACTGATTTCTATAAATATGAACAACGAGGTTCGAGATTGGCTAAAATTATTCAAAAATCCATCAAGGTACTGAGCATGGTATTTCAGGAGGTTATATCCTAAGAAACATGAAGGTTACTACCAATAGTGCTGACATGGTTAATCATTGTGATGACATCATTGATTCGACACATGAGGCATAGAGTTTCCTAGTAGGCATCGATAAAAAGGAATCTCTGCCAAAAGCCTACGATGATGAAAAAGAAGTTGAGCACTTGTGATATTATTATCATTCTGACAGCTTAACCCTTCACAATAGTTGATCCTATATGAGAGGACAAGAGATACAATGAATCTGTTTTTCAATTCAACATGCTCATGATATGTGTTAGAATCTGAAATATTCACAAGTGAAACCACATAGCTAGGATATCCTAATATTGGGGTTGGGGGACTTACTTGTTGTCCCTTGACTGTTGGGGCAGTGCCTTAGCTGGTGGCCCTTCACTCCGCACCCGAAACATTCATCCGTGCCATGTTGGCACACTCCCAAATGACACCTCCCACACTTGGGACATAGGGACCCTGGCTGCAGCTGAGAATCCCCATTCGGCTGGACCTGCTGATTAGACCCATGGTTTCCTTGGTTACTATGGCCCCACCGCTGCTGATCAGGCCCTGATGGTAGTGCTCTAGCTGAAGACTGAGCAATTGACTGTGCGTGTCTGGATGACACTCTCCTATGTAATGCCTTTCCACTATTACCCCCATTGTATGAGCCACTAAGATTGCCCGTGGATCGGGTCTTTTTGTTATTATCTAGCTCTCTCTTTCTTTTTAACTTTCGATCCTCTGTAGCTCGAGCAAACGCCACCATTTTTCCATAATTCATATCAGAATTCAAGGCAGCTGTAGCGGCCTCATTAATTACTAAGGGACTAAGTCCTTGCACAAATTGGCGCACTCTAGCCTCCATAGTGGGAAACATGTAAATAGCATACTTAGACAGGTGCGCAAAATTCATATGGTACTCCCATACACTCAGGCTACCTTGCCTCAAGCTCTCAAACTCAACTGCACGGGCCGCCTTAGTTTCAGCAGGCAAGTTGGGTCGTCAGTAAACTCACTCTACCTTGTCGTAGGGCTCCCTTCTTCATGGGACTCCTCCCATAGTTCAAACCAAGAATACGCCACCTCTTTCAGGCGGTAGGAGGCCAATTCCACTGCCTCTGTTTCAGTAGCACGCATAACTCTGAGAGTTTTGTGCATCTCATCAATGAAATCCTGGGGATCTTCCTCTGGGTCAGTACCCGTGAACACTGGAGGATCCAACTAGAGAAACCCGTTCACCCTGGAGCTAGAAGAATCCCCTGGCTGACTGGAAGAAGTGGGTGCAATATTTGACCTCTGGGTCTGGGAAGCCACTATTTGTGCCAACATCTATATGGCTCCCCTAATATCAACATCAAAAACACCAGAATCGAAAGCTGGAGCTGGAGGTGGAACTGGAACACCAGTTGGAGGAACTGTTGCACCTTCAGTAGGTGTAGGGACAAGTGCAGTCTGATCAGTTGTAGTAGAATCGGGCAGTGTAGTAACTAGAGGAATATCCTCACTCCTTGGGTGCTCACCCGCATCATCAATTATATGATCAACTGCCACTCCTGGGTGACATTGGCCCTTTGGCCAGTTCTTGCATTCTTTTTAGGCGCCATATACTGAAAGTTAGAGTAAGGCACCAGTTAACGGAGGAACAATCTTACAATTAGCTTTACCGCACGATCAAGAACATGAAAGAAGGGTATTATTCCTAAATGCCCATGTAGCATCCTAATTATAGATGTGGTCGACAACACACCAATAATAAGGACTCTACTAGACACGGCTCCGAGACATCCTAGGACACTTTAAAATCTTAGGCTCTGATACCAAGTTTGTCACGCTCCAAAATCGAGGAGCGTGACTGGCGCTCAACCGAGTGAACCCGACCGAGCAAGCCTATTAAATTACTTCTACCCAAATTTAATTCGTGAATAAAGAGGAGATGTACTCCGTTAATCAAATACTAAAGAGATTTCATTGACCGCTTCCATTTCATTCCATTAACAACATCATTCAATATTTTCAAAATAGTACGAGTTTATAAAATTAATGAAAAATATGTTGCCAAATACCAACATTTCTAATCCAATTCCCAACATCAAATACCACCCACAACCTGTCTACGGAGCCTCTAAGTACAACTGAAGAGTAATATGGAAATACCGGCAACAAGGCCCCGGCTATACCTCAACCACAAAGTATATGAGAAATAAAAGATACATGACCCCGAAATGAAGCAGGGCCCACCAAATCGGCTGAAAGGAGTGCACTGCTATCACTGATCAATGCCACCTATTGTAGAACCACCTGTATCCATTAAAGATGCTGCGCCCCCGGTAAAAGGGACGTTAGTACTGTCGAATCGCACTAGTATGTATAGCTAGAAATCCACTTTCAAAATAGAATGCCCATATGATCTATACGTGGAACACATAATATAATGTAATTGAAACAACCTGTACAAACAAGGACAAAAAAAGGGGGCACCTATTATCTGCATCAATAATGTGTCTCATTAGACCGTCCTTAGTGTTCACCTATCATATTATACACTTGTGCGTTTCATAGACCGTCCACAGTGTTTATTCATACCGTACATCTATACCTCTTATACACAATGCACTTATATGTTTCATAGACCGTCCACAAGATTTCATATCACAATGGATTTCATAACACAATGTACCCATGCGTTTCATAGACCGTCCACAGGATTTCATAACACAATGTACCTATGCGTTCATAGACCGTCCACAGGATTTCATATCATAATGTACCTATGCGTTCATAGACCGTCCATAGGATTTCATAACATAATCTACCTATGCGTTCCTAACACAATATACCTATGCGTTTTATATACCGTCCATAGGGTTTCATAACACAATATACCTATGCGTTTCATATACCGTCCATAGGGTTTCATAACATAATATACCTATGTGTTTCATAGACCGTCCATAGGGTTTCATAACACAATATACCTATGCGTTTCAAAGACCGTCCATAGGGTTTCATAACACAATATACCTATGCGTTTCAAAGACCATCCATAGGGTTTCATAACACATTGGAAACAATAGCACAAATACGTACCATAGGGTTTCATAACACATTGGAAACAAAAGTACAAATACGTACATCTCATAACCTTTCACATCACATATCACCTAATCTGTACTTTCAACCACTTACAACATTATTATTTCATTGGCTCTCTTGGCCATACATATGATTCTTTATTCATGGAACAATGGCCGTATTTTATATTCCACACTTTCATTTCTTCCCTTTCATAGATCATCATCATAATTATCAACAAGTAGAATATTCCGAAAATCACAACTTTAAGTTCATTAGTAATGAAGGCTTTAAACATAATCGATTTCTTTCCAATAAATGGAGTAAAATGATTGGCAATCGAAGCACAAATTATAATCATACACAATTTCCACTCACGAATGAGTAAGAATGCAAAGCACATTGAAAATTACTTACAAAGCATAGCATTAGCTAAAACAGCCACATATGGGCATCACTTGAGTTCATAAACTTTTAGCCGATTATATTGTCCAAGTAAATTTTGGAATAGTTGAGTCAAAGTTTATTTCATAACCTTTCTCACATTATTTCATTACATCGACACCATTGGCCACAAGTATACCTTTCACTATTGGCACGTTGGCCACAATTTATATTCCCAATTCACTGATTTCACTTCCAACCATCTTTATAGATTATCAACAATAAGACATTCCCAATCAAGACTTTAGGTACACGTATGAGCAATTAAGAGTCTTAAGAATATTGAGATTTTCTCACACAATTTGGCATACTAGCTTTCATTTGAAATACGATTCAAAGCCACAACATTTTAATACGCAACCCATACTTTGAAACTCATGGTAACATTATGGAATTCAATTCCAAGAGAGAAACTTTAGCCAACATACCTCAATTGAACTTTCCTTAAATTACTACAATGTTTCGAAAATTCTAGCAATCCTAATCTATTTTGAGACATAACAAAAATTGAAACATAATTAGGAAGATATTCATGGTCTCAGCTCATTTGAGCATTTTGTCAAACACTAGGTGTGCAAATTTAACCACAAGGTTCTTCTGAAAGATTTCCTTCACTCCACAACCCAATCCTTACTTATTTAAGTTCAACAATCCTCCCACAATTCTTATTGATACATGCATGTATAAATAATACTCTCATACCCATGAATCATACTCCTAATCAACCATCTTCTACCCAAATTCGAAATTGAAAACTAGGGTATGGAACCTTACCTCTTAGATGAAGAACTTGTGGGTTTCCCTTGTTAATCTTCCAAGATTTGAGCAAGTCTTGATGAATAATTAGCCTAGGGTTTTCTCTTTCTCTAAAACACTCTCCCTTCTCTCTAAAACATCAGAATATTTTCTCAAAAATGACCCTTTTGCGTGTATTTAACGAAATAGGGTCGGGTTTTAAAAACCCAAAAATAAAGCTCCGGACAGGTTCTGCGGTCGCATATACGACCGCATAATGGTTATGCGGACCGCATATCGGTCTCATAATTGGTGTCCAAAATGACCAAAAATCTACCTGAGTCTGCGGTCACTATGCGGTCCGTATAACAGTTATGCGATCGCATAGTACACCGCATAATAGTTATGCGGTCGCATAGTCGACCGCATAATTGCTTCCAACAGACCCAAATAACTGCGTCACTCTGCAGTAATTATGCGGTCCGCAGAGTGATTCTGCAATCGCATAATGGACCGCAAAAATGCACAGTTCTGCCAAAAATTTTCCTTTGCTTTCCCATGGATTGTTCAACCCAAAAGGTCCGAGCCGCGGCGAGCTTACTCGCCGCGAAATTTTTTTATAATCCTCAAACACGTAAGCCTAATCCGGCACCATAAAATATTATTTTCTTTGCAAATTTTACCGGGCTTTACACTTAAGTTCTTCAAAATTTTCCGGGGTGTTACACTTACTTTCTATGAATTGTGTATCATTTGTACAATTGGCGTTAAGGGTGTTCCGTTCTTGTAATATAATTTCATGTGAGGCCACAGTTGGTGTTGTTTTGTGTTATTTTACATTGTTGGATTTTGTATATGTTTTAAGAATATATTTTTGGGGCTCTCTGATAGGTGGATAGGCCTAGTTACAAGGGAAACTCTGGCAAAATATTTAAAAATTAAAGGAGTTAGTCAAATTTGGGGCTGCTGGTGTGTGGTATAAAAACTGAGTTGCATAAGATGCTAATAAGAGCTTTTTACCCTCGTTCGAGAACAAATGATCCTAAGTGGGAAAGAATGTAAGGCCCCGTAAAATTTTGCAAAAGAAAATAATATTTCATGGTGCGGGACTAGGCTTACTCTTTGGGTTGAACAATACACCGAAAAGTAAAGGAAAATATTTGGCAGAAAAATGCGTTTCTGCGATCCATTATGCGACCGCAGAATCACTATGTGGGCTGCATAATGGTCGCAGAAGTGAGGCAGGAGAGGGTCAATTTGGATGCAATTATGCGGTTGACTATGCGACCGCATAATTGTTCTGCGGTTCATTATGTGACCGCAGAACAGGTCTGCGGGCCGTATATTGACCGCAGACACAGATAGATTTTTGCCGGTTCTAGATAGCAATTATGCGACTGATATGCGGTCCGCATATCGATTATGCGATAGCAGACCTTGTTCCAGAGCTCCATTTTTGGTTTTTTTAAAACCCGACCCTACTTCGTTAAGTACACGTTTTGGGCCATTTTTTAGCTATAATCTTATATTTTAGAGTGAGAGAGAGTGCCCTAGAGTGAAAAGGTGTTCTTCAATAATTGTTCTTCAATTCTTGCTCAAGTTTTGGAAGATTAATAAGGGAAACTCACTAGGTCTTTATCCTAGAGGTAAAATTCTACACCCTAACCCTCAATTTTGAATTTTTCTAGAAATGGGTAATTAGCAAGATAATTTTTGGGCATGAGATTTGTTTAATTTACATGCATGTGTTATCAAAGGATGTAGGAAGATTGTTGAGCTAAAAATGGTAAAGATTGGGTTGTGGGATGATGGAATCCTCCATAAAAGGACCTTGAAACCTTAATGCACACCTAGTGTTTGATAAAATGCTCAAATGAGCTAAAACCATGAGCATCTTCCTAATTTTGGTTTAATTTGTTATATTTCTACAATAGATTGAAGTTGCTAAGAATTTCGGAATATTTTAGAGTCTAAGGAAGCTCGATTGAGGTATGTTGGCTAAACCCTTCTTTAAGAATTGGAATTCCCATTATCCTTATAAGTTCCAAGATGTTGATTACAAATCCAGTATTCCGATAAGTTTTGTGATAAAGATATATATTCAATTCGTGTTTCAAATGCTCTTATCATATTGCATTATAAATTGAGGATGTGTTCCAAACTATGGATTGTGTATCCACATGTTATAATTTCAAGTCGTGATTTATGTGAAAGTTATTATGCCAAGTTGTGTAGAGATTGTGATTGTGATACACCTCCACCCGCATATATTGGGGTGAGGCGGCATGACCGCTTTGTGTGGGGATTATGGTATTGTGGGACTGAACCTCCACCTGTATATATTGGGGTGACGCGGTACGACCGCTTTGTGTATGGTTTTGGTATTGTTGTGGCACCACCACCCGCATACATATATTAGGGTGAGGCGGCATAGCCGCTTTGTGTAGGTATTAGTATCATTGATCATTTCCACCCGCATACATCGAGGTGAGGCGGCATAGCCGCTTTGTGTAGGTTCTTGGTATTGTGGTTATACCTCCACCCACATACATTGGGGTATGGCGGCGGGGCCGCTTTGTGTAAAGATGGTTACAGAGAATCTCATCTTAAATCCTATAAATGTTATTGATAGCTCTTAATAAGTTTGCTATGGTTTAAACGGTTATTTATACTATACTATTGTCGCCCTGATTCATCATATTCATATTGTATTCCTGAATTTTTAAATTGGTGTTTGGTTTTCATACTAGTACTATTCGACGGTACTATCGTCCCTTTTTCTAGGGGCGCTGCATCT
This sequence comes from Nicotiana tabacum, assembly GCF_000715075.1. Classification (NCBI taxonomy): domain Eukaryota; kingdom Viridiplantae; phylum Streptophyta; class Magnoliopsida; order Solanales; family Solanaceae; genus Nicotiana; species Nicotiana tabacum. The sequence goes on along the minus strand of NC_134091.1, from coordinate 74,736,945 downwards.
TTAAATGGATGCAGGTGGTTCCACAGCATGAGATATTGATCAGTGATAGCAGTACACCTTTTTCCTAATTGACTTGGTGAGCACCACTTCATCCCGAGGGTCATGTATCTTTTGTTCTTTGTGTATTCTGTTTGAGGTATAGCCAGGGCCTTGTTGCCGGCATTATCATTGTACTCTTCTTAATCTATAGAGGCTCTATAGATATAGTGTGGGTTGTATATTTGTGCTGGGGAAGTCTAAATCGTGTGTTGTGCTTGAATTACTATTTCCACTTCAGATTATGAAAAATATGTTTGGAATTGAGATTTTAAAATAAAGTAACTGATGGTAAGAAATTAGTATTGCATACATGATCACTTTATTGGTTGATCAAAGAAAACATATATATTCTCTTTATTCATGAATGAGTTTGGGTAGAAGAAAATCTAATAGGCTTGCTCGGTCGAGTTCACTCGGTTGAGCGCCGGTCGCGCTCCTCAGTTTTGGGCGTGACAGTTGTTCGTGCTTGCTATGCATCTCACCAGACCGTCAACAACCCTCTCTTACTATGCACATTTGCGTTTCATAGACCGTCCATAGGGATCACCTATACTATACACCTATGTGTTTCATAGACCGTCCATAGGATTCATCTATAATATATACCTATGCGTTTCATAGACCGTCAATAAGATTCATCTATACTATACACCTATGCCTTTCATAGACTATCCATAGGATTCATCTATACCATACACCTATGCGTTTCACAGACCGTCCATAGCGATCATCTATACTATACACCTATGTGCTTCATAGACCGTCCATAAGACTCATAATGCATCATTATGTACATGACCATATATAAACTCAAAGCGAAATGACTAACATTGCTTTTAAGGTCGTAAGTTCCCGGATCATTGATATACTTCATGTTCATGCTCATCATGGAGAAACACATCTTATTACATTAGGACATGTATGATGGATCAATAAGTAGATTTCAATGGCGCGTGGTCCAATTTCTTTTCCATAAGGTTCTTGATTATCTAGCGTAGGACATCTCTCTTTCATCTCGTTATGTACTTGCTTGTCATCTTAAGGTCATTATCTAAGTTCACGATTCTTGGGGACTTAACCTCAAGTTCCTTTGCATTTATTATTTTAAAAGTACACACACTATGATTGAACCCATTGGAACCTACAATGCCTCATAATTCTCATTCTTTTTGGCAAGCAGCCATGTTTCATGTTCATACCATCACTCCCTTTTACTTTCCATGGGTGACCATAGAACATTAAGGACATTTCAAACATTTAAGTACACCATAGCCTCTACACATGAGGACGTAAGAGCTTAGGACATTTCTACAATCCTCAAACACGTAAGCCTAGTCCGGCACCATAAAACATTATTTTCTTTTCAAATTTTACCGGGCTTTACACTTAAGTACTTTGAAATTTTTCGGGGTGTTACATTCTCCCCCGCTTAGGATTATTCATCCTCGAATGAGGGTAAAAATCCGTCATTAGCATCTTATGCAACTTAGTTTATTTTATACCACAAACTAGCAGCCCCAAATTTGACTAACTCCCTAAATTTCCAAATATTTCGCTAGAGTTTCCTTTGTAATTAGGCCTATCCACCTGTCAGAGAGCCCCAGAAACACATCCTAACAACATATACATATTCCAACGACATAACATAATACAAAACAACACCAATTGTGGCCTCATAAGTAATATATTTCCAGAAAGGAACACCCTTAATGCCAATTGTTCAAATGATACAAAATTCATAAAAAGTAAGTCTTATAATTTTTTCCTATATCACAACTTTATAAATACATGGTCATTCAAACAAATAAGGATACTTTTTCTTCATTTCTTCCTCAGCCTCCCAAGTAGCCTCTTCAACTTGTTGGTTTCGCCACAACACTTTCACGGAGGCAATTTCTTTATTTCTCAATTTCCGAACTTGCCGATCAATAATAGAAACCAGAATCTCTTCCTAAGTCAATTTCTCATTTACGTCAATAGTCTCAACCGGAACAATGAGTGTCGGATCTCCAACTAATTTCTTCAACATAGACACGTGAAACACCGGGTGTACTAATGACATCTCAGGTGGTAGTTCAAGCTTGTATGCCACCTCACCGATCCTCAAAATGATTTTGTACGGTCTAACATACCTCGGACTCAATTTTCCTTTTTTACCAAATCGCATTACACCCTTCATAGGGGAAACTTTCAAGAATACCCTATCATCTTCTTGGAACTCCAAATCTCTATGACGAACATCTGAATAGGATTTTTGACGACTCTGAGCAATTTTCAACCACTCCTTAATGATTTTATCTTTTTCTATAACCTGATGCACAAGGTCTGGCCCTATCAAATCTACCTACGCAATTTCAAACTACCCAATGAGAGATCTACATCTCCTACCATATAAAGCCTCGAACGGTGCCATTTGAATGCTAGCATGATAGCTATTGTTGTATGAAAATTCTATGAGTGGTAAATAATCATCCCAGCTAACTTTGAAGTCTATAACACAAGCGCGCAACATATCCTCAAGCATCTGAATAGTCCACTCTGCCTGCCCGTCAGTTTGTGGGTGAAAGGTTGTACTAAGATTAACTTGAGTACCCAAACCTTGCTGAAATTTCTTAAAAAAATTAGCAGTGAATTGTGCCCCCGATCAGAAATGATGGAAACTGGTGTGCCATGCAACCTGACTATTTCTTTGATATACAACTGAGCATACTGCTCCACTGTGTCGGTAGACTTGACCGGCAAAAAGTGTGCAGATTTCGTGAGTCGATCTACAATCACCCAAATTGAGTCAAACTTGCGCGGAGTGCATGGTAATCCTACCACAAAGTCCATATTAATCATTTCCCACTTCCACATTGGAATTTCTATGTTCTGTGCCAACCCACCAGGCCTTTGGTGTTTGTCCTTCACTTGCTGACAATTTGGACATCTTGCCACAAAATCCGCCACATTCCTCTTTATATCATTCCACCAATAGACTTCCTTAATATCATGATACATTTTCATAGAACCTGGGTTCACGGAATACCTAGAAGTGTGAGCTTTAGTCATAATTCTTTCCCGGAGACCATCCACATTTGGAACACAGAGTCGCCCTTGGTACCTTAGTGTACCATCATCCATGCCAAGAGAAAAGACCATGGTCTTATGTTTATGAATCCCCTCTTTCAACTGCACCAACAATGGATCGTTGTACTGCTTCTCTTTGACTTCCACAATAAGTGATGATTCAGCCCTATTTTGCACAATTACCCCTCCTTCACTAGAGTCCGCAAGACGAACTCCTAAACTAGCCAATCGATGAACTTCCTTGGCCAATGGCCTTTGGTATGCCTCCAAGTGTGCTAAACTACCCATAGATTTTCGGCTAAGAGCATCTAGCACAACATTAGCTTTCCCCGGATGGTATAAAATATCAATGTCATAATCCTTAAGTAGTTCAAGCCATCTTCTCTGCCCCAGATTCAATTCCATCTGTTTGAAAATATATTGAAGGCTCTTATGGTCCGTGAATATATCCACATGGACCATATATAAATAATGACGCCAAATTTTCAATGCAAATACCACTGTTGCAAGTTCTAAATTATGTGTTGGATAGTTCTTTCCATGATTCTTGAGTTGCCCAGAAGCATAAGCTATCACCTTCCCAGTTGCATTAATACACACCCAAGCCCAATTCTTGAAGCATCACAATATACCACAAATCCATCTATACCCTCTGGTAGAGTCAACACCGGTGCCGGAGTCAATCTTGCTTTCAATTCCTGGAAACTCTTTTCACAAGCATCGGACCATCGGAACTTAATTGCCTTTTGCGTCAATTTTGTCAATGGAGAGGCAAGAGTAGAAAACCCCTCCACGAACTTTCTGTAATATCCGGCTAAGCCTAAGAAACTGCGAATCTCTGTTGGAGTTGTAGGCCTCGGCCAATTCTTCACAGCCGCAATTTTCTGAGGATCAACCTTAATACCCTCACTAGAGACAACATGACTCAAGAATGTGACAAACTCGAGCCAAAATTTACATTTCGAATATTTCACATACAGCTGGTGTTGATACAGAGTCTGCAACACTACCCTGAGGTGACCGGCATGGTCATCTCGATTGCGTGAATATACAAGAATATCGTCAATAAACACTATCACAAAAGAATCGAGGAATGGCTTGAAAACGCGATTTATAAGATCCATGAAGGCTATTGGGGCATTTGTTAGCCCAAAAGACATTACCAGAAATTCAAAATGCCCACACCGGGTTCTAAAAGCTATTTTTGGAATATCCCGCTCCCTGATCTTCAATTGGTGGTACCCGTATCTTAAATCAATTTTGGAGAAGTACCTAGCACCTTGAAATTGGTCAAAAAAGTAATCTATCCTTGGCAGTGGGTACTTATTTTTTATTGTTACCTTATTAAGCTGCCGATAGTCAATACACATTCTCAGTGACCCATCTTTCTTTCTTACAAAAAGGACCGGTGCTCCCGAAGGCGACACTTGGTCGGATGAAACCCTTTTCTAACAAATCTCTTAATTGTTCCTTTAGCTCCTTCAATTCTGCCGGTGCCATTCTGTAGGGTGGAATAGATATAGGATGTGTGTCTGGCATCACATCAATCCCAAAATCAATCTCCCTATCTGGTGGGATCCCAGGGAGTTCATCCGGAAAGACTCCCGGAAATTCATTCACAACAGGCACAGACTCAAGTGTAGGTGCCTCAGCATCGGTGTCCGTAACCCAGACCAAATGGTAAATACATCCCTTGTTGATCATCTTTGTGGCCTTAAGGTAGGAAATAAACCTAACTTTTGGCAACACATCATCACCCTTCCACACAATAAGTGGCTCATTTTGAAATTCGAACCTAACAGTTCTGGTTCGGCAATCAAGCTTGGCAAAACATGAATAAAGCCAATCCATCCCCATTATCACATCAAAATCGACCATTCTCAATTCAATAAGATCGGCCACGGTGTTCTGACTACGCAATGTGACAACACAATCCCTATAAACCCGCGCGGATAAAATAGACTCACCAACCGGAGTAGATACAGAGAACGGCTCATAAAGCTGTTATGGTTCTATCCCAAATTCCATAGCAACATAAGGTGTGACATATGACAAAGTGGAACCGGGATCAATAAGAGCATATACATCATGAGATTAGACAGTCAATATACCTGTGACAACATCTAGAGAAGCCTCTGATTCCCGACGTCTCCGCATAGCATATAATCCGTTGGGTCCTCCGAAATTCTGTGCACCACCCCTAGCTGCACCACGCCCTACGGGTGATGTGGATGTAGTAGCTACAGAATTAGCTGGTTGTACCGTACCTCTGCCCATATTTCGGCGGGATGAGCGGCAATCGCTTTGAATGTGACCCCTCAAACCATACCCATAGCATACTGGTAGGTCCATGAAACAGGACCCAAAGTGCATCTTTCCACACTTAGGGCATGGAAGCGTCCATAGCTGAAACCTTCTGTCGGGCCGACCCTGCTGGTGGGGTCCCCTGTTGCCCTGACTGGGTCTAGATGATTGTGCACCCATCGAAGACTGGGTGAATGTTTGGGATGGTCCTAATGACGCTCCCCTGAATGCCGACCTATGACCAATACCACCGGAAGAACCATCAAAGTTTCCTGCGGACGGGGCCTTGCTGCTACTCTGACGCTTCATTCTATTCTTCAATTTGCTGGTCTCTGTGGCTTGAGCAAATGCCACCATTTTACCATAGTTCATATCGGAATTCAAGGCAGCTGTAGAGGCCTCATTGATAACCAAGGGGCTAAGGCCCTGTACAAACCGGCGTACTCTAGCCTCCATAGTGGGCAATATGTGAATAGCATACTTGGACAGGCGCGCAAACTCCATATGGTACTCCCACACATTCATACTACCCTGCTTCAGGCTTTCAAACTCAGCGGCACGAGCTGCCTTAGTTTCGGCAGGCAAAAAATGATCCATAAAGGCATCTGTGAACTCACCCCACCTTATCGGAGGGCTTATCTCCTCACGGGATTCCTCCCACAACTCAAACCAAGAATAGGCCACCCCTTGCAGGCAGTAGGAGTCTAACTCTACTCCCTTCATCTCTGTAGCATGCATAACCCTGAGAGTTTTGTGCATCTCATTAATGAAGTCCTGGGGGTCCTCTTCGGGATCATTACCCGTAAACACTGGAGGATCTAACTGAAGAAACTTGTTCACCCGGGAACTAGCAGATTCCCCTAGATAACTGGAAGAAGTAGGCCCAACACTCGCTCTCTAGGCCTGAGAAGCCACTATGAATTCTTATTATTTTCAGAATAGATGTTACTCTGGTTAATTGTCGCTGACTGTTGACTGTGCCATACTAGGCCGATGAAATAAATTATTGAGGCCACGACACCCCGAGTGAACTTTCAGATTGGGTCCGAAATAACGAGGCGATGATGATGAACACCGAAAAATAAAACACGAGAACGAGATGAGCCAATAACCTTTGGAGGGCGACACGGTCGGCCACCATAGTCGCAACCAAGGCAATTCCCGTTCTCATGTCTAGACAGATATCAAAAGCATATATCTGAGCCTCCTATAATATATTTCAAACTATTTTCAAAAAACCTTTTTCCGAAAAATATTTTCAAAAATAATTTTTCAAAAACATAATCAAATCATTTCCAAAATCATTTTAAAACCAAAAATCATTTCAAAAGTATGTCATGTAATTTATTTATTTTTGCTTTATATTACTTACTAATAATTTTACTTTTCCTGTCTTGCGGGGTTACACTTTGGAAAGATGACGCTCTAATAAGAATATGAAGACGTACCCCGACAAATCCCCGCTTTGTACTTTCCGTTCTCGGATGTACTCAAATGCAAAAACATAGTGAAGTAGTAGATAGATATCATATTTACTTGTTTGTTTTAACGATTGTAAAGACTTAATTTTTGATTATATTTAAATTTTTCATCACTTTTTAGTATGTAAATATTACCTAAGTTTAATCTTGATATTTTAGCCTTTATTTCATTTTTTAGTAAGTTTATTTAATAAAATTAAAACTACAAAAAGAATTACATGTTTAGATATTAGATGTATTTCATTTGCAAAAGAAAAAAAAATTACAAAAATATATCTTTTTCCTCTAATTTGTAACACTAGTAGTGTTATAACTTTTCTTAGTAGTTTATTATATAATTTCCAGTTTAAAATATTAGTGTAGTATTTTTAATTTTTAATTATTAATTATATTTAAAAAGGAAAAAAAAAAAAGCCAATGAAGAATTGTCAAATACCAAAGATTCGATCTTATCTCGAACTCCCACTCACAGACTTTCTGGGCAATTTATACCACTGCGTATTCCCTATTTTGGCATCTTTCACTCACTATATATTGATCCCTTTCTTCCTCACACGAAAAAAAGATAGAGAGAGAATACAGACCTGAAAGGAAACAAAAACAGAGAACACGAGAGAGAGAGAAAGGGGGAAAAACAGGGGATAGAGATAAAGAGAAGGAAGGGGAGAGAAACAAAGAATCGGAGAGCCAAAAAAAGAAAAGAAAAAAAGGAAGGCCAGACTTCTTCTCCAAGAACTCCATTGAAGAGCAGTCCCAAAATAGCCGTGAAAGTGCAGCTATAAAACCTCCATTAAACCACCCTTAAACTCCAGCTGTAAATCCACCCTTAAATGACCCCAAAACCACCAAATAGCAGCCTTCTTCCTCAACCAAAAACCTTCAATATCCAGCCATGAAAACCAACGGAGCAACATCCCTTTTGCAGCTGAAAATCACCCAAAACAGAACTCCAAATGCTGCCAGCTCCACCTTTAAAGCAGCTCCAAAATCCTCCATTAATCACGTTGAGGCTCCGTGCTCGAGGTCGTCCGAGGTTTTCCGATCGCGGCTCTAATGAGATTTTCCGATCTGGGTCCTACTGATGGGGTTTTGTTGTTTTTTTGCTATTTCCGAACAAGTCTGGGTCCTACTGATGGGGTTTTCTTATTAATTCCTTTCTTCGTTGCAGTACTTTGTTTTTCTCTTAACTGATGCTTAATGTTAAAAATGCTTTATTTGGTGGTCCATTTCTTAAACTCTTAAATTTGGATCTTTATTTTTACATTTTATTTTGTATTGGCTCGAGATTAAGCCTGAACAAATTGTGGCCATATTAATAGTGTTGTATGTGCTGACATGGTATTTGATTTGAAATTTTGGCATCTTTAGATTTGAAGTTTGTGAATACTCTACCTATTTATTTAGGAAATGTTTTAAATGTTTATGATTTGGTTTCTTTTTTTTTGTTTGTTAGTTGAAATGTAAAGATAATTAGTAGTAACAGAAGGATACGTGTTTGGAGAATATAGTTTGTTAATATAGGAGATTAGATTAATTTATTAAAATTATATTGTGATAGAGAAGTTGCCTTAAAAATTACAGCTTGTGACAATAATAGGACGTGAGAGTGATTTGAGTTTAATGATAGTAAGATATGAGTCAAACGAATTTATCAGCGATTAATATTCCAAAAAATAATAGAATGCTTTAGGCGCGTTTTAATCTATTATCGTGATTATGTATACGTTCGAATGACATAATTACGATTCCTAAAATAAATCAAGGTACGCGTTCGTGCGACTTTGTCCAAACCATCTTAAATAATAAAGCGTGATTAATTGTGTACACGTACGCGTGACATGATTTTAGCGCACTCAATAAAATGGATTTACGCACACGTGATCCGTTTCAAAGATAAATCCATAAAACGCCATGAATTAAAGCGGTAAAAGGTAAAACGCACATAGGTTCTAAAAATACGTAATTAAACAATTAATTAAACCAGGTATGACTAAAGCGACCATGCTAAAATCACGAAATTCAGGAGTGTCTCACACCTTCTTCCGGGTTAACAAAATTCCTTACCCGATCTTTTGTGTTCGCGGACCATAATTCGGAGTCAATTTCCTCGATTTGGGATTTTAAAATAAACTTGTGACTTGGGACACCATAACAAATATTCCAAGTGACGACTCTAATTAAATAAATAATTTCATTTCGAATAATATCACTTTAATAGGAAAAACTCACGATTCCTTAGGGAAAAAGGAGGTGTGACAACGATCTATTTGCTAAACACTTAGAGAATTGTATTTAGTTAGTAATCGGGCTAACTCGTAATATTGTATGTTAAGCGATTTATGAGTTGTGCATATATGTTAGGTTGTTTGAATACATTCATAACGTGATTAATTAGTTTAAGATTAATATATATCTAGCTAGTTAAATTAGACATACACATATAATAAAAGGCATGCCATCTTTTGTGAAAATAAACAGATAATGTCATCCTTCACAATTATACTAGCATCATGTCAAATTAATTTATTTATAAGCTATCCTTGATTATTTCACTATGAGTAGGCATGCTTGTAAAATATAGTTGGATCGCCATATTTTTGGCATTTAGACTTCGTGCTCATTTGGGTTTGACCCGAATGATTAGGTCATCAATTATTCATTTTGTTACAATTCCTTTTCTATATAAATGTTTCTCTTTATATGTGATACATTTCTCATACAATATTCATTCTTTACCTGCCAAATCGATTCTTTCACTTCATTCATTATACACTAATATTATTTGGAGATAATTCTTTGAAGATAACTCTTTCCATTCTTGGCCGATTATTTCCAATTGAGTTTTCTTTTGTTAGCCTTTCACTTGAAGTAGTTATCCTTTGGACATAAATTAAATTCTTTCAAATGTATATTTTTAATTAAAATCCATTTAGTTAATTTAAAAGTATTCAACTTTTACTACATATTCTCTTTACATTTTTATCAAGTTATCAACATATAATTCATATATACTTTATTCATCGCTTTCGTAAATAATTTATTATACATAGATATTTATCTTTCACCATGTGATATTCTTGTTCAATCACTCTTCATTCAAACTATTTTACCGTTCTTTGTATATATCAAAAGTTAATAATTTTACTTATTCCCTCTTCTATTTGATTGAGTCCACCAGAACCATATTTTGTGAATCTTGAGGGACACCTAATACCTTCCCCTCGAGATAATTTGAATCCTTACATAGAATCTCAACTGATTTCACAGTCCATAATTAAAGTGTATATTACGTAGTATTGTATAGGTGTCCTAATATATCTTAAATATTAGGTAGCGACTCTAAACAATAATTAACCTTGTAAAGTACTATAAGTTATAGTTTATTTTGACTTGTGCAAAATAGGATGCAACAGTAGCCACCTTCGTTGCCTCATGTTCAGATCCTTTTTCTTGAATAAGTGCTGGAGGCTCCTGTGATCCGTGAACACCTCACAAGACATGCCATAAAGATAGTGCTGCCAAATCTTGAGCGCGTGAACAATGGCATCTAACTCAAAATTATGCACCAGGTAGTTCTTCTCATGGGGCTTCATATGACGCGAAGCATAAGCAATTACTCTACCCTCCTACATTAACACGCACCCAATGCCAATCGATGAAGTATCACAATAGACTGTATAAGAACCCGATCACGAAGGCAAAACCAGAATTGAAGTTATAGTCAAGGATGTCTTGAGCTTCTAAAATATATCCTCACACTCATCAGGCTACCTGAATGGGGTACCCTTCTGCGTTAATCTAGTCAATGGGGCTGCCATATATGTAAACCCCTCCACAAAACGGTGGTAACACCCAGCCAACCAAAGGAAAGTCCAGATCTCTATAGTAGTAGACGGTCTGGACGAACCCTAAACTGTCTCAATCTTTTGCGGATCCACTTTAATTCCCTCACTGGATATCACATGACCTGAGAATGCCACTGAGTTTAACCAAATCTCGCACTTGGCAAATTTAGCATATAGCTTCTTCTCCCTCAATGTCTGGAGCACGATCCTCAAATGCTGCTCATGATCCTCCTGGCTGCGAGAATACACCAATATATCATCAATGAAAACTATGACGAAGGAATCCAGATAAGGCTGAAACATGATGTTCATCAAATGCATAAAAGTTGTTGGGGCATTGGTCAGCCCAAAAGACATCACCAAGAACTCATAATGGCCATAGGGCGTTCGGAAAGCAGTCTTTGGAATATCAGAATCCCTGATCTTCAATTCATGGAACCCTGATCTCAAGTCAATCTTCGAGAATACCCGAGCGCCCTGAAGCTGATCAAATAAGTCGTCGATATGCGGTAGTGGGTACTTGTTCTTCATAGTAGCTTCTTCAACTGTATGTATTCAATGCACATTGTCACGCCCCAACCTCGGGGAGTGCGACCGGCGCTCAACCGAGTGAACCCGGTCGAGCAAGCCTATTAAACCTTTCCTACCCGACTCATTCATAACCCAAAAAGGGATCGCATCACCATTTGTAAAACCGGGGACAGATCAGTTATATAAATATATAAACGTTGCTAGTTCATTTTCCTTATATACATTATGCCAAAATTGAGTTTCCAAAATATAACTCGGTCCAACGACCGACCCAACATACATACATGACCCACAAAAACGTCTACGGAGCCTCTAAAGATACAAAAGTGCAACATGACAATGCCGACAACAAGGCCCCAGCTATACCTCAAAATGTGAAAACTTATACAAAAGAAGGACTACATGACCCCTGGGAGAAAGGGGGCTCACCAAGACTGCTGTGAGGAGAGAAAGAGAGCACCACTATCTGCGATCGGCACTATCTGCGATGAAACCACCTACATCCATTCAAAGATGTAGCGCCCCCGGCAAAAAGGACGTTAGTACTGTCGAATAGTACTAGTATGTAAGGAAAATACCAATCTTCATAGAATAAACAGTGAAATAAAGAGAAGGCAGTCATAATAATCAATAAGTACTTCATAGAAATACAAAGAAAACACCGAGTAAGGATTACATAGTTTCCAATTCAATCTTTCCATCTTCTAAGATTAATAATCTTTAGTGCCAAAGCCACAACTCACAATGCCACCGTGTTTTTACACGGAGTCCGGTCTCGGCCCGACCAGCTAAGCCATCTCAAGTGAGACATATCCATATCCACAATGTAATTCAATAATTCCAATACAAATGCCACCATGTGTACAGCATGGCATACGATCTCGGCCTGATCGGCTAAGCCATCTCACTTGAGACATAACCTCTTTCAACTGTCCACTCAATTCACATTTCTTTCCTATCTCCATTACATGGCACAAACAACCTCATTTATTAAGTAGTTCTTTGCACTTTGGCACATTTTACAATTCAAATCTTTCCCTTTTTTTTATTTGTTCGAATAACATCATCATTCATGTCGATAAGTACCATCACATAAGGAATTTCACACATAAGGGAAGGAGCTTGGAATATCATAATTACGTTATCAAATAGCATGATGACATGGTAACCATCTAAAATAATTAGGGAACATGAATCTTTCAATCAAACACACTAAGGCAAATGATTCTAGTATAATCAAGTTGGAACTTATACCAATTATTCGGACACCAGGAGTTTGATTCTAAGAAGAAAAGAGTTAGCCATACATACCTCAATTTCGCTTCTTTAAACTCTACAATAATCCGGAACCCTTAGAAACCTCAATCTATTTTAGCAATATACAAATTGAACCCAGAATTAGGAAAACGTTCATGGCTCTAACTCACTTTTTTCCCCACACTCTTTATCACATATGCATGCAAGATAAACCACCCTCATACTCATGAAGTATCACCCTAGTACCCCATTATAGCTATGTTTGAAATTTAGAGCTTGGGTGATGAAGCCTTACCTTTTAGGGTGAAGAATTTTGGTGCTCTACTTGAATATTTCCAAGGCTTTGAGTGATGATTGAAGATCAATTTGATGAAAATTTAGGCCCTCCCTCTTGAACCCTCTCTCTCTCTCACACTAGAAGTATCAGAAAATGAGCTCAAAATAGACCTAAGGGGTGTTTTAACGGAATATGGGTCGAGTTTTAAATTAAAAAAAATGGTGCCCCTATACAGGTCTGCGGTCGCATATGCGACTGCATAACGGTTATGCGGTCCGTAAAGTGACCGCAGAAATGGCCCTCAGGGGCCTGAACTTACGGCCTAGGTATGCGACCAGTATGCGGTCCGCATACTCTCTCTGCGGTCGCATAATGCACCGCAGAACTCCCTCCGCAAAAACCCAAGAGGGATTATGCGGTCCGCATATCGATTATGTAGTTACATAATCGACCGCAAAACTGACCTCAATTTGGTTAAACTTACTGCTTCACTCTGCGGTCATTATGCGGTCCGCAGAGTGATTATGTGGCCGCATAATGGGCCGCAGAAATAAGTTCTTCTGCAAAATATTTTCCTCTCAGTCCGTAGGGTACTGTTCCACTCAAAAAGTCCGAACCGTACTATAATAATGCAGGAATCTATCTTGGCACCACGAAACCCCGAGTATTTTGGTTAAAATGTTTACGCGTCCTTACACACATCCTCATAGAACCATCTTTCTTCTTCACCAATAGCACAGATGCATCCCAAGGTGACACACTAGGCCTGATAAAACCCTTATCGAGTAATTTCTATAACCGATCCTTTAATTCCTTCAACTCCATTGGTGCCATGCGATATGGTAGAATAGATATAGGCAGAGTGCCCAGCACCAAATCAATACCAAAATCAATATCCCTGTGGTGGCATGCCAGGCATGTCTGCTGAAACACATCTGTAAACTCCCTTACTATCGGAACTGACTCAATGGTAGGAGTATCAATACTAACATCCCTCACAAAGGCTTGTATGCAAAGCACCCTTCTCAACCATCCATTGGGCCTTTAGAAAAGACATCACTCTACTAGGAACATGACCTCAGGAACATCTCCACTCCATCCTAGGCAACCCCGTCAATGCCAACGTCACAGTCTTAGCGTGACAATCAAGAATAGCATGGTACAAAGATAGCTAATCCATAACGAAAATCACTTTATTCTCATAACCCCCAATGGTAACCACACAAAACCGATATACACTGTTCACCATTATAGAATCACCCACCAGTGTAGATACATGAGCAGGCATATCTAACGAATCACGAGGCATATCCAAATGATGAGCAAAGTATGATACACATATGAATAAGCGAAACCAGGGTCAAATAACACTGAAACATCCTTGTGGCACACGGAAACAATACATGTGATTGCGGCGTCAGAGGAAACTACCTCTGGCCTAGAGGGAAATGCATAGCAATGAGCATGTCCACAACTTGACTACCTCTAGGGCGACCTCATCTCGTATGACCTCCACCCCGAGCTGGCTGAGCGAGTGGTTTAGCAACTGGCGAGGGAGTCATAGTCTGGCATTCCTGATGCACATGACCACTGTGAAAATGGGGGAAATACCTCCTCACATTCCCCAACTCCCCACACTCGTAGAAGCCTCGAACTGGGAATCACTGCGGGGGCGGAGTCAGACCCCGTAAACCAGAGTAACAGCTAGAAGAGCCCGATACTGACGAACCCTGAACTGATGGAGTGCAATAAGAGCTCTAAGCTTTGAGTGCACTAAACGAAGACTGTACTGAAGCTCCTTGGCTGGGTAGTGATGAGTGATAAACTGGTCTACTAGACTGCCCCTCACAAACCGACCTCGGACTCCAGCATCACTATCGAGCCTCGTTTTCTCGTAAAAGCGGGTTTTGACGCGTGACAACTCTTTTAAATGGGTATTAAAAGAGAAGAGTTTCCACCTAATGATTTTTAAGGTGCGTTAGGGCACCTATTTGAAAATGACTCTAATTTAACTAGTCTATGTCACCAAAGATCGGGTAAGGGCTCAAATTACCTCAAAGGGAAGGTGTTAGGTACTCTTCGTGGTCCATAAATGTGGGTCCCGGCCGAAGTTCATACTATATGGATTACTAGATTATAATTGTCCTATGTGATCATATAAGAGAGGAAAGACAAAGAATATAAAGGTTCTATTATGAATAAGTGTAAAGAAAATCGGACAATAATTAAGCTATATAGATAATCAGTACCAATCTTTAGATGGTACACGGTACAACATAATTGTTCTAAATTCAACAACTAAGTGTGAACAATAATTATATAAAGGAGGGGGGGGGAAGTCCTAAGTTTTTTAGCCTAATGAATCACCCTGTGCAACATAAATAATACTTAGCAACTCCTTTAGGGTAGGAGTTTATCATATTATTCAGCAAGCATAGACTATCATCTCCTGCTACCCAATAACTATGTTAAAGTTATTTACCTGAAGCGTTCTAATTCAATTATAAACCGTGTCCTATGCATACACTACCCGTCCTATGCCTATGGCCTAGGAGGCTTTGGACCTACTATTTGGGTAATTCTAGACTTCACTTAGGGTACTCAAAATGATAAAATTAGGTACACATCCAAAACATATAGGATTTCACATAAAGACAATTAAGGGCCCAAGTTAGCCTCAACACATAAACAACAAATGCACGCGGCAGATTAGATAGTAAGTAGTTTCAGTAGTTAAGAACCATTATAGTCGTTAAGTCCTATAGGCATGGTTTCTAGGTGATTCCAATTTCCAGCATTGTACAAGCAGTAGCTTTAGGCTAACAGATTCGTAAATTTAGGCATTACAAACTTATAGGCATGATATCTAAATATTGCATAATGAGGCAGTAAAACAACTTCGAGAGCCCAGAATTAACAATTTCTTATGCGAGTGACAATATCCTATAGGCAGGATTTCTAACAGTTGATAGCGCGATTGATTTGTATAAGATTTTATCCTTATAGGCATGATTTCTAGGTATGGTAACACAATTAAGTAACGAAGTGGTTGATTAACTAATTAAGACCCTATAGCCGTGATATCCAAGTTAACAACGCACCAAAATAACAGAAGTGACTGATTGATTTGTTGAAACCCTATAGACATGGCATCTAAATGAGCGTTAGCAAAACAACGTTATTGAATCCTATAGGCATGTTGTCTAAGTGTGCACAATAATAGACATAGAAAATAGGTATGGCGAGTACTAACATGCTTTGAATAGTGTACGAGTGAAGTGTGTGTGGTCCCTATAGACATGATTCTATTAGTTTATAGGAATAAAGCAAGCTAAAAAAAATAACAAATAAGGCATGCTAAACGAAATAGCAAATAAACACATAGACCCTATAGGCATATTTTCTACCCTTTTATGAAAGCATTAGAATACCCCAGTCCCCCTTTTCACTAATTTTCCCATCATTCAGTTTTACAAGTAGTTACAGATTATTTTAAATAATTGCAGGCCCAATACAAATGTAGAATAACCCAGTGATACATATGGGCCTTCAAACAGGCTTAGGACTTCATGCGGACAGCAGGCCCAAACTCCAGGTGCAGAAAGTATGCTTCGAACCCTTAATACCAAAGGCAGGCCCAAACCAGGCCCAAACGATTCCAATGATTAAGCTAAGGGATTCAGCCATACAGGTAACAGAACTACTCTTAAAATTGCAACTAACAACCATTCTAATTAGGGCATATAAGCAAGATCACGCTTAAATTGGGAAACATACAAGACACACATGAGGCAAGTTTATGCTTATCATTCCAAAAACAGAGCTTGAGAGCAACAAGATTATTTCAAATAAAGTTTCATAATAGAGTTTGACCCAGAATTATCTTAGAGAGCTTAAGGCAGGGTTTGAACATAAAAAACCTAGTAGTGCCATAGACAAGAATAAGTGAGATAGAACCTTAGCATGGAAGCTTTAGCATGAGAACCTAACGAGAATAACTAACTTGCAGAGCTTGTGAAATGTTCAAGCAAATACCAATTACCACACAGAGGTTTTAAACCCAACAGGTAAGCATCTGACTTTCAAGTAAATAAGGCAAGCAAGTATCACATGAAGAGGGCTGGAACTTATCTTAGTCGACATAAGGAGAAATAAACTAGACATATATTGAAATTCACCCTAGGAGCCTTAAATGATCAGTGAGCACAGAGCATCAAAGCGAAGAAACCAGTCAGCCTAAGCATGGCAACAGTTTTGGCATATAGAATTCATAAAATCGCAAATTGATTCCAGAGAAATAGCAGGTATACATGAAAGACTCAGCAAAGACACATTCTAATAACTTATGAGCATGCATTAATTACCTAGAAAATTCTAAGTCATGGATTCATGATAAGCAATGGTATTGAGTAATCAATTAGACTTAAACATGAAGATAAGCAATTAATCAGGTTGGACATCTACAATGGGCATGCATTAAGGCTAGTAATGTCAAGGAAGAACATATTAGGCTAAGTACTTACACAGTGGCATCACATAATTTGCAGCAAAACAGTAGGTGATGCATAAGGGATTCAACAAGAAGAAAACAATTCTGAGCAAACGCAATTTCCCATAGATCTAAACAAAGTGCGATAAACATCAATCATGTTTAATTGTAAACCATGTAAACATCATGAATCGACTTAGCTAACTTTGCAAAAATCAGAATTAGAGCATGCTTAAAGTGGCATAACTTTAAACACCCAAAGGAATGCACATAACATAAATACAATCACAGGGTAATAAAATTATGAGAGCATAAGATACTAACCAGTTGCGAACAAACTAAACAAAGAACGAAGAACTCAAAATCTTAGGAACAACTGTGATTATAGGATAACAATGAAACCCCAAACCCCTAGTGCTTCAGAGTTCACAGGAGCCTCGAAGTGGGCTCCGGGCAGTGCTTCCACTAGACGAGGTTAATGAACAGAATAAGGTGGCCTTGGCTATCAGCCGACCAAAAATCAAAATTTCAGAATAGTATAGAATGAATTAGAGTGGGAGAATAGTGGTAGTAGTAGTCGTAGCAGTAGTCGTTAAGACTTTTAGGGGAAGCGAGAAAAGGGGGGTTTATGCAGTAATAGAAATTGAAAGAACAAACAAGGAAACATAGTTAATCAAACACAAATAAAGAAAGCGAAGCATGAAAAAATCAATTCTGAATTAATTTAGGAGAAACTCGAGCAATCCCTAATTTGACAAGGAGTCAAAATTAGCCGGAGATCTTGATGAATTGGACCCGTGTAACCTAGTTGTTGAGTGTATCAAGTTAAGAACATGGTGATTATCTAGAATCGAAGCCAAACGAACCTCTCAAATACTGGCTTCCTTAAATAACTCAGTGACAAATGAATAATACCAAAGAAACGGGAAAGAAATATTATGGGTACCGAAAAAAAAGGAAAATATGGAAGATCTTCAAATCGTTTTGGGTATAGTCTTAGGATTTGGGTGGGGCGGATGCTAGGGTTTCTCAGAGAAGGGGAGAGGATGAGAGGATTTAAGGGCGACTGTCTTAGAAGAATGGGTGTTAGGGTTTGGGGCGAGGGTAACTAAAAACGGGGGAATGGCTGTGGGCCGTTGATCATTTGAGATCAATGGCCAAGATTAGAGGAGAAGCGGGGCGGGTCATAGAAATGGGTACCGATCGGGTTAACTAAAGGGGTTATTTGGTTGGGATGCTGAGGGATCAAAAAAGTGGGCTTAGTATTTGGGCCTGTAATTTTGGTCTGAGATTAGCCCTATATTGGGCTATAAAATTAAATATGCGAAATTCATTTAAAATAATTTATAAAAATAATTAATAAATAATAAAAATATTAATTATGAAGTAAAATGATTAGAAATAATAGCTTAATATTTTAAAAATATAAAAAAAGCTATTTTAGTGTAAACAATGCAAATAATGTAGTTATGTATAAAATATAGGCTATTATTGCAAAATTGTATAAATAGCTCGAAAAATACAAATGTAATTATATAAAATGAAGTAAAATGGGGTTTAGCGAGAGATTCATAGGGCTTGTGTTTGTAATTGTCTCAAACAATTGGTATTCAGTACTCATAAATGGACAACCTCATGGTTTTTTCAAATCAACTGGAGGTGTCAAGCAAGGGGATCCAGTCTCACTGACTTTATTCATTTTGGCTGTTGAAGCATTGTCCAGGGGCTTAAATGCTTTGCATTTGAATCCATATTTTTGTGGATTTGGATTATCTAAGTGGAGTCCTAAAATCAATCACTTATCATATGCGGATGATACCATTATCTTCTCCTCTTCATGCACTATTTCTTTACAATTGGTGATGGAGGTCTTGAGAGCATATGAAGCTGCATACGGACAGTTGGTGAATAAGAGTAAATCATCCATTTATATGCATCATTCTGCTAGCATGGAGGTAATTACAAAGGTGGAAAGGATCACTGGAATTGATAGACAGGAATTTCCATTTACGTATTTAGGATGTCTTATCTTTTACGCTAGGAGGAAGATGGATTACTATAAAGGATTGATCACTAAAGTGATGGATAAAATGCAAACATGGAAGGGTAAATTGTTATCCATAGGTGGTCGAGCAGTGTTGATCTTTCATGTGCTTCAAAGCATGCCCATTCATTTACTATCAGCAGTTAATCCTCCAAATAATGTCATCAACAAATTGCATAAGATTTTTGCTCAATTCTTCTGGAGCAGTTCTATAGGTGGCAGTAGTAGACATTGGGGTTCATGGAATAATTTGTGCATGCCATGTGATGAGGGGGGCATTGATTTTAGATCTTTGCATGATGTTTAAAAGGCTCTATTATGTAAATTGTGGTGGAATTTTTGAACTAAGCCAAGCCTTTGGAGTGCCTTTATTAGTAAAAAATATTGCAAGAAACTAAATGCAATGATAGTACCATGGAGGGCGGGGTCTCAGATTTGAAAGAAGATGTTGGAGTGCAGGGATTTAATTGAATACCAAATTACTTGGTATCCAAAGATGGGATCCTCTCTTTTTTGGTTTGATAACTGGAAGGGATTGGGGGCTTTATATTTCCTTGTTCCTCTAGAGTTTGGAGTAGATAAAACAATCCATAATGTGTATGATGTGATGGATGATAGTGCTTGGAATGCAGATAAAATTCCGGAGATACTGCCAGAAGAATTTGCAGAGCATATTCTTCTGCATATGAAGCCTCCAGTGGTGCATGATGTTCTAGACAAGCCTCAATGGATACTGGAAACAAGAGGAGAGTTCAGTGTAAAGTCAACATGGGAATACTTGAGAAGAAGAAATGAACCTGCCAATGCTTACAAGAAAATATGGGTGAAAGGTTTGCCTTTCAGGATTGCTTTCTTCATGTTCAAAGTATGGAGAGATAAGCTACCTTTGGATGATTTTTTTAGGATAGTAGGATACCTAATGGCTTCTAAATGCTGGAGTTGTGCTGAACCAAAGGAGGAGACAGGGCAACATCTTTTCTTTACATCATATGCTGCTAATAGGGTGTGGAAATATTTTCTTGGGCATGCAGGTTTTGCATTGGATGGGATTACATTTCATCAGGTTGTGACTAAGTGCTGGACTACTGATGTGATTCGTAGATTGCAGCCTATTCTGCAAGCTTTACCAGCTGTTATTGTGTGGAAGTTATGGAAGAGAAGAAACAACTACAAATATAGAGATGCAGAATCTATAATTAGAGTCATCTATCAGGTTTCCACGACTATGCAATCCTTAGTTAGAGTTAGAAAGTCAGGCCTGCAGAATGTGTCACATAAATGGCCAGAGCTGCTGAATATGATGGAGGCCTATATACCTAAACTTAAGGTTACTAAGGTGATGTGGGAATGTCCAAGTCCAGGGTGGATCACAGTTAATACATATGGGGCTTCTAGGAGAAATCCTGGAAGAAGTTCCATTGGTTTTATGCTAATGAGTAGGGCAATGTAATATATGGATGTGGAAAGGAGGTACAGGAAGGGACAAATACTAAAGCTGAAGCAAAGGCAATTTTGGAAGCCTTGAGGTTTTGTGTGGAAAATGCCTATGTGCTTATTGAGCTTCACACTGATTTAATGATGCTAAAAAATGTGATAACTGGAGAATGGAGTGTGCCATGGGCCATTACTGCATAGGTAGAGGAGATTAAAGAAATGATGGCAAGGATCAACATAACAGTGGCCCATACATTAAGGGAGGGAAATAGATTGGTTGATCATCTAGCTAATTATCCATTAGATGTTGGATCTATTGAGGCTCACTGTTTTTGGGAGCTAAATAATCAAGGGAGGAGGATAGTGAATAATGATAAATTACAATGCCCGTATCTAAGAGTAAAAGTAGCATGAAATTAGGAGGAGAGGAGATAACAAGGTGGTGTAGCAGGCTGGAAACAACTGGAGAAATATGGTTACTTGAAGCAATGAGGATTGAATGCAGTTTGGAGTTAACAGGATCAAGGGGTGTGTTGTGGAGAAAGCTAATGCACCCAATAGCATTGACATCACATACATAGAGCCAGGCGAATAGCTGTGCAGAACAATATGTTTCTGAAGATCATCATACTCAAGTCCTTAGGGAGGAGGAGATGATGATTTTTTTTATACTAACTTTGTGTTCTTTTTTGCAGGGATCTTTACTGTATCCATGTCCTACTATCTGCTACAAATTCAAAGGGTGGTATTAGCAACTGATGCTCATTCCCTTGAAGGAGTATTAATAGTAGGCATAAGCATGTAAACATGTAAAATTCTTCCCAGAAAGTTAATCGACAGGGGATTTTGGCAGTCGAATATGGGAGCAATGGATGCATTGTGTTGCAAAACACCAATACACCTTATTAGTTCTACATCCCAAGAATGGTTCCAATCAATGGTTACCACAAATTACTACTGGATATCACACGATCACACGTCTAAATATGGGATATGCAAGAGAAAGCTGCCCAGAAGCTTGATCGATTTACTACATGACTTGGGCTTTTGGAACTCATAATTGGGAGCACTGGATGCATCGTGGAACATCACCCTAATGAATATCAGTACATATACATACCAAGAATGGTGCCAACCATTGACATCAACAGATGGCTGTTGGAGATCACACGACTACCTGCTCAAACACTGTATGCTCACACATGCTCGAAAATGTTGGAACTTAGTCTCATTGAGAAACAAGTATAGCTATCCAAGAAACTGTGAGAATGAAGTTGCATTACTGGATACTAGGCATCATGACAATCAAATAATACTAAGGGATAGGATTGGCAGAGGTAAGGATAGTCACAATATTTTTCTGGAAAGACAAGGGCGTTCCAAGACAGTAGGCTTTGCAATAGAAGTTGCTACAGATTATGTGGATGATCGTAGGAGTTACACACTTGAGGAAGATGCAAATGCGGGTTTGCAAATCAATTTGAAAAATTCATTACTGATTTCATTAAGTTTACAGTTGATACATCAAAGGGAAGATAGTCAAAATTGCAACAAAAGAAGGCTACATATGGGCTTCAATTATGAAGATTTAGCATGGCTAGTTTTTATAAAAGAGTTTCACTCCTTTATTAGCCTACTTTTTGTGATATCAGTGTTGAGAACATTGCCCAACATTGATAATAGGAATTATGTATTCGTCAAAGTATATTTCTTTCATCTTATAAGACCTCCTGACACTTTGTTTTATTTTGAGTTTTATATATATAAAAACTAGCCCTAGGCACCTTGCACAATATGAGGGCAAAACTGGATATCTACAACTGCCCCTCTCTATCCGGGAATGATGAAAGAGTTGTCGGGTAAAGAAATTGATGACCAATTTTGTCCGAAATGAGTGAGAATGATGTAATGGGGGGTCCTATGTTTTTTAGCCTAAAGGATCAACTCGTGCAACATAAATAATACTTCATAACTCCCTCAAGATGGGGTGTAACTCATATTATTCAGCGGGCACAAACTATCATCTCCTGCTACCCAATTACTATTTTTAAGTTGTTTACCTAAAGCGCTCGATTTGATTCTAAGTCGTAACCTATGCATGCACTACCCGTCCCATGCCTATGGTTTATGAGGTATTTGGACCTCTATTTCAGGGTAGTTCAAGACCTTAACATAGGTTGCTCAAAAGGAGAAAACTAGTCAACATACAAAAACAGTTAGGACTTTCAAATAGAAACAAGTATGGGCTCAAGTTACCCTCCCCATTTAGACATCAAATGCACGCCAAACTGATTAGCACTAACAGGTTTTATTAATTGCAAAATCGCAGAATCCTATAGGCAGGATCTCTATGTGATACTGAATGAATGAGCAGACAGTTATACGCAAAAGCTAGTTTCTTAATACGATTACCAAGACCTACATAAATTTGCCTACTAATTTTTAGCATAATGAGATTAAACCTACTAGCATGATGTCTAGATGTTTTGTGCGATAGTAAATAGTGGCAATCACAGAAGTATATCCAGAATCACTTGTTTTGATCCTATGGGCATGTTTTCTAATGAGGTTAGTAGCACAGTGTTTGACAAAACTCCTGAATCAATGGGCGAAATGATAAATAAACTGATTCAAATCTATAGGCATGCTTTCTACAATTTGGTCCATTTTTAGATCCTATAGACATGGTTTCTAGATTAAGGTAGCATGTAAACAGAATTTTTGCACATACATTAAATCATACCATTTCCTAAAAGCATGGTCTCTAACAAGTAGAAATAAAACACAATTGAACCAAGTATTGAACCTATAGGCAGGGCTGCTAGCATATGATGACTGAATATAACAAAGTACCTATAGGCATGATTTATAACACACGACATATAATAACACATTATCGAACCTATATGCATGATCTCTACCCAACTTGTTGCAAGTAAGATAAAAATCCTTTTCCCAATTTTACTAATACCCCAAAATGTTATTACAATAATTATTACAGACCCAAAATGAATATAGTAAATTACAGAATAGATATAGCTATAGGGAGCCTACAGCAGGCCCAAATAAACTTGGACAGGCCAGGCCTTCATTCTCACAATTCACAATAGCTCCAAAATTTCATATTCATATCTACAAAATAGCTAATTGTTGAGTGATTCACCCAGTGAGCATATGTCAAGGCTGAGCATACAGAGCCCAAGACCCTAGTGTGTCAGAATTACCAAGGGCTTCAAGAACACAGGGCAGTTCTCACACTAGGGAGGTTGATCAAAAATAATTCAGAGGAAAGACTAGGGACCAGGTCCTAGTGTGTCAGAGTTCACAAGGGTCTCAAATGAACCCTGAGTAGTGCTCATACTAGGGAGGTCAAAGGACAGAATCTAAGTAGCTTTGGCTTTCAGCCGGCTAAGGATAAGAATTTAGAAGGACCAGATTGTAGAGGAATAGAATGAAGTCAAGGGATTCCACTGAAGGACAGAATCAATTGAGCATATAAAAACAAATAATAGTCATGCTTAAACTTTAGGCAGACTTAATCAAGTTTCAAGAAGTGAATTCAATCACATGCTAACAAGGCAAGTTACAAGACAAATTTATAGTGGTAAAAGAGAATTCAGATTAGGCTAAGTGCAGAAACTAGTGTCATAAGAAGAAATCATATCAATTGGCAATAGACCATAACATGCTGAAAACTAATTAGGGCAATTACTAGAGATGTCAAGATATGATGAAAACATGATCAAACAGGCCACATTATAGTGAGTTTAGAAACAGACTTGTTATCCTATTAATGAATACATCCATACCTAGTTAACCTATCCATAGAAGGAGATATGAGAGCATGTTCAAAGAGCAGGATAATAACAAACTTAAACTTCAAGAGGTGGCTATTAGTGACATATAGGTTAGGCAGAATCAAATTAATCAACTCAAAGTAGGTCTAAACATGTCTCAAAGTACGGAAGTAATGGCATTTAGGTTAGTAGAGTCTAATTGAAGTAACACATTAAACGAAATGACAGATAAATCAGAATGAAATGGCAAAGGCTTGGTAACTCACCAGTTAAAATGAAACAAGAAAGAAAGGAATCCCACAGTATTGTGAATATCACCCAAAGAGCAAGAACTCAGAATATTTGGTCTTGGCTTTCAGCCGGCCGGGAACCAGAGTACAGAACAAGATTATCCAAGAGTAAAGAGTATACAGCTTTAGTTTTATAGCTTTTTAAGGATTTTTCCAAACTTAACCAAAGGGGAGTGGGGAGGGGTTTAAATAGTGTAGGAACTAAGCACATAAATATGGAAACATAATTAATTCAAACAATCAGTAAAGAAGAAAAATTTGAAACCCTAGTTTTTAGGTAAACTCCACAAAATTGGCAGAAAATAAAGGCAAAGAGTCACATATTGTATAAAATGAACATAGACATGAATATTATTCACAAAACACAGAATCGAACCAGATTTGGTTCAAATAAAAAGGATCTGAAACCCTAATTTAGGGCAAGTAAAAATAATCGGCAGAAATAGATAGATTCATACATAATAAGGCGAATATAGACGAGATAGTACTTAAAATTAAAGCTTGAACCAATTTCGGTTCGAATCAAAGAGATTCTGTAAACCCCAACCTTAGGGTTAAGTATGAATCAGCAAGATACGAACAAATATGTAGTTAAGCACTCTTATCAGATAAGAGGTGTTCTTGATATTGTTGAGCATAGATGCTCACCCTTGTTTACTTTCCTTCTATTTGAGAATGGCTCTATTGGCACGTGAGTCGTCAGTGCGGTTATGAAGTGTTATGAGGGCACAGAATGTCAATTGTTAGGGTTCAGGTATTGAGACCCGTGAGTTGTGATTTTTTCGAGGTTCTGTACCTCGTGGAGTTTGTTGACTGAAAACCTGATGTAAAAGTGGTTGTAGATGCTGAGTTATTACTTGTCCTTGCTGTATTTGTGATTCCGGATTTAGGTTGTGTTCCATTCACTTTTCTATATCATTTTTATGGTATTCCGCTGATATTTATTGTTTCCTTTCTTATTGCAATTATTGTATTGTGAGCCATATTGCACAGTCTTTATGTAGATATCATATTTCTGTAGTTCATATACTTATACTTGTTCAGTTTATTAAACCAGTGGGTGCCTTGACTGTTCCTCATCACTACTCCACCGAGGTTAGTCTTGATACTTGCTGGGCACCGCTGTGGTGTGCTCATTCTACACTTCTGCACATTTTTTGTGCAGATCCAGATATTTGTTCGTTAGTAGCTATGTGGGTTGTTGCTGTGGAGACTCAAGGTAAACCTGCTGTTGCGTTCGCAGGCTTCGGAGACACCTTCAAGTTTTCATTTTGCACTGTTTATCTTTTGTCTGGATAGTTGTATTTAGAAGTTTTCTAGCAAACACTCTGTAGAGCTTATGACTTGTACTAATGGTTTTAGGAATTGTAAATTTTAAGAGATTTCTATTTCAAATTGTTAGATGTTTTTTTTAATAATGTTGTTGTTTCAATGAATGTTAGGCTTACCTAGTCCCTAAGACTAGGTGCCATCACGATCCCCAATCGGAGGGGAAATTTGGTCGCGACAACTTGATATCAGAGCTCTAGGTTCATAGGTGCTACGAGTCATAAGCGAGTTTAGTAGAGTCTTGCGGATCGGTACGGGGACGTCTGTACTTATCTTCGAGAGGCTACGGAACTATTATATTAGGAAGGTTTCACTTCCTTCATTCCCATCGTGCGTGTTCATTGATCTCGAAGTTTGAACTTTTATCATTCCATTCTCTCACAGATGGTGAGGACACGAGCTGCAGTTGCTGGTAACGTTACCTCCAGAGCAAATGTCGCTAGGGGCAGAGGCAGAGGCCGATGAGGAGCATGTGTCATAGCTAGAGCACCTACCAGAGCAGCAGTTGAGGAGCCGCCAGTAGTTCTAGTTAGGGGGCAGGTACTGGAGGCGCCTACAGTTACCTCCGGACTTCAGGAGACCTTAATACAAGTCCTGAGCATGTCTATTACATTAGCTCCGGCGGGGTTAATTCCGATTGCACCAGCTACTTCACGGACCAGGGAAGGAATGCAGACTCTCACCGCCCACACCCCAGAGTAGCGAGTTCATGTAGGTCAGGTTCCAGGTGTCATGGCGACACAGACTGTGGTTCCAGTTCAGCCCATGGTCAGGGCAACAACATCTGAGGAAGAGCAGCTTAGACTTGCAAGGTTCAAGAAATATGACCCTCTTACATTCAGTGGTTTGGCTTCAGAGTGTGCAAATGATTTTCTGGTGGAGTGTCACTGCATTCTCCGTACTATGGGTATTGTGGAGACGAGAGGGGTTGCTTTTACTACATTCCAGCTCAGGGGAGCGGCTTATTAGTGGTGGCGGGCATATAAATTAGGTAGCCCAGCCGAGTTAGCTTCACTTATATGGGTTCAGTTTTTAGAGATGTTCCTGAGAGAGTTTGTACCTCAGTCCCTTTAGGATGCATGACACGTGGAGTTTGAGCAGTTGCGCCAGGGCACTATGTCAGTGTCAGAGTATGCTGTTAGATTCAGTGATTTGGCCAGACATGCACCTGCTTTGGTCACTACAGTTAGAGAGTGTGTCCGTAGATTCATTGAGGGACTCAGGCATGATATTCAGTTCATCATGGTTCGGGAGTTAGAGTTAGATGTTTCATTTCAGCAGGTGGTAGGGATCGCTCGCTGTGTAGAGGGCATGTGGGATAAGGAGAGAGAGGACAGGCGGGTCCATGAGAGAGAGTACATACGAGATCAGGAGAGAGAGGACGGGGAGGCGAGGAGGCCTCGTAGACCGAAGAGATCTACTGGTCCTTATTTTGGAGGTAGGGTACGACAGGGTAGAGGTTTTGTGGGTCATCTAGTTCAGTTTGCACTTCAGGCTTCGCACAGTATTTCAGGTGCCCATAGGTCTCAGAGTACCCGTACCGCACAGTTCCAATAGCCACGTCAGCAAAGAGGTTGCTTCGAGTGTGGAGAGTCCAGCCACAGGGTGAGAGATTGTCCTAGACTCCAGACAGGTGTGTCACAACGGGGTATTCAGGCGAGTAGAGGGCGCCCTAGAGGGGAAGGCCCGGCCCGTTGATGTGTTTCATATAGTAGGCTTGGGGCCACTGTGCCAGATGATGTCATACAGGTATGCTTTTGATTTGTTACAGAGGGGCACCATTCGTATTTTGATTCAGTTCTGCTTATCGGGGCGAGTTCCCCTATTTGTTTTCCCACCTATTGGTGAGTTCATGACTTAGTATTATGTATATGTGTTTGCCCCTGTTGGGAGATTCTATGAGTGATAGCCGTGTCTATCGTTTGTTTCTATTCATTATTGAAAGTTACGAGGGTAGAAATGAATTCATGTTGTCTATTATGATAGGTTTGATGTGATTCTTGAGTAAATTGGTTACAATTTGTGATTTGATACTCTACCGGGGTGAGAGTTTAGTAAGTGTTGTGATTTTATTGGTAGAATTGAGTTAGTGGAAGATTTCCATTGGTATGTTGTGTATTCAACTTGTGATTCAGAGTTGAGGGTGAGACCCTTGCGATTCCATGTGATTTGATATGTTTGAGTCGGGCTGCGTGTCGCGATTGAAAGTTATATCAGGATGAGATCTTTGTGATTTGTTTATATACTTTAAGTTTTCCTTTTAAATTTATTTGTAGGATGGTACTGATAGAGAGTTGTGCCTGTCGGGCTTGTTTGGTATTTCTCTTATGTGTTTCTTTTTACATGTTCAGTCATTTTCGTTATGTGCTTCTTGAGTTTTAGCTTGCGGGGTGTGTGCCCGGTGGTGTCAGTTGTGACTGGTTGATTCGTGCGTATGGTTATGAGGTATTCGTGTTTCTTGCATCATTGTAAGTGTTGTGGAGGTTTGAAACAGGTTGCTAACGGATATGAGGCTAATTGTCGGTGCTGGTTTTGATTACGGGCAGCTATTGTGATCAGAAGTGTATTATGGGCTAATGTGTGGCGTGTCATGTTGAGTGGTCATACCTTGTGGGTGAAGGCATGAGTTGTTACAGCTGGTTGAGAGCGATACCGGTTATGGACGTAAAAATTGGGTCTTTTGAAGATAAATGGAAGGTGAGAATTTTGACTCTAAGGCTTATTGGTGTTGATAGAAAGGAAAAATTACAGTTGGGATGGTGTCGTCAGGCTTATGTGGATTAGGGTGACGTGGGGTCCCCGCGGCTGTATGTTGGATATGTGCTTTCAGTGATTTGAAGTCTTTGAGGCGATTCTTGGCACATTCGAGGATGAATGTTTGTTTAAGAGCGGAAGGATTTAACGACCCAGCCGATCATTTTGAGAATTTAAGTCCCGTTCGGTGGCACAAGGACCTGAACAGCTTCGTATTATGTGTATTGACTTGCGTGCATGGTTGAATTCAGTTACCGGATGATTCGGAGTGATTTGGGACACTTGGTCCCTAAACAGAAAGCTAAGTCTTAGGATTTTGACCGTAGTCGGAACAGTGTGAAGACGACTCCGGAATGGAGTTCCGTCGGTTCCGTTAGCTCCGTTGGGTGATTTTGGACTAAGGAGCATGTTCGGACTGTGAATTTGAGGTCTGTAGCTGAAATGGCAAAAGTTGAATTTTTGGAGATTTGGACTGAAAGTGGACTTTTTGATATCGGGGTCGGAATGCGATTCCGAGAGTTGGAACAACTCCGTTATGTTATTTGGTACTTGCGAGCAAAATTTGACGTCATTCCGGGTTGGTTTGATAGGTTTCGGCGCGAGTTTTAGAAGTTGGAAGATTTGAAAGTTCTTAAGTTTGATTCGTAGTTTTGCCATTTTTATGTGATTTGAGACCTCGAGCGAGTCCGTGTTAGGTTATAGAATTTGTTTGTGTGTTTAGACGGAGTCCCGGGGGCCTCGGGTGTGTTCCGGGTGGGCTACGAGTCATTTTCCTCCTATTTTGAACCGGTGATATCTGTCATCTGGTTTTCTCCTTCGCGTTCGCGTCTGCTTCTCTGCGTTCGCGAAGTGTAATTTTGTAGGAGGGAATATTTGTTCTTCGCGCTCATTCCGCGATCACGGAAGCCAACCTTTTCCTTCATCGCATTCGCGTTCATCCCACGCGTTCGTGTAGCTATGCCATTCCACTCTTCGCATTCGCGTTCTACTTCAGGCGTTCGCGAAGAGCAGTCGTTGGGCCATAAGACTTTTCCTCTACGCATTCGCGAACATGTTGTAGCGTTCGCAAAGTACAACTGGGCAGCTTTCCTTTTTCTTCTTCGCTAACGCGATTGTTCTTCCGCATTCGCGATCCTTAAAGACCTGGGCAGAATATAAGATTTCCAAATCGAGGTTAGACCATTTTTATCATATCTTGACTTATAGAGCTCGGTTTTGAGCGATTCCTTGTGGGTTTTTTCAAGCAAATCTATTGGGTAAGTGTTCTTCACCTAGAATTTACATGATTTTATCTTTATCTTTATCATTTAATTTGGGTTTTGAGTTGAAGAAAATGGTGATTTTTGAAGAAACGTTTCAAAATTAAAAATCATGATTTGAGGGACGAAATGGTATCGGAATTTGATAATTTTAGTATGGTTGAACTCATATCGGATTGGGTGTTCGGGTTTTGTGAAATTTATCGGGTTCCGAGGTGCGAGCCCGGGGGTCGAATTTTGAACCGATTTTTAGATTTTGATAAAGATTGAGACTTTATGATCCAGAATAGTATCTTATGAGTTTTATTTGTGCTTTGAAGTTATTTTGGTTAGATTTGAGACGTCCAGAGGTCATTTCACCCGAGAAGTTCATTTTTGAATATCGGTCTATCTTCTTTGAGGTAAGTATCTTACCTAACTTCGTGTGGGGGAACTACCCCTTAGGATTTGAGTCTTCTATGCTAATTGTAGTCCGTGTACGCGAGGTGACGAGTACGTTCCCGGACATATTTGTGGAAAATTGGCCTTTAGGGATTCTTAGGTCCTTGTATTCACTGAATATGCAGTTGTTCTCGTTATGATTATGTTTCTTAATTTACAGTTTCACTTCTACCTGCTTTAATTGGAATTAATTGCTTCATGATCCACTTTTGTGTTCATTTGATTCATATATGCCTTAGCTGAAATTGTATCTCTTCTATTGCCGTATTGTCTTTTCCCTAACTGCTTATCTTTATCTGAAGTTACAATTATCTCTTCTGTAATTGTTCATCCTTAATTGAGACTGTGATTTTCTTTATACTGCTTATCCTTCATTGAAGTTTTTGTGTCTCTTTCGTGCTTTCACAACCTTAAAAAAAGTTTAGATATCCTATATCTTAGTTGACTTATCCTTATTGGAATTATTGACTCGTGATATCTCCCTCGTTGTTGAACAATACTTTGTGGGTCCATTGTTACGCAATTTTTTCTCCCTTGTTGAGCTATTCATATTATGACTAGCATTTTCTATTGTGGCAACTCATTGTGAATTAGTTCCTCCGTTTCCTTGAGTTCTGGAATTTCTTGAGTTGATGTATTTGTTTTATCCTTGTATTATTGTCATTGTTGTTGTTGTTGTACTTATTGTGGTGATGCACGAGGTTTCTGGCGTGCGGTTGTTGTTATTGTGATGCACGAGGTTTCTGTCGTGCAATTGTTGTTATAGGGTTGCACGAGGTTTCTGCCATGCCATTGTTACTATTGATATTTGCACATGCGGCGTATATATATATATATATATATATATATATATATATATATATATATATATATATATATATATATATATATATATGTGTGTGTGTGTGTGTGTGTGTGTGTGTGTGTGTGGGTTGCACATGTGGCGAGACAAGGTGGGAACATTATTATGCACGTGTGATGAGACAAGGCGGGCATTTATTTTACTATTGCACACGTGGCGAGACAAGGTGGCCTGTGTCAGGGATTGATTTGTGATGGCCTGGGGGCATTCTTGTTGTTGATATTGTGTAGTGGTGCACTTACCTGTGTGAGCTTTATCTTGTGAAAGCTGTGAGAAACTATACTACGTGCTGTCTGTTCTTTTTCCTTATGCTTATTTGCTGGTATGGACTATGTTAGGACACTTGCACAAGCATACACATAGTTAAGTACTCTTATCGGATAAGAGGTGTTCTTGATATTGTTGAGCATAGATGCTCACCCTTCTTTACTTGCCCTCTATGTGAGAATGGCTCTATTGGCATATGAGTCGTCAGTGCGGTTATAAAGTGTTATGAGGGCACATGATGCCAATTGTTAGGGTTCAGGTATTGAGACCCGTAAGTTATGATTTGTCCCAGGTTCGGTACCTCGTGGAGTTTGTTTATTGAAAACCTTATGTAAAAGTAGTTGTAGTTGCTGAGTTACTACTTGTCCTTGCTATATTTGTGATTTCGGATTTAGATTGTGTTCCATTCACTTTTCTCTGTCATTTTTATGGTATTCCGCTGATACTTGTTGTTTCCTTTCTTATTGCAATTACTGTATTGTGAGCCATATTGCACAGTCTTTATGTAGATATCATATTTTTGTTGTTCATATACTTATACTTGTTGAGTTTATTAGAACAATGGGTGTCTTGACTATTCCTCGTCACTACTCCGCTGAGGTTAGTCTTGATACTTACTGGACACCGCTGTGGTATGCTCATTCTACACTTCTGCAAATTTTTGTGCAGATCCAGGTATTTGTTCGTTAGTAGCTGTGCGGGTCGTTACTGTGGAGACTAAAGGTAAACCTACTGCTGCGTTCGCAGGCTTCGGAGTCACCATCAAGTTTTCGTTTTGCACAGTTTATTCTTATTTTTGGACAGTTGTATTTAGAAGTTTTCTAGCAAACACTCTTTAGAGCTTATGACTTATACTACCGGTTTTGGGAATTGTAAATTTTAAGATATTTCTATTTCAAATTGTTAGATGTTTTTTTTAATAATGTTGTTGTTTTAATTAATGTTAGGCTTACCTAGTCCCTAAGACTAAGTGCCATCACGATACCCGATCAAAGGGGAAATTGGGTCGCGACAGTGGCCTTGTCGCCTTCGCGAATAAAGACTGGAGGGTCGGTGTCATTTTTGCTTCATGTTCGTAAAGAGTGAGCCGCAAACACGATGAAGGATTTTGGTCAGGGTTAATTTTGTTCAGAAATTCGAGAATTGTGCATTTTTCACTATTTTGAGGTTTGGAGCTCTGGAAGAGGCGATTTTGGAGATGATTTTTAGCCATATTTTAGGTGTCGGTAATTTCTACTTGATTTTTATTGCATCATGAATCCGCATGGATTTATACACCTAAAATATGTGTTACACCCCATGTTTTTGTACGTGAGAGTACGTCGTATGTAAGGCTTACAAGTAGGCCGGTCCAGGCCCAGGACCTGCCTAGGACCGCAGCCCATGTGGGCTTCTGGGCCTAAACGGTCCTTAACTGGATAAGCCCGTGACCATGGAGGTGGGCCGGTCTTCTAGGCCGGTCCTTCAGATTAAGCTCGCGAGACCGGGAACGTTTGAGACCGGGGCCGGACCGAAACCGGACCAGTCCTTGGCGGGCCTAAACGGTCCCAAACGGTCCCAACGGTCATAATTTTAAATATAAATCATACCGTTTGGGATTGCAAAAATCTGGCCGTTGGCCTTTAAAAAATAGCCGTTGGCTATTTATAAAATAGCCATTTAATCCCCCCAACTTTGTTTTAACCCCAAACTTTTTATAATTGCACTTTTTTCCTTTTTTCAACTATAAATACCCCCTCATTCTTTCATTTTTCTCACAAAATCATCAATCTCTCTCTAATTTTCTTTTATAATTACTACTATTGCTTACTTTATTGTTATAATTTATGAAAAAATTGTGAAGTTAGTTAATTGAAGTTTTCAAGTCTTCAACGATAATCAATTTTTAACAAGTTGTTCGTCAATTCGGTAAACTCGTTCCAACTCTTAATTTTTAATATTATAGTTTTGTTTGTTTTATTTATTTCCTGTTATTTGATTAATTACGATGTCTTCCTTAAAAAAACTTTTTGGGAAAAATAAGAAAAAATCCAAGAGTGGCGAATCTAGTGGCCAATCTGTTCCTCCTCCACTTCCCTCGGCTCCCCAACCCAAACCCCGTACCCGTCCTACACCTGCTATTCTTGATAGTGATAATAGTTTATTATAATTTACTGAGAGTCAATTTTGCCGTAATGTTGGAGTTGGTGAACAATTAGACCATAAATTAATGAATGCTCTTTATTCTAATCCAACAATTGATGAAAATGATGAGGATGAAATAGATTTTGATGAAACGCAACCGGATGACGATACACCCACTAGTCCTGCTCCTGAAGTTAACCCAACTAATGATAATCTAAATGATGCCCCGTCTGACCCTCTTGTTACTACCCCTACTTTTTCTAGACAACGTACCAAACGGACAGAAACATCTATTGTTTGGCCATTGTTTACTCAACTAATTCCACAAAATAAGGCTAAGTGTAAAACTTGTGTCAAGGAGTAAAGCTAAGTGTAAAACTTGTGGCAAGGAGTTAACTTTTAAATATTTTGGAGGTCGGAGGAGACGGAAACTTTGGCTAGACACATATTGATACACCCTCAAGATAAAGCCAAATATCTTCGTATGAAAGCCTTGGCCGAGGGGACATGTGTACCTACTCCTAGTCAGGCTGATCCTAGTATCGGGTCAAATCAATTTCAATCAGAAATTAACACTGTTACCGGTGGTATTTTATATTATGATCCAAAAAAAGATCGGGAAGAATTGGCAAAAATGGTTACTGTTATGTGCTTACCCTATAGTTTTCCTTCTAACCCTCACTTTGTGCATTATATTAGAAACATTTATAATCCTACTTATAAAGGTTTTCCTCCACAACCGTAAAGAGTGATATTTATAAATATAAACATGAATATGAACAATATTTGCGCTATATATTTACTCATATAAGTTGTCGTGTTGCTAGTACAACTGATATTGGTAGAAGTGATAATGACTGTGATTACCTTACTGTTACCAGTCATTGGATTGATGAGGATTGGATAATGCAAAAGCGCATTATTGCTTATAGAATAATTAATTCACGTCACACATGGCAGTTTATTGCTAGCACAGTTATGGATATTTATAGATATTTTTGCATTATTTATAAAATTATGTCAGTTTCAATGGATAATGCTACTAGTAACACAAATATTTTAGCTTTGCTTACCACTACACTAAGTCCTGCATTTAGTAACATTTTTCATGTTAGATGTATTTGTCATATTTATCATTTAATTGTGGGTGATGGTATGAGAATTTTAAATATTGAAATTGAAAAGGTTAAAATGGCTCTTAACTGGCTTTTTTATTCAAACCGTAGAAGTAGACTTAGAGAATATTTTAAAAGATGCGATGAATTTGGCCTAAGAGAAAGAAAGGTTCCTAAACCTTGTCCAACTAGATGGAATTATATGTATGAAAGTTTAGTTGTTGCATATGAATATAGAAACCCCATAAACTCAACGTTTAATGCTCATGTAAGTGATGATGATGAGCACCTTACAAATGCGGATTGGGCTAATGTTAAAATGCTTGTAGATTTTTTAGAAAAATTTCATATTGCTACAAATGAATTTTCTTGGCAATATTACCCTACTATTTCTAACAGTTTAGTTCATATTGCAGAACTTGCAAATTTATTTGCTCATTTTTCAGATGGTGGAGAAATTTATCAACTTGCTATTGATTCTATGAGAAAAAAGTTTAAAAAATATTTTTTCCCTATTCCCCCTATTTATGGTGTTGCTGCCTTGTTAAATCCTACTATGAAATCAGAAGGTCCTCAATTTTGGCATGAAACTGTTTATAATGGTTTATCACTTGAAGAAAAGGAGTTATCTAAACTTCCGGAAGCAATAGCCTCAATTAAAATAAACACTCAAACTATTTATAATGCCTATCAAGTTGCATTAGATCAGGCTAGACCAAATGTTCCAACTCCTTCTTCTTCTTCTGATTCTCAATAATCTAAAAGAACTGCGGGAGTAAGAGCACTTAGTGCTTGGGCGGGTTTCAGGGGTTCTCAACGTTCTACTACTAGTGATTTTTCATAACTAAATAAGCTTGAAGTTTATTTGTCACAGGGAATTGAGGAAGTGAATCCCGACGGATCCTTTAATATTTTGGAATGGTGGAAGGACAAAGAAAAATACTTTCCGATTCTTTCAAGGATGGCCCGAGAGAGTTTAACTATTAAAGCTTCAACAGTGGCATCGGAGAGCGCTTTCAGTCAAGCAAGACTTCAACTCGGTGATTATAGAGCGTCTATGAGGGAGAGCTTGAAAAAATCGGTACATTTCAGAGATTGGATCCGTTCGGAAAGAATAAATTTTGGACTTGCTGAATCACAACCAGAGGTAGACAAAGCTTACGAAGAAATGCTAGCTGAGCTTGCGGAGGATGCTGATTCGCCCGGAAGCGGCGATGACCAAGCTACTTTTCCGCCATCGCCAACAGAAATTCCTCTGGACCTTGATGGATTTATGAAGTTTGTAAGAGATACCATGTAACTTGTATGAAAAACAATTAGTATATATTATGTAACTTGTATTTTGGAACATCTTTATTAGTTTCTTTTTCTTCTCAATTGTGGTATTAGCACCTTGTTGTGCTCATTCCATTGGGGGGAGGAAGACTAAGAAAGATTTTGCCATATTTTTTTAATGCTATAATAAAATTATAACGCATTGCTTTGAATATCTCTTTACAATATTTTTGTCTTTAAATTTGAATTAAAAAAATTAGGTCACATATAATTTATAAGGAATTGCCTTAGATATTTCTTATTACCATCTTTTTTTCTCTAACTTCTATAAAATTTAAAAAACAAATATCTGTTGGGACCACTTAGGCCCACTTGGGCCCACTTAGCCCGGGACCATTAGTTCATAGGCCCGGTCCCGGGCCGGTTCCTACAAAAAGATCACGAAGCCTAGGACCGCGAAGCCCGTTTAATTTGGGACCGGCCTACTTAGCCCGTTTAGGCCCGGGACCGGCCCACTTGTCAGCCTTAGTCGTAAGTTAATTTATGTATGCTCAAAAATGAGATCTTCCTTGAAAGTACATAAAGTAAGTTAATCATGTTACCATGGAGGTAACAAATACTTAAGATCATGAATAACAAGTACCAAGAGGGTTGGAAGGCTTAGAAGCTAAACGAATTGAAGAAAATAAGTTTTGTCGAACGTCGACAAGCTGGGAATGTTATAACATGTACTTTTGGGGTGATATTAGGGTGCTTAACATGATAATGAGGTTATGTTAGTCTTATGATAGTCGTGTGCTATGTTTTGAAGTCAAGCGAATTGTGGAACAAAAGTTGGCAAAGGTCATCACAAGTTATATTCATAATTGTGCTGAAATTTAGGTCACATGTAGCTGAGCTTTTCTCCCATTAAATTTAGATTTACTAGATGAACCACCTACAAAATTGAAGATCTATGAGTCTAATTTCTAACACATTAAACCATTTATCGATACGACATTGTATCAGAGAGATATGCATGTTTTTGCGAGACAGCACAAGCGGCTCCCAATGGGACCCACTTAGGCGGTGGTCGACCTACTTCACTTTAAAAACGATTTGGACGACCTTTATTTATCGTTTTGAGACCCAACCTCGTCCCTACACTCCTCCTCATCCTCCTAAATAGATACCATAAGGGTTTGAAGTGATTCCAAAGTTATTACACCACATTTCAACATCAAGCGTTAGTTCTAGTTAAGAACAACACCTCTTTGAGGTTGTGTTGTCATTGAGGATAATTGTGGGCTGTGTTTGTCTGAAATTTTAAGTTGTTGCTACTTCCTAAGGTGATTATAACAGCCTACTAATTTTTATTAAGCTTTCTTGTATGTTGGATAAGTTGTTAAGATGATAAACTACAAGATAATACTTGGATTAGCTTGAGATGTTGTTGTTCTTGATGGATTGATTTGGAAATTGCTTTTATGAACTTTAAGTGTTTGTAAATTATGGAAAATAAGTTGGCTATGATAATTTTTGTATGATCATGTTGGTTTACATGTCAATCTTGTTGAGGAAATTGATAAATAGAAAAGGAAATGGCTAAAAAGCACTTGGAAGTTGTCGACAGTGATATTATCTTGTGTTGGGCTATTTCGGGTAACTTTAAAATTGAGTACAAGATTGAAAATCCTTTAAAATGTATTGGTTATTATATATTACTAAGTTCAACAATGAATGACAATGGGGTTGAAGAGTGGTAAAGGGATTCAATCCGAGCTTGCCGCTCGTCGTGATATGTTGATGACTTGTTAATGATATATTTTGTGCCCTATTGTTGATGTTGTTATTAATGTATTGATCTAGTTGTTGTTGTTGGTACATGGTATTTCAGGAGGGCCTTGTTACAGGGGAGATGCTGCCCAAATTTACATAAACGAGCTACTAGTTTAAGTTGCGAACTTAACCTTTACTCAACACTGATTTTGAATCTCCTTATGCTATGGTAGATTGAATTGAGTTGTTTGATGAATTTCTTGGAAGGTATTAAGGACTCTATGGGTTTAAGGTATGTCAAGGCTAAAACTTCCCTTCATTTTGGCATGATCCTATAACTACATTCGTTTGATAACGAGACATAAAGAGAAGTTCGTGTTCCTGGATTTATGTACATTATCCTAGTCTCATAAGTTAAAGAATTCTCCCTTATCAGGACTTTATATTCAGTTAAGTATTATTTCCTTCCAGTCAAGAGAGCAGAGGGTCTATATATATATATATATATATATATATATATATATATATATATATATATATATATATACAATATTACAGTAGTTTCACCACCATCGAGCTATAATCGGTGGGCAGGCCTCTATTGGGCAACCATCTGATCAGATGGTAAGTTATATACCGAGCCTACTGTGGCCGAGCGCCTATGAGCGAGCCCACAATGGCCGAGATACAGAGACTAGTATGGCCGAGCACCTATGAGCGAGTCTAATATGGTAGAGCAGTTACACACACCGAGCCTTATAGGGCCGGACAACTATTTTACTTATTATATTGAGAGAGTTGAGTCAGTATCCTCAAATTACCTTTGACTCCCAGTTACTTATAGTTATTATATTATCAGTTCAGTATCAGCTTTTAGTTATTCTGTTGCCTTACATAATCAGTACATTATTTCGTACTGACATCCCTTTTGTTGGGGACGGTGCATTTCGTGCCTGCAGGTCCTGATAGACAGCTGGATAGACCTTCCCAGTGGACAGAGTCAAACATCAGCTTGGTTGGTAAGCTCTACTTCCTCGGAGTTACCAGGTCTAAACCTCAGAGTCCATTTTATATATACAGTTTTGATGGGTAGGTCAAGGCCCTATCCCGACCATGATATAGTTCAGTTATCTCTAGAGATTTGTAAAAGAGTCCTGTATATGTTTTTATATCAGTATTGTTGCCTGGCCAGCCTTGTGTACATATTAGTTTGGTATTGCTTGTTGTAGACATTCATGGTGGCCTCGTCGGCCTTGATTTGTAAGGAAGGCCTCGTCGGCCTAAGTTGAGGGTTACCCATCTAGAGTTTACAGCAATAGAGTTGTACGCTCAGGCCAAATATGGCACCGGGTGCCGGCCACGCCTCCACAGGATTGGGGCTTGACAAAAGTGGTATCAGAGAAGTTCAATCCTAGGGAGACTACAAGCCGTGTCTGGTAGATCCTTCTTTATAGATGTGTTGTGCACCACATTATATAAACAGGAAGCTACAAGGCATTTAGGAGTCTGTTACCCTTCTTTTAAATCTGGATCATGCTATAGAGCTGAGTCATAAGAGTTCGAGCCAAGACTTATGTTTGCTAATGATATAGAGATGCTTTCAATTAGAAAAATTACAGTTAGCCAGAGGGCTAATACAACAACAGATAAGGGCATTAGTAGAGAGAGAATTCTTGATGATGTGGCCCTATTAGACCGTGCATACCAGATGGTGCACTCTAGAATAGTACAGTCAGATATGAATACCGTTCAGAAATATCTGAAGACATGTAGTGAAATCCTAGAAGGGATAAATATTTACCTTGATATGACTCCTGCCCCTAGTAAAAAGAGAATATTAGGCGACCCGAAGAGCCAGTGATATGGAAGAAGGGGAGATAAAACTGAAAGAATATTTTGTTGAAGTCTTCAGAATAAGGTAATAGACAGAGATATTAGCATGATAATAAGAAGAGAGTAAATGAAGCATTATGAGTAAGATGTGATAAAAGGGTGATAATGGTAAACCATAATATGACAGGATGACAGAGTCTATTGTCAAGTAAAGGAAAATACAAGAGGTGACATGCCTTAGGACTATAAAAGAGTATATGTCATAAAGTCATATTCTTATTTTGAGAAATGTGTTGGTGACTCCAACATGATTACTAGAAGGCTAAGTTAGACCCCCGGAGTAATAGAAATTTGTATGGGCTAGTAAAGAAGAAGAAAAAATCGAACACGATTTAGGGACCGAAGGATTTGATAATAGTCGGCATCGTGAGAATTTCAGAGATCGCGTTTCGGCAATGATAGAATGGACAACGGAAGAATAACCTTTAAAGGTCATTCATGAAGACGCTTCCCTAAAGCAAGCACTGTGAGCAGAGTTAAGCTTAAGGAATTAAGTGTGCCTATTACACCAGGTGTCACCCTCGCGCTTAAGAAGTTCATTTATTCCTGGTAGAGAAGGGTTACCACAATGCGAGTAAGAGTTAGTGAAGACGTGAAAAGATGCCGAAGATGAAGAGGTAAAATATTTATAACTAAATCTTCATAACATTAAATGTTAGTACTCCCCTAAAGGGGGGAATATGGTGTGATATGGTATTAAGTCTGAGTTAAGTGGTTCAAGTACCTATGAAATGGTAAAGGAAGAATGCGGTAAAAAGGTGAAGGGGATGAGATTTCATTTACTGAGATCCTACAGATATGTTACAACTCCAGAATATTATGTAAGCACGACACCGAGAATAGGCATTAAGGGTTCCCTGCCATGGTTTTAATTAATAAATAAGTGCAAATTGACACTTGA
This sequence comes from Nicotiana tabacum, assembly GCF_000715075.1. NCBI lineage: Eukaryota > Viridiplantae > Streptophyta > Magnoliopsida > Solanales > Solanaceae > Nicotiana > Nicotiana tabacum. The sequence continues at coordinate 74,696,110 of NC_134091.1, read as the reverse complement.
TAACCTAAGAGAGGTTACGCAGAATATAGATATGAGCATGGACTGACGAGCAGTTAGTCGTTGGTTCAGGAAGAGCCTAGTTATGTCTAGGCAAGATGTCTTAGATAAATTAGCAGATCATGCAAGATAAACGTAGTGAAACCCATCATATGAAATTTTGTCTCATAGATATGACATCGTAATCCTTGAGAAATATTCAGATAGGAGTTGGGGTATTTAAATGTACCGTATAAGTGTTACGGAAATAAAAGAGAGAGCCACTAGGGAGAAAATCGAAATTCCAATTCAGAAGCAACCCTACGAGCATAAGGGCGCGTAGGTAAGTAACTAAGGATAATTATAGGCGAGTAAGAACATCAGAAATTCCGTAGGGTATACAATGTAATAAGCTCGCAACTTTACAGGAGTCAAAGGGTCTCCCCTAAGTGCTACAACGAAAGACTAGCTGAGGAAATAAGGAAGAGGGCTTCAACATAAGCATAGTGACCTAAAGAAGAAATGATCTTGAAATAACATTCTCACTACAACATTGTATGCACTCCATAATAAAGTGGCACCTATCGTGACCAATGATGGGAATTAAAATCGAAAGTAACATTCGAGATCATATGAGTTGCACAAAATTCCAATATATGTGAGCACTAAGATAATCTAAGTATTCATGCAACAAGTGGCAGAATGACTAGGAAAAGTAATTGTTTACGTTTAAAGACAACGGAGAAGGCACGAAAGGAATTATTAAATCTATGACTCAGAGTTAGTTATGTTATGACTGCCCTTAAGATTTTAGAGTATTATTCATGCAGCATATATGTTGACATTCTTACAGTTATAGGAGTATCTAATATAAGTAAAAAGAAAGAATTGAGTCCATGTCACAGACAAAGGCTTGAATTGTTAGAAGATTATGCTATGGATGTTCCATAGTGTCCATGAAAGGATAATGTAATAACTAATACCCTGAGCCACAGATTGGAAGATAGCTTAAGCCTACATAAAGTCTATGAGAGAAGAGGAAGCTCAAGAGTTACATCAGCTAAGTAAATCAAGGGTCTGATTATTAGACCCAGATAATTATAGAAACCGTGATTCAGAACATTGCAGGATCACACTTAATATCAGAGGTACAAGAGAGATAGTACATTAGAAATATACTATAACGACTCTATGATAAAGCCAGTTAAAATAGTACCAGTCTCATAAGAAGTCAGTATGAAGCTCCCACCGAATTGTGTATGCACCAGAGGTGCAAGTATTATAGTAGAGTTTCATGTTGTGGATGTGAATCCTACCTATGTGGAAGGGAGGTTATGAAAGAGACAGAAATACGATGTGAGATTTAATGGTAAGTAAAGTAAAGGAGAAGAAGGGATGAATACTCAAGTGCAGAAGGTTGTGAATAGTCCATACTTTAGGTAGAGGGCTAGAAGCACTGTGATTTAGTATCCAAAAATGATAGCAGTGTTGTCAGTTGCATATCTTCCAACCTACGATTTCCAGGTACCGAGAGGTCTAGTTAAGAGAGTAAAGAAGAGTTATAGACGATGTGATGTCTCGCTTGAGGTTCCAGAATAACATAAGGAAATCTATAGTGCTAGCAAGTTAAAGGAAGGTTGCGAGTAGTATGCACAGATATATGTAGGTTGCAAGCTAAAGTATGGTAGAGAAACAAGGTTTTAGGTGAACACGAGTAAGGATAATAAAAGGTGAGTGAGAAGGTGATAAGATAGGTAAGGCCTCAGGATAAACCCATCAAAACAAGAGAGCTGATGGTTCCTGTAAGTTACAGAAAGCTCTGTATAACCAGAATGAACTCGGAGGAGTTTAAGACTAAGAGCATTTAGAAGAGATGAAATGCTGCCCTGGTAGTAGAATAAGGGTATAATTGTGATAAATGATAAGAAGATGACATTTAGGCTTTCGATTGAGTGTTGATTCAAAGAGAAGGGATTTCATAAATTGCATGGGATTAGAATACCCCATTAAGATGAATCGGGTTGGGATGCTATGAAATACGGTTATTGAAGTATAGTATTGTCCCTAGGTGGATCAGGCAAATAACTTCAGATGTTCTCTGATGAGACGTGAGCCCTAACGACAATGTATTACGTAATAGGTTTCAAGTTATCAATGGTAGATTACAGATCAACATGAAGGTGAATCAACAATAGCTGGATAAAAGTTACAAAGTATGAGATGGGATTAGGCTGTCATTCTTAAGACGAACAGTAATGAGGAAGCATTAAAGGACTTAGATTTATACATATTGGATAAGCAACGAGAGACTAACCTGGAGTAGGGTAGCAAACCTCGGTAATAACAAACTGAACTAAGTGTTATGGTATAGTATGACCTACCTAGATGCAGTAAATTCATAAGGATAGATAACAGAGGCTCTGAAACAAGATAAAGTAATAGTCGTAAGTTCGATAAAGTACCACGCGAAGGACTTCGGTACACCTATAGATGCCCAGAGGGATAGCTTGCCATAGTTCTATATATATTCACGAAGTGAGGCCTTGAGATTGGCTAAAAGCCAGAGAAAATAGGATTGAAGAGTTTCATAGGTGCCCGTACAAGGACAGAGTCATACATGATGCATGATAGAAGGTAGAAATAGTTACGAGATTGGAATAATTCCGACCACAAGTCATAGTGTGAGAAAGAGGCCTAAAGGGGGGAGGGGGGATGCCCTAGCCTTTGGATTTATTCACAGAATAGTTGCCTAGATGAAAAGGAGAGTACTAAGGTATTCGAAAAACCTATAAGTAATGAGACTGATAAGCGCATCAGTCAACATTCGAGGACGAATGTTCCAACGGGGAGAATGATGTTACACCCCATGTTTTCGTAGGTGAGAGTACGTCGTAAGTCAATTGATGTAAGCTCAAAAATGAGAACATCTATAAAGTACATAAAGTAAGTTAATAATGTTACCATGGAGGTAACAAATACTTAAGAACATGAATAACAAGTACCAATAGGGTTGGAAGGCTTAGAAGCTAAATGAATTGAAGAAAATAGGTTTTGTCGAAAGTCTGACAAGTTGGGAATATTATAACATGTACTTTTGGGGTGATACTAGGATTCTTAACATGGTAAGGAGGTTATTTTATGAGTTATGTTAGTCGTATGATAGTCGTGTGTTATGTTTTAAAGTCAAGCAAGTTGTGGAACAAAAGTTGGCAAAGGTCATCACAAGTTACATTCATAAATGTGCAGAAATTTAGGTCAAATATAGCTGAACTTTTCTCCCATTATTCTTAGAATTATTGGATTCGCCACATACCAAATTGAAGATCTTCGAGTCTAGTTTCTAATGCATTAAACCATTTGTCGATACGACATCGGAGTAAAGAGATATTCGCGTTTTTGCGAGACTGTACAAGCAGCTCCCAATGGGACCCACTTAGCTGGTGGTCGATCTACTTAACTTTAAAAATGATTTGGACGACCTTTATGTCATGACCCAAACCGCAGGGCCGCGACGGGCACCCAGTGCCTTACCCAACTGAGGAGTACCAACGTAACTTATCTTTCTTATCATACCATTATGGGTAAATGGGCCAGAAGGGGCGTCATATGATAATCAGAGTAAAACAAAAGGGAATACTCGACATAGGATGACCCAATATGTAGTACAAACTTATACATATGACATACAGGCCTATAAGACCAAAATGATCACTCGTACACTGAACATAAGCCGACAAGGCCATACAATCTTTCATATTTATGATATCTGTCTACAAACCTCTAAGAGTACATAAACATCATAAAGGCCGCGACAGGGCCCCGCCATACCAATAAATACATGTCCAAAGCATACTGACCAAATAAGTAACTCCGGAGCAAGTGGAGTGTACCAACACCTTCCGCTGAGCTGATAGCCTACTAGGAGGACTGTCAACCTATCTATCGGGACCTGCGGGCATGAAACGCAGCGTCCCCAGGCAAAAGGGATGTCAGTACAAATAAAGTACTGAGTATGTAAGGCATGAAAAACAGTATATAATAGACATGAAAGAAATATGGAGTAAAAGACTCAACCTGTAATTCTTAATAGCTCTGTGAATCATGAGACATTTATAATGTCATGCATATGTGTATAAATGTCATCCCATCATATCATCTCGGCCATTGTGAGCGAAATCATCAACGTATACCAGCTGATCAGGTGGTGATGCGTATATAACGCCATAACCTTTCCCCATACCCCATATACATATAATATATGTGTATATAACGCCATCTGGTCATGGGTCAATGTACATGTATAAATGAATGCAATGCATAAGAAGTAAGTCTATAAGATCTCTCGAAATGTCATAAGATCAATATGCCTTCGGGTAAACTTTATCAACTACGTATTTTTCTGAGACCCATGAACGGAAGATATAATAACAAGGAACATGGGGAATCAAGAAAATAGGCACCCCTAGTACTTCTATGAATAGAGTCATTTATGAAAGTTGTGCGTTTGCTCGTTTCATTTTGCATCATATGGGTCATGCCAAAAGAAAGAAGGAATAGACTTAACATACCTCAAGTCGTCAACGCAACTCGACAAAAGCTTACGACAACTAGCGCGCCAACCCTATAACAAAGAAATACATGTACAACTTAGATGTCGCTAGTATATTACGTATCTAAAACGATAACTCGATTCTAAAATAAAATGGGCAGTATTTTCCCTGATTTTACTGCTCTCTCAAGCCTACTATAGGCGAGACAAAAACACAATACAACCCACAACTCGAAAATAACCTACTACAATTCGGGACCTTTAATCTAACAAAAATCCCCAATATACCATAACACACCCAATCAACAAGTTATCAATTAGCTTGAAATTTCAATGACGAGCGACCAGCCCACTACCCTAGCACATGTGGCATTTATCCACATCCTTTTATCCTTCCAAACTCCATAAATCAGAAGCACAATTGGCCAACAGGAGTGGACTACAAAACAGTCCACTAAAAGTGAAATAAATCAAACTCACGTCTTCCGATCACCATCCCGTGAGTTCTAACTATTAGGAAACGAATTTATCAACCTTCCTTGATATTTAAAATCTTAAATACATAAAGTAGGTGTTTTCTTAACCATGAAGTACCTTCCAAAACTCAAACTACAAAGAAAATGAGAGGCGGTATAATGATACTTACGTCGTAGGGATCGTTCTAATGTTATTGCTTCTTGATTTCGTGAAAGGGATGTTGATATTGTTTGGAATTTCTTGGACCAGTTCTTGGAGTGCTTGAGATTGTTTTGGTAAGTATTCTCTGTATGTTGACGAGATATAAGGGGATAAGACCACTTATAAGCCCACCGCCTCAATTCTCCAAGCAGGTGAGTAAGCTGCCTGCTTGGCAGCTTGAGGAGTGCAATTTCGGACACTTGTATCTCTCTACTCCGATATCGTATTGACAAATGGTTTTCAGCTTTAGAAACTACACACATGGGACTTTAATTCCATATAAAGAACTCCCTATAACTCTCAATATATTGGGAGAAAACTTCCTCGCAACCGGGCCTATAAACCTACCAGTTTCTCCGAAGTGCGGCGACGTGACTTGGCGACCCTACTTTAAAAATCCATATTTCTCTACCACGATGTCCTATGAATAAATAGTTTTGACCGTTGGAAACTAGGTTCCAAGACCTTCAGTTTTGTATGAGATATGTTCCAAAATTGCATCATAAAGTTTACAAATTTAATTTCTCAAAACGGCTCGTTACAAGGCAATTCTTAACTCGATTTTTCCGTAAGTTAAATCTGATTTTTTTCAAACTTTATATTTTATATCCAAACATCATATATAGTAATATTATGACTTTAAACTCATTTAAATCATGATTAACAAGTCTCATTCATCCTAACTTACTTAACACTTCGATAAACCTTCCTTAGCCTTGTAGAAAGATTTTATCCTTTTTGAGCTTACATCAATTGACTTACAACATACTTTCACATACGAAAACATGGGGTGTAACATCATTCCCCCCTTTGGAACATTAGGCCTCGAATGTTGACTGATGCGCTTATCATTCTGATAACCTATAACTCTTACAAATACTTTATTACTCTCCTTGCCATCTAGGCAACTGTTCTCTCTATAACTTAAGGAAACCATTAGCTCTCTTGCTTTGATGGGCTTACTCCCGAGGCCTTACCTATGCTTATCACCTTCTCACCCATTTTTTCTTAGCCTTACTCCTATCTATCTAAAACCTTGTCACTCTACCATACTTTAGCTTGCGACCTACACATATCTATTTATACTACTCGCAATCTTTCATTAACTTGCTAGCACCATAGATTTCCTCCCGTGCCTTATCAGTTGCCTTTAAACTTAAGCAATTATTTTTCCTGGTCGTTTTGCCACTTGCTGGATGAATGCTTTGCTTATCTTAGTGCCCCCGGATACTGGAATTTCTTGTAACTCATATGATCTCAAATATCAATTTTGGTTTTTTTTTACTTCCCGTTCATAAGCTATTATAGGTGCCACTTTTTTTTATGGAGTGAATACAATATTGTAGTGAGACTGTTATTACAAGATCATTTCCTCTTTAGGACACTGTGCTTAGGTTGAAGACCTCTTCCTTACTTCCCCAGCCAATCTTTCATTGTATTACTTAGGGGAGACCCTTTGACTCTTGTAAAGCTGTGAGCTTATTACATCGTATACCCGACGGAATTTTTGATGTTCTTACTCGCCTATAATTATCCTTAGTTACTTACCTCCGCACCATTGTGCTCATAGGGTAGCTTCTGAACTGAAATTTAAACTGTCTTCCTAGTGGCACTCTCTTTTCTTTCCGTAACAATTATACGGTGCCTTTATCTACCCAACTCCTATCTTAATATTTCTCAAGGATCATGATGTCATATCTATGAGACGGAATTCGCTGGGGTTCACTACGTTTATCTTGTCTAAACATAACTAGGCTCCTCCTGAGTCAACTACTAATTACTCGTTGGTCCATTCTCATATGTAGCTTCCACGTAATATCTCTTGGGATATGTTCTTTGTCTTAACATACCTCTTGCACTGGCTCCTAATGTATTAAATGTCCATTCGTAATTATTCATCAATAACATCCTGGTTGGGAACTCTTAGTGCCTCTCCCCGGCGTCATACTTGCATAATGTTCTGTAGTGGTGATATATCTGTATGATCTGAATAAATGCTACCTCATCCCTTTCGCCTTTTTACCATATTCTTTCTTTACCATTACATAGTTACCTGAACCACTTAACTCCGACTTAATACCACATCACACCATATTCCCCCCTTTAGGGGAGTACTAAGATTTAGTGCTACGATGATCTACCTATAGATATTTTAACTCTTCATATTTGGAGTCTTTTCACATCATCATTGAACCTTAATCGCCTTACGGTAACCCTTCTATATCAGGGATAACTTCCTTATGTACAAGGGTGACACCTAGTGTAACTGGAACACTTAGTCGTTTAAGCTTAACTCTGCTCACAGTGCTTGCTTTAGGGAAGAATCTTCCTGAATGAACTTTAAAGGACATTCTTCTATTGTCTATTCTATTATTGCTGGAATGCGATCTCTGAAATTCTCACGATGCTGATTATTATAAAACCTTTCGGTCCCTAATCATGTTCAGCTTATCTTGTTCACTCGCCCATGCTGATTTCTATTAGTCAGGGGGTCTAACTTTTCCTTTCGGTAATCACATTCGAGTAACCAACTCATTTCTCGAAGTGAGGGTATGACTTTATGGCTTATACAATTTTATTGTCTCAAGGCCTGTCACCTCTTGTCTTTTTCTTCACTTGATTATAGACTCTGTCATGTCATATTTTGATTTACCGTTATCACCCATTTATCACCTCTTACTCATAATTCTTCATTTACTCTCTTCTTATTCTCCGACTAATATTTCTGTCTATCACTTTATTATGAAAACTACAACAAAATATTCATTCACATTTAGCTCCCCTTGCTTCATCTCACTAGCTCTTCGGGACACCTAACATTCTCCCCTTTTTTTTACTAGGGGCTGGAGTCATACTAAGGTAAATATTTATCCCTTCTAGGATCCCACTGCCTCTCTTCTGAAATTTCTAAATATTCTAGTATCAAAATCTGGCAGTACTATTCTAGAGTTCACCATCTGGGTGTCTCGCAAGGAGATCTATTACCACATTTGCACTATCTTCAGAAATGTTAGCTAATGATAACAATCCATCCACAATTTTGGGTTATTCTAACCCCAGCTAGATCCTGATATCCCATCCTTCTCTTAGACTATATCTGTTAGCTCCCATAGGGCATAACTGAGATGGGTGTGGCCTCGTACCCTTTTTCACCTTGCTTCTTTTACTTGTTGCAACTTGTATCTTCCTTCTGATACTCTTATTGCTTTTTACCATATGGGTGGATAGATATTCATGCCTTAGGGCTCCTTATCAAGAAGCTTACACGTCTTAGTACACACTTAATCTGCTGAAGACCTCACATTTACTCATCATAAGCATGATGCAAAATCGAGTGCCTCTTACTAAACTCGTTTACAGACACATTCAATCACTTACCAACTGTTTTTGTGGATGTAGGTATTGTTGTATTATGAATAAAGTAGAATTTAGGAGTTTGAATTCTTACAACTGAGCTCTACCACACGATCTAGAGTAAAAGAAAAGAGTAATAGTCCTAAATGCCCTGAAGCCTCCTGCCTATACTTGTGGTGCACAACACACCCATAAACAAAACTCTACTAGACACGGCTTGTAGACTCCCTAGTATAGAACTGCTCTGATACCACTTCTGTCACGACCCAGATTAGAGGGCCGCAACAGGCACCTAGTGCCTTACCCAACCGAGGAGTACCAACGTAACATATCTTTCTTATCATACCATTATGGGTAAATGGGCTAGAAGGGGCATCATAAGATAACCAGAATAAAACAAAAGGGAATACTCAACATAGGACGACCCAACATGTAATACAAACTTATACATATGACATACGAGCCTATAACACCAAAATGATCACCCGGACACTGAACATAGGATGACAAGGCCATTCAATCTTTCATATATATGACATCTGTCTACAAGCGTCTAAGAGTACATAAACGTCATAAAGGCCGGGACCGGGCCCCGCCATACCAATAAATACATGTCCAAAGCATACTGACCAAATAAGTAACTCCGGAGCAAGTGAAGTGTACCAACACTTTCCGCTAAGCTGATAGCCTACTAGGAGGACTCTCAACCTGTCTATCGGGACCTGCGGGCATGAAATGCATCGTCCCCAGGAAAAAAGGGACGTAAGTACAAATAAAGTATCGAGTATGTAAGGCATGAAAAATAGTATATAATACATCAACGTATAGCAACGTATGTGGGCGAAATCATCAACGTATAGCAGCTGATCAGGTGGTGAGGCGCATATAACACCATAACCTTTCCCCATACCCCATATACATATAATATATGTGTATATAGCGTCATCTGGTCATGGGTCAATATGCATGTATAAATGAATGCAATGCATAACAAGTAAGTCTATAAGATCTCTCGAAATGTCATAAGAACAATATGCCTTCGGATAAACTTTATCAACTACGTATTTTTCTGAGACCCATGAACGAAAGATATAATAATAAGGCACATGGGAAATCAAGAACATAGTCACCCCTAGTACTTCTATGAATAGAGTCATTTATGAAAGTTGTGCGTTTGCTCGTTTCATTTGTATCATATGGGTCATGCCAAAAGAAAGAAGGAATAGCCTTAACAGACCTCAAGTCATCAATGCAACTCGACAAAAGTTTACGACAACTAGCGCGCCAACCCTATAACAAATAAATACATGTACAACTTAGATGGCTCTAGTATATCACGTATCTCAAATAATAACTCGATTTTAAAATAAAGCAGGCAGCATTTCCCCGGATTTTACTGCTCCCTCAAGCCTACTATAGGTGAGACAAAAACACAATACAACCCACAACTCGAAAATAACCTACTACAATTCGGGACCTTTAATCCAACAAAAACCCCCAATATACCATAACACACTCAATCAACAAGTTATCAATTAGCTTGAAATTTCAACGACGAGCGACCAGCCCACTACCCAACCACATGTGGCATTTCTCCATGCCCTTTTATCCTTCCAAACTCCATAAATCAGCAGCACAATAGGCCAACATGAGTGGACTACAAAACAGTCCACTAAAAGTGAAATAAATCAAACTCACGGCTTCCGATCACTGTCCCGTGAGTTCTAACTAGTAGGAAATGAATTTATCAACCTTAAAATTTAAAAGCTTAAATACAGAAAATAGGTGTTTTCTTAACAATGAAGTTCCTTCCAAAACTCAAACTACAAAGAAAAATAGAGGCGGTATAATGATACTTACGTCGTAGTGATTGTTCTAATGTTATCGCTTCTTGATTTCGTGAAAGGGATGTTGATCTTGCTTGGAATTTTTTGGACCAGTTCTTGGAGAGCTTGAGTGTGTTTTAGTAAGTATTCTCCATATTTTGATGAGATATAAGGGGATAAGACCACTTATAAGCCCACCGCCTCAATTCTCCAAGCAGGTGGGTAAGCTGCTTGGCAGCAGCTTGAGTATTGCAACTTCGGACACTTGTATCTCTCTACAGCAGGAGATATTGATCAGTGATAGCAGTACACCTTCTTCCCAGCTGACTTGGTGAGCCCCACTTCATCCCGGGGTCATGTATCTTTTGTTCTTTATGTATTCTGTTTGAGGTATAGCCGGAGCCTTGTTGCCGGCATTATCATTGTACTCTTCATTATCTATAGAGGCTCCGTAGACATAGTGTGGGTTGTGTATTGGTGCTGGAAAAGGCAAACTCGTTATGTTATATTTGAATTACTATTTCCATTTTAGATTATGAAAAATGTGTGGAACGGAGACTTTAGAAATGAAGTAACTATTGGTAATGAATTGGTATTATAGACATGATCACGTTTGTGTCTAATTAATGAAATTATGTATTATCTTTATTCGTGGGTGAGTTTGGGTAGAATAAAATCTAACAGGCTTGCTCGGTCGGGTTCACTCGGTTGAGCGCCGGTCGCGCTCCTCGGTTTTGGGGCGTGACAGGCTCGAAAGGCTAAAGAGGCTTTTTCAAAGATCATAAAGAATGCCTAAGGTCATCCCTCCAACAAATCATAATTAACATTAGCATTGAAAGACCAACCGAGCAAGTTCTAGATGATAAAAGTAAACACAAGAATTATTTTTCACAAAAACTAACATATATGGCACATGAACTAGTCAAGATGGATAAATTTAACTCCTTAATAAGAACAATTAGAGCAATATCATGCGAACTAGTGGGCAAAGAGTCACAAAATGAGCCAAAAAGTTAACACATAAATTATTCTTCCCCATGCAACTTACTTTTTCCATTTACAACCAAAATTCGGAGGGGTATTCTTAATTCACACATCACATACAAGAAACTAATTTTATTAGTACCAAACAATCCAAAAGTCTCCACATAAAAAAAAATTCTAATTCCCTTAAGAAATTTGTTACGCCATCCTTCATAGGGAAAAGTCACCTGGTTCAACACAAAAATATTTCTCGGAAAAGAACCGTAGTATAAAGAAAACCCAAGGAAATTTATTGAAAAGTATATTACTAGTAAAGAGATAAAAAATATAAACTAAAAAATACTAAATAAAATAAATAAATAAAGAAAAATAAAATAGAATAACAAAAGCGACTAATCCGCAAATGTATCACCAATCACAAATTACGCCCGGCAAAGGCACATGATAAACAATAGTAGAACATGCCCGGCAAGGGCACACAATATCCATACAAAAGCATAAGCCCAGCAAGGGCACAAGTCAAGCATCAATGTACAAATAATGTATACTCCCTAAAGCCACCCCCAACTAAAAATATTGCAGTGTCCTCACTGCACAATATCAAGATAAAATAAGAGTAGTTTGAGGGTCTCCCTGAGGTCTGCATCAGACTAGCAGACTGTGGGAAAAGGCTAATCACTGTCGTGTAGAGCTCTCGGCCTCATTATCGTCGGTAGCATCAGTATCAGCATCAACAACATTCGACAAGAAGGAATACTCTTCACTATCATCTTTGTCCTCGACCGGTATCTTCCTGTTCAGCTGCCCCCATTTGAAGATGGACTTGATGCCTCTCCACATCTTTATCATGAACTTGCCCTTCTTCTTATTTCTCTCTTTCTCCTTTTGGAAGTCTTCCTAAAGATCTACATATGCCTTGGCCATATTTCCATAGGCTGTCTCGAGCCTGCTAACCGAAGCTGCCAACTTCTCCTGATACTCTTCCTGCTTCTTCTGGGCCTCCAGGCAGGTCTTCATTTCTTCCCTGGTAAAATACTCAGGCGTAGGCTGGGAGTATGAGGGCCCACTATGGATCTGTGACACTAAGTCACGAATGGAGGCAAGCCGGGAATTTAGCATCCTAAATGGTCCCTCGACCTGAGTAGCTTGTGAGGAGGACCCCTCACCTACATCAATCTCCATTTTCCTCTTCTTGCTCTTTACCACACTGCCTTCTCCTATCACTCTCAATTGGTGAAAGGGCATTGTCCGTCGGTATCAAATGATCTCCATACCATTCCTCAACCTGCGCACGCTGGCACAACTCTATAATCAATTATGGAAATATCAATGTCGAGCCACCTTGAAGCACATACTCCTTCAGCTCCTGAATGATGTAGTAACCGACATTCACTAGAATGCCATCAAGAATGCAAGCAATTATCAGGGCACTAGTATATGTGACATCAGACACATTACCACAAGGAGACACTCTGCTCGCAATGATATACAACCACATTTTTGCTTATGTCGTGAAATAACTACATTTGATGCCTATTTTCTTTTTAGCCCAAGTCACTGTTTGACCTGCAGGACAAAGCATTGAGACTAGCCAATCACCATTGTCGCATGTATCTCTTTCTTGCATTGGCTCGAGCGGATGATTTTGAATCCCATAGAAATCATTTATCTCTTTCTTGCATTGGCTCGAGCGGATGATTTTGAATCCCATAGAAATCATTTATCTCTTTAACTCCAAATTTCACAATCTTTCCCCTTATTGTAAGTTCATGGTTTTGGAAATGTGTACGCTTTAAGTTTGCATAAAATTCCCGCACCCACTCCTCGTTGGCCTTGCATTGAGTGGGGATGAAGCAGGTACATCCGCTTAAAACTAACCAGCCATGGAAATCCGGAAGGAGCTCGGCCACTTTGCCATCAACAATTCCTTTCTCAAGTTTAAGCATTTTCGTGAGGAGAATATCATAATACCGGTTTTGACAATCAGAAGACATGAATCTACTGGTATCATAGTTCAAATTTTCAGCCACTTCTTCAATTTCATGATCGAACGCAGCATTGTCATTCATGTTCGGGTCCATTTTAAGCTCAAAGTACCTTATAAAATCAAAACAAAGTTAGTCAGGCATTAGAATCATGTTGAGAAATTTAAAACAATGCAATTAGGCCAAAGATTCGAGCCAAACGGGCCCAGCAAGCCAAAGTTGCATAGCTACTATTTTTGCAAAAACTAACCAGTCACAGCACCTGCGAAAAAACCATCGCAGGTGCGGTTCCGCTTCTGCAAAAATTTCTTCGCTTCTACGAGCATTCGTAGTTGACCAAACATCGCACCTACGAAAGGGGCATCACAGGTGCGAGGCTGCATCTGCGACCCTTTTTTCGCTTCTGCGAGTGTTCATCGGGGGTTTCAAAAGCACAGCAACTGCAGAATTGTTTTTTCAATTCCAAACATTTTTTTATAAAAAATTTATGCTCAAGACTTCTAAATTAGTGCACTACATGAACATACGACTTGATTCCTCATGATTATAAGGCACATAGTAGCAAAAGTTCTTTCAGACAATTTGTCGAACATATGACAAGCACAAAGTAATTTTTGATTCTTTGAAGCAATTGGGTACTAAGATTTCCCCAATTGATTTTCATCATCAACAGCACACACAAACACACTCTCAACCAATGTCCCTCACTCTTAAAACTAACATTGATAATAAAAGGGGGGAAACGGGACTGTGCAAAAAAAACAACCATGGAAAAAAAATGAAATGAAGAAGAAAAAAAAGGAAGAAAAGAGAAGAGTAGAGATAAAGATTATACCTGAGTTGTCTTGTGCGAGGGAAATAGAGTGCACGAGCAGTGGAGATGAATGTGAGAGATGAGAGGAGTTAGATTTTGGGGAAGGAGGGTTGTGAATTTTAACAACTAAAGAACATACAGACTCTTTAAAATTACCCGATGAGTCGCATCTGTGGATTTCATACCACTTCTGCGACAATGCTTTTGCGGCATATGAATTGCTTCTGCAATATTACCACATTTGCGGTGTCCTGGGCGCTTCTGTGAAGCCGAATCTACGCAAATTTTAACGCAGGTGCAGTTGCACCAGAGTTCTGCTAGGCAGATCTGGGCAGCCACTCTTTTGGCTTGTTCCAACACCTCAAACTCCTCAATTCAACTCCAAAAAATCTGAAACTTGGCAGATTAGTCAAAAATATTATACTAAGCTATTCTAAAAAGGAAAATTTAAAAAATAAATTTTAAATTTGAAAAATGATGGGTTGCCTCCCACCAAGCACCGCATTTAACGTCGTAGCACAACGCGAGTCAACTTTACCACTTTTGTCTCCACTTGGAGGATATGAACTGGGCACCCAACTTGGAATCAAACTTGTGACCACGAGCGACATGGGGTGGTAAGTAAATGATCAAGCCAAGCGCCATTTGCTTCATTTTGCATTTCTTGGCTTTCATGTGAGGAATGTTATTTTGTGTTCTTGAATATTCAAATTGCAAGATGTATGGCTCTTGTCTTTCTTCTTTGCGCTTCCATATGGATTCACATGGCTCAATTCACATATCACCATGAAATGCTAAAATTGAAAAGTGCTTGGAATGAGATATCAACCTCCCAACTTGCAACTTTTTTCTGATTTTGACATCCTCTTTTCCCCCCGAAATAGAGTCATTTTCAACCATCTTTTCAAATACATCAATTGACTCTAATTCAAAAAAATTCTCCGGACCACTAACAAGCATGGATTCAGATGGCGGATGTTCAATTCTTGATTCCTCAAAATAAAGCTCACTTTCTTCCTCGAAGTTGGACTTTTCTTGAACTCTTTCCGCACTCTCTAGTTGGCGGGCATAATGAGCCTCAACCAATATTTTCATTTGATCTTCCAAGGTGCTGATATTCTCATCATTTTGAGTTAGTACTTGTTTCAAGTCCTCGAGTGCCAAGTTGTGCTTCTCCTCATTTTGAAGAATGGCCTCCAACATGAGCATCATCCTCTCATTTTGAGCATTTGAGAGTTCTTCTTGATTTGGATCAAGTGCCAAAGAAGGATTTTCGGCATCAACCTCTAAGAAAGGTTCTTGGCTATCATTCACTTTTGAGGCTTTTTGGACCTCTAAAGCTTCAAGCATTTCTCTCATTTGTGAGTTCAACCTTTCAAGCGCCAAATCATTTTTGAGAATATTTTTTAAAAGCTCCTCCAAGGCATTTTGCTCTTTGTTTCCTCCTTCAAGTAGGCATTCCATCATGAGCTTGAACTCTCCATTTTGACCATGCTCACTTTCTTCCACTTCCATATACCTATACTTGTCATCACAAAAAGTAGAATCATCATAGTGGGGTTCGGGGAAGGGAAGGACCAATAAGCACAACTATCCCAATGGCCATTTTAACCACCACACTTATCACATATACTCCACTCATGGGTTTGAGATTGTGCGCACAATCCGCCCCCGGGAGAATTTAAATAATTTTGCCACGAGTGTGGTCCTCCACAATAAGGACAAGGGTCATCAAAGTATGAACAACTACCATCCGACTAATTTTCATCATTTGATGCCACTTTTCAAAACTAAGAAAATAAACAATAAACAAACAAAAGAACAACAAGAAAAATAAACAAAGATAAGAAAAATAATGACACAAATATTCACAAGTTTGAACCAAAGCACGTAGCTTATTTCTCAAAACCACCTAAATACGCCAAATTTTCCCCGACAACGGCGCCAATTTTGATGACGTGCAAATCCACTACCAAAAGGTAAATGGACACGGTCGCATGCAATATAATTTATCCAACTATGAGTCGGGCTCGAATCCCACAGAGAACAATATATAGGCGATTAGGCGTGTAAGAGAATTATCACTTTTGAGAAAATATTTATAACTAACTGTGAAAATATAAACTAACCTAGAAAGCAAGTAAAATGATCAATGGCGACAAGCATGGATGCATTGAGAATTACACTCAAGTAACGATCTAATGTATTTCACGATTTTACAAATATGAGCGAGTTTATGTTAATTAGCCTCGGGTAATAATTCTTTCTTAGCTTCTTCCGAAGACTAACAAGACTTCCTAATTGAATTATCCCTAAAACAATTAAGAGATTAAGCACACCCGAATATGGCTACAAGTAAATCAATACTATCCCTAGGTAGAATCTATAAAGTGAGGGTGAACGCCTCAAGTTCTTGTTAATTAATCTTTCGCAACCCCAAATTATCTTTCACAAAATTAATTCGAAGTGAATGGGTGAGTCCTAGGATTGGCTAATCCCTTTGGAAATATTAAAGAATAAGAATAATTAAAGAACAATAACTCACGTCAATATAAATATAATTTCAATACAAAAGCACAATAAGATATTTAATCCACACTGTAAATATGAATATTCCCATAAATAAGATTCAAGTGCTGGAAAAAAATACTACACACTTAGACATTCAATACAAAGAAAGAAAATGAAGAAATGAACATAAATGGGTAATAAATTCTCAACGAAAAGCTTCAAATCTTCAAGACTCAAGTGTGTGTGCAAGAACCCTAGCTCCAAAACTTTTGTTCTCTAATCAAGAGACTGAAAAATAAGCTAAAGATCTGCCAAAGATGTGTTTCCAGTAAGCTAGGTCGTGTATTTGTGGGTTTGGAATGGAGAAAATGTGAACTGCCAAGTCTGTCCAGAGCTGGAGCATGTTGACCGCACCTGCGGAAATAATCATCACAGATGCGACTCTGCAAAATCGGACTTTCATTCACAGATGCAAAACTGGTGGAGAATCGCCTTCTCCGTAAATGCGGAACATGTCGCCGCAGAAGCGGCTCTACAAATGCGGATTATAAACCGCAGATGCGATCCCAGTGGAAGGTTGTTATTTTTCGCATATGCGGACCTCTACTCGCAGAGGCGAGCTCGCAAAATCGAACAGTGTTCCGCAGATGCAAAATCACTGAAGAATTTTGCACTACTTGAAATCTCTTTTGCTTAATTCCACTTCATTTGATTTCAATTCTCTTCAAGACTCATTGTACCTGAAAATCTAATAATGCACACCATAAATTACCTTATTTTATAATTAAAGGACACAAAAACTAAAGAAAAGAAACTAAAATAAATGGTAAAATCACCACTCATCAGTTGGTACATGGTATTGGAGGAGGCCCTTGTTACAGGCGAGATGTTGCCAAAATTTACATTAACAAGCTACTAGTTTAAGTTGCGAACTTAGCCTTTACTCAGCACTGATTTTGAATCTCCTTATGCTATGATAGATTGAGTTGAGTTGTTTGAAGAATTGCTTGGAAGGTATTAAGGACTCAACGGGGTTAAGGTATGTCAAGGGTAAAACTTTCCTTCATTTTGGCATGATCCTGTAACTACATGTGTTTGATAAAAAGACATAAAGAGAAGTTCGTGTTCCTTAATTTATGTACATTATCTTAGTCTCATAAGTTACAGAATTCTCCCTTATCGGGACTTTATATTCAGTTAAGTATTATTTTCTTCCATTCAAGAGAGGAGAGGTGTGTGTGTGTGTGTGTGTGTGTGTGTATATATATATATATATATATATATATATATATATATATATATATATATATATATACACACACACACACACACACACACACACACACACACACACACACACACCATCGAGCTATAATCGATGGGCAGGCGCCTATTGGGCAACCTCTGATCAGATGGTAAATTATATACCAAGCCTACAGTGGCCGAGCGCCTATGAGCTAGCCCAGAATAGCCGAGATACAGAGCCTAGTATGTTCGAGCGCCTGTGAGCGAGACTACTACGACAGAGCCATTACACATACCGAGCCTTATAGGGCCGGACAACTATTTTACTTACTATATTGAGAGAGTTGAGTCAGTATCAGCTTTCAGTTATTATATTTTCAGTTCAACTTCAACTTTCAGATATTCTTTTGCCTTACATACTCGGTACATTATTTTATACTGACATCCCTTTTGCTGTGGACACTACATTTCATGCCTGCAGATCCTGATTGATAGCTGGATAGACCTTCCCAATAGACAGAGTCAAACAGCAGCTTGGTTGGTAAGCTCCACTTCCTTGGAATTACCAGGTCTAGACCTTAGAGTCTAGTTTATATATACAAGTTTGATGGGTAGGTCGATGCCCTATCCCGACCATGATACAGTTCAGTTATCTCTAGAGGTTTGTAGACGAGTCTTGTATATTTTGTATATCAGAATTATGGCATGGCCAGCCCTGTGTACATGTTTGTTTGGTATTGCTGGTTTTAGACATTCATTGTGGCCTCGTCGGCCTTAATTTGTAAGGTAGGCCTCGTCAGCCTAAGTTAAGGGTTACCCCTCCATATTTCATAGTTATAGAGTGGTACGCTCGGGCCAAATATGGCACCGGGTGCCGGCCACGCCTCCCCAGGATTGGGGCGTGACAATATAGAATTTTGAAGGGAAATTTGGGTGTTTTGCCTAAACTTTAGGAGAGTATATTTTGGAAATTTGAGTACCGATTTGAACTCAGTTTTTGAATCTAATCACATATTTGGACTCGGCAGATTTTGGGGCATTGAGATTTTGTATTGATTTCAGATTTTGGGCATGTGGGCCTGGGTTGACTTTTGTTGATTTTTTTAGAAACTCATCAAAGTTTGAAGTTTTATGGCTTGATATCACTTCCTATAGCATTATTTGACTTCCTTGGTTGATTATTGGCTTGGATTTGTGTGATTGGAGGGATAGAGCAAGGTTTTTACGCGACTTGAGGTTGCAGGCTAGCCCGAATAAGGTAAGTATCTTGCCTAATCTTGTTGACGGATATCCCTTAGGACATGAACTTATTTGTCTAATTGGCATGTGTGAGAAGCGATGCATATGCGAGGTGACGAGCTCTTATGCGGGTGCTATGTATGATTTTGTAAGGCCCCATAAAATGTTGCCAAGAAGTTAAGATTTTGTGGTGCCGAGGTGGGCTAATGTGTTTCGAAGGTTGTACTTTTTGTGGTATAGACTTTTTGTGGTTGTGCAATGCATTGTGGAGTTGGTGGAAGAATTTGCAGAATATGGCATTTCTGCGGTATGCTATAGCAGATCAGTTCCGCTGGCCGCAGAACCATCGCGGATTTGAACAGAAGAAACTCAATTTTGACGGTCACTTTGTGGCCCACTATGTGACCGCATATCCATTTCGCGAGCCGCATATCCATCGCAGAATCAACATGTGGAATTCTGGAGGGATGATTCGCAGTCCAATATGCGACCGCAGAATTGATTCGCGGATCACAGTATCGGCCGCAGACTTCAACAGATCAGCCCAGATTTTGGATACCATTTTGCAGACCGCATACCTGTTTTGTAGTCCCATCTTCTACCGCAGACCCGATGCAGAAGTTGAATTTTGGGGATTTTTTAACATGTCCCTATTTTAATAAATAGACATAAGGGACGGTTTTATAAGGAAAAATTTTATGTTTTAAGAGGGAGGGGAGGAACTAGAGAGAAAAGGAGGAGCTCCAATATCTTCCACTTCAAATTGTTGATCAAGTATTGGGAATTCAAGAGAAAAAACTCACAAGTCTCCTACTAAAGAAGTAAGACCTTGTCCCTAGCTCACATGCAATGCTCTATAATGAATTTATAAGTATGGATTCTTATGTTGGTGCCTATGGAGTGGTGATTGAAAGCCTAAGCCCTCTATTTCGAAATTTGTTGTGCGTGACAGGAACGTGAGGTGAGGTCCTTGATTTCGGGGTGTGTTGTTGGG
Source organism: Nicotiana tabacum (assembly GCF_000715075.1). NCBI lineage: Eukaryota > Viridiplantae > Streptophyta > Magnoliopsida > Solanales > Solanaceae > Nicotiana > Nicotiana tabacum. The sequence continues at coordinate 74,675,955 of NC_134091.1, read as the reverse complement.
CATGTATGTATCGATGGGGGCGATATGGATATTGTTGAACTACCATGGGTTTATTATTGTATGAAATTGGTTGTGGGGCAAAGAGACTCTACCATAAAAACCTTGTAGTCAAACTTGCATACTATGTGTTTGATGAAATTCCTATATCATATAGGCTTTGAATTCCTTCCTAATTATGGCTCAATTAGATCATGTTTCTATAGATTGAAGTTGCTAGAGTAGTGGGGCATTGTAGTAATACTAAGGAATCTTAATCGAGGTATGTTGGCTAAACTCTTCCCATAGAATCGAATTCCATGAATGTCAAGTATGGTTTGACCAAGATAATCCTTATTGTGCTAAGTCGTCACAAATGTTTTGATGAATCAAATGTCGAATTACTCAAATCACATCTCAATTACTCTTATATATATCATTCCCCCCCTGAAAAATAGTCTAAGTATTATCGATTCATTAAATGGTTATGAAATCAATTCATGGTTTCATTTAAAATTACTATGCTTTTATTTGTAAATATTCCAATGGGTTATAAGCCCGTATGTATTCATGAGTTGAAGCTATGATTTTCCACATGCTTTATAAGTGCCTTTAAATATTTTATAATCCATGTCAATTGAAACAATGAAAGCATGAAGTACGAAATGCGGCCATCGTGCCCAGAATGATGATTTACATGTATGGCCAGAAGTGGCAATGAAATGAAAGAAATTATGAAAGGCTATGAAATGAATATGATTCTTTGATGTGATAATTATTTTTGGAAGTGTCGTTAGATCACCGAGGAAGGTTGTGTTATAAATGCCCAGGCCCGAAACTACACGTGCCGGTGTAGCAGTTGATTGAGGGGTGAGTGATGAAAATAAAGAATCTATGTTAAACATTATTAATTTTGGCAAAGATCATGTTTTAGAGCTCAAGTCCAAACATATGGACTTATTTTCAAGAAGCGCAATAAGTCCAAGAAGCTCAAGATTGATTTGAAGAAGCCAAGACCCTTTCCGTCTTAAATATGATTTATTTTATTCCTTTTAGAATAAGGATTTTCCTTTTAGTAGGATTCTTATTTCTTCTCCTTGTAGAATAGGATTTTACTTTCCTTGTCTTTAGTTATTTTATTTCCTTATTAGAATAGGAGTTATAATCATCAAAGAAGAGACTCTACGCCTATATAAAGAGTTCCCTTGCCTCGTATAAGGGAATTCACGTTTTTGGAGGTTTGTCCTAATTTGCAATAGAGTGTTTTTCTCTATTTCGTCTTCTTTATCCTTGTTTTTGGTTCCAAGCAAGGTGGTGATGGTCTTTATCTTGTTTTCAATTGCTTGTGGTCTTTCTTTATTGTCACGACCCAAGCCGATGGGCCGCGACGGGCACCCGGTACCTTACTCAACCAAGTACCAACGTAACATATCTTCCTTATTACAGCATCATAGGTAAGTGGGCCACAAGGGGCGTCATGAGATAAGTAGAGAAAACATGAGGGAACACCCAACATAGAATGACTCAACCTGATATAGAAACTCATATTTGTGACATACGGGCCTATAAGGCCAATGTGATTCATTATATACTTAACATATGGGCCGACAAAGCCATACAAGTATTTGTATACATGACATATGTCTACAAGCCTCTAAGAGTATATACTTATCATAAAGGTAGGGACAGAGCCCCGCCATACCAAACAATACACGTCTAAATCATACTGACCAAACAAGCAACTCTAGTGCAAATGGAGCACACCAACATCTTCCGCTGAGCTGATAGCCTACTTGGAGGACTCTCGACCTGTCTATCGGGACCTACGGGCATGAAACGCAGCGTCTCCAGGAAAAAGGGACGTCAGTACAAATAATGTACTGAGTATGTAAGTAATAAAAATCAATAAATAATAGACAATAGACATGAAAGAGACATGGGGTAAAAGACTCGACATGTATATTTGAATTTCTCTGTGAATCATTTAATATTATAATGTCATACATATGCGTATAAATATCATACCATGCATGGGTATATGCGTTCATAACATCATCAAGCCTCTGAGGGCATCCCATCATATCATTTCGGCCACTGTGGGTAAATCATCAATGTATACCAGCTGATCAGGTGGTGGTGCGTATATAACGCCATAACCTTTTTCCATATCTCATATACATATATGTACATATATATACGCGTATATAACGCCATCTGAAATGCATATGAAATACGTCAATAAAATCTCTCGGAATGTCATAGGACCATTATGCCCTTGATTAATGTCATAAAATAAATTTATCAACTTACGTATTTTCTGAGACCCATGAACAGATGATAGAATAATAAGACACATGAGGAATCAAGAATATAGACACCCCTAGTATTTTAATGAATAGAGTCATTTATGAGAGTTGTGTATTTTGCTCGTTTCATTTGTACCATTTGGATCATGTCAAAAGAAAGAAGGGATAGCCTTAACATACCTGAGTTGATTCTCTTGACAATCCTCTAACACATGTTAATTGTGAAAAAACACGGAACAAGTCGTATGAAAATCTCGAAGCAATCACATTACTATGCAAAGAAAATCTTGGCCGAAACCTTTCCTTAACAACTTAGCAACAACGTTGCTATTTTGGAAAGTAAATTAACGTTGCTTATGTCTCTTGGATGAGAAAGTGATTGGAATTGGAACGTTCTTATGTGCTTGAATGAAGCTTTCTTTCCTTAGATGAATATATGACTAATGACTCATCTTCCTAAGACTTAAAAAAAAGGATCTCTTTCCTTAAATGAATAATGTGACTCATGTTACAAGACTTGCCCACATCTCTTAAGCTTGCCACCTATATTAATGACTTAAGAGTCATCTTATGTTTTAAGGGGGGTTGTCACGTTCTTTGCTTATCTTAGAGGCTTAATTAATTACTATTATCTTATTTAACTAATTAATCCCCCATTAACCAATAATCAACAAATTATCCACATAATAAGAATTATCTCAAATTACATAAAATACTACTCACTTTTAATACACTTTGTACACCTTACTATTATGGCCATGTGGTACCTTATATGGTACTAGTCCATAAATATCGGGTATTTTAGCTCGTGCCGTATTTTATCCCAAAATATCAAACTTCGACGAAACTCACTTTCTTTGATTTGCTTACTCTCTCTCCTTCACGAATTCTCTCATCTCTTGTTTGAAATAGCATAATGCTTATAATCTCAAAATAATCTCATTCTCGAACTTACGTCGGTTAACTTACGATGAAATTTTAACGTACAAAAATGCAGGATGTAACATCTCATTTTCGAGCTTTCACCAATTTATTTATGGCGTACTTTCACGTACGAAATATGGGGTATAACATCATTCCCCCCTTTGGAACATTCGTCCTCGAATGTTGATTGATGCACTTATCATTCTCATAACTTATAGCTCTTGTGAATACTTTAATATTCTTCTTGCCATTTAGGCAACTGTTCTGTGAATGAATCCCAAACACCAGGGCATTCCCCCCTTTAGGCCTCTTTCTCACACCATGACTCATGGTCGGAATCATTCCAATCTTGTAACTGTCGCTATCTTTTATCACGCAGCCTGTACGACTCTGACTTTGTAAGTGTGCCTATGTGACTCTTCCCTCCTTTTTCCTCCAAATTTTAGCCAATCTCTAGGCATCAGTTTGTAAGCATATACAAAGCTTGAAAAGATGTCTCTTTGGGCATTTATAAGTACAATGAAGTGTTTTTCGCTCGATACTTTATTGAACTTACGAATATTGTTATATCTTATTTCGTAGACCCGGTTATCCATTCGTATGACTTTACTGCATCTAGGTAGGGCATACTATACCATAACTCTTAATTTGATTTATCGTTACTGAGGTCTGCTACTGAACTCTAGGTTACTTTCGTTGCTTATCCCATATGTATAAATCTATGTCCTTTAATGCTTCCTCATTACTGTTTAAGAATGACGGCCTAATCTCATCTCATACTTTGTGACTTTTGTCCATCCATTGTTGATTCACCTCAATATTGATCTACAATATACTACTGATAACTTGAAACTTTTTACGTAATATCTTGCCTCTAGGGCTTACGTGCATCGAGGAATATTTGAAGTGATTTTCCTGATCCACTTAGCGGCGATACTGTACTTAAATAACCGTATTTTATAGCATCCCAATGTGATTCACTTACATGGGTATTTTAATCCCGTACAATTCATGAAATCCTCTTCAAATCATTACTCAATCGAAGGCCCAAACCTCATCCTTTATCTATCACAATTACACCCTCATTCCACTACCAGAGCAGCATTCCAATCCTTCTAGATGCTATTAGTCTTAGAGATTCCTTTGAGTTAATTCAAGCTATACTGAACTTTCTATAACTTAGAGAAACTATTAGCTCTCTTGTTTTCATGGGCTTAATTCCGAGGACTTATCCATTCTCGTCACCTTCCCACTCGCCCTTTCTCAGCCTTACTCCTGCCATCAAACCTTGTCGCTTTACTATAGTTTATCTTGCGACCTATACGTATCTATTTATACTATTCGCAACCTTCCTTCAACTTGCTTGCACCATAGATTTCCTTGTGTTATTCTGGAACATCAAGCGACACATCACATCGTCTCTAACTCTTCTTTACTCTCTCAATTAGACTTCTCGATACCTAGAACCTATAGGCTAGAAATTATTCAACTGACGATGCTGCTATCATTCCTGGATACCGAATCCCAGTGCTTCTAGCCCTCTATCTGAAGTATAGATTGTTCACAACCTTCTGCACCTGAGTATCTCGTACATTGTTCACTTTTACCTTACTTACCTTAAAATCTCACATCACATCTTCTATATCTTTCATGACCTCCTTTTCACATAGGTATAATTCATATCCACAACTTGAAGCTCTATTATAATACTTGCACCTCTGGTGCATACACAATCTGGTGAGAGCTTCATACTAACTTCTTATAAGGCTGGTACTTTTCTGACTGGCTTTATCGTAGAGCCGTTATAGGATATGGCTACTATACTATCTTTCTTGTACCTATGATATTAAGAGTGATTCTGCAATGTCCTCAATCACAATTTCTATAATTTTTCGGGTCCAATAATCACACTCGTGACTTACTTTGTTGATGTAACTCTTTAGTTTCCTCTTTCTTCTAATCAGCCTTTATGTAGGCGTAAGCTATCTTCCGATCTACGGCTCATGGTATTACTTTAGCCTTTCATGGATGCTATGGAAAACTATGATACAATCTTCTAATGATTCAATCCTTTGTCTATGACCTGGACCCAATTCCTTCTTTTAACTTATACTGGAATCTTCTACGGCTGTATGATTGTCAACATATATGCTGCATGGATAGTACTTCAAAATCTTAAATGCGTTCATAATGTAACTAACTCTGGATCATTGATCGAATAATTCTTTTCGTTCCTTCTCAATTTTCTTTAAATGTAAGCAATTACTTTTCCTGGTCTTCCTGCCTACTTGTTACGTGCATACTTAGCTTACCTTAGTGCCTACACATATTGGAATTCCATACAACTCATATGATCTTGAATATCACTCCTGATTTTACTTCCCGTTCATTAGCCACGGTAGGTGACACTTTCTTAAGGAGTGCATACAATGTTACTGAGCTTAGGTTGAAGCCTTGATTAATAAAATCTCTCGGAATGTCATAGGACCATTATTCCCTTGATTAATGTCATAAAATAAACTTATCAACTTACGTATTTTCTGAGACCCATGAACAGATGATAGAATAATAAGACACATGAGGAATCAAGAATATAGAAACCCCTAGTATTTTAATGAATAGAGTCATTTATGAGAGTTGCGTATTTTGCTCGTTTCATTTGTACCATTTGGATCATGTCAAAAGAAAGAAGGGATAGCCTTAACATACCTGAGTTGATTCTCTTGACAATCCTCTAACACACGTTAATTGCGAAAAAACACGGAATAAGTCGTATGAAAAGCTCGAAGCAATCACGTTGCTATGTAAAGAAAATCTTGGCCGAAACCTTTCCTTAAGAACTTAACAACAACGTTACTATTTTAGAAAGTAAATTAACGTTGCTTATGTTCCTTGGATGAGAAAGTGATTGGAATTGGAACGTTCCTATGTGCTTGAATGAAGCTTTCTTTCCTTAGATGAATATATGACTAATGACTCATTTTCCTAAGACTTAAAAAAAGGGATCTCTTTCCTTAAATGAATAATGTGACTCATGTTACAAGACTTGCCCACATATCTTAAGCTTTCCACCTATATTAATGACTTAAGAGTCATCTTATGTTTTAATGGGGGTTGGCACGTTCTTTGCTTATCCTAGTGTCCGCAAATGCAAAAACGCTGGGCATAATGCCTTATATTCGAGGGTTCAACATTTTTATCCATTTTCGGATTATGGAGCTCGGTTGGGATGACCTTGGAGAGAAATGTTTCCACATAACTTGGGGTAAGTGTTCTTGACTCCCTTGTGATTCTATTTCATGAATTAATCTTCATTTTTGGCGTATGATTATCGAATCTTCAAGAGAAATCGAAGGAAATTTCTATAATTTCATAAAATGAATTTTCGAGTTTTGAATACCGATTCGGAGTCGGATTTGAGTGAAATTAGTATGGTTGAACTCGTAATTGGATGGGTTGTCGAATTTTGTGAGTTTCGTCGGATTTCGAGACATGGGCCTCGCTGTCGATATTTCAAGCGGAGTTAGGAATTTTTATAAATTGTTAAATTGCAAGCGTTGGAGTATATTTTGATTAATTTGCACGTTGTTTGACTAGTTTCGAATCATTTGGCATTGAATTGAGGAGATATGAAGGCGTTCGGAGGTTGATACGCACGGAATGGAATTTCAAGAGTATTGTTTAGCTTGCTCGGCATTGGATTCATCTTGTTCGAGGTAAGTAACTCTTCTAATTGAGGAGATATGAGGGTATGAACCCAGACAATATGTGTTATGTGTTTGGTATGAAGACGCACATGCTACGTGACGGGCGTGTGGGCATGTACCGTGTGAACTGTGACTCCGTTATTTCTGTGGTACTGTGTAGTTACCTAAACTTATCTGTAATTATGAAATCTCTACGTACTAGAGTTATCGAGCTATGATTCATATTGGAAACCATGTTTAGGCTACATGTTTATTCTGTTGGAACCCACTGAGGTCATTACTGCTATTGAGTTATTTGCTTACATTGCAATGTCATACTCAGTCATATTCATTCATTGCATATCATATATCAGTCTCTGTTGTTATTTATTGATACATCATATCATTATTGTGGGCTAGTTCATGTCATTGTGAGCCCGAGAGACTGGAGAGGTTGATAACTGAGTGAGGCTGAGGGTCTGATTTTGAGATATTGATACTATAGCACATGAGTTGTCCGTGCAGCACGTGTGTTTTCCATGCGAATTTTAGCACTTGGGCTGAAGGAGCCCCTCCGGAGTCTGCACACACACCCAGTGAGTGCGATTGATTAATATTGAGGGATGGATCTTCCCTGGACATGGATCTTGTCCTAAGCATTTATACCGGGGGATGGATCTTCCCCATGGTCTGGATTGGCCCTACTTAGTACTAAGTGACTGATGGTCAGCTGATGTATATATTCCGGTATAGAGCTTCCCTGGGCCAAACTGGCCATATACCGTACTGAGTGATTGAGCATGATGAGTTGATAGTGTGAGACAATGAGATTGAGTACTCTGAGAGTGTGAGTACATGAGTTCATCTCTAAGATACATTGCATTGACATGCACACATGACATACAAGCATAGAGATGTATCTTCCTCATGTTGTACGGTATCACGTCATTAATGACTTCTCACACATATTGGCATATAGGCATAGTGATGCACTTTACACTGGCTATCTGGAAAGAAAATGAAACATCTTATTTATTGTTGAAAGGATTTTTGGGAAAATTATTGTTTTCAAACATACTCATATTTTTGGCAACTTTGGTAAATTATTTGGGTTTTCACTGATATACTTGAAAGGCAAAATTATTTTCAGAAATGATGATTAAGCTGAGTATTTTATCTCTGAGTTACTTCTTTTATTACTTGCTTTACGTTGTTATGGACTGTTGTTGGATATTGGAGTTGGACTCGACCTTTGTTCCAGCTCGTCACTACTTTTAACCTAAAGTTAGGTTTGTTACTTATTGAGTGCATGGGGTCAGTTGTACTCATACTACACTTCTGCACCTTGCGTGCAGATGTTGGCTACTGATGTTGCTGAGACCGACGGGAGCTGGATATGAAGATGTACTTGCATTCCGGTTGTAGCTGCCTCTTATTCATGGCAGCCTTAGATTTATAAAGATTTGTTTATGTACACTTCGAACAGATGTTGTATTTATTTCATACCAGCTTTGTATATTCTAATCTTAGAAGCTTATGATTTATACTACCAGTCCTTGGGGAATGTATAAGATTTAGATATTTACTTTTACTTAATTATCTTGTTAAATTTTATTGGAATTGGATAGTTGATAACGGGCTTACCTAGCGGGATGGGTTAGGTGCCATCACGACTAATTGGATTTTGGGTCGTGACAAGTTGGTATCAGAGCTCTAGGTTCATAGGTTCTACAAGTCATGAGCAAGTGTCTAGTAGAGTCTTGCGGATCGGTATGATGACGTCCATACTTATCTTCGAGAGGCTACAGGGCATTTAGGATAATTTCCCATCTTTATTTCCTTATGGTGCGAAATTGATTCAGCTTGAAACATAACTCTTTGAATTCCTTCCCCGCATTCATGTGCGCATGTGACCACTCGGTATCAGCTATACATCACCGGCTTGTGATTCCATGAATGAGGTTCAAAATATGTATTCTGTATTTTGGTGATGGGCCAGTCTGGAGGACTTGAGGCCAATTTTTGACCGTAACTTAGGCTCGATAGATTCAATTATAACTTGTACAATTGGACTCATATGTTACACCCCATGTTTTCGTATGTGAAAGTACGCCATAACTAAATTGATATAAGCTTGGAAATGAGATGTTACATCCCCCATTCTCGTATGATAAAGTTTCGTCGTAAGCTAATCGACGTAAGCTCGGGAATGAGATTATAAGTATTACGCTATTTCAAATAAGTGATGAGTAAATTCGTGAAGGTGAGAGGGTAAGCGAATCGAAGAAAATGAGTTTCGCCAAAGTTTGACACTTTGGGATAAAATACGGTCTGAGCTATAATACCCCGTATTTATGGACTAGTGCCATACAAGGTACCACATGACCATGGTAGTAAGGTGTATAAAGTATGTTAAAAGTGATTAGTATTTTAAGTGAATTAGGATATTACCTAATTATGTTGGGAAGGGGTTAATTATTAATTTTAGTGGAAAATATAGAATTTGAAAAAAATATTATTTGGTGAAATATTTAAGTGAGATTTTTTTAGGGGACATCATCCACTTGGTATATAGAAACTTGGCAGCAAATGATCTTCTTAAACAAGCCAAAAACGTGGCAGCAAACCTACACCCATATTAGTGACTCTTAAGTTGTATGGTAAGGTGGCAAATTAGAGGTTTATGTGGCTAAGTCACCACATGAAGTGGGGCCCACAACCTACTAATTAAAGAAACTTCTTATCTCATTAGATTGGATTTATATTGAGGGATGGATCTTCCCTCGACATGGATCTTGTCCGAAGCATTTATACCTGGGGATGGATCTTTCCCACGGTCTGGATGGGGCCTACTCAGTATTAAGTGACTGATGGTCAGTTGATGCATATATTCTGGGATGGATCTTCCTGCAAGGCCCCGTAAAATTTCGCAAAGGAAAAATATTGAGTGGATTGGCCCTACTCACTAGGTGGTGCCGCCGACTGATGGGCAGGCAGAGCAAACTATTCAGACACTTGAGGATATGTTGCGCGCTTGTGTTCTAGACTTCAAAGGTAGCTGGGATGATCATTTGCCACTCGTAGAATTTGCCTACAACATTAGTTATCATGCTAGTATTCAGATGGCACCGTTCGAGGCTTTATATGGTAGGAGATGTAGTCCTCCCATTGGGTGGTTTGAAATTGGGGAAGCAAAGTTGATAGGGCCAGACCTCGTAAATCATGCTATGGAAAAAGTTAAGATCATTAAGGAACGGTTGAAGACTGCTCAGTGCCATCAAAAGTCCTATTCGGATGTTCGTCGTAGGGATTTGGAATTCAAAGAAGATGATTGGGTATTCTTGAAGGTTTCCCCCATGAAGGGTGTAATGCGATTTGGTAAGAAAGGGAAATTGAGTCTGAGGCATGTCGGACCGTACAGAATCCTTCAGAAGATCAGTGAGGTGGCGTACAAGCTTGAGCTACCACTCGAGATGTCATTAGTTCACCCGATGTTTCATGTGTCTATGTTGAAGAAAGTAGTTGGAGACTCAGAACTCATTATTCCGGTTGAGACTATTGAGGTTAATGAGGAATTGACGTATGAAGAGATTCCTGTTTCTATTAATGATCGGCAAGTCCGAAAGTTGAGAAATAAAGAAACTGCCTCCGTGGGAGTGCTATGGCGAAACCAACAGGTTGAAGAGGCTACTTGGGAGGCCGAGGAAGAAATGAAGAAAAAATATCCTTATTTGGTTGAATAGCCATGTATTTATAAAGTTGTGTTCTATGAAAATTCTAAGGGTTACCTTCTATGAATTATGAATCATTTGTACAAATTGACGTTAAGTGTGTTCCTTTCTGGTAATATACTGCTTGTGAGGCCACAGTTGGTGTTGTTTTGTGTTATGTTACGTCGTTGGATTATGTACATATTGTTAGGATGTATTTCTGGGGTTCTCTGGCAGGTGGATAGGCCCAGTTACAAGGGAGACTCTGGCGAATTTTTGAAAATTTAGGGAGTTAGCCAAATTTCGAAACTACTAGTGTGTGTGAATTAACAATTGAGTTACATTGAATACTAATAACAGATTTTGACCCTCATTCGAGCACGAATGATCCTAAGTGGGGGAGAATGTAAGGCCCCATAATATTTCGCAAAGGAAAAATAATGTTTCATGGTGCCGAACTGAGCTTACGTGTTTGAGGATTGTATAAATTCTTCGCGGCTCGCAAGATCGTCGTGGCTCAAACTTTTTAGGTCGAACAATGCATTAAGGAGTTAAGGAAACTTTTGGCAGAGAAACGCATTTTTGCGGTCCATTATGCGACCATAGAATCACTTTACGGGCCGCGTAATGGCCACAGAGTGAGGCATCTATGGGCTGGGTTGGGTGTCATTCTGCGATCGACTATGCGACCGCAGAACAGGTCTGTGGGCCGCATAGTGACCGCAAACCCAGGCAGTTTTTTTCCAGTTTTTGGCACCAATTATGTGATCGCATATGCGACCACATACCCTATTCTGAAGCTTCATTTTTGGGTTTTTTTAACCCGACCCTACTTCGATTAAATAGACGCAATGGACCATTTTTGAGCTAAAACCTAATATTCTGAGGGTAAGAGAGTGCCCTAGAGATGGAGAGTGATTTTCAACAAATTATCCTTCAATTCTTGCTCAAATCTTTGAAGATTAACAAGGAAAACTCACTAGGTCTTCATCCTAGAGGTAAGATTCTACACCCTAGCCCTTGATATAGAAATTTATCTAAGGATGGGTAATTAGCATAATAATTCTTGGGTATGGGAGTTGGTTATTTTGCATGCATGTGTTATCAAAGGGTGTAGGAAGATTGTGAGCTAAAAATGGTAAAGAGTGGGTTGTGGGATGATGGAATCCTCCTAATTTTGGTTCAACTTGTTATATTTCTAAAATAGATTGAAGTTGCTAAGAATTCCGAAATATTTTAAAGTTTAAGGAAGCTCAATTAAGGTATGTTGGCAAAACTCTTCTTTAAGAATTGGAACCCCAATATCCTTGTAAGTTCCAAGATAGTTATTACAAGTTGAGCATTCTAAATAAGTTTTGTGAGAAAGATATATGTTTAATTTGTGCTTCAAATGGTCTCATGATATTGTATTATAAATTGAGGATGTGTTCCAAACTATGGATTGTGTATCCACGTGTTATGATTCCAAGTCTTGATTTATGAGGAAAACTATCATACCAAATTAGGTAGACATTGTGATTGGGGTTACACCTCCACCTGCATATAATGGGGTGAGACGACAGGGCCGCTTTGTGTATGATTTTGGTATTGTTGTTTTACCTCTATATATATATATATATATATATATATATATATTAGGGTGAGGCGACATGGCCTCTTTGTGTAGGTATTGGTACCGTTGATGCATTCCCACCCGCATGTATTGGGGTGAGGCGGCATGGCCGCTTTGTGTAGATTTTTGGTACTGTGGTTATACCTCCACCCGCGTACATTGGGGTGAGGTGGCAAGGCCGCTTGAGTAAAGTTTTGGTATTGTGTTTACACCTCCACCCGCATACATTAGGGTGAGGCGGCGAGGCCGCTTTTTGTTAAAATTGTTACAGAGGATCTTATCTTGAATTCTATAAATGTTAATGACAGCTCTTGATAAGCTTGTTTTGGTTTAACCGGCTACCTATGCTATTCTATTGTCGCCTTGATTCATCATATTCATACTGTATTTCTGAGTTCTTAAATTGGTGTTTGGTTTTCATACTAGTACTATTCGACATGTACTAATGTCCCTTTTGTCGGGGGCGCTGCATCTTTAATGGATACAGGTGGTTCCACAGTGGAGGATATTGACCAGTGATCGCAGTGCTCATTCTTCCCAGCTGACTTGGTGAGCCCCATCTCATTCCGGGTTTGTGCATCTTTTGTTTTGTATGTGTTATCGTGTTTCAAGGTATAGCCGGAGCCTTGTTGCCGGCACTATCATTGTACTCTTTGGTATTTTAGAGGCTCTGTAGACATAGTGTGGGTTGTGTATGGGTGTTGGGAATGTTACACAAGTTGTGTTGTGACTAAATCACTTGTTCCACTTTGAACCATGAAGGGGTGTGTGTGTGTGTTTTTGAGACTTATTAGTGGAGTAACTAATAGTAATGAATTGGTATTGTAGATATGATCACCTTATTGTCTAATTAATGAAAATATGTATTATCCTTATTCATGGATGAGTTTGGGTAGAAGGAAATCTAATAAGCTTGCTCGGCCGGTTTCACTCGATTGAGCGCCACTCGCGCTCCCCGAGTTTGCGGCGTGACAAACTTGGTATCAGAGCCTAAGGTTTTAAAGTGTCCTAGGATGTCTTGGAGCCGTGTCTAGTAGAGTCCTTCTTATCGGTGTGTTGTCGACCACATCTATAATTAGGATGCTACTTGGGCATTTAGGAATAATACCCTTGTTTCATGTTCTCGATCGTGCGATAAAGCTGATTGTAAGATTGTTCCTCCTTTAACTCGTGCGTTGCTCTAATTTTTAGTACATGGCACCTAAGAAGAAGGCAAGAATTGGGCAAAGAGCCAATGTCACCCCGGGAGTGGCAGTTGGTCCTATATTTGATGATGCTGGTGAGCACCTGAGGGGTGAGGATATTCCCCCAGTTACTACACTACCTGATTCTACCACAGCTGATCAGACCGCACCTATCCCTACGCCTACTGAAGGTGCAACGGTTCCTCCAACTGATATTCCAGTTCCACCTCCAGCTCTAACTTCTAATTCTGGTGTTTCTGATGTTGATCTTAAGGGAGCCATACAGATGTTGGCACAGATAGTGGCTTCTCAGGCTGAGAGATCGAGTGTTGGGCCAACTTTTTACAGTCAGCCAGGGGAATCTGCTAGTTTCAGGGTGAACAAGTTTCTTCAGTTAGATCTTCCAGTGTTTACGGGTACTAATCCCGAGAAGGACACCCAGGACTTCATTGATGAGATGCACAGGACTCTCTGGGTTATGCATGCTACAGAGACGGAGGGAGTGGAGTTGGCCTCCTACCGCCTGTAAGGGGTGGACTATTCTTGGTTTGAGTTGTGGGAGGAATCCCGTGAGGAGGGAAGCCCTCCGGCAAGGTGGGGTGAGTTCGCAGATGCCTTTATGGATCATTTCTTGCCTGCCAAAACTAAGGCAGCTCATGCCGCTGAGTTTGAAAGCCTAAATCATGGTAGTATGAATGTGTGGAAGTACCATATGGAGTTTACTTGCGTGTCCAAGAATGCCATTCACATGTTGCCCACTATGGAGGCTAGAGTGCACCGGTTTGTGCAGGGCCTTAGCCCATTAGTTATTAATGAGGCCTCTACAACTGCCTTGAATTCCGATATGAACTATGGTAAGATGGTGGCATTTGATCAAGCCACAGAGACCCACAAATTGAAGAATAGAATGGAGCATTAAAGTAGCAGCAAGGCCCGGTCCGAGGGAAACTTTGGTGGTTCTTCCGGTGGTGGTGGCGGTAGGTTGGCATTCACGGGAGGGTCATCAGGACCATCTCAATCATTCGCCCCGTCTTCGATGAGTGCACAGTCATCTGGACCTAGTCAGGGCAACAGGGGACCCCACCAGCAGGGTCACCCCGACAGAAGGTTTCAGCAGCAGAGGCTCTTATGCCCTAAGTGTGGGAGGATGCACTTTGGGGCCTGCTTCATGGACCTACCTATATCCTATGGGTGTGGTGTGAGGGGTCACATTCAGAGGGATTGCCGCTCGTCCCACCAAAATATGGGCAGAGGTGCGGTGCATCCATCTAATTCTGTAGCTACTACATCCACAACACCTCCAGCTCGAGGCACCCCAGCACTCGCAGGGCGTGGTACAGCTAGGGGTGGTGGACAAAATCCGGGAGGACCCAGCAGATTTTATGCTATGCGGAGGCGTCGGGATTCAGAAGCTTCCCCAGATGTTGTCACAGGTATATTGTCTGTCCAATCCCATGATGTATATGCTTTTATTGATCCCGGTTCCACTTTATCATATGTCACTCCTTATGTTGCTATGGAATTTGGGATAGAACCGGAACAGCTTCATGAGCCGTTCTCCATATCTACTCCAGTTGATGAGTCTATTTTGGCCGCGCGGGTTTATAGGGATTGTGTTGTCACGTTGCGTGGTCGGGACACTGTGGTCGATCTTATTGAATTAAGAATGGTCGATTTTGATGTGATAATGGGGATGGATTGGTTTTATTCATGTTTTGCCAAGCTTGATTACCGAACTAGAACTGTTAGGTTCGAATTTCCAAATGACCCAGTTATTGAGTGGAAGGGTGATGATGTAGTGCCGAAGCGTAGGTTTATTTCTTACCTTAAGGCCACACAAATGATCAACAAGGGGTGTATTTACCATTTGGTCCAGGTTATGGACACCGATGCTGAGGCACCTACACTTGAGTCCGTGCCTGTTGTGAATGAATTTTCGGGAGTCTTTCCGGATGAACTTCCTGGGATCCCACTAGACAGGGAGATTGATTTTGGGATTGATGTAATGCCAGACATGCATCCTATATCTATTCCCCCCTACAAAATGGCACCGGCGGAATTGAAAGAACTAAAGGAGCAGCTGAAGGACTAGTTAGAGAAGGGTTTCGTCCAGCCGAGTGTGTCGCCTTGGGGCGCACCGGTCCTTTTTGTAAGGAAGAAAGATGGGTCACTGAGAATGTGTATTGACTATCAGCAGCTCAACAAGGTCACGATCAAGAATAAGTACCCACTGTTATGATAGATGACTTGTTTGACCAATTGCAGAGTGCTAGGTACTTCTCCAAGATTGATTTAAGATCCGGATATCACCAATTGAAGAACAGGGAGAAGGATGTTCCGAAAATAGCTTTTTGAACCCGATATGGGCACTTTGAATTTTTGGTAATGTCTTTTGGGCTAACAAATGCCCCAACAGCTTTCATGGATCTTATGAATCGAGTTTTCAAGCCTTTTCTTGACTCCTTTGTGATAGTGTCTATTGATGATATCCTTGTATATTCACACAACCGAGAGGACCATGTCGATCACCTCAGGGCGGTGTTACAGACACTGTATAAGCACTAGTTGTATGCTAAATTTTTGAAATGTGAATTTTGGCTCGAATCCGTTACATTCTTGGGTCATGTCGTCTCCAGAGAAGAAATTGAGGTTGATCCTCAAAAAATTGCAGCTGTGATGAATTTGCCGAGGCCTACAACCCCAACAGAGATTCGCAGTTTCTAAGGCTTAGCGGGTTATTACAGGAAGTTTGTGGAGGGGTTTTCTACCCTTGCCTCTCCGTTGACTAAATTGACTCAGAAGGCAGTTAAGTTCTAATGGTCAGATGCTTGTGAAAGGAGTTTCCAGGAGCTAAAATCAAGATTGACTACGGCACTGGTGGTGACCTTACCAAAGGGTGCAGATGGATTTGTGGTATATTATGATGCTTCAAGAATTGGGCTTGGGTTTGTATTAAGGCAACAGGGCAAGGTGACAGCTTATGCTTCTAGGCAACTCAAGAATCATGAAAAGAATTATCCAACACATGACTTAGAACTTGCAACGATGGTATTTGCATTGAAGATTTGGCGTCATTACCTTTATGGGGTCCATGTGGATATATTCACGGACCAAAAGAGCCTTCAATATATTTTCAAATAGAAGAAGCTAAATTTGAGGCAGAGAAGATGGCTTGAGTTACTCAAAGACAACGACATTGATATTCTATATCATCCACGAAAGGCCAATGTTGTGGCGGATGCTCTTAGCCGAAAATCTATGGGTAGTTTGGCTAACTTTGAGGCATATCAAAGGCCATTAGCCAAGGAAGTTCACTGATTGACTTAGTTTGGGAGTATGTCTTGCGGACTCTAGTGAAGGAGGGGTAATTGTACAAAATAGGGCTGAATCATTGCTTGTTGTGGAAGTCAAGGAGAAGCAATACAACGATCCATTTTTGGTGCAATTGAAGGAGGGGATTCATAAATATAAGACAATGGCTTTTTCTCTCGGCTTGGATGATGGTACGCTAAGGTACCAAGGGCGTCTATGGGTTCCAAATGTGGATGGTCTCCAGGAAAGAATCATGATCGAGGATCACACTTCTAGGTATTCCGTGCACCCGGGCTCTACAAAAATATATCATGATCCTAAGGAAGTCTATTGGTGGAATGACATGAAGAGGAATGTGGCAAACTTTGTGGCAAGATGTCCGAATTGTCAGCAAGTAAAGGTCGAACACCAACGGCCCGGTGGGTTGGCACAGAACATAGAAATTCCAATGTGTAAGTGGGAAATGATTAATATGGACTTTGTGGTAGGACTACCGTGCACTCCGCACAAGTTTGACTCAATTTGGGTGATTGTTGATCGACTCACGAAATCAGCACACTTTTTGCCGATTAAGGCTACCGATACAGCGGAACAGTATGCTCTGTTATATATCAAAGAAATAGCCAAGTTGCATGGCACTCCAGTTTCCATCATATCTTATTGGGGAGCACAATTCACTACTAATTTTTGGAAGAAATTTCAGCAAGGTTTGGGTACTCAGGTGAATCTTAGTATAACCTTTCACCCGCAGATTGACAGGCAGGCAGAGCGAACTATTCAGATGCTTGAGGATATGTTGCGCACTTGTGTTCTAGACTTCAAAGGTAGCTGGGATGATCATTTGCCACTCGTAGAATTTTCCTACAACAATAGTTATCATGCTAGTATTCAGATGGCACCATTCGAGGTTTTATATGGTAGGAGATGTAGATCTCTCATTGGGTAGTTTGAAATTGGGGAAGCAAAGTTGATAGGGCCAGACCTCGTGCATCAGGCTATGGAAAAAGTTAAGATCATTAAGGAACGGTTGAAGACTGCTCAGAGCCATCAGAAGTCCTATTCGGATGTTCGTCGTAGGGATTTAGAGTTCAAAGAAGATGATTGGGTATTCTTCAAGGTTTCCCTCATGCAGGGTGTAATGCGATTTGGTAAAAAAGGGAAATTGAGTCCGAGGTATGTCGGACCGTACAGAATCCTTCAGAGGATCGGTGAGGTGGCATACAAGCTTGAGCTACCGCCCGAGATATCATTAGTTCACCCGGTGTTTCATATGTCTATGTTGAAGAAAGTAGTTGAAGACCCGACACTCATTGTTCCGGTTGAGACTATTGAGGTTAATGAGGAATTGACGTATGAAGAGATTCTAGTTTCTATTATTGATCGGCAAGTCCGAAAGTTGAGAAATAAAGAAATTACCTCCATGAAAGTGTTATGGCGAAGCCAACAGGTTGAAGAGGCTACTTGGGAGGCCGGGGAAGAAATGAAGAAAAAATATCCTTATTTGTTTGAATAGCCATGTATTTATAAGGTTGTGTTCTATGAAAATTCTAAGGGTTACCTTCTTTGAATTATGTATCATTTGTACAAATTGATGTTAAGGTTGTTTCTTTCTGGTAATATATTGTTTGTGAGGCCACGGTTGGTGTAGTCTTGTGTTATGTTAAGTCATTGGATTATGTACATGTTGTTAGAATATATTTTCGGGGTTCTCTAGCAGGTGGATAGGCTCAGTTACAAGGGAGACTCTGGCAAAAATTTTGGAAATTTAGGGAGTTAGCCAAATTTTGAAACTACTGGTGTGTGTGAATTAACAATTGAGTTACATTGAATGCTAATAACAGATTTTGACCCTCATTCGAGCACGAATGATTCTAAGTGGGGGAGAATGTAAGGCCCCGTAAAGTTTCACAAAGGAAAAATAATATTTCATGGTGCCGAACTAGGCTTACGTGTTTGAGGATTGTATAAATTCTTCTTGGCTCGCAAGATCGCCGCCGCTCGGACCTTTTAGGTCGAACAATGCATTGAGGTGTAAAGGAAATTTTTGGCAGAGAAATGCATTTTTGAGGTCCATTATGCGACCGCAGAATCACTTTGCGGTCCGCGTAATGGCCGCAGAGTAAGGCAGGTATGGGCTGGGTTGGATGCCATTTTGCTATCGACTATGCGATTGCAGAACTGTTCTGTGGTTCATTATGCCACCGTAGAACATATATGTGAGCCACATAGTGATCGCAAACCCAGGCAATTTTTCAATTTTGCGATCGCATATGCGACCACATACCCTGTTCCGGAGCTTTTTTTTTGGGTTTTTATAACCCTGACCCTACTTCGATTAAATAGACGCAATGGACCATTTTTGTGCTAAAACCTAATATTCTGAGGGTAAGAGAGTTCCCTAGAGAGGGAGAGTGATTTTCAACAAATTATCCTTCAATTCTTTCTCAAATCTTTGAATATTAACAAGGAAAACTCATTAGGTATTTATCCTAGAGGTAAGATTCTACACCCTAGCCCTTGATTTCGAAATTTATCTTAGGATGGGTAATCAGCAAAACAATTTTTGGGTATGGGAGGTGGTTATTTTGCATGCATGTGTTATCAAAGGGTGTAGGAGGATTGTGAGCTAAAAATGGTAAAGAGTGGGTTGTGGAATGATGGAATCGTCCATAAAAGGACCTTGAAACCTTAATGCACACCTAGTGTTTGATAAAATGCTCAAATGAGCTAGAACCATTATCATCTTCCTAATTTTTGTTCAACTTGTTATATTTCTAAAATAGATTGAAGTTACTTAGAATTCTGGAATATTTTAGAGTTTAAGGAAGCTCAATTGAGGTATGTTGGCTAAACTCTTCTTTAAGAATTGGAACCCCAATATCCTTGTAAGTTCCAAGATATTTATTACAAGTTGAGTATTCCGAATAAGTTTTGTGACAAAGATATATGTTTAATTTGTATTTCAAATGATCTCATGATATTGTATTATAAATTGAGGATATGTTCCAAACTAAGGGTTGTGTATCCACGTGTTATGATTCCAAGTCGTGATTTATGTGGAAAACTATTATACCAAATTGTGTGGAGATTGTGATTGGGGTTACACCTCTACCTGCATATATTGGGGTGAGGAGGCAGGGCAGTTTGTGTATGATTTTGGTATATTTGTTGCGTAGGTACTGGTATCGTTGATGCATTCCCACCCGCATGTATTGGGGTGAGGCGGCATGGCCTCTTTGTGTAGGTTTTTGGTGTTGTGGTTATACCTCCAGCCGCATACATAGGGGTGAGGCGGTAGTGCCTCTTGAGTAGAGTTTTGGTATTTTGTTTACACCTCCACCCGTATACATTAGGGTGAGGCGGCGGGGCCGCTTTGTGTGAAAATGGTTACAGAGGATCGCATCTTGAATTCTATAAATGTTAATGACAACTCTTGATAAGCTTGTTTTGGTTTAACCGGCTACCTATGCTATTCTATTGTCTCCTTGATTCATCATATTCATACTGTATTTCCGAGTTCTTAAATTAGTGTTTGGTTTTCATACTAGTACTATTCGACATGTACTAACGTCCCTTTTGCCGGGGGAGCTGCATCTTTAATGGATGCAGGTGGTTCCACAGCGGAGGATATTGACCAGTGATAGCAGTGCTCATTCTTCCCAGCTGACTTGGTGAGCCCCATCTCCTTCCGGGTTGTGCATCTTTTGTTTTGTATGTGTTATCGTGTTTTGAGGTATAGCCAGAGCCTTGTTGCCGGCACTATCATTGTACTCTTTATTATTTTAGAGGCTCTATAGACATAGTGTAGGTTGTGTATAAATGTTGGGAATGTTAAAAAAGTTGTGTTGTGACTAAATCACTTGTTCCACTTTGTACCATGAAGGTGTGTGTGTTTGTTTTCAGACTTATTAGTGGAGTAACTAATGGTAATGAATTGGTATTGTAGACATGATCACCTTATTGTCTAATTAACTAAAATATGTATTATCCTTATTCATGGATGAGTTTGGGTAGAAGGAAATCTAATAGGCTTGCTCGGCCGGGTTCACTCGGTTGAGCGCCGATCACGCTCCCCGAATTTGGGGCGTGATATTTCCCTGGGCCGTATTAGCCATATACAATACTGAGTGATTGAGCATCATGAGTTGAAAGTGTGAGACAGTGAGATTGAGTACTCTGAGAGTGTGAGTACCTGAGGTTATCTCTGAGATACATTGATTTGACATGCACACATGACATACATGCATAGAGATGTATCTTCCTCATACTATACGGTATCACGTCATTCATGACTTCTCACACATATTGGCATACGGGCATAGTGATGCATTTTACACTGGCTATCTGGAAAGAAAATGAAATATTTTATTTATTGTTGAAAAGATTTTTGGGAAAATTACTGTGTTCAAACTTACTCATGCTTTTGGAAACTTCGGTAAACGATTTGGGTTTTCACTGATATACTTGAAAGGCAGAACTATTTTCAGAAATCATGATTAAGCTGGGCATTTTATCTCTGAGTTACTTATTTTATTACTTGCTTTACGTTGTTACGAACTGTTGTTGGCTATTGGTGTTGTACCCGACCTTTGTTCCAGCTCGTCACTACTTTCAACCTAAGGTTAGGTTTGTTACTTATTTAGTACATGTGGTCTGTTGTACTCATACTACACTTCTGCACCTTGCGTGTAGATGTTGGCTGCTGATGTTGCTGAGACCGACGGGAGCTGGATTTGAAGATGTACCCGCGTTTCGGTTGTAGCTGCCTCTTGTTCATGGTAGCCTTAGATTTATAAAGATCTGTTTATGTACACTTCGAACAAATGTTGTATTTATTTCATACCAATTTTGTATATTCCGATCTTAGAAACTCATGATTTGTACTACCAGTCCTTGGGGAATGTATAATATTTAGATATTTTCTTTTACTTAATTGTCTTGTTAAATTTCATTGAAATTGTATAGTTGATAACTGGCTTACCTAGCGGGTTGGATTAGGTGCCATCACAGCTAATTGGATTTTGTGTCGTGACAATAGGTTAGAAAAATGCAACTAAGGGCATGGAGGAAATTAAGTTCAACAAAATCATGGAAGTTTCCATTATTGTGCCATTTGTGGAGCCTATAGACTCGAGGACGAATCTTTCTCAACCAGGGGTGAATGATGAAAATGAAGAATCTATGTTAATCTTTATTAATTTTGGGAAAGATCATGTTTTAGAGCTGAAGTACAAACATATGGACTTATTTTCAAGAAGCGCAAGAAGTCCAAGAAACTCAAGATCGATTTCAAGAATCCAAGACCCTTTCCATCTTAAAATAGGATTTATTTTATTCCTTTTAGAATAAGGATTTTCTTTTTAGTATGATTCTTGTTTCTTTTCCTTGTAGAATAGGGATTTTACTTTCCTTGTCTTTAGTTATTAGATTTCCTTATTAGAATAGTAATTTTAGTCATCAAAAAAGAGACTCTAGGTAGATAAAGGGTTCTCTTGCCTTGTAGAAGGGAATTCACGTTATTGGAGGTTTGCTCTAATTTGCAATAGAGTGTTTTTCTCTATTTCATCTTCTTTATCCTTGTTTTTGGTTCCAAGCAAGGTGGTGATAGTCTTTATCTTGTTTTCAATTGCGTGTGGTGTTTCTTTATCATGTTAATTGATTCCAAATGGTGACTTTAGGAACTTTTCATTCAAGAATACGTTTCTTGATCTAAATTCATTCTTTTGATATCCTAGAATCAGAACTTTCCTTGAACCGGTACAACATCAATATTTACTTGTTTTTAATGAGTAAATAGTCTTTCCTATAGTTCATATTTTCATCTTTCACCTTGTTTTTGAATCATCATAATCTCAGTCCTTAAATATGAGATACGTTATTTCTGGAAATCGGCCCACAAACTACGTTTTTGTTTCAAAATCTTGATCTTGGTCGGTTGTTTCTTTGTTAACTCGAAGAATCACATTAGTGAGTCCCTATTATATTATGGTGATATTATTCCCCTTGATTGGGTTGAGTTGATACCTAGCTAGGACATGTCGAACCACACGACATTATGGTAAGATGGCCAAGTCCATCGAGCGGAGATCAGACGCTATGCTGCACACATGGTGGTATTGTGTTTCTATGTCCACCCACATACTTTGGGGTGAGACGGTTTAGCCGGTTGAGCAGTGATCAGACTCCATGCCATAGGCATTGCGGTGTGTTGGTACTAAGGATCTCCCAACCAAAATTGAATATGTTTAGTTGATGATTTACTTAGTTTAACTTGGCATTTAGATATTATTGATAATCTTACTGTTTCCATATTTCTCTCCTATTATGTTGGCATTCCATTCCATGATAGGGTATTTAGCTTTACATACTAGTACTATTCCTTATGTGCCAATGTCCCTTTTGTCGGGGGCGTTGCATCTTTAATGGATGCATGTGGTTCCTTAGCATGTGGCATTGATCCTTGATAGAACCATACCCTACACTTAGTGGATTTTGGTGAGCCCTATTCTATACCGGGGCCCATCTCTTGTATAGTCTTCATGTACATTACTTTGGAGGTATAGCCAGGGCCTTGTCACTGGCATTTCCATATTGTACTCATACTCCCTTAGAGGTTCTGTAGACATGTTGTAGGTTATATTTTGATTGAGATAACAATCTTGAATGTTGTAGTTTTCAAACATGTTTCAACTTCTAAACTATGAACTTATGATATATTGGAAATCGTAAATGAAGTTTCTATAAGCAATGAAATTGGTGTTGTACATGTTATTCTCTCGCATGTATATATCTTGATATTCTTCCTCACACTATTCATGGGTTAGGTTGGGTAGAAGTTATCAAGTAGGCCTGCTTGACTCAGATTAGGATAACTCGGTTGAGTGCCGATCGCGCTCCCCAGGGTTGGGGCATGACAATCTTGGTATCAGAACATAAGGTTTTAATGTGTCCCAGGATGTCTCAAAGCCGTGTCTAGTAGAGTCCTTCTTATCGTTGTATTGTCGACAACATCTATAATTAGGAGGCTATTTGGGAATTTAGGAATGTCACTGTTCTTTGATATTCTAGATCGTGTGATAAAGATGATTGTAAGCATGTTCCCCTTTTTAACTCGTGCATTGTTTTAATTTTCAGTACATGGCACCTAAGAAGAAGGAAAGGAGTGGCCAATGGGCCAATTCCACCCCAGGAGTGGTAGTTTATACTATACCTGATGTTACAGGTAAGCACCTGAAGGGTGAAGACATTCCCCCAACCACAACGCCTCCTGATTCTACTACTCCTACTGAGAATGAAATGATTCCTCCTCCAACTGATATTGCAGTTCCACCTCCAGCCTCAACTTCCGGTCCTAGTGTTTTTTATGGGAACCTTAGGGGAGCCATATAGATGTTGACTCAGATAGTGGCTTCCTAGGACGAGAGATTGAATGCTACACCTACTTTCTCCAGCTAGCATGGGGATTCAGCTAGTTCTAGCGTGAACACATTTCTTCAGTTGGATCCTCCAGTAATTACGGGTACTAAGCCCGATGAGGACCCCAAAGAATTTATAGATGAAATGCACAAGGCCCTCCGTGTTATGTGTGCCACTGAGAAGAAGTAGTGGAATTGGCCTCCTATCGCCTAAAGGAAGTGGTGTATTCTCGGTTTGAGATATGGGAGGAGTCCCGTCAGGAGGGGAGCCCTCTGACGAAGTGGAGTGAGTTTGCATATGCTTTCATTGATCATTTCTTGCCTGCCGAGACTAGGGCAGTCCGTGCAACCGAGTTTGAGAACTTGAAGCAATGTAGCATGAGTGTGTGGGACTAACATATGAGATTCTTGCACCTATCCAAGTATGTTATTTACACGTTGCCCACTATGGAGGCCAGGGTTCACAGGTTTCTGCACGGCCTTAGCACTTTTATTATTAATGCGGCTGCCACAACTGCCTTGAGTTCTGATATGAACTATGGGAAGATTGTGGCATTTTCCCAAGCCAAAGAGACCCGAATATTAAAGAACATAATGGAGCGAGAGGGTAACAAGAAGGCTCGGTCCACGGGAAACTTTGGTGGCTCTTCCAGTGGTGGTAGTGGTGGAAGGTCAGTATTCAAGGGAGGGTCGTCTGGACCGACACAATCCTTTGCTCAGTCTTCAGCTAGTTCACTACCATCAGGTCTAGCTCAGCAGCAGTGGAGTCGCTGCAATCCCAGTTAGGGCAATAGGCGACCTTATTAGTAGGGTCAGTCGGGCGAGAGATTTCCGCCACAGCGGAGGCCCTCCCGCCCTAGGTATGGGAAGTGGCACTTGAGAGTCTGTTAAACATACCACCTCATATGCTATGGGTGTGGTATTAGGGGTCATATTCAGAGATATTATCGTGCATCCCGCCAGAGAGGGTAGAGGTATGGTGCAGCTAGCCAATTCAGGAGCCACCACTTCTGTAGCACCTCCTCCGGCTCGAGGTACTCCGACACCCGCAGGACGCGGTGTACCGAGGGGTTGTGCACCAGGTTCGGGAGGACTTAGTAGATTCTATTCCATGAGGGGCCTCCAGAGTTTAGAGGCTTCTCCAGATGTTTTCAAAGGTATATTGACTGTCCAATCTCATGATATGTATGCTCTTATAGATCTAGGTTCCACCTTGTCATATGTCACTTCTTATGTTGCTATGGAATTCGGGATAGAACCGAAACAACTTCGTGGGTTGTTCTCTGTATCTACTCCAGTAGGTGAGTTTATTGTGTCCACGTGGTTTTATATGGATTATACTATCACAGTGCATGATCGAGACACCTTGGCCAACCTCATTGAATTTGCGATGGTGGATTTTGATGTAATAATGGGAATGTACTGGCTTTACACATGTTTTGCCAAGATTGATTGCCGGACAAAAACCGTTAGGTTCGAGTTTCAGAACAAGCCAATCATTGAGCGAAAGGGGTATGATTTTGTGCCAAATGGTAGGCTTATTTCTTACCTTAAGGCCGCGAAGATGATTAGCAAGGGGTGTATCTACCACTTGCTCCGAGTCTCGGACACTAGTGTTGAGGCACCGACACTTGAGTCTGTGCCGGTTGTGAATGAATTTCTAGAGGTCTTTCCTGATGAGCTTCCTGGGATCCCATCCGACAGGGAGATTGATTTTGTGATCGATGTGTTGCCAGGCATGTAACCTATATCAATTTCACCCTACAGAATGACCCCTGCAGAATTGAAGGAACTGAATGAGCAGTTGAAGAATTCGCTAGAGAAGGGTTTCATTTGACCAAGTTTTTTGCCTTGGGGTGCATCAGTTCTCTTTGTAAGGAAGAAGGATGGGTCATTGACGATGTGTATTGACAATTGGCAGCTTAACAAGGTCGCAATCAAGAATAAGTACTTGTTGCCAAGGATAGATGGCTTGTTTGATCAGTTGCAAGGTGCCAAGTACTTCTTAAAGATTGATTTAAGATCAGGGTACTACCAATTGAGGATCAGGGGCAGGATATTCCAAAAAATATCTTTAAGACCCGATATGGGCACTTTGAATTTCTGGTGATGTCTTTTTGGCTAACAAATTCCCCAGCAGCTTTCATGGATCTTATGAATCGAGTCTTCAAGCCTTTCCTCGACTCGTTTTTGATGTGTTCATTGATGACATCATTGTGTATTTGTGAAGTCCATATGACTATGTCGATCATCTCAGGGTAGTTTTGCAAACTCTATATGTCAGCACAATTGTATTTGAAGTTTTCCAAATGTGAATTTTGGCTCAAGTCGGTCACTTTCTTGGGTCATGTTATATCTAGTGAGGGAATCAAGGTCGACCCTCAGAAGATTTCAGCTATGAAGAATTGGCCTAGACCTACAACTCTAATAGAGATTCGTAGTTTATTGGGCTTAACCAGGTATTACAGGAGATTTGTGGAGGGTTTCTCTTCTCTTGCCTCTACATTGACTAAATTGACACAATACGCAACGCAATTCCAGTGGTCTGATGCTTGTGAAAAGAGTTTTCAAGAGTTAAAGTCAATGTTGGGTACAACATCGATGTTTACTATACTCGAGGGTACGAATGGGTTTGTTATGTATTGTGATGCTTCAAGGGTTCGACATGGGTGTGTTTTAATGCAACATGGAAATGTTATCCCTTATACTTCTAGACAACTCAAGAACCATGAGAAGAATTATCCAACACATGACATAGAACTTGCGGCGGTGGTATTTGCATTGAAGATTTGGCGTCAATATTTGAATGGTGTCCATGTGTACATATTAACGGACCATAAGAGTTTTCAATAACTCTTCAAGCAGAAGGAGTTGAATCTAGGGAAAAGGAGATGGTTGGAGTTACTCAAGGTCTAAGACATCAATATTTTATATCATCCAGGGAAAGCTAATGTTGTGGTGGATGCTCTTAGCCGGAAATCCATGGGTTGTTTGGCTCACTTGGAGGCATATTAGAGGTTGTTGGCAAGGAAGTTCACTGGTTAGCTAGTTTGGGAGTTCGACTTGCAGACACTAATGAAGGTGGGGTGGTTATGCAAAATAGGATGGAATCATCAGTCATAGTGGAATTCAAGGAGAAACAGTATGATGATTCGTTATTGGTACAATTGAAGGAAGGGATTCATAAGCACAAGACTATGGTTTTATCTCTTGCCAGGAATGATGGTACGCATAGGTTCTGAGGGCAATTGTGTGTTCCAAATGTAGACGGTCTCCGGGAAAGGATCATGACTGAGGCTCACAGCTCCAAGTATTCTGTGCACCCAGGCTCTACGAAGATGTACCATGATCTCAAAGAAGTCTACTAGTGGAATGGGATGAAGAGGGATGTAGAGGACTTTGTGACTAGAAGCCCAAATTGTCAGCAAGTGAAGGCTGAGCACCAGAAGCCCGGTGGTCTGGCACAGAACATAGAGATTACCATGTGGAAGTGGAAAATGATTAATATGAACTTTGTAGTAGGTCGACCACACACGCCTTGCAAGATTGACTCGATTTGGGTGATTGTGGAATGACTCACGAAATCAGCACATTTCTTGCATGTTAAGGCCACTGACACAGCAGAACATTATGCTTAGTTGGATATCAAGAAGATCGTTAGGTTGCATGGCACTCTAGTTTCTATCATCTCAGAGGGGCACAGTTCACCGCTATTTTTTGGCAGAAATTTCAGCAAGGCTTGGGTACTCAGGTGAATCTTTGTACAATTTTCCATCCACAAATCGATAGGCAAGCAGGAGACTATTCAGACACTTGACAATATGTTGCATTCTTGTGTTCTTAACTTTAAGGGTGGCTGGCATGATTATTTGCCACTCGTATGGTAGTATTCAGATGGCCCTGTTCGAAGCTCTATATGGTAGGAGATGTAGATATCACATTGGTTAGTTTGAAGTTGGCGAAGCAGAATTGATAGGGCCAGACCATGTGCATCAGACTATGGAGAAGTTTAAGATCATTAAGGAACGGTTGAAAACTGCTCAAAGTTGCCAGAAGTTCTATTCGGATGTGCATCGCACAGATTTGGAGTTCAAAGAGGACGATTTGGTGTTCTTGAAAGTTTCCCCCATGAAGGGTGTAATGTATTTTGGGAAAAAGGGGAAGTTGTGTCCGAGGTATATCAGACTGTACAGAATCTTGCAGAGGTTAGGACAAGTGGCTTATAGGCTCGAGTTACCTCAAGAGATATCCTTAGTGCACTCGGTGTTTCATGTGTCCATGTTGAATAAGGTAGTTGGAGAACCGTCACTCATAATTCCGGTAGAGACAGTTGAAGTTAATGAAGAATTGACTTATGAGGAGATTTCAGTTGTTATTCTTGATAGACAAGTTCAACTGTTGAGGAATAAAGGGATTGCCTCCGTGAAAGTGCTATGGTGAAACCAACAAGTTGAAAAGGCCTCCTAGGTGGCCGAGGAAGAGATGAAGAAGAAATGCCCTCAGTTGTTTGTATAACCATATTGTTGTGTTTTAAAAGAATGTTAGGAGCATACTTTTTATGATTTATGTTTAACCTGTTTAGTTTATGCTAAATACCCCTTTTGGTAATATACTGCCTATAATGTTATGGTTGGTGTTTATTTCATGCTTTGATACATCGTTGCGTTATGAATATGCTATTATGACTGGTTTTTGGGGATCCCCGACAAGTGGATATGCCCAAATACATGGGAGACTCTGCCAAAAGTTTTGAAAATTTGGGGAGTTAGTCAAGTTTGGAACTTCTAGTGTGTGAATGAAGTTGAGTCACATTAGGTGTCTATGGCGGAATTTGACCCTCATTCAAGGATGAATGATCCTAAGCGGGGGAAGGATGTAAGGCCCTGTAAAATGTTGCCAAGAATTTGGGGTTGTGCAACGCATTGTGGATTTGGTGGAGAAATGTTTAGAACATGGTGTTTCTGCGGTCAATTATGGGACCACAGATCAGTTCAGTTAGCCGCAGAACTATTGATAATCGGCTTAATGTATGCATATTTTGATATATATCACATCACATTTTACTCATGTCTCGACGATTTGAGATGTTTAATATGATTATTTGTGCTAAATTTTGGTATTTCTATGTGTAGGAATCATTCGGATGCAATTTGGGACGAAAGGGCGCGAATTGGAGCGAAATCGGGACAAAATCGCACTTTACAGAGACCAAAAAGTTTGAGCGCCAGGGCCAACGCCCCACGCTGCCCTGGATGCTCAAGATGGGAAGTTTCCTTTTTGGACTAGGACTCGGTTATTTTGACCCCTAGACGCCCCCAACTCATATAAAAGCCAACCTAAACCTATTTTTGAAGGAGGGAACGTGATTTAAAGGAGGAAGGAGGCGTAAAACACTCAAAAGCAAGGATTTGATCAATTCTTCCATCCCTTTCCTAGTATTCATTGATTTTATGTTTGAAAACATGATTTTTGATGATTTTATGAACATGAGTGGCTAAGAAACCTATTGTTCTAGGGTCATGGGTATACATGAATGTTGATGTTTGAAGTTTAATTTGACAAAGTTGATTTTATCATATTGGGTTGTTTATTTAATTATGTTTTTAATTATTTTACTGAGTAGCTAACAGTGAAATACTATCTACGAATCTAGAGTTGAACTCGAAAGTGGGAACTCTAGATTGCATATAGAATTAAATAGAGCAAGTTCTTGAACCCGGGCATCGGGGAACGGATTCGCAATTAGGATAGAAATATACCTAATTGTCTTGCTCGGTTGAAATACAGGAAGTGTAAATGCATTCTTGTTAATATTAATTCCATAGACATATAGGCATTAAGTTAGCTTGAATAGGCGAGTAAGAACTCGACAGATTCTTATGAGTAATATCAACCCTGTCAATCAACAATCCAGATAAATCAATTAGTTATTTTAAGCTAAGAATGCAACATGATTGTTAGATAACCCGTGACCCTGGAATATTATCTCCCATTGATTGTTATTTAAAACTATTTAAGTGTTGTGTTGAATTCTAGTATTTCATTAATTGATAATTTTTAGGTCGTAAATTAGACAATTATCTATTTTATAAGAAATCGCTAGAATCGATAAGCTATTTGAGTTTAAATTAGTCAAAAGTTAATCATAAGTCTTTGTGGGAACGATACTTTATTCACTACTCTATTACTTGACGACCACGTATACTTGCGTGAGTGTGTTTGGTCGCAACAAGTTTTTGGCGCCGTTGCCGGGGACTTAGAAATTAGCTACTTGACTGAGTTAAGCTTTTATTACTTATTAGTTCAAGTTTTAATTTTCAGTTTGCCTTGTTTGTGTTAACGCCGGATCTTTTCTTGAATGCGGAGGAGTAGAAGTGCAAACAACCTCCTTCCTTTTGATCCAGAGATTGAACGAACACTTCATAGAGTGAGGAGGGAAGTCGAAGCTAGAACGAGAATAGAAAGAGAGTTGGACATCGTAGTTCAACCACAGCCAATAGAGATGGCAGGTAATGAGGAGCGTCCGGTGATAGAAGCCGCAAGGCCCAATCTTACTAATATGACTCAGGCTATCGTAAAGCCTGATATCACGGGGCATTTTGAACTCAAACAGTACATGGTATAGCTGATTCAGTCCACAGGGCAATATGTGGGTCTATCTTATGAAGACCTGCAGAGGCACATTCAGAACTTCTTGGAAATTACGGACACTTACAATTATCCGAACGTTTCCAAGGACTATGTCAGGCTGACACTATTTCCCTTTTCATTGTTGGGGGAAGCTAAGGAATGGTTGCAAAAGGTGCCTGCGAACTCAATCCACACTTGGGATGATTTAGCAAGGAAATTCCTAATTAATTTTTTCCCTACTAAGAAGACAAAATCGCTGAGGAGCCAAATTCTTGGGTTCCAACAACGGGATGGCGAGACACTTCGTCAAGCTTGGGAAAGATACAAGAAGCTACTCAGAGACTGCCCATATCATTGTCAGACTGATGAGGTATTGGGTCACACTTTTGTTGATGGGCTAGACGAGGCATCAAAGATGAATCTTGATTCAGCTTGTAGGGATAGTTGCATGGCAAGGCCGTATAGTGAAATACAACTCTTGCTAAATAACTTCACTGCTAATGACCATATTTGGCAAGGAGATGGGGACGCAAGAAGAGCAATTAAACAGAAGGCAGCCGGGGTGATTGAGCTTGATGACTTCTCAGCCATGAGAGCAGACATTGCAAAGCTGGCAAACCAGATGAACGGAATGACAATGCAACAAACACAACAGATGCAGTATGTACAGAAGATGTCTATTTGCTGTGAAATATGTGGTGACAGTCATATGAGTGACATCTGTCCCACGAATCCTGAATCTATATACTATGTGGGGCAACAAAACAGAGGTCCGATGAATCATCATGCACAATATGGGAACACTTACAATCCAAGTTGGAGGAATCATCCTAACTTCTCATAGGGAGGAAATCAACAAAATCAGAACCAGTATAGGTCCCAACGAAATTTCAATCAACCTCATAAACCACCCCTACAAACAGAAGAGAGTACAAATGACTTGCTGAAGAAGTTGTTGCTTGATAATCAACAGCTCCGGACCGATTTCAAAAATCTTGAGAGGCAAATGGGACAGTTAGCAACAAATCAAAACACTAGACCTACAAGCGCTCTTCCCAGTGATACAGAGAAGAACCCTCAAGTTAATGCAGTTACACTCAGAAACGGGAGGGAACTAGAAGAAGTGTCAAAGAAGAGAAAGGACAAACTTG
Organism: Nicotiana tabacum; assembly: GCF_000715075.1. NCBI lineage: Eukaryota > Viridiplantae > Streptophyta > Magnoliopsida > Solanales > Solanaceae > Nicotiana > Nicotiana tabacum. The sequence continues at coordinate 74,644,049 of NC_134091.1, read as the reverse complement.
TACCTGAGAGGGAGCTGATCCCTAAGGCAATGCACGAGTCAAAGAAAAATGATGCAAGTTCAGAGCGAATGGAGGCTGCAAGGCCACCACCACCTTTCCCTCAGATATTGCAGAAAAAGAATGACGATCACATGTTCAACAAATTTCTCTCTATGTTGAGTCAGGTTCAATTAAATAATCCATTAGTGGATGTACTTCGTGAAATTCCAAAGTATGCTAAGTACATAAAAGATATATTGGCTCACAAGAGGAAATTGACTGAGTTCGAGACAGTTGCACTTACTGAGGAGTGCACTTAAAGGGTCCAAAACAAGCTTCCTCAAAAGCTTAAGGATCCTGGCAACTTTACCATTCCAGTGCGAATCGGTAATATTGATGTGGGTCGTGCTCTTTGTGATTTGGGTGCGAGCATAAATCTGATGCCATTGTCCTTGTTTAAGCAATTGGGTCTGGGAGCTCCAAGACCAACCACTGTGATGTTGCAATTAGCTGATAGGTCCATAGCCTACCCTGAAGGAGTGATTGAAGATGTGTTGCTGCAAATTGGGAAATTTATCTTCCCAGCTAACTTCATTATTCTAGATTTTGAGGCTGATGAACAATTTCCAATCATATTGGGACGACCTCTCTTGGCTACTGGTGATGCAATAATTAAAGTGCGAGAAGGGAAAATGATTATGAGGGTGGACAACAAAGAAGCAGTCTTCAATGTCTACAAAGCAATCCAACTTCCTCGCCACTATGAGGAGCTCTCTATGATATCTGTTATGGAGGTTGATGAGGAACTTCTTGACACGAGTGTATATCTAGACGACTCTCTGGAAAAAGCAATCATGTTGTTTGATAGCTTGATGATTGATGATGAGGTTGAGGAGATGATGCATATCCTAGATCCATCATGTGCTTACATGCAAGGAATACACCCGTTTGAGCCCCTGAATAGGCCAAGTGGCCCCCCTCCAAAGCCGTCAATTGAAGAAACTCCAAAATTAGAGCTTAAACCCACCCCTTAAACCCCTACCCCCTCACCTTCAATATGCTTATTTGGGTAGTTCTAACACTTTACCTGTTATTGTTTCTTCTGACTTGTCTAAATTGCAGGAAGAAAAGTTGTTGAGAGTGCTACGTGAGCACAAGCGAGCAATTGGGTGGACGATGCCTGACATCAAAGGCATTAGTCCAGCTTTCTGCATGCATAAAATCCTCATGGAGGACGGACACAAACAAAGTGTAGAGCAACAACGCTGCCTAAATTCAATGATGAAAGAGGTGGTAAGAAAAGAAGTGATTAAGTGGCTTGATGCAGGTATTGTATTCCCAATCTCTGATAGCAAATGGGTAAGCCCCGTTTAATGTGTGCCAAAGAAAAGGGGGATGACTATAGTGGTTAATGAAAATAATGACTTAATTCCTACAAGAACTGTCACTGGGTGGAGAATTTGCATAGATTATAGAAAATTGAACAATGCCACCCAAAAGGACCACTTTCCCCTCCCTTTCATTGACCAAATGCTTGATAGGTTAGCAGGCCAGGAATACTACTGTTTCCTAGATGGTTATTCGGGGTATAATCAGATTGCTATAGCCCCAGAGGATCAAGAGAAAACAACATTTATGTGTCCATATGGCACATATGCGTTCAAGAGAATGCCCTTTGGTCTCTGTAATGCACCTGCGACTTTTCAAAGGTGTATGATGGCTATTTTTACTGACATGGTTGAAAGATTTGTGGAAGTATTCATGGATGATTTTTCTGTGTTTGGGTGTTCTTTTGATAATTGTTTAATGAACCTTGATAAAGTGCTAGCTAGGTGTGAAGAGACAAACTTGGTACTCAACTGGGAAAAGTGCCATTTCATGGTACGTGAAGGTATAGTCTTGGGGAACAAGGTGTCAAAAGATGGTCTACATGTGGATAAAGCAAAGGTGGAGGCGATTGAAAAATTTCCCCCACTGACATCCGTCAAAGGCATTCGCAATTTCTTTGGCCATGCAGGTTTTTATCGTCGATTCATTAAAGATTTTTCAAAAATTTCTTCTCCATTATGCAAGCTTCTAGAGAAAGATGTCACCTTCAAGTTTGATGATGCATGTCTGAAAGCATTTGAGGAGCTAAAGGGAAGGTTGGTGACTGCACCAATTATCATCGCCCCAGATTAGGGACTGCCATATGAGTTGATGTGCGATGCAAGTGACATAGCAATCGGAGTTGTTTTAGGGCAAAGAAGGGATAAAATATTTCACTCCATTTATTATGCGAGCAAAACTATAAATCCAGCTCAGATGAATTATACAGTTACTGAAAAAGAGTTGCTTGCAGTGGTGTGGGCATTTGACAAGTTCAGATCTTATCTAGTGGGAACCAAAGTTATCGTCTACACAGATCATTCAGCTATCAGATACTTGTTTGAAAAGAAAGATGCCAAGCCGAGGCTGATTCGTTGGGTCCTCCTCTTGCAAGAATTTGACTTAGAGATCCAAGATCGAAAAGGGACAGAAAATCAAGTGGCTGATCACTTGTCCAGATTAGAAAGTCGGAACCATGTAGCTGAAGGAGGGTCAATCAAAGAAACATTTCCTGATGAGCAGCTATTAGCAGTCACCTCAGGTAAAGCCCCATGGTATGCGGATTATGTGAATTTTATTGCAAGTGGGGTGACACCACTAGAATTAACACCTGATAATAGAAGAAGATTCTTACATGATGTGAGGCTCTACATATGGGATGAGCCATTCTTATATAGGCAATGCGCAGATCAGTTGGTGCGAAGGTGTGTTCCTGAAGAAGAGATGAATGCAATATTGCATGGCTGTCATGCTTCGCCATATGGAGGTCATCACGGTGGGGATAGAACCGCCCAAAAAGTGTTACAATCAGGATTCTATTGGCCAAAATTATTTAAGGATGCACATGCCTTTGTTAAAAATTGTGACAGATGCCAAAGAACCGGAACTATCACAAGGAAGCACGAGATGCCCTTGCAAAATATTCTGGCAGTAGAGCTTTTTGATGTTTGGGGGATTGATTTCATGGGACTATTCCCATATTCTAATGGGCACGTGTAAACCTTGGTGGCGGTCGACTATGTTTCTAAATGGGTGGAGGCCATTGCTCTTCCTACTAATGATGCAAAGGTAGTGGTAAGCTTTGTAAAGAAGCACATCTTCACGCGCTTTGGGACTCCAAGAGTGTTAATAAGCGACAGAGGAATTCACTTTTGTAACAAATTGCTGAATAATGTTCTTACAAAGTATGGAGTTAAGCACAAAGTTTCCAGTGCCTATCATCCTCAAACGAGTGGTCAAGAAGAAGTTTCAAATAGAGAAGTAAAGCAGATTCTGGAGAAAACAGTAAGTGGAAATAGAAAAGATTGGGCAGGGAAGCTGGATGATGCATTTTGGGCATATCGAACTGCATACAAGACTCCCATAGATACTTCTCCGTATAGGTTGGTTTATGGGAAGGCATGCCACTTGCCCATCGAGCTTGAACATAAAGCTTATTGGGCGATCAAAAAGCTAAATATGGATATGGACTCAACTGGTGAAAAAAGGTTGCTGCAACTCAACGAGCTTGATGAATTTCGATTGCACGCATATGAAAATGCCAAATTATATAAAGAAAAGACGAAGAGGTGGAATGACAAGCACATTCAACATCGAGAGTTTGAGCCAGGTCAAGAAGTTCTCTTGTTCAATTCAAGGTTGAAGCTATTCCCTGGAAAGCCTAAGTCTCGTTGGGCAGGTCCTTTTGTTGTGGTAAGTGTGAGGCCTCACAGAGCGGTGGAACTACGTGATATGAGATCAAGTGGTACCTTCTTGGTAAATAGCCAGAGAATAAAACATTATTGGGGTGGTGACATTGCACGTCACAAGACCTCAGTGGACTTAGCAGATGCTTAAACATGTGTTGAGTCGTGCCGCGATGTTAAATTAGGCGCTTGTTGGGAGGCAACCCAATTTTTACCGCTTTCGAAGCATAGTTTTTTTTTCTTTTGTAGGCCATAATTTGTTTTTTTTTGTTGTAGGTTGAAATGGTGTGGAATGTGTGTAATGTATATATTGAGTGCTCGGATAGTCGGAAAAAAAAAAATTCGCCGAAATGAGCACCCAGGCCAGCGCCCCACGCTGCCTGGGGCGCACTTTACAGTATCCGCGAGGTTTCAGCGCCAGTCCCAGCGTGGGGCGCTGGGCTGGCGGTCCAGGTAAGTAATTTTTGTTTTTATTTTTCATTTTCTTTATTTAATTAACAATACCCTACCCAATTACCCATATACACTCACAACCCAACCCATACCCAATTACCCAAACCCATTCCCCCACCTAAATTAAGACAACCCAACCCAAAACCCCCCATTTTTCAAAACACCCGGTTTCTTCTTCTTCTTCCCCTTTTCTCTCAAATTCTAATACTCTTCAATATTTCTTGCTCAATTCCATCTCAAGACTCTAAGGTATGTTCTTCTTGTTATCTCTTTTCTTGTATTTTGGAAGTTCTTAGAGTAGTGTAGTCTTCTTTCTCCCCCAATCTTCCAACACCCAAGGTTTCTTAAACATATTTGGATGTTATTGCGGGTGGAATGATTATACACGAAATTGGTGCAAAACTTTGGTTGCGTAGTTGTGTTTGAAGTAGTAAACTATAGTTCCCTCTACTTCATGTAAATTTGGGAGGCCCACCTTCTCCCACCATTGTTGAAATAGAAGAGCACAATTGATGCCCACAAGGTGTTTGTTAAAATGCTTATGAGAGTAAATTTGAACACCGGTGAAGTCTAAGTAGCCGAGTGTAGTTGTTTATGAGTTTTGGTGAAGTGTGGGGTATTGTGGGGGTATTGTCTCTTGTTGTAAACTTTTGTAAGTTGTAGTTAGTGTACTAAAATAGTGTAGTAATGTAGACTTTAGCTTTGTTATGCTTGCACTATAGTTAAGTTACGGCCATGTTAGACTAATTGAATTTTATGGCATAGGGAAGTCTAAGTACCTATAGCCTTGTGATGACACATTGGTGCACATTGAATCAATATTATGATTCGCTTATACATAGCCTTAGGTTTTAAGTGTGGGGTCATCTTGCCTCGCACGATGACCTTAGGCAACATCTCTTGATTCATTCTCATCTTTGTGTTTATCATGTGTAGGTTGCTATGGCTCATGACGATGCCGCTAAAGGAAAAGGGGTGGGGAAGTCCTCCACTACTGCTCCCCCTCCAAAGAAATGCAAGCAAGGCGATATCTCCTCCCGATAAGCCAAGGGAAAGAAATAGGCTAGCGGGTCTACGAGGCCACCACGGCCTCGAGTGGAACTTGTTTGGGATGACACCATCAAATGGCATGATACTTTTGTTCCATATGGGAGATATGTGTCTGAAATGGGGATAAATGTGAAGGCTTTAGAATGGAACTTCCCAGATATACTTGCTACATTCATTGAAAAGAAGATGGATAAGCTCCTCGAATGTCCGGGCCCGGCAAATCTTAGCATGGTAAGAGAGTTATATGCCAACTGGAACGAGAAAAATGACATGTCGTAGGTCAGAGGAATAGAGATTCCAATGGATAGGGAAGCCTTGTGTCATTTTTTGGGAGTTGATAGTCCTAACCCACGAAGGCTTCGAAAGTTCGTCAAAAGTCCAAGCTACCAAGCAATACGTCACACACTTTGTGGCGTTGATTCTAATGCAAAATGGACGCGAACTAAGGGAAATATTGACCTTGAAATGCTCCGTTTCGACTTCAACAAAATGGCCAAGGTTTGGCAAAACTTTGTGCAAGCTAGATTAATGCCCGTTGAACATAATACTGAGTGCACTCGAGCTCGAGTGTGCGTGATCTACTTTTTGATGATCGGGCGCCCCATAAATGTGGGTGAGCTCATGCTTGGGGAGATGACCCGCACCCGTTTTGGAGGAAGGATAAAAAGGTTTTTTTTTGGCAATACCTTAACACAATACATGCTCTCTCGTGGGGTACCAGAGTACCCTGGCTATGATGAGGTAGTGGAGGCACCCACAGCATTGTTAGACATCACATCCATGCTAGAACCCACATCCAAGCTCACCCAAGCTGCTAGGAATGAGAGGGACGAAAATTTCAACAGGTATCTTTACAAATCCCTCAATGTTATTATGAGCAAGCTTGGGGTGTCAGATGAGGAGCGCACGCAATTGCGAAGTGATCTCTCCAGTTCTTCCAAGGAGATGTTGGGCATAGCACCAGGCAGTCCCGTTCATCCATCTGAGATGAAAACACTGACAAAGAATCTGATAATGAGGATGTGGATGATGATGAATGTATGGGACCAATGGCTTTGGTACCCTTTGGAGATGATGATGAGCCTATTGCCGCAGCTGGTTGGCATCCTGATGAGGCAGACTCCGACTAACAGGGAGTTCTTTCTTTCCACCTTACCTTATTTTCAAATTTATTAAGCATCGGGGACTATGCATCGTTTAAGTGTGGGGTGGAGGAAATACTCCTTGAATTGTATAATATTCCTTGAATTGTATATAATTTTTAGGGTTATTAACAAAAAAAAAAAAAATATCTCTCTCTCTTTTATCACCTTTTAGCTTAGTTTAAGACTAACTTAGTCTAATTAGCTATAAAAAAAATAACAAAAACTTGGGACTTTTTCCGACGATGGATCTATTGGACAATTTTCTTGAGGGATTAAAGTCCGATTAAAAATACCAAAAAGATTTTCTTTTGTTTTATTTTTGATAGTTAGGTAGTATCCCTTGGTTTTTCTTTGGATGCCGGTTCTTTTCCAAGGGTGTAGCTCGAACCGGGTGTTTTGTTTTATTTTTTAGAAGTAGGATAAGGGAGAAAACTGAGATTGCTCTGAGGTACCTGTTGACATGTTTGGTGTTGGAAAGTTAAGTTAGGGCATGCGCTCTGTCTTCCTGCATATATGATTTGAATTGTAATGCCCAAGTAAATTAAGTAGCTTACTCTTTGACGCCTTTTTCTTGGTTGATTGAATTGTATGCCACCTAGTGCAGTGTTGCTTAAAGAATTCTCAACTTGATATGCTTGCTTGACCTGAGAGTCACACATAACCGTCTTGAGTGAGTCAAGTGCCATGTGTGTGTAAGGATTGTTGATATTTTGTGCTACCCCGTGTAGTCTAGAACTTCCCTGTGTGTTAATCAATGCGAAATCATTAAGTTGTGCTAGTCTAGGAGATGACATAGGCGTTTCTTGCTTGACCATAAAGGTGCTTGTCACTGACAAATAAAATTTTCCCATTGCTAGCCCCTTTGAGCCTATAGACCGTTTCCTTGGCAACCACATTACAAGCCGTACTCCTAGTTGTTCTTAATTTGAGATTGTTGAACCTTTACCTCCTAAGGCACTTAGTCGCTAAAAGAAGTAAGGTGAGAGATTAGGAAGTGGCTTCCGAGTAGAACCATGAAAGGGCCCTTAGGGTGCACTAAAATTGTGAATAAAGGTCACTAGTTTATGAACTTCAATGTATGGAGTGTGTGAAAAAAAAAAGGGAGAGGAAAATTTTCGCAAGAAAAAGCAAACAAAAGTGCAAATAATGTAGAAAGATACAAACCTCCTAATCTCTCTCACTTGTGCTAGTGAATCCATAGAGGTGCTTGATGGAAAAGAGGGTTATGTTTGTTATGGTGTATGACAAGTGAATGGGTTGAGAAGATATTGCGCATGAATTGTGAGTGTAGTGTATTAAAGTGCTTAGGAGGGTTAGTCACTATTCCTAAATGTATCCTACCCATCCCTTAGCCTACATTACAACCTTAAAGTCCTAATTGATCCTAGATTTAGCTAGCTTAGATTAGTAGAGATGTACACTACGGGCAAGCTTATGGTACGACCACGGGATGCACATGAATTCTTTGTGAGAGTGAGTGAATGTTGTTCAATTGTGTGATGTCCTTAATTTATGTTCAATGACATATTTAAATTTACGGACTACTTTGATATTCACTCTTTTGCTTGTGGTGAGGGCACTTGATTTCATGACGGATTTGTGAAATTGTACACTTTCTTGTGTTGGGTAAGTGCGTGTGTTGAGGATGCTTAGTGGTAACGAGTCTTCTCTTGAGGTAAGGTGGTTGTGGAGAGGTTGCTTGAGTTGATTGAGTTGGTTGAAAAACATTGAGTATACTTGAGCTATTTAAAAACGGGAAGAATGTGAAATTTGTGTGTCCATGCCTAATCGCCGACATCGATCATAGTCAAAAGGTAGGTTGTTTGAGTGAATTAATTGTGAGGTCCTCTTTCATAGTGCTAAGTACGTTTTGGGGGTGCTAATATAGTTCCATTGTTCGAGGACGAACAAGAGTCTAAGTGTGGAGTGTTGATAATCGGCTTAATGTATGCATATTTTGATATATATTACCTCACATTTTACTCATGTCTTGACGATTTGAGATGTTTAATATGATTATTTGTGCTAAATTTTGGTATTTCTATGTGTAGGAATCATTCGGATGTAATTTGGGACGAAAGGCAGCGAATTGGAGTGAAATCGGGACAAAATTGCAAAAATGGAAATTTGAGGGCCACAGCCAGCGTGGGGCGCTGGCTATGGCGTACTTTACAGAGACCAAAAAGTTTGAGCGCCAGGGCCAGCGCCCCACGTTGCCCTGGACGCTCAAGACGGGAAGTTTCCTTTTTGGACTAGGACTCGGTTATTTCAACCACTAGACGCCCCCCAACTCATATAAAAGCCAACCTAAACCTATTTTTGAAGGAGGGAACGTGATTTAAAGGAGGAAGGAGGCGCAAAATACTTAAAATCAAGGATTTGATCAATTCTTCCATCCCTTTCCTAGTATTCATTGATTTTATGTTTGAAAACATCTTGTTAATATTAATTCCATAGACATATAGGCATTAAGTTAGCTTGAATAGGCGAGTAAGAACTCGACAGATTCTTATGAGTAATATCAACCTTGTCAATCAACAATCCAGATAAATCAATTAGTTATTTTAAGCTAAGAATGCAACATGATTGTTAGATAACTCGTGACCCTGGAATATTATCTCCCATTGATTGTTATTTAAAACTTTTTAACTGTTGTGTTGAATTCTAGTATTTCATTAATTGATAGTTTTTAGGTCGTAAATTAGACAATTATCTATTTTATAAGAAATCGCTGGAATCGATAAGCTATTTGAGTTAAAATTAGTCAAAAGTTAATCATAAGTCTTCGTGGGAATGATACTTTATTCACTACTCTATTACTTGACGACCACGTATACTTGTGTGAGTGTGTTTGGTCGCAACAACTATCATGGGTTTGAACAAAAGAAACTCAATTTTGAGGGTCCCTTTACTCAGTTTTGAGGGTCACTTTGCGGCGCACTATGCGACCTCATATCCATTACGCGTGCCGCACATCCATCACAAAATCAGCATAAGGAATTCTTAAGAGAGGATTTGCGGTCTTATGCGACCGTTGAATTAATCCGCGGACTGTAGAATTGGTCGCAGACTTGAATAGGTCAACCCAGATTTTGGATACCATTTCGTGGTCCCTTTCGCAGTCCATTTCGTAGACCGCATGCATGTTTCACGGTCTCATCTGCGACTGCAGACCCGGCGTAGAGGTTGAATATTTGGGATTTTCTAACTCGACCCTATTTTAATAAATATACGTAAGGGACCGTTTTAGAAGGAAAAATCTGATGTTTTAAGAGAGAAGGGAGGAACTAGAGAGAGAAGGAGGAGCTCCAACATCTTTCACTTAAAATTGTTGATCATGTCTTGGGAATTCAAGAGATAAAACTCATAAGTCTCCAACTAAAGAGGTAAGACCTTGTCCCTAGCTCACATGCAATACTCTATAATGAGTTTATAAGTATGGTTTCTTATGTTGTGGCCTATGGGGTGATGATTGAAAGCCTATGTCCTGTATTTCGAAATTTTGGGTGCAGTAGAGGAACGTGAGATGCATTCCTTTATTTGGGGGTGTGTTGCTTGGCATGCAAGTATCTATAGAGGCGATATGGAGATTGTTGAACTCGTATGGGTTTATTGTTGTTTGAAATTGGTTATGGGAGAAAGGACTCCACCATAAAAACCTTAGTAGTCAAACTTGCACACTATGTGTTTGATGAATTTTCTATTTCACCTAAACTTTGAATCCCTTTCTAATTATGGCTCAATTTGATCATGTTTCTAAAGCTTGAAGCTGCTAGAGTAGTAGGGCATTTTAGTAATCCTAAGGAAGTTTGATCGAGGTATGTTGGCTAAACTCTTCCAATACAATCAAATTCCATGGATTCCATTTGAATTCCAAGTGCGGGTTGACCAAGATCCCATCCTTATTGTGCTAAGTCGTCACAAATGTTTTGATCTATCAAATGTCTAATTACTCAAATCATGTCTCAATTGCTCATATATATATATATATATCATGGTCCCCCTTGGGTAATAGTCAGACTATGATCGATTTATTAAATGATTATGAACTCAACTCATGGTGTCATTGAAAATTACTATGCTTTTATTTGTAAATATTTCCAATGGGTTCTAAGCCCGTATATTCATGAGTTAAAGCTATGAATTTCCGGATGCTTTATAAGTGCCTTTAAATATTTTACAATCCATATCAATTGAAAGAATGAAAGCATGAAGTATGAAATGCGACCATCGTGCCAAGAATGATGATTTACATGTTTGGCCAAGAGTGCCAATGAATTGAAAGAAGGTATGAAAGGCTATGAAATGAATATGATTATTTAATATGATAATTATTTTTGGGAGTATCGTTAGATCACCGAGAAAGGTTGGGTTATAAAAGCCTAGGCCCGAAACTACATGTGCCGGTGTAGGAGTTGATTGAGGGATAAGTCCCTATTACATTATATTGAGATTATTCCCCTTGATTGGGATAGGTTGATAGCTAGAAAGGACATGTCGAACCACACGGCATTGTGGTAAGATGGCCTAGTCGACCGAGCGGAGATCGGACGCCATGCCGCACACATGGTGGTATTATGTTTCTATGTCCACCCACATACTTTGGGGTGAGACGGCTTAGCTGGTCGGATAATGATCTGACTCCATTCCATGGGCATGGTGTTGTGTCGGTACTACAGATCTCCCAACCAAAATTGAATATGTTTACATGAAGTTAACTTAGTTTAACTTGGCATTTAAATATTATTAATTATCTTACTGTTTTCATATTTCTCTCCTATTATATTGGCATTCCATTCCATGAGAGGGCATTTGTCTTTGCATACTAGTATTATTCCATATATACTAATTTCTCTTTTGCTGGGGGCACTGCATCTTTAATGGATGCAGGAGGTTCCTTATCAGGAGGCATTGATCCTCGATAGTAGTATACCCTCTACTCCACGGATTTTGGTGACCCCTATTCTATACCGGGGCACATATGTTGTAATGCTTCTGTACATTACTTTTGAGGTATAGTCGGGGCCTTGTCACCAACATTTCAATATTGTACTCATACTCCCTTAGAGGCTCCGTCGACATGTTGTGGTTGTATTTTGATTGGGATAACAAACTAGAACGTTGTAGTTGTCAAACATGTTTCCACTTCTAAACTATGAACTTGTGATATTTTGAAAATTGTAAATGAAGTTTTATAAGTAATGAAAGTGGTGTTGTACAAGTTATTTTCTCGTTTGTCTAGCTCTTGATATTAATCCTCACACTATTTCTGGGTAAGGTTTTGTAGAAGACAGCAAGTAGGCTTGCCTGACTGGGATAACTCGGTTGAGCGTCGGTCGTGCTCCTAGGGTTAGTGCGTGACATATTTATGACCGGCATAATCTTTAGGTTTTACCATGCCTTATTTCCGATATTATGCTTCCTACTATCATGCTTATTATGATCGATTGCATAAACCTATTGAATCATTCTAGAGATCATGTGGAGGTGTTAATTTCATGTTTGAACATAATATTTGTTTTTGTATGGCGTACTCTCCTAACTCGAGTCATAATTGTACACTTAGCACTTGCATACACATTAGCATGCCATTTGTCAGTCCATAAGTATGTGATTAGATACTTGTTGATTGTATATATATATTCTTGTATATGATTTCTATGAGATTGACTGGGTTTGCAGCAAGTGAGAGGTCCGAGAGGTTTGAGTTGTTAAGGCACGTGAGTTGTCCATGCGGTGGTTATGATTATGGCACGTAAGTTTTCCGTACAGCATATGGATACGGATCCATCCCATAGGTTTGTCCTCTCAAGTTTCTCCATGATGACGTACACGTGGATTATGAAAAATGGATATGTGGTTGACTTTGTGTATCTTTTCCATATGCAAACTCGTTAGATGTATACATAACTTTTACTACAAATCTTATGTATATGCACAAGATCCAGAATGTATACATGCCTTTATCATCACTATATGGCACATGATTTAAGAATTATTCAAAGTACGTATCTTCTCTATATGTCAATCAGTGTAACTTGACTTACTTATTCAAACATATCTTCTCTATATACAACCTGTGTTGAATTAGTGATACCTCATGCCTATCTTCTCTGCATGTAACTATTGATGATTTAATCATGCTAGGTCCATATACCCTCTATATTCAATTGCTGACGCGTTGATATCCAATGCATATCTTCTCTATATATTGAATTGTTAGTTGGTTACAATTCTTGTGCATATTTTCTCTATGTGCACCGATGGCCTTATCTAGACTTCAGGCTTAGATTTCTATATTGTTTCTGGGCCTATGTATATGTTATTGATTAGTACATGTAATGTAAAGTGAGTATCCTTCACCTGAAATTTTGTCACTACTTAACCGAGGTTGGTCAGGATACTTACTGAGTAAATATGGTCGGTTATAATCATACTACACTGCTGCACCTTGCGTGCAGATCTTGGAGCTGAGTTTTAGTGGATGACAAAAGCTAGCATTGAAGTTATAGTTGCACTCTAGATTCAAGCTACCGTTTGTTCATGGTAGTTTTAGACTTATAATTCTTGTTTATGTAAAATTCAAATTGATGTTGTACTATTTCGTTGTACCAGAGTTGTATTTTTAATCTTAGTAGCTAATGGCATGTACTACCCATCCTTGAGTTAGTTGTACGGAATTCAGCTATTTTATTAATTGATCATTGATGATATATCATTTGAGTTGTCTTACTTGTTGTTTGGCTTACCTAGCGGGTTTTGTTAGGTACCATAACGACTAGGAGGGATTTTGGGTCGTGATGGCCAGGGTGCTTGTTTTGTTTAAAGATACTTTTCTTATTCTTGATTTCTCTTGTCTATTTCAATTCTAGAATGAGTTATTTATCTGGCTTATGATTATGCTTGGACTTGATAAAGCTATGATAGCTAATATTGCTCTCCATGATTCTTATATAGGGGGTCCACTTAGTGTGTAAATAGGGGGTGTTTCATGACAATTACCATATTTTGTTAGTTTTTATGTTTTATTTGCCCATGGGTATCATTAAAGTTTTGTTTGAATGGTATATTTGTCTTACTTGTGTACTTGGATGTTTGGATTTACCATAAATTTGTGAAAATATGGTTTGCTTGTTGATTTGAGGTACTTGTTTATGCTCAAGTTAAAATTCTACTAATGGAAGCTCCCTTTTTTGTTTAACGGTACAAGTTCAAGGACAGATTTCTTTTAAAGGAGAAGGGATTATAAAAATTCAGATAGCCATCGAGCACTTTAGATTCTAATTGGAGGCTAATCTCGCAATGGAGCGACTACGTAAGCAATTTTACAATTGAGAATTATATTGTATTTGGTTGCTATACTTATAATACTTTGCTCCCTAGTATAAATAATCTATAAGGCTCTCATTTTAGGGCTAGCATATGTTGATATTGAGAATGAAAATTGAATGTGAGTGTTTATGATAAATTTCTATGTTTGTTGATTACTTGTTCAGTTGAACTTGCTAGGGGATGCTTCCCTTTGAGGGTTATTCCTATTGTTTTGAGTCAATTAAGTTTTATATTGATTGGGTATTAGTTTATCTTCAATGTTATTTTAATTTACTTATGTCATCCTCTACTAAATCTCTATGTTTTTATCCTTTTATTTTTGTTCTTGCTATTTTGCTTTCGTGTTAGTATCAGAGATGGCTCGTAGACAAGGAGATTTTTGGACATAGAGACTCTAGGGTCCAGTATGAACTTTATTATGGACCCTTGCATCAAGAAAGCAACAGGAAACAAAGGCCAAACTGAGATAGCAGAATTTTTGGACATAAGAATAATATGATCTCAAGTCGAGCAGGAAAAGAACGAGAAACATAAAAATTCGGTGATTATCATTCTGGACTAAAGCAAGCCGACTACAACTTGAATGTTAGTATGTCCAAATTAGTAGCAGTACTCAAAGATATGGGAGACAGGGTATGGTGGCCAAAAGAAATTAGAGCAGATCCAAGTAAACGAAGCAATATATTCTGGTGCAAATTCCATAATGATCACGGTCACAAAACCACTGTTTTAGAATTGTTCAAAGTGAAGTTGAACACTTTCTCAAACAAGGATACCTCGCTAAACTCTCCAGTGAGAAAGGGAAGAAATCTTATATGAAGAACAAAAGTAATGAATAGCTGCCTTGGGTCCTTTGACCGAAACAAATAGTCAATGTTATATTCGGAGGAGAAGTAGTAAACGAAGTGACTTTCACCGCAGCAAAGAAGTTCGTAAAAGTATCCATCACATATGAAAAGCGTACTTACATTTTCCGAAGAAAGAAGACATAGATTGATTGAATATGCCTCAAAATGATGCTCTACTAATAACTCCATGAATTTTAGAAACTGATGTTTGACGAGTTTTGGTTGACCCAGGTAGCTTGGCAAAAATCATTAAATTACGGGTGATTAAGGAGATGCAACTCATAGGTCAGACCATCCCAAACGCATGATTGCTCTCTGGGTTCAATAATTCCACTGAAATAACTTGAGATAAGGTTATTCTAACAACTTTTAGAAAAAAGGGTGATCAAAGAAACCCCGTTTCAGGTGGAAGTCGGTGACATGGCGTATAACACCTTCCTGGGAAGACCTTGGATCCATAAGACGGACGAAGTTCTGTCAACAATAAATCTAGTGGTTATGTTCGAATATATATGTGGAATTAGAGAAAACCAGAGAGAGCAAAGAGTAGCTCAAGAGGTGAATTCAATAGCAGTTTCAAGTCCTTCCCAAAGATGAAGCAGCCAAATAGAGACCAAAGCAACCGGAAACTTGGAGCTTTGTGACTCTGTCAACTGAAGTTGATCCAGATAAAACCGAGCAAGAGACACAAACATCCGCAGACAAAATCATCAAACCAGAGGAGCTCGATGCTTCCAAGTCGACTGTTGAGGAATTAGAAGAAGTGATCCTCTTCGTTAATCTCCCTAAAAGGAAGGTGTATGTGGGCACGAAACTTAACTCACGCTAAAATATAAGTTGATCGAACTTTTACGTACTAATGCAGATTGCTTTGTTTGGTGACATGCAAACACGAGAGGGATTCCTCCGGAGGAAATGACTCATAAGCTCAATGTATATCCAAGCTACTGGCTAGTCAAGTAGAAATAGTGAAAATAGGGACCACACCGGAATGAAATCATAGAGAATAAAATTTTCAAATTACTAAAAATCGGTTAATCTGAGAGTACACTGACCTAAATAAGGGATTTCCTAAAGGCTCTTTTCCTTTGCCTCATATTGATCAACTCATTGATGCAATCGCTGGTCATGAATTTCTATTCAACTTATAAAGGGGGTTACATATAAGAGATTGATCAACACGATGTTCAAAAACAGTATCGATAATTCTACGGAAGATTATTTTGATGATATGTTAGTCAAGTTAGCACAAGCGAAGGAGCATCTGGATCATCTGAGGGATGCATTTGCCACTCTTCAGAGGTATAATACGAAACTAACTTCAAAGAAATGTGCCTCCAGAGTGGCTTAGGTGAGTTCTTGGATTTTTTATTTTCAAATCGAGGAATAGAAGTCAACCCAGCTCAAATCAAAACCATCGAAGATATATCAGATATGCTAACAAGCAAGAAAGATATGCAAAGACTGACATGTTAGATAGGAGTCTCGATTGGTATATATTTCGATCGTCAAAACGGCATCGTAAATTCTTCTCAGTACTAACGAAGCAAAAGAATTTCAAATAGACTCCAGAATGCCGACAAACATTAAGAGATTTGAAGAGTTATTTATCAAATCCACCATTGTTGTAAAATCCCCGTGAGGGGGAGTGTAATAGCCTTAAATTCATTTTATACTTATTAGTTGATGAGATTGAAAATTTATTTAAATGAGTAATGGGCCTAAAGTATTATTATACGTGTTAATTGGGTAATAAAAATATTTGAGACACTAAGTAATTTTGAAGAACTGGGGTAGGTGCACAATAATTTCCTGATGGCCCACGTGTTAAAGACTTAGGTTAAAGAGAGAAAAGAAGTTTTGGGTCATTAGCTAATACGCAGTCGACTGCAATTGTAAAGAAAGGCTACAGACGGGTCTGTGGTGGAATTGACGTCGTCGGAATCGAGAGCTAGGAGAGTGGGCGGCTCTTGCAACTAAAACATTGGAATCTAGGTATGGTATTAAGTTCACACCAATATCTATATTCCTGGGATTAAACCAAGGAGAAAGAATCAGTAAATTAAGAATTTATTTGGGTACAAAGTGGTCAGACATACTTGTGAGGCCTCGGGGATATAAATAGAATTTAATAATGAAAACCTTACTGTTTAATGTTATACAAACTTTTTTAATAATGCATTTTGGAGTTAAAATATGTTGCATAAGGATTTCGTTTTAGAGATTTGAACATATTGTTAGATTAGTCACATTACATGTTCATGTAATAAGACTTGAATTTATTAACTCACTTATAACTACATATGCATTAACAAGACGTTAAGTCTAGTATGCTTAGAACCCCTTTTAAGCCGAATGTGTTTCGAATATGTGAGTGATTAAAAGATTAGTCGACTGATTAACATGTTAATTATCAGATTTCATATAAGAATATGGATTCGACTTATCAATTAGCATCAAGATTGAAACTTGATTTCAAATGTGGATTCTATGACTCATGAATAAGTCGAAAAAAATATAGTTTGGTTGAAGATTTGACCTTGTTAGCCGGGAGTTTGATTTTTTTAGTTGACTTTAATTTAACTATTGAAAAATTATGAAATGACCCCGACTAGCATAATTGATATTGATAATAAACATTTTGCATGGATTGAGGCCATTAGAGACGGTTTGCATGGTGTTTTGGACTTCACAAAGTTGGGAACTTGTTGTTAATGAAGTGAGGCTTTAAGATTTGGTGCATGCTTTTCAAAACTCGTTCTAAAAATATATTTTAGCAACCTGGTCCATGTGTTGGGAAGAGGGTGTGCCTGACTGAATCGGTGGTTTTTGACCAGCTGCACATATATTATTTTATGAAAAATGATGAACTTATTTAATAAATGCTTGTGCTTCGTGCCATGGCGTTGGGGCGTTGTAATTATTTTTTCGCTGCCGTAATATATCTGGGTCATTATGCATACCAGTATGATAGATTTGGGGCATTATATGTTGTTATTGACTAATTGTTTAGACCTTATGGAGTAATTATATGGTAAAAGAATCTTCGTGCCTATTATTTCTATGCTTGTTGTGTATTTGTACTTTCTAACACTTGTTCCAGTGGTACTCAGAGTGACGGCCCGAGGAACATACTGGTTTATATTTACGTATAACCGATGACGTCCAAATCCGCTTCTCAAAGAGTAAGCGGACACGGTCGCATGCAATAAAATTTATCAAATTATGATTCGGGGTCGAATCCCACAGAGAACAATATGTAGGCGATTAGGCAATTAAGAAAATTATCACTTATTATGCCAAGCCAAACACTAGTAAAGATTTTGGAAAATATTTATATCTAAATATGAAAATGTAAACTAACCAAGAAAGCGAGTAAAATGATCAATGGCTACAAGTATGGATACAATGGGAATTACACTCAAGTAACGATCCAATGTATTTTACGATTTAAAAATATGCACGAGTTTATGTTAATTAGTTCCGGATAATAATTCTATATTACCTTCTTTCGAAGACTAACAAGATTACTTAATGAATTATCCCTAAAAGAATCAAGGAATTAAGTGCACCCGAATATGGCCACAAATAGTTCAATCCTATCCCTGGGTAGAATCTATAAAATGAGGGTTAATGCCTGTCACGATCCCAATTTCCCTCCGAACGATGTTGTGATGGCACCTAATCTCTACGACTAGGTAAGCCTAACATTTGATAACAACTGAAAAAATATAATAAAAAGAAAAATACTAAAACCAGTCTGATAAACTCATATAAACTTCTGAAAAATATAATCTCAACCATACACTCCCCAAGAACGATGGAACAGAATCATAAACTCTACAGCGTAAGCTAAAGTGTCTAGTACATCACTTTCTGAAAAAAAATTAAAACGGTAAATAAGAATAAAAAAAAGGTGACTCTGAGGCCTGCGGGCGTGGCGCAGGTATACCTTGAAGTCTCCAAAGCGGCAACTTGAATCCACTCTAACGTCCAGCACGGGCAGACGTACCTAGATCTGCACAAAAATTGTGCAGAAGCGTAATATGAGTTCACCACAATGGTACCCAGTAAGTATCAAGCCTAACCTCGGTAGAGTAGTGATGAGGCCGGGTCAAGATACCAACTAGGATATAAATAAACAGTATGAAAATGTAATAAGGATAAATAATGGAAAACAGAGAAATAACTGATACGAATCCGGATAATAGCATGAACAATGCCGGAAATTAAACATGAAAATCGCATAAAAGAAGCAACTAAAGAGAACTACAATGATCATATACGGACAACAACTGCTAGAACAATAAAGAATGAAACCACAAGTAATGTTCCTACCAAAACTCTTCTTGCAACATGAAATAAACAGCAAGAATCATAATGAGGTACCGCCTCGTGTACAATAAAATCACAACCGAAGTAACGCCTCGTATAATCAAGAATCACAACCGAGGTACCACCTCGTATAATCAAGAATCACAACCGAGGTACCGCCTCGTATTCACATTTCTTAATTTCAATCGCAATCTTTCCTTATACTGCCGCATGAGCCTTACATTTGAAACAGGTTTTGAAAACAGTTTTTCCGAAATAGCTACACGCACTTTAGCCTACCTTATGACATTGCGTAGCTTCACGTAGTTCCCCTACAAGCAACACGCACATAAGTCTTACCTTATACCTCCACATGCACATTAACCCCAAGCTTTATAGTATGCGCGTCAATATCAC
The DNA here is from genome assembly GCF_000715075.1 of Nicotiana tabacum. Taxonomy (NCBI): domain Eukaryota; kingdom Viridiplantae; phylum Streptophyta; class Magnoliopsida; order Solanales; family Solanaceae; genus Nicotiana; species Nicotiana tabacum. The sequence goes on along the minus strand of NC_134091.1, from coordinate 74,624,738 downwards.
ATCACAATAACAACTCGCACCACAAGTGCCCATGTATCACAACTTGCCAGAAATCAAAAATATCAATATTTCTACAATAATAGCCCACGGCTCCACCACAACGTGTACAATAATATCAACAACAACAATGAATGTAAAATGCTCAACAAGGAAGATGTTTCAATAATAGTAGCTTCACCTCGATATAATAACGACTTTCACAACTTCAACACCAATAACTCAACAATGAGAGAGATAATGTGTAACCATAATATTCGATAAGAATAACTCATAGTGGAAGAGATAACGTGTAAAAATGACTTCAAATAGTTGAAATCAACAAGGAAGGAGATAACATGAACAATAACTTCAAATAATGATAATCAACAATGAAGGAGATAACATGAACAATAGCTTCAAGTAATGATAATCAACAATGAAAGAGATAACATGAACAATAGCTTTAAGTAATAATAATTAACAATGAAAGAGATAACATGTAACAATAATAGAGGAAACAAGTTCAACTAAGGCATGAGAGCAATTTATCACTTAGGATGTAGAACAAGTGCTAAACAAGTCAATTGAGGCATGTAAGAATAGACTAACACAATTAAGGATAGAATGACTATGAGAATTTAGAACATGATATGGCATTTCAATTAAAGCATGGAAATAGTCTAAGTAGCCTAAACCGGTCAAATACCATGTACAACCAGTGTACTCACTCGTCACCTTGCGTACACAGCTTTCACATAGCACAAAAGACACAATCAATACCAAATCCTAAGGGGTAATTCCCCCACATGAAGTTACGCAAGACACTTACCTCAACTAGACAAATTCAACACTCTGAATAGCTTTTTCCTTAAAATTCGCTTCCACACGGCTCAAATATAACCAAAATCGACTTAATATAATCAAACAATGCTAGGGAAAACATTTGTAATAGATAAAGCTAAGATCTTTACACTTTTCCCAAAAAGTCAAAAAAGTCAACCGGGGACTCATCCGGTCAAAACCCGGGTCCAATGGTAGATTCCGTCTAACCCTGACCCCACGAGTTCATATATGTGATTAGTTTTAAAATTCGAGTCCAAATCGACTCTCAAAACTCAATTTCTTATGTTTCAAAAACTTGACAAAGTTTCACAATTTCAATTTGATTCACATTATTTTGATGTTAAAATCTATGATATACTAATGGAATATGATTAGAAAGGGATTAGAATCACCTACCCAAGGTTTCTTGATCAAAATCCCCTCTCCAAAATGCCTCCTACCAAGTCTAGGGTTCAAAAATATGAGAATGAATGTAAAATCCCGACTTCCAACCCTTCTGATCAGTTGCAGATGTCGTAATTGCGAACCCTCGCAATTGAGCAGCATTTTCTCACAAATGTGGCCATCGTCAGCCCTATGAGGAGGTCGTAATTGCGATTCTGGCTTCGCATTTGTGAAGCCTGACTCCATCGCAAATGCGATTGTGTTGTCACAAATGCGAACTACCCTCTATATGAAGCTACTTCGCAATTACGAGCTAGGCATCGCAATTGCGATAACTGAGGCCCCCCTGCTAAGCTCGCAAATGAAACTCTTGTGTTCGCAATTGCGACACCAGAGCACCAGACACCAGACTTTTTCCAATTTCTGTCCAAATCACTCTGGAACATGTCTATAACTTTAACATGGTCAACCAGAATTATTATGTTCGCGATTCTTCATCCACCGATGGAAAAAATGCCCTAGCCCTCAGGGCTCCAAAACAAACCTCCACACAAGTCTAAAAATATCATACAAACTCACTCGCGCAATCAAAACACGAAAATAACATTTAAAACTAAGAATCGAATACTAAAACACATGAATTTCAAAATAAAGTTCAAGAATTTCTAAAATTACTACTAAATGTGCGAACCCTATCAAATCAACTTCAAACGACACAAAATTTTGCTGACAAGTTCTAAATACCATAAGGGACCTATTCCAAGTCCCAAAATCGAATTTCGGGCTCGATAGCTAAAAGTCAACCTATGGCCAAACTTTTCAACTTCAAATTTTGGCAAACCAGCATAAATCAACATATGGGCTTCCAAAATCAATTCCGAGCATACACCCAAGTCCGAAATCAAGATACGAAGCTATTGGAGCCATAAAAACACAGTTCTGGGGTCGTTTTACAAAAGTCAAAGTTAGGTCAACTTTTTCTAATTTAAACGTCTAAGTCAAGAATCAAAGGTCCAAATCAACCCGAAAGCTTTCCGGAATGAAACTAACCGACCCCGCAAGTCATGAAATCATAAACACACTTGTATGAAGCATAAAAGGGGGTAACAGGGTGTAATTACACAAAACGATCGATCGGGTCGTTACATTCTCCCCCTCTTAAAACAAACGTTCATCCTCAAACGTGTATAAGGGCATACCTGAAGTGGTGAATGGATGAGGATAACGACTACGCATGTCGTTCTCGGTCTCCCAGGTCACCTCCTCGACCGGATGACCCCTCCATTGAACCTTTATTGAAGCAATACTCTTTGATCTCAACTTCCGGGCCTGTCTATCCAAGATAGCCACAGGATCCTCAATATAAGTCAAATCCTCATCCATAATACTAGAATATAGAGACATGGAATACCAGATGAACCGCAGATTAACAAGGTGGCAATGGAAGCTTGTAGGCCACCTCACCAATCCTCTCAAGGATCTCAAAAGGTCCGATATGCCTAGGGCTCAACTTGCACTTCTTCCGGAACCTCATCACACCCTTCTTGGGTGAAACTCGGAGCAAGACTCGCTCTCTAACCATGAATGCAACATCGCGAACCTTCCGATCCGCATAAATCTTCTGTCCAGATTGGGTTGTACGAAGCCGATCCTGGATCATCTTGACCTTCACCAAAGCATCTCGAACCAAATCTGTGCCTAAGAACTTAGCCTCTCCCGGCTCAAACCACCCAATTGGAGAACGATGTCATCTCCCATACAAGGCCTCATGAGGAGCCATATGAATAACTAATTGGTAGTTGTTATTGTAGGCAAACTCTGCAAGTGGCAAGAATTGATCCCAGATCTCCCAAAATCCATAACGCATGCACGAATCATATCCTCCAATATCTGAATAGTGCACTCTGACTGTCCGTCCGTCTGAGGGTGAAATGATGTACTCAACTCAACCAATGTGCCTAGCTCACACTATACAGCTCTCTAAAAATGCGATGTGAACTTCGTACCCCGATCAGAGATGATAGATACCGGTATGCCATGAAGTTGGACAATATCGTGGATATAAACTTGATCCAGTTGCTCTAAAGAATAGGTAGTCACGACCGGAATGACATGAGCCGACTTGGTCAACCTGTCCGCAATCACCCATACCGCGTCAAATTTCTTCTGAGTCTGTGGGAGCCCAACAATAAAGTCCATGGTGACACGCTCCCATTTCCACTCGAGAATCTCAAGTCACTGAAACAAACCACCTGGCCGATGATGCTCACCCTTCACCTGCTGACAATTTAGGCACTGAGCTATATACTCCACTATGCCCTTCTTCAACCTCCTCCACCAATAGTGCTGCCTCAAGTCTTGATAAATCTTAGCGGCACCCAGATTAATGGAGTACTACGAACTATCGGCCTCCTGAAGAATCAACTCACACAACCCAGCCACATTGGGCACATATAATCGGCCATGCATCCGCAACACAACGTCATCTCCAATATTAACTTCCTTGGCATCGTCGAACTAAATTGTGTCCTTAAGGACAAGAAAATGTGGGTCATCATACTAACGTTCTCTGATACGATCATATAGAGGAGACTGAGAAACCACGGAGCAAGAACTCGATTGGGCTCCAAAACATCTAATCTAAAAAACTGGTTGGCTAAGGCCTGAACATCCATGGCTAATGGCCCCTTGGCTATCGGCAGATATGCTAAACTACCCAAACTCTCCGCTTTTTGACTGAAGGCGTCGGCCACCACATTGGCCTTCCCGGGATGATATAGAATAGTGATATCATAGTCCTTAAGCAGCTTTAACCACCTCCGCTGCTGCAAGTAAAGATATTTCTATTCGAACAGATGTTGTAGACTCTGGTGGTAGGTAAAGACCTCACAAGGAACACCGTACAATAATGCCGCCAGATCTTTAATGCATGAATAATGGCTTCCAATCCAAGTCGTGGACTGGATAATTCTTCTCATGGGTCTTCAGCTGTCAAGACGCATAGGCAATCACCCTACCGTCTTGCATCACCATCATGCCAAGTCCAACACATGATGCATTACAATACACAGTATAAGACCTCGAGCCCGTAGGCAACACCAACACTGGGGTTGTAGTCAAAGGAGTCTTGAGCTTTTGAAAGCTCGCCTCACACTCCTCGGACCATCTGAAAGGAGCACCCTTCTGGGTCAATCTGGTCATAGGTGCAGGAATAGATGAGAAACCCTCTACGAAACGAGGATAGTACCCGGCCAAACTAAGGAAACTCCGGATCTCAGTAGCTGAAGACGGTTTGGGCCAATTCTGCACTGCCTCAATCTTCTTCTGATCTACCTTGATCCCCTCACTCAACACCGCATGACCCATAAACTCCACTGAATCAAAACAGAACTCACACTTTGAGTATTTTGCATACAACTTCTTCTCTCTCAAGGTTTGGAGCACGATCTTCAAGTATTGGTCATGATCTTCCCGACAGCGGGAGTACACCAAGATGTCGTCAATAACACAATGATGAATGAATCAAGATAATGCTGGAATACACTGTTCATCGGGTGCATAAATGACGTTGGGGCGTTGGTCAGCCCAAATGACATTCCAAGGAACTCATAGTGACCATACCGGGTCCTGAAGGAAGTCTTTGTCATATCCTAATCCCGAATCTTTAGCTGATGATAACCTGACCGCAAATCAATCTTCCAGAACACTCTGGCACCTTGTAGCTGATCAAATAAGTCATCAATGCGTGGCAATGAATACATGTTCTTCATTGTAACCTAGTTCAACTACCGATAACCAATACACATGTGCATAGAACCATCATTTTTCTTCACAAACAAGACTGGAGCACCCCAAGGCGATACACTAGGCCGAGTAAAACCCTTATCAAGCTACTCTTGCAACTACTCCTTTAACTCATTCAGCTCCGCTAGGGCCATACGATATGGTGGAATTGAAATGGGATGAGTGCCCGACGACAAGTCTATACCAAAATCGATACCCATATCGGGCGGAATGCCCAGAAGATCCGCTGGAAATACATCTGGAAAGTCTCTCACTAATAGAATTGACTCAATGGTAGGAGTATCAGCACTGATGTGTCTCACAAAGGCTAGATAAGAATCACACCCCTTCGCTGAGCCTTTAGAAATGATAAAACCCTGCTAGGAACATAATCCAATGCATCTTTCCACTCTAACCGTGGCAAACTTGGCATTGCCAGCATCACAGTCTTGGCGTGACAATCTAGAATAGAATGATAGAGTGAGAACCAGTCCATGCCAAAGATAACATCAAAGTCTACCATACTAAGTAACAATAGATCAACTCTGGTCTCAAAACCATCAATAACAACAAAACACGACCGATACATACGGTCCACAATAATAGAAACTCCGACAGGCATGGAGACATAAAAAGGAGAACTTAAAGAATCACGAGATATATCCAAATACGAGGCAAGGTATGATGACACATATGAATAAGTGGATCTCGGATCAAATAAGACTGATGCATCTCTATGGCAAATCGGAACCATACCCGTAATGACTGAGTCTGAAGCAAGTGCCTTCGTCCTACCCGAAAAAGCATAGAATCTTGTCTGGCCTCCCCCTATAGGGAGACATTTACCCTCCCGGCCCCCCACCCCTAGCTGGCTGTGGGGGTGGAGCGGCAACTGGGGCGGCAATCATGGCCTGAGGAGTGTGTGGACCTGACTGAATCCGTGGAGCCTGAGTAGTCTGTGGAGGTGCACCCCTCCTGAGTCTAGGGCAGTCTATAACCATGTGGCGGGTATCAACATACTCAAAGCAAGCTCTCGGTGGGCATGACTGCTAGGACTGGCTCGGGCCTGTTCGGCTGGACTGACCGCTGAAGGCACCCCATGTAGGAGGTGCACTAGAAAGTGGTTGAGCAAAGGGTGCAACCTGAGACCTGGGAACCACCGGAGTACCACTAGAAGCTGGAAGTGTTGAGTGAATTGGACGACTCACATAGCCTCTACCGTGATGGGTTGTAGCTGCAGCGTGGCCACCACTAAATCCTCCAGTATCTCGAGGCCTCTTGGCCTCCCTATCATCTCTCTCACGGCCTTGCATACCCTCCAACCTCCATGCAATCTCTACCACCTACTGATATGGGGTATCTGTCTCCAACTCTCGGGCCATGCTGAACCTTATACTATAGTTGAGTCCATCGATAAATCGACGGACTCGCTTTCTATTTTTAGAAACCAAGGCAGGTGCATGTCTGAAAAACTCACTGAATCGGACAACATACTCCAACACTATCATAGTACCATAGCGCAACTGCTCAAACTCTGCGCGCCACGCATCCCGAAGGTTCTAAGGAACAAACTATCTCAAGAATAACTCTGAAAACTGAGTCCATGTAAGTGAAGCTGCCTCGGCTGGGCTACCCTCCTCGTACACTCACCACCACTGATATGCCACTCCTGAAAGCTGGAATGTTGTAAAAGCAACCTCACTCGTCCTCACAATACCCATGGTGCAGAAAATACGGTGGCCTTCCTTAAGAAAACCGTGTGCATCCTCTGAAGCCAATCCATTGAAAGTAGTAGGGTGATACTTCTTGAACCTCTCAAGTCTAAGCTACACCTCCTCTGATACTTCTACCCTAACCACGGGCTTAACCAGAATAATAGGCTTTACCGGTATAACCTCTAGGACCTGATCAAACTTGACCCACTACTCTGGAGTACGAGCGGTAGGAGTCTGAGCTCTACCCCCAGCCTGAGATGTGGCTGGTGCAAGTGGAATCAACCCCGCCTGAGCTAAGGTACCGAACATGCTCAAGAATTATGCGAGGGTCTCCTGAAGTGCTGGGGTGGCAACAGGCGCCTCGGGTGCCTGTTCCCCAACTAGAGCTACTAGTGGCTCCTCTGTCGCAGCTCGGGCAGGTGCTCTGGCTGCACCACGTGCCCTTCCTCAGCCTCTGCCCCGACCCCGGCCTCTCGCAGCTCTAGCAGGGGGTGCGGGTATCTAATCATCGAATCCAGCAGTGCGTGTCCTGACCATCTGTGAGAGAATATAAAGTCAAAGATTCAGTTTTCGAAGTGAACCAATTTGCACGATAATGAATCAAAGAAGTGAAGTTATTCCTAACAATTCTATAGCCTCTCAAAGATAAGTAGAGACGTCTCCATATTGATCCACAAGACTTTACTAAACCTGCTTATGACTCGTAACAACTATGAACCTATAGCTCCGATACAACCTTGTCACGACCTGAATTTCCGTCCGAAGGATGTCGTGATGGCACCTAGTCTCTACGCTAGGTAAGCCTAACATTTGATTACAACTGAACAGATATAATTAACAAAATACTAAAACAAGTCTGATAAACTCATATAACCATATGAAGAACTTAATCTCAACCATTCACTCCCCAAGAATGATGGAATAGAGTCATAAGCTCGATAAAGTAAGCTAAAGTATCTAGTACATCACTATCTAAAGAAATTACAACAGTAAATAAGAATAAAGGAAGGTGACTCCGAGGCCTGCGGACGTGGAGCAGGTATACCTTGAAGTCTCCAAAGCGGCAATCGAATTAACTCTAGCGTCCGGCACGGGCAGACGTACCTAGATCTGCACAAAAATTGTGCAGAAGCATAGTATGAGTACACCACAACGGTACCCAATAAGTATAAAGCTTAACCTCGATAGAGTAGTGACGAGGCCTGGTCAAGATACCTACTAGGATATAAATAAATAGTATTAAAATGTAATAAGGTTAAATAATGGAAAACGGAGAAATAACTGATACGAACCAAGATAATAGCATGAACTAATACCGGAAACTAAACATGGAAATAGCATAAAAGAAGCAACCAAAGAGAACTACAATGATCATATATGGACAACAACTGCTAGCACAATAAATAATGAAACCACAAGAAATGTTCCCACTAAAACTCTTTTTCCAACATGAAATAAACAGCAAGAATCACAACGAGGTACCGCATCGTGTACAATAAAATCACTACCGAGGTACCGTCTCATATAATCAAGAATCACAACCGAGGTACCGTTTCATATAATCAAGAATCACAACTGAGGTACTGCCTCGTATTCACATTTCTCAATTTATATCACAATCTTTCCTTATACCTCCTCGTGAGCCTTACATTTGAAACAGGTTTTGAAAATAGTTTTCCTGAAATAGCTACACGCACTTTAGCCTAATTTATAACGCTGCGTGTCTTCACGTACTTCCCCTACAAGCAACACGCACATAAGTCCCACCTTATACCGTCGTGTGCGCATCAATATCACAATTACAATAACAACTCACACCACAAGTGCCCATATATCACAACTTGCCAACAATCAACAATATCAATATTTCCACAACAATAGCCCACGGCTCCACCACAACGTGTACAAGAATATCAACAACAACAATAAATATAAAATGCTCAACAAGGAAGATGTTTCAACAATAACAATTTCACTTCGACAGGATAAAGGCATTCACAACTTCAACACCAATAACTCAACAATGAGAGAGATACTGTGTAACTAGGATATTTGATAAGAATAACTCACGATATAAGAGATAACGTGTAAAAATGATTTCAAATAATTTAAATCAACAAGGAGATAACATCAACAATAATTTCAAATAATGATAATCAACAATGAATGAGATAACATGAACAATAGCTTCAAGTAATGATAATCAACAATGAAAGAGATAACATGAACAATAGCTTCAAGTAATAATAATCAACAATGAAAGAGATAGCATGTAACAACAATAGAGGTAACAAGTTCAACTACGGCATGTGAGCAATTTATCACTTAGGATGTAGAACAAGTGTTAAACAAGTCAACTAAGACATGTAAGAATTGACTAATGCAATTTAGGATAGATTGACTATGAGAATTTAGAACATGATATGGCATTTGAATTAAAGCATGCAAATCGGCTTAGTAGCCTACAACGGTCAAATACCACGTACAATCCGTGTACCCACTCGTCACCTTGCGTACACGACTTTCACATAACAACAATACCAAATCCTAAGAGCTATTTCCCCCACACGAAGTAAGGTAGGGCACTTACCTCAACTAGGCCAATTCAACACTCAAAAATAGCTTTTTCCCTTAAATTCGCCTCCACACAGCTCAAATCTAACCAATATCGACTTATTATCATCAAACAATACTAGGGAAAACATTTGCAATCGATAAAGCTAAGATCTTTACACTTTTTCCAAAAAATCAACAAAAGTCAACCCGGGGCCCGATCGGTCAAAACTCGAGTCCAATGGTAGATTCCGTCTACCTATGATCCCACGAGTTCATATATATTATTGGTTTCAAAATACGAGTCCAAATCAACTCTCAAACTCAATTTCTTAATTTTTAAAAACTTGATAAAGTTTCACAATTTTTCACTTTGATTCACATGATTTTGATGTTAAAATCTAAGATATATTGATGCAATATGATTAGAAATGGATTAAAATCACTTACCCAAGGTTTGTTAATGAAAATCCCCTCTCCAAAATGCCTCCTACTGAGTCCAGGGTTAAAATATGTGAGAATGAGAGGTGAAATCCCAACTTCCAGCCCTGTTGATCAGTTGCAGATGTCGCAATTATGAAGTAATTTCTCGCAAATGCGGCCACTATCAGCCCTATGAGGAGCTCGCAATTGCGACTTTGGCTTCTCATTTCTGAAGCATGTCTCCATCGCAACTGCGACTATGTTGTTGCAAATGCGAACTACCCTCTACATGAAGCTACTTTGCAATTGCGAGCCAGGCATAGCAATTGCGATACTTGAGGCCCCCCTGCTAAGCTAGCAAATGTGACTCGGGTGTTCACAATTGCGACACCAGAGCACCAGACACTAGATGTTTTTCAATTTCTGTCCAAATCACTCTGGAACATGTCTGAAACTTATCCGAGCCATCGGGGCTCCAAACCCATCCCACACACAAGTCTAAAAACATAATACAAACTCACTCTCCTGATCAAAATATGAAAATAATATCTAAAACTACGAATCGAACACTAAAACGCATGAATTTCAAAGTAAAGTTCAAGAATTTCTAAAATTACAACTAAACGTTCGAACTCTATCAAATCAACTCCAAACGACATCAAATTTTGCAGACAAGTTCTAAATACCATAACGAACCTATTCCAGGTCCCAAAATCGATTTGCAAGCTCAATAGCTAAAAGTCAACCTACGGTCAAATTTTTCAACTTCAAATTGCCAAATTTCGGTAAATCAACATAAATCAACCTACGTATAACCAAAATCTATTCCGGGAATATGTCAAAGTTCGAAATCATGATACGAAGCTATCAAAGTCATAAAAGCACAGTTCCAGGGTCGTTTTCACAAAAGTCGAAGTTAGGTCAACATTTTCTACTTTAAACTTCTAAGTCAAGAATCAAGGGTCCAAATTAACTTGAAAGCTTCCCAGAATGAAACTAACTGACCCCGCAAGTCATAAAATCATATACACACATGTATGAAGCATAAAAAGGGATAACGGGGCGTAGTTACACAAAACAACAGATCGAGTCGTTACAATGCCTCAAGTTCTTGTTAATTAATCTTTCCCAACCAATAATTACCTTTTTCAAGTTTAATTCAAAGTTAATGGGAAAGTATTAGGGTTAGCTAATCCCTTTGAAGATATTAATGAACAAGAATAATTAAGTCACTTCATAATTAATAAAAACCGTTCAATACATAAGCACAACAAGAGATTTAATCCAAACTTTAATAATGAATATTTTCATAAACAAGATTCAAGCATTGGAATAAATACTACACATTTAGATATTCAATAAAAATCATGTAAATGAAGAAATGTGTAAAAAATGATAAAAAAAATTCTCATCCAAAGACTTTAAATCATCAAGTCCTAAGTATGTGTGTAAGAACCCTAGCTCCAAGCTTGTGTTTTTTGTCAAAGATATCAAAAGAACTGCCAAGTTATCTTCCAAATGAGATGGGCTGAGTATTAAATGGTTTGGGACCAAAACATGTGAATTTTCATATCTGCCTAGTTTTTCCACCAAGTTCTTCATCGCATTCGGGATTATGCTTTCGCGTTCGAGAAGGTTTGACTCCTCAAGCTTCGTCTTTGTGACATGACCTTCGCGTTCGCAAATGTTTGAATCCTAAAGCTTAGCGTTCGTGATGCTCCTTCACATTCGCGAAGGGTAATTCACTACGTAGAATTCATGTCTTCATTTTAGCTCCTTTTTGACTTATTTTCACTTGGTTTCTTCCCGATCACTTCTAAATCATACAAAACCTGTAAATAGAAGTAAACGGGATTAAATACACTATTTTATCAGTCAAACATAGCAAAAATTTAAGATTCAAGAAGAGATAAGTGAGTAAAATTTCAACTTATCAAACCACCAAACTTAAAACTATTGCTTGTCCTCAAGCAAATCAAAACAAACAATCTCTTTTCGAGAATCAACTCAATAGTGCATCAACATCATACCAAGTCAAAAAGTCTATTTTAAGCACAAACACATAACTTTAATTGGTACCAATAATTAATCCAAGACATATGAATCACCAATAATTTCTTAAAAATATCATTTCATTTTAAGTGCTCAAACACCAAATTAATCAAAGTGGCAATCAAGTCGTGACACCAAATCTTCAAAATTTGTCTCTTTATCATAAAACAACTTTCTTTTGTTCATTCCTTTCAATTGAAAAATGGAACAAATTAACAACACAAACCTCTATGACCCCTCACAATCAAGAGAGAATCCTACACTTATAAAATTCAATTCAAGACATAAATAGGATATCAAATGGAAAGAGTTAACTCTCTTTCTCTCACAAAGATGGTCAAATACACACACGTAGTACCATAAGCTTATCCTTCATGTATTTCTCCACTAATGTAGATACACTTAGTTCAAAATTAGTTAGGACGTAAAGGGTTGTAGTGTAGGTTTTTAGTTAAGGTAGGGCACAATTTTGGTTAGAGTGACTCAAAAACCTCCCTAAGCACTACTATTTTCAGCAATCAAAGCACACAACCTTTCAAACTTTTCCATCCTTTTCTTACATTTTTCATTGCAATACCTAGTCTTCCCTTTATTCACAAGTCTTTATTTTTATTTCTTTTATCTTCTTTCTTAACCTTTTTTTCAAAATGCAAGGAAGGTTCCACAATTTTTTTTTATTTTTGTCTTTTTAACCTTGCACCTTATAAGCATTTTTCATGTCACAACTTTTCCAACCTTCACCCCCAAACTTAGGCTTTTAGCCTGCATTTACACTTTCAAAGAATTTAGGGAGGTGGGATGCCAAATGGTAGATTAATAAAGAACAAAAGATTAAAGTTTGCTACATGTTTGCCAAAGAGAAGGTTAAGGCCTCAAAAGGGGTTGCCTAGGGAAAATATGCAAGGGTAGAAAATTTATGGCAAAAGAACGGTCCAAGGAAGGCCTAACAGAAAATTTATGGCAAAAGAACGGTCCAAGGAAGGCCTAACATCATTTTTCAAACCAAGTTAGTCTAGGATCTCGCCTTGAAGCACATTCTGGGCAAGTTCTAGACTACAAATCATGCAAAAGAACTCACAACAAACCTCACCACACATGGAACATGCAAATTCAAATGAAATATGTATCCAAAACCCAATTGAAACAAATGAACTCAAAAAAGTCACTCATAGCCTAAAGAGACTAATTAGTGAACCTAAGAGCCAAATATTGAATATAAAAGTCACAACAAGAATTATTACTTCAATCTTTTACTTTTTATTTTTCAAAATTAAAGATTTCATATGCCAAACGTTTAAATCATGAGGTACCAAACAAGCCACAAATCGGCCACGTGGAAAAAATTAACAACTCAAACCACTTATGCTCCTAAATTAACTAAGACTAATTCCCATAAGAAAGTCGCCTAGCTATCCATCGTCGGAAAAGGTCAACACAAATAAAATCTACCTAAAAACACCCAGTTCTAAAGAAATTTAGCATCCTCGAAAAAAGAACCGCGACACAAAGAAACTCAAGGATTTGCCAACCAAATAAAACATACTATATACAAAAATTAAGAAACTAGTAAACATATAGTAAAATTACTAATATAAAACAACATAAATAAAATCAACAATGAAAAACAAAATATCAATCTACCATATCGACAGTTATACAAGAAGCCACCCCAACTACAAAAGCTACAATGTCCCCAATGTAACTAAACAAAATAGAGTAAAATGTGGAAAGTGCTCCCTGAATACTGCATCAAGTGCTCTCCTCGTTGTTGGACTCTTCATCCTCAGTGACATCCTCCTCTTCTTCTTCGGACCATTGAACTGGAGCAACATCAGCTTCCGGCTCTGTCAATGGCACTAAATCTTGAGGCTTAAGAACATTCCATAGCCCCTTCACACCCTTCCACATTAGGGTGAAGAATTTATCCCTCTTCTTCTCCCTCTTCTTCATCCTGGTGTGTGCATTTGCCAACTTGGCGTGAGAAGTACTCAAAGCAGCGTGCGCCGTGGACAAATCAGTTTATGATTTCTCTAGCTTCTCAAGGTGATCCCCCTGCTTCTTCTGATAATCAAGATATTTTTGAAACTCTGTCTTTGACATGCATGCAAAGGGTCCCTCAGATGTCTCACCGGGTCTCTTTGGAAGGCTAGCTACTAAGTTTCGAATATGCCGTATTTCTTCGATGAGTATTGTAATGATCTGACCCGTCATTTTGCTTTCTAGATACTCGTTCCATTATTTGAGACTTCACGTATGTGCTTTTACTATTTTATATCTTGCGGGGATGGTTGGTTTAGTTTTTGAAGGGCTCGGGATGAACTCGGGACACTTAGTTCCATGATAGTGGCCTAAGGTGGCCAAGTTTGACTTGAATCAACACTTTGAGTATTCGACCTCGGAATCAGGATTCGAAGGTTCCAATAGATTTGTATGATGATTTTGGACTTAGGTGTATTTTCGGATATTTATTTGGAGATACGTAGGATGGTTTGAGGCTTTTTGACAAAAGTTGAAAAATTAAAGGTTTGAAAGGTTCAGAGATTTGACTGAGGGTTGACATTGTTGATACCGGGTTCAGATTTTAGTTTCGAGAGTTGGAATAGGTGCGTGAGTCATATGGGACTAGTTTGCAAAATTTGAGGTCATTCGTAGTTGATTTGATATGGTTCGACATTAGTTTTAGAAGTTGGAACTTCATTAGTTTCATAAGGCTTAAATTAGGGTGTGATTCGTGACTTTGATGTTGTTTGATGCGATTTAATGCTTCGAGTAAGTTTGTAACATGTTTTAGGACTGGTTGGTTTATTTGGGTGGGCTCCCGTGGGCCTCGGGAGTGATTCGGATGCTTGGCTGATCATGTTTGAACATAGAGGATTGTTGAAGGCTGTGGAGGATTGGTGTTTTCGCACATGCGATGTTTGGGCCGCAGGTCTAGCACCGCAGAAGCGGTTTGTTAGCCGCAGGTGGGAGTTTTGGCTAGTGGAGCTGGGTCCGCTAGTAGGGCATGGAAGCCCAGGTGCACGACCGCAGAAGCGAAAGAAATCCAAAGCTGATTTGAGTTGAGGAAGCAGGGACCACAAGTGCGATGATTGTCCGCAGAAGGAGAAGCGCAGGTGCGATAGTGGTCTGTAGAAGCGGAAGCGCAAGTGCGTCCCTTGGTCCACAGAAGCGAAATCTATGGTCTTAAGTGAGGGCTACATCTGTGGTTAATTTTCCTCAGATGCGGAATCGCAGAATCGGAAAAGGTTCCGCAGATGCAAAAAGCGCTGGGCAGAAAGTGAATTTAACTCAGGACTTAGGCTCATTTCACTCACTTCATTCTTGGTTTGGCTGATCTTTGGGAGCTCTTTGAGAGAATTTTCACCAAGCATCACAAGGTAAGTGGATTCTACTCATTTTAAGTTAAATACATGAATTATGGGTAGATTTAACATGGAAATTAGTGTAAATTTGTGGGAGTTTATTGGAAATCTAGAGTTTGGTAAAAATATGATTTGACCACGAAATTGATTATAGAATTGAGAATAAATTATATATTTGAGTTCGTAAGGCCATGGATAACGTGTATCTTCAACAATTTTCGGAATCCGGGAAGGTGGGCCCGGGGGTGACTTTTATGGACTTTCCTAATTTGGTTGGATATCACATTAGTAGTTAAATTATTAACTTTTAAGCATATATGATTAGTTTGTACGACTTTTGAGTTGTTTTGGATTGCTCGATGTTGTTTGGGGATCTCTAGTGAGTTTAAGAGACGAATAGTGAGCCTGAAAGTGAGGTAAGTCTTTTGCCTAACCTTGTAATAGGGAATTTTCCCCTTAGGTATATTAATTATTGTGTGATACGTGTTGTGGGAGTTACGAACGCACGAGGTGACGAGAGTCCGTACATAGCTATATCCTTATTACATCCGGGTAGACTTAGATTTACATCATGCCTTAAATGTGTTATTTATATTTACCTTATATATTTGATTTCCTCTAATTATGACTGGGATTGAGGCTAGAATAAAATATTGACTGAGTCTCTTACTTTGAAAATTTTTGGAATATTCATTGGATAATAGAACCGTGTCTTCTCGACTCACATGTACTTTCGCGACAAAGGTAGTTTCTCCATTCTAATGGGATCGGGCTGTTCGCCTAGGCAATACGGTAACACTATTCTAATGGGATCATCCCGTTCACCTCCGCAGTCTTGTAAATTATTCTTATGGGATCGTGTTGTTCGCCTCGATAATATGGTAACACTATTCTTATGGGATAGGGTCATTCACCTCGGCAATACTGTGCATCACTTGTCCTATAGGAGCAGGTTGCTTGTCTCGGCAGACTCGTGCTTTATACTTGAGTTTGATTTGGTTTTGATATCTGTCACGCCCCAAACTTGGGGAGGCGTGGCAGGCACCCGGTGACATATATGGCCTGAGCGTACCACTCTCCAACTGTGAACTCTGGAGGGGTAACCCTCAACTTAGGCCGATGAGGCCTACCTGCAAGCTGACAATACCAATCAAGGACGACGTGGCTACCATGAATGTCTACAACCAGCAATACCAAATTAACATGTACACAGGGCTGGCGAGGCCACAATATTGATATTCAAAATATAAAGGACTCGTCTACAAGCCTCTTGAGATAATTGAACTTTATCATGGTCTGGATAGGGCTTCGACATGGACTCCAAGGTCTAGACCTGGTAAATCTGAGGAAGCGAAGCTTACCAACCAAACTGATGTTTGACTCTGTCTACTGGAAAGGTCTATCCAGCTGTCTATCAGGACCTGCAGGCCTGAAATACAGCTCCCCAGCAAAAGGGACGTCAGTATGAATAATGTACCGAGTATGTAAGGCATAAAACTCAGTATATAAAAGACATGATCCTTTAAGTCTGAATAGCTCTGTGAATCATGAGACATTTATAATGTCATGAATATGCATATAAATGTCATATCATGCATGGGTATATGCGTACATAATATCATCAAACCTCTGAGGGCATCCCATCATATCATCTCGACCTCAGTGGGTGAAATCATTAACGTATGCCAGGTGATCAGGTGGTGGTGCATATATAACACCAAAACCTTTCCTCATAACCCATATACATTATAATATATGCATATATAATGCCATATGTTAATGGGTCAATATACATGTATGAATGAATGCAATGCATAATGAAGTAAGTGAATAAGATCTCTCGGAACGTCATACTTTCGTGCCGTTTTGCTCGTAGGGATACTTCTGAACTGAAATTTTTTACTGTCTCTTCAGTGGCATTCTCTTTTATTTTTGTAACACTTATACGGTACCTTTAACTACCTCAACTCCTATTTGAATATTTCTCAAAAATTACTGTATTGTATCTGCGAGACTGAATTTCCTATGTTGGGTTTCACTACATTTATCTTGCATGATCTATTGCTTTATGTGAGACCTCTTGTCTAGACACAACTAGGCTCTTCCTGAATCAACTACTAACTACTCGTCATTCCATGCTCATATCTATATTCCGTGTAACCTCTCTTGGGTTATGTCTTTTGTCTTAACTTACCTTTCACACTAGCTCCTAATGTATCAAGTGTCCATTCGCACTTATTTACTAAATAAAATCCTGGCAGGAAACCTTACTTCCTATTCTCAGCATCGTCCTTACACAATATTCTGGAGTCATGACATATCTGTTGGATCCCAGTAAATGCAATCCCATCCATTTCGCCTTTTTACCGCATTCTTCCTTTACCATTTCATAGTTACCTAAACCACTTAACTTTAACTTAATACCAATCACACCATCTTTCCCTCTTTTTAGGGGAGTACTAGCATTTACTACTCTAAAGTTTACATGTAGATGCTTTACCTCTTCATCTTCGGCGTCTTTTCTTATTTTTGATGACCCTTACTCACCTTGCAGTAACCCTTCTGTACCAGGGATAACTGAATTTCTTACGCATGAAGGGGACACCTAGTGTAACTAGCACACATAATCACTTGAGCTTAACTCTGCTCACAGTGCTTGCTTTTAGTGAAGCGTCTTACTGAATGAACTTTAAAGGTTATTCTTTTGTTGTCCATTCTATTGTTGATGAAATATGGTCTCTGAAATTCTCACGATGTCGACTATTATCAAATCCTCTAGTTTGTAAATGTATCTTGTTTACTAGCGCATGCCGATTTTTATTACTCTAGGGGTCTACTTAGCCTTCTAGTAATCGCGTTGGAATCACCAAATCATTTCTCGAAATGAGGATATAACTGTATGGCTTATACTCTTCTATACTCTCAAGGTTTGTCCCTTTTTTTCTTTTCCTTCACTCGATTATAGACTCTGTCATCTTTTCATATTTTGATTTATCATTATCACCCATTTATCACATCTTACTCATAATGCTTCATTTACGCTCTTCTTATTGTCCTGCTAATATCTCTGTCTATTACCTTATTCTGAAAATTTCAACAAAACATTCTTTCACTTTTAGCTCTCCTTGCTCCATCTCATTGACTATTCGGGTCGCCTAACATTCTCTTTTTACTAGGGTCGGGAGTCATACTAAGGTAAATATTTATCCCTTCTAGGATTCCACTGCATATATTCTGAAATTTCTGAACATTCTAGTATTCATATCTGATTGTACTATTCTAGAGTGCACCATCCGGGTGTCTCACAAGGAGAACTATTACCACGTTTACAATATCCTTCAAAAATGTGAGATAATGATAATAATCCATCCACCATTTTGGTTTACTCTAACCCCAACCAGATCCTGATATCCTATCCTTCTCTTAAACCATATCTGTTAGCTCACATAGGGCATAACTGAGATGGGTGTAACCAATTGTACATACCTCTATTACTGTTGAAGGTAACTCATAATGCTTATATTTCTCTACCTGAATTGTAAATACTTATAATCTTCACTAACTGGGTACCTCGTACCCTCCTTCACCTTGTTTTTGTTACCTGTTGAAGCTTATACTTTTACCTTCTGATACTCCCAAGGCCTGCTATTCGCGAGGCACGTTAGATACTCCCATCCTAAGGACTTAAGCATGAAATTTGCACATCAGGCATGCACGATTTGATAGGGCCTCAAACTAGGCCATGTCATCAAGAACTCTCCCTCTACTAGTGCCCTTAATTTTTGTTGTATTAACCATCTGGCTAGCTATAATCTTTCTAATTAAAAATATCTTTGTATCATTAGCAAACATAAGTTCTAGCTCAAACTCTTATAACTCAACTCTATAGCACGATTTAGATTTGAAAGAAGGGTAACAGACTCCTAAATGCCTTGTATCTTCTTGTTTATATAATGTGGTGCACAACACATTAATAAACAAGGCTCTACTAGACACAGCTTGTAGACTCCCTAGGATAGAACTGCTCTGATACCAAGTTTGTTATGCCCCAAACTTGGGGATGCGTGGCCGGCACCCAGTGCAATATTTGGCCCAAGCGTACCACTCTGTAACTGTAAACTCTGGAGGGGTAACCCTCAACTTAGGCCGACGAGGTCTACATGCAAGCTGACAATACCAATCAAGGCCGACGAGGCCACCAGGAATGTCTACAACCAGGAATACCAAATTAACATGTAGATAGGGTTGGCAAGGCCACAATACTGATATTCAAAAGATAAAGGACTCGTCTACAAGCCTCTAGAGATAACTGAACTGTATCATGGTCAAGACAGGGCCTCGAACTACCCATCAAACCTATATATATAAAATGGACTCCAAGGTCTAGACCTGGTAACTCCGAGGAAGTGGAGCTTACCAACCAAGATGATGTTTGACTCTGTCTACTGGGAAGGTCGATCCAGTTGTCTATCAGGACATGCAAGCATGAAAATGCAGTATCACCAGTAAAAGGGACGTCAGTAGGAATAATGTACCGAGTATTTATGGGGTAAAACTCAATATATAAAGGACATGAAAGAAACATGGATTAAAGGACTTAAACTGTAAGTCTTAATAGCTCTGTGAATTATGAAATATTTATAATGTCATGCATATGAGTATAAATGTCATATCATGCATGGGTATATATGTACATAAAATCATCAAGCCTCTGAGGGCATCCCATCATATCATCTCAGCCTTAGTGGGCAAAATCATCAACGTATGCCGGTTGATTAGGTGGTGGTGCATATATAACGCCATAACCTTTTCCCATACCCCATATACATATAATATATGCGTATATAACGCCATCAGTTCATGGGTCAATGTACATGTTTGAATGAATGCAATACATAATGAAGTAAGTCAATAAGATGTCTCGGAATGTCATAAGATCAATATGCATTTACTCAGATCCTATAGATATGTCACGACTCCTGAACGATATGCAAGCATGACGCTGGTAAGATGCAGTAAGGGTTCCCGGCAAGGATGTTAATTGGTAAATAAGTGCAAATGGACACTTGATACATAACGATCCAGTGCGAGAGGTAAGTTAAGAGAGAAAAAAAACATAACCCAAGAGGGGTTACGTAGAATATAGATATGAGAATGGACCAACGAGTAGTCTGTAGTTGATTCAGGAAGAGCCTAGTTATGGCTAGACAAGATGTCACAGATAAATCAACAGATCATGCAAGATAAACGTAGTGAACCCCAGCATAGGGAATTCAGTCTCGCAGATACGAGATCGCAATCCTTAAAAAAAATTTCAGATAGGAATTATGGCAGTTAAAGGTATTGTTTAAGTTTTACAAAAATAAGAGAGAGTGCCACTAAGGAGACAATCAAAATTTGAGTTCAGAAGTAACCCTACGAGCACAAGGGCATGGAGGTATGTAACTAAGGATATTTACAGGTGAGTAAGAACATCAAAAATTCTGTCGGGTATACGATGTAATAAGCTTACAGTTTTACAAGAGTCAGAGGGTCTCCCCTAAGTACTACAACGAAAGACTAGTTGAGGAAATAAGGAAAAAGGCTTCAACCTAAGCACAGTGACCTAAAGAAATAATGGTCTTGTAACAACAGTCTCACTACAACATTGTATGCATTCTATAAGAAAGTGGCACCTATTGTGACTAATGAACGGGAAGTAAAATCAAAAGTAATATTCAAGATCATATGGGCTGCATGGAATTCCAATATATGTGGGCACTAAGATAAGCCAAGTATTCATGTAAAAAGTGGTAGAACGACCAGAAAAGTAATTGCTTAACAACTGAGAAGGCACGAAAGGAAATCTATGGTGCTAGCAATTTAAAGGAAGATTGCGAGTAGTATAAATAGATATGTGTAGGTCGCAAGCTAAAGTATAGTAGAGCGTCAAGGTTTTAGGTATATAGGAGTAAGGACAAGAAAAGGTGAGTGAGAAGCTGACAAGAATAGGTAAGGCCTCAGAATTAAGCCCATCAAAACAAGAGAGCTGATGGTTTCCGTAAGTTATACAAAGCTCAGTATAGCCTAAATGAACTCAAAGGAGTTTAAAACTAGGAGCATTTTGAAGAGATGGAATGTTTCCCTGGTCATAATGTAAGGGTGTAATTGTGATAAATGATAAGAGGATGATGTTTAGGCCTTCGATTGAGTAGTGATTCAAAGAGAAAAGATTTCATGAATTGCACGGGATTAGAATACCCCCATAAGATGAATCACGTTGGGATGCTATGAAATACAGTTATTGAAGTATAGTATCGTCTCTAGATGGATCAGGCGAATAACTTTAGATGTTCTCCAATGAGACGTAAGCCCTAGAGACAATGTATTACGTAAGAAGTTTCAAGTTATCAGTGGTAGATTATAGATCAACATTAAGGTGAATCAATATTGGATGGATAAAAGTTACAAAGTATGATATGAGATTAGGCTGTCATTCTTAAGATGAACAGTAATAAGGAAGCATTAAAGGACTTAGATTATACGTATAGGATAAGCAGCGAGAGAGAAACCTGGAGTTGGGTAGCAGACCTCGGTAATAATAAGCCAAAAGCATAGATAACCAAGGTTATGAAACAAGATATAGCAATAATCGTAAATTCGACAAAGTGCCTAGCGAAGAACTTCAATACACCTATATATTCCCAAAGGTACACCTTGTCATAGTTTTGTATATGTTCACAAAGTGAGGCATAGAGATTGGCTAAAAGTTAGGGGGAAAAGGAGAAAAGAGTCACTTAGGCATGCATACAAGGACAAAATCGTACAGGCTGACATAGGGTAGCAACAGTTACGATATTAGAACAATTCCGACCACAAGTAATGGTGTGAGAAAGAGGCCTAAAGGGGGGAAATGCCCTGGCATTTGGATTTATTCATAGAACAGTTGCCTAGATGGCAAGGAAATTTTTAAAGTATTCGTAAGAGCTATAGGTTATGACACAGATAAGCGCATTAGTCAACATTCGAGGGCGAATGTGCCAAGGGGGGAATGATGTTACCCCACATATTTTCATATGTGAGAGTACTCGTAAGTCAATTGATGTAAGCTCAAAAACGAGATTATATTTGAAAGTATATAAATTAAGTTAATAATATTACCTTGGAGGTTACAAATATTTAAGATCATGAATAACGAAGTACCAAGAGTGTTGGAAGGCTTAGAAGCTAAACGAATTGAAGAAAATATGTTTCGTCGAAAGTCGACAAGTTGGGAATATTATAACATGTAATTTTGGGGTGAGACTAGGGTGATTAACATGATAAGCAGTTTATGTTATGAGTTATTATAGTCGTATGATAGTCGTATGTTGAGTTTTAAAGTCAAGCGAGTTGTAGAACAAAAGTTGGCAAAGGTCATCACAAGTTACATTCATAAATATGCTGAACATTAGGTCAAATATAGCAGTGCTTTTCTATCAATATAATACGAATTAGGGGGTGATCCAACTATCAAATAGAAGGTCTACAAGTCTAGTTTTCAACGCATTAAACTGTTCATCGATATGATATCGGAGTAGAGAGATATTTGCGTTTTTGCAAGACTACGCAAGCAGGTCCTATGGGACCCAGTTAGGCGGTTGAGACATCTTGATATATATGTGACGCCTATAGACCATTTTAACTCATTATTTTTCACTCTCTTCAGATTCTAGACACCTAAAACTTTATCTCAAAGTTCTCTCATGATTCAAGATCCAAACCAAGGGCAAATAACACAAATCAAGTGTCGGGAATCCCGTGGCGCTAGTGAGTTTCTTGTTCTTCTTGTGGTTGCTGATTTTGGTTTAGTTCTAACTCATGTGGGGAGTTGTTTAAAGTGGTTTAAGTTCTGTAAAATACTCACCCAAGGTTTTCATATCAACCCTAGGTGATTTCAAGTCTTCCAAAGTGATTCTAGTGCCGAGAAACCCAAACTGATTGCTAGTTTCGCTTCTTTGTTCTTGTGGCTGCATTGGAAGGATATTTAGTCGTGAACTAAGCTCAAACTGGAGTTTTTCTATCTGTTTAAGGGTAAGGAACCTCTTACTTTATATTTATTTAAGCTTGTCCAAGTTGTGTCTAAGTTATTGAAGCTAGAACTTGTGAGTATCGATCGAAAAGCTTGTTAGTAGTGTTGTTGATTGTTGGGCTGTTTGGGAGGTGTTCTTGTAGCGTTTTTTGGCTGGAAAATTTATGGAATAACCTGAGTATATTGTGTTGTTATTATCAATATTTTCCTAAATATAAATAAGAGGGAAAGGGTTCAAAATATAGTGTTATTAGACATGAACCGAGCTTACCGCTCGACGTGTTATTGTGCTGGTTGTGTTCCATATAGCTACTGGTTGTTGTTTGGGCAGTTTGGTGAGTTTTAGTAACTTATGGGATGTAGTACAAACGGGGGAGGTGTTGTCCGTTTTCTTGTAGAATATTGATTTTGATATATGAAAGTACAATGCTTATATGATGACGACGAAGTCGGTTTACTCATTGTAGACTTAAGAAGATCGTATTAGCTGACGATTGGAGAGAATATTGAAAAGGTTTGTTAAGGCACTTTCTTCTTTTTTTGGCATGATCTAAAGTGAAATGAACGTAAATGATACGCTATTGAATAACGGATCTACTCCTAGCAACTAAGGTTGTCCATGTTGTTCTTTTCTTATAAAGTTATTCTAAGCAAGTATGTATAATCCTTGAATCCTATTGAGGTTTATATCGATGGTATGGATGTCCATAATGTTAATCGAAGGTGCGATGACCTTACATCACTGCGAAAGGTTTAGAACGTAATTCCATAAGTCCACCATGCATTATATATATACGATTCCAATGAGTCCAGTATGCATTATATATATGTATCTATTTTACTCTACCGAGCCGCGCTATAGTCGGCCGGGTACGGCACCTATTGTACAACCACTGATCAGTTGGGTTTTACCGAGCTCCACGTGGTCGAGTACGATTCTACCGAGCCTTATGATGGCCGAGTATGTTTTTACCGAATCCTCTTTGAGGCCGGGTACGATATAATGATGATGATGCCCATAGAGGCTTATGTTTTTCGAAAGTATATGTATATATATGTATCATGCATTTCATGCCAGACGCTCTCAGAGGTACTCAGATGTTACAGGTTGTATCTTCTCTATGTGTGTGTGTGTGTGTGTGTGTGTGTGTGTGTGTGTGTGTGTGTGTGTGTGTGTGTGTGTGTGTGTGTTGTATCTTCTTTATCTCTCTTTACATTACTATTTTTATTTATGTTTTCCTGCCATATATACTCGGTACTTTATTCGTATTGACGTCCCTTTAGCCTGAAGACGCTGTGTTTCATGCCCACAGGTCCCGATAGATAGGTTGACAGTCCTCCTAGTAGGCTATCAGCTCAGCGGAAGGTGTTAGTACACTCCACTTGCTCTGGGGTTGCCTATTTGGTCAGTATGATTTGGACATGTAATGATTGGTATGGCGGAGCCCTGCCCCGACCATTATGATATTTATGTACTCTTAGAGGCTTGTAGACAGATGTCATGTATATGGATACTTGTATGGCCTTGTCGGCCTATGTTTTGAGTATACAAATGATCATGTTGGCCTTATAGTCTTGTATGTCACATGTATAAGTTTGTATATCATGTTGGGCCGTCCTATATTGAGTATCTTTTATGTTTTATTCTGGTTATCTAATAACGGTCTTTTCGGCTCATTTACCAATGATAGTACGATAAGAAAGATATATTACGTTGGTGCTCGGTTGAGTAAGGCACTGATCGCCCGTCGAGGCCCTTCGGTTTGGGTCATGACAATATTTCTATATCTTGATCAGATAATCGCCCCGGTGAACAACCTAGGGCGATCTCCAAAAGGTTCCTATGGCCTGCTTGAAGGTCATAACAAAATATCCCTGCAGTCAATTGGAGACAACCACAACAACTGTCTCATAAACAGTTAGGGGGAATCGAAGCAAATTTTCAATCACCAACTGGGGCACCTCCTCTGAATGGAGTCACTCTTCAATTTCAAAGATACCACACCCAATCATGGATACAACTTGGCATCGCTCTTAGTTTGTCTATACTCTTGCATTTAATACATATTTTTAGTATTGTCAATATTCTTTGTTTCAAATCTGTCAAAAAGCCAAAAACATATGAGAGTAAAAGTTCTCTGAATCATACATCTCATACTCTCCAACCTTCACGAACTACGCGTACCTGATTCTTGACCTTGTGTCAAGATACGTAGGCAACCTTTCATGGGTCCGGTTTTCCTCGTACTTAGCTGGACAAGTCGATCAAGTCTGACCACTTGGGTTACAGTTGACCGAAGATCTTTGCGGAAAGATCATTTCTAAAACAAAGTCAAAATAAATAAATAAACTTATACATATATATATATATATATATATCTTCCACTGTTTCTTCTCTAGAAGTCTCTCTGTGAGATATAACCATCAAAATCCAAAATATTATCTCCTTTCATTGGGGAAAGTCAAAAATCCAAAACATCTTCCTTTTATCTCTAATCTTCCTGAATTACACTTGACCCAATTCATCTCAACGATATACGTAGGCAATCTTCGGGTTCGGTCTCATTTTTCTAAAAAAAAATATATAAAAAAAAGGTCAAGACCCTTCCTTCATATTCGGTCTAATCCTTTCCAAAAGAAAGATGTTAAAACCGAAAGTTAAGACCCTTCCTTTAGATTTTTTCTCATCTTTCAGAAAATCAAAAAATAAATCAAAAAGGTGAAATCAAGAACTTGTCGTGGGTGCGATTTTCTATCTTTCAAAAACCCAAAAAATAAAAAGAAAATCAAGAACCCTTCGTGGGTTTACCCTATTTTTCAAAAACTCAAAAAAAAAAGGAAAAAATCAAGGACCCTTACTTAGTTCGATCTCATCTTTAAAAAACACTCACACCAATACTCTCATCGCGTGGAGATTTACTTTTCTGTCACTCCCATCATGTGGAGATTTACCTTCCTATTACTCTCATCGCATGGAGATTTACTTTTCTGTCACTCCCATTGCGTGAAAATTTACTTTTCTGCCACTCCCATCGTGTGGAGATATTTAATTGTTATTACTCTCATCGTATGGAGACTTTTCATTAATGTCACTCCCATCGCGTGGAGATTTTTCATTCCTGTCGCTCCCATCGCATGGAGATTTTTAATTCCTGTTACTCCCATCATGTGGAGATTTACATTTCAGTCATTCCTATCGCGTGGAGATTCAAATGCTCCGATATCACTTTGGAACGGTAACCACAAAGCCCGTCTAACTTTCAATGCTCCGATATCGCTTCAGTACGGTAACCACAAAGCCCGTCTAACTTTTAATGCTTTGATATCGCTTCGGAACGGTAACCACAAAGCACTTCTAATAGTTCAATACTCCAATATCGCCTCTGAATGGTAACCACAAAACCCGTCTAACATTCAAATGATCTGATATCGCTTCGGAACGGTAACTACAAAGCCCATTTTACATTCAATTCTCTTTATCAAAAACCAAATAATAAAAATTGATTAAAATTCAAAAATCCAAAAAAAAAAATGAAAATCTAAAAATATTTTCTTTTTATTCTTCCTAAACTACGTTTGACCTGATTCTCATTTCAACGAGATATGTAGGCAACCTTTAGGTTCAGTCTCATTTTTCAAAAAATCAAAAAACAAAAGAGAAAATTATTATGTCAAAATTCAAAAGAAAAAAAAAATATATATATATATATATAGTCAAACTTAAAAAAAAATCATCAAACGTTGACTTGGTTGGTACTAACACAGTTAGAAGTGTGCATAAGAAAGAACAAGGGTTAATTGGTATGTTGGAGAGGATCAGTTTCGGGTAAACCATATATTCTTATGGTACCTCTTAATTATGCCTAGTGACGCTTGAAAAAATCTCATGCTTACAGTTAGGGTAAGAACAAATCCGACCCCATCCTTTCATGTGCATTGTGTGGTGAACCTAGATTAAAATTTATTGTATTGCATTGTGGATCTTGAACTTGGCCCCAATATCTGTTGAGGCAAAATCCTGAGTAACACTTGGTTTAGAAAAGGATCGTAGGCCTTCTTTAGCTCGTTTGAGCCTTTTCAGCTACCAAATGACATTAATCCCTAGAATTATCCCTTTGAGTCGTAAGCTTTTTTCTTGGACAACCACATCTTAGCTCATACCATTTCTTGTGCTAAATGAACTACCCCTCTCTTGGCCCAACCTCCTTTGCGCCCACAGAAAATGTGTAACTTCGGACGAAGACCAAAGTGAAGGCGACAAGCATGAAAAGGCGAAAGATGCAAAGTCCAAGACAATCAGAGACATGACATCAAGAAAAGAAAAGAAAACTCCGCAAATTCAAAAGGACGATCCAACAAGAAGGAGAAAACTTCCTCAAATTCAAGGGAAAATCCAACAAAAAGGACTCCACAATCAAAGAGGAGTAACTCCAACAAAAAGAAGGAAAAACTCCTGCAAAGCAGAAGCAACTTCAAAAAAAAATATCTCTGAAAAAGGAAGAAGAACCTCCAACAAGCTCAAAAGAAGTCAAAACAAAGAAAGGGACATCGAGCCAAACAAGATCAAGCGTTGAAGCATGGTTTGAACACCGAAGACACTGATACAGTGCAATGTTCAAGGTGGGATTAGTGACTTTACCTCAAAATGAATACCCTACCTGTCCCCAAGCCTACATTACAAGCTAATTACAAATTTCTACATGATTTTATTCCAAGTATTCTCACATTAGTGGATACTTACATAATGGTCAAACATATGGTATCTCAATCGCATGCATTGAATGTCATTCTGAGTGTGAGTGTGCTTCGCAAAAATATCCTAAAATCAAAAACAAATACTTCAAATATCTACGAAAATTAGGACTTTCTTTGTAGTGAGGCACTTAAAACATGAGCATAGGCAGAATTCAAAAACTATTGATTGAAGCAAGATGAACAAATCTTGTCGAACTTAGGTATGCACAAGGTACAACTCGAAACTATAGAAATTACCCATAAGCTAATCTTAGTTTGCTGGAAAGTATATGGTGAAAATTCTTATGCACAATACTAATTGTTGGTAGCAACCACAGTCATATAAAAAAATGATGATCGATCGATAAATTACAGTCTTTCGACCACCCTTCTTTGAATTGCTTCCACACTCTTGGTATATGTATCAAATTAATTGTTCATCACCTAATCCTCATTTATTTGATTGAATCCACCGGAATCACATTTTGTGAATCTCAAGGGATGCCTAATACCTTCCCCTCGGGATAACTTGAACCCTTACCTGGAATCTCAACTGGTTTCGCAGTCCATAATTAAAGTGTATATTACATAGTGTAGTATAGGTGTCCTAGTATACCTTAATTACTAGTTTGCGAATCTAACTTCAATTAACATTGTACGGTACTATAAGTTGTACATTGTTTTGACTTGTGCAAAATGTGCAACACCCACTAATTGGACGAGCTATTTTTTCCCATAACCAACTAGATCTAGCCCGTTCGGTAAACACCTATTGTTGGGACCCAAATTAGCCCCTCTCCCTGCCCCCTCCCACCAAAAAAAAAAGGTCCAGCAGTCCAAACTAGCGTTGTACCTAGTTTCTAGCATCTACCTATATACCCCTCTCCCCCTTCTGAACATTGTTTTGTATCAAGTGTGCTTTATGTTTATCTTCTTCTTTCGTGCATCCTCTTTGTACCATGTGATATGTTATCGAGAACCTAGCTTATATTCCAACTAGACCGAGTCCACTAATTAAAATCAAACCAAACTTGGCTGGGATCTAGCATAACAACTGGGAGAAGAAAAGAAAAATATGGGAATAGGAAGAACGATAAACCATACGATAAGTATTTTTCTCTATGTTTCGATTTAGATGATGTAGTTTGACTTGACACAAAGTTTAAGAAGAAAAAAAAGGACTTTTAAAATATGCGGTCTTAAAAACTTAAGGATCAAAAGTTTTGTGGAGTCATTACATTTTTGTGCCTATAAAAACTTTTCATTAAGGGTAAAGTGAGTAAAATGAAAAGTTTAAAGTTAAATTGTTTCCAAATATAAAAATATGTCATTCTTTTTTACACGGACTAATAAGGAAAGTGTGTCATTTAAATTGTAACACATGGAGTATTACTTATTATAAGCATATACATCAATTTACACAACAGCTGTGAACAAGTAGGCGGAAGTAAAGTGATGTTCTAGCTGGTACACTTAATAATAAATCACTACTCCATTTTCTTGTTTTCTTGTTCACGGTCTAACATTTCCCCTTTTTGTTATTGTTCTACTCCTCTATCACCTTTAGAACCAGTTAATTTGCTGCGCTTGAAGAATTTTTGTTGTTAGCTAACTCCACGTCAGTTTCCTTGCTACTTTCAGTCAGCTCCTCCAAAGGTTTATACTTATAAAACCAGACACATATCATGTAATATATGAGATTTAAAACCTGTACTCCAGTCACAAGCCAGTAATAATAATCCAATTTTCCCTTGTTGAGATTCCGGTCAGGTAGCCAGTTGCGGTCGTTACCGGTATAATTGTGAACTAAAGATACCATGAGAGTGCCTAAATAATTTCCGAAAGATGTTGTTAACGAGTTGAGTGCAGCCGCAGTGCTTCTCATGCTCTCTGGAGATTGATCAATGAGGAATTCAAGGTGCCCAACTGCCATGAAAACTTCTGCAGCTCCATGGAGGCAATACTGTGGAACCAACCAAAATACACTAATAGGTATAACAGTAGTAGGTTGGTCAATTAGGCCATGTTGTGCAGCAACAGCTTTACGTTTGATCTCAACCAATGCTGAAGCTATAGTGGCAACGATGTTAATTGCAAATCCTATGCCCATTCTTTGTAAGCAAGTTATTCCTGCTGGATTTCCTGTGAAGCGACGAGCAAATGGTAAAAAGATGCGCTCATATAGAGGAAGACCCATGAGCACAGTTAAGACAGTAAAGATTGATAGGCTGGCTGGAGGTATTTGAAAGTTGTGGGATATATGACGATCCATGCTGCGAGCTTGTTGGATTGTAAAGCTTCCCAGATGTGAATGTGAAGTGATTAGCAGTATTCCCGCACCCCAAACTGGCAACATTCTAAAGATGCACTTGAGCTCTTCAACCCTATGCACAGTAGCTACCCTCCACAGGTTTGGCTTGTTCGACGACCCATTTATGTCATCAACATCAACCACCACAGCTGCTCGATCAAGCCACCTTGATTAAGATCACCATCAAACAAGTATGTTAATTAATGCCCGACCGAAATTCTAGAAGGAGCAGAATTAAACACTACTCATTCCGTTTCAATTTAAACTGACACACTTTCTTTATTAGTTTGTTACAAAAATAATGACATATTTTTATATTTAAAAATAATTTAGCTTTAAACTTTTTATTTTATCACGTTACCCTTAATGAGAAACTTTTATAGTCACACAAATATCATGGCTCCACTAAGATTTTGCCCCTTAAGCTTTTAGCACCACATGATTCAAAAGTCTCTTTTTTTTCTTAAACTTTGTGCCAAATTAAACTAAATGATCTAAATTGAAACGGAAGAGTACGAGTTAGTACTCCCCTCCATTTCAATTTATGTGAACCTATTTCACAAGGCACAAAGTTTATGAAATAAATGAAAGACTTTTGAAGATTGAGATCCTAAACAAAGCCATAATAATTATGTGGCCAGTGGCATAGCCACCTTTTGTTAAGGGTGGTCAAGCACACACTCTTCACCGAAATATTATATTACGTATATAAGTTAAATATTACTTTATATGGTTATATTTTATATATTGAACACCCTTAACACAATTGAGTGAGACAGGTCAGTGGTTCAGGGTGTTCAAAGTGACGTGTTATTCACGGGTTCTTTTGCAATCTAAAATAATTCCTAATAAAATAACTCTTAAAACTTAAAGTTTGTATAGAAATAAACAACTAATCTTAAAAGTAATCTTTTTAACTAAAAAGAAATTTCCTAAACAAATTTTATAATTTAAAAGTTAAGATCTACAAAAAATTTGGTACACCATTCATCGGCAAACAAAAATTATTGACTTGTTTAAAGTTTGAACACCATTGATGAAATTCCTGGCTACGCCACTATATATGTGGCTATAATTATTTTGAAATTTATTGTCCTAAATATGCTATAATATTTGTTTGGCTATAAAAGCTTTTCATTAAGGCTAAAATTAAAAATTTATTTTAAATTATTTTCAAATTAAGAAAGGAATCGTTCTTTTTAGTAAGAACTAAAAAGGAAATATTTTTAGGAATGGAGAGAGTACGTTGTTAAAGACATGATGTATGTGATAGTGTAATAATTTCAATAGCTAGCAAGCTGAAGAAATACCCGATGCTACAACACTTTTCCATTGAAAAGACGGGCTTTATATTACATAATGGAGTATGCTATGAAGTATTCTGAAATGCTCTTACCTGAACTGATTAGTGTGCAGAAACCTGCCATCAGATGAGATAATAGCATCCACCTCTCTGTTCTGATATAATAAAGCAGGATCAGTAACAACGACGTTCCTTTTCTTCACTGAGGCAACAATAACTTGTGCCAATCTAATCAAAGGACTTCCTCCTGGTTTTACTTTTCTGTAAAGAGATGACCCTACGACAAAAGAAACAATTGATAATGCCATGGCAATGGTAGGAAGTCCTAGACCCAAACCCCAACTCACATTGTCTTGGATATAGACTACTATGGTTAGAGCAGCAAGTGTAGCCACTCCCATGCAGAAATAATACCAGTTGTAGAAATTCCAACTTTGAGACTGATCATGTTTAGATTTTTTCAAGTCAAATTGGTCAGCAGCAAAGGTGACAACGCAAGGCCTAAGTCCCCCAGCACCTATAGATGTCAGGAGAAGACAAACATAAAGAACCCAAAGCTGCAGATGGGAAGCTTCTACGCAGTTCTGCTGTGTTGGACATGGTGGAGGACGGAGCTGTGGCATGATTGCTGATATGGTAATACTTATCATCCCCTGCAAACACACACACATATAATTGAGAATTTTGTTCTTTTACCGATTGGATGAATCACAAAAAATTAAATGTACGTACCAGCTCATAAATAATGGAACCAATGATAATTGTCCAAAATCGGCCGGCATAAGAATCAGCAATAAGAGCACCAATAAGTGGAGCAATAAGAGCACCAATAAGTGGAGTGAAACTGGAAGTGCCAAGAAAGGCAAGTTTAGCACCTGTGTCAGGTATGTTATCATGTTGGCATGAAAACCAACGCCGGCAAATCGGTCACATACTTCATTTGCTGTCACGGAGAATAATCAGCTCTATCAATTCATAATTAATTAAGCTATAGCTATTTTATACATTTGCATTTCTTCATACTAACATTAACATAGTTGCCCGGCATGTTTATCCGTAAAATAGTACAGTTAAATTTATAATATGGTTTATAGACAAGCGAATCGATTTGGCCCAAAAATAACAAGTGAATGAAAAGAGAAGTAATTACTAAACGAAATTAAAGAAGATAAGTCTTTCCGATGACAAGAGTAAATGCAATGTTCAAGTGTTCCAATTGAGCATAATAAGAGAATAGATCATAGCTTTTGTGTACAGGATGTTTCATGTCCCTATAATGGGTGTTAATCCTTCTATTTATAATTCTAATTAGGGAGACAAGATCCTCAAATCAAGCTCCTCTTGAATGAGAATAAAATCGTCATTGATGGCTGCATAACGGTTGGTCTTGAATATTGATATTCTCTATAACGGCTACTCATTAAATGTACCCGATATCGAATCTTTGAATCTTTATTGCCAGCTACTCTGCCTTCGGGATCCAACAAACACCGGCCACACACTCGCGCCCGGTGCCAGTCATTTGCTGACTCACGTTCTACCTGTCTTTTGTTCCACGTGTCATCCCATCATTCCGCCAACTGTCACTGACCAATTTTACCCCATACAGATAGTCCCCCTACTTTCCGGTGATACAACTCAGCGTTACCGGGAAGTAGATAAGAGTTCTTTTCTTGGCGGGAAAGTTCCTGAGCGGTCTCTGAAACTTGAAAGGACGTACGTCTTCTCGCATTTAATAACCCGAACACATGTTGTTCCGTAATTCAGCAAGTACTTTGCTAGTTTTCGAGGTAATTATGACCACGATTTTTGCCGTCTATAACTTCTCCACTACTCATCATTTTTATTCTTTACTTTCACAACTCTTAGAACTCCTTCTTCTTCACTGAATCTCCCTAGAACTTTTCAGCAACACTCAACTTCCTCAGTAAGAACTTCTTCACAGATTTTTACCACCATATCTTCTTATACTGCTATCTCCGAAAATGCTAGCCTTATCTTCGGTGGAAGCCCAAAGAAGAACAAAACCAAAGAGGTTGATGTTGATTCTGAACCTCCAACCGTAAACACCATCATACCACTTCGTCTTAGCACAGAATCTGATCTCCAAGAACACAAACCACCTCCGAACTCAAAAAGCGACAGGTTCTGGCCTGTCCGTAGATATCCTTCTTCCATTCGCCCTTCTAACATCCATGTTGTGAAGGAGGAATGCAACTGGGATAACGTCAAAATTCTTATCCCTGATGAGGTAGAACGAGTTACCTACTCGAAGTCGGGGTTCACGTATGTCTACACGTACCCCTTTACTTTGGGTCCTTTCACCTTGGGAGTGGGTAAAGGAATTGACCCAATAATTGTAGAATTTTGCCATCAGTACCAAGTTTGCTTGGCACAGGTAGGCCCATCCATATGGCGTACGGTGGTCTGCCTCCGCCAACTATGCGTTGAAACTGGGGAAACCCTTACCTTTGCGCATATGATGAATCATTACTCCCCAAAGATCTTCTGTGGGGGTGCGCTGAATCTTAGCAAGCGTGGCCACCACGCCCTTCTTACCAGTGTCGATGACGACAATGACCGTGGATGGATGGAACGGTTCGTTATCATTGCTACTAGGGACATCATCCCGGCTACAACGCCAATTTTTCCCAAATCATGGAACCTTTTCTGTAAATCTTCGTCTACTTGTTTCTTTTCGTGAAAAACTTTCTCCTTAGCTGACATTTTATTTTCTTCATTGTTTTCGTTCCATCTACTCGCTGGGAACCATCACGGGTTTAAGACCTTAGCCGATGGGTATAGAAGATTCTGGATATTACTACTCTAGATTTTCGAAAGTGGAAAGAGATGGCTTCCAAATACGGGTGGAGAGCCAAGAACCACGATATGCAAGGAATTATTCTTTATTTCAATCTCAATAACATAGGAGAAATTTGTTAACTGTTCTTTTGTTCCACACAGGACTTCCGAAGGGTTTTGTCGTATGCCCCGACATCGAGGCTCTCGATGACCCTGAGGAGGCCAAACAGGAATTGCAAAGTTCCCTTAGCCGGAGTAGGGATCGCGGATCTGCTCGAGCCTCCGTATTGAGTGCCTCCTCTCGGAGCCCCCGTCTAAAAGTAAGAAACCAAAGAAGAAGCGTACCTCCTCGATTGGGGCTCAGGAGAAGAGAGTGAGAAGATCATCAACTGAAATAGTCACACTGGTTATTTATGAGGATGAAGGGGCTAATGATGAAGGCGCCCCTCTTCAAAGAAGAAAAAGGTCTTCATCAACTCAATCGGGTGCTCAGCCGGTAGAGCTTCAAAATCCATCGTCAGAGGAAGTTCAGGCACTCTGAGGGCAAATGGGTTCGGTTGAAAATGTTGATTCCCACTTTCTGATCCCTGCCGATGTCCCCGGTCTGAGAAGTTCGTCCCCTGACCTTCCTCTGTCACCGACTATTGAGCCAGCCACAACTGCCACGCCTTCTACAATAATTGTTTCTTCTCCATCTACACCAACAACTCCTTATCCATCGACACCAGCTATCCCTTCTCTACCAGCACCAGCTATTTTTTCTCCATCGGCATCAACAAGTAAGGAATGCCTCTCCTCCACGGTCTTCCAACCACAGGAACTTGGGAAATACTTACTCAACCCCTTCTCAAGATCCTCGTGGGAGGAGAAGTGCCAGTCTTTCGGTTTCAAATGAGTGCCATATTCTCTCCAAGTCGGTGGAGCTTGGCAATTACCTGAAGCTGCTGGCATCAGCGAAGGATTGGAAAAAGATGGATTCCCAATCTAGGGAGTGCCTAATAAACAACAACATCCATTGCTCGGCGCGGGTAGCAACCTCACCTCTCTTTATCTTTTTTCGATTTATATTTTTGAAGTAATAACTTCGATTCTATCCTTTCTTCAGGCCAATCTTTTTTCCTCTAAGAGCCTGCTGAGGTTGATCCTGGACAATCAATGGCTTGGTTCAGAACGAGATCAACGTTTGGCTGAAAGGAATTAGCTCTCTGAGTGCCTCCCGGTGTTGGAGGCCAATATCGCTCAAATGATGAGCTCGAGCCCGGCTGCAGCAGTGTCAACAAGATAGGATAGCTCATAGCCAAGAAGCAACCCAGCTACATGAGAACCTTAAGGAAGCAAAGGCTAAGTGGGTTGAGCTTCACGATGTTGTGACTGCTGCCGAGCGTGAGTCAACCTTCATTGAACAAGTTAATAACTTGGAGGATGGCTTGTGTGCCAAAACTGAGGAGGCCAATGCTGCCGAGGAGAAGAGGGCGAAAATGGAAAAGAGACTCAAGAGAGTCATGGAGCAGAACCGAATTTACTCAACCACCAACATTGAGATTGATTCCAAGACTAGTGCAATGAAGGCTGAAAACGAAGAGCTCCAAGCCAAATTTGACAAGCTCCGAGCAAAAATCCAGGACCAAGAAGAATGCCTCGTCTTGG
Organism: Nicotiana tabacum; assembly: GCF_000715075.1. NCBI lineage: Eukaryota > Viridiplantae > Streptophyta > Magnoliopsida > Solanales > Solanaceae > Nicotiana > Nicotiana tabacum. The sequence continues at coordinate 74,588,797 of NC_134091.1, read as the reverse complement.
AGAAGACCTACGCCATGTATCCAAAGTAGGCATTACTAATATTGGTGATAGCATTGACAAGGCCCGGGAACAGGAGTTAGCACCTCGTGAGAACCTTCCTGCTCGTCTCACTACATCTGATTCCTCGAATACTAATTCTAAGTATTCAAAATCCGAACGAGAAACCAAAGAAGATGAAGGTCCCAAACCGGCAGCGGAACAACCTTCTTCCACCAAAGAAAATGAAGACCCTTCTCGCCCTTCGGGTTCCGGCAGCAAAGAATGATGTATAAATTTTTCTTTTAACTTTTGTAATTATGTCAAAACTTTTTATTAAGTTTTGGCACTCTGATTACTGAACAAAACTTTTTTTCCTAAGTGTTGTACAAAAACATTCCTTTTTATTTAATTGAGAAAGCTTCGGGAATATTTTCGCATCCGATACCCTTCGATTTCGGGCATAAATTCTTCCAGAATTTACCCTTTACTATGAGGGTTTCATAAGAGAGGACCCTTATGTTTACATCGCTCTTGAAGAGGACATCTCATGTTCATTCTGGTACAAGCATTTGAAGCTTTTGTTAACTTTCAAACGGTAAAATAAATTGACTTATAATTTAGACAAGAAATAAGATAAGAATAAAAAAGACTTTGATTTATTTTCTCTATCTTTAAAAGTATATTTACATAAACATTTATTTGTTTAAGTAAATAAAGCTGCCAATACATGTGGCTAACGTGTACAACTTATTTCTACGGAGATGATCACGCAGCCCCCGGTCCTGATAAGATATTGACTCCAGTTCTAACAGTCCCCGATTTACGTGGCACTCTTGGTGTCGTATCAAGTATTACTGCCACCTAGTGTACATTTACATGTTCGAATGCTAAGTATAAGAGTAAATGTAGTGTTCAAGTGTTTCAATTGAGCGTAATAAGAGAATAGATCATAGCTTTTGTGTACAAAATATTTCATGTCCCTACAATGGATGTTAATCCTTCTATTTATAATTCTAATCAGGGAGACAAGATCCTCAAATCAAGATCCTCTTGAATGAGAATAAAATCGTCATTGATGGTTGTATAACAATTGGTCTTGAATGTTGATATTCTCTGTAACTTCTGCTCATTAAATGCTACCCAATATCAAATCTTTGAATTTTTATTGCCAGCTACTCTGCCTTCGGGATCCAACAAACACCGGCCACACACTCGCGCCTGGTGCCAATCATCTGCTAACTCGCGTTCTACCTGTCTTTGGTTCCACGTGTCATCCCATCATTTTGCCAATTGTCACTGACCAATTTTACCCCATACACTGCCCTATTGATCTTGAACTTTTTACCAGGTTTTACTTTTTAAATCTTTCTGAGTTAGTGCAACTAGCTCAAAGGCCAACTTAAACTTGTCAGAAGAGATTCTGTCTGGCCAAATTATCAAAGAGTTCTAGGAAAAATGTTATAATCATGGAAGCTTTTGCTTCAGCATGATCTGGACTGTTTAATTATAGAGACTTAGATTATTGCTTGAGACTTATAAGGTGAAGACTGTTAGAGAAGAATGATAGTAACTAATGCCTTTTAGACAAAGATTTAAAACTTTATTGGAATCATCTCGGCCATATGTTAACTTTTCTTCTTTTAAGAAATTGAATGAAGAAAAAGCTGTGTTGAATCCAAAATGCGATCTCACCGAACTCTACATTTTTCTTTTTGGGTTACGGAAACCAACATCAATTTTACTGCTCCCTCTGTCCCAATTTATATAGGTGACATTGTTAGCATAGAAACATAAAAAGAAATGAATATTTTTAAAACTTATACTCTAAAACAAACCTTAAATATTTGTGTGATCATAAATTATTTTAGTAAGGATAAACAAAAAAATTTAAAAATAAAATATTTCTGATTATAAAAAGATGATATTATTGTTGGGATAAATTAAAAAAAAAATAGTGCGATGAAAATAGTACCACATAAATGAAGACAGAAAAATAGTATTCTATATACTTTCTGCAAAAGAAAGTAGGACCATAACTTCCACCCTAAAGGAATAGTGATTATAAGTTGTTATGACTTAGCTGCCTAATAAATGTAGGAGACTACTTACAATAAGAGCAAAGTTAAGCACAAATATAACTTGAATGTGCTCATAATATACTGATTTTTAAAATACATTGCGCGGGCCTTCATTCTTGAAAGGGCTAAAAGTGGGTCATCTTGTTGCACATGTGTCTTGCACATGACCCATTTATCATTTATAAATATATTTTGAGAGAATAAAACTCACTAATTGACTCCAAATCTACCCATTACATCCAAAAAGTGATTTAGAAATGATTAAAAGGCCATCTTGACATATTTCCATAAAAAAGTTTACACTGTTAACATGATGTCCAATTGTTATATGTAATTTTAATTAGGATAACATATATGAACTTTTTATTAATAAAGTAAACAACTGACTAATCCTAGGAACTAATTGGCAGGAGCGGCCCTTCCCTAAAGCGGGTAATCACATTTACAGGGGATCCATTTTTTTTGTTACACTTAATAGGCTATATATAAATTTAAAAAAAAGTTTTGTGAAGTGAAAAAGTTTGATTTGTTTCTTTAACAAATATAGAGAAGAAGCATTTTGCAACTGCTATGATTTTTTGCCAAGAAAATTACATTTGAAATGAATATTGAACCCGAATTTCGTAAAAAACGTGTGATATATAGGAAAAAACAATTTGATGAGAATGTTGATAATGACATCTCAAAATCTCTTGAAGAGTCCTTTAGAGTTGATTACTTTTTATACATAGTAGACAAGGCTATTTTTTCACTTCAAAATAGATTTGAACAATTTGAAGCATATGAAAATATTTTTGGTTTTCTATTTAGTGATAAAAAACTAAAATCACTAAATGATGGAAATTTAAAAACACATTGCCTTAATCTTGAAAATTTTTCTTAAAGCATAATAATCAATCCGATATTGATGGTTTAGTGTTATTTTCAGAATTGAAAGTGTTAAGAAAAATAGTACAATTAGAAGATAACAGTTTAATTAACATACAACAATAACAACAACAACAACAACAACAACAACAACAACAACCCAGTAAAATCCCACTAATGAGGTCTGAGGAGGGTAGTGTGTAGGCAGACCTTACCCCTACCCCAAAGGAGTAGAGAGGCTGTTTCCGAAAGACCCTCGGCTCAAGAAAACAAAAAGACAAAAGGACAAAAAATATTTCATAAAAATCTTTAATTAATATACTCAATCAAATAAAAATATTTGATTATTTTTCAAATGCCTATATTCATTATAGAATAATGTTAATAACTCATGTTACCGTTGCTTCAGCGGAAAGAAATTTTTCAAAATTAAAATTAAAAAAATCTTACCTAAGATCAATAATGTATCAAAAGAGGTTAAATGGATTAGCTATATTGTCAATTGAGAAAGACTTATTAGGAGAAATTGATTAAAGAAAAATTATTAATAATTTTGCATCTAAAAAAAATTAGAAAATAGACTTCAAATAAATAATTTTTTTTTTTTTTAAAGTTAAAGCCCCTCATAAAATTTGGCTTTAGGCCACAAAATTTGTTAGACCGCCCTATTGGATCCGGCTCCTCTTCATTTCCCTTAACTTCAATTTCTCAAGTTGTTATTCGGACGGGTGCTACAGTACTGCACGTCCCCTTTTAGTATCGGTGTTCGAGTTTAGCTAATTAAAGCTCCGGCCTAATCATGGTTGGAATAATAGATATTCTTATTATTTGCTCCCGAAATGTTCCGTAATCCTATATTTAGCAGAATATATATCCACATCCATAAATATGTTAAAGGCCTATATAATAATTTCAAAAAGATTATAGTAAAATAAAAAAGAATTGTAGCTACATTTTCAAATCTAAAAGTGCAATTGTTCCCATTGAGCTTTCGATCCGCTACTAAGTTTGTATTTTATTGCATTACCACATGCTCTGTTCAAATAGTCCAAGAATTTGCAGAACTCAATCAAAGAGAAGAAAAGGGGACCATATGTCCACTACGTTACGTGTGGTGTCGATCATTTTGAATTTTTTTTTTTGTCAATAAAAATATAAGTATATACTCCCCCGTCTTAATTTATATTAATTTATATGGTATACAATTTAGATCATAAATTTAGATATAATATTTTAAAGCTTTTTGAAATATAATTTTATATTCGAAAACTACACAAAGTACTTTAAATCAAAATATTTAGTAATATAGAATATTTAAAAGGCATATAAAAAATTCACCATAAAAAATAACTGACGGAAGAGAGTAATTGACCAATTAAGTCAGAAAGAGAAACTAATTTCCTACTAAATTATTTTCTTAAATTTTAGGATGTGACTGTATTTTCGACTGATTCTCGATTACTTTTGTTTACCCGAAAAACGGGATAAAGTTGAATTTGTACGTAGTTCTAAGGGTATGTGATATAACTTAACACAAATCGTAAGAGTAAAATGGAAATATCAAATATTGATTGCAAAGAATGAAAAATAAGCAAAGTTGGAAAGAAGATGATTTATGGATTCTCTTCAATATATGAGTGTATGATATCTCAGTTATCATGTATGTAGAAACTCCGTCCTTACAGAAATGATAACCATCCCCTTTATAGTGGAAGGATCCTACTTTAGATATAATTAAAAATACATAGTGGGAGACCCATGATAAATCAGTTTTTCCATAATTCCTGCCAGGATTCTCTCCTCTAGTGCGGTTGCAACGGCTCTTGTCTATGAGCTCGATATTGCCTCGAGCTCGATGTCGACTCGAGCTCTCGATCTTGACTCGAGCTCGATTCTGATTCGGAGCCTTGTATTGATTCGGGTTCAGTGTTGGTCAGTTCCTGCCTCATAAGCTCGATAACTTCACTTCGCATCATAGTTCGATTTGGATTCGAGCTCGATAATGATATCGAAGGTTGATGACCTGACTTCGGACCTCAACCTGATATTATGAAGACGCTCTTCGATCCAATGCATTATCATTTCGACAAGTTCGTACGAAGGACTAACCGGTTTTTGCCGTATACAGATAGTCCCCTCGTTTCTCGGGAAGGATATAGCGATAAACAACATGATTTTTCAACGGTACGATAAGATATATACTGACGTTTGCATCGAGTCCGATCATGACGTACGTAATAGCTATCCCGTCGGTTCAGTTTTTCGAGGCATTTAATGCGTGTCAGACGATGGTCGGCCATTATCGAAATTGAACCGCCATTGCTCAACCTATAAATAACTCCTTTTTTCACTTTTAATCACTTTTACATCTCCAAACTCTAAATTTTCTAACTTCTTTCTCGCATATTCTGAATTCATATGTAAGTCTGCAAAAAAATAATTCTGCGTTTTCTACTGCAAAATCTTTCTTTAACACACCATATTTTTGTTATCTCTTTCTATTTTCGATCTTTAAATCCAAAAATGGCGAAAATATCAAAATTCATTCCTCAGAAAGAAAAAGCTTCTTCTTCACAGCATGCCGCCGACAAAACACCGGTGGAGCCACGGCCTGAGGCGTGCGCTCCTGGGGCGTGTATTCTTACCTCTAATTTTAAGGTCGACAAAGGCTCGTCGGTCCCCGGCCGATGTGAGCCAGTATCGAGGTATATGTGTTCGATAACCGAGGGGCACCTCGAACAGCTAAAGAAAGATTGTAATTGGGAGAACAAATAAATTGTAATCCCATATTTTGGAGAAGATATCACCACTTACGTGAAAGGGTTTTAAAGTGTGTATACTTACCCTTTCACATTAGGTCCCCTTGACCCTATTATTATTGATTTTTGCCGTCAATACCAAATAACCCTAGGCCAGATCCATCCTTCTTTTTGGTGGATCGTTATTTTGATCCGTTACTTCGTGAACAAAATCGAGGGGATGCCTTTCACCCTCGACCATCTCATTCGATTGTACTGCCCTCGCCACTTTCGAGGCGGGTTAATAAAACTTCAGTGCCGGGCTACCAAGGTTCTGTTCTCGAGCATAGACGAGGACAGGGATCGAGGTTGGATGGGCAGGTTCATTCGAGTGAAGACTTCGGACCTGATTCCGACTGAAAAGATATAATTTTCCAAGGAGTGGAACATGAAGTGTAAGTGTAATTCTGCTGTTATCTCCTACTATTTTGCCTCTTTATTTCTTTTCTCACCGATACCCATTTTTTGTGATGCAGCGGTACCTTGGATGCCCGGTGCAGTTCCTGACCTCAAGAACTGGGTACGGGATCTAGCTTCGACCTCTACATATGCCGAGCGCTCATGGCGTGATTTGTCAAAGAGCCGATGGGAGGCCAAAAATCATGGTAAGCCTCTTTCTCGTATCTTTGGTAGTTCGAACGAGATGCTTTCCATATACTTAAATCAATTTTTCTGTATGTAGGTGTGGGCAAAGATGCGGTTTTAAGGCCCCCGCCCAGCGAGGAAGAGGCTTCGATCTCTGTTCCAAAACCGGTGAAGGATAATAAGAGAAAAAGGGCCTTTGCTTCCGAAGATCCAAAACCGAAGACGAGGATGGCTTGTAAGCCGAGGAAGAATACCATCCCTTTAACCATGGAATCAGTCATGTATCTAATGGATGAAGACGAGGAAGAAGAAGAAAACGATGGGTCCGTGCTGGTGGCCCGACTGAAGAAAACCATCAGTGCCCCAAAGGCAGCTGCATCGATGGTGATTTACGGACTGAGGAGATATCGGAGGAAGGTTCGGGCAGAGTCCCTGAACCGTTGAGATCGAGGATGCTTCCCACCGAAGTCAACAAACGGTGGGTATATCAGAAGAGGTCGGTCCTGAAGCTCTACGAACTGAGGAGAATGTCCCAAGAGAGTCGCTTGGGCCAATAGTAATCGGAGACTCGCCCAATCTCCCTACTTTTTCCGAAGGGGCGATTCGGGAACCCCAAGCTCTGGGGGCCCTCAAGATAAACTGATCTCATGAAGGGGAGGAACCCTTCTGTGATTTGTTTACTGGTGTCGAGGATGTTGCTAGCCCTAGTGATGTATCGGGCCTTTTCTGTGAAGTGCAACAAGCTCTAAATCGAGTAAGCTCTAACTCCCTTCGTTGATACCACTTTCATGTTTGCTATTCTTTTCTAACTTCTTTTCTTCTTTCTTCGTAGGCCGCAGCGGTTCATCGAGAAGCATGTTCTCAGTCTCGAGCTGGTCTCGAGCCGAACCGCATTTATACGAGTCCGACCTTCAACGAGTTATGGAGGAGAGGAACACCCTTAAATTCCTCTTAGGGCAAAGGGGAGAGGAAATCAAAGACCTCCGAACTGAGTTGGCCAAGTCTCACCAAGTTCAGACTGATCTGACTGAGCAGTTAATGATATTATTAAAATCCTATGGGCTCGATACTGGAACGGTGACTAATATTTTGGTCTCACAGCTGCATCAAAAGTTTGAGATGATTGGGAAGCTCCGTGAGGAGGTCGATGTGATAAAGGCGGAGTCCTTGAAGTGGAAAGAAAGTATGGACCGCTTTACTGGATAGAAAGAAACTGCTCGAGCCCAATTATTATCGGCCGAAAACCAACTTCACAGCTTGAAGGAGAAGAGCTCGGTTCAAGCAAGAAAAATAGAGGAGCTCGAGGCTCGGTTGGCCTCCGAACTTGCCAAGGCCAAATCTGACGCCGAAAAAGCAAAGGCCAAAGCGGATGCATTTGTGGCCATCTATCGGGCCGATGCTGAAGCTGCTCAGGTACAAGAAAGAGAGGCAGTCGAGAACGTCAACACTCGAGAACATTGGGTTGCTGAACTTGTTAAGTGCCGATCTCGGAGGGAGACCCTCGAGGAGATCCATGATCAAGGTTTCGATGTCACCGAAGAGATAAAAAGGGCTAAAGAGCTCAAAGCCAATGTTGAAGCCTTGGCTTCCGATGATGATGATGGTGATGATGATGATGATGGCGATGATGGGAGCAAGAGTGGGTCTGAGAGCAGGGAGGAGCTCGATGGAGAAGAGACTGCCCCCGTAGATAACCAAGAAACTTATCCCTTAGTTTTCATTTTGGTTTTTCGTGTAGGGTCCTGTTCGGACATTGTAAACATTCTCGTATATATATAAAGATCTTTTCTTTTCCTGACTTTCCTCTGTTTTATTCTCTGCCTCGTGAATATTTTATTTCATTCATGCCTTATGAAGATTTTCATAAGGCTTTAGGCAATTTGATCGTATTTGGACCTTGTAGCCTTTATAACCGAGTGAGTGCTTGCTTGAACTTGAAATAAGGCAGCCCGTAGGCTTAGTAGTCTAGCGAGTGATTGCTCAAACTTGAAATAATATAGCCCGTAGGCTTATTAATCGAGTGAGTAATTCGAACTCGAAGTAATGTAGCCTGTAGGCTTAATGATCGAGTGAGTGATTCGAACTCGAAGTAATGTAGCCCGTAGGCTTAATGGTCGAGTGAGTATTTGCTCGAACTCGAAATAAGAGTAGCCCATAGGCTTAGTGGTCGAGTGAGTGCTAGCTCGAACTCGAAGTGATGTAGCCCGTAGGCTTAATGATCGAGTGAGTGATTTGAACTCGAAGTAATGTAGCCCGTAGGCTTAATGGTCGAGTGAGTATTTGCTCGAACTCGAAATAAGAGTAGCCCGTAGGCTTAGTGGTCGAGTGAGTGCTAGCTCGAACTCGAAGTGATGTAGCCCGTAGGCTTTATTAGTCAAGTGAGTGATTCAAACTCGAAGTAATATAGCCCGTAGGTTTAATGATCGAGTGAGTGAGTCGAACTCGAAATAATGTAGCCCGAAGGCTTATTGATTGAGTGAGTGATTTGAACTCAAAGTAATGTAGCCCGTAGGCTTAATGGTCGAGTGATTATTTGCTCGAACTCAAAATAAGAGTAGCTCGTAGGCTTAGTAGTCGAGTGAGTGCTTGCTCGAACTCGAAGTGTTATAGCCTGTAGGCTTTATTAGTCGAGTGAGTGATTCGAACTCGAAGTAATATAGCCCGTAGGCTTAATGATCGAGTGAATGATTCAAACGCGAAGTAATGTAGCTTGTAGGCTTAATGGCCGAGTGAGTATTTGATCGAACACGAAACAAGAGTAGCCCGTAGGCTTAGTAGTTGAGTGAGTGCTTGCTCGAACTTGAAGTGATGTATCCCATAGGCTTTATTAGTCGAGTGAGTGATTCGAACTCGAAGTAATATAACCCGTAGGCTTAATGATCGAGTGAATGATTCGAACTCGAAGTGATGTATCCCGTAGACTTTATTAGTCGAGTGAGTAATTCGAACTCGAAGTAATATAGCCCGTAGGCTTAGTAGTCGAGTGGCAGTCCCCGATTTGTGGGGTAATCATCGGCCCTTGAGCCTGTTTGCGTAATAGATCATGAAATAGAGGATGGGTTGTGAGACATGAGATATGGGCAAAGAAGTTTCTTTTCATGTCATTATACATGTGTTTCTATTTTGTACTAGGGATCGAGCAATCTACACGAGCATGGTTCGTTTTTACCATTTGGCTCTTACAATTTTTCCTATCGGAACCCTGTTGTTATAAAGTAACTTTCTTGCATCGAACTTGATATATTTGAGGGTAATGCCCTACCACTATTCGAGGTTGATTGTAAAGAGGTCTCAAATACTGTTAAATTGTTCTAAGTTAGCACGATCAATGGTTGCCTCATTAAAAAACTTACCGAAAAACCCATTTGGGATAAAACTGGTCTAAGGAAAAAAGAGTGCAACGCGTACTTTCAGACCTAAGGCTTCGTGTTGAATGATCCATCCTTATTCTTGATTTAACTCCTGCAAGGGTTAGTTTCAAAATATAAACGAACATGGGAGGGTCGTACCTTAGTAGTAGTATCGTTTTAGGTGTGACACGTTCCAATTGCTTGGTAGTTGTTTGCCGTTTATAATACCGAGTTTGTAGGATCCTTTAGCGACACTTTCGAGTACTTGATAAGGTCCTTCCCAGTTCAGACCCAGTTTTCCTTCGTTTGGATTTCGGGTGCCGAGGGTGACTTTCCTTAGCACTAAGTCCCCGATTTTAAAATGGCAAAGATTGGCTCTTCGATTATAGTATCTTTCGATCCGCTGCTTTTGGGCGGCTAATTGGACGAGAGCGGCTTCTAGTTTTTCATCCAATAATTCGTGGCTAGTATTCATAGCCTCATGATTTAACTCTTCTGTTGTATATCGATACCTAGCACTGGGTTCCCCGACTTCGAATGGAATCAAGGCTTCGGGGCCATATACTAAGGAGAACGGGGTAGCCCCCATACTGGATTTTGATGTTGTTCGATATTCCCAAAGAACTTCGGGTAGGATTTCTCTCCATTTTCCCTTAGCGTCGTTCAACCTTTTCTTTAAGTTTTGAATGATAGTCTTGTTCGTCGATTCGGCCTGCCCGTTCCCACTAGGGTGATATAATGTTGATAATATCCTTTTTATTTTGTGGTCTTCGAGGAATTTTGTCACTTTGCTGCCGATAAATTATTTTCTATTGTCACACACTATTTCGGCGGGTATCCCAAATCGACATACGATATGATCCCAGATGAAGTCTATAACCTCTTTCTCTCTTACTTTCTCGAACGCCTGTGCTTCAACTCATTTAGAGAAATAGTCAGTCATAAATAAAATGAACTTAGCTTTACCTGGGGCCGATGGCAGGGGGCCGGCGATATCCATTCCCCATTTCATGAATGGCCATGGGGATAGGACTGAGTGAAGTTGCTCCCCGGGCTGATGGATCATCGGTGCAAACCTTTGACATTTATCACATTTTCGAACAAATTCCTTTGCATCTTTTTCCACATCGATCCAATAATATCCTGCTCTGATTATTTTTCGGACTAATGAATCGGCATCGGAATAATTTCCACAAGTACCCTCGTGAACCTCACGTAGGATGTAGTCGGTGTCTCCTGGTCCTGAGCACACTGCCAATGGTCCATCGAATGACCTTCGGTATAATGTCTCATCTGCAGCCAATGTGAATCGAGCAACTTTGGTTCGTAGGGCCCTCGACTCTTTAGGGTCCGATGGGAGCTTTCCGTTCTTCAAGTATTCAATATATTTATTCCTCCAATCCTAGGTTAAGCTTGTAGATTTTATCTCGGCATGACCTTCCTAGATCACGGATCTCGAGAGTTGAATGACAGTCCCCGAGCCGATCTCATCTTCTTCGACCGACGACCCCAAATTTTCAAGTGCATCGGCCTCACTGTTTTGTTCTCGAGGTACATGCTGTAAAGTCCATTCTTCGAAACGATGCAAAGTTCCCTGTAGTTTGTCCAAAATACCTTTGCATTCTATCATCTCGAACTTCGAAGGTTTTGTTCACTTGATTTACCACCAAAAAAGAATCACACTTGGCTTCAATGACTTCTGCTCCCAAGATTTTAGCTAGCTCGAGGCCTGCAATCATGGCCTCATACTCGGCCTCGTTGTTAGTCAACCTAGTAGTTTTGATAGATTGCCTAATAGTGCTACCCGTGGGCGGCTTCAAAACGATGCCTAGCCCGGACCCCTTCACGTTCAAAGCCCCGTCTGCGAAAAGGGTCCATACCCCCGATGATATACTCGATTTCAACAGGAATTCCTTTTCAGCTTCGGGTACTAGGGTTGGCGCGAAATCGGCCATGAAGTCCGCTAAAATTTGAGACTTGATGGCCGTCCGGGGTCGATATTTGATATCGTACCCACTGAGTTCGACGATCTATTTGGCCAATCGGCTTGATAGTTCGAGCTTGTGCAAAATATTACGAAGTGGGTAAGTGGTTAGTACGCATATGGGGTAACATTGAAAGTATGGTTTTAACTTTCTAGAGGCGCTTATCAGTGCAAGTGCCAATTTCTCTAAGTGTGGATATCTAGTTTTCGCTTCCCCTAAGGTTCTACTTACATAATAAACGGGAAATTACGTACCTTGCTCTTCTCAAATTAGGACACCACTTACCATTATTTCTGATACCGCCAAGTATAAGTAAAGTTTCTCATCTGCCTTTGGAGTGTGAAGCAGCGGTGGGCTCGATAGGTATCGCTTCAATTCCTATAATGCATGTTGGTATTCCGGGGTCCAGGCGAAATCCCTCTTCTTTTTTTAGTAGAGAGAAAAATCTATGGCTTCGATCTGATGACTTCTAAATGAATCGGCCTAAGACAGCTATCCTTCCGGTTAGCCTCTGTACGACTTTTACATTGTCTATGATGGTGATATCTTCGATGGCCTTGATTTTATCGGGGTTGATCTCGATCCTCCGATTTGATACCATGAATCCAAGGAACTTGCCCGAACCGACCTCGAAAGCACATTTCTCGGGGTTGATTTACCTATTTGTTCCTCGAATATTTTATTTACCTAGGCGTTGGTAAGTAGCTCCTGCATTTTTTAGCCCGAAGGGCATTACATTATAATAATACGTTCCATACTTGGTGATAAATGAAGTTTTTTTTCGGTCCTCCGGGTTCATTTGGATTTGATTATACCCGGAATAGGCATCGAGAAAAGTAAGGATCTCGTGGCCGGCTGTAGCATCGATCATGCGATCGATGTTAGGCAGCGGAAAAGAATCTTTGGGGAACACCTTATTTAGATCCTTATAATCTACACACATTCTAAGTTTGTTCCCTTTTTTAGGGACTACAACTACATTGGCTAACCATTCGGGGTATTTCACCTCCCGAATGGACCCTATATTAAGAAGTTTAGTTACCTTGTCCTTTATGAATGTGTGCTTTACTTCGGACTGGGGTCTTCTCTTTTGCTTCACCGATTTGAACCTAGGGTCCAGGCTTAGCCGATGCATCGTTATATCCGGTGGGATCCCTGTTATATCTAAATGGGACCAAGCAAAATAATCTATGTTATCGATAAGAAATTGAATAAGCCTTTTCCTGAGTTCAGGGGTTAATCTCGTTCCCAGGTATACCTTTCGTTCGGGCAAATGCTCGATTAGTATGACTTGCTCCAGTTCTTTAATCGTTGATTGGGTAGCGTCGGAATCATCGAGGACCATGAAGGATCGAGGGATCCTTTGATCATCATCTTCGTCAATCTTCTGATTTTCTAGTTGGGTTGAAGCTGATGTCTGTGATTGCTATTTGACATCTTGTTCCCCTTTTGAGTCCGATCCCTTTGTTGACGAAGGTGAGGATTTCGAGATTGCTTCTTCGACGACAAACATTTCTCTTGCGGTCGGTTGCTCTCCATACACCATTTTGGCTCCCTCCGATTTTGGGAATTTAAGAACTTGGTGGAGGGTTGAAGGTACAACTCTCATAATGTGGATCCATGGCCTTCCAAAAAGGGCGTTGTACCTCATGTAGCCTTCGATTACGTGGAACTTCATTTCCTGGATGGTCCCGACCACGTTTATCGGCAGAATTATCTAGCCTTTGGTGGTTTCACATGCCATGTTGAATCCGTTTAGAACCATGGTTGCGAGTATGACCTGACCCTGTAGACCTGCTGTTCTACAACCTTCTATCTAATAATGTTGGCCGAGCTACCTGGATTAATTAACACACGCTTAACTTTAGTTTTATTCATAAGTACGGATATTACCAGTGCATCGTTGTGAGGTTGCATGATTCCTTCTGCATCTTCATCATTAAAGGACAAGGTTCCTATGAGTGCGTAATCCTGAGTTCGAGGTCGTTTTTCTCGTATAACCGATGTCTTAGTGCGTTTAAGCACCAACCCTTGAGGGGTATCGATACTACCGATGATCATGTGGATGATGTGCTGCGGTTCTTCTTGTTCGTTTTGTTTACTGAAATCCCTGTTTTTGAAATACTTTTTGGCCCTGTCGCTTAAAAATTCTCGAAGGTGCCCTTTATTGAATAAACATGCTACCTCCTTTCTTAGTTGCCTGCAATCTTCCATTCTGTGGCCATGGGTACCATGATATTCTCACATTTGATTGGGATTCCTCTAGGCAGGAATGGTCTGCATGGGTTGAGGCCATTTAGTATCTTTGATGCGTCCGATAGCCGACACGATGGCGGATGCATCAATGCTGAAGTTATACTCTGATAACCGTGGTGCTTCTTTAGGTCCGGTAGGCCTGTCGAACCCATTTTTGTTCATCAGCCCCCAAGACCCTTGACCTCGATCACTTCTTTTATTGCCTTGTCCGGGGTTACGTCTCGATTCATTGATCCTGTGGTTTCCACTATATGGTCGGTATCGGTCCTTGATCGGACTTTGCTCTCGATTGATGTCCCTTCTAGCAGCGGGTTATAAACCCAACTGATCGTCTTCGACTCTAATTTTCGACTGGTACCGATTATGCACGTCGGCCCAAGTAATAGTTGGGTACTCGATCAGGTTATGCTTCAACCACCGTGAAGCCGTCGAACTTCGTTCGTTCAAACCTTGAGTGAAAGCCTGAACAACCCAATCGTCTGTGACTGGTGGCAGATCCATTCGTTCCTTTTGAAAATGAGATACAAACTCCCTTAGCATCTCGTTATCCTTTTGTCTTACTTTGAACATGTCCGACTTCCTGGTCTCGATCTTTATGGCCCCGACTTGTGCTTTTACGAAGGAATCTGCAAGCATAGCGAATGAATCGATAGAATTAGATGGTAAATTATGATACCATATCATTACTCCCTTTGACAAGGTTTCACCGAATTTCTTCAATAATACGGATTCGATTTCATCGTCCTCTAGGTCGTTCCCTTTAATGGCACATGTGTAAGAGGTGACATGTTCGTTGGGGTCGGTAGTTACGTTATATTTAGGAATCTCGGGCATGCGAAATTCTGTGGGATCGGTTTAGGAGCCGCGCTTGGGGGGAAAGGCTTTTGTACGAATATTTTAGAATCTAAGCTCTTCAATATCGGTGGTGCCCTCGGGATCTGATCAACCCTGGAGTTATATGTTTCTACCTTTTTGTCGTTTGCATCGATCCTCCTTTCTCCTGATTCTATTCGTTTGGTCAATTCTTCGAACATCTTAGCAATTTCGGGATTAGTCCCTTACTCTTGCTCATTTGACCTTACTTTAGCTGGTTCCGTTTTGTGGGTGATTTCTCGGGGTGGACTGGACTCCGGTCTACTCGGTACCTGGGTTTGAATCTGCAACTGAGCTATCGCTACCTGTTGAGCTTGCAATATTTCAAAAATCATACGCAAACTGATTCTATTTTCCTCAACGTTATGGGTATCTCGATATGCAGATCGAGTACCACCATGAATGCTATTTTCAGGCTCATAACGTTGGTTTTCCTCAATAGCCACATGCGAATTAACGTCTAATGGTACTTCGACTCGGGTCCCAACGGCATCGACAAGCGGCTTTTCGGCCCTGGTTGTCAAGTTATTGTTTTCTCCTTGAAGGCCAGCTTCATTGTCAATAGGTAAGGCCATTAATTGAGAGTTCGTTGTCGCTAATTCGAAATCAAAGACACTTTCAACAACAAGTGTAAGAGGGTGTGTTTAGCATATTCGTACCAAATAATCACTGTTATCCTTAGCCCCACGGTGGGCGCCAAAGTGTTTATCCGAAAAACGGATAGAGTTGAAATTGTACGTAGTTCTAAGGGTATGTGGTATAACTTGACACAAATCGTAAGAGTAAAATGGAAATATCGAATATTAATTGCAAAGAATGAAAAATAAGCAAAGTTGGAAAGAAGATGATTTATGGATTAAGCAAGATGAATCAATCTATGAAGCTAAAAAGGATAACTCTTCAATATAGGAGTGTATGATATCTCAGTTACCATATATGTAGAAACTTCGTCCTTACATAAATAATAACCATTCCCTTTATAGTGGAGAGATCCTACTTTAGATATAATTAAAAATACATAGTGGGAGACCCATGATAAATCAGCTTTTCCATAATTCCTGCCAGGATTCTCTCCTCTAGTGCGGTTGCAACGGCTCTTGTCTATGAGCTCGATATTGACTCGAGCTCGATATCGACTCGAGCTCGATTCTGATTCGGAGCCTTGTATTGATTCGGGGTCAGTGTTGGTCGGTTTTTGCCTCATAAGCTCGATAACTTTACTTCACATCATAGTTCGATTTGGATTCGAGCTCGATATTGATCGGTCCCTAGGGCTCGAAGCTTGATGACCTGACTTCGGACCTCAACCTGATATTATGAAGACGCTCTTCGATCCAATGCATTATTATTTCGACCAGTTCGTACGAAGGACTAACCGGTTTTTACCATATATAATTTTATAGAGGTGCATGTGTATACTAGTTTTAGTATGCTTGCGTTGCACGCGTGTGCCGCGCCAGATATATAAATTTTATAATATTTATTATATGCAAGCACGGAAAAATAGTAGAAGAAATAGCTTGACAAAAGTTGACACATAAAATCTAATGCAATATGGCGACAGTCATGTTCAACGAAAGTTCACAATCAAAAACACCAAAATAAGGATTAATTGAACATTAATGAAAATTTTAAATACTAATAAAAATACAAAAAAAAAATTAGAAAGAGAAGACCCCGAAACCCCTTAATTTTGTTGATGTTGCTCGAACAACAAAGATATGATGAAAGCGTGGAATTGTAGCTACTTCTTTTAAAAGTACTCATATATAATTCGAAACAAAAAGAAGAAATTATATAAGGTCAAATTGTATATAGTTCAAATAGACCATAAAAATTAATTATTAAAAAATTAAGACTCCTAAATCGAAAAGGAGTTCACAATTACCAATTATAAATTTATAAAGAATAATCTGTCAACTTTTATTAATTAAAAAGAACCATAGATTTTATTAACTAAAAAACCCCTCCTAAACTTAATAGGAGAAATTTCATACTCCTAAATATAAATAAAGTTAGAAAATAAACGAAACCTAGTTACTTCAAAATATACAAAGTTTCCTAATTTATCAACTAAAAACAACTCTCCCAAACCTAAAAGGTGATTATTCCTAAATAGTAGGAAATTAATTAAGATAAATTATTCTTAAATATTAAAAAAATAATTAAATTATTTTTTTGTTCAGTGCGAACTCTATTTTAAAAGGGTAAAAAAGACGAACGATATTTCGCTAAGGGCCTTCGTGCTTTTAATATAGTGTGTGTGTGTGTGTGTGTGTGTGTGTGTCTATATATATATATATATATATATATATATATATATATATATATATATATATATTATATTAAAAGGAGGGTAGTGAAGCATGAGGTTAAACCAAATGGCATATTAAGAAAATGCCACTTGACACTTTTAACAAATTCGAAATAAGTTTTAGACAAATTAAATTTGATCAAATTTAATTTACATGGTTATTGGATTTGCCTTTGACTAGATATCATTTGAATTTAGTTTCTAAGATTATGCACGTTTGAGTTATTATGTAAGGAAATAATAATTTATTTTTGGTTTACTAAAGAAAATTACCGGCCCATATGATATCCTCATTAAATGCTACATTAAAAACAATTAGGTTATATGTAAGGAAAAGAAGGAGTCAGTTTTGGTTTACTTTACACGTTTAAAATAAGACTTGGTTATTACCAAAAAGTAAATAATAATAAGACTTGGTTGTTCCTCGCTTTCAAAAATATATTGATGATTTTTTATTTTAACGTACAAAGTAAACTAAATTATGTGCATTCATAACTTGCAACATTTATCTTTTAAAAGTTAAAGTAAATTCTCTAAAACCAGATATTTCAATAAAAATAACCATTACTAGAAGTTTCAATAATAAACTACCATGAAATTTTGGTGAAGTACTATAAAGTATGATCATATGCACTTATTTTTTTTCTATTTCTATTATTGAATACAAAATTAAATAAAGTATCCTACTCGGGAAAATAATTTAAAATGAGGGGGTAAAAATAGTGCGAGGGTATTTAAATTAATCTAAAAATATAACAAGGCAAGCAAATAACTGATAATCCAGAATATTATTAATAAAATTAAACACTATAGAATGAAATGTTAAAATAAGGAGAGATTTTATTTCATTAGAAGGAAAAATCATTTTCCTCTATATTAAGTAAATTTTAATTGGAGTAGCTGATAAGGATATAAAGTAAGTAGCAAGCTAATAAAAAGTTACATAATAGCGTAACAATATTAAGTGATGGATAGTGTAATAACAATCGATAAGGAACAAAAAAAGAGATAAAATAAATAAATAAATAATTTCAGTGTAGAGATATAAAAGGATAAAATATTTGAATTTGCTATGAGAAAGTTTTTTGAATTATGACGAGAAAAGTCATACAATACTTACATTTTTTGTCTATTATTGAATTAAAAATACTTATAACCTACTAGGGAAAATAATTTAGAAAAAGGGGGTAGAAATAGTGTGAGGGTATTTATACTTTAAATTAATCTAAAAATATGATAAACCAACCAAATAACTGATAATCCAAAATATTATTGATAAAATTAAACACTATAGAACAAAATACTAAAAATAAATAGAAATTTTATTTCAATAGAAAGAAAAATCATTTTCATCTATACATAGTATATTGTAATTGGAGTAGCGGACAAGGATATAAAGTAAGTAGCAAGCTAATTAAAAGTTACATAATAGCGTAACATTTTAAGTGATAGATAATGCAATAACAATCGACAAGGAACAAAAAAAAGAGATAAAATATATAAGTAAATAATTTCAGTATAGAGATATAGAAGGATAAGATATTTGAATTTGCTATGAAAAAGTTTTTTGAATTATGATTATAAAAAAAAGTCATACAATACTTATATTTTCTGTCTAAAACTGAATAAAAAATACTTATAACCAAGTTTAAGACTGATATATTATTGATAAAAGCAAGCTCAAGACAGTAGACAAGAAACAAAAAAAGAGGAAAAGTATGTAAATAAATAATCTCAGAAATATAGATGGAAAAGATATCTGAAATTTAATATGAGAATATTTTTTGAATTGTGATGATAAAAGTTATATTAGACTAATATTTCCTGTCTATTATTGAATTAAAATACTTATAATCAAGCTATAAGTATTTATTTGTCTATTATTGATCACTAACCTTAGCAATTTACAATAAGTAAGATTTTTTTGGGGATAAGACTTATTTGAATTTGAGATAAAAAATATTTTATATTATGATGCGGCCGTGGTAAGACCACGTCTTATTTTTCTAGGAATCTGGATCTCATAACTGTTATCCATCTCCTCCCTCCTATACTCGGAAAGGAGTTATATAATATCCAAGTTCAAGGCTGATATAAACTCATCATTTATATTGCTATAGTAGTATTTGGTGGAATACAACAGATAGTATAAGCAGTTTATTCTACGAATGACGTTGACTCTATCTGATGCAAGAATACCGTTTAAGTTCTAGCGAAGATAATTTTTTGTCGTTATATCTTTTACCATAATGATTAACAAAAATCTAGGCCAATTATTACTTCATGTGGAGTTACATCGAAGAAATCAATATTTACACATGAATAATTGTATGTTGCTCTTTCACGAAAGTAAAAGAGGTTAGATTTTTTGGTTTATGATAGACAAATATTAAACGAAACTATAAATATAGTGTATAAAGAAGGGTTTTCGTAATTTAATTTGAGAGTTTTAGTCAGACAATTTAAATTGTTTGCATTACAAACTATATGGTGATTTATGTTTCATGTCACTAAAATGTTATAATGATAGATTCATATATCTTTAGCTTTAAGGAATAAATTTTAGATATGAGGAACAGAGCCAATCAAAGACCCGACGAACGTTTCACTTTTAAGACTCAATAGTGATAAAATTAGTTTGCAATAATTAATTTCTATTGATATAAATCGCATATTGCGCGGGTACTGATACTAGTATATTATAATATAAAAATAATAACATGTGCACGAATCATACAAAAAACAATTTACTTGAAAAAGTAAAAGACGCAAAGATATATTACATATATAATATTACTATGATAGAACATACACAGAATGGTAAAAATAATATTCTAGTTCCTAATAATTCAAAAAAATATACTATGAATAAAACATTATTTAAAAAAAACTAAAACTAGATAACAAGTCACAAATAATTATCATAAAAAATCCAGAATAGAGTCCGCAAAATAATATCTAAACTAGAGTTATAGGAAATCAAAAACTAACTTGAAAAAAATAAATAAAAGATGCAAAAACAAAATGAAGCATAAAGAAGGAAAATGCAAGCACAGAAGAGGTGTATTTATTACTTAGTCAACGAGAAAAAGTAAAGATTACGAAATTAGGATAAATATTAATAAACTTTTGACTTTTTAGATTTTTAGTTTGAGAATTTACTATGAGTTAACTTTTGCATATTAAGTTTTAAAAAAAAAATATTAATCATTTTTTGCTCAAATTGGAAAAATTTCTCCGGGACTTATGCTCCAAATGAACACCCAGAACGATGGGACTTATGCCTAGGTGAACGCCAACGCTTGGAAGGTTCGGGCTTATGTCCCATGATTCTTAAGCCCTGTCACTACACCTCGATGTGTTTTCTGTATGTCTTACTCTGTGGCTCGCCCAAAAATCACCTTTTAAAATACTGATATTATTTAAATATGAAAGCTTAAAGCACGATAATTGGTGATAAAAGACATATACCGTTGGTTTCTCATCCGGTGTTCGGTACCATATTGCGGCCTAACTTGCGCCCAAAAGACCACAAAGGGGGTAAACCTCTCTAACAAAGGTGACTTTATACCAAAATTTCAACCAAAGACCTTTAATTAAGGATAAAGAAGTACTTACCACTCAACCACAACCTTAATTGGTGTATATCATTTCTCTACCCATGAACAAATTAATATTCTTCCATTTCTTGCACCCCATTATGTAATTGAGGCTGTAAGGCCGGCGTTCCATTCGCTTCCATGTACGTATTCATTTCTTGGCTTTTAATACGCAAATATGGATTTATTCTAACCTTGCAGAAGTGAATTAATTTATAAAATAATTCTAATTTCTTGCCATCTTCCCACCAAGTTGTAATAGTACAAATTAGTTAACACTCCAAAAAGGAGAAGAGAAAGAAGATTGGAGATGACGAAAATTATTATCGAAGAATGCACACATCCCAGTGAGATGGTAAAAATTTATCGATTACCGAATATTTAATCAAACTAGTAAAAGTATGACATGTATGCATATATATATTTTTCACTTAATCATGATTAATTGATGGATCATCTGTCAAATAGTTAGACGCGATAGTAAACATGAACCGCAAAAGAAGATGTTAAGACCAAACTAATATTACCACCAAGAGCGTAGGGTTAAACAGCTATTCATGAATAATAGCTTTAAAGTGCTAAAGGAATATAATGACGCCTAGATTTGAACTATTTTTCGTATCCCTTGTATCAGAACATTTTCTGTAAAAAGTGAACTTCCCCATCTATTTATTCAAATACAAGAACAGCCTACACAAGAAGATACGGAAAAAAAATGCCGTCCTACTTTGATCTCCAGAAAACTTGAAGTATTTTTGTTGGATAAATTCCACAAGGGCTACACATTATTAAACAATAAAGTGAAAGAGTACTAATTCCAAGTTACCTGAGCCATATAAAGATATGATAAAACTAAAGCTCAGAATTATAATATTGCCAAGTAAAATTAGGTTTCAGTATGTACGAAGTGACAACGGGAACTCACCCAGTATAAATGGCATAGTTTTGATTCCTCCAAGTTGCTTCTTTTTGCTGATTATTGTCTCCATCTCTTCCTCTTTGCAATTTTCAACTACTTTCTTCTCTACTTCCATGGTCTTGTAATCCATTTTTCCCTTTCTGGCTAAACGATATGTAAGAAAGAAAGGGCTTCTTGCTAGAAGCGGCCACTAGCTAGTGACTTGAAGTTTATTTTGCGAAAGAAGAAGCAAAGCGCAATGCTAAGATGAATGAGCCAAACAAGATTGTGGGGACTATTTATAGAAAATGGCTGGCATGTGAAGTGTGTCTGATTTTATTGTTTGATTGCCCTATTATTATTATTTTTTTCTTTCTAATTATTTAAAATCTTTTTGGAACGTCATCTCATTCTAGATATGAGTCGCTTGTTAGAACCGTGTAATGTTTTCACTGGCTTCTCTTGAAATTATGTCGTGTTCTAACCAAAATGTGAATCTTGGTAAGTAATTTGAATAGTAGCTGGATAGTAGAACTAGACTATCGTTCTTTCTTAGGAAGGGAGGCAATGTGTCAAAATGGGTACTTACTACTGTTTATCAGAAATTTTTAAAAAAAAAACAAATATGTCGAAGCAAATTGTGGGCATTTTATATAAAAAGAGCCATAGTACTACCTAGTGGATTTCAAAAAACTTGTGGGCATTCTTGGTTTTTTTTTTTTTTATTTAAGAATCTGGAAAATCATTTTTAGAGTGATAGTTGCATATATGTGATAACCCAACCTCTTGTTTTGGTAAAAATAGCACGGGTTAGCCAGTTTTCGGACTGGTAATTGAAAAATAGCCAGCATTTGTAAAGTCATTAAAAAATAGCCAATGTTTTGCTAAAAGACAGAAAGATTCAGCATAATATGCTGGATTATGGAGCTCCTGCGTATAAACTTCCAACATATTATGTTGGAACTCCAACACACGAAAAGTTCCACCAAAATATGCGCGATTATAGAGCACTTGCATATAAACTTCCAGCATATTATGATGGAACACTAGCACATTATAAAATTCCAACATATTATGCTGGAAGCTCAAATGTAAAAAATTCGAACTCCAACATATTATGCTGAAATATTTTTGTCACGACCCGGAATCCCAACCTCGGGGTCGAGATGGCGCATAACATCTACTTGCTAGACAAGCCGACGTGAAACAGAAAATTAACTGATTTTAAACATTTATAACAAGATATTAACAATGAAAGCGATATAAGTCTGAAGTGGAGTAAAATAATACTAAACAACGAAGTCTAAACATAACCCAGAAGCTGATGTCACGAGTACATGAACATCTAGAGTGCTACAAACAGGGTCTGAATAAAATACACTATTTTGAAACTCAGAAAAATAGTAAAGATAGGAAGGAAAGGGAGTTCAGGGCTGCGAACGCTTTGCAGTTGTACCTCAAGTCTCCGTCAGCGACTGGATCTAAGCAAAAGCTACTGACCGCCGCTAGGACCAACTCCGGTATTTGCACAACAAGTGCAGAGTGTAGTATGAGTATAACCGACCCCATGTACTCTGTAAGCCTAACCTCGACGAAGTAGTGACGAGGCTAAAGCAGGCTACTTACAATAACTTGTACGCAGTAATCATAATAATAACAGGGAAAAAAAAGCGGGAAATGGAAGTAAAGCAATTAATTTGTAGAAATGAACTCGAACCTCACTATCAGAAAGCCCAGAATAACAAGTCTCGTAATCTCATATAATAATGCTGAACCAACACAACAGCAACAACAAGCACAACACACACAATCCCTTGCAACGCACAACCCGATCCCACCATATCATCCTTTATCAATATCAAGTACCACGTCGACAATCCGTTGCGGCGTGCAACCCGATCCCACCATATCATCATTTATCAACATCAAATATTCATATGCAATCCGTTGCGGCGCAACCTTATCCCACCATATCATCATTTAACAACATCAAAATATCCGTACACAATCCGTTGTGGCGTGCAACCTGATCCTACTATATCATCATTTATCAACATCAAGTATCCTCCCTTATCCCACCGTTTCAATTCAATATCTTTTAATTTCCATTGCGGCGTGTAACCCGATCTCCAAACACTTCCAATTAACATAAACAATCCAATAACTCAATTTACAAAAATTTCTACATCAAAGAGTAACAGTACAAGGCAATAAAGGACCACATAATAATCAAAGAATCTTTAAAATTCGAAGTCTCTACTTTACAAGTTTATTGGTCTCTAACAAACTCATCAACTCACGCAAATGAAACTACATCTTAGAATCCAACAAATATTACAAAAATAATAGGACAAGTAAAGCATGTGACAGTCAAAGAATGCAAGTAAAATTATTAAAGGCAAGTAACAATTAAGCACGGAGTCACGGAAGGGACGAACAATATAATAAAAGAATAAATAAATTACAATTAATAATTACGGTATATAAGTCAAATAAAGCATGTATCAATTAAGGCATGGAATAAGATAATTCATGAAATAACGAGAAACATGGAAATAAATATCTTGACAACGTATATACACTTCACATTGCATATACGCCGTTTTCTCACATAATCCACACAACACATAGTTCAAAAATTCCTAATTCCCTCAAGTCAAGGTTAGATCCAATAATTACCTCACTCCGCAATCAAATCAAGGTCAACTAGGGCCTTTCCTCTAAAATTCGCCTCCAAACCAATCGAATCTAATCAAATATAGTTCAAAAAATTCAAATAAACTTTAGAAACTACCCATGATTGAAAACGATTTAATATTTAACGATTTTGAAAAAAGTCAACAAAAGTCAACCCCGGGCTCACTTGGTCAAAATCCGAGACTCTGACCAAAACCCAATTACCCATTCGCCCCCCGAGCCCGATTATATTATTAGTTTTTAAATCCGACCTCAATTTGAGGTCTAAATCTCAATTTCTCAAAATTCCCAATTTCTACCTAAATCCCTAATTTCTACCATTAAAAACATAGATTAAAGGTTAGAAATCAATGGGTGTTTATGAAAATGGAAGGAAATAAATTAAAATATACTAACCTACGAAGTTGGGTGAAATTTCTCTTTAAAGTTGCCTCTAGGCCGAGCTAAAACTTGGAATTAGTGAAAAGTGAAGAAAATCACGACTTTTGAAATATTTATTACCTAGGCGTCACGTGTTCTTCACATTTGCGGAGCACCTGACGCGTTCGCGAAGAGCACTGGCCAAGTGTCCATCGCGATCATGATCAACCCTTCGCGTTCGTGAGCCAATGCCCGCATTTGCGTAGAGTTACTGCCCAGCCTGTCCCTAGATCCCATAACCCATCGCGTTCGCGAGGGAAAGGCCGCGTTCGCGAAGGGTAAACCCCCCGCTACTTCGCGTTCGCGACCAAGTCACCGCGTTCGCATAGAAGAAAGTCCTCCCCAGCCCCATTTTTCCTTCGCGATAGTGGCTTCGCGATCGCGAAGCACAAAGTGACAGACACCAGAAGATAGCTGAAACCAGCAACTTCTAAGTCCAAAATGGGTCCGTAGCCTATATGAAATTCACCTGAGCCCTTTGAGCTCCAAACCAAATATGCATACAAGTGTAATAATATCATACGAACTCACTCACACGATCAAAATACCAAAATAACACCTAAAACCACGAATCGAATATCAAAATATATGAAATTTTCAATGAAACTTAAGAACTTTAAAATTACGACCGAGCGTCCAAATCATGTCAAATCAACTCCGTTTTGAACCAAATTTTGCAGACAAGTCAATAATAGTAAAATGAACCTATACCGAGTCCCGGATCCGAATTACGAACCCGGTAGATATAAAGTCTACCTATGGTCAAACTTCAGAATTCTTTAAACCTTCAAATTACTAGTTTCCAATAAATCACGTTAAATCAAGTTAGGGACTTCCGAATTCAATTTCGGGCATATGCCCAACTACAAAATCACGATACAGTCACGGTGGGACCGTCAAAATATTGATCCGGATCCGTTTACATAAAATCTTGACCGTAGTCAACTCATATTATTTTTAAGGCAAAAATTCACATTGTTTTTATTTTTTCACATAAAGACTTTTTGGAACATAACTCGGACTGCGCATGCAAATCGAGGAATGCTAAATGGAGCTAATGAAGGTCTCAGAACAAGGAAATAAAGTCTTAAACTCAAAATGACCTATCGGGTCATCTCATTCTCAACCTCTAAAACAAATGTCTGTCCTCGAATGGACATAGAAAGGTACCTAGACTAGTGAAAAGGTATGGGTATTTACTCCGCATGTCGGACTCGGACTCCCACGTGGCTGCCTCGATCGTCTGACCTCTCCACTATACTCTAACATAAGGATAACTCTTGGACCTCAACTTTCGGTCCTGCCGTGCTAGAATGGCCACCGACTCATCCTCGTAAGTCAAATCCTTGTCCGATTGGACTAGGATGAAATCTAATACATGGGACGGATCATCATGATACTTCCGGAGCATGGAGACATGGAACACTAAGTGAACTACTGATAAGCTAGGTGGTAGTTCAAGCTTGTAGGCCACCTCACCAACCCTCTCAAGAATCTCAAAGGGTCCGATATACCTAGGGCTCAACTTGCACTTCTTTCCGAACCTTATCACAACCTTCATGGGTGAAACCCGAAGAAAAACCCTCTCTTCAACCATGAATGAAACATCACGAATTATATGATCGCCATAACTCTTCTTCCTAGACTGAGCTGTGCGAAGTCGATCCTGAATCATCTTGACCTTTTTTAAGGCATCCTGAACCAAATCGGTACCTAACAACAGAGCCTCTCTCGACTCAAACCAGCCAACTGGCGAACGACACTTCCTCCCGTATAATGCCTCATAGGGCCATCTAAATACTTGATTGGTAGCTGTTGTTGTAGGAAAACTCCGCAAGCGGCAAAAATTGATCCCAAGAATCCCCGAAATCCATAACGCAGGCATGAAGCATATCCTCCAATATCTGAATGGTGCGTTCGGATTGTTCGTCCGTCTAGTGGTGAAATGCTGTACTCAACTCAACCCGTGTTCCTAACTCACGCCGTAAGGCCCTCCAGAAGTGCAATGTGAATTGTGTACCCCAATCATAAATGATGGACATCGGCATACCGTGAAGACGAACGATCTCGCGGATATAGATCTCAGCCAACCGCTCTGAAGAATAGGTAAATGCTACTGGAGTGAAATGTGCCGACTTGGTCAACCTGTCCACAATGATCCATACTGCGTAGAATTTCTTTGAAGTCCATGGGAGCCCAACAACAAAATCCATGGTAATACGCTCCCACTTTCACTCGGGATTCTCAAGCTTCTAAAGCAAACCGCCAGGCCTCTAATGCTCGTACTTTACTTGATGACAATCCAAATACCGAGCCACATATTCAACTATATCCTTCTTCATTCTTCTCCACAAATAATGGTGCCTAAAATCCTGATACATCTTGGCGGCACCCGGATGAATGGAATTCTACGAACCGTGGGCCTCCTCAAGAATCAACTGATGAAGCCCATCCACATTGGGCACATAAATCTGACCCTACATACGCAACACCCCTTCATCTCCAATAGTAACCTGCTTGGCACCATCGTTCCTCACCGTGTACTTAAGGACAAGCAAATGGGGGTCCTCATACTAACACTCTCTGATGCGCTCATACAAAGAAGACTGAGAGACTGTGCAAGCTAGGACCTGACTAGGCTCTGAAACATCTAACCTCACAAACTGATTGGCCAAGGCCTGAACATCTGATGCTAGTGGTCTCTCACCAACTGGAATATACGTAGGGCTACCCATACTCACACCCTTTCTACTCAAGGCATCGGCCACCACATTGGCCTTCCCGGGATATTACAAAATGGTGATATCATAAACTTTCAACAGCTCCAACCACCTCTGCTACCCCAAGTTGAGATCCTTTTGCTTGAACAAATATTGTAGACTCCAATGATCCGTGAATACTACACACGACACGCAGTAGATGTAATGCCTCCAAATCTTCGGTGCATGAACAAAGCCTGCCAACTCCAAGTCATGAACAAGGTAATTTTTCTCATGAACCTTCAACTTCCGAGACACGTACGCGATCACCCTGCCATCCTACATCAATACTGCACCGAGCCCAATACGCAATGCATCACAATATACTATGTATGATCCTGAACCTTTGGGCAATACCAATATTGACGTTGTAGTCAAGGCAGTCTTGAGCTTCTGAAACCTCAACTCACATTCATTGGACCATCTAAATGGAGCACCCTTCTAGGTGAATCTAGTCAATGAGGCTGTTATGGATGAAAACCCTTCCACGAACCAGCGATAATAACCCGCCAAACCTAGAAAACTCCAAATCTCTATAGCTGAAGTAGGTCTAGGCCAGTTCTGAACCGCCTCAATCTTCTTAGGATCCACTTTTATGCCATCGGCTGATACAATGTGACATAAAAAGGCGACCGAGTCTAACCAAAACTCACACTTTGAAAACTTGGCATATAACTGACTATCTCTCAAAGTCTGAAGTACATCTCGAAGATGCTGCTCATGCTCCTCTCAACTGCGGGAGTAGATCAAGATATCATCAATGAATACGATCACCAAAAATCCAAATAGGGCTTAAATACCCGGTTCAAATCCATAAATTCTACTGGGGCATTTGTCAACCCAAATGACATCACTAGGAACTCATAATGCCCATACTGAGTCTAAAAAGCTGTCTCAGGGACATCCGATGCCCTAATTCTCAACTGGTGGTAGCCCGATCTCAAATCAATCTTCGATAACACTTTGGCACCCTGAAACTGATCAAATAAGTCATCAATCCTCGGCAACGGATACTTGTTCTTGATAGTGACTTTGTTCAACTGCTGATAGTCTATACACATCCTCATCGAACTATCATTCTTCTTCACAAACAACACGGGCACACCCCAAGGCAAGATACTAGGTTTAATGAATCCCTTATCAAGTAAATCTTGCAGCTGCTCCTTCAGTTTCTTCAACTCAGGCGGGGCCATATGGTATAGTGGAATAGAAATGGGCCGAGTTCCCGGAGCCAAATCAATACAGAAGTCAATATCCCTGTCGGGTGGCATCCCCTGGAGATCTGCAGGAAATACCTCTGGAAACCCACGTACAACAGGTACCTAATCCATGGAAGGAACCTCTGCACTAGAATCGAGAATATAGGCCAAACAAGCTAGATATCCATTCTTGACCATACACCGAGCTTTCACATAAGAAATAACCCTGCTGGTAGAATGGACAGGAGTCCCTCTCTACTCTAATCGAGGCAACCCCGACATGGCTAAGGTCACCATCTTGGTGTGACAGTCCAATATAGAATGATAATGTGACAGCCAATCCATGCCCAAAATAACGTCAAAGTCTACCATATCAAGAAGTGGGAGATCCACACTAGTCTCAAGACTCCCATAGTAATCACACATGAGGGATAGACACGGTCTACAATAATAGGATATTCCAAAGGCGTGGACACATACACAGGAGCACTCAAAGAATCACGAGGCACAACCAAATATAAAGAAACATAGGATTACACGTAGGAATAAGTAGAGCCCGGATCAAATAGAACTGAAACATCTCTATGGAAAACTGGAACAATACATGTGATAACGACATTAGATGACTCGGCCTTAGGTCTAGCTGGGAATGCATAAAAATGGGGTTGGGCCCCACCACCCTGACCTCTGCCTCTCAGAAGGCCTCTAACTGGCTAGCCTCCACCTCTAACGGCCTGACTTCCACCTCTAATGGCCTGACTTCCACCTCTGGCAACCTGACCCCCGCCTCTGGCTGGCT
This sequence comes from Nicotiana tabacum, assembly GCF_000715075.1. Classification (NCBI taxonomy): domain Eukaryota; kingdom Viridiplantae; phylum Streptophyta; class Magnoliopsida; order Solanales; family Solanaceae; genus Nicotiana; species Nicotiana tabacum. Next base: position 74,559,341 of record NC_134091.1, on the reverse strand, counting down.
GAGCGGGCGGTGAAGCAACCGGTGCCGGAACCATGGCATGAGAACTCTATTGTGGCATGCTGCTCAACAATCTAGGACAGTACCTCCTGATATGACCTGTACCCCCACATTCAAAACACACTCCCGACTGTTGTGGCTGCTGAAGCTGAGACTGACCTGAACGGGCAGGATAACCACTGTAGTAGCTCTGGATCGAAGGCACACTAATATGAGTTGATGGTGCACTATAATCTAGTTGTCTAACTCGAGATACATAAGGACCACGACTACCCGAAGCACAGTGGGATGCCCGAAGTGCTGACTAAAATGGTTTGGGAGGATAACCTCTACCCAAGGTACCCCTGCCTCCAGATGAGGCGGCACTGAAACCTCCAAAATGACGAGGCCTCTTATCTGATACCGGCCCCCTCTCCTGACCACGAACCATCTCGATCCGTCTAACAATCTCTATGGCCTTCTGAAAAGAAATATCATCTATGGTCTCCTTGGCCATCTGTAACCTTATACTAAAAGTGATCCCATCAATAAATCTCCTCTCTCTCTCTCTCTCTCTCTCTCTCTCTCTCTCTCTCTCTCAGTAGGGAGGAAGATAATGGCATGACAAGCTAGGTCCACAAATCGAGTCTCATACTGGGTAATGGTCATGCTATCCTATTGAAGGCGATCAAATTGCCTGCGATACTCCTTTCTCAGATTGAAAGGAATGAACTTCTCTAGAAATAGCTATGAAAACTAATTCTAGGTATGTGAAAGCGAACCAGCTGGTCTAGTTAACACATAATCACTCCACCATCTCTTGGCAGAATCGGTCATCTGGAACACTGCAAAGTCGATCCCATTGATATCAATAAAACCCATGTTGCGCAATACCTTGTGGCAATGATCCAAGTAATCATGTGGGTCCTCAGAAGGTGCATTGCTGAAATGAACAGGAAAGAGCTTGGTAAACTTATCCATCCTCATCAAGGCCTCAGAAGACATAGCGAGCCTATCCCCGGCCTGTGCAGCAATAACCGGCTGAACTACCCCAACTGGCTGGGCTGATGATGTCTGATATAGGGGAGCCATCTGCTTCAGAGTGTGAGTAGCAGGAGTTTGTGCTCCTCTCCCAGCCTGAGAGACGGCTGGTACCACCGGATAGGCACCGGTCTAGGCCACACTCTCTATAAGGCCCACCATGTGGACTAGAGCGTCCTGAAGCACTGGAGTGGCTATTAATCCCTCCGGGACCTGAGCTGGTCTGATGGGTACGGTCTGAGCTGGGATATCCTCCTCATGATCAATCTGAGGCTCCACTGCTAGTGCTGCTACTCGAGCTCTAGGCTGAGCTCTACCTTTGCCTTGGCCTTTGGCTCGACCTCGGCCTCAACCTCGGCCTCTACCCCTGGTAGTAGCTGCAACAGGGGCTCCGACTCCTGCCCGACTGTAGATACCGTGCGTGTTCTCACCATTTGCGAGAGAGTAAAAATAGAATGATTCAAACATCAATGATAGAACAAAATCGCATGATAGGGAAGGAAAAAAGTGAATTTTTTTTCTAAAACTCTAAAGCCTCTTGAAGATAAGTACAGACGTCTCCGTACCGATCCTTCAGACTCTACTAAGCTTGGTCATGACTCGTGAGACCTAGGAAACCTAATGCTCTGATAACAACTTGTCACGAACCATAATCCCAACTTCAGGGTAGAGATGGAGCCTAACATCTACTTGCTAGGCAAGCCGACATGAAACAGAAAATTAACTAATTTTAACAATTTATAACAAGATATTAACAGTAAAAACTATATAAGTCTAAAGTATAGTAAAGTAATACTGAATAACAAAGTCTAAACATAACCCAGAAGCTGGTGTCACGAGTACATGAACATCTAGAGTGCTACAAACAGGGTCTGAATAAAATACACTGTTTTGAAACTCAGAAAAACAGTAAAGATAGGAGGGAAGGGGAGTTCAGGGTTGCGAATGCTTTGCAGTTGTACCTCAAGTTTCCGTCAGCGACTGGATCCGAGCAAAAGCTACTGAACGCCTCTAGGACCAACTCGGGTATTTGCACAACAAGTGCAGAGTGTAGTATGAGTATAACCGACCCCATGTACTCTGTAAGCCTAACCTCGACGAAGTAGTGACGAGGCTAAAGCGGACTACTTACAATAACCTGTATGCAGTAATCATTATAATAACAGGGAAGGAAAAGCAGGAAATGGAAGTAAAGCAATTAATTTGTGGAAATGAACTCAAACCTCACTATTAGAAAGCCCAGAATAACAAGTCTCGTAATCTCATATAATAATCCTGAACCAACACAACAACAATAACAACAAGTATGACACATACAATCCCTTGCGGAATACAACCCGATCCCACCATATCATCCTTTATCAATATCAAGTACCACGTCGACAATCCGTTCCGGCGTGCAATCCGATCCCACCATATCATCATTTATCAACATCAAATATCTGTATGCAATTCGTTGCGGCGCAACCCGATCCCACCATATCATCATTTATCAACATCAAAATATCTGTATACAATCCGTTGCGGCGTGCAACCCGATCCCACCATATCATCATTTATCAACATCAAGTATCCTCCCTTATCCCACCATTTCAATTTAATATCTTCAAATTTCCGTTGCGGCGTGCAACCCGATCCCCTAACACTTCCAATTAACACAAACAATCCAATAGCTCAATTTACAAGAATTTCTACATCAAAGAGTAACAGTACAAGGCAATAAAGAACCACATAATAATCAAAGAATCTTTAAAATTCGAAGTCTCTACTTTACAAGTTTATCGGTGTCTAACAAATTCATCAACTCATGCAAATGAAACTACATCTTAGAATCCAACAAATATTACAAAAATAATAGGACAAGTAAAGCATGTGACAGTCAAAGAGTGCAAATAAAATAATTAAAGGCAAGTAATAATTAAGCACAGAGTCATGGAAGGGGCGAACAATATAATACAAAAATAAATAAATTACAATTAACAATTACGGTATATAAGTCAAATAAAGCATGTAACAATTAAGGCATAGAATAAGATAATTCATGAAATAACGAGAAACATGGAAACAAATATCTTGACGACGTATATACACTTCACATCGCATATACACCATTTTCTCACATAATCCACACAACACATAGTTCAAAAATTCTTAATTTCCTCAAGTCAAGGTTAGATCCAACAATTACCTCACTCCTCAATCAAATCAAAGCTCAATCGGGGCCTTTCCTCTAAAATTCGCCTCTAAACCAATCGAATCTAACCAAATATAGTTCAAACAATTTAAAATAAGCTTTAGAAACTACCCACGAGTGAAAAAGATTCAATCTTTAATGATTTTGAAAAAAGTCAACAAAAGTCAACCCCGGGCCCACTTGGTCAAAACCAAAGATTCAGACCAAAACCCAATTACCCATTCACCCCTGAGCTCGATTATGTGATTAATTTCGAAATCCGACCTCAATTTGAAGACTATATCTCAATTTCTCAAAATCTCCAATTTCTACTAGCTTCTGAAGTTGAGATGAAATTTCTCTTCAAAATCGCCTCTAGGCCGAGTTCAAAATTGGAAATGGTGAAAAGTGAAGAAAATCCCGACTTTTGAAATATTTAATACCTGGGCGTCAGGTGTTCTTCGCGTTCGCGAAGCACCTGACGCATTCGCGAAGAGCACTAGTCAAGTGGCCATCGTGATCACGATCAACTCTTTGCGTTCGGGAAGGCTTAGCCCCTCTTGCCTTTGCGTTCGCATAGAGTTACTGCCCAGCCTGTCCCCAGATCCCATAACCCATCGCGTTCGCGAGGGAAAGGCCGCGTTCGCAAAGGGTAAACCCCCCGCTACTTTTCGTTCATGACCAAGTCCCCGCGTTCGCATAGATGAAATTCCTCCCCAGCCCCATTTCCCCTTCGTGATAGTGGCTTTGCAATCGCGAAGCACAAAGTGATAGACACTAGAAGATAGCTGAAACCAACAACTTCTAAGTCCAAAAGGGGTCCGTAGCCTATCCGAAACTCACTCAAGCCCCTCAGGCTCCAAACCAAACATGCACACAAGTGTAATAACATCATACAAACTCGTTCGCACGATCAAAATACCCAAATTACACCTAGAACTACGAATCACACATCAAAATGTATGAAATTTTCAATGAAACTTAAAAACTTTCAAATTACGACCGAGCGTCCGAATCATGTCAAATCGACTCCGTTTTGAACCAAATTTTGCAGACAAGTCAATAATAGTAAAATGAACCTACACCAAGTCTCGGAACTGAAATCCAAGCCTGGTAGCTATAAAGTCAACCTACGGTCAAACTTCAAAATTCTTTAAACCTTCAAATTACTAGTTTTCAATAAATCACGTTAAATCAAGTTAGGGACTTCCGAATTCGATTCCCGGCGTACGCCCAAGTTCCAAATTGCAATACGGACCCACTGAGAGTGTCAAAATACTGATCCGGATCCGTTTACACAAAATGTTGACCGTAGTCAACTGAAATCATTTTTATGGCAAAAATTCACATTTTCTTCAATTTTTCACATAAAGACTTTTTGGAACAAGACACGGACTGCGCAAGCATATCAAGGAATGCTAAACGGAGCTAATTGAGGTCTCGAAACACGGAAATAAAGGCTTAAACTTAAAATGACCTATCGGGTCATCACAATATTTGAACTTATAAGAGTATTTTTGTTCACATTTTATCTTTACTTGAAAAGTAGCTAAATTTCTATTACTTTTGAAACTGTGATAATTTTTCAATTACCACTTGTAAATATGGCTATTTCTGATTTGTTTTCCCTTGTTTTGAGTATGGGTCCTCCATTTCATATTTTATGACTTCGTACAAGTTCATATGTTATTTTGTGGCTCGTTGGCAGGGTTTGGTTGGGTCCCAAGGGGCTCGGTAAGTTTTACCTCCATTAAGAAAAGTTTGAGAAAAATAGGAAAACTGCATGGTGTTCTTTGGTGCATGCACTGCACACTTGAAGCACAAGCAAGTAGTTTGTGCGATGGAAAGGCGACGCAGACCTGTCGCACAAGGGCAAGGGAGAGTGACGAGCGCTCAACGTGCGACCTATAACATTAGGCAAAATTCTATCAAGTATAAATAGCGCCATTTCACCATTTAATTTCATTATTCAATACTTTAAGACCTTGGGAGCTCGGTTTTGAGAGATATTGAGCAAGGTTTTCATCCACACGCTTAGTGTAAATGATTTTAACATAAATTTGAGTTTTTATCAAGAATCTATCTTGAGCAAGGTTTACTTTGTACTGTTTATTATCATTTAATCTATCACTAGACTAATGATTTGAATGCTTAAATATTTGGGCTCGTGGAGTTATAGCTAACCCATATTTGACTTAGATTTTGGGGTTTAACCATGTGAACTATGGGTTGACGTTTTAGGTTGACATTGACTTTAATCAAGCTTAGTATTATGAAATTGAGTCTCATAGCTTTTTATTTTGACACCATTGAGTATTCTTTCGAACAAATTGGAATCGTAGGTGGATCCCAAATGCGGCAAAAATATTGAGGAATATTAATATTGACTGGATCGAAGTAAATTAAGATTTTGACCTCAAAGAGGGAACTTTTTCGAAATAACTATTTTAAATAGACTACATATATGGGAGTACTGTATATATGAGGTTACGAGTATCAATATAAATATGAGGAAAATAAATGATATACTGTTGCTCTTTTGTATGCATAACGTTCTATATATGTGATATGATTGATTGTACATATCGACCATGCTATTTGCTATATTTACGAAGTGATTGATTGTGCATATTGCCACGCTATTTTGTCACGATTCAAAATTTCTCTTTAGGAGTCGTGATGGTACCTAATCTCTAAGACAAGGTAAGCCTAACACTTACTGAATTAATAACAGATTTTAACCAATCAACTATTAAACATGAACCATAAATTTCTATATAACGCCAACAATCCAAAGTAGATATATAACAATCCCAAAATCGGTAGTACAGGTCATAAGCTCTACTTAGTTCACTAGAAAATCTCTAATTACAACTGTTCCAGAATAGAAATAAACAATACAAAGTAAACTTCAGAAGGTGACTCCGAGGCATGCGAACGCGACGACAGGTATACCTTGAAGTCTCCACAGCAATACTCGATCGGCTATCTATGATCAACACGCCCCGAGGTAGATGGATCTGCACAAAAATATGCAGCATGCTTAGCATGAGTACACTACAGCGGTACCCAGTAAGTATCAGGACTAACCTCGGTGAAGTAGTGATGAGGAATATCCAAGACACCTATTAGACATAATAACCTGTATAAGTATGGATATAATAACTAACATGGAACAATATAAAGCTAAGCATGGTAAGAATAATGTTACAATACTTGCAATAAGAACTAGAAACAAAAATTAAGAACAAGGAGCAAACAGGTAATAACGCCGTGAAGTAAGCAGAATACAGTTAAAGTCCGGTGAAACCAAGTAAAGGAAAAAAGTAACAACCCAATAAAACAACTGCGTTCACACATGGTTTATACAAAAATTTCTCCGAGGTACCAAACCTCATAATCACAAATCACGGGTCCCAAATCATGAACTCTAATCACATGGTATATTGTGCCCATATTACAAATCACAACTGCACGGACAACTCACGTGCTGCACAGACGACTCACGTGCCAATACCATTAATACCTAATATCTGCACGGACAACTCACGTGCTAAGAGAGTAACAGTATCCCATATCTGCACGGACAACTCACATGCTAGCAGTAATAATATCTCATATCCGCACTAATAACTCACGTGCTAACAGTGTAACTCACGCACAGAAGGCAGGTATACAAGAATACATGCAAATGATCAACAAGCATCAAGGTTCATCTTCTTAGACTTATAAGAGTGACTAATTACGATGTATGCTTGTGCAAGTATTCTGTCACAACTCGAGTTGACAAGTAAGATCAGAGATAATGAAAGGCACATAACAAACAACACAACAAAATCGTAATATGCATGACTCACACAAGGTAGGCACACCACTACATAATATCATCAATAACAATGTCCCCAGGCCATAACAAATCATCCCCGGCATAGCCCCTGTTGTCTTTTCACGTGCGCAACAATAAAATAAATGCCCGTCTTGTCTCGCCACATGCGCATAATAATATTCCACAAGATACTTATCTCAAAAGCCTTCGATCAATATCTTAAAATAGCTTTTCCTTTACAATTCACCTCCGCTCGTTTCAAATCTAACAAAAATCGACCTAATAACATCAAATAAGGCAAGAGAAATCAATTCCAATAATTAAAGTTATGATCTTTGCACAATTACTCAAAAGTCAACTCCGGGCCCGCCCGGTTGAAACCTGGGTCCAAGGGGAACCAAGGTCAAATAATATGGAAGCATCCTTGTGGAATACTGAGACAATACCTGTGATCATTGCATCTGAAGCAACGGCCTCTGGCCTGGCAGGGAAATCATAGTATCGAGCCTGACCGCCACCTGAACGGCCTCCCCCTCTAGGGCGACCTCTAGCTGCCTGAGCCCCACCCCAAGCTGGCTGAGCGGGTGGTGTAGCTGCTGGTGCTGGTATCATCGACTGAGAACTCTGTTGTGGAACCCTACTCACCAGTCTAGGGCAATCCCTCTTGAGGTGACTCAAGTCCCCGCACTCGAAACAACCTCTCCTCTGACGGAGTTGCTGCCCCTGATAACCCGAGGAACTGCCTGTAGAAACCTGGGAAGACGAAGCATGGTAAGAACTCTGTGCTAGTAACACACTGAATGATGACTGATACGAACGAGCACTGTAGGAACTATAGCTAACTGATGCACCACGATCAATTGGACGAGCCATCTGAGCGAGCCTATAAGGATGACCCCTGCTTTGATTGGACTGCACTCCAGAAGAAACACTGTTGAAACCACCTGAAGCACGAGGCCTCTTGACCTTCCTCTCCTCATGCTCCTGACTATGGACCTGCTCTAGCCGCCTAGCAATATCAACAACGTCGTCGAACCTAGAACCTAATGCAATCTCCCGAGTCATGACGAAGCGCAGTACATAGTTGAGGCTATCAACGAACCTCCTAATCCTCTCCCTCTCTGTGGGAACCAACTAGATCGCATGACGAGCCAACTCTGAAAATCTCATCTCATACTGAGTCACTGACATACCTTCCTGGCGTAGCTGCTCAAACTTCCTACGCAACTCCTCCCTACGGGTCTGTGGAACAAACTTCTTTAAGAAGAGAACTGAGAACTCATTCCATGTAAGTGGTGCAGTGCCGGCTGGCCTGCTCAACTCATAGGCCTCCCACCATCTGAAGGCTTCCCCCGACAGCTGAAAAATAGTAAATGAGACTCAACTAGTCTCCAGAATACCCACTGTACGTAGGATCTGCTGGCACCTGTCTAAGAAATCCTGAGGATCCTCTTACTGAGCCCCTCTATAGAAATAGCATAAGTCTGAGATCTCAATACAATAAAACCACTAATACAAAGTAAATCCCCAGAAACTGGTAAGTACGAAGTCATGAGCTTCTACAACGGAATACAAGTCTGAATCTGAACTATAAATACACTGTTTGAACTGTAACAACAGTATGAAAGGAAAAGACAAGTCAGACTGTGACCAAGGATGCAGCTCTACCTCGCCTCTAGCAGATAGTCCAACACTCAAGCCTACTGTTGATAACTGTTCCCCACACCTGGATATGCACAATTAAGTACAGAGTATAGTATGAGTACAACTGACCTAGTGTACTCAATAAATATCGAAAATAAATATGGCGAGGTAGGAGAAACACGAATTATCAAATGATGCTAGCTATCACCTGTGTAGTTTCGTCTTTTAAACCGGTACAGAACAATATTTGAATCAATCATAAAGTTTAGTAAGAAAATATCCGTGTGTGTATGTGTACAGTTTCTCAAATACCATACTCAGTCAATATCTTGGCATATAGAGATGATGTGCAGTTAAATCAGATAAATGATCAAGGAAATTGCAAGTAAAGATGAAATGCAAAATCCAAACAAAACATTGGCCAGATTTACTCAACTTTTCCATATCCGTACCAAACCATTGATCAGTTCCTTAATAACCGCGTGTACACCATCAAGAGAGAAACATGAGAGTGTGACCTTAAGGGGATGGATCCGTATCCACACGCTGCATGGACAACTCACGTGCTAATAATAGAACCCGCACGGACAACTCACGTGCTGCACGGACAACTCACGTACTAATAATATCAATATTAGGATCTGTACGGACAACTTACATGCCAACAAACACAATCCTCCCAGCATGGTCACATGCACAATAACACAATCCGCCCGGCGTGGTCATAGGCACCCAGTCCAATCATATCATACATGAGCAAATAAACAAGTATACATGTGTGAAACGAGTGAATAACAAATCTCATGCTCCTAGGCTGGTATAAATGACATGCTAAAGTGTAGGCATGTGCAAGTGTACTATCATAGCTCAAACCGATAATTTCATCAAAGAATAATATTTATAAGTTCATTAAGGGATTAAGCCCCTATATAGCCTCAAACATGGCTCAAATAGTTCACAACAATGTCACAAATGTGCGAAGCATCATAGCTTAAGGTCTAACAGTCAAATTCTAGGCTTATAAGAGCCTGAGCACAACCCGAACATGAAAAAATAACCCTGGTGTCCGCACATGAGTTCAACCCCATGCATGTGCGCACCCAATAGTACGTAGCTATCACAATAATTCAGGCAACTAGTGCCTTAACCAAGTTTAGATAAGATACTTATCTCAAACAAATCAAATCACTCTACTAGCAAGCCCTTCCCACGCGTATCAAACTTCGAAAGGCCCGAATCTAGAAAAACATAACGTAATACTATTAATATAAGCTATAAAATTGATTCCAAATGATAAAGCTATGTTCTTTAACCAAAGTCAAAAAGTCAATCCAAAAAGTCAACACTGGGTCCATGTCTCTGAATCCGATAAAAGTTATAAAATCCGAACACCCATTCAATAACAAGTCCAACCATACCAAAATCATCCGATTCCGACCTTAAATCGCCTTTCAAATCCTCAAAATATAATTTATGAAGTTTCTATAATTTTTCCCATTTATTCCAATCCAAAACACTAATTAAGTGGTAAAAACAATGATAGATTCGTGTATGTTAACCAAATCCGAGTTAGAATCACTTACCCCAATCAACTTCTTGAAAATTCCTTCAAGTATCGCCCAAAATCGAGGTCTCTAGCTCAAAATATGAAAAATGGGTCAAAACCCTTGATTTTGAAATTAAATATTTGCCGCCTAGAAGTTCCTCTTAGTGAATGCGGAAAAAGCCTCGCATTTGTGAAGCACAAAAATTACCAGCTGACAAAACCTCGTCCACGAACGCGATGCTTCACAGTGCTCTGCCTACGCGAATGCATCTCCCTAACCGCGAACGCGAAGGCTTAAGTCCTGGTGCCTAAGCCGGCCTCATCCTTTTACGCGTACGCGACACTACCCTCGCGATTGCGATGCCCAACCCCTCTTAGCCTTCGCGAACGCGTTGCCTTCATCGCGAACACGAAGAATAAAACCATCTTCCACCTAGGAACACTACGCGAACGCGACCACTATGTCGTGATTGCAATGAAGGACACACAAGATATAAGATCAGTAGTTAAATAAGACCAAAATGAAGCCGAACTTCGTCCGAGGCTCCTGGGACCTATCCAAACATACCAACAAGTCTTAAAACATGATAGAACTTAGTCAAGGCCTCAAATCACATCAAACAACATCAAAAATCCGAATCGCACTCCAATTCAAGCCTAATGAAACTAATGGATTTTTAACTTCTACAATCGTTGTCGAAACCTATCAAACCAACTCCGATTGATCTCAAATTTTGCACATAAGTCATAAATAACACAACGGACCTATTCCAACTTCCGGAACTAAAATTCAAGCTCGGAAACAATAAAGTCAACTCTCGGTCACCTTAACTCTCCAAACTTCAACTTTTCCAACTTTCGCCAATTCAAGCCAAAATTATTCTACAGACCTCCAAATCAATATTCGGACACACACCTAAGTCCAAAATCACCATATGGAGCTATCAGAACCATCAAATTTTCATTATGAAGTCATTTACACAGAAGTCAACATTCGGTCAACTCTTTCAACTTAGGCTTCCAACCTTGGGACTAAGTGTCCCAATTCATTACGAAATATCCCCGGAACCAAACCAACCACCTCGGCAAGCCACATAACAACAAACGAACATAGAATAAGCAATAAATGGGGGAACATGACTACAATACTCAAAACAACCGACCGGTCTATTACAGTTCATTTTAAGTAAAGCTTGAAGCTTTATTATGCATACCGTTATATGCTTTCTTTTTATGCATTTTTTGTTAAATGCTGGACTTGTGCATTTATTAAATAATGGACTTATGCATATAGTTGTAGACTTTTATATGCTTTATCTGTACATATCATAATATACTTTAGTTGTGCATATTAATGTATGTTTTATCTCTGCATTGGTTGTCTGCGGTAAATGTGCTTCTTGTGATTTCGTGCATACTATTATTATTGCCAAACATAAGATACCTTCAAGTTTAATACATAGTATTTTTCATATTTACTCTCATTACTACTTCATTTGGGGTGGTCAACGATTGTCACTTGTCAATTTGATGTTGCGACATGGCACCCAGCGAGTCACTACCCGATATATACAAACATCTAAAGAGTTTTACCATAAAAGTCTAGGGACGCAACTGGACAATAACTGAAATGGAAGTTGAAGGATAGAGTAGAGATGCCACCATGATTTGGAAATGGTTGGCTCACTTGAACTGAATACTAAGAGTGCCTCGAACGAGAATCACTGAGGTCCCTTAATTAGTATTGCCAGTAGTAGGATTTGAATAGAGCAATGAGTAGATTTGGTAATCCTACCTCCATTGAGACCTCGATCCTCCATCTTACCCCTCGGAGCAAGTCTTACTATCACGCAAAAGATACTTCAGTCGTGATGGCACCCAACGATCCTCGCGTTTGGCGAACCTACACACAGTAATTCTTCAAACACATTCCCAATAAGAGGTACAAACGTCTAAGGCAAGGAATATAACATAGTTAACAATATTTGGTACAACTGAAGACTCAAACAAACTCTCTGAACTGTGTCACAAGTCATGGGCCACTAAGAATAGGTACCACCTATACACGAATAATACATAATATATCTAAAATAGAAAAAGAAGAAAAAGACCCTAAGCTACTATGAATAAGCTGGCAGCTCACTGTTAGAATGCTAGTAGATCTCCAAAGCTCACTTGCAGATTCCACAGAAGCTCGACTCTATATCTGTACACATGGTGCAAAAGTGTAGAGTGAGACGAGAAGTACTCAGTAAATATTGTTGACCACCCCTAATAAAGTGTGGTGAGAGTCAATAGAAATACTTACTAAAAAAACTTATGCATTTATATATCTGAGAGTAATAATACTAAAGCATTAAAACCGCATTACTACCTCCGTTTTAAATTAGATGAGCTACTTTCTTTTTTAGTCTATTCCAAAATGAATGACACATTTTTAAATTTTAAAATAATTCAAATTTAAACTCTTCATTTTACCCATTTTACCCTTAATAAGAAACTTTTATAACCAGACAAATATCATGGTCTCACAAAGCTTTTAAGACCAAAAGTTTCAAAAGTTTTTTTTTCTTAAACTCCGTACCAAGTCAAACTACCTCATCTAAATTGAAACGGAGGGAGTATTATGTATGCACATCCAAAGCTATAATGATATGCACATATAGAGCATATGGCAAGATGTACAGTATCTCAAGTATTCATGTTAAATGCATGATCAAATCCACCAAAGACATATATAACGACATGGACAAGCACATTATTTATATAAAATGCAACGACAAAAGTCCACAAATCAATTTGCATGATGAAGACTCAAACTTTAACCATAATAGGCATGCCCAATGCCTCAAACTTGGACTCAGAAACTTGTCGGTTTCTATAGAACTCGTGCACACACTGTAAAAAAGGAACAAGGTTAGGCGACTCACGAGGGATAGATCAAGATCCGCACGCAATAACTAGATCCCAAATATCTATGTAACAATCAGATCGATCGTTTTGTGTAATTGTGCCTCGTTACCCTTTTTGATACTTCACACATATGTATTTATGATTTTATAACTTGCGGGGTTGATTAGTTTCGTTCTGGGAAGCTTTCGGGTTGATTTGGACCCTTTGATTCTTGACTTAGAAGTATAAATTAGAAATGTTGATCAAACTTTGACTTTTATGAAAACGACCCCAAAATGGTATTTTGATGACTCCGATAGCTTTGTATCGTGATTTCGGACTTAGGTGTATGCCCAGAATTGATTTTGGAAGTCCGTAAGTTGCTTTGTGTTGTTTTGCCGAAATTTGACAATTTGAAGTTAAAAAGTTTGACCATAGGTTGACTTTTAACTATCGAGCTCAGAATTTGATTTTGGGACTTGGAATAGGTCCGTTATGATATTTGGAACTTGTCTACGGAATTTGGTATCATTTGAAGTTGATTTGATATGATTCGTACGTTTAGTTATAATTCTAGAAGTTCTTAAAATTTACTTTGAAACTTATGCGTTTTAGTGTTCAATTCGTAGTTTTAGATGTTATTTTTGTATATTGATTGTGCGGGCGAGTCCGTATGATATTTTTAGACTTGTGTGGATATTTGGTTTGGAGCCCTGAGGGCGCAGATAGGTTTCAGAATTTTATCGGAGTGTTTTGGACTGAATTGCAGAATCTGGTGTGTTGATGCTTCAGGTATCACATTTACGAACACCAGGTTCGCAATTGCGAGCTTAGCAGGGAGACTTAGTTATCACAATTATGATACATAGGATTTTGGGTAGTTCGCATTTGCGACTAATCTGTTGCTTTTGCGACGGGAACAGGGTTCGCAATTGCAAACCTCTCTTCGCATTTGCGAGAAGTTCCCCAGGCCGGTCAGTACCGCAATTACGAGATTTTCTTCGCAATTGTGAGGGTTCGCAATTACGAACCAATGTCGTAATTGCGATAACTGCAGCTGAACATAAGGGCTGTAAGTCGGGATTTCATCTTATATTCTCTCATTTTCGAACCCTAGACTCGGTAGGAGGCGATTTGGAGAGGGGTTTTTCATCCACAAACTTTGGGTAAGTGATTCTAATCTATTTCTAATCATATTCCATCAATATATCTTAGATTTTAACATCAAAATCATATGATATAAGTGAAAATTTGCAAAACATTGTCAAGTTTTTGAAAAAAAAGAATTTGAGTTTTAAGAGTCGATTTGGACTCGAATTTTGAAACTAATTACATATATGGACTCGTGGTGTCATGGGTAGTCGGAATCTACCATTGGAGCTGAGTTTTGACTGGGTGAGTTCCAGGTTGACTTTTATTGACTTTTTGAGAAAAGTGTAAAGATCTTAGCTTTATCTATTGTAATTGATTTTTCTTGTATTGTTTGATGATATTAAGTCGAGTTTGGTTAGATTTAAGCCGTGTGAAGGCGAATTTTCGGGGAAAAACTATTTCCGAGGGTTGAATTGGCCTTGTTGAGGTAAGTATCTTGTATAACTTTGTGTAGGGCAACTACCCCTTAGGATTTGGGATTGATTGTGTCATTTGTGCTATGTGAAAGCCGTGTAAGCAAGGTTACAAGTGGGTACACGGGTTATATGTGATAATTCACCGGTTTAGGCTACTTAGACTCTTTCCATGCTTTAATTGAAATGTCATATCATGTTCTAAATTCTCATAGTCAATCTATTCTTACTTGTGTTAGTCTATCCTTACATGCCTTAAAAGATTTGTTTAACACTTCTACTACATCCTACTTGATAAATTGATCTCATGCTTTAGTTGAACTTGTTGTCCCTTTTATTGTTATATGTTATCTCTTTTATTGTTGATTATCATTATTTGAGGTCATTGTACGTGTTATCTCTTTCATTGTTGATTATCATTAGTTGAAGTCATTGTTACAAGTTATCTCTTTCATTGATATTATTCTTATTTGAAGTCATTATTACAAGTTATCTCTTTCATTGCTATTATTCTTATTTGAAGTCATGTTATCTCTTTCACTGTGAGTTATTTGTATTTAGTTCGTAGTTACATATTATTTTTCTCATTGTTGAGTTATTGGTATTGAAGTTGTGAAAGTCGTTATCATGTTGAGGCAAAATTGTTTATTGTTGAGACATCTTTCTTGTTGAGTATTTTACATTCATGGTTGTTGTTGATATTCTTGAACACTTTGTGGTGGAGCCATGGGCTATTGTTATAGAAATATTGATATTGTTGATTGTTAGTAAGTTGTGATATATGGGCACTTGTGCTGCGAGATGTTATTGTGATGTGATATTGACACGCATGCGGCAGTATAAGGCTAGGGGTTAATGTGCATTCTGCGGCATAAGGTGGGACTTATGTGCGTGTTGCTTGTAGGGAACTACGTGAAGCCACGTAGCGTCATAAGATGGGCTAAAGTGTGTGTAGCTATTTCGGGCAAAAATATTTTCAAAACTATTTAAATGTAAGGCTCACATGGCGGTATAAGGAAATATTGTGATTGAGATTGTGAATTGTGAATACAAGGCGGTACCTAAGTTGTGATTCTTGATATATACACGAGGCGGTACCTCAGTTGTGATTCTTATTATACACGAGGCGGTACCTCGTTGTGATTCTTATTGTTTATCTCATGTTGCAAAGAGTTTTGGTGGGAACACTTTTTATTGTTTTGTTCTTCCTTGTTCTATCAGTCATTGTCCGTATATGATCATTGTGGTTCTCTTTTATCGATTTTCTTTATGTTATTTCCAAGCTTACAATTCCAGTGTTAGTTCATGCTATTAGCTTGTTTCGTATCAGTTATGTCTTCACTTTGCATTATTTATCCTTATTATGTTTTCATACTGTATATTTATATCCTAGTAGGTGTCTTAACCTGGCCTCATCACTAATCTACCAAGATAAGTCTTGATACTTAATGGGTACCATTGTAGTATACTCATACTACACTTCTGCACATCATTTTGTTCAGATCCAGGTATGTCCGCTTGTGCCGGACGTTAGTGATCGACTTTTAGCTGCTTCCGGAGACTTCAAGGTATGCCTACTCGGCGTCTACAAGTCTTGGAGTCACCTTCCTTTACCTTTACTCCTGTTGTATTTTTCATTTAGATATTGATGTAGTAAACATTTTAGCTTACACCGTAGAGCTTATGACTTAGTTCCACCGGTTTTTGGGAGTGTATTGTTGAGATTCTATTTCAGGAGAATATATCAGGTTATCAGACTTGTTTTAGTATTTTGATAATTATTTCTGTCAAGTTATTATTAAATGTTAGGCTTATCTAATCGTAGAGACTAGGTGCCATCACGACATCCTATGGAGGAAAATTGGGATCGTGACAAGTTGGTATTAGAGATCTAGGTTCATAGGTGTTACGAGTCATAAGCAGGTTTAGTAAAGTCTTGCGGATCGGTACGGAGACGTATGTACTTATCTTCGAGAGGCTATGGAACTGTTAGGAAAACTTCACTTCTTTGATTCCTTATCGTATAAATTGGTTGACTTCAAAAACTGAATATTTGGCTTTCTATTCTCTCACAGATGGTGAGGATACGCACTGCTGGATCCGACGATCAGACACCCAAAATCGAATTCCGGGCTCGATAGCTAAAAGTCAACCTACGGTCATACTTTTCAACTTCAAATTGCCAAATTTTGGCAAACCAGCATAAATCAACATACAGACTTCCAAAATCAATTCCTAGCACACACCCAAGTCCAAAATCAAGATACGAAGCTATCAGAGCCATAAAAACACAGTTCTGGGGTCGATTCACAAAAGTCAAAGTTAGGTCAACTTTTTCTAATTTAAACTTCTAAGTCAAGAATCAAAGGTCCAAATCAACCCGAAAGCTTCCCGGAATGAAACTAACTGACCCCGCAAGTCATGAAATCATAAACACACTTGTATGAAGCATAAAAAGGGGTAATGGGACGTAATTACACAAAACGACCGATCGGGTCGTTACATTCTCCCCCTCTTAAAACAAACGTTAGTCCTCGAACGTGTATAAGGACATACCTGAAGTGGTGAATGGATGAGGATAACGACTTCGCATGTTGTTCTCGGTCTCCCAGGACACCTCCTCAACCGGATGACCCCTCCATTGAACCTTTATTGAAGCAATACTCTTTGATCTCAACTTCTGGGCCTGTCTATCCAAGATAGCCACAGGCTCCTCAATATAAATCAAATCCTCGTTCATAATACTAGAACATAGAGACATGGAATACCAGATGAACCGCAGATTAACTAGGTGGCAATGGAAGCTTGTAGGCCACTTCAAATAATGATAATCAACAATGAATGAGATAACATGAACAATAGTTTCAAGTAATGATAATCAACAATGAAAGAGATAACATGAACAATAGCTTCAAATAATAATAATCAACAATGAAAGAGATAGCATGTAACAACAATAGAGGTAACAAGTTCAACTACGGCATGAGAGAAATTTATCGCTTAGGATGTAGAACAAGTGTTAAACAAGTCAACTAAGACATGTAAGAATAGACTAATGCAATTTAGGATAGATTGACTATGAGAATTTTGAACATGATATGGCATTTGAATTAAAGCATGCAAATCGGCTTAGTAGCCTATACCGGTCAAATACCACATATAATCCGTGTACCCACTCGTCACCTTACGTACACGATAAAAGAACAATCAATATCAAATCCTAAGGGCTATTTCTCCCACACGAAGTTAGGTAAGACACTTACCTCAACTAGGCCAATTCAACACTCAAAAATAGCTTTTCCCCTTAAATTTTCCTCCACACAGCTCAAATCTAACCAAAATCAACTTATTATCATCAAACAATACTAGGGAAAACATTTGTAATAGATAAAGCTAAAATCTTTACACTTTTTCCAAAAAGTCAACAAAAGTCAACTCGGGGCCTGATCGGTCAAAACTCGGGTCCAATGGTAGATTCCGTCTACCCATGACCCCACGATGACATATATGTGATTAGTTTCAAAATACGAGTCCAAATCGACTCTCAAACTCAATTTCTTATTTTTCAAAAACTTGACAAAGTTTCACAATTTTTCACTTTGATTCACATGATTTTGATGTTAAAATCTAAGATATATTGATGCAATATGATTAGAAATGGATTAAAACCACTTATCCAAGGTTTGTTAATGAAAATCCCCTCTCCAAAACGCCTCCTACTGAGTCCAGGGTTAAAATATGTGAGAATGAGAGGTGAAATCCCAACTTCCAGCCCAGTTGATCAGTTGCAGATGTCGCAATTGCGAAGTAATTTCTCGCAAATGCGGCCACTATCGGCCCTATGAGGAGCTCGCAATTGCGACTTTGGCTTCTCATTTGTGAAGCCTGTCTCCATCGCGAATGCGACTGTGTTGTTGCAAATGCGAACTACCCTCTACATGAAGCTACTTTGCAATTGCGAGCCAGGCATAGCAATTGCGATACTTGAGGCCCCCCTGCTAAGCTAGCAAATGTGACTCGGGTGTTCACAATTGCGACACCAGAGTACCAGACACTGGATTTTTGCCAATTTCTGTCCAAATCACTCCGGAGCATGTCTGAAACTTATCCGAGCCATCGGGGCTCCAAACCCATCCCACACACAAGTCTAAAAACATAATACAAACTCACTCTCCCGATCAAAATATGAAAATAATATCTAAAACTACGAAATGAACACTAAAACGCATGAATTTCAAAGTAAAGTTCAAGAATTTCTAAAATTACAACTAAACGTCCGAACTCTATCAAATCAATTCCAAACGACACCAAATTTTGCAGACAAGTTCTAAATACCATAACGAACCTATTCTGGGTCCCAAAATTGAATTGCGAGCTCGATAGCTAAAAGTCAACCTACGGTCAAACTTTTCAACTTCAAATTGCCAAATTTTGGCAAATCAACATAAATCAACCTACGGATAACCAAAATCTATTCTGGGAATACGTCCAAGTCGGAAATCATGATACGAAGCTATCAAAGTCATAAAAGCACAGTTCCAGGGTCGTTTTCACAAAAGTTGAAGTTAAGGTCAACATTTTCTACTTTAAACTTCTAAGTCAAGAATCAAGGGTCCAAATTAACTTGAAAGCTTCCCAGAATAAAACTAACCGACCCCGCAAGTCATAAAATTATATACACATATGTATGAAGCATAAAAAGGGGTAACTGAGCGTAGTTACACAAAACAATAGATCGAGTCATTACAATACCTCAAGTTCTTGTTAATTAATCTTTCTCAACCAATAATTACCTTTTTCGAGTTTAATTCAAAGTTAGTGGGAAAGTATCAGGGTTAGCTAATCCCTTTGAAGACATTAATGAACAAGAATAATTAAGTCACTTCATAATTAATAAAAACCATTCAATACATAAGCACAATAAGAGATTTAATCCAAACTTTAATAATGAATATTTTCATAAACAAGATTCAAGCATTGGAATATATACTACACATTTAGATATTCAATACAAATCATGTAAATGAAGAAATGAGTAAAAAATGATAAAAAAATTCTCATCCAAAGACTTCAAATCATCAAGTCCTAAGTATGTGTGCAAGAACCCTAGCTCCAAGCTTGTATTTTTTGTCAAAGATATCAAAAGAACTGCCAAAGTTATCTTCCAAATGAGCTGGGCTGAGTATTAAATGGTTTGGGACCAAAACATGTGAATTTTCATATCTGCCCAGTTTTTCCACCAAGTTCTTCATCGTGTTCGCGATTATGCTTTCGCGTTCGAGAAGGTTTGACTCCTCAAGCTTTGCCTTTGTGACATGACCTTCGCCTTCGCAAATGTTTGAATCCTAAAGCTTAGCGTTCATGATGCTCCTTCGCATTCGCGAAGGGTAATTCACTACGTAGAATTCATGTCTTCATTTTAGCTCATTTTTGACTTATTTTCACTTGGTTTCTTCCCGATCACTTCTAAATCACACAAAACCTGTAAATAGAAGTAAACAGCATTAAATACACTATTTTATCAGTCAAACATAGCAAAAATTTAAGATTAAAGAAGAGATAAGTGGGTAAAATTTCAACTTATCAAACTACCAAACTTAAAACTATTGCTTGTCCTCAAGCAAATCAAAACAAACAATCTCTTTTCGAGAATCAACTCAATAGTGCATCAACATCATACCAAGTCAAAAAGTCTATTTTAAGCATAAACACATAACTTTAATTAGTACCAACAATTAATCCAAGACATATGAATCACCAATAATTTCTTAAAAATATCATTTTATTTTAAGTGCTCAAACACCAAATTAATCAAAGTGGCAATCAAGTCGTGACACCAAATCTTCAAAATTTGTCTCTTTATCACAAAATAACTTTCTTTTGTTCATTCCTTTCAATTGAAAAATGGAACAAATTAACAACACAAACTTCTATGACCCCTCACAATCGAGAGAGAATCCTACACTCATAAAATTCAATTCAAGATATAAATAGGATATCAAATGGAAAGAGTTAACTCTCTTTCTCTCACAAAGATGGTCAAATACACACAAGTAGTACCATAAGCTTACCCTTCATGTATTTCTCCACTAATGTAGACACACTTAGTTCAAAATCAGTTAGGACATAAAGGGTTGTAGTGTAGGTTTTTAGTTAACGTAGGGCACAATTTTTGTTAGAGTGACTCAAAAACCTCCCTAAGTACTACTATTTTCAGCAATCAAAGCACACAACCTTTCAAACTTTTCCATCCTTTTCTTACATTTTTCATTGCAACACCTAGTCTTCCCTTTATTCACAAGTCTTTATTTTTCTTTCTTTTTTCTTATTTCTTAACTTTTTTTTCAAAATGCAAGGAAGGTTCCACTATTTTTTTTTATTTTTGTCTTTTTAACCTTCCACCTTATAAGCAATTTTTACGTCACAACTTTTCCAACCTTCACCCCCAAACTTAGGCTTTTAGCCTGCATTTACACTTTCAAAGCATTTAGGGAGGTGGGATGCCAAACGGTAGATCAATAAAGAACAAAAGGTTAAAGTTTGCTACATGTTTGCCAAAGAGAAGGTTAAGGCCTCAAAAGGGGTTGCCTAGGGAAAATATGCAAGGGTAGGAAATTTATGGCAAAAGAACGGTCCAGGGAAGGCCTAACATCATTTTTCAAACCAAGTTAGTCTAGGATCTCGTCTTGAAGCATATTCTGGGCAAGTTCTAGACTACAAATCAAGCAAAAGAACTCACAACAAACCTCACCACACATGGAACATGCAAATTCAAGTGAAATATGTATCCAAAACCCAATTGAAACAAATGAACTCAAAAAAGCCACTCATAGCCTAAAGAGACAAATTAGTGAACCTAAGAGCCAAATATTGAATATAAAAGTCACAACAAGAATCATTACTTCAATCTTTTACTTTTTATTTTTCAAAAATAAAGATTTCATATGCCAAACGTTTAAATCATGAGGTACCAAACAAGCCACAAATCGGCCACGTGGCAAAAATTAACAACTCAAACCACTTATGCTCCTAAATTAACTAAGACTAATTCCCATAAGAAAGTCGCCTAGCTATCCATCATCGGAAAAGGTCAACACAAATAAAATCTACCTAAAAACACCCGGCTCTAAAGAAATTTAGCATCCTCGAAAAAAGAACCGCGACACAAAGAAACTCAAGGATTTGCCAACCAAATAAAACATACTACATACAAAAATTAAGAAACTAGCAAACATATAGTAAAATTACTAATATAAAAAAACATAAATAAAATCAACAATGAAAAACAAAATATCAATCTACCATATCGACAGTTATACAAGAAGCCACCCCAACTACAAACGCTACAATGTCCCCAATGCAACTAAACAAAATAGAGTAAAATGTGGAAAGTGCTCTCTGAATACTGCATCAAGTGCTCTCCTCGCTGTTGGACTCTTCATCCTCAGTGACATCCTCCTCTTCTTCTTCGGGCCATTGAACTGGAGCATCAACATCAGCTTCTGGCTCTGTCAATGGCACTAACTCTTGAGGCTTAAGAATATTCCATAGCCCCTTCACACTCTTCCACATTAGGGTGAAGAATTTATCCCTCTTCTTCTCCCTCTTCTTCATGCTGGTGTGTGCATTTGCCAAATTGGCGTGAGAAGTACTCAAAGCAACGTGCGCCGTGGACAAATCAGTTTATGATTTCTCTAGCTTCTCAAGGTGATCTCCCTGCTTCTTCTGATAATCAAGATATTTTTGAAACTCTGTCTTTGACATGAATGCAAAGGGTCCCTCAGATGTCTCATCGGGCCTCTTTGGAAGGCTAGCTACTAAGTCTCAAATATGTCGTATTTCTTCGATGAGTATTGTAATGATCTGACCCGTCATTTTGCTTTATAGGTACTCATTCCATTATTTGAGACTTCACGTATGTGTTTTACTATTTTATGTCTTACGGGGATGGTTGGTTTGGTTTTTGAAGGGCTCGGGATAAACTCGGGACACTTAGTTCCATGATAGTGGCCTAAGGTGGCCAAGTTTGACTTGAGTCAACACTTTGAGTATTCGACCTCGGAATCAGGATTCAAGGTTCCAATAGATTTGTATGATGATTTTGGACTTAGGTGTATTTTCGGATATTTATTTGGAGGTACGTAGGTTGGTTTGAGGCTTTTTGGCGAAAGTTAAAAAATTGAAGGTTTGGAAGGTTGAGAGGTTTGACCGAGGGTTGACATTGTTGATACCGGGTTCAGATTTTAGTTTCGAGAGTTGGAATAGGTGCGTGAGTCATATGGGACTAGTTTGCAAAATTTGAGGTCATTCGTAGTTGATTTGATATGGTTCAACATTAGTTTTAGAAGTTGGAACTTCATTAGTTTCATTAGGCTTAAATTAGGGTGTGATTCGTGACTTTAATGTTGTTTGATGCAATTTAATGCTTCGAGTAAGTTTGTAACGTGTTTTAGGACTGGTTGGTTTATTTGGGTGGGCTCCTATGGGCCTCGGGAGTGATTTGGATGCTTGGCTGATCATGTTTGAACATAGAGGATTGTTGAAGGCTGTTGAGGACTGGTGTTTTCGCACATGCGATGTTTGGGCCGCAGGTCTAGCGCCGCAGAAGCGGTTTGTTAGACGTAGGTGGGAGTTTTGGCTAGTGGAGTTAGGTCCGCTAGTACAGGCATGGAAGCCCAGGTGCGCGACCGCAAAAGCAAAAGAAATCCAAAGCTGATTTTAGTTGAGGAAGCAGGGACCACAAGTGCGATGATCATCCGCAGAAGGAGAAGCACAGGTGCGATGGTGGTCTGCAGAAGCGGAAGCGCAAGTGCGTCCTTTGGTCCACAGAAGCGGAATCTCTGGTCTTAAGTGAGGGCCGCATCTGTGATTCATTTTACTCAAATGCAAAATCGCAGAACCGGAGAAGGTTCCGCAGATGCAAAAAGCACTGGGCAGAAAGTGAATTTAACTCAGGACTTAGGCTCATTTCACTCACTGCTTTCTTGGTTTGGCTGATCTTTGGGAGCTCTTTGAGGGAATTTTCACCAAGCATCACAAAGTAAGTGGATTCTACTCATTTTAAGTTAAATACATGGATTATGGGTAGATTTAACATGGAAATTAGTGTAAATTTGTGGGAGTTTATTGGAAATCTAGAGTTTGGTAAAAATGTGATTTGACCACGAAATTGATTATGGAATTGGGAATAAATTATATATTTGAGTTCGTAAGGCCATAGCTAACGTGTATCTTCAACAATTTTCGAAATCCGGGAAGGTGGGCCCAGGGGTGACTTTTATGGACTTTCCTAATTTGGTTGGATATCACATTAGTAGTTAAATTATTAACTTTTAAGCATATATGATTAGTTTGTATGACTTTTGAGTTGTTTTGGATTGCTCGGCGTTGTTTGGGGATTTCTAGTAAGTTTAAGAGACGAATAGTAAGCCTGGAAGTGAGGTAAGTCATTTGCCTAACTTTGTAAGAGGGAATTTTCCCCTTAGGTATATTAATTATTGTGTGATACGTGTTGTGGGAGCTACGAACGCACGAGGTGACGAGAGTCCGTACATAGCTATATCCTTGTTATGTCCGGGTAGACTTAGATTTACATCATGCCTTAAATGTGTTATTTATATTTACCTTATATATTTGATTTCCTCTAATTATGACTGGGATTGAGGCTAGAATAAAATATTGACTGAGTCTCTTACTTTGAAAATTTTTGGAATATTCATTGGATAATAGAACCGTGTCTTCTCGACTCACATGTACTTTCGCGACAAAGGTAGTTTCTCCATTCTAATGGGATCGGGCTGTTCGCCTAGGCAATACGGTAACACTATTCTAATGGGATCATCCCGTTCACCTCCGCAGTCTTGTAAATTATTCTTATGGGATCGTGTTGTTCGCCTCGATAATATGGTAACACTATTCTTATGGGATAGGGTCATTCACCTCGGCAATACTGTGCATCACTTTTCCTATGGGAGCAGGTTGCTTGTCTCGGCAGACTCGTGCTTTATACTTGAGTTTGATTTGATTTTGATATCTGTCACGCCCCAAACCTGGGGAGGCGTGGCAGGCACCCTGTGACATATTTGGCCTGAGCGTACCACTCTCTAACTGTGAACTCTGGAGGGGTAACCCTCAACTTAGGCCGATGAGGCCTACCTGCAAGTTGACAATACCAATCAAGGACGACGAGGCCACCATGAATGTCTACAATCAGCAATACCAAATTAACATGTACACAGGGCTGGCGAGGCCACAATACTGATATTCAAAATATAAAGCACTCGTCTACAAGCCTCTTGAGATAATTGAACTTTATCATGGTCTGGATAGGGCTTTGACACGGACTCCAAGGTCTAGACCTGGTAACTCTGAGGAAGCGAAGCTTACCAACCAAGCTGATGTTTGACTCTGTCTACTGGGAAGGTCTATCCAGCTGTCTATCAGGACCTGCATGCATGAAATACAGCTCCCCAGCAAAAGGGACGTCAGTATGAATAATGTACCAAGTATGTACAACATAAAACTCAGTATATAAAAGACATGATCCTTTAAGTCTGAATAGCTCTGTGAATCATGAGACATTTATAATGTCATGAATATGCATATAAATGTCATATCATGCATGGGTATATGCGTACATAATATCATCAAACCTCTGAGGGCATCCCATCATATCATCTCGACCTCAGTGGGTGAAATCATTAACGTATGCCAGCTGATTAGGTGGTGTTACATATATAATACCATAACCTTTCCTCATAACCCATATACATATAATATATGCATATATAATTCCATCTGTTAATGGGTCAATGTACATGTATGAATGAATGCAATGCATAATGAAGTAAGTGAATAAGATCTCTCGGAACGTCATAAGATCAATATGCCTTCGGATAAACTTTATTAACTTGCCTATTTTTTGAGACCCATGAACAGACAATATAATAATAGGACATTGGGGAATAAAGCACATAGGCACCCCTAGTACTTCTTTGAATAGAGTCATTTATGAAAGTTGTGCGTTTGCTCGTTTCGTTTGTCTCATATGGATCATGCCAAAAGGAAAGAAGGGATAGCCTAAACATACCTTATCAACGAAGTTACAACTGTTGCACAAGTCCTCGCACTCTTACGGATGGTAATCTATATCATATAAAGAATTGGTATCAATATCGACTTCATATTCTATAGGGAAGTTCATTTAGTCATTTTATCGAACAACTTATATGCATAACTTCATAGGGTCTTTTTTAGTTCCAATTCAACATGTTATAGAACAATGATCTTCATCTTTACTTTCCCTCTCCTCATCATCATAACCATACCTTTACAATTCCATTTGGTGTCTTAAAACATGTAAAAACAGCCCACACAACATAGCTCAACTTCAAGTTTCATTATCACTAGTGTTTTCAAGAATCCTCCAAGAAAATTCGACCCAACACTTGTACAAACCTATGATTAGGTTATGGAAGATGAAACTTACCTGAAATATACCAAGAAACCTCGGTTCGTTAACTCACTTCAACACCAAGTAACTTCCTAAGTCGTCACAACAAGAAGGAAATGGAGTTAATGGTAACCACGATATTCATTACGTCGAACTTGCGTGGTTTATCTTTGGATTCACTCTAGGATCATGGGGGAACCCTTGGAGAGCATCTAGGAGGGTTTAGGAACTGTTTTGGTCGAGAAAAATGAGTAAAACGACTTAGAATTGACTTATATACAAGCTGTAGTTTAACACCGACGTTGTTTGCAGTCTCGCAAAAATACGATTATTTATCTACTCCGATATCGTATCGATGAACAGTTTAATACGTTAGAAACTATACTCATATATCTTCAATTTGGTTTATGTATCACTCCATAATTCAAAGTACATTGGGAGAAAGGATCAGCTACATTGGACCTAAGTTTCAGCACATTTATGAATGTAACTTGAGATAACCTTTGCCAACTTTTGTTCCACAATTCGGTTGACTTCAAAACATAATACATGACTATCATACAGCTAAAATAACTCATAACATAACCTCTTTATCATGTTAATCACCCTAGTCTCACCCCAAAAGTACACGTTATAACATTCCCAACTTGTCGACTTTTGATGAAACTTATTTTCTTCAATTCATTTAGCTTCTAAGACTTCCAACCCTCTTGCTACTTGTTATTCATGATATTTAATATTTGTAACCTCCAGAATAACATTATTAACTTACTTTATGTACTTTCAAAGATGATCTCATTTTTTGAGCTTACATCAATTGACTTACGATATACTTTTACGTACGAAAATATGGGGTGTAACATTATTCCCCCCTTTGGAACATCCGTCCTCGAATGTTTACTAATGCGCTTATCGGTCTCATAACCGGATAGCTCTTATGAATACTTTAGTACTATCCTTTCCATCTAGTCAGCTGTTCTTTGAATAAATCCAAAGGTGGCATCCCACCCCCCATTTGGCCTCTTTCTCACACCACGTCCC
Organism: Nicotiana tabacum; assembly: GCF_000715075.1. NCBI lineage: Eukaryota > Viridiplantae > Streptophyta > Magnoliopsida > Solanales > Solanaceae > Nicotiana > Nicotiana tabacum. The sequence continues at coordinate 74,532,185 of NC_134091.1, read as the reverse complement.
GTAGTCGGAATTCTTCCAATCTCGTAACTGTTGCTATCTTCTATCATGCAGCATGTATGACTCTGTCCTTGTATCTGCGCCTATTCTCTTCCAGCTTTTAGCCAATCTCTAGGCCTCACTTGTGAACATATGCAGTACTATGACAAGTTGCCCCTCTAGGCATCTGTAGGTGTACTAAAGTTGTTCGCTCGGTACATTGTCGAACTTACGGCAATTGCTATATCTTGTTTCATAGCCTCGATTATCTATGCTTATGGCTTTACTACAACTAGATAGGTCATACTATACCATTACTCCTACTTTAGTTTATTATTACTGAGGTCTGCTACCCAATTCTAGGTTACTCTCTCGCTACTTATCCTATATATATAAATCTAAGACCTTTAATGCTCCCTCATTACTGTTCATCTTAATAATGACGGCCTAATCTCATCTCATACTTTGTAACTTTTATCCATCAATTGTTGATTCACCTTAATGTTGATCCATAATCTATCACTGATAACTTGAAACCTCATACGTAATACATTTTCACTAGGGCTCACGTTGCATCGGGGAACATTTGAAGTAATTTTCCTTATCCATCTACGGGCGATACTATACTTGAATAATCGTATTTCATAGCATCCCAACATGATTCATCTTATGGGGGTACTCTAATCTCATGCAATTCATGAAATCCCTTATCTTAAAATCGTTACTCAATCAAAGGCCTAAACGTTATCCTCTTATCTATCACCATTACACCCTTATTCTACTACTAGGGCAACATTTCATCTCTTCTAATTGCTCCTAGTCTTAGACTCCTCTAAGTTCATTCAGGTTGTACTGAGTTTTGTATAACTTACAGAAACCATCAGCTCTCATGTCCTCCTAAAACCTTGTTGCTCTACCATACTTTAGCTTGCGGCCTACACATATCTATTTATACTACTCGCAACCTTCCTTCAACTTGCTTGCGGATTTCCTTATGTTATTCTGGACCCTCAAGCGAGAGATCACATTGTGTCTAACTCTTCTTTACTCTCTTAACTAGACCTATCGGTACCTGGAAACCATAGGCTGGAAGATATGCCACTGACGAAATCGCTATCATTTCTGGATACTGACTCCCAGCGCTTCTAGCCCTCTATCTGAAGTATGGACTATTCACAACCTTCTGCACTTGAGTATCTTGTACCTCTTCACCTTTACCTTACTTACCTTAAAATTCTGCATAGTATCTTCTATCTATTTCATAACCTTCCTTCCACATAGGCATAATTCACATCCATAACTTGAAGCTCTATTATAACACTTGCACTTCTGGTGCATATACAATTCGGTGGGAGCTTCATACTGACTTCTTATGAGGCTGGTACTCTTCTAACTAGCTTTATCATAGAGCCGTTATAGAATATGGTTGTTGTACTATCTCTATTGTACCTCTGATATTAAGAGTGATTCTACAATGTTCTCAATCACGATTTCTATAATTATTTAAGTCCAATAATCAGACTCCTGATTTACTTAGCTGATGTAACTCTTTAGTTTCCTCTTCTCTCTCAGCCTTTATTAGTCTTAAGCTATCTTTCGATCTGCAGCTCAGGGTATTAGTTATTACTTTAGCCGTTCATGGACGCTATGAAATATCCATGATATAATATTCTAATAATTCAATCCTCTGTCTGTGACCTGGACTCAATTCTTTATTTTAACTTATATTGGAGTCTTCTACGATTGTATGAATGTCAACATATATGTTGCATGATTAATACTCCGAAATCTTAAGTGCGTTCATAACGTAACTAACTCTGGGTTATTGATCGAATAATTTCTTTCATTCCTTCTCAGCTTTCTTTAAACGTAAGCAATTACTTTTCCTGGTCTTTCTGCCACGTGTTGCGTGAATACATAGCTTATCTTAGTTCCCACGCATGTCGGAATTTTAGTGCAACTCATATGATCTCGAATATTACTTTTGATTTTACTTCCCGTTCATTACCCACGATAGGTGCCACTTTCTTATGGAGTGCATCAATGTTGTAGTGAGACTGTTGCTACAAGACCATTTCTTCTTCAAGTTACTATGCTTAGGTTGAAGCCTTCTTCCTTATACGTATCTAGTCTTTTGTTGTAGTACTTAGGGGAGGCCCTCTTACTCTTATAATGCTGTGAGCATATTACCTCATATTCCTGATGGAATTTTTGATGTTCTTACTCGCCTATAATTATCCTTAGTTACTTACTTTCGTGTCGTTTTGCTCGTAGGGTTACTTCTGAACTGAAATTTTTTACTGTCTCCCCAGTGGCATTCTCTTTTATTTTCGTAGCACTTATACGGTACCTTTAACTACCTCAACTCCTATTTGAATATTTCTGAAGAATTATGGTGCCGTATCTGCGAGACTGAATTTCCTATGTTGGGTTTCACTACGTTTATCTTGCATGATCTATTGCTTTATGTGAAACCTCTTGTCTAGACACAACTAGGCTCTTCCTAAATCAACTACTAACTACTCGTCAGTCCATGCTCATATCTATATTCTGTGTAACCTCTCTTGGGTTATGTCTTTTGTCTGAACTTACCTTTCACAATAGCTCCTAATGTATCAAGTGTCCATTCGCACTTATTTACTAAATAAAATCCGTGCAGGAAACCTTACTGCCTATTCTCAGCATGGTCCTTACACAACATTCTGAAGTCATGACATATCTGTTGGATCCTAGTAAATGCAATCCCATCTATTTCGCCTTTTTACTGCATTCTTCCTTTACCATTTCATAGTTACCTGAACCACTTAACTTCAACTTAATACCAATCACACCATCTTTCCCTCTTTTTAGGGGAGTACTAGCATTTACTACTCTAAAGTTTACATGTAGATGTTTTACCTCTTCATCTTCAACGTCTTTTCTTATTTTTGATGACCCTTACTCACCTTGCAGTAACCCTTCTGTACCAGGGATAACTGAATTTCTTACACATGAGGGGGACACCTAGTGTAACTAGCACACATAATCACTTGAGCTTAACTCTGCTCACAGTGCTTGCTTTTAGTGAAGCGTCTTCCTGAATGAACTTTAAAGGTTATTCTTTTGTTGTCCATTCTATTGTTGACGGAATATGGTCTCTGAAATTCTCACGATGTCGACTATTATCAAATCCTCTAGTTTGTAAATTTATCTTGTTTACTAGCGCATGCCGATTTTTATTACTCTAGGGGTCTACCTAACCTTCTAGTAATCGCGTTGGAATCACCAAATCATTTCTCGAAATGAGGATATAACTGTATGGCTTATACTCTTCTATACTCTCAAGGTTTGTCCCTTTTTGTCTTTTCCTTCACTCGATTATAGACTCTGTCATCTTTTCATATTTTGATTTATCATTATCACCCATTTATCACATCTTATTCATAATGCTTCATTTACGCTCTTCTTATTGTCCTGCTAATATCTCTGTCTATTACCTTATTCTGAAAATTTCAACAAAATATTCTTTCACTTTTAGCTCCCCTTGCTCCATCTCATTGACTATTCGGGTCTCCTAACATTCTCTCTTTACTAGGGTCGGGAGTCATACTAAGGTAAATATTTATCCTTTTTAGGATTCCACTACATATCTTCTGAAATTCTTCAATGTTCTAGTATTTATATCTGACTGTACTATTCTAGAGTGCACCATCCAGTGTCTCATAAGTAGAACTATTACCATGTTTTCAATATCATTTGGAAATGTCAGTTAACGCTAACAATTCATCAACCATTTTGGGTTACTTTAACCCCAGTTGGATCCTGATATCCCATCCTTCTCTTAAACCATATCTGTTAGCTCACATAGGGCATAACTGAGATGGGTGTAGCCAATTGTACATACCTTTGTTACTGTTGAAGGTAACTCATAATGCTTATATTTCTCTACCTGAATTGTAAATACTGATAATCTTCACTAACTGGGTACCTCGTACCCTCCTTCACCTTGTTTTTGTTATCTGTTGAAGCTTATACTTTTACCTTCTGATACTCCCAAGGCCTGCTATTCATGAGGCACGTTAGATATTCCCATCCTAAGGACTTAAGCATGAAATTTGCACATCAGGCATACACGATTTGATAGGGCCTCAAACTGGGCCATGTCATCAAGAACTCTCCCTCTACTAGTGCCCTTAATTTCTGTTGTATTAGCCCTCTGGCTAGCTATAATCTTTCTAATTAAAAATATCTTTGTATCATTAGTAAACATAAGTTCTAGCTCAAACTCTTATGACTCAACTCTATAGCACGATTTAGATTTGAAATAAGGGTAACATACTTCTAAATGCCTTGTAGCATTCTGTTTATATAATGTGGTGCATAACACATCAATAAACAAGGCTCTACTAGACACGGCTTGTAGACTCCCTAGGATAGAACTGCTTTGATACCAAGTTTGTCACGCCCCAAACTTGGGGATGCGTGGCCGGCACCCGATGCGATATTTGGCCCAAGCGTACCACTCTGTAACTGTGAACTCTGGAGGCCACCAGGAATGTCTACAACCAGGAATACCAAATTAACATGTACATAGGGTTGGCAAGGCCACAATACTGATATTCAAAAGATAAAGGACTCGTCTACAAGCCTCTAGAGATAACTGAACTGTATTATGGTCAAGACAGGTCCTCGAACTACCCATCAAACCTGTATATATAAAATGGACTCCAAGGTCTAGACCTGGTAACTCCGAGGAAGTGGAGCTTATCAACCAAGCTGATGTTTGACTCTATCTACTGGGAAGGTCGATCCAGCTATCTATCAGGACCTGCAGTCATGAAATGCAGCATCCCCAGTAAAAGGGACATCAGTAGGAATAATGTACCGAGTATTTATGGGGTAAAACTCAATTTATAAAGGATATGAAAGAAACATGGATTAAAGGACTTAAACTGTAAGTCTAAATAGCTTTGTGAATTATGAAACATTTATAATGTCATGCATATGAGTATAAATATCATATCATGCATGGGTATATGCGTACATAATATCATCAAGCCTCTGAGGGCATCCCATCATATCATCTCGGCCTTAGTGGGCGAAATTATCAACGTATGCCAGTTGATTAGGTGGTGGTGCGTATATGACGCCATAACCTTTTCCCATACCCCATATACATATAATATAGGCGTATATAACGCCATCACTTCATGGGTCAATGTACATGTTTGAATGAATGCAATGTATAATGAAGTAAGTCAATAAGATGTCTCGGAATGTCATAAGATCAATATGTATTTACTCAGATCCTATAGATATGTCACGACTCCTGAACGATATGCAAGCATGACGCCGGTAAGATGCAGTAAGGGCTCCCGGCAAGGATGTTAATTGGTAAATAAGTGCGAATGGACACTTGATACATAATGATCCAGTGTGAGAGGTAAGTTAAGAGAAAAAAAAACATAACCCAAGAGGGGTTACGTAGAATATAGATATGAGAACAGACCAACGAGTAGTCTGTAGTTGATTCAGGAAGAGCCTAGTTATAGCTAGACAAGATGTCACAGATAAATCAACAGATCATCAAGATAAACGTAGTGAACCCCAGCATAGGGAATTCAGTCTCGCAGATACGAGATCGCAATCCTTAAAAAAATTTCAGATAGGAGTTGGGGCAGTTTAAGGTACTGTTTAAGTTTTACGAAAATAAGAGAGAGTGCCACTAAGGAGACAATCAAAATTTGAGTTCAGAAGTAACCCCACGAGCACAAGGGCATGGAGGTATGTAACTAAGGATATTTACAGGTGAGTAAGAACATCAAAAATTCTGTCGGGTATACGACGTAATAAGCTTACAGTTTTACAAGAGTCAGAGGGTCTCTCCTAAGTACTACAATGAAAGACTAGTTGAGGAAATAAGGAAGAAGGCTTCAACCTAAGAAAAGTGACCTAAAGAAATAATGGTCTTGTAACAACAGTCTCACTACAACATCGTATGCACTCTATAAGAAAGTGGCACCTATTGTGACTAATGAACGGGAAGTAAAATCAAAAGTAATATTCGAGATCATATGGGTTGCATGGAATTCCAATATGTGTGGGAATTAAGATAAGCCAAGTATTCATGCAAAAAGTGGTAGAACGACCAGGAAAGTAATTGCTTAACAACTGAGAAGGCACGAAAGGAAATCTATGGTGCTAGCAATTTAAAGGAAGATTGCGAGTAGTATAAATAGATATGTGTAGGTCGCAAGCTAAAGTATGGTAGAGCGACAAGGTTTTAGGTATATAGGAGTAAGGACAAGAAAAAGTGAGTGAGAAGCTGACAAGAATAGGTAAGGCCTCGAAATTAACCCCATCAAAATAAGAGAGCTGATGGTTTCTGTAAGTTATACAAAGCTCAGTATAGCCTAAATGAACTCAAAGGAGTTTAAAACTGGGAGCATTTTGAAGAGATGGAATGTTTCCCTGGTCATAATGTAAGGGTGTAATTGTGATAAATGATAAGAGGATGATGTTTAGGCCTTCGATTGAGTGATGATTCAAAGAGAAGAGATTTCATGAATTGCACGGGATTAGAATGCCCCCATAAGATGAATCACGTTGGGATGCTATGAAATACTGTTATTGAAGTATAGTATCGTCTCTAAATGGATCAGGCGAATAACTTCAGATGTTCCCCAATGAGACGTAAGCCCTAGAGACAATGTATTACGTAAGAAGTTTCAAGTTATCAGTGGTAGATTATAGATCAACATTAAGGTGAATCAATATTGGATGGATAAAAGTTACAAAGTATGATATGAGATTAGGCTGTCATTCTTAAGATGAACAGTAATAAGGAAGCATTAAAGGACTTAGATTATACGTATAGGATAAGCAGTGAGAGAGAAACCTGGAGTTGGGTAGCAGACCTCGGTAATAATAAGCCAAAATAAGAGTTATGATATAGTATAACCTACCTAGATGTAATAAATCCAAAAGCATAGATAACCAAGGCTATGAAACAAGATATAGCAATAATCGTAAGTTCGACAAAGTGCTGAGCGAAGAACTTCAGTACACCTATATATTCCTAAAGGGACACCTTGTCATAGTTTTGTATATGTTCACAAAGTGAGGCCTAGAGATTGGCTAAAAGTTAGGGGAAAAAGGAGAAAAGAGTCACTTAGGCATGCATACAAGGACAGAATCGTACAGGCTGACATAGGGTAGCAACAGTTACGATATTGGAACAATTCCGACCACAAGTCATGGTGTGAGAAAGAGGCCTAAAGGGGGGAATGCCCTGGCATTTGGATTTATTCACAGAACAGTTGCCTAGATGGCAAGGACATTATTAAATTATCCGTAAGAGCTATAGGTTATGACACTGATAAGCGCATTAGTCAACATTCGAGGGCGAATGTGCCAGGGGGAATGATGTTACCCCACATGTTTTCATATGTGAGAGTACTCATAAGTCAATTGATGTAAGCTCAAAAATAATATTATATTTGAAAGTATATAAAGTAATTTAATCATGTTACTTTGGAGGTTACAAATATTTAAGATCATGAATAACGAGGTACCAAGAGTGTTGGAAGGCTTAGAAGCTAAACGAATTGAAGAAAATATGTTTCGTCGGAAGTCGACAAGTTGGGAATGTTATAACATGTACTTTTGGGGTGAGACAAGGGTGATTAACATGATAAAGAGTTTATGTTATGAGTTATTATAGTCGTATGATAGTCGTATGTTGAGTTTTAAAGTCAAGCGAGTTGTGGAACAAAAGTTGGCAAAGGTCATCACAAGTTACATTCATAAATATGCTGAACATTAGGTAAAATGTAGCAGTGCTTTTCTATCAATATAATATGAATTAGGGGGTGATCCAACTATCAAATAGAAGGTCTACAAGTCTATTTTCAACGCATTAAACCGTTCATCGATATGATATCGAAGTAGAGAGATATTTGCGTTTTTGCAAGACTGTGCAAGCAGCTCCCTATGGGACCCACTTAGGCGGTTGAGACATCTTGATATATATGTGACGCCTATAGACCATTTTAACTCATTATTTTTCACTCTATTCTGATCCTAGACACCTAAAAACTTTATCTCAAAGTTCTCTTATGATTCAAGATCCAAACCAAGGGCAAACAACACAAATCAAATGTCGGGAATCCCGTGGCGCTAGTGAGTTTCTTATTCTTCTTGTGGTTGCTGATTTTGGTTTGGTTCTAGCTCGTGTGGGGAGTTGTTTAAAGTGGTTATAGTTCTGTAAAATACTCACCCAAGGTTTTCATATCAACCCTAGGTAATTTCAAGTCTTCCAAAGTGATTCTAGTGCCGAGAAACCCAAATTGATTGCTAGTTTCGCTTCTTTGTTCTTGTGGTTGCATTGGAAGGATATTTAGTGGTGAACTAAGCTCAAACTGGAGTTTTTCTATCTGTTTAAGGGTAAGGAACCTCTTACTTTAATTTATTTAAGCTTGTCCAAGTTATGTCTAAGTCATTAAAGCTAGAACTTGTGAGTATCGATCGAAAGGCTTGTTAGTAGTATTGTTGATTGTTGGGTTGTTTGGGAGGTGTTCTTGCAGCGTTTTATGGCTGGAAAATTTATGGAATAACCTGAGTATATTGTGTTGCTATTATCAATATTTTTCTAAATATAAATAAGAGGAAAAGGGTTCAAAATATAGTGTTATTAGACATGAACCGAGCTTACCGTTCAACGTGTTATTGTGCTGGTTGTGTTCCATATAGCTACTGGTTGTTGTTTGGGAAGTTTGGTGAGTTTTAGTAACTTATGGGATGTAGTACAAACGGCGGAGGTATTGTACGTTTTCTTGTAGAATATTGGTTTTAATATATGAGAGTACAGTGCTTATATGATGACGACGAAGTTGGTTTATTCATTGTAGACTTAAGAAGATAGTATTGGCTAACGATTGGAGAGAATATTGAAAAGGTTTGTTAAGGTACTTTCTTCTTTATTTTGGCATGATCTAAAGTGAAATGAACGTAAACGATACGCTATTTCATAACGGATCTACTCCTAGCAACTAAGGTTTTCCATGTTGTTCTTTTCTTATAAAGTTATTCTAGGCAAGTATGTATGATCCTTGAATCCTATTGAGGTTTATATCGATGGTATGGATGTCCATAATGTTAATCGAAGGTGCGATGACCTTACATCACTGCGAAAGGTTTAGAACGTAATTCCATAAGTCCACCATGCATTATATATATATATATATTTTACTCTACCGAGTCACGCTATAGTCGACCGGGTACGACACGTATTGTGCAACCACTGATCAGTTGGGTTTTACCGAGCTCTACGTAGTCGAGTACGATTCTACCGAGCCTTATGATGGCCGGGTACGTTTTTACTGAGCCTATTACGGCCGGGTACGATATGATAATGATGATGCCCACAGAGGCATATGTTTTTAAAAGTTTATGTGTATATATATATATATATATATATATATATATATATATATATATATATATATATATATGTATGTATGATGCATTTCATGTCAGTAGCCCTCTAAGACACTCAGATGTTACATGTTGTATCTTCTTTATCTCTCGTTACATTACTATTTTTATTTATGTTTTCCTGCCTTATATACTCGGTACTTTATTCGTATTGACATCCCTTTTGCCTGAAGACGCTATGTTTCATGCCCGCAGGTCCCGATAGATAAGTTGACAGTCCTCCTAGTAGGCTATCAGCTCAGCGGAAGGTGTTGGTGCACTCCACTTGCTCTAGGGTTGCCTATTTGGTCAGTATAATTTGGACATATAATGATTGGTATGGCGGAGCTCTGCCCCTACCTTTATGATATTTATATACTCTTAGAGGCTTGTAGACAGATGTAATTTATATGGATACTTATATGGCCTTGTCGGCCTATGTTTTGAGTGTACAAATAATCATGTCGGCCTTATAGTCATGTATGTCACATGTATAAGTTTGTATTCCATATTTGGTCGTCCTATGTCGAGTATTGCCTTATGATTTATTCTGGTTATCTAATAACGGCCTTTCCGGCTCATTTACCAATGATAGTACGATAAGAAAGATATGTTATGTTGGTACTCGATTGAGTAAGGCACCGGTTGCCCATCGAGGCCCTTGGGTTTGGGTCATGACAATATTTCTATATCTTGATCAGATAATCGCCCCAGTGAACAACCTAGGGAGATCTCCAAAAGGTTCCTATAGCCTTCTTGAAGGTCGTAACAAAATATCCTTGCAGTCAATTGGAGACAACCACAACAACTGTCTCATAAACAGTTAGGGGGAATCGAAGCAAATTTTCAAGCACCACTTGGGGCACCTCCTCTGAATGGAGTCACTCTTCAATTTCAAAGATAACACACCCAATCATGGATACAACTTGGCATCGCTCTTAGTTTGTCTATACTCTTGCATTTAATACATATTTTTAGTGTTGTCAATATTCTTTGTTTCAAATCTGTCAAAAAGCTAAAAACATATGAGAGTAAAAGTCTTATGAATCATACATCTCATACTCTCCAACCTTCACGAACTACGCGTACCTGATTCTTGACCTTGTGTCAAGATATGTAGGCAACCTTTCATGGGTCCGATTTTCCTCGTACTTAGCTGGACGAGTCGGTCAAGTCTGACCACTTGGGTTACAATTGACCAAAGATCTTTGCGAAAAGATCATTTCTAAAACAAAGTCAAAATAAATAAATAAACTAATATATATATATATATATATATATATATATATATATATATATCTTCCACTGTTTCTTCTCTAGAAGTCTCTCTGTGAGATATAACCATCAAAATCCAAAATATTATCCCCTTTCTTTGGGAAAAGTCAAAAATCCAAAACATCTTTCTTTTATCTCTAATCTTCCTGAATTACACTTGACCTGATTCATCTCAACGATATACGTAGGCAATCTTCGGGTTCAGTCTCATTTTTCCAAAAAAAAAAATTAAAAAAAAAAGGTCAAGACCCTTCCTTCATAGGTCTAATCCTTTCCAAAAGAAAGATGTTAAAAACGAAAGTTAAGACCCTTCCTTTAGATTTTGTCTCATCTTTCAGAAAATCAAAAAATAAATCAAAAAGGTAAAATCAAGAACTTGTCGTGGGTGCGATTTTATATCTTTCAAAAACCCAAAAAAATAAAAAGAAAATCAAGAACCCTTCTTGGGTTCACCCTATTTTTCAAAAACTCAAAAAAAGGGAAAAAATCAAGGACCCTTACTGGGTTCGATCTCATCTTTAAAAAAAAACTCACACCAATACTCTCATCGCGTGGAGATTTACTTTCCTGTCACTCCCATCACGTGGAGATTTACCTTCCTGTCACTCTCATCGCATGGAGATTTACTTTCCTGTCACTCCCATTGCGTGGAGATTTACTTTTCTGCCACTCCCATGATGTGGAGATATTTAATTGTTGTTACTCTCATCGTATGGAGACTTTTCATTAATGTCACTCCCATCGCGTGGAGATTTTTCATTCCTGTCACTCCCATCGCATGGAGATTTTTAATTTCTGTTACTCCCATCATGTGGAGATTTACATTTGAGTCACTCCTATCGCGTGGAGATTCAAATGCTCCGATATCACTTTGGAACGGTAACCACAAAGCCCGTCTAACTTTCAATGCTCCGATGTCGCGCTTCAGAACGGTAACCACAAAGCCCGTCTAACTTTTAATGCTTTGATATCGCTTCGGAACGGTAACCACAAAGCACGTCTAACATTCAAATGATCCGATATCGCTTCGAAACGGTAACTACAAAGCCCATTTTACATTCAATTCTCTTTATCAAAAACCAAATAATAAAAATTGATTAAAATTCAAAAATCCAAAAAAAAATGAAATGAAAATCTGAAAATATTTTCTTTTTATTCTTCCTGAACTACGTTTGACCTGATTCTCATTTCAACAAGATATGTAGGCAACCTTTAGGTTCAGTCTCATTTTTCAAAAAATCAAAAAACAAAAGAGAAAATTATTATGTCAAAATTCAAAAAAATATATATATATATATATATATATATATATATATATATATAGTCAAACTTAAAAAAAAATCATCAAACGTTGACTTGGTTGGTACTAACACAGTTAGAAGTGTGCATAAGAAAGAACAAGGGTTAATTGGTATGTTGGAGAGGATCAGTTTCGGGTAAACCATATATTCTTATGGTACCTCTTAATTATGCCTAGTGACGCTTGAAAAAATCTCATGCTTACAGTTAGGGTAAGAACAAATCCGACCCCATCCTTTTATGTGCATTGTGTGGTGAACCTAGATTAAAATTTATTGTATTGCATTGTAGATCTTGAACTTGGCCCCAATGTCTGTTGAGGCAAAATTCTGAGTAACACTTGGTTTAGGAAAGGATCGTAGGCCTTCTTTGGCTCGTTTGAGCCTTTTCAGCTACCAAATGATATTAATACCTAGCATTCTCCCTTTGAGCCGTAAACTTTTTTCTTGAACAACTACATATTAGCTCATACCATTTCTTGTGCTAAATGAACTACCCCTCTCTTGGCCCAACCTCCTTTGCACTCACAGAAAACGTGTAACTTCGGACGAAGACCAAAGTGAAGGCGACAAGTATAAAAAGGCGAAAGATGCAAAGTCCAAGACAATAAGAGACATGACATCAAGAAAAGAAAAGGAAACTCTGCAAATTCAAAAGGAGGATCCAACAAGAAGGAGAAAACTTCCACAAATTCAAGAGAAAATCCAACAAAAAGGACTCCACAATCAAAGAGGAGTAACTCCAACAAAAAGAAGGAAAAACTCCTGCAAAGCAGAAGTAACTTCAAAAAAAAAATATCTCTGAAAACGGAAGAAGAACCTCCAACAAGCCCAAAGGAAGTCAAAACAAAGAAAGGGACATCGAGCCAAACAAGATCAAGCGCTGAAGCATGGTTTGAACACCGAAGACACTGATACAGTGCAATGCTCAAGGTGGGATTAGTGACTTTACCTCAAAATGAATACCCTACCTGTCCCCAAGCCTACATTACAAGCTAATAACAAATTCCTACATGATCTTATTCCAAGTATTCTCACATTAGTGGATACTTACATAACGGTCAAACATATGGTATCAGTCGCATGCATTGAATGTCATTCTGAGTGTGAGTGTGCTTCGCAAAAATATCCTAAAATAAAATAAAAATACTTCAAATATCTGCGAAAATTAGGACTTTCTTTGTAGTGAGGCACTTAAAACATGAGCATAGGCAGAATTCAAAAACTATTGATTGAAGCAAGATGAACAAATCTTGTCAAACTTAGGTATGCACAAGGTACAACTCGAAACTATAGGAATTACCCATAAGCTAATCTCAGTTTGCTGGAAAGTATATGGTAAAAATTCTTATGCACAATACTAATTGTTGGTAGCAACCACAGTCATATAAAAAAATGATGATCGATCGATAAATTACAGTCTTTCGACCACCCTTCTTTGAATTGCTTCCACACTCTTGGTATATGTATCAAATTAATTATTCATCACCTAATCCTCATTTATTTGATTGAGTCCACCGGAATCACATTTTGTGGATCTCGAGGGATGCCTAACACCTTCCCTTTGGGATAAATTGAACCCTTATCTGGAATCTCAACTGGTTTTGCAGTCCATAATTAAAGTGTATATTACATAGTATAGTATAGGTGTCCTAGTATACCTTAATTATTAGGTGGCGACTCTAACTTCAATTAACTTTGTACAGTACTATAAGTTGTACATTGTTTTGACTTGTGCAAAATGTGCAACACCCACTAATTGAACGGGCTATTTTTTCCCATAACCAGCCAGATCCCCACCTATTGTTGGGAGCCAAATTAGCCCCTCTCCCTGCCCCCTCCCACCCAAAAGAAAAGGTCCAGCAGTCCAAACTAGCGTTGTACCTAGTTTCTAGCATCTACCTATATACCCCTCTCCCCCTTCTGAATATTGTTTTGTATCAAGTGTGCTTTATGTTTATCTTCTTCTTTCGTGCATCCTCTTTTGTACCATGTGATATGTTATCGAGAACCTAGCTTATATTCCAACTAGACCGAGTCCACTAATTAAAATCAAACCAAACTTGGCTGGGATCTAGCATAACAACTGGGAGAAGAAAAGAAAAATATGGGAATAGGAAGAACGATAAACCATACGGTAAGTATTTTTCTCTATGTTTCGATTTAGATGATGTAGTTTGACTTGACACAAAGTTTAAGAAGAAAAAAAAGGACTTTTACAATATGCGGTCTTAAAAACTTAAGGATCAAAAGTTTTGTGGAGTCATGACATTTTTGTGCCTATAAAAACTTTTCATTAAGGGTAAAGTGAGTAAAACGAAAAGTTTAAAGTTAAATTGTTTCCAAATATAAAAATATGTCATTCTTTTTTATACGGACTAATAAGGGAAGTGTACCATTTAAATTGTAACACATGGAGTATTACTTATTATAAGCATATACATCAATTTACACAACAGGTGTGAACAAGTAGGCGGAAGTTAAGTGATGTTCTAGCTGGTACACTTAATAATAAATCACTACTCCATTTTCTTGTTTTCTTGTTCACGGTCTAACATTTCCCCTTTTTGTTATTGTTCTACTCCTCTATCACCTTTAGAACCAGTTAATTTGCTGCGCTTGAAGAATTTTTGTTGTTAGCTAACTCCACGTCAGTTTCCTTGCTACTTTCAGTCAGCTCCTCCAAAGGTTTATACTAATAAAACCAGACACATATCATGTAATATATGAGATCTAAAACCTGTACTCCAGTCACAAGCCAGTAATAATAATCCAATTTTCCCTTGTTGAGATTCCGGTCAGGTAGCCAGTTGCGGTCGTTACCGGTATAATTGTGAACTAAAGATACCATGAGAGTGCCTAAATAATTTCCGAAAGATGTTGTTAACGAGTTGAGTGCAGCCGCAGTGCTTCTCATGCTCTCTGGAGATTGATCAATGAGGAATTCAAGGTGCCCAACTGCCATGAAAACTTCTGCAGCTCCATGGAGGCAATACTGTGGAACCAACCAAAATACACTAATAGGTATAACAGTAGTAGGTTGGTCAATTAGGCCATGTTGCGCAGCAACAGCTTTACGTTTGATCTCAACCAATGCTGAAGCTATAGTGGCAACGATGTTAATTGCAAATCCTATGCCCATTCTTTGTAAGCAAGTTATTCCTGCTGGATTTCCTGTGAAGCGACGAGCAAATGGTAAAAAGATGCGCTCATATAGAGGAAGACCCATGAGCACAGTTAAGACAGTAAAGATTGATAGGCTGGCTGGAGGTATTTGAAAGTTGTGGGATATATGACGATCCATGCTGCGAGCTTGTTGGATTGTAAAGCTTCCCAGATGTGAATGTGAAGTGATTAGCAGTATTCCCGCACCCCAAACTGGCAACATTCTAAAGATGCACTTGAGCTCTTCAACCCTATGCACAGTAGCTACCCTCCACAGGTTTGGCTTGTTCGACGACCCATTTATGTCATCAACATCAACCACCACAGCTGCTCGATCAAGACAACTTGATTAAGATCACCATCTGTTTACCCGAAAAATCGGATAACGTTGAATTTATATGGTTCTAAGGGTAAGTAGATTCCTTTGATCTGAAGATAACAATACACGTATTTGTGACGCAAAATAGAAAATGATGAACAAAGATACTTAGTGAGCTTTAGAAAGATAAACACAATCAATCCTTAATCCCATGGAAGATGTCTTCTATTATAATCTATCTTGCCTTTTATAGCCAAGGATCACTACTTTATCTATAGCAACATAATGGAATAATATTACTTGTGGAGGACCCATGATGGTGTGTCCCCTCCTTAATTCCCGCCAAGATTCTCTCCTTTGGTGCGGTTGTAATAGCTTTTTGTCTGTGAGCTCGATACCGACTCGAGCTCGGTGTCGGATCGGAACCTCGGCCTTGGTTTCGAGCTTGGTGATCACTTTCGGGCATCGATGTTCGGGACCTGTATTGGTCGATGTTACCTCGGTCGATTCGGACGCCCCGAGCTTGACGCCCCCATCTCAGAATTCGCTCGGGTTCTTCATGAAGATACCCCTTGACTGAGATGCTATCCTCGATCGATCTTTATGATCGAGGATCGGTTTTAACCGTATACAGATAGCCCCCTCATTTCTTGGAAAGGAGATGACGAGAAACGATGTGATTTCCCTAAGGTTCGACCGAACCAATGATGGCATTTCTATCGACTTTGACTATGACGTGCGTGATAGCTGTCCCATCAATTTTGTTTTATTGAGGCATTTAATGTGTGTCAGTCGGTGGTCGGCCACCGCTAGAAACGAATCGCCATGCCTTATAAATAGTTTTCCCATATAATGTTTTCCACTTTTGTGCTTCCTCTTTTCCCAAATTCCCTTTGATTATTTTCTCCAATTCGTTGCTTTAGTGCCGCTTGTACCAGAGTTTTGGTGTTGTCCCCTCTTTCACCTTCCTTTGCGACTTTTTCTTCTCATATTGATGGTGAAAACTTCAAAAATCGTACCTCACAAGGAGAAAGCTTCCTCCTCACGTCTGTGTGACGATACGGCGCCGACGGAGCCGTCCGTTCAAGATTATATTCCTGGCCCGTGTATTTTAAAAACTGATTTTAGGGTGGAGAACCCTTCGTCCGTTCCGGGTCCGTGTGAGCACGTATCGATGTATACGTGCTCTATAGCGGAGGTTCACCTCGAGGCCGTCAGAAAAGACTGCGGCTGGGGTTCTGAGGTTGTGTTACAAATCCCATCCTCCGATGAGAGCGTCACTACCTATGTGGAGGGATTTTTAAGTGTTTACACCTATCCCTTTACGTTGGAAACTGTCGATCCCGTGATCTTTGATTTCTACAGGAGATATCAGGCCACTCTCGGCCAAATTCATCCTTCCTTATGGCATATAGTCATCTTATTGCGTTTCTTCTCTATCAAAGCCGGAGGGTTAGATTTTTCTCTGAACCACCTTATACGACTGTATCGACCTCAGATTTATCATGGACTAATTAGGCTACATCGTCGAGCGTCGAAGGCTTTGATGTCGAGCATCGATGAAGATAAGGATCGAGGTTGGATGGGTCGATATATTCGAGTGAGGACTCATGATCTTATCCCGGAGGAAAAGATGTCGTTTCCTGAAAAATGGAATTTCGACCGTAAGTGATTCATGTTTGCTTTTCGTGTCTTTTTCCGTTTTTGTTAATATTATTTTCTGATGTCCAGCTGCACCTTGGATGCCACAAGCTGTGCCTGATCTCGAGGATTGGGTTCGAAAGTTAGCCTCGACTTCATCCTATGCCGAGCGCGCTTGACGTGATTTGGCTAAAGGTAGATGGGAGGCCAAGAATCATGGTGAGGTTTGGTTCCTGTTTCCCTCGAGGTATATTCTGCGTTCATTTCATTATCGATTTTTCCTTTGTATATAGGTGTAACTAGGGATACCGTTTTGAGGCCTTTGAGCGGTGATGAAGGAAACAAGTCCCCGGTCCTGGAACAGGGAAAAAAAAAGAAACGTAGGGCTTCCTCTCGGCCGGAGGACCCTAAGCCCAAAACTCGAAAGGTGAGGAGAAAAATCATTGCCCTTTCGATCGACTCGGTCCAATGACTGAGAGAGGAAGGAGAAGAAGAAAATAGCTCCTCGGCTTTGGTAGTCCGACCTACGGAGGCAATCGAGGTTGCTAGAGCTGCTGAGCCGATGGCGGCCGTGCCCATCGGGGTTGGTTCCGAAGACCTAAGTCTCGATCGGAGTACTCCGAGTGATTTGCTCGGGGCAATGGCAATGAGTCATTCACCTTCTCTTTCGTCTTTTTCTGAGGAGGCGTTGAAGGAGGCTCGAGAGCTGAAGACTCCCGATATTGGTGCTGGCTCAGGTGTAGCGGATCCTTTTAAGGATTGTTTTACTGGTGTTGATGACAGTTCCGATATCGGTGATGCTTATATTTTGTTAGAGGAAGCTCAGCATTTTATTACTCGGGTAATGATTCTTCCATACTTGGCTTCTTGGTTCTTTTCCATACTTGACGGTTCCGATATCGGTGATCCTTCTTTGTTTTATTGGTGTTGATGACAGTTTCTAACTATGCAGGCCATCGGTAGGTTTCGAGTTGATCTTAGCCAGTGTGAGGCCGAACTCCAGAAGGTCCTAGGTGAAAGAGATGACCTTCGGCTTCTTTGTAGCAAAAAGGAGGAGGCTATAAAGGATCTTCAAGCGGATTTGGCTAAGGTTCATGAAGAAAGGGTAGAGCTCGATCAGCAGGTGAGCCTCGTTCTATTAAAGTATGGATTCGACTCGACTGTGGAAGTTAACCCTCCGTCATCTCAGTTGCAGCAAAAGATCGAGAAGATCGGGCTACTTCGAGAGGAGGTCGATCAAATCCGGGCTGAATGCAATCAGTGGAAGGAGACTATTGACTGCCTGGCAGTGGAGAAAGAAACCATCTTAACAAAGTTATTATCAGCCGACGTTCAGCTTCGAAACGTCAAGCAAAAGGTGTCGGTTCAGGCTAAGAAAATCGATGAGCTTGAGATACAACTTGCTGAGGCTAAGGCGGAGGTTGAGTCGTCGAAAGTTTTGGCAAATAAGTCTATTGCTGTATATCGAGCTAATGCTGAGGCCGCTCAGGTGGAGGCTCGGGAAGCGGCGAAGATTGCCGATGCTCGAGCTCATTGGGTTGCCGAACTTGTTAAGTGTAGATCTCGGAGGGAGACCCTCGAGGAGATACATGCTCGAGGTTTCGACCTTGCCGAAGAGGTAAGAAAGGAAAAAGAGCTTGAAGCGGAAGCTGAAGCCTTGGCTTCTGATGATGATGACGATGATAATGATGATGGTAGCAAAAGCGGGTCCGAGGGTAGGGAAGACCCCGACCCGGAAGCTTAGAGTCTAATTCTCTATATCTGTAAATTAATTACGTAGGCAATTTTGTATATATATAACAAGGTCGATTTTGATCGATCAGATTTGGAGTGACGTTTTGCTTGTTGAGTTGATGATAATGTGGTGGTTAACGTAAACCCTGAGTAAACGTAGCTTTTTCAATGTTTCAAACTCGATTGGGTCCTTGTTCGAACTCGGCAGCCCGTAGGCTTTAACATTTGAGTGTTTATTTCGAACTCGATATAGAAGTAGCCCGTGGGCTTAATATTTGAGTGTTTATTTCGAACTCGAGATAATGTGGTAGCCCGTAGGCTTAATATTCGAGTGATTATTTTGAACTCGAGATAATGTGGAAGCCCGTAGGCTTAGTATTCGAGTGATTATTTCGAACTCGATGTTGAAGTAGCCCGTAGGCTCAACGGTCGACTGAGTATTTCGAACTTGATATAGAAGTAGCCCATAGGCTTAATATTCGAGTGTTTATTTTGAACTCCAGATAATGTGGTAGCCCGTAGGCTTAATATTCGAGCGATTGTTAATTCTGGTTGCATAGTAATTCTCAAGTCATTGTACATATGCTTTGGGACAATCTATATGAGCATGGTTCATTTTGACCATTTTGGCTCTTATAATTTTTCCTCTATTATTGTGAGAAGACTTTGTTGCATCTGAACTCGATGTATTTGAGGGCTTGGTTCCCCCCCGGTATTCGAGGCCGTTCGGGCTAAGGGTCGAAAGCCTCGGATACTGTTTTTTAAAAGCGCAGCACGATCGATTGTTACCTCATTAAAAACCTTGCCACAAAAACCCATTTGGAAAAAAACCGGTCTAAGGAAAAAAGAGTGCAACACGTGCTTTTGAGTAAAAGAATACTTCTATTCTTTGTTCGAACTTCTGTACGGGACAGTTGAATAAATATTGAAAAGGTCGGACCTTAGCAGTAGTACCGTTTTAGATGTGATACATTCCAACTGCTTGATAGCTGTTTGCCGTTTATGATGCCGAGCCTGTACGATCCTTTCCCAAAGTTCTCGAGCACCTAGTACGGTCCTTCCCAATTTGGCCCTAGTTTTCCTTCGTTTGGATTCCGAGTATTGATGGTGACTTTCCTTAACACCAAGTCCCCTGGCTTGAAGTGGCGAAGTTTAGTTCTTCGATTGTAATACCTTTTGATTCCTTGCTTTTGTGCGGCCAATCGAATGAGGGCAGCTTCTCGTCCTTCGTCCGATAATTCAAGGCTGGTGTTCATAGCCTCGTTATTTGATTCTTCCGTCATGAATCGAAATATGGGACTAGGCTCTCCGACTTCGACTGGTATCAATGCCTCGGATCCATATACTAAGGAGAATGGGGTCGCCCCTGTACTAGATTTTGATGTTGTTCGGTATGCCCAAAGGACTTCGGGCAGGATTTCTCTCCATTTTCCCTTAGCGTCGTTCAATCTCTTCTTTAGGTTTTGAAGAATAGTTTTGTTTGTTGATTCGGCTTGTCCGTTTCCACTGGGGTGGTACGGGGTTGCTAGTATCCTTCTTATTTTGTGGTCTTCGAAGAATTTTGTGATTTTGTTGCCAATGAATTGCTTCCCATACTATTTCGGATGGTATCCCGAATCGGCATATGATATGATCCCACAAAAAGTCTATAACCTCTTTTTCTCTTACTTTCTCGAACACCTGCGCTTCAACCCACTTAGAAAAATAGTCAGTCATAAACAAAATAAATCTGGCTTTACCTGGGGTCGATGGTAGGGGGCGACGATGTCCATTCCCTATTTCATAAATGGCCGTGGGGATAGGACCGAGTGAAGTTGTTCTCCGGGCTGATGGATCATTGGAGCAAACCTTTGACATTTATCGCATTTATGAACAAATTCTTTTGCGTCTTTGCCCATATCGATCCAATAATACCCTGCTCTGATCACTTTTCGAACTAACATGTCGGCACCGGAGTGATTGCCACACGTGCCCTCGTGTACTTCCCGGAGGATGTAATTGGTATCTCCCGGACCTATGCATACCGCCATCGGTCCATCGAATGTTCTTCGATATAACGTTCCATCCGCAGTCAAAGTAAATCGAGCAGCTTTAGTTCGAAGGGCCCTGGACTCTTTGTTGTCTGAAGGGAGCTTTCCGTTTTTTAAGTATTCAATATACTTGTTTCTCCAATCCCAGGTTAAGCTAGTAGAATTTATTTCGGCGTGCCCTTCTTCGATTGCAGATCTTGAAAGTTGAACGACAGTTTCTGAGTTTAAATCATTCACCTCGACCGATGATCCCAAATTAGCAAGCGCATCGGCCTCGTTATTCTGTTCTCGTGGAACATGTCGTAGACTCCATTGTTTGAAATGGTTCAAAGTGATAAGCAGTTTGTCCAAATACCTTTGCATTCTTCCTTCTCGGACTTCGAAGGTTTTGTTTACTTGACTCACAACCAGCAAAGAGTCGCAATTGGCCTCAACGACCTCCGCTCCCAAATTTTTAGCTAGCTCGAGACCTGCAATTATGGCTTCATACTCGGCCTCGTTGTTAGTTAACCTGATAGTTTTAATAGCTTGCCTAATAATGTTACCCGTGGGAGATTTTAAAACTATGCCTAGCCCAGACACCTTTACTTTCGAAGCTCCGTCCGTAAAGAGGATCCATGCCCTCGTTGATAAATTTGATTTTAACAGTAGTTCTTTTTCGACTTCGGGTACGAGGGTCGGCGTGAAATCATCCACGAAGTCTGCTAAAATTTGAGACTTGATGGCCGTTCAAGGTCGATATTCGATATCATACTCGCTGAGTTCGATGGCCCATTTGGCCAATCGGCCCGATAGTTCAGGCCTATGTAAAATATTATGAATTGGGCAGGTGGTTAATACGCTTATGGGGTGGCATTGGAAGTACGGTCGTAACTTCCTAGAGGCGCTAATCAGCGCAAGCGCCAATTTTTCCAAGTGCGGATATCTAGTTTCCGCTTCCCCTAAGGTCTGACTTACGTAGTAAACAGGAAATTGCGTACCTTCCTCTTCTCGAACCAGGACACTGCTTATGGCGACTTCTGATACTGCCAAGTACAGGTAAAGTTTTTCGTCGGTTTTTGGAGTGTGTAGCAGTGGAGGGTACGATAGATATCGTTGTAGTTCTTGTAACGCTAGTTGGCACTCCGGTGTCCAAGCGAAGTCGTTCTTCTTTTTGAGTAGAGAGAAAAATTTGTGGCTTCGATCTGATGATCTCGAAATGAATCGGCCTAAGGCTGCTATTCTTCCTGTTAACCTTTGTACAGCTTTCACGCTGTTCACGATGGTGATGTCTTCAATGGCCTTGATTTTGTCTGGGTTAATCTCGATTCCTCGATTTGACACCATGAAGCCGAGGAACTTACCCGAGCCGACTCCGAAAGCACATTTTTCGGGGTTGAGCCTCATATTGTATTTCCTCAGAATATCGAATGTTTCCTGCAAATGGGTCAGATGGTCCTCTGCGCGCAGGGACTTGACTAGCATGTCATCAATATAGACTTCCATTGATTTACCTATTTGTTCTTCGAATATTTTATTTACTAGGCGTTAATAAGTAGCTCCTATATTTTTTTTAGCCCGAAGGGCATTACGTTATAACAATATGTTCCATATCTGGTCACAAACGAAGTCTTTTCCTGGTCTTCCGGGTTCATCTGGATTTGATTATACCCGAAATAGGCATCGAGAAAAGTAAGGATCTCGTGGCCGGCCGTGGCATCGATCAGGTGATCGATGTTGGGCAGTGGATAAGAATCTTTGGGGCATGCTTTGTTCAAGTCCTTGTAGTCTATACACATTCTAAGTTTGTTTCCCTTTTTAGGTACTACGACCACATTGGACAACCATTCGGGGTATTTTACCTCTCTAATGGATCCTATTTTGAGCAGTTTAGTTACCTCATCTTTTATGAATGCGTGCTTCACCTCCGATTGGGGTCTTCTTTTTTGCTTCACCGGTCTGAATCTAGGGGACACACTTAGTCGATGTGTCGTTATGTCCGGCGGGATTCCTGTTATATCTAAATGGGACCAAGCAAAGCAATCGATGTTATCGATAAGAAATTGAATGATTTTCTTCCTGAGTTCGGGGCTCAAACCCCTTCCCAGGTATACCTTTCGTTCGGGCCAGTGTTCGATCAAAATGATTTGCTCCAATTCCTCAATAGTTGATTTGGTGGCATCGGAGTCATCGGGGGTCACGAAGGATCGAGGGATCCACTGATCATTATCTTCTTCGATGCTCTGCTTATCTGGCTGGGTCGAAGCCGATGTCTTTGGTTGCTATTTGGCGTTCCGGTCTTCGACTGTGCCTCCTTTTGAACCCGATCCATTCACCGGCGAAGACGAAGATGTTGGTTTTGCTTCCTCGACCGAGAACATTTCCTTTGCGGCTGGTTGTTCTCCGTACACTATTTTGACACCTGTCGGTGTTGGGAATTTGAGGACCTGGTGTAGGGTCGAAGGTACAGCTCTCATGTTGTGGATCCACGGCCTTCCGAAAAGGGCGTTATATCTCATATCGCCTTCGATCACGTGAAACTTTATTTCCTAAATTGTTCCGGCGATGTTTATCGGTAGGGTTATCTCGCCTTTGGTGGTTTCGCATGCCATATTGAATCCGTTTAAAACCAAAGTTGCGGATACGACCCGGTTTTGTAGGCCGAGCTATTTTACGACCTTCGATCTGATGATATTGGGGGGGCTATCTGGATCAATTAACACACGCTTAATTTTAATTTTATTCATGAGTACGGATATTACCAGTGCATCGTTATGGGGTTGGATGATTCCCTCTGCATCTTCATCATTGAACGATAAAGTCCCTGAGGGAGTGTAATCTTGAATTCGAGATCGCTTTTCCCTCACAATCGACGTTTTAGTGCGTTTGAGCATAGGTCCCTGAGGGATATCGACGCCGCCGATGATCATGTGAATGATGTGCTGTGATTCTTCTTCTTCGTTTTGCTTGCTGAAGTCCTTGTTTTTAAAATGGTTCTTCGCCCTATCACTCCAAAATTCCCTTAGGTGCCCTTTGTTGAACAAGCGGGCTACTTCCTCTCTTAATTGTCTGCATTCTTCCGTTTTGTGACCATGGGTGCCATGATACTCGCATATTTGATTGGGATTCCTTTGGGCCGGATCGGTCTACATGGGTCGAGGCCATCTGGTATCTTTGATGCGTCCGATAGCCGATACGATGGCGGATGCATCGATGTTGAAGTTATATTCCGATAATTGAGGAACTTCTATAGGATCGGCATATTTATCAAAGCCTCTCTTGCTCATAAGTCCCCGAGAATTTTGCCTCCGATCATACCTGCGGTTATTCCTAACTGTCTCATATGCCGAACCATGGTTCACCCGATCTGTGACGTACGGCTGGTATCGGTCTCTGTTTGACCTTTGTTCTCTGTTTGTTTCCTTCAGAATTTTTGTGGTTGCGCGGTTCTGACGCGTGGGTTCATACGGAAATCCCAATTGATCATCTTCGACCCTGATTTTTGATTGATACCGATTGTGTATATCCGCCCAAGTTATTGCAGGGTATTCGATCAAGCTTTGTTTCAGCCGACGTGATGCTGTCGAACTCAGTCCGTTCAACCCTTGGGTGAAAGCTTGTACGGCCCAGTCGTCTGTGACTGGTGGCAAATCCATGCGTTCCATTTGAAACCGGGATACGAATTCCCTCAGTATTTCGTCACCCCTTTGTTTTACTTTGAATAGATCTGATTTCCTCGTTGCGACCTTTATGGCACCAGCATGTGCTTTTACAAACGAATCTGCTAACATGGCAAAAAAATCGATAGAATTTGGTGGCAAGTTGTGATACCAGATCATTGCTCCTTTTGCGAGGGTCTCTCCGAACTTTTTCAATAATACGGACTCGATCTCATCGTCTTCCAAATCGTTGCCTTTGATGGCATATGTATAGGAGGTGAGATGTTCGTTAGGATCGGTCGTACCATTATATTTGGGAATTACGGGCATCCAGAACTTTTTTGGGATCGGTTTTGGGGCCACGCTCGATGGAAAAGGCTTTTGTATGAATTTCTTCGAATCCAACCCTTTCATCATGGGCGGAGCCCTCGGGATCTGATCGATCCTAGCATCATATGTTTCGAATTTTTTATCGTTGGCTTCGACTCGTTTTGTGAGTTCCTCGAGCAGTTTAGCAATTTCAGGAGCGGTTCCTGATTTTCGCTCGTTCGATTTCACTGTGTCGGGCTCTGTTCTAGGGGTTACTTCTCGAAGAAGTGGATTGGAGTTTGGATTACTTTGCATATGAGTTTGGCTCTGCAACTGAGTTATCGCTACTTGTTGGGCTTGTAGCATTTCGAAAATCATACGCAAGCTGACCCCGATTTCCCCCGTGTTGTGGGTGTCTCGGGCTATGGGTCGAGCGCCACCCTGAACGCTTCTTTCCTGCTCGGAATGCTGATTTGCTTCTAGAGCTATTCGTGAATTGATATCTACTGGTACTTCGGCTCGAATTTCGGGTTCCTCGATTCGAGCCTCGTTGCCGTTGTTGGGTAGCCTTTTGGACACGGGCACCAAGTTGTTGGTTTCATCCTGAAGGCCGGCTTCGAGGTCGATTGGCAGAGCCATTGCTGGTATGAAGTTGTAAGCTGGAGTGTACTGTATATTTGTATCAAATAATCACTTATTATCCTTAGTCCCACGGTGGGCGCCAAACTGTTTACCCGAAAAATTGGATAACGTTGAATTTATGTATGATTCTAAGGGTAAGTAGATTCCTTTGATCTGAAGATAACAATACACGTATTTGTGACGCAAAATAGAAAATGATGAACAAAGATACTTAGTGAGCTTTAGAAAGATAAACACAATCAATCCTTAATCCCATGGAAGATGTCTTCTATTACAATCTATCTTGCCTTTTATAGCCAAGGATCACTACTTTATCTATAGCAATATAATGGAATAATATTACTAGTGGAGGATCCATGATGGTGTGTCTTCTCCTTAATTCCCGCCAAGATTCTCTTCTTTGTTGCGGTTGTAACAGCTTTTTGTCTGTGAGTTCGATACCGACTCGAGCTCGGTGTCGGATCGGAACCTCGGCCTTGGTTTCGAGCTTGGTGATCACTTTCGGGCATCGATGTTCGGGACCTGTATCGGTCGATGTTACCTCGGTCGATTCGGATGCCCCCATCTCGGAATTCGTTCGGGTTCTTCATGAAGATACCCCTTGACTGAGATGCCATCCTCGATCGATCTTTATGATCGAGGATCGGTTTTAACCGTATACACCATCAAATACGTATGTTAATTAATGCCCGACCGAAATTCTAGAAGGAGCAGAATTAAACACTACTCATTCTGTTTCAATTTAAACTGACACACTTTCTTTATTAGTTTGTTACAAAAATAATGACACATTTTTATATTTAGAAATAATTTAGCTTTAAACTTTTTATTTTATCACTTTACCCTTAATGAGAAACTTTTATAGTTACACAAATATCATGGCTCCACTAAGATTTTGCCCCTTAAGCTTTTAGCACCACATGTTTCAAAAGTCTCTTTTTTTTCTTAAACTTTGTGCTAAGTTAAACTAAATCATCTAAATTGAAACGGGGGAGTACGAGTTAGTACTCCCTTCCATTTCAATTTATGTGAACCTATTTCACAAGGCACAAAGTTTATGAAATAAATGAAAGACTTTTGAAGATTGAGGTCCTAAACAAAGCCATAATAATTATGTGGCCAGTGACGTAGCCACCTTTTGTTAAGGGTGGTCAAGCGCACACTCTTCGCCGAAATATTATATTGCGTATATAAGTTAAATATTACTTTATATGGTTATATTTTATATTTTGAACACCCTTAACACAATTGAGTGAGACAGGCCAGCGGTTCAGGGTGTTCAAAGTGACGTGTTATCCACGGGTTCTTTTGCAATCTAAAATAATTCCTAATAAAATAACTCTTAAAACTTAAAGTTTGTATAGAAATAAACAACTAATCTTAAAAGTAATCTTTTTAACTAAAAAGAAATTTCCTAAACAAATTTTATAATTTAAAAGTTAAGATCTACAAAAAATTTGGTACACCATTCATCGGCAAACAAAAATTATTGACTTGTTTAAAGTTTGAACACCATTGATGAAATTCCTGGCTACGCCACTATATGTGGCTATAATTATTTTGAAATTTATTGTCCTAAACATGCTATAATATTTGTTTGGCTATAAAAAGCTTTTCATTAAGGCTAAAATTAAAAATCTATTTAAAATTATTTTCAAATTAAGAAAGGAATCATTCTTTTTTCTTTTTAGGAAGAACTAAAAAGGAAATATTTGGAGAGAGTACGTTGTTAAAGACATGATGTATGTGATGGTGTAATAATTTCAATAGCTAGCAAGCTGAAGAAATACACGATGCTACAACACTTTTCCATTGAAAAGACGGGCTTTATATTACATAATGGAGTATGCTATGAAGTATTCTGAAATGCTCTTACCTGAACTGATTAGTGTGCAGAAGCCTGCCATCAGATAAGATAATAGCATCCACCTCTCTGTTCTGATATAATAAAGCAGGATCAGTAACAACGACGTTCCTTTTCTTCACTGAGGCAACAATAACTTGTGCCAATCTAATCAAAGGACTTCCTCCTGGTTTTACTTTTCTGTAAAGAGATGACCCTACGACAAAAGAAACAATTGATAATGCCATGGCAATGGTAGGAAGTCCTAGACCCAAACCCCAACTCACATTGTCTTGGATATAGACTACTATGGTTAGAGCAGCAAGTGTAGCCACTCCCATGCAGAAATAATACCAGTTGTAGAAATTCCAACTTTGAGACTGATCATGTTTAGATTTTTTCAAGTCAAATTGGTCAGCAGCAAAGGTGACAACGCAAGGCCTAAGTCCCCCAGCACCTATAGATGTCAGGAGAAGACAAACATAAAGAACCCAAAGCTGCAGATGGGAAGCTTCTACGCAGTTCTGCTGTGTTGGACATGGTGGAGGACGGAGCTGTGGCATGATTGCTGATATGGTAATACTTATCATCCCCTGCAAACACACACACATATAATTGAGAATTTTGTTCTTTTACCGATTGGATGAATCACAAAAAATTAAATGTACATACCAGCTCATAAATAATGGAACCAATGATAATTATCCAAAATCGGCCGGCATAAGAATCAGCAATAAGAGCACCAATAAGTGGAGTGAAACTGGAAGTGCCAAGAAAGGCAAGTTTAGCACCTGTGTCAGGTATGTTATCATGTTGGCATGAAAACCAACGCCGGCAAATCGGTCACATACTTCATTTGCTGTCACGGAGAATAATCAGCTCTATCAATTCATAATTAATTAAGCTATAGCTATTTTATACATTTGCATTTGGCCCAAAAATAACAAGTGAATGAAAAGAGAGGTAATTACTAACCGAAATTAAAGAAGATAAGTCTTTCCGATGACAAGAGTAAATGCAATGTTCAAGTGTTCCAATTGAGCATAATAAGAGAATATATCATAGCTTTTGTGTACAGGATGTTTCATGTCCCTATAATAGGTGTTAATCCTTCTATTTATAATTCTAATCAGGGAGACAAGATCCTCAAATCAAGCTCCTATTGAATGAGAATAAAATCGCCATTGATGGCTGCATAACGGTTGGTCTTGAATATTGATATTCTCTATAACGGCTGCTCATTAAATGTACCTGATATCGAATCTTTGAATCTTTATTGCCAGCTACTCTGCCTTCGGGATCCAACAAACACCGGCCACACACTCGCGCCCGGTGCCAGTCATCTGCTGACTCACGTTCTACCTATCTTTTGTTCCACGTGTCATCCCATCATTCCGCCAACTGTCACTGACCAATTTTACCCAATACAGATAGTCCCCCTACTTTCCGGTGATACAACTCGGCGTTACCGGGAAGTAGATAAGAGTTCTTTTCTTGGCGGAAAAGTTTCTGAGCGGTCTCTGAAACTTGAAAAGACGTACGTCTTCTCGCATTTAATAACCCGAAAACATGTTGTTCCGTAATTCAGCAAGTACTTTGCCAGTTTTCGAGATAATTATGACCACGATTTTTGCCGTCTATAACTTCTCCACTACTCATCATTTTTATTCTTTACTTTCACAACTCTTAGAACTCCTTCTTCTTCGCTGAATCTCCCTAGAACTTTTCAGCAACACTCAACTTCCTCAGTAAGAACTTCTTCACAGATCTTTTACCACCATGTCTTCTTATACTGCTATCTCCGAAAATGCTAGCCTTATCTTCGGTGGAAGCCCAAAGAAAAACAAAACCAAAGAGGTTGACGTTGATTCTGAACCTCCAACCGTAAACACCATCATACTACTTCGTCTTAGCACAGAATCTGATCTCCAAGAACACAAACCACCTCCGAACTCAAAAAGCGACAGGTTCTGGCCTGTCCGTAGATATCCTTCTTCCATTCGCCCTTCTAACATCCCTGTTGTGAAGGAGGAATGCAACTGGGATAACGTCAAAATTCTTATCCCTGATGAGGTAGAACGAGTTACCTACTCGAAGTCGGGGTTCACGTATGTCTACACATACCCCTTTACTTTGGGTCCTTTCACCTTGGGAGTGGGTGAAGGAATTGCCCCAATAATTATAGAATTTTGCCATCGGTACTAAGTTTGCTTGGCACAAGTAGGCCCATCCATATGGCATACGGTGGTCTGCCTCCGCCAACTATGCACTGAAACTGGGGAAACCCTTACCTTTGCGCATATGATGAATCATTACTCCCCAAAGATCTTCCGTGGGGGTGCACTGAATCTCAGCAAGCGTGGCCACCATGCCCTTCTTACCAGTGTCAATGACGACAATGACCGTGGATGGATGGAACGGTTCATTATCATTGCTACTAGGGACATCATCCCGGCTACAGCGCCAATTTTTCCCGAATCATGGAACCTTTTCTGTAAATCTTCGTCTACTTGTTTCTTTTCGTGAAAAACTTTCTCCTTAACTGACATTTTATTTTCTTCATTGTTTTCGTTCCATCTACTCGCTGGGAACCATCACGGGTTTAAGACCTTAGCCGATGGGTATAGAAGATTCTGGATATTACTACTCTAGATTTCCGAAAGTGGAAAGAGATGGCTCCCAAATACGGGTGGAGAGCCAAGAACCATGATATGTAAGGAATTATTATTTATTTCAATCTCAACAACATAGGAGCAATTTGTTAATTGTTCTTTTGTTCCACACAGGACTTCCGAATGGTTTTGTCGTGTGCCCCGACATCGAGGCTCTCGATGACCCTGAGGAGGCCAAACGGGTATTGCAAAGTTCCCTTAACCGGAGTAGGGATCGCGGATCTGCTCGAGCCTCCGTTGAGAGTGCCTCCTCTCGGAGCCCCAGTCTAAAAGTAAGAAACCAAAGAAGAAGCATACCTCCTCGACTGGGGCTCAGGAGAAGAGAGTGAGAAGATCATCAACTGAAATAGTCACACTGGTTATTTATGAGGATGAAGGGGCTAATGATGAAGGCGCCCCTCTTCAAAGAAGAAAAAGTTCTTCATTAACTCAACCGGGTGCTCAGCTGGTAGAGCTTCAAAATCCATCGTTAGAGGAAGTTCAAGCACTCTAAGGACAAATGGGTTCGGTTGAAAATGTTGATTCCCACTTTCTGATCCCTGCCGATGTCCCCGATCTGAGAAGTTCATCCCCTGACCTTCCTCTGTCACCGACTATTGAGCCAGCCACAACTGCCACGCCTTCTACAACAATTGTTTCTTCTCCATCTACACCAACAACTCCTTATCCAGCGACACCAGCTATCCCTTCTCTACCAGCACCGGCTGCTTTTTCTCCACCGGCATCAACAAGTAAGGAATGCCTCTCCTCCACGGTCTTCCAACCACAGGAACTTGGGAAATACTTACTCAACCCCTTCTTAAGATCCTCGTGGGAGGCGAAGTGCCAGTCTTTCGATTTCAAATGAGTGCCATATTCTCTCCAAGTCGGTGGAGCTTGGCAATTACCTGAAGCTACTGGCATCAGCGAAGGATTGGAAAAAGATGGACTCCCAATCTAGGGAGTGCCTAATAAATAACAACATGCATTGCTCGGCGCGGGTAGCAACCTCACCTCTCTTTATCTTTTTTCGATTTATATTTTTGAAGTAATAAATTCGATTCTATCCCTTCTTCAGGCCAATCTTCTTTCATTTAAGGGCCTGCTGAGGTTGATCCTGGATAATCAATGGCTTGGCTCAGAACGAGATCAACGTTTGGCTGAAAGGAATCAGCTCGTTGAGTGCCTCCCGGGGTTGGAGGCCAATATCGCTCAAATGATGAGCTCGGGCCCGGCTGCAGCAGTGTCAACAAGATAGGATAGCTCATAGCCAAGAAGCAACCCAGCTACATGAGAACCTTAAGGAAGCAAAGGCTAAGTGGGTTGAGCTTCACGATGTTGTGACTGCTGCCGAGCGTGAGTCAACCTTCATTGAACAAGTTAATAACTTGGAGGATGGCTTGTATGCCAAAACTGAGGAGGCCAATGCTGCCGAGGAGAAGAGGGCAAAAATGGAAGAGAGACTCAAGAGAGTCATGGAGCAGAACCGAATTTACTCAACCACCAACATTGAGATTGATTCCAAGACTAGTGCAATGAAGGCTGAAAACGAAGAGCTCCAAGCCAAATTTGACAAGCTCCGAGCCAAAATCCAGGACCAAGAAGAATGCCTCGTCTTGGAGAAGACCTACGCCATGTATCCAAAGTAGGCATTACTAATATTGGTGACAGCATTGACAAGGCCCGGGAACAGGAGTTAGCACCTCGTGAGAACCTTCCTGCTTGTCTCACTGCATCTGATTCCTCGAATACTAATTCTAAGTATTCGGAATTCGAATGAGAAACCAAAGAAGATGAAGGCCCCGAACCGACAGCGGAACAACCTTCTTCCACCAAAGAAAATGAAGACCCTTCTCGCCCTTTGGGTTCCGGCAGCAAAGAATGATGTATAAATTTTTCTTTTAACTTTTGTAATTATGTCAAAACTTTTTATTAAGTTTTGGCACTCTGATTACTGAACAAAACTTTTTTTCCTAAGTGTTGTACAAAAACATTCCTTTTCATTTAATTGAGAAAGCTTCGGGAATATTTTCGCATCATACCCTTCGATTTCGGGCATAAATTCTTCTAGAATTTACCCTTTACTATGAGGGTTTTATAAGAGAGGACCCTTATGTTTACATTGCTCTTGAAGAGGACATCTCATGTTCATTCTGGTACAAGCATTTGAAGTTTTTGTTAACTTTCAAACGGTAAAATAAATTGACTTATAAATCGGACAAGAAATAAGATAAGAATAAAAAAGGCTTTGATTTATTTTCTCTATCTTGAAAAGTACATTTACATAAACATTTATTTGTTTAAGTAAATAAAGCTGCCAATACATGTGGCTAACGTGTACAACTTATTTCTACGGAGATGATCACGCAGTCCCCGGTCCTGATAAGATATGGACTTCAGTTCTAACAGTCCCCAATTTACGTGGCACTCTTGGTGTCGTATCAAGTATTACTGCCCCCTAGTGTACATTTATATGTTCGAATGCTAAGTATAAGAGTAAATGCAATGTTCAAGAGTTTCAATTGAGCGTAATAAGAGAATAGATCATAGCTTTTGTGTACAAAATATTTCATGTCCCTACAATGGATGTTAATCCTTCTATTTATAATTCTAATCAGGGAGACAAGATCCTCAAATCAAGATCCTCTTGAATGAGAATAAAATCGTGATTGATGGTTGTATAACAATTGGTCTTGAATGTTGACTTAGGAGAAATTGATTAAAAAAAAATTATTAATAATTTTGCATTTAAAAAAAATTAGAAAATAGGCTTCAAATAAACAAAATAAATTTTTTTTTTAAAGTTAAAGGCCCTAATAAAATTTGGCTTTAGGCCACAAAATTCGTCAGGGCGCACTGCTAATTGGATCCGGCTCCTCTTCATTTCCCTTAACTTCAATTTCTCAAGTTGTTATTCGGACGGGTGCTACAATACTGCACGTCCCCTTTTAGTATCGGTGTTCGAGTTTAGCTAATTAAAGCTCCGGCCTAATCATGGTTGGAATAATAGATATTCTTATTATTTGCTCCCGAAATGTTCCGTAATCCTATATTTAGCAGAATATATATCCACATCCATAAATATGTTAAAGGCCTATATAATAATTTCAAAAAGATTATAGTAAAATAAAAAAGAATTGTAGCTACATTTTCAAATCTAAAAGTGCAATTGTTCCCATTGAGCTTTCGATCCGCTACCAAGTTTGTGTTTTATTGCATTACCATATGCTCTGTTCAAATAGTCCAAGAATTTGCAGAACTCAATCAAAGAGAAGAAAAGGGGACCATATGTCCACCACGTTACGTGTGGTGTCGATCATTTTGAATTTTTTTTTTTGTCAATAAAAATATAAGTATATACTCCCCCGTCTTAATTTATATTAATTTATATGGTATACAATTTAGATCATAAATTTAGATATAAAATTTTAAAGCTTTTTGAAATATAATTTTATATTCGAAAACTACACAAAGTACTTTAAGTCAAAATATTTAGTAATATAGAATATTTAAAAGGCATATAAAAAATTCACCATAAAAAATAACTGACGGAAGAGAGTAATTGACCAATTAAGTCAGAAAGAGGAACTAATTTCCTACTAAATTATTTTCTTAAATTTTAGGATGTGACTGTATTTTCGACTGATTCTCGATTACTTTTGTTTAAAAACGGATAGAGTTGAATTTGTACGTAGTTCTAAGGGTATGTGGTATAACTTGACACAAATCGTAAGAGTAAAATGGAAATATCGAATATTGATTGCAAAGAATGAAAAATAAGCAAAGTTGGAAAGAAGATAATTTATGGATTAAGCAAGATGAATCAATCTATGAAGCTAAAAAAGGATAACTCTTCAATATATGAGTGTATGATATCTCAGTTATCATGTATGTAGAAACTCCGTCCTTACAGAAATAATAACCATCCCCTTTATAGTGGAGGGATCCTAGTTTAGATATAATTAAAAATACATAGCAGGAGACCCATGATAAATCAGCTTTTCCATAACTCCTGTCAGGATTCTCTCCTTTAGTGCGGTTGCAACGGCTCTTGTCTATGAGCTCGATATCGACTCGAGCTCTCGATCTTGACTCGAGCTCGATTCTGATTCGGAGCCTTGTATTGATTCGGGGCCAGTGTTGGTCAGTTCCTGCCTCATAAGCTCGATAACTTTACTTCGCATCATAGTTCGATTTGGATTCGAGCTCGATAATGATATCGAGCTCGACGTTGATCGGTCCCTAGGGCTCGAAGCTTGATGACCTGACTTCGGACATCAACCTGATATTATGAAGACGCTCTTCGATCCAATGCATTATCATTTTGACCAGTTCGTACGAAGGACTAACCGGTTTTTACCGTATACAGATAGTCCCCTCGTTTCTCGGGAAGGATGTAGCGATAAACGACATGATTTTTCAACGGTACGATTAGATATATACTGACGTTTGCATCGAGTCCGATCATGACGTACGTGATAGCTGTCCCGTCAGTTCAGTTTTTCGAGGCATTTAATGCGTGTCAGACGATAGTCGGCCATTATCGAAATTGAACCGCCATTGCTCAACCTATAAATAACCCCTTTTTTCACTTTTAATCACTTATACATCTCCAAACTCTAAATTTTCTAACTTCTTTCTCGCATCTTCTGAATTCATCTGTAAGTGTGCAAAAAAATAAATTCTGCGTTTTCTACTGCAAAATCTTTCTTTAACACACCATATCTTTGTTATCTCTTTCTATTTTCGATCTTTAAATCCAAAAATGGCGAAAACATCAAAAATCATTCCTCAGAAAGAAAAAGCTTCTTCTTCACAGCATGCCGTCGACAAAACACCGATGGAGCCACGGCCTGAGGCGTGCGTTCCTGGGGCGTGTATTCTTGCCTTTGATTTTAAGGTCGACAAAGGCTCGTCGGTCCCCCACCGATGTGAGCCAGTATCGAGGTATATGTGTTCAATAACCGAGGGGCACCTCGAACAGCTAAAGAAAAATTGCAATTGGGAGAACAAAGAAATTGTAATCCCATATTCTGGAGAAGATATCACCACTTACGTGAAAGGGTTTTTAAGTGTGTATACTTACCCTTTCACGTTAGGTCCCCTCGACCCTATTATTATTGATTTCTTCCATCAATACCAAATAACCCTAGGCCAGATCCATCCTTCTTTTTGGTGGATCATTATTTTGATCCGTTACTTCGTGAACAAAATCGAGGGGATGCCTTTCACCCTCGACCATCTCATTCGATTGTACTTCCCTCGCCACTTTTGAGACAGGTTAATAAAACTTCATCGCCGGGCTACCAAGGTTCTGTTCTCGAGCATAGACGAGAAGAGGGATCGAGGTTGGATGGACAGGTTCGTTCGAGTAAAGACTTCGAACCTGATTCCGACTGAAAAGATACCATTTTCCGAGGAGTGGAACATGAAGCGTAAGTGTAATTCTGTTGTTATCTCCTACTATTTTGCTTCTTTATTTCTTTTCTCACCGATACCCTTTTTTTTGTGATGCATCGGTACCTTAGATGCCTGGTGCAGTTCCTGACCTCAAGAACTGGGTACGGGATCTAGCTTCGACCTCCACATATACCGAGCGCTCATGGCGTGATTTGTCAAAGGGCCGATGGGAGGCCAAAAATCATGGTAAGCCTCTTTCTCGTATCTTTGGTAGTTCGAACGAGATGCTTTCCATATACTTAAATCAATTTTCCTGTATGTAGGTGTGGGCAAAGATGCGGTTTTAAGGCCCCCGCCCGGCGAGGAAGAGGCTTCGATCTCTGTTCCAAAACCGGTGAAGGATAATAAGTAAAAAAGGGCCTCTGCTTCCGAAGATCCAAAATCGAAGACGAGGATGGCTCGTAAGCCAAGGAAGAATACCATCCCTTTAACCATGGAATCAGTCATGTGTCTAATGGATAAAGACGAGGAAGAAGAAGAAAACGATGGGTCCGTGCTGGTGACCCAAATGAAGAAAACCATCGGTGCCCCAAAGGCAGCTGCATCGATGGTGATTTATAAAGCTCCATCTCGGACTGAGGAGATATCGGAGGAAGGTTCGGGCAGAGTCCCTGAACCGTTGAGATCAAGAATGCTTCCCACCGAAGTCAACAAACGGTGGGTATATCAGAAGAGGTCGGTTCTGAAGCTCTACGAACTGAGGAGAACGCCCCAAGAGAGTCGCTTGGGCCAATAGTAATCGGAGACTCGCCCAATCTCCCTACTTTTTCCGAAGGGGCGATTCGGGAAGCCCAAGCTTTGGGGGCCCTCAAGATAAACTGATCTCATAAAGGGGAGGAACCCTTCTTTGATTTGTTTACTGGTGTCGAGGATGTTGCTGGCCCTAGTGATGTGTCGGGCCTTTTCTGTGAAGTGCAACAAGCTCTAAATCGGGTAAGCTCTAACTCCCTTCGTTGATACCACTTTCATGTTTGCTATTCTTTTCTAACTTCTTTTCTTCTTTCTTCGTAGGCCGCATCGGTTCATCGAGAAGCATGTTCTCGGTCTCGAGCCGGTCTCGAGCCGAACCGCATTTATACGAGTCCGACCTTCAACGAGTTACGGAGGAGAGAAACGCCCTTAAATTCCTCTTAGGGCAAAGGGGAGAGGAAATCAAAGACCTCCGAACTGAGTTAGCCAAGTCTCTCCAAGTTCAGACCGATCTTACTGAGCAGTTAATGCTATTATTAAAATCCTATGGGCTCGATACTGGAACGGTGGCTAATATTTTGGTCTCACAGCTGCATCAAAAGCTTGAGATGATCGGGAAGTTCCGTGAGAAGGTCGATGTGATAAAGGCGTAGTCCTTGAAGTGGACAGAAAGTATGGACCACTTTATTGCATAGAAAGAAACTGTTCGAGCCCAATTATTATCGGCCGAAAACCAACTTCACAGCCTGAAGGAGAAGAGCTCGGTTCAAGTAGGAAAAATAGAGGAGCTCGAGGCTCGGTTGGCCTCCGAACTTGCCAAGGCCAAATCTGACACCGAAAAAGCAAAGGCCAATGCGGATGCATTCGTGGCCATCTATTGGGCCGATGCTGAAGCTACTCAGGTACAAGAAAAAGAGGCAGTCAAGACCGTCAACACTCGAGCACATTGGGTTGCTGAACTTGCTAAGTGCCGATCTCGGAGGGAGACCCTCGAGGAGATCCATGATCGAGGTTTCGATGTCACCGAAGAGATAAAAAGGGCTAAAGAGCTCGAAGCCGATGCTGAAGCCTTGGCTTCCGATGATGATGATGGTGATGATGATAATGATGGTGATGATGGCGATGATGGGAGCAAGAGTGGGTCCAAGTGCGGGGAGGAGCTCGATGGAGAAGAGACTGCCCCGGTAGATAACCAAGAAACTTAGCCCTTAGTTTTCATTTTGGTATTTTGTGTAGGGTCCTGTTCGGACATTGTAAACATTCTCGTGTATATATAAAGATCTTTTCTTTTCCTGACTTTCCTCTGTTTTATTCTCTACCTCGTGAATATTTTGTTTCATTCATGCCTTATGAAGATTTTCATAAGGCTTTAGGCAATTTGATCGTATTTGGACCTTGTAGCCTTTATAACCGAGTGAGTGCTTGCTCGAACTCGAAATAAGGTAGCCCGTAGGCTTAGTAGTTGAGTGAGTGATTGCTCAAACTTGAAGTAATATAGCCCGTAGGCTTATTAATCGAGTGAGTAATTCGAACTCGAAGTAATGTAGCCCGTAGGCTTAATGATCGAGTGAGTGATTCAAACTCGAAGTAATGTAGCCCGTAAGCTTAATGGTCGAGTGAGTATTTACTCGAACTCGAAATAAGAGTAGCCCGTAGGCTTAGTGGTCGAGTGAGTGCTTGCTCGAACTCGAAGTGATATAGCCCGTAGGCTTTATTAGTCGAGTGAGTGATTCAAACTCGAAGTAATGTAGCCCGCAGGCTTAATGGTCGAGTGAGTATTTGCTCGAACTCAAAACAAGAGTAGCTCGTAGGCTTAGTAGTTGAGTGAGTGCTTTCTCGAACTCGAAGTGATGTAGCCCGTAGGCTTTATTAGTCAAGTGAGTGATTCGAACTCGAAGTAATGTAGCCCCTAGGCTTAATGATCGAGTGAGTGATTCGAACTCAAAATAATGTAGCCCGAAGGCTTATTGATCGAGTAAGTGATTCAAACTCAAAGTAATGTAGCTCGTAGGCTTAATGGTCGAGTGAGTATTTGCTCGAACTCGAAATAAGAGTAGCTCGTAGGCTTAGTAGTCGAGTGAGTGCTTGCTCAAACTCGAAGTGTTATAGCCCATAGGCTTTATTAGTCGAGTGAGTGATTCGAACTCGAAGTAATATAGCCCGTAGGCTTAATGATCGAGTGAATGATTCAAACGCGAAGTAAATATAGCCCGTAGGCTTAATGGTCGAGTGAGTATTTGCTCGAACTCGAAACAAGAGTAGCCCGTAGACTTAGTAGTTGAGTAAGTGCTTGCTCGAACTCGAAGTGATGTATCCCGTAGGCTTTATTAGTCGAGTGAGTGATTCGAACTCGAAGTAATATAGCCCGTAGGCTTAATGATCGAGTGAATGATTCGAAATCGAAGTAATGTAGCCCGTAGGCTTAATGGTCGAGTGAGTATTTTCTCGAACTCGAAACAAGAGTAGCCCGTAGGCTTAGTAGTCGAGTAGCAGTCCCCGATTTGTGGGGTAATCATCGGCCCTTGAGCCTGTTTGCGTAATAGATCATGAAATAGAGGATGGGTTGTGAGACATGAGATATGGGCAAAGAAGTTTTTTTTCATGTCATTATACATGTGTTTCTATTTTGTACCAGGGATCGAGCAATCTACACAAGCATGGTTTGTTTTGACCATTTGGCTCTTACAATTTTTCCTATCGGAACCCTATTATTATGAAGTAACTTTCTTGCATCAAACTTGATATATTTGAGGGTAATGCCCCACCACTATTCGAGGTTGATTGTAAAGAGGTCTCAGATACTATTAAATTGTTCTAAGTTAGCACGATTAATGGTTGCCTCATTAAAAACCTTACCGAAAAACCCATTTGGGATAAAACCGGTCTAAGGGAAAAAGAGTGCAACGCGTACTTTCAGACCTAAGGCTTCGTGTTGAATGATCCATCCTTATTCTTGATTGAACTCCTGCAAGGGTTAGTTTCAAAATATAAACGAACATGGGAGGGTCGTACCTTAGCAGTAGTATCATTTTAGGTGTGACACGTTCCAATTACTTGGTAGTTGTTTGCCGTTTATAATACCAAGTTTGTAGGATCCTTTACCGACACTTTCGAGTACTTGATACGGTCCTTCCCAGTTCAAACCCAGTTTTCCTTCGTTTGGATTTCGGGTGCCGAGGGTGACTTTCCTTAGCACTAAGTCCCCGATTTTAAAAATGGCGAAGATTGGCTCTTCGATTATAGTATCTTTCGATCCGCTACTTTTGGGCGGCTAATTGGACGAGAGCGGCTTCTCGTTTTTCATCCAATAATTCGTGGCTAGTATTCATAGCCTCGTGATTTAACTCTTCTGTTGCATATCGATACCTGACACTGGGTTCCCCGACTTCGACTGGAATCAAGGCTTCGGGACCATATACTAAGGAGAACGGGGTAGCCCCCGTACTGGATTTTGATGTTGTTCGATATGCCCAAAGAACTTCGGGTAGGATTTCTCTCCATTTTCCCTTAGCGTCGTTCAACCTTTTCTTTAGGTTTTGAATGATAGTCTTGTTCGTCGATTCGGCCTGTCCGTTCCCACTAGGGTGATACGATGTTGATAATATCCTTTTTATTTTGTGGTCTTCAAGGAATTTTGTCACTTTGCTGCCGATAAATTATTTCCCATTGTCACACACTATTTCGGCGGGTATCCCAAATCGACATACGATATGATCCCAGATGAAGTCTATAACCTCTTTCTCTCTTACTTTCTCGAACGCCTGTGCTTCAACCCATTTAGAGAAATAGTCAGTCATAAATAAAATGAACTTAGCTTTACCTGGGGCTGATGGCAGGGGGCCGGCGATATCCATTCCCCATTTCATGAATGGCCATGGGGATATGACTGAGTGAAGTTGCTCCCCAGGCTGATGGATCATCGGTGCAAACCTTTGACATTTATCACATTTTCGAACAAATTCCTTTGCATCTTTTTCCATATCGATCCAATAATATCCTGCTCTGATTATTTTTCGGACTAATGAATCGGTATCGGAATGATTTCCATAAGTACCCTCGTGAACCTCACGTAGGATGTAGTCGGTGTCTCATTGTCCTAAGCACACTGGCAATGGTCCATCGAATTACCTTCGGTATAATGTCCCATCTGCAGCCAATGTGAATCAAGCAGCTTTGGTTTGTAGGGCCCTCGAATTTTTAGGGTATGATGGGAGCTTTTCATTCTTCAAGTATTCAATATACATATTCCTCCAATCCCAGGTTAAGCTTGTAGAGTTTATCTCGGCATGACCTTCCTCGATCACGGATCTCGAGAGTTGAACAACAGTCCCCGAGCCGATCTCATCTTCTTCGACCGACGACCCTAAATTTGCAAGTGCATCGGCCTCACTGTTTTATTCTCGAGGTACATGCTGTAAAGTCCATTCTTCGAAACGATGCAAAGTTCCCTGTAGTTTGTCCAAAATACCTTTGCATTCTATCATCTCGAACTTCGAAGGTTTTGTTCACTTGATTTACCAACAAAAAGAGTCACACATGGCTTCAATGACCATTGCTCCCAAACTTTTAGCTAACTCGAGACCTGCAATCATGGCCTTATACTCGGCCTCGTTGTTAGTCAACCTAGTAGTTTTGATAGATTGCCTAATAGTGCTACCCGTGGGCGGCTTCAAAACGATGCCTAGCCCGGACCCCTTCACGTTCAAAGCCCCATCTGCGAAAAGGGTCCATACCCCCGATGATATACCCGATTTCAACAGGAATTCCTTTTCAGCTTCGGGTACGAGGGTTGGCGCGAAATCGGCCACGAAGTTCGCTAAAATTTGAGACTTGATGGCCGTCCGGGGTTGATATTCGATATCGTATCCACTGAGTTCGACGATCTATTTGGCCAATCGGCTTGATAGTTCGAGCTTGTGCAAAATATTACGAAGTGGGTAAGTGGTTAGTACGCATATGGGGTAACATTGAAAGTATGGTTTTAACTTTCTAGAAGCGCTTATCAGTGCAAGTGCCAATTTCTCTAAGTGTGGATATCTAGTTTCCGCTTCCCCTAAGGTTCGACTTACATAATAAACGAAAAATTGCGTACCTTGCTCTTCTCGAATTAGGACACCACTTACCGCTATTTCCGATACCGCCAAGTATAAGTAAAGTTTCTCATCTCCCTTTGGAGTGTGAAGTAGCGGTGGGATCGATAGGTATCGCTTCAATTCCTCTAATGCTTGTTGGCATTCCTGGGTCCAGGCAAAATCGCTCTTCTTTTTGAGTAGAGAGAAAACTCGGTGGCTTCGATCTGATGAATTCGAAATGAATCAGCCTAAGACAGCTATCCTTCCGGTTAGCTTCTGTACGGCTTTTACATTGTCTATGATGGTGATGTCTTTGATGGCCTTGATTTTATCGGGGTTGATCTCGATTCCCCGATTTGATACCATGAATCCAAGGAACTTGCCCGAACCGACCCCGAAAGCACATTTCTCGGGGTTTGAGCTTCATGTTGTATTTCCTTAAAATCTCGAACGTTTCCTGCAAATGAGCCAAATGGTCCTCTGCGTGCAGGGACTTAAATAGCATGTCATCAATATAAACTTCCATTGATTTACCTATTTGTTCCTTGAATATTTTATTTACTAGGCGTTGGTAAGTAGCTCCTGCATTTTTTAGCCCGAAAGGCATTACATTATAATAATACGTTCCATACTTGGTGATAAATGAAGTTTTTTCACGGTCCTCCGGGTTCATTTGGATTTGATTATACCAGGAATAGGCATCGAGAAAAGTAAGGATCTCGTGG
The DNA here is from genome assembly GCF_000715075.1 of Nicotiana tabacum. Classification (NCBI taxonomy): domain Eukaryota; kingdom Viridiplantae; phylum Streptophyta; class Magnoliopsida; order Solanales; family Solanaceae; genus Nicotiana; species Nicotiana tabacum. The sequence goes on along the minus strand of NC_134091.1, from coordinate 74,490,264 downwards.
CCGGCTGTGGCATCAATCATGCGATCGATGTTAGGCAGCAAAAAAGATTCTTTGGGGAACACCTTATTTAGATCCTTATAATCTACACACATTCTAAGTTTGTTCCCTTTTTTAGGGACTACAACTATATTTGCTAACCATTCGGGGTATTTCACCTCCCGAATGGACCCTATATTAAGAAGTTTAGTGACCTCATCCTTTATGAATGTGTGCTTTACTTCAGACTGGGGTCTTCTCTTTTACTTCACCGATTTGAACCTAGGGTCCAGGCTTAGCCGATGCGTCGTTATATCCGGTGGGATCCCTGTTATATCTAAAGGGGACCAAGCAAAATAATCTATGTTATCGATAAGAAATTGAATAAGCCTTTTCCTGAATTCGGGGGTTAATTCGTTCCCAGGTATACCTTTCGTTCGGGCAAATGCTCGATTAGTATGACTTGCTCCAGTTCTTCAATTGTTGATTGGGTAGCGTCGGAATCATCGGGGAACACAAAGGATCGATGGATCCTTTGATCATCATCTTCGTCAATCTTCTGATTTTCTAGTTGGGTCGAAGCTGATGTCTGTGATTGCTATTTGGTATCTTGTTCCCCTTTTGAGTCTGATCCCTTTGTTGATGAAGGTGAGGATTTTGGAATTGCTTCTTTGACGGCAAACATTTCTCTTGCGGCCGGTTGCTCTCCGTACACCATTTTGACTCCCTCCGATGTTGGGAATTTAAGAACCTGGTGGAGGGTCGAAGGTACAGCTCTCATAATGTGGATCCATGGCCTTCCAAAAAGGGTGTTGTACCTCATGTAGCCTTCGATTACGTGGAACTTCGTTTCCTGGATGGTCCCGGCCACATTTATCGGCAGAATTATCTCGCCTTTGGTGGTTTCACATGCCATGTTGAATCCGTTTAGAACCATGGTTGCGGGTACGACCTGGTCCTGTAGACCGAGCTGTTCTACAACCTTCGATCTAATAATGTTGGCCGAGCTACCTGGATCAATTAACACACACTTAACTTTAGTTTTATTCATAAGTACGGATATTACCAGTGCATCGTTGTGAAGTTGCATGATTCCTTCTGCATCTTCATCATTAAAGGACAAAGTTCCTATGAGTGCATAATCCTGAGTTCGAGGTCGCTTTTCTCGTATAACCGATGTCTTAGTGCGTTTAAGCACCAACCTTTGAGGGGTATCGACACCACCGATGATCATGTGGATGATATGCTGCGGTTCTTCCTGTTCATTTTGTTTACTGAAATCCCTGTTTTTGAAATACTTTTTGGCCCTGTCGCTTAAAAATTCTCGAAGGTGCCCTTTATTGAATAAACAAGCTACCTCCTTTCTTAGTTGCCTGCAATCTTCCATTCTGTGGCCATGGGTGCCATGATATTCGCACATTTGATTGGGATTCCTCTGGGCAGGAATGGTCTGCATAGGTCGAGGCTATTTCGTGTCTTTGATGCGTCCTATAGCCGACACGATGGCAGATGCATCAATGCTGAAGTTATACTCTGATAACCGTGGTGCTTCTTTAGGTCCGGTAGGCCTGTTGAACCCATTTCTGTTCATCAGCCCCCAAGACCCTTGACCTCGATCACTTCTTTTATTGCTTTGTCCGGGGTTACGTCTCGATTCATTGATCCTGTGGTTTCCACTATATGGTCGGTATCGGTCCCTAATCGGACTTTGTTCTCGATTGATGTCCCTTCTAGCAGCGAGTTCAGAACCCAACTGATCATCTTCGACTCTAATTTTTGACTGGTACCGATTATGTATGTCGGCCCAAGTAATAGCTGGGTACTCGATCAGGTTATGCTTCAACCGCCGTGAAACCGTCGAACTTCGTTCGTTCAAACCTTGAGTGAAAGCCTGAACAGCCCAATCATCTGTGACTGGTGGCAGATCCATTCGTTTCTTTTGAAAATGAGATACGAACTCCCTTAGCATGTTGTTATCCTTTTGTCTTACTTTGAACATGTCCGACTTCCTGGTCTCGACCTTTATGGCCCCGACTTGTGCTTTTACGAAGAAATCTGCAAGCATAGCGAATGAATCGATAAGTAAGGCCATTAATTGAGAGTTCGCTGTCGCTAATTCGAAATCAAAGACACTTTCAACAACAAGTGTAAGAGGGTGTGTTTAGCAGATTCATACCAAATAATTACTGTTATCCTTAGCCCCACGGTGGGCGCCAAAGTGTTTATCCGAAAAATGGATAGAGTTGAATTTGTACGTAGTTCTAAGGGTATGTGGTATAACTTGACACAAATCGTAAGAGTAAAATGGAAATATCGAATATTGATTGCAAAGAATAAAAAATAAGCAAAGTTGGAAAGAAGATGATTTATGGATTAAGCAAGATGAATCAATCTATAAAGCTAAAAAGGATAACTCTTCAATATAGGAGTGTATGATATCTCAGTTACCATATATGCAGAAACTTTGTCCTTACATAAATAATAACCATTTCCTTTATAGTGGAGAGATCCTACTTTAGATATAATTAAAAATACATAGTGAGAGACCCATGATAAATCAGCTTTTCCATAATTCCTGCCAGGATTCTCTCCTCTAGTGCGGTTGCAACGGCTCTTGTCTGTGAGCTTGATATTGACTCGAGCTCGATATAGACTGGAGCTCTCGATCTTGACTCGAGCTCTATTCTGATTCGGAGCCTTGTATTGATTCGGGGTCAGTGTTAGTCAATTTTTGCCTCATAAGCTCGATAACTTCACTTCGCATCATAGTTCGATTTGGATTCGATATCGAGCTCGAAATTGATTGGTCCCTAAGGCTCGAAACTTGATGACCTGACTTCGGACCTCAACCTGATATTATGAAGACACTCTTCGATCCAATGCATTATCATTTTGACCAGTTCGTACGAAGGACTAACCGGTTTTTACCATATACAACTTTATAGAAGTGCATGTGTATACTAGTTTTAGTATGCGTGCGTTGTACGCGTGTACCGCACCAGATATATAAATTTTATAATATTTATTATATGCAAGCATGGAAAAATAATAGAAGAAATAGCTTGACAAAAGTTGACACATAAAGTCTAATGCAATATGGCGACAGTCATGTTCAACGAAAGTTCACAATCAAGAACACCAAAATAAGGATTAATTGAACATTAATGAAAATTTTAAATACTAATAAAAATACAAAAAAAAATTAGAAAGAGAAGACCCCGAACAACAAAGATATGATGAAAGCGTGGAATTGTAGCTACTACTTTTAAAAGTACTCATATATAATTCGAAACAAAAAGAAGAAATTATATAAGGTCAAATTGTATATAGTTCAAATAGACCATAAAAATTAATTATTAAAAAATTAAGACTCCTAAATCGAAAAGGAGTTCACAATTACCAATTATAAATTTATAAAGAATAATCTGTCAATTTTTATTAATTAAAAAGAACCATAGATTTTATTAACTAAAAAACCCCTCCTAAACCTAATAGGAGAAATTTCATACTCCTAAATATAAATAAAGTTAGAAAATAAACGAAACCTAGTTACTTCAAAATATACAAAGTTTCCTAATTTATCAACTAAAAACAATTCTCCCAAACCTAAAAGGTGATTATTCCTAAATAGTAGGAAATTAATTAAGATAAATTATTCTTAAATATTATAAAAATAATTAAATAATTTTTTTGTTCAGTGTGAACTCTATTTTAAAAGGATAAAAAAGACGAACGATATTTCGCTAAGGGCCTTCGTGCTTTTAATATAGTGTGTATATATATGTATATCTATATTATATTAAAAGAAGGGTAGTGAAACATGAGGTTAAACCAAATGGCATATTAAGAAAATGCCACTTGACTCTTTTAACAAATTCGAAATAGGTTTTAGTACATGGTTATTGGATTTGCCTTTGACTAGATATCATTTGAATTTAGTTTCTAAGATTATGCACGTTTGAGTTATTATGTAAGGAAATAATAATTTATTTTTGGTTTACTAAAGAAAATTACCGGCCCATATGATATCCTCATTAAATGCTACATTAAAAACAATTAGGTTATATGTAAGGAAAAGAAGGAGTCAGTTTTGGTTTACTTTACACGTTTAAAATAAGACTTGGTTATTACCAAAAAGTAAATAATAATAAGACTTGGTTGTTCCTCGCTTTCAAAAATATATTGATGATTTTTTATTTTAACGTACAAAGTAAACTAAATTATGTGCATTCATAACTTGCAACATTTATCTTTTAAAAGTTAAAGTAAATTCTCTAAAACCAGATATTTCAATAAAAATAACCATTACTAGAAGTTTCAATAATAAACTACCATGAAATTTTGGTGAAGTACTATAAAGTATGATCATATGCACTTATTTTTTTTTTCTATTTCTATTATTGAATACAAAATTAAATAAATTATCCTGCTCGGGAAAATAATTTAAAATGAGGGGGTAAAAATAGTGTGAGGGTATTTAAATTAATCTAAAAATATAACAAGGCAAGCAAATAACTGATAATCCAGAATATTATTAATAAAATTAAACACTATAGAATGGAATGTTAAAATAAGGAGAGATTTTATTTCATTAGAAGGAAAAATCATTTTCCTCTATATTAAGTAAATTTTAATTGGAGTAGTTGATAAGGATATAAAGTAAATAGCAAGCTAATAAAAAGTTACATAATAGCGTAACAATATTAAGTGATGGATAGTGTAATAACAATCGATAAGGAACAAAAAAAGAGATAAAATAAATAAATAAATAATTTCAGTGTAGAGATATAAAAGGATAAAATATTTGAATTTGCTATGAGAAAGTTTTTTGAATTATGACGAGAAAAGTCATACAATACTTACATTTTTTGTCTATTATTGAATTAAAAATACTTATAACCTACTAGGGAAAATAATTTAGAAAAAGGGGTAGAAATAGTGTGAGGGTATTTATACTTTAAATTAATCTAAAAATATGATAAACCAACCAAATAACTGATAATCCAAAATATTATTGATAAAATTAAACACTATAGAACAAAATACTAAAAATAAATAGAAATTTTATTTCAATAGAAAGAAAAATCATTTTCATCTATACATAATATTTTGTAATTGGAGTAGCGGACAAGGATATAAAGTAAGTAGCAAGCTAATTAAAAGTTACATAATAGCGTAACATTTTAAGTGATAGATAATGCAATAACAATCGACAAGGAACAAAAACAAGAGATAAAATATATAAGTAAATAATTTCAGTGTAGAGATATAGAAGGATAAGATATTTGAATTTGCTATGAAAAAGTTTTTTGAATTATGATTATAAAAAAAAGTCATACAATATTTATATTTTCTGTCTAAAACTGAATAAAAAATACTTATAACCAAGTTTAAGACTGATATATTATTGATAAAAGCAAGTTCAAGACAGTAGACAAGAAACAAAAAAAGAGGAAAAGTATGTAAATAAATAATCTCAGAAATATAGATGGAAAAGATATCTGAAATTTAATATGAGAATATTTTTTGAATTGTGATGATAAAAGTTATATTAGACTAATATTTCCTGTCTATTATTGAATTAAAATACTTATAATCAAGCTATAAGTATTTATTTGTCTATTATTGATCACTAACCTTAGCAATTTACAATAAGTAAGATTTTTTTGGGGATAAGACTTATTTGAATTTGAGATAAAAAATATTTTATATTATGATGAGGCCGTGGTAAGACCACGTCTTATTTTTCTAGGAATCTGGATCTCATAACTGTTATCCATCTTCTCCCTCCTATACTCGGAAAGGAGTTATATAATATCCAAGTTCAAGGCTGATATAAACTCATCATTTATATTGCTATAGTAGTATTTGGTGGAATACAACAGATAGTATAAGTAGTTTATTCTACGAATGACGTTGACTCTATCTGATGCAAGAATACCGTTTAAGTTCTAGCGAAGATAATTTTTTGTTGTTATATCTTTTACCATAATGATTAACAAAAATTTAGGCCAATTATTACTTCATGTGGAGTTACATCGAAGAAATCAATATTTACACATGAATAATTGTATGTTGCTCTTTCACGAAAGTAAAAGGGGTTAGATTTTTTGGTTTATGATGGACAAATATTAAACGAAACTATAAATATAGTGTATAAAGAAGGGTTTTCGTAATTTAATTTGAGAGTTTTAGTTAGACAATTTAAATTGTTTGCATTACAAACTATATGGTGATTTATGTTTCATGTCACTAAAATGTTATAATGATAGATTCATATATCTTTAGCTTTAAGGAATAAATTTTAGATATGAGGAACAGAGCCAATCAAAGACCCGACGAACGTTTCACTTTTAAGACTCAATAGTGATAAAATTAGTTTGCAATAATTAATTTCTATTGATATAAATCGCGCATTGCGCGGGTACTGATACTGGTATATTATAATATAAAAATAATAACATGTGCACGAATCATACAAAAAATAATTTACTTGAAAAAGTAAAAGACGTAAAGATATATTACATATATAATATTACTATGATAGAACATACACAGAATGGTAAAAATAATATTTTAGTTCCTAATAATTCAAAAAAATATACTATGAATAAAACATTATTTAAAAAAAACTAAAACTAGATAACAAGTCACAAATACTTATCATAAAAAATCCAGAATAGAGTCCGCAAAATAATATCTAAACTAGAGTTATAGTAAATCAAAAACTAACTTGAAAAAAATAAATAAAAGATGCAAAAACAAAATGAAGCATAAAGAAGGAAAATGCAAGCACAGAAGAGGTGTATTTATTACTTAGTCAACGAGAAAAAGTAAAGATTACGAAATTAGGATAAATATTAATAAACTTTTGACTTTTTAGATTTTTAGTTTGAGAATTTACTATGAGTTAACTTTTGCATATTAAGTTTTAAAAAAAAAGTTATTAATCATTTTTTGCTCAAATTGAAAAAATTTCTCGGGGCTTATGCTCAAAATGAACACCCAGAACGATGGGACTTATGCCTAGGTGAACGCCAACGCCCGGAAGGTTCAGGCTTATGTCCCATGATTCTTAAGCCCTGTCACTACACCTCGATGTGTTTTTTGTATGCCTTACTCTATGGCTCGCCCAAAAATCACCTTTTAAAATACTGATATTATCTAAATATGAAAGCTTAAAGCACGATAATTGGTGATAAAAGACATATACCGTTGGTTTCTCATCCGGTGTTCGGTACTATATTGCGGCCTAATTTGCGCCCAAAAGACCACAAAGGGGGTAAACCTCTCTAATAAAGGTGACTTTATACCAAAATTTCAACCAAAGACCTTTAATTAAGGATAAAGAAGTACTTACCACTCAACCACAACCTTAATTGGTGTATATCATTTCTCTGCCCATGAACAAATTAATATTCTTCCATTTCTTGCACCCCATTATGTAATTGAGGCTGTAAGGCCGGCTCTTCCATGTACGTATTCATTTCTTGGCTTTTAATACGCAAATATGGATTTATTCTAACCTCGCAGAAGTGAATTAATTTATAAAATAATTCTAATTTCTTGCCATCTTCCCACCAAGTTGTAATAGTACAAATTAGTTAACATTCCAAAAAGGAGAAGAGAAAGAAGATTGGAGATGATGAAAATTATTATCGAAGAATGCACACATCCCAGTGAGATGGTAAAAATTTATCGATTACCGAATATTTAATCAAACTAGTAAAAGTATGACATGTATGCATATATATATTTTTCACTTAATCATGATTAATTGATGGATCATCTGTCAAATAGTTAGACGCGATAGTAAACATGAACCGCAAAAGAAGATGTTAAGACCAAACTAATATTACCACCAAGAGCGTAGGGCTAAACAGCTATTCATGAATAATAGCTTTAAAGTGCTAAAGGAATATAATGACGGCTAGATTTGAACTATTTTTCGTATCCCTTGTATCAGAACATTTTCTGTAAAAAGTGAACTTCCCCATCTATTTATTCAAATACAAGAACAGCCTACACAAGAAGATACGGAAAAAAAATGCCGTCCTACTTTGATCTCCAGAAAACTTGAAGTATTTTTGTTGGATAAATTCCACAAGGGCTACACATTATCCAACAATAAAGTGAAAGAGTACTAATTCCAAGTTACCTGAGCCATATAAAGATATGATAAAACTAAAGCTCAGAATTATAATATTGCCAAGTAAAATTAGGTTTCAGTATGTACGAAGTGACAACGGGAACTCACCCAGTATAAATGGCATAGTTTTGATTCCTCCAAGTTGCTTCTTTTTGCTGATTATTGTCTCCATCTCTTCCTCTTTGCAATTTTCAACTACTTTCTTCTCTACTTCCATGGTCTTCTAATCCATTTTTCCCTTTGTATACGGTTAAAACCGATCCTCGATCATGAAGATCGATCGAGGATGGCATCTCAGTCAAGGGGTATCTTCATGGAGAACCCGAACGAATTCCGAGATGGGGGCGTCGAGCTCGGGGCGTCCGAATCGACCGAGGTAACATCGACCGATACAGGTCCCGAACATCGATGCCGGAAAGTGATCACCAAGCTCGAAACCAAGGCCGAGGTTCCGATCCGACACCGAGCTCGAGTCGGTATCGAGCTTACAGACAAATAGCTGTTACAACCGCATCAAAGGAGAGAATCTTGGCGAGAATTAAGGAGGAGACACACCATCATGGGTCCTCCACTAGTAATATTATTCCATTATGTTGCTATAGATAAAGTAGTGATCCTTGGCTATAAAAGGCAAGATAGATTGTAATAGAAGACATCTTCCCTGGGATTAAGAATTCATTGTGTTTATCTTTCTAAAGCTCACTAAGTATCTTTGTTCATCATTTTCTATTTTGCATCATAAATACGTGTATTGTTATCTTTAGATCAAAGGAATCTACTTACCCTTAGAACCATACATAAATTCAACGTTATCCGATTTTTCGGGTAAACAGTTTGGCGCCTACCGTGGGGCTAAGGATAACAAGTGATTATTTGATACAAATATACAGTACACTCCAGCTTACAACTTCATACCAGCAATGGCTCTGCCAATCGACTTCGAAGCTGGCCTTCAGGATGAAACCAACAACATGGTGCCCGTGGCCGAAAGGCTACCCAACAACGTCAACGAGGCTCGAATCGAGGAACCCGAAATTCGAGTCGAAGTACCAGTAGATATCAATTCACGAATAGCTCTAGAAGCGAATCAGCGTTCCGAGCAGGAAAGAAGCATTCAGGGTGGCGCTCGACCCATAGCCCGAGACACCCATAGCACGGGGAAAATCGGGGTCAGCTTGCATATGATTTTCGAAATGCTACAAGCCTAACAAGTAGCGATAGCTCAGTTGCAGAGCCAAACTCATTTGCAAAGTAATCCAAACTCCAATCCACTTCTTCGAGAAGTAACCCCCAGAACGGAGCCCGACACAGTGAAATCGAACGAGCGAGAATCAGGAACCGCTCCTGAAATTGCTAAACTGCTCGAGGAACTCACAAAACAAGTCGAAGCCAACGACAAAAAATTCGAAATATATGATGCTAGGATCGATCAGATCCCGGGGGTTCCGCCCATGATGAAAGGGCTGGATTCGAAGAAATTCATACAAAAGCCTTTTCCATCGAGCGCGGCCCCGAAACCAATCCCAAAAAAGTTCCGTATGCCCGTAATTCCCAAATATAATGGTACGACCGATCCTAACGAACATCTCACCTCCTATACATTTGCCATCAAAAGCAATGATTTGGAAGACGATGAGATCGAGTCCGTATTATTGAAAAAGTTCGGAGAGACCCTCGCAAAAGGAGCAATGATCTGGTATCACAACTTGCCACCAAATTCTATCGATTCTTTTGCCATGTTAGCAGATTCGTTCGTAAAAGCACATGCTGGTGCCATAAAGGTCGCAACGAGGAAATCGGATCTATTCAAAGTAAAACAAAGGGGTGACGAAATACTGAGGGAATTCGTATCCCGGTTTCAAATGGAACGCATGGATTTGCCACCAGTCACAGACGACTGGGCCGTACAAGCTTTCACCCAAGGGTTGAACGGACTGAGTTCGACAGCATCACGTCGGCTGAAACAAAGCTTGATGGAATATCCTGCGATAACCTGGGCGGATATACACAATCGGTATCAATCAAAAATCAGAGTCGAAGATGATCAATTGGGATTTCCGTATGAACCCACGCGTCAGAACCGCACAACCACTAAAATTCTGAAGGAAACCAACAGAGAACAAAGGTCAAACAGAGACCGATACCAGCCGTACGTCACAGATCGGGTGAACCACGGTTCGGCACATGAGACAGTTAGGAATAACCGCAGGTATGATCGGGGGCAAAATTCTCGGGGACTTAGGAGCAAGAGAGGATTTGATAAATATGTCGATCCTATAGAAGTTCCTCGATTATCGGAATATAACTTCAACATCGATGCATCCGCCATCATATCGGCCATCGGACGCATCAAAGATACCAGATGGCCTCGACCCATGCAGACCGATCCAGCCCAAAGGAATCCCAATCAAATATGCGAGTATCATGGCACCCATGATCACAAAATGGAAGAATGCAGACAATTAAGAGAGGAAGTAGCCCGCTTGTTCAACAAAGGGCACCTTAGGGAATATTTGAGTGATAGGGCGAAGAACCATTTTAAAAACAAGGACTTCGGCAAGCAAAACGAAGAAGAAGAACCACAACACATCATTCACATGATCATCGGCGATGTCGATACCCCTCAGGGACCTATGCTCAAACGCACTAAAACGTCGATTGTGAGGGAAAAGTGATCTCGAATTCAAGATAACACTCCTTCAGGGACTTTATCGGTCAATGATGAAGATGCAGAGGGAATCATCCAACCCCATAACGATGCACTGGTAATATCCGTACTCATGAATAAAATTAAAATTAAGCGTGTGTTAATTGATCCAAGTAGCTCGGCCAATATCATCAGATCGAAGGTTGTAAAATAGCTCGGCCTACAAAACTGGGTCGTATCCGCAACTTTGGTTTTAAACGGATACAATATGGCATGCGAAACCACCAAAGGCGAGATAACCCTACCGATAAACGTCGCCGGAACAATTCAGGAAACAAAGTTTCACGTGATCGAAGGCAATATGAGATATAATGCCCTTTTCGGAAGGCCGTGGATCAACAACATGAGAGCTGTACCTTCGACCCTACACCAGGTCCTCAAATTCCCAACACCGACAGGTGTCAAAATAGTGTACGGAGAACAACCAGCCGCAAAGGAAATGTTCTCCATCGAGGAAGCAAAACCAACATCTTCGTCTTCGCCGGTGAATGGATCGGGTTCAAAATGAGGCACAGTCGAAGACCGGAACGCCAAATAGCAACCAAAGACATCGGCCTCGACCCAGCCAGATAAGCAGAGCATCGAAGAAGATAATGATCAGTGGATCCCTCGATCCTTCGTGACCCCCGATGACTCCGATGCCACCAAATCAACTATTGAGGAATTGGAGCAAATCATTTTGATCGAACACTGGCCCGAATGAAAGGTATACCTGGGAAGGTGTTTGAGCCCCGAACTCAGGAAGAAAATCATTCAATTTCTTATCGATAACATCGATTGCTTTGCTTGGTCCCATTTAGATATAACAGGAATTCCGCCGGACATAACGACACATCGACTAAGTGTGTCCCCTAGATTCAGATCGGTGAAGCAAAAAAGAAGACCCCAATCGGAGGTGAAGCACGCATTCATAAAAGATGAGGTAACTAAACTGCTCAAAATAGGATCCATTAGAGAGGTAAAATACCCCGAATGGTTGTCCAATGTGGTCGTAGTGCCTAAAAAGGGAAACAAACTTAGAATGTGTATAGACTACAAGGACTTGAACAAAGCATGCCCCAAAGATTCTTATCCACTGCCCAACATCGATGCCTATTCAGGGTATAATCAAATCCAGATGAACCCGGAAGACTAGGAAAAGACTTCGTTTGTGACCAGATATGGAACATATTGTTATAATGTAATGCCTTTCGGGCTAAAAAATGCAGGAGCTACTTATCAACGCCTAGTAAATAGAATTTTCGAAGAACAAATAGGTAAATCAATGGAAGTCTATATTGATGACATGCTAGTCAAGTCCCTGCGCGCAGAGGACTATTTGACCCATTTGCAGGAAACATTCGATATTCTGAGGAAATACAACATGAGGCTCAACCCCAAAAAATGTGCTTTCGGAGTCAGCTCGGGTTAGTTCCTCGGCTTCATGGTGTCAAATCGGGGAATCGAGATTAACCCAGACAAAATCAAGGCCATTGAAGACATCACTATCGTGAACATTGTGAATGTTGTACAAAGGTTAAAAGGAAGAATAGCAGCCTTAGGCCGATTCTTTTCGAGATCATCAGATCGAAGCCACAAATTTTTCTCTCTACTCAAAAAGAAGAAACGACTTCGCTTGGACACCGGAATGCCAACTAGCGTTATAAGAACTGAAACGATATCTATCGAACCCATCACTACTGTACACTCCAAAAATCGACGAAAAACTTTACCTGTACTTGGCAGTATCAGAAGTCGCCATAAGCAGTGTCCTGGTTCGAGAAGAGGAAGGTACGCAATTTCCTATTTACTACGTAAGTCGGACCTTAGGGGAAGCGGAAACTAGATATCCGCACTTGGAAAAATTGGCGCTTGCGCTGATTAGTGCCTCTAGGAAGTTACGACCATACTTCCAATGCCACCCCATAAGCGTATTAACCACCTGCCCACTTCGTAATATTTTACATAGGCCTGAACTATCGGGCCGATTGGCCAAATGGGCCATCAAACTCAGCGGGTATGATATCGAATATCGACCTCGAACGACCATCAAGTCTCAAATTTTAGCAGACTTCGTGGCCGATTTCACGCCGACCCTCGTACCCGAAGTCGAAAAAGAACTACTGTTGAAATCAAATTTATCAACGAGGGCATGGATCCTCTTTACGGACGGAGCTTCGAACGTAAAGGGGTCCGGGCTAGGCATAGTTTTAAAATCTCCCACGGGTAACATTATTAGGCAAGCTATTAAAACTATCAGGTTAACTAACAACGAGGCCGAGTATGAAGCCATAATTGCAGGTCTCGAGCTAGCTAGAAATTTGGGAGCGGAGGTCGTTGAGGCCAATTGCGACTCTTTACTAGTGTGGTAAGTCAAGTAAACAAAACCTTCGAAGTCCGAGAAGGCAGAATGCAAAGGTATTTGGACAAACTGCTTATCACTTTGAACCATTTCAAACAATGGAGTCTACGACATGTTCCACGAGAACAGAATAATGAGGCCGATGCGCTTGCTAATTTGGGATCATCGGTCGAGGTGAATGATTTGAACTCGGAAACTGTCGTTCAACTTTCAAGATCTGTAATCGAAGAAGGGCACGCCGAAATAAATTCTACTAGCTTAACCTGGGATTGGAGAAACAAGTATATTGAATACTTAAAAAACGGAAAGCTCCCTTCAGACCACAAAGAGTCCAGGACCCTTCGAACTAAAGCTGCTCGATTTACTTTGACTGCGGACGGAACGTTATATCGAAGAACATTCGATGGACCGATGGCGGTATGCATAGGTCCGGGAGATACCAATTACATCCTCCGGGAAGTACACGAGGGCACTTGTGGCAATCACTCCGGTGCCGACATGTTAGTTCGAAAAGTGATCAGAGCAGGGTATTATTGGATCAATATGGGCAAAGACGCAAAAGAATTTGTTCGTAAATGCGATAAATGTCAAAGGTTTGCTCCAATGATCCATCAACCCGGAGAACAACTTCACTCGGTCCTATCCCCATGGCCATTCATGAAATGGGGAATGGACATCGTCGGCCCCCTACCATCGATCGTGCTACGCTTTTAAAACAGTATTCGAGGCTTTCGACCCTTAGCCCGAACGGCCCCGAACGGCCTCGAATACTGGGGGGGCACCAGGCCCTCAAATACATCGAGTTCAGATGCAACAAAGTCTTCTCACAACAATAGAGGAAAAATTATAAGAGCCAAAATGGTCAAAATGAACCATGCTCATATAGATTGCCCCAAAACATATGTACAATGACTTGAGATTTATTATGCAACCAGCCTACGGGCATATCGAGTTATCTCGAGATCGAAATATTAAGCCTACGGGCTAGTTCTATATCGAGTTCGAAATACTCAGTCGACCGTTGAGCCTACAGGCTACTTCAACATCGAGTTCGAAATAATCACTCGAATATTAAGCCTACGGGCTTCCACATTATCTCGAGTTCGAAATAATCACTCGAATATTAAGCCTACGGGCTTCCACATTATCTCGAGTTCGAAATAATCACTCGAATATTAAGCCTACGGGCTACCACATTATCTCGAGTTCGAAATAAACACTCGAATATTAAGCCCATGGGCTACTTCTATATCGAGTTCGAAATAAACACTCAAATGTTAAAGCCTACGGGCTGCCGAGTTTGAACAAGGACCCAATCGAGTTTGAAACATTGAAAAAGCTACGTTTACTCAGAGTTTACGTTAACCACCACATTATCATCAACTCAACAAGTAAAACGTCACTCCAAATCTGATCGATCAAAATCGACCTTGTTATATATATACAAAATTGCTTACGCAATTAATTTACAGATATGGAGAATTAGACTCTAAGCTTCTGGGTCGGGGTCTTCCCCACCCTCGGACCCGCTTTTGCTACCATCATCGTTATTATCGTCATCATTGATTCGGTCGAACCTTAGAAAATCACATCGTTTCTCGTCATCTCCTTTCCAAAAAATGAGGGGGCTATCTGTATACGGTTAAAACCGATCCTCGATCATGAAGATCGATCGAGGATGGCATCTCAGTCAAGGGGTATCTTCATGGAGAACCCGAACGAATTCCGAGATGGGGGCGTCGAACTCGGGGCGTCCGAATTGACCGAGGTAACATCGACCGATACAGGTCCCGAACATCGATGCCCGAAAGTGATCACCAAGCTCGAAACCAAGGCCGAGGTTCCGATCCGACACCGAGCTCGAGTCGGTATCGAGCTTACAGACAAAAAGCTGTTACAACCGCACCAAATGAGAGAATCTTGGCGGGAATTAAGGAGGAGACACACCATCATGGGTCCTCCACTAGTAATATTATTCCATTATGTTGCTATAGATAAAGTAGTGATCCTTGGCTATAAAAGGCAAGATAGATTATAATAGAAGAGATCTTCCCTGAGATTAAGAATTTATTGTGTTTATCTTTCTAAAGCTCACTAAGTATCTTTGTTCATCATTTTCTATTTTGCATCATAAATACGTGTATTGTTATCTTCAGATCAAAGAAATTTACTTACCCTTAAAACCATACATAAATTCAACGTTATCCGATTTTTTGGGTAAACACCCTTTCTGGCTAAACGATATGTAAGAAAGAAAGGGCTTCTTGCTAGAAGCGGCTACTAGCTAGTGACTTGAAGTTTATTTTGCGAAAGAAGAAGCAAAGCGCAATGCTAAGATGAATGAGCCAAACAAGATTGTGGGGACTATTTATAGAAAATGGCTGGCATGTGAAGTGTGTCTGATTTTATTGTTTGATTGCCCCATTATTATTATTTTTTTCTTTCTAATTATTTAAAATCTTTTTGGAACGTCATCTCATTCTAGATATGAGTCGCTTGTTAGAACCGTGTAATGTTTTCACTGGCTTCTCTTGAAATTATGTCGTGTTCTAACCAAAATGTGAATCTTGGTAAGTAATTTGAATAGTAGCTGGATAGTAGAACTAGACTATCGTTCTTTCTTAGGAAGGGAGGCAATGTGTCAAAATGGGTACTTCACAAAATCCGATAACCAATTAAATTACGAGTTCAACCATACTAGTTTCACTCAAATCCGACTATGAATCGATGTTCAAAACTCAAAAATTCACTTTATGAAAGTTTAGACAAACCCCCTCAATTTCTCTTTCAAAATCATCAATCAAATGCCAAAATCGAAGATGGATTCATGAAATATAATCAAAATCGAGTAGGAAATATTTACTCCAATCCATGTAGTAAAAATCGCCTCAAAAACCGCCTCAATCCGAGCTTCATAGCTCAAAATATGCTAAAATGTTAGAAACCTTCGAAATAGAGTACTTTATCGCGATTACAAAATTTTCTAGGTCAATTTTTACACTATGCGATTGCGGCCATCGATCGCGATGAACAAACATCCATAACCCTTCCCAAACTCTTTTCAGACAGCCTGTAGTATATCAGCCATAACGTATTGTACAAAACTCCAAATTACAAACGGTGTGATTTTCGGAAAAGTAGACACAAAGGGCTACGATTCTTTTTTGGATCATCTCCAAATTCCTTATAGATTGCAAGATATAAGTTTCCAAAGTCGGATCAGTGACAATAGAAATTCCTCTACGCGATCGCGAAACTGCCTCCGCGATCGCTAATCACAGGCCCATTTTTTCCCATTTTAATCTTCGCGATCGCAATGTGCACCCCTGAAGCTAAAAACCAGCAGCTAAAAATGGCCTAAAAACGGTCCGAAACAACCTCGAAACTTACCCGAGCCCCTCGGAACCCCGTCCAATCATACCAACAAGTCCCAAAATATAACACGAACCTATTCAAGGTGTCAAATCATGCATAAAAACATCATAATCACGAATCGCACCTCAAATCGAACTTAATAAACTTTGAATCTTTCAACTTCCAAAACTCGTGTGGAAACATATCAAATCAACCCGGAATAAGCTCAAATTTTGCACACAAGTCCCAAATGACATAACGAAACTATTAAAATTCTCGGAACCATAATCCGATCCTGATATCATCAAAGTCAACTCTCAGTCGAACTATGAAATTTTCAAACCTTCAAATTTCTAACTTTCGCTAATTAGCGCCGAAACCTTCTAGAAATATCCAAATGCAAATCCGGATACACGCCCGAGTCCAAAATCACCATCCGGACCTAACGAAACCATCAAAACTCCGGTCCGAGGTCAAATAAACAAAAGTCAAACTTGGTCAACGGCTCCAACTTAAAGCTTCAAACATGAAATTCATTCTTCCAAATCAATTCTGAAAAACCTGAAAACCAAAACCGACGATTCACACAAGTCATAATACATTATACGTAGATACTCAACACTTCAAATGGCTAAACGGAACGCAAATGCTCAAAATGACAGGTCGGGTCATTACATTCTCCCTCACTTAAACATACGTTCGTCCTCGAACATGCCAAGAGTAGTTCCTAAGTCGTGAAACCGCCGTGAAATCTTACCATGCACATACCCGAAATTACTTATAATACCCGAATCTCGCACCTTCACACTATATAAGTCTGAACAAGCTGTATCAAGCCATAACCATAACCCAAGATGAAATCACATGATATACCACGTAACTCGCATGCTCGTACCAAAATTTTCCGATCATAATAGCTGTTCAAAACAAACTCAGTACCAGTAATAAACCTCATATCAAACAAAACCTCATTCTAAAACCTTCGTACACTGCCAATGATGAAAGAAACACACAGAAACTCATAACCACTTGTCAGATCAACAAGTCATGGAGCTCTCTCACCCCAACCAGAAACCTAGCCACTTTCTAAGCCGACTTTCGATATTATTCTCCAAAATATACCGTGATCAAATCCGATAGTACCCATTCTAGGTCCAATGACCTCATCTCATTACATACAAGCTACTCTATTAACATGCCACACCAATACTACCTAGAGCCACAAACCGTGCAATCCGTGCACCAATACGCAAAAATTCCAATGCACTCAAAAATGGAAAATGTCTCAAATGAGAGAACCATCCCGCAAGCTCAACAAGTACCTCCGCCAACGCAATGCTAGAAACCCATCAAACATAGTAGAACCAAAACACACGAGTATGTCACTGAGGATCATATCCTAACATAGCCCCGCTGCAAGGCGTAACCCATCCAAACACCAGCCCAGATGAAATACCTCTAGCCACCATGCTCAAAATTAACAACTACATGCAATTCGATATCAAATACATGAAGTGTATGACCATAACCATGAAGAAGCAAATAACACAATACTACAACCCGAAAAGTCCTTAACCAAGGCGCAATCAACCATTCAACACCCACATAACTATCTCACTCAAATTTCGCTATAAGACCCAAACAGAACTGCACCATGTGTTCTTATAACAAAAAAATCACAACCTCTCGTAACATAGAAGAGTAGCACAGCGAACATGTAAGGACATGAACAAGCTCAACTCTAACTGAATGCCATACCCCTCAACACAACAGTTTTGGGTCAACGAATTCGATACGGTGTAGAATACCCATCCTCATTGGGCTTATCAATGGACCCCCAAATCAATTCCGGTCATCCCCAGATAGATAAATAACCCTCCAAAAGTCCACAATGACCTAACTATAACACATGGTACCAGTTGGATAACTTTGGCCACATCTACATAGTCTACAACCACGAAATAATCTGCTCTTGAGAACTTCCAATCTCCTAATTCATAGAACACCTGAATCACCATAATCCATCCCAACTTCACCACTCGAATTATTAGCACATCTCTCATACACAATCATCCCACGAGAAATAATTCAAAAATTCTTCTGCTCCACATCGCAAAAATCTGAATATAAGCAGTCGATCAACCAGGCGAGTACCGCAATACCAATAAAGCATTCGCAAGCCAAAATACAATGCATTTTTTGAAATGCGCACTCTCCTTAGGAAATACCAAGTAGTAATAGCATTCATCTAGTCATCTAAAATCGTCCATGTTATTTAAGAATTCATGACCTTCCCTTCCAAACTGAACCGTGGCCTTGCACATGCAAATCCCAATCTCACACCACGCGCCGCCTCTATTAGGCCATCATATGAAAACACAGGAACCTCATTACCAACTTTGAGTCACAAGCAAAATATATACCCGATCAGTCAGAAACCTTTCACTTGATCCCATCCAGGAGAAAATCATAATACGCTATATATCTCTCATATTTGTAGATAAATCCATTTCAAGTTATGGCAAAAATCGTCGAGAACACTCCGAAGCCCATTTACACATAACCAAGCCATTATAATTGAATCCTCTAACTCGACCAACCCACGCAGGTCACCAAACCCAAGAGTATTGCCACCAAAACATCGGTAGAGCCTCACCACATCATAAGTACCCAAAGAATCGATCATATCCATTACCGTGTTGATCCCACCTACTACCAAGCTATCCTATTTCTCCGAGTTCCTTCTGAATTACCCAGAATTTGACATTTATCCTTGCCAGAACACCGCGATCCTTATCCAATGTTTGCCACCAGAGATCCTATCATAAGACTACATCGCCCTAAGGCCCATAAGTCATTGTATTCTCTTTTAAGCATCCCAAAAGTACCACAACTGAGACACCCACTCAGAAGAGACCTTCTATGAATTTAAAATTGTTCCTTTTACCTCTCTTATACTGAAATGTAAAATCCATAGTCATACAGAAATACCACAAGTCCCGACACCATCTAATGCAAATCTCAGATTCTAGCCATATTACAAGTCCGGAAAATTCTCAATTGCTACACATAAGTCTTGAACCCATTAGAACCTTCTTGAGTGTCACCCACTCTGCTTAAATCTCAATTGCACTGCCCAAACGGGCCGAACGACTTGTGCCCCATTAGCACGATAACACCCAAACAAGTAACCCACACCTCTAAGCAACCGAGTGAATCCCTACTCAATGCACACTACATCTGTCACGAATAACAAACTCAAATCATTCCACGATTTCCATATACCCATAAAGTGTAATACACCATGCATCCAGAAATTTCCTTGTTTAAGTCATCCTCAAAACCAGCCATTGCAAGATAGTCGCTCCACAAGTATGCCTCAGACCGAAACCAATACAACACGTAACCATGTAATCAAATCATCGATAAACGACTCCCCTACTAAGCTCGAAACCACAGAATAAAATATCTGATAACCCACAATATCCATACTCTATTACTGCCATAATACCGTAGTGAGATTCAACTAGATCCTTCATAAGCTCAGGTAATACAAACCATATAATACCTCAAATCATCCTCTAAGTTCTCATTCATCCTCGTGACAGTCAAGTGAACTTCCTCAACTAATCCAAACTCAAATATCAACACATATAACTCACTAGTAGAAAAGAAAGCCTCCACACTACATTATAAAGATCATACCTCCATAGATTACCCCGCAGGTTATAATCCACCTGCTTAGCCTCAAACTGACATCTCTTTATCTTCTTTCACAGCCACAACTACTACGCAATCACTTAATCTTCCTGAGTCTGAACTCATCAACAAGACATGAAAATCTACTTTGTTTCCACAAATGAAATAACACGAAAGAATCTCTCAAAACCTTCATAACCCAGGACTGTATGACACATCCACAGAAATTGAGCATCCAATAGTCCTTTTTACATCTCAAGAAAACTCTTCTCAACACATTCAAACCATCTAAACACTTCCCGCAGTCACATCATACTCATCATATAGCCATTCAACCGCTTATCGAGCCATAAATTCCACTCATAAGGACACTACCAGACATATGAGTCCAAAAGCATATAATCACACAACTGAAACTATCGAGCCTAAGCTGCGGTCTAAACCTGACCTCAAGTCCTACAAACTGGCCCATTACCAAAACACAAGAAACATATCTCGTACCTCATCCATAGAATCACAAGCCGTCGATGCACATCTGATACCGAGCGCTCACATACGCATACGAGTGACTGGAAGGAATTTAAAGAGTTATGCTTCAAGCTAAATCAATGCCGCACGATAAGGAAAGAAAGATGGGAAGTTTATCTTAAATGCTCT
This sequence comes from Nicotiana tabacum, assembly GCF_000715075.1. Taxonomy (NCBI): domain Eukaryota; kingdom Viridiplantae; phylum Streptophyta; class Magnoliopsida; order Solanales; family Solanaceae; genus Nicotiana; species Nicotiana tabacum. Next base: position 74,469,381 of record NC_134091.1, on the reverse strand, counting down.
GCAGCCTCTCAAAGATAAGTATGGACGTCACCATACCGATCCGCAAGACTCTACTAGAAACTTGCTCATGACTTGTAGAACCTATGAACCTAGAGCTCCGATACCAACTTGTCACGATTAAAATCCAACTAGTCGTGATGGAACCTAACCTCACCCACTAGGTAAGCCAAATACAACAATCTGATTCAAAGGAGATTTAACTGAGAAACTAACGATAATACAACTGGATTTATTACACTTCCCAAGGACTGGTAGTACAAATTATGAGCTTCTAAGATTTAGAATTTACAAAGCTGGTATGAAATAAAATATATCATCTGTTTGAAATATACATGAACAGACTAATAATTCTAAAGCTACCAAGATCAAGAGGTAGCTATGACCGGATCGCAGGTACATCTTCAATGCCAGCTCTCACTATACGCAGCAACATCAGTATCTAAAATCTACACGCAAGATGCAGAAGTGTAGTATGAGTACATCTGACCCTATGTACTCAATAAGTAACAAACCTAACCTTAGGTTGAAAGTAGTGACGAGCTTGGACAACGGTCAAAATCCAACACCAACAGTCAGGAAACAAATCAGAACAATATAAATAAAACAATACAAGTAATAACTCAAGATATGATGCTTCGTTCGTTCACAATTCCGGAAAAATAGGCATGATTTTTTTAAATGATAGTAAAACACTATTCTTTTCACCAAATCACCAAAAATATGAGTAAGTCTGAAAACTGTGATTTTTCCCAAAACATTCAACAACAGATAAGAAATTTCATTATCAGATGGCATGAGGAAAAGTATATCTCTATGCCTACATGTAAATATGCACGCCAATGCAATGCAACATAGTGATAAAATCATATGCATGCTCTTTGAGTAGAAATCTTACTCAGCACACTCAGTCACTCAATCCTCACTATCTCTCATTCCTCACAGTCACTCATTCCTCACAGTCACCAAATACTCCTAATCACTCCACACTCGCTCTGAGCACACGCACTCGGCACTCGCACTCAGTAGGTACCTACACTCACTGTGGGTGTGTAGACTCCGGAGGGGAAGATCCAGCCCAAGCGTTACAATAAGCCAATCATGACATGAATGAATAAAACATGTTGTGGTGTGCAGCCCGATCCCATAAATATCTTCACAATCAGGCCCTCGGCTTAACTTAATCATTAATCTCTCTAGTCTCTCGGGATCAAAAATATCATAAAAATCAGTCAAAAATGATAATATAATGTGTCAATGAATAACAACATAGACTGAGATATGATATAAAATGAATGAATATGATTGAGTATGAAATTATAATTTAAAAATATAACTCAACAGCATAAACTACCTAAGTTGATCCCAATAATACCAGCATATGCCTACGTATGATTTCCAACATGAGTCACAACTTAGTTTCTCTAACACATGAAAAATACATGGAAAATAACAAGTTATTTGAATACACAGCTCCACAGAATCGATTGTGTCACAATATTTATGGCGTACGCCCACACGCCCGTCACCTAGCATGTGCGTCACCTCCATACCAATCACATAACACATATATTCTGGGGTTCATACCCTTAACACCAAGTTTAGAAGTGTTACTTACCTCGAACAAGCCGTATCCAATACCGAGCAAGCCAAACAATACTCTGGAAACACCATCCCGCGCGTACCGATCTCTGAATGGCTCAAAACTAGCCAAAAGCAACTCGAATACATCGAATAATGCCTAAGGAAGCAATTTCAAATGATAAAGGTCGAATCTTTAACCAAAAGCCCAACGTTAACTAAAAATTCAAACCCGCGACCGCACCTCAGAACCCGACAAAACTCACAAAATCTGATAACCCATTCAATTACGAGTTCAACAATACTAGTTTCACTCAAATCTGACTCCGAATCGATGTTCAAAACTCAAAAAATCACTTTATAAAGTTTAGACAACCCCCCCCCCCCCCAATTTCTCTTTCAAAATCATCAATCAAATGCTAGGGGTACCCTTCGTGATCACGGTCACAACCCTCGTGATCGCGATTAAAAAATTTTCCAGGACAATTTTTACCTATGCGATCGCGGCCATTTCCCCGCGATCGCGATGAACAAACTTCCATAACCCTTCCCAAACTATTCTCAGACAGCCTATAGTATATAAGCCATAACGTTTTGTAAAAAACTCCAAATTACAAACGGTTTAATTTTCTGAAAACTAGACACATATGGCTAAAACTTTTATTTTTGGATCATCTCTGAATTCCTTATAGGTTGCAAGATATAAGCTTCCAAAATCGGATCGATGAGAGCAGAAATTCCTCTATGCGATCGCAAAAATGCCTCCGCGATTGCTAATCACAAGCCCATTTTTCCCATTTTACTCTTCGCGATCGCGACCAATTCTATGCGATCGTAATGTACACCTCTGAAGCCAAAAACTAGTAGCTAAAAATGGCCTAGAAATGGTCTGAAATCACCCCGAAACTCGCCCGAGACCCTCGGAACCCCGTCCGAACATACCAACAAGTCATAAAACATAACACAAACTTATTCGAGGCCTCAAATCACGCATAACAACATCAAAACCATGAATCGCACCTCAAATCAAACTTTATGAACTTTGAATCTTTCAACTTCCAATACTCGTGCCGAAACATATCAAATCAACCCGGAATGAGCTCAAATTTTGCACACAAGTCCAAAATGACATAACGAAGCTATTCAAATTCTCAGAACCACAATCCGAATCCGATATCATCAAAGACAACTTCCGGGCAAACTTATGATCTTTCCAAACCTTCAAATTTTCAACTTTCACCAATTTGCGCCGAAACCTTCTAGAAATATCCAAATGCAAATCCTGGCACACGCCCGAGTCCAAAATCACCATCTGGACCTGACGAAACCGTCGAAACTCTGGTCCGGGGTCAAATACATAAAAGTCAAACTTGGTCAACGCCTTCAACTTAAAGCTTCAAACATGAAATTCATTCTTCGAAATCAGTTCCAAATAAGCTGAAAACCAAAACTGACGATTCACACAAGTCATAATACATTATAAGAAGCTACTCATCACTTCAAATAGCTGAATGGAACGAAAATGCTCAAAACGACTGGTCGGGTCGTTACAGAAGTTTCTCTGGTTATTCTCAAGAGTTTAACAGTGCATATAGGTTATCAAAATGTTCATCAAGATTACTAGAATAACTAATTAATACATTGTTCTAATCTCAACACATTAAGGAACTTATAATTCCAGAATCCATTGATCAGTTATAGATTAATAACAAACACACAGAGATAGTCGATCATAACACATTAGAAATAGAGTTATTTAACCATGAGATAACAGAACAATCATACTAAATGAGACTCTTATCTAAACGTTAAGAATCCAAGACACAAGACTCCGACCAGTGTAGTGCTCAGAATCAGAAAGAATCAGAGAACTAGTTAGAAAGAAACCTAGTTTGATTTTCATGACTTGAAATTGATTATTTTTCAGTAATTTCGTATGTATGTTATCTTGTTGTTAAGTGAGGGCATTAAAATACCCAATTTATAGTGGCCATTGAAGCCTTAGGGTTTCACAGATTCAAACTCGGTAGTGGGAAATAATGATTACTAGATGATGCAAGCACGATCGAGTAAAATCAAAAATGAACAGAGGGGAAAGATCAATGAGAGTTTTACCTAAGTAGAAGACATCCATCACAGGCGAGAAGACCATTGGACAAAGACCGGAAATCCAGAGGTCATTGCATTTGACCTCTTGCTTCGAATAAACATCATGACATGCTCATTCATGCCCTTGATTTCGTTACAGCATCAAAAGATTTGAAGACTTGAGGTTTCATATTTGAGTCTAAGTCAGAAGACTCGAGATTTAAAATTCAAATGACGAAATAGGGAGATATCAGCGTGATACGCGGAGTTAGAAGGCAGAAAGAATGATTTGGGGACATGATTTACAACCTTGCACTATTTGGTGCAAGGTTTCTGGGATTGATGGGTCTGGAGTTTGAGAGAATTGCGAGAGGAAAGGGAAAGGGGGTGGATTCGATAGCAGGGAAATGATTTTAGGGTTTGGATAGGTTTAGGTCGTCTCTGGGGTTAAAGTTGGGGGAAGAGATCTGGGCCGTTGTTTCTTTAGATCAACGACCCTGAAAATTCAGACTTTAACAATTTAAAATGAGGAAATATATGGACCGTTAGATCTCCGAATGTGGAAATATTGCCTCTAAAATACATTTAAAATTAAAAAAAATAAGAGATGGAATGTGGACAGTTGATCAAGTAGACGGACGACCCAGATTAACTGTGTTTCTTGTGTGAGTGATATAGACGGGTTACATGGCTACTTTTAATTGGTTTAAAGAGAGTGGCATGGATTGTCAAAGTGGAATGAGATGGGGTATTTGGACTGCGTCAGATCCGTTTGGGCTTGGCATTTGGGCTGAAAATAATTTACGTAGTAGCCACTTTATAATTAATTAAGAAATTACAATTGTAACCTTTTCGTCTTTAACCCTTTCAAAATTAATTTAAATAAACTTAATTACCTTTGATAAAATGTAGTAGAGATTATAATCATTAAATACATTACTAATTACCGTACTTAATTAATTATTTATAAAAATACTTTATTTTCCAAATTATGACATTAATGTCGAATTATTAAAATGGTAGGCTAATTACCAAAATATTAAGGAGTAACTTGTTAAACTAATTATAAAACCTATGTACAGTATTAAAGGTGGTTTTAATAGTCTAAAATAGTAAGTATGATATATTTTGTAATTATAAAATACTAAATATTAATTTCAACATTGTTAGTTACTAATTTATAAAAATAGGTATTTTGATTAGATTAAAAGGGAGCGCAAAAATTGGTCGTCAGCATCAAAGGCTCAACTTGCCCTTCTTTCCGAACCTCATAACACCCTTCATGGGTGAAATTCTAAGCAATACCTTCTCTCCCACCATATAGGAAACATCACACACCTTCCAATCAGCGTAACTCTTATGTCTAGACTGTGTTGTACGAAGCTGATCCTGAATCAATTTGACTTTCTCTAAGGCATCCTGAACCAAATCAGTACCCAACAACCTACCCTCTCCCAGCTCAAACCAACCAATTGGAGATCGACACAGCTTCCCACATAAGTCCTCAAAAGGAGCCCTCTGAATACTTGATTGGTAGCTGTTGTTGTAGGCAAACTCAGCAAGAGGTAGAAACTGATCATAAGAACCAACGAAATCCATAACACAAGCATGTGGCATATCCTCCAAAATCTGAATAGTGCCCAATTCTCGCTGCACTACTCTCCAAAACTGCGATGCGAACTGCGTGCCCCAATCAGAAATAATGGACACCGGCTCACCTTGAAGACGAACAATCTCGTGGATATAGATCACATCCAGCCGCTCAGATGAATAGGTAGTCACAACCGGGATGAAATGTGTGGACTTAGTCAACCGGTCCACAATCACCCAAACTGCATCAAATTTCTTCAAAGTCCGTGGGAGCCCAACAACAAAGTCCATAGTAACACGCTCCCATTTCCACTTACGAATCTCAAGTTTCTGAAGCAAACCGCTCGACCTCTAATGTATGTACTTCACATGCTGATTATTCAAGCACCGAGCCACATACTCTACTATATCTTTCTTCATTCTTCTCCATCAATAGTGCTACTTAAAATCCTGATACATCTTTGCGGTACCCGGATGAATGGAATACCATGAACTATGGGCCTTCTCAAGAATCAACTCACGTAACCCATCCACATTGGGCACACAAATCTGACCCTGCATCCGTAATACCCCATCATCTTCAATAGAAACCTCCTTTGCATCATTGTGCTGCACCGTGTCCTTAAGGACAAGCAAATGGGGGTCGTCATACTGACGCTCTCTGATGCACTTTTACAATGAAGACTGAGAAACCATGCAACTAAAAAACCCGAGTAGGATCCGAAATATCTAACCTCACGAACTAATTGTCCAAGGCCTGAACATCTGATGCTAGCAGTCTGTCACCAATTGGAATATACGCAATGCTACCCATACTCATAGCCTTTCTGCTCAAGGCATCGGTCACCACATTTGGCCTTTTCGGGATGATACAAAATAGTGATATCATAGTCTTTTAACAGTTACAACCATCTCCGCTGCCTCAAATTTAGATCCTTCTACTTAAACAAGTGTTGTAGACTCTGATGATCTGTAAATACCTCACAAGACACGCCGTAGAGATAATGCCTCCAAATCTTTAATGCATGAATAATAGCTGCCAACTCTAAATCATGAATGGGGCTTCAACTGGCGCGAAGCATAAGCAATCACCCTACCCTCCTGCATCAAGACATACCCAATACCAATCTGAAAAGCATCACAATAAACCGTATATGAACCCGATGCTGAAGGAAACACTAGAACTGGAGGTTTGGTCAAGGAAGTCTTGAGCTTCTGAAAGCTCTCCTCACACTCATCAAACCACCTAAATGGGTCACCCTTCTGGGTCAATGTGGCCAAATATGCAGCAATTGACGAGAACCCCTCTACGAAATAGCGATAATATCCTGCCAAACAAAGAAAACTCCGAATCTCAATAGCTGAAGACGGTCTGGGCCAACTCTAAACTGCCTCAATCTTTTTCAGATCTACCTTAATACCCTCACTGGACACCACGTGCCCCATGGAATGGCACGGAATCAAGCCAAAACTCACACTTGGGGAATTTAGTGTAGAGCTTCTTCTCCCTCAATGTCTGGAGTACAATCCTCATATGCTGCTCGTGATCCTCCTAGATGAATGAGTACACCAGTATATCATCAATGAATACGATGACAAAATAATCAAGATATGGCTGGAATACATTGTTCATCAGATACATAAATGCTGCTGGGGAATTGGTTAGCCCAAAAGACATCACAAGAAACTCGTAGTGACCATAGCAGGTCCTGAATGCCTTCTTCAGAATATCATAACCCTGAGTCTTCAACTGGTGATACCCAGACCTCAAATAAATCTTAGAGAATACTCTATCACCTTAAAGCTGGTCAAATAAGTTATCAATGCACGATAGTGGGTACTTGTTCTTAAGTGTAACTTTGTTCAACTGCCTATAATCAATGCACATCTGCATAGTACCATCCTTCTTCTTCACAAATAGAAATCGTGCACCCCAAGGCGACAAACTAGGCCTAATGAATCCCTTATCAAGTAGATCCTGAAGTTGTACTTCCAAATCCTTTAACTCTGTTAGTGCCATATGATACAGAGGAATAGAGATGGGATGAGTGCCCGGTACCAGGTCAATATCGAAATTAATGTCCCTATCGGGTGGCATGCCCGACAATTCTGCAGGAAACACATCTGGAAATTCCCTCAGTTGTGGAACAGACTCAATAGTAGGAGTATCAGCACCTACATTGTCACGACCCAAACTGATGGGCCGCGATGGGTACCGGGTACCTTACTCAACCGAGTACCAACGTAACGTATCTTTCTTATTACATCATCATAGGTAAGTGGGCCAGAAAGGGCATCATGAGATAAACAGAGTAAATATGAGGGAATACCCGACAAAGAATGACCCAACCTGATATAGAAACTCATACCTGTGACATATGGGCCTATAAGGCCAATGTGATCCATTATATACTTAAAACATAGGCCGACAAGGCTATACAAGCATCCGTATACATGACATTTGTCTACAAGCCTCTAAAAGTACATACTTATCATAAATGTCGGGACAGGGCCCCGCCATACCAAACAATAAATGTCCAAATCATACTGACGAAACAAGCAACTCCGGAGCAAATGGAGCGCACCAATATCTTCCGCTGGGCTGATAGCCTACTCGGAGGACTCTCGATCTTTCTATCGGGATCTGCAGGCATGAAACACAGCGTCCCCAGGCAAAAAGGATGTCAGTACAAATAATGTACCGAGTATGTAAGGAATGAAAATCAATAAATAATAGACATGAGAGAAACATGGAGTAAAAGACTCGACATATAAGTCTGAATAACTCTGTGAATCATTAATATGTATAATGCAATGTATATGTGTATAAATATCATATCGTGCATAGATACATGTGTTCATTACATCATCAAGCCTCTGAGGGCATCCAATCATATCATCTTGGCCAATGTGGGCAAATCATCAACGTATACCAACTGATCAGGTAGTGGTGCGTATATAACGCCGTAACCTTTTCCTATATCCCATATACATATAATATACACGTATATAACGCCATCTGGTCATAGGTCAATGTATATGTATAAATGTATGAAATGCATAAGAAATACGTTAATAAGATTTCTCGAAATATCATAAAATTAATATGCCTTTCGAATAAACTTTATCAAGTACGTATTTTTCTGAGACCTATAAACAGAGGATATAATAATAATTCATATGGGGAATCAAGAACATAAGAATTTATAGCATTTTTATGAATAGAGTCATTTATGGAAGTTGCATATTTTGCTCGTTTCGTTTGTATCATTTGGATCATACCAAAAAGAAAGTAGGGTTAGCCTTAACATACCTGAACTGGTTCTCTTGAAAATCCCTCTAACACACGACAATCGACAAAACACGTGATGGCAAGATCGGAGTAGGGAAAACTCCGTATGATATTCTTAAGAAAGATTGTACCGTACTCCCTTAGAATCAAAATCTCACGTTGATATTACATAATTCAAAATTAGGTTGCTGCTATATCCATGGACATCATGTTAACACCATTTCAAGAATCGAATTATATGATTTCATAATCATTCTCTTTGTGGCTTTCATCCTTTAGCTTAGCAAACATACGATTTCACTCTTAATGAATATTGAATATTGTAATGAAAATTTGTAAGCAAATCACTCTTAATTCAAGTTGCTTGCTGAAGAGATCCATTACTTGTAGTCACAAGCATCTCAGTTAAATGGATTTGGAAAGCCTTTTATCAATGTGGTTGTGGGCCCCACTTGATTCCCAATGTGTGCCACCTAGCAATGTGATTAAAGAGTCACTTGATTGATATGTCTTGCTGCCACGTTGAGGAGTACTTAATCTTATCCAAATATGCTTAATTAATTGGTTAATCTCCCACCAAAAATTAATAATTACCCGATTATCCACATAATTAAGAATTATCACAAATTACTTAATACTCACTTCTAACATACTCTATACATCTTACTATCATGGTCATGTGGTACCTTGTATGGCACTAGTCCATAAATACAGGGTATTGTAGCTTGAACCATATTTTATCTCAAAATGACAAACTTCGACGAAATTCATTTTCTTCGATTTGCTTACCCTCTCACCTTCACGAATTTACTCATCACTTGTTTGAAATAGCATCATACTTATAACCTCAAAAATAATCTCATGTCCGACCTTTCATCAATTTACTTATGGCGTACTTTCATGTACGAAAATATGGGGCGTAACATACATCCCTCACAAAGGCCAAATATGCTATACATCCCTTCCCAACCATCCGTTGGGCCTTCAAATATGAAATCACACTACTAGGAACATAGTCCTGAGAACCCCTCCACTCAAACCTAGGAAATCTCGGCACCACCAATATCACATACTTAGCGTGACAATCCAGAGTAGTGTGACATGGTGACAACTAATCCATGCCTAAAATCATGTAAAAATCAACCATGCTAAGCGGTAAAAGATTAACTCTCGTCTCTAATCCCCCAATAGTCACCACACACTACCAGTATACACGGTCCACAACATTAGAATCACCGACCGATATAGATACATGAACAGGTATAACTAAAGAATCAAGGGGCATATCCAAATAACGAGCAAAGTATGATGATACATATCAATAAATGGAACCAGGATCAAATAATACCGAAGCATTCCTGTGGCATAATGAAACAATACATGTGATCATGACATCGGAGACAACTACCTCTGGCATGGCTGGAAATACGTAACAACGGGCCTGACCACCACCTGATCAACCTCCCCCTCTAGGGTGGCCTCGAGTTGACTGGGCCCCAACCCGAGCTAGTTGTGTGGGTGGTGTAGCTGCTGGTGCTGGGATCACATGCTGAGAACTCTACTATGGGACCCTATTCAATAGTTTGAGGCAATCTCTCTTGAGGTGAATCAAGTCTCCAGACTCACAGTAAACCCTACTGACATGCTGCTGACCGTGATAGCCTGAAGAACTGCTTGTGGAAACCTACACAGATGGGGAGCGGTAAGAACTCTGTGCTGGCAATGGACCAAATGATGACTGAGCTGGGCGGGCACTATAGGAACTGTGGATAATTGAAGACCTAAACTACGAGGCCTCTTGGCCTCCCTCTCTCCACGCTCCTGCCTGCGAACCAGCTCTAAGTGTCTAGCAATATCAACCACCTCGTCAAACCCCACACCCGTACCAACCTCCCAAGCCATAATGAAGCGTAATTCATAGTTGAGGCTATCAATGAACCTCCTAATCTTCTCCCTCTCAGTGGGAACCAACCATACCGCGTGATGAGCCAACTCTGAAAATCTCATCTCATACTGAGTCACTGTCATACCCTCCTAGCGTAGCTACTCAAACTACCTACACAACTCCTCTCCGTGAGTCTGTGGGACAAACTTCTCCAAGAAGATAACTGAGAACTCATGCCATGTAAGTGGCTCTGCATCGGCTGGCCTGCTCAACTCATAATCCTGCCACCATCAGTAGGATGCCCCTATCACCTGAAAAGTAGGGAATGAAACCCCAGTGGTATCCAAAATACCCACTATGCGATGAATCTGCTGACACAGGGCTATGAAATCCTGGGCATCCTCTGACTCTACTCCACTAAACTCTAGAGGCTTAACACTCCCAAACCGCTCCAGCCTCTTCTTCTCCTCATCACTCATATCGGGGCCAACCTCGGCCCTAGTGGCAGTAACCAGCTGAACTGGCAATACTCCCGGTGTCTGGAGTCCTCGAGCTAGCTGCTCTGGAGTATGGGCGGTAGGAGTTTAGGCACCTCCTCCGACCTATGAAGTGGTTGGTGCAGCTGGAACTAAGACTGCCTGAGCCAGACTCGTGCACACAGTCAAAAACTGGTCTAAGGCTTCCTGATGGCCAGGAATCAAAATGGGCATTGTTGGTGCCTGAGCTGGCCCCATCAGCTCACCCACATCAGGTACCTGCTCCTAAGCTAGAGAACTGGTGGCTTCACGGGTGCTACTCTGGCTGTAGTACAACCCATACCTCGGCCTCTACTGTGGCCCGAGCCTCTCGCGGCCCTAGTTGGTGGTGCTGGTGGCGTCTGCCCGATCCGATCGCACGTGTCCTCACCATCTTTGAGAGAATAGAAGAGTCAAGTTCAAGCATTAGAAATACCAAATCCGCACGATAAGAATGCAAGAAAGTGAAGTTTCCTAACAGTTCGGTAGCCTCTCGAAGATAAGTACAGACGTCTCCGTACCAATCTGCAAGACTCTACTAAACTTGGTCATGACTCTAACCTATAAACCTAGGGCTCTGATACAAACTTTTCACGACCCAAAATCCCAACCCGTCGTGATGGTGCATAACACACCGACTAGGCAAGCCGAAACATAACAATAAAGAGCCAATACAACATAAATTATAGAAATAGCATAAGTTTGAAACTTAAATGTAATAAAGTACTGCAAAATTCAAGGTAAATCCCCTAGAAACTGGTAAATACGAAGTCATGAGCACTACAATGGAATACAAGTCTAAAAACTAAGTAATAATAATACTGTTTGAATTAAAGCAGCGGTACATAAGAAAAGATAAGTCAAAACTGCGGCCAAGGGTGCAGCTCTACATCGCCTCTCGAAGCTGGGTTCAGCAGATAGATCTACTGCTGATAGCTAGTCCCCACACCTAGATCTGCACAAACAAGTGTAGAATGTAGTATGAGTACAACAGACCCAATTTACTCAATAAGTATTATAACTAACCTCGGCGTGGTAAAAGAAGCATGAACTATAAATGATACTAGCTATAACTTGTACTTTTTTTTATCTTTTTCAACAAGTACAGAACAATAATGAAAAAAAGTCATAAAGCACAGGAAGAAACATTTGCTTGTGTATGTGTACAGTTTCTTAATTACTCTGCTCAGTCAATGTTTAGCATATAGAGATGATATGCAGTTAAATCAGGTAAATAATCATGAAAATTGCAAGTAAAGATGAAATGCAAAATCCAAACAAACACTGGCAGAATTTCTTCAACCTTTCCATATCTGCACCAAACCACTGATAAGTTTTTCTCAATATTCGTGTGTACACCATCAAGAGAGAAACATGAAAGGGTTACCCTAGGGGGTGGATCCATATCCATACGCAAGCACGTCAAATTCAATGTGCGACCAGCCTGGCGTGGTTATAGGCTCAATATCATAATCTGTCTGGCGTGGTCATAGGCATAGTAGTACAATCCACTCGGCGTGGTCACAGGAATTACATCACGATCCGCCCGACATAGTCATAAACATAACAACACAATCCGTTCGGCATGGCCACATGCATAACAACACAATCTGTCTAGCTTGGTCACAGGCACAACAACACAATCTGCCCGGCGTGGTCACGTGCACCCAGTCCAATCATATCATATAGGAGAAAATGAATAAGAATACATGTATGTGATAAATGAATAACAAATCTCATTCTCCTGGACTAGTATAAATGACATGCTAAAGTGTAGGCATGTGAAAAGTGTGCTATCATAGCTCAAATAAGCAATTTCATCATAGAATAGCGTTTATCAAGTTCATTAAGGGATTAAACCTCTATATAGACTGAAACATGGCTCAGATATTTCACAACAACGTTACAAATATGAGAAACATCATAGCTTAAAGCTTAAGAGTCAAATCTAGGCATATCATAGCTTAGGCACAACCCGAGCATGGATAAATACCCCTGGTGTTAGCACATGGGCTCAAACCCCACACATGTGCACACCCATAGTACGTAGCTATCACAAATAATTCAGGCAACTAGTACCTCAACCAAGTTTAGATAAGATACTTACCTCAAGCAAGCCAAATTACTCGCCTAACAAGCCCTTCCCGTGCGTATCAACCTCCGGAAATCCCAAATCTTGCCAAAATAACCTACTACCAGTGTTTTAAAAGGTGTGGGCGTAAGGCGAGGCATTTTACATATGCCTCAGTGCCCCGAGGCACGGAGCATAAGCCCCATGTGTATTTAATTTTTAATATTTTATTAATATAATTATAGAAAATATTTATAAACAAGTAAAATTGCATAAACATTGAAGAAAACTATAAATATGTGAAAAGTATATAGTATATAGATGTGCTCCATTCCCCCCAAAAAATAGTCAAAATAATCTATTATATGGTACTTACAAGCACAAGTAACTTGAGTCGAAAAGAATAAAGTTTTCTACATGTAGGAACAAAAAGGATGACTAACCAGCAATTTGAACTTTGAACTTGCTGCTATGAAGGAGAATGGAGTTCTCTTTGTATTTGTAAAACAAAAAATTGAATATTCGTTGCTTTTGGGAGATATTAGCAGACTAACGGACAAGATAAAGAATTGGGAAAGACTTATCTGAGAATTTGGGTAATATATGAAGGACTTATTCAACAAATTTTGTTTTAATTTGAAAAAGTCTCTGGGGCTTACGCCTTACAACAGAAACGCGCCTCAAACTCCCGGGCATACGCCTCTTGAGACTTTCGTCCCACACCATCGCCTCGGGGCATTTTTGGTGCGCCTCGCCCAAGGGCTCACCCCGAAAATGCCTTTTAAAACACTGCCTAATACTATCAATAAAAGCTATAGGAATTGATTGCAAATAATAAAGCTAAGATCTTTAACCGAAATCAAAAAGTTAATCCAAAATGTCAACCCTGTGCCCGCACCTTAGAACCCAACAAAATTCACAAATTCTGGATACCCATTCGATTACGAGTCAAACCATACCAAAATCATCCAATTCCGACCTCAAATTGACCTTCAAACCTCCATTTTTCATTTTTGCAAAGATTTCACAATATTCCCCATTTCTACATTTAATTTACTAATTAAATGCTAAAACAAAGGTGGAATCATGGAATTATGACAAATCCGAGTCAAAAATACTGACCCCGATCCAAGACGTGAAAATCCCCTCCAAAATCGCCCAAAACTAAGCTCTACAACTCAAAATATGAAAATAATACTCTAATCCTCGATTTGGGTATTTAATATTCTGCCCGGATGTTCCTCTTCGCGATCGCGGAAAGTCCCTCGCGATCGCGAAGAACAAAATTCATTGCCCTTAAAAATTGTCTACACGAACTACCAGTTGCGAACGCGATGCTTAGCAACCCAGACCTATGCGGTCACGAACAAAAACACGCGATCGCGAAGAGCAAATGCGTGAAAATCCCAAACCTATCCTTCCTTCTTTGCGAACGCGTCCCCTTTCCTGTGTTCGTGATGAAAAAATAACCAAATCTTCATGATCGTATACTCAAACTCGCAAACGCGATAAACAAATGCCCACCTGCCAGAATCAACCCTTCTCGATTGCGTCCCTCTTCTCGCGATCGCGAAAGAGTAAACCAGATGCTCAGAAATCAGCAACTCCACCAAGTCCAAAATGAGTTTGAACTTGATCTAAAACATACCTGCGGCCACAGGGACCCCATCCAAACATACCAACAAGTCCTAAAATACGATACGAGCTTTTTCAAAGCATCAAATCACATCAAACAACATCGAAATCACGAATCGCACCCCAATTCTAGCCTAATAAGCTAATGAACTTCCAACTTCTAAAACTAATGTTGAATCATACCAAATCAACTCCTATTGACCTCAAAATTTGCACACAAGTCATAAATGACACAACCCATTATCAACAAAGTCAACTCTCGGTCAAACTTTTGAACCTTCCAAACCTTCAACCTTCCAACTTTCGCCAATTCAAGCAAAAATGGCCTACGGACCTCTAAATTCAAATTCGGACATACACCTACATCCTAAGTCACCATACGAAGCTATCAGGACCATCAAAACTCTATTCCAGAGTCGTTTACAGAAAAGTCAATATCTGATCAGCTCTTCCAATCTAAGCTTCCAACCTTGGGACTAAGTGTCCCAATTCACTCTGAAACATCTCTGGAACCAAACCAATCACCCTGGAAAGTCACATAGTGAACATAGAATAAGTAATAAATAGGGGAACAAGGCTACAATACATAAGATGACTGGCTGGGTTGTCACACTTCTTTGTGTGTCATGCATATTACGTGATTTGTTATGTTTTTTTCCAATGTGCTACTCGGTGTCACTGTTATTTACTTGTTGAATTGAGCTGTGATAGTCTACTTGCAAATGCATAGAGCATAATATGCCATTTATACCAGTCCAGAAGTTTGATACTTGATGATTATCGATTATGTACATACATTCTTGTATATTTGCTTTCTCTGCGATACAACCGGACTGGTATCTTGTGACCACGCTAGGCGAATTGTGATTTTGAGCTTGTGACCACGCCGGACAGTTTATGATATTGAGCTTATGACCACGTCGTGCGACTTGATATTGGCATGTGAGTTATCCGTACAGTTGTGATTGATACTGTGGGCACGAGGTGCAATGTGTGTATGATTTATTGAATTGGGACTCACGATTTGTAAGTATGAGGTGTGGTACCTCGGGGTGAATCTCATTATAAACCTTATAATAGAACAGTTGATTATTCGGTTGTCATTTGTTTTCCTTAATTGGGTTTGCTCGTACTTTAACTGTGTTTCGATTACTTTGCTGCGTTATCATCTGTTTACTCCTTGTTGCTATTTTTTCCTTCTACTTTCCCCTGCTAGCGTTATATTGTTGTTATTTCCATTTTAGCTTTATATTGATATCGTTGCTTTGTTAGCTTTATATTAATACTTTGCACATATTATTATGTCTAGTAGGTATCTTGACTGGTACCTCTTCACTACTCCACCGAAGTTAGTATAGATACTTATTAGGTACCGATTGTGGTGTACTCATGCTATGCTTTTGCACATATTTGTGCTAATCCAGGTACTTTAGAGTGCACCAAACGTTAGTTACCCGCTTGGGATTTGCCGCGGAGACTTCATGGTATTCCTGCCATGGCATTCATAGGCCACATAGTCACCCTCTTGTTTTATTTCTGCTGTTATGTATTTCAGACAGTATTGTATATGAGATTGATCTCGTGTATTCAGTTAGAGCTTGTGACTCTATACCACCTAGTTTTGAGATATTATGTTGAGTAAGTGCCGCTTCGGCATGTATTATTCTTATTTCTTCTTTTATGTTAAACTCCATCTTTGTTATTTTATGCTTTAATTATATTAAACAAATGTTGAGAGACCGGCTTACCTATTTTGGAGACTAGGTATCATCACGACTCCTAAGGAGGGATTTTGGGTCATGACAAGTTGGTATCAGAGAACTAGGTTCAAAGGTTCTACGAGTCACGAGCAAGTTTAGTAGAGTCTCGCGGATCAGTATGGAGACGTCTGTACTTGTCTTTGAGAGGCTACGAAACTATTAGGAAACTTCACTTCTTTCATTCATATCGTGCGGGTTTATTGATTTTGGAGTTTGAGCCTTTGTTCTTCTATTCTCTCACAGATGGCGAGGACATTAGCTGATGTTACTGATGATGCTGCCCCCAAAGTCGATGTTGCTAGGAGCCGGGGTAGAGGTAGAGGCCGAGGAGGAGCACGTACCGCAACAAGAGTTCCAGTTGGGGAACATACACCGGAGGCGCCTGTTGCTACCCCCAGAATTCAGGAGACTTTAGCGCAGTTCCTGAGCGTGTTTTGGTACATTGGCTTAGGAAGGATTGACCCCGGTTGCACCAGCTACTTCACAAACTGGGGTAGGAGCTCAAAATCCTGCCGCCCGTACTCTAGAGCAGCATGCTCAAGTTGGTCAGGTTCCGGGTGTTATGCCAGTACAACATGCTATTTCGGTTCAGCCAGAGGTCAGGTTAGAGGCATCAGAGGAGGAGCAGAAGAGGCTTGAGAGGTTCAAGAAGTATAATCCTCCTACTTTCAGTGGCAAAGTTACTGAGGATGTGCAGGGTTTTCTGGACAAGTGCCATCGTATTCTCCGCACCATGGGCATTGTGGAGGTGAGTAGAGTAGCTCTTATGGCATTTCAGCTATCATGAGCGGCATATAGGTGGTGGCAGGCTTATGATAAGGGTAGACCAACTGATTCAGCGCCACTAACTTGGACTCAGTTTTCAGAGATGTTTTTGAGGGAGTTTGATCCCCAGACCCTCCGAGATGCCTGGCGCACAGAGTTTGTTAATAAAATGTTTGAATAAAAATTTGTAAGACAATGGAGGTTTATATTGACGACAAGTTGGTTAAGTCTCTGAATGCATAGGATAATTTGAATCATCTCCAAGAAGCATTTGACATTCTAAGAAAATACAACATAATGCTCAACCCGTAGAAATGTGCTTTGGGAGTTGGTTTCGGTAAGTTCCTGGGGTTTCTGGTATCTCAAAGAGGAATTGAATTAAACTATGATAAGATCAAAGCCATCAAGAATATCGAGGACCAATTGATAAGTGTAAAGGAAGTACAGAGGTTGATCAATAGACTAGCGGTCCTAAGCATGTTTATCTCGAGGTCTTCAGAGAAATGCCATCATTTCTTTTCACTTCCGAAAAAAGAAGAATGATTTCCCGTGGACTCCGGATGTCAGCAAGCAGACCTGAAAAGGTACTTGTTTAGCCCTTCTTTGTTGTCAAAGCCATAGGAAGAAGAACAACTGTTAATCTATTTGGTGGTTTCGGAAGTAGCGGTAAGTGTTGTTCTTGTCAGAATGTAAGAAGATACTCAATTTCCTGTGTATTATGTTGGTAAAGTTTTATCAGGAGCGGAGACACGTTATTTGCACCTTGAAAAATTAGTCTTAGCTTTCGTAGTCTCCTCTCAAAAACTTAGGCCTTATTTTCAATTTCATCCTATAGCCGTTGTGTCAACTTTCCCATTGAGGAATGTCCTTCATAATCCTGAATTATCGGGTTGTTTGGATAAATGAAAAGTCGAAGTTAGTGAATTTGACATTGAGTACAAGCCCAGGACTACAATCAAGTCACAAGTTTTTGCCAACTTCGTGGCTGACTTTAGTCCGGGATTAATGCCTTTGGATGCTAAAGAGGCAGTGTTGGTATGGGCAACGGTATTAGGTATTTGGACCTTATTTACGGATGGAGCTTCTAATGTAAAAGGGTCCGGTCTCGGGATAGTATTAATCACTCCCTTGGGAGAAACCCTGAGACATGCCATAAGAACTGTGCTATTAACTAACAATGAAGCCGAATACAAGGCTTTGGTTGCAGGACATGAATTAGCCCAGAGACTAGGCTGCAAGGTGATCTAGATAAAATGAGACTCCTAGCTGGTAGTGAACCAGGTGTACAGAATTTTCGGCACCAAAGAGGAGCGCATACAACAATACTTGAGTAAGGTCCAAGTATTGCTTTCCCGATTAAGGTAATGGTTGATTATATACATTCCGAGGGAAGAAAACGTGGAAGCAGATTTGCCAATTTGGGGTCATCTACGAAAATAAAAGGAACTAATTCCGGTGTGGTCGTTCAATTGCTGCATTTGGTTATAGATGTGGACGGATATTATGAAGTGAACTCAACCAATCTACTTTGGAATTGGAGAAATGATTTTATAGAATATTTAAAGCACGGCAAGTTGCCTGAAGATCCAAAAGCATCCCGGGCATTACGAACTAAAGCAGCTTGTTATTGTCTTGTTGACGGTCAACTGTACAGGAGGTCATTCCATGGTCCATTGGCTCGGTGTTTAGGGACATCAGAGGCTGATTACATGTTGAGGGAAGTTCATTAAGGAGTATGTGGGAACCACTCTGGTGGAAATTTGTTGGTTTTCAAATTAATAAGGGCGGGCTACTATTGGCCCCGGATGGAGTAGGACACGAAGGCATTAGTTAAAAAAAATCATAAATGCCAGCGTCATGCACATTTAGTACATCAACTGGTGGAACTTTTGCATTTGGTGGTGTCACAATAGCTATTCATGAAATGGGGGATGGACATAGTCGGTCCCTTACCACAAAGATCCGATAAGGTAAAACAATTTTTAGTTTTAACTAACTATTTTACTAAAATGGTTTAAGCATGTGCTTACCAAAGATCAAAGAACGAGAAAAAATTGATTTTATATGGGATCACATCATTTGTCGGTTTGTAACACTAAAAGAAGTTGCTTGTGACAACGTGCCATAATTTATAGGTTCCAAAGTCACAAAGTTTTTGGAAGGACTGAAGATAAAGAAGATCACATCTTCACCATACCACCCAAGTGCTAACAGACAAGCAGAGTCAACAAACAAGGTAATAATTCAAAACCTTAAAAAGAAGTTAGAAGATGCTAAAGGCAAATGGCCAGATGAGCTACCGGCTGTGTTGTGAGCATATTGAACCATGGAAAAATCGAGCACGGGTGAAACACCCTTTTCACTTGTTTACGGTGCAGAAGCATCGACTCAAGTAGAGGTTAGGGAAACGACCCTAAGGTATTCCCGAGCAAACGAAGAGGCAAATAATGAAGCACTGCTGGTTAAGCTAGATTTGCTTGAAGAGCATCGAAATCTGGCATATGTGAGGATGGTGGCACAAAAGCAAGAATGTAAAGGTATTACAACCGTAGGGAAAATTGTCAAGATTTCAAGCTCGGGGATTTGGTTTTGAGAAAGGTAACTTAAAGTAATCGAGAAGTTAATGCCGGGAAGCTGGGACCGACGTGTGTAATATTTCAAGCTAAAATCGGTAAAGGTTCATATCAGTTGGAAAGTCAAGATGGAGTTAAATTATCAAGCAATTGGAATGTGACACACCTCAAAAGGTATTATTGCTAAAGATCCTTATTGATACTGAAATTATGTGCTACACTCTTTTTTCTGTAATGACCTGACCGGTCATTTTGAGAATTAGAATTTTGTTCGGTAGCTTAAGGTCTTGAGTAGCTTCGTATTATGTATTATGACTTGCATGTATGGTCGAGTTCGGTTTTCGGATGATTCAGGATTGATTTTGAAGAATGATTCTTGTTTTAGAAGCTTAAGTAGTAAGTTGACTGGAGTTTGACTTTTGTGTAGATGACTTTGGAATGGTGTTTTGATGATTTCAATAGCTTCGTATGGTGATTTTGGACTTAGGCGTATGTTCGGATTTGGATTTGGAGGTCTGTAGGTTGATTTGATGCATTTTGGCGAAAGTTGGGAAGTTTAAGGTTTGGAAGGTTGAGAGGTTTCACCAGGAGTTGACTTTGTTGATATCTTGTTCAGATTGTGATTCCGATAGTTGGTATAGCTCCTTTGTGTCATTTGGGATTTGCACGCAAAATTTGAGCTCATTCGGAATTGGTTTGATATGTTTTGGCATTAGTTTTAGAAGTTGGAAGTTCATTAGTTCATTAGGCTTGAATCGATGTGCGATTTGTGGTTTTAGTGTTGTTTGACATAATTTGAGGCTTCGAGTGAATTCGTATTGTGTTTTGGGATTGGTTGATACGATTGGACGGGGTTCCGGGCGCCTCGGGTGTGTTTCAGATGGGCTACGTGCCATTTCTTCATGTTTAGAGTTGCTTGTTTTCTGGTGTGTCTGTAGTTCTTCGTGATCGCGAAGATGACACCGCGATCGCGAAGTGATTCTGGGAGCTCAGTGATTTTGTTCATCGCGAACGCGATTGTGGACACACCTTCGCGAAGGTTCAACTGTCTATTGTCCACATTCACGTCCTTTATATCGTGTTCGCACAAGGGAGCGGTAGGTTGGATGCATTTGCGAAGCTTTATATCATTGTTCATCGAGTTAGCAAGTTATGTGCCGCGAACGCGAAGCTTATTTTCTCTGGGTGTTCCGCGATCACGTAAAAGGAATACCTGGGCAGAATTATAAGTACTCTATTTCGAGGGCTTTTGTTATTTTATCACTTTTTGAGTTAGAGAGCTCGGATTTAGGTGATTTTGGAGGGAATTTTTACCATTTGGATTGGGGCAAGTATTCTTGACTCGGATTTGGTTATATTACATGATTCCATCTTTGTTTTTATCATTTAATTAGTGATTTGAATTGGAGAAATTGTGGATTTTTGTAAAAACTTTCAAAATATATAAAATGATGATTTGAAGGCTGGTTTGATGTCGGAATTGGATAATTTTGGTATGTTTAGACTCGCATCGGAATGGGTGTTTGAATTTTGTGAGTTTTTTCGGGTTCCAAGGTGAGGGCCCGGGGTTGACCTTTTGAGTTTCATTAAAGATCGAAGCTTTATTATCCGAATTTGTTTCCTATGATTATTATTTATGATAATAAGTTATTTTGGCTAGATTCGAGCCATTCGAATGTTGTTTCACACAAGAAGGTCATTTTTGAGTATTGATTTAGATTCTTTGAGGTAGGTATCTTGCCTTAGGATTTGGGTTGATTGTGTTATTTGAATTATGTAAAATACGTGTACGCGAGGTGATGAGTGCGTACTCGGGCTTATATGTGGAAATTGACCGGTTTAGACTCTTAAGCTTCTTTCGGTGATGAGTGCGTACTCGGGCTTATATGTGGAAATTGACCGGTTTAGACTCTTAAGCTTCTTTCATGTATTTATTTCAAATTTTTAGCACATGTTTTATCTTTTATTTTTTCGCTTATTCTCACATGCTTTATTTGAAGTTGTTAGTACATGTCATATCCTTTACTTGTCAAGTTTACTCTTATATGCTTTATTTGAAGTTGTTACCTCTTTTTATTGTAATGTGACCTCCTTTTTTATTGAGTACTAAACTTGACATTCATTGATCATGCCTATGTATTCTTGTATTATCTGCTTCCATTTTGGTATTGAGCCCGTGATCTTGCCGGGTGGATTGAGGTATTGGCAAGTGAGTTGTCCGTGCGATTGTGATTAATAATATGGGCACAAGGTGCCGTGAGAATATAATTTATGGTTTGAGACTCGTGACACATGTTTATGAGATGAGGTATCTCAGAGTAATTCTGTTGTGAAACTTGTGTTAGAACGGTTTGAGTATTCGGTTGTCATTGCTTTTCCGTAATTAGTTTCACCGGTACCTAACGATGTTCGGATTACTTTACCGTTATATCACATGTTTATTCCTTGTTGTCATTTACTGCTTAATGCTTCCATTATTAGTTTTATACTTATTTATTGCACAAGTTGTTATGACTAGTAGGTGTCTTGACTTGTACCTCGTAACTACTCCACCGAGATTAGTCTTGATACTTAATGGTACCAACCGTGGTGTACTCATACTACACTTCTGCTCCTTTTTTTACAGATTCAGATATTGGAGATACCAGACTTAGGCAGAGTTAGCTTCTTGATCGCGAGAATTCAATGTAGAGTTGCTTGGTCGTCGCAGTCCCTTGGAATCCTTTACCTTTTTATTGTACTGTCAGTTTGTTATCTGAACAATATTGTATTTCAATTTTTGAGATCTTTCTATGTATTCAGCTAGAGTTCGTGACTCTGTATTACCTAGTCTTGGGAGGTTGTTGTGATTATTTCCATATAGGCTTGCTTCACCTTTATTTCGGTATTTATATTAAAAATATGTTTTAATATATCATTGTTAAACTGACTTAATTATTGTAAGTAATCGGCTTACCTAGTCTTAGAGACAAGGTGCCATCACGATGCTTAAGGCGGGTTTTTAGGTCGTGATATTTTCCTTCATCCAGTTTTTGTCCCAATTGAGTTTTTCTGGTAAGGTTTTTAATGAGGCAGCATTGTAAAGCATACTACAATGAAAGGGTCATCGGAAAAAACAAGACTTTCAGTGCTCGAGCTCTCATACTTAGTATCTTAACACTAACTATTAGAACCGGTGACTGCATGATCAGCCCCGGTGACTACATGACTGCATAATAGCCCTCTCTTATGAACCCTCGTAGTCAAAGAGTAGATTTTGGAAGTGTGAATGCCCGGGATCAAAATCTATCGGATGTGAAAAGTAATCCCGAAGCTTCGTCAATTACATAAAAAATAATATTTTTTGCACAACACTCAAGAAAAGAATTTCTTTCATTAATTAATATGCAAAATTCTCGAGAGCAGTTGTCTCCAATTTACGAGATTTAGGAATGAAATCATCAACGTTTGCAATGCCTTCTTTTACCTCCTCCAAGGTTTTCCTCTTCATGTGGTAAATGGCATAGGTTTTATAGAGGATAGAATCTTCCTGTTCTTGGAGTTTAGCTTGGAGTATCTTAATCTTTGATTGGAGTTTGTCATTTTCGGCTCTCACAATGCCGATTCTGGAATCAAGCTCGGTGTTGGTTGTTGTATGAAGCTAGTTCTGCTCCGTAACCTTTTTGAGCCTTTCTTCCATTCTGGCTCTCCTTTCTCGGCAGCGGTAGCCTCTTAGATTTTGGAGCATAAGTTAGCCACCATATTGTTGATTTTCTCCATAAATTCATACTCGCGCTCGACCGCAATAGTCACAACATCAGGCAGTTCACCCACTTGGATTTTGTCTCATCTTCATGTAATTGAGTGGCTACTTGGCTGTGAGCCATTCTGACTTGCTCGGATTGCTCTAGTCCAGCTTCGAGCTCACCCATTTGAGCAATTTTTGCTTCCAGCACCGCGAGGCGCTCGACAAATTGATTCCGTTTGGCCAAAAGTTGATCTCATTCTGAAGTAAGTTCCTGTTTATAAAACAAATCTTCCTTTGCAGGCCCTTGGAAGCAAGAAGGTTAGCCTGAAAAGGTTAAAGCTAATGTTATTAATGCAAAGTATAATAAACGAAGAGGGGATAGAAGAAAGTTAGATTGATACTTGCGCCGAATAGTGCATGCTATTGTTTAGCGGACGCTCAGCAGAAAGAGAGTCCATCTTTCTCCAATCATTTTTCGTGGCCAGCAGCTTCAGATAGTTGACAAGCTCCACCCGGCTTGGAAAGTAAGTGGCACTCTTTCAAAACTGTCACGACCCCAAAATCCCACCTTTAGGATCGTGATAGCACCTAGTCTCTACGACTAGGTAAGTCTATCACACAACGATATCAATTAAGATATAACGATTTAATATTAACTAAAATTGAGAACAATTGCCCAAAGCACATCTAATATTGTAATACAGCTTTCACAAATCCCCAAACCCGATAATACAGAGTCATAAGCTCTACGGAGCGTACACAAGATATTACAAAAATATAATACTGTTTTGAATTACAATTTAATAGTAGCATAATGAACTAATGTGCTAAGAAATATGCAGAAGTGTAGCATGAGTATACCACAACGGTACCCAGTAAGTATCAAGACTAATGTCGGTGGAGTAGAGACGAGATAAGTCAAGACACCCACTAGACAATAACCTGTGTAAGCATATAAATCTAAAGCTAACACTGGAAATGAACATCAATATAAGGCTAACAACAGAAGCAATATTACTATAAGTCTAACATCAGAATAATGGAATCAACAACTGGCAACAAGATGTAAATAGGTGATAAAACGACAAAGCAATCAGAACACAGTTAAAATATGAATGAAATCAATTAGGGACAACAAATGACAATTCAAGTAATCAAGTAGTTCCAATACATTATTGACAACAAGATTCACTCCGAGGCACCACAACTCAAAATCACAAATCATAGGCCACAATCATGAATCTAACAGCCATGGCACCTCGTGCCCAGTTTATCAATCACATGCGCACGGCAAAGTCCATATGCTACCACGTACATTGTATCCGTGTCAATTGCCAAATAAAATATTTGGGAGATTTATTTAAATAAAATAAGGCATAATAACAATTTTGAATAAAGTAAAGCGTCAAATGAGATAATGAGTTTATTTCAGTAATCAAGTAAAGTAAAATAAAGTACCATTTATACAAAGTGGACTATCAAACAGAAAAATGAGTTTACTTTAGAAATCATATAAGGTAGAGTAAAATAATATTTTTAAATAAAGTAAAACATCCAATAAATTAATGAATTAAATGTAGAATCATTTAAAGTAAAGCGTGATAACAGTTTAAGTAAAGTAAAGTATCAAATAGGCTAATGAATTTAACTTGAGAATCATTTATAGTAAAGCAGTGAGATGACAGGTTTTATCTTATAAGTCATTTTAAGTAAATCATGTTAACAATTTCTTTTTTTAAAATTGTTATGCTACCAACAACTCAACAGAATATGAGATGATGACTCCACGCAAGTAAATTCACCTTGACAATCAATTCACCAAGTAACAATGGAGGCACAGATTGGCACATTAAAGCAATACAGCAAATCACGTAGAATACATGACTCACACAAGAAGTCACAATCACTCCGACACAAAAATAACGCCAAGAAACCAAATACAATCAAAACACAAGTGAAATGATTTAAGTAAAACCCATAACCGTTCAAATCAACAAGTTATTCCAACATAGAATGTACAATAAGAATCACACCAAGGTACCACACCTCATATTAATATTTCACAAGTCTCAATTATGATCTTCCTTGTATCGCCACGTGAGCCTTGTATATATTTTAAAAAATATTTTTGCCGAAATAGTTTCACGTGCTTTAACCCCTTATCTCACCGCGTGGCTTCAACTCCCTTACTAACAACACATGTATAAACCCCACCTTATCTCGCCGCATGCACATCAATATCCACCATTATACCGCCGCATGCGCATCAACATCACAACACAACAATCAACTCGCACCACACATGCCAATATGCCACAACATTACTAAAATCAACAATACCAATGCAACCATAAAACATAGCCCACGGCTCAACCACAATGTGCACAAGAATCTCAATAACATTCCAAAATAAATCGGGAAACAATTCAACAATAAAGGATATCCCATAAAACAACAACTTCAATTGGAACATGTTAATAGCTCTCACTAACTACAACTTCAAATAAATGTATAAGAATAATCTTAACAATGAAAGGTATGACATGTACAACAACCTCAATTAAATGCATATAAGAGCAAACTCGACAATGAAAGGTAGAACATGTGTTAACAACTTCAATTAAGACATATAAGAGTAAACTCGACAAGGAAAGATAGAATGTGCAATTACGACTAGAATTAAAGCATATAAGAGTAAACCTAAGATTCTAAACCGGTCAAGCTCCACATATAAGGCCATGTACACACTCGTCACCTCATGTACACATCTCTCATGTAATTCAAATAGTGCAATTTAACAAAATCCTACGGGGTAGTTTTTCCCACATAAAGTTAGGCAAGATACTTACCTCGATTAGCCCAATTCATCACTCAAAATTAGCTTTTTCCTTTAAAATTCACCTCCGTTCGGCTCAAATCTAGCCAATATCGAATTAATAACATCAAATAATGCAAGAGGAACCAATTTCAATATATAAAGTTAAGATCTTTACACAATTTACTAAAAGTCAACAAAATGTAACCCCGGGCTCGCCGGTCAAAATTCGAGTCCAATGGTAGATCTCGACTATCCATAACTCCACTAGTCCATATATGTGTTTTGTTTTCAAATCCGAGTCCAATTCGACTCGCAAATCTCAAATTTTTATTTTTCAAAACATAGACAAAATTTCCCAAAAGTTCTCTTAGATTCTCATGAATTGATGTTTAATCTCATACATAATCATGTGATATAATTGAAAATTGATCAAAATCACTTACGTAATAGTTTGGTATGAAAATCCCTCCACAAAATTAACTCCCACCGACCGAGTCTTGGGCTCAAAATATGAGAAAATGAGACTATGTCCCGAAATACAAAACTTATAACCAGGTGCAAATGTCGCATTTGCACCAGGGGTTCACAAATGCGAACCCTTGAAAAAGCAGAGAAGCTTTCGCAAAAGAAGGCACTGAAAAACTCTGAAGATGTCGCAAAAGCGACCAAAAACTCACAACTGTGAACACAGGCATGCTCGCAAAAGCGAAAGGATTACCGCAAATGTGGAAGATCCCCCTGCCCAGGTGCCATCGCAAATGCGATCTGATTGTTCGCAAATGCGAACCCCCTGTTCGCAAAAGTGAGAAATCTCTCACAAATGCGGTTGCCACAAATGCGAGCAACCCCTTGCAAATGCGAGAATGGAACACCAGTAAAATCTGAACTTTCTCAAACTCTCTGAAACGCGTCAAAACTCACCCGAGCCCTCGAGGCTCCATACCAAACATCCACACAAGTCTAAAAATATTATACGAATTCTCTCGCGCGATCAAAACACCAAACTAACTTCCAAAAACACGATTTGGGTACCAAAACACATGAAAGTCACAATGAACTTCTGGAACTTTAAAAATACAATCACGTGTCTGATTCCTACCAAACCAACTCGGATTGACACCAAATTTTGTAGACAAGTCACAAATGACGAAAAAGAGCTATTCCAAGTCCTGAAATCAAAATTCGAATCCGATATCCATAAAGTCAAATCATGGTGAAACTTAGGAAAAAATTAAACCTTTAAATTGTCAATTTTCGGCATAACAAGTCAAATCAACCTAGGGACCTTCGAATTCAATTTTGCGCATACACCCAAGTCCAAAATTACCGTACGAACCTAATGTAACTATCAAAACTCGGATCCGAGATCAAAAATGTAAAAGTCTAACTTGGTCAACTCTTGTAACTTAAAACTTTTAAGACGAGAATCATTCTTCCAAATCAAATCCCGAACCGCTCGAAAACCGAAACCAACCATACATGCAAGTCATAATATATAATATTAATCTTCTCAAGATCTTACACCGAACTAATTGCAAATACTCAAAATAACCGGTTGGGTCATTACAAAAACTGTGAGGATGACACTTCGTTTTCCATTAGGGTTTTGAGTGGGTGTCGGGTAAGTGTTCTCCAAATTTCCATGGTCAGGTGACCATGGAGAAGGAACATTTTCTATCTATTCAGATGGGGGTGGTGCAGAGGTAGATGCTGGTGTAGAAGGATATCCGGTTGCAACAGGTTCAGAAGTTGATAGTGGAGGGAGGTCAAGGGTTGAACTCCTTTGACCAGAAGCAACAATAAGGATTCGAAAACGAGATAAAGCATTTTCGGCCAATCCTATTTCCCCGAAGAGTCCTTGAACTTCTTCCTATTGTGGAGTTTGAAGCTCACCCGGCTAAGCATCCAGTTGAGCTGATGAAGGTCTTTTTCTTCTTTGAAGAGGAGCTGGTTCATCATCAGTTCCTTCATCGACAAGGACCACTGTGGCTGGTCCGACTGGTGTTTCTTTCAATTTATTCTCCGGAGTCCCAGCTGAGGAGGTACGTTTTCTCTTTGGGTTTTTATCTTTGGGTTGGGGACTCCCAGGGGAGGCTCCTTCACCGGAAGCAAGAGTAGATTCACGATATCTCCTTCAGTTAAGGACATTTTGTAATGCATGTTGAGCTTCCTCCGGGACATCGAGAACCTCAACGGAGGGGCAAACAACGGATCCCTTCGGAAGTCTTGTGTGTCATGAAAAGAGAGTAAACAAATTGATTCCGAGTCATGATAAAATATGAAATAAGGAAGGAAGAACCTTCACTTACTATGATTTTTGACTTTCCACCCAAGTCTTTGGGCAATTTTGTTCCACCTTCGAGATTCTAGTGTAGAAATGTCTAAAATTTTCTGTACACATCTCATATATTGTCTCGATATGATATCCATTTTGGCGGATATCTTTAAAACTCAACAAGTTCCTCTTGGTCTTGGAGGAGAACATTGTATTATCTATGATAAATATTGTTCCCCTAGGCAGAGTTATAGTAGCTCTTCCAGAGCCTTCAATTAGATTACTACTACCAAAAATTGTAATAACATCTGCCTTACACATACTTAAATGAGAGAAATATTTCTTCTCTTTTAATATTGTATGCGTCGTACATGAATCAAATAAACAAATATTTTTTCAATTAAACTTTAATCCAAGTTTGCTTGTGTGATATCCATATTTGATTCACATGATTTGACATACAAAAGAAATATACGAATGAACATTAGTATTTTCAGGGAAAAGGAAAACCAAAGTTAAGTTAGTGATTCAATAATGATCTTTTAATGCAATTTCGAGCAAACTCTGATTATGATACAATAAATTATGTAGCTAAAAATAATACAATTATAAGTATACTACACATATAACTAATACAACTATAACAAATTTATTTACATGTATAATGTTATAGAAACTTATATGTTTAGAAGGGTACGACCAAAATAAAATGCGGTCATACATTAGTACACAAAAACATAGGACAGTCACTATATTAAAAACAAAAAATAAGCGTCACAAGTGTTATTTAAAAGAAAAATAGTTGTAGATGTAGGGGCAATCGTTTTCAATGTCCAATATACAGAAGAATTACATAGTATAAAATACTTATTCGTAAAAGAGAAGGAATACTATTCCTTCTTATTTTTCTTTTACACTTGATGCTCTACTGAATAGAGCTAGCACTTTGTTCCTTGTAACAGAGTAAGATTATTCAGCTGTTTCAAGTTACCTCTTGTACCTTATTCATTTTGAACTATTAATGGTTTCTAGTAATTATTATTTTTTTAAAGATCCTCCTTTTGAGCTTTTCACTTTAACAGTCAAAGCCATATTTTCTTGTTGGTCTTTCAATAAGATCAATATAAGTAATAAGATTCAAACTCAGTAAACTTTGAAGGCAAAGTGTTGTAGTGCATCTGTTAGCAAATAACAAGCAGACTAAAACCAATAACTTTTTTCAATGAAGTATTGTACTAATTCCACATACTGATTAATTCTTATTGCAAAACTACTGCTCAAGTAAAGAAATATGATTACATGATATTTATTCACTAGCTATTACGAATAGACAAAAATACAAATCAAACTACTTAATCATCTTTGACCATGGATCCATCACTGATCAAGTGGTCTATTTTTCCATCAGGGTGCTCAAAGAAGTCTGCCACATCTAAGTGGGTGATGTCAAATTCATTGTCAGAGACAAAATTAGTTTTAGGGCCTTTATTCTTTAGAGATGCTTGATAAAACTCAACCAAATGTCTTGGTGTACGATAAATATTTGCCCAATGCCCTTTTCCACCGCAACGATAACATTCAGTTTCTGAACCTTTTGCTTTTGGCTTCTCATCTTTCCCTTTCCACTTTTGGTGGTTATTTGTTTTTGGGGGTGATTAACATCAGGATAATTTCTTCCTTGGCCACGGCCACGAATAGGGTCACGACCTCTTCCACGCTTAGCATAATGAGAATACACATTATCCAATTCAGGCAATGGTGTAGACCCAGTGGGTCAATTTTCGTGATTTCTCATGAGCAAGTCGTTGTTTCATTCGGCCACAAGGAGAAGAGAAATCAACTCAGGGTAATTCTTGAAACCTTTCTCTCTGTACTGCTTTTGCAGGACCATATTGGAGGCATAAAATGTTGTGAACGTTTTTTCAAGCATATCATAGTTAGTGATACTATCTCCACAGAGTTTCAATTTAGAAGTAATTTTGAACATAGCAGAATTGTATTAAAAAACAAACTCAAAGTCTTGGAGCCTCAAATGAGTCTAATCATATCGTGTTTGTGGAAGTGTGACCAACTTTAAGTTGTCATATCTTTCCTTTAAGCCATTCCACAAAATAAGTGAATCTTTGACTGTGAGATATTCTATTTTCAACCATTTATCAAGGTGATGGCGCAAAAAAATTCAAGGCCTTAGCACAGTCTTGGGTTGATGCTTTATTTTTATCTTTAATGGTGTCTCCAAGACCCATTGCATCTAAATGAGTTTTTAGCATCCAACATCTATGACATATAGTTCTTGCCCGAAATTTCAAGGGCAATGAACTTTCTTTTTATAATATTAGTCATAATTAAAAGAGGAGAAAAGTTATATCTTAGTCATCTCAAAGAGTTTTTTGAGACGGTAGAGTCTCGTGCTGGTAACGTGAAATGAAACAATAAAAGAAGAAGAACAATATTGCAGAGAAAAGAGAGAGATTTCTTATTAATTTTGGGATGAATTACAATGGAATAGAACCCCTCTATTTATAGGGAAAACGTGACTTAGCCACAAAGTAACAAACCCTAGAATCTCTCTAAAATATAGACATTCAACTTAAATAAAACTTTATTTATAACACATTTTCTTTTCTTTTATAGTTTTAATTTAATTTTCTTATGTAAGCTAGCGCGATAGTCAGATAGAAAAGGCAATAGCGTTAAGACTACTTTTGTGATTAAAGTTGCCACCATGATAGCTTTAAGCAAGTGCTGGATGTGATATTACCAAAAATAAAAGTACGCTTTTAATCCCAATTTA
Organism: Nicotiana tabacum; assembly: GCF_000715075.1. Lineage (NCBI taxonomy): Eukaryota > Viridiplantae > Streptophyta > Magnoliopsida > Solanales > Solanaceae > Nicotiana > Nicotiana tabacum. The sequence goes on along the minus strand of NC_134091.1, from coordinate 74,438,015 downwards.
TGTAGAAGTATTTCGGCATATATAAAGTTTACAAGAAACAAAAATAAATAAAAATTTATTGTCTGAAATAAGTCATTAAAATTTATATTTACTCGTAAAACTGTACAATTAAATGTGTAACGTGGTTTATACACACGTGAATTAGTTTGATCCAAAATATGAAATAAATAAGAATTGAAATGAGATTATAAAATAACTTTGAAAGAAATACAAGTTCGGCTAAGTGTTTAGCTGCTTCGATTGCAGTAGCAAGAGCAATATTAAGAATAAATAACGGCTGATCATAAATACAGAAATTTTTTGTAACTTCTGCTCATTGAATGTTGTCTTTTCCAACCGATGACTTACATTCAAATCTTTGTTCTCGGATTTGATGCCTTCGAGACTCGCTCATCACCGATCACATGCTTGCATTCAGTGCCAACTATTTGTTGACTCACATCTTACATGTCTTTAGTTCCACATGTCATCTCGTCATTTGTTCAATTGTCGCTAACCAATTTTACCACATACAGATAGTCCCGCTACTTTCCGGTGACTCAACTTCTTGAACGGTTTCTCACATGTGAAAGGACGTACGTCTTCTCGGATTTAATGACCCGAACACGTGTTATTCGGAGATTCGGCAAATATTTTCGCCAGTTTTCGACGTAATCATGACCACGATTTTTGCCATCTATAAACTTCTTCACTACTATCACTTTTACAAATCTTTCTTCTTCTTTGAATCTCCAAAGAACCCTACAGCAAAATTCACCTTTCTCAATACAATTTCACTTCTCAAATTTCATATCATCATCATGTCTTCTAACACTTTGCCCTCGGAAACTCTGGCCTTCTCTTCGGTGAAGGCCCTAAGAAGAACAAAACGAAGGAGGTCGATGTTGAAATTGAACCTCCTACCCTTAATACCCTTATTTCTCTCCAAATGGATTCCCAGTTAGATCTTCAAGTTCAAAAAAACCTATTAATCCCAAAAGTGACAGATACTGGCATGTTCACAAATACCCTTCTTCCATACGTCTTGTTAACATTTTCATCGTGAAGACAGTTTACGACTAGGAAGATGTCGAAATCTCCGTCCCTAATGAGGTAGAAAGGGTCACCTTCTCCAAATAGGGATTTATGTATGTCTATACATACCCTTTCACTTTGTGAATGGGTTAAAAATTTAACCCTATAATTTCATAATTCTGCCATTGGTACCAAATCTACTTGGCTCAAGTAGGTCCATCAATATGGTGTACGGTGACTTGCCTCCAAAAATTATGCTCCGAGACCAAGAAAACCCTAACTCTCATACATATTATCCACATCCACTCCCCAAAGATCTTCCATGGGTGAATGCTAAAGCTCAGCAAACACGGTCACCACGCCCTCCTTACTAGCGTTGATGATGATAGCGATCGTGGATGGATGGAATAATTCATTGTCATTGCTACCAGGGACATCCTCCCGACAGGAGCACCTGCCATCCTTGTATCGTAGAATCTTCTTCATATGTCTTCGGATATATTTCCCATTACATGTTTACTAATACTCTCCTCCTCTGTTAACTTTTCATTTTCCTTATTCAAGCGACTCATTGGAACCACCATGGGTTCAAAACCTGGCTAAATAATCTTGAATATCTCATCGTTACCAAGAATGTCTCTGGCAAAAAACGGGTTATTGAGAAGTTCCCATCTTTATCTTGTGGTCAATATTGGACAAGAATTAGTGCAATTGAGGCACATTTTACCGTAAACCAAAAGGTTACTGATTCCAATACCTTTGTACTTTTGTACTTTGGCATGATAGATTGGGACATCCTGGATCAATTATGATGAGACGAATTATAGAAAACTCAAATGGGCATCCATTAAAGAATTTAAATTTTTTTTTAAATAATAAATTTTCTTGCACTTCTTGTGTCACGACCCAAACCGATGGGCCGCGACGGGCACCCGGTACCTTACTCAACCTAGTACCAATGTAACGTATCTTTCTTATTTCATCATCATGAATAAGTGGGCCAGAAGGGGCGTCATGAAATAACCAGAGTAAACATGAGGGAATACCCGACATATAACGACCCAAACTGATATAGAAACTCATACCTGTGACATACGGGCCTATAAGGCCAATGTGATCCATTATATACTTAAAATATAGGCCGACAAGGTCATACAAGTATCTGTATACATGACATCTGTCTACAAGCCTCTATGAGTACATACTTATCATAAAGGTCGGAACATGGCCCCGTCATACCAAACAACACATGTTTAAATCATACTGACCAAACAAGCAACTCCAGAGCAAATGGAGCGCACCAACATTTTTCGCTGAGCTGATAGCCTACTTGGAGGACTCTCGACCTGTCTATCGGGACCTGCGGGCATGAAACGCAGCGTCCCCAGATAAAAGAAACGTCAGTACAAATAATATAGCGAGTATGTAAGGAATGCAAATAAGTAAATAATAGACCTAAGAGAAACATGGAGTAAAAGACTCAACATGTAAGTTTGAATAACTCTGCGAATCATTAATATTTATAACGTCATGCATATACGTATAAATATCACACTATGCATAAGTATATGCGTTCATAACATCATCAAGCATCTGATGACATCCCATCATATCATCTCAGCCACTGTGGGCAAATCATTAACATGTACCAGCTGATCAGGTGGTGGTGCGTATATAACGCCGTAACATTTTTTCATATCCCATGTACATATAATATACGCGTATATAATGCCATCTGGTCATGGGTCAATGTACATGTATAAATGAATGAAATGCATATGCAATACGTCAATAAAATCTCTCGCAACGTCATAGGACCATTATGCCTTTGATTAATGTCATAAAATAAATTTATCAACTTACGTATTTTCTGAGACCCATGAACAGATGATAGAATAATAAGACACGTGAAAAATCAAGAATATAGACACCCCTAGTATTTCTATAAATAGAGTCATTTATGAAAGTTGCGTATTTTGCTCGTTTCATCTGTATCATTTGGATCATGCCAAAAGGAAAGAAGGGATATACTTAACATACCTGAACCGATTCTCTTGACAATCCTTCTAACACACGCCAATCGCGACGAAACACGTAATGGCGAATCGAAGTAGAGAAAAATCCGTATGATATTTTTGAGAAAGATTGTACCGTGGTATCTCAGAATTGCGTCTCACACTGCTCTAGCGTTATGAGATTTCATATGAATCCATTTGAGAATTCCTTCGTTACTCAGCACATACACCTCCACAAAAATGATGTAGGAAGAGGTCTTAAAAGTTTTTGGTTGAAATTTCACTTTGTGAATTTAGAAAGTCTTTTATGGCTTTGTTGAAGTTGAACGTTGCCATTCCATATTTGTGATGAAGATTCAATATGCAAGAGAATTTTAAAATTGAAGTATATTACCTGGAGGTTGCTGAAGTGTTGGAGTTGTGAAATGCCAACGAAAACATGATTGGTTATATATAGTATTAATCTTTGTTTGTGGAATCCACAAAATAATTCTAATTAAGGAAAGGATAACTAGGTGATGACTTAGCCAAGAGTTCTCAAAGTTTGCCACCTAGCCTCATACTTACTTAGTCAACATTATGCTTAATTAGGATCCCATACATGCTGCCACGTTTGGGGGCTCCTTAATCTTTATCCAAAATTTCTTAATCACATGTTAATCTTCCCCCAAAATCTATAATTAATCAAATATTCACATAATTAGGTAATATCTTAAATTCACTTAAAATACTAATCACTTTTAACACACTTCATACACCTTATTATCATGGTCATGTGATACCTTGTATGGCACTAGTCCATAGATACGGGGTATCATAGCTTGGACCGTATTTTATCCCAAAATATCAAATTTCGATGAAATTCATTTTCTTCGATTTGCTTACCCTCTCAACTTCACGAATTTACTTATCCCTTGTTTGAAATAGCGTAATACTTATAATCCCAAAATAATCTCATTCCCGAGCTTACGTCGATTAACTTACGACGAAACTTCAACGTACGAAAATGCGGGATGTAACATCTTATTTCCGAGCTTATATCAATTTACTTATGGCGTACTTTTACGTACGAAAACATGGGGTGTAATATTTTGCTATCAAGGCAAGTTAATTATTAGACCATCACCAACAAAGATTGGGATTGAGTCCCCTGTATTTTTGGAACGTATACAAGGGGATATTTGTGGACCTATTCACCCACCTAGTGGGTCGTTTAGATATTTTATGGTCTTAATAGATGTATCTTCTAGATGGTCTCATGTGTGCCTATTATCATATCGGAACATAGAGTTTGCAAAATTAATGGCACAAATAATTCGATTGCGGGAATAATTTTTTGATAATCCAATTAAGTCTATTCGACTTGATAATGCTGCTGAGTTTTCATCCCAAGCATTTAATGATTATTGCTTATCAATTGGGATAAAAGTGGAATATCTTGTAGCTCATGTTCACACTCAATATGGCCTTGCATAGTCTTTAATTAAACATCTGCAATTAATACCAAGACTGTTACTCATGAAAATGAGGTTACCCACTTCTGTTTGGGGTCATGCCATTTTGCATGCATCAATGCTAGTTCATCTTAGACCGATAAATTATCATAAATATTTTACATTGTAATTAGTTTTGGGTCATGAACATAATATATCTCATTTAAGAATTTTTGGATGCGCAGTATATGTGCCACTAGCATCGCCATATCGCACCAAGATGGGTCCCCAAAGAAGGTTAGGAATATGTGTTGGGTTTGAATCTCCCTCCATTATTAGCTACTTCGAAACATTAACGGGAGATTTGTTCACTGCTCGATTTGCAGATTGTCGATTCGATGAGGCATTTTCCCAAAATTAGGGGGAGAAATTGGTGAAACCAAACGGGAAATTTTGTCAAAAAATCCATCATTGTCTCATCTTGATTCACGTGCCTCTATTTATGAAAAAGAGGTGCAAAATATTATTTATTTACAGAAAATAGCAAATCAAATGCCAGACGCATTTACGGATCTGAAAAGGATAACAAAATCACATATCCTTGCAGAGAATATTCCAATACATATTGATGTCCCAGTTGGACAATCTTTTAGTGTCATAGCTAATGAGTCAAAAGCACACATAAAACATGGCAGGCCATTGGGTTCTAAGGATTGAAACCCTAGAAAAAGAAAAACAAATGATCAAGATGACACTAGAAAGAGTCTCATGAAGAAATCCACGATTTAATCAATCCTGAGATTCATGAGGAAATCAATGAGCCTGAGACTCAAGAAAATAAGGAACTATCAATAAATTCAATCGAAATTGAGACAAATTTGAATAGATTGGATATAGTGGTAGATTATGTCTTAGCATATAATGTTGCATCTAGAATTATGCAAGATAGTGAGGATCTTGAACCTCAATCTGTTGGAGAATGTCGTCAAAGATGTAATTGGTCAAAATGGCAAGAAGCAATCCAATCAGAGTTGAATTCACTTGCAAAACGTGAAGTTTTTGGGTCTTTAGTCCAAAAGACTAATGGTGTTAAGCCTGTTGGCTATAAATGAGTCTTTGTAAGCAAGAGGAATGAGAAAAATGAGCTACAAATATATAAAGCTCGCCTTGTTGCCCAAGGATTTTCACAAAGGCTTGGCGTCGATTATGAAGATACATATTCACCTGTTATGGATGCAATAACATTTCGTTATCTCATTACTTTTGTTGTCCATGAAAAGCTTGACATGAATTTAATGGATGGGGTTACAACCTACCTTTATGGCTCACTTGATAATGAGATATACATAAAAATTTCAGAAGGATTTAAAATGCCCGATGCACATAATTCAAAGTCTCGGAAAATATTTTCAATTAAATTGCAAATATCATTGTATGGTCTAAAGCAATTAGGACGAATGTGGTATAACCGCCTTAGTGAGTATTTATTAAAGGAAGGTTATATAAATGATGCCATTTGCCCATGTATTTTTATAAAGAAAACAACATTGGAATTTGTTGTACTTGCCGTATATGTTGATGACATAATCCTTATTGGAAATCCTTTAGAACTCCAAAAGGAAATTGATTATTTAAAGAAGAAATTCGAGATGAAAGATATGGGAAAGATAAATTATGTCTCGGTTGCAAATTGAACATTTGATAAACGGGATTTTTGTCATCAAGATCTACGTACATAGAAAAGGTATTGAAACGATTTTACATGGATGGAACACATACATTAAGTACTCCGATGGTTGTTCGATCACTTGATATGAATAAGGACCCGTTCCGACCTCAAAAAAAGAGTGAAGAACTTCTTGGTCCTGAAGTACCATATCTTAGTGCAATTGGTGCACTAATGTATCTTGCTAACATTACAAGGTCTGACATAACTTTTTCAGTTAATGTCTTAGCAAGGTATAGCTCTGCTCCTACAAGGAGATATTAGAATAGAATCAAACACATATTGCGATATCTAAAAGGGACTATCGATATGGGCTTATTTTATGGAAATAATTGCAGTCCCGATTTTGTTGGTTATGCCGATACTGGGTATTTATCTACCCCACACAAGGCTCGATCTCAAACAGGCTATGTATTTACATGTGGAGGTACTGCCATATCTTGGCGATCGACTAAGCAATCAATCACAGCTACTTCATCTAATCATGCTGAGATAATTGCTATTCATGAAGTAAGTCGAGAATGTGTGTGGTTGAGGTCTATAATACATCTTATTCGAGACAAATGTTGTTTGAAGTGTGATAAAATACCCACGATTTTGTATGAAGACAATGTAGCATACATAGCCCAATTGAAGGGAGGATGTATAAAAAGAGATAGGACAAAGCATATTTCACTAAAGTTATTTTTCACACATGATTTTCCTAAGAATGGTGATATCAATGTGCAACAGATTCGTTGAAGTGATAATATGGCTGATTTATTCACCAAATCTCTACCGACATCAACCTTCAAGAAATTAGTGTACAAGATTGGGATGTGAAGGCTCAAGGATGTGAGTTGATACTCTCGTCAGGGGAGGTTAACACGCATTGTACTCTTTTTCCCATACAAGATTTTGTCCCACTGGGTTGTCCTTGCAAGATTTTTAACGAGACAACCATTATGTAATAGTATAAATAGTGGCATAAGAAGTAAAATGGGATACACATTGAAAAATAAGAATAACTTTCCTCTATTGGTTCTCTTTTATTTTTTCTTTTACCTTTGATATTATTACTTTTTAGATTAATTTCTTAATATGTTAGCAGCACAATTATCTATTTCACTTCAAAATTCGCTCTCTCACGGCCTTGCTAGCCTTTGCCATAAAACTATGAAAATTTATGGATTCAACTAAGCTGGCACGATCACATTGGAAAAAGTTAGGCTTCGTCGTTATTACACTCCATAGGCGCAATTGCACAGGCACAGTGGGGGTTCATTTTTTTTTTTTTGCACTGTGACCGCGATGGAGGGGCGTGATTGTGATGTGGTTGGGTCCAACTTTGTAATGACCCAAAATTTCAACCAAGGGATTGTGATATCGCCTAACTTCATTTGCTAGACAAACCAACACATAGCAGTAAATAAAGAAGCAGAAACTAAACATCTAGCAGCATAATATCATAAATAAAGAGTAAAAGTACTGAAATCTTACCTAACATATCTAAAGCCAGTACAACAGTAATAAATACCTCCCAAGACTGGTGTCACAGAGTACATGTTCTTTTAAAGAGTACTAAATACAAAGTATGAAATGAAGTACAATACTGTCTTATACAATTAAATAGTAACAAAAGGTAAGGAAGGTGACTCCAAAGTCTATGAACCAGTATATATTAATACTTCGAGTCTCCTGATAACTCCAAGCAAATCACCCCTTGGAAGACGCTAGAGACCAATGCCAAAATCTGCATAAGAAGTGCAGAAGTATAGTACGAGTATAACCGAACCAATGTACTAATTAAGTATCGAATCTAACCTCGACGAGATAGTGACAAGGCTATGACAAGACACTTACCATATAAATATGTACAATTAATAAGCAAGAGAAGTAGTAAGAGAAATAACAATAGTAAAAACATGAATAATGGCGAAAAATAATAAAAGGATCAATTCGAGGATATAACAACCATGTTTCTTAACTTAAAGCTCATCTTTCTCCATAGCTCAAACCAAAGAGAAATAAACGATATCAGTGCACAATATAGCCCAAATCACCCAAGGAAGACAATATCATAAGTTAAACACCGGAAATCATATTATATGCGTTGTGGCACACAAACAATCCAATACAAAAACTGTTGTGGCAGCAACCCCATCCCATGGCCATATTGTAGCGGCGAGCAACCCAGACCTATCATAAAAAATATTATTCTGAGTAACCCGATCCAATATACAAAATCATAGGGATAACACCCAACAAGAAATCAACTAATCATAAAACCCAACATAGCATAAGATAATAAGGCTTCGCATAAGAGAATAAGGCATGAAATAAGTAAAGGCATGATTAAAACTAGTTCTACCTGCATGCTTTAACCAATGATAATGCAAATACACTCATCATCTTTCATATACGACTCCCCCACTACATTTAGCACATAGCAAGTAAAGCATTTAAGACCTAATTTCCTCAAGTAATGGTTAACCACGATACTTACCTCTTTCCGGAACAAGACCAACAATCCAACACCACTTTTCCTTTAGAACAAGCCTCCAAACAACTTGAATCTAGTCAAGTAATACTCAACAAAATCAAAACAAACTTAAGAAACCCTCCTAATACTAAAAAGATTCGATCTTTAACATATTTGGTAAGGTCAACAAAAAGTCAATCAGGGACCACTTGATTGAAATCTTAAAACAAGATCAAATCTCGATTACCCATTCATTCCCAAGTCCAATTGTGTGTGTTATTTCGAGATCCAACTTCAAGTCGAGGTCCAAATCTCTTAAAATTTATTTTTTAAGTTACTACCCAAAACACCTATTTTTACTATATGAAATCCTGATTTAGGAATAAAAATATATGGAAAGTAATAAAATTAATCAATACAAAGTTAAAATCACTAACATGTGAAGTTAGGAAGAAATTCCTATCAAAATATTAACTCCTTTATAGTCTAGGTCTCAAAAATAGAATAAAATAAGCTAATCTCTCACGACCCAAACTACCATCCGGTCATGATGGCGCCTAACCCACTTGTTAGGCAAGCCAAGCATAACAATAATGAATCAAGATAACTAATTATGAAATAATACGACTCTAAAAGCCAAATATCATAAATAAAGACAGCGTTGATATAATGAATCCCTTAGAACTAGTAATATAGATTCATGAGCTCTACAATAGGAGTACAAGTATGATAATACAAAAGTATTGTCTGAATAACAGTAATAGTAATTAAAAATGAATGAGACCCCAAGATATGCGAATGAGATGCAACTCTACCTCATCTCTCAGCAACTCAGCAAAAGTCCAGCATATATATCATCTAGGTACCACACCTGGATCTGTATACAACCGATACTTCTTACCACATCAAGAAGTAGATAAGACCCCTTTTCTTGACGGGAAAGTTCTTGAACGGTTTCTCACATGTGAAAGGACGCACGTCTTCTCTGATTTAATGACCCGAACACGTGTTATTCGGTGATTCGGCAAATATTTTCGCTAGTTTTTGACTAATCATGACTATGATTTTTGCCATCTATAAACTTCTTCATTACTATCACTTTTATAAATCTTTCTTCTTCTTTGAATCTCCTTAGAACCCTACAGCAAAATTCACCTTTCTCAGTACAATTTCACTGCTCAAATTTCTTACCATCATCATATCTTCTAACACTTTGCCTTCGAAAACTCTGGCCTTCTCTTAGGTGGAGGCACTAAGAAGAACAAAACGAAGGAGGTCGATGTTAGAACTGAACGTCCTACCGTTAATACCCTTATTTCTCTCCAAATGGATTCCCAGTTAAATCTTCAAGTTCAAAAAGAATCTATTAATCCCAAAAGTGACAGACACTGGCCTGTTCACATATACCCTTCTTCCATACGTCTTGTTAACATTTCCATCGTGAAGACAGTTTACGATTAGGAAGATGTCGAAATCTCCGTCCCTAATGAGGTAGAATGGGTCACCTTCTCCAAATAGGGATTTATGTATGTCTATACATACCCTTTCACTTTGTGAGTGGGTAAAAAACTTAACCCTATAATTTTAGAATTCTTCCATTGGTACCAAATCTGCTTGGCTCAAGTAGGTCTATCAATATGGCGTACGGTGGCTTGCCTCCAAATATTATACTCCGAGACCAAGGAAACCCTAACTCTAATACATATGATCAACCTCCACTCCCCAAAGATCTTCCATGGGTGAATGCTAAAGCTCAGCAAACGTGGTCCCCACGCCCTCCTTACCAGCGTTGATGATGATAACGATCGTGGATGGATGGAATCGTTAGTTGTCATTGCTACCAGGGACATCCTCCCGACAAGAGCACCTTCATCCTTGAATCGTATAATCTTCTTCATATGTCTTCGGATATATTTTCCTTTACATGTTCCTCCGTTAACTTTTCATTTTCCTTATTCAAGCGACTCATTGGAACCACCATGGGTTCAAAACCTGGCCAAATAATCTTAAATATCTCATCGTTACCAAGAATGTCTCTAACCAAAAAGGGGTTATTGAGAAGTTTTCATCATTATCTTGTAGCAGGTATTGGACAAGAATTAGTGCAATTGAAGTACATTCTACCGTAAACCAAAAGGTTATTGATTCCAATACCTTTGTACTTTGGAATGATAGATTGGGACATCCCGAATCAATTATGATGAGACAAATTATAGAAAACTCAAATGGGCATCCATTAAAGAATTAAAATTCTTTTAAATAATAAATTTTCTTGCACTTCTTGTTATCAAGGCAAGTTAATTATTAGACCATCACCAACAAAGGTTGGGATTGAGTCCCATGCATTTTTAAAACGTATACAAGGAGACATTTGTGGACCTATTCACCCAACTAGTGGGTTGTTTAGATATTTTAGGGTCTTAAAAAATACATCTTCTAGATGGTCTCATGTGTTCCTATTATCATCTAGCAACCTAGCGTTTGCAAAATTAATGGCACAAATAATCCGATTGCGGGTACAATTTCCCGATAATTAAATTAATTCTATTCGACTTGATAATGCTGTTGAGTTTTCATCCCCAGCATTTAATGATTATTGCTTATCAATTGGGATAAAAGTGAAATATCCTGTAGCTCATGTTCACCCTCAAAATGACCTTGCATAGTCTTTCATTAAACATCTGCAATTGATACCAAGACTGTTACACGTGAAAACGAGGTTACCCACTTATTTTTGGGGTAATGCCATTTTGCATGCATCAATGCTAGTTTATCTCAAACCGATAAATTATCATAAATATTTTCCATTGCAATTAGTTTTGGGTCATGAACCTAATATATCTCATTTAAGAATTTTTGGAAGCGCAGTCTATGTGCCAGTAGCACCGCCATATCGTACCAAGATGGGTCCTCAAAGAAGATTAGGAATATATGTTGGGTTTGAATCTCCCTCCATTATTAGCTAACATTAACGGGAGATTTGTTCACTGCTCGATTTGCAGATTGTCGATTCAATGACGCATTTTTCCAAAATTAGGGGAGAAATTGGTGAAACCAAACGGGAAATTTTGTGAAAAAAATCCATCATTGTTTCATCCTGATCCACGTGCCTTTATTTGTGAAAAATAGGTTCAAAAGATTATTGGTTTGCAAAAAATAGCAAATCAAATGCCAGAAGCATTTATGGATCTGAAAAGGATAACAAAATCACATATCCCTGCAGAGAATGTTCCAATACGTATTGATGTCCCTGTTGGATAATCTTCTAGTGTTATAGCTAATGAGTCAAAAGCACACATAAAATGTGGCAGACCATTGGGTTCTAAGGATCGAAATCCTAGAAAAAGAAAAACAAATGATCAAGATGACACTAGAAAGAGTCTCATGAAGAAATCCACAATTTAACCAATCCTGAGATTCATGAGGAAATAACTGAGCTTGAGACTCAATAAAATTAGGAACTATCAATAAATCTAGTCAATATTGAGATAAATTTGAATAGATTGGATATAATGGTGGATTATGTCTTAACATATAATATTGCATCTAGAATTATGCAAGATAGTGAGGATCTTGAACCTCAATCTGTTGGAGAATATCGACAAAGACGTGATTGGCCAAAATGGAAAGAATCAAACTAATCAGAGCTGAATTCACTTACAAAACGTGAAGTTTTTAGGCCTGTAGTCCAAACATCTAATGTTGTTAAGAAGCCTGTTGGCTATAAGAGAGTCTTTGTACGCAAGAGGAATAAGAAAAATGAGCTACAAAGATATAAGGCTTGTCTTGTTGCCCAAGAATTTTCTCAAAGGCCTGGCGTCGATTATGAAGAGACATATTAACCCATTATGGATGCAATAATATTTCATTATCTCATTAGTTTTACTGTCCATGAAAAGCTTGACATGAATTTAATGGATGTGGTTACAGCCTACCTTTATGGCTCACTTGATAATAAGATATACATGAAAATTTTCGAATGATTTAAAATGCTCGATGCACATAATTCAAAGTCCCGGAAAATATTTTCAATCAAATTACAAATATCATTGTATGGTCTAAAGCAATCAGGACGAATGTGGTATAACCGCCTTAGTGAGTATTTATTAAAGAAAGATTATATAACTTATGCCATTTGCCCATGTATTTTTATAAAGAAAATAACATCGGAATTTGTTGTACTTGGGAATATGTTGATGACATAAACCTTATTGCAAATCCTATAGAACTCCAAAAGGCAATTAATTATTTAAAGAAGAAATTCGAGATGAAAGATCTGGGAAAGATAAATTATGTCTCGGATTACAAATTGAACATTTGACAAAAGGGATTTTTGTCATCAATCTACGTACACAGAAAAGGTATTGAAACAATTTTACATGGATGGAGCACATACATTAAGTACTCCGATGGTTGTTCGATCACTTGATATGAATAAGGACCCGTTCCGACCTCAAAAAAAGAGTGAAGAACTTCTTGGTCCTGAAGTACCATATCTTAGTGCAATTGGTGCACTAATGTATCTTGCTAACATTACAAGGCCTGACATAACTTTTTCAGTTAATGTCTTAGCAAGGTATAGCTCTGCTCCTACAAGGAGATATTGGAATAGAATCAAACACATATTGCGATATCTAAAAGGGACTATCGATATGGGCTTATTTTATGAAAATAATTGCAGTCCCGATTTTGTTGGTTATGCCGATACTGGGTATTTATCTACCCCACACAAGGCTAGATCTCAAACAGGCTATGTATTTACATGTGGAGGTACTGCCATATCTTGGCGATCGACTAAGCAATCAATCACAGCTACTTCATCTAATCATGCTGAGATAATTGCTATTCATGAAATAAGTCGAGAATGTGTGTGGTTGAGGTCTATAATACATCTTATTCGAGACAAATGTGATTTCAAGTGTGACAAACTACCTACGATTTTGTATGAAGACAATGCAGCATGCATAGCCCAATTGAAGGGAGGATGAATAAAAGGAGATAGGACAAAGCATATTTTACCAAAGTTATTTTTCACACGTGATCTTCAAAAGAATGGTGATACCAATATGCAACAGATTCGTTGAAGTGATAATATGGATGATTTGTTCACCAAATCTCTGCCGACATCAACCTTCAACAAATTAGTGTACAAGATTGGGATGTGAAGGCTCAAGGATGTGAGTTGATACTCACCTCAGGGGATGTTAATATGCGTTGTACTCTTTTTTCCTTATAAGATTTTGCCCCACTGGGTTTTCCTTGCAAGGTTTTTAACGAGGCAACCAAAAGGCGTATTGTTAGATATAGTACTCTTTTTCCTACACTAGAACTTTTTCCTACTGGGTTTTATCTTATTTAAGGTTTTACCGAGGTACATTATCTGTTGAATAGACATTCAAGGGGAAGTGTTATAAATAGAGTTTTATTTAAGGTGAATGTCTATATTTTAGATATATTCTAGGGTTTGTTACTTTGTGGCTAAGTCACTTTTTCCCTATAAATAGAGGAGTTCTATTCCATTGTAATTCATCCTAAAATTAATAAGAAATCTCTCTCTTTTCTCTGCAATATTGTTCTTTTTCTTTTATTGTTTCATTTCAAAATGAAATAAAAGCTATAAAAACTGAAGATAACTTGATAATAAGGAAAATGTTATAAATTAGTAGTTATTATTGATGACCATTTACAAACATAACTCCCATTATTTATTTTTTAGTATGTAGATAATCTTTCCCATTATATTTGTAGCTTCACACCTCTATAACCTCCTTCATGATCTCAATTGTTAATATTATGAGTAAGATAATTTTTCTATAACCCATTATTTAATAGTATAAATAGTGGCATGAGAAGTAAAACGGGATACACATTGAAAAATAAGAACAACTTTCCTCTATTGGTTCTCTTTTATTTTTTCTTTTACCTTTGATATTATTACTTTTTAGATTAATTTCTTAATATGTTAGCAGCACAATTATCTATTTCACTTCAAAATTCGCTCTCTCACGGCCTTGCTAGCCTTTTCCATAAAACTATGAAAATTTATGGATTCAACTAAGCTGGCACGATCACATTGGAAAAAAGTTAGGCTTCGTCGTTATTACACACCATAGGCGCGATTGCACAGGCACAGTGGGGGTTCATTTTATTTTTGCACCGTGACCACGATGGAGGGGCGTGATTGTGATGTGGTTGGGTCCAACTTTGTAACGACCCAAAATTTCAACCAAGGGGTTGTGATGTCGTCTAACTCCATTTGCTAGACAAACCAACACTTAGCAGTAAATAAAGAAGCAGAAACTAAACATCTAGCAGCATAATATCATAAATAAAGAGTAAAAGCACTGAAATATTACCTAACATGTCTAAAGCCAGTACAACAGTAATAAACACCTCCAAAGACCGGTGTCACACATTACATGTTCTGTTAAAGAGTACTAAATACAAAGTATGAAATGAAGTACAATATTGTCTTATACAATTAAATAGTAACAAAAGGTAAGGAAGGTGACTCCAAAGTCTGTGAACCAGTATACATTACTACTTCGAGTCTCCTGATAGGTCCAAGCAAATCACCCCTTGGAGGACGCTAGAGACCAATGCCAAAATCTGTATAAGAAGTGCAGAAGTATAGTACGAGTATAACCGACCCAATGTACTAATTAAGTATCGAGCCTAATATCAACGAGGTAGTGACGAGGCTATGACAAGATACTTACCATATAAATATGTACAATTAATAAGCAAGAGAAGTAGTAAGAGAAATAACAATAGTAAAAACATGAATAAAGGCGAAAAATAGTATAAGGATCAATTAGAGGATATAACAACCATGTTTCTTAACTTAAAGCTCCCAAATCTTTCTCCATAGCTCAAACCAAAGAGAAATAAACGATATCAGTGCACAACATAGCCCAAATCACCTAAGGAACACAATATCATAAGTTAAACACCGAAAATCATATTATATGCGTTGTGGCACACAAACGATCCAATACAAAAAACTGTTGTGGCAGCAACCCGATCCCATGGCCATACTGTTGGGGCGAGCAACCCAGGCCTATCATAAAAAATATTGTTATGAGTAACCCGATCCAATATACAAAATCATAGGGATAACACCCAACAAAAAATCAACTAATCATAAAACCCAACATAGCATAAGAGAATAAGGCTTAGCATAAGAGAATAAGGCATGAAATAAGTAAAGACATGATGAAAACTAGTTCTATCTGCATGATTTAACTAATGATAATGCAAATACACTCATCACCTTTCATTTACGACACCCCCACTACATTTAGCACGTAGCAAGTAAAGCATTTAAGACCTAATTTCCTCAAGTAATGGTGAACAACGATACTTACCTCTTTTCGGAACAAGACCAACAATCCAACACCACTTTTCTTTTAAAACAAGCCTCCAAACAACTCGAATCTAGTCAAGTAATACTCAACAAATTCAAAACAAACTTAAGAAACTCTCCTAATACTAAAAAGATTTGATCTTTAACATATTTGGTAAAATCAACAAAAAGTCAATCCGGGACCACTTGATTGAAATCTGAAATCAAGATCAAATCTCGATTACCCATTCATCCTCAAGTCCAATTGTGTGTGTTATTTCGATATCCAACCTCACGTCGAGGTCCAAATCTCTTAAAATTTATTTTTTAAGTTACTACCCGAAACTCCTATTTTTACTATATGAAATCCTGATTTAGGAATGTAAATATATGGAAAATAATAAAATTAATCAATTCAAAGTTAAAATCACTAACCTATGAAGTTAGGGAAAAATTCCTATCAAATATTAACTCCTTTATAGTCTAGGTCTCAAAAATAGAATAAAATAAGCTAATCTCTCACGACCCAAACTACCATCCGGTCATGATGGCGCCTAACCCACTTGTTAGGCAAGCCAAGCATAACAATAATGAATCAAGATAACTAATTATGAAATAATACGACTCTAAAAGCCAAATATCATAAATAAAGACAGCGTTGATATAATGAATCCCTTAGAACTAGTAATATAGATTCATGAGCTCTACAATAGGAGTACAAGTATGATAATACAAAAGTATTGTTCGAATAACATTATTAGTAATAAAAAAGGAAAGAGACCCCAAGATTTGCGAACGAGATGTAACTCTACCTCATCTCTCAGCAACTCAGCAAAAATCCAGCATATATATCAGCTAGGTATTACACCTGGATCTGTATACAACCGATCCTATGCACTCTGTAAGTATCATGACTAACCTTGGAGAGAAAATCGCAAGAATCACCAAGGATTCTCACATGATAAAATCCATACAAGTCATGAATACATACGAATATGCAGTAACAATACTATATATGGGCCTAGTTGTAGGTAAAGCTCCTTGTGCACATGGAGAAGATATGCACAAACATTAAACATGATAACAGTTCAGCATATAAAGGAGATACGCATAAAGTGGCAAGTCAAGTTACCTAGAGAGAGACATATCGAGAAGATATGTACCGTGTATTGTTTCATCAACAGAAATAATATATGGAGATGATATGCATAACAAGGCATGTATACAAGTACAGAGCCAGCATATAGCGGAGATATGCAGTAAAATCATGTACACACTTAAGGAATTTGCATATAGAGAAGATATACAAAAATTTAAAACTTATCAGTTTTTACATAACCGCGTGTACGTCATCAAGAAACATGAGGGAAAGACACTAGTTGGATGGATTCTTATCCACATGTTGCACGGACAATTTACGTGCTATAACAACCGCACGGACACTCACGTGCCACAATCAACTCAATCCACACGGATAACTCAAATGTTGTTAACCAATCCAGAACACCAAAAGCAGATACAAGAATACATGTATACAGTCAACGGATAACAAATCACATACTCTTGGACTGGTAAAATAACATGCTAAAGTTTATGCATATGTGAAGTGTACAACTACGACTCAGATTTGGTGAATACACCACAAAATAGCAAATATCATGTTTGAATAGGAGATTTACCTACACATGATCTCTAACATGTTTCACAAAGTCACGTAGTCATACAACATATAAAGCATGATAGTAAGAATCACAAATATCCGAAACAAGACATAATATAGCCTAAATACTTCCTTGAGCATGAATAAACCCGGTGTGCGCATATGGTCTCGACCCCTAGCATGAACGACACCCTTAGCACATAGAGAACATCAGTACCTCAGGCAACTAGTGCCTCAACTAAGTTTAGGCAAGATACATACCTCAAACAGGCCAAATCAATATTCCAAAAATACCTTCCCATGTGAATCGACTTCTGAACGGCTCGAATCTAGCCACAAATAACTCAATAACATCAAATAAAGCCATAGGGAACAACCTGAAATAATAATGTTTCGATCTTCATAAAAATATACAAATTTAAACAAAAAGTCTACCCGTGCCCACATCTCGAAACTCGACCAAACCCACAAATTTCGGTTACCCTTTCCAATAAAGTCCAAATATATAAGTTTCATCTAAATCCTTCTTCAAATCAGGGTTCAAATCCCAAATAATCACTCTCTAAAATCTAGTACGAAAAAACCCAAATTTTCTCATTCATATCCATGTCCCGATTGCACAAAAAAAATGAGAAATCCATATCCGACATCAAAATCAAGTAGAGATTACTTACCCTCCAAAGTGTAATAAAAAACTCTCCAAAACTCGCCTCTAGCCGAGCTCCAGAAATCCTCAAATAATGAAAAATGAGCTAACCCTTCCAAATATTAAACTACCCAGCGATCTTCGCATCTATTGATAAATACCTACCATCTGCAAGCCCGCAAGTATGGTCAAAACTGCGCATCTGCGCCCTACACTCAGCCGACCAAACCTCGCAATTGCGGAAATTCTTTGCAAAATCGGCGTCCAGATCTGTTCATCACCTCTGGGTGCCTGGTCATCTGATACGGTTGTACGTGTCCTCACCATCTGTGTGACAATAGAACACAAAAGTTTAGAATTCCAAAGTCAATAATTTCAAACCACAAGGAATCAAAGAAGTGAAATTTGTCCTAACAGTCCCACAGCCTCCCGAAGATAAGTACAGACATCTCCGTACCGATCCGCGAGACTCTACTAAACCTACTTGTGACTCATAATACCTATGAACCTAGAGCTCTGATACCAATTTGTCACGACCCAAATCCCCCTCCACAAGATGTCGTGACGGCACCAAGCCTCTACGACTAGGTAAGCCTAATAATTGCGGAATAATTGAAATAAAAGCAGAATCAACCACTAAACTTCAACAGATAACTATATAACTGAAAAATGCCACTCGACATGTACATGTAAACCAACACTCGAGTATAAATAATTCCCAAAGACCCGGTAGTCACAAGTCACAAGCTTCTAAGAGAAAGTTAGATGTCTCTATACATCAGAGTTTAAGGAAAATACAGAAAAGAAAAAAACATAGGAAAGAATAAAGGGGGTCTCTGAGGTCTGCGGACACTGGCAGATATACCTTGAAGTCTCCGTAGCAGCAGTAAGTACACTCAGCTAATAGAGGGGTTGGTAGGAGGTACTTGGGTCTGCACACAAAACATGTGCAGAGGAGTTGCATGAGTACACCACAACGGTACCTAGTAAGTGTCAAGCCTAACCTCGGTAGAGTAGTGACGAGGTCAGGTCAGGGCCCTACTGGTATATAATAATTAAGGCACAAGATATAGCAATGTAATAAGAGACTGGAAATTTAACGAGGAGAAACTACAGAAAGATAACAGCATAGCACATAGGGATAAACAACAGGGGCACTCCCGAGATACCGTCTCGTAGTCCCAAAAGTAAATGCTGAATAGGGGATCTCCCGAGGTACCGCCTCGTAGTCCCAAAAGTAAATATGCAGGGGGATCTCCCAAGGCACCGCCTCGTAGTCCCAAAAGTAAATATGTGATAGGGGATCTCCCGAGGTACCATCTCGTAGTCCCAAAAGTAAACATACAGCTCGAAATCGATGGACAACAACAATTACAACAAGAAATCATTCAGTTTAGGACTAAATACAAATCAAGGAAAAGCAGGAAATCAACTAAACATGTTGAACAGGTTTCAAATAATCAATTAAGACACATAGACATGCAATATTAGGCTAAACAGGATAACTACACATGCTGGTATAACTCAATTAAGATGTAACAGGTTACTACTCAGTAAAAACCGGGTTTTATAACAATTAGCATGTGTACGCACTCGTCACCTCGCATACACGGCACTCACATATCACAGAAGTATCACAATAGTACCAAATCCTAAGGGAATTTCCCCCACACAAGGTTAGACAAGCCACTTACCTCGAACCAAGCTCAATAAATCAGTAAGAATGCCTTTTCCATGACCTTCCGACTCTGAATGGCCCAAATCTAGCCAAAAGAAATTACATACCGTAAATATAACTATAAGAAACTAGTCCAATTAATGAAATCAAAACTTTAACAAGAAATTAGAAAATCGCCCCAAAAGGTCGACCCGGGCTCGCGTCTCGGAATCGGGTAAAAGTTACAAAATACGAACACACATTCAGCCACGAGTTCACTCGTACCAAAATTACTCAAATCCAATACCAAAATCTCAATCAAAACCCAAAATTCGGTTGAAGAACTTTCCAACTTCTTCCCCAATTTTCTCAACCCAAATCCTTAATTAAATGATGAAATTAATGATAGATTAGTGGAATATAACTGAAAACGAGTTAAGGATCATTACCCAATAGTTTCCTCTGAAAATCCCTCAAATTATCGCCTCAATCCGAGCTCTCAAAGTCCCAAAGTGAAAATGAGATCAAACCTTCGTAATTTCCCCTTTTCTGCCCAGCGATTTTGCTTCTGTGAGGGAATCACCGCATCTGCGGTTCTACACCTGTAGAAAAACCATCGCAGGTGCAGACTTAACTTAAGTCCTCAATTCCTCTTCTGCGAGCAAATGGGCCGTACCTGCGCGCCCGCTTCTACGGAATACCTCCGCTTCTGTGATCAACGGCCTTCCGCTTCTGCGTTCCATCTTCCGCAGAAGCGACTCCGCTTCTGCGGTCCTAACATCGCAGCTACGCCCACAGGCCAAGCTTCTCCAAACCGCACCTGCATTCCTCCGCTCGCACATGTGAGTCTGCACCTGCGGTCAACCCCACCGCACGTGCGATTACACTAGAAGTTATAATGCTTCAGCAATTCTTCCAACTCCCAATTCGATCTGATAACCATCCGAAATCAACCTGAGGCCCCCGGACCTCAACTAAAGGTACCAGCAAGTCCTAAAATATCATACAAACTTAGTCGCGCCCTCAAATAACATCAAACAACAGCAAAAACTACGAATCGCACTCCAATTCAAACTTAATGAACTTGAAACTTCACACTTCTACAACCGATGCCGAAACCTATCAATTCACGTTCGATTGACCTCAAATTTTGTACACAAGTCATATTCGATATTACGGACCTACTCCAACTTCCGGAATCAGAATCCGACCCCGATATCAAAAAGTCCCCTCCCGGTCAAACTTACCAAAAATTCAACTTTCGCCATTTCAAGTCTAATTCAGTTACGGACCACCAAATCATAATCCGAATGCGCTCCTAAGTCCAAAATCATCCAACAGAGCTAACGGAACCGACAAAACTCCATTCCGGAGCCGTTTTCACACAGTTCCAACTACGGTCAAATTCCTAGAACTTAATCTTCCATCTTAGGGACTAAGTGGCCCAATTCACTCCGAAACCAAAAATAAAACCCCCCGACAAGTCACATAAGCGTAAAATAATACAGGGAAAGCAGTGATTAGGGGATCGGGACTATTACTCTCAAAATGACCGGTCGGGTTGTTACAGAAGGTAATATGATTAACTTACATTATGCACTTTCAAAGATTATCTCATTTCTGAGCTTACATCAAATGACTTGTGACATACTCTTACGTACGAAAACATGGGGTGTAACATCATTCCCACTCCCCAAGACAGGTGCAATTGAGTCATAAGCTCTACAAAGTAAGCTAAAATGTCTACTAGATCACTGTCTGAATGAAAAATACAACAGGAGTAAAGGTAAAGGAAGATGACTCCGAGGCCTGCGGACGCGGACCAGGCATACCTTGAAGTCTCCGAAAGCAGCTAACAGTCGATCACTAAACGTCCAGCACCAGCAGAAGTACCTGGATCTGCACAAAAAGATGTGCAGAAGTGTAGTATAAGTACACCACAATGGTACCCAGTAAGTATCAAGCCTAACTTCGGTAGAGTAGTGACGAGGCCGGGTCAAGATACCTACTAGGATATAAATAAACAGTATGAAAACATAATATAAGGATAAATAATGGAAAGCGAAGACGCAACTGATATGAAACAAGTTAATAACATGAACTAACAACGGAATTGTAAGCATGGAAATAACATAAAGAAATCGATTAAAGAGAACCACAATGATCATATACGGACAATGACTGATAGAACAAGGAAGAACAAAACAACAAGTGTTCCCACCAAAACTCTTTGGAACATGGGATAAATAATAAGAATTATAATGAGGTACTGCCTCATGTATAATAAGAATCACAACCGAGGTACCGCCTCGTGTATGTATCAAGAATTATAACTGAGGTACCGCCTTGTATTCACAATTCAAAGTCTCAACCACTATCTTTCCTTATACTGCCGCGTGAGCCTTACATTTAAATAGTTTTGAAAATATTTTTGCCCGAAATAGTTACACGCACTTTAGCCCACCTTATGGCGTCGTGTGGCTTTACGTAGTTCCCTATAAGCAACACGCACATAAGTCCCACCTTATGTCGTCGCATGCACATTAACCCCTAGCCTTATATTGTCGCATGCGCGTCAATATCACATCAAAATAACAACTCTCACTACAAGTGCCCATATATCACAACTTGCCAACAATCAACAATATCAATGTTTTCACAATAATAGCCCATGGCTCCACCACAAAGTGTACAAGAATACCAACAACAACCATGAATGTAAAATACTCAACAAGAAAGATGTCTCAAAAATAAACAATTTTGCCTCAACGTGATAACGACTTTCATAAATTCAACATAAATAACTCAACAATGAGAAGAATAATGTGTTACCACGAACTAAATACAAATAACTCATAATGGAAGAGATAACATGACTTCAAATAAGAATAATAGCAATAAAAGAGATAACTTGTAACAATGACTTCAAATAAGAATAATAGCAATGAAAGAGATAACTTGTAACAATGACTTCAAATAATGATAATCAACAATGAAAGAGACAACATGTAACAATAAAAGGGGCAACAAGTTCAACTAAAGCATGACAACAATTTATCAAGTAGGATGTAGTACAAGTGTTAAACAAGTCTTTTAAGGCATGTAAGAATAGATTGACTATGAGAATTTAGAACATGATATGACATTTCAATTAAAGCATGGAAAGAGTCTAGGTAGCCTAAACCGGTGAATTATCACATATAACTCGTGTACCCACTCGTAACCTTGCGTACACAGCTTTCACATAGCACAAATGACACAATCAATCCCAAATCCTAAGGGGTAGTTGCCCTACACAAAAGTATACAAGATACTTACCTCAACTAGGCCAATTCAACCCTCGGAAATAGTTTTTCCCCGAAAATTCGCCTTCACACGGCTCAAATCTAACCAAACTCGACTTAATATAATCAAACAATACAAGAAAAATCAATTATAATAGATAAAGCTAAGATCTTTACACTTTACTCAAAAAGTCAATAAAAGCCAACCTGGAACTTGCCCAGTCAAAACCCAGCTCCAATGGTAGATTCCGACTACCCATGACACCACGAGTCCATATATGTAATTAGTTTCAAAATCCGAGTCCAAATCGACTCTTAAAACTCAAATTCTTATTTTTCAAAAACTTGACAAAGTTTCACAAATTTTCACTTATATCATATGATTTTGATGTTAAAATCTAAGATATATTGATGGAATATGATTAGAATCATTTACCCAAAGTTTGTGGATGAAAAACTCCTCTCCAAATCGCCTCCTACCGAGTCTAGGGTTCGAAAATGAGAGAATATGAGATGAAATCCCGACTTCCAGCACTTATGTTCAGCTGCAGTTATCGCAATTGCGACATTGGTTCGTAATTGAGAACCCTCACAATTGCGAAGAAAAACTCGCAATTGCGGCACTGACAGGCCTGGGGAACTTCTCGCAAATGCGATGAGGGGTTTGCAATTGTGAACCATGTTCCCGTCGCAAAAGCGACAAATTAGTCGCAAATGCGAACTACCCAAAATCCTATGTATCGTAATTGTGACAGCTAAGGCCCCCTACTAAGCTCGCAATTGCGAACCTGGTGTTCGTAAATGTGATACCTGAAGTATCAACACACCAGATTCTGCAATTCAGTCCAAAACACTCCGATAAAATTCTGAAACTCATCTGAGCCCTCAGGGCTCCAAACCAAACATCCACACAAGTCTAAAAATATCATACGGACTCGCCCGCCCAATCAATACACAAAAATAACATCTAAAACTACTAATTGAATACTAAAACGCATAAGTTTCAAAGTAAATTTTAAGAACTTCTAGAATTACAACTAAACGTCCGAATCATATCAAATCAACTCCAAATGATACCAAATTCCGTAGACAAGTTCCAAATATCATAACGGACCTATTCCAAGTCCCAAAATCAAATTCTGAGCTCGATAGTTAAAAGTCAACCTACGGTCAAACTTTTCAACTTCAAATTGCCAAATTTCAGTAAAACAACACAAAGCAACCTACGGACTTCCGAAATCAATTCTCACTACTAGAAATTCGGTAAAAACCGACAAAAAAATCGACCAAAGTTGGTCGGTTATGGCCAATTACCGACCAAAACGCGACCATTACGGTGTGGACGGTGTTTTGATGGTCGGAATGGCTTACCGACCAAAGTTGGTCGGAAATTACCGACCAACTTTGGTCGGTAGCTTAAAACGACCATCTGACAAGTTTAATTACTTACCGACCAACTTTGGTCGGAAATATATTTTATTAATTTAATTTTACCGACCAAAGTTGGTCGGTTTAACTAAATTATGTTTTTTTTATTAATTATTAAAATTAAAAAAAATCGACCAACTTTGGTCGGTAATTGAAAATATATATTTTTTTAAAATAATTAAAATTAAACATTACCGACCAACTATGGTCGGTAATCTCAACAGTGCAGGCAAAATACCGACCAAAGTTGGTCGGTAATGTTGAATTCTGGGAATTCAATGTTCATTAACCGACCAACTTTGGTCGGTATTTTGGAATAATTTATTTTTTTTATTAATTGTTTTGGTAGCTACACCACCTGTCAGCATACTAATACACTTAATAACAACAACACAACAACAACAACAACAACAACAACAACAACAACAACAACAACAACACAACAACACAACAACAACAACCAAAACATTCAATAAATACTTTAAAACTAACAAATTAAAGTTCAATTAAACATAAAAATCCAAAACCAAGTTAAAACTAATTACAACTAGTTCAAAACTGGTTCTATTTGTCTAGTTCAAAGTATATAAAAGTCAAGGGGTATTTTCTACAACATCATCATCACCGTCTGATGAACTTTCATTTACAAGACGATATAGGAACGATCACGAGCAGGATGGGAGGAACGATCACGTGGAGGTCGACCCTCTGGAGATGACTCACGAGATCGGGGCAACGGAAAAGCTCCACTAGATAGGAGAGTTCTGATCTGAGCTTGCATGCCAAGGAATGGAGCATCTCTAAGCCTTTCTCTTTCCTTGGCCGCTTCTAGATCTTATGTGATCTTTGTCACTGTCTCCCGCATAGCGGAGAGGCTCTCCCTATTAAGTTTCTCGCCTTGCGAGGAAGTCCCTATTCCTCGCATTCCACACTTATAGCGATGGAAGTTTTTAGTAGGAAACCTGTATACCTTCCCCCATTTTGGACCGCCAACAGACTCCAACCATATTCTTTCAGCATCCTCGTCCAAAGGTTGGGTTGGCTCACCTGATTCACCAGCTGGATGACTACGGATGAATTCCTCCACGTGACTTTAGTAGCGACCCTATATTATTTTAAATTAAATCAGTATTTCAAAATTTTTATAAAAGTAAATTATAATACTTAAAGAAAATTGAAAGCTTACATATGCAGTCGAGGCCCGGTCCTCGACCCACCTATCTTGATCTCCCTCTTTCTTCTTCTTCATAATATGTGTCTCCTTGAATAGCTCATCATGACTCATTGGACGCCCATACCTTTTTTCCTGAAAACAAATTAATTTAGTTAATAAACAAAATAGATATACTTAGAAAAGTAAAATAATTTAAGCAATTACGTACCAATCTTCTTTTTATTGTCCCTAGGCTGATCGCACCTTCAGTGTGCAATGAGCCTCCCTTCTCGGATGCGCGAGCTTTCTTTCCTTTTTCGCTCCTCTCTAAGAACTCTGCGGTAAGCCATTGCCTTTGCAAATCATTCCACAAATTCTCAAGTAACTAGCCAGGCCTCTTGTTATTCTTTCTAGCATCCGAGAAAGCATCCGTCAATCTCTTGCGAGCTTTATGATAAAAATTTGCAGCCACTTTCGCGCTATTGCGTTCTTCCCATATACACTTGCTCTGTATTTCAAAAGTTAAATATTAGATGGAAATATCATAAATATAAATTATTAAACTGTTTAAAAGAATATTTATACCTTAAATTGATTGAAAATTTGCTCCTTCAGTGAGAATGGGCAATCAGTCCAAGTCGTATAAGGGCCATCATAAAGCTTTCTGATGGCATTGGTGATTATTCTCGTAGTCTTATTACCCGGCCTGAACCTACAATTTAACAATAAAAACACATTAATATCTTAGTAAAAATGTTACAAATCAATAGACGCAAAAATAATGAATAACACTTACCCATCACCCTCAGGGACTATGATGATCCTGCCATATCGATCATAATGCACTACCTCATCATCACCATCCGAAGCATGTGTATCAGAGGCATGTGAAGACGGTGTAGGCAGATCAGAGCTACTGCCTCGCAGGCGAAGGCTTGCAATAGATGGAGTCGATGATGAAGATGGTTGCGATCCCTGTGACTGTGACATAGCTGGATGCGACCCAAGTGGATGTGATACCGATGGTTGTGACCCGAGTGGCTATGACCCGAGTGGCTGTGACATGGATGGATGCGATCCATGTGGCTGTGATATGTAGGGATGTGATCCATGTGGATGTGATGTAGATGGCTGCGATGCAGATGGCTGTGAGGCAGCTGGACTGTATGTCGGACGTATAGTCCTATGGCCCTGTGATGGAAGACTTGGTGTCTGAATAAAGGCGTACGACTCGTGATGCTGTGGCAGCTCAGTATAGCCATGTGGTGGAGGGTAAGACATAGGCATCTCTGAAAAGGGTGGACAAGAGGGAGTATTATTTTCTACCCTCCTCTTTCCCTTCCTACCCTTTTCTCGACCCCGAGAACTAGTAGGGTCATTGTTACCTTGACCCTTGCCTGCCATCTGCATAATATAATACACATTTAGATTGAAACATATAAGAAACTAGCTATAAAACGAGAGTGCTTTAAAAAATCAACTTTTTAATCCTCATCGACGTATTGTTCCTCGTCCGAGAATTCTTCGTCCTCACTTGTTTGAGCTTCATCAGTTGATTCTTCGTCCTCATTTTCTATAATTGTTACTTCATTTATATCAACTTCTTCCAATATGCGTTCAGGATGTTCCAAATCATTTTCTAACTGATCGTCCACTATTTGGTGAACATTGGAGATATCGTTTTGATATGCAACATCTAACACATTCTCGACTTCCACCCTACCTACAGGCTTAGTTTTTATTACAACCCACCAATCGGACTTATTCCGCCGCAATGGATAAGGAGCATAATACACTTGCCTAACGTTATGTGCAATTATGAAAGGATCATAGCGATCATACTCCCTCGTATGATTAACCTCAATTATGTTATATTGGTTGGGTACTCTTGTACCTCTTGTTGGATTTGGGTCAAACCACTTGCATCTAAAGAGTATCAATTTCTTATATGGCCAACCTGTATATTCTAGTTGTAATATTTCTTTGACCACACCATAATAATCAATATCTCCAACTTGGTTGCCATCACCACCTTGAACCCACACCCCGCTGTTGTTGCTATTTTTATTTTTAGAGCAATCCTCTGTATAAAACTTATAACCATTCACTACGTACTTAGACATTGTTGTGACCTGAAGCCCAGGTCCCCAAGATATATCTTTCAAAAATTGATTTACACCATTATTTGGATTATTTACCTACATAGAGTTAAAAAAATTCATAAGTTAGCACAACTTATGAATCAATTTTTATACATTCACTACATATATATATATATATATATATACACTTACAAACTGTTTGAACCACGTATCAAATCTCGTATATACAGCATCATGGCCAAATTGACCCACGAAGTGACTGTGACATATCAAATATTTTTAGTAGTTGCATTAATATGTAGTCACAGTAAATTTTACATTTTGATAACTAATAAATCAATACTTACTTGAGAAATGGTACAACTTCAGGACAATTTAGCAACACGTGAAGTGTAGCTGACTTGTACTCCATATCACTCAAACTTCTCTTTCTAACATCCTTAGAACATCGGCATGGTTGATTGAATATGGACATTGGTGGATATAATGGATCATTCACACATTCGACCGTGTGCCTATTGGGCCTATTCCTAGAACATGGCACGTTACTCTCAAAATAATAAGAACAAAAATGTGCAGTTTCCTTTGCAAGATAGGCTTCGCATATAGATCCTTCAATCTTATTCCTCTGCTTAACAAATTGTTTGCATTTGCCAATTGTCCTACATAATCTCATGTTAGCCAAGAACATTCAAATAAAATAGAATATTACATCAAACTTATAATATTACCTCTCAAAGGGATACATCCATCTGCATTGAACAGGCCCTCCAAGTCATGCCTCGTGTACAAGGTGTATTGGAAGGTGTTCCATCACATCAAAGAAACCACATGGGAATATTTTTTCCATCTTACTCGAAGTTACACGGATGTTCTGGTCCATCCAAAGTAGGTTTTCTTCCCTTAATGTGGTAGAATACAAGTCTTTGAAAAACAAACTAATCTCTGTGATGGGTTTCCAGATTCTTTCAGGCAAACCACAAAATGCAATAGGCACTAAGGTCTCCATGAAAACATGGCAGTCATGACTTTTCAAATGGATCAACTTCCCTACCTCCATATCTACTTTTTTTCCAAGATTCGACGCATAACCCTCAGGCATCTTCAATTTCGTAACCCAATCACAAATTTGTCGTCTTTCCTCCAAAGTGAATGTGTTACTTGCTTTGGGCTTGAACACCTTACCATTTTTTGCTGTCTGCAAGTATAATTCAGGCCGCCTGCAATATTCTTGTAAGTTCATTCTAGCCTTTGGGTTATCTTTTGTCTTACCTTTAACATCCATCACTGTGTTGAACAAATTATCAAAATAATTCTTCTCAATATGCATGACATTAAGGTTGTGTCGGAGAAGATTATCCTTCCAATAAGGCAACTCCCAAAATGTACTCTGTTTCGTCCAATTATGATTAACACCATATCCGGGGAATCTATAAGGTGGAGCCTCAGTAACTTTACTGAAGTTCTGGACCCTCTCCCAAATTTCCTCACCTGAAAGTATCGGAGGTGGAGAATTATATTCTACTTTATTCTTTTTGAATGCATTTTTCATCCTTTTAAACTCATGATCATCAGGCAAGAATTGACGGTGACAATCAAACCATGATTGCTTTCGGCTATGTTTCAAAGTGAACGCTTTACTATTTTCCATGCAGTAAGGACAAGCTAGCTTCCCAGCAGTCATCCACCCAGACAGCATTCCATACGCAGGAAAATCATTAATAGTCGACATTAAATTAGCACGCACATTGAAATTCTGCTTGGTTGATGTGTCATATGTTTCAACACCATCATACCACAATTGTTTTAGCTCATCAATCAAAGGTTGCAAATATACATCAATCAAACTTTTCGAATTACGTGGACCGAGGATAATACAATTTAAAAATATATATGGACTAGTCATACACAACTCAGGTGGTAGATTATAAGGTGTAAGAAAGACAGGTCAACATGAATATGGTGTCGCAGATATAGAAAAAGGCATGAAGCCATCCGCACACAGACCTAACCGAATGTTCCTTGGTTCACTAGCAAAATCTAGATATGTCCTATCAAAGTGCTTCCAAGCTTCTCCATCTGAAGGATGACACATAACACCAGATGATCTTCTATTTTTAAAGTGCCA
This sequence comes from Nicotiana tabacum, assembly GCF_000715075.1. Taxonomy (NCBI): domain Eukaryota; kingdom Viridiplantae; phylum Streptophyta; class Magnoliopsida; order Solanales; family Solanaceae; genus Nicotiana; species Nicotiana tabacum. The sequence continues at coordinate 74,407,963 of NC_134091.1, read as the reverse complement.
TCTCATATGAGGAGCAGAACTCATCGACGCATATAACGTCTTTAACCTAGGTATAAGAGGTAAATAATGCATCGCCTTGACAGCGACCATATTTCTGCTGGAAAGCCTATTAAAACGAGGCTTTTCGCAAAATTTACAACTGTCTAAAGTTGCATCATCTTTATAATATAACATGCAACCATCTTCACAACAATCAATTCTCATTGACGAAAGTCCTAACTTAGAAACCAATCTCTTTGCCTTATAGAAATCACCAGGTAAGTTGATATTAGGTTCAACTAGTTCACTCATAAGGTCAATGAAAGAGTCCATGGCTGCTTGAGAAATATTCCAATTAGATTTGATACTTAGTAATCTAACTGCAACAGACAGCTCAGAGTGCTGACTTCCTTCTCGTAGTGGACGACTAGCTTCCTCTAACTGTTCATAAAAATGCTTTGTGTCATCATTAGGAGTTTGTTCAACATTTTCATTGGGCTCACCCCCGAAGTGCATCCCAAAAGCATCCGCAACCATATCCTGAATTCTAGAATCAAGATTTGTATTCTCCACCGATCTACTACTTTCACCAACAACCATGTTATGAAATATCCCACGGCTACCATCGATCTCTCCATGATTAGTCCACACAAAGTAATTCTCTATAAACCCCTTCCTATAAAGATGAAGCTTAACTTTCTCCGATTTTTTAAACTTCATATAATCGCACCTGACACAAGGGCACCTAATTACTCCTTCACTTTGGTATGGTGGAAATGACATTGCATGTCTAATAAAGTCATCAACCCCTTCTACAAAATCCTCCCGCAATCCCCGCCGATTAGGATAATTCCTATTGTACATCCAAGTACGATGTTCCATCTATACAAATAAAACAAGAACAAATTAATTTATTCTACAATTATAAATTAATTATATCTTTTTAGTTAATTCAAGATAATAATTGGCTCCTAATTACACAAATTTATATCCTAAAAGTTCAATTCATATCCAAAAGGTCCAATTCATATCCAAAAAGTTCAATTCATATTCTAAAAGTTCAATTCACTAGAACAAATCCTAAAAACTAAAATTTCAATTCATATCCTACGAATTTAAACATAAACTAAAGAAATTCAACCCATACCCTAAAAGTTCGATTCACAAGAACAAGTTAATTTATTCTATAATTATAAATTAATTATATTTTTTTAGTTAATTCAAGATAATTATTTTATCCTAATTACACCAATTTATATCCTAAAAGTTCAATTCATATCCAAAAGGTCCAATTCATATCTTAAAAGTTCAATTCATATCCTAAAAGTTCAATTCACAAGAACAAATCCAAAAAACTAAAATTTCAATTCATATCCTACGAATTTAAACATAAACTAACTAAACTAAAGAAATTCAACCCATACTCTAAAAGTTCGATTCACAAGAATAAATTAATTTATTTTATAATTATAAATTAATTATATCTTTTTTAGTTAATTCAAGATAATTATTTTTTCCTAATTACACCAATTTATATCCTAAAAGTTCAATTCATATCCAAAAATGTCCAATTCATATCTTAAAAGTTCAATTCATATCCTAAAAGTTCAATTCACAAGAACAAATCCTAAAAATTAAAATTTTAATTCATATCCTACGAGTTTAAACATAAACTAACTAAACTAAAGAAACTCAACCCATACCCTAAAAGTTCGATTCACAAGAACAAATTAATTTATTCTATAATTATAAATTAATTATATCTTTTTTAGTTAATTAAAGATAATTATTTTTTCCTAATTACACCAATTTATATCCTAAAAGTTTAATTCATATCCAAAAGGTCTAATTCATATCTTAAAAGTTCAATTCATATCCTAAAAGTACAATTCACAAGAACAAATCCTAAAAACTAAAATTTCAATTCATATCCTACGAGTTTAAACATAAACTAACTAAACTAAAGAAATTCAACCCATACCCTAAAAGTTCGGTTCACAAGAACAAATCGTAAACCCTATATTCTAACTAAACTATTCATGACAATACAAAGTTAATAATTCAATTCTAACTAAACTATTCAAGACAATACAAACTCAAAATTGAAACACTCATCAATTAAAACTAATTCATAACTAATTGACTAATTAACAAAATTAATTAACAAAACTAATTAAAACAAGACCTAAACCCTAATCCTCAATAAAATACAATGTTCAAATAATTGAAACACTAATCAATTGAAACTAATTCATAACTAATTAACAAAACCTAGAAATAATAAATAAATGGGTTGTAATTCAAACCTAGAATTTTTAGGAGATGGAGAAGGAGAGGGGCGGCAGTGGCAGTGGCAGCGGCGACGGCGACGGCGCGGCGAGGGCGAGGGCGACGCGGGGTGGGGAATGGGATTTATGTGAGGGAAATAGAGAAGAAGAGGGGAAGGTTTTGAGTGAGGGAAATAGAGAAGAGATGGGAAAATAAGAGAGAAATGGGGGTTTCCCCGTTTTTCAATTCTGATTTCAGAATTACCGACCAAAGTTGGTTGGTAATTTTGGTCGGTACATTAAGTGTTGACCGTTTCGGTTTTTTAAAAAAAAATTAAATTCTTTTTTTTTGTGTGTTTTTTTCTTAAAATATTATAAACTATAAAAAATATATTATAAACTACAAGCATTTATTTTATTTAACTATGTAATTATTATAAATAATTATAAACTATAAGCATAATTTTTATAAATAATTATATTAACTATTTAATTTTAATAAATTATAATAGCATTTATCTAAGTAAATTTTCTAAGTTATAATTAAGTATGTGAGTAATTTCTCACACACACACATACACTATATTATAATTGATGCTAATAACTTCTTTTTTCATTCGTTCATCACTAATAATGCATGACATAGATTAATCGATATATAGGTCGAGACGTTTTGATGAATCATCGATTAATATTCATCGATACATCTAAGTAAGTTATAAGTCGATGAATCAATTTACAAATAGATATATTTGATGATAAAGTATATATACTAATTAGTATCTTCCCAAGTCTATCCCTAAAAGAACCCGACCATGTGGTCCTAGCGCTTCGTGTTCTTATATATATACGGCTATACCTATACACACACACACACACTTCATTGTAATACTTTAAATATACACACACACACACACACACACAAAAACACACTTCACTGTAATACTTTAACTATATATATAGCTTGTTATAGTATATGTTAGTGTGTATATATATAGCTTGTTAAAGTTTGACCATGTTTGACCTATTAATTTAACTCGTTTACTTAATACTAATAGCTTCTTTCGTTTATTTAATTTGTGATCCATATATATATATATATATATATATGTCAAAGATGACTCGTTTACTTAATACTAATATATATATATATATATATGTCAAAGATGTTTAGTATTAATTCTTTTATTTTTCATTCATTCATCACTAATAATGCATGGCATAGCTAGATTAATCGATATAGGTCGAGACGTTTTGTTTTTACTATTAGTCGATATAGGTCAAACGTTTTATTTTTAATATTCGTCGATGCATCTAAGTAAGTTATAAGTCGATGATTCAATTTACAAATAGCATGTTATATATAGTATATGTTAGTGTATTCATTATTTGTATTACAAAAGTGTTAACGAATTACATTTATATTATTTAGATAGTAAATATAAAAGTAATTCGAAAGTTTGACCAATGTTGACGTAATAACCGACCAACTTTGGTCGGTTATTTTGCAGAAAATAACAATTACCGACCAAAGTTGGTCGGTAAATGCTTCCCCTACAATAACCGACCAATGTTAGTCGGTAATTTTAAATATAAATTCTTAAATATTATAAAACATTTTAAATAATAAAATAATTATTAAAATTTAAAAAATTGGATCCAGATTACCGACCAACGTTGGTCGATAATCCAAAATTTTCTTGTCTGACCAGCTGGGTCAATTCGTTGACCAATTTACCGACTAACGTTGGTCGGTATTTAGTTTTAAAAAAATGTAAATTTTTTTCCCGAGTTTCCGTCCAATCTGGACGGTTTTTGGTCGCTTTTTTTGACCGACCAACATTGGTCGGAAATATTTGGTCGGTGTTTAGCAGATTTTTAGTAGTGTCTGGGCATACACCTAAGTCCGAAATCACGATACGAAGCTATCGGAGTCATCAAAATATTATTTTGGGGTCGTTTTCATAAAAGTCAAAGTTTGGTCAACATTTCTAATTTATACTTCTAAGTCAAGAATCAAAGGGTCCAAATCAACCCGAAAGCTTCCCAGAACGAAACTAATCAACCCCGCAAGTTATAAAATTATAAATACATATGTGTGAAGTATCAAAAAGGGTAACGAGGCACAATTACACAAAACGATCGATCTGATTGTTACATAGATATTTGGGATCTAGTTATTGCGTGCGGATCTTGATCTATCCCTCGTGAGTCGCCTAACCTTGTTCCTTTTTTACAGTGTGTGCACGAGTTCTATAGAAACCGACAAGTTTCTGAGTCCAAGTTTGAGGCATTGGGCATGCCTATTATGGTTAAAGTTTGAGTCTTCATCATGCAAATTGATTTGTGGACTTTTGTCGTTGCATTTTATATAAATAATGTGTTTGTCCATGTCGTTATATATGTCTTTGGTGGATTTGATCATGCATTGGACATGAATAGTTGAGATACTGTACATCTTGCCATATGCTCTATATGTGCATATCATTATAGCTTTGGATGTGCATACATAATACTCCCTCCGTTTCAATTGAGATGAGGTAATTTGACTCTGTACGAAGTTAAAAAAAAAAATAATAATTGAAATTTTTGGTCTTAAAAGATTTGTGGGACCATGACATTTGTCTGGTTATAAAAGCTTCTTATTAAGGGTAAAATGGGTAAAATGAAGAGTTTAAATTTGAATTATTTCAAAATTTAAAAAAGTGTCATTCATTTTGGAATAGACTAAAAAGGAAAGTAGCTCATCTAATTTGAAACGGAGGTAGTAATGCGGTTTTAATGCTGTAGTATTAGTAAGTATTTCTATTGACTCTCGCCACACTTTATTAGGGGTGGTCAACAATATTTACTGAGTACTTCTTATCTCACTCTACACTTTTGCACCATGCGTACAGATATAGAGTCGAGCTTCTGTGGAATCTGCAAGTGAGCTTTGGAGATCTACTAGCATTCTAACAGTGAGCTGCCAGCTTATTCATAGTAGCTTAGGGTCTTTTTCTTCTTTTTCTATTTTAGATATATTATGTATTATTCGTGTATAGGTGGTACCTATTCTTAGTGGCCCATGACTTATGACACAGTTCGGGAGTTTGTTTGAGTCTTCAGTTGTACCAAATATTGTTAACTATGTTATATTCCTTGCCTTAGAAGTTTGTACCTCTTATTGGGAATGTGTTTGAAGAATTACTGTGTGTAGGTTCGCCAAACGCGAGGATCGTTGGGTGCCATCACGACTGAAGTATCTTTTGCGTGATAGTAAGACTTGCTCCGAGGGGTAAGATGGAGGATCGAGGTCTCAATGGAGGTAGGATTACCAAATCTACTCATTGCTCTATTCAAATCCTACTACTGGCAATACTAATTAAGGGACCTCAGTGATTCTCGTTCGAGGCACTCTTAGTATTCAGTTCAAGTGAGCCAACCGTTTCCAAATCATGGTGGCATCTCTACTCTATCCTTCAACTTCCATTTCAGTTATTGTCCAGTTGCGTCCCTAGACTTTTATGGTAAAACTCTTTAGATGTTTGTATATATCGGGTAGTGACTCGTTGGGTGCCATGTCGCAACATCAAATTGACAAGTGACAATCGTTGACCACCCCAAATGAAGTAGTAATGAGAGTTAATATGAAAAATACTATGTATTAAACTTGAAGGTATCTTATGTTTGGCAATAATAATAGTATGCACGAAATCACAAGAAGCACATTTACCGCAGACAACCAATGCAGAGATAAAACATACATTAATATGCACAACTAAAGTATATTATGATATGTACAGATAAAGCATATAAAAGTCTACAACTATATGCATAAGTCCATTATTTAAGAAATGCACAAGTCCAGCATTTAACAAAAAATGCATAAAAAGAAAGCATATAACGGTATGCATAATAAAGCTTCAAGCTTTACTTAAAATGAGTTGTAATGGCCCGGTCGGTCGTTTTGAGTATTGTAGTCATGTTCCTCCATTTATTGCTTATTCTATATTCGTTTGTTGTTATGTAACTTGCCGAGGTGGTTGGTTTGGTTCCGGGGATATTTCGTAATGAATTGGGACATTTAGTCCCAAGGTTGGAAGCCTAAGTTGAAAGAGTTGACCGAATATTGACTTCTGTGTAAATGACTTCAGAATGGAAATTTGATGGTTCTCATAGCTCCATATGGTGATTTTGGACTCAGGTGTGTGTCCGAATATTGATTTGGAGGTCTGTAGATAATTTTGGCTTGAATTGGCGAAAGTTGGAAAAGTTGAAATTTGGAGAGTTGAGAAGTTTGACCGAAAGTTGACTTTATTGTTACCGGGCTCGAATTTTAGTTTCGGAAGTTGGAATAGGTCCGTTGTGTTATTTATGACTTGTGTGCAAAATTTGAGGTCAATCGGAGTTGGTTTGATAGGTTTCGGCAATAATTGTAGAAGTTGAAAATCTATTAGTTTCATTAGGCTTGAATTGGGGTGCGATTCGTATTTTTGATGTTGTTTGATGTGATTTGAGGCCTCGACTAAGTCCGTATCGTATTTTAAGACTTGTTGGTATGTTTGGATAGGTCCTGGGGGCCTCGGACGTGATCCGGACAAAGTTCGGCTTCATTTTGGTCTTATTGAACTGCTGATCTTATATCTGGTGTGTCCTTCATTGCAATCACGACATCGTGGTCGCGTTCGCGTAGTGTTCCTAGGTGGAAGATGGTTTTATTCTTCGTGTTCGCGATGAAGGCGACACGTTCGCGAAGGCTAAGAGGGGTTGGGCATCGCGATCGCGAGGGTAGTGTCGCGTTCGCGTAAAAGGATGAGGCCGGCTTGGGCACCAGGACTTAAGCCTTCGCGTTCGCGGTCAGGGAGATGCATTCGCGTAGGCAGAGCACTGTGAAGCATCGCATTCGTGGGTGAGGTTTTGTCAGCTGGTAATTTTTGTGCTTCACGAACGCGAGGCTTTTTCCGCGTTCGCTAAGACGAACCTCTAGACGGCAAATATTTAATTTCAAAATCAAGGGTTTTGACCCATTTTTCATATTTTGAGCTAGAGACCTCGGTTTTAGGCGATACTTGAAGGAATTTTCAAGGAGTTGATTGGGTAAGTGATTCTAACTCAGATTTGGTTAACATACATGAATCTATCATTATTTTTACCACTTAATTAGTCTTTTGGATTGGAATAAATGGGAAAAATTATAGAAACTTCATAAATTATGTTTTGAGGATTTGAAAGGCGATTTGAGGTCGGAATTGGATGATTTTGGTATGGTTGGACTTGTTATTGAATGGGTGTTCGGATTTTATAACTTTTGTCGGATTCAAAGACGTGGGCCCAGTGTTGACTTTTTGGATTAACTTTTTGACTTTGGTTAAAGAACATAGCTTTATCATTTGGAATCAATTCTTATAGCTTATATTAATAGTATTACGTTATGTTTTTCTAGATTCGGGCCTTTCGAAGTTTGATACGCGTGGGAAGGGCTTGCTAGCGGAGTGATTTGATTTGCTTGAGGTAAATATCTTATCTAAACTTGGTTAAGGTACTAGTTGCCTGAATTATTGTGATAGCTACGTACTATTGGGTGCGCACATGCATGGGGTTGAACTCATGTGCGGACACCAAGGTTATGTTTTCATGTTCGGGTTGTGCTCAGGCTCTTATAAGCCTAGAATTTGACTGTTAGACCTTAAGCTATGATGCTTCGCACATTTGTGATATTGTTGTGAACTATTTGAGCCATGTTTGAGGCTACATAGGGGCTTAATCCCTTAATGAACTTATAAATGTTATTCTTTGATGAAATTGTCGGTTTGAGCTATGATAGTGCACTTGCACATGCCTACACTTTAGCATGTCATTTATACCAACCCAGGAGCATGAGATTTATTATTCACTCGTTTCACACATGTATACTTGTTTATTTGCTCATGTATGATATGATTGGACTGGGTGCCTATGTCCACGTCGGGCGAATTGTGTTATTGTGCATGTGACCATGCCGGGAGGATTGTGTTTGTTGGCATGTGAGTTATCCGTACAGATCCTGATATTGATGTTATTAGCACGTGAGTTATCCGTGCAGCACGTGAGTTGTCCGTGCAGCACGTGAGTTGTCCGTGCGGGTTCTATTATTAGCACGTGAGTTGTTCGTGCAGCACGTGAGTTGTCCATGCAGCGTGTGGATACGGATCCATCCCCTTAAGGTCACACTCTCATGTTTCTCTCTTGATGGTGTACACGCGGTTATTAAGGAACTGATCAGTGGTTTGGTGCGGATATGAAAAAGTTGAGTAAATCTGGCCAATGTTTTGTTTGGATTTTGCATTTCATCTTTACTTGCAATTTCCTTGATCATTTATCTGATTTAACTGCACATCATCTCTATATGCTAAGATATTGACTGAGTATGGTATTTGAGAAACTGTACACATACACACACGGATATTTTCTTACTAAACTTTATGATTGATTCAAATATAGTCCTGTACCAGTTTAAAAGACGAAACTACACAGGTGATAGCTAGCATCATCTGATAAGTCGCGTTTCTCTTACCTCGCCGTATTTATTTTCGATATTTATTGAGTACACTAGGTCAGTTATACTCATAGTATACTCTGCACTTAATTGTGCATATCCAGGTGTGGGGAACAGTTATCAACAGTAGGCTTGCGTGTTGGACTATCTGCTAGAGGCGAGATAGAGCTGCATCCTTGGTCACAGTTTGACTTGTCTTTTCCTTTCATACTGTTGTTACAGTTCAGACAGTGTATTTATAGTTCAGATTCAGACTTGTATTCCGTTGTAGAAGCTCATGACTCCGTACTTACCAGTTTCTGGGGATTTACTTTGTGTTAGCGGTTTTATTATATTGAGATCTCAGACTTATGTTATTTCTATAGAGGGGCTGAGTAAGAGGATCCTCAGGATTTCTTAGACAGGTGCCAGCAGATCCTATGTACAGTGGGTATTCTGGAGATTAGTTGAGTCTCATTTACTATTTTTCAGCTGTCGGGGAAAGCCTTCAGATGGTGGGAGGCCTATGAGTTGAGCAGGCTAGCCGGCACTACACCACTTACATGGAATGAGTTCTCAGTTCTCTTCTTAGAGAAGTTTGTTCCACAGACCCGCAGGGAGGAGTTGCGTAGGAAGTTTGAGAAGCTACGCCAAGAGGGTATATCAGTGGCCCAGTATGAGATGAGATTTTCAGAGTTGGCTCGTCATGCGATCTGGTTGGTTCCCACAGAGAGGGAGAGGATTAGGAGGTTCGTTGATGGCCTCAACTATGTACTGCACTTCGTCATGACTCGGGAGATTGCATCAGCTTCTAGGTTCGATGAGGTTGTTGATATTGCTAGGCGGCTAGAGCAGGTCCATAGTCAGGAGCATGAGGAGAGGGAGGCCAAGAGGCCTCGTGCTTCAGATGGTTTCAACGGTGTTTCTTCTGGAGTGCAGTCCAATCATAGCAGGGGTCATCCTTATAGGCTCGCTCAGATGGCTCGTCCAATTGATCGTGGTGCATCAGTTAGCCATAGTTCCTACAGTGCTCGTTCGTGTCAGTCATCATTCAGTATGTTACTAGCACAGAGTTCTTACCATGCTTTGTCTTCCCAGGTTTCTACAGGCAGTTCCTCGAGTTATCAGGGGCAGCAGCTCCATCAGAGAAGAGGTTGTTTCGAGTGCGGGGACTTGAGTCACCTCAAGAGGGATTGCCCTAGACTGCTGAGTAGGGTTCCACAGCAGAGTTCTCAGCTGATGATACCAGCACCAGCAGCTACACCACCCGCTCAGCCAGCTTGGGTTGGGGCTCAGGCAGCTAGAGGTCGCCCTAGAGGGGGAGGCCGATCAGGTAGCGGTCAGGCTCGATACTATGCTTTCCCTGCCAGGCCAGAGGCCGTTGCTTCAGATGCAATGATCACAGGTATTGTCTCAGTATGCCACAAGGATGCTTCCATATTATTTGACCTTGGTTCCCCTTGGACCCAGGTTTCAACCGGGCGGGCCCGGAGTTGACTTTTGAGGAATTGTGCAAAGATCATAGCTTTAATTATTAGAATTGATTTCTCTTGCATTATTTGATGTTATTGAGTCGATTTTTGTTAGATTTGAAACGAGCGGAGGTGAATTGTAAAGGAAAAGCTATTTTAAGATATTGATCGAAGTCTTTTGAGATAAGTATCTTGCGGAATATTATTATGCGCGTGTGGCGAGACAAGACTGGCATTTATTTTATTGTTGCGCACGTGGCAAGACAACATGGGCTATGCCGGGGATGATTTGTGATGATTTGTGATGGCCTGGGGACACTATTATTGATGATATTATGTAGTGGTGTGCCTACCTTGTGTGAGTCATGCATATTACGATTTTGTTGTGTTGTTTGCTATGTGCCTTTCATTGTCTCTAATCTTACTTGTCAACTCGAGTTGTGACAGAATACTTGCACAAGCATACACCATAATTAGTCACTCTTATAAGTCTAAGAAGATGAAACTTGATGCTTGTTGATCATTTGCTTGTATTCTTGTATACTTGCCTTCTGTGCGTGAGTTACACTGTTAGCACGTGAGTTATTAGTGCGGATAGGAGATGTTGTTACTGCTAGCATGTGAGTTGTCCGTGCAGATATGGGATACTGTTACTCTCTTAGCACGTGAGTTGTCCGTGCAGATATTAGGTATTAGTAGTATTGGCACGTGAGTCGTCTGTGCAGCACGTGAGTTGTCCGTGCGGTTATGATTTGTAATGTGGGCACAATATACCATGTGATTAGGGTTCATGATTTGGGACCCGTGATTTGTGATTATGAGGTTTGGTACCTCGGAGAAATTCTTGTATAAACCATGTGTTGGGTTGTTACTTTTTTCCTTTACTTGGTTTCACCGGACTTTAACTATATTTTGCTTACTTCATGGCGTTTTTACCTGTTTGCTCCTTGTTGTTAATTTTTGTTTCTAGTTCTTATTGCAAGTATTGTAACATTATTCTTACCATGCTTAGCTTTATATTGTTCCATGTTAGTTATTATATCCATACTTATACAGGTTATTATGTCTAATAGGTGTCTTGGATATTCCTCATCACTACTTCACCGAGGTTAGTCCTGATACTTACTGGGTACCGCTGTAGTGTACTCATGCTACGCTTGCTGCATATTTTTGTGCAGATCCATCTACCTCGGGGCGTGTTGATCATAGATAGCCGATCGAGTATTGCCGTGGAGACTTCAAGGTATACCTGTCGTCACGTTCGCATGCCTCGGAGTCACCTTCTGAAGTTTACTTTGTACTGTTTATTTCTATTCTGGAACAGTTGTAATTAGAGATTTTCTAGTGAACTAAGTAGAGCTTATGACCTGTACTACCGATTTTGGGATTGTTATATATCTACTTTGGATTGTTGGCGTTATATAGAAATTTATGGTTCATGTTTAACAGTTGATTGGTTAAAATCTGTTATTAATTCAGTAAGTGTTAGGCTTACCTTGTCTTAGAGATTAGGTGCCATCACGACTCCTAAAGAGGAATTTTGGATCGTGACAAAATATCATGGCAATATGCACAATCAATCACTTCGTAAATATAGCAAATAGCATGGTCGATATGTACAATCAATCATATCACATATATAGAACGTTATGCATACAAAAGAGCAACAGTATATCATTTATTTTCCTCATATTTATATTGATACTCGTAACCTCATATATACAGTACTCCCATATATGTAGTCTATTTAAAATAGTTATTTCGAAAAAGTTCCCTCTTTGAGGTCAAAATCTTAACTTACTTCGATTCAGTCAATATTAATATTCCTCAATATTTTGCCGCATTTGGGATCCACCTACGATTCCAATCTGTTGGAAAGAATACTCAATGGTGTCAAAATAAAAAGCTATGAGACTCAATTTCATAATACTAAGCTTGATTAAAGTCAATGTCAACCTAAAACGTCAACCCATAGTTCACATGGTTAAACCCCAAAATCTAAGTCAAATATGGGTTAGCTATAACTCCACGAGCCCAAATATTTAAGCATTCAAATCATTAGTCTAGTGATAGATTAAACGATAATAAACAGTACAAAGTAAACCTTGCTCAAGATAGATTCTTGATAAAAACTCAAATTTATGTTAAAATCATTTACACTAAGCGTGTGGATGAAAACCTTGCTCAATATCTCTCAAAACCGAGCTCCCAAGGTCTTAAAGTATTGAATAATGAAATTAAATGGTGAAATGGCGCTATTTATACTTGATAGAATTTTGCCTAATGTTATAGGTCGCACGTTGAGCGCTCGTCACTCTCCCTTGCCCTTGTGTGACAGGTCTGCGTCGCTTTTCCATCGCACAGACTACTTGCTTGTGCTTCAAATGTGCAGCGCATGCACCAAAGAACACCATGCAGTTTTCCTATTTTTCTCAAACTTTTCTTAATGGAGGTAAAACTTACCGAACCCTTTGGGACCCAACCAAACCCTGCCAACGAGCCACAAAATAACATACCACAAAATAACATATGAACTTGTACGAAGTCATAAAATATGAAATGGAGGACCCATACTCAAAACAAGGGAGAACAAATCAGAAATAGCCATATTTACATGTGGTAATTGAAAAATAGTCACAGTTTTAAAAGTAATCGAAATTTAGCCACTTTTCAAGTAAAGATAAAATGTGAACAAAAACACTCTTAAAAGTCCAAATATTGTGATGACCCGATAGGTCATTTTAAGGTTAATCCTTTATTTCCGTGTTTCGAGACCTCGATTAGCTCCGTTTAGCATTTCTTGATATGCTTGCGCAGTCCGTATCTTGTTTCAAAAAGTTTTTATGTGAAAAATTGAAGAAAATGTGAATTTTTGCCATAAAAATGATTTCAGTTGACTACGGTCAATATTTTATGTAAACGGATCCGGATCAGTATTTTGACACTCTCAGTGGGTCCGTATCGCGATTTGGAACTTGGGCGTATGCCGGGAATCGAATTCGGAGTCGATTTGACATGATTCAGACGCTCGGTCATAATTTGAAAGTTTTTAAGTTTCATTGAAAATTTCATACATTTTGATGTGTGATTCGTAGTTCTAAGTGTTATTTGGGATTTTGATCGTGCGAGCGAGCTTGTATGATGTTATTACACTTGTGTGCATGTTTGGTTTGGAGCCCGAGGGGCTCGAGTGAGTTTCGGATAGGCTACGGACCCCTTTTGGACTTAGAAGTTGTTGGTTTCAGCTATCTTCTAGTGTCTATCACTTTGTGCTTCGCGATTGCAAAGCCACTATCGCGAAGGGGAAATGGGGCTAGGGAGGAATTTCTTCTATGCGAACACGGGGACTTGGTCATGAACGAAAAGTAGCGGGGGGTTTACCCTTTGCGAACACAGCCTTTCCCTCGCAAACGCGATGGGTTATGGGATCTGGGGACAGGCTGGGCAGTAACTCTATGCGAACGCGAAGGCAAGAGGGGCTAAGCCTTCCCGAACACGAAGAGTTGATCGTGATCACGATGGCCACTTGACTACTGCTCTTCGCGAACGCGTCAGGTGCTTCACGAACGCGAAGAACACCTGACGCCCAGGTATTAAATATTTCAAAAGTCGGGATTTTCTTCACTTTTCACCATTTCCAATTTTGATCTCGGCCTAGAGGCGATTTTGAAGAGAAATTTCATCTCAACTTCAGAAGCTAGTAGAAATTGGAGATTTTGAGAAATTGAGATATAGTCTTCAAATTGAGGTCGGATTTCGAAATTAATCACATAATCGGGCTCGGGGGTGAATGGGTAATTGGGTTTTGGTCTGAATCTTTGGTTTTGACCAAGTGGGTCCGGGGTTGACTTTTGTTGACTTTTTCCAAAATCATTAAAGATTGAATCTTTTTCACTCGTGGGTAGTTTCTAAAGCTTATTTTAAATTGTTTGAACTATATTTGGTTAGATTCGATTGGTTTGGAGGCGAATTTTAGAGGAAAGGCCCCGATTGAGCTTTGATTTGATTGAGGAGTGAGGTAATTGTTGGATCTAACCTTGACTTGAGGGAATTAAGAATTTTTGAACTATGTGTTGTGTGGATTATGTGAGAAAATGGTGTATATGCGATGTGAAGTGTATATACGTCGTCAAGATATTTGTTTCCATGTTTCTCGTTATTTCATGAATTATTTTATTCTATGCCTTAATTGTTCATGCTTTATTTGACTTATATACCGTAATTGTTAATTGTAATTTATTTATTCTTGTATTATATTGTTCGTCCCTTCCATGACTCCGTGCTTAATTGCTACTTGCCTTTAATTATTTTATTTGCACTCTTTCACTGTCACATGCTTTACTTGTCCTATTATTTTTGTAATATTTGTTGGATTCTAAGAAGTAGTTTCATTTGCGTGAGTTGATGAATTTATTAGACACCGATAAACTTGTAAAGTAGAGACTTCGAATTTTAAAGATTCTTTGATTATTATGTGGTTCTTTATTGCCTTGTACTGTTACTCTTTGATGTAGAAATTCTTGTAAATTGAGCGATTGGATTGTTTATGTTAATTGGAAGTGTTTGGGGATCGGGTTGTACGCTGCAACGGAAATTTGAAGATAGTGAATTGAAATGGTGGAATAAGGGAGGATACTTGATGTTGATAAATGATGATATGCTGGGATCGGGTTGCATGCCGCAACGGATTGAATACAGATATTTTGATGTTGATAAATGATGATATGGTGGGATCGGGTTGCGCCGCAACGGATTGCATACGGATATTTGATGTTGATAAATGATGATATGGTGGGATCGGATTGTCGATGTGGTACTTGATATTGATAAAGGATGATATGGTGGGATCGGGTTGTGTTCCGCAAGGGATTGTGTGTGTTATACTTCTTGTTGTTGTTGTTGTGTCGGTTCAGCATTATTATATGAGATTACGAGACTTGTTATTCTGGGCTTTCTAATAGTGAGGTTTGAGTTCATTTCCACAAATTAATTGCTTTACTTCCATTTCCTGCTTTTCCTTCCCTGTTATTATAATGATTACTGCATACAGGTTATTGTAAGTAGTCCGCTTTAGCCTTGTCACTACTTCGTCGAGGTTAGGCTTACAGAGTACATGGGGTCGGTTGTACTCATACTACACTCTGCACTTCTTGTGCAGATACCTGAGTTGGTCCTAGCGGCGTTCAGTAGTTTTTGCTCGGATCTAGTCGCTGACGGAAACTTGAGGTACAACTGCAAAGCATTCGCAGCCCTGAACTCCCCTTCCCTCCTATCTTTACTGTTTTTCTGAGTTTCAAAACAGTGTATTTTATTCATACCCTATTTGTAGCACTCTAGATGTTCATGTACTCGTGACACCGGCTTCTGGGTTATGTTTAGACTTTGTTATTCAGTATTACTTTACTATACTTCAGACTTATATAGTTTTTACTATTAATATCTTGTTATAAATTGTTAAAATTAGTTAATTTTCTGTTTCATGTCGGCTTGCCTAGCACGTAGATGTTAGGCTCCATCTCTACCCTGAAGTTGGGATTCTGGTTCGTGACAAGTTGTTATCAGAGCACTAGGTTTCCTAGGTCTCACGAGTCATGACCAAGCTTAGTAGAGTCTGGAGGATCGGTACGGAGACGTTTGTACTTATTTTCAAGAGGCTTTAGAGTTTTAGAAAAAAATTTCACTTTTTTCCTTCCCTATCGTGCGATTTTGTTCTATCATTGATGTTTGAATCATTCTATTCTTGATCTCTCTCAAATGGTAAGAACACGCACGGTATTTACAGTCGGGCAGGAGCTGGAGCCCCCTGTTGCAGCTACTACCAGGGGCAGAGGCTGAGGTTGAGGCCAAGGTCGAGCCAAAGGCCAAGGCAGAGGTAGAGCTCAGCCTAGAGCTCGAGTAGCAGCATCAGCAGTGGAGCCTCAGATTGATCATGAGGAGAATATCCCAGCTCAGACCATACCCGTCGGACCAGCTCAGGTCTCGGAGGGATTAATAGCCACTCCAGTGCTTCAGGACGCTCTAGTCCACATGGTGGGCCTTATGGAGAGTGTGGCCCAGACCGGTGCCTATCCGATGGTACCAGCCATCTCTCAGGCTGGGAGAGGAGCACAGACTCCTGCTACTCACACTCCGAAGCAGATGGCTCCCTTATATCAAACATCAGCAGCCTAGCCAGTTGGGGTAGTTCAGCCGGTTATTGCTGCACAGGTCGGGGATAGGCCCGCTATGTCTTCTGAGGCCTTGATGAGGATGGATAAGTTTACCAAGCTCTTTCCTGTTCATTTCAGCGGTGCACCTTCTGAGGACCCACAGGATTACTTGGACCGTTGCCACAAGGTATTGCACAACATGGGTTTTATTGAGACCAATGGGATCGACTTTGCAGTGTTCCAGATGACCGATTCTGCCAAGAGATGCTGGAGTGATTATATGTTAACTAGACCAGCTGGTTCGCCTTCACATACCTAGAATTAGTTTTCATAGCTATTTCTAGAGAAGTTCATTCCTTTCAGTGTGAGAGAGGAGTATCGCAGGCAATTTGAGCGCCTTCAAGAGGATAGCATGTTCATTACCTAGTATGAGACTCGATTTGTGGACCTAGCTTGTCATGCCATTGTCTTCCTCCCTACTGAGAGAGAGAGAGAGAGAGAGAGATGAGATTTATTGATGGACTCACTTTTAGTATAAGGCTACAAATGGCCAAGGAGACCATAGATGATATTTCTTTTCAGAAGGCCATAGAGATTGCTAGACGGATTGAGATTGTTCGTGGTCAATAGAGGGGGCCGGTATCAGATAAGAGGCCTCGTCATTTTGGAGGTTTCAGTGCCGCCTCATCTGGAGGCAGGGGTACCTTGGGTAGAGGTTATCCTCCCAGACCATTTTAGTCAGCACTTCAGGCATCCCACTGTGCTTCGGGTAGTCGTGGTCCTTATGTATCTCATCCTGGGTAGCTAGATAATAGTGCACCATCAACTCATATTAGTGTGCCTTCGATCCAGAGCTACTACAGTGGTTATCTTGCCCGTTCAGGTCAGTCTCAGCTTCAGCAGCCACAACAGCCGGGAGTGTGTTTTGAATGTGGGGGTACAGGTCATATCAGGAGGTACTGTCCTAGATTGTTGAGCAGCATGCCATAGCAGAGTTCTCATGCCATGGTTCCGGCACCGGTTGCTTCACCGCCCGCTCAGCCAGCTAGAGGTAGGGGTCAGGCTGCCAGAGGTGGAAGTCAGGCCATTAGAGGTGGAAGTCAGGCCGTTAGAGGTGGAGGCTAGCCAGTTAGAGGCCTTCTAAGAGGCAGAGGTCAGGGTGGTGGGGCCCAGCCCCATTTTTATGCATTCCCAGCTAGACCTGAGGCCGAGTCATCTGATGTCGTTATCACATGTATTGTTCCAGTTTTCCATAGAGATGCTTCAGTTCTATTTGATCCGAGCTCTACTTATTCCTACGTGTAATCCTATTTTTCTTTATATTTGGTTGTGCCTCATGATTCTTTGAGTGCTCCTGTGTATGTGTCCACGCCTGTGGAAGATCCTATTATTGTAGACCGTGTCTATCCCTCATGTGTGATTACTATGTGAGTCTTGAGACTAGTGTGGATCTCCCACTTCTTGATATGGTAGACTTTGATATTATTTTGGGCATGGATTGGCTGTCACATTATCATTCTATATTGGACTGTCACACCAAGATGGTGACCTTAGCCATGTCGGGGTTGCCTCGATTATAGTGGAGAAGGACTCTTGGCCATTCTACCAGCAGGGTTATTTCTTATGTGAAAGCTCGGTGTATGGTCAAGAATGGATATCTAGCTTGTTTGGCCTATATTCTCAATTCTAGTGCAGAGGTTCCTTCCATGGATTAGGTACCTATTGTGCGTGGGTTTCCAGAGGTGTTTCCTGCAGATCTCCGGGGGATGCCACCCGACAGAGATATTGACTTCTGTATTGATTTGGCTCCGGGAACTCGGCCCATTTCTATTCCACTATACCGTATGGCCCCGCCTGAGTTGAAGAAACTGAAGGAGCAACTGCAAGATTTACTTGATAAGGGATTCATTAAACCTAGTGTCTTGCCTTGGGGTATGCCCGTGTTGTTTGTGAAGAAGAATGATAGTTCGATGAGGATGTGTATAGACTATCAGCAGTTGAACAAAGTCACTATCAAGAACAAGTATCCGTTGCCGAGGATTGATGACTTATTTGATCAGCTTCAGGGTACCAAAGTGTTATCGAAGATTGATTTGAGATCTGGCTACCACCAGTTGAGAATTAGGGCATCGGATGTCCCTGAGACAGCTTTTTAGACTCGGTATGGGCATTATGAGTTCCTAGTGATGTCATTTGGGTTGACAAATGCCCCAGTAGAATTTATGAATTTGAACCGGGTATTTAAGCCCTATTTGGATTTTTTGTGATCGTATTCATTGATGATATCTTGATCTACTCTGGCAGTCGAGAGGAGCATGAGCAGCATCTTCGAGATGTACTTCAGACTCTGAGAGATAGTCAGTTATATGCCAAGTTTTCAAAGTGTGAGTTTTGGTTAGACTCGGTCGCCTTTTTGGGTCACGTTATATCAGCCGATGGCATAAAAGTGGATCCTAAGAAGATTGAGGCAGTTCAGAACTGGCCTAGACCTACTTCAGCTACATAGATTTTGAGTTTTCTGGGTTTGGCGGGTTATTATCGCTGGTTCGTGGAGGGGTTTTCATCCATAACAGCCTCATTGACTAGATTTACCCAGAAATGTGCTCCATTTAGATGGTTCGATGAGTGTGAGTTGAGGTTTCAGAAGCTCAAGACTGCCTTGACTACAACATCAATGTTGGTATTGCCCACAGGTTCAGGATCCTACATAGTGTATTGTGATGCATTGCGTATTGGGCTCGGTGCAGTATTGATGCAGGATGGCAGGGTGATCGCGTACGCGTCTCGGAAGTTGAAGGTTCATGAGAAGAATTACCTTGTTCATGACTTGGAGTTGGCAGGCTTTATTCATGTACCGAAGATTTGGAGGCATTACCTCTACGGCGTGTCGTGTGTAGTATTCACGGATCATTGGAGTCTATAGTATTTGTTCAAGCAAAAGGATCTCAACTTGGGGTAGCAGAGGTGGTTGGAGCTGTTGAAAGTTTATGATATCACCATTTTGTAATATCCCGGGAAGGCCAATGTGGTGGCCGATGCCTTGAGTAGAAAGGGTGTAAGTATGGGTAGCCCTGCGTATATTCCAGTTGGTGAAAGACCGCTAGCATCAGATGTTCAGGCCTTGGCCAATCAGTTTGTGAGGTTAGATGTTTCAGAGCCTAATCGGGTTCTAGCTTGCACAGTCTCTCAGTCTTCTTTGTACGAGCGCATCAGAGAGTGTTAGTATGAGGACCCCCATTTGCTTGTCCTTAAGTACACGGTGAGGCACGATGATGCCAAGCAGGTTACTATTGGAGATGAAGGGGTGTTGCGTATGTGGGGTTGGATTTGTGTGCCCAATATGGATGGGCTTCATGTGTTAATTCTTGAGGAGGCCCACAGTTCGCGGAATTCCATTCATCCGGGTGCCTCCAAGATGTATCAGGATTTTAGGCACCATTATTTGTGGAGAAGAATGAAGAAGGATATAGTTGAATATGTGGCTCGGTATTTGTATTGTCATTAAGTAAAGTATGAGCATCAGAGGCCTGGCGGTTTGCTTTAGAAGCTTGAGAATCCCGAGTGGAAGTGGGAGCGTATTACCATGGATTTTGTTGTTGGGCTCCCACGGACTTCAAAGAAATTCTACGCAGTATGGGTCATTGTGGACAGGTTGACCAAGTCGGCACATTTCATTCCATTAGCATTTACCTATTCTTCAGAGCGGTTGGCTGAGATCTATATCCGCGAGATCGTTCGTCTTCACGGTGTGCCGATGTCCATCATTTATGATCGGGGTACGCAGTTCACATTGCACTTCTGGAGGTCCGTACAGCGTGAGTTAGGAACACATGTTGAGTTAAGTACAACATTTCACCCCTAGACGGACGAACAGTCCGAGCGCACCATTCAGATATTGAAGGATATGCTTCGCGCCTGCATTATGGATTTCGGGGGTTCTTGGGATCAATTTTTGCCGCTTGCGAAGTTTTCCTACAACAACAGCTACCAATCGAGTATTCAGATGGCTCCCTATGAGGCATTATACGGAAGGCAGCGTCGTTCGCTAGTTGGCTAGTTTAAGTCGGGAGAGGCTCGGTTGTTAGGTACCGATTTGGTTCAGGATGCCTTGAAAAAGGTCAAGATGATTCAGGATCGACTTCGCACTATTCAGTCTAGGCAGAAGAGTTATGGCGATCATATAATTCGTGATGTTTCATTTATGGTTGAACAGAGGGTTTTTCTTCGGGTTTCACCCATGAAGGTTGTGATAAGGTTAGGAAAGAAGTGCAAGTTGAGCCCTAGGTATATCGGACCCTTTGAGATTCTTGAGAGGGTTGGTGAGGTAGCCTACAAGCTTGAACTACCACCTAGCTTATCAGTAGTTCACTCAGTATTTCATGTCTCCATGCTCCGAAAGTATCACGATGATCCGTCCCATGTATTAGATTTCATCCTAGTCCAATCGGACAAGGATTTGACTTACGAGGATGAGTCGGTGGCCATTCTAGCACGGCAGGTCCGGAAGTTGAGGTCCAAGAGTTATCCTTCTGTTAGAGTGCAGTGGAGAGGTCAGACGATCGAGGCAGCCACGTGGGAGTCCGAGTCCGACATGCAGAGTAAATACCCATACCTTTTCACCAGTCAAGGTATATTTCTATGTCCGTTCGAGGACGAACATTTATTTTAGAGGTAGAGAATGAGATGACCCGATAGGTCATTTTGAGTTTAAGACTTTATTTCCTTGTTCTGAGACCTTCATTAGCTCCATTTAGCATTCTTCGATTTGCATGCACAGTCCGAGTTATGTTCCGAAAAGTCTTTATGTGAAAAATTAAAAACAATGTGAATTTTTGCCTTAAAAATAATATGAGTTGACTACGGTCAAGATTTTATGTAAACGGACCCGGATCAATATTTTGACGGTCCCACCGTGACTGTATCGTAATTTAGTAGTTGGGCATATGCCCGAAATTGAATTCGGAAGTCCCTAACTTGATTTAACGTGATTTATTGGAAACTAGTAACTTGAAGGTTTAAAGAATTCTGAAGTTTGACCATAGGTAGACTTTATATCTACCGAGTTCGGATTTCGGATCCGGGACTCGGTATAGGTTCATTTTACTATTATTGACTTGTCTGCAAAATTTGGTTCAAAACGGAGTTGATTTGACATGATTTGGACGCCCGGTCGTAATTTTAAAGTTCTTAAGTTTCATTGAAAATTTCATACATTTTGATATTCAATTCATGGTTCTAGGTGTTATTTTGGTGTTTTGATGGCGTGAGTGAGTTCGTATGATGTTATTACACTTGTGTGCATATTTGGTTTGGAGCTCGAGGGGCTCGGGTGAGTTTCGAATAGGCTACGGACCCATTTTAGACTTAGAAGTTGCTGGTTTCAGCTATCTTCTGGTGTCTGTCACTTTGTGCTTCGCGATCGCGAAACCACTATCGCGAAGGGGAAATGGGGCTGGGGAGGACTTTCTTCTACGCAAACGCGGTGACTTGGTCGTGAACAAGAAGTAGCGGGGGGTTTACCCTTCGTGAATGCGGCCTTTCCCTCGCGAACGCGATGGGTTATGGGATCTAGGGACAGGCTGGGCAGTAACTCTAAGCGAACGCGGGCATTGGCTCATGAACGGGAAGGGTTGATTGCGATCGCGATGGACACTTAGCCAGTGCTCTTCGCGAACGCGTCAGGTGCTCCGCGAATATGAAGAACACGTGACGCCTAGGTAATAAATATTTCAAAAATCGGGATTTTCTTCACTTTTCACTATTTCCAAGTTTTAGCTCGGCCTAGAGGCAACTTTGAAGAGAAATTTCACCCAACTTCGTAGGTTAGTATATTTTAATTTGTTTCCTTCCATTTTCATAAACACCCATTGATTTTTAACCTTTAATCTATGTTTTTAATGGTAGAAATTAGGGATTTAGGTAGAAATTGGGAATTTTGAGAAATTGAGATTTAGACCTCAAATTGAGGTCGGATTTAAAAACTAATCACATAATCGGGCTCGGGGGTGAATGGGTAATTGAGTTTTGGTCAGAGTCTCGGATTTTGACCAAGCGAGCCTAGGGTTGACTTTTGTTGACTTTTTCCAAAATCATTAAATATTAAATCGTTTTCAATCGTGGGTAGTTTCTAAAGTTTATTTGAATTGTTTGAACTATATTTGATTAGATTCGATTGGTTTGGAGGCGAATTTTAGAGGAAAGGCCCTGGTTGACCTTGATTTGATTGCGGAGTGAGGTAATTGTTGGATCTAATCTTGACTTAAGGGAATTAGGAATTTTTGAACTATGTGTTGTGTGGATTATGTGAGAAAACGGCGTATATGCGATGTGAAGTGTATATACGCTGTCAAGATATTTGTTTCCATGTTTCTCGTTATTTCATGAATTATCTTATTCCATGCCTTAATTGTTACATGCTTTATTTGACTTATATACCATAATTATTAATTGTAATTTATTTATTCTTTTATTATATTGTTCGTCCCTTCCGTGACTCCGTGCTTAATTGTTACTTGCCTTTAATTATTTTACTTGCACTCTTTGACTGTCACATGCTTTACTTGTCCTATTATTTTTGTAATATTTGTTGGATTCTAAGATGTAGTTTCATTTGCGTGAGTTGATGAGTTTGTTAGACACCGATAAACTTGTAAAGTAGATACTTCAAATTTTAAAGATTCTTTGATTATCATGTGGTCCTTTATTGCCTTGTACTGTTACTCTTTGATGTAGAAATTTTTGTAAATTGAGTTATTGGATTGTTTATGTTAATTGGAAGTGTTTGGATATCGGGTTGCATGCCGCAATGGAAATTAAAAGATATTGAATTGAAACGGTGAGATAAGGGAGGATACTTGATGTTGATGAATGATGATATAGTAGGATCGGGTTGCACGCTGCAACGGATTGTGTACGGATATTTTGATGTTGTTAAATGATGATATGGTGGGATAAGGTTGCGCCGCAACGGATTGCATATGAATATTTGATGTTGATAAATGATGATATGGTGGGATCGGGTTGCACGCCGCAACGGATTGTCGACGTGGTACTTGATATTGATAAAGGATGATATGGTGGGATCGGGTTGTGCGTTGCAAGGGATTGTGTGTGTTGTGCTTGTTGTTGCTGTTGTGTTGGTTCAGCATTATTATATGAGATTACGAGACTTGTTATTCTGGGCTTTCTGATAGTGAGGTTCGAGTTCATTTTCACAAATTAATTGCTTTACTTCCATTTCCCGCTTTTTCTTCCCTCTTATTATTATGATTACTGCGTACAAGTTATTATAAGTAGCCCGCTTTAGCCTCGTCACTACTTCGTCGAGATATGGCTTACAGAGTACATGGGGTCGGTTATACTCATACTATACTCTGCACTTGTTGTGCAAATATCGGAGTTGGTCCTAGCGGCGGTCAGTAGCTTTTGCTTAGATCCAGTCGCTGACGGAGACTTGAGATACAACTGCAAAGTGTTCGCAACCCCGAACTCCCCTTCCCTCCTATCTTTATTATTTTTCTGAGTTTCAAAATAGTTTTTTTATTCAGACCCTGTTTTTAGCACTCTAGATGTTCATGTACTCGTGACACCAGCTTCTGGGTTATGTTTAGACTTCGTTGTTTAGTATTATTTTACTCTACTTCAGACTTATATCGTTTTCATTGTTAATATCTTGTTATTAATGTTTAAAATCAGTTAATTTTCTATTTCACGTCGGCTTGTCTAGCAAGTAGATGTTATGCGCCATCTCGACCCCGAGGTTGGGATTCCGGGTTCTCAAAGAACTTAGGCCTAAGTTCTTGCCTGAACCTTTTGGAGTCTGAAGCTGCTGCTGTCCATCTTCACTATTTGCTGAGCTTACCTTCCTTCAGGCCCAAACCCAGAGTCCACCTCTTTTCCCTATTGCTTTAAGTCTATTTAATATTCTCATATATATATAATATTTATGATGAACCAGGAGAGGACTTGCAAAATTAGACCGCCAGCCCGTCATTGGTTCACCAGGAGTGTTGGTAGTGTGGAATTGTAAAATTTTTTGAAAAAAAAAAATGCACGTTCAATTGAGGCTTGAACCATTGATGTACTCTTTTGTCATTTTCCTCCTGGAACACTTAGACGTTCCTCTTTTGATAAAATAAAAAGAAATGCTTTCTTAAAATTATTGTAAACTTATTTATCACTTCATTTATACCTAGTTTTTCTTTTCAGTAATCAAAATGATAAAAACCCGCGTTCCGCGATTATGACATGTAATGAAACCCTCGAGCAAAGCGATCAGGATTACGAGGAATACGATGAAAGCATGATGCCAGATAATCTCTCACAAGAGATTGAATAGTTGGAAAGTCAGAAAAAGCCTAACCTCGAAGAGACAGAAGTAGTCAACCTGGGAAGCAAAGAAGATGTGAAAGAAACTCGAATCATCATCCATCTAGAAGCAGAGCAGGAATAAAAATTAGTATAAAGTCTCATATAGTAAAGCAATTCACAGTGAAAACCTTTGTTTCCATTGAACACTAAACCTAAATAGATTAACAAATATCAAAAAATTAAAGACTTAGGGTAGAATTCCATTCATTTCCAAAGTACTCTTTAGATCCCTGGCACTTCAAAGTTCACAAGGGTTTCAAGGACCCCCAGCAGTGCTTGTGTCAGGGAGAGTAGCTCAACAAAGAACTAAATTCTACTCCCAAATACCCCTAACTACTCACACTTACTCTTCTCTGCAGGTTTAGCTGCTAATGAGGTGCTCAATGTAAACTTCAATACCACAGTGGTGATTATACATAATGAGAGGTATATTTCAATAACTATCCATAACACCAAAGCATCATCAGACTTCTCATGGTTTGCATACAAGAATGTAGCACTATCATATACTCTTATCAAGCTTAAGAGCACTCAAACAGGATCAATTATAAGTGCCAACGAACAATGAGAGAACAACAACACATGAATATAAGGACTTAGAATAGGTAAGTCATGTAGTTCAAAGGAGTATAGGAGGTATCAAGTGTATTACGCTTAATAATCCTATTAGAAGGCTCATGCTTATGAAAGATCATTATCTATAATCATGTACTTAATCATGTAAACTTAAAAGAAGTCTATATATAGACTAATACTCCACCTTTTACTAAGTGAGGAAATTAACAATCCACTTCAAAGTTCTTAAGAAAACAGGGGCAAGCAGATACATTGGCAAATGATCTCTAAAGTGATCTTCATTCCATCTAGGTTGATTAAAGGGTTAACTGTATAGTCCTACATTCTAACAAACACCACAGGTGGGTTTCCTAAGTCTAAGGGTAAACTTCAGGGAACTTAGTAGATTTTCATGACCTGGGAACACAGTCATAAACATGATATACAAACAACAATTTCCTTTAAGGAAGGGATGAGTATAGAACTCCTAATAGGTGACATTAGAATGTGTACATGTTGTATTCTAACTAGTACTACCACATTATAACATGACTGAGTACTAAACATGGAATTAGACTAACATTGTCATCATAGTTGATCCTGAATAGTGAAAATTTACACTAGAAAAACATATTTAAAGTATGAGCTAAGTAGATTAGATGTTATAATGAAGTTTTGCAACACATGGTTCTATCAGATGGTATTCACTATAGCAGGTACAATTTCATTTAGGTTTATAGACATGACTTAAACCAAGTAGATAGCAGAAGACAGAACTGAAGCGCATAGGTTCCTTAGAGCTTAATCCTGTTACTTTAAGGCATTATCTCATAAAGTGAAGTTCAAAGATGTAATAAAATAGTATGGGAGCGGACAGAAGGTCCCACACTGATTTTCTAGAGTTACAGAATCATAGAAGAATACATTTATAGAGAAAGACAGTTCAAGCATTGTAAACTACCAAGCTTAGGTCAATTGAAAGCCCTATACTTAACATCAAACATTCATACCCAATTAGGCCAGATATCAAGTGAATCATGCCAATAACACTAGGTCACAACACACATGAGAGCTACAACAGAACATTAGGAGATTAAGCCAACTACTAAGATTGTTTGTAGGTGTCACGATCCAAAATCCAACGAGTCATGATGGCACCTAACCTCACCCGATAGGTAAGCCAAATAACAACAATCCGATTCAAAGGAGATTTAACTGAGAAACTAATGATAATATAACCGACTTTACAATACTTCCCAAGGACTGGTAGTACAAATCATGCACTTCTAAGATTTAGAATTTACAGAGATGGTATAAATAAAGTACATCATCTGTTTGAAATATACATGAATAAACTAATAATCTAAAGCTACCAAGAACAAGAGACAGCTATGACCGGATCGCAGGTACACCTTCAATGCCAGCTCTCACCATACGCAACAACATCAGTATCCAAAATCTGCACGCAAGGTGCAGAAGTGTAGTATGAGTACAACCGACCCCATGTACTCAATAAGTAACAAACCTAACCTTAGGTTGAAAGTAGTGACGAGCTTGGACAACGGTCAGAGTCCAATACCAACAGTCAGGAAACAACTCAGAACAATAAACAATACAAGTAATAACTCAAGATATGATGCTCCACTCGTTCACAATTCCGGAGAAATAGCCATGTTTTATTTAGATGACAGTAAAAAACACAATTCTTTTCACCAAATCACCAAAAATATGAGTAAGTCTTAAAACTGTGATTTTTCCCAAAACTTTCAACAACAGATAAGAAATTTCATTATCAGATGGCATGAGGAAAAGTACATCTCTATGCCTACATGTCAATGTGCATGCCAATGCAATGCAATATAGTGATAAAATCATATGCATGTTCTTTGAGTAGAAATCTTACTCAGCACGCTCAATCACTCAATCCTCACAATCCCTCATTCCTCACAGTCACTCATTCCTCACAGTCACTCAATCCTCCCAATCACTCGTCTCTCGCTCTCAACACTCTCCCTCGGCACTCGCACTCAGTAGGTACCTGCGCTCACTATTGGTGTGCAAACTCCGTAGGGCCAGGTCCAGCCCAAGTGCTATAATAAGCCAATCATGGCATGAATCAATAAAAAATATTATGGCGTGCAGCCCGATTCCTTAAATATCCTCACAAACAGGCCCTCGGCCTCACTCAATTATGATTCTCTCCAGTCTCTCGGGATCAAAAATGTCATAAATATCAGCCCAAAAATGATGATATAATGTGTCAATGAATAGCAACAAAGACTGAAATATGATATGAAATGAATGAATGTGACTGAGTATGAAATTACAATTTAAACATATAACTCAACAACAGAAATGACCTCAGTGGGTCCCAATAATACCAGCATATGCCTAAGTATGATTTCCAACATGATTCACAACTCAGTTTCTCTAACACATGGAAAACATATGGAAAATAACCAGTTGTTTGACTACACAGCTCCATGGAATCGATTGAGTCACAATTTCTACGGTGCACGCCCACACGCCCGTCACCTAGCATGTGCGTCACCTCTACACTAATCATATAACACGTATATTCAGGGGTTCATACCCTCATCACCAAGTTTAGAAGTGTTACTTACCTCGAACAAGCCGAATCCACAACCGAGCAAGCCAAAAAATACTCTGGAAACACCATCCCGCACGTACCGACCTTCGAACGGCCCAAAACTAGCCAAAACAATTCGAATACATCAAAAGCCCAAAGTCAACTAAAAAGTCAAACCTGATGTTGCTACAAAGTGGACAGAAGAATGTCAGAAAGCCTTCAACAAGATCAAGGAGTACTTGTCGAATCTGCTAGTATTGGTTCCTCCCGAACTCGGAAAGCCAGTGTTGTTATACATGTCAGTTTTGGAAAATGCATTTGGATGCGTGTTGGGACAACACGATGAGACTGGGAGAAAGGAGCAAGTTATCTACTACTTAAGCAAGAAGTTCACACCATGTGAAGCCAAATATACTTTGATAGAGCGCACCTGCTGTGCTTTAACTTGGATCGCCCAGAAGTTGAGGCATTACATGTCAGCATACACCACACATCTAATATCCCGACTCAACCCGCTCAAGTACATCTTCCAGAAGTCAATGCTTACAAGAAAACTGGCCAAATGGTAAATTCTTCTCAGCGAATTTGACATTGTGTACATAACACAAAAGGCCATCAAGGACAAGCCTTAGCTGACCACCTTGTAGAGAATCCAGTGGAATAGGATTATGAGTCGCTCACCATATACTTCCCAGATGAAGAAGTGTTATTCGCCGGAGAAGATTTTGTAGAGTCATACTCAGGGTGGAGAATGTTCTTCGAATTAGCAGCAAATTTCAAAGGAGTAGGAATTGGGGCAGTCCTAATTTCAGAATCAGGACAGCATCATCCGACATCAGCAAAGATAAGGTTCCCTTGCACCAATAATATTGCCGAGTACGAAGCATGCATCCTCGAGATTAGGATGGCGGTCGACATGAACATCAAGGAGCTTCTGGTCATAGGGGATTCTGATCTATTGACACATCAAGTTCAAGGAGAATGGACTACGAAGAATGTCAATATCCTTACGTACCTACACTATGTAAAGGAGCTATGCAAGAAGTTCACAAAGATAGAGTTCAAGCACATTTCCAGGATTCAGAACGAGTTGTCGACACTCTCGTGACCTTGTCATCCATGATCTAGCATCCAGATAAAACTTACATCGACCCTATTGAGTTAAAGATCAGGGATCAACATGCATATTGTTTTCATGTAGATGAAGAGCCAGATTGTAAACCGTGGTACCGTGACATCAAACGGCTCCTTGAAATAAGAGAGTATCCATAGAATGCCACCAAGGTTCAGAAGTGAGCACTCAGAAGGCTAGAAAATCATTTTTGTCTTAACGGGGAAGTCCTATATAGGAGGACTTGGGTCTGTTAAGATGTGTAGATGCCGCTGAAGCAACCAGACTGCTAATGTATCTGCATGCCCCTATTTTCTTAAGAACTTTGAAGTGGATTGTTAACTTCCTCACTTAGTAAGAGGTGGAGTATGTATTCATGTGTTGTTGTTCTCTCATTGTTTGTTGGCACTTATAATTGATCATGTTTGAGTGCTCTTAAACTTGATAAGAGTATATGATAGTGCTACATGCTTGTGTGCAAACCATGAGATGTCTGATGATGCTTTGGTGTTCTGGATTGTTAGTGAAATATACCTCTCATTATGTATAATCACCATTGTGGTATTGAAGTTTACATTGAGTACCTCATTAGAACCTAAACCTGAAGAGAAGAGTAAGTATGAGTAGTTAGGAGTATTTGGGAGTTAAAATTAGTTCTCGGTTGAGCTACTCTCCCTGACACAAGCACTGCTCGGGGTCCTTGAGACCCTTGTGAACTTTGAAGTGCCAGGGATCCAAAGAGTAATTTGGCCATGAATGAAATTCTACCCTAAGCCTTTAATCTATTGACATTTGTTAATCTCTTTAGTTTTAATGTTCAATGGAAACAAAGGTTTTCAATGTAAATTGCTTTACTATATGTAACTTTATACTAATTTAGCATTCTTGATTATTGTTGGATTTTATAATTTATCTTGTACCTATATTGGTGTTACTTACATAGAATTATGTATATTGGGCCACACATCTAATGACTTTCTCTTTCTTTTTTGTACATGTATTTAAATTGGGCATGCCGAGTTCTCAAAGAACTTAGGCCCAAGTTCTTTGCCTGAACCTTTTGGAGTCTGAAGCTGCTGCTCTCCGTCTTCGCTATCTGTTGGGCTTACCTTCCTTCAGTTCCCAAACCCAGAGTCCACCTCTCCCCCCTATCGCTTTAAGTTTATTGATTGTTCTCATATGTATATAACACTGATGACATTTGATTGAATACTTCGACAACCTTCTCTTTTTTTAAAGAAACCAGAAAAAAATTGAAATCGGAATGTGGCTTTACAAAGGTTGAGCTTTTCTACAAAAATCGAACAAACACTACTGCAAAGTCTAAGGTTTCAACAATTTCTTCAAATTAAAATATGGGATTTGAGAATCAATCTTATACCTAAGACTACTTCTTTAAAAAAACCTTTACTTACTAGAATTATACAAGTAGCCATACTATTTTAAGGATAAAGTGTTGTAAAACTTAGCCCTATTTTACAAAGCTTGCAAAATATAGACCCTATATGTACTTCAAAACTTCTTTCAATTATGTAGACCTTCTATCAAAAGCTTTATAAATGAAACATATATCGGTGCTTGAGAGGATTGGATAGGTGGCCTACAAACTTGCATTACCACCTAATCAATCGGGTGTTCACCTAGTGTTTCATGTCTCTATGCTTCAGAAGTATTATGGTGATCCGTATTTCAGCACAGTTTATTTAGATGGGGATTTGACTTATGATGTGGAGCTGGTGGCCATTTTAGATCGGCAAGTTCGAAAGTTGAGATCGAAGAATATAGCTTTAGTGAAAGTTTAGTGGAGAGGTCAGCCAGTCAAGGAGACTACTTGAGCAACCAAGCGGGATATACGAAGCATATATACACACCTATTTGAGGCTCCAGGTATGATTCTAGACCTGTTCGAGGATGAACATTTATTTAAGAGGGGAAGAATGTGACGACCTAGACGGTCGTCTTATGTATTGTAGCCCCGTTCCCAAGTTTATTGATTATTTTGTGTTCCCTTATGGTTACGTGACTTGCCGAGGTTTTTGGTTTGGTTCCGGGGATATTTCAGTGTGAATTGGTACACATAGTTCCAAGTTTGGAAGCTTGCCATCAAAGAGTTGATCAGATGCTGACGTTTGTGTAAACGACTCCGGAATAAAGTTTTGATGGTTCAAATAGCTTCGTATGGTGACTTTGGACTTAGGCGTATGTACGGATATAGATTTTTAGGTTCGTAGGTCGTTTTGGCTTGAATTGGCAAAATTTGGAAAGTTGAAGGTTGAGATGTTTAACCGAGAGATGACTTTATTGATACCGGGCTCGGACTTTTGTTTTGAGAGTTGGATTAGGTATTTTTTGTTATTTATGACTTGTGTGCAAAATTGAAGGTCAATCGGAGTTGGTTTGGTATGATTCGGCATTAGTTTTAGATGTTGGAAGTTCATTAGTTCATTAGGCTTGAATTGGGGTGCGATTCATGATTTCGATATCGTCTGATGTTATTTGAGGCTTCAACTAAGTTCGTATCATGTTTTAGGACCTGTTGGTATGTTTGGATGGGTCATAGGGGCCTCGGGTGCGTTCGGATCAAGTGCAGACTCATTTTGGACTTGGTGGAGTTGCTGATTTTTGGACATCTAGTTTCCTCTTTCGCGATCGCGAGAATAGGGATGTGATCGCGAAGGGTTATTTCTAGCAGATGGGCATTTTCTCATCGTGTTCGTGAGTTCGAGTATGCGAATGCGGAGCTTTGATTTTTTGTGCATCGCGAACGCGGGAAAGGGGACGCGTTCGAGAAAAAAGAAAGGAGAGGTCTGGGAAGTTCATGCATTTCTTCGCGATCGCATGTTTTTGTCCGCGATCGAGTAGGTCTGGGTTGTTGAGCATCGCGTTCGTGACTGGTAGTTCGCGTTTACGTAGACCATTTTGGAGGGCAGTGAATTTTATTCTTCACGATTACAAGGGACTTTCTGCGATCGCGAAGAGGAACATCTGGGCAGAATATTAAAAACCCAAATTGACGGTTAGAGTATTGTTTTCATATTTTGAGTTGTAAAGCTCGATTTTGGGTGATTTTGGAGGGAATTTTCATGTCTTGGATCGGGGTAAGTGTTTTTGACTTGTATTTGTCGTTATTCCACGATTCCACCTTTGTTTTAGCATTTAATTAGTGAATTAAAACGTAGAAATGGGGGATTTTGCGAAAATTTTGCAAAAATGAAAAATGGAGGTTTGAAGGCCGATTTGAGGTCAAAATTGGATGATTTTGGTATGGTTGGACTCGTAATCAAATGTGAGTCCGGAGTTGTGAATTATGTCAGGTTCCGAGGTACGGGCCCGGGGTTTACTTTTTGGGTTGACTTTTTGATTTTGGTTAAAGATCTTAGCTTTGTCATTTGGAGTCAATTCCTATAGCTTTTATTGATAGTATTGCATTATTTTAGCTAGATTCGGGTTTTGCGAAGGTTGATACGCGCGGGAAGGGATTGTTAGGGGAGTAATTTGGCTTGGTTGAGGTAAGTATCTTATCTAAACTTGGTTGAGGCACTAGTTGCCTAAATTATTTGTGATAGCTACGTGCTATGGGTGCGCACATGTGTGGGGTTTGAGCCTATATGCTAATAGAGGGGGTATTTATCCATGCTCGGGTTGTGCCTAGGATATGATATGCCTAGAATTGACTGTTAAGCTTTAAGCTATGATGTTTCTCATATTTTTAATATTGTTGTGAACTATTTGAGTCATGTTTGATGCTACATAGAGGTTTAATCCCTGAATGAACTTGATAAATGCTATTCTGTGATGAAATTGCCGATTTGAGCTATGATAGCATACTTTGCACATGCCTACACTTTAGCATGTCATTTATACCAGTCCAGGAGCATGATATTTGTTATTTATTTATCACATACATGTATTCTTGTTTATTTTCTCCTGTGTGATATGATTGGATTGGGTGCCTGTGACCACGTCAGGCGGATTGTGATGTTGTGTCTATGACCACGGAGGGCGAATTGTATTGTTATGCCTATGACCACGCCGGGCGGATCGTGATGTTATGCATGTGACCATACATGGCAGATTGTATTGTTATGCATGTGACCACGTCGGGCGGGTTATGATACTAAGCCTATGACCACGCCGAGCTAGTAGCACAGTGAATTGGCCGTGCTTGCGTGTGGATATGGATCCATCCCCCTAGGGTCACCCTCTCATGTTACTCTCTTGATAGTGTACACGTAGATATTGAGGAAAACGGATCAGTGGTTTGGTACGGATATGAAAAGGTTGAGGAAATCTGGCCAGTGTTTGTTTGGATTTTGCATTTCATCTTTACTTGCAATTTCCGTGATTATTTACCTGATTTAACTGCATATCATCTCTATATGCTGAACATTGACTGAGCAAAGTAATTGAAAAACTGTACACATACACACACAGATGTTTCTTCCTGTGCTTTATGACTTGTTTTCATTATTGTTCTGTACTTGTTAAAAAATATGAAATTGTACAGGTTATAGCTAGTATCATTTATAATTTGTGCTTCTTTTACCTCACCGAGGTTAGTTACAATACTTATTGAGTATATTGGGTCGGTTGTACTCATACTACACTCTGTACTTAATTGTGCAGATCTAGGTATGGGGACCAGTTATCAGCAGTAGATCTATCTGTTGGACCCAGCTTCGAGAGGCGAGGTAGAGCTGCACCCTTGACCGCAGTTTTGACTTGCTTATGTATTGTTACTTCAGTTAAAATAGTATTATTATTACTTAGTTTTTAGATTTGTATTCCGTTGTAGAACTTATGACTCCGAATTTACCAGTTTTTGGGGAATTTACCTTGTATTGGCATTACTTTATTACATTGAGGTTTCATACCTATACTATTTTTATAATTTATGTTATACTGGTTCTTTATTGCTGCGTTTCGGCTTGCCTAGCTAGTGAGTTAGGCGTCATCACGACGGGTTAGGATTTTGGGTTATGACAGGAAGTCACACCGCCAAACGGATATCATCAATAATATGCCCCCAAGCCATCTCATATCATCCCTGACATGACCCCCTCTTGTCTTGCCGCGTGCGCAACAATATAGTAAATGCCCGCCTTGTCTCGCCACACGCGCATTAACAATTATATCACCTTGTCTCGCCACATGCGCAAACCCAACATATGTAAATAGCCCGTCTTGTCTCGCCGCATGTGCAATATCAATAATAACAATAGCATCACAGAAACCTCGTGCAAATACCTGAACAATCTTCCCAAACAAGTCTGCCAAAACACAACATAATAACTCGCGCCACACGTGCCCATATACGACAACATTGCCCAAAAACAATATACCAATACCACAATCATATATAGCCCACGGCTCAACAACAACGAACACCAATAACAACAACAATAACATAAGAGTGTGAAAAATAAATCAACAAGGATTGCAAAACACATTGAAACGAACAAATAACCTCAATAATGAAAGATATAACATGTAATAACAACTTCAATCAATGCATATAAGAATAAACTCAACATTAAAAGATATAACATGAAACAAGAACTTCAATTAATTGTACATGAGTGACCTACAGGCCTAAACCGGTAAATTTTCACGTATAAGACAGTGTACATGCTCGTCACCTCATGTACACGCCTTTCACATAATTTAAATAGTGCAATTAACCCAAATTCTACAGGGTAGTTTTCTCACACAAAGTTAGGCAAGATACTTATCTCAAAGAAGCTAAATCAATGCTCTAATAAGCCTTTCCTGTGTGAAACAATCTCCGGACGGCTCGAAGCTAGCCAAAATAACTTAATATCATAAATAAAAGCCATAAGAAATAATTTCGGATAATAAAACTTTGATATTTAATGAAAACCAAAAAGCCAACCCCTGGCTCGCACCTCGAAACTCGAAACACACAAAATTCGAACACCCATTCAGCTACGAGTACAATCATATGAAAATCATCCAATTTTAACCTCAAATCGGCCTTAAAATCACCAATTTATGTTTTAGAAAAGTGTTTACAAAAATCTCCAATTTTTCCAATTCAAATCACTAATTAAATAATAAAAACAAAAAATGGAATCATGAATAATGGACAAATTCGAGTTAAAAATACTTACCCCGATCCAAATCGTGCAAATCTCCTCCGAACTCGCCCAAAACCGAGCTCTCTAACTCAAAAAGTAATAAAATAACAATAGCCCTCGAAATAGAGTATTATATAGCCTGCCCAGAGGTTCCTCTTCGCGATCACTGGACCGTCATCACGATCGTGAAGCAAAAATCATAAGCTGCCAAAAATTTCCTTTACGCGAACGCGGTCTGAAGCCCGCGAACGCGACCCCCCAGCCCAACTGGCTTACGCGAACGCGATCCTAGCGCCCCTCCAGCTCTACTTCTACACGATCACGATACAAGGCTTGCAAACGCGATGACCATCTTCCCCAGGCTCCGTGAAAGCGACGACCAACTCGCGAACGCGATGAGTAAATCCTCAGTCACCCAAAATACACTACGCGATCACATACGTACTCTCGCAAACGCGATGAACTGTAAAACATCAGAAAACTAGCAACTCCAAAACACGAAGAAATCGCTCGTAGCCCATCTGAAACACAGCTGAGGCCCCCGGGACCCCATCAAAACATACCAACCAATCCTAAAACATAATGCGGACCTACTCGAGGCCTTAAATCACACCAAACAATATCAAAACTATAGATCGCACCTCTATTCAAGCCTAATGAACTAATAAACTTTTCAAATTCAAAACTAACGTCGAACAAGTCTAAACACCTCGGAATGACCTCAAATATTGCACACATGTTATAAATGACACAACAGACCTACTCTAACTCCTGAAAATAAAATTCGAACCCAATATCAAAAAAGTCAACTCTCAGTCAAATTTCTCAACCTTTCAAACCTTCAACTTTCGCCAAAAATCACCAAACCAACCTACGGATCTCCAAATCCAAATTCGGATATACGCCTAAGTCCAACATCACCATACGAAGCTACTGGAACCATCAAAACTTCATTCCGGAGTCATCTACACAAAAGTCAAACTCCGATCAACTCTTGCAACTTAAGCTTCTAAAATGAAAAACACTCTTCCAAATCCATCACGATCGAAAATCAAAACCAACCACACACACAAGTCATAGTACATCATATGAATCTACTAAAGTACTTAAACCATCGAACGGAATGTCAAAACTCAAAATGACCGATCGGGTCGTTACAGAGATACAACAATATAGCATATTTATATCTTATATAATAAAACATTTATAACTATAAATACTATTGAACTAATTACACTAAATTCATTCAGAAATGTGGAATTCAATTATGTATTGTATCAATGTACTAATATTTATTTTCATCATTTAAACGTATATATATTGCGTTTAGTTTTACCTCCATTGTTATTTTTCAATAATTTATATATGTTTTATATTGATTAACATGATGCACGTGTGCAACGCACGTAAACTAAAACTAATTAATAGATGAACCTCAAAAGAAAGAGTATAAATAAGGAGACTAGGCCTTATTAATTAATGTCACATCTTATCCTAAATGTAGACTTTTTAATCTCAAAAATCATTAACTTGTTCTGTGAGCTCGCCACTTCTATTATCATGGCTGTTCATTTTCTCTTTGTCGTTTCTCTTTGTCAGATACGAATTTAATTTTATCAAAGACTTTCCTCAATCATAGTTCCCTTGCATTTCATTGAGGATTAGCCTTCGCAATATTGGAGCAGGATCTTAACTTTATGAATAGTAGAAAGGTAACTTGAAAGTGTTGCTGGAGGATTCCAAGAAGCTATTACGCTTCTACAAAGATGTCTTCAATGTCAAATATAAACTCAATAATGAACAATCGAAGAAACTTGTAAAGAAGAACAGAAGCGTTGATACCCTTTACCTTACACCTCTTCTCAGTTGGTTTATTGGGCGGCGATTTCTTATTTTAATTTTGAATTTACTCAAAACTCTATTGATTTTTCCTTTCAAGATTTCATGTAGAAGTGAGCGAAAACGGTGAGTGCAAAACCTCAACCTTGCACTTTATTACCTTTTGCAGTGGAAGTTTTTTTTTTCTTACGCTTATAGGACTATGTTAGGCGGCTTTGATCATATTGCAGAATGTCACAGAAACAGAAACTAAAATTGTTTAAGGTCGAGGACATCTGATGAACACTGAAGAGAGATGGAATTAGTACAAGGTCGTCAACCCCACAAATGGTCCACCATTTTACATGGCCATTGAGGAACAACACCAACAAATAACAATACAAACAATTTCGTGGATGTAGGTTCTTCACGCGTTCGGTGACATCATATCATTCTTGAGTATTTACAAATCCATAAACTTGTCTCTATTTACCAAAAAAACATGGGGAGGTACGAAATAAACTAGAGAATAAGAGGGAAAAGTTACTTGAGAAACACTCCCTCCATTTCATTTTTTTTTGTCGCAATTTGAATTGACATAAAATTTAATTAAATTTTTTTTTAACTCGTGGTCTTTAATATGCTATAATATTTGTGTGGATATAAAATTATATTTTTAAAGAACTTGTGATTTTAAGCAAGCCATAATATGGCTATTAAAACTTCCCAATTAAAAAATATAGAAATATGTCATTCTTTTTTAAATAAACTAATAAAGAAATCGCTCCAAACGAATTGAAATGAAGGGCTCCTTTTCAATTTATATGATGGCATTTGACCGAGTACGAAATATAAGAAAGAAAGAGAGAAAGAATTTTTAAACTTTTGATCTGAATTAAGTCATAGTTATTGATGTGATTGTAAATCATCTCATTAAAGGTAAAATAAATATTTTAAAATTAAATTATTATTAATCTAAATAATATTATTATTTTTAAACTGATTAGAACGAAAAAAAGGTCACCTAAATTGGAATAAAGGAAGAATTTGTTACTTCAGGGAATGGTTCATTTTGTCTTTCGATGCCAAACGTTCAGCTTGTAAAGCGTTAATCAGCATATGGAGGCAAAGTTGCAACAGTTGACAGGATTAACCAACGGTTGACAAGCATGCTGATCATAAGCTGCCTTTTATCCTATAGTAAGTGTTACGTAACAGTAGATAGGGTCATACATTTGTTTTTGGGAGAACTTCGAAAAAATACAAGAAAGAATGAAGTGTGTGGGGTCTGTGCTTTGACTGATTTCTAACTGTTGCTACACTGACTGACCTTATGAATATCATAGTAAGTGGAATTGGTGACTGTGATTTTGATGCATGCGCCCTGTTACTATCAAAATCATTAATCATTTATCCCGGTTCACGTAAGCGCTGATGTCAACAGTATCTTATTACTCCAGTTTTTATTCTTTTGGGTAAAGGTTACGACATTGCATTCACAATATTCTGTAAAGTTAAGGACTTCTTCGCATATTAATGTGATTTCCTTCGTGTAATTAGGTCATCCCAATTTATATGGTATCGTTTGATTAAGTATAAAGTTTAAAAAAATATAAAAGACTTTTAAAGTATATGATCTGCGATAAGCCTTAAATATTTGTATGGTTATAAATCATCTCATTAACAATAAAATGTTATATTATACATGATCTATATATATATATATATATATATATATATATATATTCTACTATCTATGAGAGGGAGTTAGCAGCTGGACAACATGCGGCAATTCTAAGGCATTATGGTCATTTCATGAAAAACGGAGTAATTTCATTGGTCCAGGAGGAATTTTACTGTAGTTGCTAAATTAAATTTTGAGTGTCCTGACTAAAAATGCCCCTTTATGGTTCCCACTTTGTTACTTTAAAGTCAAGACAAGCACTACTGCTTCTGCTTTCGCTATTTCAATCTAAAAGCGTGGGCCCTGCATTGAGATGCAGGTACTTCCCCTCCTTTTGGGCTTCTTCGTTGATACAGTAGTTGTTTTTTGGTTAATTCTTCTTTCACGTATGCATAGCCATATCACGTTTTAAATTATTGTTAATTTTTTTGGTATTTTTTGTTATAGTGTCACAAAAACTTGATTTTTTTATTGATAGATTGTGTTGGTTTCATATGTTAACAAAGCTAATTTTATTATTCAAATATTACTTTGTTATACTAGAGGTTCAAAATTTTAATTACTTAGTATGCTTATTTACGAGTTAACTTAAATTTAGTATCATCATTAAAATGAACATAACTAATCAATGTCTTACTTAGTTTAGCAAAAACTTTGGTTAATAATCACCAATTAATGATAACTCAATTTCTTTAGCATAATACAAATTAGACTAAAAAGATTCCAACTAAAGTAAGAAAAGGGAGAAAAATGCTATTTCATAACATGCATTTTAAAGGAAAAGAAAAGTTTACCGCAACAATAACAATAACAACTATTATACCTCTGTCCTCAATAAGTTGGGGTCGACGATATAAATCCTCATTCTTTTCGTTAAGCTCAACTCATTAATTTATGTTTATAATAATAAATTACGTTTGTTAAAATTTTCAATATATTTTATACGGTCTTATTTTGAAAGAAAGTTTACAAGCATTTCGATATTAGAATCTGATTTTTAGATTGTCGAGGTTATGTTTACATTTAATTAATTTCATTACTTATTTATTTATCAATGCAAAAAAACTTGTAGCTTATTATACTTTTGAAGTTTCTTGAATATCGAATATTTTTGGTGAAGAAAGGCATAAGCAAGATTTGATTAGTCTAGAAAGGGAAGTTCAATCAATGTACATTTTAATTTGAATTTGAAGAATTTTTCGGATAATATATTGAAACTCCAATTAAATAAAAGAGCAAAAGAAACTTTCTTCATACATTTGTTTGTTCAATAAGCTCTATAAGGGTTCCAAAATAATTTATCGTAATATATATTTAGTTAGAAACGTTTCAGTTAAACGAAGCAAACTGGTAATTTGTAACTTCCATTTTTTCAAAATATATAAGTGTAAAGTGAAAAAAGTATTCCCCACTATATTTATGTTAAGTTGTTAAATGGGAGGGTCCTAGGAAAAGAAAAAGGAGATGTTAAAAAGAATGGAGAAAAAAAAAAGTAAACCAAGCAGCAAAACCTAAAAATAAATTAGGGAGGAATAACCGAGAAAAAAAAAGTTGCTTCCATGATTATTCTTACTTCTCTAGGACAGAGCTACTGAAAATTAATTTCCTATTAAGTGCATTCAGTATAAACCATTGCTCAAAATTGAAAGAAATAAAACAAGTTCTTTAAAATAAAGACAATAGCAAAATGTATTACTATTAGGAATTAGAGAATGCACCAATATCCAACATACAAACGAAAAATATCAAAACTGAAATTGTTGGGCCCATGTTTTTGCACGGACTAAACATATCTAGTATATATATATATATATATATATATATATATATATTTATGAATCGGCCTTAAGGACGGTGACGTGGCTATGAAAACTAAACCCTCTTTATCTTTTTTCTCCTTTTTTGCCATTTTCCCCATATTTATCTATTTATGTGCTATATATTAGTAACTCTTAATTACACTTGTGACGTTTCTTCTTCTTCTTCTTCGGTTTTTTAACAGTTATGCCTTTTCCGTTAAAAAAATAATAATTACGTCTTTTCCTCTCTTTCAGGCTATTTGGATTAAATGGGCAATGAAAAGGGAAAAGCAAGGCTGGCGGCAATATGAAAGAGAGGATTTTTGTTTTTTGAGGTCATCAAGGGACAAAGTATGGTAATTCTCCAAATTTGTCGATTTTATTTTAACAATAGTAGGACCTTTTGACGTTACGTTTCATGACTGTAAGGTAAAAAAACAGGATTTTTGTTTTTGTTTTTTTTCCTTTTAGGTCATCAAGGGAAAAAGTATGGCAATTCTTAGAAATTGTGAATTTTGATTTAACAATAGTTGAAACTTTTGACAGTAACATTTCATGACGGCAAGGTGATAAAAACTATTGCAAAGCACGACCGAGTTTTTTAGATGATAGTTCTAGCGAATTTGGAATATTATTATGTTGAGTTTGTCATCTACGCTAATTGTTTATGTGGCCGCAGATGCATGATAAAGCTATAAAGTTGTGTGCTGAAATGGTTAGAAATAAAGTTTCATCTGAACTATTAATTAACAAAAGCATTTTGCCTCCATCCAGGTAAACTTCAATTATGTTTGTTCCAAATTCATCTCAAGGTTGCACCATAAGTTTTATTTTTTACAAATAAACATTTTCTCATATCTTTTTGTATGTCTTACTCAATTTTAAGATACCCTCCTTCCTTTTCTAGCTTTCCTATAATGCTTTTATGTATTGAACATCATTAGAAATTTAGCGAAATTTTGGGTATCAACGTAATGCCTTTAGTCATTATTAAGAATAGGATATTCATTTATTCTTATAGTTTGCGTTTAGTTTTTCCTTTTTGTTGTTATTAACGGTGAAGTAATTTCATTCTTCACTTTGTGCATACGGGACTCTACATTTTGTGATTTTGATGACTTTCTTTATTTTTGTTTTACGTCCATGAGCTAATAAACATGTACTATATTTTTTCGCCCTGTTTTGCTTCTTCATGTAACGACCCGACCGGTCGTTTTAAGTATTTGCACTTCGCTCGGTGGTTTGAGGGCATGAGTAGCTCCGTATGATGTATTATGACTTGTGTGTATCGTCGGTTTCGGTCTTTGGGTGATTCAGAATTAGTTTGGAAGAATAAATTTTATGTTTGAAGCTTTAAGTTGGAAGAGTTGATCAAGTTTGACATTTGTATACTTGACCCCGGAATGAAGTTTTGATGGTTCCGTTAGGTCCGGACGGCGATTTTGGACTTGGGCGTATGCCCGAATTTGCATTCGGGTGTTTC
The DNA here is from genome assembly GCF_000715075.1 of Nicotiana tabacum. Classification (NCBI taxonomy): domain Eukaryota; kingdom Viridiplantae; phylum Streptophyta; class Magnoliopsida; order Solanales; family Solanaceae; genus Nicotiana; species Nicotiana tabacum. Next base: position 74,366,092 of record NC_134091.1, on the reverse strand, counting down.
TAGAAGGTTTCAACATTATTTGGCAAAAGTTAAAAATTTAAAGATTTGGAATGTTTGTAAGTTTGACCAGGAGTTGACTTCGATGTTATCGGGTTCATATTGTTGTTCCGGGAGTTGGAATAGGTTCGTATGTCATTTGAAACTTGTATGCAAAATTTGAATTCATTCCGGATTGGTTAGGCTTGAATCGGACGCTTGGTTCGAAGTTTGAAATTTATGAACTTAAGAGATTGATCTTGATTGACGATTCGTGATTTTGATGTTAATATGTGTGATTTGATGCCTCGAGTAGGTCCGTAATATGTTTTGAGACTTGTTGGTATGTTCGGACGGGGTCTCGAAGGGCTCGGGTGAGTTTCGGGGTGGTTTCGGACCATTTCTAGGCCATTTTTAGTTGTTAATTTTTGGCCATAGGGGTATGCATCACGATCGTGGACTTTGGGCCGCGTTCGCGAAGAGCAAATTGCTATTTTTGGCACTGTGAATGGTGATCGTGGAAGCCTTTTCGCGATCGCGTAGAAGAAAATTATGTTGTCACTCACTCGATTTTGAAAGCTTATATCTTGCAATATATAAGGAATTTGGAGATGATCCAAAATTAAAAGTTGTAGCCCTTTGTGTTTAGTTTTCAGAGAATCAAATAGTTTGTCATTTGGAGTTTTGTACAAAAAGTTATAGTTGATGTACTATAGGATGTCTGAGAAGAGTTTGGGAATGGTAATGGAAATTTATTTATCGCGATCGCGGGGAAATGGACGTGATCGCGAAGGGTAAAATGTGTGCTAGAAAATTATTGAATCACGATCGCGAGGTTAGTGACCACGATCGCAAAGGGTACCTCTGGAACAGTGTATAAAGTACTCTATTTCGAAGGTCTTGGTCATTTTATCATATTTTGAGCTATATAGCTCGGATTTGAGCGATTTTGGAGGCGATTTTTACCATATGGACTGGGTAAGTATTTTCTACTCGAGTTCAACAAAAGGTCTTGACCAAAAAAAAGAGCTTTTTTCACCAGTCTTTTGGGCCGGGCACCTTCTTTCTCTTCATTTCATTTCAGGAAGAAGAAGAAAGATGAAGTCCTTCTATCTAGTTGAGGATGAATTACAGTCCACATCCAGCAAGGAAGGCAAATGCTTTTGATTATATTTCATGAACCTATCTTCGATTTTAGCATTTGGATTATAAATTTTAAAGTAAAATTGGGGAATTTTGTCTAAACTTTCCTAAAGTGAATTTTTGAGCTTTGAACATCGATTCAGAGTCGGATTTGAGTGAAATTAGTTTGGTTGAACATCGATTCATTTCTGGGAACTATGTTATAAGAGATGTATTACGGTGACGCACATGCTAGGTGACGAGGGTGTGGGCGTGCATCGGAAAAATCATGATTATAGTTGACTATTAGACTATGATCGGACTTGTTTTGCTGTTATATCTTGTTAACTTGTTTGATTTTGAGCTGTGAATCATGTTTAGGCTATATACTTATTATGTTGGGACCCACTGAGGTCATCTCTACTTTTGAATTATTTGCTTAAATTGTAATTATATACTCAATCATATTCATTCATTTGCATATCATACTTCAGTCTCTGTTATCATTTGTTGTTACATCATGTTATCATTGTTTGGACTGATTGGCATGAGATTTGTGAGCCCGAGATACTGGAGAGATTGATGACTGAGTTGGGGCCTGAAGGCCGAATTGTGAGTAACATTTATGGGATCTGGCTACACGCCGTAGTAGTTATTTACGAGATCAGGTTGCACGTCACAATCCTGATTATAAAGATAATTATGGGATCAGGCTGCACACCGCAACATGCCATGTTGGCTTATATTAGCGCTTGGGCAGGATCCTCCTCTCCGGAGTATGACATATCAGCAGTGAGCGCAGGTACCGTACAGTGCTGAGTGATTGAGTCTGCTGAGTGATTGAGTGTGACGAGTGGGAGTGTGAGACAGAGTGATTGAGTACTCTGAGAGTGTGAGTACATGAGCTTATCACTGTGATGCATACTTGGCATGTAGGCATAGAGATGCATTTTCTCATGCTATAAGGTATTGTGACATTCATGACTTGACATGCATATTGACATGTAGGCATAGAGATGTACTTTCCTCATGCTATCTGATAATAAAATATCTTATCGGTTGTTGAAAGGTTTTGGGAAAAATCATAGTTTCCTGATATACTCATATTCTGGTGATTTCGGTGAAAGATTTGGGTTTTACTATTATACCTGAAAAGCATGTCTATTTTCCATAACTGTGAACGAGCTGAACATAATATCTTTGAGTTATTACTTGCACTGTTTTTATTATACTGTTACAAGTTGTTCTTGGCCTTTGGTGTTGGACTCTGACCTTCTCTCGAGCTCGTCACTACTTTCAACCTAAGATTTAGTTTGTTACTTATTGAGTACATGGGCTCGGTTGTACTCATACTACACTTCTGCACCTTGCTTGCAGATTTTAGGGTTGATGTTGCTGTGTATGGCGGGAGCTGGCATTGAAGATGTACCTGCTTTCCGGCTATAACTGCCTCTTGTTCTTGGTAGCTTTAGATTTATAAATCTGTTCATGTATATTTCGAACATATGATGTATTTATTTCATACTAGCTTTGTAAACTCTAAATCTTAGAAACTCATGATTTGTACTACCAGTCCTTGGGGAGTTGTATAAAATTCAGTTATTTCATTTTTGACTCTTATCATTATCATTATATTGTAATTTATTGTTATTTGGCTTACCTAACGGGTTGGGTTAGATGCCATCACAACTAGTGAATTTCGGATCGTGACACTTCAAATCCATGCGCTCAGAGAATATCCCCCTATACGTTTTATTCAATGCCTTTACGTGTTTAAAATCATAAGAATTTTCAAGAAACTTTAATTTTAAGGATTTAAAATTATTGGTTTAGTCGTTAGTGAGAGTAGGACTACGGCCGGGTACGATATGATGATGATGATGCCCAAAGAGGCCTATGTTTTAAAAGTTTATGTATATATATATATATATATATATATATATATATATATATATATATATATATATATATATATATAGTGGTTATGCGGTCCGCGAAATGACCGCGAAAATGGGTGCCAGAACTGGAAAGAAACTGACATGGTCTTCGGTCACTATTTTGCCCGCAGACTTGTTATACGGTCGCGTAATGCACCGCAGAACCGTGCACCGCAGAACCTCCCTACAAAAAATTCTAAGGATGATTATGCGACCAATGTGTGGCCCGCAAAATGGTTATGCGGTCGTATAATGGCCGCTAAATTAACATAAAAAATGCCCCAAAAAACTATCCCACTCTGCGACCAGTCTGCGGTCCACGGAGTGGTTCTGCGACCGCATAATGGGCCCCAAAAATGCCTACTTTTTCCCAACATTTTCCTTCAACTCCCCAGCGCACTTTTCAATCCAAAAAGTCCGAACTGCGGCGAGCAAGCTTGCCGCGAAGAATTTCTACTATTATTAACCTCTACGCCTACTTTGGCATCACGGAATTCTGGTTTTTAGAAAACATTTTATGGGGCCTTACATCCTCCCCCACTTAAGATCATTCGTCCTCGAATGAGGATTAGGGTCCATTATTAGCACCTTGTGCAACTCAGTTATCATACCCCACACTAGCAACCTCAGATTTAACTAACTCCCTAAATTTCCAAAAATTTTGCCAGAGTTTCTTTGTAACTAGGCCTATCCACCTGTCAGAGAGCCCCAGAATCACATCCTAACAACATGTACATAATCCAATGATGTAACATAACTCATAACAACACCAACCGTGGCCTCATGCAAACAACATATAATAAAAGGGAACACATTTACATTAACTGAACAAGTGATACAAAATTCATAGGCGACAAGTTCATAAAAAGGATTACACAGCTATTCAAATAAGTAAGGATACTTCTTCTTCTTCATCTCTTCCTCGGCCTCCCAAGTGGCCTCTTCAACGTGCTGATTTCGCCATAGCACTTTCACGGAGGCAATTTCTTTATTTCTTAACTTTCGGACTTGCCTATCAAGAATGACAACTGGAATTTCTTCATATGATAATTTTTCATTAACCTCAATGGTCTCAACCGACACAATAGCTGACAGATCTCCAACTACCTTCTTCAACATAGACACATGGAATACCGAGTGCACTAATGACATCTCGGGTGGTAGCTCTAGCTTGTACGCCACCTCACCAATCCTTTGGATAATTTTGTATGGCCTGACATACCTCAGACTCAATTTCCCTTTCTTTTCGAACCGCATTATACCCTTCATGGGGGAAACCTTCAGAAATATCCAATAATCTTCTTTGAACTCTAAGTCTCTGCGACGAACATCCGAATAGGATTTTTGACGACTCTGAGCAGTTTTCAACCGCTCCTTTATGAATTTAACTTTTTCCATAGCCTGATGTACAAGGTCTAGCCCTATCAACTCTGCTTCCCCAATCTCGAACCACCCAATGGGAGATCTTTATCTCCTACCATATAATGCCTCAAATAGTGCCATCTGAATACTTGCATGAAAGCTGTTGTTATAAGCAAACTCTATGGGTGGCTAATGATCATCCCAGCTATCCTTGAAGTCAAGAACACAAGCACGCAACATGTCCTTAAGGGTCAAAAATGCCCCAGAAATCTGCCCCACTCTGAGCGGTCCGCAGAGTGGTTCTGTGGCCGCAGAAATGCGTACTTCAGCTCAACATTTTCTTTCAACTCCCAGCGCACTGTTCAATCCAAAAAGTCACACGCAGTGAAGAATTTCTACTATTATTAACCTCTACGCCTACTTTGGCATCACGGAACCCGGGTTTTAGGAAATAATTTACGGGGCCTTACAGGGGGAGTCTTCTATCGACGATCAGATTGTATGAACATGTGTTATATCAGTTTTGGTCTGAGGTACATATGTGTCACGACCCCAAACTCCCTCTATAGGATGTCGTGATGGTACCTAGTCTCTAAGACTAGGTAAGTCGATTACTATAACAATTAAACCAATTATTAACAATACTAATTTGAAATAGAGTTTAATAATTATTTTAATTGTTATTCTGTTACGTCTAAATGCATGCGAATAACCCAGCAACAAAAGGATATCATGTTACAACAATTTCAACTAAGAGTAACTCTACAATAAAAGAAATCACATAATGATAAAAGTGATAATAACTTCAAATAAAGCATATAAGAGCAAACCCGACGTAAGGAATGTGACATGTAACGACAACTTCAAATAAAACATGTGATAGTAGACATGGCGAATAAAAGATATAACATATGCTAACAATTCCAAATAAGTACATGAAAGAAGCCTAAGAGTCTAAACCGGTCAATTTTTCACATATAAGCCCGAGCACGTTCTCGTCACCTCGCGTACACGGCTTTCACATAACACAATTAGCACAAATGACTCAAATCCCAAGGGCTAGTTCCCCCACACAAAGTTAGGCAAGATACTTACCTCAAAAGCCCTCAATCAATACTCTAAAATAGCTTTTGCTTTACAATTCACCTCCGCACGGCTCAAATCTAACCAAAATTGACTTAATAACATCAAATAATGCAAGAGAAATCAATTCCAATAAATAAAGCTATGATCTTTACACAATTTCTATGTTAACCCCAGGCCTGCCCGGTCAAAACTCGGGTCCAAGGGTAGATTTCGGCTACCCATAACCCCACGAGTCTATATATGTGTTTTGATTCGTGGGCTATTTGTGGAAATATTGATATCGTTGGATCTTTGGAAAGGTTGTGGCCTATGGGCACTTGTTATACGAGTTGATATGTTGTGTTGTTATGATGATAGCACATGTGAATTATTGTGTGGTTTGGTTGTTATTATGCGGAGTATAAGGGTGACATTTCCCCGTTGTTGTTATACGGGGCACAAGGGTGGCATCTCACTGTTGTTGAATGTACGGAGTGATACGGGCGGCTATTGTATTATTGTCCGGGCGGAGCGATAAGGGTGGCTATTATACGGAGTGATACGGGTGGCTATCGAAGAGATACAGGTGGCTAATGATAATGTCAGGGCGGAGTGATACGGGTGGCTACCGGAGAGATAAGGGTGGCTAATGATAATGTCAGGGCGGAGTGATACGGGTGGCTATCAGATAGATAAGGGTAGCAATGTCAGGGGTGATGTCTGATGGCTTGGGAACATTGTGTTAGTGATTTTCTTGTGATGGTGTGCTTTTCCTTGTGTATGTCATACACCTTGCGTGACTTATTTTTTTGCTTCGATGAGCTACTCGATGTCTTTGATATTACTTGTTGACTTGGGCTGCAATAGTACACTCGCACAAGCATACACCATAGCATGCCACTTATACTAGCTCGGGAGTATGAAACTTGACCTTTATTGATCATGTCCATGTGTTCTTGTATTATCCGTTTTCATGTTGCTATTGAGCATGTGACCATGTTAGGAGGATTGTGATTGTGATCCTGTGACCATGCCTGATGGATTGTGATTGTGAGCCTGTGACCATGCCGGGTGGATTGTGATTGTGAGCAGTGACCACGCTAGGCGGATTGTGAATGTGAGCATGTGATCATGCCGGGTAGTTTGAGATATTGGCACGTGAGTTGTCCGTGCGGTTATGATTCGAGATGTGGGCACGAGGTGCTGTGAGTATATGATGGTGGGTTAAGACTTGTGACTTGTGACTAAGAGATAAAGTATTACAGAGTGATTCCGTTGTGAACCTTGTGTTAGAACGACTCGATTTATTGGTTTTCATTGTGTTCCTTATTTGATTTCAACGGTACATTCATGGTGTTCCTATTTCCTTACCGTTTATATCACATGTTGATTCTTGTTGCCATTTACTGATTCCTGCTTTTTATTATTAGCTTTATACTTCTATACTGCATAGGTTATTTTGTCTAGTGAGTGTCTTGACTTGTACCTCGTCACTACTCCACCGAGGTTAGTCTTGATACTTACTGGGTACCGACTGTGGTGTACTCATACTACACTTCTTTACATTTTTGTGTAGAGCCAGGTATTGGAGATACCGGACTCGGGCAGAGTTAGCTTGTTGGTCGCAAGGATTAAAGGTAGAGTTGCATGGTCGTCGCAGTCCCTTGGAGTCCTTTCCTTATATTGTACTATCATATTGTCACTTGAACAATATTGTATTTCGATCTTTGAGATCTTTCCATGTACTTAACTAGAGTTAGTGACTCCGTATTACCAGTCTTGGGAGGTTGTTATGATTATTGCCGCGTAGGCTCATTTCACTCTTGTATCGGTATTCATATTAAACTCTGTTGCAAATTAGCATTGTTAATAATTTGTTTAATTGTTATAGTAATCGGCTTACCTAATCTTAGAAACTAGGTGCCATCACGACATCCTACATAGGGAGTTTGGGTTCGTGACAATATGTGGTATTGAAGGGTTCCTCGGAATTGTATATGGCTAAGATCTGAGATTTGCATGGGATAGTGCTGGAACTTGGAGTATTTCTGTATCATTATTAATTCTACATTTCAGTATCAAAGAGGTTAGAGAAATAAATTTGAATTCACAGAAGGAATCTTCAGAGTGGGTATTTTGGTTATGGCATTATTGGGTGCTTCAGAGGAAATATAGTGGTTTATGGGCATTTGGACGATGTGGTTCATGCTAGGATCTCCTGCAGTGAGAGTTGGTTTAGGATCGTAGTGTACCGGCAAGGAGAAGTGTTAACTTGAAGGAAAGTTGAAGAAGGATTCGAAGAATTAGGTTAGCTTGGTGGCGTTGGGCCAGCATAGTAATAAAGGTTATTGGTTCCTTTGGTGTGGTGATGCTTTACCGTTGTTTTTGTGGCAATACTCTTGGGTTTGATGGCTTGCGTGACTTAGTTGAGTTGGGGAATTCAGTTATGATGGCTTGGTTATGTACAGACGGGTTTCGAAGAGTTCTTGATGGTGTCGACCACAGCTTGGGCCAGATGTCTACTACCGGCATAAGGAACATGTTGCGTGTTATGATTTTCTCCTGTTTGGGGTCATGAGTTCTAGATAGCAGGTATGATCTCGGATGTTTAGAAGAATGCCAGCATTATCTGGTACCACTTGAGAAGGGTGAGCAGTAAGGCCCCGTAAAATTTTTCCTAAAAACCGGGGTTCCGTGATGCCGGGGTAGGCGTAGAGGTTAATAATAGTAGAAATTAATCGCGGTGAGCTTGGGGAGTTGAAGGAAAATATTTTGCAGAAATAGGCATTTCTGTGGCCCATTATGCGGCCGCAAAATCATTCTGCGGGCCGTAGAATGGCCGCAGAGTAAAGCAGTTATTTGGGCCATTTTTGATGTCAATTTTGCGGCTAGTTATGCGACCGCACAACCGTTTCGCAGACCGCACTTTGATCGAATAATCAGCCTTGGACTTTTACAGAGGGAGGTTCTGCGGTGCATTGTGCGACCGCATAACAGGTCTGCGGGCCGCATAGTGACCGCAGACCCAGGCAGATTTTTCCCAATTTTTGGCCCCAAATTGTACGGCCGATTATGCGGGCCGCATATCCATTTTGCGGTCGCATATGCGACCGCATACCTTGTTCGGAGCTTCATTTTTGGGGTTTTATAACCCAACCCTACTTTGTTAATTAGGCATTTTGTCCCATTTTGAGCTAAAATCTAACATTTTGAGAGTGAGAGAGTGATCCTCAACAAATTGTCCTTCAATTCTTGCTCGAATCATTGAAGATTAACAAAGAAAACTCACTAGGTCTTCGTCCTAGAGGTAAGATTCTACACCCTAACCCTCAATTTCAAATTTTGTCTAAGAATGGGATAATTAGAAAGATAATTCTTTGGTGTGAGGGTTGTTATCTTGCATGCATATGTTATCAAAGAATGTGGGAAGGTTGTGAGCTACAAATGGTAGAGAATGGGTTCGGGAATGATAGAATCATTCACAAAAAGGGCCTTAAAACATTGAAGCTCACCTAGTGTTTGATAATATGCTCAAATGAGCTAGAATCATGATCATCTTCCTAATTTTGGTTCAACTTGTTATATTTCTAAAATAGATTGAAGTTGCTAAAAATTCCGGAATAATTTAAAGGTTTAAGGAAGCTCAATTGAGGTATTTTGGATAAACCCCCTTCTTCTTAGAATCGAATCCCACAGTGTTCATGTAATTGGTGTAGGTCCCAAATTGATCATTATAGAATTGGCTATTCCTAATGTGCTTGTGTGGAAAGATGTATGTTCAATATTTATTCTAAATGCTTCATCATGTCATCTTGCCATTTGAGGATGTGTTCAAAATGTGGAATATGTGTTAGAAATGTTAAGACTTCATGTCAAATTGAATAAAGGTTGTTATGCCAAATTGTATGAAAAGCCTCTATGTGCCTAAGATTCCCAAATTTCTCATATGTGAATTTAATGTCTTGAATGGGAAACCTTATTGTTGTTGATAATGTTAATGATGTTTGAATATGGAAAGGGGAAACTGGAATTATGATATACGGCCAAGTGCCAAGAATGACATTCTAATTGAGGCCACTCGTGCCAATGAATTGAAAAGATGTGAAAGAAGTATGAAGTGAGATGATTGATTGAAAAGGTAATGTCTCGGGTGAGACGGCCTAGCCGATCGGGCCGTGATCGGAAGCCATGCTGCACACATGGTGGTAACTGTGCTGGAAATTATAAACTGAAAAAGGTAATGTCTCAGGTGAGGCGGCCTAACCGATCGGGCCTTGATCGGATGCCATGCCGCACACATGGTGGTAAATGGTCTAGGAATTATATCGAAATTGTGGTTATAGTTGATGTCTCAAATGAGATGACCTAGCCGATCTGGTCGAGATCGAATTTCGTGTAAGAATACGGAGGTATTGTGAATTATGGTATATTGTCTTTAAAGATCACCCAACCTAATAACATGGGAATTGACTTGATAACTTATGTGATCTTTACTTGATGTTTTAGTATAGTTTGAAGCTCTTATTGAACTCATGACTGTTTCCCCCTTGTATTATTATTTATTCTATTGAGATGGTGTTTAGTTTTACATACTAGTACTATTCGACAGTACTAACGTCCCTTTTGCCCGGGGGCGCTGCATCTTTAAATGGATGCAGGTGGTTCCATAGCAGGCAGTGTTGATCAGCGATAGCAGTACACCTTCCTCCTAGTAGACTTGGTGAGCCCCACCTCATTCCGGGGTCATGTATCTTTTGTACATTTTGTTATCACGTTTTGAGGTATAGCCGGGACCTTGTTGCCGGCCACACTATCATAACACTCTTTTGTATCTTTTAGAGGCTCTGTAGACACTATGTGGGTTGTGCATGGGAGCTAGAAAAGTCAAACAGGTTATGTTGTGCTTTGGTCTCTTGTTCCACTTGAATCATAAAAATGTGTGTATCTTGAAACTTAAAAAAAATGAGGTAACCGCTGAGATGATTTAGTATTGTATATATATGATCTTCCTACTGTTTAATTAATGAAATTATGTATTCTATTGATCATGGGTGAGTTGGGTAGAAGGTATCTAACATGCTTGCTCGACCAGGTTCACTCGATTGAGCGCCGGTCGCGCTCCCTGAGGTTGTGGCGTGACATGCGCACTCCAGAAGGCGCATTGTGCTTCAATTTGCGGATGCCTGATTGGTATTAAGGTAATCACCTAGTTGATCGACTGCTGATGTTCAGATTTTGCTATGTGGCACGGAAGAATTATGGAAGTATTTCTCATGAGATGATTATGTATGACGGATCAGTCAGTCATTTGAGTGGTGGAGTTGGGATCGGACATGGAGATTCTTGTATTCTAGGGGTTGGAAGACTATGAGAGTTCCTCGAAGGCATATTGTTTCTTGGTGTCAGATGGTTAAGGTATGTTATGAGTTGACAGATGATTGTACGTGTTATGGATATATTATTGTGGACTTTTCGGAGGTTATCTACCTACTTCGGGAGGATCGTAATTGATTTGGAGGCCACGAGTAGGCCTAATGAGAATGTATATTCTACATCGGGTCGAATTTGTTTACTCAGAACAGCTACTGTTGGGGTGATGTCATCCGTTAGAGTTGTTTTGATTCATGTTCCGATGTGTTCCATGAGTTACTCTCTTATGCTACAGTGAGTTGTGAGACTATTGACTATTTGCACACATGATGCGGTACTGTTTGGGACTTATGGCGAAATTCTAGCGAGATGGCTCTTGGGGTATTGCATGGTTGACTGCGCCTTGGTTATGCTTTTCCTGTTTGTGGTAAATTTTGTTATCCGTTTTGCAATGGTTATGGTCGTGCACTTCGCGTGTTTGCTGTTGATATGCATATGGTTGTGGAGTGTGAGCATCATGGCTTGATATGTCCCATGGGGACCGATGTTTGGATTGGGTCATGCATCGCATTAGAATTATGTTGGTATATGAGCCTTTGTGTTTATTTTATGTGTTTTGGTTTCTCCTTGTGTGATGGATTGATGCCATTGCGCTTTGTGGTGGTATATGTTGAGTTTGCAGGATCGTTCTCTCATTTGATGCTCTATTCATCATTGGGTACATTCGAGTTGTTGCTTGTTTGGTGTACGGATTAAATCGCACGTGCTTATGTGGCATTTGGTGTGGCTCGTTGGTCGAATAGATTCCATTGAGTGAGTGGTTATGAGTTTCTACATGTTTCTTACATAATTAGTAGTGTTGTGAAGGTTTAGAACTAGGTTATATTTGACATGAGGTATATTACTGGTACCGGGTTTGGTAATGGGAAGCTATTTTGGTCAGAGATATTGCTGCGAACATATGAGCGATGGGTTACGGTGTGTGGTTATATCTCAGGAATATATTTATGATTTGCTACAGCTTAATGAGATTGATATAATATGTATATGCGAGAATCAGATCGTATCAAGAATTTTGAATGTTGGAATTTGCATCTATGGTTGATATATTAAGGTTGAAGAAAGAATCTTCAGTTAGGTTGTGTTGTGTCAGGACCCCAATTTCCTTCCGTAGGATGTCGTGATGGCACCTAGTCTCTACAACTAGGTAAGCCTAACAAATAATAATAACTTGACAGAACAATTATAAAAATGCTAGAAACAAAGATGAATAACTGATAAAACCTTCTGATACTAATCTCAACAGTACGCTCCCCAAAACCGGTGGAACTGAGTCATAAGCTCTATAGAAAAATTCTAGAATATCTAATACATCAATGTCTGAAAGAAATATAATAGGAAGTAAAATACGGAAGGTGACTCCGAGGCCTGCGGACGTGGAGCAGGTATACCTTGAAGTCTCCCAAGCAGCCGCTACAAACAACCATTAATGACCGGCACGAGTAGACATACCTAGATCTGCACAAAAAATGTGCAGAAGTGTAGTATGAGTACACCACAACGGTACCCAGTAAGTATCAAGCCTAACCTCAGTAGAGTAGTAACGAGACCAGGTCAAGACACCTACTAGGATATAAATAAACAGTATGAAAAATGTAATAAGGATAAATAATGGAAGGAAAAAATACCTGATACGAAACAAGATAATAACCTGAACTGATATCGACACTAAATATGGGAATACGTAAAAGAAACAACTGAAGGAAACCCAAGTGGTCATAAACGGACAACAACTGCTAGAACAAATAAGAATGGTTAAATATCACGTACGACCCGTGTACCCACTCGTCACCTTGCATACACGGATTTCACTTAGCAAAATTGAATCAAACAATACCAATCCTAAGGGGTAGTTCCCCCACACGAAGTTAGGCAAGACACTTACCTCAACTAGGCCAATTCAATACTCGAAAATAGCTTTTCCCTTAGAAATCCGCTTCCACACGGCTCAAATCTAACCAAAATTGACTCAATATCATCAACCAATTCTAGGGAATTCAATTATATTAGAGATAAAGTTAGGATCTTTACACTTTTCCCAAAAAGTCAACCCGAGGCTTGCCCAGTCAAAACCCGGGTCTAATGGTAGATTACGTCCACCCATGACCCCATGAGTTCATATATGTAATTAGTTTCAAAATCCCAGTCCAAATCAGCTCTCAAAGCTCAATTTCTTATTTTTCAAAAACTTGAAAAAGTTTCACAAATTTTCACTTTGATTCACATGATTTTGATGTTAAAATCTAATATATGTTGATGGAATATGATTAGAAATAGATTAGAATCACTTACCCAAGGTTTGTCGGTGAAAATCCCCTCTCCAAATCACCTCCTACAGAGTCTATGGTTCAAAAATAAGAGAATGAGTTCCAAAAGCTCGTCCCTCAGCTTTTTGTTCAGTCACAGATGTCGCAAATGCGACCTAGGGTTCAGAATTTAGAACCCCGCAAATGTGAAGAATCCATCACAAAAGCAAAGACCTTGCATTTCAGCTGTCATTGCAAATGCGATGAAAAGTTTGCAATTGTGAACCTTGGACATCCGTAAATGCGACCATGAAGATCGCAAATGCGAACCATCTCTCCCCCACGTAGCTATCGCAAATGCAAACACTAGTTTCGCAAATGCGAACCTAGCAGACTTGGCCTACCTTCGCAATTGCGATCCAAAAACTCGCAATTACAAGGCCTGAGGCACCTGTGCAAAAGCCAACAAACTTGAACTCTATCAACACTCCGCTAACTGTCCGAAACTCACTTGAGCCCTCGGGGCTCCAAACCAAACATCCACACAAGTCTAAAAATATCATACAAACTCGCTCGCGCGATCAAAACACAAAAATAACATCTAAAACTACGAATTGAACTCTAAAATGCATGAATTTTCAAGAACTTCTAGAATTACAACTAAACGTCTGAATCCTATCAAATCAACTCCAAACTTTAAGTTGCCAAATTTTGGCAAATCAACACAAATCAACCTACGGACTTCCATATTTAATTACGGGCATACACCCAAGTCCAAAATCACGATACGAAGTTATCGGAGTCCAAAAAATACAATTCTGCGGTCATTTTCACAAAAGTCAAAGTTTGGTCAATATTTTCAAATTTAAACTTCTAAGTCAAGAATCAAGAGTCCAAATCAATATGAAAGCTTCCCGGAAGAAAACTAACCAACCCCACAAGTTGTAAAATTATAAACACACATGTGTGAAGCGTGAAATGGGAAATGGAGCGCAATTACACAAAATGATCGACCGGGTCGTTACATTCTCCCCTATTAAAACAAACGTTCATCCTCGAACGTGAATAAGGACATCCCTGAAGTGGTAAATAGATGAGAATAATGACTCCGCAAGTCGTGCTCGGTCTCCCAGGTCGCCTCCTCAACCGGATGACCCCGTCATTGAACCTTCATTGAAGCAATATCCTTTGATCTCAACTTCTGGACCTGTCGGTGCAAGATAGCCGTATTCTCCTCAACATAAGTCAAATCCCCATCCAATTAGACTGTGCTGAATTCTAGAACATGAGACAGATCACCATAATACTTTCGGAGCATAGAGACATGGAACACCAGATGAACCACAAATAAACTAGGTGACAAAGCAAGCTTGTAGGCCACCTGCCAAATCCTCTCAAGGATCTCAAAAGGTCCGATATACCTAGGGCTCAACTTGTCCTTCTTCCCAAACCTCATCACACCCTTCATGGGTGAAACCCGGAGTAATACTCGCTCTTCAACCATGAATGCAACATTGCGAACCTTCCGATCCGCATAACTCTTCTCTCTAGATTGGGCTGTACGAAGCCGATCCTGAACCATCTTGACCTTCTCCAAAGCATCTCGAACCAAATCTGTGCTTAATAACTTAGCCTCTCCCGGCTCAAACCACCCAACTGGAGAACGACACCATCTCCCATATAGAGCCTCATACGGAGCCATCTGAATACTCGACTGGTAGCCGTTGTTGTAGGCCAACTCTGCAAGTGGCAAGAACTGATCCCAAGCACCCTCAAAATCCATAACACATGCGCGAAGCATATCCTCCAATATCTATATAGTGCGCTCGGACTGTCCGTCCGTCTGAGGGTGAAATGCTATACTCAACTTAACCCATATGCCTAGCATATGTTGTACAGCCTTCAACAAACGTGATGTGAATTGCGTACCCCAGTCAGAGATGATAGATACCGGTATGTCATGAAGTCGGACAATCTCACGGATATAAACCAGAGCCAGCTGCTTTGAAGAATAGGTAGTCACTACTGGAATGAAATGTGCCGACTTGGTCAACCTGTCCACAATCACCCATACCGCGTCAAACTTCTTCTAAGTCCTTGAGAGTCCAACAACGAAGTCCATGGTGACACGCTCCCATTTCCACTCAGGAATCTCAATCCGTTGAAGCAAACCACCTGGCCGCTGATGCTCATACTTCACCTGTTGATAATTTTGGCACCGAACTACATACTCCACTATGTCTTTCTTCATCCTCCTCCGCCTATAGTGCTGCCTCAAGTCCTGATATATCTTAGCGGCACTTGGATGAATGGAGTACCACGAACTGTGGGCCTCCTGAAGAATCAACTCACGCAACCCATCTATATTGGGCACACATAATTGGTCCTATATCCGCAACACACCGTCGTCCCTAATAGTAACCTCCTTGGCATCGTCGTGCTAAACCATTTCCTTGAGGACAAGAAAAGAGGGGTCGTCATACTAACGCTCTTTGATATGGTCATATAGAGAAGACCGAGGAACCACGCAGGCAAGAACTTGACTGGTCTATGAAATATCCAATATAACAAACTGGTTGGATAAGGCCTGAACATCCAATGCTAATGGCCTCTCTACTGTCGGTAGATATGCTAAACTACCCAAACTCTCTGCCTTTTGACTCAAGGCATAGGCCACCACATTGGCCTTCCCGGGATGATATAGAATGGTGATATCTAGTCCTTAAGTAACTCTAACCACCTTCGATGATGCAAGTTAAGATATTTCTATTTGAACAGATGTTGTAGACTCTGGTGGTCAGTAAAGACCTGACAAGGAACACCGTACAAATAATGCCGCCAGATCTTCAATGCATGAACAATGGTTGCTAACTCCAAATTGTGGACTAGATAGTTCATCTCATGTGTCTTCAGCTGTCGAGACGCGTAGGCAATCACCCTACTATCTTGCATCAACACCGCGCTAAGGCCAACACGTGACGCATCACAATACACTGTACAAAACCCCGAGCCCATAGGCAATACCAACACTGGGGCTGTAGTCAAAGCAGTCTTGAGCTTTAGAAATCTCGCCTCACACTCCTTGGTCCATCTGAACGGAGCCCCCTTCTGGGTCAATATGGTCAAAGGTGCAGCAATAAACGAGTAACTCTCTACGAAACAAAGATAATACCCGGCCAAACCAAGAAAACTCCAGATCTTAGTAGCTGAAGACGGTTTAGGCCAACTCTGCACCTCCTCAATCTTCTTTGGATCTACCTTGATCTCCTCACTCGACGCCACATGACCCAAAAATGCCACCGAATCAAGCCAAAATTCACACTTTGAGAACTTTGCATATAACTTCTTCCCTCTCAAGGTCTGGAGCACGATCTCAGGTGCTGCTTATGATCTTCCTGACTGTAAGAGTACACCATGATGTCGTCAATAAACACAATGACGAGAGAATAAAGATAAGGTTGGAATACATTATTCATCTGGTGCATAAATGTTGCTGGAGAGTTAGTCAACCCAAAAGACATCACATGGAACTCGTAGTGATTCATAAAGGCAGTCTTTGGAATATCCGGATCCCTAATATTCAGCTGATGATATCCTGACCGCAAATCAATTTTTGAGAACACTCTGGAACCCTGTAGTTGATCAAATAACTCATCAATTTGTGGCAATGGATACCTGTTCTTCACTGTAAGCTTGTTCAACTATCGATAATCAATACACATGTGCATAGAATCATCCTTTTTCTTCACAAACAAGACCGGAGCACCCCACGACGACACACTAGGCCTAATGAATCCCTTGTCAAAAAACTCTTGCAACTTCTTCTTTAACTCCTTCAGCTCCATTGGGGCCATACGTTATGGTGGAATAGAAATAGGTTGAGTGTCCAGCAATAAGTCAATACCAAAATCGATATCCCGATTGGGCGGCATGCCCAGAAGATCCACTGGAAATATATCCGGAATGTCTTTCACTACCGGAACTGACTCAACGGTAGGAGTATCAACACTGACGTCTCTCACAAAGGCTAGATAAGCATCACACCCCTATTCAACCATCCACTGAGCCCTTAGAAATGATACAACCCTGCTAGTAACATAATCTAATGCACCCCTCCACTCTAACCGTGATAAACCTGGCATAGCTGGTGTCACATTCTTGGCGTTACAATCTAGAATAGCATGATAGGGTGACAACCAGTCCTTACCCAAGATAACATCAAAGTCTACCATACTAAGTAACAATAGATCAACTATGGTCTCGAAACCACCAATAACAACTAAACACGACTGATGCACATGGTCTACAACAATAAAATCTCCCACAGGCGTAGGAGAACTCAACGAATCACGAGATACATCCAGCAAAGTAAGATGGCACATATGAGTAAGTGGATTCCGGATAAAATAAGACTGATGCATCTCTATGGCAAACAGGAACCATACCTGTAATGACTGAGTCTGAAGCAACTACCTCTGTCCTACCCAAAAAAGCATAGAATATGGCCTAGCCTCCTCCTCTGGGGCAACCTCTACCTGCCCGTCCCCCACCTCTAGCTGGCTAAGTGGGTGGAGTGGCAACTGGGGAAGCAACCATGGCCTGGGAAGTCTGTGGACCTGACTGAATCCGTGGAGCCCGAGTAGTATGTGTAGGTGCACCCCTCCTGAGTTTAGGGCAGTCTCTAACCATATGACAGGTATCACCTCGTGCAGGAGGTGCACTAGAAAGTGGCTGAGCAACATGTGCAACCTTAGATCTTGGAATAATCGGAGCATAACTAGAATCTGGAAGTGCTGAGTGAACTAGACGGCTCACACAAGCTCTACCGTGATGGGCTGTAGCTGCAGTGTGGACGCCACTAAATCCTCCCGTACATCGAGGCCTTTTGGCCTCCCTATCCTCTCTCTCACATCCTTGCATACCCTCAACCTCCGTGCAATCTCTACCACCTGCTGATATGGGGTATCTGTCCTCGCATACCTTCCAACCTCCGTGCAATCTCAACCACCTACTCATATGGAGCATCTGACTCCAACTCCCTAGCCATGCTAAACCTAATACCATAGTTGAGCCCCTCAATAAATCGACGAACTCGCTCTCTGACTGTAGAAACCAAGGCAGGTGCATGTTTGGATAAATCACTAAATCGGACAGCATACTTCGACACTATCATAGCACCATGGCGTAGCTGCGCAAACTCCGCTCACCATGTATCCCAAAGGGTCTGAGGAACAAACTCTCTCAAGAAAAACTCTGAAAACCGATCCCATGTAAGTGAAGTTGCCTCGACTGGGCTACCTACCTCATACGCTCGGCCCCACTGATATGCCTCTCCCTTTAACTGGAATGTAGTAAAATCAACCCCACTCGTCTCCACAATACCCATAGTGCAAAGAATAATGTAACAACCCGCCGATTATTTTGAGTATTTTTGCCCCGATCCCCTATTTATTGCCTCCTCTATGTTGTATTATGGTTACGTGACTTGCCGGGGGTGTTTAAATTTTGTTTTGGGTGATTTTCATAGTTAAATGGGACATATAGTCCCTAAGTTAGAGGCTTAACTTGGAATAGGTCTGTCATGTTATTTACGACTTTTGTGCAAAATTTGAAGTCAGTCTCTGTTATCATTTACTGTTACATCCTGTTATCATCGTTTGGGCTGAGTGGTATGAGATATGTGAGCCCGTGAGACTGGAGAGATTGATGACTGAGTTAGGGATTGAGAGCTTGTTCTGAGTGATGTTGTGGATCGGGCTCCATCTCACAGCAGTCCTTATTTTGGCTTTATAAATTTTGCGGACGAGTTCTAAATGCTATAACGGATCTATTCCAAGTCTCAAAATAAAATTCTGAGCTCGATAGCTAAAAGTCACCTATGGTCAAACTTTTCAACTTTAAATTGCAAAATTTTGGCAAATCAACCTACAGACTTCCAAATTCAATTTTGGGCATACACCCAAGTCCGAAATCAGAATACGAATCTATCGAATCATAAAAACACAGTTCCGGGGTCATTTTCACAAAAGTCAAAGTTTGGTCAACATTTTTAAATTTAATCTTCTAAGTCAAGAATCAAGGGTCCAAATTAACCCAAAAGCTTCCCAGAATGAAACTAACCAACTCCACAAGTCATAAAATTATAAACACAAATGTGTGAAGCATGCAAAGGGGAAACATGGCACAATTACACAAAATGACCGATCGAGTCGTTACATGTTGATAGACTTATATAGGTTGAGGTAATGTGGGATCATTCATGGGTATGTGTATGACAAGTTTATACAGTGATTTTATGGCTTTGGAATGACTCACGACACATTCGAGGACAAACATATATTTAAGTGGGGGAGAATGTAATGACCCGACTGGTCGTTTTGAGCTTTAGCATTCTATTTGGTGGTTGAGACTTTGAGTAGCTTCATATAGTGTATTATAACTTATGTGTATCATTCGTTTTGGTTTTCGAGTGGTTCGGGATTGATTTGGATGAATGATTCTCATTTTAGAAGCTTGAAGTTGGAAGAGTTGACCAAGTTTGACTTTTGCGTATTTGATCTTAGATCGGACTTTTGACGGCTCTTTTGGGCCCGGATGATGATTTTGGACTTTGGCATATGCAGAAGTTGAATTCGGAGGTTCCTAAGTTAATTTGGCTTATTTTACCGAAAGGTGGCAATTTGAAGGTTTAGAATTATCCTAAGTTTGACCATGGTTTGACTCTTAGGTAAACGGACTCAAAATCGAGTTTTGATTGTTCCGATACTTTCGTATTATGATTTTGGACTTGTACATATGTTCAGATTTGGTTTTGGAGGTTCCTAAAAGAAGTCGACACTATTTGTTGAAAGTGGGCAGTCTGAAGAACTTAAGAGTTCATAAGTTAGACCAAGAGTTGACCTTGATGTTATTGGACTCCAATTGGTATTCTGGGACTTTGGATAGGTCTATATAGTTGAATTGAAAATGTGTGCAAAGTTTGAAATTAATCCGGAGTGTTTAAGTGTGATTCGGACACTCTTCTGAAGGAATGAAGATGTAATAACTTAAGAGAAATTTTATATGATTTGAGCCTCAATTTTTTGTTGTGATGTTCGATTTTCTCCTAAATTAATTCTGAATTTATTTTTGCATGCTTCTCTTTCCTTATTTGTGTTTGATTAATTATGTTTCCTTGTTTGACCTTTCAATTTCTATCACTATATAAACCCTCTTCCCCGCCCCCCCTCGAAGACTTAATGACTACTTCTATGACTACTACTACCACTGTTCTCCCACTCTCATTCATTCTATACTATTATGAGATTTTAATTTTTTGGCCGGCTGAAAGCCAAGGCCACTGGATTATGTTCATTAACCTCTTCCAGTGCAAGCACTGCTCGAAGACCACTTCGAGGCTCTTGTAAACTCTGAAGCACTAGGGTTTGGGGTTTCATCATTCTCCAGTAATCACAGTTGTTCCTGAGATTTTGAGTTCTTCATTCTTTGTTTAGTTTGTTCGCAATTGGTTTGTATCTTATACTCTCGTAAATTTATTACCCTATGATTGTGTTTATTTTATGTGTATTCCTTTGGGTGTTTAATATTATGCCACTTCAAGCCTGCTCTAATTCTGATTTTCACATAGTCAGCTAAGTCGATTCATGATGTTTACTTGGTTTACAATTAAACATGATTGATGTTTATCGCACTTTATTTGGATCTCTGGGAAATTGTGTCTGCTCATAATTATTTTCTTCCTGTTGAATCCCTTATGCATCACCTGTTATTTTGCTGCAAATTATGTGATGCCACTGTCTAAGTGCTTATCCTAATATGTTCTTCCTTGAAATTACTAGCGTTAATGTATGCCCATTGTAGATGTCCAACTTGATTAATTGCTTATCTTCACGTTTATGTCTAATTGATTACTCAAGATTGTTGCTTATCATAAATCCATGGTTTAGAATTTCCTAGGGAATTAATGCATGCTCGGAACTTGTTAGAATGTGTCTTTGCTGAGTCTTTCGTGTATACCTGCTATTTCTCTGGAATAAATTTGTGATTTTATGAATTCTATATGCCAAAACTGTTGCCATGCTTAGGCAGACTAGTTTCTTTGCTTTGATGTTGTATTTTCACTGATCATTTAAGGATCCTAGGGTGAATTCCAATATATGTCCAGTTGATTTCTCCTTATGTCGACTAAGATAAGTTCCATCCCTCTTCATATGATGCCTGCTTGCCTGATTTACCTAAAAGTCAGCCATGAATGCTTACTTGTTGGGTTTAAAACCTTTGTGTGGTAATTGGTATTTGCTTGAACATTTCACATGCTCTGCAAGTTAGTTATTCTCGTTAGGTTCTCATGTTAAGGCTGTATCTCACCTGTTCTTGTGCATGGCACTACTAGGTTTTTTATGTTCAACCCTACCTGAAGCTCTCTAAGATAATTCTGGGTCAAGCTCTTCTTTGAAAATTTGTTTGAAATAATCTTGTTGCTCTTAAGCTCTTTTTCTGGAATGATAAGCATAAACTTGCCTCATGTGTGTCTTGTATGTTTCCCAATTTAAGCATGATCTTGCTTATATGCCCTGATTAGAATGGTTTTAAGAGTAGTTTTGTTACCTGTATAGCATCCCTTAGCTTATTCATTAGAATCGTTTGGGCCTGGTATGTTGGGCCTGCCTTAGGTATTGAGGGTTCGAAGCATACTATCTGCACCTAGAGTTTGGGCATGCTGTCCGCATGAAGTCCTAAGCCTGTTTGAAGGCCCAGATGTATTACTGGGTTATTCTACATTTGTATTGGGCCTGTAATTATTTAAAATAATCTGTAATAGCTTGTAAAAGTGAATTGTCACGACCCGAAACCCCTAACGTCGGGACCGTGATGACACCTAATATTTCACTTGTTAGGCAAGCCAGCGTTAGAATAATTTATCTTTTTTAAATATTTTAAATTTAATTAATGAAGAAGAACTGATTTAACTGCAATAATACAAATATAAATGCGGAAGCTAAAACCGTAAAAACATCTGCTATAGATCCCTAAACCCGGTGTTACAAGTGCACGAGCTGCTAGAGTAATACATACAAGGGTCTGAAATAAATACAATCCTGTCTGAATGAAAATACAAAGCTAAATAAAAATAAAGACGGGGACATGAGGAGCTACGGGCGCTGAGCAACTGTACCTCAAGTCTCCGTAGGCTGTCCAATCCGAGCTCTCTAGTAGCCGCCGCTGGGACCGTCTCCAAAATTTGCACAGTGTGCAGAGTGTAGTATCAGTACAACTGACCCCATGTACTGGTAAGTACCGAGCCTAACCTCGACGAAGTAGTGACGAGGCTAAGGCGGGTCACCTGCACTACAACCTGAACGCAGTATATAATAATGACAGAAAATGGAAATAGTGAACAGAATTAAACAACCAACTGAAAATAATAACCACAGCTACTAGAATAAACCAGTGTCGTCCAGAATCACCAATCTTTAATAATTCAGATACAAATACCAAAAAAAACCCAACACAGCTCAAGAAATGGAAACATATAGGTTGTTGCAGCGCGCAACCCGATCCCACCAGACAATACAAATTCCTCCCTTATTTCATTGTAACGATATCGAAAACAGTAAATAATATATATATGTTGCGGCGCGCAACCCGATCCCACCATATATCAATATCAGTATCATAATTCACCCTTATTTCACCATGTCAATCCACCTTTATTCCACCTGTTGCGGTGTGCAACCCGATCCCACCGTATAGTACAAATTCACCCTTATTCCACCTCAACATATCACCCTTATTTCACCTGTTATGGCATACAACGCGATCCCACCATATCAATATCATGTACTCAATAAGCACAGTAAAACTCACAATTCAAATCATAAAAAAACACTTTACAATTCCAAGACACCAAACTGAACAAATAGGAAACCTTGTACAATAAGATAATCCGAATAAGTAATACTACACAACGAGACCAATCCAGAATTTACAACCACAAGGTATATATAAACCAACTTGAGCAAATAGTAGGAGAGTATGAAACTATGGAAAGAACTAATATCATGAACAGGAGGAAACAATAACTACAAGTAGCAATTAGGAATGGAAACACATTTAGAGCATATAATAACTAAGATAGGGAAAGAGATAATATAAGAAGAACGGGGAAACAGGGAAAAACAAATAATTCGGCGGCGCATAAGCACTCGTCACCTCACATATATGTCGCTCTCATGAAATTAACATAGCAAATAGTCCAAGGGTTCCTAATTCCCTCAACTCAAGGTTAGACACAATACTTAACTCGCTCCAAAGGTCACTCAATGCTCAATCACAACTTTTTCTCTAGAATCCACCTCCAAACCACTCGTATTTATCCACAAACGACTCAATAATATCAATTATTGCTAAAGGAATCAATTACAATGCATAAATTTAGATTTCCCAAACTTTCTCCCAAAAAGTCAAAAACCGACCCCGGGTCCGCTTGGTCAAAAACTCATGGTTCGGACCAAAGTCCATTTACCCATTCACCCCCGAGCTCGATTATGTAATTTATTTCAAAATCCGACCTCAATTCGAGGTCTATATTCCAATTATACAAGAATCCCTAATTCTACCCTAACCCCCAATTTCCACAATGAAAATCCTAGATTTTAGGTTAAAAACTCCTGAAATGTAATGGGTAATTGAAAGAAAGTAGGGTAGAATCACTTACCAACAAATTGGGGAAGAAAATCTTTTAGGAAAATCGCCTCTAGGTCTTCTAGTTTTGAAATTTTGAAGGAATGGCAAAAATCCCGTTTTAGTAATGTTTTGAATAACTGGGCGTCAGGTATTCATCGCGTTCGCGAAGAGCAGTGCCTGTTAGGCTGACGCGATCGCGAGAGGCTACACGCGTTCGCGAAGGTTTAACCCCCCCTGACCTCCGTGTTCGCGAGACAAGACCCGCGTTCACGTAGTGTAACCTCAAGTCTCCTGCCTACCCTAGCTAACGCTATGCATTCGCGTGTGACGGGTCGCATTCACATAGAGCAAACCCCCCATTGCTCCACGTTCGCGACCATTGTCTCGCATTTGTGTAGTGTAAAATCCTCCCCCAACCCAGATCCCCTTCACAATCGCGAGAATGGCTTCGCGATTGCGAAGCACAATACACCAGAAAACTAGCTGCACCAAAAACATCAGATTTTTCTAAGTCCAATTCACCCCGTAGCCTATCCGAAACTCACCCGAGCCCTCGGGGCTCCAAACTAAACATGCACATAAGTCCAAAAAAATCATACGAACTCGCTCGCACGATCAAATCACCAAAATAACGCTTAGAACTACAAATCGGACACCAAATCAAAGGGAATTTTCATGAAAACATTAAAACTTCTATTTTCACAACCGGACGTCCGAATCACGTCAAACTAACTACGTTTCTTACTAAATCTCACAGACAAGTCATAAATATGGTATTGGACCTATACCGATTTTTGGAACCAAAATACGGACCCGAAATCCAAAAAGTCAACTATGGGTCAAACATTTCAAATTCATTAAACCTTTAGCTTTCAAATTTCAACAAAGTCCGATATCTCGGGCTAGGGACTTCTGAATTCGATTCCGGGCATAGGCCCAAGTCCCAAATCATGATACGGACCCACTAGGACTGTCAAAACATGAATCCGGGTTCCTTTGCTCAAAATGTTGACTGAAGTCAACTCAAATGAAGTTTTTAGGCAAAAATTCTTATTTTTCTTAGTTTTTAACATAAAAGCTTTCCGGAAACACTCACGGACTGCGCACACAACTCGAGGAGGGTAAAAATGAGATTTTAAGGCTTCGGATCCCAGAATTAGGTTTTAAAATATAAGATGACCTACCCGGTCATCACATGAATGATGGAGAAATTAGTGAAAAAGGGGATTGGGGTATTCTAATGCTTGCATAAAAGGGTAGAAAACATGCCTATAGGGTCTATGTGTTTATTTTCTATTTCGTTTAGCATGCCTTATTTGTTATTTTGTTTAACGTGCTTTTTTTTGTACACAAATAGAATCATGCCTGTAAGGATCACACACACTTCACTCGTACACTATTCAAAGCATGTTAGTACTCTCCATACCTATTTTCTATGTCTATTACTGTGCACACTTAGACAACATGCCTATAGGATTCAATAACATTGTTTTGCTAATGCTCATTTAGATGCCATGTCAATAGGGTTTCAACAAATCAATCAGTCACTTTTATTGTTTTGGTGCGTTGTTAACTTGGATATCACGACTACAGGGTTTTAATTAATTAATCAACTACTTCGTTAATTCATTATGTTACCAAACATAGAAATCATGCCTATAAGGATAAAATCTTATAAAAATCAATCGCGACTATCAACTGTTAGAAATCTTGCCTATAAGATATTGTCACTCGCATAAGAAACTGTTAATTCTGTGCTCTCGAAGTTGTTTTACTGCCTCCTTGCGCAATATTTAGATAGCATGCCTATAGGTTTGTAATGCCTTAATCTGCAAATCCATTAGCCTAAAGTTGCTGCCTATACAATGTTGGAAATCAGAATCACCTAGAAACCATGCCTATAGGACTTAACGACTAGAATGCTGGTTAACTACTGAAACTACCTACTGTCTACTCTGCCGCATGCATTTGTTGTTTATGTGTGGAGGCTAACTTGGGCCCTTAATTGTCTTTATGTGAAGTCCTATATGTTTTGAATGTGTGTCTAGTTTTATCATTTTGAGCACCCTAAGTGAAGTCTAGAACCACCCAAATAGTAGGTCCAAAGCCTCTTAGACCATAGGCATGGGACAGGTAGTGCACGCATAAGACACAGTTTAGAATTGAATTAGAATGCTTCAGGTAAAGAACATTAACATAGTAATTGGGTAGTAGGAGATGATAGTATGTGGTCGCAGAATAATATGAGCAACTCCTATCCTAAGGGAGTTGTGAAGTATTATTTATGTTCCACGGGGTGATCCTTTAGGCTGAAAACTTAGGACTCCCCCTCCTTTATATGATCATTGTTCACACTTAGTCATTAAATTTAGAACAATTAAGTTGTACCGTGTAACCTCTAAAGACTGGTACTGATTATCTATATAGCTTAATTGTTGTCCGATTTTCTTTACACTTGTTCATAATAGAACATTTAAATTCTTTGTCTTCCCTTGCTTATATGATTACGTAGGAAAGTTATAATCGAATAATCCACATAGTATGAACTTCGGCCGGGACCCACAGTTGTGGACCTCGAAGAGTGCCTAACACCTTCTCTTTATGGTAATTTGATCCCTTACCCGATCTTTGGTGACGTAGACTAGTTAAATCAGAGTCATTTGCAAATAGGTGCCCTAACGCACCTTAAAAATCATTAGGTGACGAATATTCTCTTTTAATACCCATTTAAAAGAGTTGTCACGCGTCGAAACCCACTTTCGTGAGAAAATGGGGCACGATAGCATGGCGACTCTGCTGGGGATTTACACTTAGGCTCTTACCATAACGAAGTTGACTTGTGTGGATTATTTGAGGGCATGTACATCCCTTACCTTATTTCCTTAATTTGTTTGAATCGCTATGACATGCATATCCCTCCCCTTATTTTCCTTTATTTGCCTTAATTGCTATGACATGTATATCCCTTCCCTTATTTTCCTTTATTTGTCTAAATTGCTATGACATGAACATCCCATCCTTATTTCCCTTTATTGCTATGACATGTACGACCTCTCTTCGTTTCCTTCATCTTTTTTAAGACTCCTATATCATGTCTCTCCCACCCCTATTTCCCTGTTTGCTTCGTTACGTTCTTACACATTTTTATGAGTTAAACTGACTTCCCTCTTTTGTCTTTCCTTTTTTCTTTTCTTTCTTTTGTTTGTCTTTATCACATTACTTACTATTTTTACGCACTTTCATCATGTATATATTTGGCAACGTGTTACTATTTTACATAAAGCATGCTCCATATCATACTCCACTCGTGCCTATTATCAACATAGCGGTGCTTGATGAGTGTCTGCGCTTTCCTAAAAACACCCTTTTAAAAGGCTTATGTCATGCCCCGAACCTAGGAGCGAGACAAGAACCCGGTGCCTCACCTAACCTGGCGTACCAAATTGCGACTAAGGGACTTTGAACACATAATGTCATACTTTGGCCATGGGGCCACCTTGCAAGAAAATTTGTGAAGCAAAATATAAAACTGAATGGAAACTAGCGCTAACTAAACATCAATATAAAGCTAGGCTGAAAAGGCCGTCATAGCTACTACAGTTGACAAACCACCAAATTATACATACCAGGCCTACAAACCCAACATACTGCACTAACCAATAGGATATGTCTACAAGCCTCTACTGATAGATGTACTATGATCGGAACAGGGCCCCGACCTACCCATAACATATATACAGATATACATAAGATGTACACAACACTCTAGACCTGGCAACTCCGAAAGACGTGGAGCTTACCGATCAGGCTGAACTCGGGAAACACCTACTGAGGAGATCTACTCGTCTGTCTATCTGAACCTGCATGCATGAAATGCAGCGTCCCCGAAAAAGGGACGTCAGTACGAAATAATGTACCGAGTATGTAAGGCAATAACATAACTGAAAATCGAAACTGAACTGATAATATAATAACCGGAAGTAACTGGGAGTCAAAGATGATCTGGAGATATACTTACCTGCTGATAGTGACTCAACTCCTTCAATGTAGTAAGTAAAATAATTGTACGGCCTTATAAAGCTCGGTATATATAACTGCTGTGCCATAGTAGGCTCGCTCATAGGCGCTCGGCCATACTAGGCTATGTATCTCGACCATGCTGGGCTCGCTCATAGGCGCTCGGCCACAGTAGGCTCGGTATATAACTTTCCATATGATCAGAGGTTGCCCAATAGGGGCCTGACCATCGATTATAGCTCGATGGTAATGAAAATACTGTAATACTGTATATATAGGCTTGCTGCTCTCTTGACTGGAAAAAGACAATACTAAAATTGAATATAGAGTCTCGATAAGGAATAATATTGTAACTTATGAGACTAGAATAGTGTGAATAAATTCATGAATATGAACTTCTCTTTTTGTCTCATTACTTACACATGTAGCTACGAGATCATGCCAAAATGAAGGAAGGCTTAGCCTTAACATACCTTATCACAATCTTTCCAATCACCAAGTTGAACTCACCTCTTCGCACCTTAATCTACAAGAATGATAATAATACTATCGTTAAGTTACGAAAGGTACAACTATCGCACAACGAACGACAAACCTATTTTGTATTAAAACGGGCAGCATCTCCCCTATAATCCTTACTTCCTCCAAATTCAAGATAACACAAACAATACAAGAACAGAACAATAACAACATATATACATCATTTTCCAGCCCTATATACACCATCAAATACTACAAAACAGCCCAACACACCCCAATCTCTTCGTACACAAAACGACCACCGTAGTAGTGTCAAACGACCCGAAAATGTTATGACGAACGACCAGCCAACCACCCTACATTTATATGGTGTTTATAAACCCCCTTCCTCCTCCAAAACTCCACAAAATAGTAGTAAAACACGCAGCCCAACAGCAACACAAAACAGTCCACAAAACAGTCTGCTACAAGTGAATAACTCGAACTCACGGCTTCCGATCACCGTCCCTTGAGTTCTTACAAGTATAGAAGGACTTACCATGAATTTACAGAAGAAAAATTGGATGAAAGAGAGCAGTAAACTCACCTTATTTGTTGGATAACTCAGCGCTTATCTTGGTTCTTCAAACTCTAGGTTTTACGTCCAATTGGAACTTGAAAGGGAGAGAAAATCAATTAGGGTTTGTGGGAAATTTTTGGGAGGATTCTTTGCAGAGCTTATATCTGGTTATTATGCTATATTTTAAGTCTAATATATGAAGAAAATAGGCCCTTAAAAGGCCTCTTTGGACGACCCGAAATGGCCCATTTTTGGGCTTTCATTTAAGCAAGTAGGTGACACACCTACTTGTCACCTAGCAGCTTGCGCAGTATCGCACAAATGCCCATATCTTTCTACTCCAATGTCTTATTGATAAACGGTTTAATGCGTTGGAAAATAGACTCATAGATCTTTAATTTGATGGGTGGAACACCCCATAACTCCAAGTATATTGGGAGTAAATCGCTGTTACATTAGACCCAAAATTTCAGTAAAACTTATGAGTGTAACTTGTGATGACTTTCATCGACTTTTGTTCCACAACTCGCTTGACATTAAAACATAACACACGGATGTCATACGACTAATATAAATCATAACATAATCTCCTTATCATGTTAATCACCCTAGTCTCACCCCAAAGTTACATGTTATAACATTCCCAACTTGTCGACTTTCGACGAAACATTGTTTTATACAATTGCTTTAGCTTCTGAACTGTCCAACCCTCTTTGTACTTGTTATTCATGATCTTCAATATTTGTAACCTCAGAGGTAACATGATTAACTTACTTTATATACTTTTAAATATTATCTCATTTTTGGTCCTACATTAGTTTGCTTACGACGCATTTTTACGTACGAAAATATAGGGTGTATCATCACTCCCCCTTGGGAACATTCGTCCTCGAATGTTTACTCTTAGAGACTTTGGAAAATTTTGCCAAAGTATCCTTCGTACACTAGGTTAAAAGCAACCTGTACGTAGCCAGAAACATACTATGCATGCCACACATGGCCAATCTTTATAAATAGCAGCAATTTGCCTCACCAACCGTAAATCATAAATATTGAAAGTGAAAAATAAAAGCTTACCTGATGACCTGCTAGCCTACATAGAGCTATGTTGTAGCGTCCCATCTCGAACCATATCTTCAGTTTGAAATAGGTGGGGGTATTTAGACTTCATTTCTTCCTCCGATTCCCACGTCATCTCTTCTACATTCTTGCTCCTCCATAAAACCTTTACGGAAGCTACCTCCTTATTTCGTAGATTGCGGATTTGTCGGTCTACGATGGCAACTGGAATTTCCTCGTATGACAAGTCCTCTGTAATCTGTACATCATCCGTGGGCACCACTCGGGTAGGATCGCCAATGCACTTCCGTAGCATAGATACGTGAAAAACCGGATGGACAGACTCTAATTCTGAGGGCAACTCTAACTCATAAGCTACTTGGCCCACTCTCCGAATGATCCTATAAGGCCCAATATACCGTGGGCTAAGCTTGCCTTTCTTGCCAAACCTCATCACGCCCTTCATAGGTGATACATTTAAGAATACCCAGTCATTAATCCTGAACTCTAAGTCTCGTCGCCGCACATCAGAATATGACTTCTAACGACTCTGAGCTGTCAACAGTCGCTCCCGGATAAGCTTTACTTTCTCTATAGCCTGTTGAACCAGGTCTGGCCCATATAACCCAGATTCCCCAACATCAAACCACCCTATAGGAGATCTGCACTTACGCCCATACAAAGCCTCGTACGCAGCCATCTGAATACTGGAGTGGTAACTGTTATTATATGCAAACTCGACAAGAGGTAGATGTTCATCCCAACTTCTTTTAAAATCCAACACACATACTCGTAACATATCCTCGAGCGTCTGAATTGTGCGCTCAGCTTGTCCATCAGTTTGTGGATGAAAAGCTGTGCTGAGATTCACCTGAGTCCCTAGACCTCTCTGAAATGACCTCCAAAAATGTGCTGTAAACTGAGCCCCACGGTCAGATATAATAGAAACTGGTACTTCGTGTAGCCGCACTATCTCCTTAATATATAACTTGGCATAATCTTCTGTGGTATATGTAGATCTGACCGGTAGGAAGTGAGCTGATTTCGTGAGCCTATCGACTATCACCCATATGGAATCGAACTTACGATTAGAACGAGGTAAACCTGTGATAAAGTCCATGTTTATCGCCTCCCATTTCCATGTCGGGATCTCTATAGTCTGCATTAGCCCTCCAGGCTTCTGGTGCTCTATCTTCACTTGCTGGCAACTAGTACATTGGGCGACAAACTCAGCAATGTTCTTCTTCATATCATTCCACCAGTACACATCCTTAATGTCATGATACATCTTCATCGACCCAGGATGGATGGAATACCATGAATAATGTGCCTCTGACATAATCCTGTCTCGTAGCCCTGCTACATCTGGAACACACAAACGACCCCTATATCTGAGAACCCCATCTCCCTTTAGCTCTAACAGTGGTTTCTTCTGCTGCGGAACTCACTCTCTCAGCTCGACCAACTCTGGGTCCTCGTACTGCCTTTCCTTGACTTCCGCTATGAGGGATGATTTTGTAGTGTTTTGGCGTACAACTCCACCATCCTCAGAATCTACTAACCGAACCCCCAACGAAGACAATTGATGAATCTCTCTAGCTAATTGTCTTTTCTCGGGATCTACATGTGCTAAGCTACCCATAGATCGACGACTTAATGCATCTGCTACAACATTAGCTTTCCCTGGATGGTAGAGAATGTTAACATCGTAATCTTTCAATAACTCAAGCCATCGCCTCTGTCGCAAATTCAACTCTTTCTGCTTGAAGATATATTGTAGGCTTTTATGATCAGTAAATACATCAACATGAACACCATATAAATAATGCCGCCATATCTTAAGTGCATGGACAACCGCAGCTAACTCGAGGTCGTGGGTCGGATAATTCCTCTCGTGCTTCCTCAACTGCCTTGAAGCATACGCAATTACCTTCCCATGTTGCATCAGGACACATTCTAACCCGACACCTGATGCATCACAATACATGGCATAACCCTCTAGACCCTCTGGAAGTGTTAGAACTGGAGCTGAGGTCAACCTGTTCTTAAGCTCTTGGAAACTCCGCTCGCAAGCCTCTGTCCATTGAAACTTAGTTTCTGTCTGTGTCAACTTTGTCAATGGTGCCGAAAGGGAAGAAAAACCCTCTACGAACCTCCGATAGTATCCTGCTAAGCCTAGAAAGCTACGAACCTCTGTCGGAGTGGTAGGTCTAGGCCAAGATTTCACGGCCTCAATCTTCTGAGTGTCCACCTTTATCCCTTCATCTGATACAATATGCCCCAAGAATGCTACAGAATTCAACCAGAACTCATATTTAGAAAACTTAGCATACAACTTACGATCACGGAGGGTTTGGAGTACTGCTCGTAGGTGGTCCGCATGCTCATCCTCTGAACGGGAATAAACCAGAATATCATCAATAAATACTATCACGAACAGATCTAAAAATGGCCGGAATAGGCTATTCATCAAGTCCATAAATACAGCGGGTGCATTAGTCAACCCGAAGGACATGACAAGGAACTCGAAGTGGCCATATCGGGTCCTAAAGGCTGTCTTCGGAATATCTTTTCCCGAACTCTGACCTGGTGGTACCCCGACCTCAAATATATCTTTGAAAAGCATCTAGCCCCCTGCAACTGATCAAACAAGTCATCGATCCTTGGAAGTGGACACTTATTCTTAATAGTTACCTTGTTCAGCTGCCTATAATCGATACACATCGTCAGCGAGCCGTCTTTCTTCCGCACAAATAGTACTGGTGCACCCCAAGGTGAGGTACTGGGCCTGATGTAACCTTTCTCCAGCAAATCTTTTAACTGCTCCTTCAACTCCTTCAATTCGCCAGGTGCCATTCTATACGGAGGGACGGATATTGGTTGAGTTCCTGGAAGCAAATCGATGCTAAAATCAATCTCTCGCTCTGGAGGAATACCTGGAAGCTCATCTGGAAACACATCTGCATACTCTTTGACTACGGGAATAGACTGAAGTGTAGGTATCTCAGCATCTGCATCTCTAACTCGCACAATATGATAAATGCACCCTTTTGCGATCATTTTCCTCGCCTTCAGATAGGAAATAAACCTACCTCTGGGTGTTGGTGTATTACCTACCTATTCAAGGACTGGCTCACCCGGAAAATGAAATCTGGCTGCCTTTGCTCGGCAATCAACTGTGGCATAGCAAGATGCCAACCAGTCCATGCCCATGATAGCATCAAAATTCATCATCTCTAGCTCAACTAGGTCAGCTGAGGTCTGACAACTACAAATTGTCACCGTACAACCTCGGTAAACCCGTCTAGCAATAATCGATTCTCCGACCGGTGTAGATACTGCAAAAGGATCACTTAGTATTTCAGGCACTATACCAAAATTCCTCGCGACAAATGGGGTAATATACGATAAAGTAGATCCTGGGTCTATCAAAGCATAAGCATCGTGAGAGCAAATGGTTAATATACTTGTCACAATGTCTGGTGAAGACTCCTGGTCCTGTCAACCCACTAAAGCATAGATACGGTTCTGATTACCACTTGAACTGGAACCTCTACCTCTGCCCCAACCTCTACCAGCCAAAGACTGAGACTCGCGCCCTGAAGGATGCACTGACATAGATGATCCTGTTGCTGAACTCGCTGGTTGTGCCATTCCCCCCGAATATCTATTTGGGCAATCTCGCATCATATGCCCTGGACGCCCACATGTATAACAAGCATCAGAACTTGCTCGGCATTGGCCCAAGTGTCCTCTACCACAGATGTCACACCGTGGAGGAAATGACCATGTCTGCGCAGATCCTCGCTGTCGCTGCAAACCCGACGCCCGTGAGCTCTCACCTGGTCCTGACTTAGTATAACGGTCATACCTGTAACCCTGTAACTGAGGTAGCAGAGGCCTAGGTGGCCGTCCGAAGTACTGGGTCCTATAACTACCCTGATATTGCTCCTGAGACCTGGGAAATCTCATCCTCTTACGTTGCCCTTGCTCAACCCTCTCTGTACCCTGCTGCCGACGCCTACCCCTTTCTATATTCTAGGCGAATGCCTGAATCCGGGAGATATCCATACTATCCTGCAATGCAGCGGTGGCATATGCCTCGGTTAACTCTGGGGCTAACCCTGCTATAAACCTGTGAATCCTGTCCCGCATAGAAGCAACTATGGATGGTGCATATCTGGCCAATGAGTCAAAACGGAGACTATACTCTCGAACACTCATATTACCCTGCTTAAGGGCTAGAAACTGATCGACTCGAGCCTGTCGGATCTCCCGTGGTAAGTATTGGCCAAGGAAGGCATCTGAAAAATTCTCCCAAATAGCTGGAGGTGTATCACGTCCCCTGGATCTCTCCCATCCCTCATACCAAAGGATGGCTATATCTCGGAGTCGAGAAGCTGCTAGCTCAACTGCCTCTTTCTCCGTGGCATGCATAACACGAAAGATCCTGTGAAGCTGATCTATGAAATCCTGCGGGTCCTCCCTCTGATCTGTCCCCGTGAACTCTGGGGGACTCAAAGCAATAAACTCTCGGACCCTTGAACTCCCAGACCCCTCAGAAGTTCCTGCACTAGCTGATGCCCTAGCCTGTTGCTGGGTAGCTACCAACTGTGTCAACAAATGCACCGCACTCCTTAAGTCCTGATCTGATGGAAGTGGAGGGGGAACTGGATGTGCGATTTCCCTAGGAATCTCCGTAGCTGGTGAAGGAGCCGGTAATGGCTTAGTAGGGGTCTCACCTTGAGCCTCAGACTGGGCCCCATCTACTGGGGGTACCCTGCGGGTCCCCTCACCTACTGCTGTATCTCTCCTCTGGCTAGCCGTAGTCTTCCTAGTCACCGTCATCTGTGCATGCAAACACCAACACATAAGTTTAATTCAAATTTCCTATAACTCAGTTCTGTAGCACGATTTAGATTTCAAAGAAGGGTAACCAACTCCTAAATGCCCTGTAGTGCCCTGCTTATATAATGTGGTGCACAACACATCTATAAACAAGACCCTACCAGACACGGCTTGTAGACTCCCTAGGACAGAACTGCTCTGATACCAAGTTTGTCACGCCCTGAACCTAGGAGCGAGACAAGCACCCGGTGCCTCACATAACCTGGCGTACCAAATTGCGACTAAGGGACTCTGAACACATAATGTCATACTTTGGCCATGGGGCCACCTTGTAAGACAATTTGCGAAGCAAAATATAAAACTGAATGGAAACTAGCGCTAACTAAACATCAATATAAAGCTAGGCTGAAAAGGCCGTCATAGCTACTACAGCTGACAAACCACCAAATTATACATACCAGGCCTACAAACCCAACATACTGCACTAACCAACAGGATATGTCTACAAGCCTCTACTGATAGATGTACTATGATCGGAACAGGGCCCCGACCTACCCATAACATATATACAGATATACATAAGATGTACACAACACTCTAGAACTGGCAACTCCGAAAGACGTGGAGCTTACCGATCAGGCTGAACTCGGGAAACACCTATTGAGGAGATCTACTCGTCTGTCTATCTGAACCTGCATGTATGAAATGCAGCGTCCCCGGAAAAGGGACATCAGTACGAAATAATGTACCGAGTATGTAAGGCAATAACATAACTGAAAATCGAAACTGAACTGATAATATAATAACTGGAAGTAACTGGGAGTCAAAGATGATCTGGAGATATAGTTACCTGCTGATAGTGACTCAACTCCTTCAATGTAGTAAGTAAAATAATTGTACGGCCTTATAAGGCTCGGTATATATAACTGCTGTGCCATAGTAGGCTCGCTCATAGGCGCTCGGCCATACTAGGCTATGTATCTCGACCATGCTGGGCTCGCTCATAGGTGCTCGGCACAGTAGGCTCGGTATATAACTTTCCATCTGATCAGAGGTTGCCCAATAGGGGCCTGCCCATCGATTATAGCTCGATGGTAATGAAAATACTGTAATATTGTATATATAGGCTTGCTGCTCTCTTGATTGGAAGAAGACAGTACTAAAATTGAATATAGAGTCTCGATAAGGAATAATATTGTAACTTATGAGACTAGAATAGTGTGATGAACTTCTCTTTTTGTCTCATTACTAACACATGTAGCTACGAGATCATGCTAAAATGAAGGAAGGCTTAGCCTTAACATACCTTATCACAATCTTTCCAATCACCAAGTTGAACTCACCTCTTCGCACCTTAATCTACAAGAATGATAATAATACTATCGTTAAGTTACGAAAGGTACAACTATCGCACAACGAACGACAAACCTATTTTGTATTAAAACGGGCAGCATCTCCCCTATAATCCTTACTTCCTCCAAATTCAAGATAACACCAACAATACAAGAACAGAACAATAACAACATAAATACATCATTTTCCAGCCCTATATACACCATCAAATACTACAAAACAGCCCAACACACCCCAATCTCTTCGTACACAAAACGACCACCGTAGTAGTGTCAAACGACCCGAAAATGTTATGACGAATGACCAGCCAACCACCCTACATTTATATGGTGTTTATAAACCCCCTTCCTCCTCCAAAACTCCACAAAATAGTAGTAAAACACGCAGCCCAACAGCAACACAAAACAGTCCACAAAACAGTCCGCTACAAGTGAATAACTCGAACTCACGGCTTCCGATCACCGTCCCGTGAGTTCTTACAAGTATAGAACGACTTACCATGAATTTACAGAAGAAAAATTGGATGAAAGAGAGCAGTAAACTCACCTTATTTGTTGGATAACTCAGCTCTTATCTTGGTTCTTCAAACTCTAGGTTTTACCTCCAATTGGAACTTGAAAGGGAGAGGAAATCAATTAGGTTTGCGGGAAATTTTTGGGAGGATTCTTTGCAGAGCTTATGTCTGGTTATTATGCTCTATTTTAAGTCTAATATATGAAGAAAATAGGCCCTTAAAAGGCCACTTTAGACGACCCGAAATGGCCCATTTTTGGGCTTTCATTTAAGCAAGTAGGTGACACACCAACTTGTCACCTAGCAGGTTGCGCAGTATCGCACAAATGCCCATATCTTTCTACTCCAATGTCTTATTGATAAACGGTTTAATGCGTTGGAAAATAGACTCATAGATCTTTAATTTGATGGGTGGAACACCCCAAAAATCTAAGTATATTGGGAGAAAATCGCAGTTACATTTGACCCAAAATTTCAGTAAAACTTATGAGTGTAACTTGTGATGACTTTCATCGACTTTTGTTCCACAACTCGCTTGACATTAAAACATAACACACGGATGTCATACGACTAATATAAATCATAACATAATCTCCTTATCATGTTAATCACCCTAGTCTCACCCCAAAGGTACATGTTATAACATTCCCAACTTGTCGTCTTTCGACGAAACATTGTTTTATTTAATTGCTTTAGCTTCTGAACTATCCAACCCTCTTTGTACTTGTTGTTCATGATCTTCAATATTTGTAACCTCAGAGGTAACATGATTAACTTACTTTATATACTTTTAAATATTATCTCATTTTTGGTCCTACATTAGTTTGCTTACGACGCATTTTTACGTACGAAAATATAGGGTGTAACACGCCCCGAACCTAGGAGCGAGACAAGCACCCGGTGCCTCACCTAACCTGGCGTACCAAATTGCGACTAAGGGACTCTGAACACATAATGTCATACTTTGGCCATGGGGCCACCTTGCAAGACAATTTGTGAAGCAAAATATAAAACTGAATGGAAACTAGCGCTAACTAAACATCAATATAAAGCTAGGCTGAAAAGGCCGTCATAGCTACTACAGCTGACAAACCACCAAATTATACATACCAGGCCTACAAACCCAACATACTGCACTAACCAACAAGATATGTCTACAAGCCTCTACTGATAGATGTACTATGATCGGAACAGGGCCCCGACCTACCCATAACATATATACAGGTATACATAAGATGTACACAACACTCTAGACCTGGCAACTCCGAAAGACGTGGAGCTTACCGATCAGGCTGAACTCGGAAAACACCTACTGAGGAGATCTACTCGTCTGTCTATCTGAACCTGCATGCATGAAATACAGCATCCCCGGAAAAGGGACGTCAGTATGAAATAATGTACCGAGTATGTAAGGCAATAACATAACTGAAAATCGAAACTGAACTGATAATATAATAACTGGAAGTAACTGGGAGTCAAAGATGATCTGGAGATATACTTACCTGCTGATAGTGACTCAACTCCTTCAATGTAGTAAGTAAAATAATTGTACGGCCTTATAAGGCTCGGTATATATAACTGCTGTGCCATAGTAGGCTCGCTCATAGGCGCTCGGCCATACTAGGCTATGTATCTCGACCATGCTGGGCTCGCTCATAGGTGCTCGGCCACAGTAGGCTCGGTATATAACTTTCCATCTGATCAGAGGTTGCCCAATAGGGGCCTGCCCATCGATTATAGCTCGATGGTAATGAAAATACTGTAATACTGTATATATAGGCTTGCTGCTCTCTTGACTGGAAGAAGACAATACTAAAATTGAATATAGAGTCTCGATAAGGAATAATATTGTAACTTATGAGACTAGAATAGTGTGAATAAATTCATGAATATGAACTTCTCTTTTTGTCTCATTACTAACCCATGTAGCTACGAGATCATGCCAAAATGAAGGAAGGCTTAGCCTTAACATACCTTATCACAATCTTTCCAATCACCAAGTTGAAATCACCTCTTCGCACCTTAATCTACAAGAATGATAATAATACTATCGTTAAGTTACGAAAGGTACAACTATCGCACAACGAACGACAAACCTATTTTGTATTAAAACGGGCAGCATCTCCCCTATAATCCTTACTTCCTCCAAATTCAAGATAACACAAACAATACAAGAACAGAACAATAACAACATATATACATCATTTTCCAGCCCTATATACACCATCAAATACTACAAAACAGCCCAACACACCCCAATCTCTTCGTACACAAAACGACCACCGTAGTAGTGTCAAACGACCCGAAAATGTTATGACGAACGACCCGCCAACCACCCTACATTTATATGGTGTTTATAAAACCCCTTCCTCCTCCAAAAGTCCACAAAATAGTAGTAAAACACGCAGCCCAATAGCAACACAAAACAGTCCACAAAACAGTCCGCTACAAGTGAATAACTCGAACTCACGGCTTCCGATCACCGTCCCGTGAGTTCTTACAAGTATAGAACGACTTACCATGAATTTACAGAAGAAAAATTGGATGAAAGAGAGCAGTAAACTCACCTTATTTGTTAAATAACTCAGCTCTTATTTTGGTTCTTCAAACTCTAGGTTTTACCTCCAATTGGAACTTGAAAGGGAGAGAAAATCAATTAGGGTTTGTGGGAAATTTTTGGGAGGATTCTTTGCAGAGCTTATGTCTGGTTATTATGCTCTATTTTTAGTCTAATATATGAAGAAAATAGGCCCTTAAAAGGCCTCTTTGGATGACCCGAAATGGCCCATTGTTGGGCTTTCATTTAAGCAAGTAGGTGACACACCTACTTGTCACCTAGCAGCTTGCGCAGTATCGCACAAATGCCCATATCTTTCTACTCCAATGTTGTATTGACAAACGGTTTAATGCGTTGGAAAATAGACGCATAGATATTTAATTTGATGGGTGGAACACCCCATAACTCTAAGTATATTGGGAGAAAATCGCAGTTACATTTGACCCAAAATTTCAGTAAACCTTATGAGTGTAACTTGTGATGACTTTCATCGACTTTTGTTCCACAACTCGCTTGACATTAAAACATAACACACGGATGTCATACGACTAATATAAATCATAACATAATCTCCTTATCATGTTAATCACCCTAGTCTCACCCCAAAGGTACATGTTATAACATTCCCAACTTGTCGACTTTCGACGAAACATTGTTTTATTTAATTGCTTTAGCTTCTGAACTGTCCAACCCTCTTTGTACTTGTTGTTCATGATCTTCAATATTTGTAACCTCAGAGGTAACATGAGTAACTTACTTTATATACTTTTAAATATTATCTCATTTTTGGTCCTACATTAGTTTGCTTACGACGCATTTTTACGTACGAAAATATAGGGTGTAACACGCCCCGAACCTAGGAGCGAGACAAGCACCCGGTGCCTCACCTAACCTGGCGTACCAAATTGCGACTAAGGGACTCTGAACACATAATGTCATACTTTGGCCATGGGGCCACCTTGCAAGACAATTTGTGAAGCAAAATATAAAACTGAATGGAAACTAGCGCTAACTAAACATCAATATAAAGCTAGGCTGAAAAGGCCGTCATAGCTACTACAGTTGACAAACCACCAAATTATACATACCAGGCCTACAAACCCAACATACTGCACTAACCAACAGGATATGTCTACAAGCCTCTACTGATAGATGTACTATGATCGGAACAGGGCCCCGACCTACCCATAACATATATACAGGTATACATAAGATGTACACAACACTCTAGACCTGGCAACTCCGAAAGACGTGGAGCTTACCGATCAGGCTGAACTCGGGAAACACCTACTGAGGAGATCTACTCGTCTGTCTATCTGAACCTGCATGCTTGAAATGCAGCGTCCCCAGAAAAGGGACGTCAGTACGAAATAATGTACCGAGTATGTAAGGCAATAACATAACTGAAAATCGAAACTGAACTGATAATATAATAACTGGAAGAAACTGGGAGTCAAAGATGATCTGGAGATATACTTACCTGCTGATAGTGACTCAACTCCTTCAATGTAGTAAGTAAAATAATTGTACGGCCTTATAAGGCTCGGTATATATAACAGCTGTGCCATAGTAGGCTCGCTCATAGGCGCTCGGCCATACTAGGCTATGTATCTCGACCATGCTGGGCTCGCTCATAGGAGCTCGGCCACAGTAGGCTCGGTATATAACTTTCCATCTGATCAGAGGTTGCCCAATAGGGGCCTGCCCATCGATTATAGCTCGATGGTAATGAAAATACTGTAATACTGTATATATAGGCTTGCTGCTCTCTTGACTGGAAGAAGACAATACTAAAATTGAATATAGAGTCTCGATAAGGAATAATATTGTAACTTATGAGACTAGAATAGTGTGAATAAATTCATGAATATGAACTTCTCTTTTTGTCTCATTACTATCACATGTAGCTACGAGATCATGCCAAAATGAAGGAAGGCTTAGCCTTAACATACCTTATCACAATATTTCCAATCACCAAGTTGAAATCACCTCTTCGCACCTTAATCTACAAGAATGATAATAATACTATCGTTAAGTTACGAAAGGTACAACTATCGCACAACGAACGACAAACCTATTTTGTATTAAAACGGGCAGCATCTCCCCTATAATCCTTACTTCCTCCAAATTCAAGATAACACCAACAATACAAGAACAGAACAATAACAACATATATACATCATTTTCCAGCCCTATATACACCATCAAATACTACAAAACAGCCCAACACACCCCAATCTCTTCGTACACAAAACGACCATCGTAGTAGTGTCAAACGACCCGAAATTGTTATGACGAACGACCAGCCAACCACCCTACATTTATATGGTGTTTATAAACCCCCTTCCTCCTCCAAAACTCCACAAAATAGTAGTAAAACACGCAGCCCAACAGCAACACAAAACAGTCTACAAAACAGTCCGCTACAAGTGAATAACTCGAACTCACGGCTTCTGATCACCGTCCCGTGAGTTCTTACAAGTATAGAACGACTTACCATGAATTTACAGAAGAAAAATTGGATGAAAGAGAGCAGTAAACTTACCTTATTTGTTGGATAACTCAGCTCTTATCTTGGTTCTTCAAACTCTAGGTTTTACCTCCAATTGGAACTTGAAAGGGAGAGGAAATCAATTAGGTTTGTGGGAAATTTTTGGGAGGATTCTTTGCAGAGCTTATGTCTGGTTATTATGCTCTATTTTAAGTCTAATATATGAAGAAAATAGGCCCTTAAAAGTCCTCTTTGGACGACCCGAAATGGCCCATTGTTGGGCTTTCATTTAAGCAAGTAGGTGTTACACCTACTTGTCACCTAGCAGCTTGCGCAGTATCGCACAAATGCCCATATATTTCTACTCCAATATCGTATTGACAAACGGTTTAATGCGTTGAAAAATAGACTCATAGATCTTTAATTTGATGGGTGGAAAACCCCATAACTCTAAGTATATTGGGAGAAAATCGCAGTTATATTTGACCCAAAATTTCAGTAAAACTTATGAGTGTAACTTGTGATGACTTTCATCGACTTTTGTTCCACAACTCGCTTGACATTAAAACATAACACACGGATGTCATACGACTAATATAAAACATAACATAATCTCCTTATCATGTTAATCACCCTAGTCTCACCCCAAAGGTACATGTTATAACATTCCCAACTTGTCGACTTTCGACGAAACATTGTTTTATTTAATTGCTTTAGCTTCTGAACTGTCCAACCCTCTTTGTACTTGTTGTTCATGATCTTCAATATTTGTAACCTCAGAGGTAACATGATTAACTTACTTTATATACTTTTAAATATTATCTCATTTTTGGTCCAACATTAGTTTGCTTACGATGCATTTTTACGTACGAAAATATAGGGTGTAACACGCCCCGAACCTAGGAGCGAGACAAGCACCCGGTGCCTCACCTAACCTGGCATACCAAATTGTGACTAAGGGACTCTGAACACATAATGTCATACTTTGGCCATGGGGCCACCTTGCAAGACAATTTGTGATGCAAAATATAAAACTGAATGGAAACTAGCGCTAACTAAACATCAATATAAAGCTAGGCTGAAAAGGCCGTTATAGCTACTACAGCTGACAAACCACCAAATTATACATACCAGGCCTACAAACTCAACATACTGCACTAACCAACAGGATATGTCTACAAGCCTCTACTGATAGATGTACTATGATCGGAACAGGGCCCCGACCTACCCATAACATATATACAGATATACATAAGATGTACACAACACTCTAGACCTGGAAACTCCGAAAGACGTGGAGCTTACCGATCAGGCTAAACTCGGGAAACACCTACTGAGGAGATCTACTCGTCTGTCTATCTGAACCTGCATGCATGAAATGCAGCGTCCCCGGAAAAGGGACGTCAGTACGAAATAATGTACCGAGTATGTAAGGCAATAACATAACTGAAAATCGAAACTGAACTGATAATATAATAACTGGAAGTAACTGGGAGTCAAAGATGATCTGGAGATATACTTACCTGCTGATAGTGACTCAACTCCTTCAATGTAGTAAGTAAAATAATTGTACGACCTTATAAGGCTCGGTATACATAACTGCTGTGCCATAGTAGGCTCGCTCATAGGCCTCGGCCATACTAGGCT
This sequence comes from Nicotiana tabacum, assembly GCF_000715075.1. Taxonomy (NCBI): domain Eukaryota; kingdom Viridiplantae; phylum Streptophyta; class Magnoliopsida; order Solanales; family Solanaceae; genus Nicotiana; species Nicotiana tabacum. The sequence goes on along the minus strand of NC_134091.1, from coordinate 74,322,744 downwards.
ATGTATCTTGACCATGCTGGGCTCGCTCATAGGCGCTCGGCCACAGTAGGCTCGGTATATAACTTTCCATCTGATCAGAGGTTGCCCAATAGGGGCCTGCCCATCGATTATAGCTCGATGGTAATGAAAATACTGTAATACTGTATATATAGGCTTGCTGCTCTCTTGACTGGAAGAAGACAATACTAAAATTGAATATAGAGTCTCGATAAGGAATAATATTGTAACTTATGAGACTAGAATAGTGTGAATAAATTCATGAATATGAACTTCTCTTTTGTCTCATTACTAACACATGTAGCTACGAGATCATGCCAAAATGAAGGAAGGCTTAGCCTTAACATACCTTATCACAATCTTTCCAATCACCAAGTTGAACTCACCTCTTCGCACCTTAATCTACAAGAATGATAATAATACTATCATTAAGTTACGAAAGGTACAACTATCGCACAACGAACGACAAACCTATTTTGTATTAAAACGGGCAGCATCTCCCCTATAATCCTTACTTCCTCCAAATTCAAGATAACACCAACAATACAAGAACAGAACAATAACAACATATATACATCATTTTCCAGCCCTATATACACTATCAAATACTACAACTTTAAATAGAATGAATAATAATACAAGAGGAATAGTCAAAAATTCAATAAAAACTTTAAATAATATTAAAACATCAATTTAAAGATCACATAAGTTTTCAAGTCAATTTCCATGTTATTAGGTAGGGTGATCTTTAGTGCCGAAATTCCACAATTCACAATGCCTCCGTATTCAATGTTTTAAGGCCCTTTTTGTCGAAGATTCCATCATTCCCCAACCCATTCTCTATCATTTTTAGCTCACAATCTTCCCACATACTTCAAGGATACATGCATTCATGGTAAGCACTCCCATCCCCATTAATTACCTTACTAATGGCCCTTTCTAGTCACATTTTGAAATTAAGATTTTGGGTGATAGGATTTTACCTCTTAGGAAGAAAACCTAGGTGCCTCTCTTGATAATCTTCAAGGTTTTAAGTGAGAATTGAAGAGCAATTTGATGAAGATCACTTCTCCCTCTAGGATCCTCTCTGTCACTCTAAAAGTATCAAAAAATAAGTTCAAAATAGTCTATGGGATGTGTTTTAATGGAATAGGATCGGGTTTAAAAACCCCAAAATTGAAGCTCCGAAACAGGTTCTACGGTCGCATATGCGACCGCATAGTGGTTTTGAGGTCCGGGAAATGACCGAGAAAATGGGTGCCAGAACTGGAAAGAAACTGACCTAGTCTGCGGTCGCTATGCGGCCCGTAGACCTGTTCTGCGCTCGCATAATGCACCACAAAACGGTTCAGCAGTCATATAGTGCACCGCAGAACCTCTCTCCGAAAAAGTCTAAGGATGATTATGCGACCAAAGTGCAGTCTGAGAAACGGTTATTCGGTCGCATAATGGCCGCAGAATTGACATAAAAAATGCCCCAGAAAACTGTCCCACTCTACGACAAGTCTGCGGTCCGCAGAGTGGTTCTGCAGCCGCATAATGGGCCGCAGAAATGCCTACTTCTGCCCAACATTTCCCTTCAACTCCCCAATGCACTGTTCAATCTAAAAAGCCTGAATCGCAGCGAGCAAGCTCGCCGCGAAGAATTTTTACTATTATTAACCTCTACGCCTACTTTGGCATTACGAAATTCGGGTTTTTAGGAAAACTTTTATGGGGCCTTACATATATGTTATATGAGTTTATTGTTATTGTGAAATTATTGGCTTGCCTAGCAAGCAGCGTTAGGCTCCGTCATGGTTCCAGTGGAAGTTGGGGTCGTGACAAGTTGGTATCAGAGCACTAGGTTGCCTAGGTGTAACTATCCGACATGTCATTTTGAGCTTTAGCATTTCATTCAGTGTTTTGAGACTTCGAGTAACTTCAGATGGTGTATTTTAACTTGCGTGTCTCATTAGTTTTGGTTTTTGAGTGGTTCGGGATTGATTTGAAAGAATTATTCTCATTTTAGAAGCTTTAAGTTGGAAGAGTTGACCAAGTTTGACTTTTATGTATTTGATCTTGGATCGGTGTTTTGACGGCTCCGTTAGGTCCGGAGGGTGATTTTAGACTTAAGCGTCTTCCCGAAATTGATTTGGCTTATTTTACCGAAAGTTGGCAATTTGAAGGTTTAGAAATATCCTAAGTTTGACCATGGTTTGACTTTTGGGTAAATGGACTTGAAATTGAGTTTTGATTGTTCCGATAGGTTCGTATGATACTTTTGGACTTGTACATATATTTGGATTTGGTTTCGGAGGTTCCTAGAAGAATTCAACACAATTTGTCGAAAGTTGGCAATTTGAAGTACTTAAGAGTTGATAAGTTTGACCAAAAGTTGACCTTGATGTTATTGGACACCAATTAGTGTTCCGGGACTTTGGATAGGTCTATATAGTTGAATTGAACTTGTGTGCAAAGTTTGGAAGTAATCCGAAGTGTTTAAGTATGATTCAGACATTCCGATGGGTGTTTTGAGGGTTGGGATACGTTTGGATAATGTATTTATACTTGTTCGTATGATTGGATGGGGGTCTCGAGGGGCTCGGGTGTATTTTGGATCATTGGTTGAGAAAATAGTTAAGTTAAGGATTTGGAGTTTGACCATGGTCAATATCGGGTGAAGATGGCCTCTTTTCGGTGTTTTGAGCGCGCGAGAAGTTTCGTAGTGTGTTTTATAATTGAAATTCATATATGGTTTGTGTCTGGGAGGTTCTGAATGAGTTTTGGGTGCTAGAACGAAAATTTTCTTATTGCTGGTTTTTTTTCTGGTGTAAATAATTACGAAAATGCTATTTATGTCCCTGAAATTTCGAGACTTCCTTTAAAACGTCAAAATATCACATCTCTCCCATTTTAAAGCTAAATTGGATGATTCAAGAGCCTATATTCGGTGTAATCTCGCAACGATTATGCTGGGCTTATCAAATGTGAGTTTTCGGGATCATCTAGGATATGATTCGGGCTTGAACAGCTATTGCGTTTTTTCTTGTTTGAAAATTTAGTTATTTTTCTTACAAGGTTTTGGAGCTTGGTTTTGGGCGATGTTTAAGGGAATTATCACCATTTGGATTGAGATAAGTATTTTTACTCAGATTCGATTTTATTTCATGATTCCAACCTCGATTTTAGTGTTTGATTAATGATTTTAATTAAAGAAATGAGGGGATTTTAGTAAAAATATTTCTAAAATGCATATTGATGATTTGAAGGCCCATTTGAGGTCGGAATTGAATGATTTTGGTATGGTTGGACTCGTATCTGAATTGGTATTCAGAATTAGTATGTTTTGTGGGGTTCCAGGATGCGAGCTCGGGGTTGACTTTTTGAGTTGACTTTTTGATTTTAGTTAAAGATCTTAACTTTATTAATCTGAATTGATTTCTCTTGCATTGTTTGTTAATATTAAGTCGTTTTTGGCTAGATTTGAGCAGAGGTAAATTTTAAAGGAAAAGCTATTTTTGAGTGATAAATTGGCCTAATTGAGGTAAGTATCTTGCCTAACTTTGTGTGAGGGAAACTACCCCTTAGGACTTGGGTTGATTGTACAGTTTAAATTATGTGGAAGACGTTTACACGATGTGACGAATGTGTACACGATCTTATATGCAGTATTTGACCGGTTTAGACTCTTAGGCTTCTTTCATGCATTTTTATTAAAGTTGTTTGTACATGTTCTATCTTGTATTGTCAAGTTTACTCCTATATGCCTTAATTGAAGTTGTTACCTTTTTTATTGTCACATATTTTACTTGTTTTAATTGTTCCCATGTTACTCGATGCACTATATTATGTCATTTCCCTTACGTGAGCCGTTTGACTATTCTTGTATTGATGCATCGATAAGGTTTGAGATTTCGAGGTGTTGGATATTCTCCGTTGTATTGGTGATTCTTTAATGTTCCATACGTTTCATATTATTTTGTGTTAATATTTCATGAATATTTCTGTTGAGTCATTTACATTAATAATTTGATATTGTTGGGACCGGGTTGCATGCACAATGAAATAGCAAATGATATGATATAGAGAGATAATGACGGATGATATTATATAGGTGGGATCGGGTTGCATGCCGTTACGGATATTGTTATTATTGTGTGGGATCGGGTTGCATGCCGCAATAGATTTATATGTTGTAATTGTTTGTGACAGTAGAGTTATCCTCGGTTGTGATTCTCATGGTACATTCTATGTTGGAACGACTTGTTGGTCGAACGGTTATCGTTTTTCCTTAAATCATTTTACTTGTATTTTGATCGTATTTGGTTGATTGTTATTATTCTGGTATTGGAACGATAGTGTCTTCTTGCGTGAGTCATGCATTCTACGTGATTTGTTGTGTTACTTTAATGTGCCAATTTGTGCATCCGTTATTACTTGGTGAATTGATTGTTAAGATGAATTTATTGCGGGAGTCATCATCTCATATTCTATTAAGTTATTGGTAACGTAATAGTTTTAAATAAATAAATTATCAACATGCTTTACCTTATGTGACTCTTAAGATAAAAACTCGTTAGCTCACTCGGTACTTTACTATATTTAAATTGTATCATGCCTAATTTATATGGTTTTCAAATTAAATTCATTAACCTATTTGTTGCTTTACTTTACTTAAAATGTTATCACGCTTTATTTTTTTTGATTCTACATTTAATTTTGTTAACTTATCCGATGTTTTATTTTAATTAAAAATATTATTATACTTTACCTTGCATGATTTCTAAACTAAACTCATTTTTCAAATTGATACTCTATTTTGTGTAAGTTGTACATTATTTTACTTTACTTGATTTCTAAAACAAAACTCATTATCTCATTTGACGCTTTACTTTATTCGAAATTATTGATATGCCTTATTTTATCTAAATAATTCTCTCGAACATTTATTTGGAAATTGACACGGATTCAACATACGTGGTAGCACGAGGACCTTGCCGTGCGAAGATGATTGATAATATGGGTATGAGATACAATATGATTATGACTCGTGACTTGGGACTCGTGATTTGTGATTATGAGGTGTGGCACCTCAGGGTTATTCTGGAGTAAACTATGTGTTATAACAGTTGGTTATTGGGTTGTCATTTACTTTTCCTTAATTTGCCTCACCGGTACTATGACTGTGTTTTGATTTCTTGCTGCATTATCACCTGTTTACCCATGTTGCTATTTGTTGTTTTTACTTTTCATTACTAGCGTTATATTGCTATTCCTTCCATGATTAGCTTTACATTGATACATGTCCTCTATTAGTTTTATATTAATATTTGCACAATGTTATTATGTCTAGTAGGTGTCTTGACTTGTTCCTCGTCACTACTCCGTCGAGGTTAGTCTTGATACTTACTGGGTAACAATTGTGGTGTACTCATACACTTTTCTGCATATTTTTGTGTAGATCCATGTACCTCGGAGCGTGCTGGTCATTAGTGACTGATTGTGTGACACGATGGAGGCTTCAAGATATACTTGCCATTGCGTTCGCAGGCCCTAGAGTCACCTTCTATTGTCTTTCATTTGCACTGTATACTATTATTCCGGGACAGTGATGTACTTGAAATTCCTAGTTCCTCTCAGAAAAGCTTATGACTTGTACTAACGATTTTGGGATTGTATAACTGATTTTAGTTCAGTTATGTTATCTCAGTTATTAACTAATGTTTGTAGATAATTTGGTAAATTCCGTTAATTCTCAGCATGCGTTAGGCTTACCTAGTCCTAGGGACTATGTGCCATCACGATTCCTAAGGTGGGATTTTTGGATCGTGATAAATTGGTATCAGAGCTCTAGGTTCATAGGTGCAACGAGTCATAAACAAGTTTAGTAGAGTCTTGCGGATCGGTACAGAGACGTCTGTACTTATCTTCAAAAGGCTACAAAACTATTAGGAAATTCCACTTCTTTCATTACTTACAGTGCGTCATTGATTCAACGTGAAGTACATATCTCATATTTCCTTGCATTCACTCGTATACGATATTGCGCACTCGGTATCAGCTATGCATCGACGGTTTGTGATGTTGTGGATAGGCTACAAGAGGGCCATGGATGCTCGATCTTTGTCTCAACGTGTTATCCAGACAGAGGAGGGGGGCGTGTTGGTAGATCTTTCAGTTTTTCACGTGTAAGATACTGCAGGTTCTTGCATTTGGTTGGTGAGTACGAGCTTGGGAGGATTTAATTGATTGCCTAGTTGTTGTGATCGTGGTAGGGTGATGGGAGAATGTTGATTTGAGGCTAGTTGGTGGTATTAGATGTTATGTGTTCTTTATTGGACTTCTATTGAGTGGAAGGTACATATTATCATTCAAAGCACTTGAGGAAGCGGGCTGGACTGTTAGGAGGTTGGATATGCGCTTAGTAGATGATATAAGGTATCTTATGATTGGTGCTATACGAGCTTATGAAGGTTGGTATAGTGGATCATCGGCTGCTATGTCCATGACTTCGTGCCAAGTGGGGGCTTCACGCCCCAACCTCGGGAAACGCGACCGGCGCTCAAACGAGTGAACCCGGCCGAGCAAGCCTGTTAGATACTTTCTACCCAATTAACCCATGATCAAGAAAAGACGTGATTTCATTAATTATACAGTAGGAATCTCATTCATACACTGCTAAATCGTTTCATTAGTCATTGCGCCTTTAAGTCTCAAAATACACATTTGTTATAGTTCGAGTGGAACAAGTGATCAAACACAACATAATTTGTTTAACATTCCCAACACCCATATACAACCCACATAGTGCCTACGAAGCCTCTAAAGATACAAAAGAGAGTAAAGATGGTGCCGGCAACAAGGCCCCGGTTATACCTCAAAAGTGACCACAATATAAACAAAAGGAACAATACATGACCCCGGAATGAAATAGGGCTCACCAAGACCGCTGAGAAGAGGATGCAACACTATCTGTGAACAGCACTGTCTGCTATGTAACCATCTGCATCCATTTAAAAATGCAACACCCCCGGCAAAAGGGACGTTAGTGCCGTCGAATAGCACTAGTATGTATAGCTAAACACCAATTCAATAGAATGAATAATACAATAAGAGCATTCAAATAATATTAAGACGTCAATTTAAAGGTCACATAAGTTTTCAAGTTAACTTTCACGTTATTAGGTTGGGTGATCGTTAGTGCCGATATTCCACAATTCACAATGCCTCCGTATACTCACACGGAGTCCGATCTCAACCCGATCAGCTAGGTCATCTCATTTGAGACATCAATAATAACCACAATTTCAATTATCATTTCTAGCACAGTACCACCATGTGTGTGGTATGGCATCCGATCACGGCCTGATCGGCTAGGCCGTCTCATCCAAGACGTTACCATTTTCAGTCAACCATCTCACATCATACTTCTTTCATATCTTTCAATTCATTGGCACTAGTGATCACGATTACAAAGTCATTCTTGGCACTTGGCCGTATTTCATAATTCCAGACCCCTTTTCCACATTCAATATCATTATCATTGTCAACAACAATAAGGCTTACCATTCAAGACATTAAATTCACATATGAGCAATTTGGGAATCTTAGGCACATAGAGGCTTTTCATACAAATTGGACATAACAACCTTTATTTCGATCTTGACATGAAGTCTTAACATTTCTAACACATATTCCACATTTTTGAACACATTCTCAATGACAAGATAACTTGATGAAGCATTTAGAATAAATATTGAACTTACATCCTTCAACACAAACACATTAGAAATCGCCAATTCTATAATGATCAAGGGCTTACTCTAATTACATGAACACCGTGGGATTTGATTCTAAGAAGAAGGGGGTTTAGCCAACATACATCAATTGAGCTTCTTAAAACTCTACGATGTTCCGAAATATTAGCCACTTCAATCTATTTTAGCAATATAATAAAATTGAACAAAAATTAGGAAGATGAACATGGTTTTATCATTTGAGCATATTATCAAACATTAGGTCTGCATCAATGTTTTAAGGCTCTTTTTGTGGAGGATTCCATCCTTCCCCAACCCATTCTCTATCATTTTTAGCTCACAATCTTCCCACATACTACAAGGATACATGCATGCAAGGTAAGCACTCCCATCCCCATACCTTACTAATGACCCATTCTAGTTACATTTTGAAGTTAAGAGTTTGGGTGATAGAATCTTACCTATTAGGAAGAAGACCTAGGTGCCTCTCTTGATAATCTTCAAGATTTTAAGTGAGAATTGAAGAGCAATGTGATGAAGATCACTTCTACCTCTAGGATCCTCTCTCACTCTAAAAATATCAGAAAATATGATCAAAATGGTCCATGGAATATGTTTTAATGAAATAGAGTCGTGTTTAAAAACCCCAAAATTAAAACTTCGGAACGGGTCCTGCGGTCGCATAATTAAAAACCCCAAAATTGAAACTCCTGAACGGGTTCTGCATTCGTATATGCGACCACATAATGGTTATGCAGTCTGCGAAATGACCGCGAAAATGGGTGCCAGAGCTGGAGAGAAACTGACCTGGTCTGCGGTCACTATGCGGCCCGCAGACTTGTTCTGTGATCGCATAATGCACAGCAGAACGGTTCTGCGGTCGCATAGTGCACCGCAGAACCTCCCTCCGAAATATCCCAAGGTGAGATATGCGGCCCAAGAATCATTTATGCGGTCGCATAATGGCCGCGAAATGGGACATCAAAAATGCCCCAGAAATCTGCCCCACTCTGAGCGGTCCGCAGAGTGGTTCTGTGGCCGCAGAAATGCGTACTTCAGCTCAACATTTTCTTTCAACTCCCAGCGCACTGTTCAATCCAAAAAGTCACACGCAGTGAAGAATTTCTACTATTATTAACCTCTACGCCTACTTTGGCATCACGGAACCCGGGTTTTAGGAAATAATTTACGGGGCCTTACAGGGGGAGTCTTCTATCGACGATCAGATTGTATGAACATGTGTTATATCAGTTTTGGTCTGAGGTACATATGTGTCACGACCCCAAACTCCCTCTATAGGATGTCGTGATGGTACCTAGTCTCTAAGACTAGGTAAGTCGATTACTATAACAATTAAACCAATTATTAACAATACTAATTTGAAATAGAGTTTAATAATTATTTTAATTGTTATTCTGTTACGTCTAAATGCATGCGAATAACCCAGCAACAAAAGGATATCATGTTACAACAATTTCAACTAAGAGTAACTCTACAATAAAAGAAATCACATAATGATAAAAGTGATAATAACTTCAAATAAAGCATATAAGAGCAAACCCGACGTAAGGAATGTGACATGTAACGACAACTTCAAATAAAACATGTGATAGTAGACATGGCGAATAAAAGATATAACATATGCTAACAATTCCAAATAAGTACATGAAAGAAGCCTAAGAGTCTAAACCGGTCACTTTTTCACATATAAGCCCGAGCACGTTCTCGTCACCTCGCGTACACGGCTTTCACATAACACAATTAGCACAAATGACTCAAATCCCAAGGGCTAGTTCCCCCACACAAAGTTAGGCAAGATACTTACCTCAAAAGCCCTCAATCAATACTCTAAAATAGCTTTTGCTTTACAATTCACCTCCGCACGGCTCAAATCTAACCAAAATTGACTTAATAACATCAAATAATGCAAGAGAAATCAATTCCAATAAATAAAGCTATGATCTTTACACAATTTCTATGTTAACCCCAGGCCTGCCCGGTCAAAACTCGGGTCCAAGGGTAGATTTCGGCTACCCATAACCCCACGAGTCTATATATGTGTTTTGATTCGTGGGCTATTTGTGGAAATATTGATATCGTTGGATCTTTGGAAAGGTTGTGGCCTATGGGCACTTGTTATACGAGTTGATATGTTGTGTTGTTATGATGATAGCACATGTGAATTAATGTGTGGTTTGGTTGTTTTTATGCGGAGTATAAGGGTGACATTTCCCCGTTGTTGTTATACGGGGCACAAGGGTGGCATCTCACTGTTGTTGAATGTACGGAGTGATACGGGCGGCTATTGTATTATTGTCCGGGCGGAGCGATAAGGGTGGCTATTATACGGAGTGATACGGGTGGCTATCGAAGAGATACAGGTGGCTAATGATAATGTCAGGGCGGAGTGATACGGGTGGCTACCGGAGAGATAAGGGTGGCTAATGATAATGTCAGGGCGGAGTGATACGGGTGGCTATCAGATAGATAAGGGTAGCAATGTCAGGGGTGATGTCTGATGGCTTGGGGACATTGTGTTAGTGATTTTCTTGTGATGGTGTGCTTTTCCCTGTGTATGTCATACACCTTGCGTGACTTATTTTTTTGCTTCGATGAGCTACTCGATGTCTTTGATATTACTTGTTGACTTGGGCTGCAATAGTACACTCGCACAAGCATACACCATAGCATGCCACTTATACTAGCTCGGGAGTATGAAACTTGACCTTTATTGATCATGTCCATGTGTTCTTGTATTATCCGTTTTCATGTTGCTATTGAGCATGTGACCATGTTAGGAGGATTGTGATTGTGATCCTGTGACCATGCCTGATGGATTGTGATTGTGAGCCTGTGACCATGCCGGGTGGATTGTGATTGTGAGCAGTGACCACGCTAGGCGGATTGTGAATGTGAGCATGTGATCATGCCGGGTAGTTTGAGATATTGGCACGTGAGTTGTCCGTGCGGTTATGATTCGAGATGTGGGCACGAGGTGCTGTGAGTATATGATGGTGGGTTAAGACTTGTGACTTGTGACTAAGAGATAAAGTATTACAGAGTGATTCCGTTGTGAACCTTGTGTTAGAACGACTCGATTTATTGGTTTTCATTGTGTTCCTTATTTGATTTCAACGGTACATTCATGGTGTTCCTATTTCCTTACCGTTTATATCACATGTTGATTCTTGTTGCCATTTACTGATTCCTGCTTTTTATTATTAGCTTTATACTTCTATACTGCATAGGTTATTTTGTCTAGTGAGTGTCTTGACTTGTACCTCGTCACTACTCCACCGAGGTTAGTCTTGATACTTACTGGGTACCGACTGTGGTGTACTCATACTACACTTCTTTACATTTTTGTGTAGAGCCAGGTATTGGAGATACCGGACTCGGGCAGAGTTAGCTTGTTGGTCGCAAGGATTAAAGGTAGAGTTGCATGGTCGTCGCAGTCCCTTGGAGTCCTTTCCTTATATTGTACTATCATATTGTCACTTGAACAATATTGTATTTCGATCTTTGAGATCTTTCCATGTACTTAACTAGAGTTAGTGACTCCGTATTACCAGTCTTGGGAGGTTGTTATGATTATTGCCGCGTAGGCTCATTTCACTTTTGTATCGGTATTCATATTAAACTCTGTTGCAAATTAGCATTGTTAATAATTTGTTTAATTGTTATAGTAATCGGCTTACCTAATCTTAGAGACTAGGTGCCATCACGACATCCTACATAGGGAGTTTGGGTTCGTGACAATATGTGGTATTGAAGGGTTCCTCGGAATTGTATATGGCTAAGATATGAGATTTGCATGGGATAGTGCTGGAACTTGGGGTATTTCTGTATCATTATTAATTCTACATTTCAGTATCAAAGAGGTTAGAGAAATAAATTTGAATTCACAGAAGGAATCTTCAGAGTGGGTATTTTGGTTGTGGCATTATTGGGTGCTTCAGAGGAAATATAGTGGTTTATGGGCATTTGGACGATGTGGTTCATGCTAGGATCTCCTGCAGTGAGAGTTGGTTTAGGATCGTAGTGTACCGGCAAGGAGAAGTGTTAACTTGAAGGAAAGTTGAGAAGGATTCGAAGAATTAGGTTAGCTTGGTGGCGTTGGGCCAGCATAGTAATAAAGGTTATTGGTTCCTTTGGTGTGGTGATGCTTTACCGTTGTTTTTGTGGCAATACTCTTGGGTTTGATGGCTTGCGTGACTTAGTTGAGTTGGGGAATTCAGTTATGATGGCTTGGTTATGTACAGACGGGTTTCGAAGAGTTCTTGATGGTGTCGACCACAGCTTGGGCCAGATGTCTACTACCGGCATAAGGAACATGTTGCGTGTTATGATTTTCTCCTGTTTGGGGTCATGAGTTCTAGATAGCAGGTATGATCTCAGATGTTTAGAAGAATGCCAGCATTATCTGGTACCACTTGAGAAGGGTGAGCAGTAAGGCCCCGTAAAATTTTTCCTAAAAACCGGGGTTCCGTGATGCCGGGGTAGGCGTAGAGGTTAATAATAGTAGAAATTAATCGCGGTGAGCTTGGGGAGTTGAAGGAAAATATTTTGCAGAAATAGGCATTTCTGTGGCCCATTATGCGGCCGCAAAATCATTCTGCGGGCCGTAGAATGGCCGCAGAGTGAAGCAGTTATTTTGGCCATTTTTGATGTCAATTTCGTGGCTAGTTATGCGACCGCACAACCGTTTCGCAGACCGCACTTTGATCGAATAATCAGCCTTGGACTTTTACAGAGGGAGGTTCTGCGGTGCATTGTGCGACCGCATAACAGGTCTGCGGGCCGCATAGTGACCGCAGACCCAGGCAGATTTTTCCCAATTTTTGGCCCCAAATTGTACGGCCGATTATGCGGGCCGCATATCCATTTTGCGGTCGCATATGCGACTGCATACCTTGTTCGGAGCTTCATTTTTGGGGTTTTATAACCCAACCATTTTGCGGGGCTCCAAACTAAACATGCACATAAGTCCAAAAAAATCATACGAACTCGCTCGCACGATCAAATCACCAAAATAACGCTTAGAACTACAAATCGGACACCAAATCAAAGGGAATTTTCAAGAAAACGTTAAAACTTCTATTTTCACAACCGGACGTCCGAATCACGTCAAACTAACTACGTTTCTTACTAAATCTCACAGACAAGTCATAAATATGGTATTGGACCTATACTGATTTTTGGAACCAAAATACGGACCCGATATCCAAAAAGTCAACTATGGGTCAAACATTTCAAATTCATTAAGCCTTTAGCTTTCAAATTTCAACAAAGTCCGATATCTCGGGCTAGGGACTTCTGAATTCGATTCCGGGCATAGGCCCAAGTCCCAAATCATGATACGGACCCACTAGGACTGTCAAAACATGAATCCGGGTTCCTTTGCTCAAAATGTTGACTGAAGTCAACTCAAATGAAGTTTTTTAGGCAAAAATTCTTATTTTTCTTAGTTTTTAACATAAAAGCTTTCCGGAAACACTCACGGACTGCGCACACAACTCGAGGAGGGTAAAAATGAGATTTTAAGGCTTCGGATCCCAGAATTAGGTTTTAAAATATAAGATGACCTACCCGGTCATCACATGAATGATGGAGAAATTAGTGAAAAAGGGGATTGGGGTATTCTAATGCTTGCATAAAAGGGTAGAAAACATGCCTATAGGGTCTATGTGTTTATTTTCTATTTCGTTTAGCATGCCTTATTTGTTATTTTGTTTAACGTGCTTTTTTTTGTACACAAATAGAATCATGCCTGTAAGGATCACACACACTTCACTCGTACACTATTCAAAGCATGTTAGTACTCTCCATACCTATTTTCTATGTCTATTACTGTGCACACTTAGACAACATGCCTATAGGATTCAATAACATTGTTTTGCTAATGCTCATTTAGATGCCATGTCAATAGGGTTTCAACAAATCAATCAGTCACTTTTATTGTTTTGGTGCGTTGTTAACTTGGATATCACGACTACAGGGTTTTAATTAATTAATCAACTACTTCGTTAATTCATTATGTTACCAAACATAGAAATCATGCCTATAAGGATAAAATCTTATAAAAATCAATCGCGACTATCAACTGTTAGAAATCTTGCCTATAAGATATTGTCACTCGCATAAGAAACTGTTAATTCTGTGCTCTCGAAGTTGTTTTACTGCCTCCTTGCGCAATATTTAGATAGCATGCCTATAGGTTTGTAATGCCTTAATCTGCAAATCCATTAGCCTAAAGTTGCTGCCTATACAATGTTGGAAATCAGAATCACCTAGAAACCATGCCTATAGGACTTAACGACTAGAATGCTGGTTAACTGCTGAAACTACCTACTGTCTACTCTGCCGCATGCATTTGTTGTTTATGTGTGGAGGCTAACTTGGGCCCTTAATTGTCTTTATGTGAAGTCCTATATGTTTTGAATGTTTGTCTAGTTTTATCATTTTGAGCACCCTAAGTGAAGTCTAGAACCACCCAAATAGTAGGTCCAAAGCCTCTTAGACCATAGGCATGGGACAGGTAGTGCACGCATAAGACACAGTTTAGAATTGAATTAGAATGCTTCAGGTAAAGAACATTAACATAGTAATTGGGTAGCAGGAGATGATAGTATGTGCTCGCAGAATAATATGAGCAACTCCTATCCTAAGGGAGTTGTGAAGTATTATTTATGTTCCACGGGGTGATCCTTTAGGCTGAAAACTTAGGACTCCCCCTCCTTTATATGATCATTGTTCACACTTAGTCATTAAATTTAGAACAATTAAGTTGTACCGTGTAACCTCTAAAGACTGGTACTGATTATCTATATAGCTTAATTGTTGTCCGATTTTCTTTACACTTGTTCATAATAGAACATTTAAATTCTTTGTCTTCCCTTGCTTATATGATTACGTAAGAAAGTTATAATCGAATAATCCACATAGTATGAACTTCGGCCGGGACCCCACAGTTGTGGACCTCGAAGAGTGCCTAACACCTTCTCTTTATGGTAATTTGATCCCTTACCCGATCTTTGGTGACGTAGACTAGTTAAATCAGAGTCATTTGAAAATAGGTGCCCTAACGCACCTTAAAAATCATTAGGTGACGAATATTCTCTTTTAATACCCATTTAAAAGAGTTGTCACGCGTCGAAACCCACTTTCGTGAGAAAATGGGGCACGATAGCATGGCGACTCTGCTGGGGATTTACACTTAGGCTCTTACCATAACGAAGTTGACTTGTGTGGATTATTTGAGGGCATGTACATCCCTTACCTTATTTCCTTAATTTGTTTGAATCGCTATGACATGCATATCCCTCCCCTTATTTTCCTTTATTTGCCTTAATTGCTATGACATGTATATCCCTTCCCTTATTTTCCTTTATTTGTCTAAATTGCTATGACATGAACATCCCATCCTTATTTCCCTTTATTGCTATGACATGTACGACCTCTCTTCGTTTCCTTCATCTTTTTTAAGACTCCTATATCATGTCTCTCCCACCCCTATTCCCCTGTTTGCTTCGTTACGTTCTTACACATTTTTATGAGTTAAACTGACTTCCCTCTTTTGTCTTTCCTTTTTTCTTTTCTTTCTTTTGTTTGTCTTTATCACATTACTTACTATTTTTACGCACTTTCATCATGTATATATTTGGCAACGTGTTACTATTTTACATAAAGCATGCTCCACATCATACTCCACTCGTGCCTATTATCAACATAGCGGTGCTTGATGAGTGTCTGCGCTTTCCTAAAAACACCCTTTTAAAAGGCCTATGTCACGCCCCGAACCTAGGAGCGAGACAAGCACCCGGTGCCTCACCTAACCTGGCGTACCAAATTGCGACTAAGGGACTTTGAACACATAATGTCATACTTTGGCCATGGGGCCACCTTGCAAGAAAATTTGTGAAGCAAAATATAAAACTGAATGGAAACTAGCGCTAACTAAACATCAATATAAAGCTAGGCTGAAAAGACCGTCATAGCTACTACAGCTGACAAACCACCAAATTATACATACCAGGCCTACAAACCCAACATACTGCACTAACTAATAGGATATGTCTACAAGCCTCTACTGATAGATGTACTATGATCGGAACAGGGCCCCGACCTACCCATAACATATATACAGATATACATAAGATGTACACAACACTCTAGACCTGGCAACTCCGAAAGACGTGGAGCTTACCGATCAGGCTGAACTCGGGAAACACCTACTGAGGAGATCTACTCGTCTGTCTATCTGAACCTGCATGCATGAAATGCAGCGTCCCCGGAAAAGGGACGTCAGTACGAAATAATGTACCGAGTATGTAAGGCAATAACATAACTGAAAATCGAAACTGAACTGATAATATAATAACCGGAAGTAACTGGGAGTCAAAGATGATCTGGAGATATACTTACCTGCTGATAGTGACTCAACTCCTTCAATGTAGTAAGTAAAATAATTGTACGGCCTTATAAGGCTCGGTATATATAACTGTTGTGCCATAGTAGGCTCGCTCATAGGCGCTCGGCCATACTAGGCTATGTATCTCGACCATGCTGGGCTCGCTCATAGGCGCTCGGCCACAGTAGGCTCGGTATATAACTTTCCATATGATCAGAGGTTGCCCAATAGGGGCCTGCCCATCGATTATAGCTCGATGGTAATGAAAATACTGTAATACTGTATATATAGGCTTGCTGCTCTCTTGACTGGAAAAAGACAATACTAAAATTGAATATAGAGTCTCGATAAGGAATAATATTGTAACTTATGAGACTAGAATAGTGTGAATAAATTCATGAATATGAACTTCTCTTTTTGTCTCATTACTAACACATGTAGCTACGAGATCATGCCAAAATGAAGGAAGGCTTAGCCTTAACATACCTTATCACAATCTTTCCAATCACCAAGTTGAACTCACCTCTTCGCACCTTAATCTACAAGAATGATAATAATACTATCGTTAAGTTACGAAAGGTACAACTATCACACAACGAACGACAAACCTATTTTGTATTAAAACGGGCAGCATCTCCCCTATAATCCTTACTTCCTCCAAATTCAAGATAACACCAACAATACAAGAACAGAACAATAACAACATATATACATCATTTTCCAGCCCTATATACACCATCAAATACTACAAAACAGCCCAACACACCCCAATCTCTTCGTACACAAAACGACCACCGTAGTAGTGTCAAACGACCCGAAAATGTTATGATGAACGACCAGCCAACCACCCTACATTTATATGGTATTTATAAACCCCCTTCCTCCTCCAAAACTCCACAAAATAGTAGTAAAACACGCAGCCCAACAGCAACACAAAACAGTCCACAAAACAGTCCGCTACAAGTGAATAACTCGAACTCACGGCTTCCGATCACCGTCCCTTGAGTTCTTACAAGTATAGAAGGACTTACCATAAATTTACAGAAGAAAAATTGGATGAAAGAGAGCAGTAAACTCACCTTATTTTTTGGATAACTCAGCGCTTATCTTGGTTCTTCAAACTCTAGGTTTTACCTCCAATTGGAACTTGAAAGGGAGAGAAAATAAATTAGGGTTTGTGGGAAATATTTGGGAGGATTCTTTGCAGAGCTTATATCTGGTTATTATGCTATATTTTAAGTCTAATATATGAAGAAAATAGGCCCTTAAAAGGCCTCTTTGGACGACCCGAAATGGCCCATTTTTGGGCTTTCATTTAAGCAAGTAGGTGACACACCTACTTGTCACCTAGCAGCTTGCGCAGTATCGCACAAATGCCCATATCTTTCTACTCCAATGTCGTATTGACAAACGGTTTAATGCGTTGGAAAATAGACTCATAGATCTTTAATTTGATGGATGGAACACCCCATAACTCCAAGTATATTGGGAGAAAATCGCAGTTACATTAGACCCAAAATTTCAGTAAAACTTATGATTGTAACTTGTGATGACTTTCATTGACTTTTGTTCCACAACTCGCTTGACATTAAAACATAACACACGGATGTCATATGACTAATATAAATCATAACATAATCTCCTTATCATGTTAATCACCCTAGTCTCACCCCAAAGTTACATGTTATAACATTCCCAACTTGTCGACTTTCGACGAAACATTGTTTTATTTAATTGCTTTAGCTTTCTGAACTGTCCAACCCTCTTTGTACTTGTTGTTCATGATCTTCAATATTTGTAACCTCAGAGGTAACATGATTAACTTACTTTATATACTTTTAAATATTATCTCATTTTTGGTCCTACATTAGTTTGCTTACGACGCATTTTTACGTACGAAAATATAGGGTGTAACATCACTCCCCCCTTGGGAACATTCGTCCTCGAATGTTTACTCTTGGAGACTTTGGAAACTTTTTCCAGAGTATCCTTCGTACACTAGGTTAAAACCAACCTGTACGTAGCCAGAAACATACTATGCATGCCACACATGGCCAATCTTTATAAATAGCAGCAATTTGCCTCACCGACCGTAAATCATAAATATTGAAAGTGAAAAATAAAAGCTTACTTGATGACCTGCTAGCCTACATAGAGCTATGTTGTAGCGTCCCATCTCGAACCATATCTTCAGTTTGAAATAGGTGGGGGTATTTAGACTTCATTTCTTCCTCCGATTCCCACGTCATCTGTTCTACATTCTTGCTCCTCCATAAAACCTTTACGGAAGCTACCTCCTTATTTCGTAGATTGCGGATTTGTCGGTCTACGATGGCAACTGGAATTTCCTTGTATGACAAGTCCTCTGTAATCTGTACATCATCCGTGGGCACCACTCGGGTAGGATCGCCAATGCACTTCCGTAGCATAGATACGTGAAAAACCGGATGGACAGACTCTAATTCTGAGGGCAACTCTAACTTATAAGCTACTTGGCCCACTCTCCGAATGATCGTATAAGGCCCAATATACCGTGGGCTAAGCTTGCCTTTCTTGCCAAACCTCATCACGCCCTTCATAGGTGATACATTTAAGAATACCCAGTCATTAATCCTGAACTCTAAGTCTCGTCGCCACACATCAGAATATGACTTCTAACGACTCTGAGCTGTCAACAGTCGCTCCCGGATAAGCTTTACTTTCTCTATGGCCTGTTGAACCAGGTCTGGCCCATATAACCCAGATTCCCCAACATCAAACCACCCTATAGGAGATCTGCACTTACGCCCATACAAAGCCTCGTACGGAGCCATCTGTATACTGGAGTGGTAACTGTTATTATATGCAAACTCGACAAGAGGTAGATGTTCATCCCAACTTCTTTTAAAATCCAACACACATACTCGTAACATATCCTCGAGCGTCTGAATTGTGCGCTCGGCTTGTCCATCAGTTTGTGGATGAAAAGCTGTGCTGAGATTCACCTGAGTCCCTAGACCTCTCTGAAATGACCTCCAAAAATGTGCTGTAAACTGAGCCCCACGGTCAGATATAATAGAAACTGGTACTTCGTGTAGCCGCACTATCTCCTTAATATATAACTTGGCATAATCTTCTGCGGTATATGTAGATCTGACCGGTAGGAAGTGAGCTGATTTAGTGAGCCTATCGACTATCACCCATATGGAATCGAACTTACGATTAGAACGAGGTAAACCTGTGATAAAGTCCATGTTTATCGCCTCCCATTTCCATGTCGGGATCTCTATAGTCTGCATTAGCCCTCTAGGCTTCTGGTGCTCTATCTTCACTTGTTGGCAACTAGTACATTGGGCGACAAACTCAGCAATGTTCTTCTTCATATCATTCCACCAGTACACATCCTTAATGTCATGATACATCTTCATCGACCCAGGATGGATGGAATACCATGAATAATGTGCCTCTGACATAATCCTGTCTCGTAGCCCTGCTACATCTGGAACACACAAACGACCCCTATATCTGAGAACCCCATCTCCCTTTAGCTCTAACAGTGGTTTCTTCTGCTGCAGAACTCACTCTCTCAGCTCGACCAACTCTGGGTCCTCGTACTGCCTTTCCTTGACTTCCGCTATGAGGGATGATTTTGTAGTGTTTTGGCGTACAACTCCACAATCCTCAGAATCTACTAACCGAACCCCCAACCAAGACAATTGATGAATCTCTCTAGCTAATTGTCTTTTCTCGGGATCTACATGTGCTAAGCTACCCATAGATCGACGACTTAATGCATCTGCTACAACATTAGCTTTCCCTGGATGGTAGAGAATGTTAACATCGTAATCTTTCAATAACTCAAGCCATCACCTCTGTCGCAAATTCAACTCTTTCTGCTTGAAGATATATTGTAGGCTTTTATGATCAGTAAATACATCAACATGAACACTATATAAATAATGCCGCCATATCTTAAGTGCATGGACAACCGCAGCTAACTCGAGGTCGTGGGTCGGATAATTCCTCTCGTGCTTCCTCAACTGCCTTGAAGCATACGCAATTACCTTCCCATGTTGCATCAGGACACATCCTAACCCGACACCTGATGCATCACAATACATGGCATAACCCTCTAGACCCTCTGGAAGTGTTAGAACTGGAGCTGAGGTCAACCTGTTCTTAAGCTCTTGGAAACTCCGCTCGCAAGCCTCTGTCCATTGAAACTTAGTTTCTTTCTGTGTCAACTTTGTCAATGGTGCCGAAAGGGAAGAAAAACCATCTACGAACCTCCGATAGTATCCTGCTAAGCCTAGAAAGCTACGAACCTCTGTCGGAGTGGTAGGTCTAGGCCAAGATTTCACGGCCTCAATCTTCTGAGTGTCCACCTTTATCCCTTCATCTGATACAATATGCCCCAAGAATGCTACAGAATTCAACCAGAACTCATATTTAGAAAACTTAGCATACAACTTACGATCACGGAGGGTTTGGAGTACTGCTCGTAGGTGGTCCACATGCTCATCCTCTGAACGGGAATAAACCAGAATATCATCAATAAAGACTATCACGAACAGATCTAAAAATGGCCGGGATAGGCTATTCATCAAGTCCATAAATACAGCGGGTGCATTAGTCAACCCGAAGGACATGACAAGGAACTCGAAGTGGCCATATCGGGTCCTAAAGGCTGTCTTCGGAATATCTTTTCCCGAACTCTGACCTGGTGGTACCCCGACCTCAAATATATCTTTGAAAAGCATCTAGCCCCCTGCAACTGATCAAACAAGTCATCGATCCTTGGAAGTGGACACTTATTCTTAATAGTTACCTTGTTCAGCTGCCTATAATCGACACACATCCTCAGCGAGCCGTCTTTCTTCCGCACAAATAGTACTGGTGCACCCCAAGGTGAGGTACTGGGCCTGATGTAACCTTTCTCCAGCAAATCTTTTAACTGCTCCTTCAACTCCTTCAATTCGCCAGGTGCCATTCTATACGGAGGGACGGATATTGGTTGAGTTCCTGGAAGCAAATCGATGCTAAAATCAATCTCTCGCTCTGGAGGAATACCTGGAAGCTCATCTGGAAACACATCTGCATACTCTTTGACTACGGGAATAGACTGAAGTGTAGGTATCTCAGCATCTGCATCTCTAACTCGCACAATATGATAAATGCACCCTTTTGCGATCATTTTCCTCGCCTTCAGATAGGAAATAAACCTACCTCTGGGTGTTGGTGTATTACCTACCCATTCAAGGACTGGCTCACCCGAAAAATGAAATCTGGCTGCCTTTGCTCGGCAATCAACTGTGGCATAGCAAGCTGCCAACCAGTCCATGCCCATGATAGCATCAAAATCCATCATCTCTAGCTCAACTAGGTCAGCTGAGGTCTGACGACTACAAATTGTCACCGTACAACCTCGGTAAACCCGTCTAGCAATAATCGATTCTCCGACCGGTGTAGATACTGCAAAAGGATCACTTAGTATTTCAGGCACTATACCAAAATTCCTCGCGACAAATGGGGTAATATACGATAAAGTAGATCCTGGGTCTATCAAAGCATAAGCATCGTGAGAGCAAATGGTTAATATACCTGTCACAACGTCTGGTGAAGACTCCTGGTCCTGTCGACCCGCTAAAGCATAGATACGGTTCTGATTACCACTTGAACTGGAACCTCTACCTCTGCCCCGACCTCTACCAGCCGAAGACTGAGACTCGCGCCCTGAAGGATGCACTGACATAGATGATCCTGTTGCTGAACTCGCTGGTTGTGCCATTCCCCCCGAATATCTATTTGGGCAATCTCGCATCATATGCCCTGGACGCCCACATGTATAACAAGCATCAGAACTTGCTCGGCATTGGCCCAAGTGTCCTCTACCACAGATGTCACACCGTGGAGGAAATGACCATGTCTGCGCAGATCCTCGCTGTCGCTGCAAACCCGACGCCCGTGAGCTCTCACATGGTCCTGACTTAGTATAACGGTCATACCTGTAACCCTGTAACTGAGGTAGCAGAGGCCTAGGTGGCCGTCCGAAGTACTGGGTCCTATAACTACCCTGATATTGCTCCTGAGACCTGGGAAATCTCATCCTCTTACATTGCCCTTGCTCAGCCCTCTCTGTACCCTGTTGCCGACGCCTACCCCTTTCTATATTCTAGACGAATGCCTGAATCCGGGAGATATCCATACTATCCTGCAATGCAGCGGTGGCATATGCCTCGGTTAACTCTGGGGCTAACCCTGCTATAAACCTGTGAATCCTGTCCCGCATAGTAGCAACTATGGATGGTGCATATCTGGCCAATGAGTCAAAACGGAGACTATACTCTCGAACACTCATATTACCCTACTTAAGGGCTAGAAACTGATCGACTCGAGCCTGTCGGATCTCCCGTGGTAAGTATTGGCCAAGGAAGGCATCTGAAAAATTCTCCCAAATAGCTGGAGGTGTATCACGTCCCCTGGATCTCTCCCATCCCTCATACCAAAGGATGGCTATATCTCGGAGTCGAGAAGTTGCTAGCTCAACTGCCTCTTTCTCCGTGGCATGCATAACACGAAAGATCCTGTGAAGCTGATCTATGAAATCCTGCGGGTCCTCCCTCTGATCTGTCCCCGTGAACTCTGGGGGACTCAAAGCAATAAACTCTTGGACCCTTGAACTCCCAGACCCCTCAGAAGTTCCTGCACTAGCTGATGCCCTAGCCTGTTGCTGGGTAGCTACCAACTGTGTCAACAAATGCACCGCACTCCTTAAGTCCTGATCTGATGGAAGTGGAGGGGAACTGGATGTGCGGTTTCCCTAGGAATCTCCGTAGTTGGTGAAGGAGCCGGTAATGGCTTAGTAGGGGTCTCACCTTGAGCCTCAGACTGGGCCCCATCTACTGGGGGTACCCTGCTGGTCCCCTCACCTACTGCTATATCTCTCCTCTGGCTAGCCGTAGTCTTCCTAGTCACCGTCATCTGTGCATGCAAACACCAACACATAAGTTTAATTCAAATTTCCTATAACTCAGTTCTGTAGCACAATTTAGATTTCAAAGAAGGGTAACCAACTCCTAAATGCCCTGTAGTGCCCTGTTTATATAATGTGGTGCACAACACATCTATAAACAAGACCCTACCAGACACGGCTTGTAGACTCCCTAGGACAGAACTGCTCCGATACCAAGTTTGTCACGCCCCGAACCTAGGAGTGAGACAAGCACCCGGTGCCTCACATAACCTGGCGTACCAAATTGCGACTAAGGGACTCTGAACACATAATGTCATACTTTGGCCATGGAGCCACCTTGCAAGACAATTTGTGAAGCAAAATATAAAACTGAATGGAAACTAGCGCTAACTAAACATCAATATAAAGCTAGGGTGAAAAGGCCGTCATAGCTACTACGGCTGACAAACTACCAAATTATACATACCAGGCCTACAAACCCAACATACTGCACTAACCAACAAGATATGTCTACAAGCCTCTATTGATAGATGTACTATGATCGGAACAGGGCCCCGACCTACCCATAACATATATACAGATATACATAACATGTACACAACACTCTAGACCTGGCAACTCCGAAAGACGTGGAGCTTACCGATCAGGCTGAACTCGGGAAACACCTATTGAGGAGATCTACTCGTCTGTCTATCTGAACCTGCATGTATGAAATGCAGCGTCCCCGGAAAAGGGACATCAGTACGAAATAATGTACCGAGTATGTAAGGCAATAACATAACTGAAAATCGAAACTGAACTGATAATATAATAACTGGAAGTAACTGGGAGTCAAAGATGATCTGGAGATATACTTACCTGCTGATAGTGACTCAACTCCTTCAATGTTGTAAGTAAAATAATTGTACGGCCTTATAAGGCTCGGTATATATAACTGCTGTGCCATAGTAGGCTCGCTCATAGGCGCTCGGCCATACTAGGCTATGTATCTCGACCATGCTGGGCTCGCTCATAGGTGCTCGGCACAGTAGGCTCGGTATATAACTTTCCATCTGATCAGAGGTTGCCCAATAGGGGCCTGCCCATCGATTATAGCTCGATGGTAATGAAAATACTGTAATATTGTATATATAGGCTTGCTGCTCTCTTGACTGGAAGAAGACAGTACTAAAATTGAATATAGAGTCTCGATAAGGAATAATATTGTAACTTATGAGACTAGAATAGTGTGATGAACTTCTCTTTTTGTCTCATTACTAACACATGTAGCTACGAGATCATGCTAAAATGAAGGAAGGCTTAGCCTTAACATACCTTATCACAATCTTTCCAATCACCAAGTTGAACTCACCTCTTCGCACCTTAATCTACAAGAATGATAATAATACTATCGTTAAGTTACGAAAGGTACAACTATCGCACAACGAACGACAAACCTATTTTGTATTAAAACGGGCAGCATCTCCCCTATAATCCTTACTTCCTCCAAATTCAAGATAACACCAACAATACAAGAACAGAACAATAACAACATAAATACATCATTTTCCAGCCCTATATACACCATCAAATACTACAAAACAGCCCAACACACCCCAATCTCTTCGTACACAAAACGACCACCGTAGTAGTGTCAAACGACCCGAAAATATTATGACGAACGACCAGCCAACCACCCTACATTTATATGGTGTTTATAAACCCCCTTCCTCCTCCAAAACTCCACAAAATAGTAGTAAAACACGCAGCCCAACAGCAACACAAAACAGTCCACAAAACAGTCCGCTACAAGTGAATAACTCGAACTCACGGCTTCCGATCACCGTCCCGTGAGTTCTTACAAGTATAGAACGACTTACCATGAATTTACAGAAGAAAAATTGGATGAAAGAGAGCAGTAAACTCACCTTATTTGTTGGATAACTCAGCTCTTATCTTGGTTCTTCAAACTCTAGGTTTTACCTCCAATTGGAACTTGAAAGGGAGAGGAAATCAATTAGGTTTGTGGGAAATTTTTGGGAGGATTCTTTGCAGAGCTTATGTCTGATTATTATGCTCTATTTTAAGTCTAATATATGAAGAAAATAGGCCCTTAAAAGGCCTCTTTAGACGACCCGAAATGGCCCATTTTTGGGCTTTCATTTAAGCAAGTAGGTGACACACCTACTTGTCACCTAGCAGCTTGCGCAGTATCGCACAAATGCCCATATCTTTCTACTCCAATGTCGTATTGATAAACGGTTTAATGCGTTGGAAAATAGACTCATAGATCTTTAATTTGATGGGTGGAACACCCCACAAATCTAAGTATATTGGGAGAAAATCGCAGTTACATTTGACCCAAAATTTCAGTAAAACTTATGAGTGTAACTTGTGATGACTTTCATCGACTTTTGTTCCACAACTCGTTTGTCATTAAAACATAACACACGGATGTCATACGACTAATATAAATCATAACATAATCTCCTTATCATGTTAATCACCCTAGTCTCACCCCAAAGGTACATGTTATAATATTCCCAACTTGTCGACTTTCGACGAAACATTGTTTTATTTAATTGCTTTAGCTTCTGAACTGTCCAACCCTCTTTGTACTTGTTGTTCATGATCTTCAATATTTGTAACCTTAGAGGTAACATGATTAACTTACTTTATATACTTTTAAATATTATCTCATTTTTGGTCCTACATTAGTTTGCTTACGACGCATTTTTATGTACGAAAATATAGGGTGTAACACGCCCCGAACCTAGGAGCGAGACAAGCACCCGGTGCCTCACCTAACCTGGCATACCAAATTGCGACTAAGGGACTCTGGATACATAATGTCATACTTTGGCCATGGGGCCACCTTGCAAGACAATTTGTGAAGCAAAATATAAAACTGAATGGAAACTAGCGCTAACTAAACATCAATATAAAGCTAGGCTGAAAAGGCCGTCATAGCTACTACAGCTGACAAACCACCAAATTATACATACCAGGCCTACAAACCCAACATACTGCACTAACAAACAGGATATGTCTACAAGCCTCTACTGATAGATGTACTATGATCGGAACAGGGCCCCGACCTACCCATAACATATATACAGGTATACATAAGATGTACACAACACTCTAGACCTGGCTACTCCGAAAGATGTGTAGCTTACCGATCAGGCTGAACTCGGGAAACACCTACTGAGGAGATCTACTCGTCTGTCTATCTGAACCTGCATGCATGAAATGCAGCGTCCCCAGAAAAGGGACGTCAGTACGAAATAATGTACCGTGTATGTAAGGCAATAACATAACTGAAAATCGAAACTGAACTGATAATATAATAACTGGAAGTAACTGGGAGTCAAAGATGATCTGGAGATATACTTACCTGCTGATAGTGACTCAACTCCTTCAATGTAGTAAGTAAAATAATTGTACGGCCTTATAAGGCTCGGTATATATAACTGCTGTGCCATAGTAGGCTCGCTTATAGGCGCTCGGCCATACTAGTCTATGTATCTCGACCATGCTGGGCTCGCTCATAGGCGCTCGGCCACAGTAGGCTCGGTATATAACTTTCCATCTGATCAGAGGTTGCCCAATAGGGGCCTGCCCATCGATTATAGCTCGATGGTAATGAAAATACTGTAATACTGTATATATAGGCTTGCTGCTCTCTTGACTGGAAGAAGACAATACTAAAATTGAATATAGAGTCTCGATAAGGAATAATATTGTAACTTATGAGACTAGAATAGTGTGAATAAATTCATGAATATGAACTTCTCTTTTTGTCTCATTACTAACCCATGTAGCTACGAGATCATGCCAAAATGAAGGAAGGCTTAGCCTTAATATACCTTATCACAATCTTTCCAATCACCAAGTTGAAATCACCTCTTCGCACCTTAATCTACAAGAATGATAATAATACTATCGTTAAGTTACGAAAGGTACAACTATCGCACAACGAACGACAAACCTATTTTGTATTAAAACGGGCAGCATCTCCCCTATAATCCTTACTTCCTCCAAATTCAAGATAACACAAACAATACAAGAACAGAACAATAACAACATATATACATCATTTTCCAGCCCTATATACACCATCAAATACTACAAAACAGCCCAACACACCCCAATCTCTTCGTACACAAAACGACCACCGTAGTAGTGTCAAACGACCCGAAAATGTTATGACGAACGACCAGCCAACCACCCTACATTTATATGGTATTTATAAACCCCCTTCCTCCTCCAAAACTCCACAAAATAGTAGTAAAACACGCAGCCCAACAGCAACACAAAACAGTCCACAAAACAGTTCGCTACAAGTGAATAACTCGAACTCACGGCTTCCGATCACCGTCCCGTGAGTTCTTACAAGTATAGAACGACTTACCATGAATTTACAGAAGAAAAATTGGATGAAAGAGAGCAGTAAACTCACCTTATTTGTTGGATAACTCAGCTCTTATCTTGGTTCTTCAAACTCTAGGTTTTACCTCCAATTGGAACTTGAAAGGGAGAGAAAATCAATTAGGTTTGTGGGAAATTTTTGGGAGGATTCTTTGCAGAGCTTATGTCTGGTTATTATGCTCTATTTTAAGTCTAATATATGAAGAAAATAGGCCCTTAAAAGGCCTCTTTGGACGACCCTAAATGGCCCATTGTTGGGCTTTCATTTAAGCAAGTAGGTGACACACCAACTTGTCACCTAGCAGCTTGCGCAGTATTGCACAAATGCCCACATCTTTCTACTCCAATGTCGTATTGACAAACGGTTTAATGCGTTGAAAAATAGACTCATAGATCTTTAATTTGATGGGTAGAAAACCCCATAACTCTAAGTATATTGGGAGAAAATCGCAGTTACATTTGACCCAAAATTTCAGTAAAACTTATGAGTGTAACTTGTGATGACTTTCATCGACTTTTGTTTCACAACTCGCTTGACATTAAAACATAACACACGGATGTCATACGACTAATATAAATCATAACATAATCTCCTTATCATGTTAATCACCCTAGTCTCACCCCAAAGGTACATGTTATAACATTCCCAACCTGTCGACTTTCGACGAAACATTGTTTTATTTAATTGCTTTAGATTCTGAACTGTCCAACCCTCTTTGTACTTGTTGTTCATGACCTTCAATATTTGTAACCTCAGAGGTAACATGAGTAACTTACTTTATATACTTTTAAATATTATCTCATTTTTGGTCCTACATTAGTTTGCTTACGACGCATTTTTATGTACGAAAATATAGGGTGTAACACGCCCCGAACCTAGGAGCGAGACAAGCACCCGGTGCCTCACCTAACCTGGCGTACCAAATTGCGACTAAGGGACTCTGAACACATAATGTCATACTTTGGCCATGGGGCCACCTTGCAAGACAATTTGTGAAGCAAAATATAAAACTGAATGGAAACTAGCGCTAACTAAACATCAATATAAAGCTAGGCTGAAAAGGCCGTCATAGCTACTATATCTGACAAACCACCAAATTATACATACCAGGCCTACAAACCCAACATACTGCACTAACCAACAGGATATGTCTACAAGACTCTACTGATAGATGTACTATGATCGGAACAGGGCCCCGACCTACCCATAACATATATACAGATATACATAAGATGTATACAACACTCTAGACCTGGCAACTCCAAAAGACGTGGAGCTTACCGATCAGGCTGAACTCGGGAAACACCTACTGAGGAGATCTACTCGTCTGTCTATCTGAACCTGCATGCATGAAATGCAGCGTCCCCGGAAAAAGGGACGTCTGTACGAAATAATGTACCGAGTATGTAAGGCAATAACATAACTGAAAATCGAAACTGAATTGATAATATAATAACTGGAAGTAACTGGGAGTCAAAGATGATCTGGAGATATACTTACCTGCTGATAGTGACTCAACTCCTTCAATGTAGTAAGTAAAATAATTGTACGGCCTTATAAGGCTCGGTATATATAACTGCTGTGCCATAGTAGGCTCGCTCATAGGCGCTCGGCCATACTAGGCTATGTATCTCGACCATGCTGGGCTCGCTCATAGGCGCTCGGCCACAGTAGGCTCGGTATATAACTTTCCATCTGATCAGAGGTTGCCCAATAGGGGCCTGCCCATCGATTATAGCTCGATGGTAATGAAAATACTGTAATACTGTATATATAGGCTTGCTGCTCTCTTGACTGGAAGAAGACAATACTAAAATTGAATATAGAGTCTCGATAAGGAATAATATTGTAACTTATGAGACTAGAATAGTGTGAATAAATTCATGAATATGAACTTCTCTTTTTGTCTCATTACTATCACATGTAGCTACGAGATCATGCCAAAATGAAGGAAGGCTTAGCCTTAACATACCTTATCACAATCTTTCCAATCACCAAGTTGAACTCACCTCTTCGCACCTTAATCTACAAGAATGATAATAATACTATCATTAAGTTACGAAAGGTACAACTATCGCACAACGAACGACAAACCTATTTTGTATTAAAACGGGCAGCATCTCCCCTATAATCCTTACTTCCTCCAAATTCAAGATAACACCAACAATACAAGAACAGAACAATAACAACATATATACATCATTTTCAAGCCCTATATACACCATCAAATACTACAAAACAGCCCAACACACCCCAATCTCTTCGTACACAAAACGACCACCGTAGTAGTGTCAAACGACCCGAAAATGTTATGACGAACGACCAGCCAACCACCCTACATTTATATGGTGTTTATAAACCCCCTTCCTCCTCCAAAACTCCACAAAATAGTAGTAAAACACGCAGCCCAACAGCAACACAAAACAGTCCACAAAACTGTCCGCTACAAGTGAATAACTCGAACTCACGGCTTCCGATCACCGTCCCATGAGTTCTTACAAGTATAGAACGACTTACCATGAATTTACAGAAGAAAAATTGGATGAAAGAGAACAGTAAACTCACCTTATTTGTTGGATAACTCAGCTCTTATTTTGGTTCTTCAAACTCTAGGTTTTACCTCCAATTAGAACTTGAAAGGGAGAGAAAATCAATTAGGGTTTGTGGGAAATTTTTGGGAGGATTCTTTGCAGAGCTTATGTATGGTTATTATGCTCTATTTTAAGTCTAATATATGAAGAAAATAGGCCCTTAAAAGGCCTCCTTGGACGACCCGAAATGGCCCATTGTTGGGCTTTCATTTAAGCAAGTAGGTGACACACCTACTTGTCACCTAGCAGCTTGCGCAGTATCGCACAAATGCCCATATCTTTCTACTCCAATGTCGTATTGACGAACGGTTTAATGCGTTGGAAAATAGACTCATAGATATTTAATTTGATGGGTGGAACACCCCTTAACTCTAAGTATATTGGGAGACAATCGCAGTTACATTTGACCCAAAAGTTCAGTAAAACTTATGAGTGTAACTTGTGATGACTTTCATCGACTTTTGTTCCACAACTCGCTTGACATTAAAACATAACACACGGATGTCATACGACTAATATAAATCATAATATAATCTCCTTATCATGTTAATCACCCTAGTCTCACCCCAAAGGTACATGTTATAACATTCCCAACTTGTCGACTTTCGACGAAACATTGTTTTAATTAATTGCTTTAGATTCTGAACTGTCCAACCCTCTTTGTACTTGTTGTTCATGATCTTCAATATTTGTAACCTCAGAGGTAACATGAGTAACTTACTTTATGTACTTTTAAATATTATCTCATTTTTGGTCCTACATTAGTTTGCTTACGACGCATTTTTACGTACGAAAATATAGGGTGTAACACGCCCCGA
The DNA here is from genome assembly GCF_000715075.1 of Nicotiana tabacum. Classification (NCBI taxonomy): domain Eukaryota; kingdom Viridiplantae; phylum Streptophyta; class Magnoliopsida; order Solanales; family Solanaceae; genus Nicotiana; species Nicotiana tabacum. Next base: position 74,291,826 of record NC_134091.1, on the reverse strand, counting down.
ACCTAGGAGCGAGACAAGCACCCGGTGCCTCACCTAACCTGGCGTACCAAATTGCGACTAAGGGACTCTGAACACATAATGTCATACTTTGGCCATGGGGCCACCTTGCAAGACAATTTGTGAAGCAAAATATAAAACTGAATGGAAACTAGCGCTAACTAAACATCAATATAAAGCTAGGCTGAAAAGGCCGTCATAGCTACTACAGCTGACAAACCACCAAATTATACATACCAGGCCTACAAACCCAACATACTGCACTAACCAACAGGATATGTCTACAAGCCTCTACTGATAGATGTACTATGATCGAAACAGGGCCCCGACCTACCCATAACATATATACAGATATACATAAGATGTACACAACACTCTAGACCTGGCAACTCTGAAAGACGTGGAGCTTACCGATCAGGCTGAACTCGGGAAACACCTACTGAGGAGATCTACTCGTCTGTCTATCTGAACCTGCATGCATGAAATGCAGCGTCCCCGGAAAAGGGACGTCAGTACGAAATAATGTACCGAGTATGTAAGGCAATAACATAACTGAAAATCGAAACTGAATTGATAATATAATAACTGGAATTAACTGGGAGTCAAAGATGATCTGGAGATATACTTACCTGCTGATAGTGACTCAACTCCTTCAATGTAGTAAGTAAAATAATTGTACGGCCTTATAAGGCTCGGTATATATAACTGCTGTGCCATAGTAGGCTCGCTCATAGGCGCTCGGCCATACAAGGCTATGTATCTCGACCATACTGGGCTCGCTCATAGGCGCTCGGCCACAGTAGGCTCGGTATATAACTTTCCATCTGATCAGAGGTTGCCCAATAGGGGCCTGCCCATCGATTATAGCTCGATGGTAATGAAAATACTGTAATACTGTATATATAGGCTTGCTGCTCTCTTGACTGGAAGAAGACAATACTAAAATTGAATATAGAGTCTCGATAAGGAATAATATTGTAACTTATGAGACTAGAATAGTGTGAATAAATTCATGAATATGAACTTCTCTTTTTGTCTCATTACTAACCCATGTAGCTACGAGATCATGCCAAAATGAAGGAAGGCTTAGCCTTAACATACCTTATCACAATCTTTCCAATCACCAAGTTGAAATCACCTCTTCGCACCTTAATCTACAAGAATGATAATAATACTATCGTTAAGTTACGAAAGGTACAACTATTGCACAACGAACGACAAACCTATTTTGTATTAAAACGGGCAGCATCTCCCCTATAATCCTTACTTCCTCCAAATTCAAGATAACACAAACAATACAAGAACAGAACAATAACAACATATATACATCATTTTCCAGCCCTATATACACCATCAAATACTACAAAACAGCCCAACACACCCCAATCTCTTCGTACACAAAACGACCACCGTAGTAGTGTCAAACGACCCGAAAATGTTATGACGAACGACCAGCCAACCACCCTACATTTATATGGTGTTTATAAACCCCCTTCCTCCTCCAAAACTCCACAAAATAGTAGTAAAACACGCAGCCCAACAGCAACACAAAACAGTCCACAAAACTGTCCGCTACAAGTGAATATCTCGAACTCACAGCTTCCGATCACCGTCCCGTGAGTTCTTACAAGTATAGAGCTACTTACCATGAATTTACAGAAGAAAAATTGGATGAAAGAGAGCAGTAAACTCACCTTATTTGTTGGATAACTCAGCTCTTATTTTGGTTCTTCAAACTCTAGGTTTTACCTCCAATTGGAACTTGAAAGGGAGAGAAAATCAATTAGGGTTTGTGGGAAATTTTTGGGAGGATTCTTTGCAGAGCTTATGTCTGGTTATTATGCTCTATTTTTAGTCTAATATTTGAAGAAAATAGGCCCTTAAAAGGCCTCTTTGGACGACCCGAAATGGCCAATTGTTGGGCTTTCATTTAAGCAAGTAGGTGACACACCTACTTGTCACCTAGCAGCTTGCGCAGTATCGCACAAATGCCCATATCTTTCTACTCCAATGTCTTATTGACAAACGGTTTAATGCGTTGGAAAATAGACTCATAGATATTTAATTTGATGGGTGGAACACCCCATAACTCTAAGTATATTGGGAGAAAATCGCAGTTACATTTGACCCAAAATTTCAGTAAAACTTATGAGTGTAACTTGTGATGACTTTCATCGACTTTTGTTCCACAACTCGCTTGACATTAAAACATAACACACGGATGTCATACGACTAATATAAATCATAACATAATCTCCTTATCATGTTAATCACCCTAGTCTCACCCCAAAGGTACATGTTATAACATTCCCAACTTGTCGACTTTCGACGAAACATTGTTTTATTTAATTGCTTTAGCTTCTGAACTGTCCAACCCTCTTTGTACTTGTTGTTCATGATCTTCAATATTTGTAACCTCAGAGGTAACATGAGTAACTTACTTTATATACTTTTAAATATTATCTCATTTTTGGTCCTACATTAGTTTGCTTACGACGCATTTTTACGTACGAAAATATAGGGTGTAACACGCCCCGAACCTAGGAGCGAGACAAGCACCCGGTGCCTCACCTAACCTGGCGTACCAAATTGCGACTAAGGGACTCTGAACACATAATGTCATACTTTGGCCATGGGGCCACCTTGCAAGACAATTTGTGAAGCAAAATATAAAACTGAATGGAAACTAGCGCTAACTAAACATCAATATAAAGCTAGGCTGAAAAGGCCGTCATAGCTACTACAGCTGACAAACCACCAAATTATACATACCAGGCCTACAAACCCAACATACTGCACTAACCAACAGGATATGTCTACAAGCCTCTACTGATAGATGTACTATGATCGGAACAGGGCCCCGACCTACCCATAACATATATACAGGTATACATAAGATGTACACAACACTCTAGACCTGGCAACTCCGAAAGACGTGGAGCTTACCGATCAGGCTGAACTCGGGAAACACCTACTGAGGAGATCTACTCGTCTCTCTATCTGAACCTGCATGCATGAAATGCAGCGTCCCCGGAAAAGGGACGTCAGTACAAAATAATGTACCGAGTATGTAAGGCAATAACATAACTGAAAATCGAAACTGAACTGATAATATAATAACTGGAAGTAACTGGGAGTCAAAGATGATCTGGAGATATACTTACCTGCTGATAGTGACTCAACTCCTTCAATGTAGTAAGTAAAATAATTGTACGGCCTTATAAGGCTCGGTATATATAACTGCTGTGCCATAGTAGGCTCGCTCATAGGCGCTCGGCCATACTAGGCTATGTATCTCGACCATGATGGGCTCGCTCATAGGCGCTCGGCCACAGTAGGCTCGGTATATAACTTTCCATCTGATCAGAGGTTGCCCAATAGGGGCCTGCCCATCGATTATAGCTCGATGGTAATGAAAATACTGTAATACTGTATATATAGGCTTGCTGCTCTCTTGACTGGAAGAAGACAATACTAAAATTGAATATAGAGTCTCGATAAGGAATAATATTGTAACTTATGAGACTAGAATAGTGTGAATAAATTCATGAATATGAACTTCTCTTTTTGTCTCATTACTATCACATGTAGCTACGAGATCATGCCAAAATGAAGGAAAGCTTAGCCTTAACATACCTTATCACAATCTTTCCAATCACCAAGTTGAACTCACCTCTTCGCACCTTAATCTACAAGAATGATAATAATACTATCGTTAAGTTACGAAAGGTACAACTATCGCACAACGAACGACAAACCTATTTTGTATTAAAACAGGCAGCATCTCCCCTATAATCCTTACTTCCTCCAAATTCAAGATAACACCAACAATACAAGAACAGAACAATAACAAAATATATACATCATTTTCCAGCCCTATATACACCATCAAATACTACAAAACAGCCCAACACACCCCAATCTCTTCGTACACAAAACGACCACCATAGTAGTGTCAAACGACCCGAAATTGTTATGACGAACGACCAGCCAACCACCCTACATTTATATGGTGTTTATAAACCCCCTTCCTCCTCCAAAACTCCATAAAATAGTAGTAAAACACGCAGCCCAACAGCAACACAAAACAGTCCACAAAACAGTCCGCTACAAGTGAATAACTCGAACTCACGGCTTCCGATCACCGTCCCGTGAGTTCTTACAAGTATAGAACGACTTACCATGAATTTACAGAAGAAAAATTGGATGAAAGAGAGCAGTAAACTCACCTTATTTGTTGGATAACTCAGCTCTTATCTTGGTTCTTCAAACTCTAGGTTTTACCTCCAATTGGAACTTGAAAGGGAGAGGAAATCAATTAGGTTTGTGGGAAATTTTTGGGAGGATTCTTTGCAGAGCTTATGTCTGGTTATTATGCTCTATTTTAAGTCTAATATATGAAGAAAATAGGCCCTTAAAAGGCCTCTTTGGACGACCCGAAATGGCCCATTGTTGGGCTTTCATTTAAGCAAGTAGGTGACACACCTACTTGTCACCTAGCAGCTTGCGCAGTATCGCACAAATGCCCATATCTTTCTACTCCAATGTCGTATTGACGAACGGTTTAATGCGTTGGAAAATAGACTCATAGATCTTTAATTTGATGGGTGGAAAACCCCATAACTCTAAGTATATTGGGAGAAAATTGCAGTTATATTTGACCCAAAATTTCAGTAAAACTTATGAGTGTAACTTGTGATGACTTTCATCGACTTTTGTTCCACAACTCGCTTGACATTAAAACATAACACACGGATGTCATACGACTAATATAAAACATAACATAATCTCCTTATCATGTTAATCACCCTAGTCTCACCCCAAAGGTACATGTTATAACATTCCCAACTTGTCGACTTTCGACGAAACATTGTTTTATTTAATTGCTTTAGCTTCTGAACTGTCCAACCCTCTTTGTACTTGTTGTTCATGATCTTCAATATTTGTAACCTCAGAGGTAACATGATTAACTTACTTTATATACTTTTAAATATTATCTCATTTTTGGTCCAACATTAGTTTGCTTACGATGCATTTTTACGTACGAAAATATAGGGTGTAACACGTCCCGAACCTAGGAGCGAGACAAGCACCCGGTGCCTCACCTAACCTGGCGTACCAAATTGCGACTAAGGGACTCTAAACACATAATGTCATACTTTGGCCATGGGGCCACCTTGCAAGACAATTTGTGAAGAAAAATATAAAACTGAATGGAAACTAGCGCTAACTAAACATCAATATAAAGCTAGGCTGAAAAGGCCGTCATAGCTACTACAGCTGACAAACCACCAAATTATACATACCAGGCCTACAAACTCAACATACTGCACTAACCAACAGGATATGTCTACAAGCCTCTACTGATAGATATACTATGATCGGAACAGGGCCCCGACCTACCCATAACATATATACAGATATACATAAGATGTACACAACACTCTAGACCTGGAAACTCCGAAAGACGTGGAGCTTACCGATCAGGCTGAACTCGGGAAACACCTACTGAGGAGATCTACTCGTCTATCTATCTGAACCTGCATGCATGAAATGCAGCGTCCCCGGAAAAAGGGACGTCAGTACGAAATAATGTACCGAGTATGTAAGGCAATAACATAACTGAAAATCGAAACTGAACTGATAATATAATAACTGGAAGTAACTGGGAGTCAAAGATGATCTGGAGATATACTTACCTGCTGATGGTGACTCAACTCCTTCAATGTAGTAAGTAAAATAATTGTACGGCCTTATAAGGCTCGGTATACATAACTGCTGTGCCATAGTAGGCTCGCTCATAGGCGCTCGGCCATACTAGGCTATGTATCTCGACCATGCTGGGCTCGCTCATAGGCGCTCGGCCACAGTAGGCTCGGTATATAACTTTCCATCTGATCAGAGGTTGCCCAATAGGGGCCTGCCCATCGATTATAGCTCGATAGGTAATGAAAATACTGTAATACTGTATATATAGGCTTGCTGCTCTCTTGACTGGAAGAAGACAATACTAAAATTGAATATAGAGTCTCGATAAGGAATAATATTGTAACTTATGAGACTAGAATAGTGTGAATAAATTCATGAATATGAACTTCTCTTTTTGTCTCATTACTATCACATGTAGCTACGAGATCATGCCAAAATTAAGGAAGGCTTAGCCTTAACATACCTTATCACAATCTTTCCAATAACCAAGTTGAACTCACCTCTTCGCACCTTAATCTACAAGAATGATAATAATACTATCATTAAGTTACGAAAGGTACAACTATCGCACAACGAACGACAAACCTATTTTGTATTAAAACGGGCAGCATCTCCCCTATAATCCTTACTTCCTCCAAATTCAAGATAACACCAACAATACAAGAACAGAACAATAACAACATATATACATCATTTTCCAGCCCTATATACACCATCAAATACTACAAAACAGCCCAACACACCCCAATCTCTTCGTACACAAAACGACCACCGTAGTAGTGTCAAACGACCCGAAAATGTTATGACGAACGACCAGCCAACCACCCTACATTTATATGGTGTTTATAAACCCCCTTCCTCCTCCAAAACTCCACAAAATAGTAGTAAAACACGCAGCCCAACAGCAACACAAAACAGTCCACAAAACTGTCCGCTACAAGTGAATATCTCGAACTCACAGCTTCCGATCACCGTCCCGTGAGTTCTTACAAGTATAGAGCGACTTACCATGAATTTACAGAAGAAAAATTGGATGAAAGAGAGCAGTAAACTCACCTTATTTGTTGGATAACTCAGCTCTTATTTTGGTTCTTCAAACTCTAGGTTTTACCTCCAATTGGAACTTGAAAGGGAGAGAAAATCAATTAGGGTTTGTGGGAAATTTTTGGGAGTATTCTTTGCAGAGCTTATGTCTGGTTATTATGCTCTATTTTTAGTCTAATATTTGAAGAAAATAGGCCCTTAAAAGGCCTCTTTGGACGACCCGAAATGGCCCATTGTTGGGCTTTCATTTAAGCAAGTAGGTGACACACCTACTTGTCACCTAGCAGCTTGCGCAGTATCGCACAAATGCCCATATCTTTCTACTCCAATGTCTTATTGACAAACGGTTTAATGCGTTGGAAAATAGACTCATAGATATTTAATTTGATGGGTGGAACACCCCATAACTCTAAGCATATTGGGAGAAAATCGCAGTTACATTTGACCCAAAATTTCAGTAAAACTTATGAGTGTAACTTGTGATGACTTTCATCGACTTTTGTTCCACAACTCGCTTGACATTAAAACATAACACACGGATGTCATACGACTAATATAAAACATAACATAATCTCCTTATCATGTTAATCACCCTAGTCTCACCCCAAAGGTACATGTTATAACATTCCCAACTTGTCGACTTTCGACGAAACATTGTTTTATTTAATTGCTTTAGCTTCTGAACTGTCCAACCCTCTTTGTACTTGTTGTTCATGATCTTCAATATTTGTAACCTCAGAGGTAACATGATTAACTTACTTTATATACTTTTAAATATTATCTCATTTTTGGTCCTACATTAGTTTGCTTACGACGCATTTTTACGTACGAAAATATAGGGTGTAACACGTCCCGAACCTAGGAGCGAGACAAGCACCCGGTGCCTCACCTAACCTGGCGTACCAAATTGCGACTAAGGGACTCTAAACACATAATGTCATACTTTGGCCATGGGGCCGCCTTGCAAGACAATTTGTGAAGCAAAATATAGAACTGAATGGAAACTAGCGCTAACTAAACATAAATATAAAGCTAGGCTGAAAAGGCCGTCATAGCTACTACAGCTGACAAACCACCAAATTATACATACCAGGCCTACAAACCCAACATACTGCACTAACCAACAGGATATGTCTACAAGCCTCTACTGATAGATGTACTATGATCGGAACAGGGCCCCGACCTACCCATAACATATATACAGATATACATAAGATGTACACAACACTCTAGACCTGGCAACTCCGAAAGACGTGGAGCTTACCGATCGGCTGAACTCGGGAAACACCTACTGAGGAGATCTACTCGTCTGTCTATCTGAACCTGCATGCATGAAATGCAGCGTCCCCGGAAAAGGGACGTTAGTACGAAATAATGTACCGAGTATGTAAGGCAATAACATAACTGAAAATCGAAACTGAACTGATAATATAATAACTGGAAGTAACTGGGAGTCAAAGATGATCTGGAGATATACTTACCTGCTGATAGTGACTCAACTCCTTCAATGTAGTAAGTAAAATAATTGTACGGCCTTATAAGTCTCGGTATATATAACTGCTGTGCCATAGTAGGCTCGCTCATAGGCGCTCGGCCATACTAGGCTATGTATCTCGACCATGCTGGGCTCGCTCATAGGCGCTCGGCCACAGTAGGCTCGGTATATAACTTTCCATCTGATCAGAGATTGCCCAATAGGGGCCTGCCCATCGATTATAGCTCGATGGTAATGAAAATACTGTAATACTGTATATATAGGCTTGCTGCTCTCTTGACTGGAAGAAGACAATACTAAAATTGAATATAGAGTCTCGATAAGGAATAATATTGTAACTTATGAGACTAGAATAGTGTGAATAAATTCATGAATATGAACTTCTCTTTTTGTCTCATTACTATCACATGTAGCTACGAGATCATGCCAAAATGAAGGAAGGCTTAGCCTTAACATACCTTATCACAATATTTCCAATCACCAAGTTGAACTCACCTCTTCGCACCTTAATCTACAAGAATGATAATAATACTATCGTTAAGTTACGAAAGGTACAACTATCGCACAACGAACGACAAACTTATTTTGTATTAAAACGGGCAGCATCTCCCCTATAATCCTTACTTCCTCCAAATTCAAGATAACACCAACAATACAAGAACAGAACAATAACAACATATATACATCATTTTCTAGCCCTATATACACCATCAAATACTACAAAACAGCCCAACACACTCCAATCTCTTCGTACACAAAACGACCACCGTAGCAGTGTCAAACGACCTGAAATTGTTATGACGAACGACCAGCCAACCACCCTACATTTATATGGTGTTTATAAACCCCCTTCCTCCTCCAAAACTCCACAAAATAGTAGTAAAACACGCAGCCCAACAGAAACACAAAACAGTCCACAAAACAGTCCGCTACAAGTGAATAACTCGAACTCACGGCTTCCGATCACCGTCCCGTGAGTTCTTACAAGTATAGAACGACTTACCATGAATTTACAGAAGAAAAATTGGATGAAAGAGAGCAGTAAACTCACCTTATTTGTTGGATAACTCAGCTCTTATCTTGGTTCTTCAAACTCTAGGTTTTACCTCCAATTGGAACTTGAAAGGGAGAGAAAATCAATTAGGTTTGTGGGAAATTTTTGGGAGGATTCTTTGCAGAGCTTATGTCTGGTTATTATGCTCTATTTTAAGTCAAATATATGAAGAAAATAGGCCCTTAAAAGGCCTCTTTGGAGGACCCGAAATGGCCCATTGTTGGGCTTTCATTTAAGCAAGTAGGTGACACACCTACTTGTCACCTAGCCGCTTGCGCAGTATCGCACAAATACCCATATCTTTCTATTCCAATGTCGTATTGACAAACGGTTTAATGCGTTGTAAAATAGACTCATAGATCTTTAATTTGATGGGTGGAACACCCCATAAATCTAAGTATATTGGGAGAAAAGCACAGTTACATTTGACCCAAAATTTCAGTAAAACTTATGAGTGTAACTTGTGATGACTTTCATCGACTTTTGTTCCACAACTCGCTTGACATTAAAACATAACATACGGATGTCATACGACTAATATAAATCATAACATAATCTCCTTATCATGTTAATCACCCTAGTATCACCCCAAAGGTACATGTTATAACATTCCCAACTTGTCGACTTTCGACGAAACATTATTTTATTTAATTGCTTTAGCTTCTGAAATGTCCAACCCTCTTTGTACTTGTTGTTCATGATCTTCAATATTTGTAACCTCAGAGGTAACATGATTAACTTACTTTATATACTTTTAAATATTATCTCATTTTTGGTCCAACATTAGTTTGCTTACGATGCATTTTTACGTACGAAAATATAGGGTGTAACACGCTCCGAACCTAGGAGCTAGACAAGCACCCGGTGCCTCACCTAACCTGGCGTACCAAATTGCGACTAAGGGACTCTGAACACATAATGTCATACTTTGGCCATGGGGCCACCTTGCAATACAATTTGTGAAGCAAAATATAAAACTGAATGGAAACTAGCGCTAACTAAACATCAATATAAAGCTAGGCTGAAAAGGCCGTCATAGCTACTACAGCTGACAAACCACCAAATTATACATACCAGGCCTACAAACTCAACATACTGCACTAACCAACAGGATATGTCTACAAGCCTCTACTGATAGATATACTATGATCGGAACAGGGCCCCGACCTACCCATAACATATATACAGATATACATAAGATGTACACAACACTCTAGACCTGGCAACTCCGAAAGACGTGGAGCTTACCGATCAGGCTGAACTCGGGAAACACCTACTGAGGAGATCTACTCGTCTGTCTATCTGAACCTGCATGCATGAAATGCAGCGTCCCCGGAAAAGGGACGTCAGTACGAAATAATGTACCGAGTATGTAAGGCAATAACATTACTGAAAATCGAAACTGAACTGATAATATAATAACTGGAAGTAGCTGGGAGTCAAAGATGATCTGGAGATATACTTACCTGCTGATAGTGACTCAACTCCTTCAATGTAGTAAGTAAAATAATTGTACGGCCTTATAAGGCTCGGTATATATAACTGCTGTGCCATAGTAGGCTCGCTCATAGGCGCTCGGCCATACTAGGCTATGTATCTCGACCATGCTGGGCTCGCTCATAGGCGCTCGGCCACAGTAGGCTCGGTATATAACTTTCCATCTGATCAGAGGTTGCCCAATAGGGGCCTGCCCATCGATTATAGCTCGATGGTAATAAAAATACTGTAATACTGTATATATAGGCTTGCTGCTCTCTTGACTGGAAGAAGACAATACTAAAATTGAATATAGAGTCTCGATAAGGAATAATATTGTAACTTATGAGACTAGAATAGTGTGAATAAATTCATGAATATGAACTTCTCTTTTTGTCTCATTACTAACACATGTAGCTACGAGATCATGCCAAAATGAAGGAAGGCTTAGCCTTAACATACCTTATCACAATCTTTCCAATCACCAAGTTGAACTCACCTCTTCGCACCTTAATCTACAAGAATGATAATAATACTATCGTTAAGTTACGAAAGGTACAACTATCGCACAACGAACGACAAACCTATTTTGTATTAAAACGGGCAGCATCTCCCCTATAATCCTTACTTCCTCCAAATTCAAGATAACACCAACAATACAAGGACAGAACAATAACAACATATATACATCATTTTCCAGCCCTATATACACCATCAAATACTACAAAACAGCCCAGCACACCCCAATCTCTTCGTACACAAAACGACCACCGTAGTAGTGTCAAACGACCCGAAAATGTTATGACGAACGACCAGCCAACCATCCTACATTTATATGGTGTTTATAAACCCCCTTCCTCCTCCAAAACTCCACAAAATAGTCCGCTACAAGTGAATAACTCGAACTCACGGCTTCCGATCACCGTCCCGTGAGTTCTTACAAGTATAGAACGACTTACCATGAATTTACAGAAGAAAAATTGGATGAAAGAGAGCAGTAAACTCACCTTATTTGTTGGATAACTCAGCTCTTATCTTGGTTCTTCAAACTCTAGGTTTTACCTCCAATTGGAACTTGAAAGGGAGAGAAAATCAATTAGGGTTTGTGGGAAATTTTTGGGAGGATTCTTTGCAGAGCTTATGTCTGGTTATTATGCTCTATTTTAAGTCTAATATATGAAGAAAATAGGCCCTTAAAAGGCCTCTTTGGACGACCCGAAATGGCCCATTTTTGGGCTTTCATTTAAGCAAGTAGGTGACACACCTACTTGTCACCTAGCAGCTTGCGCAGTATCGCACAAATGCCTATATCTTTCTACTCCAATGTCGTATTGACAAACGGTTTAATGCGTTGGAAAATAGACTCATAGATCTTTAATTTGATGGGTGGAACACCCCATAACTCTAAGTATATTGGGAGAAAATCGCAGTTACATTTGACCCAAAATTTCAGTAAAACTTATGAGTGTAACTTGTGATGACTTTCATCGACTTTTGTTCCACAACTCGCTTGACATTAAAACATAACACACGGATGTCATACGACTAATATAAATCATAACATAATCTCCTTATCATGTTAATTGCCCTAGTCTTACCCCAAAGGTACATGTTATAATATTCCCAACTTGTCGACTTTCGACGAAACATTGTTTTATTTAATTGCTTTAGCTTCTGAACTGTCCAACCCTCTTTGTACTTGTTGTTCATGATCTTCAATATTTGTAACCTCAGAGGTAACATGATTAACTTACTTTATATACTTTTAAATATTATCTCATTTTTGGTCCTACATTAGTTTGCTTACGACACATTTTTACGTACGAAAATATAGGGTATAACATCACTCCCCCCTTGGGAACATTCGTCCTCGGATGTTTACTCTTAGAGACTTTGGAAAATTTTGCCAAAGTATCCTTCGTACACTAGGTTAAAACCAACCTGCACGTAGCCAGAAACATACTATGCATGCCACACATGGCAATCTTTATAAATAGCAGCAATTTGCCTCACCGACCGTAAATCATAAATATTGAAAGTGAAAAATAAAAGCTTACCTGATGACCTACTAGCCTACATAGAGCTATGTTGTAGCATCCCATCTCGAACCATATCTTCAGTTTGAAATAGGTGGGGGTATTTAGACTTCATTTCTTCCTCTGATTCCCACATCATCTCTTCTACATTCTCGCTCCTCCATAAAACCTTTACGGAAGCTACCTCCTTATTTCGTAGATTGCGGATTTGTCGGTCTAGGATGGCAACTGGAATTTCCTCGTATGACAAGTCCTCTGTAATCTGTACATCATCCGTAGGCACCACTCGGGTAGGATCTCCAATGCACTTCCGTAGCTTAGATACGTGAAAAACCGGATGGACAGACTCCAATTCTGAGGGCAACTCTAACTCATAAGCTACTTGGCCCACTCTCCGAATGATCCTATAAGGCCCAATATACCGTGGGCTAAGCTTGCCTTTCTTGCCAAACCTCATCACGCCCTTCATAGGTGATACCTTTAAGAATGCCCAGTCATTAATCCTGAACTCTAAGTCTCGTCGCCGCACGTCAGAATATGACTTCTGACGACTCTGAGCTGCCAACAGTCGCTCCCGGATAAGCTTTACTTTCTCTATGGCCTATTGAACCAGGTCTGGCCCATATAACCCAGATTCCCCAACATCAAACCACCCTATAAGAGATCTGCACTTACGCCCATACAAAGCCTCGTACGGAGCCATCTGAATACTGGAGTGGTAACTGTTATTATATGCAAACTCGACAAGAGGTAGATGTTCATTCCCAACTTGTCGACTTTCGACGAAACATTGTTTTATTTAATTGCTTTAGCTTCTGAACTGTCCAACCCTCTTTGTACTTGTTGTTAATGATCTTCAATATTTGTAACCTGTGAGGTAACATGATTAACTTACTTTATATACTTTTAAATATTATCTCATTTTTGGTCCTACATTAGTTTGCTTACGACGCATTTTTACGTACGAAAATATAAACCTAGGAGCGAGACAAGCACCCGGTGCCTCACCTAACCTGGCGTACCAAATTGCGACTAAGGGACTTTGAACACATAATGTCATACTTTGGCCATGGGACCACCTTGCAAGACAATTTGTGAAGCAAAATATAAAACTGAATGGAAACTAGCGCTAACTAAACATCAATATAAAGCTAGGCTGAAAAGGCCGTCATAGCTACATAAGCTGACAAACCACCAAATTATACATACCAGGCCTACAAACCCAACATACTGCACTAACCAACAGGATATGTCTACAAGCCTCTACTGATAGATGTACTATGATCAGAACAGGGCCCCGACCTACCCATAACATATATACAGATATACATAAGATGTACACAACACTCTAGACCTGGCAACTCCGAAAGACGTGGAGCTTACCGATCAGGCTGAACTCGGGAAACACCTACTGAGGAGATCTACTCGTCTGTCTATCTGAACCTGCATGCATGAAATGCAGCGTCCCCGGAAAAGGGATGTCAGTACGAAATAATATACCGAGTATGTAAGGCAATAACATAACTGAAAATCGAAACTGAACTGATAATATAATAACTGGAAGTAACTGGGAGTCAAAGATGATCTGGAGATATACTTACCTGCTGATAGTGACTCAACTCCTTCAATGTAGTAAGTAAAATAATTGTACGGCCTAATAAGGCTCGGTATATATAACTGATGTGCCATAGTAGGCTCGCTCATAGGCGCTCGGCCATACTAGGCTATGTATCTCGACCATGCTGGGCTCGCTCATAGGCGCTCGGCCACAGTAGGCTCGGTATATAACTTTCCATATGATCAGAGGTTGCCCAATAGTGGCCTGCCCATCGATTATAGCTCGATGGTAATGAAAATACTGTAATACTGTATATATAGGCTTGCTGCTCTCTTGACTGGAAAAAGACAATACTAAAATTGAATATAGAGTCTCGATAAGGAATAATATTGTAACTTATGAGACTAGAATAGTGTGAATAAATTCATGAATATGAACTTCTCTTTTTGTCTCATTACTAACACATGTAGCTACGAGATCATGCCAAAATGAAGGAAGGCTTAGCCTTAACATACCTTATCACAATCTTTCCAATCACCAAGTTGAACTCACCTCTTCGCACCTTAATCTACAAGAATGATAATAATACTATCGTTAAGTTACGAAAGGTACAACTATCGCACAACGAACGACAAACCTATTTTGTATTAAAACGGGCAGCATCTCCCCTATAATCCTTACTTCCTCCAAATTCAAGATAACACCAACAATACAAGAACAGAACAATAACAACATATATACATCATTTTCCAGCCCTATATACACCATCAAATACTACAAAACAGCCCAACACACCCCAATCTCTTCGTACACAAAACGACCACCGTAGTAGTGTCAAACGACCCGAAAATGTTATGACGAACGACCAGCCAACCACCCTACATTTATATGGTGTTTATAAACCCCCTTCCTCCTCCAAAACTCCACAAAATAGTAGTAAAACACGCAGCCCAACAGCAACACAAAACAGTCCACAAAACAGTCCGCTACAAGTGAATAACTCGAACTCACGGCTTCCGATCACCGTCCCGTGAGTTCTTACAAGTATAGAACGACTTACCATGAATTTACAGAAGAAAAATTGGATGAAGGAGAGCAGTAAACTCACCTTATTTGTTGGATAACTCAGATATTATCTTGGTTCTTCAAACTCTAGGTTTTACCTCCAATTGGAACTTGAAAGGGAGAGAAAATCAATTAGGGTTTGTGGGAAATTTTTGGGAGGATTCGTTGCAGAGCTTATGTCTGGTTATTATGCTCTATTTTAAGTCTAATATATGAAGAAAATAGGCCCTTAAAAGGCTTCTTTGGACGACCCGAAATGGCCCATTTTTGGGCTTTCATTTAAGCAAGTAGGTGACACACCTACTTGTCACCTAGCAGCTTGCGCAGTATCGCACAAACGCCCATATCTTTCTACTCCAATGTCGTATTGACAAACGGTTTAATGCGTTGGAAAATAGACTCATAGATCTTTAATTTGATGGGTGGAACACCCCATAAATCTAAGTATATTGGGAGAAAAGCACAGTTACATTTGACCCAAAATTTCAGTAAAACTTATGAGTGTAACTTGTGATGACTTTCATCGACTTTTGTTCCACAACTCGCTTGACATTAAAACATAACACACGGATGTCATACGACTAATATAAATCATAACATAATCTCCTTATCATGTTAATCACCCTAGTCTCACCCCAAAGGTACATGTTATAACATTCCCAACTTGTCGACTTTCGACGAAACATTGTTTTATTTAATTGCTTTAGCTTTTGAACTGTCCAACCCTCTTTGTACTTGTTGTTCATGATCTTCAATATTTGTAACCTCAGAGGTAACATGATTAACTTACTTTATATACTTTTAAATATTATCTCATTTTTTGTCCTACATTAGTTTGCTTCCGACGCATTTTTACGTACGAAAATATAGGGTGTAACAGCTTATTTGCGGTAAACTAGTCGATCAAGGGTGCAGTCGACGGTCCCGTGCCTTTCACTCTCAAGTTTATCACTTGAGAGTACCAGTCTAGACCTTTCTAGAAACCATACTCCGATTTGAAATATACATGCATCATGCTAAACCTAGTATGGATTGAGATGTCATTGATGTAACAACCCGCTTAGATGAACCTTGTCCAAAGTCCAACGGGATTTCCATAATCCCAAAGGCACCATCATATTATGTGCATTGCTTGGAGAAAACGGTCAACATACTGATCATTAGTGCGTAAATAGTCGAATATGGAGGGGGAGAGGGATAACTTTTATTTGTTTGCAAAAAATGAAGCACGAAATCCCAGGTTCGGTATGGTCCAGAATATCCCGCCTTTGCTAATTGACTAGTGGAAAGACCTTGCACCCTGTGAATGAAACCATGTGAGGAGAGTACTTGGTGACCTGCCATCTTTGATGAACATTCGACCAAATAGGGAACTGATCGAGGCTGCTACCATGTTCTGGGATGAGAAGAGAGTTATTTTTTGATTTGGAAATATAAAAATGACTCCTCTCCTAGAAGAAATAGGGGGGTTAACCAAGTTACCATGGAATAGTCCAGGACTATTGATGCCAGAGAATCGCACTCCACGCGGTTTTCTGAAGATGTTTGGTTTTAAGAAGAAGGATGAGTTGGTGTGTCTAAAGAAATCATACATCCCCTTTGAATTTCTCGATGAGCGTTATGGGCATAGCACATCATATCGCCTTCATCATGAGGAGCTAGCCATTATCTCTTTGGGATGGGTGCACCGCCGGGTTTATGTTTTCATAGTCTGTTTCTTAGGTTTGTTGATCTTTCCGATGCAAGGGGGAAGAATTCATACTCGCCTAGCCATGGTCGCCAGGACCTTAATGGAGGGTATCGAGGGATAAAAGTACACTATCATCCCGATGATCTTAGCTGAGATGTACCGTGCTCTGGATCGGTGAAAGCATGGGTCCGGATACTTTGAGGTTTGTAATCTCTTACTACAAGTTTGACTTCTGGAACACTTTCAGAGGGGTGATTATCGCCAAGAGCTTCTACGAAGGCCACTGTGTTACTACCCATATTTTTGTATGTGGAAGTTCGCCATAAATAAATTGATAAAAGCTCAAAAATGAGATGTTACATCCCTTATTTGTTTTGTACGTTAAAGTTTCGTCGTAAGTTAATCAACGTAAGCTCGGGAATTAGATTATTTTGAGATTATACGTATTATGTTATTTAAAACAAGGGATAAGTAAATTCGTGAAGGCGAGAGGGTAAGCGAATCGACGTAATCGACGGAAATGAGTTTCGTCAAAGTTTGGCATTTTGGGATAAAATACGGCTCGAGTTAAAATACCCGGTATTTATGGACTAGTGCCATACAAGGTATAACATGACCATGATAGTAAGATGTATAAAGTATGACAAAAGTGAGTAGTATTTTATATAATTTGAGATAAATATTAATTATGTGGATATTTAGTTAATTGTGGAATTTTGGTGGAAGATTAACCATGTAATTAAGGAAATGGGTGGATAAACTTTGGATAAGCTTAAATCCACCCCAATGTGGCAGCAACCCATGTCTAAAGTAATGACTATTGAATTACAAAACAAGGTGTCATATTTGGAGGAAATTGTTGGCCAAGTAAGCCTTATAAAGTGGGTACCACATCCATTATAATAATAGATATCTCTAACAAAGAGAGATGATATGAAATGTGAGATTTCCATAAGAAATTTTCAGCAAGGTTCATTCCCTATTTCAAAAATGAAAGTATACTATGCACTTAGCCCTCAAAAACGTGGAAAGAATGACTATGTTAGTCATCTTTACAAATTGTGTTCAACTGATATCAAAAATCCATTTTTGGAGGAGATTTTGGGGTTCATATGGGACTTTATGTTAAAATAGCAACGACAGTTCTTAAAATTATGAAGAAATTCATACGAAATTGTACTGCGTAATAGCAACGGGATTTTGCTATTCTAAGGGAGTACGGTGCAATCTTTTCCAAGAATATCATACGGATTTTTTTCCAACTCCAGGTATGTTAAGGCTAAGCCCTTTCTTCATTTTGGCATGATCTCATAATTACACGAGTTTGATAATGAGGCATAAAGAAAAATTCATATCCTAGAATTTACGTATATGTTCCTAGTCTTGTAAGTTATAGTTTATATCCAATTGAGTATTTCTTTATTTCCAGTCATGAGAGCAGAGAATCTATATATACAGTATTGCAGTATTTTCATTATCATCGAGCTAGGACCCTATTGGGCGACCTCTGATCAGATGGTAAGTTATATATCAAGCCTACTGTGGTCGAATGCCTATGAGAGAGCCCAGTTGGCCGAGATACAGAGCCTAGTATGGCCGAGCGCCTATAAGCGAGCCTACTACAGCAGAACAGTTATATATATACCGAGCCTTATAAGGCCGAACAACTATTTTACTTACTATATTGAGAGAGTTGAGTAAGTATCAGCAGGTAAGCATATCTTCAGATTATCACTGACTTCCAGTTGCTTTCAGTTATTATATTATCAGTTCAATTTCAGCTTTCAGTATAGTGCCTTACATACTCGGTACATTATTTCCTACCGACGTTCCTTTTTGCTTGGGGAAGCTGCGTTTCATACCCGCAGGTCTCGATAGACAGGTCGAGAGTCCTCCAAGTAGGCGATCAGCTCAGCAGAAGATATTGGTGCACTCCATTTGCTCCGGAGTTGCTTGTTTGGTCAGTATGATTTAGATGTGTATAGTTTGGTATGGCGAGGCTCTGTCCTGACCTTTATGACAATTATGTGGCCGTATCCGGCCTATGTTTTGAGATTATAAATGATCATGTTGGCCTATTAGGGCCGTATCTCACGTGTATATGATGAGATAATAAGAAAGATATGTTATGTTGGTACTCGGTTGAGTAAGGTACCAGTTGCCCGTCGCGGCCCATCAGTTTGGGTCGTGAAAAAAGTGGTATCAGAGCAATTCTGTCCTAGGGAGTCTACAAGTCGTGTCTAGTAGAGTCTTGTTTATGGGTGTGTCGTGCACCACACTTATAAGCAGGAGGCTACAGGGCATTTAAGACTGTCACTCTTTTTTCTTACTCTAGATCGTGTGGTAGAGCTCAGTTGTAAGAACTCAATTTCCTAAACTCTATCTTATTCATAGTACGATGATACCTACATCCAGAAAGATGGTTGGTAGAGATATAGCTGTGGAAGAGTTGAGTTAGAGAAACTCGAGTTTGTATCATTCCTGTGATGGATAAATGTGAGGTCTTCAGCAGAACATGTGTGTACCTTACATGTAAGCTTCTTGATAAGGAACCTTAAGGCAAGAATATCTATCCACCTTTATAGTGAAAGACAATGAGAGATTCATAAGATAAATACAAGTTTCACGAAGTAAAAGAAGCAAGATGATAAAGGGTACGAGGTATCCAGTTAATAAAGATTTTCATTATTTACCATTCAGGAAGGGAGATATAAGCATTTTGAGTTACCTTCAACAGTGATAGATGTATGTACAATCGGCCACACCGATCTCAGTTATGCCCTATGGGAGCTAGCAGACATAGTTTAAGAGAAGGACGAGTTATCAGGATCCGGCTGGGGATAGAGTAACCCAAAGTAGTGGATGGATTGGTAGAGTTAGTTGACGTTTCCGAAGGATAGAGCAAACATGGTAATGGATCTCCTTGTGAGACACCTCGATGGTGCACCGTAAAATAGTATAGCTAGATATGAGTACTACAAATATAAGCACTGGAAGCCTGGAAGGGAAAAATATTACCTTAGTGTGGCTCCCATCCCTGGTAGAAAGAGAATGTTAGACAATTCGAGGAGCCAATGGATGGAGCAAGAGGGGGCTAAAAGCAAAAGAATGTTTTGTTCGAGTTTTTAGAATAAAGTGATAGACAGAAATGTTAGCAGGAAAATAAGAAGAGAGATAATGGAGCAGTATGAGTAAAATGTGGTACATGGATGACAACGGTAGATCAAAAAATGATAGTATTAAAGAGTCTATAGTCAAGTGAAGGGAAAAACGAGAGGTGACAGGCCTTGAGACAACAAAAGTGTATAGGCCATAAAGTCATATCTTCACTTTGAAAAATAAGTTCGTGACTCCAATGCAACTACCGGAAGGAAAAGTTAGACCCCAGAGTAACAGAAATCAGTATGGACTGGTGAACAAGATAAACTAAACATGCATTAGGGAATGAGTGATTTGATTATAGTCGGCATCATGGGAGATTCAGGGATTGCGTTCTATCAATAATAGAATGGACGGCAGAAAAATACCCTTTAAAGGTCATTCAGGAAGACGCTTCCCTAAAGCAAGCAATGTGAGCAAAGTTAAGCGTAAGGGACTGTGTGTGCCAGTTACACTAGGTGTCTCCCTCGTGAGTAAGGAATTTTGTTATCCTTGGTATAGAAGGATTACCGCAAGGCAAGTAAGGGTCATCGATGATGTGAAAAGACGCAAAAGATAAATAGGTAAAACATCTATGGGTAGATCATCGTAGCGCTAAATCTTAAATACTCCCCTAAAGAGGGGAATATGGGGTTATGTGGCATTATGTCAGAATTAAGTGGTTCTAGTAACTATGAAAATGGTAAAGGAAGAATGTGATAAGATTGAGAAAGGGATAAGATTGCACTTATTCAAGTCCTGCAGATACGCTACGATTCCAGAACATTATGCAAACATGACGTCAAGGAGAGGAGGTAAGGGTTCCTGCCTGAGATATTATTGATAGATAAGGAGCCAGTGCTGGACGTAAGTTAAGATAAAGGAAATGATCCATGAGAGATTAAGCAGAACATTGATATGAGAATGAGCCAATGAGTAGTTAGTAGTTGATTCAGGAATAGCCTAGTTATGGCTAGACAAGAGGATATAGACAAATCAATAGATCGTGCAAGATAAAATGAGTGAACCCCAACATGGGGAATTCAGTCTCGCAGATATGACATCGTGACCTTGAGAAATATTCCGATAGGAGTTGGGGTAGTTAAAGATACCGTATGAGTGTTAAGGGAAGATAGTCAAAACTTCAGTTTGGGAGCAACCATACAAGCATATAAGTATGGAGGTAAGTAACTAAAGAATTTTATATATGAGTACGAACATCAAAAATTTCGTCGAGTATACGATGTAATAAGCTTGCAGCCTTGCAAGAATCAGAGGGTCCTCCCTAAGTACTACAATGAAAGACTAGCGGAGGAAATAAGAAAAAAGGCTTTAACCAAGCACAATCACCTAAAGAGGAAATGGTCATGTAACAACAGTCTCACAACAACATTGTATACACTCCATCAGCAGGTGGCACCTATCGCGGTTAATGAACGGGAAAAAGAAAAAAATATATATATATATCAAAACCAAAAGGTGATATTCAAGATCATATGGGTTGTATGGAATTCCAATATGTGTGGGCACTAAAATAAGCTAAGTATGCACGCAAGAAGGAGGCATAACGACCAGGAATAGCAATTGCTTGCATTTAAAGAAAGTTGAGAAGGAATGAAAGAAATTATTCGATCAATGATCCAGAGATAATTGCATAATGAATGTACCTAAGATTTAGGAGTATTATCCATGCGGCATATATGTTGACAATCATATAGCCGTAGAAGATTCCGGTATATGTTAAAAGAATGAATTGAGCCCACGTCATAGACAAGAGATTGAATTGTTATAAGATTGTATCATGGATATTCCATAGCATCCATGAAGGGCTAAAGTAATAACTACTGCCATGAGCCACAGATCGAAAGATAGCTTAAGCCTACATAAAGGTTGATCAGAAGGAAAAGGAAACTAAAGAGTTACAACAACGAAGTAAATCGGGGGTCTGATTATTGGACCTAGAAAATTATAGAAATTGCGCTTGAGAACATGGCAGAATCACTCTTAATGTCAGAGGTGCAAGAGAGATAATGCAACAACCATATTCTATAATGGCTCTATAAGGAAGCCAGTTAGAAGAAGTACCAACCTTATAAGAAGTCGGTATGAATCTCTCACCGGATTGTGTATGCACCAGAGGTGCAAGTATTATAATAGAGCTTCAAGTTATGGACGTGAATTATACCTATGTGGAAGGGAGGTCATGAAAGAGATAGAAGATACGATGCGAGATTTTAAGGTAAGTAAGGTAAAGGTGAACAACGTACAAGATACTCAAAGGCAGAAGATCGTGAATAGTCCATGCTTCGGATAGAAGGCTAGAAGCACTGGGATTCAATATCCAAGAACGATAGCAGCATCGTCAATGGCGTACCTTCCAGCCTATTGTTTCTAAATACCGAGAGATCTAGTAAGAGAGTAAAGAAGAGTTAGAGACAATGTGATGTCTCGCTTAATGTTCCAGAATAACATAAGGGAATCAACGGTGCAAGCAAGTTGAAGGAAGGTTGTGAATAGTATAAATAGATACGTAGAGGTCACAAGCTAAAGTATAGTAAAATGACAAGGTTTTATGACAGAAGTAAGGATGAGAAAGGGCGAGTAAGAAGGTGACAAGAATGGGTCAGTTCTCGAGATTAAGCCCAAGAAGACATGAGAGACGATGGGTTCTCTAAGTTATAGAAGGCTCAGTATAGCCTGAATGAACTCAAAGGAGTCTAAGACTAGTAGCATTTAGAAGAGATGGAATGCTGCCCTTGTAGTGAAATGAAGGTGTAATTGTGACAGATAAAAGATAATGGTTGGGCCTTCGACTGAATAATGATATGAAGAAAGAAAAAAGGGAGAAGGAGAAAGGATTTCGCAAACGGCATGAGATCAGAATACCCCCATAAGGCGAATCACATCGAGATACTATGAAATACGATTACGGAAATCACTTCAAATATTCCTCGATGCAACGTAAGCCCTAGTGGCAAGGTTTTATGTATGAAGTTTCAAATTATCAGTGGTATATTGTAGATCAATATTGAGGCAAATCATAATGGATGGACAAAAGTCACAAAGTATAAGCTGAGATTAGTTCGTCATTCTTAAGATGAACAGTAATGAGGGAAACATTAAAGGACTTAGATTTATACATATAGGATAAGCAACAAGAGTAAGCTGGAATTTGGTAGCAGACCTCCGCAACGATAAATCGAAGTAAGAATTGTGGTATAGTATGGCTTAAAGCTAATGATGCCCAAAGGGACAGCTTGACATAATTTTGTATATGTTCACAAAGTGAAAACTAGAGATTGGCCAAAAGCTGGAGGAAAGAGAAGAGAAGAGTCGCAAAGGCGCACTTACAAAGTTAGAGTCGTACAGGCAGCATGATAGAAGGTAGCAACAGTTACGAGATTGGAAAGATTTCGACTACAAGTCGTAGTATGAGAAAGAGGCCTAAAGGGAGGA
Organism: Nicotiana tabacum; assembly: GCF_000715075.1. Classification (NCBI taxonomy): domain Eukaryota; kingdom Viridiplantae; phylum Streptophyta; class Magnoliopsida; order Solanales; family Solanaceae; genus Nicotiana; species Nicotiana tabacum. The sequence continues at coordinate 74,268,108 of NC_134091.1, read as the reverse complement.
ATGCCTTGGCCTTTGGGATTCATTCACAGAACAATTTCCTAGATGGCAAGAGGAGTACTAAAGTAATCGGAAGGCATAAGTCATGAAAATGATAAGTGCATCAGTTAACATTCAAGGACGAATGTTCCAAAGGGGGGAAGGATGTTACACCCCATATTTTCGTATGTGGAAGTTCGCCATAAATAAATTGATGAAAGCTCGAAAATGAGATGTTACATCCCGCATTTGTTTTTGTACGTTAATGTTTCGTCGTAAGTTAATCGACGTAAGCTCGAAAATGAGATTATTTTGAGATTATACATATTATGTTATTTCTAACAAGGGATAAAGAAGGCGAGAGGGTAAGCGAATCGAAGCAAATGAATTTCGTCAAAGTTTGGCATTTTGGGATAAAATACGGCCCGAGCTAAAATACCCGGTATTTATGGACTAGTGCCATACAAGGTATCACATGACCATGATAGTAAGATGTATAAAGTATGACAAAAGTGAGTAGTATTTTATGTAATTTGAGATAATTCTTAATTATGTGAATATTTGGTTAATTGTGGATTTTTGATGGAAGATTAACCATGTAATTAAGGAAATGGATGGATAAACTTTGGATAAGCTTAAATCCTCCCCAACGTGGCAGCAACCCATGTCTAAAGTAATGACTATTGAATTACAAAACAAGGTGTCATATTTGGAGGAAATTGTTGGCCAAGTAAGCCTTATAAAGTGGGTCCCACATCCATTATAATAAAAGACATCTCTAACAAAAAGAGATGATATGAAATGTGAGATTTCCATAAGAAATTTTCAGCAAGGTTCATTCCCCATTTCAAAAATGAAAGTATACTATGCACTTAGCCCTCAAAAACGTGGAAAGAATGACTATGTTAATCATCTTTACAATTGTATTCAATTGATATCAAAAATCCATTTTTGGAGGAGATTTTGGAGTTCATATGGGACTTTATGTTAAAATAGCAACGGCAGTTCTTAAAATTGTGAAGAAATTCATACGAAATTATACTGCGTAATAGCAATGGGATTTTGCGATTCTAAGGGAGTACGGTGCAACCTTTTCCAAGAATATCATACGGATTTATATTAAGGCTAAGCCCTTTCTTCATTTTGGCATGATCTCGTAATTACACGAGTTTGATAACGAGGCATAAAGAAAAATTCATACCCGGAATTTATGTATATTTTCCTAGTCTTGTAAGTTACAGTATTCTCCTTATCGGGACTTCATATCCAATTAAGTATTTCTTTTTTTCCAGTCATGAGAACAGAGAATCTATATATATATAATATTACAGTATTTTCATTACCATCGAGCTATAATCAATGGGCAGGCCCCTATTGGGCAACCTCTGATCAGATTGTAAGTTATATACCGTGCCTACTGTGGCCGAGCGCCTATGACCGAGCCCAGTTGGCCGAGATACAGAGCCTAGTATGGCCGAGCGCCTATGAGCGAGCCTACTACGGCAGAGCAGTTATATATATACCGAGCCTTATAAGGCCGGACAACTATTTTACTTACTATATTGAGAGAGTTGAGTCAGTATCAGCAGGTAAGCATATCTTCAGATTATCATTGACTTCCAGTTGCTTTTAGTTATTATATTATCAGTTCAGTTTCAACTTTCAGTATAGTGCCTTCATTGACGTCCCTTTTGCCTGGGGACGCTGCGTTTCATGCCCGCAGGTTTCGATAGACAGGTCGAGAGTCCTCCAAGTAGGCGATCAGCTCAGCATAAGATATTGGTGCACTCCATTTGCTTCGGAGTTTCTTGTTTGGTCAGTATGATTTAGATGTGTATAGTTTGGTATGGCGGGTCTCTATCCCGACCTTTATGAAAATTATGTACTCTTAGAGGCTTGTAGACATATGTCGTGTACATGAAAGATTGTACGGCCTTGTCGGCCAATGTTTTGAGTTTATAAATTATCATGTTGGCCTATTAGGCCCGTATGTCACGTGTATATGATGAGGTAATGAGAAAGATACGTTATGTTGGTACTCGGTTGAGTAAGGTACCGGGTGCCCATCGCGGCCCATCGGTTTAGGTCGTGACACACTGAATGACTACATATCTAGTCATCAACCAAATAAAGTGACATTCATTCCAAATAGGTTTGCAAAGCCTGGAAATGCTGTAGGCTGGGTGCGTTTCTTCAGCAATCTGACAGACGAGCAAGTGCATTGGATGTTTGAATGGTTTCCTATTAGTGAGATCATTATCAGATCCAAAGGGACTACTCACTTAGTATTGATCGGGCTGTGAGACATCTACTCTTACGCTCCTATAAGGGTAATAAGGCAAGCTGGAAGGAAATAGTTCATACCTCGGGTTTCCAACATGGTTCAGTATAAGGCAGATTTCAAAGGGGATGCCATCCTATTCAAGTTCGAAGCGCAACACATGTCGAACCAAAAGATCATCATGGAAGGAGAGAGCATTGAACCAGACAGGTATCACGCCGGTCATATGTACTACTATCTCTCATGGTTGGAGGACGACATAGTTGGGGATGTCAAACCGGGAGTCAATCTGAAAGATAGGATAATAGATGTGGTGGCCGAAGCACAGGTAAAGTATAAGAGGCTACACAAAAGGGTGTTCGAGTCCGAAGCTAAGCATCTGGAACAACATAGAGTGAACATGGAGGCGATAAGGGAATGGAAGGAGATTTCCAATTAGTCGACAAAGAGGTTAGAATATCTAAAGCAAGGATTGATGGAGCTGGAAGGGGAGATGAGAAAGAGGCTTTGGGATTGTCAAGGCATGGACTATAATGAAAGAGGGAAGCTGGCAAAGGCTTACTTGCTACTGAACATGAGCGATCTGGGGAATGTGATTGATGGGGTCAAGAGAGACAAGCATGGAGAAGGTCTTTCAGGTACCAAGTAGTTTAGGAGATAATGTCCTTTACTGCTTTCTAGATTAGATTAGATTTCAATGTAATAAGGCTTAATGCCAATAGTGACTTTATTATTATTGTCGATTTAGTGAAAGATTGATTTGGCTTATTTTCGCACTAATGAAATGCGGCAAATGTTGGCATGAATTTTCTCCAAGTCTATGTGTCGCTTAGGCCTACCTCAGGAACAATGAGGTCTTCAAAAAATTAGGACGCGAATTATTGCATAACCTTATGTGCTACATGCTTAAATATTGCAAACACTCTTTTACTTCGTCTTACTGACTTGGTTACCTTTTGATTATTCCCATTCCCAAAGGTTGGTTCGTGCATTCTGGCATCGTTAGTATACAACACCAGATCTAGAGGTCCTCCACCTCCTCCTCCACCTAGCGACTCGAAAAGCAAAGGCAAAGGCAAAGGCAAAGGGAAGATGGATTATTTAAGTGGTATTCAAAAAAACAATGCTACCATAGCAGAGAATGTTGAAACCTCAAACGAAAGAAGTATGTCGGGACATAATGAGTTGGTCTTACGTTTGGAGCAGAAAATCTTGGAGCTGCAGGGTGAGCTTGATTGGTCCGAAATCTAGCAAACCTCTCCCTTACCCTAAATGTTCATGACATCAACCAGTAAAACACAACCACTCAGAACCAAACACCACCACAAAACACACAAAACCAGAATCCACCACCCATAGCTCCGAATCCTCCTGCACCGCACCAGTATCACAATCTCACACCTCCCCAAAACCTTAAACCACCACCAGTGCAAACCGCTCAACAACACTGCCATCAGTCGACCTAATATCCGTAAACCATCACTTATCACACTCCTCAAAACGCACCACAACCTACCCCTGATCCCCTTCAAGCCTCAATGAATGATCACCCATATACCCAAGTTCCAGAAACTCATCAAGGCAACCCGATATACGTGGAAACCTTACCCCATACCCTACAACAAACCCTATACATACTGAGCAGACCGAGAAGGACCTACTAATTTAAAACATGGCAAAAGAACTCAAGAAAGTTACAAGGAGAGTCCAGAGTGTTGAAGGTGGGAAGGGTGTTGAATGTTTAAACTACGAAGATTAGTGTATCCAGCCAGATGTAAAACTGCTGGAGGGTTACAAACCTCCCAAGTCTGCGATGTTTGACGGCACTTGTGATCCAAAGGTACAGCTGAGAACTTACTGCGACAAGCTCGTAGGAGTGGGTAAGAATGAACAAATCTGCATGAAAATGTTCATGTGAAGTCTTACAGGATATGCCCTATCTTGTTGTATTAGTCAGAATCCGAAGAAGTGGGCAAATTGGGTGAGCATGGCATCGGTTTTCTTGGACAGGTTCAGGTTCAGTACAGAGAACGCGCCTGACGTTTTCTATATTTAAAACCTCAAGAAGAAGCCGACAGAAACCTTACGCAAGTATGCTACTTGTTGGAGATCAGAGGCCACCAAGGTGAGGCCTCCACCTGAAGAAGAACAAATGAACAAGTTCTTTGTTAAAGCTCAAGATCCGCAATACTATGAAAGGCTGATGGTTATCGAGAATCACAAGTTCTCACACATCATCAAGTTAGGAGAAAGGATAAAAGAAGGAATCAAGGGAGGGAGGGTGAATAATTTTGAGGCACTGCAAGCCACAAAAAAAGCCTTGCAATCAGGAGGCATCTTGAAGAAGAAGTAAGTGGGTGCAGTGATGGTAACTTAGAGCCCCAAGTCTCCCCTTACATACCAAACACCTCCACCCACATATCAACCCTTACCTCTAAAATACCAATACCCTCCCACCACCTACCATACATATAATACCCAACCTACATATTACCATTCACCTCCGCCCACCCGCCAAAATTACCCAAAGCCACGAAAAAACTTTGACCACAGATCTCCTAAACAATACACCCCAATCGCTGAACCTATAGCCCAACTGTATGAGAGACTAAAGGAGACTGGTTACATCACCCCTATTTTTGTTGTTGTTGTTGAGAACCCTTTCTAGTGGGTTAACCCCAACAAAATTGTGCCTATCACTAAGAAATGAAGGCTCTTACCATTGAAGAATGCCGCATGTTAAAGGACAAGATTCAGACACTGATAGACACCAAGGTTATATAGGCAAAGGAAGCCGCACCAAATGTCTGTAATAACCCTCTCCTGGATCATAGGGGCGAGGAAGTGAATGTGATAGAATTTGATGAGGAATGGGATCAGGAGGGATCCATTAGAATTATACAAGAGGGGGATACTCCCAAAACATCTCCTGTCACCTTTTCGCCGATTGTGGTACAAACCCATGCACGGTTTGAGGTCAAGGTAGCTACGCCCTTCACCATGATGGTAGCTCCCACACCGTCTTATAAGTCTGATGTCATCCCATGGGATTATGTTGCAGAGGCAAGAAGAAAAGGAAAAGCCAAAATGGAAGATACAGGTGCTACGCAAGGTATGACTAGAATTGACAGAGTTTACACACCTGAGAATCTTGGAGGAACAAGTAAAGAAACTGCATCTAAACCACATGTCGTTGAGACGGGCAATGACTCTCTTTGGAAGAAGGTACATGCGTGGGAATACTCTGTTGTTGATCACCTGAACAAGACTCCCGCCCAGATATCCATTTTGTCACTATTGCAAAATTCAGACGAGCACAAGAATGCCTTGATGAAAGTGTTAATCAAAGCTTATGTTCCCACCAGTATCACTTGCGGGGAGATGGCTAACATGGTCGGACAGGTACTGGAGAGTCACAAAATTACTTTCCACGAAGATGAGTTACCGCGAGAAGTGTTGTGTCACAACAAAGCGTTGCATATCACTATGCAATTTGAAGATAAGTTCATTGCTGGGGTCCTGATAGATGGAGGTTCGAGCCTGAATATATGCCCGCTGACCATTCTGAAAAAATTAGGTAAAGGCCTGCATGAGATATGGATGGGAAGTATTAATGTGAAGGTGTTCGATGGATCTCAGAGAGACACTATCGGAGAAATCAACCTTGATCTACGGATGGGCCCGACCTGGTTTGATGTCGAATTCCAAGTGTTAGACATAGCTGCCACTTACAACCTGTTGTTAGGACGACCATGGAAACACGCCGTTGGGGCTGTCGCTTCTACCCTGCACCAGGTTGTGAAGTTTGAGTGGAATCATCAGGAGGTGATCATTCATGGAGATGGAAGCAACGCTATTTACCCCAACCAGACCATGCCAGTCATTGAAAATAAGAGAAAAATAGGAGGAGAAACATAACACTGCATTGAGCGAGTTAATGCATTTGAGAAAGATCGATGGTGGAGCAATAATATAGAAAGCATATTGGCATGGTTGGGATATGAACTAGGCAAGGGTGTTGGCCGAACGTTTCAGGGGATCATGGAACCCATATGACCACATTATCATAGCACAAGCTTTGGACTCGGGTATGAATATACTGTGCAAGAATACCAGGATTGGACACCACCATAGCGCACTGATTACTATCCGCTGGAACAACTCATACCACCTATCATGCCCTAACCTCGGGGAGCGCGACCGACGCTCAACAGAGTTACCCCAGTCAAGCAAGCCTGCATAGTGATGTCTACCCAACTCACCCACAAATAAAGAGAAGAATGCATTTCATGAATTAGTCAGTAAGAAGTCATGTGAAAAACACCATCAATTAGTTACGTCATTAACAAGTCTTTAAAACAATACGTTGTACAATTATTGTTAAAGTGGTACAGATGATACAATTACAACATTTTTAGTTTAACCTTCCCAAAAACAGATACAACCCACACTATGTCTACGGAGCCTCTAATAGGAACACAAGAGTGCTATGACAGTGCCGGCAACAAGGCCCCGGCTATACCTCAAAATGCTATGTACAAAGGATAAATGATACAGGACCCCAAAATAAAGTAGGGCTCACCAACTCAGTTGAGGAGATGGTGTGATGCTATCGCTGATCAATACCACCTGCTATGGAACCACTTGCATCCATTAAAAATGCAGCGCCCCCGGCAAAATGGACGTTAGTACATATGGAATAGTACTAGTATGTAAAACTAAAAATCTTCTCAATAGAACGGGCAACAGTAAACGGAGAATAAAACATGAAATCAATAAAAGACCCAAACAATTTAAGGTGTCAAGTTAAGGTTCAAATAGGTCTCGATAATTTAAGTTGGGAGATCTTTAGCATCGATACAGCACCGTATTTTAGCACGGAGTCTGATCTTTGCCCGACCAGCTAAGCTGTCTCACCCCGAGACATACACTCACAATACCACCATGTGCGCGGCATGGCATCCGATCTCAGCCCAATCAGCTAAGCCGTCTTACCACAATGTCGTGTTGATCGACATCACATCACATGCCTCTAACAATAATCTCATCCCATTTAAGGGGAAAACATCTCAACACACTAATCTCATCCGATATAAGGGGGAACAGTCTCATCATATTAACACGGGGATTTACCCTTCTGTCACTCCTACACTGGCACGTGTAGTTTCGGGGTTAGTCTATTCCGACCTACCATTCCTCGGTGGCTAAATGATACTCCCAAGGCATTTATTATTAAGAGCATTTACCACTCAGTTCATATTCTTTTACAAGTCATTCATTTTATTGGCATCATCATCCATAACGCAATAACATTCTTGGCATATTGGCTGTACTTCATAATTTATGCTCACAATTCCACTTTCAATCATTATAATGGATAGTCAACAATAAGGCCTTTCAAATTAAGACTTTAAACACATACTTGAGCAAATTAGGGTTTTAGGCACATATGATCTCTTATTCAGATTAGGTAAATACATACTTGAGCAAATTAGGGTCTTAGGCACATTTTGATCATATTCATATATACATTTTAATATATTCATATATATACATCATCCGATGCCAAACTTATTCAGAAAAGTCAATTCATAATGGACAACTCGGGACTTAGAAGATCATCGTGGGAATTCAATTCTAAGAGAGGAATTTAGCCAACATACCTTGCCTCGAGCTTTTTAATTTACTACAATGTTCCGGAAATCCTAGCCACTTCAATCTTTTGGTTGAAGACCTTGTGAGTTACCGTAGAGAAATCTTCATGGTTTGAACAAAGATTGTTGAACAAATGACTTAAAACTCCTCTTCTCACTCTAGACCACCTTCCTCTCTCTCTAAAATTTAAGTTTCAACCTTCTAAAATGACCCTTAACAGTGTTTTATAAGAATGGGGTCGGGTTTATAAAACCAGAAAAATGAAGCTCTGAAACACAATCTGCGGTCGCATATGCGACCGCATAATGCTTCTGTGGTTCACAAAATGGGCCGTGAAATGGCCATCCAAAATTGGGCAATTTTGCCCCACTCTGCGGCCATTCTGCGGTCGCATAATGCACCACAAAACTTCCTTCCGAAAAAGTATCATCTTGGTTCCACGGTCGATGTGCGGCCCAGTTACCTGCTTCACTCTGCGGCCATTCTGTAGCCCGCAGAGTGATTCTGTCGCCGCATAGTGAGCTGTAGAAATGTCTTTTTCTGCCAAAAAGTTTCCTTTACTCCCTAGCACGTTGTTCAACCCAAAATGTCTGCACCAACAATCATCAACACATAATGCCTCATAGGAAGCCATCTGAATGCTCGATTGGTAGTTGTTGTTGTAGGCGAACCTTGCAAGGGGCAAAAACTGATCCCGCGATCCTCCGAAGTCTATAACACATGCACGGAGCATATCCTCCAATATCTGAATAGTGCGCTCGGACTGTCCGTCCGTCTGATGAAGAAACACTGTGCTCAACTCAATGCGCGTGCCCAACTCACGTTGTACTGTCCTCCAGAAGTGCGAGATGAACTGCGTACCTTGATCAGAAATGATAGACACGGGCACACCGTGAAAACGGACGATCTCACGGATGTAAATCTCTACTAACCGCTCCGAAGAATAGGTAACTGCCATAGGAATGAAATGCGCTGACTTAGTTAGCCTGTCCACAATGACCCAAACGGCATCAAACTTCCTCTAAGTCTGTGGGAGTCCAACAACGAAATCCATAGTGATACGCTCCCACTTCCACGCAGGAATCTCTATCTGTTGAAGCAAACCACCGGGTCTCTGATGCTCATACTTCACTTGCTGACAATTTAGGCACCGAGCTAGATAAGCAACTATATCCTTCTTCATCCTCCTCCACCAATAATGTTGCCGCAAGTCCTAATACATCTTGGCGGTGCTCGGGTGAATAGAATACCGGGAACTGTAGGCCTCCTCAAGAATCAACTCACGAATTCCATCCACATTAGGCACACAAACATTACCCTGCATCCTCAAGACTCCGTCATCTCCAATAGTAACTTGTTTGGCACCACCGTGCCGCACTGTGTCCCTAAGGACCAACAAAAGAGGGTCGTCATACTGCCGATCTTTGATACGCTCAAATAAGGAAGATCGAGCGATTGTACAAGCTAGAACATGGCTGGGCTCTGAAATATCCAACTTCACAAACTGGTTGGCCAAAGTCTGAACATCTGATGCAAGCGGCCTCTCACCGACTGGAATGAACGCAAGGCTGCCCATACTCGCTGCCTTTCTACTCAATGCGTTGGCCACCACATTGGCCTTCCCGGGATGATACAAGATGGTGATATCATAGTCTTTCAATAGTTCCAACCACCTCCGCTGCCTCAAATTGAGATCCTTTTGCTTGAACAAATACTGAAGGCTCCGATGATCAGTGAAGATCTCACACGACACGCCGTAAAGATAGTGCCTCCAAATCTTCAGCGCATGAAGAATGGCTGCCAACTCTAAGTCATGGATAGGGTAATTCTTCTCATGAACATTCAACGGCCGTCACGCATAGGCAATCATCGTGGCCTCATGCATCGATATTGCACCGAACCCAACACGGGACGCATCACAATATACCGTATAAAATCCTGAACCTGTGGGCAACACCAACACTGGTGCTGTAGTCAAAGCAGTCTTGAGCTTCTGAAATCTTGCCTCACACTCGTTTGACCATCTGAACGGGGCACCCTTCTGCTATAGATGAAAACCCCTTCACAAATCGACGGTAATAGCCCGCCAAACCCAAGAAACTCCTGATCTCCGCAGCTGAAGTGGGTCTAGGCCAGTTCTGAACTGCCTCAATCTTCTTATGATCTACCTAAATGCCCTCTACTGATACAACGTGCCCTAAGAAAGTGACTGAATCCAACCAAAACTCGCACTTTGAAAATTTAGCATACAACTGGCTGGCTCTCAGAGTCTGAAGTACAATCCTGAGATGCAGCTCATGCTCCTCTCGACTGTGGGAGTACATCAAGATATCATCAATAAACATGATCACAAAGGAGTCCAAAAAAGGCTTGAACACTTGGTTCATCAAATCAATGAATGATAATGGGGCATTTGTCAACCCAAAGGACATCACCAGAAACTCATAATGCCTGTACCGAGTCCGAAAAGTTGTCTTAGGGACATCAGATGCCCTAATCCTCAACTGATGGTAGCCAGATCTCAAATCAATCTTCGAAAACACCTTGGCACCCTGAAGCTGATCAAATAAGTCATCAATCCTCGGCAGTGGATACTTGTTCTTGATGGTGACTTTGTTCAACTGCCGGTAATCTATGCACATCCTCATCGATCCATCCTTCTTCTTCAAGAATAACACATGCGCACCCCAGGGCGAGACACTAGGTCTAATGAAGCCCTTATCAAGCAAATCTTGCAACTGTTCCTACAATTCTTTCAACTCTGGCGGGGCCATACATCATGGCGGAATAGAGATGGGCTGATTACCCGGAGCCAAGTCAATACAAAAATCAATATCCCTGTCGGGTGGCATCCCCAACAGGTCTATAGGAAACACCTCTGGAAACTCTCGAACATCTAGCACTGAATCCATGGATAGAACCTCCGCACTAGAATCGCGGACATAAGCCAAATAAGCTAGACACCCTTTCTCGACCATATGTCAAGCCTTCACATAAGAGATAACAATGTTGGTAGAATGGCCAGGAGTCCCCCTCCACTCTAATCGAGGTAACCTCGGCAACGCTAAGGTCACCGTCTTGGTGTGACAATCCAATATAGCATGACAATCCAATATAGCATGATAAGGTGACAACCAATCCATACCCAAGATAATATCAAAATCAACCATCTCGAGAAGTAGAAGATATACACTAGTCTCAATACTCCCAATGGTGACCACACACGAACGGTAAACACGATCTACAATAATGGCATCCCCCACATGTGTGGAAACATACACAGGAGCACTCAAAGAATCACGGGGCACAACCAAATATGAAGCAAAATAGGATGACACATAGGAGTAAGTAGAACCCGGATCAAATAGAACTGAAGCATCTCTACTGCAAACTGAAACAGTACCTGTGATAACGACGTCAGATGATTCAGCCTCAGGCCTGGCTAGAAAAGCATAACATCGGGGTTGGGCCCTACCATCCTGAACCACGTCCCAGAGACGGCCTCTAGCTGGTTGCCCTCCATCTCTAACGGCCTGACCTCCTCCTCTAATAGTCTGACCTCCACCTCTAACAGTCTGGCCTCTACCTTTGGCTGCCTGACCCCTGCCTCTTGCTGGCTGAGTAGGTGGTGCAGCAACTGGTGCCGAAACTATGGCACGAGAACCCTGATACTGTGGCGTGATGCCAAATAATCTCGGACAGGTCCTCCTGATATGCCCATAACCACCACACTCGAAACATTCATCCTGGTACTATGGTGGTGAAAACTAAGACTGACCCGAATGGGCCGGATGGCCATGGTAGTAACTCTGAATAGGGAGTGCACTAATAGGATCTGGTGGTTCACTGTAGGCTGGCTGTCCAGAATGAGGCACGTAAGGACCATGACTCCCTGAAGCACTATGGGATACCTGAAGCTCTAAATGAAACGGCCTGGGAGGATGGCCTCTACCAAAAGAACCCCTGCCTCCAGATGAGGCACCGCAGAACCCACCAGAATGATGAGGTCTCTTGTCAGACCCCTGACCTCCCTGAGCAAGAATCATCTCGACTTGCCGGCGACATTGGCAGCCGCCTGAAAAGAAATCTCACTCCCAGTCTCCCTAGCCATCTGCAATCTGATAGGCTGAGCAAGTCCGTCAATAAACCTCCTCACCCTCTCTCTCTCGGTAGGATGCAGAAGAAGAGCATGACGAACTAAATCTACAAAACGGGTCTCGTACTGAGTAACAGTCATATTGCCCTGCTGGAGACGCTCGAACTGACGACGATGCTCCTCTCTTAATGTGATAGGAAGAAACTTCTCTAGGAAGAGCTGAGAGAACTGGTTCCAAGTAAGAGCATGCAACCCAGCTGATCTGATCAACAAATAATCTCTCCACCATTTCTTGGCAGAACCTGACATATGAAATGCAGCAAAATCGACCCCATTGGTCTCTAAAGGACCAAATCATCCTGAAGCACTAGGGTGGCAATGAACCCCTCCGGGACGTGAGCTGGTCCGACAGGAACAGCCTGGGCTGGAACCTCCTCATCAAACTCTACCCGAGGCTCCACCGCTGGTGCTGCTGCTCGAGCTCTGGGCTGAGCTCTCCCCTTGCCTCGGCCTTTGGAACGACCTCGGCCTCGTCCTTATTCCCTCGTAGGAGCTTCCACTGGGCGTTCTGGCTGCTGCTCAACTGAAGTTGTGGTACGCATTCTCGCCATCTGCGAGAGAACAGAATAGAAGTGTCCAATCAGCAATGATATAATAAAATTGCACGACAGCGAAGAATAGAAGTGAAATTGTTCCTAACTCCATATCCTCCGGAAGATAAGTACAGACGTCTCCGTACCGACCCTCCAGACTCTACTAAGTTTGCTCATAACTCGTGAGACCTATATAACCTAGTGCTCTGATACCAACTTATCACTACCCGAAATTCCCACCATCGGGACTGTGATGGCGCCTAACATTTCACTTGCTAGGCAAGCCAACGTTAGAACAATTTATCTCTTTTAACAATTTAAATTCAATTAATGAAGAAGAACTAATTTAACTGCAGTAATCCAAATATAAATGTGGAAGCTAAAACTGTAAAGATATCTGCCATAGATCCCTGAACCCGGTGTCACAAGTGCACAAGCTGCTAGAGTAATACATACAAGGGTCTAACATAAATACAAACTTCTCTGAATGAAACTACACAACTAAATAAAAATAAAGAAGGGGACTTCAGGAGCTGCGGGCGTTGAGCAGTTGTACCTCAAGTCTCTGCAGGCTGTCCAACCTGAGCTCTCTAGTAGTCGCCGCTGGGACCATCTCCAAAATCTGTATTGTATGTAGAGTGTAGTATCAGTACAACCAACCCCATGTACTGGTAAGTGCCGAGCCTAACCTCGATGAAGTAGTGACGAGGCTAAGGCAGGTCACTTACACTACAACCTGAACGCAGTATATAATAATGATAGAAAATAGGAATACTAAACAGAATTAAATAGCCAACTGAAAATAATAACCACAGCCTCAAGAATAAACCAGTGTCGTCCAGAATCACCAATATTTAATAATTCAGATACAAATACCCAAAAAACCCAACACAGCTCAAGAAATGGAAACATATAGGTTGTTGCGGCGCGCAACTCGATCCCACCAGACAACACAAATTCCTCCCTTATTTCACTGTAACGATATCAACAACAGTAAATAATATATATATGTTGCGACGCGCAACCCGATCCCACCATATATCAATATCTGTATCATAATTCACCATTATTTCACCATGTCAATCCACCCTTATTCCACCTGTTGCGACGTGCAACCCGATCCCACCGTATAGTACAAATTCACCCTTATTCCACCTCAACATATCACCCTTATTTCACCTGTTGCGGCGTGCAACCCGATCCCACCATATCAATATCACGTACTCAATAAGTACAGTAAAACTCACAATTCAAATCATAGAAAAACCCTTTAAAATTTCAAGACACCAAACTGAACAAATAGGAAACCTTGTATAATAAGATAATTCGAATAAGTAATACTACACAACCAGACCAATCCAGAATTTACAAATACAAGGTACAGATAAACCAACTTGAGCAAATAGTATGAGAGTATGAAACTATGGAAAGAACTAATATCATGAACAGGAGGAAACAATGACTACAAGTAGCAATTAGGCATGGAAACACATTTAGAGCATATAACAACTAAGACAGGGAAAGAGATAAAATAAGAAGAACGGGGAAACAGGGAAAAACATATAATTCGGTGGTGCATAATCACTCGTCACCTCACCTATACACCGCTCACATGAAATTGACATAGCAAATAGTCTGAGGGTTCCTAATTCCCTCAACTCAAGGTTAGACACAACACTTACCTCTCTCCAAAGCCCACTCAATGCTCAATCACAATTTTTCCTCTAGAATCCACCTCCAAACCACTCGTATCTATCCACAAACGACTCAATAATATCAATTATTGCAAAAGGAATCAATTACAATGCATAAATTTAGATTTCCCAAACTTTCCCCCAAAAAGTCAAAAATCGATCCCAGGCCCGCTTGGTCAAAACCAGAGGTTCGGACCAAAATTCATTTATCCATTCACCTCCGAGCCCGATTATGTAATTTATTTCGAAATCTGACCTCAATTCGAGGTCTAGATTCCAATTATACAAGAATCCCTAATTCTACCCAAACCCCCAATATCCACCATGAAAATCCTAGATTTTAGGTTGAAAACTCATGAAATGTAATGGGTAATTGAAAGAAAGTAGATTAGAATCACTTACCAACAAATTGGGGAAGAAAATCTTTTAGGAAAATCGCCTCTAGGTCTTCTAGTTTTGAAATTTTGAAAGAATGGCAAAAATCCCGTTTTTGTTTTGTTTTGAATAACTGGGCGTCAGGTATTCATTGCGTTTGCATAAATCCTGATGCGTTCGTGAAGAGCACTGCCTGTTAGGCTGACGAGATCATGAGAGGCTACACATGTTCGCGAAGGTTTAACCCCTTGACCTCCGTGTTCGCATAGTGTAACCTCATGTTTCCTGCCCAGCATAGCAAACGCTACGTGTTCGCGTCTGATGGGTCACGTTTGCATAGAGCAAACCCCCCATTGCTCCGCGTTCATGACCATAGTCTCGCGTTCGCGTAGTGTAAAATCCTCCCCCAACCCAGTTCCCCTTCGCAATCGCGAGAATGGCTTTGCATTCGGGAAGCACAACACACCAGAAAACCAGCTGCAACAAAAACATTAGATTTTTCTAAGTCTAATTCACCTCGTAGCTTATCCGAAACTCACCTGATTCCTCGGGGCTCCAAACCAAACATACACACAAGTCCTAAAATATCATACGAACTTGCTCGCGCGATCAAATCACCAAAATAACGCCTAGAACTACGAATCAGACACCAAATCAAAGGGAATTTTCAAGAAAATTTTGAAACTTCTATTTTCACATTCGGACGTCCGAATCACGTCAAAACAACATAGTTTCTCACCAAATTATAGACAAGTCATAAATATGGTATTGGACCTATACCGGGTATTAGAACCGAAATACGGACCCGATATCCAAAATGTCAACAATGGGTCAAATATTTCAAATTCATTAAGCCTTTAGCTTTCAAATTTCAACAAAGTTCGATATCTTAGGCTAGGGACTTTCGAATTCGATTCCGGGATACGCCCAAGTTCCAAATCACGATACGGACCCATCAATACCATCAAAACACAAATCCGGGTCCGTTTGCTCAAAATGTTGACCAAAGTCAACTCAAATGAAGTTTTTTAGGCAAAAATTCTTATTTTTCTAAGTTTTTAACATAAAATTTTTTCGGAAACACGACCGGACTGCGCATGCAAATCGAGGAGGGTAAAATGTGATTTTTAATGCTTCGGATCATATAATTATATTTTAAAACATAAGATGACCTACCGGGTCATCACATGAATGATGGAGAAATTAGTGAAAAAAGGGGTTGGGGTATTCTACTGCTTGCATAAAAAGGTAGAAAACATGTCTATAGGGTCTATGTGTTTATTTGCTATTTCGTTTAGCATGCCTTATTTGTTATTTTATTTAACGCGCTTTATTTTTGTACACTAATAATCATGCCTGTAAGGATCATACACACTTCACTCATACACTATTCAAAGCATGTTAGTACATGCCATACCTGTTTTCTATGTCTATTACTGTACACACTTAGACAACATGCCTATAGGATTCAATAACGTTGTTTTGCTAACGCTCATTTAGATGCCATGTCTATAGGGTTTCAACAAATCAATCAGTCACTTTTGTTATTTTGGTGCGTTGTTAACTTGGATATCACGGCTATAGGGTCTTAATTAATTAATCAACTACTTCGTTAATTCATTATGTTACCAAACATAGAAATCATGCCTATAAGGATAAAATCTTATAAAAATCAATTGCGACTATCAACTATTAGAAATTATACCTATAGGATATTGTCACTCGTATAAGAAATTGTTAATTCTGGGCTCTCGAAGTTGTTTTACTGCCTCATTGCGCAATATTTAGATATCATGCCTATAGGTTTGTAATGCCTTAATCTGTGAATCTGTTAGTCTAAAGTTGCTGCCTATACAATACTGGAAATTATAATCACCTAAAAACCATGCCTATAGGACTTAACGACTAGAATGTTGGTTAACTGCTAAAATTACATACTGTCTAATCTGCCGCATGCATTTGTTATTTATGTGTGGAGGCTAACTTGGGCCATTTATTGTCTTTATGTGAAGTCCTATATGTTTTGAATGTGTGCCTAGTTTTATCATTTTGAGCACCCTAAGTGAAGTATAGAACCACCCAAATAGTAGGTCCAAAGCCTCTTGGACCATAGGCATGGGACAGGTAGTGCACGCATAGAACACGGTTTAGAATTGAATTATAACGCTTCAAGTAAACAACATTAACATAGTAATTGGGTAGCATGAGATGATAGTCTGTGCCCGCTAAATAATATGAGCAACTCCTACCCTAAGAGAGTTGTGAAGTATTATTTATGTTGCATGGGGTGATCCTTTAGGCTGAAAAATATAGGATTATCTATATAGCTTAATTGTTGTCCGATTTTGTCATTGAATTTTGAATAATTAAGTTGTACCGTGTAACCTCTAAAGACTTGTCACGCCCCGAACCTAGGAGCGATACAAGCACCCGGTGCCTCACCTAACCTGGCGTACCAAATTGCGACTAAGGGACTCTGAACACATAATGTCATACTTTGGCCATGGGGCCACCTTGCAAGACAATTTGCGAAGCAAAATATAAAACTGAATGAAAACTAGCACTAACTAAACATCAATATAAAGCTAGGCTGAAAAGGCTGTCATAGCTACTACAGCTGACAAACCACCAAATTATACATACCAGGCCTACAAACCCAACATACTGCACTAACCAACAGGATATGTCTACAAGCCTCTACTGAAAGATATATTGTGATCAGAACAGGGCCCCGACCTACCCATATTATATATATAAATACATACATAAGATGCACACAAAAACCTAGACCCGATAACTCCGAAGGATGTGGATCTTACCGATCAAGCTAAACTCTGGAAACACCTACTGAGGAGGTCTACTCGTCTGTCTATCTGAACCTGCATGCATGAAATGCAGCGTCCCCGGAAAAGGGACGTCAGTACGAAATAATGTACCGAGTATGTAAGGCAATAACATAACTGAAAATCGAAACTGAACTGATAATATAATAACTGGAAGTAACTGGGAGTCAAAGATGATTTGGAGATATACTTACCTGCTGATAGTGACTAAACTCCTTCAATATAGTAAGTAAAATAAATGTCCGGCCCTATAAGGCTCGGTACGTGTAAATGCTCGGCCGTAGTAGGCTCGCTCATAGGCGCTCGGCCATACTGGGCTCTGTATCTCGGCCATCCTGGGCTCGCTCATAGGCGCTCGACCATAGTAGCCTCGGTATATGTAACTTACCATCTGATCAGAGGTTGCCCAATAGGGGCCTGCCCACCGATTATAGCTCGATGGTGGTGAAAATAGTGTAATACTGTATATATATATATATATATATATATATATATATATATATATATAGACCCTCTGCTCTCTTGACTGAATAAAGACAAAACTAAACTGAATATGAAGTCCCGATAAGGAATAATATTGTAACTTATGAGACTAGAATAATGTGAATAAATTCATGAATACGAACTTCTCTTTATGTCTCATTATTAACATATGTAGCTACGAGATCATGCCAAAATGAAGGAAGGGCTTAGCCTTAACATACCTTATCACAATCTTTCCAATCACCAAGTTGAACTCACCTCTTTGCACCTTAATATACAAGAATGATAATAATACTATCGTTAAGTTACGAAAGGTACAACTATCGCACAACGAACGACAAACTTATTTTGTATTAAAACGGGCAGCATCTCCCCTATAATCCTTACTTCCTCCAAATTCAAGATAACACCAACAATACAAGAACAGAACAATAACAACATATATACATCATTTTCCAGCCCTATATACACCATCAAATACTACAAAACAGCCCAACACACCCTAATCTCTTCGTACACAAAACGACCACCGTAGTAGTGTCAAACGACCCGAAAATGTTATGACGAACGACCAGCCAACCACCCTACATTTATATGGTGTTTATAAACCCCCTTCCTCCTCCAAAACTCCACAATATAGTAGTAAAACACGCAACCCAACAGCAACACAAAACAGTCCACAAAACAGTCCGCTACAAGTGAATAACTCGAACTCACGTCTTCCGATCACCGTCCCGTGAGTTCTTACGAGTATAGAACGACTTACCATGAATTTACAGAAGAAAAATTGGATGAAAGAGAGCAGTAAACTCACCTTATTTGTTGGATAACTCAGCTCTTATCTTGGTTCTTCAAACTCTAGGTTTTACCTCCAATTAGAACTTGAAAGGGAGAGAAAATCAATTAGGGTTTATGGGAAATTTTTGGGAGAATTCTTTGCAGAGCTTATGTCTGGTTATTATGCTCTATTTTAAGTCTAATATATGAAGAAAATAGGCCCTTAAAAGGCCTCTTTGGACGACCCGAAATGGCCCATTTTTGGGCTTTCATTTAAGCAAGTAGGTGACACACCTACTTGTCACCTAGCAGCTTGCGCAGTATCGCACAAATGCCCATATCTTTCTACTCCAATGTCGTATTGACAAACAGTTTAATGCGTTGGAAAATAGACTCATAGATATTTAATTTGATGGGTGGAACACCCCATAAATCTAAGTATATTCGGAGAAAATCGCAGTTACATTTGACCCAAAGTTTCAGTAAAACTTATGAATGTAACTTGTGATGACTTTCATCGACTTTTGTTCCACAACTCGCTTGACTTCAAAACATAATACACGGATGTCATACGACTAATATAAATCATAACATAATCTCCTTATCATGTTAATCACCCTAGTCTCACCCCAAAGGTACATGTTATAACATTTCCAACTTGTCGACTTTCGACGAAATATTGTTTTATTTAATTGCTTTAGCTTCTGAACTGTCCAACCCTCTTTGTACTTGTTGTTCATGATCTTCAATATTTGTAACCTTAGAGGTAACATGATTAACTTACTTTATATACGTTTAAATATTATCTCATTTTTGGTCCTACATTAGTTTGATTACGACGCATTTTTACGTACGAAAATATAGGGTGTAACATCACTCCCCCCTTGGGAACATTCGTCCTCGAATGTTTACTCTTAGAGACTTTGGAAAATTTTGCCAAAGTATCCTTCGTACACTAGGTTAAAACCAACCTGCACGTAGCCAGAAACATACTATACATGCCACACATGGCCAATCTTTATAAATAGCAGCAATTTGCCTCACCGACCGTAAATCATAAATATTGAAAGTGAAAAATAAAAGCTTACCTGATGACCTGCTAGCCTACATAGAGCTATGTTGTAGCGTCCCATCTCAAACCATATCTTCAGTTTGAAATAGGTGGGGGTATTTAGACTTCATTTCTTCCTCCGATTCCCACGTCATCTCTTCTACATTCTTGCTCCTCCATAAAACCTTTACGGAAGCTACCTCCTTATTTCGTAGATTGCGGATTTGTCGGTCTAGCATGGCAACTGGAATTTCCTCGTATGACAAGTCCTCTGTAATTTGTACATCATCCGTGGGCACCACTCGGGTAGGATCGCCAATGCACTTTCGTAGCATAGATACGTGAAAAACCGGATGGACAGACTCCAATTCTGAGGGCAACTCTAACTCATAAGCTACTTGGCCCACTCTCCGAATGATCCTATAAGGCCCAATATACCGTGGGCTAAGCTTGCCTTTCTTGCCAAACCTCATCACGCCCTTCATAGGTGATACCTTTAAGAATACCCAGTCATTAATCCTGAACTCTAAGTCTCGTCGCCGCACGTCAGAATATGACTTCTGACGACTCTGAGCTATCAACAGTCGCTCCCGGATAACCTTTACTTTCTCTATGGCCTGCTGAACCAGGTCTGGCCCATGTAACCCAGATTCTCCAACATCAAACCACCCTATAGGAGATCTGCACTTACGCCCATACAAAGCCTCGTACGGAGCCATCTGGATACTGGAGTGGTAACTGTTATTATATGCAAACTCGATAAGAGGTAGATGTTCATCCCAACTTCTTTTAAAATCCAACACACATACTCGTAACATATCCTCGAGCGTCTGAATTGTGCGCTCGGCTTGTCCATCAGTCTGTGGATGAAAAGCTGTGCTGAGATTCACCTGAGTCCCTAGACCTCTCTGAAATGACCTCCAAAAATGTGCTGTAAACTGAGCCCCACGGTCAGATATAATAGAAACTGGTACTCCGTGTAGCCGCACTATCTCCTTAATATATAACTTTGCATAATCTTCTGCTATATATGTAGTTCTGACCGGTAGGAAGTGAGCTGATTTCGTGAGCCTATATACTATCACCCATATGGAATCGAACTTACGATTAGAACAAGGTAAACCCGTGATAAAGTCCATGTTTATCGTCTCCCATTTCCATGTCGGGATCTTTATAGTCTGCATTAGCCCTCCAGGCTTCTGGTGCTCTACCTTCGCTTGCTGGCAACTAGTACATTGGGCGACAAACTCAGCAATGTTCTTCTTCATATCGTTCCACCAGTACACATCCTTAATGTCATGATACATCTTCATCGACCCAGGATGGATGGAATACCATGAATAATGTGCCTCTGACATAATCCTGTCTCGTAGCCCTGCTACATCTGGAACACACAAACGACCCCTATATCTGAGAACCCCATCTCCCTTTAGCTCTAACAGTGGCTTCTTCTGCTGCGGAACTCACTCTCTCAGCTCAACCAACTCTGGGTCCTCGTACTGCCTTTCCTTGACTTCCGCTATGAGGGATGATTTTGTAGTGTTTTGGAGTGAAACTCCACCATCCTCAGAATCTACTAACCGAACCCCCAACGAAGACAATTGATGAATCTCTCTAGCTAATTGTCTTTTCTTGGGCTCTACATGTGCTAAGCTACCCATAGATCGTCGACTTAAGGCATCTGCTACAACATTAGCTTTCCCTGGATGGTAGAGAATGTTAACATCGTAATCTTTCAATAACTCAAGCCATCGCCTCTGTCGCAAATTCAACTCTTTCTGCTTGAAGATATATTGTAGGCTTTTATGATCAGTAAATACATCAACATGAACACCATATAAATAATGCTGCCATATCTTAAGTGCATGGACAACCGCAGCTAACTCGAGGTCGTGGGTCGGATAATTCCTCTCGTGCTTCCTCAACTGCCTTGAAGCATACGCAATTACCTTCCCATGTTGCATCAGGACACATTCTAACCCGACACCTGATGCATCACAATACACGGCATAACCCTCTAGACCCTCTAGAAGTGTTAGAACTGGAGCTGAGGTCAACCTATTCTTAAGATCTTGGAAACTCTGCTCGCAAGCCTCTGTCCATTGAAACTTAGTTTCTTTCTGTGTCAACTTCGTCAATGGTGCCGAAAGGGAAGAAAAACCCTCTACGAACCTCCGATAGTATCCTGCTAAGCCTAGAAAGCTACGAACATCTGTCGGAGTGGTAGGTCTAGGCCAAGATTTCACGGCCTCAATCTTCTGAGTGTCCACCTTTATCCCTTCATCTGATACAATATGCCCCAAGAATGCTACAGACTTCAACCAGAACTCACATTTAGAAAACTTAGCATACAACTTACGATCACGGAGGGTTTGGAGTACCGCTCGTAGGTGGTCCGCATGCTCATCCTCTGAACGGGAATAAACCAGAATATCATCAATAAATACTATCACGAACAGATCTAAAAATTTTCGGAATAGGCTATTCATCAAGTCCATAAATACAACGGGTGCATTAGTCAACCCGAAGGACATGACAAGGAACTCGAAGTGGCCATATCGGGTCCTGAAGGCTGTCTTCGGAATATCTTTTTCCCGAACTCTGACCTGGTGGTACCCCGACCTCAAATATATCTTTGAAAAGCATCTAGCCCCCTGCAACTGATCAAACAAGTCATCGATCCTTGGAAGTGGACACTTATTCTTAATAGTTACCTTGTTCAGCTGCCTATAATCGATACACATCCTCAGCGAGCCATCTTTCTTCCGCACAAATAATATTGGTGCACCCCAAGGTGAGGTACTGGGCCTGATGTAACCTTTCTCCAGCAAATCTTTTAACTGCTCCTTCAACTCCTTCAATTTGCCAGGTGCCATTCTATACGGAGGGACGGATATTGGTTGAGTTCCTGGAAGCAAATCGATGCTAAAATCAATCTCTCGCTCTGGAGGAATACCTGGAAGCTCATCTAGAAACACATCCGCATACTCTTTGACTACGGGAATAGACTGAAGTATAGGTATCTCAGCATCTGCATCTCTAACTCGCACAATATGATAAATGCACCATTTTGCGATCATTTTCCTCGCCTTCAGATAGGAAATAAACCTACCTCTGGGTGTTGGTGTATTACCTACCCATTCAAGGACTGGCTCACCCAGAAAATGAAATCTGGCTGCCTTTGCTCGGCAATCAACTGTGGCATAGCAAGCTGCCAACCAGTCTATGCCCATGATAGCATCAAAATCCATCATCTCTAGCTCAACTAGGTCAGCTGAGGTCTGACGACTACAAATTGTCACCGTACAACCTCGGTAAACCCGTCTAGCAATAATCGATTCTCCGACCAGTGTAGATACCGCAAAAGGATCACTTAGTATTTCAGGCACTATACCAAACTTCCTCGCGACAAATGGGGTAATATACGATAAAGTAGATCCTGGGTCTATCAAAGCATAAGCATCGTGAGAGCAAATGGTTAATATACCTGTCACAACGTCTGGTGAAGACTCCTGGTCCTGTCGACCCACTAAAGCATAGATACGGTTCTGATTACCACTTGAACTGGAACCTCTACCTCTGCCCCGACCTCTACCAGCCGAAGACTGAGACTCGCACCCTGAAGGATGCACAGACATAGATGATCCTGTTGCTTAACTCGCTGGTTGTGCTATTCCCCCCGAATCTCTATTTGGGCAATCTCGCATCATATGCCCTGGACGCCCACATGTATAACAAGCATCAGAACCTGCTCGACATTGGCCCAAGTGTCCTCTACCACAGATGTCACACCGTGGAGGAAATGACCATGTCTGCGCAGATCCTCGCTGTCGCTGCAAACCCGACGCCCGTGAGCTCTCACCTGGTCCTGA
Organism: Nicotiana tabacum; assembly: GCF_000715075.1. Classification (NCBI taxonomy): domain Eukaryota; kingdom Viridiplantae; phylum Streptophyta; class Magnoliopsida; order Solanales; family Solanaceae; genus Nicotiana; species Nicotiana tabacum. Next base: position 74,244,412 of record NC_134091.1, on the reverse strand, counting down.
CTGATTATAACGGTCATACCTGTAACCCTGTAACTGAGGTGGCGGAGGCCTAGGAGGCCGTCCGAAGTACTGGGTCCTATAACTACCCTGTTATTGCTCCTGAGACCTGGGAAATCTCATCCTCTTACGTTGCCCTTGCTCAGCCCTTTCTGTACCCTACTGCCGACGCCTACCCTTTTCTATATTCTGGGCGAATGCCTGAATCTGGGAGATATCCATACTATCCTGCAATGCAGCGGTGGCACATGCCTTGGTTAATTCTGGGGCTAACCCTGCTATAAACCTGTGAATCCTGTCCCGCATAGTAGCAACTATGGATGGTGCATATCTGGCCAATGAGTCAAAACGGAGACTATACTCTCGAACACTCATATTACCCTACTTGAGGGCTAGAAACTGATCGACTCAAGCCTGTCGGATCTCCTGTGGTAAGTACTGGTCAAGGAAGGCATCTAAAAAATTCTCCCAAATAGCTGGAGGTGCATCACGTCCCCTGGACCTCTCCCATCCCTCATACCAAAGGATGGCTATATCTCGAAGTCGAAAAGCTGCTAGCTCAACTGCCTCTTTCTCTGTGGCATGCATAACACGAAAGATCCTGTGAAGCTGATCTATGAAATCCTGCGGGTCCTCCCTCTGATCTGTCCCCGTGAACTCTGGGGGACTCAAAGCAATAAACTCTCGGACCCTTGAACTCCCAGATCCCTCAGAAGTTCCTGCACTAGCTGATGCCCTAGCCTGTTGCTGGGTAGCTACCAACCGTGTCAACAAATGCACCGCACTCCTTAAGTCCTGATCTGATGGAAGTGGAGGGGGAACTGGATGTGCGGTTTCCCTAGGAATCTCCGTAGTTGGTGGAGGAGCCGGTAATGGCTGAGTAGGGGTCTCACCTTGAGCCTCAGACTGGGCCCCATCTACTGGGGGTACCCTGCTGGTCCCCTCACCTACTGCTGTATCTCTCCTCTGGCTAGCCGTAGTCTTCCTAGTCACCGTCATCTGTGCATGCAAACACCAACACATAAGTTTAATTCAAATTTCCTATAACTCAGTTCTGTAGCACGATTTAGATTTCAAAGAAGGGTAACCAACTCCTAAATGCCCTGTAGTGCCCCGCTTATATAATGTGGTTCACAACACATATATAAACAAGACCCTACTAGACACGGCTTGTAGACTCCCTAGGACAGAACTGCTCTGATACCAAGTTTGTCATGCCTCGGACCTAGGCATGATACAAGCACCCGGTGCCTCACCTAACCTGGCGTACCAAATTGCGACTAAGGGACTCTGAACACATAATGTCATACTTTGGCCATGGGGCCACCTTGCAAGACAATTTGCGAAGCAAAATATAAAACTGAATGGAAACTAGCGCTAACTAAACATCAATATAAAGCTAGGCTGAAAAGGCCGTCATAGCTACTACAGCTGACAAACCACCAAATTATACATACCAGGCCTACAAACCCAACATACTGCACTAACCAACAGGATATGTCTACAAGCCTCTACTGATAGATATATTGTGATCGGAACAGGGCCCCGACCTACCCATATTATATATATAAATACATACATAAGATGCACACAAAAACCTAGACCCGATAACTCCGAAGGATGTGGAGCTTACCGATCAGGCTAAACTCTGGAAACACCTACTGAGGAGGTCTACTCATCTGTCTATCTGAACCTGCATGCATGAAATGCAGCGTCCCCGGAAAAAGGACGTCAGTACGAAATAATGTACCGAGTATGTAAGGCAATAACATAACTGAAAATCGAAACTGAACTGATAATATAATAACTGGAAGTAACTGGGAGTCAAAGATGATCTGGAGATATACTTACCTGCTGATAGTGACTAAACTCCTTCAATATAGTAAGTAAAATAAATGTCCGGCCCTATAAGGCTCGGTACGTGTAAATGCTCGGCCGTAGTAGGCTCGCTCATAGGCGCTCGGCCATACTGGGCTCTGTATCTCGGCCATCCTGGGCTCGCTCATAGGCGCTCGGCCACAGTAGGCTCGGTATATGTAACTTACCATCTGATCAGAGGTTGCCCAATAGGGGCCTGCCCACCGATTATAGCTCGATGGTGGTGAAAATAGTGTAATACTGTATATATATATATATATATATATATATATATATATATATATATATATATAGACCCTCTGCTCTCTTGACTGAATAAAGACAAAACTAAACTGAATATGAAGTCCCGATAAGGAATAATATTGTAACTTATGAGACTAGAATAATGTGAATAAATTCATGAATACGAACTTCTCTTTATGTCTCATTATTAACATATGTAGCTACGAGATCATGCCAAAATGAAGGAAGGGCTTAGCCTTAACATACCTTATCACAATCTTTCCAATCACCAAGTTGAACTCACCTCTTTGCACCTATAATATACAAGAATGATAATAATACTATCGTTAAGTTACGAAAGGTACAACTATCGCACAACGAACGACAAACTTATTTTGTATTAAAACGGGCAGCATCTCCCCTATAATCCTTACTTCCTCCAAATTCAAGATAACACCAACAATACAAGAACAGAACAATAACAACATATATACATCATTTTCCAGCCCTATATACACCATCAAATACTACAAAACAGCCCAACACACCCCAATCTCTTCGTACACAAAACGACCACCGTAGTAGTGTCAAACGACCCGAAAATGTTATGACGAACGACCAGCCAACCACCCTACATTTATATGGTGTTTATAAACCCCCTTCCTCATCCAAAACTCCACAATATAGTAGTAAAACACGCAACCCAACAGCAATACAAAACAGTCCACAAAACAGTCCGCTACAAGTGAATAACTCGAACTCACGGCTTCCGATCACCGTCCCATGAGTTCTTACGAGTATAGAACGACTTACCATGAATTTACAGAAGAAAAATTGGATTAAAGAGAGCAGTAAACTCACCTTATTTGTTGGATAACTCAGCTCTTATCTTGGTTCTTCAAACTCTAGGTTTTACCTCCAATTAGAACTTGAAAGGGAGAGAAAATCAATTAGGGTTTGTGGAAAATTTTTGGGAGAATTCTTTGCAGAGCTTATATCTGGTTATTATGCTCTATTATAAGTCTAATATATGAAGAAAATAGGCCCTTAAAAGGCCTCTTTGGACGACCCGAAATGGCTCATTCTTGGGCTTTCATTTAAGCAAGTAGGTGACACACCTACTTGTCACCTAGCAGCTTGCGCAGTATCGCACAAATGCCCATATCTTTCTACTCCAATATCGTATTGACAAACAGTTTAATGCGTTGGAAAATAGACTCATAGATATTTAATTTTATGGGTGGAACACCCCATAACTCTAAGTATATTGGGAGAAAATCGCAGTTACATTTGACCCAAAGTTTCAGTAAAACTTATGAATGTAACTTGTGATGACTTTCATCGACTTTTGTTCCACAACTCACTTGACTTCAAAACATAACACACGGATGTCATACGACTAATATAAATCATAACATAATCTCCTTATCATGTTAATCACCCTAGTCTCACCCCAAAGGTACATGTTATAACATTTCCAACTTGTCGACTTTCGACGAAACATTGTTTTATTTAATTGCTTTAGCTTCTGAACTGTCCAACCTTCTTTGTACTTGTTGTTCATGATCTTCAATATATGTAACCTCAGAGGTAACATGATTAACTTACTTTATATACTTTTAAATATTATCTCATTTTTGGTCCTACATTAGTTTGCTTACGACGCATTTTTACGTACGAAAATATAGGGTTTAACAAGACTGGTACTGATTATCTATATAGCTTAATTGTTGTCCGATTTTCTTTACACTTGTTCATAATAGAACCTTTAAATTCTTTGTCTTCCCTTGCTTATATGATCACGTAGGATAGTTACAATATAATAATCCACATAGTATGAACTTCGGCCGAGGGACCCACGGCTTTGGACCTCGAAGAGTGCCTAACACCTTCACTTTGATGTAATTTGAGCCCTTACCCGATCTTTGGTGACATAGACTAGTAAATAAGAGTCGTTTGCAAATATGTGACCAAACGCACCTTAAACATCATTAGGTGATGACTCTTCTCTTTTAATACCCATTTAAAAGAGTTTTCACGCGTCGAAACCCGCTTTCGCGAGAAAACGGGGCACGACAGCATGGCGACTCTGCTGGGGATTTACACTTAGGCTCTTACCATATCAAAGTTGACTTGTGTGGATTATTTGAGGGCATGTACATCCCTTCCCTTATTTCCTTCATTTGTTTGAATCGCTATGACATGCATATCCCTCCCCTTAGTTTCCTTTATTTGCCTAAATTGCTATGACACGTATATCCCTTCCCTTATTTTCCTTTATTTGTCTAAATTGCTATGACATGAACATCCCATCCTTGTTTCCCTTTATTGCTATAACATGTACGTCCTCTCTCCGTTTCCTCCATCTTTTTTAAGACTGCTATATCATGTCTCTCCCACCCTTATTTCCCTGTTTGCTTCATTACGTTCTTACACATTTTCATGAGTTAAACTGACTTCCCTCTTTTTTCTTTCCTTTTTTCTTTTCTCTCTTCTGTTCATCTTTACCACATTACTTGTTATTTTTACGCACTTTCATTATATATATATATATTTAGCAACATGTTACTATTTTTACATAAAGTATGCTCCACATCATACTCCACTCGTGCCTATTATTAACATAGTGGTGCTTGATGAATGTCTGCGCTTTCCTAAAAACACCCTTTTAAACCGAAAAGGCTTATTCACGGTAGACTAGTCGATCAGGGGTGCAGTCGATGGTCATGTGCCTTTCCCTTTCAAGTTTGCCACTTGAGAGTACCAGTCTAGACCTTTCTAGAAACCATACTCTGATTTGAAATGTACATGCATCATGATAAACCGAGTACGGATTGAGACGTCATTGACGTAACAACCCGCTTAGATGAACCTTGTCCAAAGTCCAACGGGATTTTCATAATCCCAAAGGACACCATCATATTATGTGCATTACTTGGAGAAAACTATCAACATGCTGATCATTAGTGCATAAATAGTCGAACCTGTAGGGGGAGAGGGATAACTTTTATTTATTTGCAAAAAATGAAGCATGAAACCCCCATGTTCGGTATGGTCCAGAATATACCGCCTTTGCTAATTGACTAGTAGAAATACCTTGCACCCTGTGACAGAAACCATGTGAGGAGAGTACTTGGTGACCTGCCATCTTTGATGAACATTCGACCAAATAGGGAACTGATTGAGGCTTCTACCATGTTTTGGGATGAGAAGAGAGTTGTTTTTTGGTTCGGCAATATAAAAATGACTCCTTTCCTGGAAGAAATATGTGGTTTCACCAAGTTACCTTGGGAAAGTCCAGGACTATTGATGCTAGAGAATCGCACTCCACGCGATTTTCTGAAGATGTAAGGTTTTAAGAAGGAGGGTGAGTTGATCTGTCTAAATAAATCATACATCCCCTTTGAATTTCTCTATGAGCGTTATGGGCATAGCACATCATATCGCCTTCATCATGAGGAGCTAGCCATTATATCTTTGGGATGGGTGCACTACCGGGTTTATGTTTTCATAGTCTGTTTCTTGGGCTTGTTGATCTTTCCGATGCAAGGGGGAAGAATTCATACTCGCCTATCCATGGTCGCCAGGACCTTGATGGAGGGTATCTAGGGATAAAAGCACACTATCATCCCGATGATCTTAGCTGAGATGTACCGTGCTCTGGATCGGTGAAAGCATGGGTCCGGACACTTTGAGGGTTGTAATCTCTTACTACAAGTTTGACTTCTGGAACACTTTTAGAGGGGTGATTATTGCCAAGAGCTTTTACGAAGGCCACTGAATGACTACATATCCAGTCATCGTCCAAATAAAGTGACATTCGTTCCAAACAGGTTTGCAAAGCCTGGAAATGCTGTAGGTTGGGTGCGTTTCTTTAGCAATCTGACAGACGAGCAAGTGCATTTGATGTTTGAATGGTTTCCTATTAGTGAGTTCATTATCAGATCCAAAAGGACTACTCACTTAGTATTGATCGGGCTGTGAGGCATCTACCCTTACGCTCCTATAAGGGTAATGAGGCAAGCTGGAAGGAAACAAATCATACCTCGGGTTTCCAACATGGTTCAGTATAAGGCAAATTTCAAAGGGGATGCCATACCATTCAAGTTCGAACTGCAACACATGTGGAACCAAAAGATCATCGTGGAAGGAGAGACCATTGAACCAGACAGGTATCACGTCGGTCATTTGTACTACTATCTCTCATGGTTGGAGGACGACATAGTTGGGGACTTCAAACCGGGAGTCAATTTGAAAGATAGGATAATAGATGAGGTGGCTGAAGCACAACTGAAGTATAAGAGGCTACGCAAAAGGGTGTTCGAGTCTAAAGCTAAGCATCTGGAACAACATAGAGTGAACATGGAGGCGATAAGGGAATGGAAGGAGATTTCCAATTAGTCGACAAAGAGGTTAGAATATCTAGAGCAAGGATTGATGGAGCTGGAAGGGAAGATGAGAAAGAGGCTTTGGGATTGTCAAGGCATGGCCGATGATGAAAGAGGGAATGTGATTGATGGGTTCAAGAAAGCCAAGCATGGAGAAGGTCCTTCAGGGACCAAGTAGATTAGGAGATAATGTCCGTTACTACTTTCTAGATTAGATAAGATTTCGATGTAATAAGTATTAATGCCAATAGTGACTTTATTATTATTGTCGATTTAGTGAAAGATTGATTTGGCTTATTTTCGTACTAATGAAATGAGGCAAATGTTGGCATAAATTTTCTCCAAGTCTATGTGTCACTTAGGCCTACCTCAGGTACAATGAGGTCCCCAAAAAATTAGGACGCGAATTATTGCATGACCTTATGTGATACATGCTTAAATACAGCAAATACTCTTTTACTTCGTCTTACTGACTTGGTTACCTTTTGACTATTCCCATTCCCAAAGGTTGGTTTGTGCATTCTGGCATCATTAGTATACAACACCAATTGTTCGTGCATTCGAAAAGACAATGCTACCATATTAGAGAATGTTGCAACCTCATACGGAAGAAGTACGACGGGACATAATGAGTTGGTCTTACATTTGGAGCAGAACATCTAGGAGCTGAAGGGTGAGCTTGAGCAGGTCAAAAATCTGGCAAACCTCTCCCTTACCCTAAATGTTCCTGACATCAACCAGCAAAACACAACCACTTAGAACCAAACACCACCACAAAACACACAAAACCAGAGTCCACCACCCAGAGCTCTAAATCCTCCTACACCGCACCAGTATCACAATCCCGCACCTCCCCAACACCTTAAACCACCATCAGTGCAAACCCCTCAACAACACCACCATCACTCGACCCAATATCCGCAAACCACCACTTATCACACTCCTGAAAATGCACCACAACCTACCCCTGATCCCCCTCAAACCTCAATCAATGATCACCCATATACCCAAGTTCCAAAAACTCATCAAGGCAACCCGATATACGTGGAAACCTTACCCCATACCCTACAAGAAACCCTATACATACTGAGCCGATCGAGAAGGACCTGCTCATTCGAAACATGGCAAAAGAACTTAAGATAGTAATAGGGAAAGTCCAGAGTGTTAAAGGTGGGAAGGATGTTGATGGTTTAAACTACAAAGATTAGTGTATCCAGCCAGATGTAGAACTGCTGGAGAGTTACAAACCTCCCAAGTCTAAGATGTTTGACGGCACTTGTGATCCAAAGGTATAGTTGAGAACTTACTGCGACAAGCTTGTAGGAGTGGGTAAGAATGAACAAATCTGTATCAAACTGTTCATGTGAAGTCTTACAGGAGACGCCTTATCTTGTTGTATTAGTTAGAATCCGAAAAAGTGGGCAAATTGGGTGAGCATGGCATCAGATTTCATGGACAGGTTCAGGTTTAGTATAGAGAACGCGCCTGACGTTTTCTATATTCAAGACCTCAAGAAGAAGCCGACAGAAACCTTCTGCAAGTATGCTACTCGTTAGAGATCAGAGGCCGCCAAGGTGAGGCCACCACTTGAAGAAGAACAAATGAACAAGTTCTTTGTTATAGCTCAAGATCCATAGTACTATGAAAGGCTGATGGTTATCGAGAATCACAAGTTCTCAGACATCAACAAGTTAGGAGAAAGGATAGAAGAAGGAATCAAGAGAGGGATGGTGACTAAATTTGAGGCACTGCAAGCCACAAACAAAGCCTTACAATTAGAAGGCATCTCGAAGAAGAAGGAAGTGGGTGCGGTGATGGTAGACTAGGGCCCTAATTCTCCCCTTACATACCAAACACCTCCACCCATATATCAATCCTCACCTCTAAAATACCAATACCCTTCCACCACCTACCATACATATAATACCCAACCTGCATATTACCATTCACCTCTGCCTGCCCGCTAAAATTACCCAAAGCCATGACCAAACTTTGACCGCAGATCTCCCAGACAATACATCCCAATCGCTGAACCTATAGCCCAACTGTATGAGATACTAAAGGCCACATGTTACATCACCCCTATTTTTGCTGTTCTTGTTGAGAATCCTTCCTTGTGGGTTAACCCCAACAAAACTTGTGCCTATCACTAAGAAATGAAGGGTCATACCATTGAAGAATGCCGCATGTTAAAGGACAAGATTCAGACATTGATCGACACTAAGGTTATACAGGCAAAGGAAGCCGCACCAAATGTTCGTAATAACCCTCTCCTGGATCATAGGGGCGAGGAAGTGAATGTGATAGAATTTGATGAGGAATGGGATCAGGAGGAATCCATTGGAATTATTCGAGAGGGGGATACTCCCAAAACATCTCCTATCACCCTTTCGCCGATTATGGTACAAACCCAAGCACCGTTTGAGGTCGAGGTATCTACGCCCTTCACCATGATGGTAGCTCCCACACCGTCTTATAAGTCAGATGCCGTCCCATGGCATTAATTTTCAGAGGCAAGAAGAAAAGGAAAAGCCAAAATGGAAGAGACAGGTGTTGCGCAAGGTATGACTAGAACTGACAGAGTTTACACACCATAGAATCTTGGAGGAACAAGTAAAGAAACTAACCACCTATCGTTGAAACGGGCACTGACAATCTTTGAAGGTACATGCGAGGGAATACTCTGTTAGTTATCACCTCAACAAGACTCCCGCCCAGATATCCATTTTGTAACTATTACAAAATTTAGACGCGCACAAGAATTCCTTGATGAAAGTGTTAAGCAAAACTTATATGCCCGCCAGTATCACTACAGGGAAGAAGTATAACATGGTCGGATAGGTACTGGAGAGTCACAAAATTACTTTCCACGAAGATGAGTTACCGCCAGAAGTGTTGAGTCACAACAAAGCATTGCATATCACTGTGCAATTTGAAGATAAGTTCATTGCCAGGGTCCTGATAGATAAAGGTTCGAGCCTGAATATATGCCCGCTGACCATTCTGAGAAGATTAGGTAAAGGCCTGCATGAGCTACGGATGGGAAGCATTAATGTGAAGGCGTTCGATGGATCTCAGAGTGCCACTATCGGAGAAATCAATATTGATCTACAGATGGGCCCGACCTGGTTTGATGTCGAATTCCATGTGCTAGACATAGATGCCACCTACAACCTGTTGTTGGGACGACCATGGATACACGCCGCTGGGGCTGTCGCTTCTACCCTGCACCAGGTTGTGAAGTTTGAGTGGAATCATCAGGAGGTGATCATTCATGAAGATGGAAGCAACGTTATTTACACCAACCAGACCGTGCCAGTCATCGAAAACAAGAGGAAATTGGGAGGAGAAACATAAAACTGCATTGAGCGAGTTAACGCAATTGAGAAAGATCGATGGTGGAGCAATAAGATAGAAAGCATATTGACATGGTTAGGATATGAACCAGACAAGGGTCTTGGTCGAAAGGATCAGGAGATCACGGAACCCATATGACCACATTATTATGGCACAACCTTTGGACTCGGGTATGAATATACTGTGCAAGAATACCAGGATTGGACACAGCCCTGGCATACCAATTACTATCCGCTGGAACAACCCATACCACCTGTCATGCCCCGACCTCGGGGAGCACCATCGACACTCAAAAGAGTTACCCCGGTCGATCAAGCCTGCACAGTGTCGTCTACCCAACTCACCTACAAATAAAGAGAAGAATGCATTTCATTAATTAGTCAGTAAGAAGTCATGTGAAAAACACAAGTTCATTTCTATTAGTTACGTCATTAACAAGTCTTCAAAACAATATGTTGTACAATTAAAGTTAAAGTGGAAGAGATGATACAGTTATAACATTTTTAAATTAACCTTCCCAAAAACAAATACAACCCACACTATGTCTACGGAGCCTCTAACAGGAACACAAGAGTTCTATGACAGTGCCAGCAACAAGGCCCCAGCTATACCTCAAAATGTTATGTACAAAGGAAAAAAGATACAGGACCCCAAAATGAAGTGGGGCTCACCAAATCAGCTGCAGAGAGGGTGTGCTGCTATCGCTGATCAATACCACCTGCTATGGAACCACATGCATCCATTGAAAATGCAGCTCCCCCGGCAAAATGGATGTTAGTACATATGGAATAGTACTAGTATGTAAAACTAAACACCTTCTCAATAGAACGGGCAATGGATAACGGAGAATAAAACATGAAACCAATAAAAGACTCAAACAATATCAAGGTGTCAATATAAGGTTCAAATAGGTCTCGATAATTTAAGTTGGGAGATCTTTAGCCCCGATACACCACCATGTTTTAGCACGGAGTCTGATCTCAGCCCGACTAGCTAAGCCGTCTCACCCCGAGACGTACACTCACAATGCCACCATGTGCGCGCCATGGCATCTGATCTCAGCCCTATTAGCTAAGCCGTCTCACCACAATGCCGTGTTGATCGACATCACATCACATCTCGCTAACAATAATCTCATCCCATTTAAGGGGAAAACATCTCAACACACCAATCTCATCCCATATAAGGGGAAACGGTCTCATCACATTAACATGGGGATTTACCCCTTAGTCACTCCTACACTAGCACGTGTAGTTTCGGGGTTAGGTTATTCCGACCTACCCTTCCTCGGTTGCTAAACAATACTCCCAAGGCATTTATAATTAAGAGCATTTACCACTCAGTTCATATTCTTTTATAAGTCATTCATTTTATTGGCATCATCGTCCATAACGCAATAATATTCTTGGCATATTGGCAGTACTTCATAATTCATGCTCACAATTCCACTTTCAATCATTATAATGAATAATCAATAACAAGGCCTTTCAAAGTAAGACTATAAACATATACTTGAGCAAATTAGGGTCTTAGGCACATATGATTTCTTATACACTTTGATGTGATCACTTTCATTTGGACTTGACTTGAAGTCACAACATTTTAGTACATACTCATACTTCAAATACTCTCCCGAAGAATAGCACAATATGATAAGAACATTCCGGAACACATTTTGATCATATTCATATATATACATCATCTGACACCAAAGACGCCAAACTTATTCGAAAAAGTCAATTCATAATGGACAACTCGGGACTTACAAGATCATCGTGGGAATTCAATTCTAAGAGAGGAGTTTAGACAACATACCTTGCCTCGAGCTTTTTAATTTACTACAATGTTCCGAAAATCCTATTCACTTCGATCTTTTGGTTGAAGACCTTGTGAGTTACCCTAGAGAAATCTTCATGGTTTGAACAAATATTGATGAACAAATGACTTAGAACTCCTCTTCTCACTCTAGACCACCTTCCTCTCTCTCTAAAATGTAAGTTTAAACCTTCTAAAATGACCCTTAATAGTGTTTTATAAGAATGGGATCGGGTTTATAAAACCATAAAAATGAAGCTCCGAAACACAATCTGCGGTCGCATATGCGACCGCATAATGCTTCTGCGGTCCACAAAATGGGTCGCGAAATAGCCCTCCAAAATTGGGCAATTCTGCCCTACTCTGCGGACATTCTGCGGTCCACAGACCTGTTTTGCGGTCGCATAATGCGCCGCAGAATTTCCTTCCAAAAAAATTTCATCCTGGTTCCACGATCGATGTGCGGCCTGCAAAACGCTTTTGCAGTCGCATAGTTGACCGCAAAATATTATCCAAACTTGCCCAGTTACCTGCTTCACTCTGCGGCCCGCAGAGTGATTCTGCGACCGCATAGTGGGCCGCATAAATGTCTTTTTCTGCCAAAAAGTTTCCTTTATTCCCCAGCGCACTGTTCAATCCAAAAAGTCTGAACCGACAATCGTCAACACATAAGCCTACTTTGGCACCACGAAACCCCGGGGTTTAAGCAAAATTTTATGGGGCCTTATATCCTTCCCCACTTAAGATCATTTGTCTTTGAATGAGGGCTAAAATCCTCCATTAGAAACCAATGCGACTTAGCTGCTATGACACACACCAATAGTTCTCAAATTTTGACTAACTCCCCAAATTTCCAAAATTTTCGCCAGAGTTTCCCCTGTAACTGGGCCTATCCACCTGTCATAGAATCCCAGAAATCAATCGTAACATCACAACCACAACAAAACAATGCAAAATAATATGTAAACAACACCGGCAAAAATGCAATAAACATTGCATTACCAAGAGGGAGTATACTTAATATAAGCTGTACAGGGGAAATTATGATTTGCAGAAAATTAGCTCTTAACATCATGGATACATTTGCATATCTATTCAAATAAATTTGGGTACTTCTTCTTCATTTCATCCTCGGTCTCCCAGGTGGCCTCTTCAACTTGTTGGTTTCGCCATAACACTTTCACAGAGGCAATTTCTTTGTTCCTCAATTCTTCGTACGCCAATTCTTCATTAACCTCAATAGTCTCAACCGGAACAATAAGCGACGGATCTCCAACCACCTTCTTCAACATGGATACATGAAACACCGGGTGCACTAAGGACATCTCTGGAGGTAGTTCTAGCCTGTAAGCTACATGGACAATCCTCTGAGCGATTTTCTACGGTCTCACATACCTCGGACTCAATTTCCTTTTCTTACCGAACCGCATTATACCCTTCATAGGGGAAACCTTGAAGAATACCCAATCATCTTCTTTGAACTCCTAATCCCTATGACGAACATCTGAATAGGACTTCTGACGACTCTGAGAAGTTTTCAACTGCTCCTTAATGATCTTAACTTTTTTCATAGCCTGATGCACGAGTTCTGGCCCTATCAATTTCGCTTCCCCAATCTCGAACCACCCAATGGGAGATCTATATCTCCTACCATATAAAGCCACAAATGGTGTAGGCAAATTCTATGAGCGGCAGATGATCATCCCAGCTACCTTTGAAGTCAAGAACACAATGGCGCAACATATCCTCAGGCGTCTGAATAATCCGCTCTGCCTGCCTGCGGTCTATGGATGGAAGGTTGTAAGATTCACGTGATTACCCAAACCTTGATGAAATGTCTTCCAAAAATTAGTCGTTAACTGTGCCCCCCGATCAGAAATGATGGAAACCGGAGTGCCATACAACCTGACTATTTCTTTGATATACAACTAAGCATACTGTTCTGTTGTGTCGGTAGCCTTAACTGGCAAGAAGTGTGTTGATTTTGTGAGTTGATCCCATCACCCAAATCGAGCCACACTTACGAGGAGTGCGAGGTAGTCCCACCACAAAGTCCATGTTAATCATTTCCCACTTCAACATTGGAATTTTTATGTTCTGTGCCAACCCACCGGGCCCTTGGTGTTCGGCCTTCACTTGTAGACAATTTGGACATCTCTCCACAAAGTCCACTACATTCCTATTCATATAGTTCCACCAATAGACTTCCCTAAGATCATGATACATCTTTGTAGAGCCCGGGTGCACGGAATACCTAGAAGTGTGAGCCTCGATGATGATTCTTTCCCGGAGACCATCCACATTTGGAACACATAGATGCCCTTGGTACCTTAGGGTACCATCATCCACCCCAAGAGAAAAGGCCATGGTATTATGTTTATGAATCCCCTTCTTTGGTTATACCAACAATGGATCATTGAATTTCTTCTCCTTGACTTCCACCACAAGCGACGATTCAGCTTTATTTTGCACAATCACCCCTTCTTCACCAGAGTCCGCAAGACGAACTCCAAAACTAGCCAACCGATGAACCTCCTTGGCCAACAGACTTTGATATGCCTCCAAGTGAGCCAAACTATCCATAGATTTCCGGCTAAGAGCATCCGCCACAACATTAGCCTTCCCCGGATGATACAGAATATCGATATAGTAATCCTTGAGTAACTCGAGCCATCTCCTCTGCCTCAGATTCAATTCCTTCTGTTTGAAGATGTATTGTAGGCTCTTATGGTCCGTGAATATATCTACATGTACCCCATACAAATAATGACGCCAAATATTTAATGCAAATATCACCGTTGCAAGCTTTAAGACATGTGTTGGATAATTCTTTTCGTGATTCTTGAGTTGCCTAGAAGCATATGCTATCACCTAGCCATGTTGCATTAATATACACCCAAGTCCGATTCTTGAAGCATCACAATATACTACAAACCCATCTGTACCCTCTGGTAGAGTCAACACTGATGCCCTAGTCAATCTTGATTTCAATTCCTGGAAGCTTCTTTCACAAGCATCTGACCATTGGAACTTAACTGCCTTCTGCATCAATTTAGTCAAGAGAGAGGCAAGAGTGGAGAACCCCTCCACAAACTTCATGTAATATCCCGCTAAGCCCAAGAAACTGCGAATCTCAGTTAGGGTTGTAGGCCTCGGCCAATTCTTTACAGCTGCAAAGTCATCTATCCTTGGCAGTGGGTACTTTTCTTGATTGTGACCTTGTTGAGTTGTCGATAGTCAATACATATTTTTAGCGACCTATCTTATTTCTTACAAAGAGTACCGGTGCGCCCCAAGGTGACACACTCGGCCGAATGAAACCCTTTTCTAAAAAAATTTCAATTGTTCTTTTAGCTCATTCAATTCTGTCGGTGCCATTATGTAGGGTGGAATAGATATAGGTTGCGTGTCTGGCATCACAACAATCCTAAAATCAATATCCCTGTCTGGCGGGATCCCAAGGAGCACATCCAGAAAGACCTCCGGAAATTCATTCACAACAGGCACAGACTCAAGTGTAGATGCCTCAGCATCGGTGTCTGTAACCCGGACCAAATGGTAAATACACCCTTTGTTAATCATCTTCGTGGCCTTAAGGTAAGAAATAAACCTACCCTTTGGAACCATATCATCCCCCTTCCATTCAATCACTGACTCATTTGGGAATTCAAACCTAACAGTTCTGGTTCGACAGTCAAGCTTGTCAAAACATGAATAAAGACTATCCATTCCCGTTATTACATCAAAATCAACCATCCTCAATTCAATGAGATCGGCCATGGTGTCCCGACCACGCACCGTGACAACACAATCCCTATAAACCTGCACGACCTCAATAGACTTACCAACCGAAGTAGATACGGAGAACGGCCTCTGAACTCTGGTGACCTCTCATATCATAGAAACGACTGGGTCCTCTCGAACTTTGTGCGTCACCCCTAACTGCACCATGCCCTGTGGTTGTTGGGGTCCCTCGAGCTGGAGGAGGTGTTGCGGATGTAGTAGCTACAAAACTGGATGGATGTGTTGAACCTCTACCCATGCTCTAGTGAGACGAACGATAATACCTCTGAATGTGACCCCTCATACCACACTCGTAGAATATGGGTTGGTCCATGTAACATGCCCCAAAGTGCATCATCCAACACCTAGGGCATGGGGGCCTCCACTACTGCTCAAATCTCCCACCAGAAGTGTTACACCCCATGTTTTTTGTACGTGAAAGTACAACATAAATAAATTAATGAAAGCTCGAAAATGAGATGTTACATCATGCATTTTTGTACGTTAAAGTTTCGTCGTAAGTTAATCGACGTAAGTTCTAGAATGAGATTATTTTGAGATTTTAAGCGTTATGCTATTTCAAACAAGTGACGAGTAAATTCGTGAAGGTGAGAGGGTAAGCAAATTGAAGAAAATGAGTTTCGTCAAAATTTGGCAGTTTGGAATAAAATACGGTCCAAGCTATAATACCCTGTATTTATGGACTAGTGCCATACAAGGTACCACATGACCATGATAGTAAGATGTATAAGGTGTGTTGAAAGTGAGTATTATTATAAGTAATTTGAGAAAATTCTTAATTATGTTGGTAATTGATTAATTATTGGATTAGTGGAAGATTAATAAGTTGATTAGGAAAAATGGTGAATTTTTGGATAGGTGTAACACCCCCCCCCCTCCCCCCAACGTGGAAGCCCAAAGAGGCATTAATAATGACTCTCAATTCTCAATTCAAGGTGTCATTTTAAGAGAATATATGTGGCTTTGTCATTATGCAAATGGGGCCCACAAATCTTAAATGTAAAGGACTTTCATATTTCTTTGAGTAAGACACTTACGGATGGAAATCAAGATTTCCTAATAAATCCTTTACAATGCTTAGGCAACGTTATTAGCTTCAAAACATATCAATTCTTCATAGCAAGATATAGTGCTTCAGCAAATTAACACAAGTGATGGAACGTGATTTTTGCTTCAACAAGAATTAGCCGAAGTTATACTACGATGCTTCTTAGAAAAAAAAAACAACGAGATTTTACGATTCTAAGAGAGCACGGTACAATCTTACTCAAGAATATCATACGGATATTTCCCTACTCCGATCTTGCCGTCATGAATTTTGTCACAATTATCGTGCGCTAGAAGGGTTGTCCAGAGAACCGGCTCAGGTATGTTTAGGCTAAGCCCTTCCTTCATTTTGGTATGATCTCGTAATTACATGTGTTTCATAACGAGGCATAACGAGAAGTTCATATTCCCGAATTTATATACATTATCCTAGTCTCATAAGTTATAGTATTCTCCCTTATCGGGACTTTACATTCAATTGAGTATTGTCTTCTTCCAGTCAAGAGAGCGGAGGGTTTATATATATACAGTATTACAGTATTTTCACCACCATCGAGCTATAATCGGTGGGCAGTCCCCTATTGGGCAACCTCTGATCAGATGGTAAGTTATATACCGAGTCTGCTGTGGCCAAGCGCTTATGAGCGAGACCAGTTGGCCAAGATACAGAGCCTAGTACGGCCGAGCGCCTATGAGCGAGCCTACTACGGCTGAGCAGTTATATATATACCGAGCCTTATAAGTCCGGAAAATTATTTTACTTATTATATTGAGAGAGTTGAGTTAGTATCAGCAGGTAAGCATATCTTCAGATTATCTTTGACTCCCAGTTACTTTCAATTATTATATTATCAGTTGAGTTTCAGCTTTCAGTATATTGCCATACATACTCGGTACATTATTTCATACTGACGTCCCTTTTATGGGGGTGCTGCATTTCATATGTGCAGATTCACACAGACAGACGGGTAGACCTCCTCATTAGGTGTTGCCCGAGTTCAGCTTGATCTGTAAGCTCCATGCCTTTCGGAGTTGCCGGGTCTAGAGCTTTATGTACATATTGTGTATATTTGTATATATGTTATGAGTAGGTCAGGGCCCTGTTCCGATCACAATATATCTATCAGTAGAGGCTTGTAGACATTTCCTGTTGGTTAGTACAATATTTTGGGCGTGTAGGCCTTTTATGTATATTTTGTTGGTTTGCCAGCTATAGTAGTTATGACGGCCTTATCGGCCCAGCATTATATTGATGTTTAGTGAGCATTCGCAATTGTCTTGCAATGTGGCCCATGGCCAAAGTATGACATTATATGTTCAGAGTCCCTTACTTGCAAGTTGGTATGCAAGGATAGGTGAGGCACCGGGTGCCGATCTCGCACCCCAGGTTCGGTGTGTGACAAGACCAACCCTATTGGTGGGATCCCCTGTTGCCCTGGCTAGGCCTAAAATGGTTTCCCTGCTGCTGACTGGGCCTCGATGGCGGTGCACTGGCTGAAGATTGAGCAAAAGAGTGGGACGGCCCTGATCACCCTCCCTTAAAAGTTGTCCTACCACCACCACCACCAGAACACTAGAAGTACCACTGAAGTTGCCCGCTGACCGGGCCCTATTGCTACTCTCTCTCTCCATTATATTATTCAGTTTGCGGGTCTCTGTGGCTTGAGCAAATGCCACATACTTAGCATAGTTCATATAAGAATTCAAGGCAGCTGTAGCGGCCTCATTAATAACTAAGGGGCTAAGGCCATGCACAAACCAGCGCACTCTAGCCTCCATAGTGGGAAACATGTAGATGGCATATTTAAACAGGCGCGTGAATCTCATGTGATACTCCCACACACTCATGCTCCCCTGTTTCAGATTCTCAAACTTGGCGGCATGGGCTGTCTTAGTCTCGGCAGGCAAGAAATGATCAATAAAAGCATCGGCAAACTCACTCCATCTCGCCGGAGGGCTTCCTTTCTCACGGGAGTCATCCCATATTTCAAACCAAGAATAGGCCACCCCTTTTAGGTGATCGGAGGCCAACTCTGCTCCCTCTGTCTCAGTAGCACGCATAACTCGGAGAGTCTTGTGCATCTCATCAATGAAGTCTTGGGGTCCTCCTCAGGATCAGTACCTATGAACACTGGATGGTCCAACTGGAGAAATCTGTTCACCCTGGAACTAGTGGAATCTGCTGGCTGACTAGAAGAACTGGGTGCAGTATTTGATCTCTGGGCCTGGGAAGCCACTATCTGAGTCAACATCTGTATGGATCCCCATCAGATACATCGAAACCGGAAGCTGGGGCTGGAGGTAGAACTGGAATATCAGTTGAAGGGATCGTTGCACCCTCAATAAGTGTAGGGAAAGGTGCAGTCTGATTAGGTGTAGTAGAATCAGGCAGTGTAGTAGTCGAGGGAATGTTCTCACCCCTCGGGTGCTTGCCCATATCATCAAATATCGAATCAATTGCCACTCCTGGGGTGACATTGGCTCCTTGGCCTGTTCTTGCCTTCTTCCTAGGCGCCATGTACTGAAGGTTAGAGCAAAGCACGAGTTAAAGGAGGAACAATCTTACAAATGGCTTTATCGCACGATCTAGAATATCAAAGAAGGTTATTATTCCTTAGTGTTCAAGTAGCCTCCTACTTATAGATGTGGTCGACAACACACCGATAAGAAGGACTCTACTAGATATGGCTCCGAGATATCCTAGGACACTTTAAAACTATAGGCTCTGATACCAAGTTTGTCACGCCCAGACCTCGGGGAGCACGACCGGCGCTCAATAGATTTACCCCGTTCGAGCAAGCCTGCACAATGTCATCTACCCAACTCACCCACAAATAAAGAGAAGAATGCATTTCATTAATTAGTCAGTAAGAAGTCATGTGAACAACACCAGTTCATTTCCATTAGTTACGTCATTAACAAGTCTTCAAAATAGTACGTTGTACAGTCATAGTTAAAGTGGAACGAATGATACAATTACAATATTTTTAGTTTAACCTTCCTAAAAATAGATACAACCCACACTATGTCTACGGAGCCTTTAACAGGAACACAAGAGTGTTATGACAGTGCCGGCAACAAGGCCCCGGCTATATTTCAAAATGCTATGTATAAAGTATAAAAGATACAGTACCCCAATATGAAGTGGGCTCACCAAATCAGCTGAGGAGAGGGTGTGCCACTATCGCTGATCAATACCCCCTGCTATAGAACCACCTGCATCCATTAAAGATGCAACGCCCCCGGCAAAAGGGACGTTATTACATATGGAATCGTACTATTATGTAAAATTAAACACCCTCTCTATAGAACCGGCAACGGTAAATGGAGAATAAAACATGAAATCAATAAAAGACTCAAACAGTATCAAGGTGTCAAGTTAAGGTTCAAATATGTCTAGGTAATTTAAGTTGGAGATCTTTAGCATCGATACACCACCGTGTTTTAGCATGGAGTCCGATCTCAGCCCGACCGGCTAAGCTGTCTCATCTCGAGATGTACACTCACAATACCACCATGTGCGTGGCATGGCGTCCGATCTCAGCCCGATCTGTTTACACTTCTCATTACAATGCCATTTGGATCGACATCACATGACATCTCGCTAGCAATAATCGCATCCCATTTAAGGGGAAAACATCTCAACACACCAATGTCATCCCATATAAGGGGAAACAGTCTCATCACATTAACACGGGGATTTACCCCTTAGTCACTCCTACACCGGCACATATAATTTCGGGGTTAGGTTGTTCCGACCTACCCTTCCTCGGTGGCTAAACGACACTCCCAAGGCATTTATTATTAAGAGCATTTACCACTCAGTTCATATTCTTTTACAAGTCATTCATTTTATTTGCATCATCAGCCATAATGCAATAACATTCTTGGAACATTGGTCGTACTTCATAATTCATGCTCACAATTCCACTTTCAATCATTATCATGGATAATCAACAACAAGGCCTTTCAAATTAAGACTTTAAACACATACTTGAGCAAATTAGGGTCTTAGGCACATATGATCTCTTATACACTTTGATGTGATTACTTTTATTTTGACTTGACTTGAAGTCACAATATTTTAATACATACTCATACTTCAAATACTCTCCCTAAGAATAGAACAATATGATAAGAACATTCCGCAACACATTTTGATCATATTCGCATATATACATCATCCGACGCCAAACTTATTTAGAAAAGTCAATTCATAATGGACAACTCGGGACTTACAAGATCATCGTGGGAATTCAATTCTAAGAGAGTAGTTTAGCCACCATACCTTGCCTTGTGCTTTTTAATTTACTACAATGTTCCAGAAATCCTAACTACTTCAATCTTTTGGTTGAGGACCTTATGCGTTACCCTAGAGAAATCTTCAAGGTTTGAACAAAGATTGATGAACAAATGACTTAGAACTCCTCTTCTCACTCTAGATCACCTTCCTCTCTATCTAAAATGTTAGTTTGAACCTTCTAAAATGACCCTTAACATTGTTTTATAAGAATGGGGTCGGGTTTATAAAACCTTAAAAGTAAAGCTCTGAAACACAATCTGCGGTAGCATATGCAACCACATAATACTTCTGCGGTCCGCAAAATGGGCCGCGAAATGGCCCTCCGGAACTGGGCAATTTTGCCCTACTCTGCGGCCATTCTACAGTCCGCAGACCTGTTCTACAGTCGCATAATGCACCGGAGAACCTCCTTTCAGAAAATTTTCATGCTGGTTCCGTGATCGATGTGCGGCCCGTGAAATGGTTTTGTGGTCACATAGATTACCGCAAAATATCATCCAAACTTGCCCAGTTACCTGCTTCACTCTGCGGCCATTCTGCGGCCCGCAAAGTTATTCTGTGGCCGCATAGTGGGCCGCAGAAATGCCTTTTTTCTTCCAAACATTTTCCTTTACACGCCAGTGCACTATTCCACCCAAAAAGTCCGAACCGACAATCGTCAACATATAAGCCTACTTCGGCACCACGAAAACCCGAGTTTTTAGGCAAAATTTTACGGGGCCGTACACCACCACTGCACCAGACATTTCATCAGACTGGCATGATTTGAGGATCTGAGGAAGACGAGATATTGGCCGGTATGAGGAATTTGTTTCTGAATAAGGAAGATATGGACTGCAGTGCAATTTTAGAGGACCTTACTATTCAGACAGTGGGAGAAGGAGTTATTCTCAAGAACTGGACCGTTGCACCGTCACGGGCTCGCCGAGTACCTGGGTAGCCTAGGAAAAATTAGCTTGACTTATTTTTAAATTGTTTCTGAAATAATTACTCGAGCCATCGAGTCGTACTTGTTGACAATTTTATGTTTTATTAATGCATTATTGTTTTTCATATTTATTATTATCTTTCTACATTCTTTTCAGTGTAATTATTACATATCTTGATAAACCTACGACTGTGACATGTAATGAGATAACGCAATATCAAGAAAGTGATTCGGAGGATTTGGAAGGTGATATAATACCTGAGTAAATTGTCAAAGAAGTAGAGAATTTTGAGAACAAACCAAAGTCAAAGGCAGTTAACTTAGGGGATTCTGAAACAGTCAAAGAAACTCGCATAAGCATTCATCTATCACCGTTAAAGAAGGAAGAATACATCAGGTTTCTAAAGGAATATGAGGATATTTTTGCATGGTTCTACGACGACATGACTAGGTTTAGCACATCCATAGTATCTCACAATCTACTTACCAACCCCATGTGTCCGCCGATAAAGCAGAAGCTCAGAAAATTCAAGCCAGATATGAGTCTGAAGATAAAGGAGGAGGTTACCAAGCAAATCAAAGCCCAGGTCCTTCGAGTGGTTGAATACCTAACCAAGTTAGCCAATATTGTGCTGGTTCCGAAGAAATATGGGAAATTCAAAGTGTGTGTTGACTATCGAGATATTAACAGAGCAAGTCCTAAGGATGATTTCCCATTGCCCAACATACACATACTAATTGACAACAGCGCCAAGCATGAACTCCAATCCTTTGTGGATTGCTTCGCAGGATACCACCAGATTTGGATGGACGAAGAGGATACCGAAAAGATACCTATTATCACGCCATGGGGGATATATTGTTACAAAATGATGCCATTTGGTTGGAAGAATGCTGGAGCCACCTACATGAGGGCTATGACGACTTTTTTCCACGATATGATACACTAAGGAAATAGAGGTGTACGTGGATGATGTTATCATCAAATCTAAGAGAAGTTCATATCATATAGCAGACCTGAGGAAGTTTTTTGACCGACTTCGAAAATACAATTTGAAGTTAATCCTTGCAAAATGTGCTTTCCGAGTCCCTACCGGGAAGTTTCTAGGCTTCATTGTCAGTCGCCGTGGTATTGAGCTAAACCCGTCAAAAATCAAAGTTATTCAAGAATTGCCAGCACCAAAGAACAAGGAGGATGTGATGACTTTTCTAGGATGTCTCATTTATATTAGTCGTTTTATAGCACAAGCGACGCTGTTATGTGAGACGATCTTCAAAATGTTGAGGAAAGATGCTGCGATGAGTTGGATCGAAGAATGTCAGAAAGCTTTTGACAAAATCAAGGAGTACTTGTCTATGCCACCTGTGTTGGTCCCACCAGATCCAGGAAGACATTTGCTGCTATATTTGTCCGTGTTGGACGGGGCTTCCGGTTGCGTCCCGAGACAACATGATGAAACCAGGAGGAAAGAGAAGGAGATATATTATCTGAGTAAGAAGTTCACGCCTTACGAGGCCTGGTACTCTTTGCTGGAGCGCACCTATTATGCTTTGACATGGATAGCCCAGAAGTTAAGACATTATTTCTGTGCATACACCACCTATCTCATATCAATGATGGATCCACTAAAATGCATCTTTCAGAAACCCATGCAGACATGTAAGTTAGCAAAGTGGCAGATATTGCTAAGTGAGTTCGACATCATATATGTGACTTAGAATGTAGTCAAGGGGCAAGCATTAGCTGATCACTTAGCAGAGAACCCCATAGATGGAGAATACAAACCATTGAAGACGTATTTTCCCGAAGAAGTGTCGTTTGTAGGTGAAGATATTGTCAAAACATATAACGGTTGGAGGATGTTTTTCGACGGAGCAACAAACTTCAAGGGAGTGGGCATTGGGGCTATCTTGGTATCAGAAACTGGTCAACATTATTCGATATCCATAAAGCTCAGGTTCCCGTGCACCAATAATATAGCAGAATATGAGGCCTACATCTTCGGACTCAAATTGGCCGTCGACATGAATGTTCAGGAGTTGCTGGTAATCGGAGATTCGGATCTATTGGTGCACCTGGTACTAGGAGAATGGGCTACCAAGGACACTAAAATATTGCCATACTTGCATTGTGTACAAGAGTTGATCAAGAGGTTCACAAAGATAGAATTCAAACATGCTCCAAGGATTCAGAATGAGTTCGCTGGTGCATTAGCTACCTTGTCTTCCATGATACAACATTTAGACAAGAATTTCATCAATCATATCCCAATAGAGATTCGTAAGAAGCCAGCTTATTGTGCTCATATTGAAGAAGAGTTTGATGGAAATCCATGGTTCCACGATATCGAGGAATACTTGGAGAAAGGAGAATACCCAGAGAATACTACACACACTCAGAAGCGCATGCTTCGATGATTGGCCAACCATTTATTTCAGAGTGGAGGAATTCTATATAGAAGGACTCCTAATTTGGGTTTGTTGCGATGTGTTGATGCCCAGGAGGCATCTAGATTGCTCAAAGAAATACATGCAGAAACTTGCAGACCTCACATGAACAATTTCATTTTGCCCAAGAAGATATTAAGAGCAGGGTACTTTTGGATGATTATGGAGACAGACTGCATCAAATATGTTCAAAAATATCACCAATGCTAGGTACATGCTGATATGATATGGGTGCTGACCAACGAACTCAATGCAACAAGTTCACCCTGGCCTTTCTCTGCTTGGGGCATGGATGTCATCGGACCAATTGAGCCCGCTGCTTCAAATGGACACATGTTCATTTTGGTGGCTATAGATTACTTCACAAAATGGGTTGAAGCTGCTTCCTATAAGGCTGTGACTAAGAAGGTCGTAGCGGATTTTGTCCGGGATCGTATTGTTTGTCGATTTGGAGTACCTGAGTCAATCATTACTGACAATGCTGTCAATCTCAACAGTGATCTGATGAAAGCTATGTGTGAAACATTCAAGAGCAAGCATCGGAATTCTACCGCATATAGATCGGAGATGAACGGAGCCGTAGAAGCCGCCAACAAGAACATCAAGAAGATATTGAGGAAAATGGTGGACAACTACAAGAAATGGCACGAGAAGCTACCTTTTTCTTTGCTCGGGTACTGCACCACAACTCGTACGTCAACTGAGGCAACCCCTATCTACTGGTCTATGGTACCAAAGTCGTAATCCCTGCCGAAGTGGAGATTCCTTCCTTAAGGATCATACAAGAGGCCGAACTCAGCGATGCGGAATAGATACGAAACCGGTATGAACAGTTGTCTCTCATTGATGGTAAGAGTATGAACGCAGTGTGTCACGGCCAACTCAACCATAATAGATTGGCAAGAGCTTTCAATAAAAAGGTTAGATCGAGGCAATTCACACTGGGGAAATTGGTGTTGAAACGGATCTTCCCGCATTAGGACGAAGCAAAAGGGAAATTCTCACCCAACTAGCAAGGCCCTTACATGGTTCACCGAGTACTAACAGGAGGAGCGCTTATACTTGCAAAGATGGATGGAGAAATATGGCCAAGACCTATCAACTCAGATGCAGTCAAGAGATATTATGTTTAAGCTTATGTTTGCAATTTCTATTTGATGTAACCTGAACTACACTTGACCTGATTCCCATTTAAGAGGGGATACGTAGGCAGCCCTGTGGGTTCGGTCACATCATCATAAATTCTTGACCCCCCCCCCCCATGGGCAAGATTTCGAGTTCGTCAAATCTCATTATGTAAAGGATTACCAAGAAGTGTATTGCCAGAAGTATGCATTTAAACTGGGCAGAATTTTGAGGAGGGTCCTCAAAATTCCGAGTTGAGGAGGTTGCAATGTCTCAAGAGTGTGTCACAGTCGTCGATTCGACAAAATTATTTGTTTTTATGCATTATCACATATTTTGAACAACTGCATTTTTATATAAATGATTTGCCACAAATGATTATTTTAGAATAGCTAAATGTTACCCGGGGTGACCCAAACAAGGCAGCAAGACAAGGAACAAAGGCGAAATGAAAAATCAAAGGCACGAACCAACCTTTCCCCCAAAAAACTCACAATTTTTCTTTGGACGCATGCATAACGAACATGACAAGCATGCCCATAAATTCATAACAAGAATGCTATATTTATTGACAGAAGTCACCAAGCTCAAATGCGCCAAGCTAAGAATCGCTTTCTTTCTCATAATTAATCTTTCTCTTTCTCTGCATAGGGCTAAGCACTGCCCTCATTTTTTGCATGAGGCTAAACACTGCCTCCATCACTGCATAAGGCTAAGCACTGCCTTTCTTTGCATGAGACTAAACATTGTCTTTGTCCTTGGCATGAGGCTAAGCAATGCCTCCATCATTGCATAAGGCTAAGCACTGCCTTTCCTTGCATGAGACTAAGCACTATCTCCATTCTTTGCATGAGGTAAAGCAGTGCCTTTCCTTGTATGAGACTAAGCACAGTATCCGTCTTTTGCATGAGGCTAAGCACTACCTCCATCATTGCATAATGCTAAGCACTGTCTTTCCTTGCATGAGACTAAGCACTGTCTCCATTCTTTGCATAGGGCTGAATATTTCCCTCATCATTGCATAAGGCTAAGTAGTGCATTTCCTTGCATGAGACTAAGCACTGCCTCCATCACTGCATAAGGCTAAGCAATGCCATTATTGCATAAGGCTAAGCACTGCCTTTCCTTGCATGAGACTAAGCATTGTCTTCATTCTTTGCATGAGGCTAAGCACTGCCTCCATTATTGTATAAGGCTAAGAATCGCCTTCCCATGCATGAGACTAAGCACTATCTCCATTACATTACATGAGGCTAAGCATTGCCTCCACCATTGCATAAGGCTAAACGCTGCCTTCCTCTGCATAGGGCTAAGCACCAACCTCATCACACACAAGGCTAAGCAATGCCTTGTCTTATTCTCGCGTACAACTAAGCATCAGCTATTCCCTCTATCGAACGATCGATATTTCCGCACCTTTGCATTTCATGTGCTGAAACATCGCCACATTGTCTGAAGGCATCATAGTCTGAGGGCATCATCACCATGGCCTGAGATATCATTATTCAAAGGCGTTATAGTCCAGAGGCACCATATTCATGGCCAGAGGACACTATTTCATGGCATGCGAATCCCTTATCATACGCTTCATGGCCCAGGATGTCATGGTCTAAGTACATCATCCTCATCATCCAAAGACAACTCTCATGGTCCCGGAGGGAATTTTCACCATGTTTAGATTTTCGCAATAACCCTATATATATTAGCGCGCATCGTGTTTTATGTTTTGCAGGTAACTCGGAGGTAACCGTTATACAAACAGGATCCATTCTCACTCCGATTTTCGTTCACAATGTTCACATCATTCGATCATCTCAAACATAACCGATGATCAACAATTGGTTACCATTTATCCCGTAACCGCTCAAATAGTTGCCTTTTATATCCGTAACATTCAAATTCGCATCCATAGCTCCACCCTAAATTATCTGACACTATCATATCCAAAAGACCCTCTTTCGAAACACTCGACCACTCTTATAACAACTCCATCGGTTTCGTTTGCCGTTGGATCCAGAACTATACACGGCCGGATTCCCGTAATACCAGGGATATGTAGGCAACTCAAGAACCAAGGTCCGGCCCCCACTTTTGTGCAAGTGTCCTAACATAGTCCATACCAGCAAATAAGCATAAGAAAAAAGAACAGACAGCACGTAGAATATTTTCTCACAGCTTTCACAAGATAAAGCTCACACATGTAAGTGTACCGCTACACAATATCATCAACAAGAATTCCCCCCAGACCATCACAAATCAGTCCCTGACACATCCCACCTTATCTCGCCACGTGTGCAATAGTAAAATAAATGCCCGCCTTGTGTTGCCACACGTGCATAATAATGTTCCCACCTTGTCTCGCCATATGCGTAACCCACACACACACACACACACACACATATATATATCCTGCCTTGTCACGCCGTATGTACAAATATCAATAGTAACAATGGCACGGCAGAAATCTCGTGCAACCCCATAACAATAACCGCACAGAAGAAATCTCGTGCATCACAATAACAACAACCGCATGGCATAAACCTTGTGCATCATAATAACAACAACCGTACAACAGCAACAATGAAAATAATACAAGGATACGACAAATACATCAATTCTCAAATTCCAAAACTCAAGGAAATGGAGGAACTAATTCACAAGGAGTTGCCACAATAGAGAATGGTAGTCATAATAAGAACAACTCAACAAGGGACAAAAATAATGTGTAACAACGGTCCCACAAAGTATTGTTCAACAACGAGGGAGATATCACGAGCCAATAATTCCAATAAGGATAAGTCAACTAAGATATAGGATATCTAAACTTTTTTTAAGGCTGGGCAGGCACGAAAGAGACACAACAACTTCAATTAAGGATAAGCAGTATAAAGAAAATCATAGTCTCAATTATGGATGAAGAATTACAGAAGAGATAATTATAACTTCAGATAAAGATAAGCAGATAGGGAAAAGATAACACGACAATAGAAGAGATACAATTTCAGCTAAGGTACATATTAATCAAATGAACACAAAAGTGGATCATAAAGCAATTAATTCCAATTAAAGGTATAAGTGAAACTAGAAATTAAGAAACATAATTATAACGAGAACAATTGCGTATTCAGTGAATACAAGGACCTAAGAATCCCTAAAGTCCAATTTTCCACAAATAAGTCCGGGCACGTACTCGTCACCTCACGTACACGGACTACAATTAACATAGAAGACTCAAATCCTTAGGGTAGTTCCCTCACACGAAGTTAGGCAAGATACTTACCTCAAAGAAGACAGACCAATACTAAAAAATGAACTTCTCGAGTGAAATGACATCCGGACGGCTCAAATCTAACAAAAATAACTTCAAAGCACAAATAAAATGCATAAGAGACTATTCTGGATCATAAAGTCTCAATCTTTATCAAAATCTAAAAAATCGGTCCAAAAGTCGACCCCCGGGCCCGCACCTCGGAACCCGACAAATTTTACAAAACCCAAATACCCATTCCGATATGAGTTCAACCATACTAAAATTATCAAATTCCGATACCATTTCGTCCCTCAAATCATGATTTTTAATTTTGAAACGTTTCTTCAAAAACCACCATTTTCTTCAACTCAAAACACAAATTAAATGATAGGTGAAGAACACTTACCCAATCGATTTTCTTGAAAACCCCACAAGGAATCGCTCAAAACCGAGCTCTATAAATCAAGATATGATAAAAATGTTCTAACCCTCGATTTGGAAATCTTATATTCTGCCCAGGTCTTTAAGAATCGCGAATGCGGAATAACAAGCGCGTTCGCGAAGAAGAAAAATACAAGCTGCCCAGTTGTGCTTCGCGAATGTGACAACACATTCGCGAACGCGTAGAGGAAAAGTTTGATGGCCCAACAACTGCTCTTCGCGAACGCGTGAAGTAGTATGCGAACGCAAAGAGTGGAATCTCACAGCTACACGAACGCGTGGGATGAACGCGAACGCGATGAAGGAAAAGATTGGCTTCCGAGATCGCAGAATGAGGAATGCAAACGCGAAGAACAAATATTCCCTCCTCCAAAATTACTCTTCGCGAACGCGGAGGAGCAGACACGAACACGAAGGTGAAAACCAGATGACAGATATCAGCAGTTCAAAATAGGAGGAAAATCACATCTAAGTTCTATAACCTAACACACAAACAAGTTCTATAACCTAACACGGACTCGCTCGAGATCTCAAATCACATCAAACAAGCGCGAAAGTATAGAATCGAACCAAGTATCAAACTTAAGAACTTTCAAATCTTCCAACTTCTAAAACCCGTGCCGAAACCTATCAAACCAACCCAGAATGACATCAAATTTTGCAGGCAAGTCCAAAATAACATAACGGAGTTGTTCCAACTCTCGGAATCGCATTCCTACCCCGATATCAAAAATTTCACTTCCGGTCCAAATCTCAAAAAATTCATTTTTTGCCATTTCAAGCCTAAATCTGCTACATACCTCAAATTCACACTCCGGACACGCTCCTTAGTCCAAAATCATCCAACGGGGCTAACAGAACAGACGGAACTCCATTCTGGAGTCGTCTTCACACCGTTCCGACTACGGTCAAAATTCTAAGACTTAAGCTTTCCGTTTAGGGACCAAGTGTCCCAAATCATTCCGAATCATCTGGTAATTGAATTTAACCATGCTCGTAAGTCAATATACATAATACAAAGTTGCTCAGGTCCTTCTGCCGCCAAACGAGACTTAAATTCTCAAAACAACCGGTCGGGTCGCTACAGCCACCGTGTTCACGGTGCACAGCTCTGCCGCTCTCAGCTCTTTCTTCCCATTCGCAGAACCTACTTCGCGAACACGTAAGCCAACTAACCTTTCCATTTCGCGAACGCCGGCGAACCCTTGAAGTTTTCAAAAGTAAACCTTGGTGAACTCTAAGCTTAGTCAAAAGTCAACCTTTGTGAACTCTTCCAACTTAAAGTTTTCAATTTGAGAATCATTCCACCAAATCAATCCTAAACCTCTTGAATATCAAAACCAACCTTACACATAACTTGTAATACATCATATGAAGCTACTTAAAGTCTCAAATAATAGAATAAAATTCTAGAAGTCAAAATGACCGGTTAGGTCATTACATTTTCCCATGCTGAAATATATGTTTATCCTCGAACGTGCCAAGAGTCATTCCAAAGTCATCTAATCAGTGTACAATCTTATCATACACATAACCAAGGGTGATACCGCATTACCACAATCCTTATAAGTCCATTAGCAGAACCCTGACTGAAGATTCTTTGTTAAACCTTAGCTTATAAAACTTATAACCAATTTCCAACAATCGAAATTCGCGATAAGATTCGATTTTCCAATATATACATGGTATCAGTTCCCACAAGTTGTACCAAGTCATAAATGTACTCCAAGATATCATCACACAATGTACCGCATAACTAATATACTCATAGCAATACTTTCTAACCATATTAGTTGCCCATTGCCAAACCTGATAGCGGTAACATACCTCATATCAGATAAAACCTTGTGCCAAACCTTCACAACACTACTAATAGTAAAATAAACATGTTGAAATTCATAACCCCCCATTAGATAAACAAGTCATTAAGTTATTTCACCCGACAAGAACAATTACCAAATTCTAAGTTGACTATTACTATTCTTCTTCCAAACACACCTTATCCAAACTCAATTGCTCTAATTTTAGTCCAACCACCTTGTCTCACCCAGTACAAGCTTATCGATCGACATGACACACCAATTACAACCTAGAGCCACATACAACACAATCCGCACCCAATTAACAACAACTCGAATAACCAATATGTAAGGCCCCCAAAAATTTTACCTAAAACTCGGGGTTTTGTAGTGCCTATGTAGGCTTATGTGTTGGCGACCACGGTTCAAACTTTTTGGGTTGAACAGTATATTGGGGAGTTGAAGAAAAAATTTGGATATACAGGGCATTTTCTGTGATCCATTCTGCGGTGGCAGAACTGATCTGCTGTCCGCATATCTGTAGCAGACAGAGGCAGAAATCTGGGAATAAATTTTGGACCATTATGCGGCCACATAATCACATTGCGGGTTGCATAACCCCTTGCTGATCCAGCACAAAAAATTCTAGAGGAACGTTCTGCGGCGTATTATGCGACTACAGAACAGGTCTGCGGGCCGTAGACCGGTCGTAGAGTGAGGCAGGGGTGGCCAGTTTCGGAGGGCCATTACGCGGTCCATTTTGCGAACCGCATAAGAGTTATGCGGTCGCATATGCGACCGCAGACCTGCGTCGGGGCTTCATTTTCTCTCAATTTTGAACCCGAACTCATTCTTATAAAACACCCTTGGGGATCATTTTAAAATGGAAAACATATATTCTAGAGAGAGGGAGTGCCAAATAGTGGGAGGGAAAGTTCCTTAGCTCATCATCCATCTATTCTTGCTCAAAGTTGAAATATTTGCAAGAATAATTCACTATGTCTTCATCCTAGAGGTAAAGTTCTACTCCATAGCCCTCAATTTTGTTATTTTAATTGAAAATGGGTAATAAGCCAAGCAATTCTTGGGTGTGGGAGTTGTTTATTTTTACATGCATGTACCATCAAGGGTAGTGGGAATATTGTTGAGCTCTTTTGGGTGAACTATGGGTAGTGGGGTGAAAGAATCCGCCATAGGAGGACCTCGAAACCTTAATGCACACCTAGTATTTGATAAAATGCTCAAGTGAGCTGCAACTATGAACTCCTTCCTAATTTATGTTCAATTTTACTATATCTCTAAATAGATCGAAGTGGCTAAGATTTCAGGAACATTGTAGTAATTTAAAAAGCTCGAGGCAAGGTATGTTGGTTAAACTTCTCTCTTAGAATTGAATTCCCACAATGTTCTTGTAAGTCCCGAGTTGTCCATTATGAATTAAATTTTATGAATAAGTTCGGTGTCGAAAGATGTATTTATATGAATACGTTCAAAATGTGTTCCGGAATATTCTTATCATGTTATGTTGTTCTTCGGGAGCGTGTTCAAAGTATGAATATGTATTAAAATGTTGTGAATTCAAGTCAAGCCCAAATGAAAGTGATCATATCAAATTGTGTAAGCAATCACATGTGCCTAAGACCCTAAATTGCTCAAATGTGTGCTTAAAGTGTTGAATAGAAATGTTTGTTGTTGACAATCCGTGTTTGTGTTGAAAGTGGAATAGTGAGCATGAATTATGAAGTACGGCCAATGTGCCAAGAATGATAATGCGTTATGGCCAATGATGCCAATAAAATTAATGACATGTAAAAGAATATGAATTGAGGGGTAAATACTTTTAATAATAAATGCCTTGGGAGTATCGTTTAGTCACCAAGGAAGGGTAGGCCGGAACAACCTAACCCTGAAACTACACGTGCCGGTGTAGGAGTAATTGAGGGGTAAATCCCCGTGTTAATATGATAAGTCTGTTTCCCCTTATGTAAGATGAGATTGGTGTGTTGAGATGTTTTCTCTTAAATGGGATGAGATTATTGCTAGCGAGATATGATGTGATGTCGACCCACACGACATTGTAGTGAGACGGCTTAGCCGATCGGGCTGAGATCGGACGCCATACCGCGCATATGGTTGTATTGTGAGTGTATGTCTTAGGGTGAGACGGCTTATCCGGTCGGTTTGAGATCGGACTCTGTGCTAAAACACGGTGGTGTATCGGTGCTAATGATCTCCCAACTTAAATTACCGAAACCTATTAGAAATTTAACTTTCCCCTAAATTGACACCTTGATACTATTTGAATCTTTTATTGATTTCATGTTTTATTCTCCATTTTATTGTTGACCATTCTATTAAGAGTGTGTTTAGTTATACATACTTGTACTATTTCATATGTACTAATGTCCCTTTTGCCGGGGGCGCTGCATTTTAATGGATGCAGGTGGTTCCATAGCATGTGGTATTGATCAGTAATAGCAGCACACCCTCTCCTCAACTTATTTTGTGAGCCCCACATCATTTCGGGGTCCTGTATCTTTTATCCTTTATACATAGCGTTTTGAGGTATAGAGGGGGCCTTTTGCCGGCACTGTCAGAGCACTATTTTGTTCCTGTTAGAGGCTCCGTATACATAGTGTGGGTTGTATCTATTTTTTTTGGGAAGGTTAAACTAAAAATGCTGTAATCATATCATATGTTCCACTTCAACTATGATTGTACAATGTACTATTTTGGATACTTATTAATCTAGTAACTAATGGAAATGAACTAGTGTTTTCACATGACCTCTTACTGTCTATTTAATGTAATGTATTCTTTTCTTTATTATGGGTGAGTTGGGTAGAAGGTATTGTAAAGGCTTGCTTGACCGGGGTATCTCAGTTGCGCACCGGTCGCGCTCCCCATGGTTGGGGCATGACAAACTTAGTATCAGAGCCTAAGGTTTTAAAGTGTCCTAGGATGTCTTGGAGCCGTGTCTAGTAGAGTCCTTCTTATCGGTGTTCTAGATCGTGTGATAAAGATAATTGTAAGATTGTTCCTCCTTTAACTCGTGCTTTGCTCTAACTTTCAGTACAAGGTGCCTAGGAAAAAGAGAAGAACTGGACAAGGAGTCGATGTCACCCCAAGAGTGGCAATTGTGTAAGGCCCCATAAAATTTTGCAAAAGAAAATAATGTTCCGTGGTGCCGAATTGGTTTTACGTGTTGTGTATTATAGAAGCTCGCCGCAGCTCGGACTTTTTGGGTTGAACAATGCACCAGAAAGTAAAGGAAAATTTTTGGCGGAAAAGCGCGTTTATGCGGTCCATTATGCGACCGCATAATGGCCGCAGAAGTGAGGCAGGAGAGGGCCTGATTGAAGGCAATTCTGCAGTCGACTATGCGACCGCATAACTATTATGCGGTCATTATGCGACCGCATAACAGTTATGCGGACCACATAGTGACTGCATACACAGACAGTTCTTTTGGCTATTTTGTAACCAATTATGCGACCGATATGCGGTCCGCATATCGGTTATGCGATCGCAGACCTTATTCCGGAGCTCCATTTTTGGGTTTTTAAAACCCAACCCTAATTTGTTAAATACACTCTTTGGGCCATTTGTGAGCTATAATCTGGCATTTTAGAGTAAGGGAGAGTGCCCTATAGTGAGAAGGTGTTCTTCAATAATTGTTCTTCAATTCTTGCCCAAGTTTTGGAAGATTAAGAAGGGAAACTCACTAGGTCTTCATCCTAGAGGTAAGATTCTACACCCTAACCCCTAATTTTGAAATTATTTGAAAATGGGTAATTAAAAACAAAATTGTTGGGCATGAGAGTTGTTTATTTTACATGCATGTGATATCAAGGGGTGTAGGAAGATTGTTGAACTAAGCTTGGTAAAGATTGGGTTGTGGGATGATGGAATTCTCCATAAAAGGACCTTGAAACCTTATGCACACCTAGTGTTTGATAAAATGCTCAAATGAGCTAGAACTATGATCATCTTCCTAATTTTGATTCAATTTATTATAATAGATTGAAGTTGCTAAGAATTCTGGAATATTTAGAGTGTAAGGAAGCTCAAGTGAGGTATGTTGGCTAACCTTTTCTCTTAGAATTGGATCCCATGACATTCATGTGAATTATGTAAGCCCCGAGTGGATCATTATAAAATTGGCTATTTCGAGTAAGATTGGGTTGAAAGATATATGTTCAACAAGTATTCCAAATGCTTTATTTATGTTATGTTATCAATTGAGGATGTGTTAAAAATATGGGCTGTACATTAGAAATGTTCGACTTCAAGTTAAATTCAAACGAAGGCTATTATGCCAAATTTTGTGAAATATCTCTATGTGCCTTAGACTCTTAATTGCTCACATGTGTACTACATGCCTTGATTTGAATTGTTGTTGTTGTTGTTGATGATGTTGATGTTAGAAAGTGAAAAGGTGAGCATGAAATACTAAATATAGCCAATGTGCCAAGAATGATCTTATAATAATGGCCATTAGTGCCAATGAAATAAAAAGATGTGAAAGTAATATGAAATGCGATGATTGATATAAAAAGGTTAATGTCTCGAATAAGACAGCCTAGCTGGTCGGGTCGTGATCGGACACCATGCCGCACACATGGTGGTGATTGTGTTGGAAATTATAATTTAAATTGTGATTGTAGTCGATGTCCCTAATGGATAGCCTAGCCGATCGGGTCGTGATCGGACTCCGTGTTAAATACGGTGGTATTGATATTGAGAGTAATTGTGGTTGATGTCTTTAATGAGATAGCCTAGCCGATCGGGTCGTGATCGGTCTCCGTGCTAAGAGTACAGTGGTACCGGTATTGTGAATAATGGTATTGTGGACAATGGTATATCGATACTAAAAATCTCCCAATGTGAGATATGGAAATTAATTTGAACACTGTCTTGATCCTAAATTGAGGTTTGATGTTGATTAAGGCTTTCATTGATATTATGATAATCTTGTTTGTATTATTTGTCATTCTATTGAGAGGGTGTTTAGTTATACATACTAGTGCTATTCGACGGTACTAACGTCCCTTTTGTCGGGGGCGCTACATCTTTAAATGGATGCATGTGGTTCCACAGCAGGAGATATTTATCAGTGATAGTAGTACACCTTCTTCCCAGCTGACTTGGTGAGCCCCACTTCATCCCAGGGTCATAAATCTTTTGTACGTTGTGTATTCTGTTTGAGGTATAGCCGGGACCTTGTTGCCGGCATTATCATTGCACTCTCCCTTATCTATAGAGGCTCCGTAGACGTAGTGTGGGTTGTGTATTGGTGCTGGGAAAGACAAACTCGTTATGTTGTATTTAAATTACTATTTCCATTTCAGATTATGAAAAATGTGTGGAATGGAGACTTTAAAAAAAAAAAGAAGTAACTATTGGTAATGAATTGGTATTGTAGACATGATCATGTTTGTGTCTAATTAATGAAATTATTTATTATCTTTATTCATGGATGAGTTTGGGTAGAATGAAATCTAACATGCTTGCTCGGTCAGGTTCACTCGGTTGAGCGCCGGTCGCGCTCCTCGGTTTTGGGGCGTGACAAACTTGGTATCAGAGCCTAAGGTTTTAAAGTGTCCTAGGATGTCTCGGAGCCGTGTCTAGTAGGGTCTTTATTATCGGTGTGTTGTCGATCACATTTATAATTAGGATGCTACATGGGCATTTAGGAATAATACCCTTCTTTCATGTTGTTGATTGTGCGATAAAGCTGGTTGTAAGATTGATCCTCCTTTAAC
This sequence comes from Nicotiana tabacum, assembly GCF_000715075.1. Taxonomy (NCBI): domain Eukaryota; kingdom Viridiplantae; phylum Streptophyta; class Magnoliopsida; order Solanales; family Solanaceae; genus Nicotiana; species Nicotiana tabacum. Next base: position 74,207,845 of record NC_134091.1, on the reverse strand, counting down.
TCCTGAGTTGCTCTAATTTTCAGTACATGGCAACTAAGAAGAAGGAAAGAACTGGCCAAAGAGCCAATGTCACCCCAGGAGTGACAGTTGATCCTATAATTGATGATGCGGGTGAGCACCCAAGGAGTAAGAATATTCCTCTAGTTACTACATTCCCTGACTCTACTACAACTGATCAGACCGCACATGTCCCTACACCTACTGAGGGTGCAACAGTCCCTCCAACTGATATACCAGTTCCACCTCCAGTTCCAGCTTTCGATTTTGGTGTTTTTGATGTTTTTCTTAGGGGAGCCATATAGATGTTGGCTCAGGTAGTGGCATCCCAGCCCCAGAGATCAAATGTTGCACCCACTTCTTCCAGTCAGCCATGGGATTCTACTAGTTCCAGGGTCAACATGTTTCTCCAGTTGGATCCTCCAGTGTTCACGAGTACTAACCCAAAGGAGGATCCCCAGGATTTTATTGATGAGATGTACAAGACTCTCAGAGTTATGTGTGCTACTGAAACAGAGGCAGTGGAATTGGTTCGAACTATGGGAGGAGTCCCATGAAGAAGGGAGCCCTCCGGCGAGGTGGGGTGAGTTTGCCGATTCCTTCATTGACCATTTCTTACCTGCCGAGACTAAGGCAGCATGTGCTGCTAAGTTTGAGAACTAGCCTGAGTGTGTGGGATTACCATATGAGGTTCGCGTACCTGTCTAAGTATGATATTTACATGTTGCCCACTATGGAGGCTAGAGTGCACCGCTTTGTGCAGGGACTTAGTCCCTTAGTAATTAATGAGGTTTCTACAGCTGTCTTGAATTCTGATATGAACTAAGGGAAGATGGTGACATTCGCTCAAGCCACAGAGACCCGCAAACTAAGGAACATAATGGAGCGAGAGGGTAGTAACAAGGCTCGGTCTGCGGGCAACTTTGGTGGTTCTTCTGATGGTGGCAAATCAACATTTAGGGGAAGGTCATCAGGGCCATCCCAGTCCTTTGCTCAGTCTTCGGCTAGTGCATCATGTCGCGCCCCTCTTTCTCGCAAAATCGGGCTTCGACGTCGTGACAACTCTTTTAAAAGGAAGGGTTATTAAAAGAGAGAGTCGCCACCTAACAGATTAAGGTGCATTAGGGAACCTATTTGCAAATGACTCAGGTTTTCTAGTTTGCGTCACCAAAGATCGGGTAAGGGCTCAAATTACCTCGATGAGAAGGTGTTAGGGACTCCTCGAGGTCCACGACGGTGGGTCTCGGCCGAACTCAAATCATGTGAATTAGTCTAAGAGAAAGGAAACAATTTGGACAAAGAAAGAACTATTTTAACAGGACACGGTGCAAAATAACGTGTTTGGACTCAATATCATCTAGATTCAAGAGACGAAGGTTAAATAGGACGGAATTAAAGTAAGAGTACTTGCCATGTTTAGGCAAGTACTAGGTAATACCATAGAAAATCACCTAATATTGGAAATATATTAAAATTGTAAGTGAATGGGAAGATAATCCTATTAGAAGTGGGATTAGGAGAGGAGTTTTTGTGAGGCGGCGGGCTAGGGTTCTTCAGAGGGAAGAGAGTAGAGAGGCGGCGGGTTTGGAGGAATGGGGTTAGGGTTTGAGGACGAGTGATATAAGGAAAAAGGGAGGCGTTTGTGAGCCGTTGATCATTTTTGATCAACGGCTGGGATTTGAGCACGGGTTGGGTCGGGTTAATTAAATGGGTATGGGTATTGGGCTAATGAGTTTGGGCTTGGGATAATTGGGCTATGTTTGGATAGTTAGGTCCGAAATTAGTTATGAAATTAGGGCCAGATTTTAAATACCCAATTTTAACAAATAAATAATTTATAAAAATAATAGATAAATAAAAAAAATATCATTTGGGTATGCAAGTGATTAAAACAATTATTTAACATTACAAAAATATAAAAAGTTATTTTTTGTATAAATAATGTAATTATATGTACATATGGGCTATTATTGCAAAATGTGCAATTTAGCCTTGAAAAAATGCAAATGTAATTATAAGAAATGAACTAAAAATATTTAAAACCTTATATGGGTATAAATGATAAGTTTAGATGATTAAATAATCATAAATAATAATTTATAGGGTAATTATTTGATATTTGTATAATAAAATGCAGAAATAAATTGATTTAAAGTCTTTAAAAATTATGGAAAATTATGAAAAAATACTTGTGTATGCTTGTAAATCAAATGATGATGCATATGTGCTATTTTGAAGGTATATATATATATATTTGGAAAATATGAGGGAAAAATCGGGTATCAACAACTGCCCCTCTTTACCCGGGAAGGATGAAAGAGTTGTCGGGTAAAGAAATGATGATCCATTTTGACCGAACGGGGTGATTTTTTGAAAAATATAGGCCGGAACCTGGTTTCTGAGCTTGCTTCATTTCCCTGGTTTTACAGGAATCAGGCCATGTGTAGTTCTGGGTCCAGCGGTGGAATAAGCCGATGGAGTTATTGTAAGAACGGACAAGATATCATGGGAATGGTTATGGGTATTTGAACGGTTATCATATGGAAATGGGTAACAGACGGTGGTTGGTTACATTTGAAATAATTGCAGGATGTGAACGTTGAATGGAAACTGGAGCGAAGATTGCTCCAGTTAGGAGAACAGTTACTTCTTGGATCACCTGCAAATTCAAAATACGATGCATACAAATACATATAGATTATTGCATAAATTTACGCATGATGCAAATTCCCTTTGGACTATGGACATCGTCTTAGGACGGTGTTGATGATGTCCTTAGACCATGACGTCCTGGGCCATGAATCATGTGATAAGACATTCGCAGGCCATGAAATGATGTTCTCGGGCTATGAAGATGGTGCCTCCAAACTATGATGCCTTTGAATAATGATGTGCAATATTGAGAGATCCTCAGGCCATGACATGGTGTCTTCCTACTATGAGGATGATGCCTTCAGACTATGACGTCTTTGGATAAAATGGCGATGTTTCAGCCCATGATATGCAAAGACATGATGCTTGACATGAAACAAGGCAGAGCTTAGTCTCGTGTAAGAACCGGGGGCAGAGCTTAGCCCCAAGAGAAGAGAATAATGCAAGGGTTTTGAACAGCGCAGCAATTGTGGTTATGCAAGGAGAGACAATGCATAGTCTTGTGCAAGGTTGGAGACAATGCTTAGTCTCATGCAGGATTGGAGACAATGCTTAGTCTCGTGCAAAGGAAAAGCAACACTTAGCATTATGCAATTGAGGAGGCAGGGCTTAGCCTCATGCAAAGATTAGAGACAGTGCTTAGTCTCATGCAATAGAAGGCAGTGCTTAGCTTTATACAATTAAGAAGGCAGGGCTTAGCCTCATGCAATGGAAGGCGGTGCTTAGCCTTATGCAGCTAAGGAGGCAGGGCTTAGCCTCATGCAAGATTTGAGACAATGCTTAGTCTCATGCAATGAGAAGGCAGAGCTTAGCCTTATGCAATTGAGGAGGCAGGGCTTAGCCTCATGCAAGATTTGAGACAATGCTTAGTCTCAAGCAATGGGAAGGGGGATCTTAGCCTTATGCATTTGAGGAGGCAGGGCTTAGCCTCATGCAAGATTTGAGACAATGCTTAGTCTCATGCAATGGGAAGGCAGAGCTTAGCCTTATGCAATTGAGGAGGCAAGGCTTAACCTCATGCAAGATTTGAGACAATGCTTAGTCTCATTCAATGGTAAGGCAGAGCTTAGCCTTATCCCATTGAGGAGGCAGGGCTTAGCCTCATGCAATGGAAGGCGGTGCTTAGCCTTATGCAGCTAAGGAGGCAGGGCTTAGCCTCATGCAAGATTTGAGACAATGCTTAGTCTCATGCAATGCGAAGGCAGAGCTTAGCCTTATGCAATTAAGGAGGCAGGGCTTAGCCTCATGCAAGATTTGAGACAATGTTTAGTCTCAAGCAATGGGAAGGCAGATCTTAGCCTTATGCAATGAGGAGGCATGGCTTAGCCTCATGCAAGATTTGAGACAATGCTTAGTCTCATGCAATGGGAAGGCAGAGCTTAGCCTTATGCAATTGAGGAGGCAAGGCTTAACCTCATGCAAGATTTGAGACAATTCTTAGTCTCATTCAATGGTAAGGCAGAGCTTAACCTTATCCAATTGAGGAGGCAGGGCTTAGCCTCATGCAAGATTTGAGACAATGCTTAGTCTCATGCAATGGGAAGGTAGAGCTTAGCCTTATGTAATTGAGGAGGCAAGGCTTCGCCTCATGCAAGATTTGAGATAATGCTTAGTCTCATGCAAATGGAAGGAAATGCTTAGCCTTATGCAGTTGAGGAGGCATGGCTTAGCCTCATGCGGGATGGAGACAATGCTTAGTATCATTCAAATGGAAGGCAATGCTTAGCCTTATGCAGTTAAGAAGGCAGGGCTTAGCCTCATGCAGGATGGAGACAGTGCTTAGTCTCATGCAAATGGAAGGCAATGCTTAGCCTTATGCAGTTGAGGAGGCAGGGCTTAGCCTCATGCAAGATTTGAGACAATGCTTAGTCTCATGCAAATGGAAGGCAATTCTTAGCCTTATGTAGTTGAGGAGGCAGGGCTTAGCCTCATTCAAGATTTGAGATAATATTTAGTCTCATGCAGCGAATAATTAATAAGTGATAGTGGAGTATTTCTTAGCTGTGGATGAGTTCGGTAGTCTTGTTGTTGTGAAGACAGTGATTCTAAGATACGCACGTACTAGCGACTATCTCTTGTTCCTGCATTCAAAGAAAAATCATGAGTTTTGCGGAGGAGGTTGGTTCGTGCCTTTGTTTGCTTCGCTCCGGGTTGGAATCCTGTTCGAGTTACCATGGGTAGCATCTGGCTAAAAATAAAGTTTTCAAAAAATATGCATGCATAATTATTCAAAACACAGTAATGTGCAATTTAAAAATTGATTAGATGAACCAATAACTGCGACACTGTTAGAGACATTGCGACCTTCTTGCCATAGAATTTTGAGGGTCCTCCTCAAAATTCTGCCCCAGTTTCTAATTGTGGGAAAAAATGAGAATTTTATTGAATTGTGACCGAACCCACAGGGATGCCTACGTATCCCCTCTTAAACGGGAATCAGGTCAAGTGTAGTTCAGTTACATCAATTGCATAAATGTAAACAGTTTTAAACATAGTATCTTTTGACTGCATCTGAGTTGATAGGCTTTGGCCAAATTTCTCCATCCAATTCTGCGAGTATGAGTGCTCCTCCTGTTAGAACCCTGTGAACCATATAAGGCCCTTTCTAGTTGGGTGAGAATTTTCCTTTGGCTTCATCCTAATGTGGAAAGATCTGTTTTAACACCAGCTGCCCTGGTGCGAACTGTCTAGGTTTGACCCTTTTGTTGAAAGCTCTGGACATTCTATTCTGATAAAGCTGGCCATGACACACTGCATTCATTCTTTTCCCATCTATGAGGGCTAATTGCTCATAGCGGCTCCTTATTTAACCTTTTGAAAACTGGCTAACAGATCATGGTTGAATGTGCTATGAAGCGGCTGATGTAATTAAGACGTCCCAAGAAGCTCATCACGTCTTTCTTGTTCGTTGGAGGTGGAAAATCCCGGATAGGCTTGACCTTTGATGGGTCTAGCTCAATTCCTCGGCGGCTGATGATGAACCCTAATAACTTTCCTGCGGGGACCCCGAAGGCACATTTTGCGGGATTCAATTTCAAATTGTACCTTCGAAGCCGATCAAAAAATTTCCTCAAGTCTGCTATGTGATCTGTACTCTTCTTGGATTTGATGATGACGTCATCCACATATACCTCTATCTCCTTGTGTATCATGTCATGGAAACTAGTTGTCATGCCCTCATATAAGTGGCCCCAACATTTTTCAGACCGAACGACATCATTTTATAGCAATACACCTCCCATGGTGTGATAAAAGTTGTCTTTTCGGCATCCTGTTCATCCATCAAGATCTGATGATATCCGGCGAAGCAATCTGTTACAACCCAAATTCGCATACCATAGATCACGCCGTAAGTTAGTCGACGTAAATCCAAGAAGAGATTATCTTTGAGATGATAAGAAGTTAATCCTATTGGTCTTAAACGATACAAGGGTGTATAAGAGTGGTTAACAAGTATTTGAAGTTAAACGAATCAAGGATGTTGTAACCCGTATTTTCGGGTAACACTAGAGGTGATTAATTGTCCCAAGAGGTCTTGTTTTAATGTATTTGAATCATATAATATTCGCATCATAAGTCTTGAAGTCAAGCGAGTTATGAAACAAAAGTCGATAAACGTTGTCGCAACTTAGGTTTATAATTTTACTTAAACTTTAGAACAAATGTTACTGCCTTTTTCTCCCAATGTGCCTGGAATTATGGGGTGATCTACCTATCAAATTGAATATCTATGAGTCTAGTTTCCAACGCATTTAACCGTTCATTAATACGATCTCGAAATAGAGAGATATTCACATTTTCGCGAGAGTGTGCCAAGCTGCTCTCTATGGGGCCCACAAAGGCGGTTTAGGACATATGGACATATATAAGATACCTCAACCCCGTTTTAAGTCATTATTTTTCGGGATATTCAGACCTTATAACCCTAAAAAAAGTCTCTCAAGGTTCTCTCATGATCCAAGACACAAACAAAGGGCAAACAACACAAATCAAATGTCGGGAATCCCGTGGCGCTAGTAAGTTTCTTGTTCTTCTTGTTGTTGCTGATTTTTGTTTTGTTCCAGCTCGTGTGGGAGGTTGTTTTAAGTGTTTTATGTCCTGTAAATACACCTTCAAGTTTTTAATATCAACCCTAGGTGATTTCAAGTCTTCTAAAGTAATTCTAGTGCCGAAAAACCCGAATTAATTGCTAGTTTCGCTTCCTTGTTCTTGTGGCATAATTGAAGGGATATTTCGTGGAAAATTAAGGTCAAATTGGAGTTGTTATTTCTTTTTAAAGGTAAGGAACCTCTTACTCTATATATATTTAAGATTATCCAAGTTGCAGCTAAGTCGTTGAAGCTAGAACTTGTGAAATATATATCGAAAGGCTTGGTAGTAATGTTGTTGGTTGGTGGACTATTTTGGAGGCTCAATATGATTATTAATGATGTTGTTTGGGCTGTTTGGTGATTGTATTGACTTGTGGGAAGTCATATAAATAGGGGAGGTACTGTCCGTTTCATCGTAAAATAGGTTGTGATCGATACATAATAGTTACGACGCTTAAATGATAATGATAGTGTCATTTGTCTTATTGTAGACTAAGGAGTCGTGGCATTTGCATAGCTTGAGGTTGGGCAGTATATACAAGGTATGTGAGGCTATCCCCTTCATTCTTTTGCACGACTCCGATTGTACATAATGTAATGACGAGCTCCCAAAGATACTCTACTCTTAGAAGCTAGCAGTACTTACATTGCTGCCCTTCTTATGAAACGATTGATATTGATGTTACTTCTCTTATTCTTATATTATCAATGTTGTTGGTAGTTCCTGATTCTTATAAGATTCTTGATGAAGAGTTAATCCTAATAACGTGTACGAAGGATACCGACCTTACGTCACTCCGAAAGGTTCAAAATGTGATTCCAATGAGTCCAGCATGCATCATATATATGTATCTATTTTACTCTACCGAGCCGCGCTATAGTCGTCCGGGTATGGCACCTATTGTGCAACCACTGATCAGTTGGGTTTTACCGAGCTCCACGTGGCCGGGTACGATTCTACCGAGCCCTATGATGGCCGGGTACGTTTTACCGAGCCTATTATGGCCGGGTACGATATGATGATGGTGATGCCCACAAAGGCGTATGTTTTAAAAGTTTATGTATATATATGTATGTATCATGTATTTCATGTCAGTAGCCCTCAGAGGTACCCAGATGTCGCAGGTTGTATATTCTCTATTCCTGTTTACATTACTGTTCTTACTTATGCTTTATTGCCTCACATACTCAATACTTTATTCGTACTAACGTCCTTTTTATTTGTGGACGCTGCATGTCGTGCTGCAGGTCCTGATAGACAGGTAGACGTAGCTCCCCCACCACAGTAGGTTGTCCAGTTTAGCGGTTATTGGCGAGATCCCTTCTCCGGACTTGCCGTGGTCTTGGTATGCATTTTTGTTATAGACATTATGGGTATGTCGGGGCCCTGTTCCGGCAATGTTGTAGCACTTATATTCCTTTAGAGGCTCATAGACAGGTGTCGACTTATGTATGGTTTAGAATGCCTTTTCGGCTGATTTTTGTTGTATAGTCTTTCATGGCATCATGATAGCTCGTACCTTATATATAGTTTGTTGACAGTCTTGTCGTCCCATGTTATGTATGTTCATGACATTATCTTTCATTGTTGGATGTTCATGATCCATGTCTACTATTTATATTGATCTTGTCGGCCCTTAAAGATAATAAGGAAGGTTAGATAAAATGTACGTTGGTGCTCGGCAAGTATGGCCCGGGTGCTAGTCATGACCCTCCAGTTGGGTCGTGACAAACTTGGTATCAGAGCAAGTCTGTCCTAGGGGTTGTCTATGAGCCGTGTCTAGTAGAGTTTTGATTATGGATGTGTAGCGCGCCACATTTATAATCAGGAGGCTACGTGACATCTAGGGTTGTTACCTTCTTCCTGAATCTAGATCGTGCGTAGAGTTGAGTCGTAAGTGTTCATATCTAATATTCACCTTGTTTTCTTTTAGCGATGCCTTCGACTAGGAAGCAAGCGATTAGTAAACGGCTTGATACAGCTGTGGGAGAGGGTAACATTCAGGTGCCTCCAGCCATAGCAGGCCAAAGTGAGCCTCAGAGTGAGATGCCGTCTCATACTTCTCTGTCTCCTCCAGAGGATATTAGGAGGCACCCAGTATATCCAGTTCCTCCGTCTGGCACTACAGACCACGATATGCGTAGTGCGGTGCAGTTGTTGACTAGCTTGGTAGCTGCTCAGGCTCAGAGGCAGAATACCGGTGCTGCTGATAAACCGGTTAGTGCGAGAGTTCGTGATTTTATTAATCTAGACCCTCCAGTGTTTACCGGATCAGACCCCAAGGAGGACCCGAAACATTTATTGATCAGGTTCATTGTACATTGCGGGTTATGCATGCTAGTGATACAGAGGCAGTAGAGTTGGCTTCTTATCGGTTACGGGATTTAGCGATTTTATGGTATGATAGTTGGGAGAGATCTAGGGGTCCGAACGCTCCTCCAGCCGTGTGGAAGGAATTTTCTGAGGCCTTTCTTCGTCACTACTTGCCAGCTGAGATACGACGAGCTAGAGCTGATAAGTTCTTGAACCTTCGACAGGGTAATATGAGTGTACGAGAGTATAGTATACAGTTTGATTCTTTAGCAAGGTATACTCCCCATATGGTGGCCGAGATGAGTGATAGGGTGCACCTGTTCGTGAACGGGTTGGGACCACATCTGATAAATGAGTGCACAACAGCCTCCTTGGTAGAGGGCATGGATATTTCCCGTATTCAGGCTTATGCCCAGACCCTTCAGGATCATAAGTTATATGCTAAGCTCTCTAAATGTGAATTCTTGCTGAACTCAGTAGCATTCCTTGGCCATGTGATATCTGATGAGGGTATTAGTGTCGACACTCAGAAGATCGATGCAGTGAAGAATTGGCCAAGACCTACAACACCGTCAGAAGTCCGCAGCTTCCTGGGGCTAGCAGGATATTATAGGCAGTTTGTAGAAGGGTTCTTCCTCTATATCAGCACCATTGACTAAGTTAACACAGAAAACTACCAAGTTCCAGATCAGGAGCTAAAGAATCGATTGACATCCGCGCCAGTGCTCACTCTCCCAGAAGGAACAGAAGGTTATGTGGTATATTGTGATGCCTCAGGTATAGGTTTGGGGTGCGTATTGATGCAACGTGGGAAGGTGATTGCTTATGCATCAAGGTAATTAAAGAAGCATGAAAAGAATTACCCGACTCATGATTTAGAATTGGCTGCAGTAATATATGCTTTGAAAATATGGCGACACTACTTATACGGCGTCCAAGTTGACATCTACACAGATCATAAGACTTTACAATACATCTTCAAGCAGAAGGAGTTGAATTTGAGGCAACGTAGGTGGCTTGAATTACTGAAAAACTATGACGTCGAGATATTGTACCATCCCGGTAAAGCCAATGTTGTGGCAGATGCTCTCAGCCGTAAGTCAATGGGAAGCTTAATACATATTGAGGCAGGTAGACAAGGGTTGACCAAAGAGCTTCATCAGCTGGCCAATATGAGAATCAGATTGTTGGACTCTGATGACGGAGGTGTTATTGTACAGAATAAAGCAGAATCATCTTTGGTAGCCGAGGTAAAAGCACGACAATATGAAGATCCTACCTTAGTAAGATTGAGAGAGGGAATTCAGCAGTGTAAGATTACAGCTTTCAAGATCGGAGGAGATGGGACACTGAGATACCAGGGCCGATTATGTGTACCTAGTGTGGCAGGGTTGCGAGAGAAGATTATGATTGAGATACTTGCTGTGGTAGGGTTGCGAGAGAAGATTATGATTGAGATTCACCAGTCCCGATATTCTATCCATCCTGGCTCGACAAAGATGTGTCATGACGTTAAGGAGCAGTATTGGTGGGATAACATGAAGAAGTCTATTGCAGAATTTGTAGCCCAGTGTCCTAATTGTCAACAAGTAAAGATCGAGCATCAGAAACCTAGTGTATTGATTCAGAATATAGAGATTCCGACCTGGAAATGGGAGGTGATTAATATGGACTTCATTATTGGATTACCTCGCTCTTATCATAAGTTTGACTCCATCTGGGTGATAGTTGATCGACTTACAAAATCTGCCCATTTTCTGCCAGTTAAGACAACTTACACGGCTGAAGATTATGCGAAGTTGTATATCAAGGAGATTGTTAGGCTTCATGGTGTGCCGGTATCTATTATATCAGACCGAGGAGCTCAATTTACGGCTAACTTTTGGAGGTCTTTTCAGAAGGGTTTAGGCACACAAGTAAATCTCAGCACTGCATTCCATCCGCAGACTGACGGACAGGCTGAATGTACCATCCAGACGCTTGAAGATATGCTACGAGCATGTGTTCTAGATTTCAAGGGGAATTGGGATGACCATCTGGCACTTATAGAATTTGCCTACAATAATAGCTACCATTCCAGTATTAAAATGGCCCCGTATGAGGCACTGTACGGGAGGAGATGTAGATCACCAGTTGGATGGTTCGAAGTCGGTGAGACAGAATTATATGGGCCAGATTTGATTCACCAAGCCATTGAGAAGGTGAAAGTGATACAAGAGAGACTGAGGACGGCACAAAGCAGGCAAAAGTCTTATTCCGACGTCCGACGTCGTGATCTGGAATTTGAGGTTGGTGATTGGGTTTTCCTAAAGATCTCGCCGATGAAGGGTGTTATGCGTTTTGGGAAGAAGGGTAAGTTGAGTCCGTGGTATATTGGGCCGTACAAAATTCTTCGACGAATTGGACAGGTTGCTTACGAGTTAGAATTGCCATCTGAATTGGAATTTGTCCACCCGGTATTCCATGTATCTATGTTGAGGAAATGTATTGGAGACCCTTCTCGGGTCGTCCCTATCAAAGATGTACAAGTTACAAAGGATCTATCATATGATGAAGTGCCAGTGGCTATATTAGATCGACAAGTCCGCAAGCTGAGAACAAAGGATGTAGCTTCCGTGAAAGTATTATGGAGGAACAAGAATATAGAAGAAATGACATGGGAAGCAGAAGAGGAGATGAAGTCTAAATACCCTTACCTATTCCAGAGTGAAGATAACGAGGATGCCGGGGGAAAGAAGGACGCATTATAAGGTGAAACGGCTCTATGAGGTAAGCAATAGCTTGTGAATACTCTTTTTTTAAATACAAAATGGTAATATGCAGATAATGTACATATCCATAATGCTTTGTATAGTCTTGTAAGGCCATAGGTTAGGTTTAACTGCTTGCAAGTTTGGCTAGTGTCCATTTTATAGGGGAAACTCAGCCGGAAATCTCCGTCGGAATCCACAATGAGTTAGACACCCCATAAACCCTTACATTCGAGGACGAATGTTCCTAAGGGGGAGAGGGTGTTACAACCCAAATTCGCATACCATAGATCACGCCGTAAGTTAGTCGACGTAAATCCAAGAAGAGATTATCTTTGAGATGATAAGAAGTTGATCCTATTGGTCTTAAACAATACAAGGGTGTATAAGAGTGGTTAACAAGTATTTGAAGTTAAACGAATCAAGGATGTTGTAACCCGTATTTTCGGGTAACACTAGAGGTGGTTAATTGTCCCAAGAGGTCTTGTTTTAATGTATTTGAATCATATAATATCCGCATCATAAGTCTTGAAGTCAAGCGAGTTGTGAAACAAAAGTCGATAAAAGTTGTCGCAACTTAGGTTTATAATTTTACTTAAACTTTAGGTCAAATGTTACTGCATTTTTCTCCCAATGTGCCTGGAATTATGGGGTGATCTACCTATCAAATTGAATATCTATGAGTCTAGTTTCCAACGCATTAAACCGTTCATTGATACGATCTCGAAATAGAGAGATATTCGCGTTTTCGCGAGAGTGCGCCAAGCTGCTCTCTATGGGGCCCACAAAGGCGGTTTAAGACATATGGACATATATAAGATACCTCAACCCCGTTTTAAGTCATTATTTTTCGGGATATTCAGACCTTATAACCCTAAAAACAGTCTCTCAAGGTTCTCTCATGATCCATGACCCAAACAAAGGGCAAACAACACAAATCAAATGTCGGAAATCCCGTGGCGCTAGTAAGTTTCTTGTTCTTCTTGTTGTTGCTGATTTTTGTGTTGTTCCAGCTCGTGTGGGAGGTTGTTTTAAGTGTTTTATGTCCTGTAAATACACCTTCAAGTTTTTAATATCAACCCTAGGTGATTTCAAGTCTTCTAAAGTAATTCTAGTGCCGAAAAACCCGAATTAATTGCTAGTTTCGCTTCCTTGTTCTTGTGGCAGAATTGAAGGGATATTTCGTGGAAAATTAAGGTCAAATTGGAGTTGTTATTTCTGTTTAAAGGTAAGGAACCTCTTACTCTATATATATTTAAGATTATCCAAGTTGCAGCTAAGTCGTTGAAGCTAGAACTTGTGAAATATATATCGAAAGGCTTGGTAGTAATGTTGTTGGTTGGTGGACTGTTTTGGAGGCTCAATATGACTATTAATGATGTTGTTTGGGCTGTTTGGTGATTGTATTGACTTGTGGGAAGTCATATAAATAGGGGAGGTGCTGTCCGTTTCATCGTAAAATAGGTTGTGATCGATACATAATAGTTACGACGCTTAAACGATAATGATAGTGTCATTTGTCTTATTGTAGACTAAGGAGTCGTGACATTTGCATAGCTTGAGGTTGGGCAGTATATACAAGGTATGTGAGGCTATCCCCTTCATTCTTTTGCACGACTCCGATTGTACATAATGTAATGACGAGCTCCCAAAGATACTCTACTCTTAGAAGCTAGCAGTACTTACATTGCTGCCCTTCTTATGAAACGATTGATATTGATGTTACTTCTCTTATTCTTATATTATCAATGTTGTTGGTAGTTCCTGATTCTTATAAGATTCTTGATGAAGAGTTAATCCTAATAACGTGTACGAAGGATACCGACCTTACGTCACTCCGAAAGGTTCAAAATGTGATTCCAATGAGTCCAGCATGCATCATATATATGTATCTATTTTACTCTACCGAGCCGCGCTATAGTCGGCCGGGTATGGCACCTATTGTGCAACCACTGATCAGTTGGGTTTTACCGAGCTCCACGTGGCCGGGTACGATTCTACCGAGCCCTATGATGGCCGGGTACGTTTTACCGAGCCTATTATGGCCGGGTACGATATGATGATGGTGATGCCCACAAAGGCGTATGTTTTAAAAGTTTATGTATATATATATATATATATGTATCATGTATTTCATGTCAGTAGCCCTCAGAGGTACCCAGATGTCACAGGTTGTATATTCTCTATTCCTGTTTACATTATTGTTCTTACTTATGCTTTCTTGCCTCACATACTCAGTACTTTATTCGTACTGACGTCCTTTTTATTTGTGGACACTGCATGTCGTGCTGCAGGTCCTGATAGACAGTTATACGTAGCTCCCCCACCACAGTAGGTTGTCCAGTTCAGCGGTTATTGGCGAGATCCCTTCTCCGGACTTGCCGTGGTCTTGGTATGCATTTTTGTTATAGACATTATGGGTATGTCGGGGCCCTGTTCCGGCAATGTTGTAGCACTTATGTTCCTTTAGAGGCTCATAGACAGGTGTCGACTTATGTATGGTTTAGAATGCCTTTTCGGCTGATTTTTGTTGTATAGTCTTTCATGGCATCATGATAGCTCGTACCTTATATATAGTTTCTTGACAATCTTGTCGTCCCATGTTATGTATGTTCATGACATTATCTTCATTGTTGGATGTTCATGATCCATGTCTACTATTTATATTGATCTTGTCGGACCTTAAAGATAATAAGGAAGGTTAGATAAAATGTACATTGGTGCTCGGCAAGTATAGCCTGGGTGCTAGTCATGACCCTCCAGTTGGGTCGTGACACAATCCATAAAGGATTAGAGTTCATCCCTGGCGCAATTGTCGATCACTATGTGTATGTTGGGTAACAAGAAATCATCTTTGGGACTTGCTCTGTTTAGGTCCCGATAATCGACGCATACTCTGACTTTCCCATCCTTCTTCATAACTGGCATGATGTTAGCAAACCAAGTTGGATATTCAGCCACTCTGAGAACCTTAGCTTTGATCTGTTAGGTGACTTCTTCTTTGATTTTCAAACTCATATCTGGCTTGAACTTTCTGAGCTTCTGCTTTACTGGCGGACACATTGGGTTGGTAGGTAGTTTATGAGCCACTATGGACGTGCTCAAACCGGTCATATCATCATAGGACCATGCAAAGATATCCTCATATTCCATCAGGAAACGAGTGTATTCTTCCTTCTCTGATGATGACAAGTGAATGCTTACATGTGTTTCCTTGACTGTTTCGGAGTCTCCTAGATTAACTATTTCAGTCTCATCCAAATTGGACTTAGGCTTGTTTTCAAAGTTTTCCACTTCTCTGACAATTTCCTCGGGCATTATATCCCCTTCTAGATCCTCTGAATCATTATCCTTATGTTGTGTTGTCTCATTACATGTCACAGTTGTAAGTTCATCGAGGTAGGTAATAATAATGCTGTAGAAAAAAATGTAAAGAATAATAATAAATACTAAAAACATAAATGCATTTAAATAAATCTTGAAAACGTCAAACAGGTGTGGCTCGATGACCCGAGCAATTATTTCAAAACAAAACATGCTTAAAACAAAATGCTGAAAACGTCTTAAATGCTCATAAAAATTGCTTTTAAAAATAAATGATGCTAATTGCCAGGCTACCCAGGAACTCGATGGGCCCTTGCTGGTGCAGCAGTCCAGTTCTTGAGAATAACTCCCTTCTCCAAGGTCTGAATAATGAGGCCTTCCTCCTCTTCCTCCTCAACTATCGCACTGCAATCCATGTCTCCATTATCCAGAAATAGATTCCTTATACCGGCTAGAACTTCATCTTCTTCGGACTCCCACATCATGTCAGCTTGGTGAAATGACTGGCTCAAATGTGGTACTAGTTGCTCTAGAGGGTAATAAGGACCACGCCATGGTGGCGACCAATTCTGATACTCGTGCCAGGTGTATTCATACCCAAGCCTAAATGTTGTGCCGTGATTCTTTAGTTGTATTGGTTTGGTGATCCCCTGGAGATTCTTGCCGAGACCTTTGCCAGGCTCATACCCTGTCCATGCCAATATGCGTTCTATCTTACTGCTCCACCATTTGTCCTTTTCAATTGCATTAACGCACTCGATGCGATGGTATGTTTCTCCACCCAACTTCCTTCTATTCTCGATGACCGGAATAGTTTGACTGGTGTAAATGGGATCACTTCCTGATGGTTCCATTCAAACTTCACGACATGATGTAGAGTAGAAGCTACGGCCCCAGTGGCATGTATCCAAGGTCGTCCCAACAATAGGTTGTAGGTAGTAGATATGTCTAACACTTGAAACTCAACATCAAATCGGGTTGGGCCCATCTGTAGGCTGAGGTTGGTTTCCCTAATTGTGGCACTTTAAGACCCATCAAATGCTTTCACATTCATACTTCCTGCTTGTATCTCATGCAGGCCTTTACCCAATCTTTTCAGCGTAGTTAATGGACATATGTTAAGACTTGAACCCCCATCTATCAGGACTCTAGCAATGAATTTATCCTCGCATTGTACCGTGATGTGCAGTGCCTTGTTGTTGCTTAATCCCTCTGGTGGCAATTCGTCTTCATGAAAAGCGATCTTGTGGCTCTCCAGTACTTGCCCTACCATGTTAGCCCTTTCCCCATTGGTGATATTGTTAGGCACGTAGGCTTCATTCAACACTTTCATCAACGCGTTCCTGTGTGCCTCATAGTTCTGCAGTAGTGATAGAATGGATATCTGAGCAAGGGTTTTGTTCAAATGATCAACCATCGAATACTCCCTTGCTTGCACCTTTCTCCAAAGATCATCCAGGCCAGTTTCAATGATGGGCTGCTTGGAAGCGGCTTCTTTACTTGTTCCCCCCAGATGCTCGGGCGTGTAAACCCTACCAGTTCTAGTCATACCTTGTGCTGCACCAATTTCTTCCATTTTCCCCTTTCCTTTCCTTTTGTCTTCTGAAACATAATCCTATGGTATAGCTTTAGACTTATAAGACGGTGTAGGTGCTACCATCACGGTGAAGGGTGTTGTTACATCAACCTCAAACAGAGTTGGTGCAACTACCTCAACTTCAATTGGTGCCTGAGTTTGTACCATGATAGGTGTGAGAGTGACTGGAGATGTTTCATGATTATCCCCTTCTCGAATGAGTCCAATTGACCCCTTTGAGTTCCATTCTTCATCGGTCTCTATAATGTTTACCCCTCCGCCCCTGTGATCCGGGAGAGGATTGTTACGGACATTGGGTGCAGCCTCCTTTGCCTGTATGACTTTGTTGTCAATTAATGTCTGAATCTTATCCTTCAAAGTATGACACTCATCTACAATATGATCTTTCATGCCTGAGTGACAGACACATGTCTTATTTGGATTGACACATTGAGAAGAATTTTCCATGGCGACAGCGGGAATGGGAGTGATATAACCGGCAACCTTCAGTCTCTCGTACAATTGGTCTACAGGTTCAGCAATTGGGGTGTATTGTCTGGGTGGTCTGCGGTCGAAATTTGGTCTAGGTTTTTGGTAGTTTTGGAGGGCTGGTGGTGAGTGGTAGTATTCGGGGTGGGTGTTATAGGTATGGTAAGTGGTTGCAGGTTGTTGGTATCTGGGAGGTGAAGGCTGATATGTGGGTGGAGGTGTTTGGTATGTGAGAGGACACTTCAGACCTTGGGCTACCATCACGGCCCCTACTTCTTTCTTCTTGGATATACCCCCTGACTGCAAAGCTTTATTAGTAGACTGTAGTGCCTCAAAATTAGTTACCATTTCGCTCTTGATCCCTTCTTCAATCCTTTCCCCCAAGTTGATGATGTCGGAGAATTTGTGATTCTCGATAACCATTAACCTTTCGTAGTATTGTGGATCCTAGGCCCGGACGAAGAACTTGTTCATCTGCTCTTCTTCCAATGTCGGCTTTACTTTCGCAGCTTCCGATCTCTATCAAGTAGCATACTCACAGAAAGTCTCTGTTGGCTTCTTCTTGAGATTCTGGATATAGAAGACATCTGGCGCATTCTCCGTATTAAACCTGAACCGATCCATGAAATTTGATGCCTTGCTTACCCAGCTAACCCACATTTTTGGATTTTGGCTGATGTACCACGATAAGGCGTCTCCAGTGAGGCTTCTCATGAACAGTTTCATGCGAATCCTTTCCTCTTTTCCAACTCCTACAAGCTTGTCACAGTATGTCCTTAGATGCACCTTTGGTCACCTGTTCCGTCAAACATCTCGAACTTGGGAGGTTTGTAACCCTCCGGCAGTTCTACGTCTGGCTAAATACACAGATCTTCATAGTTCAAACCCTCAATGCCTTTACCCCCTTCGACACCCTAGACTCAACTTGTGAGCTTCTTAAGTTCCTCTACCATATTCTTAATGAGCAGGTCCTTCTCGGCGGATTCTGGTGTGTATGGGGTTTGTTGAGTGGGGTGAGGTAGAGTTTCTACGTATATGGGGTTACTTTTATGGATACCAGGGATTTGGGTGTGGTGATGATCATTGGTTGAGTTCTGCAGATCGGGGGCAGGTTGTGTATTTTGAGGATTATGGTAGGTAGTAGTTTGTGGTTACTGAGTCAGAAGATGTTGGTGTTGAGGAGGAGTTGGCACTGGTGGAGGGTTAGGATTTTGAGGAGGTGTGGCGTATTGTTGAGGTGCGGGAGGATTTTGTGGATGTTGGTTTGGTGTGTTTTGAGTAGTTGTTGGGTTTTTGGCATTCTGTTGGTTAATATCCGGGACGTTTAAGGTGAGGGAGAGGTTTGCCAAGTTGCGGACCTGCTCAAGTTCCCCTTGCAATTCCAGTATTTTTTGCTCCAACCGTAGAACCAAATCATTCTGTGCCGGAGTACTCCGACCATCTGACGTTTCAACATTTTACGCATGCGCAACATTATCTTTCCTGATAACTCTCATGTCATCCATCTTAGCCTTTCCCTTACTTTTAGGATCACTTAGAGGAGGAGGAGGTGGAGGGCCTCTAGATCTGGTATGATACGCTAATGATACCAGTATGCAAGAACCAACCTTAGGGGATGGGAATAATCAAAACAAAGAAAAGCAAAAGGTAAACAAGTCAGTAAGGGATTTTGGAAGGATATTTGAAGTATTTAAACATGTTTTGCGGAATTATAAATTCGCGTCCTAATTTTGGTGACCTCATTTTGGAGAAACTTGATTCTGATAACTGCCTCATTTCATTAATATAATAAATAGATCAAACCTCTTCTGGCAGACTAACTCATCATTCTTTCTAAAACCCATTATTTTCAGAAATCCCCTAGAAGTATGATTTTCCGGTACCAGCAGTCCAGGGCTATCCCAGGGTAGCCCGGCAAAACCTCTTATTTCCTCAAGAAGGGGAGTCATCTCTATGTTACCAAAACGGAAAACAGCCCTCTTTGTATCCCAGAACATAGTAGCGGCCTCGATCAGTACATTGTTTGGCTGAATGTCCAGCAAAGACGGTAAATTTTCAAGAATTCTTTTCACATGGTTCTTGTCGCTTGGCGAGAGATTTTCCAACCAGTCTAGCAATAGAGGTGAGATACTTCGGACCATGTCGAACCTGGGGACTTCGTGCCTCATTTCTGCAAAACAAATAAAGTTAGCCCTTTCTCCCCCTCCGGGTTTGACTACTTACACATTAATGATTAGCATATCGGCACGTTTTCTCCAAATAATGCACATATCATGATCGTGCCCGTTGGGATTATGGAAATCCCGATGGACTTTGGACAAGGCTTTCCTTAGAGAGTTATTATGCGGACAATATTCTAACTCATGCTAGGTTTGTACATGATGCATGCACAGTTAACATCAGAGTAGGATTTTCTATAGAAGTCTAGACCGGTACCCTCAAGTGGACAACTTGAGAGGGAAAGGCACGGAACCGTCGACTGCACCGCTGATCGACTAGTTTTACCTCAAATAAGCCTTTCCAAATTTAAAAAGGGTAATATAGGAAGAGCGCGGACACTCATCAAGTGCCGCTATGGCATTAATTGCGCACGAGTGGAATATGATGCAGAGCATGTAATTATGCAAAAAATAAAACAACACCTTGTCAAGTATTTTGCATGATGAAAGAGATAAATGCGGTATTTAATAAATGTAAAGACAGGAAAGAAAGAAAAACAAAGAAGGAGTTAGTTCGCATAATGGAAAAATTATAATAAATCGGTAAAAGGGGTAGGGATTAGGAAAGATTGAAGCTAGCGAACAAGGTTAAATGAAAAGTTGCATGTAAATTCATGTAAAAGGGAAAATAGGAAGGAGGTGTGCATGTAGCGAATAAACGGTGAATTTGAGCATAAAATAATAAAGACACGCTTATCGAGGGAGACTAATTCACACAGACCAAGTTCATTAATGTAAGAGCCTAAGGATATCCCCAGCAGATTTGCCATGCTGTCGCGTCCCTCTTTCTCGCGAAATCGGGCTTCGACGTCGTGACAACTCTTTTAAAAGGAAGGGTTATAAAAAGAGAGAGTCGCCACCTAACGGATTAAGGTGCGTTAGGGCACCTATTTGCAAATGACTCAGGTTTACTAGTTTGCGTCACCAAAGATCGGGTAAGGGCTCAACTTACCTCGAGGAGAAGGTGTTAGGCACTCCTCGAGGTCCACAACGGTGGGTCCCGGCCGAAATCAAATCATGTGAATTAGTCTAAGATAAAAGAAACAATTTGGACAAAGAAAGAACTATTTTAACAAGAATGGGGGGTCTTATGTTTTTTAGCATAAAGGATCACCCCGTGCAACATAAATAATACTTCGTAACTCCCTTAAGACGGGGTGTTACTCATATTATTCAGCGGGCACAGACTATCATCTCCTGCTACCCAATTACTATCTTTAAGTTGTTTACCTAAAGCACTCTATTTGATTCTAAGTCGTACCCTATGCATGCACTACCCGTCCCATGCCTATGGTCCAGGAGGCATTTGGACCTCTATTTCAGGGTAGTTCTAGACCTTAACTTAGGTTGCTCAAAAGGAGAAAACTAGGCTACATACAAAAATAGTTAGGACTTTTAAATAGAAACAAGTATGGGCTCAAGTTATCCTCCGCATTTAGACATCAAATGCATGCCAAACTGATTAGCACTAACAGGTTTTATTAATTGTAAAATCGCAGAATCCTATAAGCAGGATCTCTATGTGATACTGAACGAATGGGTAGACAGTTATACGCAAAAGCTAGTTTCTTAATACGATTACCAATACCGACATAAATTTGCCTATTGATTTTTAGCACAATGAAATTAAACCTACTAGCATGATGTCTAGATGTTTTGTGCGAAAGTAAATAGTGGCAATCACAGAAGCATATCCAGAATCACTTGTTTTGATCCTATAGGCATGTCTTCTAATGAGGATAGTAGCACAGTGTTTGACAAAACTCCTGAACCAACGGGCAAAATGATAAATAAACTGATTCAAATCTATAGGCATGCTTTCTACAATTTGGTCCAGTTTTAGATCCTATAGACATGGTTTCTAGATTAAGGTAGCATGTAAACAGAATTTTTGCACATACATTAAATCATACCATTTCCTATAAGCATGGTCTCTAACAAGCAGAAATAAAACACAATTGAACCAAGTATTGAACCTATAGGCAGGGTTACTAGCATATGATGACTGAACATAACAAAGTACCTTTAGGCATGATTTATAACACACGACATATAATAACACATTATCGAACCTATATGCATGATCTCTACCCAACTTGTTGCAAGTAAGATAAAAATCCTTTTCCCAATTTTACTAATACCCCAAAATGTTATTACAATAATTATTACAGACCCAAAATAAATATAGTAAATTAAATAATAGATATAGCTATAGGGAGCCTACAACAGGCCCAAATACACCTGGATAGGCCAGGCCTTCAGTCTCACAATTCACAACAGCTCCAAAATTTCATATTCATAGACATAAAACAACTAATTGTTGAGTGATTCACCCAGTGAGCATATGTCAAGGTTGAGCATACAAAACCCAAGACCCTAGTGTGTCAGAGTTACCAAGAGCTTCAAGAACCCAGGGCAGTGCTCACACTAGGGAGGTTGATCAGAAATAATTCAGAGGAAAGACTAGGGACCAGGTCCTAGTGTGTCAGAGTTCACAAGGGTCTCAAATGAACCCTGAGCAGTGCTCATACTAGGGAGGTCAAAGGACAGAATCTAAGTAGCCTTGGCTTTCAGCCGGCTAAGGATAAGACTTCAGAATGACCAGATAGTAGAGGAATAGAATGAAGTCAAGGGATTCCACTGAAGGACAGAATCAATTGAGCATATAAAAACAAATAACAGACATGCTTAAACTTAAGGCAGACTTAATCAAGTTTCAAGAAATGAATTCAATCACATGCTAACAAGGCAAGTTACAAGACAGATTTATAGTGGTAAAAGAGAATTCAGATTAGGCTAAGTGCATAAACTAGTGTCATAAGAAGAAATCATATCAATTGGCAATAGACCATAACATGCTGAAAACTAATTAGGGCAATTACTAGAGATGTCAAGATATGATGAAAAAAGGATCAAACAGGCCACATTATAGTGAATTTAGAAATAGACTTGTTATCCTATTAATGAATACATCTATACCTAGTTAACTAATCCATAGAAGGAGTTATGAGAGCATGTTCAAAGAGCAGGATAATAACAAACTTAAACTTCAAGAGGTGGCTATTAGTGACATATAGGTTAGGCAGAATCAAATTAATCAACTCAAAGTAGGTCTAAACATGTCCCAAACTACGGACGTTATGGCATTTAGGTTAGCAGAGTCTAATTGAAGTAACACATTAAACGAAATGACAGATAAATCATAATGAAATGGCAAAGGCTTGGTAACTCACCAGTTAAAATGAAACAAGAAAGAAAGGAATCCCACAGTATTGTGAATATCACCCAAAGAGAAAGAACTCAGAATTTTTGGTCTTGGCTTTCAGCCGGCCGGGAACCAGAGTACAGAACAAGATTATTCTAGAGTAAGGAGTATACAGCTTTAGTTTTATAACTTTTTAAGGATTTTTCCGAACTTAACCAAAGGGGAGTAGGGAGGGTATTAAATAGTTTAGGAACTAAACACATAAATATGAAAATATAATTAATTCAAACAATCAGTAAAGAAGAAAAATTTGAAACCCTAGTTTTTAGGTAAACTCCACAAAATCGGCAGAAAATAAAGGCAAAGAGTCAAATATTGTATAAAAGGAACATAGACATGAATATTATTCACAAAACACAGAATCAAACCAGATTTGGTTCAAATAAAAAGGATTTGAAACCCTAATTTAGGGCAAGTAAAAATAATCGGCAGAAATAGACAGATTCATACATAATAAGGCGAATATAGACGAGATAGTACTTAAAATTAAAGATTGAACAAATTTCTGTTCGAATCAAAGAGAATCTGTAAACCCCAACCTTAGGGTTAAGTATGAATCAACAAGATACGAACAAATCGGACTCACACGGTGCAAAATAACGTGTTTGGACTCAATATCGTCCCGATTCAAGAGACGAAGGTTAAATAGGACAGAATTAAAGTAAGAGTACTTGCCATGTTTAGGCAAGTACTTGGTAATACCGTAGAGAATCACCCAATAATGGAAATATATTGAAATGGTAAGTGAATGGGAAGAAAATCCCAATAGAAGCGGGATTAGGAGAGGAGTTTTTGCGAGGAGGCGGGCTAGGGTTCTTCAGAGGGGAGAGAGTAGAGAGGCGGCAGGTTTGGAGGAATGGGGTTAGGGTTAGAGGACGGGTGATATAAGGAAAAAGGGGAGGCGTTTGTGAGTCGTTGATCATTTTTGATCAACGGCTGGGATTTGATCAGGGGTTGGGTCGGGTTAATTAAATGGGTATGGGTACTGGGCTAATGAGTTTGGGCTTGGGGTAATTGGCCTGTGTTTGGTAGTTAGGTCCGAAATTAATTATGAAATTAGGGTCAGATTTTAAATACCCAATTTTAAAAAATAAATAATTTATAAAAATAATAGATAAATAACAAAAATATCATTTGGGAATGCAAGTGATTAAAAATAATTATTTAACATTATAAAAATATAAAAAGTTATTTTTTGTATAAATAATGTAATTATATGTACATATTTCTATTATTGCAAAATGTGCAATTTAGCTCTGAAAAAAATGCAAATGTAATTATAAGAAATGCACTAAAAATATTTAAAACCTTATATGGGTATAAATGATAAGTTTAGATGGTTAAATCGTCATAAAAATAATTTGTAGTGTAATTATTGGATATTTGTATAATAAAATACAAAAATAAATTGATTTAAAGTCTGTAAAAATTATGGAAAATTATGAAAAAAATACTTGTGTATGCTTGTACATCAAATGATGCTCTCTCTCTCTATATATATATATATATATATATATATATATATATATATATATATATATATATATATATATATATATATATATATATTTGGAAAACATGAGGGAAAATCGGGTATCAACACACCGCCATCAAGGCCTAGTCAGTAGCAGCAGTGGAGCCGTTTCAGGCCCAATCAGGGCAACAGGGGCTCATATCAGCAGGGTCGTCATGGTGGTAGATTCCAGTAGCAGAGGAGCCCCCCATGCCCTCGTTGTGGAAAGATGCACCTAAGAATATGTTACATGGACTTACCCATATGCTACGGATATGGATTGAGGGTTCACATTCAGAGGGATTGTCGTTCGTCCCGCCAGGGTGCGGGTTGGGGCATGGCACAACCAGCCAGTTCTGCAGCACCTCTTCCCGCTCGAGACACTCCAACACCCATAGAGTGTGGTGCAACTAGGGGTAGAGCACAGAGTTCGGGAGGATCCAGCTGTTTCCATACCATGAGGGGTCGCCAGAATTCAGAGGCTTCTCCAGATGTTGTCACAGGTATATTGACTGTCCAAGATCATGATGTATATGCTCTTATTGATCCTTGTTCCACTTTGTCATATGTCACACCTTATGTTGCTATGGAATTTGGGATAGAACTGGAACAACTTTATGAGCCATTCTCGGTATCTACTCCGGTTGGTGAGTCTATCTTGGCCGTGCGAGTTTATAGAGATGGTGTTGTCACGTTGCGTGGTCGGGATACCATGGCCGATCTTATTGAATTGATAATGGTCGATTTTGATGTGATAATGGGGATGGATTGGCCTTATTCATGTTTTGCCAAGCTTGATTGCCAAACCAGAATTGTTAGGTTCGAATTTCCAAATGAGCGAGTTATTGAGTGGAAGGGTGATGATGTAGTGCTGAAGGGTAGGTTTATTTCTTACCTTAAGGCCACGAAAATGATCAATAAGGGATGTATTTACCATTTGGTCCGAGTTACGGACACTGATGTTGAGGCACCTATGCTTGAGTTCGTGCCCGTTGTGAATGAATTTCCGGGAGTCTTTCCGGATGAACTCCTAGGGATCCCACCAGACAGGGAGATTGATTTTGGGATTGATGTGATGCCAGACACGCATCCTATATCTATTCCACCCTACAGAATGGCACCTGCAGAATTGAAGGTGCTAAAGGAACAATTGAGAGATTTGTTAGAAAAAGGGTTTTATCCGGCCAAATGTGTCGCCTTGGGGCGCACCGGTCCTTTTTGTAAGAAAGAAAGATGGGTCACTAAGAATGTGTATTGAGTATCGGCAGCTTAATAAGGCCACAATCAAGAATAAGTACCCACTGCCAAGGATAGATGACTTGATTGATCAATTGCAAGGTGCCAGGTGTTTCTCCAAGATTGATTTAAGATCTGGGTATCACCAATTGAAGATCAGAGAACGGGATATTTAAAAACAGCTTTTAGGACCCAGTATGGGCATTTTGAGTTTCTAGTAATGTCTTTTGGGCTAACAAATGCTCCAGCAGCCTTCATGGATCTTATGAATCGCGTTTTTAATCCATTCCTCGACTCTTTTGTGATAGTGTTTATTGACAATATTCTTGTATATTCACAAAGTCGAGAAGACCATGCTGATCATCTTAGGGTAGTTCTGCAAACCCTACATCAGCACCAGTTATATGCAAAGTTTTTAAAGTGTGAATTTTGGCTTGAATCGGTCATATTCTTGGATCATGTAGTCTCTAATGAAGGAATTAAGGTTGATCCTCAAAACATTTCAGCTGTGAAGAATTGGCCGAGGCCTACAACTCCAACAGAGATTTACAGTTTCTTAGGCTTAGCTGCATATTACAGAAAGTTTGTGGAGGGTTTTTCTACTCTTTCCTCCCCATTGACTAAATTGACGCAGAAGGCAATTAAGTTCCAATGGTCAGATGCTTGTGAAAAGAGTTTCCAGGAGTTGAAAGCAAGATTGACTACGGCACCGGTGTTGACTCTACCAGAGGGTATAGATGAATTTGTGGTATATTGTGATGCTTCAAGAATCGGGCTTGGTTGTGTATTAAAGCAACATGGGAAGGTGATAGCATATGCTTCTAGACAACTCAAGAATCATGAAAAGAACTATCCAACACATGATTTAGAACATGCAGCGGTGGTATTTGCATTGAAAATTTGGCGTCATTATTTATATGGGGTCCATGTGGATATATTCACGGACCATAAGAGCCTTCCATATACTTTCAGGTAGAAGGAATTGAATCTGAGGCAGAGAAGATGGCTTGAATTACTCAAGGATTATGACATTGATATTTTATACCATCCGGGAAAGCTAATGTTGTGGCAGATGCTCTTAGCTAAAAATATATGGGTAGTTTAGCACACTTGGAGGCATATCAAAGGCCATTGGCCAGGGAAGTTCATCGATTGGCCAGTTTGAGAGTTCGTCTTACGGACTCTAGTGAAGGAGGGGTAATTGTGCAGGATAGGGCTGAATCATCGCTTGTTGTGGAAGTCAAAGAGAAGCAATAGAACGATCCATTGTCGGTGCAATTGAAAGAGGGAATTCATAAACATAAGACCATGGCCTTTTCTCTTGGCATGGATGATGGTACACTAAGGTACCAAGGGCGACTATGTATTCCAAATGTAGATGATCTCCGTGAAATAATTATGACTGAAGCTCATACTTCTAGGTATTTCGTGCACCCAGGTACTATGAAAATGTTTCATAATCTTAAGAAAGTCTATTGGTGGAATGATATGAAGAGGAATGTAGCGGAATTTGTGACGAAGTGTACAAATTGTTAGCAAGTGAAAGCCGATGTCACGGCCCAAACCGATGGGCCGCGATGGGCACCCGGTACCTTACTCAACCGAGTACCAACATAACGTATCTTTTCGTATCATACTATCATAGATAACTATGATGGGGAGGCAGCCGTGATATAGGTAGAATACAACATATAATACCAACTTATACATAAGAAATATGGGCCTCTAAGACCAAAATAACCACTCGTACACTGAACATAGGGCGACAAGGCCAAACAATCTTTTACGTACATGCCATCTGTCTACAAGCCTCTAAGAATACATAATTATCATAAAGGTCGAGACAAAGCACCGTCATACCAAACAATACACATCTAAATCATACTAACCAAACAAGTAACTCCGGAGCAAATGGAGTGCACCAACATCTTCCGCTGAGCTGATCGCCTACTTGGAGGACTCTCGACCTATCTATCGAGACTTGTGGGCATGAAACACAGCGTCCCTAGTCAAAAGGGACATCAGTACAAATAATGTACCGAGTATGTAAGGAATGAAAATCAGTAAATAATAGACATAAGAGAAACATGGAGTGAAAGACTCGACATGTACGTCTGCATAGCTCTGTGAATCATTTTATTTTTATAACGTCGTGCATATGCATATAAATGTCATACCATGCATAGGTGTATGTGTTCATAACATCATCAAGCCTCTGAGGGCATCCCATCATATCATTTCGGCCACTGTGGCCAAATCATCAACGTATACCAGCTGATCAGGTGGTGGTGCGAATATAACGCCGTAACCTTTTTCCATATCCCATATACATATAATATACGCGTATATAATGCCATCTGGTCATGGGTTAATGTATATGTATAAATGCATGAAATGCATAAGAAATACGTTAATAAGATTTCTCGGAATGTCATAAAAATAATATGCCTGTCGGATAAACTTATCAAATACGTATTTTTCTGAGACCCATGAACAGAAGATATAATAATAATTCACATGGGGAATCAAGAATATAGACACACCTAATATTTCTATGAATAGAGTAATTTATGGAAGTTGTGTATTTTTCTCGTTTTATTTGTATCATTTGGACTATGCCAAAAGAAAGAAGGGATAGCCTTAACATACCTAAGCCGATTCTCTTGACACACCCTCTAACATACGTCAATTGCGACAAATCGCGTAATGGCAGATCGAAGTAGGGAAAAATTCATATGATATTCTTGAGAAAGATTATACCGTGCTCCATTATAACTTGCAAATCCCGTTGCTATTACACAGTATAACTTCGTACTAAATTCTTGAAGCGATTTACATTGCTATCATCTAATCTTGTACGAATTTTGTGGCTTCTTGTTGCTTGACTTGGACATTCTTTTATATAAGTTTGCTGGAGAGAATTCACGTTGCCATAAGCCTTATAAATCCATTTGTTGCTTTTGTAGTCTTGTATGAATTTTTGTAGAAAATTCCATATGATATCTCTCCTTGAATTTGACCGTAACCTTTTATATTACTTTCTGAAGCTTTCTCTATTACTTTGTAGGGATACAAAGTGAATTTTAGATAGCTTTTAAGTCTTTAGTATGGCCCCACTTGGTATGATGATTTGGCCACAAAACTCTCTTAAAAAGTGCCACCTTGTTATGTAATTTAAGAGTCATTTGATTGATTGTATCTCGCTGCCATGTGCAGTTCAAGGGCTTATCCAAAAGACCTTAATTACATTGTTAATCTCCCACTAATCCATAATTAACTAATTACTCATATAATTAAGAATTATCCCAAATTACTTAAAATACTACTTATTTTTAACACACCTTATACACCTTACTATCATGGCCATGTAGTACCTTGTATGTCACTAGTCCATAAATACCGGGTATTATAGCTCGGACCGTATTTTATCTCAAAATGTCACACTTTGACAAAATTCATTTTCTTCGATTTGCTTACCTCCTCACCTTCACGAATTTACTCATCACTTGTTTGAAATATCATAATGCTTATAATCTCAAGATAATCTCATTCCCGAACTTATGTCGATTAACTTACGACGAAACTTTAACGTACAAAAATGCGGGATGTAACATCATATTTTTCGAGCTTCCATCAATTCACTTATGGCATATTTTCACGTACGAAAACATGGGGTGTAACATTATTCTCACCTTTGGAACATTTATCCTCGAATGTTGACGGATGCATTTATCATTCATATAGCTTATGTCTTCCGAATACTTTAGTACTCCCCTTGTCATTTAGGCGACTGTTCTGTGAATAATTCCAAAGGCCAGGGCATTCCCCCCTTTAGGCCTCTTTATCACACCACGGTCTGTGGTCGGAATTCTTCCAATCTCGTAACTCTTGCTACCTTCTGCCATGCAGCCTATAGGACTTTTTCCTTGCATGTGCTCCTATGCGACTCTTCCCTTCAGCTTTTAGCCAATCTTTAGGGCTCACTTTGGGAACATATACATAACTTGATAAGATGTCCCTCTGGGCATCTATAGGTGTATTGAAGTTCTTTGGTCGGTACTTTGTCGTATTTACGAATATTGCCATATCTCATTTCGTACTTTGTAACTTCTATCCATCCATTCTTGATTTACCTCAATGTTGATCTACAATCTAACACTGATATCTTGAAACTTCTTACGTAAAATATTGCCACTAGGGCTTACGTTGCATCGAGGAATATTCGAAGTGATTTTCCTGATCCACTTAGCGGCAATACTGTACTTCAATAACCATACTTTATAGCATCCCAGTGTGACTCACTTACGTGGGTATTTTAATCCTTTAAAATTCAAGAAATCCCTTCAAATCATCACTCAATCGAAGGTCCAAATGGCATCCTTTATCTATCACAATCACACCCTTATTCTACTATCAGGGCAGCATTTCATCTCTCTTAAATTCTACTAGTCTTAGACTCCTTTGAGTTTTGTTCAGGGTATGCTGAGCTTTCTATAACTTAGAGAAACCATCAGCTCTCTTGTTTTCATGGGCTTAATCCTGAGGACTTATCCATTCTCATCACCTTCTCACTCGCCCTTTCTTATCCTTACTCTTGTCTTCCAAAAACCTTATTGCTTTACCATACTTTAACTTGTGACCAATACATATCTATTTATACTACTCGCAACCTTCCTTCAACTTGCTTGCACCACAGATTTCCTTGTGTTATTTTAGAACATCAAGCGAGACATCACATCGTCTCTAACACGTATTTACTCTCTTAACTAGATCTCTCGGTACCTAGAAACCATAAGCTGGAAGACATGCCGATGGCGATGCCGCTATCATTCCTAGATACTGAATCTCAGTGTTTTTAGCCTTCTATCTGAAGTATGGACTATCCACAACCGTCTGTATTTGAGTATCTCATACGTTGTTTACCTTTACCTTACTTACCTTAAAATCTCGCATCACATTTTCTATCTCTTTCATGACCTCCCTTCTACATAGGAATAATTCACGTTTGCAGCTTGAAACTCTATTATAATACTTGCACTTCTAGTGCATACAAAATTCGGTGGGAGCTTCATACTTCTTATGAGGCTGGTACTTCTTCTAACTAGCTTTATCGTAGAGCCATTATAGAATATGGCTACTGTACTATCTCTCTTATACCTCTGATATCTAAGAGTAATCCTGCCATGTTCTCAATCACGAGGTCTATGCCTTTCTGGGTCCAATAATCAGATTCCTGATTTACTTCATTGATGTAACTCTTTAGTTTCCTCCTTCTTCTGATCAGCCTTTATGTAGGCTTAAGCTATCTTCCGATCTGCAGCTCATGGTATTAGTTATTACCTTGGCCTTTCATGGGCGCTATGGAATATTCATGATACTATCTTCTTAACGATTCAATCCTTTGTCTATGACCTGGACTCATTTCTTTCTTCTAACTTATACCGAAGTCTTCTACGGCTGTATGAATGTCAACATATATGGTGCATGGATATCACTCTGAAGTCTTAAGTGCATAATCCATTTTGTTCCCTCTGAGCTTCCTTTAAACGTAAGCTGTTACTTTTCCTGGTCTTTCTGCCCCTCTGTTACGTGTATACTTAGCTTATCTTAGTTCTCACGCATGCCAAAATTTTATGTAACTCACATGGTTTTGAATATTACTTTTGATTTTTCTTCCCGTTCCTTATCCATGGAAGGTGCCACTTTTTCGTGGAGTGCATACAATGTTGTAGTGAGACTGTTTGTACATGACCATTTCCTCTTTAGGTCACTGTGCTTAGGTTGAAGCCTTCTTCCTTATTTCCTCAGCTAGTCTTTCGTTGTAGTACTTAGAGAGAACCTTCTGAATCTTGTAAATCCGCGAGCTTATTACATCGCATTCCCGATAGAATTTTTGATGTCCTTCCTCGCCTATAATTATCCGTAGCTACTTACCTTCACGCCCTTGTGCTTGTAGGGTTGCTTGATATTTTGACAGTCTTCCCAGTGGCATTCTCTTTTATTTCTGAAACATTTATACTGTACCATTAACTACCCCAACTCTTAGCTGAATATTTCTCAAGTATTACAATGTCATATCTGCGAGACTGAATTCCCCATGTTGGGGTTCACTATGTTTATCTTGCACGATCTGTTGATTTTTCTGTATCCTCTTGTCTAGCCATAACTAGGCTCCTCCTGAATCAACTACCAACTTCTCATTGGCTCATTCTGATATCAATATTATGCATAATCTTTCATGGGTCATTTCCTTTATCTTAACTTACGTCCCGCACTAGCTCCTTATCTATCAATAACATCTCAGGCAGGAACCCTTACCTCCTCTCCTTGATGTCGTGTTTGCATAATGTTCTGGAATCGTAGCATATCTGTAGGATTTGAATAAGTGCAATCTTATCCCTTTCTCATTCATATCACATTCTTCCTTTATTAATCCATAGTTACTAGAACCACTTAATTCTGATTTAATGCCACATCACTCCATATTCCCCCCTTTAGGGGAGTACTAGGAGTTGGAGCCACGAGGATCTACCTATAGATATTTTACCTCTTCATCTTTAGCGTCTTTTCAAATCATCGATGACCCTTACTCGCCTTGCGGCAATCCTTCTGTATCAAGGATAATAAAATTCCTTATTCGCGAGGGTGACACTTAGTATAACTGGCATATACAGTCCCTTAAGCTTAACTTTGCTCAC
Organism: Nicotiana tabacum; assembly: GCF_000715075.1. Lineage (NCBI taxonomy): Eukaryota > Viridiplantae > Streptophyta > Magnoliopsida > Solanales > Solanaceae > Nicotiana > Nicotiana tabacum. The sequence goes on along the minus strand of NC_134091.1, from coordinate 74,175,721 downwards.
ATTGCTTGCTTTAGGGAAGCGTCTACCTGATTGACCATTCTCTGAATTTCTCATGAATCTTCTTCTGTTGTCCACTCTATTATCGCCAGAACGAAATCTGAAATTCTCATGATGCTGACTATTATCCAATCACTCAGTCCCTAATTCATGTTTAGTTTATCTTGTTCACCAGCCCATATTGATTTCTATTGTTCTGGGGTCTAACCTTTCCTTCCGGTAGTTGCATTGGAGTCACGAACTTATTTCTTGAAATGAGGATATGACTTTATGGCCTATACTCTTTTGTTGTCTCAAGGCCTGTCATCTCTCGTCTTTTCCTTCAATTCACTATAGACTCTGTAATACTGTCATCTTTTTGATCTACCGTTGTCATCCATGTATCATATCTTACTCATAATGCTTCATTAACTCTTTTCTTATTTCCCGCTAACATTTATGTCTATCACTTTATTCTGAAAACTCGAACAAGACATTCTTTTGCTTTTAGCTCCCCTTGCTCCATCCAGTGGCTCTTCGGGTTGCTTAACGTTCTCGCTCTACTAGGGACGCGAGCCACACTAAGGTAATATTTATCCCTTCCACGCTTTTCGTGCCTATATTCTGATTTTTTTTTTCATGCTAATATTCACATCTAATTGTAATATTCTAGAGTGCACCATCTAGGTGCCTCACAAGGAGATCTATTATCACCTTTGTAATATCCTTCGGAAATGTCAACTAACACAAACAATCCATTTACCATTTTGGGTTACTCTAACCCCATCCGGATCCTAATATCATGTCCTTTTCTTAAACTACACATGTTAGCCCCAAATAGGGTATAACTGAGATGGGTGTGGCCAATTCTACATACATCTGTTACTATTGAAGGTAAGTCACGATGCTTATATTTTTCTGCCGGAGTTGATAATACCTATAATCTTCATTAACTAGGTACCTCGTACCCTTCTCATCTTGCTCCTTTTACTTGTTGAAACTTGTATCTATCTTCTGAATCTCTCATTGCCTTTCACCATAGAGGTGGATAGATATTCTTGCCTTAAGGCTCCTTATCAAGAAGCTTACACGTAAGGTACACACATGTTCTGCTGAAGACCTCACATTTATCCATCATAGGAATGATGCAAACTCGAGTTCCTCTAACTCAACTCTTCCACAGCTATATCTCCTACCAACCATCTTTCTGGATGTAGGTATCGTCGTATTATGAATAAGATAGAGTTTAGGAAATTGAGTTCTTACAACTGAGCTCTACCACATGATCTAGAGTAAGAAGAAAGAGTGACAGTCTTAAATGCCCTGTAGCCTCCTGCTTATAAGTGTGGTGCATGACACACCCATAAACAAGACTCTACTAGACACGTCTTGTAGACTCCCTAGGACAGAACTGCTCTGATACCTCTTTTGTCATGACCCAAACCGATGGGCCGCGACGGGCACCCGGTACCTTACTCAACCGAGTACCAACATAACGTATCTTTTCGTATCATACTATCATAGATAACTGAGTCGTAGAGGCTGCCGTGAGATAGGTAGAATACAACATGTAATACCAACGTATATATAAGACATATGGGCCTCTAAGACCAAAATAACCACTCGTACACTGAACATAGGCTGACAAGGCCATACAATCTTTTACGTACAAGACATCTGTCTACAAGCCTCTAAGAATACATTGTCACGCCCCAAACTCGGGGAGCGCGACTGACGCTCAACCGAGAGAACCCGGCCAAGCAAGCCTGTTAGATTTTCTTCTACCCAAACTCATCCATGAATAAAGAGGAGATTTACTCCATTAATCAACACTGAAAAGATTTAATTAATAACTTCCATTTCATTCCCATTAGCAGCTTCATTTATAAATTTCAAAATATTACGAGTTTATAGAATTAATGAAAAACATGATTTCCAAGTACCAACATTTCTAGTTCAATTCCCAAAATCAACCATAACCTACAATCTGTCTACGGAGCCTTTAAGTACAATAGAAGAGTAATATGGAAATGCCGGCAACAAGGCCCCGGCTATACCTCAAAACACGGTACATGAAAAACAAAGATACATGACCCCGAAATGAAGTGGGGCTCACCAAATCAGCTAAAAAGTGTATACTGCTATGACTGATCAATGTCTCCTGCTGTGGAACCACCTGCATCCATTTAAAGATGCAGCGCCCCCGGGAAAAAGGACATTAGTACCGTTGAATAGCACTAGTATGTATAACTAAACACCCTCTCAATAGAATGACAAATAATACAAACAAGATAATCATAATATCAATAAAAGCCTTAATCAACAATAAACCTCAATTTAGGATCAATACAGTGTTCAAATTAATTTCCATATCTCACATTGGGAGATTTTTAGTATCGATATACCATTGTCCACAATACCATTATTCACAAAACCGGTACCACCGTACTCATAGCACGGAGTCTGATCATGACCCGATCGGCTAGGCTATCTCAGTAGAGACATCAACCACAATTTCTCTCAATATCAATACCACTATCTTTAACACAGAGTCCGATCACGACCCGATCGGCTAGGCTATCCATTAGGGACATCGACCACAATTTCTCTCAATATCAATACCACCATCTTTAACACGGAGTTCGATCATGACCCGATCGGCTAGGCTATCCATTAGGGACATCGACCACAATTTCTCTCAATATCAATACCACCGTCTTTAACACGGAGTCCGATCGTGACCCGATCGGCTGGGCTATCCATTAGGGACATCGACCACAATCACAATTTCAATTACAATTTCCAGCACAATCAGCACCATGTGTGCGGCATAGTGTCCGATCACGACCCGACCGGCTAGGCTGTCTTATTTGAGACATCAACCTTTTGTATATTAATCATTGCATTTCATATTACTTTCACATCTTTTCATTTTATTGGCACTAATGGCCATAATTATAAGATCATTCTTGGCACGTTGGCCATATTCAGTATTTCATGCTCACCTTATCAATTTCATATATCATTATCATCATCAAAAACAAATACAATTCAAATCAAGGTGTGTAGTACACATGTGAGTAATTTAGAGTCTAAGGCACATAGAGATATTTCACAAAATTTGGCATATAAGCCATCATTTAAACTTGACTTAAAGTCGAAACATTATTAATGCACAGCCCATATTTTAACACATCCTCAATTGGTAACATAACATGAATAAAGCATTCAGGATGCTTGTTGAACATATATCTTTCAACCCAATCTTATTCGGAATAGCCAGTTTCATAATGAATCACTCGGGACTTACATAATTTATATGAATATCGTGGGATTAAATTCTAAGAGAAGAGTTTAGCCAACATACCTCACTTGAGCTTTCTTACACTCTAAATGTTCCGGAATTCTTAGCAACTTCAATCTATTGTAGAAATATAACAAATTGAATCAAAATTAGGAAAATGATCATAGTTCTAGCTCAATTGAACATTTTATCAAACACTAGGTGTGCATAAGGTTTCAAGGTCCTTTTATGGAGAATTCCATCATCCCACAACCCAATCTTTACCATGCTTAGTTCAACAATCTTCCTACACCCCTTGATATCTCATGCATGTAAAATAAATAACTCCCATGCCCAGCAATTATCTTTCTAATTACCCATTTTCAGAAAATTTCGAAATTAGGGGTTAGGGTGTAGAATCTTACCTCTAGGAGGAAGACCTAGTGAGTTTCCATTCTTAATCTTCCAAAACTTGGGCAAGAATTGAAGAACAATTATTGAAGAACACCTTCTCACTCTAGGGCACTCTCTCTCACTCTAAAATGTCATATTATAGCTCAAAAATGGCCCAAAGAGTGTATTTAATGAAATAGGGTCGTGTTTTAAAAACCCAGAAATGGAGCTCCGGAACGGTTCTGCGGTCGCATATGCGACCGCCTAATGGATATGCGCACCACACATCAGTCGCATAATTGCTGACAAAATGATCAAAAATCTGTCTGTGTATGCAGTCACTATGCGGTCTGCATAACTGTTATGCAGTCGCATAATGCACCGCATAACTGTTATGCGGTCGCATAGTCGACCGCATAGCTGCTTCCAGAATGGCCCTCTCCTGCTCACTTTTGCGGCCATTATGCGGCCCGCATAGTGATTATCCGGTCGCATAATGGACAGCTTATAAGCCTAGTCCGGCACCATGAAATATTATTTTATTTGCAAATTTTACCGGGCTTTAGACTTAAGTACATCGAAATATTTCGGGATGTTACATTCTCCCCCGCTTAGGATCATTTGTCCTCGAATGAGGGTAAAAATCCGTCATTAGCATCTTATGCAATTTAGTTTGTTTTATACCACAAACTAGTATCCCCAAATTTGACCAACTCCCTAAATTTCTAAAACTTTCACTAGAGTTTCCTTTGTAATTAGGCCTATCCACCTGTCAGAGAGTCCCAGAAACACATCCTAACAGCATATACATAATCCAAAGACGTAACATAATACGAAACAATACCAACTGTGGCCTCATAAGCAATATATTTCCAGAACGGAACAACCTCAACATCAAATGTACAAGTCATACATAATTCATAGAAAGTAAGTCTTATAATTTTCCTAGATCACAACTTTATAAATACATGGTCATTCAAACAAATAAGGATACTTTTTCTTCATTTCTTCCTCAGCCTCCCAAGTAGCCTCTTCAACCTGTTGGTTTTGCCACAATACTTTCACGGAGGTAATTTCTTTATTTCTCAATTTTCGGACTTGGCGATCAATAATAGAAATCGGAATCTCTTCGTAAGTAAATTTCTCATATACCTCAATAGTCTCAACCGGAACAATTAGTGTCAGATATCCAACTACTTTCTTCATCATAGACACATGAAACACCGGGTGTACTAATGACGTCTCAGGTGGTAGCTCAAGTTTGTACGCCACCTCACCGATCCTCTGAATGATTTTGTAAGGTCTGACATACCTCGGACTCAATTTACCTTTCTTACCAAATCGCATTACCCCTTTCATGGGGGAAATTTTCAAGAATACCCAATCATCTTCTTTAAATTCCAAATCCTTATGACGAACATCTGAATAGGATTTCTGATGACTCTTAGTAGTCTTTAACCGCTCCTTAATGATTTAACTTTTTCCATAGCCTGATGCACGAGGTCTGCCCTATCAACTCTGCTTACCCAATTTCGAACCACTCAATGGGAGATATATATCTCCTACCATATAAAGCCTTGAACGGTGCCATTTGAATGCTAGCATGATAGCTATTGTTGTATGCAAATTCTATGAGTGGTAAATGATCATCCCAGCTACCTTTGAAGTCTAGAGCACAAGCATGAAACATATCCTCAAGCGTCTGAATAGTCCGCTTTGCCTGCCCGTCAGTCTGCGGGTGAAAGGCTGTACTAAGATTCACCTGAGTACACAAACCTTGCTGAAATTTCTTCCAAACATTAGCAGTGAATTGTGCTCCCCATTCAGAAATGATGGAAACTGGGGTGCCATGCAACCTGACTATTTCTTTGATATACAACTGAGCATACTGCTCTGCTGTGTCGGTAGACTTAACCTGCAAAAAGTGTGATGATTTCGTAAGTCGATCCACAATCACCCAAATTGAGTCAAAGTTGCGCGGAGTGCGCGGTAATCCTACCACAAAGTCCATATTAATCATTTCCCACTTCCACATTGCAATTTCTATGTTCTGTGCCAACCCACCGGGCTATTGGTGTTCGGCCTTCACTTTTTGACAATTTGGACACTTCACCACAAACTCCGCTACATTCCTCTTCATATCGTTACACCAATAGACTTCCTTAAGATCATGATACATTTTTGTAGATCCTGGGTGCACAGAATACCTAGAAGTGTGAGGTTCAGTCATAATTCTTTCACGAAGACCATCCACGTTTTGAACACATAGTCGCCCTTGGTACCTTAGTGTACCATCATCCATGCCAAGAGCAAAGGCAATGGTCTTATGTTTATGAATCCCCTCTATCAATTGCACCAACAGTGGATCATTGTATTATTTCTCTTTGACTTCCATAACAAGCGATGATTCAGCCCTATTTTGCACAATTAACCCTCCTTCACTAGAGTCCGTAAGACGAACTCCCAAACTAGCCAATCGATTAACTTCCTTGGCCAATGGACTTTGATATGCCTCCAAGTGTGCTAAGCTACCTATAGATTTTCGGCTAAGAGCATCCGCCACAACATTAGCCTTCCCCAGATGGTATAAAATATCAATGTCATAATCCTTGAGTAATTCAAGCCATCTTCTCTGCCTCAGATTCAATTCCTTCTGTTTGAAAATATATTGAAGGCTCTTATGGTCCGTGAATACATCTACATGGACCCCATACAAATAATGACGCCAAATCTTTAATGCAAAAACCACCGCCGCAAGCTCTAAGTCAAGTGTTGGATAATTCTTTTCATGATTCTTGAGTTATCTATAGGCATAAATGATCATCTTGCCACATTGCATTATTAGTGGAACATCTATATCAGATTTCTCTTTCATATGACCTCCTATGAATTGAGTTATACAATAATTTTCCTGATACGGTTACAATCTTATTAGTACTTGCAACTTATTTTTTCCAAATTTCGCAACAAAGGACATTACTAGGTCAGTTTTCTTATAGGACCATCTGTTTCAAATGAATAACATCTACTAGCTTGCACGCATACCCTGATAAAATCAACTTGCATGGCATTGCCTCAAATATGAAGTAATATCGTGCTCAGACCTTTCTTAGCCACCCTCTTTCCTCATTATAAATCTTATAGGGTTTTAAGGAACCACTCTACTTCCCCTGTGAACATTCTCACAATCCCTCTTTACTGCTAAACACTTCCCAAAGCACATATCAACACCCTTCATATGTATTCAATTCAACAAAAGTCATTGGCCCGAACAAGGCCTTTTCTTAAACTTGAGATCCTCCTAAATTCTTCAACGACCACTTCTTGTTTTCCTTATAAGTGTAGGACTTAGTCCACCTGATTCCATCCTTGATGAGTAACTCACCTTATTCTCAGTATTGTAGTCACCAATAGTGTTTCATGGTATTGCAGCCTAAGAGCTATCATGTTAAACATGTTTGGTTCGTAACAAGTGTTCATCCTCTCTCAATCTTTTTCGAACATTTCCCCCCTTTTTTTTCTTCCTTTGGTCTAGACAATATGTTGGTACTATATTTCCTTTGTGACTAGAGCATTCACTCCCATCCCATTTTTCCCTTAATTCATAGTTGACAACCTTATTGTGCCATACTTGTTTGCCTCCCATGAACTCGTAGTATCATTGTGCCTAGTTTGTTGAGTTTATCACACCACCACTTCATCACCAGTAGTCTCACTTTCCAATGTAATATGTAGACATGAACTCCCTCAATATATTTTAGTTGATATTCGGCGCCACTCAAGTCGGCTACATTATAGTTGATCCTTTATATTTTCTATTAACACTTATGCTCTAGGCGAGTCCACCATTCTAATATGAACTATTTTGCGATAACCATGACTATCTCAATTTATAGATTTTCTTCCAATTCTTCTCGACTCATTCTTCCTAGTTAGTGAATAGCTATGCACTCTTCCATATGCTATGTAGTCTTTTCCCTTAGTTGGGAATTCATCATGCTCGCCTCTCGACACTTGTTGGGATATCTGTGGGAAAGTGTGTTCATCCACGTATCACTTAACACTTCCTTGCTTGTATGATTATTAAGAGACTCTCCATCAAGTTCAGATGCACTCTTGGGTTATTATCACATCACATTTATCTCTCCCACTCGTTCCTTATTTCTTAAAGCCTTGGAACTTTAGCTAAATCGCATATCCGTGATTAACTCATACTAAGAACTCGTAGGCCTTTCACATTTGATCTGTAGTACTTCCTCGGGTTCCATTGTCCCTGACTTTCTAACAATTATAAAACCCTTTTGCAAACCTTACTCTTAGTTTCTAGTATTGTTGACCTTGTCATGTATATTGCCACGTACAAAGAATTTATATTTCTTAACCTTCCACACTATTTTTGTACTAGTGGTTTATCTTTTGCATTTCCTTTCAGAGAATCACGCTACCCATTATCTCTTTTCTAGACTACACCTGTCTTCAACAAAATATTCAAACATCATAGCTACATGGTCTTACTCTTGTTTCATTGTATTTAAGTGTCCTATCTATGGCCCTTCCTCCCCCACTTGGGGTGAATAATTCACATTTTGACACAAGTCTTGAATTTAGCAACTTCAGGGACATATGTCTCATGTCTCTATCCCTCATATATGTTCAACTATTAGGGAGATTTAAGTCACCATGGTATTAACCTCATAAGTTCTCTACTCTTATTCAGCAACATAGGCTTGGGATCCAAATCCCTCATGTCAATATCCTTTTTGGAGTGTAACACCACTTCGCACATTCCTGGGATTTTTATAATATTCCTGGCGCTAGGGTCTTCTCATTGTGGGTTCAATTGACTCTCCTTTCATAACTTCTTGTCTCCCGTGCGAGACCTACACATTTATCATTACTCTCTAGGCCATGCCTTTCATATATCACGTGCCTATGTAACAAAGATTTTTTTTTTTTTTACATTTTAGAATCATATACCTGGTTCCCACACTATCCACATGTACTAGTTAAGCTTAGGTCTCATTTATCACGTCAATGCCTCTTTGGAGGTGGATAATCACTTCTAGAACTCTTCTCATATAAAGTATGCTCATGGTACGATATACTTGTCTCATATGGCCATACCATCATTCAACATGATACAAGTGCCATATGTTTAATATTCAGGCCTTTACACATTCGTCATGTCACATGACAACATTACTTGGAATAAACCAAAAGAGCATTTAAACTTACCTTGAACCTCAACGCATGAGTTAGAGGAAGAACAATTTCACAATCAGTTTCATCGCACGATTTAGAATATCAAAGAAGGGTATTATTCCTGAATGTCCAAGTAGCATCCTAGTTATAGATGTGGTCGACAACACACCGATAAGAAGGACTCTACTAGACACGGCTCCGAGACATCGTAGGACACTTTAAAACCTTAGGCTCTGATACCAAGTTTGTCATGCCCCAAACTCGGGGAGCGCGACCGGCGCTCAACCGAGAGAACCCGGCCGAGCAAGCCTGTTAGATTTCCTTCTACCCAAACTCATCCATGAATAAAGAGGAGATGTACTCCAATAATCAACACTGAAAAGATTTCATTAATAACTTTCATTTCATTCCCATTAGCAGCTTTATTTATAAATTCCAAAATATTACGAGTTTATAGAATAAATGAAAAACATGATTTCCAAGTACCAACACTTCTAGTTCAATTCCCAACATCAACCATAACCCATAATCTGTCTACGGAGCCTCTAAGTACAATAGAAGAGTAATATAAAAATGCTGGCAACAAGGCCCCGGGTATACCTCAAAACACGGTACATGAGAAACAAAAGATACATGACCCCGAAATGAAGTGGAGCTCACCAAATCAACTGAAAAGAGTGTACTACTATGACTGATCAATGTCTCCTGTTGTGGAACCACCTGCATCCATTTAAAGATGCAGCGCCCCCGGCAAAAGGGACGTTAGTACCGTTGAATAGCACTAGTATGTATAACTAAACACCCTCTCAATAGAATGACAAATAATACAAAAAAGATTATCATAATATCAATGAAAGCCTTAATCAACATCAAACCTCAATTTAGGATCAAGACAGTGTTCAAATTAATTTCCATATCTCACATTGGGAGATTTTTAGTATCGATATACCATTGTCCAGAATACCATTATTCACAATACCATTATTCATAAAATGGGTACCACCGTACTCTTAGCACGGAGTCCGATCACGACCCGATAGGCTAGGCTATCTCATTAGAGACATCAACCACAATTTCTCTCAATATCTATACCACCGTCTTTAACACGGATTCTGATCACGACCCGATTTGTTAGGCTATCCATTAGGGACATCGACCACAATTTCAACCACCGTCTTTAACACGGAGTTTGATCATGACCCGATCGGCTAGGCTATCCATTAGGGACATCGACCACAATTTCTCTCAATATCAATACAACCGTCTTTAACACGGAGTCCGATCACGATCCGATCGGCTAGGCTATCCATTAGGGACATCGACCACAATCATAATTTCAATTACAATTTCCAGCACAATCACCACCATGTGTGCGGCATGGTGTCTGATCACGACCCGACCGGCTAGGCTGTCTTATTTGAGACATCAACCTTTTTATATCAATCATCGCATTTCATATTACATTCACGTTTTTTCATTTCATTGGCACTAATGGCCATAATTATAAGATCATTCTTGGCACGTTGGCCATATTCAGTATTTCATGCTCACCTTATCAATTTCAAATATCATTATTATCATCAACAAAAAATACAATTCAAATCAAGGTGTGTAGTACACATGTGAGCAATTTAGAGTCTAAGGCACATAGAGATATTTCACAAAATTTGGCATATTAGCCTTCATTTGAACTTGACTTAAAGTCGAAACATTATTAATGCACAACCCATATTTTAACACATCCTCAATTGGTAACACAACATGAATAAAGCATTCGGGATGCTTGTTGAACATATATCTTTCAATCCAATCTTACTCGGAATAACCAGTTTTATAATGAATCACTCGGGACTTACATAATTTACATGAATATCGTGGGATTCAATTCTAAGAGAAGAGTTTAGCCAACATACCTCACTTGAGCTTCCTTACACTCTAAATGTTCCAGAATTCTTAGCAACTTCAATCTATTATAGAAATATAACAAATTGATTCAAAATTAGGAAAATGATCATAGTTCTAGCTCAATTGAGCATTTTATCAAACACTAGGTGTGCATAAGGTTTCAAGGTCCTTTTATGGAGAATTCCATCATCCCACAACCCAATCTTTACCATGCTTAGTTCAACAATCTTCCTACACCCCTTGATATCTCATGCATGTAAAATAAACAACTCTCATGCCCAAAAATTATCTTGCTAATTACCCATTTTCAGAAAATTTCGAAATTAGGGGTTAGGGTGTAGAATCTTACCTCTAGGATGAAGACCTAGTGAGTTTCCCTTCTTAATCTTCCAAAACATGGGCAAGAATTGAAGAACAATTATTGAAGAACACCTTCTCACTCTAGGGCACTCTCTCTCACTCTAAAATGTCATATTATAGCTAAAAATGGCCCAAAGTGTGTATTTAACGAAATAGGATCGGGTTTTAAAAATAAAAAATTAAGCTCCGCAACGGTTCTGCGGTCTCATATGCGACCACCTAATGGATATGCGGACCGCACATTGGTCGTATAATTGATGACAAAAATGATCAAAACTCTATCTGTGTATGCGGTCACTATGCGTTCCGCATAACTGTTATGCGGTCGCATAATGCACCACATAACAGTTATGCGGTCGCATAGTCGATCGCATAGCTACTTCCAGAATGGCCCTCTCCTGCTCACTTCTGTGGCCATTATGCGGCCCGCAAAGTGATTATGCGGTCACATAATGGATCGCATAAACGCACTTTTCCACCAAAAATTTTTCTTTACACTTAAGTACTTCGTAATTTTTCGGGGTGTTACATTCTCCCCCGCTTAAGATCATTCGTCCTCGAATGAGGGTAAAATTCCGTCATTAGCATCTTATGCAACTTAGTTTGTTTTATACCACAAACTAGCAGCCCCAAATTTGACTAACTCTCTAAATTTCAAAACTTTCGCCAGAGTTTCCTTTGTAATTAGGTCTATCCACCTGTCAGAGAGCCCCAGAAACACATCCTAACAACATATACATAATCCAACGGCGTAACATAATACGAAACAACACCAACTGTGGCCTCATAAGCAATATATTTCCAGAACGGAACACCCTCAACATCAAATGTACAAATCATACATAATTCATAGAAAGTAAGTCTTATAATTTTCCTATATCACAACTTTATAAATACATGGTCAATCAAACAAATAAGGATACTTTTTCTTCATTTCTTCCTCGGCCTCCCAAGTAGCCTCTTCAACCTGTTGGTTTTGCCACAACACTTTCACGGAGGTAATTTCTTTATTTCTCAATTTTCGGACTTGGCGATCATTAATAGAAACCGGAATCTCTTCGTAAGTCAATTTCTCATTTACCTCAATAGTCTCAACCAGAACAATGAGTGTCGGATCTCCAACTACTTTCTTCATCATAGACACATGAAACACCGGGTGTACTAATGATATCTCAAGTGGTAGCTCAAGTTTGTACACCACCTCACCGATCCTCTGAATGATTTTGTACGGTCTGACATACCTCGGACTCAATTTCCCTTTCTTACCAAATCGCATTACCCCTTTCATGGGGGAAATTTTCAAGAATACCCAATCACCTTCTTTGAACTCCAAATCCCTACGACGAACATCCAAATAGGATTTCTGATGACTCTGAGCAGTCTTCAACCGCTCCTTAATGATTTTAACTTTTTCCATAGCCTGATGCACGAGGTCTGGCCCTATCAACTCTGCTTCCCCAATTTTGAACCACCCAATGGGAGATCTACATCTCCTACCATATGAAGCCTCGAACGGTGTCATTTGAATGCTAGCATGATAGCTATTGTTCTATGCAAATTCTATGAGTGGCCCAAAAAGTGTATTTTACGAAATAGGGTCGGGTTTTAAAAACCCAAAAATAGAGCTCCGGAACTGTTCTGCGGTCGCATATACGACCGCCTAAAGGATATGCGGACTGCGCGTAAAACGCGTTTATAAGGTCCATTATGCGACCGCATAATCACTCTGCGAGCCGCATAATGGCCGCATAAGTGAGGCAGAAGACGGCCAGATTGAAGGCAATTTTGCGGTCGACTATGCGACCGCATAACTGTTATGCGGTCATTATGCGACCGCAGAACAGTTATGCGGACCGCATAGTGACCGCATACACAAACAGTTCTTTTGGCTGTTTTGTAACCAATTATCCGACCGATATGCGAATGTTATGCGAACACAGACCTTGTTCCGGAGCTCCATTTTATGTTTTTAAAACCTGACCCTATTTTGTTAAATACACTCTTTGAGCCATTTTGAGCTATAATCTGACATTTTAGAGTGAGAGAGAGTGCCCTAGAGTGAGAATGTGTTCTTCAATAATTGTTCTTCAATTCTTGCCCAAGTTTTAGAAGATTAAAAAGGGAAACTCACTAGGTCTTCATCCTAGAGGTAAGATTCGACACCCTAACCCCTAATTCTAAACTCGTGATTGGACTCCGTGCTATGAGTACGGTGGTACCAGTTTTGTGAATAATGGTATTGTGGACAATGGTATATCGATACTAAAAATCTCCCAATGTGAGATATGGAAATTAATTTCAACACTGTCTTGATCCTAAATTGAGGTTTGATGTTGATTAAGACTTTCATTGATATTATGATAATCTTGTTTGTATTATTTGTCATTCTATTGAGAGGGTGTTTAGTTATACATACTAGTGCTATTCGACGGTACTAACGTCCCTTTTGCCTGGGGCGCTGCATCTTTAAATGGATGCAGGTGGTTCCACAGCACGAGATATTGATCAGTGATAGCAGTACACCTTCTTCCCAGCTGACTTTGTGAGCCCCACTTCATCCTGCGGTCATAAATCTTTTGTACGTTATGTATTATATTTGAGGTATAGCCGGGACCTTGTTGTTGGCATTATCATTGTACTCTTTCTTATCTATAGAGGCTCCGTAGACATAGTGTGGATTGTGTATTGGTTCTGGGAAAGACAAACTCGTTATGTTGTATTTGAATTACTATTTGCATTTCAGATTATGAAAAATATGTGGAACAAAGACTTTAAAAAAAAAATGAAGTAGCTATTGGTAATGAATTAGTATTATAGACATGATCACGTTTGTGTCTAATTAATGAAATTATGTATTATCTTTATTCGTGGATGAGTTTGGGTAGAATGAAATCTAATAGGCTTGCTCGGTCGGGTTCACTTGGTTGAGCGCCGATCGCGCTCATCGATTTTGGGGCGTGACAAATTGATTCGATACTTGATGATGCGGGTTTACACCCGAGGGGTGAGAATATTCCCCCGACTACTACATTGCATGATTCTACTACACCTGATCAGACTGCACCTGTCCCTACACCTACTGAGGATGCAATGATCCCTCTAACTGATATTCCAGTTCCACCTCCAGCCCCAGCTTCCGGTCCCGGTGTATCTGATGGGGATCATAGGGGAGCCATACAAATGTTGGCTTAGATAGTGGCTTCCCAGACCCAGAGATCAAATATTGCACCCACTTCTTCTAGTCAGCCAGGGGATTCTGCTAGTTCCAGTGTGAACAGATTTCTTCAGTTGGACCCTCCATTGTTCACAAGTACTCATCCTGAGGAGGACCCATAGGATTTTATCGACGAGATGCGCAAGACCCTCTGAGTTATGCGTTCTACTAAGATGGAGGGAGCAGAGTTGGCCTCCTTCTGCCTGAAAGGAGTGGCGTATTCTTGGTTTGAGATGTGGGAGGACTCCCGTGAGGAGGGGAGCCCTCCGGCGAGGTGGAGTGAGTTTGCCGATGCTTTCATTGATCATTTCTTGCCTATCGAGACAAATGCAGCCCGTGCTTCCGAGTTTGATAGCCTGAAGCAAGGTAGCATGAGTGTGTGGGAGTATCACATGAGTTTCGCGTGCCTGTCCAAGTATGCCATTTATATGTTGCCTAGTATGGAGGCTAGAGTGTGCCGGTTTGTGCAGGGCCTTAGCCCCTTGGTTATTAAAGAGGCCGCTACTGCCGTCTTGAATTCTGACATGAACTATGGTAAGATGGTGGCATTTTCTCAATCCACAGAGACCCGCAAATGGAAGAATATAATGGAGCGTGAGAGTAGCAGCAAGTCCCAATCCGCGGGCAACTTTGGTGGTTCTTCTGGTGGTGGTGGTAGGTCAGCATTCCGGGGAGGGTCATCAGGGCCATCCCAGTCTTTTGCACAGTCTTCAGCCAGTGCACCACCACCGAGGCCCGGTTTGATGCAGGGTAGCCATTTTAGGCCCAGCCAGGGCAATAGGGGATCCTACCAGCAAGGTCGGTCTGGTGGAAGATTTCAGCAGCAGCGGGAAGATGCTCTTTGGAGCCTGCTTCATGGACCAGCCCATATGTTACGGGTGTGGTATGAGGGGTCACATTCAGGGGGATTGTCGTTCGTCTCATAAGAGCATGGGCAGGGGCACAGCCAGCCAGTTCTGCAACTACTACATCCACAACACCTCCTCCATCTTGAGGCACCCCAACACCCGCAGGGCATGGTGCAGCTAGGGGTGGCGCACAGAGTTCGGGAGGACCCAGCCGTTTCTATGCCATGAGGGGTCACTAGAGTTTAGAGTCTTCTCCAGATGTTGTCACAGATATATTGACTGTCCAATCTCATGATGTGTATGCTCTTATTGATCCCGGTTTCACTTTGTCTTATGTTACTCCCTATGTTGCTATGGGATTTGGGATAGAACCGGAACAACTCCATGAGTCGTTCTCTGTATCTACTCTAGTTGGTGAATCTATTGTGGCCGCATAGGTTTATAGGGATTGTGTTGTCACGGTGCGTGGTCGGGACACCATGGTCGATCTCATTGAATTGGGGATGGTTGATTTTGATATAATAATGGGAATGGATTTACTTTATTCATGTTTTGCCAAGCTTGATTGTCGAACCGAGACCGTCAGGTTTGAATTTCCAAATGAGTCAGTGATTGAATGGAAGGGGGAGGATGTGGTGCCGAAGGATAGGTTTATTTCTTTCCTTAAGGCCATGAAGATGATTAACCAAGGGTGTATTTACCATTTGGTTAGGGTTACGGACACCGATATTGAGGCACCTATACCTGAGTCAGTGTCGGTTGTGAATGAATTTCCGGAGGCCTTTCCGGATGAGCTCCCTAGGATCCCGCCAGACAAGGAGATTGATTTTGGGATTGATGTAATGCTAGGCATGCAACCTATATCTATTCCACCCTACATAATGGCACCGGAAGAATTGAAAGAGCTAAAGGGACAATTGAAAGATTTGTTAGAGAAGGGTTTCATCCAGCCAAGTGTGTCGCCTTTGGGCGCACCAGTTCTCTTTGTAAGAAAGAAAGATGGGTTGCTAAGAATGTGTATTGACTATCGGCAGCTCAACAAGGTTAAAATCAAAAATAAGTAACCACTGCCAAGGATAGATGACTTGTTTGATCAATTGCAGGGTGCTAAGTACTTCTCCAAGATCGATTTAATATCCAGGTATCACCAACTGAAGATCAGGGAGCAGGATATTCCAAGAATAGCTTTCAGGACCCGGTATGGGCACTTTGAATTTCTTTTAATGTCTTTTGGGCTAACAAATGCCCCGAAAACTTCAATGGATCTTATGAATCGAGTCTTCAAGACTTTTCTTGACTCATTCGTGATAGTGTTTATTGACGATATCCTTGTATATTCGCAAAGTCGAGAGGACCATGCCGATTATCTCAAGGCAGTTTTGCAGACTCTATATCAGCACCAGTTATATGTGAAGTTTTCGAAATGTGAATTTTGGCTTGAATCTGTCACGTTCTTGGGTCATGTCGTCTCCGGAGAAGTAATTGAGGTTGATCCTCAGAAGATTACAGCTGTGAAGAATTGGCCTAGACCTACTACCCCAACAGATATTCACAGTTTCTTGGGCTTAGCTAGATATTACAGGAAGTTTGTGGAGGGGTTCTCTACTTTTGCCTCTCCGTTGACTAAATTGACGCAGAAGGCATTTAAGTTCCAATTGTCAGATGTTTGTGAAGGAAGCTTCCAAGAATTGAAATAAAGATTGACTACGGCACCGGTGTTGACCCTAACAGAGGATACAGATAGGTTTGTGGTGTATTATGATACTTCAAGAATCAGACTTGGGTGTGTGTTAATGCAACATGGCAAGGTTATAGCTTATGCTTCTGGCAACTTAAGAATCATGAAAAGAACTATCTAACACACTTAGAGCTTGCAGCGGCGGTATTTGCATTGAAGATTTGGTGTCATTATATGTATGGAGTCCATGTGGATATATTCACGGACCATAAGAGTCTTCAATATATTTTCAAACAGAAGGAATTGAATCTGATGTAGAGAAGGTGGCTTGAGTTACTCAAGGATTACAACATCGATATCCTATATCATCCGGGGAAGTCTAATGTTGTGGCGGATGCTCTTAGCCGGAAATCTATGGGTAGTTTGGCTCACTTGGAAGCATATCAAAGGTCGTTGGCCAAGGAGGTTCATCGGGTGACTAGTTTGAGAGTTCGTTTTACAGACTCTAGTGAAGGAGGGGTGATTGTGCAAAATAGGGCTGAATCGTCGCTTGTGGTGGAAGTCAAGGAGAAGCAATACAACGATCCGTTATTGGTACAATTGAATGAGGGGATTCATAAACATAAGACCATGGACTTTTCTCTTGGCGTGGGTGATAGTATACTAAGGTACCAAGGGCGACTATGTGTTAAAAATATGGATGGTCTCGAGGAAAGAATCATGATTGAGGCTCGTACTTCTAGGTATTCCGTACACCCGAGCTCTACAAAGATGTACCACAATCTTAAGGAAGTCTACTGGAGGAATGATATGAAGAGGAATGTAGCGTACTTTGTGGCAAGATATCCAAATTGTCAACAAGTGAAGGCCGAACACCAAAGGCCCGGTGGGTTGGCACACAACATAGAAATTCCAATGTGGAAATGGGAGATAATCAATATGGACTTTGTGGTAGGACTACCTCGCACTCCACGCAAGTTCCACTTGATTTGGGTAGTTGTGGACCGACTCATAAAATTAGCACACTTCTTACCTGTTAAGGCTACCGACACAGCGGAATAGTATGCTCAGTTGTATATCAAGGAAATCATCAGGTTACATGGCACTCCAGTTTCTATTATCTCAGATCGGGGGGCACAGTTCACGACTAATTTTTGGAAAAACTTTTAGCAAGGTTTGGGCGCTCAAGTGAATCTTAGTACAACTTTCCATCCACAGACAGACGGGCAAGTAGAGTGGATAATTCATATGCTCGAGGATATGTTGCGCGCTTGTGTTCTTGACTTCAGGGGTAGCTGGGATGATCATTTGTCGCTCATAGAGTTTGCCTACAGTTATCATAATAGCATTCAGATGGCACCATTCGAGACTTTATATGGTAGGAGATGTAGATCTCCCATTGGGTGGTTCGAGATTGGGGAAGCAGAGTTGATAGGGCCAGACCTCGTGCATCAGGCTATAGAGAAGGTTAAGATTATTACAGAATGGATGAGAACTGCCTAGAGTCGTCAAAAGTCCTATTCGGATATACGTCGTAAGGATTTGGAGTTCCAAGAGGATGATTAGGTATTCTTGAAGGTTTCCCCCGTGAAGGGGGTAATGTGGTTTGGTAAGAAGGGTAAATTGAGTCCAAGGTATGTCGGGCCATACCGAATTATTCAGAGGATCGGTCTGGTGGCTTATAGGTTAGTTATACCTCCAGAACAACACTAGTTCCATCACCATTAGTTACTTCACTTATAAATCTCCAAAACAATACATTTCACAACCATAGTTTTACAGTGGAAGCATGAGATACAATTACAACATCTTTTAGTTTAACTTTCCCACACTAATATGCAACCCACACTATGTCTATGGAGCCTCTAATAGATATAAAAGAGTAAAATGATAGTGCCGGTAACAAGGCTCCGGCTATACCTCAAAACATAATACACACGAAACAAAAGATGCACAACCCCAGAATAAAGTGGGGCTCACCAAGTCAACTGGGAAAAAGTGTACCGCTATAACTGGTCAATGCCTCCCGTTGTGGAATCACCTGCATCCATTAAAGATGCAGCGCCCCCTGCAAAAGGGACATTAGTACATGTCGAATAGTAATAGTATGAAAACCAAAACATCTATTCAAAGACTAGGAAATACAACATGAATATGATGAACCATGGTAACAATAATAGGGCTTATGTAGCGATACAAGTCAAAATAGATGTTTTTAAGAACTTCCAATAACATTATAAATTTAAAATCGGGGATCCTCTACAACTATCTTTACATAGAGCGGCAAGGTATGCGGGTGGAGGTGAAATCACAATACCACACAAAGCGGCCCCGCCGCCTCACCCCAATGTATGCGGGTGGAGGATCACTCACAATACCACAACTCTACACAAAGAGGCCACGCCGCCTCACCCCAATGTGTGCGGGTGGTGGTGTAACAACAATGCCAAAATCCTACACAAAGTGGCCCTGCCGCCTCACCCTAATATATATGCAGGTGGAGGTGTAATCCCAATCACAATCTTTACACAATTTGGCATAATAACTTTCATTTGAAACACGACTTGGAGTTATAACATGAAGACACGCAATCCATACTTTGAACACATCCTCAATTAGTAGCACAACATAATAAGAGCATTTGAAACACGTATTAAACATATATCTTTGCCACAAAGCTTATTCGGAATAATCAATTTATGATGATCAACTCGGAACTTATAAGGGTAATGTGGGGTTCAATTCTAACAGAAGAGTTTAGCCAACATACCTTGCTTTGAGCTTCCTTAAATTACTATAATGTTCCGAAAATTCTAGCAACCTCAATCTATTTAGAAACATAGAAAAATTGAACCATAACTAGGAAGATATTTGTGGGTTCACCTCATTTAAGAATTTTATCAAACACTAGGTGTGCATCATGATTTTAAGGTCCTTTATGGTGGATTCCTTCATCCCACAACCCAACTGCTACCCATTTGAGCTCAACAACCTTCCCATACATCTCGCTGGTACATGAATGTATAATAATGCTCTCTCATACAATAATCATACTCCCTATTACCCAAAATTGAAAATTGAAGAATTGGGGGAAGAAATTCTTACCTTTTAGAAGCCCTAACAAGTTCCTCTTGATGAGATTTCAAGGCTTGACTCAAGTTGAGTAGTGAAATTCTTATCCCTCCTTCTCCTCTCTCTAGAATATCTCTCTCCTCTCTCTAAAACATCATGTAATCCCCCAAAAATGAACCCTTAGGCTAGATAAATGAAATGGGGGTCGGGTTATAAAATTAGAAAAATGAAGCCCCGACGCAGATTTGCGGTCGCATGCCCAACCGCATAACACTTCTGCGGTCCGCAAATCGACCGCACAATTAGTGTTTCAAAACTGGGACCGTCGGGTTGGGCCTGCGGTGGTTCTACGGCCCGCAGACCTGTTCTGCGGTCGCATAATGTGCCATAGAACTTCCCTCCGAAAAATCTCTATGTTGGTTCTGCGATTGGTGTGCATCCCTGGAAACTATTTTGCGGTTGCATAATTGACCGCAAAATGTTATCCAAAATTCTCCCAGTTTTCTTCTTCACTCTACGACCATTCTGCGGCTCGCAGAGTGATTCTGCGGACGCATAGTGGGCCGCAGAAATGCTCTATTCTGCCAAAAGTTTTCTTCAACTCTTCAACTCGCCATGAAGAATCTCTACAATCATTAACACATAAGTCTACCTCGGTTCCATGAAATCCCGGGTTTAAGGTAAAATTTTGCGGGGCCTTACATAAATGAACTCAAATAAGGAAGAAACGAATGACAACACAAATAATCAAATCGCTCCCAAAGCATGGACTTACAACAAGAATTACCCTGAGGCACCACACCTCATAAACCATAAGTCATGAACCATAATTTTCAAATCTTACACATATGGCACCTCGTGCCAACAATAACAATCACCTTCGCACAGCAAAGCCCACGTGCTACCATGTACTTTACAATCGTTATAAATATTAATTTAGATGAACGAAAGATATATTTAGACACCACAAAAAATAATAACAATGTTGAATAAGGTAAGGTGTCAAATGAAATAATGAGTTTATTTTAAAAATCAAGTAAAGATAATATACAATTTATACGAAACAGAGTATAAGATGGGTTTAGTTTAGAAATCAATAAAATTGAGTAAAAGTATCATGTTTAAACAAAGCATAGCATAAGATAAATTAACGAATTAAATATAGAATTTTTAAAGAAAAACATGATAATAATTTTAAGTAAGGTAAACATCTAACATGGCGATGAGTATAATTTAAGAACCCAATTATAGTGAAAGTGCGATAACCATTTAGAATAATACGGTATCGAGTAAGATAACAAGATTTATCGTAGGAGACACATAGAATAAAACATGTTAATAATTCTTATATTTAAACCATTATGTTACCAACAACTCAACATTATATGATATAGTGACTCCACGTAATTAAATTCACATTGACAATAAATTTACCAAGTTATAATGGAGGCACAAATTGGCATGTTAAAGCAACACAATAAATCACGTAGAACGCATGACTCACACAAGAAACCACAATCGTTCCAACACCAAGATAACAACGAATAACCAAATACAATCAAAATGCGGATGAATGATTGAAGGAAAAACAATGACCGTTCAAATCAACAGTTGTTCCAACAAGGAATATACATTGAAAATCACAACCGAGCTACCACCTCATATTAAAATTTCACAATTGCAATCACAATCTTTTCTTATATCGCCGCGTGAGCCTTACATTTGAAATAGGTTTTGAAAACAATTTTTCCGAAATAGCTACATGCACTTTAGCCCACCTTATGATTTCACATTGCTTCACGTAGTTCTCCTACAAGCAACATGCGCATAAGTCCCACCTTACACCGCTGCATGCACATTAACCCAAAGCCTTATACCGCCACATGCGCGTCAATATCACATCACAATAACAGCTCGCACCACAAGTGCCCATATATCATAATTTGCCAACAATCAACAATATCAATATTTCCAAAACAATAACCTATGGCTCCACCACAACGGGTACAAGAATATTAACAACAACAATAAATATAAAATGCCCAACAAGGAAGATGTTTCAACAATAACATTTTTGCCTCAACATGATAATGGCCTTCACAATCTCAACACCGACAACTCAATAATGAGATAATGTATAACCACGATATAAAATAAGAATGACTCACAACAAAAGAGATAACATATAATAATGACTTCAAATAGTGGAAATCAACAAGGAAAGAGATAACATGAACAATAACTTCAAGTAATGATAATCATGAATGAAAGGGAAAACACGAACAATAACGATAATTAACAATGAAGAGATAGTATGTAACAATAAAAGAGGCATCAAGTTCAACTAAGGCATGAGAGTAATTTATCAATTAGGATGTAGAAGAAGTGTTAACGAAATCATTTAAGGCATGTAAGGATAGACTAACACAAGTAAGAATAGATTGACTATGAGAATTTAGAACGTGATTTGGCATTTCAATTAAAGCATGGAAATAGTCTAAGTAGCCTAAACCGGTCAAATACCACGTACAATCCGTGTACCCACTCGTCATCTTGTGTACACGGCTTTCACATAGCACAAATGAATCAAGCTATTCCAATTCCTAAAGGGTAGGTTTGCCCACATAAAGTTAGGCAAGATACTTACCTCAACTAGGCCAATTCAACACTTGAAAATAGCTTTTCCCTTAAAATTCTCCTCCTCACGAAACAAATCTAACCAAAATCGACTTAATAACATCAAACAATGCAAGAGAAACCAATTACAATAAATAAAGTTATGATCTTTATATTTTCTCCAAAAAGTCAACAAAAATCTATGCCGGGCCCGCCTTGGATTCCGAAACCAAGCTTACCCGAGCGAAGCCCAAACCAATACAAGCTCACACGAATAAAAACCAACTCAATCGGAGTCGGATATCTCAACCAATTCGCCAAAACATCTCTCTTGGGTGTTCAGAACCCAAGAGTCCAAGCCATACTAGTGGGTCCCATATCTCCCGAAATACTCCTCCAGAACTTGCCAACTTCGAGTATGTTGTTCTCTTAATATAGGAGAACAAAACCCCAGAAGGAAACAGGAAATAAACGCCTCTAACTCATTTTCAATTTTTAAAATTTAGGACATAACCCTACTAGGTTTAGATTTAAAGAATTAAATGGGTTTTCAATTAAAATCATGGATTAAAGCTTAAACCAAGGGAATGAACCAAAGGGAAATACTTAGGTTATGGTTTAGACCTTACCCCATGGAAGAAACTTGAAGAACATCCTTGAATTCTCCCAATCCCAAACTTTCAAGATGAGAAAAACTCAAACAACATTAATAGACAAAAACGCCCAGCTGTTCTGCCTCGCTTCTTGTGCCAAATGATCCCGAAACTCTCTTTTGATGCCTCCAATGGATTTCTCGTGAAATTCCAGCCAAGTTAGGCTTCTGAATCACTCCATTTGACCCTATAATGAAGGAGATATGTTGGCTTCAATATTTGGAAATAGTGCAGATTTTTAAATAAGAATTCATTCGCAATTTTATAATTAATCTGAAAAATCTTGCAACGCAATTCTTAGTAAAATGACCATAAATTCCTCATACGATGTCGAAACATGATTATTTCAGTTGTTATGGTTCCAAAATTACGATACGGATATAATGGTTTAGTTGAAACACAAATCAAAGGCTGTTTGTTTAATATGGAAACCCTTATACTCAAATCGACGACGAAACCGAAAATAATCACCATACAACCCAAACTTATCCAAAACTCATCAAAATTTAACCAAACTTTGTGGACATGTCCAAAATCATCATACAAACTTACTGGAATAATTAAAACTCGATTCCGAGTCCGTTTATCTAAAAATCAAACCTTGGTCAACTCTTCCAACTTAAAATGTTTAAACCGAGAATCATTCTTCCAAATGAATCCCGAACCACTTGAAAACCGAACCAACTATACACGCAAGTCATAATACATAATATGAATATACTCAAAGTCTCAAACCATTGAATGGAACGCTAAAGCTCAAAATAACTTGTCGGGTCGTTACATTCCCCCCCACTTAAACATACGTTCGTCCTCGAACATGCCAAGAGTCGTTCAAAAGCCATCAAATCGCTATATAACCTCACCATACAAACAACCATGGCTGATCCCACATCACCGCAATCCATATAATCCAGACAATAGCACCTAACAGAGGATCCTTACTTCAACCTTAGGCCATAAACCTTAAAACCCAAATCCCCAACATCCGGAACTCATTATATGACCCGATCCTTGCATCTATGCACCGTATAACTCTGAAGAAGTATCAATCCATAACAATATCTCAAGACATAATCACACGATATACCACATAACTCAAATACTCATAGCAATAACTTTCGACCGCAATAGCTACTCGATAACCAACCCGATACCGGTAACAAACCTCATATCAACTAAAACCTTGTTCTGAACCTTCGTACACTGCCAATGATGAAAGAAACATACAAAAACTCATAACCACCCACCAGATTAACAAGTCGTGGAGCTCTCTTGCCCGATAAGAACCATAGCAAAAATCTAAGCCGACTAGTGACACAATTCTTGCAAACATACCTTAATCATATACGCCGGCACTCATTTCAGGCACAATAACCTCACCTTATCCAGTACAAGCTACTCGACTGGCCTATCACACAAATCCTACTTAGAGCCACATACCATGCAATCTATGCACAAACAAACAATAAGTCAAATATACCCAATGATGGAAAGAGAATGGAAATGAAGGAACCATCCTGATAGCTCAACAGATACCACCACGAAGCGCAATTCTAGATATCCACCATACAAGGCGAAACATAACACACAAAATAAGCACAAAGGATCATATCCTAGCATAACGTCGCTGCGATGCATGACCCAATCTGGCACCGGTCCATCTAGAATATGTCAATCCATAATACTCGTAATCAACAACCATAAGCATATCAACAACAAACACACAAAGCACGTGACCATAACCATGGAGAGATGGATATCACTATTTACTAGAAACAGGAAGACCATAACTAAGGCACAATCAACCATTCAACACCCCAAGAGCAATCTCGCTCGAATTTCGCTACAACGCCGAAATAGTACCGTATCATGTGTGCAAATAGTTAGCATTCTCACAATTCACCGTAGCATAGGAGAGTAACACATGAAACACATTAGAACACGAATAAGATCAACTCTAATCGATGACACCACCAATAACATCAGTTGTGTCGGGTAAACAAATCCGACCCAATGTAGAATATACATTCTTATTAGACCTACTAGTAGCTCCAAATCAATTCTGATCCTTCCAAAATAGGTAGATAGCCTCCGAAAAGCCCACAATAACATATCTATAGTACATACCATCATTTGCCAACCTCTTAACATACCTTCACCGTTCACAACCATGGAACAATCTACCCCAAGAACCCTTTTAGTCTTAAAATCTCTAGAATACTAGAATCTCCATATTCAATCCCAACTACACTACCTAAATAACTGACACATTCCTCACGTACGGTCAGCCCACGAGAAGTACTTCTATAATTCTTTCGTGCCACAAAGCAAAATCTGGACATCAACAGTCGATCAATCAGGCGATTACCGTAATACCAGTCAGGCATCCGCAAGTCAAAACACAGTACGCCTTCTGATGTGAGCACCCTTATCAGGTTGTATCAAATAATGCTAGCATTCTTCTAAACATCTGAAATCGTCCATGTTGTCTAGAACTCGTGACCACATCCAGGCAAAATTCATAACACGCAACACGTTCCTTATGCCGGTAGCAGACATCTAGCTCAAGTTGTGGTCGACACTATCAAGAATTCTTTGTGGCTAGTTCGCATATCACCAAGCCATCAGAACTAAAGTTTCCAAACTCAACCAAGTCACGCAAGCCGTCAAACCCAAGATTATTGCCACAGAACGCTGGTGAAGTGTCACGATCCAACTGGAGGGTCATGACTAGCACCCGGGCCATACTTGCCGAGCACCAACGTACATTTTATCTAACCTTCCTTATTATCTTTAAGGGCCGACAAGATCAATATAAATGGTAGACATGGATCATGAACATCCAACAATGAAAGATAATGTCATGAACATACATAACATGGGACGACAAGACTGTCAAGAAACTATATATAAGGTACGAGCTACCATGAGTCGACACCTGTCTATGAGCCTCTAAAAGAACATAAGTGCTACAACATTGCCGGAACAGGGCCCCGACATACCCATAAGGTCTATAACAAAAATGCATACCAAGACCACGGCAAGTCCGGAGAAAGGATCTTGCCAATAACGCTGAACCGGATAGCCTACTGTGATGGGGGAGCTGCGTCTACCCGTCTATCAGGACCTGCAGCACGACATGCAGCGTCCAAAAATAAAAAGAACGTCAGTACGAATAAAGTACTGAGTATGTAAGGCAGAATAGCATAAGTAAGAACAATAATGTAAACAGTGATAGGGAATATACAACCTGTGACATCTGGGTACCTCTGAGGGCTACTGACATGAAATACATGATACATACATATATATATACATAAACGTTTAAAACATATGCCTTTGTGGGCATCATCATCATCATATCGTACCCGGCCATAATAGGCTCGGTAAAACGTACCCGGCCATCATAGGGCTCGGTAGAATCGTACCCGGCCACGTGGAGCTCGGTAAAACCCAACTGATCAGTGGTTGCACAATAGGTGCCATACCCGGCCAACTATAGCGCGGCTCGGTAGAGTAAAATAGATACATATATATGATGCATGCTGGACTCATTGGAATCACATTTTGAACCTTTCGGAGTGACGTAAGGTCAGTATCCTTCGTACACGTTATTAGGATTAACTCTTCGTCAAGAAACTTATAAGAATCAGGAACTACCAACAACATTGATAATATAAGAATAAGAGAAGTAACATCAATACCAATCGTTTCATAAGAAGGGCAGCAATGTAAGTACTGCTAGCTTCTAAGAGTAGAGTATCTTTGGGAGCTCGTTCATTACATTATGTACAATTGGAGTCGTGCAAAAGAATGAAGGGGATAGACTCACATACCTTGTATATACTGCCCAACCTCAAGCTATGCAAATATCACGACTCCTTAGTCTACAATAAGATAAATGACACTATCATTATCGTTTAAGCGTCGTAACTATTATGTATCGACCACAACCTATTTTACGATGAAACGGACAGCACCTCCCCTATTTATATGACTTCCCACAAGTCAATACAATCACCAAACAGCCCAAACAACATCATTAATAATCATATTGAGCCTCCAAAACAGTCCACCAACCAACAACATTACTACCAAGCTTTTCGATATATATTTCACAAGTTCTAGCTTCAACGACTTAGCTGCAACTTGGATAATCTTAAATATATATAGAGTAAGAGGTTACTTACCTTTAAACAGAAAGAACAACTCCAATTTGACCTTAATTTTGTACGAAATATCCCTTCAATTCTGCCACAAGAACAAGGAAGCGAAACTAGCAATTAATTCGGGTTTTTCGGCACTAGAATTACTTTAGAAGACTTGAAATCACCTAGGGTTGATATTAAAAACTTGAAGGTGTATTTACAGAACATAAAGCACTTAAAACAACCTCCCACACGAGCTGGAACAACACAAAAATCAGCAACAACAAGACGAACAAGAAACTTACTAGCGCCACGGGATTCCCGACATTTGATTTGTGTTGTTTGCCCTTTGTTTGGGTCTTGGATCATGAGAGAACCTTGAGAGAGTATTTTTAGGGTTATAAGGTCTGAATATACTGAAACATAATGACTTAAAACGGGGTTGAGTTATCTTATATATGTCCAAATGTCTTAAACCGCCTTTGTGGGCCCCATAGAGAGCAGCTTGGCGCACTCTCGCGAAAACGCGAATATCTCTCTATTCCGAGATCGTATCGACGAACGGTTTAATGCGTTGGAAACTAGACTCATAGATCTTCAATTTGATAGGTAGATCACCCCATAATTCCAAGCACATTGGGAGTAAAATGCAGTAACATTTGACCTAAAGTTTAAGTAAAATTATAAACCTAAGTTGCGACAACTTTTATCGACTTTTATTTCATAACTCGCTTGACTTCAAGACTTATGATGCAGATATTATATGATTCAAATACATTAAAACAAGACCTCTTGGGACAGTTAATCACCTCTAGTGTTATCCGAAAATACGGGTTACAACATCCTTGATTAGCTTAACTTCAAATACTTGTTAACCACTCTTATACACCCTTGTATCGTTTAAGACCAATAGGATTAACTTATTATCATCTCAAAGATAATCTCTTCTTGGATTTACGTCGACTACCTTACGGCGTGATCTATGATATGCGAATTTGGGTTGTAACATCCTCTCCCCCTTAGGAACATTCGTCCTCGAATGTAAGGGTTTATGGGGTGTCTAACTCATCGTGGATTCCGACGGAGATTTCCGGCTGAGTTTCCCTTATAAAATGGACACTAGCCAAACTTGCAAGCAGTTAAACCCAACCTATGGCCATACAAGACTATACAAAGCATTATGGATATGTACATTATCTGCATATCACCATTTTGTATTAAAAAAAAGAGTATTCACAAGCTATTGCTTATCTCATAGAGCCGTTTCACCTTATAATGCGTCCTTCTTTCCCCCGGTATCCTCGTTATTTTCACTCTGGAATAGGTAAGGGTATTTAGACTTCATCTCCTCTTCTGCTTCCCATGTCATTTCTTCTATATTCTTGTTCCTCCATAATACTTTCACGGAAGCTACATCCTTTGTTCTCAGCTTGCGGACTTGTCGATCTAATATAGCCACTGGCACTTCATCATATGATAGATCCTTTGTAACTTGTACATCTTTGATAGGGATGACCCGAGAAGGGTCTCCAATACATTTCCTCAACATAGATACATGGAATACCGGGTGGACAAATTCCAATTCAGATGGCAATTTTACAACCCAAATTCGCATATCATAGATCACGCCGTAAGGTAGTCGACGTAAATCCAAGAAGAGATTATCTTTGAGATGATAATAAGTTAATCCTATTGGTCTTAAACGATACAAGGGTGTATAAGAGTGGTTAACAAGTATTTGAAGTTAAGCTAATCAAGGATGTTGTAACCCGTATTTTCGGATAACACTAGAGGTGATTAACTGTCCCAAGAGGTCTTGTTTTAATGTATTTGAATCATATAATATCCGCATCATAAGTCTTGAAGTCAAGCGAGTTATGAAATAAAAGTCGATAAAAGTTGTCGCAACTTAGGTTTATAATTTTACTTAAACTTTAGGTCAAATGTTACTGCATTTTACTCCCAATGTGCTTGGAATTATGGGGTGATCTACTATCAAATTGAAGATCTATGAGTCTAGTTTCCAACGCATTAAACCGTTCGTCGATACGATCTCGGAATAGAGAGATATTCGCGTTTTTGCGAGAGTGCGCCAAGCTACTCTCTATGGGGCCCACAAAGGCGGTTTAAGACATTTGGACATATATAAGATAACTCAACCCCGTTTTAAGTCATTATTTTTCTGTATATTCAGACCTTATAACCCTAAAAATACTCTCTCAAGGTTCTCTCATGATCCAAGACCCAAACAAAGGGCAAACAACACAAATCAAATGTCGGGAATCCCGTGGCGCTAGTAAGTTTCTTGTTCGTCTTGTTGTTGCTGATTTTTGTGTTGTTCCAGCTCGTGTGGGAGGTTGTTTTAAGTGCTTTATGTTCTGTAAATACACCTTCAAGTTTTTAATATCAACCCTAGGTGATTTCAAGTCTTCTAAAGTAATTCTAGTGCCGAAAAACCCGAATTAATTGCTAGTTTCGCTTCCTTGTTCTTGTGGCAGAATTGAAGGGATATTTCATAGAAAATTAAGGTCAAATTGGAGTTGTTCTTTCTGTTTAAAGGTAAGTAACCTCTTACTCTATATATATTTAAGATTATCCAAGTTGCAGCTAAGTCGTTGAAGCTAGAACTTGTGAAATATATATCGAAAAGCTTGGTAGTAATGTTGTTGGTTGGTGGACTGTTTTGGAGGCTCAATATGATTATTAATGATGTTGTTTGGGCTGTTTGGTGATTGTATTGACTTGTGAGAAGTCATATAAATAGGGGAGGTGCTGTCCGTTTCATCGTAAAATAGGTTGTGGTCGATACATAATAGTTACGACGCTTAAACGATAATGATAGTGTCATTTATCTTATTGTAGACTAAGGAGTCGTGATATTTGCATAGCTTGAGGTTGGGCAGTATATACAAGGTATGTGAGTCTATCCCCTTCATTCTTTTGCACGACTCCAATTGTACATAATGTAATGAACGAGCTCCCAAAGATACTCTACTCTTAGAAGCTAGCAGTACTTACATTGCTGCCCTTCTTATGAAATGATTGGTATTGATGTTACTTCTCTTATTCTTATATTATCAATGTTGTTGGTAGTTCCTGATTCTTATAAGTTTCTTGATGAAGAGTTAATCCTAATAACGTGTACGAAGGATACCGACCTTACGTCACTCCGAAAGGTTCAAAATGTGATTCCAATGAGTCCAGCATGCATCATATATATGTATCTATTTTACTCTACTGAGCCGCGCTATAGTTGGCCGGGTATGGCACCTATTGTGCAACCACTGATCAGTTGGGTTTTACCGAGCTCCACGTGGCCGGGTACGATTCTACCGAGCCCTATGATGGCCGGGTACGTTTTACCGAGCCTATTATGGCCGGGTACGATATGATGATGATGATGCCCACAAAGGCATATGTTTTAAACGTTTATGTATATATATATATGTATGTATCATGTATTTCATGTCAGTAGCCCTCAGAGGTACCCAGATGTCACAGGTTGTATATTCCCTATCACTGTTTACATTATTGTTCTTACTTATGCTATTCTGCCTTACATACTCAGTACTTTATTCGTACTGACGTCCTTTTTATTTGTGGACGCTGCATGTCGTGCTGCAGGTCCTGATAGACGGGTAGACGCAGCTCCCCCATCACAGTAGGCTATCCGGTTCAGCGTTATTGGCAAGATCCTTTCTCCGGACTTGCCGTGGTCTTGGTATGCATTTTTGTTATAGACCTTATGGGTATGTCGGGGCCCTGTTCCGGCAATGTTGTAGCACTTATGTTCTTTTAGAGGCTCATAGACAGGTGTCGACTCATGGTAGCTCGTACCTTATATATAGTTTCTTGACAGTCTTGTCGTCCCATGTTATGTATGTTCATGACATTATCTTTCATTGTTGGATGTTCATGATCCATGTCTACCATTTATATTGATCTTGTCGGCCCTTAAAGATAATAAGGAAGGTTAGATAAAATGTACGTTGGTGCTCGGCAAGTATGGCCCGGGTGCTAGTCATGACCCTCCAGTTGGGTCGTGACATGAAGCATTACCACACCAAAAGATCAGTTACTTTTGTTGCTATGATGACCCAACATCACCGAGCTGACCTATTTCTTCTAATAATCCTCGACTTGTCTTCGGGTTAACACTTTCCCTTATCAGTACACAATGATCCTAAGTCAAAGCTCGATGCAGAAGACCCTAGCACGAAACACGTCGTTTTGAAAACCCATAAATCGTTGTATTTCTTCTAGAGCACCCAACAATGCTGCAACAGAGATACCCACTCTGAAGAAACCTTGTGTGAATTTGAAGATGTTTCTCTAACCTCTCTGATACTGGAATGTAGATTAAATAATGATACAGATATACCGCAAGTTCCATCACTTGCCCATGCAATCTGATCGTCAATAGTAGATTTTGTCATGTACAATTCCGGGGAACCCCTCAACACTGAATATATACCTCAGACCCAAGACTGATATGACACTTGCCCATGCAATCTGATCGTCAATAGTAGATTCCCCCACTTGGTGCGGAGTCATAGGGCACAACATCCGATGATCCACATTACCAACCTTCATAAGCTCGTACAACACCAATCCGATACACGAACAAGTTGCATCCCACACTTAAATAATTGAACGCGTCCTAGTCTGGACAATACCTCGAGACAATGATAGAGCATTTATGGCCCCCTCATAGCCTATCTGTAGCATTACAAACCGTCGGAGCATAGCTGCTACCGAGCGCGCAACATCACATATGAGTGGATGTAAAGGGATATAAGATATATGCTTCAAGATGAATCAATGCCACACGATAAGGAAAGAAAGATGGGATATTAATTATTCCGTAGTATTTCGAAGATAAGTACAGACGTCTCCATACCAATCCGTAAGACTCTACTAAACTTGTTTGTGACTCGTAGAACCTATGAACCTAGAGCTCTGATACCAATTTGTCCTGACCCCAATTTCCCACCTTAGGATGTCGTGATGGCACCTAGTCTCTAAGACTAGGTAAGCCTAACACATGTTTATTTAATAACATAATTGAACTATTTAATCATTTATCATAAACCATTAAATGACATACATAGCCGCAAGCGGCCAATAGTTATACATTTGCCAAAACTGTTAGTACGGAGTCATAATCACTACTAAAACACACTAAAATTTCTAAACACAATACTGTTTTGAATTACAATTTAGCATTAGCATAATGAAATAAGATGATGACTCCGAGTCATGCGAACGTCAAGCAGGTATACCTAGAAGTCTCCCGCCACACAGATGCAACTCTCGACTTCACAATCAGAATATGTGAATCTGCACAAAAATGTGTAGAAGCGTGAGTATATCACAACGGTACCCAATAAGTGAGGCCAGGTCAAGACACCTACTAGACATAGAAATATGTTCAAGATATACATAAGCTAACAATGGAAAGAACATCATTGTAAGACCAACGAAGGAAAAATTATTGATTTACCACCAACAATGAAGTAATAGAAACATAAATGGCAGCAAGTAGTAAACGAGTAATAAAGAAATAAGGCTAAATACATAGACATACCTTTAAACTTGTCAAAATATTTCATTTAAACACTTCAACTAAGGATGTGACCTATTGAACACTTAATGTACTTATAAAGTGTCTATTGAACCCTCCAAAACCATTCAGCCAAAAACACAAACGCGTGTAATACACATGCTGATGACATGGCAATAAACAAATAAAACTTTAACACGTCTCATAAAGAAAAATATATTTAAAAAAGAAAATCAAGTTTCTTATCTTCACTGTAGCCATGTATCCCTACATCTTCATCCACAATTTTCTGAAAATCCCATAAGCTCACTCCAATGGAAAGCCAGCAAGGACATGAAAATTCATCCACCAATGCTCCCTTGATATCCCAACCCCAGTTTTTAATTCGAGAAGTTTCTTTCTGAGAGCACAAAGAGGAACCTGAACGCTTCAGAAATAGCCCATCTCTGGAATCTTCGTTTCTTTCTAAAGCTAATTTTTTTACTCCCGATAAAAAAAAAATCTTTCTTCTCGCCATAAATATCATATCTCTTTTTTCTCCTCAATTTTTCCGTTGCCTATAATTAATTTTCTGACACAATTTTTGTCGAACTTTCCCTTATTTGAAATCTCTGTTACCTTATGCCTCAAACTCAGCGTCCTTTTTCGACATTGAGATACTGCCGGAAATAATGAACTTCTCGCTGTTGATTGTGGACTACCCAATAAGATTCCGTCGGAGATTATTAAAGCTTCGGAATTTGTATATCCTTTCCTGCAACTGAATTCTCTTTCTGCCTCTATTACGCCGGAGCTGGGTAATACAAAAAGCTCTAAGTCTTTGGCTTTAATGGAAAATACGTTTTCCGATGAACTATCGATCGGCAGTATTTGCAGAGCTTAAGAATATCACTATTTTGAAGAAGGTTTGCGGAATTTCCTTTTTGATGGGTTTCGTGAGAAATAACATATATGTCTGGTATGTTTTAAGTTGTACATGATTTTATCATTAATTTCTGTAATGTGCGTGTAAATTAATGGTTAAGAAGATGAACACTATGAAAAAGAAAGAAGACGAAAGCCATGTTGAAAAAAGTAAATCAATTCACGCGCTGAAGTTTGGGTGAGATTCACATATCATGCCATGTAAGCATATTGTGTTAAATAGGCACACATCGTACATAGTTTAGGTGTCTAATTGGTCACATTCTTAGTTAAAGTGTGTAAGTGAAATATTTTTACAAGTTTAAGGGGAAGTGTATGTATTTGGCCTCGGTAGAGTAGTGACGAGGTCAGGTCAAGACACCTACTAGACATAAAAACCTGTTCAAGATATACATAAGCTAACAATGGAAAAAAAATCATTGTAAGACCAACGAAGGAAAAATTATTGATTTACAACCAACAATGAAGTAATAGAAACATAAATGGCAGCAAGTAGTAAACGAGTAATAAAGAAACAACATAATCAGAACACTGATGAGATGTAAATGAATTCAAATAAGGAAAAAATGGATGAAACTCAAATAATCAAATCACTCCTAACGCATGGACTTACAACAAGAATTATCTCGAGGCACCACACCTCATAAACTACAAGTCATGATACACAATTTTTAAATCTTATACATATAGCACCTCGTACCCACAAGAACAATCACTTCCACATGAAAAAGTCCACGTGCTACCATGTACTTTGCAACAGTGATAAATATTAATTTAGATGAACGAAAGATATATTTAAACACTATAAAACATAATAAAATTCTTGAATAAAGTAAGGTGTCTAATGAAATAATGATTTTATTTTAGAAATCAAATAAAGTAAAATAATATAAAATTTGTACGAAACAGAGTATAAGATGAGTTTAGTTTAGAAATCTATAAAATTGAGTAAAAGTATCATTTTTAAACAAAGCAAAATATAAGTTAAATTAACGAATTAAATATAGAATATTTTGCGAAAATCATGATAACAATTATAAGTAAGGCAAACATCTAACAGGGTGATGTGTATAATTTGAGAACCCTATTATAGTGAAAGTGCGATAATCATTTAGAATAAGGTATCTAGTGAGATAACGAGTTCTATTTGAAAAGGCACATAGAATAAAACATGTTAATAATTCTTATATTTAAACCATTATGTTACCAACAACTCAACATTATATGATATAGTGACTCCACGTAATTAAATTCACATTGACAATCAATTTACCAAGTTATAACGGAGGCACAAATTGGCATGTTAAAGCAACACAACAAATCACGTAGAATGCATGACTCACACAAGAAGCCACAATCGTTCCAACACCAAGATAACAACGAATAACCAAATACAATCAAAATGCGGATGAATGATTGAAGGAAAAACAATGACCGTTCAAATCAACTGTTGTTCCAACAAGGAATGTACATTGAAAATCACAATTGAGGGACCGTCTCGTATTCACATTTCACAATTTCAATCACAATCTTTCCTTATACAGTCGCATGAGCCTTACATTTGAAATAAGTTGCGAAAATAGTTTTTCTAGAAATACTACATGCACTTTAGCCTACCTTATGATGCCGCGTGGCTTCACGTAGTTCTCCTACAAGCAACACGCACATAAGTCCCACCTTATACCGCCGCATTCACATTAACCCCAAGCCTTATACCGCCGCATGCGCGTCAATATCTCATCACAATAACAACTTGCACCACAAGTGCCCAAATATCACAATTTGCCAACAATCAACAATATCAATATTTTCACAATAATAGCCTATGGCTCCACCATAACGGGTAAAAGAATATCAACAACAACAAAAAATATAAAATACCTAACAAGAAAGATGTTTCAACAATAATAATTTTGCCTCAACATGATAACAACCTTTATAACCTCAACATCAACAAGTCAACAATGAGATAATGTATGACCACGATATTAAATAAGAATGACTTATAATGGAAGAGATAACGTATAATAATGACTTCAAATAGTGGAAATCAACAGGGAAAGAGATAACATGAACAATAACTTCAAGTAATGATAATCAAAAATGAAGGGGATAACTCGAACAATAACTTCAAATAAGGATAATTATCAATGAAGAGATAGCATGTAACAATAAAAGAGGCATCAAGTTCAACTAAGGCATGAGAGTAATTTATCAAATAGGATATAGACCAAGTGTTAATGAAATCATTTAAAGCATCTAAGGATAGACTAACACAAGTAAGAACAGATTGACTATGAGAATTTAAAACATGATTTGGCATATCAATTAAAGCATGGAAATAGTCTAAGTAGCCTAAACCGGTCAAATACCACGTACAACTCGTGTACCCACTCGTCACCTTGCGTATATGGCTTTCACATAGCACAAATGAATTAATCAATACAAACTCCTAAGGGGTAGTTTCTCCAACACAAAGTTAGGCAAGATACTTACCTCAACTAGGCTAATTCAACACTTAGAAATAGTGTTTCCCTTAAAATTTGCCTCCAGACGGCTCAAACTTAACCAAAATTGACTTAATAACGTCAAACAATGCAAGAGAAACCAATTACAATAAATAAAGTTATGATCTTTATATTTTCTCCAAAAAGCCAACAAAAGTTAATGTTGGGCCCACCTTGGATTCTGAATCCAAGCTTACCCGAGCGATGACCGAACAATACAAACTCACATGAACGAAAACCAACTCAATCGAAATCCGAGAACTTAACCTATTCGCCAAAACATTGCTCCTGGGTGTTCCTAACCCAAGTGTCCAACCCACACTAGTTGGTCCCATATCTCCTGAAATACTCCTCCAAATCTCACCAAATTCGAGTGTATTGTTCTCCTAATATAGAAAAAATAATCCCAAAAAGAATCGGGAAATAAACGCCTCTAACTCATTTTCAATTTTTGAAATTTAGGCATAACCCTAGGTCTTGATTTAAAGAATTAAATTAGTTTTCAATTAAAATCATGGATTAAAGCTTAAACCAATGGAATGAATCAAAGGGAAATACTTAGGTTATGGTTTAGACCTTACCCCATGGAAGAAACTTGAATAACATCCTTGAATTCTCCAAATCCCAAACTTTCAAGATGAGAAAAACTCCAACAACATTAATAGCCAAAAATGCTCAATTGTTCTGCCTTGTTTCTTGTGCCAAACGATCCCGAAACTCGGTTTTGATGCCTCCAATAGATTTCTCGTGAAATTCCAGTCATGTTAGGCTTTTGAATTACTCATAAAGAAGGAGATATGTTGGTTTCAATATTTGAAAATAGTGCAGATTTTTAAATACGAATTCAGTGTCAATTTCTTAATTAATCTAAAAAATCTGGAAAATCTGGCAACCCAATTCTTAGTAAAATGATCATAAATTCCTCATACGATGTCGAAACTTGATAATTTTAGTTGATATGGTTCCAAAATTACAATACAGATATAATGGTTTAGTTGAAACACGAATCAAAGGTAGTTAGCTTAATATGGTAACCTTTATGCTCAAATTGACGTCAAAACCGAAAACAATCACCATACAACCCAAACTAACTCAAAACTCATCGGAATTTAACCAAACATTGTGGACATGTCCAAAATCATCATACAAACTTACTAGAATAATTAAAACCCAATTACGAGTTTGTTTACCAAAAGTCAAACCTTGTCAACTCTTCCAACTTAAATTTTTCAAAACGAAAATCATTCTTCCAAATAAATCCCGAACTGCTCGAAAACCGAAACCAACCATACACGCAAGTCATAATACATAATATGAAGCTACTCAAAGTGTCAAACCACAGAATGGAATGCTAAAGCTCAAAACGACCGGTCAGGTCGTTATAGTTTATTGTGCTCATGTAGTCAATTAATGGAACAATACATAGAATTAAGCAGAACACACAATCAAATAAATCATAGAGTGAGCTAGGATCTACCTCGGGCATGAATACCCATGGCACATGTATATACGTTTGTCACCTCATATATACATCACCCCTACATGTAGCAATCAATAACAATTAGCAGGAAATACTCCATAGGAATCTAGTCAAAAACAACTCAATAACATCAAATAATGCAATAGGAATCAAACCCAAATAATAAAGGTCGAATCTTTAATCGAATACCCAAAGTCAACCAAAAAGTAAATCCGGGCCCGCACCCTAGAACCCAACAAAACTCACAAATCACTAACACTCATTCAAATACGAGTCTAAATATATAAGTTTTATCTAAAATCAACTCCTAATCGGGGTTTGAATCTCCATTTTTTACTTTAGAAACGTTTTGCCAAAACCTCCAATTTTTCTCTCTTAGATTCACCAATCAAATGCTAAAATCAAGGATGGAATTATGATAGATAATCAAATTCGAGTCAAGAACACTTAACCCAATCCAAGTGGTAAAAATCGCCTAAAAATTGCCTCAATCGAGCTCCCAATCTAAAGATATGATAAAATGAGCTCAAAGTCCAAAATAAGAACTTAAATGCACTACCTAAGAGTATCCTTCGTGATCACGACAGGGCACTCCCCGAGTGCGACAAGGCACTCCGCGAGCACGATAGGGCACTCCGCGAGTGCGAAGCACAATTCGCGACCTGACAAACATCCCTACTTCGCAAACCGATTCAAACGTCGCGAACGCGAAGACTTAGGTTCCAATAGCTACGCGAACGCGACCAACAAGCACCCAAGCTCCACTCCTTCTGCGCCAACGCGTCATTGTCCACACGAATGCGATGCTTCCCATGTCGAAAACCTCGCAAACGTGGTCCATGTGACACGAACATGTTGATCAACTTCTTAGTAATCAGACTACTCTATGCAATCGTGACATGTAGTCTGCGATCGCAAAACTCATCAGAACACCAGCAAATCAGCAGCACAAAACCATCCAAAATGATTTGAAACCGCCCTGAATAACACCTGAGGCCCCCGGGATCGCATCCAAACATACCAACAAGTCCAAATACATTATCCAAATGCATCCAAAAGCTCGAAACATCGTAATTAACATCAAAACCAAGAATCTAAGACCAAGATCATTCTCTTAACTTTCAAACCTTCAAACTTCGTCGAACACGTCCGAATCCATCCAAATTAACTTGGAATTAGACCAACCTTTGCACACAAATTCCAAATGATAAAAAGAAACTATTCCAACTTCTAAAACAAGAATCTGAACCCTATATCATCAAAGTCAATTCCCAGTCAAACCTATGAACTTCTAAACCTTCAAATTGCCAACTTTCGACAAATAAAGCCAAATTCTTATAGGAACATCCAAATTCAAATCCGAACATATGCCTAGTTCCAAAATTACCATACGAACCTATTAGAACCATCAAATTATGAATCCGAGACCGTTTGCACAAAAGTCAAATATTGGTCAACTCTTTAACTTAAAGCCTCCAAAAATGAAAATTTCTCTTCCAAATAAATTTTGAACCTCTCGAACATCAAAACTAACCATACACGCAAGTCGTAATATCTCGTATGAAGCTACTCAAGACCTCAAACCTCCGAATAGAATACCAATGCTCAAAATGACTGGTCGGGTCATTACATTCTCCTACACTTAAATATACTTTCATCATAGAACGTGACAAAAGTCATTCCAAAGCCATCCAATCACTGTATAAACTCACCATACACATACCCATGGGCAATCCCATGTCACCAAAATCTATAAAAGCCCGTCAACACAACCCAACTGAAGAATCTATCTTCAACCTTAATGCATCAACCATAGAACCGAATTCCAACATTCGAGATTTCTAATACGATCTGATTATCGCATATACATATTATATCAGTCTCAAAAAGTCATAGCAAATCATAAATATATTCGCAAGATATAACCACACGATGTAACCCATCGTTCATATTTTTGTAGCAATATCTATGACGATAATAGCTGCCCATTATCAAACCCGGTATCAGCGACATACCTCATATCAAATAAAACCTTATTCTAAAACTTTGAACACTGCCAATGATGAACGAAACATGTAAAAACTCATACCCACTCATCAGTTCAACAAGTCATGGGCTCACTCGCACCATAAGAGCCATTGTCAAATTCTAAGTTGACTAATGGCGTTATCCTTCCAACATACCTTAACCAAATACGATAGCACTAATTCTAGGTCTAATGACCTCACCTTTCCCGATACACGCCGCTCGACTAAAATGCCATGTCAAATGCGACCTAGAGCCACATATGACGCAATATGCACCCAACATGTGATACAATGTTGCTTGACTGACATGCCATTGTGGTTGATTTCCATGTTCAAGAGGTTTGGGATTTATTTGAAAGAGAAATTTTCATTTTTGGAAGCTTTAAATTGGAAGAATTGACCAAGGTTTGACTTTTGGGTAAACGCACTTGGAATCGGGTTTTTGAAGGTCCAATAGGTGTGTATTATGATTTTGAACTTGGGCGCATGATTATATTATATTTTGAAGGTCTCTAGAAGGATTCGACACCATTTGTCGAAAATTGCCAATTTGAAGAACATAAAAGTTCATAAGTTTGACCAAGAGTTGACTTTGATTTTATTAGACTTCAATTGGTGTTCCGAGACTTTGGATAGGTCTTTATAGTTGAATTTAACTTGTGTGCAATGTTTGGAAGTAATCTGAAGTTTCTAAGTTGATTCGAATATTGTTTTGAAAGAATGAACATTTAAGAACTTAAGATAAATTTTATTCACTTTGAGACTCGATTCCTTGTTGTGAAGTTCCAATGGGTGGTTTGAGCCTTTGGACAAGTTCATATAGGGTATTTGGACTTGTAATAATGGCTAGATGGGGTCCCAAGGGGCTTGAGTGAGATTCGACGCATTTGGAGCAAGTTCCGGAAGAATTGAGTTGCTGAAACTGGACTTTTCTACCGATGATCTGAGTTCAAAAGAGCATTTCTCCCAATCTATATGTTACGCCCCGAAATAGGAGAGTAGGACCGATGCTCAACCGAGTTACCTCAGTTAAGCAAGCCTACTTAGTGCCTACCATTCAACCTTGCCCATATATAACTCATGAATAAATACGAAGAGAAAGTCAAACCATAGGGTAAAATATACACTGCCAATTTCATAAATTAGGAAATTTCATTAATAGAAGGAAAATTAATACAAGTTCTTAGTTTGTAAGTGAGATAAACTGGCAACGCTTATAGTTTTCCCCCATTCAAAACACGACCCACAGTATGTCTACAGAGCCTCTAAATAAACAAACCAACTTTGGTCGGTATTTCATTGAAAATAAATTAAAATTAATATTTAAAAAACCGACCAAAATCGGTCGGTTAATTTGGCCGGTCATTTTAAAAAACTGACCGAATTCGGTCGGTAATTTTATTTTTAATAAAAGCGACCAACTTTGGTCGGTTATTTTCGTGCGAAAATATAATTAAAGAGTATAAATAAAATAAAAGACAGTCTTAAAATAAAATGCACCAATAGTCTAGTGGTAGAATAGTATCCTGCCACAGTACAGACCCCAGTTCGATTCTCAGATAGTGCATTTTTA
This sequence comes from Nicotiana tabacum, assembly GCF_000715075.1. Taxonomy (NCBI): domain Eukaryota; kingdom Viridiplantae; phylum Streptophyta; class Magnoliopsida; order Solanales; family Solanaceae; genus Nicotiana; species Nicotiana tabacum. The sequence continues at coordinate 74,134,299 of NC_134091.1, read as the reverse complement.
AATTACATAATTAAAATACCGACCAACTTTGGTCGGAAAAAACGGACCGACGTTGGTCGGTTGTTTCGGCAACTTTTTTTTTAAATTTAATTGACCGACCAAAGTTGGTCGGTAATTTCTGACCAACTTTGGTCGGTATGCCCTTCCGACCTTCAAAATACCGTCCACACGTAAATGGTCGCATTTTGGACGGTAATTGGCCATTACCGACCCACTTTGGTCAGTTTTTTTTTGACGGGTTTGCCCGGATTTTTAGTAGTGACATAATTCAAGATCATAAGCCTTTAAAACATCAATCATACTTGGTACACTTTCCCAATGGAGATAAGTATAATAGGGGCAATTGGAACATGACTTGAGTACATAAGTATTTGGGTAATTCAATCATTAGAAGCAATTCGAAATTTTAGATGTAGGAACTTGAACAAACCACACTTGGAGTTTATAAGGAACTCGTGGAATCCGATTCTAGGGAAGGATTTTAGCCAACATACTGTCACGCCCTAAACTCGGGGAGCGCGACCAGCGCTCAACCGAGTGAACCCGGTCAAGCAAGCCGGTTAGATACTTTCTACCCAAACTCACTTATGAATAAAGATAATACATATTTTCGTTAATTAGACCATAAAAAGATCATGTGTAAAATACCAATCCATTACCATTAGTCACGTCATTAACAAGTCTTCAAAACAGTACATTGTACAATCATAGCTAGAGTGGAACAGGTGATACGATTACAAATTTTTTAGTTTAACATTCCCAAAAATAGATACAACCCACACTATGTCTACAGAGCCTCTAACAGGAACAAAAGAGTTCCATAACAGTGCCGGTAACATGTCCCCGGCTAAACCTCAAAACGCTATGTACAAATGATAAAAGACATAGGACCCCGAGATGAAGTGGGGTTCACCAAATCAGCAGAGGAGAGGGTATGCTGCTATCACTGATCAATACCACCTGCTATGGAACCACCTGCATCCATTAAAGATGCAGCACCCCCGGCAAAAGGGACGTTAGTACATATGGAATAGTACTAGTATGTAAAACTAAACACCCTCTCAATAGAACGAGCAACAGTAAACGGAGAATAAAACATGAAATCAATAAGAGACTCAAACAGTATCAAGATGTCAAGTCAAGGGAAAGGTAAATTTCAAATAGGATTTGGTAAGATAAGTTGGGAGATCTTTTGCATCGATACACCACCGTGTTTTAACACGGAGTCTGATCTCAGCCCGACCGGCTAAGCCGTCTCATCCCGATACGTACACTCACAATACCACCATGTGCGCGACATGGCGTCCAATCTCAGCCCGATCGGCTAAGCTGTCTCGCCACAATGCCATGTGGGTTGACATCACATCATATCTCCCTAGCAATAATCGCATCCCATTTAAGGGGAAACAGTCTCATCACATTAACACGGGGATTTTTCCCACAGTCACTCCTACATCGGCACGTGTAGTTTTAGGGTTTGGTTGTTCTGACCTACCCTTCCTCGGTGGCTAAATGATATTCCCAAGGCATTTATTATTAAAAGTAGTTACCACTCAGTTCATATTCTTTTACATGTCATTCATTTAATTGGAATCATTGGCCATAATACAGTATCATTCTTGGCACGTTGGCCGTATTTCATAATTCATGCTCACTATTTCACTTTCAATCATTTTCATGGATACTCAATAACAAGGCCTTTTAAATTAAGACTTTACACACATACTTGAGCAATTTTAGGGTCTTAGGCACCTGTGACTTCTTACACAATTGACATGATAGCTTTCATAAAAAATCACGCTTTTAAATCATTATATAGTAACACACAACCCATACTTAAACCACGTTCTCAAACATTAACTCAACGTAACAAGAATCGTTGGAATACATATTGAACGCATAATTATTTTGATACAAGGCTTATTTGACAAAAATTCAATTTATAAAGAGCTTCACGAGACTTACAAGGACATCGCAGGGTCCAATTCTAAGAGAAAAGTTTAGCCTGTACCTTTCCTCGAGCTTTTTAATTTACTACAATATTTCGAAAATCCTAGCCACTTCGATCTATTTAGAGATATAGCAAAATTGAACACAAATTAGGAAGGAGTGCATAGTTCAATCTCACTTGAGCATTTTATCAAACACTAGGTGTGCATTAAGGTTTCAAGGTCCTCCTATGGTGGATTCTTTCATCCCACTACCCAAAGTTCACCCAAAAGGGCTCAACAATCTCCCCACTACCCCAGATGGTATATGCGTATAAAATAAACAACTCCCACATCCAATAATTGCTTTACTAATTACCCATTTTTAGTTAAATTCCGAAATTAAGGGTTAAGGTGTAGAATCTTACCTTTTGGTTGAAGACCTTGTGAGTTCCCCTAGAGAAATCTTCAAGGTTTGAGCATATATTGATACAAATGACTTAGAACTCCTCTTCTCACTCTAGACCACCTTTCTCTCTCTCTAAAATGTAAGTTTGGACCTTCTAAAATGACCCTTAACATTGTTTTATAAGAATAGGGTCGGGTTTATAGAACCAGAAAAATGAATCTCCGAAACACAATCTGCGGTCGCAGAGTGAGCGCAGAATGGATATGCGGTCTGCAAATCGGCCGCACAATTGGCCCTCCGGTACTGGGCAAGGCTACCCCACTCTGCGACCAGTATGCGGTCCACAGACCTGTTCTGCGGTCGCATAATGCACCGTAAAACTTCCCTTCAGAAATTTTCATGCTGGTTCCATGGTCGATGTGCGGCTCGCAAAATGGTTTTGCGATCGCATAGTGGACCGCACAATATCATCCAAAATTACCCAGCTTTCTGCTTCACTCTACAGCCCGCAGAGTGATTCTGCGGCTGTATAGTGGGCCGCAGAAATGTCTTTTTCTGCCAAAAAATTTCCTTTACTCCTCAGCGCACTGTTCAACCCAAATATTTTCCTTTACATTCGTTAACTCATAACCTTACTTCGGCACCACAAAACCCCACGTTTTTAAGCAAAATTTTACGGGGCCTTACACATACCTTGATTAAGCTTTTCTTAGAGTTCCTATGGAGTTCCTCTACTCAAAACACCTCAATATATAGCAACATAATCAAATAGAACCATTATTAGAAGGACTCTCGCGATAAAGGTCTATTAGGCATTTCATACGACTTTTGATCACCATCCCATAAGCCTCAAAGTAATAAAATCTTTATTTAAATCCTTTACAAACTTTGGATGATTGCTAGGGATAAAGTCTTACCTTGCATGTAGAAGATCTTGTGTGCTTCCTTCCTTGAATTCCTAATATTAGAGCAAGAAATTGGAATGTGGAATTGTTAGAGCTCCTCCCCCTCTCTCTAGAGTGATCTCTCTCTCTCTCTCTAAAATAGTTTGATTCCCCCTCACAAATGACCCCTTAAGCATTTTAATTAAAATTGAGTCAGGTAAGGAAATTCCCAAAAATAACCCTCCAATGTCAATCTGCGATTGCGGAATGCACCCCAGAAAGGATATGCGGTCTGCAAAATGGATCATGAAATGATCTTTAAATTCTGGGTTGGGCCTAGTCAGGTACGTGGCAGATATGTGGTCCGCAAAATGGTTCTGCGAACGCACATCAGACCACAGAATCTTCTTCCAAAATTCCCATGATGGTTATGCGATGAGTATGCAGTCCGCGAAGTGAATCTGCGGTCACACATTGGACCGTGATGCAGTACAAGTCCAAAAATCCAGCGAGCCGCGAAAATTTAACTACAACCTTCAAAAAGCATTACTTACCCTGGCACCATAAAAACATAAATCCTTAGAGAACTTTTATCGGGCCTCACACTATAAAGGACGGGTGTTTGATGAGATTGTAGCACTTTGAGTCTAGTTTCTACTGGTTCAAACTGTTCGTCATTACGACTTTTGTACATGAAGCTATGGCCATTTCGCTAGAAGGGGGTCAGTGTAGACTTTTGGGTCTGTTATGTTATGAGACAGTTATGCGATCCGTGAATCAGATGTGCAGACTGCAAAGCAAATGTGCGGTCACATGGGAAATCTTTTGTTAGCTACTTTGAGAAGCTATTTAAGGCCGAAATTTGTGATTTTAATTTCATTTCTCAACTTTTCGAGCTTATTTTGAGAGGATTGAGGCTTGGGTTTCAAATACAAGCTTGGGTTAAGTGGTTCTAACATAAATCTATAGTTTATACATGAATTTATCACTAGATTTAACATCAAAACATGGATTTGAAGAAGAGAAATTTGTGGTTTTTGTCTACAACTTAAGGGAGTGTATTTTGGGGTTTTGAGCACCGATTTGGACTCGGATTTGAAAACTAATTATATATTTAGAATCGTGGGTTTATGGGTCATGGGGATTTGGCCTCGGACTAAGGTTTTGACCATGTGGGCTTGGGTTGACTTTTGTTGACTTTTGGGTATTTGATTAAAGATTGAAGCTTTATTATTTGGAATTGATTCATATCATTTTGTTTGATGTTATTGAGTTATTTTTGACTAGGTTTGAGTCATTTGTTTTTAATTTGAAAGGAAAAACACTATTTATTGTTGAATAAAGCTTGTCGGGTTGAGGTAAGTCACCTATCTATCCTTGTAAGAGGGAATTCTCCCCATAGGTGATCTATTCTCTACTTGTTTCTTGATTTAGGAGCCATGTATATGCGAGGTGATAAGCATATACACATAGCTAGATTATGACCATGTATGGTAAATGTTTGGTTTGAGGTATTTTTGGATGTATGAAGGAGAATAGAGTGGCATACAGATCTTAAGATTATGCTGCTTTGTGTTTGGATCATTTGGTATGAGTTTTGCTTAAGGACCACCATGTATTGGAAAGAAAAGTGATGCCTTGAAGGTAGGTCAAGAGTAGTCTGGAGAAGTTGGGTCAGAATAGCAGTGGCTCGGATCCGTATAGTAATAGAAATATCTGGTTTCTATGGTATAATAGGGCATTACAAGTACTTTTGTTGTATGGCTATTGGGTTTGGCAGTCTGCATGGCTTGATTGATTTGGAGAGATTCAGTTCCAATGGCGTGATTATGTGTAAGTGGGTTTCTAAGAAATTGAGGACTATCCTACTTATGACTTGTATCTGATCGGGGGATTCCTGTACTTAGATATAGCATCATGACTGATGTGGTGAGTCGTGTGAGGTTTGGATTTATTTGAGAGGTCGCAATTTGTCTTCCGGCAGAAGGATTGAGATCAGAGATAGCACAGATGATTTAAGTGGATTAAGGAGCATAATATTATCAATTTCAGTATCACCAAGAAGGGAATGTGTTGTAGATGGTGGTTACAGATAGGGTCTATGGGTAATTCGACTAAGCGCTACCGCAATCGTGTGATGGTCAGTCATTGAGTTTCAAATTTTGGATGTCTTACATGGAAGGATCTATGGATATGCACGTTTTTGAGATGCTTGCAGGTGCGGCTTCATAGTTGTGTTTGAGTAGGCATGTGGAAATTACAAGGATCAGGAATCTTGCACTTTTGGGGTACAACGATTGGATTTTTAGAGTTGTGACTATCTCTTTGTTTGTGGCAAGTGGAGGTGTGTCATAGTAAGATAGCTGGTCGTATGTATGCATAGTGATGGGAGATTTAGAGGGTTCATGCTTGATAAAACTCGTGGTCTTTGGTATTTGATATGTCGTAATTTTCCTAGGTATAATGTATATCTTTATGGGATTTTTGGTTTGAGGAGTGTAGTTCACAAGGTTGTTGGCATTATTACTTTATGTTGAAATGATGAACAAGTTAAGTAAGGAATTTATAAACTCAAGGACTTGTATATTCAATGCATTGGGTTCCACGAGGTTGTAGTAGATCACGAGTGGTGAAGTTGGTAATTGGGTTAATAATGGGTTGTAGGTATATATTCGCAGTTGAGGCATGTGACTTAGAGGTTTCATGTGTATCCATGAGTGGAGGTTGGCATGGGTCCTTATTTAACTTATGGAAGACTTATTACCACTTCATAAGAAGGTGGGATCTGTTTAGGTGTCTACTCATAGAGCAATTGATGATGTGCATTCCACGATGGGTCAGATTTGCTTGTACAACACAAGGTGTCATATGGTTGTCACATCCGGAAAGGGTACAGTTATATGGGATACTTTATACCATTGAAATTAAAAGGGTAATAGCTCATTATGTGATTATGGCAGTTAAGGCAGTAGGATTCGGGTACACGAGTTGAGTTTTGTTGCGTTTGCTTAACTGTTGCATAAAGGACAGGTGGAATAAATTGTATAACTACTCATAGACTTGTTGTAATAATACACCATGGACTCAGGGAGTTACTGGTTGAGGAGTTACTTTTTCAAAGAATTTTCATAGTTGGGTTATTGCTTAGATGGCACAAACCATGTAGTTTAAGGTTTCATATAGAATTTGGTGTGACTTTTAGATTGAGCAGCTTGCACTGTATGAGGAGAAGCTTGTGGACCTGAAATAAGCGAAATCGGTTTGAATAAGGTATATTTCAAAGAGAATGCCTTTAGGAAGCCTTGATCAGGCAATGGTTCTTACCGGATGAGAGAATTCTATGATTTGTTAATGTGTTGAGTTGTTATTTAGTTTGTACAAGATTCTTGCATCATTAGCAGTGTTACGAAGGATTGGAAGAATAATTTATTTGAGATAAGGTATTCAATTGATATCGGGTTTGGTAATGAACATTATTGGGATAAGAAGATATTGCTATGGGTGTATGGGATACATCATGTTATTACATCTTGGAGGTAAATTTATAACTCAGTATAGGTTATTGGAATTGATACAGTGAATATAGACAAAAATCGGATCTTGGAGGAAAATCCGGGTATTAAAATTGGGTTTAAAGGCTTATAAACTAAGGCCGAGAGAGGAATCTCATCTAGGATGTGTTCATGGATTTATATGTATGGAGGTGACATGGAATCACCCTTGAGAAAGTGTAAGATGAGTTTATATAGATATTCAATAGCATTGGAATGACTCTTGGCACTTTTGAGGACGAACATATATGTAAGTGGAAGACGATATAATGACTCAAGCGGTCGTTTAAGCTCTAGCATCTGGTTCCGTGATTTGGGCCTTTCCTTAGGTTCATTGGATGTTTATGACTTGAAAGTGGTTTGGAATACTTATTTCCTAAATGGAAGCTCTAAGTTGGAAGAGTTAACCAAGGTTTGACTTTTGTGTAAATGGACTAGGAATCGGGGTTTGAAGGTCCAGAAGGTTCGTATTATGAAATTGGACTTGGGCGTATTTTCGTATTTTATTTTGAAGGTTCCTTGAAGGATTCGGCACCATTTGTCAAAAGTTGGCAATTTAAAGAACATAAGAGTTCATAAGTTTGACCAAGAGTTGGCTTTGATATTATTGGAATTCAATTGGTGTTTCGAGACATTGGATAGGTCTATATAGTTGAATTGAATTTGTGTGCAAAGTTTGGAAGTATTCTGAGGTGTCTAAGTGTGATTCGAACATTTTTTTTAAAATAAAGAAGATTCATGAAATTAAGAGAAATTCTATTTCGTTTGAACCTTGATTCCTTGTTGTGAATTTTCCATGGGTTGTTAGAGCCTATGGAAAAGTTGATATGTGGTTTTTGGACTTGTAGGAATGGCAGAATGGGGTTCCAAGGGGCTCGGCTGAGTTTCAGCGCATTTGGAGCAAGTTCTGGAAGAATTGAGTTGCTGAAACTAGACTTTACTGTAGATAATCTGACTTCAAAAGAGCATTTATCCAAATCTATTAAGTATTTTGGGATGGGTTATCGATATTATAGCCATTTGTGTCTAGTTTTGGTGATTCAAACAGTTTATCATTCGACTTTTGTACATGGAGTTATGGCCATTTTACCAGAAGGGGGTCAGTGCAGACTTTTGGGACTGTTCTGTTATGCGATGATTATGCGATCCACGAATCCGATGTGCGTACCGCGAAGAAAATATGCGATCACCTGGGTTATTTTTTGTCAGCTACTTCGGGAAGCTATTTAAGGCTGAGTTTTGTGATTATTATTTCATTTCTCAACTTTTGGAGTTAATTTTGAGAGGTTTGAGGCTAGGATTTCACCTGCAAGAGTGAGGTAAGTGATTCTAATCTAAATATATATTTTATACATGAATTTACCACTTGATTTAACATCAAAACATGGATTTGAAGCAGAGAAACTTGGGGTTTGTATACAACTTAAGAGAGTTTATTTTAGAATTTTGAACACTGATTTGGACTCGGATATGAAAACTAATTATGTATTTGGACATGTAGGGTTAAGGGTCATCGGGATTTGGTCTTGGACTCGGAGTTTGACCATGTAGGTGCGGGTTGAATTTTGTTGACTTTTGGGGATTTTATTAAAGATTGAAGCCTTATTGTTTGGAAATGATTCTTATGACTTTGTTTGACGTTATTGAGTTGTATTTGACTAGATTCGAGTCATTTGGTGTTGCATTTGAAAGGAAAAACGCGGTTTATTGTTGAATAAAGCTTGTCGGGTGGAGGTAAGTTTCTTTTTTATCCTTGTAAGAGGGAATTCTCCGTATAGGTGATCTATTTGCTACATTTTTCTTGCTTTAGGAGCCATGTATATGTGGGGTGACGAGCATATATACGTAGCTAGATTATGACCATGTCCGGTAAATGTTTGTCTTATGATTATGCCTTGTTTGGACTATGTGCAGTCCTTATTCATGCTTCGTTGATTCTATGACTACATGATGGCTTGAAATTATGCCTTAGAAGCATGCTTAAGGTTATGACTTGTTAAATTGGGAATAAATGATTGCTTGCCATACTGAGCTTCTTTGTCGAGCCGCAGTCATTTACTCGTTTATTGATTCATGATTTGGTGGCTAAATGGACTATCTCATTTATGATAAATATTAATATAGGACTTTTGAATGATGGAATTGCTTATTTAATTATTGAGATAGATTGAATTACAGGATTAGCCATAGCCATCTTTTTGCCTTATGTTCTATTATCCACATTTCTATTATTATGACTCGATGCCTTTTTATTATGTTGCCCCATACATATATCTATGAGTTTCAGAGTTGAATATTCTGAAAAGATGAGAATTTTTGCACCATAGACATTATGAGAAGATATTGGTTACTGATGATATTGTATGGATCGGGTGGCACGCCGCAATATATGAACGGGTGGCAGGCCACCACGGGTATGTGTGTGGATCGGGTGGCACGCCGCCACGAGTACATACGAGGATCAGGTGGCATGCTGCCATGGGAATAGTTGTTGATTGGGTTGCACACCGCAAGATTATTATGTGTTGATCGGGTGGTATGCTGGCGTGGAGCTTAGATTAGTAATGTCCATTCGGATTCAGGTGATTACCCATGTTACCTTGGCCTTGTGAGTGCAGCCACTGTATATGTCCTTAGTGAGGGACTTACGTCAGGCACCCATATAGTGCTGACTGTGTGTGATGATTCAGGAGCATTGTGCTAGGCACCATGAGAGTGCTGAGAGTATGATTGAGGGGTACTTGTTCTAGGAATTATAAATGTTCTGAGATTATGTATACTTGAAGATTTAACTATGATATTGTTGATTTGGACATGTCACGCCCCGACATTGGGGAGTGGGATCGGTGCTCAACCGATATATCCTAGTCAAGCAAGCCTACTTGATGCCTACTACCCAACCTTGCCCATGAATGAATCAAGAATAAACTACAAGAGATGGCCAATCAAGGGGATAAAATGTACAACACCAATTTTACATTAATTAAGGAATTTCATGTGGTAGATGACAAAATAAATACAAATTCATAGATTACAACTGGGGATAAATGACCAAAATAGCATTTTAAAGCTCCCTTCATACCAACATAACCCACAATATGTCTATGGAGCCTCTAAGTAAACATGAGAGTTGTATGGAACTTGTCGGTGACAAGGCCCCGGTATACCTCAAAATGATAAACAAAGTCAATACAACAAAAGGCCCCAATATGGAGTTGGACTCACTGAGTCAGCTTAGAAGAGGGTACACCTATCATGAAGTTGTGCCACCTATTGAGGACCACCTACATCCATTAAAGAAGCAGCACCCCAAAAGGGATGTTAGTGCATATGGAATAGTCCTAGTATGTAAAGCTAAGTACCCTCACATGGAATGGAATGCCAACTCATGAAGAAAGAAACATGAAAGCAGTAGGAATAATCAATAATATTTAAATGCTAAGTTAAAATAAAATACATTTTTAAATAAGCATTAATAATTTTGGTTGGGAGATCATTAGTTACCGACACACCACCACGCACGTGGCATGGAGTTTGATCTCGGCACGATTGGCTAGGCCATCTCATCCCAATATATGTGGGTTGACATAGAAATGCAAAACCATGATGCGCTCAACATGGCATCCGATCTCCGCGTTATCTGCTTGGCTGTCTCACCATAATGTCATGTGGGTCGACATGCTCTTGGCTATCAATCAATTCATCCCAATCAAGGGGAAATAATTTCAACAAAATACAACGGGGATATGTCCGTCAATCATCTCCTACACCGGCATGTGTAGTTTCGGGCTTGGGCCTTTATAACCCACCATTCCTCGATGACCTAAAATTACTCCCAAAGACATTTCTATATAAAATAAATATGTTAATCTCATAGCCATTCATAGAATCTTTTCATTTCATTGGAACTCTTGTCCATACATGATAATTTTTATTCTTGGCACAATGGTAACACATTAATTTCTTTCATGGGTTATCATCAACATATAGGGTACTTTAAAACATAGGAGAATCATATTGCCACATAATTTGTAAGTAAATGCTTAAAATGCTTGAAAGTTTTCAAGGGCATAGCCATTTCACTTGAAACATGAGTAAATTCATAGATATTCGACAAGTCAACCACACTTGAAGTATTCTTCAAGGAGAGCATAGAAATAGCAATTGGGACAAACTTGAGTACATAGGCATTTGAGTAAACTATTCATTTAAGGAAATTCAACAATAGGAATAAGAGCTTGGACAAACTATGCTTGGAGTTTATAAACGATTCGTGGAATCTGATTCTACAGAAGGAGTTTAGCCAACATACCTCAAATTCGCCCCTTGATAATACTACTATAGCAACCCCTTTGGAGGGTGCTAGTTACAAAACAAATCTAATTTACTACTTACAATGTTCAGAAGATATTAATCTAAAAAGATATTCATAATAATTTAGTAGCGAAAATAGGTCCATGCGACAAAGTTCAAAGTGCAATACTTTTTGTTTTTGAAAATACACTTTGTAAAATTTATTAAATGAAATACATGTCAAAGTATAAAGGATTGTGATACAACCCATCCTGAATATTCAACATGTTAAAGCAACTTCCTAGCGAAATTGCACTTTTCGTTCAATATCACTACAAGTTCATCTTGTACATGAATTTCAAATTAGCGAGTATAAAAGGAAACCTAGTCTTCTCTATTGTACATACTTACAAGAAAAAGTGTAAATTTAGCATATTACGAGACTTGGGTTATTAATGTCAAGACCCAATTTCGACTGTAGGTCGTGATGGCACCCAACGTTGCCGCTAGGCAATCCAGCGGTGAGCCCATTTAATTTCTCATCTTAATATTCTTGAAGTCTTTAATTTTCATTTAATAAGAAAATTGTAATGTAAATTAAACGGGAAAGTATGAAAGAGAATTAAATAATCAAAACCCATGAGTGTCTACTAGAATTTCTGAGAATCAGGTGTCACAAGTGCACGAGTATCTAGTAGAATATACAAAACTCTCTAAGAACTACTGTCTGAAACAAAATAGACAGAAACGATAAAGCATAACAAGAGAAAGCTCTGGGTGCTGCAGAACGGAGCATGAGAAGAAGCTCATCGCTAAACCTCCGGTTAAAGCGGATGCGCGCCCGGACGAACTCCAGATGCACCTGCCTCAGAACCTGCACAATATGTGCAAAAGTGTAGCATGAGTATGTAAACAACGTGTATCCAGTAAGTATCTAGTCTAACCTCGAAGAAGTAGTGATGAGGGATCGACATCAACACTTACTAGTGGGCAATATACATAATGTACAAGAATGTTTAATAGGTATGAAATACAACATCAATAATGGAATAAGAGACAATATGTAAGGCCCCGTAAAATGTTTTCTAAAAACCAGGATTTCGTGATGCCAAAGTAGGCGTAGAGGTTAATAAACAGTCCGCAGGGGAGTTGAAGGAAAATGTTGGACAGAATTAGGCATTTCTGCGGCCTATTATGAGTCCGCAGAACCACTCTGCGGACCGCAGACTGGCCGCAGAGTGGGACAGGTTTTTGGGGCATTTTTCATATCAATTTTGCGGCCATTATGTGACCGCATAACCATTTCGCGGGCCGCACTTTGGTCTCATAATCATCCTTAAACTTTTTTGGAGGGAGGTTCTGTGGTGCACTATGCGACCGCAGAACTGTTCTGTGGTGCACTATGCGACCGCGAAACAGGTCTGCGGGCCGCATAGTGACTGCAGACCAAATCAATTTTTTTTTTCATATTTTGGCACCCCAATTTCGTGGTCATTTCGCAGAGCGCATAACCATTATGCGGTCACATATGCGACCGCAGAACCCGTTCCGGAGCTTTATTTTTGGGGTTTTTAAACCCGACCCTATTCCGTTAAAACACCTACCTTAGATCATTTTGATCATATTTTGTGATATTTTTAGAGTGAGAGAGAGGGTCCTAGAGGAAGGAAGTGATCTTGATCAAATTGCTCTTCAATTCTCACTTAAAACCTTGAAGATTATCAAGAGAGGCACCTAGGTCTTCTTCCTAAGAGGTAAGATTCTATCACCCAAACTCTTAATTTCAAAATGTAACTAGAAAGGGTCACTAGTAAGGTAATTCATGGGGATGGGAGTGCTTACCTTGCATGCATGTATCCTTGTAGTATGTGGGAAGATTGTGAGCTAAAATGATAGAGAACGGGTTGGGGAATGATGGAATCTTCCACAAAAAGGGCCTTAAAACATTGATGCACACCCAGTGTTTGATAATATGCTCAAATGAGCTCAAACCATGTTCATCTTCCTAATTTTGGTCCAACTTGTTATATTTCTAAAATAGATTGAAGGTTCTAAGAATTCTGGGTCATTTTAGAGTTTTAGAAGCTCAATTGAGGTATGTTGGCTAAACCCCCTTCTTCTTAGAATCGAATCCCATGGTGTTCATGTAATTGGAGTAAGTCCTTGATCATTATTGAATTGGATATTCCTAATGTGGTTGTGTTGAAGGATGTTTCTTCAATGCTTATTCTAAATACTTCATCATGTCATCTTGCCATTTGAGAATATGTTCAAAATTTGGAATATGTGTTAGGAATGTTAAGACTTCAAGTCAAGATCGAAATAAAGGTTGTTATGCCAAATTGTATGAAAAACCTCTATGTTCCTAAGATTCCCAAATTGCTCATATGTGAATCTAATGTCTTGAATGGGAAGTCTTATTGTTGTGGATAGTGATGATGATATTTGAATGTGTAATAAAGGGGGCTGGAACTATGAAATACGGCTAAGTGCCAAGAATGACTTTGTAATCATAATCACTTGTGCCAATGAATTGAAAGTATATGAAAGAAGTACGATGTGAGATGATTGACTGAAAAAGGTAATGTCTCTAATGAGATGGCCTAGCCGATCGAACCAAGATCGCACTCTGTGTAAGAACACGGTGGTATTGTGGATGAAATTGTGAAAGTAGTTGATGTCTCAAATGAGATGGCCTAGCCGATCGGGCCGTGATCGGACGCCATGCCGCACACAAGGTAGTACTGTGCTGGAAATTATAACAAAATTGTGGTAATGTCTCAAATGAGACGACCTAGCCGATCGGATCAAGATCGGACTCCGTGTAAGAATACGGAGGTATTGTGAATTGTGGAATATCAGTACTAAAGATCACCCAACCTAATATTATGGAAATTGACTTGAAAACGTATATGATCCTTAACTTGTTGTTCTAATATTATTTGAAGCCCTTATTGAATTCTTGACTGTTCTTCTTGTATTATTATTTATTCTATTGAGTTGGTGTTTAGCTTTACATACTAGTGCTATTCGACGGTACTAACGTCCCTTTTGCCGGGGGCGCTGCATCTTTAAATGGATGCAGATGGTTACATAGCAGACAATGCTGATCACAGATAGTGCTGTATCCTCTTCTCAGTGGACTCGATGAGCCCTATTTTATTCCGGGGTCACGTATTGTACCTTTTGTTTATAGGGTCACTTCTGAGGTATAGCCGGGGCCATGTTGCCGGCACCATCTTTACTCTCTTTTCTATCTTTAGAGGCTCCGTAGATACTATGTGGGTTGTATATGGGTGTTGGGAATGTTAAACAAGTTATGTTGTGTTTTAACACTTTTTCCACTCGAACTATAAGAAATGTGTATTTTGAGACTAAAAGGCGCAATGAATAATGAAACGATTTAGGATTGTATGAATGAGCTTCTTACTGTATAATTAATGAAATCACATCTTTTCTTGATCATCGGTGAATTGGGTAGAAAGTATCTAACATGCTTTCTCGGCCAGATTCACTCGGTTGAGCGCCAGTCGTGTTTCCCGAGGTTGGGGCATGACAAACTTGGTATTAGAGCCTAAGGTTTTAAAGTGTCCTAGGATGTCTCAGAGCCATGTCTGGTAGCGTCCTTCTTATCGGTGTGTTGTCGACCACATCTATAAGTTGGAGGCTAATTGGACATTTAGGAATAATACCCTTCTTTGATATTCTGGATCGTGCGATTAAACTAATTGTGCAACTATCCCTCCTCCAACTCGTGCATTCCTTTAACTTTCAGTATATGGCACCAAAGAAAATAGCAAGAACTGGCCAAGGAGCCAACGCTGCTTTAGGAGTGGTAGTTGACCCTTTATTTGATGATACGAGTGAATACCCGAGGGGTGAGGATAATCCCCCGACTGCTACACTACATGATTCCACTACACCGGACCAGGCCACACCAGTTCCTACAATTACTGGGGGTGCGACGGTTCCTCCACCTGATATTCCGATTCCACCTCTAGCCCCAGCTTCCGGTTTTGGTATTTCTGATGGGGATATTAGGGGAGCTATTCAGATGCTGACTCCGATAGTGGCTTCTCAGGCCCAAAGGTCGAATGTTGCACCCACATCTTCTAGCCCACAACAGGATTCTACTAGTTCTAGGGTGAACATGTTTCTGCAGTTGGATCCTCCGGTGTTCACGGGTGCTAATCCCGAGGAGGACTCACAGGACTTCATTGATGAGATGCATAAGACTCTCCGGGTTATGCGCGCTACTGAGACGGAATTGGGCGCCTACCACCTGAAAGGGGTGGCATATTCTTTGTTTGAGCTGTGGGAGGACTCCCGGGAGAAGGGGGAGCCCTCCAGCGAGGTGAAGTGAGTTTGTTGATGCCTTTATAGATCATTTCTTGCCTGTCGAGACTAGGGCAGCCCGGGCCACATAGTTTGAGAATCTTAAGCAAGGGAGTAAGAGTGTGTGGGATTATCACAGGGAGTTCGCGCGTCTTTCCAAATATGCCATTCTCATGTTGCCTACTATGGAGGCTAGAGTGTGCCAGTTTGTGCAGGGCCATAGCCCCTTGGTTATCAATGAGGCCGCTACAATTGCCTTGAATTCAGACATGAACTATAGGAAGATGGTAGCATTTGATCAAGCTACAGAGGACCGTAAGTTAAAGAACGGAAGAGAGCGAGAGGATACTAGCAAGGCCCGGTCTGCGGGCAACTTTGGTGAGTCATTTGGTGGGGGAAGCTCAGCTTTCAGGGGAGGGTCATTAGGGCCAACTCAGTCTCATGCTCAGTCTTCAGCCAGTGCACCGCCAGCAGGGCACAATCAGCAGTAGGGGAGTCAGTTCAGGCCCAATCAAGGCAGCAGGGGACCCCCACCATCAGGGCAGATCAAGAGGGAGATTCCTATAGCAGCGGAGACCCCCATGCCTCAGGTGTGGGAAGATGCACTCGGGGATCTGCTACATGGACTTATATATATGTTACGGGTGCGGATTGAGGGGTCATATTCAGAGGGAGTGTCGTTCATCCCGCCAGGGTGCGGGCAGGGGCACCGCACAGCCATCCAGTTCTGCAGCTGCTACATCTTCAGTGCCCCCTCCAACTCTAGGCCCTCCGGCATCAGCAGGGCATGGTGCAGCTAGGGGTGGTGCGCAGGGTTTAGGAGGACCCAGCCGTTTCTATGCTATGAGTGGTCGCCAGAATACAGAGGCTTTTCCAGATGTTGTCACAGGTATATTGACTGTCCAAACTCATGATGTATATGCCCTTATTGATCCTGGTTCCACCTTTTCCTATGTTACCCCTTATGTTGCTATGGAATTTGGGATAGAACCGGAAAAACTTCCTGAGCCGTTCTCTGTATACTCGGGTTGGCGAGTCTATTGTGGCCGCACAAGTTTATAGGGATTGTGTTGTCACGGTGCGTGGTCGGGACATCATGGCCGATCTCATTGAATTGCGGATGGTTGATTTTGATGTAATTATGGGAATGGATTGGCTTTATTCATGTTTTGCCAAGCTCGATTGCTGAACTAGAACTGTGAGGTTTGAATTTCCTAATGAGCCAGTTGTTGAATGGAAGGGGGATAATATGGTGCCGAAGGGTAGGTTTATTTCTTACCTTAAGGCCACGAAGATGATTAACAAGGGGTGTATCTATCACTTGGTCCGAGTTACAGACACCACTGCTGAGGCACCTACACTTGAATCTGTGCCAGTTGTGAATGAATTTCCTGGGGTCTTCCCTGATGAACTCCCTGGCATTCCGTCAGATAGGGAGATTGATTTTGGGATTGATATGATGCCAAGCACACAACCTATATCTATTTTGCCCTACAGGATGGCACCAACAGAATTGAAGGAACTAAAGGAATAATTGAAGGATTTGTTAGAGAAGGGTTTCATCCGACCGAGTGTGTCACCATGGGGCACACCAATTCTCTTTGTGAGGAAAAAAGATCGATCACTGAGGATGTGTATTGACTACCGGCAGCTCAACAAAGTCACAGTAAAAAATAAGTACCCATTACCTAGAATAGATGATTTGTTTGATTAGTTACAGGGTCCTAAATACTTCTCCAAAATTGATTTACGATTTGGGTATCACCTATTGAAGATCAAGGAGTAGGATGTTTCGAAAACAGCTTTCAGAACCCGGTATGGGCACTTTAAATTTTTGGTAATGTCTTTTGGGCTAACAAATACCCCAGCGACTTTCATGGATCTTATGAATCGGGTTTTCAAGCCTTTTCTCGATTCCTTTGTGGTAGTGTTCATTGATGATATTCTTGTGTATTCACGAGGTCGGGAGGACCATGCCGATCATCTTAGGGCAGTTTTACAGACTCTTCATCAACACCAATTGTATACGAAGTTTTCAAAGTGTGAATTTTGGCTCGAATCTGTTACATTCTTGGGTCTTGTTGTCTCTAGAGAAGGAATCAAGGTTGATCCTCAAAAGATTTTAGCGGTAGAGAATTGGCCTAGGCCTACAACACCCACCGAGATTCGCAGTTTCTTGGGCTTAGCAGAGTATTACAGGAAGTTTGTGAAGGGGTTCTATATTCTTGCCTCTCCGTTGACTAAATTGACTCAGAAAGCGGTTAAGTTCCAATGGTCCGATGCTTGTGAAAGGAGCTTCCAGAAGTTGAAATCAAGATTGACTACAGTGCCAGTGTTGACCCTGCCAGAGGGTACGGATGAATTCATGGTATATTGTGATGCTTCAAGAATTGGATGCTTCTAGGCAACTCAAGAATCATGAAAAGAACCATCCAACTCATGACTTAGAACTTGCGGCAGTGGTTTTTGCATTGAAAATTTGGCGTCATTATTTGTATGGGGTCCATGTGGATGTATTCACAGGCCATAAGAGTCTTCAATATATTTTCAAACAAAAGGAGCTGAATTTGAGGCAAAGAAGATGGCTTGAGTTACTCAAGGATTACGACATCTATATTCTATATCAACCGGGGAAAGCCAATGTTGTGGCAGATGCTCTTAGCCGGAAATCTATGGGTAGTTTGGCTCACATGGAGGCATGTCAAAGGCTGTTGGCCAGGGAGATTCATCAGCTAGCCAGTTTTGGAGTTCGTCTTGCGGACTCTAGTGAAGGAAGGGGAATTGTGCAAAATAGGGCCGAATCATCGCTTGTTGTGGAAGTAAAAAAGAAGCAATACAACGATCCATTTTTGGTGCAGCTGAAGGATGGGATTCATAAACATAAAACTATGGCTTTTACTCTTGGCATGGATGATGGTACACTAAGGTACCAAGGGCGACTATGTGTTCCGAATGTAGATGATCTCGGGGAAAGAATCATGACCGAGGCTCACGCTTCTAGGTATTCCATGCATCCAGGTTCTACAAAGATGTATCACGACCTCAAGGAAATCTATTGGTGGAATGACATGAAAAGGAATATGGCTTACTTTGTGGCAAGATGTCCGAACTGTCAACAAGTGAAGGCCGAACATCAACGGCCTGGTAGGTTGGCACAGAACATAGAAATTCCAATATGGAAGTGGGAGATGATTAATATGGATTTTGTGGTAGGATTACCACGCACTCCGTGCATGTTTGACTCAATTTGGGTGATCGTGGACCGACTCACGAAATAAGTACACTTCTTTCCTATTAAATCTACCGACACAGCGGAACAATATGCTTAGTTGTATATCAAGGAAATTGTCAGGCTACATGGTACTCCAGTTTCTATCATTTCCGATCGAGGGGGTCAGTTCACGGCCAAATTTTGGAAGAAGTTTCAGCAAGGTTTGGGTAATCAGGTGAATCTTAGTACAACCTTCCATCCACAGACCGATGGGCAAGCAGAGTGGACTATTCAGACGCTTGAGGACATGTTGCGTACTTGTGTTCTTGACTTCAAGGGTTGCTGGGATGATCATTTGCCACTCATAGAGTTTGCTTATAATAACAACTTTCATGCAAGTATTCAGATGGCACCATTTGAGGCATTGTATGGTAGGAGATGTAGATCTCCCATTGGGTGGTTTGAGATTGAGGAAGCAGAGTTAATAGGGCTAGACCTTATACATCAAGCTATGGAAAAAGTTAAGATCATAAAGGAGCGGTTGAAAACTGCTCAGAGTCATCAAAAATCCTATTCGGATGTCCGTCGCAGAGACCTAGAGTTCAAAGAAGATGATTGGGTATTCTTGAAGGTTTCCCCCATGAAGGGTATTATGCGGTTTGGGAAAAAGGGGAAATTGAGTCCGAGGTATGTCGGGCCGTACAAAATCATCCAGAGGATCGGTGAGGTGGTGTTCAAGCTTGAGCTACCACCCGAGATGTTATTAGTGCACCCGGTATTCCATGTGTCTATGTTGAAGAAGGTAGTTGGAGATTCGTCAGCTATTGTGCCAGTTGAGACCATTGAGGTTAATGAAGAATTGTCATATGAAGAAATTCCGGTTGCCATTCTTGATAGTCAAGTTTGAAAGTTGAGGAATAAAGAAATTGCTTCCGTGAAAGTGTTATGGCGAAACCAGCAGGTTGAAGAGGCCACATGGGAGGCCGAGGAAGAAATGAAGAAGAAGTATCCTTACTTGTTTGAATAGCTGTGTAATCCTTTCTTTTTTATGAACTTATCGCCTATAAATTTTGTACCACTTGTTCAGTTAATGTAAAGGTGTTCCTTTTGATTATATGTTGTTTATGAGGCCACGATTGGTACTGTTATGAGTTTGTTGCATTGTTGGGTTATGCATATGTTTGCAAGATGTGTTTCTGGGTCTCTCTGACAGGTGGATAGGCCTAGTTACAACGGAAACTCTGGCGAAAATTTTGGAAATTTAGGGAGTTAGTTAAATTTGGGGTTGCTAGTGTAGGGTATGAAAACTGAGTTACACAAGGTGCTAATAATGGACACTGATCCTCATTCAAACATGTTGGGAAGAAATAGGCATTTCTGCGGCCCATTATACGGCCGCAGAACCACTCTGCGGACCGCAGACTGGTCGCAGAGTGGGACAGTTTTCTAGGGCATTTTTGATGTCAATTTCGCGGCCGATATGCGACCGCATAACCATTTCACGGGACGCACTTTGGTCTCATAATCATCCTTAGACTTTTTTGGAGGGAGGTTCTGCGGTGCATTATACGACCGCAGAACCGTTCTGCAGTGCATTATGCGACCGCGAAATAAGTCTGCGGGCCGCATAGCGACCGCAGACCAGATAAGTTTTTTTTTCATATTTTGGCACCCCAATTTCGTGGTCATTTTGCGGACCGCATAACCATTATGCGGTCGCATATGCGACCGTAGAACCCATTCCAGAGCTTTATTTTTGGGGTTTTTTAACCCGACCCTATTCCGTTAAAACACCTACCTTGGACCATTTTGATCATATTTTGTGATATTTTTAGAGTGAGAGAGAGGGTCCTAGAAGGAGGAAGTGATCTTCATCAAATTGCTCTTCAATTCTCACTTAAAACCTTGAAGATTATCAAGAGAGGAACCTAGGTCTTCTTCCTAAGAGGTAAGATTCTATCACCCAAACTCTTAATTTCAAAATGTAACTAGAAAGGGTCATTAGTAAGGTAATTCATGGGGATGGGAGTGCTTACCTTGTATGCAGGTATCCTTGTAGTATGTGGGAATATTATGAGCTAAAAATGATAGAGAATGGGTTGGGGAATGATGGAATCTTCCACAAAAAGGGTCTTAAAACATTGATGCACACCTAGTGTTTGATAATATGATCAAATGAGCTAAAACCATGTTCATCTTCCTAATTTTGGTCCAACTTATTATATTTCTAAAATAGATTGAAGTTGCTAAGAATTTCGGGTCATTTTAGAGTTTGAGAAGCTCAATTGAGGTATATTGGCTAACTTCTTCTTAGAATCGAATCCCATGGTGTTCATGTAATTGGAGTAAGTTCTTGATCATTATTGAATTGGCTATTCCTAATGTGGTTGTGTTGAAGGATGTTTCTTCAATGCTTATTCTAAATGCTTTATCATGTCATCTTGCCATTTGAGAATATGTTAAAAATGTGGAATATGTGTTAGGAATGTTTAGACTTCATGTCAAGATCGAAATAAAGGTTGTTATGCCAAATTGTATGAAAAGCCTCTATGTGCCTAAGATTCCCAAATTGCTCATATGTGAATCTAATGTCTTGAATGAGAAGCCTTATTGTTGTGGATAATGATAATGATATTTAAATGTGGAAAAAAGGGGACTGGAACTATGAAATACGACCCAATGCCAAGAATGACTTTGTAATCGTAATCACTAGTGCCAATGAATTTAAAGTATATGAAAGAAGTGCGATGTGAGATGATTGACTGAAAAAGTTAATGTCTCAAATGAGATGGCCTAGCCGGTCGGGCCGAGATCGGACTCCGTGTAAGAACACATTGGTATTGTGGATGAAATTGTGAAAAAGGTTGATGTCTCAAATGAGATGGCCTAGCCGATCGGGCCGTGATCGGATGCCATGCCGCACATATGGTGGTACTGTGCTAGAAATTATAACGAAATTGTGGTAATGTATCAAATGAGATGACCTAGCCAATCGGGTCGAGATCGGACTCCGTGTAAGAATATGGAGGTAATGTGAATTGTGGAATATCGGTACTAAAGATCACCCAACCTAATAATACTAAAATTGACTTGAAAACGTATATGATCCTTAACTTGTTCTAATATTATTTGAAGCCCTTATTTAATTCTTGACTGTTCCTCTTCTATTATTATTCATTCTTTTGAGTTAGTGTTTAGCTTTACATACTAGTGCTATTCAACAATATTAACGTCCCTTTTGCCGGAGGCGCTGCATCTTTAAATGGATGCAGGTGGTTACATAGCAGACAGTGTTGATCACAGATAGTGCTGCATCCTCTTCTCAGCGGACTCGGTGAGCCCCATTTCATTATGGGGTCATGTATTGTACCTTTTGTTTATATTGTGGTCACTTATGAGGTATAGCCGGGGCCTTGTTGCCGGCACCATCTTTACTCTCTTTTGTACTAAGATTCACTTGAGTACCCAAACCTTGCTGAAATTACTACCAAAAGTTAGCGGTGAACTGCACCCCTCAATCTGAGATGATGGAAACTGGAGTGCCATGCAATCTAACTATTTCCTTGATATACAACTGAGCGTAGTGTTCTGCTATGTCGCTGGCCTTAACAGGCAAGAAGTGTGGTGACTTTGTGAGTCGATCCACAATCACCTAAATCGAGTCAAAATTATGAGGCGTGGGAGGTAGACCTACTATAAAGTCCGTATTGATCATCTTCCACTTATACATTGGAATTTCTATATTATGTGCCAAACCACCAGGCCTCTAGTGCTCGGCCTTCACTTGCTAACAACTTGGGCATCTAGAAACAAAGTGTGCTCTTCATGTCATTCCACCAGTAGACTTCTTTGAGATCATGGTATATCTTTGTATAGCCTGGGAGCACGGAATACATAGAACAGTGAGCCTCGATCAAGACCCTTTCTCGGAGACCATCCACATTCGGAACACACAATTACCATTGGTACCTTAGTATACCATCATTCGTGCTAAGAGAAAAAGACATGGTCTTGTGTTTATGAATTCCCTCCTTCAATTGCACCAAAACGGACCATCATATTGTTTCTTCTTGGCTTTCACAACGGCTGATGACTCGGCCCAATTTTGTACACTCATGCCACCTTCGCTAGAGTCTGCAAACCGAACTCTCAAACTAGCCAACCAATGAACTTCGTTTGCCATCGGCCTTTGGTGTGCCTCCAAGTGTGCCAGACTACCCATGTATTTTCGGCTAAGAGCATCCGCCACAACATTGGCTTTCTAGATGATAGAAAATGTCGATGTCATAGTCCTTGAGTAACTCAAGCCATATCCTTTGGCTTAGTTTCAACTCCTTTTGCTTGAAGATGTATTTAAGACTCTTACGGTCCGTGAATATGTCCACATGGACCCCATACAAATAGTGACGCCAAATTTTCAATGCAAACACCACCGCTGCAAGCTCTAAGTCATGTGTTGGACAATTATTCTCATTTATCTTGAGTTTCCTAGAGGCATAAGTGATCACCTTGCTATGTTGCATTAATACACGACCAACTCCGACCCTTGAAGCATCACAATATATCACAAATCTATTTGTACCTTCCGGTAAAGTCAATACCGGTGTCGTGGTCAACTTTGACTTCAACTATTGAGAGCTCCTTTCACAAGCATCATACCACTTGAATTTAGCTGCATTTTGTGTCAATTTAGTCAATGGAGGGGCAAGAGAAAAGGACCCCTCCACAAACCTCCTATAATAACCAACTAGGCCCAAGAAACTACGATCTACCGGAGTTGTAGGTCTAGGCCAATTCTTCACATCTACAATCTTCTGAGGATCAACCTTGATTCCCTCACTAGAGACAACATGACCCAAGAAAGAGATAGACTCAAGCAAAAAATCACATTTCCAAAACTTTACATACAACTTGTGCTAACATAGAGTTTTCAAACCTACCCTGAGATGATCGGCATAGTCCTTTCGACTTCGTGAATACAACAGGATGTCATCAATGAACACTATCACAAAAGAGTCTAGGAAAGGCTTGAAGACTCGATTCATAAGATTCATGAAAGCTGCAGGAGCATTCGTTAGCCTAAAAGACATCACCATAAATTCAAAGTGCCCACACCGGGTCCCAAAATCTGTTTTCGGAATATCCTGCTCCCTGATCTTTAATTGGTGATACCCTGATCTTAAATCAATCTTGGAGAAGTACTAAGCACCTTGAAATTTATTGAACAAGTCATCTATCATTGGCAGTGGGTACTTATTCTTGATTGTGATCTTGTTGAGCTGCCGATAGTCGATACACATCCTAAATGAAACTCTTCTCTAGCACATCCTTCAACTGCTCCTTCAGTTCTGCGGAGCCATTATGTATGGTGGAATTTATATAGGTTGTGTGCCCGGAAACATATCGATCCCAAAGTTAATCCTCATGTCTGGTGGGATTCCAGGAAGCACATCAGGAAAGACCTCTCAAAATTCATTCACTACCGGCGCGTACTCAAGCGTCGGTACCTCAGCCTCGGTAGATACATCCCTTACTGAGGAACCACTTGCATCCATTAATGATGCAGTGCCCCGTGCAAAGGGACGTATTGAATAGTACTAATATGTAAAGCTAAGTACCCTCACATGGAATGGAATGCCAACGCATGAAGAAAGAAACATGAAAGCAGTAGGAATAATCAATGATATTTAAATACCAAGTTAAATGAAATAAAATTTCAAATAAGCATTAACAATTTTGGTTGGGAGATCATTAGTTAACTACACACCACCATGCACGTGGCATGGAGTCCCATCTCGGCCCGACCGACTAGGCCGTCTCACCCTAACCAATCAATCTCATCAATTAAACCATTTTACAATATCTATAATACCAACACAACCTATGGAACTTATGGCTTCCAATCACCACCCTGTAAGTCCTAACACATATTTCCTGAATAAATAATCACAATAAATGATTTAGAGATGGTAGACATACCTCTTGTAGTGAAACTCTTGAAAATCCCAACTTGTGGTGTTCTTGACCAATTTGGCAATTTGAATAAAAATTATTAATTTTCAAGATTAATCCTTGTCAATATAGTGGTTTAGGAGTAGTAATTAACTCAAAATACTCCAAAAATATTACCTTGGTTCATAGGAGGTGTATAGTACGGATTCCCCTTGTCAGATCAAGCCCTAGCTCAAAGAAATGAGTTAGCCACTCTCTCTCCCAAACCTTGGGGCTATTTATAGGGTTCCTATGTGCGCTGCCGCACACCTGGGCAAGTGAACATGCAGCTCGGAGTGCATACAAGGCAGAAAACCCTTCTTCTATGCGCTGTCGTGCACATGACAGTCTCAGCATGCAGACGGGACAGTGGCCATTACTTTCTGTAGAAATATCCAAATGACAAATGGTTTGACGCATTGGAAACTAGACTCAAAGACATTTCATTTGATAGGTATATCGCCACCGAAATCCTTTTATTTTGGGAGTTGTGCTCGTTTAACGTCGGGTCTTGTGCGAATTCATTTTAAACTTTAGCCCATTGCATAGTTCCGAACTTGTCTTAGTTCTAGGCTCTCTTTAGACTCCAAACCACTTCCAATACACCTCCTACATTTAATATCATGATCATCTAAGTTGGTTCTACTCCATAATCTCTTCGTGGTGAACTACTTTACTTTATCCGATCCACAGCACATGGAGTCCCCCTTCCCTACTCATTTATATTTGTCTATATATTTTCATTTTTCGATAGATGTTATTGTTTAGTTGAGACTATATACTCTTGTTAGATGTTCATGATGATGATGTTGTGAAACCAGGCCTTGTGAGAGTTTCTACGACAACTGTGGTCGCATTTAGACCATGTCTTTGATATGTATTCATGATGTTATTTTAAGATTTGTTTAGCTTTGTTATTTATATCATAATTCACTTAATGGCTTAATAATTGGATTCGATTGTTGTTTATAAGTGTTGGCTAGCCTACCGAGCAGGTTAGGGGCCATCATGACCATTGCTGGAATTTTGGATCGTGACATCTTTATATTGTTCAAATTTACATATGCACTTATCATCAACTATTAATGTCGTTCAAGGTGCCTTCTTCATTTGAAGACGTTCTTTAAAACTCTAGACATGTCATCTGCTAACTCGTGCGACATGATAATGAATACGACATTTCATATTAAATGTCCATCAAATTCTTATTATTAGAACATTCTCACAATCATACATTCACTTTTCCAACCATGCACTATTTTATTTTAGCCGCACTAATACTCATCATAGGCTTGTCTGACTCATATTCTTTCAATTAGGGCCATATCAGCTTTCAATACCCTATTATTAAAAAAATATTGAGATACAAACTTCTTTATTCGACTCAAAATTATCTTATTCCCTCAGCTTAACTTTACATATCCATACACTACTCGTCCTTCACCATTAGTGGTCATAACAACGACTGATCGTCCCCTGCCTTGAGTAACGTTAAACATATCCCCAGGCCATGTCTTCCTAAGATGCCCTTATTTGTTTTCCATAGCATAAATTTCCTGTGATTCTCGATGTCATTACGGCAACATTAAAAGATATTCAAATCTTATTCCTTTAGACATATCATAAGCCCTTAGCTATCTATTCCAATCCACTACTTCCCGCTCGGGTTGTACCCATTTCAATTCGTTCCCATCCTTCGCCTTTATTTTCATATCAAGGGCCACTGAACCTTCTTCTCTACTACTTTACCAACTAGTGTCATAGCTCAAATATCAAGCCTTATGTTCATCACTCTTCTTTTGCTAATCTCGTCGGAAATTCGATACGGATTGGAATTTCACTTCTAGAATCAAGATTTAACACATGATCTAGATGAACGGAAAGAAATCAGATAATCTTACAGTATCCATGTAGTTTTCCCAATATAAGTACGGCGCACAATACACCAATAAGAATAACTATACTAGCCAGGATTCCATAGATATCCTAGGACTCAAATTAGAACCTAGTACTCTGATACCAAGTTTGTCACATTCAAAATCATGTGATTGACACCGACACACTACCCAACCCGGGTGGACCGACACATACAAGAATACCAATCTATATGCCTAATAGATGCATGTAGTAACCCTTTAGAAATACAATCACTTTTAATGATTAAAGTCATGCATGAAACATTATCTTTAAATCAACCTTTTTGTAATGATAATTTTGTGTATTGTAGCCCGTCGCCCCATTTATTGCTTTTTATCTGTTCATTTGTGGCTATGTGACTTTTTGGGGTGGTTGTATTGGTTTTGGGGAAGTTTTAGAGTGAATTGGGGTACTTAGTCCAAAGGTTGGAAGCTTAAGTTGAAAGAGTTGATAAGAGTTTGACTTTTATGTAGATGACACCGGAATGGAGTTTTGTTTGTTCTAATAGCTTCGTATGGTAATTTTGGACTTATGCGTATGTTCAGATATTGATTTGGAGGTCTGTAGGTTGGTTTAAGGTGTTTTGGCGAAAGTTGAAAAGTTGAAGGTTTGGTAGTTTGAGAGGTTTCACTGAGTTGGAAAAGGTCCGTTGTGTCATTTGGGACTAGTGTGCAAAATTTGAGGTCATTCAGAGTTGATTTGATATGGTTCGGCATTGGTTTTCGAAGTTGGAAGTTCATTAGTTTCATTAGGCTTGAATTGGGGCCTCGGGTATGATTCAGATGGTTCGCGGAACATGGTTGCACTGCGTGAGATGGTTGTTGGCTTCAATTCTGATGCAATCGCACTTGCGAGGGAATTTCCGCAGGTGCGACGCTGTAGAAGCTGCCCTAAGATCGCAGGTGCGTGTTTGGATGGGCTGGTGATGGGTCGCATGTGTGAGGGATTTGTCGCTTCTGTGAGCTGCAGATGAGTTGATGTTCCGCAGAAGCGGATTTTAGCTGGGCAAGGTAGTGGTTGCAGATGCGGTGGGAGAGCCGCATTTGCGGAAGAGCATGTGCAAAGGTTGTCCGTAGAAGTGGACTCGCGAATGCAGAGAAAGGTCTGCAGATGCGAAAGGGCGGAGGCTTCAGGGGATATCACAGAAGCATGTTTTGGCCGCACCTGCGGGACCGCAGATACGGGTAAGTGACCGCATGTGTGAGAATCGCTGAGTAGACCCTTTTTAAGTCCCATTTCGAGGGTTAGAGTTATTATATCATATTTTGAGTTGTAGAGCTCGGTTTTGGGCGATTTTGGAGGGGATTTTCACGATTTCGATCCGGGTATGTATTTTTAACTCAGATTTGTTCATTATTCATGATTCCATCATAGTTTTTATCATTTATTTGGGAATTTGAAGTAGAGAAATTGAAGATTTTGTATAAGCTTTTCAAAAATGAAAATTGAGGATTTGAAGGTCGATTTGGAGTCGGAATTGGTTGATTTTGGAATGGTTGGATTCGTATCGGAATGGGTGTTTGGAATTTGTGAGTTTGACAGGGTTCCGGGGTACGAGCCGGGGGTTGACGTTTTGGGTTGAATTTTTGATTTTGATAAAGATCAAAACTTTATTGTTTGAGTAGTTTCATATGTCATTATTTGTTGATATTAATTTGTTTGTGACTAGATTCGAGTTGTTGGAGTATTGAGTTGCACATTTTGAGGTAAGTAACATTTCTAAACTTTGAATTGAGGGCATTTATCCCTGGAAAACGTGTTAATTGTGTTGTGTTGGGGTGACGTAAATGCTAGGTGACGGGCGTGTGGGTGTGCACCGTGGCGGCAATCATGATCCGGATTAATGTTTTTTACTATGTTGCTATCAAGTCTTGTTTTATCCGTGTGATCCCTACTTGTTAGAGTAATTGAGTTGTGATTCATGTTAGAAATCATGTTTAGGCTACGTGCTTATTCGGTTGAGACCTAATGAGGTTATTTCTGTTGTTTTGAGTTTCCTGCTTTAACTATAATTATATATTCAGTCATAGTTCTTCATTTGCATATCATATCTCAGTCTCTGTTCATCATTAACTGTTACATCACATATTATCATTGTTTGGGATAAGTGGTACGAGATTGAGATCCCTTGAGACTTGAGAGATGGATGATTGAGGTGGGCCTGAGAACCGTGTTATGAGAGTTATTGTGGATTGGGCTGCACGCCGCAGCAGGCCATATTGGCTTTACTATTATTATTATTATTATTATTAGTATTATTATTATGTGGATCGGGCCGCACGCCGCAGCAGACCTTATAGGCTATGATTAGCACTTGGGAAGGATTCACCCCTCCAGAGTCTGACATACCAGCAGTGAGTGCAGGCACATTAATATTTATACACGTGCTTTGGTGAGGGGCATTGATGTCAGGCACTCGTACAGTGCTGAGTGATTGTGTGTGTGATGAGTGGGCATTTGAGAAAGACAAATTGAGTATTTTGAGAGTGTGAGTACTTGGGAATATCACCTTGAAATCATACATTTGACATGTATATTTGACATGTAGGCATATAGATATACCATTCCCCATGCTAGCTATACTTGACATGTTCCTATCAGTGTTGGGCTTTAATTATTCAACTTGAAAACATGTCTCAATTTATGTACCATGAACGAGCTGATTATGAAAACTCCTCTGAGTTATTTATTGTTATTTTCATTATTATACTAGTTCTGTCATTATATTGCATTCTGACTGTCTTCTTATGAGCTCGTCACAACTTTTAGCCCAAGGTTAGTTTTGTTTTTTATTGAGTACATAGGATCGGTTGTACTCATACTACACTCTATACTTCGTGTGCAGATCTGGGTGCATCTGGACGTGGTGATTGCTAGATCCGTGCTTGTACCTACTTGGAGACTTCAATGTAGCTACTATGATGTCTGCACCCCTTGACCCTGTTTTCCTTTATTTTCTTCAGTACTGTTCTATTACTCAAACAATTGTAGTAGGGATTTGGTTTATGTTTGATACTCAGTAGTGCTTATGTACTCGTTGAAACCAGATTTTGCGATAATTGTAGCAGTATTTCAGTCATTTGTATCAGATATTAATGATATTTCTGTTGTTGAGTTTATCAAACTATGATTATTCAAATGTTAAGTTATTATGTGATTGTTGGCTTGCCTGGAAAGTAGTGTTAGGCATCATCACGACTCCGTTAGGAGTTGGGTCGTGACAAGTTGGTATCACAGCCAAGTTGCATAGGTCTCACGAGTCATGAGAAAGTATAGTAGAGTCTTGCAGATCGGTATGGAGAAGTCTGTACTTAACTTCGAGAGGCTCTTGAACTATTAGGAAACTTCACTATCTTGCATTCTTGTCGTGCGGATTTGTTAATTTTGGAATCTCAACTTCTATTCTTCTTCTCTCACAGATGGTGAGGACACGTGCAACCAGATCAGGCGGACGACCACAAGTACCACGAGTTAGGGCCACGAGAGGCCGGGCTGAGGTAGAGGCCGAGGTGGGGCTCGTACTACAGCAAGAGCAGCACCTGTGGAGCCACCACTTGCCCTAGCTAAGGGGCAGATACCCAATGTTGTTGAGCTGGTGGGACCATCTTAGGCACCAGCAGTGCCCGCTGTTATCCTAGGCCTTCGGAAGCCTTAGATCAAATTTTGATTGTGTGAACGAGCTTGGCTTAGGCGGTTTTGGTTCCAGCTGCACCACCCACTACACAGGCCAGGGGAGGTGCCTAGACTCCCGCTGCCCGTACTCTAGAACAGCTAGCTCAAGGACTTCAGACACCAGGGGTTTTGCCGGTTTAGCCGGTTACTGCTGCTCGGGCCGAGGTTGGTCCACCTATGAGTGATGAGGAGCAAAAGAGATTTGAGCGATTTGGGAGGCTTAAGCCTCCAGAGTTTAGTATGGCAAAGTCAAAGGATGCAGAGGATTTGTTAGATATGTGTCAACGGATTCTTCGCACAACAAGTCTTTTGGGCACTAGTGGGGTTGCATTTACTATATTTCAGTTTACTGGGGCATCCTACAGATGGTGGCAGGCTTATGAGTTGAGCAGGCTAGCCAGCGCAACACCACTCATGTGGTATGATTTCTTAATTCTCGTCTTAGAGAAGTTTGTTCCACGGACTCGTAGAGAGGAGTTGCATAGGCAATTTGAGCAGCTACGACAAGAGGGTTTGACAGTGACTCAGCATGAGATGAGGTTCACAGATTTGGCTTGTCATGCAGTGTGGTTGGTTCCTATTGAGACAGAGAGAGGATCAGGAGGTTCATTGATGGCCTCAACTATGGTCTACGCTTCAGTTTGGCTCGAGAGGCCAAGAAAGATGTTAGGTTTGAACAGGTGGTCGAGATTAAGAGGCATTTGGAGTCAGTTACTAGGCTTGAGCACAAATAGCGGGAGGGTAAGAGGCCCCGTATTTCAGGTAGTTTCAGTGGTACCTCATCTTGAGGTCAGTCACATCACAACATAAGTCGTCCTTATAGGCCCGCTCAGATAGCTCGTCCGGTTCATCGTGGTGTATCAACTAGTCGTGGTTCATACAGTACTCATTCGGGCCAGTCATCTTTCAATGCACTTCCAGCTTAGAGCTCATACCGTGCTCCATCACTTTAGGGTTCGTCAGTACCGGGTTCTTCTAGTGGCTATTCTAGTTCTCGGGGTCCGGTTCAGGCCCCGCCGCCATCTTTAGATCGAGGTTGCTTCGAGTGTGGAAAGTTGGGGCATGTTAGGAGGTATTACCCCCGTCTTATGAGAGGTTCCGTTCAGCAGAGAGGCCAGACTATCATTTCCGCACCAGTTACTACACCACCCGCCTAGCCAGCTCGGGGTGGGACTCAGGAAGTTCGAGGTTGCCCTAGAGGGGGAGGTCGATCAGGTGGTGGTTAGGCTCAATGCTATGCTTTTCCAGCCAGGCCAGAGGCAGCCTTCAGACGCAATGATAATAAGTATTATTTTAGTGTGCCATAGGGAGGCTTCAGTATTATTTGACCCTGGTTCCACTTATTCATATGTATCATCGTACATTGCTCGTTACTTGGACATGCCCCGTGATTCTTTAGTTATGCATGTTCATGTATCTAATCATGTGGGTGATTCTATTATTGTGGACCGTGTATATTGGTAATGTGTGGTGGCTATTGGCGGTTATGATATGAGGGTTGATCTTCTACTACTCACCATGGTTGATTTTGAAGTGATATTAGGCATGGATTAGTTGTCATCGTGTCACTCTATTCTAGATTGTCACGTCAAGACACTAACTTTCACAACCCAAATCGAAGAGCCGCGATGGGTACCCGGTGCCTAACTCAACCGAGTATAATGTGTACTTCTTACCATACTATTATGGGTAAATGAGCCGGAAAGTCCATCATGAGATAACCAAAATTAAACATAAGAGAATACTCGACACAGGATGACCCAACATGGTATACAAACTTATACATGTGACATACGGGCCTATAATACCGAAATGATCATTTGTACACTCAAAACATAGCCCGACAAAGCCATACAATCATCCATATATATGACATCTATCTACAAGCCTCTAAGAGTACATAAACGTCATAAAGGCCAGGATAGGGCTCCGCCACACTAATCAATATATGTCCAAAGCATACTGACCAAATAGGCAACTCCGGAGCAAGTGGAGTGCACTAACACCTTCTACTAAGCTGATAGCCTACAAGGATTGTCAACCTATCTATCGAGACCTACGGGCATGAAATGCAGCATCGCTAGGCAAACGGGATGTCAGTACAAATAATGTACCGAGTATGTAATGCATGAAAGGCAGTATATAAAAGACATGAATGAAACATGGAGTAAAGGACTCAACTTGTAAGTCGGAATAGCTCAGTGAATCATGAAACCTTTATACTGTCATGTATATGTGTATAAATGTCATATCATGCATAGGTATATGCGTACATAACATCCTCAAGCCTCTGAGGGCATCCCATCATATCATATTGGCCTCAGTGGGCGAAATCATCAACGTATACCAGCTGATCAGGTGGTGGTGCATATATAATGACATGACCTTTCCTCATACCCCATATACATATAATATACACGTATATAATGCCATCTGGTCATGGGTCAATGTACATGTATAAATGAATGCAATTCATAATAAAGTAAGTCAATAAGATCTCTCGGGATGTCATAAGATCAATATGCCTTCGGTTAATATCATGAAATAAACTTTATCAACTTACGTATTTTCTGAGACCCATGAACAGACGATATAATAATAGGACACATGGGGAATCAAGAACATAGGCACCCCAGTACTTCTATGAATAGAGTCATTTGTGAAAGTGGCGTGTTTGCTCATTTCGTTTGTATCATATGGATCATCCCAAAATAAAAGAAGGGATAGACTTAACATACCTTATCACAATCTGTCCAATGACCAGATTGAACTCGTCTCGTTGCACTTTAATCGAAAACAACAATAATAATGCTATCGTTAAGCTACGAATGATGCAACTATCATACAACGAATGACAAGCTTATTTTATATTAAAACGGACAGCATCTCCCATGTTTTCCTTGCTTTCCCCAAGTCCATCAAAACAACAAGAACACATACAACCTTCAACTATACACCTTCATAACCACAACACACCTAAAAGCCAAACAACACCAATCAATCTACACAACAACAAGTGCACAAATGTCACCAACGAAACTACTATTTAACACGACGAGTGGCAAGCTTGGATTGGAACCAAACCCTAACTCTTTTTACCGTCTCATATGTATGTACAACACGATCAACAGGTGCAGCATATAAACATATATATTGACATGACATTCCAACCTTATATCCATCATAAAAGTAACATCAAACAACCCAACAAAGTATAACAACAACATGGACAACTTCTAGGTATTCTGTGGTTGCTTCTTCTCCTATTTACAACATTATCAACATGCTCAACATATTGAAAAAAATAACAACAACAAGAACATTATAACCAAGCTATTCCCCTAAATTTCCATCCATATGAAGTCATATACACAACTCCAAAATAGTCCAAAAAGAGACAACGACTTCTTATACAACTTCAAGTTCTATCTTGTAATTCTTCATCCAAATAACTTAACCAACACATATATAGCTTAAGAGAAATAAATAAGGTGTTATACATACCTTAAATAATTATAACAAACTCGAACCAAAGCTTTCCTTAGCTTACAAGAACCCTTAAATACATCACTATACCATAGAGACTCTCTTCTTCACTCAGGCTAACTTTTGAGGCTAGGTTTAGGTAAAACCACCTTGTAATCGACTTGGAACCTTTAAGAACTGTTAGGGAAGTGTTGAGAGAGTTTGGTAAATGTCATTGGTCGAAAATGACCAAAAATGAGCCGTTCAACCCCTTTAAAATGATCAAAGGGTCGTCCACCGCCTAAGTGGGTCCCATTGGGAGCTGCTTGCGCGATCTCATAAAAATGTGAATATCTCTCTACTTGGATGTCATATCGATAAAAAGTTCAATGTGATAGAAACTATACTCATAGATATTCAATTTTGTATGTGGATCATCCCCTAATTCCAAGTATATTGGGAGAAAAGCGCAGCTACATTTGACCAAAATTTCAGCACATTTATGAATGTAACTTGTGATGACCTTTGTCAACTTTTGTTTCACAACTTGTTTGACTTCAAAACGTAATACACGACTATCATATGACTCAAATAACTCATAACATAACCTCCTTATCATGTTAAGCTCCCTAGTATCGCCCCAAAAGTACATGTTATAACATTCCCAACTTGTTGACATTCGACGAAACTTATTTTCTTCAATTTGTTTAGCTTCTAAGCCTTTCAATTCTCTTGGTACTTGTTATCCATGATATAAAAGATTTTTAACCTTCAAGGTAACATAATTAACTTACTTTATGTACTTTCAAAGACGATCACATTTCTGAGCATACATCATTTGACTTATGATGTACCCTCACGTACGAAAACATGGGGTGTAACATCATTCCCCCTTTGGAACATTCGTTCTCGAATGTTGACTGATGCGCTTATCAGTCTCATAACCTATAGCTCTTACGAATTCTTTAATATTGTCCTTGCTATCTAGGCAACTATTCTGTGAATAAATCCAATGTCCAGAGCTTTCCCCCTTTAGGCCTCTTTCTCACACCACGACCTTGTGATTGGAATTCTTCCAATCTCATAACTGTTGCTACCTTCTATCATGCTGCCTATACGACTCTGGCCTTGTATGTGCGCCTATGCGACTCTTCTCTCCTTTTTCCTCCAGCTTTTAGCCTATCTCTAGGCCTCACTTTGTGAACATATACAGAAGTATGATAAGTTATCCCTCTGGGAATCTATAGGTGTACTGAAGTTCTTCACTTGGTACATTGTCGAACTTATGACTATTGATAAATCTTATTTCATATCTTCGGTTATCTATGCTTATGGATTTACTACAACTAGGTTGTAAGGCACCATAAAAATTTACCTAAAATTTGGGGTTTCGTGGTGCCGAGGTAGGCTAATGTATTTGAGGGTTGTAGAAATGGGCCAATTTTGGAGTTTTTTTGCAGTCAACTATGCGACTGCATAATCGTTTCGCGGGCCGCACATCCGTCACACAACCAGCATGAAGATTTCTAGAGTCAGATTCTGCGGACCATTCTGCAGCCGCACATTTGATATACGTGCCACAGACCTAGTGCAGACTGGACCAGACCAGCCCAATTTTTGGGACCGTTTCTGAGGTCCATTTTACGGGACGCAGACCTAATCTACGGTGCACTCTGCGACCGTAGAGTTGAGTTTTGAGGGACCATTTTCTAGTTTTAAAACCCGACCCCATTTTTATAAAACAGCCTTAGGGGTTATTTTATAAGGTTCAAACTGATATTTTAGAGAAGGGGAAAGTGGTCTAGAGTGAGAAGAAGCATTCCTAAGCTATTTATTCATCAATCTTTGATCAAGTCCGGAAGAATTCACAAGGATAACTCACAAGGTCTTCATCCAAGAGGTAAGATTCTAGCCCTAGCGTTCAATTTAGAAATTTGTGTTGGAAATAGGTAATTGGGAAGAAGGTTATGAGAATAAGAGTTGTTATTTATGCATGCATGTACTAATAAAGGTGGTAGGAAGGTTGTGGAGTAATTGTGGGTGGCCTATTGAAGTGAGGATTGATATTGGGGCAAAGGAATCCACCATAGGAGGACCTTGAAACCTTAATGCACACCTAGTACTTGATAAAATGCTCAAATGAACCGAAACCCCGAGTATCTTCCTAATTATGGTTTAAATTTGTCATGTTTCAAATAGATTGAAGTCACTAGGATTTCTTGAACATTGTAGTAATTTAAGGAAGCTCAAGCGAGGTATGTTAGCTAAACTCCTCTTGTAGAATTGACTTCCATGATGTCCTAGTAAGTTACGATCATGATTGGCTCAATTTCTTATGCCTCATGTTCCGAGTCCTTCCTAATAGATTTGATTATTCTAAAGTAAGTGTTGTGTCGAAAGATGTATGTACCCAAAATGTGCTCCAAATATTCCTATCATATCATGATCCTTCCGAGAATGTAATCTAGTATGATCAATGTATCAAAGGTGTTGTGATTCATAAATAATGTTTCAATTGCAAGCTAGCATGCCTAATCGTGGTAGAGAAACTCAATAAGCTTAAGGCTCTTGTTTGCCCATATGTTTACTTAAAGTATTGATTTAAAAATTCTCTTATTGATGATAATCCATGGTAACACCTGAAAGTTATAGGGGTGAGTATGAAATGTGGAATACGGCCTACGTGCCAAGAATTGATATTACAATTGTGGCCACAAGTGCCAACAAAATAGAAAGACGTGTGAAAGATTATGAAATGAGCTGTAAATCCCTTAAATAATAAATCCTTCGGGAGAATCATTTAGTCACCGAGGAAGGGTAGGTCAAATGACCTAACCCCAAAACTACACGTGCCGGTGTAGGAGTGATTGAGGGGTAAATCCCCGTGTTGATGTGATGAGATTGTTTCCCCTTATATGGGATGAGATTGATATGTTGATATATTTCCCCTTAAATGGGATGAGATTACTGCTAGCAAGATATGATGTGACGTCGACCCACACGACATTGTGGTGAGATGGCTTAGCCGATCGGGCTGAGATCGGACGCCATGCCGCAGACATGGTGGTGTTGTGAATTGATGTCTCGGGGTGAGGCTGAGATCGGACTACGTGCTAAAAGCACGGTGGTATATAGCTACTAAAGATCTCCCAACTTAAAAATATTAAAACTTACTTAAAATTTACTTATCTCCTAACTTGTAACCTTAATACTATTGAGGCTCTTATTGATTTCATGTTTCCTTCTCCTTTGATTAAACAAAGCGTTGTGGAGTTGAAGCATAAAATTATTGCGGAACAGGGTGTTTCTGTGGTCCATTATGCGACAACAAAACTGATCTGTAGACCGCAGATCTGCCGTAGAGTGAAGCAGAGAAATGGGCCAATTTTGGAGGTTGTTGTGCGGTCAACTATGCGACCGCATAATCGTTTTGCTGGCCACACATCCGTCGTAGAACCAGCATGAAGATTTCGGAGGGAGATTCTGTGGTCCATTCTGCGGCCGCACATTTGATATGCAGGCCGCAAACCTGGCCGCAGACTGGTCAAAACCAGCCCAACTTTTGGGACCATTTCTGCAGTCCATTTTGCGGGCCGCAGACCTGATCTACGGTGAACTCTGCGATCGCATAGTTGAGTTTGGGGGGACCATTTTTTGGTTTTAAAACCCGACCCCATTTTTATAAAACAACCTTAGGGGTCATTTTACAAGGTTCAAACTGATATTTTAGGGAGGGGGAAAGTGGTCTAGAGTGAGAAGAAGGATTCCTAAGCTATTTGTTCATCAATCTTTGCTCAAGTTCGGAAGAATTCACAAAGATAACTCACAAGGTCTTCATCCAAGAGGTAAGATTCTAGCCCTAGCCTTCAATTTCGAAATTTGGGTTGGGAATAGGTAATGGGGAAGAACGTTATGAGAATAAGAGTTGTTATTTATGCATGTATGTACTAATAAATGTGGTAGGGAGGTTGTGGAGTAATTATGGGTGGCCTATTGAAGTGGGGATTGATTGTGGGGTAAAGGAATCTACCATAGGCGGACCTTGAAACCTTAATGCACACTTAGTGCTTGATAAAATATTCAAATGAGCTGAAACCCCGAGTATCTTCCTAATTATGGTTCAAATTTGTCATGTTTCTAATAGATTGAAGTCGTTAGGATTTCCGGAACATTGTAGTAATTTAAGGAAGCTCAAGCTTGGTATGTTAGCTAAACTCCTATTGTAGAATCGACTTCCATGATGTCCTAGTATGTTGCGATAATGATTGGCTCAATTTCTTATGTCTCATGTTTCGAGTCCTTCCTAATAGATTTGATTATTCTAAAGTAAGTGTTGTGTCGAAAGATGTATGTACCCAAAATGTGCTCCAAATGATCCTATCATATCATGATTCTCTCTAAGAATGTTATCTAGTATGATCAAAGTATCAAAGGTGTTGTGATTCAAAAACCATGTATCAATTGCAAGCTAGCATGCCTAATCGTGGTAGAGAAACTCAATGTTCTTAATGATCTTGTTTTCCCATATGTGTACTTAAAGTCTTGATTTAAAAATTCTCTTATTGATGATAATCCATGGCAACGCTTGAAAGTTATAGGGGTGAGTATGAAATGTGGAATACGGCTGACGTGCCAAGAATTGATATTACAATTATGGCCACTAGTGCCAATAAAATTAAAATATGTGTGAAAGATTATGAAATGAGCTATAAATCCCTTAAATAATAAATTCTTTGGGAGTATTGTTTAGTCACCGAGGAAGGGTAGGTCAAATGTCCTAACCCCGAAATTACACGTGCCGGTGTAGGAGTGATTGAGGGGTAAATCTCCATGTTAATGTGATGAGATTGTTTCCCCTTATATGGGATGAGATTGATGTGTTGAGATATTTCCCCTTAAATGGGATGAGATTACTGCTAGCAAGATGAGATGTGACGTCGACCCACACGACATTGTGGTGAGACGACTTAGTCGATCGCGCTGAGATCGGATGCCATGCTGCGCACATGGTGGTGTTGTGAGTGGATGTCTTGGGGTGAGACATCTTAGCCGATCGGGCTGAGATCGGACTCCGTACTAAAATCACAGTGGTATATCGGTACTAAAGATCTCCCAACTTAAAAATAATGAAACTTACTTGAAATTTACTTATCTCCTAACTGGTCACCTTAATACTGTTGAGGCTCTTATTGATTTAATGTTTCTTTCTCCTTTTACTGTTACTCATTCTATTGAGAGGGTGTTTAGTTTTACATACCAGTACTATTCCATATTTAATAACATCCCCGACACTGCATCTTTAATGGATACAGGTGGTTCCATAGATGGCGGTATTGATCAGTGATAGCAACACACCATCTCCTCAGTTGACTTGGTGAGCCCCATTTCATTTCGGGGTCTTGTATCTCTTGTCCTCTATGTATATTGTTTTGAGGTATAGCTGGAGCCTTATTGCCGGCACCATCATGCTACTCTTTTGTGTCTATTAGAGGCTACGTAGGCATAGTATGGGTGGAACATTTGTTTGGGAAGACAAATTGGAAATGTTATATTTGTATCATATGTTTCCACTTCTAAACTATGAATATGTAATGTAATATTTTGGGGAATCTTGATTGATGTTCTAACGGTAATGAAATTTGGATTATTCATGTAACCTTCTCATTGTCTAATTAATGAAACATATTCTCTCTTTATTCATGGGTGAGTTTGGGTAGAAAGCATTGTACAGGCTTGCTTGACCGGGTTATCTTTGTTGAGCGTAGGTCGCGCTTCTCGAGGTCGGGGCGTGACATAGGTAGGTCATACTATACCATAACTCTTACTTCGGTTTATTATTACCGAGGTCTGCTACCCAACTCCAGGTTACTCTTTTGCTGCTTATCCTATATGTATAAATCTAAGTCCTTCAATGCTTCTTCATTACTGTTCATCTTAATAATGACGACCTAAACTCATCTCATACTTTGTAAATTTTATCTATCCATTGTTGATTCACCTTAATGGTTATCCACAATCTACCACTGATAACTTGAACCCTCTTACGTCATACATTATCACTAGGGCTCACGATGCATCAGGGAACATTTGAAGTGATTTTCCTGATCCATCCAGGGAAGAAATTATACTTCAATAACCGTATTTTATAGCATCCCAATGTGATTCATCTTATGGGGGTATTCTAATCATATGCAATTCATGAAATCCCTTTTCTTAAAATCATTACACAATCAAAGGCCTATACGTCATCCTTTTATCTATCACTATTACACCCGTATTCTACTACCAAGGCAGCGTTTCATCTCTTCTAATTGCTCCTAGACTTAGACTCCTCTGAGTTCATTCAGACTGTACCGAGATTTCTATTACTTAGTGAAACCATCCGCTCTCTTGTTTTGATGGGTTTAATCTCGAGGACTTACATATTCTCGTCACCTTCTCACTCATATTTTCTTATACTTACTCCTATCTACCTAAAACCTTTTTGATTTACGATAGATTATCTTCAAACCTACACATATCTATTTATACTGCTCGCAACCTTCCTTCAATTTGCTAGCACCATAGATTTCCTTTCGTGCCTTCTCAATTGCCTTTAAAGGTAAGCAATTACTTTTCCTGGTCGTTCTACCATTTGTTGCATGAATACGTGGCTTAACTTATTGCCCATGAATACTGGAATTTCCTGTAACTCATATGATCTCAAATATCACCTTTGATTTTTCTTTCTGTTCATTAGCCACGATAGGTGCCACTTTCTTATAGAGTGCATACAATATTGTAGTGAGACTATTGTTACAAGACCATTTCTTCTTCGAGTCACTATGTTTAGGTTGAAGCCTTCTTCCTTATTTCCTCACCTAGTCTTTCGTTGTCGTACATATGGGGGACCTTCTGACTCTTGTAAAGCTGCGAGCTTATTACATCATATACGTGACATAATTTTTGATGTTCTTGCTCACCTATAATTATCCCTAGTTACTTACCTCCGTGCCCTTGTGCCCGTAGGGTTGCTTCTGAACTCAAATTTTTGTATGTCTTCTCAGTGGCACCGTCTTTTATTTTCGTAACACTTATACGGTACCTTTAACAACCCCAACTCCTATATGAATATTTCTCAAGGATCACGATGTCATCATATTTGCGAGACTGAATTCCCTATTTTGGGTTTTACTATGTTTATTTTGCACAATCTGCTGATTTGTCTATTTCCTCTTGTCTAGGAAATAACTAGACTCTTCCTGAATCAACTACTAGCTACTAACTACCCGTTGGTCCATTCTCATATCTATATTCCGTGTAATCTCTCTTGGGATATGTCCTTTGTCTTAAGTTATCTTTCGCACTGGCTCCTGATGTATCAAGTGTTCATTCGCACTTATTTATCAATAACATCCTGGACGGGAAATCTTATTGCCTTTCCCTAGCGTCGTGATTGCATAATGTTCTAGAGTCGCGACATATCTGTAGGATCAGAATAAATGCAATCTCACCCCTTTTGCCTTTTTACAACATTCTTCCTTTACCATTCCATAGTTACCTAAACCACTTAACTCAGACTTAATACCACATCACACCATCTCCCCCCCCTTAGTGGAGTAATAAGATTTAGTGCTATGACGATCTACCTATAGATGTTTTACCTTTTCATCGTTGGCATCTTTTCACATCATTAATGACCCTTACTCGCCTTACGGTAACCCTTCTGTACCAGGGATAACTAAACTCCTTATGCACAAGGGTGACACATAGTGTAACTAGTACAGTTAGTCCTTTAAGCTTAACTCTACTCACGGTGCTTGCTTTAGGGAAGCGTCTTCCTGAATGAACTTTAAAGGTTATTATTTTGTTTCCCATTCTATGATTGCTCGAACTCTACCTCTAAAATTATCACGATGCCGACTATTACCAAATTTTCTGATCCCTAATTCATGTTCGGTTTATCTTGTTCACTAGCCCATACTTATTCTATTACTCCGGGGGTCTAACTTAGCCTTCTCGTTATCACGTTCGAGTCACCAATTCATTTCTCAAAATGAGGATATGACTTTATGGCTTATATAGTTTTATTGTCTGAAGGCTTGTCACCTCTTGTTTTTTTCATTCACTTGACTATAGACTCTGTCATTCTGTCATATTTTGATTTAACGTTATCACTGATTTATCACATCTTACTCATAATGCTTCATTTACTCTATTCTTATTCTCTGGCTAATATTTCTGTCTATCACTTTATTCTAAAAACATGAACAAAACGTTCATTCACTTTTAGCTCCCCTAGCTTCATCTCACTAGCCCTTCGGGACCCCTAACATTCTCTCTTTTTTTACTAGGGGCGGGAGTCATACTAAGGTAAATATTTATCCCTTCTAAGATTCCACTGCCTATCTTCTAAAATTTTTGAACATTTTAGTATTCATATCTAACTGTACTATTCTACAGTGCATCATTTGGGTGTCTCACAAGGAGATCTATTACCACGTTTGCATCCTTCGGAAGTGTTAGCTAATGATAACATTCCATTCACCATTTTGGGTTACTCTAACCCCAGCTGGATCCTGATTTCCCATTCCTCTCATAAACTATATATGTTAGCTCCCATAGGGCATAGCTGAGATAGATATGGCCAATTGTATATATCTCTGTTACTATTGAAAGTAACTCAGAATGCTTATATTTCTTTGCCTGGATTGCAAATACTGATAATCTTCACTAACTGGGTACCTCGTACCCTTCTTCACCTTGCTTCTTTTACTTGTTGAAACTTGTATCTACCTTCTAATACTCTAATTGCTTTTTACCATATGGGTGGATAGATATTCATACCTTAGGGGTCGTTATCAAGAAGCTTACACGTCTTAGTACACACATGATCTTCTGAAGACCTCACATTTACTCATTATAAGTATGATGCAGAATTGAGTTCCTCTAACTCAACTCTTCCACAACGACCTTCAATCTCTTACCAACTATCTTTCTGGATGTAGGTATCATTGTATTATGAATAAAATAGAATTTAGGAGTTTGAATTCTTACAACTGAGCTCTACTACACGAGCTAGAGTAGGAAGAAAAAGTGACAATCCAAAATGCCCTGTAGTCTCCTGCTTATAATTGTGGTGCACAACACACCCATAAACAGGACTCTACTAGACACGGCTTGTAGACTCTTGAGGACAGAACTGCTCTGATACCACTTTTGTCACGACCCAAACCGAAGGGCCACGACGGGCACCCGGTGCCTAACTCAACCGAGTATAACGTATCCTTCTTATCATACTATCATGGGTAAATGAGCCGAAAAGGACATCATGAGATAACCAAAATTAAACATAAGAGAATACTCAACATAGGATGACCCAACATCGTATACAAACTTATACATGTGACATACAGGCCTACAAGACCGAAATGATCATTTGTACACTCAAAACATAGGCCGACAAGGCCATACGATCATCCATATACATGACATATGTCAATAAGCCACTAAGAGTACATAAACTTCATAAAGGATGGGACAAGGCCCCGCCATACCAATCAATACATCTCCAAAGCATACTGACCAAATATGCAACTCCAGAGTAAGTGGAGTGCACCAAACCTTCCGCTGAGCTGATAGCCTACTAAGACGACTGTCAACCTGTCTATTGGGACATGTGGGCATGAAATGCAGAATCCCCAGGAAAAAGGGATGCTAGTACAAATAATGTACCGAGTGTGTAAGGCATGAAAAGCAGAATATAAAAGACATGAAAAAAATATGGAGAAAAAGGACTCAACCTGTAAGTCTGAATAGCTAAGTGAATCATGAAACCTTTATAGTGTCATGTATATGCATATAAATGCGATATCATGCATAGGTATATGCATACATAACATCCTCAAGCCTCTGAGGGCATCCCATCATATCATATCGGCCTCAGTGGGCGAAATCATCAACGTATACTAGCTGATCAGGTGGTGGTGCGTATATAACGTCATAACCTTTCCCCATATCCTATATACTTATAATATACGTGTATATAATGCCATCTAGTTATGGTTCAATATACATGTGTAAGTTAATGCAATGCATAAGAAAGTAAGTCGATAAGATATCTCGGAATGTCATAAGATCAATATGCCTTCGGTTAATATCATCAAATAAACTTTATCAACTTACGTATTTTCTAAGACCCATGAACAGACGATATAATAATAGGTCACATGGGGAATCAAGAACATAGGCACCCCTAGTACTTCTATGAATTGAGTCATTTGTGAAAGTTGCGTGTTTGCTCGTATCGTTTGTATCATATGGATCATGCCAAAAGAAAAGATGGGATAGCCTTAACATACCTTATCATAGTCTGTCAAATGACCATGTTGAACTCGTCTCATCGCACTTTAATCGACAACAATGATAATAATACTATCGTTAAGCTACAAATGATGCAACTATCGTACAACGAATGATAAGCTTATTTTATATTAAAACGGACAGCATCTCCCCTGTTTTTCTTGCTTTCCCCAAGTCCATCAAAATAACAAGAGCACATACAACCTTCAACTATATAGCTTCAGAACCACAACACACCCAATAGCCCAACAACACCAATCAATCTACACAACAACAAGTGCACAAATGTCACCAATGAAACTACTATTTGACACGACGAGCGGCAAGCTTGGATTGGAACCAAAACCCAACTCTTTTTCCCATCTCCTCTGTATGTACAACACCATCAACAAGTCCAGCATATAAACATATATATTGACATGACATTCCAACCTTATATCCATCATAAAAGTAATATCAAACAAACCAACAAGATATAACAACAACATGGACAACTTTTAGGTATTGTGTGGTTGCTTCTTCTCCTATTTACAACATCATCAACATACTCAACATAA
The DNA here is from genome assembly GCF_000715075.1 of Nicotiana tabacum. Lineage (NCBI taxonomy): Eukaryota > Viridiplantae > Streptophyta > Magnoliopsida > Solanales > Solanaceae > Nicotiana > Nicotiana tabacum. The sequence goes on along the minus strand of NC_134091.1, from coordinate 74,089,745 downwards.
TGACAAGCATAACTACAATAAGAACATTATAACTAATCTATTCCTCACAATTTCCAGCCATATGAAGTCATATACACAACTCCAAAATAGTCCAATAAGAGACAACAACTTCTTATAGAACTTCATGTTCTATCTTGTAATTCTTCATCCAAATAACTTAACCAACATATAGATAGCTTAAGCCCAATAAATAGGGTGTTATACATAACTTAAATAATCAGAAACAACTCGAACCAAAGCTTCCCTTATTTTACAAGCACCCTTAAATACATCACAACAGCATAGTGACTCTATTCTTCACTTAAGCTAATAGTTGAGGCTAGGTTTAGGTAAACCACCTTGGATTCGACTTGGAACCTTGGAGAACTGTTAGAAAAACGTTGAGAGAGTTTGGGAACTGTCCTTGGTCGAAAATGACCAAAAATGAGCCGTCCAACTCCTTTAAAATGTTCAAGGGTCGTCCACCGCCTAAGTGGGTCCCATTGGGAAGTGCTTGCGCGGTCTCACGAGAACGTGAATATCTCTCTACCCGGATGTCGTATCGACAAACGGTTTAGTGTGATAGAATCTAGACTCAAAGATATTCCATTTTGTAGGTGGAGCATCCCGTAATTCCAAGTATATTGGGAGAAAAGCGCAGCTACATTTGACTTAAGTTTCTGCACATTTATGAATGTAACTTGTGATGACCCTTGCCAACTTTTGTTCCACTACTCGTTTGACTTCAAAATGTAATACACGACTATCATACGACTAAAATAACTCATAACATAACCTTCTTATCACGTTAAGCACCCTAGTATCGCCCCAAAAGTACATGTTATAACATTTCTAACTTGTCGACATTCGATGAAACTTATTTTCTTCAATTTGTTTAGTTTCTAAGCCTTTCAACTTTCACGCCCCGACTTCAACCAAGATAACTCAGTAAAGCAAGCCTTCCATATACTTTCTACCCGACCTTACCCATGATCAATATAAGAATCAATAACAAGAGATATATGTGAGAAGAATAAAGTGTTCCACATATATTTTCCATTACTCAAAGGAGACTCATTTAAAATTTACAAAATATTACAAGTTCATAATTGTGGGAGAAAACATGTTTTTCCAAATACCAATGCTTCTAGTTCATTAACCAACATTAAACACCACCCACAACATATTACGGAGCCTCTAAGTACAACAGAAGAGTAGTATGGATGTGCCATCGATAAAGCCCCGGCTATACCTCAAAACATAAAGTACAACGTCAAGTGACATAAAGCCCAGGACAGAGTAGGGCTCACTAAGACCTGTTGAATATAGAGTAACTGCTAACGAAGATCAATGCTGCCCGCTGATGAACCACTTGCATCCATTGAAGAAGTAGCGCCCCCAGTAAAAGGGATGTTAGTACACGTGGGATAGTACTAGTATGTGAAGCTAAATATCCTCTTTAGAAATAGAATCCCAATATAAGAATGGGAAAACCATGGAAGCAACAAGTAAAAATCAATGATATCCAAATGTCAAGTTATAACATAATAATTTTAAAGTACGAAAAAAATATTATTTTTGGCAGGGAGATCATTAGCACCTATATACCATCATGTTTTAGCACGGAGTCCGATCACGGCCCGATCGGCTAGGACGTCTCACCAAAGACTTCCAATCACAATTGCAATCACAGTCACAATCAGAATCACAATCACAATCATAGTCACCACCATGTACGCATCATGGCATCCGATCTCGACCCGACCGGCTAGGCCATCTCACCACAATGCCGTATGGATCGACATCACCCTCTGCTAGCAATCATCTCATGCCGATCAAGGGGAATATTATCAACTCATCAATCTCATACCATTTAAGGGGAATATTCTCAATCATAATCACAGCCACCACCATGCGCACGGCATGGCGTCCGATCACGGCCCGATCGACTAGGCCATCTCACCACAATGTCGCGTGGATCGACATCACCCTCGACTAGCAATCATCTCATCCCAATAAAGAGAAATAATCTCAACACATCAGTCTAGGGATTTACCCCTCAATTCCACCTACACCGGCACGTGTAGTTTCAGGGTTAGGTTGTTTCAACCTACCCTTCCTCGGTGACAAACGATACTCCCAAAAACATTTTTGTTTTGCACACAAAGAAAACGGAAATAAAAATGCATTCACCTCGTAACCTTCCTCACCATATATAGCCTCCTTGGTACCTTCAGCCATTCACAACATCATTATATCCTTGGCTCTCTTGGCCATATGTATGATTCTTCATTCATGGCACGTTGGCCGTATTTCATATTCCACACTTTCGTTTCTTTACTTTCAAGGATCATCATCAGAGACATCAACACACAGAATATTCCGGAAGTCATAACTTTTGACTTCATTAGTAACGAAGGCTTTAAACACAATAGATTTATTTCCACAGAAATGGAGCAAAATGATTGGCAATCGAAGCACAAGTTAAAATCATAAACGAGTGACACCCCATTTATTATTGACATACTTTTTCCCCAAAAGGTCAATACACAATTTTAGCTAATGAATATGTGAGAATTCAAAACATGTTAGAAATACTTGCAAAGCATAGCATAGTGATTAACAATTGAAAGAGGGCTTCAAGTTATATGCATTAATTAACACAACTACATTTGAACACGACTTGAGTACATAAGCTTTAGGTAATTATATTTTCAGAGTCAATTTGGAGCAGTTGAATCGAGGCTCATTTCATAATATTTCACACATCATTTCATTTCATTAGCACCATTGGCCACAAGCATAACTTTCATTCTTGGTACGGTGGCCACACTTTATATCTCCAACCCACTTCTTTCAATTTTAAGCGTCTTTATAGATTATCAACAACAAAGCATTCCTAATCAAGATTTTAGGTGCACATATAGGCAATTAAGAGTCTTAAGTACATTGAGTTTTCTCACACGATTTGGCATCATAACTTTTATTTGAAACACGACTCAAAGCCATAAAATTTTAATACACATATCATACTTGAACACATTCCCGAAGGATAACATAATGTGATAGGAGCATTTGGAACACATATCTTTCGACAAAAAACTTATTCGGAATAGTCAAATTTATAAGGAATAACTCGGAACATGAGAAATAAGAGCTTGGCCCTTCATACTTGAAACTTACGAGAACACCGAGGGATTCGATTCTAAGAGAAGTTTGGCCAACATACCTTGATGGAGCTTTTGGGTGATACTAAAACCTCCCACTACTCTTACAACTTCAATCTACATCAACATAATTCAATTGGACCAATATTAGTAAAGAATTCCATGTTTTAGGTCGTTTTGGCATTTTATCAAACACCTAGAGTGCATAGCATTCAACTACCTCTAGTAATGATATTTCTTCATCCAATAATCCCTCCTTCCCACCAACAAGAGATACTACAACATCCTTTGTCCACTAACTACTTCTTAGCACCACTATAGTCAACAATGAACTCACATCGACCAAATGTTTACTAATTAACTCATTACAAAATCTCTACAACACCCAATAATCTAGGTTAAGCACTTATGGCTTCCAATCAGCATCCCATAAGTGCTAGCACTTATTTCTTGCTCATATATTCACTAACAGTCCATGCATGTAGGTTTAAGGTTGAAAGATTACCTCTTGTAGACAAAATCTTAAAAGTCAACTTTTGGGGTGTTCTTGAGATTTTGAAGAAATCCTATAGAATCCAATCAAAACCTTGTTATAAGTAGTGATTGAGAAGTGAAATCATCATAAAAACACACTTAAAAACTTACATTAAGTGTGTATTGGAAGCCTTGGCCGAATGGGTGATGAAGAGAAAACCCCTAGTCTTAAAATCCTTTTATTTTTCTCTCTCCCCTCTCAGGTATTAATAGGCCTAGGTACATTATTTTTACACTGGTGCTATACATGTGCTATAAGGCTTTAGCTTACTGGTTTGCTAAAATTTTCTGCTTCCCTCTTGTGTTATAGCTGCGCTATTGGGAGATAGCTCATTGTATTTCTTTTAGTTTTAATTTTTTGATATTAGCATCCAAGTGTTCCCCATTATTACAACACTCAAGAATAATAAAATAATTATCCCCAAGTATCCAAATAACTTTATCATCTCCAGTAATTTCTCATGTAGTTCGGGTCTAAATTAAATTATTTTCCCAAGCTCGAAATTGCTCCAGTTAGCTATAGAAATTCACGGGGCCTTACACATTAGCCTACCTCGGCACCACAAACCTCGAGTTCTTGGTAAATATTTTATGGGGCATTACATCCTCCTCCACTTAGAATCATTCGTCCTCGAATGAGGAGTAGAGACCGCCCAAAACACCCAACATAACTTATCTCTTCTTTCACTCATCACAAGCCCCCAAATTTTGACTAACTCCCAAATGTTTCAGAAATTTTGGCAGAGTCTCCTTTGTAATTGGCCTATCCACCTGCCAGAGAATCACCAAAACCACTCCTAACAACACATCCACAACTCAACAAAGCATCACAATATACAAATAACACAAATTTCAACATTACCGACATTACATTATCAAAAGTCGCATCTAGACATGAACTGTACATATTTGAATCATGACACATAGAAAGTACCTTTCGAGTCACAACTATTTGCTATACAAACAAGTGCAAATATTTTCTTTCCACAATACACTCGTCCTTCGAGGTGACCTCTTCGACATATAGACTGCGCCATAGCACTTGACGGAGGTAATCTCAACTCCCGGGCTTATCTAACAAGGATGAAAATTTGGTACCTCTCAGAAAATAATTATCCATTAACTTCACCTTCAATAGCTTCCACCGGAACGATAGACAGTGGATTTACAACTACCTTCTTTGACATAGACACATGAAGCACCGGGTGCATGTTTAATAACAATGGGGGAACATCATTCTCATAGTTTGACCTATTTCCTTCAAGATTCTATAATGCCCAATGTGAACTACACCTTACTTCACCTTCCTTAACAACTCACATAATATCTTCATGGAGAAAATCTTGAGAATAACCCGTTCACTTTCTTCAAATCTAAATCTCTACGCCGAACACCTAAACTAAACCTTTGGCGACCTTCAACAATTATTCTAAGATGTGCTAGAATGAATATGACCATAAAGTTTCCTACCTAATATGTTTGATCATGGGATGATGCTTCTTCTTTGACATGTTTGAACCTTCAACCCCCATAGGTTTACTATAAATAGGAACAATGAGGTTTCGAGTTTGAGCCGGAATTATTCAAGAATCCATCAAGGTGCTGAGCAGGGCATTTGAGGAGGTAATATCCTAAGAGATATGAAGGTTACTACCAATAGCGCTGACATGGTTAATCATTGTGATGACATCATCGATTTAATAAATGAGGCATAGAGTTTCCTAGTAGGCATTGATAATGTGTGAACCATGTACGTGATCTTAAGATGTAAAAGAAGTGATTCGTGTTAGACATGTGATATATGGGAGGCATGATCGGGAGGATAAAGATGTTAGCTTCAATTATTCTTGGAAGATTATGAGTTATGAAAGGGACAATAACAATTTTTTTATTCCATATGTGCCTTGTTCGGAAATAGTAAGCCTTAAGGAGAAATAACCAAGTATGTGACACCAGTCGCCTCCTAGAGTGTAGGGGAAATCAGTTTAACTTGAAAGGAGAAGATTCTTGCACCATGAATGTGATAGGGTTGTCAAAATACATGAAGTCACATTACGCTCTTAACAGTATTTGACATAAGGAATCTATGCCACAAGCCCACGAGGTTGAAAAAGAGGTTGAACACTTGTGAGATTATTATCATTCTGACAGCTTAACCTTCCCCAATAGATGATCCTCTATAAGAGGACTAGAAATACGACAAACTAGTCTTTCAAATCAATATGCTCATGATATGTGCCAAAATCTGAAACATCCACCTGAAGTGGGGAGGAAACGGTCGCGGTAAGGCTACTTAACTTCAACCATACACGAGTGAAACCACGTAGCTAGGACATCCTAATATTGAGATGAAATCCTACATTGGTTAGAGAGTTTCTAATGGCTAATACGATGCTCTGAGGAGAAAGGCAAATGACAAACCCCTACCCACCTAGGGATGTGGAATGTTCATAATGAGTTCACCACGGGTTTTGTGACTTGGAAAGTACCCAGATATAAATGAAAGATGGGAAAAACATGAGAAACAGACATGATGCAATGATAACCCCAAAAGTGCATTCGGTCTTGACGGAGAGCCTATTAAGGATTCTTATGAGAAAGGAAGTGTTACAGCAACATATGGAAGGATGTGATCTCTCATGGTTATCCAAAAAGTGTCGGGAAACTAGAACAATGAATTTAGTAACTAAGGAAACAATCATAACACATTGTAGAGGTGTAAAGAGAAAATGAACATTTGTTAGGAGCTGGACATGTTTCTACTATAATAAATCTCAAGCTACAATACCAGGTTATGTCATGGGCAGCTATAACACTAGGAATAAAGTGAGTTACTTACTGAGGTATGATCTAGGTGGATTGAAAGTCATACTGAGATGGGCAACCAAAAGATCTTCCTATGATGAATTTGTGAAAATCCAAAATTTCAGAGAGACTTTATGCGGACAAGTGACCACTTCATTTGACATGCACACATATGATAGGTGTTGAGACATGCTCTTATGTTATCTTACTTGATACGGGATCCACTTATTCATATGTGTCATCTTACTTTGCTCCGTATTTGCACATATCTCGTGATTCTTTGAGTTCTCCTATTTATATGTCTACGCCGGTGGGAGATTCAATTATTGTGGACCATGTGTATCGATCGTGTTTAGTTGTTATTGGTGGTTTTGAGATTAGAGTTGATTTATTGTTACTTAGTATTGTAGAGTTTGATCTTATCTTGGGCATGGACTGGTTGTCGTCCTATCATGCTATTTTGGATTATCACGCCAAGACTGTGACTTTGGCTATGCCAGGTTTACCACGGGAGGGGTGCATTAGATTATGTTCTTAGTAGGGTTGTATCATTTCTAAAGGCTCAGTGGATGGTTGAGGAGGGGTGTGATGCTTATCTAGACTTTGTGAGAGATTTCAGTGCTGATACTCCTACCGTTGAGTCAGTTTCGGTAGTGAGAGACTTTCTAGATGTATTTCCAACGGATCTTCTGGGCATGCCACCAGATAAGGATATCGATTTTGGTATTGAATTGTTGTCGGGCACTCATCCCATTTATATTCCACCATATCGTATGGCCCTAGTGGAGCTGAAGGAGTTAAAGGAGCAGTTTCAAGAGTTTCTTGATAAGGGTTTCATTCGGCCTAGTGTATTGTCGTTGGATGCTCCGGTCTTGTTTGTGAAGAAGAGGGATGGTTCTATGCGCATGTGTATTGATTATTGGCAGTTTTGATTCCGTCTGAAGATATAAGAATCTCGACTAGATCCAAGTTAGGGTTTCTATCCCAAAGAGGTATGTTGAGCTAAGATCCTCTCATATAGTCTTTTACTCTTTCAGTTCATGTTCTAAAATTTGCTTTCACGACCAAGAAATTTGTGAAGTGCCATATTTCCTGTTAAAAGGTTTTAGCTTTCATGAAAACTATTACATTTATTTTATGTTTCCAAATGTAATGAGATAAATGTTAAAGCTTTCCATGAATGTATTTTGTGGCCATTGAGTCAAACCATGAAAGAAATTATTTGTTTGGACAAAGGAGCCAGAAGTAACAAAATGAAAAAGAGAAATTTTAGGAGTCTTGTTATGTAATCAAGAAGGTATAGGCCAAATGTGCCAAATACCCGAAGCTCATGTGTCGGTATAGGTGTTACATCTCGCAATTTCGTACATTAAAGTTTCGTCTTCAATTAATTGACGTAGACTCGGGGGTGTGATTTTCTTGAGGTTCTAAGCATTTATGCTATTTATAACAAGCAATAAGTGCCGTGAAAGATAAAGGGTAAACGAATCAAAGAAAATGAGTTTCGTTGAAGGTTGTTGATTTGGGATAAAATACAGTACGAGCCATAATACCCGGTATTTATGGACTAGTGCCATACAAGGTACTACATGACCATGATAGTAAGGTGTACAAGGTATGTTAAAAGTGAGTAGTATTTTAAGTAAATTGAGATAATTCTTAATAATGTGGATAATTGGTTAATTATTGGGTAGTGGGATATTACCTAATTAATTAAGGAATTATTGGATAAGGTTAATTCCACTACGTGGCAGCCACCCCCCACCCCCTTCAAATTAAGTGACTCATAAATCTGGTTGAAAGGTGGCAAACTAAAATGTTAAATACAAGACACTACATTCTTTTATGTGTAAAGACATACTTAGAAGCTTAGCATTTTGGCTTTATTTGGCCTTTAGATGTTCAAGTAAGTAATCTTATAATGTTCTTCCTATTACAAACATTACAAAACAGACATTAGAATATATGAAGAGAATTCATAACATTTTCCTACTATAATACCAAAATAACCCATGATGGAGCACTTGATTTCATAAAATCTTAAGCAACGTGAGATTTTGCGATTCTAAGGGAGTACGGTACAACCTTTCTCAAGAATATCATACGGTTTTTTTCCTACTCCATGTATGTTAAGGCTAAGCTCTTTCTTCATGTTGGCATGATCTCGTAATTACATATGTTTGATAACGAGGCATAAAGTGAAGTTCATACTCCCGAATTTATATACATTATCCTAGTCTCATAAATTATAGTATTCTCTATATCGGGACTTCATATTTAATTGAGTATTGTCTTCTTCCAATCAAGAGATCAGAGAGCCTATATATATAGTATTATAGTATTTTCATTACCATCGAGCTATAATCGATGGGCAGGCCCCTATTGGGCAACCTCTGATCAGATGGTAAGTTATATACCGAGCCTACTGTGGCTGAGCGCCTATGAGCGAGCCCAGTTGACCGAGATACAGAGCCTAGTATGGCCAAGCGCCTATGAGCGAGCCTACTATGGCAAAGCAGTTGTATATATACCGAGCCTTATAGGGCTGGACAACTATTTTACTTACTATATTGAGAGAGTTGAGTCAGTATCAGCAGGTAAGCATATATTTAGATTATCTGTGACTCCCAGTTATTATATTACCAGTTCAGTTTTATCTTTCAGTTATTTTATTGCCTTGCATACTCGGTACTTTATTTTGTACTGACGTCCCTTTCTTTGGGGATGCTGCATTTCATGCGTGCAGGTTCAGATAGACAGGCGGGTAGACCTCCTCAGTAGGTGTTGCCCGAGTTCAGCTTTATCGGTAAGCTCCATATCCTTCAGAGTTACCGGGTCTAGGAGTTTTGTGTACATCTTGTGTATATATGTATAAAGGTTATGAGTAGGTCGGAGCCCTGTTCCGATCACGGTACATCCATCAATAGAGGCTTGTAGACATAACCTATTTTCATGCCCCAAAATCAAGGAGCGCGACCGGCGCTCAACCGAGTGAACCCGACCGCGCAAGCCTATTAGATTCCTTCTACCCAAACTCATTCATGAATAAAGAGAATATATATTTTCCTTAATTAAACAATAAAGTGGTCATGTTTGTAATTACCAATTTCTTACCATAAGTTTCACCATTTTTAAAGTCTCAAATGAACAAGTAATACAACCACAACATAGCATAGTTTGTCTTTCCCAGCACCAATACACAAGCCACACCATGTCTACGGAGCCTCTATAGATAAAGAAGAGTACAATGATAATGCCGCCAACAAGGCCCCGGCTATACCTCAAACAGAATACACAAAGTACAAAAGATTCATGACCCCGGAATGAAGTGGGGCTCACCAAGTTAGTTGGGAAGAAGGTGCACTGCTATCACTGACCAATATCTCCTGCTGTAGAACCACCTGCATCCATTGAAAGATGCAGCGCCCCCAGCAAAAGGGACGTTAGTACTGTCGAATAGCACTAGTATGTATAACTAAACACCCTCTCAATATAATGACAAATAATACAAATAAGATTACCATAATATCAATGAAAGCCTTAATTAACATCAAACCTCAATTTAGGATCAAGACAGTGTTCAAATTAATTTCCATATCTCACATTGGGAGGTTTTTAGTATCGATATACCATTGTCCACAATACCAGTACCATTATTCACCATACGAATACCACTATTCACAATACCATTATTCACAAAACCAGTACCACCGCATTCTTAGCACGGAGTCCGATCATGACCCGATCAGCTAGGCTATCTCAGTAGAGACATCAACCACAATTTCTCTCAATTTAATACCACCGTCTTTAACACGGAGTCCGATCACGACCCGATCGGCTAGGCTATCCATTAGGGACATCGACCACAATCACAATTTCAATTACAATTTCCAGCACAATCACCACCATGTGTGCGGCATGGTATCCGATCACGACCCGACCGGCTAGGCTGTCTTATTTGAGACATCAACCATTATATATCAATCATCGCATTTCATAATACTTTCACATCTTTTCATTTCATTGGCACTAGTGGCCATAATTATAAGATCATTCTTGGCATGTTGGCCATATTCAGTATTTCATGCTCACATTATCAATTTCAAATATCCTCCTCATCATCAACAACAAACACAATTTAAATCAAAGTGTGTAGTACACATGTGATCAATTTAGAGTCTAATGCACATAGAGATATTTCACAAACTTTGGCATAATAGCCTTCATTTGAACTTGACTTAAAGTCGAAACATTATTAATGCACAACCCATATTTTAACACATCCTCAATTGGTAACATAACATGAATAGAGCATTTGGGATGCTTGTTGAACATATATCTTTCAACCCAATCTTACTCGAAATAGCCAATTTCATAATGAATCAGTCGGGACATACATAATTTACATGAATATCGTGGAATTCAATTCCGAAATTCTTAGCAACTTCAATCTCTAGGATGAATACCTAGTGAGCTTCCTTTCTTAATCTTCCAAAACTTGAGCAAGAATTGAAGAAATATTATTGAAGAACACCTTCTCACTCTAGGGCACTCTCTCTCACTCTAAAATATCAGATTATGTCTAAAAAGATAGCCCAAAGAGTGTATTTAACGAAATAGGGTCGGGTTTTAAAAACCCAAAAATGGAGCTACAGAACAAGGTATGCGATCGCATAACCGATATTCGGACTGCATATCGGTCACATAATTGGTTATAAAATAGCCAAAAGAACTGTCTGTGTATGCGGTCACTATGCGGTCGCATAGTCGACCGCATAGTTGCTTCCAACTGACCCAACTAACTGCCTCACTCTGTGGCCATTATGCGGTCCGCAGAGTGGTTCTGCGATCGAATAATAGACCGCAAAAATGCACTTTTCCGCCAAATATTTTCCTTTACTTTCCGATGTATTGTTCAACCCAAAACATGTAAGCCTAGTCCGGCACCATGAAACATTATTTTTTTTGCAAACTTTACCGGGCTTTACACTTAAGTACTTCGAAATTTTTCGGGGTGTTACACCTGTCAGTTAGTACAGTATGTTGGGCTCATAGGCCTCGTATGTATATTTTGTTGGTTTGTCAGCTGCATTAGTCATGACGGCCTTGCCGGCCCAGCTTTATATTGATGTTTAGTCAACGTTGGTTACCATTCAGTTTTATATTTTGCTTCGCAAATTGTCTTGCAATGTGGCCCATGGCCAAAGTATGACATTATATGTTCAGATTCGCTTAGTCGCAAGGGTGAGGCAGCAGGTGCTAGTCTCGCCCCCTAGGTTCGGGACGTGACAATTCTGTAGGCCGCAGAAGCATTATGCGATTGCATATGCGACCGCAGATCTACATTGGGGCTTCATTTTTCTATTTTTTTTAACCCGACCCTATTTCGATATACAGTCATTGAAGACCATTTGTAAGGTAAAAACCTAATATTTTTAGAGAGAGGAAGTGCCATAGAGTGAGAGGGAAAGTTCCAAAGATTACTGTCCATAAATTATTGCTCAAAGTTGAATAATTCACAAGGAGAAACTCACAAGTTCTTCATCCAAGAGGTAAGGTTACATGTCCTAGTCTCAATTTTGAATTTGGGGTAGAATATGGTTAATGAGATGTGTGATTCTTGGCTGTGAGAGTGTATCTATGCATGCATGTACAATCATGAGTTGTGGGAAGGTAGTTGATCTCAAATGGGTAGACCTTGGGTTGTGGGGCGAAGGAAATCCACCATAGGAGAAGCTAGAAATCATAATGCCCACCTAGAATTTGATAAAATGCTCAAATGAGCTCGAAACATGAACTCCTTCCTAATTTGTGTTCAATCTTGATATATCTCTAAATAGATCAAAGTTTCTAGGACTTCTGGAACTGTGTAGTGAATTAAGGAAAGCTCAAAGCGAGGTATGTTGGCTAAACTTCTCTTTTAGAATTGAACCACACAATGGCCTTGTAATACCCGTGTTGTTCATTTTAAACGATTATTCCGAATAAGCCTTATGTCAAAAGATATATGCGTTCAATATGTATTCCAAATGTTCTTGTTATGTTGAGTTACTATTTGAGAAGCTGATTTAAGCATGGGCCGTGTGTTAATATGTTATGACTTGAAAACATGATTCTAATGAAAGCTATCATGTTGATTTGTATAAAAGCACTTGTGCCTAAGACCCTTAATTTCTCAAATGTGTACTTAAAGTCTTGAATAAAAATGTTTGTTGTTGACGATCTGTGTTAATGTATGAAAGTGAAACAGTAAGTAAAATAAATTAAATACGGCCAACGTGCCAACAATGATATTACATTTGGGGCCATTAGTGCCAATGAAACAAAGAGGCGAGAGCAAGATGTTGAAATGAGTTGTGAATCCTTTTAATAATAAATACTTAGGGAGTGTCGTTTAGTCACCGAGGAAGGGTAGGTCAAAATAACCTAACCCCGAAACTACACGTGACAGTGTAGGAGTGATTGAGGGGTAAATCCTTGTATTAATGTGATGAGGTTGTTTCCCCTTATATGGGATGAGAATGATGTGTTGAGATGTTTCCCCTTGAATGGGATGAGATTATTGATAGTGAGATGTGATGTGATGTCGACCTACATGGCATTGTGGTGAGACGGCTTAGCCGGTCGGGCTGAGATCGGACGCCATGTCGTGCACATGGTGGTATTGTGAGTGAATGTCTCGGGGTGGCTTAGCTGATCGGGCTAAGATCAGACTCAGTGCCAAAAACACGGTGGTGTATCGGTTCTAAATATCTCCCAACTTAAAAAGATTAAAACTTATTTGAAATAAACCTTTCCCCTAACTTGACACCTTGATGATGTTGAATCTCTTAATGACTTCATGTTTCCTTCTCCGTTTACTGTTATTCGTTCTAATGAAAGGGTGCTTAGTTTTACATACTAGTACTATTCCATATGTACTAACGTCTCTTTTGCCGGGGGCACTGCATCTTTAATGGATGCAGGTGGTTCAATAGCAGGTGGTCTCCTTAGCTGACTTGGTGAGCCCCACTTCATTTCAGGGTACTGTATCTCTTGTCCTTTGTATATAGCAGTTTGAGGTATAGCCGGGGGCCTTGTTGCCAGCACTGTCTTAGCACTCTTTTGTTTCTATTAGAGGCTCCATAGACATAGTATGGGTTGTATCTTGTATTGGGAAGTTTGAACTAAAAATGTTGTAATCGTATCATTTGTTCCACCTTAACTATAATTGTATAGTGTTATATTTTGGAGACTTTTTAATGATGTAACTTATGGAAATGAATCGGTGTTATACACATGATCTCTTACCGTCTAATTAATGAAATGTATTCTTCTATTTATTCATGGGTGAGTTGGGTAGACGGCACTGTGCAGGCTTGCTCGACGGGGGTAACTCTGTTGAGCGTCGGTTGTGTTACACCCTATATTTTCGTACATAAAAATGCGTCGTAAGCAAACTAATGTAGGACCAAAAATGAGATAATATTTAAAAGTATATAAAGTAAGTTAATCATGTTACCTCTGAGGTTACAAATATTGAAGATCATGAACAACAAGTACAAAGAGGGTTGGACAGTTCAGAAGCTAAAGCAATTAAATAAAATAATGTTTCGTCGAAAGTCGACAAGTTGGAAATGTTATAACATGTACCTTTGGGGTGAGACTAGGGTGATTAACATGATAAGGAGATTATGTTATGATTTATATTAGTCGTATGACATCCGTGTGTTATGTTTTGAAGTCAAGCGAGTTGTGGAACAAAAGTCGATGAAAGTCATCACAAGTTACATTCATAAGTTTTACTGAAACTTTGGGTCAATTGTAACTGCGATTTTCTCCCAATATACTCACAGTTATGGGGTGTTCCACCCATCAAATTAAAGATCTATGAGTCTATTTTCCAACGCATTAAACTGTTTGTCAATACGACATTGGAGTAGAAAGATATGGGCATTTGTGCGATACTGCGCAAGCTGCTAGGTGACAAGTAGGTGTGTCACCTACTTGCTTAAATAAGAGCCCAAAAATGGGTCATTTCGGGTCGTCCAAAGAGGCCTTTTAAGGTCCTATTTTCTTCATATATTAGACTTAAAATAGAGCATAATAACCAGACATAAGCTCTGTAAAGAATCCTCCCAAAAATTTCCCACAAACCCTAATTGATTTTCTCTCCCTTTCAAGTTCTAATTGGAGGTAAAACCTAGAGTTTGAAGAACCAAGATAAGAGCTGAGTTATCCAACAAATAAGGTGAGTTTACTGCTCTCTTTCATCCAATTTTTCTTCTGTAAATTCATGGTAAGTCGTTCTATACTTGTGAGAACTCACGGGACGGTGATCGGAAGCCGTGAGTTCGAGTTATTCACTTGTAGCGGACTGTTTTGTGGACTGTTTTGTGTTGCTTTTGGGCTGCGTGTTTTACTACTATTTTGTGGAGTTTTGGAGGAGGAAGGGGGTTTATAAACACCAGATAAATGTAGGGTGGTTGGCTGGTCATTCGTCATAACATTTTTGGGTCGTTTGACACTACTACGGTGGTCGTTTTGTGTACGAAGAGATTGGGGTGTGTTGGGCTATTTTGTAGTATTTGATGGTGTATATAGGGCTGGAAAATGATGTATATATGTTGTTATTGTTCTGTTCTTGTATTGTTGGTGTTATCTTGAATTTGGAGGAAGTAAGGATTATAGGGGAGATGCTGCCCGTTTTAATACAAAATAAGTTTGTCGTTCGTTGTGCGATAGTTGTACCTTTCGTAACTTAACGATAGTATTATTATCATTCTTGTAGATTAAGGTGCAAAGAGGTGAGTTCAACTTGGTGATTGGAAAGATTGTGATAAGGTATGTTAAGGCTAAGCCCTTCCTTCATTTTGGCATGATCTCGCAGCTACATGTGTTAATAATGAGACATAAAGAGAAGTTCGTATTCATGAATTTATTCACATTATTCTAGTCTCATAATTTACAATATTATTCCTTATTGGGACTTCATATTCAGTTTAGTTTTGTATTTATTCAGTCAAGAGAGCAGAGGGTCTATATATATATACAGTATTACACTATTTTCACCACCATCGAGCTATAATCGGTGGGCAGGCCCCTATTGGGCAACCTCTGATTAGATGGTAAGTTACATATACTGAGCCTACTGTGGCCGAGCGCCTATGAGCGAGCCCAGGATGGCCGAGATACAGAGCCCAGTATGGCCGAGCGCCTATGAGCGAGCCTACTACGGCCGAGCATTTACACGTACCGAGCCTTATAGGGCCGGACATTTATTTTACTTACTATATTGAAGGAGTTTAGTCACTATCAACAGGTAAGTATATCTCCAGATTATCTTTGACTCCCAGTTACTTCCAGTTATTATATTATCAGTTCAGTTTCAATTTTCAGTTATGTTATTGCCTTACATACTCGGTACATTATTTCCTACAGACGTCCCTTTTCCGGGGACGCTGCATTTCATGCATGCAGGTTCAGATAGACAGAAGAGTAGACCTCCTCAGTAGGTGTTTCCAGTTTAGCCTGATCGGTAAGCTCTACATCCTTCGGAGTTTTCGGGTCTAGGTTTTTGTGTGCATCTTATGTATGTATTTATATATATAATATGGGTAGGTCGGGGCCCTGTTCCGATCACAATATATCTATTAGTAGTGGCTTGTAGACATATCCTGTTGGTTAGTGCAGTATGTTGGGTTTGTAGGCCTGGTATGTATAATTTGGTGGTTTGTCAGCTGTAGTAGCTATGACGGCCTTTTCAGCCTAGCTTTATATTGATGTTTAGTTAGCGTTAGTTTCCATTCAGTTTTATATTTTGCTTCGCAAATTGTCTTGCAAGGTGGACCCATGGCCAAAGTATCACATTATGTGTTCAGAGTCCCTTAGCCGTAATTTGGTACGCCAGGTTAGGTGAGGCACCGGGTGCTTGTCTCGCTCCTAGGTTCGGGGCATGACAAACTTGGTATCAGAGCAGTTCTGTCCTAGGAAGTCTACAAGCCGTGTCTAGTAGGGTCTTGTTTATAGATGTGTTGTGTACCACATTATATAAGCAGGGCACTACAGGGCATTTAGGAGTTGGTTACCCTTCTTTGAAATCTAAATCGTGCTACAGAACTGAGTTATAGGAAATTTGAATTAAACTTATGTGTTGGTGTTTGCATGCACCGATGACGGTGACTAGGAAGACTATGGCTAGCCAGAGGAGAGATACAGCAGTAGGTGAGGGGACCAGCAGGGTACCCCCAGTAGATGGGGCCCCGTCTGAGGCTCAAGGTGAGACCCCTACTCAGCCATTACCGGCTCCTCCACCAACTACGGAGATTCCTAGGGAAACCACACATCCATTTCCCCCTCCACTTCCATCAGATCAGGACTTGAGGAGTGCGGTGCATTTGTTGACACAGTTGGTAGCTACCCAGCAACAGGCTAGGGCATCAGCTAGTGCAGGAACTTCTGATGGGTCTGGGAGTTCAAGGGTCCGAGAGTTTATTTCTTTGAGTCCCCCAGAGTTCACGGGGATAGATCAGAGGGAGGACCCACAGGATTTCATAGATCAGCTTCACAGGATCTTTCGTGTTATGCATGCCACGGAGAAAGAGGCAGTTGAGCTAGTAGCTTTTCGACTCCGAGATATAGCCATCCTTTGGTACGAGGGATGGGAGAGGTCCAGGGGACGTGATGCACCTCCAGCTATTTGGGAGAATTTTTCAGATGCCTTCCTTGACCAGTACTTACCACGGGAGATCCGACAGGCTCGAGTCGATCAGTATCTAGCCCTCAAGCAGGGCAATATGAGTGTTCGAGAGTATAGTATCCATTTTGACTCATTGGCCAGATATGCACCATCCACAGTTGCTACTATGCGGGACAGGATTCACCGGTTTATAGCAGGGTTAGCCCCAGAGTTAACCAAGGCATGTGCCACCGCTGCATTGCAGGATAGTATGGATATTTCCCGGATTCAGGCATTTGCCCAGAATATAGAAAGGGGTAGGCGTCGGCAGCAGGGTACAGAGAGGGCTGAGCAAGGGCAACGTAAGAGGATGCGATTTCCCAGGTCTCAGGAGCAATATCAGGGTAGTTATAGGACCCAGTACTTCGGACGGCCACCTAGGCCTCTGCCACCTCAGTTATAGGGTTACAGGTATGACCGCTATACTCAGTCAGGACTAGGTGAGAGCTCACGGGCGTCGGGTTTGCAGCGACAGCGAGGATCTGCGCAGACATGGTCATTTCCTCCACGGTGTGACATTTATGGTAGAGGACACTTGGGCCAATGCCGAGCAGGTTCTGATGCTTGTTATACATGTGGGCGTCCAGGGCATATGATGCGAGATTACCCAAATAGAGATTCGGGGGGAATGGCACAACCAGCGAGTTCAGCAACAAGATCATCTATGTCCGTGCATCCTTCAGGGCGCGAGTCTCAGTCTTCGGCTGGTAGAGGTCGGGGGAGAGGTAGAGGTTCCGGTTCAAGTGGTAATCAGAATCGTATCTATGCTTTAGCGGGTCGACAGGACCAGGAGTCTTCACCAGACGTTGTGACAGGTATATTAACCATTTGCTCTCACGATGCGTATGCTTTGATAGACCCAGGATCTACTTTATCGTATATTACCCCATTTGTCGCGAGGAAGTTTGGTATAGTGCCTGAAATACTAAGAGATCCTTTTGCGGTATCTACACCGGTCGGAGAATCGATTATTGCTAGACGGGTTTACCGAGGTTGTACGGTGACAATTTGTAGTCGTCAGACCTCAGCTGACCTAGTTGAGCTAGAGATGATGGATTTTGACGCTATCATGGGCATGGACTGGTTGGCAGCTTGCTATGCCATAGTTGATTGCCGAGCAAAGGCAGCCAGATTTCATTTTCTGGGTGAGCCAATCCTTGAATGGGTAGGTAATACACCAACACCCAGAGGTAGATTTATTTCCTATCTGAAGGCGAGGAAACTGATCGCAAAAGGGTGCATTTATCATATTGTGCGAGTTAGAGATGCAGATGCTGAGATACCTACACTTCAGTCTATTCCCGTAGTCAAAGAGTATGCAGATGTGTTTCCATATGAGCTTCCAGGTATTCCTCCAGAGCGAGAGATTGATTTTAGCATCGATTTGCTTCCAGGAACTCAACCAATATCCGTCCCTCCGTATAGAATGGCACCTGGCGAATTGAAGAAGTTGAAGGAGCAGTTAAAAGATTTGCTGGAGAAAGGTTACATCAGGCCCAGTACCTCACCTTGGGGTGCACCAGTACTATTTGTGCGGAAGAAAGACGGCTGAGGATGTGTATCGATTATAGGCAGCTGAACAAGGTAACTATTAAGAATAAGTATCCACTTCCAAGGATCGATGACTTGTTTGATCAGTTGCAGGGGCTAGATGCTTTTCAAAGATAGATTTGAGGTCGGGGTACCACCAGGTCAGAGTTCGGGAAAAAGATATTCCGAAGACAGCCTTCAGGACCCGATATGGCCACTTCGAGTTCCTTGTCATGTCCTTCGGGTTGACTAATGCACCCGCTGTATTTATGGACTTGATGAATAGCCTATTCCGGCCATTTTTAGATCTGTTCGTGATAGTATTTATTGATGATATTCTGGTTTATTCCCGTTCAGAGGATGAGCATGTGGACCACCTGTGAGCGGTACTCCAAACCCTCCGTGATCGTAAGTTGTATGCTAAGTTTTCTAAATGTGAGTTCTGGTTGAAGTCTGTAGCATTATTGGGGCATATTGTATCAGATGAAGGGATAAAGGTGGACACTCAGAAGATTGAGGCCGTGAAATCTTGGCCTAGATCTACCACTCCGACAGAGGTTCGTAGCTTTCTAGGCTTAGTAGGATACTATCGGAGGTTCGTAGAGGGTTTTTCTTCCCTTTCGGCACCATTGACGAAGTTGACACAGGAAGAAACTAAGTTTCAATGGATAGAGGCTTGCGAGCCGAGTTTCCAAGAGCTTAAGAACAGGTTGACCTCAGCTCCAGTTCTAACACTTTCAGAGGGTCTAGAGGGTTATGCTGTGTATTGTGATGCATCAGGTGTCGGATTAGGATGTGTCCTGATGCAACATGGGAAGGTAATTGCGTATGCTTCAAGGCAGTTGAGGAAGCACGAGAGGAATTATCCGACCCACGACCTCGAGTTAGCTGCGGTTGTCCATGCACTTAAGATATGGCGGCATTATTTATACGGTGTTCATGTTGATGTATTTACTGATCATAAAAGCCTACAATATATCTTCAAGCAGAAAGAGTTGAATTTGCGACAGAGGCGATGGCTTGAGTTATTGAAAGATTACAATGTTAACATTCTCTACCATGCAGGGAAAGCTAATGTTGTAGCAGATGCCTTAAGTCGCCGATCTATGGGTAGCTTAGCACATGTAGAGCCTAAGAAAAGACAATTAGCTAGAGAGATTCATCAATTGTCTTCGTTGGGGGTTCGGTTAGTAGATTTTGAGGATGGTGGAGTTGTACTCCAAAACACTACAAAATCATCCCTCATAGCGGAAGTCAAGGAAAGGCAGTACGAGGACCCAGTGTTTGTCGAGCTGAGAGAGCGAGTTCCGCAGTAGAAGAAGCCACTGTTAGAGCAAAAGGGAGATGGGGTTCTCAGATATAGGGGTCGTTTGTGTGTTCCAGATATAGCAGGGCTACGAGACATGATTATGTCAGAGGCACATTATTCATGGTATTCCATCCATCCTGGGTCGACGAAGATGTATCATGACATTAAGGATGTGTACTGGTGGAACGATATGAAGAAGAACATTGCTCAGTTTGTCGCCCAATGTACTAGTTGCCAGCAAGTGAAGGTAGAGCACCAGAAGCCTGGAGGGCTAATGCAGACTATAGAGATCCCGACATGGAAATGGGAGGCGATAAACATGGACTTTATCATGGGTTTACCTCGTTCTAATCGTAAGTTCGATTCCATATGGGTGATAGTCGATAGGCTGACGAAATCAGCTCACTTCCTACCCGTCAGATCTACATATACAGTAGAAGATTATGCAAAGTTATATATTAAGGAAATAGTGCGGCTACACGGAGTACCAGTTTCTATTATATCTGACCGTGGGGCTCAGTTTACAGCACATTTTTGGAGGTCATTTCAGAGAGGTCTAGGGACTCAGGTGAATCTCAGCACAGCTTTTCATCCACAGACTGATGGACAACCCGAGCGCACAATTCAGACGCTCGAGGATATGTTACGAGTATGTGTGTTGGATTTTAAAAGAAGTTGGGATGAACATCTACCTCTTATCGAGTTTGCATATAATAACAGTTACCACTCAAGTATCCAGATGTCTCCGTACAAGGCTTTGTATGGGCGTAAGTGCAGATCTCCTATAGGGTGGTTTGATGTTGGAGAATCTGGGTTACATGGGCCAGACCTGGTTCAGCAGGCCATAGAGAAAGTAAAGATTATCCGGGAGCGACTGTTGATAGCTCAGAGTCGTCAGAAGTCATATTCTGACGTGCGGCGACGAGACTTAGAGTTCAGGATTAATGACTAGGTATTCTTAAAGTTATCACCTATGAAGAGTGTGATGAGGTTTGGCAGGAAAGGCAAGCTTAGCCCACGGTATATTGGGCCTTATAGGATCATTCGGAGAGTGGGCCAAGTAGCTTATGAGTTAGAGTTGCCCTCAGAATTGGAGTCTGCCCATCCGGTTTTTCACGTATCTATGCTATGGAAGTGCATTGACGATCCTAGACCGACAAATCCGCAATCTATGAAATAAGGAGGTAGCTTCCGTAAAGGTTTTATGGAGGAGCAAGAATGTACAAGAGATGACGTGGGAATCGGAGGATGAAAGGAAATCTAAATACCCCCACCTATTTCAAACTGAAGATATGGTTCGAGATGGGACGCTACAACATAGCTCAATGTAGGCTAGCAGGTCATCAGGTAAGCTTTTATTTTTCACTTTCAATATTTATGATTTACGGTCGGTGATGCAAATTGTTGCTATTTATAAAGATTGGCCATGTGTGGCATGCATAGTATGTTTTCTGGCTACGTGCAGGTTGGATTTAACCTAGTGTACGAAGGATACTTTGGCAAAATTTTCCAAAGTCTCTAAGAGTAAACATTCGAGGACGAATGTTCCCAAGGGGGAGTGATGTTACACCCTATATTTTCGTACGTAAAAATGCGTCGTAAGCAAACTAATGTAGGTCCAAAAATGAGATAATATTTAAAAGTATATAAAGTAAGTTAATCAAGTTACCTCTGAGGTTACAAATATTGAAGATCATGAACAACAAGTACAAATAGGGTTGGACAGTTCAGAAGCTAAAGCAATTAAATAAAACAATGTTTCGTCGAAAGTCGACAAGTTGGAAATGTTATAACATATACCATTGGGGTGATACTAGGGTGATTAACATGATAAGGAGATTATGTTATGATTTATATTAGTTGTATGAAATCCGTGTGTTATGTTTTGAAGTCAAGCGAGTTGTGGAACAAAAGTCGATGAAAGTCATCACAAGTTACATTCATAAGTTTTACTGAAACTTTGGGTCAAATGTAACTGCGATTTTCTCCCAATATACTTAGAGTTATGGGGTGTTCCACCCATCAAATTAAATATCTATGAGTCTATTTTCCAACGCATTAAACTGTTTGTCAATATGACATTGGAGTAGAAAGATATGAGCATTTGTGCGATACTGCGCAAGCTGCTTGGTGACAAGTAGGTGTGTCACCTACTTGCTTAAATGAAAGCCCAAAAATGGGCCATTTCGGGTCGTCCAAAGAGGATTTTTAAGGGCCTATTTTCTTCAAATATTAGACTTAAAATAGATCATAATAACCAGACATAAGCTCTGCAAAGAATCCTCCCAAAAATTTCCCACAAACCCTAATTGATTTTCTCTCCCTTTCAAGTTCTAATTGGAGGTAAAACCTAGGGTTTGAAGAACCAAGATAAGAGCTGAGTTATCCAACAAATAAGGTAAGTTTACTGCTCTCTTTCATCTAATTTTTCTTCTGTAAATTCATGGTAAGTCGTTCTATACTTGTAAGAACTCACGGGACGGTGATCGGAGGCCGTGAGTTCGATTTATTCACTTGTAGCGGACTGTTTTGTGGACTGTTTTGTGTTGCTGTTGGGCTGCGTGTTTTACTACTGTTTTGTGGAGTTTTGGAGGAGGAAGGGGGTTTATAAACACCATATAAATGTAGGCTGGTTGGCCGGTCATTCGTCATAACATTTTCGGGTCGTTTGACACTACTACAGTGGTCGTTTTGTGTACGAAGAGATTGGGGTGTGTTGGGCTGTTTTGTAGTATTTGATGGTGTATATAGGGCTGGAAAATGATGTATATATGTTGTTATTGTTCTGTTCTTGTATTGTTGGTGTTATCTTGAATTTGGAGGAAGTAAGGATTATAGGGGAGATGCTGCCCGTTTTAATACAAAATAAGTTTGTCGTTCGTTGTGCGATAGTTGTACCTTTCGTAACTTAACGATAGTATTATTATCATTCTTGTAGATTAAGGTGCAAAGAGGTGAGTTCAACTTGGTGATTGGAAAGATTGTGATAAGGTATGTTAAGGCTAAGCCCTTCCTTCATTTTGGCATGATCTCGTAGCTACATGTGTTAATAATGAGACATTAAGAGAAGTTCGTATTCATGAATTTATTCACATTATTCTAGTCTCATAAGTTACAATATTATTCCTTATCGAGACTTCATATTCAGTTTAGTTTTATCTTTATTAAGTCAAGAGAGCCGAGGGTCTATATATATATATACAGTATTACACTATTTTCACCACTATCGAGTTATAATCGGTGGGCAGGCCCCTATTGGGCAACCTCTGATCAGATGGTAAGTTACATATACCGAGCCTACTGTGGCCGAGCGCCTATGAGCGAGCCCAGGATGGCCGAGATACAGAGCCCAGTATGGCCGAGCGCCTATGAGCGAGCCTACTACGGCCGAGCATTTACACGTACCGAGCCTTATAGGGCCGGACATTTATTTTACTTACTATATTGAAGGAGTTTAGTCACTAGCAGCAGGTAAGTATATCTCAAGATCATCTTTGACTCCCAGTTGCTTCCAGTTATTATATTATCAGTTCAGTTTCGATTTTCAGTTATGTTATTGCCTTACATACTCGGTACATTATTTCGTACTGACGTCCCTTTTTCGGGGACGCTACATTTCATGCATGCAGGTTCAGATAGACAGACGAGTAGACCTCCTCAGTAGGTGTTTCCAGAGTTTAGCCTGATCGGTAAGCTCTACATCCTTCGGAGTTATCGGGTCTAGGTTTTTGTGTGCATCTTATGTATGTATTTATATATATATAATATGGGTAGGTCGGGGCCCTGTTCCGATCAGAATATATCTATCAGTAGAGGCTTGTAGACATATCCTGTTGGTTAGTGCAGTATGTTGGGTTTGTAGGCCTGGTATGTATAATTTGGTGGTTTGTCAGCTGTAGTAGCTATGACGGCCTTTTCAGCCTAGCTTTATATTGATGTTTAGTTAGCACTAGTTTCCATTCAGTTTTATATTTTGCTTCGCAAATTGTCTTGCAAGGTGGCCCCATGGCCAAAGTATGACATTATGTGTTCAGAGTCCCTTAGTCGCAATTTGGTACGCCAGGTTAGGTGAGGCACCGGGTGCTTGTCTCGCTCCTAGGTTCGGGGCGTGACAGGTTGCCCCTTCGAGGTCAGGGCGTGACAAGCTTGGTATCCGAGCCTAAGGTTTTAAAGTGTCATAGGATGTCTCGGAGCCATGCCTAGTAGAGTCCTTCTTATTGGTATGTTATCGACCACATTTATAAGTAGGAGGCTACTTGGATATTTTGGAATAATACCCTTCTTTGATGTTATAGATCATGCGGCAGAGCTGATTGTAAGACTGTTCCTCCTCTAACTCGTGCATTGCTCTAATTTTCAGTACATGGCACCTAGGAAGAAAGCAAGAACTAGCCAAGGAGCCAATGCCACCCCAGGACTGACCGTAGATTATTTACTTGATGATGCACGCGAGCGCCCAAGGGGTGAGAATATTCCTCTGGCTACTACACTGCCTGATTCTACTACTCCTGGTCAGACTGCACCTATCCCTACACCTACTGAGGGTGCAACAATCCCTCCAACTGATATTCCAGTTCCACCTCCAGCCCTAGCTTCCAGTCCCGGTGTATCTGATGGGGGTCTTAGAGGAGCTATACAGATGTTGGCTCAGATAGTTGCATCCAAGGACAAGAGATCAAATGTTGCACCCACTTCTTCTAGTCAGCCAGATGATTTCGCTAGTTCTAGGGTGAACATGTTTCTCTAGTTTGATCCTCCAGTATTCATAGGTACTGATCTTGAGGAGGACCCTCAGGACTTTATTGACGAGATGCACAAGACCCTCCGAGTTATGCGTGCTACTGAGACGGAGGGAGTGGAGTTGGCCTATTCTTTGTTTGAGATGTGGGAGGACTCCCGTGAGGAGGGGCGCCCTCCGGCGAGGTGGAGTGAGTTTGCCGATGCTTTCATTGATCATTTCTTGCCTACCAAGACTAAGGCATCCCGAGCCGCCGAGTTTGCCTAAAGCAAGGTAGCATGAGTGTGTGGGAGTATCATATGAGATTTGCGCGCCTATCCAAATATGCCATCTATATGTTGCCCACTATTGAGGCTAGAGTGTGCCAGTTTATGCAGGGCCTTAGCCCCTTGGTTATTAATGAGGCCGCTACAGTAGCCTTAGATGGTGGCATTTGCTTAAGCCATAGAGACGCGCAAATTGAAGAGTAGAATGGAGTGTGAGGGCAGTAGCAAGGTCTGGTCCGCGGGCAACTTTGGTGGTTCTTCTGGTGGTGGTGGTGGTAGGTCAGTATTTAGGGGAGGTTCATCAGGGCCATCCTAGTCTTTTGCTTAGTCTTCAGTCAGTGTGCAGCCATCGGGGCCCAGTCAGCAGCAGTGAAGCCATTTTAGGCCCAGCCAGGGCAACTGGGGATCCTACTAGCAGGGTTGGTCAGGTGGGAGATTTCAGCAGCAGCGGAGGCCCCCATGCCCTAGGTGGGGAAAGATGCACTTTGGGTCCTGCTTCATGGACCAGCCCATATGCTACGGGTGTGATATGAGGGGTCATATTCATAGGGATTGCCGTTCGTCTCACCAGAGCATGGGCAGGGGTGCATCAAAGCCAGCCAGTTATACAGCTACTACATCTGCAACACCTCCTCCGGCTCAAGGCACTCTAGCACCCACAGGGCGTGGTGCAGCTAGGGGTGGTGCACAGAGTTTGGGAGGACCTAGTCATTTCTATGCTATGAAGGGTCGCCAGAGTTCAGAGGCTTCTCTAGATTTCGTCACATGTATATTGACTGTCCAATCTCATGATGTACATGCTCTTATTGATCCCGATTCCACCTTGTCATATGTCACTCCCTATGTTGCTATGGAATTTGGGATAGAACCAGAACAACTTCATGAGCCGTTCTCTGTATCTACTCCCATTGGTGAGTCTATTGTGGCCACGCAGGTTTATAGGGACTGTGTTGTCACAGCTCATGGTCGGGACACCATGGCCGATCTCATTGAATTGGGGATGGTTGATTTTGATGTAATCATAGGGATGGACTGGCTTTATTGAATGGAAGGGGGATGATGTGGTGCCAAAGGGTAGGTTTATTTCTTACCTTAAGGTCACCAAGATGATAACCAAGGGGTGTAATTACCATTTCGTCCTGGTTACAGACACCGATGCTGAGGCACCTACACTTGACTCTGTACTAGTTGTGAATGAATTTTTGGAGGTCTTTCCGGATGAGCCCCCTGGGATCCCGCCCGACAGGGAGATTGATTTTGGGATTGATATGTTGTCAGGCACGCAACCTATATCTATTCCACCTTACAGAATGGTACTAACAGAGTTGAATGAGCTGAAGGAACGATTGAAGGATTTGTTAGAGAAGGGTTTCATCTGGCAGAGTGTGTCGCCTTGGCGCGTACCGGTCCTTTTTGTAAGGAAGAAAGATGGGTCGTTGATAATGTGTATTGGCTATCGGCAGCTCAACAAAGTCACGATCAAGAATAAGTACCCACTACCAAGGATAGATAACTTGTTTGACCAATTGTAGGGTGCTAAGTACTTCTCCAAGATTAATTTAAGATCCGGGTATCGCCAACTGAAGATCATGGAGCAGGATATTCCGAAAATAGCTTTCAGGACCCGGTATGGGCACTTTGAATTTCTGATAATGTCCTTTGGGCTAACAAATGCCCCGACAGCTTTCATGGATCTTATGAATCAAGTCTTCAAGCCTTTTCTTGACTCCTTTGTGATAGTGTTCATTGACGATATTCTGGTACATTCACGCAGTCGAGAGGACCATGCCGATCATCTCAAGGCAGTTTTGCAGACCCTGTATCAGCACAAGTTATATGCGAAATTTTCGAAATGTGAATTTTGGCTTGAATCTGTCACGTTCTTGGGTCATGTTGTCTCTAGATAAGGAATTAAGGTTGATCCTCAGAAGATTTCAGCGGTGAAGAATTCGCCTAGACCTACTACCCCAATAGAGATTCGTAGTTTCTTGGGCTTAGCCGGATATTACAGGAAGTTTGTGGAGGGATTCTCTACTCTTGCCTCTCTGTTGACTAAATTGACGCAGAAGGCAGTTAAGTTCCAATGGCCAGATGCTTGTGAAAGGAGCTTCCAGGAGTTGAAATCAAGATGGACTATGGCACCGGTGTTGACCCTACAAGAGGGTACAAATGGGTTTGTGGTATATTGTGATGCTTCAAGGATCGGACATGGGTGTGTATTAATGCAACATGGCAAGATGATAGCTTATTCTTCTAGGCAACTCAAGAATCATGAAAATATCTATCCAACACATGACTTAGAACTTGCGGCGGTGGTATTTGGATTGAAGATTTGGCGTCATTATCTGTATGGGGTCCATGTGGATATATTCACAGACCATAAGAGCCTTCAATACATTTTCAAACAGAAGGAATTGAATCTGAGGCATAGATGATGGCTTGAGTTACTCAAGGATTAAGACATCGATATTCCGTATAATTCGGGGAAGGCTAATGTTGTAGCGGATGCTCTTAGACGAAAATCTATGGGTAGTTTGGCTCACTTGGAGGCATATCAAAGGCTGTTGGCCAAGGAGGTTCATCGGTTGGCTAGTTTGGGAGTTCGTCTTGCGGATTCTAGTGAAGGAGGACTGATTGTGCAAAATAGGGTTGAATCATCGCTTGTTGTTGAAGTCAAGGAAAATCAATACAACGACCCATTGTTGGTACAATTGAAGGAGGGGATTCATAAACATAAGACCATGGGCTTTTCTCTTGGCATGGATGATGGTATACTAATGTACCAAGGGTGACTATGTGTTCCCAATGTGGATGGTCTCCGGGAAAGAATCATGATCGAGGCTCACACTTCTAGGTATTCTGTGCACCCGGGCTCTACAAAGATGTACCATGATCTTAAGGAAGTCTACTGGTGGAATGATATGAAGAGGAATGTAGCAGACATTGTGGCAAGATGTCCAATTGTCAGAAAGTGAAGGTCGAACACCAAAGGCCCGTGGGTTGACATAGAACATAGAAACTCCGATGTGGAAATGGGAGATGATAAAAATGGACTTTGTGGTAGGACTACCTCGCACTACTCGTAAGTTCGACTCAATTTGGGTGATTGTGGATCGACTCACGAAATCAGCACACTTCTTATCTGTTAAGGCTACCGACACAGCGGAATAGTATGCTCAGTTGTATATCAAGGAAATAGTCAGGCTATATGGCACTCCAGTTTCCATCATTTTTGATTGGGGGGCACAGTTCACAACTAACCTTTGGAAGCAATTTCAGCAAGGGTTGGGTAGTCAGGTAAATCTTAGTATAGTTTTCCAATCCACAGACTGACGGGCAAGCAGAGCGGACTATTCAGACGCTCGAGGATATGTTGCGCGCTTGTGTTCTTGACTTCAAAGGTAGCTGGTATGATCATTTCCCGCTTATAGAATTTGCCTACAATAATAGTTATCATGCTAGCATTCAAAAGGCACCGTTCGAAGCTCTATATGGTATGAGATGTAGATCTCATATTGGATGGTTCGAGATTAGGGAAGCGGAGTTGATAGGACCAGACCTCACGCATCAGGCTATGGAGAATTTTAAGATCATTAAGGAACGGTTGAAAACTGCATAGAGTCGTCAGAAGTCCTATTCGGATATACGTCATAAGGATTTGGAATTCCAAGAGGATGATTGGGTATTCTTGAAGGTTTCTCCTATGAAGGAGGTAATGCGGTTCTGTATGTCGGACCGTACAGAATCATTCAGAGGATTGGCCAGGTGGCTTAGAGGTTAGAACTACCTCCGGAGATGTCTTTACTGCACCCGGTGTTTCATGTATCCATGTTGAAGAAGGTGGTTGGAGATCCGTTGCTTATTGTTCCTATTGAGACTATAAAGGTTAATGAAGGACTGACTTATGAAGAAATTCCAATTACCATTCTTGATAGGCAAGTCCGAAAGTTGAGAAAAAAAGAGATTGCCTCCGTGAAAGTGCTATGGCGAAACCAAAAGGTTGAAGAGGCCACCTGGGAAGACGAGGAAGAGATGAAGAAGAAGTACCATAATTTATTTTGAATAGCTATGTAACTGTATCCATAATGTTAAGAGATAACTTTCTAAAAATTATGTTCCCCATGTACAGCTTATGTTAAGAATACTCCCTCTTGGTAATGCAATGTTTATGGCATTGTTGCCGATGTTGTTTATGTATTATAGTACATCGTTATGTTGTGACTATATTGTTAGGATTGATTTCTGGGATTCTCTGACAGGTGTATAGGCCCAGTTACAGGGGAAACTCTACCGAAATTTTTGGAAATTTAGGGAGTTACTCGAGAAAAAAAAATTAGGGAATGTTGGTGTGTAGTTGAAGTATTACCTGAATCACATTGAATGCTAATGGCGGATTTTGACTCTCATTCGAGGACGAATGATCCTAAGCAAGGGAGGATGTAAGGCCCCTTAAAGTTTTACCTAAAACCTGGGGTTTCGTGGGTTGGACAGTACGTTGGGGAGTTGAATAAAATTTTTGGGCAGTGCAGGGAATTTTCTGCGGTCCATTCTGCGATCGCAGAACTGATTTGCGAACCGCAGATCTGCCGCAAAATAAAGCAGAAACTTGAGCTAATTTTAAGACCATTATGCGGTCCCTTATGCGGCCGTGTAATTATTTCATGGGCCGTATAACCCATCGCAGATCCAACATAAAAATTTTTGGAGGGAAGTTCTACGGCACATTAGGTGTCACGACCCAACTGGAGGGTCATGACTAGCACCCGGGCCATACTTGCCGAGCACCAACGTACATTTTATCTAACCTTCCTTATTATCTTTAAGGGCCGACAAGACCAATATAAATGAAAGACATGGATCATGAACATCCAACAATGAAAGATAATGTCATGAACATACGTAACATGGGACGACAAGACTGTCAAGAAACTATATATAAGGTACGAGCTACCATGGTGCCATGAAAGACTATACAACAAAAATCAGCCGACAAGGCATTCCAAACCATACATGAGTCGACACCTGTCTATGAGCCTCTAAAAGAACATAAGTGCTACAACATTGCCAGAACAGGGCCCCGACATACCCATAATGTCTATAACAAAAATGCATACCAAGACCACGGCAAGTCCGGAGAAAGGATCTTGCCAATAACGCTGAACCGGATAGCCTACTGTGATGGCGGAGCTGCGTCTACCCGTCTATCAGGACCTGCAGCACGACATGCAGCGTCCACAAATAAAAAGGACGTCAGTACGAATAAAGTACTGAGTATGTAAGGCAGAATAGCATAAGTAAGAACAATAATGTAAACAGTGATAGGGAATATACAACCTGTGACATCTGGGTACCTCTGAGGGCTACTGACATGAAATACATGATACATACATATATATATACATAAACGTTTAAAACATATGCCTTTGTGGGCATCATCATCATCATATCGTACCCGGCCATAATAGGCTCGGTAAAACGTACCCGGCCATCATAGGGCTCGGTAGAATCGTACCCGGCCACGTGGAGCTCGGTAAAACCCAACTGATCAGTGGTTGCACAATAGGTGCCATACCCGGCCGACTATAGCGCGGCTCGGTAGAGTAAAATAGATACATATATATGATGCATGCTGGACTCGTTGGAATCATAATTTGAACCTTTCGGAGTGACGTAAGGTCGGTATCCTTCGTACACGTTATTAGGATTAACTCTTCATCAAGAATCTTATAAGAATCAGGAACTACCAACAACATTGATAATATAAGAATAAGAGAAGTAACATCAATATCAATCGTTTCATAAGAAGGGCAGCAATGTAAGTCCTGCTAGCTTCTAAGAGTAGAGTATCTTTGGGAGCTCGTTCATTACATTATGTACAATTGTAGTCGTGCAAAAGAATGAAGGGGATAGCCTCACATACCTTGTATATACTGCCCAACCTCAAGCTATGCAAATATCACGACTCCTTAGTCTACAATAAGACAAATGACACTATCATTATCGTTTAAGCGTCGTAACTATTATGTATCGACCACAACCTATTTTACGATGAAACGGACAGCACCTCCCCTATTTATATGACTTCCCACAAGTCAATACAATCACCAAACAGTCCAAACAACATCATTAATAATCATATTGAGCCTCCAAAACAGTCCACCAACCAACAACATTACTACCAAGCTTTTCGATATATATTTCACAAGTTCTAGCTTCAACGACTTAGCCACAACTTGGATAATCTTAAATATATATAGAGTAAGAGGTTCATTACCTTTAAACAGAAAGAACAACTCCATTTGACCTTAATTTTCCTCGAAATATCCCTTCAATTCTGCCACAAGAACAAGGAAGCGAAACTAGCAATTAATTCGGGTTTTTCGGCACTAGAATTACTTTAGAAGACTTGAAATCACCTAGGGTTGATATTAAAAACTTGAAGGTGTATTTAAAGAACATAAAGCACTTAAAACAACCTCCCACACGAGCTGGAACAACACAAAAATCAGCAACAACAAGAAAATAAGAAACTTACTAGCACCACGGGATTCCCGACATTTGATTTGTGTTGTTTGCCCTTTGTTTGGGTCTTGGATCATGAGAGAACCTTGAGAGAATGTTTTTAGGGTTATAAGGTCTGAATATACTGAAAAATAATGACTTAAAACGGGGTTGAGTTATCTTATATATGTCCAAATGTCTTAAACCGCCTTTGTGGGCCCCATAGAGAGCAGCTTGGCGCACTCTCGCGAAAATGCGAATATCTCTCTATTCCGAGATCGTATCAACGAACGGTTTAATGCGTTGGAAACTAGACTCATAGATCTTCAATTTGATAGGTAGATCACCCCATAATTCCAAGCACATTGGGAGTAAAATGCAGCAACATTTGACCTAAAGTTTAAGTAAAATTATAAACCTAAGTTGCGACAACTTTTATCGATTTTTATTTCATAACTCGCTTGACTTCAAGACTTATGATGCGGATATTATATGATTCAAATACATTAAAACAAGACCTCTTGGGACAGTTAATCACCTCTAGTGTTATCCGAAAATACGGGTTACAACATCCTTGATTAGCTTAACTTCAAATACTTGTTAACCACTCTTATACACCCTTGTATCGTTTAAGACCAATAGGATTAACTTATTATCATCTCAAAGATAATCTCTTCTTGGATTTACGTCGACTACCTTACGGCGTGATCTATGATATGCGAATTTGGGTTGTAACATCCTCTCCCCCTTAGGAACATTCGTCCTCTAATGTAAGGGTTTATGGGGTGTCTAACTCATCGTGGATTCCGACGGAGATTTCCGGCTGAGTTTCCCTTATAA
Organism: Nicotiana tabacum; assembly: GCF_000715075.1. NCBI lineage: Eukaryota > Viridiplantae > Streptophyta > Magnoliopsida > Solanales > Solanaceae > Nicotiana > Nicotiana tabacum. The sequence continues at coordinate 74,057,359 of NC_134091.1, read as the reverse complement.
AATGGACACTAGCCAAACTTGCAAGCAGTTAAACCCAACCTATGGCCATACAAGACTATACAAAGCATTATGGACATGTACATTATCTGCATATCACCATTTTGTATTAAAAAAAAGAGTATTCACAAGCTATTGCTTACCTCATAGAGCCGTTTCACCTTATAATGCGTCCTTCTTTCCCCCAGTATCCTCGTTATTTTCACTCTGGAATAGGTAAGGGTATTTAGACTTCATATCCTCTTCTGCTTCCCATGTCATTTCTTCTATATTCTTGTTCCTCCATAATACTTTCACGGAAGCTACATCCTTTGTTCTCAGCTTGCGGACTTGTCGATCTAATATAGCCACTGGCAGTTCATCATATGATAGATCCTTTGTAACTTGTACATCTTTGATAGGGACGACCCGAGAAGGGTCTCCAATACATTTCCTCAACATAGATACATGGAATACCGGGTGGACAAATTCCAATTCAGATGGCAATTCTAACTCGTAAGCAACCTGTCCAATTCGTCGAAGAATTTTGTACGGCCCAATATACCGTGGACTCAACTTACCCTTCTTCCCAAAACGCATAACACCCTTCATCGGCGAGATCTTCAGGAAAACCCAATCACCAACCTCAAATTCCAGATCACGACGTCGGACATCGGAATAAGATTTTTGCCTGCTTTGTGCCGTCCTCAGCCGCTCTTGTATCAGTTTCACCTTCTCAATAGCTTGGTAAATCAAATCTGGCCCATATAATTCTGTCTCACCGACTTCGAACCATCCAACTGGTGATCTACATTTCCTCCCGTACAGTGCCTCATACGGGGCCATTTTAATACTGGAATGGTAGCTATTATTGTAGGCAAATTCTATAAGTGCCAGATGGTCATCCCAATTCCCCTTAAAATCTAGAACACATGCTCGTAGCATATCTTCCAGCGTCTGGATGGTACGTTCAGCCTGTCCGTCAGTCTGCGGATGGAATGCAGTGCTGAGATTTACTTGTGTGCCTAAACCCTTCTGAAAAGACCTCCAAAAGTTAGCCGTAAATTGAGCTCCTCGGTCTGATATAATAGATACCAGCACACCATGAAGCCTAACAATCTCCTTGATATACAACTTCGCATAATCTTCAGCCGTGTAAGTTGTCTTAACTGGTAGAAAATGGGCAGATTTTGTAAGTCGATCAACTATCACCCAGATGGAGTCAAACTTATGATAAGAGCGAGGTAATCCAATAATGAAGTCCATATTAATCACCTCCCATTTCCAGGTCGGAATCTCTATATTCTGAATCAATCCACTGGGTTTCTGATGCTCGATCTTTACTTGTTGACAATTAGGACACTGGGCTACAAATTCTGCAATAGACTTCTTCATGTTGTCCCACATATACTGCTCCTTAACGTCATGATACATCTTTGTCGAGCCAGGATGGATAGAATATCGGGACTGGTGAATCTCAATCATAATCTTCTCTCGCAACCCTGCCACACTAGGTACACATAATCGGCCCTGGTATCTCAGTGTCCCATCTCCTCCGATCTTGAAAGCTGTAATCTTACACTGCTGAATTCCCTCTCTCAATCTTACTAAGGTAGGATCTTCATATTGCCGTGCTTTTACCTCGGCTACCAAAGATGATTCTGCTGTATTCTGTACAGTAACACCTCTGTCATCAGAGTCCAATAATCTGATTCTCATATTGGCCAGCTGGTGAAGCTCTTTGGTCAACCCTTGTCTACCTGCCTCAATATGTATTAAGCTTCCCATTGACTTACGGCTGAGAGCGTCTGCCACAGCACTGGCTTTACCAGGATGGTACAATATCTCGACGTCATAGTCTTTCAGTAATTCAAGCCACCTACGCTGCCTCAAATTCAACTCCTTCTGCTTGAAGATGTATTGTAAACTTTTGTGATCTGTGTAGATGTCAATATGGATGCCGTATAAGTAGTGCCGCCATATCTTCAAAGCATATATTACTGCAGCCAATTCCAAATCATGAGTCGGGTAATTCTTTTCATGCTTCTTCAATTGTCGTGATGCATAAGCAATCACCTTCCCATGTTGCATCAATACGCACCCCAAACCTATACCTGAGGCATCACAATATACCACATAACCTTCTGTTCCTTCTGGGAGAGTGAGCACTGGCGCAGATGTCAATCGATTCTTTAGCTCCTGAAAACTATGTTCACAAGCATCAGACCACTGGAACTTAGTTTTCTGTGTTAACTTAGTCAATGGTGCTGATATAGAGGAAAACCCTTCTACAAACCGCCTATAATATCCTGCTAGCCCCAGGAAGCTGCAGACTTCTGACGGTGTTGTAGGTCTCGACCAATTCTTCACTGCATCGATCTTCTGAGTGTCGACACTAGTACCCTTATCAGATATCACATGGCCAAGGAATGCTACTGAGTTTTGCAAGAATTCACATTTAGAGAGCTTAGCATATAACTTATGATCCTGAAGGGTCTGGGCATAAGCCTGAATACGGGAAATATCCATGCCCTCTACCAAGGAGGCTGTTGTGCACTCATTTATCAGATGTGGTCCCAACCCGTTCACGAACAGGTGCACCCTATCACTCATCTCGGCCACCATATGGGGAGTATACCTTGCTAAAGAATCAAACTGTATACTATACTCTCGTACATTCATATTACCCTGTCGAAGGTTCAAGAACTTATCAGCTCTAGCTCGTCGTATCTCAACTGGCAAGTAGTGATGAAGAAAGGCCTCAGAAAATTCCTTCCACACGGCTAGAGGAGCGTTCGGACCCCTAGATCTCTCCCAACTATCATACCAGAAAACTGCTAAATCCCGTAACCGATAAGAAGCCAACTCTACTGCCTCCGTATCACTAGCATGCATAACCCGCAATGTACGATGAACTTGATCAATAAATGTTTTGCGGGTCCTCCTTGGGGTCTGATCCGGTAAACACTGGAGGGTCTAGATTAATAAAATCACGAACTCTCGCACTAACCGATTTATCAGCAGCACCGGTATTCTGCCTCTAAGCCTGAGCAGCTACCAAGCTAGTCAACAACTGTACCGCACTGCGCATATCGTGGTCTGTAGTGCCAGACGGAGGAACTGGATGTACTGGGTGCCTCCTAATATCGTATGGAGGAGACGGAGAGGTATGAGACGGCATCTCACTCTGAGCCTCACTTTGGCCTGCTCTGGCTGGAGGCACCTGAATGTTACCCTCTCCTACAGCTGTATCAAGCCGTTTACTAATCGCTTGCTTCCTAGTCGAAGGCATCGCTGAAAGAAAATAAGGTGAATATTATATATGAACACTTACGACTCAACTCTACGCACGATCTAGATTCAGGAAGAAGGTAACAACCCTAGATGTCACGTAGCCTCCTGATTATAAATGTGGCGCGCTACACATCCATAATCAAAACTCTACTAGACACGGCTCATAGACAACCCCTAGGACAGACTTGCTCTGATACCAAGTTTGTCACGACCCAACTGGAGGGTCATGACTAGCACCCGGGCCATACTTGCCGAGCACCAACGTACATTTTATCTAACCTTCCTTATTATCTTTAAGGGCCGACAAGACCAATATAAATGAAAGACATGGACCATGAACATCCAACAATGAAAGATAATGTCATGAACATACGTAACATGGGACGACAAGACTGTCAAGAAACTATATATAAGGTACGAGCTACCATGGTGCCATGAAAGACTATACAACAAAAATCAGCCGACAAGGCATTCCAAACCATACATGAGTCGACACCTGTCTATGAGCCTCTAAAAGAACATAAGTGCTACAACATTGCCGGAACAGGGCCCCGACATACCCATAATGTCTATAACAAAAATGCATACCAAGACCACGGCAAGTCCGGAGAAAGGATCTTGCCAATAACGCTGAACCGGATAGCCTACTGTGATGGGGGAGCTACGTCTACCTGTCTATCAGGACCTGCAGCACGACATGCAGTGTCCACAAATAAAAAGGATGTCAGTACGAATAAAGTACTGAGTATGTAAGGCAGAATAGCATAAGTAAGAACAATAATGTAAACAGTGATAGGGAATATACAACCTGTGACATCTGGGTACCTCTGAGGGCTACTGACATGAAATACATGATACATACATATATATATACATAAACATTTAAAACATATGCCTTTGTGGGCATCATCATCATCATATCGTACCCGGCCATAATAGGCTCGGTAAAACGTACCCGGCCATCATAGGGCTCGGTAGAATCGTACCCGGCCACATGGAGCTCGGTAAAACCCAACTGATCAGTGGTTGCACAATAGGTGCCATACCCGGCCGACTATAGCGCGGCTCGGTAGAGTAAAATAGATACATATATATGATGCATGCTGGACTCGTTGGAATCATAATTTGAACCTTTCGGAGTGACGTAAGGTCGGTATCCTTCGTACACGTTATTAGGATTAACTCTTCATCAAGAATCTTATAAGAATCAGGAACTACCAACAACATTGATAATATAAGAATAAGAGAAGTAACATCAATATCAATCGTTTCATAAGAAGGGCAGCAATGTAAGTCCTGCTAGCTTCTAAGAGTAGAGTATCTTTGGGAGCTCGTTCATTACATTATGTACAATTGGAGTCGTGCAAAAGAATGAAGGGGATAGCCTCACATACCTTGTATATACTGCCCAACCTCAAGCTATGCAAATATCACAACTCCTTAGTCTACAATAAGACAAATGACACTATCATTATCGTTTAAGCGTCGTAACTATTATGTATCGACCACAACCTATTTTACGATGAAACGGACAGCACCTCCCCTATTTATATGACTTACCACAAGTCAATACAATCACCAAACAGTCCAAACAACATCATTAATAATCATATTGAGCCTCCAAAACAGTCCACCAACCAACAACATTACTACCAAGCTTTTCGATATATATTTCACAAGTTCTAGCTTCAACGACTTAGCCACAACTTGGATAATCTTAAATATATATAGAGTAAGAGGTTCATTACCTTTAAACAGAAAGAACAACTCCAATTTGACCTTAATTTTCCTCGAAAAATCCCTTCAATTCTGCCTCAAGAACAAGGAAGCGAAACTAGCAATTAATTCGGGTTTTTCGGCACTAGAATTACTTTAGAAGACTTGAAATCACCTAGGGTTGATATTAAAAACTTGAAGGTGTATTTACAGAACATAAAGCACTTAAAACAACCTCCCACACGAGCTGGAACAACACAAAAATCAGCAACAACAAGAAAACAAGAAACTTACTAGCACCACGGGATTCCCGACATTTGATTTGTGTTGTTTGCCCTTTGTTTGGGTCTTGGATCATGAGAGAACCTTGAGAGAATGTTTTTAGGGTTATAAGGTCTGAATATACTGAAAAATAATGACTTAAAATGGGGTTGAGTTATCTTATATATGTCCAAATGTCTTAAACCGCCTTTGTGGGCCCCATAGAGAGCAGCTTGGCGCACTCTCGCGAAAATGCGAATATCTCTCTATTCCGAGATCGTATCAACGAACGGTTTAATGCGTTGGAAACTAGACTCATAGATCTTCAATTTTATAGTTAGATCACCCCATAATTCCAAGCACATTGGGAGTAAAATGCAGTAACATTTGACCTAAAGTTTAAGTAAAATTATAAACCTAAGTTGCGACAACTTTTATCGATTTTTATTTCATAACTCGCTTGACTTCAAGACTTATGATGCGGATATTATATGATTCAAATACATTAAAACAAGACCTCTTGGGACAGTTAATCACCTCTAGTGTTATCCGAAAATACGGGTTACAACATCCTTGATTAGCTTAACTTCAAATACTTGTTAACCACTCTTATACACCCTTGTATCGTTTAAGACCAATAGGATTAACTTATTATCATCTCAAAGATAATCTCTTCTTGGATTTACGTCGACTACCTTACGGCGTGATCTATGATATGCGAATTTGGGTTGTAACATTAGGAGACCGCAAAATTGGCCTGCGGACCGCAGTGAAGCCGAAATGCCCATTTCTAGAGGGCCATTATGCGGTCCATTCTATGGGCCGCAGAAGCATTATGCGGTCGCATATGCGACCGCAGATCTGTATCGGGGATTCATTTTTTTTAATGTTTTTTAACCCGACCTTATTTCGATATATAGTCGTTGAAGACCATTTGTAAGTTAAAAACCTGATATATTTTGAGAGAGTAAGTGCCATAGAGTGAGAGGGAAAGTTCTAAGATTACTGTCCATCAATTCTTGCTCAAAGTTAGAGAATTCACAAGGAGAAACTCACAAGTTCTTCATCCAAGAGGTAAGGTTCCATGTCCTAGTCTCAATTTCGAATTTGGGGTAGAAGATGGTTAATGAGGGGTGTGATTCTTGGGTGTGAGAGTGTATCTATGCATGCATGTACAATCATGAGTTGTGGGAAGGTAGTTGTGCTCAAATGGGCAGACCTTCAATTGTGGGGTGAAGGAAATCCACCATAGGAGAAGCTAGAAATTATAATGCCAACCTAGTGTTTGATAAAATGCTCAAATGAGCTAGAAACATTAACTCCTTCCTAATTTGTGTTCAATCTTGATATATCTCTAAATAGATCAAAGTTTCTAGGACTTCTGGAATTGTGTAGTGAATTAAGGAAAGCTCAAAGCGAGGTATGTTGGCTAAACTTCTCTTTTAGAATTGAACCACACAATGGCCTTGTAAGTCCCGTGTTGTTCATTTTAAATTGATTATTCCGAATAAGCCTTATGTCAAAAGATATATGCGTTCAATATGTATTCCAAATGTTCTTGTTATGTTGAGTTACTATTTGAGAAGGTGATTTAAGCATGGGCTGTGTGTTAATATGTTATGACTTGAAAACATGATTCTAGTGAAAGCTATCATGTCGAATTGTGTAAGAAATCACATGTGCCTAAGACCCTTAATTTCTCAAATGTGTACTTAAAGTCTTGAATAGAAATGTTTGTTGTTGATGATCAGTGATGATGTTTGAAAGTGAAATAGTAAGTATAGAATATGAAATACGGCCAACGTGCCAACAATGATATTACATTTGGGGCCATTAGTGCAAATGAAACAAAGAGGCGAGAGCAAGATGTTGAAATAAGTTATGAATCCTTTTAATAATAAACTTTGGGAGTATCATTTAGTCACGGAGGAAAGGTAGGTTAAAATAACCTAACCCCGAAACTACACGTGTCGGTGTAGGAGTGATTGGGGGGTAAATCCCCCGTGTTAATGTGATGAGGTTGTTTCCCCCTTATATGGGATGAGAATGATGTGTTGAGATGTTTCCCCTTGAATGAGATGAGATTATTGCTAGCGAGATGTGATATGATGTCGACCCACACGGCATTATGGTGAGACAACTTAGCCGGTCGGGCTGAGATCAGATGCCATGCCGCTCACATGGTGGTATTGTAAGTGGATGTCTCGGGGTGAGACGGCTTAGCCAATCAGACTCCGTGCCAAACACACGGTGGTGTGTCGGTGCTAAAGATATCCCAACATAAAAAGATTAAAACTTACTTGAAATTTACCTTTCCCCTAACTTGACACCTTGATGATGTTTAATCTCTCAATGATTTCATGTTTCCTTCTCCTTTTACTGTTATTCTTTCTAATGAGAGGGTGTTTAGTTTTGCATACTAGTACTATTCCATATGTACTAACGTCTATTTTGTTGGGGGCGCTGCATCTTTAATGGATGCAGGTGGTTCCATAGTAGGTGTTGTTGACCAGTGACAACAACACACCCTCTACTCAGCTGACTTGGTGAGCCCTACTTTATTTGGGGGTCCTGTATCTCTTATCCTTTGTATATAGCATTTTGAGGTATAGCCGGGGGCCTTGTTGCCGGCATTGTCTTAGCACTTTTTTTTATTAGAGGCTCCGTAGATATAGTGTGGGTTGTATCTTGTTTTGGGAAAGTTGAATTAAAAATGTTGTAATCGTATCATCTGTTCCACCTTAACTATGATTGCATAGTATTCTATTTTGGAGACTCGTTAATGATGTAACTTATGGAAATGAACCAGTGTTGTACACATGACCTCTTACCATCTAATTAATGAAATGTAGTCTTCTCTTTATTCATGGGTTAGTTGGGTAGACGGCATTGTGCATGCTTGCTTGACCGGGGTAACTCTGTTGAGAGCCCCCCCTCCCCCCCCCCAAGGTCGGGGCGTGATAGTCGCGCTCTCCAAGGTCGGGGTGTGACGTTCACTGAGGATTTTATTGATAACTCTTGCCCACCAGATGAGGGATGAATGGGGCATGGGGTTCGAGAACTTAAAGCAAGGGACCATGAGTGCTTCGAACTATCATTTGAAATTTCTCGAGGTATGACCTCTATATGTTTTCTAACATGGGAGCAAGACTTTGTCGGTTCATGCAAGGACTAAGGATCCATGTTATGAACGAAACTTCTATGGCCGCTGTAAATTCCGACATGAATTATAGCAATATGGTGGAGTTTTCCCAAAAGACAGAGTCTCGCAAGTAGAAGAGCGGGTTAGAGAGGGTTAATAATAAGAAAGCTCATTCTATGGGCAGTTTTGGAGGCTCATACAGTGGTTTTGGTGGAAAAGGGTTGTATGAAAAGAGGTCTTCTAGACCTAAGAAATCGGCTCCTCAATCTTCTATCAATGCTCAATCACTGAGGATAAGCCAGAGTCAGTGGGACCATTCATGGTAGAGACAGAGTAACCAGGCCCCTACTCCGTGAGGAGAAAGTAGTGCGGGTCCATAGTCTCAGAAGCGGCCTAGTTGCAAGAAATGCAGAAGGGGAAATCTCGGCATATGCTGATATAACACGGATTCATTCTATAAGTCTGGGGTTAGAGGACACACGAGGAAAAATTGTCCTTCTGCCCGATAGAGTTTCAATAGAGGTATGACTCAGCCTACTTGTCCAGTTGCCACTACTTCGGCAGCACCTCCCCAACTCGTAGCCCTTAGGTACAGGCTAGGTGTAGTGCATGTATGATTGGTGCACCAGGTACCAGAGGTGGGCAAGCCTGTCATTATGTCATGATGGACAGACAGAGTTCTATGGCTTCCTAAGATATCTGTCACAGGTATATTAACTGTCCACTCTCATGATGTGTATGCTCTTATTGATACGGGTTCTACCTTGTCTTATGTGACCCTGCATGTTGCTATGAAGTTTGGATAGAACCGTTTGTTCTCTATATCTACTCTTGTTGGTGACTCTATAATGGCCATACAGGTGTACAAGGACTTTAGTATAACTATACATGGCCGAATCACCATATCCGACTTAATGTTATAATGGGGATGGATTGGCTCTAACCATGTTACACTAAGATAGCTTGTTGGGCGAAGTCCGTTAGGTTCGAGTTTCAGGATGAACCAGTTATAGAATGGAAAGAAAATGTTGTTATGCCTACGGGTAAGTTTATTTGCTACCTTAAGGGAAAGAAGATGATCACTAAAGGATGTATCTCCCACTTAGTATGGGTTACAGATACCGATGCTAAGGCACCGACCCTCTGGTCTATGCTGGTTGTGAGTGAGTATTTGAAGGTCTTTCTTGATGAGCTACCTAGAATCCCACCCGATAGAGTGACTGATTTTAGTATCAATGTCTTACCGGAAACTAAGCCCATATCAATTCCATCATATAGGATGCCCTAGCAAAATTGAAGGAACTGAGGGAACAATTGAAGGGTCTGTTAGAGAAGAAATTCATACGACCAAGTGTCCATGGGGTGCACCAGTCCTCTTTGTTAGAAAGAAGGATGGTTCATTACGGATGTGTATCTATTTTCGGCAACTGAACAAAGTCACAAGCTAGAAGAAGTACCCGTTACCAAGGATCGATAACTTGCTTGACCAATTACAAGATGAAAACTACTTCTCCAAAATTAATTTGAGGTTGGGGTATCATAAATTGAAGATAAGATAAAATGATATTTCAGATGGCTTTTTGGACTCATCACAGACACTTTGAGTTCATGCTGATATCTTTCGAGTTAAGAAAGACCCAACAACCTTCATGGATCTTATAAACTAGATTTTCAAAGACTTTCCTGGAAACGTTCATAATAGTGTTCACTTACGACATCCTCATGTACTCTTGGAGTCAGGAAGATCACACCAATCATCTTTGAGAAGTCTTACAGATGCTCCGAGAGAAGTGTCACGACCCCAATTTCCCTCTGTAGGATGTCGTGATGGCACCTAGTCTCTACGACTAGGTAAGCCTAGCAGTTAATAATAACTTGACGGAAATAATTAACAGAATACTAAAACAAGGCTGAATAACTAATAAAAACTCTCGAAAACAGAGCCAACAATAATACACTCCCCAAAACCGGTGGAACTGAGTCATAAGCTCTACAAAGTAAAACTAGAGTAACTACTACATCACTGTTTGAAAGAAAATACAACAGTAAATAAGAATAAGGGAAGGTGACTCCGAGTCCTGCGGAGTAGCTACAAATGATCTCTAATGACCGGCATGAGCAGACGTACCTAAATCTGCACAAAAATATGCAGAAGCGTAGTGTGAGTATACCACAACGGTACCCAGTAAGTATCAAGCCTAACCTCGGTAGAGTAGTGATGAGGGTAGGTCAAGACACCTACTCGGATATAAATAAACAGTAATAAAACATAATAAGGATAAATAATGGAAAAAGGAGAAATAACTGATACAAAACAGTTAACAGCATGAACTAATACCGGAATTTTAAGCACAAAAATAACATAAAAATATCAGTTAAGGAGAACCACAGTGATCATATGCGGACAATAACTAACAAAAACAAGGAATAACAAGAATCACAACAAGGTACCGTCTCGTGTACAATAAGAATCACCACCGAGGTACCACCTCGTATAAATCAAGAATGACAACCGAGGTACCGCCTCATATTTACATTTCTCAATTTCAATTATAATCTTTTCTTATACCGCGCCGTGAGCCTTACATTTGAAATAGGTTTTGAAAAGAGTTTTCCCGAAATAGCTACACACACTTTTTCCCACCTTATGATGCTGTGTGGCTTCACATAGTTCCCCCTACAAACAACACGCACATAAGTTCCCACCTTATACCGCCACATGCACATTAATCCCAAGCCTTATACCGCTGCATGCGTGTCAATAACACATCACAATAAAAAACTCGCACCACAAGTGCCCATGTATGTCACGACCCAACTGGAGGGTCATGACTAGCACCCGGGCCATACTTGCCGAGCACCAACGTACATTTTATCTAACCTTTCTTATTATCTTTAAGGGCCGACAAGATCAATATAGATAGTAGACATGGATCATGAACATCCAACAATGAAAGATAATGTCATGAACATACATAACATGGGACGACAAGACTGTCAAGAAACTATATATAAGGTACGAGCTATCATGATGCCATGAAAGACTATACAACAAAAATCAGCCGAAAAGGCATTCTAAACCATACATAAGTCGACACCTGTCTATGAGCCTCTAAAGGAACATAAGTGCTACAACATTGCCGGAACAGGGCCCCGACATACCCATAATATCTATAACAAAAATGCATACCAAGACCACGGCAAGTCCGGAGAAGGGATCTCGCCAATAACCGCTGAACTGGACAGCCTACTGTGGTGAGGGAGCTACGCCTGCCTGTCTATCAGGACCTGCAGCACGACATGCAGCGTCCACAAATAAAAAGGACGTCAGTACGAATAAAGTACTGAGTATGTGAGGCAAGAAAGCATAAGTAAGAATAGTAATGTAAACAGGGATAGAGAATATACAACCTGTGACATCTGGGTACCTCTGAGGGCTACTGACATGAAATACATGATACATACATATATATACATAAACTTTTAAAACATACGCCTTTGTGGGCATCACCATCATCATATCGTACCCGGCCATCATAGGGCTCGGTAGAATCGTACCCGGCCATGTGGAGCTCGGTAAAACCCAACTGATCAGTGGTTGCACAATAGGTGCCATACCCGACCGATTATAGCGCGGCTCGGTAGAGTAAAATAGATACATATATATGATGCATGCTGGACTCATTGGAATCACATTTTGAACCTTTCGGAGTGACATAAGGTTGGTATCCTTCGTACACGTTATTAGGATTAACTCTTCATCAAGAATCTTATAAGAATCAGGAACTACCAACAACATTGATAATATAAGAATAAGAGAAGTAACATCAATATCAATCATTTCATAAGAAGGGCATCAATGTAAGTACTGCTAGCTTCTAAGAGTAGAGTATCTTTGGGAGCTCGTTCATTACATTATGTACAATCGGAGTCGTGCAAAAGAATGAAGGGGATAGCCTCACATACCTTGTATATACTGCCCAACCTCAAGCTATGCAAATGTCACGACTCCTTAGTCTACAATAAGACAAATGACACTATCATTATCGTTTAAGCGTCGTAACTATTATGTATCGACCATAACCTATTTTACGATGAAACGGACAGTACCTCCCCTATTTATATGACTTCCCACAAGTCAATACAATCACCAAACAGCCCAAACAACATCATTAATAATCATATTGAGCCTCCAAAATAGTCCCCCAACCAACAACATTACTACCAAGCCTTTCGATATATATTTCACAAGTTCTAGCTTCAACGACTTAGCTGCAACTTGGATAATCTTAAATATATATAGAGTAAGAGGTTCCTTAACTTTAAACAGAAAGAACAACTCCAATTTGACCTTAATTTTCCACGAAATATCCCTTCAATTCTGCCACAAGAACAAGGAAGCGAAACTAGCAATTAATTCGGGTTTTTCGGCACTAGAATTACTTTAGAAGACTTGAAATCACCTAGGGTTGATATTAAAAACTTGAAGGTGTATTTACAGGACATAAAACACTTAAAACAACCTCCCACACGAGCTGGAAAAACACAAAAATCAGCAACAACGAGAAGAACAAGAAACTTACTAGCGCCACGGGATTCCCAACATTTGATTTGTGTTGTTTGCCCTTTGTTTGGGTCTTGGATCATGAGAGAACCTTGAGAGACTGTTTTTAGGGTTATAAGGTCTGAATATACTGAAAAATAATGACTTAAAACGGGGTTGAGGTATCTTATATATGTCCATATGTCTTAAACCGCCTTTGTGGGCCCCATAGAGAGCAGCTTGGCGCACTCTCGCGAAAATGCCAATATCTCTCTATTCCGAGATCGTATCGACGAATGGTTTAATGCGTTGGAAACTAGACTCATAGATCTTCAATTTGATAGGTAGATCACCCCATAATTCTAAGCACATTAGGAGAAAAATGCAGTAACATTTGACCAAAAGTTTAAGTAAAATTATAAACCTAAGTTGCGACAACTTTTATCGACTTTTGTTTCATAACTCGCTTGACTTCAAGACTTATGATGCGGATATTATATGATTCAAATACATTAAAACAAGACCTCTTGGTACAATTAATCACCTCTAGTGTTACCCGAAAATACGGGTTACAACATCCTTGATTCGTTTAACTTCAAATACTTGTTAACCACTCTTATACACCCTTGTATTGTTTAAGACCAATAGGATTAACTTCTTATCATCTCAAAGATAATCTCTTCTTGGATTTACGTCGACTAACTTACGGCGTGATCTATGGTATGCGAATTTGGGTTGTAACACCCTCTCCCCCTTAGGAACATTCATCCTCTCAGTGTTTCCACAACAATAGCACATGGCTCCACCACAACAAGTACAAGAATATCAACAACAACAATGAATGTAAAATGCTCAACAAGGAAGATGTTTCAACAATAACAATTTCGCCTTAACATGATAATGACTTTCACAACTTCAACACCAATAACTAAACAATGAGAGATAATGTATACCCACGTTATTAAATAAGAATAACTCGCAAGGGAAGAGATAACATGTAACAATGACTTTAAATAATGGAAATCAACAAGGAAAGAGATAACATGAACAATAACTTCAAGTAATGACAATCAATAATGGAAGAGATAACACGAACAATAACATTGAGTAATGATAATCAACAATGAAAGAGATAACATGTAACAATAATAGAGGCAACAAGTTCAACTAAAGCATTAGAGCAATTTATCAATTAGGATATAGAACAACTGTTCTCAAAATCATTTAAGGCATGTAAGGATAGACTAACACGAGTAGGAATAGAATGACTATGAGAATTTAAAACATGATACTACAATTCAATTAAAGTATGGAAAGAGTTTAAGTATCCCAAACCGGTCAAATACCACGTACAACCCGTGTACCCACTCGTTACCTTGTGTACACGGATTTCACATAGCACAAATGAATCAATCGATACCAATCCTAAGGGGTAGTCCCCCCACACAAAGTTAGGCAAGATACGTACCTCAACTAGGCCAATTCAACACTCGAAAATATCGTTTCCCTTAAAATTCGCCTGCACACGGCTCAAATCTAACCAAAATCGACATAATATCATCAAACAATACTGGGGAAATCAATTACAATAGAAAAAGCTCTAATGTTTACACTTTTCTCAAAAAGTCAACAAAAGTCAACCCAAGGCTCGCCCGGTCAAAACCCGAGTTCAATGGTAGATTCTATCTACTCATGACCCCAAGAGTTCATATATGTGATTAGTTTTGAAATCCGAGTCCAAATCGACTCTCAAAACTCAATTTCTTTTTTTTAAAAAAAATTTAACAAAGTTTCACAAATTTTCACTTTGATTCACATGATTTTGAGTTTAAAATCTAAGATATGTGAATGGAATATGATTAGAAATTGATTAGAATTACTTACCCAAAGTTCGTAGGTAAAAATCCCCTCTCCAACTCACCTACTACTGAGTCTAGGGTGGTTCAAAAAATGTGAGAATGATAGATGAAATCCCGACTTTCGGCTCTTTTTATCAGCTGCAAATGTCGCAATTGCGAACCCTCGTAATTGCGAAGTATTTCTTGCAAATGCGGCCACTATCGGAGGTCTCAGTTGTGACTCTAGCTTCGCATTTGCGAAGCCTATCTCCATCGCAAATGCGACTATTTTGTCGCAAATGCGAACTACCCTCTACCTGAAGCTACTTCACAATTGCGATACCTGAGAGCCCCTGCTAAGCTCGCAATTGCAGACCTGGTGTTCACAAATGCGACACCAGAAGCTGTTGCACACCAGATTTCTTGTTTTCAATCCCAAACACTCATATATATGTCCAAAACTCATCCGAGTCCTCGGGGCTCCAAACCAAACATCCACACAAGTCTAAAAATATCATATGAACTCGCTCGCACGATCAAAACACAAAAATAACATATAAACTATGAATTGAACTCTAAAACGCATGAATTTCAAAGTAAAGTTCAAAATTTCTAGAACTACAACTAAACGTCCAAATCTTATCAAACAAACTCCAAACGACACCAAATTTGGCAGACAAGTTCTAAATACCATAACAGGCCTATTACAAGTCCCAAAATCAAATTCTGAGCTCGGTAGCTAAAAGTCAACCTACAGTCAAACCTTTCAACTTCAAATTGCCAAATTTTGGAAAATCAACATAAATCAACCTACGAACTTCCAAAATTAATTTCGGGCATATGCCCAAGTCGGAAATCACAATACAAAGCTATCAGAGCCATAAAAATTTAGTTTTGGGATCGTTTTCACAAAAGTCAAAGTTTGGTCAACATTTCTAATTTCAACTTCTAAGTCGAGAATCAAGCGTCCAAATCAACCTGAAAGCTTCCTGGAACGGAACTAATCAACCCCGCAAGTCATAAAATCATAAACACACAAGTGTGAAGCATCAAAAGGGTAAACAGGGCGCAATTGCACAAAATGACCGATCATGTCATTACATTCCCCCCCTCTTAAAACAAACATTCATCCTCGAACGTGCACAAGAACATACCTGAAGTGGTGAATAGATGAGGATAACGACTCCTCATGTCATGCTCGGTCTCCCAGGTTGCCTCCTTGACCAGATGACCCCTCCATTGAACCTTTATTGAAGCAATAATCTTGAATCTCAACTTCTAAACATGTATGTCCAAGATAGCCATAGACTCCTCAATATAAGTCAAATCCTCGTCTAATAGGATTGTGCTGAAGTCTAGAATATGAGACAGATCACCATAATACTTCGGAGCATAGAAACATGGAACATTGGATGAACCGTAGATAAACTAGGTGGCAAAGCAAGCTTGTAGGCCACCTCACCAATCTTCTCAAGGATCTTAAACGATCCGATATACCTAGGGCTCAACTTGCCCTGCTTCCCAAACCTCATCACATCCTTCATGGGTGAAACACGTCAAGACTCGCTCTCCAACCATGAATGTGTCACGACCCAAATCGGAGGGCCGCGATGTGCACCTGGTTCCTTACTCAACTAAGTACCAACGTAACGTATCTTTCTTATAATACCATCATGGGTAAATGGGCCAGAAGGGTTGTCTTGAGATAACCAGAATAAGACATAAGGGAATACTCGAAATAGGATGACCCAACATGATATACAAACTTATACATGAGACAATGGGCCTATATGGACGACATAATCATTTGTACACTCAAAACATAGGCCGACAAGGCCATACAAGTATCTATATACATGAAATCTGTCTACAAGCCTCTAAGAGAACATAAAACTCATAAAGGTCAGGACAGGGCCCCGCCATACCAATCATTATATGTCCAAAGCATACTAACCAAACGGGAAACTCCGGAACAAGTGGAGTGCATCAACACCTTCCGCTGAGCTGATAGCCTACTAGGAGGACTGTCAACCTATCCATCGGGACCTGCAGGCATAAAATCAGCGTCCCCACGCAAAAGGGACATTAGTACTAATAAAGTACCGAGTATGTAAGGCAAGAAACATAAATAAGAACTGTAATGTAAAGAGAGATAGAGAAGATACAACCTGTAATATATGAGTGCCTCTTAGGGCGTCTGGAATGAAATGCATGATACATATATATACATATACTTTAAAAAAACATATGCCTTTGTGGGCATCATCATCATCATATCGTACCAGGCCTCGAAGAGGACTCGGTAAAAACTTTCCCGGCCATCATAAGGCTCGGTAGAATTGTACCCGGCCACGTGGAGCTCGGTAAAACCCAATTGATTAGTTGTTGCACAATAGGTGCCGTACCCGGCCGACTATAGCATGGCTCGGTAGAGTAAAATATATATATATATATATATATATATATATATATATATATATATATATATATATATATATATATATATATATAATGCATGTTGGACTCATGGAATTATGTTGTAAACCTTTCGGAGTGATGAAAGGTCGTTGCACCTTCGATTAATATTATGGACATCCATACCATCAATATGAACCTCAATAGGATTCAAGGATCATACATACTTGCTTAGAATAACTTTATAAGGAAAGAACAACATGGACATCCTTAGTTACTAAGAGTAGATCCGTTATGAAATAGTGTATTATTGACGTTTATTTCACTTTAGATCATGCCAAAAGAAAGAAGGAAGTGACTTAACATACCTTTACAATCTTCTCTCCAATTGTCAACCAAGCTCAATACGTCTACAATGAGTAAACCGACTTCGTCGTTATCATATAAGCATTGTAACTCTCATATTTTGAAACCAATATTCTTTAAGAGAACGGACAGCACCTCCCCTATTTTTACTATATCCCATAAGTTAATAAAAGTCACCAAACAGCCCATACAACAATCCGTAGATATATGGAACACAACTAACACAATAACACGTCGAGCGACAAGCTCGGTTCATGTCTAATCACACAATATTTTGAATCCTTTCCCTCTTATTTATATTGAGGAAAATATTGATAATAACAACACAATATACTCTGGTTATTCCATATATTTTCCAGCGATATAACGCTGCAAGAACACCTCCCAAATAGTCCAACAATCAACAACATTACTAACAAGCCTTTCGATCGATATCTCACAAGTTCTAGCTTCAACGACTTAGTTGTAACTTGGATAAGCTTAAATACATGTAGAGTAAGAGGTTCCTTACCTTTAAACATATAGAAAAACTCCAATTTGAGCTTACTTCACCATGAAATATCCTTCCAATGCAGCCACAAGAACAAGGAAGCGAAACTAGTGTCACGACTAGTCGTGATGGCACCTAACCAAACCCGCTAGCTAAGCTAATTAACAATAAACCACAATATAATGATAATGATAAGAGTCCAAAATGAAATAACTGAATTTTATACAATTCCCCAAGGACTGGTAGTACAAATCATGAGCTTCTAAGAATTAGAGTTTACAAAGCTGGTATGAAATAAATACGTCATCTGTTCGAAATGTACATGAACAGATTTATAAATCTAAAGCTACCAAGAACAAGAGGCAGCTATAACCAGAACGCAGGTACATCTTCAATGCCAGCTCCTTCCACTCGCAATAACATCAGCTCCACAATCTACACGCAAGGTGCAGAAGTGTAGTATGAGTACAACCGACTCTATGTACTCAATAAGTAACAAACCTAACCTTAAGTTGAAAGCAGTGACGAGCTTGGACAACGGTCAGAGTCCAACACCAATAGCTAAGAATAACTCATAACAATATAATAAAAGTAGCACAAGTAATAACTCAAAGATATGATGCTCAGCTCATTCACAGTTACGGAAAAATAGGCATGCTTTCCAGGTATAATAGTAAAACCAAAATCTTTCACCGAAATCACCAAAATATGAGTAAATCAAAAACCTGTGATTTTTCCCAAAAACTTTCAACAATAAATAAGATATTTCATTCTCAGATGGCATGAGGAAAGACATCTCTATGCCTACACGTCAATGTGCATGTGAAATCATGAATGTCACAAAACCGTGTAGTATGAGGCAATGCATCTCTATGCCTCTAGGTCAAGTATGCATGTCAAATGTAATGCATCACAGTGATGAACTCATGTACTCACACTCTCAGAGTAATCAATCTTAGTGTCTCGCACTCCCACTCATCACGCTCAATCACTCAGCACACTAAGTCACTCAGTACTGTACAGTATCTGCACTCACTGCTTGTATGTCAGACTCCGGCGGAGTGAATCCTGCCCAAGCGCTAATATAAGCCAACATGGCCTGCTGCGGCGTGTATCTCGATCCTATCATGAATCAATAAAACCTGATGCGACGTGCATCCCAATCCCATCAATAATAATAAAGGAAAACATATCTCATGCCAATCAGCCTAAACAATGATAACATGATGTGACAATAAAGGATAACAGATACTGAGATATGATATGCGAATGAATGAATATGACTGAGTATGTAACTGAAATTTAAGCAAATAACTCAACAACAGAGATGACCTCAGTGGGTCCCAACAGAATAAGCATATAGCCTAAATATGATTTCTAACATGATTCACAACTCAATTTCCCCAACACGTAGAAATTTCATGGATAGAAACAAGATTAGGTGACTACACAGTATCACAAAATCAACCAAGTCATAATTCACACGGTACACGCCCACATGCCTGTCACCTAGCATGTGCGTCACATCAATACCAAACACATGGCATGTATGTTCAAGGACTCATACTCTCCGCACCAAGTTTAGAAGTGTTACTTACTTATAACAAGCTGAATCCAATACCTAGCAACCAAAACAATACTCTAGAAATGTCATCCCATACGTACCGACCTCCGAACGGCTCGAAACTAGCCAAAAGCAACTCTAAAACATCAAATAATGTCAAAGGAAATAAACCCAATCGATACAAGTCGAATCTTTAATCAAAAGTCCAAAGTCAACTAAAAAGGTAACAAAAGTGAACGTTGGGCTTGCGTTGGATTCCAAATCCAAGTTTACCCCAGTGAATCCCAAACCAATACAAGCTCACACAAACAAAAACCGAATTAATCGGAGTCATACAGCTCAACAAATTAGCCAAAACATCGCTCCTGTGTGTTCATAACCCAAGAGTCCAACCCATACTAGTTGGATCCCATATACGATCTCACACGAATGAAAACTGACTAAATAGGAGTCTGATAGCTCGACCAATTCACCGAAACATCAATCTTGGGTGTTCATAACAAATCCTCTAACTCATTTTTAATTTATAAAATTTACGACATAACCCAAGATCTTGATTTAAAGAATTAAATGGGTTTTCAATTAAAATCATGGATTAAAGCTTAAACTAAGGGAATGAATCAAAGGAAAATATTTAGGTTATGGCTTAGACCTTACCCTATGGAAAAAACCTGATGAACATCCTTGAATTCTCCTAATCCCAAACTTTCAAGATGAGAAAAACTCCAACAACATTAATAGCCAAAAATGCCCAACTGTTTTGCCTCGTTTCTTATGCCAAATGATCCCGAAACTAGCTTTTGATGTCCCCAATGAATTTTCCGTAAAGTTCCAGTCAAGTTAGGCTTTTGAATCACTCCATTTGACCTTATAATAAAGGAGATATGTTGGTTTCAATATTTGAAAATAGTGCAGATTTTTAAATACGAATGCAGTGGCAATTTCGTAATTAATCTGGAAAAATCTGACAACCCAATTCTTAGTAAAATTATCATAAATTCCTCATACGATGTCAAAACTTGATGATTTCAGTTTCTATGGTTCCAAAATTGATACAGATATAATGATTTAGTCGAAACAAAAATCAAAGGCTGTTTCCTCAATATGGTAACTTTATTCTTAAATCAACGTCGAAACCGAAAACAATCACCATACAACCCAAACTGTAAGGCCCCGTAAAATTTTGCCAAGGAATTTAAGGTTTTGTGGTGTCGAGTAGACTGATGTGTACGTAGGACAATAAGGCAATTCTGCGGTCAATTTTGTGACCGCAGAACCATTCTGCTGATCGCGTAATCATCGCGGAGTTGAGTAGAAAAATAGTTGAATTTTAAAGTTGTTTTGCGGTCCATTATGCGATCACATACATGTTTCGCGGTCCGCACTTCCGTCGCAGATTTGACATGAAGAATTTCGAAAGGGGTATTCCGCAGTCCATTTTGCGGCCGCATAATTGGTCTGCGGACCACGGACCTAGCCGCAGACTAACCCAGGCCAGCCCAGTTTTTGGTATCACTTTTGCGGTCCATTTTGCAAGCCGCGTATCTATTCTGCGGTCCATTCTGTGACCGTAGAGTTGAGATCAGAGGGTTCATTTTCTAATTTTGTAACCCGACCCCATTTTGATTAAAAGCCTTTGGGGCTCATTTTGTAGCATATATCTGACGATTTTAGAGAGAAGTGAGAGTATTTTAGAGAGAGAGGGAGAAGACCTAACCATTCTAATCATCCATTCTTTCCCCAATCTTCAAGTATCATGGAATCCACTCACTAGACCATCATCTATTTGGCTAAGTTCTTGTCTTACATCATCCATGCAAGTTTTTTTTAGGGTCTAAGTAGATTGTGGAGTTGGAGATAGGCCATGCATGTGACAATATGTGGTAGTATGTGAGTTGTTGAACTATTTTGGGTAGTTTCTTGTTGATGTTGGTTGAGGGAGGAAGGGATTACCATTGTAGAGCTTTGTAGTCAATTTGGCGTAGTAGGTGTTTGATAAAATCCCCAAGAGACTTATGTCATGAGAATCCTACTAACTATTGTCCGGTTTTCACCATATTCCTATAGATTGATATTGCTAGAAGTATTGGAACGTTGTAGTAATCTAAGAAAAGCTCAAGAAAGGTATGTTGACTAAACCTTATCTCTTAGAATTGAATTCCATGACGTTCCCGTAAGCTTCGAGTATGATTGGCCCAGGGTCCTAATCGCCATGTTCCGATTTGTTCCCAATAGATTCGGTTATCCCAAGTAAGCATTGTGTTGAAAGACATACATACTCAAAACATGTACCAATTGCCCCTATCTTATTTTGATCTCTTCGATAATGTGTTCAAGTATTGTTTGTGTATGGAAATGTTATGACTTCAACTCGTGTTTCAAATGAAAGTCTATTATGCGTAACTTGGAAAGAAAACTCAATACGCCTAAAACTCTTATTTCTCATATATGTACTTAAGTCCTTGATTTAAAATGCTCTTATTGTTGATAATCTATAAAGATGCTTGAAAGTGAAAGAAGTGAGTTGAAGATATAAAGTGTGGCCATCGTGCCAAGAATGAAAATTATACTTGTGGCCAATAGTGCCAATGAAATGAAATGATGTGTGAAAGATTATGAAATGAGCCTTGATTCAACTGTTCCAAATTGACTCCGAAAATAGATTTGCCTAAAAGCTTATGTACTCAAGTCATGTTCAAATGTGGTTGTTTTAAACTAATACCTATGATTTGAACCACTGTTTCAGTCGTAAATCGCCATGCTCTCTGTTATAAGTATTTCCAATGTTATTTGAGTTCTTACTTACTCATAAGTTTAAATTGTGTATTGCCCTTTTTGGGAAAAGGTTTTTCGAGAATAAAAGGTGTGTCACTCGTTTATGATTTTAACTTGTGCTTTGATTGCTAATCATCTTGCTCCATTTATGTGGAAAGAAATCCATTGTGTTTAAAGCCTTCATTACTAATGGATTTAGAGTTATGATTTCCCGAATGTTCTATATGTTGATGTTTATGATGATGACCCATGAAAGTGTGGAATATGGGATACGGCCACCATGCCATGAATGAAGAATCATATGTATGGCCAAGAGAGCCAATGAAATAATGATGTCGTGAGTGGTTGAAAGTACTAATGAAGCTATATATGGTGTGGAAGGTTATGAGGTGAATGTATTTGTATTTATGTTTCCTTTGTGTACTAAACAACAATATTTTTAGGAGTATCATTAGTCACCGAGGAAGGGTAGGCTGAAACAACCTAACCCTGAAACTAGATGTGCTGGTGTAGGTGCTATTGAAGGGTAAATCCTCCGACTGATGTGTTGAGAATATTCCCCTTAAATGGGATGAGATTGATGTTTTGAGACTATCTCCCTTAATTGGGATGAGATGATTGCTAGCGGAGGGTGATGTCGATCCACCTGGCATTGTGGTGAGATGGCCTAGCTGATCGGGTCGAGATCGGATACCATGTCGCTCACATGGTGGTGATTGTGATTGTGATTGGATATCTGTGGGTGAGACGGCCTAGCCGATCAGGCCGTGTTCAGACTCCATGCTAAAAACACGGTGGTATATCGGTACTAATGATCTCCCAACAAAAACATAAGATTATTTCCGTATTTTGAAAATTTTATGTTTTAACCTATCATTTGGATGTCATTGATTGTTGTTTGCTGCTTCCATGGTTTTCCCTTTCTTATATTAGTATTCTATTTCGAAAGAGAACATTTAGCTTTACATACTAGTAATATTCCATATGTACTAACGTCCATTTTGTCGGGGGCTGCATCTTTAATGGGTGCGGGTGGTTCGTCGGCGGGCGTCTTTGACCCTCGTTAGCAGTTACTCTCTATTCAGCAGGTTTTGGTGAGCCCTACTCTGTTCTGGGCCTTATGTCACTTGACGTTGTACTTTGTGTTTTGAGGTATAGCCGGGGCCTTGTCATCGGCACTTCCATACTACTCTTCTATTGTACTTAGAGGCTCTGTATACATAGTGTGGGTTGTAAATTGGTGTTGGGAATGTCAAAACTAGAGATATTGTATTTGTAACACATGTTCCACTTCAAACTATGAATGGGTAATATATTTTGGGAATTATCAATGAAGCTACTAATGGTAATGGAATTGGTGGTGTTTATGAAATCCTCTCAATGTTTAATTAATGGAATACATCTCCACTCTATTCATGGGCAAGGTCGGGTAGAAAGCATCTAGCAAGCTTGCTTGATCGGGTTATCTTGGTTGAGCGCTGGTCGCGCTCACCGAGGTCGGGGCGTGACACAAACTTATCAAAAACTCATCAGAAGTTAACTAAACTTTGTGGACATGTCCAAAATTTTCATACGCACTTATTGGAATAATTAAAACCCGATTCCGAGTCCGTTTACCCAAAAGTCAAACATTGGCCAACTCTTCCAAGTTAAAGCTTCTAAAATAAAAATCATTCTTCCAAATCAATCCTGAACCGCTCGAAAATCAAAACCAACCATACACGCAAGTCATAATACATAATATGAAGCTACTCAAAGTCTCAAACCAGCGAATGGAACACTAAAGCTCAAAACGACCGGTCAGGTCTTTACATTCTCCCCCACTTAAATATACGTTCGTCCTCGAACGTGCCAAGAGTCATTCCAAAGCCATCAAATCGCCATATACCCTGACCATACACATAACCATGGGTGATCCCATGTCACCCCAATCTATATAAGCCCGACAACACCACCTAATAGAGTATTCTTACTTCAACCTTAGTCCATAAACCTTAAAACCCAAATCCCCAACTTTCGGAACTCATTACATGACTTGATTCTTGCATCTATGCACCGTATAACTCTGAAATCTATATCAATCCATAACCATATCTCAAGACATAATCACATGATACTCATAGCAATAACTTACGACCGCAATAGCTGCTCGATAACCAACCCGACACCGATAACAAACCTCATATCACTAAAATCTTGTTCTGAACTTCGTACACTGCCAATGATGAAAGAAGCATATAGAAACTCATAACCACCCATCAGATTAACAAGTCGTGGAGCACTCTTGCCCGATAAGAACCATAGCCAAAATCTAAGCCGACTAGTGACACATTCTTGCAAACATACCTTATTCAAATCCGATGGCACTCATTTTAGGCCCAATAACTTCACCTCATCTAGTACAAGTTACTCGACCGACCTGTCACACAAATCCTACTTAGAGCCACATACCATGCAGTTCATGCACTAACAAACTATAACTCAAATATACCCAATGATGGAAAGAGAATGGAAATGAAGAAACCATCCTACCAGCTCGATAGATACCACCACGAAGCGCAATGATATCAATCCACCATAGAAGGGGAAACATAACACACGAAATAAGCACAAAGGATCATATCCTAGCATAATGTCATTGCGATGCATGACCCAATCCGAACACCGGTCCATATGACATACCTC
Source organism: Nicotiana tabacum (assembly GCF_000715075.1). Classification (NCBI taxonomy): domain Eukaryota; kingdom Viridiplantae; phylum Streptophyta; class Magnoliopsida; order Solanales; family Solanaceae; genus Nicotiana; species Nicotiana tabacum. Next base: position 74,032,294 of record NC_134091.1, on the reverse strand, counting down.
AATCCATAATGCTCAAAATAAACAACCACACGCAATTCGACATCAAGTACACGAAGTGCATGGCCATAACCATGGAGAAGCGAATAACACAACATACTACAGCTCTAAAAGACCATAACCAAGGAGCAATCAACCATTCAACACCACAATAACCATTTCACTCGAATTCTGCTACAAGACCCAAACAGAACAACATCGGGTGTGCATATAACCAACAAATCACAACCCCTCATAGCATAGAAGAGTAACACATAGAACATATCAGAACACGAACAAGCTCAACTCTAACTAAATGACACACCCTTTAGCAATAACGGTGCTGAGTCAACAAATCCGACCCGGTGTAGAATACACATCCTCATTGGGACTACCTATGGGCCCCCAAATCAACTCCGGTCATCCCCAAATGGATAAATGGCTCTCCAAAAATCCACAATGACCTAACCATAGCACGTACTACCATCTAACTAACTTTGGCCACATCTTCACAGTACGCAACCCTGAAACAAGCTGCTTCTGATAACTCCCAGTCTCTAAATCCATAGAACATATGAATCACCATAGCTGATCCCAACTCCACCACTCGAATGACTAACAAATCTCTCATACATAATCATCCCCACGAGAAATACTTCTATAATTCTTTCATGCCACATAGAAAAATTTGAACATCAGTAGTCGATCAACCAGGTAAGTACCGCAATACCAATGAAGCATCCGTAAGTCAAAACATAGTACGCCTTCTGAAATGCGCACCCTTCTCAGGCAATACCAAGTAGTAATAGCATTCGTCTAGTGATCTGAAACCATCCATGTTGTCTAAGAATTCATGACCTTCCCTTCAAAACTGAATTGTGACCTTGCACATACAAATCTCAATCCAACACAACACACCGCATCTATCATGCCATCATATGAAAAGCACGAGAATCTAACAATCAACTCTGAGTCACTAGCAAAATAATTATTCAATCTGTCAGAAACTTTCCATTTAATCCCATCCAGGAGAAAATCATAATATGCAACATGCTCCTCACGCCGGTAGGAAATATCCATCTCAAACCGTGGTAGAAACCATCGAGAACTCTTCGAAACCCATTTGCACATAACCAAGCCATCAGAACTGAATTTCTCTAACTCAACCAAGCCATGTAGGTCGCCAAACCCAAGAGTATTGACACAAAACACCTGTAGAGACTCACCACATCATAAGTACCCAAAGAACCAATCATATCCATTACCGTGCTGATCCAACCTACTACCAAGCTGTCCTTTTTCTCCGAGTTACTTCCGAATTACCCTCAAGTTGCACTTCTCCTTGTCAGAACACCATGATTCTTACCTAAAGCTCACCACAAGAGATCCTAGAATAAAACCACACCGCCCTAAGGCCTATAAGTCGTTGTATTCCCTCTTAAGCACCCCAAAAGTACCTCAACGGAGACACCCACTCTGAAGAGACCTTCTGTGAATCTAAAGGTATTTCCTTCACCTTCCTGATACTAAAATGTAGAATCCATAATGATATAGAAATAGTGCGAGTCTCAACACCATCCAATGTAAATCTCATATTCTAGCCATTTACAAATCCAAAAAATTCTTAATTTCTACATGTAAATCTTGAATCCATTAGAACCTTCTCGAGAGTCATCCACTCTGCTCAAATCTCAATTGCACTACCCAACCGGGTCGAACGACATGTGCCCAATTAGCACGAGAACACACAAAGAAGTAACCTCACCTTAATGCAACCGAGCAAGTTCCTACTTCATGCGCACTACATCTTTCATGAATAACAACTCAATCATCCCATGATTCCTATATACCCATATAGTGTAATACACCATGCATCCAGAATTGTTTTTTCTTAAGTCATCCTCAAAACCAACCTCTGCAAGTCATAACCAATCCACAAGTATGCCTCAGACCGAAACCAATACTACACGTAACCATGCAATCAAATCGTCGATAACAGACTCCCCCACTTGGCTTAAAGTCATAGATCAAAACACTCGATAACTCACAATGCCCATACTCTATTACTGTATAATACCTCAGTGAGATTCAACTAAATCCTTCATAAGCTCATGTAACACAAACCATATAATACATCAAATCATCTGTTAAGCTCGCATTCATCCTCATGACAGTCAGGTCAACTTTCTCAACCAATCCAAACTCTAATCGCAACACCTATACCCACTGGTAAAAATGAAAGCCTCCATACAACATCATAAGGAGCACACATCCGTAGATTACCCCGCATGTGATAACCCACCTCCTTAGCTTCAAACTGACATCTCTCTATACCCTTTCACAGCCACAACTACTACGCAATCATTTAATCTTCCTGAGTCTGAACTCATCAACAAGACATGAAAATCTGCTATATTTCACAAATGAAATAACACAAAAGAATCTCTCAAAAACCTTTATAACTCAAGACTGTATGACACATCCACAAAAATAAGCATCCAATAGTCTTTTTCACATCTCAAGCTAGCTCTTACCGTCAAATTCAAACCATCCGAACACATCCCGCAGTCACATCCTACTTATTATATAGCCATCCAACCACTCACCAAGCCACCAATCCCACTCATAGGGATACCATTGTACATAGATTTCAAAAGCACATGCCCACACAACTAAAACTATCGAGCCTAAGTTGTGGTCCAAACCGGGCCTCAAGTCCTCCAGACTGGCCCATTACCAAAACACAGAAAACACATCTCGCACCTCATCCATGGAATCCATAAGCCGTCGATGTACAACTGATACCGGGCACTCATATGCACATACGAGTGAGTGGAAGAAATTCAAAGAGATACGCACCAAATCAATGTCGCACGATAAGGAAAGAAAGATGGAAAATTTATCCTAAATGCCCTGTAGCCTCTCGAAGATAGGTATGGATGTCATCATACCGATCCGCAAGACTTTACTAGACATTTGGTCATGACTCGTAGAACTTATGAACCTAGAGCTTTGATATCAACTTGTCACGACCCAAAATTTCAACTAGCCGTGATGGCACCTAACCCAACCCGCTAGGTAATCCAATTAAATATGTCATTTGTTCGAAACGTACATAAAAAAATTTATATCTCTAAAGCTACCAAGAACAAGAGGCAGCTTTAACCGAAATGCAGGTACATCTTCAATGCCAGCTCCCGCCACTCGCAGCAACATCACCTCCAAAATCTGCACGCAAGGTGCACAAGGGTAGTGTGAGTACAACCGACCCCATGTACTTAATAAGTAACAAACCTAACCTTAGGTTGAAAGCAGTGACGAGCTTGGACAACAGTCAGAGTCTAACACCAATATCCAAGAACAACTCGTAACACTATAAGAAAAGCAGCATAAGTAATAACTCAAGGATATGATGATTAGCTCATTCACAGTTATGGAAAAATAGGCATGCTTTTCAGGTATAACAGTAAAACCCAAATCTTTCACCGAAATCACAAAAATATAAGTAAATTAGAAAACTTTGATTTTTCCCAAAAACATTCAACAACAAATAAGATATTCCATTCTCAGATGTCATGAGGAAAGTACATCTCTATGCCTACATATCAATGTGCATGTGAAATCATGAATGTCACAAAACTGTGTAGCATGAGGAAATGCATCTCTATGCATGTATGTCAAGTATGCATGTCAAACGCAATGCATCACAGTGATGAACTCATGTACTCACACTCTCAGAGTACTTAATCTCACAGTCTCGCACTCCCACTCATCACTCTCAATCACTCAGCACACTCAGACACTCAGCACTGCATGGTATCTGCGCTCACTACTGGTATATCAGAATTCGGAGTGGCAGATCCTGCCCAAGCACTAATATAAGCCGACATGTCCTACTGAGACGTGTAGCCCGATCCCATTATGAATCAATGAAACATGATGTAATGTGCAGCCTGATCCCATCAATTATAATAAAGCCTATAAGGCAAGCTGCGGCGTACAACCCGATCCATATAATAATAATATATATAAAGTCAATATGGCCTGCTGCGGCATATAGTCCAATCCATATTATATCTCACAACACGGATATCAGGCAGGCCCCAACTCAGTCATCAATCTCTCCAGCCTCTCGGGCTTGCAAATCTCATGTCAATCAGCCCAAACAATGATAACATGATGTGACAACAAAGGATAACATAAAGTGAGATATGATATGCAAATGAATGAATATGATTGAGTATGTAATTGCAATTTAAGCAAATAACTCAATAGCAGATATGACCTCAGTGGGTTCCAATAAAATAAGCATATAGGCTAAATATGATTTCTAACATGATTCACAGCTTAATTTCTCTAACACGTTGAAATTTCATAGATAGAAACAAGATTAGGTAACTACACAGTATCACAAAATCAACTGAGTCATAATTCACACTGTGCACACCCACACGCCATCATCTCAACACCAAACACATATTACGTACGTTCTGGGATTTATACCCTCAGCACCAAGTTTAGAAGTGTTACTTACCTCGAACAAGTCGAATCCAATATCGAGCAACCCAAACAATACTCTAGAAATGCTATCCCACACGTACCGACCTATGAACATCTCAAAACTAGCCAAAAGCAACTCAAGAACATCAAATAATACCAAAGGAAACAAATCCAATCGATAAAGGTATAATCTTTAATCAAAAGTCCAAAGTCAACCAAAACGTCAATGCCAGGCCTACCTTGGATTCTGAATCCAAGCTACCCGAGTGAATCCCGAATCAATACAAGCTCACACGAATGAAAACTGACTCAATCGGAGTTAGATAGCTCAACCAATTCGCCTAAACATCGCTCTTGGGTGTTCATAACCCAAGATTTCAACCCACACTAGTTGGGTCCTATATCTCTCGAAATACTCCTCCAAAACTTGCCAAATTCGAGTATGTTGTTCCCCTAATATAGGAGAATAAAACCTCAAAAGGAATCGAGAAATAAATGCCTCTAACTCATTTTTTATTTTTTAAAATGTAGGACATAACCCTAGGTCTTGATTTAAAGAATTAGATTGGTTTTCAATTAAAATCACGGATTAAAGCTTAAAAAAAGGGAATGAATCAAAGAAAAATATTTAGGTTATGGTTTAGACCTTACTCCATTGAAGAAACTTGAAGAACATTCTTGAATTCTCCCAATGTCAAGCTTTCAAGATGAGAAAAACTCCAACAATATTAATAGCCAAAAATGCCCAGCTGTTCTGCCTTATTTCTTATGCCAAACGATCCTGAAAAACTGGCTTTTGATGCCTCCAATGGTTTCCTTGTGAAATTACATTCAAGTTAGGCTTCTGAATCAATCTATTTGACCTTATAATGAATGCGATATGTTGGTTTCAATATTTGAAAATAGTGCAGATTTTTAAATACTAATTAAGTGGCAATTTCGTAATTAATCTGAAAAATATGACAACCCAATTCTTAGTAAAATGACCTTAATTCATCATACGATGTCGAAACTTGATGATTTCAGTTGCTATGATTCCAAAATTATGATACGGATATAATGGTTTAGTTGAAACACAAATCAAATATTGTTTGCTCAATATGGTGACCTTTATGCTCAAATAAATGTCCAAACTAAAAACAATCACCATACAACACAAACTTATCCAAAACTCATCGGAATTTAACCAAAATTTGTGGACATGTCCAAAATCATCATACAAAATTATTGAAATAATTAAAACTTGATTCCGAGTTCGTTTATCCAAAAGTTAAATCTTGGTCAACTCTTCCAACTTAAAGCTTCTAAAACGAGAATCTTTCTTCCAAATCAATTCTGAACCGCTTGAAAACCGAAACCAACTTAAAGCTTCTAATGGAACGCTAAAGCTGAAAATGACCGATCGGGTCATTACAACTAGCAATCAATTCGGATTTCTCGGCACTAGAATCACTTTGGAAGACTTGAAATCACCTGGGGTTGATATAAAAACCTTGAGAGAGTATTTTACAGAACTTTAACCACTTTAAACAACCCCCCACACGAGCTGGAATCACACCAAAATCAGCAACCACAAGAAGAACAAGAAACTCACCAGCACCACAGGATTCCCGACACTTGATTTGTGTTATTTGCCCTTGGTTTGGGTCTTGGATCATGAGAGACCTTTGAGAGAAAGTTTTTAGGTGTCTAGGGTATGAGGATAATGAAAAAGAATGAGTTAAAATAGGGCTTTAGGCGTCACATATATATCAAGATATCTCAACCGTCTAAGTGGGTCCCATAGAGAGCTGCTTGCGCAGTCTCGCAAAAATATAAATATCTCTCTACTATAATATTGTATCTATGAACGGTTTAATGTGTTGGAAACTAGACTCGTAGATATTCAATTTGATATATGGATCACCCTGTAACTATTATTATATTATGAGAAAAACTCTGCTACATTTGACCTATCTTTCAGCACATTTATGAATGTAACTTGTAATGACATTTTCCAACTTTTGTTCCACAACTCGCTTGACTTTAAAACGCAACACACGACTATCATAAAACTAAAATAACTAATAACATAACCTTTTTATCATGTTAATCACCCTGGTCTCACCCCAAAAGTACATGTTATAACATTCCCAACTTGTCGACTTTCGACAAAACTTAGTTTCTTTAATTCGTTTAGCGTCTAAGCCTTCTAACCCTCTCGGTACTAGTTATTCATGATCTTAAATATTTGTAACCCCCAAGGTAATATAATTAACTTGCTTTATATACATTCAAGAATGATCTCATTTTTTACCTTACATCAATTGACTTACGGCGTACTCTTACTTACGATAATATGGGGTGTAACAATAATGAACCTTTCTTGTAATATTAAACAGGATAATCCCTTAAATACATTTCTATAGTTCTAATGGATAATGTGAGACTGCTCACTCCAATCAAAATACACATTGACATTCTATATGATTTAATAATAATATGTGACATGGTCTTTGTGAGAAGACAACTTTAGTAAAAGTATTATCTCAACTCACCTTGATTATTCCTTTCGAATACTTTAGTCACTCAAATCCAAGGGATTTAATTCACGAAACCAATCTCTACATTTGAAATTCAAGAATGAATTCTAAATGTTTCAAAATTTCAAGCTTTAGAAGCCCTAGGTTTGATTCTTCTCAATTTTCCAAAGTTTGTAGTTAATCTATATTTTTGTAGTATATTATAGGAACTATTATCAACCAAAATCTTCCCTAATAATCGTAGTTGAAAGAAAATTGCGGAGTTTAACTTGAATCGCGAAATCCTAAGTTGGAGGAAAACCCTGTTCTTGAATATTTGTTGAAAATCTAGTGATTCCAAGATATAATCTTGTTAGAATCGATGTTTGGAAGTAGTAATTTAACTTTAATTGCATTAAAATGCACTTTATGTAGTATAGGAACTCTTGGATGACTTGGGATTGAGAGATAAGGTCTTACCTTTGAAGAATGAAGTTATTTTCTCTTTCCTCTGTCCCTTTTTATACTTAGGCAAGGTTTATGCGTGGCCACACGTAGCTATGTGTGCCAACACGTCGCCACACATATTCCTTTATGTGTGGCCAAGTGTAGTGTGCAAACGTATGGTCAGATCCCTTCCTTTTTTCCTTGGCTTTCTTGCCGGAAAGGCCACGTCTTCTATGCATGGCCATGCATAACTTGTGCGGTTTTTCGCTTAGGTGTGTGTGTCCTTGTCCCCATTCCATGTGTCGTTGTGGCTGCTCGTAGGAATGTCCAAATGACAAATACGGTTTGAAGTGTTAGAAATTAAACTCGCAGAGCTTTAATTACATATATAAGTCATAATTCAATTCATTTTCTACTGGGAGATATGATCATCTTAAGTTAGGGCATGTGCGACAATGATCATCTTCTTCCTTAAACAATTCCAACTTGTTTCAAACTACTTTTTTTCTCTTCCAAACATCCATATTCACCTGTGTAATTTTTCGAATACCTTTGTGTCCAACATAATACTTAGAAATAATTTTCCGGACTTTACACTCCACCACCCTCTCACCTTCATCTCTCACCTGATCACTAACATCAAGCCACCAATGACCCTCTATATATCACCTTCTATTATTCTAAGATAGAATATTATTCTCTATAGCGCTTAGAAGCACGACATTTGTATCCCTCGTTGTCGAGCTTGAGTGTTTTAGCGTTTAGGAGTTGTTATTTATTTCACCCTAAATTTACTTTAAATACGATGTTTGTTTTGGTTGTTACTTAAATTTTATTGTATCGTATCGTTAAATCCGTCGTTACGTAACGACGAAATATGCCACTTTATGTAACGACCGATTTGGTGTGGTTACGTCGTTATCTTATCTTTTTCTCTCATCTCACCTTTCATTATTATTAAATAATTTTATTTTATCATTTACCCTACCTTATTATATAATAATTTTATCCCTTATCATAATTTTTCTTTATAATATTATAAGTTTATTCTTCATATAGATGATGCGTGATATCATAAAACAACGTCAAATGATACAATCTATCCAAACATTGTATTAATCAAATGATACAGTACAATACAATACAATACAACACAATACGATATGATACATTATGAAACGATATGTAACAACCATCCAAACAAGTTGTTAGCATTTAGGAGTTGTTTTTTCTTTCACCCTAAACTGCACACTTTTAGTACTAACTTGAGCAGCCATCTAAGTAAAATCTCGGCAGTGTTTATGGGGTCTAAATCAGATTATGGATAAATATCGTACACCCGAAGGTCGCCTTTTTTGAAATTTGCATTCCTTTACTTTTTGTGATTATGGATGACTAAATGCGAATTTTGCTATAAAGAATTAATGATTTTGTAAATATATTTCCAAAATTTGGCGCACATTTTTAAAAAGAAAACAAATGGGAGGAAAAAAGTTGGAAGAATGAGTTAAAAAAGACTTTGGAAGTCTTGTGTAAGAAGTTGGGATACATTATTTTGTTAACAAAAGAAGGGTGATTAAAGGGGTTCAAGGGTCATATTAAAAATTAGAAAAGTTGTGGATAAATATTAAAATTTTCAAAAATTTAAAAAGGCCCACACCCATTCAAATTATTTTAAAATTTCATTTCCCTATTCTTTCTCCTCTCTACTTTTTCTTATTCTCATTCTTTCTTCTTTCTTCTTTCTTCTTTCTCTTCCTCATTCTCTTATTCTTCTTCTTTATTTTCTTATTTCTCTTCAACTTTCGTTGTTACTGCTGCTGCTGCTTCGTCTCTGTCATCTTATTCTTCTTCATTTTCTTACTTGTCTTTTTTTTCTTCTCCCTCTTTATCTCATTTTCATCATCTTCTTCTTCTTTTTCCTTTTTTTTCTAGTGGTTTAAAATATGCCAGACAAAGAGAAAAATGTAAAATTTTACAAAGTGAGTATTCTGCAAAGCACTCCTCCAAATATTTTAAAATATTCCCAGGATGAGTATTCTGCAAAATATCTCGAGATGTTTAAAACATCCCCAGGATGTTTGAAACATCTCTCGGGATGTTTTAAACATCTCCAGGATGTTTGAAACATCTCACATGATATTTCTTCTGCTTCTTCATTTTTTTCTAGTAGTTTGAAACGCGAGAGAAAAAGAAAAAAATGAGAAAATCTGGTAAAACATCTCACTAGATGTTTGAAACATCTCACAAATATTTTAAAATATCTCCCTAAATGTTTGAAAATAAGGAGTGGCGGGAGGATATAGAGGAGTGTTTCAAGATGGAGGAACAAGGGGAAGAGGAGTGGCGGGAAGAGGAGGAGCGGGAGGAGGAATATTGGGGTAATAAGGAGGGGAAACTTTATGTAAATAAGAAAAATTTGAGATTTTTAAAAATTATGTCATTAATACTAATCATAAAAGTGTTCCTCCTACTCCATTCTTAACACTTTTATCTTAAAAATTGACATAAGATTTCAACTCTCTTAAAAATTTAGAAAGTTGAGGAGGTAAGCGGAAGGTGAAGAAAAAATAGATCACCATATGGCAACAAGGGAAAAGCTCATATTTACTTCTTCTTTCTACTAGCATGTAGTTTTCTTATTGGTTTTGGTTTGTAACGTCAAACGAATCTCGCTGTAAAATTTATGTTTAATTGGTAAAGTTCGAATAATATGAGTTGATAAATAGGTACAACGGAAAAATAAGGTGCCAAATGAAAAATTATGCCAAATTTGAGGGATCGACGATGAATATGACCAAAAATGAGCCAGCAGCAATTTACCAACACTTTTTACTTCCTTTTGTCACTTTCTATTTTCTTTTGGATTTCCTTTAACTTCATTTCTTATCTTCATTCCCAAGCCAAGAAAATTCCACTTTCAAAAAATAGAGGTTTAAGAAGACAAAGTCATAGCAGCAGCTAACCAAAGGAAGAGTCAGTAGACAAATGGCCGCTTTAAGTGGCGTTGGGATTGTATACGGTTAAAACCGGGCCCACCAAATTTTATTATTTGATCGAGACTGGTAGGTTGCATCGAAGGACGGCCTTGTAACGGAACAGACTAAATCACGAGGATAAGGTACCGAGTTGAGAATCGAGGTACCTGTCGAGATCGAGGCTAGTAGCGATCAAAGCCAAATGAGACAGACATCGAGCAAGATCAAAGATAGCACAACAACAGAAAGGCGAGATATCCGTGACTGGTCGAGGATCATGGCGTAAATCTCGAAACGGATCAAATCAGAAACCGTTAATTAGCTAATCATGGGATTTCCTTCTGTAATTAGAATTATACCATAAGTGGAATTTCTCTACTATTTAAAGCGGGGTTCTAATCATTTGTAACACACATTGTTCACAGATATCAAAGCAATATAATTCTCTTTCTCGTTTATACTATTGCTCATCAGCTTGTTATATTTTAATTGTTCTTGCATTAACCAGTTCGAGGGTATCCAAACTCGAGGGATGAGTTCCATTCTAATACAGGTTTGCTTTATTTTATAGTTTTTTATGTTATTAATCTTCATATTTATCAATTGGTATTAAGTAAAATTACGTGTCCTTAGAAACACATTATAAGTTTAATTATTATCCAATTTTAAGGGTAACACAGTTTGGCGCCCACTGTAGGGCCAAGGATAATTGTGATTACTTAATACTGATTCCGATAACATACACTGCTTTACACTTGTTCGCGTAAGAATCTTTCTTTTCAGAATAAACATGTCAAACTCACAAGCATCGCCTACACATGGTGACAACAGCCTCGGATTTCACGGAAAAATGACAATATAGCCGCCCCAGGGATCGAGGTGCCTCAGGCTGACCTCGAGGGAGCACCAACTTCAAATCCCATAGATGTCAGTTCACATGTCGCCCTAAATGCAAATTTGGAAGTTGATCCCGAAGGTAGCGTACGTAGGGAAGTTCGATCAGGTGGTCGAGGTACGCAGGGCGGAGAATATGGTGGAGTTAGCCTCCAACGGATATTCGAAATGCTACAGGCTCAACAAGCCGCTATAGCACAACTATAAAATCAGCACCGAACACCAAGTAGGATTGAACCAGAAGTCATCCACAGGACCGAGCCTGTGCCGGAAAGGTCGAATGCCAACGAATCGGGGACTGACCCCGCCATTATAAAAATGCTCGAGGAGCTCACTAAACGGATTGAATCGGGAGAAAAGAAAATCGAGGCAAATGACAAGAAAGTAGAGACATACAACTCCCGGGTTGACCAAATACCGTGGGCGCTACCGATTCTAAAGGGTATGGATTCAAAGAAATTCATACAGAAGCCTTTCCCTCCAAGTGCGGCTCCGAAACCCATTCCGAAGAAATTCCGAATGCCAGAAATTCCTAAGTACAATGGGACCACCGACCCTAATGAGCATGTCACTTCTTATACATTCGCAATAAAAGGGAATGACTTGGAAGAAGATGAGATTGAATCTGTTCTATTGAAGCAATTTGGAGAAACCTTGTCGAAAGGAGCAATTATATGATACCACAATTTGCCGCCTAATTCCATCATTCCTTCACCATGCTTGCAGACCCCTTCGTAAAGGCACATGTCGGAGCAATAAAGGTTGCGACTAGGAAGTCGGACCTCTTCAAGGTGAAATAAAAGGACAACAAAATATTGAGTGAATTCGTATCTCGATTCCAAATGGAACGCATGTAACTACCACTGGTTACAGATGATTGGGCTGTTCAAGTCCTTACTCAAGGTTTGAACGAACAAAGTTCGGTGGCATCGCGACAGCTAAAGCAGAATTTAATTGAATATCCAGCGGTAACCTGGGCTGATGTACATAATCGGTACCAATCAAATATCAGGGGCGAGGATGATCAATTGGGGACCCCTTCCGGTTCCGTTTATCCAAACAGGCTCGTCGGCAGAACTCAAAGGGAAAATGGAGAGAAATATTACCCGAAGTCCTTTGGGCATATCGAACAATGTCAAAATCCAGTACGGGGGAAACACCGTTCTCTTCAGTATATGGCGCCGAAGCTCTGATCCCGGTTGAAGTCGGGGAACCTAGCGTCAGGTTTCGATATGTAATGGAAGATTCAAATCACGAGGTTATGAATACAAGCCTCGAATTGCTAGAAGAAAAACGGGAAGCCACTGTCGTTCGAATGGCCGCACAGAAACAGCGGATTGAAAGGTACTACAATCGAAGATCCAATCTTCGACACTTTAAAATTGGGGACTTAGTTCTAAGGAAGGTCACCCTCAATACTTTAGGCCCAAACAAAGAAAAACTTGGCCCGAATTGGGAGGGACTGTATCGGGTCATCGATATCATCAGAAGGGGATCCTACAAACTTGGCACGATAACGGCGAACAATTACCAAACAATTGGAACATATCACTCCTCAAACGATATTACTGCTAAGGTACGACCTTCTCCATTTTCGTTTATATTTTATACTAACCATTTGCAGGTGTTTAATCGAAGACACCAAAGGATTCTTCAAACACAAAGTCCTTAGGTCTGAAAGCACGCATTGCACTATTTTTCCCTTAAACCGGTTTTCTTCCCAAATGGGTTTTTCCGGCGATGTTTTTAACGAGGCAACCATTATTCGTGCTAACTTAAAGCAATTCAATAGTATCCGAGGCTCTTTTACAATCAACCTCGAATACTGAAGGGGCATCATCCTCAGATAGTTACAAGGAAAATACTTTGTGTCGACAGGGTCTCGATAGGTATAGGACCAAACGGTCAAATGAACCGTGTCCATGTAGATTACTCGAGCCCTCATGGCAAAACATATACGCATGTATAATCTATTGAAAGAAGTATTTTTCCTTACCAGATGTTCCATGCCTTAGAGAAATTTATAATTTACAATTTCATACTCATGATCTATTGTGAAAACTGGCTTAAGGGCCGATAACAACATAAGTTCAAACAATTTACCCTATACTCGAGGACTGTCGTCCAAAAAATCGACATGATCAAGGCAATCCTCAATTTTATAGGCCACAACCACCCCACTCGGGGACTGACACTTCGAACGAGTTTGAAGTATAGCAGGGAAACAAGCCTAAGGGGCAAATCCCAAACTAAATTCTACAGCCAAATTATCACGGTTCGTAGACGTCTGAATTCCGTTATAAAATAGGCCTTCAAATATTCTCATAAACCGATTAGAAAAGGCAACCCTCAGCTGAATTACTAAGGGTCTCGATAATATCGACCCTCGAAAAACCCTAAAGGGTATCGAATTGTTCGAACGCCCGGACAATTTTGTGCTAAGGCATAACAAAGCAAAGGATTTCGATAAACACCAATCCTCAAAAAACCTAATGGGTACAAATTTATCTCGTGCTAAGGCATGACAAATTTTTATTATTAATTTTTCAAGTCGAAAAAGGGGAAAAGCCATTCTTTTGAGGCCATATCGGCCTAATTCAAGAGCCTAAGGGCCATTTTATTTTTTGAGTTCGAGAAATCGTCCTTACTCAACTAAAATCTAAGGGTCACTCTACTTCGACATCGAGCAAGTACTCACTCGATTTTCAAGACTACACTGGTCCGAATTCGGTCTAGTTGCCTAAAGTCCCAAACTTGTGAGCAAAATCTCCATAAGGCATGAAGGCATGAATGAAATAGAATTTTCACGAGGCAGAAAATCGAATAAAGACAAGTCAAAGAGAAAAAAGATCATTTATATATACGAAAATATTTACAATGATCGATTAGGGTCCCACACAAAAAATCAAAAAAAAAGCCTAAGATTCCTAATTTTCCTTAGGGCTAGCTTCTTCTCCATCAAGGTCTTCCCCATTCTCGAACCCGCTCTTGCTGCCATCATCATCATCGTAAGAGGCCAGCACTCTAGCATCAACTTCATGGTCTTTAGCCTTTATTATCTCGTCAGTAAGATCGAAACCTTGAGCATGGATCTCCTCGAGGGTTTCCCTCCGAGATTGGCATTTGGCGAGTTCAGCAATCCAATGTGCTTGAGTTTGAGCAGTCTTGGCTGCCTCTCTTGCTTGGACTTGAGCGGCTTCAGCATCGGCCTGGTAGACGGCCACGATCGCCTCTGCCTCGGCCTTTGCCTTTTCGGCTTCAGATTTGGCCTTTGCAAGTTCGAAAGCCAACCGATCCTCGAGCTCCTCTATTTTCTTTGCCTGAGCTGAGCTCTTCTCCTTCATGCCTCGAAACTGACTTTCGACCGATGACAATTATGCTCGAGCAGCCTCTTTTTCAGCAGCAATATGGTCCATACTTTCTTTCTACCCCAAGGTCTCCTCCTTTATCATGTTGACCCCCTCGTGGAACTGCTTGATCATCTCGACCTTCTGCTGTAGCTGTGAGATTGAAATGTTAGCCACCATTCCTGAATCGAGCCCATGAGCTTTTAAGATTTTCATTACCTGCTCGATCAGGTCAGTTTGATGTTGGTGAGCCTTGGCCAACTCGGCTCGAAGGTCCTTGATCTCCTCTTCTTTTTTTCCCACTGAGAATTTGAGGGAATTTCTCTCCTCCGTAAGTCCTCGGAGGTCGGCCTCACATCGGCTCAGCTCTGCTCGAGACTTTGAAAACGCCTCCTGAAGGAGTGCCAAAGCCTATACGGAAAAAAGAAAGGAAATTAGACAAGAAGAGAAGAAATAAACTAAGTATGATATCGACAAAGGTAGTTGAGACTCACCCGATTCAAGGCTTGTTGAGCTTCAACTAGGAGATTCGATGCAACACTCAGGTCGGTAGCATCCTCCTCCCCTCCATGGGCCGGTCTACTTCGGGAGTCCTCGTAGCTTGGACCTCCCAAATTACCTCCTCGGAAAACGCAGGGAGAATCGGTGAGTCTCCAATATCTATTTCCCCAAGTGAGCCGCTTGGGGCTTTCTCCTCGCTGTGAAGGGCCTCGAAGCTGGCCCCTTCAGACATACCCGCCTTTTGCTCATCTTGGCGGGAGGCATCTTCGATCTTCGATGACTCGAGGACTTTGTCTGAGTCCTTTTCAAAGACCCCCTCGGCTCGAAGCGTAATCTCCTCAACCACCACCGACTTAACTGCCTTTGGGGCCTCGATGGTTTTCTACACTCGGGCCACCAGTTCTGAGCCATCGTCTTCATCTTCTTCTTCTTCCTCCCTTAGCCGTTGAATCACATCCACAGGCAGGGCAACTGTGTCTTTCTTCAACTTACAAACCGGATTCTTCTTAGGCTTTGGATCCTCGGAGGTTAAGGTCCTTTTCCTCTTCTTATCCTTCGCCTGTTTCGGAACCGGGGTCGAAGCCTCCTCCTCACCAGACGGGGGCCTCATGACCGCATCCTTGCCCAGGCCTGAACACAAGAAAATTGAATAAGTAGAAGTAGGGCATCTTAATCAAATCATCAAATACACAAAAAGTGGGCTTACCATGATTCTTGGCCTCCCATCGGCCCTTTGCTAAATCGAGCCATGAGCGCTCGACGTATGTAAAGGTCGAGGCAAGGTTCCGAACCCAGCTCTCGAGGTCGGGAATCACACGGGGCATCCAAGCAACCGCTACATCATTGAAAAGACATCAATAAGAAAAGATAAAGGAACGAATAATACATGGAAGCCAAGAGTGAGACGGTACTTACGATTCATGTTCCATTTCTCAGGAAATGGTATCTTCTCGGCTGGGATTAGGTCGGAAGTCCTCACTCGAACAAACCGGCCCATCCAACCTCGATCCTTGTCCTCATATATGCTCGAGAATAGCACTTTGGTAGCCCGACGTTGGAGTTTTATTAACCCACCTCGATAAAGGCGGGGGCTATACAATCCGACGTTGGAGTTTTATATGATATTGACGGCAAAAATCAACGATGATGGAGTCGAGGGAGCCCAGCGTGAAAGGGTAAGTGTAAACACTTAGAAACCCTTCCACATGGGTGGTGATGTTTTCTTCGGTGCTCGGGATCACCACCTCTTTGCCCTCCCAGTTGCAGTCTTTCTTTACCTGCTTAAGGTATCCCTTAGTTATCGAGCATATATACCTCGACATTGGCTCGCATCGACCAGGAATCGACTAGGCTTTATCGGTCTTGAAATCGGAGTTTAGCGTGCATGCCCCAGGAATGCATTCCTCAAGACGGGGTTCCACCGGTGTTTTCCCACCGACCGGTTGAGAAGACGAAGCAACTTCTCTTTGTGGTACCATTTTCGATGTTTTTCCATTTTTGTTTAAGTTTGAAGAAGAGGAAGATAATAGGACTTGACGTTTGAGAAAGGATTAATAGATAAACCTAAATATTTGTAGAATGGAAGAACTTAAGTGATGTAAAAGCTTTGGAGATTAGAAGGAAGTGAAAGTATAGTTTGAATCAATGAGAAAGGGGTCTAATTATTGGATTCACGGCGCCGGTTCAAAGGCACTAGTGGCCGACCACCAACTGACACTCATTAATGACTTGGGGAACTGTACCGATGAGACATTTCGGTCACTCCTGTCTCTTACATCACGAGGATGATGTCATGACAGGTCGAGGTAGAAAATCGAAGGCTCAATTCGTTTCTTGTCATTTCACTCCATAAAACGAGGGGACTATCTATATACGGTTAAAGTCGAGCCCACCCAATTTTACTATTTGACCGAGACCGGGAGGTTGCATCAAAGGAAGGCCCCATAACAGAACAAACTAATTCACGAGGATAAGGTACCGAATTCAGAATCGAGGTACATGTCGAGATCGAGGCTAGTAGCGATCGAAGCCAAATAAGACAGACATCGAGCAAGATCGAAGATAGCACAATTACAGAAAGGTGAGATATCTGTAACTGGTCAAGGATCATGGCGTAAATCTCGAAATGGATCAAATCAGAAATGTTTAATTAGCTAATCATGGGATTTCTATCACGTACCAAAACCGAGGAGCGCGACCGGCGTTGAACCGAGTGGACCCGGCCGAGCAAGACTATTAGATTTCCTTCTACCCAAACTCTTTCATGAATAAAGAGAATATATATATCTTCGTTAATCAAACAATATAGTGATCATGTCTACAATACCACTTTCTTACCATTAGTAACTTCATTTAAAGTCTCAATCTCACACACATGTTTCATAATCTGAAGTGGAAATAGTAATTCAAACACAACGTAATGAGTTTGACTTCCCAACACCAATATACAACCCACACGATGTCTATGGAGCCTCTATAGATAAAGAAGAGTACAATGAAAATGCCGACAATAAGGCCCCGACTATACCTCAAACACAATGCACAAAGTACAAAAGATACATGACCCCGGAATGAAGTGGGGCTCACCGAGTCAGCTGGGAAGAAGGTATACTGCTATCACTGATCAATATCTCCTGCTGTGGAACCACCTGCATCCATTTAAAGATGCAGCGCCCCCAGCAAAAGGGACGTTAGTACCGTCGAATAGTACTAGTATGAAAACCAAACACCATCTCAATAGAACAAATAATATTACAAGGAGGAATAATCATAAAATCGATGAAAGTCTCGAACAATACTAAAACATCAAGTTTCACATAAATTCCCATATTTTTAGATTGGTGATTCTTAGCACCGATATACCATTGTTCACAATACCATTATTCACGATACCAATACCACCGTACTCTCAGCACGGAGTCCGATCACGACCCAATCGGCTAGGATATCTCATTAGAGACATCAACCACAATTACTCTCAATATCAATACAACCGTCTTTAACACGGAGTCCGATCACGACCCGATCAGCTAGGCTATCCATTAGGGACATCAACTACAATCACCATTTCAATTACAATTTCCAGCACAATCACCACCATATGTGCGGCATGGTGTCCGATCACGACCCGATCGGGTAGGCTGTCTTGTTCGAGATATCAACCTTTTTATATCAATTGTCGCATTTCATACTTCTTTTACATCTTTACATTTTATTGGCACTAATGGCCATAATTATATTGATAGCATCCTAGGAAGCTCAACTCTATTCAAGGACAAGGATAAAGCTTTGGAATCTCAAAGATGGCCTTTAACAAGATGTCAAGCTAAAGAGTTGCAAAACAAGGTCATTACACTTCAAGTGCAAATAAAGAAGCTTTTAATTGTGGAGGACGAGCTCAAGCCCAAAGGAGATAAATTGTACAAGTTTTACAATTATTTGGTGGCCCAAATTGAAATCCAAGAGGAGGAAGATTGGGTCCCGAACCCGGCCCTTGAAATCTAGCAAAAGGGCACCCAGAAGATCCCAAAATAAGCTTAAAAGAGGCCCAAAACGGGGTGTTTGTAAAGGAGACCAATTGGAGTCCAAACCAATTGCCCAAACTAGTGGTTTGAAGGCCCAAATCTGCCCCAAAGGGATTTGGCTGCCCCTACCTAATTTTGTGACTTTTCTTATTCCTTAGCAACCCCCTACCTAATTTTAAGGACTTTTACCCCTATAAATAAGGAGTTCTTCTCATTCATTAGACTTCATTATTGATTAAGTATATCATATTTTGAGAGTTCTTTTGAACCTTTGTTACTTGTGCTTTGAGATTTACCTTTCAACCTTTAATAGTTCATAGTTCAAGGTAGTAAGATTACTTCTCTATTGTGATATCTTTGATTCCTTTGTGGTATTCTTAGAAGGCGATTAATACTATTTATTAATTATTGTCTCAAGTTACTCACAAAGCGATCAAGATCCGAATCTATTGTTTTGATTTGCTTTTAAGTAAAGGCGTTTGATTTCTTCAATAAATTAAGACGTTGTTGCTTTGATCTTGTCAAGGCTATAGAACTTGCGTTCTTGGAATTTCTCGGAATTCTTTCCTTGAATTTTCCCACATCCTTTATTTTCTACCCTTTAATTCTAGTTGTTCAATTCCTTATTGTTATTGCTTCCGCATTTACTTTTCCAATTCTTACTCTAGTTTGGATTCCCGACCTAGTAGTTATCATTATATAATCATTCTTGGCACGTTGGCCGTATTTAGTGTTTCATGCTCACATTTTCACTTTCTAGCATCAACGTCATCAACAACAACAATAACATTTCAAATCAAGGCATGTAGTACATATGTGAGCAATTAAGGATCTATGGCACATAGAGATTCTACACAAAAGTTTGTATAATAGCCTTCGTTTGAACTTGACTTGAAGTCGAATATTTTTAATGCACAACCCATATTTTAACACATCCTAAATTGATAACATAACATAAATAAAGCATTTGGGATACTTGTTGAACATATATCTTTCAACCCAATCTTACTCGGAATAGCCAATTTTATAATGAACCACTCGGAACTTACATAATTTATATGAATATCGTGGGATTCAATTCTAAGAGAAGAGTTTAGCCAACATACCTCAATCGAGCTTATTAGCAACTTCAATATATTGTAGAAATATAACAAATTTAATCAAAATTAGGAAGATGCTCAAGGTTCTAGCTCATTTGAGCATTTTATCAAACACTATGTGTGCAAAAGGTTTCAAGGTCCTTTTATGGAGGATTCCATCATCCCACAACCTAATCTTTACTATTTTAAGCTCAACAATCTTCCTACACCCTTTGATAACACATGCATGTAAAATAAACAACTCTCATGCCTAAACATTATCTTGCTAATTACCCATTTCTAGAAAAAATTCGAAATTGAGGGTTAGGGTGTAGAATCTTACCTCTAGGATGAAGACCTAGTGAGTTTCCCTTCTTAATCTTCCAAAATTTGAGCAAGAATTGTAGAGCAATTATTGAGGAACACCTTCTCACTCTAGGGAACTCTCTCTCACTCTAAAATATTAGATTTTAGCTCAAAAATGGCCCAAAGCGTGTATTTAACGAAGTAGGGTCGGGTTTTAAAAACCCAAAAATGGAGCTCTGGAACAAGGTCTGCGATCGCATAATCGATATGCGAACCGCATATCGGTCGCATAATTGGTATCCAAAATCGGCAAAAATTTGTCTGTGTCTGCGGTCACTATGCAGCCCGCAGACCTATTCTATGGTCGCATAATGAACCGCAGATTAGTACTGCGACCGCATAATGGAATCCAAACTGACCCTCTCCTGCCACACTTCTCCGGCCATTATGCGGCTCGCATAGTGGTTCTGCGGTCGCATAATGGACCACAGAAGCGCATTTTGCTGCCAAAAGTTTTTCCTTTACTTCTCCTCGATTTTGGGGCATGACAGAAATCTCATGATTATCTAATTAACCGTTTCTAATTTGATCTCTTCCGAGATTTATGCCATGATCCTGGACCAGTCACGGATATTTCGCCTTTCTGTTATTGTGCTATCTTCGATCTTGCTCGATGTCTGTCTCATTTTGCTTCGATCTCTACTAGCCTCGATCTCGATAGGTACCTCGATTCTTAACTCGGTACCTTATCCTCGTGATTTAGTCTGTTCCATTACGAGGCTTTCTTTCGATGCAACCTCCCGGTCTCGGTCAAATAGTAAAATTGGGTGGGCTCGGTTTTAACCGTATATAGATAGTCCCCTCATTTTTTGGAGTGAAATGACAAGAAACGAATTGAGCCTTCAATTTTCTACCTCGACCTATCATGACGCAATCCTCAGACGTAAGCGATGGGAGTGACCGAAACGTCCTGTCGGTAGAATTCCTCAAGTCATTAATGAATGTCAGTTGTTGGTCGGCAACTAGTGCCTTTGAACCGTCGCCGTGAATCCTATAAATGGACCCCTTTCTCATTGATTCAAACTTTACTTTCAATTCTTTCTAATCTCTAAAGCTTTTACATCTCTTAAGTTCTTCCCTTCTATAAATCTTCAGGTTTATCTGTTAATCCTTTCTCAAACGTCAAGTCATATTATCTTCCTCTTCTTCAAACTTACACAAAAATGGCAAAAACATCAAAAATGGTACCACAAAAAGAAGCTGCTTCATCTTCTCAACCGGCCGGCGGGAAAACACTGGTGGAACCCTGTCTTGAGAAATGCATTCCTGGGGGGTGTGCGCTAAACTCTGATTTCATGACCGATAAAGCCTCGTCGATTCATGGTCGATGCGAGCCAATGTCGAGGTATATATGCTCAATAACTGAGGGATACCTTAAGCAGGTAAAGAAAGACTGCAACTGGGAGGGCAAAAAGGTGGTGATCCCGACCCCCGAAGAAGACATCACCACCCATGTGGAAGGGTTTCTAAGTGTTTACACTTACCCTTTCGCGCTGGGCCCCCTCGACCCCATCATCGTTGATTTTAGCCGTCAATATCAAATAACCCTAGGCGAAATCCATCCTTCCTTTTGGCGAACTATTATTCTGCTCCGATTCTTCATGAGCAAAGTCGAGGGCTCCCTTTCACCCTCGATCACCTTATCAGATTGCATAGCCTCCGCCTCTATCGAGGCAGGTTAATAAAACTCCAACATTGGGCTACCAAAGTGTTGTTCTCGAGCAAAGACAAGGACAAGGATTGAGGCTGGATGGGCCGATTCGTTCGAGTGAGGACTTCCGACCTAATCCCAGTCGAGAAGATGTCATTTCCTGAGAAATGGAACATGAATCGTAAGTACAATATCACTGTTAGCTTCCATGTATTATTTGTTCCTTTGTCTTTTCTCATTTATGTCTTTTTCCATGATGTAGCAGTCGCTTGGATGCCCCGTGCGATTCCCTACCTCGAGAGCTGGGTTCGAAACCTGGCCTCGACCTCTATATACGCCTAGCGCTCATGGCACGATTTAGCAAAGGGCCGATGGGAGGCCAAGAATCATGGTAAGCCCACTTTTTGTGTATTTGATGATTTGATTAAGATTCCCTTCTTTTACTTATTCAATTTTCTCATGTACAGGCCTGCGCAAGGATGCGATCATGAGGCCCCCGCCTGGTGAGGAGGAGACTTCGACCCCAGTTCCGAAGCTGGCGAAGGATAAGAAGAGGAAAATGACCTCAACCTCCGAGGATCCAAAGCCTAAGAAGAATTCGGTTCGTAAGCCGAAGAAAGACATTGTTGCCCTGCTTTCAGATGTGATTCAACGGCTAAGGGAGGAAGAAAAAGAAGATGAAGACGAGGGCTCGGAACCGGTGGCCCGAGTGAAGAACCATCGAGGCCCCAAAGGCTGCTGAGTCGGTGGTGGTTGAGGAGATTCGAGCCGAGGAGGTCTTGGAAAAGGACTCGGGCAAAGTCCCCGAGTCATCGATGATCGAAGATGCCACCCGCCGAGATGAGAAAAAGGTGGGTATATCTGAAGGGGCCGGCTCTGAGGCCCTTCGTAGCGAGGAGAACCCCCCAAGTGGCTCACTTGGGGAAATAGATATTGGAGACTCGCCGATTCTCTCTGCGTTTTCTGAGGAGGCAATTCGGGAGGACCAAGCCACGAGGACTCCCAAAGTAGACGGGGCCCATGGAGGGGAGGACCCCTTCTGTGGTTACTTTATCGGGGCCGAGGATACTACCGACCTGAGTGATGTATCGAGTCTCCTCGATGAGACTCAACAAGCCTTGAATCGGGTGAGTCTCAACTCCCTTTGTCGATATAATACTGATTTTATTCCTTCTCTTCCTGTCTAATTTTCTTTCTTTTTTCCGTATAGGCTTTGGCACTCCATCAGGAGGCATTTTCAAAGTCCCGAGCAGAGCTGAGCCGATGTAAAGCCGACCTCCGAGGGCTTACGGAGGAGAAAAATGCCCTTAAACTTCTCAGTGGTCAAAAAGAATAAGAGATCAAGGACCTCCAAGCCGAGTTGGCCAAGGCTCACCAAGATCAGACCGACCTGATCGAGCAGGTAATGAAAATCTTAAAAGCTCATGGGCTCGATTCGAGAACGGTGGCTAACATTTCAATCTCATAGCTACAGCAGAAGGTCGAGAGGATCGAGCAATTCCGCGAGGGGGTCAACATGATGAAGGCGGAGACCTTAGGGTGGAAAGAAAGTATGGACCGCTTTGCTGCTGAAAAAGAGGCTACTCGAGCCCAATTGTCATCGGTCAAAAGTCAGTATCGAGGCATGAAGGAGAAGAGCTCAGCTCAGGAAAAGAGAATAGAGGAGCTCGAGGCTCGGTTGGCTTCCGAACTTGCAAAGGCCAAATCTGAAGCCGAAAAGGCAAAGGCCGAGGTGGAGGCAATCGTGGTCGTCTACCAATCCGATGCTGAAGCCACTCAAGTCGAAGATAGAGAGGCAGTCGAGACCGCTCAAACTCGAGCACATTAGGTTGCTGAACTCGCCAAATTCCAATCTCAGAGGGAAACCCTCGAGGAGATCCATGCTCGAGGTTTCGATCTTACCGACGAGATAATAAAGGCTAAAGAGCATGAAGTTGATGCTAGAGTGTTAGCCTCTTTCGATGATGATGATGATGATGGCAGCAAGAGCGGGTTCGAGAATGGGGAGGACCTCGATGGAGAAGAAGCTAACCCTGAGGACAATTAGGAATCTTAGGCTTTTTCTTTTTTGATTTTTTGTGCGGGACCCTGATCGGTCCTTGTAAATATTTTCGTATATATAAAAGATCTTTTTTCTCTTTGACTTGTCTTTATTCTATTTTCTGCCTCGTGAAAATTCTATTTCATTCATGCCTTCATGCCTAATGGAGGTTTTGCTCACAAGCTTGGGACATTAGGCAACTAGACCGAAGTCGGGCTAGTGTAGTCTTAAAAATCGAGTGAGTACTTGCTCGAATTCATAGTAGAGTGACCCTTAGGTTTTAGTTGAGTAAGAACGATTTCTCGAACTCAAAAAATAAAATGGCCCTTAGGCTCTTGAATTAGACCGATATGGCCTCAAAAGAATGACTTTTCCCCTTTCTCGGCATGAAAAATTAATCTTAAAAATTTGTCATGCCTTAGCACGAGATAAATTTGTACCTATTAGGTTTTTCGAGGATTGGTGTTATCGAAATCCTTTGCTTTGTTATGCCTTAGCACAAAATTGTCCGGGAGTTCGAACAATTCGATACCCCTTAGGGTTTTTCGAGGGTCGATAATATCGAGACCCTTATTAATTCAGCTGAGGGTTGCCTTTTTTAACCGGTTTATGAGAATATTTGAAGGCCTGCTTTATAACAGAATTCGGACGTCTCCGAACCGTGATAATTTGGCCGTAGCCTTTAGTTTGGGATTTGCCCCTTAGGCTTGTTTCCCTGCTATACTTCGAACTCGTTCGAAGTGTCAGTCCTAGAGTGGGGTGGCTGTGGCCTATAAAATCAAGGATTTCCTTTTTAAGGTCTTACGATTTTGAGGTTTAGTAATTCGATCATGTCAATTTTTTGGACGGCAGTCCCCGAGTATTGGGTAAATTGTTTGAACTTCAGTTGTGATCGGCCCTTAAGCCAGTTTCCACAATAGATCATAAGCATGAAATTGTAAAGTATAAATTTCTCTAAGGCATGAAACATCTGGTAAGGAAAAATACTTCTTTCAATAGATTATACATGTGTACATATTTTTCCATTAGGGCTCGAGTAATCTACATTGACACGGTTCATTTGACCATTTGGTCCTTTACCTATCGATACCCTATCGACACGAATTATTTTCCTTGTAACTATCTGAGGGTGATGCCCTCTAGTATTCGAGGTTGATTGTAAAGGAGCCTCAGATACTGTTGAATTTCTCTAAGTTAGCACTGTAAGGAACCGGAAAATTTCGCTAGGTAATTTAAGGTTTCGTGGTGCCAAGGTAGGCTAATGTATTATATTTTCAGAGTTTTTGGGTTGAACAGTGTGTTGGGGAGTTGAAATATTTCACTCTCGTGTCGCCCAACTTGCAGAGCGTTAGACCGTGCTATATCCCTCGCCTAGCCAGGTCTGTAGCGTGCTAGACCGTGCTATATCCCTTTCCTAGCCTAGTCTATAGCTCAATACAGAGCGTGCCTCGCCTGGTCTATATCTCGCTACAGAGCGTGCCTCGTCTGGTCTATAGCTCGCTACAGAGCGTGCCTAGCCTGGTCTATAGCTCGCTACTGAGTGTGCCTAGCCTGGTCTGTAGCCCGATCCGGTATTTTGGAGTATCCATTCTCCTATTTTTAAACCCGACCCTATTCCATTAAAACACCTCCTTTGGACCATTTTGAACATATTTTCTGATATTTTTAGAGTGAGAGAGAGGGTCCTAGAGGGAGAAGTGATCTTCATCAAAATTGCTCTTCAATTCTCACTTAAAACCTTGAAGATTATCAAGAGAGGCACCTAGGTCTTCTTCCTAAGAGGTAAGAATCTATGTCCTAGCTCTCGATTTCAAAAATTTACAAAAATGGGTTAATTATAAAAGACATTTATTGGGTGTGAAGGTTGTTGTCTTGCATGCATGTATCCTTGAAGTATGTGGGGAGGTTGTGAGCTAAAAAAGGTAGTGAATGGGTTGGGGAGAGACATAATCCTTCAAAAAGGGGGCTTAAAACATTGATGCACACCTAGTGTTTGATAATATGCTCAAATGATCTAAAACCATGTTCATCTTCCTAATCTTGGTCCAACTTGTTATATTTCTAAAATAGATCGAAGTTGCTAAGAATTTTGGAACATTTTAGAGATTAAGGTAGCTCAATAATTGAAGTAAGACCTTGATCATTATTGAATTGGCTATTCCTAATGTAGTTGTGTTGAAGGATATATGTTCAATATTTATTCTAAATGCTTCAGCATGTCATCTTGCTATTTGAGGATATGTTCAAAATGTGGAATATGTGTTAGAAATGTTAAGTCTTCATATCAAGATCGAAATAAAGGTTGTTATGCCTAATTGTATGAAAAGCCTCTATGTGCCTAAGATTCCCAAATTGCTGTGTTATGTGAATTTAATGTCTTGAACGGGAAGCCTTATCTTTGTTGATAAAGATTATGATAATGATATTTGAATGTGGAAAAAGGGGACTGGAATTATGAAATACGACCAAGTGCCAAGAATGATTTTGTAATCGTGATCACTAGTGCCAATGAATCGAAAGAATATGAAAGAAATATGATGTGAGATAATTAAAATTGTGGTTATGGTTGATGTTGCAAGTGAGATGGCCTAGCCGATCGGGCCATGATCGGACACCATGCCGAACACATGGTGGTAACTGTGCTGGAAATGATAATTGAAATTGTGGATATGGTTGATGTCTCAAATGAGATGACTTAGGCGATCGGGTCGAGATCGGACTCCGTGTAAGAACATGGTGGTATTGTGGATTGTGGCATATGGCACTAACGATTACCCAACCTAATAAGATGGAAATTGACTTGAGAACTTATGTGATCCTTACTTGATGATTTAGTATTGTTTTGAAGCTCTTATTGAACTCATGACTGTTTTCCCCTTGTATTATTGTCCATTCTATTGAGATGGTATTTTAGCTTTACATACTAGTACTATTCGACGGTACTAACGTCCCTTTTGCCGGGGGCGCTGCATCTTTAAATGGATGCAGGTGGTTACATAGCAGACAGTGTTGATCGCAGTTAGTGGTATATCATCATCTTCCCAGCAGACTCGGTGAACCCCATTTCATTCCGGGGTCATGTATTGTACCTTTTGTTTATATTATAGTCACTTTTGGAGGTATAGTCGGGGCCTTGTTACCGGCACCATCTTTACTCTCTTTTGTATCTTTAGAGGCTCCGTAGACACTATGTAGGTTGTATATGCGTGTTGGGAATGTTAAACCAGTTATGTTGTGTTTGATCACTTGTTCCATTCGAACTATAAGAAATATGTATTTTGAGACTTAAAGGCGCAATGGCTAATTGAATGATTTAGCATCGTATGTATGAACTTCCTGCTGTATAATTTATGAAATCATGTCTTTTCTTGATCATTAGGGAATTGGGTAGAAAGAATCTAACAGGCTTGCTCGACCGGGTTTACTCGGCTGATCGCCGGTCGTGCTCCTCGATTTTGGGGCATGACAAACTTGGTATGAGAACCTAAGATTTTAAAGTGTCCTAGGTTGTCTCGGAGCCGTATCTAGTGGAGTCCTTATTATTAGTGTGTTGTCAACCACATCTATAATTAGGATGCTACATGGGCATTTAGGAACAATACCCTTCTTTCATGTTCTCGATCGTGCGATCAAGCTAATTGTAAGATATTTTCTCCTTTAACGCGTGCTTTACTTTAACTTTCAGTACATGGCACCTAAGAAGAAGGCAAAAACTGGCCAAAGAACCAATGTCACCCTAGGAGTTACAGTTGATCCTATAATTGATGATGCGGGTGAGCACCCGAGGAGTGAGAACATTCCTCCAGTTACTACACTACCCGATTCTACTACAACTGATCATACCGCACTTGTCCCTACTCCTACTGATGGTACAACGATCCCTCCAACTGATATACAAGTTCCACCTCCAGTCCCAGCTTCCGATTCTGGTGTTTCTGATGTTGATCTTAGGGGAGCTATCCAGATACTGACACAGATAGTGGCTTCTCAAGCCCAGAGATCAAATATTGCACCCACTTCTTCTAGCCAACCAGGGGATTCTAGTGGTTTTAGGGTGAACAGGTTTTTTCAGTTGGATCCTCTGGTGTTCACGGGTGCTAATCCTGAGGAGGACCCACATAACTTCATTGATGAGATGCATAAGACTCTCCAGGTTATGCGCACTACTGAGACGGAGGGAGTGGAGTTGGCCGCCTACCGCCTGAAAGGGGTGGCATATTCTTGATTTGAGTTGTGGGAGGCCTCTCGGGAGGAGGGGAGCCCTCCAGCAAGGTGGAGCGAGTTTGGTAACGCTTTCATGGACCATTTCTTGCCGGCCGAGACTAGGGCAGCTCGTGCCGCAGAATTTGAGAATCTTAAGCAAGGGAGTAGGAGTGTGTGGGAGTATCACATGGAGTTCGCGCGCCTGTCAAAATATGCCATTCTAATGTTGCCTACTATGGAGGCTAGAGTGCATCGGTTTGTGCAGGGCCTTAGCCCCTTGGTTATCAATGAGGCCGCTACAGCTGCCTTGAATTAAGATATGAACTGTGGGAAAATAGTAGCATTTGCTTAAGCTACAGAGGACCGTAAGTTGAAGAACAAAAGGGAGCGAGAGGGTACCAGCAAGGCCCGGTCCGCGGGCAACTTTGGAGAGTCATATGGTGGGGGAAGATCATCTTTCAAGGGAGGGTCATCAGGGCCATCCTAGTCTTTTGCTCAATCTTCAGCCAGTGCACCACCAGCAGTGGCTAGTCAGCAGCAGGCGAGTCATTTCGGGCCCAATCAGTGTAGTAGGGGACCCCACTAGCAGGGCCGATCAGGAAGGAGATTCCAGTAGCAGCGGAGGGCCCCATGCCCCAAGTGTGGGAGGATGATTTGGGAATCTGCTACATGGACCTGCCAGTATGTTACGGGTGCAGATTGAGGGGTCATATTCAGAGGGAGTGTCATGCATCCCACCAGGGTGCGGGCAGGGGCACAGCACAACCATCCAGTTCTGCAGCTATTACATCTTCAGCACTCCTCTAGCTCGAGCAAGGGCACAAGCAGCAGGGCGTAGTGCAACTAGGGGTGGTGCGCATGGTTTAGGAGGACCCAGCCATTTCTATGCTATGAGTGGTCGCCAGAGTGCAGAGGCTTCTCCAGATGTTGTCACAGGTGTATTGACTGTCCAATCTCATGATGTATATGCTCTTATTGATCCCAGTTCCACTTTGTCATATGTCACTCCTTATGTTGCAATGGAATTTGGGATAGAACCGAAACAGCTTCATGAGCCGTTCTCTGTATGTACTCCGGTTTGTTAGTCTATTTTTGCCGCGCAGGTTTATAGGGATTGTGTTATCACGTTGCGTGATCGGAACACCGTGACCGATCTTATTGAATTGAGAATGGTCGATTTTGATGTGATAATGGGGATGGATTAGCTTTATTCTTGTTTTGCCAAGCTTGATTGCCGAACCAGGACTGTTCGGTTCAAATCCAAATGAGCCAGTTATTGAGTGGAAGGGTGATGATGTGGTACCGAAAAGTAGGTTTTTTTCTTACCTTAAGGCCACGAAGATGATCAACAAGGGGTGTATTTACCATTTGGTTCGGGTTACGGACACCGATACTGATACACATACACTTGAGTCTGTGCCAGTGGTTAATGAATTTTTGAAGGTCTTTCCTGATGAGCTCCCTGGGATACCTCCAGACAGGGAGATTGATTTTGGGATTGATGTGATGCCAGACATGCAGCCTACATCCATTCCACCCTATAGAATGGCACCGACAAAATTGAAGGAACTAAAGGAACAATTGAGAAATTTGTTAGAAAAGGGTTTCATCCGACCAAATGTGTCACCTTGGGGCGCACCTGTTCTCTTTATAAGAAAGAAAGATGGGTCACTGAGAATATGTATTGATGATCGACATCTCAACAAGGTCACAATCAAAAATAAATACCCACTACCAAGGATAGATGACTTGTTTGATCAATTGCAAGGTGCCAGATACTTCTCCAAAATTGATTTAAGATCCGGGTATCACCAATTGAAGATCAGGGAGCAAGATATTCCGAAAATAGCTTTTAGGACCTGGTATGGGCATTTTGAATTTCTGCTGATGTCTTTTGGGCTAAGAAATGCCCCAGCAGCCTTCATGGATCTTATGAATTGAGTTTTCAAGCCATTCCTAGACTCTTTTGTGATAGTGTTTATTGACTATATTCTTGTGTATTCACGCAATCTAGAAGACCATGCAGATCATCTCAGGGTAGTTCTGCAAACCCTAAATCAGCACAAGTTATATGCAAAGTTTTCGAAGGGTGAATTTTGGCTTAAATCTGTCACATTCTTGGGTCATGTAGTCTCTAGTGAGGGAATTAAGGTTAATCCTCAGAAAATTGCAGCTGTGAATAATTGGCCGAGGCCTACAACTCCAATAGAGATTTGCAATTTCTTAGGCTTAGCTGGATATTACAGAAAGTTTATGGAGGGGTTTTCTACTTTTGCCTGTCCATTGACTAAATTGACGCAGAAGGCAATTAAGTTCCAATGGTCAGATGCTTGTGAAAGGAGTTTCTAGGAATTGAAAGCAAGATTGACTACGGCACCGGTGTTGACCCTACCAGAGGGTATATATGGATTTGTGGTATATTGTGATGCTTCAAGGATCGGACTTGTGTGTGTATTAATGCAACACGGCAAGGTGATAACTTATGCTTCTAGGCAACTCAAAAATCAGGAAAAGAACTATCCAGCACACCATTTAGAACTTGCATCGGTGGTATTTGCATTGAAAATTTGGCATCATTATTTATATGGGGTCCATGTAGATATATTCACGGACCATAAGAGCCTTCAATATATTTTCAAACAAAAGAAATTGAATCTGAGGCAGAAAGGATGGCTTGAGTTACTCAAGGACTACGACATTGATATTCTATATCATCCGGGAAAGGCTAATGTTGTGGCAGGTGCCCTTAGGAGCAAATCCATGGGTAGTTTAGCATACTTGAAGTTTATCGATTGGCTAGTTTGGGAGTTCATCTTGTGTACTCTCGTGAAGGAGGGGTGATTGTACAAAAAAGGCCTGAATCATCACTTGTTTTGGAAGTTCAAGAGAAACAGTACAACGATCCATTGTTGGCACAACTAAAAGAGGGTATTCATAAACATAAGACCATGGCCTTTTCTCTTGGCATGGATGATGGTACACTAAGGTACCAAGGGCGTCTATGTGTTGCAAATGTGGATGGTCTCCGGGAAAGAATTATGACTGAAGCTCACACTTCTAGGTATTTCGTGCACCCGGGTTCTACGAAAATGTATCATGATCTTAAGTGTTACACCCCATATTTTCGTACGTAAAAGTACGCCATAAGTAAATTGATAAAAGCTCGAAAATGATATATTACATCCCGCATTGTCGTACATTAAAGTTTCGTCATAAGTTAATCGACGTAAGTTCGGGAATGAGATTATTTTGAGATTATAAGCATTTATGCTATTTCAAAACAAGTGATAAGTAAATTCATGAAGGTGAGAGGGTAAGCGAATCGAAAAAAATGAGTTTCGTCGAAGTTTGACATTTTGGGATAAAATATGATCTGAGCTATAATACCCGGTATTTATGGACTAGTGCCATACAAGGTACAATATGACCATAATAGTAAGGTGTACAAAGTGTGTTAAAAGTGAGTAGTATTTTAAGTAATTTGAGATAATTCCTAATTATGTGGGCAATTAGTTAATTATTGGTTAGTGGGAGATTATCAAGTTAATAAAGAGATTAGTGGTTAATTAATGATAATTCTGGATAAGCTTAAGGTGCCTAATGTGGCATCTCAAGCAATGACTCATTAGTCATTAAAAATAGGTGGCACATCTAAGGAATTTGGTGGCCAAATCATTTCCTAATGTGGGGCCCACAAAATCAACAAATTTTGAGGTTTCTTATCTCATTAAGATGCTAAGCTTGCTAAGAATGGATGGAGCTCACCACTTTTAAAGATCTATTTATCTTTACTTCATTAAGGAATTCATACGAGGCTATCAAAGAATTCATAAGTAACAAATCTCTTTATCTTGGAATCTCTTTATCTTCACTTCATTAAGGAATTCATACGAGGTAATCAAAGAATTCATAAGTAACAGATATGTTTATCTTGGAATCTCTTTATCTACAAGTAACGGGTCTCCTTCAGCACATAATTCATACGAGATTATCATGTAATAGCAGCACGAGATGTTATTCTAAGAGAGCACGGTACAATCTTTCTCAAGAATATCATACGGATTTTCCCTACTTCGATCCGCCGTTACGTATTTTTTGCAAAAGACGTGTGTTAGAGGGATTGTCAAGAAAATCGGCTCAGGTATATTAAGGCTATCCCTTCTTTCCTTTTGGCATAATCTAAATGATACAAATGAAACGAGCAAACGCACAACTTTCATAAATGACTCTATTCATAGAAATACTAGAGGTGCCTATGTTCTTGATTCCCCAGGTGTCCTATTATTCTATCATCTGATCATGGGTCTCAGAAAATACGTAAGTTGATAAAGTTTACTTCAAGATATTATTCAAAGGCATAATGTTCTTATGACATTCCGAGAGATTTTATTGACGTACTTCTCATGCATTGCATTCATTTATACATGTACATTGACCCATGACCAGATGGCGTTATATACGCATATATATGTATATTATATGTATATGGGATATGGGAAAATGTTACGGCGTTATATACATACCACCACCTGATCAGCTGGTATATATTAATGATTTGCCCACAATGGCCGAGGTGATATGATGGGATGCCCTCAGAGGCTTGATGATGTTATGAACGAATATACCTAAGCATGGTATGATATTTATACGCATATGCATGACATTGTAAATATTAATGATTCACAATGTTATTCAGAAATACATGTTGAGTCTTTTACTCCATGTTTCTATCATGTCTATTATTTACTGATTTTCATTCCTTACGTACTCGCTACATTATTTGTACTGACGTCCCTTTTGCCTGGGGACGTTGCGTTTCATGCCCACAGGTCCCGATAGATTGGTTGAGAGCCCTCCAAGTAGGCTATCAGCTCAGCGGGAGATGTTGGTGCGCTCCATTTGCCCCGAAGTTACTATTTGGTCAGTATGATTAGGACATGGATTGGTATGGCGAGGCTTTGTCCCGAACCTTTATGATAATTACGTATTCTTAGAGGCTTGTAGACAGATGTCATGTGTACGGATACTTATATGGTCTTGTCGGCCTATGTTTTGCATTTATAAATGATCATGTTGGCCTTATAGGCCCGTATGTCACGTGTATAAGTTTTTATATCAGGTTGGGTCATTCTATGTCCGGTAATTCCCTCATGCTTACTTTGATTATCTCATGATGTCCCTTTCTGGCCCACTTACCTATGATGATGTAATAAGAAAGATACATTATGTTGGTACTCGGTTGAGTAAAGTACCGGGTGCCCGTCGCGGCCCATCGGTTTGAGTTGTGACAAAAGTGATATCAGAGCAGTTCTGTCATAGGGAGTCTACAAGCCGTATCTAGTAGAGTCTTGTTTATGGGTGTGTTGTGCACCACACTTATATGCAGGAGGCTACAGGGCATTTAGGATTGTCACTCTTTCTTCTTACTCTAGATCGTGTGGTAAAGCTCAGTTGTAAGAACTCAATTTCCTAAACTCTATCTTATTCATAATATGACGATGCCTACATCTAGAAAGACGGTTGGTAAGAGATATAGCTGTGGAAGAGTTGAGTTAGAGGAACTCGATTTTTGCATCATGCTTATGATGGATAAATATGAGGTATTCAGCAGATCATGTGTGTACTAAGATGTGTAAGCTTCTTGATAAGGATCCCTAAGGCAAGAATGTCTATCCACTCTTACGGTAAAAAGGAATAAGAGAATCAGAAGGTAAACACAAGTTTCAGCAAGTAAAAGAAGTAAGGTGAAGAAGGGCACGAGGTACCCAGTTAATGAACATGACAGTATTTACAATTCAGGCAGAGGAATATAAGCCTTTTGAGTTACCTTCAACAACAACTGAGGTATGTACAATTGGCCACACCAATATCAGTTATGCCCAATGGGAGCTAACAAGATGTAGTTTAAGAGAAGGATGGGATATCATGATCTGGCTGGGGTTAGAGTAACCCAAAATGGTGGATGGATTGTTTGCATTAGTTAAACTTTCCAAAGGGTATTGCAAATGTGCTAATAAATCTCCTTGTGAGACACCCAGATGGTGCACTCTAGAATAGTACAGCTAGATATGAATACTGGAATGTTCAGAAAAATTCAGAAAATAGGCAGTGGGAACCCTAGAATGATAAATATTATCTTAGTATGGCTTCCGTCCCTAGTAGAGAGAGAAAGATAGGCAACTCGGAGAGCCAGTGGATGGAGCAAGGGGAGCTAAAAGCAAAAGAATATCTTGCTAAAGTTCTCAGAATAACGTGATAGACAGAAATGTTAGCAGGGAAATAAGAAGAGAGTTAATGAAGCATTATGAGTAAGATGTGATACATGGATGACAACAGTAGAAAAAAATGACAGTATTACAGAGTCTATAGTCAAGTAAAGGAAAATACAAGGGGTAACAAGCCTTGAGGCAACAAAAGAGTATAGTTCATAAAGTCATATCCTCATTTAAGAAATAAGTTAGTGACTCCAGCGCGACTACCAGAAGGAAAAGTTAGACCCTAGAGTAATAGAAATCTGTATGGACTGGTGAACAAGATAAACTAAACATGAATTAGGGATTGAGTGATTTGATAATAGTCAGCATTGTGAGAAATTCAGAGATTGCATTCCAGCAATAATAGAATGGACGGCAGAAGAATACCCTTTAAAGGTCATTTAGGAAGACGCTTCCCTAAAGCAAGCAAGGTGAGCAAAGTTAAGCTTAAGGGACTGTATGTGCCAGTTACACCAAGTGTCACCCTTGTGAGTAAGAAATTTTGTTATCCTTGGTACAGAAGGATTGCCGCAAGGCGAGTAAGGGTTAT
Source organism: Nicotiana tabacum (assembly GCF_000715075.1). NCBI lineage: Eukaryota > Viridiplantae > Streptophyta > Magnoliopsida > Solanales > Solanaceae > Nicotiana > Nicotiana tabacum. Next base: position 73,997,482 of record NC_134091.1, on the reverse strand, counting down.
CGATGATGTGAAAAAACTCCAAAGATGAAGAGGTAAAACATCTATAGGTAGATCGTCGTAGCACTATACCTTAGTACTCCCCTAAATGAGGGAATATGGAGTCATGTGACATTAAGTTAGAATTAAGTGGTTCTAGTAACTATGGAATAGTAAAGGAAGAATGCGACAAAAATGAGAAAGGGATGAGATTGCACTTATTCTAATCCTACAGATATGCTACGATTCCAGAACATTATGCAAACACGACGTCAAGGAGGGGAAGTAAGGGTTCCTGCCCGAGATGTTATTAATTAATAAGGAACCAGTGTGAGACGTAAGTTAAGATGAAGGAAATAACCCAATAAAGATTAAGCGAAATATAGATATGAGAATGGACCAATGAGCAGTTAGTAGTTGATTCAGGAAGAGTCTAGGTATGGCTAGATAAGAGGATACAGACAAATCAATAAATCGTACAAGATAAACATAGTGAACCCCAACATGGGGAATTCAGTCTCGTAGATATGACATCGTGACCCTTGAGAAATATTCAGATAGGAGTTGGGATAATTAAAGATACCGTATGAGTATTACAGAAATAAAATAGAATGCCACTAGGAAGACAACCAAAATATCAGTTCAGAAGCAACCCCTACAAGTACAATGGCGTGGATATAAGTAAATGCGGATAATTATAGGCGAGGAAGGACATCAAAAAAAATTCTGTCGAGTATACGATGTAATAAGCTCGCAGCTTTACAAGAGTCAGCGGGTCCTCCCTAAGTACTACAATGAAAGACTAGCTGAGGAAATAAGGAAGAAGGCTTCAACCTAAGCATAGTAACTTGAAGAAGAAATGGCCATGTAAAAATAGTTTCACTACAACATTGTATGCACCCCATAAGAAAGTGGCACCTATCGTGGCTAATGAACGGAAAGTAAAATCAAAAGTAATATTCGAGATCATATGAGATGCACGAAAATTCTGGCATGCATGGGAACTAAGATAAGCTAAGTATGCATGCAACAAGGGGCAGAAAGACCAGGAAACATAATTGTTTACATTTAAAGAAAGCTGAGATGGAACGAAAGGAATTATTCGATCAATGATCCAGAGTTAGTTACGTAATGAACGCACTTAAGATTTTGGAGTATTATCCATGCAGCATATATATTGACATTTATACAGTCGTAGAAGACTCCGGTTTAAGTTAAAAGAAAGAATTGAGCTGAGGGCATAGACAAAGGAATGAATTGTTAGAAGATTGTATCATGGATATTCCATAGCACCCACGAAAGGCTAAAGTAATAATTAATACCAGGAGCCGCAGATCGGAAGATAGTTTAAGCCTGCATGAAGGCTGATCAGAAGGAAGAGGAAACTAAAGAGTTTAATCAATGAAGTAAATCAGGAGTCTGATTATTGGACCTAGAAAATTATAGAAATCATGATTGAGAACATAGCAGAATCATTCTTAATATCAGAGGTGCAAGAGAGATAGTACAACAACCATATTCTATAACGGCTCTAGGAGAAAGCCAGTTAGAAGAGTTAGAGACGATGTGATGTCTTGCTTGATGTTCCAGAATAACATAAGGAAATCTATGGTGTAAGCAAGTTGACAGAAGGTTGCAAGTAGTATAAATAGATATGTGTAGGTCGTAAGCTAAAGTATGGTAGAGCAATGAGGTTTTAGGAAGACAGGAGTAAGGTAAGAAGAGGTGAGTGAGAAGGTGACGAGAATGGATAAGTTCTCGGGATTAAGCCCATGAAAACAAGAGAGCTGATGGGTTCACTAAGTTATAGAATGCTCAGTATAGCCTGAATGAACCCAAAGGAGTCCAAGACTAATATCATTTAGAAGAGATGGAATGCTTCCCTGGTAGTAGAATAAGGATGTAATTGTGATAGATAAAGGATGACGTTTGGGCCTTCGATTGAGTAATGATTTGTAGAAAACAAAAGGGGGATTTCATGAATTGTACAGGATTAAAAGATCCACGTAAGGTAAACCACATTAGGATGCTATGAAGTACGGTTATGGAAGTATAGTTTCGTATCGCCCTCAGGTGGATCAGGAGAATCACTTCAAATGTTCCACGATGCAACGTGAGCCCTAGTGATTACATAAAAGGTCAAGTTATCAATGGTAGATTATAGATCAATATTAAGGTGAATCAAAAATGGATGGATGAAAGTTACAAAGTATGAGATGAGATTAGGCTGTCAGTCTTAAGATGAACAGTAATGAGAAAGCATTAAAGGACTTAGATTTATACATATGGGATAAGCAATGAGAGTAACCTGGAATTCGGTAGCAGACCTCAGTAATGATAAATCGAAGTAAGAGTTATGGTATAGTATGACCTACCTAGATGCAGTAAAGTCATACGAACGGATAACTGGGTCTATGAAATAAGATATAGCAATATCTGTAAGTTCAACAAAGTACTGAGCGAAGAACTTCAGTATACCTATAGATGCCCAGAGAGACATCTTATCAAGCTCTGCATATGTTTACAAAGTGAGGCCTAGAGATTGGCTAAAAGCTGGAGGAAAAAGGAGAGAAGAGTCGCATAGGCATATTTACAAGGTCAGAGTCGTACAGGCTGCATGATAGAAGGTAGCAACAGTTACGAGATTGGAAGGATTCCGACCACAAGTCATGGTGGGAGAAAGAGGTCTAAAGGGGGGAATGCCCTGGCCTTTGGAATTATTCACAAAACAGTTGCTTAGATGGCAAGGAGAGTAGTAAAGTATTAAGAAGACATAAGTTGTGGAAATGATAAGTGCATCAGTCAACATTTGAGGATGAATGTTCCAAAGGGGGGAATGATGTTACACCCTATATTTTCGTACGTAAAAGTATGCCATAAGTAAATTGATGAAAGCTAAAAAATGAGATATAACATCCCGCATTGTCGTACGTTAAAGTTTTCTCGTAAGTTATTCGACGAACATTCGGGAATGAGATTATTTTGAGATTATAAGCATTTATGCTATTTCAAAACAAGTGATAAGTAAATTCGTGAAGGTGAGAGGGTACCACATGACCATAACAGTAAGGTATACAAAGTGTGTTAAAAGTGAATAGTATTTTAAGTAATTTGAGATAATTCCTAATTATGTGGGTAATTGGTTAATTACTGGTTAGTGGGAGATTATCAAGTTAATCAAGAGATTAGTGGTTAATTAATGATCATTTTGGATAAGCTTAAGGTGCCTAACGTGGCAGCCCAAGCAATGACTCATTAGTCATTAAAAATAGGTGGCACATCTAAGGAATTTTGTGGCCAAATCATTTTCTAATGTGGGGCCCACAAAACCAACAAATTTAGAGGTTCCTTATCTCATAAAGATGCTAAGCTTGCTAAGAACTGATGGAGCTCACCACTTTTAAAGATCTCTTTATCTTTACTTCATTAGGGAATTCATACAAGGTTATCAAAGAATTCATAAGTAACGGATCTCTTTATTTTGGAATCTCTTTATCTTCACTTCATTAAGGAATTCATACGAGTTTATCAAAGAATCCATAAGTAACGGATCTCTTTATCTTGGAATCTCTTTATCTACGAGTAACGAGTCTCCTTCAGCACAGAATTCATATTAGATTATCATGTAATAGCAGCACGAGATGATATTCTAAGAGAGCACGGTACAATCTTTCTCAAGAATATCATACGGATTTTCCCAACTTCGATCCGCCGTTACGTGTGTTGTCGCAAAAGAAGTGTGTTAGAGGGATTGTCAAGAGAATCGACTTAGGTATGTTAAGGCTATCCCTTCTTTCCTTTTCGCATAATCCAAATGATACAAATGAAAGGAGCAAACGCACAGCTTTCATAAATGACTATATTCATAGAAATACTAGAGATGCCTATGTTCTTGATTCTCCCAGGTGTCCTATTATTCTATCATCTCTTCATGGGTCTCAGAAAATACGTAAGTTGATAAAGTTTACTTCATGATATTATTCAAAGGCATAATGGTCTTATGGCATTCCGAGAGATTTTATTGATGTACTTCTTATACATTGCATTCATTTATATATGTACGTTGACCCATGACCAGATGGCGTTATATACGCATATATATATGTATATTATAGGTGTATGAGATATGGGAAAAGGTTACGGCATTATATACGCACCGCCACCTGATCAGTTGGTATACGTTGATGATTTGTCCATAGTGGCCGAGATGATATGATGGGATGCTCTCAGAGGCTTGATGATGTTATGAACACATATACCTAAGCATGGTATAATATTTATATGCATATGCATGACATTGTAAATATTAATAATTCATAGAGTTATTCAGACATATATGTTGAGTCTTTTATTCCATGTTTCTCTCATGTCTATTATTTACTAATTTTCATTCCTTACATACTGGGTACATTATTTGTACTGACGTCCCTTTTGCTTGGGGACGCTGTGTTTCATGCCTGCAGGTCCCGATAGAAAGGTTGAGAGCCCTCCAAGTACGCTATCAGCTCAGCGGAATATGTTGGTGCGCTCCATTTGCCCCGGAGTTGCTATTTGGACAGTATGATTAGGACATGTGTTGATTGGTATGGCAGGGCTCTGTCCCGAACTTTATGAAAATTACGTATTTTTAGAGGCTTGTAGATAGATGTCATGTGTACGGATATTTATATGGCTTTGTCGGCCTATGTTTTGAGTATATAAATGATCATATTGGCCGTATAGGCCTGTATGTCACGTGTATAAGTTTTTATATCAGGTTGAGTCGTTCTATGTCGGGTAATTCCCTCATGTTTACTCTATATATCTCATGACGCCCCTTCTGGCCCACTTACCTATGACCAAGTAATAAGAAAGATACGTTATGTTGGTACTCGGTTGAGTAAAGTATCGGGTGCCCGTCGCGGCCCATCGGTTTGGGTCATGACATTAAGGATATCTACTGGTGGAATGATATGAGGAGGAATGTAGTGGACTTTGTGGCGAGATGTCCAAATTGTCAGCAAGTGAAGGCCGAACACCAAATGCCCGGTAGGTTGGCACAGAACATAGAAATTCCAATGTGGAAGTAGGAAATGATTAATATGGACTTTGTGGTAGGATTACCTCGTACTCCTCGTAAGTTTGACTCAATTTGGGTGATTGTGGATCGACTCACGAAATCAGCACACTTCTTGCCGGTTAAGGCTACCGATACAGCGGAACAATATGCTCAGTTGTATATCAAAGAAATAGTCAGGCTGCATCGCACTCCGGTTTCCATCATTTCTGATCGGGGAGCACAGTTCACTGCTAATTTTTGGAAGAAAGTTTAGCAAGGTTTGGGTAATCAAGTGAATCTTAGTACAGCCTTTCACCCGCAAACTGACGGGCAGGCAGAACGGACTATTCAGACGCTTGAGGATATGTTGCGCGCTTGAGTTCTAGACTTCAAAGGTAGTTGGGATGATCATTTGCCACTTATAGAATTTTCCTACAACAATAGATATCATGCTCGCATTCAGATGGCACCGTTCGAGGCTTTATATGGTAGGAGATATAGATCTCCCATTGGGTGGTTTGAAATTAGGGAAGTAGAGTTGATAGGGCTAGACCTCGTGCATCAGGCTATGGAAAAAGTTAAAATCATTAAGGAGCAGTTGAAGACTGCTCAAAGTCATCAAAAGTCCTATTCGGATGTTCGTCATAGGAATTTGGAGTTCAAAGAAGATGATTGGGTATTCTTGAAGTTTTCCCCCATGAAGGGTGTAATGCGATTTGGTAAAAAAGGAAAATTGAGTCCGAGGTATGTCGGACCGTACAGAATTATTCAGAGGATTGGTCAGGTGGCGTACAAGCTTGAGCTACCACCTGAGATGACATTAGTGCACCCAGTATTTCATGTGTCTATGTTGAAGAAAGTAGTTGGAGACCTGACACTCATTGTTCCGGTTGAAACTATTGAGATTAATGTGGAATTGACTTATGAAGAAATTCCAGTTTCTATTCTTGATAGGCAAGTCCGAAAGCTAAGAAATAAAGATATTGACTCCGTGAAAGTGTTATGGCGAAACCGGCAGGTTGAAGAGGCCACTTGGGAGGCCGAAGAAGAAATGAAGAAGAAGTACCCTCATTTGTTTGAATAGCTATGTAATCATTTCTATGAAATTGTTCCTTGTGAATTATGTGTCACTTGGACAATTTATTCTAAGGGTGTTCCTTTCCGGTAATATATTGCTTATAAGGACACAATTGGTGTTGTTTCATATTATGTTGCTTCATTGGATTATGTATATGTTGTTAGGATTGGTTTCTGAGGTTCTTTGACAGGTGGATAGGCCCAATTACATAGGAGACTCTGCCGAAATTTCTGAAATATTTTGGAGTTAGTAAAATTTGGGAGATTGAGGTGTGTGAGAAAAGAGATAAGTTATGATAAGCATTTGGGGATGGACTCTACTCCTCATTCGAGGACGAATGATCCTAAGCGGGGGAGAATGTAAGAAACCGGAAAAATTTTGCTAGGTAATTTAAGGTTTCGTGGTGCCAAGGTAGGCTAATGTATTATATTTTCGGAGTTTTTGGGTTGAACAGTGTGTTGGGGAGTTGGAATTTTTCACTCTCGCGTCGCCCATCTTGTAGCGTGCTAGACCGTGCTATATCCCTCGCCTAGCCAGGTCTGTAGCGCGCTAGACCGTGCTATATCCTTCGCCTAGCCAGGTCTATAGCGCGCTAGACCGTGCTATATCCCTTGCCTAGCCTAGTCTATAGCTCGCTACAGAGCGTGCCTCGCCTGGTCTATAGCTCGCTACAGAGCGTGCCTAGCCTGGTCTGTAGCCCGATCCGGAACTTTGGAGTATCCATTCTCCTATTTTTTAAACCCGACCCTATTCCGTTAAAACACCTACTTTGGACCATTTTGAACATATTTTCTGATATTTATAAAGTGAGAGAGAGGGTCCTAGAGGGAGAAGCGATCTACATCAAATATGCTATTCAATTCTCACTTAAAACCTTGAAGATTATCAAGAGAGGCACCTAGGTCTTCTTCCTGAGAGGTAAGAATCTAGGTCTTAGCTCTCGATTTCAAAAATTTACAAAAATGGGTTCATTAGAGAGACAATTATTGGGTGTGAGGGTTGTTGACTTGAATGTATTATCCTTGAAGTATGTGGGGAAGTTGTGAGCTAAAAATGGTAGAGAATGGGTTGGGGAAAGATGTAATCCTTCAAAAAGGGGGCTTAAAACATTGATGCACACCTAGTGTTTGCTAATATGCTCAAATGAGCTAAAACCATGTTCATCTTCCAAATCTTGGTCCAACTTGTTATATTTCTAAAATAGATCGAAGTTTCTAAGAATTCCGGAATATTTTAGAGATTAAGGAAGCTCAATTGAGGTATGTATGGCTAAACCCCCTTCTTTTTAGAATCGAATCCCACGGTGTTCATGTCATTAAAGTAGGACCTTGATAATTATTGAATTGGCTATTCCTAATGTGGTTGTGTCGAAGGATATATGTTCAATAATTATTCTAAATGCTTTATCATGTCATCTTGCCATTTGAGGATATGTTCAAAATGTGGAATATGTGTTAGAAATGTTAAGACTTCATGTCAAGATCGAAATAAAGGTTGTTATGCCAAATTGTATGAAAAGCCTCTATGTGCTTAATATTCCCAAATTTCTATGTTATGTGAATTTATTGTCTTGAACGGGAAGCCTTATTGTTATTGATAATGATTATGATAATGATATTTGAATGTGGAAAAAAGGGACTGGAATTATGAAATACGGCCAAGTGCCAAGAATGATTTTGTAATCGTGAACACCAATGCCAATGAATCGAAAGAATATGAAAGAAATATGATGTGAGATAATTGAAATTGTGGTTATGGTTGATGTCTCGAGTGAGATGGCCTAGCCGATCAGGCCGTGATCGGACGCCATGCCGCACACATGGTGGTACCTGTGCTGGAAATGAAAATTGAAATTATGGATATGGTTGATGTCTCAAATGAGATGACCTAGCCGATCGAGTCGAGATCGGACTCCGTGTAAGAACACGGTGGTATTGTGGATTGTGGCATATGGCACTAAAGATTACCCAACCTAACAAGATGGAAATTGACTTGAGAACTAATGTGATCCTTACTTGATGTTTTAGTATTGTTTTGAAGCTCTTATTGAACTCATGACAGTTTTTCCCCTTGTATTATTGTCCATTCTATTGAGATGGTGTTTTAGCTTTACATACTAGTACTATTCGACGGTACTAACGTTCCTTTTTTCTAGGGCGCTGCATCTTTAAATGGATGTTGGTGGTTACATAGCAGACAGTGTTGATCGCAGTTAGTGGTACATCATCATCTTCCTAGCAGACTCGGTGAGCCCCATTTTATTCCGGGGTCATATATTGTACCTTTTGTTTATATTGTGGTCACTTTTTGAGGTATAGTTGGGGCTTTGTTGTCGGCACCATCTTTACTCTCTTTTGTATCTTTAGAGACTCCGTAGACACTATGTGGGTTGTATATGGGTATTGGGAATGTTAAACCAGTTATGTTATGTTTGATCACTTGTTCCATTCGAACTATAAGAAATATGTATTTTGAGACTTAAAGGTGCAATGGCTAATCAAATGATTTAGCATCGTATGTATGAACTTCCTTCTGTATAATTTATGAAATCATGTCTTTTCTTGATCATGGGGGAATTGGGTAGAAAGAATCTAATAGGCTTGCTCGACCGGGTTAACTCGGCTGAGCGCCGGTCGCGCTCCTCAATTTTGGAGCGTGACAAGCACGAACAATGGTTGCCTCGTTAAAATCTTCGCTGGAAAAACCCATTTGGAACAAAAACCGATCTAAGGGAAAAAGACTGCAACGCGTGCTTTCAGAACTAAGGACTTTGTGTTTGAAGAATCCTTTGGTGTCTTCGACTAAACACCTGCAAATGATTAGTATAAAATATAAACGAAAATGGAGAAGGTCGTACCTTAGCAGTAATATCATTTGAGGAGTGATATGTTCCAATTATTTGGTAATTGTTCGCCGTTCATCATACCAAGTTTGTTGGATCCCCTTCCGATGATATCGATGACCTGATATGGTCCCTTCCAGTTCGGGCCAAGTTTTCCTTCATTTGTGCCTCGAGTATTGAGGGTGACCTTCCTCAAAACCAAGTCCCCGATTTTTAAGTGTCGAAGATTGGCTCTTCGATTGTAGTACTTTTTGATCCGATGTTTCTGTGCGGCCATTCGAACGAGGGCGGCTTTCCTTTTTCATCTAGCAATTTGAGGCTTGTATTCATAACCTCGTGATTTAACTCTTTCGTTGCATATCGAAACCTGACGCTAGGTTCCCCGACTTCAGCCGGGATCAGAGCTTCGGCGCCATATACTAAAGAGAACGGTGTTGCCCCCGTACTAGATTTTGACATTGTTCGATATGCCCAAAGAACTTCGGGCAATATTTCTCTCCATTTTCCCTTTGAGTTCTGCCGACGGGCATGTTTGGATAAACGGAACCGGAAGGGGTCCCCAATTGATCATCCTCGCCCCTGATCTTTAACTAGTACCGATTATGTATATCAGCCCAGGTTACCGCTAGATATTCAATTAAATTCTGCTTTAGCTATCGTAATGCCACCGAACTTCGTTCATTCAAACCTTGAGCAAAGATTTGAACAACCCAATCGTCTGTGACCGGTGGTATTCCATACATTCCATCTGGAACCGAGATACAAATTCCCTCAACATTTCGTTGTCCTTTTGTTTCACCTTGAAGAGGTCCGACTTCCTAGTCGCAACCTTTATTACTCCGGCATGTGCCTTTACGAAGGAGTCTGCAAGCATGGCGAAGGAATGATGGAATTAGACGGCAAATTGTGGTACCACATCATTGCTCCTTTCGACAAGGTTTCTCCAAATTGCTTTAGTAGAACAGATTCAATCTTATCGCCTTCCAAGTCATTCCCTTTTATTGCGTATGTATAAGAAGTGACATGCTCATTAGGGTCGGTGGTCCCATTGTACTTAGGAATTTCTGGCATTCAGAATTTCTTCAGAATGGATTTCGGAGCCGCAGTTGGAGGGAAAGGCTTCTGTATGAATTTCTTTGAATCCATACCCTTTAGAATCGGCGGTGCCCCCAATATTTGGTCAACCCGGGAGTTGTATGTCTCTACTTTCTTCTCATTTGCCTTGATTTTCTTTTCTCCCGATTCAATCCGTTTAGTGAGCTCCTCGAGCATTTTCATAATGGCGGGGTCAGTCCCCGATTCGTTGGCGTTCGACCTTTCCGGCACAGGCTCGGTCCTGTGGATGACTTCTAGTTCGATCCTACTCGGTGTTCGGTTCTGATTTTGTAGTTGTGCTATAGCGGCTTGTTGAGCCTGTAACATTTCAAATATCAATTAGAGGCTAACTCCACCATCTTCTCCGCCCTGCGTACCTCGACCACCTGATCGAACTTACTGTGTATGCTACCTTCGGGATCAACGCCCAAATTTGTATTTAGGGCGACATGTGAACTGACATCGATGGGATTTGCAATTGGTGCTCCCTCGAGGTCATCTTGAGGAACCTCGATCCCTGGGGCGGCTATATTGTCATTTTCCCCTTGATATCTGATGCCGTTGTCACCATGTGTAGGCGCTGCTTGTGAGTTTGACATGTTTATCCTGAAAACAAAGATTCTTACGAGAACAAGTGTAAATCAGTGTGTGTTATCGGAATCAGTATTAAGCAATCACTATTATCCTTGGCCCCACGGTGGGCACCAAACTGTTTGCCCTTAAAATTAGATAATACTTAAACTTATAATGTGATTCTAAGGACACGTGATTTCACTTAATACCAATTGATAAATATGAAGATTAATAACAGAAATGAACTAAAATGTAAAGCAAACCAATATTAGAATGGAACTCAACCCTCGAGTTTGGATACCCTCGAACTGGTTGATGCAAGAACATTTAAAATATAACAAGCTGATGAGCAATAGTATAAACGAGAAAGAGAATTATATTTCTTTGATATCTGTGAACAATGTGTGTTACAAATGATTAGAACCCCCTTTTAAATAGTAGAGGAATTCCACTTATGGTATAATTCTAATTACAGAAGAAAATCTCATGATTAGCTAATTAACCGTTTCTAATTTGATCCGTTCCGAGATTTACGCCATGATCCTCGACTAGTCACGGATATCTCGCCTTTCTGTTATTGTGCTATTTTAGATCTTGCTCGATGTCTGTCTCATTTGGTTTCGATCGCTACTAGCCTCGATCTCGACAGGTACCTCGATTCTAAACTCGGTACCTTATACTCGTGATTTAGTCCGTTCCATTATGAGGCCGTCCTTCGATGCAACCTCCGGGTCTCGGTCAAATAGTAAAATTGGGTGGGCCCGGTTTTAACTGTATACAATACTATTGCTTATTAGCTTGTTATATTTTAATTGTTCTTGTATCAACCAGTTTGAGGGTATCCAAACTCGAGGGCTAAGTTTCATTCTAACACTGGTTTGCTTTACTTTATAGTTCATTTCTGTTATTAATCTTTATATTTATCAATTGGTATTAAGTGAAATCACGTGTTCTTAGAACCAAATTATAAGTTTAATTGTTATTCAATTTTAAGGATAAACATAGATTTTATGGCAGTCGAATTTTACTCAGTGTCAAAGACCCACATTGGTTTTCTCTACATCTCCCCTCCCCCCCCCCCATGCATTCCATCTTCTTCTACTGCAACTACCATCAGGATGACTGTTTCAGTTGATGAAAAGCAGAAAACCTTTACTCTTCAAAAGTCTGAACAAGCTTTTAATAAAGCTAAGGTATGGCTAGATTTTATGTCTACGGCTTCTTTCCTCTTTATTGTGATTTCAAATTATAAGATTACAACTTAGTTGCCTTCAAGAATTAGCTTTTCCCTGCTAATAATTTTGATAGAAATGATAAAGTTTTTTTTTTTTTTTTTTGAGGTGGGGGTTGTGAAGAAAAATATTTTGTCACGAATGGTATCAATCTGCTGAAGTGATGGTGTGATAGTGCCATGGTAATTGACTTGGTTTTTGGTTGAGACATTATGATTTTCTTTTCGTGTCTAAAATAGGGGTATTGGTGGTACATTGGTTATGTTCCGTGATAGTTGTTGATGATTAATTCCGTTAGCTTGATGTCACGCCCCAACCTTTGGGAGCAGGATCGGCGCTCAACCGAGAAAACGCAATCAAGCAAGCCTACATAGTGCCTAAAAATAATACGTAGTAGACCACCAAAAACATAGAAACACACAGTGCTAATTTTCGTAACTTAAAGAGTCCCGTTGATAGTTGACAAAAATGATACATGTTAATAGTTTTAAGTGGAAGCCAAATGACAAAAGAACATTCAAATTCCTCCATACATACAAGACCCACAATTTGTCTACGGAGTCTCTAAACTGTCATGAGTAAGGTAAAGAAATGCCGGGGACAAGGCCCGACTATACCCAAAAATAATATACAAAAGATCAAGATACAATATGAGAGCCCCGCTGTAGAGTACGGCTCACCACAGTCAAGTGAAGAGAGGGTACACTTCTATCGTGAATCTGTGCTGTCGGCTGAGGTACTACCTACATCTATTAATTATGCACCGTCTCCGGCAAAAGGGACGTTAGTACATATAGAATAGTACTAGTATATAAAATTAAGTACTCTCACATGAAATGAAATATCAATATAAGAAGAGAACACATGGAAATAGGAAGAAACATCGATAGAAATTAATATGACATGTTAAAACATAAGGAAAAAGCGTAAATGAGTAAAACCTTCAAATAAACATTGACATTTTAGTCGGGAGATCATTAGTTACCAAACGGAACATATAACCACCATGTGCGTGGCATGGCATCCGATCTCGTCTCATCACAATACCGTGTGGATCGACGTGTCTTTACTAGCAATATATTCATCCTAATTAAAGGGCATAATCTCATCACAATGCAAAGGGACTCATGCCCAATCATCTTCTTACACCAGCACGTACAATTTCAAACAGTATTGTGAAAAGCGAGCGCTTCTTCGCTTAAAGCGAGAAGCGAAGCAAGGCGAGCCATCGAACACTTTTGTTAGCTGAAGCGTAGCAGGTTTAAAAAAGTGCTCGCTTCCCATTAAAAACGAGAAGCGATGATGCGAAACGATGCGGAAGAAGTGAGCGCTTCTCTGTATTACAGGGCTGCCAACCTATTTAATTAAAAAAGCTGTTCTTTTTTTAAAACATCATCGACCAGCAGCAACAGAGAAAGAAAGAGGCGACCTAGGGTTCTAAGTTTTCTACACTTTTCAACTTCAAGATCATCAAGTTTGGTTCAGGTTTGTGATTTCTTCTTCCTCCTCCTCCTCCTCCTCCTTCTCCTCCTCCTCCTTCTTCTTCTTTTTGTTCTTCTTCTTCTTCTTCTTCTTCTTTTTCTTTTTCTTTCACTGTTTCAGCATCCAAATAGCAGCGAAATGCTGGCGAATTATTTTTTTCCTTCAGTTCTTCTTTTTCATTCTTCTCCTCTTCTCTTCTTCATTTTCTTGCACTGTTTTTTCGTTTGAAATACTGCCCAGTTTTTTCGTTTCAAGCTCACAGAGGAAGAAAAAAGAAGCAGCTACTTTGTCCCTTATTGATGAAGAAGATGACGAGCAATATAATAATGATAGCGGAATACAAGAATTTGACAATCTACTAGAAGAATAGGATGCTCATTTTGTACTTTAATTGATGCTACTCTTTAGTTTTTACATTGAATGATTGAACATTTGCTTATAGTTACATGTGTTGTCTATGCAATATTTATTTTAATATTTTTTTTAAAATTCCGCTTCATTTCAAAAAAGCGAGCGCTTCGCTTCTCACTTCTCACTTTAAGCGAAAAGGGGCTTGTCGCTTTTTCTCGCTTCAAGCTCTTCACAATACTGGTTTCAGGTATATGTTTTTGCAGCCTATACCTTCTCGGTTACATGATAATACTCCCAAAAATATTTCTTTAAAACATCTCATAAAACCTTTCTTTTCATTGTCACTTTTGAACATATATCATCATTTTCATTTTTGGCAAAAATGACCACATATCATCCTCATTCTTTCATTTTATTCACATGCCATGAAGTTTTCGAAGGTCATAAAAATGTATTTAAAATATTGTAAAGTCATAGCTACAAATACATGAGTACATGAAAGCTAAAAGACTAGAAATAAATTTCAAAGAGAAGAGCATAACGATGGCAAGTGTAACATAAATCGAGTTTATACGCTTTTAGTAATTCAAACATTTGAGACAATTCAAAACAAAAGGAATAGGAACTTGAACAAACCATACTTGGAGTTTGAGTTCATGGAATCCTATTCTATGAACTCCTTTAGGAAAACATACCTTAATTAAGCTTGTTAGTGATCTTATAACCTCCCCCTACTCTTACAACTTTAATCTACATCAACACAATTCAATTGGACCAATATCAGTAAGCATTTCCATACTTTAGGTCATTTAGGCTTTTTATTAATCACCTCCTCCTTCAATGGAATTTTTTCATCTAACAACAACCTTTTGATACCAATAAATCACCTTACACTCATCCTTCGGCAACCCATAACTTCCATTAGCACATGCATGCCCAACAATTCACTCCCAACCCATTAATCTCATCAATTAAAATATTTTACAATCTTTACAATACCAACAAAACCTAGATTACGTATAGATTCCGATTACCATCCTATAAGTCCTAGCACATATTTATTACATAAATAATTACCATAAATTAGTTAGAGATGGTAGACATACCTCTTGTAGTCAAACTCTTGAAAATTTTAACTTGTGGTTTTCTTGACCAATATGAGAATTTGAATAGAAATTTATGGACTTCCAAGATTAATCCTTGTTAATATAAGTATTTAGGAGTAGTAAGTAACTCAAAATACTCCAAAAATATTACCTTGGTTCATAGGAGGGATGTATAGGACGATTTTCTTTGTTAGAACAAGCCCTAGCTCAAGGAAATGAGCTAGCCACTCTCTTTTCCCGACCTTGGGGTATTTAAAGGGTTCTTGTGTGTGATGTCATGCACCTAGGCAAGTCAGCGCGCAGCGGGGTATGCAGACGAGGCAGAAAATCTTTCTTCTATGCGCTGCCGTGCACCTGGCAACCCTAGCACGCAGCTGAGTGTGTAGATGGGACAATATCCGATAAAATGGCCATAACAATCTGTAAAACTATCCAGATAACAAACGGTTTGATGCGTTGGAAGCTAGACTCAAAGAGCTTTTATTTGTTATATAGCTCACCACATAAATCATTACACTTTGGGAGCGATACTCATTTGAAGTAGGGTCTTGTGCGAACTCATTTGAAACTTTAGCCCATTGTATAGTTTCCAGCTTAGCTTAGTTCTAGGGCTCTTCTTAGACCCTAAATCACATCCAATACACCTCCTACTTTTATTATCATGATCATCTAAGTTGGTTCTAGTCCATAATCTCTTATGGAAGGCAAAACAGAAATTTAGCGACTCATGAACATGCTTTAAGGCCTCAGACTTATAGAAAATGTTTAGGGCCTTACACTTGATGAATGTGATCAAGTAGTAAAATGTATGTGCTAAAGCATGTCTTCTGGTTTTTACTCATAAAAAAAGAAAGCATGTTTTCTGGTTTTTCAATCACTTTTTACTTTTGGTTACCATGTCGCTCGAAATCTAGTTAAAATGGTTGGTACATGTAAAGAGAAACTGCAAAAGCTTTCCAATTTTTTTTTACAGGAAATTTAGAAGCATCGTGAACTTAGAAAGAAATGAAATTTAATAATAGTTTTAGTATTTAGGTTGAAAAAGAGAATTATAACATAAAGAAGCTTATGCATGAAAGAAGGGTGTAGAATAGACTAGTGAAACAATGTGTTCCGATCTGATTTATATTTCGTATTTATAAACCTTAAATGAGTATTATGAAAAGCCATCAATTCACCATGCGCTTCAACAAATGTGCGCTTCAAACAATGACATATACAATAATCCAAAAGAGAAGTGGATTCTTTGAATCTCAACATTGAGGAGTTGGACTAATTCCAGTGTCATTGTATACTGTAGGCTTGTTTATCCGAAAAACGGATAGATTTAAATTTATACGTAGTTCTAAAAATACGTGGTATAACTTAGTACAAATCGAAAAAATAAGCAAAAATATATCGAATATTGACTATAAAAGAGGAATGAAATACGAACCAAATTGAGTAGAGAATGATTTATAAACAAGAATGATGAATCAATGTCCAAAGCCCAAAAAAGGATAATCTCTACTATACTTCTGTGTAAATATCAATAATCTTTAAAATGTGAGAGTGTATTGATGTCTCATTGTTTATGTCCCTTTACAGAAATGATAGTCACTTCTCTTATAGTGGAGGTATCCTACTTTGGATATAATTATAAATACATAGTGGGGATCCCGTGATAGATTAGTTAATTAGTTTTTCCTTAATTCCAGCCGGGATTCTCTCCCTTGGTGCAACTATAACGGCTCTTTGTCTCTTAGCTAGATCTTGGTCTGTCTTTGAATTGGTCGATCTCTGGATCTCGAACTCGATATTGACTCGAGCTCGATATTGACTCGAGCTCGTTATCGACTGGTCTGGATCTCGAGTTTGATCACACCACTTCACATCATAGATCGATTTGGACTCGAGCTCGATATTGACTTCGAGCGCGGTATTGATCGGTCCCTGAATCTTGAGCTTGATAATCTGGCTTCAGATCTCATCTTGATATTATGATGACGAACCTCGGTCTATCATGTTCCAATCTCGACTAATTACACGAAGGGCAAACCCGATTTTGATCATATACAGATAGTCCCCTCGTTTCTCGAGAAGAATGTGGCAAGAAACGACATAATTTTCTGAATTCCAACTAGGTAGGCAATGATATCAGTGATGAGCCCGATTATGACGTATGCGACAAATGTCCCTTCGGTCCAGTTACCAAGACATTAAATATTTGTCAGTCATTGGTCGGCCACTACTGGTCTGAACCATCATCATCGGGCCTATAAATATTCAAACTTTTATTCACATCCAAAAATTTTACTCAAAAGATTTTCCTCTACTCCCGTATCTTCTTCAAAAATCCTTCTGCTTCATATACTTTATATCACAAAAAAACCCAATTCTCATTTTCCTTTATTCATCAATGGCAAAAACCTCCAAAACGGTGCCGCAGAAAGAGGTCGCTTCTTCATTGTGGCCTACCGGCGGCAAGGATGCGGCGGAACCCCGCCCCGAGGAGTTTGTTCTGGTAGGGTGCTCGATTGTCATTGATTTCAAAGTTGAAAAACCCTCTTCGGTACGGGGCCGATGTGAGCCTGTATCGAGGTACCAGTATTCAATCACAAAGAACATTCTAGAAAAGGTAAAAAAGGAAGAATCAATTACTACCCACGTGGAAGGGTTCTTAAGTATTTATACTTACCCTTTCATGTTGGGTCCATTAGATCCAGTCATCATCGCTTTTTGTAAAACATACAACGTGACCCTTAGCCAGATTCATCCTTCGTTTTGGAGAATAGTGATTCTTCTCCGATTTTTCTCAAGAAAAATTGAGGGGTGTCTTTTCACCCTGGATCACCTTATGCGCCCGACACTATAGTCCCCGACTCTATCAAGGAGGGCTGATCAAGTTAGCTCGCCGAACCACTAAAGCGCCGTTCTCAAGTATAGATGACACTCGTGATCGAGGTTGGATGGGCTGGTTTGTTCGAGTCAAAACCTCGGACCTGATTTCTGCCGCCGACATGCCGTTTCCTGAGAAATGGAATATGAGCCATGAGTATTTACTTCCTTTAGAGCATTTTAATATGGGGCCGCCTTTCATTCTCTTGATCCACTATGTCTTTTCTGTTACAGCTGTGGCTCAGATGCTGGAACCGATCCCGGACCTTAAGCAATGGGTTGAAGGTCTCGTGCTGCAGAGACCGTACTCTGAGCGTGCTTGGGTGGAGCTATCAAAGGGTCGATAGGAGGCCCATAGCCATGGTAAGTCTCTTTCTCAGTTTTGTTTGTAGCTCGATCTTCTTCACTTACTTACCCTCCTTTTTTCCTTTGTAGGACACGGGAAAGATATTGTTATGAGGCCCCCATCTGGTGATGAAGAGGTCCCTACCCCGAAGCAGGTTAAAGAGAGGAAATGAAAAGATGCACCGAGTTCCCCGGTCTCGGACAAGAAAAACCCAATGAAGAGAACTCGCAAACCCAAGGGGGGCTCCAATATCAAGCCTTTGGACTCGATCCGCCGATTAAGGGATGAGCCCGAAGAAGAAGAAGAAGAGTTAGCCTGTGTGAACAATCCTCCGAATCGGCGGAGATTAACAAGGGAGTTCTGGTCGTGATTCCCAAACAAGGAAAAGCCGAGAATATTCGATCTCAAGCTGATATGGTTGAGGGAGAGACCGAGGGAAGGACATCTCGGGCAGAAGATATCTTAAGGGACGAACTCGAGATAGTCGATATTACTGGATCCCCTCAGATATCGGATGCTATGATCCGTGAGGCCAGCATGTTGGAAGGTCGATCCTACGAGAGCATTCAGGAGCCGACCGATATCCATAGTTTTCTGGATAGGATCGAGTCAGCTGCCTCAGAGGAGGTTATCGGGTTTGGCGGATTACCGATACCAAAGAAAGTATCATGGTCGGGCTCTGCCGGGTCTTCATCAGTTCTGAAACTGGTGGACCGATTCCTGGCCCCGAGTATTGATCCCGATCGTAGGCGGAGGGTAGTTCTCTCCGTCCCGGAAGATACCCAAATTTTCTCTCCTCCCGTGGGGGTTTCCAGTTACCTTCGGTCCTTGGTGATCGAATAGGATTAATCAATGATGAATGCGGTAGGACCTGCCTGCCTTTTCAACGAGGCCCAGCATGCTCTGAATCGGGTAAATTCGATGGCATCTTTGATGTTTCTCTTATATTTAGATATGCAATTTATTCTAAAATTTTTCCTATGTTTGTAGGCTTCGGTGCTGCATCACGAGGCCTTCCTCCGAGTCCGAGAGGAGCACGAGGCTGAGGTTCGGAACCTCATTGAGAAGAGTGACTCTTACAAGCTTCTTAGTGAGAAACTTCGAGCAGATTTGATAGCAGCTCGGGAAGAGCACGAGGAGATGGCTGAGCAGGTATTTCGAATTTTCCATGATAGTGAAGATGAATTGGAGATAACCACTAACGATCCGATTCTGCAGGTTCGGCAGAGGATCAAGCAGATCATACGGCTTAACTCACAAGTAGATAGGCTACTGGCCAAGACGGAATAATTTAAAAAGAATATGGATATCCCTGCCTTGAAAAAGGAAGTCGTTCAAGTTCAGTTGGAGTTGTCTGAGGCCCAACTTCGATCTGCAAAAGAAAATGCCTCGGGGCTGATCGAGAGGATGAAGGAGCTTCAACATCGGTTAGATTTGGCTATTTCTAATGAAGCAAGCTTGGCTGATGAACTTGAAGTGGCCAGATCTGAGGTGATTGAGGCTAATAAAAGAGTTGATGCTAAAGTGGCCCAGCTCAGGATCGATGTTGAGGACAACCAAGACAAAGCCAAGAGCATGGTCGAGCATGCTAAATGGAATGATCGGAGAGAAGCTCTTGAGGAGGTCAGAGCTCAGGGCTTCGATTTTGGGATCGATATTGAAATTGCCAAGGCGGAGGAAAATAAGGCTCGAAGGCTGGCCTTCCCTGAGGAAGACTCCGATAGCTCGAGCAAATCTGAAGGCGGGGAAGATACCGAGAACGTGGCCTCCGATGAAGATCAAGCCATTTAGGACCTTAGGTAGTTGTTGTTATTTCTTTTGAGGCTGCTTTCGATCTTTGTAAAAAACTTCCTTCGAGCCGAGCTGCCTTTGTACAATGTATATAAAACTTTTCCCTTTTACGGCTCCCGAATATTTTTTTTATTGTTGTTAATTTATATAAAGGTCAAAAGTACCTTAGCATTGAATAAGTCCAAGATTGAGATAGTAAGGGCCAATAGTAAGTACTACACTCGATCGTTTCTTATAGGCAGTCCTCAAGTGAATGTTCGAATTCGAACTGAGGTAGCCTTTTTAAGCTTGATTCGGGGCAATAGTTCGAACTCAAATCAATGTAGCCCTTGAGCTTAATGGTTGAGTGAAAATGATTTTTCGAACTCGAAGCGAAAAATAGCCCTTTTATACTCGAAGTAAGAGTAGCCCTTAGGCTTAATGGTCGAGTGAGTGTTTGCTCGAACTCAAACTAATGTAGCCTTTAGGCTTAATGGTCGAGTGAGTGTTTGCTCGAACCCGAACTAATGTAGCCCTTAGTCTTAATGATCGAGTGAGTTCTTTCTCGAACTCGAAGAAAGGGTAGCCCTTAGGCTTAATGTTCGAGTGAGTGTTTGCTTGAACTCGAATTAATGTAGCCCTTAGGCTTAATGGTCGAGTGAGTGTTTGCTCGAACTCGAACTAATGTAGCCCTTATGCTATATGAAGCTCGATCTCATTGATTGTTTGGTTGGCAGTCCCCGATTTGTGGGGTAATTATTCAAACTTTGATCATGGTCGGCCCTTAAGCATGTTTACATAATAGATCGGGAACATGAAGTAGAGGAAACTTTCTGAGGTATGAGATATCGGTAAAGAAGAAATTTCTCTTTATAGTCATTGTACATATGTTAATGTTTTGTGCAAGGGCTCGAGCAAACTACGCGGGCATGGTTTGTTTTGACCATTTGGCCCTTACAAATTTTTCCTATCGAGACCCTGTTGTCATGAAGTAACTTTCTTGCATCGAACTTGATAATTGAACATGATATATTCGAGGGTAAAAACCCATTTGGGACAAAACTGGTCTAAGGGAAAAAGAGTGCAACGCATGCTTTCAAACCTAAAGACTTCGAGTTGAAGAATCTATCCCCGTTTCTGGTTGAACACCTGCAAGGGTTAATTTCGAAATATAAATGAACATGGGAGGGTCGTACTTTAGCAGTAGTATCGTTTTAGGTGCGACACATTCCAATTGCTCGGTAGTTGTTTGCCGTTTATCACTCCGAGTTTGTAAGATCCTTTTCCGACGATTTCGAGAACCTGATATGTCCCTTCCCAGTTCGGACCCAGTGTCCCTTCATTCGAATTTTGGGTGTTGAGGGTGACTTTCCTTAGTACCAAGTCCCCGATTTTGAAATGTCAAAGATTGGTTTATCGATTGTAGTATCTTTCGATCCGCTATTTTTGGGCGGCCAAATGGACGAGAGCGGCCTCTCGTCTTTCATTCAGTAATTCTAGGCTCGTGTTCATGGTCTCGTTATTTGACTCCTTTGTAGCATATCAAAACCTGATGCTAGGTTCTCCGACCTCAATCGGGATCAAAGCTTCGGCACCATAGACCAACGAGAATGGTGTTGCTCCGGTACTAGATTTCGATGTTGTGTGATATGACCATAGGACCTCGGGTAGTATTTCTCTCCATTTTCCCTTGGTCGAATTGGCTTGTCCGTTTCCACTGGGATGGTACGGTGTTGATAGGATCCTTTTGATCTTGTGATCCTTGAAAAATTTAGTTACTTTGCTACCGATGAATTATTTTCCATTATCAAATACAATCTCGGCTGGCACCCCGAATCGACATATGATATGGTCCTAAATGAAGTCTATCACTTCTTTTTCCCTGACTTTCTCGAAAGCCTGTGCTTCAACCCATTTAGAGAAATAATCAGTCATAAACAAAATAAATTAAGCTTTACCTGGGGTCGATGGGAGGGGGCCAACGATGTCCATTCCCTATTTCATGAAAGGCCATGGAGATAGGACCGAGTGGAGCATCTCCCCGGGTTGATGAATCATGAGCGCGTGTCTTTGGCATTTGTCACATTTTTGGACGAACTCCCTCACATTTTTGCCCATATCGGTCTAATAATACCGTGCTCTGATTGCTATGTGGACTAGCGAATCGGCGCAGGAATGGTTTCCACAAGTGCCTTCGTGAATTTCCCGTAGGATGTAATTGGTATCTCCTGGTCCCAAACATATTGCCAATGGACCATCTAACGTCCTTCTATATAGTGTTTTGTCCTCGGACAGGGTGAACCGTGCTGCCTTTATGCGCAAAGCTCTCGATTCCTTTGGATCTGATGGAAGCTTCCCGTTCTTAAAGTACTCTATATATTTGTTTCTCCAATCCCAGGCTAGACTTGTGGAGTTAATCTTGGTGTGACCTTCTTCGACCACCGATCATATGAGTTGTACGACAGTCCCCGAGTTGAGTTCGTCATCTTCGACCGATGAACCGAAGTGCGCAAGAGCGTCGGCCTCGTTGTTCTATTCTCGGTGTGCATGTTGCAAAGTCCATTC
Organism: Nicotiana tabacum; assembly: GCF_000715075.1. Lineage (NCBI taxonomy): Eukaryota > Viridiplantae > Streptophyta > Magnoliopsida > Solanales > Solanaceae > Nicotiana > Nicotiana tabacum. Next base: position 73,975,151 of record NC_134091.1, on the reverse strand, counting down.
TTTAAATTGATGTAGAGTTACCTGTAATTTATCCAAGTACCTTTGCATTCGATTTTCTCGGACTTCAAAAGTCACGTTAACTTGATTTACCATGAGGTGGGAATCACACTTAGCTTCTACGATCTCCGCTCCCAAGCTTCTAGCTAGTTTGAGACCTGCAATATAGCCTCTTACTCGGCCTCATTGTTAGTCAATTTTATAGTTCTGATGGACTTTCTAACTACATTACCTGTGTGTTATTTTAGTACAATGCCTAATCCGGACCCCTTCGCGTTCGAGGTACCGTCTGTGAAAAGGGTCCAAACTCCCGAAGAGGTACCCAATTTTATAAGTAGCTCTCTTTCAATCTCGGGCACGAGGGCTGGCAAAAAGTCAGCCATGAAGTCCACCAAGATTTGATATTTGATAGCGGTTCGGGTTCTATATCCGATATCATACCCACCAATTTCTATGGCCCATTTGGCCAATCGACCCGAAAACTCGGGTTTGTACAAAATGTTTCGAGGAGGATAAGTTGTTATAACATGTATCTGATGAGATTGGAAATATGGTTTTAGCTTTCTAGAGGCTCTTATTAAAGCAAGCGCTAATTTTTCTAAGTGTGGATATCTAATTTCGGCCTCGCCTAAGGTCCGACTGACATAATAAACAGGAAATTGCATACCTCAATCTTCTCGAACCAGCACTCCACTTACCGCTATCTCCGAGACGGCTAAGTACAGGTAAAGTTGCTCGTCCACTTTCGGAGTACGAAGCAGCGGAGGGTTCGATAAATACCGCTTCAGTTCTTCCAAAGCCTGCTGGCATTCCGGAGTCCATGCAAAGTTGTTTTTCTTCTTAAGCAGTGAGAAAAATTGGTGGCTCTTATCTGATAATCTCGAAATGAATCGTCCCATGGAGGCTATCCTCCCCGTTAACCTTTGTACGACCTTTACATTATCTACTACCGTGATATCCTCAATAGGTTTGATTTTATCGGGTTGATCTCGATTCCTCGATTGGATACCATGTAACCAAGAAACTTGCCCGAACCAACTCCGAATGTACATTTTTCGGGGTTGAGCTTTATATTGTACTTCTTTAATACGTCGAAAGTTTCCTGCAAATGCTTTAAATGGTCCTCTACTTGCAGGGACTTAACTAACATGTCATCAATATAAACTTCCATTCATTTTCCTGTTTGGTTTTCGAACATTCAATTTACTAGGCGTTGATAAGTTGCACCAGCATTTTTTAGACCGAATGGCATTACATTATAAAAGTAGGTACCGTACTTAGTGATAAACGAGGTCTTTTCATGATCCTCCAGGTTCATCTGTATCTGGTTGTATCCGGAGTAGGCATCGAGAAAACTGAGAGTCGTATGGCCGGCCGTGGCATCGATCATACGATCGATGCTAGGCAAAGGAAAAGAATCCTTAGGGCATGCTTTGTTCAGATCTTTATAATCTATACACATTCTAAGTTTGTTTCCCTTCTTAGGGACTACCACCACATTTGCTAGCCATTCGGGGTATTTTACTTCTCGAATGGATCCTATTTTAAGAAGTTTGGTTACCTCGTCCTTGATGAAAGCATGTTTAACCTCAGACTAGGTCCTTATTTTTTGCTTTACTGGATGGAATTTCAGATCCAAGCTCAATCTATGAGTGGTTATTTTCGGTGGGATCCCTGTCATGTCAAGATGGGACCAAGCGAAGCAGTTCATGTTAGTTATAAGAAATTGAATACGCTTTTCCCTGAGCTAGGGATTTAACCCCGTGCCCAGGTATAGCTTTTGCTCGGGCAGATGTTCGACTAGCGTGATTTGCTCCAGTTCTTTGACCGTTGACTAAGTAGTGTCGGAATCATCGGGGACCAAAAAGGATCGAGGGATCCCATAGTCATCGTCCTCGTTAGTCTTCTGATTCCCTAGTTGGGTCGAGGCTGACGTTTGTGATTGCTATTTGGTGTCATGTTCCTCCGTTGAATCTGATCCCTTTGTCGATGATAGTGAGGATATCGAAATCACTTTATCGATGGCAAATATTTCTTTTGCGGCTGGTTGCTCCCCATAGACCGTTTTGATTCCCTCCGATGTTGGGAATTTAAGAACCTGGTGAAGGGTCGAGGGCACTGCTCTCATGTTGTGGATCCATGGCCTCCCGAACAGGGCATTATATCTCATATCGCCCTCGATTACGTGGAACTTCATTTCCTGGATGGTCCCGGCCATGTTTACTGGCAAGATTATCTCGCCCTTAGTAGTTTCACATGCCATATTAAATCCGTTCAGTAACAGGGTAGCGGGTCCGAGATCGCTTTTCTCTTACAATAGACATCTTAGTGCGTTTAAGCACCGGTCCCTAGGGGACATCGATCCCTCCGATGATTATGTGAATGATGTGTTGTGGCTCTTCTTATTCATTTTGTCTATTGAAATCTCTGTTTTTGAAATGGTTTTCGGCCCGGTCACATAAAAATTCTCAAAGGTGCCCTTCATTGAATAAACGGGCTACCTCCTCTCTCAATTGCCTTCAGTCTCCAGTTCTGTGGCCATGGGTGCCATGATATTTGAATATTTGATTGGGATTCCTCTGGGCTTGATCGGACTGCAGAGGTCGAGGACACTTAGTATCTTTGATGCGTCCGATAGCCGATACGATGGCGGATGCATCGATGTTGAAGTTATATTCAGATAACCGTGGTTCTTCCTTAGGTTCGATATGCCTGTCGAACCCATTATTGTTCATCAGCCTCCGAGACCCTTGGCCTCGATCACTTCTCCTTTCGCCTCGTACGGAGTTGCATGTAGGTTCGCTACCCCTATGATCTCCGTTATACGGCCGATATCGGACCTTATTCGACCTTGGTTCTCGGTCGATGTCCCTTTTAATAGAAGACCCAGAACCTAACTGATCGTCTTCAACTCTAATCTTCGATTGATATCGATTGTGCACATCGGCCCAGGTAACAGCCGGGTACTCGACCAAATTTTGCTTCAACTATCGTGAAGCCATCAAGCTTCGTTTGTTCAGTCCTTGAGTCAAAGCTTGTACAACCCAATCATCCGTGACCGGTGGTAGATCCATTTGTTCCGTTTGAAAACGAGATATGAACTCTCTTTGCAACTCGTTATCCTTTTACTTTACCTTGAAAAGGTCCGACTTCCTGGTCTCGACCTTTATGTCTCCGGCGTGTGCTTTTACGAAAGAATCTACAAGCATAGCAAAAGAATCGATAGAGTTAGGCGGTAAACTATGATACCATATCATTGCCCCCTTTGACAGGGTTTCCCCGAACTTCTTCAATAGTACGGATTTGATATCATCGTCTTTTAAATCGTTCCCTTTAATGGCACATGTGTAAGAGGTGACATGTTCGTTGGGGTCGGTCGTTCCATTATATTTAGGAATTTCGGGCATGCAAAACTTCTTGGGGATCGGTTTAGGAGCCGCGCTCCGGGGGAAAGGATTTTGTATGAATTTTTTGGAATCCAAGCCCTTCAATACCGGTGGTGCCCCCGGGATCTGATCAACCCTGGAGTTATATGTTTCTACTTTTTTGTTGTTTGCTTCAATCCTCTTTTCTCCTAACTCAATTAGTTTTGTCAGTTTCTCTAACATCTTGATAATTTCGGGATTAGTCCCCGATTTTTGTTCATTTGATCTTACTATGGCCGGCCCCATTTCGTGGGTGATTTCTCGGGATAGACCGGGCTCGGCCCTGATCGGTGCCTGGGTTTGGCTCTGCTACTGAGCTATTTCTGCCTGTTGATCTTGTAACATTTCGAAGATCATATGCAGGTTGATCCCGTCTTCTCAAACATTTTGGATATTTCGAACTACAGGTCGAGTTCCACCATGGATACTGTTTTCGGGGTCGGAAAGTTGGTTCGCCTCGATGGCAACATATGAATTGACGTCGATTAGATGTGCGGCCCGAGTTCCAACGCGATCGATGAGTGGCCTTTCATCCCCGGTCGTCAGGTTGTTGTTCTCATCTTGAATGCCATTTTCGTTGTCAATAGGTAGGGACATTGATTGAGAGTTCATTATTTTAAACCTGAAATCAAAGACACTTCCAAGATCAAGTGTAAAATGGTGTGTTTTGCAGAGATTCATACCAAATAACCACTATTATCCTTAGCCCCATGGTGAGCGCCAAACTGTTTACCCGAAAAACGGATAGAGTTGAATTTATACGTAGTTCTAAATATACGTTGTATAACTTGGTACATATCGGAAAAATAAGCAGAAATATATCGAATATTGACTGTAAAAAAGGAATGAAATACGAACAAAATTGAGTAGAGAATGATTTATAAACAAGCAAGATGAATCAATGTCCAAAGCCAAAAAAGGATAATCTCTACTATACTTCTGTGTAAATATCAATAATCTTTGAAATGTGAGAGTGTATTGATGTCTCAATGTTTTATGTCCCTTTACAGAAATGATAGCCACTTCTCTTATAGTGGAGGGATCCTACTTTGGATATAATTAAAAATACATAGTGGGGATCTCATGATAGATTAGTTAATTAGTTTTTCCTTAATTCCCGCCAGGATTCTCTCTCTTGGTGCGGCTACAACGGCTCTTTGTCTCTTAGCTCGATCTTGGTCGGTCTTAGAATTGGTCGAACTTTGGATCTCGAACTCGATATTGACTGGAGCTCGATATTGACTCGAGCTCGGTATCGACTGGTCTAGATCTCGAGTTCGATAACATCACTTCACATCATAGTTCAATTTGGACTCGAGCTCGATATTGACTTCGAGCTTGGTATTGATCGGTCCCTAAATCTTGAGCTCGATAACCTGGCTTCAGATCTCATCTCGATATTATGATGATGACCCTCGGTCCATCATGTTCCAATCTAGACTAATTACACAAAAGGCAAAACCGGTTTGACCATATACATTGCTGAAATTAGTTATTCTAATTGCAATTTGATTATTATTGTACAAAACATTCATATATGTTTGGTATTTCATAATTTTCCGTAAATTGTACACTTCACCTCAAGAAGCGTGTGCTTTACTTCTAACTTTTCTTGCGTTTTTTCCTTTTTTGAAAATTACTTTAAATACTATTGGACGAATAAGTTTAAAATCACTTTAATATTTTATACTAATCTATTAAAGAAAACAGTGCCCTCCTTTGTTTCTTTAGCTTGTTCTTTCTTAATCCATCAATCATGTGTATACGGTTAAAATCAGGCCCATCCAATTTTACTGTTTGACCGAGACCAGGAGTTTGCATCGAAAGACGGTCTCGTAAAGGAATAGGCCATATCACGAGGATAAGGTACCGAGTTCAGAACCGATGTACCTGTCGAGATCGAGGCTAGTAGCGATCGAAACCAAATGAGACAGACATCGAGCAAGATCGAAGATAGCATAATAACAGAAAGGCAAGATATCTGTGGCTGACCGAGGATCATGGAGTAAATCTCAGTGACTGGTAGAGGATCATGGCGTAAATCTCGGAACGGATCAAATCAAAAATGGTTAATTAGCTAATCATGGGGGTTTTTTCTATAATTAGAATTGTACCATAAGTGGAACTCCTTTACTATATAAATGGGGGTTCTAATCATTTGTAGGACATGGTTGACTGACACAAAAAGCAATATAATTCTCTTTATTGTTCTCACCATTGTTATTCAGCTTGTTATACTTTCATAGTTCTTGCATCAACCAGTTCGAGGGTGTCCAAACTCGAGGGCTGAGTTTCATTCTAACACTGGTTTGCTTTACTTTATTGTTAATTTCTATTACTCATCCTCACATTTATCAATTGGTATTAGGTGAAATCACGTGTCCTTAGAACCATATTATAAGTTTAATTATTATCCAATTTTAAGGGTAAACAGTTTGGCGCCCACTGTGGGGCTAAGGATAATAGTGATTGCTTAATACTAATTTCAATAACACACACTGCTTTACACTTGTTCTCGTAAGAATCTTTGTTTTCAGGACAAACATTCCAAACTCACAAGCAGCACCTACACATGGTGACAACAACCTTGGATTTCACAGGAAAAACGACAACATAGCCGCCCCAGGAATCGAGGTGCCTCAGGCCGACCTCGAGGGAGCACCAATTGCAAATCCCATCGATATCAGTTCACATGTCGCCCGAAATGCAAATTTGGGCGTTAAGCCCGAAGGTAGTATATACAGGGAAGTTCGATCAGGTAGTCGAGGTACGCAGGGCGGAGGAGATGGTGGAGTTAGCCTCCAATTGATATTCGAAATGTTACAGGCTCAACAGGCCGCTATAGAACAACTACAAAATCAACACCCAACACCGAGTAGAATCGAACCAGAAGTCATTCAAAGAATCGAGCTTGTGCCGAAAAGGTCGAATGCCAACGAATCGGGGACTGACCCCGCCATTATGAAAATATTCGCGGAGCTCACTAAACGGATTGAATCGGGAGAAAAGAAAATCAAGGCAAATAACAAAAAAGTAGAGACATACAACTCCCGGGTTGACCAAATACTGGGGGTGCCGCACATTTTAAAATGTATGGATTCAAAGAAATTTGTACAGAAGCCTTTCCCTCCAAGTGCGGCACCGAAACCCATTCCGAAGAAATTCTGAATGCTAGAAATTCCTAAGTACAACAGGACCGCTGACCCTAATGAGCATGTCACTTCTTATACATGCACGATAAAGGGAAATGACTTAGAAGACGATAAGATTGAATCTGTTCTACTGAAGAAATTTGGAGAAATCTTGTCGAAAGGAGCAATGATATGGTACCACAATTCTCCGCCTAATTCCATTGATTCCTTCTCCATGCTTGCAGACTCCTTCGTAAAGACACATGCCAGAGCAATAAAGGTCACGACTAGAAAATTGAACCTCTTCAAGGTGAAACAAAAAGATAACGAAATGTTGAGGGAATTCGTATCTCGGTTTCAGATAGAATGCATGGAACTACCACCGGTCACAAACGATTGGGTTGTTCAGGCCTTTACTCAAGGTTTGAATGAACGAAGTTCGGTAGCATCACGACAGCTAAAGCAAAATTTAATTGAATATCCAGCGGTAACCTGGGCCGATGTACATAATTGGTACCAGTCGAAGATCAGGGTCGAGGATGATCAATTGGGGACCCCTTCCGATTCCACTTATCCAAACAGGCCCGTCAGCAGAACTCAAAGGGATATCGACAGAGAACCCCGGTCGAGCAGAGATCAGTATCTACCGTACAATGCAGATCGTAGAAATAGCGGCCCAGGATGCAATCCCATCCGAAATGATTGTAGGAACGATCAAAGACAGAGCTCTCGAGAGATCATGAGCAAAAGTAGCTTCGATAAACATGCCAATCCCATAGAAGCACCACGATTGTCAGAATACAACTTCAGCATTGACGCATCAGGTATTGTGTCAGCCATTGGGAGAATCAAAGATACTAGATGGCCCAAACTCCTACAAACCGATCCATCCCAAAGGAACCCCAATCAAACATGCAAATACCATGGTACACATGGTCATAAAACCAAAGACTGCAGACAACTGAGGGAGGAGGTGGCCCGTCTATTCAACGAGGGTCACCTTCGAGAATTCTTTAGCGACCGAGCTAAAAACCATTTCAGAGACAGAGACGCTAACAGGAAGAACGAGCAGGAAGAACCACAGCACGTGATTCACATGATCGTTGGTGGGGTCGATATTCCATAAGGGCCCATGTTCAAACGCACTAAAGTATCAATCACCAGAGAAAAACGAACTCGAGACTATGTGCCAGAGGGCGCTTTATCATTCAATGATGAGGAAGCAGAAGGGATTTCACCACCCCACAATGATGCTTTGGTAATCTCTATCCTTACAAATAAAATTCAGGTTAAACGTGCTTTAAATAATCCAGGAAGTTCGGCCAATATTATTCAATCGAGGGTCGTGGAGCAGCTCGGCCTACAAGATCAGATCGTACCCGCAGATCGGATTCTCAATGGCTTTAACATGGAAAGCAAAACAACTAAAGGTTCCATGTGATCGAAGGCGATATGAGATACAACGCACTGCTCGGAAGACCCTGGATTCACAATATTAGGACAGTCCCCTCAACCCTTCACCAAATACTGAAGTTCCCAACACCGGATGGAGTAAAAATGGTGTATGGGGAATAGCATGCTGTCAAAGAGATGTTCGCGGTCAACGAAGTGATACAGGTATCGGCACTTTCGTCAACAAAAGGATCGGAGTCCAAAGGAAAACATGAAGCTAAATAGAACAACAGCTACTAGCCTCGACTCAATCGGAGAAGCAGGGAACGGACGAGGACGATGACTATTGGATCCCTCGATCCTTCATAATCCCTGAGGATTCCGACACCACCAAATCAACGGTCGAGGAGCTGGAGCAAGTCGTACTGATCGAGCATCTACCCGATCGAAAGGTATACCTGGGTATGGGATTAACCCTCGATCTTAGGGAAAAACTCATTAAATTTCTTATCAATAATATGGATTGTTTTTCTTTGTCATATTTAGATATGACAGGGATCCCGCCAGAAATCGCTACACATCTACTGAGCTTGGACCTGAAGTTCTGCCCGGTAAAACAAAAGAGAAGACCCCAGTCCGAGGTAAAACATGCATTCATCAAGGATGAGGTAACCAAACTTCTCAAAATAGGATCCATTCGGGAGGTAAAATATCCCGAATGGTTAGAAAATGTAGTCGTAGTCCCTAAAAAGGGAAATAAACTTAGAATGTGCGTAGACTATAAAGATTTAAACAAATCATGTCCTAAAGACTCTTTTCGTCTGCCGAATATCGATCGCATGATCGATGCTACGGCCGGCCACACGATCCTTAGTTTTCTCGATGCCTACTATGGGTACAATCAAATACAAATGAACCTGGAGGATCAGGAAAAAATTCGTTCATCACTAAGTACGGCACCTATTGTTATAATGTAATGCCGTTTGGACTAAAAAAATGCTGGTGCCACTTATCGACGCTTTAGTAAATCAAATGTTCAAAGAAAAAATAGGTAAGTCAATGGAAGTTTATTTTGATGATATGCTAGTTAAGTCCCTGCGAGCAGAGGACCATTTGACACATTTGCAGGAGACTTTCGATATACTAAGGAAATACAACATGAAACTCAACCCGGAGAAATGGACATTCGGGGTCGGCTCGGGCAAGTTCCTTGGCTTTGTGGTATCAAATCGGGGTATCGAAATCAACCCCGATAAGATCAAGGCGATCGAAGATATCACAGTCGTGGATAATGTTAAGGCCGTACAAAGATTAACAGGGCCCATAGCCGCCCTAGGTAGATTCATCTCAAGGTCTTTAGATAGAAGTCACAGGTTCTTCTCACTGCTCAAAAAGAAGAACAACTTTGCATTGACCCCGGAATGCCAACGAGCATTGGAAGAATTAAAGCGGTACCTCTCGAGCCCGCCACTACTTTATACTCCAAAAGCGGACGAGCAACTCTACTTGTACTTAGCAGTCTCGAAAATTACGGTAAGTGGAGTCATAGCTCGAGAAGAGCAAGGTACGCAATTTCCTGTTTACTATGTTAGTCAAACTCTAGGTGAGGTCGAGACCCGGTACCCACACTTAGAAAAATTAGCGCTTGTCCTAATAAGCGCCTCTAGGAAATTAATACCATATTTTCAGAGTCACCTGATCTGTGTGGTAACTACTTATCCCCTTCGCAATATTTTTCATAAACCCGAACTTTTGGGCTGACTGGCCAAATGGACCGTCGAGATCAGTGGGAACGATATCGAGTATCGACCCCGAACAGCCATCAAGTCTCAAATCATAGCGGACTTCATGGCCGACTTTACGCCTGCCCTCATACCCGAGGTCGAAAAGGAACTGTTACTAAAATCAGGTACATCATCGGGGGTGCGGACCCTCTTCACAGACGGCGCTTCGAACGTGAAAGGGTCCGGGCTAGGCATCGTTTTGAAGCCGCCCACGGGTAATAAAATTAGACAAGCTATCAAAACTTCCAGGTTAACTAACAATGAGGCCGAGTATGAGGCCATGATTGCAGGTCTTGAGCTAGCTAAAGATTTGAGAACAGAAGTCATCGAAGCAAAATGTGACTCCCTGCTCATGGTAAACCAAATCAGCAGAACTTTCAAGGTCCGAGAAGATCGAATACAGAGGTACTTGGACAAAGTACAGGTGACTCTACATCGGTTTAAAGAATGGACCTTACAACATGCACCTCAAGAAAAAAACAGCGAGGCCGATGCCCTTGCAAATTTGGGGTCATCAGTTGAAGACGGCAAGATTAACTCGGGGACTGTCGTATAACTTTCAAGGTCAGTAATCGAAGAATGCCACGTCGAAATCAAATCCACAAGTCTGACCTGGGATTGGAAGAACAAATATATCGAGTACCTAAAGAACGGGAAGCTTCCATCGGGTCCTAAGAAATCGAGGACTCTATGTACGAAGGTCGCACGATTCACATTGGCCGAAGATAGAACACTATATATAAGGATGTTCGATGAACCATTGGCGATATGTTTGGGACCAGGAGATACCGACTACGTCCTACGAGAAATCCACGAGGGCACCTACGGAAATCATTCAGGTGTCGAATCATTGGTTCACAAAGTCATGAGAGTAAGATATTATTGGGCCGATATGGAAAAGGATACAAAAGAGTTTGTTCGAAAGTGTGACAAATGTCAAAGGTATACGCCGATGATTCACCAGCCCGGAGAATAACTCCACTCAATCTTATCCCCATGGCCATTCATGAAGTGGGGAATTTATATCGTCGGCCCTCTGCCATCGGCCCCAGGTAAAGCTAAATTTATTTTGTTTATGGCTGACTATTTCTCTAAGTGGGTTGAAGCACAGGCTTTCGAGAAAATTAGAGAGAAAGAAGTCATAGACTTCATCTGGGATCACATTATTAGCCGATTTTGGATGTCTGCCGAGATCGTATGCGACAATAGAAAGCAATTCATCAGTGGCAAAGTAACAAAATTTCTCGAAGATCACAAAATAAAGATGATCCTATCGATGCCGTATCATCCTAGTGGGAACGGACAGGCCAAATCGACAAACAAAACCATCATTCAAAATCTAAAGAAAAGATTGAACGACGCTAAGGGAAAATTGAGAGAAATATTGCTCGAAGTCCTTTGGGTGTATTGAACAATGTCAAAATCCAGTACGGGGGCAACACCATTTTCTTTAGTATATGGTGCTGAAGCTTTGATCCTGGTTAAAGTCGGGGAACCCAGCATCAAGTTTCGATATGCAATGGAAGAGTTAAATCACGAGGCTATGAATACAAGCCTGGAATTGCTAGATGAAACACAGGAAGCCGCCCTTGTTCGAATGGCCGCACAGAAATAGTGGATCGAAAGGCACTACAATCGAAGAGCCAATCTTTGACATTTCAAAATCGGGGACTTGGTTCTGAGGAAGGTCACCCTCAATACTCGAGACTCAAACGAAGGAAAACTTGGCCCGAACTAGGAGGGACGATACCAGGTCCTCGATATCATCGAAAAAGGATCCTACAAACTTGGCATGGTGAATGGCGAACAATTACCAAACAATTAGAATATATCACTCCTCAAACGATATTACTACTAAGGTACGACCTTCTCCATTTTCATTTATATTTTATACTAACCATTTGTAGGTGTTTAATCGAAGACATCAAAGGATTCTTCAAACACAAAGTCCTTAGGTCTGAAAGCACGCATTGCACTCTTTTTTCCTTAGACCGGTTTTTGTCCCAATTGGGTTTTTCCAGCGAGGTTTTTAACGAGGTAACCATTGTTCGTGCTAACTAAGAGCAATTCAATAGTATCCGAGGCTCCTTTACAATCAACCTCGAATACTGGGGGGCATCACCCTCGTATAGTTACAAGAAAAATACTTCATGTTGACAGGGTCTCGATAGGTAAATTTTGTAGAGGACCAAATGGTCAAATGAACCGTGTCCATGTAAATTACTCGAGCCCTAATGGAAAAACATGTACGCATGTATAATCTATTGAAAGTATTTTTTCTCACCGGATGTTCCATGCCTTAGAAAAATTTATACTTTACAATTTTATGCTTATGATCTGTTGTGGAAACTGGTTTAAGGGCCGATCACAACTGAAGTTCAAACAGTTTACCCTATACACGAGGACTGCCGTCCAAAAGTCGACATGATCAAATTAATAAACCTCGAAATCGTAAGACCTTAAAAAGGCAATCCTCAATTTTATAGGCCACGGCCACCCCACTCGGGGACTGATACTTCGAACGATTTCGAAGCATAGCATGGAAACAAGCCTAAGGGGAAAATCCCAAACTAAAGGCTAGGGCCAAAGTAACATGGTTCGGAAATGTCCGATTCCCATTATAAAATATGCCTTAGAATATTTTCATAAACCGGTTAAAAGGGCTACCCTCGGCTGAATTACTAAGGGTCTCGACAATATCGACCCTTGAAAACCCTAATGGGTACAAAGTCGTTCGAACTCACGAACAAATTCTTTATTTCATGCTAAGGCATAACAGATCTTATATGATCAAACAATAAACTTTTCAAGCTGAAAAGCGAGAGAAAGCCATTCTGTTTACTATGGACGAATCGGCCTAATTCAAGAGCCTAAAGGGTAATTTTATTTTTGAGTTCGAGAAACCATCCTCACTCAATTAAAACCTAAGGGTCACCCTACTCCGAGTTCGAGCAATTACTCACTCGATTATAAAAACTACACTTGTTTGGCTTCGACCAAATTGCCTAAGCCCCGAACTTATGAACAAAATTTTCATAAGGCATAAATGAAATAAAGACAAGTCGGAAAGGAAAGAGATCTTTAAATATATATATGAGAATATTTACAAGGTCCGATCAGAATCCTATACAAAAGATGAAAAGTGAAAAATCCTAAGGTTCTTGATCTTCTTCGGGAGCAGCTTCTTCGCCATCGAGGTCCTCCCCATTCTCGGACCCGCTCTTGTTTCCATCATCATCATCATCATCGGAAGTGGCTAGTGCTCCAGCTATGGCTTTAAGCTCTCTAGACTTTACTATCTCGTTGGTAAGATCGAAGCCTTCAGCGTGGATCTCCTCAAGGGTTTCCCTATGAGATTGGCATTTGGCGAGTTCAGCAATCCAATATGCTCGAGTTTGAGCGGCTTCAGCATCATCCCGGTAGACAGCCACGATTGCATCTGCTTCAGCCTTTGCCTTTTCGGCTTCAGATTTGGCCTTGGCAAGTTCGGAAGCTAACCGAGCCTCGAGCTCCTCTATTTTCCTTGCTTGAGTCAAGCTCTTCTACTTTATAGCTTAAGCTGACTTTCGACCGATGATAATTGGGCTCGAGTAGTCTCTTTTCCTGCAGCAAAGCGGTCCATACCTTCTTTTCACCCCAAGGACTCCGCTTTTATCGTATCTACCTCCTCGCGGAACTACTCAATCCTCTCGATCTTCTGCTGAAGCTGTGAGATTGAAATGTTACCCACCGTTCCCAAATCAAGCCCATGAGCTTTTAAAATTTTCATTACCTGCTCGATCAGGTCGGTCTGATCTTTGTGAGTCGTGGCCAACTCGGCTCGGAGGTCCTTGATCTATTCTTCTTTTTGCCTACCAAGAAGGTTGAGGGCATTCCTCTCATCGGTAAGCCTTTGAATGTCGGCCTCGTACCGACTCAGCTCGGCTCAAGACCGAGAAAATGCTTCCCGATGAAGTGCGGAGGCCTACGCCGAAAGAAGAAAAAAAGTTAAAAAGAGAAAAATAAACACAAAGGTAATACCAACAAGGGGAGTTAAGGCTTACCCTATTTAGAGTTTGCTGTGCTTCATTGAAAAGGCTCGATGCCTTGCCCAAGTCCTTCCTCGAGACTTCCAAGTCACCCAGGCCGGTAGCATCTTCGACCCCAGTAAAGTAATCTCGGAAGTGATCCTCATTTTCGTGGGCTCCTTCGATGGAGAGGGTCTTCAAGGCCCGATCCTCTTGAATCACCTCCTCAGAAAACGAGGGGAGCAGCGGGGAGCCTCCACTTTCTATTGCCCTAAGTGGATCACTTGGGGTGTTCTCATCATCTCGAGGGGCCTCGACAGCCATACCCACCATTGGATCAGTGTGGTGGGAAGCATCTTCGATCCTCGATGACTCGGGGACTTCGCCCAAGTCTTTTCCAGAGACCCCCTCATCGCGAGACGGAGTCTCTGTAGCCTTCACTGATTCAGTGGCCTTTGGGGCCTCGGTGCTCATTCCCGCTTGGGCCACCAGCCCGGAGTTGTCTTCTTCCTCTTCTTTGTCCTCCTCCCTTAGATGCCGAACAGACTCTTCGGTCAGGAGGATGATATTCTTCCTAAGCTTACGAGCCGCCTTCTTTTTAGGTTATGGATCCTCGGAGGGTGAGGTCTTTTTTCTCTTTTTGTCCTTTGCCGGTTTCGATGCCAGGATCGAAGTATCCTCCTCACCAGATAGGGGCCTCATAACAGAATATTTGCCAAGGCCTATATGAAAAAAAATTAAGCGAGAAATGCCTTGACAAAACCATCAAAGACATGGAAAGGGGGCTTACCATGAGTTTTGACCTCCCATCGGCCCTTTGATAAATCGCACCATGAGCGTTCGGCGTACGTAGAGGTCGAGACCAGGTCCCGAACCCAGCTCTTGAGGTTAGGAATTGCACCGGGCATCCAAGCAACCGCTACATCACGGAAATGGATATCGATAAGAAGAAGCAAGGGGGAAAAACAATAAATAAGAACTAACAGTGGGATTATACTTATGCTCCATATTTCATTTCTGAAAAAATGGCATCTTCTCGGCCGGGATTAGATTGGAAGTCCTCACTCGAACGAACCGGCCCATACAGCCTCGGTCCTTGTCCTCGTCTATGCTCGAGAATAGCACTTTGGTGGCCCGACGTTGGAGTTTTATTAACCCGCCTCGATAGAGGCGGGGGCTATATAACCTGATGATGTGGTCGAGGGTGAAAAATATCCCCTCGGCTTTACTCATGAACAATCGGAGCAGAATGACAATTTGCCAAAAAGAAGGATGGATTTAGCCTAGGGTTATTTGATACTGACGACAAAAATCAATGACGACGGGGTCGAGGGGGCCCAACATGAAAGGGTAAGTATAAACACTTAAAAACCCTTCCACATGGGTGGTAATGTCTTCTTTCGGGGTCGGGATCACCACTTTTTTGCCCTTCTAGTTGCAGTCTTTCCTTACCTGCTTAAGATACCATTCAGTTATCGAGCATATATACCTCGACATTGGCTCGCATCGACCAGGAATCGACAAGGCTTTATCGGTCTTGAAGTGAGAAGTGAGAACACACCCCCCGGGAACACACTCTTCTGGTCGTGGCTCCATCGGTGTTATGTCACCGGTCGGCCGCGATGAAGAAGCTTTTTCCTTTTGAGGAATAATTTTTGATATTTTTGCCATTTTTGTATGGATTTGAAGTTAAAAATAGATGGAGATGATAAGATTTGGTGTTTTGAGAAGATGGTAGCAGTGAAAATCATAGATTTGCCGATGAAGAAGTTAGAAGATATAAAAAGCTTTGGAGATTAGAAATCTGAAAGTAAAAGTTCGAAATGGTGGAGAGAGGGGCTATTTATAAATTTTATAATGACGGTTCAATATTGGCGGTGGTCGACCATACTAACGCTCATTTAATGCCTTGGTAACTGTACAGACGGGACGTTTCAGTCACTTCCGTCGCTTACGTCACAAGGATGACATCATGACAGGTCGAGGTAGAAAATCGAATGCTCAATTCGTTTCTTATCATTACACTCCAAAAAAACGAGGGGACTATCTGTATACGGTTAAAACCAGGCCCACCCGATTTAACTGAGACCGGAGTTTGTATCGAAGGACGGTCTCGTAACGGAATAGGCCATATTATGAGGATAAGGTACCAAGTTCAGAACCGAGGTACCTGTCGAGATCGAGGCTAGTAGCGATCGAAGTCAAATGAGACAGACATCGAGCAAGATCGAAGATAGCATAATAACAGAAAGGCAAGATATCCGTGGCTGATCGAGGATTATGGCGTAAATCTAGGTGACTGGTCGAGGATCATGGCGTAAATTTCAGAACGGATCAAATCAGAAATGGTTAATTAGCTAATCATGGGGTTTCTTTCTATAATTAGAATTGTACCATAAGTGAAACTTTTCTACTATATTAAGGGAGTTCTAATCATTTGTAGGGCATGGTTGACAGACACAAAAAGCAATATAAGTCTCTTTATTGTTCTCACCATTGTTATTCAGCTTGTTATACTTTCATAGTTCTTGTATCAACCAGTTCGAGGGTGTTCAAACTCGAGGGTTGAGTTTCATTCTAACACTGGTTTGCTTTATTTTATTGTTATTTTCTATTACTCATTCTCACATTTATTAATTAGTATTTGACATAATTCAACAGTTCATTAGTTTCTTTACGTTTTCTCTAATGGCATCTAATGACAGAGCATGAAAGACTCCCCTTCTGTTTTTGCTTCATTTCAGACTCCCTTCAAGTTCATTGATTTCATCTCCTGTATGATTGTTGGTAGGAGTTGATGCCAGGTGGTGTAAATTCTCCTGTACGTGCTTTCAAGTCAGTTGGCGGACGACCTGTTTTGATCGACTCTGTGAAGGGTTCTCATATGTGGGATATAGATGGTAATGAGTACATTGATTATGTCGGTTCATGGGGGCCAGCTATCATTCGTCATGCAGATGACGAGGTGTACTTCTTTGCTTTAACTCCATATTTAGATGAAAATTTGGATAACCACCGTTCATTTCTTTGGCCACGCCCGTTAGCGGGATTACCTGCTTTCTGCTAGAAACCTGGTATTTGGACTCCCTACCTGTACTTGCTGCATTTCTTGTTCTCATAGTGGGTTGAGTTAGAAAATTGAAGCCTGTTCCACCCTGAAGTTCGGCTCTAATTTATTAGTAAATCAATTAATCAACAATGTCTCGTTCCCAAATTAGTTTGGGTGGACTACAGAATGCTAGTGAGTAAATTATGCTCTACTCAGGTTTGTTTCTTTCCAATATTAAATAATGCGTCTTTTAAGGCAAATTAAGGATTCTTTTGAAATTAGAGTTTTCATATATCATATAAGTCTCTTAACAAGAATAAAAGACTTCTGAGAAATACCGGTACCGGATCTAATCGAGGTGTTACAACGACAAGTAGCACCTATTAAACATAGCAAGGCCATTTCAGGTAAACTGTTGTCATCTCTATCTTGTCATAAATAAGGTTGTTACTTATCAACAAAAGAAAGCAAGGTTGTTCTAGAATAATGTCTAATGACTAGTACGAACATGTAGGCTGTTACTTTCTATTAATTTCTTTCCTAGAAATCTGTGTCATGATGTTGATAGGTCTTGCTATAGGTGCAAAAAAACAAAAACCTATGAGGCCAGTTAAGTTGAAGCAATTCAGTTAGAGCTTGAGCTAACCTTTCTAGCTGATTGAATCCATACAGTCCAGACTTGAGTAGAACCTGAAAAACATTGATTTGTTCAAAATATTTGTGCAACCGGTGACAACTTTTAAGAGGAATGGAGCATGTAACTGGTCTCTACTGAACTTTGTTGAGGCACATTTGTTAACTATAAGCATGGTTTAGGTCCTGTATTCATTGTCAGCTAGGAAGGGCAGCAGAAGAGGAAAGAAGTGAAAGTTATTTATGCTTTTCTCCATTGTTTTGAGGCAGTAAACCTTGAGTTAGTTTACTTGTAGGTGCTAGCAGCCTTGGCTGAGACAATGAAGAAAGGAACAAGTTTTGGTGCTCCATGCCTCCTCGAAAATACTCTGGCAGAGATGGTTATTTCTGCTGTTCCTAGTATTGAAATGGTTCGTTTCGTCAACTCTGGCACGGAGGCATGCATGGGGTTCTACAGTTGGCTCGTGCTTTTACTGGCCGGTCAAAGATTATAAAGTTTGAGGGTTGCTAGTTGCTACCATGGTCATGCCGATCCACTTCTTGTTAAAGCAGGCAGTGGAGTTGCCACTCTAGGACTACCTGACTCCCCTGGAGTTCCCAAGGCAGCCACACATGATACTCTGACAGCCCCCAACAATGATATTTCTGCTATTAAGAGCCTCTTTGATGACAACAAAGGAGAAATTGCAGCTATAATACTTGAGCCCGTTATTGGGAATTCTGGCTTTATTCCACCCAAACTGGAATTTCTAGATGTCCTTGGCGGTATTACCAAAGAAAATGGTGCTCTACTTATTTTTTGATGAAGTTATGACAGGATTTAGGTTGGCATATGGTGGCGCTCAGGAGTATGTTGGAATAACTCCTGATTTGACAACACTTGGGAAGGTTATCGGCGGTGGCTTTCCAGTAGGTGCCTATGGAGGAAGGAGGGATATTATGCAGATGGTGGCCCCAGCAGGACCAATGTATCAGGCTGGGACCCTAAGCGGGAACCCATTGGCTATGACTGCTGGTATTCACACACTTAAGCGGTTAAAGCAGCCGGGAGCATATGAACACTTGGACAAAATCACCGGTGAACTTATTCAGGGAATACTGGAGGCTGGGAAGAAGACTGGTCATGCAATATGTGGTGGGTATATTAGCGGAATGTTTGGCTTCTTTTTCACACATGGACCAGTTCATAACTTTTCCAATGCAAAGAAGAGTGATACTGCTAAATTTGCCAAATTTTATAGAGGAATGCTGGAGGAAGGTGTCTATCTTGCGCCATCCCAGTTTGAGGCTGGATTTACTAGCTTAGCACACACTGCAGAGGATATCCAACAGACAATAGCTGCTGCTGAAAAAGTTTTGAGGCAACTTTAATCGCTCCAAGTACTATCTAGGCGGAGGTTTTTACTTTAAGGGTGTGTATTTTTGTGTGATAAATAAAACATGATTGTAAGGAAAAGTTTTCTACTGTCTTGTTCATTGAGAAACATCCTGCACCATCTTGCGCCTCTTCAAATGACTTAAAACTTCACTTCTTTTTTGCGAAGAGCCTTTCTCCTACTAATGAATAATAATGCGATCGTATTCTCAGTCTATGAAGTTAACCGGTTGGGATAAATGAATGCCCTCTAAAGGTCTGAATGAGACAAAAGATCAATCTTCAGCCTGTAGCTAGGGGCTCCTTTCTATTGGCCCCAGGCAAAGGGTGTGACCCCGAAACAAAAATAAAGTTGAAATAAAAAAGAGACGAAAAATTGGGTCATCTTCCTGAAAGAAGGCCCTTTCTTTCAAGTCAACAATCTTTTTGTATACGGTCAAAACCGATTCGAGTCAGTCGTACGGACTAATAAAGACGATAATGTTTTGATCAAAGGATATCTGAATGACAAGTTCGGTCAAGGTTCGAAGTAAGGGCGGCGAACATCGAGCTCTAAGACCGATCAATGACAAGCTCGATATCATTATCGAGCCCATATCCAAATCGAACTACGAGGCAAAGCGGAGATTATCGAAGATGGATGGACCGACCAACATTCACCCCGAATACCGAGACCCCAAGTCAGAATCGAGCTCGGACCAAGGCCGAGGGCTCGATCCAACACCGAGCTCGAGCCAGTATCGAGCTAGATTAGGGCCGTTGCAACCGCACTATGGGAGAGAATCTTGGCGGAAATCGAGAAAATGACAATACATCATGGGCTCTCCACTACGTATTTTTTATTGTATATAAAGTAGGATCCCTCTACTATAAGAGAGACGGCAACAAAAGGTCACGGGGACAGAGAAAAAGATATCCCCTTGTGCTTGTTTTACTCATTCTTTTTGCTCACTATTTTCATTCTCATAGTCAAGAATACACATATTTTTATTTCTCTACATGATTTATATCAAATTGTATCGCATATCCTTAGAACCATACACAAATCTAACATTATCCGATTTTTTGGGTAAACAGTTTGGCGCCCACCGTGGGGCTAAGGGTAACAGTGATCGTTTGATATGAATCCATAGTGCACGCCAGTTTGCAACTTCAAATCAGCAATGGCTTCACCTATCGACCACGAAACCGGCCTTCAAGGTGAAACCAACAACTTGGCACCCGGAGCCGGAAGGCCAATTAACGATGGCACCGAGGCTCGAATCGAGATACCCGAAACTCGAGCCGAAATACCATTGGATGTCAATTCACAAATAGCTTAGGAGGCAAATTAGCGTTCCGAACCGGAAAGAAGCATTCAAGGCGGTACTCGGTCCGTAGCCCGAGACACCCAAAATGCGGGGGAAATCGGGGTCAGCCTACGTATGATCTTCGAGATGCTACAAGCCCAACAACTAGAGATAGCTCAGTTACAGAGCAAAACCCGCGCACAAAGCAGGCCGGATTCCAATCCACTTTGAGAAATCACCCACAGAACGGAACCATCCATAGTGAAGTCAAACGAGCCAGAATCAGGGACTACTCCCGAAATTACTAAATTGCTAGAGGAACTCACAAAACGAGTTGAAGCCAACGATAAAAAAGTAGAAACATATAATTCCAAGGTCGATCAGATCCCCGGGAGCTCCACCAATGATAAAAGGGCTAGATTCGAAGAAATTCATTCAAAAGCCTTTTCCCTCGAGTGCAGCCCCAAAACCAATCCCCAAAAAATTCTGTATGCCCAAAATACCCAAATATAACGGAACGACCGACCCCAACGAACACGTCACTTCTTATACGTATGCCATCAAGGCAATGATTTGGAAGATGATGAGATCGAATCTGTATTATTGAAAAAATTCGGTGAAACCTTGTCAAAGGGGGCAATGGTATGGTATCATAATTTACCATCTAACTCTATTGATTCTTTTGCTATGCTTGCAAATTGTTTCGTAAAAGCACATGCCGGAGCCATAAAGGTCGAAACCAGAAAGTCGGACATGTTGAAGGTAATACAAAAGGATAACGAGATGCTAAGGGAGTTCGTAGCTCATTTTCAAATGGAACGAATGGATCTGCCACCAGTCACAGACGATTGGGATGTTCAAGCTTTCACTCAAGGTCTAAACGAGCGGAGCTCGATGGCTTCACGGCGGCTAAAGCAAAATCTGATCGAGTACCCAGCTATCACTTGGACCGATGTGCACAATCGATATCAATCCAAAATAAGAGTCGAAGATGACCAGTTGATTTCTAGGTCCATTACGAAAAAGCAAAAGTCGACCAGAGATCGATACCAGCCATATAGCAGAAATGATACTACTGCTGAGTATCTGAGGCCTCTGTAAAATCAACCTCGTATACTAGTGGGCTTTATCATTGAATGCATATGTGATGATTATCAAGTTCGGTACGTAGGAAGTTACTTCGTTATTTCATGACAAACAGTGTCTCAACAGGAAACGTTGTAAGAGCCAAATGGTCAAAACGAACCATGCTTGTGTAGTTGGCCCGAGCCCTGATGCAAAATATGAACCCATGTATAATGGCTTGCAAAAAAAGCCTTCTTCTTTATCAATATTGTATGTTCAAGATTTATTATGTAAACATGATCGAGTTCGAGCAAGCGCTCACTCGACCATTACGCCTACAGGCTACATTATTTCGAGTTCGAATCATTCACTCGACTTCAAAGCCTACGGGCTACTTTTATTTCGAGTTCGAGCAAGCACTCACTCGACCATTACCCCTACGGGCTACTTTATTTCGAGTTCGAATCATTCACTCGACTACAAAGCTTACGGGCTACTTTTATTTCGAGTTCGAGCAAGCACTCACTCGACCATTATGCCTACGGGCTACTTTATTTCGAGTTCGAATCATTCACTCGATTACTAAGCCTACGGGCTACTTTTATTTCGAGTTCGAGCAAGCACTCACTCGACCATTACGCCTACGGGCTACTTTATTTCAAGTTCGAATCATTCACTCGACTACTAAACCTACGGGCTACTTTGACTATTATGCCTACGGGCTACTTTATTTCGAGTTCGAATCATTCACTCGACTACTAAAGCCTACGGGCTACTCACTCGACCATTACGCCTACGGGCTATATTATTTCGAGTTTGAATCATTCAGTCGACTACAAAGCCTACGGGCTAATTTTATTTCGAGTTCGAGCAAGCGCTCACTCGACCATTACGCCTATGGGCTACATTATTTCGAGTTCGAATCATTCACTCAACTACAAAGCCTACGGGCTACTTTTATTTCGAGTTCGAGCAAGCACTCACTCGACCATTACGCTTACGGGCTACTTTATTTCGAGTTCGAATCATTCACTCGACTACAAAGCCTACGGGCTACTTTTATTTCTAGTTCGAGCAAGCACTCACTCGACCATTATGCCTACAGGCTACTTTATTTCTAGTTCGAATCATTCACTCGACAACAAAGCCTACGTGCTACTTTTATTTCGAGTTCGAGCAAGCACTCACTCGACCATTACACCTACGGGCTACTTTATTTCGAGTTCGAATCATTCACTCGACTACAAAGTCTACGGGCTACTTTTATTTCGAGTTCGAGCAAGCACTCACTCGACCATTATGCCTACGAGCTACTTTATTTTGAGTTCGAATCATTCACTCGACTACTAAGCCTACAGGCTACTTTTATTTCGAGTTCGAGCAAACTTACTCGACCATTACGCCTACGCGCTACTTTATTTCGAGTTCGAATCATTCACTCGACTACTAAGCCTACGGGCTACTTTGACTATTATGCCTACGGGCTACTTTATTTCGAGTTCGAATCATTCACTCGACTACTAAAGCCTACGGGCTACTCACTCTACCATTATTCCTACGGGCTATATTATTTCGAGTTCGAATCATTCACTCGACTACAAAGCCTACGGGCTACTTTTATTTCGAGTTTGAGCAAGTGCTCACTCGACCATTACCCCTATGGGCTACATTATTTCGAGTTCGAATCATTCACTCGACTACAAAGCCTACGGGCTACTTTTATTTCGAGTTCGAGCAAGCACTCACTCGACCATTACGCCTACAGCTACTTTATTTTGAGTTCGAATCATTCACTCGACTACTAAGCCTACGAGCTACTTTTATTTCGAGTTCGAGCAAGCACTCACTCGACCACTAAGCCTATGGGCTACTTCGACCATTACGCCTACGGGCTGCATTGCATCGAGTTCGAATCATTTATTCTATTACTAAGCCTGCGGGCTACTTTTATTTCGATTTCGAGCAAAACTACTCATTTCTTCGAATCAAAACGAACACTTGACTATTTAAGCTGAAGGATGTTCGAGCTTGATAAAGCGAAGGGGACTACCCACAAGGCCCGAAGGCAACAAAGATTTAAATTCAAACTATCTATTCAGTTTGAAAGGCTATTTTTCTTCAAGTAGAAGAAAGATTTATATTTACAATTTTTTTGTACAGAGGAGGCTACTCTTCCAAAGGGAAGTTCTTTATACAAAAGCCGAAAACGGTATCAAAAGAACACAGCGATCGACCTAAGGCCCTAAATGACTCAATCTTCATCGGAGGTCGTATTCTCGGCATCGTCCTCGTCTTCAGACTCCCCCGAGTCATCGGAGTCCTCCTCAGGAAAGGCCAACCTCCGAGCTTTGTTCTCCTCCGCCCTGGCAACTTTAATCTTGGCCCCAACATCGAAGCCCCGAGCTCTGACCTCCTCGAGAGCCTCTCTCCGAGCCTGCCACTTTGCATGTTCGATCATGCTCACGGCTTTGGCTTGATTAACCTCGACATCGATCCTGAACTGAGCCACTTTTAGCATCGGCTCTTTTGTTGACCTCGACCACTTCAGATCTGGCCACTTCGAGTTCTTTGGCAAAATCTGCTTTATCTAAACTGGCCAAATCCAACAGATGCTGAAGCTCTTTCATCTTTTTGATCAACCCCAAAATATTTTCTTTCGCAGATCGAAGATGGGCATCTGACAGCTCCAACTGAGCTTCGACGGCTTCTTTTTTCGAGGCAAGGTTATCCATACACTTTTTAAATTCTTTTGCCTCGGCCAGTAGCGCATCTACCTGTGAGTTAAGCCGTCCAATCTGCTCGATCCTCTACTGAACCTGCAGAATCAGATCGTTAGTGGTTATCTCTTTTTCATCTTCACTATCATGGAACATTCGGAATACCTGTTCAGCCATCTCCTCATGCTCTTCCCGAGCCGCTGTCAAATCTGCTCGAAGTTTTTCACTAAGAAGCTTATACGAGTTACTCTTCTCAGTGAGGCTTCGAACCTCGGCATCATGCTCCTCCCTGATTCGAAGAAAGGCCTCGTGATGCAACACCGAAGCCTGCAAACAAAAGGAGAAGCATTAGAATTACCTGCAACTCTGTGTAAAAGAAGCGGCGAAAACACCATCAGAGTTACCCGATTCAAAGCTTGTTGGGCCTCATTGAAGAGACAGGCAGGCCCCACCGCATTCATCACTGATTGATCTTCTTCGGTCACCAAGGACTGAAGGTAACTGACAATCCCCACAGGGGAAGAAAAAATTTGGGTATCCGCAGGTACGGAGAGCACTATCTTCCGCCTTCGATCAGGATCGATACTCGGGGCCGGAAATCGGTCCACCAGTTTATGAATCGATGAAGGCTCGGTGGAACCCGACCACGATGCTTTTTTGGGTACCGGCATTCCACCGAAACCAGTAACCTCCTCCGAGGCACCTGACTCGAGCCCCTCCAGAAAACCGTGAATATCGGCCGACTCCTGAATACCCTCATAGGACCGATCCTCCAACATGACGGCCTCTCGAATCATGGCATCCAAAATTTGAGGGGATCCGCCAATGTCAACTATCCTGAACTCATTCCTTGAAATATCTTCTACTGCCTGAGAAGATCCACCCTCGGTATCCCTTCCAATCATCTTAGCTCGAGAAGGGATAGTCTCGGTTTCTTCTTGTTCTGGGATTATGGCCAAGGTTCCCCGATCTGCTTCCACCAAATTGGAAGACTATTGAATCACAACATTAGCCCGTACGCAAGTTAAATTCTCCTCTCCTTCTTCGGGCTCGTCCCTTGAATGGCGGACCACTTCCGAAGACATAACATCAGGGCCCCCCTTCGGCTTCCGAGATCTCTTAGCCGGTTTCTTTTTTTTCGAGCTCGGGGAGCCCGATACATATTTTCTCTTCCTTTCTTTCACTTGCTTCAGGACAGGAACTTTTTCGCCACCGGACGGCGGCCTCATGACTAATCTTTCCCAAGTCCTACAAAAGCGAAGAGGGAGATTTACCATACAAACCGATGAAGAGACAAATCGACAAAAAGATTTACCATAACTGCTAGCCTCCCATCGGCCCTTTGATAATTCGACCCAAGCACACTCGGAGTATGGTCTCTGCAACACCAGGCTTTTGACCCATTGTCTAAGATCCGGTATGTTAAGGCTATCCCTTCTTTCTTTTTGGCATGGCCCAAATGATACTGAAAGAAACGAGCAAACGCACAGTTTCTATAAACGACTCTATTCATAGAAATATTAGTGGTGTCTATATTTTTGATTCTCCATGTGAATTATTATTATATCTTCTGTTCATGGGTCTCATAAAAATACGTATTTGATAAAATTTATCCGACATGCATATTATTTTTACGACATTCCGAGAAAATCTTATTAACGTATTTCTTAAGGGATATTAGTTTTATGACATTCCGAGGAAATATTATTAACGAATTTCTTATGCATTTCATGCATTTATACATATACATTGACCCATGACCAGATGGCGTTATATATATATATATATATATATATATATATATATATATATATATATATATATATATATATATATATATATATATGTATATGGGATATGGAAAAGATTACGGTGTTATATACGCACCACCACCTGATCAGCTGGTATACGTTGATGATTTACCCAGAGTGGCCAAAAAGATATGATGGGATACCCTCAGAGGCTTGATAATATTATGAACGCATATACCAATGCATGGTATTACATTTATACACATATGCATGACATTATAAAAATGATATGATTCACAGAGCTATGCAGACGTACATGTCGAGTCTTTTACTCCATGTTTCTCTCATGTCTATTATTTACTGATTTTCATTCCTTACATACTCGGTAAATTATTTGTACTGACGTCCCTTTTGCTTGGGGACACTACGTTTCATGCCCGCAGGTCTCGATAGACATATCGAGAGTCCTCCAAGTAGGCGATCAGTTCAACGGAAGATGTTGGTGCACTGTATTTGTTCCGAAGTTGCTTATGTGGTTAGTATGATTAGGACATGTACTGATTAGTATGGCGGGGCCCTGTCCCGACCTTTATGACATTTATGTACTCTTAGAGGCTTGTAGACATATGTCGTGTACGTGAAAGATTATACGGCCTTGTCGGCCTATGTTTTGAATTTATAAATGATGATGTTGGCCTATTAGGCCCGCATGTCACGTGTATATGATGATGTAATAATAAAGATACATTATGTTGGTACTCGGTTGAGTAAGGTACCGGGTGTCCGTCGCGGCCCATCGGCTTGGGTCGTGACAAAAGTGGTATCAGAGCATTTCTGTCCTAGGGAGTGTATAAGCCATGTCTAGTAGAGTGAGTCATGCACCACACTTATAAGCAGGAGGCTACAGGGCATTTAGGATTGTCACTCTTTCTTCTTACTCTAGATCGTGTGGTAGAGCTCAGTTGTAAGAACTCAATATCCTAAACTCTATCTTATTCGTGATACTACGATGCCTACATACAGAAAGATTCATTTGAGCAAGAGGCTTATATACCTGATGAACAACTTGAAATTTTAATTCAATTATTGAGATAACATGCTAAAAGAGATTCTATATGATGTTAATTTATAAATCAAAATTTCATGATTTGGTTAGCAACAATACATGGGTTACAGTAATATTTTTAACACGCCTTTTCTTTTCTTCTTTTTACTCTATCTTTTGACTTCTTCTCTTAAGACTACAGAAATAAGAAAGCTAATCAATGGAGGAATCTATCACTGGCTTAATTCTACTGCGATTCTAAGTGACACTACGTAAGGAATAAAATTATGAGTATCTACAGCAGTGGCATGTGACTATGATAGACCTCCATTGCATAATTTGGTGGAATCAACTCCTTAGCGATTAATCATGAAGAATCGGGTTTGATCTACTGAGTACTCTCCACTCTTCTTACTTCTTAGTATATTATTTTATCTTTGACTTTCCGTGATCTTAAAATCTTATTCTAAGATATTAGGGTAGATCTTTATGCGATGATGATTTTATGTATTTGTGTTTTAGCAATAACATATATCTAAATGTTATTAGTAGTTATTCCTTTGCCAAAATCTATATTTATCTGTATAGAGGTGGTTTTATGAGAGGTGATGGTACTTCCTCTTTTACGATTATGCTGCATTGTCTTTGATCTTCAATTTTTTTGATTCGCGTAGAAACTTGATGGGAATGACCTGCTATTACCTTTTATTCAGTTTAAATTTTATGGCCTTTGCTTATTGACTTTATTGCCAAGCAAGATTGAAGTTGAAAATGTATTTCTTTTGTTATCCTACTGTATCTCCATTGTGAAATTTGAATTTGTTATGATAGCTCTAAAGACAATTTATTTTTGTTTTGTGATTGCATTTTTGAATTTTCTTACCACATAAAGAGGTTATGCATTATGTTGACAATTCATTAGAGAAGAAAATGAGATAATGTGACTACAGGTTATGTACGCATAATTTTTACCTTGACATTACTGTACACTTTATTTTTTCCTTGCCCCTTAATTCATTTTGCAGTACTAAAAGAAGTTTAGATTACTTTTATATACTCCATAGTTATGTAGTTAGTGCTTATATTCCTGTTTGATTTTTATATTGATGATTACAAGTTTAACTTTTGCCTTTGAATAGTGCTTTTTCAACTACGCTCTTCCAAATTGGTTTTGCTCGATGAGTGGCTGGATTTGCTCAAGAGTAACTTGTGGTTATACATGGTTCTAGAGGCTCCAATGGTCTCTTCTCAAGGTGTCATGACCCGAAATCTCACCCTCGGAATCGTGATGGTGCCTAATATTTCACTTGCTAGGCAAGCCAACGTTAGCTAAATTACTTAACCAATTTTAACAATTCAAAATAAAATGTTAACAATAATAACCGTAATAATCTGAAATAGAGTGATATAATACTAAACAACGTAATCTAAACATATCCCAGAATCTAGAGACACAAATACATGAGCATCTAGAGTGCTGGATCTGGGCGTAGGCATGGTGGTATTTTAAGTTCTGTACAGAATTTGCGTGCATAGTAGGAACCGTTACTGTGCGAAGCACCTAAAGGCCAATTTCGAGAAGGCATATCCCAATAAGGATTTACATGATTTAATGTGTATGGCTGCAACAGATCACCAAAAGTGTAAATTTAGGAGGTGTATGGAATCTATCAGGCAGGAAGATGGAGGAGCCTATCGTTGGTTGATGCGACATGAGCTTGACAAGTGGACTTTGCATGCGGATGGTGGCAGAAGATAGGGAATTCTGACTATAAATGTGTCAGAGTCTTTCAACGGGTTATTAAAGTGTGCATGTGGATTTCCTGTCACTGCCATGGTGCGGATGTCATTCAAGCAGATGGCGGAGAGGTTTGTTGAAAGGGCTAGAGGTGCATCGTCATTGATGGAAAGGGGTGTTGAATTTATGCCAATACCAATGAAAAGATTTGAGAAATACAGTCGGCTGGCACATTGGCATTCATATTTACAGTATTGCAACGAGCGAAATATTTTTGAAGTTTACACCGCTATCCATCAAAACCGGGGGAATAATACACACACCGCAAATGAAGCTAGAAGGTTATGCTCTTGTGGGAATTGGTCCATCTACCACATGCCGTGCTCACATGCCATGAAGTACTTTCAACATACAGGTTTCGCGGCAACCAACTACGTATCAGTTCCGGCATTCGAGCTACGGCTATGATAAGGAAAAATGGATCAACAAAATAGAAAGCAATCACAAAATCAAAACGGGCAAAGAGAAACGTTTACTCACGGCTCATATTCCATTTCTCGGAAAATGGCAAGTCATCGGCAGGGATTAGATCCGAGGTTCTGATTCGAACAAAACAGCCCATCCAACCCCGATCCCGGGTCTCGTCTATGCTCGAGAATGGATCTTTGGTTGCTCGGCGAGCAAGCTTGATCAGCCCTCCTCGATAAAGTCGGGGACTGTAAAGACGCATAAGATGATCGAGGGTGAAGACACGCCCCTCGACCTTGCTCGAGAAAAATCGAAGAAGAATCACTATCCTCCAAAAGGAAGGATGGATTTGGCCGAGGGTCACATCGTACCTCTTACAAAAGGCGACGATGATAGGGTCTAAGGGTCCCAACGTGAAAGGATAAGTATAAATACTTAAGAACCCTTCGACGTAGGTAGTAATTAATTCATCGGGCGATGGGATTACTACGAATTTATTATCCCAGTTGCATTCTTGTATGACTTTATTGAGAACTTTTTCGGTGATTGAACATCGATACCTCGACATCGGCTCACACCGACCCGGTTTCGGAGAAGGCTTTTCAATTTTAAAATCGCCTACGGTCCAACACCCAACCGGAATGAATTCCTCAGGGCGGGGCTCTTCCACATCCTCGCCACCAGCAGGTCGAGATGAAGAAGCGGTCTCTTTTCACGGAACAGTTTTAGACGTTTTTGCCATTTAAAATTTCGTAAACAAAGGACGGAAGTATTTTGTGTTCTAAGGAAGAATTTGCAGTAAAACTCACAGGTTTACAAGCAGAAAACTCAGAAAAGGAACTTGCAAAATTTGGAAGACTGAAGACATAAAAATGATGAATGGTGGAAGGAAAGGCTATTTATAGATTGAAGCAATGACGGTTCAATATCAGAGGTGGCCGACCACCATCTGACACATTAAATGCCTCGGTAAAACTGAACCGATGAGACAGCTATCACATACGTCGTGGTCGGGATCGATGAAAACGTCAGTATAGATCTGATCGAGCTGTTGGGAAATCATATCGTTTCTTGCCGCATCCTTTTCCGAGAAACGAGGGGACTATCTGTATACGGTCAAAACCGATTCGAGTCAGTCGTACAGACTAATCAAGACGATAATGTTTCGATCAAAGGATATCTGCATGACAAGCTCGGTCAAGGTTCGAAGTAAGGGCGGCGAACTTCGAGCTCTGAGACTGATCAATGACAAGCTCGATATCATTATCGAGCCCATATCCAAATCGAACTACGAGGCAAAGCGGAGATTATCGAAGATACATGGACCGACCAATATTTATCCTGAATACCGAGACCCCAAGTCAGAATTGAGCTCGGACCAAGGCCGAGGGCTCGATCCAACATCGAGCTCGAGCCAGTATCGAGCTCGCAGATTAGGGACGTTGCAACCGCACTATGAGAGAGAATCTTGGCGGAAATCGAGAAAAAGACAATACATCATGGGCTTTCCACTACGTATTTTTTTTTGTATATAAAGTAGGATCCCTCTACTACAAGAGGGACGGCAACAAAAGATCACGGGGACAGAGAAAACGATATCCCCTTGTGCTTGTTTTACTCATTCTTTTTGCTCACTATTTTCATTCTCATAGTCAAGAATACACATATTTCTATTTTTCTACATGATTTATATCAAATCGTATCGCATATCCTTAGAACCATACACAAATATAACGTTATCCGATTTTTCGGGTAAACATTTTTATTCAGAAATTTTCATTAAGCAGTACGGTTTAGATCCTAATTATCATCTATAACTATAATTTACCTAGTTATTATTTATACCTAGTTATTATTTGTAGATTTGACGAGTGGGTTGCTCTAGTGGCAAGCACCCTCCACTTCCAACCAAGAGGTTGTGAGTTTGAGTCACCCAAGAGTAAGGTGGGGAGTTCTTAGAGGGAGGGAGCCGAGGGTTTATCGGAAACAGCCTCTCTACCCCAGGGTAGGGGTAAGGTCTACGTACACACTACCCTCCCCAGACCCCACTAGTGGGATACTTTTCAATTGATACCAGCTTGTATCATTGGTATTTAGATGTGCAACAAATACACCCAAGGCAAATACAAGGTGTATATAAAGGATACAACCTGTATCGACTGTATCAACCAAGGCGAAATACAGAAAAATAGAATGCTCGAACTCAAGACCTCCGCTTACTTAGCAGGTGCTCTAGCCAACTAAGCTACGAGAGCTTGTTTCAGTTCTAAACAATTGTTATTATAAGTAAATTTACTATAAAATTCAAATGTCTCTACGAATAGCGATTTTCTTTAAGTATAACTACAATGGTAAATATAATATATATGCTTCCTGTGTCAGAGTAATTTCCGGTCAGCTGCTGCTCGGCAAGAAGATGCAAGGTAATTAGACACATACACGTGCAAGATTACTTGCTTGTGGTTCGACCCAACTCAAAACATAAAGGCATTTCCTACTTAAGGAAGATGCTTATAAGACAAAATTCTGAACTAAGCTTAGGATACTGTAGATCCTATCCCACTTCAGTAGTTGTATTTAAAAAGTCAATATCATTATTGTGGAAAAACTCAATTTTTCTTTTGTTGTTTTTTGCCATGATCTAAATTGGCAAGGACACGTGCGAGGATTTTATATTACAAAGGGTGAATAAATAATATCTCAGTTGGACGGCCAAGATTAGAGATTAAAGTAGTTACTTAATGGATGATTAGGATTAGACTTGGACATTATATATTACGGAAAAGGGCCAAAACTATCCCTGAACTATTAAAATTGTTACAAAATTACTCTTCGTCCATCTATCGAGCTAAATTTGTCTCTACCGTTAAACTTTTGGCTTATTCCTACCCTTAAAATTAACAGCTAAAAATAAATTAAATATGCTGTAAATTTATAATACATGTCGCCTTCCTATTGGCATTTATTTAAATTCCACCTCCAATTCATTAAATTTCCCTGTATAACCTGACCCAAGACCAACCCCACCCAAAAAAGAACAGAAAGCTATAAGTTCGCGTTGGAGAAATAGGAGCGATCAGAAGTTTGGTGGTATCCAAGTTAGTAGTCGAAGATGTGTTACTAAGGATTAGTTAGAAAAGATAGGTGCAGAAAAGAATTTGCTTTGAAGACTTGTATGCACACCTTTACCTTCAAAAATCTAGATTTGTTTAGCTCTCCACTACATCATTCTTCTGCTCCAAGGAAGTTGAAGTTTTTGCTTCAGCAAAGATCATCTAGGGGTTTTTTTTCCTCTAAAGTTCAAGTGCTACGTTACGAGAGCACTTGCAAATTCATTCTCTTGTCATTGTTGTTGCATAATGCTCTTCAAATGTTGTATAGATGATACAGCTCAGAATCTTCAATAATGAAAATAGAAGTAACGAGTGCACCTAAAGAGCAAATAAATCAATTGCTCTTGAACAACTCACTCAAGAACTAAGAATAGTTTTGTGATTTTCAGAGAAAAGGAAGAAGTGTTTATTGATCTCAAAAACTTCACAAGATGCCTTACACTCTCTTTTTCATTGGCTTAAATGAGTGATCGAATTGGGAGGGAAATTCTATTACACTTCCTAACAAACCACATGCCAGTTATGTGACTGCTAACTAACTCTAACAGCTCCCTAATTGTTTTAACTGACTCTCACTCTATTGTACACAAGAAATAGAAAGAGTTGCATTACAGAATTGGGAAGTGAACTAAAAATAGAAACTTCTCCTAAAAAACTCATATCAATACCTTCCCTCTAAATACCTCCAACAAACTCTTTGGGAAATTTCTACAACAAGTCCTGAAGAGCAAGTACAAGTCCTGAAGTAATAGCCACCTTCAGTTTTCAAATGCTAAGGAAACTGTAGTAGTCTAGATGAATTTTCCCTTCTTCAGCAAGTCATGTAAAGGCCTGGCAATCAGTCTATCACCTTTAATAAATCTTCTATGGTAGCCTGCTAATCCAAGGAACCCTCTAAATCCCGTAAGAGTAGTTGGTTGAGGCCAATTCAGCACTAAGTCCACCTTCTGTTTATCCATAGCTACTCCCTCCTCATAAATGACATGCCCCATGTAATCAATCTGAGTCACTCCAAAGGTACACTTACTCTTCTTCACAAACATCACATGGGCCCTCACAATATTGAATGCGTCCCTTAAGTGAATCAGATGCTCAGACCAACTAGGACTATAAATGAGTATGTCATAAAAAACTAGAATAAATTTTCTGAGATGAGCATGAAATATCTGTTTCATTAAACTCTGGAATGTAGAAGGGGAATTAGTAAGACCAAAAGTCATCACTAAGAACTCATAGTGACCATGGTGAGTTCTAAATGTTATTTTTGGAATATCATGCTCAAACATCCTGATTTGATAGTAGCCAGACCTGAGGTCCAACTTATAACAATACTAGGCTCCATGTAGTTCATTCAACAACTCTTCAATTACCGGGATGGGAAATTTATCCTTCACAGTGCAGTCATTCAATTTTCTATACTCTACACATAGTCTCCAGGTTCCATCATTTTTGTTTACCATGACAACGAGTGCAGAATAAGGACTAGTGTTGTTTCTAATTATTGTAGTAGCCAACGTCTCATCTATCATTTTTTATCTCATTCTTTTGGACTACATGATACCAGTAGGGCCTTATGTTCACTGGAAAGGTGCCCTCCTCGAGGATGATTCTGTGGTCATGTTCCCTTGAAGGGGGTAACTCGGTGGGAGTTTCAAATAAGTCAGCATATTGGTCTAGTACTTTCTGCAATTCTTGATTATCTTCTGATTCTTGAGATCTTCCTTCTAGAGAAAGTAAGTTGGCAATAACTTATGGTGATTCTTCCATTAACAATCCTACTGATAACATACAGAGTTCAACATGTTTAGCTAGTAGTATATCCATCTTCCCTGTAGTAATCATCCTCACAGCTGGAGGTTGAATGCCCATCAATGACCTGTTCTTTCCCATAATACTGAACACCATTTTAAGCTTCCTAAAGTTACACATTATATCCCCCAATGTAATCAACCGTTGTATGCCTAAAATCATATTACAGCCCCCAATTGGTAATATTAACATATCAGAGATAAAGGTAACACTCTACATCTTTCTGTTAATCTTTATTTACACATAGTGACTCTGCACCTTGTTTCCATATGCTACGGCTACAATAAAAGGGGATATAGCAATCGTAGCACACCTTAATCGCTTTGCAGTGTTAAGATCCAAAATATTATGTGTTCTGCCTATATCAATAAACACATGAATAACTTTTCCCTTCACTGAAACAAATCACCTTTGTTGTTCTAAAATCATGAATACCATTATATACGGTCGAAATAGATTCCAACCTTCGTACGATTGATCGGGATCGAAACATAATGGATCAAAGAAAGACTTCATAATATCGAGATGGGTTCCAAAGGTGGAACAAACAAAGCTTCAGATTTCGGGTATAGATCAAACACCGAGTTCGAAGTCATTATCGAGCTCGGGTCCGAATCGAACTATGATGAGATGATTTCGAGCTTAAGGGGCAGAGGACAACCGGGATCGAGTCCAAATCATCACCTGATCCCGAGTCCATATCGAGTTCTAGAAGCAATACCGACCAGCACCGAGGCCGATCGAGCTCGAGCTCACAGACAAGAGCCGTTGCAAACACACTAAGGGAGAGAATCTCGGCAGAAATCAGGAAAAAGTTGATTTGTCATGGGTTCTCCACTATGTATTTTTAATTATGTCTAAAGTAGGATCCTCCACTATAAAGAGGATGGCTACATTTCTGTAGAGGGCAGTTTTTGGGCTTACATTGTAATTCAAGCACCATATTCTCCTATATTCAAGAGTTATTCTTTTGAGCTTCATAAATTGATTCATCTTGCTTTGTCCTAAAAATCATCTTCTTCACAACCTTGTTTATTTTGCATTCTTTGCAATTCACATTTGATATTTCTATTTATCCTTACAATTTGTATTAATCTATATCACATATCCTTAGAACTACGAAAAAATTCAAATCCATCCATTTTTTTCGTGTAAACATTTTTGCGCCCACCGTGGGGCTAAGGATAACAGTGGTTATTTGATACGAATCTGCAAAAACACACCGTTTTGCACTTGTTTTCGAAAGTATCTCGGATTTTGGATTAGCAACGACTAACTACCAATCAAATGGCCTTACCTATCGATAACAAAGCTGGTCTTCAAGATGAGAACAACAACTTGACACCCAGTACCGAAAGACCACTTGTCAATGCCGTTGGAGCTCGAATCGAAGTGCCGATAGATATCAATTCGCATGTGGCCATTGAGGCGAACCTACATTCTAAACCTGAAAATAGTATTCATGGTGGCACTCGGTCTGCAGCTCAAGATACCCATGACGTCGAGGAAAACAGCATCAGCTTGCATATGATTTTCGAGATGTTGCAAGCTCAGCATGCAGCAATAGCTTAGTTGCAGAGCCAAACCCAGCTACCGAGCAGGCCGAAGCCCAGTCCACCTCGAGAAATCGCCCACATAACGAAGCCAGCCATAGTGAGGTCAAATGAGCAAGAATCGGGGACTACTCCCGAAATTGCTAAAATACTCAAGGACCTCATAAAGCTAGTCGAAGCCAACGATAAAAAAGTAGAAACATATAACTCCAGGGTCGATCAGATCCCGGGAGCTCCACTAATGATAAAAGGGTTAGATTCCAAAAAATTCGTGCAAAAAACTTTTCCCTCGAGCGCAGCCCCAAAACCAATCCCTAAAAAATTTCGTATGCCTGAAATTCCCAAATATAATGGAACGACCGACCCCAACGAACACGTCACTTCTTACATGTGTTCCATCAAGGGCAATGATTTAGAAGACGATAAAATCGAATCTGTGTTGTTAAAAATATTTGGAGAGATCCTCTCGTATGGAGCAATGATTTGGTATCACAACCTTCCACCGAATTCCATCGACTCGTTTGCCATGTTAGCAGATTCTTTTGTAAAAGCACACGCCGGGGCCATAAAAGTCGCAATAAGGAAATCCGACCTTTTCAAGGTAAGACAAAAGGATAACGAGATACTGAGGGAGTTCATATCTCATTTTCAAATGGATGAATGGATCTGCCACAAGTCACAGACGATTGGGCTATTCAGGCTTTGACTCAAAGTTTGAACGAACAAAGTTCGACGGCATCATGGCGACTGAAGCATAACCTGATCGAGTACCCAGCTATCACTTGGGCCGACATGCACAATCGGTACCAATCAAAAATTAGAGTCGAAGATGATTAGTTGGGGACTGAACCCGCTGCTCAAAGGGATATCAATCGAGAATAAGGTCCGATCAGGGATCGATATCGACCGTATAACGGAAACCACAGAATCAATTAATCGAGACGTAACCCCGAGCAAATCAACAAAAGAAGTGATCGAGGTCAAGGGTCTCGGGGAATGATAAACAGAAGTGGGTTCGACAGGCCTACCGGATATAAGGAAGCACCTCAGTTATCGGAGTATAACTTCAGAATTGATGCATCTGTCATCGTGTCGGCTATCGGACGCATCAAAGACACTAAATGACCTCGACCCATGCAGACCGATCCTTCCCAGAGAAATCCCAATCAAATGTGCGAATATCATGGCACTCATGGCCACAGAACGGAAGATAGCAGGCAACTAAGAGAGGAGGTAGCCCGGTTATTCAATAAAGGGCACCTTTTGAGAATTTTTAAACGACAGGGCGAAGAACCATTTCAAAAATAGGGATTTCGGCAAGAAAAATGGACAAGAAGAACGACAACACATCATTCACATGATCATCGGAGGCGTCGATACCCCTCAAGGTCTGGTGCTTAAACGCACTAAGACATCGATTGTGAGAGAAAAGCGATCTCGAACTTAGGATTACGCACCCATAGGAACTTTATCCTTCAATGATGAAGATGTAGAAGGAGTCATACAACCTCATAATGATGCATTGGTAATATCCGTACTTATGAATAAAACTAAAGTTAAGAGTGTGTTAATTGATCCAGGTAGCTCGGCCAACATCATTAGATTGAAGGTCATACAACAACTCAGTCTACAGGACCAGATCGTACCCGCGACCCTGGTCCTGAACGGATTCAATATGGCATGTGAAACCACCAAAGGCAAGATAATTCTACCGATAAACGTAGTCGGGACCATCCAGGAAACGAAGTTCCACGTAATCGAAGGCGACATGAGGTACAATGCGCTTTTTGGAAGGCCATGGATCCACAACAGGAGAGTTGTACCTTCGACCCTACACCAAGTTCTTAAATTCCCAACATCGAAGGGGTCATAACAGTGTACGGAGAGCAACCGGCCGCAAGAGAAATGTTTGCTGTTGAGGAAGCGAATCCGATATCCTTGCCTTCGCCAATAAAGGGATCGAGCTCAAAAGGGGAACAAGATGCCAAATAGCAATCACAGACACTGGCTTTAACCCAACCAGAAAATCAGAATATCGATGAAGATGATGATCATAGGATTCCTCGATCCTTCGTGCTTCCCGATGATTCCAACGCTACCCAATCAATGATCGAAGAATTAGAGCAAGCCATATTAATCGAGCGTTTTCCCGAACGAAGGTATACCTGACAACGGGATTAAGCCCCGAACTCAGGAACAGAGTTATTCAATTTCTTGTCGATAACATGGATTGTTTTGCTTGGTCCCATTTAGACATAACAGGAATCTCACCAGATATAACGACACATCGCCTAAGCTTGGACCCTAGGTTCAGACCGGTGGAAGAAAAAGAGAAGACCCCAGTCCGAGGTAAAGAACGCATTCATAAAGGACGAGGTAACCAAACTTCTCAAAATAGGGTCCATTTGGGAGGTGAAATATCCTGAATGGTTAGCCAATGTAGTTGTAGTGCCTAAAAAAGGGAAC
The DNA here is from genome assembly GCF_000715075.1 of Nicotiana tabacum. Taxonomy (NCBI): domain Eukaryota; kingdom Viridiplantae; phylum Streptophyta; class Magnoliopsida; order Solanales; family Solanaceae; genus Nicotiana; species Nicotiana tabacum. Next base: position 73,937,344 of record NC_134091.1, on the reverse strand, counting down.
AAACTTAGAATGTGTGTAGATTATAAGGATTTGAACAAATCATGTCCCAAAGATTCTTTTCCGCTGCCCAACATCGATCGCATGATCGACACTATGGCTGGCCACGAGATCCTTACTTTTCTCGATGCCTATTCCGGGTATAATCAAATCCAAATGAACCCGGAAGACCAGGAAAAGACTTCGTTTGTCACCAAGTATGGAACATATTGCTATAATGTGATGCCCTTCGGGCTAAAAAAATGCAGGAGCTACTTACCAACGCCTAGTAAATAAAATGTTTGAGGAACAAATAGGTAAATTAATGGAAGTTAATATTGATGACATGCTAGTTAAGTCCCTGCGCGCAGAGGACCATTTGAACCATTTGCAGGAAACATTCGAGATTTTAAGGAAATACAACATGAAGCTCAACCCCGAGAAGTGTGCTTTCGGGGTCGGTTCGGGCAAGTTCCTCGGCTTCATGGTATCAAATCGGGGGATCGAGATTAACCTCGATAAAATCAAGGCCATCGAAGACATCGCCATCGTGGATAGCGTAAAAGCCGTACAGAGGCTAACGGGATGGATTGCATCCTTAGGCCGATTCATTTCAAGGTCGTCAGATCGAAGTCACCAATTTTTCTCTCTGCTAAAAAAGAAGAACGATTTCGCTTGGACCCCAGAATGCCAACAGCTATTAGAGGAATTAAAACGATATCTATCGAGCCTGCCACTGCTTCATACTCCAAAAACAGACGAAAAACTTTGCTTGTACTTGGCAGTATCGGAAATCGCGGTAAGCGGTGTCCTAGTTCGAGAAGAGAAAGGTATGCAATTTCCCGTTTATTATATAAGTCGAACCTTAGGAGAAGTAGAAACTAGATATCTGCACCTAAAAAATTGGCACTTGCACTGATAAGCGCCTATAGAAAGTTAAGACCGTACTTTCAATGTCACCCCATATACGTATTAACCACTTACCCACTTCGTAATATTTTGCACAAGCCCGAACTATCAGGCCGATTGGCCAAATGGGCTGTCAAACTCAGTGGGTACGATATCAAATATCAACCAAGTACGGCCATCAAGTCTCAAATTTTAGCGGACTTCGTGGCCGATTTCATGCCGACCCTCGTACCCGAAGTCGAAAAAGAACTCTTATTGCAATCGGGTACGTCATCGGGGGTATGGACCCTTTTTTACGGATGGGGGTTTCGAACGTGAAGGGGTTCGGGCTAAGCATCGTTTTAAAGCCACCTACGGGTAACACTATTAGGCAATCTATCAAAACTACTAGGTTGACTAACAACGAGGCCGAGTATGAGGCCATGATTGCAGGTCTCGAGCTAGCTAAAAGCTTGGGAGCAGAAGTCATTGAAGCCAAGTGTGACTCTTTGCTGTTGGTAAATCAAGTAAACAAAACCTTCAAAGTTCGAGAAGATAGGTTGCAAAGGTATTTGGACAAACTGCAGGTCACTTTGCACCATTTCAAAGAATGGACTTTACAGCATGTTCCATGAGAGCAAAATAGTGAGGCTGATGCACTTGCAAATTTGGGATCATCAATCAAGGAAGGCGAGATAAGCTCGGGGACTGTAGTTCAACTCTCGAGATCCGTGATCGAAGAAGGTCATGCCGAGATAGATTCTACGAGCTTAACCTGGGATTGGAGGAATAAGTATATTGAATACTTAAAGAATGGAAAGCTCCCATCGGACCCTAAAAATTCGAGGGCCCAACGAACCAAAGTTGCTCGATTCACATTAACTGCAAATGGAACGCTATACCAAAGGACATTCGATGGACCATTGGCAGTATGCTTAGGTCCAGGAGAAACCGATTACATCCTACGTGAGGTGCACGAGGGCACTTATGGAAATCACTCTGGTGCTGATTCATTAGTCCAAAAAATAATCAGGGCAGGGTATTATTGGATCGATATGGGCAAAGATGCAAGGGAGTTTGTTCGAAAATGTGACAAATGTCAAAGGTTTGCACCAATGATCCATCAGCCCGGAGAGAAACTTCACTCAATCCTATCCCCATGGCCATTCATGAAATGGAGAATGGATATCGTCAGCCCTCTGCCATCGGCCCCAGGTAAAGTTAAGTTCATTTTATTTATGACTGACTATTTCTCTAAATGGGATGAAGCATAGGCGTTCGTGACAGTAAGAGAGAAAGAGGTTATAGACTTTATCTGGGATCATATTGTATGTCGATTTGGGATACCCACCGAAATAGTGTGTGACAATGGGAAACAGTTTGTCAGCAGCAAAGTGACGAAATTCTTCGAAGACCACAAAATAAAAAGGATATTGTCAACACCGTATCACCCCAGTGGCAACGAACAGGCCGAATCAACGAACAAAACTACCATTCAAAACCTAAAGAAGAGGCTAAACGACGCTAAAGGAAAATGGAGAGAAATCCTACCCGAAGTCCTTTGGGAATATCAAACAATATCAAAATCTAGTACGGGGGCAACCCCATTCTCCTTAGTATATGGCTCCGAAGCCTTGATTCCAGTCGAAGTCGGGGAACCCAGTGCCAGGTTTCGATATACAACAGAAGAATAAAATAATGAGGCTATGAACACGAGCCTCGAATTATCGGATGAAAAACGAGAAGCTGCTCTCGTCCAATTGGCCGCCCAAAAGCAGCGAATCGAAAGGTACTATAATCGAAGAACCAAGCTTCACCATTTTAAACTCGGGGACTTAGTGCTAAGGAAAGTCACCCTCAGTACCCGAAATCCAAACGAAGGAAAACTAGGACCGAAATGGGAAGGACCGTATCTGGTTCTCGAAAACGTCAGAAAAGGATCATACAAGCTCGGTATTATAAACGACAAACAACTATCAAGCAATAGGAATGTGTCGCACCTAAAACGATACTACTGCTAAGGTACGACCCTCCCATATTCGTTTACATTTCGAAACTAACCCCTGCAGGAGTCCGATCAGGAGCTAGGATGAATCCTTCAATACGAAGCCCTAGGTCTGGAAGCACGCATTGCACTCTTTTTTCCTTAGATTGGTTTTATCCCAAATGGGTTTTTCGGAAAGGTTTTTAATGAGGCAACCAATGATCGTGCTAAACTTAGAAACAATTCGACAGTATTCGAGGCCTCCTTGCAATACAATCGACCTCGAATACTGGGGGGCATTAGCCCTCAAATATATCAAGTTCTGATGCAAGAAAGTTATTTCGTAACAACAGGGTTCCAATAGGAAAAGTTGTAAGAGCCAAATGGTCAAAACGAACCATGCTCATGTAGTTGGCCCGAGCCCTGACGCAAAACATGAACACATGTATAAAGACTTGCAAAGAAAGTTCTCTTCTTTACCGATATCTTATATCCAAAATAAATTCATCCATTTTCGAGATTTATTATGCAAACAGGATTGAGATAAATCTCCGAGTCCGAGAAAGCACTCACTCGACTATTACTCCTACGGGCTATATTACTTCGAGTTCGAAACAGTCACTCGACCACTAAGCTCACGGGCTATATTTCTTCGAGTTCAAAAAAATTCACTCGACTATTATGCCTACGGGCTATATTACTTCGAGTTCGAAATAGTCACTTGACCACTAAAGCCTACGGGCTACATTACTTCGAGTTCGAAAACATTCACTCGACTATTATGCCTACGGGCTACATTAATTCGAGTTCGAATCATTCACTCGACCATTAAGCCCACAGGCTACATTTCTTCGAGTTCAAAAAAATTCACTCGACCATTACGCCTACGGGCTACATTACTTCGAGTTCAACTCATTCACTCGACCATTACGCCTACGGGCTATATTACTTCGAGTTCGAAATATTCACTCGACTAATAAGCCTACGGGCTACATTACTTTGAGTTCGAAAACATTCACTCGACCATTACGCCTACGGGCTATATTACTTTGAGTTCGAATCATTCACTCGCCCATTACGCCTACGGGCTATATTACTTAGAGTTCAAATCATTCACTCGACCATTAAGCCCATGGGCTACATTTCTTCGAGTTCAAAAATATTCACTCGACCATAACGCCTACGGGCTACATTACTTCGAGTTTGACTTATTCAATCGACCATTACCCCTATGGGCTATATTACTTCGAGTTTGAAACATTCACTCGATTAATAAGTCTACGGGCTACATTACTTTGAGTACGACTCATTCACTCGACCATTACGCCTACGGGCTATATTACTTCGAGTTCGAAACATTCACTCGACTAATAAGCCTACGTGCTACATTACTTCGAGTTCGAAAACATTCACTCGACCATTATGCCTACGGGCTACATTACTTCGAGTTCGAATCATCCACTCGACCATTACGCCTACGGGATATTTTACTTCGAGTTCGAATCATTCACTCGACCATTAAGCCCATGGGCTACATTTCTTCGAGTTCGAAAAAGTTCACTCGACCATTACACCTACGGGCTACATTACTTCGAGTACGACTCATTCACTCGACCATTACGCCTACGGGCTATATTACTTCGAGTTCGAAACATTCACTCGACTAATAAGCCTACATGCTACATTACATCGAGTTCAAAAACATTCACTCGACCATTACGCCTACGGGCTACATTACTTCGAGTTCGAATCATTCACTCGACCATTACGCCTACGGGATATATTAATTCGAGTTCGAAATCAGTCACTCGACTATTAAGCCTATGATTTACAATACTTCGAGTTCGAATCATTCACTTGACTACTAAGCCTACGAGCTACTTCTATTTCGAGTTCGAGCAAGCACTCACTCAACCATTATTCCTACGGGCTACATTACTTCGAGTTCGAAACATTCACTCGACTTATAAGCCTACGGGCTACATTACTTCGCGTTCGAAAAAATTCACTCGACCATTACGCCTACGGGCTATATTACTTCGAGTTCGAAACATTCACTCGACTAATAGGCCTATGGGCTACATTACTTCGAGTTAGAAAACATTCACTCGACCATTACGCCTACGGGCTACATTACTTCGAATTCAAATCATTCACTCCACCATTACGCCTACGGGCTATATTACTTCGAGTTTTAATGATCATTCACTCGACCATTAAGCCCATGGGCTACATTTCTCCGAGTTTGAAAAAATTCACTCGACCATTATGCCTACGGGCTACATTACTTCGAGTTCGACTCATTCAATCAACCATTATGCCTACAGGTTATATTACTTCGAGTTCGAAACATTCACTCGACTAATATGCCTACGGGCTGCATTACTTCGAGTTCAAAAACATTCACTCGACCATTACACCTATGGGCTATATTACTTCAAGTTCCAATCATTCACTTGACCATTACGCCTATGGGCTATATTACTTCAAGTTCGAAATCACTCATTCGACTATTAAGCCTACGGTTTACATTACTTCGAGTTCGACTTATTCACTCGACCATTACGCCTACGGGATATATTACTTCGAGTTCGAAACATTCACTCGACTAATAAGTCTACGGGCTATATTACTTCGAGTACGACTCATTCACTCGACCATTACGCCTACAGGCTATATTACTTCGAGTTCGAAACATTCGCTCGACTAATAAGCCTACGTGCTACATTACTTCGAGTTCGAAAACATTCACTCGACCATTATGCCTACGGGCTACATTACTTCGAGTTCGAATCATCCACTCGACCATTACGCCTATGGGCTATTTTACTTCGAGTTCGAATCATTCACTCGACCATTAAGCCCACGGGCTACATTTCTTCGAGTTCGAAAAAGTTCACTCGACCATTACACCTACGGGCTACATTACTTCGAGTATGACTCATTCAGTCGACCATTATGCCTACGGGCTATATTACTTCGAGTTCGAAACATTCACTCGACTAATAAGCCTACGTGCTACATTACTTCGAGTTCGAAAACATTCACTCAACCATTACGCCTACGTGCTACATTACTTCGAGTTCGAATCATTCACTTGACCATTACACCTACAGGCTATATTACTTCGAGTTCGAAATCACTCACTCGACTATTAAGCCTACAATTTACATTACTTCGAGTTCGAATCATTCACTTGACTACTAATCCTATGAGCTACTTCTATTTTGAGTTCGAGCAAGCACTCACTCAACCATTATTCCTACGGGCTACATTACTTCGAGTTCGAAACATTCACTCGACTTATAAGCCTACGGGCTACATTACTTTGCGTTTGAAAACATTCACTCGACCATTATGCCTACGGGCTATATTACTTCGAGTTCGAAACATTCACTCGCCTAATAAGCCTACGTGCTACATTACTTCGAGTTAGAAAACATTCACTCGACCATTACGCCTACGGGCTACATTACTTCGAGTTCGAATCATTCACTCTACCATTACGCCTACGGGCTATATTACTTCGAGTTCGAATGATCATTCACTCGACCATTAAGCCCACGGGCTATATTTCTCCAAGTTTGAAAAAATTCACTCGACCATTACACCTACAGGCTACATTACTTCGAGTTCGACTCATTCAATCAACCATTATGCCTACAGGTTATATTACTTCGAGTTCGAAATATTCACTCGACTAATATGCCTACGGGCTACATTACTTTGAGTTCGAAAACATTCACTCGACCATTACACCTACAGGCTACATTACTTCAAGTTCGAATCATTCACTTGACCATTATGCCTACGGGCTATATTACTTCAAGTTCGAAATCACTCACTCGACTATTAAGCCTACGGTTTACATTACTTCGAGTTCGAATCATTCACTCAACTACTAAGCCTACGAGCTACTTCTATTTCGAGTTCGAGCAAGCACTCACTCGACCATTGTGCCTACGGAATATATTACTTCGAGTTTGAAACATTCACTTGACTACTAAGCCTACGGGCTATTTTTATTTTGAGTTCAAGCAAGCACTCACTTGATCATTATGCCTACGGGATATGTTACTTCGAGTTTGAATCGGTCACTCAACTAATAAGCCTAAGGGCTACATCACTTTGAATTCAAACAATCACTCAACTCGACTACTAAGCCTATGAGCTACCTTATTTCAAGTTCTAATAAGCGCTCACTCGGTTATAAAGGCTACGAAATCCAAATTCGATCAAAATATTCATAAGGCATGAATAAAATCTTCACAAGGCAGGAAACAAAACAAAAGCAAGTCGGCAAAAGAAAAAGATATTTTATATATACAAGATTGTTTACATGATTAATTACAACACAGAAACTAAGGGCTAACTTTCTTGGTTATCTCCAGGAGCGGTCTCTTCTCCATCACACCCTCCCCCCCCCATTCTCAAACCCTCTCTTACTCCCATCATCGTCATCATTATCATCATCGTCATCATCGGAGGCCAAGGCTTCAACATCGGCTTCAAGTTCTTTAGCCCTTTTTATCTCTTCAGCAAGATCGAAACCTCGAGCATGGATCTCCTCGAGGGTCTCCCTCCGAGATCGGCACTTAACAAGTTCAGCGACCCAATGTGCTTGAGTATCGGCGGTCTCGGCTGCCTCTCTTGCTTGGACCTGGGCAGCTTCAGCGTCGGCCCTATATACGGCCACGAGTGCATCCGCATCAGCCTTTGCCTTTTCGGCATGAGATTCGGCCTTGGCAAGTTCAGAGGCCAACCGAGCCTCGATCTCCTCTATTCTTCTTGCTTGAACCGAGCTTTTCTCTTTCATACTTTGAAGTTGGTTTTCGGCCGATGATAATTGAGCTCGAGCAGTTTCTTTCTATGCAGCAAAGCGGTCCATACCTTCTTTCCACTTCAAAGACTCCGCTTTTATCTCATCGACCTCCTCATGGAGTTTCCCGATCATCTCAATTTTCTGCTGCAATAGTGAGACTGAAAAATTAGCCATCGTTCCGGTATCAAGCCCATAGGATTTTAAAAATATCATTACCTGCTCGGACAGATCGGTCTGATCTTGGTAAGCCTTGGCCAACTCAGCTCGAAGGTCTTTTATTTCCTCTCCCCTATGCCCTAAGAGGAGCTTAAGGGAGTTCCTCTCCTCCGTAACCCGTTGAAGGTCGGCCTCATATCAATGTAGCTCGGTTCGGGACCGAGAATATGCTTCTCGATGAACTGTCGCGGCCTGTAAAGAAAGAAGAAATGAAGTTAGAAAAGAAAAGCAAACATAAAGGTAATGTGAAATAATTTAAGGCTTACCTAATTCAAAGCCTACTGCACTCCGTGAAAAAGATCCGATGCATCACTTGTACCGGTAGCATCCTCGACACCGGTAAACAAGTCATGAAAAGGATCCTCTCCATCATGAGGCCTGTCTAGTTTGAGGGCCCCCAAAGCTTGGGCTTCTCGAATCGCCCCTGCGGAAAAAGCAGGGAAGGTGGGTAAGTCTTCGATTGCTACTGCCCCAAGTGAATCACTTGGAGCATTCTCTTTAGTTCGAAGAGATTCGGGGAGATACCCTTCAGATATATCCTCCATCCATTGGCTGTGATGGAAAGCATCTTTGATCTCTAACAACTCGGGGACTCTGCCCGAATCTTTCTCCGATATATCCTCAGTTCGAGGTGGAGCCTTATGGACCACCATCGATCCAGCTACCTGTGGAACGTTGGTGGTCTTCTTTGTTCGGGCTGCCAGCGCGGACCCCTCATTTTCTTCTTCTTCTTCTTCTTCTTCTTCTTCTTCTTCTTCTTCTTCTTCTTCATCCCTCAAACGCAGAACTGATTCTATGGTCAAAGGAATAGTATTTTTGTTCGGCTTATGAGTCATCCTCTTCTTCAGTTTTTGGTCTTCGGGAACGGGGCTCTTTTCCTCTTATTATCTTTTACTGGCTTTGGGACAGAGGCCGAAGCCTCTTCCTCGACGGACGAGGGCCTCAAAACCACATCTTTACCCACACCTACATACGGGAAATTTTATTAAAGTGTATGAAAAGCATCTTGTTCGAACTACTAAAAAATACGAGAAAGGGGCTTACCATGATTTTTGGCCTCCCATCGGCCCTTTGATAAGCCACACCATGAGCGCTCGACGTATGAGGAGGTAAAAAGCAAATCTCGTACCTAGTTCTTGAGATCGGGTACTACGCCAAGCATCCAGGGAACCGCTGTATCACAAAAGGGGGAATATCGGTGAGAAAGGAAATGAAAGGACAAAATAGTAGGAGATAACAACAGAATTATACTTACGCTTCATGTTCCACTCCTCGGGAAAAGGCATCTTTTCGGTCGGAATCAAGTCCGAAGTCCTTACTCAAACAAACCTGCCCATCCAGCCTTGATCCCTATCCTCATCTATGCTCGAGAACAGAGCCTAGGTAGCTTGGCGTTGAAGGTTTATTAACCCTCCTCGAAAAAGGTGAGGACGGTACAATCGAACGAGATGATCGAGGGTGAAAGGCATCCCCTCAATTTTATTCACAAAATATCGGATCAAAATAATGATTCGCCAAAAAGAATGTTGGATCTGGCCTAGGATTATTAGGTATTTACGACAAAAATCTATGATAACGGGGTCGAGGGGACCTAACGTGAAAAGGTAAGTATACACACTTAAAAACCCTCTCACGTGAGTAGTAATATCCTCTTCGGGAGACGACATTACCACTTCTTTGTTCCCCCAGTTACAATCTTTTTTTATCTGCTCGATATACCCCCCAGTTATCGAACAAATATATCTCGATACGGGCTCACATCGGCCAGGAACCGGAGAACCTTTATTGAGTTTGAAATCGGAGGTAAGAACACACGCCGCCGGAATGCACTCATCAGGCCGTGGATCCACCGGTGTTTTGTCGACGGCAGATTGGGAAGAAGAAGTTTTTTCTTTTTGGGGGACGATTTTTGATGTCTTCACCATTTTTGGATTTAAAGAAGGTGACAAAAGTTCGGTGGTTTAGAAGAAGAATTTTGCAGAAAAGAATCAAAGATCAGCGAATAAACTCAGAAGAGACTAAAAAGAACTTGAAACATTTTCTGAAGATTGAAGAAGTAAAAGTGATGAATGGCGGATGAAAAGGCTATTTATAGAGTGAAACAATGATGGTTCAATATCAGCGGTGGCCGACCACCATCTGACATGCATTAAATACCTTAAAAAACTAAATCAACGAGACATCTATCACGTGCGTCATGATCTTTCCCAATGTGAACGTCAGCTTATAATCCAATCGAGTCATTGAGAAATCATATTGTTTCTCACCATATCCTTCCCGAGAAACAAGAGGACTATCTGTATACGGTCGAAATAGATTCCGGCCTTCGTACGATTGATAGGGGTCGAAACATAATGGATCAAAGAAAGACTTCGTAAGATCGAGATGGGTTCCGAAGGTAGAACAAACAAAGCTTCAGATTTCGGGTATAGATCAAACACCGAGTTCGAAGTCATTATCGAGCTCGGGTCCGAATCAAACTATGATGAGATGATTTTGAGCTTAAGGTGCAGAGGCCAACCGGGATCCAGTCCGAATCATCACCTGATCCCGAGTCCATATCAAGTTCTAGAAGTAATACTGATCAACACCGAGGCCGATCGAGCTCGAGTTCACAGACAAGAGCCGTTGTAAATACATTAAGGGAGAGAATCTCGGCGAAAATCAGAAAAAAGTTAATTTGTCATGGGTTCTCCACTATGTATTTTTAATTATGTCTAAAGTAGGATCCTCCACTATGAAGAGGATGGCTTCAGTTTCTGTAGAGGGCAGTTTCGATCGGTATTTTCGGTATTCGATTTCTTAAAATGCTATACCAATACCGTAACTAATTATATTCGGTATGGTTCGACTTTTCTCCTTTCGGTTTCGGTTTATTCGATACGGTAACTTTGATTTGTTCGGTTTCAATATTAATTAGCACATAAAGCCATAGACTTTAATATTCTTAATTAATGTACTCACGAATATAAAAATAAAAATATTATAAGATCACATGACTATTGACAAAAATTTTATCCAAAATCAGCAAGTATCAACCCATAGAGAGAAAATGAATAAATTTAATCATTGAAAATATCTTGTTACTTTCTTAGAGCTAATCCAACAGATCCAATCCAATACACGAGAAAAAATACCCCAATACCGTAAAAGTATTACGTTAAGATACTTGGCATCCTACATGACTTAGAACAAGGAGTAACAATTGACACATGAAATCGACAACAAACTGAATAAAAAGGAAAGAACATTTATTCATTAGGATTATGACCATGTCTCTTTCCCCTTCCCATCTAAATTTGTTTTTATTTTTGCGTTCCCTAGAGATGAAGGCAAGGCCTTAGATATTTGAATTGGGATATTGTTTTGGCGACCTTAATCATGTTAAGGATAGGCAGAACTCAGACGTAGGGTGTGTTTGGTATAATGGAAAATGTTTTCCGTAGAAGAAAATATTTTCTTGAAAAACAAGTAGTAATTTTATTTATTTTTCGGTGTTTGGTACGCAAATTAAGGAAAATAACTTCTCAAGAGTATTCATAAATAATTTAGATACAATAAACATGAAGCCATAAACTTTCGAACCAACAACCTTCCTAACCCATAAATTTGATAAACTTCTGAACCGCTAAACTTTTGAACTCATAAACTGTATAATTTCTAAACCCGCAAACTTCCAAACACATAAACCTCTGAACTCATAACTTTGGAACTCGTAAAATTTCGAGCCTTTAAACTGAAAAATGAAAAAGCCAGAACTGAAAATATTTTTTAAAAAAATAAAAAAATTGCGGGGCCGGACGCGGGGTGGGATGGGTGGTGGGTGGTGCAGAAAAACGAAAAAAATAAAAAACAAAAAAAATAAAATTGCGGGGTGGGTGGTGCAAAAAAACAAAATAACAGAGTTAGATGTGAGAGTAGGTGGAGTTTTTGAAAAATATTTTCTTAACTTTTTCTAGGGAAGTCATTTTTCTCCAATTTCAGAAAAATGTGATATCTAGGAAAATATTTTTCAAACTATTTTGTGCAATCAAGCAGTGAAAAATGGGAAAATATTTTCCGGCATACCAAACACACCCTAAATACCAAAATTTTTGATTTCGGTAGGGTAATTCGATATTTACCAAACTATGCACAGCATTAACGCATGGCCATAGGTGTATTTCTTATCAAAGTTAAAACATAAACCCTTACTCCTTCTTTCTTCCATTTCAACAGGTGTCAACAATTTTGGGTTTTTATAGGTTTCTTTAGAACTGCTAACATATGAGTTTTGAGGTTTAGAGAAGGTTTTAGATTTGTTAGAAATTTGGTTAGGTCCCGGAGAAAAGGAACTACCAGTAAAAAATTTTGGGATGTTTTTGGGATTAGGTAGTATAGGTGTAGTGAAAAAACTTGCTTCTATATTTCTAGAGCATGTTCTTGGATTCTAGCTAAGTTAATGGCTTTGGCTAGTGATCCAGGAGCTAACATTTTAACTGGTAATCCAATTTCAAGTTTTAAACCTCTAATGAAATAGCTTACAATATTCTCATCCTATAATTCCACTCTATTGAGTAAATCATCAAAAAGATCAACATATTCTTGCACAGTTGTTACCTGCCTGAGGTCTTTAAAATCTTCCATGGGATCATCAAACAATTATGCTCCAAACCTAGCATAAAGACACCTCACATATTCTCCCCAATGTGGCCACTCTCTAGTCACCCTTGATTTCGTGAAACCTTGATTCCATCGAAGTGCCCCTTCCCTCCATTTTATAAGAAGCCAGCTTCACCTTTGATGTTTCAGGTGTCTCATTAACATCAATTCATATTTGTAGAGCTAGTTCTACAACCATGTTCCATCAAAATTCCAGATAGCTACATCTACTTGATAATTTCTAATTGGAGGTTGAGCGTCTACATTTTTGGGCTTCAAACTTCCTGATTCTCACCTTTTGCATCTGCAGAGAGATCATTGGAAAAAGGTTACCTCCAAGATTGATCATCCTCCTCCTAATTTCATCCAATGTCGGTAAAAATTTTTCCTTCACAAAATGGGTCAATTCTGCAACTAAATTGACGACATTGTCCACAGACCCTTTGAGATTGTCCACAACCTTGCATAACTCTACCATTTGAGTGTTGTGATCTCTCATCATCTACAAATCCCAAGAAATTTCTTGGCTCTGATACCAATAATACAGCTCAAAATCTTCGATAACAAAAATAGAAGTAACGAGTGCACCTAAGGAGCAAATAAATGAATTGCTCTTGAACAACTCACTCAAGAACTAAGAAGAGTTATGTGATTTTCAGAGAAAAAGAAGAAGCGTGTATTAATCTCAAATACTTCACAAGATGCCTTACAATCTCTTTTTCATCAACTTAAATGGGTGATCAAATTAGGAGAAAAATTCGGTTACACTTTCTAACATACCACGTGCTAGTCATATGGCTGCTAACTAACTCTAAAATCTCCCTAACTATTTTTAACTAACTCTCACTCGATTGTACACAATAAATAGAAAGATTTGAATCACATAATTGGTAAGTGAACTAAAATAGAAATTTGTCCTAAAAAGCTCATATTAATAAATGTATCCTCATCTGCATATAGTCTCGCATTATATTGGGGTCAATTTGCCTCGTATAGAAGGTTATGCATTCAGTTTTGGATCTTCGACAAATGTATGTCCTTAATAAAATTAACTCGATCACAGCCATTAATTTGTTATTATTTAGATCTCCACTTGGATTTTCTATTACATCCTTCATGACAAATTCAGAATAACAAAAAAATATTTGGGGTGAATAACAAACTTAGTTTAATAATTTTTTTGTCAGGTTGATCCCATGGGCCAGGTTATACGGGTGGGTTGAAAAGAATTGGTTGGAACTTAAGGTAGGCCAATAAAAAAGAGACACGTATTACAAATTTATAGTATTTTTTAAAATTTATTTTGGGTGTTAGTTTTAAGGGTAGGAATGCACCACAAATTTAGTGGCAGGGCAAAATTTGGCTCAATAGATGGATGAAGGATAATTTTGTACCAATTCTACTATTTCAGGGCTAATTTGACCCTTTTACCTATATTTTACACAGCTGGGTAGTTAGGATAGTATTTTATCAGATAATTAATTTTCCTTCTCTCAGCCCCTTTTCTCTCTCTTCGTCTCTCTTGATATTTGTCTCTCTCTCTCTCTCTCACACACACTCTATTCTTCTTCTTATTCTTCTTCTTATTCTTCTTCTTCTTCTTCTTCTTCTTCTCCCTCCTCCTAACCTCTTTTCTAATTCTTCTTCACAGAATTCATCACTTTGTGATGACCTGATAGGTCGTTTTGAGTACTAGCTCCCCTTTTTATGTTTCGAGACTTTTCATAGCTTAATTTGATGACTTATAACTTGCGTGCATAGTCCGTATCGATTTATGGAAAGCTTAAATGTGAATTTCTAACTAAAATGTGATTTTTAACTTTAAAAGTAGCTAGAGTTGACCACGGTCATTATTTTTGGTAAACAACCTCAGATCGATGTTTTGACGATTCTAGAGGTAAGTGTCGTGGTTAATCTTGATTTGATTGAATTAGGACTTGATTGGTTTTTTTCTTACGTAATTTATGTGTGTGGACGACGTATATGCAAGGTGACGGGTGTATATGCATTGCAATGAGTTCAAGCATATAGAGTGTATTACTTTATTGCATGTCTTTAGTTATATCACGTCTTCATTTATTCCATATTTTTACTTGTTATGTGCGTTTACTTGATACATGTGTTCACTTGTTAAATACATGCCTTCACTTGTTACATATCTTTATTTGCTAAATGGTTCCACTTGTTCATGCCTTTATTTATTGTCCATCTCTACTTTTTACATGCTCTCACATGTTACTAGATAGATGCTTCTACTATTTTATGCCTTTACTTGTCTTATTGCCTTTACTTTTTTTGTGTTTCACTCTACAATGTTATATCAGATTGCCTTAGATAATTATGCGTTTTAGTTCCCTTTTATGTTATGATGTAAGATTTTGCCGTATTTGGTTGTTACTGATATATTGGATCAGATTGCACGCTGCAACAATATTATTTTATATAATTGATCAGGTTGCACGCCAGAATAGTATTATTATATATATTGGATAAGGATGCACGCCGCAATAGTATTATATATATATATATATATATATATATATATATATATATATGTATATATAGTTGCACGCTGCAATATTATTATTATATATTTGGATCGGGTTGCACGCCGCAACGGTACTAGTATTGATATGTGGATCGATTTACGTGTCGCAACGGAAAAGATGAATTGTGATTTTTATTGGTTGTAATATTTCGCTGCTATGTTGTGTTGTAAGACTGTGATATGATGATATTCTTGGCCCTCTATCATTTAATTCATTATTCCATTTTTTATATAGTTATCTATTTCTCTATATTATTATCATTTCTCTATTTATTACTCGCACATGTTTATAGTGGTATCTTGTCATAGCCTCGTTACCTCCTCATCGATATTAGATTCGATACTTACAGAGCACATGGAGACGGTTGTACTCATACTACACTTTTGCACTTCTTGTGCAGATCCTAGTGATAGTCCCAGCATCGTTCAGAGGTGATTGCTCGGACCTCCTTCTTCTAGGAGATTTAAGGTAGTGCTGCTTGACAATCGCAGACCCTAAAGTCCACTTTCTATCTTTATCTACTGTTTATTGTACCAGACAATATTATATTTTTCATTCTGGACTTGTATTTAGTATTAATAGTGGCTCATGTACTTGTGACACCAGATTGTGGGGATTGTCTTAGACAACGATAGTTGTACTTCTATTATACGTTTATGCTATTTCACTCTTTTTATTATTATTGATGTATCTTAGTTGTTAAACTGTTTTAGTTGTGCTTTAGTTGTTACGCTAATATTGGCTTGACTATCAAGCGGCGGTTAGGTGCCATCATGATTACATAGTTGAACTGGTAATCGAGTATTTAACTATAGAGTTCTATTATAATTTCCCATGTATTTCGTATTTTCTATTCTAGTCGTGTATTGAATTTGACCATTAATAAAATTCTGAGTTCTTGTCTCGAAATTCTTATTTAAATCAAGGTATTGGAAATTTGACAGACATGGCAGAAAAAGCTTTATTTGAGGTTTTTGCAAAGACAATTCAGTCGGCTAAGGTTTAGATAGGGGCAAACTTTGATAAATTGGATAGGAAATTGGATAGATTCAACCGGCGACTGGACACAATCTTGAAAAATCTTGGAATTAATATTGATGCTGAAGTAAATTTGCCCAGCAATGATACTTTTACCGTGAAAACTCCAATCTTAGTGGAGGAAACGCTACTTGAGAAAGCAACAACTAATGGAGAAGATTCTTAAACCGAGATAAATGGGTCTAAAAATATTGGAGGGGACAACGAAGGGATGGGTCTAGATAAGAATATGAAAATAAATAGTACAAGAAATCTACATCCTTAGGTAACACTAGTCTTGTATCTTGTTTTTTGGCTGATTCATCAACCCTTCCCATTGCCAGCTCAAGGAGTTTGTGTCTGAATTCTAAAAATGGCTTGAGCGAGATAAGTAAAACAGATGACATTTTAAGCCATAAACTGAGGCTTCAGAAGTTGAAAATTTCAGTAGTAGGTGTGATTTTAATAATCTGGAGAGTGCTATTGGCATTATAGATGGGAAGAGAGAAGGGTAGGGTGAAATCTGATGCCAGAAGGATATTGAAAAGTTTTTCCTCAGAAGTGCATATTTTCATCCATTATCCTACTCAAATTAGTGGTTAAAGTTGTGGTTGTGAGTCACGGATAGAGAATCCTTTTGATAGTTTGTCAATCAAGAAGCTCATTGTCACGACCCAAAATCTAACTAGTCGTGATAGCACCTAATCCAACCCGTTAGGTAAGCCAATTAGCAACAATCCGACTCAAACGAGATTTACAGAGAAAAAAATGATGAAATAACTAAACTTTTATACAAAAATTCCAAGGATTGGTAGTATAGATCATGAGTTTCTAAGATTTAGAGTTTACAAAGTTGGTATGAAATAAATACATCATCTGTTTGAAATGTACATAAACAGATTTTTATAAATCTAAAGCTACCACGAACAAGAGGCAGCTACAACCGAAACGCAGGTACATCTTCAATTCCAGCTCCCGCTATACACAGCAACATCAGCTCCAAAAATCCGCACGCAAGGTGCAGAAGTGTAGTATGAGTATAACCGACCACATGTACTCAATAGGTAACAAACATAACCTTAGGTTGAAAGCAGTGACGAGCTTGGACAACGGTCAGAGTCCAACACCAACAGCCAAAAATAACTCGTAACAATATAATGAAAACAATACAGGTAATACTCATGATATGATGCTTAGCTCTATCACAGTCACGGAAAATAGGCATGCTTCTCAGATATAACAGTAAAAACCCAAATCTTTCACCGAAATCAACAGATAAAATATTTTATTTTCAGATAGCATGAGAAAAGTACATCTCTGTGCCTACATGTCAATGTGCATGTAATGTCATGAATGTCACAATACCGTACATCATGAGGAAATGCATCTCTATGCCTGCATGCCAAGTATGCATGTCAAATGTAATGCACCACAGTGATAAACTCGTGTGCTCATGCTCTCGGAGTATTCAACCTCACTCAGCACACTCAATCACACAGCACCTCCCAATCACTCAACACTCTCAATCACTCAGCACCTCCCAATCACTCGGCACTCGCACTCGGCACTCGCACTCATCGGTACCTGCGCTCACTGCTGGTATGTCAGACTCCGGAGGGGCGGATTGTGTCCAAGCACTAATATAGTCCAATCATGGCATGCTGCGGCGTGCAACCCGATCCCATCACGGATAGAGAGAATCCTTTTGATAGTTTGTCAATCAAGAAGCTCATATGCTAGGCCTACAATGGATTCTCTATTTTTTCATACTTCATTTTGTGTGAATCATCATACCACATCATCTTCTAGTGGAAAAAGGTTCGGCAGGTGAGTAGGGAATAACCATTTCGACATGTCGCTATTATAAAGGAAGTTATTGCTTTGTGATTGTATCCTCTGTGTCACAACAGAGTATTCCCAGAATAACAATCGACTTGAGTCCTCCAACTAGTGGTGTATTATTCCTAAAGCATTTTTGTATACGGTCGAAATCGAGCTCGCCTACGACATAGTAGGTCGGGCTCGGAACATGGCAATAAAGGACTGAACATCGACACCAAGTCTCACTGGGATAGAACCCGGGGTTGGAACGCCCGCCTTCGAGAATATCGAGTCCAAGCGAGCTCGAAGAAACATTGTTAGCATAACAGAAGACCGAAATATCCGTGACCGGTCAGATATTACGACCGGAATCTTGGCACGTATCAATGAGGAACTGGCAATCGGCAAAGAGATTTTTTACCTTTTATAGAGTTGTACCTAAAGTAGGACTCCTTTACTATATAAAAGGGGTCTGATAATTCATTTAACATATTGTAACACACATTCCAAAGCAATATATTATTATTTTTCTCTTTAAGCTATTGTTCTTCTATACCGTGATACCAATCAAAGTGCATCTGGCTCGAGGGTGGCTAACCTTCCGAGATTGAAACTGTGCAATTCGTGTGGTTTGAATTTACTTTATCATTGTTTATTTCAATTGCAACTTAATTTATCACTTTGTATCAAGTTAATCCTCATATCCTTAAAACCACTTATAAATTTAATTGTTATCCGATTTTGAGGGTAAACAGTTTGGCGCCCACAGAGGGGCTAAGGATAATAGTGGTTATTTGATACAAATTTCCATAACACACACTACTTTACACTTATTCTTTGAAGTGTCTCTAATTTCAAGTTAAAGCTCAAAATGTCAAACTCTCAATCAGCACCCCTACATGCTGACAATGAGACCGGCCATCACGGTAAAAATAACAACATAATACCCAGTGACGAGGTACCGCCCGTTGATCCCATCAGAATTCCGATCGCGGACCCGCTTGACGCTAATTCACATGTGGCTATCAAGGCAAACCTGCCTACCGATCCCGAGAATAGCATCCGTGGTGAAGCCCGATCGGTAGCTCAAAATACACAAAATATTGGAGGAGACGAGATCAATTTACGGATGATCTTCGAAATATTACAGGCTCAACATGCGGCGATAGCTCAGTTACAGATCCAAAACGACGCACCGAGCAGAATTGAGCCCGATCCATCCTGGGAAGTCACCCGCAGGGATGAACCGGTCGCACAGAGGTCGAATGAAAACGAATCGGGGACTAACCCCGAGATCATTAAGATGCTCGAGGAACTGACGAAATAGGAAAAATTAGGGGAGAAGAAAATCGAAGCTAATGACAAAAAGGTAGAAACCTACAATTCCAGGGTTGACCAAATCTCTGGCGCACCGCTGATATTGAAAGGCCTGGATTCCAAGAAGTACGTGCAAAAACCTTTTCCTCCGAGAGCGGCTCCGAAGCCGATCCCTAAAAAGTTCCGCATGCCCGAGATTCCTAAGTACAACGGAACAACCGACCCAAACAAGCATATTACCTCATACACATGTGGCATCAAAGGGAACGACTTGGAGGATGATGAGATCGAGTCTGTCCTTTTGAAAAGGTTTGGAGAGACCATGTCAAAAGGAGCTATGATATGGTATCACAACATACCTCCTAATTCTATTGGCTCATTTGCTATGCTTGCAGATTCTTTCGTGAAAGCACACGCCGGGGCTATCAAGGTCAAGACTAGGAAGTTGGACCTTTTCAAAAAAAATAAATAGAAGGATAATGAGATGCCCAGAGAGTTCGTGTCCCGATTTCAAATGGAACGGATGGACTTGCCACAGGTCGCTGATGATTGGGCTGTTCAGGCTTTCTCACAGCAGTTGAAACAAAAATTGGTGGAATATCCGGCTGTCACTTGGGCCAATGTCCTTAACCGGTATCAATCAAAAATCAGGGTCGAAGATGATCAGCATGGGGCCCCTTCCGGGTCCGTGTATCCTGTTAGAACCATCGACAGAGTCAAGAGAGACATCGATCGTGAATCGAGATCAAATAGGGATCGGTATCAACCGTACAATGGGGACCGAAGAAGCAGTGGGTCCAAACGAACTCTATGAGAAATGAAAGGAGAAGTGATCGAGGTCAGAGGAACTGGGGACTCATGAGCAAAACCAGCTTCGACAGGCCCGCCGGGCCTAAATAAGCGCCAAGATTATCAGAGATACCAAGTGGCCTAGTGTCACGACCCGAAATTTCACACCGGCGGGACCGTGATGGCGCCTAACATTTCACTTGCTAGGCAAGCCAACGTTAGAAAATCATTAAACCAGTTCCTTATTTCCATTCAGTAAATAACAATAATTAACTAAGATGAAATATGATAAGTGCAAAATATTATAAAACTGTATTAATTACTACCACCCGGATCTGGAGTCATAATTCACGAGCATTCTAGAATTTTCTACAAGTAATAGTCTGAAAGAAATACAACTGTCTGAATGAAAGAAACAGTAGGACAGAGAAGATAGACTGGGACTTCAAGGTCTGTGAACGCTGACAGATCTTTCTTGAGTCTCCGGACAACCCAATAGCAAAAATCTCGATCAACCCGAGTCGGTACCAAAATCTGCACAGAAAGTACAGAGTGCAGTATCAGTACAACCGACACTATATACCGGTAAGTGTCGAGCCTAACCTCGATGAAGTAGTGACGAGGCTAAGGCAAGGCACCTACAAATCAACCTGTACAATTTAACAGTGTATATACAAATTACAGAAATGAAGAACTAAATAGGAAATGTCGGGAGGGGAACATGCTGAGGGGAATACGAGATAAAGAAATATAGCAGAATGATAACCAAAGCAGTCAACATACCATGAATCAACAGGAATAGTGAATACAGTAAAGGAAAAATGCACGACATCACTCTTCATGCTTTTACTCTCAATCTCACCATAAAATCAATAGAAACGGCACGGTATCACCCTTCGTGCATTAACTCTCTTATCATGGCACGGCATCACCCTTCGTGCATTAACACTCACAATATGGCATGGCATCACCCTTCGTGCATTAACTCTCATAATATGGCACGACATCACCCTTCGTGCATTAACACTCTCCCTTACCATAATGCAATACATAAATAACAACAGGGAGATAGAATAACAAGTACAAACCTTACTTCAACATTTGGTTCCATAATATCAATCTCAACTTTGAAATAAAAACTCAATTATCACCAGAAAATCCGTAAACATGATAAGAACGATAAATTGAACAACACTAGTATAACACGTAGCAATTAGGCATAGGAAAGAGACAATATAAGAAAAATAGAGAAACATGGAAAACAGGTAAATTGGCGGCGCATAAGTACTTGTCACCTCACATATACGCCGCTCACATGAATTTCACTTAGCAAGTAATCTAAGGTTCCTAATTCCCTCAAGTCAGGGTTAGACACAACACTTACCTTGCTCCGAAGGCCACTTAATTCTCAATCACAGATTTTCCTTTAGAATTCACCTCCAAACCACTCGTATCTATTCAAAAATGACTCAATAGTGTCAAATATTGCTAAAGGAATCAATTATATTGCATAAATTAAATTTTCCAAATTTTCCTCCAAAAAGTAGAAAAATCGACTTTGGGCCCGCTTGATCAAAACCCAAGGTTCGGACCAAAATACATTTACCCATTCACCCCCGAGCCCGAATATATGATTAATTTTGGAATCCGACCTCAAATTGAGGTCTAAATCCTCAAATTTCCGAAATCCCTAGTTTCTACCCTAACCCTAATTCTACTATAAAAACTCTAGATTTTAGGTTGATAATTCAAGAAATATAATGGGTAATTGAAAGGAAATGGTTTAGAATCACTTACCAACACTTTGGGGAAGAAATGGTTCTTGAAAAATAGCCTCACACCGTTTGGTTTATGAGAAAAATGAATTTTTGGCTAAATCCCGTGTTTGGATTCTGTTAGTGCTGGGCAACAGTGTTCATCGCGTTCGCGAGAGCACTGTCGCATTTGAGAACAGTATAGGCTGCCAAGCCTTCGCGTTCGCGATACAATGTTCGCGTTCGCGTAGGCTAACCTCCACTGGACTTCGCTTTCGCGAGACATTGCTCGCGTTCGCGATGAAGAAAAGGCTGACTCCCCCCTCCCAGTACCTAACACTACGCGTTCGCGATGGGCTTGTCGCATTCGCGAAGGTTAATGCCCACATCGTTTCACGTTCGCGACCAAGCCTTTGCGTTCGCGAAGAAGAAATTCCGGCCTCATCATTTTACTCTTCGCGTTCGCGAGAGGACCTTCGCGAACGTGAAGAAGGATATGCCAGAAACCAGAATCTGCAGAAAACCAGATTTTCCAAAGTCCAAAACATCCCGTGGCCTATCCGAAACTCACCCGAACCATCGGGGCTCCAAACCAAACATGCACACAAGTCTAAAAACATCATACGAACTTGCTTGCACGATCAAATTGCCAAAATAACACTTAGAACTACGAATTTAGCACCAAATCAAATGAAATTCTCAAGAACACTTTAAAATATCTATCTTCTCAACTGGACGTCCGAATCACGTCAAATCAACTCCGTTTCTCACTAAATTTCACAGACAAGTCTTAAATATCATAATGAACCTATACCGATTCCAGACCTGGTACTCACAATACCAAACATCAATCAATTCTTAGAAATAATTAATTTTCATCAAAAATTCATAACATGAGCTAGGGACCTCCGAATTCAATTCCGGACATACGCCCAGATCCCATAATTCAATACGGACCCACCGGGACCGTCAAAATACGGATTCGGGCCCGTTTACAAAAAATATTGACCAAAGTCAAATAAAATTAACTTTTTAAAGCATAAATTCTTATTTCCGTCAATTTTCAACATAAAAGCTTTCCGGAAACATGCCCAGACTGCGCACGCAAATCAAGGAGGGTAAAAATGAGATTTTTAAGGCTTAAGAGCGTAGATTCGAGTTCTAACACATAAGATGACCTTTTGGGTCATCACACCTAGTCCTTTACAGTCCGATCCAGCCCAAAGGGATCCCAACCTAACATGCAAATATCATGGGACTCATGGCCACAGAATAGAAGACTGCCGACAATTAAGGGAAGAGGTGGCCCGACTGTTCAACAACGGGCATCTCTGAGAATTCTGAGTGATCGAGCCAAGAACCACTTCAGGAACAGGGATTCTAATAAGCAGACCAAGAAGGAAGAGCCTCAGCACGTCATTAACATGATCATCAGTGGAGTCGACATTCCCCAACCTCCGATGCTGAAACACACCAAAGTAACCATCACAAGGGAAAAATAGACTCGGGATTATGTACCGGAAGGAACCTTGTCTTTCAACGACGAAGACGATGAGGGGATCATGCAGCCCTACAATGACGCACTGGTAATATCGGTACTCATAAATAAATCTTGAATTAAGTGTGTGTTAATTGATCCAGGTAGCTCAGCCAATATCATCATATCGA
Organism: Nicotiana tabacum; assembly: GCF_000715075.1. NCBI lineage: Eukaryota > Viridiplantae > Streptophyta > Magnoliopsida > Solanales > Solanaceae > Nicotiana > Nicotiana tabacum. Next base: position 73,913,902 of record NC_134091.1, on the reverse strand, counting down.
GGGGCTGGAACAACTCGGCCTACAAGATCAGATCGTACCTGCGGTCCGAGTCCTGAACGAGTTCAACATGGCATGTGAGACCACTAAAAGGGAGATAACATTACCGGTGAACATCACTGGAATCATAAGGGAAGCCAAGTTCTATGTAATCAAAGAGGATATGAGATACAACACTCTGTTCGGGAGACCATGGATTCACAACATGAGGGCAATACCCTCGACACTGCACCAGGTGCTGAAATTCCAAATACCCAGAGGAGTCAAAACGGTTTGTGGGAAACAACCGGTCGCCAAGGAGATGGTCGCGGTCAATGAGTTGATCCTTGTATCCACACTCTCAACATCGAAGGATCCGAATCGGATGGTCAAAGACGGGGCCAAATAGCAATCACCGACACTAGCCTCGACAGGATCAGAGAAATGAGAGGTAGATGAGGACGACGACTATGGAGTCCCCAGATCTTTCATAGTCCTCGATGATTCTGATGCCACAAAATCAACGGTCGAGGAACTGGAACAAGTCGTACTAACCGAACACTTGCCCGATCAAAAGGTATACCTGGGCACGGGGTTAAGCCCCGAGCTCAGGAAAAAACTCATTCAATTTCTTATAGCTAATGAAGATTGTTTCTCTTGATCCCACCTTGATATGACAGATATCCCACCGGAGATAACCACTCACAAGCTAAGCTTGGACCCGAAGTTCCACCCGGTCAAGCAAAAGAGGAGACCCCAGTCCAAGGTCAAATATGATTTCATCAAGGACGAGATATCTAAACTCCTTAAAATAGGATCAATTCGGGAGGTTAAATATCCAGATTGGTTAGCAAACGTAGTGGTAGTCCCTAAAAAGGGAATACATTAAGAATGTGTGTATACTATAAGGATTTGAATAAGGCATGTCCCAAGGACTCCTTCCCTTTGCCCAACATCGATCGCATGATCGATGATACGGCCGGCCACGAGATCCTCAGGTTTCTCGGTGCCTACTCCGGGTACAATCGAATACGGATAAACCCAGGCGATCAGGAAAAAACCTCCTTCATCACTAAGTATGGCACATACTGCTATAACGTGATGCCATTCGGATTAAAAAATGCCGGTGCCACTTACCAACGTCTAGTAAACCGGATGTTCGAGGAATAAATAGAAAAATCAATAGAGGTTTACATTGATGATATGTTGGTTAAGTCCCTGCGAGCAGAGGACCATTTAAAACATTTGCAGGATACCTTCAGCATACTGAAGAAATATAATATGAAGTTAAACCCGGAGAAGTGTACGTTCGGAGTTGGATTAGGTAAATTCCTCGGATTCATGGTATCCAACTGGGGAATCAAGATCAACCCGACAAGATCAAAGCCATCAAAGATATCACTGTTGTGGACAAAGTGAAGGCCGTGCAAAGATTAACCGGACGCATAGCTGCCCTGGGGCGATTCATCTCGAGGTCCTCCAATAAGAGCCACCAATTCTTCTCACTATTGAAGAAGAATAACTTCTCATGGACCCCGGAGTGCCAACGGGCCTTGGAGGAACTCAAGCGGTATCTATCGAGCCTACCGCTGCTTCACACGCCAAAGACATACAAACAAATATACATGTACTTGGCTGTATCAGAGATAGCGGTAAGTGGAGTCCTGGTCCGGGAAGAGCAAGGTACACAATTTCCAATTTACTATGTTAGCAGGACTCTAGGTGAGGCTGAAACTAGGTACCCTCACCTAGAAAAATTGGCGCTCGCTTTGCTAAGCGTCTCAAGGAAGCTAAAACCATATTTTCAATGTCATCCTATATGTGTTGTGACTACTTACCCATTGCAAAATATAATTCATAAACCCGAGCTCTAGGGACGATTGGCTAAATGGGCCATGGAAATCAGCGGGTACGATATTAAATCTCAAATTTTGGCAGACTTCGTGGCCGACTTTAAGCCGGCCCTAATACCCGAGGTTGAAAGAGATTTGTTGGTGAACTCGAGGACGTCTTCGGGGATCTGGACCCTCTTTACGGACGACGCCTCGAATGCAAAAGGGTCCGTACTTGGCATCGTATTGAAGCCACCAACAGGCAATGTTGTTAGACAATCTATTAGGACTGTTAAATTGGCTAACAATGAGGCCGAATATGAGTCCATGATTGCAGGTCTCGAACTAGGTAAAAGCTTGGGGGCGGAGGTGATCGAAGCTAAGTGCGGGTCCCTCCTCGTGGTGAACCAAGTTATTGGGACGTTCGAGGTTAGAGAAGAATGAATGAAAAGGTACCTGGATAAGTTGCAGGTAACATTACATCGGTTCAAGGATTGGACTTTGCAACACGTACCTCGGGATCAAAACAGTGAGGCCAATGCCCTTGCTAACTTAGGATCGTCGGTCGAGGACGATGAGTTCAACTCGAGGGCGGTCGTACAACTCATGAGATCGGTAGTGGAAGGAGGCCACGCCGAGATAAACTCAATGAGCCTGACTTGGGACTGGATAAACAAATACATAGAATATCTAAAGGGAAAACTTCCCTCGGATCAAAAAAAGTCGAGGGCCCTGCGTACGAAGGCAGCCCGATTTAGCTTGCCCGAAGACGGAACCCTGTTCAGAAGAACATTCGATGTCCTACTCGTGATATGTCTAGGACCAGGAGATACCAAGTATGTTTTGAGGGCAATACACGAAGGCACCTGTGGAAATCATTCAGGCGCCGAATCATTGGTTCGAAAAGTAATCAGAGCTGGCTACTACTGTATCGATATGTAAAAGGACGCGAAGGAGTTTGTACGAAAATGTGATGAATGTCAAAGACATGATCCGATGATTCATCAACCCCGGGAGCTTCTGCATTCGGTTTTGTCACCATGGCCATTCATGAAGCGGGGAATGGACATCGTTGGCCCCCTTCTATGGGCACCCGGTAAGGCTCAATTTATATTGTTTATGACTAACTATTTTTCTAAGTGGGTGGAATCTCAGACATACGAGAAGGTCAGGGAAAAGGAAGTCATCGATTTTATCTGGGACCACATCATATGCCTGTTCGGAATGTCAACCGAGATCGTGTGCGACAACGGGAAAAAATTCATCGGCAACAAAGTAAGCAAGTTTCTCGAAGACCATAAGATCAAAAAGATCCTATCAATACCCTACCACCCTAGTGGGAACAGACAAGCATAATAGACCAAAAAAACCATACTCCAAAACCTCAAAAAGAGGTTAACTGACGCCAAAAGAAAATGGAAGAAAATCTTGCCCGAAGTCCTACGGGCATACCGTACGACCTCAAAGTCTAGTACCGGGGCCACCTCGTTCTCACTGGCTTACGGCGCCGAAGCTCTAATACCGGTCAAAGTCAGAGAACCAAGTCCTAGGTTCCGATATGCAATCAAGGAATCAAACAATGAGGCCATGAATACGAGCCTAGGGCTATTAGATAAAAGGCGTGAAAGTCCGGTTGGCCACCCAAAAATAGCGGATCCAGTGATATTACAATCGAAGGGCCAACCTTTGACACTTCAATATCAGGGACTTAGTGTTAAAGAAGGTGACACTAAGCACCCGAAACCCGAAAGAAGGGAAGCTGGAGCCGAACTGGGAAGGACCGTATCAAATTATCGAGATCACCGGAAAGAGATCGTATAAACTCGGAGCAATAAATGGTGAATGACTACCGAACAACTGGAACGTAACTCACTTGAAGCGATACTACTGATAAGGTATGACCCATTTCATTCTTTTTACTTATTTATATTTCGAACAAATACTTGCTGGCAACCGTCAAAGAACGGTATAATTTTTAAGCCTGAAAGCACGCGTTGCACTCTTTTTCCCTTGAATCGATTTTGTCTCATATGGGTTTTTCGGCAAGGTTTTTAACGAGGCAACAGTAAATTATGCTAACTTAGAATCGAACGCCAGCTACAAACTGGTATCGAAGATCACAAAAATAGTATTCGAGTCCTCTTTACGATCGGCCCCGAACACTGGGGGGCATTACCCTCGGATAATGACTTTAGCAAGGAAAGAAACTTTGCGATTGAATGGTCTCGGCTCGATCGATAGGATTTACTGTATGGGCTAAACGGTCGAATGAACCGTGCCCACATAGACTGCTTGAGCTCTAACATAAAGCTTATACGTATGTGTAATCGTATATATTACGCACAGAAATATAAGGAAGTCTCTACCTTTAAACATCTCGTCCCTTAAAAATTTTCTTTTCTTTCTGAATTTCCTACATTTGATCCCCTAAAGGTATCGAGCCCAAGAGATGCCTTTATCCGTGTACAAACGATCACTCCCACTCAGGAACTGCCGTCTAGAAACAAACTCGGACAGCCTGGGCTATCAGAGCCCGGGGGCACAAGACCTATTAGGCAGCGCCCGAAGCTTAAAGGCTACGGCTATCCCCACTCGGGGACTATTATCTTAGGCAAGTTCGGATAACTCGAGGTGACAAGCCCACTGGGCAACACCAAACTAAAAGGCTATGGCCATATTAAAATGGCTCGGAGACATCCGAGACCCGTAACAAAAAACAAGGACTTGAAAAAATTCTTAACCGGTTCTAAAGGCTACCCTCGACAAACAATAATAAGTACTTTAGGGAAAAGTTCTGGTCATACCGAACCCCCACGATGCCTTAAACAAAATAATGTTGAAGGCAAGGCCTGTTTGAGCCTCCGAACATGACCTAACTATTTCATGCTAAGGCATTTCGATCTTTGCAAACATAAAGAATAAAGCAAAGGAAAACAAAACTCAGAAATACTCGAAGGGAAAAGGAAGCCTTGTATTATATATACATATAGTCTTGACAAAAAAGTACAAAAATACAAAAAAAAAAAAAAAAAAAATTGTACAAGGCACTTAAACGGCCTGGTCTTCACCGGAGCCCGCCTCGTCGCCAGAGTCTTCAGAGTCTCCTCCACCCTCGGATCCGCTCGAAGCCTCAGAGCCTTCTTCATCCTCGGGATAAGCCAACTTCTTGTCCTCGGTATCAAGCAACTTAGCACTCTGGATTTCAACCGACAAGTCAAAATCCCGAGCATGAATCTCCTCGAGGGCCTCCCTTCGGGATTACCGCTTTGCATGCTCGACGATATCATTCGTTCGATTCTGGGTCGCCTTGGCATCGACCTTATATTAGGCCACTATCTCGTCGGCATCGACTTTAACCACCAAGACTACCGACTTGGCCGTTTCAAGCTCCTTGGCAAGATTTTCTCGATCAGAGACGGCCGCACTTAGCTGAGACTGGAGCTCCTCAATCTTTTTGGCCTGCACCTCGGCCTTTCCCTTTGCCGCTCAAAGATGGGTCTCAGTCGAAGTTAGCTGCGCCCGAGAAGTCTCCTTTTTCAAGGCCAAACGGTCCATCCTGCCTCTCCATTCGTCGGTCTCGGCCTTGACAATATTTATCTCAGATCGAAGTTGGTCGATCCGATCGATTTTCTGTTGGACCTGCGGATTTTGACCATTAGTCACCGAGTATAGCTCATCATCACTAACCTCAAATATTTTTACCTGCTCGACCAGGTCGGCATGCTCCTTCCGAGCCACCTCCAGCTCAGCTCGGAGGCTCTTAGCCTCCCCTTCACGCTGCTCGCTGAGAAGTTTGTAAGTATCTCTCTTCTCAGTGAGCCCTCGAACCTCGGCTTCAAGTTAGTTCAACTCATCCCAATATCGAAGAAATGTTTCATGATGAAGCACCGAGGCCTGCAGACACAAAGAAAAATGTTAGGATCATCTATAAATTATAGTCATCAAGAGATATTTGAAGTTACCCGATCTAGCGCCTGTTGTGCTTCATTGAACAGGCAGGGCGCATCTACCTCATTCATCTTATCTTGATATTCCTTGGTAACTAGATACCGAAGGTAGCTGGCCACCCCTACGGGGGAAGAGAGGACCTGGGCATTCTCCGAAACGGAGATTACGATCAACCGCTACCGGTTAGGATCCACACTCGGAGCTAGGAAACAGTTGATCAGTTTTGGGCTTGAGGAAGGCCCGCTTGTTCCCAAAGATGGACTTTTCTTTGGCACCTCCAAGTCAACCAATCCGGTGAAGTCCTGCATGGCGGTAGAATCCACGCCATCAAAAAAGCCGTGGAAGGGGTCGTCCGTTCCGTGGGACCCCTCGTTGGGATGTTCCTTCATTGTCTGAGCCTCGTTACACATGGACTCGGTAAAAGAGGGCGACTCGGTGATATCTATCACACCAATGTGCTTCATTTGGGGCATTTCCCACATCCCGGGAAGCTTCGGCCATGACCTCCTCATCGGCCTCCCTAACTTAAGGCATATCGGCCTCGCCTCTCTCCGGTTCGGAGGCCCCTTGCCCATCGAGTTGCGATGACATGCGGGCTATCAGATCGAAGGCTTCTCCTTCTTCTTCGAATTCATCCCTCAACCGATAGAGTGAATCCAAAGATGGTGCTCATGCGCTTTCTTTGGATTTGCGCACCAACCTTCTCCTTGGTTTCTTCTTCTCCGAGCTCGGAGAACTCGGAGCCCTCTTCCTTTTCTTCTCCTCACCCTGTCTTGAAGCAGGGGATTTGGCAGGGGAGTTCTCGCTGTCGGATGAAGGTCTCAGTGTGACGTCCTTGGATAAACCTGCAAAAGGAAATGAAACAAGTGAGAACTTAATGACACGAGAGGAACCCAAATATTATTTACTCGAGAAAGGAATCTCACCATGAGAACGGGCCTCCCACCGGCCCTTTGAAAGTTTGCGCCATGATTGCTCAGAATATGGCCTTTATAACACGATGCGCTCGACCCACTCCTTGAGTCGAGGGAATATATTCAGGACCCGAGCGACAGCTGCTCCACCATGAAGCACCTATAAGAAAGAAGGAAAAAAGCTTAAAATAAGATTTTGAAAATTAAATTTTACTTACGTGATATATTCCACTTCTCGGGGAACGGCATGCACTTAGCTGAGATCAAGTCTGAGGTCCTCACTCGGATAAAATGGCCTAGCTAGCCTCTATCCCGATCTTCATCAATACTCGAGAATGGGGCATTACTGGCCCGACGCGCGAGCTTGATCAGTCCCCCCCCCCCAAAAAGATTCGGGGACTGTATAGGCACATGATGTGGTTGACGATGAACGAGCATCCATCGATCTTGCTCATGAAGAATCGAAGAAGGATCATGATCCTCCAGAATGAGGGGTGAATTTGACCGAGGCATACCTCGTATCATTTGCAAAAGTCGATGATGACCGGATCCAATAGGCCCAGTGTAAAAGGATAAGTGTAAATATTTAAGTATCTCTCGACGTTGGTGGTGATGTCTTCATCGGGTTCGGGAACCACCACGTGTGTTTTAATCCAATTACAATCCTTTTTGACCATAGGTAGGACTTCTTCAGTAATCGGGCATATGTATCTCAAGACTTTCTAACACCGGCCTTGTACGGGGGAAGGTTTTTCAACCTTGAAATCGGCAGTTACCGAGCATCCTACAGGGATGAACATTTTCAATGGGGGTTCCGGTACTGGTTCCTCGACAGCAGTACGCGAAACGGTCTCCTCGGTAGCCGGCCGCAAGGTAGAAGGAGTTTCCTTTTGGGGAACGGTTTTTGAAGTCTTTTCTATTTCTTTGAAAATGGAGGAAAAATGAAGAAAAAGAGGAAGTTAAAGTAGTACACTTGATGGCTTGAGATGGAAATGAAAAATGGTTATTGCAAAGGATCTCAAATAACCAAAATATAACTGCTAGAAAGTATTAAAATTTCGAAGGTACGAGGGTAGAAGGTTTGAATGTAAAGTTGGAATGAACAAAAGAAAAGGTATTTATAGTATTTCAATGGCTGTTCACATCTAGTAATGGCCGACCGGCAGCTGACATGCATTTAATGTCATTAAGACTTGACTGACGAGACATTTCGTTTGTTTTGTCGTTTCTGTCGCGGGGTATCAAAGTAAGAACCGGAAGCTCATGTGGTTTCTCATTGTCTACTCTCCGAAAAATGAGGGGACTAATCTGTATACGGTCGAAATCGAGCTCGCCTATGACATGGTAGGTCAGGTTTGGAACATGGCAATAAAGGACTGAAGATCGACCCCAAGTACCATCGGGATAGAACCCAGGGTTGGAATGCCCTCATTCAAGAATATTGAGGTCGTGATCCCGGAATCGATCCTAGCCCCTAACGAGCTCGAAGAAAAATTGTTAGCATAATAGAAGACCGAAATATCCGTGACCGGTCGGATATTACGGCGGGAATCTCGGCACGTATCAATGAGGAACTGGCAATTGGCAAATCAAGAGATTTTTTACCTTTTATAGAATTGTACCTAAAGTAGGACTCCTCTACTATATAAAAGGGGTTATGATAATTCATTTAACATATTGTAACTCGCATTCCAAAGAAATACATTATTATTTTTCTCTTTAAGCTCTTGTTCTTTTTTACCGTGATACTGATCAAAGTGCATCTGGCTCGAGGGTGGCTAACCTTCCGAGATTGAAACTGTCCAATTCGTGTGGTTTGAATTTACTTTATCATTGTTTATTTCAATTGCAACTTAATTTATCACTTTGTATCAAGTTAATCCGCGTATCCTTAAAACCACTTACAAATTCAATTGTTATTCGATTTTGAGGGTAAACAATTTTAAGACTCCTAAAATTTTGACAGTAGACTACCAAATTGCTGATTACCAAAATGTGCTAAAGAGATCAAAAACCTTAGTGACATCTAAGGCGTTATGTACTGTCAAGAGCATTGATTTTGACATAGTGCAACTAGCTATACTTCTTGCTGGAACTAATATTATTATCATGGTTATAAGGGAGGTTGATAGTACAAAGAGATTGTTAGGTTTCGTGAATAGATGTGAATGGGAAATGGAAGAGGTACCTTTTGAATTGCACTTCTTCATCTCACCCTTTTCATTGTCTATAAATTTACAGGCTTAGCCTCAATTTCATACACAGAAAAATTTGAAAACTTCTCTCTTCTTTACATTGTTTACCCTCAAAATCAGATAACAATTAAATTTTTAAGTGATTTTAAGGATATGCGGATTAATTTGATACAAAATAATAAATTGAGTTAGAATGGACAAGTAAAGATACACTACATTCAAACCACACGAGGAGGATGATTCCAGCCTTAGTGAAGCATTCACCCTCGATCCGGGCTCACAGTAGACAATTTTGATGAACGAGAGAAAAAGCTTACAATAACAGTGGAAATAGTAGTATATTGCTTTGGAATGTGTGTTACAATGTGTCTAATGAATTATCAGACCCCCTTTATATAGTAGGAGAATACTACTCTAAGTACAATTCCATAAAAAGGTAAATAATCTTCTGTTTAACTGATTACCGGTTCTTCATTGATACGTGCCGAGATCCACGCCGTGATATCCGGCCGGTTGCGGATATTACGGCATTCTGTTGGTCGTGCTTGATTGCCCGACAATGTTCTCCAAAGTCTTTTAGGATTTGGATCGATCTCGAATCATAACCCTGATATTCTCAAGGGCAGGCATCGTGGCCCCGGATTCTGACTCGATGCGACCTTTGCTTCGATACCGATCCTTCACAATCATATCTCGAGCTCGTTTTATCCTATTGGAGGCCGGAGTGTATCATGAGCTCAGTTCCCCTCATTTCTCGGAGAGCAAGCTGGCGAGAAACGACAAGAGCACCCCGATTCCTTCTTCAATATGTCGTGACAGAAATGGCAAAAACCCTGAAACGTCTCGTCAGTCATGTCATAATGGCCTTAAATGCACGTCAGCCGTCGGTTGGCTGTTCTTGGATGTGTAGTGTTGTGAGGCCCCTATAAATACCTCCTCTTTTGTTCGTTTTTTTAACTTTACGTTCAAACCTCTACCCTCATGCCTTTAGAAATCCAGTACCCTCTTTTACACACTAACATTTTTACCTCCATTACTCAAGTACGTTGTAGAATTTTTACTCATCTTCTACTCAAGCCAACACATCTGAGCTGTCAACTTTCACCTTTTCTCTATCGTTTTTAAGTTTTTCCCATACAATAATGGCCAAAACCTCCAAATCTGTTCCCCAAAAGGTCGCTTCTACCTCCCAAACAACTGCCGGAACCAACGAAACCACTTCCAATGTGGTCGACCTCGGGAGATCCATTGCTAACATGGTTACCGATGAACCGACTCCTGAACCTCTCTTGAAGATGTTCATTCCTGGGGGGTTTTCGATCGATGACGACTTCAAGGTCGAGAAGCCCTCTTCGGTGCAGGGTCGGGGTGAGGAGGCATCGAGATATATTTGGTCGATCACTGAAGATGATCTTCCCTTAGTCTGAAAGGGGTGAAACTGGGCCGAAACGAACATAGTGGTACCCGACTCCGAGGAGGCCATTACCACCCACGTTGAGGGATACCTAAGAAACTACACTTATTCCTTTACGTTGGGCCCGGTGGATCCGGTCATTATAGACTTCTGTAAGAGGTATGAGGTATGTCTATACCAGATTCACCCATCATTATGGAGGATCGTAATCCTCCTTCGATTTTTTGTGAACAAGATCGACTCCTATCGGTTCACCATAGATCATCTGCTATATCTGTATAGTCCCCGAATCTTCTGGGGGGCACTGATAAAGCTCATGCGTCGGGCAAGTAAGGCCCCATTTCAAGCATCGATGAAGACCGAGATCGAGGTTGGCAGGGATGTTTTGTCCGGTTGAGGACCTCGGACTTGATTCCAGCCGAATCTAGGTCATTCCCTGATAAGTGGAATGCATCACGTAATTAAAACTTCTCTTTGAATTTTGATTTCATGCTCATCTCCCTTTTTCCTGGGTTAAAGGAATGGATCATAGGCATTGTCTCACAGATGCCTTATTCCGAGCGCTCGTGGCACAAACTTTAGAAGGGTCGTTGGGATGGCCGTTCTCATGGTAAGATCTTTTTCCAGAATAGGCTGTGCTAGGCTTCTTCTACTAGCACCACGTTCTTATTATTTTTTCTTTACTTCTCTTTTGTAGGTTTTCCTAAGACCGTCAAGCTTAGGCCATCGAATAGGGACGAAGACTTACCTGCTGATTCTTCTGCTTCAGGACAGTCCGGAGCCACAGCAGGGAAGAAGAAAAGAAAAAAGGCCCCGAGTTCCCTGAGCTCGGAGAAAAGAAAATGAGAAGGAGGTTGGTTCGTAAGCCAAAGGAAACCTCCAGCACCTGAGTGCTTGACTTGTAATCACTTCTTCGGCTTAGAGACGAGCTCGAGGAGGATAAAATCTTTGTGGCCCACGAGCTGTCTGCCCCTGAGGAACGGGTGGAAGCCGAGGGGGAAATGATGAAAGCTAATCCCCTTTAGTTTTGCGAGGCTGATGCCGAAGTGAGGGCTGAGAACTCTTGAGATGCCGGATTTGCCCCGCCCGGTGTTATAGATGTTTCTGGATTTCCTACATTCAAAGAATCAATGTTCAATGAAGCCCGAACGACAAAGAAGCGATCCCACGAGGGGGTCCTTGGAGCGAACGATCCCCTCCGAGGCTTTTTTGATGGTGTAGACTGATCTGCCCGGGAGGATTTCACCGGATTGGGTGACTTATAGGTGCCAAGGAAAAGTCTAGCCTCGGAGGTCCGCGGGTGGATATTGAGCCCGAGGTTGATCAATCGGTTTCCCGCTCCGAGCATGAATCCTGGTCAGAAGAGGTCTGTCGTTATCACAGTTCTGGAGGATGCCCGGATTGTTTCCGCCCCATAGGGATAGCTATTTACCTCCGGTGCCTGATAACCAAAGAAGACCAAGCAAAAATGAACAAGGTAGATGCACGATGCCTGTTCAACGAAGCACTACAGGCGCTAAACCGGGTAAGGTGTTACCAAACCTTTTTATTTTTCAACTTTAGTTTTTGATAATTCTAATATCTCATCTCATATTTGCAGGCCTCGGTGCTCCACCATGAAACCTTCCTCCGGTACCGGGATGAGCTGAGCCAACTTGAGGCCGAAGTCAAAGAGCTTGATGAGAAGAGAGGTATGTATAATCTTCTCAGCGAGCAACGTCAAGGAGAAGTCAAGAGCCTTGGAGATGAGTTGGATGTGGCTTAGAAAGAACACGCCGACTTGGTGGAACAGATAAAAATCTTTGAAATTAGTGATGATGAGCTAGATACAACGTCTAACAGTCAAAATCCACAGGTCCAGCAAAAGGTTGATCGGGTCGACCACCTCCGGGCTGAGATGGATGAGGTCAAGACCATGGCCGAAGAGTGGAAGGGCAAGATAGACCGATTGGCTTCGGAAAAGGATACTACCCGGGAGCAGTTGGCCTCGGCAGAGGCTCAACTTTGATCGGTGAAGGAAAAGGCTGAAACCCAATCCCAAAAAATTGAAGACCTCCAGTCTCAACTGGGCTCGGCCGTTGCCGCACGGGATACCCTTGCCAAGGAGCTTGAAGAAGTTAGCAAAGGAAATAACCAGGGCCGACGCTAAAGAGATGGTGGCCCAATACAAAGCTCATGCTGAGGCAGCCTAGGAACGCATAAAGGCTATTGTCGAATATGTGAGGTGGCAGTCTCGGAGGGAGGCTCTCGAGGAAGTTCATGCCCGGGGATTCGATTTATCGGCTGAGATCGAAAATGTTAAGAGGCTCGAGGTTGAGGCCAAGAAGTTAGTGTACCCCGAGGATGAGGAAGATTCCGAGGGTTTGGGTGGATTTGAGGACGGGGAAGACCCCGATGGCCTTGCTGATGAGGCGGGCTCCGGCGAAGATTAGGCTTCTTAGGTGCCTTATAGATTTTTCTTCATTTTTGTACTTTTATATTTTTTGTTGAGACTATTCGGCCTTTGTAAAGATTTGTGTATATATATAAGGCTCTTTTTTCCCTCTGACAATTTCCAAGTTTGTTCTTTTTTCCTTTTTTCTTTACGATTGCAAAGATGTCGAATGCCTTAGCATGTAATAATTAGGTCTTGTTCAGAGGTTCGAACAATGCTCGCTCTCGATATTATTTGTTTAAGACTCATGGGGGCTTGGTATGATCGGAAGCTTTCCTCGAAGTGTTTATTTAGAATTTTTTAGATTATAATTTTGTCGAGGGTAGCCTTTGAACCGATTTAGATATTTTGAAGGCTTATGTTTTTGTTACGGATCTCAGACGTCTCCGAGCCATTCTAGGACGGTCGTATCCTTTTTAGTTCCGGTGTTGCACAGCTTATTACCCCGAGTCATCCAGGCTTGCCCGAGACAACAGTCCCCGTATGGGGATGGCCGTAGTCTTTGAAGTTCAGGTACTGCCTAATAGGTTTTGTGCCCCCGGCCTTTGTAGCCCGAGCTGTATGGGCTTGCCCATGACGACAGTCCCCGAATGGGGATGGTCGTAGCCTTTAATGTTTGGGCCCTTCCTAATATGTTTTGTGCCCCCGGGCTTCGTAGCCCGAGCTGTCCAGGCTTGCCCATGATGACAGTCCCCGAGCAGGGGTGATCTCTTGGATTCGGACAGAGGTGGCCCTTGGGCCCGATGTCCTTATGGAACAAAATACAGTAGTTTTTAAGAGACAAAATATGTATCTACAAGTTAGAAACTTTCTTTTATTTATGTGCAACATACAAGATTACAAATGTGTACAAGCTTCATGTTATGGCTTACGTGGTCTATGTGGGCATGATTCCTTTGACCGTTTGGCCCTTACAACAAATCCTATCCACCAAGTCCAGACTTGTTTGAGCACGAAGTTTCCTTCCTTGCTAAAATCATTACCCAAGGGTGATGGTCCCCCAGTATTCGAGGCCGATCTTACAGAGGGCTCAGATACTGTTGATGTGAACCTTGATTCCGGTTCATAGTCGGTCTTCAATTCTAAATTAGCATGATCCACTGTTGCCTCATTAAAAACCTTGCCAGAAAACCCATTTGGGACAAAATCGGTCCAAGGCAAAAAGAGTGCAACGCGTGCTTTCAGGCCTAATAGTTGTATCATTCCTTGGCCGTTACCTGCAAGCATTAGTCCAATTCGTTATATATTTAAAGAAGAGTAATGAATGGGGTCGTACCTTAGTTGTAGTATCATTTTAAGTTGGTTATGTTCCAGTTGTTCGGTAGCCGCTCACCGTTTACCGTTTCGAGTTTGTACGATCCTTTGCCGTTGATCTTGATAATTTGAAATGGACCTTTCCAATTCGGTCCCAACTTCCATTCGTTCGGGTGCTTAGTGTCACCTTTCTTAACACCAAGTCCCCGACATTGAAGTGTCAAAGGTTGGCTCTCCGATTGTAATATCTTTCGATCCGTTGCTTTTGGGCGGCCAACCGGACGAGGGCGTCCTCACGCCTTTCGTCTAACAGTTCCAGGTTCGTACTCATGGTCTCGTTGTTTGACTCTTCGATCACATATCGGAACCTAAGACTCAGTTCTTCTACTTTGACCGGTATAAGAGCATCGGCACCGTAGACCAACGAGAATGGGGTGGCCCCGGTACTGGATTTTGAGGTCATACGATATGCCCATAGGACTTCGGGCAAGATTTCCTTCCATTTCCCTTTGGCGTCGGTCAACCATTTTTGAGGTTCTGGAGTACGGTTTTGTTTGTTGACTCTGCTTGCCTGTTTCCACTAGGGTGATAGGGCGTTGATAGGATCCTTTTGATATTATGGTCCTCAAAAAACTTGCTCACTTTGCTGCCGATGAACTGCTTCCCATTGTCGCACACGATCTCGACCGGCATTCCGAATCAGCATATTATGTGGTCCCATATGAAATCAATAACTTCCTTCTCCCTGACTTTCTCAAATGCCTGGGCTTTCACCAACTTAGAAAAATAATCAGTCATAAATAAGATAAATTGAGCCTTACCGGGCTCCCAAGGCAGGGGACCAACGATGTACATTCCCCATTTCATGAACGGCCAGGGTGACAAGAACGAATACATCAGTTCCCCGGGCTGATGGATCATCGGAGCATTTTCGCATGAACTCCTTTGCGTCTTTTTCCATATCGATCTAGTAGTAGCCGACTCCGATTATCTTCCGAACCAACGACTCAGTGCCCGAATGATTCCCCCAAGTGCCCTCGTGGACTTCCCTCAAAACATACTTGGTGTCTCCCGGTCCTAGACATATGGCGAGTGGACCATCGAATGTTCTTCTGAATAGGGTACCATCTTCGGACAAGCTGAACTAGGCCGCCTTCGTATGCAGAGCTCTCGATTCTTTAGGATCTGAGGGAAGTTTTCTGGTGTTCAGGTAATCTACGTATATGTTTCTCTTGTCCCAGGTTAAGCTTGTCGAGTTTATCTCGGCATGGCCTTCCTCTACTACCGATTTCATGAGTGGTACAACCGTTCTCGAGTTGAATTCATCATCGTCGACAGACGATCCCAAGTTAACAAGAGCATCGGCCTCGTTGTTTTGATCCCGAGGTGTACGTTGTAAAGTCCATTCCCTGAACCGATGTAACGTCACATGTAGCTTATCCAGGTATCTTCGCATTCGTTCCTCTTTGACTTCGAACGTTCCATTGACTTGGTTCACCACGAGGAGGGAATCACACTTAGCTTCCTTTACCTCGGCCCCCAGGCTATTAGCCAGTTCAAGACCTGCAATCATGGCCTCATACTCGGCCTCGTTATTAGTCAATTTTACTGTTCTAATAGATTGCCTAACTACATTACCCGTCGGTGGCTTCAACATGATTCCAAGCCTGGACCGTTTTGTGTTCGAGGAACCGTCCGTAAAGAGGGTACAGATTCCGGAAGAGGTCCCCGAGTTCAACAACAACTCCTTCTCGACCTCAGGAATGAGGGTCGGCGTGAAGTCAGCCACAAAGTCCGCCAAAGTTTGAGATTTGATGGGGGTTCAGGGTCGATATTCGAAATCGTACCCACTGATCTCCATGGCCCATTTGGCCAATCATCTCGAGAGCTCGGGTTTGTGCATTATTTTTCTTAAAGGGTAAATAGTCACAACACATATGGGATTGCATTGCAAGTACGGTTTTAGCTTCCTAGAGGCGCTTAGTAAAGCGAGCGCCAATTTTTCTAGGTGATGATACCTAGTTTCGGCCTCACCTAGAGTTTTGCTAACATAATAGATAGGAAATTGCATACCTTCCTCTTCCCGAACCAGGACTCCACTTACCGCTACCTCGAATACCGCTAAGAATAGGTACAACTATTCGTCTCCCTTCGGAGTATGAAGTAAAGGTGGGCTCGAGAGGTACCGCTTGAGTTCCTCCAAGGCTTATTGGCACTCTGGGGTCCATGAGAAGTTATTCTTCTTCTTCAACAGTGAGAAGAACCGATGGCTCTTGTCGGAGGACCTCGAGAGTAATCGACCCAAAGCGGCTATCTGCCCAGTTAACCTTTGAACGGCCTTGACATTGTCCACAACGGTGATGTCCTCGATGGCCTTGATCTTATCGGAATTAATCTCGATACCCCGGCTGGACAATATGAATTAGAGGAATTTTCTGGACCCGACTCTGAATGCACATTTCTCCGTTTCAGCTTTATATTATGTTTCTTCAATATGTTGAAAGTTTCCTGCAAATGTTTCAAATGGTCCTCTGCTCGTAGGGACTTAACTAACATATCGTCAATGGAAACCTCCATTGATTTTCCTATTTTCTCTTTGAACATCCGATTTTCTAGGCGTTGGTAAGTGGCACCGGCATTTTTAGCCTGAATGGCATTACGTTATAGCAGTAGGTACCGTATTTAGTGATGAAGGACATTTTTCCATGGTCGTCCGGGCCCATCCAAATTTGGTTGTACCCGGATTAAGCGTCGAGAAAACTGAGGATCTCGTGGCCGGCCATTACATCTATCATGCGATCGATGTTTGGCAAAGGGAAAGAGTCCTTGGGGCATGCCTTGTTTAAGTCTTTATAGTCTACACATATTCTTAATTTATTCCCTTTTTTAGGGACTACTACTATGTTTGCTAACCCATTCGGGTACTTAACCTCCCGGATGGACCCTATTTTAAGGAGTTTAGATACCTCGTCCTTGATGAAGGCATGCTTGACTTCGGACTGAGGCCTCCTTTTCTGCTTGACCGGATGTAATTTTGGATCTAGGCTTAGCTTGTGAGTAGTTATCTCCGGCGGAATCCCTATCATATCGAAGAGGGAACAAGCGAGACAATCTATGTTAGCTATAAGGAATTGAATGAGTTTATTCCTGAGCTCGGGACTTAACCCCGTGCCCAGGTATATTTTACGATCGGGCAGGCGTTCGATCAATATGACTTGCTCCAGTTCTTCGACCGTTGATTTGGTGGCGTCGGAATCATCGGGGACTATGAAAGACCTAGGAACTCCGTAGTCGTCGTCCTTACCCGTCCCCTGCTTTTTCGGTTCGATCGAGGCTGGTGTCGGTAATTGCTATTTGGTTTCCTCTCTGGCAACCAGACTTATACCCTTCGATGTCAAAAGTGCGGATACCAGGATCACCTCATCGACCGCGAACATCTCCTTTGCGGCCGGTTGTTCTCCGTAAACTTTTTTAATCCCTCCTGGCATCGGGAATTTCAACACTCGGTGTAGCGTCGAGGGCACTGCCCTCATGTTGTGAATCCATGGTCTCCCGAATAGAGCATTGTACCTTATGTCTCCTTCGATCATGTAGAACTTTGTTTCCCGAATGGTTCCGGCGGTGTTCATCGGTAATGTTATCTCCCCTTAGTAGTCTCACATGCCATGTTGAATACGTTTAGAACTCTGACTGTAGGCACGATTTGGTCTTGTAGACCTAGTTGTTCCATGACCCTCTATCTAATGATATTGGCCGAGCTACCTATATCAATTAATACATGCTTAACTCGATATTTATTTATGAGTACAAATATTACTAGTGCATCGTTGTGGGGCTGCACGATGCCTTCAACATCCTCATCGTTGAAAGACAAGGTTCCTTCTAGTACGTAATCCCGAGTTCGTTTTTCCCTCGTGATGGATACTTCAGTGCACTTTAACATCGGCCCCTGGGGAACGTCGACCCCACTGATGATCATGTTAATGACGTGCTGAGGCTCCTCCTGCTCGATCTGCTTACTAGAATCTCTATTTCTGAAATAATTTTTGGCTCGATCACTCAGAAATTCCCGCAGATGTCCATTGCTGAACAACTAAGCTACTTCCTCTCTCAATTGACGACAATCTTCTGTTCTGTGGCCGTGAGTGCCCTTTGGGCTGGATCGGATTGTAGAGGTCGAGACCACTTGGTATCTTTGATGCGTCCGATGGCACTTCCTTAGGCCTGATGGGCCTATCGAAACCGTTTTTGCTCATGAGTCCTCGATTATTTTGACCTCGATTGCTTTTCCTTTCACTCATCACAGGGTTTCGTCCAGACCTGTTACCCCTACGATCACCATTGTATGGTTGATACTGATCTCTACTTGACCTTGGTTCACGGTCAATGTCTCTTTTGGATCTGTCACTAGC
Source organism: Nicotiana tabacum (assembly GCF_000715075.1). Lineage (NCBI taxonomy): Eukaryota > Viridiplantae > Streptophyta > Magnoliopsida > Solanales > Solanaceae > Nicotiana > Nicotiana tabacum. The sequence goes on along the minus strand of NC_134091.1, from coordinate 73,895,523 downwards.
TCGGACGGGATAAAAAGACCCAGAAGGGGCCCCAAGCTGATAATCTTTGACCCTAAATTTTGATTGATACTGGTTATGCACATCGGCCCAAGTTACAGCCGGATATTCTACCAGATTTTGCTTCAACTACTGCGAAACTAATGAGCTTCGAGTATTAAGTCCTTGGGCGTAGGCCTGAACGACCCAATCGTCCGCCACCGGCGGCAGGTCCATCCGTTCCATTTGAGATCTTTACACGAAATCCCTGAGCATCTCATTATCTCTTTGCTTTACCTTGAAAAAGTCTGACTTCCTGGTCTCGATCTTGATGGCTTCGGCGTGCGCTTTTACAAAAGCATCTACAAGCATATCAAATGAGTCAATAAAATTGGGGGGTAAGTTGTGATACCATATCATAGCTCCTTTTGACAAGGTCTCTCCGAACTTTTTCAGCAGGATAGATTCAATCTCATCATCTTCCAAGTCGTTCCCCTTGATGGCGCACGTGTATGAGGTCACATGTTCATTTGGATCAGTTATTCCGTTGTACTTAGGAATTTCAGGCATATGGAACTTCTTTGGGATCGGCTTCGGAGCTGCGCTCGGAGGAAAAGGTTTTTGAACAAACTTTTTGGAATCTAGGCCTTTCAGTATCGGTGGTGCTCCGGGGATATGGTCGACCCTGGAGTTGTAGATCTCGACCTTCTTGTCGTTGGCTTCGATTTTCTTTTATCTCATTTCTACCCGTTTTGTCAATTCCTCGAGCATCTTTTTTATCTCAGGATTGGTCCCGGGTTCAACTTCATTTGGCCTATTTGTGGATGGTTCATGAGTGTTTTCCCGGGATGGTTCGGGCTCAACTTTACTGGGAGCGCGGCTTTGGTTATGCAATTGGGCTATCGCTGCCTGCTGAGCCTGCAATATTTCGAATATCACCCGCAAGTTGATCCCATTTCCTTCACCGTTATGTGTATTTCAGGCTACCGATCGGACTCCCCCGCAGACGCTGTCCTCAAGATCGGTAGGCAAATTCGCGTTAATGGCCACATGTGAGTTGGCGTCGATTGGGTCCGCAACCGGAATTCTATTGGGATCGGCAGGGGGCACCTATTACCGAACACCATATTGTTGTTCTCGCCATTGTGGCCAGACTCAACATCCATGTTTAGAGGGGCAAATTGACAGTTCGACATTTTAAACTTAGACCTGAAATCAAAGACACTTCAAAGAACAAGTGTGAAGTTGGGTGTGTTATGGAAATTTGTATCAAATTGCCACTATTATCCTTAGCTCCACAGTGGGTGCCAAACTGTTTACCCTCAAAATCGGATAATAATTAAATTTGTAAGTGATTTTAAGGATATGCGAATTAATTTGATACAAAATTATAAATTGATTTAGAATGGACAAGTAACGATACACTAAATCCAAACCACGCGCGGAGGATGATTCCAGGCTTAGTGAAACATTCACCCTTAATTCGGGCTCACAGTGGACAATTTTGATGAACGAGAGAAAAAGCTTACAATAACAGTGAAAATAGTAGTATGTTGCTTTGGAATGCATGTTACAATGTGTCTAATGAATTATCAGACCCCCCTTTATATAGTAGGGGAATCCTACTCTAAGTACAATTCCATAAAAGGTAAAAAAATCTTCTGTTTAACTGATTGTCGGTTCTTCATCAATACGTGCCGAGATCCACGCCGTGATATCCGACCGGTCGCGGATATTACGGCCTTCTATTGGTCGTTCTTGATTACCCGACAATGTTCTCTGAAGTCTTTCAGGATTTGGATCGATCTCGAATCATAGCCCTGGTATTCTCGAGGGCAAGCATCGTGCCCCCGGATTCTGACTCGATGAGACCTTTGCTTCGATTCCGATACTTCGCAATCATATCTCGAGCTCGTTTTATCTTATTGGAGGCCGGAGTGTATCATGAGCTCGGTTTTTACCCGTATACATACATTATTGCATTATTTTTTCAAATAAATAGAAGTGTCCAGTGTGATTTGGTCCGTTTATTGAGTTCGTTGAAGTTCTGTGATTTGTAGTGCTGCTATCACAAAATAGTTATTCTGTTTTATCCTTTGAGGAATTAATCCAAAAACCTTGGGCAACAGAGAGGGGATTAAATTCCTTAAGGACACACAAGCAACTTGTGGAAATTATTTTCTATTTTGTTTATTGAACTAACGTTTCTTTGTTTCTTTGATTATCTGATTTTGAACACAATTTACTAACAATCTTAAGGAATTTAAATTATTGTCATTTGTCTGCCATATATTAAGAGAAAATGGAGAAGCGATTTGTGTCCTCGGCGGAATCGGAGTGTTGTATTCGCGGTTACTTGTTGTATTTTCACGCAAGTTGTCGCCATACTAATTTACTGCCAGTTATTGGGCCATATGATCATGTAGTGGCATGAAAACAATTTGCTAACAGAAGTGATTGGTATCACTCAAATTGGTGTGGAAAGACAAAAGTCGATCATCATATGTATGAAAAACTTTTAAGTTTGTGGAATTCTGAGCATTCTCAAGTATACCAACTACTGTTTTTGAAGTCCTCGGGTATTCAACAGAGTGCCAAAAGGTTTTGTTTCAAGAATTATTTGATGAAGTTGATTGATTTTACTTGACAAACAGTAAAAGAATGGTGAAAACTATTTACTGTTGTGAAAAACGAATAACTTGATGAATTCTATCGTTGTATTCGCTGTTATTTTAATATTTTGAAAAGTGCGATATATTTGACCATGATGGTTGAGACATGGAGAAAGCAGTGGAGATTAACTGAAATTGCGGCTCTGTTCCATCTCGTGAAACTTCTCGTTATGTGATACTCAGAGACGGGGAAGGGACTTTCAACTTTGGAACAAGTCCCTGAATGTGCAGAGAAGGAAAGAAATGTGGTAATAGAAATTGTTTTATTCAGTACATAAAGATCGAAAAAGATGTCAGAGGAAACGTTTGTTTCCGGATCAATATTTCAAGGAAAATTTATCCATTTTGGTTAAGGACTTGATCTTGAGAACAACAAGACAAACAAGTATTTGGACCAAACAACGCGGCTGATCGTTGCATTTTCTCAAAGTTGAATTGAAAAAAAAAACTGAAGAGTAAAGTCAACTTGAGAAAAATGAATAAAGAAGAAAGCGACAATAAATTCAGATAATGATTACGAACCGATTTTTTAAATCCAGAAATTTGTGAGGTGCGAATCCTGTTTGGAAGGATGTTTGTTTTGAGTCAGCAATGCAACTCAAAGATATCTACCCTAGAGTGCCATTTGACCGATAAAAAGTTGTCTTAAAATGTGTCAAATGACATGGTTTTTCGGCCATTGCTTGGAGTGATCGAAACTGTTTGGCGATAAATCGGGTTCTAAATTTCTTTACTTTACTCATCTTAAATTATTTTTCTATTCTTTGTAATTTGTGGTGCATACGCTCCTCAGGTAGGTTTGAACTAGGAGGTCAAGAAGCGATTCTGGGAGGATTTGGACGAGATGGTGCGTAGTATCCCGCACACAGAGAAGCTGTTCATTGGCGGAGATTTCAATGGCCATATTGGGGCTAGTGCTAGGGGTTATGATGATGTGCATGGCGGGTTCGGTTTTGGGGATAAGAATGAGCGAGGTAATTCACTATTGGATGTTGGATAGCTAACTCGAGTTTTCCGAAGAGGGAAGAGCACCTGGTCACTTTCCGGAATTCAATGGGCAAGACTCAGATTGATTATCTTCTCTGCAGGAAATGCGATAAAGGTCTGCGCACTGATTGCAAGGTCATCCCAAGTGAGCACCTCACGACCCTACATAGGCTCCTAGTTATGGATCTGGAGATCAAGAGGAGTAGGAAGAAAAGGACGGTGTACAAGCAACCTAAGATCAAGTGGGGTAACTTGATCAAGGACAAAGCTCAGGAGTTAGGAGAGAAGTTGTTGGTTATGAGGGCTTGGGTGAGTAGGGGGGACGCGTCTAGTATATGGTTCACGACTGCGAATTGCATTAGGGTTGCTGCTAGAGAGGTGTTAGGGTTCACGAAGGGCTCTCCCGGGGGTCATAGAGGGGACTGGTGGTGGAATGGAGAGGTCCAAGGTAAAGTGGAAACTAAGAAAGCTGCTTATTTGAAGCTAGTAGAGAGTACAAACGAGGAGGAAAAAAGGTCTTATCGGGAGTGTTACAGAAAGGCAAAAAAAGAGGCAAAGTTAGCAGTTACGACGGCTAAAAATGCGGCGTTTGCTCATTTGTACGAGGACCTCGGGGGTAAAGGTGGGGACAAGAAGTTGTACCGGTTGGCCAAGGTGAGGGAGAGAAAGGCCCGTGACTTAGACCAAGTCAAGTGCATCAAGGATGAGGATGGCAAATTATTGATGGACGAGGAACTTATTAGGAGAAGATGACAGACATACTTTCATAAACTGTTGAATGAGGAGGGGGATAGACGCATTGTGCTGGGTGAGTTGGAGCACTCCGAGAGCCGGCGGGATTCTGGGTACTGTAGGCGGATTACGGTAGAAGAGGTGGAAGGTGCGATCCGTAAGATGTACAGGGACAGAGTGACGGGGCCAGACGAAATCCCGGTGGAATTCTGGAAGAGCGCGGGACGAGCAAGTTTAGAGTGGCTTACTGGGCTGTTTAATATTATTTTTAAGACGAAGAAGATGCCCGAAGAATGGAGGTGGAGCACGATGGTTCCGCTTTACAAGAATAAGGGTGATATCCAAAATTGCAACAATTATACGGGTATCAAGCTGTTGAGTCACACTATGAAGGTTTGGGAGAGGGTGGTGGAGGCCAGGGTGAGGAGGTGTGTGTCTATTTCCGAGATTCAGTTTGGATTCATGCCGGGGCGTTCGACTACAGAAGCGATTCATCTGGTTAGGAGATTAGTGGAGCAGTATAGGGAGAGGAAGAAGAACTTGCATATGGTATTTATTGACCTTGAGTAAGCGTTCGATAAAGTTCCGGGGGAGGTTCTGTGGAGGTGTTTGGAGGCTAGTGGCGTTTCGGTAGCGTACATTAGGGTGATTAAGGATATGTATGATGATACTAAGACTCGGGTGAGGATTGTGGGTGGGGACTCGGAACATTTCCCTGTGGTGATGGGGTTGTGCCAGGGATCGGCTCTTCGCCCGTTTTTATTTTCCTTAGCGATGGATGTACTGTCGGGACACATCCAATAGGAGGTACCTTGGTGCATGCTATTTGCTGATGATATACTGTTGATTAACGAGATGCGAAGCGGAGTTAACGCAAGGTTGGATGTTTGGAGATAGACCTTGGAGTGTAAAGGTTTCAAATTGAGTAGAACTAAAACAGAATACTTGGAGTGAAAATTCTGTGACGGGACCCATGAAGCAGATGTAGAGGTAAAGCTTGATGCTCAAGTTATCCCCAAGAGAGCGAGTTTTAAGTATCTCGGGTCTATTATCCAAGGTAACAGGGAGATTGACGAAGATGTCGCACATCGCATTGGAGCGGTATAGATGAAGTGGAGGCTCGCTTCCAGTGTTTTATGTGATAAGAACGTGCCGCTAAGACTTAAGGGCAAGTTTTATAGAGTGGTGGTTCGACCGGTTATGCTGTATGGAGCTGAGTGTTGGCCAGTCAAGAACTCCCACATCCAGAAGATGAAAGTAGCAGAGATAAGGATGTTGAGATAGATGTGTGGGCGTACCAGGAGAGATAAGTTTAATAATGAAGTTATCCGAGACGGAGTGGGAGTAGCCTCCGTGGAGGACAAGATGCAGGAGTCGAGGCTGAGATGGTTCAGACATGTTAAGAGAAGAAGCATTGATGCCCCTGTTAAGAGGTGTGAGAGATTGTCCATGGCGAGTTTGAGAAGAGGTCGAGGTAGGCCTAAGAAGTACTGGGGAGAGGTGATTAGACAGGACATGGCACTGCTTCAGCTTACTGAGGACATGACCCTTGATAGGAAGGTGTGGAGGTCGAGGATTAAGGTAAAAGGTTAGTGGGTAGTTTTTAGTTGCTCACCGATAGTCTTAGTAGCAAGCTTGTCCCTTCATATTCTTAGATTTTTATTATGTTATGGGGTTTGTTTGCCTCAGGTATTGTATCTCTTGTTGCTAGTATTTGGTACTACTCATCCTTTATATCTCCCTTTTTCTTTATTCTTCCCCCTATCTTCCTTTCTTGCTATCCACTTCTTCTTATTACCCTTCCTGAGCCGAAGAAACAGCCTCTCTACCTTTTAGGTAGGGGTAAGGTCTGCGTGAAGACTACCCTTCCCAAACCCCACCTGGTGGGAACATACTGGGTTTGTTGTTATTATTGTTGTTGTTGTAACGATCCGACCAGTAATTTTGAGCTCTAACTCATCGTTCAGTGGTTTGAGGCCTTGAGTAGCATCACTTCATATTTTATGACTTGTATGCATAGTCGAAATTAAATTTCAGGAAGTTCGGAGTTGATTCGGAAGGAAAATTCTCAATTCGAAAGCGTTAAGTTGGAAGAGCTAACCAAGATTTGATGTTTGAGTAAACGAACTCGGAATCAGGATTTGAAGGTTCCAATAGTTTCGAATGATGATTTGGGACTTGGGCATATGTTCAGGTTGAGTATCGGGTGGTCCGGAAGTATTTCGGCGCTTATTGTTGAAAGTTGACATTTTGAAAGTTTTAGAATTTCCCAAATTTGATTTGAAGTTGACTTTGGCGTTATAGATGTCCGTTTGGGATTCCAAGCCTTGAAATAGGTTCGTATCATGATTTATGACTTGTACGCAAACTTTGGCGTCATTCCGGAATGTTTAAGTATGATTCAGACATGTTCATCAAAGTTTGAATGTTTGAAAGCTGAAAGAAGGATTTTTATTGTCGATTCGTGGTTTTGATATTATTCGTGGCGTTTTGAGCCTTTGGATAAGATTGGTTAATGTGTTGGGACTTGTTGGCGTGATTGGACAGGGTACCGGGGGCCTCGGATGTGATTTGGGGTGGTTTCAAACCATTTCATCTTGTCTTGAAACTGCTAGTTTCTGGTGTCAGATTTGTTCATCGCAATCACAATGATAGGCTAGCGATCGCGTAGTGTTGATTAGGAGCTGGGTGAAGTTGTTCTTCGCGATCGCATATGGGGGCTTGCGATCGCATTTGCATGGAAGGAGTCACGAACGCGATGTGTTAGCAAGGTGGCCTCAGTTTGGAAGGCCGTTCTTCGCGATCACACGGATTTGTTTGCTATAGCGTAAGGTGTTGGTCTGAGGCATGAAGGTTTGGCCTTAGAGTTCGCGGAGCTAGTCTCGCGTTCGCGTAGGTTGTTCAGGCAAAGGTTCGCGATCGCTTTTCATTGGTCGTGTTCGCGTAGAAGCAATCTGGGGCAAGGCTGAATTAGCCTTCGCGATCGCGAGGGTACTTCCGCAATCGCGAAGAGGAAGGACCTGGGCGGACTTGATTTTTATACGGAATTTGGTTCATTTCTCTCTCATTTTCACTTGGTCGGGCGATATTTGGAGTTCTTGGAGGGGAGATTTCATCATCCATTAGGAGGTAAGTTATTCCCACTTGTTGTAAGTTAAATAGATGAGTTATATATGGATTCAAACATTAAAATTTGTAGAAATTGTGGGATTTTGGAAGAAAAACTAAAATTTGATATTTTTGGATTTTGACAACGAAATTGGACATGGAATTGGGAATAAATTATATATTTGAGTTTGTAATGTTATGGGTAATGTTTATTTTCGAAAACTTTCGGAATCCAGGCACCTGGACTCGAGGGTTGACTTTGTTGACTTTTCGAGCGGAGTTTGGAATTGTTATAAATTGATTAATTATGAGTGTTGGAGAATATTTTTATTGGTTTGCATGATTGTTTGACTAGTTTTGGATTGATGGCCATTGGTTTGAGGTCCTAGAGAGGCGTTGGAGCCGGTTATGAAACTTTGGAGCGAGGTAAGTCTCCTGTCTAACCTTGTAAGGGAGAATTTACCCCGTAGGTGCTATATTTATTACATGCTACATGTTGTGAGAGCTACGCACGTATGAGGTGAAGAGTGTCCGTGCGTATGTTAGAATTCCTGATTATGTCTGGGTAGACTTAGATTCACGCCATGCTTTAATTGTACTGTTTGAGTTATTTTTTCCTGTTTAATTACTTTATTCGTATTATGAACTGAGACTAGACTCGCGTAGACTAATGGACTCGCTATTTTAGATATTTGATGAGCTACTTGATTAGCCGTAGAAATTGTACTTCTGTTACGAATTTCTCCCGCATTGTGCGTATTCATCGGAAAGTTTTTCTTGAATTCCATAACTCACATATATATATATATGTGAGTTGGGACAAAGACTCATAAAAGCTTCATACTTATGGAATCGGGTCGTTCGCCTCAGCAGGATATTATAACACACTCTTATGGGATCTGGTCGTTCACCCTCGACAGTATCACGTATCATATTCTTATGGGATCAGGCCGTTTACCTCGGCAGTTCTATGAAACACTCCTATGGGAACGGGAAGCTCGCCTTGGCAGAATCATGAGAAATACTTGATAAGGAGTCCGCATTCTCAAGAGTTTCCTGACTTTAGATGTGACCGTTGATTTGGCATTGACTATTACGTATTCCATTTTAGGAGGTATTCGATAATTGAGGACTTTGTGTTCATTGTTCAGTTATAGACCGTATTATTTGCATATATCTGTACTCATTGTTTACTTACCATGTTTCATACTTGTCTTTTTTATTATATTTGATTTACTGGACCACTAGTAAGTATCAATATCGACACCTCGTCACTAGCTTTTCGGAGTTAGGCTAGATACTTACTAAGTATGCGTTGATTTATGTACTCATGCTGCACTTCTGCACTAAATGTGCAGGATCTGACAGGTTCATTTGATGGTCATTTGGGCGCGTAGGCGCAACTGCTGAGGGGACTTTATGGTGAGCTGCATTCCATGCTACGATTCGTAGCACACAAAGTCTGCATCATAATTATTTACTTTATCTTGTCTATCTTGTATCCCAGACGGATGTTGTATTGTTATTATATTTCCTAGTAGATGCTCATGCACTTGTGACACTGGTTTTTGGGATGTTCTAGAATTTGTTTGTGGTTTTCTTTACATTGACACACTTTTACTTTATATTTTAAATTAAATTATACATATCTACGATTTTTAATGCATTGATTTCTCTATCTAATAAGATTCATGAATTCAAGCATAATAAAATGAATAATTAAGTTGGTAGTTTACTGTTGGCTTGCCTAATGACGACGTTGGGCGCCATCACGACCTACAGTTGGTTTTGGGTCATAACAGCTTGGTATCAGAGCACTAGGTTCACTTAAGTCTCACAAGTCATGAGTAAGTCTAGTAGAGTTTTGCGGATCGGTACAGAGACGTCTGTACTTATCTTTGAGAGGCTACATGACTGTTAGGAGAGATTTCCTTCCCTGATTCCTCGTCATGCGATTTGATTTCGTTGAAGCTTATGCCTTCGATTCCTTCCTACTCATTCGTATGCGACGTCAGGCATTTGTTATCAGTTGAGCACCGACGAGTAGATGCTACAGATGCGTTGCAGGATGCTTTTCCCTGTGAATGCGGGCAGACCATTATCGTCACCTTGTGGAGGAGTTTTCTGCCATTTCAGCCCAGTGTTGGTGTTACCTACGGTTGAGATTTGATATTTCCGAATTTGGTGGAATTCTTGTTAACATTGTGGTGTCGCCGTTCTTGATTGAATGCATTGAGGCTCATCGGCATGTTGGCCTTCATTTGTTTGCCTCTGGGCACGGTGGTGTGAGATGGAACCTAAGAGGAAGTTATCAGAGATGGCTATGTGTTGCGACTTCAGGATCGAATCGGCGTTTCCAGTGTTGATGGTTCGAGGGAGATGATCCCTGAGGTGGTTTCTATGCTTAGGAATTTTGAAGGTGACTAGAAGGGCTTGATTGGAATGTAGGACAATGTGAGTATTCGATCATTATGCAATATGGCTTCGAGTTTCAAACATATTGTTGGACATTCGGGTGATGTTAATGAATGAAAGGATTCTTACGACCGGCGGATCAATGTGGAACCAGGGAGATTAATTGATTTCATGATGGATAAAATTATAGCAATGACGTTGGAGGAGGTCGATATGATGTTACACAGGTGGGCTATCTTCTGTTAGTAGGTTAGCGGTTGTGTAGTTTTGATGAGGTTCCTACGAAGAGTTCTAATTTCTGCCTAACATGAGATGCATGTATTGTGATGTTAGCTTGGGTCGCTTAAAGAAGACGGTATGACCCCTAGGAGGTTGAGCGTGTGATGGTGGCTGATAATTCGGGATGTGTTATGATTGGTGCAATAACAGCTTGCGAGAAGTTGGCCGACTAACGGTGTGGGATCATGGTAACTGGGAAAAAGTTATTGTGGGGTCTGGATCTATATGATTGTAGCATAAAGCTAAGTGGGGGAGCCCACTATCTACGATTAGGTCGCGTGGTTGTGTGCATGTGCAGTTTCTAGTTATCGGTGCATTGGTGGATTAGTTATGACAAAGAGGAGAAAAACATCTAGGGTATTTTGGGCAAGGAATTTGATGTATATGTGCTATATTTCACCTTATCGATTCATGTGCAGATGTTGGGGATGACTCATAATTTATGCTTCTTATGGATGTGATGTGCAAGGAAAAGAATTCATCTAATTGCTTCTTCGGATGTGTTCATGTGCTAGCAGAGCACTAGTTTTAGTTATATACTAGGGACCAGGTTAGAGTGGGTGACTCTCAAAAATGGTACTAGTGGATTCGAGATTTAAGGTGTGGTGCTTAAGGATTTTCGGGCTCATTATGTGGATAAGGATTCGAGTTTTGCGGCAGAGTGTGAAGGGTACTTGGAAAATTTCTATGTTATCATCGGGTCTGTAGTGCGGTGTTAGGAAGATGGAAAGGAAACAACTTCGGATTCGCAAAAGATCTTTCGGAATATGTGTATCAGTTGGAGATACTATTGAGTGCAGGAGGAGGATATGAGATGGCTTATGGGTATTGAGACGATGTGGTCACGTGATTTGGGTCACTCGGGATTAGTGTTGTTTGAGGTCCGTTGAGTATTTTAATAGTGCTATTATTTCGAAGGCAAGTCGAGAGTAAATTGGAAGAAGTTGAGTTAGTTAGTAATGGTTTGAATTAGCAAGGTTGTGGAAATGATCAGTTCCTTCGGTGTGGTAAGGCTATACAAGTGATTTGTGGCTGTACGTGCGGACTTTACAGCGCCCGTGATTTGACTGATTTGGAGGGATCTGATCCTGATGGCTTGGCTATGTGTGAATAGATCCCGGAAGAGTTATGGCAGTTTAGACCACGACTTGTGGTTTGCATTTATGCGGTTATGGGAAGTTGGTTATGGGTGGTGATTCTTCTTCTGAAATGAGTTAAGTGAAAGGTTTTGAGTCGATGAAGTGTTAACTCTACTGATGATTTAGGAGATTATGATGAAATTCTTATACTTTCACGTAGCAGCATGATATATGCAGTGAGCGGTATGGAGATTGGAAGTTAAGGATCAGGGTTGCGGTTCAGTATTGATAAGAATGTCACGAGCTCGGAAGAGCGAGGGGAAGATTTTTGATGTTCAGAGTATGCTGGCGCTATCTTAGTGTCGCCTGAGAACGATGTTCTGTGTAAGAGGCATTGTGTGACGTGTCCGCCATTAATGTGGTAGAGATTGAACTCAGGTGTGGAGATTCTAGTACTTTCGCTGATGGGAGAGTTTATGTCTGAGAGGCGCCCTATTTCTTTGGTTGCAGACTGTAGAAGTTTGTTCCTGATTTGACGGTTGATCGTATGTGTCATGGATATGGTTAGTGTGGATCTTTGGGAGGTTATCGAACCACTTAGGGATGATCAAAATCGTCTTGAGGTCCGTTGGTAGGCCTTATATGAATGTATATTTTATACTAGATCAGATATGCTTATTCGACATAACATCGCTTGTGGACGGGTCTTCGGGCGTAGTGGATGGTATTCCTAGCGTCGTCTATTTCAAGTGCTACTCTTTTATGCCACGTGGGTTATGAGATGACTTGATTATTCACACGTGTGTTATGGTCCTGTGTAGCTCATCATTTATTGCACCTTAGTCGAGCTCGAGTTTTGTAGCGCATGGCTCTATCCTACTCCCCAAGGTTGTATTTATGCACTTGGCGTGCTCGTGGTCGATATTCGAGCATTTCATGAGTTTGAGCATTATGGCTTGATAGATATTTCCCTATTGATTGTTATTGTGGATCGGGTGGCATGCCGCCTCGGGCATCATATTTGGATCGGGTTGCTCGCCGCAACGGTATCATATTGGATCGGGTTGCACGCCACAACAGTGAGATGTTGAGTACGGTTCTTTATACTTATTTTGTGTGCCTTGTTTCTCAACTCTGAGATAGCTTCATAGCATCTGTTTGGCCATTTTATTCGTTACGTGGGCTGGATAGTTCTTTCCCAGAGTTCTCTCTTCCTTATGGGTCATATTCGAGCTGTATCTTGTTGGCGCATTGATGGCGTCATATGATATTTTAGACGATGTTTTATGTGTCTTATTGCCTGAGTAGCTTGTACTGGGCGAGACGAGGTTATTGGATATGAGATTAGTGCGATCAAATTTATGTAAGGTATATTAAAGAGAAAATGTCACTGTTCAGTTCAAAATGAGGTAATGGTTCTTTTCAAGCGGAGAGACCCCATAATTTATTGATTTGGCAGGCTGCTTCTACGGGTCGCTTTCATCGTTGCAGTATCGTGAGGGTTGAATCAGGGCTTATGCGTGTTACGAGGTATACTACGGGCATCCTGTTATTGGGTTTGTGTCATGACCCAAATCGATGGAGCCGCGACAGGCACCAAGTACCTTACTCAACCGAGTACCAACGTAACGTATCTTCCTTATTACAGCATCATAGGTAAGTGGGCCACAAGGGGCGTCATGAGATAATCAGAGAAAACATGAGGGAACACCCGACATAGAATGACCCAACCTTATATAGAAACTCATATTTGTGACATACGGGCCTATAGGGCCAATATGATCCATTATATACTTAACATATAGGGCGACAAGGCCATACAAGTATCTGTATACATGACATCTGTCTACAAGCCTCTAAGAGTACATACTTATCATAAAGGTTGGGACAGAGCCCCGCCATACCAAACAATACACGTCTAAATCATACCGACCAAACAAGCAACTCCGGAGCAAATGGAGCGCACCAACATTTTCCGTTGAGCTGATAGCCTACTTGGAGGACTCTCGACCTGTCTATCGGGACCTGCGGGCATGAAACGCAGCGTCCCCAGGTAAAAGGGACGTCAGTACAAATAATGTACCGAGTATGTAAGGAATGAAAATCAGTAAATAATAGACAATAGACATGAGAGAGACATGGAGTAAAAGACTCGACATGTATATCTGAATATCTCTGTGAATCATTTAATATTATAATGTCATGCATATACATATAAATGTCATACCATGCATGGGTATATGCGTTCATAACATCATCAAGCCTCTGAGGGCATCCCATCATATCATTTCGGCCACTGTGGGCAACATCATCAATGTATACCAGATTATCAGGTGGTGGTGCGTATATAATGCCGTAATCTTTTCCCATATTCCATATACATATATATATATAATATATGCGTATATAACGCCATCTGGTCATGGGTCAATGTACATGTATAAATGAATGAAATGCATATGAAATACGTCAATAAAATCTCTCGGAACGTCATAGGACCATTATGCCCTTGATTAATGTCATAAAATAAATTTATCAACTTACATATTTTCTAAGACCCGTGAACAGATGATAGAATAATAAGACACATGGGGAATCAAGAATATAGACACCCCTAGTATTTTTATAAATATAGTCATTTATAAGAGTTGCGTATTTTGCTCATTTCATTTGTACCATTTGGATCATGCCAAAAGAAAGAAGGGATAGCCTTAACATACCTGAATCGATTCTCTTGACAATCGTCTAACACACGTTAATTGCGACAAAACACGGAACAACGTTGCTATTTTGGAAAGTTGCTATTTTGAATCGATTCTCTTGGCCGAAACCTTTCCTTAAGAACTTAGCAACAATGTTGCTATTTTGGAAAGTAAATTAACGTTGCTTATGTTCCTTCGATGAGAAATTGATTGGAATTGGAACATTCTTACGTGCTTGACTGAAGCTTTCTTTCCTTAGATGAATATATAACTAATGACTCATCTTCCTAAGACTTAAAAAAAGGATCTCTTTCCTTAAATGAATAATGTGACTCATGTTACAAGACTTGCCCACATCTCTTAAGCTTGCCACCTATATTAATGACTTAAGAGTCATCTTATGTTTTAAGGGGGGCTGCCACGTTCTTTGCTTATCTTAGAAGCTTAATTAATTACTACTATCTTATTTAACTAATTAATCATCCACTAACCAATAATCAACCAATTACCCACATAATAAGAATTATCTCAAATTACATAAAATACTACTCACTTTTAATACACTTTATACACCTTACTATCATGGCCATGTGGTACTTTATATAGTACTAGTCCATAAATATCGGGTATTTTAGCTCGGGCCGTATTTTATCCCAAAATGTCAAAATTCGACGAAACTCACTTTCTTTGATTTGCTTACTCTCTCCCCTTCACGAATTCATTCATCACTTGTTTGAAATAGCATAATGCTTATAATCTCAAAATAATCTCATTCTCGAACTTATGTCGGTTAACTTACGACGAAATTTTAACATACAAAAATGCGGGATGTAACATCTCATTTCTGAGCTTTCACCAATTTATTTATGATATACTTTCACGTACAAAAATATGGGGTGTAGCAGTTTGCAGCTTTTACAGTTGGAGGATGTTATTATGGGCATACGATTTATGCGATAAATTGTGTGGTTTAAGGATGGGTGCATGTTCATATTTGGTACAACGGGTTGAGATTAATACAATGTTCGTATGTTAGAATCAGGTCTCGTAGAGAATTCCGGATGTTAGAATTTGGTTCTAAGGCTTATGGACTAAGGTAGCAGGAATCTTCATTCTGACTCGAGCTAATGTGCTCACATGGGTTGTGGTGGCACAGGTAGGTGAACAAGGTGTTAATCAGCAATTTTGGGCAACTCCGTAACGGTTCTTGGCACGTTCGAGGATGAATATATGTTTAAGCGGGGGAGAATGTAATGACCCGACCGGTTGTTTTGAGCTCTAGCTCGTCGTTTGGCAGTTTAAGGCCTTGAGTAGCTTCATTTCATGTTTTATGACTTGTACGCAGAGTAGGAATTGAATTTTAGGAAGTTCGGAGTTGATTCGGAAGGAAATATCTCAATTCGAAAGCTTTAAGTTGGAACAGCTAACCAAGGTTTGATTTTTGAGTAAACGATCTTGGAATCAGGATTTGAAAGTTCCAATAGGTACGTATGATGATTTCGGACTTGGGCATATGTTCGGGTTGAGTATCGGGTGGTCCGGAAGCATTTCGACGCTTATTGTTGAAAGTTGGCATTTTGAAAGTTTTACAATTTTCCAAATTTGATTTGAAGTGGACTTTGGCATTATACATTTCCGTTTGGAATTTTGACCCTTAGAATAGGTTCGTATCGTAATTTGTGACTTGTACGCAAATTTGATGTCATTCTGGAATGTTTAAGTATGATTCCGACGCATTCGTCAAAGTTTGAATGTTTGAAAGTTGAAAGAAGGATTTTTATCGTCGATTCGTGGTTGTAATGTTATTCGTGGAGTTTTGAGCCTTTGGATATGTTTGGTTAATGTATTGGGACTTGTTGGCGTGATTGGACGGAGTCCTGGGGGACTTGGGGTGTGATTTGGGGTGGTTTCAGACTATTTCATCTTATCTTGCTGCTGGTTTCTAGTGTCAGATTTATTCATCGCAATCGCGATGATAGGCTCGCGGTCGCGTAGTATTGATTGGGATCTGTGTGAAGTTTTTCTTCGCGATCGCATATGGGGGCTCGCGATCGCGGTGTTTTGTCAGTCGGTTCATCGCGTTCGTGTGGAAGGAGCCGCGAACGCAAAGTATTATCGAGGTGGACTGGGTTTGGAAGGCTGTTCTTCGTGATCGCAGGGATTAGTTCGCGATCGCATAAGGTGTTGGTCTGAGGCATGATGGTTTGGCCTACGCGTTCGTGGAGCTAGGCTCGCGTTCGCGTAGGTTGTTCAGGCAAAGGTTCGCGATCGCGTTTCGTTGGTTGCGTTCGCGTAGAAGAAATCTGGGGCAAGGCTGACTTAGCCTTTTGGAGCTCTTGGAAGGGAGATTTCATCATCCATTATGAGGTAATTCCCACTTGTTATAAATTAAATACATGAGTTATATGTGGATTCAAACATGAACTGGGAATAAATTATATATTTGAATTTTTGATGTTATGGATAATGTTTATCTTCGAATATTTTCAAAATTCGGGCACGTGGGCCCGAGGGTTGACTTTGTTGACTTTTCGAGCGGAGTTGAGAATTATTATAAATTTATTAATTATGACTTTTGGAGTATATTTTTATTGGTTTTCATGATTGTTTGACTAGTTTTGGATCGATAGGCATTGGTTTGAGGTGCTAGAGAGGCGTTGGAGCCGGTTATGAAACTTCGGAGCGAGGTAAGTCTCCTATCTAACCTTGTGAGGGGGAATTTATCCCGTAGGTGTTATATTTATTACATGCCACATGTTGTGAGATCTACGCACGTTTGAGGTGACGAGTGTCCGTGCGTATGTTACAATTTCTGATTATGTCCGGGTAGACTTAGATTCACGCCATGCTTTAATTGTACTATTTGAGTTATTCTTCCTGTTTAATTACTTTAATTTGCATTATAACCTGAGACTAGACTCACGTAGACTAATGGACTCGCTATTTTAGATATTTTTGACGAGCTACTTGATTAGCCGTAGAAATTGTACTTCTTTTACGGATTTCTCCCGCGTTGTGCGTATTCATCGGAAAGTTTCTATTGAATTTCATAACTCACACATATATTCGTGAGTGGGGTCAAAGACCTGTAAAAGCTTCATACTCTTATGGAATCGGGTTGTTCGCCTCGGCAGGATATTGTAACACACTCTTATGGGATCGGGCCGTTCGCCTCGGCAATAACATGTATCATATTCTTATGTGATCAGGCCGTTCGCCTCGACAAGATTATATATCACACTCTTATGGGATTAGGCCGTTCGCCTCGACAGTTCAATGAAAAACTCTTATGGGATCTGGCCGCTCGCCTCGGCAGATCGTGTGAAATACTTGATAAGGAGTCTGCGTACTCATGAGTTTCCTGACTTGAGATGTGACCATTGATTTTGCATTGACCATTACGTATTCCATTTGAGGAGGTATCCGATAATTGAGGACTTTGTGTTCATTTTTCAGCTGTAGACCGTATTATTTGCATATATTTGTACTCATTGTTTACTTACCATGTTTCATACTTTTCTACTTTATTATATTTGATTTACTGGACCGCTAGTAAGTGTCAATACCGACCCCTCGTCACTACTTATTCCGAGGTTAGGCTTGACAATTACTGGGTACGCGTTGATTTATGATCTTATGCTGCACTTCTACACTAAATATGCATGATCTGACAGGTTCATTTGGTGGTCATATGGGCGCGTAGGCGCAACTGCAGAGGGAACTTTATGATGAGCTGCATTCCATGCTACGATTCATAGCATACAGAGTCTCCACCATAATTATTTAGTTTATCATGTCTCTCTTGTATTCCAGACATATGTTGTATTGTTATTGTACTTCCTAGTACATGCTCATGTCCTTGTGACACCGCGTTTTGGGATGTTCTAAAATTTGTTTATGGTTTGCTTTACATTGACACACTTTTACTTTATATTTTATTTAAATTGTACGTATGTACGAATTTTAATGCTTTGATTTCTCTATCTAATAAGATTCATCATTTTAATAATAATAAAAAAATAAATAATTAAATTAGTAGTTCACCGTTGGCTTGCTTAACGACGACGTTGGGCGCTATCACGACCTATAGTGGATTTTAGGTCGTGACATGTGGACTCAATTTATATAAATGTTAGGATAGATAATTATTAAATGTTGATCTCAAAATATATTCCATTTGCATGCCAATGATTAGAAATAATATATGGTTAAAGGATAATTTTAGTTATTCCATTTACTAAATGAAATCGATTTGTTGGTATAAAGTTTGGTATTATGCATGAAACCATATAAATGAAGTATATAAGGTTGTAAGTGTATGAGTTATGCTTACATCAGTACTAGAAAATTATTTTAATATCATGAAGATGTTATTTTATATGTATATTATTTTGGAATCAATATAGATATACATATGTTAGTTTGATAAGAATAATTTATCAAACTGTTGAAATATTTAGGGGTTATAATAGTCTAATTGGAAAGCTGTTTGAAAAGAAAATTAAAATGCTTGTGATTTTCTACCCCTATTCTGGAGACTAAAATCCTCGTAATTTTCTACTCCCGTTATGGAGACCAAAGTCTTCGTAATCTTCTACTCGTTCGTTGAGATTAAAATCTTTGTGACTTTCTACTCATTTTATAGAGATTAAAGTCTAAGTGATTTTCTATTTGTTTTGAGATTAAAATCTTAGTGACTTTCTAATATAATTTATTACTCGGTTTGAAGATTAAAAACATCACTATTTGTTATTTGTGGTTGTGTCAGATTGGTTTGAAGAAATATATTTGAAATATTGCATTATTCATCACACAGCGTCCCATACACCAATTCAATGGGATTACGAAAAGAAAGAATGATCATTAAGTAAGATGATGAATGCTTTGTGATATGTTCTGGTTTAATTTAACCCAGAACTTGCGGGGAAAGCTATTCTTACCTCTAACTTAATACTCAATCGAGTTCCCCATAGAAAGATATAATCCATTCCATATGAAAAATAGAAAGGAAGAAAGTCTAACTTGGAATATTTCAAAGTGTGGGGGTACTTGACTAAAGTGGAAGTCCTAAACCTAAAAAGGTAGATATAGGACCGAAAATTGTTGATTGTGTTTTCATAGGATATGCAACTAGTAAAGCATATCGATTTCTTGTTCACAAATCAGAAAATTCGAAGATTCATATTTATATGGTGATAGAATCAGATAATGTTGAATTCCTTGAGAATATTTATCCGTATAAAAAGGAATATGAGTCGTCAAGTAAAAAATCTAAGCGACCTCGCGAAGAAGCAAAGGGAAAGTACGTTAATGAGGAAAATCCAAGACGTAATAAACGTCAAAGGAAACCTACTTCCTTTGGATGAGATTTTCTGATATCCCTGTTGGAAAATGAGCCTCAAATTTTTAACAAATTTATTTCTTCTTCGGAAGCGCAATTTTGGAAAGAGATAGTCAATAGTAAGATAGAATTCAACTATACTTGGGAGTTAGTTGATTTTCCTCCAGGGAACAAACTGTTGAGTTCCAAATAGATTTTCAAGAGGAAAATGAAAGATGATGGTACAATTGATAAGTATAAAGCCATAATTGTTATCAAAGAGTATAGACAATGAAAAGAACTTTCCTATTTTGACATATACTCGTCCGATACAAGAATTACATCCATACGTACGTTAGTAGCATTAGCTACAGTGTATGATTTTGAAATCCATCAAATGGATATTAAGACGGCCTTCATAAATGGAGATTTAGAGGAAGAAATTTACATGAACAACCGGGTTTGTAGTTTCACGCAAAGAAAAGAAGGTATGTAGACTTGTTCAGTCGCTTTACATACTAAAATAAGCACCTAAAAAATGGCATGCAAAATTTGACCACACAATATTTTCAAACGATTTTAAGATTAATGAATGTGATAAATGTGTGTACATTAAAAATGCTCCTAATCACACAGTCATAGTTTGTTTATATGTGGTTGATATGCTGATAATGAGTAGTGACATTGCAAACATAAATGCGACTAAGCGTATGTTAACTAGCAAGTTTGATATGTAAGACTTGGGAGTTGCCGATTTAATCTTGGATATTAGGATCCATAAGACTCCTCAAGGTTTGGCATTGTCGCAATCTCATTACATTAAAATAATACTTGAAAAGTTCAAGCACTTACATTTTAAAGTTGCAAAGACTCCAATTGACATGAATCTTGCACTTACAAAGAACAAAGGCCAAAACATATCACAATTGGGTTATGCTCGTGTGTTGGGATATTTAATGTACATCATTAATTGTACACGACCAGATATATCTTGTGCTATATGTAAATTGAGTCGATACAAGAGTAATCCATGTCAATCTCATTGGATGGCAATGAAACAAATTTTGGGATATTTAAAACATACCCAAGACTTTGCTTTGTACTATAGTAAATATACTGCGATGGTTGAGGAATACTGTGATGCAAATTGGATCAACGGTTCAACTAATTTTAAGTCCACAAGTAGATATATATTTATTATCGGTGGAGGAGCAGTATCTTGGAAACCGTCTAAACAAACTTGTATTGCCCGCTCTATAATTGAGGCTAAGTTCATAGGCTTAGATAAAGTCGGTGAAGAAGCTAAATGGCACCGAAAGCTCTTGGAAGATATTCCATTTTGTCCCAAACTGTTGACACCTATGTTTATATTGCAATAGTCAAGTAGTAATCGGAAGGGCTGTGAGTGTTATATATAACTGAAAATCTCATCATATACGATAAAGACATAAAACTATTAGGTAATTACTCTCTAGGAGAATTATCACAATTGACTATGTGAAGTTAAGCAATAATGTATCAGATTCACTTACGAAAGGCCTAACTAGAGAGATAGTTGAAAGATCATCGAGGGAAATGGGACTATGGCCGAGGACAAGTCATTTTGGCGGTAACTCTACCTTGAAGACTGGAGATCCCAAGATCTAGATTCAAGGAGATCAAACAAATTCATTAATGACGGTTTAACATTGTCAACTAAAATTTTCGTCCATTCTCGTGATGCGATAATGTTCAGTACCAAGGATAAAGCAATAAGGCTTTTTAATGGTTTCTAAGTTTGATAAGGGGTATATCAAATAGTGTATCTACAACATAACACGTTTAGGAATCATCTATATAAGTGTGAAGTGTAAGCCGCTTCAAGGAGAATTCAGTAAGGCCAATTCTCTATGCACTTATGAACCAAGCGGTGTTCATGGCTGAAATGAACATAACAATGAGAACCAAAGACAGTTAAAGGGTTGATTGTGTGACTTATGGATGTCTAGATATATACCAAAGTTCGATGGTTCAAAGATATCAAAACTACCGATTGACCGAGTATATCCGACATATGTTCACTACGAAAAGTTCAAAGGGAAAACGTGTTGGTTCCCACAGTACACGCAAGTATACATGGCTATCAAGTAATAAAGTGACTCAAAAGTGGGAGGTCGAACCCACAGAGACTTAGATTAATCGTTAACTAAGCTAACTAAAATCAGTTAACTGTCCAAGATAATCATAAATGTTATTTTTCTACTAAACTACTTTTGCAGAAGTTGAACAAGTAATTAGCTAAATTAATTAGGAGCAAATGATTGTGGTTGGATTTTAATCAAAGGAGATGAAGATTCCAGGGTTGTGGTCGATTTTCGAATCCTATTGAGTTCGTAATTACACATGTTAATCCCAATTATCTATGATTGCTAGTTGACTGGATCATTTATATAAATATCATGTTCCCACAATACTATCCATCTATCCACAATATATCAACCCCATATTCCTATGGTATTGAATCTATCATGAACGAATATAATACGGTATTCCACTAAGAAAGACTGCTAGGTATATTCCTATCCTAACCGCGAAATCTTTCCCCGAGCCACGGGTTTAACAACAAGCTTTCTCTAATTCTACTCTAATCTAAACACGGTTTTTCCAAGTATAGCATAGATAGTAAATAGAACTTAACTGCTGGCCAAACAATTAAGCAATTATGTACAAAATTAGAGAAACAACTAACAACGATAACTCGAGTTAACGGTGATGTAATTAACAAACTTCAATATTCATGTCAACCACAACCCTAGAAACAAAGCTTAGCTCCACATAGACATTGTAGCTAAACAACAATTCATCCAAAGAAACGTAAAGATTACTAAGTTTGATGGAAGAAGATGGAATCTTATGAATTTTGGCCTTCACGGCGGCTATGTGCTATCCCTTGGTCCAAAGTATGTTCGTTCCTCCCCTAAAAATAGGCTTAAAATCCCTTTTATACATGTTGGGAACCTGTAGAGTTGAACTCCACAAGTCCCAGCCGAATTAGGACAAAATCCGCCCTTTAGCGTCTCGCTTGGCGCCTGGCGCGGAACTGGACAACAACATTTTGGTCTTCTGTCAATGGCATTTTGGTAGGTTCCTAGCGCCAACCTGGGCACCAAACGTTTTCGACTTATTTGCTCTGCTGCCCTTTGCATTTTGGTTGGTGCCTAGCGCGAACCTGGGCACCAAACTTATACCTCCTCCAGATTCTTCCGTTTTTACTTCACTTCGCATGCAAACTTTCCAAATAACTTCCTATTGACTCCTACACATATAAATAACATTATTAAGCTCGAGTCACAAATATTGACACAAAAATTAACAAGATCGAGGTATAATGCAAGACAAATTACATGCAAAAACATGAATTTTTAGCCAAATATCACCACCTCACAATTAAGCTCTTGCTCGTCCTCGAGCAACCAACAATTAACCATATTCTTGAGCACTTTATATTTACACATTTGAAGCACATTACACCAATGACCATGGTTGATAGCAGCACTTAAACTATAGCATATGCTATCACTTACACTTCCCTTAACTTAGGCCATTCTTAAAAAATATTCAAAATAAAGACGACATGCTTATAATAATCCTAGCCTCTAAAATCGATTCAGTGTCACAATGGACAAAGAAATCAAAACAATAAAGAGGGTGGACAAAAAACTCCATGAAAGGCCAAAGGCCGAAGCAATCACGGCTCACGAGGTACTCAGACTTCCCCCAGGCATGGTCCTTAGTTCTCACCATCTAACTCGCTTTTGCACTCTTCCAATGGCTTTGCTTCCTATGCTTATAATCCAACACAATAAAAACAGACAATACAAAAATAAAATAAAAATAAAAGAAAGCAGTAAAGCTAGGTTACCTCCCAAACAAGTGCCTGATTTAACGTCGCGACACGACTTGAAGCAATTTTTGTCTCCATCTCGAACTTGTGAATTGAACCCCTAATTTGGATTCAAGCTTTTTTGCTATGTTCTCGGGGTGGTGGGACAAATGTAATTGGGCCAAGAAACCAATTTCGCATTCTACACTTCTTGGCCTTCAGATGAGGTATGCAATTATGTCTCTCTGGCACGATAAATTCCAGAATGTAAGCATATTGTTCCTCTTCCGTTGGCTCCTCCAAAGGCTTGAATGACTCAATTTTCATATCATTATCCAAACACAATGTCGAAAAATACATGGAATGAGGACCAGTGCGCCCAAATTCTAGAATTGTGTCACTATTTACATCCTCATATGTACACACACTAGAGTCTTCAAATATAATATTATCTACTTCCTCACATGGCTCTAGAACACTCTTCTCAACATTGGCATCCTCAAGAAAAATATGGTCTAATGCTTGATATTCTCGTTTTAGCTCCTCAATTTGGTCTGAAAGATTTTTTTTAGTTTCACACAACTCATCACTAAATTGTTGGGCGTTGAACGCATCAACCTTTGCACTCAAATTTGCATCCAAGCTGTGAAAAGCCATGCCAAACTTGTCAATTTCATATGCAAGATCAATTCTCTCCTTCGACCAATCATTCACCAACTTTGTTAGAAGATAACGTCATCCCGCACATTCCCTTAATCGTGAATATTTGTCCAAATACCAACCCTTACTTCCATATTCAAATTCAGACCTCCCAGAGTTCAGGTCATGACAAGCCCAAAAAGACGGAACATAAAAGTCTTCCATCAACCAAGCATCTTCATCAATAACCTTATCTTCGGATATTTCATCCCCATATGTCATGTTGAGAGAACTATGAACACATTAAGAGAAAAAATAAATTTTTATAAAAATAAAAATATTTACAAAGAGAAAAAATAAACAAAACCTATAAAGATAAAAGTAAAAGCCTAATACAGAAAAATAACTAAATAGGAAAATTAAAAACTTGAACAAAAATCAACTAAAAGCATAACTTGGATAAACAATCAATAATTAATTCCTCGGCAACGACACCAAAAACTTGTTGGTTCCCCAAATACATGCAAGTATACGTGGCCGTCAAGTAATAAAGTGACTTAAAAGTCGGATGTCGAACCCACATAGACTTAGATTAATCGTTAACTAAGCTAACCAAAATCAGTTAACTGTCCAAGATAATCATAAATGTTATTTTTCTACTAAACTACTTTTGTAGAAGTTGAACAAGTAATTAGCTAAATTAATTAGGAGCAAACGATTGTGGTTGGATTTTAATCAAAGGAGATGAAGATTCCAGGGTTGTGGTCGGTTATCGAATCCTATTGAGTTCGTAATTACAGATGTTAAACCCAATTATTTATGATTGCTAGTTGACCGGATCATTTATATAAATAGCATGTTCCCACAATACTATCCGTCTATTCACAATATATCAACTCTATATTCCTATGGTATTGAATCTATCATGAACAAATATAATACGATATTCAACTTAGCAAGACTGTTAGGTATATTCCTATCCTAACAACGAAATCTTTCCCTGAGCCACGGGTTCAGAAACAAGCTCTCTCTAATTCTACTCTAATCTAAACACGGCTTTCCCAAGCATAACATATATAGTAAATAGAACTCAATTGCTGGCCAAACAATTAAGCAATTATGCGCAGAATTGGAGAAATAACCAATTATGATAACTCGAGTTAACGGTGATGTAATTAACAAACTTCAATATTCATGTCAACCACAACCCTAGAAATGAAGTTTGGCTCCACATAGACACGGTAGCTAAACAACAATTCATCCAAAGAAATGTAAAGATTACTAAGTTTGATGGAAGAAAGATAGAATCTGATGAATTCCGGCCTCCACGGCGGCTCTGTGCTCTTCCTTGGTCCAAAGTATGTCCGTTCTCACCTAAAAATAGGTTTAGAACCCCTTTAATACATGTTGGGGACGTTTAGAGTTGAAATCCCCAAGTCCCAGCCGAATTAGGACAAAATCCACCCTTCAGCATCTCGCTTGGCGCCTGGAGCGAAACTGGACAACAAACTTTTTGGTCTTCTGTCAATGGCGTTTTAGCAGGTGCCTAGCGCCAACCTGGGCACCAAACGTTTTTGACTTATTTGCTTTGCGGCCTTTAGTGTTTTGGCTAGTGCCTAGCGCGAACCTAGGCACCAAACTTATACTTCCTCCAGATTCTTCCGTTTTTACTTCACTTCGCATGCAAACTTTCTAAATCACTTCCAACTAACTCCTACACATATAAATAACATTATTAAGCTAGATTCAAAAATATTCACACAAAAATTAACAAGATTGAGGTACAATGCAAGGCAATACATGCAAAAATATGGATTTTTAGCCAAACATCAGGGAAACCTACTTATCCAGATATCATTAATCCTTACTTGTGAATCACAAAATTTCTTGCATGTTTTTTAAACATATTGCCATTCCCCATTCGTGTGGGGGATTGTTAGGTTTCGTGAATGTGTGTGAATAGGAAATGGAAGAGGTACCTTTTGAATTACACATTTTTATCTCACACTTTCATTGTGTATAAATTTAGAGGCGTAGCCTCAATTTTTATATACTGAAAAATTTGAAAACTTCTCCTCTCTTCTTTACATTATTGAATTATTTTTCGAAATAAACATAAGTGTCAAGTGTGACTTGCTCCATTTGTTGAGTTCACTGAAGTTTTGTGAGTTGTAGTGCCGCTATCATAGAATAGTTATTCCGTTCTATCCTGAGAAGAATTAATCCAAAAACCTTGGCCAACAATAAGGGGATTAAATTCCTTAAGGACACACAAGCAACTTGTGGGCTCAGAATTATTTTCTATTTTGTTTATTGAACAAACATTTTTTTACTTCTCTAATGTACTGGTTTTGAACACAATTTACTATTAGATATTTCCATGTGAAAATTGCAAAGGTTGGGAGATTGGTTATTGTTCAATAATTTTGCAGAACTTATTAATGAACATATTTTCGCAGACAATGCTATTACTTCTAAGTGTGGTGATATGTGGTGTCCTTGTTGGAAACTCTATGATGCTACACATTCCAAGCAAATGGTATATCATGGTGACATCGAGTTATGCAACTATATTGCCATTGACACTTATTCTGAGATGATTAAACCTTTGAGTCTTATTTCCTTGGTGGTGTTCTATATAGATCACTCCTCCCAGCTAGATGTTTTGGTGGTAACATCTAGGGGTTATTATATTCTTTCCAATCATGTGCAAAATACCTTGATTCTACAATCAGTAACTCCTTAAATTGGTTTGCTCTTTTCGCTGAAGTTTTGCTCTCCTTTGCTACCATATTGGTCTCGTCTTCACAGAAAATGTGTTGTAGCTGATAGACCTCGGTTCCTTCATGTCTCACATGTTGGTATTTTCGACGTGGAATCAACACTAGTTGGCCTAATTGTCTTCATTATGATATTCTCGGATGAATTACCTGCTGAAATTCCTAAGATAATGTTAGATCTCAGTAAATTTCAATGATGCAAAATAATCAATTACTCCCTATGTGCAGGAAAAGATTCTGAGCAATAAGGTCGAGGAAATGAATCCAACGAAAAAGGAAAAAGAAGCGGACAAATCAATCAAAGAAGGTGGTAAAATCAATTAAAAGAGTTATTATAGGAAGGTACTAAATCAGAGGAGATTACGGGCACGAAATCATCCGCTAAAGATTCTCCCACATAATGACGTCAATAAAAGGCATCAATCAAGGGATTTGGAAACGGGAATATTCTCTCATTTAAGGAAGATATCATTTAAACCCGCGAGTCAAGACAAGTCAACAGGAGAATCAATCTCGGAAAGAGTCAATCTACGAATCCGTCTGAATACAACTCCCTTGGGTTCGCAATCTCTCAAAAAGATGTACAAGACTTGAAGGCCTCAAGAAGTATAAATACCTACTTTACTAGCTTTGGAATGATATACTTTGATCAAACCAACTTCAATATCTTTGTTATACTTCAAACAAAACACTGTAGTCTGCTTTAGATTCTTTGTGTAACAAAGAAGAGAAGAGAGAGAGAAAAGAACACTGGTGAAGTATTGTATCAATTATAGAGAGAAGAATGAGTAACATAAGTTATTGGTATATAACAATATCAACTCATCTGTACTAAGCCACTTCATACTTGAAAGAGATCACCCTTGCAACCCAAGGGGACTGGATGTAGGATTCACTTTGAATCCAAACCAATATAAAAATATACTGTGTCATTTACTTTCTGCAATTTATCTTTCACATTCTATTCCTTAAAAGCCCAGTCGACTAGAACTCAAATTAGTCTAATTACCTCGAAAAAGAAAAGAAAAATTACAATTCACCCCTCCCCCCCTCTTGCACTTTCAATTGGTATCAGAGCCAGGTTTCACACTTTTGCTTAATCGCTTGTGAGAAAAGATCATGGCTAATCAAATAATTGTTGGAGCACTCTTTCAAGAGGGAACGTCACAAGTCAGACCATCATACTTCAATGGACAACACTTTTCTCACTAGAAAGTGTGAATGGAAATCTATGCAAAATATTATGATGTCAAAATATGGCGTGTTATAAAAAAGGGAAACTATCCACTACCAGCAGCATCTCAATAACCCACAGATCCTGAAAATATAGATGAATACACAGACGAACAAATGGCGGTCATTTAGGTTAATGCTAATGTACGAAACCTGTTGTATAACGCTATAAGTGGAGAAGAGTATGAGAAGATTTCAAGATCTGATACGACTAAAGAAATGTGGGACAAATTGGACATCACCTATGAAGGAAATAGCAAAGTGAAAGAAACTCGGATAAACATTTTGGTTCATGACTATGAACTCTTCCAAATGAAAGAAAGAGAATCCATTGAGGAAATGTTCGCAAGATTCAGCAAAATCATTAGTGATCTGAAAGCTTTTGGTAAACCCTATTCAAGTGGTGATCAAGTTTGAAAAATCCTAAGGAGTTTACCGGCCATTTGGCAGACGAAAGTAGTTGCACTCGAATCTTAAGATCTAAACAAACGTTCATATGTTGAACTCAGAGGAGATCTTATAGCATTCGAGAAAACCCATCTCAAGAAGACAAGTCAGGAAGAAAAGAAGAAAACGGTTGCCTTCAAATCTACAACTGAAGGACTTGAAAATGATATTGATGATGATCCAGAAGCCCTTGAAGAAGAAATGCTATGGTATCAAGAAACATGGATGGGTTAATAAGAAGGTATAGAAATACAAGAAGGGGAAGGATGCCATCTAGGCGAACCAGGCAATAAAATGAACAAAATAAGAATGATGGAAAGTATTATGAGTGTGGAAGGTATGGGCATGTTCAAGCTGGATGCCCAAATTTTAAAAGAAAAGTCTCTAAAGGGTTCAGCAAAAACAAATCCTTCAGATATTGGAGTGATGAAGATAGTTCAGAACACGAAGAAATAGGAAATCTATGCTTCATGACCAGCCTGGAAAATGACACGAACAAATACTCTGGCTACTGGACTGATGAAGATATATCAGACGATGAATGCAAGGAAAATATTGAAAACTATTTCATGGCACGAGGTAAAACAAGAGAGGTAAGATCTTATAACTGTGATAGATGTAATGAATTGCAGGACATTCTTGACCTTACTCTCTATGATAGATGTAATGAATTGCAGGACATTCTTGACCTTACTCTAAAAGAGTCTTAAAAAATGATGAATGAATTAAGGAGACTCAATAGGGAAAAGAAAGAATGGGAACTTAAGCTTGAAATATGTGAAATCGAAAGAGATGTATTTCAAGATAAAGTTCAGGAATTACAAATGAAACTAAATGGTATGCACAAATCAACCAGTCACAGTTCAGTCAAGTCTAACCAGGTGACTTACAAGTCAACTAAAAAAGGACTGGCTAGAGCTGAGTCCAAAGGTACTAACACAAGTGGTAGATCAAAAATGGGATCAACTCCTATATGTCATTACTGTAGCAAAATTGAACACAAATATTCCTTTTGTCGATTTCGTAAATCTAATGTTTTGGGATGGATTTGGAAACCCAAAAACAATCATGATCCTAGTAGAACTAACCAACAAGGACCCAAGAAATCTTGGGTACCTAAAAAAAGGTGACAATTCTATTTTCCAGGAACACCAAAGAAAGAGCTGCAAAGGAAAATGGTTTTTAGACAGTGCGTGTTCCAGTCACATGGTGGGTGACAAAAATATGTTCAAAGAAGTCACAAAATAAATGGTGGAAATGTCAAATTTGGTGATGAGTCAAAAGGAAAGATAGTTGGTACCGATACAGTTCCATTCGGAAATAATTGTGATATTACAGAGGTATATCTTGTAGATGGACTCAACTACAATCTTTTGAGCATAAGTTAGATATGTGATTCGAGATATGAAGTAAAATTCAAGAAAATAGGATGTTCCATTGAGGATGAAACAGGTAAAATTATTCTTCCAGAAAACAGGTATGGAAATGTTTATATTCTTGATGGCATTAAAAATCTAGACAATCACATTTGTCTAGCATCCATTTCTGGCGATCCATGGCGTTGGCATAAAAAACTTGGTCATGTAAGCATGCATCTTATTGAAAAACTGTCCAAGCATGATTTAGTTATTGGTCTTCCCAAACTCAACTTTTCTAGAAATCATGTATGTGATACATGTCAGATTGGTAAACAAACTAGAAACTCTTTTAAAACCAAGGATATTGTGTCCACTACCAAGCCATTACAAGTACTTCATATGGACCTGTTTGGACTTACTAGAACTACCAGCATTAGAGGTAAACGTTATACTTTTGTTATTGTTGATGACTACTCACGTTTTACATGGGTAATTTTCTTATCCCATAAAGATGAAGCTCTGAAAATTTTTGAGATTTTCTGCAAAAGAACTGAAAGAGAAAAAGGGGATCTGATCACAACCATCCAAAGCGATCATGGAGGAGAGTTTAAAAGTAGATCCTTTAAAGAATTCTGTAATGATCAAGGGTATACACATAACTTCTCATCACCAAGATCACCTCAACAAAATGGAGTAGTTGAACGCAAGAATAGAACTCTACAAGATATGGCAAGAACAATGATATTAGAACATTCACTGCCAAATCACTTATGGGTAGAAGCAGTCAATACAACATGTCATATTCTCAACATGTGCCTCATAAGACATATTTTTAAGAAAACTCCATATGAATTATGGAAAGGTAAGAAGCCAAATAATGGCTACTTTTACCCGTTCGGAAGTAAATGTATCATTCACAACAATAGTAAGGATAACCTTGGAAAATCTGACCCAAGGAGTGATGAAGGTATTTTCTTGGTTACTCTATTAACTCTCGATCATTTAGAGTTTACAATAAATGTATATTATCTATAGAATAATCAGTGCATAATATATTCGATGAAAATAACTCTGTGGCCGAGAAAGGAATCATTTCAGGTGATAAAGACGCCAGCCAAGAAGTATCACAGATAAATAAACCCCAGAAGTCGACTGATATCCTAGCTATAGTCACGGAGTCGACTAATTAACCTATGATCAATCCTGCTGAAACATAAAAGGAGTCGACTACTTCTGCAATTGGAACCCGACCGAATGAATGGAGAAGTTAATCTGAATATCCTAAAAAATTCATCATAGGGGATCCAAGCGAATGGATGAAAACCAGAGGGCCTCTCAAAAAGAAAGCAAATATTGCACTCATCTCTCAAGTAGAACCAAAGAAAGTTGATGAAGCCCTAAAGGACTCCAGCTGGATACAAGCCATGCAGGACAAACTTGATCAATTCGACAAAAACCAAGTTTGGAAATTAGTTCCTAAGCTTGCAAACTCTACTATAGTCGGAACAAAGTGGGTATTTCGAAACAAGTTAAATGAAGAAAGAAAGGTAGTAAGAAATAAAGCCAGACTAGTAGCTCAAGACTACACACAGCACGAAGGAGTCAACTATGATGAAACCTTTGCACCGGTAGCATGGTTGGAATTAATTCGTATATTGCTTGCCTATGAATCTTTCAAAGGTTTTAAACTATAATAAATGGATATCAAAAGTGCTTTTCTAAACAGTTTTATTGATGAGGAGGTATATGTAAAACAACCTCCTGGTTTTGAAAACTCACAATTTCCTTATCATGTGTACAAGCTAGCTAAAGCTCTTTATGGACTCAAACAAGCTCCTCAAGCTTAGTATGAAAGATTGAGTTCCTTTTTAACTAATCATGGGTTCACCAGAGGTAAGGTGGATACTACTTTAATTATCAAGAGATTTACTAAAGGTAATCTCATTATTCAAATCTATGTAGATGATATCATATTTGGTAGTACTAATCTTCTTTTGTGCAAGAATTTTTCAAATCTCATGCAAAGTGAGTTCAAAATGAGTATGATGGGAGAGCTGATATTTTTCGTTGGACTACAAATCCATCAATCAGAAAGTGGAATATTCATCTGCCAAACCAAGTATACAAAGGAATTGATTCAAACATTTGGAATGAGTAATTCCAAATCAATTGGAATGCATATAAGTCCGTCTACAAGTCTAGACAGGGATGGACAGGGAAAATCAGTAGACAAAACCAAGTATCATAGAATAATTGGTTCTCTACTATATCTTATGGCTAGTCGACCAGATATCATGTTCAATGTTTGTGAATGTGCCAGGTTTCAGTCAGCTCCTAAAGAGTCTTAGTTAACAGCAGTACAACAAATTATTCGCTATCTCATTGGAACCACCTCCTACAGACTTTGGTATCCTCACTCTAACAATTTTAAACTTGAGGGTTTTTCAGATGTCGATCTTGCAGGTGACAAGGAGGACACAAAAAGCACAAGTGGGACTTGTCAATTACTGGGAAAAGCACTAATCTCCTAGAACAGTAAGGAATAGGGATCAATGGCTCTTTCCACAACTGAAGCAGAGTACGTTGCAATTGGACAATATTGTGCTCAATTACTATGGATGTCCCATCAATTGGGTGACGATGAATTATTTTTAAGTCTGTTCAAATATTCTTTGATAATTCTAGTGCTATTTGTCTATCAAAGAATCATGTGCATCATTCTAGAGCTAAGCATATAGATATTAAGTACCATTTTATTAGAGATCATGTTCTTAAAGGAAACATAGAATTATTATTTGTAAGTTCCACTGATCAATTAGTTAACTTTTTTACAAAACCCTTACTAAGAGACAGATTTTGTGCATTACGAGACTCTCTTGGCATTATTTCCATAAACTCATAACTTTAGGGCCTTTGTGGTGTTTTTAATTATTACTATGTCTTAGTTTAATTATTTCCTTAAGTGTGTAAGATGCATTAAGAGTGTGTTTGTTGCTTTTCCTTTTTCACACCTTTTCACGCCCTTTCAGAGACCGGTCAATCATTGAATCAAATCTCTATCGCCTTTTCGTTTGTAGTCCGTTTATCACCTATTTTAAGTTCAAAGCTTCTTCTGTCTCTATCACATTGTTTGTATCTCCAATCCCCTATTCCAAACCCTACCATGGCAAAGCATTCCAAAAATCCCTCTGCTTCCACCCGCAAAAGCACATGCTATAGGGCAAAACCCTCTTCTCAACCTCCTGAACGTATCAATCTAGGATCAGACCACTCCGAGGACTTTGCCTCCTCTTAAGATCTCTCAGATGATGCTCGCAGTCTCAACGAGAAGGCCCTAGGAAAACGACCCATGGCAGACCTTCCTGAAACCTTCACTCCCAGAAAGCCCAAAATTGATCTCTCCAGTTCTCTTTAGTCTGACCTAAATTTCTAGGATACTCCAAACAGAAATACCTTCATTGCTTTCAAAGACAAGCCTGTCGCTCATGGCAGAGTTGTCAACTTAAATGTCATGGACATCCTCAACTGCAAAGTGAAGGAACTCTTCGACTTCCAGGGTTGGAAATATTTTCTCTCCTTGCCTCCTCCAAAGGTATATGTCTACTCGGAAAGAATCAATTTGCGAGGAGGACAGGCTCGCAAATGCAAAGTCAATGTCAGATTTGCGACCTCCTCTTAGGTTGTCAGTGGATGCATTTGCGAGGGTTTGCAATTGCTAACCTATGTAGCAATTGTGACATCTGCAACGGATCAAAAGGGTTGGGAGTCGGGATCTTTCAACATATTCTCTCATTTTAGAATCCTAGACTCGGTAGAAGGCAATTTGGAGAGAGGATTTTCATCTACAAATATTGGGTAAGTGATTCTAATCTATTTCCAACTATATTTCATTAAAATATATTAGATTTAACATCAAAATAATGGGAATCAAAGAGGAAAAATTGGGAAATTTCGTCAAGTTTTTGAAAAATGAGAAATTGAGTTTTGAGAGTTGATTTGGACACGGATTTTGAAAGTAATCATATATGGACTTGTGGGGTTATATGTAGTCGAAATCTACCCTTGGACATGGGTTTTGACCGGACGGGCCCCAAGTTGATTTTTGTTGACTTTTTTGGAAAGGTGTAAAGAAGATAGCTTTATCTATTGTAATTATTTTCCCTTGCATTGTTTGATGCTATTAATTTAATTATGGTTAGATTTGAGTCGTGTGGAGACACAATTTAGGGGAAAAGCTATTTTCGACGGTTGAGTTGGCCTAGTTGAGGTAAGTATCTTGCCTAACTTTATTTGGGGGAACTACCCCTTAGGATTTGGGATTGATTGTGCTATTTGTGTTATGTAAAAGTCGTGTACGCAAGGTGACGAGTGGGTACATAGGTTATATGTGGTATTTGTCTGGTTTAGGTTATTTAGACTATTTCCATGCCTTTAATTGAATTCTCATATCATATTTTAAGTCTCATTGTCAATCTAATCTTATTTGTGTTAGTCTATCCTTACATGCCTTATTTGACTTTGTTAACACTTGTTCTACATCTTACTTAATACTTTTCTCTTATGCTTTAGTTGAAGTTATTGCTTTCCTTATTGTCTTGTTACATCCTTAATTGTTTAATTACTCTTACTTGAAGTCGTTATTGCATGAATTATCTTCTTGTTGAGATATTGGTGTTGAAGTCGTGAAAGCCGTTATCACATTGAGGCAAAGTTGTCAATTGTTGAGATATCTTCCTTGTTGAGCAATTCACATTCATTGTTATTGTTGATATTCTTGTACACATTGTAGTTGAGCCATGGGCTATTTATTGTGAAAACATTGATATTGTTGATTTTGGTAAGTTGTGATACATGGGCACTTGTGTTGCGAGTTGTTATTGTGTCGTGATATTTATGCGCTTATGGAGGTAAAAGGATAGGGGTTAACGTGCATGCAGCAGCATATGGTGGGATTTATATGCGTGTTGCTAGTGAGGAAATTACTTGAAGCCACACGGCGCCATAAGGTGGGCTGAAGGGCGCGTAGCAATTTCGAGAAAAATATTTTCAAAACTATCTAAATGTAAGGCTCACGCGTCGGTATAAGGAAAGATTGTAACTAAAATTGAGAAATGTGAATGCGAGGTGGTACCTCAGTTGTGATTCTTGTTATATACGAGGCGGTACCTCGGTTGTGATTCTTGATGTGCATCTCATGTTTAAAAGAGTTATTGGTTGAACAATTCTTGTTGCTTTTATTCTTCCTTGTCTACCAGTTTTGTCCGTATTTGACTATTTGTTGTTCTCATTATTTGCTTCCCTCTTGTTATATTATGCTTACAATTCTGTCATTAGTTTACGTTATTAAATTTCTTTGTTATCAATCATATCTCTGTTTTCCATTACTTCCCGCTATTATATATTATTTTGTTCTGTTTATCATGTCCTAGTAGGTGTCTTGACCTGGTCTCGTCACTACTCTACCGAGGGTAGGCTTGATACTTAATGGGTACCATTGTGGTATACTCATACTACGCTCCTGCACATCTTTTGTGCAGATCTAGGTACGTCTGCCCTTGATGGATGTTAGTGATTGCTTTATAGCTGTTTGCCGGAGACTTCAAGGTATACCAGCTCGGTGTTCACAGGCCTCGGAGTCAGCTTCCATTATCTTTTCATTTTTTTTGATTCTCTATTCAGATAGTGTTGTGTAGTAGACCTTCTAGATTATTCTGTAGAGCTTATGACTCATTCCCACCGATTTTGGGAATATGTTGTTGAGGTCCTATTTTGAAAGTATATATGAGTTATTATGTTTTATTTTAGTATCTCCGTTGTTATTCCTTTTATGTTATTATTAAATGTTAGGATTACCTAATCTTAGAGACTAGGTGCTATCAAGACATCCTAAGGTGAAAAATTGGGTGTCGTGAAAAGTTGGTATCGGAGCTATAGGTTCATAGGTGTTATGAGTCACAAGAAGGTTTAATAGAGTCTTGTGGATCGGTACAGAGACATCTGTACTTATTTTCGAGAGGCTACGTAACTATTAGGAAAAACTCAAGTTCTTTGATTCCTAATCGTGTGAATTAGTTGACTTCTTAATCTAAATCTTTGATTTTCTATTCTCTCATAGATGGTGAGGACACGCACTGTTAGATCCGACGATCAGACACCCGCGCCCCTTGCTAGAGATGCGAGAGGCCGGGGTTGGGGTAGAGGTTGAGGAGGGGAAGGTGATTCAGCTAGAACACATTCCCGAGCTGCGACAGAGGAGCCACCAGTAGCTTCAGTTGGGGGGCAGGCACCCGAGGTGCCTGTTGCCACCCATGCACTTCAGGAGACCCTCGCACAGTTCTTGAGTATGTTCGGTACTCTAGCTCAAGCGGGGTTGATTGCACTTGCACCAGCCACATCTTAGGTTGGGGGAGGAGCTCAGACTCCCTCGGCCCTAACTCCAGAGCAACTCTTCCATGTTGATCAGGTCCCAGAGGTTATGCCAGAGAAACCTGTTATTTTGGTTCAGCCCGAGGTTAGGGCAGTGTCATCTGAGGAGGAGAAGCATAGACTTGAGAGGTTCAAGAAGTATCATCCTCCTACTTATAGTGGCTTAGCTTTAGAGGATGCACTTATTTTCTTCGTATTCTCCATACCATGGGTATTGTGGAGACGAGCAAAGTTTCTTTTAC
The DNA here is from genome assembly GCF_000715075.1 of Nicotiana tabacum. Taxonomy (NCBI): domain Eukaryota; kingdom Viridiplantae; phylum Streptophyta; class Magnoliopsida; order Solanales; family Solanaceae; genus Nicotiana; species Nicotiana tabacum. The sequence continues at coordinate 73,859,266 of NC_134091.1, read as the reverse complement.
TACATTCCAGCTGTCACGAGCAGCGTATTAGTGGTGGCGGTATTACGAGGAGAGTAGCCCAGCCGATGCAGCTTCACTTACATGGACTTAATTTTCAGAGACGTTCTTGAGAGAGTTTGTTCCCCAGACCCTTCAGGATGCATGGCGTGCGGAGTTTGAGCAGCTATGTTAGTGAGCTATGATAGTATCAAAGTATGCCAACAGATACAGTGAGTTGTCCAGGCATGCACCTACCTTGGTTTCTACAGTTAGGGAGCGAGTATGCCGATTCATCGAGGGGCTTAACTATGGTATTAGATTCAACATGGCTCGAGAGTTGGAGACAGATACCCCATATCAGCAGGTGGTAGAGATCGCACGGAGGTTGGAGGGTATGTGGGGCCGTGAGAGAGAGGACAGGGATGCCAAAAGTCCTCGAGGAACTGGAGGATTTAGTGGTGGCCACGTGGCAGCTACAACCCATCATGGTAGAGTCTAGGTGAGCTATCCAGTTCATTCAGCACTTTCAGCTTCTAATGGTGCTCCGGCTATTCTCAGGTCTCAGGTTGCGCACTTTGCTCAGCCATTTTCTAGTGCACCTCCTGCACGGGGTGCCTTTAACGGTCAGTTTAGCCGACCGGGCCAGTTCCAGCAGCTATGCCCACCGGAGCTTGCTTTAAGTGTGGTAATATCCGTCATATGGTGAGGAATGCCCCAGACTCAGGAGGGATGCACCTCCATAGGCTACTCAGGCTCCACAGATTCCACCTGATCCACAGACTTCGCAGGCCACGGTTGCTGCTCTAGTTGCCGCTCCACCCGCACAGCCAGCTAGGGGTGGGGGACAGGCGAGTTGAGGTCGCCCTAGAGGGGGAGGCCAGGCCAGATTCTATGCTTTTTGGGTAGGACGGAGGCGGTCACTTCAGACGTAGTCATCACATGTATGGTTCTAGTTTTTCGTAGAGATTCGTCAGTCTTATTTGATCCGGGATCCACTTATTCATATGTGTCATCTTACTTTGCTCTGTATTTGGATATATCTCGTGATTCTTTGAGTTCTCCTGTTTATGTGTCCACACACCTATGGGAGATTCTATTGTTGTGGACCGTGTGTATCGGTCATGTTTAGTTGTTATTGGTGGTTTTGAGACCAAAGTTGATCTATTATTGATCAATATGGTAGACTTTGATGTGATCTTGGGAATGGACTGGTTGTTGCCCTATCATGCTATTATGGATTATCACGCCAAGACCCTGATGCTGGCTATGCCAGGTATGCTGCGGTTAGAGTGGAGGGGTATACTAGATTATGTTCTTAGCAGGGTTGTGTCATTTCTAAAGGCTCAACGGATGGTTGAGAATGGGTGTGATGCATATCTAGCCTTTATGAGAGATGTAAGTGTTGATACTCCTACCTTTGAGTCAATTTTGTAAGTGAGAGACTTCCCGAATGTATTTCCAGCAGGTCTTTCGAGCATGCCGCCCGATAGGAATATCGATTTTGGCATTGACTTGTTGCTGAGCACTCAGCCCATTTCTATCCCACCATATCGTATGTCCCTAGCAGAGCTGAAGGAGTTAACAGAGTAGTTACAAGAGTTGCTTGATAAGGGTTTCATTCGGCCTAGTGTGTCTCCTTGGGTGCTCCGATTTTGTTTGAGAAGAAGAAGGATGGTTATATGCGCATGTGTATTGATTATCGGCAGTTGAACAAGGTTACATTGAAGAACAGGTACCCATTGATGCACATTGATGAATTATTTGACCAGCATCAGGGTGCCAGAGTGTTCTCGAAGATTGATTTGCGGTAAGGGTATCATCAACTGAAGATTCGGGATTCGAATATTCCGAAGACTGCCTTTAGTACTCGATATGGTTACTACGAGTTCCTTGTGTTGTCATTTGGGCTGACCAATGCCCCAATAACATTTATGCACCTGATGAACAGTGTATTCCAGCCATATCTGGATTCATTCGTCATCGTGTTCATTGACGACATTTTGGTGTACTCCCGCAGCTGGGAGGATCATGAGAAACATATGAGGATCATGCTCTAGACCTTGAGAGATAAGAAGTTGTATGCAAAATTCTCAAAGTATTAATTCTGGCTTGATTAGGTAGCATTTTCGGGTCATGTGGTGTCGAGTGAGGGGATCAAGGTAGACCCGAAGAAGATTGAGGATGTTCAAAGTTGGCCCAGACCGTCTTTAGCTACTGAGATTCAGAGTTTTCTTAGTTTGGCTGGGTATTATCTCCGCCTCATAGAGGGTTTCTCATCCATTTCTGCACCTATGACCAGATTTACCTAGAAGGGTGCTCCTTTATAATGGTCCGAGGAGTGTGAGGTGAGCTTTCAAAAGCTGAAGACTGCTTTGACTACAACCCCAATGTTGGTTTGAGGTAAGTGGCTTGCCTAACTGTTACAACCCAAATTCGCATATCATAGATCACGCCGTAAGGTAGTCGACGTAAATCCAAGAAGAGATTATCTTTGAGATGATAATAAGTTAATCCTATTGGTCTTAAACGATACAAGGGTGTATAAGAGTGGTTAACAAGTATTTGAAGTTAAGCTAATCAAGGATGTTGTAACCCGTATTTTCGGATAACACTAGAGGTGATTAACTATCCCAAGAGGTCTTGTTTTAATGTATTTGAATCATATAATATCCGCATCATAAGTCTTGAAGTCAAGCGAGTTATGAAATAAAAGTCGATAAAAGTTGTCGCAACTTAGGTTTATAATTTTACTTAAACTTTAGGTCAAACGTTACTGCATTTTACTCCCAATGTGCTTGGAATTATGGGGTGATCTACCTATCAAATTGAAGATCTATGAGTCTAGTTTCCAACGCATTAAACCGTTCGTCGATACGATCTCGGAATAGAGAGATATTCGCGTTTTCGCGAGAGTGCGCCAAGCTGCTCTCTATGGGGCCCACAAAGGCGGTTTAAGACATTTGGACATATATAAGATAACTCAACCCCGTTTTAAGTCATTATTTTTCAGTATATTCAGACCTTATAACCCTAAAAACATTCTCTCAAGGTTCTCTCATGATCCAAGACCCAAACAAAGGGCAAACAACACAAATCAAATGTCGGGAATCCCGTGGTGCTAGTATGTTTCTTGTTTTTCTTGTTGTTGCTGATTTTTGTGTTGTTCCAGCTCGTGTGGGAGGTTGTTTTAAGTGCTTTATGTTCTGTAAATACACCTTCAAGTTTTTAATATCAACCCTAGGTGATTTCAAGTCTTCTAAAGTAATTCTAGTGCCGAAAAACCCGAATTAATTGCTAGTTTTGCTTCCTTGTTCTTGTGGCAGAATTGAAGGGATATTTCGTAGAAAATTAAGGTCAAATTGGAGTTGTTCTTTCTGTTTAAAGGTAAGTAACCTCTTACTCTATATATATTTAAGATTATCCAAGTTGCAGCTAAGTCGTTGAAGCTAGAACTTGTGAAATATATATCGAAAAGCTTGGTAGTAATGTTGTTGGTTGGTGGACTGTTTTGGAGGCTCAATATGATTATTAATGATGTTGTTTGGGCTGTTTGGTGATTGTATTGACTTGTGGGAAGTCATATAAATAGGGGAGGTGCTGTCCGTTTCATCGTAAAATAGGTTGTGGTCGATACATAATAGTTACGACGCTTAAACGATAATGATAGTGTCATTTATCTTATTGTAGACTAAGGAGTCGTGATATTTGCATAGCTTGAGGTTGGGCAGTATATACAAGGTATGTGAGTCTATCCCCTTCATTCTTTTGCACGACTCCAATTGTACATAATGTAATGAACGAGCTCCCAAAGATACTCTACTCTTAGAAGCTAGCAGTACTTACATTGCTGCCCTTCTTATGAAACGATTGATATTGATGTTACTTCTCTTATTCTTATATTATCAATGTTGTTGGTAGTTCCTGATTCTTATAAGATTCTTGATGAAGAGTTAATCCTAATAACGTGTACGAAGGATACCAACCTTATGTCACTCCGAAAGGTTCAAAATGTGATCCCAATGAGTCCAGCATGCATCATATATATGTATCTATTTTACTCTACCGAGCCGCGCTATAGTACGACACCTATTGTGCAACCACTGATCAGTTGGGTTTTACCGAGCTCCATGTGGCCGGGTACGATTCTACCGAGCCCTATGATGGCCGGGTACGTTTTACCGAGCCTATTATGGCCGGGTACGATATGATGATGATGATGCCCACAAAGGCATATGTTTTAAACGTTTATGTATATATATATGTATGTATCATGTATTTCATGTCAGTAGCCCTCAGAGGTACCCAGATGTCACAGGTTGTATATTCCCTATCACTGTTTACATTATTGTTCTTACTTATGCTATTCTGCCTTACATACTCAGTACTTTATTCGTACTGACGTCCTTTTTATTTGTGGACGCTGCATGTCGTGCTGCAGGTCCTGATAGACGGGTAGACGCAGCTCCCCCATCACAGTAGGCTATCCGGTTCAGCGTTATTGGCAAGATCCTTTCTCCGGACTTGCCGTGGTCTTGGTATGCATTTTTGTTATAGACCTTATGGGTATGTCGGGGCCCTGTTCCGGCAATGTTGTAGCACTTATGTTCTTTTAGAGGCTCATAGACAGGTGTCGACTCATGGTAGCTCGTACCTTATATATAGTTTCTTGACAGTCTTGTCGTCCCATGTTATGTATGTTCATGACATTATCTTTCATTGTTGGATGTTCATGATCCATGTCTACCATTTATATTGATCTTGTCGGCCCTTAAAGATAATAAGGAAGGTTAGATAAAATGTACGTTGGTGCTCGGCAAGTATGGCCCGGGTGCTAGTCATGACCCTCCAGTTGGGTCGTGACATTCGTATTTTGTGATATTTACCCGATTCTGAGACGTGGGCCTGGGTCGACTTTTGGGGCAATTTTTTGATTCTTTGATAAAGTCATAAATTTATTATTTAAATTAGACTTGGAATTGGCAGCTATTGTTCATAAATTGAAGATTTTGTTGGCATGAGGTTTCTTCCGTGTGATATTGTCACTGCGATAATGTGGGGGTATAAGGGTGGACTCTTGATTTTGAGGATGTGTTGTATAAGGGTGGCATTCCTGATTATGATGATATTGTTATTATTATTGTTATGGCATGAAATTCTTACCATGAAACGTGAGGATATGGATCCACCCCCCTAGAGTCTCCCTCTCGTGTTTCTCTCTTAGTAGCATACACGCGGATTATATTATTGTGATTTATATGATTGATGTTGTTGGCGTATAAGGGTTGTATTCTTGATTGATTGATGTGTGGAGTATAAGGGTGGCATTCTTGATTGATGATGATTGGAGTATAAGGGTAGCATTCTTGATCATGCTAGTGAATTCCTTATATGTTGTCCTGCATTTTACATGAATTCACGTTGTTTTTAACATGCGATTCTATGCCTCCATTATTAATTGGTAATTCTTTTGTCAAAATTGATTTACCTAGGATGATCTGATAACTTTCGTTTCGTTTGGGATGATGGTACTATATCTTGTTATGTTCTTATTGCCAGATATTGATATATTGCACAGGTTCTTTGAATAGTGAGTATCACATGACTTGAACCTCATCACTACGAGGTTAGTCTTGATACTTACTGAGTACATATTGTCCCATACTCATACTACACTTCTGTATATTTTTCTACATATCCGGGTGTTGGAGGCATTGGACCTACGAAGTGAGCTTTTGATTGTTCGAGAGGATTCAAGGTAGTGCTGCATGGACTCTACAGACTTTTGGAGTCCCCTTCCTTTATTTCATATTGTTGTATTATTTTCAGATACTATTGTACTCTTGAGTTTTCTTATGTATTCGGTTTAAAGCTCATGACTCTGTACTACCTAATTTTGGGAGTTTGTATTGTGTATTGTCATTTTGGCTTATGTTGATTACCATATCCGCTATTTATGATGACTCAATCTTATTACATCATGTTTTGATGATTAAATGTTGTTAGTGTGATTTGCTTACCTAGTCTCAGAGGTTAGGAGTCATCATGACCTTTGGTGGGATTTTGGGTTGTGACAAGTGAGTATTAGAGCCCTAGGTTCATAGGTTCTACGAGTCATGAGCAGGTTTAGTAGAGTCTTGCAGATCGGACAGGGACGTTTGTACTTATCTTTGAGGGACTACCAGATTGTTAGGAAAACTTCACTTTCGTTCATTCTTTATTGTTCGGATTTTTTATCCCAAAGTTTCAATCTTTACTCGTCTATTCTCTTAAAGACGGTGCGGACACGTGCTACGGGATTAGCTGAGCAGGCACTAGTGCCCCTTGCTAGAGCCTTGGGAAGCCGGAGTCGAGGTAGAGGCCAAGGTAGGGTATGCGCCGCAGCTAGAGCCCCTGGTAGAGCAGCAGTTATGGATCAACCAATAGCTCCAGTTGAGGAGCAGGAGCCCGATCATGTTGAGCAAGTGGGACCCGCTCAGGAACCTGAGGGGCCTATTGCTACACTGGAGACCTTGGCTTACTTTATAAGTATGTTCAAGAGCTAGACTCAGGCAGGGTTGATTCTGATTGCACCAACTACTTCACAGGCTGGGGAAGGAGCCCAGACTCCCGCCGCACGTACTCCAGGGCAGATGGCTCATATTTATCAGACACCGGGAGTTCTACTGGTGCAGCCAGTAGTTGCAGTTTAGCCCGGTTAGGGCCAGTCCTGTCTGCTGGGGAGCAGAAGAGGCTAGAGAGGTTTCAGAGACTTCATCCTCCCCATTTCAGTGGAGGTTCTACTGAGGATAAACAGGTTTCTTGGATCAGTGTCATAGTATTCTATGTACCTAAAGAAACATGCGCATAAAAGGTACCACATGCTTGCCCGTTATATAAATCTCTACTATTGTAGGCCCGCTGAGTCTAAAATAAATTAAGATTTTTAAGAGTTGTAATGTAGGGTAAGGCACAAGTAGGATGGATATGGATAATAGTGACTAAGCCTTCCCAAGCACTTACAACATAATAAATAACAACACACTTCCTCTTCTTCAAGTGCCTCCATTTTATAAATTTTTCTCAACACCTAATCTCTCCCTTTATTTTTCTTCTTCTTTCACTTTTATGCAACAAGGACGCCCTTCTTTTGTTTCTTTTTCAACACATTTTTTCTCATGCAATTGTTTTCTTTCTTCTCTTCTTTATATTTCAACATGTGTTCCTCATTGCAAATAAAACTTTATTCTTTTTTATCCATCCACCTTTAAATGGTTTAATTCATAGCTCAACCAACCTTTTACTTCAACTTTAGCTATTATCTCATTGTGTATTTATAAGTGCACAAGGAAGTAGGGTTCAAAAGATAGATAATTCAGCACACAAAAGGTCAAAGCTTGTAACATGGCTAACAAATAAAAGGAATTAGGCTCAATGGGGCTCACTAGGGTCAAATAATACAGGGTAGGCTAGAAAATATCAAACGGGTAAAGGAAGGCCTAAAATCACTTTTTAAGCTGAGAAAAACCTAGGATTTCGCTTCAACTCACATGCAGGGCAAGTTCTAGACACAAATGTACTACATGGAACTACACATAAATCTCTCTACACACTGGCACATGGTTCAATTCGGACGTTATATTCCAACTCTCAATCAAAGCAAGTACAAAGCTGGGCCACAATTTTAATGAACAAGGCACAACGGTTAGCACAAGAGTCAAGAAAATAATCCTAAGTATCACAAAACAAGCTACTTAATTTTCAAGGAGCAAGTAGTTCTCAAAACTCATGGGGAAAGTTATAATCCACAAGACTAGGTCTAAATTTGTTGGTATCAAATAAGTCGCGAAGTGTGCCAAATTCACTCTAAGTTTCTATATCATACACTACTCTAAAAATAAAAAGTACCTGGTTCAAAAGTCCATCCCTTGGAAAAGAATCAATATCTAAAGAAAAACCAAGAGGGATTATTAACTATCTATGACTAACTAAATATAAAAAAAGAAAATATTTTTAATGTTTTTTTCATGGGACTTTAATCCCTCAAAAATGTTGTCCATGAAATCCATTGTCAGGGAAAGTCCATATAAAATTTTAATTATTTTTCTTTTTCACTGTTTTTCAAATTTATTTTACTTTTTCTCTTTTTTTTAGCAATCACTAGGCCACGAAAGAGTACTACAACTAAGCTAAAATAACAAAGAAAATTACCCAGAAAATCTTCCTACCCCACACTTAAAAGTTAAAATTGTGCATTGCCCTCAATGCTCATAATAAATAACAATAGGATAAAAGAGACACCCTCAGAGGCCAAAGGCCGAAGCAATCGTAGCTCACAGGGTATTCAGACTTCTCTTAGGCATGAATTTATGTGCGGGCACCCCACAGCTCCTATCACGACCCAAATTTTACACCTTAGTATATCATGATGACACCTAGTCTCTAAGACTAGGTAAGCCTAACATTTAATAATAACATAACAGGAATAAACAATAAAACAGAATAACACGTATATACTTCCAAAATAGGAGCTCAACAACATATTCCCAAAATCGGTGGAACTGAGTCATAACCTCTACAGAATAATCTAGAAGGTCTACTACAATACTGTCTTAATAGGAAATCAACAAAATGAAAAGATAATGGAAGGTGACTCCGAGGCCTGCGGATGCCGAGCAGATATACCTTGAAGTCTCCGGCAAACAGCTACAAAGCAATCACTAACGTCCCGCAGAGGCAGACGTACCTGGATCTGCACAAAAGATGTGCAGAAGCGTAGTATGAGTACACCACAACGGTACCCATTAAGTATCAAGCCTAACCTCAGTAGAGTAGTGATTAGGCCAGGTCAAGACGCCTACTAGGACATGATAAACCGAACAAAATAATATATAATAACGGGAAGTAATGGAAAACGGAGATATAATTGATAACGAAGCAATTTAATAACGTAAACTAATGTCAGAAGTGTAAGAATAAGATAACAAGAATGAAGAAAATAATGAGGACCATAAATAGTCAAATATGGACAACACTGGTAGACAAGGAAGAATGAAAGCAATAAGGACTGTTCAACCAATAACACTTTTCAACATGAGGTGCACAACAAAAATCACAACCGAGGTACCGCTTCGTATACAATAAAAATCACAATCGAGGTATCATCTCGTATTCACATTTCTCAATTTCAATCACAATCTTTCCTTATACCGCTACGTGAGCCTTACATTTAGATAGTTTTGAAAATATTTTTTCCGAAATAGATACACACACTTTAGCACACCTTTCGTGTGTCTTCAAGTAATTTTCTTACTAGCAACACGCAAATAAATCCCACCTTATGCTGCCGCATGCACATTAAACCATATCCTTATACCGCTGTATGCTCATAAATATCACACCGCAATAACAACTCGCAGCACAAATGCCCATGTACCACAACTTGCCAAAATGAACAATATCAATGTTTCTACAACAAATAGCACATGGCTCAACCACAATGTGTACAAGAATATCAACAATAACAATGAATGTGAATTGTTCAACAACGACGATATTTCAACAATTGACAACTTCGCCTCAATATGATAACGACTTTCACAACTTTAACACCAATAACTCAACAAGAAGATAATCATGCAATAACAACTTCAAGTAAAAGTAATTAAACAATTAAGGATGTATCAAGGCAATAAGCAAAGCAATAACTTCAACTAAAACATAAGAGCAAAGTATCAAGTAAGATGTATAACAAGTGTTGACGAAGTCAAATAAGGCATGTAAGGATATACTAAGACAAGTAAGAGTAGATTGACAATGCGAATTAAAACATGATATGGCAATTCAATTAAAGGCATGGAAATAGTCTAAATAACCTACACCGGTCAAACACCACATATAACCCATGAACCCACTCGTCACCTTGCGTACACGTCTTTCACATAACACAAAGAGCACAATCAGTCCCAAATCCTAAGGGGGTAGTTCCTCCACACAAAGTTAGGCAAGATACATACTCAAGAAATACATACAAACTCAGAATAAAACCAAACTTTGCTCACAAGTTCCAAATGAGAAAATAGACCTATTCTATGTCCCGGAACAACAATGCAAACCCAATAGCCTCAATGTCAACTCACGGCCAAACTTATGAACTTTTCAAACCTTCAAATTGCCAACATCTAGTAAATAGTGCCAAAACATCCTAGGAACCTCCAAATCCAAATCCAAACATACACCTAAGTCTAAAATCATCCTACAAACCTATTGGAATTATTAAATTACCAATCCGTAGTCGTTTACACTAAACTTAAACCTTGGTCAACTCTTACAGCTTAAGTTTCTAAAAATAAAACTAAGTGTTCCAGTTTAATACAAAACCTTCCCAAAGTAAAACCAACTATCCCCGCAAGTCACGAAACAAAAATCAAGTATACGAGAAATATCAAATAGGAAAACAGGATTCAATTACACAAAATGACCGACCGGGTCATTACAATGATGATCTTCTAACTTATAGTTTGCAAGTTCTTTTTTTTTTTATTTTAAACATGGAAATTAAGGATAATATTTTACAACAACTAAAGTAGAGTAGAAAAGAGTATATTCACATTTCAATATAGTCTTCAAAGGTTTTGCATCGCCTTGTGTAGTTCGTCCATGGCAATATGAACTTTTTGGCTAGCTTCTGGGGCATTTAATTTAGATGGGCAACCATTTGTCATTATATTTTCAAGTTCCTCGTCCTCTAGTTTATCTACATCTTCATGTACTTGATTTTTTAGCTCAGATCTAATTCCTGAAGCATACTAGAACATTCAAAGCATTGCTTCTCAATGAGTGACAAGTGTCTCCTAGTTGTTGCCTTGCTGTAACGACCCGACCGGTCGTTTTGAGAACTTAAGTCTTGTTTGGTGGCATGAGGCCCTGAGAAGCTTCATATTATGTGTATTGACTTGCGTGCGTGGTTGAATTCAGTTACCGGATGATTTAGAGTGATTTGGGACACTTAGTCCCTAAAACGGAAGCTTAAGTCTTAGGATTTTGACCGTAGTCGGAACTACGTGAAGACACTTTCGGAATGGAGTTTTATCGGTTCCATTATCTCCGTTGGGTGATTTTGGACTTAGGAGCATGTCCGGACTATAAATTCGAGGTCTGTAGCTGATTTAGGCTTGAAATGACGAAAGTCAAATTTTTGGAGATATAGACCGGAAGTGTACTTTTTGATATCGGGGTCAGAATACGATTTTGAGAGTTGGAACAGCTCCGTTATGTTATTTGGGACTTGCCTGCAAAATTTGACGTCATTCCGGATTGATTTGATAGGTTTCGGCACGGGTTTTAGAAGTTGAAAGATTTGAAATTTATAAGTTCGATTCATGATGCGATTCGTAGTTTCAACGTTGTTTGATTTGATTTGAGACCTCGTGCGAGTCCGTGTACTTACGCGTTCGTGTAGCTATTCCATTACACTCTTCGCGTTCGCGTACTACTTCACGCGTTCGCGAAGATCAGTCGTTGGGCCATAATATTTTTCCTCTTCGCGTTCGCGAACGTGTTGTCGCGTTCGCGAAGGACAACTGGGCAGCTTTGTTTCTCTTCTTCGCGAATGCGTCCCTTTCTCTACATTCGCGATGCACAAAACCCCTGGGCAGAATATAAAGTCCTCTATTCCGAGGGTTTGCCATTTTCACCATTTTTGGAGTTCTAGAGCTCGGTTTTGAGCGTTTCCTTGTGGGTTTTTCATGCAAATCGATTGGGTAAGTGTTCTTCACCTAGAATTTATTTATTTCAATGATTCTATCTTTATTTTTATCATTTAATTTGTGTTTTGAGTTGAGGAAAATTGTGATTTTTGAAAGAAAAATTCAAAATGAAAAATCACGATTTTAGGGACGAAATGGTATCGGAATTTGATGATTTTTGTATGGCTAGACTCGTGAGTGAATGAGTGTTCGTATTTTGTAACTCTTACCCGATTTCGAGACGTGGGCCCGGGTCGACCTTTAGGGCGGATTTTGGGATTTTTATTAAAGTATTGATTTTATTAATTAGATGAGTCTATTATGGTTGTATTCATGTTATGCAATTGTGTTTGGCTAGATTTGGGCCATTCAGAGTCGGATAATTGAAAAAAAAGGCATTCTTACAGACTGGTTGAGCTTGGTTTGAGGTAAGTATCTTGTCTAACCTTATGTGGGGGATTTTTCCCTTAGGATTGAGTCTTCTATGTTGATTGTAGTCCATGCACGCGAGGTGACGAGTGCGTGCTCGGACTTATTTGCGAAAAGTTGGTCTTTTAGGATTCTTAGGTCCTTATATTCACTGAGTATGAAGTTGTTCTTGATATGATTAAGTTCTTATTTACTAGTTCCGCCTCTACATACTTTAATTAAAATTAATTGCTTTCAGGATTTACTCTTATTGCCTATTTGACTCTTATTTGACTTAACTGAAGATTTTACCTCCTCTATTGTCATGCTATCTTTTCATAACTGCTTATCTTTATTTGAAATTATTATTATATCATCTTATAATTTGTTCAGTCTTAATTGAGGTTATGATTATCTTTCCGCTACTTATCCTTAATTAAATTGTTGAAAATCCTTAGTAATTCCTCAACCTTAAAAGAAGTTTTAGATATCCTATATCTTAGTCGACTTGTTTTATTTGGAATTATTTGACTCATGTTAGTTTCCCTGTTGTTGAAATGTATATTGTGGGATCGTTGATACATATTAGTTTCCCTTTGTTGAGCTGTTCCCTTTACGCCTAGCATTCTTTATTGTGGTTATTCCTTGTGAATTGGTTCTACCGTTTCTTTGTGAATTAAAGTTCTTGAGCTGATTTACTTGCCGTACTTTGTATTATTGTCATTGTTGTTGTGGTACTTGTTGTGGTGATGCACGAGGTTTCTACCATGTGGTTGTTATTATTGTGATGCACGAGGTTTCTACCGTGCGGTAGTTACTATGGGGTTGCACGAGGTTTCTGCCGTGCTATTGTTACCATTGATATTTGTACATGCGGCGTGACAAGGCGGGATATGTATATATATTTATGGGTTGCGCATGTGGCGAGACAAGGTGGGAACATTATTATGCACATGTGGCGAGACAAGGCGGGCATTTATGTTACTATTGCACACGTGGAGAGACAAGGTGGGATGTGTCAGGGATTGATTTGTGATGATTTATGGCCTGGGGCATTCTTGTTATTGATATTTGTGTAGTAGTATGCGTACCTGTGTGAGGTTTATCTTGTGAAAGCTGTGAGAAAATATTCTACGTGATGTCCGTTCTTCTTCTTCCTTATGCTTATTTGCTGGTATGGACTATGTTAGGATACTTGCACAAGCATACACGTAGTTAAGCACTCTTATCGGATAATAGGTGTTCTTGATATTGTTGAGCATAGATGCTCACCCTTGTTTACTTGTCTTCTATGTGATAATGGCTATATTGGCACGTGAGTCGTCAGTATGGTTATGAGGTGTTATGAGAGCACAGGATACTAAGTGTTAGGGTTCAGGTATTGAGACCTGTGAGTTGTAAATTGTCCGAGGTTCGGTACCTCGTGGAGTTGTTGACTAAAACCTGATATAAAAGCGGTTGTAATTACTAAGTTATTACTTGTCTTTGCTGTATTCGTGATTTCGGATTTAGGTTGTGTTCCATTCACTTTGTCTGCGTCATTTTTATGATATTCCGCTGATACTTGTTGTTTCTTGCTTTAATGCTATTACTGTATTGTGAGCCATATTGCATAGTCTTTATGTAGGCATCATACTTCTGTTATTCATGTACTTATATAAGTTCAATTTATTAGACCAGTGGGTGTCTTGACTGTTCCTCGTCACTACTCCACCGAGGTTAGTCTTTATACTTACTGGGCACCGCTGTGGTTCTTCTGCACATTTTTGTGCAGATCCAGGTACTTGTTCGTTAGCTAGCTGTGTGGACTGTTGCTGTGGAGACTCAAGGTAAACCTGCTGCTGCGTTCGCAGGCTTCAGAGTCACCTTCTAGTTTTCGTTTTGCACTGTTTATCCTCATTTCTGGATAGTTATATTTAGAAGTTTTCTAGCAAACACTTTGCAGAGCTTATGACTTGTACTACCGGTTTTGGGATTTTAAGAGATTCTATTTAAATAATGTTGTTGTTTTAATTATTGTTAGGCTTACCTAGTCCCTAAGACTAGGTGCCATCACGATACCCAACATAGGAAAAATTGGTTCGTGACACTTACTTGGCTAAATGCGCTCCCTCATGCAACAATTAAAATTGGCACATTTAGCACGTCCCAAGCTATTGCTGTAAGAACGGGAAATTTCTTTACATTGTCCTACCACCATGCCAACGGTTAAAATTTCTTTGTGCGGGGCTCCGTATGGTTTTCTTGTAGAATTGAAGTTCATCAATGTTCCTGCTACTGGATTCTATAAAAAACAGTATATACAAAATAGAAAAACTATCAATACCATCATCTTTATCAATAATAGCATATGTAAAAGAAGAAACTAGAAGGAAGATTTTGGGTTAACATTTCCTACAACATAAAAAGCATTGCCAATTAAATTTGTATAATAATTTTATAAATGCTGTAAATATTCATTTTGCTTATTCATACAAGAATACATATCTGGGATTTTAGTTGGTCCAAACTCCATATAAGCATATAAAATATTGATTAATTGGTGACAAGTAGACATCATAATAGAAGGATTTAATGCAACACCGATTAGGTAAATAGAGGAAATAAGAAAGATATATGTTTTGAATTTTTCTTGCATTTTTTAACGACATCTCTATATCTTTCTTTCTTCTTGAAATTAGAGAGTAAAAGAGAATTTCAATTATATGTATTAAACCTTAGCAATAATAGGGTAATAAGCTCCAGAAATTCAACAGTAGCCACATAAAATTTATGTAAGAATTTAACAACATCTTCAATGGCTTTTCAAGTATTAACTGTTAACATACAGTAGGATCATTACAATGCCTGTTCAAAACTTCAGTTATAGGCTATTTATATTTATAGCACTATTTTAAGAATGTACATATATATATAATTTTACCGAGTAACAATTTCTCTTGACATGAATCTTGGGCTCAGGTTTTGTTCTATACACTTATTTTTAAATTCCTTCATTCTAGATTGTCTATTATTTCCTTGAATAATACCAATTACTTTTCTAACTAGAGTAATCTCAATGGAAAACAAATCAAGGGCAGTTTTAGCAATTACATTATAAACATAACATGCACACTTAACATGAAAGATATCAAAAGACATACACAATACAAGTTGAGTATGATTGTAATAATAGTACTTCTAAAAATAGTAGTATTGCACTAGTCTTAATAATATTTAAAAGTAATATTATATTTTTGCATTACTAAATTATAATCTTGTAACGCTCTGGCCGGTCGTTTTGAGTATTGTAGCCCTGTTCCCCCATTTATTATTTTTTGTATGTTCATTTGTGGTCATGTGACTTTCCGAGGTGGTTGGTTTGATTCCGCGGATGTTTTATAGTGAATTGCGATACTTAGTCCTAAGGTTGGAAGCTTAAGTTGAAAGAACTAACCGGAGTTTGACTTATGTGTAAATGAATCTGGAATGGAGTTTGATGATTCTGATAGCTTCGTGTGGTTATTTTGGACTTAGGCGTATGTTCGGAACTGGACTTGGAAGTCCCTAGGTCGTTTTGGCTTGAATTGACAAAAGTTGGAAAGTTGAAGGTTTGGAAGGTTGAGAAGTTTGACCGAGAGTTGACTTTATTAATACCAAGCTCGAATTTTGGTTCCGGGAGTTGGAGTAGGTCTGTTGTGTCAATTATGACTTGTGTGCAAAATTTGATGTCAATCGGAGTTGGTTGGATAGGTTTCGTCATTGGTTTTAGAAGTTGGAAATTCATTAGTTTCGTTAGGCTTGAATTGGGGTGCAATTAATGTTTTTGATGTTTTTTGACGTGATTTGAGGCTTCGACTAAGTTCGTATCGTGTTTTAGGATGTATTGGTATGTTTGAGTGGGGTCCCGAGGACCTCAGGTATGATTTGAATTAAAATCGGATTGAGGTTTGGACTTGGAGAAAATCTGTTGGTTTTAGTTCTGGTACAACCGCACCTGCGAGGTTTTTACCATAAGTGTGGAGCCGCAGAAGTGGTCGTGAGGTCACAGAAGCGGTTCTGAGTTGAGCTGGGAAGTTGCGTAGGTGCGAGGAATATTCTGCACCTGCGAGCTCACAGATGCGGGCAGCTGGTCGTAGAAGCAGAAATGGGTCATGTGAGGTCTTGGTCGCAGATGCGGACGAGGAGCTGCATTTGCGGAAGCGCAGGTGTGAGGTATGTCGGCAGAAGCGGACTCGCAGATGCGGAGCAGTGTTCGCATATGCGAGAGGTCGGGGGGCATTGTTGTATCGGAGATGCAGGGATTTGGCTACACCTGTGGAATCGCATATGCATATAAGTGTGCTGCAAGTGCGGATTGACTGGCTAGGGGCTAGATGATATTTTTGAGAGTGGTTTCACTAAAATTCAAGAGGTAAGTGACTTTTGATCACTTTTGTGCATAAATATTGAATACCCATTGATATTTACACCTAGATTGTTTGTGTTTGAAGTGAAATTTAGGGGAAGTGAAATTTGGGGGATCTTGGACTAGGTATTGGAGAGTAAGATTTGGGGATTTAAGGGTCGATTTCTGGTTGGAAATGGATGATTTTAGTATGGTTGGACTCGTAATTGAATGAGTGTTTCGATTTAGTGAATTTAGTCGGGCTCCGAGGCATGGGCCCGTGGTTGACTTTTTGAATTTTTGTTGAAGATCTTAGCTGTATCGTATGGAATCAATTCCTATAGCTTGTATTGATTATATTAAGTTTATTGCAACTAGATTCGAGTCGTTCGGAGGCCGATTCGCGAGGCAAGGGTTTGTTGGAGCATTGAGTTGTGCACTTTGAGGTAAGTAACACTTCTAAACTTGGTATTGAGGATATAAATCCTTGGAAAACATGTTATATGGTTTGTGTTGGGGTGACGCACATGCTAGGTGACGGGCGTGTGGGCCTGTAATGTGGTAATCATGATTCTGTTGATTCTTTTGGACTACTGTTATCAAGTCTTGTACTATCCATGAAATCCTTACGCGTTAGAGTAATTGAACTGTAATTCATGTTAGAAAACATATTCAAGTTATGTGCTTATTATGTTGAGGTCTAGTAAGGTTATTTCTGTTGTTATTAGTTATTTGGTTTAACTGCAATTGCGTGCCCAGTCATGATTCTTCATTTGCGTATCATATCATAGTCTCTATTATCATGTACTGTTACATCACATATTGTTATTGTTTGGGCTAAGTAGTACGATGTTGTGAGCCTTGAGACTTGAGAGATTGATGACTGAGTTGGGCCTGAGAGCTGAATTGTGAGTGTTATTTTTGATCGAACTATATGCCGCCACTAGCCTTATTAGTTCTGACTGTATCCATTGAGCTCGTCACTGCTTTCAGCCCAAGGTTAGTTCTGTTACTTATTGAGTACATTGGATCCTTTGTACTCATACTACACTCTGCACTTATGTGCAGATCCAATTACCTCTAGACACGGTGATTGCTAGAGTGTTGCTAGTACCTGCTCAAACTTTGAAGTAGCTGCTATGACGTCCGTAGACCTTGACTCTCGTTCCTTTCCTTCTTTTATGTATTGTTCTATTATTCAAACAGTTGTACTAGAGTTTTTGCAATGTTGATACCTAGTGTAGCTCTTGTAATTGTTTACACCAGGTTTTGGGATCGTTGTAGTAGAGTTTCAAATACCTTTATCAGATATTTATGAGATTTTCCGCTGTTGAGTTTATTAAATCATGTTTTATTCAAATGATTAGCTATTATGCGATTGTCGGCTTGCCTAGCAAGTGCGTGAGGTTCCATCACGATAGGTGTGGGTTTGGGGTCGTGACAAGTTGGTATAAAAGCACTAGGTTACTTAGGTCTCACGAGTCATGAACTAGTTTAGTAGAGTCTTGCGTATCGGTACGGAGATATCTGTAATTATCTTCGAGAGGCTACTGAACTCTTAGGAACTTCACTTTCTTGTATTCTTGTCGAGCGAATTTGTTAATTTTGGATTCTAAATTTCTCTATTCTCTCACATATGGTAAGGACACGTCTGCCTACAAGCATGCATTGTTGCCTAGTTTATCGGGTGTTCACCTAGTGTTTTATGTTTCCATACCCCGGAAGTATTATGGTGATCTGTCTCATGTCTTGGATTTCAGCACAGTTCAACTAGATGGGGATTTGACATATGATGTGGAGCCGATAGCCATTTTGGATTGGCAGGTTCGAAAGTTGAGATAAAAGAATATAGCTTCAGTGAAGGTTCAGTGGATAGGCCAGCCAGTCCAGGAGGTTACTTGGGAGACCGAGCGGTAGATGCAGAGAAGCTATCTACAACTATTTGAGTCTTCAGGTATGATCTTAGACCCGTTCGATGAATGTCTGTTTAAGAGGGGAAGAATGTAACGACCTGGCCAGTAGTTTTGAGTATTATAGCACCGTTCCCCCATTTATTGCTTCTTGTATGTTCATTGGTGGTCATGTGACTTGCTGAGGTGGTTGGTTTGGTTCGGGGGATGATTCAGAGTGAATTGGGACACTTAGTCCTAGGTTGGAAGCTTAAGTTGAAAGAGTTGACAGGAGTTTGACTTATGCGTAAATGACTCCGGAATTGAGTTTTGATGATTCCAATATCTTCCTATGGTGTTTTTGGACTTAGGCGTATGTCCAAAATTGGATTTGGAGGGCTGTTGGTCGTTTTGGCCTGAATTGGCAAAAGTTGGAAAGTTGAAGGTTTGAAAGATTGAGAAGTTTAACCGAGAGTTGACTTTGTTGATACCGGGCTCGGATTTTGGTTTCGGGGTTAGCATAGGTCTGTTATGTCATTTATGACTTGTGTGCAAAATTTGAGGTCAATCGGAGTTGGTTGGATAGGGTTCGACATTGGTTTTTGAAGTTGGAAATTCAAAATTTTTGTTAGGCTTGAATTTTGGTATGATTTGTGTTTGACGTGATTTGAGGATTTGACTAAGTTCGTATCATGTTTTAGGAAGTGTTGGTATGTTTCGGTGGGGTCCCGGGGTCTTCGGCTGTGATTCAGATTGAAATTGAATTGAGGTTTGGACTTGGAGAAAATCTGTTGGTTTCGGTTTAGGTGCAACCGCACCTGCGGGGTTTTGGCCACAGGTGCGGAGCCGCAGAATCGGCCATGGGGTCGCAGAAGCGGTTCTGAGTTGAGCTGCAAAGTTGTGCAGTTGCGAGAAATATTCCGCACTTGCGAGCTCGCAGATGCGGTAGTTGGCCACATAAGCGGAAATGAGACATGTGAGGTCTTGGTGGCAGATGCCGATGGGGAGACGCATTTACGGAAGCGCAGGTGTGAGGTTTGTCCACAAAAGCAGACTCGCAGATGCGGAGCAGTGTCTGCGGATGTGAGAGGTCGAGGGATGTTGTTGTATCGCAAATGTGGGGTTTTGGCCGCACCAGCGGAACCGCAGATGCGGATAAGTGAGTTGAAGGTGCGGATTGACTGGCAGTATTACATTTCGAAGGGTTTCGAGTTTTCTGTCATTTTTAGACTTGGGGAGATCGGCTAGGCGAACGTTTTGAGAGGGATTTCACTATAATTTAAGAGGTAAGTGTCTTTTTATCACTTTTGTCCTTTAATATTGAATACCCATTGACTTTTACACCTAGATTGTGTGTGTTTGAGATGAAATTTGGGGGATTTTGAACTAGGTATTAGAGAGTAATATTTGGGTATTTGAGGGTCAATTTGTGGTTGGGAATAGATAATTTGGTATGGTTGGACTCATAGTTGAATGTGGGTACGAATTTTGTTAATTTTGGCGGGTTCCGAGGCATGGGCCCGGGGTTGACTTTTTGAATTTGGTTAAATATCTTAGCTTTATCGTTTAGAATCGATTCATATAGCTTGTATTGATTATATTAAGTTGTTTGTGACTAGAATCGAGTCATTCGGAGGCTGCTTAGCGAGGTAATGGTTAGTTGGAGCATTAACTTGCGCACTTTGAGGTAAGTAATACTTCTAAACTTGGTACTGAGTGTATAAATCCTTGGAAAACATGTTATATGATTTTTGTTGGGATAACGCACATGTTAGGTGACGAGCGTGTGGGCGTGTAACATGGTAATCATAATTCAGTTGATTTTATTGGACTGTGTTGTTATCATGTCTTGTACAATCCGTGAAATCCTTACGTGTTAGAGTAATTGAACTGTAATTCATGTCAAAAAAACATGTTTAGGCTCTATGGTTATTATGTTGAGACCTAGTGAGATTATTTCTGTTGTTATGAGTTATGTGCTTTAACTGCAATTATGTGCTCAATCATGATTCTTTATTTGCATATCATATCTCATTCTCTGTTATCATTCATTGTTACATCACATATTGTTATTGTTTAGGCTGAGTAGTACAAGGTTGTGAGCCTTGAGACTTGATAGATTGATGACTCAGTTGGGCCTGAGAGCCGAGTTGTGAGTATTATTGTGGATCGGGCTGCACGCCGCAGCCGGCCTTATTGGCTTATTGATTATTGTGGATCGGTTTGCACGCCGCAGCAGGCCTTATAGGCTATATATTAGTGCTTGGGCAGGATCCGCAGCTCCGGAGTCTGACATACCAGCAGTGAGCGCAGGCACAAGTGACATCTACATGTTCTTTGGTGAGGGGCATTGATGTCAGGCACCTGTACAATGCTGAGTGATTGTGTGTGTGATGAGTGGGTAATTGAGATATATAGATTGAGTACTCCGAGAGTATGAGTACCTGGGAATATCACGGTGATACATTACATTTGGCATGCATATTTAACATGAAGGCACAGAGATGTAACATTCCTCATGCTAGTTGTACTTGACATATTTCATCAGTGTTAGGCTTTAATTGTTGAACTTGAAAGCATGTCTAAATTTCTGTAACATGAACGAGCTGATTAGGGAATTTCTCTAAGTTATTTATTGCCATGGTCATTATCTTACATGTGTTGTCATTATATTAGTTCTGACTGTATCATTCTGAGCTCATCACTTCTTTCAGCCCAAGGTTAGTCCTGTTACTTATTGCGTACATTGGGTTGGTCTACTCATACTACACTCTGCACTTCGTGTGCAGATCCAGGTACCTCTGGACGCGGTGATTGCTAGAGTGGTGCTAGTACCTGCTCGGAGGCTTTGAGGTAGCTACTATGGCATCCGCAGACCTTGACTCTCCTTCCTTTCATGCTTTTCTATACTGTTCTATTATTCAGACAGTTGTGCTAGAGATTTAGCTATGTTGATACCTAGTAGTGCTCATGTACTTGTTGACACCAGGTTTTGGGATGGTTGTAGTAGAGTTTCAGATAGTTTTATCAGATATTTATGAGATTTTCTGCTGTTTAGTTTATTAAATCATGCTTTATTCAAATTATTAGTTGTTATGTGATAGTCAGCTTGCCTAGGAAGTGTGTTAGGTGCTATCACGACAGGTTGGGATTTAGGGTCGTGACAAATTAGTATCAGAGTACTAGGTTACTTAGGTCTCACGAGTCATGAGCAAGTTTAGTAGAGTCTTGCGGATCGGTGTGGAGACGTTTGTACTTATATTTGAGAGGCTACCATACCGTTAAGAAACTTCACTTTCTTGTATTCTTGTCGTGTTGATTTGTTAATTCCAAAATCTGAATTTCAATTCTTCTATTCTCTCACAAACGGTGAGGACATGTGTGACCGGATCAGGCAGACGACCACTAGTATCACCAGCTAGGGCCACGAGAGGCTAGGGCCGCTGTAGAGGCCGAGGTACCGCTCGCACTACAGCTTGAGCAGCACATGTGGAGCCACTAGTTTCTCCAGCTATGGAGCAGATACCAGATGTTGTTGAGCCGGTGGTTTTGGCCCAGATTTTGACTTTATGCACGAGCCTTGCTCAGGCATTTTTGGTTTGAGCTACACTAGCCAGTTCTCAGACCGGGGGAGATGCTCAGACTCCCGCCACCCGTACTCCAGACCAGGTAGCTAAGGGACTCCAAAAACCGGGGGTACTACCAGCCCAGCTGGTTGCAGCGGTTCGGGCCCAGGTTGGCGCACCTATGAGTAATGAGGAGCAGAAGAGACTACAGTGGTTTGGGAGGCTTAAGCCTCTAGAGTTCAGTGGGGTCGATTCAGAGGATGCTCAAGATTTCATAGACAGGTGCCAGTAGATCCTTCGCACAACGAGTATTTTGTAGACAAGTGGAGTTTCATTTATTACTTTTCAGCTGACAGGGGCATCCTACAGATGGTCGTAGTCCTATGAGTTGAGCAAGCTAGCCGGTACTGCACCACTTACATGGCATGAGTTCTCAGTTCTCTTCTTAGAGAAGTTTGTTCCACAGACTCGCTGAGAGGAGTTGCGTAGGCAGTTTGAGCAGCTACGCCAGGAGGGTATGTTAGTGAGTCAGTATAAGATGAGATTTTCAAATTTGGCTCGTCACGCGGTATAGTTTGTTCCTACTAAGAGGGAGAGGATTAGGAGGTCCATTGACAGCCTCAACTATGGATAACGTTTCACCATGACTCGAGAGATTGCGACGGGTGTGAGGTTTGACGAGGTGGTTGATATTGCTATATGCCTAGAGCTGGTTTGCAGTCAGGTGCATGAGGAGATGGAGGCCATGAGGCCTCGTAGTTCAGGTGGTTTCAGCAGTGCCTCGTCTGGAGGACAGTCCTATCACAGCAGGGGTCGTCCTTATAGGCCCGCTAAGATGGCTCATCCTGTTCATCGTGGTGCATCAGCTAGCCATGGTTCATACAGTGCTCGTCCGGGTCGGTCATCTTTCAGTGCTCTCCCAACTCATAGTTCATCTCGTGCTCCATCAGTTTAGGGTCTGTCTATACCAAGTACCTCTAGTGGTTATTCTGGTTCTCTAGGTACGGTTCAGTCCCCGCCTCCATTTATAGATCGAGGTTTCTACGAGTGTGGATAGCTGGGGCATATGAGGAGGTATTGGTCTCGCACTAGTTACTTCTCCGCCTGCTCAGCCAGCTCGGGGTGGGACTTAGGCAGCTCAAGGTCGCCCTAGAGGGGGAGGTCGATCAGGTGGTGATTACACTTGATGCTATGCTTTTCCTGCTAGGCCAGAGGCTGTTGCTTCAAACACAGTGATCACACTGAAGTTGTTCTTTCAATTCGTTCAACTCTACTGGTGCCATATGATATAGAGGAATAGAGATGGGTTGAGTGCACGGAACCAAGTAAATACAAAAATCAATCTCCCTATTAGTGGCATGGCCAGCAAGACTGCAGGTAACACATTTGGAAAGTCTCGCGCCACGGGAACATACTCAATGATAGGAGTATCAACACCAACATCCCTCACAAAGGCCAAATATGCTAGACAACCATTCCCAGCCATCCGTTGGGCCTTCAAATATGAAATCACTCTATTGGGAGCATACTCCAGAGAACCTCTCCACTCAATCCTAGGCAATCCTGACATCGCCAATGTCACAGTCTTAGCTTGACAATCCAGAATAGCATGAAATGGTGACAACCAATCCATGCCTAGAATCACGTCAAAATCAACTTTACTAAGAAGTAAAAGATCAACTCTCATCTCCAATCCCCCAATAGTCACCACACACGACCGATACACATGGTCCACAACAATATAATAACCCACCGTCATAGATACAAGAACAGGCGGAACTAAGGAATCACGAGGCATATACAAATAACAAGTAATGTACGATGATACATATGAATAAATGGAAATAGGGTCATATAATATGGAAGCATCCCTGTGGCACACTGAAACAATATACTTGTTAAGGGATTTATTAGGCTTAGTGTGTCACCTTGGGGTGCACTGGTTCTATTTGAGAAGAAGAAAGATGGTACTATGCCAATGTGCATTGATTATAGGCAGTTGAACAAAGTCACAATTAAGTACAAGTACCCATTACCCCACAGTGATAACTTATTTGACCAACTTCAAGGTGCTAGAGTATTCTCTAAGGTTGATTTGAGGTCTGGGTACCACAAGTTGAATATTCGGGATTTTGATATTTTGAAGACGACATTCAGGACCGGCTATGATCACTACAAGTTTCTTGTGATGTCTTTTGGGCTGACCAATGCCCCAACAACATTTATACATCTGATGAACAGTGAATTCTAGCCATATCTTAATTCTTTTCTCATAGAATTCATTGGTGATATACTAGTGTAATCACACATCCAGGAGGAGCACCAGCTGCATCTGAGGATTGTACTCCAAACATTGAGGGAGATGCTGCTTTATGCTAAATTCTCTGAGTTTGAGTTTTGCCTTGATTCTATGGCGTTCTTGGGGCACGTGGTGCCAAGTGACAGTATCAAGGTAGATCTGAAGAAGATTGAGGCAGTCAAATTGACTAGATTGACCCAGAAGGGTACTCCATTCAGGTGGTCTGATGAGGTGAGGAAAGCTTTCAAAAGCTCAAGACTGCCTTGACCACAACTCTAGTTCTAGTTTTACCTTCAGCATCGGGTTCATATATAGTATATTGCGATACTTCTCGGATTGGTATTGGGTGTTTCTTGATGTAGGAAGGTAGGGGTGATTTTTTATGCTTCACGGCAGTTGAAGCCCGATGAGAAGAACTACCTTGTTCATGATTTAGAATGGGTAGCCATTGTTCATGCATTGAAGATTTGGAGGCATTATTTACAGATCATCAGAGTCTGCAACACTTGTTTAAGCAAAAGGATCTAAATTTGAGGATGCAAAGATGGTTAGAGTACCATTTTGTATCATCCCCAGAAGGCCAATGTGGTGGTTGATGCCTTGAGTAAAAAGACGGTGAGTACGGGTAGCCTTGCATATATTCTAGTTGGTGAGAGATTACTAGCATCAGATGTCTAGGCCTTGGCCAATCAGTTCGTGGGGTTATATGTTTCAGAGCCTAGACGGGTTCAAGCCTGTGTGGCTTCTCTGTCTTCTTTATATGAGCGCATCTGAGAGCGTCAGTATGACGACCCCCATTTGCATATCATTAAGGACACGGCGATGCCAAGGAGGTTTCTGTTGGTGATGATGGGGTGTTGCGGATGCAGGGGAGGATTTATGTGCCCAATGTGGATGGGTTACATGAGTTGATTCTTAATGAGGCCCACAGTTCACGGTATTCTATTCATCTAGGTGCCGTAAATATGTACCAAGACTTGAGGCAGCACTATTGGTGGAGGAGAATGAAGAAATATATAGTGGAGTATGTGGCTCGATGCTTGAACTGTCAGTAGGTGAAGTACAAGCATCATTCTTAAGGAGGTCCAGGTACCTTTGAATTTGGTTAAAGATCTTAGCTTTATCGTATGCCCGAGGTTGACGTTTTTAGTTGACTTTTTGAATTTGGTTAAAGATCTTAGCTTTATTGTATGGAATCGATTCCTATAGCTTGTATTGATGATATTAAATTGTTTGTGACTAGATGCGAGTCGTTTGGAGGCCGGTTCACAAGACAAGGGTTTGTTGGAGCATTGAGTTGTGCACTTTGAGATAAGTAACACTTCTAAACTTTGTACTGAGTGTATAAATCCCTGGAAAACATGTTAAATGGTTTGTGTTGGGGTGACGCAAATGCTAGGTGTTGGGCGTGTGGGCGTGTACCGTGGTAATCATGAGTCAATTGATTCTTTTGGACTGTGTTGTTGTCAAGTCTTGTTCTATCCGTTAAATCCTTATGTGTTAGAGTAATTGAACTGTAATTCATGTTAGAAAATATGTTTAGGCTATGTGCTTATTCTGTTGAGAACTAGTGAGTTTATCTCTGTTGTTATAAGTTATCTCCTTTAACAACAATTATGTGCTCAGTCATGATGCTTCATTTGCATATCATATCTCAGTCTCTGTTATCATTCACTATTACATCACAAATTGTTATTGTTTGGGCTGAGTAGTACGAGATTGTGAGCCTTGACACTTGAGAGATTGATGACTGAGTTGGGCCTAAGAGCCGAATTGTAAGTGTTATTGTGGATCGGATTGGACACCGCAGCAGGCCTTCTTCGCTTATTGATTATTTTGGATCGGGATGCACGCCGCAGCAGGCCTTATATGCTATATATTCGCACTTGGTCAGGATCCGCCACTCCGGAGTATGACATACCAACAGTGAGTGCATGCACAGTGACATCTACACGTTATTTGGTGAGGGGCATTGATGCCAGGCACCCGTACAATGTTGAGTGATTGTATGTGTGATGAGTGTGTAATGAGATATACAGATTTAGTACTTTGAGAGTATGGGTACCGGGGAATATCATGGTGATACATTACATTTGGCATGCATATTTGACATGTAGGTACGAAGATGTAACATTCCTCATGCTATCTGTACTTGACATATTTCATCAATGTTGGGCTTTAATCGTTGAACTTGAAAGCATGTCTAAATTTCTGTAAGATGAACGAGTTGATTATGGAAATTTCTTTGAGTTGTTTATTGTCATGGTCATTATCTAACATGTGTTGTCATTATATTGGTTCTAACTATATCCTTCTGAGTTCGTCACTAC
Source organism: Nicotiana tabacum (assembly GCF_000715075.1). Taxonomy (NCBI): domain Eukaryota; kingdom Viridiplantae; phylum Streptophyta; class Magnoliopsida; order Solanales; family Solanaceae; genus Nicotiana; species Nicotiana tabacum. Next base: position 73,832,706 of record NC_134091.1, on the reverse strand, counting down.
TTTCAGCCCAAGGTTAGTCCTATTACTTATTGAGTACATTGGGTGGGTTGTACTCATACTACACGATGCACTTCGTGTGCAGATCCAGGTACCTCTAGATGTGGTGATTGCTAGAGTGGTGCTAGTACTTGCTCAGAGACTTTGAGGTAGCTGCTATGACCTCCGCAGACCTTGACTCTCTTTCCTTTCATGCTTTTCTACACTGTTCTATTATTTAGACAGTTGTACTCGAGTTTTGTCTATGTTGATACCTAGTAGTTTATATAATTATTTTTATTAACAGCATGACCAATATAAAAAATAAGAGAAACTCTACAAGAAAAATAGTCAAACAAATAACATATGTTTGTTTGTAGCCTAAAGATATCAGATCTACCAGTACTTCTAGGAATACCTTTAAACAAAGAATTATATATTCTTTGAATATGCATAATAATATATGATCAATAAGCAAAAAGAAAAGGGAGACAACCCAAAGCAATCATTTTTTATAACTCCTCTTAGTTCATTATTTTATCATATTTTAAAAGTCCTCCAATAGTTGGTTTTCATCTAAATCAACACCCTGATTTATAGTACATTTAACCCTTACCGCTTACTCCAGTCGTATGTTTAAAATCATCTCCACTAATAGTACATTTTACCATATCGGTATTATAGCACCCCGAAAAGTTTTTCAAATGCTTGAGGCCTCATTGGAAGGTCATTACGTGCTAAATGTATTATTTGCATGCTAACAACAACTATGGCTATGGATAACTCCATCTGGCTTTTTGAAAATGTGTTAGACATGGGTTGGAGGGTTAAAAGGATGTTTAGAAGTCAGGAAAAGTTATTTAGAACAAGTTGGAATTGTTAAAAAGAAAAAGAAGCCTAAAATCGCACATGATTAATTTCAAATGACCATAAATTTCTGTGTTAATGAGTTATGTTGTGTACAAGAAATAAAATAAAATATTTTTGAGTTTAGTTTTTAATGGTTCAAACCGTTCATCATTTGAATTTTTGTATACAAAGTTATGATTGATTTATAGAACACTATCCAAATTGTGCGCCGACCGTGCTCCCCCGCACTAGAGAGCACACTTGAGAAAGTTCTAAGTTCGCACTCAATAGTGGGTTCAAGTCCCATATGCTGTACAACGCACCTGGGAAAGGTACATATACCCCCTAAGTCGGGGAGAGATGACTTGGGGTCAAAGTTTGGATGTTTTTGGAGCTTTTAGAGGGGATTTCGACCATGGCTTCATTTAGGTCATACAAGGTGAGTTTTTATTCATGTTTTATGCTAATTAATTCTGATTTATACTAGTATTAATATTACAACATCCTTGGGTTTGATAGATTTCATCAAATCAATCAAGAACATCAAAAGATAAATTTTTTAAGGTTTGCTTCCAAATGTAATTTCCACTTCTTAAAACATATTTATAAAATACAAATGAGTGTTTAAATGTTGTCTATGAGTTGGAAAAGTAATTGGAAGGGTGGAATAGATAAACCCTAGCTTTAACTTTGAAATTTTTGTTGGTAGGGAACATGAATAGTATTGGATTTGTTTGAATGATATTGTTTTGCGTTTCTAATGGAAGAACTAGATTCCATTACACATTTAATGGATGAATTGGAGTTTAAATTCAAGGATTGACCTTCAAATGGTGAAATAAGGATTTTTGTAAAAGTTATGGAGTTGGACCTAATTGTTAGGCGCTTAGTTGGTTTAGTTGATATTGTTGTGATACGTTATTGATATATGTGAACTCATAAATATAGATATCGACTTGTTGACAAATTTTGAGCATTTTAAACAATTTGGAGTAACATAGTACTATTTTGGAGCTTGGACTTGAGGTAAGTTGATTAAAATTTACTCTTCTTGAGGAATTTTCTCTAAGAACATGATTTGAGTAAAGACATGATTTATTTATAATTTTGCATTCTTACTTGTGGGGACAAGTGGGTGCGGATGTTTCCATGTACTAAAATATTTTATTACATATGAAGTATCATGTTGTTTTCTAAACATCTTATTTTAAAGAATGGTTGGTAAAATGACACTTGATGATAACATTATAAGCTTAAGTTGATGATAAAGGAATTAAATATCTGAATTCTATAGTTATCATTTAAATGTAATGTTTTTAAAACCTTACATTTAAAATAGCACTTGTTAAAGCTTTAAGTATTGAAATCTAATTTTGGTAATTTTTCATTATGAAATTTTTACGACCAAAATTCAAACCAAGGGATCGTGATGGCACTTAGCCCCACTTGCTAGGAAAGCCAACACTTACCAGTAAATAAGGAAGCAAGATTAAAAATTTAACAGATAAAATAAACAGTCGTAGAGATAATGAAGTGACTTCAGAGCATGCAAACGGATATGCAATACTACTTTGAGTCTCCCAAATTTCCAATCGAAGCACCTCTCGGGACTCCGCTGGTACCAATGTGTGGATCTACACAAGAAGTGCAGAAGTGTAGTATGAGTACAACTGACCCATGTACTCAACAAGTGTCGAGCCTAACATCGACGATGTGGTTACAAGACACTTACTTTATAAACAAGTGTAGTTAATAAGCAAGAGAAATTACAAGAATAAATACGAAAATACTAAAAGCAATAACGATCATGTTCCTCAAATATCACAACCAAACCACGTAACAGCCCGACCGCTCATTTTGGAAATTAGCATTCCGTTCGGTGGCTTAAGGTATTGAGTAACTTTGAATTTGTATTATGACTTGCGTGTGTGGCGGGATTCGGTTTTTAGATGATTCGGGGTAAATTTGAAAGAATGATTCTCATTTTATAAGCTAAAGTGGCAAGAGTTGACCGGAGTTTGATTATTGTGTTGACAACTCCGAAATAGTATTTTGATGATTCAAATAGCTTCGTATTGTAATTTTGGACTTAGATGTATGCCGGATCTGGATTTGGAGGTCCGTAGGTTTATTTGTTGCATTTTGGCGAAATTTGAAAAGTTGAAGGTTTGGAAGGTTGAGAGGTTTGACCGGGAGTTGACTTTATTGATATCGGGTTCAGATTGTGGTTTCGGGAGTGGGAATAGTTCTGTTGTGTCATTCAGGACTTGCATGCAAAATTTAACATCATTCCGGATTGATTTGATATGATTCAGCGCAAGTTGTAGAAGTTGAAAATTCATAGTTCATTAAGCTTGAATTGAGGTGCGATTCGTGGTTTTGATGTTCTGTTTCATGATTTGAGGCCTCGAGTAGGTTCATGTTATGTTTTGGAACTTGTTGGTATGATTTGACGGGGTCCCGAGGGGCTTGGGTGTGTTTTGGAACATTGGTTGAGAGACTAGTTAAGTTAAGAAATTTAGAGTTTGGCCATGGTCAATATCAGCTCAAGACGACCTCTTTTCAGTATTTTGAGTGCGCGAGCAGGTCCATAGTATGTTTCATGATTGAAATTCATATATGATTTGTGTCAGGGAGGTTCCAGATGAGTTCGGGGTAGTTTCAGATCATTTCGGTGAAGTTTGGGATTGTTGGTACTTCGCAATTGAGAAATTTTTGTTGCAATTGCGAACTACTGCAATTGCGAACTTTTGGTCGCAATTGCGAACCTTGGTCCCAATAGTGAATCTTGGTCGCAATTGTGAACGGTCGCAATTGCGAACATCCGCAATTGCGAACTTTTGGTCGCAAATACGACATCTGCAGCTGGGTTAAGAGTTGGAATTTCGGGATTTTAGCTCATTCTTTCATATTCTGAACCCTAGACTTGGTAGGAGGCGATTTGGAGAGAGGATTTTCATCTACAATCATTGGGTAAGTGATTTTGATCAATTTTCAACTATTTTACATTATTATAGATGAGATTTAACATCAAAATTATGAGAATCAAAGGGGAGTTTTGAGAAACTTTTTCTATGTTTTGAAAAATGAAAATTTGGGATTTGAGAGTCGAATTGAACTCGGATTTTGAAACAAAACACATATATAGACTCGTGGGGTTATGGGTACTCGGAATCTACCCTTGGACCGGGGTTTTGACTGGGCAAGCTCGGGATTGACTTTTGTTGACTTTTGAGAAATTATGTAAAGATCATAGCTTTAAATATTTGAATTGATTATTCTTGCATTATTTGATGTTATTAAGTCAATTTTGGTTAGATTTGAGCCGAGCGGAGGTGAATTGCAAAGAAAAAGCTATTTTAGAGTATTGATTGAGGGCATTTGAGATAAGTATCTTGCCTAATATTGTGTGGGGGAACTACCCCGTAGGAATTGGGTTGTTTGCACTATTTAAACTACGTGAAAGTCGTGTACACGAGGTGACAAGTGTGTACATGATTTATATGTGGAAATTTGACCGTTTTAGTCTCTTAGGTTTTATATGCACATTAAAATGAAGTAGCCTTATCATGTTATATCCTCCATTGGTAAATTTACCATTACATGCCTTATTTAAAGTAGATTGGTTCATGTTCTACCCTTTGTGGCCAAATATACTCTTATATACTTTAATTGTAGTTGTTTCCTCTTTTATTACATTTTATCTCTTCCATTGTGATTTATCACTTGAAACCGTTGTTACATGTTGCCTCTCCTATTATTGAGTTATTCTTATTTGAAATCATTGTTACATGTTATCTATCCTACGTTTGAGTTATTCTTATTTGATATCATTGATACACATTATCTCTCCTATTGTTGAGTTATTCTTATTTGATATCGTTAATACACATTATCTCTCCTATTGTTGAGTTATTTTTATTTGAAGCCAGTATTACTTGTTATGTCTTTCATTGTGAGCTCGTTCTTCCATTTCATTGTGCTTTTGTAATTCTTATGTTCATTTACTTGTCGTGCTCCCGAGTTATTGTTGTTGTTGTTGTACTCAGTATTGTTGAGCCGAGGGATATGTGTGGTTGTGGTATTGAAATTATTTTTAAGGAAATGTATTGGCATATGGGCACATGTGATGCGAGTTTTTATATTGTTTTATGTTTTTAGCACACGTGGTATTGTTGAGAGGATTGTTGGAGTGTTTGCATGTGAGTTGTCCGTGCTATTGTTATTATTGATATTTGCACATGCGGCAGGACCGGGCGGGCTATATATGTAGGTTTGCGCATGTGGCGAGACAAAGTGGGAATATTATTATGCGAATGTGGCGAGACAAGGCAAGCATTTACTTTATTGTTGCACACGTGGAGAGATAAAGGGGGCTATGTCGGGGATGATTTGTGATGATCTGTGATAGCCTAGGGGCATTGTTATTGATGATACTGCATATTTTCGTACGTGAGAGTACGTCGTAAGTCAATTGATATAAGCTCTGAAATGAGATCATCTTTGAAAGTACATAAAGTAAGTTAATAATGGTAACTTGGAGGTTACAAATATTTAAGATCATGGACTGCAAGTACCAATAGGGTTGGAAAGCTTAGAAGCTAAACCAATTGAAGAAAATAAGTTTCGTCGAAAGTCGACAAGTTGGGAATGTTATAACATGTACTTTTGGGGTGAGACTAGGGTGCTCAAAATGATAAGGAGGTTATGTTATGAGTTAATTTTGTCTTATGATAGTCGTGTGTTATGTTTTGAAGTCAAGCGAGTTATGGAACAAAAGTTGGCAAAGATCATCACAAGTTACATTCATAAATGCATTGAAACTTAGGTCAAATGTAGCTGAGATTTTATCCCAATATACTTGGAATTAGGGGATGATCTACCTAAAAAATTGAAGATCTATGAGTCTAGTTTCTAACGCATTAAACCTTTGTCGATATGACATAGCAGCAGAGAGATATTTGCAGTTTCGCGAGACCACGCAGATTGCATAGGTGACAAGTAGGTGTGTCACTAAAGCTTTTTGAGAAATACATTTTGTATGTTATATGAGGTCTTTTTGGGACATATTATATACAAAATTAAAGGTCTTGGAATGTAGTTTCTAACGCTGTTAACCGTTCATTCATACGACATCCAGATAAAAAGATATAAGCGTCAGAAGAAGGGCCAATGCTAGGGTGCCAAGCTAGCACCTCTTTGACTTTTCAAAAGTTGATATATATAGGGTTTTAAATCGTCTTTCTCATCATTTTTCATAGAACACAACCAGAAAACCCCCAAAAAATTACCCTTAATCTCTCTACAAGGGTTCCAAAGAAGATTATCATCCGGGATACGAAATCAAGAAGCGATGATATTAGAACGATCCCTACGACGTAAGTATCACTATATCGCCTCTCGTTTTCTTTGTTGTTTGAGTTTTGGAAGGTACTTAATAGTTAATAAAACTCCTACTTTCTGTATTTAAGCTTTTAAATGTCAAGGAAGGTTGATAAATTCATTTCCTAATAGTAAGAACTCACGGGGCGGTGATTGGAAGCCGTGAGTTTGATTTATTTCACTTTTAGTGGACTGTTTTGTAGTCCACTCGTGTTGGCCTCTTGTGCTGATGTTTTATGGAGTTTTTGAGAATAAAAGGTGTGGAGAAACAATACATAATGACGTAATGGTGGGCTGGTCATTGGGTGTTACATTTTTTAGGTTGTTTGACACTACTTTGGTTGTCGTTTTGTATACGAAGTTATTAGGGTGTGTGGGCTATTTTGTGGTATATTGTGATGGAGATAAGGTTGGAAAATTATGCATAAATGTTCTTATTGTTTTGTTCTTGTTGTTGTTGGTATATAGTATTGGAGGAGGGCCTTGTTACAAAGGAGATGCTGCCCAAATTTACGTAAATGAGCTACTAGTTTAAGTTGCGGACTTAGCCTTTACTCAGCACTGATTTTGAATCTCCTTATGCTGTGGTAGATTGAGTTGAGTTGTTTGAAGAATTTCTTGGAAGGTATTAAGGACTCAACGGAGTTAAGGTATGTTAAGGCTAAACCTTTCCTTCATTTTGGCATGATCCCGTAACTACATGAGTTTGATAACGAGGCATAAAGAGAAATTTGTATTCCTGAACTTATATACATTATCCTAGTCTCATAAGTTATAGTATTCTCCCTTATTGGGACTTTATATTCAGTTAAGTATTGTTTTCTTCTAGTCAAGAGAGCAGAGGGTCGATATATATATATATATATATATATATATATATATATATATATATATATATACAGTATTACAGTACTTTCACCACCATCGAGCTATAATCGATGGACAGGCCCCTATTGGGCAACCTCTGATCAGATGGTAAGTTATATACCGATCCTACTGTGGCCGAGCGCCTATGAGCGAGCCCAAAAATGGGCGAGATACAGAGCCTAGTATGGCCGAGCGCCTATGAGCGAGCCTACTACGGCAGAGCAGTTACACATACCGAGCCTTTTAGGGCTGGACATCTATTTTACTCACTATATTCAGAGAGATGAGTCAGTATCAGTAGGTAAGCATATCTTCAATTATATTTGACTCCCAGGTACTTTCAGTTATTATATTATCAGTTCAATTTTAGCTTTCAGTTATTCTATTGCCTTACATATTCGGTACATTATTTTGTACTTACGTCCCTTTTGCTGGGGATACTGCATTTCATGCCTGCAGGTCCTGATAGACAGTTGGATTGACCTTCCCAGTAGACAAAGTCAACATCAGCTTGGTTGGTAAGCTCTACTTCCTCGGAGTTACAATTGTGTATACCTTGGAGTCCATTTTATATATACAGGTTTGATGGGTAAGTCGAGGCCCTATCCCGACCATGATACAGTTCAATTATCTCTAGAGGCTTGTAGACGAGGCCATTACATTTTTTTATCAGTATTGTGGCTTTACCATCCCTATGTAGATGTTTAGTTTGGTATTGCTGGTTGTAGACGTTATTTTCAGATTATTCAGAATTTGGCCTCATCGGCCTAAATTGAGGGTTACCCCTCCAGAGTTTACAGTTACAGAGTGGTACGCTCGAGCCGAGTATGGCACCGGGTGCTGGCCATGCCTCTTCAGGTTTGGGGCGTGACAAACTTGGTATCAGAGCAGTTCTATCCTAGGGAATCTACAAGTTGTATCTAGTAGAGTCTTGTTTATCGGTGTGTTATGCACCACACTTATAAGCAGGAGGCTATATAGCATTTAGGACTGTCACACTTTCTTCTTACTCTATATCGTGTGGTAGAGCTCAGTCATAAGAATTCAAACTCCTAAATTTTATTTTATTCCTAATACAACAATACCTACATCCAGAAAGACAGTTGGTAAGAGATTGAATGTGGCTGTGGAAGAGTTGAGTCAGAAGAACTCGATTTTGCAGCATGCTTACGATGATTAAATGTAAGGTCTTCAGCAGATCATGTGTATACTAAGATGTATAATATTCTTGATAAGGAAACCTAAGGCATGAATATCTATCCACCTATATGGTAAAAAGCAATAAGAGAATGAGAAGGTAGATATAACTTTCAACAATTAACAGAAGTAATGTGAATGAGGGTACGTGGTACCCATTTAGTGGAGATTATCAATATCTATAATTCAGGTAGAGAAATATAAGCATTCTGAGTTACTTTCCACAGTAACAGAGATATATACAATTGGCCAATCCCATCTCAGTTATGCCCTATGGGAGCTAACGTTTATTGTTTAAGAGAAAGACGGGACATCAAGATCCAGCTGGGGTTAGAGTAACCCAAAATGGTGGATGGATTGTTATCATTAGCTAAAGTTTTTGAAGGATAGTGCAAACGTGGTAATAGATCTCTTTGTGAGACACCCAGATGGTGCACTCTAGAATAGAACAGTCAGATATGAATACTAGAATGTTCAAAAATTTCAGAAGACAGGCAGTGGAATCCTAGAAAGGATAAATATGTACCTTAGTATGGCTCCCGTCCCTAGTCAAGAGAGAATGTTAGGTGACCCGAAGAGCCAGTAGATGGATCAAGGGGAGCTAAAAGCGAAAGAATATCTTGTTGAAGCTTTCAGAATAAGGCAATAGACAGATATATTAGGAGGAGAATAAGAAGAGAGTAAATGAAGTATTATGAGTAAGATGTGATAAATTGGTGATAACGGTAATTCAAAATATGACAGGATGACAGAGTCTATAGTCAAGTAAAGGAAAAGACAACAGGAGACATGCATTGAGACCATAAAGAGTATAAGCCATAAAGCCATATCCTTATTTCGAGAATTGATTTGGTGACTCCAACATGATTACTATAAGGTAAGTTAGACCTCTGGAGTAATAGAAATCAGTATGGGCTAGTAAACAAGAAAAATAAATTCGAACATGATTTAGGGACCGAAGGATTTTATAATAGTCGGCATCGTGAGAATTTCAAAGATCACATTCCGACAATAATAGAATGGACAAGGGAAGAATAACCTTTAAAGGTCATTCAGGAAGACGCCTCCCTAAAGTAAGCACTATGAGCAGAGTTAAGCTTAAGGGACTAAGTGTGCCAGTTACACTAGGTGTCACACTTGTGCGTAAGAAATTCAGTTATCCTTGGTACAGAGGGGTTACCGAAAGGCGAGTATGAGACAGTGAAGATATGAAAAGACGCCAAAGATGAAGAGGTAACTATGAAATGTAAAGGAAGAATGCGGTAAACAGGCAAAATGGATGAGTTTGCATTTATTCAAATCCTACAGATACGTTATGACTCCAAAATATTTTGCAAGCACGACGTTGGGAAGAGGCAGTAAGGGTTCCCGCCCAAGATATTGTTGATAAATATGTGTGAAAAGACACTTGATACAAAAGGAGCCAGTGCGAGGGGTAAGTAAAGACAAAAGACATAACCCAAGAGAGGTTATGCAGAATATAAACATGAGCATGGACTGACGAGTAGTTAGTAGTTGATTCAGGAAGAGCTTAGTTATGGCTAGACTAGAGGTCTCAAATAAATCAGTAGATCATGCAAGATAAACTTAGTAAAACCTAGCATAGGAAATTCAGTCTCGCAGATACGGCATCGTAATCCTTGAGAAATATTTAGATAAGAGTTGGGGGTTGTAAAAGATACCGTATAAGTGTTACAGAAATAAAAGAGAGTACCACTAGGGAGACAATTAAAATTTCAGTTCAGAAGTAACCCTACGAGCAGAAGGGCGTAGAGATATGTAACTAAGGAAAATTATTGGCGAGTAAGTACCTCAAAAATTTCATCGGGAATACGATGTAAAAAGCTCCAAGCCTTACAAGAGTCAGAGGGTCTTCCCTATGTGCTACAACGAAAGACTAGCTGAGAAAATAAGGAAGAAGGCTTCAACATAAGCATAGTGACCTGAAGAAGAAATAATCTTGTAACAACAGTCTCACTGCAACATTGTATGCACTCTAAAACAAAGTGGCACCTGTCGTGACTAAGGAACGGGAAGTAAAATCAAAAGTAATATTGGAGATCATATGAGTTGCACGAAATTCAAATAGGTGTGGACACTACGATAAGCCAAGTATTCATGCAACAAGTGGCATAACGACCAGGAAATGTAATTGCTTACTTTTAAAGAAAGTTGAGAAGGCACGAAAGGAATTATTCGATCAATGACCTAGAGTTAGTTGCATTATGAACGCACTCAAGATTTCGGAGTACTATCCATACAACATATATGTTGACATTCATATAGTTATGGGAGACTCCGGTATAAGTTAAAAGAAAGAATTGAGTCCACGTTACAGACAAGGGCTTGAATTGTTAGAAGGTTATACAATGGATGTTCCATAGCATTTACGAAAGGATAAAGTAATAACTAATACCCTGAGCCGCAGATCGGAAGATAGCTTAAGCCTACATAAAGGCTGAGAGAGAAGAGGAATCTAAAGAGTTAATCAGCTAAGCAAATCAGGAGTCTGATTACTAGACCAAGATAATTATAGAAATCGTGATTGAGAACATTGCAAAATCACTCTTAATATCAGAGGTACAAGAGAGATAGTGCAGCAAATAGATTCTATAATGGCTCTACGATAAAGCCAGTTAGAAGAGAAAAGCCTCATAACAAGTCTGTGTGAAGCTCCTATCAGATTGTGTATGCACCAGAGGTGAAAGTATTATAGTATAGGTTTAAGGTGTGGATGTGATTTCCACCTATGTGGAAGGGAGGTTATGAAAGCAACATAAGATATGATGTAAGATTTAAAGGTAAGGTTAAGGTAACGAAGGTACGAGATACTCAAGTGCAGAAGCTTGGTAATAGTCCAGACTTCAGATAGAGGGCTAGAAGCATCGTGATCCAGTATTTATAAATGATAGTGGTGTCGTTACTAGCATATCTTCCACCCTATGGTTTCCAGGTACCGAGAGGTCTAGTTAAGAGAGTACAGAAGAGCTAGAGATAGCGTGATGTTTCGCTTGAGGTTCTAGAATAACATAAGGAAAAGTATGGTGCTAGAAAGTTAAAGGAAGGCTGTGAGTACTATAAATAGATAGGTGTAGATCGCAAGCTAAAGTATGGTCAAGAAACAAGGCTTTAGGTGGACAGTAGTAAGGATAAGAAGAGGTGATTGAGAAGGTGACAAGAATAGGTAAGGCCTCATGATTAAGCTCTGTATAGCCTGAATGAACTCGGAGGAGTTTAAGACTATTAGCATTTAGAAGAGATGGAATACTGCCTTGGTAGGAGAATAAGGGTGTAATTGTGATAAATGTTAATGGATGACATTTAGGCTTTCGATTGAGTAATTATTCAAAGAGAAGGGATTTCATGAATTGCATGAGATTAGAATACCCCTATAAGACGAATCACGTTGGGATACGATGAAATATGGTTATTGAAGTATAGTATCATCACTAGGTGGATCAGGCAAATAACTTTAGATGTTCCCCGATGAGACGTGATCCCTAGTGACAATATATTACTTAAGAGGTTTCAAGTTATGAGTGGTAGATTATAGATCAACATTACGGTGAATCAACAATAGGCAGATAAAAGTTCCAAAGTATGAGATGATATTAGGCCGTCATTCTTAAGTTGAACACTAATGAGGAAGAACTAAAGGACTTAGATTTATACATATAGGATAAGGAGAGAGAGGGTAACTTGGAGTTGGGTAGCAAGCCTCGAAAATAATAAACTGAAGGAAGTGTTATGGTATAGTATGACCTACCTAGATGTAGTAAATTCATAAGGATAGATAACCGAGGCTATGAAACAAGATATAAAATTAATCATAAGTTCGACAAAGTACCAGTGAAGGACTTCAGTACACCTATAGATGCCTAGAAGGACAGCTTGTCATAGTTCTATATATGTTCATAAAGTGAGGCCTAGAGATTGGATAATATCTGGAGAAAAAAGAGAGAAGAGTCGCATAGGTGCACATACAAGGATAGAGTCATACAGGCTGTATGACAGAGGTAGAAACAGTAACGAGATTGGAAGAATTCCGACAACAAGTCATGGTGTGAGAAAGAGGCCTAAAGGGGGGAATGCTCTAGCCTTCGGATTTATTCATAGAACAGTTGCCTAGATGTCAAGGACAATACTAAATTATTCGTAAGAGCTATAGGTTATGAGACTGATAAGCGCATCAGTCAACATTTGAGGACGAATGTTCCAAAGGGGGGATTGTTATTGTTACACCCCATAGTTTTATACGTGAGAGTACGTCTTAAGTCACTTGATATAAGCTCTGAAATGAGATCATCTTTGAAAGTAAATAAAGTAAGTTAATAATGTTAACTTGGAGGTTACAAATATTTAATATCATGGACTTCAAGTACCAAGAGGGTTGGACGTCTTAGAAGCTAATCCAATTAAAAAAAATAAGTTTCGTAGAAAGTCGACAAGTTGGGGTGAGACTAGGGTGCTCAAAATGATAATGAGTTTAATTTATGAGTTAATATTTTCTTATGATAGTCGTGTGTTATGTTTTGAAGTCAAGCGAGTTGTGGAACAAAAGTTGGAGAAGATCATCACAAGTTACATTCATAAATATGTTAAAACTTAGGTCAAATATAGCTGAGCTTTTATCCCAATATACTTGGAATTAGGGAATGCTATACCTACCAAATTGAAGATCTATGAGTCTAGTTTCTAACTCATTAAACTGTTTGTCAATACGACATAGGAACAGAGAGATATTTGCAGTTTCGCGAGACTGCGCAGACTGCATAGGTGACAAGTAGGTGTGTCACTAAAGCTTCTTGAGAATTACATTTCGTGTTTTATATGAGGTATTTTGGGGACATATTATATACAAAATTAAAGGTTTTGGAATGTAGTTTCTAACGCTCATAACCGTTCATTCATACAACATCCAGATAAAAAGATATAAGCGTCGGAAGAAGGGACAATGCTAGGGTGCCAAACTAGCACATCTTTGACTTTTCAAAAGTTGATATATATATAGGGTTTTAAATCGTCTTTATCCTCATTTTTCATATAAAACGACCAGAGAACCCCCAAAAACTTACCCTTAAGCTCTCTACAAGGGTTCCAAAGAAGATTATCATCCCGGGTACGAAATCAAGAAGCGATGATATTAGAACGATCCCTACGACGTAAGTATCACTATATCGCCTCTCCTTTTCTTTGTTGTTTGAGTTTTGGAAGGTACTTAGTAGTTAAGAAAACTCCTACTTTCTGTATTTAAGCTGTGAGTTCGATTTATTTTACTTTTAGCGGACTATTTTGTAGTCCACTCGTGTTGGCCTCTTGTGCTGATGTTTTATGGTGTTTTGGAGGATAAAAGGTGTGGAGAAACACCACATAATGACGGAATGGTGGGATGGTCATTCGTTGTTACATTTTTTAGGTTTGTTTGACACTACTTTGGTTGTCGTTTTATGTATGAAGTGATTAGGGTATGTGGGCTATTTTGTGGTATATTGTGATGGAGATAAGGTTGGAAAATTATGCATACATGTTTTTATTGTTGTGTTCTTGTTGTTGTTGCTATATAGTATTTGAGGAGGGCCTTTTTATAGGGGAGATGCTGCCCAAATTTACGTAAATGAGCTACTAGTTTAAGTTGCGGACTTAGCCTTTACTCAGCACTAATTTTGAATCTCCTTATGGTGTGGTAGATTGCGTTGAGTTATTTGAAGAATTGATTGGAAGCTATTAAGGACTCAACGGAACTAAGGTATGTTAAGGCTAAACCTTTTCTTCATTTTGGCATGATCCCGTAACTACATGAGTTTGATAACGAGGCATAAAGAGAAGTTTGTATTCCTGAACTTATGTACATTATCCTAGTCTCATAAGTTACAGTATTCTCCCTTATTGAGACATTATATTCAGTTTAGTATTATTTTCTTCCAGTCAAGAGAGTAGAGGGTCCATATATATATATACAGTATTACAGTACTTTCACCACCATCGAGCTATAATCGATGGGCAGGCCCCTATTGGGCAACCTATGATCATATGGTAAGTTATATACCAAGCCTACTGTGGCCGAGCGCCTATGAGCGAGTCTAGAATGGCAGGGATATAGAGCCTTGCATGGCCGAGCGCCTATGAGTGAGCCTACTACGGCAGAGCAGTTACACATGCCGAGCCTTTTAGGGCTGGACATCAATTTTACTTACTATATTGAGAGAGATGAGTCTGTATCAACAGGTAAGCATATCTTCAATTATCTTTGACTCCCAGGTACTTTCAGTTATTATATTATCAGTTCAGTTTCAGCTTTTAATTATTCTGTTGCCTTAGATACTCGGTACATTATTTCGTACTGACATCACTTTTTCTGGGGACGCTGCATTTCATGCCTGCAGGTCCTGAGAGAAAGTTGGATAGACCTTCCTAGTGGACAAATTCAACATCATCTTGGTTGGTAAGCTCCACTTCCTCGGAGTTACCATGTGTATACCTTGGAGTCCATTTTATATATATACAGGTTTGATGGGTAGGTCGAGGCTCTGTCCCAACCATGATACAGTTCAATTATCTCTAGAGGCTTGTAGACAAGTCCTGTACATTATTTTACCAATATTGTGGCTTTACCATCCCTATGTAGATGTTTAGCTTGGTATTGCTGGTTGTAGATGTTATTTTCAAATGATTCAGAATTTGGCCTCATCGGCCTAAGTTGAGGGTTACCCCTCCAAAGTTCACAGTTACAGAGTGGTACGCTCGGGCCGATTATGGCACCGGGTGCTGGCCATGCCTCTTCAAGTTTGGGGCGTGATAGTTATTGATGATATTTGTATAGTGGTAGTGCCTACCTTATGTGAGTCATGCGCATTACGATTTTGTTGTGTTGTTTCCTATGTGCCATTAGTTGTCTCTGATATTACTTATTGACTCGAGCTGTGATAGAACACTTTCACAAGCATACACCATAATTAGTCACTCATATCAGTCTAAGAAGATGAACCCTGATGTTTATTGATCATTTACATGCATTCTTATTTACCTGCCTTCTGTGCGTGAGTTGTACTATTGGCACGTGAGTTGTCTATGCAGATATGAGATATTGCTACTATTGGCACGTGAGTTGTCCGTACGGTTATGAGGCATTGTTTTTGTTAGCACGTGAGTTGTCCGTGCGGATATGAGATATTGTCACTCGCTTAGCATGTGAGTTGTCCGTGCAGATATGAGGTATTAATGATATTGGTATGTGTGTTATCCGTGCAACATGTGAGTTATCTGTGCGGATATGATTTGTAATGTGGCACAAGATTCCAAGTAATTAGGGTTCGTGATTTGGGACCCGTGATTGTGATTATGAGGTGTGGTGCCTTGGAAAATTCTTCTATAAACCTTGTGTGAGAGCGGTTGTTCTATTGGGTTATTACATATTTTCCCTTACTTGGTTTCACCGGACTTTAACTCTATTCTGATTACTTTACGGCATTATTACCTGTTGTTCCTAGTTGCTAATTGTTGCTTTTAGTTTTCTATTGCAAGTATTATTTTATTATTCTTACCATGCTTAGCTTTATACTGATATTGTTCCTTGTTAGTTTCATATTCGTACTTGTACATGTTATTATGTCTAGTAGGTGTCTTAACTGTTCCTTGTCACTACTCCACCGAGGTTAGTCTTGATACTTTTTGGGTACCGCTGTGGTGTACTCATGCTATGCTTTCTGCACATTTTTGTGCAGATCCAGGTACTTCGGAGTGCGCTGGTCATTAGTTAGTTGATTGTGAGTTGCGGCGGAGACTTCAAGGTATACATTCTGTTGCATTCACAGGACTCGGAGTCACCTTCTAAAATTTTACTTTGTAGGTTTTATTTCTATTCCGGAACAGTTGTACCTAGAGATTTTTTAGCAAAATCAGTAGAGCTTATGACTTGTACTATTGGTTTTGGGATAGTGTACGTCTATTGATGGTTGTTGGCTTTGTATAGAAATTTCTAGTTCATGTTAAATGGTTGAATCATATAAATCTGTTAAATAACTCTCTTAAGTGTTAGGCTTAGCTAGTCCTAAGGACTAGGTGCCATCTTGACTCCTAGGGAGGGATTTTGGTTTGTGACAAGTTGGTATCAGAGCTCTAGGTTCATAGGTGCTATGAGTCATAAGCGAGTTTAGTAGAGTCTTCTGGATTGGTACGGAGACGTCTGCACTTATCTTCGAGAGGCTACGAAACTATTAGAAAAACTTCACTTCTTTCATTCCTATCATGCAAGTTTATTGATTTCGGAGTTTAAGACTTTATCATTCTATTCTCTCACGGATGATGTGTACATGAGTTGCAGTTACTGATGATGCTACCCCCAGAGCTGGTGTTGCTAGGGCCAGGGCAGAGGCAGAGGCCGAGAAGGAGCACCTGCCACAGTTAGAGCACCTACCAGAGAAACAGCTGAGGAGCCACCAGTAGCTCCGATAGGGGGAAAGGCACCGGAGGTGCCTGTTGCTACCCCGGGACTTTAGGAGACATTAGCATAGTTCCTAAGCATGTTTGATACATTAGCTCATGCGGGATTGATTCTGGTTGCACCAGCGACTTCATAGACCTGGGGAGCAGCTCAGACTCTCGCCGCCCATACTCTGGAGCAGCGGGTCCACATTGGTCAGGTTTTGGGTGTCATTCCAGCACAGCCTGTTATTCTAGCTTCGCCTGAGGTCAAACCAGGGGCATCTAAGGGGAGGATTTGAGACTTGCGAGATTCAAGAAGTATCGTCCTCCTACTTTCGGTTGCTTTACTTCTGAGGATGCACATAGTTTTCTAGAGAAGTGTCATTATATTCACTGCACCATGGGTATTGTAGAGACGAGTGGGGTTACTTTTACTACTTTCTAGCTGTCAGGAACAGCGTATCAGTGGTGGCGGGCTTACGGGGAGGGTAGCCCAGCGGATGCAACTTCACTTTCATGGACTTAGTTTTTAGAGATGTTCTTGAGAGAGTTTGTTCCCCAGACCCTTCGGGATGTATGGCACGTAGAGTTTGAGCAGCTGTGCCAGGGTACTATGTTAGTGTCTTAGTATGTTGTTAGATTCAGTAGTTTGTCCAAGCATACACCTGCTTCGGTTTCTACAAGTAGAGAGCGAGTCTGCATGTTCATTGAGGGGCTCAGTTATCGTATCCGATTCAGCATGGCTCGGGAGTTGGAGATGCATGTTCTGTTTCAGCAAGTGGTAGAGATTGCTCACAGATTAGAGGGTGTGCGGGGTCAGGAGAGAGAGGGCAGAGAGGCTAAGAGGCCTTATGTACCGCGAGGATCTACTGATCCCTATTTTGGAGGCATGGTGCATCATGGTAGAGGTTTTATGGGTCAGCCAGTTCGGTTTTAACTTCAAGCTTTATACGGTGTTTCAGATATCTATGGGTCCCAAAGTACCCATACCGGACAGCTTTCACAACCACATCAGCGGAGAGGTTGCTTTGAGTGTGGAAATACCAGCCACATAGTGAGAGATTGTCCCAGACTCTGAACAAATGTGCCATAGCAGGGTATTCAGGCTATGAGTTCTACTCCAGATGTTGCTATACCTGCACCGCCAACAAGGGGTGGAGGTCAGGCGGGTAGAGTTCATCTTAGAGGGGGAGGTCAGGCTCATTGTTATGCCTTCTCTTGTTGGGCAGAGGCTGATGCGCCAGATGATATCATTACAGGCATGATTTCGATGATTACGGAGATACATTTGTGTTATTTCGATTTGGTCCCATTGATTGATAAGATTCAACCTGCCTTGCTTTAGATATGGTTGTGTTTTGGGATTATTGTGCTATGTTCATGTGTTCACGCCAGTTCGGGAATTCTATTATGATAGACCGTGTCTATCGTCCTTGTTTGGTTTCTATTGAGGGTCATGAGGCTTGGGTGAATTTCTATTAGTTAAATTTGGTAGGATTTGATGTGATCTCTAGATGGTTTGGCCAGACTTGTGGTTTGGTGCTCTACATGTATGGGAAGTTATTACGTGTTGTGATTTTGGTTCTACGAGGTTGAGTTAGTAGAATGGTTTAGTTGCTGAGATGTTTACCTCGCTCGTGATTTCGAGTGAAAGATGGGGACCTGGTGTTACTTTTGAATGGGTGTGTGAGTGTCGGGATATGTGCCGCGGTGAGGTCATATTAAGGTAAGATTTGTTGTGGTTGTTGTGTGTGTCTTGCTTCTTCCTTGTGGATTGGATCCATAGTATGGTATCGATGGGGAGTTGTGCATGTTTGGCTTGTTTGATGGTCCTTTTATGTGTTCCTTTTTTTATATTCAGTCATATTCGAGTTGTGTTTGTTGGTTTTGGATTGCGATGTATGTGCCCAGGTGGCGTTCAATATGGCTTGTTGATCGGGTGAGTAGTTAAGTGTTTCGCATGTTGCTTGCATCATTGTCAGTGTTGTAAAGGTTTGGAACAATGTTCTAGTCTATATGAGACTATTTGCCGGTACCGGGCTTGGTAATGGGCAGCTATTATGGTCAGAGTTGTTGCTATAGGCATATGGGTGATATGTTATATCGTGTTGTTGTATCTTTTGGGTGTATGCATGAGTTGTCGCAGCTAGTTGAGGATTTTACAGAGTGGTTGCATGATGATAGGGCGCTTAGTGGATGTGAAAATTTGATTCTAAGGCTTATCAGCATAAGTAGCAGGAATAATCTTCGGTTGAGATGATGTTGTCGGGCATATGTGGATTGGGGTGACATAGGATCACCCGTGGTTACATGTATGGTGAGTTTGAATCGTGATTTGATGGCTTGGTAAAGACTCTTGGCACGTTCCAGGACGAATGTTTGTTTAAGATGGGGAGAATGAAATGACCCAATCGGTCATTTTGGGAACTAGCATTCCGTTCGGTGGCTTAAGGTCTCGAGTAGCTTTGATTGTGTATTATGACTTGCGTGTGTGGCGGGATTCGATTTTTGGATGATTCGGGGTTAATTTGGAAGAATAATACTTGTTTTAGAAGCTTAAGTGGCAAGAGTTGACTGGAGTTTGACTTTTGTATAGACGACTCCAGAATGGTATTTTGATGATTCTAATAGCTTCGTATGGTGATTTTTGACTTAGGCGTTTGCCGGATTTGGATTTGGAGTTCTATAGGTTTATTTGTTTCATTTTGGCGAAAGTTGGAAAGTTGAAAGTTTGGAAGGTTGAGAGGTTTGACCGGGAGTTGACTTTGTTGATATCGGATTTGGATTGAGATTCCAGGTGTTGGAATAGCTCCGTTGTGTCATTTGGGGCTTGCATACAAAATATGACGTCATTCCGGGTTGATTTGATATGATTCGGCACGAGTGTAGAAGTTAAAAATTCATAGTTCATTAAGCTTGAATTGAGGTGTGATGCGTGGTTTTGATGTTATGTTTGGGGATTTGAGGCCTCGAGTAGGTCCGTGTTATGTTTTGGGACTTGTTGGTATGATTTGACGGGGTCCCGAGGGGCTTGGGTGTGTTGTGGTTCATTTGTTGAGAGACTAGTTAAGTTATGAAATTTGGATTTGGACCATGGTGAATATCGTGTCAAGACGGCCTTTTGTTGAGTGCGCGAGCAAGTCCGTAGCGTGTTTTATGATTGAAATTCATATATGGTTTGTGTGCGGGAGGTTCCAGATGAGTTTCCGGGTGGTTTCAGATCTTTTCGGTGAAGTTTGGGATTGCTGGTGCTGGTAATTTGCAATTGCAAACTTTTTGTTGCAATTGCAAACTACTGCAATTGCAAGCTTATGGTCGCAATTGCGAACATCTGCAATTGCGAACTTTTTGTCGCAATTGCGAACATCCGCATTTGCGAACTTTTGGTCGCAATTGCGATATCTGTAGCTGGGTTAAGAGTTGGAATTTGGAGATTTTAGCTCATTCTTTCATATTTTGAACTCTAGACTCGGTAGGAGGCGATTTGGAGAGGGTATTTTTATCTACAATCATTGGGTAAGTGATTTTGATCAATTTCCAACTATTTTACTTCATTATATATGATATTCAACATCAAAATTATGAGAATCAAACTGGAATTTTGAGAAACTTTTTCTATGATTTGAAAAATGAAAATTTGGGATTTGAGAGTCGGATTGGACTCGGATTTTTAAACAAAATACATATATAGACTCGTGGGGTTATGGTAGTCGGAATCTACCCTTGGACCCGAGTTTTGACCGGGCGGGCTCGGGGTTGAATTTTGTCGACTTTTGAGAAATTATGTAAAGATCATAGCTTTAATTATTGGAATTGATTTCTCTTGCATTATTTGAGCCGGACGGAGGTGAATTGTAAAGGAAAAGCTATTTTAGAGTGTTGATTGAGGGCTTTTGAGTTAAGTATCTTGCCTAACGTTGTGTGGGGGAACTACCTCATAGAAATTGGGTTGTTTGCACTATTTGAGCTACGTGAAAGATGTGTACACAAGGTGACGAGTGTGTACACGACTTATATGGGGAAATTTGACCATTTTTATACTCTTAGGTTTCTTATGCACATTAAAATGAAGTTGCCTTATCATATTATATCCTCCATTGATAAATTTACCATTACATGCCTTATTTGAAGTTGATTGGTTCATGTTCTACCCTTTGTTGCCAAATATACTCTTATATGCTTTAATTGGAGTTGTTGCCTCTTTTATTACGTGTTATCTCTTCCGTTGTGATTTATCACTTGAAATCATTATGACATGTTGCCTCTCCTATTGTTGGGTTATTCTTATTTGAAATCACTGTTACATGTTATCTATCCTATTGTTGAGTTATTCTTATTTGATATCGTTGATACACATTATCTCTCCTATTGTTAAGTTATTCTTATTTGAAGCCATTTTTACTTGTTATGTCTTTCATATGTCTTTCATTGTGAGCTCGTTCTCTCGTTTCATTGTGCTTTTGCAATTCTTATGTTGATTTACTTGCCGTGCTCCCGGGTTATTATTGTTGTTGTTGTACTCAGTGTTGTTTAGCCGAGGGCTATGTGTGGTTGTGGTATTGAAATTATTTTTAAAGAAATGTGGTGGCATATAGGCACATGTGGTGCGAGTTGTTATATTGTTTTATGTTTTTGGCACACATGGTATTGTTGAGAGGATTGTCGGGGTGTTCGCACATGAGTTATATGTGCTATTATTATTATTATTGATATTTGCACGTGCGGCGTGACAAGGAGGGCTATATATGTGGGTTTGCGCATGTGGAGAGACAAGGTGGGAATATTATTATGCGCATGTGGCGAGACAAGGCGGGCATTTACTTTATCGTTGCGCACGCGGCGAGATAAGGGGGGCTATGTCGAGGATGATTTATGATGATCTGTGATGGCATGGGGGCATTGTTATTGATGATATTTGTGTAGTGGTGTGCTTACCTTGTGTGAGTCATGTATATTACGGTTTTGTTGTGTTTTTTCCTATGTGCCATTTGTTGTCTTTGATCTTACTTGTTGACTCGAGCTATGATAGAACACTTGCATAAGCATACACCGTAATTAGTCACTCATATCAGTCTAAGAAGATGAAACATTATTTTTATTGATCATTTACATGCATTCTTGTATACCTACCTTCTGTGCGTGAGTTGTACTATTGGCACATGAGTTGTCAATGCGGATATAAGATATTGCTTCTATTGGCACGTGAGTTATCCATGCGGTTATGAGGCATTGTTACTGCTAGAACGTGAGTTGTCCGTGCGGATATGAGATATTGTCACTCTCTTAGCACGCGAGTTGTCCGTGCAGATATGAGGTATTAATGGCATTTGCACGTGAGTTGTCCATGCGGATGTGATTTGTAATATGGGCGCAAGATGCCAAGTGATTAGGGTTCGTGATTTGGGACTCGTGATTGTGATTATGAGGTGTGGCACCTCGGGGAAATTCTTGTCTAAACCTTGTGTGAGAGCGGTTGTTCTATTGGGTTGTTACATGTTTCCCTTACTTGGTTTCACCGGACTTTAACTGTATTCTACTTACTTTACGGCGTTATTGTCTGTTGTTCTTGGTTGCTAATTGTTGCTTCTAGTTTTCTATTGCAAGTATTGTTTTGTTACTCTTACCATGCTTAGCTTTATATTGATATTGTTCCTTGTTAGTTTCAAATCCATACTTGTACAGGTTATTATGTCTTGTAGGTGTCTTGACTGTTTCTGATCACTACTCCACCGAGGTTAGTCTTGATACTTACTGGGTACCACTGTGGTGTACACATGCTACGCTTTCTGCACAATTGTGTGCAGATCCAGGTACTTCGGAGCGCGCTGGTCATTAGTAAGATGATTGTGAGTTGTGACGGAGACTTCAAGGTATACTTGTCGTCGTGTTCGCTGGCCTCAGAGTCACCTTCTAAAATTTTACTTTGTACTGTTTATTTCTATTCTAGAACATTTGTACCTAGGGATTTTCTAGCGAACTCAGTAGAGCTTATGACTTTTACTACCGGTTTTGGAATATTGTACATCTATTGATGGTTGTTGGCTTTGTATGGAAATTTCTGGTTCATTTTAAATGGTTGATTCATATAAATCTGTTAAATAACTTTCTCTGTGTTAAGCTTACCTAGTTCTAGGGTCTAGGTGCCATCACTATTTCTCAAATATCACCGATAAGCCTTTCTAAAACAACTCAAATCTAAGAGGATAAAACAATAACCATGAAAAAAACAAAGTCAAATTCACGAATCAACTTACTACGAGAGATGAGTAAAAGATATTATATTAATAGCAGGGCAACACCCTTCGTCATTTACGTCTCATCCTTACTAGAAAGATATCATATCATCTCTCTCTCTCTCTCTCTCTCTCTCTCTCTATATATATATATATATATATATATATATATATATATATATATATATATATATATATATATATATATATATATATATATTGTGAATTGTTAGATAAAAATATTATGTATAGTAATAATAATAAAGTCACTAAAAGAAAAGAAGGGATAGCCTTAACATACGTGTCACGCCCCGACCTCGAGGAGCGCGACCGGTGCTCAACCGAGATACCCCAGTCAAGCAAGCCTTTACAATACCTTCTACCCAACTCGCCCATGAATAAAGAGAAGATACATTATATCATTAATTAAACATTGAGTGGATTCCACGAACAATGCCAATTCCATTACCATTAGTCACTTCATTTTATAGTCTCAAAATATGTACACAATCATAGTTAAAGTGCAACAAGTGATTCAAATGCAACAAGGCTAGTTTGACTTTCCCAACACCCATATACAACCTACATTGTGTCTACGGATACAAAATACTATGATAACACCAGCAACAAGGCCCCATCTATACCTCAAAACATAATACACGTGGGACAAAAGATACACGACCCCGAATGAAGTGGGGCTCACCAAATCTGCTGAGAAGGGGTGTACTGGTATCAATGATCGATGCCACTTGCTGCAGAACCACCTGCATCCATTAAAGATGCAGCACCCCTGGCAAAAGGGACGTTAGTACATATTGAATATTACTAGTATGTAAGACTAAACACCCTCTCGTTAGAACGAATGATAACACAAGGAAGGACAGTCATAAATCAATGGAAGCCTAAGACAATACTAAAACATCAAATTAGGAGCAAGTGTCAAGTAAATTTCCATTATTTTAGGTTGGGAGATCTTAGCACCGATATACCACCGTGATTTTAGCACGGATTCCGATCACGGCCCGATCGGCTAGGCCGTCTCATCAAAAGACATCAACCACAATCACAATCATTATCATGATTTCAATCAATATCTCAATCACAATTTCAAGTACAATCACCACCCGACCGACGAGGCCGTCTCACCACAATGTCGTGTGGATCGACATCGCCCTTTTCTAACAATAATCTCATCCTAATAAAGAGGAATATTCTTTTCACATCAATCTCATCCCAATAAAGGGGTACAATCACAATTCACTCCTACACCGGCACGTGTAGTTTCGGGGTTAGGTTATTTCAACTAGCCCTTCCTCGGTGACCAACGATACTCCGAGGGTGTTAATTTATTTAAAGGGTTGACAACCCATTGCATTATCTTTTATATATCATTCAGTTCACTGGCACTGATGGCCATAACACAATGTCACTCTTGGCACGTTGGCCGTATTTCATATATCATGTTTATCTCTTTCACTTTCAAACATCATCACGGATCATCAACAATAAAGCATTTCTATTCAAGACTTTAAGTCCACATATTGAGCAAATAAGAATGTTAAGCACATTGAGATTTCTTACACAATTTGGCATAATAGCGTTCATTTGAATCACGACTTGAAGTTATAACATTTAGATATGCAACCCATGCTTCGAGCACATTTTCAAATAGAATATAACATAACAAGAGCATTGGAATATATATTGAACATATATCTTTTGGCACAAGGCTTCTTCGGAATAATCAATTTATAATGAACAACTCGGGACTTACAAGAATATTGTGGGGTTCAATTCTAAGAGAGAGGTTTAACCAAAATACCTCGCTTTGAGCTCTCCTTATGTCACGCCCCGACCTCGGGGAGCGTGATCGGTGCTCAACAGAGTTACCCCGGTCAAGCAAGTCTGCACAGTGCCGTCTACCCAACTTAGCCATGAATAAACAGAAGAATTCATTTCATTAATAAAATAGTAAGAGATCATGTGTATAACACTAGTTCATTTCCATTATTTACGTCATTAACAAGTCTCCAAAACAGTATCTTGTACAGTCATAGTTAAACTGGAACAAATGATACGATTACAACAAGTTTAGTTCAACCTTCCCAAAACAGGATACAACCCACACTATGTCTATGGATCCTCTAACAGAAACAAAAGAGTACTACGACAGTGCCGGCAACAAGGCCCCGACTATACCTCAAAACACTATGTACATGGAACAAGAGATACAGGACCCCGGAATGAAGTGGGGCTCACCAAGTCAACTGAGGAGAGGGTGTGTTGCTATCACTGATCAATACCACCTGCTATGGAACAACCTGCATCCATTAAATATGCAGCGCCCCAGGCAAAAGGGACGTTAGTAGATGTCGAATAGTACTAGTATGAAAACCAAACATATGCAAGGACTTAGAATTACAACATGGATATGATGAGTCATGGTAACAATAAAAGGCTTAGTTGGCCGTTAAAACCATACAAAATTTATTAAGAGCTTTCAATAATATTTATAAATTCATAAGTCGGGGATCCTCTACAACTACCTTTACATAAAGAGGCCCTGTCGC
Source organism: Nicotiana tabacum (assembly GCF_000715075.1). Taxonomy (NCBI): domain Eukaryota; kingdom Viridiplantae; phylum Streptophyta; class Magnoliopsida; order Solanales; family Solanaceae; genus Nicotiana; species Nicotiana tabacum. The sequence continues at coordinate 73,807,211 of NC_134091.1, read as the reverse complement.
CTCACACCATTGTATGCGGGTGGAGGTGAAATCACGGTACCAGAAACTCTACACAATGCGGCCCCATTGCCTCGCCCTGTTGTATGCGGGTGGAAGTGCATTCACCATGCCACAAACTTTACACAAAGCGGCCCCGCCGCCTCACCCTAATATATGCCGGTGGAGGTGTATTCACAATACCACAACTCTATACAAACCGGCCGCGCCGCCTCACCCCAATGTATTCAAGTGGAGGTGTATTCACAATACCACACTTCGGATTCCTAAAATGATAATAGTTTGAACAAGAGAGTTCCCTTTTTAAAATCACCCATTTGGCACCTTTGGCCTTAGCAAGTGTAAGTTCACAAGGTCTTATCATATGAGAAATATGTGTGTAATCACATTGAATTCATACAATTTGGACATCTTGCCACAAAGTCCGCTACATTCCTCTTCATATTATTCCACTAGTAGACCTCACTAAGATCATGATACATCTTTGTAGAGCACAGGTGCACGAAATACCTAGAAGTGTGAGCCTTGGTCATGATTCTTTCCCGAAGACCATCCACATTTGGAATACATAGTCGCCCTTGGTACCATAGTGTACCATCATCCATGCCAAGAGAGAAGGCCATGGTCTTATGTTTATGAATCCCCTCCTTTAATTGTACCAACAATGGGTCGTTGTATTGTCTTTCCTTGACTTCCACAACAAGCGATGATTCAGCCCTATTTTGCACAATCACTCCTCCTTCATTAGAATCCGCAAGACAAACTCCCAAACTAGCCAATCGATGAACCTCCTTGGCCAACAGCCTTTGAGATGTCTCCAAATGAGCCAAACTACCCATAGATTTCTGGCTAAGAGCATCCACTACAACATTAGCCTTCCCCGGATGATACAGAATATCGATGTCGTAATCCTTGAGTAGCTCAAGCCACCTTCTCTGCCTCAGATTCAATTCCTTCTGTTTGAAAATATATTGAAGACTTTTATGGTCTGTGAATATATCCACATGGACCCGATACAAATAATGACGCCAAATCATCAATGCAAATACCACCGCCACAAGCTCTAAGTCATGTGTTAGATTGTTCTTTTCATGATTCTTGAGTTGCCTAGAAGCATAAGCTATCACCTTGCCATGTTGCATTAATACACACCCAGGTCCAATTCTTGAAGCATCATAATATACCACAAACCCATTTGTACCCTCATGTAGGGTCAACACTGGTGTCGTAGTTAATTTTGATTTCAATTCTTGGAAGCTCCTTTCACAAGCATCTGACCATTAATACTTAACCGCCTTCTGCATCAATTTAGTCAACGTAGAGGCAAGAGTAGAGAACCCCTCCACAAACTTCATGTAATACCCCGCTAGGCATAAGAAACTGCGAATCTCTGTTGGGGTAGTAGGTCTAGGCCAATTCTTCACAGCTGCAATCTTATGAGGATTAACCTTAATTCCTTCTCTAGAGATGACATGCCCCAATAATGTAGCAAATTGAAGCCAAAATTTATATTTCGAAAACTTCTCATATAACTTGTGTTGATATAGAGTATGTAGAACTGCCCTGAGATGACCGGCATAGTCCTCTCGACTTCGCGAATATGAAAGGATATCGTCAATAAACACTATCATGAATGAGTCAAGAAAAGGCTTGAAGACTCGAATCATATGATCCATGAAAACTGCTAGGGCATTTGTTAGCCCAAAAGACATTACCAGAAATTCAAAGTGCCCATACCAGGTCTTGAAAGCTATTTTCAGGATATCCTGCTCCCTGATCTTCAATTAGTGATACCTGGATCTTAAATCGATCTTGGAGAAGTACTTAGCACCCTGCAATTGATCAAATAAGTCATCTATCCTTGGCAATGGGTATTTATTCTTGATTATGACCTTGTTCAGCTGCCGATAGTCAATACACATACTTAATGATCCATCTTTCTTTTTTACAAAGAGGACCGTTGTGCCTCAATGCGACACACTAGGCTGGATGAAAAACTTCTCTAACAAATTCTTCAATTGTTCTTTTAGCTCCTTCAATTCTGCTGGTGCCATTCTGTAGGGTGGAATAGATATTGGCTGCGTGCCCAGCATCACATCAATCCCAAAATCAATCTCCTGTCTGGTGGGATCCCAAGGAGCTCATCCAGAAAGACCTCCGAAAATTCATTCAACACAGGAACAGACTCAAGTGTAGGTGCCTCAGCATCGGTGTCCGTAACCCGGACCAAATGATAGATACACCCATTGTTAATCATCTTCATTGCCTTAAGGTAAGAAATAAACCTACCCTTCGGCACCACATCCTCCCCCTTCCATTCAATCACCGACTCATTTGGAAATTCAAACCTAGCGGTTCTAGTCCGACAATCAAGCTTAGAAAAACATGAATAAAGCCAATCTATTCCTATTATTACATCAAAATCAACCATCCCCAATTCAATGAGATCAGTGTCCCGATCACGCACCATGACAACACAATCCCTATAAATCTGTGTGGCCATAATAAACTCGCCAACCGGAGTAGATACAGAGAACATCTCATGGAGCTGTTCCGACTCTATCCCAAATTCCATAGCAACATAGGGAGTGATATATGACAAAGTTGAACCAAGATCAATAAGAGAATACACATCATGAGATTGGACAGTCAATATACCTGTGACAATATCTGGAGAAGCCTCTGAATCCCGATGCCTCCGCATAGCATAAAATATACTGGGTCATCCTGAACTCTGTGCACCATGCCTTGCGGGTGCTAGGGTGCCTCGAGCTGGAGGAGGTGTTGTGGATGTAATAGCTGTAGAACTAGCTGGTTGCGCCGTACCTCTGCCCATGATCCGGTGGGACGAGCGGCAATCCCTCTGTATGTGACCCCTCACGCTGCACCCGTAGCATATAGGTAGGTCCATAAAGCCGACCCCAAAGTGCATCCTCCTACACTTAGGGCATGGGGGCCTCCGCTGCTGCTGGAATCTCCCTCCAACTGACCCTGCTGGTGGGGTCCCCTGTATCCCTGACTGGGCCCGGATGGCTGTGCACTCATCGAAGACTAAGCGAATGACTGAGAGGGCCCTGATGAACCTCCCCTAATTGCTGACCTACCACCACCAGAAGAACCACCCAAGTTGCCCGCGGTCCGGGCCTTGCTGCTACCCTCACGCTCCCTTCTAGTTTGCAGTTTGCGACCCTCTGTAGCCTGAGAAAATACTACACTATTCCCATATTTCATTTCAAAATTCAAGGCAGTCGTAGTGGCCTCATTAATAACCAAGGGGCAAACACCCTGCACAAACCGGCGCACTCTAGCCTCCATAGCGGGCAACATGTGAATAGCGTACTTGGACATGCACGGGAACTCCATATGGTACTCCCACACATTCATGCTACCGTGCTTCAGGCTCTCAAACGCAGTGGAACGGGCCGCCTTATTCTCGACAAGCAAGAAATGATCCATAAAGGCATCGGTGAACTCACTCCACCTCACCGGAGGGCTCCCCTTCTCACGGGATTCCTCCCACATCTCAAACCAAGAATAGGCCACCCCTTTCAAGTGGTAGGAGGCCAACTCCACTCCCTCTGTCTCAGTAGCACGCATAGCTCGGAGAGTCTTGTGCATCTCATCAATGAAGTCTTGGGGGTCCTCCTCAGGATCAGTACTTGTGAACACTAGAGGATCCAACTGGAGAAACATGTTCACCCTGTAACTAGCGGAATCCCCTGGCTGACTAGAAGAAGTAGGGGCAACATTTGATCTCTGGGTCTGGGAGGCCATTATCTGAGCCAACGTTTGTATGGCTCTCCTAAGAGGGTGTGCTACTATCACTGATCAATACCACCTGCTATGGAACGACCTGCATCCATTAAAGATGCAGCGCCCCCGACAAAAGGGATGTTAGTACATGTCAAGTAGTACTAGTATGAAAACCAAACATATACAAGGACTTGGAATTACAAAATAGATATGATGAATCATGGTAACAATAAAAATCTTAGTTGGTCGTTAAAGCCATAGCAAATTTATTAAGATCTTTCAATAATATTTATAAATTCATAAGTTAGGGATCATCTACAACTACCTTTAAACAAAGCGGCTTTGCTGCCTCACCCAATCGTATGTGGGTGGAGGTGCAATCATACTACCAGAATCTCTACACAAAGCGTCCTCACAGCCTCACCGCCTCACCCCGATGTATGTGGGTGGAGGTGCATTCACCATGCCACAAACTTTACACAAAGCGGCCCCTCCGCCTCACCCCAATGTATGCGGGTGGAGGTGTATTCAAAATACCATAACTCTACACAAAGAGGCCCCACTGCCTCACCCCAATATATGCGGGTGGAGGTGTATTCACAATACCACACTTCGGATTCCTAAAATGATAATAGTTTGAACAAGAGAGTTCCCTTTTTAAAATCAATCATTTGGCACCTTTGGCCTTAGCAAGTGTAAGTTCACAAGGTCTCATCACATGAGAAATAAGTGTGTAATCACATTGATTTCATACAATATCTTTTTCCCAAAAGGGGTATAACATAATTAAGTAAAAATAGAGAATCATTAACACATGAGGGTTCTAACACGTTATGCCAATAGGGAATCAATTTTACTAGTTTGAATACCCCACATCAATAGCGTTTCAAGTTCAACTACACATGATAGAAGTTTACAAGGATTCATGAATTCCGATACTAGAAGTAGAGTTTAGCCTTCATACCTCGCTTTGAGCTTTTCTTAAATTACTACAATGTTCTGAAAATCCTAGCAACTTCAATCTATTTTGAGACATAATAAAATTGAACATAAATTAGAAAGATATTCAAGGTTTCAGCTTATTTGAGCATTTTATCAAACACTAGATGTGCAAATTTGATTACAAGGTTCTACCACAAGATTTCCTTCGCTCCACAACCCAATATTTACCCATTTGAGCTCAACAATTTTTTCACAAACTTTATTGGTACATGCATGTATAAATAATACTCTCACACCCAAGAATCACACTCCCTCTTTACCCATCTTCTACCCAAATTCGAAATTGGAGAATTGGGGGAAGAAATTCTTACCTTTTAGAAACCCTAACAAGTTCCTCTTGATGAAATTCTAAGGCTTTGATCCAAGTTGAGTAGTTAAATCCTTGAATCCTCCCCTTTCTCTCTCTAGGATAGCACTTTTCTCTCTCTAAAATATTAGATAAACCCTAAAAATGACCCCAATGGCTAGATAAAATAAAATAGGGTCGGGTTATTAAATTATAAAAAATGAAGCCCCGACACGAATCTGGCATCTCCGGTCCGCAAAATGGGCCGCATAATGGCCCTCCAGAACTGGGCACTTCTGCCTCACTCTGCGACCGGTTTGCTGCCCGCAGACTTATTCTGTGGTCGCATAATATGCCGTAGAACCTCCTAAGTTCCCAATTAGCCTCAAAACACTATGTACATGGAATAAGAGATACAGGACCCCAGGATGAAGTAGGGCTCACCAAGTCAGTTGAGGAGAGTGTGTGCTGCTATCACTGATCAATACCACCTGCTATGGAACCACCTGCATCAATTAAAGATACAGCGCCTCCGGCAAAAAGGGACGTTAGTATATGTCAAGTAGTACTAGCGTGAAAACCAAACATATGCGAGGACTTGGAATTACAAAATAGATATGATGAATCATGGTAACAATAAAAAGCTTAGTTGGTCGTTAAAGCCATAGCAAATTTATTAAGAGCTTTCAATAATATTTATAAATTCATAAGTCGGGGATCCTCTACAACTACCTTTACACAAAGCGGCTTTGCAGCCTCACCCCATCGTATGTGGGTGGAGGTGCAATCATACTACCAGAATCTCTACACAAAGCGTCCTCACAGCCTCACCGCCTCACCCCGATGTATGTGGGTGGAGGTGCATTCACCATGCCACAAACTTTACACAAAGCAGCCCCTCCGCCTCATCCCAATGTATGTGGGTGGAGGTATTTTCACAATACCACGACTCTACACAAAGAGGCCCCACCGCCTCACCCCAATATGTGCGGGTGGAGGTGTATTCACAATACCACACTTCGGATTCCTAAAACGATAATAGTTTGAACAAGAGAGTTTCCTTTTTAAAATCAACCATTTGGCACCTTTGGCCTTAGCAAGTGTAAGTTCATAAGGTCTCATCATATGAGAAATAAGTGTCTAATCACATTTATTTCATACAAGATATTCTTCCCAAAGGGGTATAACATAACTAAGTCAAAATAGAGAATCATTAACACATGAGGGTTCTAACATGTTATGCCAATGGGGAATCAATTTTACTAGTGTGAATACCCCACACCAATAACATTTCAAGTTCGACTACACATGATAGAAGTTTACAAGGATTCGTGAATTCTGATAATAGAAGAAGAGTTTAGCCTTCATACCTCGCTTTGAGCTTTCTTTAAATTACTATAATATTCTGGAAATCCTAGCAACTTCAATCTATTTTAAGACATAACGAAATTGAACACAAATTAGAAAGATATTCATGGTTTCAGCTTATTTGAGCATTTTATCAAATACTAGATATGCAAATTTGATTAGAAGGTTCTACCACAAGATTTTCTTAACTCCACAACCCAATCTTTACCCATTTGAGCTCAACAATCTTTCTACAAACCTTATTGGTACATGCATGTATAAATAATACTCTCACACATAAGAATCACACTCCCCCTTTACCCATCTCCTACCCAAATTCGAAATTGGAGAATTAGGGGAAGAAATTCTTACCTTTTAGAAACCCTAGCAAGTTCCTCTTGATGAAATTCTAAGGCTTTGATCCAAGTTGAGTAGTGAAAGCCTTGAATCCTCCCCTTTCTCTCTCTCTAGGATAGCTGTCTCCTCTCTCTAAAATATCAGATAAACCCTCAAAATGACCCCTATGGCTAGATAAAACGAAATGGGGTCGGGTTATTAAATTAGAAAAAATGAAGCCCCAACACGGATCTGGCTTCTGCAGTCCGCAAAATGGGCTGCATAATGGCCCTCCGGAACTAGGCATGTCTGCCTCACTCTGCGACCGGTCTGCGGCCCGCAGACCTATTCTGCGATCGCATAATACGCCGCAGAACCTCCCTCCATAAATTTTTGAGCTGGGTTTGTGATTGGTTATGCAGCCCGCAAAATGACTATGTGGCCGCATAATGGACCGCATAATGGTCCGAAAATTTACCTAGATTTCTGCCTCAGTCTGCGGCATATCTGTAGTCCACATATCAGTTCTGCGACCGCAGAGTGAACCGCAGAAATGCCCTGCACTTCCAAAAATTTTCTTCAACTCCCGAATGCATTGTTCAACCAAAAAGTCCGAACCGTAAGAATCCCTACTCTGTCAACACATAAGTCTACTTCGGCACCATGAAATCCCGAATTTTAGGTAAACTTTTACAGGGCCTTTCACCTTAATTCACTACATAGTTCCGAAAATCCTAGCAACTTTGATCTATTTAGAGATATAGTAAAGTTGAACACAAATTAGGAAGGAGTTCATGGTTCTAGCTCATTTGAGCATTTTATCAAATACTAGGTGGGTATTATGAGTTCAAGGTCCTCCTATGGTGGATTTCATCATTCCACTACCCAAAGTCTATCCAATTTAGCTCAACATTCTTCCCCCAACCCTTGATAGTACATGCATGCATAAACAACTCCCACACCCAAGAATAGCTTTTCTCATTACCTATTTTCAGTAAAATCACGAAATTGAGGGCTAGGGAGTAGAATCTTACCTCTAGGATAAAGACCTAGTAATTTTTTCTTGTGAATTCTTCAACATTGAGCAAGAGTTGATGATCAATAAGCTTAAGAACCTCCCCTCTCACTCTATGGCACTCCCTCTCTCTAGAAATATCAGAATTTTGCTTCAAAAGTGGCCCTTTACTTTAATATATCAAAATAGGGTAGGGTCAAAAATATTAGAAAAATGAAACCCCGATGCACATCTGCGGTCGCATATGCGACCGCATAATGCTTCTACGGTCCGCAAAATGGACCGCATAATGGCCTTCAAGAACTGGGCATTTCTGCCTCACTCTGCGACCGGTCTGCAGTCTGTAGACCAATTCTACGGTCGCATAATGCGCCGCAGAACATCCCTTCGGAAATTTTTATGTTGGATCTGCGATGGATTGTGCGGCCCGCGAAATGATTATGCGGCCGCATAATGGTCCAAAAATTTGCTCAAGTATCTGCTTCAGTCTGTGGCAGATCAGCGGTCCACAGATCAGTTCTGCGACCGCAAAATGGACCGTAGAAGTGCCCTATTCTGCCGAAAAATTTCTTCAACTCCCCAACGCTCTGTTCAACCCATAAAATATGTACCGCGGCAATCTCTACATTCAATAACACATAAGTCTACCTCGGCACCACGAAACCCCGGGTTATAGGTAAAAACATTATCCACGCCCACTTCCCTTAGCTCAACACTGAATTTACACCCCCATTTAGTTGTCAAAATAAGATTTTACACATCCATTAGGAAAATATTATCAAGAAGAGTGATTTGAATAATCCACCTCACATCAATTCTTTATATTTATCTATTTACGTGTCTCTTACAACTTGAATGTATGGTTGGGTTTGATTTATGAGAGGTTCAGAGTTGATTTGGAAGAGTAATTCTCAATTTGGGAGATTCAAGTTGGAAGAGTTAATCAAGGTTTGACTTTTGGATAAACGACCTCGAAATTGAGATTTGATAATTTCAATAATTTCTAGAATGTTTTGGCGCTACTTGGCGAATTTTGTCAATTTGATGAATTGGAGAGTTCTTAAGTTTGATCGGGATTTGACTTTGATGTTATCAAATTTAAATTTGAATTCGGGGACTTTGGACAGGTTCATTTAGTTGATTGAAACTTGTTTGCAAAGTTTGGTTGTGATCCGGAATGTCTAGGTGTTATTCGAATACATTCGGCGAAGTTGGAATGTTTGAAAGTTAAGAGATAGATTTTGATCTTTGATTCTTGAATTTTTCATTGTTTTTGATGTTTTAATCCTTGGAACATGTTTGTTGGAAGTATTCAGACTCTTCAGAATGATTGTACAGGGTTCCTAGAGGCTCGGTGTGATCTGGGGTGGGTTAGGACCATTTCGGTTGAGTTTTGCATTGTTGATTGCTGGTCTCTAATGAGCTTCACGGTCGTGGGAGGTGCATTGCAATTTCGTAGAGTGTTTTAGGAGCTGGGAGCTTTGTTCTTCGCGTTCTCATAGTGTTTGGTAGGCTAGTCTCCACTTTTGCGTGGTAGTGTTCGTGTTCGCCTAGAGGGAGATCATGGCTGGGTGCTTGGTCTTCGCGTTCGCGGAGTGACAGACACAATTGTGATGGAGTGGAGTAGCAGACTTTTTCGATCACATGGTCAGTGTCGCAATCGCGTAGGAGGGCTTAGCTAGTGGCACATTTGTGCTTCGTATCGCATGGCTTTGGGTTGCATCGCGAAGGGTACATCTGGGCACAATATTTAAGTGCTCATTTCGGGATTTTTGCTCATTCTCTTATATTTTTAACCCTAGACTTGGAGATGGGCGATTATTCAAGGTTAATATCATACAAGGTAAGAGGGTAAGTAATTTCTACTCATTTGTGATTATATTTCAAGAATGTATATGGATTTCTAACCCCTAAAACATGAAACTTTAAGGAGAAATTGGGGTTTTTGGTATGAACTTAAGAGAGTGATTTTGGAGATTTGAATATGAAATTGGAACCCGACTTGGAATCTAATCACATATTTGGAATCGTGAGGGTTATGGGTTAACTTTATCTATAATCAATTGCGGATTCCAAGCCCGAGATTGACTTTTGTTGACTTTTTAATTTTGGTTAAAGGTTGAATCTTTTTTATATGAAATCAATTCCTAAAGCTTGTATTGACTTATTAGAGTGATATTTTATTCGAGTCGTTTGATGTTAGATATGGAAGGAAGCACAGTTATTGTTTAATAAAGCTTGCTGGGAGAAGTTAAGTATCTTGTCTATCCTTATAAGAGGAAACTATCCGCATAGGTGATCTATTTGCTATTTGCTACATGATTTAGGTACCACGTATATGCGAGGTGACGAGCATATATGTGTAGCTAGGTTATGACCTTAGCATTGTTCTTCATGAGTGGGAAGAAAGCAAATCTTAGAGTTGGGCTTATAATATGCTTTATTTGGACTTTATGAGTTGTTATCCATATTTTTTAAATTCTATGACTATGTGATGAATCTAAATCATGATTAGAAGCAATGCTAGAGCTATGACTTGTGATTTGAACATGACAGACTTCATTCACTGTGATTTAGTGATTATACAATTTCCTTACTTGACCCATGATTTAGTGATTATTGGCTCTTGTTGCTCATGTTTGATATTATGATCGGACTTAAGCATATTAATGAACATATTGAATTGTTATAAAATGTTGAATTACATGATTAGCAATAAACATCTGTTATTCATGTTATTATTCATCTGTATTTTAATATTATGTCCTGGTGCATCTTGATCATATCATCTCATATGAATATACACGAGTTGGAGAGTTGGATATTGATGAAAGTTGAGAACTTTGGCACCAATGACATAATGAGTGGATATTGATTATGGATGATATTGCAAGTGGATCGGGTTGCATGTTGCAATATTAGTATTATTAATAGATTGGGTTTCATGCTACAATGGCACTTGGATATGGATTTGCCCCTTTGGAGTCAGGTGAGTACCCATGTTACTCTGGGCTCTATGAGTGCAGGCGCCCAGATTGGTTCTAGTTTGGACACTTGGCATGTTCCATGTGCATCAATTTGTGTTGTGAGGTATTCATATTGTATCATGAGCATGCATTGTTTGCCAATGCCAGACACATGAATTTGTACTGTGAGATGTCAAGATTGGATCATGAGCATGCATTGGTAGCTTAGACTTATGTAGTGTATCTTATATACATTTTGATATTGGATCACGAGTATGCATTGGTAGTTTAGACTCATGCAGTGACTCTTATATATATATGATGACCCAAAATTCAACTAGTCGTGATGGCCCCTAACCCAACCCGCTAGGTAAGTCAATTATCCATAAACAAAATCCAAATGACATTAACATGAAACAAATGATGAAATAACTGAATTCCTACACAATAACCCAAGGATCGGTAGTTCAAGTCATGAGCTTCTATGACTTAGAGTTACAAAACTGATAGGAAAATGATACAACATCTTTTTGAAATGTACGTAAACAGAATCTCAAATCTAGAACTACCAAGAACATGTGGTAGAGATAACTGGAACGTAGGTACATCTTCAATGCCAGCTCCCGCCGTTCACAGCAACATAAGCTCCAAGATCTGCATGCAAGGTGCAGAAGTGTAGTATGAGTACAACCGACCCCATATACTCAATAAGTAACAAACCTAACCTCAGGTTAAAAGTAGTGACGAGTTTGGAAAATGGTCAAAGTCCAACACCAATAGCCAATAACAACTCGTAATAATATAATAAAGGCAGTAAAATTAATAACTCAAAAGATATTATGCTCAGCTTGTTTGCAGTTACGGAAAAGTAGACATGCTTTCCAGGTATAATAGTAAAGTCCAAATCTTTCAGTGGAATCACCAAAATATGAGTATATTAGAAAACTATGATTTTCCCAAACTTTCAACAATAGATAAGATATTTCATTACCAGATAGCATGAGGAAAGTACATCTCTATGCCTACATGTCAATATGCATGTCAAGTCATCCATTATCATATACCGTCTAGTATGAGGAATATATATCTCTATACCTACATGTCAAATCATGAATGTCATAATACCGTCTAGCATGATGAAAAATGCATCTCTATGTCTACATGACAAGTATGCATGTGTAATAAATGATTTCACGGTGATATTCCCAGGTAATCTCACCCTAAAACATACTCAAGCTGTCTGTCTCAAATGCCCACTTCATCACACACACTGTATAGGGTAAAATATGTTCATATTAAATGCTCGCATAATAAAGTGACACATGGAGCAGAGGACAGAAGGCAATCAGGTCCAAAGGCAACAACCTCATTTGTTCCCGAAGGGTATGATGTTCATAAAGGCAAAATAAATGCCGGCCACCCGGTAGCATTTCATGGAGAATATTCTATAGCATTAAGTACGTAGTCCATTACAGAGAATATGACATTCACTGCCTACCGTTACACATTCTTCAATGGTCCCCATAATTATCATTTAAGAGGGGACTAATCCTAGGACCTTGCTCCCTAGGTGCAACTATAAATAGTGAGCTCAACAGCCATTGTAAGGGGACAAATTTTTTGATAAGCTCGAACTATACATTGTTCAAAGTTCAATAATATTTTATCTTCTTGCTTATTAATATTGTTACTTACTGCCTCTGAAATCCCTGCTCTCGGAACCAGTATTTCTGCTATCTTATCTCGATTTCAACGCTAACTCTTCCATTCTTGTTTAATTTATTTATTATTTTAGGATCAAAGCGATTCACTTATCTATAAATCACGTATAAATTCAATTGTACTATTTTACAGGTAAAAAGTTTGGCGCCCGCCGTGGGGCTTAAATAGGTGTGTAATTGAGTTGATCCTTGCATCTATTACTAACTTGTTTGATTCTTTGTTCTTAGCAAAAATCATAGAAAATGGCAGATAACGATGTCAACATCACACACAATGTTGAGGCCCAAGGAAATCAACCTCAGCACGAAGATCGATTAGTGATACCCGCAATGAAGGGGGGAGAGGCCAAGCCGGTCCATGGCGGGCAATATCCATGATATGTTCGATAGGCAACTCCTGATGATGCTGAAGAAGAACAACTTCAAATGGACTTCGGAATGCCGGCAGGCTCTAAAGGACTTGAAAAGGTATTTATTGAGTCCTCCATTACTGTCAAAACCGGAAGAAGGTGAACAATTGCTGATCTACTTAGCGGTCATGGAGGTAACGGTAAGTGTCGTTTTAGTCCGAAAGTAAAGGTACGCAATCTCCTATCTATTATGCTAGCAAAATTTTAATGAGAGAAGAAACTCGCTACCCACATCTGAAAAAATTAGCCTTAGCTCTCGTAGTTTTTGCTCGAAAGCTTAGGCCTTATTTTCAAGGTCATCTGATAGCCGTAGTCAGCACTTTTCCCCTGCAGAATATGCTTCATAAACCTGAACTTTTAGGTAGGCTGGCCAAATGGGCAGTCGAAATGTGCGAATTTGACATAGAGTATAAATCTAGGACTGCGATTAAGTCACAAGTTTTGCTCGACTTTGTGGTTGCTTTCAGTCCAGGATTGTTACCTTTGGCTACAAAGGAAGCAGTAATGATGTCAGAATCGACATCAGGAGTTTGGATTTTGTTCACGGATGGAGTTTCTAATGTGAAAGGGTTCGGGCTCGGCATAGTGTTATTCACGCCCTGAGGGGAAACCCTAAGGCAGGCTATAAGAACTGTTCCTCTGTCTAACAATGAAGCAGCGTATGAAGCTTTGATTGCATGAATCGAGCTGGCCCGGGGACTGGACTCCAAGGTCATAGAGATCAAATGTGACTCCTAATTGGTAGTAAATCAGGTCAACGGATCTTCGAAGCCAAAGAGGAACGTATGCAACAGTATGTAGTGAAAGTCCAGGCTCTTCTCGCATGGTTCAGGGAGCGGTCATTTACTAACATCTCGAGAGAAGAAAGCGCGGAGCCAGACACACTGGCCAATCTGGGATCATCCACGGAAATGAAAGGATCGGACTCTGGTACGAATGTGCAGCTTATGCATTCAGTATTGGACGCAGACGGCTTTTACAAAGTAAACGAGACCAATTTGTTCTGGGACTGGAGAAATGAGATCATTAACTATCTCGAGCATGGAAAAGTGCCTGAAGATCCTAGGCATCTTGTGCGCTACGCACTAAAGCAGCTCGATACAGCTTTAAGGGAGGTCAATTGTATATAAGATCCTTCCAAGGCTCGTTGGCCCGATGTTCGGGGGCTTTCGAAGCTAACTATGTCATGAGAGAAGTCCACGAAGGGATCTGCGTAAATCACTCAGGTGCGGATTCCTTAGTGTTAAAGCTAATCAGAGCAGGATACTACTAGCCCCGGATGGAACGAGACGCTAAGGCTCATGTTCAGAAATGCGATAAGTGTCAACGCCACGCACCTTTGGTACATCAACCAGTAGAACTACTGCACTCGGTTTTGTCCCCTATGGCCATTCATAAAGTGGGGAATGGACATAGTCGGTCCGCTACTATCGGCACCCCGTAAGGTAAGATTTCTTTTGATTTTAACTGACTATTTTTCTAAGTGGGTTGAAGCAGGTCCTTACCAGAAAATTGGCAAATACGAAGTGGTAGATTTCTTTTGGGAAAATATAATTTGCAGATTTGGTATATATATAGGCGCAAAGATCACAAAATTCCTTGAAGACTTGATAATCAAAAGGATCACATCGTCATCTTATCACCAGAGCGCAAACGGTCAAGCAGAATCAACAAACAAGGTGATTATCCAAAATCTCAAAAAGAGATTGGAAGCAGCTAAAGGCAAATGGCCCGAAGAACTACAAGGAGTATTATGGGCATATCGAACAACGGCCAAATCAAGCACGGGGGAGACTCCTTTCTCTCTAGTATACGGAGCAGAAGCCTTGATCCCGGTGGAAGTAGGAGAACCTACACTGAGATATTTCCGGACGGATGAAGAAACAAACAACAAAGCACTGTTGGTCAAATTGGAGCTGCTCGATGAACGCAGGGACTTGGCGTGTATATGGCTGCCCAAAAATAGAGAATGGAAAGATATTACAATCGAAGAGCCAATCTTCGTTATTTCAAAGTAGGAGACTTGGTTTTAAGAAATGTAACTCAAAACACTCGGGAGCTCAATGCAGGAAGGCTAGGTCAAACGTGGGAAGGCCCGTACCAAGTTTCAGCTATCACCGGGAAAGGGTCATAAGAATTGGAAAATCAAGACGGAGTAAAGCTTCCGAGCAACTGAAATGTAGTACACCTCAAAAGATACTATTGTTGATGAGCACCGCTTATACTAGAAGTATGTATTGCACTCTTTTTCCCTTCGCCCAAATTTTGTCCCAATTGGGTTTTTCTAGCAAGGTTTTTAACAAGGCAGCAACGGAAAGCATACTACGAAGAAAGATTCGTCAGCAGAAATAAGACTTTTAACTGAAAAGGCATGCAAGCAATGAGCCACTACGGAGCGGTTAGATAATCTTTTTCTATGTAGCAAAGTTCCTACCGGAAAGTAAAGTTTGCTATCGGGCCAAAGGTTACCCAATCGTTCACGAGTGCAAGCCACTTGGGGATTGTTAGATAATCTTTGGCTCAATAGCAAAGTTCCTAGGGGGAAATGAAGCTTTCTATCGAACTAAAGATTATCCAACCATTCACTAGTGGAATCTTCAAAGGAGTAAGACTTCCAGTGTTCAAATTCACATTCTTCACATTCGAACACTGGGGGAATGATATGAGAATACGGAAACAATGATGGCCACATCGACTGGGACTACAAAATCCGAAAACAAAGTTGTATCATCAGGACCAAGGACTGCGCGGCCAGCCCCGTAGAAACAAGTTGTACAAGTTAGCCACGAGTAATGGCAATTTCTTTTTAGCACAATGAATGCTTATGTACATTTGAAAATGGATGGAATAAAGTAAAGTCCTTTTATTTTTATCTTGTTTCTTGTCCTATCGATGAATTAATTTTATCATTTGAAAGTTAAACACGTACTTAAAATGCTAGTGCCATAATGAACAGGAGACGTCCTCTTCAAGAGCACTGTAAACATAAGAGGGCCCTCTCTTATGAAACCTGCATGGTAAAGGGTTGAATCCGGAATAACTTATGCCCGGAATACAAATGCTATTGGGGAAAAATTCACCCGAAGCCTCGCATAACGCGACGCAAAAAAAGTAAAACTTACGCAATACTTAAACGAAAAGTACGCAAAGAGAAAAACTTGCGCAATACTTAAACAAAAAATACTTCTATTTACAACAAACATGCCAAGCAGCAAGAATACAAAAGTAGAAAAGAAAAAAAAGAGCAAGTCTAAGCTACTGCATCTCCAGAATCCGGAGGAAGAGAAGCATCTGCCACCCCCAGGAGAAGTAGGCGGGTCCACTGCCGACTCAATATCTTTGCCTTCACCATCTTGGCCTTCAATGTCATCCCCTTCCGGTTCTTCTTCAGTTCCCAAAAACTCGGAATCGGAACCAGAAGAGTTGATAGCATCAGGTTGGACCGGAAGACCCCTTCGGGAAGTTGACTCCAGGTCACGAGCCCTGGAAATCTCGGCATAAAAAACAATGACATCTGCTTTGGCCTCTTCCAAGGTTTTTCTCCTCATGCTATAAAAAGAGTATGTATTTTCAACAATAAGGGAAGTTGCTTGGTGCTGAAGCTCTTCCTTAAGCTGGTCAACCTCGGTTGAAAGATTATTCCTCTCTGACCTGATAGCTTGAAGGCTAAAATTGAGATCACGGATAATGGAGTGGAAAACTCTATTATGCTCTACAACCCTCTTATGCCTCTCTTCCAACTGGGCATACTTCTCCTCAATAACAGCAACTTCTTCTGCTTTAGAGTTCAAGGATGACTCCAAATTAGTCAATCTTTCAGTAGAGGCAGCCTCGCGATTGGATGCAGCAAGAACGACATTCTAGACCTCAACCCACTTTGCCTTAGATTCTTCAAATTGTACCCTTAACATGGCGGCCTCTTAGACGAGGGTCACTAGCTCTTGCTTGCTTTCCTACAACCAAGCCTCCAACTCAACGGCCTTAGCAACTTTGGCTTCCAGTTTTGGGAGGCGAGCAGCAATTTGATCCCGCTCGACCAATAGTTGAACCCACTCAGAGGTGAGTTTCTCCTTGTCAAGGATCAGCCTCTGAAGGCCCTCGGAACCAAGCAAATTAGCCTGCAAAATAGAAGTACAAACTAAAAATCCTGCCATAACAAAGATAGAAGACACAATAGAGGAAACAAAGATTGTACTGCCGCTGCGTTGTGCATGGCATTATTTACCATACACTCTCCCGAGAGAGATTGTATTTTATTCCTATCCTTTTCTGAAGCCAGAGGCTTCAGATAATTAGCAAGTTCCACTGGCCGTGACAGCAGATGGTATCCGATAGAAATCGAGATGGAAACACTCCTCCTCCTCTGAGGATCTTCAGAGGGGGGAGAATAATTATGCCCCAAATTCTCATGAACTAGGGATTGGGGATGAGGGGAATCCTCCTCTCGGACGACTGCGGCTGATGGAGATGATGTAGCAGTTGCTGGTGGCAAAGGTAAAGTTGGCGAAGAAGGAGATGAAGGTGATGGTGTTGTAAGTTGAGAAGCGGCCACGGAAAAAGCTGTGCTAGTTGTTGGTTGCTCATCAACCGAAGATGGGAGAGACTCGGTACCCAGCCTCACGGTACCAGGAACAACGACTGGGACTTGGAAGCGAGAATTAGCATCTTCAACTACATTATATTCCCCAGAGCGTCGAGACGTCATCCTCGGTTGGCGTAACTAACTCAACAGATTGAGCATTTTGTTGAGCTGATGAAGGTCGTCGTCTTCTATGTAGAGAAACCCTCTCATCACTGTCTCCTCCATCATCATCGATCACCACAGTGTATATGGTTGGTTTGGGCATGGCACTTATCACCACAGCATTCGTGGATGGCTTGGGCAAGACACTTTTTGCCTTTTTATTTTTTCCCTCGGACGTGGAGGAACGTCCCCTTTTTTGTTGCTTGTTCTCTGGTCGGGGACTCCGAGAAGAAGCACTTTCACTGGAAGCAGGCCCGATGATGCTCGTTCAAGAAAAAGCCTCCTACAGCAACCTCGCCGCATCAGCAAGATCAGCCAAAATGTCCTCCTCGGGGACGGTAACAGAGCCCTGCGAAAGACCTGAATTCAACAGGAAAGAAACGTTAACCAATTTTCCTAAAAGTTCATCCTACTATGATTTTTGGCCTTCCACCCGTATTTAAGGGCCAGTTCTTTCCACTTGCGGGTCTCAAGCATAGTGACATCCAAAATCTTCTGGACCTACTGGTCCAAGCCTTTAACCCTTGGTGGTGTCCACCGAGTTACTGAAATAGTGAAAGAAGAAGGATCAATAATAGCATGGGACAATCTTTAACTAGAAGAAAAGACAAACGATGAACTTACGAGTATGGTTCCATGATTCAGGAAACGATAGAGTCATGGCCAGAATGATGTCCCTGGTAGCAACTGCAATAAACCTCTCTATCTATCCACGGTCGTTGTCATCATCCATGCTGGTTAGCAAAGCATGGTGACCATGTTTGCTGAAATTTATCATTCCCCCACGGAAAATCTTGGGGGAATAAAGGTTCATCAGTCAAGCCAAGGATAGTTCTTCTCCCATCTCCTGGCATAGACGCCGAAGACAAGCAACATTACGCCACACATAAGGGCTCACCTGTGCCAAATAGACTTTGTAACGGAGGCAAAACTCCAAGATAACGGAGTCATGCCCCCCGCTCAATGCGCACGGGCCCAAAGTAAAGGGGTACGTATAAACATACATAAAACCCTTCTTGTATAAGGTTACCCGCTCCGCCAGGTCAGGAGTGATGATGTTCAAATCTTGACAACCACAGTCTTCCTTCACAGCAGGGATGCTAGAAGGATAGATGGAAGAAGGATACACGCCAACAACCCATGTGCGGGGATTAGCATAAGGGTACTTATCTTCTAAGTCCTTAGTTATAGTAACATTTTTGGGAATGATGGTGCTCACTGTGGGAGGAGCAGTATCATCAGTACTTTCTTTGTTCTTTGAAGCACTGAAATTTATGGAAGAGGAGGCCATTTTTATTAGAAGAGAATAAGGTTTTTTTTCTCTGAAGAAGAAGATTAGAGGAAGTGGAAAACAAGTGTGAGGAGTAAAGAGAGTTTGAGAGAGTTTATAAAATTATGAAGTGTAAAAGGAGAAGGTTGATGCGTATAAGTAAAGAAATAGGCGTCTAAATCGTGGCCATAATTACCTCGATAACCGGCAAAAGTGTTGCTGAATCATGGGATGACGCGTGTTCGTGGCATTAGATATGTAGAGACATGCATCTAATCAAGCGTCAGAAACTTTTCAGAGGGGTCAAAGAATTTTTCGCCAAGAAAGGTATCTTCACCAACTTCCCGGTGACACAAGGATGTGCCACCAGAAAGCAGGGGGACTATCTATATAAGATAAAATATGTTCATACTAAATGCTCGCATAATAAACCGACACATGGAGCCGAGGGTAGAAAGCAATCAGGTCCGAAAGAAACAATCTCTTTTGTTCCCCAAAGGAATGATGTTCATAAAGGCGAACAAAATGCCTGCCACCTAGTAGCATTTAATGGAGAATATTTTATAGAATTAAGTACGTAGTCTATTATAGAGAATATGGCATTCAATGCCTACCGTTACACATTCTTCAATGGTCCCCATAATTGTCATTTAAGAGGGACTTGATCCTAGGACCTTATTCCCTAAGTCCAACTATAAATAGTGAGCTAAACAACCATTGTAAGGGAACGAATTTTCTGATAAGCGCATACTATACACTGTTCAAAGTTCAATAATATTTTATCTTTTTGCTTATTAATATTGTTACTGCTGCCTCCGGAAACTCTACTCCTGGAACCAAGATTTCTGCTGTCTTATCTCGATTTCAACGCTAAGTCTTACATTATTGTTTAATTTATTTATCATTTTAAGATCAAATCGATTCACTTGTCTATAAACCACGTATAAATTCAATTGTACCATTTTACGGATAAACACACACACACACACACACAATCACCCACCACTGACGGATGCCTGGCTCATAAGCCCCTCACCAAAGCACGTGCAAATATATCACTGTGTTTGCGCTTACTACTAGTATGTCAGGCTCCGAAGGGGCGGATCCTACACAAGCACTAATCAAAAGCCTATAAGTCCTATTGCGGCGTGCAGCCTGATCCATAATAATAAATAAGGAAATAAGGCATGCTGCGGCATGCAGCCCGATCCATAATAATAATAATAATAGTAATAAAGCCAATATGGCCTGCTGCAGCGTGTAGCCCGATCCACAATAACACTCACAACACCTCTCTCAAACCCACCTCAGTCATCAATGTTTCAAGTCTTAAGGGCTCACAATCTTGTACCACTCAGCCCTAACAATGATAACATGTGATGTAACAATGAATGATGAACAAAGATTGAGATATGATATACAAATAAAGTATCATGACTGAGTATATAATTACAATTAGAGCAGAAAACTCAAAACAACAGAAATAGCCTCATTAGGTCCCAACCGAATAAGCACATAGCCTAAAAAAGATTTCTAACATCAATCATAGCTCAATTACTCTAACAAGTAGGAATTACACGGATAGAACAAGATATAACAGCAAAACAAGTTCGGTTATAGTCTAATAGTCAACTTGAATCATGATTACCCTGGTGCACGCCCACACACTAATAACCTAGCATCTGTGTTACCCAAATATATCTTATAACATTGTGCCCACGCGTATCAACCACCGAACGGCTCGAAACTAGCCAAAAGCAACTCAAAACATCAAATAATGCCTAAGGAAACTATCCCAAATTATAAAGGTCGAATCTTTACCCATTTATTCAAAGTCAACCAAAAATTCAAACACGGGCCTGCACCTCGGAACCCGACAAAACTCACCAAATACGACAATACATAACGAGTCCAACCATACTAATTTCACACAAATTCAACTCCGAATCGGTGTTCAAAACTCTAAAATTCACTTTAGGAAAGTTTATACAAAAACCCCTAATTTCTCTTTAAAATTCATAATCCAAATGCCAAAATCGGAGATAGATTCATGAAAATATAATCAAAACCAAGTAAAAAATACTTACCCCAATTCCAATTGGGAAAATCCCCTCCAAAATCGCCCAAATCCGAGCTCCAAAACAATGTGAAAAAAAGTGATTAAATTCCGGAACAAGTAAAATAATGCAGCAGTTGTTATAGCTCGAATTAGATCCTAGATGACCTAAAACTCATATTTGATAAGCCCAAAATAATCCTTGTGAGATTATACCTAAGATAGCCTTTTGAGTCACCCAATTTGGCTTTAAAATGAGGGAGATAAGATGTTTTGAAGTTTTAAATGAAGTCTGAAAATTTAAGGGACAAAAATAACCTTTTCGTAATTATTTTACACCAGAAAATCAGCAACAAAAGAATCTTCGTTTTAGCACCCAAAACTCATTCGGAACCTTCCGGACACAAAATATATATGCTTTTCAATAATAAAACACACTATGAATCTGCCCGCGCACTCAAAACACTGAAAAGAGGTCATCTTGACTTTATATTGACCATGGTCAAACTCCAAATCCTTAACAAAACTAGTTTCTAAACCAATGATGCAAAACACACCCGAGCCCCTCGGAACCCCATCCAATCATACCAAAAGTACAAATACATTATCCAAACTTATCCAAATCCTCAAAACATCCACGGGAACATCACAACAAAGAATTGAGGCTCAAACGAAATAGAATTTCTCTTAAGTTTATTAAATCTTCATTCTATCAAAGAGTGTCGGAATCATAGTTAAACACTTTGGATTACTTCCAAATTTTGCACACAAGTTCAATTCAACTATATAGACCTATCCAAAGTCTCGGAACACCAATTGGAGTCAAATAACATCAAAGTCAACTCTTGGTCAAACTTATGAACTCTTAAGTTCTTCAAATTGCCAACTTTTGACAAATAGTGTCGAATCCTTCTAGGAACCTCCAAAACCGAATCCAAACATACGCACAAGTTCAAGATCATCATACGAACCTATCAGAACCATAAAAACACAATTCCGAGTCCGTTTACCAAAAAGTCAAGCCTTGGTCAACTCTTCCAATTTAAAGCTTCCAAATCGAGATTCATTCTTCCAAATCAATCCCGAATCTCTCGAAATTTAAAACCGACCATATACGCAAGTCATAATACATCATATGAAGATACTCTAAGTCTCAAACCACCGAACAGAACACTAAAGCTCAAAACGACCGATCGGGTCGTTACATTCTCCCCCACTTATACATACGTTCGTCCTCGAACGTGCCAAGAGTCATTCCAAAGCCATCAAATCAATGTGTAAACTCACCATACACATACTTGTGGGTGATCCCACGTCACCCCAATCCATATAATCCTGACCACATAAATTAACTAAAGATCTTTACTTTAATCTTAGTCCATAAACCTTAGAATCAAATCCCCAATCTCTTGAATCTGTTAAAAGACCCAATTCTCACATCTATACACTGTATAAGTTTGAACATGCCGAATCACGCCATAACCACAACCCAAAAGGTAATCACATGATATACCATATAGCTAAGATAGTCATAGCAATAAATCCTGACCACCACAACTGCTCAACAAAAACCATGTACTGGTAACAAACCTCATATCAAATAAAACCTTGTTCTGAACATTAGCACACTGCCAATGATGATAGGAACATGCAGAAACTCATAACCACCCATCAGATCAACAAGTCGTGGAGCTCTCTCGCCCGACAAGGAAAATAGCCATATTCTAAGCTAATTAGTGACATTATTCTTCCAAACCTACTATAATCAAATCCAATAGCACCCATTCTAAGTCTAATGACCTCATCTCATCAAATACAAGCGGCTCCACTGACATGATACACCAATAGAACCCAAGGCCACAAATCGTGCAATCCGCTCACCTATAAGCAACAACTCAAATGTACCCAAAAGTGGAAAAATGACTCAAATGAGAGAACCGTTCCGCAAGCTCAACAGATACCACCACAAGCACAATGCTATGGACCCATCACACAAGGGAGAACCAAAACACCTGAAATCATCACAAAGGATCATATCCCAACATTACTCCGCCGCAGTCCGTGACCCAGTCCAAACACGGGTCCACATGAAATACCTCGAGCCATAATGCTCAAATTCAACAACCATACGCAAATCAATCAATAAACACACGAAGTGTGTGAACATAGCCATGAAGAAAAGGATAGCACCATATACCACAAATAACAAAGATTATAACCAAGGCGCAATCAACCATTCAACACCCCACGAACCATCTCGCTCGAATTTCACCACACGGACCAAACAAAACACATCATGTGTGTAAATGGTCAATAATCTCACAATCTATTGCTGCATCGAAGAGCAGTACATAGAATCCAACAGACACGAATAAGATCAACTCTGACCAATGACACATCCTTCACCATAGCTGTGTTGAGTAAACAAGTCCGACCTAGTGTAGAATACATATCCTTATCAGACCTACCAATGGGCCTCCAAATCCGTTCCGGTCATCCACAAATAAATAAATAATCATCCAAGAGTCCACAATAACCTGACCATAACACATACCATTAGCTGTCTAACTTTGACCATATCTTCA
Organism: Nicotiana tabacum; assembly: GCF_000715075.1. NCBI lineage: Eukaryota > Viridiplantae > Streptophyta > Magnoliopsida > Solanales > Solanaceae > Nicotiana > Nicotiana tabacum. Next base: position 73,783,723 of record NC_134091.1, on the reverse strand, counting down.
TAGTCCACAAACAAGGGATAGTCCACCACTAAGACTCCCAGTCTCCAAATTACAGGAATACAAAAGAATCACCATATCTGAGCCCATCTTCACCACTCGAATGACTAACTCATCTCTCATACCCGATCATTCCACGAGAAATACTTCCATAATTCTTTTGTGCCACAAAGAAAAATCTAAACACTAGCAGTCAATTAACCAGGCGAGTACCGCAATACCAATTAAGCATCTGTAAGTCAAAACATAGTACGCCTTTTGAAATATGCACCCTTCTCAAGTAATACCAAGTAGTACTAGAATTCATCTAAACATTGGAACCATCCATGTTGTCTAAGAATTCGTGACCTTCCCTTCAAAACTGAACCACGACCTTGTACATGCAAATCTCAATCCCACACGATGCACCGTATCTATCATGGGCAGGGCAGCTCGGTGCACTAAGCTCCCGCTATCCTCGGGGTCCGGGGAATGGCCGGACCACAAGGGTCTATTGTACGCAGCCTTACCCTGCATTTCTTCAAGAGGCTATTTCCATGGCTTGAACCCGTGGCCTCCTGGTCACATGGTAGCAACTTTACCTGTTACGCCAAGGCTCCCATTCACCGCATCTATCATGCCATCATATGAAAACACGAGAACCACATTAACAACTATGAGTCACAAGCAGATTACATACTTAATTAGCTGGAAACCTTCCACCCGATCCTATTCAGGAGATGGAACAACCTGCATCCATTTAAATATGCAGTGCCCTTGGCAAAATGGACGTTAGTACTGTCGAATAGTACTAGTATGTAAAACTAAAATACTGTCTCAATAGAATGAACAATAATACAGGGGGAAACAGTCAAGAATGTAATATAAGCTTTAAATTACACTAAAACATCAAGTTAAGGATCACATAGATATTTAAGTCAATCCCCACAATATTAGGTTGGATAGTTTTTAGTACCAATATGCCACAATCTACAATACCACCGTGTTCTTACACCGAGTCCGATCTCGGCCCGATCGGCTAGGCCATCTCATTTGAGACATCAACCATATTCACAATTTCATCCACAATATCACTGTGTTCTGACACGGAGTCTGATCTCGGCCTGATAGGCTAAGCCATCTAATTTGAGACATCACCCTTTTTCAATCAGTCATCTCACTTCGTATTTCTTTCCCATCTTTTCAATACAAGGGCATGAGTGCCCCAATTATAAAGTTATTTTTGGCGCTTGGCCGTATTTCATGATTCAAGTTCTTTTTCCATATTCCAACATTATTATTATCATCAACAACAATAAGGCTTCCCATTCAAGACATTTAATTCACATATGAGAAATTTGGAATCAAAGGCACAAAGAGGCTTTTCACACAATTTGGCATAACAATCTTTAATCGGATTTGACTTGAAGTCTAGGCATTTTAGCACATATTCTAAGTTTTGAAATTTTCCTAAGATGACGAGATAACATGATAAAAGCATGGGAATACATATTACACATATATTTTCAAGACAAGCACATTCAGGATAGCAATTTCTAGGATGTTCATTTTGGGACTTGCATCGGTTTCATGAATACCATGGGATTAAATTCTAAGAAGAGGGGGTTTAGCCAACATACCTCAATTGAGACTCTTAAAACTCTAAGATGTTCTGGAATATTAGCAACTTCAATCTACTTTAGCAATATAGAAAAATTGAACCCAATATTAAGAAAACGATCATAATTCTAGCTCACTTGAGCATTCTATCAAACACTATATGTGTATTAAGGTTTCATGGCCCTTTTTATGAAAGACTCTACCAAGCCACACCCCAATCTTTTCTATCTTTGACTCACAACCTCCCCATATACCTTAGGAACACATGCATGCAAGGTAAGCACTCTCATCCCCATGAATTACCTTACTAATGGCCCATTCTAGTTGCATTTTGAAATTAAGAGTTTGGGTGATAGAATATAACCTCTTAGGAAGAAGACCTAGGTGCCTCTCTTGATAATCTACAAGGTTTTAAGTGAGAATTGAAGAGCAATTTGATAAAGATCACTTTCTCTCTCTAGGACCCTCTCTCTCACTCTGAAAATATCAAAAAATAGATTCAAAATGGTCCAAGGTGGATGTGTTTTAACGGAATTGGGTTGGTTTTAAAAACCCCAAAAATGAAGCTCCGGAACAGGTTTTGCGGTCGCATATGCGACCGCATAATGGTTATGCGGTCCGGGAAATGACCACGAAATTAGGGTGCCAAAACTAGAGAGGAACGGGCCAGGTCTGCGGTCACTATGCGGCCCGCAGACCTTTTTTGCGATCGCATAATGCATCGCATAATGGTTCTGCGGTCGCATAGTGCACCGCAGAACCTCCCTACAAAATAAGCCAAGGCGGTATATACGACAAGAGTGCGGCCCGCAAAATGGTTATGCTGTCACATAATGGGCAGCAAAAATGACATTAAAAATGGCCCAAAAGACTACTCCACTCTGCAGCCATTCTGCGGTCCGCAGAGTGGTTCTACGGTCGCAGAACTGATCGCAGAAATGCCTACTTCTGCCCAACATTTTTCTTCAACTCCCGAGCGCACTGTTCAATCCAAAAAGTCCGAATCGCGACTCGTAAGCCTGAAGCAAAGAATTTCTACTATTATTAACCTCTACGCCTACTTCGGCATCACAAAATCTGGGTTTTTAGGAAAAATTTTATGGGGCCTTACATCCTCCCCCACTTAAGATCATTCGTCCTCGAATGTGGATCATGGTCCACAATTAGCACCCCTTATGCAATTCAGGTTTTCATACCCCACACCAGTAGCCTCAAATTTAACAAACTCCACAAATTTCCAAAAATTTCGCTAGAGTTTCCTTTGTAACTAGTCCTATCCACCTGTCAGAGAGCCCCAAAATCACATCCTAAAAACGTGTACGCAATCCAAAGATGTAGCATAACTCATAACAATACCAACTATGGCCTCATGTAAACAACATATAATCAAAAGGAACACATTTACATCAACTGAACAAGTGATACAAATATTCATAGGCAACAAGTTCATAAAAATAAAGGATTACACAGCTATTCAAACAAGTAAGGATACTTCTTCTTCATTTCTTCCTCGGCCTCCCACGTGGGCTTTTCAACCTGCTGGTGTCGCCATAACACTTTCACGGAGGCAATTTCTTTATTCCTCAACTTTCGGACTTCTCTATCAAGAATGGCAACTGGAATTTTTTCATATGATAATTCTTAATTAACCTCAATGGTCTCAACCGGCACAATGGCTGACGGATCCCCAACTACTATTTTCAACATAGACACATGGAATACCGGGTGGACTAATGACATTTCGGGTGGTAGCTCAAGCTTGTACGCCACCTGGCCAATTCTTTGAATGCTTTTGTATGGCCCGATATACCTCGGACCCAATTTTCCTTTCTTACCAAATCGCATTACGCCTTTCATGGGGAAAATTTTCAAGAATACCCAATTGTGTTCTTTGAACTCCAAATCCCTACGACGAACATCCAAATTGGACTTCTCACGACTCTAAGTAGTCTTCAACCACTCCTTAATGGTCTTAACTTTTTCCATAGCCTGATGTACGAGGTCTGGCCCTGTCAACTCTGCTTCCCCATCATCCATGCCAAGTGCAAAAGCCATAATCTTATGTTTTTGAATCCCCTCCTTCAATTGCACCAAAAATGGATCGTTGTATTGCTTCTCTTTTACTTCCACAACAAGCGAAGATTCAGCCCTATTTTGCACAATTACCCTTCCTTCACTAGAGTCCGCAAGACAATCTCCCAAACTGGCTAGCTGGTGAACCTCCCTGGCCAACGGCCTTTGACATGCCTCCAAGTGAGCCAAACTACCCATAGATTTCTTGCTAAGAGCATCCGCCACCACATTGGCTTTCCCCAGGTAATATAGAATAACGATGTCGTAATCCTTGAGTGACTCAAGCCATCTTCTCTGCCTCAGATTCATCTCCTTCTTCTTGAAAATATATATTGGAGACTCTTGTGGTCCGTGAATACATCCACATGGACCCCATACAAATAATGACACCAAATCTTCAATGCAAAAACCACCCTGCAAGTTCTAAGTTATGAGTTGGATAGTTCTTTTCATGATTCTTGAGTTGCCTAGAAGCATATGCTATAACCTTGCTGTGTTGCATTAACACACACCCAAGCCCAATTCTTGAAGCATCACAATATACCACAAATCCATATATACCCTCTGGCAGGGTCAACACCTGCGTCGTACTCAATCTTGATTTTAATTCTTGGAAGCTCCTTTCACAAGTATCAAACCATTGGAACTTAACTTCTTTCTGAGTCAATTTAGTCAATGGAGAAGAAAGAGTAGAGAACCCCTCCAAAAACTTCCTGTAATACCCTGCTAAGCCCAAGAAACTGTGAATCTCGGTTGGCGTTGTAGGTCTAAGCCAATTCTTTACTACTGAAATCTTTTGAGTATCAACCTTAATTCCTTCTCTAGAGACAACATGACCCAAGAATGTGGCAGATTCGAGCCAAAATTTATATTTTGAAAACATCGCATATAATTGGTGCTGAAGAAGAGTCTACAAAACTGCCCTGAGATGATCGTCATAGTCCTCTCGACCTCGTGAATATACAAGAATATCGTCAATGAATACTATCACAAAGGAGTCGAGGAAAGGCTTGAAAACCCGATTCATAAGATCCATGAAAGCTGTCGGGGCATTTGTTAGCCCAAAAGACATTACCAGAAATTGAAAGTGCCCATACTGGGTTCTGAAAGCTGTTTTTGGAATATCCTACTCCCTGATCTTCAATTGGTGATACCCGGATAGTAAATCAATTTTGGAGAAGTATCTAGCACCCTGTAACTGATCAAACAAATCATCTATTCTTGGTAACGGGTACTTATTTTTGATTGTGACTTTGTTAAGCTGCCGGTAGTCAATACACATCCTCAGCGATCTATCTTTCTTCCTTACAAAGAGAACCAGTGCGCCCTATGGTGACATACTCGGTCGGATGAAACCCTTCTCTAACAAATCCTTCAATTGCTTCTTTAGCTCCTTCAACTCTGTTGGTGCCATCCTGTAGGGCGGAATAGATATAGGCTGCGTGCCTAGCACCACATCAACCCCAAAATCAATCTCCCTATCTGGCGAAATCCCAGGGAGTTCATCAGGAAAGACATCTGAAAATTCATTCACAACTGGTACAGATTCTAGCATAGGTGCCTCAGTGGCGGTGTTCTTAACTCGGACCAAGTGATAGATGCATCCCTTGTTAATCATCTTCGTGGCCTTAAGGTAAGAAATAACCCTACCCTTCAGCACCATATCGTCCCCCTTCCACTCAACAACTGGCTCATTAGGAAATTCAAACCTCAGAGTCCTAACTCGGCAATCGAGCTTATCAAAGCATGAGTAAAGCCAATCCATCCCCATAATTACATCAAAATCAACCATCCCCAATTCAATGAGATCGGCCACGGTGTCCCGACCACGTACAGTGACAACACAGCCCCTATAAACTAGTGCGGCTACATTAGACTCGCCAACCAGAGTAGATACAGAGAACGACTCATAAAGTTATTACGGTTCTATCCCAAATTCCATAGCAACATAAGGGTAACATAGGACAAGGTGGAACCGGGATCAATAAGAGCATATATATCATGAGTTTGGACAGTCAATATACCTGTGACAACATCTGGAGAAGCCTCTGCACTCTGGCGACCACTCATAGCATAGAAATGGCTGGGTCCTCCTAAACCATGCGCACCACCCCTAGTTGCACTACGCCCTGCTGCTTGTGCCCTTGCTCGCACCCTGGCGGGGTAAATGACACTCCCTCTAAATATGTCCCCCCATTCTGCACCCGTAACATACCGGCAAGTCCTGGTAGCAGATCCTCATATGCATCCTCCCACACTTGGGGCATGGGGGCCTCCGCTGCTGTTGGAATCTCCCTCCTGATCGGCCCTGATGGTGGGGCCCCCTGCTGCCCTGATTGTGCCTGAAGCGATGCCGCTGCTACTGACTATGCCCCGCAGGTGGTGCACTAGCTGAAGACTAAGCATAAGATTGGGATGGCCCTGATGATCCTCCCCAAAAAACCGATCTTCCACCACCAAAAGAATCTCTAGGGTTGACCGCGGACCGGGCCTTGCTGGTACCCTCTCGCTCCATCTTGTTCTTTAACTTTCGGGCCTCAGTAGCTTGAGCAAATGCCACCATCTTACCATAGTTCATATCAAAATTTAAGGCAGCTGTGGTAGCCTCATTAATAACCAAAGGGCTAAGGCCCTACATAAATCGACGCACTCTGGCCTCCATGGTGGGTGTCATGTGAATAGCATATTTCGACAGGCACGCGAACTCTATGTGATACTCCCACACACTCTTACTCCCTTGCATAAGATTCTCAAACTCTGCGGCACGGGCTGCCCTAGTCTCGGTAGGCAAGAAATGGTCTATAAAAGCATCAGCAAATTCACTCCACCTCACTGGAGGGCTCCCCTCCTCCCGAGAGTCCTCCTACAGCTCAAACAAAGAATATGCCACCCCTTTTAGGCGGTAGGCGGCCAACTCTACTCCCTCCATCTCAGTAGTGCGCATAACCCGGAGAGTCTTATGCATCTCATCAATGAAGTCATGTGGGTCCTCCTCAGGATTAGCACCTGTGAACACCGGAGGATCAAACTGCAAAAACCCGTTCACCCAAGAACTAGTGGAATCCCCTGGTTGGCTAGAAGATGTGGGCGCAACATTCGACCTTTGGACCTGAGAAGCCACTATCTGATTCAGCATTTGAATAGCTCCCCTAAGATCCTTATCAGAAATACCAGAACCGGAAGTTGGTGCTGGAGGTGGAACCGGAATATCAGGTGGAGGAACTGTCGCACCCTCAGTAGGTGTAGGGACTGGTGTGGCCTAGTCAGGTGTAGTAGAATCGGGCAGTAAAGCAGTCAGGGGATTATCTTCACCCCTCAGGTATTCACCCGCATCATCAAATAGAGGGTCAACTGCAACTCCTGAAGCAGTATTGGCCCCTTGGCCAGTTCTTGCTCTCTTCTTAGGTGCCATGTACTGAAAGTTAAAGGAATGCACGAGTTAGAGGAGGAAAAGTTCCACAATTAGTTTCATCGCACGATCCAGAATATCAAAGAAGGGTATTATTCCTAAATGTCCAAGTAGCCTTCAACTTATAGATATGGTCGACAACACACCGATAAGAAGGACTCTACCAGACACAACTCCGAGACACCCTAAGACACTTTAAAACCATAGGCTCTGATACCAAGTTTGTCACGCCCCAACCTCGGGAAGCACGACCGGCGCTCAACTGAGTGAACCTGGCCGAGCAATCATGTTAGATACTTTCTACCCAACTCACCCATGATCAAGAAAGACGTGATTTCATTAATTATACATTAAGAAGCTCATTCATGCAATACTAAATTGTTTCATTAGTTATTTTGCCTTTCAGTCTCAAATACACATATTCTTATAGTCTGAGTTGAACAAGTGATCAAACACAACATAAATTGTTTAACATTCCTAACACCCATATACAACCCACATAGTATCTACGGAGCATCTAAAGATACAAAGGAAAGTAAAGATGGTGCCGGCAATAAGGCCCCGTCTATACCTCACAAAGTGGCCACAATATAAATAAAAGGTACAATACATGACCCCGGAATGAAATGGGACTCACCGTGTCCGCTGAGAAGAGGATAAAGCACTATGTGTGATCAACATTGTCTGCTATGGAACCACCTGCATCCATTTAAAGATGCAGTGCCCCCGGCAAAAGGGACGTTAGTACTGTCGAATAGTACTAGTATGTAAAACTAAAATTCTGTCTCAATTGAATGAACAATAATACATGGGGAAATAGTCAAGAATGCAATATGAGCTTTAAATAACACTAAAACATCAAGTTAAGGATCACATAGATTTTTAAGTCAATCCCCGCAATATTAGGTTGGATGGTTTTTAGTGCCAATATGCCACAATCCACAATACCACCGTGTTCTTACACGGAGTCCGATCTCGGCCCGATCGGCTAGGCCATCTCATTTGAGACATCAACCATATTCACAATTTCATCCACAATACCACGGTGTTCTTATACGGAGTCCGATCTCGGACCGGATCGGCTAAGCCATCTCATTTGAGACATCACCCTTTTTTCAATCAGTCATCTTACTTCGTATTTCTTTCCCATCGTTTCAAAACAATGGCATGAGTGGCCCCAATTATAAAGTTATTCTTGGCGCTTGGATGTATTTCATGATTCAAGTTCTTTTTCCATATTCCAACATTATTATTATCATCAACAATAATAAGGCTTCCCATTCAAGACATTAAATTCACATATGAGAAATTTGGAATCCAAGGCACATAGAGGCTTTTCACACAATTTGGCATAACAATCTTTAATAGGATTTGACTTGAAGTCTAGGCATTTTAGCACATATTCTAAGTTTTGAACTTTTCCTAAGATGGCGAGATAACATGATGAAAGCATGGGAATACATATTATACATATATTTTCAAGACAAGCACATTTGAGATAGCAATTTCTAGGATGTTCATTTTGGGACTTGCATCGATTTCATGAATACCATGGGATTAAATTTTAAGAAGAGGGAGTTTAGCCAACATACCTCAATTGAGCCTCTTAAAACTCTAAGATGTTTCGGAATATTAGCAACTTCAATCTTCTTTAGCAATATAGCAAAATTGAACCCAAAATTGGAAAAACGATCATAATTCTAGCGCACTTGAGCATTCTATTAAACACTATGTGTGTATTAAGGTTTCATGGCCCTTTTATGAAAGACTCCACCAACCCACACCCCATTCTTTTCTATCTTTAACTCACAACCTCCCCACATACCTTAGGAACACATGCATGCAAGGTAAACACTCCCATCCCCGTGAATTACCTTACTAATGGCCCATTCTTGTTACATTTTGAAATTAAGAGTTTGGGTGAAAGAATCTTACCTCTTAGGAAGAAGACCTAGGTGCCTCTCTTGATAATCTTCAAGGCTTTAAGTGATAATTGAAGATAAATTTGATGAAGATCACTTTCTCCCTCTATGACCCTCTCTCTCACTCTAAAAATATCAGAAAATAGGTTCAAAATGGTCCAAGGTAGGTGTTTTAATGGAATAGGGTAGGGTTTAAAAACCCCAAAAATGAAGCTCCGGAACAGGTTCTGCGGTCGCATATTATGCAGTCCACGAAATGACCGAGAAATTGGGATGCCAAAACTGGAGAGGAACTGACCAGATCTGCGGTCATTATGCGGCCCGCAGACCTGTTCTGCTGTTGCATAATGCACTGCAGAACAGTTCTACGATCGCATAGTGCACCGCAGAACCTCCCTCAGAAAAATCCCAAGGCAGGATATGCGACAAGAGTGCGGCCCGAGAAATGGTTATGCGGTCGCATAATGGGCCACAAAAATGACATTAAAAATGGCCCAAAAGACCACTCCACTCTGCGGCCATTTTGCGGTCGCAGAACGGACCGCAGAAATGCCTACTTCTGCACAATATTTTCCTTCAACTCCTCAGCGCACTGTTCAATCCAAAAAGTCCAAACCGTGCCTCGCAAGCCCGCCGCGAAGAATTTCTACTATTATTAACCTCTACGCCTACTTCGGCATCACAGAATCTGGGTTTTTAGGAAAACTTTTACAGGGCCTTACAACTCTTCTGTCTAGACTGGGCTGTATGAAGCTGGTCCTAAATCAAGTTGACCTTCTCCAAGGGATCTCTAACCAAATCCGTACCTAACAACCTAGCCTCTCCCGGCTCAAACCAATCAACTGGAGAACGACACCATCTCCCATATAGGGCCTTCTAAGGATATCCTCTAATATCTGAATGGTGCGGTCGTACTGGCCTTCCGTATGGGGGTGAAATGTTGTACTCAACTCAACCCGTGTGCCTAACTCATGCTGCACAGCTCTCCAAAAATGCGATGTAAATTGTGTGCCCCAGTCAGAGATGATGGATACCGGCATGCCATGAAGTCGGACAATCTCGCGGATATAGATCTTAGCCAGTTGCTCTGATGAATAGGTAGCCACCACCGGAATGAAATGAGCTGACTTGGTCAACCTATCCACAATCACCCATAAAAAATCAAATTTCTTTTGAGTCTGTAGGAGCCCAACAACATAGTCTATGGTAGCGCGCTCCCATTTCCACTCGGGAATCTGAAGTTTCTAAAGCAAACTGCCTGGCTTCTAATGCTCATAATTCACTTGCTGACAATTTAGGCACTTAGCCACATACTCTACTATATCTTTCTTACTTCTCCTCCACCAATCATGCTGCCTCAAATCCCGATACATCTTAGCCTCACCCAGATGAATGGAGTACCATGAACTGTGGGCCTCCTCAAGAATCATCTCACGCAACCCATCCACATTAGGCACACATAATCGGCCCTGCATCCGCAACACACTGTCATCTCCAATAGAAACCTCCTTGGCATCGCTGTGATGTACCGTGTCCTTAAGGACAAGAAAATGGGAGTCATCATACTAACGCTCTCTGATGCGATCATATAAAGAAGACCGAGAAACCACACAAGCAAGAACCCCACTGGGCTCCGAAACATCCAATCTAACAAACTGATTAGCCAAGGCCTGAACATCCATGCCTAATGGCCTCTCTGCTGCCGGTAGATATGGTAAACTGCCCAAACTCTGCGCCTTTCGACTCAAGGCATCGACCACCATATTGGCCTTCCCGAGATGATATAAAATAGTGATAACATAGTATTTAAGCAACTCTAACCATCTTCACTACCGCAAGTTAAGATCTTTCTGTTTGAACATATGATGTAGACTCCGTTGGTCGGTATAGACCTCACAAGGGACTACATACAAATAGTGCCGCCAAATCTTCAATGCATGAACAATAGCTGCCAATTCCAAGTCATGGATCGGATAATTCTTCTCATGGATCTTCAACTGCTGAGACACGTAGGCAATCACCCTATCGTCTTGCATCAACTCCGCGCCAAGCCCAACATGTGACACATCATAATACACAGTGTAAGACCCCAAACCTGTAGGCAACACCAACACTAGGTTGTCACAAAAAACAAACTTGAGCTTTTGAATGCTCACCTCACACTCCTTGGACCATCTGAAAGGAGCACCCTTCTGGATCAATCTGGTCATAGGTGCGGCAATGGATGAGAAACCCTCTACAAAACGGTGATAATATACGGCCAAACCAAGGAAACTCCGAATCTCAGTAGCCGAAGATGGTCTGGGCCAACTCTAAAATGCTTCAATCTTCTTCAGATCTACCTTGATCCCCTCACACGACACCACATGACCCAAAAATGCCATCGAATCAAGCAAGAATTCACACTTTGAGAAATTCGCATACAACTTCTTCTCTCTTAAGGTCTAGAGCACGATCCTCAAGTGCTGCTCGTGCTCCTCCCGACTGCGGGAGTACATCAAAATGTCGTCAATTAACACAATGACAAATTAATCAAGATAAGGCTAGAATAAACTGTTCATCAGGTGCATAAATGTTGTTGGGGCATTGGTCTACCCAAATGACATCACAAGGAACTCGTATTGACCATACCGAGTCCTAAAGGCAGTCTTCATGATATCTGGATCCCGAATCTTCAGCTGATGATACCCTGACCATAAATCAATCCTTGATAACATTCTGGCACCATGTAGCTAATCAAATAAGTCATTAATGCGCTGTAATGGGTACCTATTCTTCACTGTAACCTTGTTCAACTGCCGATAATCAATACGCATGTGCATAATACCATACATCTTATTCACAAACAAAATCGGAGCACCCCATGATGACACACTAAGCTGAATGAAACCTTTATCAAGCAACTCTTGCAATTGCTGCTTTCCTTCCTTCAACTCTGTTTGGGCCATACAATATGGTGGAATAGAAATGGGATGAGTGCCCGGCAACAAGTAAATACCAAAATCAATATCCCTATCGGGCGGCATGCTTGAAAGATTTGCCGAAAATACATCTGGGAAGTCTCTCACTACCGAAACTGACTCAACTATAGGAGTATCAGCACAGACATGTCTCATGAAGGCTAGATAGGCATCACACCCCTTCTCAACCATCCACTGAGCCTTTAGAAAGGACACAACTCTGATAGGAACATAATCCAAAGTACCCCTTCACTCCAACAGTGATACACCTATAATAGCCAATGTCACCGTCTTGGCGTCACAATCCAGAATAGCATGATTGGGCAACAACCAGTCCATGCCCAAGATAACGTCAAAGTATACCATACTAAGTAACAATAGATCAACTCTAGTCTCAAAACCACCAATAACAACTAAACACGACCGATACACACGGTCCATGATAATATAATCTCCCATAGGCGTGGACCACATAAACAGGAAAAATCAAAGAATCATGAGATATATCCAAATACGGAGAAAAGTAAGATGACACATATGAATAAGTGGATCCTAGATCGAATAAGACTATGCATGTCTATGACAAATCGGAACCATACTTGTAATGACAACATCCGATGCAATCGCTTCCGTCCTACTAGGAAAATCATAGAAACGAGTCTGGCTTCCCCCTCTATGGAGACATTTACCCGCGTGACATCCGCCCCTAACTGGTGGTGCCGGTGGAGTAGCAACTGGAGCAGCAACCATGGCCTGTGAAATCTGTGAACCTGGCTGAATCCGTGGAACCTGAGTAGTTTGTGGAGGGGCAGTCCCTCACCATATGACGAGTATCACCACACTCAAACAAAGATCTTTGTGGGTATGGTTGCTGGGACTAGATCAGGCCTTATCGGCTAGACTGACCGCTGAAGGCACCCCGTGTAGGAGGTGCACTAGAAAGTGGCTGAGCAAAGTGTGCAACATGAGACCTCGGAATAACCGGAGCACCACTAGAAGTTGGAAGTGTTGAATGAACTGCATGGCTCACATAGCCTCTACTAAGACGAGCTGCAATTAGGGCGCGGGCACCACTATATTCGCCAGAATCTCGAGGCCTCTTGGCCTCCCTGTCCTCTCTCTCATGGCCCTACATACCCTCCAACCTCTACATGATCTCTACCACCTGCTGGTATGGAGTATCTGCCTCCAATTCTCGAGCCATGCTAAATCTAATACCATAGTTGAGCCCCTCGATGAATCGGTGGACTCGCTCTCTAACTGTAGAAACCAAGGAAGGTGCATGTCTTGACAAATCACTGAATCTGATAGCACACTCTAACACAGTCATCGCAGCTTCTCAAACTCCATGCGCTATCCATTTCGAAGGGTCCGGGGAACAAACTCTCCCAAGAACATCTCTGAAAACTGAGTCCATGTAAGTGAAGCTGCATAGGTTGGGCTATCCTCCTCGTAAATCTTCCACCACTGATATGCTGCTCCTGACAACTGGAATGTAGTGAAAGAAACTCCACTCGACTCCACAATACCCATGGTATGGAGAATGTGGTGGCACTTCTCTAGAAAGCCCTATGCATCCTATGAAGCTAAGCCATTGTAAGTAGGAGGATGATACTTCTTGAGTCTCTCAAGTCTAAGCTACACCTCCTCAGATTCAACTCCCCTAACCTCGAACTGAACCGGAACAACATGATGTGTTGGAATAATCTCTAGGACCTGATCAACATGGACCCGTTGCTCCGGAGTATGGGCCACGGGATCTGAGCTCCTCACCCAGCTAAGATGTGGCTAGAGCAAATAGAATCAACCCCGCCTGAGCTAGAGTACCAAACATGATCAAGAACTATGCGAGGGTCTCCTGAAGTGTAAGGGTGGCAACATGAACCTCTGTTGCAGCTCGAACAAGTTCTCTAGCTGCACCACGTGCCCCTCCTCGACCTCTGCCCTGACCCCCACCTCTCGTGGCTTTAGTGTGAGGGTGTCTGATCGTCGAATCCAGCAGTGTGTGGCCTCACCATCTGTGAGAGAATAGAAAGTCAAAGATTTAGTTTTCGAAGTCAACTAATTCGCATGATAAGAAATCAAGGAAGTGGAGTTTTCCTAACAGTTTTGTAGCCTCTCAAAGATAAGTACAGACGTCTCCGTATCGATCTGCATGACTCTACTAAACTTGCTTATGACTCGTAACACCTATGAACCTAAAGCTCCGATACAAACTTGTCACGACCCCAATTTTCCTCCTTAGGATGTCATGATGGAAATTAGTCTCTAAGACTAGGTAAGCCTAACAAATGAGAGAATATGGCGGAAATAAAGGCTAAAAACATGATATAAACTAATAAATCTCATAAATATCTCAAAGACTGAATCACAACTACAATGCTTCCAAAACTTGGTAAGACTGAGTCATAAGCTCTACAGATTGTTCCAAAACATCTACTACAACACTGTCTAATAAGGAAATAATAATACTGAAAGGATAACGGAAGGTGACTCCTAGGCTTGCGAACGCCGAGCAGGTATACCTTGAAGTCTCCAGAAAAAAATAGCTAGAAATCAAGCACTAAAGTCCAGCACGGGGAGACGTACCTGGATTTGCACAAAAAGATATGCAGAAGCATAGTATGAGTATACCACAATGGTACCCAGTAAGTATCAAGTCTAACCTCGGTAGAGTTGTGACGAGGCCAGGTTAAGACACCTGCTAGGACATAATAGACAGAACGAAATATAATAACGAGAAATAATAGAAAGCGGAGAAATAAGTGATAACGATTCAGGTTAACAACATAGAATAATGACAGGATTGTAATCATAGAGATAACAAGAAGGAAAAAATAAAGAGAACCACTTTAAGTCCCCGTAAAATTTTGTAAAGGAATTAAGGTTTCGTGGTGCCGATTTAGGCTTACGTGTTTAAGGATTGTAGAAATTCTTCGCGGCTCAGAATTTTTGGGTTGAACATTGCGCTGAGGAGTTAAAGGAATTTGTTTGGCAGAAGAAGGCATTTCTTCTGTCCATTATACGGCCGCAGAATGGGCGCAGAGTGAGGCAGGACTGGGTAGGTTTGGGAGCCATTCTGCGGTCAACTATGTGACCGCAGAACTATTCTGCGGTTTATTATGTGATCGCAGAACAGGTCTGCGGGCCGTATAGTGACCGCAAACCCAGGCAGAATTTTCCCTATTCCGGAGGTTCATTTCATGGTCCGTTTCGCGGACCGCAGATGCATTATGCGGTCGCATATGCGATCGCAGATCCTGTTCCGGAGCTTCATTTTTGGGTTTTTATAACCCAACCCTACTTTGTTAAATAGATGCAATGGACCATTTCTTGAGCTAAAACCTGATGTTTTTAGAGTGAGAGAGTGCCCTAGAGTTGGAAAGTATTCCTTAACAATTTATTCATCAATTTTTGCTCAAATCTTGGAAGATTAACAAGGAAAACCCACAAGGTCTT
The DNA here is from genome assembly GCF_000715075.1 of Nicotiana tabacum. Taxonomy (NCBI): domain Eukaryota; kingdom Viridiplantae; phylum Streptophyta; class Magnoliopsida; order Solanales; family Solanaceae; genus Nicotiana; species Nicotiana tabacum. Next base: position 73,768,304 of record NC_134091.1, on the reverse strand, counting down.
CATCCTAAAGGTAATATTCTACACCCTAACCCTCAATCTCGAATTTTATCTAGAATTGGGTAATTAGTTAGATAATTTTTGGGCATGGAAGTTGTCCATCTTGCATGCATGTGTTATCAAAGGGTGTAAGAAGATTGTTGAGCTAAGAATGGTAGATAGTGGGTTTGGGATGATGGAATCCACCATAGGAGGACCTTGAAACCTTAATGCACACCTAGTGTTTGATAAAATGCTCAAATAAGTTAGAACCATGATCATCCTCCTAATTTTGGTTTAATTTGTTATATTTCTAAAATAGATTGAAGTTGCTAAGAATTCTAGAACATTTTAGAGTTTAAGGAAGCTCCATTGAGGTATGTTGGCTAACTCTTCTCTTAGAATTGAACCTCACATTATTCTTGTAAGTTTCAAGTTGTTCACCACGAACCGATTATTTCGAATAAGCCTTATGACAAGAGATATATGTTTCGTACGTGTTCCAAATGATATTGTTGTGTTACTATTGTGAGAATATATTCAAAGTATGGATTGTTTTTCTAAATATTACAACTTCAAGTCGTGTTTCAAATGAAAACTGTGATGCTAAATTGTGTAGATATTGTGATTGGGATTACACCACCACCCGCATACATTGGGGTGAGGCGGCAAGGCCACTTTGTGTAGAGTTTTGGTATTGTGGAATACACCTCCACCCGCATACATTGGGTGAGGCAGCAAGGATGCTCTATAGACATAGTGTGGGTTGTATATTGGTGATGGGGAAGTCAAACTAGTTATGTTGTGTTTGAATTACTTATTCCACTTCAGACTATGAAAAATGTGTGTGAAATTTGAGACTTCAAAATAAAGTAACTAATGGTAAGAAATTGGTATTGCAGACATGATCACCTTATTGTTTGATTAACAAAAATATGTATTCTCTTTATTCATGGATGAGTTTGGGTAGAAGAAAATCTAATAGGCTTGCTCGGCCAGGTTCACTCGGTTGAGTGCCGGTTGCGCTCCCCGAGGTCGGGGCGTGACAACCACAATAGTCAAATACGGACAAAATTGGTAAGACAAGGAAGAATGAAAGCAACAAGTACTGTTTCGCCAATAACTCTTTACAACATGAGATAAACAACAAGAATCACAAACGAGGTACCGCCTCGTATACAATAAGAATCACAACCGAGGTACCGCCTCGAATTCGCATTTCTCAATTTCAATCACAATCTTTCCTTATATCACCGCGGGAGCCTTACACTTAGTTTTAGAAATCATTTTTCCTAAAATAACTACCCACGTTTTATCCCATCATATCACACCGTGTGGCTTCAAGTAGTTCCCTTACTAGGAACACACGTTCCACCTTATCTCATCGCATGCGTATCAAGACCAATCTTTATACCACCGCATTCGTATCAATATCACAACATAATCACAACTCGCACCACCAGTGCCCATATGCCAACACTTGCTTGAAGAATCAACAATATCAAGGTTTTCACAACAATAGCCCATGGCTCAACCACAATGTGTACAAGAATCTCAACAATAACAAAATAAAAGTGAATAGCTCAACAAGAAAGATATCTCAACAATTAACAACTTCACCTCAATGTGATAACGGCTTTCTCAACTTCAACACCAATAACTCAACAATAAGATATTTAATGAAATAACAACTTCAATTACAAGTAATTCAACAATTTAAAGATGTAACAAAACACATGGAAGGCAATAACTTCAACTAAAGCATATAATAGAAAATTAGCAAATAAGAGGTGAAACAAGTGTTAACAATATCAAATAAAGCATGTAAGGGTAGATTAGCACATGAAATGATTAGCACATGAAATGGTGGATTAACAATGAAAGATATAACACGTTAAGACAATTCATTTAAAAGCATGATAAGAGTCTAAATAGCCTAAAACGTTCAAATACCAAATATAACCCGTGTACCCAATCGTCACCTTGCGTACACGGCTTTCACATAACACAATTAGCACAAACAAACCAATCCCTAAGGGGTAGTTTCCCTCCACACAAAGTTAGGCAAGATACTTACCACAACTAGGCCAATTCAACCCTCAAAAATAGCTTTTCCCCTAAAATTCGCCTCCTCACGTCTCAAATCTAACCTAAATTGACTTAATATCATCAAACAATGCAAGGGAAAACAAGTACAATAGATAAAATTATTGTCACGCCCAACCTCGTGGAGCGCAACCGGCGCTCAATCAAGTGAACCCGGCCGAGCAAGCCTGTTAGATACTTTCTACCCAACTGACCCATGATCAAGAAAAGACTTGATTTCATTAATTATACAGTAGGAAGCTCATTCATGCAAGACTAAATGGTTTCATTAGCTATTTCGCCTTTCAGTCTCAAAATACACATATTTTTATAGCCCGTGTGGGACAAGTGATCAAACACAACATAACTTGCGTAACATTCCCAACACCCATACACAAACCACATAGTGTCTACGAAGCCTCTAAAGATACAAAGGAAAGTAAAGATGGTGCCGGCAACAAGGCCCCGGCTATACCTCAAAAAGTGACCACAATATAAACAAAAGGTACAATACATGACCTCGGAAGGAAATGAGGCTCACCGAGTTCGCTGAGAAGAGAATACAACACTATTTGTGATCAACACTATCCACTATGTAACCACCTACATCTATTTAAAGATGCAGCGCCCCCAACAAAAGGGACATTAGTACTATCGAATAGCACTAGTATGTATAGGTAAACGCTATCTCAATAGAACGAATAATAATACAAGAGGAACAGTAAAGAATTCAATAAGAGCTTTAAATAATATTAAAATATCAAGTTAAGGATCACATAGCTTTTTAAGTCAATTCCCGCATTATTAGGTTGGATGGTTTTTAGTGCAAAATTGCCACAATCCACAATACCACCGTGTTCTTACACAGAGTCCGATCTCGTCCCGATCAATTAAGCCATCTTATTTGAGACATCAACCATATTCACTATTTCATTAACAATACCACTGTGTTATTACACGGAGTCCAATCTCGGTCCGATCGTCTAAGCCATCTCATTCGAGACATCAACCATGTTCACAATTTCACTCACAATACCACCGTTTTATTACACGGAGTCTGATCTCGGCCCGATCAGCTAAGCCATCTCATTCGAGACATCAACCATTTCAATAAATCATCTTACTTCATATTTATTTCCCATCTTTTCAGCACATTGGCACAAGTGGCTTTAATTATAAAGTCGTTCTTGACACTTGGCCTTATTTCATAATTCAAGTTCCTTTCCACAATCCAACATTTTTATTATCATCAATAACAACACGGTTTTCATTCAAGACTCTTGATTTCATATGTAAGCAATTTAGAATTTAAGGCACATAGAGGCTTTTCACACAATTTGGCATAACAGTCTTTAATCGAATTTGATGTGAAGTCTAAGCATATTAGCACATATTCTAAGTCTTGAACATTTCCTCAGATGACGAGATAACATGATGAAAGCATGGGAATACATATTAACCATATATTTGTAAAGCAAGCACATTCGGGATAGCAATTTCTATGACGTTCAATTTGGGACTTACGTCGATTGCATGAATACCGTGGAATTTCAATTCTAAGAAGAGGGGGTTTAGCCAACATACCTCAATTGAGCCTCTTAAAACTCTAAGATGTTCCGGAATATTAGCAACTTCAATCTACTTTAGCAATATAGCAAAATTGAACCCAAAATTAGGAAAACGATCATAATTCTAGCTCACTTGAGCATTCTATCAAACACTATGTGTGTATTAAGGTTTTATGGCCCTTTTTATGAAAGACTCCACCAACCCACACCCCATTAATTTTCTATCTTTAACTCATAACTTCCCCACATACCTTAGGAGCACATGCATGCAAGGTAAGCACTCGCATCCCCATGAATTACCTTACTAATGGCTCATTCTAGTTACATTTTGAAATTAAGAGTTTGGATGATAGAATCTTACCTCTTAGGAAGAAGACCTAGGTGCCTCTCTTCATAATCTTCAAGGTTTAAGCAAGAATTGAAGAGAAATTTTTGATGAAGATCACTTTCTCCCTCTAGGAGTCTCTCACTCACTCTAAAGATATCAAAAATAAGCTCAAAATGGTCTATGGGATGTGTTTTAACGGAATAGGGTCGGTTTTAAAAACCCCAAAATTGAAGCTCCGGAACAGGTTCTGTGGTCGCATATGCGATCGCATAATGGTTATGCAGTCCGCGAAATTGGGTGCCAAAACTGGAGAGGAACAGACCGGGTATGCGGTCATTATGCAGCTCGCAGACCTGTTCTACGGTCGCATAGTGCATCGCAGAACCTCCCTCCAAAGAATCCCAAGGAGGGATATGCAACAAGAGTGCGGCATGCAAAATGGTTATGAGATCGCATAATTGCCGCGAATTGTGACATCAAAATGACCCAGAAGACTGATCCACTCTGCGACCATTCTGCGGTCCGCAGAATAGGCCGCAGAAATGCCTACTTCTACCCAACATTTTCTTCAACTCCCCAACGCACTGTTCAATCCAAAAAGTCCGAACCGCGGCTCGCAAGCCTACCGCGAAGAATTTCTACTATTCTTAACCGCGGCTCGCAAGCCGACTTTCTAACCTTTTATTCAGTTGCAGATGTTGCAATTGCGACACTGGGTTTGCAATTGAGAAGAATTCCTCACAACTGCGGTAACTACCCAGCCTACAAGAACTACGCAAATGCGACAAACGGGTTCGCAAAAGCGAACCCTGTCCCTTCGCAAATGCGACAATTTAGTCGCAAATGCGCACTACCGAGCTTAAGCCAAATCATTGAAAATGCGAACAAGTTGTCGCAATTGCGACACCTAAGACCCCCCTGATACGTTCGCAAATGCGAGGCTGGTGCTCGCAATAGCGACATCAGAGCATCAGCACACCAAATTTTCTGTGATCAGTCCAAAACACTCTGAAACACGTCTAAAACTCATCCGAGCCCTCGGGGCTCCAAGCCCAACATCCACATAAGTCTAAAAATATTATACGAACTCGTTCGCTCGATCAAAACACAAAAATAACATCTAGAACTATGAATCGAACAATGAAATGCATGAATTTAAAAGTAAAGTTCAGGAACTACTTGTATTGCAACTAAGCGTCTGAATCCTATTAAATCAACTCCAAATGATACCAAATTTTGCAGACAAGTTCTAAATAGCATATCATACCTATTCCAAGTCTCAAAATGAAATTACGATCCTGATAGCAAAAAGTCAACCTACGGTCAATCTTCTAGACTTGAAATTGCCAAATTATTTCCAAAACCACACAAATCAACCTACGGACTTCCGAATTCGATTTCGAGTATACGCCCAAGTCCAAAATCATAATACGAAGCTATTGGGGCCATCAAAATATCGTTCCGGGGTCGTTTTCAATAAAGTCAACCATTGGTCAACTTAGACTTCTAAGCCAAGAATCAAAGGGTCCAAATCAACCTAAAATCTTCCTGGAATGAAACTAATTAAACCCGTAAGTCATAAAACCATAACCACACATGTGTAGAGGGAGATATATACACACACACACACACACACACATATATATATATTTATTCTTCTTTGATTTTTTTGGAAGTGATCTTTCGTGAAGATATTCGATCAACTGTAACACAAGTGGCCAGACTTGACCGATTCGCCTTGCTAAGGACGAAGAAAATCGGACCCATTATAGGTTGCCTATGTATCTTGACACAAGGCCAAGAATCAAGTACGCATAGTTCGTGAAGGTTGGAGAGTATGAGATGTATGATTTTCAACACTTCTTTTACTCTCCTACATTCAAAGAATTGCAACTAACAATATTAATTGCATCACATATATGTATAAAGTGCAAGAGTATAGACAAACTCGGAGCGATGCCTCGTTATACCCATATTGGGTGTGGTATCTCTGGAGTTGAAGAGTGACTTCATCCAGATGATGTGCCCCAGTTGCTCTTTCAAACAGTTTGATCGATGCCCTCTGACTGTTTGCGAGATAGTTTTTGTGGTTTTCTCCCAATTGACTGCAGGGATGTTTTGTTGCAATCTTCCAGCTGTCCACAAGAACCTTTTGGTGATCGTCCCCGGCAATTAGCCGGGGCGATTACCTGATCAAGATATAAAAATGTTGTGGAAGTAGTGCTGTCATAAAATGATGAAATTAAGAATTGATTGTACAACTAACACTCCCCTGATTGTTCGATTGATGTTCCACAATGTTTGATGGCAAATGCTATTTCCCGTGCACTCCTAGGATGATGCATCTTTTGACTGTCCACAGGGACCATTTGATGATCATCCCGGGTTGACAACCGGAAATGATGTTCTGATCTAAATATAGAAAAGTGTTGAGAGCAGCGAAGTCATAAAAAATGATGGAGTTCATTGTAAAACTACTACTCCCCTTATTATTTGATTGACGCTCCACAATGTCCTAGACCATATGTTATCTCCCGCAAAGTGCTCGGGATGATATTCCTGTAAAACTCAGAGGAGAAACTGTTAGAATTCTTCTCAGGTGAAGTTATAAAATTAAGAGGGTGCAGCGTTAGGTCGTATAGCCAGTGATGTATCTGATTGTGATCGAGAGCGCGATATTGGCATTCCATGATGGTCCCGGAGATGATGTTTTCCCTCCTACGTCCAAAGAAAAATTCTTAGTTCGAGGGAGGGGAATTTATTCATGTTGGCTAACGGCCTACTCCTGCAACAAAAGTGGGTTGACTTTGTATTAAATCTCTAAATTTGAAAAGTGGGAGTAGACACCATGACTCCACAGCCAGATGTTTGAAGAAATGACTTGCATTCCATATGTTGGGATTTAAGTAGAGTGAGGGTTAGAGTAAGGTTGGCATGGTGTTTGATGTTTGGATTTTTGGGTGAAATTTAGTTGACGCTCTCGGAGATTTCTGGAGTTGAGAGCATAATCGCACTGTTCCAAAAGAATTGCCCTAGTTTTCCATACAGATAAAATTAGTTTGAAACAATGTGGAGACTGAACCCTTATATAGGGTTGCATGCGTATCTTGCCAAAGCAAGAATCATGTCAAAACATAGTTCAGGCCAACTACTAGGATTATTGGATCTGTGTGGTTATGATGAACGAGTGATTGTTCCTTAATAAGAAGTGGTTGTGAATGAGAATTCTTGGGTGGGAGGGTGGAGACTGGTAACTCTCGAATAAGAGATAGATGGTAGCATAACGCATAGATCTATCTCAATTGACAAAAGTTAGAGAAAATGTGAGACATGGTTGAAAAGAATACATCAAATCAGTGGAAGATGTACCAAGCTGGATTGACGTGTCTTTGAGAAGAATTGTAGATTCCAAGTGATGGTGTGATTATGGTGGTGGTCATGAAGACCGAAATGGTATGTGCATTTGATATTCAAGGTTCAACACAAGTCAACCAAAATAGTCAGATAGAGAGAACCTAGTGGTGGACAACAAGTCAAAAGTATATGTAGAAGATAAAGGATATATTACAATAGCAGATAAAGAATATATAACACATAAGGAATGGGTAACATACAAAGAATATGTAACAAGTAAAGGATATGTGTCAAGTTAGTTAGTTCAAAGAACCTGGTTCTTTGAAATCACGAAAATCGGGTAAGATAAAATTCAACACCCCTTCTTATGTCTGAGTGAACTCTAAAGTAACAATTGGTATCACAGCCGGTTCTTTCATGAGAGGCTTACACCTTAAAAGGATCTACTACGGCTGCACCATAAGATGCTCAGGAAGGACAATCAAACATTAAGCCATCACTATTCAATGGAAAATATTATGTTTAGTGGAAAGAAATGATGCACAACTTTTTGGAAGGAAAAGACCTGGAGATTTGGGATATTGTTGTGTCACGACACAAACTCCCACCGGAGCCATGACAGCGCCTAACACTGCTACCTAGGCAAGCCAAAAATTTTACAATAGCAATAAACTCAAATAACATAACTTAATAATCTCAACAACGATAATATCATAAAATATCTGAAGATAGCAACAATAATACAAATAAGACCATCCAAGTGATCTGGTGTCAACGAGTACATGAGCACTAAAGAATCTCAAAATACAGAGTCAATCCTCAAACGATATATCAACTACCTCGTAGTCTCCACAAGCTGAAATCGGTGCGAACTCTATCAATCACTGGGCATGGAGGTACCTGGATCGGCACATAAAGTGCAGAGTATAGTATAAGTACAACCAACCCCATGTACTCAGTAAGTAATAAATCTAACCTCGAGCTAAAAGTAGTGACGAGCTCGGAAGAAAGTCAGTGTTCAATACCAATAATCAATAATTGTTGCACCCAATTTTGCACAAGTTAAAATAATGTACAACTAATTGTACTCTACAAGGTTAATTATTGTTCAGAGTCGCCACCTAGTATTTAAGGTATAGTAGGAAACCTACACTACACTATATAACATACACTAAATTATGGACTGCGAAACCCGTTGAGATTCTAGGTAAGGGTTCAAATTATCTCGAGGGGAATGTGTTAGACATTTCAAGATCCACAAAATGTGATTCCGGTAGACTCAATCAAATAAACGATGGATTAGGTAAAGAATAATTAATTTACTATGTGCAAAGAATGTGAAAGTATTTCGAAGTAAAAGTATTTGGACATGAGTGGCACATGATAAAATATAAACGTCTACATAATAAGATATATACGAAGAGTATAAATAAAGTGTACAAAATTATGTTTTCTTTTGATGATTTAATAAATTGTACAAAATATGTAATGATAAATAAAGTACTCATAAATTAATGAGAATAAACTTGAAAAGATTCGATTTATGTCTAAGAATTAAATGAAAATGGATAAAATATAAGGAAGACATATTTAGAAATAATTGATTAACAAAATGGGAAAAGAACTATGTTATCACATGAATGACTAATGATATCAAATGATTTTATTTTAGAAATGAGGATGTAGAAAGAATTATTGGATAATTTATATGCGAAAGGATTACTCTTAAACAAGCCGAAATACATAGGTATATAAGATAACGCTAGCCTTCTAACACAAACAAATTAACCAAGAATGATGTAAGAATATTGATTTTAAAGAATGCATAAAGTTAGGTAATATGAAGGGATTTAAGGAATATAAACTACTCAAAAGTATTCCAAATGGGAAGTAATCAATATAATAAGATAGAAGGTAACTTCCTTAAGATTCAAATGTGGGTTACCACAAAGTTAAAGGATCATTCACAACCTAACTAGTTTGAGTGTAAGAATGTTACAAAGTGTGAGAGTTAAATATTTTCATAAAGATTTATGCTAAGTTCAAGTGAATGCATTCACAAGTGTGTATCCAATTTAATTTCAAGACCCTAATTTCCCACCTTAGGATGTCGTGATAGCACCTAGTCTCTAAGACTAGGTAACTCAAACCTCGGATGTCACAATCATCACAAGCATCTAATAGGAGTATGTAAAATGTAACGACCCGACCGGTCATTTTAAGAATTAGCATCACGTTCGATGGATTAAGGTCTCGAGTAGCTTCGTATTGTATATTATGACTTGTGTGTGGCCGGATTCGGTTTTCGGATGATTCAGGATCGAGTTGGAAGAAGGATTCTTGAATTAGAAGCTTAAGTGGCAAGAATTGACCGTAGTTTGACTTTTATGTACGCGACTCCGGAATGGTGTTTTGATGATTCCAATAGCATCACATGGGCATTTTGGACTTAGGCGTAATTTGGAGGTCCGTAGGTTGATTTGATACATTTTGGCGAAAGTTGGGAAGTTGAAGGTTTGGAAGGTTGAGAGGTTTGACCGGGAGTTAACTTTGTTGATATCGGGTTTGGATTTTAATTTAGGGAGTTGGTATAGCTCTGTTGTGTCATTTGGGACTTGCATCAAAATTTAATGTCATTTCGGGTTGATTTGATATGATTCGGAGCGAGTTGTAGAAGTTAAAAGTTTATTAGTTTATTAGGGTTGAATTGAGGTGCGATTTATAGTTTTGATATTGTTTAATGTGATTTGAGGCCTCGATCAGGTCTGTATTATGTTATGGAACTTGTTGGTATGTTCTGACGGGGTCCCGGGGGCCTCGGGTGTTTTTCGGATGGGCTACTAGCCATTTCTCCATGTTTTGGACTGCTGATTGCTGGTGTCTGATGTCCTAGTTGCGATCGTGAAGTGTCAGTCTCAATCGCGTAGGTTGTTGGTGACTGGCCATTTTTCCTTTTTCGCGTTCACAATGAACGGTCCGCGATCGCGTGCTTGTGAGTGTTGCTTCATCGCGTTTACGGTAGGTGTTGCGCGATTGCGTAGTGGGCGACCATGCAAGGGAGGCCAGGTTTATTGTTCTTCGCGTTCGCATTATTTGGTTCGTGATTGCGTAAGTGGAGATCGCTATGAGTCATGTTCGCGTCTGTGTTTGTGCGTTCGTGTAAGGTTATTTTTGGCAGCCTTCATTTTGTTCTTCGCGATCGCGTGGAATGTTCCGCGATCGCGATCTGTAATATATAGGTAGAATATAAAAGTACTCTATTTCGAGGGCTTTCTTATTTTTATCACTTTTGGAGTTAGAGAGCTCGGTTTTTGGCAATTTTGGAGGGGATATTCACGCTTTGCATTGGGATAAGTATTCTTGACCCGGATTTGATTGTATTTCATAATTACATCTTTGTTTTATCATTAAATTAGTAATTTGAGTTGGAGAAAAGGGGGATTTTCTTAAAACTTTCAAAAGCACAAAAATGATGATTTGAAGGCCGATTTGATGTAGGAATTGGATAATTTTGGTATGATTAGACTTGTGTCGTAATGGGTGTACGGATTTTGTGAGTTTTGTCGGGATTCCGCGGTGCAAGTCCGGGGTTGACTTTTTGGGTTGACTATTTAGTTTTTATTAAAAATTGAAACTTTATTATCCGAAACTGTTTCCTATGGCTTTTATTTATGATATTAAGTTATTAAGGATAGATTCGAGCCGTCTAGAGGTTGTTTCACAGGAGATTTGAGTTTTGACTTAGCTTCTTTGAGGTAAGTATCTTGCCTAACCTTGTGTGGGGGAACTACCCATTAGGATTTGGGATTTATTCTATTATTTGAATTATGTGAAAGACGTGTACGCAAGGTGACGAGTGCGTACTCGGACCTATATGTGGAAATTGACCGGTTTAAACTCTTAAGCTTCTTTCATGTATTTATTTGAAATTGTTAGCACATGTTATATCTTTTATTAGTCATGTTTACTCTCACATGCTTTATTAGAAGTTGTTGTTACATGTCATTTCTTTTACTTGTCAAGTTTACTCTTATATGCTTTATTTGAAGTTGTTGCCTCTTTTATTATAATGTGACCTCCTTTATTATTGAGTTACTCTTAATTAAAATTGTTGTTACATGATATCCTTTCGTTGTTAGGTTATACTCATGCATTTAGACGTAGTGGTTAGTTCGTGCATTTCTTTCATTGTTAGCTTATTTCACACACTAGAATTTGGAAGTTTGTCGTTTCATGGAAATACCTTCATTATTGAGTTATTCTTAAGCAATTAATTGAAGTTGAAGTTGTTGAAAGTCATTAATCTGTTTTAGTTGAAGTTGTTGTTTAATAGGGTGTTGTTCATTGTTGAGCTACTTTCCCCCGTTCATTTTTTTGTTATTGATTTTGAGTTGTGGGCTATGTGGTGTGGTGATATTAGTATTGTTGTTGTTAAGAGGTTGTGGCATATGGCCCCTTGTGGTACGAGTTGATATGTTGTGTCGTTGTGATGTTAGCACATGTGAATTTGTTGTGTAGATTGATTATTGTTATGTGGAGCATAAGGGTGGTATCTCACTGTTATTGTTATGCGGAGCATAAGAGTGGCATCTCACTGTTGATGATTGCGCGGAGTGATACGGGTGGCTATTGTATTATTGTCAGGGCGGAGTGATACGGGTGGCTATCGGAGTGATAACTGTAGCTACTGTGTAAATGTTTGGACAGAGCGATAAGGGTGGCTATTATGATGTTATCAATATAGAGAGATAAGGGTGGCAATGTCAGGGTTAATGTGTGATGGCATGGGGGCATTATGTTGATGATATTCGTATGATGGTGTGATTTTCCTTGTGTATGTCATACACCTTACGTGACTTGTTGTGTTGCTTTCAATGAGCTACTCGATGTCTTCGATATTACTTGTTGACTTGGGTTGTAATAGTACATTCACACAGGCATACACCGTAGCATGCCACTAATACTAGTTCAGGAGTATGAAACTTGATATTTATTGATCCTGCCCATGTATTCTTATATTATCTATTTTCATTGTGATACTGAGTCTGTGATCATGCCGGGCGGATTATGATATTGAGCATGTGACCATTCCGGGTGGATTGTGATGGTGAGCATGTCACGCCGGGCGATTGTGATTGTGAGCCTGTGATCATGCCGGGCGAATTGAGACATTGGAATGTGAATTGTCCGTGCGGATGTGATTAAAAATGTGGGCACAAAGTGCCGTGAGCATATGATTTATGGTTTGAGACTCGTGACTTGTGATTATGAGATGGTATCTCGGAGTAATTTCGTTGTGAGACTTGTGTTAGAACGGCTTGATTAATTGATTGTCATTTGTTTTCCTTATTTGGTTTCACTGGTACTTTAACGGTGTTCTTACTTCTTTACTGTTTATATCACATGTTGATTCTTGTTGCCATTTACTAATTCCAGCTTTCATTATGAGCTTTATACTTCTATACTACACATGTTATTTAGACTAGTAGGTGTCTTGACTCGTACCTCGTCACTACTCCACCAAGGTTAGTCTTGATACTTACTGGGTACCGACCGTGGTGTACTCATACTACCCTTCTGCACATTTTTGTGTAGATCCAGGTATTGGAGAAATCAGACTTAGGCAGATATTGCTTATTGATCGCGAGGATTCAAGGTAAAGTTGCTTGGTCGTAGCATTCCCTTGGAGTTCTTTCCCTTTTTAATTGTATTGTCAGCTTGTTATTCGAACAATATTGTATTTCAATATTTTAGATCTTTCTATATATTCAGTTAGAGTTTGTGACTCTGTACCAACTCGTCTTGGGAGATGTAATGATTATTGCAAGTAGGCTTATTTCACATTTAATTCGGTATTTATATAAATCTCTGATTTAAAATATCATGGTTAAATTGGCTTAGTTGTTGTAAGCAGTCGGCTTACCTAGTCTTAGAGACTAGGTGACATCACGACGGCTAAGGCGGAATTTTGGGTCGTGACATAAAATCATCAAAATACATTGTCTGTCTGAATGAACCAGATAGACATAAGAGATAAGTAGGGAGGGGGACTCCATGTACTACGAATCGATCAAGTAAACCAGCTCACCACAAAGTCTTCACAAGTCCACTATTTTTGTCGGATGAATGCCACTCACACTAGACTCAGAACCTGCACAAAATACGCAGAAGTGTACTACCAGTACAAAACACGATACCCAGTAAGTATCAAGTCTAGCCTCAAAGAAGTAGTGGTGATGGGTCGACACTAACATTCACTATCAGTCAAATAATCAGTTGAAAGAGTAAATCAACATAAAACTAGGCATGATATGATCAAATGAGTATAAAAGATCAAAACCCAGTTCATATGTGGAATTTAGGCATGCTTTTACAAGTAACAGAGATCAAATAATATACCAGCAGCTCAATCATCTAATAAGACATGATACTCTTCAATAATACTTACACCAATTCATTGCATGAGTCTAAGCAAAATACATATGCATGCTCGGGATCCCTTTCTCAACAACTCGTAGCATAAATCCATGTGTCAGACATAGGCTACATGACCAACAAGCACCAAAAGAATCACATGTGCCTACGCTTATAGGGCCCAAGGCAAGATGGTAATCACCTGACTCCGGAGGGATGGATCCATAATCAAAGCATTGATCATTGTATAATAATGATCATTAATCAAATAATCAATACCAATATCCGTTCAAATGCCCGTAGTGCCAAAATCCTCAACTTTATTTAATAACCACTTTTTCTAATCATGCATATATGTATGAAATGATATAATAAAAGGGCACAAGAAATTACAATAAGAATGGGGATAAATGACTCATAGCTAAGAGATGGCTACGGCAAATCATGTTACTCAATTTATCACAATGGCTCAATAAGCTATTTAACATGTTCTAGCTTAATCATATTATTATCCTGAGTTTATTAGGCCATGGAAACCATCAAAAATCATGGAGCAAATAAGGCAAATATATGACTATGGATTTAAAATAAAGCTCGACATAGAAATACAATCCTTTATATCAAATCAACAAGTCATAACCCTAAAGATGCTCCTAAATCATGAATATGAATTATCACGTAGTCATAGAATCAATTTGAACATGGATAACAAATTCACATAACAAACAAAGCACAATTCAAGTCAACAATACTAGATATGGTCAAAACCTAGCTATGCATATACGCTCGTCACCTTGCATATATGTGGCTCCTAAATCATGAATTAAGTACCAAATAGATCACATATGGGGAGAATTCTTTATTACAAGGATAGACAAGAGACTTACCTCCACCGGTAAGCTAAAATCAAGAACCAATTGCCTACCATCCAAATCCAACTCCAAACCACCCGAATCTAGTAAATATAGCTCCATAACGTCAAATAAAGCCATAAGAAACAATCTCAAACAATAAAGCTTCAATCATTAATCAAATCCCCAAAATTTAGCCCAGGCCTGCAAGATCAAAACCCATGTCAAAGAATAGATCTCGACTACCCATGTGACGCCACGTAAATATTTTACCTAAAACCCGAGATTTTGTGGTGTCGAAGTAGACTATGTGTTGGCGAATGTGGAGATTCTTTGCGGCAAGCTTGATCCCTGCGGTACAGACTTTTTGGGCTGGACAGTATGCTGGGGAGTAAAAGAAATTTTTTGGCAAAAAAAAAACATTTTTGCGGCCCACTATGCGGTCGCATAATTACTCTGTGAGCCGCAGAAAGAAGCAGAAAACTGGGCAAAGTTTGGGTGATATTGTGCGGTCAGTATGCGATCGCAAAACCATTTTGCGGGCCACACATCGATCGCGGAACCAACATGAAAATTTTTCGGAGGGAGGTTCTGCGGCGCATTATGCGACCGCAGAACAGGTCTGCAGACCGCATAATGGCCGCAGAGTGGGGTAGAGTTGCCCAGTTCCGGAGGACCATTTCGCGGCCCATTTTGCGGATCGCCGAAGCATTATACGGTCACATATGCGACCGTAGATCTGTGACGGGGCTCCTTTTTTCTAATTTTTTTACCCGACCCTATTTCGATATATTAGAGTAATGGACCACTTCTGAAGAAAAAACATATATTCTAGAGTGAGGCAGTGCCAAAAAGTGAGAGGGGGAGTTCCTAAGCCCATCATCCATCAATCCTTGCTCAAAGTTGAAGAAACTGTAAGAAGAGTTCACTAGGTCTTCATCCTAGAGGTAAGTTTTTACTCCATATCCCTCAATTTCGTGATTTTAACTGAAAATAGGTAATAAGCCAAGTAAATTCTGGGGTGTGGGAGTTGTTTATTTTACTTGCATGCACCATCTAGGGTAGTGGGAAGATTGTTGAGTTCTTTTGGGTAAGCTTTGGGTAGTGGGATGATAGAATCCACCATAGGAGGACCTTGGAACATAATACACACCTAGTGTTTGATAAAATGCTCAAGTGAGCTAGAATTATGAACTCCTCCCTAATTTGTGTTCAATTTTGTAATATCTCTAAATAGATCGAAGTGGATAGGATCTCCGGAACATTTTAGTAAATTAAAAGGGCTCGAGACAAGGTACGTTGGCTAAACTTCTCTCTTAGAATTGAATTCCCATGATGACCTTGTAAGTCCCGAGTTGTCCATTATGAATTGACTTTTCTGAATAAGTTTGACGTCAGATGATGTATATATATGAATATGTTCAAATGTGTTCCAGAATGTTCTTATTATATTGTGCTATTCTTCGGGAGAGTATTTGAAGTATGAGTATGTATTAAAATGTTGTGACTTCAAGTCAAGTCCAAATGAAAGTGATCACATCAAATTGTATAAGAGATCATATGTGCCTAAGAACCTAATTTGCTCAAGTATGTGTTTAAAGTCTTAATTGGAAAGGCCCTGTTGTTGATTATCCATGATAATGATTGAAAATGGAATAGTGAGCTTGAATTATGAAGTACGGCCAGTGTGCCAAGAATGATATTGCGTTATGGCCAATGATGTCAATAAAATGAATGGCATGTAAAAGAATATGAATTGAGTGGTAAATAATTTTAATAACAAATGCTTTGGGAGTATCGATTAGCCACTGAGGAAGGGTAGGTCGGAACAACCTAACCCCGAAACTACACGTGCCGGTGTAGGAGTGATTAAGGTGTAAATCCCTATGTTAATGTGATGAGACTATTTCCCCTTATATGGGATGGGATTGGTGTGTTGAGATGTTTTCCCCTTAAATGGTATGAGCTTATTGCTAGCTATATGTGATGTAATGTCGGTCCACATGGCATTGTGGTGAGACGGCTTAGCCGATCGGGCTGAGATCGGACGCCATGCCACGCACATGGTGGTATTGTGAGTGTATATTTCGGGGTGAGACGGCTTAGCCAGTCGGGCTGAGATCGGACTCTGTGCTAAAACATGGTGGTATATCGGTGCTAAATATCTTCCAACTTAAAATACCGAAACCTACTTGAAATTTACGTTTCCCCTAATGTGACACTTTGATACCGTTTGAGTCTCTTATTGATATCCTATTTTATTCTCCGTATTTTGTTGCTTATTCTATTGAGAGGGTGTTTAGTTTTACATACTAGTACTATTCCATATGTACTAACGTCCTTTTTGCCGGGGGAGCTATATCTTTAATGGATGCAGGTGGTTCCATAGCAGGTGGTATTGATCAGTGATAGAAGTACACCCTCTCCTCAGCTGATTTGGTGTGCCCCACTTCATTTCGGGGTATTGTATCTTCTATCCTTTGTACATAGCATTTTGAGGTATAGCTGGAGCCTTGTTGCCGGCACTGTCATAGCACTATTTTTTTCCTGTTAGAGGCTCCATAGACATAGTGTGGGTTGTGTCTGTTTTGGGAAATTTAAAACTAAAAATGTTGTAATTGAATCATCTGTCCCACTTTAACTATGATTGTACAGTGTACTGTTTTGAACATTTGTTAAGGACGTAAGTAATGGAAATGAAATGGTGTTGTTCATATGACTTCTTACTGACTAATTAGTGAAATGCATTCGTCTCTTTATTTGTGGGTGAGTTGGGTAGACAGCAAGGTGCAGGCTTGCTCGACCGTGGTAACTCTGTTGAGCGTCGTTCGCACTCCCCGAGGTCGGGGCGTGACAACCCATAACCCCACGAGTTCAAATATGTGATTCGATTCCAAAACCGATTCAAAATTAATCTTCAAATCCCCAAAATACGCCCTCTTAAACTGTAGACAACAACCCCAAATTTTCATTCAAAAATCCATAGTTTAGGTGTACAAATCAAAGGGGAATTAAGATATAAATCCAAATCCAAATGAAAATTTCTTACCTCCAATGTAGTAGTGAATTTACTCTCCAATATCCACCTCTCGAAGCGTAGGGTTCAAAATATGAGGGAATGGGTAAAATCCCGAAATATAACACTTAATGTTCTGCCCAATGATGTGCATCGCGTCGTGACAAACCCTTCGCGATCACGAAGGCCAAAAAGTCTGCTCGGCTGCTCTTCATCGCAAATGCGAAGTCCCCCTTCATGAACGTGATGCCTAACCTGCTAAGCCTACGCGAATGCGAAGGCAATCCTTCCGTCTGGCACTAATCAATAGTGAATGCGGCTCCTTGCACGCGAACGTGATGCTCCTTCTGCCGCCTCTCTGTGTACGCGGCTCCACCCACGCGAATATGAAGAGGAAAATCCCGTCTGCTAGCTCCTCTTCTCCGTGATCGCGAGAGAAGCTACGCGATCGCAAAGCACTGCTAAACATCAGAAAAATAGCAATTCCAAAATAAAGGGAAATGGTCCAAAATACTCCCGAGTCCCCCGGGACCCCATCCAATCATGCCAATGAGTCTAAATACCTTATCCAAACTTGTCCAAATGCTAAAAACAACAAAACTAACATCAAAACAAGAATCAACGATCAAAACACAAGTTGAGCTTCTCTTAAGTTCATTAATTTCTTAACTTCCAACCAAGCGTCTGATTCAAGCCTAACCAATCCACATTACATAAAACTTTACGGACAAGTACCAAATGATAAAACGAACCTATTATCACTTTTGGAACAATAATTCGAATCCGATATCATCAAAGGCAACCTCGGGTCAAACTTAGGAATTCTCCAATCCTCCAAATTTCTAACCTTCTTAAAATACAGCCAAAACATCTTAGGAACCTCCAAATCTAAATTTGAACAGAAGCACAAGTCCAAAATCACCATATGAACCTATTGGAACCCTCAAATCACCGATCCGAGGTCGTTTACTCAAAAGTCAAACCTTGTTCAACTCTTACAACTTAAGCTTCCAAAATGAGATTAAATGTCTCAAATCCCTCTCAAACCTTCCCGTAATCAAACCAACCAACCCCGCAAGTCACAAAACAACAAACAAAATATACGAGAAGCATCAAATAGGGGAATGAAGCTCAAATACACAAAACGAACAGCTTGGTCGTTACATTCTCCCCCTCTTAAACAAATATAAGTCCTCGAACGGGTCAAGAATCATACACGGAATGCCAAAAAGATGAGGATATCCAATAGGGGAATGGAGCTCAAATACACAAAATGAACGGCTGGGTCGTTATATTCTCCCCCTCTTAAACAAATGTTCGTCCTCAAACGGGTCTATAATCATACTCGGAATGCCAAAAAGATGAGAATATCTTCTCCGCATATCATACTCGATCTCCCAAGTTGCCTCCTCAAGTAATCTACCTCTCCACCGGTCCTTCATTGATGCAATATCTTTCGATCTCATCTTGTGGACCTTCCTGTCCAAAATGGCCACCGGCTCTACTTTATAAGCCAAATTTTCATCCAACTACACCGAGCTGAAATCTAACACATATGACTGATCCTCATAATACTTCTGAAGCATGGAGACATGGAACACTGAATGAACTCCCAACAAGATGGGTGGAAAAGCAAGTTTGTAATTCACCTCACCAACCTCTCTAACACCTCAAATGGACCAATATACCGAGGACTCAACTTGCCCTTCCTCTCAAACCTCATCATGCCCTTCATAGGCATGAAAGCCACATCCGAACCTTCCAATCAGCATAACTCTTTTTCCTGGACTGCACTATACGAAGTCGCTCCTGAATCAATTTCACCTTCTCCAAAGCATCACAAACCAAATCGTTTCCCAATAACCTAGCCTCCCCAGGCTCAATGCAACCAACCGGAGAACAACATCACCTCTCATATAAGGCCTCATATGGAGCTATTTGGATACTCGACTAGTAAATGTAAACTGAGTTCCACAACCTAAGATGATAGACATCGGCACACCATGCAAGCGGACAACCTCCCTAATCTAGATCTTAGCCAACCACTCGGATGCCTCTGAAGTCATGCCCAAAATAAAATGCACAGAATTGGTTAAATTTTTCCATAATGATCCAAACAGCTTTAAATCTCCTCAAGGTACGTGGAAATCCTACCACAAAGTCCATAGTAATGCGCTTCCACTTCCACTTCGGTATCTCTAACCTCTGAAGAAAACCACCCGATCTGTGATTCTCATACTTGACTTACTGACAATTCAAACATTGTGCGATATGTACAACAATGTCCTTATTCATCCTCCCTCACCAATAATGTTGCTTCAAATCATGGTACATCTTAATAGCACCTGGGTGAATAGAATAGCGCGAGCTATGAGCCTCTTCAAGAAATAACTCCCTCAAACCATCCATGTGAGGAAGACAAATTCGACCCTGAAGCCACAGTACATCATCATCATCACTAATTACTACCTCCTTAGCACCACCCTGTGACATCGTATCCTTGAGGACAAGCATATGGGGATCATCATACTAATGAGCCTTGATGCACTCAAATAAGGACGATTGTGCAACAACACAAGCGAGAACGCTGCTAGGCTTAGATATATCCAATCTCATGAATCGGTTAGCCAAAGCCTGAAAATCCATAGCCAAACATCTCTCCACAGCTTGAATAAATACCAAACTCCCCGTACTCTTCGCCTTCCTACTCAAGGCATCGTCTTCTACATTAGCCTTCCCCTGATGATACAAGATAGTAATATCATAGTCCTTCAACAACTCTAACCACCTCCGCTACCTCAGATACAAATCCTTTTGCTTGAATAAATGCTAAAGATTCTGATGATCAGTGTAAACCTCACAAGACACACCATACAGATAGTGCCTCCAAATCTTGAACACGTGTACAATAGCTGCTAACTCCAAATCATGTATCGGGTAAGTCATCTCATGGGGCTTTAACTGGTGTGATGCATAGTTAATCACCTTGCACTCCTGCATTAACACACACCCAAGACCAACCCGCGAAGCATTACAATAAACCGTATACAACCCCGATCCTGAAGGTAATACCAAAACCGGAGCCGTAGTCAAATAAGTCTTGAGCTTCTAAAAGCTCTCCTCACTCTCGTCAGACCATCTAAACGGATCGCCCTTCTGAGTCAACTTAGTCATTGGATCTGCAATAGATGCAAATTCCTCTACCAAGCGATGGTAGAAACCAGCCAAACCTTAGAATCTCCTGATCTTTGTAGCAGTAGAAGGTCTAGAAAAATTCTGAACTGCCTCAATCTTCTTCAGGTCCACCTTGATCCCATCACTAGATATCGCATGACTCAAGAACGCCACTGAGTCCTACCAAAATTTATACTGGGAAAGCTTAGCATACAACTTCTTCTCCCTCAAATCTAAAGCGCAATCCTCAAATGCTACTCGTGCTCCTCAGCACTATGGGAATATACCAAGATATCATCAATGAACACAATAACAAAAGAATCCAAATAAGGCTGGAACACATTATTCATCAAGTGCATGAAAGTTGTTGGGGCATTAGTCAAGCTAAAAGACATCACCCAAAATCTCATAATACTCATAATGAGTCCTGAAAGCCATCTTAGGGTTGTGTGAAGCCCTAATCTTCAATTGGTGATACCCCGATCTCAAGTCAATCTTCGAGAACACCTTGGCACCCTGAAGCTGATGAAACAAATCATCAATGCGCGGCAACAGATACTTGTTCTTTATGGTAACCTTGTTCAACTGTCGATAATTAATACACATCCTAATAGACCTATCCTTTTTCTTTACAAAAAACACTGGCGCATCCCACAGTGATATACTAGCCTTAATGAACCCCTTATCAGAAACTTTTGCAACTGTTCTTTCAATACTTTCAACTACCCTGGAGCCATGCAATATGAAGGAAAAAATATAGGCAACGTGTCTGGCACTAAATCAATAACAAAATCGATATTCCTTTCGGGTGGCATGCCCAGTAGGTCTACGGGAAACACATTCGGAAACTCCCTCACTACTGAAACTGACTCAATATAGGAGTATCATCACTAACATGTCGAACAAAAGCCAGAAACACCAAAGACCCCTTCTCAACCATCCGCTGAGCCTTCAAAAATAAAATCACTCTATTAGGAGTGTGACAAAGAGGACCTCTCCATACAAACCTCGGCAACCCCGGCATAGCCAATGTCACAGTCTTAGCATGATAATCAAGGATAGCATGGTACGGAGGTAACCAATCCACACTCAAAATCACTTCAAATCCCACCATACTAAGCAATAGAATGTCAACACTTGTTTCATAACCCCCAATGGTGACCACACAAGACCGATACACAAGATCTACCACAATAGAATCATCAACATGTGTAGACACTTGCATAGGAATATCAAGAGAACCAAGCGGCATATCCAAATATGGAGAAAAATATGATGACACATAAGAATAAGTAGACCACAAATCAAACAACACAAAAACATCTCTATGACAAACCAAAGCCATAACTGTGATCACAGCATCGGAGGTCATGCCCTCCTGTCTCCTCGGAAAAGCATAGCAATAGGCCTGGCCACTACTAGTCTGACTACCACCAACCTGACCTCCCCCTCTCGGGCATCCTCTTATTGTGTTCTCCCCCTCTAGATGTCTGGGCAGGGGTGATGCGACTGGCACCGAAACTACGAACTGAGAACCCTGATGAGCTGCACCTCTGCTAAGTCTTGGTCAATACTTACTAACATGCTCAAACTCTCCACACTAATAGCAACCCCTGGACGAATACAGCTACTGAGACTGATACTACACCTGAGGACCTAAATACCCACTAGAGGAACCTGCACGGATGGAGCACGATTTAAGCTTGCTGGAAGAGCACTAAAGGATGATGGAACTGTAGAACTAAAAGATGACTGAGACTCTGCATCGCGGGCCCTATGTTGTGTAAACTAAGTTGGCCTACCATGATGATGCTAGTAATCTGACTTCTACCTCCAGATGGGGTACCACTGAAACTGCTAGAATGACAAGGCCTCTTATCCCTCTTCATGACCTCTCTACCCTGGTTGCGAACACGCTTCAACCTCCGAGCTATCTCTACTACCTGATGAAACGTAGTCCCTATATCTGACCCTCAAACCATACTAACCCTGATTCCATAAGTCAGACCCTTAATAAACATCATCACCTTCTCTACCTCGGTGGGGATCAAGAAAGCTGTATGATGAGACAACTCCATCAATCTCGCCTCGTACTCAGTCACTAACATACTACCATACTGAAGGTGCTCGAACTTCCTCACAACTCATGCCTGGAGGTGAGTGAAATCTACCGCTCAAGAATAGGTGTGAAAATTGAGCCCATGTAAGAGGAGATGAACCAACTGGCCTGCCCAGCTCATAAGTCTGTCACCATCTCCTAGCAGCTCTTCTAAACTAGAAAGTAGTGAAGTCCACTCCGCTGGACTCTACCAGGCCTAAATTGAAGCATCTGATGACACCTATCTAAAATGTCCTGGGTATCCTCTGAAGCACTACCCTCAAGTTGTGGAGGAGACAACCTCTAAAGCCTCTCTAATCTCTTCTATCCATCAACAGATATGGCAGGCAAGATCTCAGGCATAGCTGCTACATCCGGCTGCTCTGAAATATAAGTGGCAGGGTTCTGAGCTCACTCTCCAGCCTGAGATGTGGATGGGGCTACTGAGAGTACTCCTTCCTAATTTAAAGCATCCATAAAACTGATCGTCTTGGCTACAACCTTCTGAAACAGGGGTGCAACAATAAAACCCTCTAGCTGCTAGTGTGCACTGGAGAGTCGACATGCTCATCTATGATCTGCTCCTCCACTTGATACAAAGGTGGGTCCGCTACAACTGCCCTGGCATGGCCATGGGCCCCGATGGATGCTCCACCTCTAGTTGTACCAGTGCGGCCCCTAGAAAGGGCTCTGGATCTACCCCGTCCCCTACCTATCCCGGCTACCGCTGGTGGTACCGCCTCGCCATCGTCTGCTGCTCCAGAAGCGCGAGTCCTCACCATCTGTGAGAGAATAGAATAGAAAAATTTACACTCAAGACAATAATTAATGCACGATGAGGAATCAAGAAAAGAAAGTTTCCTAAAGCCCTATAACCTCTCGCAGATAAATATTGATGTCTCTATACCCATCCACAGGACTCTACTTGCTTGTGATTTGTCAGAACCTTTAGAATATGGCTGTGGATTTAAAATAAAGCTCGACATGGAAAAATAATCCTTCATTTCAAATCAACAAGTCATAACCCTAGGCATGCTGCTAAACCATGAATATAAATTATCACGTAGTCATAGAATCCATTTGAACATGGATAACAACTTCACATACTCCAACAAAGCACAATTCAAGTCAACAATACCGAATATGGTCAAAACCTAACTACACATATACGCTCATCTTCTCGCATATATGTGGCTCCTAAATCATGAATCAAGTAGCAAAAAGGTCACCTATGGGGAGAATTCCATCTTACAAGAATAGACAAGAAACTTACTTCCATCCGATAAGCAAAAATCAAGAAACAATCGCTTACCATCCAAATTCAACACCAAATGTCCCGAATCTAGTAAAACAAAATAACTCAATAACGTCAAATAAAGCTATAGGAAACAACCCCAAATAATATAGCTTCGATCTTTAATCAAATCACCAAAAGTTAACAAAAGTCAACTCGGGTCCACAAGGTCAAAACCCGAGTCAAGGGGTAGATCCCGACTACGCATAACCCCACAAGTCCAAATATGTGATTAGATTCCAAAACCTAATCCAAATTGAGCTTCAAATCCCCAAAATACACCCTCTTTAGTTGTAGAAACCCTAACTTTGCCTTTTCAAAATTTATGTGTTTAGGTGTAGAAATTCATGAGGAATTAAGATATAAAGCCAAATCCAAGTGAAAATTGCTTACGTCCAATGTAGTAGTGAATTTTCTCTCCAAATTCTCCACCTATCGAAATCAAGGGTTCAAAATATGAAAGAATGGGTAAAATACCGAAATATAACATTAAATGTTTTGCCCAGTGATGTGCATCCCGGTCGTGACATACCCTTTTCATTCGCAGAGGCCAAAAGGTCTGCCCACCTGCTGCTCTTCTTCGCGAACGCAAAGTCCCCCTCCGAAAATGTGATGCCTGACCTGCTAAACCTACGTGAGCATGAGCCTTGCTCCTTAAACGTGAAGGCATCCTTCCGCCTGGCAACACTCAATCGCCAATGGGGCTCCCTGCACGCAAACACGATCCTCCTACTCCTACCTCTTCGGGAATGCGGCTCCACCCATGCGAACGTGAAGAGGAAAATCCTGCCAGCTAGCTCCTTTTTTCCATGATCGGGAGACAAGCTCCGCAATCACGAAGCACTGCTAAAAATTAGAAAACCAGAAATTCCAAACCAAAGGGAAATGGTCTGAAACCACCCCAAGCCCCCCAGGACCCCATCCAATCATGCCAACAAGTCCCAATACCTTATCCAAACTTGTCCAAATTCTCAAGACAATACGAGTAACATCAAAACTAAGAATCGGCGATCAAAACACAAGTTGAGCTTCTCTTAAGTTCATTAACTTCTAAACTTCCAACCAAACGTCTAATTCAAGCCTAACCAATCCGAATTAAATTCAACTTTGCACACAAGTTTCAAATGACAAAACAACCTATCTCAACTTCCGAAACAACATTTCGATTCTAATACCATCAAAGTCAACACCCGGTCACCTTTGGAATTCTCCAAATTGCCAACCTTCGGCAGATAGAACCAAAACATCCTAGGAACCTCAAAATCCAAATCTGAACATACACCCAAGTCAAAAATAACCACAGGAACCTATTGAACCCTATAATCACCAATCCGAGGTTATTTACTTAAGTGTCAAATCTTGGTCAACTCTTACAACTTAAGCTTCCAATATAAGACTAAGTGTCTCAAATCCCTCTCAAACCTTCCGAAATCAAACCAACCACCCCCGCAAGTCACAAAATAGAAACAAACATATGAGAAGCATCAAATAGGGTAATGGGGTTCCAATATACAAAACAACTGGCTGGGTCATTACAATTATAAGACAATCTTTATTACAAGACAAATCTATCTTAGATGGCAAACTTATCTACAAATGGGTCCCTTTCGACATGTGAAGGACCTTTGAAAAAACAACTATTATACATTAAAAATATTATGAAATCATGTGAAAGAGAGGCAATATACATGGCAAAGCATGTGCGATCATGTGAAAGCATGTGAAAGTAGGGTGATATATATAACAAAGCATGTAAGAGTGGAGCTCGGAGAGTATGGGAATATAGTAATTTTCGTCTTGGTATGAGTAGATGATTTTTAGGGTGTTTTGGTAGGTAATGTAGGATTAAGGTGAAACTAGCATGGATTAAGGTTCATCACATCATGACCGCCTGGTGTTGATTTCGCTGCATGTCTGGCCTTGTCTTCTAGGCTTCTTTTCAATGATCTTGTGCAGTACGACTCTCACGCCCCGAACCTGGGGGCGAGACCAGCTTGTGACTGAGGGACTCTTAACATACAATGTCATATTTTGTCCATGGGGCCACATTGCAAGTCAATTTGCGAACCAAAATATAAAACAGAACGGAAACTAATTTTGACTAAACATCAATATAAAGCTGGACCGACAAGACCGTTATAACTACTACAGCTGACAAACCAACAAAATATACATACAAAGCCTACAAGCCCAATATGCTGCACTAACTGACAGGATATGTCTACAAGCCTCTACTGATGGATGTACTGTGATCGGAACAGGGCCCCGACCAACCCATAACATATATACACAATATGTACACAAAACTGTAGACCCGGCAACTCCGAAGGACATGGAGCTTATCGATCAGGATGAACTCGGGCAACACCTACTGAGGAGGTCTACATGTCTGTCAATATAAACCTGCACACATGAAATACAACGTCCCTAGAAAAGGGACATCAGTACAAAATAATGTATCGAGTATGTAAGGCAATAAAATAATTGAAAGCTGAAATTGAACTGATAATATAATAACTGAAAGTAACTGGGAGTCAAAGATGATCTGGAGATATACTTACCTCTGATACTGACTCAACTCCTTCAATATAGTAAGTAAAATAAATGCCCGGCCCTATAAGGCTCGGTACGTGTAACTGCTCGGTCATAGTAGGCTCGCTCATAGGCGCTCGGCCATACTAGGCTAGGTATCTCACCTATTCTGGGCTCGCTCATAGGCGCTCGGCCACAGTAGGCTCGGTATATAAATTACCATCTGATTAGAGGTTTCCCAATAGGGGCCTACCCATCGATTATAGCTCGATGGTGGTGAAAATACTGTGGCCGTATAGATATAAAGAGAGAGAGAGAGAGAGAGAGAGAGAGAGAGAGAGAGAGAGAGAGAGAGAGAGAGAGAGAGAGAGAGAGAGAGAGAGAGAGACTCTCTTGACTGGAAGAAGACAATACTTAACCGAATATAAAGTCTCGATAAGGCAGAATATTGTAACTTATGAGACTAGGATAATGTACATAAGTTCAGGAATACGAACTTCTCTTTATGCCTCGTTATCAAACTAATGTAGTTACGAGATCATGCCAAAATGAAGAAAGGTTTAGCCTTAATATACCTTATCACAATCTTTCCAATCACCAAGTTGAACTCGCCTCTTCGCACCTTAATCTACAATAATGATAATAATACTATCATTAAGTTACGAAAGGTACAACTATCACACAACGAACGACAAGCTTATTTTGTATTAAAACGGGCAACATCTCCCCTATAATCCTTACTTCCTCCAAATTCAAGATAACATCAACAACACAAGATCACAACAATATCAACATATATACATTATTTTCCAACCGTATATATACCACAAAATACTACAAAACAGCCCAACACACCACAATCTCTTCATACACAAAACGAATATCGTAGTAGTGTCAAACAACCCAAAAATGTTACGATGAATGACCAGCCCACCACCCTGAATTTATGTGGTGTTTATCCACATCCTTCCTCCTCAAAACCTCCATAAAATAGTAGTAAAACACGCAATCCATCATTAACACAAAACAGTCCACAAAATAGTCTGCTACAAGTGAATAACTCAAACTCACAGCTTCCTATCACCGTCCCGTGAGTTCTTACAATTATAGAACGACTTTACCCACATCTCCAGTAGAAAAAATGGATGAAAGAGAGCAGAAAACTTACCTTATTTGTTGAATAACTCAGCTCCTATCTTGGTTTTTCAAACTCAAGATTTTTCCTCTAACTAGAACTTGAAAAGGAGAGAAATTCAATTTGGGTTTGTGTGCAATTGTTGGGAGGATGTTTGCAGGGGTTTAGGTCTGGTTATTGTGCCCTCTTATCAGTGTATTATATGAATGAAATAGACCTTTAAAATGTCTCTTTGGACGACCCGAACTGGCCCATTTTTGGACTTTCATTTAAGCAAGTAGGTGACACACCTACTTGTCACCTAGCAGCTTGCGCAGTCTCGCAAAAATGCATATATCTCTCAACTCTGATGTCATATTGACAAACGGTTTAATGCGTTAGAAAAGAAACTCATAGATATTCAATTTTATGGGTTGAATACCCTGTAACTCTAAGTATATTGGGAGAAAATCGCAGTTACATTTGACATAAAATTTAGTAAAACTTATGAACGTAACTTGTGATGACTTTCATCGACTTTTGTTCCTAAACTCGCTTGACTTCAAAACATGACACACGACTATTATACGACTAACATAAATCATAACATAACCTCTGTATCATGTTAAGAACCCTAGTCTCACCCCAAAAGTACATGTTATAACATTCCCAACTTGTCGACTTTCGACGAAACATTATTTCTTCAATTCCTTTAGCTTCTGGACCTTCCAAGCCTCTTTGTACTTGTTGTTCATGATCTTCAATATTTGTAACCTCCGAGGTAACATGATTAACTTATTTATATACTTTCAAATATGATCTCATTTTTGGTCCTACACTAGTTTGCTTATGATGCACTTTTACGTACGAAAATATAGGGTGTTACATCATTCCCCCCTTGGGAACATTCGTCCTCGAATGTTTACTCTTAGAGACTTTGGAAACTTTTGCCAGAGTCTCTTTCATACACTAGACTAAAAGCAACCTGCACGCAGCCAAAAAATATACTATGTATGCCACACATGGCCAATGTCTGTAAATTGCAACACTTGGCCTCACACGGCCGTCAATCATAACTACTGAAAGTCAAAAATAAGAGCTTACCTGATGACCTACTGGCCCGAATAGAGCTGTGCTGATGTAACCCATTTCGAGCCATATCTTCAACTTGAAATAGGTGGGGGTATTTAGACTTCATTTCTTGCTCCGCTTCCCACGTCATCTCTTCCACATTCTTGCTTCTCCGTAAAACCTTCACGGAGGTGACCTCCTTATTTCGTAGCTTGTGGATTTGTCGGTCTAGGATGGCAACTGGAACTTCCTCGTATGACAAGTCATCAATAATCTGTGCATCATCAGTGGGAACCACTCGGGTAGGATTGCCAATGCACTTCCGTAGCATAGATACGTGAAAATCAGATGGACAGACTCCAATTCTGAGGGAAATTCTAACTCATAAGCTACTTGACCCAATCTCCGAATAATCCTATAAGTCCCAATATACCGTGGGCTAAGCTTGCCTTTCTTGCCAAACATCATCATGCCCTACATAGGTGATACCTTTAAGAATACCTAGTCATTAACCCCGAACTCTAAGTCTCATCGCCACACGTCGGAATATGACTTCTGACGACTCTGAGCTATCAACAGTCACTCCTGGATAAGCTTTACTTTCTTTTCGGCCTACTGAACCAGGTTTGACCCATGTAACCAAGATTCTCCATTATCAAA
Source organism: Nicotiana tabacum (assembly GCF_000715075.1). Classification (NCBI taxonomy): domain Eukaryota; kingdom Viridiplantae; phylum Streptophyta; class Magnoliopsida; order Solanales; family Solanaceae; genus Nicotiana; species Nicotiana tabacum. The sequence continues at coordinate 73,738,769 of NC_134091.1, read as the reverse complement.
CCACCATATAGGAAATCTGCACTTACGCCCATACAAATCCTCGTACGGAGCCATCTGGATACTAGAGTGATAACTGTTATTATATGCAAACTCGATAAGAGGTAGATGTTCATCCCAAATTCTTTTAAAATCTAACACACATGCTCACAATATATCCTCGAGCGTCTGAATTATGCGCTCGGCTTGTCCATCAGTCTGTGGATGAAAAGTTATGCTGAGATTCACCTGAGTCCCTAGACCTCTCTGAAATGACCTCCAGAAATGTGCTATAAACTGGGCCCCGCAATTAGATATAATAGATATTGGTACTCCGTGTAGCCGCACTATCTCCTTAATATATAACTTCGCATAATGTTCGGTTGTATATGTAGATCTGACTGGTAGTAAATGGGTTTATTTGTGAGCCTATCGACTATCACCTATATAGAATCGAACTTACAATGAGAACGAGGCAAACCTGTGATGAAGTCCATATTTATCGCCTCCCATTTCCACGTCGGGATCTCTATAGTCTGCATTAGCCCTCCGGGCTTCTGGTGCTATACCTTCACTTGCTGGCAACTAGGACATTGGCCGACAAACTCAGCAATGTTCTTCTTCATATCGTTCCACCAGTACACATCCTTAATGCCACGATACATCTTTGTCGACCCAGGATGTATATAGTACCACGAATAATGTGCCTCTGACTTAATCCTGTCTCATAGCCCTGCTACATTTGGAACACACAGACGACCCCTATATCTGAGAACCCTATCTCCCTTAAGCTCTAACAACGGCTTCTTCTGCTGTGGAACTCGCTCTCTCAGCTCGACCAACTCTGGGTCCTCGTACGGCCTTTCCTTGACTTCAACAATGAGAGATGATTTTGCAGTGTTTTGGAGTACAACTCCACCATCATCAGAATCTACTAATCGAACCCCCAAACAAGCTAATTGATGAATCTCTCTAGCAAATTGTCTTTTCTCAGCCTCTACACGTGCTAAGCTACCCATAGATCGGCGAATTAACACATCTGTTACAACATTAGCTTTCCATGGATGGTAGAGAATGTTAACATCGTAATCTTTCAATAACTCTAGCCATCGCCGATGTCGCAAATTCAACTCTTTTTGCTCATTGCAGACTTTTATGATCTATAAATACATTAACATGAACACCATATAAATAATTCTGCCATATCTTAAGTGCATAGACAATCGCAGCTAACTCGAGGTCGTGGGTCAGATAATTCCTTTCGTGCGTCCTCAACTGCCTTGAAGCATACGTAATTACCTTCCCATGTTGCATCAGGGCACATCCTAACCCGCCACCTGAGGCATCACAATACACGGCATAACCCTCTGGACCCTCTGGAAGTTTTAGAACTGGCACTGAGGTCAACTTGTTCTTAAGCTCTTGGAAACTCCATTCGCAAGACTTTGTCCACTGAAACTTAGCTGCTTTCTGAGTCAGCTTTGTCAATGGTGCCGAAAGGGAAGAAAAACCCTCTACGAACCTACGATAGTAACTTGCTAAGCCTAGAAAGCTACAAACCTCTATCGGAGTGGTAGGTCTAGGCCAGGATTTCACGGCCTCAATCTTCTGAGTGTCTACCTTTATACCTTCATCGGATACAATATGCCCCAAGAATGCTACAGACTTCAACTAGAACTCACATTTAGAAAACTTAGCATACAACTTACTATCACGTAGGGTTTGGAGTACCGCTCATAGGTGCTCCGCATGCTCATCCTCTAAACATGAATAAACCATAATATCATCAATAAATACTATCACGAACAGATCTAAAAATGGTCAAAATAGGCTATTCATTAAGTCCATAAATACGGCGGGTGCATTCGTCAACCCGAAGGACATGACAAGGAACTCGAAGTGGCCATATCGGGTCCTGAAGGCTGTCTTCGGAATATCTTTCTCCCGAACTCTGACCTGGTGGTATCCCGACCTCAAATCTATCTTTGAAAAGAATCTAGCCCCCTGCAACTGATCAAACAAGTCATCGATCCTTGGAAGTGGATACTTATTCTTAATATTTACCTTGTTCAGCTGCCTATAATCAATACACATCCTCAGCGAGCTGTCTTTATTCCGCACAAAAAGTACTGGTGAATCCTAAGGTGAGGTACTGGGTCTGATGAAACCTTTCTCCAGCAAATCTTTTAACTACTCCTTCAACTCCTTCAATTCGGCAGGTGCCATTCTATACGGAGGGATGGATATTGGTTGAATTCCCGGAAGCAAATCAATTCTCTCTCTGGAGGAATACCTGGAAGCACATCTGGAGCACATTTGCATACTCTTTGACTACTGGAATAGACTAAAGTGTAGGTATCTCAACATCTGTATCTCTAACTCGCACAATATGATAAATGCACCCTTTTACGATCATTTTCCTCGCCTTCAGATAAGAAATAAACCTACCTCTGGGTGTCGCTGTATTACCTACACATTCGAGGACTGGCTCACCCGGAAAATGAAATCTGGCTGCCTTTGCTCAGTAATCAACTATGGCATAGCAAGCTACCAATCAGTCCATACCCATGAATGCATCAAAATCCATCATCTCTAGCTCAACTAGGCCGACTGAGGTCTGACGACTACAAATTGTCACTGTATAACCTCGGTATACCAGTCTAGCAATAATCGGTTCTCCAACTGGTGTAGATACCGCAAAAGGATCACTTAGTATTTCAAGCACTACAGCAAACTTCCCCTTGACAAATGGGGTAATATACAATAAAGTAGATCCTAGATCTATCAAGGCATAAGCATCGTGAGATCAAATGGTCAATATACTTGTCACAACGTCTGGTGAAGACTCCTGGTCCTGTCTACCCGTTAAAGCATAGATACAGTTCTGATTACCACCTGAACTGGAACCTCTACATCTGCCTCAACCTCTACTAGCCGAAGACTGATACTCGCGCCCTGAAGGATGCACAGACATAGATGATCCTGCTGTTGAACTTGTTGGTTGTGCCATACCCCCAGAATCTTTATTTGGGCAATCTCGCATCATATGCCCCAGACGCCCACATGGATAACAAGCATCAGAACCTGCTCGGCATTGGCCTAAGTGTCCTCTACAACAGATGTCACACCGCGGTGGAAATGACCATGTCTTCCTTGAACCTCGTTATCACTGCAAACCCGATGCCCGTGAGCTCTCACCTGGTCTGGACAGAGTATAGCGGTCAGACCTGTAACCCTATAACTAAGGTGGCAGAGGCCTAGGTGGCCATCCGAAGTACTGGGGCTTATAACTACCCTGCAGCGTGGCAAATCTCATCCTCTTACGCTACCCTTGCTTAGTCCTCAATGTACCCTACTGTCGACGCCTACCCCTTTCTAGATTCTAGGCGAATGCCTGAATCCAGGAGATATCCATACTATCCTGCAATGCAGCGGTGGCATATGCCTCATATTGCCCTGCTTGAGGGATGGTGCATATTTGGCCAATGAGTCAAAACGGAGACTATACTCTCGAACACTCATATTGCCCTGCTTGAGGGCTAGAAACTGATCGACTCGAGCATGTCAGATCTCTTGTGGTAAGTACTGGTCAAGGAAGGCATCTGAAATATTCTCCCAAATAGCTGGAGGTGCATCACGTCCCTTGGACCTCACCCATCCCTCGTAGCAAAGGATGGCTATATCTCGGAGTCGAAAAGCTGCTAGCTCAACTACCTCTTTCTCCGTGGTATGCATAACCCGAAAGATCCTGTGAAGCTGATCTATGAAATCATGTGGGTCCTCCTTCTGATCTGTCCCCATGAACTATGGGGGACTCAAATCAATAAACTCTCGAACCCTTGAACTCCCAAACCCCTCAGAAGATCCTGCACTAGCTGATGCTCTAGCCTGTTGCTGGGTAGCTACCAACTGTGTCAGCAAATGCACCGCACTACTCAAGTCCTGATCTGATGAAAGTGGAGGGGGAACTGGAGATGCAGTATCCCTAGGAATCTCCTAAGGTGGTGGAGGAGCCGGTAATGGCTGAGTAGGGGTCTCGCCCTATGCCTCAGACTGGGCCCCATCTACTGGGAGTACCCTGCTGGTCCTCGCACCTGTTGTTGTATCTATCCTCTGGCTAGTCGTAGTCTTCCTAGTCACCATCATCGGTTTATGCAAACACCAACACGTAAATTTAACTCAAATTTCCTATAACTCAGTTCTACAACACGATTTAGATTTTAAAGAAGGGTAACCAACTCTTAAATGCCCTGTAGTTCCCTGCTTATAAAATGTGGTGCACAACACATCTATAAACAAGATCCTACTAGACATGGCTTGTAGACTCCCTAGGACAGAACTGCTCTGATACCAAGTTTGTCACGCCCCGAACCTAGGGGCGAGACCGACACCCGGTGCCTCACTTAACCTAGCATACCAACTTGCGACTGAGGGACTCTTAAAATACAATGTCTTACTTTGGCCATGGGGCCACATTGCAAAACAATTTGCGAACCAAAATATAAAACAGAACAGAAACTAGATTTGACTAAACATCAATATAAAGCTGGGCCGACAAGGCAGTCATAACAACTACAGCTGACAAACCAAAAAAATATACATACAAAGCCTACAAGCCCAACATGTTGCACAAACTAACAGGATATGCCTACAAGCCTCTACTGATAGATGTACTGTGTTCGGAATAGGGCCCCGACCAACCCATAACATATATACACAATATGTACACAATGCTAGACCCGGTAACTCTGAAGGACATGGAGCTTATCGATCAGGCTGAACTCGGGCAACACCTACTGAGGAGGTCTAGCCGTCTGTCTATCTGAACCTGCACGCATGAAATGCAGCATCCCCAGAAAAGGGACGTCAGTATGAAATAATGTACCGAGTATGTAAGGCAACAAAAAACTGAAAGCTGAAACTGAACTGATAATATAATAACTGATAGTAACTAGAAGTCAAAGATGATTTGGAGATATACTTACCTGCTGATACTTACTCAACTCCTTCAATATAGTAAGTAAAATAAATGTATGGCCCTGTAAGGCTCGGTACGTGTAACTGCTCGGTCGTAGTCGGCTCGCTCAAAGGCACCCGGCCATACTAGGCTAGCTATCTCGGCAACTCTAAGCTCTCTCATAGGCGCTCGGCCACAGTAGGCTCGATATATAACTTACCATCTTATCAGAGGACGATGGTGGTGAAAATACTATAAAATTGTAGATATATATATATATATATATATATATATATATATATATATATATATATATATATAGACCATCAGCTCTCTTGACTGGAAGAAGACAATACTTAACCGAATATAAAGTCCCAAAAAGGGAGAACACTATAACTTATGAGACTAGGATAATGTACATAAATTCAAGAATACGAACTTCTCTTTATGCCTCGTTATCAAACTTATGTAGTTACGGGATCATGCCAAAATGAAGAAAGGTTTAGCCTTAACATACCTTATCACAAGCTTTTCAATCACCAAGTTGAACTCGCCTCTTCGCACCTTAATCTACAACAACGATAATAATACTATTGTTAAGTTACGAAAGGTACAACTATCACACAACGAACGACAAGCTTATTTTGTATTAAAACGGGCAGCATCTCTCCCTATAATCCTTACTTCCTCCAAATTCAAGATAACACCAACAACACAATAATACAACAATATCAACATATACATTATTTTCCAACCTTATATACACCACAAAATACTACAAAATAGCCCAACACACCCCAATCTCTTCATACACAAAACGACCACCGTAGTAGTGTCAAACAGCCCGAAAATGTTACGACGAATGACCAGCCCACCACCCTACATTTATGCGGTGTTTCTCCACATATTTCCTCCTCAAAAACTCCATAAAACAGTAGTAAAACATGCAATCCAACATCAACACAAAACAGTCCGCTACAAGTGAATAACTCGAACTCGCGGCTTCCTATCACCGTCCCGTGAGTTTTTACAATTATAGAACGACTTTACCCACATCTCCAGTAGAAAAAATGGATGAAAGAGAGAAGTAAACTTACCTTATTTGTTGAATAACTCAGCTCCTATCTTGGTTCTTCAAACTCAAGGTTTTTTCTCCAACTAGAACTTGAAAAGGAAAGAAATTCAATTAGGTTTTGTGTGCAATTGTTGGGAGGATGTTTGCAGGGGTTTAGGTCTGGTTATTGTGCCCTCTTATCAGTGTATTATATGAATGAAATAGGCCTTTAACATTTCTCTTTGGATGACCCGAACTGGCCGATTTTCGGACTGTCATTTAAGCAAGTAGGTGACACACCTACTTGTCACCTAGCAGCTTGCGCAGTCTCGCAAAAATGCATATATCTCTCTACTCTGATGTCGTATTAACAAACGGTTTAATGCATTAGAAAATAAACTCATAGATCTTCAATTTTATGGGTGGAACACCCCGTATATCTATGTATATTTGGATAAAATTGTAGTTACATTTGACATAATATGTAGTAAAACTTATGAACGTAACTTGTGATGACTTTCATCGACTTTTGTTCCTCAACTCGCTTGACTTCAAAACATAACGCACGACTATCATACGACTAACATATCTCATAACATAACCTCCTTATCATGTTATGCACCCTAGTCTCACCACAAAAGTACGTGTTATAACATTCCCAACTTGTCGACTTTCAACGAAACATTATTTCTTCAATTCCTTTAGCTTCTGAACCTTTCAACCCTCTTTGTACTTGTTGTTCATGATCTTCAATATTTGTAACCTCCGAGGTAACATGATTAACTTACTTTATATACTTTCAAAGATGATCTCATTTTTGGCCCTACATTAGTTTGCTTACGACGCACTTTTACGTACGAAAATATAGGGTGTTACAACGGCTTGGTGCTTGACAATCCTATTTTATTTTGTTTCTTCTCCTTTTTTGGTAGAATATGAGATGTAATATATAGTCAACCAGATGTCACGACCCTAATTTCTCACCTTCGGATATTGTGATGGCACCATCCTCCAAGACAAGGTAAGCCTAACATTCATTGATAGCTTAACATAAATTAACAAACCAAGATAATAAGATAATTCGATAAAACTCATAATAACTCCAAAACAAAACATCTATAAAAAATCTCCAAAACCAGTGGAACTGAGTCATAAGCTCTACAGAAATATACTGAAAATCCCTAGTACAACACTGTCTAAATAAAGAGTAAACAGTAGTAAAAGTAAGGACAGAAGGTGACTCCGAGGTCTGCAAGCGCCAAGCAGGTTTACATTGAAGTCTCTGAAATGTGTGGTCAAATCACTGATGCCTAGCTTGAGCTGAAATACCTGGATCTGCACAAAAATGTACAGAAGCATAGTATGAGTATACCACAACAGTACCCAGTAAGTATAAAGCCTAACCTCGGTAGAGTAGTGACGAGGCCAGGTCAAGATACCTACTAGGATAAGAGAAACTAAACAAAGTATAGTAAAGTCAAATAATGGAAGACGAGGAAATAAATGACAATAAAGCAATTCAATAATGTAAGCTTACAATAGAATTTAAAGCAATAAAGGTAACAAGGAGTGAACACATAATAAGACATCAAGAAATCAATAAGGACAAATATAAGTAAGGCAAATAATGAAATAACAAAACTGTTCAACCAACACGCTTCTTTAACATAGAATGTACAAAAAGAATAACCATCGAGGTACCACCACATATCCACATTTTACAATTGAAAATCACAACCTTTTCTTATACTGCCACGTGAGCCTTGCAAATAGATATTTTTTAAAATATTTTTCCCGAAACAGCTACACACACTTTAACTCCCTTATGTCGTCGCGTGGCTTCAAGTAATTCCCTTACTAGCAACACTCATATAAATCCACCCTTATGTCGTCGCATACACATTAATCCCGATCTTTATACCTTCGTATACGCATCAATACCACAACACAATAACAACTCGCACCACAAGTGCCCATATGCCGCAAGTTTCCAAAATCAACAATACAAAAGTTACCACAACATATAGCCCACGGCTCAACCACAATGTGAACGAGAATCTCAATAATAACAAAATGAATGAAAATTACTCAACATAGAAAGATATCTCAATAATCAACAACTTCAACGTCAATGTGATAATAGCTTTCATAACTTCAACTACAATAACTCGAAATGAAGGTATTCTCACGAAAAGACAACTTCCAATTCAATTGTATAACATAAGCTTGACAACGAAGAACATAGTATGAAATAGCAACTATGTCTAAATGCATGATAATAATTCAACTCTAAGAGAGATCATGAAATAACAACTTCAAATGAGAATAACTCCACAATTAAAAGGCGCATGACAATAAGAGAGATAACAACATCAATTAAGGCATATAAAAGCATGTTTGACAACAAAAGATAGATCATGTGATAACAACATAAAGTAAAACATGTAAGGGCAATTTAACAATGGAAGATATAACATGATATTACAATTTCTAATTAAATGCATGAAAGAGTCTAAGGGTCTAATACGGTCAAAATACCACACATAAGCCCGTGTACACACTCGTCACCTCGTGTACAAGTCTTTCACATAATTCAAATAACACAAATCAACCCAAGTCCTAAGGGGTAGTTCCCCCACACAAAATTAGACAATATACATACCTCAACTAGGCCAAATCAACCCTCGAATATAGCTTTTCCCTTAAAATTCACCTCCACACGGCTCAAATCTAATCGAAAATGACTTTATAACATCAAACAATACAAGACAAACCAATTATAATAGATAAAGCTACGATCTTTACACAATTCCCCAAAAATCAACCTTAGGCCCACCCGGTCAAAACTCGGGTCCAAGGATAGATTCCGACTACCCATAACCTCACGAGTCCATATAAGTGTTTTGTTTTCAAATCTGAGTCCAAATCGACTCTCAAAACCCAAATTTTCATTTTTCAAAACTTTGACAAAAATCCCCAAATTTTCTTTTTGATTCTCATAAATTTGATGTTAAATCTAGTATATAATCATGAAATATAATTGAAAATTGATTAAAATCACTTACCCAATGATTGTAGATGAAAATCCCCTCTCCAATTTGCCTCTTACCGAGTCTAGAGTTCTAAAATCAGAGAAAATAAGATGAAATCTCAACTCCCATTCCTTTTATTCAGTTGCAGATGTCACAATTGCGACATTGGGTTCACAATTGTGAAGGAAATCTTGCAAATGCGGCTATTGACAGCCTAAGAGAAACTTCGCAAATGTGAACCCTGTCCCCTTTGCAAATGCGACAAAATATGTCGTAATTGCGAGTCTACCCGATTTGCCTATGTTTGCAATTTCAAGTGAGGCATCACAATTATGATACCTGAAACTCACATGATCACTTCGCAATTGCAAGGCTGGTGTTCACAATTGCGACATCAGAGGCACACCCGCAACCTGTTTTCAGTTCAAACCATTTCGTAGCACGTCTGAAACTCACCTGAGCCCTCAGGGCTCCAAACCAAGCATCCACTCTAGTCTAAAAATATCATATGAACTTGCTCGCATGATCAAAACACAAAAATAACATCTTGAACTATGAATCGGACATCAAAATGCATGAATTTCAAAGAAAAGTTCAAGAACCTCTAGAATTGAAACCAAGCGTTTGAATTCTATCAAACCAACTCCGATTGATGCCACATTTTGCAGACAAGTTCTAAATAGCATAACGGACTTATTCCAAGTCCCAAAACCAAATTCCGAACTCGATAGCCAAAAAGTCAAACTGCGGTCAATCTTAGGAAAATTTCTAAACCTCAAATTGCCAACTTTTGGCAAAACAAGTCTAATCAACCTAAGAACCTCCGAATTCAATTATGGGCATACGCCCAAGTCCAAAATCACGATAAGAATCTATCAGAGCCATAAAAACATTGTTTCGAGGTCGTTTTAAAAAAAATTCAAACATTGGTCAACATCCTCAACCTAGGCTTCTAAGCCATGAACCAAAGGGTACAAATCAATCCAAAACCTTCCCGAAAACAATCAAACCAACCCCTCAAGTCATAAAACCATAAATACACATGTGCAAATCATCAAAATGAGAAACGGGGCACAATTACACAAAAACAACCGGTCGGGTCATTACATGTCATGTGTGATTTTTCTCGGATGACTTTATAAGGTCTCTGATATTCCTTGGTTGATTCTCAAACCCATTCAAAATGGGGATGAGTGTTGCTATAATTCTAGCTCGCCTATTCTTTTCGCCATATTTTTATTGGGATATACTTATTTTGCTGGAAGATAATTCTTTGTGCTTTACTGTATTCTTCTTTCATGGATAAAATGGAGACAGGAAATTTCCACCGAAATGATATTTCTGCTTGCGCCTGGATCTTTCCATTAATAATATTCACCGGCCTTTGAAACATGAATATCTTTGTTTTGTAGGTATCATTGAAACATTTCATCCATTACTTTTGAGGCTTGAATCATAATAGAAGCACATTAAGATCAGGTTCAATGTTGTCAAAGTCCTTGTACGTGTTGCACTTGAATTCTATGAAAATATAATATTGATAACATAAGCACCAAAAAGACCACAAAAGTTATCGAAAAAAATCTCTGGCTTGTGCTATGAATATGTGGCAAAATGGATATTCTAGATTGACACCATATTGTTTAAGAATGGATCCTCCGTATTGCCGAATGACCCGGAGCTCGTAGTAAGATCTTCTTTCCATTATGATGGATGGATCAAAGGGATCTATGAGTTTGAATAACTCTAATAGGTGATTCGTCACTTTTAATGAACTGCTTCCTAGTACATTTGCAAACATAAAGATCTTGCTGGTTGGCTTTTCGTTTAGCTTCATCTTCTCTGATGAAAATCTCTTTGAGAATTCTTCTGGTCGGGATAGAAAATCTGCTAAGAACATTATCCTTCATTTCAAGTGCTTGATTTGGAACTTGTAAGGGGAGAACCATTGGGCCCACCTGTAAGGCCCCGTAAATTCTTTCCTAAAAACCCCAGATTCTGTAATGCCGAAGTAGGCATAGAGGTTAATAGTAGTAGAAATTCTTCACTGCGAGCTTGCGAGCCGCGGTTTGGACTTTTTGGATTGAACAGTGCTTGGGGAGTTGAAGGAAAATGTTGGGCAGAAGTAGGCATTTCTGCAGCCCGTGCTACGGCCGCAGAACCACTTTGCGGACCGCAAAATGGTCGTGGAGTGAGGCAGTTTTCTGGGGCATTTTTTATGACAATTTCGCGGCCAATTATGTGACCGCATGATCGTTTTGCGGGCCGCTCTTTGGTCGCATAGTCATCCTTAGAATTTTGCGGAGGGAGGTTCTACGGTGCATTTTGCGAACGCAAAACAGGTTTCCGGGCCGCATAACGGCCTCAGAGTGAAGCAGTCCAGCCCAGTTCCTAGAGCCACCTTTCGCGGTCATTTGGCGATCATTTCACGGACCGCATAATCATTATGCGGTCACATATGCGACCGCAGAACCTGTTTCGAAGCTTCATTTTTGGGGTTTTTAAACCCGACTCTATTTCGTTAAAACACATCCCATAGACGATTTTGAGTTTATTTCTGATATCTTTGGAGTGAGAGAGAGAGTCCTAGAGGGAGAAAGTGATCCTCATCAAAATATTTCTCTTCAATTCTTGCTTAAACCTTTGAAGATTAACAAGGAAAACTCACGAGGTCTTCATCCTAGAGGGAAGATTCTACACCCTAACCCTCAATTTCGAATTTTGTCTAAGAATGGGTAATTAGCAAAATAATTCTTGGGTATAGGAGTTGTTTATTTTGCATGCATGTGTTATCAAAGGGTGTCTGAGGATTGTGAGCTAGAAATGGTAGAGAATGGGATGGGGAATGATGGAATCTTTCACAAAAGAGCCTTAAGAACTTTAATGTACACCTAGTGTTTGATAAAATGCTCAAATGAGCTAGAACCATGATCATCCTCCTAATTTTGATTCAATTTGTTACATTTTCAAAATAGATTGAAGTTGCTAAGACTTCCAGAATATTTTAAAGTGTAAGGAAACTCAATTGAGGTATGTTGGCTAAACTCCATTCTTCTTAGAATCGAATCCCACGGTGTTCATGTAATTGGTGTAAGTCCTTGACATTATTGAATTGGCTATTCCCAATGTGTTTGTGTTGAAGGATGTATGTTCAATATCTAATCTAAATACTTCATCATGCCATCTTTCCATTTGAGGATGTATTCAAAAATGTGGAATATGTGTTAGAAATGTTAAGACTTCAAGTCAAGACCGAAATAAAGGTTGTTATGCCAAATTGTATGAAAAGCCCCTATGTCCCTAAGATGCCCAAATAACTCATATGTGAATTTAATGTCTTGAATGGGAAGCCTTATTATTGTTGATAATGATAATGATATTTGAATGTGGAAAAGGGAACTGGAATTATGAAATACGGCCAAGTGCCAAGAATGACCTTATAATTGTGGCCACTAGTGACAATAAATTGAAAGGATATGAAAGAAGAATCATGTGAGATGATTGACTGAAAAAGGTAATGTCTTGGGTGAGACGACCTAGACGATCGGGCCGTGATCGGATTCCATGCTACACACATAGTGGTAATTGTGCTGGAAATGATAATTAAAATTTTGGTTATGGTTGATGTCTCAAGTGAGACGACCTAGCTGATCGGGTCGTGATCGGACTCCGTGTAAGAATACGGTGGTACTGTGAACTGTGGAATATCGGCACTAAAGATCACCCAACCGAATAACATGGAAATTGACTTGAAAATTTATGTGATCCTTAACTTGATGTTTTAATGTTATTTGAAGCTCGTATTGAATTCTTGACTGTTTCCCTAGTATTATTGTTCATTCTATTAAGATGGTATTTAGCTATACATACTAGTGCTATTCGACGGTACTAACGTCCCTTTTGCCGGGGGCGCTGCATCTTTAAATGGATGCAGGTGGTTACATAGCAGGCAGTGTTGATCAGCGATAGTGGCACATCCTCTTCCCAGCAGACTTGGTGAGCCCCAATTCATCCCGGGGTCATATATTATATCTTTTGTTCATATTATTATTACGTCTCAAGGTATAGCCGGGGCCTTGTCACCGACACTATCATAGACTCTTTTGTATCTTTTAGAGGCTCCGTAGACACTATGTGGGTTTGTACATGGGTGTTGGAAAAGTTAAACAAGTTATGATCGTGTATTTTGAGACTTAGTAGTGAAGTAACTAATGAAACGATTTAGTATTGTATGTGTGGACTCCCTGCTGTCTAATTAATGAAATCATGTCTTTTCTTGATCATGGCTGAGTTGGGTAGAAAGTATTTAACAGGCTTGCTCGACCGGGTTCACTCGATTGAGCACCGGTCGCGCTTCCCGAGGTTGGGGCATGACAAACTTGGTATCAGAGCCTAATGTTTTAAAGTGTCCTAGGATGTCTCAGAGCCGTGTCTAGTAGATTCCTCCTTATCAGTATGTTGTCGACCACATCTATAAGTTGGAGGCTACTTGGACATTTAGGAATAATACCTTTCTTCGATATTCTGGATCGTGCGATAAAACTGGTTGTGAAACTGTTCCTCCTCTAACTCATGCATTCCTTTAACTTTCAGTACATGGCACCCAATAATAGAGCAAGAACTGGCCAATGCCACCTTAGGAGTGGCAGTTGACCCTTTACTTGGTGAGGCAAGTGAATACCCGAGGGGTGAGGATAATCCCCTGACTGCTACACTACCTGATTCCACTACACTTGTTTAGGCCACACCAGTTCATGCACCTACTGAGGGTGCAGCGATTCCTCCAACTGATATTCCGGTTCCACCACCAGCCCCAGCTTCCGATTCCGGTGTTTCTGATGTTGATCTTAGGGGAGCTATCCAGATGCTGACACAGATAGTGGCTTCTCAAGCCCAGAGATCAAATTTTGCACCCACTTCTTCTAGCCAACAAAGGGATTCTAGTGGTTCCAGGGTGAACAGGTTTCTTCAGTTGGATCCTCCGGTGTTCACGGGTGCTAATCCTGAGGAGGACCCACAGGACTTCATTGATGAGATGTATAAGACTCTACGAGTTATGCGTGCTACTGAGACGGAGGGAGTGGAGTTGGCCGCCTACCACCTGAAAGGGGTGGCCTATTCTTGGTTTGAGCTGTGGGAGGACTCTCGGAAGGAGGGGAGCCCTCCAGCGAGGTGGAATGAGTTTGCTGACGCTTTCATGGACCATTTCTTGCCAGTCGACACTAGGGTAGCCTGTGCCACAGAGTTTGAGAATCTTAAGCAAGGAAGTAAGAGTGTGTGGGAGTATCATATGGAGTACACGCGTCTGTCTAAATATGTCATTCTCATGTTGCCTACTATGGAGGCTAGAGTGCACCGGTTTGTGTAGGGCCTTAGCCCATTGTTTATCAATGAGTCTGCTACAGCTGCTTTGAATTCAGATATGAACTATGGGAAGATGGTAGCATTTGGTCAAGCTACAAAGAACCGTAACTTGAAGAATAGAATGGAGCGAGAGGGTACCAGCAAGGCCCGGTCCGCGGGCAACTTTGGGGAGTCATTTGGTGGGGGAGGGTCAGCTTTTAGGGGAGGGTCATTAGGGCCATCCCAGTTTGTTGCTCAGTCTTCAGCCAGTGCACCGCCAGCAGGGCTCAGTCAGCAGCAGGGGAGTCATTTTAGACCTAATCAAGGAAGCAGGGGACCCCACCAGCAGGGCCGATCAGGAGGGAGATTCCAGTAGCAACGGAGGCCCCCATGCCCCAGGTGTGGGAAGATGTACTTGGGGATCTTCTACATGGACCTACCTATATGTTATGGGTGTGGATTGAGGGGTCATATTCAGAGGGAGTATCATTCATCCCGCCAGGGTGCGGGCAGGGGCGCAGCACAACCATCTAGTTCTGCAGCTGCTATATTTTCCGCACCCCCTCCAGCTCGAGGCACTCCAGCACTAGCAGGTCGTGGTGCAGCTAGGGGTGGTGCATAGAGTTCAGGAGGACCCAGTCGTTTCTATGCAATGAGTGGTCTTCAGAGTGTAGAGGCTTCTCCAGATGTTGTCACAGGTATACTTACTATCCAATCTCATGATGTATACACTCTTATTGATCCCGGTTCCACTTTGTCCTATGTTACCCCTTACGTTGCTATGGAATTTGGGATAGAACCGGAACAGCTTCCTGAGTCGTTCTCTGTATCTACTCCGATTGGCGAGTCTATTGTGGCCGAACGAGTTTATAGGGGTTGTGTTGTCACGGTACATAGTCGGGGCACCATGGCCGATCTCATTGAATTGGGGATGGTCGATTTTGATGTAATTATGGGAATGGATTGGCTTTATTCATGTTTTCCCAAACTTGATTGCCGAACTAGGACTATGAGGTTTGAATTTCCAAATGAGCCAGTTGTTGAGTGGAAGGGGGATAATGTAAAGCCAAAAGGTAGGTTTATTTCTTACCTTAAGGCCATGAATATGATTAATAAGGGGTGTATCAATCATTTGGTCTGGGTTACGGACACTGATGCTAAGGCACCTACACTCGAGTCTATGCCAGTGGTGAATGAATTTTTGGAGGTCTTTTCTGATGAGCTCCCTGGGATTCCGCCAGTGAGGGAGATTGATTTTGGGATTGATGTGATGCCAGGCACGCAGCCGATATCTATTCTGCCCTACAGGATGGCACCAGTAGAATTGAAGGAGCTAAAGGAACAATTGAATGATTTGTTAGAGAAGGGTTTTATTCGACCGAGTGTGTCACCATGGGGCGCACCGGTTATCTTTGTGAGAAAGAAAGATTAATCATTGAGGATATGTATTGACTAACAGCGGCTCAACAAAGTCACAATCAAAAACAAATACCCATTACCAAGAATAGATGATTTGCTTGATCAGTTACAGGGCACTAGGTACTTCTCCAAAATTGATTTATGGTCTGGGTACCACCAATTGAAGATCAGGGAGCAAGATATTTCGAAAATAGCTTTCCGAACCCGGTATGGGCACTTTGAATTTCTGGCAATGTCTTTTGGGCTAACCAATGCCCCGGCAACTTTCATGGATCTTATGAATCGGGTTTTCAAGCCTTTTCTCGACTCCTTTATGATTAGTGTTCATTGACGATATTCTTGTGTATTCACGAGGTCGGGAGGACCATGCCGATCATCTCAGGGCAGTGTTACAGACTCTTCATCAGCACCAATTGTACGCGAAATTTTTAAAGTGTGAATTTTGGCTTACACCTGTCACATTCTTGGGTCATGTTGTCTCCAAAGAAGGAATTATGGTCGATCCTTAAAAGATTGCAGCGATGAAGAATTGGTCTAGACCTACACCACCAACTAAGATTCACAGTTTCTTGTGTTTAGCAGGGTATTACAGGAAGTTTGGGGAAGGGTTCTCTACTCTTGCCTCTCCATTGACTAAATTGACTCAGAAGGCAGTTAAGTTCCAATGGTCTGATGCTTGTAAAAGGAGCTTCCAAGAGTTGAAATCAAGATTGACTACGGCGGCAGTGTTGACCCTGCCAGAGGGTACAAATGGGTTTGTGGTATATTACGATGCTTCAAGGATCAGGCTTGGGTGTGTATTAATGCAACACGGCAAGGTTATAGCTTATGCTTCTAGGCAACTCAAGAATCATGAA
The DNA here is from genome assembly GCF_000715075.1 of Nicotiana tabacum. Taxonomy (NCBI): domain Eukaryota; kingdom Viridiplantae; phylum Streptophyta; class Magnoliopsida; order Solanales; family Solanaceae; genus Nicotiana; species Nicotiana tabacum. The sequence continues at coordinate 73,722,131 of NC_134091.1, read as the reverse complement.
GAACTATCCGACTCATGACTTAGAACATGCGGTGGTGGTTTTTGCATTGAAGATTTGGCGTCATTATTTGTATGGGGTCCATGTGGATGTATTCATGAACCACAAGAGCCTTCAATATATTTTCAAACAAAAAGAGTTGAATCTAAGACAAAGAAGGTGGCTTAAGTTACTGAAGGATTACGACATCGATATTCTGTATCACCCAGGGAAAGCCAATGTTGTGGCGGATGCTCTTAGCCAAAAATCTATGGGAAGTTTGTCTCACTTGGAGGTATGTCAGAGGTCGTTGCCAAGGGAGGTTCACCAGTTAGCTAGTTTGGGAGTTCATCTTGCGAACTCTAGTGAATGAGAGGTAATTGTGCGGAATAGGGCTGAATCATTGCTCGGTGTGGAAGTCAAAGAGAAGCAATACGAAGATCCATTGTTGGTACAACTGAAGGAGGGGATTCATAAACATAAAACTATGGCTTTTACTCTTGGCATGGATGATGGTACACTAAGGTACCAAGGGCGGCTATGTGTTCAAAATGTAGATGGTCTCCGGGAAAGAATCATGACCGAGGCTCACACTTCTATGTATTCCATACACCCACGTTCTACGAAGATGTATCATGATCTCAAGGAAGTCTATTGGTGGAATGACATGAAAAGGAATGTGGCAGACTTTATGGCAAGGTGTCTGAATTGTCAGCAAGTGAAGGCCGAACACCAACGGCCTGGTGGGTTGGCACAAAACATAGAAATTCCAATGTGGAAGTGGGAAATGATTAATATGGACTTTGTGGTAGGATTACCTCGCACTCCGTGCAAGTTTGACTCAATTTGGGTGATTATGGATCGGCTCACGAAATTAGCACATTTCTTGCCAGTTAAATCTACCGACACGGCAGAACAGTATGCTCAGTTGTATATCAAGGAAATAGTCAGGCTACATGGTACTCCAATTTCTATCATTTCCGATCAAGGGGCTCAGTTCACGGCAAAGTTCTGGAAGAAATTTCAGCAAGGTTTGGGTACTCAGGTGAATCTTAGTACAGCCTTCCATCCACAGATCGACGGGCAAGCAGAGCGGACTATTTAGACGCTTGAGGACATGTTGCGTGCTTATGTTCTCGATTTCAAGGGTAGTTGGGATGATCATTTGCCACTCATAGAGTTTGCTTATAACAACAGCTATCATGCTAGCATTTAGATGGCACCGTTCGAGGCTTTATATGGAAGGAGATGTAGATCTCCAATTGGGTGGTTCGAGATTGGGGAAGCAGAGTTGATAGGGCCAGACCTCGTGCATCAGGCTATGGAAATAGTTAAGATCATTAAGGAGCAGTTGAAGACTACTTATAGTTGTCAGAAGTCCTATTCAGATGTTCGTCGTAGGGATTTGGAGTTCAAAGAAGATGATTGGATATTCTTGAAAATTTCCCCCATGAAAGGTGTAATGCGATTTGGTAAGAAAGGGAAATTGAGTCCGAGGTATGTCGGAACGTACAGAATCATTCAGAGGATCAGTGAGGTAGCGTACAAGCTTGAGCTACCACCAGAGATGTCATTAGTGCACCCGGTATTCCATGTGTCTATGTTGAAGAAGGTAGTTGGAGATCCATCCGCTATTGTGCCGATTGAGACCATTGAGGTTAATGAAGAACTGTCATATGAAGAAATTCCAATTGCCATTCTTGATAGGCAAGTTTGAAAGTTGAGAAATAAAGAAATTGCATCTGTGAAAGTGCTATGGCGAAACCAGCAGGTTGAAGAGGCTACTTGGGAAGCCGAGGAAGAAATGAAGAAAAAGTATCCCTATTTGTTTGAATAGCCATGTATTTAAAAAGTGGTAATTTAGGAAAATTCTAAGAGTTTCTTTCTATGAATTATGTATCATTTGTACAGTTGATGTTAAGGGTGCTCCTTTCCTGGTAATATATTGCTTGTAAGGCCACAGTTGGTGTTGTTATTGTGTTATATTGCGTCATTGGATTATATATGTTTTGAGAATGTATTTATGGGGCTCTCTGACAGGTGGATAGGTCTAGTTACAAAGGAAACTATGGCGAAATATTTGAAAATTTGGGGAGTTAGTTAAATTTGGGGCTACTGGTGTGGGGTATGAAAAACTGAGTTACATAAGGAGCTAATAATGGACCCTGATCCTCATTCAAGGACGAATGATCTTAAGTGGGGGAGGATGTAAGGCCCCATAAAGGTTTTCCTAAAAACCCCGAATTTCATGATGCCGAAGTTGGCGTAGAGGTTAATAGTAGTAGAAATTCTTCGTTGCGCGCTTGCGAGCCGCGGTTCGGACTTTTTGGATTGAACAGTGCCTGGGGAGTTGAAGGAAAATATTGGGCAGAAGTAGGCATTTCTGCGGCCCGTTCTGCAGCTGCAGAACCACTCTACGGACCGTAGAATGGTCGCAGAGTGAGGCAGTTTTCTGGGGCATTTTTTTTGTCAATTTCGCGGCCTATTATGCGATGCATAACCGTTTCGCGGGCTGCACTTTGGTCGCATAGTCATCTTTAGACTTTTGCGGAGGGAGGTTTTGCGGCGCATTATGCGACCGCAGAACAGGTTTGCGGGCCGCATAACGGCCGTAGAGTGAAGCAGGCCAGCCCAGTTCCTAGAGCCACCTTTTGCGGTCATTTCGCGGACCGCATAATCATTATGCGATGGCATATGCGACCGTAGAACCTGTTCCGGAGCTTCATTTTTGTGGTTTTTAAACCCGATCCTATTCCGTTAAAACACATCCCATAGACCATTTTGAGCTTATTTCTGATAACTTTGGAGTGAGAGAGAGAAAGAGTCCTAGAGGGAGAAAGTGATCCTTATCAAAAAAATTCTCTTCAGTTCTTGCTTAAGCCTTTGAATATTAACAAGGAAAACTCACGAGGTATTCATCCTAGAGGTAAGATTCTACACCCTAACACCTCAATTTCGAATTTTATCTAAGAATGGGTAATTAGCAAAACAATTCTTCGGTACGGGAGTTGTTTATTTTGCATGCATGTGTTATCAAAGGGTGTAGGAGGATTATGAGCTAGAAATGGTAGAGAATGGGTTAGGGAATCATGGAATCTTTCACAAAAGGGCCTTAAGAACTTTAATGCACACCTAGTATTTGATAAAATGCTCAGATGAGCTAGAACCATGATCATCCTCCCAATTTTGATTCAATTTGTTATATTTTCAAAATAGATTGAAGTTGCTAATACTTCCAGAATATTTTAGAGTGTAAGGAAGCTCAATTTAGGTATGTTGGCTAAACCCACTTCTTCTTAGAAACGAATTCCACGGTGTTCATGTAATTGGTGTAAGTCCTTGACCATTATTGAATTGGCTATTCCTAATGTGTTTAGGTTGAAGGATGTATGTTCAATATCTATTCTAAATGCTTCATCATGTCATCTTGCCACTTGAGGATGTGTTCAAAAATGTGAAATATGTGTTAGGAATGTTAAGACTTCAAGTCAAGACCGAAATAAAGATTATTATGCCAAATTGTATGAAAAGCCCCTATGTGCCTAAGATGCCCAAACTGCTCATATGTGAATTTAATGTCTTGAATGGGAAGACTTATTGTTGTTGATAATGATAATGATATTTGAATGTGGAAAAGGGAACTGGAATTATGAAATACGGCCAAGTGCCAAGAATGACCTTATAATTGTGGCCACTAGTGCCAATAAATTGAAAGGATATGAAAGAAGAATGATGTGAGATGATTGACTGAAAAAGGTAATGTCTTGGGTGAGACGGCCTAGCCGATCAGGCCGTGATCGGATGTCGTGCTGCACACATGGTGGTAACTGTGCTGGAAATAATAATTGAAATTATGGTTATGGTTGATATCTCAAGTGAAAAGATCTAGCCGCTCGGGTCATGATCGGACTCCGTGTAAGAATACGGTAGTATTGTGAAGTGTGGAATATCGGCACTAAAGATCACCCAACCTAATAACATGGAAATTGACTTGAAAATTTATGTGATCCTTAACTTGATGTTTTAATGTTATTTGAAGCTCGTATTGAATTCTTGACTGTTTCCTTGGTATTATTATTCATTCTATTGAGATGGTGTTTAGCTATACATACTAGTGCTATTCGACGGTACTAACGTCCCTTTTGCCGGAGGCACTGCATCTGTTAATGGATGCAGGTGGTTACATAGTAGGCAATGTTGATCAGCGATAGTGGCACATCCTCTTCCCAACAGACTTGGTGAGCCCCAATTCATACCGGGGTCACGTACTGTATCTTTTGTTCATATTATTATTACGTCTCAAGGTATAGCCGGGGCCTTATCGCCAGCACTATCATAGACTCTTTTGCATCTTTTAGAGACTCTGTAGACACTATGTGGGTTTGTACATAGGTGTTGGAAAAGTCAAACAAGTTATGATTTTGTATTTTGAGACTTAGTAGTGAAGTAACTAATGAAACGATTTAGTATTGTATGTGTGGACTCCCTGCTGTCTAATTAATAAAATCATGTCTTTTCTTGATCATGGGTGAGTTGGGTAGAAAATATTTAATAGGATTGCTCGACCGCATTCACTCGGTTGAGTGCCGGTCGTGCTTCCCGAGGTTGGGGCGTGACACCACCTGAGGATCTGGGGATTAGAATAATCTTTGGATTCATTTGAATCATTTTTCACAAGCCTTCATATACATTTCAATCACAAAATCTGTATGAATTAGGAAGAAATTGAATTATTTAATCATATGCTTTACTGTAAGAATTTTCTTGAATGTGGAATGATAATGTTGCTCCGCATCTTTGAACTTTCCGCTGGCATATCCACATATTTTTCTCTAGCCATCTTTGTTTTCAAAAAGTATTGCACTCCAATATTCATTGCTGGCATCGGTTTGCAATATTTTCTTACCCTTAAGGGGATGTTGAGAGATTTTACTTCTTTGGATATCTCCTTCATTTTCTTGATTCTCTCATCATATTCCTTCACTACTAAAAATCTGGGCAAAACCATCAAAAAAATCAGACCAAAGTAGGTCGGTAATGGCCAAAAACCGTCCAAAACGCGATCATTTACGTGTGGACGGTATTTTGAAGGTCGGAAGGGCATACCGACAAAAGTTTGTCGGAAATTACCGACCAACTTTGGTCGGTCAATTAAGTTCAAATAAACAATTGCCAAAAAAACCGACCAAAGTTGGTCAGTTTTTTCGGACCAAAGTTGGTCGGTATTTTAATTATGTAATTAAAAAATACACCATCTGGGAATCGAACGGGGGTCTGTACTGTGGCAGGATACTATTCTACCACTAGACCATTGGTGCATTTTATTTTAAGACTGTCTTTTATTTCATTTATACTCTTTAATTGTATTTTCACACGAAAATAACCGACCAAATTTGGTCGGTTTTATTAAAAAATAAAATTACCGACCGAGTTCGGTCGGTTTTTTAAAATGACCGGCCGAATTAATCGACCGATTTTGGTCGGTTTTTTTAATATTAATATTAATTTATTTTAAATGAAAAACCGACCAAAGTTGGTCGATTTCTTGAAAAATAAATTTTGCGGGACTCAAAAATAGTTTTCTGCATTTTTGCGCCAAAGAAAACCGACCAAAGTTAGTCGGTTTCGTAAAAAAAATTAAAAAATAAAATATTTTGAAAAATCGAAAAACTTTGGTATTTTGGTCGGTCGACCGAGGTCGGTTTTTGCCAAATTTCTAGTAGTGCTTTCCCCATGATTGGGCACCTTATTGAGCATCTTTATGAGTTGAAAAATATATATAGCGATGTTTGGGATAAAATCTCTTATATAATTTACTACACCCAAGAACTGTTGAATTTACTTTGTTTTGATGTTGGTATCTGGAAAATTGAGTAGTTCCTGACATATGCATGGCCTTGGGCTGTATGCTCATTGGAAAAAAGGCATACCTGGAAAATTAATTTCTTTTTTGGCAAGAACCATTTTTTTTGCTAAAAGGATAATTCCATATTGTCTTACAAGTGCTTCAAATTGATGGACCAATTTGATATGTTCCTCTAGAGTATCACTAAATAATAGGATGTCATCAATGTAAACTGGAGAGGTATGGAGGATACGGTGGAATATTCTTATATAGATTTTTGGAATAAGGAGGGTGCAGTTTTTAATCCAAACGGTATGACTTTTCATTGAAAATGATGATCGGGTATGCAAAATCCCATTGTCTCTTTCTTCGGAGTGAATTCTCAAACGCCAAAATCCATAATAATATCAAACTTGGGAAAATACTTAGCCTGGGCTAACTGGGAGAAAAGTGCGAATTTATTTGGGATGGAAAATTTATCATCATGGAGGAAATGATTAAGAAGTTGATAGTTAATAAATAATAGAGTTTACCTCTTGTCTATTCAACTCTTTTGTTGACATAAATTTCTTCGCATGCCCATTATGAATCTGATGGCTCGATCAAATAAAATTTTAAGAGTTCTTCATTGTAACGACCCAACTGGTCATTTTGAGTATTTGCATTCCGTTCAGCTATTTGAATTCTTGAGTAGCTTCGTATGATGTATTATGACATGTGTGAATCGTCGGTTTTGATTTCCAGGTGATTCAGAATTGATTTGGAAGAATGATTCTCAACTAGGAAGCTTTAAGTTGGAAGAGTTGACCAAGTTTGACTTTTGAGTATATAACCTCGGATCGGAGTTTTGATGGTTCCATTAGGTTCGGGTGGTGATTTTGGACTTGGGTATATGCCCGGATTTGCATTTGGATGTTCCTAGAAGGTTTCGGCACTAATTGGCGAAAGTTGGCAATTTGAAGGTTTGGAATGTTCATAAGTTTGACTGGGAGTTGACTTTGATGATATCGGGTTTGGATTGTGGTTTGAGGAATTGAAATATCTTCGTTATGTCATTTGGGACTTGTGTGCAAAGTTTGAGTTCATTCTGGGTTGATTTGATATGTTTCGGCAAGAGTTTTGGAAGTTGAAAGTTCATTAAGTTTGATTTGAGGTGTGATACATGGTTTTTATGTTCTTATGCGTGATTTGAGGCCTCGAGTAAGTCTGTGTTATGTTATGGGACTTGTTGGAATATTCGGACGGGTTCCGTGGGGCTCGGATGAGTTTCGGACGAGGTTCGGATCGTTTTGGATCATTTTGGCTATGCTGGTTTGGCAGGGGTTCTGGTGTGACCGCACCTGTGGAGCTATGGGCACAGGTGCGGAGCCGCAAAAGCGGCAAAGGAATCGCAGAAGCAGAGAGTGGAGCTGGAGCAGGAGTCCGCAGATACGGAGGACTCAACGCATCTGCGATGGCGCAGATGTGGGTTTCTGAGCACAAAAGCAGCACTTGCGCAGATGCGCATTCCTTGTCACATCGGCGATATCGCAGATGCGGATATTGTGTCTACAGGTGCGAGGGTCGATTTTTCAGGTATTTTAACATAAGCGGATGCTATGTCGCAGAAGCGACGCTGCAGAAGCGGCTCGTTTATCGCAGATGCGAAAACGTCTGGGCAGAATAGTATAATATCAAGTGTTTGCTCATTTGGTCATATTTTGAGTTGGGAGCTCGGATTTGGGAGATTTTGGAAGCGATTTTCACCATATGGATTGGGGTAAGTGTTATATACTCGGTTTTGATTATATTTCATGAACCCATCTTCATTTTTGTCATTTGATTGGTGATTTTGAAAGACAAATTGGAGGTTTTTGTCTAAATTTTGCTAAAGTGAATTTCTGAGTTTTGAACATCGATTCGGAGTCGGATTTGAGTTGAACTAGTATGATTGGACTCATAATTGAATGGGTTTTCGGATTTTGTGAGTTTGTCGGGTTCCGAGGTGTAACGACCCGGCCGGTCGTTTTGAGAGTCATAGCCCCCTTCCCCTATTTACTGCTCATTTTGTGCTTTACAGTTGTTATATGACTTGTCGGGGTAGTTGGTCCGGGTCCGGAGAGGTTTCGAAATGAATTGAGACACTTAGTCTCAAGGTGGAAAAATATAAGTTGAAAAGATTAACCGAGTGTTGACTTATGTGTAAACGACTCCGAAATAGAGTTTCGATGGTTCTGTCAGCTGGAGTAGGTCCGTGGAAATTTGGAAGTTTGACCGAGAGTGAACTTTGTGGTTACAGGGCTCGGATTGGGGTTCCGGGAGTTGGAGTAGGTCTGTGGTGTCATTTATGACTTGTGTGCAAAATTTGAGGTCAATCGAACGTGATTTGATAGGTTTCGGCGTCGTTTGTAGAAGTTGAAATTTCCTTAGTTTCAATAGTCTTAAATTGGGGTGCGATTCATATTTTTGATGGTATTTGATGTGATTTAAGGGCTCGACTAAGTTTGTATTATTCTTTAGGACTTGTTGGTATAATTGGTTGAGGTCCCGGGGGCCTCGGGTGGAGTTCGGATGGTTAACGGATCAAGTTTGGAATTTGAAAGACTTCTGAAGTGCATCAGGTCTGGTGCGATCGCACCTGCAGATTTTTAATCGCAAGTGCAAGCTCGCAGAAGCGAGCAGTGAGTCACAGGTGCGAGGTACTTTTCCGCACCTGCGTGGTCGCAGATGCGGCGCCTTGGGCGCAAAAGCGGAGTTTGGCCAGTTGGGGGAGTTGCGCAGGTGTGAAGGGAATTTCCGTACTTGCGAGTTCGTTGATGCGGAGGACGTATCGCAGAAGCGAAGGGGGACTGGTAAGGCAGGTCTGCAGAAGCGGAGGAATGTCCGCAAAAGCGGAACCACATGTGCGGTTAATTTATCCGCAGAAGCGAAAAGTCTTGGCAGTGTATTAAAAACGAGGGTTCTGAGATTTTCTTCATTTTTGAACATTCCAACTCAGTCTAAGGCAATTTTTTAGAGGATTTTCGAGGGATTGCTTGAGGTAAGTGTCGTATTTAAACTCGGTTGAGGCACCAGTTGCCTGAATTGTTGTGTTAGCCACGTGCTTTTGGGGTGCGCACAGGTGTGGGGATGATCCCATGTGCGGACACCGGGGTTGTGTATTCATGTTTGGGTTGTGCTCGGGCTCCTAAAATCCCAGCAATGACTGTTAAGCTTCGAGCTTTGATATCTAACATATGATAACAGTTTATGTGATCTAATTAAGCCATGGTGTTCTACTTAGAGGTTTAAATCCCTGAACGAACTTGATAAATGATTTTCATTGAAAATATTTTTGGATTTAGCTACGATAGCACACTTTCCACATACCTACACTTTAGTATGTTATTTACACCAGTCCAAGGCTAGGAAAATCTCATTTCATTCATTATATACATGTACACTTGCTTTATTGCTTCTGTATGATATTTTGGACTGGGCCCTGCGACTATGCCAAGCAGATTATGTTATTGGCACGTGAGTTGTCTGTGCAGCACATGAGTTGTCCGTGCGGATCCACATATTGATATTATTGGCACGTGAGTTATCCGTGCAGCACCATATATTGATATTATTGACACGTGTGTTGTTCGTGTCGCACGTGAGTTGTTCGTGCAGATTCTATTGTTAGCACGTGAGTTGTCCGTGCAGTGTGTGAAACTTGTATTTTCTTGATCATTTATCTGATTTACTTGTTTCCTTTCCCCTACATGACATAATACTATTGAGAAGGGTAGTTGAGAACCAGTTCACATGCACACACGAATATTCGTATCACGAAGCCTTATAAGCTAGCTTTAAATCTCATATTATGTTAATCAAAAAGGGTAGAATTGTACTGATTCAACTAGTGACTTCAACAAATTGATCTTCTCTTACCTTGCCCTGTTTATTTGTGATACTTATTGAGTTGGGTTGTACTCACACTACACCCTGCACCTCGTGTGCAGATTCAAGCATTTCCAGGCACGGCGGTGGTTGATCGTGGAGTCTACCTATTCGGAGATCATCGAGGTAGATGCTTGGCGTCCACAGACCTTGATCCTCTTTTCCCTATCTTTCAGTTCTATGTATTTTGTCTTACTTTCCAAAAGTGTACCTGACTATGTCGTTCTATATATAGATGCTCATGTACTCCATAAAACCCAAATCTTTTGGGAGGATTCTTGTATTGATTTTGAGGTTCATATCCAGTAATTGTGAAATTCTTAATTATCTAAACTTACTTCCGCATATTTGAGTTTTAAAAGTGTTAGGTGAGATGTCGGTTCTCCTAGTATTATGATAGGCACCATCACAACAGGTCGAGTTTTGGGTCATGACAAGTTAGTATCAGAACTCGGATTGGGGTTCCGGGAGTTGGAGTAGGTACGTGGTGTCATTTATGACTTGTGTACAAATTGTGAGGTCCATCGGACGTGATTTGATAGGTTTTGGCGTCGTTTGTAGAAGTTGGAATTTCCTTACTTTCAATAGGCTTGAATTGGGGTACGATTTATGTTTTGATATTGTTTGATGTGATTTGAGGGCTCGACTAAGTTTGTATTGTGCTTTAGGACTTGTTGGTATAATTGGTTGAGGTCCTGGGGGCCTCAGGTGGAGTTCGGATGGTTAACGTATCAAATTTAGAATTTGAAAGACTACTGAAGTTCATCAGGTCTGGTGCGATCTTACCTGCAGATTTTTTATCGCAGGTGCGAGCTTGCAGAAGTGAGCAGTGAGTTGCAGAAGTGGCCTAGAAAGAAAGGGGCAGTGGTCGCAGGTGCGAGGTCCTTTTTCGCACCTGTTTGGACACAGATGTGGCGCCTTGGGCGCAGAAGCGGAGTTTGGCCAGTTGGGGGAGTTGCGCAGGTGCGAAGGGAATTTCCGTACCTCTGAGTTTGCAGATGCGGAGGACGTATCGCAGAAGCAAAGGGGCTTGGGCAGGTCCGCAAAAGCGAAGGAATGTCCGCAAAAGCGGAACCGCAGGTGCGGTTAATTTATCCGCAGAAGCGAAAAGTCTACGTAGTGTATTAAAAATGAGGGTTCTGAGATTTTCTTCATTTTTTATCATTCTAACTCGGTCTAAGGTGATTTTTGAGAGGATTTTCGATGGATTTCTTGAGGTAAGTCAATTGTGGTTTAATTTGCTCAATAATTATGTTTCCCCATTGGTTTTCCCACCTAAATTGTGTGGTTTTAAGGTGTAATTTGGGGCTTTGAGGCTAGAGATTTGGAGAGTTAAGTTTGGGATTTGGGTGTCGATTTGGTGTTAGATTTTAATAAATTTGGTATGGTTAGACTCGTGGTTTAATGGGCTTCCGAATTTTGTGACTTTTATCGGAATTCGAGACGTGGGCCCGGGGGCGGCTTTAGAGTGACTTTTGACTTTTGATTAAGAACTTAGTATTTTCTTATGGAATTGATTCCTTTAGCTCGTGTTGATTGTATCGAATTGTTTATGGCTAGATTCGAGTCGCTCAGAGGCCGATTCACGAGGCAAGGGCTTGCTAGTGGAGTGATTCGAGTTTCTTGAGGTAAGTATCGTATTTAGACTTGGTTGAGGCACCAGTTGCCTGATATGTTGTGTTAGCCACGTGCTTTTAGGGTGCGCACATGTGTGGGGATGATCCCATATGCAGGCACCGGGGTTGTGTATTCATGTTTGGGTTGTGCTCGGGCTCTTATTAGCCCAAAAATGACTGTTAAGCTTTGATTTTCGATATCTAACATGTGGCAACAGTTTATGTGATCTAATTAAGCCATGATGTTCTACTTAGAGGTTTAAATCCCTGAATGAACTTGATAAATGCTTTTCATTGATAAAATTTCCAGATTTTGCTACGATAGCACACTTTTCACATGACTACACTTTAGCATGTTATTTATACCAGTCCAGGGTTAGGAGAATCTCATTTTATTCATTATATACATGTACACTTGCTTTATTGCTTCTGTACGATATTTTGGACTGGGCCCTGCGACTATACCGGGCGGATTATGTTATTGGCACGTGAGTTGTCCGTGCGGATCCACATATAGATATTATTGGCATGTAAGTTGTTCGTGCAGCACGTGAGTTGTCCGTGCGGATCCATATATTGATATTATTGACACGTGATTTGTCTATGTCGCACGTGAGTTGTCTGTGCAGATTCTATTGTTAGCACGTGAGTTATCCGTGCATCACGTGAGTAGTCCATGCAGTGTGTGAAACTTATATTTTCTTGATCATTTATCTGATTTACTTGTTTTCTTTCCCCCTACATGCCATAATACTATTAAGCAGGGTAGTTGAGAACTAGTGCACATGTACACACGGATATTCGTATCACGAAGCCTTATGGGCTAGTTTTAAATCTCATATTATGTTAATCAAAAAGGGTAGAATTGTACTGATTCAACTAGTGACTTCAAAAAATTTAGCTTCTCATACCTTGCCCTATTTATTTGCGATACTTATTGAGTTGGTTGTACTCACACTACACCGTGCACCTCGTGTGCAGATTCAGGCATTTCCAGGCACGGCGATTGTTGATCGTGGAGTCTACCTGTTCGGAGATCATCGAGGTAGCTACTTGGCGTCCGCAGACCTTGATCCTCCTTTCCCTATCTTTTAGTTTTATGTATTTTGTCTTACTTTCCATATAGTGTACCAGACTACGTCGTTATATATATATATGCTCATTGTCACGACCCAAACCGATGGGCCATGACGGAAACCCGGTACCTTACTCAACCGAGTACCAACATAACGTATCTTTTCATGTCATACTATCATAGATAACTGAGCCGGAAGGCTGCCGTGAGATAAGTAGAATACAACATGTGATACCAACTTATACAAAAGACATACGGGCCTATAAGACCAAAATAACCACTCGTATACTGAACATAGGCCGACAAGGCCATATAATCTTTTACATACATGACATCTATCTACAAGCCTCTAAGAATACATAATTTTCATAAAGGTTGGGATATAGTCCTGCCATACCCAATAATACATGTCTAAATCTTACTAACCAAACAAGCAACTCTGAAGCAAATGGAGCATACCAACATCTGTCGTTGAGCTGATAGCCTACTTGGAGGGCTCTCGACCTGTCTATCAGGACCTGCGGGCATGAAACGCAGCATCCCCAGGCAAAAAGGACGTCAGTACGAGTAATGTATCGAGTATGTAAGGCACATAAATAAGTACATAATAGACATGGAAGAAATATAGAGTAAATGACTCAACTTGTAAGTCTGGATAACTCTATAAATCATGAAATAATTATAGTGTCATGCATATGCATATGAATGGCATGTCGTGCATAGGTACATGTTTCATAACATCATCAGGCCTCTGAGGGCATCCCATCATATCATCTCGGTCATTGTGGGTAAAATCATCAACGTATACCAACTGATCAGGTAGTGGTGCGCATATAACGCCATAACCTTTTCCATATCCCATATACATATATATACGCATATATAACGCCATCTGGTCATGGGTCAATGTGCATGTATAAATGCATGAAATGCATATGAAATACGTTAATAAAATCTCTCGGTACGTCATAGGACCATTATGCCTCTGATTAATATCATGAAATAAACTTTACCAACTTACGTATTTTTGAGACCCATGAATAGATGATAAAATAATATGACACATGGGAAAACAAGAACATAAGCATCTCTAGTATTTCTATGAATAGAGCCATTTATGGAATTTCTGCATCTGCTCGTTTCGTTCGTATCGTATAGATCATGCCAAAAAGAAAGAAGGGATAGCCTTAACATACCTGAGCCGATTCTCTTGACAATCCCTCTAACACACGTCAATTGCGACAACACGTAATCGGCGGATCGAAGTAGGAAAAAATCCGTATCCTCTAATCTCTCAATTAATAGGAATATCTAGGCAAAAATATCTTCAATAACATAGTATTGCCAACCAAAAGTATGACACAAGATTCTGAAATGAAATTCTTCTTTAAAAGTAGGGAAACGATACTTTTGGAAATCCCTCTAATGTCTTTAACACTAAAGTATTAGTAGCTAGCTCTTTTGGATAATGAATGAAACAGTAGCAATTGGTTAGGAGAGCTTGTATAGTTATATAACAAAAAGAGACTTATCTTAGTGGGTGATGACTTAGCCAAGAACCCCTCAAATATGTGCCACCTTTCTTCATATCATATGAGTCACTTGGTGACTTTATTAATCATTCCATGGGCTTCCAGGTGGGGGCCTTTGTCCCCACTTATTAATTATCCACAAATCCTTAATTATATGGTTAATCTCCCATTAAATCAATAATTAACTAATTACCCACATAATTAAGAATTATCTCAAATTACTTAGAATACTACTCCCTTTTAACACACCTTATACACCTTACTATCATGGTCATGGGGTACCTTGTATGGTACTAGTCCATAAATACCGGGTATTTTAGCTCGGGCCATATTTTATTCCAAAATGTCAAACTTTGATGAAATTCATTTTCTTCGATTTGCTTACCCTCTCACCTTCACGAATTTACTCATCACTCGTTTGAAATAGCATAATGCTTATAATCTCAAAATAATCTCATTCCCGAACTTACGTCGATTAACTTACGACAAAACTTTAACATACGAAAATGCGAGATTAACATCTCATTTCTGAGCTTCCATCAATTTATTTATGGAGTACTTTCACGTACGAAAACATGGGGTGTAACATCATTCTCCCATTTGGAACATTCGTCCTCGAATGTTGACTGATGCACTTATTATTTTCATGACTTATGCCTTCCAAATACTTTAGTACTCTCCTTGCCATCTAGGCAACTGTTCTGTGAATAATTCCAAAGGCCAGGGCATTCCCCCCTTTAGGCCTTTTTCTCTCACCATGACTTGTGGTCGGAATCCTTCCAATCTCGTAACTGTTGCTACCTTCTGTCATGCAGCCTGTACGACTTCTTCCTATTATGTGAGCCTATGCGACTCTTCCCTCCTCTTTCCTCCAGCTTTTAGCCAATCTCCAGGCCTCACTTTGTGAACATATACTAAATTATGTCAAGCTGTCCCTCTGAGCGTCATTAGCTTTACTATATCTAAGTAGGCCATACTATACCATAACTCTTACTTCGATTTATCGTTATTGAGGTTTGCTACCAACTCCAGGTTACTCTCGTTGCTTATCCTAAAGACTGATGGCCTAATCTCATCTCATACTTTGTAACTTTTATCCATCCCTTTTTGATTCACCTCAATATTAATCTACAATCTACCACTGATAACTTGAGCTCTTATGTAATACGGCCGCTAAGGCTCACATCTTATCGGGGAATATCTGAAATGATTAGACGGATCCACCTGGGGGCGATACCATGCTTCCATAACCGTATTTCATAGTATCCCAATGTGATTCACCTTACGTGGGTATTTTAATCCCGTACAATTCGTGAAATCCTCTTCAAGTCATTACTCAATCGAAGGCCCAAACGTCATTCTTTATCCATCATAATTACACCCTCATTCTATTACCAGGGCAGCATTCCATCTCGTTTAAATGCTATTAGTCTTAGACTCCTTTGAGTTCATTCGGGCTATACTGAGCTTTCTATAACTTAGAGAAACCATCATCTTTCTTATTTTCATGAGCTTAATCCCGAGGACTTATCCATTCTTATCACCTTCTGACTCGCCCTTTCTTATCCTTACTCCTGTCCTCCTAAAGCCTTGTCGATTTACCATACTTTAGCTTGTGACCTACACATATCTATTTATACTACTCGCAACCTTCCTTCAACTTGCTTGCACCATAGATTTCCTTGTGTCATTATGAAACATCAAGCGAGATACTGTATCGTTTCTAACTCTTCTTTACTCTTTTTACTAGACTTCTCGATACCTAGAAATCATAGGTTGGAAGATATGCCACTGATAATGCCGCTATCCTCCCTGAATACTGAATCCCAATGCTTCTAGACCTCAATCTGAAGTATGGATTATTCATAATCTTCTGCACCTGAGTATCTCGCATGTTGTTCACCTTTACCTTACTTTCCTTAAAATCTTACATCGTATATTCTATCTTTTTCATGACCTTCCTTCCACATAGGTATAATTCACATCCATAAGTTGAAACTTTATTATAATACTTGCATCTCTGGTGTATATACAATTCGGTGGGAGCTTCATACTGAGGCTGGTACTCTTCTAACTGGCCTTATCATAGAGCCATTACAGAATATAGCTAATGTACTATCTTTCTTGTACCTCTGATATTAAGAGTGATCCTGCAATGTTCTCAACCACGATTTCTATAATTTTCTGGGTCCAATAATCAGACTCCTGATTTACTTGGTTGATGTAACTCTTTTAGTTTCCTCTTCCTTCTGATCAACCTTTATGTAGGCTTAAGTTATCTTCTGATCTGCAGCTTTTGGTATTAGTTATTACTTTAGTCTTTCATGGGCGTTATGGAATATCCATGATACAATCTCCTAACAATTCAATCCTTTATCTATGCGCTGGACTCAATTCTTTCC
Organism: Nicotiana tabacum; assembly: GCF_000715075.1. Lineage (NCBI taxonomy): Eukaryota > Viridiplantae > Streptophyta > Magnoliopsida > Solanales > Solanaceae > Nicotiana > Nicotiana tabacum. The sequence continues at coordinate 73,705,779 of NC_134091.1, read as the reverse complement.
TTTAACTTATACCGGAGTCTTCTATGTCTGTATGAATGACAACATATATGGTGCATGGATATCACTCTGAAGTCTTAAGTGCATAATCCCTTTTGTTCCCTCTGAGCTTCCTTTAAACGTAAGCTATTACTTTTCCTGGTCTTTCTGCCCCTCTTTTGTGTGTATACTTAGCTTATCTTAGTTCTCACGCATGCCGGAATTTTTGTGCAACTCACATGGTCTCGAATATTACTTTTGATTTTTTTTCTTCCCGTTCCTTAGCCACGGTAGGTGCCACTTTCTCATGGAGTACATATAACGTTGTTGTGAGACTGTTGTTATAAGATCACTTCCTCTTTAGGTAACTGAGCTTAGGTCGAAGCCTTCTTCCTTACTTCCTCATCTAGTTTTTCATTGTAGTACTTAGGGAGGACCCTCTAATTCTTGCAAAGATGTGAGCTTATTACGGACCTTTTGATGTCCTTCCTTGCTTATAATTATTCGTAGTTACTTACCTCCATGCCCTTGTGCTTGTAGGGTTGCTTTTGCACTGATATTTTGACTGTCTTCCTAGTGGCACTCTCTTTTATTCCCGTAACATTCATACGATACCTTTAACTATCCCGACTCCTATCTGAATATATTTCGAGTAATACAATGACAATACTGCGAGGCTCAATTTACTATATTTGGTTTTACTATGTTTATCTTACACGATCTGCTGATTCGTCTGCAACCTCCTGTCTAGCCATAACTAGGCTCTTCTTGAATCAACTGCTAACTACTCGTTGGCCCATTCTCATATGAATATTCCGCGTAATCTCCCTTGGGTTATTTCCTTTATCTAACTTACCTCTTGCACTAGCTCCTTATTTATCAATAACATTTAGGGCAGGAACCCTTACTTCCTTTCCTTGATGTCGTGCTTGCATAATATTCTGGAATTGTAGCATGTCTGTAGGATTTGGATAAGTGCAATCTCACTCCTTTTCTCATTTTTTTATCGCATTCTTTTACAATTTCATAGTTACTAGAACCGCTTAATTCTAATTTAATGCCACATCACTCCATATTCCCCTCTTTAGGAAAGTACTAAGATTTAGCGCTATGATGATCTACGTATAGATGTTTTACCTCTTTGGCATCTTTTCACATCATCGATGACTCTTACCCGCCGTACGATAATCCTTCTGCACTAAGGATAACAAAATTCCTTACTCATGAGGGTGACACTTAGTGTAACTGGCACACTTAGTACTTTAAGCTTAACTTTGCTCACATTGCTTGCTTTAGGAAAGCGTCTTCCTGAATAACCTTTAAGGGTTATTCTTCTGTCGTCCATTCTATTATAGCCGAAACACAATCTTTGAATTTCTCATGATGCCGACAATTATCAAATCACTCAGTCCCTAATCCATGTTTAGTTTATCTTGATCACCAGCCTATACTAATTTCTATTACTCTGAGGTCTAACTCTCCCTTCTGGTAGTCACGTTGGAGTCACGAACTTGTTTCTCGAAATGAGGATATGACTTTATGGCCTATATTCTTTTGTTGTCTCAAGGCCTGTCACCTCTCGTATTTTCCTTCACTTGACTATAGACTTTGTAATAATGTCATCTTTTTGATCCACCGTTGTCATCCATGTATCACATCTTACTCATATTGCTTCATTATCTCTCTTCTTATTTCCCTGCTAATATTTCTGTCTATCACTTTTTTCTGAAAACTTCGACAAAATATGCTTTCGGTTTTAGCTCCCCTTGCTTCATTCATTGTCTCTTCGGGTTGCCCAGCACTCTCACTCTACTAGGGACGGGAGCCATACTAAGATAATATTTATTCCTTTCAGGATTCTAGTGCCTGTCCTTGGACATTCTAGTATTCATATCTAGTTATACTATCCTAGAGTGCACCATCTAGGTATCTCACAAGGAGATCTATTAGCACATTTGCAATATCCTTCGGAAATATCAACTAACGCAAACAATTCATCCGTCATTTTGGGTCACTCTAACCCCAGCAGGATCCTAATATCCGTCCTTCTCTTATACTACTTATGTTAGCCCCCATAGGGCACAACTGATATTGGTGTGGCCGATTGTACATACCTCTGTTACCGTTGAAGGTAACTCAAAATGCTTACATTGATCTACCTGAGTGGGAAACACTGATAATCTTTATTAACTGGGTGCCTCGTACCCTTCTTCACCTTGCTTCTTTTACTTGTTGAAACTTATATCTAGCTTCTGAATCTCTTATTCCTTTTTTTACCGTAAGAGTGGATAGATATTCTTGCCTTAGGGATCCTTATTAAGAAGCTTGCACGTCTTAGTATCCTCATGTTCTGCAGGAGACCTTACATTCATCATAAGCATGATGCAAAATCGAGTTCCTTTGACTCAATTCTTCCACAGCCACATTCAATCCCTTACCAAACGTCTTTCTAGATGTAGGCATTGTCGTATTATGAATAAGATAGAATTTAGGAAATTGAGTTCTTACAACTGAGCTCTACCACACGATCTATAGTAAGAAAAAAGAGTGACAGTTCTAAATGCCCTGTAGCCTCCTGCTTATAAGTGTGGTGCACGACACACCCATAAATAAGACTCTACTAGACACAGCTTGTAGACTCCCTAGGACAGAACTGCTCTGATACTACTTTTGTCACGACCCAAACTGATGGGCCGCAACGGGCACCTGGTACCTTACTCAACCGAGTACCAACATAACATATCTTTTCATGTCATACTATTATAGATAACTGAGTCGGAAGGCTGCCATGAGATAAGTAGAATACAACATGTGATACCAACTTATACATAAGACATACGAGCCTATAAGACCAAAATAAACACTCGTATACTGAACATAGGCCGACAAGGCAATACAATCTTTTACGTCAATGACATATGTCTACAAGCCTCTAAGAATACATAATTTTCATAAAGGTCGGGACATAGTCGCGCCATACCCAATAATACACGTCTAAATCATACTAACCAAACAAGCAACTCCGAAGCAAATGGAGCGCACCAACATCTTCCGCTGAGCTGATAGCCTACTTGGAGGGCCCTCGACCTGTCTATCGGGACCTTCGGGCATGAAACACAGCGTCCCCAGGCAAAAGGGACGTCAGTACGAGTAATGTACCAAGTATGTAAGGCAGATAAATAAGTACATAACAGACATGGAAGAAATATAGAGTAAATGACTCAACCTGTAAGTCTGGATAACTCTATAAATCATGAAATAATTATAGTGTCATGCATATGCGTATGAATGTCATGTCATGCATAGGTACATGTTTCATAACATCATCAGGCCTCTGAGGGCATCCGTATCTCTAGTATTTCTATGAATAGAGTCATTTTTGGAATTTGTGCATCTGCTCATTTCGTTCGTGTCGTATAGATCATGACAAAAAGAAAGAAGGGATAGCCTTAACATACCTGAGTCGATTCTCTTGACAATCCCTCTAACACACGTCAATTGCGACAACACGTAATAGGCGGATCGAAGTAGGGAAAAATCTGCATCCTACAATCTCTCAATTGATAGGAATATCTAGGCAAAAATATCTTCAATAACACAGTATTGCCAACCAAAAGTATGACACAAGATTCTGAAATGAAATTCTTCTTTAAAAGCAGGGAAACAATACTTTTGGAAATCCCTCTAATGTCTTTAACACTAAAGTATTAGCAGCTAGCTCTTTTGGATAATGAATGAAATAGTAGCAATTGGTTAGGAGAGCTTGTATTGTTATATAACAAAAAGCGACTTATCTTAGTGGGTGATGACTTAGCCAGGAATCCCTCAAATATGTGCCACCTTTCTTCATATCATATGAGTCACTTGGTGACTTTATTAATCATTTCATGGGCTGCCACGTGGGGGGCTTTGTCCCCACTTATTAATTATCCATAAATCCTTAATTACATGGTTAATCTCCCTTTAAACCAATAATTAACCAATTACCCACATAATTAAGAATTATCTCAAATTACTTAGAATACTACTCCTTTTTAACACACCTTATACACCTTACTATCATGGTCATGGGGTACCTTGTATGGTACTAGTCCATAAATATCGGGTATTTTAGCTCGGGCAATATTTTATCCCAAAATGTCAAACTTCGACGAAATTCATTTTCTTCGATTTGCTTACCCTCTCACCTTCACGAATTTACTCATCACTCGTTTGAAATAGCATAATGCTTATAATCTCAAAATAATCTCATTCTCGAACTTACATCGATTAACTTACAATAAAACTTTAACATACAAAAATGCGGAATGTAACATCTCATTTCGGAGCTTCCATCAATTTATTTATAGCGTACTTTCACGTACGAAAACATGGGGTGTAACACTCATGTACTCCGTGACACCCAAATCTTTTAGGAGGATTCTTGTATTGATTTTGAGGTTCATATCCAGTATTTGTGAAATTCTTAATTATATAAACTTACTTCCGCATATTTGAGTTTTAAAAGTGTTGGTATGGGTGAGATGTCCGTTTTCCTAGTATTATGATAGGCGCCATCACGACAGGTCGAGTTTTGGGTCCTGACACGAGGTGCGGCCCGAGTTTGATATTTTGGTTGACTTTGGGCTATTGATTAAAGATTCAACCTTTATCGATTGAGTTTGTTTCCTTTGGCATTATTTGATGTTCTTGATTTGCGTTTTGCTAGTTTCGAGCCGTTCGGAGATCGGTACGCGCGGGATGGAGTTTCTAGAGTATCATTTGGCTTTCTCGGCATTGGATTCGACTTGTTCAAGGTAAGTAAAACTTCTAAACTTGGTGCTGAGGGTATGAATCCTTGAATATACATGTTATGTCTTGGTGTTGAGGTGACGCACATGCTAGGTGATGGACGTGTGGCTGTGCATCGTGTGAATTATGACTCGATTGATATGTGGTACTGTGTGGTGACCTAATCTTGTTTCTATCCATGAAATTTCTACATGCTAGAGTAATTGAGCTGTGATCCATGTTAGAAACCATGTTTAGGCTATATGCTGATTCTGTTGGGACCCACTGAGGTCATATCTGCTCTGTTGAGTTATTTTCTTAAATCGCAATTACATACTCAGTCATATTCATTCATTTGCATATCATATCTCAGTCTCTGTTATCATTTTTTGTTACATCATGTATCATTGTTTGGGCTGATTGCATGAGATTTATGAGCCCGAGAGACTAGAGAGATTGATGACTGAGTTGAGGCCGAGGGCTTGATTGTGAGTGATATTTATTAGATCGGGTTGCACACCGCAGTAGGTTTTATTGATTCATGATGGGATCAGGCTGCACGCCGCAGCAGATCATGTTGGCTTATATTACCGCTTGGGCAGGATCCGCCCCTCCGGAATCTAACATACCAGCAGTGAGCGCAGGTACTGAATGCCGAGTATCGAGTCCGAGTGATTGAGTGTACCGAGTGATTGAGAGTACCGAGTGATTGAGTGTGATATAGTGAGATTGAGTACTCTGAGAGTGTGAGTACATGAGTTTATCACTGTGGTGCATTACATTTGACATGCATACTTGGCATGTAGGCATAGAGATGCATTTCCTCATGTTATACGGTATTGTGACATTCATGAATTCTCATACACATTGACATGTAGACATAGAGATGTACTTTCCTCATGCAATTTTATAATGGAACATCTTATCTGTTGTTGAATGTTTTTGGGAAAAATCACAGTTTTCTGACATACTCACATTTTGGTGATTTTGGTGAAAGATTTGGGTTTTACTGTTATACCTAAAAAGCATGCCTATTTTTTGTAACTATGAACGAGTTGAGCATCATATCTTTGAGTTTTACTTGTACTGTTTTCATTATATTGTTATGAGTTGTTCTTGGATGTTGGTGTTGGGCTCTGACCATTGTCCAAGATCGTCACTACTTTCAACCTAAGTTAGGTTTGTTACTTATTGAGTACATGGGGTCGGTTGTACTCATACTATATATCTGCACCTTACGTGCAGATTTTGGAGCTAATATTGTTGTGTATGGTGGGAGTTGGCTTTGAAGATGAACCTACGTTGTGGTTGTAGCTGCCTCTTATTCATGGTAGCTTTAGATTAATAAAAATAATTTGTTTATGTACATTTCAAACAGATGATGTATTTATTTTATACTAGCTTTGTAAACTCTAAATCTTAGAAGCTCATGATTTGCACTACCAATCCTTGGGAATTCTTTGTATAAAAATAAATTCAGTTATATTATCACGACCCAAAATCCAACTAGTCGTGATGGCACCTAACTCAACCCACTAGGTAAGCCAGTTAGCAACAATCGACTCAAACAAGATTTACAAAGAAAATAAATGATGAAATAATTGAACTTTTATACAAAAATTCCAAGGATTTGGTAGTACAAATCATGAGCTTCTAAGACTTAAAGTTTACAAAGCTGATATGAAATAAATACATCATATGTTCGAAACATACATAAACAGATTTATAAATCTAAAGCTACCAACAATAAGAGGCAGCTATAATCGGAACGCATGTACATCTTCAGTGCCATCTCCCTCCATACACAACAACATTAGCTCCAAAATCTATACCCAAGGTGCAGAAATATAGTATGAGTACAACCAACCCCATGTACTAAATAAGTAACAAACCTAACCTTAGGCTGAAAATAGTGATGGGCTTGGACAACGGTCAGAGTCCAACACCAATAGCCAAGAACAACTAGTAACAATATAATGAAAACAGTACAAGTAATACTCAAAGATATGATGCTCAGCTAGTTCATAGTTACAGAAAATAGGCATGCTTTTAAGGTATAACAGTAAAACCCAAATCTTTCACCGAAGTCACCAAGAATATGAGTATGTCAAAAAACTGTGATTTTTTCCAAAAACATTCAACAACAGATAAGATGTTTCATTATCAGATAGCATGAGGAAAGTAACTATGAACGATACCGGCATCTCTATGTTCATGTGAAGCAATGGATATCACAATACTGTTTAGCATAAGGAAATGCATCTCTATGCCTATATGCCAAGTATGCATGTCAAATGTAATGCACCACAGTGATAAACTCATGTGCTCATGCTCTTAGAGTCTTCAACCTCACTCAGCACACTCAATCACTCAGCACCTCCCAATCACTCAACACTCACAATCACTCGGCACTCGTACTCGGCACTCGCACTCGGCACTCACTACACGCGCTCACTGCTCGTATGTCAGACTCTGGAGAGGCGGATCCTGCCCAAGCGCTAATATAAGCCAACATGGCATGTTGCGGCATGCAGCTCGATCCCATCATGAATCAATAAAGCTTGTCGCGGTGTGCAGCCCGATCCAATAAATATCACTCACAATCAGGCCCTTGGCATCACTAAGTCATCAATCTCTCCAGTCTCTCGGGCTCATAAAGCTCATGTCAATCAGCCCAAACAATGATACATGATGTAACAATAAATGATAACAGAGACTGAGATATGATATGAAAATGATGAATGTGACTGAGTATATAACTGCAATTTAAGCAAATAACTCAACAGCAGAAATGACCTTAATGGGTCCCAACAGGATAAGCATATAGCCTAAACATGATTTCAAACATGGATCATAGTTTAATTACTCTAGCATGTAGAAATTTCATGGATAGAAACCATATTAGGTAACTACACAGTACCACAGAATCAACCGAGTCATAATTCATGCGGTGCACGCCCACATGCCCGTCACCTAGCATGTGCATCACCTCAACACCAAACACATAACATGTATATTCAGGGGTTCATACCCCTAGCACCAAGTTTAGAAGTGTTACTTACCTCGTACAAGCCAAATCCAACATCGAACAAGCCAAACAATACTCTAGAAACGCCATCTCGCACGTACCAAACTCCGAACGGCTCAAAACTAGCCAAAAGCAATTCAAGAATATCAAGTAACTCCAAAGGAAACAAACCCAATCGATAAAGGTTGAATCTTTAATCAAAAGCCAAAAGTCAACCAAAAGGTCAAACTCGGGCCCGCACCTCAAAACCCGACGAAACTCACAAAATCCGATAACCCATTCAATTACGAGTCCAATTGTACTAGTTTCACTCAAATCCGACTCCCAATCGATGTTCAAAACGCAAAAATGCACTTTATGAAATTTTAGACAAAAACCCTTAAATTTCACTTTGAAATCATCAATCAAATGCCAAACCCGAAGATGGATTCATGAAATATAATCAAAACCGAATATAGAACACTTACCCCAATCCATGTGATGAAAAGTGCCTCCAAAATCGCCCAAATCCGAGCTCCCTAACTCAAAATATGACCAAATGAACAAACCCTCAATATTATATGTTTCTGCCCAGTTGTTTTGTCTTGTTTCTTATTCTAAACGATTCCAAAACTCACTTTTGATGCTTACAATGGATTCCTTATGAAATTCCAGTAAAGTTAGGCTTTTGAATCACTGTATTTGACCTTATAATGAAGAAGATATGTTGGTTTCAATATTTGAAAATAGTGCAGATTTTTAAATACGAATTCAATAGCAATTGCGTAATTAATCTGATAAAAATCTTGCAACCCAATTCTTAGAAAAATGACCATAAATTCCTCATATGAAGTCGAAACTTGATGATTCCAGTTGCTATGGTTCCAAAATTATAATACGGATCTAATGCTTCAATCAAAACAGAAATTGGAGCTCATTTGCTTAATGTGGTATCATTTATCTGAAACATCAAAAACGAGCGCAACACAACCCAAACCTATCTGAAACTTACCTGAACCCCTCGGAACACTGTTCGAACATACCAACAAGTCCCATAACATAACACGGATTTACTCGAGGCCTCAAATCACGCATAACAATATCAAAATCATGAATCACACCTCAAATCGAACTTAATGAACTTTGAATCTTTTAACTTCCAAAACTTGTGCCGAACCTTATCAAATCATCTCAGAATGAACTCAAACTTTTCACACAAGTCCCAAATGACATAACAAAGCTATTCCAATTCTTGAAACCACAATCCGAACCCAATATCATCAAAGTCAACTCATGGTCAAACTTATGAATATTCCAAACCTTCAAATTTTTAACTTTCGCCAAATAGTGCCAAAACCTTCTAGAAATATCCAAATGCAAATCCGGGCATACGCCTAAGTCTAAAATCACCATCCGGACCTAATGGAACCATCAAAACTCCAATATGAGGTCAAGTACTAAAAAGTCAAACTTGGTCAACTCTTCCAAGTTAAAGCTTCCTAGTTGAGAATCATTCTTCCAAATCAATTCTAAATAACCTAAAAATCAAAACTGACGATTCACACAAGTCATAATACATCATTTGATGCTGCTCAAGAATTCAAATAGCTGAACGAAATGCAAATGCTCAAAACGACTGGCTGGGTCGTTACATTCTCCCCCACTTAAACATATGTTCGTCCTCAAACGTGCCAAGAGTCGTTCCAAAGCCATCAAATCATCGTGTAACCTTACCATGAACATACCCGAGGGTGATCCCACGTTACCCCAATCCATGTAAGCCTGAGAACACATCATAACTGAAAATCATTACTTTAACTTAGTCCATAAGTCTTAGAACCCAATTTCCAACATCTGAAATTCCTTACAAGACCCGAATCTCACATCTACACACTGTATGAGTCTGAACAGGCTATATCAAGCCATAACCATAAACCAAGATGTAATCACATGATATACCACACAACTCGCATACTCGTATCAATAATTCCCGATCACAGTAGCTGCTCAAAATAAATTTGATACCGGTAGTAAACCTCATATCAAATAAAATCTCATTCAAAACCTTTGTACATTGCCGATGATGAAGGAAACGTGCAGAAACTCATAACCACTCACCAGATCCACAAGTTATGGAGCTCTCTCTCTCGTCCGACAAAAACCGAAGCTAACTTCCGATATTATTCTTCCAAACATACTGCAATCAAATCCGATAGTATCCATTCTAGGTCCAATGACCTTATCTCATCAAACACAACTACTCTATTGACATGCCACACCAATACAATCTAACGCCACAAACCGTGCAACCCGTGCACCAATAAGCAATAATTCAAATGTACTCAATCATAAAAAATGACTCAAATGAGAGAACCGTCCCGCAAGCTCAACAAGCACCACCACAACACAAAGATATGAACCCATCACACATAGTAGAACCAAGACACACGAATCTAACAGAAAGGATCATATCCCAACATAGCCACGCTGCAATACGTGACCCATCCAGACATCGGTCCATATGAAATACCTCAAGCCACAATGTTGAAAATCAACAACTACACGCAATTCGATACCAAGTACACGAAGCGCATGACCATAACCATGGAGAAGCGAATAACACAACATACCACAGTCCGAAAAGACCATAACCAAGGTGCAATCGACCATTCAACACCCCAATAACCATCTCGCTCAAATTCCGCTATAAGGCCCAAACAGAACCGCACCATGTGTGCATATAACCAACGAATCACCACCCCTCGTAGCATAGAAGAGTAACACATAGAACATATCAGAACATGAATAATCTCAACTCTAACCGAATGACTCACCCCTCCACACTAACAGTTTTGAGTCAACAAATCTGACCCGGTGTAGAATGCACATCCTCATTGGGCCTACCAATGGGTCCCCAAACCAACTCCGGTCATCCCCAAATGGATAAATGGCCCTCCAAAAGTCCACAATGACCTAACCATAGCACGTATTTCCATCTAGAAAACTTTGGCCACATCTTCACAGTCCGCAACCCCAAAACAATCTGCTTCTGAGAACTCCTAGTCTCCAAATCCATAGAACAAATGAATCACCATAGCCAATCCCAACTCCACCACTCGAATGACTAACACATCTCTTATACATAATTATCCCCATGAGAAATACTTCAATAATTCCTCCATGCCATATAGAAAAATCTGAACATCAGCAGTCGATCAACCAGGTGAGTACCGCAATACCAATGAAGTATCTGTAAGTCAAAACATAGTGTGCCTTCTGAAATGCGTACCCTTCTCAAGAACTACCAAGTAGTAATAGCATTCATCTAGTCCTCTGAAACCGTCCATGTTGTCTAAGAATTCATGACCTTCCCTTCAAAACTGAACTGTGACCTTGCACATGCAAATCTCAATCCCACACAACACATCGCATCTATCATGCCATCATATGAAAAGCACGAGAATCTCATAATCAACTCTGATTCACCAACAAAATACAAACCTGGTTAGTCAGAAACCTTCTGTTTTATCCCATCCAGGAGAAAATCACAATACGCAATATGCTCCTCACGTCGGTAGGAAATATCCATCTCAAACCGTAGTAGAACCATCGAGAACTCTTCGAAACCCATTTGCACATAACCAAGCCATCAGAACTGAATCTCTCTAACTCCACCAAGACACGCAGGTCGCCAAACCCAAGAGTATTGCCACAAAACACCTGTAGAGACTCACCATATCATAAGTACCAGAAGAACCGATCATATCCATTACCGTATTGATCCAACCTACTACCAAACTGTCCTATTTCTTCGAGTTCCTTCTGAATTACCCTCAAGTTGACACTTCTCCTTGCCAGAACACCACGATCCTTACCCAAACCTCACCACCAGAGATCCTAGCATAAAACCACACCGCCCTAAGGCCCATAAGCCGATGTATTCTCTCTTAAGCACCCCAAAAGTACCACAACCTAGACACCCACTCTGAAGAGTCCTTCTGTGAATCTAAAGTCGTTTTATTCACCTTCCTGATACTAAAATGTAGAATCCATAATGATATAGAAATACCGCAAGTCCCGACACCATCCGATGCAAATATTAGATTCTAGCCATATACAAGTCCGGAAAATTCTCAATTGCCACATATAAATCTTGAATCCATTAGAACCTTCTCGAGATTCATCCACTTTGCTCAAATCTCAATTGCACCAACCAAACGGGCCGAACGACCTGTGCCCCATTAGCACGACAATACCCCAAGAAGTAATCCACACCTCTAAAGCAACTAAGTGAATCCTTTTCTTGGTACATTACATATATCACGAACAACAACCCTAGACCATTTCCAAGACTCCCATATATCCATAAGGTGTAATACATCATGCATCCAGAAATTCCTTACTCAAGTCATCCTCAAAACCAACCTCTACAAGTCATTGATCTACAAGTATGCCTCAGACCGAAACCAATATAACATGTAACCATGCAATCAAATCGTCAATAGCAGACTCTCCCACTTGGCTCAAGCCATAGAATAAAACATACAATAACTCACAATGCCCCTACTCTATTACGGCCATAATCCCGCAATGAGATTTAACTAAATCCTTCACAAGCTCTTGCAACACAACCCATGAAAATACTTCAAACCATCCGCTAATCCCGCATGCATCCTCGTGACAGTCATGTCAACTTTCTCAACCAATCCAAACTCAAATCGCAGCACATATAACCCAATGGTAGAAAAGAAACCCTCCACACAACATCATAAGGATCACACATCCGTAGATTATCCCGCAGGAGATAACCCACCTACTTAGCCTCAAATTGGCATCTCTCTATACCCTTCCACAACCACAACTATTACGCAATCACTTAATCTTCCTGAGTCTGAAGTCATCAACAAGACATGAAAATCTACTTCATTCCACAAATGAAAAAACATGAATCAATCTCTCAAAAACCTTCATAACTCAAGACTGTATGACACATCCACAAAAATCGAGCATCCAATAGTCCTTTTCATATCTCAAGCAAACTCTTCCAGTCACATTCAAACAATCTGAACACATCCCGCAGTCACATCTTACTCATCATATAGCCATCCAACCACTCACCGAGCCACCAGTCCCACTCATAGGGACACCACTAGACATAGAAGTCCAAAAGAACATGCTCACAAAACTGAAACTACCAAGCCTAAGCTCTGGTCCAAACCGGGACTCAGGTCCTCCAAACTGGCCTATCACCAAAATAAATCTCGCACCTTATCCATGGAATTCCATAATCTGTCGATGTACAGCTTATACCAAGCGCTCACATACGCATACGAGTGAGTGGAAAGAATTCAAAGAGATATGCTTCAAGCTGAATCAATGTCGCACGATAAGGAAAGAAAGATGGGAAGTTTATCTTAAATGCCTTGTAGCCTCTCGAAGATAGGCATGAACGTCATCATACCGATCCGCAAGATTCTACTAGACAGTTGCTCATAACTCATAGAACCTATGAACCTAGAGCTATGATGTCAACTTGTCACGATCCAAAATTCAACTAGTTATTTTATTATCAGATAGCATGAGGAAAGTATACACATATGCCTACATGTCAATGTACATGTGAAGCCATGGATGTCACAATACCATTTAGCATGAGAAAATACATCTCTATACCTATATACCAAGTATGCATGTCAAATGTAATGCACCACATTGATAAACTCATGTTCTCATGCTCTCGGAGTACACACTCAATCACATAGCACCTCCCAATCACTCAACACTCTCAATCACTCAGCACTTCCCAATCACTCAACACTCTCAATTACCCGGCACTCGCACTCGGTACATGCGCTCACTGCTGGTATGTCAAACTCCGGAGGGGCGGATCCTGCCCAAGCGCTAATATAAGCCAACATGTCATGTTGCGGCGTGCTGCCCGATTCCATCATGAATCAATAAAGTCTGATGCGACGTGTAGCCCGATCACATAAATATCACTCACAAACAGGCCCTCGGCCTCACTCAGTCATCATTCTATCCAGTCTCTCGGGCTAACAAATCTAATGCTAATCAGCCCAAACAATGATACATGATGTAACAATAATTGATGACAGTGACTGAGATATGATATATAAATGATGAATGTGACTGAGTATATAACTGCAATATAAGCAAATAACTCAACAGTAGAAATGACCTCAATGGGTCCCAATAGGATAAGCATATAGCCTAAACATGGTTTCTAACATGGATCACAATTCAATTACTCTAACACGTAGAAATTTCATGGATAGAAACAAGATTAGGTAACTACACAGTACCACAGAATCAACCGAGCCATAATTCACACGGTACATGCCCACACGCCCGTCACCTAACATGTGCATCACCTCAACACCAAACACATAACACGTATATTCAGGGGTTCATACCCTCAGCACCAAGGTTAGAAGTGTTACTTACTTCGAACAAGTTAAATCCAATACTGAGCAAGCCAAATAATACTCTAGAAATGTCATCCCGCGTGTACCGACCTCCGAACGGATCAAAACTAGCCAAAAGCAACTCAAGAACATCAAGTAATTCCAAAGGAAACAAACCCAATCGATAAAGGTTGAATCGTTAATCAAAATTCCAAAGTCAACCAAAATGTCAAACCCGGGCTCGCACCTCGGAACCCAACGAAACATATAAAATTCGACAACCCATTCAATTATGAGTCCAACTATACTAGTTTCACCCAAATCCAACTCCCAATCAATGTTCAAAACTCAAAAATTCACTTAATAAAATTTTAGACAAAAATCCCCAAATTTCACTTTGAAATTATTAATCAAATGCCAAAATCGAAGATGGATTCATAAAATATAATCAAAACTGAGTGTAGAACACTTACCCCAATCCATGTGGTAAAACGCTTCTCCAAAATCGTCCAAATCTGAGCTCCTCAACTCAAAATATGACCAAATGAACAAACCCTCGATATTATATGTTTCTGTCCAGCTGTCTTGCCTCGTTTCTTGTGCCAACAAATCCCTAAACTCGCTTTTGATGCCTTTAATAGATTCTGAAACAAAATCTAGCAACCCAATTCTTAGTAAAATAATCATAAATTCCTCATACAATATCGAAAATTGATGATTCCAGTTGATATGGTTCCAAAATTACGATACGGATCTAATTCTTCAATCAAAACAGAAATCGGAGATCATTTGCTTAATGTGGTACCATTTATGCTTGAAGAAAGGACGTCGAAACATCAAAAATGAGCGCAACACAACCCAAACCTATCCGAAACTCACCCGAGCCCCTCGGGACCCCGTCTGAATATACCAACAAGTCCCATAATATAACACAGACTTACTCGAGGCCTCAAATCATGCATAACAACATCAAAACCATGAATCACACCTAAAATCGAACTTAATGAACTTTGAATCTTTCAACTTCCAAAACTCGTGTCGAAGCTTGTCAAATCAACTCGGAATGAACTCAAATTTTGCACACAAGTCCCAAATGATATAAAGATGCTATTCCAATACCCATAACCATAATCCGAACCCGACATCATCAAAGTCAACTCCCGGTCAAACTTATGAACATTCCAAACCTTCAAATTTCCAACTTTCGCCAAATAGTGTCGAAACCTTCTAGAAATATTCAAATGCAAATCTGGTCATACGCACAAGTCTAAAATCATCATCCAAACATAACAGAACCATCAAAACTCTGATCTGAGGTCAAGTACTAAAAGTCAAACTTGGTCAACTCTTCCAACTTAAAGCTTCCTAGTTGAGAATCATTCTTCCAAATCAATTCCGAATAACCTAAAAATAAAAACTGACGATTCACACAAGTCATAATACATCATATGATGTTGCTCAAGAATTCAAATAGCTGAACGGAATACAAATTCTCAAAACGACTGGCTGGGTCGTTACATATATTATCATTATTTCTCTTAGTAGATCTTATTTGAGTTGGATTGTTGCTAATTGGATTACCTAGAGGGTTGGGTTAGGTGCTATCACGACTTATTGGATTTTGGGATCGTGAGATTCATACTCCTTCTTTGCCAGCTGAAGATGATCTGGGTCCATGCCTGAATGACTGACTTTTTTTGGATTGATATTTTTATTCTTCTTGAAAGGGAGCTTGATAAAAAAATCTCAGTTCTTCCATAACAAGCTCTTGCATTTCAAGAGGATTTGAGATTAGTATGTTAGTTTCTTCTTAGAGTAGGTATGAAGTTTTTCTTTAATTTTCATTAAATGAAGGATCTTTATATCAATTAACTTTGAGTAATCCATGGCCATCAAGGAGATCTTTTTCTTCACTATAATCAGATTCACCACTGGAGGTGTTACTTGTTGCATCCAGAGCCTTTTTTTCACAATCTTAGTTGCTGCCTCTTTTTGAAAATTTTGATCAGGGGCCCATTCCTTCCTCTGTTCTTTCACTTTATCAGGATGGATATTTTTTCACTCAATTATGTACAATAGACAATCCTTAATAAAGTGATCAGGACTTTCACTTGCAACATCTATTTGAGTTGCTCTTTTTTGGTGCATTTTCTTTAAAGGTGCTACCCTTTTTCTGGAAACCATTACCCTATCTGACAGCACATCAAACTTTATGAGTAAAAAGTGTCATATCATCATCATCAGTTTGTACTTTTTAGTGCCTTTATAACCAAGTTCTTGTTTTTGTGTGATTCAGCCAATTTATTATCTTGGTACTTCTTCGACTCATGTGTCTTCAGATTTCCAATCAGATCGTCAATAGTCAAACTCTCCAGATCTCTTGCTTCTGGGGTTTCATTCACTTTACTTTCCCAAGAGAAAGGCAACAGATTAAGAATTTTTCTCACTAGTTTATTTGTAGGAATAAATTCTGCAAAAGAGATACTAACTCATTAGTGATCGTTGTGAACCTGGTATGAATCTTTGACTATTTAACATATTTTCTCCCCTCATGAGCAGTTTGCAAAGTGTTCCAGGTTTGCTCAACGTAGTGCATGCAGAGATTTGATTGTATTTATTTGGACCAATTCTACATATTAAGATCTTTTTGGCCTTGAAATTTTTCTCAATAGACCTATGTCTTCTTTGTTGTATTCCTTCCTAGTCGTGGAAGTAGTTACTTCTTCCTTGTATTTCTTGTTCATGGGAATAGTGAGTCCATCCAAAACTACATCCCGCAACTCCAAATCGTTGCCCATTAGGAAGTCCTGCATCCTTGATTTCCAACATCCATAATACTTTATATCAAACAACGGTGGCTTGTGGTTGATTGTCCTTCTTAAATGCACAGTGGTGCAACCATCTTATATCTTTTTAAGGTGTTAGCCTTACTTTCAAAGAACAAGCTCTAATTTCAATTGTTATTTTAAAGTACACCTGGACACTAGAGGGGAGGTGGATTGTATCTTGTCCAATTCTCGTGTATTAAAGAACTTGGCTCTTTAACTTGTAGATTTCGGTGCCAAACAGGAAGTAACGTGCGGAATCTAAAGTAATATAAGAAATTTTACGTAAAAATTCTCCTTTCTTGAGGGAGTAAAAGTCACTGCCTACCCTTGTAGGATTTTCGCAAAGTTTACTAAACAACAAGAGCGATTTTAAGTTACAACTTAATAACTGAAGGGACTATAAACTCTAGTACATTAACTCCTACAATCAACCCAATTGTAGTTAATTTACCTACACTATAAACTCTAGCCTAGAAATTTAAAATAAATTCCCAGAATTTTTTATCTATGAATATACTTCTCAATAGAAGAATAGGGTATAATTAAAGAATAATGACTCAAGACATAACACCTAAAGAACTAGACAGGTTCTTCTTCGGGCCAGGTTCTTTAGTTATGTAGCTTGAATCCTTAAAATTACCTTTTTGCTATGAATTATTTATTGTGAGTGATTTGCAGTAGTTCTACAAAATAGCATAACAAGCAATAATACAAATGTGATGCTTTATATAAGAATGAGGTTGGCCGAATACTTCTTCAATTTTTGCTCTAAAACCTACCCAATAGGACTTGGTCTCCTTAAATATCTCCAACTTCACAATCACTCTCCTTTTATGCAAGTATATCAATTAATGAATCCTTGTTGACCACGAATTCCCCTAGTTGATACAATACTTGTAGTCCATGAAATAAATCCTTCAGGGCACCCTACTTGAATTAGAAATCTGTTTGCAACTCCTGATCAACGTACTCCAAGGGACCTAATTCTTTGATATCTATTTGTTAATCATCAAAATTAATTTTAGCTCGGCTCAACATGCTCGTATTAGCTGAAAGAGCAGTGTTGTGGAAGAGTGCTAAATGATTTATCATTCCAGTACCTATGATGGAAGTAGAAATTATGAAAAGTCTTGAAATGCATTATGATGGTAAAACTTTATTTCAAGCCCTGGAGATGTCAATACCATTAAACTTGTTGAAAATTTCTATGATAATTTTACGATAATATTTATCTTCAAGAACGACAAGTACTATATACATACCAAAGATATAGAATTGGCTTACTCAAATAAATTTTTGTACATATCTAAATATAATTCAACACTAAGAAATACATTAAAACAAGAGCATAAACCTAACATTGTTCAAGAAGAAGAAAAAAACTAGTGGTGTCAAATAATTTTTGTAATAGTTATTCAAACTTGCTCTTTGATTAATCTAGGGTTTAAGGAAGCAAGTTTACTGGTGGAATGGGAGAGGAGGAGATGATTGTATCTTTAAGAGATTGGATAGGTATTTAGGAAACCAAGAACTCTAGGATCTCTTTCATTCTTTGGAGATTTCTCATTTGATCATATCAGATCAAATCATATGCCTCTCTCAACAAGCCTTGAATCGTGTGAGTCTCAACTCCCTTTGTCGATATCATACTTAGTTTATTTCTTCTCTTCTTGTCTAATTTCCTTTCTTTTTTCCATATAGGCTTTGGCACTCCATCAGGAGGCGTTTTCAAAGTCCCGAGCAGAGCTGAGCCGATGAGAGGCCGACCTCCGAGGGCTCACGGAGGAGAGAAATTCCCTTAAACTTCTCAGTGGGCAAAAATAAGAGGAGATCAAGGACCTCCGAGCCAAGTTGGCCAAGGCTCACCAAGATCAGACCGACCTGATCGAGCAGGTAATGAATATCTTAAAAGCTCATGGGCTCGATTCGAGAACGGTGGCTAACATTTCAATCTCACAGCTAAAGCAAAAGGTCGAGAGGATCGAGCAGTTCCGCGAGGAGGTCAACATGATGAAGGCGGAGACCTTGGCGTGGAAAGAAAGTATGGACCGCTTTGCTGCTGAAAAAGAGGTTGCTCGAGCCCAATTTTCGTCGGTCGAAAGTCAGCTTCGAGGCATGAAGGAGAAGAGCTCAGCTCAGGCAAATAAAATAAAGGAGCTCGAGGCTCGGTTGGCTTCCGAACTTGCAAAGGCCAAATCTGAAGCCGAAAAGGCAAAGGCCATGGCAGAGGCGATCGTGGCCGTCTACCGGGCCGATGCTGAAGCCGCTCAAGTCCAAGAGAGAGAGGCAGCCGAGACCGCTCAAACTCGAGCACATTGGATTGCTGAACTCACCAAATGCCAATCTCGGAGGGAAACCCTCGAAGAGATCCATGCTCGAGGTTTCGATCTTACAGACGAGATAATAAAGGCTAAAGAGCATGAAGTTGATGCTAGAGCGTTGGCCTCTTCCGATGATGATGATGATGGCAGCAAGAGTGGGTCCGATAATGGGGAGGACCTCGATGGAAAGGAAACTTCCCCAGAGGAAAATTAGGAATCTTAGGCTTTTTCTTTTTTGATTTTTTGTGCGGGACCCTGATCGGTCCTTGTAAATATTTTTGTATATATAAAAGATTTTTTTTCTCTTTGACTTGTCTTTATTCTATTTCCTGCCTCGTGAAAATTCTATTTCTTTCATGCCTTCATGCCTTATGGAGATTTTGCTCACAAGTTTGGGACTTTAGGCAACTAAACCGATGTCGGACCAGTGTAGTCTTTAAAATCGAGTGATTACTCGCTCGAACTTGAAGTAGAGTGACCCTTACATTTTAGTTAAGTAAGGACGATTTCTCGAACTTAAAAAATAAAATAACCCTTAGGCTCTTGAATTAGGCCGATATGGCCTCAAAAGAATGGCTTTTCCCCCTTCTCGGCTTGAAAAATTAATCATAAAAATTTATCATACCTTAGCACGAGATAAATTTGTACCCATTAGGTTTTTCGAGGATTGGTGTTATCGAAATCCTTTGCTTTGTTATGCCTTAGTACAAAATTGTCCGGGAGTTCGAACAATTCGATACCCCTTAGGGTTTTTTGAGGGTCGATATTATCGAGACCCTTAGTAATTCAGCCGAGGGTTGCCTTATTTAACCGATTTATGAGAATATTTGAAGTCCTATTTTATAACGGAATTCGGACGTCTCTGAACCGTATTAATTTGGCCGTAGCCTTTAGTTTGGGATTTGCCCCTTAGGCTTGTTTCCCTGCTATACTTTGAACTCGTTCGAAGTGTCAGTCCGTGAGTGGGGTGGCCATGGCCTATAAAATCGAGGATTACCTTTTTAAGGTCTTACGATTTTGAGGTTTAGTAATTCGATCATGTCGATTTTTTGGACGGCAATCCCCAAGTATAGGGTAAATTGTTTGAACTTCAGTTGTGATCGGCCCTTAAGCCAGTTTCCACAATAGATCATAAGTATGAAATTGTAAAGTATAAATTTCTCTAAGGCATGGAACATCTAGTAAGGAAAAATACTTCTTTCAATAGATTATACATGTGTACATGTTCTGCCATTAGGGCTCGAGTAATCTACATGGACACGGTTCATTTGACCGTTTGGTCCTTTACCTATCGAGACCCTGTCGACACAAAGTATTTTCCTTGTAAATATCTGAGGGTGATCCCCCCCCCCCAGTATTCGAGGTTGATTGTAAAGGAGCTTCGGATACTGTTGAATTACTCTAAGTTAGCACAAACAATGGTTGCCTCGTTAAAAACCTTGTCGGAAAAACCCATTTGGGACAAAAACCGGTCTAAGGGGAAAAGAGTGTAACGCGTGCTTTCAGACCTAAGGACTTAGTGTTTGAAGAATCCTTTGGTGTCTTCGATTAAACACCTGCAAATGGTTAGTATAAAATATAAACAAAAAAGGAGAAGGTCGTACCTTAGCAGTAATATCGTTTGAGGAGTGATATGTTCCAATTGTTTGGTAATTGTTCGTCGTTCATCGTGCCAAGTTTGTAGGATCCCTTTCCGATGATATCGAAGACCTGATACTGTCCCTCCCAGTTTGGTCCATGTTTTCCTTCATTTGGGTCTCGAGTATTGAGGGTGACCTTCCTCAGAACCAAGTCCCCGATTTTAAAGTGTTGAAGATTGGCTTTTTGATTGTAGTACATTTCGATTCGTTGTTTTTGTGCGGCCATTCGAACGAGGGCGGCTTCCCGTTTTTCATCTAGCAATTCGAGGCTTGTATTCATAGCCTCATGATTTGACTCTTCCATTGCATATCAAAACCTGACGATAGGTTCCCCGACTTCAACCGAGATGAGAGCTTCAGCGCCATATACTAAAGAGAACGGTGTTTCCCCCGTACTAGATTTTGACGTTGTTCGATACGCCCAAAGGACTTCGGGAAATATTTCTCTCCATTTTCCCTTAGCGTCGTTCAATCTTTTCTTTAGATTTTGAATAATGGACTTGTTTGTCGATTCGGCCTGTCCGTTCCCACAAGAATGATATGGCGTCGACAGGATCCTTTTTATTTTGTGATCTTCAAGAAACTTTGTCACTTTGCTATCGATGAATTGCTTTCCATTGTCGCATACGATCTCGGCAAGCATCCCGAATCGGCATATAATGTGGTCCCAGATAAAGTCTATGACTTCTTTCTCTCTAATTTTCTCGAAAGCCTGTGCTTCAACCCACTTAGAGTTTACCTAAGTGGCCATGGGGATAAGTCAGTCATAAACAAAATACATTTAGCTTTACCTAGGGCCAACGATATCCATTCCCCATTTCATGAATGGCCATGGGGATAAGACTGAGTGGAGTTGCTCTCCGGGTTGGTAAATCATCGGCGCATACCTTTGACATTTGTCTCACTTTCGAACAAACTCTTTTGTATCCTTTTCTATAGCGGCCCAATAGTATCCTGCTCTGATGACTTTGTGAACCAATGATTCGGCACCGGAATGATTTTCGCAGGTGCCCTCGTGGATTTCTCGTAGGACGTAGTCGGTATATCCTGGTCCCAAACATATTTCCAATGGTTCATCGAACATCCTTCTATATAGTGTTCCATCTTCAGCCAATGTGAATCGTGCGGCCTTCGTACGTAGAGTCCTCGATTCCTTAGGATCCGATGGAATCCTCCCGTTCTTTAGGTACTCGATATATTTGTTCCTTCAATCCCAGGTCAGACTTGTGGAGTTGATTTCGGCGTGGCCTTCTTTGATTACTGAACTTGAAAGTTGTACGACAGTCCCCGAGCTAATCTCGTTGTCTTCGACTGATGACCCCAAATTTGCAAGGGCATCGGCCTCGCTGTTTTGTTCTCAAGGCACATGCTGTAGGGTCCATTCTTTAAACCGATGTAGAGTCACATGTAGTTTGTCCAAGTACCTCTGCATTGATCTTCTCGAACCTCAAAGGTTCTATTGACTTGGTTTACCACAAGCAGGGAGTCATATTTGGCCTCGATGACCTCTGCTCGGGTATGAGGGTTGGCATAAAGTCGGCCACAAAGTCCGCTAAGATTTGAGACTTGATGGCCGTTCGTGGTCGATACTCGATATCGTACCCACTGATCTCGACGGCCCATTTGGCCAATCGGCCTGAAAGTTTGGGCTTATGCAAAATATTGCAAAGGGGATAAGTAGTCACCACACAGATCGAGTGACACTGAAAATATGGTTTTAATTTCCTAGAGGTGCTTATTAGGGCAAGCGCTAATTTTTCTAAGTGTGGGTACCGGGTCTAGGCCTCACCTAAAGTTCGACTAACATAGTAAACAGGAAATACCTTGCTCTGCTCGAACTAGGACCCCACTTACCGTGATTTTCTAGACTGCTAAGTATAAGTAGAGTTGCTCGTCCGCTTTCAGAGTATGAAGCAGTGGCGGGCTCGAGAGGTACCGATGCTTGTTGGCATTCCGGGGTCCATGCAAAATTGTTCTTCTTTTTGAGCAATGAGAAGAACCTGTGACTTCTATCTGAAGACCTCGAGATGAATCAGCCTAGGGCAGCAATGCGCCCTGTTAATCTTTGTATGAATTTAACATTGTCCACGACTGTGATGTCTTCAATTGCCTTGATCTTATCAGGGTTGATTTCGATCCCCCGATTTGATACCATAAAGCCGAGGAACTTGCTCGAGCCGACCCCGAATGCACATTTCTCCGGGTTGAGTTTCATGTAGTATTTCCTTAATATATCGAAGGTCTCCTGCAAATGTGTCAAATGGTCCTCTGCTCGCAGGGACTTAGCTAGCATATTGTCAATATAAACCTCCATTGATTTACTTATTTGTTCTTCGAACATTCGATTTACTAAGCGTTGATAAGTGGCACCAGCAATTTTTAGTCTAAGCGGCATTACATTATAATAATAGGTGTCGTACTTAGTGATGAACGAAGTCTTTTCCTGATCCTCCGGGTTCATTTGTATTTGATTGTACCCAGAGTAGGCATCGAGAAAACTAAGGATCTTGTGGTCGGTCGTGGCATCGATCATGCGATCGATATTCGGCAGAGGAAAAGAGTCTTTAGGACATGTTTTGTTTAACTCTTTATATAGTCTATGCACATTCTAAGTTTATTTCCCTTTTTAGGGACTACGACTATGTTTACTAACTATTCGGGATATTTTACTTCCCGAATGGATCCTGTTTTAAGAAGTTTGGCTACCTCGTCCTTGATGAATGCATGTTTTACCTCGGACTGCGACCTTTTTTTTTGTTTTATCGGGCCGAACTTCAGGTCCAAGCTCAGTCGATGTGTAGTGATCTCCGGCGGGATCCATGTCATATTTAGGTGGGATCAAGCAAAATAATCCATATTATTGATAAGAAATTTAATGAGTTTTTCCCTAAGCTCGGGGGTTAACCCTGTACCCAGGTATACCTTTTGATTGGGTATATGCTCGATCAGTATGACTTGCTCCAGGTCTTCGACTATCAATTTGGTGGCGTCGGAATCCTCGGGGATTATGAAGGATCGAGGGGTCCAGTAGTCATTATCCTCGTCCGTTCCCTGCTTCTCCGACTGAGTCGAGGCTGGTGGTTGTGGTTTCTACTTAGCTTCCTATTTTCCTTTGGACTTTGATCCCTTTGTTGATGAAAGCGCCGATACCGGTATTACTTCATCGACCGCGAACATCTCTTTGGCAGCATGTATTTCCCCATACACCGTTTTTACTTAATCCGGTGTTGGGAACTTCAGCATTTGGTGAAGGGTTGAGGGGACCGCCCTCATGTTATGAATCCAGGGTCTTCCTAGCAGTGCGTTGTATCTCATATCGCCCTCGATCACATGGAACTTTGTTTCTTGAATAGTTCTGGCTATATTTACTGGTAGGAAGATTTCACCTTTAGTTGTTTCACTCGCCATGTTGAAGCCATTGAGAATTCGAGTTGCGGGTACGATCTGATCTTGTAGGCCGAGCTGCTCCACGACCCTCGGTCAAATAATATTGGCCGAGCTTCCTGGATCAATTAAAACACGTTTAACCTGAATTTTATTCATAAGGATAGAGATTACCAAAGCATCATTGTGGGGTTGTGAGATCCCTTCTGCTTCCTCATCATTGAATGATAAAGTGCCTTCTGGCACATAGTCTCGAGTTTGTTTTTCCCTGGTGATTGATACTTTAGTGTGTTTGAACACGGGCCCTTGTGGAATATCGACCCTACCAACAATCATGTGAATCACGTGTTGTGGTTCTTCCTGCTCGTTTTTCCTGTTTGCATCCCTGTCTCTGAAATGGTTTTTAGCTCGGTTGCTCAAGAATTCTCGAAGGTGACCTTCGTTGAATAGACGGGCCACCTCCTCCCTTAGTTGTCTGCAGTCTTCGGTTCTATGACCATGTGTACCATGGTATTTGCATATTTGATTGGTGTTTCTTTGGGATGGATCGGTTTGTAAGGGTCTAGGCCATCTAGTATCTTTGATTCTCCCAATGGCTGACACAATACCTGATGCGTTGATGCTGAAGTTATATTCTGATAATTGTGGTACCTCTGTGGGATCGACATGTTTATCGAAGCCACTTTTGCTTATGAGCCCTCGAGAGCTCTGTCCTCGATCGTTCCTTTGATCATTTCGGATGGGATTGCATCGTGGGACGCTGTTTCTACGATTTGCGTTGTATGGTTGATACCGATCTCTATTCGACAGGGGTTCTCTGTCGATATCCCTTTGAGTTCTGCCGACGGGCCTGTTTAGATAAACGAAATCGGAAGCTGCTTTAGCTGTCGTGATGCCACCAAACTTCGTTCGTTCAAACCTTGAGTAAAGGCTTGAACATCCCAATCATCTGTGACTGATGGTAGTTCCATGCGTTCCATCTGGAACCGAGATACGAATTTCTCAATATTTCATTGTCTTTTTGTTTCACCTTGAAGAGGTCTGACTTCCTAGTCGCAACCTTTATTGCTCTGGCATATGCCTTTACGAAGGAGTCTGCAAGCATGGCAAAGGAATTGATGGAATTAGGCGGCAAATTGTGGTACCATATCATTGCTCCATTCGACAAAGTTTCTCCGAATTTCTTCAGTAAAACAGATTCAATCTCATCGTATTCCAAGTCATTCCTTTTTATCGTGCATGTATAAGAAGTGACATGCTCATTAGGGTCGGTGGTCCCATTGTACTTAGGAATTTCTGGCATTCGGAATTTCTTCGGAATGGGTTTCGGAGCCACACTTTCAGGGAAAGGCTTATGTACGAATTTCTTTGAATCCATACCCTTTAGAATCGGCGGTGCCCCCGGTATTTGGTCAACCCAGGAGTTGTATGTATCTACTTTCTTGTCATTTGCCTCGATTTTCTTTTCTCCCGATTCAATCCGTTTAGTGAGCTCCTCGAGCATTTTTATAATGGCGGGGTCAGTCCCCGATTCGTTGGCGTTCGACCTTTCCGGCACAGGCTCGGCCCTGTGGACGACTTCTGGTTCGATCCTACTCGGTGTTCGGTGCTGATTTTATGGTTGTGCTATAGCATCTTGTTGAGACTGTAACATTTCGAATATCAATTAGAGGCTAACTCTACCATCTTCTCCGCCCTGCGTACCTCGACCACCTGATCGAACTTCCTGTGTACGCTACCTTCGGGATCAACGCCCAAATTTGTATTTAGGGCGACATGTGAACTGACATCGATGGGATTTGCAATTGGTGCTCCCTCGAGGTCATCTTGAGGAGCCTCGATCCCTGGGGCGGCTGTATTGTCATTTTCCCCATGAAATCTGAGGCCGTTGTCACCATGTGTAGGCGCTGCTTGTGAGTTTGACATGTTTTTCCTGAAAACAAAGATTCTTACGAGAACAAGTGTAAAGCAGTGTGTGTTATCGGAATCAGTATTAAGCAATCACTATTATGCTTGGCCCCACGGTGGGCACTTAACTATTTACCCTTAAAATTAGATAACAATTAAACTTATAATGTGGTTCTAAGGACATGTGATTTCATTTACTACCAATTGATAAATATGAAGATTAATAACAGAAATAAACTATAAAGTAAAGTAAACCAGTGTTAGAATAGAACTTAGCCCTCGAGTTTGGATACCCTCGAACTGGTTGATGCAAAAATAATTAAAATATAACAAGCTGATGAACAATAGTATAAACGAGAAAGTGAATTATATTGCTTTGATATCTGTGAACAATGTGTGTTACAAATGATTAGAACCTCCCTTTAAATTGTAGAGGAATTCTACTTATGGTATAATTCTAATTACAGAAGGAAATCACATGATTAGCTAATTAACCATTTTTGATTTGATCCGTTCCGAGATTTACACCATGATCCTCGACTAGTCACGGCTATCTCGCCTTTCTGTTATTGTGCTATCTTCGATGTTGCTCGATGTCTGTCTCATTTGGCTTCGATCACTACTAACCTCGATCTCAACAGGTAACTCAATTCTGAACTCGATACCTTATCCTCGTGATTTAGACTGTTCCGTTACGAGGCCGTCCTTCGATGCAACCTCCCGGTCTCGGTTAAATAGTAAAATCGGATGGGCCCAGTTTTAATTGTATACATACATCATGGTAGAACTTATGTTTGCTAGAACTAGAGGGATGGGTTGGCTTTAAATCACTCTTTGATATGTCTAAGGCTTTATTTTTTATGTTATGGTGGAACTTTAGAATAAAGTCTTTCGTATGAAGTGATTTTATGAGGATCAAGTATTGTAAAAATCTGAATCCAGTGGTGATACAATGGAATAATGGCTCTCATGTCTGGAGAAAAATGCTACAGTGTAAGAGGTTAGTGGAGCATCAAATCCGGTGGCAATTGAAAGGAGGTTCCTCAAGGTTTTGGTTTGATAACTGAACAGGCTTAGCTGCTCTCTACTTCATCACTCCTATAGGGTTTAGGCGCAATGAGGATTTAAAAACTATAAATGAATTTGTTGAAGAATGAGCTAGCACTACTAGAAAACTGATAAAATTCGTCCAAAGAATATAGACCGAAGTCGGTCGAAAAAAAAACCGACCGAAATCAGTCGAAAATTAAGTAAATTGGTAGCAA
Source organism: Nicotiana tabacum (assembly GCF_000715075.1). Classification (NCBI taxonomy): domain Eukaryota; kingdom Viridiplantae; phylum Streptophyta; class Magnoliopsida; order Solanales; family Solanaceae; genus Nicotiana; species Nicotiana tabacum. The sequence continues at coordinate 73,678,255 of NC_134091.1, read as the reverse complement.
AAGTCAAAGAAAATATTTTTCACAACGGAAATAGTGGTCCCACGGCAAAAAAATAAAACTTCCGACCGATTTCGGTCGGAAATTGGTCAATATTTGACCAAGACCTGGTCATACTTGTATATAATATATAAAAATAATTCTTTATTAAAATCTTTCAAAATTTCCGACCGTTTTCGGTCGGAATATTTGAAATTATGATTTCCCGCCCGAGGCAATTGGTTTTTAATATGACAAAAATTATATATATTTAATTTACCAACTATAATAAGTTATAATTAAATATTTTCGACCGAGTTCGGTCGGAAAAATAATTTTAAATAATTAAATATAAATTTAATAATATTACTGATCGAAGTCGGTCGGTTTTTGTCAACCTTTACATAAATAGCTTTTAAATAAATAATATTTAATACTATATATATATATATATATATATATATATATATATATATATATATATATATATATATATATATATATATATATATATATATAGAGAGAGAGAGACACTTAGTATATATACTATACTATACTATATATACATCTTATATAGCTTATATAAGATGTATATATAGCTTATCGAATATAGCTTATATATATATACTATATATACATTTAATATATATACCTTATATACTATACACTTAGTATGTATATATATATATATATATATATATATATATATATATATATATACTATACTATATATACATCTTAAGATACTATACTATATGTACATCTTAAGAATAAAACACCTCCAGGTTTTGGTTTGATAACTGAACAAGCTTAGTTGCTCTCTATTTCATCACTCCTATAGGGTTTTGGTGCAATGAGGATTTAAAAACTATAAATGAATTTGTTGAAGAATGAGCTAGGGTGGAATCTGGATAATCTGAGTGACTACTTGTTTGTTTGTGCAATACATTATGGAAGAAGTCAAGTCTCCAATGTTGGGAATTGGTAATGACTACTCTGGATGCTTGAAACCATAGAGGAGTTTACGGTTAAATCAGCTTGGGATTACATCAGGCATAGAAGGCCGTATAATGATATATACAAGTAAATATGGGTGAAAGGAGCGTCATTCAAAATATATTTCTTCAAGTTTAAACGTGTGTATGGTCAGAACCGATTGAGTCAGTCATACGGACTGATCGAGACGGCAATACTTCGATCGAAAGGTATCTATGTAAGATCAGGTCGAGGTCCGAAGAAAGGGGTTTCAGGATTCGAGCTCCAAGTCCGATCAAGGATCAGTTCGGTATCATTATCGGGCGCATGACCAAATCGAACCACGAGGCAAAAGGTTGTCGGAGATGCATAGAACGACCAACACCCACCCCGAATATCAAGACTCCGAGTCAGGATCGAGCTCGAGTCAAGACTAATGGCTCGACCCGATATCGAGTTCGAGTCAGTATCAAAACTCACAGACAAGGCCGTTGCAGTCGCACTAAGGGAGAGAATCCTGGCGGGAAGTAGGGAAAAGACAATACATCATGGGCTCTCCACTACGTATTTTTTATTGTTGTATATAAAGTAGGATCCCTCTACTATAAAGAAAAAAATGGATGGTAAGCAGAGGCAGATTGGAACGAAAGATTTCTTCTCATATTGAATAATATCCCCTTGTGTTTATTTCCCTTTATCTTATTCGTTCTTCTTCTCACTATTCTCATTCTCATAGTCAAGAATACACGTATTTCTATTTCTCTATACGATTTGTATCAAATTATATCACATATCCTTAGAACCATACATAAATTTAACTCTATCCGTTTTTCAGGTAAACAGTTTGGCGCCCACCGTGGGGCTAAGGATAACGGTGGTTATTTGATACGAATCTGAAAAAACACGCTATTGTGGTTTACGAAAATATCTTGAATTTTTGGTTAGCTACGACTAACCGTCAATCAAATGGCCTCACCGATCGATAACGGGACCGGTCTTCAAGACGAAAACAACAACTTGACACCCAGTACTAAAAGACCACCGGTGAATACTGTTGGAGCTCGAATCGGAGCACCAATTGATATCAATTCGCATGTAGCCATTGAGGCGAACCTACATGCTGAACCCGAGAATAGCATCCATGGTGGCACTCGGTCTGCGGCTCGAGATACCCATAATATCGAGGAAAACGGCGTTAGCTTGCGTATGATTTTCGAAATGTTGTAAGCCCAACAGGCAGCAATAGCTCAGTTGCAGAGCCAAACCCAGCTATAAAGCAGGCCGGAGCCCAATCCACCCCGAGAAATCACTCAGAGAACGGAACCAGCCATAGTAAAGTCAAATGAGCAAGAATTGGGAACTACTCCCGAAATTGCTAAATTGCTCAAGGAACTCACAAAGCGAGTCGAAGCCAACGATAAAAAAGTAGAAACTTATAACTCTAGGGTCGATCAGATCCCGGGAGCTCCACCAATGATAAAAGGGTTGGATTCGAAAAAATGCGTGCAAAAACCTTTATCCTCGAGCTCAGCCCCGAAACTAATCCCCAAAAAATTTTGTATGCCTGAAATACCCAAATATAACGGAACGACCGACCCCAACGAGCACATCACTTCTTACACGTGTGCCATCAAGGGCAACGATTTGGAAGATAATGAGATCGAATATGTACTATTGAAAAAATTCGGTGAAACCCTGTCAAAGGAGGCAATGGTATGGTATCATAATTTATCATCTAACTCTATTGATTCTTTTGCCATTCTTGCAAATTGCTTCGTAAAAGCACATGCCGGAGCCATAAAGGTCGAAACCAGAAAGTCAGACCTGTTCAAGGTAATACAAAAGGATAACGAGATGCTAAGGGAGTTTGTATCTCATTTTCAAATGGAACGAATGGATCTGACACCAGTCACAGACGATTGGGCTGTTCAAGCTTTCACTCAAGGTCTAAACGAGTGGAGCTCGATGGCTTCACGGCGGCTGAAGAAAAATCTGATCGAGTACCTAGCTATTACTTGGACCGATGTGCACAATCGATATCAATCCAAAATAAGAGTCGAAGATGACCAGTTGATTTCTAGGTCCGTTACGAAAAGAACTACCAAGCAAAAGTCGACCAGAAATTGATACTAGCCATATAGCAGGAACGATACTACTGCTGAGTATCCGAGGCCTCTTTAAAATCAACCTCGTATACTGGGGGGCTTTATCATTGAACGCATTTGTGATGATTATCAAGTTCGGTGCAAAGGAAGTTACTTCGTTATTTCATGACAAACAGTGTCTCAACAGGAAACGTTGTAAGAGCCAAATGGTCAAAACGAACCATGCTTATGTAGTTGGCCCGAGCCCTGACACAAAACATGAACACATGTATAATGACTTGCAAAGAAAGCCCTCTTCTTTACCGATATTCTATGTTCAAGATTTATTATGCAAACAGGATCGAGTTCGAGCAAGCGCTCACTCGACCATTATGCCTACGGGCTACATTATTTCGAGTTCGAATCATTCACTCGACTATTAAGACTACGGGCTACTTTTTCGAGTTCGAATTATTCACTCGACTACTAAGCCTACGAGCTACTTTTTCGAGTTCGAGCAAGCACTCACTCGACTATTACGCCTACGAGCTACATTATTTCGAGTTCGAATCATTCACTTGACTACTAAGCCTACGGGCTACTTTTATTTCCAGTTCGAGCAAGCACTCACTCGACCATTAAGCCTACATGATACTTTGACCATTACGCCTACGGGCTACATTATTTTGAGTTCGAATCATTCACTCGACTACTAAGCCTACGGGCTACTTTTATTTCGAGTTCGAGCAAGCACTCACTCGACTACTAAGCCTACGGGCCACTTTGACCATTACACCTACGGACTACATTATTTTGAGTTCGAATCATTCACTCGACTACTAAGCCTAAGGGCTACTTTTATTTCGAGTTCGAGTAAGCACTCACTCGACCATTAAGCCTACGGGCTACTTTCACAATTACGCCTACGGACTACATTATTTCGAGTTCGAATCATTCACTCAACTACTAAGCCTACGAGCTACTTTTATTTTGAATTCAAGCAAGCACTGAATCGACTATTACGCCTACGAGCTACATTGCATCGAGTTTGAATCATTCACTCGACTACTAAGACTACGGGTTACTTTTATTTCGAGTTCAAGCAAGCACTCACTCGACCATTAAGCCTACGGGCTACATTATTTCGAGTTCGAATCATTCACTCGACTACTAAGCCCACGGGCTACTTTTATTTTGAGTTCGAGCAAGCACTGACTCGACTATTATGCCTACGGGCTACATTGCATCGAGTTCGAATCATTCACTCGACTACTAAGCCTACGGGCTACTTTTATTTCGAGTTCGAGCAAGCACTCACTCGACCATTAAGCCTACGGGATACTTTGACCATTACGCCTACGGGCTACATTATTTTGAGTTCGAATCATCCACTCGACTACTAAGCCTACGGGCTACTTTTATTTCGAGTTCGAGCAAGCACTCACTCGACTACTAAGCCTACGGGCCACTTTGACCATTACACCTACGGGCTACATTATTTTGAGTTCGAATCATTCACTCGACTACTAAGCCTAAGGGCTACTTTTATTTCGAGTTCGAGTAAGCACTCACTCGACCATTAAGCCTACGGGCTACTTTCACAATTACGCCTACGGACTACATTATTTCGAGTTCGAATCATTCACTCAACTACTAAGCCTACGAGCTACTTTTATTTTGAATTCAAGCAAGCACTGAATCGACTATTACGCCTACGGGCTACATTGCATCGAGTTCGAATCATTCACTCGACTGCTAAGCTTACGGGCTACTTTTATTTCGAGTTCAAGCAAGCACTCACTCGACCATTAATCCTACGGGCTACATTATTTCGAGTTCGAATCATTCACTCGACTACTAAGCCTACGGGCTACTTTTATTTCGTGTTCGAGCAAGTACTCACTCGACCATTACACCTACGGGCTACATTATTTCGAGCAAAACTACTCATTTCTTCGAATTCAAATGAACACTTGACTATTTAAGCTGAAGGATGTTCGATCCCGACAAAGCAAAGGGGACTACCCACAAGGCCCGAAGGCAATAGAGATTAAAATTCAAACTATCTACTTAGTTTGAAAGGCTATTTTACTTCAAAAGGAAGAAAGATTTATATTTACAAATTTTTTATACAGAGGCGGCTACTCTACCAAAAGGAAGTTCTTTATACAAAAACTGAAAGCGGTATCAAAAGAACGCAGCAAACGACCTAAGGCCCTAAATGACTCAATCTTCATCGGAGGCCGTATTCTCGGCATCGTCCTCATCTTTAGACTCCCCCGAGTCATCGAAGTCCTCCTCAGGAAAGGCCAACCTTCGAGCTTTGTTCTCCTCCGCCCTGGTGACTTCAATCTCAGCCCCAATATCGAAGCCTTGAGCTCTGACCTCCTCGATAGCCTCTCTCCGAGCTTTCCATTTTGCATGTTCGACCATGCTCTCATCTTTGGCTTGGTTAACCTCGACATCAATCCTGAACTGAGCCACTTTGGCATCAGCTCTTTTATTGGCCTCGATCACCTCGGATCTGGCCACTTCAAGTTCTTTGGATAAATCTGCTTTATCAGAAGTGGCCAAATCCAACCGATGCTGAAGCTCTTTCGTCTTTTCGATCAACCCCAAAGAATTTTCTTTCGCAGATCGAAGTTGGGCATCAGACAGCTCCAACTGAGCTTCGACGGCTTCCTTTTTCGAGGCAAGGATATCCATACACTTTTTAAATTTTTCTGCCTTGGCAAGTAGCGCATCTACCTATGAGTTAAGCCGTCCAATCTGCTCGATCCTCTATCGAACCTGTAGAATCGGATCATTAGTGGTTATCTCTTTTTCATCTTCACTATCACGGAACATTTGAAATACCTGCTCAGCCATCTCCTCATGCTCTTCCCGAGCCGCTGTCAAATCTGCTCGAAGTTTTTCACTAAGGATCTTGTATGAGTCACTCTTCTCAGTGAGGCTCTGAACCTCGGCATCATGCTCCTCACAGATTCGAAGAAAGGCCTTGTGATGCAACACCGAAGCCTACAAACAAAAGAAGAAACATTAGAATTACCTACAACTCTATGTGTAAAAGAAGCAACGAACACGCCACAAGAGTTACCCATTCAAAGCATGTTGGGCCTCATTGAAGAGACAGGCGGTCCCCACCGCATTCATCACTGATTGATCTTCTTCGGTCACCAAGGACCGAAGGTAGCTGGCAATCCCCACAGGGGAAGAAAATATTCGGGTATCCGCAGGTACGGAGAGCAATATCTTCCGCCTTCGGTCGGGATCGATGCTCGGGGCCGAAAATCGGTCCACCAGTTTATGAGTCGATGAAGGTTCGGTAGAACCAGACCACAACACTTTTTTGGGTACCGGCATTCCACCGAAACCGGTAACCTCCTCCGAGGCACCTGACTCGAGCCCCTCCAGAAAACCATGGATATCGGCCGACTCCTGAATACCCTCATAGGACCGATCCTCCAACATGATGGCCTCTCAAATCATGGCATCCGAAATCTGAGGGGATCCGCCAATGTCAACTGTCCCAAACTCATCCCTTGAAATATCTTCTAACTGCCCGAGAAGATCCACCCTCGGTGTCCTTTTCAATCATCTTAGTTCGAGAAGGGATAATCTCAGCTTCTTCTTGCTCTGGGATTATGGCCAAGGTTCCCTGATTTGCTTTCACCAAATTGGAAGACTGTTGAATCACAACATTAGCCCGTACGCAGGCTAAATTCTCCTCTCCTTCTTCGGGCTCGTCCCTTAAATGGCGGGCCATTTCCGAAGTCATAACACTAGAGCCCCCCTTCGGCTTTTGAGATCTCTTAGCAGGTTTCTTCTTCTCCGAGCTCGGGGAGCCCGATACGCCTTTTCTCTTCCTTTCTTTTACCTGCTTCAGGACAGGAACTTCTTCGCCACCAGATGGGGGCCTCATGACTACATCTTTCCCGAGTCCTATAAAAGGGAAGAGGGAGATTTACTATACAAACCGATGAAGAGACAAATCGACAAAAAGATTTACCATGACTGTGGGCCTCCTATCGACCCTTTGATAATTCGACCCAAGCACGCTCGGAGTACGGTCTCTGCAACACCAGACTTTCGACCCATTGTCTAAGATCCGGGATCAGTTCCGGCATTCGAGCTACGGCTGTGATAAGGAAAGAAAAATGGATCAACAAAATAAAAGGCAATCACAAAATCAAAATGGGCAAAGAGAAACGTTCACTCACGGCTCATATTTTATTTCTCAGGAAATGGCAAGTCATCGGCAGGGATTAGGTCCGAGGTTTTGATTCGAACAAAACGGCCCATCCAACCCCGATCCCGGGTCTGTCTATGCTCGAGAATGGCGCTTTGGTTGCTCGGCGAGCAAGCTTGTTCAACCCTCCTCAATAAAGTCGGGGACTATAAAAGCACATAAGATGATCGAGGGTAAAGATACGCCCCTCGACCTTGCTCGAGAAAAATCGAAGAAGAATCACTATCCTCCAAAAGGAAGGGTGAATTTGGCCGAGGGTCACATCGTACCTCTTACAAAAGGCAACAATGACAGGGTCTAAAGGACCCAACGTGAAAGAATAAGTGTAAACACTTAAGAACCCGTCGACGTGGGTAGTAATTGATTCATCAGGCGATGGGATTACTACGAGTTTATTATCCTAGTTGCATTCTTGTATGACTTTATCGAGAACTTTTTTGGTAATTGAACATTGATACCTCGATATCAGCTCACACCGACCCGGTATCGGAGAAGGCTTTTCAATTTTAAAATCGCCTATATTCGAACACCCTACCGGAACGAATTCCTCAGGGCGGGGCTCTTCCACATCCTCGCCACCAGCAGGTCGAGATGAGGAAGCGGTCTTTTTTTGCGGAACAGTTTTAGACGTTTTTGCCATTTAAAATTTCGTGAACAAAGAACGGAATTATTTGGTGTTTTAAGAAAGAGTTTGCAGTAAAACTCACAGATTTACAGGCAGAAAACTCAGAAGAGACGAAAAGGAACTTAGAAAAATTGGAAGATTGAAGACGTAAAGTTTGAATGATTGAAGGAAAGGCTATTTATAGATTGAAGCAATGACGGTTCAATATCAGAGGTGGCCGACCACCGTCTGACACATTAAATGCCTTGGTAAAACCGAACCGATGGGACAGCTATCACATATGTCATGGTCGAGATCGATGTAAACGTCAGTATATATCTGATCAAGCTGTTGGAAAATCATATCGTTTCTCGCCACATCCTTTTTCGAGAAACGAGGGGACTATCTGTGTACGGTCATAACCGATTGAGTCACTCATACGGACTGATCGAGACGGTAATACTTTGATCAAAAGGTATCTATGTAAGGTTAGGTCGAGGTCCGAATAAAGGGGTTTCAGGATTCGAGCTCCAAGTCCGATCAAGGATCAGTTTGGTATCATTATCGGGCCCATGACCAAATCGAACCACGAGGCAAAAGGTTGTCGGAGATGCATAGACCGACCAACACCCACCCTGAATATCAAGACTCCGAGTCAGGATCGAGCTCGAGTCAAGGCCAATGGCTCGACCTGATATCGAGTTCGAGTCAGTATCGAAGCTCACAGACAAGGCCGTTGCAGCCGCACTAAGGGAGAGAATCCTGGCGGGAAGTAGGGAAAAAACAATACATCATGGGCTCTCCACTACATATTTTTTATTGTTGTATATAAAGTAGGATCCCTCTACTATAAAGAAAAAAATGGATGGTAAGCAGAGGCAGATTGGAACGAAAGATTTCTTCTTATATTGAAAGATATCCCCTTGTATTTATTTCCCTTTATCTTATACGTTCTTCTTCTCACTATTCTCATTCTTATAGTCAAGAATACACGTATTTCTATTTCTCTATACGATTTGTATCAAATTATATCACATATCCTTAGAACCATACACAAATTTAACTCTATCTGTTTTTCGGGTAAACAAAACTGCCTTTGAATGATGCTTTACGGAGAATGAGGTATGCATTCCCATTCGGATATTGGTGCTATGAGAATCCGAGTTAGGAGACTTTACCACACCTTTTTAATACATCCTTATGGCCGGTAGGATTTGCTCTTACTTTGCTTCTTGTGCAGGTCTAGCAACTTCATCAGGGCATTCTTAAATGGTGGCAAGCTATAGTCAACCCAAGATTGCAACCGTACTATTATGTTATGCCTTCCATAATTATTTGGGAGCTATGGAAGAGAAGAAACCCATTCAAGCATGGATGCACTACTTCTGTTAGTATGATTATATATCAGATGTTCAGTATGGTACTGTGCAAAATCTAGTGAGAATCAGAAGGTCATCGCTTCAGCATATCCCTCATAAATCAAACTAGCTACTAGAAGGCTTTACCCTAGCTTTGAAGATCACAAAGGTTCTTTAGGAACAGCCTCTAGAAGGATGGATGAAATGCAATACTGATGGAACTTCAAGAGGCAATCTTGTTAGGAGTTCATATGCATTATGTGTTAGCTAGTGATGTTGGGGGATCTGATTCATGCACAAGCCAAGGAGATAGGATACTTTACAAATACAGAAGCTACGGTAGTTGCTATATTGGAGGCAATCAGGTTCGTGTCAATGCTCATGTTATTCTGCATGCAAATTCTTTGTTTTTGATAAATGTCTTAGAAGAAAATTGAAAACCACCGTGGTCCATATTGGTTGGATAGAGGAGATACAAGAGCTTAGATGATAGGGGGGCTATTATATATGTGTAACTCCTTTACAACATTGGATATACAAAGTCCAAGATTGGTTAATGGGGACAAACTACAATGTACATTTCTGCGTGTACGACCCTTAATTAAAAAGATGATGAACAGAAGCAGCTTGCGGAACAAGTACTAGAATAGCATGATATATTGCTTTTACTATATTTGGCTCATGTGCATAGCTTTATTTGATGCTTGCAGTTTTAATCGAGTATTCATTCATTTATAAACCACAGCAATTGTTTTTTGTTTTTCTTTCTTTAGGATATCATATTGTACCATCATGTTAAAGGTCATTAAACTCTCTAAGGTGAGTACTAGTTTTCATGGTTTTTGCAAGTTTTTATTTCTTTCATATTATACTAGACAATTTTTATTTGATTATTATTAATAAAATTAATCATTAGGTACACTGCCGAATAGTATATTAGCTTAAAAACGTTTTGGCAACAATTGTAGGTATGTATGTTATCATAAAAAAAATGACATTTTACTTGCCTCGTAATCAGTATGCAATTATATTGACATAATCGATTTTTTTATTATTCCCTCCATCCCAAATTATTTATCGTGTTTTTCTTTTGCAGGCTCCTTAAAATTTTAATTATGAGTGTTTTTACCCTTATTTATATCTTAAGATATAATCTCTCAACATTGAATATTTACTCTATTTATGTGCAATCTTCATCTTTAAGAACAATTATTAATAAGGATAAAAAAAAATCTTATCTTGAATTTCTAAAAAAATAAATAATCTGAGAGATAGTATTTTTGGAAATCAGGACTAATAATTGAAGACGAGGGGATATTATCGGACGAGGAAAGAGAACTGCAATAATTGGGTAAGAAGTGTAATAAAATATTGGAAAGCATTGACACAATAATATATGCACAAACTGATTGGCCATGTCAGAAACCCACTATTAAAATGGACATCAGAAACCCACTATTAAAATGGACATAAAATATCCTTAATTACTGCAATCATCTTCAGAAGTGAGAGATTATTGTAAGCACAGAAAGATTGAAGCTTTGCATGGTATCTTATAGGTGATTTATCCACACTGTTCAATTGCAGTCTTAACACTTAACAGACTACTCATTTTCTTTTCTCAATTTTATTTTATGCCAGAAATTAATGGGAGACTGCTGCAAATTCCAGTTGGGGGACCAAAGAATTGATTGTCCTATTAGCTGTCACTCTCCTTGCAAGTAGGTGTGCAATTGGGACAGGGCCCCACTCGCTTCTCTTCTCTTCTATGCGGCTCTTGTTTTGGACGGTCCATTTTTCAGGATAACGTATCAACGTCATCCTAATTTTGTTGTTCCCATAATTGCTTTCTTTATTTTTATTTGTAAATAATTATAATTGCCTATTCTTGGAAGTTGCACGATTTAAAGCTTGTTTGGATGGTTGTTACCTCTTGTATTGTACTCATTCCGGTCTACAATAAGTGATATTTTGAATGTTTTTACACATATTAAGAAATTTACTTTTTAACATTAATTAATAATGAAATTGACCATATTAACCTATACTATCTCTTCACATAAACGCTCACTAACACATACTCCAACATTATTTATTATTTACTTCAAGGGCAATGTAGGAAAAAAATAATTAATTCATTCTTGAAATCTGAAAAAATTACTTATTTTGGACCACAAAAAAAAGGCCAAAAAATCACTTATTGTGGACCGGAGGGAGTATCGTATTGTTACTTTAAATACAATATTTGTTTTGATTATTACTTAAATTTTATTATAGTGTATCGTTAAATTCGTCGTTACGTAATGACGAAAAGTGCAACTTTATGGAACGACCGATTTGGTGGGGTCGTGTCATTCCCTTATTTTTTTCTCTCATCTTGCCCTTCTATATTATTAGATAATCTTATTTTATCTTTTACCCTACATTTGTATATAATAACTCTACCTCGTACCTTACTTTTTCTTTATAATATTGCAAGTTTATTTTTCATATTATTGGTGCATGACATCATGAAACGATGGAAAATAATACAATCTATCCAAACATTGTATATATCACAATGATACAGTACAATACAATACAATATGATACATTAAGAAACGATACATAACAACCATCCAATCAAGCTGTTCCTGAGGAGTTTTTAGGACATTTTGGCATTTTCATGATTCTGTGCTAATTGGAAATTTGGTGTTTTAATGTAGGGTTTAGAGAAAATATTAACCTAATGATCTTTTATTTTATTTTTTTGATAAGGAGGATCTTGGCTAACCAACGTTTGCATACATTTAAGTCACTTAATCAGTCAATCTGTAAGTGACCTCAACATTTGGGAAAAGAAATATAGTTAAAGTACCTTTTTTTTTTTTTAAAATGTGAAATTTGTTGTTTATTAGCAGTAAAATATTATCATCATCAGGGATCAGCTCCTAGTCTGTTTTTATTTTCCATGGCAATGGACGCACTGACGCGACACATACAAGGGGAGTGCCTTGGTGTATGTTATTTGCGGACGATATAGTTCTGATTGACGAGACGAGGAGTGGTGTTAATGAGAGATTGGAGGTTTGGAGACAGACTCTTGAGTAAAAGGGTTTCGAGCTGAGCAGGACTAAGACGGAGTACTTGGGGTGTAAGTTCAGCGACGTTACCCAAGAAGCAGACATGGATTTGAAACTGAATAAACAAGTCATTTCCCGGAGAGGAAGTTTAAAGTGCCTTGGGTCAATAATACAAGGTGATGGAGAGATTGATGAGGACATTACGCATCGTATTGGAGCAGGGCGGATGAAGTGGAGGCTCGCTTCAAGTGTTTTGTGTAATAAGAATGTGCCACTGAAACTTAAAGGTAAGTTCAACAAAATAAAAACTTAAAGGTAAGTTCTACAAAGTAGTGGTTAGACCAACTATGTTGTATGGGGCAGAGTGTTGGCCGGTCAAGAACTCTCATATTCAAAAGATAAAAGTAGCTAAGATGAAGATGTTGAGATGGATATGTGGACATAACAGGTTAGATAGGATTAGGAATAAAGTTAGTTGGGATAAGGTGGATGTGGCCCCCGTGGAGGATAAGATGGCGGAGGTGAGGTTGAGATGGTTCAGACATGTTAAAAAGAAAAGTGCAGAAGCCCTTGTTAGAAGGTGTGAGAGATTAGCCTTGATGGGTATTGTTTACCCGTAAAATAATATAGTTAAATTTATAGCGTGGTTTATGGACAAGCGAATCGATTTGACCCAAAAATAATAAGCAAATGAGAACAAAAGTAAGATTGTCAAATGAAATTAAAGAAGATAAAAAGCCCAACTAAGAACTTAGCATTTTCGATGACAAGAGTGAATGCAATATTCAAGTATTAGAATTGAGTTTAATATGACAATAGATTATAGCTTTTTGTGTGCAGAGATTTCTTGTGTCTACAATGGATGTTAATCCTTCTATTTATAGCGTTATTCAAGGAGACAAGATCCTCATATCAAGCTCCTCTTAAATGAGAAAAAAATTGGCATTGATGGGTGCATAACAGTTGGCTATAAATACAGGTATTCTCTATAACGACTGCCCATTGAATGTTACTCGATGACAAAGCTTTGAATCTTTGTTACCGGCTGCTCTGTCTTTGGGACTTGTTCAGCACTGATTGCACACTTGTATCCGGTGCCAGTTGTTTGCTATCTCACATGTCTTTAGTTTCACGTGTCACTTTGTCTTTCGCCCAGCTGTCATTAACCAATTTTATCCTATACAGACAATCCCCCTACTTTTCGGTGATGCAACTTAGTGTTACCGGGAAGTAGATAAGAATTCCTTTCTTGGTGTGAAAGTTCCTGAACGGTTTCTGACATTTGAAAGGACGCACGTCTTCTCGCAATTAATGACCTGAACACGTGTTGCCCCGTGATTTAGAAAATATTTTCACCGATTTTCGGGGTAATCAAGACTATGATTTTTGTCGTTTATAACTTTTCCACTACTCATCATTTTCACTCTTTACTTTCACAACTTCTTTTTCTTCTTTGAATCTCCTTAGAGCTCTTCTACAATATTCAACTTTCTCAGTAAAATTGTTTCCTCATAAACATGTCTTCTAACACTAATTTCTCCAAAAATGCTGGCCTTCTCTTCTGTGGGGGTCTAAAGAAGAACAAAACCAAAGAGGTTAACGTCGATTCTGAAGCTCCAACCGTAAACACCATCATACCATTTCATTTTATCACGACATCCGACCTTCAAGAGCATAAACCACCTCCAAATTCTAAAAGTGACAGGTTCTGGCCTGTTCGTAGATACACTTCTTCCATTTATCCTTCTAGCATACCTGTTATGAAGGAGGAATATAATTGGGGTAATGTCGAAATCCTCAACCCGATGCAATATAATGGGTTACCTACTCCAAGCCGGGGTTCATGTATGTCTACACATACCCATTCACTTGGGCCCTTTCACCTTGGGAGCGGGTGAAGGAATTGACCCAATAATCTTAGAATCTTTCCACTGGTACCAAGTTTTCTTGGCACAGGTAGGCCCATCCATATGGCGTACGGTGGTCTGCCTCTGCCAATTATGCGTTGAGACTGGGGAAACCCTAACTCTCGCGCATATGATGAACCTTTAGTCCCCAAAGATCTTCCGTGGGAGTGTGCTAAACCTCAACAAGCGTGGTCATCACATCCTCCTTACTAGTGTTGATGAGGACAACGACCGTGGATGGATGGAATGGTTCGTTGTCATTTTTACCAGAGACATCATCCCGGCCACAACTCCTACTTTTACTGAATCATGGAATCTTTTTCGTAAGTCTTCGGGAATCTATTTTCTTTCCTCGTTAAAAGAAAAACTTCCTTCTCTGCTGATTTTTTATCCCCTTTGTTCTAGCTACCCATTGGTAAGGGTTCAAGGCCTGGACCGATGGGTACAGAAAATTCAGGGTATCACTACACCAAAATCCTGATGGTGGAAAGAGATACTCCCAAATATGGGTGAAAAGCCAAGAACCACGGTAAGCAAAAATTCTTCTTTCTTTCACTCTTAACAACTTAGGAGCAATCTCTTAATTATCTTTTTGCTCCACACAGGACTTCCAAAGAGTTCCGTCGTGTGCCCCGACGTTGAGTCTCTCGATGACCACGAGAAGGCCGAATGGGTAATGCAGAATGCCTTTAATCGGAGTAGGGTTCATGGATCTACTTGTGCCTCCGGTGAGGGTGCCTCCTCCCGGAGTCCCCACTTCAAAAATAAGAAACCAAAGAGGAAGCGTCCCTCCTCGACTGGGACTCGGGAGAAGAGAGTGGGAGGAACATCAACTGGACCGGTCACATTGGTCCTTGATGATGAAGAAGGGGCTAGTATGAAGATGCCCCTCTTCAAAGAAGAAAAAGGTCTTCATCAGCTCAACCGGGTGCTCAACCGGGAGAGCTTCAAAATACACCGCCAGAAAAGGTTCAAGCACTCTGGGGGAATGGGTTTGGTTGAAAATGTCGATTCCTGCTTTCCGATCCCTGTCGATGTGTAACGACCTGATCAGTCATTTTAAGATTTAGTGTTCTGTTCGGTGGCTTAAGGTCTCGAGCAGTTTCGTATTGTGTATCATGACTTGTGTGGGTGCCCGGGTTCGATTTTCGGATGATTCGGGATTGATTTGGAAGAATGATTCTTGTTTTAGAAGCTTAAGTGGCAAGAGTTGATTGGAGTTTGACTTTTGTGTAGACGACTCCAGAATGGAATTTTGATAATTCCAATAGCTTTGTATGGTGATTTTGGACTTAGGAGTATGCTCGGATTTGGATTTGGAGATCCGTAGGTTGATTTGATACATTTTAGCGAAAGTTGAAAAGTTAAAAGTTTGAAAGGTTGAGAGGTTTGACCGGGAGTTGACTTTATTAATATCAGGTTTAGATTGTGATTTTGGGAGTTGGTATAGAACCGTTGTGTCATATGAATCTTGCATGCAAAATTTGATGTCATTCCGGGTTGATTTGATATGATTCGGCACGAGTTATAGAAGTTGAAAGTTCATTAGTTCATTAGGCTTGAATTGAAGTGCGATTCATAGTTTTGATGTAGTTTAATGTGATTTGAGACCTCGAGCAGGTCTGCGTTTTATGGTGGAACTTGTTGGTATGTTCACACAGGGTCCCGGGGACCTCGGGTGCATTTCGGATGGGCTACGGTCCATTTTCTCATGTTTTGAAATGCTGGTTCTGCTATCTAGTTTTCTTCATCGCATTCGCGTTGATGTTACCAGGTTCGGGTAGTGTAATTTGTAGGCAGCCAGTATTTTTTCTTCGCGTTCGCGAATATGTGAACACGTTCGTGAAGCTTGGAAGACTTTTATCTTCGCGTTCGCATGCAGTGGTCCGCGATCGTGCAAAAATGAGGTGGAAGGGCATCAAGTAATTTTCTCTTCGCATTCGCGTGCACATAGATGCGTTCGCGTAGAGTTTGAAGATCTTGGTCACCACGTTCGCGACCTTAGTGTCGCGTTCGCGAAGTACGATTTGGAAGCTGAAGGTTTTATTCTTCGCGATCGCGAGGGATATTCCGCAATTGCGATGTATAATTCACTCGGAAGAATATAAAGTACTCTATTTTGAGGGCTTTTGATATTTTATCACTTTTTGGGTTAAAGAGCTCGGTTTTGGGCGATTTATTTTGGGGGGGGGATTTTCATGCTTTGGATTAGGTTAAGTGTTCTTCACCAGGATTTGATTATATTTCATGATTCCATATTTGTTTTTATCATTAAATTAGTGATTTGAGTTGGAGAAAATTGGGGATTTTTATAAAAACTTTCAAAAATGTAAAATAAGGATTTGAAGGCCGATATGATGTCGGAATTGGATAATTTTGGTATGGTTGGACTCGTATCAGAATGGGTGTTCGAATTTTATAAGTTTTATTGGGTACCAAGGTGCGGGCCCAGGGTTGACCTTTTGGGTTGACTTTTTAGTTTTCATTAAAGATCGAAACTTTATTATCCAAAGTTGTTTCCTATGGTTTTTATTTATGATATTAAGCTATTTTGGCTAGATTTGAGTCGTCCGAAGATTGTTTCGCACGAGAAGGTCATTTTAGAGTATTGATTTGGCTTCTTTGACCGATTTAGACTCTTAGACTTTTTTCATGTATTTATTTGGAATTGTTAGCACATGTTGTATCTTTTATTCGTCATGTTTACTATCACATGCTTTATTTGAAGTTATCGTTACATGTCACATCCTTTACTTATCAAGTTTACTATTATATACTTTATTTGAAGTTGTTACCTCTTTTATCATTATGTGACTTATTTTATTGTTGAGCTACTCTTAATTGAAATTGTTGTTATATGATATCCTTTTGTTGTCGGGTTAGTCTCATGCAATTAGTCGTAGTTGCTAGTTCGTGCCATCTCTTTCATTGTTATCCTATTTCATACACTAGAATCTGAAATTTGCCATTTCATGGAAATACCTTCATTATCGAGTTTATCCTTAAGCAATTAAGTGAAGTTGAAGTTATTGGAACTTATTAATCTATTTTAATTGAAGTTGTGGTTAAAGGGGGTGTTGTTCATAGTTGAGTTACTTTCCCATTCATTTTGTTGTTATTGAGATTCTATACACATTGTGTTTGAGCCGTGGGCTATTTGTTGTGGAAACATTGATATTGTTGGTTCTTTTGGAAAGGTTGTGGCCTATGGTCACTTGTGGTACAAGTTGATATGTTGTGTTGTTGTGATGTTAGCACATGTGAATTATTGTGTGGATTGGTTGTTGTTATGCGGAGCATAAGGGTGGCATCTCATTGTTGTTGTTATGCTGGGCATAAGGGTGGCATCTCACTGTTGTTGATTGTGCAAAGTGATACGGGTGGCTATTGTGTTATTGTCCGGGCGGAGCGATATGGGTGGCTATTATGCGGAGTGATACAGGTAGCTATCGGAGTGATACGGGTGGCTAATGATATTGTCAGGGCGGAGTGATACGGGTGGCTATCGGAGAGATAAGAGTGGCAATGTCAGGGATGATGTGTGATGGCCTGGGGGCATTTTGTTGGTGATATTCGTGTGATGGTGTGTTTTTCCTTGTGCATGTCATGCACCTTACGTGACTTGTTATGTTTCTTAGATAAGCTACTCGATGTTTTGATATTACTTGCTGACATGGGTTGTACTAGTACACTCACACAAGCATATACCGTAGCATTCCACTTATACTAGTTCAGAAGTATGAAACTTGACATTTATTGATCATGCCCATGTGTTCTTGTATTATATGTTTCCATGTTGATATTGAGCATATGATTTGTGGTTGAGACTCGTGACTTGTGATTATGAGATGAGGTATCTCAGGGTAATTCGTTGTGAGACTTGTGTTGGAACGGCTTGCTTGTTGGTTGAAATTTGTTTCCCTTTTATGTTCTTGTTGGTAATTTAACGTTGTTCTTGTTACTTTTATGTTTAAATCATATGTTGATTCTTGTTGCCATTTACTGATTTCTGCTTTCATTATTAGCTTTATACTTTTATAATGCACAGGTCATTTTGACTAGTAGGTGTCTTGACTTGTACCTCGTTACTACTCCACTAAGTTTAGTCTTGATACTTATTGGGTACCGAGCGTGGTGTACTTATACTACACTTCTGCACATTTTTATGTAGATCCAGGTATTGCAGATATCGGACTCGGGCAGAGTTAGCTTATTGATCGCGGGGATTCAAGGTAGAGCTACATGGTCATCGCAGTCCCTTGGAGTCCTTTCCTTTCATTGTAGTGTAAGCTTGTTATTTGAACAATATTGTATTTCGATCTTTGAGATTTTTCCAAGTATTCAGCTAGAGTTCGTGACTCTGTATTACCTAGTCTTGGGAGGGTGTTATTATTATTGTCGCGTAGGCTTATTTCATTTTTGTTTCGGTATTCATATTAAAATTTGCTTTAAATTATCATTGTTAAACTGGCTTAATTATTGTAAGTACTCGGCTTACCTAGTCTTAGAGACTAAGTGCCATCACGATGCCTATGGCAGGATTTTGGGTCATGACACGACGTCTCCGGTCAGAGGATTTCGGCCCCTGAACTTCTTCTGCCACCAACTTCTGAGCCAGCACCAACTGCCACTCCTTCTACACTAGCTGTTACTTCTCCATCTGCACCAACAACTCCTTCTCCACCGGCACCGACTGCTTCTTCTCCACCGGTACCAACCGAACAAGTAGGAAGATAGTCTCTCGACCACGGGAACTTAGGAAATACTTACTCAGCACCGTCTCAAGACCCTCATGAAATACTTACTCAATTTTAATTTATATTTTGCATCGATAACCTTATTACAGACCTTATTGCAGACCAACCTTCTTGCGAGGGCCTGCATAAGCTGATTTTGGACAAGCAAGAGCTTATTTCGGAACAAGATCGGCTCTTGGCTAAACGGAATCGACTTGTCGAGCGCCTACCGGTGCTGGAAGCAAGAATTTCTCAAGTGGATGATCTTGAGGCCTGGTTCTAGAATTCCGAACAAGATAGAATGGCCCATAGCCAGGAAGCTGCCTAACTACATGAAAACCTTAATGAAGCGAAGGCTAAGTGGGTCGAACTGCATAACACCATTACTACAGTTGCCGAGCGTGAGTCTGCTTTGATGGAGGAAGTTAATAACTTGGATGCTAGAATATGCTCCAAAATCGAGGAGGTTAATGCTGCCGATGAGAGGAGAGAAAAAATGGAAGAGAGACTTAAAAGAGTCATGGAGCAGAATCGACTTCACTCGTCCACTAAC
Source organism: Nicotiana tabacum (assembly GCF_000715075.1). Classification (NCBI taxonomy): domain Eukaryota; kingdom Viridiplantae; phylum Streptophyta; class Magnoliopsida; order Solanales; family Solanaceae; genus Nicotiana; species Nicotiana tabacum. The sequence continues at coordinate 73,658,751 of NC_134091.1, read as the reverse complement.
GTTAAACTTGATTCCAAAATCAGCACAATGAGAGCTGAAAATGAAAAGCTCCAATCCAAGATTGATAAGCTCCGAGAAAAATTCCAGGACCAAGAAGATTTGCTCGTCTTCGACAAAACCTACGTCATTTATCATACGAAGAGAAAGACCCTGGAGGAGGCAAAAGAAGGCATTATCAATATTGATGACCACATTGCTAAGGCCCGGGAACTGGAGACAACTGCTCGTGAGAACCTTCCTGTTCGGCCTGTGCATCTGATTCCTCGAATACTAACTCTGAGTATTCAGGAACCGAAGGGGAAACCGAAGATGATGAAGGCCTCGAACCGGCAGCCGAACAACCTTCCCTTGCTAGAGAAAATGAATACTCTTTTCTCCCTTCGGGTTCTAACAGCAAGGACTAATGTATATTTTTTCTTTACCTTTTGTTATTACACCAAAAGTTTTGGCACTTTAATTAATAAAAGAAATTTTTTGCTTAAGTGTTGGTGCAAGAAATATTTTGTTTTCATTTAATTGACAAAGCTTTAGGAATATTTTCGCATCCGATAACTTTTGATTCCGGGTATAAACTTTTCCGAAATCTACCCTCTACTATGACAGTTTCATAAGAGAGAGCCCTTATGTTTATGGTGTTCTTGAAGAGGACATCTCCTTTTCATTTCGGCACAAACATTTGAAGTTTTTGTTAACTTTTAAACGATAAAATAAATTAACTTATAATTCGGATGAGAGATAAGATAGAAATAAAAGGACTTTGATTTATTCCCTCTATCTTTAAAAGTACATTTACATTAACACTCATTTGATTAAGTAAATAAAGTTGCCAATACATGTGGCTAATTTGTACAACTTATTTCTATGGGGATGATCATGCAATCCCCGGTTCTGATAAAGCATTGATCCTCACTTCTAGTAGTCCCTGATCTTCATGACATTTTCAGTGCCTTGTAAAGTATTATCCCCCCCCCCAGTGTTCGGATGCTAAGCATGAGAATACGAACACTGGAAGTCTTGCATTCGCCAATGACACTTCCCTTTAGTAAGCTTTGCATTGCTATCTCATTAATGGAAACAACTTGTGGATGGGTAAATAATCTATTTCCAAAGGCCAATGGAGACAGTGAGAGTCTTGGGAGAGGAGTTAAGCCATCGAGCCAAAGATTATTTAACCATCCACAGGTTGGTTGCCATACAAGTCGTGCAAAAGTGAAGGCAACAGAGCTCTCCATTGTTGATTCACCAGCTTGCCGATGATCCTTCCTTTGTAGTATGATCTACATCGCTGCCTCGTTAAAAACCTTGCCAAAAACCAAATTGAGACAAAAACTGGTTGAAGGGAAAAAGAGTGCAGCACATACTTTCAGTACTAGCAAGGATCTTTAACAGTAATACCTTTTGAGGTGAGTCACGTTCCAATTGCGTGGAAATTTAACTCCGTCTTGATTTTTCAATTTGTATGAGCCTTTTTGGTTATAGCTGAAATCTAATAAGGTCCTTTCCATGTCAATCCTAGCTTCTCGGCATTAACTTCTCGAGTGCTTTGAGTGACTTTCCTCAGAACCAAATCCCCAACTTTGAAATATCGTAGATTTGCCATGTGATTGTAATACCCTTCCATCCTTTGCTTTTGTGCCACCATTATCATATATACCAGATCTGGGTGCTCTTCAAGCAAATCTAGCTTGACCAGCAACGCTTCATTATTTGCTTCGTCATTTGCTCAGGAAAAACTTAGGGTCGGTTTCCCCACTTCTACCAATATCAAAGCCTCTGAACCGTACATGAGAGAAAAGGGTGTCTCTCCCTTGATTGACTTTGTTGTGGTCCGATATGCCCATAAAATGCTCGGTAGCTCATCTGGTCACTTGCCCATAGCATTTTCTAACTTGTTTTTAAGGTTTTGGATAATTACCTTGTTTGTTGACTCCGCCTATCCATTAGCACTTGGGTAGTACAGAGAAGACGTAATTCATTTGATCTTTAGTCCTTCAAAAAACTTTGTGACTTTAAAACCTATGAACTGTAGCTCGTTGTCACAAGTAATCTCCTTTGGTATTCCAAATCGGCAGATTATGTGGTCCCATATAAAATCAACCACTTTGCATTCTCCGATCTTTTGGTAAGCACCTACTTCAATCCATTTAGTAAAATAATCAGTTAAAACTAAAAGAAATCTTACCTTCCCGGGCCCTTGTGGTAAGGGACCGACTTTGTCCATTCCCCATTTCATGAATGGCCACGGTGACACCATCGAATGCAGAAGTTCCGCTGGTTGATGCACTAACTGAGCATGGCATTGACGTTTGTCCATTTTGGTACAAATGTCTTCGTGTGTTATTCTAGTCGGGGCCAATAGTAGCCAGCCCTGACTAACTTGAGAACTAACGAATCTGCACCGGAGTGGTTTCCGCAGATTCCTTCATGGACTTCGCTCATCACGTAGTCCGCCTCCGAGGCCCCTAGACACCGAGCCAATGGTCCTTAGAATGACCTCCTGTATAACTGTCATCAACAAGATGGTAGCGAGCTGCTTTGATCCGTAGTGTCTGGGACGCTTTTGCGTCTTCGATTAATTTACCATGTCTGAGATATTCAATGAACTCGTTCCTCCAGTCCCATATTAAGTTGGTCGAATTAACTTCACAGTAGCCGTCCACGTCCAACACCGAATGCAACAATTAGACGACCGCACCGGAATCAGATCCTTTCATCTCTGTGGATGAACCCAAATTATCCAATGCATCTGCCTTCACATTTTCCTCCCTCGGAATATGGACGACTGGCCACTCTCTGAATCGTGTAAGTAATGCTTGAACCTTGTTCAAGTATTGTTTCATGTGCTCCTCCTTTATGTCAAAAATTCCATACACTTGGTTTACCATCAGCTGGGAGTCCACTTTATCTTGATGACCTCGGATCCTAGTCCCCGAGCAAGTTCAAGTCCTGCAACTACAGCCTCGTACTTGGCTTCATTGTTAGTTAATGGTACAGTTCTAATGGCCTGTCTTAGGGTTTCTCCCAAGAAGTGATTAGAGCTACTCCGAGACCGAACCCTTTTACGTTGGAGGCTCCATCCGTAAACAAGGTCCAAACTCCCAATACTAGCACTGCTTCTTTAGCAGCCAAAGGCATTAATCCCTGACTAAAATTAGCCACGAAGTCGGCCAAAAATTTTGACTTAATTGCTGTCTTGGGCTTGTATTCAATGTCGAATTCGCAACTTCGACTGCCCACTTAGCCAAACGACCTGACAACTCAGGCTTATGAAGGACATTCCTTAAGGGAAAGGTTGTCATAACGGCTATTGAATAACATTGAAAATAAGGCCTACGATGTCGAGAGGAAACTACAAGATCTAAGGCTAGCTTTTCAAGGTGAGGATAGCGTGTCGCCTCTCCTGATAATATTTTACTTAAGTAATAAACGGGAAACTATGTACCTTCTTCTTCTCGGACTAAGATGACACTTACCGCTACTTTCAAGACCGCCAGATAAATTAGCAGTTGCTCACTTTCTCCCGGTTTTGACAACAACGAAGGGCTGGATAAGTAGCTTTTTAAGTCCTTCAGTTCCTGTTGGCATTCTGGAGTCCACACGAAGTCATTCTTCTTTTTCAAAAGTGAAAAGAAGTGGTGGCACTTCTCCGAGGACCTTGAGATGAGCCTGCTTAGAGCTGCCAACCTACCGGTCAACCTCTGTACTTCTTTCACACTTGTTAGCTGGTCCGGTATATCCTTGATGGCTTTAATTTTGTCGGGGTTTACTTCGATCCCTCTTTGTGAGAACAGAAACCCCAAGAATTTACCGGAGCCAACCCCAAGGCACACTTCTCTAGATTGAGCTTCATGTTGTACTTTATCAAAATGTCAAACGTCTCTTGGAGATGTTCCAGATGATCTCCTGCATTAAGATACTTAACTAACATGTCGTCAATATAGACTTCCATCGTCGTACCTACCTGTTTTTCAAACATCTTATTTGTTGATGATTAATTTTGACCCTCCCAAATTATTTATACTTAATGATTTGCAATAAATGTGTTGAAAATATTTTCTAATAAATCATACTCTTATTTTTATACAAATATAACAAAAATAGGAATTAATAGTGTTAAATAAATAATTCGGTATTAATTATTTATAAAATATATCACACTTATTATTTTGAAATAATTAAAAAAAATACCTCTATATTTTGTTACACAAGTTTTACAATTAATTTAACAAATTAACCTTTGATTTTTAATTAACTCGTTTATTATTTAAATTAATCCGAAATTTGTTCCATATTTTAGAAAATAAAGTATTTTAATAAATAATTAGTTAATTACAGTAATTTTCGGTGTATTTGATGATCATATTTTCTATCACATTTAATTATAATTAGTTAGGTTAATTAAGTTAATTTTAAAGGAGTTAAAAGATCAAAAGGCTACAATTGCAATTGATCAATTAAATACAATGTGGTTATTTATCAAATTAATTTCAGCCCAAACATTGGCCCAATCTCTCATCTGACCCAATCCAAACAACCTCACCTATCTATGTTGGCGATCGACCCCCACCTCCGCGAACCAACCAAATCGTGCCATGTCACCTTCTAATCTCACTCACAAAACAAACACAAACAATATGGGTCGTCGATCCAAACCATCGACAGTCCACATTTATTCACACTTTCTCCTTTTATTTATATCCTCCCACCAGATATTACCATAGTCGTTGGATCACATAGATCCAACAGTTTCCGTATTTTCTCATAAAAATATTTTCAAAATATTTAATCCTTGATTTGCCAGGGCTGTTGATCTATGATCTAACGACCCAGATCTATTCCCTTGTTCTTAACTTCAGAGACCAACACCAATTACCCTGAACCCTAAATCATTTCCCCCTTTGACCTCCGCCCCCATTTCCCAAACCTCTCTCTTTTCTCTCAAACCTTCAACCTCCATCAGTCCCAAATCCTTGCACAAATATGTGCAAGGTCACATAATTAAACCTCATAACACTCAACATGTCACTTACACCCATGAATCTCGCCGGATTATATCCATTTTCACCACTAGATTTGAAATTTCCAATTCTGGAACCCTAAGCTCAAAAACACTAATAGTCTGATTTCTTCTTAGTTCTTTCAAATCAAGCATTCATGGCCATCCATCTTGTCCCTGTACAGAGAATCATGCTATTTTCTTTTCATTTCCACCGATGAATTCAAAATCCCTAATTCTGAAACCGTAGATCAAAAGGTGAAACCTAAAATCATCTGGTTTCTCTTTTGTTCTTTCAAATCGGAGCATGCATGGAGCTCTTGCAGAGTTTCATCATGAGGATTCGTTACCCAGAGGTCAAACGCAGTGACCTATAGGTTTTAGAGTTTACCCGATGGGTCTTCGCCTTCAACGGTCGACCTCTCCTCTCAGGTAAAATTTATCACTACGGATGTTGCTTTAAGTTGAATGATCTACGTGTGGTTAATAAAGAACCGTTAATGATTCCACACACCTGTTTTGACCTTATACTTCTATAATGATTTTGCTATGACTCTTGTGTTTGTTCTATTGATCTTTATCTTAGTGATTATTTGTTGATATGTATTATACACCTGAAGTTGCTTGCCTAACAGGCTTAGCTATAGCAATTATGAACACTTAAGGGCAAATATAAGGCTGTCATCACAGATTTAAGTATATTAGCTTATGTTATTTTGAGTTGACCTTTTCCTTCTAATGTGACTCTGTGATTCTGTAACTCTTGAAAGGTCATTGTAATGATTTTCTGTCAATCTTCATGAATGTGTGATCACATCTAGAATTTCATTATATGAATATGTTCTGAATCAACTGGATTAAATCCTACTAAGTTTCTGCACTTGTTCTTGTGTGTATTCTGACAGTTGTTATTCACTTAGTTTAAGCTATCCCCTAGGAATTTGATTAAGTTGTATTTGTGGTGTTTATGTTTCATCTGTTATATTAGGATGCTAGGCTGACCCAGATCATGACTAATGTTTACACCTAACTTGTATAATTGAAACATGCTTACTCAATGCGAAACAGTCTATTATTCTGACCTCCTGAAATTAGTCTGTTGGTCTGATCCCCATGGTATTTGATACTCCACCCTGTTGTAGTCTTGTACATTCTAAAGAATGTCTCATGTGTGTGTCTGTACATCTTCTCTTTGGCTTTCTATACTCTATTATGTCCTTACACAAAACAACATGCTTATCTCTCACACTCATGCGTATGTTCTCATGCTGCACTGTCACATAAGGGAAACTGAACCTTGCTAAGCCTCTATAAGTTGGATGTGACTGACTAATAGACTTAAGATGAACCTTCTGATGTTATCTATCTTGCTTGAGTATAATATTATGTCACTCTTAATGAACCTAGTGTGAATATAAGGTTAGGAACCTTTTAAGTAGAGAGTGATCATCTGTTAGGTTGAGACCAACTTGCTTGCTTAAGTACCCCTACTAGTGCTCTTTAGAGATTTCATATGAAGCTGTTAACTCATACATCCATTAGAAATTGAGACTTAGTCTATGTATGAAGCCCTGATTAACTTAAACATAGGCTGTTAAGGTTGAGGATCTCTATAAACTTGAACTATGTATCTCCTCTACCTCTTACGCTATATGACTTAATTATTTGAACTTTTGAAATATCCTGCTGGTGTTCTCTTCGCTTAGTCGCACCTGTAATTGGTTTCTCTGAGTATTCTTCTGCATATTGGTAGTTCTTAACAGTGAACTACACACTGATGTTTGGATTGTGATCTCCTTGGTGTTATTTGTTATCGCATGTTCATAGTAACATTTTGAACAATTCTTGTAAGAAGAGTACATGTCTAAATCTATGTATTGTTGTTACAGTTATATTGAAACTTACAATGAATACCTCATTGGTATTTAAACCTATAGGGAGTAGTAAGTGTGAGTGTTTAGGGGTATTTAGGAGTGAGATTTAATTTGTGGTTGAGATACTCTCCCACTGCTAGGAGTCCTTGAGACCCTTGTGAACTTTGAAGTGCTAGGGATCCAAAGATTGTCTTGGCTATGAATGGAATTTCACCTTAAGCCCTTAATCATTGACATTTGTTAATCTCTTTAGGGTTAGTGTCAGATGAAAGAAAAGGCTTCACTGTAATTTTCTTTACTCTATTTGACCTTACACAGTTTTATTTGCATTCCTACTTACTAATGTTTGTTACAGTTCTGTTGGGCCTTACATTGATATCATTTTTGTATAAGTATCATGTTGGGACATATGTCTAATGTAGTTCTTTCCTTTTTTTAACATGTGACCAAACTGGGAATGCTGAGTTCTCAAAGAACTCAGGCCCAAGTTCTAGCTCGAGTTGGAGTCGTTGAAGCTTCTGTCGCTTGTTTGATGTTCGCTGGGTCTAACCTTCTTTAGGCCCAAACCTATGAGTCCATTCCCTCCCTTTATCACTTTATATGATCTGTTATTATTTTTATGTATGTGACACTCATAATATTTGAGTGAATATTTTCTCTTATCACTTTGAATTACCTTAGGAAATCTAGGCAAGCCCAAAAATCATAGGTAAATTAAAAGAAGTATTATCTCTTACATTAGCTAAATAACCTCACATGCTTAGTTATTTTACTATACAATTTTTTTCAACTTTTTTACTTACACTAACTATTTCTCATGAAGCTCATAAAGGTTAAAACAGATTTAGAAAGGCAAGCAACTCTCTTTCTTTTAAAAGGCCAAAATTGGAAAGTGATTTCAAGGGCAGTTTTCTACTAACCAAAGTCGCGGTTAGAGGACACCTCAAACGATCTTTCTAAACTTGGGTATAATATTTAAATCAATCTTAAGGTATATCTAAATCCTTTTTTTTAAATAACCCATGCTTTGCTAACGCCCTACAAATAACCGTTCTTATTTCAAAGGAGAAGCCTTTCAAACTTAGCCACTATTTAGCAAAATTTGCAAACATAAACATCTTGGAAATACCTTTTAAAGTTCTTTCACTCATATAGCTATATACATTTTAGATTTTATAAAAATCTATACTCCTTTCAAATGCATATACTATCTTTCAAAAGTGATAATTTCAGGCATAAACATAAGGTAAGTCACACACTTTTAAGTACTAAGTAAGATATACATATTTAATTTCCCGAACCTAGTCTAAGTCCTATGGAGCTACCTTAGGTAGATTCTAGGGGGCGCCTAATACCTTTCCCTTAGAAGAACAAAAATCCTTACCCAAAATCTCACTGGTTAGTAAACTAATAGGATAATAATTTAATAGCTAAAACAGGTACCCTAGTATACCTTTAAATATCAGGTGGCGACTCTCTTTTATCATCAACAGGGAAATCACTAGTTGAATCTTATTTTTACTTATGCAAAATAGGGTGCAACATTATTAACAAGCCTCTGATAAGTGGCTCCGGTGTTTTTAAGCCCAAAAGACATCACATTATAGCAATATGTGCCAAATTTTGTGATGAAAGACGTCTTCTCTTGATCTTCCGAGTTCATCCTAATTTGATTATACCCGAAATAAGCATCAAGAAAACTCATTAACTCGTGTCTGATCGTAGCATCGATCATTTGATCAATATTTGGCAATGGAAAGAGTCTTTGGGGCATGTATTATTTAAATCCTTATACTCTACACACATCCTAAATTTATTATTCTTTTTAGGCACTAGTACTATGTTAGCTAGCCACTCCAGGTACTTTACCTCTCGAATTGAATCGATATTGAGCAATCGAGTTACCTCTTCCTTAACAAACCTATTTCTGACCTCTGCTATCGGTCATTTCTTCTGCCTTACCGAAGGGAATTTTGGATCCAGACTCAGTTTGTTGACTGCCACATCCAACAGAATACCTGTCATATCTGAATACGACCAAGAAAAGTAATCAACATTAGATTTAAGAAAATCTATGAGTTTTAACCTGAGTTCGGGACTCAAATCCATTCTTAAATGGAACTCCCTTTCCAAATATTCTTTAAACAAAGCCACTTATTCGAGTTCTTCTGCAGTGAATTTGTTCGCATCCGTCTCCTCCGGTACCTGGAAAGTTCTCGGTACCTGATATAATTCTGATGACTCCTCATATTTATCATCTTCGATCTGGATGTGTGGAGGCACCGATTCCTGTAAATGTTATTTGCTGGTTTCCTTACCTTTGCTACTGGAAACGGTTACTGCATTAATCTCCCTTGCAGCTGATTGATCTCCTCTGATCTACTTGACCCCTTCCGATGTTGGAAACTTTAACAGTTGATGGTAGGTCGATGGTACGACCTTCATTTCATGTATCCAAGGCTTTCCGAGGATCACGTTATAGCCCATGTCGCCATCTACCACTTCAAATAGGGTGGTCTTTGTTACTTTTCACGACCCAAAATCTAACTAGTCATGATGGAACCTAACCCAACCCGCTAGGTAGGCCAATTAGCAACAATCCGATTCAAATGAGAATAACTGAGAAAAACAAATGATGAAATAACTGAGCTTTTATACGAAATCCCAAGGATTAGTAGTACATCTCATGAGCTTCTAAGACGTAGAGTTTACAAAGCTGGTATGAAATAAATACATCATCTTTTCGAAATATACATAAACAAATTTATACATCTAAAGCTACCAAGAACAAGAGGAAGCTATAACCGGAATGCAAGTACATCTCCAATGCCTAATCCCACCATACGCAGCAACATCAGCTCCGAAATCTGCACGCAAGGTGAAGAAGTATAGTATGAGTACAACCGACCCCATATACTCAATAAGTAACAAACCTAACCTTAGGTTGAAAGTAGTGACGAGATAGGACAAATGGTCAGAGTCCAACACCAATAGCCAAGAAGAACTCGTAACAATATAATGAAAACAGTACAAGTAATAACTCAAGATATGATGCTTAGCTCGCTCACAGTTACGAAAAAATAGGAATGCTTTTCAGGTATAACAGTAAAACCCCAAATCTTTCATCGAGATCACCAAAATAGGAGTATATCAGAAAACTGTTATTTTTCACACAAATAAAAAATATTCAACAACAAATAAGATATTTCATTATCAGATAGCATGATGAAAGTACATCTCTATGCCTACATGTCGTTGTGCATGAGAAGTCATGAATGTCACAATACCGTATAGCATGAGAAAATGCATCTCTATGCCTACATGCCAAGATGCATGTCAAATGTAATGCATCACAGTGATAAACTCATGTACTCACACTCTCAAAGTACTCAATCTCACTGTCTCACGCTCAATCACTCGGCACACTCAATCACTGGGTATACTTAATCACTCAGCACACTCAATCACTTGGCAATCGGTCACTCGGCACTCGGTACCAGCACTCACTGATGGTATGTCAGACTCCGGAGGGGTGGATCCTACCCAAGTGCTAATATAAAGCCAATCTGGCTGTTACACCCCATGTTTTTCGTACGTGGAAGTAAGCCATAAGTAAATTGATATAAGCTCGGAAATGAGATGTTACATTCCGCATTTTTGTATGTAAAAGTTTCGTCGTAAGCTAATCGACGTAAATTCGGGAATGAGATTATTTTGGGATTATAAGTATTACGCTATTTCAAAGAAGTGATAAGTAAATTCGTGAAGGTGAGGGGGTAAGCAAATCGAAGAAGATGAGTTTCGTCGAAGTTTGACATTTTGGGATAAAATACAGTCCAAGCTATAATACCCAATATTTATGGACTAGTACCATACAAGGTACCACATGACCATAGGTGTACAAAGTGTGTTCAAAGTAAATAGTATTCTAAGTAATTTGAGATTATTTTTAATTATGTGGATAATTGGACAATTATTTATTAATGAGAAATTAACCAATTAATTAAGGAAATAAGTGGGCAATTATTGGATAAGGATTTAGTCTTTAATGTGGCAGCCCACAAAGTCACAAAAATGTGACTCTTAAAGCTCACCTTTATGTGGAATATTAAGAATAATAGTGGCTTAGTCATACAAAGAGTGGGGCCACTCTCTTTAGTAAAAACTTCTAACATAAACCATTAAAATACATGTTATATTTGCAATTTGAGGAGATTGGCAATTCAAGCCACCAGTATGCTAAAGTTAGTCCTCCTAGGGGCGGCAATATAGATTACTTACATCCTAAAGGTGGGCCAAGAGATACTAGTGATTATGGTCATTCATATGAAAGGACTAGTTTGCTTGAACATGCAGTACTTGACAAAAGGCATGCTCGGGCACCTATTCTTTTGGAACCCCTTAGAGAGAATATTGTTGATGCCGAGTTTCCTCGAAGAGATGTCATTGACAGCAGTTCATGGGATCACCATTCATTCAATAAACAGTCAGTTTGAAAGAACTTTCTTGGTTGAAAGCAAACGGATGAAGCTTCAAATATGTATTTGCAATTCTAAGAGATTTGCAACGAAGATATACTGTGTAATCGTAACGGGATTTTGCGATTCTAAGAAAGCACGGTACAACCTTTTCCAAGAATATCATACAGATTTATTTCTACTCCAGGTATGTTAAGGCTATTCCTTCTTTCTTTTGGCATGATCTATACGACACAAACGAAACGAGCAAATACACAACTTTCATAAATGACTCTATTCATAGAAATACTAGGGGTGTCTATATTCTCGATTTCCCATGTGAATTATTATTATATCTTTTGTTCATGGGTCTCAGAAAAATATGTATTTGATAAAGTCTATCCGACAGGCATATTATTTTTATGACATTCCGAGAAATCTTATTAATGTATTTCATATGCATTTCATTCATTTATACATGTAAAGTGACCCATGACCAGATGGCGTTATATATGCGTATATTATATGTATATGGGATATGGAAAAAGGTTACGTCGTTATATACGCACCACCACTTGATCAGCTGGTATACGTTGATGATTTTGCCCACAATGGCCGAGCTGATATGATGGAATGCCCTCATATCATGTACATGTACCTATGCACGATATGACATTCATACGCATACGCATGACACTATGAGTATTTCATGATTTACAGAGTTATTCAGACTTACATGTCGAGTCTTTTACTCCATGTTTCTCTCATGTCTATTATTTACTGATTTTCATTCCTTACATACTTGGTACATTATTTGTACTGACGTTCCTTTTTTCTGGGGGCGCTATATTTCATGTCCGCAGGTCCCGATAGACAGGTCGAGAGTCCTCTAAGCAGGCTATCAGCTCAGCGAAATATGTTGGTGCGCTCTATTTGCTCCGGAGTTGCTTATTTGGTCAGTACGATTTAGACATGTATTGATTAGTATGTCGGGGCCCTATCTCGGCCTTATAACATTTATGTACTCTTAGAGGCTTGTAGACATATGCCATGTATATGAAAGATTGTATGGCCTTGTCGGCCTATGTTCAGTATACGAGTGATTATTTTGGCATTATAGGCCCGTACGTCATATGTATAAGTCAGTATATCAGGTTGGGTCGTGTTATGTCGAGTGTTCCCTCATGTTTTATTCTTGTTACCTCATATGACCCTTTTGGCCCATTTACCCATGTTGATGTGATGAGAAAGATACGTTGCGTTGGTACTCGGTTGAGTAAGTGTCACGCCCCAACCTCGGGGAGCGCGACCGGCGCTCAACCGAGTGAACTCGGTCGAGCAAGCCTATTAAACCTTTGCTACCCGACTCATTCATAATCCAAAAAGGGAACGCATCACCATTTGTAAAACAGGGGAGAGATCAGTTATATAAATATATAAACGTTGCTAGTTCATTTTTCATTATATACATTATGTCATAGTTAAGTTTCCAAAATACAACTCGATCCAACGACCACCCCAACATATATACATGACCCACATAAATGTCTACGGAGCCTCTAAGGGTACAAAAGAGCAACATGACAATGCCGGCAACAAGACTCAGGTTATACCTCAAAATATAAAAACTTATACAAAAGAAGGACTACATGACCCCAGGAAGAGATGGGGCTCACCAAGACTGTTGTGATGAGTGTGAAAGAGAACACCACTATCTGCGATCAACACTATCTGCGATGGAACCACCTACATCCATTCAAAGATGTAGCGCCCCTGGCAAAAGGGACGTTAGTACTGTCGAATAGTACTAGTATGTAAGCCAAACACCAATCTAAGTAGAATGAACAGTGAAACAAAGAGAAGGCAGTCACAACAATCAATAAGTACTTCACAGAAATACAAAGAAACACCAAGTAAGGATCACATAATTTCCAACTCATTCTTTTCATCTTTAAGGTTAATAATCTTTAGTGCCAAAGCCACAACTCACAATGCCACTGTATTTTTACACGGAGTCCGGTCTCGGCCCGACCGGCTAAGCCGTCTCAAGTGAGACATATCCATATCCACATTGTAAATCAATGATTCCAACACAAATGCCACCATATGTACAGCATGGCATCCGATCTCGGCCCGATCGGCTAAGCCATCTCACTTGAGACATAACCTCTTTCAATTGTTCACTCAATTCACAACTCTTTCCCATCTTTCGTTACATGGCACAAACAACCTCATTTATTAAGTAGTTCTTGGCACTTGGGAATATTTTACAATTCAAGTCTTTCCCTTTGTATTCATTCAAATAACATCATCATTCATGTTGATAAGTACCATCACATAAGGCATTTCACACATAAGGGAAGGAGCTTGGAAAATCATGATTTCGTTCTCAAATAGCATGATGACATGGTAACCATTTAAAACAATTAGGGAACATGAATCTTTCAATCCAACACACTAAGGCAAACAATTCTAGTATGATCAAGTTGGAACTTACACCAATTATTCGGACACCAGGAGTTCGATTCTAAGAAGAAAAAAGTTAGCCATACATACCTCAATTGCGCTTATTTAGACTCTACAATTATCCGGAACCCTTAGCAACCTCAATCTATTTTTGCAATATACAAATTGAACCCAAAATTAGAAAAATGTTCATAGTTTTAGTTCACTTTTTAATTTTCCCACTCTTTATATCATGCATGCAAGATGAACCACTCTCATACCCATGAAGTATTACCCTAGTACCCTATTATAGCTATGTTTGAAATTAAGAGCCGAGGTGATGAAATCTTTCCTTTTTGGATGAAGAATTTGGTGCTCTACTTGAGTATTTCCAAGCTTTGAGTGATGGTTGAAGATTAATTGATGAAAATTAGGCCCTTCCTCTAGAACCCTCTCTCTCACACACTAGAAATATGAGAAATGAGCTTCAAAATGGACTAAAGGGGTGTTTTAACGGAATGGGGGTCGGGTTTTAAATTAAGAAAATGGGTGCCCCGACACAGGTCTGCGGTCGCATATGCGACCGCATAATGGTTATGCGGTCCGCAAAGTGACCGCAGAAATGGCCCTCAGGGGCCTGAACTTACGGCCCAGGTATGCGACCAGTATGCGGTCCGCATACTCGTTCTGCGGTTGCATAATGCACCGCAGAACTCCCTCCGCAAAAACCCAAGAGGGGTTATGCGATCGATATGCGGTTTGCATAGTGGTTATGCAGTCGCATAATCGACCGCAAAGCTGACCTCAAATTGGCCAACATACTGCTTCACTCTGCGGCCATTATGCGGTCCGCAGAGTGATTATGCGGCCGCATAATAGGCCGCATAAATGCGTCTTTTGCGAAACATTTTCCTCTAAGTCCGTGGGGTACTGTTCAATCCAAAAAGTCTGAACCGCGGCTCGCAAGCTCGCCGTGAAGAATTTCTACTATGCAGGAATCTATATTGGCACCACGAAACCCCGAGTTTTTGGTTTAAATTTTTACGGGTCCTTACATCCTCCCCCACTTAAGATCATTCGTCCTCGAATGAGGATCAAGGTTTGCTTAACACAGTTTCAGTTGTACCACGTAACATCAGCCCCAGATTTGCCTAACTTCCTAACTTTCTAAAAATTTTGCCAGAGTTTCCTTTGTATCTAGGCCTATCCACCTGTCAGAGAGCCCCCGAAACACACCTTAGCAACATGTATAGAGTTAAATGACACAACAGAATGCAAAATAACACCAACCGAAGCCTCATGGGGGACATATAACTAGAAAGTAGTGTCTTTATATTAGCCGAACAAGTGATACAAAATTTGGGGGGGGGGGGGAGGGGACAACTTTATAGAGCTATTACATAGCTATTCAAATAAATGAGGGTACTTTTTTTTCATTTCATTCTCGGCTTCCCAAGTAGCTTCTTCGACTTGCTGGTTTTGCCATAATACCTTTGTGGATGCAATTTCTTTGCTCCCTAACTTTCGGACCTGTCTATCAAGAATAGCAACCGGAATCTCTTCATATGACCGTTCTTCACTAATATCGATGGTCTCAACCGGCACGATAGCGGACGGATCTCCAACTACCTTCTTCAACATGGACACACGGAATACCGGCTGCACTAATGACATCTCAAGTGGTAGATCAAGCTTGTACGCCACCTGACCTATCCTTTGAGTAATTCTATACGGCCCGACATACCTCAGACTTAATTTCCCTTTCTTTCCAAACCGCATGATCCCCTTCATGGGAGATACCTTCAAGAACACCCAATCATCTTCCTTGAACTCTAAGTCTCTGTGACGAACATCCGAATACGATTTTTAATGACTCTGAGCAGTTTTCAACTGCTCTTTTATGATCTTAACCTTTTCCATAGCCTGATGCACAAGGTCTGGTCCTATTAGTTCAGCTTCTCCAACCTCGAACCACCCAATCGGCGATCTACATCTTCTACCATATAAGGCCTCAAACGGCGCCATCTGAATACTGGCATGGAAGCTGTTGTTATAAGCAAATTCTATGAGCGGCAAATGATCATCCTAGCTACCCTTGAAGTCAAGCACACATGCATGCAACATGTCCTCAAGCGTCTGAATAGTCCGCTCAGCTTGCCCGTCAGTCTGTGGATGGAAAGCCGTGCTAAGATTTACCTGCGTACCCAAACCTTGCTGAAATTTCATCTAGAAATTAGCTGTGAACTGGGCCCCTCCATCAGAAATGATGGAAACTGGAGTGCCATGAAGCCTAACTATTTCCTTGATATACAATTGAGCATATTGTTCCGTAGTGTCGGAGGATCTAACTGGTAAGAAGTGTGCTGATTTCGTGAGTCGTTCCACGATCACCCAAATTGAGTCAAATTTACACGGAGTGCATGGTAACCCTACCACAAAATCCATATTGATCATTTCCCATTCCCACATTGGAATTTCTATACTCTGTGCTAACCCACCGGGCCTTTGATGCTCGGCCTTTACCTGTTGACAGTTTGAACATTTTCCCACAAAGTCCGCCACACTCCTCTTCATGTTATTCCACCAGTAAACTTCCTTGAGGACATGATACATTTTTGTAGAGCCTGGTTGCACGGAATATCTCGAAGTATGAGCTTCTGCCATGATTCTTTCCCGAAGATCATCTACGTTTGGAACACATAGTCGTCCTTGGTACCGTAATGTACCGTTATCCATGTCAAGAGAAAAAGCCGTAGTCTTATGTTTATGAATCCCTTCCTTCAGCTGCACCAATACTGGATCATTGTATTGCTTCTCCTTGACCTCCGTCACAAGCGATGATTCCTCCCTATTCCGCATAATCACTCCCCCTTCATTAGAGTTCGCAAGACGAACTCCCAAACTGGCCAACTGGTGAACCTCCCGGGCCAAGGGCCTTTGACATGCCTCCAAGTGAGCCAAACTACCCATAGATTTTCGACTAAGAGCATCCGCCACCATATTAGCTTTCCTCGGATGATACAAAATGTCGATGTCATAATCTTTGAGCAATTCAAGCCACCTTCTCTACCTTAAGTTCAATTCCTTTTGCTTAAAAATATACTGAAGACTCTTGTGGTCCGTGAATATATCTACATGATGCCAAATTTTTAATGACTTAAGGACTTCATACAAATAATGACGCCAAATTTTTAATGCAAAAACCACCGCCGCAAGCTCTAAGTCATGAGTTGGATAGTTCTTTTCATGATTCTTAAGTTGCCTTGAAGCATATGCTATAACCTTACCATGTTGCATTAATACACACCCAAGACCGATCCTTAAAGCATCACAATACACCACAAACCCCTTGGTACCCTCTGGCAGGGTTAATACCGGCGCCGAAGTCAATCTTGAATTCAATTCCTCGAAGCTCCTTTCACAAGCATCGGACCATTGGAACTTAACCGCTTTCTGCGTCAATTTAGTCAATAGAGAGGCAAGAGTGGAGAACCCCTCCACGAACCTCCTATAATACCCGGCCAAACCCAAGAAACTACGAATCTCTGTTGGAGTAGTAGGTCTAGGCCAATCCTTCACCACTGCAATCTTTTGAGGTTCAACCTTAATTCCTTCTCCGGAGATGATATGACCCTGGAATGTAACAGATTCAAGACAAAATTCACATTTCGAGAACTTTGCATACAATTGGTATTGATGAAGAGTTTGCAGAACTGCCTAGAGGTGATCGGTGTGATCCTCTCGACTTCGTGAATACACAAGGATGTCGTCAATGAATACTATCACAAAGGAGTCGAGGAACGGCTTGAAGACTCGATTCATAAGATCCATGAAAGCTGCCAGGGCATTTGTTAGCCCGAAAGACATTACCAAAAATTCAAAGTGCCCATATCAGGTTCTAAAAGCTGTTTTCGGAATATCCTGCTCCCTTACCTTCAATTAATGGTACCCGGACTGCAAATCAATTTTGGAGAAGAACTTAGCACCTTGTAATTGATCAAACAAATCATCTATTCTAGGCAATGGGTATTTGTTTTTGATTGTGACTTTGTTGAGTTGCCGGTAATCAATACACATCCGCAGCGATCCATCTTTCTTTCTGACAAAGAGAATCGGTGCGCCCCAAGGTGACACACTCGATCGGATGAAACCTTTCTCTAGCAAATCCCTTAGTTGTTCCTTTAGCTCTTTTAATTCTGCCGGCGCTATTCTATAAGGTGGAATAGATATAGGTTGCGTGCCCGGCATCACATCAATCCCAAAATCAATGTCCCTATCTAGAGGAATTCCAGGGAGCTCATCCGGAAATACATCGAGAAATTCATTCACAATTGGTACAGATTCAAGGGTAGGCACCTCAGTAGTGGTGTCTGTAACTCGGACCAAATGATAAATACACCCCTTCCTGATCATCTTTGTGGCCTTAAGGTAAGAAATAAACCTACCTTTTGGCATAACATTATTCCCCTCCCACTCAACAGCTGGCTCGTTAGGAAACTCAAGCCTCATAATTCTGGCTCGGCAATCGAGTTTGGCAAAACATGAATAAAGCCAATTCATTCCCATTATTACATCAAAATCAATCATCCCTAGTTCAATAAGATCGGCCATGGTATCCCAACCACGCACCGTGACAACACAATCCTTATAAACCCGTGCGGCCATAATAGACCCGCCAACCGAAGTAGATACAGAGAACGGCTCATAAAGCTGTTACGGTTCTATCCCGAAGCTCGTAGCAACATAAGGAGTAACATAGGACAAAGAATATCCGGGATCAATAAGGGCATACACATCATGAGATTGAACAGTCAATATACCTGTGACGACATCTGGGGAAGCCTCTGCATTCTATCGACCACTCATAGTATAGAATCGGCTGGGTCCTCCCGAACTCTGTGCACCACCCCTAGCTGCACCACGCCCTGTGGGTGCTGGAGAGCCTCGATCTGGAGGGGGTGTTGAAGATGTAGTAGCTGTAAGACTGGATGACTGAGCTATGCCCCTGCCTGCACCTTGACGGGATGCACAGCACTCCCGCTGAATATGACCTCTCATCCCGTATCCGTAACATACTGGCATGTCCAGGTAGCAGACTCCCGAATGTATCTTCCCACACTTAGGGCATGGGGCCCTCTGCTGCTGCTGGAATCTCGCTTCCTGATGGTGGGACCCCCTGCTACCCTGACCGGGCCTAAAGCGACTCCCCTACTGCTGACCGTGCCCTGATGGTGGGGCACTAGCTGAAGACTGAGCATAAGACTGGGGCGGCCATGATGATCCTCCCCGAAAAGCTGATCTCCCACCTCCGAATGAATCACCAAGGTTGCTCGCTGATCGGGCCCTACTACTACTTTCCCGTTCCATCCTGAGCTTTAACTTCCGAGCCTCCGTAGCTTGGGCAAATGCCACCATCTTCCCATAGTTCATGTTGGAATTTAGAGTAGTTGTGGCAGCCTCGTTAATAACCAAAGGGCTAAGGCCCTGCACAAATTGACGCACCCTAGTCTCCATAGTCGGCATCATGTGAGCAGCATACTTTAACAGGCGCACGAACTCCATATGATATTCCCACACACTCTTTCTACCCTGTTTAAGGGTCTCAAACTCCACAACACATGCTACCTTAGTCTCGGCACTTAAGAAATGGTCTATGAAGGCATCCGCAAACTCACTCCATCCCTCCGGAGGGCTCCCCTGCTCACGGGAATCCTCCCACATCTCAAACCAGGAATATGCCACCCATTTCAGATGATAGGAGGCCAACTCTACTCCCTCTGTCTCCGTAGCACGCATAACTCGGAGAGTTTTATGCATCTAATCAATGAAATCCTGAGGATCTGCCCCGGGATCAGTACATGTAAACACTGGAGGGTCTAATTGAAGGAACCTGTTTACCCTGGAACCAGAAGAATCTCCTTGCAAGCTAAATGAGGTGGGTGCAACATTTGACCTCTGAGCCTGGGAAGCTACTAACTGAGTCAGCATCTGCATAACTCCTCTTAGATCCCCATCGGAAATACTGGGACCAGGAGCTGGGGCTGGAGGTGGAACAGGTATATCGGCGGGAGGTATTGTGGCACCCTCCGTGGGTGTAGGAACTGGGGTAGTATGTTCTGGAATAGATGAATCAAGCAGTGTGATAGAAGGGGGATTATCCTCACCCACATTATCAAGTAAGGGATCAACAACCACTCCTGGGGTGGTATTGGCTTCTTGGCCAATTCTCGCTCTCTTCTTAGGTGCCATTTACTAAAAGTTAGAACAATGCACGAGTTAGGGGAAAACAACCTCACGTTCCGCTCTATCGCACGATATAGAACAACAATGAAGGGTATCATTCTTAAATGTCCAAGTAGCCCCCTAATTATAGATATGGTCGACAACACACCGATAAGAAGGGCTCGACTAGACACGGCTCCGAGATATCCTAGGACACTTTAAAACCTTAGGCTCTTATACCAAGTTTGTCACGCCCCAACCTCGGAGAGCGCGACCGGTGCTCAACCGAGTGAACTCGGTCGAGAAAGCCTATTAAACCTTTCCTACCCGACTCATTCATAATCCAAAAAGGGAACGCATCACCATTTGTAAAACAGGGGAGAGATCAGTTATATAAATATATAAACGTTGCTAGTTTATTTTTTATTATATACATTATGTCATAGTTAAGTTTCCAAAATACAACTCGATCCAACGACCACCCTAACATACATACATGACCCACATAAACGTCTACGGAGCCTCTAAGGGTACAAAAGATCAACATGACAATGCCGGCAATAAGGCCCCGGCTATACCTCAAAATATGAAAACTTATACAAAAGACGGACTACATGACCCCAGGAAGAGATGGGGCTCACCAAGACTGTTGTGATGAGTGTGAGGGAGAACACCACTATCTGCGATCAGCGCTATCTACGATGGAACCACCTACATCCATTCAAAGATGTAGCGCCCCCGGTAAAAGGGACGTTAGTACTATCAAATAGTACTAGTTGTAAGGCAAACACCAATCTTAGTAGAATGAACAGTGAAACAAAGAGAAGGCAGTCACAACAATCAATAAGTACTTCACATAAATACAAATAAACACCAAGTAAGGTTCACATAATTTCCAATTCAATCTTTCCATCTTTTAGGTTAATAACCTTTAGTGCCAAAGCCACAACTCACAATGCCACCTTGGTTTTACACGGAGTCCGGTCTCGGCCCGACCGGCTAAGCCATCTCAAGTAAGACATATCCATATCCACATTGTAAATCAATGATTCCAACACAAATGCCACCATGTGTACAACATGGCGTCCGATCTCGGCCCGATCGGCTAAGCCATCTCACTTGAGACATAACCTCTTTCAATTGTTCACTCAATTCACATCTCTTTCCCATCTTTCGTTACATGGCACAAACAACCTCATTTATTAAGTAGTTCTTGGCACTTGGGAACATTTTACAATTCAAGTCTTTCCCTTTGTATTCGTTCAAATAACATCATCATTCATGTTGATAAGTACCATCACATAAGGCATTTCACACATAAGGGAAGAAGCTTGGAAAATCATGATTTCGTTGTCAAATAGAATGATGACATGGTAACCATCTAAAACAATTAGGGAACATGAATCTTTCAATCCAACACACTAAGGCAAACAATTCTAGTATGATCAAGTTGGAACTTACACCAATTATTCGGACACCAGGAGTTCGATTCTAAGAAGAAAAGAGTTAGCCATACATACCTCAATTGCGCTTCTTTAGACTTTTCAATTATCCGGAACCCTTAGCAACCTCAATCTATTTTTGCAATATACAAATTGAACCCAAAATTAAGAAAATGTTCATAGTTCTAGTTCACTTTTTATTTTTCCCACACTCTTTATATCATGCATGCAAGATGAACCACTCTCATACCCATGAAGTATTACCCTAGTACCCCATTATAGCTATGTTTTAAATTAAGAGCTGGGGTGATGAAATCTTACCTTTTTGGATGAAGAATTTGGTGCTGTACTTGAGTATTTCCAAGCTTTAAGTGATGGTTGAAGATTAATTGATGAAAATTAGGCCCTCCCTCTAGAACCCTCTCTCTCTCACACTAGAAATATGAGAAATAAGCTTCAAAATGGACTAAAAGGGTGTTTTAACGGAATGGGGGTCGGGTTTTAAATTAAGAAAATTTACGGGTCCTTACAGTAAGGCACCGGGTGCCCATCGTGGCCCATCGGTTTGGGTCATGACAAAAGTGGTCTCAGAGCAGTTATGTCCTAGGGAGTCTACAAGCCGTGTCTAGTAGAGTCTTGTTTATGGGTATGTTGTGCACCACACTTATAAGCAGGAGGCTACAGGGTATTTAGGACTGTCACTCTTTCTTCTTACTCTAGATCGAGTGGTAGAGCTCAGTTGTAAGAACTCAATTTCCTAAACTCTATCTTATTCAAAATATGACGATGCCTACTTCCAGAAAGATGGTAAGAGATATAGTTGTGGAAGAGTTGAGTTAGAGGAACTCGATTTTTTTATCGTGCTTATGATGGATAAATATGAGGTATTCAACAGAATATGTGTACCAAGACGTGTATGCTTCTTGATAAGAAGCCTTAAAAAAAATATCTATCCACCGTATGGTGAAAAGCAATGAGAGATTCAGAAGATAGACACAAGCTTCAACAAGTAAAACAAGCAAGGTGAAGAAGGGTACGAGGCGCCCAGTTAATGAAAATTATCAGTATTTACAATTCAGGTCAAGAAATATAAGCATTCTGAGTTACCTTCAACAGTAACAGAGGTATGTACAATCGGCCACACCTATCTCAGTTATGCCCTATGGGAGCTAACATGTATGGTTTAAGAGACGGACGGGATATCAGGATCCGGCTGGGGTTAGAGTAACCCAAAATTGTGGATGGATTGTTAGCATTAACTGACATTTCTGAAGGATATTGCAAATGTGCTAATAGATCTCCTTGTGAGACACCCAGAGGGTGCACTCTAAAATAGTACAGCTAGATATGAATACTACAAAGATAGGCACTGGAAGCCTTGAAGGGATAAATATTACCTTAGTGTAGCTCCCGTCCCTAGTGGAGATAGAATGTTAGGCAACCCAAAGAGCCAGTAGATAGAGCAAGGGGATCTAAAAGCAAAAGAATGTCTTGTTAGAGTTTTCAGAATGAAGTGATAGACATAAATGTTAGCAGGAAATAAGAAGAGAGTTAATGAAGCATTATGAGTAAGATGTGATACATGGATGATAACGGTAGATCAAAAAGATGACAGTATTACAGAGTTTATAGCCAAGTGAAGGAAAGGACGAGAGGTGACAGGCCTTGAGACAACAAAGGAGTATAGGCCATAAGTCATATCCCCATTTCAAGAAATAAGTTCGCGACTCTAACGCGACTACCAGAAGGAAAAGTTAGACCCCAGAGTAATAGAAATCAATATGGATTGGTGAACAAGATAAACCAAACATGAATTAGGGACTGAGTGATTTGATAATAGTCGGTATCACAAGAATATAAGTGGTTATGTTCTGGCGATAATAGAATAATGACAGAAGAATACCCTTTAAAGGTCATTCGGGAAGACGTTTCACTAAAGCAAGCAATATGAGCAAAGTTAATCTTAAGGGACTGTATGTGCCAGTTATACTAAGTGTCACCCTCGCGAGAAAGGAATTTTTTATCCTTGGTATAGAAGGATTACCGCAAGGCGAGTAAGGGTCATCGATGATGTGAAAAGACGCCAAAGATGAAAAGGTAAAACATCTATAGGTAGATCGTCGTAGCTCCAACTCTTAGTACTCCCCTAAAGGGGGGAATATGAAGTGATGTGGCATTAAGTTAGAATTAAGTGGTTCTAGTAACTATGGAATAGTAAAGGAAGAATGCGAAAAAAAATGTGAAAGGAATGAGATTGTACTTATCCTGCAGATATGCTACGATTCCAGAACATTATGCAAGCACGGCGTCAAGGAGATGAAGTAAGGGTTCCTACCCGAGATGTTATTGATAGATAAGGAACCAGTGCGAGACGTAAGTTAAGACAAAGGAAATAACCCAAGAAAGATTACGCGGAATATTAATATCAGAATGGGCCAACGAGTAGTTAGTAGTTGATTCAGGAAGAGCCTAGTTATGGCTAAACAAGAGGACACAAACAAATCAATAGATTGTGCAAGACGAACATAGTGAACCCCAACATGGAAAATTCAGTCTCGCAGATATAACATCGTGATCCTTAAGATATATTCATATAGGAGTTTGGGTAGTTAAAGGTAAATGAAATAGAATGCCACTGGGAAGACAGTCAAAATATTAGTTCAGAAGCAACCCTACAAGCACAAGGGCATGGAAATAAGTAACTACGGATAATTATAGGCGGGGAAGAACATCAAAAAAGAAATTCCGTCAAGTTTACGATGTGATAAGCTTGTAACTTTACAAGAGCCAAAAGGTCTCCCTAAATACTACAACAAAAGACTAGTTGAGGAAATAATGAAGAAGGCTTCAACCTAAGCACAACGACCAAAAGAGGAAATGGTCTTGTAACAACAGTCTCACAACAACATTGTATGCACTCCATAAGGAAGTGGCACCCAGCGTGGTTAATGAGCGGGAAATGAAACCAAAAGTAATATTCGAGACCATATGAATTGCACAAAATTCCGGCATGCATGGGAACTAAGATAACCCTAAGAATGCACGCAACAAGGGGCAGAAAGACTAGGAAAAGTAATTGCTTACGTTGGAAGAAAGCTGGGATGGAAAGAAAGGAATTATTTTGGTCAATGTGCCAGGGCTAGTTACGTTATGAACGCACTTAAGATTTCAGAGTATTATCCATGCAGCATATATGTTGACAGTCATACAGCCATATTCTATAACGGCCTTACAAGAAAACCAGTTAGAAAAGTACCAACATCATAAAAAGTCAGTATGGAGCTACCACCAGATTGTGTATGCACCAGAGGTGCAAGTATTATAAGAAAGCTTCAAGTTGTGAATGTGAATTATACCTATGTGGAAGGAGGATTATGAAGGAGATAGAAGATATGATGTGAAACTTTAAGATAAGTAAGGTAAAGGTGGACAACGTACGAGATACTCAAATGCAGAAGGTTGTGAATAGTCTTTACTTCGGATAGAAGGCTAGAAGTGTGGAGATTCAATATCCAGGGATGATAGTGGCGTCGTCAGTGGCATACCTTCCCGACTATGGTTACTAGGTATCAAGAGGCCTAGTCAAGAGAGTAAAGAAGAGTTAGAGACGATGTGATCTCTCGCTTAATGTTCCATAATAACATAAGAAAATCTATGGGGCAAGCAAGTTGAAGGAAGGTTGCAAGTAGTATAAATAGATATGTGTAAGTCACAAAGTATGAGGTGAGATTAGGCCATCATTCTTAAGATAAACAGTAATGAGGAAGCATTAAAGGACATAGATTTATACATATGGGATGAGCAATGAACGTAAGCTGGAGTTTGGTAGTAGACCTTAGTAACGATAAATTGAGGTGAGAATATGGTATATTATGACCTACTTAGATGCAATAAAGTCATGCGGATAGATAATCGGGTCTATGAAATAAGATATAGCAATATTCGTAAGTTTGACAAAGTACCGAGCGAAGAACTTCAGTATACCTATAGATGCCCAGAGGGACATCTTGTCAAACTCGGTATATGTTTACAAAGTGAGGCCTAGAGATTGGCTAAAAGATGGAGGGAAGAGTCACATAGGCACACCTACAAGGAAAAAAAAAGTCATACAAGCTGCATGACAGAAGGTAGCAAGAGTTACGAGATTGGAAGAATTTCGACCACAGGCCATGGTGTGAGAAAGAGACCTACATGTGGGAATACCCTAGACTTTGGATTATTCACAGAATAGTTGCCTAGATGGCAAGAAGAGTACTAAAGTATTCGGAAGACATAAGTTACGAAAATGATAAGTACATCAGTTAACATTCGAGGACGAATATTCCAAAAGGGGGAATAATGTTACACCCCATGTTTTCATACGTGGAAGTACGCCATAAGTAAATTGATATAAGCTCAGAAATGAGATGTTACATTCCGCATTTTCGTACATAAAAGTTTCGTCGTAAACTAATCGACGTAAATTCGAGAATGAAATTATTTTGGGATTATAAGTATTACGCTATTTCAAAGAAGTGATAAGTAAATTCATGAAGGTGAGAGGGTAAGCAAATCGAAGAAGATGAGTTTCGTCGAAGTTTGACATTTTAGGATAAAATACGGTCCAAGCTATAATACCCGGTATTTATGGACTAATACCATACAAGGTACCACATGACCATAGGTGTACAAAGTGTGTTCAAAGTAAATAGTATTCTAAGTAATTTGAGATTATTTCTAATTATGTGGATAATTGGATAATTATTTATTAATGAGAAATTAACCAATTAATTAAGGAAATAAGTGGGCAATTATTGGATAAGGATTTAGTCTTTAACATGGCAGCCCACAAAGTCACAAAAATGTGACTCTTAAAGCTCACCTATATGTGGAATATTAAGAATAATAGTGGCTTAGTCATAGAAAGAGTGGGGCCACTCTCTTTAGTAAAGACTTCTAACATAAACCATTAAAATACATGTTATATTTGTAATTTGAGGAGATTGGAAATTCAAGCTACCAGTATGCTAAAATTAGTCCTCCTAGGGGCGGCAATATGGATTATTTACATCCTAAAGGTGGGCCAAGAGAAACTAGTGATTATGGTCATTCATATGAAAGGACTAGTTTGCTTGAACATGCAGTACTTGACAAAAGGCATGCTCGAGCACCTATTTTTTTGGAACCCCTTAGAGAGTATATTGTTGATGCCGGGTTTCCTCGAAGAGATGTCATTAACAGCAGTTCATAGGATCACCATTCATTCAATAAACAGTCAGTTTGAAAGAAATTTCTTGGTTGAAAGCAAACGGATGAAGCTTCAAATATGTATTTGCAATTCTAAGAGATTTGCAACGAAGATATATTGTGTAATCGTAACGGGATTTTGCGATTCTAAGAGAGCACGGTACAACCTTTCCCAAGAATATCGTACGGATTTTTCCCTACTCCAGGTATGTTAAGGCTATTCCTTCTTTCTTTTGGCGTGATCTATATAACACAAACGAAACGAGTAAATACGCAACTTTCATAAATGACTCTATTCATAGAAATACTATGGGTGTCTATATTCTCGATTCCCCTTGTGAATTATTATTATATCTTCTGTTCATAGGTCTCAGAAAAATACGTATTTGATAAAGTCTATCCGACAGGCATATTATTTTTATGACATTCTGAGAAATCTTATTAATGTATTTCAAATGCATTTCATTCATTTATACATGTACATTGACCCATGACCAAATGGCATTATATACGCGTATATTATATGTATATGGGATATGGGAAAAGGTTACGACGTTATATACGCACTGCCACCTAATCAGCTGGTATACGTTGATGATTTTGCCCACAGTGGCCGAGATGATATGATGGGATGCCCTCAGAGGCTTGATAATGTTATGAACACATGTACCTATGCACGACATGACATTCATACGCATACCCATGACACTATGAGTATTTAATGATTTATAGAATTATTCAAACTTACATGTCGAGTCTTTTACTTCATGTTTCTCTCATGTCTATTATTTACTGATTTTCATTCATTACATACTCGGTATATTATTTATACTGACATCTCTTTTTCCTGGGGATGCTGCGTTTCATGCCCGCAGGTCCCGATAGACAGGTTGAGAGTCCTCCAAATAGGATATCAGCTCAGCGGAAGATGTTGGTGCGCTCCATTTGCTCCGGAGTTTCTTATTTGGTTAGTACGATTTAGACATGTATTGATTGGTATGTCGGGGCCCTATCCCGGCCTTATAACGTTTATATACTCTTAGAGGCTTGTGGACATATGTCATGTATATGAAATATTGTATGGCCTTGTCGGCCTATGTTCAGTATACGAGTGATTATTTTGGCCTTATAGGCTGTATAAGTCAGTATATCAGGTTAGGTCGTGTTATGTCGAGTGTTCCCTCATGTTTTATTCTTGTTAACTCATATGACCCTTCTGGCCCATTTACCCATGTTGATGTGATGATAAAAATACGTTACGTTGGTACTCGATTGAGTAAGGCACCGGGTGCCCATCGCGTCCCATCGGTTTGGGTCGTGACACTGGCCTACTGTGGCGTGCAGCCCAATCCGATAATAATAAAGCCTATAAGGCCTGCTACGGCGTACAGCCCGATTAATATAATAATAATAATATGTAAGAGGCCAATATGGCCAGCTATGGTGTGCAGACCGATTCACAATATCACTCAGAACACGGCTCTCAGACCCCAACTCAGTCATCAATCTCTCCAGTCTCTCGGGCTCACAAATCTCATACCAATCAACCCAAACAATGATAACATGATGTAACAACAGATGATAACAGAGACTGAGATATGATATGCAAATGAATGAATATAACTGGGTATATAATTGTAATTTAAGCAAATAACCCAACAGCAGAGATGACCTTCGTAGGTCCCAACAGAAGAAGCATATTGCCTAAACATGATTTCTAACATGATTCATAGCTCATATAATCTAACAAATAGGGAGAACATGGAGGTAACAAGATATAACAGCAAAACAAGTCCAGTTATAATCTAATAGTCAACTAGAATCATGATTTTCTCGGTGCACGCCCACACGTTCGTCACCTAGCATGTGCGCCACCTCAATACATCTTTTTTAACACAGCTCCTAGGGTTACAATACCCTCAAATCCAAGTTTATATATGTTACTTACCTCGAACAAGCCAAATCCAATATCGAGCAAACCAACCCATACTCTATGAATTCCATCCCGTGCGTACCGACCTCCGAACGGCTTGAAACTAGCCAAAAGCAACTGAAGAACATCAAATAATGCCAAAGGAAACAAACTCAATCGATAAAGGTGGAATCTTTAATCAAAAGCCCAAAGTCAACTAAAAAGTCAAACCCAGGCTCGCATCTCGGAACCCGACAAAACTCACAAAATCCGATAACCCATTCAATTATGAGTCCAATCATACTAGTTTTACTCAAATCTGACTCTGAATCGATGTTTAAAACTCAAAAAGTCTCTTTATGAAAGTTTAGACAAAAACTCCAATTTCTCTTTCAAAATCATAAATCAAATACCAAAATCAAAGATGGATTCATGAAATATAATCAAAATAGAATAGAAAACACTTACCCTGATTCTTGTGGCGAAAATAGCCTAAAACATCGCCTCAATCCGAGCTCCACAGCTCAAAATATGCTAAGATGTCTGAAACCTTCGAAATAGAGTACTTTATACACTGTTCCAGAGGTACCCTTCATGATTGCGGTCACAAACCTCGCGATCGCGACTATAAAATTTTCCAGGATAATTTTTACCCTATGCGATCGTGGCCATTACCCCGCGATCGCGATGAACAAACTTCCATTAACCCTTTCCAAACTCTTCTCAGATAGCTTGTAGTTTATCAGCTATAACTTTTTGTATATAACTCCAAATGACAAACAGTTTACTTTTCTGCCAACTAGACACAAAGAGCTACAACTTTTATTTTTGGATCATCTCCAATTTCCTTATAGATTGCATGATATAAGCTTCTAAATTCGAGTTAGCGACAACAGGATTTTCCTCCACGCGATCGCAAAAAGGCTTCCGTGATCGCGATTCACAGTGCCCCAACAACAAATTTGCTCTTCGCGAACGCGACCCAAAGTCCGCGATCGTGCTGCACAACTGTGTGGCCAAAAACCAGCAACTGAAAATGGCCTAGAAATGATCCAAAACCACCTCGAAACTCACCCGAGCCCCTCGGGACCTCGTTCGAACATACCAACAAGTCCCAAAACATAACACGGACCTATTCGAGGCCTCAAATCATACATAACAACATCAAAACCACGAATCGTCGATCAAGATCAATCTCTTAAGTTCATAAACTTCGAACTTCTAATCAAGCGTCCAATTCAAGCCTAACCAATCCGGAAATAACCCAAATTTTGCATACAAGTTCCAAATGACATAACGAACCTATTCCAACTTCCATAACAATAACTCGAACCCGATATCATGAAAGTCAACTCTCAATCAAACTTATGAACATTCCAAACCTTCAAATTTCCAACTTTTGCCAATCATTGCCAAAACCTTCTAGAAATATCCAAATGCAAATACGAGCATAAGTCCAAGTCCAAAATCACCATCCTGACCTAACGGAACCATCAAAACTCCGATCCGAGGTCAAATACTAAAAAGTCAAACTATGTCAACTCTTCCAACTTAAAGCTTCCTAGTTGAGAATCATTCTTCCAAATCAATTCCGAATCACCTGAAAACCAAAATCGACGATTCACACAAGTCATAATACATCATACGAAACTACTCAAGACTTCAAATAGCTGAACGAAATGCAAATACTCCAAACGACCGGTCGGGTCGTTACATTCTCCCCTACTTAAACATACGTTCGTTCTCGAACGTGCCAAGAGTCGTTCCAAGGCCATCAATTCACTGTGTAATCTTACCATGCACATACCTGGGGGTGGTCCCACGTCACACCAATACATATAAGTCCGCCAACTCAACATAACCGAAGATTCTTCCTTCAACCTTAGCCCATAAACCTTGGAACCCAATTTCCAACATCCGAAATTCCTTACAAGACTCGAATCTCGCATTTACACACTGTATAAGTCTGATCAAGTTGTATCAAGCCATAACCATAACCCAAGATGAAATCACATGGTATACCACATAACTATCATACTCGTAGCAATAATTTCCGATCACAGTAACTGCTCAAAACAAACCGGGTACCGGTTATAAACCTCATATCAAATAAACCATTCGTACACTGCTGATGATGAAAGAAACACACAGAAACTCATAACCACTCATCAGATCAACAAGTCATGGAGCTCTCTCTCGTCCGACAAGAACCAAAGCCAAATCCTAAGCCGACTTTCGATATTATTATTCCAAACATCCCTTAGTCAAATCCGATAGTATCTATTCTAGGTCCAATGACCTTATCTCATCAAACACAACTATTATATTGACATGCCACACTAATATAACCTAAAGCCATAAACAGTGCAATATGTGTACCAATAAGCAACAATTCAAGTATACTCAGATATGGAAAAATGACTCAATGAGAGAACTGTCCCATAAGCTCAACAAGTACCATCACAACGCAATGGTATGAACCCATCACACACAATAGAACTAAGACACACGAATCTATCACAAAGGATCATATCTCAACATAACCCAGCTGTAATGTGTGACCCCATCCAAACACTGGTCCATATGAAATACCTCAAGCCACAGTGCTTAAGATCAACAACCACGCGCAATTCGACACCAAGTACACGAAGTGCATGACCATAACCATGGAGAAGCGAATAAAAATATATACCACAGCCTAGAAAGACCATAACCAAGGCGCAATCAGCCATTTTACTCCCCAATAACCATCTCGCTCAAATTCCACTATTAGGCCCAAACAGAACCGCACCATGTGTGCATATAACCAACGAATCATGGATAAATGGCCCTCCAAAAGTCCACAATGACCTAACCATAGCACGTATTTCCATCTAGCAAACTTTGGTCGCATCTTCACAGTCCGCAACCCCAAAATAATCTGCTTCTGAGAACTCCCAATCTCCAAATTCATAGAACACATGAATCACCATAGCCAATCCCAACTCCACCACTCGAATGACTAACACATCTCTCATACATAATTATCCCTACGAAAAATACTTCAATAATTCCTCCATGCCACATAGAAAAATCTGAACATCAGCAGTCGATCAACCAGGCGAGTACCGCAATACCAATGAAGTATCTGTAAGTCAAAACATAGTATGCCTTCTGAAATGCGTACCCTTCTCAGGCACTATTAAGTAGTAATAGCATTCATCTAGTCCTCTGAAACCGTCCATGTTGTCTAAGAATTCATGACCTTCCCTTCAAAACTGAACTGTGACCTTGCACATGCAAATCTCAATCCCACACAACACACCGCATCTATTATGCCATCATATGAAAAGCACGAGAATCTCATAATCAACTCTGATTCACCAACAAAATACATACCTGATCAGTCAGAAACCTTCTGTTTTATCTCATCTAGGAGAAAATCACAATACGCAACATGCTCCTCACGCCGGTAAGAAATATATATCTCAAACCGTAGTAGAACCATCGAGAACTCTTCGAAACCCATTTGCACATAACCAAGCCATCAGAACTGAATCTCTCTAACTCCACCAAGCCATCATAACTGAATCTCTCTAACTCCACCAAGCCACGCAGGTCGCCAAACCCAAGAGTATTGCCACAAAACACCTGTAGAGACTCACCATATCATAAGTACCCAAAGAACCGATTATATCCATTACCGTGTTGATCCAACCTACTACCAAACTATCCTATTTCTTCGAGTTCCTTCTGAATTACCCTCAAGTTGACACTTCTCCTTGCCAGAACACCACGATCATTACCCAAACCTCACCACCAGAGATCCCAGCATAAAACCACACCGCCCTAAGGCCCATAAGCCGATGTATTCTCTCTTAAGCACCCCAAAAGTAACACAACCGAGACACCCACTCTGAAGAGTCCTTCTGTGAATCTAAAGTCGTTCCCTTCACCTTCTTGATACTAAAATGTAGAATCCATAATGATATAGAAATATCGCAAGTCCCGACACCATCCGATGCAAATATTAGATTCTAGCCATATACAAGTCCGGAAAATTCTCAATTGCCACATATAAATCTTGAATCCATTAGAACCTTCTCGAGAGTCATCCACTTTGCTCAAATCTCAATTGCACCAACCAAACGGGTCGAACGACCTGTGCCCCATTAGCACGACAATACCCCAAGAAGTAATTCACACCTCTAAGCAACTAAGTGAATCCTTTTCTTGGTACATTACATATATCACGAACAATAACCCTAAACCATTTCCAAGACTCCCATATATCCATAAGGTGTAATACATCATGCATCCAAAAATTCCTTACTCAAGTCATCCTCAAAACCAACCTCTACAAGTCATCGATCTATAAGTATGCCTCAGACCGAAACCAATACAACATGTAACCATGCAATCAAATCGTCGATAGCAAACTCCCCCAATTGGATCAAGCTATAGAATAAAACATACGATAATTCACAATGTCCCTACTCTATTACGGCCATAATCCTGCAATGAGATTCAACTAAATCCTTCACAAGCTCCTGCAACACAACCCATAAAAATACTTCAAACCATCCGCTAATCCCGCATGTATCCTCGTGACAGTCATGTCAACTTTCTCAACCAATCCAAACTTAAATCGCAACACATATAACCCAATGGTAGAAAAGAAACCCTCCACACAACATCATAAGGATCACACATCCGTAGATTACCCCGCAGGAGATAACCCATCTGCTTAACCTCAAATTGGCATCTCTCTATACCCTTCCACAGCCACAACTATTACACAATCACTTAATCTTCTTGAGTCTGAAGTCATCAACAAGACATGAAAATCTACTTCATTCCACAAATGAAAAAACATGAATTAATATCACAAAAACCTTCATAACTCAAGACTGTATGACACATCCACAGAAATCGAGCATCCAATAGTCCTTTTCACACCTCGAACAAGCCAACCCATACTCTAGGAATGACATCTCGTGCATACCGACCTCTGAACGGCTCAAAACTAGCAAAAAGCAACTCAAGAACATCAAATAATGTCAAAGGAAACAAACTCAATCGATAAAGGTGGAATCTTTAATCAAAGGTCCAAAGTCAACCAAAAAGTCAAACCCGGGCCCGCATCTCGGAGTTACGAGTTTAAAACTTAAAAATTCACTTTATGAAAGTTTACTCAAATCCGACTCCGAATCAATGTTTAAAACTTAAAAATTCACTTTATGAAAGTTTAGACAAAAGCCCCAATTTCTCTTTCAAAATCATCAATCAAATGCCAAAATCGAAGATGGGTTCATGAAATAAAATCAAAACCGAGTAGAAAATACTTATCCCAATCCATGTGGTAAAAATAACCTCAAAAATCGCCTCAATCCGAGCTCCATAGCTCAAAATATGCTAAAATGTCCGAAACAACAAATTTGCTCTTCACGAATGCGACCCAAAGTCCGCGATCGTGCTGCACAACCGTGTGGCCAAAAACCAGCAACTAAAAATGGCCTAGAAATGGTCCAAAACCACCCCAAAACTCACCCGATCCCCTCGGGACCCCGTCCGAACATACCAACAAGTCCCAAAACATAACACGACCTATTCGAGGCCTCAAATCATACATAACAATATCAAAACCACGAATCATCGATCAAGATCAATCTCTTAAGTTCATAAACTTCAAACTTCGAATCAAGCATCCGATTTAAGCCTAACCAATCCGGAATGAACCCAAATTTTGCATACAAGTTCCAAAAGACATAACGAACCTATTCCAACTCCCAGAACAATAATTCGAACCCGATATCATCAAAGTCAACTCTCAATCAAACTTATAAATATTCCAAACCTTCAAATTTCTAACTTTCGCCAATTAGTGCTGAAACCTTCTAATAATATCCAAATGCAAATCCGGGCATACGCCCAAGTCCAAAATCACCATTCGGCCCTAACGGAACCATCAAAACTCCGATCCGAGGTCAAACAATAAAAAGTCAAACAATGCCAACTCTTCCAACTTAAAGCTTTCTAGTTGAGAATCATTCTTCTAAATCAATTTCGAATCACCTGAAAACCAAAATCGACGATTCACATAAGTCATAATACTTCATACGAAGCTACTCAAGACTTCAAATAGCTGAACGAAATGCAAATGCTTAAAACGACTGGTCGGGTCATTACATTACTCCTTCGGCATGTGCGGGCAACAAAATTTCTCCTCGGGTGGTCACATTTATTAAGTTGAAGCCAGCTAGAAGATTTGTCGCCGGAATGATGTTCTCGGTTAACTTCTCTTGCTCCAAAACTAAACATTGTATGATGTTGGCTGAACTTCCTAGATCAACCAAAACACGCTTAATCTTAAAATCTAGAACATTAAGCGAAATTACCAGAGCATCATTGTGTGGTAGAAGGAGTCGATCTGCATCTTCCTCCGTGAACATGATGTCATCTTTTGGGACTTCCTGGATCCTCTTGCCATGAGTCACCGATATCTTCGTCTTCTTTGCTGCCAAAAATGTCACTCTGGACCTCGTCGCCTTCGAAGATCATATTGATTGTGATTTGAGCCGACCCTACCGCCGGCTTCGATGGTTCCGCATTATCTCGATTTCTACCATAGTTGTTCTTGGCGAGGCCGCTAAGAAACTCTCTAAGGTGACCATTATTTAACAATGTTGCCACTTCTTCATGAAAATGTTGGCACTCCCCAGTTCTACGGCCGTGAGTCCCATGGAATTCACACCACATATTAGGATCCCTTTGGCTTAGATCCGATCGGATTGGTTTTGGGAACTGAGCTTCTTTAATATTCCTCATTGCCATCTCTAATTCTACCAGGCTGATATTGAAGTTGTAATCGGATAACCTGGGAGACGCTGAATCTTGAGAACCCGACACCTCTTTTTTCTTGCAACGATCTGCTACTTTGACCACGATCCTTCCTTCTATCGGAAGTGAACCTATCTGACGACTGGAATCCTTTATTACCACGTCCATCGGCTCTCTCGTAAGGTTGAAAACGAACTCTAGAGGGTCTCCGATCCACATCAAAATCACTTTTGAATTTATCCTAATTCCAATCACGATTTTGTCCTTTGGAGGACGCCGAGGAGCCAAGTTGATCATCTTCTATTCTTATCTTCGACTTGTAGCAATTGTGAACATCCGCTTATATGGTCGCCTAAACCTCGAGCAAGCTCTCCTTTAATTTCTGGGAGGCGTCGTAACTCAGTGGATTGAGACCTTTTATAAATGCCTCCACTGCCCACTCATCCGAAATGCTGGTAACAACATCCTTTCTTTCTGGAACCGGATCACGAATTCTCGCAGCAGCTCTGATTCTCCTTGCGAAATTCTAAATATATCCGCCTTTCTAGCCTGGACCTTTCTTGCTCCAACATGAGCTTTGATGAACGAATCTGTAAGCATTTCAAAAGAATCGATTGAATGCTCAGGTAAGAGAGAATACCATGTCAGGGCACCCTTCGTAAGGATTTTGCCAAACTTTTTCAACAAAATCGACTCGATCTCATGCTGAGCCAAGTCATTTCCTTTTACTGTCGTGGTATAGGTCGTGATGTGCTCCTGTGGGTCCGATGTCCCATCATACTTTGGAATATCCGTCATCTTAAACCTCTTTGGGATCAGTTCCGGTGTCGCGCTTGGTTTAAATGACAACTGTGTATACTTCCTCGAATCTGGTCCTTTTAGCATCGACGGCGCACCCGATATCTAATCCATCCAAGCATGAAACTTATTCGCGTTCTGATCCATTTGTTCATTCATTTCTCTCATGAATCTCATGAGCTCAGTTTTGAAAGGATCATTCAAGTTGTTGTTCCTAGATCCACTACCGGTCTCTCCGGCTTCATCGAAATCGACTTCATCCCTTGGAGTGTTGTTATCAGTTCTTTGAGCCGTCTGATTTGCGGGAACGCTGGGAGGAACCTGAGTCCTTCTATTAGCGTTATTGGAAGCACTCGATAACTCCTACTTCAATTCCGTTATCACACGATCTTGCCTAGAGAGGTGATCCATAATCGCCTTTTGTTGTTCTCTAAAGATTTTGACTGTTTCGACAACGTGCTCATCCTCCGCATCATCAGGAGTCGGGCCCTGCACATGCCGAGTATATTGCCCTTTGCGAACCGGGGTTGCTTCATCCCCTTCGTTGCGGGTTTCGCTAGTTGAATCATCACGCCGGAACGCATCTTCTCGTTCATCATGTGCTCCAACATTGTAAGCGTTGTTGGTATCATTAGCTGTCATATCTGATTTTACTAAGGAAAGGGTCAAAACTTGTTAGTAGTAAACGAATGAATCAAAGCAACTACGCATTTGTCTATGCCCTATGGGGGGTGCCAAACTGTTTACCTGTAAAATATTAAAGTGAAATCTATAGCGTGATTTATATACAAACGAATCGATTTGACCCAAAAATAATAAGTCAATGAGAACAAAAGTAAGATTGTCAAATGAAATTAAAGAAGATAACAAGCCTGACTGAGAGCTTAGCCTTTCGATGACAAAAGTGAATGCAATATTCAAGTATCAGAATTGAGCGCAATATGACAATAGATTATAGCTTTTGTGTAGAGATTTCTCGTGTCTACAATGGATGTTAATCCTTCTATTTATAGCCCCATTCAGGGAGACAAGATCCTCAAATTAAGTTCCTCTTGAATGAGAACAAAAACGTCATTGATGGGTGCAAACGGTTGCCCGTTGAATGTTACCCGATGACAATGCTTTGAATCTTTGGTACTGGCTGCTTTGTCTTCGGAACTTGTTCAACACTGATTGCACGCTTGCATCCGGTGCCAGTTATTTGCTGACTCACATCCCACATGTCTTTAGTTCCACGTATCACTCTGTCATTCGCCTAGCTGTCATTAACCAATTTTATCCCGTACAGGTATGAGGAGGGGTAGAGGTAGGCCAAAGAAGTCTTGGTAGGAGGTGATTAAGCGGGACATGACGCAACTGGAGCTTATTGAGGACATGACCCTTAATAGGAGGGTGTGCCGGTCGAGAATTAGAGTAGTAGGTTAGTAGATAGTCGAGCGTTCTACCTATGTCTTCTCGGTCCGATAACATTAGTGTTAGTATGATATCTCTTTATTCTTAGATTGTTATTAACACTTGGTGTTTACTTACTTTCTTGGCTTCGATCTTCTTATTCTATCTTGTTGTTGTTACTACTTATTGCCGTTACTTCTTTTCGTTCTTTTTTTAGCCGAGAGTCTATCAACAACGTCTCTGCCCTTCTATTATATGAGTAAATATGTAAAAAGGTAAAGTTTTCATAATAAATGGTGGATTGCTCAGTCAATTTACTCGCTTTCAAAGTGTTTCTCTAAGCAGGGTGCTGGAAAAACCATGTTGGCAGGGAACTGAATTTTGTGATTTCATCTTACTTACTGCTTTGCATTAATTGGTTAAAAGGGACTTATTTTTTTAACTTTTCCGTAATTTTACTATCTGTGGCTCTGTTGAAGAGAACAAATGAAAAAGGAAGCCGCAGTGTTTAACTGTAAAAGTTGGGTCTCTACTCGAAGTGCTTTTACTTGTGGACCAGTGCTGTCAAAATTGTTGTTATCAAGAAGGGAATTTTGGCCGTTGGGTCATCGCAGGGATTAATAAGTGGCAATTGGAATACTGTTGCTATCCAAATTTGGTCTTCTGGGTCTTTCTTGGATTCATCATGGTAGTCACTTTCATGGTATATTAGTCGTAATTACCATGGAATTGGAATCACCGTCAGTAATTAAAGTTGTCTATTTTTGCTTTTATGACTTTCAGATATTTCTCATGTTCTAACTAAACTAGGGTCCCTCTTTTCTTCATCACTATGGTCAGCAATCCACAAGTGTACAATTCTTGATTTGGCGAAGGAAACCACCATTTGCATCCATCAGCATCTCTCTGCTTTTCAGTTTGTTTGGCTATTTTTGGACTCCCTTTGTTTCTGTTCTCATTGGGCTCATTGGCCTGCTATATCTGGCTTCTGATACTCAAATTGGTGTATTGTATATCTTGCTGAGGCAATAATTCAGATCCCAATTTCCGCAAAGCTCTAATTGTTCAAGCTTTTTTGGGGAACTGTTGAGAACTTGTTCAGATTCAGTTGTATAAGCTCAATATCAAAAACTAACAAGGGTAGATGACAATAGATGAGTCAAGTAGCTCCATATGGAGTAGAGAGCAGGATAAAGCATTTGAGAATGCCTTGGCAACTTATCCTGAGGATTCTCCGGATAGGTGGGAGAAAATTGCGTCTGATGTTCCTGGGAAAACCTTAAAAGAGGTTAAGCATCACTACAACCTCTTACTAGATGATGTTAGCAGGATCGAGTCTGGCTGTGTTCCTTTACCTTGTTATAACTCTTCTTCGGACAGTTCTACAAGCCATGGTGCTGATGAAGGAATAGGAAAGAAGAGTGGGAATTCAAATGGTGAATCAAATCATGGAGGTAAGTCTACGAGGGCGGATCAGGAGCGTCGCAAAGGCATTGCATGGACAGAGGATGAACATAGGTGTGTAGCCATTTCTTTATATGTACAAGTCTTTTCTACTCTCTGCATAAAATATTCAAGCTTACATATCTTCAAAGTTTACATAGCCATATATGTTATCCACTATTACATATTATCATTGTGTCACCTTATGTTTATTCAAGTATATCCATATAAATGATTACAAGATGCTTCCACTTCTGTGATTAACGCTACAGTGGAACTCTTTCACTTTAATCCTGACCTCAAGGTTGATCAATTTGCACTGGAAATATTCAGTGTATATCTTTCTATGCAAATGCTTCTGACATCTTCTTTGGCAAGCTTGAGCAAAGGTCCTCACTGTTTCTGTTTTGGCATCTGAACATGGTTGCTGACCATAAGTAACTGTATTGCACCAAACAGATCTGTTGCTTTTCTCTTAAGCTTACTGTACAAAATATCTCCATGAATTTGTTGCTGAAATTCTAAATGGAGTTAATTCACAACCTCTACAACAGTTGGAAGAATTGATGGTAGTAGTTATATATGAATTTCTTTTTTATTTGAACCAATATAATATCATCTGAATTATCATGGCAATTGAAGCTTATTTTCCTTGGTAAGGCGGAATGTTTTGATTCCTTTTTCACTAAACTTTCTCTAGCTGGGTTGAGTTGCTTCCCCTCGTACATAGAATATGAAAAAATGAACACCTTTTGGCTTGAGCGTATGCTTTGTTGATTTTTAGGAGTAATTTACTGCTAGACAATTGTAGATGACAGAATGTTTATCAGATACGGTGTAAAATATCAAATAATGCGTGGTCTTAAGGGTTAGCCCCAGATGGATTTCTAGGTCATCAAATATAAAATATCAAATATTGGAAGAGTATATTAATGATAACAGAAAAAAAGCCTATTCTAAGTAGGTCTCTGGTTCTTGTGTCAGGTAAGATCAAAGCACAGAGAGTATATTGACTTTCATTTCTCACTTGCGTTGGTAATATTTTCTAATTTGTTTTGTTTGTGAAGCTACGTTGTCCATAAGAAGCATGAAATAATGTTGAATGCAGGTGTCCCATTTAGCATGTTTATTTATGCTAAAGAGAAATGTGGATGCCACTTGGTTGACTTTAAATAAGAGAGTAGGGTAGCACTGACAAATTTTGTGAGATAAGTTCATGTGGAGTGTACAGTTAGTGGCCTACAGCAAAGTTTATCTGAAGCCAGTGTAATCATATAAAATATTTACCGGTTAAATGAGTGAATTAAGATATGAATAGTTGGGTATCTATGAGTAAAACTATATTCAAGGTGAAATTGTCTTAAAAGGGCCTATTTATTGTGACTCTCATCGTTTAGCCAGGAAGACAGATGTGCTTGAGTGCTTCCTCAGTGATTTTTCTACTTTGTATGCAAAATGATTTTATCAAAATCTGGTTAGCCTAATGATCCTATTATTGACGAACAGTAAGCTGATCATGAGCGGATGAAATACTCCTAATCTTTGCAGAATTCTAGGAAAAACCAGA
Source organism: Nicotiana tabacum (assembly GCF_000715075.1). NCBI lineage: Eukaryota > Viridiplantae > Streptophyta > Magnoliopsida > Solanales > Solanaceae > Nicotiana > Nicotiana tabacum. The sequence goes on along the minus strand of NC_134091.1, from coordinate 73,618,158 downwards.
AAAATAGCCCCTTTATTTCTTCGTCAATTCATACTAATGGAGGATTCATAGCTCAAACTAGTTCTACTAGGATATGTAGTCTCAAGATATTAATAGTAACCTTCCACACTCCCACAACTTTGAGTTCAAAGGGTTCGAGTAACCAATAAAGCAAAGCGGTAGAGGGCCTATTGACTCCTCGGAAGGGGTGTTTGCCATATCAAAAAGAAAAGGATACAACCTTGTGATCCATCCTTCTATCTGTGCCTTTGCTTCTAAACCTCCCAAATGAGTGACACTAATGTAATTGCATTGGCTAACATGTGCCATTGAAGTGAGCTTGTACGGGAATTACTTATCCTCTTAAGAGCATGTAGGAAAGAGATTGGTGGCGTTTGCTTCAGATATTTGAAAAAGAATTTCAACAAAAATCGTTCAATGTTTGCAATAACTGTTGTTCAACCAAAACATCAAGAAAGAAAAGTTCTTCAGCTTTTCCAGAAACAGGAAAGTTTTTATTTCTTGGCATTTGGTTGAAAAGAAGCTTTTGCAAAAGTTGATATTTTTTTCGCAAACCAAGTGTTTTAAATTTTTGACGCAAACACCACCTTACTCTTTTCTTGCTCTCCAGTTCTAATTGGTTTAAGTTATTCCTAATTTAATTAATCTGTGTGTCTCACTTGAGTGTTCTCAGTTGCTGCTTTTTGTCATAAATAGTACTATTTCAAAAATATGATGCTGAGGTCATGGATGTATCTCCTGGGTCCTATTTCCTTATCAATGTCCAATCACTACCCTATAAGCATCCTTGCTTTTATTAATTGTCTCTAACTTACAGGTCAATTAATCCTGTATCTGGAATTGGCATTTAACCATCTTTAAAGCATTTATTGTACTTGGCCATGTTTTATAGTGTATCCCATGTATCAGAAGTATTGCTCTATCTCTTGCCTAAGTCCTGCAGAACTCCGCATTTTGTGTCTGCCCCCCCCCCCCCCCAACACACACACACACACCCCAACCTCTGCATTTCAGTCCTGCATTATAATGTTTTTTCCTCGTGCACTTCTTGTGCGATAATAGCTAAATACTTTTTATTGCCAGTTAGTGTGCGTCTTACCTTACCCTTATTTCTGAAGTCAACAATTCGCGTTAGTGTCATTCTGCATCACTGTGGTTGCAGTTTAACCATTGCGATACTGAGCCACTTTTCCTAGCAGCGAATAATCTCGTCATAGTACCTTCTAATTTCTTTCTTGATGAATACAAATAAAAATTTGAACCTTTTAAAAATTCTCATCCTTTATCAAGAGAGATGAAATATAAACTCTGACTTCTCTTTAAACCCCTGTTTAGACAGAACTTCGGCCAATTTCTGGTGACAAGTACAGTGAGTTTCAAATTAATTGTTCAATGACTTAAGCCTAGTATATGGCGACATGAAACGTGATTGAATAGAACCTGTACACTTTGAAGATGAAGGAAAAGAGAACATCTTTTGTTGCTGGAAACTCATACAAACTGATTGAGATATTTAGGCAAGAGGTATTTCGACAAGGCTCGCTGATACAAATGTATGAGAGAAACAAGAACTCCATTGGGAAGTTATGACTTTGTCCACACATGCTACAGCAGGTATGTCAGAACTTTCACCTGGCTTAAAGAGGGCTGTGGAGAGATATGTTGGAGATGGAAAAAGTCATACTAGATGGATTAATATTTTGTGCTCCAGACTTTAGCAATTGGGAAAATAAATCTAACAATGGGAGTTTCATCACTTACTTTCCTTTATTTAGTAGGCGCTATTTCTCTTCATTTGACAGCATCGCATCAAGATGGATCCAGTAATCCAATTGTTGTACATTCGAAGATGGATAAAAATGCTTTTTACCTTTATTTGATGTGAAGGAAGAGGAAAAATGGGATCATCATCCATGAGGTGGTTTACAATATGGGATGGGTGGATTTGGTGTAGAAAATTAAAAATTTACATAAAAGGCACCTCCTGGTAACATCCTCTGAATAATCCATCTTTCAATAATTGTGTTGATGCTACAACATTACAAGGATGGGCAAACTCGAAGGTGAAGGTGAAAGAGGAATTGCTGCAAAATAGAGATGTTTACTGATAGAACTTTATGGGGTAAAAAAAGATGTTTATTGATAGAGGAGGAGTCCTTGAATAGAAGAAAGAATTTTCTTAGTAATTCCTTGGGTGGCTTCTTTTGAGCCGAGGCAACAAAATTCCAGCATGCTCGGAAATCAAGAAGTGGGCCAAACAACCCTTTTTCTTTGATGCTTATGGAATGTAAGAAATATAAGATTGTCTCAAAATAGTGAGAATGATGTAGAAAGTACTGTAGATCTTTTTCGTGTATTTATATTTTTGGTATAAAGATAGAATACCGTGGTGTATTGTAGTTACATACACAACTTGTACATACCTTTGACACTTGACTTGTGTTCAGTAATAAAAATTTTGACTTAAAAAAAGAAGGGCAGACGCATGAAAAAATTTGACACATCCAAATTTCTAACATGAATGACACATGTCTGGATTTGGAAACTGAGGATTGGTAGGAAAGTGATATTTTAGACGGGGAATACTCTTTCTACATTGGTGGTTATCGGTCATTGGATGCCCCAGAGAAGATGTGAAACCTGAGTACACTTGGATTAGGCTTCTAGGGCTACCATTACATCTTTGGTCGAAAAAGGTTTATCGAGCAATTGATGATTTTTGCAGTGATTTTATTGAATTACGCAATGCACCAAATACTGGCATTTCAAGTAGGATTGAATTTGTGTGAAATATCTCAGGTTGGATCAAATTTGTGTGAAATGGAGGGACAACCACATTTATGCTTGTCCGAGATTGGAAATCGGGATGGTATATAGGTAGAATCTACTCCCTATGTGAGCTTGGGTTGCAGAAGATGTCAAGGTGATTGGAAAATTAGAGAGGTTGGGTCTGCCGGGGCAGATACCTACGCAAGAATAACCATGAGGAATTTGATAGTATGAAATGAGAGCTCTTTTGTTATGTGGGTTAGGAGACACTTGTTCGATCTTTACATGGTTCAAAATTTAAATTGCTCGACAAGTTTTCAAAGGATGACGTGGAGGATTCAACGGGTGCAATGTATCCGGTAAAAGAGGACGGGACCCAAATCCAATTGCTCACCGCCTGACCGTCTTTGTCTAGTCCAGTTCAGAACTCGTTGAATGGAAAAAAACATTTGGTGAGCAAAGTGCATATAGTGGGGGTAACTCGATATGCTTTCTAATGAAACTACAGCCCACTTTGGCTATTCTTTTGTTCCTGAATCTAGTAGGTGTAGACATTGAGGCCTTTGAAAAAATGGTTAAGAAGGTCGATTTCTCGAAGTTGCAAGTAGTTTATAACGTAGTCCTTTTAAAGAGGTCCGCCCAAAGGATTTGACGAAGGAGAAAGAACTGGAGTTGGTTCCGACCAACATTTTAGAGATTGCAGCCATACAAGAGGTGACTGTTTTGGAATGAGGTGATGGTTCCTTAGAATACATTCCTGAAGCATACCCCTTGCCTTCGATGGAGGAAGAATGGTATAATGCAAACAACAATAACAAACCCAGTGTAATCCCACATGTGGGGTCTGGGGAGGGTAGTGTGTCCGCAGACCTTACCCCTATCTTTAAGAAGCCAGAGAAGCCGTTTTCCTGTAGACCCTCGGCTCAGAAAAGATAAAAAGAAGCAGCAACACAAGCAAACCAATTAGAAAACCGAAGCTAAAATATAAGACTAACACCAAGTAGTGCAATCAAAAAACCGAAGCGAAAGAAACAAGTGATAACAGAAATCTAAGAATAGGAAAATGCAAAGGAATAGTGTAATGCATCTTCACCAAATGTAAAGCAAAGGTATCATATTATTAAATGAAGAAAACGTAATGATGCTAAGCAAACGTCTAGTGGCTCAATTCCCATGTTTCGAGGTGAAGCTCTGCTACTATTCCAATAAATTGTAAGAACAAAAGGGAGAAAGCTAGTAATAATATCATTGAAAGCTCATGTAACAACAAGAAGCGGATGAGAGAATTAGAAACATTTGAATTTCATATTAACCACAGAGATGGGAAAAGATGGAAGGGTAAAAACAATCACCAAGGATAACAATCACCAAAGATAAATGGAAGTTAAAAAGAATTAGTTGCAATATAGGGGGGTCGAATCTAAGTGTTGGTCCATGAAGGGAGAGCAGACTTTTTTTATTTCCGGAGAAACAACATTGGAGTATGGACATATGGCTTGGTATGGCTTATATGGGCAAATAGGTGAGTTGATTAAGCTGTCATCAACTCAAGAGGAGGTAGTGGTGGCATTGTTATCCTTTGGGTTATTGTAGTCATGTAGAAAAGTAGTTTATAGAGAGAACCTTTGTGAATAAGGGATCTAACATGTTTCTTCAATCACCAACAGAAAAAAGTTCAAACATAATCCTGCAACTAATTATTTCGCATGTCTGACTGATGATCATTTTAACATAGAAATTGTTCAAAGAACCTTGTAAAATGTATGTCTAGCTTGTAAGAAACATTTGTGGTGTTCCACTATATAAAGTGCTTAATTATCTGTTTATCTCTTTAATGGATATAGATTTTCATCTAAGACAGAAATAGATAACACACTCTTGACTTTGCACTCCATAAATATTTCCAATTCAAGCCATCTGCACTATGCCCGAAGAATGGAGATGTAGTACGATGATCCCGTTGTATAAGAACAAGGGTGATATCCCAAGTTGCAACAACTACCGGGGAATCAAGTTACTAAGCCATACTATGAAAGTTTAGGAGAGGGTGGTAGAGCTGAGGTTGAGGAGGTTTGTGACTATTTCTGAAAACCAGTTCGGATTTATGCCGGGATGTTTGACTACGAAAGTTATTCATCTTGTTAGGAGATTGATGGAGCAGTATAGGAAGAGAAAGAGAGATTTACATATGGTGTTCATCGACTAATAGAAGGCTTACGATAAAGTGCCAAGAGAGGTTCTGTGGAGATGTTTGGAGGCTAGAGGTATTCATGTTGCATACATTAGGGCTATTAAGGACATGTATGATGGAGCTAAGACTCGAGTAAGGACAGTGGGAGGGGACTCGGAACACTTCCCAGTTATGATGGAGTTGCACCAAGGGTCAGCCCTCAGCCCATTTCAATTTGCCTTGGCAATCGACGCACTGACGCGCCACATTCAAGGGGAGGTGCCGTGGTGCATATTATTTGCATATGACATTGTACTAATTGACGAGACGCGGTGCGGTATTAACGAGAGGTTAGAGGTTTGGAGGCAGACCCCGAAGTCTAAAGGTTTCATGTTGAGCAGGACCAAGACAGAGTACTTGGAGTGCAAGTTCAGTGGTGCGACTCAGGCAGTGGACGAAGACGTGAGACTTGATTCTCAAGTCATCCCTAGGAGAGAAAGTTTTAAATACCTTGGGTCAGTTATACAAGGGGATGGAGAGATCGACGAGGATGCTACACATCGTATTGGGGCGGGGTGGATGAAATGAAGGCTCGCTTTCGGTGTTTTGTGTGATAAGAATGTGTCACCAAAACTTAAAAGTAAGTTCTATAGAGCAGTGGTCAGACCGACTATGTTGTATGGGGCAGAGTGTTAGCCAGTCAAGAATTCCCATGTCCAAAAGATGAAGGTGGCTGAAATGAGGATGTTGAGATGGATGTGCGGGCATACCAGATTAGATAGAATTAGAAATGAAGTTATTTGGGACAAGGTTGGTGTGGCCTCTGTGGAGGACAAGATGCGGGAGGTGAGACTTAGATGTTCGGGCATGTGAAGAGGAGAGGCTTGTGCACCGGTGATGAGGTGTGAGAGGTTGGCCCTAGAGGGCCTAAGGAGAGGTAGAAGCAGGCCGAAGAAGTATTGGGGAGAGGTGATTAGGCAAGATATGAGTTTGCTCCAGCTTACTAAGGACATGACCATGGATAGGAAGGTATGGAGGTTGAGAATAAAGGTAAAGGGTTAGGTAGCCGAGCGTGTCCGTGTCAGTAACAATTGCTTTAGTACTTGACTTAGTGTCATTTGTGTATTCTCGTATTCCTTGACTTCTGTTATTATTTGTTGCTTTCGTTTCGGCTTTTTGATTGCAGTACCTAGTGTTTGTTTTGTATCTTTGCTTCGGTTTTCTGATTGGTGTGCTTGTTGTTGCCCTTCCTTTTACCTTTCCGCCGATGGTCTACCGGAAACAACCTCTCTACCTTCTTGAATATAGGGGTAAGGTCTGCGTACACACTACCCTCCCCAGACCTCACTTGTGGGATTACAGTGGGTTTATTGTTGTTGTTCAAGCCATGCAAGAGAGTAAGTATTTTTTATGATCAAATTACCACTAGTTAATTATATAATGTATAGACTTGGTTCTTAAAGACGAGAGATGATTTTGCCTACATAAGTAGATTAACGAGAGATGATTTTGCCTACTTAAGTAGATTAACGAGAGATGATTTTGCCTACTTAAGTAGATTATCTGTTATTTTGATGTTCCTGTTGGTAATGTGATACATAAGTGGCGTTTGCTTTCTCAGTGGTCTCAGCTTATATTGTATTATGTAGTTGCAATCCACGAAATCGTTCCTATTTCAAAAGATATTATAGTGTACGATTGTATCTCCTCTGGGAGATAGTTCCAGTTTATCAAGCCAATACTTTGTCAGGGCTCTTTTTAGTCCGGTTCCTGACCTGAAACTTGATCTTGTTTGTGCAATCCGAAAATTCAGAATCGTTGGTTGCAAGGATCAAGTGCGATGTGATCATTAGGTTTAGCCTCTTTTGTCTCAACTAACCTGACTTATTTGATCCAGATTATTAGGTTAGGGTTGCTTTAAGAAGATAATTGAACTGAATTGACAGGAGCCAAACCGGTTTGAAAATGAAATATATTCTAATCAACCAATTGCTTAGTTTGGTGCAGTTGTTCCAGCTCGGCCAGGGTTAGTTTATTACTCTCGCAACTGAACTCCAATCTATAAGTATGTTGACCTATTAATCTAACTTTATATTTTTTAGGAAAAAGGTCCAAAATTGCCCCTCTACTATGGTATATTGTTTACTTCTGCCACCCGTTATACTTTTCGTCCAAATTTATCCCTACTGTTAACAAAGTTTGCATAATTGCCCCGGATCTACACGTGGCAGCTGACCTCCTTAATTTTCTCCATGTCAGCTGCCAAGTCAGCAGGTCCCACCCAACCCCTCTAATATTCTGCATTTGAATTAAGGGTCAAAAGTAATCTGCAACATAACAAAGCTATTTTCAAGCAGGTCAACTTACACAAACGAGATCACACAAATCAAATCCAGATCCATCAAAATAAAAAGCAAATATCTCTGGTTTTTTTCCAAATATAAACGCTATACATTCAACATACTTGTATTACGCTACGAACCGACCCGCCGGAATTGCGTGTTGCCGCCGTGTGAGGATTTGGAAGCAGAAGGTGGCGATGGAGGTAAAAAATGTTTCCGGTTCGTCGACTCATCTGCGATCGGTCCAAATCGGGGTCGGTTCATAGCGCCGCCGCCGTATTAGGCAGTGAAGTAGAAGATAGGTTGAAGAAGGAGGTAGAGGAAGATTAAGCAAGTGCTTGACGCTGCTAAGAACACCAATCCGTACAGAGTTCGAACCGCCATAGAAGAAGATTCTGGATTTTGATTGGAAAGAGATTTGAGATTTAGATCTGGAAAGTAGTGGTGGGGAAGTTCGATTTTAATAGTTTAATGTATTAATTTCAAACTAATTGGATCCGTCTTAAGAGTTATATGGAGTCCAAAACTGGCAGTGTGTGGGACCTACTGAAATCACCATTGAAGGAGCTGTAAGAGAGCTCGAAAACATAAGATGGGTATTCTGATTTGCCGAAGTTTGAGCTAAGTGTTTTGGAGTTTGTTGGGAATATTCATGTGGAGAAGTTGTGGACGATTCTGTTTGGTTAAAAATTTTGTTTGGATCGAAATATTTGAAGCAAAGATGAAGAAGCACTGAGGAAGAAGAAGAAGCAACCTTTTTGGGGATTTTTTTTAATTTGCTGATTTAGTAAATAAGTGTAATAAATAAAATATATTTTTAAATAGTGACATGGACTCTGACTTGGCAGCTGGCATGGAGAAAATTGAGGGGGTCAGCTGCCACGTGTAGATCCGTTAGGGTTAGGAGCAATTATGCAAACTTTGTTAACGGTACAGATAGATTTGGACGAAAAGTATAACGGGTGGCAGAAGTAAACAATATACCATAGTAGAGGGGCAATTTTGGACCTTTTCCCTATTTTTTAACTTGATCGCTGTCTTCATCTTCCTTTGTTTTTGCCTTGTTATCTGCAATAACATGAAAAAATTGTACTGGATAAAACTATGCAATAAAAGGACGAGAAGTGTATTTGATAGAACTAATCGAAAAGAATTCTGGAAAACAAACAAACAAAACAAAACCCAGTGAAATCCCACATCTAGGGTGTGGGAAGGGTAATGTGTACGCAGTCCTTACCCCTACCTTGAGAAAGTAGAAATGTTATTTCCGGTAAACCCTCCGCTTAGAAAAGATACAAAAGTAAAACGGATAAAAGACTCAGGAAAGGTAAAAGCAGGAAATAACAATAAGCAGCAATACCAGCAAGGCAATCAGAAAACCAAAGTGCAAGAATCAACAAGTAATAACAGGAATATGAGAACAAGAAATACAAGACTAGCACTAAATAGTGCACTAGAACTACTGGTACGAAGAAGATGCTCGGCTACCTAACCTTCTACCCTAATTCTCGACCTGCACATCTTCCTATCAAGGGTCATGTTCTCGGTGAGCTGGAGCATCGACATGTCTTGCCTAATCGCCTCTCCCAAATACTTCTTCGGTCTACCCCTACCTCTCCTTAGGCCCTCCACGACCAACCTCTCACACTTTTTTACTGGGGCATCGACACCTCTCCTCTTCACATGTCCGAATCATCTAAGTCTCGCTTCCCTCATCTTGTGTCCACTGGAGCCACTCTCACCTTGTCCCGAATAACTTGATTCCTAATTTTATTCAGCCTGGTGTGCCCGCACATCCATCTCAGCATCCTCATTTCCGTCACTTTCTATCTTCTGGACATGGGAGTTCTTGACTCGAAGTGAAAATATATATTCTCAATGACATTTTTGCTTTTTGAGGACCGCTGAACAAAATTTCAATTTTTATGTCGTCAATCTATATCCTTTCCTGGTTTACCTGAAAAATATGCTCTTTCATGCGATGCTTGGTGAGCTTTCTTGTGTGCAATGCGCTCTATGACAAAGTTGAAAAGTGCTGCATTAATCTGAAAGACTATTGTTCTCTTTCTTGTCTTTTTTTACTGCTGTGCTATTTGTGTCTGTTGAAGCTAACTCTTGTCTTTGAAGCAGAAGTAGCAATTGATCTCATAAATGCCTTTTTCTTCTTGGTTCTGAAACAGATTGTTCCTTCTTGGTTTGGACAAATACGGGAAAGGTGATTGGCGAAGTATTTCACGAAATTTTGTTGTGACACGTACTCCTACACAAGTGGCCAGTCATGCTCAAAAATACTTCATACGTTTAAATTCTATGAATAGGGACAGGAGACGGTCAAGCATACATGACATTACCAGTGTTAACACTGGAGAAGTTTCAGTGCCTCAAGGTCCGATTACTGGCCAATCAAATGGTTCAGCTACAGGAAGTTCTAGCAAACAGAGCAAACAACCAACACCTGCATTAGCTGCTCCTCCTGGCGTTGGTATATATGGAGCAACTAGCATTGGACAACCAATAGGAGGACCCTTTGTTTCTGCAGTTGGCACGCCAGTGAATCTTCCACCATCAACACATATGGCATATGGTGTCCGGCCTCCACTTCCTGGGGCAGTTGTTCCTGGTGCTCCAATGAACATGGGTCCAATGACGTATCCAATGCCACATACAATGCATAGGTAATACAAGTGTTTAGTTATGAAATTGTACAAAGTAAGACGGTAGAGGCTTGTGCTTTCTCAGGCTTAATGCAATCTTCTCACTTAGCAGTAATAATATTTTGTTATGTCACAGAAATTTGACTTTCATTGTCAATTTATCTTATAGAAGAACAATAAAGCATTAGGCAAGACTCCATGCATCTATGTCTGTGATTTAGGCTACCTAGATATAGGTTAGTGATCTTTTTTCTTTTAGTTATGTAGGCATCTTCTCATGAAGAGGTAACTGAAAGTAAGGTTGAGCTCTTTTATGGGGAAACTTTTAGTGAACTGTTGATATGTCATTGTTGGGAAGTCCCATTTCATGTTATACTTTGCCATACGTTTCAATACTCTTTATCGTATGAGAGAACTCGTTTTCAGCATGCTTCTATCCATGAGCATGAAGTCAGCGGCCTACGCTGGTTGTCTGCCATTCAATCACGTGTTTTAAGATGCACTATATATTTACGAGTTGACGTTAGTACTCAAATTGTGGGTTTGCACACAAGTCAAAATCGTCTGTCATGGGATTGGATAGTCCTATGACGACCACAGTCTAATCAAAAACGTTTCACACAAGTTAAAAGCAGTAACTCTAAGCTACTTTTGTTTCTATTTATAAGTTTCTTTTCCTTCTATTTACAAGTTGAGATTAGTTTTGAAACGCTGACATCGAAATCATGCTAAGCCCAAAGCAGACGGAATTGCTTTGACTTTAACTATGGTACTGAAGTTTTAGTTTTTTCATTGTGCTCTATGAATGAGGTGATTCACCCAAGTTTAGGAATTTTGACATGATAGGAAAATCAAAAAGAGGTTCCATATATACGACTCTTGGTTTATTGTATAAATATCACCATAAAGGATTTCTTTGGATACTTTTCTAATAGAAAGTACAAGGGCATCACGCGTGCTAAAATTCACTGGTCGTTATTTGGTTGGGGATGGACGGCTGATTTTTTTTTTTAAGAAAATCCACTAGGCAAAGTGCCTAGGGCAAGTTTTTATATATATATTTAATATCAAAACAAAATACAAAATAATGTGATGCCTTACAAAATGTAAGGAGATAATCAATGAAAATTACATAAAGCCTAATACCAAATTTGAGTAAGAGATACTCAATATTGATAATACATTTTGATCTAATAGTAGCATGGCATTGGTCTACTAAGATAGCAATAAAACTGCATAAAAACTAGCCCTGTGGAGTAATCAAATATGTATGCATTTGTCCTCCAAAATTGAAAATTCATCATTTTCAAACGTATCCTCTTGTATGTCCAGATTCTGGGCAGAATTGTTCGCCAGTAGTTTGGTTCCAGATCCTCTTGTGACTGTGAGTGTAAGTAGCAGCATTTTGGTTGATCATATTGTCCTCCATGTTGAGAAGATAGCTTACAAACACTTATCATTAAGACTGGACAAAGTACTTTCTGCGTAATTGGTGTATTTTGCACTGCCGGTCCTTGTGCATTCCTGTTGCCCAAGCAAGTTGACATCCAGTTGTCGTGCATGATCCTTGTTTGGTCCCATAAAATCCAACCATAAGATCTATTCTCTAATATCTTAGGTAATAGATGTACATGGTATTTCTTGTAATGATGATCTAAGGCTCCCGCAATACTGCCCAACAGGCCACTGGGCATTGTTTGCTTCAAACGGTCACCTCTATCCCATATGATCTTATATCCTATGTTGGTATATGTATCTTCTAGCCAAAACAAACCAATATTGCATTGGAGACTCCACATTTTTGTCCAATAATTATAGTCATCGAGATTGACCAAAAGAAATCTGGCCAGTGTTGGTTTGAACTGTCCAGCTGCCTCTTGTCTTGTTGTCTCCATGCTTGTGCTTACCATCAACATTTGTTCAAGGGAATGAGCACAAAGTGCTAATACCACCCATTGAATTCGTGTTAAATGGTAAGGCATGGATACAGTAGCATCTCCTGCAAAAAAGAACACAAAGTTAGAAAAAAGAAAGCTCGCCCTGCTCTCCTCCATAAGGATTTGAACATGATGAACCGAGTCAATGAATCTTGCCTTCTCCATGTCCTTACTATTCCTCCCCTCCAGATGGATTTGAGATCGATTGCCCATAGTTTCCTCCACCTTTTTTTCCCTTTTGTATCTCCTCACCTCCTATCTCCATATCACTCAACGCGTGGCAATATTTATCCGTAAGTATGGGCATTGTGATTTATCACTATTAACGATTCTTCTACCTTGTGCATCTAATTGATCAAAGGTGTTCACCTCAATAAAGCCATTATCGAGGGCATGATTTGCTAAGTAATCTGCCAACTTGTTACCCTCCCGCATGATATGTGAGACATTGCATCTCTCCATGATGACCTTGATCTCTTCAATGTATGCAGCCACTACCAAGGTGTGCACCACGTACCTTCCACCACATTCTTCAATAGCATGGAGTCAGTTTGCAATAAGATTTGTGTATATCCATGTTGTACGCAGTGTCTTAGTTCTTGTAGAATTGCAAGTGCTTCAGCCTCAGTATTCGTAACCTCCTGAATTTCCTTTCCTAGTGTAAAAACGACATCTCCTTCTTCATCCCTTACTACAAAGCCAATTGCGCTCCTGCTTGGATTGGCCTTTGATGCCCCATCAGTATTGACTTTCATCCACCCTTCATCAGGAAATCCCAAACCACCTTCGTGACCTTCAAGCATGGAGTGTATCCTTCCAGTAGTTGTAATGTATCTGGCCATTTGTGAGGTACATTCTGTAAACTTGGCTTTTGTTACACCCCATATTTTCGTATGTGAGAGTGTGTCGTAAGTCAATTGATGTAAGATCAGAAATGAGATCATCTTTGAAAGTACATAAAGTAAGTTAATCATATTAACTTGGAGGTTATAAATATTTAAGATCATGAACTGCAAGTACCAAGAGGATTGGAAGACTTAGAAACTAAACGAATTGAAGAAAATAAGTTTCGTCGAAAGTCGACAAGTTGGGAATGTTATAACATGTACTTTTGGGGTGAGACTAGGGTGCTCAAAATGATAAGGAGGTTATGTTATGAGCTATTTTAGTCTTATGATAGTCGTGTATTATGTTTTGAAGTCAAGCGAGTTGTGGAACAAAAGTTGGCAAAGATCATCACAAGTTATATTCATAAATATGCTGAAAATTAGGTCAAATGTAGCTGATCATTTATCCCAATGTACTTGGAAATATGAGATGCTATACCTACCAAATTGAAGAACTACGAGTCTAGTTTTCAATGGATTAAACCGTTCAATGATACAACATTGGAGTAGAGAGATATTCATATTTTCGCGAGACTGCAAAGACTGGTAGGTGACAAGTAGGTGCATCACCTACTTGCCAAAAAGGAGCGGCCTAAATTAAAAGCTCCTAAAGTCGGCCAAGAGGGGACTTTTAAGGAATTATTAATTCATTTCTTTCACTCACTTCTCAGACCAACAAAATCATATTGAACCCCTGCTACTCCTCCCCAAAAATCCTGCACAAACCCTAGGTAATTTCGGGTGATACGATGTGATTCTTGTGGCAAAAATCCTGGACAACTTGCTAGTTTCTCTTTCTCCTTCTTGTAGCTGCGTTAGGGGACTGATTTTTGGATGAATAAGGACTAGGTTTCGTGGGCTCTACTCAGTCCAAGGTAAATTTATGCTTCTCCTTCCATTATCTATGCTTGTATGAGTTGTAACTCGATCACAAAGACTAGACCTAGCGAGTTTCGAAAGAGTGGTATGTTGTTTGTTGTTGCATCATTGTTAGCTTGTTGTGAACTTATTTTTAAGTTTAATTCATGGCTGGTTTATAGGATAAGAGTCTTAATTATGTACTGTTGGTTGTGTTGCTCAATTTGAAAGAAAAGACAAGTCGAAACGTGTTTTAGTAAACTGAAAAATCAGTTTTGAGTTGCTGAACTTGTGGGACTGTTTTGTGAGCTGTTTCGTGTTGCTGTTAGGTTGTCTCTTTATCTACTGTTTTTATGGAGTTTGGGAGTATAAAGGGTGTGTAGAAATACCACATAATGGCAAGGTGGTTGGCTGGTCATTCGTCATTATATTTTCGGGTTGTTTGACACTACTAAGGTTGTCTTTTTCTGTATGAATTGATTGGGGTGTGTGGGCTGTTTTGTGGTATTTTGTGATGGATATAAGGTTGAAAAATGATGTATACATGTTGTTATTGTTGTGTTCTTGTTGTTGTTGATGTTATGCCGAATTGGGAGGAAGTAAAGATTATAGGGGAGATGTTGCATGTTTTATTATAAAATAAGTTTGTCGTTCGTTATGCGATAGATGTACCTTCTATAACTTGATGATAGTATTGTTATCATTGTTATAGATTAAGGTGCAACGAAACGAGTTTAACGTAGTTATAGGACATATTGTGATAAGGTATGTTAAGGCTAAACCTTTCCTTTATTTTGGCATAATCTCGTAGCTACATGTGTTTGATAACGAGACATAAAGGGAAGTTCATATTTGTCACGCCCCAAACTCGGGGAGCGTGACCGGCGCTCAACCGAGAGAACCCGACCGAGCAAGCCTATTAGATTTTCTTCTACCCAAACTCATCCATGAATAAATAGGAGATGTACTCCATTAATCATTCACTAAAACAATTTTATTAACAACTTCCTTTTCACTCCCATTAGTAGCTTCATTCATAATTTCCAAAACATTATGAGTTTATAGAATTAATGAAAAATATAATTTCCAAGTACCAACATTTCTAGTTCAATTCCCAACATCAACCATAACCCACAACCTGTCTATGGAGCCTCTAAATACAATAGAAGAGTAATATGGAAATGCCGGCAACAAGGCCCCGGCTATACCTCAAAATACAGTACATGAGAAACAAAAGATACATGACCCCGAAATGAAGTGGGGCTCACCAAATCAACTGAAAAGAGTGCACTGCTATCACTGATCAATGCCGCTTGCTGTAGAACCACATGCATCCATTAAAGATGCAGCGCCCCCGGTAAAAGGGACGTTAGTACTGTCGAATAGCACTAGTATGTATAGCTAAAAATCCTCTTTCAAAATAGAATGCCCATATAAGAAAAGGCAACACATAGAAACAACAAGTCACAATCAACAATATCCAAATGTCCAGTTAAAACATAATAATTTTCAAAATACGAACTTCATATATAATTTTTTTGGTTGGGAGATCATTAGCACCGATATACCACCGTCTTTGTTAGCACGGAGTCCGATCATGCCCGATCAGCTAGGCCATCTCCCCACGAACAATGTGGTTTGACATGTGATGCGAAAGAAAGTTGTTACCAAGAGTAATACCACCATATGCGCAATATGGCGTCTGATCTCCACCCGATCAGCTAGGTCGCCTTCCCACATATGCCGTGCGGGTTGACTTTTCCAATCCACAAAGGTTCCAGTTTCATCCCAATTAAGGGGAATAATCACAATCCACCCCTACACCGGTACGTGTAGTTTCAGGTGTGGGCCTTATGACCCACCCTTCCTCGGTTTTGCTAATGATGCTCCCAAAAATATATTTTTTTTGATTTACAAACAGAAATATCATAAATACAATTATACTCACCTCAACATCTTTCACATTATATAAATTCTCATTAGTATTCCCAGTCATTCACAACGACAATATTTCCTTGGCTCATTAGGCCATTCACAAGATTCTTTATTCCTGGCACGATAGCCATATTTCATATTCCACACTTTCACCTCTTTCCATTTCAAAGATCACCATCAAGTATCAACATATAGGATATTTCAAAAATCATATACTTCAAATCCATTTGAAATGGAAACTTCAAACACAAATGGTTTCTTCCCAAAGAATGAGGCATACCATCCAACAATAGAAACACACATGAAAATCATAAACAATCAATACACCATTTATTCTTACAATGCTCTTCCCTAGCAATGACAATGTACCAGTTCAACACATGAGTATATAGAACTCTAATCACACTAGATATATTTATAAAGCAAAGCATTAGTTAAAGTAACTACTAATGGGCATGAATTGAGTACAAAAGCTTTTAGGTAATTCTATCTTCGAAGTCATTTTTAAACAATTGAGTCGAGGCTCATTTCATATTCTTTATCGCATCTTCTCAAATCATTTGCACTACTAGACACAATCATAACTTAAATTCTTGGCACGTTGGCCATACTCTATATCCCCAATTAACTTATTTCACTTCCAACCATCTTTATAGATTATCAACAATAAGACATTTCCAAATCAAGACTTTAGGTACACATATGAGCAATTAAGAGTCTTAAGAATATTGAGATTTTCTCACACAATTTGGCATACTATATTTCATTGAAACACGACTCAAAGCCATAACCTTTTAATACGCAACCCATACTTTGAAACTTACGGAAATATTATAGAATTCAATTCCAAGAGAGAAAGTTTAGCCAACATACCTCAATTGAGCTTCCTTAACTCTAGAATGATTCGGAATTCTTAGCAATCCCGATCTATTTTGAGACATAACAAAAGTGAACCATAATTAGGAAGACATTCATGGTCTCAGCTCATTTGAGCATTTTATCAGACACTAGATGTGCAAATTTAACCACAAGGTTCTTCTACAAGATTTCCTTCACTCCACAACCCAATCTTTACTTATTTCAGCTCAACAATCTTCTCACAATTCTTATTGGTACATGCATGTATAAATAATAATCTCATACCCATGAATCATACTCCTAATCAACCATCTTCTACCCAAATTCGAAATTGAAAACTAGGGTATGGAACCTTACCTCTTAGATGAAGAACTTGTGGGTTTTCCTTGTTAATCTTCCAAGATTTGAGCAAGACTTGATGAATAATTGGCCTAGGGTTTCCTCTCTCTCTATAAAATACTCTCCCTTCTCTCTAAAATATCAGAATGTTTGCTCAAAAATGACCCTTTGCGTGTATTTAACGAAGTAGGGTCGGGTTTTAAAAATCAAAAAATAGAGCTCCGGAACAGGTTCTGCGGTCGCATATGCGACCGCATATCGGTCGCATAATTACAGACCAAAACGATCAAAAATCTATCCGTGTATGCGGTCACTATGCGGTCCGCATAACTGTTATGCGATCGCATAATGCATCGCATAACATTTATGCGGTCGCATAGTCGATTGCATAATTGCCCCCAGACTGGCCCTTCTCCTGCTCACTTCTGCGGCCATTATGCGGCCCGCAGAGTGATTATGCGGTCGCATAATGGACCGCATAAATGCGTTTTTCCGCCAAAAATTTTCCTTTACTTTACGTAAGCCTACTCCGGCACCACGAAACCTCGAAATTTACGGGGCTTTACACTAAAATACTTCAAAATTTTTTGGGGTGTTACAATATTCCTGAATTTATGTACATTATCCTAGTCTCGTAAGTCATACCCTTATCGGGACTTTATATTCAGTTAAGTATTGTCTTTTCCCAATCAAGAGAGTAGAGGGTATATATATATATATATATATATATATATATATATATATATATATAGTATTGCAAGTATTTTTACCACCATCAAGCTATAATCGGTGGGTAGGCCCCTATTGAGCAGTATTACAGTATTTTCACCACCATTGAGCTATAATCGGTGGATAGGCCCCTAGTGGGCAACCTCTAATCAGATGGTAAGTTATATACCGAGCCTACTGTGGCCGAGCGCCTATGAGCGAGCCCAGAATGGCCGAGATACAAAGCCTAGTATGGCCGAGCGCCTATGAGCGAGCCCAGAATGGCCGAGATACAAAGCCTAGTATGGCCGAGCGCCTATGAGCGAGCCTACTACGGCAAAGCAGTTAAAAGTACCGATCCTTATAGGGCCGAACATATATTTTACTTACTATATTGAGATAGTTGAGTCACTATCAGCAGGTAAGAATATATTCAAATTATGTTGGACTCCTAGGTACTTTTAATTATTATATTATCAGTTTAGTTTCAGCTTTCAGTTATTATGTTGCCTTACATACTCGGTACATTATTTTGTACTGACGTCCCTTTTGCTGGGGATGCTGCATTTCATGCCTGCAGGTCCTGATAGACAGCTGGATAGACCTTCCTAGCAAACAGAGTCAAACTTCAGCTTGGTTGGTAAGCTCCACTCCCTCGGAGTTACCAGGTCTAGACCTTGGAGTCCATTTTTTTATATAGGTTTGATGGGTAGGTTGAGGCACTGTCCCGACCATGATACGGTTATCTCTAGAGGCTTGTAGATGAGTCATTTGTATTTTTTATATCAGTATTGTGGCCTTGCCAGCCCTGTGTACATGTTCAGTTAGAGCTAGTCTCCGTTTAGTTTTATATTTTATTTCACAAATTGTCCTGTAATGTGGCCCTATGGCCAAACTATCACATAGTATGTTCAAAGTCCCTCAGTCTTACATTGGTACGCTCGGTCAAGTGAGGCGCTGGGTGCTGGTCTCGCCTTCCCAGGTTTGGGGCGTGACTAACTTGGTATCAGAGCAGTTCTATCCTAGGGAATCTACAAGCCGTGTCTAGTAGAGCATTGTTTATAGATATGTTATGCACCACATTATATAAAAAGGAAGCTACAAGGGATTTAGGAGTCTGTTACCCTTTTACCCTTCTTTCAAATCCAAATCGTTCTATAGAGCTGAGTCATAAGAGTTCGAGCCAAGACTTTTGTTTTCTAATGATATAGAGATGTTTTCAATTAGAAAAATTACAGCTAGCCAGAGGGCTAATACAGCAGCAGGTAAGGGCATTAGTAGAGAGAGAGAGAATTCTTGATGACGTGGTCTGTTTGAGGCCCTATTAGATCGTGCATACCAGATGGTGCACTCTAGAATAGTACAGTTAGATATGAATAATAGAATGTTCAAAAATATCTGAAGACATGTAATGGAATCCTAGAAGGGATAATATTTACCTTAGTATGACTCCCACCCCTAGTAAAAAAGGAATAATATGCGACCCGAAGAGCCAGTAAGATGGAGCAAGGGGAGATAAAAGTTAAAGAATGTTTTGTTGATGTTTTTAGAATAAGGTAATAGACAGAGATATTAGCAAGAGAATAAGAAGAGAGTAAATGAAGCATTACGAGTAAGATGTGATAAAAGGGTGATAACGGTAAATTAAAATATGACAGGATGATAGAGTCTATAGTAAAATAAAGGAAAAGACATGAGGTGATGGACCTTGAGGCAATAAAACTGTAGAAGCCATATAGTCATACCCTCACTTCGAGAAATGAGTTGGTGACTACAACGTGATTACTAGAAGGCTAAGTTGCCCCCCTGGAGTAATAAAGATCAGCATGGGCTAGTAAACAAGATAATAACAAACATGAATTAGGGACTAGAGGATTTGATATTAGTCGACATCATGGGAATTTTAGAGACCGCGTTCCGGCAATAATAGAATAGACGATAGAAGAATTACCTTTAAAAGTCATTCAGGAAGACGCTTCCCTAAAGCAAACACTGTGAGCGGAGTTAAGCTTAAGGGACTAAGTGTGCTAGTTACACTACGCCTCACCCTCACGCGTAAGAAACTCAGTTATCCCTGGTACAAGAAGGGTTATTGCAAGGCGAGTGAGGGTCATCCAAAAAAAAATATGGAAAGACGCCGAAGATGAAGAGGTAAAACATCTGCATGTAAAACTTCAGAGCATTAAATGCTAGTACTCCCCTAAAGGGGGAAGATTGTATATTATGGTATTAAGTCGGAGTTAAGTGGTTCAGGTAACTATGGAATGGTAAAGGAAGAATGCGACAAAAATGTGAAAGGGATGAAACGAGGCTTATTCAAATCCTACATATATGTTAGGACCCTAAAATATTATGCAAGCACGATGCCGGGAGAGGCAGTAAGGGTTTGTAAGGCCCCGTAAAATTTTGCCTAAAAATTCGGGGTTTCGTGGTGCTAAAGTAGGCTTATGTGTTGACAAAAGAAAATTTTTTGGCAGAAAAAGACATTTTTATGGCCCACTATGTGGCCGCAGAATCACTCTGTGGGCCGCAGAATAGCCGCAAAGTGAAGCAGAAAACTGGGCAAGTTTGGATGGTATTGTGCGATCAACTATGCGATTGCAAAACCGTTTCGCAGGCCACACAATGACCGCAGAACCAGCATGGGATTTTCCGGAAGGAACTTGTGTGGTGCATTATGCGACCGCAGAATAGGTAAGCGGACCGCAGAATGGTCGCAGAGTGGGGCAGCCTTGCCCAGTTTCGGAGGGCCAATTGTGCGGCCGATGTGCGGACCGCATATCTATTTTGCAGTCACTCTGCGACCGCAGATTGTGTTTCAGAGTTTCATTTTTCTAGTTTTATAAACCTGACCCCATTCTTATAAAACCAATGTTAAGGGTCATTTTAGAAGGTTCAAACTTACATTTTAGAGAGAGATAGAGGAAGGTGGTCTAGAGTGTGAAGAGGAGCTCTAAGTCATTTGTTCATTATCTTTGTTCAAACCTTGAAGATTTCTCTAGGGTAACTCATAAGGTTTTCAACCAAAAGGTAAGATTCTACACCCTAACCCTTAATTTCATAATTTAACTAAAAGTGGGTAATTAGTAAAGCAATTCTTGGGTGTGGGATTTGTTTATTTTACATGCATGTACCATCTAGGGTAGTGGGGAGATTGTTTAGCTCTTTTGGGTGAACTTTGGGTAGTGGGGTGAAAGAATCCACCATAGGAGGACCTTGAAACCTTAATGCACACCTAGTGTTTGATAAAATGCTCAAGTGAGCTGGAACTATGAACTTCTTCCTAATTTGTGTTCAATTTTACTATATCTCTAAATAGATCGAGATGGCTAGGATTTTCGGAATATTGTAGTAAACTAAAAAGCTCGATGCAAGGTATGTTGGCTAAACTCCTCTCTTAGAATTGAATTCCCACGATGATCTTGTAAGTCTCGAGTTGTCCATTATGAATTGACTTTTCTGAATAAGTTTGGCGTCGGATGATGTATATATATGAATATGTTCAAAATGTGTTCCGAAATATTCTTATCATATTGTGCTATTCTTCGGGAGAGTGTTTGAAGTATGAGTATGTATTTAAATGTTGTGACTTCAAGTCAAGTCCAAATGAAAGTGATCACATCAAATTGTATAAGAAATCATATGTGCCTAAGACCCTAATTTGCTCAGTATGTGTTTAAAGTCTTAATTTGAAAGGCCTTGTTGTTGATTATCCATGATAATGATTGAAAGTGAAATAGCGAGCATGAATTAAGAAATACAACCAACGTGCCAAGAATGATATTGCGTTATGGCCAATGATGCCAATAAAATGAATGACATGTGAAAGAATACGAATTGAGTGGTAAGTACTGTTAATAATAAATGCCTTTGGAGTATCGTTTATCCACCGAGGAAGGGTAGGTTGGAACAACCTAACCTCGAAGCTACACGTGTCGGTGTAGGAGTGATTATGGGGCAAGTCCCTGTGTTAATGTGATGAGACTGTTTCCCCTTAAATGGGATGAGATTACTGCTAGCGAGATGTGATGTGATGTCGACCCACACGGCATTGTGGTGAGATGGCTTAGACGATCGAGCTGAGATCAGACGCCATGCCGCACACATGGTGGTATTGTGAGTGTACGTCTCGGGGTGAAACGGCTTAGCCGGTCGGGCTGAGATCAGACTTCGTGCTAAAACATGGTGGTGTATCGGTGCTAAAGATCTCCCAACTTATATTACCGAATCCTATTTGAAATTTACCTTTCCCTTGACTTGACACCTTGATATTGTTTGAGTCTCTTATTAATTTCATGTTTTATTCTCCGTTTACTGTTGCTCGTTCTATTTAGAGGGTGTTTAGTTTTACATACTAGTACTATTCCATATGTACTAATGTCCCTTTTGCCGGGGGCGCTGCATCTTTAATGGATGCAGGTGATTCTACAGCAGGTGGTATCAATCAGTGATAGCAGCCCACCCTCTCCTCAACTGATTTGGTGGGCTTCATTTCGGGGTCTTGTACCTTTTATCCTTTGTACATAGCGTTTTGAGGAATAGCCGGGGCCTTGTTGCTAGCACTTTCATAACACTCCTTTGTTTTTGTTAGAGGCTCCGTAGACATAGTGTGGGTTGTATCTGTTTTTGGGAAGGTTAAACTAAAATGTTGTAATCGTATCACTTGTTCCACTCTAGCTATGATTGTACAATGTACTGTTTTGAAGACTTGTTAATGACGTGACTAATGGTAATGAATTGGTATTGTACACATGACCTCTTTATGGTGTAATTAACGAAAATACGTATTATCTTTGTTCATAAGTGAGTTTGGGAAGAAAGTATCTAACAGGCTTGTTTGATCGGGTTCACTCAGTTGAGCGTCGGTCACGCCCGACACTACCCGAGTTCGGGGCGTGACAGGGTTCCCGGCTAGGATGTTATTGATAAATAAGTGTGCATAGATGCATAACGAGTTAGTGCGAGTGGTAAGTTAAGACAAATGACATAACTTAAGAGAGAGTACACGGGATATAGATGTGATAATGGACCAACGAGTAGTTAGCAGTTGATTTAGGAAGAACCTAATTATGGCTAAACAAGAGGTCTCAGATAAATCAGTAGATCATGAAAGATAAACGTAGTGAAACCCAGCATAGGAAATTCAGTCTCACAGATACGACATCGTAATCCTTGAGAAATATTCAGATAGGAGTTGGGGGTAGTTAAAGGTACCGTATAAGGGTTACGGAAATAAGAGAGAGTGCCACTAGGGAGACAATCAAAATTTCAATTCAGAAGCAACCCTACAAGCACAAGGGCACAGAGGTAAGTAACTAAGGATAATTATAGGTGAGTAATAACATCACATATTCTGTGCGGTATACAATGTAATAAGCTCACAGCTTTACAAGAGTTAGAGGATCTTCCCTAAGTACTGCAACACAAGACTAGATGAGAAAATAAGGAAGAAGGCTTCAACATAAGCATAGTGACCTAAAGAAGAAATGATCTTGTAACAACAGTCTCACTATAATATTTTATGCACTCCATAAGAAAGTGGCACCTATCGTGACTAAGAAACGGGAAGTAAATCCCCGCACTCTTTTTTCCTATTTTCTTTATTCTTTCATGTCGAGCTTTTGAATCCAAAGTAATATTCGTGATCATATGAGTTACACGAAATTCCAGTGTTCGTGGGCACTAAGATAAGCCAAGTATTCATGCAGCAAGTGGCAGAATGACTAGGAAAAGTAATTGATTGTATTTAAAGACAACTGAGAAGGCACGAAAGGAATTATTCGATCTATGACCCGAAGTTGGTTATGTTATGACCGCACTTAAGATTTCAGAGTATTATCCATACAACATATATATTGACATTCATACAGTTATGGGAGACTTCGGTATAGGTTAAAAGAAAGAATTGAGTCTACGTCACAGACAAAGGCTTGAATTGTTAGAAGGTTATATCATGGATGTTCCATAGCACTCTACGAAAGGCTAAAGTAATAACTAATATCCTGAGCCGTAGATCGGAAGATAGATTACGCCTACTTAAAGGCTGAGAGAGAAGAGGGAACTAAAGAGTTACATCACTTACTGTGGCCGAGCGCCTATGAGCGAGCCCAGAATGGCCGAGATACAAAGCCTAGTAGGGCCGAGCGCCTATGAGCGAGCCTACTACGGTAGAGCAGTTATACGTAACGAGCCTTATAGGGCCAGACATATATTTTACTTACTATATTGAGAGAGTTGAGTCAGTATCAGCAGGTAAACATATATTCAGATTATCTTTGACTCTTAGTTACTTTTAGTTATTATATTATCAGTTCAATTTCAGCTTTCAGTTATTTTATTGCCTTATATACTCGGTACATTATTTCGTACTGACATCTCTTTTGCTAGGGACGCTGCATTTCATGCTTGCAGGTCCTGATAGACAGCTGGATAGACTTTCCTAGCAGACAGAGTCAAACATCAGCTTGGTTGGTAAGCTCCACTCCATCTAAGTTACTCGGTCTAGAACTTGGAGTCTATTATTTTTATACAGGTTTGATGGGTAGGTCGAGGCCCTGTCCTGACCATGATACAGTCATCTCTAGAGGCTTGTAGACGAGTCCTGTGTATTTTGTATATATCAGTATTGTGGCCTTGCCAGCCCTGTGTACATGTTCAGTTGTAGTAGTCTCCATTCAGTTTTATATTTTATTTCACAAATTGTCCTGCAATGTGGCCCTATGGCCAAACTATCACATTGTATGTTCAAAGTCCCTCAGTCTCAGGTTGGTATGCTCGGTCAAGTGAGGTGCCGGGTGCGGGTCTCATTTCCCCAGGTTTGGGGCGTGACAACTTTCTTACTCTGACCAGTGCTTGCAATGTAGAAGATACCTGATATATCACTCTGCTAATTGATACAGCTTCACCATGTTTATAACAATTCCTTCTCTTCTAAAGTTCCCACACAATTATTGAAGGTAGATCTTGAAAGATAGGTTTAAGTCTTGGTAGAACCTGGGCAGTCCAACATTTGGTTATTGCTTGCTGTAATGATAAGTCCTCCATTGATATCCCTGCATTCGACAGAAAGTAGTACCATACAGTATGGCTGCGTATGATTTGTAGAAGACGTGAATCAATGTTTCCTTATCTGGATTCCTGCAACACCTACACCTCGATGGCATAAAATACCCCAATATCCTGTAGTGATCATCAAGAGGTAACTTGGTTGTCACGCCCCGACCACGGGGAACGCGATCGGTGCTCAACCGGGATAACCCTGCTGAGCAAGCCTGCTAGATTTCCTTCTACCCAAACTCACTCATGAATAACGAGAAGATATATTTTCATTAATTAGACAATAAAGAGATCATGTATATAACACCAATTCATTACTATTAGTTACTTCATTTTAAAGTTTCAAAATACATGCACTTTCATAGTTGAAGTGAAACAAGTGATTCAAATACAACAAAACTAGTTTGACTTTTCCAACATCAATATACAATCCACACTATGTCTACTGAGCCTCTAACGGGTACAAAAGAGTATTAGGATAGTGCTAGTAATAAAGCCCCGGCTATACCTCAAAAACACAATACATGATAAACAAAAGATACATGACCCCGGTATGAAGTGGGGCTCACCAAGTCATCTGAAAGGAGGATGTACTACTATCATTGATCGATGTCGCCTGCTATAGAACCACCTGCATACATTAAAAGATGTAGCGCCCCGGCAAAAGGGACGTGAGTACATGTGGAATAGTACTCGTATGTAAGGCAGACATAACAACATATGGAAATACGGTAACTCAAATAAGAGGCAAATAAATTACGTCAAAAAACTACGAAACGAACCATAGCATCACCTGTCAAGTCTTATTATACTTACATCATTCTGAACTTCTTTTGGGATCAAGCGTGCCCTATGAAGTATGCGTGGGATACAAAATATAATGTAAAAGTACCAACATGTACAAACAAGGGCAATGGATGCATCTCACCAGACCGTCTGTAACCCCATCTTACTATGCACTTATGTGTTTCATAGACCATCCATAGTGTTCACATATTATATTCTACACCTATGTGTTTCATAGACCGTCTATAGGGTTCACATATTATATTATACACCTATGCGTTTCATAGACCATCCATAGGGTTCACATATTATATTATTTACCTATGCGTTTCATAGATCGTCCATAGGATTCACATATTATATTATACATCTATGCGTTTAATAGACCGTCCATAGGGATTCATTCATATTATACACCTATGTGTTTCATAGACGATCTGTAGGGTTCACATATTATACCATCATGCACACGACCATATATACACTCACCTATGTGTTTCATAGACGATCTGTAGGGTTCACATATTATACCATCATGCACACGACCATATATACACTCAAGTGACATGATTAACATTACCATTAAGGTCGTAAGTTCCAAGTTCCCAGATCATTGGAATACTTCATGTTCATGCTCATCATGGAGAAACACAACTTATTACATTAAAACATGCATGGCAAATAAATAAGTAGATTTCAATGGTGTATGGACCCAATTCCTTTTTTGAGGTTCATCATTTTTCCACCTAAATATATACCTCCTTGTCATCTTCAGGTCACTAGCTAAGTTCATGTTTCTTGGTGACTTAACATCGAAGTGATTTACATTTATTATTTTAGAAGCATACAAACTATAACTGAAACCACTAGAACATACAATGCCTCATGATTTTCATTTTGGCAAGCGGCCACAGTTCATGTTCATACTATCACGTACTTGTACTTGCCATGGGTGATCATAGGACATTAATAACATTATTATATAAAGGAGTCAAAACGCATTTCATAATCTTTCACACATTCTTTCATTTTTGGCATTATTGGCCACAAATGTAATTCTCATTCTTGGCACGATGGCCACATTTCTATATCTCATACTCGCTTCTTTCACTTTCAAGCAGCATCATAGGTTATCGATAATAAGAGCATTGAGTTTCCTTTCCAATTTTAAGCATAATAACATGAATTGAAGTCATAACATTTCCATACATAAACCGCACTTGAACACATTTACGAGGGAGAACATAATGTGATAAGAGGAATTGAATCACATTTTGAGCATATAATTTCCGACACAATGCTTATTTAGAATAACTGAATATTTTAGGAATGACCCAAATCATGAGAAAATAAGAACTTGGGCCAACTACGCTTGAAACATACGAGGACATCATGAAATTTGATTCAACTGAGGGAGTTTAGCCAACATACCTCGAAAGAGCTTTCTGTGGTGTAACAATAATGTCCCGACACTCCTAACGATGTCAATCTATAGAAGGGGAGAGAATTACAAGTACGATTAGAAGAATTGGTATGGCAAGAGCTGCTACAATGATGGCCCAACCTTTCCCTCAACCAATTCAACAATAAAACTGTAAGGCCCCATAAAGTTTTGCAAAAGAAAAATAATGTTTCGTGGTGCCGAATTGGTTTTACGTGTTGAGTATTAGAAAAGGGTTTTATCCGGCTGAGTGTGTCGCCTTGGGGCGCACCGGTTTTTTTTTGTAAGAAAGAAAGATGGATCATTGAGAATGTGTATTGACTATCGGCAGCTTAATAAGGCCACAATCAAGAATAAGTACCCACTGCCAAGAATAGATGACTTGTTTGATCAATTGCAAGGTGCGAGGTACTTCTCCAAGATTGATTTAAGATCCGGGTATCACCAATTGAAGATCAAGGAACGGGAGAAAACAGCTTTCAGAACCTGATATTGGCACTTTGAATTTTTGGTGATGTCTTTTGGGTTAACAAATGCCCCAGCAACTTTCATGGATCTTATGAATCGAGTTTTTAAGCCATTCCTCAACTCTTTTGTGATAGTGTTTATTGACGATATTCTTGTATATTCACGAAGTCAAGAATACCATGCTGATCATCTTAGGTTATTTATGCAAATCCTACATCAGCACCAGATATATGCAAAGTTTTCAAAGTGTGAATTTTGGCTTGAATCGGTCATATTCTTGGGTTATGTAGTCTCTAGTGAGGGAATTAAGGTTGATCCTCAGAAAATTTCAGCTGTGAAGAATTGGCCGAGGCCTATAACTCCAACAGAGATTCGCAGTTTCTTAGGCTTAGCTGGATATTATAGGAAGTTTGTAGAGAGGTTTTCTTCTCTTTCCTCCCCATTGACTAAATTGACGCAGAAGGCGATTAAGTTCCAATGGTCAGATGCTTGTGAAAAGAGTTTCCAGGAGTTGAAAGCAAGATTAACTACGGCACCGGTGTTGACTCTACCAGAGGGTATAGATGGATTTGTGGTATATTGTGATGCTTTAATAATAGGGCTTGGATGTGTATTAATGCAACATGGCAAGGTTATAGCTTATGCTTCTAGAAAACTCAAGAATCATGAAAACAACTATCCAACACATGATTTAGAACTTGCGGCAGTGGTATTTGCATTGAAAATTTGGCATCATTATTTATATGGGGTTCATGTTGATATATTCACGGACCATAAGAGCCTTCAATATATTTTCAAGCATAAGGAATTGAATCTGAGGCAGAGAAGATGGATTGAGTTACTCAAGGACTACGACATTGATATTCTATATCATCCAGGAAAGGCCAATGTTGTGGCAAATGCTCTTAGCCGGAAATCTATGGGTAGTTTAGCTCACTCGGGGGCATATCAAAGGCCATTGGCCAAGGAAGTTCACCGATTGGCTAGTTTGGGGGTTCTTCTTGCGGACTCTAGTGAAGGAGAGGTAATTGTGCAAAATAAGGGTGAATCATTGCTTGTTGTGGAAGTCAAAGAGAAGCAATACAACAATCCATTGTTGGTACAATTGAAAGAGGGAATTCATAAATATAAGACCATGGAATTTTCGCTTGGCATAGATGATGGTACACTAAGGTACCAAGGGCGACTATGTGTTCCAAACGTGGATGGTCTCCGTGAAAGAATTATGACTGAAGCTCACACTTTTAGGTATTCCGTGCACCCGGGTTCTACGAAAATGTATCATGATCTGAAGGAAGTCTATTGGTGGAACGATATGAAGAGGAATGTAGCGGAGTTTGTGGCGAAGTGTCCAAATTGTCAGCAAGTGAAGGCCGAACACCAACGGCCCTGTGGGTCGGCACAGAACATAGAAATTCCAATGTGGAAGTGGGAAATGATTAATATGGACTTTGTGGTAGGATTACCTCATACTCCTCATAAGTTTGACTCGATTTGGGTGATTGTGGATCGACTCACGAAATCAACACACTTCTTGCCGGTTAAGGCTACCGATACAGCGGAACAATACGCTCAGTTGTATATCAAAGAAATAGTCGGTTGCATGGCACCCCAGTTTCCATCATTTCTGGTCGGGGAGCACAATTCACTGCTAATTTTTGGAAGAAATTTTAGCAAGGTTTGGGTACTCAGGTGAATCGTAGTACAGCCTTTCACCCGCAGACTGACGGGCAGGCAGAGCGGACTATTCAAATGCTTGAGGATATGTTGCGCGCTTGTGTTCTAGACTTCAAAGGTAGTTGGGATGATCATTTACCACTCATAGAATTTGCATACAATAATAACTATCATGCTAGCATTCAGATGGCACCGTTCGAGGCTTTATATGGTAGGAGATGTAGATCTCACATTGGGTGGTTTGAAATTAGGGATGCAGAGTTGATAGCCAGACCTCGTGCATCAGGCTATGGAAAAAGTTAAAATTATTAAGGAGCGGTTGAAGACTGCTCAGAGTCGTCAGAAATCCTATTCGGATATTCGTCGTAGGGATTTGGAGTTCAAAGAAGGTGATTGGGTATTTGTGAAAGTTTCCACCAAGAAAGGCGTAATGCGATTCGGTAAGAAAGGGAAATTGAGTGTGAGGTATGTCGGACCGTACAAAATTATTCATAGGATCATTAAGGTGGCGTACAATCTTGAGCTACCACCTGAGATGTAATTAGTACACCCGGTGTTTCATGTGTCTATGTTGAAGAAAGTAGTTGGAGATTCGACACTCATTGTTCCAGTTGAGACTATTGAAGTTAATGAAGAATTGACTTATGAAGAGATTCCAGTTTCTATTATTGATCGGCAAGTCCGAGAGTTGAAAAATAAAGAAATTGTATCCGTGAAAGTACTATGGCGAAACCAACAGGTTGAAGAGGCTACTTGAGAGGCCGAGGAAGAAATGAAGAAAAAGTATCCTTATTTGTTTGAATAGACATGTATTTATAAAGTTGTGATCTATGAAAATTCTAAGAGTTGCTTTCTATGAATTAAGTATCATTTGTACATTTAATGTTAAGGGTGTTCCATTCTGGTAATATAATTGCTTGTGAGGCCACAGTTGGTGTTGTTTTGTGTTATGTTACATCGTTGGATTATGTATATGTTGTTAGAATGTGTTTCTGGGGCTCTCTGACAGGTGGATAGGCCTAGTTACAAGGGAAACTCTGGCGAAATTTTTGAAAATTTAGGGAGTTAGTCAAATTTGGGACTGCTGGTGTGTGATATGAAAACTGAGTTGCATAAGATGCTAATAAGAGATTTTTACCCTCATTCAAGGACGAATGATCCTAAGTAGGGAAGAATGTAAGGCCCCGTAAATTTTTGCAAAAGAAAAATAATATTTCATGGTGCCGGATTGGTTTTACGTGTTGAGTAAAGGAATTTTGGGTTGAACAATGCACCGGAAAGTAAAGAAAAATTTTTGGCAGAAAAACACGTTTCTGCGGTCCATTATGCGACCACAGAATCACTATGCGGGCCGCATAATGGCCGCAGAAGTGAGGCAGGAGAGGGTCAGTCTGGAAGCAATTATGCGGTCGACTATGCGACCGCATAACTATTCTGCGGTGCATTATGTGACCGATATGCGGTCCGCATATTGATTATGCGATCGCAGAACCTGTTCCGGAGCTTCATTTTTGGGTTTTTAAAACTCGACCCTATTTCGTTAAATACACTCTTTGGGCCATTTTTGAGCTATAATCTGACATTTTAGAGTGAGAGAGAGTGCCCTAGAGTGAAAAGGTGTTCTTCAATAATTGTTCTTCAATTCTTGCTCAGGTTTTGGAAGATTTAGAAGGGAAACTCACTAGGTCTTCATCCTAGAGGTAAGATTCTACACCCTAACCCCTAATTTCAAAATTTTTTGAAAATGGGTAATTAGCAAGATAACTTTTGGGCATGAGAGTTGTTTATTTTACATGCATGTGATATCAAGGGGTGTAGGACAATTGTTGAACTAAGCATGGTAAAGATTGGGTTGTGGGGTGATGGAATCCTCCATAAAAGGATCTTGAAACCTTGTGCACACCTAGTGTTTGATAAAATGCTCAAATGAGCTAGAACCATGATCATCTTTCTAATTTTGGTTCAATTTATTATATTTCTAAAATAGATTAAAGTTGCTAAGAATTTCGGAACATTTAGAGTGTAAGGAAGCTCAAGTGAGGTATGTTGGCTAAACTCTTCTTTGAGAATTGGAATTTCTATTATCCTTGTAAGTGCCGAGATTTTGATTACAAATCGACTCTTCCAATAAGTTTTGTGATGAGGATATATGTTCAATTCTAGTTTCAAATGCTCTTATCATATTGTATTATAAATTGAGGATGTGTTCTAAACTATGGATTGTGTATCCACATGTTATAATTTCAAGTCGTGATTTATGTGAAAGTTATTATGCCAAGTTGTGTAGAGATTTTGATTGTGATACACCTCCACCCGCATATTTTAGGATGAGGCGGCATGACCGCTTTGTGTAGGGATTATGGTAATGTGGTACTGCACCTCCACCCGTATATTTTGGAGTGAGGCGGCATGCCCGCTTTGTTTACGGATTATGGTAATGTGGGACTGCACCTCCACCCGCATACATTGGGGTGAGGCGGCATAACCGCTTTGTGTTGGTGTTGGTATTGGTAACATTGATTCACCTCTACCTGCATACATTGGAGTGAGGCGGCATAGCCTCTTTGTGTTGGTATTGGTATCATTGATTTACCTCCACCAGCATACATTGGGGTGAGGCGGCATAGCCGCTTTGTATTGGTATTGGTATCGTTGATGCATTTCCACCCGCATATAATGGGGTGAGGCGGCATAGCCGCTTTGTGTAGGTTCTTGATACTGTGGTTATACATCCACCCGCATATATTGGGGTGAGGCGGCTGGGCCGCTTGAGTAGAGTTGTGGTATTGTACTTACACCTCCACCTACATATATCGGGTAAGGCGGCGGGGCTGCTTTGTGTGAAGATGGTTACAGAGGATCTCATCTTAAATCCTATAAATGTTATTGATAGCCTTTAATAAGCTTGCTCTGGTTTAAACGGTTATCTATATTATTCTATTGCCGCCCTGATCCATCATATTCACATTGTATTTCTAAATGCTTAAATTGGTGTTTGGTTTTCATACTAGTACTATTCGACGGTACTAACGTCCCTTTTGCCGGGGGCACTGCATCTTTAAATGGATGCAGGTGGTTCCACAGTAGGAGATATTGATTAGTGATAACAGTACACCTTCTTCCCAGCTGACTTGGTGAGCCCCACTTCATCCCAGGGTCATGTATCTTTGTTCTTTGTGTATTCTGTTTGAGGTATAGCCGGGGCCTTGTTGCCAGCATTATCGATGTACTCTTCTTTATCTATAAAGGCTCCGTAGACATAGAGTGGGTTGTGTATTGATGCTGGGAAAGACAAACTATGTTATGTTGTGGTTGTATTACTTGTCCCATTTGAGACTTTAAAAATGATGAAAACTATTGGTAATGAATTGGTATTGTAGACATGATCACGTTTTTGTCTAATTAAGGAAAATATGCATTATCTTCATTCGTGAATGAGTTTGGGTAGAAGAAAATCTAACAGGCTTTCTCGGTCGGGTTCACTCGGTTGAGCGCCGGTCGCGCTCCTCGGTTTTGGGGTGTGACAAAAACTACCCAAGATTTCCCAACAACCTACCCACAATCCCTATTAGCTCATGCATGTCATAAATCTACTATCCTCACCCATAATCAACCCAAATCCAAAATTGGATAATTGGGGGAAGAAATTCTTACCTCTTAGAAACCCTAGCAAGTTCCATTTGGTGAAATTCCAAGACTTGAGCAAGATCTTGATGAACAAAGAACTTGGGGCTTCCTTCTCTCTCTAGAATAGCTTTCCCTTCTCTCTAAAATATGAGATAATCCCTCAAAAATGGCCCTTATGGCTAGATAAAATAAAATGGGGTCGGGTTATAAAATTAGAAAAATAAATCCCCGATGCAGATTTGCGGTCGCATAGGCGACCGCATAACACTTATGCGGTCCGCAAAATGGACCGCATAATGGCCTTTCGGAATTGGGCACTTCTGTGTAGGTCTGCGACAGGTCTGCGATCGCATAATGGACCGCAGAACCTCCTTCCAAAATTTCTCATGCAGGTTTTGAGACGGATGTGCAGCCTGCAAAACGCTTATGCAATCGCATAACTGATTGCAAATTTTTACAATCTCCAAAATTAGCTCATTTCTTTGCTTCACTCTGCGGCGGATCTGCGGCCCACATAATGGTTCTGCGGTTGCATAATTGACGGCAGAAATGCCATGTTCTACAACATCATTTCTTCAACTCCCAAACATACTGTACACCCCAAAAAGTTTGCACCACTTGAATCCCTTGGAAAAGTTTTACGGGGCCTTACACTAGCTTTCCACATCTTCCACATGAAAAATGCTATTTTAAAAGGCAAACCTTCCACCCACATATTCTTATATGCAACTCTAGCTTCTCTTCTCCTCCTAATGTATTCCCATGCTGATTTAACAGTGAAAATACCTCTATCCTCTAACATCCAGAATGGTCTATCAAGCTCATTAGTCATTACTGGAGGTTTGACATTCTCGATGATATGTAATGCTAGATCATGAGGAAGAATGTCCATCAATTTATCTTCATCCCAAGTTCCTTCTTCTATTACATCATACACATTATGGACAGTTTCATCACAATAAAATTCCTGTGGAGTAACAAAATACAAAGCTCCTAAACCTGTCTAATTGTCGAACCAAAACAGTGAAGATCCCATTCTTGGTTGCCATACATTTTGATGCTCAATGTGATATCTACATTCCAACATTTTCCTCTAATCATGGGGTCCATTTATCCATGGCACCACTATAGCATTTAATTTTTTGCAGTATTTTGACTCATAAAAGAACTCCATAGAGTAGGTTTAGTTCTGAAGTTCCACCAAAGCTTACAAAATAAAGCTTTAGAGACATCATGTAAAGATATAAATCCCAGCCCTCCTTCTTCACATGGTAGACTTAAAGTATCCTAAAAAGCCCAGTGTCTACCCTTACCTCCAACTGAGTTACTCCAGAAAAACTGTGCAAATATCTTATGCAATTTGTTGATGACACAGGAGTGAGGGTTCACAGCTAATAAAAAATGGATAGGTACACTTTGAAGGACATGAGATATTAACACAGCTCGGCCACCAATAGATAGTAATTTGCCTTTCCACGATTGAAGTTTATCCAGTATCTTCTTGATGAGTCCCTAAAAATAATCTATTTTCCTCCTTGCATAAAAGATGGGACAACCTAGATATGTGAAAGGAAAGTCTTGCCTGCATGTTCCTTTAATCCTCTGCACCTTATTCACTACTTCATTTCTTGTAGAATGATACATGTAGATTGCTGATTTGGCCTTATTAATGAGCTGTCCATAAGCTACTTCGTAAGCACCAGAACCTCCATGTTCAACTGTAATGAAGTTGCATCTGATGATGAGAATATAATGGTATCATCAGCATAAGCTAGATGATTAATATTTGGATTCCATTTTGGCAAACCAAATCCATAAAAGTATAGGTTAAATTGAAGAGCATTCAAACCCCTAGACATAGCTTTAGCAACTAGTATGAATAGTGTAGGTGACAAGGCATCACCTTGCTTGACTCCTCTAGTTGATTTAAAAAACCATATGGATGCCCATTGATCAACACAGAGTACCAATTGTTTGACACTATACCATAGACTATCCCAATAAACCTTTCACAAAAGCCCATCTTTCTCAGCACCTTGGTCATAAAAAGCCATGAAAGTTTGTCGTATGCTTTGGTCATGTCTAATTTCATCACAACATTAGGTCCTGCCTTTGTTCTCAGCCTGATGTCAGTAATTATTTCTTGTGTCAGAAGCATATTTTCAACAATACTTCTCCCCTTAATAAAACCAACTTGTTCATCAGATATGAGATCAGACAGAAGGTGGACTAGCCTTTCATGTATAACTCTTGAGAACACCTTGTTGAGGAAATTGCTAAGGCTTATAGGTCTCATATCAGAGAAAGTATTCACTTTTTTATTCTTAGGCAGCAGCACCAGGTTTGTGTGAGTTACAAACTTAGGTAACTCCTGACCATTGAAAATATCCCTCACCATAGAAAATACATCATCACATATGATCTCCCAGCAGCAATGAAAGAATTTACCTTTAAAGCCATCAGGTCCGCCAGCAGTATCACCATTTAAACCAAAAACAACTTGCTTGACCTCTTCTATTGTAGGTTGCTTCACAAGATCCTGATTTTGTTCCAAAGTAACCATAATAGGGACATGATCAATGATCCCAAATGAAATAGGAATAACAGATTCACGAAACTAATCTTAGAAGAACCTACTTGCCTCATCCGCCATTTATTCATTGCCTTCTATCCAGTTGCCCTCATTATTTTGGATCCTTTTTAATTGTAGCCTTCTTCTCCTGCCATTTACTTGAACATGAAAGAATTTGGTATTTCGATTTCCATCTTTAAACCATGCCATACCTGATTTCTGCCTCCAAAATTCTTCCTCAATAGCCAAGTATCTAATTAGTTCAGCCTGAACCTTATGTAATCTTTCTCTGTTGAGTAGAGTAGGTTGTAGTTCGAACTGTGCTTCATGTATCAATACAAGCTCCTCTAGTCTAGCAATCTTTTGAAAAATATCACCATAAGTAGCTTTATTCCACACTGAAAGTGCTCTCTTTAGTTTTTTCAGTTTGTGATTGAAGAGAATAAACGGATTAGTAGCGAAGTCCACACACCAATTCTCTTTCACCACATCTTGAAAAGAAGCATGTTCTGTCCAAAAATTAAGAAACCGAACTGTTTCTTAATAAGTTTACAATTTGGATCACATCTGATTAGTAAGGAGCAGTGATCAGATCCAATTTTGAACAGATGAGTAATCTCCATGTTTGGGAATTCTTACTGGAACTCCATATTTGCAAAGACTCTATCTAGCCTCTTAAGGATGCAATCTTCATCAGTGCGACCATTCCACCATGTATAAATGCTTCCCTTAAAACCAAGGTCATGTAAATTACACGTATTGATACAATGCCTAAAATCATCCACTTCATTTAATGAGACTGGAAGACCTCCAAATTTTTCTTCTTCATCTCATATTACATTGAAATATCCACCTACAATCCATGGAGTAGTCATATCACTAGCCAACGCATACAATGTATCCCACAATTCTATTCTCTCGATATGATCACATTTGGCATACACTAAGGTGAGAATGAGTTCCTTATGTGAATTAGTATCAATCAGCTTTAAAGTAAGTTGTTGTGGCATGTCAAACAGAATAGTAACCTCATATTCATCATCTATAAAGGCCCAGATTTTATTAGAAATATTCACAAAAGCTTGGGCAAATTCAATCCTCCTTATATATCTTTCCAGCTTTCTTGACTGTTGCATTGGTTCCATCAATCCCACAAATCTAAAATGATGTTGTCTATACATTGTAACAAGCCTTTCAAAGGCTTTCTTTGTGTTCACAGATCTAATGTTCCAAATGATAGCATTCATATCTAAACATTGGATTTAGAAAGTGTCCTTCTCGTTTGTACTCCAGTGCCAGTGACACTAGTATTTTATCTTTGTTGTTTCTTCTTGCCTCTCCCAAATGAATTTACTTTGTCAATCTGTCTAGGGGAGAGATCACATTGTCTTGCTATATTCGTGAAGTTCTGAGTTGTAGTCTCCTCATCCATATCTTTTCCAATCCTTTCTCCATTGTTTTCTTCCTCAACCATCTGGTGTTGCCTTGAAAGCTGGTTTTTGATTGGTTTAGGAACCACAATATAGTTTTCTTTGGGTGCTCTTTGATTGACTGGGGCTGCAGATAATACTGGACCATCATTCCCAGCCGAGGCATCTGTTAATGTTGTTTCAAGTAGAGTAAGGTTAGGGTTAGTGTTAGGGCTGATATCTGGTATTAGTGGCTTAGGGTTAGAAGGTTTATCTGGAGGTTTTGGGCTAGGTTCAGAGATCTTCTTAGCATTGGAATTGCCAGGTTCCACACCTGTATTGTCCTTGCCCACAGCAGGCTGCTCATCTTCAGATAATAAATCTTCTGCATGTTCTTCTTCATTTACAAACTGGACCACATCATCAATATTCTACTCCACATGATTAGGTATCATCTTCTGCACCAATTTGCTCATCTTTCGAATGAAATTTGCCTTCTTTCTCTGATTCTCTTTCCATCTGATCACTCCATAATCTCCCTAGCTTTACATTGTCAGTAGCTAGTGTTTGTGATGGAACCTCTTGGTAAGACTGATTGGTAGTAACAAGTTGAGGCAAATAGGCTCTTTTTTGCTCTTTGTTTACGCTAGTATCATTACCTTATTTGCCTTGGTTGCTCCCAAAAGTCCTTTGCACCCATTGTGTTGTAGTTTCTTTGTTGATATGCTCAACATTCCTGTGTTCAGTTGTAGTAGGAAGTTGACTCCCTTCAATGAATCAATTCCAGTTGTATTAGGCTTCTCAATCCCAGTTGTAGTAGATTTGAAAACTGACACAGATGGGTTTAGTTTCCCAGTTGCCTTAGAGTTGGGATTAGGACTTCGTTGTACATTGGCATTATCAATCAAATCTAATTAATTGTTAGCTTCCTTCTCACCTTCATCAACCTCTAGGGCTACAAATTTGTTTGCAACCTATATGTGCTGACCTGTACTTTGTTCGACCGGGATAATTTCCTTTCCAGTTGTAGCTTCAACTGAATTTGACTTATTCTTCACACGATTATCTCGCACCTTTTTTCATTGTTCACCAACATTATAAACAACTTTACCACTAGTTAATATCTTGATTTGGTTATCAACATTGTTCTTCTTTCTTCTACCTTGTTCAGTAGCCTTCTTCTTCCCTCCATCTTGCCCAACACCTCCATCACCTTGTTCTTCTATCACTGGTATTAATTTTGGGTGAAGTCTTCGACATTCATCTTCATTATGTCCTTGCAACCTACACTACTTACAATACTTAGGAATGTAATCGTATTGTATTTTTACCCACTCAGTTCTCACTGCCCTAGTTACTTCATCTTCAATATCCATCCTCACCTTCTTTGGCAACACGGCTAGCAAATCAACCTGCTCCTTAAATCTTGCACAGCTTGGCCTTGTTTTGTTAATTGTTTCCATATCCAAGTGCAGTGGTGTTCCAACAGCAGAAGCTAATGAAAATAGACATTCCTTCACAAAAAAGGTTGGCAATAAAATTGGGAAGGAGATCCAAGCTAAAGCCAGTGGTGTTTCTTCACTAGCCTTAAACTTTGCATCATATATCAATGGTCGCATTTGATACTGATACCCATCCTTTACCTTCACATAGTATGCGCTCTTAGAAGTTAAGTTTATGAAATCCTCAAATAGTGTCAACCGTATCAAAACATGTCTATCACGAAGAAAACCAACATTGCATTCTCCTTTAATTCCACATTGTGATGGAATAATTCTACGTAGCTCAAGTAAATCAGGCCGACCATAGAAAAACTTACCTACGACAGCATATTAAAGTCCTTCAATGATATTCATACGCTTAACTTCATATTCAGTCCTCTTTATTAGTGGTTCACCGTGCAAAAACTAGACAGTTTTGATTGGAATAGGTGCGACTGTCGTCTAGACAGCAGTTACATGCATGGGGCTATTTAACAAACTAGGTTTTATTATTTTGGGGTAATCTAGGGTAGATTTAGTGGTTGTAGTGTTGTTTAAAGGCTGGAAATTGGATTGAGGAGGCAAACCAATCCCCAAAGAAGGTTAATCGCCGGCCAGTGTGGCCATAGCAGCGAGATCTCCGGTGATTGCCTATCAGCCGCTAGGGTTTAGGGTTTTTCTAGAGAGCGTTCGTTTGATGGACGGGTGATTAAGATTTCAAATAGTGTATAGGCATGAAAAAAATTAGAAGGAGTAAACCATATTTGGAAGCCCACTTCACACTACATAACTTTTTTTGTCAGGGAAATTAACAAATATATACCACTGCAAATAACAAATAGCAACTTTTTAGGTTAAAGAGTATGTTTAGCAATTGTAGCCCAAATAAATTGGCAAGCGATAGTCAAATTTGCCAACACCACAATTTACACATTGTTATTTGAATTGTTACTAACACTAATTTTAAGAATGGTTATTCGAGAATTCAGTAGCTACACAGGAGTTCTACATAGGATACTCAAGTTTATCAGCTCAAAGATGGAAGAGAAGAAGATTGGAAGAAGAAGAAATAGAATAGGAAACTTGTAATACTTTTTCTCATTACCTTTGTAAGAAATCAATACAATGATTTATACTACTCGATTGAGAATTGAAATGCATTCTAACTTCTGTTATTTGAGCTAACTAACTCTTACCGACTGACACTATGCTAACTGTTTTTTATCTAATTGTAACTACTTCTGCTGATGTGGGTCAATCGACTAAATTATGGCTCAGTCGATCGAATTCTGTTTATCAATACTCCCATCCGCAAAAGATCCTTGACCAGAAGGATCAAAATTAGGATACCTTGTTTTCAGAACATTGAAGAACTCCCAAGTAGCATGATATGCTGATAAACCATTCCACTTAACTAGTATTTGTGAACAGCTTTATTTTCCTTCTTCACCATTCTTCTTTGCAATATAAATTCACGATTAGGACAATGTGGTCTAGCAATGTCAGTAGTAGGTGGGTAGGTAATTTGATCAGGCACTTCACAGCACTTCTTTAAGAGGGATACATGGACTGTAGGATGGATTTTCACCAAGGGAGGAAAAGTAAGGTATAAACAATTGGTCCAACTCTTTTAACCACCTAAAATCGATCATAGTATTTGGCAGTTGATTTGCAGAATGGTTGTGAAGACAAGGTAGATTGTTTGTTGCGCTATACCTTGAGATATACCCAATACCCAACTGAAAAATTTCTATCACTTCAGTGAGAGTCAGCTTGTTGTTTCATCCTCAATTGAGCCCTATGCAAGTGGTGCTTGAGCAGCTGTAGCTTCAGTTCCCTATGTATCAAAGTGTTGTCTACCTCAGTAGAAGCAGACTCACCAGGTAAGTAGAGTAGGTGCAAGGGTGGATGTAGAACATATAGAGCCTCATATGGAGTGGTTTGAATGGATGAATTGTATGAGGTATTGTATATGTTTCAGCCATAGGTAAACAAGAATGCCAATAAGAAGTGGCTTTAGTGCAAAAACACCTCAAATATGTTTCCAAGCATCTCTTAAGATCTCAGTATAGCTATCATATTGAGGATGATATGTTGTGGATGTGTTCAATTGGACTCCTTGTAATGAGAATAACTCCCACCAAAATTAGCTTAGAAATACTGCATCTCTATCACTTATTATAATATCAGGCAACCTATGCAATCTGACAGCCACATCTAAAAATGTTTTGGCTATTGACTGAGTAGTATATGGGTGCTTCAGAGGTATAAAGTGAGCATATTTGCTCAACCTATCAACAACCACCAAGATCACCTCATGACCCTTGGATTTTGGCAGGCCATCTATAAAATCCATGCTAATTTGAGACCTCGCCACCTCAGATATAGGCAGAGGTTGTAGTAGACCTGGATAAGCTACCAAGTCTGCCTTACTTCTTTGACAGATATCACACCTTTGAATGAAGGCCTTCACATCAGCTCTTATCCCTTTCCATAGAACAAAGTTAGGAGTCTTTTTAGTGTAGCATCTACACCAGAATGACCATTTGTGGAGTAGAATGCCATAGTCTAATGATATCATTTCTTAAATTCTGAAATTTTCCAACCACTAATCCACCTTTCCTTCTCAAGTGATTGTGATTCTAAGTGAATTGTGAAGGAGTGGTAGGGTTGGTATTTAGTTGTTCAGTGAGTTCTTTTAGCTCCTTATCAGAAGTTCAACTATCTACTATAGCCTAGAGTAAATCATAATCAGTTGTGGACACACAAATTTTCTAAGAAATGTACACAACACAGAATTCATCAGCCCTTGAAATGTAGCAGGAATATTTGACAATCCGAATGGAATGACTAGATACTCATAATGGCCTAAGAGTATTCTAAAAGCAGTCTTGGTTGTGTCTTCAGTGGCCATTCTCAATCGGTGATAGCCAGACCTAAGATCTATTTTAGAAAAGACTTAGATCCTCCCAATTCATCCAACAGATCATCTACAATTGGTATAGGAAATTTGTTCTTTACAGTTGCTTCAATCAAATCTCTATAGCCAACACATAGCTTCCAAGTTCCATCTTTCTTTCTAACCAATGCCACAGGAGCAGCAAAAGGACTACTACTTGGTTGAATAATTCCCTGGTGTAACATCTGTTTAACTAAGGACTCAATCATATCTTTCCTAACTGATGGATATCTGTAAGGCCTTTTATTGACTGGTTCAGTACCATTCTGCACTACTATTCAATGATCAAACACACAATGGCAATTATGTTGGCTCATCAATTAGATCTTTGAACTCATGCAGTAAATCTGACAGTCTAGGATCATGTTCAGTTTTGTCCTTAGTTTATAGGGAATACCAACGTATCTTATTAACATGTTTGGTTGTTAGTTTATATGAGTCCACCAAACTATAGAGTACCTGGTCCTCTATGAGATGATAAGTAAAACGCAGTCAACCAGCTCCCCTCATAACATGTTTTTTGCTTTTGTAATAAACTCCAAAGTCAATTTTTAGAAGTTCATTTTGATAGCCCCCAATGTGATAACCACTGCACTCCTAGTACTACACCATATGATCCTGATGGCAGTAATATGAATTCAGCTGAAAGTTCTGCACCTTGTAATAACCAAGAAATCCTGCACACTTTATCCACCTTCATCACACCATTGGTTGCAGCCACCAATTGGGGTGTAGTTTGCGTAATAGCACATCCCAATTGCTCTACTGTGGGATCAATGAAATTGTGAGTGCTTTCTATGTCTACCAAGATATTTAATGGATTTTTAGATTGATATCCAGTTACCTTCAAGGTCCTATATCCCAAAGATCTATTAAGTAGATGCATGGAAGTCCATATGTTCTGTCATCTGTTATGGATCAAAGATCTGAACTTCCAATTCATCATGTCTTTCTTCATATTGTAACTGATCTTTCTCTCCTTGTTCTTCAAGTTCTAGAAGATATAGTTGTTTAATATTCTTGCATTTGTGGCCAATTGTATATTTCTCATCATAAAAGAAACACAATCCCTTTGCTCTCTTCTCATTCATTTCCTCTGGGCTCAACCTTCTCCTATGAACCTTTCCAGTAATAGGAGTAGGTAGAATTGGTCTGTCATAACCTTTTTGCTCCATACTTCCTTGGTGGGTTCAAATAATTGGCTGAGACAATTGTAGTTTGTCTAATGGATGAGAGATATGCCTCCTCCATTCTAGCAGCCTTATACACTTATGACAAAGTTATATGATTAATGATTTTTACTGTAATATTTAGCTCAGGGTTTTGTCCCCCAATGAAACAGTTCATAGCATTCTTTTGTAATAGAGTCACCCTAGTCAAATTCCTTTCAAAAAATGGCTTGATACTCTTCACACTTTCAAGTTATTTGACCTTCTTAATTTCCTCCATGGTATCATCAAAATCAATGCCAAATCATTCAACCAAGGCCATTACATACTCATTCCAAGTAGTTGGTTGGATATACTGCCTATACTTTATGAAGGAAAGATGTCATTGAATGGCTTCTTTCTCCAACTATAAAGCAGCCACAATTTTCTCATCCGCATGTACCTTTTCCATGGAAAAGAATTGCTCAATTTTAAACAAACACGATTTTAGATCCTCACCCGAGAACCTCAGAAACTCCATCCTTGACCAACGAGAAGAATTGGAGTTGTGAGTGTGGACACTGTTATGGCCCCTATCTCCTTGTTATCTTTCTCCTGATCGTCTTCCTCTTTAAGGTCCATCCCTATTCCCCAATGGAGTTTTACCCTTTTTTCTCTCTCCTGATGTTGCAATTTGTTCTTTTAATTCATGTATTGTTTGGTCCAAATTCTTCAGATATACCACCTCCCCCGAGAGAGTTCCCATTCCTGCTAGCATTTTCTGCATCAATTTTCTCAATTCCCCCACTTTTGAGGATGATTATTTGTTGATAGTGTCATCATCAGACCTGGTTCCTTTTACCATGGATGCTGATGTTTGGCATATTCCGATATGTGTTGATGTTACTTTGCCTATGTTTTAACCACTTTTTGATGTTATTTAATCTTTAAAACATCCAACATGGTGTAATTATTGGTTTGATGACTAATTAAGTTATGTGTGACGATTTAAGGTGTTCGGAGTACAAAATATGAAGAAAGGGTGGTTTAGCCAGAGGAAGAAGGGTTGGATGCGTCGCATCCAACCTAGGAAAACATCATCCTGCATGCAACCTTAGCAGTGAAGTTGGGCCATAGCGTCCGCCATCGCGTGCGAAACTGGGAAGTAGAAGAGAAGGCTGGATGCGTCGCATCCACCTTCGCAGGAAAAAATTGAAATGGAGGACAAGGTGGATGCGTCGCATCCACCTTCTCAGGAAAAATTGAAATGGAGGACAAGGTGGATGCGTCGCATCCACCTTAGCATCAATCCCTGAAGCCGAATTGGACTAGGAATAGGAGAGCTTTGGCCCACGACTTTTGTACGCAATATATAAGCTAAAAATGCCTCTTTTAGGTTATCTAACATATTGGGAAGGGGGAAAAAGCCACGACAAAGCTGTGGAGGCCGGAATTCATCAAGTTTCATCTTTCTTCCACCAAACTTAGTAATTTTTATGTTTCTTTATATGATTTGTTGTTTGGCTACCATGTCTATGTGGAGCTAAACTTCACGTTCTAGGGTTGTGGTTCTTTCATGACTATTGTTATTCGGATATTGATTTTGACTACTTGATTTATCATATTAGTTTATTTATTCAATCTTGCACTTAATTATTTAATTGCTTGATCACCAATTGAATATTATCTACGAATCTAGAATTGAACTCGAAAGTGGGAATTTTATATTGCATATAGGATTGAGTAGGGCAAGTTCTTGAACTCGGGCATCGGGGAACGGATTCGTTGTTAGGATAGACATATACCTAATTGCCTTGCTTGGTTGATTTACAGGAATTATAAATGCGTTCTTGTTGATTCTCACTCCATAGACATATAGGCGTTAAGTTAGCTGGAATAGGCGAGTAAGAACTCGACAGATTCTTATGAGCAATAGTAACCCTGTCAACCAATAAACTAGATAAATTAGTCGGTCGATTCAATTGAAGAATACAATAGGATTGTTAGATAGACCATAACCCTAGATCGTTTTCATTACATTGATATCATTAAAATCTGCTCTTTCTCTGTTCAAAGTTTATTATTTATATTTTTCTTATTTAATTAGTTGGAATAAAATATTTTTAGATTTAATTCTTGTTTAGATAATTAGGATAGTCTAATTTAGTTAATAGTTAATCATAAGTCCTCGTGGGTTCGACATCCGACTTTTAGTCACTTTATTACTCGACGACCGCGTATACTTGCGTGAGTGTATTTGGTCGCAACAAGTTTTTGGCGCCGTTGCCGGGGACTTAGAAATTAGCTATTTTTCTAGATTAGACATTTTTTTTTATCTATTCAATTTTTTTAGTTTAGTTAGTATTTGTTATTTATTTTAACATGGCATCTTGGAATGAAAATTATTCGAATGATGGTTATTCTTATTTTGATGATCCTTGTCCATATTGTGGAAGACCCCACTGGTGGAAAAATTGTCAGAATATTCCCGGGACCGATTTGTGCGCACAATCTCAATCCTTTGAGTGGAATATTTGTAATATGTGTGGTGGTCAAGATGGCCATTGGGATGGTTGTCCTAATCCTGTTCATCCTTCTCTGAGCCCTTATTATGATCTTTCTAATGATGTTTCTGAGTTTGATAGGGGCAATGAAGTGCAGGATATGGAGCCTGA
Organism: Nicotiana tabacum; assembly: GCF_000715075.1. NCBI lineage: Eukaryota > Viridiplantae > Streptophyta > Magnoliopsida > Solanales > Solanaceae > Nicotiana > Nicotiana tabacum. Next base: position 73,573,402 of record NC_134091.1, on the reverse strand, counting down.
TGCATATATTAGGGATATTCTGAGGCAAGTAGCAGAGCAACAGGATGAACTCAAAAAAGATATGAAAAGAATGAGGGCAGCAATCACAAGAATGAAGGCCAATATGGAAGAATTGAATGAAGAGAGCGAGTACCAGCAAACAGATAATTTTGAAAAAGTGGAGATTTTGAGCCATATGTCGCTGGTGGAACAATCCGAAAGATTAGAAATATATGAGGCTCAATGTGAGGAAATTACAAATGAGATGAGATACTTTATAGAAGGAAGAGCCAAATTGGGACAAGAGATCGATAAATTTGGTACTACTATTCACGACTTAGAGGCTCAATTGAATACAAAGGTTGATGCGTCTAACGCCCAACAAAATAGTAATGAGTTGTCAGAAGCTGAAAAGGAGCTTATACGCCAAATTGAGGAGCTAAAAGTGGAGAGCCAATCATTCGAGCATATTTCTGTTGATGATGCCCATGTTGAGAAAAGTACACTAGAGCCATGCGAGGTAGCAGATAATATTATATTTGAAGACTCTAATGTGTGCACATATGAGGATATAAATAGTAATACAATTCTAAAGTTGGGGCGTGTTGGTCCTCATTCTAAACATTTTTCGACATTGTATTTGGATGATGACATGGAAATCGAGTCATCTAAGCCTTTGGAGGAGTCAATGGAAGAGGAACATGATGCCTATATTTTTGAATTTGTCATGCCAAAAAGCAAAAAATACATTCCTCATCTAAAGGCCGAGAAGTGTAGAGTGAAAAATTTATTACTTGGCCTGGTTATCTTTGTAGCCCCACCACTGGAGCATAGCCGCAAACTGGATGCCATGTTAGGGGCTCAATTCATAAGTTCGAGGTGGAGGCAAAAAGTGGTTCACGTCGTGCCGCTACGTTAAATCAGGCGCTTGTTGGGAGGCAACCCAGCGTTACTGCTTTCTTTTATTTTTGTTCACTTTTTATTTTATTTTATTTTTATTATTTTGTAGTATTTATTTTTGTTTTGTAGGATTATGAGCATAGGAAGCAAAGCCATTAGAAGAGTGCAAAAGCGAGCTAGATGGTGAGGACTAAGTGTGGGGTGCCCACACAAAGGACGATGCCTGGGGGAAGTCTGAGTACCTCGTGAGCCGCTATTGCTTCGGCCTTTGGCCTACCAGGGAGTCTCGTTTACCCTCTTATTATTTATAATGTGCAATGAGGACATTGCAAAATTTTAAGTGTGGGGTGAGGAGATCGTTTGGATGAGTTTCTGTGCTATTTTAGCTTAGTTGTAGTACTCATTCTTAAGTGTAGTAGCTTTTGTGGAAAAAAAAAACGAAAAAAGTAGAAAAATTGGACTTTTCCCGATGATTGATCTCCTAGACAGTTTTCTTGAGGGATTAAAGTCTAAACAAAAATTCAAAATATGTCTTTTAGCTTTCTTTAGGTAGTAATAATCCCCTGTGGTTTTTCTTTGTGCCTCGGTTCTTTTCCATGGGATGTAGTTTGAACCGGGTAGTTTTTTTCTTTCCGAGTAGATTAGGAATTTAGGGAATAAAAGGAGCAAGAATGATGAACCTAGGCGCCCTTGACTTGTTTGATAGTAACATATTTATACTTTCGCATGTGTAGTATCTTCTGTATGATTTGAATTTATTGATGATGCCTTGTTAAATTGGATAGCATGTTTTGTGGCGCCTATGTCTCGTTTACATGACTTATGTTCACCTTGTGTTTAATACTTAATATCTCGTGGCTCCGTGAATACTTGCATTGTTTGAGAGTCGGAATGTGACCGTCCTTAATGAGTCATGTGCCATGTGTGGTAAGGTTTTTGTGTAGTCCATGTATTGTACTTGTGTCTAGAACTTGCCCAGTATGTGAGTTGAAGCGAAATTTTAGGTGATGCTCGGTTTGAAAAATAATTTTAGGCTTTCTTTGATCTTTTTGAGCTTATTTATTATCACAAATAAAATCTATCCCTAGTTAACCCTTTTGAGCCTGTAGACCTTTTATTTGGTACCCACATTACAAGCCTATACCCTTTTTATTTTTAATTGACATTGTTTTGATCCTTTTACCTCTTAAAGCACTTTAATTGTTAGATGAGCGCTAAAAGAAGTAAGAAGGGACTAAGTGTGGGGTGACTTTTGAGTGGAACCAATGAAAGAAAGAAGGGTGCACTTATTTTGTAAAATAATACACCACTAGCGGAAATTAAAAGAAAAAAAAAAGAAGAGAAAAATCTAGAAAAAAAGAAAGAAAAATATAGATGAATAAATTGTTGTCTTGTTCTTGCTAGTGGGTATGAATTAAAATAGTGCTTAAAGAAAGAGGAAATATTGTTGGGGTGATATTATTTGTGAAATTGAAGTGGTGTTGAAGAATGTGCGCTTAAGTTATTTGATGATGTGTTAAAGTGCTTAGGAGGTTGAGTCACTATTCCTAAAATATATCATACCTTTCCCTTAGCCCACATTACAACCATGAAAAAGTCCTAATTGATTTTAGATCGAGCGAGCTTACATTAGTAGAGATTTACATTAAGGGCAAGCCTATGGTACCAACTACATGCATGTGACTTCTTTTGTGAGAGTGAGCGATTTTCTTTGTGAGCATGAGATTCGAATGTGTGGATTGATTCTACTCTCTCTGCTTTTGTTGTGAGGGCACATGGTTTCACGAGGGATAGGTAACGTTATTAGACTTCTCTATGATGTTGGTTGTTCAAGCCATGAGTGCATTGTGACAGTGAGTCGGTTTTTGAGGTTAGGATTGTTGTGAGCATGTTGTCTTTGTTCGAATATGTTTAAAGAAGGGCATAAGAAAAGGGAAGTGTGTTGATGCATAGTCTAGAGCCTAATTGTAGCAAATAACCATGGTCATAGATGTAGTGTGCTTTGAATGATAAGAGCTTAATTTTATTTTGTTTACTATAGTGATGGTTTGTTCGAGGACGAACAAAGGTTTAAGTGTGGGGTAGTGATGTTTGGCATATTTCGATATGTGTTGATGTTACTTTGCCCATGTTTTAACCACTTTTTGATGTTATTTAATCTTTAAAACACCCAACATGGTGTAATTATTGGTTTGATGACTAATTAAGTTATGTGTGACGATTTAAGGTGTTCGGAGTGCAAAATATGAAGAAAAGGTGGTTTAGCCAGAGGAAGAAGGGTTGGATGCGTCGCATCCAACCTAGGAAAACATCATCCTGCATGCAACCTTAGCAGTGAAGTTGGGCCATAGCGTCCGCCATCGCGTGCGAAACTGGGAAGTAGAAGAGAAGGCTGGATGCGTCGCATCCACCTTCGCAGGAAAAAATTGAAATGGAGGACAAGGTGGATGCGTCGCATCCACCTTCGCAGGAAAAAATTGAAATGGAGGAGAAGGTGGATGCGTCGCATCCACCTTAGCATCAATCCCTGAAGCCGAATTGGACTAGGAATAGGAGAGCTTTGGCCCACGACTTTTGTACGCAATATATAAGCTAAAAACGCCTCTTTTAGGTTATCTAACATATTGGGAAGGGGGAAAAAGCCACGACAAAGCTGTGGAGGCCGGAATTCATCAAGTTTCATCTTTCTTCCACCAAACTTAGTAATTTTTATGTTTCTTTATATGATTTGTTGTTTGGCTACCATGTCTATGTGGAGCTAAACTTCACGTTCTAGGGTTGTGGTTCTTTCATGACTATTGTTATTCGGATATTGATTTTGACTACTTGATTTATCATATTAGTTTATTTATTCAATCTTGCACTTAATTATTTAATTGCTTGATCACCAATTGAATATTATCTACGAATCTAGAATTGAACTCGAAAGTGGGAATTTTATATTGCATATAGGATTGAGTAGGGCAAGTTCTTGAACTCGGGCATCGGGGAACGGATTCGTGGTTAGGATAGACATATACCTAATTGCCTTGCTTGGTTGATTTACAGGAATTATAAATGCGTTCTTGTTGATTCTCACTCCATAGACATATAGGCGTTAAGTTAGCTGGAATAGGCGAGTAAGAACTCGACAGATTCTTATGAGCAATAGTAACCCTGTCAACCAATAAACTAGATAAATTAGTCGGTCAATTCAATTGAAGAATACAATAGGATTGTTAGATAGACCATAACCCTAGATCGTTTTCATTACATTGATATCATTAAAATCTGCTCTTTCTCTGTTCAAAGTTTATTATTTATATTTTTCTTATTTAATTAGTTGGAATAAAATATTTTTAGATTTAATTCTTGTTTAGATAATTAGGATAGTCTAATTTAGTTAATAGTTAATCATAAGTCCTCGTGGGTTCGACATCCGACTTTTAGTCACTTTATTACTCGACGACCGCGTATACTTGCGTGAGTGTGTCTGGTCGCAACAGATGCCGAGGATTCAAAAGCTCTAATACCATTGTTATCTGAATTGTTACTAACACTGATTTAAGGAATGGTTATTCGAGAATTCAGTAACTGCACATGCGTTCTACAGAGGATACTCGAGTTTATCAGCTCAAAAATGAAAGAGAAAAAGATTGGAAGAAGAAGAAGAAGAAGAAGAAATAGAATAGGAAACTTGTAATATTGAGAATTGAAATGCATTCTAACTTCTGTTATTTGAGCTAACTAACTCTAGCCGGCTAACCCTGTGCTAACTACTTTTTATCTTATTGCAACTACTACTGCTGACATGTTTCAATCGACTGTATTATGGCTAAATCTACTGAATTATGTGTATCAATACTCCCATCCGCAAAAGATCCTTGACAAGAAGGATCAAAATGAGAAACTTTGTTTTCAGAACATTGAAGAACTCCCAAGTAGCATGATCTGCTGATAAACCAGCCCCTTGAAACTCATTGAGGATGTTGAGTCCCCCGGGGGGGAGGGGGTGAATGTGATGTCCAAGATGGAGGGCAGAGTGATGAGGGTGGGTCAAGCAGGACTAACAGGCTTTTAGGCTGGCAAGCTTCTGGAAAAGGGGTGCACATATCACCTTAGGCAAATCTCACATGGAATGGGAGAGGAAAGTAAGAGCTTTATAAGGCATGACACAAGTTCACATGGTACGCGCGCTTTGGAGGCTCTATGTGGCATAGCCCGAAAGATAAATCTGTGCGGGCTCAGGCCCAAAGTGAAAAATACGTGCCATGAGCTTGGTCGTGACAAATATGGTATCAGAGTCAAATCTCTCTCAGTACAATGGCGGGACAAACCTTAGCGAGGACGGGGAGTCCAAGGGGGTGGGGGTGAATGTGATGCCCATGATAGAGGGCGGGCTGATGAAGGCGGGCCAAGCAGGAATAGTAGGCTTCTAGGCTAGCATGCGTCTAAAGAAGGGGTACACATATCACCTTAGGCTAATCCCACATCGAAATACGAGAAAAAAGTGAAGAACTGTATAAGGCATGACACAAGTTTACATACTACGTATGCTTTTGGGGCTCGATGTGGCGTAGCCCAAAAGACAAATATGTAAGAGCTCAGGCCTTAAGTGGACAATACATGCCATGGGCTTGCATCATGACAATTATGGTATCAGAGCCGCATCTCTCTCAGTATGATGGTTGGGCAAAACTCAGCGAGGACGCTGAGGCCCTGGGGGGAGGGTGAATGTGATGTCCATGATGGAGGGCAGACTGATAAGGGCGGGTTGAGCAGATATCACCTTAGACGAATCTCACACAGAATGGGAGAGGAAAGTGAAGAGCTTTATAAGGCATGACAAAAGTTCACATGGTACGCACGCTTTTGGGGATCGATGTGGCGTAGCCTGAAAGGCAAATTCGTTCGGGCTCAGGCCTAAAGTGGACAATACATGCCATGGACATGGATCATGACATATATGGTATCAGAGCCAAATCTCCCTTAGTACTGGTGAGGCAAAACCTCAGTGAGGAATCATCTCAAAATGCACATTTCCATCACTCTTTCCATATTAGGAAACTAAAATATGAACTTCAAATACTGACTATCATATAGTTGCCATAATGCTTGGTCGCATTGCCCATAGACCCCATCAGCAAGTATCCTCATAACACATTCCATTGGTGATACTGAAATTAGTGCTACTATACTTCTTAAGCAACTCAAATCTTCTGTGCTATCTCTGATTACAATCCCTCAGCCCGAAAATGAACCACAACCTTTGCAAAGCAATCCAAACCTCACAGGACTCACAGCATCCATCACGATGCCATATCTAAGTACAAGAATCCCATTATCAACTTTAAGTCACAAGCAAGACAATCCTCCTCATACACACTTCTTTGCCTAGAAGCATCCAACTTAGCTCAACCCACAAGTCAACCAATGTCATGAAACAACCTCTCCAAGCATGAAGCAATATTAACTTAAAGGTCATGGACAATACCATCTCAAGCTCTTGGAAACCCACTTACATAATAATCAAACAATTGGAAATTGAATCTCTCTAAGTCAAACAAGTTATGCATGGTCCAAACCCAAAATTCATACCACAAAAGTGCATGTAATACCCCATCATACCAAAGAAATCGATCATTCCTATTACCATGCTGGTCCAAGCCACTGTATTGACCCAACCTCTTCAGATTAATCTTGACCCACTTTCAAGACATCACTTTTCTCTTCCAATACTCTATAAACTTCAACCAAAATTCATACCAAGTGATTCCAGCATGGAATACGTCCTCCCAATATCTATAAGGCAATTCATTCCCCTTCATGCACCCAAAAGTACCTTAAACCGAAATGTCTACTCTGAAGAGCCCTTTAATGAATCTAAAACTATTCTTTTCATCTCTCTAATACTGCATTGTAGAATCAATGATGATACAAAAGTACTTCATGTCTCTGCCATAATCCAATACAAATCTCAAATCCTTAGACGCACAATGAATCTGGTAAATCCTTAAGTATCACATCTTGGAACTTGAACCCATTAGAACTATTCTCGAGAGTCACCACTCTGCTCTAGTCCCTAATGCATAGCCAAACATTCTAAACAACTTGTACTCTATTAGTACATGATTTTTCTAAAAGAAGCAACCTTTTCCTTTGATGACTGAGTAAATCATTCCTCCTAGCATACTATATCCATGAAGAATATCAAACCTGAGTCATCCAACAATCTCCAGACATAAAAAAATGTAGTACATCACACCTCCAACAAATTCCTTACCCTAGTCATTGTCGATGACACCCTTCTCATGTCGTAGCTAATCCATATGCGTACCTTAGTCCGAGAACTACAACAACACATGCCCATATAATTTGATCATTGATGATAAACTCCCCCACTTGGCTCAAATCTATAATTACATCATTCAAGAACCCACAATAACTTTTCCTCTTTAACTACCATGACCTCACATTGTTATTCAACTAAATTTCTCAGAAGCTCATGTAGTACCAATCATAACAAATTTCAAATTATCTGCCACATGCACACCTTTGTGATAGTCATGTCATCTTTCTCAAGTGATCCAAAATCTCTCATTGTAACAAACATTTCATTGGATAGAAAGAAAACTCTTCACAAAAACCCCATAAGAAATCATGCAACCTCAAAACTTGTTATAGGAGATAGCCCACATGTTTAGCCTCCAATCGACATCTATCTATGACCATACCATGGTTACAAATCGACATCTTTCTATGACCTTACCATGGATACGACCTCTATGTAATTAATTGATTCTCCCGAGTCCAAACCCATCAACATGCCATAAGAATCTGTGTCATTCCACAAATGGTCAATTGAAAGGTCCCTCAAAACATCCACACCATAAGACTGTACTACACACCGAGATGACAATCAAGCGTACACATTGACCTTGCATCTCAAGCAAATCCATTTCACTATATCCAAACCCTCAAAGTATAGTCCTCAGACATATAACACGTGTTACAAAGCTGCCCCATTAACCCTAACACTTCACTTTGGAAATGCCTTATCCATTTTATTTCAAGGCTGTGGAAGTACCCACTCAATTCCAGTGTACCAACGGCGAAAATGTAGCTTTTGTACCGCTCAATAAGCCATCAATCCCACTTCTAGGGGTACTATCGGACATAAGAGTCCAAAATCACATGCTCACTTACCCGAGTCCCCCAAGACAAAGCTGCAGTCCACACCTGGCCACAAGTCCTTTAGACTGGCCTATCTTCACATCATAAGAAAACATCTTATGCCATATTTGCGACATCATCACAAGCTGATAGTGCCCAACTGATATCGAGTACTCAACACTGCATACAAATGAATGAAAATAAATCAAAGATATAGACTTCAAGTTGAAATAAGGTTGCATGATAAGGAAAAAAAGAGAGAATTTTCTTAGATGCCATGTCGCCTCTCGAAGAAAAGTATAGACATCACCTTACCGATCCGCCAGATCTACTAGATATTTTTTCATGACTCGTAAAATCTATGAACCTAGAGCTCTAATAAAAACTTGTCACAATCCAAAATTCCACCAATTTATGATAGCACCTAACCCAACCTGCTAGGTTAGACAACTAAGATATAACATAGTTTGAACAGAAGATCATCAATAAAATGATATAATAAGAATGCAAAAATCAATACAACTATCCCCAAGAACCGATAATACAAGTCATGAGCTACTGAGATTTAGATTTACAATACAGGTATGAAAATACAACATCTATTTGAATATACATAAATGGAAATACATAATTCTAGGATATCATGAACAAATGGCAGCTAATAATTGGAACACCGATGTCTTCTATGCTCATCCTCGAATGCCTCAGCCGCTAAGCTCCAAAATCTGCACGCAAGGTGCATAAGTGTAGTATGATTACAATAGGCCCCATTTACTCAGTAAGTATTATGACTAACCTTAGCGAAGTAGTGTCGAGGTCTAGTCAAAAGATACTCACTTTATATAACCCGTGCAACTCATAAGCATATAAAATAACAGAAAGATAACCAAGGAAAAATAGGTATCACTACTAAAGGTGCACAAGCAAAGAAAGAGTTAATAAGCATGTTTTTTAAATTGAACATGTCAAAGCTATACAAATGTACCTAATCCACATACAAAGAAGATATGCACCAAGTAGCATTAGCTCAAATACTCCTGCATGAATACAGAGTGTCTATACATGATAAAGACCCAATTCCTTATCAATTACCAATTATCACTTATTCTTATGCTTCTACATGAGTCTAAAATGTCTATGCATGATGAAGACTCAACATTTACATTCATATCCTTTTGACGAGGATGTTACATTTACATGATTGGGAGATTGACGAGGATGTCACGCACCGTATAGGAGTGGGGTGGATGAAATAGAGGCTAGCATCTGGTGTCCTGTGTGACAAGAAAATGCCACCGAAACTTAAAGGCAAGTTCTATAGAGTGATGGTTAGACCAGCCATGCTGTATGGGGCTGAGTGTTGGGCAGCCAAGAATTCTCATACCCAGAATATGAAAGTGGCAGAAATGAGGATGTTGAGATGGATGTGTAGGCACACTAGGCTGGATAAAATTAGGAATGAAGATATTCGGGAGAAAGTGGGTGTGGCTCTCATGGACGACAAGATACGGGAAGCGAGACTTAGATGGTTCGGGCACATGTGAAGGAGAAGCATAGATGCCCCGGTTAGGAGGTCTGAGCGGTTGACATTGGCAGGTGTGAGAAGAGGTAGAGGGCGGCCTAAGAAGTATTATGGTGAGGTGATCAGGGAGGACATGGAGTGACTTCAGATCTCCGAGGACATGGCTCTGGATAGGAATGTGTGGAGGTCGAGCATTAGGGTTGTAGGTTAGGAGCGAGTCGAGCATTTTTCTACATTGTTCCCAGGGGCGGGGCTAGGCTGATAATGTTTCGTCTTGGGTTGTTAAGGGTTTATGTAGTTTCCACAGTATTTTTTATGGCATTATTACTGGTTATTGTTATTGCTTTTGCATTTATTTTTTGTTTCTTACGATGCTGATATTATTTTATTTTTCTGGCTTCTGTTGTTGTCACTGATCTATTGTTTATTGTTCATTTTCTTCTTCTTGAGTCGAGTGTCTTTTAGAAAGAGCCTCTCTACCCCTCTGGGGTAAGGGGTATGCATGCACTTTACTCTCCCCAGATCCCACTTGTGGGATTTTACTGGGTTGTTGTTGTTGTAATTCGATATAAGATCCATGTACCCAACTTTGCAAATGAATCCTATGCATGCATGAAACACACCAAATAGTATATGTACATGACAAGCTTGAGTATTATATGAAAATATGCATGAACATACCACCCCGCACAACTCCCATGTGCCTAACATAAAAACCATGTGTCGAATACCAAGCACCAATCCAGTGCCTATGTTCACAGGGCCCAAAGTAAAATGGGTAATCACCTGACTCCGGAGGGGTGGTACCATATCCAAACGTCGATACAGGAACCCATCATCATGGGAACCCATTGTATCATATCAATATCAATATCATAACAAACCGTACGACAGAAACTTCATGCCACAACATTCATTATAATGTAAATCCGTTCATAATGTCCCAGTGTGCCTTAATAACATCAATCTATATTAAGGTCACCATTCCAAATGATGTATGCATATGCTTCAGAGATAATCAATAAAATGTACTAGGATACGATTGTTGCACCCTATTTTCACAGGTCAAAATAAAATACAACTAATGGTTCTTCTGAAGTTAAAAAAAAAGAGTCTCCAACTAATATATTAAGGTATATTAGGGTACCTATATCTGTGTAAAATTATTATTCTAATGGTCTGCTAACCGGTAAGATTTGGGTAAGGGTTCTTGTTATTCGAAGGGGAAGGGGTTAGATATCTCTTAAAATCTACCAAAGGTAGCTCCTTAAGCTTAGGCTAGGTTCGGGGAAAGAAATGTCTATATTCTGTTTGAAATTGCTAAGTGTGAGTTTACAAACATACTTCAAGTCTTGTTTGAAAACTTGCTTTTGAGAAAAAGAGATTGTGTACTTCCTTTTGAAAGAGGGATATTTATTTGTAAGTATTTATAACTTAAAGAACAAGAGGTTACTTTTAAAATATGCCTTATGTTGAAAATCGGATATACCATGTCTTTGAAAATTATTTTTTAGCAGAAAACCTTGTATATTTAGACTCATCGATGTTTATTCCTCGCGAGCACGGTTGTATGGTTATTTTTAAATTTTATATTATACGCGACTTGTCTGATGATTTTCTAAAGAGGATTTGTTTTTGTCTTGAATTTCCCTAAAAGCTTAAAATCACTTAAGTTGTTAGTGGTAGCATAAATAAAACTGTTCGCTTATTTAAAAGATCAGTCTTGAATGTTATTACTCAAAATGATTAAAGTGATGAAAAGCAAGCGAATCTTATAATCTAGTTTGGCCTTTTTACCTTTGAGCCTTGGTTTGCCTAATCAAACAATCACAAACATCCAATAATTAGCGTTAGTTTTTCAAATATGTACATACATAGAAATAGAAAATAATAATGACTATTAGTAAAAGTAGAGGAAGGACAGTTGGACTCGTGGAGTGGGGCTGGCAAGCAGGCCAGGTCCAGCAGGGCTCAAATCAGCGGCAGACTCAACAAGTGCAGAGGAAGCAATCCGGGTCTAGAATTTGGGCCTGAGTTCAAAATGAACTCAGTAGGCCCAATTCGAACATGCATACAACGAACAAGAGGATAATTAGTGTATATCAATATAAGGTGAAATAAGATATCATCATAATAAGTAAATAAAATCCAAAGAATACAGTAGGATTTAATTCTCATTTGTGCCTACCCTGTGAAGATTAGTTAAGGTTAATGGCCAAAGGCGTAGGGTGGGCCACATACTATTCATAAAGTTCCCCTATGGACCCCTGACACTTCAGAGTTCACGAGGGTCTCTGGGACCCCGAGCAAATCTTGTGCTAGGGAAGGGTATCTCGAACACAAACCAAACTCACACCCAAATACCCTTGGTCATCAACTCTTACTCTTCCTCAAAAGTTTGGACACAAATAAAATATCAACTTAGATCAACCAATGTAACAGAATAAATACAGAAGGTTCATCCACGTAGGAAAACATCAATCAAACAATCATATTTGGCCTTGCAACCATTACTGGAATACTAAATGATAGACAAATAAGGTTTTAACACACTGTTGGACTTGAAATACTCTTGACAGAACATAACATATAAGGACAGATTATTACAAATGACTCATTGAAATTCTGATGGCAACTAAGGCCTTGGTATTGGTTCCAAGTATCATACCATACACAAAATACTTGTGAGGATCAATAATAGAACACAGTTATAGAGAAGTCACACACAAAGTAGGCTGATTGCATGCTACCTGTAGATGAGCCATATTTCCAACCACTTCCATTTCAAAGATACCTCTTTAAATAATCTAAGTATCAGTGAGTGACAGAGAAGGATATATGCATCAATTTCATTAATTCTATTGAGGTTCAATATTTTAGTATCTTTTGAAACAGGTTCAGGTCACTTAGCGCAGGTCAATATGTATCAGAACAGTTTAGAGCAAGTATATACATAAATGAGACCTTACTTCATTAAACACTTGTATTGACAACTTTGTTCAAACTTCCCAAAGAGGATATCAACCAACTAAATAAGCAAAGACATCAATGTAAGTTGGAAAGCTAGTTTTAGTTTTGTTTAGGCCTAATGGCATGATATCTTGTTGTAGTTTATCAGATCCTCAAGTTATCAGAACCACACAACCCTCATATCAATGAGTGAACACTTCTATAAAAAGTGATGCCAAACATGCATGGGGGTAACATATAAAGATGTTCATTTTCAATTAGTCAAAGCAAGGCAAACAAATCATAGCAGGTTCATTCAGGCATATAAGTTGAATCATGAGCAGGTTACACCAACAAAGCTTACTATTAAGATCGTATAATCATGGTACATGTTTAGCAACATCTAATTAGGTTATTAAAATATCAAGGCAAACAAAATTGGGCAAGGGAAGTCTTCTAGACAGATGTCCTAAACATTACATGCTCACTAGGAAATCAAGAAAAATATTTATACACAAACAACCAAAGTAAACATGGTAGATGAATGCAGAACATCACTTCAGGTGAACAAACAGGATTACAGTGATACCCTAGGTCAACATTTGTCACGTATTCACATCTTAACTAGGATATCATGATAGACTACTCCCTTACAGCTGAGCAGAACCAATATGAGGCCAAACATGGTTGTTATCTAAAGTTTCTGACTTAGGCAAATAGATCATCATAATAGGGTAGGCATAGCTACTCGAAAGGCCCTTTAAATCAATAAGGAACTACAAGTAAGTTGACATAGTGAATTAAACATGGAATTTTCTCAACTAAGGACAGGTGGAGGTTTATGAACATCACTTGATCAGCAGAGAACAACATGATAAGTGTAGACAAAAGTACAGAGGTTAAACATGAGTTATTCGATCAATGCAGTAATATAAGTGACACAGCTACTATCACAGAGCTCAAACAATCATGAGATAGCAAGCAATGCCATGGCTGATCAAGACACAACAAGTGAGCATGTTTAATGACAGCTATGCTAACAAGTTCACCACATGATTTCAAACTACAATGATAGACATACATGATTCACTAAATGTACGGAACATACATGACATCAACAACAAAATTGTCAGCTAAGGTCATCAAAACAAGGCAATATAACTTCATAGTCATGCAGATCAGGATAACATATTACTGGAGATATGAAGTCTTAACAGGACATCAGGAAGAGTTCAAGAATATGATTTAATTGACTTAGCTGGCATGATAGTGTTCATATGGCTATCATTTGACTAACAAGGGTGAATCACACATAAAATCAACATAAGGGTCAATTCAACTAATTATGGAGACTCAACAGGATTACTCATAGGAGTATCATTAGTGTAGAATCATTTCCACTAACCAAATCATGAGAGGTAGGATTCAATAACAACATAAATTTGATAACAATGCCAAGACGACATAACTTATCAAGGAATCATTAACTTAACAGTGAGAATGGCATGCAGAAGCAGAACATAACAAGAAAAGTCACGCATTAATAATAAACATCATGAACAACATGTCATTAACATGAAAATATCACTAATGGAAGAACTACATAGTTAATTTAAGAGTAAAGATGAAGAATTATCGTGCAACTTATTACACCCCATGTTTTCGTACGTAAAGGTACGTCACAAGTCAATTTGTAAGCTCAGAAATGAGATCATCTTCAAAAGTACATAAAGTAAGTTAATCATGTTAATTTGGAGGTTAAAAATACTAAAGATCATGAACTGCAAGTACCAAGAGGGTTGGAAGTCTTAGAAGCTAAAGGAATTGAAGAAAATAAGTTTCGTTGAAAGTCGACAAGTTGGGAATATTATAACATATACTTTTGGGGTGAGACCAGGGTGCTCAACATGATAAGGAGGTTATGTTATGAGTTATTTTAGTCGTATGATAGTCTTGTATTATGTTTTGAAGTCAAGCTAGTTGTGGAACAAATGTTGGCAAAGGTCATTACAAGTTACATTCATAAATGTGCAAAATATTAGGTCAAATGTACCTGATCTTGTCTCCCAATGTACTTGGAATTATGGGATGATCCACCTACCAAATTGAATATCTAACCATCTAGTTTCTAACACATTAAACAGTTTATCGATACGATATCGGAGTAGAGAGATATTCCCATTTTCATGAGACTGCGCAAGTAGCTCTCTTGGGACCCACAAAGTTGGTGGAAATGTCCAGCTCTATTTAAGTCAATTTTAACCCATTTTAACTCATTTTTTCTCGACTAAAACAGTTCCTAAACCCTACTAGATGCTCTCCAAGAGTTCCTCTATGATTCTAGAGTGAAAACCAAAGATAAAAACATGAATCCAATGCTAGAAATCCCGTGGTGCTTGTTAGATAGTAGTTCTTCATCTTGTGGCTATGTTGGAGGATTCTTCAAAGTGAAGTAACCTCAAGTTTCATGTTGTTCTTATTGATTAATGTATGAATCAGTCCCTCCTTCATATATTTTGGACTTTCAAGGCGAACTACAAGTCTTTACACACCAACTTGAACACCAAAAATTAATTCAAGAAGATAATACAACACCTATAGTGTTGTGGTGTCATTGAGGATAGTTGTGGGCTGAGTATAACAGCCTACTACATGTTCTTGAAGTTGTTTGTGTATTGGTTGCATTATTTGAGCAAAATACTATAAGAGGAGACTTGAAATAGTTTGAGATGTTACTTTTTTAATGGATTGTTTTGGAAAGGTTGTTTCCATGAACTTTAAGTGGTTGAAATGTTGTTATTATAAATATATTGTCTACATGTCGAACTTGTTGTTGGTACTGTGAATATAAAAAGAAAGGACAACATAACAATGGAAAGTTGTACTTGTTGTTGTTGTTGGATTCTTGGGTTGTTTGAGGGTAAATTATGAGATGAATAGGAGGTTAGATGTCCTTCCATTATACTTAATATCATGCTGAATATGTTGTTAAGTTAATGAATGAATGACTTTGGGGGTTAAATAGTTCAAAAGGGATTCAATCTGAGCTTGTCATTCGTCATGTTAAATAGTAGTTTCGTTGGTGATGTTTCTGCAGTTGTTGTTGTGTAGCTTGATTTGTGTTGTGGTGATGAAAGTATATAGGTGAAGGTTGTATGGGTTCTTGTTGGTTTATGGACTTGGTAAAGCAAGGAAAACAAGGGAGATTCCGTCAATTTTAATATAAAATAAGCTTGTCGTTCGTTGTACGATAGTTGCATCTTTCGTAGCTTAAAGATAACATTATTATCGTTGTTGTAGATTGAAGTGCGACGAGACGAGTTCAACATGGTTATTGGACAGAGCGTGATAAGGTATGTTAAGTCTAAACCGTTCCTTAATTTTGGCATGATCCCATAACTACATGTATTTGATAACGAGACATAATGAGAAGTTCGTATTCCTGAATTTATGTACTTTATCCTAGTCTCGGAAGTTATCGTATTCTTCCTTATCGAGACTTTATATTTAAGTATTGTCTTATTCCACTCAAAAGAGTAGAGGGTCTCTATATATATACAGTATTACAGTTTTCACCATCATCGAGTTATAAGCGGTGGGCAGGCCCCTATTGGGCAGTATCACATTATTTTCACCACCATCAAGCTATAATAGATGGGAAGACTATTGGGCAACCTCTAATAAGATGATTAGTTATATATCAAGCCTACTGTGGCCGAGCGTCTATGAGCGAGCCTAAAATGGCCGAGATATCGAGCCTAGTATGGCCGAGCGCCTATAAGCGAGCCTACTATAATGGAGCAGTTATATGTACCGAGCCTTATAGGGCTGGACATCTATTTTACATACTATATTGAGAGAGTTGAGTCAGTATCAGCAAGTAAGCATATCTTCGGTTCATCTTTGACTTCCAGTTACTTTCAGTTATTATATTATCAGTTCAGTCTCAGCTTTCGTTTATTTTGTTGCCTCACATACTCGGTATATTATTTCGTATTGACGTCCCTTTTGGTGGGGACGTTGTATTTCATGCCTGCAGGTCCTGATAGACACCTGGATAGACCTTCCCAGTAGACAAAACCAAACATCAGCTTGGTTGGTAAGCTTCACTTCCCCAGAGTTACCAGATCTAGACCTTGGAGTCCAATTTATATATACATGTTTAATGGGTAGGTCGAGGCCCTGTCCCGACCATGATACAGTTCAGTTATATCTGGAAGCTTGTAAATGAGTCATGTATATTTTGTATATCAATATAGTGGCCTTGTAAACCCTGTGTACATGTTCAGTTATGTATTGCTGGCTGTAAACGTTCATGGCAGCCTCGTCGGCGTGCACAATTATGTATATGAGCTTTGGGTATGTTTACCCCTCATATGAGAGAGACGTTATTTTTAGATAATTCAGAATATGGCCCTGTCAGCCTTGATTGGTATTTGGCAGCTCGCAGGTAAGCCTCGTCGGCCTAAGTTGAGGGTTACCCCTCTAGAGTTCACAATTACAGAGTGGTACGCTAGGGCTGAGTATGGCACCGGGTGCCGGCCACGCCTCCCCAGGTTTGGGGTGTGACATAATTGACCTTCTGAAGAGCAACAAACAGAGTGGGGGTCGATTAATAGCAGTTTAAAAATCCAAAACCAATAGAAAATCCACAATAGTTGAACTTGTATAAGAAAAGAACAAGATATTAGAAAAAGAACTTATGAACAAGAATTCTTAAGCTTTAAATGCTTTCTTTTTGTTTTTCTTTAGTGTTTCTGATGGTGTTAGGTGTGTGTTAAGTGAGAAAATTTAAGGCCATATTTATAGTGGTGTTCGAGCTATTAGGGTTCCGATTGAATTCGAACAGTAGTGGATGGTGATTATTGATGGATGATGATAGCAAGAAGGGAGAAAATCAGAAGAAAAAAAAACAGAGGGGAAAAGCAGTGTAGTAGTTTACCTTGGTACGAACTGGTGAAGGAAATAGGTCGTTGGAGCCAAACAGACCATCAGTCAAAATCAATGTTCAGAGGTCACTGCATTTGATCTCTAGACCAATAATCATCATAACATAGTCAAGATTCTCATGAATCTACAGCTTGTATGTAGTGCTTCGAACGAGTAGAAGGTGAAATGATTATATTCGTTCTTTCATTCTTAGGTCTACGGTTTCTGGGTTGAGATTCAAATTGAGTGACGGAAAAAGGAAATCTTAGTGGTATTTGTGGTTGGAAGAGGACAAGATGAATGTTTCACTCGATTTGAGTGACCTTGCACAATTTTGTGCAAGTTTCAGAGATGATGGGGTTTGATGGGGATGAGAGAAAAGAGAGAGAAAGGGAAAGAAGAGCGACCGGTCAAGGATAGAATGATAAGGGTTTGAGGTCTTTGGCTAGTTAAAATGCATGATTGAAGGGGAGTTGTTAGATCATTGTGATCAACGG
Organism: Nicotiana tabacum; assembly: GCF_000715075.1. Classification (NCBI taxonomy): domain Eukaryota; kingdom Viridiplantae; phylum Streptophyta; class Magnoliopsida; order Solanales; family Solanaceae; genus Nicotiana; species Nicotiana tabacum. The sequence continues at coordinate 73,555,474 of NC_134091.1, read as the reverse complement.
CTCCGGATTTGTGGAGATAAAAGAGGGGGAAAATATTTAAAGCGGATCACTTGGATCCAAAAGTTGAGATAAAACGCCTGGAATTTCAAAAATAAAGGAGAAATTGAGATTAACTATGGACTGTTGATGATTTGGATCAACGCTCCAGATGCGTTATATTTCTTCTATGAGTGATTGGGAGGTATGTATTGGCGCTTTTCGATTGGCTTAGAAAGGGTGGCATGGATTGCCAACTTGGATGGAGGTGAGGGTTCCGAACCAGGTCAAGGCACTTGGGCCTGTATTTTTTGGCTGAATCAGCTGGGTAGGAACTTAATTAAACAATTGCAAATGTAGCCTTTTTGAGTTTTTAACCCCTTTTATAATTAAATTAATTTAACTTAATTAATTCTAATTAAATATAATAAAATATAATCATCAAGTATATTATTAATTAATTAATGTAATTAATTATAATACTTCATCTATTGAATTATGGAAAATAATTTTGGCTAATTAAAGTAATAAAGGTGATATAATTATAATTTTGAGACTAAGTTATGAAATTAATTATTAAACTATGAAAATTATACTAATTAATTAAAGCAACAAGAGTAATATAATTTACAAATAATTAAGACAAATTTTTTGTTAATTAAACATTGTTAATTATAATGTATTATATTATTTATATTTTAAGAAAATAGGTATTTATTGATTAAAAATAATTTACTACATTTATTGCTAATTAATAAGTGTAAATAATTTAATTTAAAAGGGGAGGGTCAAAATTGATCGCCAACAATGATAAATAAAGATGCGGGGATGTATACAAGTACTCATGAGATGTTCTCTAAGCATGGTATATGCGTGTGTATAATGTATGATTATAACTTCAGCATGTAATTCATTATTCAATAACCATCAAGTCCAAATAAAGCATCAAATGCCTAGACATGGTCTCTAACCAAGATAGTAAGGTTCAAGTAGTCATACAACAGTATAAGGCTTATCATAATTATATTAAGTGCGGATGTGTGACTACGGATAAATAAAGTATAACAACAATCTTAAGGATAGCCTATCATTCTCAGATTAGGTATCATTAACGTAAATAATGTCTCTAGCATGATTCATTTTATTCACGTAGTGTAATGACCCGGTGAGTTGTTTTGTGTATTGTGGTCTTGTTCCCGTTCCGACTTCAAATCGACCTTCAAACCCTCAATTTATAGTTTTGAAAATTTTTCACAAAATTCCCCAATACCTCCAACTCAAAACATTAATTAAATAATAAAAACAATGATAGAATCATGAATAATAAGGAAATCCGAGTCAAAAATACTTACCCCGATACAATCCTCGAAAACCCCCTCCAAAATTTTCCAAAACCGAGCTCTCTAACTCAGTGTGATAAATGAGATAAAACCCTCGAAGAAGCAATTTCTGCACAGCGAATTTCGCTTCTGCGGCCCTCAGAGTCGCACCTGCGACGTTGCTTCTGCGGTTATATTTCCGCAACTGCGGATTCCACTTAGACACCCGACCAAGCGCATATGCGGCTAAACTGGTGCACCTGCGGGACCATTCTGCGATCCTACATTTGCTCATACGCGTCCGCACATGCGGATAACCTCCGCTTCTGCGACTCCAGACCGTCCTGGCCATTTCCGCTCCTGCGACCAAATCCCTCGCACCTGCGGGCTCGTAGATGCGGAAAGCTCCTCGGATATACGGTCTCTGCTAAGCCCAGCTACTCTTCGCTTCTACGATAGGTTTGTCGCTTCTGTGACTTCGCACATGCGGTCAAGACCTTGCAGGTGCGATCACATTAGAAGCCTTAAGCTTTAGCAACTCCTTATGTCCAACCTCCATCCGATTTCAATCTGAATTACACCCGAGGCCCCCACGGGACCCCATCCAAATATACCAACATGTCTTAAAATATTATATGAACTTAGTCGAAGCCTCAAATCACATCAAACAACATCGAAATCACGAATCGTACCCTAATTCAAACCTAATGAACTAAGGAACTTCCAACTTTTAAATCTAATACCGAATCATATCAAACGAACTCCGAATTAGCTTAAATTTTGCATGCAAGTCCCAAATAACACAACGTACCTATACCAACTCCCGAAATTATAATCCGAACCCGATATCAATAAAGTCAACTCTCAGTCAAACCTATCAACCTTTCAAACCTTCATCTTTCCAACTTTTACCAATTCAAGCCAAAATGATCTACGAAGCTCCAAATAAATATTCGGGCATACGCCTAAGTCCAAAATCATCATACGAAGCTATCCGAATCATCAAAACTATATTACAAAGTCGTCTATATAAAAGACAAACTCTGATCAACTCTTCCAACTTATGCTTTTAACCTTGGGACCAAGTATCCTAATTTACTCCGAAACTCACCCGAAACCAGGCCAACCACCCCGGCAAGTTACATAACTACAATTGAACATAGAGAATGCAATAAATATGAGAACGGGGCTGAAATACTCAAAATAACCAGTTGGGTCGTTACATTTGCTTCTCTCTCTTTTTTCATTTTATTTCTCCTTTTTTCTTCAAGGAATTCATCAATAGATTTCAATCGTTTGACTAGGAGTTTTACCTTAGTAATTTTATTTCCTATTGCACAGTTGGTTTTAGAATTGAAATTATCAATCAATAAATTCTGAAGGTATTTGACTCTGCACATTGACAGCCATTAAGAAACTTAGAAGCTTTGAATTTGACTTGAGGTTTCTAAATATGTTGTTTGTTTGAATTGGGTGTTGTTGAAAATGATTTGGGATATTCGTTGGAGTTTATATCTCAATTTTGAGGGTATTTGGTAAAGACTAGATTTGATTTTATCTGGATTTTCAGATTGAAACTCGAAAAAGAAGAAGAAGAAGAAGTTATATACAATATACATACAAAATCGTATTAAAGTTGTATGAAAATTGTATTTAAATTGTATTCTATTATAATTATCCTTTTTTTGCTTCAATGTTAGTATGAAACTTGGAAACAAGTTGTATATTATATGAATCGTTGTATAAAATTTATATTTAAGTTACAAAGACTCTCTTTTTACATAAAATTATTGATATGTATAAAAAATATATTAGTTGTTATATAAAGATTGTATATCAGTTGCATTCTGTTGTAAATTGTTTTAATTTTTTATGATTGTTACATGAAAGTTGTATTAAATTTGTCATACCAGGTTGTGCCATTGTCTTGATTATTCCCCAATTTTTCCATAGGTATTCAGAAATAAAAACTTCTCTCTTTTGGTGAAGTTTCCCCTGACTTAAAATATATACTCAAGGAGTGTATTTCACAGGCATATCTGGACTAGAGACGGGGCTTTTGTTTCCTCGGAATAAAATCAAAGTACATTAATGTCCACTCAAAAAGGAGCTTATGAAGAACTTTAATCTGGAGGGGGATCCTATGTTGATGTTCCTATGTGTTAAGACAAAATTTCAAAATTTAATATCAATTAACAAATTCAAATCAGTTGCGAAGAAGAGGGAGATGGGCGGTAGTAGAAGAACAAGAGAGGAGAGGAATGAAGAAAAAAAAGATATATGTAATTGAATCCCTTAATTGAAGGCACTAATTATGGTTGGGAGACTTTTAAGGGAAAGTATACAATTTGTAAAGAGAATCTACTTAGCTCTAGTAAATAGGAAACTTTAGACAATCGGCGTCATAAGGTGGGCTAAAGTGCGTGTAGCTATTTCGGAAAAAATATTTTTAAAACTATTTAAATGTAAGGCTCACACGGCGGTATAAGGAAAGATTGTGATTGAAATTGATTCTTGTTGTATACAAGCTGGTACCTCGGTTGTGATTCAGGTTATATACGAGGCGGTACCTCGGTTGTGATTCTTGTTATGCATCTCATGTTGAAAAGAGTTATTGGTGGAATAGTTCTTGTTGCCTTTGTTTTTCCTTGTCTTATCAGTTTTGTCCGTATTTGACTATTGTGGTTCTCTTTAATTGCTTCCTTTATGTTATCTCTATGCTTACAATTCTGTCATCAGTCTATGTTATTAACTTGTTTCGTATCATTTATTTCTCCGTTTCCCATTATTTCTCGTTATTATAGTTTCGTTCTGTTTATTATGTCCTAGTAGGTGTCTTGTCCTGGCCTCGTCACTACTATATCGAGGTTAGGCTTGATACTTACTGAGTACCGTTGTGGTGCACTCATACTACACTTCTGCATATCTTTTTGTGCAGATCTAGGTACGTCTGCTCGTGCTGGATGTTATTGATTGACTATTAGCTGCCTTCCGGAGACTTCAAGGTATACCTACTCGGCGTCCGCAGGCCTAAGAGTCACCTTCCATATCATTTCATCTTGTTGTTTTTTATTCAGACAATGTTATAGTAGACATTCTAGATTATTCTGTAGAGCTTATGACTCAGTTCCACCGGTTATGGGGGAGTTATGGTTTAGATCCTATTTTAGAAGTTTATATGAGTTTATCAGTCTTGCTTAGTATTTCTGTTGATTATTTCTGTTAAGTTATTATTAAAAGTTAGGCATACCTAGTCTTAGAGACTAGGTGCCATCACGACATCATATGGTGGAAAATTGAAGTCGTGACACGTGTCCATAATAGTGTTCACATACTCCTTCCGGTCCACTTTAATTAATTTTTGGCCTTCTTTTGTGGTCCACAATATTCAATTTATTCAGATATCAAGAAGGAATTAACTTCTTATTTTCAAAGTTATCCTTAGTAAAGAGTCTTGGAGTATTTGTTATGTTTTCAATGAATAAATCAAAGGGATAGTAAAAGTTAATATGGTTAATTTTATTATTAATTAATGTTAAAATATGAATTTCTTAATATGTATGAAAACAAGCAAAAAATCAATTAAAGTGATAAAAGTAGAAATAGAATTCCATATCCGTTGTGGTGCTTTGCTCCCTCCGGTTCGTTGATCTATGGGCATACAAGTCTTTTCCGGAAATAAATGATAGCTACCTTTGTCCCTCACAACACCACCCTTGAAGCTGAACCAACTTCTTATGCTCGCCACTTCATTTGCCAAAGTCAAACGGTTGTTGTTTCTTCTCCGCTCTTTTTTTTCCTACATATGCGACGGCAACAGAGAAGAGGACTTGAAAATGAGTGAGATTCGATTATTTTTCCTTTGTAGTTTTTGTTTTGTCATTTTTTTTTTCCGTTGGAGGGAGTAGTAAATAACATTTGAAATGCATCTCACTTTGCAAACGTCTTTAAGTTCATATCGCTATTTTGTAAAAATTAACCTTAAAATTCTTTCTTTTGAAATTGTTGACCAAACTCTAATTTTAATCTTAAAGTCACTCACCACATTTCCCTCATTCTTCTTCTTAAGCTTTTTCTTTTGGGAGACATCAATATAGACAAATGGCATCCGTCCACACTCACCTCATAAAATAAACAAAAACTAAATAACCCATTATGTCGAGATAAAGTCCAAATTTTTATGGTGCAAACAGTGTGAAGGCAGTTTAGTCATTTCATAACCTTGTGACATGTGGATTTAAAAATATTTAAATTTAAGGTTGGTGTTAAGGAACCAAAAAAAAAAAAAAAAGGACCAATTGAATTGAATTTAGGAGGCTGTCACGTTGACACACCCACCCAACCTCTCAAGACACCTTTTTTTCAAAATGCAGTGAGTTGTGTGTACAGTGAAAGTCCAAACACATCAGAAAAAAGAGAATTAAAGCAAAGGCTGTTCCCTTCTCCATTCTTTTGCATTTTGCTTTTGACCCTTTCTCTATTTTCACTTCCTATTTCCTCTCTTCTTTGCTCTACAAATCTTGAGAATTTCTGGGGGTTTAGTTTAATTTTATTTGAATTTTTTCATATATTATTGGTGGGTTTTTGTGCTAGATCGATCTTGGCTTTGAATGCAATCATTTGAAGCTGTTAACTGCTTCTTTGTAGATCAATATCTAATGGGTTTCCATTAGATTTGCTAGCTTTTGCTTACTCCAGTTTCTTTCTGAGGAGTCAAAATTGAATATTTTGAGGAGTTTGCTGTGCAAAAATCGAATCTTTGAGGATAAATTCCTGAAACTTTGGGGGGCCAAAATTAAATTTATAGAATGGTATAAGAATTGGAAATGATGTTGATATTGGTGAGTGTGGTGTGATTGATGAGTGAGGAGCCACTATTTGTTGTTTGCTGCTGTCCCCTCCATTAGGTTTGGCAGATAAGCAAGGCCACTGACTGGGACCTCTTGAAGAAAGAGAAAAAAAGTTAGCTTTTTGATTCAATTATTAGAATCTTGATTGTGTTGTTAGAGCTTTACTTTGAAGGAAAAAAATGGCACAGAGAGTTAAGGGTGCGCCACCCCTTCAGTCTATCAAATCACTGCCAGTGGGATATGCATTTGATTTGAACAAGTCTGAGGCTGTGAATCATAGAATGGCATCAAATGCTGCTGTTTCCAAGAATGAAGAATTGTCGAGTGAGGCTAATGGTAATGCTGATGGATATATTGATGAATCCCCTTATGGTAGATTGAACTTTTCTGTAGAGGAAAGCCCGTCTAGCTGTGATGATGATCGGAGAACCAATGCATTCGCCTCGTCCAAGTGGAGTGACACCACGTCTTATGTGACAAAGAAGGTATTGAGATCAATTTTTAATGAGTTGTGCTTGGTTTGTTGGTATTATGCAACTTGTAGATTTGAAGTTTCCGTTAGTCTGATGATTGCTTGATTGAACTAGCCACAAGCCATATTTGTGATCATCATTAATGCCTTCAGCTTATAACATTATCTGCTTAATTTCATAAACCATTTGATGAGAGTTGTCAATTATGGTGTTTTTGCTCGGCTTGTACCACAGATGTGATTTGTGGGAATGGTTGAGAGCTTAGGACGCTGATTCTTATCCTACACTTTTTGAGTTATCAGTAGCTTCTTGGCTCATCATTTCTATGAGAAATGGATTTTAAACTCTGCAGGGAGGACAATTTTGGTATAATTTCTTTCTGGAAGATAAGCTACTTTTAAAATAAAAAACTAAAACCATTATCTTTATTTAGATGTAGAGTTTGGAAGTTCTGCCCTGTAAGATCTTGAAAGCAATTATGTAGAATGTCAAGATATTGATGGTGATACTTGAAAATAAGTAGAATTCTCTGTTTTTATATAAATAAATGTATACACACGCACACAACAAAAATTGTTACCTTCTCAATTTTTTTTTATAAGAATTCTGGTGGCTAATATCACTTTTGATTCATAAAAATATGAAAGCGGGTCACATTAAAATTTCAGTCTTTTTGTTAGGATTTTGTGATAATTAACTTGATGTAGGCCGTGAATCAGCACTAGATTATCTCTTTACTTGTGTTGTCACTCTTTTCCCCACTGTTGCATTTGTTCGGAGTTGAGTGCTGCGCTTTCGGTGGATCCTATTCCTAGCTGCTTTCCCGAAAGATGAAGAGACATCATTATACAATTTGAGGGTAGTTCACATTTAATCTGTTTGTTTATTTATTTATTTTTGCTTGTAAAATTTACTATAGCTGTTTGAACAAATCAATTTTCTCCCTTTTTGAACTAATCCAGAAGAATCTCCACTGTTGGGCAAACCTCTCCCACAATAGAGTTAATGTATATATCAAATTGTTATCTTACCTAAAGAAAACTTATGAAATTCTAGATCAAATGTTTCTTCTGCCTTTGATAGATACTCAAAGGTTATGATTCAGTTGTAAGTTCATCTTTTACCTATAGACTCATCATTTGATTGGAATACGCTAGTAATTTGTAAACTGACTGCATGACACGGGTAATAGTTCATCCGCTCAAAAGAAATGGTGGTTAAATGTTCTTTGAGGAATGTTGCCTTTTAAAATCTTATACAACAACGTGGTTGTACATTAGGAAAGAAACAATATACAATGTGGATAAGCAATGGAACAAATCCTTTTGTAATTAAGGGTATTGTTTCATATAATGGATGACTCACCACAAAAGGAATGAAAATTTAGAGGGTTGATAGCATTTTCTCCAAATGTGTTGCCTTATAGTTTGAAAAATTTCTCTGATCTGTAGCTTGGAAGAGAGAATCCTTGGAGCTTGTTGTTTTCTTTCAGTATCCGGAAAAAGAGAATGCTTTATGAATAATGAAATATATCCTTTTTGTGATTAAGGGTAGTGTTTCCTGCTATGAATGACTCACCATGAAATAGGATTTTACAAGAAGAGATGGTAACGTTTTCTCCAAGCGTGTTGCCAGTTAAAGGTTGAAAATTTCTCTGATCTGGTTGCTTGATATGGAGTACCCAGAGGTGCTTGATGTTAATCTTCATTATCTGGACAAAGAAGAATGCTTTATCTACAACTGTCCTTTCTGTTCCCAAGGCGCTGACCAACAGTTTGAGGTAGGGGAGAATCAATCTGATGATGCCAGGTTCAAATCACAGCTACAACACTTGGTGTGAGGCCATCTACTTTAGTTTTGGTGAGCAAGATTCTTAGCAACTTGTGCTTGTAGGCTGGATAGGTTGTCCGGTGGACTAGTTGAGGTGCATGCAAGTTGGCCCAGAAATTATCGACATCTGCAACCTTTTTTTTTTGGTAACAATATATTCATCAGCACCAAGTTGGTACTGGTATCCAAAAAAAGAATGTACAAATTACAGAGGGCCTTGTATCTTACAAAGAATCTAAGAAATTTACAAGTGATTCTGCATCCTCTATATAGTTCTCTTTACACCAGAATTGAAAAGGCAAAAAATAATTCAGCTTAATTCTTTGTATGGAACTAATTTTATCCTCAAAATATCTACGATTCCTTTCTGTCCACACCGTCCACCATATACATGCTGGCACCATTCTCCACCATAGCTTCTGACTCTTCCTTGTTTCAATATAATTTCAGCACCACAAAAGGTCCTTGGTATTCTTTGGCATTACCCATTGTGTTCCTGCCAGGGAAAGGAATAACTGCAACAGAGTATCAGTTACCTTGCAATGTAGAAAGAGATAGCTGTTGGTTTCTTCTTCCTTCTGACACAAGAAACATCTGGAAGTCATAGGAATCCCCCTTCTCTGCAAAACTTCATGAGTGAGACAAGCTTTCCTGGCCACCAGCCAAGAAAAACATGTGACCTTAAAGGGGGCTTTAATCTTCCATATGTATTTCCATGGCCAACTAGATAATTGAGCACCTTCTAACAAAAAAGAATATGCAGAACTGACTGAAAACCTTCTAGCGTTGGCAAAGCATCTAAAATGTTGTTAATCAATATGATCCTGCCCCCCAAAGATAGATATTGAGCCTTCCATTTTGCTAGTCGCTTCTCACATTTATCAATCACACCATTCCATACTTCCATAGCTTTATTGTTTGCCCCCAGAGCCAAACCCAAATATACAGGAAGCTTCCCAATGTCACAACCCAACACCCCAGCAAGCACCTGATGATTATCAACCATATTGACATGAAATAGTAGACTCTTCCCCAGTTTACATGAAGTCTAGAGATGGCCTCAAAAACTGTAAGAATAAGTCTGATGACCCTTAACTGCTCCAACTTGGCATCACAAAAACTCAGGGTGTCATCAGCATAAAATAAGTGAGAAACCTCCATGCCCTCATTCCTGCTATTCACCTGAAATCCTCTAATCCACCCATTAACACTAAAACTCAGGGTGTCATCAGCATAAAATAAGTGAGAAACCTCCATGCCCTCATTCCTGCTATTCACCTGAAATCCTCTTATCCACCCATTAACACTAGCCATCTTCAACATGCTATTTAAACCCTCCATTGCAATGATAAAGTGGAAAGGAGATAACGGGTCTCCTTGCCTTAAATCCCTTTGAGAAGGGAAAAACTCTCGGGAGTTCCATTGATAAGTACATAAAATTTAACAGTTCTGATACAAAAAGATATCCACTTTAGCCATTTTGTACCAAAACCCATATCCTTCAGAATTAGAATTAGAAAATTCCAGTTGACATGATCATATGCTTTTTCAATATCCAGCTTCCACAAACATCCCGGTGTCTTCCTTTTCATTCTAGTGTCTACTACTTCGACAAGAGTGGGTTGCTCTAGTGGTAAGCACCCTCCACTTCCAACCAAGAGGTTGTGAGTTTGAGTCACCCCAAGAGCAAGGTGGAGAGTTCTTGGAGGGAAGGAGCCGGTGGTCTATCGGAAACAGCCTCTCTACCCCAGGGTAGGGGTAAGGTCTGCGTACACACTACCCTCCCCAGACCCCACTAGTGGGATTATACTGGGTTGTTGTTGTTGTTGTCTACTACTTCATTTGCTATCAAGGCTGCGTCCATAATTTGCCTCCCTTTTATCAATGCCATTTGCTGATTATCAACTAATTTCTCCACCACTTGCTTCCGTATCTCTGTGAACACTTTAGAGATTATGTTATATACACTTCCAATCAGGCTAATTGGTCTGAAATCTCTCAGCTGTTTTGCTCTAGTCTTTTTGGGTATTAATGCCACAAAAGTTGCATTGAAGTTTTTTCCAAAATATTCATGTGAATGGAAATTTCCCAAAGCTTGCATAATGTCCTCTTTTAAAAACTCCCAGCAAGTTTTGAAAGAACCCATGGTATAGCCATCAGGTCCAGGTGCCTTGTCTATAGCACACAACTTAATACTATTCAACACTTCCAACTCTTCAAAGGGTCTTTCTAACCATATCTGCTCTTCCTCTTTTATAATGAGGCTGTTTTGTAGATGAAATCAGGTGTCCATCCTTCAGTTTCTGTATACACCTTTTTATAAAAAGGCAGGATTTCTTCTTTAATACCATTTGAATCACATATCACTTCCCCATTGCTCTCTAAGGTATCAATGCTATTGAATCTTCTATGAGAGTTTGCCATCTTGTGGAAATATTTCGTATTCCTATCTCCATGTTTCAACCATAGTACCCTAGACCTCTGCCTCCAAGCAATCTCCTCAAATTTAGCTATCTCTTCAAATTCCATAGCTAAATTTTCCTTTGTGAGCAATTCATAATCAGAGAGACTCCTTTGTTCTTGTATTATGTCAAAACAACTCACTTGGTTTAAAATATCAACCATCTTTTTCTCTAAACTACCATCGTTTGTTGAATTCCATTCCTTTAACTTGTCTTTGAGAAGCTTCAACTTAGTTGCAAAAACAAAGTCAGGTCTGCCTGTAGCTTCAAATGATTCCCACCAGCCCTTTACTCTATCTTTGAAATTCTCAGTTTCCAACCACCAATTCTCAAATTTGAAGTATGATTTCCTGACCTCCCAATCTCCACACAGAATTTGTATCGGACTGTGATCAGAAACATTCTGGGTAATAAAGATTGTTTGATGTTTGTGAAACTATCATCCTAATCAACAGAAAACAAGAATCTATCAATCCTTGAAGCCAATCTACAGTTATCTCAGCTCATGATCATTTATGAATTTAGAAAATTCAGCCATGTTTTCTTGCATGTGTATTACTGTGCCTCCTCTCATCTGAATATCTTGCAGTGTTGAAATCACCACACACCACCCAAGGATCATCACATAGACCTTTGTGACCAGCTAATTCCCACCATAACTCTCTCCTTTCTCTTCTGCAATTAGATGCATATACCCCTGTTAACAACCATGAATAATTTTGAGCTAAAATTGTCATCTTACAAGAAATTGACTGTTGCCCAATGCACACCAGCTCCCCCTCCATTCTTCTTTTATGACACATGATTAAGATGCCGCCTCTAGTTCCACTGGCCTCTTGATAAACATAATCTACCCATATGGCTCCCCATATTTGAGGTACCATACTACCCGCATCACGTTCTAATTTAGTTTCTTGTAGAACTATTACCTCGGCCTTCCACCTGTGTATCAAAGATTTGACAATTTTTCTGTACCCCATGTCATTAAGGCCCCTCACGTTCCATGAAATTAGGTTTAACTTCATTGGATAGTTCTAAATAGGTTTTCCCCCCACTTCTTGGTTCACCCTCTTTGTATTTCATTCCCCATTTCAAACCCTTCAATTCCCTTTGACATTTTGATTTACTAGTTGAGGCCAAGTTGGGTTAGGTATTTATTACCTACTTTCCCTGCCTTCTCCTATCAATCTTCATGTAAAGTGATAGTGCATCCTATTCATAACCCTGGAAATCGACCCCAAACTTCTTACTAAGTTTCATAACATTCTGGTGAACTCACAAAGAGGCTTCTGAATCAGCTTGTTGAATTTGAACTTCTATAGGATCTGCTTCTTCAATCTGACATGGTATGGGCTGAGAGTAGATAGCGAGTTGATTTCCCCCTCCATCTGATTATTAAGACCACCTATCATTACAATCTCTGTAGAAGATTTAATTGCATCTATTTCCTCCACATGCATGTGCACTAAATCAAGAGTAAGTGGTGTGGGATTAGTTTCACCTTGTTTCTTTATCTTCAGTAGTCACAGTTAAAGAGAGCTTCGCGTAAGAAGAGGCTTGCAATACGCAGGCCATCGGTCTAAAAACACCCCTTTCATAATCTCTTTTGGGATGATTGAATAGACATAAATCTTGACCTCTTTTTAAAGCTAGTTTGGACTGGTATGAAGGCCCAATAATATATGTTTTATCTAAACGGATTTCTTTCCCTTTATTATTTAGCCCAACTTCATTTTCTTGACCCGACTCCACCTCCATCAAATTTAATTCATTAGACCCACTCCCCCCTGACACGTCCTCCAGTTCCCTAGAATCCTCTACCCCACGTGTCCCCTTTTCAAAATTTGAGATCCCCCTAGATGTCCACGTGATGTAGGGTCTGTAACTAGTGGTGGCAAAATGGTTAAAAGAAAACAGTTATCCACCCATATTATTCATTAAAAAATGGGTTGGATAATGAACTATTTAAAAACGAGTCAAATATGGATAAGAACCATATTATCGACTTAGAAAATGGATAATCAATGGATAACTAATGAGATAAACTTTTACATTTGTAAAGCCTCAAATTGGGGGTTCCTCAAGTTTAGGAGACTAAGAATTCTCCCAAAAGTGATCATATTCTAGAAGCCATAATATGGATATCCATATTATCTGCTAATTAACCCTTTTTTATCCGTATTAAATATGGGTCGGGTCGGATAATTTATCCGTATTTTTCATTACCCATTTTAACCCGCCCATATCCGACGCGCCTTGCCCGTTTGCTACCCCCATATGTAACACATCAATGGCCCCCTCATCCCTATCTTTAAAAGATTGGTTAAACTTATTATCCACCGGTCCCTTGCTTTCTTCTTCTCCAACCAAAACTCCTGTCTTCTCCATCACCGTCGCCAGAATCTCGCACGGGATATTATATAAATATCCATCACTTTCCACTTCTATTCTCTGGGGATCTCTTTCCCATCTCCCTTCACTTTGATTCGAGCCCAGTGCAAGTGATTTTTTAGGGTTGTTTCTTCCTCTGTTTCAATCCACCCTCCGCAATAATCTCCAATTTCCTTGAAGACTTTCTCCGACCATAAATTCAGAGGTAGCCCCATGTTATCGCACCAGACTCAGTTTCTGATCAATCACTAAGGAATGATTGAAAAGAAACTATTACTTCTGTAGTTACACCGCCGGAGAAAACTCTTCTATCGCCTGAAAAGAACTAAACCAGTTAAGCCTCGATTTCCATGCCTGGGAGCATTTTGTCTCTCATCCTCTGAAAGTAGTTTTCTCTTTCTATTTTTTTGTCTTCTTCTTTTCTAAAAAAACCCCATCTGCAACCTTTCTACTAGGCTTAGTTGAGCTACTAGATTGAAAACTGCCTGCTTCTGCTGGTAAATTTTTTTCTGATACATTGGCTTAAGTAGGAATGTCTTTCTGGAGTTTCTCTTCTGCCTTACAGTTAGAAGATGATCGACTTACCATACGCAGTGTGAAAATAAGTTATTTAAATTTCAGCATGTAGAGTTTACCTATTCCTTTTTCTTGTGGAAGGAAGTATGGATTTGCCATCACGTGAATAGCTTAAGAATCAAACATAATGCATGCTACATCTTTTGTACTTAGATAGAAGACTTTCTCCCTTGTTCGTCATCATGTAATTGGCTTGTGAACTATGAGAGATGCATCTGCTACTGAGAATGGCTCGGTGATTCTCAAGTTTGTCTATGTACTTACCAAGGCGTATGGGGCGAGACGTATTGATCCATCCTTGCTCGCTAAAAGGATTCTGTTTGGGAGTACAGCAGAATTCATTTTAATAGTTCAATTGATTTGGGAATATCTTTACAGGAAACCAGAACTTTCTGAAGGAAAATCTGGGACCTTTACTTTTCGATAATTTCCGGTGTTGTGAGTGGTTGAAGAGTATTTCTTCTGGCGTACAAGTCTGTGATTATGCTTTGATAAAAGTGTCTAGTTATACTAACTCGTGTGCAACTCCTGTTTCAAAGGTTCATGCTTAAATTCTCTTCAAATGTTCCAGTGCGGTTGGTATTTCCTCAATTAATTTGAAGGCCGGTGAAATGGGTGGAGTTCGTGAACCAAAAAAGTTATCCTTTCTAGAGTTCATCCCTATAGAGTTTTTGAATGATTAGCAATAGCTTTGGAAGGGATCTGGAGACAGGATTTCATTTTTCTTGTTTTGGGGGGGGGGGGGAGAGGAGGGGGGGGAGGAGTAGGAGCAGTGGTCACCCATTTGTGATGCTGGCAAACAAAGAGGCTGATTATTTGGAAGCCAGAGGCTGGCTATTATTCACTCAGACTTCTAACGTTTATGATTGCTTCACCTTAGTTAAACTTGCATCCCACGGTTTCAGTGCAACATGTGAATTTAGACACAACATAACCAATTACAGTAGGTTTCATCAATACAGATATTTTAGGTTCTTGCCAATTGCTATACCGGTGTTAGATCTTGTGAGACAGCCGGTGGCTAATTATATACAGGATCATATTGTTGTTGGCAAAAGGCAAAAGATGGCCTACGTCATCTCACATGTGGACAGCTTTTATAAAAATTGACTGTTCTTAGACTTGAAATAGTCGATGAACAGCCTTGCAATTGTTGTCTTTCTTGTTTGAATTCATTTTTTTTTGAATTTTGTATTGGATATGGGTTGTGATGTAATTCCAGTAATGTTCAACATGTGCAATTATTTACCATTACAATGATTTCAAACAGGATATGCTGGTTTGACTGCGGCAAAACATTCCACTTTTTAATGATTTTCTTACCTTCTTCTTTGAACTTTTATTGTTGAGTTGTTGCAGAAGCTCCATTCATGGTTTCAACTACCTGATGTTAACTGGGAGCTGGCAACAATCATTTCGAAATCTGGAAATGAAGTTCTCATATCATTGTCTGAAGGAAAGGTGAGTGCAGTTTGCTAAGATTCTTTCATCTTTTTTGCTCGCAAATCTTTATGATAAAAGAAACAAATTGTTTCGACAGTTCTCTTGTTCAGTCCTTTTACAACAACAATATACCCAGTATAATCCCACAGGGTGGGGTTTGGGGAGGGTAGTGTGTACGCAGACCTTACCCTTACCTGGAGAGGTAGAGAGGCTGTTTCCGATTGACCCTCGGCTCAAGAAAAGGTGGAAAGGAAGAAAAGGGAAGAAGAAGAAGAAGAAAGAGGGGGAGAAAGAAAGAAGAGGGAGACAAAAGACGATAAGGAAAAAGAGGAGAAAAAGTAGCATCAAATAGTAACAACCAAGGACCAACAATTTCCAGCAAAAGGGAGGAAAAGTAGCATCAAATAGTAACAATAAGGGAGCAACAATTTCCAGTCGCAATTTTAAAAAACAATGGACGTGGTTGCTAAGTACCAGATATAATAACAAACTAGAAGGAAGTAACTTTCAACCAACAACTAGAATATTACTAGTACTACTGGTAAACCTAGGAGAAACTTACAACTACCTGTCAACTCACCACCTTAATCCTCGACCTCCACACCTTTCTATCGCTAGTCATGTCCTCGGTTCCGTGAAGCACCGACATGTCCTGCCTAATCACCTCTCCCCAATACTTCTTTGGCCTACCCCTGCCCTTCCTCAAGCCCGCCATGGTCAACCTCTCACACCTCCTGACCGGGACATCTATGTCTCTCCTCCTCACATGCCCAAACCATCGCAACCTTTATTCCCTCAACTTGGCTTCCACGGATGCTACTCCCACCTTGTCCCTAATAACTTCATTCCTAATCTTGTCTTTCCTAGTATGTCCACACATCCATCTCAACATCCTCATTTCAGCTACGCTCATCTTCTGGACATGAGACTTCTTGACGGGCCAACACTCAGCTCTATACAACATAGCTGGTCTAACCACCACCCTATAGAATTTGCCCTTAAGTTTAGCGGCACATTCTTATCGCATAAAACCCCCGAAGCTAGCCTCTGTCTCATCCAACCTGCTCCAATGAGGTGAGTAACATCCTCGTCAATCTCCCCATTGCCTTGGATTATAGACCCAAGATACTTGAAACTATCTCTTGTGGGAATGACTTGAGTATCAATCTTTACTTCCACTTCTTCTTCATGCCTCCCATCACTGAACTTGCACTCCAAGTATTCAGTTTTCGACCTACTCAACTTGAAACCTTTGGACTCCAGCGTCCGTCTCCAAACTTCCAACCTAGCGTTAACACCCCTTCGCGTCTCGTCAATCAGTACTATGTCATCTGCAAATAACATACACCATGACACCCTCCCTTGTATGTGTCGTGATTGTTCAGTCCTTTAAAAAAGTTGAAAAGAATGGATGCCTTAGAAAACAACTAAGTTGCTCCGACGGCAGTTTAGGTGCCGCACCCGTGTCGACACGACACTAGTATGGGTGTGGGTATGGGATTCGTACTGGATCTGGTCAAACAATTTTGAGTACTTTGACCGCGACAGACGGAAAAATTTGAGACGAGATACAATTTGATTCCCGAAATCAGAACCAAAACTAGGGTAAATTTGAAGAAAATAGCATGCCTTATTTAGGAAATTATTCCTTTACTTATCTATAACTTGAGAATAAAAAAGAAACCCACACTTTACAAGCTATACGTAAGTATTCCACAAAATTTCTCGTAATTTAGAGATATTTTTATATTTTTATTTTTTTGTATTATTTTTACCCGATCTCCGCACCTGTATCCGTACTAGGATCTGTATCCCCGAGTCTTAGAATTTACATCTCGAAGGATCCGACCTCTAGATCCGTACCCGTGTCGGACACCCGCACCCGTGTCCGAGCAACTTAGGTTAACAAAAAGAAGTATGTTAACTTATTTCTATATCACCTATCTGTCAGCACTCATTCTCATTTCCTCATTTCCTGTGTGCACCTTACCCTTGCCCTGGTTCAACCTGTATCACCATTCTTCTCCCTCCCCAGATTCCTAGTCCCTTCCACTCTTCTTCCTAACCCAAGGGCTCTATATCTTACCTGTCTAACTCTCTTGAGGTTCTTGTTCTAAATTTGTTTCACAAACACATCTCATTTTTGTTAAAATAATAAGGCTATTCTGGTTGGCTTTTCATGCTTACTGAGGGTTCAAGTTTATGGTTTAATCTCACGTCTTGTTTTCTGGTCAATGCAGGTCTTAAAAGTTAAAGCTGACGATTTATTACCTGCGAATCCTGATATTCTTGATGGTGTGGATGATCTCATGCAATTGAGTTATCTAAATGAGCCATCAGTGTTGTACAATCTTCAGTACAGATACAATAGAGATATGATTTATGTATGCACAAATCTCCCTAATTTGAATTGTAGTTAGCTTTTTCTCGTATTCTTATGCCTTTTTATTTCTTCTCCTCTTCGCCTCTTCTAGACGAAAGCTGGTCCAGTTCTTGTTGCCGTGAATCCTTTTAAGAAAGTCTCATTGTATGGCAATGAGTACATTGAAGCATATAAACGTAAATCCATTGAGAGCCCACATGTATATGCCATCACGGATATGGCAATAAGAGAAATGGTTCGAGGTACTTATGTTATCCAGCAATAATGATTAAGGCCAAATATCATTCCTGGCAATCATGATAAATCTTACATAATTTTCTTTTCCTGCAGATGAAGTGAATCAGTCTATCATTATAAGGTCAGCACGTTAAATGCTTTTGAGTTTCACTTGTTTGCTGTCTTCTAATATTTGAATCCACTTTTATTCTCATATCTTCAGAGCTGATTCTTCTTTCCATTTTTGGTTACTCTGTACTTCGTCAAAATGAATGCACTACCTCTTTTTTTTTTTTTTTTTTTTTTTTTTGGGGTCTCGTAACTTTATTGATTGCCCCTACTTGGGTCATAAGCACACGCTGGTGCACCTGTAACAAGGAGGGAAGTTATCTCAAAAGACTTAAAATCTCTTGGAATCCATGCGAAATTAATTAACAAAAGAACGACATTGCTGTTATCAAAAGAATAGAACCACACTGGAAGCAAAGAATCCATAAAGATGATACCAACTAGTTTGGAATGTTGTATCATTTTACATGCTTATTGTTTCTCTTGCTCCCACTGAGATTCATCTGACTCAAGCTATTGTATGAACATGTATACAAGGACCTTTTAAATAGTTAATCCTTTATAATAGACTAGTTTGGGATGGAAGCCAACCTCCTTAGTTACAGGACATTATTAGTTAGATGAGAATCCAGAAAGTAGATTATCTAAAATTAAGTATAAGAAGCAGCACGAACATAGTCTTAGAAGGAACAATATCTGTGAAATTGCTATCTTCTCTGAGATGAGAGGAGGAAAATGCCAAAATGTTTTCTCGCATTTCAGTGGGGCAGCAGATTGTTGGTGTATGCCTCTTGATCGGGTGTGTGTCAGCATTTGATGCTAAAAAAAGTAAACGATTTTGCTAGGGAAGGTTTGGGTAAAGGCAGGAAATGATAGTGTGGCAAGCTTTCCGAAATATATATGAAGATTTCAAGGAGAAGACTTCTTGTAGTTTTGTGTCTTTACATCCCATGAGTAAGGGAATTTATACAAAACTCCTAATAATAATTAAGAAAATAGAATAAATCTATACAATCAGTCCAACTATCAAATCAAATCAAATAAAATCAGATCTCCTAAATATAATCAAATCTCCTGAAATCTTGCTAATCAACAATCTTCTAAATAAATTAATCTCCTTAAGTCATTCTAATCAACACTCCCCCTCAAGTTGGTGCAAAGATGTCGCACATACCCAACGTGCAACTCAATGTATGAAAAGTCCGCTTGTTGAAACCTTTGGTAAACATATCAGCTAGCTGTTTTTCCGAGGACCCCGTTTGCCAGATTATTGCCGATGTAATCATAAAAAGCTAATTTTCAAGAATTTTAGAATAGGCTTCTGATATACTTTGATTTTCTGCTAGCCCAACACTAACTTTTCGATATATTTCTTGCTGGAAGTACCCTCGATCCAATTGGTAACGAGTGGGCCCAAATAATTCAATTGGGGAAGTTGCCATGAAACAAATTCAAGACACCAGTTGTAACTTTCTCTTTGGTGAAGTGTCGATTAATGTCCACATGCTTTGTTCGCTCATGCTGGACTAGATTATGAGCTATACTGATGGTAGCCTTGTTTTCACAGTACAAGAGTCCCAATTCCTCTAGTAACTTTTATAGCCAAAGTACTTTGCAAACACCCTGGGCCATAACTCTATATTCTACCTCCGTACTTGATCTAACAACTATATTTTGCTTCTTGCTTCTCCAAGTAACCAAGTTTCCTCCTACGAGTGTACGTAACAAGATGTAGATTTTCTATCATCTTGAGATCCAGCCCAATCTGCGTCCGTAAAGGCTTCTATTTGGAGGTGATCATATTTGGAGAAAAGTAGACCTTTCCATGGAGCAGACTTCAGATACCGCAAAATGTGAAAGATAGCTTGCATATGAGGATCTTGGGATCATGCATGAACTTACTCACCAGGCTAACTGGGTAGGCTATGTCTGGTTTAGTGTGGGAGAGAAAAATGAGTTCCAACCAATCTCTGATATCTGTCCTTATCAACTAACACTCCAACTCCACTTTGTAACTTGTGATTGCTTTTAATGGGCGATTCTGCTGGTCTGCAACCTGTCATACCAATTTCTTTGAAGAGATCCAAAATATACTTTCTTTGAAAAATAAAGATTTCTCTTTTTGATCTAGCAACCTCAATTCCCATAAAGTACTGTAATTTTCCTAAATCCTTGAACTCAAATTCATGTGCCAACAACTTCTTCAATCGGGTCATCTCCTCTTTGTCATCTCCTGTCATTACTATGTCATCAACATAAATATGAGAAGAGTGAGTTTACCATTTGATGTCTTACGAAGAGCGTGTGATCAACATTGCTTTGTTGGTAACCGAAGGAGATCATTGTTTTGCACAATCTGTCAGACCAAGCTTTGGAGGATTGCTTTAGTCCGTACATGGCTTTTTTCAATCTGCATACCTTTCCCTGACTTTGTGCAGTATCAAATCCAAGAGGAATCTCCATATACACTTCTTCTAGGTCTCCATGAAAAAAATGCATTCTTCATATCAAACTGTTGCAAGTCCCAATCAAGATTAGCTGCACAAGACAAAAGAATTCTAATGGTATTCATTTTAGCAACATGGGCAAATATCGCTTGATAATCCACTCCATAAGTCTAAGTGAATCCCTTAGCCACCAATCTTGCTTTGAATCTTTCAATTGAGCCATCGTTTCGTGCTTCACAGTGAAGACCCATTTGCAACCAACCAGCTTCTTGTCTAGTGGTGAAGTGACAAGTTCCTAAGTCTCATTTTTTGACAAGGCCTTCATTTCTTCAATTATAGCTTGCTTCCATTTAGGATCTGCACAAGCTTCTCTCCAATTCTTGGGGAATAGACACAAGAAATGGACAAGGCAAAGACTCTATAGGAGGGAGACAAAGAATTATAGGAGACAAAATTAGATAAAGGGTGTTTTGTGGTGCAATATTTGACTCCTTTTCTGTGAGCAATAGGCAAATCTAACTCATTAGGAAATATAGACAACTCACCGAGGAAGGTTCAACTTCGGTAGATTGCATGATGACTTCTTCTTCTTCTACTCTATTTCACTTTGAGTAAATTTTCAGATCAGGACTATCCAAACGCCAATAGTCTCCCCCTGAATTCTTTCTCCATGGTGACTTCTTCTTCTTCTAATCTGACTCCTTTTATGTGAGCAATAGGCAAATCTAACTTATTAGGAAATATAGACAACTCACCGAGGAAGGTTCAGCTTCGGTAGATTGCATGATGACTTCTTCTTCTTCTACTCTATTTCACTTTGAGTAAGTTTTCAAATCAGGCCTATCCAAACGCCAATAGTCTCCCCCTGAATTCTTTCTCCATTATGACTTCTTCTTCTACTCTATTTCACTTTGAGTAAGTTTTCAAATCAGGCCTATCCAAACGCCAATAGTCTCCCCCTGAATTCTTTCTCCAATTTCACTTTCCCCAATAGTAATGGTAGTGATTTCAACCGTGGAACTTGGGAGAATCTTCTCTTCCTCCTTATAGTTCTCCCCTTGAAGAGGTGATGGTGTAATACTGAAATAGGGATTAGATTCTCGAAAAGTGACATCCATGTTGACAAATGATTTTCGAGAGGGAGGATGATAGCATTTGTACCCTTTTTGTGTTGGAGAATACCCAATAAAGATACATTTAAGAGCTCTGGGATCAAGTTTCCCAGAGTTCCTATTTTGAACAAAGTAGACACACCAAGATACCTTTTATATTGTGAATAATATAATCATTCTTACCCTTTAAATCTTCCAAGGGATTCTGAAAATTGAGGGTTTTAAGTGGTATTCTGTTGATGAGATAATCATCTATTAGAACGGCATCCCCGGTAAGGTTTTGGTAGATTCATAATAATCATAAGAGATCTTGCCACTTCTAATATATGCCTATTTTTCCTTTCAGCAACCCCATTTTGTGCACTAGTATAAGGACAACTTGTTTGGTGGATTATCTCATAAGACTCCAAATAAATACCAAATTTTTATCCATGTATTTTGTACCATTGTTGTTTCGCAAGATTTTTATCTTAGTCTTAAATTGGGTACAAATCATCTTATGAAACGACTAAAAACAGGAGAAAATTCACTTTTGGCCTTTAACAAATACACCCAAGTCATCCTAGTGCAACAATCACTAAAAGTAACAAACCATCGATTACCAGACAAAGAAACTGTTTGAGTAAGGATCCCCTACATCAGAATGAGTAGTTGAAAAAGGAGTTGTACTTTTATGATCACGTAAAGGATAAGAGTTTCTAGTATGCTTGGCAAATTCACAAGCATCACAAAACAAAGATCCAAACTTAGTTCTGAAAAGCAAACTAGGATATAGCTTCTTCAAAGAAAAAAGATGGGTGCCCCAACCATCTATGACACTGTATTATTTCTTGGTTAACATCCTTATTTTTCCCCAAAAAGGCTTGATTAGAGTCTCGAATCCCATCAATCCAATATAAGTCATCATGCAATCTACCACTGCCAATCCTATTCGTTGTTTTAAAATCCTTAAAATCCTGAAAAACACAATGATCAGGAAAGAACTTGACACTACAATTTAGTTTTTTGGTGATGGCGCTAACATATAACATATTAATAGGAAACTCAAGTACATGGAGAACGGATGATAATATAATTTCAGATGTACAAACAACATAACCTGTTCCAGAGACGGGAGTTAGGGAGCCATTGGTTATTCTGACATAATCCCGTTTGGGACTAGGAGATTAATTTTGGAAGTCTTTAGAGGAGCCTGTCATGTGTCTATTCGCACAAGAATTAATAAACCAAGAATTAATGTGAGCATTAAAGGAAATACCTGACTGTACATAGTTGGAAGTGGCAACATTAGAATAATCAAATTTGTTTAGAAGACTGCGAAGATGCTGAACTTCATCCGAAGACAAAGCTTCTCCAGAAGCAATTTACTTGGATGTCTCTGTTTTCTGCAATATTAGCTTGAACCCTTGATGGACTTACACGTTTTCCTCTACAATTTCTAGTTGGTCTACCATGTAGTTTCCAACATGTCTCCTTTTTATGCCTTGGCTTTCCACATTAATCACAGTGCAGGTGAACTTTATCAGAAGTGAACACATTTGGTTGCTCATGAGATACAGCTAACCCGGACTTCTCCGTTGGTGCTGAATAAAGCATGACCCTTTGCCGGCTCTCTTCTTGTTGAACATAAGAGTATGTTGAACATGAGAGTGTGCATCCTCAAGAGAAGGAAAATGAACTTTATCGATTGCTTGAACCCTGAAATCATCAACCCTTTCCTTTTCAACCAATTGTTGAAAGAGAACTGCATCATTAGTACACTTTGCTTAGAGATCCTGATAGTAGTTAATCTCCTGCCATAACCCACTTAGCTCAGAGTAATATTCAGTAATAGTCAACTCACCTTGCCCAGCGATATGAATTATTTTTCGAATTTCAAAGATCTCATCGTCATTTCCCTTGCGAGAGTAAGTGCACTTAGTCGAATTCCATATCTTCTTAGCAGTATCAAGCAACAAGTACTGTTTGGAAATGCGAGGGTGCATCATATTTAAAAGCTATGTCATAACTAGAGAATTATCTGAATCCCATTGACTATAGCTAACATCAGTCACAACATGTGCTTTCTTTTCTCCTTAACCAAGCAACTTTCTAGGCTTAATAAAAAAGCAAACAAGATCTTGACCAAGCAAGATAAGTACCAGCCCTTACAACACTTATTTGTGAAAGAGAAATGTTGTCCCTCGGGTAAGTGTTATCAACCGCCTTAGTGTCCCCCATAGTTCAAATAGCACTCCAAATCAGAAAATAAATTTTCTAAAAATTGGAAAGAAACTTCCTCAAACTTGTCTCACAGAAGAAGGAAAAAACTGAAACAAATCACTGTCTTGTCGTAAAGAGTAGGTCTGCCTTACCTGAACCCTAGCTTTGGTGATCCGAGAAAGTATCAACCTAACTGGGGTAGGGTCAGAACATGCATGCGAACCACATGGAAAATTGTTCTTCCAAAACTGCCATAAAAAGATTTTCACGGAACTTCTTAAAGTCACCGAAAAAAACTATTTTGAGGGAGGAAACTCGACCTGTTGCTACAAATATGAAACCCCAGTGCTGCGAGGGAGAAAAACTCACCTCTAACGGCAGCAATAGCTCTGATACCATGAAGATTTCAAGAAGAAGAAGAAGAAGACTTCTTGTATTTTTGTGTCTCTTTACATCCCATGAGCAAGAGAATTTATACAAAGCTCCTAATGCTAATTAAGGAAATAGAATAAATCTATGCAATCAGTCCAACTATCAAATAAAATCAAATCTCCTAAATATGATCAAATCACCTGAAATGATGCTAATCAACAATCTTCTAGATAAATTAAATCTCCTGAAATCATGCTAATCAACAAAATATTATTTTCCAAGTAACATAGTTTTATATGTAAGAGCGCAATGCGCGATGTGTAGGTTAGGCGCATGTCATGGATAGTACAAGAGAGATAAACAATAAATATGATTGGCAAAAAAATATATTAATTGTTAAGGAAATCATTATGAATGAAGTTACTTTTTTCTTGCATTACATATATATTTTTTTACTTTTTTCTTTGTTGCGCCTTTTTTAACTAAAGCCCACACTTTAATTGTGCTTTGCGCGTAAAGCCTCGATAGATAGACATGAGCGCTAGTTTAAGCCTTTCACCTTTGACAACACTGACGGGCAGCAGATTGATGGTTGTATGCTACCAAAAGTCAATGATTTCTGGTTTGTTTTGGTATTCTCGTGTAGTGCCTTTCATGAAGGCATGCATTCTTACTGTTTAGGCTGTTTGGCATTTTCTAATGTGCATATTCTTGCAAGCTGGAGTGGAGTTCGAATAATATACCGTGAAACCTCTCTATAACAGTCTTATTTGTTCCGGATTTTTTTGGTTGTTATAGCGAAATGCTATTATAGGGAACATATATTATAACATAACATGAAAATCGGTTCCATAAAAAACTTGACTTTTATAGTGAATGGTTGTTATATGACGATGCTGTTATAGAGAGGTCTGACGGTACATTCTTTTGTTTTGACATCTTTTCCAATTATTACCTGATCAATACTCCGGCCAG
This sequence comes from Nicotiana tabacum, assembly GCF_000715075.1. Taxonomy (NCBI): domain Eukaryota; kingdom Viridiplantae; phylum Streptophyta; class Magnoliopsida; order Solanales; family Solanaceae; genus Nicotiana; species Nicotiana tabacum. Next base: position 73,530,378 of record NC_134091.1, on the reverse strand, counting down.
TAGTTATACCTACAATACTCTCTGATTATTGCAAATGATATTATGACAGATGATCCTCTTTGATTTCCTGCAATGCATGTTTTATATCTTGACTTTTAAGAATTTTGGTAGTAGTTTTTTATTGCATCAAGCCATCTTAGATAATCTGTATACTATAATAATCCGTGGTTTGTTCATGCCCAGTGGGGAAAGCGGAGCTGGCAAAACTGAAACAGCAAAGATAGCCATGCAATACTTGGCTGCCCTTGGAGGTGGTAGTGGAATAGAGGATGAGATTCTGAAAACGAATCCGATTTTAGAAGCCTTTGGTAATGCTAAAACTTTAAGAAATGACAACTCAAGTCGATTTGTAAGTGATTTTCTTGTAACTGACCTGGATTTGACTTAGTAATTATTTTTCAAGATTTCTTTTCCTAGCATTTAAGAAATTGTTTAATTTTTGACAGGGGAAACTTATTGAGATTCACTTTAGTGAGACTGGAAAAATATCAGGGGCTAATATTCAAACATGTAAGAACAGCATCCTGTATAAGTTCATTAAATGAAATTTTGACACGAAAGTAAAATCTAGTGGCTGACATATATTTGTACTTTTCCTTTGACTGCTGATGTGGTTTCTTGATCTTCACAGTTTTACTTGAAAAGGTACTTTTCCTTCCAATTGCCTTGATCGTCAGCAAAATTTATTTTATTTTTCTGTAATGCAAACTTAATTATAAGTTTTATGGAACAGTCCAGAGTGGTTCAATGCAGTGAGGGAGAAAGGTCATATCATATATTTTATCAGCTCTGCGCAGGAGCTCCAGGGGCTCTCAAAGGTAAGAATGATAAATCTGTAGGAGGGTGAGAATTTTATTGTTTGATCTGTCAATGCACCTGCTCTAGATGTTTTGCCTATAAGATGTGCTGTTCTCTGTTTGATCCCTATTTTTGGTTGGCACTTCCATGTTCTACAGTAACTGTCATAGAAACCGTTGACTACGTATGGATTATCTCCAAATATCTCAAGGAAAGATAGTTCACCTTAGCTGAATGCACCATACTATAGCTGGTATGTTGTATCTTGGTGGTGGTGGAGGTTGTAGGCATTATGGCGGGTTTGGTGGCTGATTTGGAATCAACAAACTTTCGACCAATTCAGTCAAATTCTGCATTGATTTCTTCGTTGCACTTTAATTTCTTCGTTGTCTCGTTCAAGGGCTGTAGTTCTTAATCTTTCAATCTGACGTTGTTCATCAATGAAGAGGATCCCGAGCTTGTTATTTTGTTGTCTGCCGGCATGATGAACAAGATAACAATTCAAGAATTCAGACCTGGACTGGTGCTCGGATACCAAATTGATGTACTTTCAAGGTTTTGCACCTCTCAAGCACAAAGAAGAGAGAAAATCAAAAGCGCGCTGCTAAAGTTTTTCACAAAACTAGCGAAAGCGTTCTTCAAAGTTCAAACTCACGTTAGAAGAATATAAGATGAAAAGAAACCTCACCCACACGTTCCTCAATCCCACAAGATTGCAAGAAGTGTTGAAGAAGCGAAGAAAGGAAACAAAAGAGTCAATTACGTTTTTGAAGCTAATGCTCAAAGAAACTAATCACCAATCTCTATTTTCAGTATATTGAGTCCTTTAAAATTTTTTACTTTCTACTGATGATGTCAGATTGATAATCTGTATTTCGGTTTCCCTGTCCTCCTTTCGGTCTTTTCCTGCAAAATCTGTATGTGCTTGAATAAGGATCGAAGTTTAGCACATGCTAATACTAATGCCAGCTTCATATCAATATATGAGAGGTTTTGGACGAGAATTGCATGTAGCAAAGCAATTATAGTACAACAAAAATGGAAGTTGGACTGAATGATAGTATGTGTTTGATTTATAGTTTTTGCTGATCGTTGCTTTGCTTAATATAACTTAAATATGAGTACTTTGATTTGGAATTACAAGTTATTACTATATTTGTCAGACACTTAGGTCTTTTTCCTTTTCTCTTTGTACCTCATCTGCAGAGAAATTAAATTTGAAGGATGTAAGTGAGTATAACTACCTGAGACAAAGCAATTGCTACTCAATTTCTGGGGTTGATGATGCCGAACAATTTCGTATTGTAATGGTAATATTCTTCTCGTCTTGCACTCAAGTTTGATCCTTATTCCACGAAAAAATAATTTCACCTTTTATCTTTAGGCTATTTGACTTTGGATCTTGTTTGTTTCTTAAAACTTGTGAAGCTAAATATGGTGTATTGTTTTAGGAAGCACTCGATGTTGTTCATATCAGCAAGGAGGATCAAGAGAGTGTTTTTTCGATGCTAGCTGCAGTGCTATGGCTTGGAAATATCTCTTTTACATCTGTGGACAATGAAAACCATGCTGAACCAGTTGTGGATGAAGGTAATATTGAAAGTGAAAAGATAATCACTTCAGCTAGTTGTGGCAGTAGTTTATTTCTCCTTTTTTTGATGATGTCTGTTAGGACTAGGTTGCAACCGATTTCCTTCTGTTGCTCTTTCTTACTCTCAGTTGGACACCTTCCTTTCTTCTCTTTGATTTATAAGACTTTGGTTGACTCAATTGAATTTTATAGTTAACTATGGGACATATAGGAGAAGTTCAATAATTTGATAAAGCAATGTCACATAACATGCTCTTTTGATGTAATGTAGCCATGTGATATTATACCAAATTTTAGACTTTACTTAAACACTTCAGAGTCCTAAAGAAAAGGCATTATTTACTACTGCCTTCCTCAACTTACATCAAACACTAGTTTTCAACTTCTATCTGGACAGCCAATTGCAGAGAATATCCAGTTCCAAGTTAGTAAAAAGAGGAGGGTTGCAGTAGGTTGAAAACTAGCTTAAAGAATATCAAATTATGACAAGTGAGGCTTGCTCAGTTGGTAAAGCACCTCCACCCACGACCGTTAGGTTCTGGGCTCGAGTCACGCTGGAGGGGAAGTGTGGAAATACTGTAGATCCTCCTAATTTGGGAGGGATTTAAAAAAATAAATAAAAATGGATATGGAGTATAGAGAGAGCTCAATGATTTACAATCTGGCGGGATCAATCCGGCTAGTTAAGAACATAGCACAATGAAAGAAAAATAAAGAATCTGTTCATTTGACCCAAAACCTTAAAGCTTTTGGTGGGATGGTCCATTACCTTTACAAACCTCACTGGGTGCCTTTTTACACCCGGTGTTGAACACTATATAACTCAACCTTCTACTTGTGGAATCGGTTCATGGGTTTGCACATGGATTTGAATGCTGACTCACGAGTATGAGAATGGCTTTCCAAATAGTTGGTTCTGATATCATGTGAAAGAAACTAAGTGTCCCTCCAAGAACACAATAAGTGGATTGGCACATTACCTGATTTTTGATGTGTTCTTTTATACCTATGTGGGACCTGTAACTTGACAAAAGGATTTGTCCAAGCGATGCCAATCAGTGACTTATTTAGTTGTTGTTAGACTTACATTAGGTCCGACATTTAGGAGTCTTTCTAGACTAATTAAAAGCTTTGTATGTAGGGTAGGCCTAACAGCTAGTGGCATAATTAGAGTAGAATGGCTAAAGAAGTTTCATGTAGCTCCAACTAATTTGAGATTAAGACGTTGATTTATATTGTATATCAAACTAAAGTATGTTAGGAGAATCTTCTTATTTTCTACAGTTAAAACTGACTAGTTTCCCAAGAAACTACATTGTTTTCATGCTTTGTTGTTGACTCTTTGATGTTATTATTTGATGTCTAATTCTGTAGGCCTAACAACCGTTTCAACTTTAATCGGGTGTGGTGTGGAAGAGCTAAAGCTAGCTTTATCAACTCGAAAAATGAGAGTAAGAAATGATGATATTGTCCAAAAGCTAACACTATCTCAGGTAATGATTTAGTATATGGCAATACTGAAAGCTTGTTAGTTATGTTTGACCAATGGACCATTTAAGAAGTCCTTGAAGAATAACTGATCGTTCTCTCTATTTGTTAGGCTACTGACACAAGAGATGCATTGGCAAAATCAATCTATTCTTGTCTATTTGACTGGCTCGTTGAACAAATAAATAAGTCACTTGCAGTTGGCAAACGTCGAACTGGAAGATCTATCAGCATTCTTGATATCTATGGTTTTGAATCATTCGAGGTATTGTGGTTTATAATGCTTTATTCATTCATGTTTCTTTTATTTTCTAATTATGCTGACCTTGATTTCCTTCCCAGAGGAATAGCTTTGAGCAGTTCTGCATTAATTATGCCAATGAGAGGTTGCAACAACACTTTAACCGTCACTTGTTCAAGTTGGAACAAGAGGTGATGATCCCTTTGCTTAATCCTATTAGAAACTGATGCATTGGTTGAATATATTTGCACCTGACTTTCAGGCTTTCTAGCTCTTGATACCTGTTAAATATAGTATCTTCACTTAGGTCATGTCTTTGTTTGTTTTCCTCCTCCTGCTCAATGATACTGATTGAATCTGTGCAACCATGGATAGAATGCAAAGGCTTTTGCTTCAGGGTAAAAAATGTGTAAGAACAACGGAGAACATGTAGCATCCCCGAACTCTCGGCCCAATTAGTGGAAAAAGAGAAGGTTCTGCGGTAGCTATAGCTTTGACTTAATGTCAAAACTACTAGATATTGCAGATTTCTTGAATTCTTTGATTTTGTTAGGTTTGTACATAAGACTTATAACTATGGATGCCATTTAAGCTTGTTGTTGGGAGAAAGGCGGGGGAAAGTGGAGTCGGGATGGGGTTCTGTTAGCTTTGGTTGGATAAGGTGGATTTCCTAACGTTTGCCATTATTATATGCTAGAGATATTTCCATTGCTCTGAACATAGTGTATTAGTAAATTTCTGTTCCTAATATATGCCTATTTTGACATGTGAGACTTCATATGGTGAGTTATTAGATAAAATAGTTTCATAAACTATACTTATTTTTATAGCCTGAGACCATGTAATACCAATTTAGAATCCAGTGCCATGTATGGTAAGCATTTATAACTATTTTCCAAACATCTAAATACTTTAGAATAAACATACTGCTTTCTAGTTCCACTTCTAAACAGGTGGTGACAACAGATTTCTTTTTTAATTAACATGATGCACATTTTCAACATCTTTTTAATAAATGTCCCAAGAGGAAATACGACATCAATATGACAGAGTGAATAGAAGTTAAGGTACGAATATAAGCCTGACTGAGCACGAATCAGCCTCCCAGAAGTCATACCAAGAAATCCTTTTTCTCTTCCACAATGGTGCTGCTTCCTAATTATTAAAATATCTGTCCGCTATTCTGTCCATTAAGAGGTGTTTCAGTAGCAGCTTTCTGTTAGTGGACAGAATGACAGATGGTAATTCACTTGGGCAAAGTTAAGCTAACTGAGTCTTGCAAAATGATGGGAAAGAAGCTTATTTTCAATTTTAAAAAGCACAATCTTTATTGATATTGGCTATGGAGTTGGAATCTTTTTCTTCATGGGTTTTTTTGATTTTGAATACCAAGTGTAGTAGACTTTACTCGCCTAGGTATCTTGAGTAGGTGAAAAGTGTGAAGGTGGTTTTGATTTCATCCATCTTACGTCTTTTATCTTTTTATCACTTTGCAGGAGGAAGCTTTAGTTCTATTGTTGTTTTGCATAATTAGAGATTGTGAATCTTAATTTTCTGAAGAAGGGTGTGAGAAAATAAGATTAGGGAAGAAATATAACAAAGACTTAATGAGTTGATGAAATCAAGTCTCACCTATTATAGGTGTTGGATACAAGACGTGATATTTGTCAAATGTTGGATGATATCTTACACAAGAACTTATTTCATCCTTTTTAATATGTAGACCTTTGTAAAAAATAAAATTTTTAACACACCTCTTTAAAATAAGAGTGGGTAAACCAAATTCATTTTATTTATTTTGAAAACATTCCGTAGACGAGGAGGAGAAGAGGACGAGTAAGGGGTGCTATAAGAAGGTTAAGAAGGAGGCGAAGTTAGCGGTTACAGCGGCTAAGACTGCAGCATTTGGTAGTTCCTACGAAGAACTTGGGGGCAAAGGCGGAGGACAAGAAGCTGTGCATGCTAGCCAAGGTGAGAGAAAAAGAAGGCCAATGACCTGGACCAAGTGAAGTGCATCAAAGACAAGGAACACAGAGTTTTGATGGAAGAGGTACATATTCGACGAAGATGCCAGACATACTTCCATAACTCTTGAACGAAGAGGGGGCAAGAACAATGTGCTGGGTGATTTGGAACGATGCGAGAGTCGTCAAGACTTTAGGTATTGTAGGTGTATAAAAATTAAGAAGGTCAAGGGGGTTATGCGTAAGATGAGCGGGGAAGAGCGATCGGGCAGATAAAATTCCGGTGGAATTTTGGAAGAACGCGGGCAGGGCAGGCTTGGAGTGGCCACTGGGCTGTTTAATGTCATTTTTAGGAAGAAGAAGATGCTCGAAGAATGGAGGTGGAGTACGATGATCCCTTTGTAGAAGAGCAAGGGTGATATCAAAAATTGCAACAACTATAGAGGTATTAAGCTGCTAAGTCATACTATAAAAGTCTGAGAGAGGGTGGTGGAGTTGAGGGTGAAGAGGAGTGTGTCTATTTCCAAGAACCAGTTCAGAATTCATGTCAGGGCATTCGTCTACGAAAGCCATTCACCTTGTTAGGAGAGCGGTGGAGCAGTACGGGGAGAGGAAGAGGGACTTACATATGGTGTTCATTGACTTAGAAAAGGCTTACGATAAAATCCCGAGGGAGGTCCTGTGGAGATGTTTGGAGGCTAGAGGTGTATCCGTTACATATATTAGGGCGATTAAGGGCTTTGTATAATGGAGCTAAGACCCATGTGAGAACAACGGTAGGAGACTCAGAACACTTACCATTTGTGATGGGGTTGGACGAGGGATTAGCTCTCAACGCGTTTTTATTTCCCCCGGTAATGGTAATAGTCGCACTGACGCGTCACATTCAAGGGGAGGTGCCATGATGCATGTTATTTGCAGATGACATTGTAATGATTGACGAGACGTGAGGCGGTGTTAACGGGAGGTTAGAGGTTTAGAGGCAGACCCTGGAGTCTAAAGGCTTTAGTATACATTACCTTCCCTCGAATCTCGCCGTATCTGTTTTCTGGGTCTTAGAAGTTGCTATCTTTATATTAGTCTCATGTTGCTCTTCTTCTTTGTTTTGGCTTTGACAATGTTACTTCCGGTCTACCATCTTATGCAATGTTCATGACCAAGCTTGCAGCATTTCGTCACCCTGTCTAAAAGAGATTTCAAAAAGAAGCCCAAGTTTTTTAATTCTTCCCACCTCATTTCCTTGGACCCTGACAATTTTGTAGTTTCTGTCGTGTAAATGGTAGGATGGACATAGCTGTAGTTTGATGCTGACTTGTTCTTTCTTTTTTTTTTTTTTCAAAATGAGTACTCAAAACGGTATCCCTATCATATTATTCCATTTCTAAATTTGATTTCTCTTCCTGAGGTGAGCAATCTCCTATCTTCCTGAACACCCTTTATCCGAATTCACTTTCTCTTTTGCATCATATGATATCCACCTTTGTTTTAGTACAGATACAAAAATGTTTTCTTCTCTCGTTTTCTACATTATTATATTTATCCCAAAAGAAGTTCTTACAAAGAATAATTAAAGCATTGCCATGTTCACCAGATACTAGTGAGAACAGTGATGCTGTTATGAATGAGAGAATTGATCTCAACCTCCTTTTTGAATCTCAGCATGACCCTTCAATTATTAAGTTGGTGGATATTTTCTTGTGAGTCTTCTCTTGGTATAATCACAATTGACTAGATTAGCAGAAGCAGGCCCTTTTAATGGTTTACAATAAGTTTGTAGGGAGAATGGCTGTGACTTATACTTTCTCCTGTTTGGTTTGGAATGTAATTTTGTGACAGAAAAATGTCATTATTGTTTGAAAAAAGGTATGGTCAATTTTATTATTGTTGTTGGTTACATTTATTTGTCTTACTACTATTTTAATGTACTAAACGATTATACAGTAAGTTTGCTCCAAACATTTTAATTTCACAGCATTTCTCAAATAGTAGTTATAATTATTGTAATTGTCACACCAACATGCTGACTTCAAGGGTTGATTTTGTACATTTGCCTCTACGTACTAAAGGCTTATTTAGCATGTTGCTTAAACATTTATAACAAAAATACTGTTTTGCCGATCCATTAGCTGCTTAAGAAGTTTTCAAGCTTATGGTGTTAAGCTAATAGCCTGTTTGGCCAAGCTTTTTTTGGGCCAAAAGTGCTTTTTTTCCAAAAATTGAGGTGTTTGGCCAAGCTTTTAGAAGGAAAAAAAATGCTTTTGAGGAGAAGCAGAAGCAGAAGCAGTTTTTGAGAAGTAGAAAAAAGTAGCTTATCTCCAAAAGCACTTTTCTGAGAAGCACTTTTGAGAAAAATACACTTAGAAGCAGTTTTTAAAAGCTTGGCCAAACACTAATTACTGCTCAAAAGTGCTTTTCAAATTAATTAGCCAATCACAAACTGGTGATACTTTTCAAAAAAGTACTTTTGAGAAAAACACTTTTCAAAATAAGCTGATTTTAGAAGCTTGGCCAAACAGGCTATAAATACTGTTTGATAATCTACTACAGAATTAGGTGGCAGCAGTTTTTACTCTAACATGCATGACCACTGCATTTGCCAATTAGGCAACTTAAAGGATGCTTCCAGGAGCTTTAGTTTGTTTTATTTGTATATTACCATATTTAACTCTTCATTAACAGCTGACTGTCTTTCCAGGAGTATATTCAAGATGGCATTGATTGGACAAAAGTTGATTTTGACGACAACCAAGATTGTCTAAATCTGTTTGAGAAGGTTTGTATGTGTAGTCTCTTAAATAAATCTAACTTAGTCCTAGCCATTTATATTGTTTTCTTTTACGTTTTCTTTAGTTAATTTTAGGAGTTTATGTATTCATGGCTCTCATAAAACAGATGTGGTCACATTCGTTAAAAGCATGTTTTTCCCTAAGTCTTGTTCTGGTATTACATTAGCCTGAAATATGTAGTAAGTGAATTATGCTGATAGAGGAACCAAATTGCCACAATGGAGGCCTTCCATGTCTAGTGTTTCTTGAAGTATATATCTGGTTTAGCATACTGAAACTTCTCTTTTCTCTTTTATGCAGAAACCACTGGGTTTGTTATCTCTGTTAGACGAGGAGTCCACCTTTCCTAATGGCACGGACATGTCATTTGCCAACAAACTCAAGCAGCATCTAAATTCTAATCTTTGTTTCAGAGGTGAACGAGGGAAGGCTTTTACAGTATGCCATTATGCAGGGGAGGTATGCTTGTTTATGACCTACTTGTTTTGTCCCATTTCACGCGCTATCTAATGTAGTGACGTGAATGGCTTGTTTATGCTGTTTCCTTATTTCTATCAGGGAAATGTAATAATTCCTTTGTTACCAGGTTACTTATGATACAACTGGATTTCTTGAGAAGAATCGTGATTTACTGCACTCCAATTCAATTCAGCTTCTATCTTCTTGCAAGTACCACCTTCCTCAAACGTTTGCATCAAATATGCTTGCTCAATCTGAAAAGCCTGTTGTTGGCCCATTGTACAAATCTGGTGGAGCAGACTCCCAAAAATTAAGCGTTTCCACCAAATTCAAGGTATTTTTACATATAGAAACTACTTTTTTATAACTAAAAGAAAAGATAAAACTTCCGTTCCCATTTCTTCTGAAAGTCAGGTTATTTGAAATCCAATAACATGCTGATATGGTCCAAATGCTACCATCAAAACAAAAAGAAAGGGGGATATGGAGAAATTGGTAGATGCTACAGACTTAATTGGATTAAGCTTTGGTATGGAAATGTACTAAGTGATCACTTTCAAATTCAGAGAAACCCTGGAATTAACAAAAATAGGCAATCCTGAGCCAAATCCTGTTTCTGAAAACTAATAAAGGTTCAAACAAAAGAAAAAGAATAGATGCAGACTTAATGGATTTTTCTAACGAATGGAGTTAAATGCGTTGGTAGAGGAATCTTATACATCGATCTTCAGAAAGAAAAAGGACCCTTTCTTAAGTTTTCCAGGGGGAGTCGTGTTATTTATAGCAAATTTGGCTTCCCCCAAAACTAGTTGATCAATTGTGTCAAATGCAGCTGGGAATTACGTTGACCTGTTTCCTGCTTATGACTCTGCATAGACCTTTGCTTTTAGGGCATATATGATAAGCTAAGAAGCAGAAAGTGGAAGAAGAAAAAAGAAAAAAGCGAGTGTAAAAGAATCATAAACGCAGTGTATTGTTGCTGTATAACCCTCTAGATTCCTTCCTATATATGGTCTACAAGTAAAATCACAGTCAAAATATAGTTAAGGCTATGCTAAGCATGCTTTATACATTCCGGTTAGTATTTAGATTAACAAATGTTTTTTGGTTGATTTATTGAAACTTAAGAGTAATATTCAGCCATCATATAATCTGGATAAACTTATTGGAGGAATGGTGGTTTAAATTTATGATATCACAAAAAATTATTCCTCGTTATAAAAAAAATGATATGACAAAAAATAATTATTGTTTGACTGTAGCAATTGACGTAGAATTTGTGGGGGGGGGGGGGGTTACATGGGCTGTCGTTAGGAGATTATCTGTCTTTGCTCCCTTGCGTAAGGGTGTTCATGATGTAGCGGGATTCAGCTTATGTGTGTGATACTTGATTCTCCTTTTGCTGTTAGGGACAATTATTCCAGCTAATGCAACGATTAGAGACCACGACTCCACATTTCGTACGTTGTATCAAGCCCAACAATTTTCAGTCTCCTGGAAAGTATGAGCAAGGACTTGTATTGCAGCAGTTACGATGTTGTGGTGTCTTAGAAGTAGTTCGAATATCAAGATCTGGGTTTCCTACCAGAATGTCCCATCAGAAGTTTGCTAGAAGGTAGGATGGAGTACTATCACTAATGCTTTTTTTTATGTTCATTTGTCGGTATGCTCGAGTTCTTACTCACTTCAATGGAATTCTGCATCAGATATGGATTCCTTTTATTCGACCATGTTGCATCGCTAGATCCACTCAGTGTCTCAGTTGCAATATTACATCAGTTCAATATTCTGCCTGATTTGTACCAAGTTGGCTTCACAAAGTTGTTCTTCCGAACTGGGCAGGTGAGAAAGACTATTATGACCACCAAATTTCTCCTTCTGCTCCCATTTTTTCCCTCTTTTCCCTCCTGCGTGTGCACTTCTGCTGGGCTTTTAATTGTCAATACAGTCAAATTTTATGTTGATCTATCAGCTGTGAATCTGGATTTAACGCTACTGCCAGCACGTGTCATTACCTCTGAGTATAATGTATTGTACAATTATGCCTCGTATACCCTGTTGAACTACCTTGCTCTCTCTTCTAGATTCCCCCAAATTTCAAAGTCCATTACCTCATTTCTTTTTCGTTCAATTTTATTTTGCATGGAGTTGTAGGAATTTTTCACTTGTGAGTTGTACAATCCCTAATTAAAGCTGTAGAGAAAGAAGAGAAGATAAGTATTTGGAACGATTAACGACTTGTATATAGATAGTGCATTGTAGATCACCGGAATCCAATGTCTGTTCTTTCTTTCTTCCAAAGGTAACTAAAGCATGGAATAGAACTAGCTTAAGGACGAAAGCATCTGGTGTTCTCATCATCCTCAACTTACACACGTATCCATGTGCTGCTTCTTTTGTTACAGCATTTGCTAGGTCTTTATGAATGTAAATATAAATAAAAAATATGCAAACTTGTGCTAACTTCCATTGGCGTTTCTGTTAAGTACTTGAGTTATCATGTTAGTAATTGAGTACTGGTGTTTCTGTCAAGTTTCTGACTTTACTCTCTAAATTAGATTCCCGAGAAAGATGACTGAAACAAATCATCTAAACTATGTAACTTTGATAATTGGATTACTATTAAATATCTTAGCTACTGCACAATTGCGTAAAGCAAGCTTTTGGAATTTTGTTCCTTTGCTCCCCCTTCCATTATAAACTTTTGCAATGCTAACATTTGCTTTCCAATCATCTACATCTTCTATTGAGATGTCCACTATAGACCATGCCAACAGAAATGGGTTGAGATAATGTTAAGATAATTATTTCCCCAAACTAAAGAGCATACTTTCATTTGTTCCATATATTAACTCCAAATGCATTGTTCTCTTATTACCTCTTTTCAGGTTGGGGTTCTTGAAGATACCAGAAATCGCACTCTCCATGGCATTTTACGTGTTCAAAGTTGTTTTAGAGGTCACCAAGCTCGCCGACATCTCAAACAATTGGGCAGAGGAATTGCTACACTTCAGTCATGTGGGTTTTCATTGAACTTTGAACTTTTCCTTCTCTGTTTTATCTGTTTTCATAGGGTTTATGACGCAACTCTATTCCTGCATGCTTTCTCTGTTCAGTTGTACGTGGTGAGAAAGCTAGAAAAGAATATGCAATCTTGCTACAGAGACACAGAGCAGCTGTGTGTATACAAAAGCAGATAAAATACAGGACCAAAAGGAAAACTTACAGAAATATTCATAATGCATCAATTGTGATACAATCTGGTAATTGCTAAAGCTCCAGTTCAATATTTTAGACATGAATAATCTGATTGTATTTTGCATGATTGGATAAATGACATATATTGGCTGTAAGATAGATTTGCACAAATAGCTGTAGTTTCAGGGCTTTGTAGTGTTTTAGACTCCTTTCTCGTATTTGTCAATGAGATAAATTTACTATATGGTTTTAACAATATTTTCACTTGCTCATCCAATAGATTAGACATGGTTTTATCTAGGTTGTTAAACTTAATATTGTAGTTTTCTACTTTTCTTTCACCTCATTGAATTTCTTCTCCAGTGATTCGTGGCTGGTTAGTCCGAAGATGCTCAGGAGACATTGGACTCTTACAATTTGGAGGCAGAAAGGTAATCATGGGTGGCTATAAATTTGGGATGACAACGTTTTGTGACATCTCTTTGTTTTGCACTATATTTCACTCACTGCTTATTCAAGTTTGTTAGTTAACTTTGGATTGGTTGACAAAAGCGTACCATTGATCTTAGTCAGCGATCGGTTCTCGTGCCCGTTTTCTTCTATTGGTTTCTTATCCTGATTAACTTCCTATAGGGTAATGAGTCAGAAGAGGTGCTTGTGAAATCTTCTTTCCTGGCAGAGTTACAACGTCGAGTTCTTAGAGCTGAAGCTGCTCTACGAGAAAAAGAAGAGGAGAATGACATACTTCACCAGAGACTGCAGCAGTATGAGAATCGTTGGTCAGAGTATGAGTTGAAAATGAAATCCATGGAAGAAATATGGCAGAAACAAATGAGATCGCTGCAGTCAAGTCTTTCCATTGCAAAAAGGAGCTTAACCCTTGATGATTCCAGGAGGAACTCTGATGCGTCTGTCAATCCAACCGATGAGAAAGAGTCTAGTTGGGAGACGGGAAGCAACCATAGGGCCCGAGAGAGCAATGGAGCAAGGCCAATGAGCGCAGGTCTTAGTGTCATAAGCCGATTAGCTGAGGAGTTTGAGCAGAGGAGTCAAGTATTTGGTGACGATGCTAAGTTCTTGGTGGAAGTAAAATCAGGTCAAGTTGAGGCTAACTTAAATCCGGATCGTGAGCTAAGGAGGTTGAAGCAGATGTTTGAAGCTTGGAAGAAAGATTACGGATCAAGATTGAGAGAAACAAAGGTGATTCTGAATAAACTCGGGAGTGATGAAGGAGCCAGCGACAAAATGAAAAAGAAATGGTGGGGAAGGAGGAATAGCACAAGGTTTAACTAATTTGCCTTCATAAAAATCTTATTTTGCGTCTCAAAGTTTTTGCTTTACATACGAGGCAGGTGTTGTGCAGGGAGCAAATTTGTATAGAAGTGAAATGGATGTTAGTATAATGTGAGACACGTATTATGTAATTTGGAAATACCCGCGTTTCCGTAAAGTTAATCATTGTTTATGATATTCATATTTGTGTTAAACAACTCATTCTATAGCAGCAAAGACAAGGAAGGTTAGAAATTTCATTTGGTATGGAAATGGAAATTTTTGGTTTTGCTAAGAAATAGATTATGGAAGCAGAAACTGATGTACAAATAAATTGGTACTGGGTAATTGCTTGAAATTAGAGGATGAAACGAGAGGGTGTAAATGCTTTCCCACCTTGATGCTTTCACATCGGGCCCGACTAATCTGGATTCTGATTGCAGTGCATAAGGCCTATTACAGGGTAGAGCGCTTTCATTCCATGATAACGCGTATATACGTATATTGATAGATAATTAGTGGCGGTTTTTAGTTTCATTCAGGATATTAAAAAGACTACAAAATTTTTGAAAAATTCTTATAATTTTTTCAAAAGGATAGTTCAAGGGTCAAAAAGTCATAATCAAACCGTAGTATTAAAATTTTGAATTTTACTTGACCATTACAATTCAGTTAAAACTTCTTTTCACTCACTTTTTACTGTATTCATATCAATGAGTTGTAGCTTTAGAAAATTAGATAAATATTATTCATTTGTTTTAATTTATATTGCACAATCTGTCTGAATAAGTAGGATTGTGATTATGGACATACTATAATATTTGAGTGGCCACAAAAATTTGTCATTGCGTAAAATGAAATGTTCATGTTGAATTATTTTCAAATTTGAAAAGTCATTATTAATTTTCTAAAGGTACTAAAACGAAAATAGTATCATTATTTTTGGAACGAATGAAATCTTGTACCACAAAAGTCCCTAGATGCTTTAGGATTTTTAAGAAAGTTTTTGGGAAACAACTATGCAAATTGTCGTTATTTTTGTGAGCTAATACTAACAAACAAGTAACACAAAAAGTATTTTTATCGTGACTCTTCAAAAATTTCTCAAATAACAATTGGAAATGCAGATGTTGCCCTTTGGCTCTAAAAAATTAATAAATGCCAATATAAAATGACTAAACTTGTTACTAATATATTTGCAGCAAATAACTTAATATATAAAAAATATAGGGAGTTGTCGTTTCTTGGAACAAATGCAAAAAGTAAATCTTAATATTAGCTCATTATAAATTTTTAAAAGTTTAAGTGTAATTATAATTTTATCTATTAAGTATTCTATTTTCAAAGAATAAAAAATTCAATCTGACTCTTAACATTGTGTTTTTGAATCTTTATATTCATTGACTCTTGCCAACAATTTTTTTCTCTTTTTTAATATTTGTAAATATTTTTATTTGTTCTAAAGGTTTCAAGTTGAGTAGGACCAAGACATAATACTTGGAGTGTAAGTTCAGTGGTGAGACTCAAGAAGGAGAATGAGAGGTGAGGCTAGACTCGCTGGTCATCTCTAAGAGAGGGAGTTTTAAGTACCTTGGGTCCATTATTCAGGTGGATGAGGAGATTGATGAAGATGTCACACATCGTATTGGGGCGGGATTGATGAAATGGAGACTCGCTTCCGGTGTTTTGTGTGACAAGAAGGTGCCACCGAAACTTAAAAGATAAGTTCTACAGAGTGGTAGTCAGATCAACGATGTTGTATGGGGTGGAGTGTGGGCCAGTCAAGATTGCTCATGTCCAGAAGATGAAGGTAGCAGAGGCGAGGATGTTGCAATGGATGCGCGGGCACACCAGGTTAGATAGGATCAGAAATGAGGTTATTCGCGACAAGGTGGGTGTGACCCCCTATTGAGGACAAGATGCGGGAAGCGCGGCTTAGGTGGTTTGGGCATGTGAGGATGAGGAGCACAGACGCCCCGGTGAGGAGGTGTGAGAGGTTGACATTGGAGGGACTACGGAGAGGTAGAGGTAGGCCAAAGAAGAGGTGAGGAGAGGTGATTAGGCAAGACATGACGCAACTTCAGCTGACCGAGGACATGACCCTTGATAGGAAGGTATGGAGGTCGAGGATTAGGGTAGTAGATGAGGTAGTCTAGAGTGTTCATAACAGTAGTATTGGCATGCAGTCTCGCTTTCTGTTGGCAGAAGGTTTTTATGACTAACCGTTGTTTTCTTTCATTGTTGAGCACCTTGCTATCTTATTATTTTTATTCTGCTTTTATATGATTTTTTGGTACTGTCCCTTCTTGTTTATATTTTCATTAATGTGGTGCTTATGCTTTCCTGAGCCGAGGGTCTATTGGAAACAACCCTCTCTATTCTCACTAGGTAGGGGTAAGGTTTACGTACACACTATCCTTCCCAGACCCCACGGTGTGGGATATTACTTAGTATGTTGTTGTTGTTGTATTTTTATTTGTTCTAATTATTTAGTATAATTTTAAAATATTATCTTATAAAAATCAATGAATAAAAAATTTCTTTTGAATGAAAATATAGTTTATTTTTTCGTCATGAAAAAAAATAGCTTGTTCTACATGATTGTGTTAAGTATTAAATATATAATTAAATAGAATGCTTTGTTCCAAAACAAACTGTGTTTTGGTTCGTTCTGGTCTTTTCTTACTTCTCAATTTGTTCATGTGTCTTTTATTCCTTCCCCTACTTTCTAACTAATTTCACTTATTTGTTGATTTCTTACTAATTCAACTGACAAAGGATTTAATAAATAAAATAGTTAATTTTAAAGTCCTAATATTAAAAAATTAACATGGAAGAGTTCAAATAAGGAAAGGATTTAGGTAAGTTGAAATTTTAATCGATTTTAAAATCTTAAATTTTAGGACTTTCTACATAATTCAGATAAGAAAGGATTTAATAATCAAAATTTTAGTTAACTTTGAACTCCTAAATTTTATATTACAATTTTATCTAATGTGAAGTCTATTTTATATACGCGTTGCGCGTGTACCTCATACTTATTTTGCGAATATGAGATAGACCAACAGTCCATACGGGACTAAGGGACTATGAAAATAGCGAAAGACCGGATTCAAAGACGCGGAAGATGGTAATAAACTTGACAAGTTATGAGATTTTAGTTGTACAGAGGCCGTAAGTTTTAGTATTGTTAAAGACGTAAAAATGGCATCCTTTTAAAAATATAAAAAAATAAAAAAATAATAATAATAAAAATAAATAAAAAGAAAAACGAGACAAGCTTCGCCAAAAAAATAAAAATGTACAGATTGCGGAGCCCTCTAAATGTATATATTAAATACTTAGATTCCGGGACGGGCCGTTTAGCAAATTTCACGGCCCTACCCAAAAATGATAACTAACTGTAGTTGGTATTTCGAATTTTTGCAGATGTTAGTCCTTTGCACGCAAAAAAGCTAGGAAATATACCTATTGAGATATTTAAACATTTATTTAAAAGAACATTCAAACTCATAATCTAGACAGAATACATGTTAGACAATATTCCTAATTTGATGAGCTCCATATTTCCATAAAAACTTAAAACTCATAGGAAAAAAAAGAAAAAAATCGAACAGAAAGATTAGGTACCACACCTCATAACTTGAAAACTATTACTCACTAAAATGTTTATGATGAAGAATACGAATAGTACGTACTAAAGTGATTCAATAATGAATACGGAGTATACTATATGAAATAAGGAGAATAGCGTACCTGAATCGATGAAAGTATCAAAATTATTGTTGGATATAATGATGATAACTGTCAATGTCTATTCCTTGACGAGCAATTTGAGTTGATATAACAATTAGTAGTGATTATAATTTTAAAAGCATAGTATTTATGTGTTTACCCTAAAATTTGAGTAACAATTAAACTTATATTGTGGTTTTAAGGATATGTGATTTAATCCGGTACCAATTGATAAACAACGAATTGAATAAATAAATTGGACAATGAAATGAATCAAACCGGTCTGCAAACAACATCTCGACCTCGATTTGAGATAGTCCCGAGGCTAGTTAATAAGAACAATAGAGGATGGAACAAACAACGATGAACAATAATGAACAAAGAAAATAACGTATATGTATATTCTTATCAGTGAATAATGAGTGCCCTTTACAAGTGAATGAGATCCCTCTTTATATAATAGAGAAATCCTAAATAAGGTACAATTCTAATAACGGAAGTAGATCCCATGATTGGCACTAACAACCGCTTTGTTTTGATCTGTTTCGGGATTTTCGCTGTGATCTTCGACCGGTTACTGATATCTCGCCATTTCGATATTACGCCTTACTCGACGTCAGTCATGCTTGATATCGATTGTTGCTGGCCTCAATCTCATAGAACACTTCGATCTCTAGGCTCGATGTTCTATCTTCGAGCTCGAGCCCGATCTATTGTGAGGTTACCCTCAGGGCAACTCCCCTGCCAATGAAATCGGGTATGCCCGATTTCGACCGTATACAGATAGTCCCCTCGTTTTTTGGAGTGTAATGAGAAGAAATGAATTTTGAGACTTCGATTTAATACCTCGATCAATTATGACGTCAACATCGTGACGTAAGCGACAGACGCGATTGGCGTCGTATCTGCACAGTTCCCAAGGTCATTAATTAACGCCAGTTGATGGTCGGCCACCAGTGCTTTCAAACCATCAAAGTGGCTATTATAAATAGGCCGCCTTCATAATCTTCTAAAACTTTACTTTCAAACTTCTTCTAATCTTCAAAAGCTCTTCTATTCTCTTCAAGTTCATCAACTTTGCCGGTTTCCGTTTGCCAATCTCTTATTAAAACACAAATTCCGCCTTTTTCTTCCTTAATCCTCATATAGCAATGGCAAAAATATCAAAGACCGTTCCTCAAGAGCAAAAGGCCTCCTCATCGCGGCCGGCCGGTGACAAAACACTGGTGGAGCCACGTATCAAAGAGTGCATCCCCGGGCCATGTGAACTTACTTCCGACTTTAAAGTCGAAAAACCCTCTTCGGTTCCTAGCCGATGCGAGCCCATGTCTAGATACATCTGTTCGATATCCGAAGGTGATCTCGAGCAAGTGAAAAAGACAGCCACTGGGAGAATAAAGAGGTGGTGATTTCTACCCCCGAGGAGGACATCACCACTCATGTGAAAGGGTTCTTGAGTGTGTATACTTACCCTTTTACACCGGGTTCCATCGATCCTGTCATAATCGACTTCTGTCGCCAATACCGGGTAACTCTAGGTCAGATCTACCCCTCTTTTTGGCGCATTGTCATTTTTCTCAGATTCTTCTCGAGCAAGGTCGAGGGTATGTCTTTCACCCTCGATCATCTCATTAGGCTATACAACCTCCGTCTTTATCGGGGTGGACTGATAAAGCTTCAGCGTCGGGCCACGATGTGCTGTTCTCGAGTATACACGAGGACAATGACCGAGGGTGGATGGACCGGTTTGTCCGAGTCAGGGCCTCCTACTTAATCCCCACCGAGAAGATGTCATTCCTGAAGAATGGAACATGAAGCGTAAATAGAACCACACCGATAACGTTTGATTACTTGTTATGTTTCCTTTACCTCTTCTCATCTATATTCTTCTTTATGGTGCAGCTTCCCCCTGATTTTCTGGTGCAGTCCCGGACCTTGCAGGTTGGATTTGACAACTGGTTTCAATCTCTTCGTATGCTGAGCGCTCGTGGCACGATTTGGCCAAGGGCCGATGGGAGGCCAAAAATTATGGTAAGTTCCCCTATCCGTGTTTGATGCTTTTCTGTGAAATACTTCTTTTTAACTTGATTTCTTCCCAAAGTTACCTACATATTTTCCTAGGAAAATATTTTTCGCAGGTAAAATATTTTAAATTTAGGAATTTTAATATTTTTCATGAAAATCCGTAGGTATTATCTGCAAATTAAATCCCCTGTTAAAATCCCCATGTAATTAACAATTTTCTTGTAGTGTTTTAATATAGTGTGTGTATATATAGATAAAGATTTGTCACGTGGAATTATCTGACGCTTCCAAACCATTAGTTCAATAATTCAATTTAATAAATAAATGAGAAAAATGAAACTCAAGGAAAGATGGTAAGGAACAAAAAAGACATGTTGCTAAAATTTTCTCGACTTGTACATGTATAAGTCGACTGATCCTACCCTCATTTACGAGGAATTAAACAACGATGCCTGCTCCTTAGATAAAGATCTGTGACGGTACTCTCTCTGAAAGAATAATTTTTTAACCCTATTTTGCTCCATTGACGTTCTCACATATACTTCTTCAAGTAACGGTCCATTGAAGTGTTTATTTTGGACTCCTATTTTTATTTGTATTTTGCTTACTCAAGCATTTGATTAATTTTCACATCATTTCGTGCATTTTAATTATTTTGCAGTGTTAGTTCCTGATGTATGGCTATAATTCCATAGTTTTGTACATTATGTGCCTTGCATTTTATATGCTTTAATGATAAATTACACTTTATTTGTGCATAATGAAGTCTATTTTATGTGTAGGTGAATTGGAGATGAAAGTAGAGCAAAATGGATACTTAAACGTTGAAAGTGTACTCGAGAACAGTGAAAAGGAGAGACCTGGCGAGGCCAGCCAAAGGCCAGGCTGGACCAGGCTTTAGCCTGGCGAGGCCAGCCTTAGGCCAGGCTGGACCAGGCTTTAGCTTGGCGAGGCCAGCCAAATTCCAGGCGTTAGGCTGGCGACGCCAAGCCTGAGGCCAAGTCCAATCCGAGTTTTGAAGACTTAATTCATTTCGGGTTTGACTAAGACTCGGCCCACACGTTTAAGGTTTCTTCTACACATATAAATAGACCTAAGAATACCACTTGGAAGGAGGTTTTTCAGCAGCCACGTTTTTGGGCAGCTAGAGGCAAGGAGAGCTGGTGGAATCACCTCTTGGGAGTTAGAATCATCTATTTCTATATCTTTTCATCTTTACTCTGTATTTTAATTATGCAAAATATTTGGGATATTGTTACTATGAGTATAAGTAGCTAACTTTCTAATCTAGGGTTTTGATGAAACCTATTGAAGGATAATTTTCTTATTACGTTAATATAGATTTGCCGTAGTATTTTCTCTATTTGTTCAACTATATTATTCTTGTGGTTGATTGAAGGGCTCTCAATTAGCTGTGCCTATTTAGTATGTATTACTCGGGAGAGAGTGCATATTTAGGTAGTTGTTGAACAACATCACTCCTAAATGTATATGAGGGATCAATACGGAGGTTTAAAGTTGGGATTAGGGATAATGAAACCTTGGTGCGATCTGAGTGAGCTGTACTTAATGCCAGCTAGCGTAATTCGGGAGAATATGTCTAGTAAATTATGGTAATTACTCGGGAGAGAGTTACGACAGTTAGAGTGCTCATGGTCGATAGAGAAGACTTAGGCAAATTTGTAGAAAACGTAGCGAAAAAGATTCCGACAATAGGAAAAATCACAACTCTAGACCTCCATAGTCTCATATAGAATTTCATCCATGTTAGTTGATAATTTTACCGCTTTATAATATTTGCTAGTTATTTAGTAAAAATAAAAATTAAATTTTTATAACTAGAAAATTACTTGAACTTGTGTTTCTTTGCAATGTTGAACAGCTGTAGCTAAGCCTTAGTTCTCTGTGGGATTCGACTCCGGACTTGTAAACCGGATTATATTTGCAATGACCGCTTAGTCCTTTTTATAAGGCATAGTTGGGCGTGATCAAATTTTGGCGCCGTTGCCGGAGAACTAACGGTATAGATGTAGGTGTACATATTGCTAGGTTGCAAGTTTGAACTTTTTTTTTCTTGTATTTGAATTTTTTTTATTTTTGTTTTACTTGTTGATTTTAGAAACATGGCATCTTGGAATTATGACAGTTTTGATGTTGGTAATTCTACTATTGATCCTCCTTATGCATATTGTGGAGGAAACCACCCATGGCAAAATTATCAAAATATTCCTAAGAGCGAGTTATGTGCACCAACTCAATCTTATGTGTGGAATGTGTGTGATATGTGTGGAAAGTGGTCAAGATGGTCACTTTCATAGTTTTGCTTACATATCTTATCCTCCCCCAACCCCTTACTTTGATGGTTCTACATTTTCATGTGAAGTGAATAAGAACAAAGAATCTTGAGAAGCTGACCTGAAGGAGATCAAAGATATGTTAAATGGCCTCATGGAATAATATGATGAGAAATTACTGCAGATACAAAGGTAAGAGACAACTATTCACAACTTGGAGGTTCAAGCTAATAAACTAATTGAACCTTGTAAAGTGCAACAAGCTTACATTGTGGATAGTAGCCAAGAAGAGCATGAATGGGCTGCAGAAATTGCCATTATAATGGAGGAGTTGAGAGTAGAATTTGACCAAACGAACCAACTAGAATTTGATGATGCCGATGTTGTAGAAGAGATACTAGAGTCAAGCAAGGACATTGAAGATACATATTTAGTTGACTCTAGTCTCATTAGTGTTGAGGATGTAGACAGTCCCAATGTTCATGTAGTTGAACACATTGGTCCACACTCCAAGCATTTTTTTCACATTGTGTTTGGATGATGATATAGAAATAGAGTCATCCGAGCCACTTGAGGAGTCAAGGAATGAGGAACAAGGCACCTACATTCTGAAATGCTTCTTGCCAGAAAGTCTGGAATACACATCTCATCTAAAGGCCAAGAAGTGCAGAATACTACATTGTTTTATTGGGCCAGTCAGATTTATTCAACCACCCCAGGAGCATGATCATAGAGCAGAATCAAAACTTGGGGTCCAATTCATATGTTCAAAGTGGAGGCAGAAAGTGATTCGTGTTGTGCCGCGACATTAAATCAAGCGCTTGTTGGGAGGAAACCCAGCTTTACTGCTTTATTTTATTTTTTATTTTTTATTTTTGTAGTGTTGATTTTTGCTTTTCTAGGAGCATAGAAAGCAAAGCTATTGGAAGGATGCAACAGCAAACCAGATGGTTGAAACTAAGAATGAGGTACCTGCACGAAGGACCAAACATGGGAGAAGTCTGAGTACCCCATGAGTTACTAGTGCTTCGGCCTTTGGCCTTCCAGGGAGTCTCTTTTACCCTCTTATTAGTTATGGTGTGCATTGGGGACAATGCACAATTTTAAGTGTGGGGTGAGGAGATTGTCTAGGTGACTTTCTATGCTATTTTAATTATGTTAGTTTAATTAATTTTTTTTTTTAGAGAACAAAAATAGAAAAGATTGGACTTTTCCTGACGATGGATCTATTAGACAATTTTCTTGAGGGATTTAAGTCAAAAGAAAAAAGACAAAAAGATTTTCTTTTGTTGGGTAGTGTAGCAATTCTCCCTTGGTTTTTCTTTGTACCGCGGTTCTTTTTCAAGGGTTTTGTTTGAACCGGGTGTAGTTAGTTTTATTTGTTTTTAGGAATAGGATCCATTGGGCCATGAATTGAATTGAAGCAATATCTCTTAGCTTTGTTATGCCTTGAGAATAGTTAGTACTATGGTTGTGATGCTTAGGCTCGGGTTTTGACTCTTGCATAAGTACCTTAAATCGTAAATTCCTAATTTTCTTAACTGTTTTTGACTGGAATGTCGCGATGAAACCAATCCTGAGTGAGTTATGTGCCATGTATGTGTGAGGTTTTGTATGTATTCTATACATTGCATTTGATATCTAGAACTTGCCCCGTGTGTTTGCAAAGCAAAATAGTAGTATTATTCAGTCTAGGAAGTGAGATAGACGTTTCTTTGTTAAGCCAGATATATAAAGTTTACCCACCTAAATGTTATGTACCGTAGTTAACCTCGTTGAGCCTATAATATTATTTCTTTGGTAACAACATTACAAGTCGTACCCCTTTGTTTTAATCGATCATATATTTGAACCTTTTCACCTTTCATGGGCACTTGAATTGTTATGAACTTTGTAAAAGTTAAAGTGTGGGGTGGTTGGTTCGGCTTTGGTGTGGAACTAATAAAATAAGGAGAAAGGTGTACTGTTTTGAAAAAGTAAGAGCCACTTGAATTGAAAAAGAAAGAAACAAAAAATTAGTTGTATTGCTGTGAAAAATATCCCTTGATAGTGGTGACTCTTGATGTAATTGTTCTTAAAGAAATATGGAGTTAATATATATTGAGGTGAAGGTGGAGTTGTGGTTTGACATAAGTATGGGATGTGTGTTAAAGTATATGTATTAAAGTGTTTAAGGGAGGTGTAGTCACTCATATCCAAATGTATCCTACCCGACCCGCAGCCTACATTACAACCAATGAAAGTCCTACTTGATCTTAGACTGAATGAACTCGATTAGTAGAGTATTACACTACAGGCAAGCCTATGGTGCATCTTTTGTAGCATATGAATGTTATTTCTGAGAGCAAGTGAATTCTTCCTATATTGAGTTCCTACGGTCTTAAAATTCATTGTGTGTGGAACTAATCTCTTTGATTGGGTGAGGGCACATGATTCATAAAGAAAAGGTAATGTTATTGACATCCATGTCAGAGTAAGTAAGTGAATTGTGAATAAGGTATGGTATTTGTGAGTCGAATCTTGAGGCGAGGATGTCACACTTGTGTGCTTAAACTATTTTAAAAATTCTTGGTATAATGAGTTAGGAGAATTGCTTAAAAAGGCCGTATCAATAAGTGTAGTTTGATTGCTCGAGGACAAGCAATGTTTAAGTGTTCGGTACATGATGTGTGGCTATAATTCTATAGTTTCGTACATCATGTGCCTTGCATTTTACATGCTTTAATGATAAATTATACTTTATTTGTGCATAATGGAGTCTATTTTATGTGTAGGTGAATTGGAGATGAAAGTAGAGCAAAATGGATACTTAAACGTTGAAAGTGTGCTCGAGAACAGTGAAAAGGAGAGACCTGGCGAGGCCAGCCAAAGGCCAGGCTGGACCAGGCTTTAGCCTGGCGAGGCCAGCCTAAGGCCAGGCTGGACCAGGCTTTAGCCTGGCGAGGCCAGCCAAATTCCAGGCGGTCCAGGCTTTAGCCTGGCGAGGCCAGCCTAAGGCCAGGCTGGTCCAGGCTTTAGCCTGGCGAGGCCAGCCTAAGGCCAGGCTGAACCAGGCTTTAGTCTGGCAAATGTGCTCGAGAACAGTGAAAAGGAGAGACCTGGCGAGGCCAGCCAAAGGCCAGGCTGGACCAGGCTTTAGCCTGGCGAGGCCAGCCTAAGGCCAGGCTGGACCAGGCTTTAGCCTGGCGAGGCCAGCCTAAGGCCAGGCTAGTCTAGGCTTTAGCCTGGCGAGGCCAACCTAAGGCCAGGCTGAACCAGGCTTTAGTCTGGCGAATGTGCTCGAGAACAGTGAAAAGGAGAGACCTGGCGAGGCCAGCCAAAGGCCAGGCTGGTCCAGGCTTCAGCCTGGCGAGGCCAGCCTAAGGCCAGGCTGGTCTAGGCTTTAGCCTGGCGAGGCCAGCCTAAGGCCAGGCTGAACCAGGCTTTAGTCTGGCGAGGCCAGCCAAATTCCAGGCATTAGGCTGGCGACGCCAGGCCTGAGGCCAAGTCCAATCCGAGTTTTGAAGACTTAATTCGTTCCGGGTTTGACTAAGACTCGGCCCACATGTTTATGATTTCTTCTACACATATAAATAGACTTAAAAACACCACTTGGAAGAGGTTTTTTTCAGCAGCCACGTTTTTGGGCAGCTAGAGGCAAGGAGAGCTGGTGGAATTACCTCTTGGGAGTTAGAATCATCTATTTCTATATCTTTTCATCTTTACTCTGTATTTTTATTATGCAAAATATTTGGGATATATTTACTGAGTATGAGTAGCTAACTTACTAATCTAGGGTTTTGATGAAACCTATTGAAGGATGATTTTCTTGTTACGTTAATATAGATTTGCCATAGTATTTTCTCTATTTGTTCAACTATATTATTCTTGTGGTTGATTGAAGGGCTCTCAATTAGCTGTGCCTATTTAGTATGTATTACTCGGGAGAGAGTGCATATTTAGGTAGTTGTTGAACAACATCACTCCTAAATGTATATGAGGGATCAATACGGAGGTTTAAAGTTGGGATTAGGGATAATGAAACCTTGGTGCGATCTGAGTGAGCTGTACTTAATGCCAGCTAGCGTAATTCGGGAGAATATGTCTAGTAAATTATGGTAATTACTCGGGAGAGAGTTACGACAGTTAGAGTGCTCATGGTCGATAGAGAAGACTTAGGCAAATTTGTAGAAAACGTAGCGGAAAAGATTCCGACAATAGGGAAAATCACTACTCTAGACCTCCATAGTCTTGTATAGAATTTGATCCATGTTAGTTTATAATTTTACCGCTTTATAATATTTGCTAGTTAATTAGTAAATATAAAAATCAAATCTTTATAACTAGAAAATTACTTGAACTTGTGTTTCTTTGCAATATCGAACAACTGTAGCTAAACCTTAGTTCTCTGTGGGATTCGACTCCGGACTTGTAAACCGGATTATATTTACAACGACCGCTTAGTCCTTTTTATAAGGAATAGTTGGGCATGATCAGTTCCACAAGTACACGCAAGTATACATGACCGCCAAGTAGGGGTGGCAAAACTAACCCAAACTCATTTGACCCGCCCAACCCGTCCAAATTTTGATGGATTTGGGCTAGAAGGATTTTGAAAATGGGTTGTTTTGGGCTAGCCCAAGTTAACCTATAAAAAATCGTCAGCCCAAATGGACCCACGATGATGCCCAGCCTTGACCCATAAAAATACTCAATCTTAGAGTTCTACCCTAACCCATGTACTGAAAAATATTTTCTAATTTTTTCATATTTGGTTGGTTTAAATGTTTGAAAAATATTTTTTTTATGAATTTGTTTTTCTCCAATTGGAGAAAAATATTTTTCGTATCAAGAGAAGGGAAAATATTTTTTAAAATTCTTTTTCAACCTTCCCTATCTCCACTAACCCCTAACCCCCACCCAACCCCTACCCCACCCCCATTCTCACCTCATCCCTAACTCTCACCCACGCACCACCCAACCCCACCCCTACCACCGACCCACCCACCCTAAATATATGAAAATATTATTTAGAGTACTTTATTTTCATGATGTAGAAAAAGTATTTTCTTTTATTTCAACAAAATGAGTATTTTTTTTCATGGCATAGAAAAAATATTTTCTTTTATTTCAACAAAATAAGTACTTTCTAAATTCACTTTGAGGAAAGAAATCATTTGGCATGAATTGACATTCATTCCAAAACATAAGATCATTTTTATATATGTTTGTTTAAAAGTTGAGAATATTGCAAAAAATTAGGTCTATTTGGGCGGGTTGGGTTACAACCCATTGTTTAGCCCATCTTGACCCAACCCATCTTAACCCAAGTGAACTTTGGGTAGAGTTGGGCAATGACCCATTTAATGAGTCAGCCCATCTTGAAAAGCCCAAATACAACCCAAACAGTCCATTTGCCACCCCTACCGTCAAGTAATAAAAAGACTCAAAAGTAGGATGTCGAACCCACAGAGACTTAGAGTAATTGTTAACTAAGCTATCCAAATCAGTTGACTGTCTAAGGTAATCAAAAGTATTGATTTCTCCTACTAATCACAAAAATTAAATAAGTAAATAGTAACTAACACGAACGCAAGAATTTATGGTTGGATTTAAATCATAGGAGATGAAGATTCCAAGGTTGTGGTCGGTTTGTTAATCCTATTGAATTCGTAACTACGCCTGTTAATAAAATTATCTATGGTTGCTAGTTGATTCGGATCGTTTATATAAATAACATGTTCCCACAGTACTATCCGTCTATCCACAATATATCAACCCTATATTCCTATGGTATTAAATCTATCATGAACGAACATAATATATACGACATTAAACTAAGCAAGATTGTTACGTATATTTCTATCATAACCGTAAAATTCTTTCCCGATCTACGAGTTCAGAATCAAGCTCTCTCTAATTCTACTCTAATCTAAATACACCTTTCCCAAGAATAGCATAGATAGTAAATAGAACTTAATCGATGATTAAATAATTAATTAATTATACACAAAATTAGAGAAACAACTAAAGATGATAACTCGAATTAACAGTAATGCAATTAATAGACGTCAATATTCATGACAACCACAATCCTAGAGAATAGAGTGCTTAGCCACTTATAATTATAGTAACAATCATACAAGTGTTTTGCATGAATAAATTACGAAGAAAAGATAAAGGAATGAAGAACACTATGATTTTCTCCTCCCAAGTTGCTTCACACGGTGTTCTCGCCTCCAAATAATGCCAACCACTTTAAAATAGGTTTAGGAATCCTTTTTTACTTGTTAGGGACGTGTAGGACCGGAATAGCCTTCTCCAAGTCGCAATAGAAAAGTTCTCGAACTTGCCGTTTTTGTTGGTGCACATATCCCATTCGGAACAGTTCCGTTCCAATTCAAATATTAAAGCAAGTAATCACATAAACAAAAATTATTAAGCAATAGGCACTAAATAAACAAATGAGTGAAGAAATTGAGAGAAGGCGTCACTAACAAGCTATTCAATTTATCTAAGACATCAATTTTCATAACTAGTTGTTTAGGACTGATTGTCGATGAACAATCAATAGAACCAAAAAATTCAAAAAACAAATAAAGGAACCACTAATGAAGGACTCTAAGAATTAAAGCAGTCAAGAGAAGGCTCTGATACCATGTCAATTTTGCTGAATGTCTCTCAACTTGAGAGTTCTGCCATTAAATAGATTGAATTCTGATTTTACATCCCTAAAGTTATGCTATTTTTATACATATCTCTATTCTTAACTGTAAATCCCTGAATATATGTTATTCATTATCCTTCAATATCTTCTATCTTTAACTATGGAAAGCTATTTACACAAATCTACATTATAATGCTATGTACAACTATTTTGATATCCCTAAAATTAAGTAATGATCTATCCATCATGCTAATAGAGGATCCCACTTGTGGTGACAGTGTGAAAATATTTCCAGGACGAGTTGTGTTCACCATCTCAATCCTGTACTATTTGTGGCAGCTATTAGAATAATTGTCCTAAGTGTTATTATCATACTCTGATCCCTTCTTATGATAATTCTAATAATGATTGTGAGTTTTACATGAGTAACAAATTGGATAATATGGAACATGATGTTCACATTCTGGATATGCACATGCAATTATTAGAGGAATATGGAGGTCTCCATGAGAAAATTACAAATGAGATGAGATACTTTACAGAAGGAAGAGCTCAACTCAGACAAGAGATCGACCAATTTATTCACTACTTGGAGGCTTAATTAAGTGCAAAGTTTGACGCGTCTAACGCCCAACAAATTAGCTATGAGTTGTGTGAAGTTGAAAAGAGCTTATAAGCCAAATTGATGAGCTAAAAGTGGAGCGCCAACTATTCGACTATATTTTTGTTGTTGATGCCAATGTTAGGAAGAGTGTACTAAAGTCATGTGGAAAAGTAGATAATATTGTATTTGAGGACTCTAGTGTGTGTATCTATGAGGGTGTAAAGAGCAAGGCAATTCTGAGTTGGGATGCATTGGTCTCATTTCGTACATTTTTCAATATTGTATTTGGATGATGACATGAAAATGGAGTCCTCAAAGCCTTTGGAGGAGCTAACGGACAAGGAACAAGATGCTTATATTCTTGAATTTGTCGTTCCAGAGAAATAGAATTATTTACCTCATTTGAAGGTCAAGAAGTACAGAATACTACATTAGTTACTTAGCCCAATTAGATTGTACAGCCACCCGTGGAGCATAGTCGAAAGCTTAAAGCCAAATTAGGGGTTCAATTCATCAGTTCAAGTTGGAGGCAAAATATTTAGTATGATATAATGCAAAGCCATAGGAAATGAGTAAAAGCAATCTAGATGGTTGAAGCTAAGGGTAGGGTACACGTACAAAGGACCAGGCCTAGGAGAAGTTTGAGTACCGCCTGAGCTGCTAATGCTCCGGCCTACGGCCAGCCATGGAGTTCCTTCTTTCCACCCTCTTGTTTGATTGTTTTGTATGGGCATTAGGAACACTGCATCTTTTAAGTGGGCTGGGGGACTCTCGTCAGATTATAGTAGTATAGTAGTAATATTAGCTTCTTGTTTTTGATTTATAGTTAGTTTTGGATGTTAGCTTGCTTTAATAATTAGTAGTATACTAATATAGACTTGTAATAGAAGTTTGGATACCTAAATTTGAATTAAAAAAATTAAAAAATATTATGGTCTTTTCCTAATGATGGATCTTTTGGACAACTTTCTTGAGGGATTAAGGTCCAATAAGAAACCCAAAAAATCTTTTTATATTTAGTTAGTCGTAAGTAGATAATATTCTCCTTTGATTTTTCTTTCAGCATCGGTTCTTTTCCAAGGGATGTATCTTGAACCGGGTATTTTTATTTTTAGAATAAAGTTGAAGGAAGAAGATTTGATTGCTCCTAGGTGCTTCTTATTTAGTTAGTATTACATATTTTTTTCCATGGCATCTTTGAACAAAAACGGTGGAATGGTAAGCATTCTTGTTTTGTGATCCTTGTTCATATTGTAGAGGATGTCAATTTTGCTGAATGTCTCTCAACTTGAGAGTTTTGCCATTAAATAGAATGAATTCTGATTTTACATCGCTAAAGATTTGCTATTTCTATACCTAAATATATGCTATTCTAAACTGTAAATCCCTGAATATATGCTATTCATTATCCTTCAATATCTTCTCTCTCTAACTATGGAAAGCTATTTACACAAATCTGTATTACAATGTTATTTACAACTATTCTGATATCCCTAAATTAAGTAATAATTTGTCCATCATGCTAACATCCCCCCTCAATTTGATGCTGGTGAATCAAGAAACATCAATTTGCTTACTAGAAACTGATAATATTGTCGTGTCATGGATTTTGTGAACACATCAGCTATTTGAAGATCACTGAACACATGTGGAAGAGTAATGACTCCTTTATCTACAACTTCCCGGAGAGAATGACAGTCTACTTCGATGTGTTTGGTCCTTTCATGATAAACCTGATTGATAGCAATCTAAATGGCACTTGTATTGTCAGCATGAAAAGAAGTAGGATTTGATTGAGGAAATCCAATCTTTGCAAGTAAACCACGAATCCAAACAATCTCGGAGCAAGTAATATACATGGCTCGATGTTCAGATTCAATTGAAGATTTGGAAACACGATCTTGCTTCTTGCTCTTCTAAGAGATCAAAAAGAATCTCCAAGAAACATGCACCAACCTATGATGGAGCGGCGAGTATCAGGACATCCAGCCCAATCAGAATCACTAAAAGTAATAAGTCAAATAGGAGAACCACTAGGAAAGAATAATCCATGAGTGAAGTTCCTAAGAGATATCGAATGATGCGACGAACAACTACCAAATGTAGATGACATGAAGCCTGCATGAATTGACTGACTTGTTGAACTGCAAAAGAAATATCAGGTCGGTTAATAGCAAGATAATTAGGCTCCCATCTAATTGCTGAAACAAAGTTGGATAAGTAAGAAGATCTCCTTCCTCGCGATGATACTTTACATTCAATTCCAATGGAGTATCTATAGAGGAAGATTCTTGAAGACCAGCCAAAGCAATCAAATCTTGAGTTTATTTGTGCTGGCTAAGGAACACACCTAAAGAATCATGATGAACTTCTAATCCCAAGAAGTATGTAAGAGTACCAAGATCTTTCATATGAAAAGAATCCTTAAGCTACTGCTGGAGGCTAGTGATTAACAAAGAATCACTGCATGTGATAATAATATTATCTACATATACCTAAAGAAGAACACAACCAGTAGATGTTCTCCGAAGAAACAAAGATGAGTCATATTTGCTCCGCTCAAAAGAGAAATGAAGCAAAGTGGTCCTAAACTTGTCAAACCAAGCTCTGGGAGATTGTTTTAATCCATACAAAAACCGTTTCAACTTGCATACATCTTATGTAAGTGATGAGAACAAAACTAGGTGGAGGCTTCATATAACTATCTTCTTTGAGATCACTATGGAGAAAAGCATTTTTAACATCTATTTGATGAAGAGGTCAACTTTGTGAAGTAGCAATAGCAATAATAGTTCACATCATAGTCATTTTTTCTACTAGTGTAAAAGTCTCCTCATAATCCACACCATACCCCTGTTTGTTACCAAGGACAATCAATCGAGCTTTGTACCGATCAAGAGTTCTATCGGAATGAAGTTTAATTGAGTAGACTCATTTACATCTAATTGGGTAGACATTTGAAGGACAAGGAATAATGTATCATGTGTTATTTTCTTTAAGAGTCAAAATTCTCCCTTCATCGCTTTCTACCAGCATTCAATCTTGGAGGCTTGTGAGTAACATGTTGGAACAGAGATGATGGATAAAGTAGATAAAAAATCACACCAATTAGGAGTCTGAAAATCTCATATATCACCGAGTAGACTAAAGAGAAAAAGGCCTTGAAGAAATCTCATATTCCAGTTGAGAAGCAGTCTCAGGTGGCGGATCAGTTTCGGAATGGGGTAAAGTTGGTCGGCGTCATCGTTCATACACAAATCCAAGTTTGAACCGATTATAAGAAGTTGACAAATCTTCAAAAGTAGGGAGACTAGGAGAAACAAAAGATGGACTTAACATGAGTAGGAAAGAAATATTGATTCTCAAAGAAAATAACATTTCTAGAAACTCGAAATTTATTAGAACTTGGATCATAAAAAATAAAACCTTTATG
This sequence comes from Nicotiana tabacum, assembly GCF_000715075.1. Taxonomy (NCBI): domain Eukaryota; kingdom Viridiplantae; phylum Streptophyta; class Magnoliopsida; order Solanales; family Solanaceae; genus Nicotiana; species Nicotiana tabacum. The sequence goes on along the minus strand of NC_134091.1, from coordinate 73,497,844 downwards.
TGAAGTACTATAACCTATAAAAGCATATTTAGTAGACTGAATAGAAAGTTTATTGCGTTGATAAGGAGGTAGCTTGTAGAAAATAAACACAATCAAATGTATGAAAATTATGATAGCTAGAATTTTGGTGATAAAGACGATAATATGGAGAGTCAAGATTTAACACTTGAGATTGTCACGATCCGGAATTCCCACCGTCGGGACCGTGATGGCGTCTAACATTCCACTTGCTAGGCAAGCCGACATTACAGAATTATTAAGCCAATCCTTATTCAATTCAGTAAATAACAGCAAATAAGCAAAAATGAATACATCGAGTGCGGAATAATATAAAAACTTCATTAATTACTACCACCCGAATCTGGAGTCACAATTCATGAACTTCTAGGATTTACTATAAGTAAAAGTCTGAAAGAAATACAATTGTTTGAACGAAAGAAATAGTAAAAAAAACTAAAAAGATAGACGGGGACTTCGAGGTATGCGAACGCCAACAGATCTACCTTGAGTCTCCGATGTACCAGTCCGAGTTGTTACGCCTCTCGATCAGCTGGGACCAATACCAAAATCTGCACAGGAAGTGCAGAGTGCAGTATCAGTACAACCGACCCCATATACTGGTAAGTGTCAAGCCTAACCTTGACGAAATAGTGACGAGGCTATGGCAAGACACCTACATAATAAACCTGTGCAATTTAACAGTATATGTACAAATAACAACAAGGAAAAACTTGACAGGTAATATCGGGAGGGGGAACATGCTGAGGGGAATACGAGATAGAGAACTACAGCAGAATGGTAACTTGAACAGCCAATATACTGTGAACCAATAAGAACAAGTAAATACAGTAAAGGAAAAATGCACGACATCACCCTTTGTGCTTTTACTCTCAACCTTACCATAAAATCAATAGAAATGGCACGACATCACCGTTTGTGCATTAACTCTCATAACATAGCACGACATCACCCTTCGTGCATTAACACTCACAATATGGTGCGACATCATCCTTCGTGCATTAACACTCTCCCTTACCATAATGCAATGAACAAATAACAACAGGGAGATAGAATAACAAGTACAAGCTTTTCTTCAATATTTTGTTCCACAATATCAACCTCAAATTCGGAATCAATACTCAATTATCACCAGAAGATCCGTAAACATGATAAGAACGATCAATTTAACAATATTAGTCTAAACACTGATAACATGAACAATGGAATCTATAATTGCAAGAAACCAAGCCCCACCCGCATGCTTCAACCCGAATACAATGCATAAGTACTCGTCACCTCACATATACGTTGTTCCCCAACATTTAAGCATGTCGCAAATAGACAAACAAGTTCTATTCCCTCAAGTCTAGGTTAACCATGACACTTACCTCGCTCCAAAGGCCACTCAATGCTCAATTACCGTTTTTCCTCTAGAATCCACCTCCAAACCACTCGTATCTATATACAAACGACTCAATAATATCAAATATTGCTAAATAAATCAATTACAATGCATAAATTTATATTCCCCAAAATTTCCCCCAAAAAGTCAAAAATTGACCCCGGGCCCGCTTGGTCAAAACCCGAGGTTCGTACCAAAATCCATTCATCCATTCACTCCGAGCCCGATTATGTAATTTGTTTTGAAATCCGACCTCAATTCGAGATCTGAATTCCAAATATACAATAATCCCTAATTCTATCCAAATCCCCAATTTCCACCATGAAAATCCTAGAGTTTAGGTTGAAAACTCATGAAATGTAGTGGGTAATTGAAAGAAAGTAGGTTAGAATCACTTACCAACAAATTGGGGAAGGAAATCTTTTAGGAAAATCACCTCTAGGTCTTCTAGTTTTGAAATTTTGAAATTTTGAAGGAATGGATAAAATCCCGTAATTGGGACTGTTTTAACACTGGGCGTCAGTGTTCATCGTGCTCGTATGAACACTGACGCGTTCGCGAAGAGCAGTGCCTGTTAGGCTTACGCGATTGCGAGAGGCTACACGCGTTCGCGAAGGTTTAGCCCCCCTGACCTCCGTGTTAGCAAGACAAGACCCGCGTTCGCGTAGTGTAACCTCAAGTCTCCTATCCAGCCTAGCTAACGCTACGCATTCGCGTGTGATGGGGAGCAACCCCCCTATTGCTCCGCGTTCGCGACCATTGTCTCGCATTTGCGTAGTGTAAAATCCTCCTCCAACCCGGATCCCCTTCGCGATCGCGAGAATGGCTTCGCAATCGCGAAGCACAACACACCAGAAAATCAGCTGCAGCAAACATGCAAACAAGTCCTAAAACATCATACAAACTCTCTCGCGCGATCAAAACACCAAAATAACGCCTAGAACTATGAATCGGACACCAAATCAAATGAAAGTTTCAAGAAAACTTTAAAACTTCTATTTTCACAACCGAACGTCCGAATCACGTCAAATCAACTCCGTTTCTCACCAAATTCGACAGACAAGTCATACATATTATAGTGGACATATATCATACTCCGAAACCAAAATACGGACCCGGTATCAATAAATCCAAACATCAATTGATCCTTAAAAACCATAAAACTTTCAAACTTTTAATTTTTCAACAAAAATCAATAACTCGAGCTAGGGACCTCCGAATTCGATTCCGAGCATACGCCCAGGTCCCAAATTACGATACGGACCCACCGGGATCGTTAAAACATGAATCCGGGTCTGTTTGCCCAAAAGGTTTACCAAAGTCAACTCAAATAGGTTTCAAAGCAAAATTTCATATTTTCCACAGTTTTTAACATAAATGTTTTTCGAAAACACACCTGGACTGCGCACGCAAATTGAGGAGTGTAAACATGAGATTTTTAAGGCTTCAGATCACAGAATTAGGTTTTAAAACATAAGATGACCTATCGAGTCATCACATTCTCCACCTCTAAAACAATTGTTCATCCTCGAACGGACATAGAAAAGTACCTGGGCTGGTGAAAAGGTGGGGATATCTACTCCGCATGTTTGACTCGGACTCCCAAGTAGCTGCCTCGACGGGCGGACCTCTCCACTGCACTCGGATTGAAGGATAACTCTTCGACTTCAACTGACAAACCTGCCGGGCTAGAATAGCCACCGGCTCTTCCTCGTAAGTCAAATCCTTGTCCAATTGGACAGAGCTGAAATCTAACACATGGGACGGATCGTCGTGATTCTTCCAGAGCATGGACACGTGGAACACTGGATGAACTGCTGATAACCCCGGTGGCAACGCAAGCCTGTAAGCCACCTCTCCCACTCTCTCCAAATTCTCAAAAGATCCGATATACCTAGGGCTCAACTTACCCTTCTTTCCGAACCTCATTACACCCTTCATGGGTGATACCCGAAGCAACACTCTCTCTCCGACCATGAATGCAACATCACGAACTCTACGGTCAGCATAACTCTTCTGCCTGGACTGAGCTGTGCAACGTCGATCTAGAATAATCTTGACCTTATCTAAGGCATCCTGTACTAGATCTGTACCCAAAAATCGAGCCTCCCCCGGCTCAAACCACCCAACTGGCGACCGACACCGCCTACCATATAATGCCTCATAGGGAGCCATCTGAATGATCGACTGGTACCTGTTATTGTAGGTGAACTCTGCTAGGGACAAGAACTGATCCCACGATTCTACGAAGTCTATAACACATGCGCGGAGCATATCCTCAAAGATCTGAATAGTGCGCTCGGACTGTCCATCCGTATGAGGATGAAATGCTGTGTTCAACTTAACCCGCGTGCCCAAATCATGCTATACTGCCCTCCAGAAGTGCGAGGTGAACTTCATACCTCGATTAGAAATGATAGACACGGGCACACCGTGAAGACGGATGATCTCGCGGATGTAAATATTTGCCAACCGCTCCGAAGAATAGGTAACTGCTACAGGAATGAAATGCGATGACTTAGTCAGCCTGTCCATTGTGACCCAAACAGCATCGAACTTCCTCTGAGTCCATGGTTGTCCAACAACGAAATCCATAGTGATACGCTCCCACTTCCACTCAGGAATCTCTATCTTCTAAAGCAAACCACCAGGTCTCTAATGCTCATACTTTACTTGCTGACAATTTAGACACCGAGCTACATAAGCAACTATATCCTTCTTCATCCTCCTCCACCAATAACATTGCCGCAAGTCCTGATACATCTTGGCGGTGCCCGGATGAATAGAATACCGGGAACTGTGGGCCTCCTCAAGAATCAACTCACGAAGTCCATCCACATTAGGCACACAAACACGACCCTGCATCCTCAAAACTCCGTCATCTCCAACAGTAACTTGTTTGGCACCACCATGCCGCACTGTGTCCTTAAGGACCAACAAATGAGGGTCGTCATATTGCCGATCTCTAATACGCTCAAACAAGGAAGACCGAGCGACTGTACAAGCTAGAACACGACTGGGCTCTGAAAATATCCAAACTCACAAACTGGTTAGCCAAAGTTTGAACATCTGATGCAAACGGCCTCTCACCGATTGGAATGAACGCAAGGCTGCCCATACTCGCTGCCTTTCTACTCAATGCGTTGGCCACCACATTGGCCTTTTCAAGATGATACAAGATGGTGATATCATAGTCTTTCAATATCTCTAACCACCTCCTCTGCCTCAAATTGAGATCCTCTTGTTTAAACAGGTACTGCAAACTCCGATGACACGTGAATACCTCACATGACACGCCGTAAAGATAATTCCTCCAAATCTTCGGCGCATGAACAATGGCTGCCAACTCTAAGTCATGGATAGGGTAATTTTTCTCATGAACCTTCAACTGCTGCGACGCATACGCGATCACCCTACCCTCCTGCATCAATACCGCATCGAGCCGGCGTTGTAGTCAAAGCAGTCTTGAGCTTCTGAAAGCTTGCCTCACACTCGTCTGACCATCTGAACGGGGCATCCTTCTGGGTCAACCTAGTTGATCACGCCTAACTATGCCTTATACAAAGGACTAAGCGGCTGTTGCAAATATAATTCGGTTTACAAGTCCGGAGTCGAATCCCACAGGGAACTAAGGCTTAGCTACAACTGTTCAATATTGCAAAGAAACACAAGTTCAAATAATTTTCTAGTTATAAAGATTTAATTTTTATTTCTACTAATTAACTAGGAAATATTACAAAGCAGTAAAATTATCAACTAACATGGATGAAATTATAGACAAGACTAAGGAGGTCTAGAGTTATGATTTCCCCAATTGTAGGAATCCTTTCCGCTACGTTTCCTATAAATTTGCCTAAGTCTTCTCTATCGACCATGAGCACTCTAACTGTCGTAACTCTCTCCCGAGTAATTACCAAAATTTACTAGACATATTCTCCTGAATTACGCTAGCTGGCATTAAGTACAGCTCACTCAGATCGCACCAAGGTTTCGTTATCCCTAATCCTATCTTTAAACCTCCGTATTGATCCCTCATATACGTTTAGGAGTGATGTTGTTCAACAACTACCTAAATATGCACTCTCTCCCGAGTAATACATACTAAATAGGCACAGCTAATTGAGGGCCCTTCAATCAACCACAAGAATAATATAGTTGAACAAATAGAGAAAATACTACGGCAAATCTATATTAACATAACAAGAAAATCATCTTTCAATAGGTTTCATCAAAACCCTAGATTAGGAAGTTAGCTACTCATACTCATAGTAACAATATCCCAAATATTTTGCATAATTAAAATAGAGAGTAAAGATGAAAAGATGTAGAAATAATGATTCTAACTCCAAGGTGTGATTCCACCAGCTCTTCATGCCTCTAGCTACCCACAAAACCTTTGGCTGCTGAAAAACCCCCTTCCAAGTGGTGTTTTTAGGTCTATTTATATGTGTAGAAGAAACCCTAAATGTGTGGGCCGCGTCTTAGTCAAACCCGGAACAAATTAAGTCTTCAAAGCTCGGATTGGACTTGGCCTCAGGCCTGGCGTCGCGAGCCTAACGCCTGGAATTTGGTTGGCCTCGTCAGGCTAAAGCCTGGTCCAGCCTGGCCTTAAGCTGGCCTCACCAGGCTAAAGCCTGGTCCAGCCCGGCCTTTGGCTGGCCTTGCCAGGTCTCTCCTTTTCACTGTTCTCGAGCACACTTTTAACGTTTAATTATCCATTTTGCTCTACTTTCATCTCCAATTCACCTACACATAAAATAGACTCCATTATGCACAAATAAAGTATAATTTATCATTAAAGCATGTAAAATGCAAGTCACATAATGTACGAAACTATGGAATTATATCCACACATCAATACTCCACACTTAAACATTGCTCGTCCTCGAGCAATCAAACTACACTTATTGATACGGCCTTTTTAAGCAATTCTCCTAACTCATTACACCAAGAATTTTTAAAATAGTTTAAGCACACAAGTGTGACATCCTCGCCTCAAGATTCGACTCACAAATACCATGCCTTATTCACAATTCACTTACTTACTCTGACATGGATGTCAACAACATTACCTTTTCTTTATGAATCATGTGCCCTCACCCAATCAAAAAGATTAGTTCCACACACAATGAATTTTAAGACCGTAGGAACTCAATATAGGAAGAATTCACTCGCTCTCAGAAATAACATTCATATGCTACAAAATATGCACCATAGGCTTGCCCGTAGTGTAATACTCTACTAATCGAGTTCATTCAGTCTAAGATCAAGTAGGACTTTCATTGGTTGTAATGTAGGCTGCAGGTCGGGTAGGATACATTTGGATATGAGTGACTACACCTTCCTTATGCACTTTAATATATATACTTTAACACACATCCCATACTTATCTCAAACCATAACTCCATCTTCACCTCAATATATATTAACTCCATATTTCTTTAAGCACAATTACATCAAGAGTCACCACTATCAAGGGATATTTTTCACAGCAATACAACTAATTTTTCGTTTCTTTCTTTTTCAATTCAAGTGGCTCTTACTTTTTCAAAACAGTGCACCTTTCTCCTTATTTCATTAGTTCCACACCAAAGCCGAACCAACCACCCCAACTTTAACTTTTACAAAGTTCATAACAATTCAAGTGCCCATAAGAGGTGAAAAGGTTCAAATATATGGTCGATTAAAATAAAGGGGTATGACTTGTAATGTGGTTACCAAAGAAACAATATTATAGGCTCAACGGGGTTAACTACGGTACATAACATTTAGGTGGGTAAACTTTATATATCTGGCTTAACAAAGAAACACCTATATCACTTCCTAGACTGAATAATACTACTACTTCTCTTTGCAAACACACGGGGCAAGTTCTAGACATCAAATGCAATGCATAGAATACATACAAAACCTCACATATACATAGCATATAACTCACTCAAGATTGGTTTCATCGCGACATTCCAGTCAAAATAGTTAAGCAAATTAGGAATCTACGATTTAAGGTACTTATGCGAGAGTCAAAACCCGAGCCTAAGCATCACAACCATAGTACTAACTATTCTCAAGGCATAACAAAGCTAAGAAATATTGCTTCAATTCAATTCATGGCACAATGGTTCCTATTCCTAAAAACAAATAAAACTAACTACACCCGATTCAAACAAAACTCTTGGAAAAGAACCGCGGTACAAAGAAAAACCAAGGGGGAATTGCTACACTACCTAACAAAAGAAAAACTTTTTGTCTTTTTCCTTTTGACTTAAATCCCTCAAGAAAATTATCTAATAGATCTATCGTCAGGAAAAGTCCAATCTTTTCTATTTCTGTTCTATAAAAAATAATTCAATTAAACTAACATAATTAAAATAGCATAGAAAGTCACCTAGACAATCTCCTCACCCCACACTTAAAATTGTGTATTGTCCCCAATGCACACCATAACTAATAAGAGGGTAAAAGAGACTCCCTGGAAGGCCAAAGGCCGAAGCACTAGCAACTCATAGGGTACTCAGACTTCTCCCATGCTTGGTCCTTCGTGCAGGTACCTCATTCTTAGTTCCAACCATCTGGTTTGCTGTTGCATCCTTTCAATAGCTTTGCTTTCCATGCTCCTAGAAAAGCAAAAATTGACACTACAAAAATAAAAAATAAAATAAAGCAGTAAAGCTGGGTTTCCTCCCAACAAGCGCTTGATTTAATGTCGCGGCACAACACGAATCACTTTCTGCCTCCACTTTGAACATATGAATTGGACCCCAAGTTTTGATTCTGCTCTATGATCATGCTCCTGGGGTGGTTGAATAAATCTGACTGGCCCAATAAAACAATGTAGTATTCTGCACTTCTTGGCCTTTAGATGAGATGTGTATTCCAGACTTTCTGGCAAGAAGCATTTCAGAATGTAGGCGCCTTATTCCTCATTCCTTGACTCCTCAAGTGGCTCGGATGACTCTATTTCTATATCATCATCCAAACACAATGTGAAAAAAATGCTTGGAGTGTGGACCAATGTGTTCAACTACATGAACATTGGGACTGTCTACATCCTCAACACTAATGACACTAGAGTCAACTAAATATGTATCTTCAATGTCCTTGCTTGACTCTAGTATCTCTTCTACAACATCGGCATCATCAAATTCTAGTTGGTTCATTTGGTCAAATTCTACTCTCAACTCCTCCATTATAATGGCAATTTCTGCAGCCCATTCATGCTCTTCTTGGCTACTATCCACAATGTAAGCTTGTTGCTCTTTACAAGGTTCAATTAGTTTATTAGCTTGAACCTCCAAGTTGTGAATAGTTGTCTCTTGCCTTTGTATCTGCAGTAATTTCTCATCATATTGTTCCATGAGGCCATTTAACATATCTTTGATCTCCTTCAGGTCAGCTTCCCAAGATTCTTTGTTCTTATTCACTTCACATGAAAATGTAGAACCATCAAAGTAAGGGGTTGGGGGAGGATAAGATATGTAAGCACAACTATGAAAGTGACCATCTTGACCACTTTCCACACATATCACACGCATTCCACACATAAGATTGAGTTGGTGCACATAACTCGCTCTTAGGAATATTTTGATAATTTTGCCATGGGTGGTTTCCTCCACAATATGCATAAGGAGGATCAATAGTAGAATTACCAACATCAAAACTGTTATAATTCCAAGATGTCATGTTTCTAAAATCAACAAGTAAAACAAAAATAAAAAAATCAAATACAAGAAAACAAATTAAAAGTTCAAACTTGCAACCTAGCAGTATGTACACCTACAACTATAAGTGTTTCTTTATCAACCTAGCAATGTATTTCTTTGCAATATAAATACCTACAACTAAACCATTAGTTCCCCGACAACGGCGCCAAACCAAAATTTGATCACGCCCAAATATGCCTTATAAAAAGGACTAAGCGGTCGTTGCAAATATAATCCGGTTTACAAGTCCGGAGTCGAATCCCACAGAGAACTAAGGCTTAGCTACAACTGTTCAATATTGCAAAGAAACACAAGTTAAAATAATTTTCTAGTTATAAAGATTTGATTTTTATTTCTACTAATTAACTAGCAAATATTACAAAGCAGTAAAATTATCAACTAACATGGATGAAATTATAGACAAGACTAAGGAGGTCCAGAGTTATGATTTCCCCAATTGTCGGAATCCTTTCCGCTACATTTTCTATAAATTTGCCTAAGTCTTCTCTATCGACCATGAGTACTCTAACTGTCGTAACTCTCTCTCGAGTAATTACCATAATTTATTAGACATATTCTCCCGAATTATGCTAGCTGGCATTAAGTACAGCTCACTCAGATCGCACCAAGTTTCGTTATCCCTAATCCCACCTTTAAACCTCTGTATTGATTCCTCATATACGTTTAGGAGTGATGTTGTTCAATAACTACCTAAATATGCACTCTCTCCAGAGTAATACATACTAAATAGGCACAGCTAATTGAGGGCCCTTCATACTCATAGTAACAAGAAATACTACGGCAAATCTATATTAACGTAACAAGAAAATCATCCTTCAATAGGTTTCATCAAAACCCTAGATTAGGAAGTTAGCTACTCATACTCATAGTAACAATATCCCAAATATTTTGCATAATTAAAATAGAGAGTAAAGATGAAAAGATGTATAAATAATGATTCTAACTCCAAGGGGTGATTCCACCAGCTCTTCTTGCCTCTAGCTGCCCACAAAACCTTTGGCTGCTGAAAAAACCCCTTCCAAGTGGTGTTTTTAAGTCTATTTATATGTGTAGAAGAAACCCTAAATGTGTGGGCTGAGTCTTAGTCAAACCCGGAATGAATTAAGTCTTCAAAACTCGGATTAGACTTGGCCTCAGGCCTGGCGTCGCCAGCCTAACGCCTGGAATTTGGGTGGCCTCGCCAGGCTAAAGCCTGGTCCAGCCTGGCCTTAGGCTGGCCTCACCAGGCTAAAGCTTGGTCCAGCCTAGCCTTTGGCTGGCCTCGCCAGATCTCTCCTTTTCACTGTTCTCGAGCACACTTTCAACGTTTAAGTATCCATTTTGCTCTACTTTTATCTCCAATTCACCTACACATAAAATAGACTCCATTATGCACAAATAAAGTGTAATTTATCATTAAAGCATGTAAAATGCAAGGCACATAATGTACAAAACTATGGAATTATAGCCACACATCACTAGTCAATGGGGCTGCTATAGATGAAAACCCCTCCATAAATCGACGGTAATAGCCCGCCAAACCCAAGAAACTCCTGATCTCCGTACCTGAAGTGGGTCTAGGCCAGTTCTGAACTGCCTCAATCTTCTTAGGATCCACCTGAATGCCTTCTGTCGATACAACGTGCCCCAAGAAAGCGACTGAGCTCAACCAAAACTCGCATTTTGAAAACTTAGCATATAATTGGTTGTCTCTTAGAGTCTGAATCACAATCCCAAGATGCTGCTCATGCTCCTCTCGACTACAGGAGTAGATCAAGATATCATCAATAAACACAATCACAAAGGAGTCAAAATAAGGCTTGAACACTCGGTTCATCAAATCCATGAATGCTGCTGGGGCATTTGTCAACCCAAAGGACATCACTAGAAACTCATAATGCCCGTAATGAGTCTGAAAAGCTATCTTAGGGACATTGGATGCCCTAATCCTCAACTGATTGTAGCCAGATCTCAAATCAATCTTCAAAAACACCTTGGCACCCTGAAGTTGATCAAATAAGTCATCAATCCCCGGCAATAGATACTTGTTCTTGATGGTGACTTTGTTCAACTACCGATAATCTATACACATCCTCATCGGTTCATCTTTCTTCTTCACAAACAACACAGGTGCACACCAGGGCGAGACAATAGGTCTAATGAAGCCCTTATCAAGCAAATCTTACAACTGTTCTTTCAATTATTTCAACTCTGGCGGGGCCATGCAGTATGGCGGAATAGAGATGGGCTGAGTGCCCGGAGCTAAGTCAATACAGAAATCAATATCCCTGTCGGGTGGCATCCCCGGCAGGTCTGCAGGAAACACCTTTGGAAACTCACGAACAACTGGCACTGAATCCATGGAAGGAACCTCCGCACTAGAATTGCGGACATAAGCCAAATAAGCTAGACACCCCTTCTCGACTATACGCCGAGACTTCACATAAGAGATAACCCTGCTGGTAGAATGTCCAGGAGTCCCCCTCTACTCTAATCGAGGCAACCCCGGCAAGGCTAAGGTCACCGTTTTAGCGTGACAGTCTAATATAGCGTGATAAGGTGACATCCAATCCATACCCAAGATAACATCAAAATCGACCATATCGAGAAGTAGAAGATCTACACTAGTCTCAAGACTCCCAATGGTGACCACACACGAACGATAAACATGATCTACAACAATAACATCTCCCACAAGTGTGGACACATACATAGGAGCACTCAAAGAATCACGAGGCACAACCAAATATGAAGCAAAATAGGATGACACGTTGGAATAAGTAGTACCCGGATCAAATAGAAATAAAGCATCTTTACTGCAAACTAAAACAGTACCTGTGATAACAGCGTCAGATGACTCAGCCTAAGGCCTGGCTAGAAAAGCATAACATTGGGGTTGGGCCCCGTCACTCTAAACTACATCTCTAGGACTGGCCCTAGCTTTCTGGCCTCCACCTTTAGCGGCCTGACCTCCAATTCTCATGGCCTGACCTCTACCTCTAGCTGTTTGACCCCTACCTCTAGTTGGATGAGCGAGCGGTGAAGCACCTGGTGCCGGGACCATGGCGCGAGAACCCTGATGCTGTGAGCTGCCCGATGCTCGAGGGCAAAATCTAGCAATGTGCCTCGGATCACCACAAGTATAACAGGACCTCGGCTGCTATGACTGCTGACCCTGAAACTGACCATGTCGACCTGAGTAACCACCCTGAAAACTCTGGAGTGGAGATGCACTAATAGGAGCTAGTGATGCACTATAGGCTAGCTGGTCGGAATAAGGCACATGAGGGCCACGACCACCTGAGGCACCGTGGGATGCCTGGAGTGCTGAATGAAACGGCTTGGGAGGATGGCCTCTACCAAAAGTACCCCTTCCTCCAAATGAGGCACCGCTGAACCCCCCAAAATGACGTGGTCTCTTGTCAGACCCCTGACCTCCCTAGCAAGAACCATATCGACTCGCCTGGCGACATTGGCAGCCGCCTGAAAAGAAATATCACTCCCAGTCTCCTTAGCCATCTGCAATCTAATAGGCTGAGCAAGTCCGTCAATAAACCTTCCCACCCTCTCTCTCTCGGTAGGAAGCAGAAGAAGAGCATGATGGGCCAATTCCACAAAACGGGTCTCATACTGATAAACAGTCATACTGCCCTGCTGGAGATGCTCGAACTGACGACGATGTTCCTCTCTCAATGTGATAGGGAGAAACTTCTCTAGAAAGAGCTGAGAGAACTGGTCCCAAGTAAGAGTAGGCGATCCAGCCGGTCTGGTCAACAAATAATCTCTCTACCATTTCTGGGCGGAACCAGTCATCTGAAATGCAGCAAAATCGACGCCATTAGTCTCCACTATACCCATGTTCCGTAGCACCTCATGACAGCTGTCAAAATACTCCTGGTAAACCTGTCCAATCTCCATAAAGCCTCAGAAGACATAACTAACCCATCGCCGGCCTGTGCCGCAACAACCGGCTAAACTACTCCAACTGGATGAGCTGCTGGAGTCTGATACTGGGGAGCCATCTGCTCCAAAGTGTGGGTAGCAGGAGTCTGTGCTCCTCCTTCAGCCTGAGAGACGGTTGGTGCCATGGGGAATGCGCCAGTCTAGGCCACACTCTCCATAAGGCCCACCAAACGGACCAAAGTATCCTGAAGCACTGGGGTGGCAATAAACCCCTCCGGGACCTGAGTTGGCCCGACAGGAACGGTCTGGGCCGGAACCTCCTCATCAAACTCTACCTAAGGCTCCACTGCTGGTGCTGCTGCTCGAGCTCTGGGCTGAGCTCTTCCCCTGCCTCGGCCTCTGGCACGACCTTGGCCTCGACCTCTTCCCCTCGTAGGAGCTGCCACTGGAGGCTCTGGCTGCTGCTCAGCTGAAGATGTGGTATATGTTCTCACCATCTGCGGAAGGACAAGAATAGAAGAGTTCAATCAGCAATGATAGAATAAAATCGCACGACAGAGAAGAATAGAATGAAATAGTTCCTAAACTTCATAGCCTCTGGAAGATAAGCACAGATGTCTCCGTACCGATCCTCCAGACTCTACTAAGCCTGCTCGTGAATTGTGAGACCTAGGCAACCTAGTGCTCTGATACTAACTTGTCACGACCCGAAATTCCCACCGTCGGGACCGTGATGGTGCCTAACATTCCACTTGCTAGGCAAGCAGACGTTAGAGAATTATTAAGCCAATCCTTATTCAATTCAGTAATAATAGCAAATAAGCTAAAATGAAATACAGCGAGTGCGGAATAATATAAAAACTTTATTAATTACTTCCACCCGGATCTGGAGTCACAATTCACGAACTTCTAGAATTTACTATAAGTAAAAGTCTGAAAGATACAACTGTTTGAACGAAAGAAACAGTAAAAAAACTAAAAAGATAGACGGGGACTTCAAGGTATGCGAACGCCAACAGATCTACCTTGAGTCTCTGATGAATCAGTCCGAGCTGCTATGCCTCTCGATCAACTGGGACCAATACCAAAATATGCACAAGAAGTGCAGAATGCAGTATCAGTACAACCGACCCCATGTATTGGTAAGTGTCGAGCCTAACTTCGATGAAGTAGTGACGAGACTATGACAAGACACCTACATAATAAACCTGTGCAATTTAACAGTATATGTACAAATAACAGCAAGGAAAAACTTGACAGGTAATATCGGGAGGGGGAACATGCTGAGGGGAATACGAGATAGAGAACTACAAGAGAATGGTAACTTGAATAGCCAATATACTATGAACCAATAACGAACAAGTAAACACAGTAAAGGAAAAATGCACGGCATCACCCTTTGTGCTTTTACTCTCAACCTCACCATAAAATCAATAGAAACGGCACGGCATCACCCTTCGTGCATTAACCCTCATAACATGGCACGGCATCACCCTTCGTGCATTAACACTCACAATATGGCACGACATCAACCTTCGTGCATTAACACTCACAATATGGCACGGCATCGCCCTTCGTGCATTAACACTCTCCCTTACCATAATGCAATGAACAAATAACAACAGGGAGATAGAATAACAAGTACAAGCCTTACTTCAACATTTTGTTCCACAATATCAACCTCAAATTCGGAATCAATACTCAATTATCACCAGAAGATCCGTAAACATGATAAGAACGATCAATTTAACAATACTAGTCTAAACACGGATAATATGAACAATGGAATCTATAATTGCAAGAAACCAAGCCCCACCCGCATGCTTCAACCCGACTACAATGCATAAGTACTCGTCACCTCACATATACGTTGTTCCCCAACATTTAAACATGTCGCAAATAGACAAACAAGTTTTATTCCCTCAAGTCTAGGTTAACCACGACACTTACCTCGCTCCAAAGGCCACTCAATGTTCAATTACCGTTTTCCCTCTAGAATCCACCTCCAAACCACTCGTATCTATACACAAATGACTCAATAATATCAAATATTGCTAAATAAATCAATTATAATGCATAAATTTATATTCCCCAAACTTTTCCCCAAAAAGTCAAAAATTAACCCCGGACCCGCTTGGTCAAAACTCGAGGTTCGGACCAAAATCCATTTACCCCCAAGCCCGATTATGTAATTTGGTTCGAAATCCGACCTCAATTCGAGGTCTAAATTCCAAATATACAAAAATCCCTAATTCTAACCAAACCCCCAATTTCCACCATGAAAATCCTAGATTTTAGGTTGAAAACTCATGAAATGTAATGGGTAATTGAAAGCAAGTAGGTTAGAATCACTTACTCACAAATTGGGGAAGGAAATATTTTAGGAAAATCGCCTCTAGGTCTTCTAGTTTATAAATTTTGAAGGAATATGGCAAAAAAATCCCGTAATTGGGACTGTTTTAACACTGGGCGTCAGTGTTCATCGCATTCGCGTGAACACTGACGCGTTTGCGAAGAGCATTGCCTGTTAGGCTTACGCGATCGCGGGAGGCTACACGCGTTCGCAAAGGTTTAGACCCCCTGACCTCCGCGTTCGTGAGACAAGACCCGGGTTCGTGTAGTGTAACCTGAAGTCTCCTGCCCAGCCTAGCTAACGCTACGTGTTTGCGTGTGACGGGTCGCATTCGCATAGAGCAATCCCCCCATTTCTCTGCGTTCGCGACCATAGTCTCCCGTTCGCGTAGTGTAAAATCCTCCCCCAACCCAGATCCCCTTCGCGATTGCGAGAATAGCTTCACGATCGTGAAGCACAACACACCAGAAAACCAGCTGCAGCAAAAATATCAGATTTTTCTAAGTCCAATTCACCCTGTAGCCTATCCGAAACACACCCGAGCCCTCGGGGCTCCAAACCAAACATGCACACAAGTCCTAAAACATCATACGAACTCGCTCGCGCAATCAAAACACCAAAATAATGCCTAGAACTACGAATCAGACACCAAATCTAATGAAATTTTTAAGAAAACTTTAAATATTCTATTTTCACAATCGAACGTTCGAATCACGTCAAATCAACTCCGTTTCTTACCAAATTCAATAGACAAGTCATAAATATTATAGTGAACCTTTATCGGACTCCGGAACCAAAATACAGACCCGATATCAATAAATCCAAACATCAGTTGATCCTTAAAAACCATAAAACTTTCAAGCTTTCAATTTTTCAACAAAAATCAATAACTCGAGCTAGGGACCTCCGAATTCGATTCCGGGCATACGCTCAGGTCCCAAATTACGATACGGACCCACCGGGACCGTTAAAACAAAAATCTGGGTCAGTTTGCCCAAAGCGTTGACAAAATTCAACTCAAATAGTTTTCAAAGCAAAATTTAATATTTTTCACAGTTTTTAACATAAACGTTTTTCGGAAACATGCCCAGACTGCACACACAAATCGAGGAGGGTCAAAAATAAGATTTTTAAGGTTTCAGATCACATAATTAGGTTTTAAAACATAAGATGACCTATCGGGTCATCACAGAGATGGTAGTCTATTAACAAAATCGACAGCAGTAGACAAAGCTTCAACCCAATATTTAGAAGGACAGAGGACTCAATCAATAAATACGAGTGACATCTAAAAGAAGATTGTTTTTACGCTCAATGACCCCATTGCACTCGTGAGACATATATTCTCCACCAGAATCAGATCTTATTATTTTGATGCAAGTAGAAAATTGAGTCTCAATGTAAGCTTAAAATCCCTTGAATATGGAAAGTACCTCAGATTTGGAAGGGAAAGAATACACTCATGTAAACATACTGTAATAATCTATGAATATCACGAAGTACTTGAAATTAGCATGAGATATAATTGGTGAAATGCCCAAAACATCACTATGAATGACATCGAAATGCTTCGTAGCACGACTACCAAAACTAGGAAAAGGAAGAGTTCTACTTTTGCCTAATTTACAAGTAGAACAATCAAAGGAAGCATTCAAACATTTATTTTTATTTCCTAATAAACCAGAATTTGATAAATAAGACAACACAACATAATTTGGATGTCCTATACGCTTATGCCAAACTTCAGTCTTACTAGCTATAGACGTACAAGAAAAAGATAGAACACGAGGAATGGAAAAGTGTATAGGAAACAATCTTCCAACTTTAGGCCCCTTCGTGATTATCATCCCCGAATCCTGATCCTGGACAATGCAACCATTATGAGTAAAATTCATATTACAGTAGTCATCAACCAATTGGCCAACTGAAATAGGACTAGTAGAGAACTTTGGTAATACAAAAACATTCTTGAAAGTTGGAGTAATATCCCCAACCTTGGTAATGGGTAAATTACTACCATTGGCAATCTGAATTTGTGATGGACCATGATATTCATGAATAGTTTTTAGCAACTAATTGAGTTGGTCATATGATTGGAAACGCCAGAATCAACAAGCCAAAATTTAGATGAAATATCATTACCTTCTAGTCCTAATGCTAAAAAGGCTGACATAATCTATTTGTTGTACCATTTCAGGAGTAAGAGCTTGTTCAGCTATTGTGGAAGAGCTTGTCGATACTGCTGGACTAGCAAATTGGTTGCTAGTTCTTGTTGAAGATGAGTTATCAGAAGTGGAACTATTTATCCCGGTTTGAAAAGCATTGACCCTACGATTTTGAGGATGCGTGCGACACTCTTTGATAATGTGCCTTACTGTTTACAATAATTTCATAACTTCCTACTATAATTGCTAGCAATATGACCATATTCCTTGCAACTGTAAAGTTGAATTCTAGTCATACCCATGCCCTTTCAATTTCCTTGAGCAATAAATGCGACAGTGACAGTTTTTATTGCTTGAAAGCATTTTGAGTGAGAAGACACTTCTCTTCATGAAGTAATTCCCTGAAACAGATGTCCAAGGAGGGAGACGAGTCAAGATTCTCCAAGTTAGAGAGAACAACCTCAAAATCAGATCGCAATTTCATCAAAAAATTGGTCTCGCTTGCTTTGCTAATGAACTGCTTGAATTATAGAGAGAGATCTGGCAGGTATTTTAGCATAAACAATATCAGTAAATTTAGCCCATAAGTTCTAAAATCTCAAAAATAATTCTGAACAGAGAGACCTCCTTGACAGTAATTAGCAATTTCATGCTCTAACTGGAAGAGTCTTTCGCTATTATCTTGATTGTAAACTTTTTGTTAATAATCCCACATGGCCTTTGCAGTTACGGCCATAGATTAAGCACAATAAAAGGGTCAATTGACCCTAAAATCTATGCCATCACCCGACCATCTATGACCTTCCATTGACCTAACTTGGTAGGATCAGTAGGAGAAGGATCGCTTCCATCTATATGACCCCATAATTATTTTCCAGTGACAAATAGTTGGAACTGAAACTATCATGACCCGGAATTCCCACCCTTGGGACCGTGATAGCACCTAACATTTCACTTGCTAGGCAAGCCAATGTTAGCTATATTAATTAACCAGTTTTAATAATTCAATCAAATGATAACAATAACAACCGAATAGTCTGAAATAAGTGATAAACTACTGAACAAAGTAATCCAAATACAATCCCACAAACTGGAGTCACGAATGCATGAGCGTCTAGAGTACTATAGATAATAGTTTGAATAAAACACAACTATTTGAATCAAAATAAACAGCAATGATGACATAGAAGGGGACTTCAAGGCTGCGGATGCTGTGCACCTATACCTCAAGTCTCCACAGGTAGCTGGATCCGTCCAATCTCACTCAGCGTTGCTGGGACCCACTCCGGTATTTGCACAAGAAGTTCAGAGTGTAGTATGAGTACAACCAACCCCATATACTCTGTAAGTGCTAAGCCTAACCTCGACGAAGTAGTGACGAGGCTAAAGCGGGCCACTTACAATAACCACTGAACGGCGTAATCCAAATACAATCTCATAAACTGGAGTCACGAATGCATGAGTGTCCAGAGTACTACAGATAATACTCTGAATAAAACACAATTGTTTGAATCAAAATAAACAGCAATAATGACATAGAAGGGGACTTCAGGGCTGTGGACATCGTGCAGCTATACCCCAAGTTTCCACAGGTAGCTGGATCCGGGCTATCTTACTCAGCACTATTGGGACCCTCTCCGGTATCTGCACAAGAAGTGTAGAGTATAGTATGAGTACAACCGGCCCCATGTACTTTGTAACTGTCGAGCCTAACCTCGACGAAGTAGTGACGAAGCTAAGTCGGGCCACTTACAATAACATGTACGCAGTAATACTAATAACAGGAAAAAACAAAAAATGGAAGTAAAGAAATTAACTCATGAAAACGAACTCGAAAGTCAACTACCAGAGAGCCTAGAATAACAAGTCCCATAGTCTTATATTAAAATTCCAAGGCAAATCCAACAATCACAAACAAGTACCATATATACAATCCATTGCGGCGCGCAACCCGATCCCACTATATCATCATCTGTCAATATCATAATTTGTCCTTATTCTACCATTTTAATTCATTACCTTTCAATTTATGTTGCAACGTGCAACCCGCTCCCCAAATAATTTTAATCAACATAAACAATTCAACAACCAAATTTACAAGAATTTCGATATCAAGAGGGTAAATGTGCAAGGCAATAAAGAACCATATAATAATCAAAGAATCTCTAAGAACTCGAAGTCTCAACTTTACCAACTCATCGGTATCTATCAACTAAACAACTCGTGCAAGTGAAACCGCATTATAGAATGCAACAAATATTACAAATAATAAGACAAGTAAAACATGCGACAATTTAGGTATGCAAGTAAAGCAAATAGAGGCAAGTAGCAAATAAGCATGGAGTCATGGAAGGGACGGACAATTTAATACAAGCATAATTAAATGACAAGTCACAATTAGGCATAGAAGTCAAATAAAGCATGTAACAATTAAGGCATGAAGCAAGATATATCATGAAATAAATGAAAAACATGGAAACAAATCTCATGACGTGTATATACACTCTCACCTCGCATATATGCCGTTTTCCCACATAATTCACATAATACATAGTTCAAGCATTCCTAATTCCCTCAAGCCAAGGTTAAACCCAACACTTACCTCACTCCGCGAATCAAAGCAATCAACCAACCACGGCCTTGCCTTTCGAACAAGCCTCCAAACCAAAAATCTAGAAAATTATCAATCAAATGATTCAAAATAAGCTTTAGAAACTACTCAGTAATGAAAGAAGTTCAATTTTGATCATTTTTTGAAAAGTCAACAAAAGTCAACCCCGGACCCGCCTTGGTCAAAACCCAAGGTTCGGACCAAAACCCGACTACCCATTCACCCCTGTGTCCGGTTATGTGATTTGTTTTGAAATCTGACCTCAATTTGAGGTCTAAATCTCAATTTTACAAAAATTTCCAATTCTACCCAAATCCCTAATTTCCACCATGAAAATCATAAATTTGATGTTGAAATCTCATGAAAAGTAATGAAAATTTGAAAAGAAATGGATTAAAGTCACTTACCAATGAATTTGGGAAGAATAGTCTCTCGGAAAATCGCCTCTAGAGTATTTAGGGTTGAGAAATTGTGTAAAATGAGCTAAGTCCCGATTTTTCCCTCTTTTACCCAGTTGCAGATGTCGCAATTGCGATGTCTTGTTCGTAATTGCGACCAACGCAAATGCGAACTATGAATCAGAAGCCTAGAAGTCGCAATTGCATCCAAAACATTTGCAACTGCGAAAAGACCCACCTTCGCAATTGCGGACAATGCCTTCGCAATTGCGAAGATCACCCCAATGCACACTGAGTCGCAAATGCGACTCAGGGATTGCAAAAGCGACCATTGACAGTTCGCATATGCAAATAGGTTCCTCACAATTGCGATATTAGCGCAGCCCAGCCCATGCTCGCAAATGCGAGCTAGTGTTCTCAAAAGCAAGGCTCGCAATTGTGAGCCAGACCTCGCAAATGCGAGATCTGCAACAGAGCACCAGGGCTGGAACGACACCAGCTATCTTTGCACTATCCAAACTCATCTGAAACACATCCAAAACTCACCCAACCCCCTCGAGTTCCAAACCAAATATGCACACAAGTGTAATAACATCATATGAACTCGCTCGCGCGATCAAATCACCAAAATAACATCTAAATCTACTAATCGAACCTCAAAATGAATGAAATTTCAAAGGGAACTTAAGAACGACTAAAATCACATCTAAGCGCCCGAATCATGTCAAACCAATTCCGAATTGCACCAAAATTTACAGACAAGTTTCAAATAGTAATACAGACCTATTCCAAGTTTCAACATCAAAATGCGAACCCGATAGCCATGAAGTCAACTTACGGTCAAACTTAAGAATTTTCCAAACTTTCAAAATACTAGTTTTCGGCAAAATGAGTCAAATCAATCTAGGAACCTCCAATTTCAATCCAGGCATACGCCCAAGTCCAAAATCACGAACGGACCTACCGGAATCATCTAAATACTGATTCGGGGTCGTTTTCACAATACATTGACCGTGGTCAACTCAAGTTATTTTTAAAGCCAAAAAATCATATTTTCTTCAAATTTTCACATAAAAGCTTTTTAAGAAGCGACACGGACCATGCACGTAAATAAAGAAACATCAAACGGAGTTAACGGAGGTCTCAAAATACAAAAATAAGGGCTAATACTCAAAATGACTTATCAGGTCGTCACAAAAACTCCCATGCAGAATAATTTTTTCTAGTGAAATGAACATCGAAAGACTCAAACTGATGTGAAATCATATTCCTGAATAGACAAGAAACCAGAAACACAATGATACAAGAAAATAACCAGAATATTACATAAGAAAATCTTAATATAAGAAAATTTAAAACTTGATCAGAAATCAAATAAAAGCTTAATATAGATAAATAATCAATTTCTAAGTCCCCGAAAATGGCATCAAAAACTTATTAGTTCCCCAAATACACACAAGTATACGTGTCCTTCAAGTAATAAAGAGACTCGAAAGTCAGATGTCAAACCCACAGAGACTTAGAGTAATTGTTAACTAAGATAACTAATCAGTTGACTGTCCAAATTAATCAAAAGTAATGGTTTTTTCAACTAATCTACTATTGTGAAAATTAAATAAGTAAATAGTTAAATTAACAAGAATGCAAGAATTTATGATTGGATTTTAATCACATGAGATGAAGATTCTAGGGTTGTGGCCGGTTTGTCAATCCTATTTAGTTTACAATTACATATCTTACTCTGAATTATCTATGGTTGCTATCTAACTGGACCGTTTCTATAAATAGCATGTTCCCACAGTACTATCTGTCTATCCATAATATATCAATCTTATATTCCTATGGTATTGAATCTATCATGAATGAATATAATACGACTTTATACTAAGAAAGATTGCTAGGTATATTCCTATCCTAACCGTGAAATACTTCCCCGAGCCACGGGTTCAGAAACAAGTTCTCTCTAATTCTACTCTAATCTAAACACGGCTTTCCCAAGCATATCATAGATTGTCACGACCCAATTCTCCCTATAGGTCGTGATGGCGCCCAACATTACCGCTAGGCAAGCCAACAGTGAACTAACCATGTGAATGTTTCTTTTAACATTTTAGAAATAGCTGATTTTTATTTAGTGCATAAATAGGAAGTAAAAGTTTAAATAAAATGAGATATAAATAATTTTAAGAGAAAATGAGATGAGTAAATATCCAAAAATCATCATGTGTCTACTAGCATGATCTCCAAGACCATGTGTCACAAGTGTATGAGCTCCTAGTAGAATATACAAAAATACTACGCTACTGTCTGAAGTGAAATAGACAGAAAGTAAAAAGAAAAAGGAAGACTTCGGGTGCTGCAGAACGGGCTCGGAAGATAGCTCACCGCAAAGTCTCGTGGAAGTCAAGGATGCGCGCCTGACTGATAACCAGATACACCTGCCTCAGATCCTACACGATTAGTACAGAAGTGTAGCGTAAGTACATAAATAACATGTACCGAGTATGTATCTAGTCTAACCTCGAAGAAGTAGTGACGAGGGGTCGACTTCGACACTTACTAATGGCTCACAATAAAATACCGAAATTATAATTAAGCATGGGCTATATAAATACAGCTGAAAACTCAATAACATGAAATAAATAAACAATTCTCTCGCTAATAGTAAATCCTAAATTAATTTCCATAATTTAACAAGTTAATCTCTCGAGCCAATAAAACAATATCAATTATAACTGGGCTCCGAGAATTATTACGCACGAATTATGCCGAGGTCATACGACCCGATCCAACATACAAATATATAAACTGTGCACTACCGAGGGTCGAATGACATGAACCATAGATGCATCTATTCTATTACCGAGGCGTTCGGCCTGCTCCATAAGAAGAGAAAATACCTTATTAACAACCGATTCAAAGATTATTAAGAGGCTAATATTCAAAGAAAACACCAATTCTCATTAAGGGTCAAGTAACCCGTCCAAAACTCAAGTAAATGAAATTCGGCCTTTTACAATTCCTTTATCAAGTGCCAATATGATTTAGGCACTTAAATTACAATTAGGGTGCAAACATCGTAAGTATAACATGATTTGGATCCTAAACTACCCGGACATAAGCATAATTAGTAGTTACGTACGAACTCTCGCCACCTCGTGCGTACGTAGCCCCCACAAATAGAATCACATATTAATTCAATTCACCTATGGGGTTAATTCCCTCTTATAAGGTTAGAAAAGAGACTTACCTCGTCTCAAAGCTTACTTTTCGGTCCACAGTTATGTTTTAAACCCTCAACTCGGTGCCAAACGACTCGAAACTAGTCAAATGTTATATAAAATAGTCAATACATGTTCAAAAGTTCATATCCTAACTATTAAAGTGATTTTCCAACCCTAATTGAAAAATTCCTAAATTCACCCACGGTCCACGTGCTCAGATTCCGAATTTTTTTAAGAAAGTTGTTACCCATAACCTCATGAACTCAAATATATGATTTTCACTAAATTCCATAGTCATTTTTGTGGTTAAATCCCATTTTATCAAAAACCTAGGTTTTTCATCTAACCCCATGATTTCACAAATTTTACATGTTAAATCTACCCATAATCTATGTATTTAACTCACATTATGTAGAAATTACTTACCTCAAAGTGTTAGATGATATTGTATTGATTGACGAGACGCGAAGCGGTGTGAACGCACTGTTAGAGGTATGGAGGCAGACCCTGGAGTCTAAAGGTTTCAAGTTGAGCAGGACCAAGAAAGAATATTTGGAGTGTAAGTTCAGTGGTGAGACTCAAGGGGGGGATGCGAGGTGAGGATGGACTCGCGGGTCATCCCTATGAGAGGAAGTTTTAAGTACCTTGGGTCTATTATTCAGGGGGATAGGGAGATTGATGAATATGTCACACATCATATTGGGGTGGGATGGATAAAATGGAGACTCGCTTTTGGTGTTTTGTGTGACAAGAAAGTGCCACCGAAACTTAAAGGTAAGTTCTACAGAATGGTGGTCAGACTGACGATGTTGTATGGGGCTGAGTATTGGCCAGTCAAGATTGCTCATGTCCAGAAGATGAAGGTAGCCGAGATGAGGATGTTGAGATGGATGTGTGGGCACACCAGGTTAAATAGGATTAGAAATGCGATTATTCGCGACAAGGTTAGTGTGGCCCCTATTGAGGACAAGATGCGGGAAGCGCGGCTTAGGTGGTTTGGTCATGTGAGAAGGAAGAGCACAAATGCCCCGGTGAGGAGCTGTGAGTAGTTGACATTGGAGGGCCTACGGATAGGTAGAGGTAGGCCAAAGAAGAGGTGGGGAGAGGTGATTAGGCAAGACATGGCGCAGCTTCAGCTGACCGAGGACATGACCCTTGATAGAAAGATATAGAGGTCGGGGATTAGAGTAGTAGAGTAGGTAGTCTAGAGTGTTCATAACAGTAGTATTGGCACGCAGTCTCGCCTTCTGTTGGTAGTAGATTTTTATGACTAATCGTTATTTTTTTTCATTGTTGATCACCTTACTATCTTGTTATTTTTATTATGCTTTTATATGATTTTTTGGTGATGTCCCTTCTTGTCTATATTTTCATTAATGTGGTACTTATACTTTTCTAAGTCGAGGGTCTATTGGAAACAACCTCTCTATCCTCACAAGGTAGGGGTAAGGTCTGCATACGCACTACCCTCCCTAGACCCCACTGGTGTGGGATAATACTGGGTATGTTGTTGTTGTTGTAAAGTGTTAGGTGAAAACCCTCTCTAAGAGCTCCAAATATCGCCCAAGGAATGAAATAAATAAGCTCAAATGCCTAAGTCGCGAATTAAATGAAGTGTTCTGCCTTCTCGGATTTTCGCATCTGCGGTTAAGGGCCCGCATCTGCAGTCCCGCTTCTGCATCACCAAGCCCGCTTCTGCGAAACTCCACAGGACCAGTGCTAGCCGCATCTGCGGACATGTTTTCGCTTTTGCGGTCTCGTTTCTGCGGCTTTTCATCGTAGAAGCAAGGTCGCTTATGCGCAAAACCCCTTCGCTTCTGCGGGCCATGGCCAAATGCTCCAAGCCGCTTCTGTGGGCTCGCACCTGCGGCCCAAAGCTCGCAGGTGCTGGCACACAAGAACTGGTGCACTAGCAGCCCTATTGAGTTTTAACTCAATTTGCGCACCGTCCGAATGGCCTCCGGGGCCCCCGAGGCCATCCCAAACATACCAACAAGTTTGAAATCATAAGACGGACTCGCTCGCACCCTCGGAACGCATAAAAAACCATCAAAACTAAGAATCACATCCCAAACCGAATTGAATCAAAATATGAACTTCAAGTTCTTCCAACTAACTCCGAATGTGCTTAAACATACTTAGACTACTCGGAGCGACACCAAATTTATCGAACAAGTCTTAAATCACCATACGGAACAATTCCCTATCTCGAAATCCCAATTTGACCTCGATAACACCAAAACCTACTCCAAACCAAATTTAAAGGACTTTAAAACCTTCAAAGAGCCATCTTTAACTATTAGGCGTCGAAATGCTCCCAAGTTATCCAAAACCCGATCCGAATATACGCCCAAGTCCGAAATCATCATACGAACCTATTGGAACCGTCAAATCCTGATTCTGAGATCGTTTACTCAAAACGTTGATCGAAGTCAAACTTAGCCTTTTTGGCCAACCTTAAGGAACCAAGTGTTCCGATTTCAACCTGAACCCTTCCAAATCCCGAACTAACCATCCCCGCAAGTTATAAAATAATAAAAGCATATATAGGGAGTCTTATTTAGGGGAACAGGGTTCTAGAAAGTGAAATAACCGGTCTGGTCGTTACATAGATAGTAAATAGAACTTAACCTCTGGCCAAACAATTAAGCAATTATACATAGAATTAGAGAAATAACCAAAGATAACTCGAATTAACAGTAATAATGTAATTAATAAATGTCATTATACATGACAACCATAACCCTAGAAAATAGAATGCTTAGCCACTCATAATTATAGTAACAATCACACAAGTGTTTTGCATGAATAAATTACAAAGAAAAAATGAAGGAATGAAGAACTCTATGATTTTCTTCTCCCAAATTGCTCTATACGGTGTTCTAGCCTCCAAATAATGTTCAACCCCTCAAAATAGGTTTAAAAACCCTTTCATACTTGTTAGGGACATGTAGTAATAAAATAGCCTTCTCTAAGTCGCAATAGAAAGGTTCCCGAACTTGCCGTTTTTTTTAGCGTTAGGCGCCCAACTGGACATCGAGTTTTTTTCTCCACTTTGTGCTCTACTGACTTTGGTGTTTTAAGAGGGGCTTAGTTCCAAGCTGGACGCCAAAATTATACTCCCTCAAAATTCTTCCGTTTTGGCTTCAACTCGCGTGCATTTATTCCAAATCACTCCCAATTGGCTCATACGCGTATAAGCACTATAATTAAGCTCAAGTCATCCCATAACACGTTAGAATTAACAAAAATATAGTGAAAATGTAAGGCAATTCATATACAAAAACATGAATATTTAACCAAACATCATGCGTCCAATAGCTTTATTTATTTTTGTTACTTAAACATTTAGTTAATGAAAGGGCGTGTTTCAAGGTTAATGATGAGGGTTGAAGTGATAATATTAATGGCACAAAAATGGATACAGGTAAAAAATATTTACATAATTATAATATTTAAAAGGTAATTATAAGTAATATTATTTAATAATTATTTATTTTGATAACATACAAGTATAAAAGATACCCCTCTCTTCCAGTTTACGTGAACCTATTTTCTTTTTGGCCCGTTCCAAAAAGAATGACCTCTTTCTAAATTTGGAAATAATTTAGCTTAAACTTCTAATTCTACCCTTAATGAGAAGCTTTTCTAACCACACAAATACTCTGGACCTCTTTTTGACTTGTTTAAGACCACAAATTCCAAAAGTCTTCATTTTTTCTTAAATTTCGTGCCCACTCAAACATTTTCACATAAATTGGAACGGGGGGAGTAGTAAACTCCGGTACAAGTTAAATTATACTACTTCCGTTCCAGTTTATTTGAACTTATTTTCTTTTTGGTCCGTTCAAAAATGAATGATCCCTTTTTAAATTTGGAAATAATTTTGCTTAAACTTACAATTCTATCCTTAATGAGACCACACAAATACTCTGGGCCCCTTTTTAAATTGTTTAGGATCACAAATTCTAAAAATCTTTATTTTTTTTTAAACTTGGTACAAATTAAATCCCTGTTGAATTAATTACTTTCCTAGTGGTCAAAGCACCCGTCAATGAGTCAGCGATGCCACATCGCCACGCTGTAGGGAAGATTTGCTTACCAAATTTAATGAAGTAAAATTACTTTCTTCTATAGTTGTTCTTCTCCTATCCATGATTGGAATAATGAAGTTATATATTTAGTCTCAAAAAAACCAAGTCTCCAAGAAAAACAAATTAGAAGATCCCATTGAGTGTTAAAGCAACAGAAACAAGAATGGAGAAGAAGAATGAGGAGGGGGAAATCAAGAAAAAGAGCAAAGGACGGCAAAAGATCCGAATAGAGAAAATAGCAAACAGAAACAGTTTACAAGTGACGTTCTCGAAGCGGCGGGCGGGGCTGTTCAAGAAAGCGAGCGAACTGAGCGCATTGTGCGGCGCTGAAGTTGCTGTTATTGTTGAATCTCCTGCTGGTAAAGTCTATTCATTTGGAAACCCTTGTGTGGACTCTGTTATCAATCGCTACGAAACAGGAGGGCATGAAGACAGGTTTAGTGCCGCTCTTAGGCTTCAAATTGAAGAAGAAAGTAAGAAGAAGTATTTTGAAGCAATGGGAAATTTGGACAAGGAGAAAGCTGTGACTGTGGGTGGGACTAATAATTGGTGGGAAGATTTGTCTTTGGACAATTTAGGGTTGCAAGAACTCGAAGAATCTATGGCTTCCATGGAAGTATTGAAGAAGAATTTATTGAAAAGAGCTGATGATTTGGCCAATTCTTCTGATGATCTTTTGATCCCGAATTTGCACCAATTTGGAGCGCCTCCTCTTCACTATTATAATTATAATTTGGGAGGACGTTCTTCAAATTAAAGATTAAGAGCAATGGTAAAGATATACTCCTAGTTAATGAAGTGGTAATTTCTTATTTCTGTTTTATGGGTTGATTTCTACCCACACACAAGTAAAAGTTGGACTGATAATTACCAGTAAGTAAGTTTTGATTTTGATATCCTTGACAGAAAATTTATGATCAAGTTTGGATGATTTAAGTTTTATGGTTTTGTTCTCTTTTCCTGCTGGTTATGGTTGTGCTTTTCGTCTATTTTCTGGTGCCGGTTATGGTGTTTTTTGTTTTATGGTTTCTCTATATTTTCTATTGATAATATTGATATATTACTTATTTTCGTTTTCTTTTTTTTTTTTTGTTTTCTTGAACCGATGGCCTTTCGTAAACAGCCACTCTATCCCCTCGGGTAGGATAAAATATGCGTACACACTATGCTCTTCATACCCTACTAGTAGAATTTCACTCTCTTCATATCCCACTAGTAGAATTTCACCGAATCATTATTGTTATTGTTGGTGTGATTTTGTACTCTTTTCGCGTTTCATTGTGTTAATTTTGGGCAATAGACATTATTTTTTATGAAGAAGATGAAGATAGATAAATCGCAGTAGATCATGTAGTGTTTATAACAATATTTAAGATGCAAATATTATTCACATAATCATCGGTATGGTAGAATTACATATTAGCTGGCGAGTCTATCACTCAAATAATCTTCAACTATCTATCTAGCTTGGCAAAAATATAGTTTAAGTTGACTTTGGACTAATTAGTTGATTTTTCTACTTCTATTGTACTGATGTCTTACCATGACCATTACCAGTAATCTTGATTTTGGTAGCCAGGTTTATTTTTTGACAGAGAACTTACAGTGAAGTCTGGATGATTTAAGAAAATATATTTTTATTCTTTTCGGTTTTCGTTTTACTTTTCTGTCTCCCATTTTTTTCTAATGTTGTATTAATTTTGACCTATCGATTTATTTTCTTAATTTTTATGAAGAAGAGGAAGATAGACAAGTTGCAGAAGTTTATGTTGTGTTTATAACAATATTTAAAATGTGGATATTATGTATACTGGTTTCTTTGCTCTTTCTAATATAATGCTAATGAAGTGCTTTAATTTGAATCATTCCAAGTCTCTATGTCTTCCCTATAGTTAACTTCTCTTTTTTGTTCAAGTAGTTGCCTTGGAACTCTATTCTAATTCTGATGTTGACAGTTCTCTTAGGCTCCAGAAATTTGATGTGGTCTGTAACCACTTCTACTCAGTAATATCTTTATAATAACAACAATGATAACAATATTACTAACAATAACAACACTGCTAATTCTTATTCATTTGTATTTGCACATTTTGCTTTTACAATCATTCTAACATTCTTCAAAAACCCCCTTAAAGTTTTGCCTAATTTTTTTTGTTACGTCATTTATCTATCTACAATCCAACATTATTTGTTGGGTTCATCATGTAAAGTTACTTTTATCTATTCAAAAATTCTATATCAATTAAGCTTAACAGTTGCATTGGTATTTTCAAATATAGCTTAAAGGAACGCAGTTCCGGTTGAAAGAAGTTATAAAGTTTTTTCTCGTTTAAGATAGAAAAAATTTGAATTGTGACATCTAGATGCATCCCCGACTCCATTTATGGGATTACACTGGGTTGTTGTACATCTAGATGCTGCATCTTTAACTATAAACGATATTTTAAACTTAGATGATATTTTAGATGATTCTACTTAAGGGGATAAAAAGACGCTCCATAAGCTATCATATTCTAAACTTAGATGTCGTAGTTGCCCTAGGTTTGGTGTTTCGGCCGATTGATTTTTCCATCTATGCATAAAACCTCAATGCTTTTATAAATCAGTTGCTTATTACACATTTAATCAAACCTTGAAAAAAGAAAAAAAGAAAAATAAATATATAGGAAAGTACCTACATTGATTTCTTTTACAGAGAAGATGGCTTGTCGCTCTTGACAAGAAGATTGAAGAGGAAGAGTAACGTGGAAGAGAAATCTAGGGAGGAGGTTTGGATTTGATTTTAAAAAGTTTTGTTTAATTATTCATACAATTAATTATTTAATTAAAAGAGTTTAGTATTTCTTGTCAACGAAAAACTTTAATACTAGAAGGGTAAAGTTGTCATATTTTAATTCTTTTTTGCATTAGTAATCTATCTATCTACCCCCACCATTCACTTTTTCTTGGCACGTTTTGACTTTTCACGCCCCTTAAGAAATAATAAATGAAGTGCATAATTTACTATGATACCCATATTAATTGATGCATATTTTATTGGATTTGAGAAAATGATTTGAAATGAGTAATAAATATTACGGGTATAAGACAAAATTATTTTTTGTCTTCTCTTGATATGCGTAAAGTGACAAGTAAAAATAAAAATATATTTTTAGTATGCATGCCAAGTAAAAGTGAACGGAGGGAGTATATAGAATAGGAGAAGCAAATCAATATGATGATGACAAGTGTCACAATAATTTTTATATAGAATAGGAGAAGAAAATCAATGTGATGATGCCGAGTGTCACAATAAAAATTCAACAAGTGTCAAATTTTAAATTTTAGGACAAAATTAGTTAGGTTAGTTAATAATTAGTTATTCTTTTTGAATTTGAATTTAAAATAATTAAATACCTATATATTTTTAAGAAAACTATTATTCCCTCCGTTTCAATTTAGATGAGATAGTTTGACTTGGCACAGAGCGTAAGAAAAAAAAAAGACTTTTGAAACTTGTGGTCTTAAAAACTTAAAGGGTAAAAGCTTTGTGGGACCATGATATTTTTGTGGTTATAAAAGCTTCTCATTAAGGATAAAATGGATAAAATGAAGAGTTTGAAGTTGGATTATTTCCAAATTTAGAAATGTGTCATTTATTTTGGAACAGACTAAAACGGAAAGTACCTCATCTAATTTGAAACGCAGGGAGTATAAAAAAGGAAAAAAATATATAAATATATAACTTCAATGTAGAGATATATAAAATAATAAGACTAATTTATTTTTTGAGATGAGAAAGTTTTTGAATAATAATTCATATGGTCATGCTATATGCTAAATGAATAGGATAAAACTAAAGACAAAAACATAAACAATAATTTCAAGAAATAAATATAATATATAAAAATATAATTTAACCTTTTATGTAATAATCTTAATAAAAAAAATTAAACTTTCATATTAAATACAAATGGAAAGAGGAACTCAATTTAATTTCTTAATGAAAATAATACAAAAATAATAATAATTACAACTATTAGTAGATTTATGACATATATTAAAAGAACTTCTCTTTTTAACCTTTGAACTATTTCAATACCATCCATTTAATACAATAATATTCGTATTATAGATAAACACTAAATGAAAAAAAATCAAAATATTGTAGACCAAAAACTAATGTATAAATAGGAGAATAGATATAATGTGATTCTATCCATACTTTAAATTTATTTGATAAAATTAAGTAAATAAATAATACTCAAAAATATTATTGATAAATTTAAATATCGACATAATTATGAGAAAATCATACAGGATAAGTCAAGTTAAATTTCAAGAGTAATAAAAAATTATATTCATTGTATTATATTAAACCGATAATTTATTAAAAAATTGTATGAAAATTTAATAATATTAAGTACTAGATAATACAATTAGATAAGCAAGGAACAAAAAAAGAAATAAAATATAAATTTACGGGAAAATATAAAAAATATAAGACTTATAATTAGAATTATGATGAGAAAAGTCTTATATATACACATAACTAAAATCATAATAAACAAATAGTTGTAAAGTAAGAATAACAATAACAACAAAAAGAATTTCAAGCGATAGCGTAAAAATGTACATACTAATTAAATTTCTCATGTAAGAAATTTTAGTTAAAATAGAACTCATATTTTCATAATATATATATATATATATATATATATATATATATATATATATAATGAAAAATATAATAATATAAAGATATCATTAGGATATTATACATAAGATAAGCATATCATATATATAAAAGAAATTAATACATATTAAAAATATTGGTAGATTTTTTATAAAAATAATAAAAGGCTTATCTCTTTATACTTTTGATTAATTCAAAATTATAATTTAGTAAAAAAAGTATTACATTATTTAAAATATTAATAAATTGCAAATGAGAAAACTAATCCTTGCACTATTGCAAGAGACTGTTTCCACATTATACTTTGATAAATTTAAAATTATAATTTAGTAAAAAATATTACATTATTTAAATTTTCAATAAATTAAAAAATAAAAAACTAATCAAATATTACAGTAAAGAATGAACGAAAAGAGCGGGATAAAGATAGTTTTATGATATTTATATTTTGAATTAATTTAATAAACTATAAATAAATAACACTCAAAATAATTATTAATAAATTTAGACAATTGAAGATTTTTAAACAGTATAACATAAGTTTAAAAAACAATCCAGACTAAGAAAATTTATATCTATGTTATATTAAAAGAGAAGTAGTATCAAAATATTAAGTCAATTGACAAGTTAATAAAAAGTCACATTATTAAATGTATAGTACTAAGTACTTGCTAATTTAATAAAGAATAAACAAGGAACAAACAATTTATTTGATTACCATATGATGTGTATCCTTTGATTTTGTATAGATTTTATTATATTTTTACACACTATATTAAATAATAAATTAATAACTAATATTTATTAAAATAAGATGATATATTAGATTATAATTTTATAAGATTAATATTATTTCAAATTATCCGTGCATCGCGCGGTCTAACACTAGTCTATATATATTATTAAAAGGAGAGGAAAAAGCTCTCTCCTTAAGACAAGTGGCAACCTAGAAAAAAGCCACATGGCATAAGTAGTTAAAAATTAGTTATTTAGTTAATAAATAGTTATTGCTTATTGTTTTTGAATTTAGATATCTATAAAATAATAAAATAAAATATTTTATAATAAAAACAAAAATTAAAAGAACTGTCCATTCAAATTGGAGAGTAGTTTCACATTGGAGTATTTAAATTATTTTAAAATAAAAATTAAATTAGAAAAAATAAAAAACTGCCAATTCAAATTTGGAGAGTATACATGTATAGAAGGATTAAAAGCCAAAGAAACAAGACACCACATTAATCCAAATAATAGCCTAGAAAAAAGCTATATGGTATAATTAGTTAATAATTAATTAGTATAAATTAACGAAGATATTAACTACCTAACATTAACTACTCAACCATGGGTGAGGGTTGGTATAGATTAGTTAAATTCTTTGTTTCATTGTTTAAAATTATTTTCGTTTTGTTTTTTGAAATAAAAAGTATATTTATTCATTAAAATTCAGACATTATTATTGAGAATAATATAATAAAATTAAAAATTTAAAAAATCTTTCAAGATTTATAAAATATATATCTTCTATTATATTACAAAAAGAAAGTAGCAGAAAAAAATACTAAACTATCTATATATTCTATATATTATTAAAAAGAGAGGAAAAAGCCCTTTCATTAAGCCAAGTGACAGCCTAGAAAAAAAGCCACATGGCATAAGTAGTTAAAAATTAGTTATTTAGTTAGTAATTAGTTATTGGTTATTATTTTTGAATTTAAATATATATAGAATAATAAAATAAAATATTTATAATAAAAAACAAAAATTTAAAAAAATTGTCCATTCAAATAGAAGAGTAGTTTCAAGTTGGAGTTTTTAAATTATTCTAAAATGAAAAAGTAAAATTAGTAAAAAATAAAAAACTGCCAATTCAAATTTAGGGAGTAATTTCCTTATTATGTTTCTTAATTAGCCGGTACTCCTTATAGGTGGTAATTATCTATATCTATATATTATTAAAAGGAGAGGAAAAAGTATTATTCTTAAGCCAAGTGGCAGCCTAGAAAAAAGCCACAAGGCATAAGTAGTTAATAATTAGTTATTGGTTATTGTTTTTAAATTTAAATATCTATAAAATAATAAAATAAAATATTTTATAGTAATAAAAAATGAAAATTTAAAAAACTGTCCTTTAAAATTGGAGAGTATTTTCAAGTTGAGGTTTTTAAATTATTTTAAAATAAAAAACTAAAATTAGTAAAAAATAAAAATCTGCCAATTCAAATTTAGGGAGTAATTTCTTCCTAATATGGTAATCTATATCTATATATTATTAAAATGAGAGGAAAAAGCTCTCTCCTTAAGCCAAGTGGCATCATAAAAAAAATCACATGGCATAAGTAGTTAATAATTAGTTATTGGTTATTGTTTTTGAAATTTAAATATCTATAAAATAATAAAATAAAATATTTTATAGTAATAAAAAATGAAAATTTAAAAAACTGTCCTTTAAAATTGGAGAGTATTTTCAAGTTGAGGTTTTTAAATTATTTTAAAATAAAAAACTAAAATTAGTAAAAAATAAAATCTTGCCAATTTAAATTTTTTTTAACAAAAATAATTTTTGTTTTTATTAAATAAAAAAGATTACTTATTCTGAAAATATTATTGAGAATAATAGAATAAACATAAAATAAAAATATATGTATCTTCTATTATATTATAAAAAGAAAGTAGCATACAAAAATTTAAATAAAGTAATATGCTACTAAATATTTTTATTAACAATTCAATAATACTAAACATTGGACAATATAATAAAGAAAAATACACAACAAAAAAGTTAATAGAGATTTTATTCATTAAATTTCAGATAATATTATTCAGAACAATATGATAAAATTTAAATTAAAAAAATATTTTAAGAGTAATAAAATATATATCTTCTATTATATTATAAAAATAAAGTAGTATACAAATATATTAAACAAAGTAATATGCTAATAAAAGTTTCTATTTAATGCAATAATACTATATATTGGATAGTATAATAAAGAAAAATACAAAAGAAAAAAGTTATTCAATAACTATACAACTCTCTTTAATTTAATAAGCATTTTATTCATTAAAATTCAGATAATATTATTGAGAATAATAGGATAAATTTAAAACACAAAAATATTTCAAAAGCAAAAATGTATATCTTTTATCATATTATAAAAAGAAAGTAGTAGACAAAAATATTAAATAAAGTAATATGCTAATAAAAATTTATATTAACAATGCAATTATATTAAATATTGGATAATATAATAATAAAAAAATACAACAAAAAAGTTATTCTATGACTATATAAGTCCCTTTAATTTAATAGAGATTTTATTCATTAAAATTCAGATAATATTATTGCAACAACAGAATAAAATTTAAAATAAAAAATATTTCAAGATTAATAAAATATATATATCTTCTCTTATATTACAAAAAGAAAGCGTGTAGACAAAAAATATTAAACAAAGTAATATGCTAATAAAAATTTCCATTAACAATGTAAAAATACTAAACATTGGATAATAGAACAAAGAAAAATATAGAACAAAAAAGTTATTCAATGACTATATAAGTCCCTTTAATTTAATAGCAATTTTATTATTGGGTATATCACATTGACAAATAAGATGGCAATTGAAATTTATTAAAGCAATACGATCTAATTTGTTCAAACAAGCCCCATCATAATTTAATTTAATTAATATTTTTTAATATTGACCGCGCATCGCGCAGGTACGACTACTAATTTATATATAATAGGAGAGGCAAATTAAGGTTATGATGACAAGTGGCATAACAATAAACTGACACATTTAATTTCAAATTAAACCACACGATCTCCTACGCAAACGTTGATTTGAAGTTACAATCCTAATCTACCTCCACGTTCTCCACTTCTTCTGCATTCTCCTATATGGTTATTGTCACGACCCAAAATTTCAACCCATCATGATGCCGCCTAACACACTTACTAGGCAAGCCGGACATACAATAAAGAACCAAAATAACAAAACTTATAGAAATAGCATAAGTCTGAAACTTCAATATAGCAAAACACCGTTGATACATGATAAATTCCCCAGAAATTGGTAAATACAGAGTCATGAGCTCTACAGCGGAATACAAGTCTGAAAGCAAAATAAAATAAAATAATACTGTCTGAACTAAAAATAACAGTACATAAGATAAGAGACGCCGAGACTGCGGTCAAGAATGCACCTCTACCTCGCCTCTCGAAGCTCAGCTCAACAAGCAAATCTACTGCTGATAACTGGTCCCCACATCTGGATCTGCTCAATTAAGTGTAGAGTGTAGTATGAGTATGACCGACCCAATATATTCAATACGTATCGTAACTAACCTCGACGAGGTAAAAGAAACAAGAATTATAAGTGATACCTGCTACAATCTGCACAATTTCATCAATTTAACAAGTACAGAGCAATGATGTGATTAAGCTTAAAGCACATAAGGAACTATCTCTCTTTGTGTGTGTACAATTACTCATGTACTTTGCTCGGTAAATGATACAACATATAAGGGTGATATGCAATGAATCAGGTAAATAACCACGAAAATTGCAAGTAAAGTGAAATGTAAATCCAAACAACACTGGCCAGACTTTCCTCAACCTTTACATATTCATACCAAAATCACTGATCAATTTTTCTCAATATCCGTGTGTACATTATCAAGAGAGAAATATGAGAGGGTGATCCTAGGGGGATGGATCCGTATCCACACGCTGCACGAACAGCTCACGTGCTGTGCAGACAACTCATGTGCCAATAATATCAATATCTGGATCCGCACGAAAAACTCACGTGCTGCACGGACAACTCATGTGCTAATAATATGACAACCGCACGGACAACTCACGTGCTAATAATCACAATCCGTCTGGCGAAGTCACATGCTACCAATCTAGATCATAACACAGAGAAGGCAAATATACGAGAATACATGTACATGATCAATGATTATCAAGTTTTATACTCCTGGACTGGTATAAATAACATGTTATAGTGTAGACATGTGCGATGCGTGATATTACAGGTAGAACATACAATTTTATCATGAAATAATAGTTTATTAGGTTCAACCGGAAGAATAATCTCAACGAAATCTCAAATGTGGTACAAATGGCTAACAAAGGGGTACAAATAGGAAAAACATCTCAGCCATGAAGCTTAGCAATCAATTCGCACAACCCCGAGCATGGAAATATACCCTGGTGCACGCATATGGGCTCAACCTTGCACATATGCGCCACTCATAGCACGTAGCTATCGCAAATAATTCAGGAAACTAGTGCCTCAACCAAGCTTAGACAAGATACTTACCTCAAGCAAGCCAAATCACTCTGCTAACAAGCCCTTCCTGTACATATCGACCTCCGGACGATCTGAATCTAGTCAAAGTAATGGAATACCATTAATAAAAACCATGGGAAGTGATTCCAAAAGATAAAGCTAAGATATTTAACTCAAGTCAAAAAGTCAACCCCCGGGCCCGTACCTCGGAACCCAAAAAAATTCACAAATTTCGGACACCCATTCAATTATGAGTTCAACCATACCAAAATCATTCAATTCCAACCACAAATCGACCCTCAAATCTCACTCTCTAATAACATAGTCCAAAATCCCTAATTTCCACCTCAAAATTATATAAATTAGGTGTAATAATCAATGGGTAATTAATAGTTATCAAAAAAAGTGATTAATCTTCACTTACCTCCTCAATTATGGTGAAAAGAGCTCCAAACATTGCCCTTAGACAAACTTCACAACTCCAAAATGAGAAAAAGCTCAAACCCTTCGATTTTAATAACCTGCCCAGTGATCCCGCTTTTGCGATAAAAATGTGCATCTGCACAATCCACTTAATTCCCGACCCACGGCTTTTGCGTCCAGACTACCGCATCTGCGCATGTGCTCCTGTAGAGAATCTTCCGCACCTGCGGTCCCTCCGTTTCTGCGCTTCCTTCATCGCATAAGCGACTTCGGTTCTGCGAAAATATTCTCGCATCTGCGATCCCCCTACTTCCAGCCTTCCTCCGCATCTACATTCAAGCTTCCGCTTCTGCAGCCTCGCACTTGCGGCAAAACCATCGCAGGTGCGGTTGAATCAGGTTAACAAAAAATTCCAGCCATTTCTCTAAGTGCAATCATGATCCACTAACCATCCGAATCATACCCGAGGCCTCCGGGACCCCGCCGAAACATACCAACAAGTGCTAAAACACAATATGAATTCGATCAAAGCCTCAAATCATGCCAAACAACATAGAAATCACGAGTCACACATCGTTCAAGCCTAATGAACTAATGAGCTTCCAACTTTCAAAGCTAATGCCGAATCATATCAAACCAATTCTGATTGAGCTCAAATTTTATACACAAGTAATAAATAATACAACGAACCTAATCCAACTTCTGGAACAGAAATCTAAACTCGATGTCAACAAAGCCAACTCTCAGTCAAACCTCTCAACCTTCCAAACCTTCAACTCTCCAACTTTTGCCAAAAAATCATCTAATCAACCTACGGGCCTCCAAAACAATATCCGGACATATGCCTAAATCCAAAATCAGCATATGAAGATATCGGAACCATCAAAACTCTATTCCGGAGTCATTTACACAAATGTCAATCTCCGGTCAACTCTTCCAACTTAAGTTTTCAACCATGGGACAAAGTGCCCCAATACACTTTGAAATATCTTGGAACCAAACCAACCACTCTGGCAAGTCACATAACTACAAATGAACATAAAATAAGAAATAATCAAGGGAACGAGGCTACAACACACGAAATGACCGGCCGGGTCATTACATTCTCTCCCTCTTAAACAAACGTTAGTCCTCAAACAGGTCTAGAATCATACCTGGAGTCTCAAATAGGTGTGGATAACTATTTCTCATCTCCCACTCGTCCTCCCAAGTAGCCTCCTCGGCCGGCTGACCTCGCCAGCGAACTTTCACTGATGCTATATTTTTTGACCTCAATTTTCGAAACTGCCTGTCCAAAATGGCCATCGGCTACATATCATACGTCAAATCCTTGTCAAGCTAAACCGTGCTGAAGTCCAAACCATGTACGGATCACCATAATACTTCCGGAGCATAGAAACATGAAATACTGGGTGGACACCCGATAGACTAGGTGGCAAAGCAAGCTTGTATGCCACCTCTCCAATCCTCTCAAGCACCTCAAAAGGGCCAATATACCGAGGGCTCAACTTGCCCTTCTTCCCGAACCTCATCACACCCTTTATGGGTGAAACTTTGAGCATAACCCTCTCAACCACCATATATACAACATCACGAACTTCTTATCAACAAAAATCTTCTGTCTGGACTGCGCTGAACAGAGTTGCTCCTGGATCAACTTTACCTTCTCTAAGGAATCACGGACCAAATCAATGCCCAATAACTTAGACTCCCCAGGCTCAAACCAACCAACTGGAGAATGGCATCTCCTCCCATATAAGGCCTCATAAGGAGCCATCTGGATACTCGATAAAAGCTATTGTTGTAGGCGAACTCTACTACGGAAGAAATTGATCCCATGAACCTATGAAATCCATAACACAGACACACAACATATCCTCCAAAATATTCTCGCATATGCTCCCCTGCTTCCAGCCTTCCTCCGCGTATGTGTTCAAGCTGCCGCTTCTGCAGCCTCGCACCTGCGGCAAAACCATCGCAGGTTGCGATTGCATCAGGTTAACAAAAAATTCCAGCCATTTCTTTAAGTTCAATCATGATCCACCAACCATCCGAATCACACTCGAGGCCTCCGAAACCTCGACCAAACATATCAACAAATGCTAAAACATAATACAAATTCGCTCGAAGCCTCAAATCATGCCTACAACACCAAAACCACGAGTCACACATCTATCCAAACCTAATGAACTAATAAGCTTCCAACTTCTAAAGCTAATGCCGAATCATATCAAACCAATTTTGATTGAGCTCAAATTTTGCACACAAGTCATAAATGGCACAACAAACCTACTCCAACTTCCGGAACCGAAATCCAAACTCGATATCGACAAAGTCAACTCTCAGTTAAACCTCTCAGCCTTCCAAACCTTCAACTCTCCAACTTTCGCCAAAAACCATCTAATCAACCTGGGCCTCCAAAACAACATCCGGACAAAATTATCATACGAAGATATCAGAACCATCAAAACTCTATTCCAGAGTCGTTTACACAAATGTCAAACTCCGGTCAACTCTTCTAACTTAAGTTTCTAACCTTGGGACTAAGTGTCCCAATTCACTCTGAAATATCCCGGAACCAAACCAACCACTTCGGCAAGTCACATAACCACAAATGAAAATAGAATAAGCAATAATCAAGGAAACGAGGCTACAATACACGAAACGACCGGTCGGGTCGTTACATTCTCTCCCTCTTAAACAATCTTTAGTCCTCGAACGGGTCTAGAATCATACCTGGAGTCTCATATATGTGTGGATAAACTATTTCTCATCTCCCACTCGTCCTCCCAAGTAGCCTCCTCGGCCGGCTGACCTCGCCAGCGAACTTTCACTGATGCTATATTTTTTGACCTCAATTTCGAACCTGCTGGTCCAAAATGGCCACCGGCTCCACATCATACGTCAAATCCCCGTCAAGATGAACCGTGCTGAAGTCCAAAACATGCGACAGATCATCATAATACTTCTGGAGCATAGAAACATAAAATACTGGGTGAACACCCGATAGATTAGGTGGCAATGCAAGCTTGTAGGCCAAATCTCCAATCCTCTCAAGCACCTCAAAAGGGCCAATATACCGAGGGCTCAACTTGTCATTCTTCCTGAACCTCATCACACCCTTCATGGATAAAACTTTGAGCAAAACCCTCTCACCCACCATATATAAACCATCACGAACCTCCTATCAACATAACTCTTCTGTCTGGACTGCGCTGAACGGAGTTCCTCCTGGAACAACTTTACATTCTCTAAGGAATCACGGACCAAATCAGTGCCCAACAACTTAGCCTCCCCGGGTTCAAACCAACCAACTGGAGAATGACATCTCCTCCCATATAAGGCCTCAAAAGGAGCCATCTGGATACTCGACTAAAAGCTGTTGTTGTAGGCGAACTCTGCTAACAGAAGAAACTGATCCTATGAACCTACGAAATCCATAACACAGGCACACAACATATCCTCCAAAATATTCTCGCATCTGCTCCCCCTGCTTCCAGCCTTCCTCCGCATTTGTGTTCAAGCTGCGGCTTCTGCAGCCTCGCACCTGCGGTAAAACCATCGCAGGTTACGATTGCATCAGGTTAACAAAATATTCCAGCCATTTCTCTAAGTGCAATCGTGATCCACCAACCATCCGAATCACACCCGAGGCCTCCGGGACCCCGACCAAATATACCAACAAGTGCTAAAACACAATGCGAATTCACTCGAAGCCTCAAATTATGCCAACAATACCAAAACCACGAGTCACACATCGATTCAAGCCTAATGAACTAAGGAGCTTCCAACTTCTAAAGCTAATGCCGAATCGTATCAAACCAATTTCGATTGAGCTCAAATTTTGCACACAAGTCATAAATGACACAACGGACCTACTCCAGCTTCCGGAACCGAAATCCAAACTCGATATCGACAAAGTCAACTCTCGGTCAAACCTCTCAACCTTCCAAACCTTCAACTCTCCAACTATCACCAAAAATCATCTAATCAACCTACGGGCCTCCAAATCAACATCCAGACATATGCCTAAGTCCGAAATCATCATACAAAGATATCAGAACCATCAAAACTCTATTCCGGAGTCTTTTACACAAATGTCAAACTCCGGTCAACTCTTCCAACTTAAGTTTCTAACCTTGGGACTGAGTGTCCCAATTCACTCCGAAAAATAGTGGAACCAAACCAACTACTCCGGCAGGTCACATAACCACAAATGAACATAGAGTAAGCAATAATCAAGGGAACGAGGCTACAATACTGTAACACCCCGAAATATTTCGAAGTACTTAAGTGTAAAGCCTGGTAAAATTTGCAAAGAAAATAATGGTTCATGGTGCCAGACTAAGCTTACATGTTTGAGGATTGTAGAAGTTCTTCGCGGCGAAATTGCTCGTCGTGGCTCAGACTTTTTGTGTTAAACAATGCACCGGAAAGTAAAGGAAATGTTTTCGCGGAAAAGGGCATTTATGCGATCCATTATGCGATCGCATAATTACTATGCGGGCCGCATAATGGCTGCAGAACTGAGCAGGAGAGGGACATTCTAGAAGCAGCTATGCGGTCAACTATGCGACCGCATAACTATTATGAGGTGCATTATGCGACCGCCTAACAGTTACGCGGAACGCATAGTGACCGCATACACAAGTAGATTTTTGATCATTTTTGTCAGCAATTATGCGACCGATATGCGTTCCGTATATCCATTATGCGACCGCAGAACCGTTCCGGAGCTCCAATTTTGGATTTTTAAAACCCGACCCTATTTCATTAAATACACTCTTTAGGCTATTTTTGAACTATAATCTGGTATTTTAGAGTGAGAGAGAGTGCCCTAGAGTGAGAAGGTATTCTTCAATAACTGTTCTTCAATTCTTGCCCAAGTTTTGGAAGATTAAGAAGGGAAACTCACTAGGTCTTCATCCTAGAGATAAGATTCTACACCCTAACCCTCATTTTCGAATTTTGTGTAGAATTGGATAATTAGCAAGATAATTTTTGGGCAGGAGGGTTGTTTATTTACATGCATGTGATATCAAGGGGTGTATGAAGATTGTTGAACTAGGCATGGTAAATATTAGGGTATGGGATGATGGAATTCTCCATAAAAGGGCCTTGAAACCTTATGCACACCTTGTATTTGATAAAATGCTCAAATGAGTTAGAACCATGATCATCTTCCTAATTTTGGTTCAATTTGTTATATTTCTAAAATAGATTAAAGTTGCTAAGAATTTCGGAATATTTAGAGTGTAAGGAAGCTCAAGTGAGGTATGTTGGCTAGACTCTTCTTTAAGAATTGGAATTTCCAATATCATTGTAAGTTCCGAGATGTTGATTATAAATGGAGTATTCCAATAAGTTTTGAGATGAAGATATATGCTCAATTAGTGTTTCAAATGCTCTTATCATATTGCATTATAAATTGAGGATGTATCCCAAACTATGGATTATGTATCCACATGTTATAATTTCTAGTCGTGATTTATGTGAAAGTTATTATGCCAAGTTATGTAGAGATTGTGATTGTGATACACCTACACCCGCATACATTGGGGTGAGACGGCATGACCACTTTGTGTGGGGATTATGGTATAGAGATTGTGATTGAGATATACCTCCACCCGTATATATATTGGGGTGAGGCGGCATAACCGCTTTGTGTAGGGATTATGGTATTGTGGGACTGCACCTCCACCCGCTTATATTAGGGTGAGGCGGTACAACCTCTTTGTGTATAGTTTTGGTATTGTTGTGGCACCACCACCCGCATGCATTGGGGTGAGGCGACATAGACGCTTTGCGTTCGTATT
This sequence comes from Nicotiana tabacum, assembly GCF_000715075.1. Taxonomy (NCBI): domain Eukaryota; kingdom Viridiplantae; phylum Streptophyta; class Magnoliopsida; order Solanales; family Solanaceae; genus Nicotiana; species Nicotiana tabacum. The sequence goes on along the minus strand of NC_134091.1, from coordinate 73,453,777 downwards.
GGTATCGTTGATGCATTTCCAGCCGCATACATTGGGGTGAGGTGACATAGCTGATTTGTGTAGGTTCTTGGTACTGTGGTTATATATCCACCCGCATATATTGGGGTGAGGCGGCAAGGCCGCTTGATTAGAGTAGTGGTATTGTACGTACACTTCCACCTGCATACATCGGGTGAGGCGGCTGGGCCGCTTTGTGTGAAGATGGTTACAGAGGATCTCATCTTAAATCCTTTAAATATTATTGATAGCTCTTAAAAATCTTGCTCGGGTTTAAAAGGTTATCTATATTATACTATTGCCGCACTGGTTCATCATATTCATCTTGTATTTCTAAATTCTTAAATTGGTGTTTAGTTTTTATACTAGTACTATTCGACGGTACTAACGTCCCTTTTGCCGGGGGAGCTATGTATTTAAATGGGTGCAGGTGGTTCCACAGCAGGAAATATTGATCAGTGATAGCAGTACACCTTCTTCCCAGCTGACTTGGTGAGCCCCACTTCATCTCGGGGTCATGTATCTTTTGTTCTTTGTGTATTCTGTTTGAGGTATATCCGGGGCCTTATTGCCGGCATTATCATTGTACTCATCTTTATCTATAGAGGCTCTGTAGACATAGTGTGGGTTGTATAATGGTGCTGGGGAAGTCAAACTCGTGTGTTGTGCTTGAATTACTATTTCCACTTCAGATTATGAAAAATGTGTTTGGAATTAAGACTTTAAAATAAAGTAACTGATGGTAAGAAATTGGTATTGCAACATGATCACTTTATTGGTTGATTAACAAAAACATATATATTCTCTTTATTCATGAATGAGTTTGGGTAGAAGGAAATCTAATAGGCTTGCTCGGCCGAGTTCACTCAGTCGAGCGCCGGTTACGCTCCTCGGTTTTGGGGCGTGACAAACTTAGTATCAGAGCCTAAGGTTTTAAAGTATCCTGGGATGTCTCGGAGCCGTGTCTAGTAGAGTCCTTATTATCGGTGTGTTGTCGACCACATCTATAATTAGGATGCTACATGGGCATTTAGGAATAATACCCTTCTTTCATGTTCTTGATCGTGCGATAAAGCTGGTTGTAAGATTGTTCCTCCTTTAACTCTTGCGTTGCTCTAATTTTTAGTACATGGCACCCAAGAAGAAGGCAAGAACTGGCCAAAGAGCCAATGTCACCCCAGGAGTCACAGTTGACCCCATAATTGATGATGCGAGTGAGCACCCGAGGAGTGAGAATATTCTTCCAGTTACTACATTGCCTGACTCTACTATAACTGATCAGACCGCACCTATCCCTATACCTACATAAGGTGCAACGGTTCCTCCAACTGATATTCCAGTTCCACCTCCAGCTCCAGCTTCCAATTCTGGTATGTCTGATATTGATATTAGGGGAGCCATACAAATGTTGACACAGATAGTGGCTTCTCAGTCCCAGAGATCGAGTGTTGGGCCTGCTTCTTCCAGTCATCCAGGGGAATCTGCTAGTTCCATGGTTAACAAGTTTCTTCAGTTAGATCCTCCAGCATTTATGGGTACTGATCCCGAGGAGGACCCCCAGGACTTCATTGATGAGATGCACAAAACTCTCCGGGTTATGCATGCTACAGATATGGAGGGACTAGAGTTGGCCTCCTACCGCCTGAAAGGGGTGGCCTATTCTTTGTTTGAGTTGTGGGAGGAATCCTGTGAGGAGGGAAGCCCTCCGGCAAGGTGGGGTGAGTTCACAAATGTCTTTATGGATCAATTCTTGCCTGCCAAAACTAAGGCAGCTCGTGCCGATGAGTTTGAAAGCCTGAAGCAGGGTAGTATGAATGTGTGGGAGTACCATATGGAGTTTGCACGCCTGTCCAAGTATGCTATTCACATGTTGCCCACTATGGAGGCTAGAGTGCGCCGGTTTGTACAGGGCCTTAGCCCCTTGGTTATCAATGAGGCCTCTATAGCTTCCTTGAATTCCGATATGAACTATGGTAATATGATGGCATTTTCTCAAGCCACAAAGACCTGCAAATTGATTAATAGAATGGAGCGTCAGAGTAGCAGCAAGGCCCGGTCCGCGAGCAACTTTGGTGGTTCTTCCGGTGGTAGTAGTGGTAGGTCGGCATTTAGGGGAGCGTCATAAGGACCATCCCAATCATTCGCCTAGTCTTCGATGGGTGCACAATCATCTGGACCCAGTCAGGGCAATAGGGGACCCCACCACCAGGGTCGGCCTGATAGAAGGTTTCAGCAGCGGAGGCTTCCATGCCCTAAGTGTGGGAGGATGCACTTTGGGTCCTGTTTCATGGACCTACCAGTATGCTATGGGTGTGGTTTGAGGGGACACATTCAGAGAGATTGTCGCTCGTCCCACCGAAATATGGGCAGAGGTGCGGAACAACCAACTAATTCTGCAGCTACTACATCCACAGCACCTCCAGCTCGAGGCACCCCAGCACATGCAGGGCGTGGTGCAGCTAGGGGTGGTGCATAGAATTTAGGAGGACCCAACAGATTTTATGCTATGCAGAGACGTTGGGAAGTGCAGAGGCTTCTCCAGATGTTGTCACAGGTATATTGACTGTCCAATCTCATGATGTATATGCTCTTATTGATCCCGGTTCCACTTTGTCATATATCACACCTTATGTTGCTATGGAATTTGGGATAGAACCAGAACAGCTTTATGAGCCGTTCTCTATATCTACTCCAGTTGGTGAGTCTATTTTGGCCGCGCGGGTTTATAGGGATTGTGTTGTCATATTGCGTGGTCGAGACACCATGGCCGATCTTATTGAATTGAGCATGGTCAATTTTGATGTGATAACGGGGATGGATTGGCTTTATTCATGTTTTGCCCAGCTTGATTGCCAAACCAGAACTGTTAGGTTCGAATTTTCAAATGAGCCAGTTATTGAGGGGAAGGGTGATGATGTGGTGCCAAAGGGTAGGTTTATTTCCTAACTTAAGGCCACAAAGATGATCAACAAGGGATGTATTTACCATTTGGTCCGGGTTACGGACACCGATGCTGAGGCACCTACACTTGAGTCCGTGCCTGTTGTGAATGAATTTCCGGGAGTATTTCTGGATGAACTCCCTGGGATCCCACCAGACAGGGAGATTCATTTTGGGACTGATATGATGCCAGACACGCATCCTATATCTATTCCACCCTACAGAATGACACCGACAAAATTGAAGGAGCTAAAGGAACAATTGAGAGATTTGTTCGAAAATGGTTTTATCCGGCCAAGTGTGTCGCCTTGGGGCGCACCGGTCCTTTTTGTAAGAAAGAACGATGGGTCACTGAGAATGTGTATTGACTATCAACAACTTAATAAGATCACAATCAAGAATAAGTACCCACTGCCAAGGATAGATGATTTGTTTGATCAATTGCAAGGTGTCAGGTACTTCTCCAAGATTAATTTAAGATCCGGGTATCACCAATTGAAGATCAGGGAGTGGGATATTCCGAAAATAGCTTTTAGAACCCGGTATGGGCATTTTGAATTTTTGGTGATGTCTTTTGGGCTAACAAATGCCCCAACAGCCTTCATGGATCTTATGAATCGCGTTTTCACTCCATTCCTCGATTCTTTTGTGATATTGTTTATTGACGATATTCTTGTATATTCATGCAATCGAGAGGACCATGCCGATCACCTCAGGGCAGTGTTGCAGACTCTGTATCAACACCAGTTGTATGCAAAATTTTCGAAATGCAAATTTTGGCTTGAGTCTGTCACATTCTTGGGTCATGTTGTCTTCAGTGAGGGGATTAATGTTGATCCTCAGAAAATTACGGCTGTGAAAAATTGGCCGAGGCCTACAACTCCAATAGAGATTCACAGTTTCTTAGGCTTAGCTGGATATTATAGAAAGTTTGTGGAGGGTTTTTATACTCTTACCTCCCCATTGACTAAATTGACGCAGAAGGAAATTAAGTTCCAATGGTTAGATGCTTGTGAAAAGAGTTTCCAGGAATTGAAAGCAAGATTGACTACGTCGCCGGTGTTGACTCTACCAGAGGATATAGATGGATTTGTGGTATATTGTGATACTTCAAGAATCGGGCTTGGGTGTGTATTAATGCAACATGGGAAGGTGATAGCTTATGCTTCTAGGCAACTAAAGAATCATGAGAAGAACTATCCAACACATGATTTAGAACTTGCGGCAGTGGTATTTGCATTGAAAATTTGGCGTCATTATTTATATGGGGTCCATGTTGATATATTCACGGACCATAAGAGCCTTCAATATATTTTCAAGCAAAAGGAATTGAATCTAAGGCAGAGAAGATGGCTTGAGTTACTCAAGGACTACGACATTGATATTCTATATCATCCGGGAAAGGCCAATGTTGTAGCTGATGCTCTTAGCCGGAAATCTATGGGTAGTTTGGCTCACTTGGAGGCATATCATAGGCCATTAGCCAAGGAAGTTCACCGATTGTCTAGTTTGGGAGTTCGTCTTGCGGACTCTAGTGAAGGAGGGGTAATTGTGCAAAATAGAGCCGAATCATCGCTTGTTGTGGAAGTCAAAGAGAAGCAATACAACGATCCGTGGTTGGCGCAGTTGAAAGAGTGGATTCATAAACATAAGACCATGGCCTTTTCTCTTGGCATGGATGATGGTACACTAAGGTACCAAGGGCGACTCTGTGTTCTAAATGTGGATGGTCTCCAAGAAAGAATTATGACTGAAGCTCACATTTCTAGGTATTCCGTGCACCTAGGTTCTACGAAAATATATCATGATCTTAAGGGAGTCTATTGGTGGAATGATATGAAGAGAAATGTGGTGGATTTTGTGGCAAGATGTCCAAATTGTCAGCAAGTGAAGTCCGAACACCAAAGGCCCGGTGGGTTGGCACAGAACATAGAAATTCCAATGTAGAAGTGGAAAATGATTAATATGGACTTTGTGGTAGGATTACCGCGCACTCCGCGCAAGTTTGACTCAATTTGGGTGATTGTGGATCCACTCACGAAATCAGTACACTTTTTACCGGTTAAGTCTACCGACACAGTGGAGCAGTATGCTCAGTTGTATATCAAAGAAATAGTCAGGTTGCATGGCACGCCATTTTCCATCATTTCTGATCGGGGAGCACAATTCACTGCTAATTTTTGGAAGAAATTTTAGCAAGGTTTGGGTACTCAGGTGAATCTTAGTACAACCTTTCACCCGCAGACTGACTGGCAGGTAGAGCGGACTATTCAGACGCTTGAGAATATATTGCGCGCTTGTGTTATAGACTTCAAAGGTAGCTGGGATGATCATTTACCACTCATAGCATTCGCATATAACAGTAGCTATCATGCTAGCATTCAAATGGCACCGTTCGAGGCTTTATATGGTAGGAGATATAGATCTCCCATTGGGTGGATCAAAATTGGGGAAGCAGATTTGATAGGGCCAGACCTTGTGCATAAGGCCATGGAAAAAGTTAAAATCATTAAGGAGCGGTTAAGACTGCCAGAGTCGTCAGAAATCCTATTTGGATGTTCGTCGTAGAGAATTGGAGTTCCCAGAAGATGATTAGGTATTTTTGAAAGTTTCCCCCATGAAGGGTGGAATGTGATTTGGTAAGAAAGGGAAATTGAGTCCGAGGTATGTCGGACCGTACAAAATCATTCAGAGGATCAGTGAGGTGGCATACAAGCTTGAACTATCACCTGAGATGTCATTAGTACACCCTGTGTTTTTCATGTGTCTATGTTGAATAAAGTAGTTGGAGATCCGACACTCATTGTTCCGGTTGAGATTATTGAGGTAAATGAGAAATTGACTTATGGAGAGATTCCGGTTTCTATTATTAATCGGCAAGTCCGAAAATTGAGAAATAAAGAAATTTCCTCTGTGAAAGTGTTGTGGCGAAACCAACAGGTTGAAGAGGCTACTTGGGAGGCTAAGGAAGAAATGAAGAAAAAGTATCCTTATTTGTTTGAATGACCATGTATTTATAAAGTTGTGATCTAGGAAAAAAATTATAAGACTTACTTTTTATGAATTTTGTATCATTTGAACAATTGGCGTTAAGGGTGTTCCTTTCTGGAAATATATTGCTTATGAGGCCACAGTTGGTGTTGTTTTGTATTATGTTATGTCGTTGGAATATTTATATGTTGTTAGGATGTGTTTCTTGGGCTCTCTGACAGGTGGATAGGCCTAATTACAAAGGAAACTCTGGCGAAATATTTGGAAATTTAGGGAGTTAGTCAAATTTGGTGCTGCTAGTTTGTGGTATAAACCAAACTAAGTTTGCTAATGACGGATTTGTACCCTTATTCGAGGACGAATGATCCTAAGCAGGGGAGAATGTAACACCCCAGAAAATTTCGAAGTACTTAAGTGTAAAGCCCGGTAAAATTTGCAAAGAAAATAATATTTCATGGTGCCGAACTAGGCTTACGTGTTTGAGGATTGTAGAAGTTCTTCGCGGCGAGCTTTCGAGCCGCGACTCAAACGTTTTGGGTTGAACAATGCACCGGAAAGTAAAGGAAAATTTTTGGCGGAAAAGCGCATTTATGCGGTCCATTATGCGACCGCATAATCACTCTGCAGGCCGCATAATGGCTGCAAATTTGAGCAGGAGAGGGCCATTCTGGAAGCAGCTATGCGGTCGACTATGCGACCACATAACTATTATGCGGTGTATTATGCGACCGCATAACAGTTATGCAGACTGCATACACAGGCAGATTTTTGATCATTTTCGTCAGCAATTATGCGACCGATATGCGGTCCGCATATCCATTATGCGGTCGCATATGCGACCGCAGAACCGTTGCGGAGCTCCATTTTTGGGTTTTTAAAACCCGATTCTATTTCGTTAAATACACTCTTTGGGCCATTTTTGAACTATAATCTAATATTTTAGAGTGAGAGAGAGTGCGCTAGAGTGAGAAGGTGTTCTTCAATAATTGTTCTTCAATTCTTGCCCAAGTTTTGGAAGATTAAGAAGGGAAAATCACTAGGTCTTCATCCTAGAGGTAAGATTCTACACCCTAACCCTCACTTTCAAATTTTGTGTAGAATTGGATAATTAGCAAGATAATTTCTTGGCAGGAGGGTTGTTTATTTACATGCATGTGATATCAAGGGGTGTAGGAAGATTGTTGAACTAGGCATGGTAAATATTGGGTTGTGGGATGATGGAATTCTCCATAAAAGGGCCTTGAAACCTTATGCACACCTTGTGTTTGATAAAATGCTCAAATGAGCTAGAACCATGATCATCTTCCTAATTTTGGTTCAATTTGTCATATTTCTAAAATAGATTGAAGTTGTTAAGAATTTCGGAACATTTAGAGTGTAAGGAAGCTCAAGTGAGGTATGTTGGCTAAACTCTTCTTTAAGAATTGGAATTCCCAATATCCTTGTAAGTTCCGAGATGTTGATTATAAATGGAGTATTCCGATAAGTTTTGAGATGAAGATATATGTTCAATTCCTGTTTCAAATGCTCATATCATATTGCATTATAAATTGAGGATGTGTCCCAAACTATGGATTATATATTCACATGTTTTAATTTCTAGTCGTGATTTATGTGAAAGTTATTATGCCAAGTTGTGTAGAGATTGTGATTGTGATACACCTCTACCCGCATACATTAGGGTGAGATGGCATGACCGCTTTGTGTGGGGATTATGGTATAGAGATTATGATTGTGATACACCTCGACCCGCATATATATTGGGATGAGGCGGCATGACCACTTTATGTAGGGATTATGGTATTGTGGGACTGCACCTCCACCCGCTTACATTGGGGTGAGGCGGTAGGACCGCTTTGTGTATAGTTTTGGTATTGTTGTGGCACCACCACCCGTATGCATTGGGGTGAGGCGGCATAGCCGCTTTGCGTTGGTATTGGTATCGTTGATGCATTTCCACCCGCATACATTGGGGTGAGGCAACATAGCCGCTTTTTGTATGTTCTTGGTACTGTGGTTATAAATCCACCCGCATACTTTGGGGTGAGGCGGCAGGGCCGCTTGATTAGAGTTGTGGTATTATACGTACACTTCCACCTGCACACATCAGGATCTCATCTTAAATCCTATAAATGTTATTGATAGCTCTTAATAAGCTTGCTATGGTTTAAACGGTTATCTATATTATACTATTGCGGCACTGGTTCATCATATTCATCTTGTATTTCTGAATTCTTAAATTGGTGTTTAGTTTTTATACTAGTACTATTTGATGGTACTAACGTCCCTTTTGCCGGGGGCGCTGTATATTTAAATGGATGCAGGTGGTTCCACAGCCGGAGATATTGATCAGTGATAGCAGTACACCTTATTCCCAGCTGACTTGGTGAGCCCCACTTTATCTCGGGGTCATGTATCTTTTGTTCTTTGTGTATTCTGTTTGAGGTATAGCCGGGGCCTTATTGTCGGCATTATCATTGTACTCATCTTTATCTATAGAAGCTCCGTAGACATAGTGTGGGTTGTATAATGGTGCTGGGGAAGTCAAACTCATGTGTTGTGCTTGAATTACTATTTCCACTTCAGATTATATAAAATGTGTTTGGAATTGAGATTTTAAAATAAAGTAACCGATGGTACGAAATTGGTATTGCAACATGATCACTTTATTGGTTGATTAATGAAAATATATATATTCTCTTTCTTCATGAATGAGTTTGGGTAAAAGGAAATCTAATAGTCTTGCTCGGCTGGGTTCACTCGGTTGAGCACCGGTCGCGCTCCTCGGTTTTGGGGCGTGACAAATACTGTTAGGCCCCTTAAAATTGTTTACCTAAAACCTGGGGTTTTGTGGTGCCGAGATAGAGTTATGTGTTGATAATCGTAGAGATTCTTCGCGGCAAGCTTGCTCATCGCGGTTCAAATTTTTTGGTTGAGCAGTGCGTTGGGGAGTTGAAGAAATTTTATGGAAGTGCAGGGCATTTTAGCGGTCCATTCTGCGATCGCAGAACTGATTTGTGGATCGCAGATCTGCCGCAGAATGAAGTAGAAAATTGAGCTAATTTTTGAACCATTATGCGGCCGTATAATTATTTCGTGGGCCGCACAAACCATTGCAGAACCAACATAAAAATTTCCAGAGGGAGGTTCTGTGGTGCATTATGCGACCGCAGACCTGTCGCAGAGTGAAACAGAAATGCCCAGTTCTGGAGGGCCATTATGTGGTCCATTTTGTAGACCGCATAAGCATTATGCGGTTGCATATGCGACCGCAGATCTGCATCGGGGCTTCATTTTCTAATTTTTTTGACCCGACCCTATTTCGATATATTGAAGTAAAGGGCCATTTTTTAAGCAAAAATCTGATATTTCTAGAGAGTGGGAGTGCCATAGAGTGAGAAGGGAAGTTCCTAAGCTTATTATTCATCAACTCTTGCTCAAAGTTGAAGACTTCACAAGACAAATTCACTAGGTCTTCAACCTAGAGGTAAGATTCTACTCCCTAGCCCTCAATTTCATGATTTTACTGAAAATAGGTAATGAGAAAAGCTATTCTTGGGTGTGGGAGTTGTCCATTATACATGCATGTACTATCAAGGGTTGGGGGAAGAATGTTAAGTTAAATTGGATAGACTTTGGGTTGTGGGATGAAGGAATCTACCATAGCAGGACCTTGAAATCATAATACCCACCTAGTGTTTGATAAAATGATCAAATGATCTAGAACCATGACCTCCTTCCTAATTTGTGTTCAATTTTTCTATATCTCTAAATAGATCAAAGTTGCTAGGATTTTTGAAACTGTGTAGTGGATTAAGGAAAGCTCAAAGCAAGGTATGTTGGCTAAACTCCTCTTTTAGAATTGAACCCTACAATGTCCTTGTAAGTCCCGAGTTGCTCATTATAAATTGATTATTCTAAGTAAGCCTTGTGTGAAAAGATATATGTGTTCAATATATATTCTGAATGTTCCTGTTATGTGGTGTTACTAATTTAGAATGTGTTCAAAGTACGAGTTGCATGTCTAAATGCTATAACTTTAAGTTGCGATTCAAGCGAAAGCTATTATGCCAAATTATGTAAGAAATCTCAATGTGCTTAAGACTCTTACTTGCTCACACGTGTACTCAAGTATTGAATAGAAATGATTTGTTGTTAATGATCTGTGATGATGTTTGAAAGTGAAAGAGGTGAGCAGAGCATGAAACATGAAACACGGCCAATGTGCCAAGATTAATATTACATTTGGGGCCACTAGTGCCAATGAAACTAAGAAACGTTTAGAAGATGTTGAAATGAGTTATGAATCCTTTTAATAACAAACACTTTGGGAGTATCGTTAGTCACTGAGGAAGGGTAGGTTGAAATAGCCTAACCCCGAAACTACATATGCCGATGTAGGAATGGATTGTAATTATTCCCCTCATTTGGGACGAGATTGATGTGATGAAATATTCCCCTTCATTGGGATGAGATGATTTCTAGAAAAGGGTGATGTCGACCCACAAAACATTTTAGTGAGATGGCCTAGCCGGTCGGGTCGTGATCGGACGCCATGCCGCACATAAGGTGGTGATTGTGCTTGAGATTATGATTGAAACAATGATTGAGATTGAGATAAGGATTGTGATTGTGGTTGATGTCTTTGGGTGAGACGGCCTAGCCGATCGGGCCGTGATCGGACTCCGTGCTAAAATCACGGTGGTATATTGGTGCTAAGATCTCCCAACCTAAAATAATAGAAATTTACTTGACACTTATCTTGCTCCTAATTTGATGTTTTAGTATTGTCTGAGGCTTCCATTGATTTATGACTGTCCTTCATTGTGTTATCATTCGTTCTAATGAGAGGGTGTTTAGTCTTACATACTAATACTATTCCATATGTACTAACGTCCCTTTTACCGGGGGCGCTGCACCTTTAATAGATGCAAGTGGTTCCGCAGCAGGTGACATTGATCATTGATAGCAGTACACCTTCTTCTCAGCAGATTTGGTGAGCCCCACTTCATTCGAGGTCGTGTATCTTTTGTCCCACGTGTATTATGTTTTGGGTTTTAGCCGGGGCCTTGTTGCCAGCGTTATCATAGTATTTGTATCCGTAAGGGCTCCGTAGACACAGTGTGGGTTGTATATGGGTATTGGTAAAGTCAAACTAGCCTTGTTGTATTTGAATCACTTGTTGCACTTTAACTGTGATTGTGTACATATTTTGAGGCTATAAAATGAAGTGACTAATGGTAATGAAATTGGCATTGTTCATGGAATCCACTCAATGTTTAATTAATGATATAAATGTATTTTCTCTTTCTTCATGGGCGAGTTGGGTAGAAGGTATTGTAAAGGCTTGCTTGACCGGGGTATCTCAGTTGAGCGCCGGTCGCGCTCCCCAAGGTTGGGGAATGATAAATACACGAAACGACCGGCCGGGTCGTTACATTCTCCCCCTCTTAAACAAACGTTAGTCCTCGAATGGGTCTAGAATCATACTTGGAGTCTCAAATAGGTGTGGATAATTGTTCCGTATCTCCTACTCAGCCCACCCATGTAGCCTCCTCGGCCGGTTGACCTTGCCAGCAAACTTTCATTGATGCTATATTCTTTGACCTCAATTTTTGAACCTGCCGGTCCAAAATTGCCACCGACTCCACATCATACGTCAAATCCTCATCAAACTGAACCGTGCTAAAGTCCAAAATATGTGACGGATCACCATAATACTTCCGGAGCATAGAAACATAAAACACTAGGTGCACACCCATTCGACTAGATGGTAATGCAAGCTTGTAGGCCACCTCTCCAATCCTCTCAAGCACCTCAAAAGGGCCAATATACCGAGGACTCAACTTACCCTTCTTCCCGAACCTCATCACACCCTTCATGGGTGAAACTTTGAGCCAAACCTCTCACCCACCATATATACGACATCATGAACCTCCTATCAACATAACTCTTCTGTCTGGAGTGCGCTAAAAGGAGTTTTTCCTGTATCAACTTTACCTTCTCTAAGGAATCACTGACCAAATCAGTGCCCAACAACGTAGCCTCCACAGGCTCAAACTAACCAAATGGAGAATGGCATTTCCTCCTATATAAGGCCTCATAAGGAGCCATCTGGATACTCGACTAAAAGTTGTTGTTGTAGGTGAACTCTGCTAACAGAAGAAACTGATCCCATGAACCTACGAAATCCATAACACAGGCACACAACATATCATCCGAAATTTGAATAGTGCTCTCAGACTACCCGTCCGTCTGAGGATGGAATGTTGTACTCAACTCAACCCGTGTACCTAACTCTTACTGCACTGCTCTCCAAAACTACAATGTAAACTGCGTGCTCCAATCAGAAATAATGGAGATGGGCATGCTACGCAAACAGATAATCTCCCGGATGTAAACTTGAGCCATCTGCTCTGCAGAATAGGAGGTCACCATTGGATGAAGTGTGCATACTTAGTCAACCGGTCCACAATAACCCAAATTGCGTCATACTTCTTCAAAGTTCGTGGGAGCCCGATAACAAAATCCATTGTAATACGCTCCCACTTTCACTCTGAATCATCCCTCCCAGTTTCTGATGCTCATAGTTCATGTGTTGACAATTCAAACACCGAGAGACATAAGCAATGATATCTTTCTTCATTCTCCGCCACCAATAGTGTTGTTTCAAGTCACGGTACATTTTTATGACACCTAGGTGAATGGAATAGCGCGAGTTGTGAGCCTTCTCAAGGATAAAATCTCTCAATCCCTCAACATTTGGAACATAAAACTGTCCTTGAAGTCACATAACACAATCATCATCAATCACAACCTCCTTGGCACCACCCTACTACACCATATCTATAATGATTTGGCCGGTCATTTTGAGTATTATAGCCCCGTTTTCCCATTTATTACTTATTCTATGTTCGTTTATTGTTATGTGACTTGCATGAGTAGTTGGTTTGGTTTTGGAGATGCTTCGGAATGAATTGGGATACTTAGTCCCAAGGTTGAAAGCCTAAGTTGTAAGAGTTGACCAGATATTGACTTATGTGTAAGAAACTCCGGAATAGAGTTTTGATGGTTCCGATAGCTTTGTATGGTAATTTTGGATTTAGGAGTGTGTCGGGATATCGATTTGGAGGTCCGTAGGTGGTTTTGGCTTGAATTGGCAAAAGTTGGGAAAGTTGAAGTTTGGAGAGTTGAGAAGTTTGACCGAGAGCTGACTTTGTTGATACTGGGCTCGAATTATTGTTTCGGAAGTTGGAACAAGTCCATTGTGTCATTTATGACTTGTGTGCAAAATTTGAGGTCAATCGGAGTTGGTTTGATAGGTTCTGACATCGATTGTAGAAGTTGGAAATCCATTAGTTTCAATAGGCTTGAATTGGGTTGTGATTCGTGTTTTTGATATTATTTGATGTGATTTGAGGCCTCGACTAAGTTAGTATGATATTTTAGGATGGGTTGGTATGTTTGAATGGGGTCCCGGGGGCCTCGGATGTGATTCGGATTGGAATCAGATTGAATTTTTGACTTGTGAAATTACTAGTGTCCAATCCTGGTGCCACTGCACCTGCGTGAATTTGGCCACAGATGCAGAGCCACAGATGCGGATGGCAATGTGTAGATGCGGAGGAGAGTTGGGGACTGTTGGATTGCAGATGCGATAGGGGATCCGCAGAAGTTAAGTCGCTTCTGCGGGGAGGAGACCGTAGAAGCAGAATTGAGCAAGAGGTGAGCTGATCAGATGTTTCCGCAGAAGCAGACTTTTGTGCACAGAAGCACATCCGCATATGCGTTTGGCACAGGTAGGTGCGATGCCGTAGGTGCGGTCTTCAGGGGTGCATAATCGAAGCTTGAGTGAGTTTCGTAGATGCATAGATTTTACCACAAATGCGGTTCCGCAGAAGCAGATGGAGGATCACATGTGTGAAAGTCATGGCAGTGTTATAGTTCGAAAGTGTTCCAAGTTTTCGTCATTTGTGGACTTTGCAAGCTCGGCTAGTGGCGATCTTTGAGAAGGGTTTCACTAGATTTCAAGAGGTAAGCAACTTTTGATCATTGTTATTCATTAATTTTGAATACCCACTAAATTTCCCACCTAGAGTAGGTGTTTTTGAGGTGAAATTTGGGGATTTTTTACCCATGTATTGGAGAGTAAGATTTGGGGATTTGAGTATCGATTTGTGTTCGGAATTAGATAATTTTGGTATGGTTGGACTCGTTGTTGAATGGGTGTTCAGATTTTGTGAATTTTATCGGGTTCCGAGGTATGTGCCTGGGGTTGACTTTTTGGGTTAACTTTTTGAATTTGGTTAAAGAACTTAGCTTTATCGTATGGGATCGATTCCTATAGCTTGTATTGATTATATTAAGTTGTTTGTGGCTAGATTCGAGTCGTTTGGAGGCCGATTCGCGTGGCAAGGGTTTGTTGGAGCATTGAGTTGCGCAGTTTGAGGTAAGTAACACTTCTAAACTTGGTACTGTGGGTATGAATCCCTGAAATACATGTTATGTGGTTGATGTTGAGGTGACACACATGTTAGGTGACGGGCGTGTGGGCGTGCATCGCGGTAATTGTGACTCTGTTGATTCTGTGGTACTGTGTAGTTATCTAATCTTGTTTCTATCCATGAAATTCCTACGTGTTAGAATAATTGAGCTGTGATACATATTAGAAATCATGTTTAGACTATATGCTTATTCTGTTGGGACCCACTGAGGTCATTTCTACTATTGAGTTATTTACTTAAATTACAATTATGTACTCAGTCATATTCATTCATTTGTATGTCATATCTCAGTCTCTGTTATCATTAGTGTTACATCATGTTTTCATTGTTTGGGCTGAGTGGTATGAGATATGTGATTCCGGGAGACTGGGAGATTGATGACTGAGTTGGGCCGTGGGAGCCGTGTTGTGAGTGATATTGTGAATCGGACTGCATGCCGCAACAGGCTATATTGGCTTTATATATATTATTATCATGTATCGGGCTGCACGTCGCAATAGGCCTTATAGGCTTTATCTATTATTATGGGATCGGGCTGTATACTGCAGCAGGCCATATTAGCTTTATATTAGCGCTTGGGCAGGATCCGCCCCTCCGGAGTCTTTCATACCAGCAGTGAGCGCAGGTACCATACAGTTCTGAGTGATTGAGTGTGATGAGTGGGAGTTGAGGCAGGCAGATTGGGTACTCTGAGAGTGAGTACCTGAGGCTATCACTGTGAAGCATTGCATTTGACATGCTTATGTGACATGTAGTCATAGAGATGCAACATTCCTCATGCTAGCTGTACTTGGCATATTTTATCAGTGTTGAACTTTAATTGTGGAACTTGAAAACATGCCTACATTTTTGTACTGTTTTCGAGCTGAATATAGAAGTTCTATGAGTTATTACTGTTATTATCTTGTTATATATGTGTCGTCATTATTTTGATTCGGACTGTATCATTCTGAGCCCGTCACTGCTTTCAGCCCAAGGTTAGTCCTGTTACTTATTGAGTACATTGGGTCGGTTGTACTCATACTACACTCTGCACTTCGTGTGCAAATCCAGGTACATCTGGACACGTCAGTTGTTAGACTTGGTGCAATATCTGCTTAGAGACTATTGAGGGAGCTACTATGATGCCCGCAGACCTCAACTCTCCTTCCTTTCAGTTCTATTTTGTACTTTTCAGACAGTTGTATTAGAGATTTAGACTGTGTTGACATTTAGTAGCTCATGTACTCGGTGACATCCAGATTTTGGGGATTTTGTAGTTGAGTCACAGTTGTTCTTATCGGTTATTTATGAGATTCTCACTGTTACACTTATTACACCATGTTTATGATTTAAAATTCTTAGTTATTTTGTGATTGTCGGCTTCCTAGTAATGTGATAGGCGCCATCACGAAATGTTGAGATTTCGGTCGTGACAGTATCCTTCAACACCAAAAAGTGAGGATCATCAAACTGGTGAGTTTTGGTACGCTCCAACAATGATGACTGTGCCACAATACAAGTAAGAACGCGACTAGGCTGCGAGACATCCAATCTCACAAACTGATTGGCCAAGGCCTGAACATCCATGGCTAGTGGCTTCTCTGCTACCGGTAATATGCCAAGCTGCTCATACTCTCTGCCTTTGTACTCAAGGCATTGGCCATGACATTGGCCTTCCCCGGATGATATAATATAGTGATATCATAGTCTTTCAACAACTCTAACCATCTCCGCTGCCGCAAATTAAGTTACTTCTACTTGAAAAAGTGTTTGAGACTCCGATGGTCGGTATAGAACTCACAATAAACACCGTACAAATAGTGCCTCCAATTCTTCAGCATGTGAATAATAGCTACCAACTCTAAGTCACGAACAAGGTAATTCTTCTCATGAACCTTCAACTGTCGAGATACATAGGCAATCACCCTACCGTCCTGCATCAATATCGCGCCAAGCCCAATACGTGATGCATCAGAATACACGGTGTAAGATCCCGAACACGTAGGCAATGCCAACACTAGGGTTGTAGTCAATGCAATCTTGAGCTTCTAAAAGCTCTCTTCATACTCATCCGACCACCTAAATGGGGCACCCTTCTGGGTCAATCTAGTCAAGGGTGCATTAATGGACGAGAAACCCTTCACAAAACGGTAATAATAACCTGCCAAACCAAGAAAACTCCAAATCTTACTAGCTGAAGATGGTCTAGGACAACTCTGAACTGCTTCAATATTCTTTGAATATACCTTGATCCCTTCACTGGACACCGCATGCCCCAAGAACACCATATAATCAAGCCAAAACTCACACTTGGAGAATTTAACATATAGCTTCTTCTCCCTCAACGTCTAGAGTACAATCCTTAGATGTTGTTCATGATCCTCCTGGCTGCGTGAGTACACCAATATATCATCAATGAATACTATGACAAAAGAATCAAGATATGGCTGGAATACACTATTCATCAAATGCATAGAGGTTGCTGGGGCATTGGTCACCCCAAATGACATCACAAGAAACTCGTAGTGACAAAAGTGGGTCCTGAATGTCGTCTTCAGAATATCAGAATCCTGAATCTTCAACTGGTGATACCGAGACCTCAAATCAATCTTAGAGAACACTCTATCACCCTGAAGCTGATCAAATAAGTCATCAATGCGCGATAGTTGGTACTTTTTCTTAATTGTAACTTTATTCAACTACCTTTAATCAATGCACATCCGCATAGTACAATCTTTATTCTTCACAAATAGAACTAGTGCACCCCAAGGCGACACACTAGGCTTGATGAATCCCTTATAAAGTAGCTCCTGAAGTTGTTCCTTTAATTCTTTCAACTATGCTGGTGCCATATGACACGGAGGAATAGAGATGGTCTGAGTTCTTGACACTAGGTCAATACCAATATTAATGCCCCTGTCAGGCAGCATGCCCGACAGGTCTGCAGAAAATATATCTGGAAAGTCTCTCACTACCAGAACTAACTCAACAGTAGGAGTATCAACATTAACATCCCTTACAAAGGCCAAATATGCCAAACACCCCTTCCTCACCATTTGCTGAGCCTTCAAATATGAAATTACTCTACTGGGAATATAATCCAAGGAACCTTTCCACTCAACCTAGGCAACTCCGGCATTGCCAACATCACAATCTTAGCGTGACAATCTAGAATAGCGTGACATGGTGACAACCAATCCATGCCTAAAATCATGTCAAAATCAACCATGCTAAGTAGTAAAAGATCAACTCTCGTCTCTAATCCCCCAATAGCAACTACACACGACCGGTACACATGGTCCACAGTAATAGAATCACCCGCTAGTGTAGATACATGAACATGCTGTCACGCCCATCCTCGAGAAGCGCGACTGGCGCTCAACAGAGTGAACTCGGCCGAGCAAGCCTGTTAGATACTTTCTACCCAATTAACCCATGATCAAGAAAAGAGGTGATTTCATTAATTATACAGTAGGAATCTCATTCATACAATCTTAAATCATTTCATTAGTCATTGCGCCTTTAAGTCTCAAAATACACATTTCTTATAGTTAAGTGGAACAAGTGATTAAACACAACATAACTTGTTTAACATTCCCAACACCCATATACAACCCACATAGTTTCTACGGAGCCTCTAAAGATACAAAAGAGAGTAAAGATGGTGCCGGCAACAAGGCCCCGGCTATACCTCATAAAGTGACCCTAATCTAAACAAAAGGTACATTACATTACCCCGGAATGAAATGGGGCTCACCGAGTCCGTTGAGAAGAGGATGCAGCATTATCTGTGATCCTCACTGTCTGCTATGTAACCGCATGCATCCATTTAAAGATGCAGCGCCCCTGGCAAAAGGGACGTTAGTACCGTCGAATAGAACTAGCATGTATAGCTAAACACCAACTCAATAGAATGAATAATAATACAAGAGGAACAATCAAGAATGAAATAAGGGCTTCAAATAATAGTAAAACAACAAGTTAAGGATCATGTACATTTTCAAGACAATTTCCATATTACTAGGTTGGGTGACCTTTAGTACCGATATTCCACAATTCACAATACCTCCGTATTCTTACATGGAGTCCGATCTCGGCCCGATCGGCTAGGCCGCCTCATATGAGACATTACCACAATTTCATTATAACTTTCCAGCACAGTACTACCATGTGTGCGGCATGGCGTTCGATCACGGCCCGATCGGCTAGGCCATCTCATTTGAGACATTAACTCTTTTCACAATTTCATCCACAATACCACCGTGTCCTTACACAGAGTCCGATCTCGGCCTGACCGGCTAGGCCGTCTCATTTGAGACATTACCTTTTTCAACCAATCCTCTCACATTGTATTCTTTCATATACTTTTGATTCACTGACACTAGTGATTACGATTACAAAGTCATTCTTGGCACTTGGCCGTATTTCATAGTTCCAGACCCCTTTTCCACATTCAATATCATTATCAACAACAATAAAGCTTCCCATTCAAGACATTAAATTCACATATGAGAAATTTAGGAATCGTAGGCACATAGAGACTTTTCATACAATTTGGCATAACAACATTTATTTCGATCTTGACATGAAGTCTTAACATTTCTAACACATATTCCACATTTTTGAACACATCCTCAATAACAAGATAACATGATAAAGCATTTTAGAATAAATATTGAACTTACATCCTTCAACACAAACATGTTAGAAATTGCCAATTCTATAATGATCAAGGGATTACTCCAATTACATGATCACCGTGGGGTTCGATTCTAAGAAGAAGGGGGTTTAGCCAACATACCTCAATTGAGCTCCTTAAAACTCTAAGATATTCTAGAATATTAGCCACTTCAATCTATTTTAACAATATAACAAAATTAAACCAAAATTAGGAAGATGAACATGGTTTTAGCTCATTTGAGCATATTATCAAACACTAGGTGTGCATCAATGCCTTAAGGCCCTTTTTGTGGAGGATT
Source organism: Nicotiana tabacum (assembly GCF_000715075.1). Classification (NCBI taxonomy): domain Eukaryota; kingdom Viridiplantae; phylum Streptophyta; class Magnoliopsida; order Solanales; family Solanaceae; genus Nicotiana; species Nicotiana tabacum. Next base: position 73,434,384 of record NC_134091.1, on the reverse strand, counting down.
CCATCCTTCCCCAACCCATTCTCTGTCATTTTTAGCTCACAATCTTCCCACATACTACAAGGATACATGCATGCAAGGTAAGCACTGCCATCCCCATGAATTACCTTACTAATGGTCCATTCTAGTTACATTTTTAAATTAAGAGTTTGGGTGATAGAATCTTACCTCTTAGGAAGAAGACCTATGTGCCTCTCTTGATAATCTTCAAGATTTTAAGTGAGAATTGAAGAGCAATGTGGTGAAGATCACTTCTCCCTCTAGGACCCTCTCTCTCACTCTAAAAATATCAGAAAAAAATGATCAAAATAGTCCATGCGATATGTTTTAACGAAATAGGGTCGGGTTTAAAAATCCCAAAAATGAAGCTCTGGAACGGGTTCCCGCATAATGGTTATGCGGTCTTCATAATGACTGCAAAAATGGGGGGCCGGAACTGGAAAAGAACTGATCTGGTCTACGGTCACTATGCGTCTCGCAGACCTGTTCTACGGTCGCATAATGCACCGCAGAACGGTTTTGCAGTCGCATAGTACACCGCAGAACCCCCCTCCAAAAAATCCTAACCCGGGATATGCGACAAGAATGCGGCCCGCGAAACGGTTATGCGGTCGTATAATGGCCGCAAAATTGACATAAAAAATGCCCAGAAACCTGCCCCACTCTGCGACCAGTCTGCGGTCCGCAGAGTGGTTCTGCGGCCGTAGAAATGCGTACTTCTGCCCATATTTGGTTCAACTCCCCAAAGCACTGTTCAATCTAAAAAAGTCCAAACTGCAGACTATTAACCTCTATGCCTACTTTGGCATCACAGAAATCTGGGTTTTAGGGAAAATTTTATGGGGCCTTACACATGCATAACTAAAGAATCACGGGGCATATCCAAATAGAGAGCAAAGTATAATGACACATATGAATAAGTGGAACCAGGATCAAATAATACCGATGCATCCCTGTGGCAAACTGAAACAATACATGTGATCACGACATTAAAGGTAACTGCCTCTAGCCTAGCCGATAATGCGTAGCAACGGGCCTGACCACCACTTGATCAACCTCCCCCTCTAGGGCAGCCTCGAGCTGACTGAGTCCCACCTTGAGCTGGTTGTATGGGTGGTGTAGCTGCTGGTGCTGAAATCATAGGCTGATAACTCTACTGTGGGACCCTACTCAACAATCTAGGGCATTCTCTCTTAAGATGACTCAAGTCCCCACACTCAAAACAACCTCTCCTCTGACGGAGCTGTTGACCCTGATAATCTGAATAGCTACCTGAGGAACCCTGTGCAGGTGAAGCATGGTAAGAATTATGTGCTGGCAATACACTAAATGATGACTGAGTTGGGCGTGCATTGTAGGAACTGTGGATAATTGAAGAACCACGAGGAACATGGCAAGCTGCCTGAACAGGTCTAGAAGGGCGACCTCTACTGTAATAGGACTGACCCCAGATGAGACACTGCTGAAACTACCTGAACTACGAGGCCTCTTGGCCTCCTACTCCTGCCTACGAACCAACTCTAAACATATAGCAAGCTCGACCACCTAGTCAAACCTAGCATCCGTCGCAATCTCCTGAGCCATAATGAAGCGTAAACCATAATTGAGGCCATCAATGAACCTCTTAATTTTCTCCCTATTAGTGGGAACCAATCATACCGCATGACGAGCCAACTCTGCAAACCTCATCTCATACTGAGTCACGGTCATACCTTCCTAGCATAGCTACTCAAACTGCCTACACAACTCCTCTCTGCGAGTCTGTGGGACAACTTCTTTAAGAAGAGAAGTGAGAACTCATTCCATGTAAGTGGAGCTGCATCGGCTGGCCTGCCCAACTCATAAGCCTGCCACCATCGGTAAGCTACTCCCATCAGCTGAAAAGTAGTAAATGAAATCTCACTAGTGCCTAATACTCGTCGTGTAAAGAATCCGCTGACATCGGCCTATAAAATCCTAAGCATCCTCCAACTATTCTCCACTGAACTATGGAGACTTAAGCCTCCAAAACTGCTCCAATCTTCTGCTCCTCATCATTTATATGAGGACCAAACCTTGTCCCGAGCGGCAGCAACCGACTAAACAAGCAATACACTCGGTGTCTGGTTACCTTGAGCTAGCTGCTCTAGAGTACGGACGACAAAAGTCTGGGCACCTCCCCCAGCTTGTGAAGTGGCTGGTGTAGTCGGAACTGAGACTGCTTGAGCCAGGCTCGTGCACACAGTCAAAATCTAGGCTAAGACCTCCTGAAGGCTAGGCATAACGATGGGCATTACTGGTGCTTGAGCTGGCCCCGCCGGCTCGACAACATCTGGTACCTGCTCCTCAGCTGGAGTGACTGGTGGCTCCACAGGTGCTGCTCTAGCTGTAGTACAAGCCATACCTCGGCCCCTACCACTGCCCCTACCTCTTGCGCCCCTAACTGGTGGTATTGGTGGCCGTCCGCCTGACCTGGTCGCACGTGTCCTCACTATCTGTGAGATAATACAAGGGTCAAGTTCAAATTTCGGAAATAACAAATCTGCACGACAAGATTACAAGAAAGTGAAGTTTCCTAACAGTTCGGTAGCCTCTCGAAGATAAGTACAAATGTCTCTGTACCGATTCACAAGACTCTACTAAACTTGCTCATGACTTGTAATACCTATCAACCTAGGGTTCTGATACCAACTTATCATGACCCAACCCGTCGTGTTGGCACCTAACACACTACTAGGCAAGCTAGACATACAATAAAGAACCAAAATAACAAAATTTATAGAAATAGCATAAGTCTGAAACTTCAATATATCAAAACATCGCTGATACATGATAAATCTCCCAAAAACTGGTAAATACAAAGTCATGAGCTCTACAGCAGAATACAAGTCTGAAAGTAAAAAAATGTGAACTAAAAACAACAGTACATAAGATAACAGACGCCAAGACTGCGGTCAAGAATGCAGCTCTACCTCGCCTCTCGAAGCTTAGCTCAACAAGCAAATCTACTACTGATAATTGGTTCCCACACCTGGATCTGCACAATTAAATGCAGAGTTTAGTAAGAGTACAACCGACCTAATGTACTCAATAAGTATCGTAACTAATATCAATGAGGTAAAGGAAATAAGAATTATAAGTGATACCTGCTATAACCTGTACAGTTTTATCTATTTAACAAGTACAGAACAATGATGTGATCAAGCATAAAACATATAAGGAACTATCTCTCTCTGTGTGTGTGTGTGTGTGTGTGTGTGTGTGTACAATTACTCAAGTACTCTGCTCAGTAAATGCTACAACATATAAGGGTGATATGCAATGAATCAGGTAAATAACTACGAAAATTGCAAGTAAAGATGAAATATAAATCCAAACAACACTAGCCAGACTTTCCTCAACCTTTCCACATCCATACCAAAACCACTAATCAGTTTTCCTCAATATCCGTGTGCACACCATCAAGAGAGAAACGTGAGAGGGTGCCCCTAGGGGGATGGATCTATATCCACACGCTGCACGGACAACTCACATGCTGCATGGATAGCTCACGTGCTAATAATATGACAACCACACAGACAACTCACGTGTTGCACGGACAACTCACGTGCTAGTAATCACAATCCACCCGGCGTGGTCATAGGCTACTAGTCCAACTCATAACACAGAGAAAGCAAATATACGAGAATACATGTACATGATCAATGATTATCAAGTTTCATACTCCTGGAGTGGTATAAATAACATGCTATAGTGTAGGCATGTGCGATGTGTGCTATTACAGCTAAAATAGATAATTTCATCATGAAATAGCAATTCATCACGTTCAACCGGAAGAATAATCTCAACGAAATTTCAAAAGTGATATAAATAGCTCACAGAGGGGTACAAATAGGAGAAACATCTCAACTTGAAGCTTAGCAATCAATTCAAGGTATGTCATAGCCTATGCACTACCCTGAGCATGGAAATAGTACCCCGGTGCATGCATATGGGCTCAACCCCACATATGTGCCACTCATAGCACATAGCTATCACAAATAATTCAAGCAACTAGTGCCTTAACCATGTTTAGATAAGATACTTACCTCAAGCAAGCCAAATCACTCTGTAACAAGCCCTTCCCGCACGTATCGATCTCCGTACGATCCGAATCTAGTCAAAGTATCACAATACCATCAATAAAAACCATGCCAAGTGATTCCAAAAGATAAAGCTACGATCTTTAACTCAAGTCAAAAAGTTAACCCAAAAAGTAACCCCGAGTCCGTACCTCGAAGCCCGACAAAATTTATAAATTCCGAACACTCATTCAATTACGAGTCCAGTCATATCAAAATCATCCAATTCCAACAACAAATTGACCCTCAAACCCTCAAATCTCACTATCTAATAACATAATCCAAAATCCTCAATTTTCACATCAAAATCACATAAACTAGGTGTAATAATCAATGGGTAATTAATATTTATCAATAAAAGTGATTAATCTTAACTTACCTCCTCAATTATGATGAAAAGTGCTCCAAAACTAGCCCTTAGTCGAACTCCACAACTCCAAAAATGAGAAAAATCTCAAACCCTTCGATTTTAATAACCTGCCGAGTGATCCCACTTCTGCGCCCCAAAAGTTCATTCTGCGGGACAACTTCTGCGGTAAAATGCGCATCTGCGTAATCCACTCAATTCCCGACGCATCGCTTCTGTGTCTAGGCTCCAGCATCTGCGCATGCGCTCTTGCAGAGAATCTTCCGCACCTGCGGTCCCTCCGCTTCTGTGCTTCCTTCATCCCAGAAGCAACTTCAGTTCTGTGGAAATATTCTCGCATCTGCGATCCTCCTGCTTCCAAGCCTTCTTCTGCATCTACGTTCGAGTTGCCGCTTCTACGGCCTCGCATCTGCGGAAAAACCATCGCAGGTGCGATTACATCAGGTTAACAGAAAATTTCAGCCATTTCTCTAAGTGCAACCATGATCCGCCAACCATCCGAATCACACTCGAGGCCCTCGGGACCCTGACCAAATATACCAACAAGTGCTAAACATAATACGAACTCGCTTGAAGCCTCAAATCACACCAAATACCACCTAAACCACAAATCGCACATCGATTCAACCCTAATGAACTAATGAGCTTCCAACTTCTAAAGCTAATGCCGAATCATATCAAATCAATTTCTATTGAGCTCAAATTTTGCACACAAGTCATAAATGACACAATTGACTTACTCAGACTCTCGGAATCAAAATCCGAACTCGATATCAACAAAGTCAACTCTCGGTCAAACCTCTCAACTTTCTAAACCTTCAACTCTCCAACTTTCGCCAAAAACCATCAAATCAACCTACAGGCCTCCAAAATAACATCCATACATACGCCTAAGTCCAAATTATCATACGAAGCTATCAGAACTATCAAAACTCTATTCCAGAGTTGTTTACACAAAAGTCAAACTCTGGTCAACTCTTTCAACTTTAGCTTCCAACCTATGGACTAAGTGTCCCAATTCACTCCGAAATATATCCAGAACCAAACCAACCACCCCGACAATTCACATAAGTATAAATAAACATAGAGTAAGCAATAAACAGGGGAACGAGGCAACAATATACGAAATAATCGGCCGGGTCGTTACAGTTATTATTTATGTCGTTTGTTCTTCCAAATTATATTTTTCATTCTCTCTTTACTCTGCTATGAATAATATCCGTACTACAACAAATTTTGAAGGACGGCTTCACCACTTCATCAAATCAAAGAAATTTCAAGCAATTCGATGCAATTGAATTTGAAAGTTAGAGTTGTTCGAATTTGGAAAATCGCGGATCATTTCAAACCTGAAATACCATTTTTCATGGAATTGATTTTACAAGATGCAAGGGTAACATATTCAACTTTCTCATATTCATACTTAAAACTAAAGCATAGTTTACAGTATTTGTAAAACCGTATGTCAATATTGGAAGATAATATTTCTAAAAGCATATTGTCTCACTTTCTCATACACTAAACTTCCTCTTTTCCATTTTTGTTGATTGTTACTCAGCCATTTGGTTCTAGAGATTGTAAATATTTGAATTTGTACTAAGCATGTAAGTAAAATGAAAGTATCTGTAGCATGTACATATTGTATTCAATTAATTGAATGTACAAAAAATATTATGTTGTTCTAAATTAAATAAAAAGCAATTGTGTCCTTTCTGATATATTGGAAGATACAGTTTCAAAAATTCCACTTTCTCATATATTAAACTTCCCCTTCTCCAAGTTTGTAGATTGTTATTTGTATTGTTGGTTCTACAGATTGAAAATATTTGAATTTGTAATAAGGATATAAGTAAAAGGAAAGCATTTGTAGCATGTACATATTGTCTACTATTCTGGATTAACAGTCCTAAATGCAAGCAAAGTCAATTGTTTTGTCAGTCTTGAGGTGAAATTAGTTCATGTTGTCCTTAGCCAAAGCTCTTGGTTCTATAGCATCCAGTAACCCTCTTTAAAAAATTAATGTTTCTCGGATGACACTTATTTGATATGTAGTCCCTGATCATGGTTGGTTTGATATGGTGGAGCGTGTGTCCAATTACAATAACAAGACACTAAAGTGAGCATGCATCTTTCATTTAAAATATTTTTATTTAATATTTTGTCAATTATTCTCCAGGTGTCTCACATCGTTTTCATATACAATTAGAGAACTATTGAGGTAAAGTTACTTTGGCTTCTCTGGTGACCGGTGTTGTAGGAGCTATTAGAATGTTGTTTATATGTTAATATTCATATTATTTTCAATAATTTAGGAATAATTGATGTTTTTATATTTACTCTTACATTTCATGCACTTGCATAATGTACATGCGGACTACTAATGTATCAATGTGCCTAAATTTTAGTTCATATAATTTCCTTGGTTTTTCTACATCGGATGAATATTGTACACCTCGCGTCGTTGAGTCTTTGATAAAGTTTTTCTGCGAGCACTGGCACTGCCTGTGTTGATGGGGTAAGCATGATTTTATAAAAAATGTTATTATTTCCCCTGAGTAGTGAATTTTGGTTCTAAAATTTTAGCTTCTCAAGTAATACAATCATCCATACAGAATTAGAAGAATGTGCGTGTAACGACCCGGCCGGTCGTTTTGAATATTTGCACTTCGCTTGGTAGTTTAAGGGCATGAGTAGCTCCGTATGATGTATTATCACTTGTGTGAATCGTCGGTTTTGGTTTTCAGGTTATTCGGAATTGATTTGGAAGAATGAATTTCATTGATGAAGCTTTAAGTTGGAAGAGTTGATCAAGTTTGACTTTTGTGAATTTGACCACAAAACGGAGTTTCGATGGTTCTGTTAGGTCCAGATGATAATTTTGGACTCGTGCGTATGCCCGGATTTGCATTTGGATATTTCTAGAATGATTCGGCACTAATTGGCGACAATTAAAAATTTGAAGGTTTGAAAAATTCATACGTTTGACCGAGCGTTGACTTTGATAATATCGGATTCGAATTGTGGTTCGGGGAATTGGAATAGCTTCGTTATGTCATTTGGGACTTGTGTGAAAAATTTGAATTCATTCTGGTTTGATTTTATATGTTTCTGCACGAGTTTTGGAAGTTGAAAAGTTCAAGGTTCATTAAGTTTGATTCGAGGTGAGATTCATCGTTTCGATGTTATTATGTGTGATTTGAGGCCTCGAATAGGTCCGTATTATGTTACCGGACTTATTGGTATATTCGGACGGGGTCCCGAGAGGCTCGGGTGAGTTTCATATGATGTTCGGATCATTTCGTCGCATATTGAATTTTTGCTAAGCTGCTGGTTCTGGTGTTCCGCACCTATGACTGGTTTTGCACAGGTGCGATGGACACATAAGTGAGCCCAGGCACGCAGAAGTGAGAATGCACTGCTGGGCAGAAGTCCGCAAATGCGGTGGAATTTGCATAAAAGCGCGACCACAGATGCGGTTCTGAGCATCGCAGAAGGGACCACTGGAGGGTCGAGGCTGTCTCACAAATGCGAGCTTTTTTCGGCAAAAGAGAAGGTCGCAGATGCGACCACTTGTCCGCAAATGCGGAATTTGCTGGGCAGAAACTATATATCGAGGTTTTGGGTTCTTTTATCATATTTTGAAATGTGGGACCCGGATTGAGGCGACTTTTGAAGCAATTTTTATCACAAGGATTGAGATAAGTGTTCTACACTCGGTTTTGATTATATTTCACGAATCTATCTTCGTTTTTGGTAATTGGATTGTGAATTTTAAAGTGAAAATTGGGGAGTTTTGTCCAAAGTTTCATAAAGTGAGTTTTTGAGTTTTGAACATCGATTCGGAGTCGGATTTGGGTAAAACTAGTATGGTTGGACTCGTAATTGAATGGGTTGTCAGATTTTATAAGTTTCATCGAGTTTCGAGGCGCGATACCGGGTTGGACTTTTGGGTTGATTTAGGACTTTTGACTAAAGATTTGACCTTTATCGATTGGGGTTGTTTCCTTTGGCATTATTTGATGTATTGAGTTGGTTTTGGCTAGTTTCGAGCCGTTCAGAGGTCGGTTTGCACGGGATGGTATTTTTGGAGCATCGCTTGGCTTGCTCGGTATTGGATTTGGCTTGTTCGAGGTAAGTAACACTTCTAAACTTGGTACTGAGGGTATGAATTTTTGAATTACGTGTTATGTGTTTAGTGTTGAGGTGTATATACTAGGTGACACGAGTGTGGGCATGCACCGTGAGAATTGTGACTCCGTTATTTCTTTGGTACTATGTAGTTACCTGATCTTATCTGTAACCATGAAATCTCTACGTACTAGAGTTTTGAGCTGTGATTCATGTTAAAAACCATGTCTAGACCACATGCTAATTCTGTTGGGACCCACCGAGGTCATTTTCTCTGTTGAATTATTTTCTTACATTGCAATTACATACTCAGTCATACACATCCATTTGCATATCATATCTCAGTCTCTGTCACCATTTATTGATACATCACATTATCATTTTTGGCTAATTTTTATGACATTGTAAGCTCGAGAGACTGGAGAGATTGATGACTGAGCGATGGCCGAGGGCCTGATTGTGAGGATATTGATTTATGATGGGAGCGGGCTGCACGCCACAGAAGATGTTATTGATTCATGCCATGATTGGCTTATTATAGCACTTGGGCTGAAGGAGCTCCTCCGAAGTCTTTACACACCCCTAGTGAACGCAAGTACCTACTGAGTGCGAGTGCCGAGCGAATGGGAGGATTGAGTGACTGTGAGGACTGAATGACTGGGAGGACTGAGTTAATTGATACTCTGGGAGTATGCATATGATTTTATCACTGAGTTGCATTGTATTTTACATGCACACTTGACATACAGGCGAAGAGATGCATTTTCCTCATGTTGTACGGTATCACGTCATTCATGACTTCTCATATACATTAACATGTAGGCGTAAAGATGTATTTTTCTCGTGACATTTGATAATGAAACATTTGGTCTGTTGTTGAAAAGATTTGGGAAAAATTACAGTTTTACAAACCTACTCATATTTTGGTGATTTCGGTAAAAGAATTTGGGTTTTCACTGATATACTTGAAAAACATGCCTATTTTTCCGGAACTATGAACGAGTTGAGCATCTTATATCTGAGTATGTTTCATGTACCATTATTATTATTTTGTTATGAACTGTTGTTGGCTGCTGGTGCTGGACTCCGATCTCTGTTCCAGCTCGTCACTACATTCAACCTAAGGTTAGGTTTGTTACTTATTGAGTACATGGGATCGGTTGTACTCATACTACACTTCTTCACCCTGCGTACAGATGTTGGATGCTAATGTTGCTGTGCATGGCGGGAGCTAGATTTGAAGATGTACCTGCGTTCCGGTCATAGCATCCTCTTGATCTTGGTAGCTTTAGAATTTTTATATGTTCATGTATATTTCAAACAGATGATGTACTTTATTTCATACCAACTTGGTAAATTCTAAATCTTAGAAGCTCATGATTTGTACTACCAATCCTTGGGAAATTCTTGTATAAAAGCATTGTGTTATCATTTCTTTTCTTAATAAATCTCATTAAACTAAATAGTTGTTAATTGGCTTACCTGACCGGTTGGGTTAGGTGCCATCACGACTAGTTAGATTTTGGGTCGTGACAAGTTGGTATCAGAGACCTAGGTTCATAGGTTCTACAAGTCATGAGAAAATGTCTAGTAGAGTCTTGCGGATCAGTATCATGACGTCCATAACTATCTTCGAGAGGCTACAGGGCATTTAGGATAAATTTCCTATCTCTCTCCTTATAGTGCGACATTAAATTCAGCTTGAAGCGTAACTCTTTGAAATACTTCCACGCATTCGTATGCGCATATGAGTGCTCGGTATCGGCTATGCATCGACGGCTTGTGATTCCATGGATGAGGTGCGAGATGTGATTTCAGTGTGCTGATGATAGGACAGTCTGAAGGACTTGAGGCCAGGTCTTGACCGTAGCTTGAGCACGGGGATTTCGGTTGTGTGAGCACGTACTTTTGGACTTATATGTCCAGCAGTGTCCCTATGGGTGGGCTTTGTGGCTTGATGAGTGGTTGGATGGCTATATGATAAGTATGATGTGACTGCGAGATGTGTTCAAATAGTTTGATTGTGACGAGAAGAGTTTGCTCGAGATGTAAAAAGGATTATGGGGTGCATGATTTCTGTCTTGATGTAACGTATAGTGTCGAGTTATGAGGGTGTTGGAGGATATTTCATGTTTTTTAACTGTGGAACGAATTAGCTTCTCATGTCTTGTTGATGAGTTCAAACTTAGGGAGGTTAGATGATAGCATAGTAGTTGTGGCTGTGAAAGGGTATAGAGAGATGTCGGTTTGAGGCTAAGCAGGTGGGTTATCACCTGCGGGGTAATCTTCGGATGTGTGGTTTTTATGATGTTGTGTGGAGGCTTTCCTTTTTACTAGTGGGTTGTACTTGTGTGATTTGAGTTTGGATCGGTTGTAATAGTTGACCTGACCGTCACGTGGATGTATGCGAGCTTAGTAGATGATTTGAGGTACTATATGGTTTGTGTTATGTGAAATTATGAAGTATTTAGTTGAATCCCACTGCAGTATTATGGCAGTAATAGAGTATGGGCATTGTGAGTTATCAAGTGTTTTGATCTATGGCTTTGAGCCAAGTGGGGGAGTCTGCTATTACCGATTTGATTACGTGGTTATGTGTTGTACTGGTTTCGGTATGAGGCATACGTGTGAATCGGTTATGACTTGCAGAGGTTGAGATCGAGGATGACTCGAGTAAAGGAATTTCTAGATACGGGTTATATTACACTTTATGGGTATATGGAAATCATGGGATGAGTTGAGTTGTTATTCATGACGGATGTAGTGTGCACGGTGTATGAATTTTCCCGGTGGCGTTAAGGCAGGGTTACTTCTTTAGGTGTTGTTGTGCTAATAGGGAACAGGTCGTTCGGCCCATTTGGGCGGTGCAATTGATATTTGAGCAGAGTGGATGACTCTCGAGAAGGTTCTAATGGATTCAATATTTATATGTGGCAATTGAGAATTTTTCGGACTTGTATATGACTAGAATCTGAGATTTGCATCGGATGGTGTCGGGACTTGCGGTATTTCTATATCATTATGAATTTTACATTTCAATATCAGGAAGGTGAAGGAAGCGGCTTTAGATTCACAGAAGGTATTTTCAGAGTGGGTGTCTCGGTTGTGGTACTTTTGGGGTGCTTAAGAGGGAATACAACGGCTTATGGGCCTTAGGGCGATGTGGTTTTATGCTAGGATCTCGTGGGGTGAGTTTTGGTTAAGGATCATGGTGTTCTGGAAAAGGAAGTGTCCATTTGAGGGTAATTTGGAAGGAACTCAAAGAAATAGGACAACTTGGTAATAGCTTGGATCAGCACGGTAATGGATATGATCGGTTCTTTGGGTATTTATGATGTGGTGAGCCTCTATAGGTGTTTCGTGGCAATGTTCTTGGGTTTTAACGACCTGCGTGGCTTGGTTGAGTTAGAGGGATTCGGTTCTGATAGCTTGGTTATGTGCAAATGAATTCTAAAGAGTTCTCAATGGTTTCTACCACGGTTCGAGGTGTATATTTCCTACCGGCGTGAGGAGCATGTTGCGTATTGTGATTTTCTCCTGGATTGGATCAAACAAAAAGGTTTCTGACTGATCGGGTATGTGTTCATATGGTAACTCAAAGTTGATTATGAGATCCTCTTACTTTTCATATGATGGCATGATAGATACGGTGTGTTGTGTAGGATTGAGATTTTCATGTGCAAGGTCACGGTTCAGTTTTGAAAGGAAGGTCATGAATTCTTAGGCAACATGGACGATTTCAGATGACTATGTGAATGATGTTACTATTTGGTATTGCTTGATAAGAGTGTATATTTCAGAAGGCTCACTGTGTTTTGGCTTACGGATGCTTCATTGGTATTGCGATACTCACCTAGTTGATTTATTGTTGATATTCAATTTTTTTATGTGGCACAGAAGAATCATAGAAGTATTCCTCGTAGGATGATCATGTATGAGAGATATGTTAGACATTCAGGCGGTGGAGTTGGATTAGATGTGGTGATTCGTGTGTTCTATGAATTTAGAGACTGGTAGTTCTCAGAAGTGGATTGTTTTGTGGTTGTAGACTATAAAATTGTGGACAAAAATAGCCAGATGATAGTATGCATTATGATTCAGTCATTGTGGACTTTCAGAGGGTTATTTATCTATTTGTAGGTGACTAGAATGATTTGGGGTTCATTGGTAGGCCCAATGAGGATGTGCATTCTACGTCGGATTGGATTGGTTGACTCCGTACTGCTATTGTTGAGGGATGTGCCATTCGGTTAGAGTTGAGCTTATTCATGTTCTGATAAGTTCTATGAGTTACCCTTCTATGCCACAGGGGGGTTGTGATTCGTTGGTTATATGCACACATGGTGCAGTTCTATTTGGGCCTTATAGCGGAATTTGATCGAGATGGGTATTAGGGTGTGGAATGTGTAATTGCGCATTGGTTATGTTCTTTCCGGACAGTGGTATTGTGTTATTTGTTCTCCGTGGTTATAGTCATGCATCTTGGGTATTTGATGTCAAATTGCACGTGGTTTTTGATTTCGGGCATGGTGGCTTGAGGTATTTCATATGGACCAGTGTTTGGATGGGGTCACACAGAGTTATGTTGAGATATGATCCTTTATGTTAGATTTGTGTGTCTTGATTCTACTATGCCTGATGGGTTCGTAGCATTGCGATTGTGGTGGTACTTATTGAACTTGCGGGATGATTTTCTCGTTTGAGGCATTTTCCATGATTGAGTACATTTGGGTTGTTTCTTATTGGTGCACGGATTGCACAGGTTGTGGCTTTAGGTCATATTGATGTGGAAAGTCACTAGAGTGGTTGAGTTTGATGAGATGAGGTCATTGGACCTAGAAGGGATACTATCGGGTTTGATTACGGAAGAATAATATCGGAAGTTGGCCTAGGATTTGGCTTTGGTTCTTGTCGGACGAGAGAGAGCTCCATAACTTGTTGATCTGATGAATGGTTATTAGTTCCCGTGTGTTTCTTTCATCATCAGCAGTGTACGAAGGTTTTTGAACAAGGCTTTGTTGATATGAGGTTTATTACCGGTAATGGGTTGTTTTGAGCAGCTACTATGATTGGAAATTTTGCTACGAGTATGCGAGTCGTGTGGTAGGTCATGTGATTACATCTTGGCTTATGGTTATGGCTTGATACAGCTTTTTCAGACTTGTACAGTGTATAGACGCGAGGTTCAGGTCTTGTAGGAAATCTCGAATGTTGGAAAATAGATTATGTGGTTACGGGCTAAGGTTGAAGTAATGATCTTCAGTTATGTTGTGTTGTCGGGCTTATATGGAATAGGGTGACGTGGGATCACCCCCGGGTATGTGCATGGTAAGGTTATAAGGCAGTTTGATGGCTTTGGAACAAATCTTGGCACGTTCGAGGACGAACGTATGTTTAAGTGGGGAAGGATGTAACTACCCGACCGATCGTTTTGAGCATTTAAACTTCGCTCGGTATTTTGAGGGCATGAGTAGCTCTGTATGATGTACTATGACTTGTGTGAATCGTCGGTTTTAGTTTTCAGGTTATTCAGAATTGATTTAGAAGAATGAATTTCATTGATGAAGCTTTAAGTTGGAAGAGTTGACCAAGTTTGACTTTTGTGAATTCGACCACGGAATGGAGTTTTGATGGTTTCGTTAGGTCCGGATGATGATTTTGGAGTCAGGCGTATGTCCGGATTTGCATTTGGATATTTCTAGAAGGATTCAACACTAATTGGCGAAAATTAAAAATTTGAAGGTTTGAAAAGTTCATAAGTTTGACCGAGAGTCGACTTTGATGATATCGGATTCGAATTGTAGTTCCGGGAATTGGAATAGCTTTGTTATCTCATTTGGAACTTGTGTACAAAATTTGGATTCATTCCGAGTTGATTTGATATGTTTCGGCACGAGTTTTGGAAGCTAAAAAGTTCAAGGTTCATTAAGTTTGATTCGAGGTGCGATTCGTCGTTTCGATGTTGTTATGTGTGATTTGAGGTCTCGAGTAGGTCCGTATTATGTTAGAGACTTATTGGTATATTCGGACGGGGTCCCGAAGGGCTCGGGTGAGTTTCGAACGAGGTTCAGATCATTTCGTCGCATATTGAATTGTTGCTAAGCTGCTGGTTCTGGTGTTCAGCACCTGCGACTGGTTTTGCGCAGGTGCGATGGCCGCAGAAGCAAGCCTAGGCGCGGAGAAGCGAGAATGCACTATTGGGCAGGAGTCCTCAAATGCGGAGGAATTTGCGCAGAAGCGCGACCGCAGATGCGGTTATGAGCATCGCAGAAGCGACCACTGGAGGGTCGAGGTTGTCTCGCAAATGCGAGCCTTTTTCCGCAAAAGCGAAGGTCGCAGATGCGACCATTTATCCGCAAATGCGGAATTTGCTGTGCAGAAACTATATATCGAGGTTTTGGGTTCTTTTATCATATTTTGAGATGTGGGACTCGGATTGAGGCAGCTTTTGAAGTAATTTTCATCACAAGGATTGGGGTAAGTGTTCAACACTCGGTTTTGATTATATTTCACGAATCTGTCTTCGTTTTTGGTAATTGGATTGTGAATTTTAAAGAGAAAATTGGGGGGTTTTGTCCAAAGTTTCATAAAGTGAGTTTTTGAGTTTTGAACATCGATTCAGAGTCGAATTTGGGTGAAACTAGTATGGTTGGACTCGTATTGAGTTGCTTTTTGCTAGTTTCGAGCCGTTCCGAGATCGGTACGTGCGGGATGGCATTTTTGGAGCAACGCTTGACTTGCTCGGTATTGGATTTGGCTTGTTCGAGGTAAATAACACTTCTAAACTTGGTGTTGAGGGTATGAAATCCCGAATTACATGTTATGGGTTTGGTGTTGAGGTGACGCACATGCTAGGTGACGGGCGTGTGGGCGTGCACCGTGTGAATTGTTCTGTGGTAGTGTGTAGTTTTTTGATCTTTTCTGTAACCATGAAATTTCTACGTACTAGAGCTTTGAGCTGTGTTTCATGTTAGAAACCATGTCTAGGCCACATGCTTATTCTGTTAGGACCCACCGAGATCATTTCTGCTGTTGACTTATTTGCTTACATTGCAATTACATACTCAGTCATACACATTCATTTACATATCATATCTCAGACTCTGTCACCATTTATTGATACATCACATCATCATTTTTAGGCTGATTTTCATGACATTGTGAGCCCAAACGACTGGAGAGATTGATGATTGAGCGATGGCTGAGGGCTTAATTGTGAGGATATTGATTTATGATGGGAGCGGGCTGCACGCCGCAGCAGATGTTATTGATTCATGCCATGATTGGCTTATTATAGCGCTTGGGCTGAAGGAGCCCCTCCGGAGTTTGTACACACCCCAGTGAGTGCAGGTACCTACTGAGTGCGAGTGCCGAGCGATTGGGAGGATTAGAGTGACTGTGAGGAGTGAGTGACTGGGAGGACTGAGTGAATTGATACTCTCAGAGTATGCATATAATTTTATCACTGAGTTACATCGCATTTGACATGCACACTTGACATACAGGCGTAAAGGTGCATTTTCCTCATGTTGTACGGTATCATGTCATTTATGACTTCTCATATACATTGACATGCAGGCGTAGAGATGTATTTTTCTCGTGCCATTTGATAATGAAACATCTGGTATGTTGTTGAAAAGTTTTGGTAAAAATCACAGTTTTACAAACCTACTCATATTTTGGTAGTTTCGGTAAAAGAATTTGGGTTTTTACTGATATACTTAAAAAGCATGCCTATTTTTTCGGAACTGTGAACGAGTTGAGCATCTTATATCTGAGTATGTTTCCTGTACCATTATTATTATTATTATTTTGTTATGAACTGTTGTTGGTTGCTGGTGTTGGACTCCGATCTCTATTTCAACTCGTCACTACTTTCAACCTAAGGTTAAGTTTGTTACTTATTGAGTATATGTGGTCGGTTGTACTCTTACTATACTTCTGCATCTTGCGTGCAGATGTTGGATGCTAATGTTGCTGTGCAAGGCAGGAGATGGATTTGAAAATGTACCTGCGTTCCGGTCATAGCTGCCTCTTGATCTTGGTAGCTTTAAAATTTTAATCTGTTTATGTATATTTCAAATAGATGATGTACTTTATTTCATACCAGCTTTGTAAAATTTAAATCTTAGAAGCTCATGATTTGTACTACCAGTTCTTGGGAAATTCTTGTATAAAAGTGGTGTGTTATCATTTCTTTTCTTAATAAATCTCATTAAACTGGATAGTTGTTAATTGGCTTACCCGAGGGGTTGGATTATGTGCCATCACGACTAGTTAGATTTTGGGTCGTGACAGTGCGGCTAATTTTGTTGGCAAGCCAGCTGCTATCATTACATGCATGAGTTATGTAACAAATCCAGCCGTACTTCCTGTTTTGATTGGAAAGGTACAAAATATTTCTAAAAGTTACTCTTATGTTTTATTTGTGATTATATTTTTCTTTTAATTTGGTCATTTACAAGGAAGTTTGATTATCAGTAATTCTCTCAACCAAAACTCTATTGTAAATGTTGCTCGAGGGTCTGGAGCTACTATTCGGATTTTTCAACATAACAGTATGTTTCTGCAGCTTAGGCTTTATCCTTTTAGTCATAACATGTTTATACAGTGAGTTCATCTTCTTTCTTATTAATTCTTTGCTTTGCCCTCACTTCTTTACGACTTTCTGAGTTGAAGAAGGTTTTGAGAGAACATATTTCTGAGGGACAACCCAGATCACACACGCCATGGAAGAACATAATTGTTAATTTGGAGGGCATGTACAGATTGGAAGGGGAGCTATGCCAGCTTCCGGAGAGTGTTTCCATCTGCAGGAAATATAACGTACTGCACGATATTACTATGATTTTAGTCATTGATAATTGCTCTAAGAGCTAGCTTCTGCTTCTTCATTGGCATGATAATAATTGCCTCAATATTATGCCAAGCATATTTGAGACATTAATTTTCTTTTCCTAGGCCTTACGAGACGCCATTTGGTTTAACTTTCTCATGTCTTTGTATTTGATGTATTTTCTCATTGTAGGCATATGTTTATTCAGATGAGGCTCACAACATAGGAGTTGTTAGGAAAACATGATGGGGTGTCTGTGAAATCTTGAGAATTGACGCGGTTGATGTGGACATTATAATAGGAACTTTCACAAAGTCATTTGTTTCATGTGGGGGTTATGTTACGTTGCTGGATCCAAAGTATGTTTCTTTAATGCCATTCTTATAAAGGTGCTAGGTGAATTGGTTTTTCATTGTCTATAGTTATATTATTTGTTTATGGAAAATTTAAATGTATGAAAGAATGACAAAAAAGGTGAATCATGAAACCAAAGTGAGACTCAGAATAGACAGTTGCGTCACCCGTCCTATTTGTAAATTATTTTTTCCAGAATGGTAATATATTATATAATTGTAGCACAAAGGTTGTGCTAAGGCCATATACACAGATACCAAAAAGAGCAAAAATCAAGGCTATCTTCTTTTCGGACTTAACATCATCACTGCCATTTATTAAAATTCTAATTCGTTTTGGACTGCTACTGTACTCACCGTCTATATACACGGTTCAGACTTCAGAGAATTGTATCCTTATTCTTTATTGACAATAATATGCATGGTTCGGTTGATTCTTTGGAATTCTTTTTGGACAACGATATGCATGGTTGATCAGTTGATTCTTTGGTGCGCGCTTGGTCTTTGGTTCTCCAGCTTGTGTTGGATTTAAATTTAATAAGGTAGAACTAACGCACAATAGTCCGTTCTTTTTTAAAGTCTTGCTTTTTCTTTTTTCTTTTTCTGAGAGTCTTTTTTCGTTCTAATGGGATGTCATTGAGCGTTAGTGTCTGGTTTATGAACTTCCTGCTATATGGGTTCAATTTGAATAGGAATAGATTACCTTATGGTCCGAGGCAGATCCAAAATTTGAAGGTTGCGGGTGCCACTATTTTACACATATAATATACCAACTATTAACTACAAAGACCGAATAGGAAGGATTGGTCGATTCGGTTAGTGTTTGGTTAATTCGAATTAGGTCTTTCACTTACAAAGCAAATTCAAATATATTATAAAAAAAATTACAAATAAAATTTTATGAAAGAGCGCCTCTGACTAAAATATTTACTTAAAGAGTAGCTTAATTACTACATATTCTTAGTTTGACTAAATTAATTTACCTTTATTATTCTTGGGTTAATATTTTCATATTAATTGTCATGTTATAAGACAATTATTTTCAAAGCAAAACCTTTAACGGTTAATCTATGATAATAAACTCAAAACAACTATTGATCAAGCCAGTTTATTTTTTTTAAAATCTAATAAAGGATATTGTTCAAATTATACTCCAATATATAAATTAATTTTGTGTAATTAAGAAGAGAGATTATATGCTAAGTAAAATCAATCTAAATTGAAACTAAGGTATGATGATAGAAATAGAGGGCTGTATAAAGAAATTTAAAAAATGAAGAAGACATATTAGCAAATAAAAAGGAAGAAAGGGAGGACAAGAAAGTGAAGGGAAAAAAGGAAGAAGTGGTGGGTCCTAGAACTAAATAAACTAAGAATAAAGAAATCTTAATAAGTAGAATAAAAGGTAAAAACAAAGAAAAGGCTATAGTAGGATTCAAACTCGCATCCGTGAGGCCACTAAAGCCTTTAGAGTGGGCGCTGAACCAGTGGCACCCGAAACTACTTAGTGATTTTCGGTTGCCACTCTAACAATATAATCGTTTTCTCACAGCTATCTTACACACATAGTAAAACTTTCACGGAAGCGAGCGGGTGGCATGGCACCCCTACCTCATAAGGTAGATCCGCCCTGCTTATGGTTTTATATTAAAGGCGAGAAAATGGAAAGCAGATCCATAACTTATAAAGGTAGATTTCTTTTTAAGTAATATATAGAGTGAGGCAGATTTTCATGACAATGATCAAATTAGGATAATACAGAGCGAGTGCAACCGCACCTAAAGTACTCTGAACGTGGTTTAAGTATGGTATGACAAGTATTTTATACTCTCTCATTTTTCAAGCCTCTTTCATCACCTGTAATTTCTTTTCTCTGTTATATGATACAATTAATATTTCTTTCGTTGTTATACTCACCTTTTCTATCTCTGCCCTTTTGGAATTCATGTTTGCCTTTTCTGGCTCAATTTTATGTTAGATTTTAAAACATTATACCATCATAATAGCGTCATTGGAGACAATATATTATATTCTTCCTTTCTTCTCTGCACTCTATATAGGAGATCAAGTTCAACACTTTGTAAAAATAAAATATTAGGCAATTTCATTCAATTTTTTTTTATTTGTGTAACTACGCTCGCTCCAAGTGGCATTCAATTTTTTTTATTTCTTTTTCTTAGGTGATACAATCCCACATGAATAAGAATACTTCAATATCGAGAACTTTGAGAGTTTGGGGGTATTTATCATAGAAATTGGTGGACTTTTATTATTTATCGTGGAGAAGAAAGTAATGCACTTCATGGCTTTTGGTAGAGCAACATATTGAAAGATGGACGGAGGTATTTGAAGGAAACACCCTCTACAACTTATAAAATTTGTCTGTTTATTATATTTAATTTTTTTCTATTTCCTATGTTTTGGCGTGCAACCTGGATATGTGCGAGTCTGCTGCTTGCACTGCATACAGCCTCAGGATCACAACTTTGCAACATGTCGTGTCCCCAAGCACCTTAGGGAAGTTACTGTAATAGAGTGTGTACATTGTGGATGTCAAGGTTATCCAAGTGGGGATTAATTATTTTTCGGTAACTATACATTATTATGTCTGATTTTTCTATCTTGAAATACTATTGCTTTGTCATATTTCTGAATTTTCAAGCCATTAAAAACCTTTGTTTGTGGTACTCTAGCTGGTATTAGGGGTGGCAATTTGAGCCCAAACTCATTCAACCGGCCCAACCCGTCCATAGACTAATGGGTTGGGTTACAAACATTTTAGCTCACGGGTCTACTTAGGCTGAGCCCAAGTTAATCCATTATTTTTTATAGCCCATTTTGACCCATGAAGTAGCCCAAATACAACCCATAAAGCTCACCCAAAATAAAGGGATCTCAACCCAACTTATCTAGAAATTTACTTAGTTGCCCCATTATTAGTTTTTGTATCTAAGTTTAAAAAGGAGAATCAAGGTATTTAAGTTGCCCCATTTTATTTTTTTTATTTTTCTGCATTTTTTTCTGGACCACCAACTCCCCCTCAAAAAATTTTTTTTACTTTTTTTTTATATTTTTAATTTTCTGTTTTTTTTGCACCACCCCAACCCCTGCAAAACCCCCCTCCCCTAATTTTTTTTTTGTATTTTTAATTTTTTTTTCTGCCCCATCCACCCACATAAAATTCTCCCCTCCCCCCCCCCCCACACGCGCAAATATTTTTAAATACTAATTTGTTATATTTAAGAAATTATATTTTGATTCTCAAAATACCAATAGTATTTATTTACCTTTTATACATAGGTATATAAAAGGTAAAAAACTTTGTTTATGCAAGATGAGCATGGTTCTAAAACATTGGTCAAGTTGGACGGGTTGGGTTATGGCTCATTGTTTAGCCCATCTTGACCCAACCCATCTTAGCCCAAGTACACTTTGGGCTGGGTTGGGCAATGACCCATTTATTGACCTAACCCATATTGGCCCGCCCAAATTCAACCCAACCCTCCCATTTGCTACCCCTAGCTGGTATACATGACTTGCTTTGAGGCTATAAAGAACATTGTTGGACTTTAGCAAATAACTATATGTTTCTTTATTGTATTTTCTTTTTGACTTCATTATACGAATATCCATTATATTTACATATTCCAAAAATTAATAGCATTTCCATACTCCTTTGTATCTATCGTCTTTCTCAGAATATATTTTTTTATGAAAAATTATTTTTCACGTAACGCGCGGGTACAAATACAAGTTAATAAATAAAAGAATTTCTATGACCCAAAATTCCGCCAAAGGGGTCGTGATGACGCCTAGTATCTAAGATTAGTTAAGCCTATCGCATACGATTTCAATCGAAATATAACAACTTAAGAATTTAACAAAATACTGCGAAATATGATAATACTGCCAATATGAGTACAATAAACAACTTCTCAAAATCCGGTAATATTGAGTCATAAGCTCTACATGGAATACATAACCGTCTCGAGGAATACAATACTATCTGGAATACATAAACAGTAGAGAACAAGATATAGAAGGTGACTCCGAGGCCTGCGAACAGAACAATAAGGATACGTTTAAGTCTCCAACCAACTCTAGCACACCACCTAACGATCAACTCGATTCGAAGTACCCGTATTTGCACAAAGAATGTGCAGAAGCATAGTATGAGTATACCATAGTCGGTACCTAGTTAGTATCAAGACTAACCTGTGGAGTAGTGACGAGGTTCAAGTCATGACACTCATTAGTCAATAACCTGTGCAAAATATCAAAAGAAATCTGACAATGAAATGCATAACAAAATAAATATCAACAACCTCGAAGATCATGTAATAACAACTGAATGTAGAATAATCCGTTTTGCAAAAAAAATATCAATGGGATAGGGCATATGATAACATATCAAATTCAACCAACAACTTATAAAGCACAAGACAGAAACATTTAAGAAACACGTTTGTGATCAAAACATCAACCCCCGGTTCCAACACATGAACAATAACAAAGGAACACCCCAATATATCTCATAACATCCCCAACAAAACAACCCTTATATCGCCGCATGCACATAATTAGCCACCCTTATCTCATTGCACGCACATCACAATAAAAAGTCTCCCTTATGTTGCCGCATGCACATCTCGCCGCCCTTATACTCCACACAACAGCAATTAACCCACATAACAAGGTCACAGCATGCGCATCTTACCACCCTTATACTCCACATAACAACAATCAACCCGTATAACAAGCCCTCATGAGACACAATATCACAAAAATAACAATATCCTAAACTCACATCAAGATAAAGCCCACGACTCAACAACAATATGCACAAGAATATGATAATAACGTGAGAGTGCAGGGAGTATTCAACAATAAAGCATATTTCATAGGGAAAACAATCTCAATTCAAGGCATATTAATAGCCTAAGGTCTAACCGGCACAAACCACGCATACGCCTATCTACACACTCGTCACCTCGTGTACACGTCATTTTACATAATATAAATATGCAAATTAGACCAAATCTTGAGGGATAATTCTCCCACACAAGGTTAGGCAAGATACTTACCTCAATTACGCCAAATCAATACTCTAAAAATGCTTTTCCTTTAAAATTCACCTCCGTCCGTTCAAATCTAGAAAAACACGACTCAATAAATCCAAACAATGCAAAAGAAATCAATTTCAATTAATAAAGTTGCAATCTTTACCAATTTCTCAAAAAGTCAACAAAAGTCAATTCGGGTTCATTCAGTCAAAACCCGAGTCGAGGGGTAGATCTTGACTACCCATAATCTCACGAGTCCAAATATATGATTAATTTTCAAAACCGAGTCCAATTCGACTCTCAAATCTCAATTTTTCATTTTTAGAAATGTTTTGTCAAAATCCCCAATTTTCACTCATGAATTCATCAGTTGAATGCTAAATCAAAGATGAAATCAATGAAAAATGATCAAATTTGAGTTAAAAACATTTACAGAATCCAAGTGGGTAAAAAATGCCTCAAACCGAGCTCCCAATCTCAAAATATGAAATAATGAGTCTACGTCCTGCAATTTCACTTATTAACCTAGCTGCAGATGTTGCATTTGTGATCAGAGGTTTTCAAATACGACCTCTACAAATGCGACCTCCACAAATGCAACCAACACTTCACAAATGTGAAGTCAGCCTCCATCGTAAAAGCGATCAAGTGACCGCAAATGCGGTCTTCCCTGATCAGGTCCCCATTCGTGATTGTGAGGCCGTCTTTGCAAATGCGAAGCCTGCCACTCCCAGCCCACCTTCTCAATTGCGACATGTCCATCGCAAATGCGAACTGGTGCTCGCATTTGCAAGACTTGTAGCACTAGCCAAAACTTAAAAAATCTAAAACAAGTTCAAAACAATCTGAAACGCGTCTGAAACTCACCCGAGCCCCCGGGGCTCCACACCAAATGTCCACAAAATAGCATCGGGAACCATGAATCAAACACCAAAACATCTTGAGATCAAAATGAAACTCAAGAACTTTGAAAATCACAACCAAGCGTCTAATTCTTATTCAACCAATTCGGAATGACACCAAACTTTGCACACAAGTTCTAAATGACAGAACGAACCTATTCCAAGCCTTGAAATCAATATCCGAACCCGACAGGCACAAAGTTAACCCATGGTTAAACTTAGAAAAATTCTAAACCTTCAAATTGCCAACTTTAGGCAAAAAGAGCCAATTCTCGTTAGGAACCTCCAAATTGAATTTCAGACATACGCCTAAGTCTAAAATCACCATAAAAACCTAATGGGATCATCAAAACACCGTCTCGGGGTCATTTTCACAAAAGTTAAACTTAGTCAATATTTCCAATTTAAACTTCCAAACTAGGAACTAAGTGTTCCAAATCAATCCAAAACCTCCCCGAAACCCAACTAACCATCCTCACAAATCACATAACCACAAATACACATACTGGAAGCTTCAAAAGGGGAAAGGGAACTCAAATACGCGAAACGATCTACTGGGTTATTATAAGAATTGTTACAAAAAATTAAAATAAAGGAGTTATGTATAGTCCAAGCTATGCAGTATGCACCAACTTTACCTATTGAAGGTTCTTGCAATTGTTAGCACATTTTAGTCATTAATATTATCGTTAAGGGGCATTCTTTATATCATTCAAAAGTGAAAGCTGTATTATTCTCCTAAAACTTAATATTAATTGACATTTAGTGATTTTACATACCAAAGCCGCCAGAAAGTAATCACAAAATAGAAATTTCTAATGACTTGCCTATCGTTTCGAAGTAATCAGAAAAGTGAACGTCAGAAAATAACTTTCAACTGCAGTAGTCAAAAACTATCGACTGAAGTAATAAAACAATTTCAATAGTGGTCGAATAGTTTTGTAACGACCTGACCGATTGTTTTGAGTATTTTATCCCCGTTCCCCTATTTATTATCTCCTCTATGTTATATTGTAGTTATGTGACTTGCCGGGGTAGTTGGTTTGGTTTCGGTGAGTTTCAGAGTGAAATGGGACACTTAGTCCCAAAGTTGGAAGTTTAAGTTGAAAGAGTTGACTGAAGTTTGATTTTTGTATAGACGACTCCAGAATGGAGTTTTGACGGCTCCGATAGCTTCTTATAGTAATTTTGGACTTAGGAGCATGCTCGGATATTGATTTGGAGGTCCGTAGGTCGTTTCAGCTTGAATTGACGAAAGTTAGAAAGTTGAAGGTTTGGAAGATTGTCAAGTTTGACCGAGAGTTAACTTTATTGATATCGGAGTTGGATTCTAATTCCGAAAGTTGGAATAGATACGTTGTGTCATTTATGACTTGTGTGCAAAATTAGAGGTCAATCGTAGTTGGTTTAGTATGAATTAGCTTTAGTTTTGGAAATTGGATGTTCATGGTTTCAATAGGTTTGAATTGGGTTGCGATTTGTAGAATCGATGTCGTCTGATGTGATTTTAGGCCTCGAGTAGGTTCGATATGTATTTTAGAACTTGATGGTATTTTCGGACGGGGTCCCGGGGCCCCCGGGTGTGAATCGGATTGAAATCAGGATCATTTTTGGACTTAGTTGATTGCTGAAGGCCGCTGATGTTCTGGTGTCATCGCACCGGTGGTGGGCATGGCTGTAGGTGCGTACATGCAGGTGCGGTTGGCTTATCGCAGAAGCGGATTTGAGTTAGGCTGGGGAGGACCGCATGTGCAGTCAAGCTTCCGCAGAAGCGGGCTCGTAGAAGCGAGCGATTGCCCGCAGAAGCGGATTGTGACCGCAGAAGCAAAAAGTTCTGGCTTAATGAGAAGTCGCAACTGCGATGGATTTTCCATAAGTGCGGAGCCGAAGAAGCGGCTCTTGGTCCGCAGATGCAGAATCACTAGGCTAAAAAGGAGTAGATCGAGGGTTTGTTCCCATTCTTCATCTTTTGAGTTAGAGACCTCGATTTTGGGCAATTTTGAGAGAGATTTTAAAAGAGTTTATCGGGGTAAGTGATTTTAATTCGTATTTGACTATTATACATAAATCCATCATTATTTTTACCATTTAATTAGTGATTCTAATTGGAAAAAATGGGGAAATTTGTGAAAACTTCATAAGCTATATTTTGAGGATTTGAAGGTTGATTTGAGGTCGGAATTGAATAATTTTAGTATGGCTGGACTCGTTACTGAATGGGTGTTCGAATTTTGTAAGTTTGGTCGGGTTCCAAGACGTGAGCCTGTGGTTGACTTTTTGAGTTGACTTTTTGATTTTCTTTAAAAATTATAACTTTATTATCCGAAATAGTTTCCTATGGTTTGTATTTATGGTATAAAGTTATTTTGGCTAGATTCGAACCGTTTGGAGTCGGATATTCGTGGAAAAGGCTTATTAGTGGATTGAGTTAGTGTGTTTGAGGTAAGTATCTTGCCTAACTTTGTGTGAGGGAATTACGCCTTAGGATTGGAGTTGTTTTGTGTCATTTGTGGTATGTGAAAGCCGTGTACGCAAGGTGACGAGTGGTACACTGGCTATATGTGGTAATTGACATGTTTAAGCTATGTAGATTCTTTTCATGCCTTTAATCGAATTGTCATAACATGTTATATCCATCATCGTTAATCTATCCTTACATTCTTTATTTGACATTGTTAATACTTGTCCCATCTCTTACTTGTTATTCGCCCTTACATGCTTAATTGAAGTTACTGTTTCCTTATTGCCTTGTTAATTATTTAACTGTTGAGTTACCTTACTTGAAGTTTTTATATCTTGGAATATCTTATTGTTAAGTTTTGGTGTTGAAGTTGTAAAAGCCGTGATCACATTAAGGCAAATTTATAAATTATTGAAATATCATTATTGTTGAGCTATTTACTTTCAGTTGCTTTTGTTGAGACTCTTGTACACCTGTGATTGAGCCATGAGCTATTTGTTGTGGAAATATTTATATTGTTGATTCTTTTGGCAAGTTGTATGTAACGACCCGACCAGTCATTTTGAGCTTTAAGATTCTGTTCAGTTGTTCGAGGTCTTGAGTGGCTTCATATTGTGTATTATGACTTGCGTGCATACTCGAATTTTGATTTTCGGATGATTCAGAATGAATTCGGATGAGTGTTTTTCACTTTAGAAGCTTAAGTTGAAAATGTTGACCGAGGTTTGGCTTTTGTGGAAACGACCCCAAAACGGTATTTTTATGACTCCGATAGGTTCGTATCGTGATTTTGGACTTGGGCGTATGCCCCGAATCAAATTCGTAGGTCCGTAGGTTGATTTGTGTTATTTTACCGAAAGTTGGCAATTTTAAGGCTTTGAAGTTTTACAAGTTTGACCGTAGGTTAACTTCATAGCTATCTTGGATTTCTATTTCGAGACTTGGAATAAGTCCATTTTGTAAATTGGAACTTGTACGCAAAGGTTGGCGTCATTCCGAGTTGATTTGATAGGAATCAGACGCGCGATTGTGTTTTTAGAAGTTCTTGAGTTTCATGTTGAATTCATGTGTTTTGAGGTCTGATTCATGGTTTCGGGTGTTATCTTGATGATTTGATTGCGCGAGTGAGTTCGTGTTATATTTTTAGACTTTTGTTGATGTTTAGTTTGGAGCCTCGAGGGCCCAAGTGAGTTTCAGACGCGCTGCGGAGTGTTTGATAGAGTTTGAGTTTTGTTGCTGTGATCTGATGCCTAAGTTCTCGCATTTGTGAGTTTTGGATCGCAATTGCGATTTTAGCTGTAACCTGTTAGGTTTGCATTTGCGAACAAAGAGTTTGCAATTGCGATGGGGGGGGATGGGTAAGCTTGATTCGCATTTGTGATCATCCTGATCGCTTTTGCGAAGTGTCTTAGGTTCGCAATTGCGAACATAATGTCGCATTTATGACTATAGCAAGGGTGTGAGGGACTTCGCTTTTGCGATTATTTCTTTACATTTGCGGGGTTCGCATTTGCGAACCCCAGGTTGCAATCCTGCGATTGTACATAAGAGATTGGGGACGGGATTTTGGTTTCATTTTCATATTTTGGAACCCTAGACTCGGTAGGAGGCAAATTTGAAGAGGGATGTTCACCTACAAACTTTGAGTAAGTGATTCTAATCTATTTTTAATCGTATTCCATCAATATATCTTAGATTTTAACATCAAAATTATGTGAATCAAAGTAAAAATTTATGAAAACTTTGTCAAGTTTTTTAATAAATAAGAATTTGGGTTTTGAGAGTCGATTTGGACTCGGATTTTGAAATTAATCATATATATGAACTCGTGGGGTTATGGGTAGTTGGAATCTACCATTGGACCCGGATTTTGACCGGGCCGGTCCTGGGTTGACTTTTGAATGAATTGTTTAAAGATCATAGCTTTATTCATTGGAATTGATTTCTCTTGCATTATTTGATGTTATTAAGTCGATTTTAAATAGATTTGTGCCGAGCGGAGATGAATTAAAGGATAAGCTATTTTTGAGATTTGATTGAGGGCTTTTGAGGTAAGTATCTTGCCTAACGTTGTATGAGGGAACTACCCCGTAGGGATTGGTTTGTTTGTACTATTTGAACTATGTGAAAGACAGTACACGAGGTGATGAGTGTGTACACGACTTATATGTGGAAATTTGACCGTCCTAGACTCTTAGGTTCTTATGTTCATTAAAATGAAATTGTCTTATCATGTTAAATCCTCCACTGCTAAATTTACCTTACATGTCTTATTTGAAGTTGATTGGTTCATGTTCTACCCTTTTATTGCCATATACCCTTATATGC
Source organism: Nicotiana tabacum (assembly GCF_000715075.1). Lineage (NCBI taxonomy): Eukaryota > Viridiplantae > Streptophyta > Magnoliopsida > Solanales > Solanaceae > Nicotiana > Nicotiana tabacum. The sequence goes on along the minus strand of NC_134091.1, from coordinate 73,405,849 downwards.
CTTAATTGATGTTGTTACCTCTTTTATTGCCATGTTATCTCTTATTGTTGAGTTACTCTTATTTGGAATCATTGTTACATGTTATCTCTCTTATCGTTGAGTTGTACCTATTTGGAATCATTGTTACATGTTATCTCTCTTATCGTCGAGTTGTACTTATTTGGAATCATTGTTACATGTTATCCCTTCAATTGTTGAGTTACTCATATTGGATATCGTTGTTTCACATTATCTCTCTCATTGTTGAGTAATTCTTGTTTGAAACCATTATTACTTGTTATGTCTTTCATTGTGAGCTCATTCTTCCGTTTCTTTGTGTTTGTAATTCTTGTGTTGATTTACTTGCTGTACTTTCATGTTTTTGTTGTTGGTATTATTGTACTCAGTGTTGTTGAGCCGAGGACTATGTGTGGTTGTGGCATTGGAATTTGTTTTGAGGAAATGTTATGGCATATGGGCACATGTGGTGCGAGTTGTTATACTGTGTTGTTATGTTTTTGGCACATATAATGCCGTTGAGAGGATTGTCAGGGTGTTCACACGTGAGTTGTCCATACTATTATTATTATTGATATTTGCACATTCAGCGTGACAAGGCGAGCTATATATATATATATTTGTCGATTTGCGCATGTGGCGAGACAAAGCGAGAATATTATCATGCGCGCGCGGCGAGACAAGGCGGGCATTTACTTTATTGTTGCGCACGTGGCGAGACAAGGGGGGCTATGCCAGGGATGATTTGTGATGGCCTGGGGGCATTGTTATTGATGATATTTGTATAGTGGTGTGCTTACCTTGTGTGAGTTATGCATTTCACATTTCGTTGTGTTGTTTCCCATGTGCCATTCGTTGTCTCTGGTCTTACTTGTTGACTCGAGTTGTGATAGAACACTTGCAAAAGCATACATGTAATTAATCACTCATACTGGTTTAAGAAGATGAATCATGATGTTTAATGATCATTTACATGTATTCTCATTTACTTGCCTTCTGTGTGAGAGTTGTACCATTGGCACGTGAGTTGTCCGTGCAGTCATGAGTTATTATTATTGTTGGCACGTGAGTTATCCATGCAGTTATGAGTTATTGCTATTTTTGGCACCTGAGTTGTCCGTGAGGATATGCGATATTGTCACTCCCTTAACACGTGAGTTGTCCGTGCGGATATGAGGTATTAATGGTATTGACACATGAGTTGTCCGTGCAACACATGAGTTGTCCGTGCGGTTGTGATTGTAATGTGGGCACAAGATGCCAAGTAATTAGGGTTCGTGAGTTAGGACCCGTGATTTGTGATTATGAGATGCGGTACCTCGAGGAAATTCTTAAATAAATCTTGTGTGAAAGCGATTGTTCCTATTGAGTTGTTACTTGTTTTTCCTTACTCTGTTTCACCGGAACTTGACTGTATTCAACTTACTCTACGATGTTATTACCTATTTGTTCCTTGTTGATAATTAATGCTTCTAGTTTTCTATTGCAAGTATTGTTGTCGTTTTACCATGCTTAGCTTTATATTGATATTGTTCCTTGTTAGTTTCACATTTATATTTGTACAAGTTATTATGTCTAGTAGGTATCTTGACTGTTGCTTGTCACTACTCCACCGAGGTTAGTCTTGATACTTACTGGGTACTGGTGTGGTGTACTCATGCTACACTTTATGCACATTTTTATGCAGATCCAGGTACTTCGGCATTTGTTGATCGTTAGATAGCTGATCAGATATTGATGTGGAGACTTCAAGGTATACCTGCCATCGCGTTCGCAGGCCTCAGAGTCACCTTCTGAAGTTATTTTTAATGTTTATTTCTATTCCAGAACAGTTGTACTTAGAAATATTTCGAGTGAACTTAGTAGAGCTTATGACTTATGCTACCGATTTTTGGGATATTGTATTGTACTTGGGATTGTTGGCTTATTATAGAAATTTTTGTTTCATGCCTAATATTTTGTTTTTGGTTATATTTTGTTATTAATCCGGTAAGTGTTAGGCTTACCTAGTCATAGAGACTAGGTGCCAGCACGACATCTTACGGAGGAAAATTGGGGTCCTGACATTGTGGCATTTGGGCACTTGAGGTACGAGTTGTGACATGTTGTGATATTGATACGCATGCGGTAGTATAAGGATATGGGTTGATACACATGCGCTGAGATAAGGTGGGCTAAAATGCGGGTAGCTATTTCGGAAAAAATAATTTTCAAAACTAAATGTAAGGCTCCCACGGTGATATAAGGAAAGACTGTAATTGTAATTGGGAAATGAGAATATAAGGTGGTAACTCGGTTGTGATTCTTGTTGTTATCTCTCATTTACCTCATTTGTATTTTGTCCGCATTGTTTCCTTGATGTTCTTATTACGTGATCCTTTCTTGTTGCATTTATTTCTCTATATTCAGTTGTAGTCTATCTTGTTGTATTTCTTTATTACCTCATTTCCCCATGTACATTCTTAGACTGTATTATACTTGTTCAATTTCTTCTTCTTATCCTAGTAGGTGTCTTACCTTGACCTCGTCACTACTCTACCGAGGTTAGGCTTGATACTTACTAGGTACCATTATTGTATAGTCATACTACGCTTCTGCATATCTTTTTGTGCAGATCCAAGTACCTCATACTAGGCTAGGCACCAGCTGTTGACTGCCAATTTTGACCCTTCCTTTTTAAATTAATCTATTTATACTTAATAGTTTACAATAAATGTTTGAAAATATTTTCAATAAATAAATAGCTATTTTATAAAATTAACTAAATATTAATAGCTTTGAAATTAATAATCTAGTATTAACATTATGTAATTACAAATATACTTACTATTTTAAGATTATTAAAATTACTTTAATAAACATCACATAGGCTTTATAATTAATTTAACGGATTATTCCTTAATTTCCAGTTAACTAGATTACTATGCTAATAATTCAAAACTAGTGTTATAATTTAGAAAACAAGGTATTTTACAATAAATTAATTACAATAATTAGTAGTATATTCGATAATTATAATTTCTACTATATTTTATTAAAAATAATTAAGTTTATTTAAATTAATTTCAAAAGGTTAAAAGCCAAAGGGCTATGGTTGCAATTCTTTAATTAAATGAAGATTGGCTGTGTTTTAAACCAATTTTGGCCCAATGCACCAACCCAATCCGAAAAAATGACCCAGGTCCAATTCCCTCACTCTCCACCTTGGCAATCCATGCCACTCCTATTGAACCAATTCGGTCATGCCACATCACCCGTCTCCCACCCTCACAAAACAAACACAACAAATCTGGGCCGTCCGTTTCTTAGATCAACGGCCCACGACTTTCAACCTTATTTTCTCTTCTATTTTTTAACATCCAGAGATTTAATCTCGACTGTTGGATCACAAGGATGATCCAACGGCCACAAAACTTTCCCATAAAAACCCTTATCAAATCGTCCTTTCCTCCTTCCTTATCCACAAATCCCACTAACTTTTCCTTTTTGTTCTTTAAATCTGAAACACCAAAACTTGGACCTTAAAATCGAAGCACCATTTCGTCTTTGTTCTCAAATCCAACTGGCAGAATCAATCGCCTCGTCCCTAGGCTATGAAGCCTGAGATTTTATTTGCATTTTCATTGATTGGATTTCAAAACACCTAATTCGAAACCCTAGACTAATCGGTGCAAGGTCGAATCCTCAGGGATTCTTTGTTCTCTATCAAAATTGGTGGCATGCATGTCCATTGTACAATATCATCATCATTATTCTAGGTTCAGAGGTCAAGCAGAGAGACCTTTGGACATTGGGCCTTTATCCGGTGGATTCTTGTTCTCAACGGGCATTCCTCATCTCTCAGGTAAAAGCTATCCTTATTCCCACCACTGTTATCTCTGTTTTTACTCGAGTATGCTCACATCATCTACTATCTGTTATCTTCCACTATCCTAGTTTGAATCTGGAACCCTAAGCCATTAAATGACACTATAAATAGAGCTTTGAATGCTCTCACCTAATAGACCTAACAAGAGCCTAAAAATCTAATACGAGATATCAAAAAACCTAAGATTTCCAAGCTTAGGCTCTCTCTGATTAATTTTTGTTCTCCTTTTATTTTCGAGTTCTTTCACGGCCAAAAGCTTGAAGCTTTGACTCCTATTCGGCTAAGTTGAATCCATGTTTGGTCTGCTACACATAAGGAGGTCAGTATACCTCCACTCTCTTTTTTTGACTATTTTATTCAAAATCATGAATCTACTGTTGTCTTTCTATTGGCTTCTTTCATTTATAATGTTGTCATTAGTTTATGATTGCATGTTCTAGCTCATAATGATTTGTTACTAATTTATGGTTGACTATTATGCTCTTATGAGTCTTGAACCAATTTGATTGAATTACTACGTGACCTTGATGATTGTTATTCTGAATCAAATGGCCTATGCCATTTAGCTTTTTAATGTGCCTTGATAGTTTGCTCTACTTGTTCTAAATTCAGATTCCTCTAGTGTTTTGTTGTGATATTCATGCCAACAACACTAATCATGTTTAGTGTAGTCTGTTATCCTATACTTGAAGTTGTTGTTTTTGATGATTTTAACTAAGAGGGATAGGAATGCTCAGGGTTTAATCCTTTGCTACTTAGTTGAAGTATGTTAAGTTTAAATGTTTAAGGTATTTTCTTTCTTAACATGAGTGTCTGTTAATCTGAAGCAACTTTTAAATCATTACTGTGGAAGCCTTGTGTTTATATTTAACTATTAATTACATCTGTGGGCCTTATTATATGAAACAGTCCCATTAAGGTAACTAGGTCAACTCTCTGCTGCACATAAGTAGTAGCTATTCTTGTGTGTATTCTCTCATGATTAAGTCATCTCTCCTAAACTAGGCTACAACCATATCTGCTGCAACTGAGTATCAATTATTATGTTAGTAAGTTGAATAGGATTCTATCATGATCAAACATTCATCTTTAATCTGCATATCTAAGTTAAACTTGCTTAGTATGGAGTTTCCCTGTCCTGAACATCATTCATCACTCATAATTGATTCATTTAATCAAATAGAGTACAATTTCATTTTGAATGAAGATCAGATTACTATTATGGTGCTGGTGTATTAGTTATGATCTCTGAGTCCTCTCTCATCTCTTTTATGCGTCTCTATGATTCTGTTAGTTGTTTGATTGGGTTAATGACTGATATGTAAGCACATATTGATATTAGTTGGACCTCTCTGAGGTTTTCTTATACTGAGTTTAAGTTATGAAAAATATTGAAGTGCACTCAAGTTGTGATAATACATTTGTCCATTTAAAATACTGAAGCTAAGTTTCTCCTTACACCTGAAGTCTAATCCTAAACACATTTGGCATACCACTCTATATCTGATGATATCTATATCCTTTGGACCTCACATGATGGCCCTGATAGTAACTTTTCCAATACCTAATTTCTTCTTAACCTCTTCTGTGTATGCTAGTAACCCTATGTCATCCAATGTCTCTGTTTGATTAACCACATATGTGCCTACCTTGTTTTGAAAAACTCCACTGCATTCTCTTAAGTATACATGTCTTAGCTCTAAAGAATTCCTATCATTACTTCTTGGACATGACTGTTTGCTTTACTTTAATAGGACTGATTTGAAATTAAGACTTTCACAAGAGATAGATAGGTCATTTATTGATCTAAAATCTTCTTAAACACTTTTAAGAGTTCTGATTAGATTTGTGATCTGGTTGATATCCTTAGAGGTTCTAATTATAATGATTTCCAATTGGTCATCTTGCAAATCCTAGTTGTGATGTGAATCTTTGTAGGAGTTCAGATTGTGATTGCTATCCTTAACTTCTGCCAATACTCATTGAGTGCTCTGTTCAAATTGTTAGTCTGTGCCTCATAACTAAGGTTAATGATCTGCTATCACCTTTGAAGCTGTTTAAACTGAATCTGGATCTACACTCCTTGAAAAGCATTAACTGTAGTGATGAACATGCAAAGTGTTGTAATTGTTAACTTGTGTACACTTAAGGTCCAAGGCTTAGTCAACCTGTTATTTAATGTGATTGGCTGTTATTGAGATGTATGCTTGTATTTATGAGTGATTGCACACTAGAACTATGTTTTTCTTCCCTTAGGATGTTTGGTACCAGGTGTATGACCTCTTAACAGTAGCATGATAAGTATGTTTAAAACTCATTTTCTTTGGGAACTGTCTAATGTGCTAATCACCTACTTAGTTCTGAACATGGTTGTGATGATATAGATAAACTATTTTGTGCCTTGATGGAATTCTGTGGGACTCTAATAAGAGGGTTATATACTTCCATGGTATGGTATTTTTATGGTGGTTGGTTTACATTGAAAGTGCCTCATTGGCACTTAAACGTGTGGGGAAGAATGACTCATTAGTGGTTAGGGGTATTTGGGAGTAAAGTTTAACTCTTGGTTGGGCTACTTTCCCTGGCACAAGCATTGCCCTGGGCCTTGAGACCCTTGGTAACTTTGAAGTATCAGGGGATTCAAAAGGGGCTTTGACCTTGAGTGGAACTCTACCCTTAGCCCTTAATTCATTACTCTCTTTGGATTTAGTGCTTAATGACAACAAAAGGTTTTCAATGTGAATTACTTGCTATACATAACCACCACATTAGTATGACCTTCCTAATAGTTAGACACTGTTAGTTGCTATATTTTATTTAAGTCATTTGCTCTCATGTTTCATGCATGGATATATATAGAGTAATGTTTTCTAATGACCTTCTCGTTTTCTTTTGAACATGTACAATTGTTGGGCCTGCTGAGTTCTCAAGGAACTCAGGCCCAGCCCCACATCATTGCATTTTGGGAAGTCTAGAGCCTGCTGCTGTCTTTTCTCACTGACTATTGGGCCCGCCTCTTTTAGGCCCAAAACCAGAGTCCATCTTTTCTCTTCACTGCTTTACTGCATTTTTTTGTCTTTATCTCTCACATGTATACAATAATTATCATATTGGATTGAATGCTTTACTTTACCTCTTTGAATCATGTAGAAAATCTAGGCAACCCCTAAAAGATATAGGATTAAAAGAAATACTTGACTTAGTAATAGATAGCCTTAATTCGTTAATTATACACTGTTTATACTAATCTTTTCTAATGATTTTATGAAGTCTTTTGGGAACAAAATAGCTTTAGCAAAGGAGATAATCCTCTCTTTTTAAAAAACCTGAAGTGGAATCTAAAACTGGTCTTTTAAACTGTGCTTCTCCAAAATTGAACAAATGTCGTCGCCCAGTTTAAAGGGACTTCTAGCAATTTTCTTCAAAGAAATGAATTTGAAAACCAAGGCATATCTTAACCTATTCCTTCACAATATTTTCACTACAGTTATATAAATAGCCGTAATCATTTAAAATGTTTACAAGTTAATCCCATCTCATTTTTTACAAACACAAACATTATGTTTCAATCATATGTATATATAACATTAGATTTTCTAAACCCATGTCTTTAAAAACCACACACCCTCTTCTCAAGTATTAAGTCTTAAAAAATAGATACATAGTATGCCGCCTCTTTAATACCAGTTTAAGCATAATACAAATAACTAACCCTTTAACCTAGTCTAAGTCCTATAGAGATACCTCAGGTAGATTTTAAGGGGTGCCTAACACCTTTCCCATAGAAGAACAAGAACCCTTACCCAAAATCTCACCGGTTAGGAGACTAATAAAGAACATGACTTTAGTAATTAAATAGGTACCCTAGTATATCTTTAAATATTAGGTGGCGACTCTGTTTCATCAACAACAGAGAAATCACAAGTTGAATCTTGTTTTGACTAGTGCAAAATAGGGTGCAACAACATGGTGGCTCTGCTAGGGATTCTTCATAGGATAAGGAATGGGACCCGCCGTTGCCTGAGACATACACAACACACAATGCACTTACGTTTTGGCCTTAGCAGAATTAGACTAGACTTGGAATTTAGATTTGTTTGTACACTGCTTTAACTATATTTAACTTGCAATTACGTGCTTACCTGCCTTACTTGTTCGTTATGCCTGTTCATTGTTATGCTTGCTATTATTACGCCTCCATCTGTTATCTCTTTATGTATACTATCATCATACTTCTTTCTATCGAGTCTTGTCCGTACAGTATCACACACAATGGCACGCGAGGATTGTCTTTTACACCCCTCTGAACCTTCTTTTCAAAATTCTTTAGTTTTAGAGAATGGCTTTGTCAGGTCAACTGACATAACTTCTCGCAGCCTTCGGTCCAATTCAAAAGTTGGAGACACTCTACTCTAGCAAACATAGGTCATGTTGCATAAATCTTAGGTGAGTCGATCCTTTTCATCGACACAAAATTAGGAAAGCCACCCTAATATCAACGGATCAGGTACCCAACGACATGACTTATGTGGAAAGGCGAACAAACCTGACGAGACACCTAAAGATCCGAAGCAAACACTTATCAAACCATTTCTTTACCCACTTCAGAAATGGAAATCAACTAAAATATCCCCGAGATCAATATGGTGATAGGCGTACCACACAAGCTAAAGCAGTGGTGGAAAAATATCCTCCGAGAACACGGAGTTGAAATCTGGACACACCTGGGGCACTGACCGCTTTGCCAAACAACCAAGCAGAAAAAGTGCTTACTCGCCTGCTGATAGAGTTCTGGGACCCGACCAAGGTGGTGTTCAAGTTTCTGATTGTGAGTTTGTGCTGACATTGGAAAAAGTTACTAGTTTCACGGAGCCGCAATTTATAGGAAGGAAACCGATATTACCAGTCACCATGCTCGACTATAGGTTTCTTCATGCTCTGGGTCTGGCAAATAGTCGAGGTTTGAGAAACATCGAGGATGGGTGGGTAAGCCTGGATCAACTGTCCGATAGGTTCGGACACCGTGAAAGCTATGAATGGTACTTGGGAGAATTTTATTATGATCAGGCAATGCGGGAGAGTCTCAGGCCCATAAGTTTCTCATTGGCGCTGTTGGGATTATTGGTTTTCCTGCAAAGAAGAGGTCGAATCAATATCAATTTGTTACCCATGGTTCTGGCGATAATCCGAGGCAACCTCCAAGATATCCTGGTACCGATGGTGTTAGCTGACATTCTAAGGGTATTGTCTGCATGTGCACTAGGGTATGATTTATTTAAGGGATGTAACTTGCTGCTTCAAATCTGGGCCACAGAACATTTCTTCTAGCGAGAGGCCACAGTCGACTACTTCGTGGGCGTCAGCAACATGATCCACAACCACAATGAGAGGATGATACATTGGGTATCCCCATATGGACAAGAAGAGTGGAGGGAAATGCTGACCAACCAAAGTAGAGAATGGGTCAATTGGAAGTTGTCATGGCTAGGTGGAAGGGCAATCCTAAGGACGCCTCAAAAATACTTCATTGAGCTAATAGGACTTGAGGGCATCCAGCCATACTCACCCCTACGGGTTCTCAAACAGTTTCGGTCAATGCAAGATGTGCCTCTCTGGATAAGAAGTCTCCAAGAAGAGTGGAATGCTCTGGTCACGATACTAATGGGTCAAAACTTATGGTGCACGCCTGAGTATTATGTCTGGATCAACGAGGAAGATGAGCTAGCCCGACCAAGCAGAGATGGTATAGCATGGCTGGAGGATGCAATGGTTGCTTTGAAAATCTATCATGAGATCCTGCTACATTACCTTGTGACTACCTTAGTGCACCATCAAGTGGTCCATTGATCACATGCTGCCACCTGCTGAAGATGATGATCGAGTAGTAGAGTGTATCCAGATAGAATCCAAGATAGAGCCAGAGGAAGACCCAGAGGAAGAATATGATTTCAATGATGATGGAGAGGAATTTGAAGAAGATCCGGAGGAAGAGCCGTAAGAGGAAGAGGAGATAGCAAATGATTCTAGGGATGGTTACTAGAAGTTGGTTGATTTCCCATTCTTTCCCACTTTGTATCGTTATCCCTAGTTTTCTTATTTTTCCCTAAGGGCAAGTTGTTCAAGCCCATTCAGTTCTGTGAATGCCTGAAACAATGATGTAACCTTTGCTCCCGCTTATCTTAATCCAAACATTATCAATGAAAACAAAATTTGCTTCGGATCTAAATGTGTCAAATCTGATTGTTTGTCAAAAATTCGCAACTTAGGTCTACCTCCGGCAATTAGAGGTCCCACAAATTCTAGGAAAACGCGCTTGCCTGAATACGTGAACTAACCATTCTGTGTGACCTTTCACTCGTATAAATGATGAAACTGACTATTGTTTCTTTTTCTTTTCCTTTCATTTCTTGCATTATTATTATTCTTCAAAAGAAAATTTGGTTTGTGTCAACCCAAAACTGGCAGAACCACCATACAACCTAAGATCAATAGGGAAGATGTCTACTATAGATAACCCGACCGAACATGCTCTAGTAATAGCCGATAGCCCGGGGCGATCAAGAGAGAAGGATGATACAAGGAATGATGAACATGTGGCTAGGATGGCCCAGGAGATGGAATATTTAAGGGAGGAAGTACAACATATCAGGGAACTAGCACATCTGGCCGTGACAACGCTTCCACAACCACCTCGTTTTCCCTCTCTAGATTCAATCCTCGACCCCTTTCCTTCTACCTCTCGCCAGGCTAATAACACCATAACTTCGATCCCCACCACTCAAATCATAGCTCTAGTAACCCTTTCAAATGCACCAAATCCTCCTATCCACACTCCCTACATACCACATTATGTTCAAATGCCATAAAACCCACCCGTTACCACTAACACAATTCACATCCCTCCTCGTGACGGAGTCACCTTTACCACTCACCAAAATCAGCACATATTCGTGGCACATACTGCTGCACATGAGCTATATGTTCCTCTTGTATATGCCGTTTTTGAACCTACCTTTATAGCGCCTGTCACGGTCAGGGTGCCTTATGATATTTACTAGTACGCTGAGATGGAAAGGGAAGCTAGGCGCAAGGAGGAGGAGTCAGTGTATGAGCAATTACAAATCTTGAGAAAATAAATGAAGAACCTCCAAGTCGCTCGGGGAAGTGAAAGTCTTGACCATGAGGATCTGTTTATCTATCCAGATGTGGATATGCCAGTAGGGTACAAGCCTCCAAAGTTTGATATCTTCGATGGGATGGTTGATCCCCATGCACATTTGAGGGCATGTTGTGACAAGTTAGTTGGAACGAAAGAAACAATAAGTTGAGGATGAAGTTGCTCATAAGAAGCCTGACAGGGAAAGCACTTACTTGGTATACTTGACAAGATCCGCAAAACTGGAGGACATGGCAGGATATGGCGGAAGATTTCATGAAGCGCTTTCGATTCAACACAGAGATCACACATGATAGGTTCACACTAGTAAACCTGCAGAAAGAGTGTCTGAGTCATTCCAAGAATATGCACGCCGATGGAGATCAGAGGCCGCCAGGGCACAACCTTCGTTGGATGACAGTGAATTGACTAAGTATTTCATCAGGGCCCAGGAAGGATTTACTTTAAGAAAATGATGGGCATGATGGAAGAGAAATTCCCCAAACTGGTTAAAATGGGAGATTTCTTAGAAGAAGGAATAAAATCCGGCAAAGTACAATCCATGGATGCACTGCAAGCAGCTAGCAAGGCAATCCAATCAGGGTCAATCGGTAGCGGAAAGAAGAAAAAGGAAGAAGTATTAGCAGTCGTCCCTTATTATCAACCTAGCTCACATCATGGAAACACTTATTATTCCCCAAGCAACCATTCACCACCATCTGCCTATGCTCGAGTCTACAACACACAACCATATTACCACCCTAACCTCAATATAACCTGCCTCGAACCCATAACAACCCGAACCTACAACGACCATATGCTCATGTCCAAACCACCACTCATCAAAACCAAACCACTTATACACGATGACCTCGCCCAAATTTTGAAGAGAGGGGTCCCGAAAATAATATCCCGATTACTGAACCTCTGGCTCAACTGTTTGAAAGATTGAGGAGAGCAGGTTTGATACATCCAGTGGATGAAAGCGTTCCTAAGTATCCCTCAAAGTATTTTGATGCAACCAAAAGGTGGGTGTACCATTAAAACTTGCCCGGGCATGATACTGAAGATTATTTTACGCTGAAAAATTAAATTGGATCACTGATCAAAAGCGGAGCCATTCAGTGCACTCCGGCTCCGCCTAATGTAAACTGCAATCCGCCGCGGAATCACCGGAATCAGGGGGTCAACACGATCACCTTGGATGAAGAATACGATTTGAAAGGAACCATTGTCATGATAGGAAATGCATAGCCCGCAAGGGTCCCACCTCAAAGGACTCCGATGATCACAGTACAATTGAGACCTACGGTGATGATTCAGACTTACCAGCGATAACCTGCCGCTGTTACCAGGAACGAAGAGGATCAGGAATACAAAGCTATCCCGTGGACTTATCAACAAAAAGGGAAAGCCAAGATGACAGATTCCACGGCAGCTCACGGTATGACTAGGTCAGGGAGATGCTATGCTCCTGAGGATGTAAATCGAGGAAATTTGGTAAGAGATCAGATTTAGGGAAGAAATATAATAGAACCCAAGGCCGCAGAATTCTGGAAGAGGATGTCAACCAAAGAATACTCCATGGAGGAACAACTGAAGAAAACTACAACACAAATATCAATAATGGCTTTACTGATGAGTTCCGACAGTCATAAGGACGCCCTAACGAAAGTGGTAAGTGGGGTAAGTGTGCCAAGCAATACCACCAGTGAGGTGCTGGCTGCAACTATTAGGAAAATGGTCGAATCAAATATGATCACTTTTCGAAGAGATGAGCTTCCTATCGAAGGCGTGGGTCACAACAAAGCTCTGCACATCACTGTCAAATGTGGAGACAAGGTAGTGTCCCGACTACTGGTTGATGGAGGATCAAGAGTCAACATTTGCCCGCTCTCAACTCTACGAGAGTTGGGTATCCACCTGAGAGAAGTCAAGGAAAGTTATGTGAGGGTAAGGACTTTTGATGGGTCGCAGAAGCATGTCATTGGAGAATTTTGTTTGCCTTGCAGATCAGACCAGTTGAATTTCCCATACTATTTCAAGTGACAGATATTTCCTCTTCATACAACTTACTACTGGGAAGACCCTAGATACATATGGCAGGGGCCTCCCTATCCACCCTACACCAGTGCATGAAATTCGAGTGGGGTTGTTAAGAGATTGTGGTCCCTGGCGAATGGAGCCAATCAGTTTATCTGAACATCCAGTCCTATTTATAGAAGGGCTAGACGGGTTTGCTTTCTATGCAGTAGAGATCATGCAGACCACTGAAATAGAAGAGTCTGAGCAAAACTTGGAAATGCAATCTCCGTATAGATAAAAGATGGCCATGAGGGAGATGATGAAATATGGAATAGACTAGGAACCGAGCTGGTAGCCCGATCAAACGGGATTACAAAATCGATTGACCCAAATGGGCAGAATGAAGAGCTGGCATAGGGTATCAGCCTCCGATGGGGAAGACTTGTACCGATAGCTCCGGAAAAAAGGCTTTTGTGCCATAGCATGTTTCGGGTGCGAGCCAGAGCTCAATGCCAGAGGACGATATCGTCTATGGGATGGGAAGGCTATTCGTCACTATGATTAAAGAATGTTATGAAGGAATTGATATCAAGACACCGACCATTCAGAATGCCGAAGCAAGAGAGGATCTACGTAATTGGACCGCCAGCCCATCCTTGGTTCACCGGAAGTCTTGGTAGTGTGGAATTGTAAAGTTTTTGTTTTTGAAAAAAAATAGCACAGTCAACTGACGCCTGAACCGTATTTTTACCTTTTTGTCATTTGCCTATTTGAACGCTTAGACGTTCCTCTTTTGATGAAATAAAAAGAATTATTTTCTTAAAATTATTGCAACTTTATTTACCTCTTCATTTATACTTAGTTTTTTTAGTAATCACAACGATAAAAACCCGTGTTCCGCGATTGTGACGTGTAACGAAACACTCAAGCAAAACGATCCAGATTACAAGGAATACGATGAGAGTATGATGCCAGACAATCTCCCACAAGAGATCGAACAACTGGAAAGCCAAAAAGCCTAACCTTGAAGAAACAGAAGTGGTCAATCTTAGAAGCCAGAAAGACGTGAAAGAAACCTGAATCAGCATCCATCTAGAAGTGGATCGGAAGGAAGAACTGGTTGAGCTCCTCCGACAATACATCGATGTGTTCGCATTTTCATACGACGACATGCCTGGATTAAGTACTGATATCATCTCGCATCGATTGCTTACTGATCCCGCTAGACTGCCAGTCAAGCAAAAACCCAAAAAATTCAAGCCTGACCTGAGTTTGAGGATAAAGGAAGAAGTAGCCAAGCAGATAGAGGTGAATGTAGTAAGGGTCACCAATTATCCCAGTTGGTTGGAAAATATCATCCCAGTACCCAAGAAAGATGGGAAGATCAAGATATGTGTGGATTATCGAGATCTCAAAAAAGCCAGCCCGAAGGATGACTTCCCTTTACCAAATATCCATATCCTCATTGACAACTGCGCGAAGCATGAACTGCAGTCATTCGTGGATTGTTTCACTGGATACCACCAGATCCTGATGAATGAAGAAGATGCAGAAAAGACAGCCTTTATCACACCTTGGGGAGTTTACTGTTACAGAGTCATGCCATTCAGCCTCAAAAATGTTGGTGCCACTTATATGAGGGCCATGACAACCCTTTTTCACGACATGATTCACAAAGAGATCGAGGTGTATGTGGATGATGTCATCATCAAGTCTCGAAAAAGTTCAGAACATTTGGACAACTTGAAGAAAATTTTCGAGCGCTTGCGGAGGTACAACTTGAAATTGAACTCGACAAAATGCGTGTTCGGATCCCTGCTAGAAAATTGTTAGGTTTCATCATAAGCAGAAAAGGGATAGAATTAGATCTATCAAAAATCAAAACCATTCAGGAGTTGCCATCGCCCAAGAGTAAGAAAGATATGATGAGTTTCTTGGGTAGACTGAATTACATCAGTCATTTCATAGTCCAATATATAGTAATTTGTGAACCTATCTTCAAGCTGCTGAAAAAGGATGCTGCCACCAAGTGGACAAAAGAGTGTCAGAAAGCCTTCAACCGAATTAAGGAATATTTATCAAATCCACCAGTGCTGGTTTCCCCCGAGCCCGGGAGGCCATTGTTAATGTATTTGTCAGTCTTGGATAATGCCTTTGGATGTGTGTTAGGACAACACGACAAAACCGGAAGAAAGGAGCAGACCATCTACTATTTAAGTAATAAGCTCACACCATGAGAGGCCAAATACACTTTGATAGAGCGCACTTGCTGTGCTTTGACTTGGATCACCCAGAAATTAAGGCATTATATGTAACACCCTGGAAAATTTCGAAGTACTTAAGTGTAAAGCCCAGTAAAATTTGCAAAGAAAATAATATTTCACGGGAAAGTAAAGGAAATTTTTGGCACAAAAGTGCATTTATGCGGTCCATTATGCGACCGCATAATCACTCTACGGACCGCATAATGGCCGCAGAAGTGAGCAGGAGAGGGCCATTCTGGAAGCAGCTATGTGGTCGACTATACGACCGCATAACTGTTATGCGGTGCATTATGCGACCGTATAACAGTTATGTGGACCGCATAGTGACTGCATACACAGACAGATTTTTGATCATTTTTGTCAGCAATTATGCGACCACAAAACCTGTCCCAGAGCTTCATTTTTAGGTTTTTAAAACCCGACCCTACTTCGTTAAATACACGTTTTGGGCCATTTTTGAGATATAATCTAACATTTTAGAGTGAGAGAGAGTGCCCTAGAGTGAGAAGGTGTTCTTCAATAATTGCTCTTCAATTCTTGCTCAAGTTTTGGAAGACTAAGAAGGCAAGCTCACTAGGTCTTCATCCTAGAGGTAGGATTCTACACCGTAAACCCTAATTTTGAAATCATCTGAAAATGGGTAATTAGCAAGATAAATTTTGGGCTTGAAAGTTGATTATTTTACATGCATGTGATATCAAGGAGTGTAGGAAGATTATTGAACTAAGCATGGTAAAGATTGGTTGTGGGATGATGGAATCCTCCATAAAAGGACCTTGAAACCGTAATGCTCATCTAGTGTTTGATAAAATACTCAAATGAGCTAGAACCGTGATCATCTTCCTAATTTTGATTCAATTTGTTATATTTCTAAAATAGATTGAAGTTGCTAAGAATTCCGTAACGTTTTAGAGATTAACGAAGCTCAATTAAGGTATGTTGGCTAAACTCTTCTCTTAGAATTGAATCCCACGATATTCATGTAAATTATGTAAGTCCCGAGTGATTCATTATGAAACTGGATATACCGAGTAAGATTGGGTTGAAAGAAATATGTTCAACAGGCATCCCAAATGCTTTATTCATGTTATCTTACCAATTGAGGATGTGTTAAAATATGGGCTGTGCATTAATAATATTTCGACTTTAAGTCAAGTTTAAATAAAGGCTATTATGCCAACTTTTGTGAAATATCTCTATGTGCCTTAGACTCTAAATTGCTCACATGTGTACTACACACCTTAATTTGAATTGTATTTGTTGTTGATGATGATAATGATGTTTGAAATTGATAAGGTGAACATGAAATACTGAATATGACCAACGTGCCAAGAATGATCTTATAATTATGGCCACTAGTGCCAATGAAATGAAAATATGTGAAAGTATTATGAAATGCGATGATTGATATAAAAAGGTTGATGTCTCAAATAAGACAGCCTAGCCGATCGAGTCGTGATCGGACACCATGCCACACACATGGTGCTGATTGTGCTGGAAATTGGTAATGATAGTAATTGTGGTTGATGTCTCTAATGAGATGGCCTAGCCGACCGGGTCGTGATCGGACTCCGTACTAAATTTATGGTGGTATTGATATTGACAGTAATTATGGTTGATTCTCTAATGAGATAGCCTAGCCGATCGGGTCGTGATCGAACTCCGTACTAAATTTACGATGGTATTGGTATTGATAGTAATTGTAGTTGATTCTCTAATGAGATAGGCTACACGATCGGGTCGTGATCGGACTTCGTGCTAAATGTACGGTGGCAATGGTATTTTGAACATTGGTATTGTGAACATTAGTATTGTGAACAATGGTATATCGATACTAAAAATCTCCCAATGTGAGATATGGAAATTAATTTGAACACTGTCTTGATCCTAAATTGAGGTTTGATGTTGATTAAGGCTTTCATTGACATTATGATAATCTTGTTGTATTATTTGTCATTCTATTGAGAGGGTGTTTAGTTATACATACTAGTTCTATTCAACAGTACTAACGTCCCTTTTGCCGGGGTCGCTGCATTTTTAAATGGATGCAGGTGGTTCCACAACAGGAGATATTGATCAGTGATAGCAGTGCACCTTCTTCCCAACTGACTTGGTGAGCCCCACTTCATTCCGGGGTCATGAATCTTTTGTACTTTATGTATTCTGTTTGAGGTATAGTCGGGGCCTTGTTGTCGGCATTATCATTGTACTCTCTTTATTTATAGAGGCTCCGTAGACATAGTGTGGGTTGTGTATTGGTGCTGGGAACGTCAAAATATATATATTATGTTGTGGTTGTATTACTTGTCCAATTGAGACTTTAAAAATGATGAAACTATTGGAAATAAATTGGTATTGTAGATGTGAACAATTTTTTTCTAATTAAGGAAAATATGCATTATCTCCATTCGTGGATGAGTTTGGGTAGAATGAAATCTAACAGGCTTGCTCGGTCGGGTTCATTCGGTTGAGCATCGGTCGCGCTCCTTGGTTTTGGGGCGTGACAGCGTACACCACGCAATTGATATCTCGGCTCGACCCGCTCAAGTTTATCTTTCAGAAGCTGATGCATGCCGGAAAGCATGCTAAATGGCAAATTCTCCTCAGCGAATTTGACATTGTGTACATAACCCAAAAGGCTATCAAAGGACAAGCTCTAGCTGACAACCTTGTCGAGAATCTAGTGGAGAAGGATTATGAGCCGCTCACTACGTACTTTCCTGACGAGGAGGTATTATTCGCTGGAGAAGATATCGTAGAATCATACCCTGGATGGAGAATTTTTTTCGACAGAGCGACGAATTTCAAAGGAGTAGGTATTGGGGCAGTCCTAATTTCGAAATCCGGACAACACTATCCAGCATCAGCAAATATAAAATTCCCTTATACCAATAATATGGCCGAGTACGAAGCGTACGTCCTTGGAATCAAGATGGCAGTCAGCATGAACATCAAAGAACTTTTGTTCATAGGGGATTCAGATCTATTTATACATCAAGTCCAAGGGGAGTGGTCTACCAAAAATGTCAAGATCCTTTCGTACCTGCATTGTGTAAAAGAGTTATGCAAGAAGTTCTCAAAGATTGAATTCAAGCACGTTCTCAGGATCTAGAATGAGTTTGCTGACGCTCTTGTAACCTTATCATCCATAATTCACCATCCAGATAAGAATTATATTGACCCTATAGAGGTAGGAATCAGGGATCAACATGCGTACTATTTTCATGTAGACGAAGAGCCAGATGATACATGGTACCGTGACATCAAAAGGTTCCTCGAAGCAAGTGAGTACCTAGAAAGTGCTACTAATAGTCAAAAGTGGGGGATTATAAGGCTGGCAAATCACTTTTTCCTTAATGGGGAAGTCCTGTATAGGAGGACCCCAGACTTGGGTTTGTTGAGATGTGTGGATGCCACTGAGGCAATTTGATTATTAGAAGAAATACATGCAGGAATGTGCAGACCCCACATGAACGGTTTCACATGACCATAGAAAGCGATAGTATCCGCTATGTACAGAAGTGTCACCATTGCCAAATCCACAGGGATTTCATCCGGGTTCCGCCCAATGAGTTGAATGTGATGGGTTCGCCTTGGCCGTTCGTTGCTTGGAGCATGGACGTGATTGGACCTATAGAGCCCGCTGTATCAAATGGGCACCGATTCATCTTGGTAGCCATCGACTACTTCACTAAATGGGTCGAAGCATCTACCTACAAGGCCGTCACAAAAAAGGTAGTGGCGGATTTCATCCGAAACAACACCGTCTGTTGATTTGGGATATCCGAGTCAATCATAACTGACAACGCATCTAACCTCAACAGTGATCTCGTGAGGGATATCCGCAAGAAGTTCAGAATTGTCCACCGCAACTCCACAACCTACATACCGCAAATGAATGGAGCAATTGAGGCAGCCAACAAGAATATCAAGAGAATTCTGCGAAAGATAGTGGACAATCATAGGCAATGGCACGAGAAACTATCCTTCGCCTTACTAGGTTATCGGACCACCATGAGAACATCCATTGGGGCAATGCCATACATGTTGGTATATGGCACCGAAGGTGTGATACCCGTAGAGGTCGAGATACCATCCTTAAGAGTCATCCAAGAAGCCAAGTTAGACGATGCAGAGTGGATACGGGTCAGACAGGAACAACTCATGCTTATTGATGAAAAGAGAATGGATGCAGTATGCCTTGGTCAGCTGTATCAGATTAGGATGGCCAGTACATTTAACAAAAGGGTGAAGCCTCACCAGTTCACACCGGGGCAATTGGCTTCGAAGAAAATCTTTCCCCACCAAGGAAAGTTCGCACCGAATTGGCAAGGTCCTTACGTAGTTCACCGAGTGTTGTTGGGTGGAGCTCTAATCTTGGTAGAAATGGACGAAAGTGTCAGCACGAAACCCATCAACTCAGACGCAATCAAGAGATATTATGTTTGAAGGCAATATAGTTAGGTTTTACTGTAACAGAACTACGCTCAACCTGACTTCCCTCGGAGGCTACGTAGGCAACCCACGTAGGGTTCGATTTCTCTCTCCCCTGTCTTTTGTAATAGAAAATCCAAATATCATTTTGTATTGTATTTGGAACTACGCCACGACTTGATTTTCTTGGGAAGGAATACATAGCCAATCCTTATCAGATTCATTCATCTTTTGTAATTTAACTACGTTCTGGCCTAATTCCACATGGATACGTAGAGAGTCTGAAATAGACTCGGCCATTTCATTCTTAATCTCATTATTTTGCATCTATTGTAATCAAACTACGTCTTGACCTATTTGCGTTTGGATACGTAGGCTTCCTGAGTCAGGTTCTGTCATATTTATCATATTTTTATCATCATCCACGAATTACGTTCAGGACTGATTTCGTTTTGGATACGTAGGTTACCTGAAAGGGTTCGACCGTAACCCTAGAGAACCTTTGTAATGCATAAATTCAAATTACAACGCAGTCGCAACGGCAAGAAGCCACATCGTCAAAAATGTCATGGAAGATCAACATCAACGGGATAGAATTTTCAAGAAGCAACACTCGCGTTCAATGAACCTTCGAAGCATGTCACAATCCAGAATGACGACATTTGCCATAAAACAAAGATTTTCAAAAAATTCTTTCTAAAAAAATATATCGTAAATTGTTCCACCTACTGAACATCGTGGCGTAACCTTACCAGGAACGGGGCAACGCCAGTACTATGGTCGACACAAACCAATCCCCCTCCTGCTAAGCATTTTTCTTTGAGTGCAGGGCCAATAAGATGCAGGGAAATGTTGGGAATACACTGGGGCAAATAACAGATCTGCCACTCTCTCAGGATTATCACCCCTATTCCTTTATGTAAGGCCCCGTAAACTTTCGCCAAGGAATTCAAGTTTTGTGGTGCCGAGGTCGGGTAATGTGTATGGATGTAGTAGTTTTGTGGTGCCGAGGTGTTGGTGGAAATATTTTGCTGAAGAGCCAGTTATGCGATCAGATTAGCAACCGCAGATCCATTCTGCTGGCCACATACCCGTCGCATTATTATGTAGAAAAATGGTTGAACTTTGAAGGTCATTTTGCGGTCTAATCTGCGACCGCATATCCATTTTGCTGTCCGCATTTTCCATCATAGATTTGGCTTGATGAATTTTGTTGGATGATTCTGCGGTCTATTCTGCGGCCGCATAAGTGGTCTGCGGACTGCAGACCTGTCCAGACCATTCCAGTTTTTTGGCATCACTTTCGAGGTCCATTTGGCGGACCACATATCTGTTATGCGGTCCATTATGCGACCGCAAACCTGAGTTCGGAGGGTCCATTTTTCTATTTTTATAACCCGATCCCATTTGGATTAATAGCCTTAGGGGCTCATTTTGAAGCAAATGTCTGATGATTTTAGAGAGAGGTAAGAGTATTTTAGAGAGAGAAGGAGGAAACCTAGCATTCTAATCACCCATTCTTGAACCAATCTTCAAGAATCAAGGAAGCCAATTACTAGATTACCATCTATCCGGGTAAGTCCTACTCCTAAGCTTTTATGCAAGAGGTTATGAGTTCAAGCATATTGCGGGGGTTGGAAATAGGCCATGCATGTGATAATAGGTTGTAGTATATGGGATTAATGAACCATTTTGGTTACTTTCATGTTGAAATTGGTTGAGGGGGGAAGGAATTACCATTGTAGAGCTTTATAGTCTATTTTGCATACTAGGTGTTTGACAAAATTCCTAAGAGAGTTACACCATGTGAATCCCAATAATTATTATCCGATTTTCGCTATCTTCCTATAGATTGTTATTGCTAGACGTGTTGGGGCATTGTAGTAACTTAAGGAAAGCTCAAGCAAGGTATGTTGGCTAAACTTCTCTTTTAGAATCGGATTCAATAATGTCCCCGTAAGTTTCAAGTGTGATTGGCCCAAGTTCATAGTTCCCATGTTCCGAGTTATTCCTTATAAATTTTACTATTCCGAGTAAGCTTGTGTTGAAAGATATGTACTAGAAATGTGTACCGAATGCTCCTATCGTATTGTGCTCTTCTTCGGGAATGTATTCAAGTGTGACCAATGTGTCTGAATATTGTGATTTTAATCATATTTTATTGCAAGTTATTATGCCAAGTTGGGGAAGAAAACTCAATGTGCTAAGACTCTTATTGTTCATATACATATCAAATCTCAATTTCCAAGTATCCTTATTGTTGATAAACTATGACTAAGTTCGGAAGTGGAAGAAGTAAGAGTGAGGTATAAAATGTGGCCATAGTTGTTGTAACTAGAGCACTTGAATCGAATTCGTGTTTTAATCGTAAATTGCCGTGCTTTCCTTTATAAGCAATTCCAATGTGACTCGAGTTCTTACGTACTCACAAGCTGAAATTGTGTATTTCCCTTTTGGAAAAAGTATTTCAAAACTAAATGGTGTATTGCTCGTTTATGATTTTAATGTGTGTTTCTATTGCTGGTCAGTTTACCCCATTCTTTGGTAAGAAACCTATTGTGTCTAAAGTTTCCATCACTAATGAACTTAAAGTTATGATTTTCGGAATATTTAATATGTTGATGTTTGTGATGATGATCCTTGAAAGTAGAGAAATGAAAATATGGAATACGAAATACGGCCAACATGCCATGAATAAAGAATCATAAGTATGGCCAAGAGAGCCAAGGAAATAACGATGTTGTGAATGGTTGAAAGTACTAATGAAGATATTTATAGTGTGAAATATAACGAGGCGAATATAAAATATATTTGTGCTTTTGTTTCCCTTATGTGCAAAACAAAATATTTTGGGAGTATCAATAGCAAATCGAGGAAGGGTGGGTCGTAAGGCCCACACCCGAAACTACACGTGCCGGAGTAGGAGTGGATTGTGATTATTCCCCTTATTTGGGATGAGATTAAAATATTGATGTGATTGTGATTATTTTTCTTAATTGGGATGAGATTGTTGATAGCCCTGGATTTAATGTCAACTCATACGACACATGTGGGGAGACGACCTAGTCGGTCGGGTAGTGATCGGACGCCATGTTGCACGCATGGTGGTTCCTACTCTTGGTAACATTTGTTTTCCACATCACATGTCAAACCACATTGTTTGTGGGGAGATGGCCTAGCCGATCGGGCGTGATCGAACTCTGTGCTAAAAACAAGGTGGTATATTGGTGCTAATGATATATCAACCAAAAATATATATTATTTTTGTATTTTGAAAATTGTTATGTTTTAACTGGGCATTTGGATATTGTTGATTGTGACTTGCTGTTTCTATGGTTTTCCCTTTCTTATATTGGAATTCTATTTTGAAAGATGACATTTAGCTTTACATACTAGTACTATTCCATATGTACTAACGCCCCTTTTGCCGGGGGTGCTACATCTTCAATGGATGCAGGTGGTTCGTCAGCGGGCGGTTTTGATCCTTGTTAGCAGTTACTCTCTATTCAGCAGATTTTGGTGAGCCCTACTATGTTCCGGGCTTCATGTCATTTGACATTGTACTTTATGTTTTGAGGTATAGCCGGGGCCTTATTGCCAGCACTTCCATACTATTCTTCTGTTGTACTTAGAGGCTCCGTAGATAGGTTGTGGGTGGTGTTTGATGTTGAGAAATAAACTGATAAGTATTGGTATTTGGGCAAATATGTTTTTCATCATATCTATAAACTTGTAATATTTTCGAAATCATAAATGAATATCCTTTAGTAATGGATAAGATTGTGGAGCCCTTGACACTTCTCATGTCTATCACTTGTACTTATTCTTATATTGTTAATGGGCAAGGCTGGGTAGAAGGTATCCAGCAGGCTTGCTTAACCGGGGTATCTCGGTTGAATGCCGGTCGCGCTCCCCGAGGTCTGGGCGTGACAAACTTGGTATCCGAGCCTAAGGTTTTAAAGTGTCCTAGAATGTCTCGGAGCCGTGTCTCGTAGAGTCTTTCTTATCGGTGTGTTGTCGACCACATCTATAATGAGGAGGTTACTTGGACATTAAGGAATTTCACCCTTCTTTGATACTTCAGATCGTGCAATAGAGCTTAAGATAGGAAGCTAATTTCCTCGTCATGTCTCATTTTCTAGATGAGTATCCACGAGTTCAAAGCAACGAGGAGGGAATGACCCCGCCATTGAATCTAGGGGGATTGCACAAGAGTTTGTTGGGAGAATGTGTCGAGCCGTGGAGGGATTGGAAGAACTTGTTTCTAGTGGAAGTGCCCTTGTTCCTAACAATATCACTGCATCACCGGATTATGTGGTAAGAGCACCGAAGAAACGAAAGAGGGTTGTTGGTAATAATAAGCCGGATTGTTTGATTTATAAGAAACGTCACTTGGGGAGATGTTGGATGACTCTGGAAATATGTTATGGTTGTGGAAAGAGGGGGCACAATAAGAACAGATGCCCTAGGTTGGGTACACCCATCCCGGTCTGCCTAGTATGCGGGAAGGAACATTTGGTGTCATGTCATGAGTATGCTCAGCAGCGTGTTAGGGGTAGCAGATTTGGGCAATTCCAAAGGCCCACACAGTAAACCGGTACAAAGATTGTTACTCCCGCCATGGAGGCCTGGAGGAAGGATAAGGGGGATGCTTATGATATATGCAAAAAGGGTAAATATCAGGTTAGTGGACCTCATCCTCGTTGCGTGAAGTGTAGGAGATGTCATTCGGGGGTATGTCACTATGGCACCAATGTATGTTACGGATGTGGGGTCGAGGGGCATCAGTTAACGCATTGCCCCGTCAATCTAAAGTTACCAAGTAAGTCACTCAGGTACATCGTTCTGAACACCACATACTTTTATTTTTGTATATGAACACCCATATTAAGAGCCTGTATAGATGTGGTCTTAATAAGAATCTGAATCACAAAACATAACATATACCTACTCTTTGAACGAGACACATTATTCGTGAACGAGCTCAAGCTTGAAAACGATCAATAGAACTCTAATTTTTCAAATCTTTCAAGTCAAGCCGCAAATTCAAAGCTATCATGAGTGTCGAATCATCACAAAATGTACAAGGTATAACTCACACAAGTTAGGCACACCACTACACAAATATCAACAATAACAATGCCCCCAGGCCATTACATGTCATCACAAATCATTTCCCGACATAGCCCACCTTGTCTTACCACGTGCGCAACAATAAAGTAAATGCCCCCTTGTCTTGCCACACATGCATAATAATATTCCCACCTTGTCTCGCCACATGCGCAAACCCACATATATAGTCACGCCGTATGTGAAAATATCAATAATAACAACAGCACGGACAACTCACGTGCGAACACCTCGACAAAATATCCTCTCAACAATACCACGTGTGCCAAAACATAACAACACAATAAAATGACTTTCACAACATGTGCCCATATGCCACAATATTTCCTCAAAACAGTTTCAATACCACATCCACGCATAGACCTCGACTCAACAACACTGAGTACAACAACAACAACAATAACAATGATAACACAAGAGTACGGCAAGTAAACCAACACAAGAACTTCAGAACACAAAGATACAGAAGAATGAGCTCACAAAGAAAGACACAACAAGGAATAATGGTCTCAACAAGAATAGCTCAACAAGAGAGAGATAATGTGTAACAATGATTTCACAAAAGTGCAATTCGATGATAACAGAGATGGGATAAGAAAACATCAATTAGGGCTAAGCAATTACGGAAGAACTAATAAAAACTTCAATTAAGATTAAGCGATTACGGAAGAAAGAATAATAACTTCAATTAAGGTTAAGCAATTGAAAAAATAATAATAACTTCAATTAAATAAGAATATGTCAACAATAAACGGGAAAGCAACAACTTCAATTAAGGCACATAAGGGTTTAATTGGCAACAAGGGTAGAACATGAATCAATCAATTCCAAATAAGACACGTAAGGGTGAATTTAGTAAATGGAGGATTTAACATGCTAAAATAACTTCACATCCAATGAACATAAGAACCTAAGAGCCCTAAACGGTCAAATTTCAACAAATAAGCCCGAGTACGTAGTCATCACCTCGCGTACACTGCATTCACATGACACAATTAATACAAATGACTCAAATCCTAAGGGGTAGTTTTCTCCACACAAAGTTAGGCATGATACTTACCTCAAAGAAGCTAGACCGTTACTCTAAAATGACTTTCTCGAGTGAAACAACCTCCGGATGGCTCAATCTAGCCAAAATAACTTCAAATCATAAATGAAACTCATAGGAAACAATTTCGGATAATATAGCTTCAATCTTTAACAAAAACTAAAAAGTCAACCCATTAACAAAAACTAAAAAGTCAACCCCGATCCCTTACCTCAGAACCCGACAAAATTCACAAAATCCGGACACTCATTCCGAAATGAGTTAAACCATACCAAAATTATCAATTTTTGACATTGAATCGCCCTTCAAAATCCTCATTTTACATTTTGAAAGACTTTTACAAAATTTCCCATTTTCTTCCATTCAATTCACTAATTTAATGAAATAAATAAGTATGAAATCATAAAATATAATTAATTTCGGATATAGAACACTTACCCCAATCGAACACGTGAAGAACCCCTCAAATATTGCTCAAATCCGAGGTCTACAACTCAAAATATATTAAAAATGGTGAAACCCCCGTTTTAAGAAACCTCTCCAGGCAAGTCGCATTTCATACCTGAGATTTATATATTGCATTTCATACCTGAGACTTATAAATCACATTTAACACCTGAGACTTATAAATCGCATTTGACACATGCGATTTGCCTTTGTTCCCTCAAACACCAGAAAAACAACCGTCTTTTCCGACACGGAAATGGGCATAACTCTCTCATACTACTTCGAAATGTGACGATTCTTGTTGCTATGGTTCTGTAATTATGATACGGATCTGATGGTTTAATCAAATCACAAATCAAATGTCGTTTGAATAATGTGGTACCCTTTATGCCAAAAGAAATGACGCCGAAATATCAAATAAGAGCGCGACACAATCCAAATCCATCCGAAACTCACCCGGGCCCCATGGGACCCCAACCAAGAATACTAACAAGTCCCAAAACATGATAGAACTTGCTCGAAGCCTCAAATTGCCTCTAACAAAACTAGAATCACGAATTGCACATTGATTCAAGCCTAAGAAACTTATGAACTTCTGAATTTCAAACCTAATGCCGATTCATACCAAACCAACTCCGATTGACTTCAAATTTTGAACGCAAGTCATAAATGACAGTACGGACCTATTTCAACTTCCAGAACCGGGATCCGATTATGACATCAATAAAGTCAACTCCCGGTCAAACTTTTCAAAATCTTCCATTTTTTTCACCTTTCACCAATTCATGCCGAAACGACCTACAACCCTCTAAATCAACATCCGGACACGCTTCTAAGACCAAAATCACCATACGGAGCTATTGGAACCATCAAAACTCTATTTTAGAATCGTCTACACAAAATTCAAACTTCGGTAAACTCTTACAGCTTAAGTTTCGTAAACAAGAATCCTTCTTCCAAATCAATCCCGAATCATCCAAAATCTAAACTCGACCATACACGCACGCCATAAAACATAATACGAAGTTTCTCGAGACCTTAAGCCATAGAACGAGACGCTAATCCTTAAAACGATTGGTCAGATAGTTACACTATTATTGTGTGTATTCTATCATGATCAAGTCATCTCTCCTGAACTAGGCTACAACTATATCTGTTGCATCTGAGTATCAATTATTATGTTAGTACGTTGAATAGGATTCCATGATGACCAAAAAATCATCTTTATTCTGCATATCTGAGTTAAACTTGCTTAGTATGGAGTTTCCTCTATCCTAAACATCATTCATCACTCATAATTGATTCATTTAATCTAATAGAGTACAATTCTATTCTGAATGAAGATCAGTTATGGTACTAGTGTATTAGTTATGATCACTGAGTCCACTCTCATCTCTTTTATGCATCTTTGTGATTCTGTTAGTTGTTTGATTGGGTTAATGACTGATATGTAAGCACATATTGATATTAGTTGGACCTCTCTGAGGTTATCTTATACTGAGTTTAAGTCATGAAAAATATTGAAGTGAACTCAAGCTGTGATAATACATTTGTCCATTTAAAATACTGAAGCTAAGTTTCTCCTCACACCTGAAGTCTAATCCTAAACACATTTAGCATGCCACTCTCTATCTGATGATATCTATATCCTTTGGACCTCACATGATGGCCCTGATAGTAACTTTTTCATGACCTAATTTCTGCTCAGCCTCTTTTGTGTATGCTAGTGACCCTATGTCATCCAATGTCTCTGTTTGATTAACAACATGTGTGCCTACCTTGTTTTGAAAAACTCCACTGCATTCTCTTAAGTATACAGTTCTTGACTCTAAAGAACTCCTGCTATTACTGCTTCAACATGACTGTTTGCTTTACTTTAATAGGACTGATTGGAAATTAAGATTTTCACAAGAGATAGATAGGTCACTTAATGATTTGAAACCTTGCTAAACACTTTTAAGAGTTCTGATTAGATTTGTGATCTTGTTGATATCCTTAGGGGTTCTAATTATAATGATTGCCAATTGGTGATCTTGCCAATCCTAGTTGTGATGTGAATCCTTGTAGGAGTTCTGATTGTGATTGCTATCCGTAACTTCTGCCAATACTCATTGAGTGCTCTGTTTAAATTGTTAGTCTGTGCCTCATGACTATGGTTAATGATCTGGAATCACCTTTGAAGCTGTTTAAACTGAATCTGGATCTACACTCCTTGAAAAACATTAACTGTAGTGATGCACCTGCAATGTGTTGTAATTGTTAACCTGTGTACACTTAAGGGCCAAGGCTTAGTCAACATGTTGTTTAACATGATTGGTTGTTATTGAGATGCATGCCTGTATTTATGAGTGGTTGCACACTAGAACTATATTTTTCTGCCCTTAGGATGTTTGGTACCAGGTGTATGACCTCTTAACAGTAGAATGATAAGTGTGTTTCAAAACGCATTTTCTTTGGGAACTGTCTAATGTGTTAATCACCTACTTAGTTTTGAAGATCGTTGTGATGATATATATAAACTGTTTTGTGCCTTTATGGAATTCTGTGGGACTCTATTAAGAGGGGTATATACTTTTATGGTATGGTATTGTTATGGTGATTGATTTGCATTGAAAGTTCCTCATTGGCACTTAAACCTGTGGGGAAGAATGAGTCATTAGTGGTTAGGAATATTTGGGAGTAGAGTTTTCTTGGTTGGGCTGCTCTCCCCAGTACAAGCATTGCCCTGGGCCTTGAGACCCTTGGGAACTTTGAAGTGACACGGGATTCAGAGGGGGCTTTGACCTTGAGTGGAGCTCTACCCTTAGCCCTTAATTCATTGACACTTATTATTATCTTTGGGTTTAGTGTTTAATGACAATGAAAGATGTTCAATGTGGATCACTTGCTATACATAACCACCACATTAGTATGACCTTCCTAATAGTTAGACACTGTTAGTTGCTATATTTTATTTAAGTCATTTGCTCGCATATTCCTTATGGATATATATATATATATATATATATATATATATATATAGTATTGTTTTCTAATGACCTTCTTCTCTTTCTTTTGAACATGTACAATTGTTAGGCCTGGTGAGTTCTCAAGGAACTCAGGCCCAAACGCCGCATCATTGCATTTTGTGAAGTATGGAGCACGCTGCTGTCCTTTCTCGCTGACTATTGGGCCTGCCTCTTTTAGGCCCAAAACCAGAGTCCATCTTTTCTCTTTACTACTTTACTGCTTTACTGCCTCACTGCCTTTGCTGCGTTTTGTTGTCTTTATCTCTCACATGTATACAATAATTATCATATTGGATTAAATGCTTTACTTTATCTCTTTGAATCATGTAGACAATCTAGGCAAGCCCTAAAAGATATATAATTAAAAGAAATATTAGACCTAGTAATAGATAGCCTTAATTCGTTAATTATACACTGTTTATACTAATCTTTACTAATCTTTACTAATGATTTTAAACAGCTCATGACACTGACGGAGGTTTGTAGCTTCCTAGGTTTGGTAGGTTATTACAGGTGATTTGTAGATGACTTTTCTTCTCTTTCAGCACCATTGACAAAGTTGACTCAGAAGGCAACTATGTTTCATTGGGCTGATGCTTGTGAGCTAAGTTTCCAGGCATTGAAGGACAGATTGACTTCGGCACCGGTTTTGACACTCCCATAGGGAACCAATGGTTATGCTATCTATTGTGAAGCTTCGGGCGTTGGATTGGGTTTTGTATTGATGCAACATGGTAAGTTGTCGCGTATACTTCTAGACAACTAAGAAAACCTGAGAAGAATTACCCGACCCACGATTTAGAGTTAGCCGCGGTGATTCATGCATTAAAGATGTGGAGGCACTATTTGTATGGCATTCATGCTAATATCTATACATATCATAAGAGCCTTCACTATATCTTCAAGCAAAAGGAATTGAGTTTACATCAGAGGCGACAGTTGGAGCTACTAAAAGACTATGATATTGATATTTTATACCATCTAGAGAAGGCGAATATAGTAGCCGACGCCCTCAACCGTAGATCTATGGGTAGCCTGTCATATTTACAACAAGATACGGGTGAGATAGCCCATAAGATTCATCATCTAGCTTGTCTTGGAGTTCGATTACCAGATTCAGGTGATACTGGAGTTACTATTCAGGACACGACAACATCCTCTTTAGTAACTGAAGTGAAGGAACGCTAGTATGAGGATCCTGTGATAGCTCATTACAGAGATACAACCCCTCAAAAGGAGAAGACACCATTTGAGATTACAGGAGATAGAGTCCTCAGATATCGAGGTCAATTATGTGTTCCTAATGTTGCAGGGCGGCGTCGGCAAATTATGGGAGAAACTCACTATTCTCGTTATTATGTTCATCTAGGAGCGACGGAGATGTATTATGATATTAGGGAAATATACCGGTGGGTTAAAATGAAGAAGGATATAGCAGAGTTTGTTGCTCAGTGCTCTAATTGTCAGCATGTTAAGATTGAGCATCAAAAACCCATTGGATTATTACAGGCTATAGAGATTTCAACTTGAAAATGGAAAGTAATTAATATGGATTTCATCATAGGCAAAGAATAAGTTCGACTCTATATGGGTGATTATTGATAGACTTACAAAATCAACCATTTTCTACCTGTCACAACTATGTATTCGGCAAAGAATTATGCAAGGCTTTGCATTAAGGAGATAGTACGGCGTCATGGTGTCCCTATATTTATTATCTCAGATAAAGGTGCTCAATTTATAGCTAATTTCTGGAGGTCCTTCCAGAAAGGATTGGGGAATCAGATAAGTCTTACCACAACATTTTATCCCCAGACAGACGGTCAGGCTGAGCGTACTATTCAGACACTTGAAGATATGTTAAGGGCTTGTGTGATAGACTTCAGGGGTAGCTGGGATGATCATCTGTTGCTTATTGAGTTCACGTATAATTATAGCTGTCATTCTAGCATTCAGATGGATCCATACGAAGCTCTTTACGGACGAAATTATAGGTCACCTATTAGATGGTGGGGAAACTAAGTTAGTAGGACCAGAGTTGGTACAACAAGCAGTTGAGAAGATTAAACTTATACATGAAAGTCTATTAGCAGCTCAGAGTTGTCAGAAGTCTTATGCAGATAATCGACAGTGAGACTTAGAGTTTCAGATAGACGACTGGGTATTCCTAAAAGTATCACCGATGAAAGGCGTTATGAGATTTTGTAAGAAAGACAAACTTAGCCCTCGGTACATTAGACCTTATAAGATCATACGCAAAGTGGTCCATGAGCATATGAGTTAGACTTGCCTTCCGACTTGGAGTCTGTACATCTAGTATTTCATGTGTCTATGCTCTGTAACTGTATCAGAGATCCTTCCAGAGTCATTCCAGTTGACAATGTTTGGGTCACGGAGCAACTATCATATGAGGAAGCTCCCACTTTTATACTAGATAGACAAGTTCAGAGATTGAGAACTAAGGACGTAGCTTCGGTTAAGTACTTTGGAGGAACAAAAATATGGAGGAGATTACTTGGGAAGCTGAAGAAGACATGAAGTCTAGGTATCCTCACTTGTTTACGCTTCCATAGGAGGATAAGACTGAGACATCACAAACTTTAGGTACGTATATTACTGGATTCTTATGTTAGTTACTGTCATTGGTCATGTGAGGCCATTGTTGTTATTGATCATTGTGTCCCTGTATTAGTTGGTTTGCTGCATGACAAGTTGGTACTAAGTAGCACAGTTACAGAGGAGACCCTACCAAAATTTCTATAGATCTTTGAGAGTTTAACATTCGAGAGGCCTAAAAGGGGGGATGCCCTGGCCTTTGGATTTATTCACAGAAAAATTGGCTAATATCAAGGACAATATTAAAGTATTTGTAAGGGCTGTAGGATATGAGACTGATAAGCGCATCAGTCAACATTCGAGAACGAATGTTCTAAAGGGGGGAATGATTTTACACCCCATGTTTTGTACGCAAAAGTACGTCATAAGTCAGTTTATGTAAGCTCGGAAATGTAATCTTTTTTGAAAGTAAATAAAGTGATTTAATGATGTTACATCCCATATTTATGTTCAACATATACACGACTAGGTTGAGGACGAATGAACTTAAATGTGAGAAAGGAGATTTTGGACAAATGAAAATGCATTTCTTGCTTACGCAACGTGACTGCTTCATCAGCTTACTTTCCTTCCTACTTGCTTAAGCTACTCGACACGTGTCTAAATTATTTAACGAGGATGAGACACATGTTTAAAAATGGAAAAAGAACCAACATGTATCACCTACTTGATTGAGCAGGTGACAAGTAGGTGCATCACCTACTTAGAGTTTGTGGACCAAATTAAAAAGGAAAGGAAAAGGATAGAGATGGGCAAGTCTTGGGGTAGCCCAAGACCCATCTGCCCAAGCATATTAGTGGATATCTCTATTTCACTAGAGAACAATTCAAATCCCTCTCTCTATTGCAACGTGAAGAAGCTCCAAAATATCATCCCGACCTCTCTCAATGTTATCCTAGGGTTCAAGACCAAATCCACAAGCTGGTAACGTGATATCTCTCTTGGAAGATCAAGATCACCTAGTTATTTCTCTACTTTGTTGTTTGGGAAAAAGAGCTTATTTGAACTTGAAGTAAAGCTTAGTCAGATGAGTATTCTTGCTATCAAGGTAAGTTTTAACTTCTCCTATATGTATTTAAGATCATCTATGTATATCTAGTTTATTTGATAAAGGAAACTTGTGAAGTAGGTTGAACTTTCTGTTGAAGTGTTGTAGTTGCTGGACTATTTTGGAGCTGAATTCTTGATGCTTTATGGCTGGAAATCGGTAGAAATAACTTAATAATACTATTGCTATTGTGGTTGATGTGTTTGGAAGAAGAGAAGGCTTAGCAAAGTGTTGTTGATATTGTAAAACCGAGTTTAATGCTCGTTTGTTATTATTGCTATCGCGCCATTATTGGGTTGTCGTGAGCATATTTGTAAATTGAAATCGTGGTTGGGTTACTCGAGAAGGAGCTTATTTATATATTGTTTGTTGTGTTGCTCAATTTGAAAGAAAAGAGAAGTTGGAAATGTGTCGGTTAGTAATTTGAAATTGAGCTTGTCGCCCTCGTTACCTTGTTGTTGAGTAGCTGGCTGGTTATCACAATTATTATGCCTATTGTAGTGATAGCATCAAGGACAAGGATTGAGTTTTGGAAGCTCGAAGAAGGCCATTTACAAGATCTCAAGCTAAAGAATTGCAGACTAAGGTTGCTGGACTTCAATGGTGAATAAAGAAGCTTTTAATTGTAGAGGAAGAACTCAAGCCCAAAGGAGATGAATTGTCCTAGTTTTAAAATTATTTGGTGACTCAAATTGAAGTCCAAGAGGAGGAAGATTGGGTCCCAAAATCAGCCCTTGAAGTCCACCAAAAAGGCACCTAGAAGAGCTCAAAATGAGCTTAAAAGAGGTCCAAAAAGTGGTGTTTCAAAAGGAGCCCAATTGGAGTCCAAACCAATGGTCCAAACTAGTTGTTTTAAGGCCCAAATCTGCCCTAAAGGGATTTGGCCGCCCACCCTCTTATTTTTATTAGTTTTTATTAGGTTTTCTAGTATTTAGCTTTGCCACCAAGTTAGGGTTTTATTTTATGATTCTAGAATAATCTTTTAGAGTTTCTTTTATGCCTTGGCAGCCACCCTACCTAGTTTTAAGGACTTTTTACTCCTATAAATAGGAGTTTTTTTCATTCATTGTGGTACTTCATTATTGATTAATAATATTTTACTTTGAGAGTTCTTTTGAACCTTTGTTATTTATGCTTTGAGATTTATCTTTCAACCTTTACTAGTTTATAGTTCAAGCTAGTAAGATAACTTCTTTATTGTGATATCATTGATTCCTTTGTGGTATTCTTAGAAGGCGATTAATACTAGTTATTAATTGTTGTCTCAAGTTACTCGTAAAGCGGCTAAGATCCGAATATATTGTTTTGATTTATTTTTAAGTAAAGGCGTTTGATTTATTCAATAATTCAAAACATTGTTGCTTGGATCATGTCAAGGCTATAGAACTTGCGTTCTTGGAAGTTTATGGAATTCTTTCCCTGAATTTTCCCATATCCTTTATTTTCTGCACTTCAATTCTAGTTGTTCAATTCCTTATTGTTATTGCTTCCGCATTTACTTCTCAAATTCTTACTCTAGTTTGGATTCCCGACGTTGTTATTATCAAGTGGTATCAGAGCGGTTCTATCAAGATTTTGTTCTTGATAATTCTTGCGATTTTTTGAATACTAAGAGCAAAAAGACAACGTTACTGTAGCATCCTGAATAGTAACTTGAAAAAAATCAAAATTAGTTTTAAAAATAAAAGAATTGCTTGCTCTCCAAGAAAATTCTTTTGTATTTAATTTGTTTCCAAAAAATAAAGGAAACAAGAACAGGGGATCCTAGATTTCAAAGATAAGAAAAAATTCAACTTTTATTACTCTTTTTTATCTAAATATATAATCCTTTTCTTTTTGTTAGTGTCTTATTTCAACCGAGCCTACTAGTTCTAGGATTTTGTTCTTCTTTCATTCGTTCCCCAAAAATTTATATTTAACTACTAAGAACTTCATACGAGTTGGGTTTAACTATAAATCTACAAAGTATTTTTTTCAAAGGTTATTTCAAGAAAAAAAAAAGGCAAGTGTGTGTGAGAAGAACTGAGGGATAAGCCAATTTGTGTGATACAGTTTAATTATTTTATTTAAGATGTCGCGTACAGGTAGTGATGATGAAAGAAGGGTTCCCCAAGAAGTTGAAATCAAAGCAAGAAATAATTTTACCTTACAAGCTATGCATCAACAATTCTAAAGGTGGAATTTGCAATTCTAAGAGGCGAGGGACACCATTGCTGAGCAAAATGATATAATAGCTGAAGTTAAGAGGGGAAATAATGTTAGGCCCCAAGCTAAGAGAAACGTATCCCTTGCTCCCATTGTAAATCAAGAAAACCCTATAGATGATTTTAATGATATTGATTTTGATATGGTGGGAAGAGAGAGGAGGGGACAAATAGGTGGAGTAAAAGATGATAATATAAGTAGTATAAAGATGAAGATACCATCTTTCAAAGGAACAAGGGATCCAGACTTGTACCTTGATTGGGAGAGAAACGTTGAATCCATCTTTGACTGTCATAACTACTCAGAGGGTAAAAAGGTTAAACTTGTTGTTGTTGAGTTTTCGAACTATGCTGCTATTTGGTGGAAAAATATTACTAGGGACATATTGCAAGAAGGACAAGCACCAATTGCTACTTGGGCTGAGATGAAGAGGGTGGTGAGGAAGAGATTTGTGCCATCACACTTTCAAAGAGAGCTACAAAAACGTCTTCAAACATTGAAGCAAGGGTCCATGTCTGTGGATAAATACTTTAAGGCTATGGATATGGATATGATCCAAGCTAATTGTATGGAGAAAGAAGAGGCTACAATGACTAGGTTTTTAAATGGTTTAAATAAGGAAATAGCTGATGTAGTAGAATTAAAACAATATGTAATAATAGATGAGTTAGTTGATTTGTCTGTAAAGGTAGAAAATCAAAATAAAAGAAAGCAAACTACTCGTGGAAAGGACGGTCAAACACCATCTCCAAGAAGCCATGGCCGAATCAAAAGATGAAGAGTTCTTCTAGACCTCAAGAAGACAAGGGTAAAGGTAAATTTGAGAACAAGGAGGGAGGTAAAACCTTTAATCCTAAACCTTCTACACCGTCTAGTTCTATTAAATGTCATACATGTAAAGGAAGTGGACATATGATGCATGAATGTCCAAGTAGAAGAAACATTATTCTTAGAGAAGATGGAGGATATGAGAGTGAAAAAAGTAAGGGAGAAGAAGAGGGAGATGTGAGTGATGAAGATGATATTGAACTACCTCATGTTGGTATGATTGGGGTAGCTAGGAAGATTATAAGTGGAGAATACGAGAGAAAAAAATAAGGAACAGGAGGAGGGTGTGAGTAAATATGAAGTTAAAGTGGAACTACCTTTTAATGATGGCATAATTGGTGTAGTTAGGAGGATTAAGACTATCAATTTGGGAAGCAATAGTGAATAACAAAGGGAGAATATATTCCATACTAGGTGTGGGATAAAGGGAAAAATTTGTTCTATGATCATTGATAGTGGTAGTTGTGCTAATGTGGTGAGTTCATACTTTGTGGAAAAATTGGGACTTGCATGCATGAAACACCCTACTCCCTATAGACTCCAATGGTTAAATGATAGTGGTGAACTAAAGGTAAACAAACAATGCATGATTTCATTCAATGTTGGTAGATATGAGGATGATATTCTTTGTGACATAGTCCCTATGCAAGCTTGTCATATCTTACTAGGTCGCCCTTGGCAGTATGATAGGGATGTTTTTCATGATGGAAGGAAGAATATATATTCTCTTGAGCTTAATGGCAGGAAATTTACCTTTGCACCTTTATCTCCTTCTCAAGAGTTTGAAGATCAAAAGAGATTAAAGGAAACAACGGGAAAACCAAAGGGAGGGATAAAAGTGAGCTTGAGGAAAAGAAAAGAAAGGAGGCCAAGAGTTAGAAAAAAGAGAGATGGCCGTGAGAAAGAAAGAGAGGGCAGCAATTTGAGAGAAGAGATAAAAAGGGGTTTGAGTGAAAAAATAGAAAGTCTTGGTGAGTGGAAAGAGACTAAGAAAGGGAAAAAAGAGAGTTTCTATATAAAAGCCAAAGAGTGTTTAAATACAGAAAAAGAGGGGTTGCCCATAACACTACTTACTTACAAAGAAGCTTTGATTAATTCTGAGTAACTAACTTCTTCTTTGCCAAGTAGTATTTCTTCTCTTTTGCAGGATTTTTAAGATGTCTTTCTTGAAGATATTCCTAATGGATTTCCACCTTTGTGTGGCAGTGAGCATCAAATTGATTTTGTGCCTGGATCACAACTCCCAAATAAACATGCTTATAGGAGTAATCCAGAAGAGACAAAGGAGCTTCAAAGGCAATTTAAGGAGTTACTTGAGAAAGGCTTTGTAAGAGAGAGCATGAGCCCTTGCTCTATTTCCGTCTTATTGGTACCCAAAAAGGATGAAATTTGGAGGATGTGCGTGGATTGTAGAGCAATCAACAAGATAACGGTAAAGTATCGTCATCCTATTTCTAGTTTTGATGACATGTTGGATCAATTACATGGATCCAAAATATTTTCTTAAATTGATCTAAAAAGAAGTTACCATCAGATTCGAATGAATCCTGAAGATGAATGGAAAAAGCTTTTATGACCAATATGGGCTTTATGAGTGGTTAGTTTTGCCTTTTGGCTTTACTAATGCACCTAGCACTTTCATGAGATTAATGAATCATATCTTTATGGATTTTCATGAAAAATTTATTTCGGTGTACTTCGATGATATCTTTATCTTTTCTAACACTTTAGAAGAGCATGTAGAACACCTAAAATAAGTTTTTGAAGTTCTTAGAAAGCAACTTTTATTTGCTAATCATAAAAAGTGTACTTTTTATGTGGATCGTATGATTTTCTTGGGTTTTCTGGTTAGTTATAAAGGAGTTGAGGTTGATGAAGAGAAAATCAAAGCAATAAAGTAATGGCCTAAACCTAAGGGTGTAATTGAAGTTAGGAGTTTTCATGGACTTGCTAGTTTTTATAAGAGGTTTTTGAGAGACTTTAGCACCATTGCTTCTCCTTTAACTGAAGTTATTAAAAAGGATTTTTACCTGGGGAAAAGAAAAATATAGTGCTTTTAACTCGTTGAAAGAAAACTTATGTTCTGCTCCTTTGTTACAATTGCCCGATTTTTCTAAATCTTTTGAAATTGAATGTGATGCTTCTGGCAAAGGAATATGTGTTGTTTTGATGCAAGTTTCTAAACCTATTGCCTACTTTAGTGAGAAGTTGAGTGGAGCCACATTGAACTATTCCATTTATGACAAAGAGTTATATGATTTGGTAAGGGCTTTAACCACATGGCAACATTACTTGTGTCCAAGAGAGTTTGTCATTAAAACTGATCACGAATCCTTGAAATACTTGAAGAGTCAAGGTAAGTTTAGTAGGAGGCATGCTAAGTGGGTTGAATTCATTGAAAAATTCCTTATGTAATTTATTACTAACAAGGGAAAGAGAATGTTATTGCTGATGCACTTTCAAGAAGGTATGTCTTAGTTTTTATTCTGACTTCTAAATTGATGGGTTTTGATCAAATCAAGGGACTTTATGCTAATGATGTTGATTTTGACAAGATTTTTACAGATTGTAAGTTAGGTCCTTTTGAGAGGTTTAATCTTCAAAATGGGTTTTTTATGAAAAATAAGTTGTGTATCCCTAATTGCTCTTTACGTAAAGTATTTGTAAGGAAAACACATTGTGGAGGGTGTATGGGTCACTTTGGGTCCCAAAGACAGTAGAGATACTTCCTGAAAATTTCTTTTGGCATGGCATGAGAAAAGATGTTGAAAGAGTGTGTGCACAGTGTTTGGAATGTAAACAAGCTAAATCTAAAGTGTTACCACATGGTCTTTACACGCCATTACCTGTTCCTACTTCACCTTGGATTGATATTTCTATGGATTTTGTGTTAGGTTTGCCTAGAACAAGGTATGGTAAGGATAGTATATATGTTGTGGTAGATAGGTTCTCCAAAATGGCTCGTTTTATTCCTTGTTTAAAGACTAATGATGCTTCACATGTTGCTGATCTACTTTTGGCGTATATTTTGGGGGAAGTTAGGCACTAAATTGTTGTTTTCTACTTCTTGTCACCCACAAACTGATGGACAAACTGAAGTAGTTAATAGAACCTTAGAAAACATGTTGAGGGCTGTTTTGAAAGGTAAATTAACTTCTTGAGAAGATCACTTACCTATGATTGAATTTGCTTACAATAAAATAGTCTATTATTCTACAGTTATGTCTCCTTTTGAGGTTGTTTATGTGTCACGCCTCACCCTCGGAGAGCGCGACAGGCGCTTACCAGGATACCCCAGTCGAGCAATCATGTACAGAGTCTTCTACCCAAAATCACCCATGAACAAAGAGAAGATATATTTCATTAATTAGATGATGGGGAGATCACCTGAACAACACCAATTCATTACCATTGGTTACATCATTTAAAAGTCTCAAAATACATACACTTTCATAGTTTGAAGTGGAACATATGGTACAAATACAACATTACCAGTTTGACTTTCCCAACACCAACATACAACCCACACTATGTCTACGGAGCCTCTAATAGATACAAAAGAGTACTATGATAGTGCCGCCAACAAGGCCCTATCTATACCTCAAAATATAATACACAAGGAACAAAAGATACATGACCCCAAAATGAAGTGGGGCTCACCCAGTCATCTAGGAAGAGGGTGTACCGCTATCACTGATCAATGCTGCCTGCTGTAGAACCATTTGCATCCATTAAAGATGGTGCGCCCATGACAAAAGAGACATTAGTACATATGGAATAGTACTAGTATGAATGACTAAACACCCTCTCAATAGAACGAGTAATAAAACAAGGAAGAACAATCATAGAATCAATGGAAGCCTCAAACAATAACAAGACATCAAGTTAGGATCAAGATAAGATTTTAAGTAAATTACATTATTTTAGGTTAGGAGATCTTTAGTACCAATATACCACTGTGTCTTTAGCACGGAGTCCGATCACGAACCGATCATCTAGTCCGTCTCACCCAAAGACATCCAATTACAATCACAATCACAATCTCAATCACAATCTCAAGCACAATCACCACCATGTGTGCGACATGGCGTCCGATCTCAGCCCGATCGGCTTGGCCGTCTAACCACAATGTCGTGTAGATCGACATTACCCTTTGCTAGCAATCATCTCATCCCATTTAAGGGGAATTATCTCATCACATCAATCTCATCCCAAATAAGGGGAATAATCACAATCCACTCCTACACCGACACGTGTAGTTTCGGGGTTAGGTTATTTTAACCTACCCTTCCTCGATGACTAACGATACTCCCAAATGTTTATTATATAAAGGACTTTCAGCTCATTTCAGTCTTTTACTCATCTTTTCATTTCATTGGCACTAGTGGCCATAAATGTAATATCATTCTTGGCACGTCGGCCATATTTCATATTTCATGCTCACCCTTTTCATTTTCAAACATCGTCATAGATTATCAACAACAAGGCATTTTTAATCAACAACTTTAAGTACACATATGAGTCATAAAGAGTCTTTAAGCATGTTGAGTTTTCTTCCACGGTTTGGCATAGTAACTAGGAATTGAGACATAATTAAATTCTTAATATTTTGACACATGGTCACATTTGAATACAATCTCGAAGGATAACACAATAGGATAAGAGCACTCAGAACACATTCTGAACATATATCTTTCGACACAAAGTTTATTCGGAATAGTCAAATTTATAAAGAACAACTCGGAGCATGAGATATAAGAGCTTGAGCCAATCATAATTACAACTTACGAGGACATCATGGATTCAATTCTACAAGATGCGTTTAGCTAACATACCTCACTTTGAGCTCCCTTAAATTACTATAATGTTTCGGAAATCCTAGAAACTTCAATATATTTAGAAACATAAAAATAATGGAACCATAATTAGAAAGATACTCGGGGTCTCAGCTCATTTGAGCATTTTATCAAATACTAGGTGTGCATTATGATTTCAAGGTCCTCCTATGGTGGATTACTTCATCCCACAACCCAATATATACCCTTTTGAGATCAACAACCTTCCCACAACTTTGTTGATACATGCATGCATAGATAACATCCCCATACCTAAGAATCACACTCCCCATTATCCATCTTCTACCCCAAACTCGAAATTGAAGACTAGGGTATGAAACCTTAGCTCATAGATGAAGACCTTGTGATTTTTTCTTGTGAATTCTTCAAGACTTGGGCAAAGATTGGTGAACCAAGCACTTGGGGCTCCCTACCCTCTCTCTAAAACACTCCCTCTCTCTAAAATGGAAGAATTCCTCTTCAAAAATGGTCCTTTAAATCTATCTATTAAAAAGGGGCTGGGTTATAAAAATAGGAAAATGGACCCTCCGAACTCAGCTCTACGGTCAGAGAGTGGAACGCAGAATCATCCTCCGAATTCCTTCATGTCAATTCTGTGACAGAAGTGTGGCCTGCAAAACGATTATGCGATCGCATAGTTGACCACAAAATGACCTCCAAAATTGGCCATTTCTCTGCTTTATTCTGCGGTAGATCTACGGTCCGCGGAGTAGTTCTGCGGTCGCATAATGGACCGCATAAACACCCTATTGTGCAACAATGTTTCTTCAACTCCCCAATGCACTGATCAACCCAAAAGGTCCGTACAGCGGCGAGCTTTCTACAATACTCAATCACGTTACTCTACCTTGGCGCCACAAAACCCCGGGTTGTTGATGAAATTTTACGGGGCCTTACATCCTCCCCGCTTAAGATCATTTGTCCTTGAATGAGGGTCAAAATCCGTTGTTAGCATCCAATGTGACTCAACTATTACTTCACACACCCGCGGTTCCAAATTCTTGAGTAACTCCCCAAATCTCCAAAACTTTCGGCAGAGTTTCCCCTATAACTGGGCCTATCAACCTATCAGAGAACCCTAGAAACCAAACCTAACAACATATACATAATCCAATGATGTAACATAACATGAAAACAACACCAATCGTGGCCTCATAAGCAATAT
Source organism: Nicotiana tabacum (assembly GCF_000715075.1). Taxonomy (NCBI): domain Eukaryota; kingdom Viridiplantae; phylum Streptophyta; class Magnoliopsida; order Solanales; family Solanaceae; genus Nicotiana; species Nicotiana tabacum. Next base: position 73,363,754 of record NC_134091.1, on the reverse strand, counting down.
TTATTACCAGAAAGGAACACCCTTAACATCAACTGTGCAAGTGATACATAATTCATAGAAGGTAAGATCTCAACATTTTCATAGAACACAACTACTTAATTACATAGCTATTCAAACAAATGAGGGTACATCTTCTTCATCTCTTCTTCGGCCTCCCAGGTGGCCTCTTCGACCTGTTGGTTTCGCCATAGCATTTTCATGGAGGCAGTGCCTTTATTCCTCAGCTTCCGAACCTGCCTATCAAGAACGGCAACTAGAATCTCCTCATAAGTCAATTCTTCATTAACCTCAATAGTCTCAACTGGAATAACAAGTGACGGGTCTCCAACCACCTTCTTCAACATGGATACATGAAACTCTGGGCGCACTAAAGACATCTCTAGAGGTTGTTCAAGCTTGTAAAACACCCGACCAATCTTCTGAATGATTCGGTACGGTCCGACATGCCTCGAACTCAACTTCCCTTTCTTACCAAACTGCATTATACCCTTCATGGGGGAAACCTTAAAGAATACCCAATCATCCTTTTGAACTCCAAATACCTACCACGCATATTCGAATAGGACTTCTGACTGCTCTGAGCAGTTTTCAACCGCTCCGTAATGATCTTAACATTCTCCAAAGCCCAATGCATGAGGTCTGGCCCTATGAACTCTGCTTCCCCAATCTCGGACCATCCAATGGGAGATCTACATCTCCTACCATATAAGGCCTGGAATGGTGCCATATGAATTTTAGCATGATAACTGTTGTTGTAGCCAAATTCTATGAGCGGCAAATGATCATCTCAACTACCCTTGAAGTCAAAAACACAAGCGCGCAACATATCCTCGAGCGTCTGAATGGTTTTTTATGCCCGCCCGTCGGTCTGTGGATGAAAGGCTATACTAAGATTCACCTGAATACCCAAACCTTGCTAAAATTTCCTCCAAACGTTAGTTGTGAACTGTTCCCCTCAATCTATGATGATAGAGACCGGAGTGCCATGCAAGGTGACTATTTCCTCGATATACAATTGAGCATATTGTTTCGCTGTGTCGGTAGCTTTAACAGGTAAGAAGTGAGTTGATTTCATGATTCGATCCACAATCACCCAAATCGAGTCGAACTTGCGAGGAGTGCGAGGTAGTCCTACCACAAATTCCATATTGATCATCTCCCACTTCCACATTGGAATATCGATGGTCTGTGCCAACCCACCAGGCCGTTTGTGTTCGACCTTCACTTGCTGACAATTTGGACATCTTGCCACAAAGTCCGCTATATTCCTTTTCATATCATTCCACCAGTAGACTTCCTTAAGGTCATGATACATCTTTGTAGAACTTGGATGCACGAAATACCTAGAAGTGTGATCCTCGTTCATGATTCTTTCTCGGAGACCATCTACATTTTGAACACATAATCGCCCTTGGTACCTTAGTGTACCATCATCCATGCCATGAGAAAAAGCCATAGTCTTATGCTTATGAATCCTCTCCTTCAATTGTACCAATAATGCATTGTCGTATTGCTTCTCCTTGACTTCCACAACAAGCGATGATTCAGCCCTATTTTACATAATCACCCCCCCCTTCACTGGAATCCACAAGACGAACTCCCAAACTAGCTAATTGATGAACCTCCTTGGCCAACAGCCTTTGATATGCCTCCAAGTGAGCCAAACTACCCATAGATTTTCGGATAAGAGCATCTGCCACAACATTAGCCTTCCCCAGATGATATAGAATATCGATGTCATAGTCCTTGAGTAACGCAAGCCATCTTCTCTGCCTCAAATTTATTTCCTTCTATTTGAAAATATATTGAAGGCTCTTATGGTTCGGGAATATATCTACATGATCCCTATATAAATAATGACGCCAAATCTTCAGCGACCAATCCATGTTGCATCAATACACACCCATGTCCGATCCTTGAAGCATCAAATATTCTTGAGTTTCTTAGATGCATAAGCGATCACTTTGCCATGTTGCATCAATACATACCCAAGTCCGATCCTTGAAGCATCGCAATATATCACAAACCCATCCGCACCCTCTGGTAGGGTCAACATCTGTGTCGTAGTCAATCTTGACGTCAACTCTTGGAAGCTCCTGTCACAAGCATCTGACCATTGGAACTTAACTGCCTTCTACGTCACTTTAGTCAACGGAGAGGCAAGAGTAGAGAACCCTTCCAAAAATTTCCTATAATACCCAGTTAAGCCCAAGAAATTACGAATCTTGGTTGGAGTTGTAGATCTAGGCCAATTCTTCACCTCCGCAATCTTCTGAGGGTCAACATTAATTCCTTCTCGGGAGACGACATGACCCAAGAATGTGACAGATTCAAGCTAAAATTCACACTTCGAAAACTTTGCATACAACTTGTGCTAATATAGAGTCTGCAGAATAACCTTGAGATAGTCGGCATAGTCCTCTCTACTTCGTGAATATACAAGAATATCATCAATGAATACTATCACAAAGGAGTCAAGAAAAGGCTTGAAGACTCGATTCATAAGATCCATGAAAGCTGTCGGGGCATTTGTTAGCCTGAAAGACATCAGCAGAAACTCAAAGTGCCCATACCGGGTCCTGAAAGCTGTTTTCAGAATATCCTGCTCCCTAATCTTCAATTGGTGCTACCCGGATCTTAAATCAATTTTGGAGAAGTACTTAGCACCCTGCAATTGGTCGAACAAGTCATCTATCCTCGGTAGCGGGTACTTATTCTTGATGGTGACCTTGTTGAGCTGCCGATAGTCAATACACATTCTCAGTGACCCATCTTTCTTCCTTACAAATAGGACCGGTGCTCCCCAAGGCGACACACTTGGCCGAATGAAACCCTTCTCTAACAAATCCTTCAACTGCTCATTTAGCTCCTTCAATTCTACCAGTGCCATTCTATAAGGTGGAATAGATATAGGTTGCGTGCCTGGAATCATATCAATCCCAAAATCAATCTCCCTATCTGGTGGAATCCCAGGGAGCTCATCAGGAACGACCTCTGGAAATTCATTCAGCACTGGCACGCACTCACCTATAGGTGCCTTAGCATCGGTGTCCGTAACCCCAACCAAATGCTAAATACACCCCTTGTTGATCATTTTCGTGGCCTTAAGGTAAGAAATAAACCTACCCTTCAGCACCACATCATCCCCCTTCCTTTCAACTTCCCAATGCACTATTCAACCCAATCATGTTAGTCTACCTCAATCACGTTAGTCTACCTCGGCGCCACAAAACTTCGGGTTTTAGGTGAAATTTTACGGGGCCTTACATTATGGTTTTAATCCCCTTACTCCCCTTGATTGAATACCATTACCTACTAATGATATTGCTAATGTTGATGGTAGGAAAAGTCTGAGATGATGAAAAATATTCATGAACAAACAAGGCTTGCAATTGAGAAGAAAAGTGAGCAAACTACCTTGAGAAAGAATAAGGGTCGAAAACAAGTTGTTTTTAAACCCGGAGATGTAGTTTGGGTTCACTTTAGAAAGGAGATATTTCCTTTCAAAAGGAAGTCAAAGTTGCATCCTAGAAGAGATGGATCATTTCAAGTCCTTGAAAAGATTGGAGATAATGCTTACAAATTGGACCTTCCTGGTGAGTTTTAAGTAAGTGGTACCTTCAATGTTGCTGACTTGTCTTTGTTTGATATAGGATCAAATTTGGGGACGGATTCTTTTCAAGAAGAGGGGAATGAGCATCAAGGATAAGGATACAGTTTTGAAACTCCTAATCTATTATTTTGATTGGTTTTTAAGTAAAGGTGTTTGATTTCTTCAATAAATCAAATGCCTTTACTTGGATCTTGTCAAGGCTATAGAACTTGCGTTCTTGGAATTCTTTCCCTGAATTTTCCCATATCCTTTATTTTCTGCACTTTAATTCTAATTTTTTAATTCCTTATTATTATTGCTTCCGTATTTACTTCTCAAATTCTTACTCTAGTTTGGATTTCCGACCATGTTGTTATCATGTAGGCTTGAGGAAAGTAATAAAATCAAGGGTGGTGCTGCCCGTTTTAATGTAGAATAAGCTAATCGTTCGTTGTATGATAATTGTATCTTCCATATCTTAACGATAGCATCATTATAGTTTTGTAGATTAATATGCAACGAGTGGAGTTCAACGTCGTTATTGAACATATTGTTACAAGGTATGTTAAGGATATTCCTTCTTTCCTTTTGGCATGGTCCATATGATACAAACAAAACGAGCAAACCCGCAACTTTCATAGATGACTCTATTCTTAGAAGTACTAGGGTACCTATGTTCTTGATTTCCCCATGTGTCCTATTATTATATCGTCTGTTCATGGGTCTCAGAAAATACGTAAGTAGATAAAATTTATTTCATGATATTAACCGAAGGCATATTGATCTTATTACTTTCCGAGAGATCTTATTGACTTGCTTCCATATATGGGGTATATAGAAAGGTTAAGGCGTTATATACGCACCACCACCTCATCAGCTGGCATATGTTGATGATTTCTCCCACTGAGGCCGAGATGATATGGTGGGATGCCCTTAGAGGTTTGATGATGTTATGTACGCATATACCTATGCTTGATATGACTTTATACGCATATGCATGGCATTATAAATGTTTCATTATTCACAAAGCTATTCAGACTTACACGTTGAGTCATTTACTCCAGGTTTCTTTCGTATCTTTTACATACTGATTTTCATGCCTTACGTACTCGGTACATTATTCGTACTGACGACCCTATTGCCTGAGGCCCTCCGTTTCATGCCCACAGGTGCAGGTAGACAGGGTGATGATCCCGCATCTTAGGATCCTTGCTCAGCGAGAGTTGGTGTTCTCCATTTGATCCGGAGCTGCTATTGGGTTTTGGTATGATATTTTTGTATACATATATGGGTATGATGGGGCCCAGTCCCATCCTTTTTACAGTTGTACACTCTATTAGAATGTTTTAGACAGTCAGTCATGTATAGTTGGATAATATGTGGTCTTGTCGGCTTCTATTTTGATATATAGTTGTCCATAGCAGCCTTGTCGGCTCGCCCTACTGTATTCCGTACGTATATGTATATATGTCTTATGGGCATGTTTCCCCACGTATGTTATTCACATGATTCAGCAGTTTATTGACAGATGTTATGTATGACCTACCCTTATTTCATGTTTATATTTTAGACATATGCTTAGGGGTGTTAGACAGGTAGGACTCGGGCACTCGTCATGGACCATGGGTTTGGGTCGTGACACTGCACTTAAGTCTCCTGAAGTCCGAGGGTAACAACAGGCACCTCCAGTTCCTGTCCCCCAACCACAGCTACTGGTGGCTCCTCAGCTGCTGCTCTGGCAAGTGCTCTACCCGTGGCACATGCCCCTCTTCGTCCTCTACCCCGGCCCTAGCCTCTCACGGCTCTAGCAGGCGGCGCGGGTGTCTGCTCGGTTGATCCGGTAGCACGTGTACTCACCATCTATGAGAGAATAGAGATACAAAGGCTCAAACTTCAAAATCAACAAATCCACATGCGAGGAATGAAAAAAGTGGAATTTTCCTAATAGTTTCATAGCCTCTCGATGACAAGTACAGACGTCTCCGTATCGATCCGCAAGAATCTACTAAACTTGCTTGGGACTTGTAGAACCTATGAACCTAGAGCTCTAATACCAACTTGTCACGACCCAAACTCCCGCCTTAAGCATCGTGATGGGCCGATTACTTACAACAATTAAGCTAGTTTAGCAATGATATTTTAAAACAGAGTTTAATAGAAAAGCCGAAATAAAGGTGAAACAAGCCTATGCAACAATAATCCCAACAACCTCCCATGACTAGGTAATACATCATCACAAACTATAGCTGAATACATAGAAAGATCTCAAAAATCAAAATACAATATTGTTTGGATAACAAACTGACAGTATAATAAAAGAGGAAAGGACTCCAAGGGATTACGACGACCAAGAAGCTCTACCTTGAATACTCGCGATCAAGAAGCTAACTCTGACTGAGTTAGATATCTCCAATACCCGAATCTGCACAAAAATGTGCAGAAGTGTAGTATGAGTATACCACAGTCGATACCCAGTAAGTATCAAGAATAACCTCGGTAGAGTAGTGATGAGATACAAGTCAAGACACCTACTAGCCAAAATAACTTGTGCAGTATAGAAGTATAAAGCTGATAATGAAAGCATGAATCAGTAAATGGCAACAAGAATCAACATGTGATATAAACAGGAAAGTAATAAGAACACCGTTAAAGTACTAGTGAAATCAAATAAGGAAAACAAATGACAACCAATTAATCAAGTCGTTCTAACACAAGTCTCACAACGAAAATTACTCTGAGATACCTCATCTAATAATCACAAGTCACGAGTCTCAAACCATAAATCATATGCTCACGGCACCTCGTGCCTACATTATTACTCATAACCGCACGGATAACTCACGTGCTAATATCTCAATCCGACCGGCATGATCACAAGCTGACTATCACAATCCGCCTGACATGATCACAGACTCACTATCACAATGAAAGCAGATAATACAAGAATTCATGGGCATGATCAATGAATATCAAGTTTCATACTCCTGAACTGGTATAAGTGGCATGCTATGATGTATGCTTGTGCGAGTGTACTATCACGGTCCAAGTCAACAAGTAATATCAAAGACATCGAGTAGCTCATTGAAAGAAACACAACAAGTCATGTAAGGTGCATGACATATACAAGGAAAATCATACCATCACACGAATATCATCAACATAATGCCCCAGGCCATCACATATCATCCCTGACATAGCCACCCTTATCTCTCCATATTGATAACATAGTAATAGCCACACTTATCACTCTGCCCAGACATTTAACATAATAGCCACTTGTATCACTCCGCCCCGACAGTAATACAATAGCCACCCGTATCCCTCCGCAAAATCATCAACAATGAGATGACACCCTTATGCTCCGCATAACCACAATCAGTCCACACAACAAATTCACATATGCTAACATCACAACAACACGACATGTCAACTCGTACCACAAGTGCTCATAGGCCACAACCTCTTAACAAAAATAACAATACCAATACCACCACATCACATAGCCCACGACTCAAACACGATGTGTATAAAATCATTATAACAACAAAATGAACAAGGAAAGTAACTCAACAATGAACAACACCCCATCAAACAACAGCTTCAACTAAAACAGATAAATGACTATCAATAACTTCAACTTCAATTAATTTCTTAAGGATAAACTCGATAATGAAAGTATTTCCCTGAAATGGCAAACTTTGAATCCTAGTGTGTGAAATAAGCTAACAATAACGGAAATGGTATGAACTAGAAACTACGTCTAAATGCATGAGAATAACCCGACAACAAAAGGATATCATGTAACAACAATTTCAATTAAGAATAACTCAATAATAAAGGGGGTCACATTACAATAAAAAAGGTAGAAACTTAAAATAAAGCATATAAGGGTAAACTTGACAAGTAAAGGCTATGACATTTGCTAACAACTTCAAATAAAGCATGTGAGAGTAAACATGACAAATAAAAGATATAACATGTGCCAACAATTTCAAATAAATACATGAAAGAAGCCTAAGAGTCTAAGCCGGTCAAACATCGCGAACGTGTTATCTCCCTCGTGAACACGGAGAGCAAACCCCGGATGACCCCTTCCAGCTTTCCTTATACGCGATAGCGTATCCCAGAATGCGAACGCAAAGACAAAAGTCCTCAAAGCTTCGCGAACGCGGTGGACTCTTCGCGACCGCGAAGAACAAAATGTCGGCCTCTAGAGAAATCTCTATGCGAACACGATTGATTCATCGTGACCGCGATGAAGGGCATCAAATAACAGGTGACAGCAAATTCAAAACAAGGATAAATGGCATGTAACCCATCTGAAACATACCCTAAGTCCCCGGAACCCTGTCCAAACACACTAACTGTCATGCCCCAACCTCGAGAAGCGCTACTGGTGCTCAACTAAGTAAACCCATCGAGCAAGCATGTTAGATACTTTCTACCCAACTCACCCAAGATCAAGAGAAGACATGATTTCATTAATTAGATAGTAGGAGGTTCATATATACAATACTAAATCGTCTCATTGGTTACATCATTTTAAAGTCTCAAAATACACACATTCTTATGATTCGAGTGGAACAAGAGATCAAAACACAACATAAACTGTTTGACTTTTCTAGCACCCATGTACAACCCACATAGTGCCTACGGAGCCTCTAAAAGATACAAAATAGTGTTATGATAGTGCCGACAACAAGGCCCCGACTATACCTCGAGACGTGATAATAATATGAACAAAAGATACAATACGTGACCCCGGGATGAAGTGTGGCTCACCAAGTCTGCTGGAAAGAGGATGTACCACTATCGCTGATCAACACTGCCTGCTATAGAACCACCTGCATCCATTTAAAGATGTAGCGAAACGTTAGTACTGTCGAATAGTACTGGTATGTAAAACTAAACACCATCTCAATAGAATGAATAATAATACAAGGGGGAACAGTCAAGAATTCAATAAGAGCTTCAAATAATACTAAAACATCAAGTTAAGGATCACATAAGTTTTCAAGTCAATTTCCATATTATTAGGTTGAGTGATTTTTAGTGCTGATATACCATAATTCACAATACCACCGTATTCTTACACGGAGTCTGATCACGACCCGATCGGCTAGGTCATCTCATTTGAGACATAAACCATAACCACAATTTCAATGAACATTTCCAGCACAATCACCACCAATGTGCGACATGGCGTCCGATCACGGCCCAATCGGCTAGGCCATCCCACCCGAGACATTACCTTTTCAATCAATCATCTCACTTCATACTTCTATCACATCTTTTCAATTCATTAGCACGAGTGGCCTCAATTAGAAAGTCATTCTTGGTACTTGGCCGTATTCCATAATTCCAGTTTCCCTTTCCCACATTCAAACATCATTATCATTATCAACAACAATGAGGCTTTCCATTCAAGACATTAAATTCACATACACGCAATTTGGGAATCTTAGGCACATAGAGGTTGGCATAACAACCTTTATTTCGATTTTGACTTGAAGTTTTAACATTCCTAACACATATTCTACATTTTGAACACGTCCTCAAATGACAAGATGACATGATAAAGCATTTAGAGTAAATATTGAACATACATCCTTCAACACAAATACATTAGAAATAGCAAATTCTATAAAGATCAATTTGAGACTTACACCAATTACATGAATGACGTGGGATTCGATTCTAAGAAGAAGGGGGTTTAGCCAACATACCTTAATTGAGCTTCCTTTAAACTCTAAAACGTTCCGGAATTCTTAACAACTTCGATCTAATTTAGAAATATAACAACTTAGACCAAAATTAGGAAGATGGTCATGATTCTAGCTCATTTGAGCACATTATCAAACACTAGGTGTGCCTTGATGTTTTTAAGGCCCTTTTGTGAAAGATTTCATCATTCCTCAACCCATTCTCTACCATTTTTATCTCACAACCTTTCCACATTCTTTGATAACACATTCATGCAAGATAACAACTCTCATACCCAATAATTGTCTTGCTAATTACCCATTCTTAGATAAATTTCGAAATTAAGGGCTAGGGTGTAGAATCTTACTTCTAGGATAAAAACCTAGTGAGTTTTCCTTGTTAATCTTCAAAGATTCGAGCAAGAATTGAAGTACAAATTGTTAAAGATGACTCTCCCACTCTAGGGCACACCCTCACCCTCAAAATATCAGATTTTAGCTCAAAAGTGGTACAAATCGTCTATTTAACGAAGTAGGGTCGGGTTATAAAAACCCAAAAATGAAGCTCCGGAACAGGATATGCGGTCGCATATGCAACCGCATAGTGCTTATGCGGTCCGCAGAATAGGCCGCATAATTTCCCTCCAGAACTGGGCAAATCTGACTCGGTTTGTGGTCATTATGTGGCCCACAGACCTATTCTGCGGTCGCATAATGCGCCGCAGAACCTCCCTCCAAAAAATTTTCAAAGCTAGATATGCGATCAGAGTGCGGCCCGCGAAATGGTTTTGTGGTCGCATAATGGGCCGCGAAAATGACATAAAAAATGGCCCAAAAGACTGTCTCACTCTACGACCATTATGCGGTCCGCAGAGTGATTATGCGGCCGCATAGTGGGATGCAGAAGTGCATTTCTTATGCCCAATTTTGTTTTCCTTTAGTTTCCAGTGCATTGTTCAACCCAAAAAGTCCGAGCCACGTATGCCCAGTTCGGCACCACGAAACATTATTTTTCCTTTGCAAAATTTTACGGGGCCTTACATTCTCCCCCACTTAGGATCATTCGTCCTCGAATGAGGGTCAAAATCTGTTATTAGCATCAAATGTGGCCCAACTGTTAATTCACACTCACTAGTAGTTTCAAAGTTTGGCTAACTCCCTAAATTTCCAAAACTTTTGCCAGAGTCTCCCTTGTAACTGGGCTTATCCACCTGCCAGAGAACCCCCGAAATATATCCTAACAACATATACATAATCCAACGACGTAACATAACACAAACCAAATGTGGCCTCACAAGCAATTAATTACCAGAAAGGAACACCTTAACGTCAATTTGTACAAATGATACATAATTCATAGAAGGTAACCCTTAGAATTTTCATAGATCACAACTTTATAAATATATGGATATTCAAACAAATAAGGATAACTTTTTCTTCATTTCCTCCTCGGCCTCCCAAGTAGTCTCTTAAACCTGTTGGTTTCGCCATAACACTTTCACGGAGGCAATTTCTTTATTTCTCAACTATCGGACTTACCGATCAATAATAGAAACTGGAATCTCTTCATACGTCAATTCCTCATTAACCACAATAGTCTCAACCGGAACAATGAGTGTCGGATCTCCAACTACTTTTTTCAACATAGACACATGAAACACCAGGTGCACTAATGACATCTCAGGTGGTAGCTCGGGCTCGTACACCACCTCACCGATCCTCTGAATGATTCTGTACGGTCTGACATACCTCGGACTCAATTTCCCTTTCTTACCAAATCGCATTACACCCTTCATGGGAGAAATTTTTAAGAATACCCAATCATCTTATTTGAACTCCAAATCCCTACGACGAACATCCGAATATGACTTCTGATGACTCTAAGTAGTCTTCATCCGCTCCTTAATGATCTTAACTTTTTCCATAGCCCGATCCACGAGGTCTGGCCCTATCAACTCTACTTCCCCAATCTTGAACCGCCCAATGGGAGATCTATATCTCCTTCCATATAAAGCCTCGAACGGTGCCATCTTAATGCTAGCATGATAGTTGTTATTGTAAGCAAATTCTATGAGTGGAAGATGATTGTCCCTGCTACCCTTGAAGTCAAAAACACAAGCATGCAACATATCCTCGAGTGTCTGAATAGTCCGCTCTGCCTGCCCGTCAATCTGTAGGTGAAAGGTTGTACTAAGATTCACCTGAGTACCCAAACCTTGCTGAAATTTCTTCCAAAAAATAGCAGTGAATTGTGCTCCCCGATCAGATATGATGGAAACTGGAGTGCCGTGCAACCTGACTATTTCTTTGATATACAACTGATCATATTGTTCCGCTGTGTCGGTAGATTTAACTGGTAAGAAGTGTGCTGATTTTGTGAGTTGATCCACAATCACCCAAATTGAGTCAAACTTGCGCGGAGTGCATGGTAATCCTACCAAAAAATCCATATTAATCATTTTGACACTTCCACATTGGAATTTTTATGTTCTGTGCCAACCCACCAGGCCTTTGGTGTTCCGCCTTCACTTGCTGACAGACATTTGGCCACAAAACCCGCTGCATTCCTCTTTATACCATTCCACCAGTAGACTTCTTTAAGATCATAATACATCTTTGTAGAACCTAGGTGCATGGAATACTTGGAACGATGAGCATCGGTCGTGATTCTTTCCCGAAGACTATCTACGTCTGGAACACATAATCTCCCTTGGTACCTTAGTGTACCATCATCCACGCCAAGAGAAAAAGTCATGGTCTTATGTTTACGAATCCCTTCTTTCTACTGTTCCAACAATGGTCGTAGTGTTACTTCTCCTTTATTTCCACAACAAGCGATGATTCAGCCCTATTTTGTACAATTACCCCACCTTCACTTGAGTCCACAAGACGAACTTCTAAACTTAGCCAACCGATGAACCTCCTTGGCCAACAACCTTTGATATGACTCCAAGTGGGCCAAACTACCCATAGATATTTGGCTAAGAGCATCTGCCACAACATTTGCCTTCCCCGGATGATATAGATTATTGATATCGTAATCCTTATGTAGCTCAAGCCATCTTGTCTACCTTAGATTCAACTTCTTCTATTTGCAAATATATTGAAGGATCTTTTGGTCCGTGAATATGTCCACCTGGACCCCATACAAATAATGACGCCAAATCTTTAATGCAAAAATCACAGCCGCAAGTTCTAAGTCATGTGTTGGATTGTTCATTTTAATGATTATTGGGTTTCCTAGAGGTATAAATGGTCATCTTGCCACATTTCATCATTAGTAGAACATCTATATCACATTTCTCTTTCATATGACCTCCTAGGAATTGAGTTCTACAAAAATTTCCTTGATACAGTTACAATCTTATTAGTACTTGCAACTTGTTTTTTTCTAAATTTCTCAACAAAAGACATTACTAGGTCAGTTTTCTTATAGGACCATCTATTTCAAATGAATAACATCTACTAGCTTGCGTTCACACCCTAATAACATCAACCTGCATGGCATTGCCTCAAATGTGAAGTAACATCGTGCTCAGACCTTTCTTAGCCACTATATTTCCTCCTTATAAGTCTTATAGGATTTTAAGAAACCACTCTACTTCCCTTGTGAACATTCTCACGATCCCTCTTTACCGCTAAACACTTCGCAAAACACATATCAACACCTTTCATATTTATTCAATTCAACAAAAGTCATTGGCTCGAACAGGGCCTTTTCCAAAACTTGAGATCCTCCTAAATTCTTCAACGACGACTTCTTGTTTTCCTTATAAGTGTAGGACTTAGTCCACCTGATTCCATCCCCGATGAGTAACTCACCTTATTCCCAGTATTGTAGTCACCAATAGTGTTTCCTGGTATTGCAGCCTAAGAGCTATCATGTTAAACATGTTTGGTTTGTAACAAGTGTTCATCCTCTCTCAATCTATGTTGAACATTTCCTTTTTTTTTTCTTTAGTTAGATTGTGTTGTTTTTTCCCTCTTTGATCGCCCTTTGGTCTAGACAATATGCTGGTACTATATTTCCTTTGTGACTAGAGCATTCATTCCCATCCTATTTTGCCCTTAATTCATAGTTGACAGCCTTATTGTGCCAGACACTTGTCTACCTCCCATGAACTCGTAATATCATTGTGCATGGTTTGTTAAGTTTATCACACCACCACTTCATCACCAGTAGTCTCACTTCCCAATGTAATATGTAGACATGAACTCCCTCTAAATCTTTTAGTTGATATTTAGTGTCACTCAAGTCGGTTGCATTACAGTTGATCCTTTATATCTTCTATTAACACTTGTGCTCTAGGCGAGTCCACCATTCTGATACGAACTATTTTGTGATAACCGTGACCATCTCAATTTATAGATTTTCTTCCAATTCTTCTCACCTCATTCTTCCTAGTTAGTGAATAGCTATGCGCTCTTCCATACGTTACGTGGTCTTTTCCCTTACTTGGGAATTCATCCTGCTCGCCTCTCGACACTTGTTGGGATATACGTGGAAAAGTGTGTTCATCCGTGCATCACTTAACATTTCCTTGCTTGTAAGATTGTAAAGAGACTCTCCATCAAGTCCAGATGCACTCTTGGGTTATTATAACATCATATTTATCTCTTCCACTCGTTTTGTCTTTCTTAAAGCCGTGTAACTTTAGCTAAATCGTAAATCCGTGATTAACTCATTTTAAGAAATCTCAAGCCTTTCACATTTGATCTGTAGTACTTCCTTGGGTTCCATTGTCCCTGAATCTCTAACAAGTATAAACCCCTTTTTCAAACCTTAGTCTTTGTTTCTAGTATTGTTGACCCTGTCATGTATATTGTCACATACGAAGAATTTACATTTCTTAACCTTCCACATTCTTTTTGTACTAGTGGTTTATCATTTTCATATCCTTTCAGAGAATCACGTTATCCCTTACCATTTTTCTAGACTACATATGTCTTCAACAAAATATCCAAACATCATAGCTACATGGCCCTACTCTCCTTTTATTGTACTTAAGTAGCCTCACCATGGCCCTTCCCTCCCCACTTGGGATGAATGTTTCACATTTTGACACAAGTCTTGAATTTAATAATTTGAGGGACACATGTTTCATATCTCTAGTCCTTTTGTATATGATTGACTATTAGTGAGATTTAAGTCCCCATGGTATTAACCTCATAAGTTCTCTGCTCTTATTCAGCCACACAGGCTTGGGATCCAAATCCCTCGTGTCAATATCCTTTTTGGAGTGTAACACACCTTCGCACATTCCTGGGATTTTTGTGGGTTCAATTGACTCTCATTTCATAACTTCTTGTCTCCCGTGAGAGACCTACAGATTTATCATTACTCTCCAGGCCATGCCTTTCATATATCACGTGCCTATGTAACAAATTACATCTTAGAATCATATACATGGTTCCCACACTATCCACTTGTACTAGTTAAGCTTAGGTCTCATTTATCACGTCAATGCCTCTTTGGAGGTGGGTAATCACTTCTAGAACTCTTCTCATATAAAGTATGCTCATGGTACTATATACTTATCTTATATGGCCATACCATTCATTCAATATGATACATGTTCCATCTATTTTATATTCAGGCCTTTACTCATTTGGCATGTCATATGACAACATTACTTGGACTAAACAAAAGGGCGTTTAAACTTACCTTGAACCTCAACGCACGAGTTAGTAGACAATCTCATAGTCAAGCCTTATGGCACGATCTAGTGTGTTGAAGAAGGGTAACATTCCTAAAATATCCATGTAGCCTACAACTTATAGATGTGGTCGACAACACACCGATAAGAAGGACTCTACTAGACACAGCTCCGAGAAATCCTAGGATACTTTAAAACCTTAGGCTTTGATACCAAGTTTGTCATGCCCCAATCTCGGGAAGCGCAACTGGCATCCAATAGAGCGAACCCGGTCGAGCAAGCTTGTTAGATACTTTCTACCCAACTCACCCATGATCAAGAGAAGACATGATTTCATTAATTAGATGGTAGGAAGTTCATATATACAATACTAAATCATCTCATTGATTACACAATTTTATAGCCTCAAAATATACACATTCTTATGATTCGAGTGGAATAAGAGATCAAAACACAACATAATTTGTTTGACTTTTCTAGTACCCAAGTACAACCCACATAGTGTCTACGGAGTCTCTAAAAGATACAAAAGAGTGTTATGATAGTGTCGGCAATAAGACCCCCCGCTATACCTCGAGACATGATAATAATATGAACAAAAGATACAATACGTGACCCCGGGATGAAGTGGGGCTCACCAAGTCTGCTGGGAAGAGGATGTACCACTATCATTGATCAATACTACCTGCTATGGAACCACCTGCATCCATTTAAAGATGCAGCGCCCCCCGCAAAAGTGACGTTAGTACTGTCGAATAGTACTAGTATGTAAAACTAAACACCATCTCAATAGAATGAATAATAATACAAGGGGGAACAATCAAGAATTCAATAAGAGCTTCAAATAATACTAAAACATCAAGTTAAGGATCACATAAGTTTTCAAGTCAATTTCCATGTTATTAGGTTGGGTGATCTTTAGTGCCGATATACCATAATTCACAATACCACCATATACTTACACGGAGTCCGATCACGACCCGATCGGCTAGGTCGTCTCATTTGAGACATCAACCATAACCACAATTTCAATTATCATTTCCAGCACAGTCACCACCATCTGTGCGGCATGGCATCCAATCACGGCCAAATCGGGTAGGCCGTCCCAACCGAGACATTACATTTTCAATCAATCATCCCACTTCATACTTCTATCACATCTTTTCAATTCATTGGCATGAGTGGCCTCAATTAGAAAGTCATTCTTGGCACTTGGCCGTATTTCATTATTCCAGTTTTCCTTTTCCACATTCAAACATCATTATCATTATCAACAATAATGAGGCTTTCCATTAAAGACATTAAATTCACATACGAGCAACTTGGGAACCTTAGGCACATAAAGGCTTTTCATACAAGTTGGAATAACAACCTTTATTTCGATTTTGACTTGAAGTCTTAATATTCCTAAAACATATTCCACATTTTGAACACATCCTCAAATGGAAAGATGACATGATGAAGCATTTAGAATTAATATTGAACATACATCCTTCAACACAAACACATTAGGAATAGCCAATTCTATAATGATCAATTTGGGACTTACACCAATTACATGAATGTCGTGGGATTCTATTCTAAGAAGAAGGAGGTTTAGCCAACATACCTCAATTGAGCTTCCTTTAAACTCTAAAACATTCTGGAATTCTTAGCAACTTCGATCTATTTTATAAATATAACAAGTTGGACCAAAATTAGGAAGATGGTCATGGTTCTAGCTCATTTGAGCACATTATCAAACACTAGGTTTGCATTGATGTTTTTAAGGCCCTTTTATGAAAGCTTCCATCATTCTCCAACCTATTCTCTACCATTATTAGCTCACAACCTTCCCATATTCTTTGATAACACATGCATGCAAGATAACAACTCTTATACCCAAAAATTGTCTTTCTAATTATCCATTCTTAGATAAATTTCGAAATTAAGGGCTAGGGTGTAGAATCTTACCACTAGGATGAAGACCTAGTGAGTTTTCCTTGTTAATCTTTAAAGATTCGAGCAAGAATTGAAGAACAAATTGTTGAAGATCACTCTCCCACTCTAGGGCACTCCCTCACCCTCAAAATATCAGATTTTAGCTCAAAAGTGGTACAAATCGTCTATTTAACGAAGTAGGGTCAGGTTATAAAAACCCAAAAATGAAGCTCCGGAATAGGGTATACGGTCACATATGCGACCGCATAATGCTTATGCGGTCCGCAGAATAGGCCGCATAATTGCCCTCCAGAACTGGGTAAATCTGACTTGGTTTGCACTCATTATGTGGCCCACAGACCTGTTCTGCGGTCGCATAATGCGCCGCAGAACCTCCTTCCAAAAAATCTCAAAGATGGATATGCGATCAGAGTGCGGCCCGCAAAATGGTTTTTGTGGTCGCATAATGGGCCGCAAAAATGACATCAAAAATGGCCCATAAGACTGTCTCACTCCGCGACCATTATGCGGTCCGCAGAAATGCATTTCTTTTGCCCAAATGTCTTTTCCTTTACTTTCCAGTGCATTGTTTAACCCAAAATGTCCGAGCCACATAAGCCCAGTTCAGCACCACGAAACATTATTTTTCCTTTGCGAAATTTTACGGGCCCTTACAGTAACCAATCCCAAAACACAATACGAACTCGCTCGAAGCCTCAAATCACATCAAACAGCATCATAACTACGAATCGCACTTCAATTAAAGCCTAATAAAGTAATGAACTTTCAACTTCTACAACTCCCGCCAAATCATACCAAATCAACCCGGAATGACCTCAAATATTGCTTCAAGTCCCAAATGACACAACAGAGCTATACCAATTCTCGGAATCACAATCCGAGCTTGATATTAACAAAGTCAACTCTCGGTCAAACCTCTCAACCTTCCGAACCTTCAATTTTCGTACTTTCGCCAAAATGCATCAAATCAACCTACGAACCTTCAAATCCAAATCCGGACATACGCCTAAGTCCAAAATAACCATATGAAGCTATTGGATTCATCAAAATACCATTCTGGAGTCGTCTACACAAAAGTCATACTCCGGTCAACTCTTACCAATTAAGTTTCTAAAACAAGAATCATTCTTCCAAATCAATCCCGAATCATCCGAAATCCGAATCCGACCATGCATGCAAGTCATAATACATAATAAGAAGCTACACGAGACCCTAAGCCTCAGAACGGAATGCTAATTCTCAAAACGACCGGTCAGGTCGTTACACTTCCAAACCTTCAACTTTACAACTTTCGACAATTAGAGCCAAAACACCCTAGGAACCTCTAAATCCAAATCCCGACATAGGCATAAGTACAAAATCACCATACGAACCTATTGGAATCATCAAATCACCAATCTAAGATCACCGACTCGAAAGTCAAATATTGATCAACTCTTACCACTAAGGCTTCCAACAATGGAACTATGTGTTCCAATTCACTCCAAAACCTTCCCGAAACCGAACCAACAAACCCAGAAAGTCACAGAACAATACACAAACATATGGGAAGCATCAAATAGAGAACATGTCTCAAATACACAAAATGATAAGTCGGGTTGTTTTTTCTCCCCCTCTTAAAGTTCGTCCTCGAAGAGGTCTAGAATCATACTCGAAATAGCGAAAAGGTGAGGATATATGCATCGCATATCATGCTCGTTCTCCCAAGTCGCCTCCTCAAGTGTTGACCTCTTCATTGGACCTTCACTGATGCAACATCTTAAGTCCTCAGCCTCGAAACTTGCGTATCTAAAATGGCCACTTTCTCGTATTCATAAGTCAGATTCTTGTCCAACTGCATTGACTGAAACCCAACACATGTAATTGTTCCTCATAATACTTCCGAAGCATGGAAACACGAAACACCGGATGAACCCCCCGACAAGCTGGGTGGCAAGGAAAGTCTGTTGGCCACCTCACCCACTCTCTCTAACACATCAAAAGGACCAATATACAGAGGGATCAACTTGCCCTTCTTCCCAATTCTCATCACGCCCTTCATAGGCGAAACTTGAAAAAGAACCTTCTCACCCTCCATGAACGCCACATCACTAACCTTCCTGTAGAATAACTCTTCTACCTGGACTAGGTTGTGCAAAGCCTCTCCTGAATCAACTTCACCTTTTGCTAAGTATCACGAACCAAGTCTATGCCCACTAACCTATCCTTTCCACGCTCGAACCAACCAACCAGAGAACAAAATTTCCTCGCATATAATGCCTCATACGGATCCATATAAATGATTGACTGATAGCTATTATTTTATGCAAACTGCACTAATGGAAGAAACTGATCCCACCGGCCTCCAAAATCTATGACACAAGTCCTCAACATATCCTCCAAAATCAAAATGGCCCGCTCGGACTGCCCATCTATCTAAGGGTGAAATGCAATACTCAACTCAACCTGCATCCCCAACTCATACTGAACTGCTCACCAAAAATGCAAAGTAAACTAAGTGTCGCTGTCCAAGATGATAGAAACAGGCATAACATGCAAGAGGAAAATTTCCCTGATGTATATCTTAGCCAATTGCTCTGAAGTGTAGGAAGTCATGGCTAGGATGAAATGTGCAGACTTGGTTAGTCTATCCATAATGACCCAACAACGTCAAATATCATCAATGTCCATGGCAACCCTACCACAAAGTCCATGGTGATGCGCTCCCACTACCACTTTAGTATCTTAATCTTCTGAAGCAAACCACATCGTCTCTGATACTCATAATTAACCTAATGGGAATTCAAACATCACGCAACATATCCAACAATGTCCTTCTTCATCCTCCTTCACCAATAACTGCTTTAAGTCACGATATATTTCGTAGCACCTCGATGAATAGAATACCGCAAACTATAAGCCTCCTCAAGAATCAACTCCCATAAACCATCCATATTAGGAACACAAATCCGGCCCTAAATCCTGAATACACCATCATCACAAATAGTCACCTCCTTAGTACCACCTCGCGACACCGTGTCCTTAAGGACAAGAAAATTGGGTCATTATACTAGTGAGGGTTCGATGGTTTGAGTCTGGTTGTAACGACCCGATAGATCATTTTGAGATCTAGCACATCGTTCAGTGGCTTGAGGCCTTGCGTAGCTTCACTTCATGTTTTATGACTTGTATGCATAGTCAGAATTGAATTTCAAGAAGTTAGGAGTTGATTCGGATGGAAAATTCTCTATTCGGAAGCTTTAAGTTAGAAGAGTTGACTAAGGTTTGACGTTCGAGTAAACAACCTCGGAATCAGGATTTTAAGGTTCTAATAGGTTTGTATGATAATTTCAGGCTTGGGCATATGTTTAGGTTGAGTATCGGGTGGTCTGGGAGCATTTCGGCCCTTATTGTGGAAAGTTGGCATTTTGAAGGTTTTATAATTCCTAAGTTTGATTTGAAGTGGGATTTGATGTTATTGTTGTCCGCTTGGGATTTCGAGCCTTGGAATAGGTTTTTATCATGATTTGTGACTTGTACGTGAAGTTTTGCATCATTCCGAAATGTTTAGATATGATTCGGACGCGTTCGTCGAAGTTTGAATGTAAAGAAGTTAAAAGAGGGATCTTGATCGTCCATTCATAGTTTGGATGTTGTTTGGGATGATTTGAGGCCTCGAGCAGGTTCGTGTCATGTTTTGGGATTACTTGGTGTGGTTGGAAGGGGTCCTGGGGGCCTCGGGTGTAATTCGAGGCAGTTTCAGACCAAGTTAGGGTGATTTGCTGGTTCTAGTGCTAGTGCTGGTGTCTGGTTTTGTTCTTTGCGAGCGCGAAGGGATGCATGCTGTTGTGAAGAAGTATTTGTGATTACTGCGAATTTGTTCAGTGAACATGACACTGAGGTCACGAACGCGGAGAATAAGTTGAGGTTCCCTTCCCGAATGCGACATTGAGTCGCGAACACGTAGAAGGATGGTGATCTGGGGGGCCTGGAGGTGTTAAGCCTTCAGGAACGTAGAGCAGTGACCGCGAACGCGGAGCAATGACCGCGAACGTTAAGCATCAGGACCTGGAGGCATCACGAACGTGACATGGTGGACGCGAACGCGATGTGGTGGACGCGAACATGAGATGGTGGACGCGAACGTGAAGGAGGATTTTTAGACAATGGATTTTTTTTTCCTTCGCGATCGCAAGGGTTTTTCCGCGATCGTGAAGAAGGACCTGGGAAAACTTGTTTATAAGCCGGGACTTAGCTCTCATTTCTCTCATTTTGCCGAATTTGGGAAGCTATTTTGAAGAGATTTTTATCAAGCAACCCAAAGTAGGTGATTTGCACTTGTTGTAAGTTAAATATATGGATTATGTTTGGATTTAAACATGGGATTTTGAAGAAATTGTGAAATCTTGAAGAAAAACCTAGAATTTGATGTTTTTGGATTTAAACCACAAAATTGGACATGGAATTAGGGATAAATTATATATTTGAGTTTGTGGTGTGATGGGTAATGTTAATCTTCAAGAGGTTTTGGAATCCGGGCACGTGGGCTCGAGGGTTGACTTTGTTGACTTTTTGAGCGGAGTTGGGAATTGTTATAAATTATTAAATTATAAGCACTTGTAGTATATTTTGATTGATTTGCACGTTGATTGACTAGTTTCGGGTCGACGGGCATTGGTTCGAGGTATTGGAGGATCGTTGGAGCCGGTTATGGAACTTCGGAGCGAGGTAAGACTCCTGTCTAACTTTGTGAGGGGGAAACTGCCACCTAGGTGATGTACTTGTTATGTGCTACTTGTTGTGGGGACTACGTACGCACTAGGTGACAAGAGTCTATACGTAGCTAGATTCATCTTTATGTCCGGGTAGACCTAGGACTTTACCATGCAATAAATTGTATTACTTGAATTTGATTGTTAGCTTAATTATATGAAGACTATAAGTAAAATATGATAAAGATCATGTTAGATCGAATTACCTTTCCCTGAGCTATTTAAAAGGATAATCGATTGATGGTAAATATCATGTTTATGTTATGTCTCTGACCCTATATAGTAAATATGAGATTCGTAAGTCGATAAGTTTCTTCTCTTCCTAGGGATCAGGCCGAACGCCTCGGCAGTTTATGTATATATGAGATGCATCCATGGATCGGGCTGTACGAACTCGACAGTGTATGTATACGACTAAATGGATCGGGTCAAATGACCTCGGCATAATTCGTGCGTAAAATCGCTAGGAGTCCGAATACCCACGGGATTACCCTCTTAATTTATCTTGAAAATTACGTAATATTCTATTTATGATCTGAGATCGGATATCTAATTGATGATTCCTATTTGTTGAATTAGCATGTGGAACTTGGGGATATTTAAAATGATAATATTTGTTAACGGATTTCATTATCTATTGTTCCTTATTCTATTGATCATGTGGTATTTCATGCCTGCTTGTGATTCCTGCATTTTATTTATTGGACCACTAGTAAGTGTCAATGTCGACCCTTCGTCACTACTTCTCCGGGGTTAGGCTAGATACTTACTGGGTACGCGTTGATTTACGTATTCATGCTATACTTCTGCATTGAACGTGCAGGATCTGACATGTTCACTTGGGGTCATCCTGGTGCGTAGGCGCAACTGCTGAGGGGACTTTTTGGTGAGTTGTCTCCTATGCTATGCACTGTAGCCCTCAGAGTCTCCATCTTATTTATTTACTTTATCCTGTCTTTAGCAGACGCTCATGTACTTGTGACACCTAGTTTTGGGATGTTCTAGAATTTGTTTATGGTTTTGCTTAACATTGACACACTTTTACTTTATATTTTATCCAAAATGTATGTATGTACGATTTTTAATGCATTAATTTCTCTATCTAATAAGATTCATGATTTCAAAAATAATAATAAAATAAATAATTAAGTTGGTAGTTCACCGTTGGCTTGCCTAACGGCGACGTTGGGAGCCATCACGGCCTATAGTGGGTTTCGGGTCGTGAAAGTTTGGTATCAGGGCACTAGGTTCACTTAGAGTCTTGTGGATCGGTACAAAGACGTGTGTACTTATCTTCGAGAGGCTACATGGCTGTTAGGAGCACTTCCCTTCTTGATTCCTCGTCGGGTGATTTGACTCTATTGAGCGCTTGTTATCAATTGGGCATCAAAGAGTTGTAGTGGTACTGCAGATGTGGTGCAGGATGTTTCTCCATGCGTATTCGGGCAGGATATTATTGTCTCTTTGTAGAAGGGTGATCATTTGTTTTAGCCCAGTGTTAGTGTTGCCTATGGTTTTGAGGCTATGCACAGTGTATTATGAGGTTCATGCGTGGTTATCACACAGTGTTGGTATGAATGGTAGGGTGCTTATTTATGTATCGCGGGAGTGAATGGCTCGAAAGGGGGATTACTCGGCTCATGGTTTAGAGGTTCGGCATTAAATTCCAGCGGAGTAAAGGCAATTGAACTATGGATGTTTAGGCCTTGGTTGACAGAGTAAAGAGACTTGATATTTTCGAACGTGCTGGAATCCTCATTTGTGATGTGGTGTCGTTGTCCTTGTTGGAACGTATTAAGGCTCACCAGTGTTATAGTCTCCTTTAATTTGCCTCCGGGGCAGGGTGTTGTGGAATGGTGCATAAGAAACGGTTATCAGAGATGGAGTTGTATGGCAGCTTCAGAGTCAAATCGGTGTTTCTAATGTTGATGGCTCGAGAGAGATGAACTTTATGGAAACTCGGAGTTGGTGGCAATTTATCCGTTCGAGTGCTACAAAGATGGATTATGATTTGAAGCAATATTTTGGCAGTGAAAGAGAAGGAAGGACATGGTGGGAGTGGGAGGGTAGTGTATGGATTCTGTGGTAGGAGAACCACGTGCTTCGAGAAAGTTTAGAGCGATTTGGGGATCATGGTGGACAATGACTAAGTCTATGAATTTCTTTTGGGATGGTGGCTACTGTGCTGATGGAGTTTGAATATGACGGAAAGGAGTTTTCTTGGAATGGAGAGGGGTGTGAAAGCTTGATTATCATTTTGGGATGCAACATGACTTAGAGTTTTGGAACGTATAGTTGGACCTTCAGTCGATGCTAATGGGGAATGAACGGTCTCTTACAGCTGGTGGACGAGCATGGGCTCACGAGGGTTATTGATTTCATGGTAATTGTAACCAGGGTAATGTCTTTGGAAGATGTCGATATGGAATTACACAGGTGGGCTATCTCATGTGGGCAGGCTAGTGGTTGCGTGATTGTTGATGAAGTTCCTACGAAGAGTTCTACTTTCTACCTAGCGGGAGGCTTGTACTGCGATGTGAACTTGGATCGCTTGAAGAAGATAGTACGACTGTTACGAGGTCGAATGTGTGATTGTGGTTAATAACTCGGAATGTTTTATGAAAAGTTTATCAGGAGATTGCGAGAAATTTTGTGGGTTAATGGTGCGAGATCATTGTAATTGAGAAGGAGGAGTTAATGTGGGTTCTTGATTCGTGTGATGGTAGCATAAAGCTAAGTAGGGGAGTCTACTATCTACGATTGGGTCACGTGGTTGTATTCCTTAGCAGTATCAGGTTATCAGTATATTGGTAGATTAGTTATGACCAAGGGGAGAAACCATCAAGGGTATTACGGGTAAGTAATTTGATGTATGTGTGCTACATTTCACCTTATCGATTCGTGCACAGATTTTGGGATGACTCAGAGTTTATGCTTCTTCTGGATGTGATGTACAGGGAAAGGAATTCATCCAGTTGCTTCTTTGGGAGTGTTCATGTTCTAATGCAGCACTAGAGTAGTTATATTCGGGACTAGGTCAAAGTGGGTGACTCTAAGTAATGGTTCTAGTGGGTTCAAGAATTTAAGTGCGGTGTCTAAGGATTTTGGGTTCGTTATTAGGTTGAGGACTAGGTTTTGCTGCAGAGTGTGAAGAATACTCGGGGAATTTTTATATTACCATCAGATATGCGGTGCAGTGTTAGAGGAATGGGAGGAACACATTCAAATTCGTAGAAGATCTTTTAGAACGGGTGTATCAGTTGGAGATACTATTGAGTGCACGAGGGGGGTATGAGATGGCTTATGGGTATTAAGACAAAGTGGTCTCATGATTTGGGTCACTCGGGATGAGTGGTTCTTGCGGTCCGTTATGTGTTTGAATATAACTATTATTTGAAAGGCAAGTCAAAAGTAAATTGGAAGAAGTCGAGTCAGCTAGTAATGGCTTAAATCAGCATGGTTGTGGAAATGATCAGTTCCTTTGGTGTGTTAAGCTATATAGGTGATTTGTGGCTGTACGTGCGGGCTTGACAGCCACCGTAATTTGATTGAATTGGAGGTATTTGATTCTGATAGCCTTGTAATGTGTAAATGGATCCCGGAATAGTTATGGTGGTTTAGACCACGACTTGAAATTGTTCGGTGGGAATTCGGTGGCGTGTTGCAATTGTTCTTCTGAAATAAGTGGAGTGAAAGGGGTTCTGGCCGATGGAGTATTTATTCTACTGGTTGTTCAGGGGTTATGATGAAATTCTTGTACTCTCGCGTAGCGGTATGATAGGTGCAGTGAGCGGTATGGAAATTAGAAGTTGAAGATCAAGGTTGTGATTCGGTATTGATAAGAATGTCACGAGCTCGGAGGAGCGGGGGAGGGTTTTAGATGTTCAGAGTGTGCTGGAACTATCTTCGGGCAGCCTGAGGGTGGTTTGTTTTGTGGTAGAAGTGTTGGGTATTGAAATGCGAACGCTTGACTAGTACTATAGAAATAGCATGGTCGATAGCCATTGATGTTCAGATTTTACTACCTGGTGCGGAAGGTTGTAGGAGTATATCCCACGGGGAGATCGTATAAGTGTGATATGTTAGTCATTTGATTGCTAGAGATTGAAATCAAGTATGGAGATTTTGGTACTTTCGCCAACGGGAGAGGTTATGACCGAGAGGCGCTCTATTCCTTTGGTTGTGGACTGTGGAAGTTGTTCCCGACTTGATGGTTGATCGTATGTGTCATGGAAAGTGTCATTGTAGATTTTTGGAAGGTTATTGATCTATTTTTGGATGACTGGAATTGGTTTTAAGTTCTGTGGGTAGGCCTTATGTGAATGTATATTTTATACCAGATCAGATATGCTTATTCAACATAGCGTTGCTTATGGATGAGTCTTCGGACGTAGTGGATGATATTCATGCCTTAGTCACTTTTAGGTGCTGCTCTTTTATGCCACGTGGGTTATGAGGGTTGTGGTCCTATGTAGCTTGTGGTATTATATGAGCGAGATGGTTCTCGAGATGCAGGTTGTTTATTGCACCTTAGTCGTGCTCGAATTTTGTAGCGCATGGCGCTATCCATCTCACCAGGGTTGTATTTATGCACTTGGAGTGCTTATGATCGATATTCGAGCATTTCGTGGGTTTGAGCATTATGGCTTGATGGGTATTTCCCTATTGATTGTTATGTGTGGATCGGGTGGCACGCCACCACGAGTATCATGTATGGATCGACTGTTGGCCATTGATGGCGTCATATGATATTTTAGACGGTGTTTGAGGTGGATTATTGCCTAAGAAGTTTGTACTGGAGCCTATGCAAGCATTTTTCATAATGTTTCATAATTTCTAAAGGCTTTAAATCGATTTATTTCTGCATTTTATTATATAAATATCCAATAATTATCCTTCAAATTATTTTTTATGATGATTTAATCATCCAAACTTATCATTTACACCAGCATGTATATTTTTAAATATTTTACTGCATTTTAATAATTACATTTGCATTTTTAGGCTAATCGCATATTTTGCAATAATAGCCTATATTCATGTATAATCATATTATTTATGCAACAAATAACTTTTTATATTTTTATAATATTAAGTTATTATTTTTAATCATTTCAGTAAACAAATAATATTTTTTTATTCATTAATTACTTTTATAAAATTATTTTTTCTAAAATGTTGGGTATTTAAAAACTAGCCCCACTTTTAAACCTATTTTCGGACCAAATAATGGCCCAAAACACCTAATACACTAGCCCAATAACCCCAGCCCAAAACCAATAACCCCATTAACCTAGAACTGGTCGCAACCCATCAAAATAAACCCGACCCAACCCCCTTTTAATCGTGGTCGCTGATCTCTGAGATCAACGGCCCATATCTAACCCCTCCCTTTAACTACCCAAATGCCTAACCCTAACCTCACTATCCCCTCATCTGCCACCCTGATATCCTCTCAACCCCTTCTCCCTCTCTCAAGAACCCTAGCCGCCGCCCCTAAATCTTCTCCTAATCCCACCTAATATGGGATTCCATGGCTATTACTTACCATACTCGACCCCCTTCTGGTACTGGCTACTCTCCTATAGTGCTTGCCTAAACATGGCAAGCAAATCTCATCAAAATCGAACCAAAATTAGTTCAAATCCCTAATTTTTGAATGTTATTCCGTCTATGTTCATCTTATGCTACTGTGAGTCCAAATATTTCTTTATATTCTGTTGATTCTTACTTACCCTAAAACTAGGGTTTTCATATTTCCTTAAATCGGACCAAAATTAGTTCGATTCTCTGATTTTTAGCGCTATTTGTGTCTATATTCATCCTATGTTATTATTTTTGTGTATATTCTGGTAATATTTGTTTTCCTAAAAACTAGGGTTTGCTTGACTTCTCCTAAATTGATTCTGAATCAGTTCCGCATTCCATTCTTTCCTTTTTCTTTAAGATTGATTGATTGTTTTTCCTTGTTTGTGTGTTTAATTTTGCTATTATAAAAACCCACCCCCTTCCCCTTTCTGGATAGAACTTTAATCAATGTTCTCTCACTAAAAGTTGAAGTTTTCTACTCTATACTTGTTTACTATTCTATTATGTTTGGCTCTTGGCCGGCTGAAAGCCAAGGCCACCGGACTTCTACTTTTTCTGACATCTCTTGGGTGTGAGCATTGCTTGGGTTCTTGAGACCCTTGGAACTTAACACATTCAGGACTCTGGGTCTTTACTGCAATCCTTTTCTTGTTTATTGAACAATCACTGGTTAGTTTCTAAATCCTTGCAATGTTTACTCTATTATGTTAAGCATGTTCTTTGAAACTGCATGATTTAATGTATTTCTTTGACTCTTTTCTGCCTAATTCTGCCTATGATTGTTAGCCTAATAATGTCTCTGCACCTAGCTTAGTTAGTTTGGAAAGAATGAAGCATGCTTTGTTTAGTATTGTTGATAATTCAAATGTTTTATTTTGACTATATGGTCTAATCCATGTTTCTCTGCCTGATTCTGAACTTCTAATGGCCAATTGATGTTATTAACCTGCACCCATTTTGTTTAAGACCTTACTCCGAATGTTGTATACTCTTATGACTATTTTTGCCACTATATGTGTTCTTGCCATGACGAATCCGTACCCCTAATGACTTGTGATCTTTTAAAACTAATCTCCTTTGATTAATACTCATTTAGGAAACATGCCTATAGGATCAAACTGGGTAATTCTGAGTATTTTAAATAGTTATCACTGCCAACTACTGCGCAAATCACCTAGAAATCATGTCTATAGGTTTAACAACTTGTAATCTGTAATTTCAACAATCAACTCGCAATACCAGATTCCCTAAAATGTATAGTTGTTCGAAAATCGCGTCTATAAAAGTAGCATCTTGCATCTGAAACTGCCCGCATGTTTGAAATCCAGGTCACATAGAAATCATGTCTATAGGGCCTAATAACTTTAATTTGCCTCAATCCTGAAATTGTCTAACGTTTAATGTGAAAATTTGTTCGCGTGCATTTGTTGTCTAAGTGTGGAGGCTAAGTTGAGCCCTTAATTGCATTTATATGAAGTCCAACTTGTTTTTTATTTCGTCTAGTTTTATCATTTCTGAGCAGCCTAAGCTAAGTCTAGAAACCATCCAAAATAGAGGTCCAAATGCCTCCTGGGCCATAGGCATGGGACGGGTAGTGCACGCATAGGGCACAGTTTAGAATCAACTAGTGCGCTTTAGGTAAAAACTTAAAGATAGTAATCGAGTAGCAGGAGATGATAGTGTGTGTCTGCTGAATAATACGAGTATCACCCCACCTCGAGAGAGTTACGAAGTATTATTTATGTTGCACGAGGCGATCCATTAGGCTAAAACACTTAGGACCCCCCATCTTGTCTTTAAACCAATTATCTGTGTTTACTCAAGGACTTTCTAATAATGATTTTTTTTCAAACTTCTTCTTTTTCTCTCTGACTATTTGACTAATTCATATAATTCAAGTTCGGTCGGGACCCATAGTTGTGGACCTCGAAGAGTGCCTAACACCTTCTCTTCGAGCTAATTTGAGCCCTTACCCGATCTTTGGTGACGCAAACTAGTTAAACAAGAGTTATTTACAAATAGGTGCCCTAACGCACCTCAAACCCGTTATGTGGCGACTCTCTCTTTTAACACCTTTCTTTAAAGGAGTTATCACGTGTCGAAATCCGATTTCGCGAGAAAATGGGGGGCAACAACCACGAGTATCATGTCTGGATCAGATTGTACACCGCAACGGTATCATGTATGAATCGGGTTGCACGCCTCAACAGTGAGATGTTAAGTACAAATCCTTATACTTATTTTGTGTGCCTTGTTTTCATCTCTGATAGATACATAGCATCTGTTTGGCTATTTTATTCATTACGTGGGCTGGGTAGTTCTTTGCCAGAGTTCATTCTTCCATATGGGTCATATTTGAGTTGTTCCTCGTTTGCGCATTGATGGCATCATATGAGATTTTAGACGGTATTTGAGATGGCTTATTGTCGAGTAGCTTGTACTGGGTGAGACGAAGTTATTGGACCTGAAATCAGTGCGATCAGGTTTATGTAAGGTATATTAAAGAGAAAATATCACTATTAAGTTCTGATTGAGGTAATGGTTCTTGTTAAGCGGAGAGACTCCATAAATTATTGAATGGAAATGGTTATGAGCTTCAACATGTCGTTTTTATCATTGAAGTATCGCAAAGGTTGGATGAGGGCTTATGCACATATGAGGTATACTACGGGCATCACGTTAGTGAATTTGCAGCTTCTACAGTTGGAGAATGTTATTATGGGCATACGAATTATGCGGTGCATTATGTGGTTTCATCATGGGTGCATAATCATATTTGGTACAGCGAGTTGAGATTGATACGGTGTTCGTTTGTTAGAATCTGGTCTCGTAGAGAATTTCGAATGTTGGAATTTTGTTCTAAGGCTTGTGGTCTAAGGTAGCAAGAAGGATTCTCAGTCTGACTCGAGCTAGTGTGCTCATGTGGGTTGTGGTGGCATGGGTAGGTGCACGAGGTGTTAAACAGTGATTTTGGGCAACTCCGTAACAGTTCTTAGCACGTTCGAGGACGAACGTATGCTTAAGTAGGGGAGAATGTAATGACCCGACCGGTCATTTTAAGCTCTAGTGCGTCGTTCAGTGGTTTGAGGCCTTGAGTAGCTTCACTTCATGTGCTTATGACTTGTAAGCGTAGTCGGAATTGAATTTCGGGAAGTTCGGAGTTGATTCGAATGGAAAATTCTCAATTTGGAAGCTTTAAGTTGGAAAAGTTGACCAAGGGTTAACGTTTGAGTAAACGACCTTAAAATCGGGATTTTAAGGTTCCAATAGGTTCGTATGATGATTTCGGTCTTGGGTGTATGCTCGGGTTGAGTATCGGGTGGTCGGGGAGCATTTCGGCGCTTATTGTGGAAAGTTGGAATTTTGAAGGTTTTAGAATTTTCTAAGTTTGATTTGAAGTGGGCTTTGATGTTATTAATGTTCGTTTTGGATTCCGAGCCTTGGAATAGGTTCGTATTGTGATTTGTGACTTATACGTGAAGTTTGGCGTCATTCCGGAATATTTAGATATAATTCGATCACGTTAGACGAAGTTTGAATGTTAGGAAGTTAAAAGAAGGATCTTGATCGTCGATTCGTAGTTTGGATATTTTTTAGGGTAATTTGAGGTCTCGATCAGGTTCGTGTCATGTTTCGGGACTGGTTGGTGTGGTTGGACGAGATCCTGGTGGCCTCGGGTGTGATTCGGGGTGGTTTCGGACCATGTTTGGGTGATTTGTTGGTGCTGGTGTCTGGATTTGTTCTTCGCGAACACGAAGGGATGCACGCGCTCACGAAGAAGGATTTTTTATTGCTGGGTATTTGTTCATCGTGAACGCGGCACTGGGGTCAAACGCGGAGAAGAAGCTGAGGTTACTATCGCGAACGTGACAGGGAGTCGCGAACGCATAGAAAGATGGTGAGCTGGGGGCCTGGAAGCATTAAGCCTTCGCAAACATGGAGCAGTGACCGCGAACGCAAAGCGTCAGGACCTGGAGGCATCGCGAACGCGACTGGTGTACGCGAACGTGAAGGAGGATTTTTGGACAACTAATATTTTTGACCTTCGCGATCGGGAGGGTTTTTTCTGCGATCGCGAACGCGCTGAAGAAGTTGAGGTTCCCTTCCCAAACACGACAGGGAGTCATGAACACGTAGAAAGATGGTGAGCTGGGGGCCCGGAGGTGTTAAGCCTTCGCGAATGCGAAGCAGTGATCATGAACGGGAAGCATCAGGACCTGGAGGCATCACGAACGCGACGTGGTGGACGCAAATGCGAACGCGATATGGTGGACGCGAACATGAAGGAGGATTTTTAGACTACTGATTTTTTGGACTTCGCGATCGCGAAGGTTTTTCCGCGATCGCGGAGAAGTAGGACCTGGGCAGACTTGTTTTTAAATCGAGACTTAGCTCTTATTTCTCTCATTTTGCACTTGGATGGACAAATTTGGGGAGCTATTTTGAGGAGATTTTCATCAAGAAACACAAGGTAAGTGATTCGCACTTGTTGTAAGTTAAATATTTGAATTATGTTTGGATTTAAACATGGAATTTTGAAGAAATTGCGAAATCTTGAAGAAAAACCTAGAATTTGATGTTTTTGGATTTTAACCACGAAATTGGACATGGAATTAGGGATAAATTATATATTTGAGTTCGTGATATTATGGGTAATGTTAATCTTCGAAAAGTTTCGGAATCCGAGCACGTAGGCTCGAGGGTTGACTTTGTTGACTTTTTGAGCGGAGTTTGGAATTGTTATAAATTATTAAATTATAAGCATTTGTAGTATATTTTGATTGATTTGCACGTTGATTGACTAGTTTCGGGTTGACGGGCATTGGTTCGAGGTGTCGGAGGAGCGTTGGAGCCGGTTATGGAACTTCGGAGCGAGGTAAGACTCCTGTCTAACTTTGTGAGGGGGAAACTACCCCC
Source organism: Nicotiana tabacum (assembly GCF_000715075.1). NCBI lineage: Eukaryota > Viridiplantae > Streptophyta > Magnoliopsida > Solanales > Solanaceae > Nicotiana > Nicotiana tabacum. The sequence continues at coordinate 73,331,605 of NC_134091.1, read as the reverse complement.
TAGGTGATGTACTTTTTATGTGCTACTTGTTGTGGGGACTACGTACGCACTAGGTTACGAGAGTCCGTACGTAGCTAGATTCATATTTATGTCTGGGTAGACCTAGGACTTTACTATGCAATAAATTGTATTACTTGAATTTGATTGTTAGCTTAATTATTTGAAGACTATAAGTAAAATATGATAAAGATCATGTTAGATCGAATTTCCTTTCCCTGAGCTATTTGGAAGGATAATCGATTGATGGTAAATATCATGTTTACGTTATGTCTCTGACCCTGTATAGTAAATACGAGATTCATAAGTCGATAAGTTTCTTCTCTTCCTAGGGATCAGGCCGAACGCCTCGGCAGTTTATGTATATATGAGATGCATCTGTGGATTAGGCTGTACGAACTCGACAGTGAATGTATACAACTATATGGATCAGGTCGAACGACCTCAGCATAATTCGTGCGTAAAATCGCTAGGAGTCCGAATACCCACGGGATTACCCTCTTAATTTAACTTGAAAATTACGTAATATTCTATTTATGATCTGAGATCGAATATCTAATTGATGGTTCCTATTTGTTGAGTTAGCATGTGGAAACTTGGGGATATTTAAAATGATAATATTTGTTAACGGATTTCGTTATCTACTGTTCCTTATTCTATTGATCCTGTGGTATTTCATGTCCGCTTATGATTCTTGCATTTTATTTATTGGACCACTAGTAAGTTTCGATGTCAACCCCCCGTCACTACTTTTTTGGTGTTAGACTAGATACTTGTTGGGTACATGTTGATATACGTACTCACGCTACACTTCTGCACTGAATGTGCAGGATCTGACAGGTTCACTTGGTGGCCATCCTGGTGCATACGCACAACTGCTGAGTGGAGTTTTTGGTGAGATGTTTCCTATGCTATGCATCGCATCCCTCGGAGTCTCCATCTTATTTATTTACATTATCTTGTCTATTGTATTTTCCATATAGTTGTTGTATTATTAATGCACTCTTTATGCACTTGTGACATCGGATTTTGGGATGTTCTAGAATTTGTTTATGGTATTGCTTAACATTGACACACTTTTACTTTATATTTTATCCAAAATATATGTATCTATGCTTTTTACTGCATTAATTTCTCTATTTAATAAGATTCATGATTTCAAAAATAATAATTAAATGAATAATTAAGCTGGTAGTTGAATGAATACTGTTGGCTTGCCTAACGGCGATATTGGACGCCATCACGACCTGTACTGGGTTTTGGGTCGTGACACCGGTAAGGCTAGATTTTTGGGCATGTATTTGGTTCGTCATACTTTGGAGAAGGTGAAAGTGATCAGGAGCGGACTCGTACAACTCAGTCCGGGCAAAAGAGTTATGCAGTCCGGAAGGTTCGGGATGTGGCTTACATGGAAGATGACAAGGTTCTTCTCCGAGTGTTGCCTATGAAGGGCGTGATATGATTTGAAAGAAGGGCAAGTTGAGCCCGAGGTTCAATGGCCCGTTTGAGATCTTTGAGAGAATTGGGGAGGTCGCTTATAGGCTTGCATTGCCTCCTAGCCTAGAAGGAGTACATCCAGTATTTCACATCACCATGTTTCGGAAGTACCATGAGGATAGGTCACATGTTTTAGATTTCATCATGGTACAACTTTATGAGAATTTGACTTCTAGACAGACAGGTTCGAAAGTTGAGATCTAAAGATATTCCTTCTGTGAAAGTGCGTTAGGGAGGTCACCCGATTGAGGAGGCTACTTGGGATTCCGAGTCCGATATGAGGTGTAGATACCTACACTATTTTGCTAGTCCAGGTATATTTATATGTATGTTCGAGGACTAATGTTTCTTTTAGAGGTGAGAATGTAACGACTTGATAGGTTGTTTTGAGTACCAGTTCCTTTTTTTGTGTTTCAATACTTTTCATAGCTCGATTTGATGATTTATGACTTGTGTGCATGGTCCGTGTCGATTGCCGGAAAGCTTATATGTGAAATTTTTAAGAAAATGTGATTTTGACTTTAAATATGGCTAGAGTTGACCACGGTCAACATTTTTGGTAAACGACCTCGGATCAGTATTTTGACGATTCCGATAGGTTTGTATGATGATTTTGGACTTATATGCATGTTTGGTTGGGTTCCCGGGTGACCCGAGGTCGTTTCGGCGCGTTATGTGAAAAGTTAGAAAAATGAGCTTTGAACTTGAAAATCTTGAGTTTTAATGATCGATTCTTGAATTTTGATATTATTTTGATGATTTGAGATTGCGGGCTAGTTTGTCTGATGTTATTACACTTGTATGAATGTTCGGATTAGAGCCCGAGGTGCTCGGGTGAGTTTGGGATGTGATTTGGATGGTTTTGGAACAACTGAAAGAGCACTAGTGTTGGTAACCTGCAGATCTCGCATTTGCGAGCATCGGTAGGGATGACTCACATTTGCGAAGATGGACTGGGGGATAGGCACTGCCCTTTTGAGAAATCTATGTCGCATTTGCAAATGGGGGATCATTGCATTTGTGACTATGGTGTCGTATTTGCGACACTGGGCATTTTTTAGCAGCTTCGCAAATGCAAAGCTTGGTTCACATTTGCAAGAGAGTGGACCTTCGCAAATGCGAAGTGTTTGTCGCTTTTGCAATAACTGAAGGGCTCAAAATCTGTTCGCTTTTGCGAATATTGCAATAGCGCGAATATTGCAATAGCGAACAAGAGTTTACAATTGCGATATCTGCAGCTGGGTAAATTGTGAGAATTTCGGGACTTAGCTTATTTTACACCATTTTTGAACCCTAGATTCCATAGAGGCGATTTTTGGAAAGCAATTTCCTCCCAAATTCATAGTTTAGTAATCTTAACTTGTTTTTATTAAATTTCAATTACTTTTTATGAATTTCATCCTTAAAGTAGAAATTGAGGGTTTTGGGTAGAAGTTAGAGACTTTATAAAGTTGAGATTTAGACTTCAAATTGAGGTCAGATTTCAAAACAAATCATATATCTGGGCTCGGAGGTGAATGGGTAATCGTGTTAATATAGGATTTCGACACGCAGGCTCAGATTGACTTTTTATTGACTTTCTCAATTATGTTAAAGATTGAACCTTTTTCATTCAATGGTAGTTTCTAAATCTTGTTTGACTTGTTTGAACAATATTGACTAGATTCGATTGGTTTGGACGCTTGTTATAAAGAAAAGTCATGTTGGAATTTTGATTATGTTCCGAAAAGAGGTAAGTTTCTTGGTTAAAATTGATTTGAGGGAAATAGGGTAGAATCGAGTTAATTTGTTATGTGATTTATGTGTTTGGGCAGGCACATATACAAGGTGACGGGTGTATATGTGTTGGCCATACGATAACCGTGCAGGTAGAATTAGCCTTAATTGTGCCATATTATTTGTGTTTTATGTCTTCCATGCTTTAGATAGATTGTTTAATTCTTTAACTTCTCGTATTCATGTTATTTTCTATGGTTGAGATAGTTGAGATATTGGTATTGAGATCGTTTAATTGTTAACTAGTTGTTGGTGCTATTTGTTCGAAGATTCTCATACGACGAGTTGTGTTCAAATACTATTATTGATGTTGAATATGCTTCTCACCTTGCTTGGTAATGTATTGTATGTGATTTCTTGGTGAGGAAGAGTGAAATGCACGAAGGGTATCGCCGTGCTTGTGAGGAAGAGTGATTGTGCACGAAGGGTGTTTTCGTGCCTTTACTTATATATTGATATTATTGCTTGAGTGAATGTGAGGATATGCACGAAGGGTGTTTCCATGCTTGCTATTATTTTATAATGTGAGGATGAGAGTAAAAGCACGAAGGGTGATGACGTGCAATTATTTTTATATTATAATTTGAGGATGAGAGTAAAAGCATGAACGGTGATGTCGTACAATTTTGTTGATTTCATTGCTCTTTACTTTGATATTTGGAATATGGACTTGGCTTTGTGGTTTCATTGTTTACTTTTAAAAGAGTCTTACTCAGTGACACTTTACTTTGTGTTTTTGTTTATGCCCCCTTTACATGTGTACTTGTTAACCCTTTCAATTTGTCATTATCCCGTTGTTATATCTAATACGCTATCTATTATATTATTACTTCTTGATATATAACTGCATAGGTTTATAGTAAGTGTCTTGTCTTAGCCTCATCACTACCTCGTCGGGGTTAGACTCGATACTTATTAAGTATATTGGGTCAGTTGTACTCATACTATACTTTTATACTTCATGTGCAGATTCAGATATCGGTACCAGCGGAGTCCCGGGAGTTGCTTAGCAGATACCGGGCAGGTGATTCGAGGTAGAGCTGCATTCCGTTCGCAAGTCTTGAATCATCTTCTTATTTCTATTGTATTGTTTCTATTTTTTGGACAATGTTGTATTTCTTTCAAAATAATGCATGTAGTAAACTCTAGAAGTTCATGCACTTGTGACTCCACATCTTGGGATGGTTTACATAAGAAGTTGGTTTTAGACTTATCATGTTTATCTCTGAATTGCTTTTACGTTATGTGTATAATCCTGTTGTTAGTCATTTATTGTAGTTCTTTCAAGTTTTCTATTGTATGTTGGCTTGTCTAGAAAGCAGTATTAGGCACCATCAAGGCCCCGATTGGTTAAAATTTCGGCGTGGCACATAAGTGTCACAAAGTGCACGTGTCCCCATCAAGGCACAACATAAGAACAACACGGATGTGTGTTCATAACATATGTATATCTATCTCCGAGGCAAGTATAGCATAAGTCTCAAGATTTACTCATCATGCTCAAAATAAGGTACCAATAGCCTCAACCTTTCTCTAGCATGGTTTGTTGTGCTCAAGTAGTCGATTAATTGAATAATACATAGAATCAATTAGAACACACAATCAAATAAAGCATATAGTAAGATAGAATCTACCCCGAGCATGAATACCCATGGCACATGTATACACGCTCGTCACCTAATATATACATCACCCCCGCATGTAGCAAACAATATCAATTAGTAGGAAAAAATCCATCAACCAAAGCTAGGCAAAGAGACATATCTCATTCAAGCAAATCCAAAGCTCCAAAATCGCATTTTCTTGAGGAAACAACTCTATCCGGCTCAATTCTAGCTAATCATCAATCAAGGAAGTCAACCAATATTAAAAGGAATGGCCCCGAACAATAAAGCCTCGGTTTTTGTAGAATTTCCCAAAAATCAATAAAAGTCAACCCAGATTCGCGTGACCGAAACCTGAAACCAATATCGGAATTTGATGACCCATAATCTGCATAGTCCAAATATATAATGAGATTCCAAAACCGAGTCCATATCGGTATCCGAAATCCCTAAAATATAATCTCTTAAAGTGTATGCAAAAATCCTCAATTTCCTTCAAAATTTCCATGATTAAAGTGTGCAGATCCATGGGAAATCAATGTATATTATCAAATCCAAGTAGAAATAACTTACCCACAAGGTAGTACTGAAAATATCCTCCAAAAGGGCCTATGACCGAGCTCCAAAATCAAAAATAATGAATTACTTATGAGCCAACCCTAGAAATATAATAAATTGCCAGTGATTCCTCATATACAGACATAAATACCGCATATGCGACCTCGCATATGCGAGCAATCTGCGAACCTAAAGGAACCTGACCAATCCCGTATTTGCGCAAAATATATTGCAGAAGCGGCCTCGCATCTGCGCCACACGCTCTGCAAATGCAGACTCCCAAGCCTGACCAATCCTCGCATCTGCGACCAAAACCCCGAAGATGCGACTTCGCACCTGCGCTTCCTTTTCGCAGAAGACCACCTCCAGACCACTTCCTTTTTTGCAGAAGCGGCATCCCTTCCACAAAAGCGACATTGCACTTGCGACAAATTCTCCGCAGGTGCGAAACACTGATAACAAAACTACCAAACAAGACCAAAAATAATTCGAAATTCATCCAAAACACACCTGAGCCCCTCAGAACCCCGTCCAAATATACCAATCAGTCTAAAAACATAACACGGACCTACTCTTGGCCTCCAATCACACAAAAGAACATCAAAACCATAAATCGTACCTCAATTCAAGCTTAATGAACTAATCGAACTTCAAACTTTCAAAACTCATACTGAACCACGTCTAACCAACTCGGAATAATCCCAAATTTTACACACAAGTCCCAAATTACATAAAAGAAATTATTCCAACTTTTGGAAAAGCTATCTAAACCCGATAACATCGAACTCAAACGTATAAACCTTCCAAATATTCAAATTGCCAACTTTCGATAAATAGAGCTGAAACCTTCTAGGAGAACCCAAATTCAAAATAAAAAATACGCTCAAGTCCAAAAGTATCATACGAACCTATTGGAACCATCAAAATATGAATATGAGGTCATATAATCACAAGTCAAACCTTGGTCAACTCTTCCAACTTAAAGCTTCTAAATTGAGAATTGCTCTTCCGAAACAATCCCGCACTTCTCGAAAATTAAAACCTAACATGCACGCAAGTTATAATACATCATATGAAACTACTCAAGACCTCAAACTACCGATCGGAATGTAAATGCTCAAAATGGCCTATGGAAAATGATGTTGGATAGTTACCATATATGAGTCGGTAGTCGGTGGCGCTCGATGGTCGTAGGTCATTGGTCAGTGGTTGGTGGTCGACGTTTGTATGTACCAGTCGATGATTCTAAGAATTGAAAGAATTGAAAGGTGTTTAAGTTTGGAGGATGTTTTGATCCAGCTAATATCATTAAACTTAATTGAATTTATTTTTGCTCAGTTTGGATAAATAGAGATAGAAGTTAAAGGTCAGGGCTAACTGAGTCCATTCCAGTAAATCACCCCTGCGCACATGCACACATTTCAGGATTGATAATAGAAACCAAAGAAATCCTACTAGAATAACTTTAGAATGCAAGACTTGTGATATGCTATAGAGCACTTTGCGTGCCAAAGTCTTTTATGAAACTAATAGCCCAATGAAGCAAATCTTATTTGTTGCTGCAACTGGTGACAAGAACCAAAGGAAAAGAAGAAAAATACTATTGTCATGTTGTCGTTCCAATGACTTTTTTTTTTGGTTGGAAAGATAAGTTGCATTAATTAACGTACACAGATTGTGATGCATGGGCATCATATTACAAACAGAAGAAGCACTAGATGTAGAAGCTAAGCTAGAATTGCTAACTCTAATGTGAGTAGTGTTACAATCCCAGGTGCTGCTCTGGGCAAGACCAGTTGACAAAAAGGATTTTACTTCCGTCAAGCCAGCTTCCGATTGATGAGCAAAAATTGTGTGTGCATCCATGGTGATGTTGATATTCTCAGCTGTTGACGGGACTACCCTGATAGTAGGTAGTTCTAGTTTGTCTTCAAGTAAGAGGCATGAAACAAAAACTGGTGGTGCTTCAAAAAGTGATGTGTCAGCGTTACTTTCCATCTGACTGCCATATTTCGCTAAGCTATCTGCGACTCTATTTTGTTCTCTGTACATATGGAACACCATTGGATCATGTAGCAGCTGGAGAAGGTACCCGCAATCACATAGTAGATTAGTATAGAATGGATGATCTTTTGTTAGTAGATTAATTACCTCTTTAGCGTCCAGTTCCACTTCCAGTGGTACTAGTTTCCTTTGTACTGCTAGTTTAAGGCCGTGAAGTAAAGCATGCATTTCAGCTGTAAGGCTGTTGGAGGTGGTAAGTGAACCGGCGAAGCCCATAATCCATTTGCCTCTATCCTTACGGATTACACCACCTATACCCGTGTAGTTTTTAGTTGATGAATAAGCTCCATCTGTATTTAGCTTATAGTAGTTTGGTTTTGGTGGAATCCAGCGGAGTGAAGTGCGAAGTCTAGTGGGTTTTTTACAATGAAAGGCCGCCAGATAGGAAAACTCAATAGCTTGATGTAATGTAAGTGCTGGAGGAGTTTTCAAATTTTTGTGCTCAAATAGGTTGCGGTTGCGAGTGAGCCAAATATTCCATAAACTTAATGGAAGGTAGGTACGTTGGTTAATTTTATAGGGTAGGTGAATGTGCTTGGAATGTATGAATGGGTAAAGCCACTGTTGTGGAGATACCCAATGTTGAAGAGATGTTATGTGTGGTCGAAGCCCTACTGAATGCCAATAGTCTTGTGCATTAGTGCAATGTAAAAAGATGTGTGTAGTAGTTTCCTGTTCAGTTTGGCAGTAGTTGCAAATGTTGTTAGGAAGTATGCCAATAGAATGAAGGTAATGATTTGTGGGAAGTCTGTTATGGTGCAGTAGCCAGAGGAAGGTTTTAAAATTAGGGGAAATGGGTAGCTTCCAAAGCCACTTCGAATTGGTGCTTGAGGACTGTGTGGGTCGATTGGCAACAGATAGGGCGTGATATATGGAATTTACTGTAAAGTTGCATGAAGGATGTATGGTATAACAGGTGCGGTCAGATGGTTATGGAAATATATGGAGTAGGAATCTTGTTTATAATGACCGGAGGCAGATGGAAAGTAATATTTGCCCAATCCCATCCCAATGGTGTTAAACATGTGGAGACTTTTAGTGCTTGATGGTTGTATGGTAGTGGTCCTTGTATGAGAGATCGTAGGGTTGTACCTTGGGGTGTTAATGGTTCGGTTCGGTCGGTTATTTTATAAAATTTATACCATACCAATTTTTCGGTTATTCTATTATGTATAACCAAAATTAGACTTTTCGAAACCGTCCCAATCATGTCGGTTTCTCTTCGGTATCGGTACGGTTCGGTTAATTTTCGATATTTTTTTAAATATCATGTAAAATTCACCAGTAGAAGTAGAATGCAATAACATACGTTCTTTTATAGGATTTAGCAAAACTCTCTAGTCATTTTTACTGTTTAAAGGGTGATAAATTAAAAAAAATGAAAGATGGCTTGAGTATATATCTATCAACTATTCTACAACAACATAAAAGAAATCAAGCAAAGGCAAAAAAAATATAAATCACACGAGTGAAAAGATATTAACCAAGTTGGGACTCAAGAATAAAGTCTAGAGAAGATTTAAATATTCAAAAAGATAAATCTAAATTATATGAAAGGAAGCATATTCAATACATTGTAGTTTGCTACTCATAGTCGCTAGAATACTGTGTCTTGCTAATAAAGATACTTAAAATAACTTAGTTTAAGTAGACGTAGCATAATAGGTTTTAGGAATTAGTATTTTGAGTTTAATTACTTGTTGGCTTGTAATAGTTTTCATAATTCCAAGGCTCAAAGAAAAATTTAATACATTATTATTTTTAAACTTACTAGATAAATATATTTTTCACATGTAAAATTTATTCGGTACGGTTCGGTTTTTTTTCGGTTTATTTTTATAAAATAAAAAACCTACCCTTATTATCAGTGCGGTTATAGATTTATATAAAAACCTACGGTTTCTTAAAAAGAAACCTAAAAATCGGTTCGGTACGGTATGGTTCGGTCGATTTAATCAATTTTCGAATATCCATTGAGAACCTCTAGTTGTACCTGCCCCAACCCATGGGTCATTCCAAAGATTGATGTGCGGCCGTTTCCAATTTTTCATTGAATACCAAGTTGTTAGTGTGCCCACCCTTTAGTGATATTACGCCAAGTGTGTGAGTGATTTGTGATTGTAGTGGTACGTAGGTATTTGTAAAGTAGTAGGGTAGCCCAAAGAATGTTTGGTGATTGAAAAAGTCGCCAAGCTAGGCTAGCAAGTACGAGCATTATTTTTATTAGGTAGTTGTTGTATACCAAGACCCCCGTTTTCTTTTGGCTGAATAACTAATTTCATATTTAGAAGGTGTAATTTCTTCCTTGTTTGAGTAGTACCTCAAAGGAAATTGCGTTGGTATTGTGCCATTTTGTTTATGATAGACCGGGGAATTAAAATATATTGCATTATATGATTTGGGAGAGCGTTTAGGGTAGATTTAATTAGTGTAGTGCGACCCGCTATAGTGAGGAATTTGGTTTTCTATCCCGCAAATCGATTCTTAAAATTGTCCAATAAAAATTGAAAATCTGATTTTTTTTGGTTTTTCTAAAAAGATCTCATAGGGCTAGCTCAATGATACCCACTTATGTGAATCTATCCTCACTTTCTTTTTCCTAAAGTCTAAGATTTTTATATTTAAATTCTCGTTTGACCAAAGCAAAAAGATTTCGATTTACTTACTAATTAAATGATCCACCAAAATAGGCATGTTAAATTATAAAAAATAAAATAATAGAGGAAGAGAAAGAAATTGCGAGAAATATTCGGATGGCTAAACTATATGTTGGAGCTCTTTCAAAACCGTAGAATTGCTACAATTGATCCCAACCTACAACTCACAACTAGATTCAACCAATTCCGAAAGACCTATATTCATTTCTTCTACAACTGTTTTCCAAATTTTAACAGTTTTAATCCACCGAAAATATAAAGCAAAACAAAAGTAACATGAAAAACTACTTCACTTTATACATGTAAACATGAAAATTCTCAATTTTGTGTGGAGGATTACTGAAAGAATTGTCAAGTGCAGTGTCTCATTTACGTCCAAGGTACATTGTATGTTATGCATCTCTTTCTCCATTCTTGCTTATTTCATTCTTTTAAGCTAAATTTGGCCAGACCCAAAATCCTTAAAATCACATTCAATTTTGAATTTTCAGGGATCAAATTCAGAAAGCAAAAAAATGCCAAGACGTCGTCCATTGTACACCTGTGTAGCTTCAATCTTTGCAATTATCCACATTGCCTGCAAAAAAACAGAGGACTTCAATGGACCTATCAGATCAATAATAGATAAAATTGCAATATGTACGAGTTATGTAATGCCAATTTTATACACAATGCAATTTCAATGGCTATTAGTCGTCTCTTTTGTAGATAATTGCATACTGACTTCAGAAATTATAGTAGAAAAGTTATTTCCACCAGTATCCAGAGTTTTCGATAAGATGGATGAGCTAGCTTATGTTGCAGAAAGCCTACCAGGAAAATTTGATGATTCCATGGAAAAGTTGCCAATATTTATTCACCAGGTACCATTTCTTGATTGGGCACTATTCCAACTTATAGCGTGGTTGAATTTCTGGATTTCGTGTTTGACTCACTGGGGATCCAGGAATGCTAGGGAGAAGGAGATAACAATTGATGTAAATCACAATGATCAATATCTCCAACAAGAATCAACAGTTAAATCGGATTTGCCTGCTAAACTGTTTAACCAATGGCCTAACACTGATTCTTCACATGTACAAATCATGGCAAATGAAAAATCAGAATGTGGGGTAGATGAGAAAAAGGTTACTGAGTCAGAAATTCAAGCATTTGTAGAGGCTATCAGTCCTGCAAGTTCATCAACTTGTGATCCATTTGAGGACGCGATTTCATCACCAATGTTTGGTTCTCATGAAGATATAAGCAAAACAATTGGAATTAGTATGTCGAAAACTGATATTGGAAAGTGTAGCTACAAGGAAATGCTAGAGAAAAGCTCTTAAGAAAACAAAGAAAAGATAGAAAGCATGATCACAGTTTAGTGAAGATAAATGTACAAGATGAAAGAAGCATCATTAAAGTGGAAAATTCATAATTGGATTTTCTTTTTTGGCGCAATAAATGAATGAATATTACAGAAAAAATCTCATTTCAATTTCAGTAGCATAGACATGTTTAGGATTGTAAACAAGAAGAAATTTATTGTAATGCCAAGTTAATTTTGAAGTAGAATAGACTTGTGCATTTGTGTAATTCAGATTAAGTAGTTGTCTAACTCTCTCTTGCATCTTCAAGGGAGAGTTAATATTTTCCTCTCTATTTTTCGCTTTGTTAAAAAAGAGGAGAGGAAAGAGAGTGTTCCTTTTTGCCCTTTCTAACTTTCAAAGAGAGCTGTACACACTTACTCTATTTTTTTTAGTACTTATTTATTTTGTTTTTATATTTTTATCTATATCTATCTATTTATATTATTATAAATACTGAAACATCAAATGTTGAAAGTTGAATTACCAAAATACCCTTCTTAATAACCTAAATACTTTAATTCTGAATAAGTATTATTTAATATTATTAACCTAAATAAATATTGATGTATAAATTTCATTCGTCCTTGAAAGGTTGTGACCCTTTAATTTTGTAACCAACTATTTGAACTATAGAATTAATTGTTGGTGGCTTGTAATAAAATGCCACATTCTTACATAGAAGTTCTTGTTTATATCAGCCAATGAATTGTGAAAAAACCATTCTTCTTAACATTAAGAAAATTCAAAAGTCACGTTTTTAAGAAATTCAAAAGTCAGTTCACAACTACGATCTTAATTATACCTCTTAAAAACGGCAATATGTATCATTTGAATTTTATGGAATACTTGATAATGGATAACTAAGTGAATACTTCATATAGAAACAAGAAAAAAAAAATAGTTTCAATACTTTCGTGTTGCACAAAATTTTAATAGTATAGTTGCGAGAAGGTGGCCAGGTAATTTTGCTTTGACTTTCATGGAACATCACTTTTTCTGATTTATCAAAACACTGTATTGCTTGGGAAGCATGAAGGAGTATATGATACCACAAATAGCACGAGCAAACGAAGGAATATGCTTATGAAAATGATAATATGATGATTTACGGAAGATTTTTGGTAAATTGCTCCTATATAGGTATTTTGGTAGAAGTTTATACCATATCTTCCATAATAAATATCCATCCATTTCAAAAAGATTGACATTATTTCTTTATGACTCTGTTTCAAAAAGATTGGCACCTTGCAATATTTCCTTAATATGAAGAAGCATTTATAGCCACACAGATGCTATAACAAGTTTAAGATCATAAGTGTCAAAAGTTTAAAACCTCACAAATATTATGACTTATTTAAGATCACATATCTCAAAAGTTTTTCCTTCTTTATCAAAATTTGTGCCAAGTCAAACTAGAACAATCTTTTTGAAGTGGAGGGAGTACAAAATATCATCTTGTATCTTATTCTTCACTATTTGGCAATGTTAATCATATATTGCTATGAAATTTTCTTAGGCTTTATTATGTATGTAATAAGTCTTTTTCTTTGGTTCTGTCACGATCCAAAATCGTGATGGCCCCTAACGCACTTGTTAGGCAAGCCGGACATAACAATAATGAATCATAATAGCAGGAATGACAAAATTAATACAAGTCTAAAGCCTTAACATAACATAATATTCGCCAATACATGATGAATCTCCTAGAATTGGTAAATATAGAGTCATGAGCTCTAAAACGGAAATACAAGTCTGAAAAGCTAAATAATAATACTGTCTGAAATAAAGACAATAGTACAATATGGAAAGAGACGCCAAGACTACGGTCGAGAATGCAGCTCGACCTCGTCTCCCGGTGGTCAACTCAGCTATAAGCCTCGGATACTGATGACTGGGTCCGACACCTGGATCTGTACAATTAAATGCAGATTGTAGTATGAATACAACCAACCCCATGTACTCAGCAAGTATCATAATTTACCTCCATGAGGTAATAAAAGTAAGAATTATAAATGATACTCACTATAACCTATACAGTTCATGGATTCAACAAGTACAGAACAATAATATGATCAAGTTATAAAGCACAGAAAGAACCATCCTGGTATACAAAATTACTTAAGTGCTCTGCTCAGTTAATGATCAAGCATATAAAATTATATGTAAGTAAATCAGGTAAATAACCAAGGAAATTACAAGTAAAGATGAAATGCAATAACCAAAACAAACACTAGCCAGATTTCCTCAAAATCTCAATACTCAACCAAACCACAGATCAGTTTTTCTCAATCCACGTGTACACCATCAATAAGAAACATGAGAGGGTGACCCTAGGAAAACGGATCCATATCCAGACGTTGCACAGCGTAGACACGTGCAATAATCATAATAACACGTGCAATAATCATAATACGACTAGCGTGGTCACATGCTCAATATCATAATCCACCCAGCGTGGCCATAGGCTCAACCACACAATCCGTCCGGTGTGGTCACAAGTTCAACAATACAATCTGTCCGGCGTGGTCATAGGCACAACAATACAATCCTCCCGGCATGGTCACAAACACAACAACACAATCTATGTCACATGCTCAATATCACAAACCGTATAGTGTGATCACGTGCTACCAGTCCAAACCATATCACACAGAAAGAAAATATGCAAGAATACATGTATATGATCATTGAATATCATATTTCGTACTCCTGAACTGGTATAAGTGACATGCTAAGGTGTATGCATATATAAAATGTGCTATCATAGTTCAAATCAGCAATTTCATTATGGAACTAGAAATTATCAAGGTTTAATAAGGAGATTAACCTCTATGTAACCTCAAACATAGATCAAATAGCTCCCAATAGGGTTACAAATATGAGAAACATCATAACATAAAGCTTAGCAATCAATTCAAGGTATATCATAGCCTAAGCACTACTCTGAGTATGGATAAATACCCCGGAGCACGCACATGGGCTCAACCCCACACATATGTGCCACCCATAACACAGAGCTATCACAAATAACTTAGGAAATTAGTGTCTCAATCAAGTTTAGGTAAGATATTTACCTCAAGCAAGCCAAATCAGTACTCTAAGAAGCCCTTCCCGCATGTATCATCCTCCAGACAACCCAAATCTAGCCAAATAAACTTAATATAATCAATAAAAGCCATAGGAACCGAATCCAAATGATAAAGCTAAGATCTCTAACAAAAATCATATAGTCAACCCAAAAGGTCAACCCCAGGCTAGCACCCCGAAACCCAACCAAACTCACAAATTTCGAATACTCATTCCGATATGAGTCCAAATATATGTGTTTCATCCAATTTCAATCTCAAATCGACCCTAAAATTATCAAATTTCACTCTCCAATAACATAGTTCGAAAACCCCCAAATGCCATATTTAATTCATACAAATTAGGAGTAATAATTCATGGGTAATCAATATCTATCATCAAAATTGAATAAACTTCACTTACCTCTTCAATTATAGTGAAAAGTCTCCCAAAGGCCGCCTCCAACCGAGCTCCATAATTCCACAAATGAGAAAGAGACCAAACCTTTCGATATATGTATTATGTCAAGTTAATCCGCACCTGAGGTCCTTCAGTCACATCTGCGACACCACATCTGTGAAAATTGCTTCGCTGGTGTGGGAACCACTAACTCCCCGACCATCCTCTTCTGCAGATCACCCTTCGCACCTGCGACTCCGCTTCTGAGGACCCATGTCCGCACCTGCGGCTCCTCTCCTACGTCCCAGCTGTCGCATCTGTGGACTTCATCTGCCAAGCTAACACTCGCACATGCGCCTCCCTAGCCGTATCTACAGCCAAACCCCTCGTAGATGCGAAAACACCAGAAGTCCAAAATTTCTTCAGCAATGCAATAAGTCCAAAAATGGTCCGAACTCAATCTGAATCACACTCGAGGCCCGGGGACCCCATACAAACATACCAACAATCCTAACACAAAACACGAACCTACTCGAGGCCTCAAATCACCCAAAACAACATTAAAATCTACGAATCGCACCTCAATTCAAGCCTAAGAAACTAATCCAACTTTTCCAAATTTAGAACTTATGCCGAACAAGCCTAAACAACTCGGAATGATCTCAAATTTTGCATGCAAGTCACAAATGACACAATGGACCTATCCCAACTCCTATAGCCAAAATTCGGACCCGATATCAACAAAGTCAACTCCCGGTCAAACCTAGCAACCTTCCAAATATTCAATTTTCCAACTTTCACCAAAAAGCATCAAATCACACTACGAACCTCCAAATCCACATCCGGACATATTCATAAGTCCAAAATCATCATACGAAGCTATTGAACCCATCAAAACTCCATTCCAAAGTCATCTACACCAAAGTCAAACTCTGGTCAACTCTTATAACTTATGCATCCAACCTTGGGACTAAGTGTCCCAATTCACTCCAAAACTTTTCCGAAACCAAATCAACCACCTCGAAAAGTCACGTAACCACAAATACACATATGTAAAGCATCAAATAAGGGAAATGGGGCTAAAGTACTGAAAATGACTGGCCATGTCATTACATTCTCCCTCTTTTAAAGAAATGTTCATCCTCGAATGGGTAAAGAATATACCTAGAGTCTCAAAAAGGTGAGTATATCTGCTCCGTATCTCCTGCTCGGTCTCCCAAGTAGCCACCTTGGCTGGCTGACCTCTCTAATGAACCTTCACTGATGCTATATTCTTCGACCTCAACTTTTGAATATGCCGATCCAAAATGGCCACCGACTCTATATCATAAATCAAATCCCCATCTAACTACACCGTGTTGAAGTCCAAAATATGTTACGGATCACCATAATACTTTTGGAGCATCAAAACATAAAATACTGGGTGAACTCCCAATAGACTAGGTGGCAAGGCAAGTCTGTAGGCCACCTCTCCAACTCTCTCAAGCACCTTAAGAGGGCCAATATACCGAGGGCTCAACTTGCCCTTCCTTCCGAATCTCATCACACCCTTTATGGGCGAAACTCTGAGCAGAACCTTCTCACCCACCATATATGCAATATCACGAGCCTTCCTATTAGTATAACTCTTCTGCCTAGATTACGCTGTACAAAGCCACTCCTGAATCAACTTCACCTTATCCAAAGCATCGCGGACCAAATCAGTGTCCAACAACCTAGCCTCCCCATGATCAAACAACCAACTAGAGAACGATATCGCCTCCCATATAAGGCCTCATAAAGAGCCATCTGGATTGTTACACCCTATATTTTTGTACGCAAAAGTACGTCATAAGTCAATTGATGTAAGCTCGGAAATGAGATCCTCTCTGAAAGTATATAAAGTAATTTAATGATGTTACAACCCGTATTTCCGTTCAACATATACACGATTAGGTTGAGGACGAATGCACTTAAACGTGAGAAAGGAGATTTTGGATAAATGAAAATGAGCTGCTTGCTTACCTGACGTGCTTGCTTCACTAACTTACTTTCCGTCCTACTTGCTTGATCTACTTAACACGTGTCGTGATTATTAAATGAGGACGAGACACATATTTAAATTAAGAAGAATTAACCCATATAGCCGCCCATCCAATAACAAAAACTAAAAATAGCCGGTGGAGGTATAATAGATGCATAATTTATGTATTGTATATCTATAATTGTGTATAATTAATGTATAATTTATGTATATGGCTAGAAAAAGTAAATAATGAATATGGCCGTCTATTTGTGTAAATATCCCTTAAATTAATTAGGGCATCATGTGACACACCCTAATGAAACAAGTAGGTGACAAGTAGGTGTGTCACCTACTTACAAAAATGAGAGGCCCAAATTAAAGGGGTGTTTGTGGCCTAAATTTTTAAAGAGAGGGCTATTGGGGCAGTAGTTTCGTCGACCCTAAGGGATTGTTAAATCCAACATTTGATCATTTTCACCCATATTCATCCAAAATAAAGTTCAACAGCATCCTCTCTTTCTCTCCCAAGCCAAACAACCACCCTTTTTTCCACTAGGGTTCTAATTGGAAAAGGGCTTCAAGTTTCATTCCTCCCCCATCATGTCAGATGATTTTTATGTGTTTTATCTTCTATCCTAAGATCTCAAACGTTTCTATACCAAACAGCCCAAGACATCCCCTCTCCTCCAAGGTTAGACCACCTACTCTTGATTAAAAGTGTTGTAGAAGTGGTGGAGATCACGTGTTTGATGTTGTTGCTAAGTTGTGAGCATTCTCAAGTTAAAGGAGACTTTTTCTAGGGTTTCTTCTTGCTGCATAAGGTAAGAAATCTTCTCTTCTTCACGTGTTTGAGCTTATTGGAGTCTTAGCTATCTTATGACAATACGAACGTGTAAAGAAATGGCCTGAAATGAGTTCTAAGTTACTGCAATTTGTTGGAATGTTATGAGGTTATTTTTATTGTGTATTATTGCTGAAAATTAGTAGGAACGACCTGAGTATGTTGTGATTGTCACTATTGAAGTGTATTCAAGTTCTAGCTAAGTTGTATGGATGGACAAGTGCAAGTTAGAACTTGATTGTTGGGTGAGATGGTGTGGACTGTTTTGATGATGTATTCTAATGAATATAAAGTTAGATATTGATGTATATATGTTTGTTGACATTCTGGACATATTGGTCTTGTTGTTTAATTTGAGAAAAGTGAAAAGAATAAGGGGAGGTGTTGTCCAAAATTTTGTAGACGAGCTAGTCGCTCATTTGTGTTGAGTTCTAGCTTCCATAAGCTTAACAATGGTCCCATATTGTTTGTTGTAGATTGAAGTACTAACGGGATGAACTGATGTCGTGTGGTTAAGTAAATGACAAAGGTATGTTAAGGCTATCCCTTCTTTCCTTTTGGCATGATCCTTATGATACAAACGAAATGAGCAAACGCGCAACTTTCTCAAATGACTCTATTCTTAGAAGTATTAGGGGTGCCTATGTTCTTGATTCTCCATGTGTCCTATTATTATATCATCTGTTCATGGGTCTCAGAAAATATGTAAGTTGATAAAGTTTATTTCATGATATTAACCTAAGGCATATTGTTCTTATTACATTCTGAGAGATCTTATCGACTTACTTCATTATGCATTGCATTCATTTATACATGTATAATGACCCATGAACAGATGACATTATATACGTTTATCTTATATGTACATGTGGCATGGGAAAAGGTTACAACGTTATATATGCACCACCTCCTAATCAATTGGTATACGTTGATGATTTCGCCCACTGAGGTCGAGATGATATGATGGGATGACCTCAGAGGCTTGATGATGTTATGTATACATATACATGTGCATTATATGATATTTATACACATATGCATGATATTATAAATGATTCATGATTCACTGAGCTATTTAGACTTACAGGTTGAGTCCTTTACTCCAAGTTTCTTTTATGTCTTTTATATACTGCTTTTCATGCCTTACATACTCGGTACTTTATTCGTACTAACGTCCCTTTTGCCTGGGGATGCTGTGTTTCATGCCGCAGGTCCCGATAGATAGGTTGGCAATCCTCCTAGTAGGCTATCAGCTCATCAGAAGGTGTTGATACACTCCACTTGCTCTGGAGTTGCCCATTTGGTCAGTATGCTTTGGACATGTATTGATTGGTATGGTGGGGCCCTGTCCTGACCTTTATGACGTGTATGCACTTTTCAAGGCTTGTAGACAGATGTCATGTATATGGATAATTGTATGGCCTTGTCGGCCTAGGTTTTGAGTGTACAAATGATCATTTCGGTCCTATAGGCCCGTATGTCACATGTATAAGTTTATATACCATGTTTGGTCATCCTATGTCAAGTATTCCCTTAAGTTTTATCCTGGTTATCTCATGACGGCCTTTTTGGCTCATTTACTCATTATAGTATGATAAAAAAGATACATTACATAGGTACTCAGTTGAGTAAGGTACTAGGTGCCCATTGTAGCCCATCGGTTTGGGTCGTGACATGGATACTCGACTGATAGCTGTTGTTGTAGGCGAACTCTGCTAACGGAAGAAGCTGATCCGATGAACCTCCGAAATCAATGACACGGGCATGTAACATGTCCTCCAAAATCTGAATAGTGCGCTCGGGCTTCCCGTCCGTCTGGGGGTGAAATGTCATACTCAGCTCGACCTGTGTGCCCAACTCTCGTTGCACTGCTCTCCAGAAATGCAATGTGAACTGATGGCCTTTATCCAAGATAATAGACACGAGCACACCATGAAGGCAAACAATCTCTTGAATATAAAGCCGAGCCAGCTGCTCTGAAGAATAGGTAGTCATGACTGGAATGAAGTGTGTAAACTTGGTTAGTCTGTCCACAATGATCCACACAACATCGAATCTCCTCAAGGTCCATGGAAGCCCAACTACGAAAGCCATGGTGATACGCTCTCACTTCCACTCCAAAGTCTCAAGCCTCTGAAGCAAACCACTAGGTCTCTAATGCCCGTACTTCACCTGTTGACAGTTCAAACACCAAGCAACATACTCAACAATATCAATATTCATCCTCCGCCACCAATAGTACTGCCTTAAATCATGATAAATCTTCGCGACCCTCAGATGAATAGAATACCGCAAACTATGGGCTTCCTCAAGGATCAACTCTCACAATCCATCCATATTTGGAACACATATCCGACCATGCATCCTCAATACCCCATCTTCGCCAATAGTAACCTCCTTAGCATTACCACGTTGCACCGCGCAAGTGGGGATCATCATATTTACATGCCTTGATGCACTCAAACAAGGACGTCTGCGATACAACACAAGCAAGAACTCTGTTGGACTCCGAAATATCCAAACTCATGAACTGATTGGCCAAAGCCTGTACATCTAATGCTAATATCTCTCCTCAACTGGAATATAAGTAATACTCCCCATACTCTCAGCCTTCCTACTCAAAGCATCTGCCACTACATTGGCCTTCCCCAGGTGATAAAGAATGGTGATATCATAGTCCTTAAGTACCTCTAACCACCTTCGTTGCCTCAAGTCCAGATCCTTTTGCTTGAATAAGTGTTGGAGATTCTTGTGATCTTTGAACACCTCACAAGACACGCCATAAAGATAATGCCTCCAAATCTTCAGCACGTGAACAATGGCTGCTAACTCCAAATTGTGCACTGGGCAGTTCTGCTCATGGAACTTCAACTAACGCGAAGCATAAGCAATCACTCTACCCTCCTGTATCAACACACATCCAACGTCTAATCCGTGAAGCATCACAATAGAATGTATAAGAAACCGATCCTGAAGGTAAAACAAGTACTAGAGTTGTAGTCAAGGCAGTTTTGAGCTTCTGAAATCTCTCCTCACACTCATCAGACCACCTGAATAGGGCACCCTTTTGGGTCAATCTAGTCAAAGGTGCAACAATGGATGAGAAACCCTCCGCAAAATGGCAACAATACCCAGCAAACCTAAGGAAACTCCGGATCTCAATAGAAAAAGACGGTCTGGGCCAACCCTAAGTTGCCTCAATCTTCTTCGGATCCACATTAATCCCCTCACTGGACACCATGTGGCCCAAGAATGCCACCGAGTCTAACCAAAACTCGCACTTGGAGAATTTAGCATATAACTTCTTCTCCCTCAAAATCTGGAGCACGATCCTCAGATGCTTCTCATGATCCTCCTAGTTGCGTGATCCTCCTGCTGCGTGAATACACCAATATATCATCAATGAAAACTATGAAGAATAAAACTAAGATATGGCTGGAATACATTGTTCATCAAGTGCATAAAGGATGTTGGGCATTGGTCAGCCCAAAAGATATCACCAGAAACTCGTAGTGACATAACGGGTCCTAAAAGCTGTCCTCAGAATATCTGAAGCCTGGATCTTTAACTGATAGTACCCCAATCTCAAATCAGTCTTCGAGAATACCCTAGCACCTTGAAGCTGATCAAACAAATCATCAATACGTGGTAGTGGGTACTTGTTCTTGGTAGTAACCTTGTTCAACTTCCTGTAGTCAATGCACATCCTCATAGAACTATCTTTCTTCTACACAAATTGAACTAGTTCACCCCAAGGAGACACATTGGGCCTGATGAAACCCTTATCAAGCAACTCCTGTTGTTTTTCCTTCATCTCATTCAACTCTACTGGTGCCATGTGATATGGTGGAATAAAGATGGGCTGAGTGCCCGACACCAAGTCAATACCAAAATCAATATCCTTGTCGGGTGGTATGCCCGGCAAGTTTCCAGGAAACACGTCTAGAAATTTCTCACTACTAGAACCTACTCAACTATAGGAGTATCAGCACCGGCATCCCTCACAAAGGCTAAATATGCCAAGCACCCTTTCTCAGCCACCGCTTTGCCTTCAGAAAGGACACCATCCTACTAGGAACATGATCGAGGGAGCCTCTCCACTCCAACCTCGGTAATCTCGGGATAGCCAACGTCACGATCTTAGCGTGACAATCAAGAATATCATGATATGGCGATAACCAATCCATGCCCAAAATCATGTCAAAATCTACCATACTGAGCAATAAAAGGTCGACTCTCGTCTCATAACCTCCAATCGTCACCACACATAACCGATATACGTGGTCCACCATAAAGAATCACCCACCGATGTAGATACATGAACATGCATAACTAAAGAATCATGAGGCATATCCAAATAACGAGCAAAGTATGATAACACATATGAATAAGTGGAACTAGGGTAAAATAACACTGAAGCATCCCTGTGGCACACTGAAACAATACCTGTGATCATGGTGTCGGAAGCAACTGCCTCTGGCCTGGAGGGAAATGCATAGCAACGGGCCTGACCACCGCCTTACCGACCTCCCCCTCTAGGGCGACCTCGAACTGGCTGAGCCCTACCCCTAGCTGATTATGCGGGTGGTGTAGCTACTGGTGCTGGAATCATAGGTTGTGAGCCCTCCTGTGGAGCCCTACTCATAAGTCTAGGGTAATCCCTCTTGAGAGGGCTCAAGTCTCCACACTCGTAATAACCTCGCCTCTAAGGCTGTTGACTATGATAGCCCAAGTAACTACCCGTATAACCATGAGCAGATGAAGCATAGTAAAGAACGACTATCTAAGGGAGTTCTTGAGCGACCGAGCCAAGAAAAGATATGGCCGCAGTCGGAACAACGCAGAACCCTCGAAGATAGGGGAAGACCCTCCTCGGCTGACTATCAACTTGATTTTCGGAGGGAATGAAATCAATGGTGTAACCTTCTCAACAGCCAAGAAAACAAAAGTATCAGTGACCCACAACAAGATATTCCGTGAAGTTTCCAAAGATGACATCACCTTCATGGAGGAAGATGCCGTCCAAAATATGTGACGGATTACCATAACACTTTCGGATCATCGAAACATGAAATAGTGGGTGAACTCCCGATAGATTAGGTGGCAAGGCAAGTCTGTAGGCCACCTCTCCAACTCTCTCAAGCACCTCAAGAGGGCCAATAGCCCTTGGGCTCAACTTGCCCTTCCTTCCGAATCTCATCACACCCTTCACGGGCGAAACTCTGAGTAGAACCATGTCACCCACCATATATGCAACATCACGAGCCTTCCTATCAGCATAACCCTTCTGCATAGATTGCATTGTACGAAGCTGCTCCTGAATCAACTTCACCTTCTCCAAGGCATCGTGGACCAAATCAGTGCCCAACAACCTAGCCTCCCCAAACTCAAACCAACCAACCGGAGAACGACATCGCCTCCCATATAAGGCCCCATAAGGAGCCATATAGATACTCGACTGATAGTTGTTGTTGTAGGAGAACTCTGTTAACAGAAAAAACTGATCCCATGAACCTCCGAAATCAAAGACACGGGCACGTAACATGTCCTCCAAAATCTGAATAGTGTGCTCGGGCTCCCGTCCATCTGGGGGTAAAATGCCAAACTCAGCTCGACCTGTGTGCCCAACTCTCGCTGTACTGCTCTCTAGAAATGCAATGTGAACTGAGGGACTCGATCCGAGATAATAGACACGAGCACACCATGAGGGCAAAAAATCTCCTGAATATAAATCCGAGCCAACTACTCTGAGGAATAGGTAGTCATGACTGGAATGAAGTATGCAGACTTGGTCAGTCTATCCACAATTATCCATACTGCATCGAATCTCCTCAAGGTCCATGGATGCCCAACTACGAAATCTATGGTGATACGCTCCTACTTCCACTCCGGGGTATCAATCCTCTGAAGCAAATCACTAGGTCTTTAATGCTCGTACTTCACCTGCTGACAGTTCAAAAACCGAGCAACATACTCAACAATATCATTCTTCATCCTCCGCCACCAATAGTGCTGCCTCAAATCATGATACATCTTTGCGGCCCTCAAATTAATGGTATACCGCAAACTATGGGCTTTTTCAAGGATAAACTCTCGCAATCCATCCACATTTATAACACATATCCGACTATGCATCCTCAATACACCATCATCACCAATAGTAACCTCCTTAGCATTACCATGTTGCACCGTGTCTCTCAGGACAAGCAAGTGGGGATCATCCTATTTACGCACCTTGATGCGCTCAAACAAGGACGACTGCGATACAACACAAGCAAGAACTCTACTGGAATCTAAAATATCCAACCTCATGAACTGATTGGCCAAAACCTGTACATCCAAGGCTAACAGCCTCTCCTTAACTGGAATATAAGAAAGACTCCCCATACTCTTAGCCTTCCTATTCAAAGTATCGGCCACCACATTGGCCTTCCCTAGGTGATAAAGAATGGTGATATCATAATCCATTAGTAGCTCTAACCACCTCTGTTGCCTCAAGTTCAGATCCTTTTTCTTGAATAAGTGTTGGAGATTCTTGTGATCTTTGAACACCAAACAAGACACGCCATAAAGATAATGCCTCCAAATCTTCAGCGCGTGAACAATGGCTGCTAACTCCAAATTGTACATAGGGTAGTTCTTCTCATAAGGCTTCAACTGACGCGAAGCATAAGCAATCACTCTCACCTCCTGCATCAACACACATTTAATGCCAATCCATGAAGTATCATAATAGACTGTATAAGAACCCGATCCCAAAGGTAAAACCAGTATTAGAGCTTTAGTCAAGGCAGTCTTGAACTTCTGAAAGCTCTCCTCACACTCATCACACCACCTGAATGGGGCACCCTTTACGGTCAATATAGTCAAAGGTGCAACAATGGACGAGAAACCCTCCGCAAAACGACAATAATACCCAGGAAACCAAAGGAAACTCTGGATCTCAGTAGTAGAAGATGATTTGGGCCAACCCTAAATTGCCTCAATCTTCTTCGGATTCACCTTAATCTTCTCACTGGACACCATGTGGCCCAAGGATGCCACTGAGTCTAACCAAAACTCGCACTTGGAGAATTTAGCATATAACTTCTTCTCCCTCAAAATTTGGAGCACGATCCTCAGATGCTGCTCATGATCCTCCTAGCTGCATGAATACACTAATATATCATCAATGAAAACAACGAAGTAAGGAATTAAGAAATGACTGGAATACATTGTTCATCAAGTGCATAAAGGCTACTGGGGCATTGGTCAGCCCAAAAGACATCACCAGAAACTCGTAGTGACATAACGGGTCTTGAAAGCTATTTTTGGAATATCTAAAGCCTGGATGTTCAACTGATGGTACCCCGATATCAAATCAGTCTTCGAGAATACCCTAGCATCTTGAAGCTAACCAAACAAATCATCAATACATAGTAGTGGGTACTTGTTCTTGATAGTAAACTTGTTCAACTTCCTGTAGTCAATGCAAATCCTCTAACCATCCGTTGTGCCTTCAGGAAGGGCACTACCCTACTAGGAACATAATCCAAGGAGCCTCTTTGATAAGTGTGGTTTTTTACCACTTATTTGTACCTTCTTGCTTTAGAGTTCGAAAGTGTTGATTTTTGTTCCCAAAACTAATAAAATTGTGCAAATTACAAGAATGTTGGAGAATTAGACCTTAATGAAGAAATATAACTCAAAAGGTAGTGTTCCGGCTCACAAGGCAAGAAGGAGTGCAGCATGCCAAAAGTGCGGTCCGCAGAATTTACATCTGCGGCCGCAGAAGAAAGCGCATACCGCAAAATTATCTCTACGGTGGCAGATCTGGTGTTGAAGCTCAGATGATGATTGAAGAAAGTGCTGACCACACACAATTTGTGCGGCTGCAAAACATGGTCGCACTGACAAGAATTCAAAACATTCAGAGAATATGCAAAACGACCAACTGTGAAGCCTTGCCAAAAGTGCAGCCGCAAAAGTTGAAGTGCAGCCGTAGACCAAATTGTGCGGCTGCAGAAATCCTTCACCTGCAGAACCAAGCAAATTGCGGATTGCACATGGAATTGTGCAGCCATAGAACCTACTGAAGGGCAGTGTTTTCAGCGAATTTTGGGCCATTGTGAATTGACTGGAAATACTTTTTAGGGCAAGTTTTATAGTTTTTTGAGCTGTAGTCGTTATAGATTACTACTTTTGGTAATTTGTGACCAATTTAGGGTGAAAACATATTAGTTTATCATTTTAATCTTGTATTATGGCTCTAAATTAGTGCTTCTTCTTTATTATCTTCAATTTCTATTATGAGTAGCTAGATCTTTACTAGGGTTGTGACCCAACCCATACCTCATGATGTGCCAAATACGCGAATCTCATCTTGTACTAGGTCACAGTTATATCTCCCTAGCGTAGCTGCTCAAACTCCCTACGCAGCTCCTTTCAGCGAGTCCATGGCACAAACTTCTTTATGAAGAGAACTGAGAACCCATTCCATGTAACTGGTGCTACATCAGCTGGCCCACCTGACTCATAGGTCTGCTACCATCTGTAGGCTACCCTTATCAGCTGAAAAGTAGTAAATGCAGCTCTACTTGTGTCCACAATACCTGTTGTGCGAAGAATCTGATGACATCGATCAAGAAAACCCTGAGCATCCTCCGACTCTCCTCCGCTGAACTCAGGAGGATCAGTCCTCTTAAACTGCTCCAACCTCTTACGCTCCTCATAGGACATAGGTGCACCAACCTCGGCCCGAGCAACAACAACTGGCTGAACTGGTAACACCTCTGGTGTCTGATAACCCTGAGTTAGCTACTCCGGTGTACAGGCAGCAGGAGTCTGGGCTCCTCTCCCAGCCTGTAAGGTAGCTGGTGCAACTAGTATCATACCCGCCTGAGCCAAGCTCGTGTACAAACTTAAGATCTTAGCCAAAGTCTCCTTAAGACTAGGTATAACAATGGATACCACCGGTGTCTGAGCCGATCCTACAAGCTCAATAGTATCTGGAACCTGCTCCTCTACAGGAGAAATTGGTAGCTTCATAGGTGCTTCTCTGGCTATAGTGCGAGCCCCCACATTGGCATCTACCTCGGCCCTGGCCCCTTGCGGCCCTGGCTGGTGGCACTAGTGCTGATCAGCTGAACGGGTCCTCATCATCTGTGAGATAACAGAAGAGTAAAGATTCAAACTTCAAAATTAACAAATCCGCATGACATGAATGCACGAAAATGAAGTTTCCAAATAGTTCGGTAGCCTCTCGAGGATAAGTACAGATGTCTCCAAACCAATCCACAAGATTACTAAACTTTCTCATGTCTTGTGAGACCTAGGCAACCTAGACTCTTTCCATGCTTTAATTGAATTATCATGTCATGTTCTAAATTCTCATAGTCAATCTACTCTTACTTGTGTTAGTCTATCCTTATATGCCTTAAATGACGTTGTTAATACTTGTTCTACATCTTACTTGATATTTTGCTCTTATGCTTTAGTTGAACTCGTTGCCTCTTTTGTTGTTACATGTTATCTTTCCATTATTGATTACCATTATTTGAAGTCATTGTTACATGCTGTCTCTTCATTGTTGATTTATCATTATTTGAAGTTATCGATTACATGTTATCTCTTTCGTTATTGATTATCATTAGTTGAAGTCATTGTTACATGTTATCTCTTTGATTGTTGATTATCTTTATTTGAAGTCATCGGTATATGTTATCTCTTCTATTGTGAGTTATTCTTATT
The DNA here is from genome assembly GCF_000715075.1 of Nicotiana tabacum. Taxonomy (NCBI): domain Eukaryota; kingdom Viridiplantae; phylum Streptophyta; class Magnoliopsida; order Solanales; family Solanaceae; genus Nicotiana; species Nicotiana tabacum. Next base: position 73,304,063 of record NC_134091.1, on the reverse strand, counting down.
TAGTATCGTGGTTATACATTATCCTTCTCATTGTTGAGCTATTGGTGTTGAAGTTGTGAAAGTCGTTATCACATTGAGGCGAAATGTTTGTTGAGATATCTTTCTTGTTGAGAAATTTATATTCATTGTTATTGTTGATATTCGTGTACACATTGTGGTTGAGTCATGGGTTATTGTTGTGTAAACATTAATATTATTTATTATTAGCAAGTTGTGACATATGGGCACTTGTGGTGCGAGTTGTTATTGATGCGCATGCGGCGGTATAAGATAGGGGTTAATGTGCATAAGGCGTCATAAGGAGGGACTTATGTGCGTATTGCTTATAAGGGAATTACGTGAAGCCAAACGGCATCATAAGGTGGGTTAAAGTGCATGTAGCTATTTAGGGAAAAATGTTTTCAAAACTATTTAAATGTAAGGCTCACGTGGCGGTATAATAAAAGATTGTGATTGAAATTGAGAAATGTGAATACGAGGCGGTATCTCGGTTGTGATCCTTATTGTACAAGAGGCGGTACCTCATTGTGATTCTTGTTGTTTATCTCATGTTGCAAACAGTTATTGGTGGGAACACTTCTTATTGTTTTGCTCTTCCTTGTTCCATCGGTTATTGTCTGTATATGATCATTGTGGTTCTTTTCAATCGCTTCTTTTATGTTATCTCTATGATTAGAATCCTTTCATTAGTCTATGTTATTAACTTGCTTTATATTACTTATTTCTCCGCTTTCCATTACTTCTTGTTACTACATTTTCATTCTGTTTATTATGCCATGGTAGGTGTCTTGACCTGCCCTTGTTACTACTTTAACGAGGTTAGGCTTGATACTTACTAGGTACCGCTGTGGTGTACTCATACTACGCTTCTGCACATCTTTTTGCGCAGATCCAAGTATGTCTGCTCGTGTCGGACATTAATGATCGACTGTTAGCTGCTTTCTGGAGACTTCAAGGTATACCTGCTCGGTGTCCGCAGGCCTCAGAGTCACCTTCTCTTATCTTTCTTTTTTTGTTGTATTTTCCATTCAGACAGAGTTGTAGTAGACATTCTAGTTTATTCAATAGAGCTTATGACTCAGTTCCACCGGTTTTGGAAAAGTTGTTGTTGAGATTCTGTTTTGGAAGACTATATGAGTTTTGTTAGTTCTATTTTAGTATTCTTGTTGATTTTTCTTGTTGAGTTTTTATTAAATGTTAGGCTTACCTAGTCTTAGAGAATAGGTGCCATTATGACATCCTAAGGTGGGAAAATGGGGTCGTGAAAAGTTGGTATCAGAGCTCTACATTTATAGGTGTTACGAGTCATAAGCAGGTCTAGTAGAGTCTTGCGGATTGGTATGGAGACATATGTACTTATCTTCGAGAGTCTAGGAAATCTTCACTTCTTGGATTCCTTATAGTGCGAATTGGTTGACTTTGAAAACTAAATCTTTGACTTTTTATTCTCTCACAGATTGTGAGGACACGCACTGCTAGATCTGACGATCAAACACCTGTACCCCCTGCTAGAGCCGCGAGAGGTTGGGGCAGAGGCAGAGGAGAGGCACATGGCACCTGCCCGAGCTACGACAAAGAAGCCACCAGTAGCTCCAGTTAAGAGGTGGGCCCCCGAGTCGCCTGTTGCAAGCCCTGCGCTTTAGGAGACCCTCGCAAATTTCTTAACCATGTTTGGTACTTTAGCTCAGGCAGGGTTGATTCCACTTATACCAGCCATATCTCAGGCTGGGGGAGGAGCTCAAACTCCCGCAGCCCGTACTACAGAGCCCGAGGTTAGGGTAGAAATATCTGAGGAGGAGCAGCTTAGACTTGAGAGGTACAAGAAGTACCATCCTCCTACTTTTAGCGGCCTAGCTACAGAGGATGCACAGAGGTTTTAGAGAAGTGCCATCGTATTCTCCGCACCATGGGTATTGTGGAGATGAGCCGAGTTGCTTTCACTACTTTCCAGCTGTCAGGAGAAGCGAAACAAATGGTGGGGGTGTACGAGGAGGGCAACCCAGCCGATGCAGCTTCACTTACATGGACTCAATTTTCAGAGATGTTCTTGAAAGAGTTTGTTCCTCAGACCCTTAGGGTTGCATGACGCACGGATTTGAGCAGCTGTGCCAGGGTACTATGACAATGTCAGTGTATGCTGTTCGATTCAGTGATTTGTCCAGACATGCACTTGCCTTGGTTTCTACAGTCAGAGAGTGAGTTCGTCAATTTATTGAGGGGCTCAACTATGGTATTAGATTCAGCATGGCTTGATAGTTGGAGACAGATACCCTATATCAACAGGTGGTAGCAATTACATGTAGGTTGGAGGGTAAGCAGGACCATGAGAGATAGCACATGGAGGCCAAAAGGCCTCGAGGTACTGGAGGATTTAGTGGTGGCCACGCAGCAGTTACAGCCCATCACGGTAGAGGCTATGTGAGTCGTCCAGTTCATTCAGCACTTCCAGCTTCTAGTGGTGCTCCAGTTATTCCGAGGTCTCAGGTTGCACATTTTGCTCAGCCACTTTCTAGTGCACCTCTTGCACGGTATGCCTTCAGTAGTCAGTCCAGCCGACCAGGCCCGAGCTAGTCCCAAAAGCCACGCCCACCGAGAGCTTGCTTTAAGTGTGGTGATACTCATCATATGGTTAGAGACTGCCCTAGACTTAGGAGGGGTGCACCTCCACAGACTACTCAGGCTCTACGGATTCAGTCAGGTCCACAGACTTCTTAGGTATGGTTGTTGCCCCAGTTGTTGCTCCACCCGCACAACCAGCTAGGAGTGGGGGATGGGCAGGTAGAGGTCACCCTAGAGGGGGAGGCTAGGCCAGATTTTATGATTTTCTGGCTAGTATAGAGGCAACCGCTTCAGATGCAGTCATTACAGGTATGGTTCTGATTTGTCATAAAGATGCATCAATCTTATTTGATCCGAGATCCACTTATTCATATGTGTCATCTTACTTTGCTCCGTATTTGGGTATATTTTGTGATTCTTTGAGTTCTCATGTTTATGTGTCCACGTCTGTGGGAGATTCAATTATTGTGGATCGTGTGTATCGGTCGTGTTTAGTTGTTATTGGTGGTTTTGAGACTAGAGTTGATCAATTATTGCTCAGTATGGTAGACTTTGATGTTATCCTGGGCTTGGACTGGTTGTCACCCTATCATGCTATTCTAGATTGTCATGCCAAGATTGTGAGATTGGTTATTCTAGGTTTACCACGGTTAGAGTGGATGGGTGCATTGGATTATGTTCCTAGCAGGGTTGCATCATTTCTAAAGGCTCAGCGGATGGTTCAGAAGGGGTGTGATGCTTATCTAGCCTTTTTGAGAGATGCCAGTGGTGATACTCCTACCGTTGAGTCAGTTCTGGTAGTGAGAGACTTTTTAGATGTATTTCTAGCAGATCTTTCGGGCATGCCACCCGATAGGGATATCGATTTTGGTATGGACTTGTTACCGGGCACTCAGCCCATTTCTATTCCACCATATCGTATGGCCCCAATAGAGTTGAAGGAGTAAAAGGAGCAGTTGCAAGATTTCATTGATAAGGGTTTCATTCGGCCTAGTGTGTGGCCTTAGGGTGCTCCGATTTTGTTTTTGAAGTAGAAGGATGGTTTTATGTACATGTGTATTGATTATAGGTAGTTGAACATGGTTACAGTGAAGAACATGTATCCATTGTCGTGCATTGATTACTGTTTTCATCAGCTACATGGTGCTAAAGTGTTCTCAAAGATTGATTTGCGGTCAAGGTATCATCAGTTAAAGATTCGGGATTCGGATATTCCGAAGACTGCTTACAGGACTCGATATGGTCACTACGAGTTCTTTGTGATATCATTTGGGCTGACCAACGCACCAGCAGCATTTATGCACCTAATGAACAATGTATTCTAGCCATATCTTGATTCATTCGTCGTTGTGTTTATTGAGGACATCTTGGTGTACTCCCGCAGTCGAGAAGATCATGAGCAACACCTGAGGATCGTGCTTCAGACCTTAAGAGAGAAGAAGTTGTATGCGAAATTCTCAAAGTGTGAATTCTAGTTTGATTTGGTGCCATTTTTTGGGTCATGTGGTGTCGAGTTAGGGGATCAAGGTATATCCGAAGAAGATTGAAAACATGTAGAGTTAGACCAGACCGTCTTCAGCTACTGAGATTCGGAGTTTCCTTAGTTTGGCCGGGTATTATCACCATTTCATAGAGGGTTTCTTATACATTGCCGCACCTATGAACAAATTGACCCAGAAGGGTGCTCCTTTCAGATGGTCCTAGGAGTGTGAGGCAAGCTTTCCAAAGCTCAAGAAAGCTTTGACTACAACCCCATTGTTGGTATTGCATATGAGTTCGGGGTCTTATACAATGTAATATGATGCGTCACGTGTTGGGATTGGCACAGTGTTGATGCAACACAGTAGGGTTATTGCCTACGCATCTCGATAGTTGAATGTCCATGAGAAGAATTATTCGGTCCATGACTTAGAATTGGTAGCTATTGTTCATGCCCTTGAAGATTTGGCGACACTATTTGTACGGTGTCTCTTGTGAGGTCTATACCGATCATCGAAGTCTACAACATCTGTTCAAACAGAAAGATCTTAACTTGCGGTATTGGAGATGGTTAGAGTTGCTTAAAGACTATGATATCACTATTCTATATCATCCCGGAAAGGCCAATGTGGTGGCCGATGCCTTGAGTCGAAAGGTAGAAAGCTTGGGAAGTTTAGCATATCTACCGGTAGCAGAGAGGCCACTAGCCATGGATGTTCAGGCCTTATCTAACCAGTTTGTTAGACTGGATATTTTGGAGCCCAAGCGAATTCTTTCTTTCATGACGATCCCCATTTGCTTGTCCTCAAGGACACGGTGCAGCACGGCGATGCCAAGAAGGTTTCTATCGGAGATGACGATGTGTTGTGGATGTAGGGTCGATTATGTGTGCTCAATGTGGATGAGTTGCGTGAGTTGATTCTTCAGGAGGCCCATAGTTCACGGTACTCCATTCATCCGGGTGCCGCTAAGATGTATCAGGATTTGAGACAACACTATTGGTAGAGGAGAATAAAGAAAGACATAGTGGAGTATGTAGCTCGGTGTCTAAATTATCAGCAGGTGAAGTATGAGCATCAGCAGCCAAGAGGTTTGCTTCAGAGACTTGATATTCCCGAGTGGAAATGGGAGCGTGCAACCATGGACTTCATTGTTGGGCTCCTACGAACTCAGAAGAAATTTGATGCGGTATGGGTGATTGTGGACAGGTTGATCAAGTCGTCTCATTTTATTCCGTTAGTAACTACCCATTCTTCATAGCAGCTAGCTCAAATCTATATCTGCGAGATTGCTTGACTTCATGGCGTGCCGGTATCCATTATCTCTGACCAGGGCACGTAGTTCACATCGTGTTTCTGGAGAGCTGTGCAGCGTCAGTTAGGCACACAGGTTGAGTTGAGCACAACATTTCATCCCCAGACGGACGGACAGTCCGAGCTCACCATTCAGATATTGGTGGATATACTTCGTGCCTATGTTATGGATTTCAGGGGTTTTTGGGATAGGTTCTTGCCACTTGCGGTATTTGCCTACAACAACAGCTACCAATCGAGTATTCAGATGGCTCCTTATGAGGCCCTATATGGGAGACGGTGTCGTTCTCCAGTTGGTTGGTTTGAGTTAGGAGAGGCTAAGTTATTGGGCACGGATCTGGTTCGGGATACCTTGGAGAAAGTCAAGTTGATTTAGGATTGGCTTCATACAACCCAGTCTTGATAGAAGAGTTATGCTGATCGGAAGGTTCGTGATGTAGCATTTATGGTTGAAGAGCGGGTTCTACTTCGGGTTTCACTCATGAAGGGTATGATGAGGTTCGGGAAGAAGGGCAAGTTGAGCCCTATGTATATCGGACATTTTGAGATCCTTGAGAGGATTGGTGAGGTGGCCGACAAGCTTGCATTGCCACCTAGTTTATCTGCGGTTCATTCGGTGTTCCATGTTTCTATGCTCCAGAAGTATTATGGTGTTCTGTCTTATGTTTTAGACTTCAGCACAGTCTAATTGGACAAGGATTTGACTTATATTTAGGAGCCGATAGCTATCTTGGATAGATAGGTATGGAAGTTGAGATCAAAGAATATTGCTTCAGTGAAGGTTCAATGGAGGGGTCATCTGGTCGAGGAGGTGACCTGGGAGACTGAGAACGATATTCGGAGTCGCTATCCTCATCTATTCATCACTTCAACTACGTCCTTATGCACATTCGAGGACGAACGTTTGTTTTAAGAGGGGGAGAATGTAACGACCCGATCGGTTATTTTGTATAATTGCGCCCCGTTATCCCTATTTATGCTTCACACATGTGTGTTTATGATTTTATGACTTACAGGGTTGGTTAATTTCATTTCGGGAAGATTTCGGGTTGATTTGGTCCATTTGACTCTTGACTTAGAAGCTTAAGTTAGAAATATTGACCACACGGGTTATATGTGGTATTTGACCGGTTTAGGCTACTTAGACCCTTTCCATGCTTTAATTGAATTGTCATGTCATGTCATGTTCTAAATTCTCATAGTCAATCTACTCTTACTTGTGTTAGTCTATCCTTATGTGCCTTAAATGACTTTGTTAACACTTGTTCTACATCTTACTTGATATTTTGCTCTTATGCTTTAGTTGAACTAGTTTCCCCTTTCGTTGTTACAAGTTATCTCTTCCATTGTTGATTACCATTATTTGAAGTCATTGTTACATGTTGTCTATTCCATTGTTGAATTTTCATTATTTGAAGTTATTGATTACATGTTATCTCTTTCGTTATTGGTTATCGTTATTTGAAGTCATTGTTACATGTTATCTCTTTGATTGTTGATTATCCTTATTTGAAGTCATCGGTATATGTTATCTCTTCCATTGTGAGTTATTCTTATTTAGTATCATGGTTACACATTATCCTTCTTATTCTTGAGCTATTGGTGTTGAAGTTGTGAAAGTCGTTATCACATTGAGGCGAAATGTTTGTTGAGATATCTTTCTTGTTGAGAAATTTATATTCATTGTTATTGTTGATATTCGTGTACACATTGTGGTTGAGTCATGGGTTATTGTTGTGTAAACATTAATATTATTTATTATTAGCAAGTTGTGACATATGGGCACTTGTGGTGCGAGTTGTTATTGATGCGCATGCGGCGGTATAAGGATAGGGGTTAATGTGCATAAGGTGGCATAAGGAGGGACTTTTGTGCGTGTTGCTTATAAGGGAATTACGTGAAGCCACGCGGCGTCATAAGGTGGGTTAAAGTGCGTGTAATTATTTAGGAAAAAATATTTTCAAAACTATTTAAATGTAAGGCTCACGCGGCGGTATAAGGAAAGCTTGTGATTGAAATTGAGAAATATGAATATGAGACGGTACCTCGGTTGTGATCCTTATTGTACAAGAGGCGGTACCTCATTGTGATTCTTGTTGTTTATCTCATGTTGCAAAGAGTTATTGGTGGGAACACTTCTTGTTGTTTTGTTCTTCCTTGTTCCATCAGTTATTGTCCGTATATGATCATTGTGGTTCTTTTCAATCACTTCTTTTTTGTTATCTCTATGCTTAGAATCCTTTCATTAGTCTATGTTATTAACTTGCTTCATATTACTTATTTCTCCGCTTTCCATTACTTCTTGTTACTACGTTTTCATTCTATTTATTATGCCATGGTAGGTGTCTTGACCTGACCTCGTTACTACTCTAACGAGATTAGGCTTGATACTTTAGGTACCGTTGTGGTGTACTCATACTACACTTTTGCACATCTTTTTGTGCAGATCCGGGTAGGCCTGCTCATGTCGGACATTAGTGATCGACTGTTAGCTGCTTTCTGGAGACTTCAAGGTATACCTGCTCTGTGTCCGCAGGACTCGGAGTCACCTTCTCTTATCTTTTTTTTTTTTTGTATTTTTCATTTAGACAGAGTTGTAGTAGACATTCTAGTTTATTCAATAGAGCTTATGACTCAGTTCCACCGATTTTGGGAAAGTTGTTGTTGAGATTCTATTTTGGAAGACTATATGAGTTTTGTTAGTTCTATTTTAGTATTCCTGTTGATTATTCTTGTTGAGCTATTATTAAATGCTAGGCTTACTTAGTCTTAGAGACTAGGTTCCATCACGACATTCTAAGGTGGGAAAATGGGGTTGTGACAGTATATGCATTTGTTATGGGTTAAATGTGCTGGTAGAACTAGTTTATTTACATCTTGTTGCTTCATGTACTATGTCTTTTATTCTTTAAATAGATTGTGAGACTCTTTGACTATTCATATTCATGTTAGTAGACGTGTTGAGTTTGTGATATTGGGTAGTTAAACTAATGAAATGTTAATTTGGCTATTGGTGCAAAGTGACGACTATTTCCCATATAGCAAGTTATGTTCAATCACTCTTCATAATATTGTTTGTGCTTTCTACCTTTCTTGGTACTACTTTATGTGTTTATGCTTGGTGAGGAAGAGTGAATTATATGAAAGGTATTTATGTGCTTGTGAGGAAGAGTGATTGTGCACGAATGGTGTTTATGTGCTTATTTATATTATTACTATTGCACGAAGGATGTTTTCGTGCTTGTGAGGAATAGTGAATAGGCGCGAAGGATTTTTCTATGCTTGTGAGGATGAAACTAAAAGTACGAAGAGTGATTCCGTGCCATTTGATTGATATCTCTTGTTCCTTATTTTTACTATATATATTGAGAGCTTGGCTATGTTGTCTCGTGGTTGCTTTGCCAAATTACTTGGACTTGAATTATTGTGAAAGGATTGTTTGGTATTATTTTGAGGTTATCGTCATTATATTCTTTAGTTAATCCTTTTATTATTCCGCGTATTATTTCTTGTTGCTATTATATTTGTTATCTCACTTGTTATCTTTTTTGCTATCTTACTTGCTACTTTTCTTGCTATCTTAATTGTTATATCTCTTGTTATTTTTTGGTTACTTAACTGCAGAGGTTTACTATAGGTGTCTTGTCGTAGCCTTGTTACTACCTCGTCGGGGTTACGCTTGATATTTACGGAGTACATTGGGTCGGTTGTACTCATACTATACTTCTGTACTTCTTATGCAGATTACATAGAGGACGAACTAGCTTGCTTGGTTGTGGAGACTCGAGTTAGTGCTGCACTCTCGTCCGCAAGCGTTGATACCACCCGTCTTTTAGACTTTCTACTGTTTATTCGTATCAAATAATGCATTTATTATTTTTGAAATTATATTTAGTAACTCTATAGAAGCTCATGTATTAAGTGAATCTAGTTCTGGGAGGTATTAGACGGTTGTTATTGATTTAGTTGTGTTATACATTATTGAGCTTTACCCCCTTTATTTATAATTCCATGTTGTTTTATGCCCAATACTATTCTTTTATTTATGTCTTGTGTTTGCTTGCCTAGCAAGCAATGTTAGGCGCGATCACGACCCCTTGATTGGGATTTTGGATCGCGACACCTTGTTTACTAATTGTAATATTTTTGGGGCAACGTACATGCGAGATGATTAACATATATGCAGGTGTCATGGTTTATTCATGCCCGAGGTAGACTTAGGCTTTTTTTATGCCTTATTCGGTTGTGTGATCTTCTTGACTTATGATTTATACCTATTTATTCATGCTAAAAATTATATTTAGTCTTACGACATCTTATTTGGGCATGATGGACTATTTTTGTGATTGTTAATATACTTGATTTAGCCCTAGTCATATTTATATTATATGCACACATTCACATCCTTATTTGTTTGGTTCTTGTGCATCTTATCTTATATTTTATGAGCATATTCATACTTTCTTGGAGATGAAAATTATGATTATGGCACCTTCTTCCTATTTCTTTCTCAATGATATCCGACGATCAAGACAATTACCGTGAAACTCTTTCATTTCATAGAAGTGAATTCTTATTCTTACGAAGCAAATAGTATTTCCTATTGATTTGTCCCCTGGACAGGACCTATTCTGATTATCAGCGGATTGACATTATGATGGCACGAGGTTTATATCGGGAAATTATTGTGATATAAACTAATATTATGACACGAGATTTATGACATGCAGCATGTGGATACGGATTCATCCCCCTAGGATCGTCTCCTATATTTCTCTCTTGATGACATACACACAAAGTTGTGAGAAACTGATGAGTGTCAGATTGTGATGGTATTGGTTGATAAATTGGGTATAAAGGTGAAAGCTTCAATCTCTTAAGTAAATCCTTTATGTCATATCATGCATTTTATATACTTTTTTCACATATCTTCTATATGCTACTTGATGTCTCTGTTACATGCATTGAATTTGATAGGCAAGATAGATTGATTCATGTTTTTAATCTCTAATTCATGGTATATCTCTTTCCATTGCGTTGCTATGTGTATGCGTGAAATGTGCATGTATTTTTGTTAGTGAGTATCATATTACTTGAACCTCGTCACTAAGTACACATTGTCTTTGTACTCATACTACACTTCATCATATTCTTGTGCAGATCAATGTTGGTCCTACTGGTACTAAGGAGGGAGCCTAGGAACTTGATTGGAGACTTCCTGGTGAGCTGCTGTTCTTGGATTCACAGCTTATGGAGTCCTCTTCTACCTTATTTATTATTTTCTTGTTCTAGACAGTATTTCTGTACTTGAGACTAAAATCCTTATCTAAAATCCTTTTTCTTCATAAATGGTCTTGGTACGAAGAAGCTTTCTTCTCTGTTTGAACAAAAGGAATTTATTTTTGTCTCTATTTACTTTTTAGAATTTTCATGAGCTGCACCATATATGAGAAGTGAAAGTAACACAAGAGATGTAGATATGAGTATTGAAGAAAAAAACAATGGTGGGGATGTAGAGGAAAATGAGACAGTAGAGAGTGACAATGGTGGAGATTAGATGATGGAACTCCATTGGGATGTGAAGTAGCTCAGTAAGAATTGCATTTATTTTTGTTGAATTCATCCATGAAAAGTGAGATAGAAGCTAGTGAATATGGAGGGAGGATTTGATTTTCTTGACTTTTTCTTTTCATCCATTTCGGATAAAACAATAGTGGGAAGAGGGTAATGGGTTATTTTTAAGAGTAATTGGTCGAGTATATAAATTGGGTCTACACAAGTTTAAGAAATTGAGGGGCAAATTTGTTTGAAAGTGTAACGGTAAGATTATTTACAATTAAATACTTAAATGGAGGGTATATATAAATTATTTCTCAAACTAAGGGGTATATATGACCTTTTATCATTTTAAGTGTCTTAATTTGATGGACCCGAAGTTTAAGAAAAGCAAGAAAGACTTTTGAATCTTGTGGTATTAAATTAAAAATGTGTATACTGTACCATGTCGAATATCATTGAATCTTATGATCTTCAATATGCCATTGGAAGTTAGAGTTAAAGAGTTACTAAATATAAAAAAAATATTCTTTTTGAAACAGACTAAAAAAAATAATAAGATCCATAAGTTGAAACGAAAGGAGTATATATTTAAAATCAAACGATTTCTTTCAATTTTTAACATTGTATTTAGGGGTGACAAACGGGTGGGTCAGGTCAGATATAGGCGGGTCGAAAATGGGTAATGCAAAAACAGATAAATTATTTAAACTAACCCATATTTAATATGAATAAAAAATTCATGGAGCATAAATGAGAAAACTTGATAATCTCATTCAAATGAAAGCAAGCTAAAGGATGATTCCAAGTAGCAAAATGATAAAGGCAAACAAAAAAGTAAACATCATACAAATTGAAAGTCGTTATATTGTCAACTATTTTATATTTCAGTGTTGGCAAGCTTAGAATAGTATATGTATTAATATAATTACTACGGCGAAATAATCTTGTATTATTTAATTCAGTATTTCATTTTTTTCTTAACCTTTCTACGTTTGTTTCTTAAATAACTAGTCATTGACTTTATCTGAATATTAATTGATATAAATCTTTCAGAGAAATTATTGATGTATTTAATTTTTCAAATTAAATATCTTCACAATGTTGATCGAGTTGTACATTCTTGCATGATAACTTGTAAAATTCGGACTAAATTATAAGTTGACTATATTGATTGAGGACTTTTATGGGCAAAATTTCTTCCTTTATTGTATTAGCTAAATAGGATCAACAATACATAATTCTTAGTGCAATATTTATGTGATTTCTAAAAACTTTGTATTCATTGATATATGGAGTACACCCTAAAACTAGTTAAACTAAATCTTGTATGCGCTGATGACAGAGATTTAGGAGCGTAACATTAAACTTGTCGCTCGTGGGCCGTCTCTTGAATACTCCATTTAATACTCCACATAAAATTAGTTTAAGCGGCCAAAGAGATCTTTTGAGACGAATTTACTAGCTCTTTTGAATGAATTTCTATGGCTTCCATGAAAATTTTGTCTCTCTTGAAATCAGGCGTTAATGGTTCAACATCGCTAAAGCAATGCAAACTCTTGCACCAAAAGATTGTTACTTTAGGCTTACAAAGCAACATTATTTTTTCCAAGAATCTAATTAACCTATACATCTCTTGCCAAGATTTCCATTCTGCTAAGCTTGTTTTTCAAAATCTTGAAAACCCTCTTGATATCACTTTGTGGAATGGTCTAATGAAGCTCTTGAGCTCTTTGAGAAGCTGTTGCACTTCCCATATCTCAAAGCTGATAGTTACACCTTTCCTAGTGTTCTCAAGGCTTGTGGTGGTTTGGAAAAAGTCCAATGTGGTCAAATGGTACATGCTCATCTGATTAAATGTGGACTTTTATCAGATGTTGTTGTGACAAGTTCACTGATCGGTATGTGCGCGAAATGCGGCTTTTTCGGTTCAGCTATACAGCTGTTTGATGAAATGCCTGAAAGAGACATTGCGTGTTGGAATACTATGATTTCATGCTACTATCAAAGTGGGCTATTTGCCAAAGCGCTTGAGTTCTTTGAGAAAATGAAGGGTTTGGGATATACGCCTAATTCGGTTACCTATACGGCTGCAATCTCGTCATGTGCGAGGCTTTTGGATATGGAAACAGGGGAGAGAATTCATCAGCAATTAGTGAATGATAAGTTTTCATTGGATGGTTTTGTAAGTGCTGCTCTTGTAGACATGTATGGGAAATGTGGCTGCTTAGAGAAGGCTAAAGAGATGTTTGAGCAAATCCCTGTCAAGAGTTTGGTTTCCTGGAATTCCATGATATCTGGGTATAGTTTGAGAGGTGATACCAGATCATGCATTGAGCTTTTAAGAAGGATGAGCAAAGAAAACACGAGACCGTCTTCTGTGACTTTAAGCAGCTTATTAATGGCATGCTCTAAATCCGCTCAATTGCAGCACGGGAAGTTTCTTCATGCATATATAATTCGAAATAAAATAAGATCTGATGTCTTTCTTAATGCTTCACTTGTTGACTTATATTTCAAATGTGGCAGAGCTGAGACTGCCCAAAATGTCTTTAGTAAGATCACAAAGAAGAGTGTGGAAGCCTGGAATGTAATGATCTCCGGATATGTGTCAGCTGGATACTACTTGGAGGCTCTTGACATCTATAATGACATGAAATTGGCAGGGATAAAACCTGATGCAATCACTTTGACGAGTGCCTTGGTATCTTGTTCACAGTTGGCTGCCTTAGAACAGGGCAAGGAGATCCACAAGTGTATCATTGACAATAGGTTGGAATCCAATGAAACTGTTATGGGATCATTGCTTGATATGTATGCTAAATGTGGTGTCGTAAGTGAAGCTTTTCAAGTCTTTGATGAGTTGCCTGAGAGAGATCTGGTATCATGGACTACAATGATTGTGGCATATGGATCTCATGGCCAAGCTTTTGAAGCTTTAAAACTCTTTAATGAAATGCTGCATTCTAATGTAAAACCCGACAAAGTTGCATTCCTTGCAGTAATTTCTGCATGTGCTCATGCAGGATTAGTGGATGAAGGTTGTCATTATTTTATTTTAATGGTCACTGTTTGTGGCATCCAACCATCAGCTGAAGAGTACTCGTGTCTTATTGACCTTCTTGGGCGTGCTGGAAGATTGCGTGAAGCCTATGCAATTCTACAGAGCAACCCACACATCAGGGAGGATGTTGAGTTGTTAAGCACATTATTTTCTGCATGCCATTTGCATGAGGAACGAGAGATTGGAGAAGAAGTTGCAAAGGTACTTATTAAAAAGGACGTCGATGATCCATCCACTTATGTTGTTTTTGAAAAAATGTATGCTTCGCAGAACAAATGGAATGAGGTACGCAAGTTGAGACTGAAGATGAAGGAGCTAAAATTGAGGAAAAAACCTGGATGTAGTTGGATTGAAGTAGACAAGAGGATTCAACCTTTCTTGGCAGATGATAAATCATTCCCATTAGTTGACAACGTTTATCAATGTCTATGCTTAATATATAGTGACATGGAAATATATGAATGCTTTAGTCATAATAGCAAGGGAGATGAATACTACTCACAGCCAGCTACTTGACCACGCCAATCACCTTGTTCATTAGACATGACTTTGTTTTTCCAAACAAATGACCATCATGATTCTGTCTCTCACTGACACACTAATCAGAAAGACAATGGTTGGTCTCTTCTTGATAGTTTTGAAATATTCAAGGTAAGATTTGTATCTGTTTCAGCTTTATTTATACGTAAGAATAAGAATACTAAGTGATGATTTTGTTACCATCCTTTAATTGCATTGGTTGGTGTGACCACTCCACCGATCAGTTTGAGTATTTGCATTCAGTTCGGAGGTTTGAGGTCACGAATAGCTTCACATGGTGTATTGTGACTTGCGTGCATCGTTGGTTTCGATTTTCGAATGGTTCGAAATTGATTTAGAAGGATGACTCTTACTTGAGAAGCTTGAAGTTGAAAGAGTTGGTCAAGTTTGACTTTTGTGTATTTGATCTCGGATCGGAGTTTTAATGGTTCCGGTAGGCCCGGATGGTGATTTTGGACTTGGGCGTATGCCCAGATTTGTATTTAGATATTTCTAGAAGGTTTCGGCACTAATTGGCGAAAATTGGCAATTTAAAGGTTTAGAATTTTTCTAAGTTTGACCATGGTTTGATTTTATGGCTACCGAGTTCGAATTCTGGTTTCAATACTTGGAATAGGTCCGTTTTGCCATTTGAAACTTGTCTGCAAAATTTAGTGTAATTCGGAGTTGGTTTGATAGGATTCGAACGCGTGGTTGTGTTTCTAGCAATTCATGAAGTTCACGGTGATTTTCATTTGGTTTGGTATCCGATTTGTGGTTCTAGATGTTATTTTGATGTTTTGATCGCACGAGCGAGTTCGTATAATGTTAATGTACTTGTGTGGATGTTTGGTGTGGAGCCCCGGGGGCTCGGGTGGGTTTCAGACGCATTTCGGAGTGTTTGGAAGAGTTTTAGTTTTGCTGGTTTTGGTCTGGTGCTTCAGATCTCGCAAAATGCGAGATTTTATTCGCATTTGCGAGGAGGGTTATGCATTTGCGACGTTGGGTGGCACTGTTGAGCTTGCATTTACGAAGAAGTTGATCGCATTTGCAATGGCACCTGGGCATGGTATTTTTCCACATTTGCGATTCTCCTGTCGCTTTTGCGAGGTGCCCAGCTTCGCATTAGCGAGCTTTTATGTCACATTTACGACGTCAACAGAGTTGGTCAGTGGTCGCTTTTCCGATCAAGTTTCCGCAATTGCGGGGTTCGCATTTGCGAACCCCAGGTCGCAAATGCGATATTTGCAGCTTGTTTATAGCTGAGTACTTCGGGACTTAGCTTCATTTTACCATGTTTTGAACCCTAGACTCGGTAGGAGGCGATTTTGTGGAGAGATTTTCATACCAAACTTTTGGGTAAGTGATTTTAATTAATTTTCAATTATATTTCATGCTTATATACAAGATTTAACATCAAATTCATTAGAATCTAAGAGAAATTTTGGGAATTTTTGTCTATGTTTGAAAAATAAAAATTTGAGATTTGAGAGTCGAATTGGATTCGGATTTGAAAATCAAACACATATATGAACTTGTGTGACTATGGGTATGTAACGACCCGACCAGTCGTTTTGATTCTAGTGCGTCATTCAGCGGTTTTAGGCCTTGAGTAGCTTCACTTCAGGTATTATGACTTGCATGTGTGGTCGGAATTGAATTTCGGGAAGTTCGGAGTTGATTAGGAAGGAAAATTCTCATTTCGGAAGCTTCAGTTTGAAGAATTGACTAAGGTTTGACTTTGGAGTAAATGACCTTGGAATCAAGATTTGAAGGTTCCAATAGATTCGTATGATGATTTCGGACTTGGGCGTATGTTATGTTGAGTATCGGGTCGCCCGGGAGCATTTCGACGCTTATTGTGGATAGTTGGCTTTTTGAAGGTTTTAGAATTTCCTAAGTTTGGTTTTGAGGTGGACTTTGATGTTATCGATGTCCGTTTGAGATTCCGAGCATGGGAATAGCTCCGTATGGTGATTCTGGTCGCATGAGCGTGTCCGAATGTGGATTTGGAGGTCCGTAGGTCATTTTGGGGTCATCTGGCGAAAGTTGAAAATTTGAAGGTTTTTGAAAAATTTGAACGGAGGTGGACCTTTTGATATCGGGTTCGGATTTCGATTCCGGAAGTTAGAGTAGGTCCGTAATGTCAAATGTGACTTGTGCGCAAAACTTGAGGTCAATCGGACGTGATTTGATAGGTTTCAGCGTCAGGTGTGGAAGTTAGAAGTTCAATAGTTCATTAGGCTTGAATCGATGCGTAATTCGTAGTGTTGATGTTATTTGGTATGATTTGAGGCCTCGAGCAGGTCCGTGTTATGTTGTGGAACGGGTTGGTGTGATTGGACGGAGTCCCGGGGGCCTCGAGTGTGTTTCGGGGTGGTTTCGGACCAAATTTGGATGAAAAGCTGTTGATGATTTGCTGATGCTGGTGTTGTCTTTCGCGAACGCGGGAGAAGGAACGCGTTCGCGGTGAAGGATTTCTGGGCTGGTGGATTTTGCCCTATGCGAACGCGAAGAGGGGCCTGCGAATGCGTAGGTGGGCCTTCGCGAACGCAGAGGCCTATCCGCGAACGCGAAGAGGAGATGATGGAAATAGGGCAGGAGGCCTTTGGCCTACGCAAACGCGACTGGGGAATCGCGAACGTGGAGGGTGAGTGGCAGTGGGCATTGCGAATGCGGGAAGGCCACCGCGAACGCGAAGAAGAGATTTTTGGTCTAGGGCTGTTTGGCCTTCGCGATTGCGAGGGTCATTCCGCGATCGCGAATAGGAAAGAATTGGGCAGTGGGTTATATTTCGGGACTTAGCCCATTTCTCTCACATTTTCATTTGGTTGGACGAATTTTGGAGAGCTTCAAGGGGAGATTTTCATCAAAGCAACACAAGGTAAGTGGTTCCCACCTATTGCAAGTTAAATACTTGGATTATATATAGATTTTAACATGGAAATTCATGAAAAATTAGTGAAAATTTGGGATTTTGGTAGAAAACCTAGAAGTTGGTATTTTTGGATTTTGACCACGAATTTGGGCATGGAATTGAGAATAAATTATATATATGAGTTAGTAATGTTATGGGTAATGTTATTTTTGAAAATTTTCGAAATTCGAGCACGTGGACCTGAGGGTTGATTTTTATTGAATTTTTGAGCGGAGTTGGGAATTTGTTTAATTGATTGATTATGGGTATTAGAGTATATTTTAATTGGTTTGCACCTTATTTGACTAGTTTTGGATCGAGGGCATCAGTTTGAGGTGTTAGAGAGGCTTTGGAGCCAATTATTGAACTTCGGAGCGATTTAAGTCTCTTGTCTAACTCTGTGAGGGGGAAACTACCCCTAGGTGATGTAATTGTTATGTGTTACTTATTGCGGGGGCTACGTACGTACAAGGTGACGAGAGTCCGTACTTAGCTAAATTCATGTTATTGTCCGGGTAGACGTAGGTTCACACCATGCTATAATTGTACTATAAGGGTTATTTTTGCTCGTTTAATTCCTTTATTTCGCATTACGACTTGAAACTAGGCGTGCGTAGAGTGATAGACTTGCTATTGTAGAGATTTGACAAGTTTCATGATTTGCCACGGAATAATTGTGTTCCTCTTACGAATTTCACCCGCGCTATGCGTTTTCATCGAAAGGTTTTCCTTAAAATTATAACTCACACGTTTATTCGTGAGTGGAGTCAAGGACCCGTTAAAGCTTCTTATTCTAATGGGATCGGGTCGTTCGCCTCGGCAGGATTATGTACCACACTCTCATGGGAGCGGGCCGTTCGCCTCGGCAGTATAATAGATGCATCTATGGTTCGTGTCGTTCGACCCTCGACAGTGCACAAATTATGATGGGATCGGGCCGTACGCCTCGGCATTTCTATAAAATACTCTCATGGAATCGTGCGTAATATTTGACAAGAAGTTAGTGTATATATGAGTCTTCCTGATTTGAATTATGACGACCTATCTGGTGAGGTCCATTATATATATATGCTCTGGTTGAGGAAGTAATTGCTAATTGAGAGCTTGAGTCTATTGTAGAGAGGAGGATTGTATCACGTATTTACACTTGTTTATTTCATTTGGTTACTCTGCCCCATATCTGTTTACTTCTTATTATAACTGTGTTATTGGACCACTAATAAGTGTCGATGTCGACCCCTCGTCACTACTTCTCTGGGGTTAGGCTAGATACTTACTGGGTACGCGTTGATTTACGTACTCATGCTACATTTGCTGCACATTTTTGTGCAGGTACACATGTCTGGTGGTCTTTTGGGCGCAGAGGCGCGACTGTTGCGGGGATTTACCATGAGCTGCATTTTCATGTTACGATCCGCAGCCTGCAGAGATTCCATAAGAGTTATTTATATTCTCCTGTCTAATTGTATTCCAGATAGATGTTGTATTTTATTATATTTTTTAGCCGATGCCCATGCACTTGTGACGCCGGGTTTTGGGAGTTCCTAAGGGTGGTTCATTATTGTAGTTCGTGTAAATATCATCATTTACCCTATAAATTCTATTTCATACTATTTTATTAAATGAAATTTTTTATTTCAAAGTACTAAAATGAGTAATTAAGTTAATTATTCACCGTTGGCTTGCCTGACGGCGGTGTTAGGCGTCATCACAACCTTTAGTGGATTCTAGGTCGTGACAGGGTAGTCGAGACCTACTCTTCGACTAGGGTTATGACGGGGTGGGCCCGATGTTGGCTTTTGTTGACTTTTGGAGAATTGTATAAAGATCATAGCTTTAATAATTGGAATTTGTTTCTCTTGCATTGTTTGATATTATTAAGTCATTTTTGGCTATATTTGAGCCGAGTGGAGGTGAATTTTAAAGGGATAAGCTATTTTGAGTAGCTGATTTGGCCTAAGTGAGGTAAGTATCTTGCCTAACTTTGTGTGGGGGAAACTACCCCTTAGGATTTGGGTTGATTGTACTATTTGGATTATGTGGAAGACGTGTGCACGAGCTTATATGTGGCATTTGACCGGTTTAGACTCTTAGGCTTCTTTCTTGCATTTAATTGAAGTGGTTAATACATGTTCTATCTTTTGTTGTCAAGTTTACTCCCTACCTGCTTTAATTGTTAATTGCAATTACTTGTTGAATTCATGTCTTATCCGTTATGTGCCTTAATTGTTAATTGATCCTTTGTAATTGTGCCTTTATTTATGAATTGTCATTACTTGCTATTTGACTTTGTGAGTCATCATGTAACTATTTTCTCTGCTTGTGACCTTCTTTGTTTAGTTCCTTTACTTCATTTAATTTTGGGATACGTCGTAGTTGGTTGTTGTTTGTTTGCTTAATTCATATTGTTTGGGGATCGAGTTATACATCGCAACCGTATTGAAATGATATAGAAAGATATGATATTGAGCGACAATGACGGATGATATGATATAGGTGGGATCGGGTTGCACGCCGCAACAGATTGATATATTGTAATTATTTATGATAGTAAAGTTATTCTCGGTTGATTCTCATGGTACATTTTATGTTGGAAAGGTTTATCGGATGAACGGTTATTGTTGTTTCTTAAATCATTTCACTTGTATTTTGATTATATTTGGTTGACTGTCGGTATTCTAGTAATGGAACGATATTGATTTCTTGTGTGAGTCATGCATTCTACGTGATTTATTGTGTTGCTTTAACATGCCAATTTGTGTCTCTGTTATTTCTTGGTAAATTGATTGTCAAGATGAATTTATGTACATGGGGTCATTATCTCATATTCGGTTGAGTTGTTGTTAGCTTAGCGCCGAGGGTCTTTCGGAAACAGCCTCTCTGCTCCTTCGGGGTAGGGGTAAGGTCTGCGTACACACTACCATCCCCAGACCCCATTAGTGGATTTTATTGGGTTGTTGTTATTGTTGTTGTTGTTGTTGTTGTTAACTTAGTGGTTCTAAATAAAATAATTCTTAAGATGTTTTACTTATGTGACTTTCAAAAATAAAACTCGTTATCTCACTCGGTGCTTTACTATTTTAAATGGTTATCTCATTTTTACTTTAATTGGGTTTTCAAATTATATTTATCACCTTATTTGATGTTTTCCTTACTTGATAATTGTCATCACGTTTTACTTTTAACAAATTATATATTTAACTCATTAATTTAACAGGTATTTTACATTGTTTAAACACAATTTTTTTACTTATTTTATTGGTTTCTAAACTAAACCTATCTGACACTCCATTTTGTATAACTTGTTCTTATTTTACTTTATTTGATTTCTAAAATAAACTCATTATCTCATTTGACGCCTTACTTTATATCAGATTATTATTACGGTTATCTGGTATTAAATATACATTTCTAGATTGCTTTAATTTATATTTGACACAGTTACAATGTACATGGTAGTACATGGGCCTTGCCGTGCGAAGGTGCTTGTTATTGTGGGCATGAGGTGCCAGACGTGATGATTTGGAAATTGACTCATGATTTGTGGTTACAAGGTATGGTGCCTCGGGGTAATTCTTATTGCAAGTTCATGCGTTGGGAACGATTTGATTAATTTGAGTCATTCATATCTCCTCGATCTTCGGATGATGTTACTGTTTTATTCCTGTCTACTTCTTTCTGCTATTTATGCTTCTATTATTTTCATTATTGGTTTTAAATCAATAATCTTTCCGATGTTAGTCTTATATTGATGTTCTTTCCATTATTAGCTTTATGTATATCTTGCACAGGTTTATATGTCTAGTAGGGTGTCTTGACCTGGCCTCGTCACTACTCTACCGAGATTAGGCTTGATACTTACTAAGTACCGCTGTGGTGTATTCATGCTACGCTTCTGCACATATTTGTATAGATCCAGGTACTTCTGATCGAGGTTGTTTTGAAACTTATGTCTGCGCGACTGGAGACTTTAAGGTATACCTGTTCGATGTTCGCAGGCCTTGAAGTCACCTTTTGTTGTCTTTCATTTCCATTGTTTACTATTATTCCGGGACAGTGATTGTCACGACCTCAATTTCCCTCCGTGGGATGTCGTGATGGAACCTAGTCTTTACGACTAGGTAAGCCTAATAGTTAATAATAACTTGACAGAAATAATCAACCAAATGCTTAAACAAGGTTGAATAATTGAAATAAACTTTCGAAATCAGGATCAACAACAGTACACTCCCCAAGACCGGTGGAACTGAGCCATAAGCTCTACAGAGTCATACAGAGTGTCTACTACATCAATGTCTAAATGAAAAATACAATAGTAGTAAAAGTAAAGGAAGGTGACTCCGAGGCCTGCAGACACCGAGCATGCATACCTTAAAGTCGCCGTAAAGTAGCTAACAAATGATCACTAACGACTGGCATGCGCAGACGTACCTGGATCTGCACAAGAAGATGTGCAGACGCGTAGTATGAGTACACCACAACGGTACCCAGAAAGTATCGAGCCTAACCTTGGCAGAGTAGTGACGAGGCCAGGTCAATACACCTACTAGGATATAAATAAACAGTATGTAAACGTAATAAGGATAAATAATGGAAAGCGGAGAAATAACTAATGCGAAACAACTAACAACATGTACTAATACCGAAATTGTAAGCACAAAAATAACATAAGTAAATCAGTTAAGGAGAACTACAATGATCATATACAGACAATAACTAACAAAAACAAGGAAGAACAAAACGACAAGAATCACAACGAGGTACCGCTTCGCGTACAATAAGAATCACCACCGAGGTACCGCCTCGTGTGTGTGTGTGTGTGTGTGTGTGTGTGTATATATATATATATATAAATCAAGAATCACAACCGAGATACTGCCTCGTATTCACAATTCGCAATGTCAATCACAATCTTTCCTTATACCACCGCGTGAGCCTTACATTCGAAATAGGTTTTGAAAACAGTTTTCCCGAAATAGCTACATGCACTTTAGCCCACCTTATGACGCCATGTGGCTTCACGTAGTTCTCCTGCAAGCATCAAGCATATAAGTCCCACCTTATACCGCCGCATACACATTTACCCAAGCCTTATACTGCCACATGCGTGTCAATATCACATCACAATCATAATTCGCACCAAAAGTGCCCATATATCACAACTTGCCCACAATCAACAATATCAATGTTTTCACAACAATAGCCCATGGCTCCACCACAACGGGTACAAGAATATCAACAACAACAATGAATGTAAAATGCTCAACGAGGAAGATGCTTCAACAATAACAATTTCGCCTCAACGTGATAACGACTTTCACAACTTCAACATAAATAACTCAACAGTGAGATAATGTATAACCACGATATTAAATAATAATAACTCACAATGGAAGAGATAACATATAACAATGACTTCAAATAATGAAAATCCAACAAGGAAAGAGATAACATGAACAATAACTTCAAGTAATGATAATCAATAATGAAGGAGATAACACGAATAATAATTTCAAATAATGATAAATAACAATGAATAGATAGCATGTAACAATAAAAGAGGCAACAATTTCAACTAAAGCATGAGAGCAATTTATCAAGTAGGAAAACAAGTGTTAAACAAGTCAAATAAGGCATGTAAGGATAGACCAACACAAATAAGGATAGATTGACTATGAGAATTTAGAACATGATATGGCATTTCAATTAAAGCATAAAAATAGTCTAAATAGCCTAAACTGGTCAAATACTACGTACAACCCGTGTACCCACTCGTCACCTTGTGTACACGGCTTTCACATAGCACACACGATTACATCAATACCAATCCTAAAGAGTAGTTTTCCCACACAAAGTTAGGCAAGATACATACCTCAATTAGGCCAATTCAACACTCGGAAATAGCTTTTCCCCTAAAATTCGCCTCCACACTTCTCAAATCTAACAAAAATCGACTTAATATCATCAAACATTGTTAGGAAAATCAATTACAATAGATAAAGCCAAGATCTTTACACTTTTCCCAAAAAGTCAATAAAAGTCAACCCGGGGCCTGGCTGGTCAAAACCCGGGTCCAATGGTAGATTTTGACTACTTATGAGCCCACGAGTCCATATATGTGATTAGCTTCAAAATCCGAGTCCAAATCGACTCTCAAAACTCAATTTCTTATTTTTTCAAAAACTTAACAAAGTCTCACTTATTTTCACTTTGATTCACATAATTTTGATGTTAAAATCTAAGATATATTGATGGAATATGGTTAGAAATAGATTAGAATCACTTACCCAAAGTTTGTAGGTGAAACTTCCCGCTCCAAATCGCCTCTTACCGAGTCTAGGGTTCAAAAATGAGGGAATGTGTTCAAAAATCCCGTCTCCCAGACCTTTAACCACCTGCAGATGTCGCATTTGCGACACAGGGTTTGCATTTGCGAACCCTCACAATTGTAGACCAGGGCTCGTATTTGCGAACCCTGACAACCTTAGGATTCATCGCAATTGCGATTGAGTCTTCGTAATTGCGAACTGGAGGACATTGCAAAAGCGAACTATTGTTCGCAAATGCGAACTATTGTTCGCAAATGCGAACTTAGGCAGAATCTGGCATTCTTCGCAATTGCGAGGGGAAGTCATAATTTCGACAACTGAGCCCCCGGTTGTCACCTTCGCAATTGCGATGCTCGTGCTCGTAATTGCGATACCTGAGCACCAGCAGCACCAGCAGTCCAATTTCTGTCATAACCATTCCGAAACATGTCCGAAACTCACCCGAGCCCTCGAGGCTCCAAACCAAACCTCCACACAAGTCTAAAAACATCATACGAACTCGCTCGCGGGATCAAAACACAAAAATAACATCTAAAACTATGAATCGAACACTAAAACACATGAATTTCAAAGTAAATTTCTAAAGTAACAACTAAACGTCCGAATCCTATCAAATCAACTCCAAACGACACCAAATTTTGTAGACAATTGCTAAATACCCTAACCGACCTATTCCAAGTCCCAAAATCAAATTTCGAGCTCGATAGCTAAAAGTCAACCTACGGTCAAACTTTTTAACTTTAAATTGCCAAATTTCGACAAATCCACATAAATCAACCTACGAACTTCCAAAATCAATTTCGGGCATACGCCCAAGTCTGAAATCACAATACGAGGCTACCGGGGCCATAAAAAAGCAGTTATAGGGTCATTTTCATAAAAGTCAAAGTTTGATCAACATTTCTAATTTAAACTTCTAAGTCAAGAATCAAGGGCCCAAATCAACACGAATGCTTCCCAGAACGAAACTAACTAACCCCGCAAGTCATAAAACCATAAACACATATATGTGAAGCATAAAAAGGGGTAACGGGGCGCAATTACATAAAACAACCGATCGGGTCATTGCATTCTCCCCCTCTTATAGCAAATGTTCATCCTTGAACGTGCATAAGGACATACCTAAAGTGGTGAATAAATGAGGATAATGACTCCGCATGTCGTGCTCGGTCTCCTAGGTCGCCTCCTCGACCGGACCCCTCTACTGAACCTTCACTGAAGTAATATTCTTTGATATTAACTTCCAGACTTATCTGTCCAAGATAGCCATAGGCTCCTCAATGTGAGTCAAATCCTCGTCCAATTGGACTGTGCTGAAGTCTAGAACATGGGACGGATCACCGTGACACTTCCGAAGCATAGAGATATGGAACACCTAATGAACCGCAGATAAACTAGGTGGCAATGCAAGCTTGTAGGCCACCTCACCAATCCTTTCAAGGATCTCAAAAGGTCTGATATACCTAGGGCTCAACTTGCCCTTCTTCCCGAACCTCATCATACCCTTCATGGGTGAAACATAGAGCAACACTCACTCTCCAACCATGAATGCAACATCATGAACCTTCTGATCCATATAACTCTTTTGTCTAGATTGGGCTGTACTAAGCCAAACCTGGATCATCTTGACCTTTTCCAAGGCATCTCGAACCAAATTCGTACCTAATAACTTAGCCTCTCCCAACTCAAACCAACCAACTGGAGAACGACGCTGTCTCCGATATAGGGCCTCATAAAGAGCCATCTGAATACTCGATTGGTAGTTGTTGTTATAAGAAAACTCCGCAAGCGGCAAGAACTGATCCCAAGAATCCCCAAAATCCATCACACAGGTACGAAGCATATACTCCAATATCTTAATAGTGCGCTCGGACTGTCCATCAGTCTGAGGTAAAATATTATACTCAACTCAATCTGTATGCCTAGCTCACTCTGTACATCTCTCCAGAAATGCGATGTGAACTACATACCTCGATCAGAGATGATGGATACCGGTACACCATGAAGTGGGACAATCTCGCGGATATAAACCTGAGCTAGTTGCTCTGAAGAATAGGTAGTCACTACCGGAATGGAATGAGCCGACTTGGTCAACCTGTCCACAATTACCCATACCGCGTCAAATTTCTTCTAAGTCTGCGGGAGTCCAACAACGAAGTCCATTGTGATACGCTTCTATTTCCACTCAGGAATCTCAAGTCGCTGAAGCAAACCACCCCGGCTGTTGATGCTCATACTTCACTTGTGGACAATCTAGGCACCGAGCTACATACTTTACTATGTCTTTCTTTATCCTCCTCCATCAATAGTGTTTTCTTAAGTCCTGATACATCTTAGCAACACCCGGATGAATGGAGAACCGTAAACTATGGGCCTCCTGAAGAATCAACTCACGCAAACCATCCACATTGGGCACACATAATTGGTCCAGCACTGTCATCTCCGATAGTAACCTCCTTGGCATCGACGTGCTGAACTGTGTCCTTGAGGACAAGCAAATGGGGGTCATCATACTGACGCTCTCAAATACAATCATATAGAAAAGATCGAGAAACCATGCAAGCAAGAACTCGACTAGGCTCCAAAACATACAATCTAAAAAACTGGTTGGATAAGGCCTGAACATCCAATGCTAAAGGCCTCTCTACTGCCGGTAGATATGTTAAACTACCCAAACTCTCTGCCTTTCGACTCAAGGCATCAGCCACCACATTGGCCTTCCCGGGATGTAGAATGGTGATATCATAGTCCTTAAGTAACTCTAACCACCTCCACTGTGGCAAGTTATGATCTTTCTGTTTGAACAGATGCTGTAAACTCCAGTGGTGGGTAAAGATCTCACTAGGGACACCGTAAAAATAATGCCGCAAGATCTTCAATGCATGAACAATGGCTGGCAAATCCAACTCGTGGACTGGATAATTCTTCTCATGGATCTTCAACTGTCGAGATGCGTAGGCAATCACCCTACCGTCTTGCATCAACACCGTGCCAAGGCTAACTTATGATGAATCACAGTACACAGTATAAGACCTCGAGCTCGTAGGCAACACCAACACGGGACTGTAGTCAAAGCAGTCTTGAGCTTTTAAAATCTCGCCTCACACTCCTCAGGCCATCTGAAAGGAGCACCCTTCTGGGTTAATCTGGTCATAGGTGTAGCAATAGATGAGAAACCCTCTACGAAATGACGATAATACCCAGCCAAACTAAGGAAACTCAGGATTTCAGTAGCTGTAGACGGTCTGGGCCAATTCTACACTACTTCAATCTTCTTCGGATCTACCTTTATCCCCTCACTTGACACCATATGACCTAAAAATGCCACTAAATCAAGCCAGAATTCACACTTTGAGAATTTTGCATACAACTTCTTCTTTCTCAAGGTCTGGAGCACGATCCTCAAGTGTTTCTCATGATCTTCCCGGCTGCGGAAGTATATCAAGATGTCGTCAATAAACACAATGACGAATGGATCAAGATAAGGCTAAAGGACAATGTTCACTAGGTGCATAAATGATACTGTGGTGTTGGTCAGCCCAAATGACATCACAAGGAACTCATAGTGACCATACCGAGTCCTGAAGGTAGACTTCAGAATATCCGGATCCCGAATCTACAACTGATGATAACCTGACCGCAAATCAATCTTTGAGAATGCTCTGGCACCATGTATGTCACGACCCAACCTGATAGGCCATGAAGAGTGCCCGAGCCTACGTGTTGAACACCCCTAAGCATACGTCTAAGATAAAACATGAAATAAGTGTAGGTCATGCATAACGTCTGGCAGTAAACTACTGAATCATGTGAATAACATATGTGAGAAAATGTGCCTATGCCCCACAGATATATATATACGAAATACGGTAGGGCGAGCCGACAAGGCCACATACTATCCAACTATACATGACTGTCTACAGACCTCTAATAGAGTGTACAACTGTATAAAGGACGTTACTGGGCCCCATCATACCCATATATGTCTACAAACATATTGTACCAAAACCCAAAAACAGCTTTGGATCAAATGGAGCACACCAATTCTCGCTAAGCAAGGATCCTAAGAAGGGGGGTCTTCAGCCTGTCTACCAGCACCTACGGGCATGAAACGCAGGCCCCAAGCAATTGGGGCGTCAGTACGAATAATGTACCGAGTATGTAAGGCATGGATAGTAATATGTAAAAGACATTAAAAAACATGAAGTAAAGGACACAACCTGTGAGTCTGAATCACTTTGTGAATCATGAAACATTTAAAATGTCATGCACATGCATGTAAATGTCATATCATGCATAGGTATATGCATACATAACATCATCAAGCCTCTGAGGGCACCCCATCATATCATCTCGGCCTCTGTGGGCGAAATCATCAACGTATACCAACTGATCAGGTGGTGGTGCGTATATAACGCCGTAACCTTTTCCCATATCCCATATACATATAATATACGTGTATATAACGCCATCAGGTCATGGGTCAATGTACATATATAAATGAATGCAATGCATAATAAAGTAAGTCAATAAGATCTCTCAGAATGTCATAAAATCAATATGTATTTGGATAAACTTTATCAACTTACGCATTTTGTGAGACCCATGAACAGAAGATATAATATTAAGACACATGGGGAATCAACAACATAGGCACCCCTAGTGTTTCTATGAATAGAGGCATTTATGTAAGTTGTGCGTTTGCTCATTTTGTTTGTATCGTATGGATCATTCCAAAAGGAAAGAAGGGATAGCTTTAACATACCTCAAATCTGTCTTTGGATGACTTAGCTTTGCTGCTATTAATGGAAAGAGATTGCTACTACTATGTTGGAAAGTAAACAGTGTTGTTACTATATCTCAAATCACAAAATATTGAGCTGATGTGAAGAAGATCAAATTAGAAGGTGTTGCCTCCATAACTCACGTTTCCACTACCTAATACAATGTATTGCATATGTCCTTAAGCTCTCCATCTCCTAAAGTGAGATAAGCTACATATGTATATATCACTCCCTCCTTCTTACACGTGGGATCCTCCCCCTTCCACTCTTTCTTTAATTGATGACACGTGGTCATCTAATAAAATATAACCATAACATATATAAGATGATAACCCCCCTTACATGCACCCACATGATTATTTTTCAATTAATTTATCTAATTCATTTAATAAACAACTCATCACATTTCTATTATTAAAAATAATCATAAGTTCTTTATAAATTTAAACTATACTAATATATCATAAACATTATGACATCTAGAAAATATATGTTATCAAATTATAATTTTTCCATCCATATATCAAGAGTATAAATTTTTGTACTATAAGTTCTCAAAATGGTAAAATGCTAACTTTTTTTCTTATTAGAAAATAAATTCTACCATTATAATAAAGAAAATCTCATTTATAAACTTCCTCATATCATGTGTATAATTTAAAGCCTATCCAAAAAGTAGTAATATTAATAACTATATAAAATAATATTTACCAAACTTTTAGAATAGTTGATGCACTTAAAAGAAAATATCATATCAAGGTAATATATATAACGGTTTCGAAATTCGTCAAACTTAAGGGGTCCTATATCTATGACCTCATGTACGACTTTAATCTCTTCCAACTCACATGGTTTTACTACGACGCATCCAAACACTAAGGTACGAGGTGTTGTATTATATTGGCGAAATTTATTCTCTTGATTTGTTTAACTTCTAAACCTTCCATCATGTGCTATACATGTTTTAAACACTCATACTTGAGAATTTTCTTGCTCTCCGAGCTTACCTCAACTAACTTATGATGAACTGAACATATAAAATTACGGGATGTAACATCCTTTCCCCCTTAGAAATTTTCTTCCTCGAATGTTTAAATTCCCAGTCTATTAAACTTTTGGCAGATTCTCCTTTGCAACAGTACTACTACCAACCTTTCTTGTAGCAAACCCAATAGGGCCACAATCATCAATACGACAATGGCCTCACATGACCAATGATAGTAACTAACACAAGAATCTATACACGCACCTAGAGGCTGTAATGTCTCAGTCTGATCCTCCTCTGGAAGAGGAAACAAGTGAGGATACCTAGACTTCATGTCTTCTTTAGCTTCCCGAGTCATCTCTTACACATTATTGTTTCTCCAAAGTACTTTAACTGAAGCTACGTCTTTAGTCCTCAATCTCCAAACCTACCTATCTAGTATAGCAATGGGAGCTTCCTCATATGGTAGCTGCTCTGTGACTTGAACATCGTCAACTAACACGACTCTGGAAGGATCTCCGATACACTTACGGAGCGTAGACACATGAAAGACTGGATGTACAGACTCCAAGTCAGAAGGCAATTCTAACTCATATGCTACCTGACCTACCTTGAGTATGATCTTATATAGTCTAATGTACCGAGAGCTAAGTTTTCCTTTCTTACCGAACCTCATAAAGCCTTTCATCGGTGATACCTTTAGGAATACCTAGTCGTCAACCTGAAACTCCAAGTCTCGTCATCGATTATCCGCATAAGACTTGTGACGACTCTAAGCTACTAATAGGCTTTCCTGTATAAGCTTAATCTTCTCGATTGCCTGCTATACCAACACTGGTCCTACTAACTTAGTTTCCCCAACATCGAACCATCGGATAGGTGACCTACATCTCCGTCCGTAAAGAGCTTCGTATGGAGCCATCTGAATGTCAGAATGATAGCTATTATTATACGCGAACTAAATAGGTGGCAGATGATCATCCCAGCTACCCCCGAAGTCTATCACACAAGCCCGTAACATATCCTCAAGTGTCTGAATAGTATGCTCAGCCTGACCGTCTGTCTGGGGATGAAATGCTGTACTAAGACTTACCTGAGTCCCCAATCCTTTTTGGAAGGACCTCCAGAAATTAGTTATAAACTGAGCACCTCTATCCTAGATAATAGATACAGGGACACTATGAAGTCATACTATTTCCTTAATGTAAAGCCTTGCATAATCCTCTGCTGAAGACGTAGTCTTGACAGACAGAAAATGGGTTGATTTTTTTAAGTCTATCAACAATCACCCATATAGAATCGAACTTATGCTGGGTACGAGGTAAGCCTATGATGAAATCCATATTAATTATTTCCCGCTTCCAAGTCGGAATCTCTATAGCGTGCAATAATCCACCGGGTTTTTGATGCTCAATCTTAAGCTGTTGACAGTTAGGGAATTGAGCAAAAAACTCTGCTATATCCTTTTTCATTTCATCCCACCAATATATTTCCCCTGATATCATGATACATCTTTGTTGCTCCTGGATGGATAGAATAACGAGAATAGTGAGTCTCACCCATAACCCGCCGGCATAGCCCTGCAACATTAGGGACACATAATCGTCCTCGATATCTAAGGACCCCATCTCCCATAATCTTGAATGGTGTCTTCCCATTTCGAGGGGCTGTATATCTATAATGAGCTAACACATGATCCTCATACTGGCGTTCCTTCACTTCAGTTACTAAAGAGGATGCTGTCGTGTCCTGAATAGTAACTCCGGTATCACCTGAGTCCAGTAATTGAACTCCAAGACAAGCTAGATGATGAATCTCATTGGCTATCCCACTCTTCTCTAGCGGTAAATATGACAGGCTACCCATAGATATATGACTAAGGGCGTCAGTTACTACATTCGCCTTCCCAGGATGGTATAAAATATCAATGTCATAGTCTTTTAGTAGCTCCAACCATCTCCTCTGACGTAAATTCAATTCCTTTTGCTTGAAGATATACTGAAGGCTCTTATGATCCATATAGACATCAACATGAATACCATACAAATAGTGCCTCCATATCTTTAGTGCATGAATCACTGTGGCTAACTCTAAATCATGGGTCGGGTAATGCTTCTCGTGCTTTCTTAGTTGTTTAGAAGCATAAGCGACAAGTTTACCATGCTGCATAAATACACAACCCAATACAATGTCCAAAGTGTCACAATAGATAGCATAACCATCGGTTTCCTTTGGGACTGTCAGAACCGGTGCTGAAGTCAATCTGTCCTTTAATGCCTGGAAACTTCGCTCACAAGCATTAGCCCACTAAAACTTATCTGCCTTTTGAGTCAACTTTGTCAATGGTTCTGAAAGAGAAGAAAAGCCCTCTACAAATCTCCTGTAATAACCTGCCAAACCCAGGAAGCTACGAAGCTCTGTCGGTGTCGTGGTTCTAGGCCAAGTCTTCACTGCCTCAATCTTTTGTGTATCAACCCAGATACCCTCACCTGAAATAATATGCCCAAGGAAAGCTACAGAATTCTACCAGAATTCACATTTAGAGAGTTTTGCGTACAACTTCCCTTTTTGTAGAACTTTGAGCACTGTACGCAAATGATCTGCATGCTCAGCCTCTAAACGAGAATAAACCAGTATATCATCTATAAATACAATCACGAACAGATCTAGAAAGGGTCTGAACACACGGTTCATCAAGTCCATGAATACTGCTGGGGTAATAGTCAAACCGAATGGCATAACACGAAACTCAAAGTGCCAGTATCTGGTCCTAAATGCTGTCTTCGGAATATCTTTCTCCTTAACTCTTACCTGATGGTACCCAGACCTCAAGTCTATCTTCGAGAAACACTTGGCACCCTACAACTGATCGAATAAATCATCAATCCTCGGGAGTGGGTACTTATTCTTGATTGTCACCTTATTCAACTGCCTGTAATCAATACACATCCGCAAGAAACCATCTTTCTTCCTTACAAATAATACAGGTGCTCCCCACGGTGATGTACTAGATCTGATAAAGCCTTTTTCAAGCAAATCCCTCAGTTGTTCTTTCAACTCTCTCAGCTTTGCAAGTGCCATTTTGTAAGGAGGAATAGACATCGGCTGAGTATTTGGTAATATGTCAATAGCAAACTCAATATCCCGCTCTGGCGGAAGGCCTGAAAGCTCATCGAGAAAAACATCGAGATACTCATTAACCACAGGGATAGACGGAAGGGTTGGTGAATCTACATTCATATCCTGTACTCGAACTAAGTGATAAATTTAGCCCTTTCTGATCATCTTCCTTGCCTTGAGATAGGAAATAAACCTACCTCTTGGCGATGCAATATTACCTATCCACTCCAGAGCTGGCTCCGTGGAAACTGGAACAGAACCATCTTTGATCTACAATCAACGTTAGTATAATAAGAAGCCAACCAATCCATACCCATTATAACATTGAATTCTAACATATCTAACTCAATCAAGTCGGCTACTGTAGAACGACTATGAACTACTACTATACAGTCTCTATATACCCGTCTAGCAATCACTGGATCCCCAACAGGTGTAGACACCGCAAAAAGTTTAATCAACTCAGGTTCTATCCCAAACTTACTAGCAACCAACGGAGTGACATATGATAAGGTGGAACCTGGATCAATCAATGTATATACATCATATGAGGAGACTGATAATATACCTGTAACAACATCAGGTGACGACTCCTGATCCTGTCAACCCGCTAATGCATAAATGCGGTTCTGAGGACCGCTCGAGCTAGATGCTCCACTTATACTTCTACCACGGCCGGTTGGTGCCTTGTGAACCTTGCCCATAGGGGTGTACTGATGATGACGAACTAGCTACATATCCCGCTGGCTGAACTATGCCTGCACCACCTCTCGTTGGACAATCTCTCATAACGTGGGCTGGATAACCACAAGTATAACAAACACCCAACCCCATAAGGCACTTCCCGACATGCTGCTTATCACACTGAGCACATCGTGGAAAGTGCGGCCTCATTTGAATTGACTCACCCCTATACTGAGAACTAGAGGCCCTGAAATTCTAACTTGGCCCTGAATATGTGGAACGGTCAAATCTCCCACCGGCAAACTGAGGGGGTGCACTAGCCGACGGCTAGGATGGATACCTCGGGTACTGCTGTCTCTGACCACCTCGAAACTCACCAGAAGGGCCTGAAGATCTCTCTTTCTCTCTCTTAATCTGGCCCCTATCATGCTCACGATCGGCCCTCTGCTTCTTCTTACGCTCCTCTACAACCTGAGCGTATTCCTGAATACGATAAATATCCATACCGGGCTAAAGTGAGGCCGACAAACAATCATTAAGCAAGTGCGGCTCCTACCCCATCAAGAACCGGTGAAACCGATCGTCCATCTTAGCTACAATAGTGGGAGTATACCTAGCAAAAGAATCAAACTAAAGGTTGTACTCTCGAACACTCATATTACCCTACCGAAGGGTCAAGAACATATCAACTCCGGCCCGTCTAAGCTCTGGTGGCAAATAATGACGAAGCAAAGCCTCTGTAAACTCCTGCCATACTGATGGAGGGGCATCCTCACCTCTGGATAACTCCCAAGATTCTTACCAATTAACTACAACATCCCGAAGTCCATAGGAATCTAGCTCAACTGACTCAGTCTCAGTGGTCTTTATTACCCTCAAAGTCCTCTACATCTTATCAAATAAATACCTGAGGGTCCTCGTTTGGATCTGCTCCAATGAATACTGGAGGGTCCAAATTAATCAAATCCAACCCTCACACTGATGGCCATATTTGTATGACCAATACCTACCTCTTGGCGTCGAGCCTGTACGTCTACTAATCGAGTCAATAGCTGAATAACATCTCTCATCTCCTGACCTGGTGCATCTGGCTGAGGAGTTGGGCGTACAAGGACAGGCACTGGAGCTAGTGTCCCTCGGAGCTCCTCTAGAGAGGGCGGGGTATGTGAAGTCTGAGATGGAATCTCACTTTGAGACTCTCCCTGAGCCCTGGTAACTCGTGACGCTCGACTATATGCTGTAGCTTTCTTAGGCATCGCTAAAAACATAACATATCATTAGGAAAACAAATCTTTATATCGCACGATCTAAGATAAGAAGGGAGGATAACATCCTATATGTCCTTTAGCCTCTTGTTTATAAATGTGGTGCACAACACACTAATAAACAAGACTCTACTAGACACGTTATGTAGACAACCCTAGGATAGAATGGCTCTGATACCACTTTTGTCACGACCCAAGCCGATGTGCCATGATGAGTGCCCGAGCCTACCTGTCGAAAACCCCTAAGCATACGTCTAAGATAAAACATGAAATAAGTGTAGGTCATGCATAACGTCTGGCAGTAAACTATGAATCATGTGAATAACATACGCGAGAAAATGTGCCATAGACAACTATATATCTAAAACTAGAAGCCGACAAGGCCACATACTATCCAACTATACATGACTATCTACATACCTCTAATAGAGTGTACAACTATATAAAGGATGGGACTGGGCCCCGTCATACCCATATATGTCTACAAACATATCGTACCAAAACCCAAAAGCAGCTACGGATCAAATGGAGCACACCAACTCTCGCTGAGCAAGGATCCTAAGAAGGGGGACTGTCAGCCTGTCTACCTACACCAGTGGGCATGAAACACATGCCCCAAGAAATAGGGGCATCAGTACGAATAATGTACCGAGTATGTAAGGCATGGAAAGTAGTATGTAAAAGACGTAAAAGAAACATGAAGTAAAGGACTCAACTTGTGAGTCTGAATAGCTTTGTTAATCATGAAACATTTAAAATGTCACGCACATGTGTATAAATGTCATATCATGCATAGGTATATGCATACATAACATCATCAGGCCTTTGAGGGCACCCCATCATATCATCTCGGCCTCTATGGGTGAAATCATCAACGTATACCAACTGGTCAGGTGGTGGTGCGTATATAACGCCGTAACCTTTTTCCATACCCCATATACATATAATATACGTGTATATAACGCCATCTGGTCATGGGTTAATATACATGTATAAATGAATGCAATGCATAATGAAGTAAGTCAGTAAGATCTCTCTGAATGTCATAAGATCAATATGCCTTCGGATAAACTTTATCAACTTACGCATTTTGTGAGACCAATGAACAGAAGATATAATAATTAGACACATGGGGAATCAAAAACATAGGCACCCCTAGTGCTTCTATGAATAGATGCATTTATGAAAGTTACGTGTTTGCTCGTTTCGTTTGTATCGTATGGATCATGCCAAAAGGAAAGAAGGGATAGCTTTAACATACCTCAAATCCGTATTTGAATGAATTAGCATTGCTGCTATTAATGGAGAGAGAATGCTACTGCTATGTTGGAAAGGAAACAGTGTTGTTACTATATCTCAAATCACAAAATATTGAGCTGAAGTGAAGAAGATCAAATTAGAAGGTGTTGCCTTTATAACTCACGTTTCCACTACCTAATACAAGGTATTGCATATTTATTCCTTTAGCCATCCATCTCTTAAAGTGAGATAAGCTACATATGTATATATCACTCCCTCCTTCTTACACGTGGGATCCTCCCCCTTCCACTCTTTCCTTAATTGATGACACATGGTCATCTAATAAAATATAACCATAACATATATAAGATGATAACCCCCCTTCCCCCCCCCCACATGCACCCACATGGTTATTTTCCAATTAATTTATTTATTCATTTAGTAAACAACTCATCACATTTCTATTATTAAAAAAAATCATATGTGCTTTATAAATTCAAACTATACTAATATATCATAAACATTATGACATCTAGAAAATATATGTTATCAAATTATAATTTTTCCATCCATATATCAAGAGTACAAATTTTTGTACTATAAGTTCTCAAAATGGTAAAAAGATAACTTTTTTTTCTTATTAGAAGATACATTCTACCATTATATTAAAGAAAATCTCATTTATAAACTTCCTCATATCATGTGTATAATTTAAAGCCTATCCAAAATGTAGTAATATTAATAACTATACAAAATCATATTTACCAAACTTTTAGAATAAATGATGCACTTATAAGAAAATTGTCATGCCCCAACCTCGGGAAGCACGACCGGCGCTCAATCGAGTGAACTCGATCGAGAAAGCCTGTTAGATACTTTCTATCCAACTCACCCATGATCAAGAAAAAGACATGATTCCATTAATTAGATAGTAGGGAGTTCATACATACAATACTAAATCGTTTCATTAGTTACTTCACTTTTAAGTCTCAAAATACACACATTCTTATAGTTTGAGTGGAACAAGCGATCAAACACAACATAACTTGTTTAACGTTCCAACACCCAATATATAATCCACAGAGTGTCTACAGATCCTCTAAAAGATGCAAAAGAGTCTATGATAGTGCCGGCGACAAGGCCCCGGCTATACCTTGAGACGTGATAATAATATGAACAAAAGATACAATACGTGACCCCGGGATGAAGTGGGGCTCACCAAGTCTGCTGGGAAGAGGAGGTGCCACTATCGCTGATCAACACTGCCTTCTATGTAACCATCTGCATCCATTTAAAGATGTAGTGCCCCCGGCAAAAGGGACGTTAGTACCGTCGAATAGCACTAGTATATAATGCTAAACACCATCTCAATAGAATGAATAATAATACAAGGGGGAATAATCAAGAATTCAATAAGAGCTTCAAATAATATTAAACATCAAGTTAAGGATCACATAAGTTTTCAAGTCAATTTCCCTTTTATTAGGTTGGGTGATCTTTAGAGCCGATATACCATAATTCACAATACCACCGTATTCTTATACGGAGTTCGATCACGACCCGATCGGCTAGGTTGTCTCATTTGAGACATCAACCATAACCACAATTTCAATTATCATTTCCAGCACAGTCACCACCATGTGTGCGGCATGGCGTCCGATCACGGCCCGATCGGCTAGGCCGTCTCACCCAAGACATTACCTTTTTCGGTCAATCATCTCACATCATACTTCTTTCATATCCTTGCGATTTATTGGCACTAGTGGCCACAATTGTAAAGTCATTCTTGGGACTTGGCCGTATTTCATAATTCCAGTTCCCTTTTTCCATATTCAAGCATCATTATCATTATCAACAACAATAAGGCTTTCCATTCAAGACATTAAATTCACATACGAGCAATTTGGGAATCTTAGGCACATAGAGACTTTTCATACAAGTTGGCATAACAACCTTTATTTCGATTTTGACTTGAAGTCTTAACATTTCTAGCACATATTCCACATCTTGAACACAGCCTCAAATGGCAAGATGACATAATAAAGCATTTAATATTGAACATGCACCCTTCAACAAAAACACATTAGGAATAGCCAATTCTATAATGATCAATTTGGGACTTACACCAATTACATGAACATTGTGGGATTCGATTCTAAGAAGAAGGGGGTGTAGCCAACATACCTCAATTGAGCTTCCTTTAAACTCTAAACGTTCAGGAATTCTTAGCAACTTCGATCTATTTTAAAAATATAACAAGTTGAACTAAAATTAGGAGGATGGTCATGATTCTAGCTCATTTGAGCATATTATCAAGCACTAGGTGTGCATTAAGGTTTCAAGGTCTTTTTATGGAGGATTCCATCATCCCCCAACCCACTCTTTACCATTATTAGCTCAAAACCTTCCCACATTCTTTGATAACACATGCATGCAAGATAACAACCCCCACACCCAATAGTTGTCTTTCAATTATCCCATTTTTGTAAATTTTCGAAATTGAGAGCTAGGACATAGATTCTTACCTTTAGGATGAAGACTTCCTTTTTTAATCCTCAATGATTGAGCAAGAATTGATGGATAATAGGTTGAAGGTTACTCCCCCACTCTAATAACTCTCTCTCACTCTAACAATATCAGAAATGTGCTCCAAATGGGCTATGGAATATGTTTTAACGAAGAACGGTCGGGTTTAAAAATCCCAAAATGAAGCCCCGGGACAGGATATGCGGTCGCATATGCGACCGCAAAATGGATATGCGGTCCGCATATCGGCCACACAAATTGGGTGCTAAAACTGGAAAGAAACTGACTGGGTGTGCGGTCACTATGCGGCCCGCAGACCTGTTCTGCGGTCGCATAATGCACCGCAGAACCTCCCTCCACAAAACTCCAAGGCTGATTGTGCGACAAGAGTGCGACCCGCGAAATGGTTATGTGGTCGCATAATGGGCCGCGAAAAATGACATCAAAATGACCCAGAAAAACTGTCTCACTCTGCGACCATTCTGCGGCCCGCAGAGTGATTATGCGGCCATATAATGGGCCACAAAAACGCCTATATCTGCCAAATATTTCCCTTCAACTCCCAACTCCCCAGCGCCTATATCTACGCCTGCCTCGACATAGTAATATTAATAACTATATAAAATCATATTTACCAAACTTTTAGAATAATTGATGCACTTAAAAGAAAATACCATATCAAGGCAATATATAACGGTTTCGAAATTCATCAAACTTACGGGGTCCTATATCTATGACCTCATGTATGATCTTAATCTCTTCCAACTCACATGGTTTTACTACGACGCATCCAAACACCAAGGTACGAAGTGTTACATTATATTGACGAAACTTATCCTATTGATTTGTTTAACTTCTAAACCTTCCATCATGTGCTATACATGTTTTAAACACTTATATACTTGAGAATTTTCTTGCTCTCCGAGCTCACCTCGACTAACCTATGATGAATTGAACATATAAAATTACGGGATGTAACAATGTAGCTGATCAAATAAGTCATCAATGCGTGGCAATGGATGCCTGTTCTTCACTGTAACCTTGTTCAACTGCCGATAATCAATACACATGCACATAAAACCATCCTTCTTCTTCACAAATAAGATCGGAGCACCCCAAGGCGACACACCAGGTCGAATGAAACCCTTATCAAGAAACTCTTGCAACTGCTCCTTTAACTCCTTCAGCTCTGCTGGGGCCATACAATATGGTGGAATAGAAATGGGTTGAGTGCCTAGCAACAAGTCATTACCAAAATCGATATCCCTATCGGGCGCGGCATGCTCGGAAGTTCCGCTTGAAATACATCTAAAAAGTCTCTCACTATCGGAATTGACTCAACGGTAGGAGTATCAACACTGACATCTCTCACAAAGGCTACATAAGAATCACACCCCTTCTCAATCATCCGCTGAGACTTTAGAAATGATACAACCCTGCTAGGAACATAATCCAACGCACCCCTCCACTCTAACCGTGGTAAAGCTGGCATAGCCAGCATCACAGTCTTTGTGTGACAATCTAGAATAACGTGATAGGGCGATAACCAGACCATGCCCAAGATAAGATCAAAGTCTACCATACTAAGTAACAATAGGTCAACTATGGTCTCAAAACCACTAATAACAACTAAACACGACCGATACACACGGTCACAACCATAGAATCTCCCACAGGCGTGGACACATAAACATGAGAACTCAAAGAATCATGAGATATATCCAAATACGGAGAAAAGTAAGATGACACATATGAATAAGTGGATCTCGGATAAAATAAAATGAATGCATCTCTATGGCAAATCAGAACCATACATGTAATGACTGAGTTTGAAGCAACTGCCTCCATCCTAATTGGGAAAGCATAGAATCTGGCCTGGCCTCCCCCTCTAGGGCGACCTCTACCCGCCCGTCCCCCACCCCTAGCTGGTTGTGCGGGTAGAGCGGGAACTGTGGCAGAAATTATGGCCTTAGAAGATTGTGGACCTGACTGAATTCGTGGAGCCTGAGTAGTTTGGGGAGGTGCACCCCTCCTAAGTCTGGGGTAGTCTATAGCCATGTGACGGGTATCACCATACTCAAAGCAAGCTCTCAGTGGGCATGGCTTCTAGGACAGGCTCGGGCCTGGTCGGCTGGACTGATAGCTGAAGTCACCTCGTGCCGGAGGTGCACTAGAAAGTGGATGAGCAAAACATGCAACCTGGGACCTCGGAACAACCGGAGCACCACTAGAAGCTAGAAGTACTGAGTGAACTGGATGGATCACATAGCCTCTACCATGACGGGTTATAGCTGCAGCATGACCACCACTAAATCCTCCCATACCACGGCCTTCTTGGCCTCCCTGTCCTCCCTCTCATGGCCCCGTGTGGGGTATCTGTCTCCAACTCTCGAGCCATGCTGAACCTAATACCATAGTAGAGCCCCTTGATAAATCGACCCTCTGACTGTCGAAACCAAGGAAGGTGCATGTCTAGACAAATCACTGAATCAGACAGCATACTCTGACACATTCATAATACCTTGGCGCAACTACTCAAACTCCATGCGCCATGCATCCCTAAGGGATTGAGGAACAAACTCCCTCAAGATTAACTCTAAAAACTGAGTCCATCTAAGTGAATCTGCATCGGCTATGCTACCCCCCTCATATACTCTCCACCACTGATATGCTGCTCCTAACAGCTGGAATGTAGTAAAAGCAACCCCGCTCATCTCCACAATACCCATGGTGCGGAGAATATGGTGGCACTCCGCAAGAAAACTATGTGCATCCTCTAAAGCCAAACCACTAAAAGTAGGAGGGTGATACTTCTTAAACCTCTCAAAACTAAGCTGTTCCTCCTCAGATGTTGTTGCCCTAACCACAGGCTGAACCGGAGTAACAGGCTATACCGGTATAACCTCTAAGACCTGATCAACTTGGACCCGTTGCTCTAGGGAACAGGCCGTGGGAGTCTGAGCTCCTCCGCCAGCTTGAGATGTGGCTGGTGCAAGTGGGATCAACCCCACCTGAGCTAAGGTGCCGAACATGCTCAAGAACTATGCTAGGGTCTCCTAAAGTGCTGGGGTGGCAACAGGCGCCTTGGGTCCCTGTCCCCCAACTGGAACTACTAGTGGCTCATATGTCGCAGCTCGAGCAAGTGCTCTAGCTAAACCACGTGCCCCTCCTTGGTACGGGCTTGTTGGGTTGAATAGTGCGTTGGGGAGTTGAAGAAAACTTTTGGCAGAGTAGGGCATTTCTGTGTCCACTGCCGCAAAGTGAAGCAGAGAAATGGCCCATTTTTGGAGGTAGTTTTGCGGTCCATTATGCGGCCGCATAACCATTTCGCGAGACGCAGAATCCATCGCAGATCCAACATGAATATTTTCGGAGGGGAGTTTTGCAGATCGCAGACCTGCCACAGACCCAACTCGAACAACCTAGTTTTGGGACCCTTTTCTGCGGTCCCCTTTGTGGGCCGCATACCTATTTTGCAGACCGGGATTCATAGAGTTTAATTTTGGAAAATTTCACCCGATCCCATTTTTATAAAAACAACTTGTGGGTTATTTTGGCTAGTCCTAACTGATATTTAGAGAGAGGAGAGTGGTCTAGAGTGAGAGGGTAAGTTCCTAAGGTTATTGTTCATTAACTCTTTCTCAAAGTTGAAAATTCACAAGAAAAACTCACTAGGTCTTCATCCTAGAGGTAAGATTCTACTCCCTAGCTCTCAATTCTGGGATTTAATTGGAAATAGGTAATGAGAAAAGTAATTCTCGGGTATCGGAGTTGTTCATTATGCATGCATGTACCATCAAGGGTAGTGGAAAGATTGTTGAGCTCATTTGGGTAAACTTTGGGTAGTGGGATGAAGGGATCCACCATAGGAGGACCTTGAAACCTTAATGCACACCTAGTGTTTGATAAAATGCTCAAATGAGCTGGAACCATAAACTCCTTCCTAATTTGTGTTCAATTTTGCTATATTTCTACATACATTGAAGTGGCTAAGAATTCCGGAACATTGTAGTAATTTAAAAATCTAGAGGCGAGGTATGTTGTCTAAACTCCTCTTTTAGAATTGAACCCCACAATGTCCTTGTAAGTCTCCAGTTGCTCATTATAAATTTATTATTCCGAATAAGCCTTGTGTCAAAAGATATATGTGTTCAATATGTATTTCAAATGTTCTTTGTTGCATTGTGTTACCATTTGAGAATGTGTTCAAAGTATGGGTTGCATATCTAAATGTTATAACTTCAAGTGGTGATCCAAATGAAAGCTATTATGCCAAATTATGTAAGGAATCTCAATGTGGACTTAAAGTCTTGAATAGAAATGCTCTGTTGTTGATGATCCATGATAATGTTTGAAAGTGAAAGAGATGAACATGAAATATGAAATACGGCCAACGTGCCAAGAGTGACATTGTGTTATGGCCATTGGTGACAATGAAATGAATAATATATAAAAGATAATGAAATGAGCTGTCAATCCTTTAAATAAATAAACATCCTGGGAGTATCGTTAGTCACCGAGGAAGGGTAGGTTGAAATAACCTAATCCCGAAACTACACATGCCGGTGTAGGATTGAATTGTGATTTTACCCCTTTATTGGGATGAGATTGATGTGATGATAATATTCCCCTTTATTGAGAAGAAATGATTGTTAGAAAAGGGTGATGTAGATCCACACGGCATTGTGGTGAGACGGCCTAGCCAGTCGGATCGTGATCAGATGCCATGCCGCATACATGGTTGTGATTGTGCTTGAGATTATGATTGAAACAATGATTGAGATTGAGATAATGATTGTGATTGTTGTTGATGTATTTGGATGAGACGGCCTAGCCGATCGGGCCATGATCGGACTCCGTGCTAAAATCACGGTGGTATATCGGTGCTAAGATCTCCCAACCTAAAATATGGAAATTTACTTGAAAACGTGTCTTGGTCCTAACTTGATGTTTTTGTATTGTTTGAGGCTCCCACTGATTTTATGATTGTCCTTCCTTGTGTTATCATTCATTCTATTGAGAGGGTATTTAGTCATTCATACTATTACTATTCCATATGTACTAACGTCCCTTTTTTCGGGGGCGCTGCAACTTTAATGGATGTAGGTGGTTCCACAACAGG
The DNA here is from genome assembly GCF_000715075.1 of Nicotiana tabacum. Lineage (NCBI taxonomy): Eukaryota > Viridiplantae > Streptophyta > Magnoliopsida > Solanales > Solanaceae > Nicotiana > Nicotiana tabacum. Next base: position 73,260,602 of record NC_134091.1, on the reverse strand, counting down.
TGGCTTTGATCATTGATAGCGGTACACCCTCTTCCTAGCTGACTTGATGATCCCCACTTCATATCGGGGTCGTATATCATTTGTTCCTTGTGTATTATGTTTTGAGGTATAGCCGGAGCCTTGTTGCCGACACTATCATCGAACTCTTTTGTATCTATTAGAGGCTCCATTGACATAGTGTGGGTGGTATGTTGGTATTGGGGAAGTCAAACTAGAAATGTTGTATTTGTATCACACGTTCCACTTCAAACAATGAAAGTGTATGTATTTTGAACTTTATAAATGATGTAACTAATGATAAGGAATCGGTGTTGTTCATATGATCCTCCCCATTGTCTAATTAATGAAATGGATCTTTCCTTTATTCATGAGTGAGTTCGGGTAGAAGGTATTGTACAAGCTTATTCGGCCGGGTTATCTCGGTGGAGCACCGGTCGTGCTCCGCGAGGTCGGGGAGTGACACCCGGTCTCTCGCGGCTCTAGCAGGGGGCATGAGTATTTGATCGTAGGATCCAGTAGTACGTGTCCTCGGCATCTGTGAGAGAATAAAAAGTCAAAGATTTAGTTTTCAAAGTCAACCAATTCGCACGATAAGGAATCAAAGAAGTGAAGGTTTCCTAACAGTTCTGTAGCCTCTCGAAGATAAGTAGAGACATTTTCGTACCGATTCATAAGACTCTACTAAACCTGCTTATGACTCGTAACACCTATGAACCTAGAGCTCTGATACCAGCTTGTCACGACCCCAATTTCCCTCCGTAGGATGTCGTGATAGCACCTAGTCTCTATGACTAGGCAAGCCTAACACTTAACAATAAGTAACGGAAATAATCAACAAAATGATAAAACAACAATAGTACGTTCCCCAAGACCTGTGGAACTGAGTCATAAGCTCTACAGAGTCATACTGGAGTGTCTACTACATAATAGTATGAATGAAAAATACAATAGTAGTAAAAGTAAAGGAAGGTGACTTCGAGGCCCGCGGATGCCGAGCAAGCATACCTTGAAGTCTCCGTAAAGCAGTTAACTGATGATCACTAATGACCGGCACGAGCAGACGTACCTGGATCTGCACAAAAAGATGTGCAGAAGCATAGTATGAGTACACCACAATGGTACCCAGTAAGTATCAAGTCTAACCTCGGTAGAGTAGTGACGAGGCCAGTTAAGACGCCTACTAGGATATAAATAAATAGTATGAAAATGTAATAAGGATAAATAATTGAAAGTGGAGATATAACTGATGTGAAAAAGTTAACAACATATACTAATTCCAAAATTGTAAGCACGGAAATAACATAAGGAAATCAGTTAATGAGAACTACAATGTTCATATACAAACAATAACTGACAAAAACAAGGAAGAAAAAAACAACAAGAATCACAATGAGGTACCGCCTCTTGTACAATAAAAATCACCATGAGGTATCTCCTCATGTATATATATATCAAGAAACACAACCGAGGTACCGCCTTGTATTCACAATTCACAATCTTAATGATAATCTTTCCTTATACCGCTGCGTGAGCCTTATATTTGAAATAGGTTTTGAAAAATATTTTCTCGAAATAACTACACACATTTTAGCCCACCTTATGGCGTTGCGTGGCTTCACGTAGTTCCCCTACAAGCATCATGCATATAAGTCCCACATTATACCGCATGCATATTAGCCCAAGCCTTATACCGCCACATGCGCGTCAATATTACATCACAATCACAACTCGCACCACAAGTGCCCATATATCATAACTTGCCAACAGTTAACAATATCAATGTTTCCACAACAATAGCCAATGGCTCCACCACAACGGGTACAAGAATATCAATAACAACAATGAATGTAAAATGCTCAACAAGGAAGATGCTTCAACAATAACAATTTAGCCTCAATGTGATAACGGCTTTGACAACTTCAATACCAATAACTCAGCAGTGAGATAATGTATAACCACAATATTAAATAAGAATAACTCACAATGGAAGAGATAACGTATAACAATGACTTCAAATAATGAAAATTCAACAAGGAAAGGGATACCATGAACAATAACTTCAAGTAATGATATTCAATAATGAAGGAGATAACACGAACAATAACTTCAAATAATGATAATTAACAATGAAGAGATAGCATGTAACAATAAAAGAGGTAACAAGTTCAACTAAATTATGAGAGCAATTTATCAAGTAGGATGTAGAACAAGTGTTAAACAAGTCAAATAAGTCATGTAAGGATAGACAAACACAAATAAGGATAGATTGACTATGAGAATTTAGAACATGATATGGCATTTCAATTAAAGCATGAAAATAGTCTAATTAGCCTAAACCGGTCAAATACCACTTGCAACCCGTGTACACACTCGTCACCTTGTGTACACGGCTTTCACATAGCACACATGAATCAACCAATGCCAATCCTAAGGGGTAGTTCTCCTACACAAAGTTAGACAAGATACTTACCTCAATTAGGCCAATTCAACAGTCGAAAATAGCTTTTCCCATAAAATTTGCCTCCACACAGCTCAAGTCTAACCAAAATAGAGTTAATATCATCAAACAATGCTAGGGAAATCAATTACAATAAATAAAGCTAAGATTTTTATACTTTTCCCAAAAAGTCAACAAAAGTCAACCCGGAGCCCGCCTGATCAAAACCCGGGTCCAATGGTAGATTCCCACTACCTATGAGCCCATGAGTTCTTATATGTGACTAGTTTCGAACTCCGAGTCCAAATCGACTCTAAAAATTCAATTTCTTATTTTTTCAAAAACATAACAAAGTCATACAAATTTTCACTTTGATTCGCATATTTTTAATGTTAAAATCTAAGATATATTGATGGAATATGGTTATAAATAGATTAAATTCACTTACCCACAGTTTGTAGGTGAAAATCCTCTCTCAAAATTGCCTCCTACTGAGTCTAGGGTTCAAAATGAGAGAATGTGTTCAAAAATCTCGTCTCCCAGCCCTTTAACCAGCTACAGATGTCGCATTTGCGAACCCTCACAATTATGGACCAGGCCTCGCATTTGCGAACCCTAATAGCCTCAGGATTCTTCGCAATTGCGATTGAGGCTTCGCAATTGCAAACTGGAGGAAATCGCAAATGCGAACTTAGGCAGAATCTAGCTATCTTCGCAATTGCGTAGGGGAAGTTGCAATTCCGACTACTGAGCCCCACTATCACCTTTTCAATTGTGATGCTGGTGCTTGCAATTGCGATACCTGAGAACCAGCAGCACTAGTAGTCCAATTTCAGTCCAAAACCATTTCGAAACATGTTCGAAACTCATCCGAACCCTCGAGGCTCCAAACCAAGCCTCCACACAAGTCAAAGAATATCATACGAACTCGCTCGTGCGACCAATACACCAAAATAACATCTAAAACTACGAATCGAACACTAAAACGCATGAATTTTAAAGTAAACTTCAAGAATTTCTAAAGTTACAACTAAACGCCCGAATCCTATCAAATCAACTCCAAACGATACCAAATTTTTCAAACAAGTTCTAAATACCCTAAAGGACCTATTCCAAGTACCAAAATCGAATTCCGAGCTCGATAGCTAAAATTTAAACCTATGGTCAAACATTTCAACTTCAAATTGCCAAATTTCGGCAAATCAACATAAATCAACTTATGGACTTCCAAAATCAATTTCGGGTATACGCCAAGTTCGAAATCATTATACGAGGCTATGGGAGCCATAAAAACACAGTTCTGGGGGTCTTTTTCACAAAAGTCAAAGTTTGTTCAACATTTCTAATTTAAACTTCTAAGTCAAGAATCAAGGGTCCAAATCAACCCGAAAGCTTCCCGGAACGAAACTAACCAACCCCGCAAGTCATAAAATCATAAACACACATGTGTGAAGTATAAAAAGGGGTAACGAGGGGCAATTACACAAAGCGACCGATCGGGTCGTTACAGTGATGTACTTGATATTTCTAGTTACTCTCAGAAAAGCTTATGACTTGTACTTTCGATTTTGGGATTGTATGACCGATGCTGGTTCAGCTATGTTGTTTCAGTTATTAATTAATGTATTATAGTTAAGTTAGTTAAATTCCGTCAGTTCTCAACATGTATTAGGCTTACCTAGTCCCAGTGACTAGGTACCACCACGACTACCTAAGGTAGGGTTTTGGGATCGTGAAAGTTGGTATCAGAGCCTTAGGTTCATAGGTGCCACGAGTCATAAGCAAGTTTAGTAGAGTCTTTCTGATCGGTACGGAGACGTATGTACTTATCTTCGAGAGGCTGTAGAACTATTAGGAAAATCTACTTCTTTCATTCCTTATCGTGCAACATTGATTCAGCTTGAAACATATATCTTATATTCTTTTGCATCCACTCATGTATGATATTACGCACTCAGTATCAGCTATGCACTGATAGTTTGTGATGCTGCAGACGGGCTACGAGGGGGCCATGGATGCTCGATCATTGTCTCGGGGTGTTCTCTAGGCTTAGGACAGGGATGTGTTGAGAAATATTTCAGTTGTTCACGAGTGGGGTGCGGCGGGTTCTGGCATCTGGTTGGTAAGTACAAGCTTAGGAGGATTTAATTGATTGCCTAGTTGTTGTGATCATGGTAAGGTCATGGGAGAATGTTGATTTGAGGATAGTTGGTGGTACTAGAGACTATGTGTTTTGTATGGGACTTCTATTCAGTGAGAGGTACATATTGTCATTCAACGCATTAAAGGAAATGAAATTGATTGTCACGAGGATGGACATGCACTTAGTAGGTGATTTAAGGTGCCTTACAATGGGGGTTGTACAAGCTATGAAGGTTGGAATTGTGGATCATCAGATGTTATGTCCTGTGGCTTCATGCCAAGTGGGGGAGTCTACTATCAACGATCAGATTGCATGGTCATGTGATATATCAGTCTTGGTCTGAGGTATATATATGAGGTATCGAAGGGTTTCCCAGAATTTGTGTATGGTTAAGGACTGAGATTTACATGGAATAGTGTTGGGACTTGCGGTATTTCTGCATCATTAATAATTGTACATTTTAGTATTAGAAAGGTTAGAGAAATAACTTCAGATTCACAGAAGGTCTCTTTAGAGTGGGTATCTCGGTTGCAGCATTATGGGGTGCTTCAGAGGAAATACAATGGTTTATGAGCTTCTGGGCTACGTAGTTCGTGCTAGGATCTTCTGCATTGACCTTTGGTTTTGGGATCGTTGTGTACCGACAGGGAGAAGTGTTACCCAGAAGAAAAATTGAGGAGGATCCGAAGAAATGGGTCAGCTTGATAGTGTTGGGTCAGCATAACAATAAAGGTAATTGGTCCTTTTTCGGTGGTAATTCTTTACCCGTGTTTGTTGCAGTAGTCTTGGGTTGGATGTTTTGTGTGACTCAGTTGAGTTGGAGAAATTCAGTTCTGATGGCTTGGTTATGTGCGGATGGTTTTCGGAGAGTTCTCGATGGTGTCGACCACGGCTTGAGCTGACTGTCTACTACTGGCACAAGGAATATGTTGTGCATTATTGTCTGCTCCTGGATGGATATCAGAAGTTAAGAGGATGCTGGCACTATTGGATATCACATAAGAAGAGCACGTATTCTATGAGGCACCTTGTGTTTTGACTTGCGGATACTTGACAAGTGTTATGGTGATCTCCTAGTTTTGGGCTTCTGAGGTTCAAGTTTTGCTGCGTGGCATGGAAGATCTATGGTGTTTTCTGTAAGATAATATAGTGTGAGTGATGTACCAGCTATTTGAGTAGCAGGATTGATATCGGGTATGTAGATTTTGGTATTCATAAGGTTTTGGGGTTGGATGTCCTCATAGGTGGACTATTCCTTGATTGCGGATTGTGAAGATATGTTGAGAATAGGATAACAGATGGCATATGTTATGGATAGGTTGCTATGGACTTTTGGAAGCTTATTTATCTGTTTGGGAATGATTGGAATTGGTTTGGGGACTATTTGAAAGCCTAATGAGAATGTGTATTCTATATCAGATCAAGTTTGGTTAATTTTATGCAATTTCTATCATGGGTATATTACCAGGCATAATGGATGTTATTCATGCCCCATTCTATGCTATGTGCTTCTCTATTATTCTTTGATGGGTTGTGAGGTTATATAGTTATTCACACGCATGTTGTAATCCCGTTCAGGCCTTATGGCGATATGGGCGAGATGACCCTCGTGATGTTGATTTGCTTATTGCACCTTAGTTGTGCTTGATTTTCTCCGTATTATATTATTCCTATTCATCTTTTCACAGTTATATTTGTGCACTCAAGCATGCTTGATGTTAGCATACATGTGATTACTGATCCCGAGCATTTTAGATCGATGGGTATCCCTATGTGGACTGATATATTTGGGATCGGGTTGCACGCCACAACGGATGTTATGTGGGATACCCTTCCTTGTGTTTATTTCGTGTTTTATTTTCTCTCTGTCTAGGCACAAAGCTAAACAAGTCCAGATTAAGTCAAGTTTTTGCTCCTATTTTTTGATATTTTAGCCTAACTCATTGATTAAGAATTAAGAGACTTAGTGAATTTGAAAATGAAGCAAATTATTGATTGTGTCATAAAGACCCTTATATCCACGCCCCAATCGACTTTTGTTTTCATATCTGTTTTACTTGTTAGATAGTCCTCGTACCTTCCTTTCTTTCTATTGTGAGATACTTTCTTTTTGAGTTGTTGCTTGTTTGGTGACCTACCCTGTTGTGTGAGAATCTATGTGGTTTCAAGGGGAGTTATCAGTTAAGCTGCTTGTATTGGCTGAGATGAGGTTTCTAGACCTGAGATTCACACTATCGTATCAAGATGAGGAGTGTTTGGTAGAATGATACCCTATTTCGCTCAGAATTGGGCAATGAGCCTTGTCGAACGAGAGAGCTTCTTGAATTGTTGATTTCATAGGTGGTTATGAGTTTCTTCATGTTTCTTTTATCACTAGCAGTGTTGCGGAGGAATAAGGTTTTAAATGGAATGAAGTGTATTACCGGTACCGAGATTGTTATTGGGCAATTATGGTGGTTGGAAGTTATTGCTACGGACATGTGAGTTATATGGAATATCAGGTGATTATACCTTGGGTTGAGGTTGCGACTTGATCCAGCTTGTTTAGGTTTATACAGTGTATTGATGAGAGATTCGGGTCTTATGATGATTTTCAGACGTTGAGGATTGTGTTCTAAGGTTTATGGACTAAGGATGAGGTGAGATCTTCAGTTAAGTTGTGTTGTCATGCTTACATGGATTGGGGTGACGTAGGATGACCCCCGGGTGTATGTATGGTGAGCTCATGGAGTGATTTGATGGCTTTGGAACGACTCCTTCCACATATGAGGACGAACGTATGTTTAAGTGGGGGAGGATGTAACGGCCAGACCAATTGTTTTGAGTATTTGCATTCAGTTCGGCGGTTTGAGGTCACGAATAGCTTCACATGGTGTAATATGACTTGCGTGCATCGTTGGTTTCGATTTTCGAGTAGTTCGGAATTGATTTAGAAGGATGACTCTCACTTGAGAAGCTTGAAGTTGAAAGAGTTGACCAAGTTTGACTTTTGTGTATTTGACCTCGGATTAGAGTTTTGATTGTTCCGGTAGGTCCGGATAGTGATTTTGGAGTGGGCGTATTCCCGGATTTGCAATTGGATGTTTCTAGAAGGTTTCAGCACTAATTGGCAAAAATTGGCAATTAAAAGGTTTAGAATTTTCCTAAGTTTGACCATAGTTTTACTTTATGGCTACCAGGTTTGGATTTTGGTTTCAAGACTTGGAATGGGTCCGTTTTGCCATTTGGAACTTGTCTGCAAAATTTGGTGTAATTCAGAGTTGGTTTGATTCGATTCAAACACGTGGTTGTGTTTCTAGCAATTCGTGAAGTTCATGATGATTTTCATGTGTTTTGGTGTCCGATTCATAGTTCTAGATGTTATATTGGTATTTTGATCGCTCGAGCGAGTTTTTATGATGTTTAAGCACTTGTGTGGATGTTTGGTGTGGAGCCCCGAGGGCTCGGGTGGGTTTTGGACTCGTTTAAGAGTGTTTGGAAGAGTTTCAGTTTTACTGGTTTTGGTCCGGTGCTCCAGGTCTCGCAAATGAGAGATTTTGTTCGTATTTGTGAACCTCGCATTTTAGAGGAGGGTTATGCATTTGCGAGGTTGGGGTGGCACTGTTGAGTTTGCATTTGCGAAGAAGTTAATCGCATTTGCGATGGCACTTGGGCATGGTTTTTTTCCGCATTTGCGACCCTCTTGTCGCTTTTGCAACGTCAAATTAGTTGGTCAGTGGTCGCTTTTGCGATCAAGTTTCTGCAATTGCAGGGTTCGCAAGGTCGCAAATGCGAGATCTGCAGCTTGTTTATTGCTGAGTATTTCTTGACTTAGCTTCATTTTACCATATTTTGAACCCTAGATTCGGTAGGAGGTAATTTTGTGGAGAAATTTTCATACCAAACAATTGAGTAAGTGATTTTAATCAATTTTCAATAATATTTCATGATTATATACAAGATTTAACATCAAATTTATGAGAATCTAAGAGAAATTTTGGGGATTTTTGTCTATGTTGTAAAAAATGAGAATTTGAGATTTGAGAGTCTAATTAGACTTTGATTTGAAAACCAAACACATATATGAACTCGTGGGGCTATGAGTAGGCGAGACCTACCTTCCACTCGGGTTATGACATGGCAAGCCCGGGGTTGACTTTTGGGGAATTGTATAAAGATCATAGCTTTATTGATTGGAATTGGTTTCTCTTGCATTGTTTGATATTGTTAAGTCCTTTTCGGCTATATTTGAGCTAGGCGGAAGTGAATTTTAAAGGGAAAAGCTATTTTGAGTATTGATTTAGCCTAATTGAGGTAAGTATCTTGCCTAACTTTGTGTGGGGGAAACTACCCCTTAGGATTTGGGTTGATTGTACTATTTGAATTATGTGAAAGATGTGTACACGAGATTATATGTGGCATTTGACTGGCTTAGATTCTTAGGCTTCTTTCTTGCATTTAATGGAAGTGGTTAATACATATTCTATCTTTTATTGTTAAGTTTACTTCTTACCTGCTTTAACTGTTATTTGCAATTACTTGTTGAATTCATGCCTTATCCATTACATGCCTTAATTGTTAATTGATCCTTTGTAATTGTGTCTTTATTTATGAACCGTCATTACTTGCTTTTTGACTTTATGAGTCATCATACAACTATTTTATCTGCTTGTGACCTTCTTTGTTTAGTTCCTTTATTTCGTTTAATTTTGTGATATATCGTAGTTGGTTGTAGTTTGTTTGCTTAATTCTTATTGTTTTGGGATCGGATTGCATGCCGCAACGGTATTGAAATAATATAAAAATATATGATATTGAGCGATAAGGACGGATGATATGATATAGGTGGGATCGAGTTGCACGCTGCAACGGATTGATATGTTGTAATTGTTTGTGGTTGTAAAATTATTCCCGGTTGTGATTCTCATGGTACATTTTATGTTGGAACGGTTTATCGGATGAACGATTATTTTTGTTTATTAAATCATTTAACTTGTATTTTGATCGTATTTGGTTGACTGTCGGTATTCTAGTAATGGAACAATATTGACTTCTTGTGTGAGTCATGTATTCTACGTGATTTGTTGTGTTGATTTAACATACCAATTTGTGTCTACGTTATTTCATGGTAAATTGATTGTTAAGGTGAATTTATGTGTGTGGGGTCACTATCTCATATTCGGTTGAGTTGTTGTTAACTTAACGGTTCTAAATAAAAGAATTCTACAGGTTTTTTACTTATGTGACTTTCAAAAATAAAACTCGTTATCTCACTTGGTGCTTTACTATTTTAAATGGTTATCTCATTTTACTTTAATTGGGTTTTCAAATTATTATTTATCATCTTATATGATGTTTTCCTTACTTGAAAATTGTCATCACATTTTACTTTTAACAAATTATATATTTAACTCGTTAATTTAACGGGTGATTTACATTGTTTAAACACGAATATTTTTACTTATTTTATTGGTTTCTAACTAAACCTATCTGATACTCTATTTTGTATAACTTGTTCTTATTTTACTTTATTTGATTTATAAAATAAACTCATTATCTCATTTGACGCCTTACTTTATTTTAGATTATTATTATGGTTATCTGGCATTAAATATACATTTCTCGATCGCTTTAATTGATATTTGACATGGTTATAATGTACATGGTAGCACGTGGGCTTTGCCGTGCGAAGGTGATTATTATTGTGGGCACGAGGTGCCAGACGTGATGATTTGGAAATTGACTCATGATTTGTGGTTACGAGGTGTGGTGCCTCGGGATAATTCTTGTTGTAAGTCCATGCATTAGGAACGATTTGATTAATTGAGCTGCCATCTGTTCTCCTTATTTGAGTCATTCGTATCTCCTCGGTGTTCGGATTATGTTACTGCTTTATTCCCTTCAACTTCTTGCTGCTATTTGTGCTTCTATCATTTTCATTGTTGGTTGTAAATCAATAATATTTCCGTTGTTAGTCTTATATTAATGTTCTTTTCATTATTAGCTTTATGTTATATCTTGCACAAGTTTATATGTCTAGTAGGTGTCTTGACCTGTCCTCGTCACTACTATAACGAGGTTAGGCTTGATACTTACTGTGTACCGCTAGGGTATACTCATGCTACGCTTCTGCACATTTTTGTGCAGATCCAGGTACTTCTGATCGAGTTGGTTTTGAGACTTATGTCTGCGCGACCGGATACTTCAAGGCATACTTGCTTGACATTTACAGGCCCCCCAAGTCACTTTCTGTTGTCTTTCATTTCCACTATTTACTAGTATTCCGGGACAGTGATGTACTTGATATTTCTAGTTACTCTCAGAAAAGCTTATGACTTGTACTACCGATTTTGGGATTGTATGATCAATGTTGGTTCAGCTATGTTATTTCAGTTATTAATTAATGTATTGCAGTTAAGTTAGTTAAATTCTGTCAATTCTCAGCATGTGTTAGGCTTACCTAGTCTCAGTGACTAGGTGCCATCACGATTACCTATTTACCCGTAAAACGGTGTAGTTGAATTTATAAATGATTTCTAGACAAGTGAATTAATTTGATCCTGAAATAATAGAATGATTGAATAAATATGCACCACTTAGCCTTGAGATGAAGATGAAATAACAGAAACAGTAGTTCGGGGAGAAGGGCTTCCGGGCACAACAACAGTAAAATCAGAAAGCAAGAGGATAGAATTGTATAAAGCTTTTAATAGATTATCGCATAAGTTTGCCAGAAAATTCGTCTCCCTTACAATGATAATAGAGCTCACTATTTATAGCTACACATAGGGAATAAGGTCCTAGGATCATGCCCTTCTTTAATGTCAATTATGAGGACCATTGAAGAATGTGTAACGATTGGGATTTAAATCGAATACCACATCAAGGCTCCCCTCGTGAGAGTCTCTCAGATATTTTTCAGCAAAATAGATTCGATCTGGTGGGGAGTTAAATCGTTCCCCTTCACCGCTGTTGTATAGGTGGTAATATGCTCCTGAGGGTCTGAAGTCCCATCATATTTCAGCATGTCAGGCATTTTAAATCGCTTCGAGATCAATTTTGCTGTCGCGCTTGGTTTGTACAGCAACTGAGTATACTTCTTTGAGTCCAGCCCTTTCAGCACCGGTAGTCCACCCGGGATTTGGTCCATGCGGGCGTTCACTTTCCTCATAAACCGTATGAGTTCGATTTTGAAGGGATCTATCTCGTTGTTGTGACCGGATCTGCTCCCCCTGGCCCCATCGAAGTTGACCTCGCCCCTCGGGGTGTTGTTATCGACCCTCTGCGTTGTTTGATTCGCCGGAGCACCGGGAGGAACTGGGCCTCATCCATTAGTGTTATTGGAAGCACCCGATAACACCTGCTTTAGTTCTGTCATAAGCTTATCCTTACGTGTGAGATAGCCTAGAATGACCTTTTGTTGCTCTTGCAGGACCCTTACCGCTTCAACAACATGCTCCTCTTCAGCATCATCAGGAATCACCTCCCGAACATGTCGCGAGTATTGCCTGCTGTGGACCGGCGTGGCATCATTTCCCTCATTGCGGGTATCGCTAATTGAATCCTCATGTTGAGGCTGGTCTCCTTGGGCATCAAGATTGTGTGTGTTGTTAACACCATTAGCTGCAATTTTCTGAGATTTTTTTTGCTAAGAACACATAATCATTAGTAAAAGATGCAAGGACCAACTTAATACCATGACTGTCTAAGCCCCACGGTGGGCGCCAAACTGTTTACCCGTAAAACGGTACAGTTGAATTTAAACGTGATTTCTAGATAAGTGAATTAATTTGATCATGAAATAATATAATGATTGAAAAGATATGCAACACTTAGCCTCGAGATAAAGATGAAATAGCAAAAATAGTAGTTACGGGAGCAGAGATTCCGGGCACAACAATAGTAAAATCAGAAAGTAAGAGGATAAAATTATATAAAGCTTTTAATAGATTATCGCATAAGTTTGCCAGAAAATTAGTCTCTCTTACAATGATAATAGAGCTCACTATTTATAGCTGCACCTAGAGAACAAGGTCTTAGGATCATGTCCTTCTTTAATGTCAATTATGAAGGTCATTGAAGAATGTGTAACGGCGGGCATGAATGACAAATTCTGTATACGAGTAGGGTAATAAATGTTGTAGAATATTCTCTATTAAATGCTACCGGGTGGTAGGTATTTATTTCATCTTTATGAGCACCATTCTTTCGTGTAACAGATGGAATAGTTGTCTTCGATTTTAGCTATGCTCTGCCTTCGGCTCCACGTGTCACTCTGTTATGCAATCACTTAACATAACATATTTTACTCTATACACTACCTAAGGTGGGGTTTTGGGGTCGTGACAGTTGGACTCACAAGAGACATCAATTTCACATTAGTTTGACAAGTTTAGTCTACCTTCCCTACTTTGTCATTTAGCCTTGTGTCAAAAAGCTGTAATTAACACAATTTGATCTACTTTACGAAGAACCTCTGCTTGTATTGAGAAATTCTGACAATCAACAAGGATATTAAAGTTCTAAGTACATCTTCAACAGAAATTTGAGTTGCTAAGAAGTGAGAACTAGTTGTATGATTATCTTTTATGGGCATGTAGCTTACTCCTATAAGATTATACTAGTTCCTAATCAAATGAAAATTTCAGCATTGCGTGCAATATGTTTGACATTCTTTATCTCAGGTGGGAAGTCTTGTTCTCAAGGCTCAACTCTAGAAGGTAAGGCTGGAGTGATGCTATAGCAGCCGGATACGTGTCAGCGCTTCTACTTGGAGGCACTTGGTAAATATACTGCCATTGAAGGTGGCAGGGATAAAACCTGATGCACCTTTACTAGTGTCTTGGCATCTTGTTCACAGTTGGCAGCCTTAGTACATGGCAAGGAGATGCACAAGTTTCTATCGACATTAAGTTGGAAGCAAATGAAATTTCTAACAGGGTGCTGTTTGATATATATATGCCAAATGTGGTGGTGTGAATGAAGCAATCTCGTTACAAGGTTCTTTTATCTGCAAAGATTTCTGGTGATTTATCAATCTTGTAGTTGGGCAGGTGAACAAAATGTCAGAGCAAGGAAAAGTAGCAAGGCTTCTCCGCAGGCAAAGGATTTGCAGCCTAATCATGTGTGATATCGGAGACTTGAAGAGGCTCTCCAGTTCTCATTCACAGAAAGAGTAGCACTCCTTGCAGTATTTCTGCTCGTGCTCATATAGGATCATTGAATGAAGGTTGTTATATTTTGATTTGATCGTCTGTGGCTATGGCATCCATCCAACAGTTGAACACTATTTATGTGCTGGAAGATCACGTGAAGCCTAGGCAATTCTATAAAGCGAACAATGAGGATGTTGAGTTTTTAAGGACATTGTTTTCCACGAGGATCTAGAGATTGGAGAAAATATGTGCTAATTTTCTAACTCAAAAATGGATGATCCATCCGTTTATGTTGGCAAAAATGTACTCTTCACATAACAAATGGAATGAGCTACACAATTTGCATTGAAGAGGAAGGCTGAGAGAAAAACCTGCAAGTAATTGGGTTGAAGCGGACCAGAGGTTCAAACTTTCTTGGCTGAAGATAAATCATTCCCATGGCAAACAGCGTTTATCAATATCTATTCTTAATAAATACTGACATAGAACAACGAATAAAAGTTACAACAAAACTAAGAAATCGACTATATATGTATATAGTGGGTGTGTTTGGTACGTGGGAAAATGTTTTAATTTCCTAGAAAATGTTTTCATGGAAAAAATGAATAGTTTTATCACTTATATTTCCTTGTTTGGTTGGTGAGTGGAAATTTTAATAATTTTTTATGCTATTCTCTTCACCTCTCTTCTCTCAAGTCCCCATGTTTCGTGTGCTCCCCCCCCCCCCAATACCAAAAGTTTTCTTATAAAAATTCACACAAACCCAACGGAACTAATGTGATGCTTTACTTTTTTACGCAAAAACAACATTGAAATTTGTGCTCTATAACTCGAAAGAAAATACTCTTTTTTGGTTGAAAAAGAAAGTACTCTTTCTATAACATGAAAAGAAAGTACTCATTTTGTTGAAATGAAAGAAAATACTTTTTTCTACATCATAAAAAGATTGAAATTAAAGAAAATACTTTTTCTACATCATGAAAAGAAAATACTCATTTTGTTGAAACGAAAGAAAATACTTTTTCTACGTCATGAAAACAAAATACTCATTTTGTTGAAATGAAAGAAAATACTCTTTCTTCATCATGAAAAGATTGAAATGAAAGAAAAGATTGAAATGAAAGAGCATATTTTTTCTACATCATGAAAAGAAACTATTTTTGTTAAAATGAAAGAAAATAGTTTTTACTGCATTATTTTGTTGAAATGAAAGAAAATATTTTTCTTCGTCATAAAAAGATTGAAATGAAAGAAAATACTTTTTCTACATAATGAAAAGATTGAAATGAAAGAATTTTTTTTTCTACATCATAAAAAAAGATACTCACTTTGTTGAAATGAAAGAAAATACTTTTTCTATATCATGAAAAGAAATACTCATTTTGTTGAAATGAAAGAAAATACTTTTACTGCATCATTTTGTTGAAATGAAAAAAAATACTTTTTACTATATCATTTTGTTGAAATGAAAGAAAATAACTTTTTTTACATCATGAAAAGAAAGTATTTTTTTGTTAAAATGAAAAAAATATTTTTTTATATCATAAAAAGAAAATATTCATTTGTTAAAATGAAAAAGGTATGCTATCTATAACATAAAAAGAAAGTACTATTAATAATATTTCAATTTAGGTTGAGGTTGAGGTCGGGGTGGGGGTGAGGGCGATGGTGGGTAGGTGGGGGTGGGGGATGGGGAATAGGGTAGGGACGATTGAAAAAGAGTTTTAAAAAATATTTTTCTTTATTTTGATAGGGAAAATATTTTTTTCCAATTGAAAAAAAATGAGTTCATGATTAAAATATTTTCCAGAATATTTAAGCCAACCAAACATGAAAAAATTGAAATATATTTTCCTTCATACCAAACACACCCAGAAACTACAATTGAATTCAATACAATTACCCCAAGCACTGATAGTACAAGTCATGACCCACTATGATTTAGATTTACAAAATCAATATGAAGAATAAATATAATATCTGTTTGAAGTTTACATATGTCAGGACCCGAAATCTCAACCTCGGGGTCGTGATGGCGCCTAACGTCTACTTGCTAGGCAAGCCAACATTAGTTAAATAATTTAATAATTAAACATGTCAAAACTAGATAATAATAATTATTAACGAAGATTAAAGCTAAAATACATGAAATAAACCCATAACATAACGCAGTCTAACTCAACCCCAGAAGTTTGGTGTCATAACTACATGAGCAACTAGAAGTCTACAAGTATAGTTTGAAATAAATACAACTGTCCGAATGAGATAAACACTAAAGATAGGAAATGGAATGGGACTTCAAGGTCTGCGAACCCCAGCAGATCTACCTCAAGTCTCCGAAGCAATGTGATCCGAGCAGACGCACCTCTAAGCACCGCTGAGACCAATATCACTATCTCCGCAAGAAGTGTAGAAGTGTAGTATGATTATAACGATCTAATGTACTCCGTAAGTGTCGAGCCTACCTCAACGAGGTAGTGACGAGACTATGACAAAAAACCTACATAAAACCCTGTACAAAAATATATAAAACATCAAACAAGTGTAATGATAAAATATTAACTGGGAGGAGACATGCAAAAGGGGAGATATAAGAAAAAAAAATTGTAAGTACGAAATCACAAAATAACATCTTCCGAAATAAGCAATAATATTGTAACGACTCGACCGGTCGTTTTGAGAATTTGCACTATGCTCAGAAGTTTGAGGGCATGAGTAGCTCCGTATGATGTATTATGAATTGTGTGAATCATCGGTTTTGGTTTTCAGGTTATTCGGAATTGATTTGGAAGAATGAATTTCATTGTTGAACCTTTAAGTTGGAAGAGTTGACCAAGTTTGACTTTTATGTATTTGACCCTGGAACAGAGTTTTGATGGTTCTGTTAGGTCCGGATGGTTATTTTAGACTCGGACATATGCCCCAACTTGTATTTGGATATTTCTAGAAGGATTCGACACTAATTGGCGAAAGTAGGAAATTTGAAGGTTTGGAAAGTTCACAAGTTTGACCGGGAGTTGAATTTGATGGTATCAGATTCAAATTGTTGTTTCAGTAATTAGAATAGCTTCGTTATGTCATTTGGTACTTGTGTGCAAAATTGGAGTTCATTCCGAGTTGATTTGATATCTTTCGGCGCGAGTTTTGGAAGTTGAAAGTTCAAGGTTTATTAATTTTGATTTGAGGTGCGATTCGTCATTTCGATATTGTTATGCGTGATTTGAGGCCTTGAGTGGGTTCGTGTTATGTTATTGGACTAGTTGATATATTCAGACGGGGTCCCGAGTGTCTCGGAAGAGTTTCGGATCGTTTGGATCAATTTTGGCTAAGGGTGCTGGTGGAAGGGTCTGGTATGATCGCACCTACGGCTGGTTTTGCGCAGGTGCGATGGTCGCAGAAGTGAGGTGAGAGATGGGTGAGTAAGATCGTAGAAGCGGAGATTTGGGCGCAGGTGCGATGGGCTGGAGCGCAAGAGCGAGGTCTTGCACAGGAGCAGATGGTGGCTCGCACCTGCGATGTCGCAGAAGCGAATATTTTATCCGTATGTGCAAAGGTTGAGTTTTCAGCTGGTTCCGCAGAAGTGTATATACTGTCGCATAAGCGACACCGCATAAGTGGCTAATTTATTCGCAAAAGGAAAGATGCCTGGACAGAAGCTATATATCGAGGGCCTAGCTATTTTATTCACATTTTGAGTTGGGGAGCTCGGACTTGAGCATTTTTGGAGGCAAATCAAGGATTGGGGTAAGTGTTCTCTATACGCTTTTGATCATATTTCATGAATTTATCTTCGATTTTGGCATTTGGATTATGAATTGTAAAGAGAAATTGGGGGTTTTAGTCTAAAATTTCATAGAGTGAGTTTTTGAGTTTTGAACATCGATTCGAAGTCGTATTTGGGTGAAACTAGTATAGTTGGACTCGTAATTGAATGGATTGTCGGATTATATAAGTTTCGTCGGGTTTCGAGGCGCGGCTCGGGTTTGACGTTTGGGTGGATTTTGGGCTTTTGAATTAAGGATTCGACCTTTATTATTTAGAATTGTTTCCTTAGGCATTATTTGATGTATTTGAGTTGCTTTTGAGTAGTTTCGAGCCATTCGGAGGTCGGTACTCGCGGGATGGCATTTTTAGAGCATCATTTGGCTTGTTCGAGGTAAGTAATACTTCTAAACTTGGTGCTGAGGGTATGAAACCCAGAATTATGTGTTATGTGATTGATGTTGAGGTGATGCACATGCTCGGTGACGGGTGTGTGGGCGTGCACCATGTCAATTGTGATTTAATCGATTCCATTGAACTATGTAGCTATCTTATCTGAACATTTTTACTGTACTCTATGTGTTATAGAACTTGAGCTGTAATTTATGCTAGAAATCATGTTATGCTATATGCTGGAACTATTGGGACCCACAATGGTCATTCTTTGCTATTGAGTTATTTTCTTAATTATAGTTATGTACTCAGTTGCATTCATCATTTCATATCATATCTCAGTTCTGTTATCGTATATTGTCACATCTCGTATCATTGATTAGAGCTGCTTAGCGTGAGTGTTGTGAGCCCGAGAGACTGGAGAGATTGATGACTGATTGAGGTCGAGGGCCTGTTGAGAGTAATATTTATGGGATCGGGCTGCACGCCGCAGCAGGGTTTATTAATTCATGCCAGGATTAGGCTTATTATAGCTCTTGGGCTGGATCGGCCCCTCCGGAGTCTGCACATCCACAGTGGGCGCGTTTGCTAGCTATTATTTACATTTGGGCTGGATCTACATGAGTTCATCACTTAGATGCATTGCATTTGATATGCGTACTTGAGATACATGCATAGAGATGTATTTCCTCATGACCCGATTTTGGTGACATTCATGATTTCACTTGCATATCGACATGTAGGTATAGAGATGTACTTTCCTCATGCTACCTGAAAATGAAACATCTTAATTATTGTTGAAAGATTTTGGGAACAATTATAGTTTTCAGACTTAGTTATACCTCTGGTGATTTGGTGAAAAGAACTGAGTTTTACTGACATCTTTGAAAAGCATGCCTATTTTCCGGAACTGTGAACGAGCTGAGCATTTTATCTATGAGTTGTTTCTTTAAGCACTTTATTATGTTATTATGAACTGTTGTTGGATATTGGTGTTGGATTCTGACCTTTGTTCCAGCTCGTCACTACTTTCAGCCTAAGGTTAGGTTTGTTACCTATTGAGTACATGGGGTCGGTTGTACTCATACTACACTTCTGCACCTTGCGTGCAGATGTTGGATGCTGATGTTACTGCATACGGTGGGAGCTAGATATGGAGATGTACCTGCGTTCCAGTTACGGCTATCACTTGTCCTTGGTAGTATTAGATTTGAATTCTGTTCCTTTACATTTCAAATAGATGTTGTAATTATTTCAATTCTATCTTGTAAAAATTTAAATCTTAGAAGCTCATGATTTGGACTACCAGTCCTTGGGAAATTCTTGTATAAAAATAGTTGTGTTATCATTTCTTCTCTTTATAAATCTCACTAAATTGGATAGTTGTTAACTGGCTTTCCTAGTGGGTTGGGTTAGGTTCCATCACGGCTAGTTGGATTTTGGGCCGTGACAAGTTGGTATCAGAGCTCTAGGTTCATAGGTTCTACAAGTCATGAGCAAGTGTCTAGTAGAGTCTTGCGGATCGGTATGATGACGTCCATACCTATCTTCGAGAGGCTACAGGGCATTTAGGATGAACTTCCCATATTTTTTTCCTTATCGTGCGACATTGATTCATCTTGAAGCGTAACTCTTTGAATTCCATCCACGCATTCATATGCGCATGTGCGCGCTCGGTATTAGCTGTGCATCGACGGCTTGTGATTCCATGGATGAGGTGCGAGATGTGATTTCTGTGTGCTGATGATGGGTCAGTCTGGAGGACTTGAGTCCGGGTTGTGACGGTGGGATTTCAGTTGTATGAGTATATGCTTTTGGACTTATATGTCCGGTAGTGCCCTATGAGTAGAATTTATGGCTCGGTGAGTGGTTGGATAGCTATATGATGAAATATGATGTGACTACGGGATGTGTTAAGATGTTTTGAATGTGACAGGAAGAGTTTGCTTGGGATGTGGAAAAGACTATTGGGTGCTTTATTTCTGTCTTGACGTGACGTATAGTGTCGAGTTATGAGTGTGTTGAAATTTTTTTCATGTTGTTTAATTGTGGAACGAAGTAGATTTTCATGTCTTGTTGTGAGTTCAGGCTTAGGAAGATTATGTGATGGCATAGTAGTTGTGGCTATGAAAGGTTATAAAGAGATGTCAGTTTGAAGCTAAGCAGGTGGGTTATCACCTGCGGGGTAATCTACGGATGTGTGATCCTTATGATATTGTGTGGAGGCTTTATTTTCTACCAGTGGGTTATATTTGTGCGATTTGAGTTTGGATCGATTGTAATAGTTGACCTAACCGTCACGTGGATGTATGCGATCTTAGTAGATGATTTGAGGTACTATATGGTTTGTGTTATGTGAACTTATGAAGGATTTAGTTGAATCTCCCTACGGTATTATGGAAGTAATAGAGTATGGGTCTTGCGAGTTATCGAGTGTTTTGATCTATGGCTTTGAGAAAAGTGGGGGAGTCTGCTATCACCGATTTGATTGCATGGTTATGTGTTGTGCTGGTTTCGGTTTGAGGCATACTTGTGAATTGGTTATGACTTACAGAGTCTGGTTTTGAGGATGACTTCAGCAAGGAAACTTCTGGATGCATGATGTATTACACTTTAGGGGTATATGGAAACCGTGGAATGATTTGAGTTTGTTATTCATGACGGATGTGGTGTGCATGGAGTGGGGGTTCACTCGGTTGTTTAGAGGTGTGGGTTACTTCTTTGGGTATTGTCGCGCTAATGGGGCACAAGTCGTTTGGTCCGGTTGGGCGGTGCGATTTAGATTTGAGCAGAGTGGGTGACTCTCGAGAAGGTTCTAATGGATTCAGGATTTATAAGTAGCAATCAAGAATTTTGCAGATTTGTATATGACTAGAATCTGATATTTAAGCTGGATGGTGTCAAGGCTTGTGGCATTTCTATATCATTATGTATTCTACATTTTAGCATCAGGAAGGTGAAGGAAACAACTTTAGATTCACAAAAGGTGTCTTCTGAGTGGGTGTCTTGGCTGTGGTACTTTGGGGGTGCTTAAGAGGGAATACATTAGCTTTTGGGCCTTTGAGGATGTGGGGTGAGTTTGGTTGAGGATCAGGGTATTATGGCGAGGATGAGTGTCAACCTTAGGGTAAGTCGGAAGGAACTCAGAGAAATAGGACAACTTGGTAGTAGGTTGGATTAGTACGGTAATGGGTATGATTGGTTCCTTGGGTACCTATGATGTGGTGAGTCTCTACGGATGTTTTGTGGAAATTATCTTGGGTTTGGCGACCTGCGCGGCTTGGTTGAGTTAGAGATATTCATTTATGATGGCTTGGTTAGGTGCAAATGGGTTTCGAAGAGTTCTCGATGGTTTTTACCACTGTTTGAGATGGATATTTCCTACCGGCGCAAGGAGCATGTTGCGTATTGTGATTTTCTCCTGGATAGGATCAAATGGAAGGTTTCTGAGTGATCGAGTATGTATTCTGCTGGACTCAGAGTTGATTGTGAGATTCTCATACTTTTCATATGATGTCATTACAGATGCGGTGTGTTGTGTAGGGTTGAGATTTGTATGTGCAAGGTCACGGTCCGGAATTGGAGTGAAGGTCATGAATTATGGATAACATGGATAGTTTCAGATATTTAGATGAATGTTATAACTACTTGGTAATTCCTGAGAAGGGTGCACATTTCCGAAGGCGTACTGTGTGTTGACTTACGGATGCTTCATTAGTATTGCAGTACTCGCCTGGTTGATTGACTGCTGATATTCAGATTTTTGCTATATGGCACGAAAGAATTTTAGAAGTATCCATCGTGGGATGATCGTGTATGAGAGATGTGTTAGCTATTTGGGCGATGGAGTTGGGATCAGATATGGTGAGTCGTGTGTTCTAAGGATTTGGAGACCGAGGATTCTCAGAAGCAGATTATTTCGTGGTTATGGACTGTGAAGGTGTGGATAAAGCTAGCAGATGATAGTATGTGTTATGTTTAGGTCATTATGGACCTTCAAAGGGTTATTTATCTATTTGTGGATGACCAGAGTGGATTTGGGGCCCATTTGGTAGACCCAATGAGGATGTGTATTCTACACAAGTCAGATTGGTTGACTCTGTACTGCTATTGTTGAGGGATGTGCCATTTGGTAGAGTTAAGCATATTCATGTTGTGATATGATCTATGTGTTATCCTTCTATGCTACGAGGGGTTGTGATTTGTTAGTTATAGGCACACATGGTGCGTTTTTGTTTGGGTCTTGTAGCGAGATTTGAGCGAGATGGTTATTGGGGTGTCGAATGGTTGATTGCGCCTTGGTTATGTTCTCTCCGGACTGTGGTATATTGTGCTAGTTGCTTCTCCATGGTTATGGTCATACACTTCGTGTATTTGATGTCGAATTGCGTGTAGTTGTTGATTTTGAGCATGGTGGCTTGAGGTATTTCATATGGACCAGTGTTTGGATGGGGTCACACATTGCAGCGTGATTATGTCGGGATATGATCCTTTCTATTAGATTCGCATGTCTCTGTTCTACTATGTATGATGGGTTCGTAGCATTGCGGTTGTGGTGGTACTTATTGAGCTTGCGGGGCGGTTCTCTCATTTGAATCATTTTTCTATGTTTGTGCCCACTTGAATTGTTGTGTATTGGTGCACAGATTACACGGTTCATGGCTTAAAGTTGTATTGGTGTGGCATGTCAGTAGGGTGGCTATATTTGATAAGATGAGGACATTGGACCTAGAATGGGTGCTATTGGATTTGAATGCGGTATATTTGGAAGGATAATATTGGGAGTCGGCATAGAAATTGGCTATAGTTCTTGTCGAAGAAGGGAGAGTTCCATGTTTTGCTTATTTTATAAGTGGTTACGAGTTTTTGCGTGTTTCTTTCGTCACCGGCAGTGTACGAAGGTTTTAGAAAGGGGTTTTGTTTGATATGAGGTTTATTACCGGTATCGAGTTGTTTTGAGTAGCTTCTGTGATCGAAAGTTATTAATATGAGTACTTGAGTTATGTGGTATATCATGTGATTTTGTCTTGGGTTATGGTTATGGCTTGATGCAACTGGTTTAGACTTATACAGTGTGTAGATGCAAGATTTGGGTCTTATAGGAAATTTCGGATGTTGTAAATGGAATCTAAGGTTTATGGGCTAAGGTCGAAGTAATGATCTCCAGTTATGTTGTGTTGTCAGGCCTATATGGAATAGGGTGACGTGGGGTCACCCCCGAGTATGTGCATGGTAAGGTTATATAGCGATTGATGGCTTTGGAATGACTATCGGCACGTTCGAGGATGAACGTATGTTTAAGTGGGGGAAGATGTAACGACCCGACCGGTCGTTTTGAGCTTTTGCACTTCGTTTGGTAGTTTGAGGGCATGAGTAGCTCCGTATGATGTATTATCACTTGTGTGAATCGTCGGTTTTGGTTTTCAGGTTATTCGTAATCGATTTGGATGAATGAATTTCATTGTTGAAGAGTTGACCAAGTTTGACTTTTGTGTATTCGACCCCGGAACGAATTTTTGATGGTTCCGTTAGGCCGAATGATGATTTTGGACTCGGGCATATGCCCGGATTTGCATTTGGATATTTCTAGAAGCATTCAGCACTAATTGGCAAAAGTGGAAAATTTGAAGGTTTGTAAAGTTCACACATTTGACCGGGAGTTAACTTTGATGGTATCGAATTTGGATTGTGCTTCCGGGAATTGGAATAGCTTCGTTATGTCATTTGGGACTTGTGTGCAAAATTTGAGTTCATTCCGAGTTAATTTGATATGTTTCGGCGCGTGTTTTGGAATTTGAAATTTCAAAGTTCATTAATTTTGATTTGAGGTGATTCATCATTTTGATGTTGTTATGCGTGATTTGAGGCCTTAAGTAGGTTCGTGTTATGTTATTGGACTAGTTGGTATATTCGAACGGGGTCCCGAGTGGCTCGGAAGAGTTTCGGACGAGGTTAAGATCGTTTGGATCAATTTTGGCTAAGGCTGCTGGTGGTAGGATCTGGTGTGATCGCACTTGCGGCTGGTTTTGCACAGGTGCGATGGTCGCATAAGCAAGGTGAGAGCTGGGTGAGGAAGATCGCAGAAGCGGAGATTTGGGCGCAGGTGCGATGGGCTGGAGCATAGGAGCGAGGTCTTGCACAGGAGCGAATGATGGCTCGCACCTGCGATGTCATGGAAACAGATATTTTGTCCATATGTGCGAGGGTTGAGTTTTCAGCTAGTTCCGCAGAAGCGGATGTACTGTCGCATAAGCGACGCCGCATAAGCGGCTAATTTGTTCGCAAAAATGAAGATGCCTGGGCAAAAGCTATATATCGAGGGGTTGGCTATTTTATTCACATTTTGAGTTGGGGAGCTCGGATTTGAGTGATTTTGGAGGCAAATTTCATCACAAGGATTGGGGTAAGTGTTCTCTATTCGCTTTTGATCATATTTCATGAATTTATCTTCGATTTTGGCAGTTGGATTATGAATTATAAAGAGAAATTTGGGGTTTTAGCCTAAAGTTTCATAGAGTGAGTTTTTGAGTTTTGAACATTGAGAGTCGGTTTTGGGTGAAACTAGTATGGTTGGACTCATAATTGAACGGGTTGTCGGATTTTATAAGTTTTGTTGGGTTCGAGGCGCGGGCCCGAGTTTGACTGTTTTATCGATTTTGTGCTTTTGAAGTAAGGATTCGACCTTTATCATTTGGAATTGTTTCCTTAGGCATTATTTGATGTATTTGAGTTGCTTTTGTCTAGTTTCAAGCCGTTCGGAGATCTGTACGTGCGGGATGGCATTTTTGGAGCATCATTTGGCTTGTTCGAGGTAAGTAACACTTCTAAACTTGGTGCTGAGGGTACGAAACACCGAATTATGTGTTATGTGATTGATGTTGAAGTGATGCACATACTAGGTGACGGGCGTGTGGGTGTGCACCGTGTGAATTGTGATTTAGTCGATACCATGGAATTGTGCAGTTATCTTATCCTGTAAGCCCCCGTAAAAGTTTACCTAAAACCTGGGGTTTCGTGGTGCCGAAGTGGACTTTGTTTGAATAACTATGTATTTATAAATTTGTATTCTATGAAAATGCTAAGAGTTTACCTTCTATGAATTATGTATCATTTGTACAATTGATGTTAAGGGTGTTTCTTTTCTTGTTATACTGTTCGTGAGGCCACAGTTGCTGTTGTTTTTATGTTATGTTGCATCGTTGGTTCATGTATATGTTGTTAGGGTTGGTTTCTGCGATTCTCTGACAGATGGACAGGCCCAGTTACAGGGGAAACTCTGGCGAAAAGTTTGGAAATTTGGGGAGTTAGTTAAAAGTTTGGAACTGTTGGTATGTGTTATAGCATCTGAGTCACATTAGTTTCTAATGGCAGATTTTGGCCCTCATTCGAGGACGAATGTTCTTAAGCGGGGGAGGATGTAAGGCCCCATAAAATTTTACCTAAAACTCGGGGTTTCGTGGTGCCGAAGTGGACTTATGTGTTGATGATTGTAGATATTAGCTCGCCGCTGTTCAGACTTTTTGGGTTGAACAGTGCGTTGGGGAGTTGAAGAAATTTTTTGGAAGTACAGGGCATTTCTACGGTCTATTCTGCGGTGGCAGAACTGATCTGCGGACCGCAGATCTGCCGCAAATTGAAGCAGAAACTTGGGGAAAATTTTGGACCATTATGCGGCCGAATAATCATTTTGCGGGCCGCATAACCCATCGCACATCAAGAACAAAAATGATTTCGGAGGGAAGCTCTGCGTCGCATTATGCGACCGTAGAATAGGTCTGCAGACCGCAGACCGGTTGCAGAGTGAGGTAGAAGTGCCCTGTTCTGGAGGGCCATTGTGCTGTCCATTTTGCGGACCGCAGAAACGTTATGCAGTCGCATATGCGACTGCAGATCTGCATCGGGGATTCATTTTTTCTAATTTTTGACCCGACCCTATATCGATATATCGAAGTAAAGGGCCACTTTTGAAGCAAAAATCTGATATTTCTAGAGAGAAGGATTACCATAGAGTGAGAGGGGAAGTTCCTAAGCTTATTGATCATTAACTCTTGCTCAAAGTTGAAGAATTCACAAGAAAATTCATTAGGTCTTCATCCTAGAGGTAAGATTCTACTCCCTAGCCCTCAATTTCGTGATTTTACAGAAAATAGGTAATGAGAATAACAATTCTTGGGTGTGGGAGTTGTCCATTATGCATGCATATACTATCAAGGGTTGGGGGAAGAATGTTGAACTAAATTGGGTAGACTTTGGGTAGAGGGATGGAGGAATCCACCATAGGAGGACCTTGAAATCATAATACCCACCTAGTGTTTGCGAAAATGCTCAAATGAGCTGGAACCATAAACTCTCTCCTAATTTGTGTCCAATTTTGCTATATTTCTAAATAGATCAAAGATGCTAAGAATTCTGGAACATTGTAGTAATTTAAGAAGCTCGAGGCGAAGTATGTTGGCTAAACTCATCTCTTAGAATTGAACCCCACAATATCCTTGTAAGTCCCGAGTTGTTCATTATGAATTGATTATTCCGAATAAGCCTTGTGTCGAAAGATATATGTTCAATATGTATTCCAATGTTTTTGTTATGTTTTATTCTATATGAAAATGTGCTCGAAGCATGGGTTGCATACCCAAATGTTATACCTTTAAGTCGTGATTCAAATGAAGGCTATTATGTCAAATTGTGTAAGAAATCTCAATGCATTTAACATTCTTATTTGCTCAGTATGTGTACTTAAAGTCTTGAATAGAAATGCTCTATTGTTGATGATCCGTGATAATGTTTGAAAGTGAAAGAGATGAATCTTAAGTATGAAATACGACCAACGTGCCAAGAGTGACATTGTGTTATGGCCATTGGTGCCAATGAAATGAATGATATATAAACGATAATGAAATGAGTTGTCAATCCTTTAAATAAATAAACACCCTGGGAGTATCGTTAGTCACCGAGGAAGGGTAGGTTGAAATAACCTAACCACGAAACTACACGTGCCGGTGTAGGAGTGAATTGTGATTGTACCCCTTCATTGGGATGAGATTGATGTGATGAGAATATTCCCCTTTATTGGAATGAGATGATTGCTAGAAAATGGTGATGTCGATCCACACGGCATTGTGGTAAGACAGCCTAGTCGGTCAGGTCGTGATCGGACGCCATGCCGCACACATAGTGGTGATAGTGATTGAAATTATGATTGAAACAATGATTGAGACTGAGATAATAATTGTGATTGTGGTTGATTTCTTTGGGTGAGACGTCCTAGCCGATCGGGCTGTGATCGGACTCCGTGCAAAAATCACGGTGGTATATCGGTGCTAATATCTCCCAACCTAAAATGATGGAAATTTACTTGACACTTATCTTACTCCTAATTTTGATGTTTTAGTATTGTCCGAGGCTTCCATTGATTTATGATTGTCCTTCTTTGTGTTATCATCCGTTCTAGCGAGAGGGTGTTTAGCCTTACATACTAGTACTATTCCATATGTACTAACGTCCCTTTTGTCGGGGGCGCTGCATCTTTAATGGATGCAGGTGGTTCTGCAGCAGGCGGCATTGGTCATTGATAGCAGTACACCCTCTTCTCGGCAGATCTGGTGAGCCCCACTTCATTCGGGGTCGTGTATCTTTTGTCCCATGTGTTATCATAGTATTTTGTAACCATAGAGGCTCTGTAGACATAGTGTGGGTTGTATATGGGTATTGGGAAAGTCAAACTAGCCTTGTTGTATTTGTATCACTTGTTTCACTTTAACTATGAAAGTGAATGTCTTTTGAGACTATAAAATGAAGCGACTAATGGTAATGGAATTGGTGTAGTTCAAGGAATCCACTTAATGTTTAATTAATGATATAAATGTATTTTCTCTTTATTCATGGGAGAGTTTGGGTAGAAGGCATTGTACAGGCTTGCTCGGCCGGGGTATCTCGGTTGAGCACCGGTCGCGCTCCCCGAGGTCAGGGCATGACATATCCGAACATTTTTACTGTACTTTATGTGTTAGAGCACTTGAGCTGTAATTTATGCTAGAAATCATGTTTAAGCTATATGCTGGAAATATTGGGACCCACAGTAGTCGATCCTTGCTGTTGAGTTCTTTGCTTAATATCAGTTATATACTCAGTCGCATCATTATTTCATATCATATCTTAGTCTCTGTTATCGTATATTTTCACATCTCGTATCATTGATTAGGGCTGCTTAGCATGAGTGTTGTGAGCCCGAGAGACTGGAAAGATTGATGACTGAGTGAGGCTAAGGGCCTGTTGTGAGTGATATTTATGGGATCGGGCTGCACACCGCAGCATGCTTTATTGATTCATGCCAAGATTTGGCTTATTATAGCGCTTGGGCTGGATCGGCCCTCCGAAGTCTGCACATCCACAGTGGGCGCGATTGCTAGTAATTATTTATATTTCGGCTGGATCTGCCCTGGTTCATTTGCATTGGGCTGGATTTGCCCTGGATTTATTATGTTTGGGTTGGATATGCCCTATACAGTATGGAGTGACTGAGTGTGCTGAGTATCAAGCATGGTGAGTGAGAATACGAGACAGTAACATTGAGTACTCTGAGAGTGTGAGTACATGAGTTCATCACTGAGATGCGTTGCATTTGACATGCATACTTGAGATACATGCATAGAGATGTATTTCCTCATGCTACCCGATTTTGGTGACATTCATGATTTCACTTGCATATTGACATGTAGGTATAGAGATGTACTTTCCTCATGCTACCTGAAAATAAAACATCTTAATTATTGTTAAATAAATTTGGGAAAAATTACGGTTTTCAGACTTAGTTATACCTCTGGTGATTTAGTGAAAAGAACTGAGTTTTACTGATATCTTTGTAAAGCATGCTTATTTTCCGGAACCGTGAACGAGCTGAGCATTTTATCTCTGAGTTGTTTCTTTCAGCACTTTTATTATGTTATTATGAACTGTTGTTGGATATTGGTGTTGGACTCCGACCTTGGTTCCAGCTTGTCACTGCTTTCAACCTAAGGTTAGGTTTGTTGCCTATTGAGTACATGGGATCGGTTGTACTCATACTACACTTCTGCACCTTGCATGCAGATGTTGGATGCTGATGTTGCTGCATACGGCGGGAGCTGGATCTGGAGATGTACCTGCATTCCAGTTATGGCTATCACTTATCCTTGGTAGCATTAGACTTGAATTCTATTCTTTTACATTTCAAACAGATGTAATTATTTCAATTCCATCTTGTAAAAATCTATATCTTAGAAGCTCATGATTTGTACTACCAGTCCTTGGGAAATTCTTGTATAAAAGCTTTTCTATTATCATTTCTTATTTTATTAAGTCTCACTAAATTGGATAGTTGTTAACTGGATTACCTAGCTGGGTGGGTTAGGTGCCATCACGGCTAGTTGAATTTTGGGCCGTTACAAATATAACCAAGGAAATAATCAAATTCAGAAATCAAACAAGATAATGAAATGGAGATGGCACGACATCATCCTTCGTGCTTTTACTCTTGTTCTCACCATGTAATATCATAAAAAAATGGTATGGCATCACCCTTCGTGCTTTTACTCTCAACATCTCTCAATATATGATAATGAATACAAATAAGGCATGGCAACACCCTTTGTGCTTTTCTCTCTTCCTTGCCAATCAACAATACCAATCCAACTAATAAAAAGTCAAGGCGGGAAACAATTTCACTTCATTTATAGTGTCATGATATCATACTCAACTTTCAAAAATCCCAACGTCTTCATATAAACAATAAATATGAGACGAATAATTAAAAGTAATAATCTAAACTAAGCATGGAGAACAAAGTCAAATAAACAACTTAGAACAAAGAAACAATTCCCACACGCATGTTTTAAACCAATTACAATGCATATGTACTTGTCACCTCATATATACGCCATTTTCACACATAATTCATATATCAAATAAACCAACAAGTTCTAATTCCTCAAGTCAAGGTTAACCACGACACGTAGCTCACTCCGCAACCAAATCAATGCTCAACCGCAGATTTTCCTTTAGAATAAGCCTCCAAACCAATCAAATCCTACCAAATATAGTTCAAATAATTTAAAATAGGCTTTAGAAACTACCCACAAGTGAAAAAGATTCAATCTTTAATGATTTTGGAAAAAGTCAACAAAAGTCAACCTCGGGCTCGCTTGGTCAAAACCCGAGATTCGGACCAAAACCAAATTATCCATTCACCCCCGAGCCCGGTTACATGATTTGTTTCGAAATCAAACCTCAATTTGAGGTCTAAATCTCAATTTTACAAAATCCGTAATTTCTACCATGAAAACCCTAGATTTGATGTTTAGAACACATGAAACGTAATGGGTAATTGTGAAAATTTGATTAAAGTTGCTTACCAATAATTTTGGGAAGAAGTTCCTATCGAAAAATCGCCTCTAGAGTGTTTAGGGTTGAGAAATGGTGTAAATTGAGCGAAGTCTTGATTTTCCCCTCTTTTACCTAGCTGCGGATATCGCAATTGCGAGTATCGCAAATATGAGACAAGGGTCGCAAATGCAAACCCTGCCTCAGAAGCCCAGATGTCGAAAATGTGACATAATGTTTGCAAATGCAGACAACCACCCATCACTAATGCGGCAAGAAGCTTCGCAAATGTGAAGCAGACACAAATGGCTTGTGATCGCAAATGCAACCACTTCCTTCGCAAAAGCGAACGACCACAGTTCGCAAAAGCGAACAAATACTTTGCAAATGCGAGGTTACCCAATCGCAGGCCCTACTTGCAAATGCAAACTTTCGTCCGCAAAAACAAGGCTTGCAAATGCGAGATCTGCAACATAACACCAGAGCTAGAAGGACACCAGCTGACTTCAAATCATCAAACTAATCCGAAATGCGTCTGAAACTCACAAATAGAAAAATGGACCTATACCAAGTCCCGGAACTAAAATCCGAACCCAATAGCTATAAAGTCAACCTACGGTCAAACCTAGGAAATCTTTAAACCTTCAAGTTACTAGCTTTCGACAAAACAAGTCAAATCAAGTTAGGCACTTCCAAATTTACTTCCGGGTATACGCCCAAGTCTAAAACTGTGATACAGACCCCCAGGATCGTCAAAATACCGATTTGCAGTCGTTTACACAAAATATTGACCGTAGTCAACACAAGTTATTTTTAAAGTCAAGAATCATGTTTACTTCAAATTTTCACGTAAAATATTTCCAAAAAAAATGCTGACTGTGCATGCAAATTGAGAGACACGAAATGGAGCTAATAGAGGTCTCGAAATATGAAAATATGGGCCAGAACTCAAAATGACCTAATCTGATCGACACATTCTCACCTCTAAAAGAAATGTTCTTCCTCGAACGGGCATAGAAAATTACTTGGACTAGTGAAAGGGTAGGGGTATTTGCTCCGCATGTCGGACCCGGACTCCCACGTAGCTGCCTTGATTGGCTGACCTCTCCACTGTACTCTAATAGAAGGATAACTCTTAGACCTCAACTTCCGGACCTTCCATGCTAGAATAGCCACCAGCTCCTCTTGATAAGTCAAATCCTTGTCCAATTGGACTGAGCTGGAACATAATACATGGGACGGATCATTGTGATACTTGTAGAGCATGGAAACATGGAACACCGGGTGAACTGCTGATAAGCTAGGTGGCAATGCAAGCTTGTAGGTCACCTCACCAACTATCTCAAGGATCTTAAAGGGTCCAATATACCTAGGGCTCAACTTTCCCTTCTTCCCGAATCTCATCACAGCCTTCATGGGTGAAACCCGGAGCAAAACCCTCTCTCCAACCATGAATGCAACATCACGAACTCTCTGATTGGCATAACTCTTCCGCCTAGACTGTGTTGTACGAAGTCGATCCTGAATCATCTTGACCTTTTCCAAGGCATCTCGAACCAAATCAGTACCTAACAACAGAGCCTCTCCCGTCTCAAACCAACCAACTGGAGAACGACACTGCCTCCCATATAAGGCCTCATAAGGAGCCATCTGAATACTCGATTGGTAGATATTGATGTAGGCAAACTCCGCAAGCGATAAGAACTGGTCCTAAATATCCCCGAAATCCATAACACAGGCTCGAAGAATATCCTCCAAGATCTTAATGGTGCGCTCGGACTGTCCGTCTGTCTGGGGGTGAAATATTGTACTCAACTCAACCCATGTGCCTAACTCAACCTAGACGCCTCCTCTGTTTTTCTCTCTAGGAATGGCGACTTGAATCCTTTTATGGCTGTCTCGCCCTCTCCCCAGCCTTTGGCTATGGGAGAGCCATCAATTAAACCTACATATGCTGCTCAAATACAATCCAAATTAGAAACGCAAACAACAACAAAAACAATTTTGAAACCGATTTAACATTTACATGGCGAGCCAACTGTTTGTTTTACCATGGAGGAACATCAAGAATTTTCTATGTAGGAGGGATTATACCAAGTTGTCATCTTTAAACTCTCTCCAGGTATGCCAGATCTCAAAGATCTGAGAGTTTTACTGCCAAAACATCTAGGAATAAAAGGTCGTTGTCTTGTAGGTTTACTCGCACCATGACAAATTATGTTAAGGTTTGATCAACATGAAGATTATGTTCTTGCCTTGTCTCGTGCAGTAAATTACTTTTTATGGAATGGGAATGAACATCAATATAGAGTTTTTCCCTAGACAATAGGTTTTAATCCAAAGGAAGAAACTACAATGGCAGTGGTTTGGATTTCGCTGCCGAATTTGTCGCCGGAGTTATTTGCAATCCGTTCATTGTTATCAATCGCTTATGCTACTGGAAAACCTATTGCCATTGATAAAACAACACAAATTAAATTCGGACCAAGCACAGCAAGGGTAAAGGTGATATTAGACATAATGGACAAGCATCCCAAATGTGTGAGGCTTCAAAGTTTGGATAAAACTTATGGAAATATTAATGAAGTGTTTCAGGAAATTGTGTATGACAATCTGCCTTTGTATTGCAATTTTTGTAAACACCAGGGCCATGATGATAATACATGTTGACATCTATCGAAAAAGACACATAATGATACTGAGCTTGAAGAAGTTGAAGGTCTTCAACAACAAGCTGATGGGGAAAAATATAGTGGTGATTTGCGCCAACTTTTGAATGAGGGGAGGGGATTGAATATTATTATCAGTGATGACTCTACTCCTACAATAACTGATGGAAACAATGGGTAGCAGCAGGTCGCAAACACTAGAAATAATAGAGGTCCAATGTTAAAAGAAAACAATATCGAGCGACAATTAAAATCACAACCTGTTGGAGGACAAAAAGCTGCAAATATGCACAAGGATAAAGTGTTGAATCCAGCAGCTAATCTTGGTTATGTAGGTGATGCCTCAAAGATAGATAAGGGTCCACCAAAACCTACACATGACGTTCCTGCTAGTATAGCCTTAGCAATTTTAAATGTTGTGAATCCGATTGTGCAAGGTTATGATAAGCTGGATCATCCTTCTGATGCAAATGGTGAATCAACTTAAAAACCAGATGACTTTAATGCTAAAGTTGTGAATCATCAGGTGCAAGAATATGTAGGTGCTGAAGTTTTGGAGTGTGCAACTGATACAGTTTCAAAGACAGTGAATAAAGCTTCAGCTGGAGTTGAACAGACTGCTACTAGGCTATTAAATTCTACTGATACAGGGAATACAACTGTTGATAGAGCTGCATTTATTGTTGTTAATTCTATGGCTAAAGGAGCTAGGCAGGAACTTGAAGCAACACACAATACTAAACCTGAACACTGGCCAGTCGTGCAGCGAGCAAATGCATCTCTAAGCAAAAAGAATGGTTCAGTTCACACAAGTTAGGCAAATACATCAAAGGAAGTTAACAGCTCTAACTCTTTTGACAATTTTGATAAGTGAACCAGTAGTCAATGATGTTGGAAATAGGTGCAGCAGCTTGAATCTGAAGTAGTCTCAAAAACCAGTCATTCAAATACGCCAGGCAGTGCAAAACAGAAGCAGAATTTAAAAACTACAGGTGCTCCAATGAATGTTTCAAAAGATGGTTCTTTTAGCTAGCAAATAGTCCCAGTTTCCAGCAGTAACAAGGGAGGTCAAAGCAGCGACAATTTGGCTATGTTTTCGGGTGTTCGACAAAATTCTACAAAGGGCAGCGTGACAACACTTTTAAAGGGAGATTCCAGCACTCCTAGGAAATTTCTATTGTCCACAGGTAATGAAAATTATGTTGAGAGAAGTCAAGCTTCAATGAAGGAGGACAACGTTAGCGATGGTGGTAGAAAACACGAACACGATCTAGCTCGTGTTGTTGTGACAAGAACCAAAACTTGGGCAGACCAAGTGGAGAAAGATGAAGAGGATTATGTCGATGATAGTAAAGTTCAGGAAGATGAATATGAGAGAGATACTCAGCTTTCAAGTAGCCCACCAAAAACAATGATTTCAGGTCAAGACCGAGCACTTTTGGATGCTTTAGATAGTCAAAAACATCAAAAAGGTGCATACAAGGTACTTGCACACGGGCTGAAAATTCTAGGTAATCAACTCATCAATAATGTTCCATTACAGGAACCTATTAGCATTGTTACAACAACACATGAACAAATAAACAATGTGACCTCAAAGATGGCTGAAAATGCGCATAAAAAATCGGATAAGAACAAAAAAACTCAATTGAAAGATTCAACGATAAAACCTAATGCCATGGTTGTGAAGAGGCATGAACCATTAAATATGGTTGCACAGAGAGTTGCTACACAACAACTAGAGAACAACTTACGTGTTGAAATTTGGGAAGAAGGCGAGGAAGAAGATTTGCTTGATTATTGCCGAGCTGAGGCGGCTAGATGTGGAGATTTATCTCCTACGCATAGTGGAAAAACAAATAAGACACACACAAGGGAGAATAGTTGGGATGGTAAAGTGAATGAAGGAGTAACACTTAGGATACTCCCAATGAGAGATGCAAAGCAAAAAGGGGCAGCCCCGACAATATCTAAGTTGTTAAAGAGGATTTTGAGGAGCTACAAATTGAAGTACTCACAAGTATCATGAATGAGAGGCAGGAATCTAATTTCTACCTTGTTTTATTTTATCATTTTCTAAGTATTATCATATGTAATATCATCATAGAGTGTGTTATAAACTCTATGATGATCATACAGTACTTAGTTCTTTCTAGTTCTTATTTTCTACATGCTTGCTAAAAGATGAGGTTGTTCATGCCTCAATAGGATTTGTAAGGTAAGGTCTAGCTCAGTATGTGTTTGCTATTTGTCTTATGCCTTTGGGAAATATCCTAACGGCTATGAGATCATTCACCTTCGCGAGACTTTGCCGGCAGCCATATCCTCGGCATGAGGCTGCCATCATAAGGCGATGGAGGCACATAACGATGATTATATAGCCAAGGCATAGAGGCAACATTACTGTAGCTTTTACCCCCTTACTTGTACACTTCTTTTGTGGTTTTTCTTTTATTATTAATAAAATACCCACTAGGTAGCCTGCCTAGTGGTAAAAAAAGAAAATGTGCCTAACTTACACTATACGACCCTCCAAAAATACGATGTGAACTACGTGCCCCGATCAAAAATAATGGACACCGTAGATTGCTGCCATCGAAATGAAATGCGCCAATTTGGTCAACCTATCCACAATGACCCATAATGCATCAAATTTCTTTAATATCCGTGGGAGCCCAACAACAAAATCCATGGTAATAAGCTCCCACTTCCACTCGTGAATCTCAAGTCTCTGAAGCAAACTGCCAAGCCTCTGATTCTCGTACTTCACCTGCTAGCAGTTCAAACACTGAGCCACATACTCTACTATATCTTTCTTCATTCTTCTCCACCAATAATGCTGCCTCAAATCCTGATATATCTTGGAGGCATCTGAATGAATGGAATACCGCGAACTGTGGGCCTCCTCAAGAATTAACTCATGCAGCCTATCCACATTGGGCACACAAATTCGACCCTGCATCCGCAACACCCCATGATCTCCAATAGAAACCTCATTGGCATCACTGTGCTACATCGTATCCTTTATGAAAAGCAAATGGGGGTCGTCATACTGACGCTCTTTCATGCGCTCATACAAAGAAGACCGAGAGACCGTACAAGCAAGAACTCGACTAGACTCAGAAACATCTAACCTCATGAACTGATTGGCCAAGGCCTGAACATCTGATGCTAGTGGTCTCTCACCAACTCGAATATATGCAAGGCTACTCATACTCACAACCTTTCTACTCAAGGCATCAACCATCATATTGGCCTTCTCGGGATGACACAAAATGGTAATATCATAGTCTTTTAACAGTTCTAACCACCTCTGCTGCCTCAAATATAGATCCTTTTTCCTAAATAAGTGTTGTAGACTCCAATGATTTGTGAATACCTCACACGACATGCCATAGAGGTAATGCCTCCAAATCTTCAATGCATGAACAATACCTGACAACTCTAAGTCATGAACAGGGTAATTCTTCTCACGAACCATCAACTGCCGAGACGCGTACGCAATCACCCTGCCATCCGACATCAATACTGCACCAAGCCCAATACGCGATGCATCACAATACACGGTGTAGGATCCTGAACCCGCAAGTAACACCAACACCAGAGCTGTAGTCAAAGCAATCTTGAGCTTCTAATTGCTCAACTCATACTCATCGGACCACCTTAATGGGGCACCCTTCTGGGTCAATATAGTCAATAGGGTTGCGATAGATGAAAACCCCTCCACGAACCATCAATAATAACCCGCCAAACCTAGGAAGCTCCGAATCTATATAACTAAAGTACGTCTAGGCCAGTTCTGAACTACCTCAATCTTCTTAGGATCTACTTTAATGCTCTCGGATGATACCACATGCCCCCAAAAGGCAACTAAATCTTACCAAAACTCACACTTTGAAAATGTGGCATATAACTGAGTATCCCTTAAGGTTTGAAGTATAATTCAAAGATGTTTCTCATGCTCCTCTCGACTGCGGGATTATACCAAAATATCATCAATGAAGACAATCAAAAATAATACTGATAGGGCTTGAATACCCAGTTCATCAAATCCATAAATGTTGCTGGGGCATTTGTCAAGCCAAATGCCATCACTATGAACTCATAATGCTCATACCAAGTCCAAAAAGCTATCTTAGGGACATCCGATGCCCTAATCTTCAACTGATGGTAGCCAGATCTCAAATCAATCTCTGAAAACACTTTGGCACCCTGAAGCCGATCAAATAAGTCTTTGATCCTCGGCAAATGATACTTGTTCTTGATTGTGAATTTGTTCAACTGCCGATAAGAAATACACGTCCTCATTGTACTATCCTTCTTCTTCACAAACAACACTGGTACACCCCAGGGTGAGACACTAGGTCTAATGAATCCCTTATCAAGCAAATTTTGCAATTGCTCTTTCAGTTCCTTTAATTCAGCATGGGCCATACGGTATGGTGGAATAGAAATGGGCTGAGTGCCTGTAGCCAAGTCAATACAGAAGTTGATATCTTTGTATCCCCAATAAATCTGCAGAAAATACCTCTGGAAACTCACGCACAACTGGTACTGAATCTATGGGAAGGAACCTCCGCACTAAGATGACGAATATAGGCTAAATATGCTAGACAACCCTTGTCGACCATATGTCGAGCCTTCACATAAGAAATAACCCTTCTAGTAGAATGACCAGGAGTCCTTCTCCACTCTAATCCAGGCAACCCCGACATGGCTAAGGTCACTGTCTTGGTGCGTGGCAGTCCAATATAGTGTGATAAGGTGACAGCCAATCCATGCCCAAAATAACATCAAAATCCACCATATCAAGAAGTAGGTGATCTACACTAGTCTCAAGGATCCCGATAGAAACCATACACGAGCGATAAACACAATCTACAACACTAGAGTATCCCATAGGCATGGACACATATACATGAGCACTCAAAGAATCACGAGGCATAAACAGATATAAAGCAAAATAGGATGACACATAGGAATAAGTAGAGCCCGGATCAAATAAAACTGAAGCATCTCTATGGCAAACTGGAACAATACTTATGATGACAGTGCCAGATGACTTTGCCTTAGGTCTAGCTGGAAATGTATAAAAATGGTGTTGGGCCCCACCATTCTGACCTCCGCCTCTCGAACTACCTCTAGCTGGCTAGCCTCCACCTCTAATGGCCTGACCTCCACCTCTATTGGCCTGACCTCCACCTCTAGCAGCCTAACCCCTATCTCTAGCTGGCTGAGCGGGCGGTGAAGAAACCGATGCCGGAACCATGGCACGAG
Organism: Nicotiana tabacum; assembly: GCF_000715075.1. NCBI lineage: Eukaryota > Viridiplantae > Streptophyta > Magnoliopsida > Solanales > Solanaceae > Nicotiana > Nicotiana tabacum. Next base: position 73,222,430 of record NC_134091.1, on the reverse strand, counting down.
AACTCTGTTGTGGCATGCCACCCTATGACCTAGGGCAAAATATTGCAACGTGCCTCGGATCTCCACAAGTATAACAAGCCCTCGACTGTTGTGACTGCTGACCCTGGAACTGCCCCTGTCGACCTGGATAACCAACCTGATAACTCTGGATCGGAGGTGCACTAATAGGAGCTGATGGTGCGTTGTAGGCTAGCTACTCAAGATTAGACCCATAAGAACCACGACTACCCAAAACACCATGAGATGCTTGAAGCGCTGACTAAATCGGCATAGGAGGATAGCCTATACCAAACGAACCTCTACCCCTAGATGAGGCACCACTGAAACCACCCAAATGACGAGGCCTCTTCTCACATACCGCCCCCTATCCTGACCACGAACCATCTCGATCTGTCTAGCAATCTCTTCGGCCCTTTGGAAAGAAATATCGTATCTGGTCTCCTTGGCCATCTGTAGCCTAATACTGAAAGTAAGTCCATCAATGAATCTTCTCCCTCTCTCCCTCTCAGTAGGTAGTAAGATAACTGCATGGTGAGCTAGGACCACAAATCGGGTCTCATACTGGGTATCAGTCATGCTACCATACTGAAGACGCTCAAACTGCCTGCGGTACTCCTCTCTCAAAGTGAAAGGAATAAACTTCTCCAAAAATAACTGCGAACCCTGATCCCAAGTGTGTTATGATGAACCAGCTGGTCTGCCCCACACCTAATCCTACCACTATCTCTTGGCCGAACCGGTCAGCTGAAACACTGCAAAGTCTACTCCATTGGACTCAACAATACCCATGTTGCTCAGCACCTCGTAGTAACAGTCCAAATAATCATGTGGGTCCTTACAAAGTGCACCACTAAAGTGAATAGGGAAGAGATTTGTGAACTTATCCAAACTCATCAATCCCTCAGAAGACATCGCAGGCCTCTCCCCGGTCTGTATAGATACAATAGGCTGAACTACCCCAACTGGCGGAACTGCTCTGATATATGGGAGCCATCTGCTCCGGAGTGTGAGTAAAGGGAGTTTGTGCTGCTCCCCCAGCTTGAGAGACAGCTGGTGCCACCGAAAATGCACCGGTCTAGGCCACAATCTCCATAAGGCCCACTAAACGGACTAGAGCGTAGTGAAGCACTAGAGTGTCTATTAATCCCTATAGGACCTGAGCAGGTTTGACTGGTCCGGTCTGAGCTAGGATCTACTCCTCATGATCAATATGAGGCTCCACAATGGGTAGTGCTGCACGTGCTCTAGGATGAGCTCTCCCTCGACCTCGTCCTCTACCCCTGCTAGTGGCTGCAATAGGAGGCTCCGGCTCCTGCTCGGCTGTAGATGTTGTGCGTGTTCTTGCCATCTGTGAGAGAACAAGAGTGAAATGATTCAAACATCAATAATAGAATAGAATTGCACGATAGAGAAAGAAAGAAGTGAAATTTTCCTACAACTCCACTACTAATCTTGCTCATGACTCATGAGAACTAAGCAACCTAGTGCTCTAATACCAATTTGTCACGACCCGGAATCCCAACCTCAGGCCCCTGATGGCGCATAACGTCCAATTGCTAGGCAAGACAACATTAGTTAAATAATTTATTAATTAAATAGGTCAAATAAAAGATAATAAAAGTTATTAATGAAGATTAAAGCTAAAATACATGAAATAAACCCATAACATAACGCGGTCTAACTCAACCCCAGAAGTTTGGTATCACAAGTACATGAGCAACTAGAAGTATACAAGTATACTTTGAAATAAATACACTTGTTCGAATGAGATAAACAGTAAAGATAGGAAATGGAAGGTGACTTCAAGGTCTGCGAACGCCAGCAAATCTACCTCAAGTCTCCGAAGCAATGTGATCCGAGCAGATGCACCTCTAAGCACCGCTGAGACCAATACTAGTATTCGAACAAGAAGTGCAGAAGTGTAGTATGAGTACAACCTACCCAATGTACTCCGTAAGTATCAAGCCTAATCTCGACGAGGTAGTGACGAGGCTATGACAAGACACCTACATAAAACAATGTATAAATATATATAAAACAGCAAAATAACAAGTGGAACGCTAAAATATTAACTGGGAGGGGACATGCAAAAGGGGAGATATCATAAAAAGAAACTATAAGTATGAACTCACTAAATAAAATCTCCTGAAATAAGCAACAATATAACCAAGGAAATCACCAAAATCATAAATCAAACAACGTAATGAAAAGAAGATGGCACGGCATCACCCTTCATGATTTTACTCTCATCCTTACCATGTAATATCATAAATAAAATGGAACGGCATCATCCTTTGTACTTTTACTCTCAACATCTCTCAATATATGATAATGAATACAAATAAGGCACGACAACACCCTTCGTGCTTTTCTCTCTTCCTCACCAATCAACAATACCAATCCAAATAATAAAGGCAAGGCGGGAAACAATTTCACTTCATTTATAGTGCCATGATATCATACTCAACTTTCAAAAATCCCAACATCCTCAAATAAACAATAAATATGAGATGAATAATTTAAAGTAATAATCTAACCTAAGAATGGATAAAGTCAAATAAACAACTTAGAACAAAGAAACAATTCCCACCCGCATGCTTTAACCCAATAACAATGCATATGTACTCGTCACCTCACATATATTTTCACACATACTTCAATAAACTAACAAGTCCTAATCCATCAAGTCAAGGTTAACCACGACACTTACCTCACTCCGCAACCAAATCAATGTTCAACCACGGCTTTTCCTCTGGAATTCGCCTCCAAACCAATCAAATCTAACCAAATATAGCTCAAATAATTCAAAAATAGGCTTTAGAAACTACCCACAAGTGAATAAGATTCGAACCTGAGATTCGAACCAAAAGCCAATTACCCATTCACCCCCCGAGCTTGGTTATGTGATTTGTTTCGAAATACGACCTCAACTTGAGGTCTAAATCTCAATTTTACAAAATCGCTAATTTCTATCCAAATCCCTAATTTCTACCATGAAAATCCTAGATTTGATGTTGAAAACACATGAAAAGTAATGGGTAATTGAAAAGAAATGGATTAAAGAGTCTTACCAATGATTTTGGGAAGCAATTCCTCTTGAAATATCGAATTTAGAGTGTTTAGGGTTGAAAAATGGTGTAAAATGAGCTAAGTCCCGATTTTCCCCTCTTTTACCCAGCTGTGCGTGTCACAATTGCAAAGTCTTGTTCGTAATTGCGAGCATCGCAAATGTGAGACAAGGGTCGCAAATGCAAACCCTGCCTCAGAAGCGCAGATGTCACAAATGCGACATAATGTTCGCAAATGCGGACAACCACCCATCGCAAATGCGTCCAAAAGCTTCGCAAATGCGAAGCAGACTCAAGTGGCCTGTGATCGCAAATGCGACCACTTCCTTTGCAAAAGCGAATGGCCACAGTTCGCAAAAGCGAACAAAATCCTCGCAAATGCGAGGTTACCCAATCCCAGGCCCTGCTCGCAAATGCAAAATTTTGTTCGCAAAAGCGAGGCTCACAAATGAGATCCAAACCTCACAAATGTGAGATCTGCAACAGAACACCAGAGCTGGAAGGACACCAGCTGACTTCAAATCATCAAAACTCCTCTGAAACACGTTCAAAACTCACCCAAGCCCCTAGGGCTCCAAACAAAACATGCACACAAGTGTAATAACATCATGCAAACTCGCTCGCTCGATCAAACCAGCAAAATAACACCTAGAACTATGAATCAGGCATCAAAATGCATGAAATTTTAAAGAAACTCAAGAACTTCAAAATTCACAACCGAGCGTCCGAATCCTATCAAACCAACTCCGTTTTGCACCAAATTTTGCAGACAAGTATCAAATAGTAAAGTGGACTTATACCAAGTAGTGGAACCAAAATCAAAACTCAGTAGCCATAAAGTCAACCTACGATCAAATCTAGGGAATCTTTAAACTTTCAAGTTACTAGCTTTCGACAAAACAAATCAAATCAAGTTAAGGACTTCCAAATTCAATTTTGGGCATACGCCCAAGTCTAAAATCATGATATGGGACCACCAGGATCGCTAAAATACTGATTCGAGGTTGTTTACATAAAATGTTGATCGTAGTCAACTCAAGTTATTTTTAAAGCCAAAAATCATGTTTTCTTCAAATTCACATAAAATCTTTCCGAAAAAAGACATGGATTGTGCGCTCAAATCTCGAAACATAAAAAGGAGAAAATAGAGGTCTTGAAACATAGAAATAAGTGCTAGAACTCAAAACGACCTATCAGGCTGTCACAACATAAAAAGAAACTCAAATCCTAAGCTATCATGAACAAGAATGTAATGACCCAACCAGTCGTTTTGTGCATTTGTATTCCATTCCATTGTTTGAAGTCTTTAGTAGCTTCATATGATGTATTATGACTTGTGTAAATCATCAGTTTTGATTTTTCAGGTGATTCGCGATTGATTTGGAAGAATGATTCTTAACTAAGAAGCTTTAAGTTGGAAGAGCTGACCAAGTTTCACTATTATGTATTTGAACTTGGATTGGAGTTTTGGATGGTGATTTTGGACTTGGGTGTATGTCCGGATTTGCATTTGGATGTCTCTAGAAAGTTTCGACACTATTTGGCGATAGTTAGCAATTTGAAGCTTTAGAATGTTCATAGATTTGAACAGGAGTTGACTTTGATGATATTAGGTTTATATTGTTGTTCTGGGAGTTGTAATAGGTTCTTTATGTTATTTTGAACTTGTGTACAAAATTTGAGGTCATTCCGAGTTGATTTGATATTGTTCGGCATAGGTTTTAGAAGTTGAATGTTCAAAAGTTCATTAAGTTTGATTTGAGGTGCGACTCGTGATTTGATGCTGTTATGTGTGATTTGAAGCCTCGAGTAGGTTGATGTTATGTTATGGGACTTGTTGGTATGTTCAGCCGGGGTCCCGAGGGGCTCGGGTGTGTTGCGGTGATTTTGGACCATTTTGGAGGTTAAAAGAGTTACTGGTTTCTGCAGTTTTCTAATGTTTCGGTTGCTCTTCGCGATCGCAAAGAAGTAGCCACGATCACGTAGGTCAACACTGGAGTTGGGTGACTTTACTCTTTGCGTTGGCGTTGGTTGTTGGGCCTTGAGCATCGCGTTCACGCAAGTGGATACGTGTTCGCATAGTAGATAGTTATGCTGGGCAAGTGTTCATGGTTTCTTCTTTACATTCGCGCTAGAGAATTCGCGTTAGCATTAGTCTGTGCAAAAACGGCCTGTGGCCGCGTTCGTATAGGGTTCTTTGAGGCTTAGCAGTTTTGTGCTTTGCGATCGCGAAGTTGGTCCCGCGATCGCGAAGGATACCCCTGGGCAGTGTATATAAGTACTCTATTTCGTATGTTTGAGTTATTTATCACATTTTGAGTTGGGGGTCTTGGGAGATTTTGGGGAGGATTTTCACCAAATGGATTGGGGTAAGTATTTTTTTTACTCGGTTTTAGTTATATTTCATGATTTCATCTTCAATTTTGGCATTTGACTGATGATCTTTAAGAGAGAAATTGGGGGTCTTTGTCTAAACTTTCCTAATGTGAGTATTTGAGATTTGAACATCGATTCAGAGTCGGATTTGAGTGAAATTAGTATGGTTGGACTCATAATTGAATGGGTTATCAAAATGTTTGAGTTTTTTCGGGTTTCGGAGGTGCGAGCCCGGGTTTGCGTTTTTGATTGACTTTGCATTTTTAATTAAAGATTCGACCTTTATTGCTTGGGTTTATTTTCTAAGGCATTATTTGATATCTTGAGTTGCTTTTTGCTAGTTTCGGGCCATTCAGAGGTTGATTTGCGCGGGATGGAGTTCCTAGAGTATTGTTTGGCTTGCTCGATATTTGTTTTGGCTTGCTTGAGATAAGTATCTTATCTAAACTTGGTTGAGGCACTAGTTTCCTGAGTTATTTGTAATATCTACGTGTTATAGGTGCATCTATGTATGCGGACTGAGCCCATGTGCGAGCACCGGGGCATTTATCCATACTCAGGGTATTGCTTAGGCCATGATATGCCTAGAATTAACTGTTAAGCTTTAAGCTATAATGTTTCTCATATTTGTAACATTTTTGTGAACTATTTGAGACACATTGAGGTTACATAGAGGCTAATTCCCTGAATAAACTTGATAATTGCTATTTCTGTGATAAAATTGCCGATTTGAGCTATGATAGCACACTTTGCACATGCCAAGACTTAGCATGTCATTATACCAGTCCATGAGCATGAAAATTGATATTCATTTATTATATATATGTCCTCTTGTATATTTTCTTCTGTTATATGATTTTGACTGGATTCATGTGACCATGCCCGGCGGATTGTGTTGTTATCCTTGTGACCACGCCAGGTGGATTGTGTTGTTATGCCTGTGACCAAGCCAGGCGGATTGTGTTGTTAGGCCTTGTAAACATGCCGGGCCGATTGTGTGGTTGCCCATGGCCACGCCGGGTGGATTGTGATATTGAGCATGTGACCATGTCGGATGGATTGTGATTATTGGCACGTGAGTTATCCGTGCGGTTGATATTGAGCCACTGACCATGGTAAACGGATTCTGATATTGAGCCTGTGACCACGCCGGTCTGATAGAACATTGAATTGGTCATTTTTGTATGTGGATACGGATTCATATCTGTAGGGTCTCCCTCTCATGTTTCTCTCTTGATGGTGTACACGCGGATTGTGAGAAACCTACGGGTTTCTGGTTGATGTGAGCTCTGGGAGAGTTGGTTATGTTTATTTGGATCGGGTTGCATGCCGTAATAGGCCTTATTGGCTTATTGTTATTTGGATCGGGTTGTGAGCCATAACGGATTGATATTTGGTTATTGAATTTCATCTTTACTTGCAACTTCCTTGAGTGCTTACATGATTTACTGCATATCTTCCTTATATGCCCGATTGCTGACTGAGTAGAACACTTTAAAATGATGAATTGTGAGCATCAAGGTGGTTTTACTTGAGATTTCTTAATTTGATCTTATATTTGTTCTATACTTGCAAAAATTATGAACTGTACAGGTGATAGCGAGTATCATTTTTAATTCTTGCTTCTATTACCTCATTGAGGTTAGTTATCATACTTATTGAGTACATGGGGTCTGTTGTACTCATACTACACTTCTGCAACTTGCATGTAGATCTATGAGCAGAGATGCTGTGGATGACGGCTGCTGGCACTGAAGACGTACATGCGTTCCGTATATGGCTATCACTTGTCCTTGGTGGCTTTAGATTTGAATCTGTTCATGTACATTCTAAACAGATGTTGTATTTATTTCATTTTAGTTTTGTAAATCTAAGTCTTAGTGGCTCATGACTTGTATTACTAGTCCTTGGTTTATTGTATAAAAGTTCAGTTAATTAATCATTTGTTTCCTAGTAATCTCATTTGGATTGTGTTATTGTTAATTGGCTTGCCTAGCGGCACAACTAGCTGGATTTTGGATCGCGACAAGTTGGTATCAGAGCTCTAGGTTCATAGGTTCTATGAGTCATGAGCAAGTGTCTAGTAGAGTCTTGCAGATCGCTATAATGACGTCCATACCTATCTTCGAGAGGCTACAGGGCATCGAGGATAAACTACCCATCTTTCTTTCCTTATCGCGCGACATTGATTAAACTTGAAGTGTATCTCTTTGAATTCCTTCCACTAACTCGTATGTTATGTGAGCGCTCGGTATTAGTTGTGCCTCGATGGCTTGTGATATCATGGATGAGGTGTGAGAGGTGTTCCTCATGTTATGAAAGTGGGCCAGTCTGGAGGACTTGAGGCAAGGTTCAGACCGCAGCTTGGACTTCGTGGTTTCAGTTGTATTAGCATGTGCTTTTGGACTTATATATCCAGTAGTGTCCCTAAAAGGAGGATTTATGGCTCGGTGAGTGGTTGGATGGCTATATGAGGAGTATGATCTGACCGCGGGATGTGTTCAGATGGATTGGATGTGATGAGAAGAATTTGCTTGTGATGTGGAAAGGACTATTGTTTGGTCTTGAGTTACGAGTGTGCTAGGGATCTTTCAGTTGTTCATATGTGAAATGAAGTGTGTTCTTATGCCTTGTTCATGAGTTCAGACTGGGGAAGATTCGGTGATGGCATAATGGTTGTGGCCATAAAAGGGCATAGGGAGATGCCAGTTTGAGGCTAAGCAGGTGAGTTATCTCCTGCGAGAGGTTTTTGAGGTTGTGTTATTCTTATGATGTTTCTTTGGGGAGTTTTTCTTCTCCAGTGGGTTATATGTGTTGCATTTGAGTTTGGATCGCTCGAGGAAGTTAGCTTGGCCAGCACGAGGATGGATATGCACTAAGCGGGTGATTTGAGGTATTTTATGACTAGTTCTATATGAGTTCATGAAGGATTTAGTTGAATTACGATGCGAGATCATGGCAGTTATAGAGTAAAGGTATGGTGGGTTATCGGATGTTGTTCTATGGCTTTGATCCAAGTGGGGGAGTCTACTATCGACGATCAAATTGCATAGTAATGTGTTGTATTGGTTTCCATCTGAGGTATGATTGTGGATCATTTATGACTTGCAGAGGTTGAGTTCGGGAATTACTCGAGTAAGAAAATTTCTGGATATATAATATATTACACTTTACGGGTAAATGAAAATCATAGGATGATTTGGGATTGTTATTCGTGATGGTTGTATTATGCATGGAGTAGGGATTTAATCGGTTGCGTTAAGGTGGGGTTACCTCTTTGGATGTTGGTGTGCTAATGGAGCACAGATCGTTCGGCTCGCTTGGGCAGTGCATTGGAGATTTGAATAGGGTGGATGACTCTCGAGGAGGTTCTAATGGGTTCAAGATTCATATGTGGTATTTGAGGAATTTCCGGATTTGTAAATGGCTAAGATCTGAGATTTGCATTAGATGATGTCAGGACTCACGACATTTCTGTATCATAAGATCTCTAAGGAAATGACTTTTAATTCACATAAGGTCTCTTCAGAGTGGGTATCTCGGATGTAGTTTTTTTCAGGTGCTTAAGAATGAATACAACGGCTTATGGGCTTTGTGACGACATGGTTTCACGCTATGATCTCTTGTGGTAAGCGTTAGGTTAAGGGTTGTAGTGTACTAGCATGGAGAAGTGTTAACTTGAAGGCAATTCGGAAGGAACTCAGAGAAAATAGGACAAATTTGTATTAGGCAGGATCAATATAGTAAGGGTATGATCAGTTCTTTTGGTTCTTACGATGAGGTGAGCTTTAACCAGAGTTTTGTGGTAATACTCTTGGAGTTGGCAACTTGCGGGACTTTGTTAAGCTAGTTTGATTCGATTCTGATGGCTTGGTCTTGTGCCAATGGGTTTCAAAGTGTTCTCGATGATTTCTACCACGGTTTGAGATGGATAGTTTCTACATGCATGAGAAGTATGTTGCATATTGTGATTTTCTCCTGGATGGGATCAAGTGGAAGGTTTCTGACTAACTGAGTATGTATTCTACTTGTGACTTAGAGTTGATAATGGGATTCTCGTGCTTCCATTTGATGGTATGTTAGAGATGGTGCGTGGTGTGGGATCGAGATTTGTGTGTGCAAGTTGTGGTTTAGTTTCGACGGGAAGGTCATGAGTTTTGTGTTTTGATATGTTCTATGTGTTACTCATCTATGATACGATGGGCTGTGATCTGTTGGTTATTTGCACACATGATGTGTTTTTGTTTAGTCCTTGCGGCAAAATTCGAGCGAGATGGTTCATAGTGTGTTGAATGGCTGATTGCGCCTTGATTATGGTCTTTCCTATTTGTGGTATATTATGAATCAGTTTCTCCATGGAGATGGTGATGCACTTCATTTGTTTTTTTGTTGATTATGTGTGGTTGTTGATTTTGAGCATCATGGCTCGAGGTATTTCATGTGGACTGGTGTTTGGATTGGGTCACGCATCACAACTGAGTTATATTGGGGGTATGATCCTTTGTGTTGATTTCATGTGTTTTGTTACTCCTTGGGTGATGGGTTCATAACTTTGTGGTTGTGATAGTATCTAGGATCTTGCAAAATAGTCCTCTCATTTGGTTCTTCTTTCATCATTGGTTACATTCGAGTTGTTTCTTGCTTGGTGCACGGATTGCACGGTATATGGCTCGAGGTGGTATTGGTGTGGCATGTCAGTAGTGTAGCTATATTTGATGAGATGAGGTCATTGGACCTGGAATGAGTACTATTGAATTTGATTACGGTATATTTGGAAGAATAATGTCTCTACTCGGCTTAGAATTCGGGCTATGGTTCTTATTCGGCGAGAGAACTCCACGACTTGTTGATTTGATGGGTGGTTATGAGTTTCAGCATGTTTCTTTCGTTATCGTTAGTGTACGAAGGTTTAGAACAAGGTTTTATTTGATGTGAGGTTTGTTACCAGTACCATATTTATCATTGAGCTGCTATTGTGGCCTGAAGTTATTGTTGTGATTATCTGAGTTATGTGATGTGATTACATCTTAGATTATAGTTATGGCTTCGTATAGCTTGTTCAGACTTATACAATATATAGATGTGAGAATCGAGTCTTGTAAAGGATTACGAATGTAAGAGATTTTATTCCAAAGGTTTATGGGCTAAGGTTGAAGAAAAGATCTTCAATTAAGTTGTCTTGTCAGGCTTATATGGATTGAGGTGACGTGGGATCACCCACGGGTATGTTCATGATGAGTTTACAGAATGATTTGATGGCTTTGGAATGACACTTGGCACGTTCAAGGACGAACATACGTTTAACTAAGGGAGAATGTAACGACCCGACCGGTCGTTTTGAGAATTTGCATTTTGTTAAGTATTTGAAGTTTTGAGTAGCTTCATATGATGTAATATGACTTGTGTGATTGGTCGGTTTTGATTTTCAAGTGATTCGGAAGAATGATTCTCAACTAGGAAGCTTTAAGTTGGAAGAGTTGACCAAGTTTGACTTTTGTGTATTTGACCTCGGATCGGAGTTTTGATGATTCCATTAGGTCTGGATGGTGATTTTGGACTTGGGCGTACGCCCAGATTTGCATTTGGATGTCTCTAGAAGGTTTTGGCTCTATTTGGCAAAGGTTGGCAATTTGAAACTTTGGAATGTTCAAAGCTTTGAATGGGAGTTGACTTTGATGATATCAAGTTCAGATTGTTGTTCCGGGAGTTAGAATAGGTTCGTTATGTCGTTTGGAACTTGTGCGCAGAATTTAAGGTCATTCCAAGTTGATTTGATATGGTTTTGCACGAGTTTTGGAAGTTAAAAGTTCAAAAGTTCATTAAGTTTCATTTGAGGTGTGATTCATGATTTTGATGTTGTTAATTGTTATTTGAGTCCACAAGTGGGTTGGTTTTATATTATGGGACCTATTGGTACATTCGGACGGGATCCCGAGTGGCTCGGTTGTGTTGCAGATTGATTTCGGACCATTTTGGAGGTTGAAAGAGCTGTTGGTTTCTGCAGTTTTCTGATGTTCGAGGTTCTCTTCGCGATCGCAAAGATGCAGCCGCGATTGCGTAGGCCAAACTTGGAGCTGGTTGACATTCCTCTTCGCGTTCATGACTGAACTATCGTGTTTGCGTAGGTTGTTGGGCGTCGAGCATCACATTCGCGCAAGTGGAAACATGCTTGCGTAGTAGAGAGCTAGGCTAGGCATGTCTTCATGGTTTCTTTTTCATGTTCGCGCTGGAGCGTCTGCGTTCGCGTTAGTCTGTGCAGATGTGGTTCGTGATCGCGAAGTTGGTCCCGCAATCGCGAATGGTACCCCTAGGCAGTGTATATAAGTATTCTATTTCGGATCCTTGAGTTATTTTTATCACATTTTGAGTTGGGGAGCTCGGTTTCGGGCGATTTTGGAGAGGATTTTCACCACATGGATTGGAGTAATTATTTTTGTACTCGGTTTTGATTATATTTCATTATTCCATTTTCGATTTTGGCATTTGATTGTTGATTTTTAAGAGAGAAATTGTGGGGGGTTTATCTAAACTTTCCTAAAGTAAATATTTGAGTTTTGAACATCAATTCAGACTCGGATTTGAGTGAATTAGTATGGTTGGACTCATAATTGAATGGGTTATCGGAATTTGTAAGTTTTGCCGGCTTCCGAGATCAAGCTCGGGTTTGACCTTTTGGTTGACTTTGAGTTTTTGATTAAAGATTTGACCTTTATTTCTTGGGTTTATTTCCTAAGGCAATATTTGATATTTTGAGTTGCTTTTGGCTAGTTTCGGGCCGTTCGAGGGTTGATTCATGCGGGAGGTGTTCCTAGAGTATTGTTTGGCTTGCTTTGTACTTGTTTTGCCTTGCTTGAGGTAAGTGTCTTATCTATTCTTGGTTGAGGCACTAGTTACCTAAGTTATTTGTGATAGCTACGTGCTATGGGTGTGCCTATGTGTGGGGACTGAGCCCATGTGCGAGCACCAGGGTATTTATCCATGCTCGAGGTAGTGCTTAGGCTACGATATGCCTAGAATTGACTGTTAAGCTTTAAGCTATAATGTTTCTCATATTTGTAACATTTTTGTGAACTATTTGAGCCATATTGAGGTTACATAGAGGCTAATTTTCCGAATAAACTTGATAATTGCTATTTCTGTGATGAAATTGCCGATTTGAGCTATAATTGCACACTTTGCACATGTCTACACCTTAGCATGTCATTATACCAGTCCACGAGCATGAAATTTGATATTCATTCACCATATACATGTGTTCTTGTATATTTGCTTTTGTGTGATATAATTTGTACTGGAAACCTTTGTCCACACTGGGCGGATTATGTTGTTATGCCTGTGGCCACGCCGGACGGATTGTGTTGTTATGCATGTTACCACGCCGGGAGGATTGTGTTGTTGCCTGTGACGACACCGATTTGATTGTGATATTGAGCATGTGACCACGCCGATCGGATTGTGATATTGAGCCTGTGACCACGCCAGGCGAACTGGGATTATTGGCACATGATTTGTCCGTGCAGCATGTGAGTTATCCGTGCGATTGATATTGAGCCTCTGGCCACACCGAGAGAATTATGATATTGAGCGTATGACCACGCCGGGCTGATAACACATTGAATTGACCATGCTTTTGTGTGGATACAGATCCATCCCCCTAAGGTCACCCTCTCATGTTTCTCTCTTGATGGTGTACGCTCGGACGAGTTTCTGGTTGATGTGAACTCTGGGAGAGCTGGTTATTGTTTGTTGGATCGGGTTGCATGCCGCTACAGGCCTTATTGGCTTATTGTTATTTTGATCGGGTGCGCGCCATAGCAGACTGATATTTGGTTATTGTATTTTATCTTAACTTGAAATTTCCTTGACTGTTTACCGCATATATTCCTTATATGCCGGATTGCTCACTGAGCAGAACACTTTAAAACAAAGAATTATTAGCACCAAGGAGGTTTTACCTGAGATTTTCTGATTTGATCATATATCTGTTATATATTTGTTGAAATTATGAACTGTACAGGTGATAGCGAGTATCATTTTTATTTCTTGCTTCTATTACCTCACCGAGGTTAGTTATGATACTTATTGAGTACATAGGGTCGGTTGTACTTACACTTCTACACATTGCGTGTTGTTCTATGAGCTGAGATGATGTGGATGACGGGAGCTGGCACTGAAGACATGCATGCATTCCGTATATGGCTATCACTTGTTCTTGGTAGCTTTAGATTTGAAATATGTTCATGTACATTCCAAACATATGTTGTATTTATTTCATTTCAGTTCTGTAAATCTAAATCTTAGTGGCTCATGACTAGTACTACCAGTCCTTGGGTTATTGTATAAAAGTTCAGTTAATTCATCATTTATTTCCAAGTAATGTTGTTTGCATTGTGTTATTGTTAATTGCCTTACCTAGCGGGTTGGATTAGGTACCACCAGGACTAGATGGATTTTCGGTCATGACAAATTGGTATTAGAGCTCTAGGTTCATAGGTTTTACGATTCACGAGCAAGTGTCTAGTAGAGTCTTGCGGATTGGTATGACGACGTCCATACCTATCTTCGAGAGGCTCTAGGGCATCTAGGATAAACTTCCCATCTTTCTTTCCTTATCGTGCGTCATTGATTCAGCTTGAAGCATATCTCTTTGAATTCCTTCCACTCACTCATATGTTATGTGAGCGCTCGGTATCAGCTGTGCCTCGACGGCTTGTGATATCATGGATGAGGTGTGAGAGGTGTTCCTTATGTTGTGAAGGGGGGCCAGTCTGGAGGACTTGAGGCTAGGTTTAGACCGCATCTTGCGCTCAGCAGATTTGATTATGTGAGTAAGTGTTTTTGGACTTATATGTCTGGTGGTGTCCCTAGAAAGGGGATTTATGGATCAGTGAGTGGCTGGATGGCTATATGATGAGTATTATGTGACTGCGTGATATGTTCAGATGGCTTGGATGGGATGAGAAAAGCTTGCTTGGGATATGGAATGGACTATTGTTCGGTCTTGAGTTACGAGTGTGTTAGGGATCTTTCAGTTGTTCGTATGTGAAATGAAGTGTGTTCTTATGCCTTGTTCATGAGTTCAGACTGGGGAAGATTTGGTGATGGCATAGTGGTTGTGGCCATAAAAGGGCATAGAGAGATGCCAGTTTGAAGCTAAGCAGTTGAGTTATCTCCTGCGAGATGTTTTTGAGGTTGTGTTATTCTTATGATGTTTCTTTGGGGAGTTTTTCTTCTCCAGTTTGTTATATGTGCTGCATTTGAATTTGGATTACTTGAGGAAGTTGGCTTGACCATCACAAGGTTGGATATGCGCTTAGCGGGTGATTTGAGGTATTTTATGATTAGTGCTATATGAGTTCCAGAAGGATTTGGCTGAATTGCAATGCGAGATCATGGCAGTTATGGAGTAAAGGTATTGTGGGTTATCAGATGTAATTTGTTGTGCTCTATGGCTTTTAGCCAAGTGGAGGAGTCTGCCATTGGCGATCAGAATGCATAGTCATGTGTTGTATTAGTTTTGGTCTGAGATATGATTGTGGATTAGTTATGACTTGTAGAGGTTGAGATCGAGAATGACTCGAGCAAGAAAATTTTTGGATACATGATATATTACACTTTATGGGTAAATGAAAATCATAAAATGATTTGGGTTTGTTATTCATGATGGATGTAGTGTGTATGGGTAGGGATTTAATCGGTTGTGTTTAGGTGGGGTTACTTCTTTGGATGTTGGTGTGCTAATGGAGCACATATCATTCGGCTCGCTTGGGCGGTGCATTGGAGAATTGATAGGGTGGATGACTCTCGAGGAGGTTCTAATGGGTTCAAGATTCATATATGGTATTTGAGGAATTTTCGGATTTGTAAATGGCTAAGATCTGAGATTTTCATTAGATGGTGTCGGGACTCGCGGTATTTCTGTATCATTATTGGATTCTACATTTTCGTATCAGAGATGTTAAGGAAACGACTTTTAATTCACATAAGGTCTCTTCTGAGTGGGTATCTTGGATATAGTATTTTAGAGGTGCTTAAGAATGAATACAACGACTTGTGGGATTTGGGACGACATGGTTTCACGCTAGGATCTGTTGTGGTAAGCATTGGGTTAAGGGTCGTAGTGTACTGTCATGGAGAAGTGTTAACTTGAAGGCAATTCGAAAGGAACTCAGAGAAAATAGGACAACTTAGTATTAGGCTGGATCAATATGGTAAGGGTATGATCAGTTCTTTTGGTTCTTATGATGAGCTGAGGTTTAACTGTAGTTTTGTGGCAATACTCTTGGGTTTGGCGACTTCTGGGAATTAGTTGAGCTAGTTGGATTCGGTTCTGATGGCTTAGTCTTGTGCCAATGGGTTTCGAAGAGTTCTTGATGATTTCTACCACAGTTTGAGATGGATATTTTCTACCGGCATGAGGAGTATGTTGCGTATTGTGATTTTCTCCTGGATGGGATTAAGTAGAAGGTTTCTGACTAACTGAGTATGTATTCTGCTTGTGACTTAGAGTTGATAATGGGAATCTCGTGCATTCATTTGATGGTATGTTAGAGATGGTGCGTGGCGTGGGATCGAGATGGACGGTATTTGAGGTTGAGAAGAATGCTGGCACTATCTGGTATGACCCGAGAAGAGTGCACATTTTGGAAGGCGCATTGTGTTTTAACATAAGGATGCTTCATTGGTATTGCAGTACTCGCATGGTTGATCAACTGGTGATGTTATGGATTTTTATGTGGCACGGAAGAATTATAGAAGTATTTTTCGTGAGATGATTGTGTATGAGTGATATGTTAGTCATTCGAGTGGTGGAGTTGGGATAGAATATGGTGGTTCATGTATTCTATGAATTTGGAGGCTAGGAGGTTCTTAGGGGCAAATTGTTCCTTGATTGTGGACTGTGAAGGTACGGTCTGAGTTAGACAGCTAATGGTATGCGTCGTGGTTAGGTTATTCTGGACTTTTGTAGGGTTATTTATCTATTGGTGGATGATTGGAATGGATTTGGGGGCCCATTGGTAGGCCTAATGAGGATGTGTATTCTATATCGGGTCAGATTTGTTAACTCAAGACTGTTATTGTTGAGGGGTGTGTCATTCGGTTAGAGTTGAGCTTGTTCTTGTTCTGATATGTTCTATGTGTTACTTTTCTATGCTACGATGGGTTGTGATCTGTTGGTTATTTGCACACATGATGTGTTTTTGTTTGGGCCTTATGGTGAAATTGGAGCGAGATGGTTCTTGGTGTGTTGAATGGCTGATTGCGCCTTGGTTATAGTCTTTCCTGTTTGTGGTATATTATGCATCAGTTACCACATGGATATGGTAATGCACTTCGTGTGTTTGTTGTTGATTTTGTGTGGTTGTTGATTTTGAGCATCATGGCTCAAGGTATTTCATGTGGACTGGTGTTTGGATTGGGTCACGCATCGCAGCAGAGTTATGTTGGGGGTATGATCCTTTGTGTTGATTTCGTGCATTTTGTTACTCCTTGGGTGATGGATTCATAGCTTTGTGCTTGTGATGGTATCTAGGAGCTTGCAGAACAGTCAACTCATTTGGTTCTTCTCTCATCATTGGTTACATTTGAGTTGTTGCTTGTTTGGTGCACGGATCGCATGGTATGTGCCTCGAGGTGGTATTGGTGTGGCATGTCAATAAAATGGTTGTGTTTGATGAGATGAGGCCATTGGACCTAGAATGAGTACTATTGGATTTTATTATGGTATATTTGAAAGAATAATGTCACTAGTCGGCTTATAATTTGGGCTATGGTTCTTGTTCGGTGAGAGAGATCCATGACTTGTTGATTTGATGGGTGGTTATGAGTTTCTGTCTGTTTCTTTCATCATCATCAGTGTATGAAGGTTTAGAACAAGGTTTTATTTGATGTGAGGTTTGTTACCCGTACCAGATTCATCATTGAGCAACTATTATGGCCAAAAGTTATTGTTGTGAGTATCTGCGTTATATGATGTGATACATCTTGGGTTATGGTTATGGGCTGGCCTACCTTGTTCAGATTTATACAATGTATAGATGTGAGAATCGGGTCTTGTAATGGAATCCGGATGATGGAGATTTTATTCAAAGATTTATGGGCTAAGGTTGAAGAAAGGATCTTCAGTTAGGTTGTGTTGTCTGAAGAAAGGATCTTCATTTAGGTTGTGTTGTCAAGCTTATATGGATTGGGGTGACGTGATATCACCCACGGGTATGTGCATGATGAGTTCACACAGTGATTTGATTGCTTTGGAACGACTCTTGGCACGTTCGAGGACGAATGTATGTTTAAGTGGGGGAGAATTTAACGACCCAGCCAGTCCGTTCAGCTGTTTGAAGTCTTGAGAGCTTTATATGATGTATTATGACTTGTGTGAATGGTCTCTTTTGATTTTCAGGTGATTCTGGATTGATTTGGAAAAGTGATTCTCAACTAGAAATCTTAATGTTGGAAGATGGTTCTGTTAGGTCCGTATGGTGATTTTGGACTTGGGCGTATGCCTAGATTTGCATTTGGATGTCTCTAAAAAGTTTCAACACTAACTGGCGAAAGCTGGCAATTTAAAGCTTAGGAATGTTCCAAGTTTTGACCGGGAGTTGACTCTCATGATATCGGGTTCGGATTGTTATTCTAGGAGTTGGAATAGGTTCGCTATGTCTTTTGGAACTTGAGTGAAAAAATTGAGGTCATTCCGAGTTTATTTGATATGGTTCGGCTCGTTTTTTGGAAGTTGAAAGTTCAAAACTTCATTAAGTTTAAATTGAGGTGCGATTCATGGTTTTGATGTTGTTATGTGTGATTTGAGGCCTCGAGTAGGTTGGTGTTATGTTATGGGACTTGTTGGTATGTTCGGCCGGGGTCCCGAGGGGCTCGGGTGTGTTGCAGATTGATTTTGGACCATTTTGGAGGCTAAAAGAGAGGTTGGTTTCTGCAATTTTCTGATGTTTCAGTTGCTTTTCGCGATCACGAAGATGTAGCCGCGATCGTGTAGGGAAAACCTAGAGTTGGGTGACTTTCCTCTTCGCGTTTGCGACCGAACTACCGCATTCGTAGGTTGTTGGGCCTCGAGCATCGCATTCACGCAAGTGGACGCGCGTTCGTGTAGAAGAGAGCTAGTCTAGCAGGTCTTCATGATTTCTTCTTCGCGTTCGTGCTGGAGCGTTCGTGGTCGCGTTAGTCTGTGTAGATGTGGTTCGTGATTGTGAGTCTGGGGCCACGTTCACGTAGGGATTCTTCAAGGCTGAGCACTTTTGTGCTTCGCTATCGCGAAGTTGGTCACGTGATCGCGAAGGGTACCCCTGGGTAGTGTATATAAGTATTCTATTTCGGACCCTTGAGTTATTTTATCACATTTTGAGTTGAGGAGCTCGGTTTTTGGTGATTTTGGAGAGGATTTCACCACATGGATTGGGGTAAGTATTTGTATTACTCGGTTTCGATTATATTTGATGATTCTATCTTCGATTTTGGCATTTGATTGATGATTTTTAAGAGAGAAATTGGGGTTCTTCGTCTAAACTTTCCTAATGTGAATATTTCTGTTTTGAACAACGATTCAGCGTTGGATTTGAGTGAAATTAGTATGGTTGGACTCGTAATTGAATGGGTTGTCAGAATTGTTGAGTTTTGTCGGGTTTCAGAGGTGCGGGCCCGGGTTTGAATTTTTGATTGAGTTTGGGTTTTTTATTAAAGATTCGACCTTTATTGCTTGGGTTTATTTCCTAAGGCATTTTTTGATATTTTGAGTTGCTCTTGGCTAGTTTCGGGTCGTTCGAAGGTTGATTCATGCGGGATGGCATTCCTAGAGTATTGTTTGGCTTGCTCGGTATTTGTTTTGACTTGCTTGAGGTAAATATCTTATCTATACTTGGTTTTGGCACTAGTTGCGTGAGTTATTTCTGATAGCTACGTGCTATGGGTGGGGACTGAGCCCATGTGCGAGCACCAGGGCATTTATCGATGCTCGGGGTAGTGCTTAGGCTATGATATGCCTAGAATTGACTGTTAAGCTTTAAGCTATAATGTTTCTCATATTTGTAATATTTTTGTGAACTATTTGAGCCATATTGAGGTTACATAGAGGCTAATTCCCAAAATAATGATAATTGTTATTTCATTGATGAAATTGGCGATTTAAGCTATGATAGCACACGTTGCACATGCCTACACTTTAGCATGTCATTATACCAGTCCAGGAGCATGAAATATCATATTCATTCATCATATACATGTGTTCTTGTATATTTGCTTCTGTGTGATATGATTTGGACCAGATGCCTGTGACCACGCTGGGCGGATTGTGTTGTTATGCCTGTGACCACATCGGGCGGATTGTGTTGTTAAGGCTGTGACCACACCGGGCGGATTGTGTTGTTTCCTGTGACCACGCCGGGCGGATTGTGATATTGAGCCTGTGACCATATTGGGCGGATTGTGATTATTAGCACGTGAGTTGTCCATGCAGCACATGAGTTGTCCGTGCAATTGATATTGAGCCTGTGACCATGCCGAGCGAATTATGATATTGAGCCTGTGACTACGCCGGGCTAATGCATGATGTATTGGCCGTGCTTGCATGTGGATACAGATCCATCTCCCTAAGGTCACCCTCTCATGTTTCTCTCTTCATGGTGTACATGCAGATTGTGAGAAACCGATGGATTTCTGGTTGATATGAGCTATGGGAGAGTTGGTTATTGTTATATGAATAGTGTTGCACGACGCAACAGGCCTTATTGGGTTTTTGTTATTTGGATCGAGTTGCGTGCCGCAATGGACTGATGTTTGGTTATTGCATTTCATCTATACTTGCAATTTCATTGACAGTTTACCTGATTTACTGCATATATTCCTTATATGTCGGTGTCACGACCCCAATTTTCCCCTCTAGGATGTCGTGATAGCACCTAGTCTCTACGACTAAGCAAGCCTAACATTCAATAATAGCTTGACATAAATAATTAACAGAAATACTAAACAAGTCTAATAAACTCATATAATCTCCCGAAATAGAATCTCAACAATACACTTCCCAAAACCGGTGGAACTGAGTCATAAGCTCTACAGAGTAAACTAAAATATCTACTAAATCACTGTCTGAATGAAAAATACAACATGGGTAAAGGTAAAGGAAGGTGACTCTGAGGCCTGCAGGCGTGGAACAGGTATACCTTGAAGTCTCCAAAAACAGCAACTCAAATAAACTCTAGCATTCGGCACGGGCAGACGTACCTGGATCTGCACAAAAAGATGTGCAGAAGCGTAGTATGAGTACACCACAACGGTACCTAGTAAGTATCAAGCCTAACCTCGGTAGAGTAGTGACAAGGCCAGGTCAAGACACCTACTATAATTAGAATGAAAACGTAATATCAAGAAGTAACGGAAAAGCGGAGCAATGAGTAATATGAAGCAAGTTTATAACAGAGACTAATGAAAGGAGTGTAAGCATACGGATAACATAAGGAAAGCAATTGAAAAGAACCACAATGTTCATATACGGACAATAACTGATAGAACAATGAAGAACAAGACAACAAGAAGTGTTCCCACCAAATAACTCTTTACAACACGAGATAAACAACAAGAATCACAATGAGGTACCTTCTCGTGTACAAGAGAATCACATCCGAGGTACCGCCTCGTTTATATCAAGAATCACAACCGAGGTACTGCCTCATATTCACGATTCATAATTTCAATCACAATCTTTTTCTTATACCACCGCGTGAGCCTATTTTTGAAAACATTTTTGATGAAATAGCTACACGCACTTTAGTCTACCTTATGACCCATCGTGGCTTCACGTAGTTCCCCTACAAGCAATACGCACATAAGTCCCACCTTATGCCGCCGCATGCACATTAAACCCTAGCCTTATACTGCCACATGCGCGTCAATATCACATCACAATAATAACTCGCACCACAAGAGCCCATATGCCACAACTTGCCAATAATCAACAATATTAATGTTTCCACAACAATAGCCCATGGCTCAACCATATTGTGTACAAGAATATCAACAACAATAATGAATGTAAAATGCTCAACAAGAAAGATGTCTCATCAATAAACAATTTTGCCTCAGTGTGATAACGGCTTCCACAACTTCAACACCAATAACTCAACAATGAGAGAGATAATGTATAACCACAATATTAAATAAGAATAACTCACAATGGAAAAGATAACGTGTAACAATGACTTCAAATATGGAAATCAGAAATGAAAGAGGTAACCCGAGCAATAACTTCAAATAGTTATAATCAACAATGAAAGAGATAACATGAACAATAACTTCAAATAATGATAACCAACAATGAAGAGATACCATATGACAATAAAAGAGGCAACAAGTTCAACTAAAGCATGAGACGAATTTATCAATTAGGATTTGGAACAAGTGTTAAGGAGTCATTTAAGGCATGTAAGGCTAGACTAACAGAAGTAAGAATATATTGACTATGAGAATTTAGAACATGATATGACATTTCAATTAAAGCATGTAAAGAGTCTAAGTAGCCTAAACCGGTCAAATACCACGTACAACCCGTGTACCCACTCGTCACCTTGCGTACACGGCTTTCACATAGCACAAATGAATCAATCAATACCAATCCTAAGGGGTAGTTCCCCCACACAAATTTAGGCAAGATACTTACCTCAACTAGGCCAATTCACCTCTAAAAAATTACTTTTCCCCTATAATTCGCCTCCATACGGCCCAAATCTAACCAAAATTGACTTAATATCATCAAACTATGCAAGGGAAATCAATTACAATTGATAAAGCTATGATCTTTACACTTTTTCCAAAAAGTCAACAAAAGTCAACTCAGGGCTCGTCCGGTCAAAACTCGGGTCCAATGGAAGATTCTGACTACCCATGCCCCCACGAGTTCATATATGTGATTAATTCCAAAATCTGAGTCAAAATAGACTCTCCAAACTCAAATTCTTATTTTTGAAAAGCATGACAAGGTATCCCAATTTTTCACTTTGATTTACATGATTTTGATGTTAAAATCTACAATATATTGATGGAATATAATTAGAAATAGATTAAAATCATTTACCCAAAGTTTGTAGATGAAAATCCCCTCTCCAAATCGTCTCTTACCGAGTCTAGGGTTCCAAAATGATAGAATGTGTTGAAAAACACTGTCTCCCACCCCTTTGTACCAGTTGCGCTTGTCGCATTTGCAACACAAGGTTTGCAATTGCGGACCAGGGCTCGCATTTGCGAACCCTGAAAACCTCCTTCATTATCGCAATTGCGACAAGAGGCTTTGCAATTGCGAAGCTGTGAACCTCGCAAAAGCGTAAATGTTCGCTAATGCGAACTAAGTCAAAAGTTGGCAGACCGCGCAAATGCGAATGGGAAGTCGCAATTGCGACATGTGAGCCCCGACTATCACTTTCGCAATTGTGAGGCTGGTGCTCGCAATTGTGATAACTCAGCACCAGCAGCACAAGCTGTTCATTTCAATTCAAAGCCAATCCGAAACATGTCTGAAACTCATCCGAGACCTCAGGGCTCCAAACGAAACATCCATGAAAGACTAAAAACATCATACGAACTCGCTCGCGCATTCAGAACACAAAAATAACATCTAAAACTATGAATCGAACACTAAAACTCATGAATTACAAAGTAAAGTTCAAAAATCTCTAGAATTACAACTAAACGTCTGAATCCTATCAAATCAACTACAAATTGTACCAAACTTTGCAGACAAGTTCTAAATAGCATAACAGACCAATTCCTAGTGCAAATATCAAATTCCAAACTCGGTAGCTAAAAGTCAACCTACAGTCAAACTTTTCAACTTCTAATTGCCAAATTTCAGAAAAAAAACATAAATCGATCTACGGACTTCCAAAATCAATTCCGGGCAAATTCCTAAGTCTGAAATCATGAAATAAAGCTATCAGAGCCATCAAAACACTGCTCCGGGGTAATTTTTGCAAAAGTTAAAGTTTGGTCAACATTTCTAAGTCATGAATCAAAGTTTCCAAATCAACCCGAAAGCTTCCCGGAACAAAACTAACCAACCCCACAAGTCATCAAATCATGACACACATGTGTGAAGCATAAAAAGGGGTAACAGGGCGCAATTACACAGAACGACCGGTCGGGTCATTACGTTCTCCCCCTCTTAAAAAAAACATTCGTCCTCGAACGTGCATAAGGACATACCTGAAGTGGTGAATAGATGAGGATAATGACTCCACATGTTGTGCTCAGTCTCCCAGGTCGTCTCCTAGACCGGATGACCCCTCCATTGAAACTTTACTGAAGCAATGTTCTTTGATCTCAACTTTCGGATCTGTCTATCCAAGATAGCCATCGACTGCTTAATATCAATCAAATCCTCGTCCTATTGGACTGTACTGAAGTTTAAAACATGAGACGGGTCACCATAATACTTCCGGAGCATAGAAACATGGAACAACGGATGAACCGCAGATAAACTAGGTGGAAATGCTGGCTTGAAGGCCACCTCACCAATCCTCTCAAGGATCTCAAAATGTCTGATATACCTAGGGCTCAACTTGACCTTCTTCCCGAACCTCATCACACCCTTCATGAGTGAAACCCGGAGCAATACTCACTCTCAAACCATGAATGCAACATCGCGAACCTTCCGATCCCCATAACTCTTCTGTCTAGATTGGGCTGTACGAAGTCGATCCTGGATCAAACCAACCAACTGGAGAACGACACTGTCTCTAATATAGGGCCTCATAAGAGCCATCTGAATACTTGATTGGTAGCTATTGTTGTAGGCAAACTCTGCAAGCGGCAAGAACTGATCCCAAGAACCCCGAAATCCATAACATGCACAAAACATATCCTCCAATATTTGAATGGTGTGCTCGGACTGTCCGTCCATTTGGGGATGAAATGCTATACTCAACTCAACCCTGTGCCTAGTTCATGCTATACAGCTCTCCAAAAATGTGATGTAAACTGCGCACCCCGGTCAGAGATGATGGATACCGGTACGCCATGAAGTCGGAAAATCTCATAGATATAAACCTGAGCCAGTTGCTCTAAAGAATAGGTAGTCACTACCGGAATAAAATGAGTCGACTTGGTCAACCTGTCCACAATCATCCATACCGCATCAAATTTCTTCTGAGTCCATGGGAGCCCAACAATGAAATCCATAGTGACACACTCCCATTTCCACTCGGGAATCTCAAGTCTCTAAAGTAAATCGCCTGGCCTCTGATGCTCATACTTTACTTACTGATAATTTAGGCACCGAGCTACATACTCCACTATGTCCTTCATCATCCTCCTCCACAAATAGTGTTGTTTCAAGTCCTGATACATCTTAGCAGCACCCAGATGAATGGAGAATCACGAACTATGGGCCTCCTGAAGAATCAACTCACGCAAACCATCCACATTGGGCACACATAATCGTCCCTGCATCTGCAACACACCGTCATCTCCGATAGAAACCTCCTTGGCATCGCCGTGCTGAACTGTGTCCTTAAGGACGAGCAAATGGGGGTCGTCATACTGACGCTCTCTGATACGATCATATAGAGAAGACCGAGAAACCACGCAAGCAAGAACTCGACTGGGCTCTGAAACATCCAATCTAACAAACTGGTTGGCAAAGGCGTGAACATCAATAGCTAGTGGCCTCTCTGCTGCCGCTAGATATGCTAAATTACCCAAACTCTCCGCCTTTCGACTCAAGGTATCGGCCACCATATTGGCCTTCTTGGGATGATATAGAATAGTGATATCATAGTCCTTAAGCAACTCTAACCATCTCCGCTGCCGCAAGTTAAGATCTTTCTGTTTGAGCAGATATTGTAGACTCCGGTGGTCGGTAAAGACCTCACAAGGGACAGCGTATAAATAGTGGCACCAAATCTTCAATGCATGAACAATGGCTGCCAACTCCAAGTCATGGTCCGGATAATTCTTCTCATGGGTCTTCAACTGCCGAGACATGTAGGCAATCACCCTACAGTCTTGCATCAACACCATGCCAAGACCAATATGTGACGCATCACAATACACAGAATAAGACCCCAAAGTCGTAGGCAGCACCAACACTGGGGCTATAGTCAAAGCAGTCTTGAGATTTTGAAATCTCGCCTCACACTCCTCGGACCATATGAAAGGAGCTCCCGTTTGGGTCAATCTGGTCATAGGTGCAACAATATATGAGAAACCCTCTACGAAACGGCGATAATACTCGGCCAACCTAAGGAAACTCTGAACCTCATTAGCTGAAGATGGTCTGGCCCAACTCTGCACTACTTAAATCTTCTTTAGATCTACCTTGATCCCCTCACTCGATACCACATTACCCAAAAATGCCACCGAATCATGTCAGAATTCACACTTTGAGAATTCTTTATACAATTTCTTATCTCTAAAGGTTTGAAGCACGATCCTCGGGTGCTGCTCATGATCTTCCCGACTGTAGGAATAAACCAAGATGTCGTCAATAAACACAATGATGAATGAATCAAGAGAAGGCTGGTATACAATGTTCATCAAGTGCATAAATTGTTCTGGGGCATTGGTTAGCCCAAATGACATCACAAGGAACTCGTATTGACCATACCAAGTCCTAAAAGCAGTCTTCGGAATATTCGGATCCCGAATCTTTAGCTGATCATAACCTGACTGCAAGTCAATCTCTGAGAACACTCTAGCACCCTGTAGTTGATCGAATAAGTCATCAATGCGCGGTAATGGATACCTGCTCTTCACCATAACATTGTTCAACTGCCGATAATCAATACACATGCGCATAGAACCATCCTTCTTCTTCATAAACAATACCGAAACACCCCAAGGCGACACACTAGGCAGAATGAAACCCTTATCAAGAAAATCTTGCAATTGCTCCTTCAACTCATTCATCTCTGCTAAAGCCATACGATATGGTCGAATAGAAATGGGCTGAGTGGCCGTCAACAAGTTAATACCAAAATAGATATCCCTATTGGGCGGCATGCCTAGAAGAACCACTGGAAATACATTTGCGAAGTCTCTCACTAGCGGAACTGACTAAACGGTAGGAGTATCAGCACTGACATCTTTCACAAAGCCTATATAAACATCACGAACTGTCTCAACCATCCGTTGAGCTTTTAGAAATGACCCAACTCTGCTAAGAACATAATCCAATGCACTCTTCCACTCAAACCGTGACAAACCTGGCATAGCCAATGTCATAGTCTTGGCATGACAATCTAGAATAGCATAATAGAGCGACAACCAGTCCATGACCAAGATAACATCAAAGTCCACCTTACTAAGTAACAATAGATCAACTCTGGTCTCAAAACCACTAATAACAACTAAACGTGACCGATACACACAGTCCACAACAATAGAATCCCCCACCAGCGTGGACACATAAACAGGAGAACTCAAAGAATCACGAGATATATCCAAATATGGAGCAAAGTAAGATAACACGTATGAATAAGTGGATCCTGTATCAAATAAGACTGATGCATCTCTATGGCAAACCGGAACCATACCTGTAATAACTGCGTCTGAAGAAACTGCCTCTGTCCTACCCGAAAAAGCATAGAATATAGCATGTCCTCCCTCTTTTGGGTGACCCCTACCCACCCGTCCCCCACCCCTAGCTGGCTGTGCAGGTGGAGCGGCAACTAGGGCAGCAACCATGGCTTGAGAAGTCTGTGGACCTGAATAAATCTGTGGAGCGTAGCAGTCTATGGAGGTGCATCCCTCCTGAGTCTGGGTACTCTCTAACCATGTGACGAGTATCACCACACTCAAAGAAAGCTCTCAGAGGGTGTGTCTGCTGGGAATGGCTCGGGCCTGGTCGACTGGACTGACCGCTGAATGCACCCCGTGCAAGAGGTGCACTAGAAGGTGGCTGAGCAAAGTGTGAAACGTGAGATCTTGGAATAACCGGAGCACCACTAGATGCTAGAAGTGCCGAGTGAACTGGATAGCTCACATAGCCCCTGCCATGACGAGTTGTAGCTGCATCGTGACCACCACTAAATTCTCCAGTACCTCAAGGCCTCTGGGCCTCCCTGTCCTCTCTCTCTCATGGCCCCACATACCCTCCAACCTCAGTGCAATCTCTATCACCTGCTGATATGGGATATCTATCTCCAACTCTTGAGCCATGCTGAATATAATACCATAGTTGAGCCCCTCGATGAATCGACAGACTCAGTCTCTAACTGTAAAAACTAAGGCAGGTGCATGTCTGGACAAGTCACTGAATCGTACAACATAGTCCGACACTATCATAGTACCCTGGCGCTTCCGCTCAAACTCCACGCCCCATGCATCCTTAAGGGTCTGGGGAACAAACTCTCTGAAAAAGAACTCTGAAAACTGAGTCCATGTAAGTGATATGCTGCTCAAACTCCGCGCGCCATGCTACCCTCCTCGTACACCCCCCACCACTGATATGCTGCTCCTAACAACTGGAAAATAGTGAAAGCAGCTCCGCTGGTCTACACAATACTCATGGTTTGACAATACGGTGGCACTCCTCTAGAAAACCATGTGCATCATATGAGGCTAAACCACTGAAAGTAAGAGGGTGATATTTCTTGAACCTCTCAAGTCTAAGCTGCTCGTCCTCAAATGTTGCTTCCCTAACCATGGGCTGAACCGGGATAACAAGTTGTACCGGTATAACCTCTAGGACTGATCAAAATGGACCCGCTGCTTTGGGTACAGGCCGCATGAGTTTGAGCTCCTCCCCCAGCCTGAGATGTGGCTGGTGCAACTGGAATCAACCCCGCCTGAGCTAAGGTACCGAACATGCTCAAGAACTGCGCGAGGGTCTCCTAAAGTGCAGGGGTGGCAATAGGCGCCTCGGGTTCCTGCCCCCTAACTAGAGCTACAGGTGGCTCCTTTGTCATAGCTCGGGCAGGTGCTCTGGCTGCACCACATGCCCCTGCTCAGCCTCTGCCCCGACCCCAGCCTCTGGCAGCTCTAGCAGGGGGCGCGGGTGTCTGATAGTCGGATCTAGCAGTGCATGTCCTCACCATCTGTGAGAGAATAGAAAGTAAAAGATTTAGTTTTAGAAGTCAACGAATTCGCACGATAAGGAATCAAAGAAGTGAAGTTTTCCCTACAGTTTCGTAGCCTCTCGAAGATAAGTACAGACATCTCTGTACCGATCCGCAAGACTCTACTAAACCTGCTTATGACTCATGAGAACTATGAACCTAGAGCTCTGATACCAACTTGTCATGACCCCAATTTCTCTCTGTAGGATGTCGTGATGACACCTAGTCTCTACGACTAGGTAAGCCTAACATTCAATAATAGCTTGACAGAAATAATTAATAGAAATACTAAACAAGTCTAATAAACTCATATAATATCCCAAAATAGAATCTCAATAATACATTTTCCAAAACCGGTGGAACAGAGTCATAATCTCTATAGAGTAAACTAAAATGTCTACTACATCACTGTCTGAATGAAAAATACAACACGAGTAAAGGTAAAGGAAGGTGACTCCGGGGCCTACGGACGTGGACAGATATACCTTGAAGTCTCCAAAAACCGCAACTCAAATCAACTCTAGCGTCCGGCACGGGCAGATGAACCTAGATCTGCACAAAAATATGTGCATAAGCGTAGTATGAGTACACCACAACGGTATTCAGTAAGTATCAAGCCTAACCTTGGTAGAGTAGTGACGAAGCCAGGTCCAGACACCTACTAGGATATAATAAATAGAATGAAAATTTAATATCAAGAAGTAACGGAAAAGCGGAGCAATGAGTAATATGATGCAACTTAATAACAGAGACTAACGAAAGGAGTGTAAGCATAGAGATAACATAAGGAAAGCAATTGAAAAGAACCACAATGTTCATATACGGACAATAACTGCTAGAACAATGAAGAACAAGACAACAAGAAGTGTTCCCATCAAATAACTCTTTACAACATAAGATAAACAACAAGAGTCACAACGAGGTACTGCCTCGTGTACAACAGATTCACATCCAAGGTACCACCTCATATATATCAAGAATCACAACTGAGGTACCGCCTCATATTCACGATTCACAATTTCAATTACAATCTTTTCCTTGTACCGCTACGTGAGCCTATTTTTGAAAACATTTTTTGACGAAATATCTACACGCAATTTATCCCACCTTATGACTTC
The DNA here is from genome assembly GCF_000715075.1 of Nicotiana tabacum. Classification (NCBI taxonomy): domain Eukaryota; kingdom Viridiplantae; phylum Streptophyta; class Magnoliopsida; order Solanales; family Solanaceae; genus Nicotiana; species Nicotiana tabacum. The sequence continues at coordinate 73,192,811 of NC_134091.1, read as the reverse complement.
AAATATAGAAACCAACAATGAAAGAGGTAACACGAACAATCACTTGAAATAGTGATAATCAACAATGAAAGAGATAACATGAACAATAACTTCAAACAATGATAATCAACAATGAAAGAGATAACATGAACAATAACTTCAAAAAATGATAACCAACAATAAAGAGATAACATGTGACAATCAAAGAACAACAAGTTCAACTAAAACATGACAGAAATTAATCAATTAGGATGTAGAACAAGTGTTAACGAGTCATTTAAGGCATGTAGCGCTAGACTAACACAAGTAAGAATAGATTGACTATGAGAATTTAGAACATGAAATGACATTTCAATTAAAGCATGGAATGAGTCTAAGTAGCCTAAACCGGTCAAATACAACGTACAACCCGTGTACCCATTCGTCACCTTGCGTACACGGCTTTCACATAGCACAAATGAATCAATCAAAACCAATCCTAAGGGGTTGTTCCCCCACACAATGTTAGGCAAGATACTTACCTCAACTAGGCCTATTCAACTCTCAGAAATAGTTTTTCCCCTATAATTCGCCTCCACACGGCTCAAATTTAACCAAAATTGACTTAATATCATCAAACAATGCAAGAAAAATCAATTAAAATTGATAAAATTAAGATCTTTACACTTTTCCCAAAAAGTCAACAAATGTAAACCCCGAGCTCGTCCGATCAAAACCCGGGTCCAATGGTAGATTTTGACTACCCATGACCCCACGAGTTCATATATGTGATTATTTTTTCACTTTGATTCACACAATTTTGATGTTAAAATCTACGATATATTGATGGAATATGATTAAAAATAGATTAGAATCACTTACCTAAAGTTTGTAGATGAAAATGCCCTCTCCAAATCGCCTCCTACCGAGTCTAGGGTTCCAAAATGAGAGAATGTGTGGAAAAATCACGTCTCCCAACCCTTTATACCAGATGCAGTTGTCGCATTTGTGACACAGAGTTCGCAATTACATACCAGGGCTTGCATTTGCGAACCCTGGCAACCTCCTTCACTATCGCAATTACGACAAGAGGCTGCACAGTTGCAAAGCTGTGAACCTCGCAAAAGCGAACAAATGTTTGAAAATGCGAAGTGGAAGTCGCAATTGCGACATCTGAGACCCCACTGTAACCTTCGTAATTGCGAGGGTGGTGCTCGTAATTGCGATAACAAGCACCTGCAGCACCAATAGTTCATTTCAATTCAAAACCATTTCGAAACATGTCTGAAATTCATCCGAGCCCTTGGGGCTCCAAACCAAACATCCACGCAAGTGTAAAACTATGAATCTAAATATAAAACGCATGAATTTCAAAGTAAGTTCAAGAATTTCTAGAATTACAACTAAATGTCTGAATCTTATCAAATCAACTCCAAGTGGTACCAAATTTTGCAGACAAGTTTTAAATACCATAACAGACCTATTCCAAGTTCCAAAATCAAATCCCGAGCTCAATAGCTAAAAGTCAACCTACGGTCAAACTTTTCAACTTCAAATTACCAAGTTTCGGCAAACCAACACAAATCAACCTACGACCTTCCAAAATTAATTTTGGGCATACGCCCAAGTTCGAAATCATGATACAATGTGATCAGAGTCATCAAAATACGATTTCGGGGTCATTTTTACAAAAGTCAAAGTTTGATCAATATTTTCTAATTTAAACCTCTATGTTAAGAATCAAAGGGTCTAAATCAATCCGAAAGCTTCCCGAAACATAACTAACCAATCCCGCAAGTCATAAAATCATAGAAACACATGTGTGAAGCACAAAAAGGGGTAACATGGTGCAATTACACAAAACGACCAGTCGGGTCGTTACAGTCGTATTGATGACTGAATAGAACACTCTAAAATGAAGAATTGTGAGCACCAAGGTGGTTTTACCTGAGATTTCCTGATTTGATCATATAATTGTTATATACTTATTGAAATTATGAACTTTACAAGTGATAGCGAGTATCATTTTTATTTCTTGCTTCTATTACATAGCCGAGGTTAGTTATGATACATATTGAGTACATGGGGTCGGTTGTACTCATACTACACTTCTGCACATTGCGTACAAATCTATGAGCTGAGATATTGTGGATGATGGGAGCTGGATCTGAAGACATACCTGCGTTCTGTATATGGCTATCACTTGTCCTTGGTAGCTTTAGATTTTAATTCTGTTCAGGTACATTCCAAATAGATGTTGTATTTATTTCATTTCAGTTTTGTAAATCTAATTCTTAGTGGCTCATCACTTGTACTACTAGTGCTTGGGTTATTGTATAAAAGTTCAGTTAATTCATCATTTATTTCCTAGTAATCTTATTTGGATTATGTTATTGTTAATTGGCTTACCTAGCAGGTTGGGTTAGGTGCCATCACGACTAGTTAGATTTTGTATCGTGACAAAGACCATACATGTCTTGAATGTGGGTACATCTTCAATGTAAGGCTTCGTCTTCCACAGCTACGCAACTCCAAGATCTGCACGCAAGGTGAAGAAGTATAAGTACAACCAACCCCATATACTCAGTAAGTATCTTGACTAACCTTAGTGCAGTAGTGACCACATTTTTAAGTCAAAAGATACTCACTAATATAACCTATTTAGTTAAATTTGCAACAAAAGTAATACTAGAAATAATAGAGAAGATTACAAGAACAAATATGTGAAGCAGTAAATGATTACTAAAAGAAATGATGGATATTTTCCTTAATGTCATAGCCAATCCTTTTCTTGAAGCGATAACCAACAAACAACATAGTAATTTCATGAATCTTCATAGTATGAGGAATGTGTTCAAGATATGTAGTCAAATGGCACGGCAACACGCTACGTGCATTTATCTCATCCTCACCAAATATATGAATGTATGTCAAATCAATTGGCACGGCAATACCCTTAGTGAATTTATCTCATCCTCACCAAGCATAAGTATAATAGTACCAACCAGGTAAAAGAAACGTCAATAACAGTAACAACAAAGTGGAAAATACACAGGTAGCAATAATGAACAAGGCAAAGCATATGGACTACGGTAACAGGCAGAGTGGGAAGAACAAAAGTAATAATAGAAATTAAGGTAGGAGAACATAAATTTCAATAGCTAGCAGAGTAGAAGGTTTAGATGAGAGCACAGCAAACGAGGAAAGGCATGGATGTAAACATAACAAATAAGAAGGTAGACATGAACGTAACAATAATTAACAAATAAAAGGCACGAATATAACAATAGAAAATAAGGAAAAAGGAAAAAAACGTGATAAGCACAAACATCATAGAAAACATAGGTGCAATAGTAACAACTCAGGATAAAGGCATAAATGTATACGCAAGGAAAAGATATCACAATATAATGCATGTCTCTCGTCCTCACCTGCACGAAAACACCCTTCGTGCCATGAACACATGATAATATAAAACAAATGGCACGACATCACCCTTCATGCTCTTTCTCTTGTCCTCACATGATAATGTAAATGCAATGGCACGGCATCACCCTTCGTGCTTTTACTATCGTCCTCACAAGATAATGTAAATGAAATGGCACGACATTATCCTTCGTACATAGGGATGTATATGAAATGACACAGCATCACCCTTCGTGCTTTACACTCTTTCTCATCAAGCGTATATATACATCAATAACAAGTAAGGTAGGAAGCACGAAAAACTTCAAGAAGAGTGGTTAAGAAAAATACACCACGTGAACGAGAATCACAATTCTTGCACAATTAAGCAATTCAATAGACTTCAAGAACCCCATTGCTCAAGTATCCTAACAAATCTCAAAAGTGATCTTCAATTCAAGTATGGAACCCAAGTATCTGAAAAATAATGGTCGTAGCAGTGTATTTGTGATTTAGGTATAGTTACGATCAAATTTGCATATCAACAGTTTCACAAAGAGTCCATCAAATTTAATCAAATGCTAATAGGCTAAAGCACAGTCTCTAGCTTTGAAATTTGTAGTCATATTATTATAAGAGTCAAGTAAGACCTAAGGCAATAGAATCGCAAAGTTCATCAAGGTACAAAGGAGCATACAATTTCCCCCTCCCGAGCATGGAAACCCTGACACATGCATATACGCTCATCACCTCGCATGTAGCAAACAATATCATTTTTTAGGAAAACATCCCTCAACAAAGCTAGGCAAGACACTTACCACAAAGAAGCTAAATCAATACTCTAAGAAGACCTTCCCTTATGAAACAACCTCTGGACGGTTCGAATCTAGCCAAAATAACTTAATATCATAAATAAAAGCCAACAAAAACGATTCCAAATAATAAAGCTACGATCTTTAACTAAAATAAAAAAGTCAGTCCAAAAAGTCAACCATGGGTCCACACCTCGGAACCCAATGAAACTCACAAATTCCGAATACCCATTCTGATATGATTCCAACCATACCAATTTCATCCAATTCTGACCTCAAATCGGCCTTCAAATCATCAATTAATATTTTAGAAAAGTTTTTACTAAAATCCTCAATTTCTTCAATTTGATTCATCAAACAATTGCTAAATTCAACGTTGGAATTATGAAATATAAACAAATCAGAGTCAAAAATACTTACCCCAAATACAAATTTTGGAAATTCCGTACAAAATCGCCCAAATCCGAGCCCCAAAACCTTGTGAGAAAAAGTGACTAAATTCCAGAACAAGTAAAAACAAATGCAACAGTTGTTCCAGCTCGAATCAGATCCTAGATGCCCCTAAACTCACATTTATAATTGCAGCATAATCCTCGAGATTACAACCAAGATAGCCTTTTGAATCACCCAATTTGGCCTTAAAATGAGGGAGATATGATGTTTTGAAGTTTTAAAGGAAGACTGAAAATTTTAGGGACAAAAATGGCATTTTAGTAATTACTTACAAAACAAATCCAGCAATAAGAAAATCTTCGTTTTAGCACACAAAACTCATTCGGAACCTCCCAGACACAAACCATATAGGCATATCAATCATAAAACACTTTACGATCCTTCTCGCGCACTCAAAACACCGAAAAGAGGTCAGTTTGACATGATATCTACAATGGTCAAACTCCAAATCATTAACTTTACTAGTTTCTCAATCAATGATCCAAAACACACTCGAATCCCTCGGGACCCCATCCAATCATACCAACAAGTACAAATACATAGTTTAAACTTATCCAAAGCCTAAAAATACCCACGGGAACATCACAACAAAGAATCGAGGCTCAAATCGAATAGAAATTCTCTTAAGTTGTTAAATCTTTATTCTTTCAAAAGAGTGTCTGAATCACACTTAAACACTTTGTATTACTTCCAAACTTTGCACACAAGTTAATTCAACTATATAGACCTACCCAAAGTCTCGGAACACCAATTGGAGTCCAATAACATCAAAGTCAACTATTTCTCAAACTTATGAACTCTTAAGTTCTTCAAATTGCCAACTTTCAACAAATAGAGTCGAACCCTTCTAGGAACCTCCAAAACCGAATCTGAACGTATTTACAAGTCCAAAATCATCATACGAACCTATCGGAAACATAAAAACTCGATTCCGAGTCTGTTTATCTAAAAGTCAAACCTTGGTCAATTCTTCTAACTTAAAACTTCCAAATCGAGAGTCATTATTCCAAATCAACCCTGAACCACTCGAAAACTAAAATCGGCCATACACGCAAGTCATAATAGATCATATAAAGCTACTCAAAATCTCAAACCACCGAACGGAACACTAAATCTCAGAACGACCGATCGGGTCGTTACATTCTCCCCCCTTAAACATCGTCCTCAAACGTGCCAAGAGTCGTCTCTAACCCACCATACAGATACTCATAGGTGATCCCACATCACCTCAATCCATAAAAGCCCATTGACACAATCTCGACTAAAGATTCTTCCTTTAACCTTAACCGATAAGTCAACCAAATTTCAACATCCAAGACTCCTTCTAAGATCTGATTCTCGCATACACACACTGTATCGATCTCAACCGGCAGCAACAAATCATAAATATGTTCAAAAGATATAACCACACTATGTAGCTCATCGCTCATATGCCCAAAGCCATATTTCTGACCACAATAGCTGCCCATTACTAAACTGGATATCGGTAACGAACCTCATATCAAATGAAACCTTGTTCCAAACTTTCCTACTCTGTAAATGATGAAAGAAACATGTAGAAACTCATAACCACCCAATAAATCAACAAGTCAAGTAGCTCTCTCATCCGACAAGGACCATTTCCAAACTCTGAGCAGAAATATAGTGTTGTACTCCCAAACATTCCATATCCCCAATACAATAGTGTGAAACCCAAGTCCAAAAACCTCGTCTCACCCAATACAAGCAGCCCAGCTGACAAGTGACACCAAAAGCCACATGGAACCTCACACCACGTGGTCCATACACCAAACAAGCAATAACTCAGATATGACAGATAATAGTAAGAGGGTCAAATAAGGAGGCTACCAAGAAAGTTAAACAGACAGGGTAATACTGAACATCTTCCCATGAACTATTTCCACAAAATAGAAGCAAGACATACAAAATAAGCATAAGGAACCACATCTCATCACAATACGGTTGAGGCGTGCAACCCGATCCCACACATTACCATTGTGGCGTGCAACCCAATCCAATCATATTAATCCACATAGAGGGGTACCATCAGGCCAAAATGCTCGTTCTCACTAAGCACATGTGCGTCAACGTTGAGCATGATAGAGTGCATAAATATAACTGTGGGAAGATGAATAGGCATAATACAATACGGAAAAATGTAAGCAAGGATATTGTGCAATAAGCAAATCAACATCACGAGGGCCATCTCGCCCATATATCGCCATAAGGTCCAAAGGCCCTAAATAAAATTACAATATATGTGCGACTAATCAAGAAGCCTCGCTACTCATCATAGCATAAGAGCGAACCACATAAGCAAACCCGGTCTATTATAGAATACCCATTCTCATTAGGCCTACAAATAGCCCCCAAACCAATTCCGATCATCCCAAACTGGTAAATAACCTCCCAAAAGCCCATAGAAACATATCCATAACACATACAATCAGCTATCCAATTTTTTTAACATATCATCACAGTTCGCAATCAAGGACCAGTTGTCACGCCCCAAAATCAAGGAGCACGGCCGGCTCTCAACCGAGTAAATCCAGTCGAGCAAGCCTTGTTTGCATTAACCTCTCATCATTACTCATGTATGATTTACCATAACATAATAAGATCTTGACTTTCATATTAAATACATTTGGCTCAATGGTCCATATTTTCTTTCTCGTGGTGGTTACACAGCTCTATAAATAGCTGTTAATACTGTGAACATAAATACATGACAACACTCAAATCTTTAATTACATGACCCACAGTGTACATGGAGCTTCTATGACAATAAAAACATATATACATAAAATTAACTAGACCCAAACACCCACAAGAACTATAGCGGGCTCACCATAACTGAGTAGTCAAGAAGATCCCTATCAAAGGTCCATATCATCTTGTAGAAGTATACCTGCATCCATTAAAAGATGCAGCGCCCTCGGAAAAGGGACGTGAGTACATGTGGAATAGTACTCGTATGTAAGTCACTCAAAACAACATATGAAAATATGATAACTCAAATAAGATGCAAATAAAATACATCAAGAAACTACGAAACATTCCATAGAATCACATTTCAAATTTTATTATACTTGCATCATTCTAAACTTCTTTTAGGATCAACTGATCCATATGAACTATTCGTGGAATACATAATATAATGTAATTGTAACAACATGTACAAACAAGTCCAATGAAAGTGGCACCTTCCTCCCTTATTTTACACATATACATTTCATAGACTGTCCTTAGTGTTCACATATCATATTATACACCTATGCGTCTCATAGACCATTCTCAGCATTCACTTACACAATAAAAATACACTTATTCAAGGGTTTGGAAATACAACATGAACATGATGAATCATGGTAACAATAAATGGGCTTAGATAGCCGTTAATGGCAAGAAAATTTATTAAGGGCTTCCACTCAAATTTATAGATATTAAGTCGGGGATCCTTTATAACCACCCTCACACAAAGCGGCCCTGCCGCCTCACCCCAACATATGCGGGTGGAGGTGTATCATGATACCACAATCTCTACACAAAGCAGCCCTGTCACCTCACCCCAATATATGCGGGTGGAGGTGTATCACCATACCACAATCCCTACACAAAGCGGTCATGCCACCTCACCCCAATATATGCGGGTGGAGGTGTATTCCACAATACTACAATCCCTACACAAAGCGGTTCTACCGCCTCACCCCAATATATGCAGGTGGAGATATATCACAATACCACAGTCCCTACACAAAGAGGTCCTACCGCCTTACCCCAATATATGTGAGTGGAGGTGTATTCCACAATACCAAAACTCTACACAAAGCGGCCTTACCTCCTCACCCCAATGTATGCGGGTGTAGGTGTATTCCACAATACCAAAACTCTACACAAAGCGACATTGCCGCCTCACCCCAATGTATGCGGGTGGAGGTGTATTCCACAATAACAAAACTCTACACAAAGTGGCCTTGCCGCCTTACCCCAATGTATGCGGGTGGAGGTGTATCACAATCCCTATACAAAGCGGCCTTGCCGCCTCACCCCAATATATGCGGGTGGAGGTGTAATCCTAATCACAATACCAAATATAAACTCAAAGAGACATAGTTTGTCATTACATTTAAGGTCGTAATTACTCATATCATTGGAATACTTCATGTTCATGCTCATCATGGAGAAACACAACTCATTACATTAGCACATGCATGGTAAATCAATAAGTCAATTTCAATGGCACATGGGCCCAATTCCTTTTCTTAAGGTTCATCATCACTTAATAAAGGACATCTCCCTTCTATCTCATTATTCACTCCCTTGACCTCTTGAGGTCATTATCTAGGTTCATGACTCTTGGGGACTTAACAATCGAAGTCATTTACATACATTATTTCAGAAGCATTCAACTATAGTTGAAACCATTAGGACATACAACACTTCATAATTCTCATTTAGGCAACGACCACATTTCCTGTTCATACTATCACTTACTTGTACTTGCCATGGGTGATCATAAAACATTAAGAGCATTTAGAATATTTAGGAACATCATAGTCTTTACTCGCAAGAACGTAGGGGCTTATAACACATTGGAACCCAAAGTACAAATACGCACATCTCATAACCTTTCACACCATATATCACTTAATCCGTACTTTCAACCACTTACAATATTATTATTTCATTGGCTCTCTTGGCCATACATATGATTCTTCTTTCATGGTACAATGGCCGTATTCCACACTTTCATATATTTCCTTTAATGGATCATCATCATAAATATCAACATATACAATATTCTGGAAATCACAACTTTAGGTTCATTAGTAATGAAGACTTTAAACACAATGGATTTCTTTCCAAGAAATGGAGTAAAATGATTGGCAATCGAAGCACAAGTTAAAATCATAAACAAGTAACACATCATTTATTCTTGAAATACTTTTTCCAAAAAGGACAATACACAATTTCCTCTCACGAATATGTAAGAATGCAAAACACATTGAAAATACTCACTAAACATATCATTAGCTAAAACAGCCACATATGGGCATCACTTGAGTTCATAAGCTTTTAGGCAATTCTATTTTCAAAGTCAAATTTAGAATAGTTGAATCAAAGCTCATTTCATAATATTTCTCACATCATCTCATTTCATTGGCACCATTGGCCAAAAGTATAACTTTCACTCTTGGCACGTTGGCCACACTTTATATTCCCAATTCACTTATTTCACTTCCAACTATCTTTATAGGTTATCAACAATCAGACATTTCCAATCAAGACTTTAGGTACACATATGAGCAATTAAGAGTCTTAAGCATATTGAGTTTTCTCACACAATTTGACATCATAACCTTCATTTGAAACACCACTCAAGGACATAGCATTTTAATACACATATCATTCTCGAACACATTCCCAAAAGATAACGTAATGTGATAGGAATATTCGGAACACGTTTTGAATATATAATTCTTGACACTTTGCTTATTCGGGACATTCGAATTTATTAGAAATAACCCGGAACATAGAATAAGGTACTTGACACATCCATACTTGAAGCTTACGGGAACATCATTGAATTCAATTCTAAGAAGGAAGTTTAGCCAACATGCCTCACTTTGAGCTTTCCTTAAATTACCATAATGTTCCGAAAATTCTAGAAATCCCAATCTATTTTTATACATAACAAAATTCAACCATAATTAGGAAGATATTCATGGTCTCAGCTCATTTGAGCATTTTATCAAACACTAGGTGTGCAAATTTAACTACAAGGTTCTTCTACAAGATTTCATTTACTCCACAACCCAATATTTACTTACTTGAGCTCAACAATCTTCACACAAACCTTATTGGTACATACATGAATAAATAATACTCTCATACCCAAGAATCATACTCCTAATCAACCATCTTCTACCCAAATTCGAAATTGAAAACTAGGGTATGGAACCTTACCTCTTAGATGAAGAACTTGTGAGATTTCCTTGTTGGATTTCAAAGCTTGGACAAGATCTTGATGAACAAAACACTTCATCTACTTTCTCTCCCTAGAACACTCTCACTTCTCTTTAAAAAACCTCAGATAATTGCCCCAAAATAAGCCCCAAAGCCTATTTATCAAAATGGGGCCGGGTTATGAAAATAGAAAAATTAACCCTCCGAAATCAGGTCTGCGGTCGCATAATGGACCACAGAATGGCTATGTGGGTCGCAAAATGCACCACAAAATCGATGCCACAAACTGGGCTGTACTGGTCCATTTTGCGACCAGTTTTGTGGTCGCAGAAGCACTTTCGCGATTGCATAATTATTCTACGATTGCAGAATCTCAGTTTTCCAGCCTTTGGTAATTTGGTCATAACTTCTTCTAGGAGTGTCCAAATGACAAACGGTTTGAAGCGTTGAAAACTGACTCAAAGGGGTTTAATATGATAGGTAGATAATGTACTAAGTACTTATAGTTTTATAGCAGCATACGTTTGAATTAGGATCTTATGCGAACTCACTTGAAACTTTATCCCATCATAAAATTTTCAACTTGACTTAGCCTTGGGGCTCTTCTTAGACCATAAACCATTCTTAATGCACATCATACATATATTATCATGATCAATTGATATCATTCCTATAATAGTCCTTGTCTATACGCATATAATATGATTAGCACACATCAACTTTCTTAATAGCGCTTAAGTACTTCGAAATTTTTCGGGGTGTTACACCAGTCTGCCCACGAGAACATCCAGTCTCTAAACCTCATGAATACTGGAATCTCCATATCCGTTCCCAACTCCACTACTCAAATTACTGATACATCACTTATACGCCATCGTCTTATAGAAAATACCCACAGACATCTTCTGTGCCACGTAGCAAAACCTGAACCTCAATAGCTCAAAGTCAGGCGATCACCGTAACATTAGTCAAGCATCTGCAGGTCAAAACACAATGCGCCTTCTAAAATGCACACCCTTCCCAAGTGATACCAAATAGTGCCAGCATTCTCTTAAACACTTGAAATTGTCCATGCCATCTAGAACTCATGACCATCCCCTCGAAACCAAACAATAACCTGGTGCTCGCAAATTTTCAACCCCACATGACGCACCACAACTATCATGCTAACTAATGAAAATACAAAAATCTCATAATCAACTCTGAATCACAAGCATGATGAACACCTCATCACCGAAGAACCTTCCATATAGCTTAATCCGAGAGGACATCACCACATGCATACTCCTTCTATACCCATAGAAGACACCAACTCTAAATCATGTCCATAACAATCGTGGATTATTCGAATCTATTTATAGATAATCAAGCCATCAGAACAAATTTCCTCTAACTCAACCGAGTCACGTAGACTGCCAAACCCAAAAGTAACTCAATTTAAAATTCTCGCCCTAAAAGGACCTTCTGCAAATCTGTAACGACCCGATCAGTCATTTTGTGTAATTGCGCCCCATTACTCCTTTTATTGCTTCACACATGTGTGCTTATGATTTTATGACTTACGGGATTGGTTAGTTCCATTCCGGGAGGCTTTGTTGATTTGGACCCTTGATTCTTGACTTAGAAGTTTAATTTAGAAAATGTTGACCAAACTTTAACTTTTATGAAAACGACCCTCGAACTGTAATTTTATGACTCTGATAGCTTCGTATCGTGCTTTTGGACTTGGACATATGCCCATAATTGATTTTAGAAGTCCGTAGGTTGATTTGCCGAAATTTGGCAATTAGAAGTTGAAAAGTTTGACCATAGGTTGACTTTTAGTTATCGAGCTCAGAATTTGATTTTGGGACTTGAAATAGGTTTGTTATGGTATTTAGAACTTGTATGCAAAATTTGGTATTTTTTGGAGTTAATTTGATAAGATTTATACGTTTAGTTGTAATTCTAGAAATTCTTGAAAATTTCCTTGAATTTCATGCATTTTAGAGTTCAATTCATAGTTTTAGATGTTATTTTTGTGTTTTGATCACGCAAGTGAGTTTGTATGACGTTTTTAGACTTGTGTGGAAGTTTGGTTTGGAGTCACGAGGGCTTAGATGAGTTTCGCACATGTTCCGGGGTGTTTTGGACTGAAGTTGGTAAGAACCTGGTGTCTGGTGCTCTGGTGTCGCAAATGTGAACACCAGGCTCGCATTTGCGAAGGTGATAGAGGAGGGCCAGTTGTTACAAATTTGACCTCCCCTTCGCATTTGCAATGTCCATAGGATTCCAGCATAGTTCGCATTTGCAAAAAATTGTTCGCTTTTGCGAGAGACCTCCAGTTCGCAATTGCGAAGCTTTCATCGCAATTGCAATGTTGACTTAGGCTGTCAGGGTTCACAAATGCGAGCCCTGGTCTGCAATTGCGAACCCTGTGTCGCAAATGTGAATCATGTGTCGCAAATGCGACATTTGTAGCTGGTTAAAGGGCTGGGAGACGTGATTTTTGAACTCATTCTCTCATTTTTGAACCATAGACTCGATAGGAGGCGATTTGGAGAGGGAATTTTCACGTACAACCTTGGGTAAGTGATTCTAATCTATTTCTAATCATATTTCATCAACATATTGTAACACCCAGGAAAATTTCGAAGTATCTAAGTGTAAAGCCCGGTAAATTATGCAAAGAAAATAATGTTTCATGGTGTCGGACTAGGCTTACGTGTTTGAGTATTGTAGAAATTATTCGGTCTTTTTGGGTTGAACAATGCACCGGAAAGTAAAGGAAAATTTTTGGCAAAAAAATGCGTTTATGCGGTCCATTATGCGATCGCAGAATCATTCTGCGGACCGCATAATGGCCGCAGAGTGAGGCAGTTGATTGGGCCAGTGGTAAGCAATTATGCGGTCGACTATGCGAACGCATAACTATTATACGGTGCACTATGCGACCGCAGAACAGTTATGCGGACCGCATAGTGACTGCATACGACACAGACAGATTTTTGGTCATTTTAGACACCAATTATGCGACCGGTATGCGGTACGCATAACCATTATGCGGTCGCATATGAGACCGCAGAACCTGTTCCGGAGCTCCATTTTTTTGGAATTTAAAACCTGACCTTACTTCATTAAATACACGCAAAGGGTCATTTTTGAGCAAATATTCTCATGTTTTAGAGAGAAGGGAGTGTGTTTTAGAGAGAGAGAAAACCCTAGGCTAATTATTCATCAAGTCTTGCTCAAATCTTGGAAGATTAACAAGGAAAACCCACAAGTTCTTCATCTAAGAGGTAAGGTTCCATACCCTAGTTTTCAATTTCGAATTTGGGTAGAAGATGGTTGATTAGGAGTATGATTCTTGGGTATGAGAGTATTATCTATACATGCATGTACCAAAAAGATTTGTGGGAAGATTATTGAGCTTAAATAAGTAAGGATTGGGTTGTGTAGTGAAGGAAATCTTGTAGAAGAACTTTGTGGTTAAATTTGCATACCTAGTGTTTGATAAAATGCTCAAATAAGCTGAGATCATGAATATCTTCCTAATTATGGTTCAATTTTGTTATGTCTCAAATAGATTGGGATTGCTAGAATTTCCGAAACGTTGTAGTAATTTAAGGAAAGCTCAATTGAGGTATGTTGGCTAAACTTTCTCACTTGGAATTGAATTCCATAATGTTTCCGTGAGTTTCAAAGTATGGGTTGCGTATTAAAATGTGGTGGCTTGAATCGTATTTCAAATGAAATCTAGTATGCCAAATTGTGTGAGAAAATCTCAATATTCTTAAGACTCTTAATTGCTCATATGTGTACCTAAAGTCTTGATTGGGAATGTCTTATTGTTGATAACCTATAAAGATGGTTGGAAGTGAAATTAGTAAATTGGGAATATAAAGTGTGGCCAACGTGCCAATAGTGAAAGTAATACTTGTGACCAACGGTGCCAATGAAATAAAATAATGAGAGAAAGATTATGAAATGAGCTTTGACTCAACTATTCCAAAATTGACTTCGACAATATAATCAGCTAAAAGTTTATGAACTCAAGTGATGCCCATATGTGGCTGTTTTAGCTAATGCTATGTTTTGTAAGTAATTTTTAATGTGTTTTGCGTTCTTACATACTCGTGAGTGGAAATTGTGTATGATTTTAACTTGTACTTTGATTGCCAATCATTTTTACTCCATTTATTGGAAAGAAATCGATTGTGTTTAAAGCTTTCATTACTAATGAATTTAAAGTTGTGATTTCTAGAATATTCTACTTCTTGATAATTATGATGATGATCTATGAAAGGGAAGAAATGAAAGTGTGAAATATGAAATACGGCCATTGCGCCATGAATAAAGAATCGTATGTATGGCCAAGAGAGCCAATGAAATAATAATGTTGTAAGTGGTTGAAAGTACGGATTAGGTGATATGTGGTGTGAAAGGTTATGAGATGTACGTATTTGTACTTTTGTTTCCAATGTGTTATGAAACCCTATGGATGGTCTATGAAACGCATAGGTCTATTATGTTATGAAACCCTATGGACGGTCTATGAAACGCATAGGTATATTATGTTATGAAATCCTATGGACGGTCTATGAAACACATAGGTACATTGTGTTATGAAATCCTGTGGACGATCTATGAACGCATAGGTACATTGCGATATGAAATCACGTGGACGGTCTATGAACGCATAGGTACATTGTGGTATGTAATCCATTATGATATAAAATCCTGTGGATGGTCTATGAAACGCATAGGTGCATTGTGTATAAGAGGTATAGATGTACGGTATGAATAAACACTATGGACGGTCTATGAAACGCATAAGTGTATAATATGATATGTGAACACTAAGGACGGTCTAATGAGACACATTATTAATGCAGACAATAGGTGCCCCTTTTGTTGTCCTTGTTTGTACAGGTTGTTTCAATTACATTATATTATGTGTTCCACGTATAGATCATATGGGCATTCTATTTTGAAAGAGGATTTCTAGCTATACATACTAGTGCTATTCGACAGTACTAACGTCCCTTTTGCCGGGGGCGCTGCATCTTTAATGGATGCAGGAGGTTCTACAGTAGGTGGCATTGATCAGTGATAGCAGTACACTCCATTCAGCCAATTTGGTGAGCCCCACTTCATTTCGGGGTCATGTATCTTTTGTTTCTCATGTACTTTGTGGTTGAGGTATAGCCGGGGCCTTGTTGCCGGCATTTTCATATTACTCTTCAGTTGTACTTAGAGGCTCCGTAGACAGGTTGTGGGTGGTATTTGATGTTGGGAATTGGATTAGAACTGTTGGTATTTGGCAACATGTTTTTCATTAAATCTATAAACTCGTACTATTTTGGAAATATTGAATGATGTTGTTAACGGGAATGAAATGGAAGCGGTTAATGAAATATCTTCAGTATTTGATTAGCGGAGTACATCTCCTCTTTATTCACGAATGAATTTGGGTAGAATAAAATATAACAGGCTTGCTCAGTCAGGTTCACTCAGTTGATCGCGCTCCTTCGTTTTGGGGCGTGACAAACTTGGTATCAGAGCCTAAGGTTTTAAAGTGTCCTAGGATGTCTCGGAGCCGTGTCTAGTAGAGTCCTTATTATCGGTGTGTTGTCGACCACATCTATAATTAGGATGCTACATGGGCATTTAGGAATAATACCCTTCTTTCATGTTCTTGATCGTGCGATAAAACTGGTTGTAAGATTGTTCCTCCTTTAACTCTTGCGTTGCTCTAATTTTCAGTACATGGCACCTAAGAAGAAGGCAAGAAAGAACCAGTTGCTTAGGGAAAATGTCCATGTTCCTGTTGATGTCACCACGCCACTAGATCATGTAGTGAGAGAACGTAAGAAACGAAAGCGGGTTGTTTGTACCAATAAGCCGAAATATTTGATATGAAATAATAGCCACTCGGGTTTATGTTAGATGATTCTTGAAACATGTTATGGTTGTGTAAAGAGGGGGCACAAGAAGAATAAATGCCCTTAGGTTGGATACACCCATCCAAGTTTGCCCTATATGCGGGCAAAAACATTTTGTGTCATGTTGTGAGTATGCTCAGAAGCGTGTTAGGGGTGATAGATTTGGGCAATTCCAAAAGTCCATACAATGAGCTGTTGTAGAGATTGTTACTCCCCGCCATGAAGGCTTGGAAGAAGACTAAGGGGAATGCTTATGATGTGTGCAAAAAGGGTAAATGTCAGGTAAGTGGGGCGAGTCAGTTCAGCGGACCCCATCCTCGTGTGTGAAGTGTATGAGATGTCATTCGGGGGTATGTCACTATGGTACTAATGTATGTTTTGGATGTGGAGTAGAGGGGCATCAATTAAGGTATTGCCCTGTCAATCTAAAGTTATCAAGTAAGTCAGCCCTTATGCTACTATGGAAGTTGGGATAGAACCGGAACAACTTTATGAGTCCTTCTCTGTATCTACTCTTTGAATGAGACGCATTATTCGTGAAGCCACTCTATCACAAATTCTCTTATTTACAACCCCTTGAGGAATTGAGCTCTATAATTATGTCCTTGAAATTGAGTTATAACTCTAGGATTAATACTTCCCACTTGCTTCCCTAAATCCTCAACAAGGGACTATACTTGATGAATTTCTTACAGAACATTTTGATTCAAATGGATTCTGAGAAATTTGAGGATTTGAGGTTTTCACAAATTCACCACAGGAAGATCTATTTGTTCGCCCATCTCAGTATGACTTTCATGTCCACCTTGATCCTGCCTCAGTGAGTAACTAACATTGTTACTAGTATTGTAGTTGCACATGAAGTGGCCCAATATTGCAACTTGAGAATTGTTATGGCAAAGTGTTCATTCTCTCTAACCAATACATGATTTCATCCAAACTTTAAGATGTCCTAGTTACATGATTTCACTTGTGTGAGGTTGAAAGTTAAGCGGCCTTGTGATGAACATACTAAATTGAAGGACAAATTCATCGTATCTCTAGTTCTCTCATATATGATCAACTATCGGAAGGGGGTTAAGCCGTCAAAATGATAATAATATCACAAGTGTTCAACTTCTTTCTCATCCTTGTAGGCTTGTGGCATAGATTCCTTGTGCTAGTTACTGTTAAGAGCATAATGCAACTTTATGTATTTTGAAACCCATATCACATTTAGGGTGCTGGAATATTCTCACTTGAAGTTAAACTGATTTTCCCTACAATCCAGGAGACAACTGTTGTCATGTACTTGGCCATTTCTATTTGAGGCTTACTATTTCCGAACAAGGCACATATGAAATGAAACAATTGTTGCTGTTCTTTTTTTTATGACTCATTTCTTTTAAATCTCAGAATCATGAACATGATCTCTACATTATCAATGCCAACTAGGCAACTCTATGCCTCATGTGTTGAATCAATGATGTCATCACAATAATTAACCATGTCAGCACTATTGGTAGTAACCTTCATGTCTCTTGGGATATAACCTCCCGAAATGCCGTGCTCGGCACATTGATGGATTCTTGAATAATTCCAGCCCAATCTTTATCATTATTCCTATTCTTAGTAAACCTATGGGGGTTAAAGGTTCAATCATGTCAAATCATTTCGTGATCAAATATATTGGATAGAAAGTTTTATGGTCATATTCATGCTAGCACATCTTAGTGTAATTGTTGGAGGTCGCAAAAGTTTTAGTTTGGGTGTTCGGCATAGAGATTTAGAATGGAAGAAAGTGAACGGGTTATTCTAAAGATTTGTCTATGAATATATTGTGTGAATTATTAAGGAAGGTAAAGTATATGTAGTCACATCAGGCCTTATGAAATCTTGAAGGAAATAGGCCAAACTATGAGTATGATGTTTCCCTATTATTGTCCTCCATGTACCTGGTGTTTCATGTGTTTGTGTGTAAGAAGGTAGTGTTAATGGATAATTGGATTATGAGGAGCAACTATTTGCTATTCTTGTTAGATAAGTCTGGAAGTTAAGATTGCCTCCGTCAAGTGCTGTGGTGAAAACCAACAGATTGAAGAGGCTACTTGGGAGGCCGAAGAAGAAATGAATAAAAGTATCCTTATTTGCTTGAATAGCCATGTATTTATAAAGTTGTTATATATGAAAATTCTAAGAGTTGCTTTCTATGAATTATGTATCATTTGTACAATTGGTATTAAGAGTGTTCCTTTCTGGTAAAATATTGCTTGTGAGGCCGCAGTTGGTGTTGTTTTGTGTTATGCTACATCGATGGATTTTTTTTTTGTATATGTTGTTAGGATGTATTTCTGGGGCTCTCTGATAGGTGGAAAGGCCTAATTACAAAGGAAACTCTGGCGAAAGTTTTGGAAATTTAGGGAGTTAGTCAAACTTGGGGCTGCTTGTTTGTGGTATAAAACAAACTAAGTTGCATAAGATGCTAATGACGGATTTTTACCCTCATTCGAGGACGAATGATCCTAAGAGGGGGAGAATGTAACACTCCGGAAAATTTCGAAGTATCTAAATGTAAAGCCCGGTAAATTTTGCAAAGAAAATAATGTTTCATGGTGCCGGACTAGGCTTACGTGTTTGAGGATTGTAGAAATTATTCGGTCTTTTTGGGTTGAACAATGCACCGAAAAGTAAAGGAAACTTTTTGGTGAAAAAGCACGTTTATGCGGTCCATTATGCGACCGCAGAATCACTCTGCGGACCGCATAATGGCCGCAGAGTGAGGCAGTTGATTGGGCCAGTGGTAAGCAATTATGAGGTCGACTATGCGACCGCATAACTGTTATGCTCTGCGGTCGCATAGTGACTGCATACACAGACAGATTTTTGGTCATTTTGGACACCAATTATGCGACCGGTATGCGGTCCGCATAACCATTATGCGGTCGCATATGCGACCGCAGAACCTGTTCTAGAGCTCCATTTTTTTTTGGATTTTAAAACCCGACCCTATTTCGTTAAATACACGCAAAGGGTCATTTTTGAGCAAATATTCTGATGTTTTAGAGAGAAGGGAGAGTGTTTTAGAGAGAGAGAATACCCTAGGCTAATTATTCATCAAGTCTTGCTCAAATCTTGGAAGATTAACAAGGAAAACCCATAAGTTCTTCATCTAAGAGGTAAGGTTCCATACCCTAGTTTTTAATTTTGAATTTGGGTAGAAGATGATTGATTAGGAGTATGATTCTTGGATATGAGAGTATTATCTATACATGCATGTACCAAAAAGATTTGTGGGAAGATTGTTGAGCTTAAATAAGTAAGGATTGGGTTGTGTAGTGAAGGAAATCTTGTAGAAGAACCTTGTGGTTAAATTTGCACACCTAGTGTTTGATAAAATGCTCAAATGAGCTGAGACCATGAATATCTTCCTAATTATGGTTCAATTTTGTTATGTCTCAAATAGATTGGGATTGCTAGAATTTCCAGAACATTGTAGTAATTTAAGGAAAACTCAATTGAGGTATGTTGGCTAAACTTTCTCTCTTGGAATTGAATTCCATAATGTTTCCTTGCGTTTCAAAGTATGGGTTGCGTATTAAAATGTGATGGCTTGAATCGTATTTCAAATGAAATCTAGTATGCCAAATTGTGTGACAAAATCTCAATATTCTTAAGACTCTTAATTGCTCATATGTGTACCTAAAGTCTTGATTGGGAATGTCTTATTGTTGACCAAATGAAAGTAATACTTGTGACCAATAGTGAAAGTAATACTTGTGACCAACGGTGCCAATGAAATGAAATAATGTGAGAAAGATTATGAAATGAGCTTTGACTCAACTATTCCAAAATTGACTTCGACAATATAATCGGCTAAAAGTTTATGAACTCAAGTGATGCCCATATGTGGCTGTTTTAGCTAATGATATGCTTTGTAAGTAATTTTCAATGTGTTTTGCGTTCTTACATACTAGTGAGTGGAAATTGTATATGATTTTAACTTGTACTTCGATTGCCAATCATTTTACTCCATTTATTGGAAAGAAATCGATTGTGTTTAAAGCCTTCATTACTAATGAATTTAAAGTTATGATTTCCGAAATATTCTACTTCTTAATAATTATGATGATGATCTATGAAAGGGAAGAAATGAAAGTGTGAAATATGAAATACGGCCATTGTTCCATGAATAAAGAATCATATGTATGGCCAAGAGAGCCAATGAAATAATAATGTTGTAAGTGGTTGAAAGTACTAATTAGGTGATATGTGGTGTGAAAGGTTATGAGATGTACGTATTTGTACTTTTGTTTAAAATGTGTTATGAAACCCTATGGACGGTCTATGAAATGCATAGGTCTATTGTGTTATGAAACCCTATGGACGGTTTATGAAACGCATAGGTATATTGTGTTATGAAACCGTATGGATGGTCTATGAAACGCACAGGTATATTGTGTTATGAAACCCAATGGACGGTCTATGAAACGCATAGGTATATTGTGTTATGAAATCCTATGGACGGTCTATGAAACACATAGGTACATTGTGTTATGAAATCCTGTGGACAATCTATGAACGCATAGGTACATTGCGATATGAAATCATGTGGACGGTCTATGAACGCATAGGTACATTGTGTTATGAAATCCACTGTGCTATGAAATCCTGTGGACGGTCTATGAAACGCATAGGTGCATTGTGTATAAGAGGTATAGATGTACGATATGAATAAACACTATGGACGGTCTATGAAACGCATAAGTGTATAATATGATATGTGAACACTTAGGACGGTCTAATGAGACACATTATTAGTGCAGACAATAGGTGCCCCTTTTGTTGTCCTTGTTTGTACAGGTTGTTTCAATTACATTATATTATGTGCTCCACGTATAGATCATATGGGCATTCCATTTTGAAAGAGGATTTCTAGCTATACATACTAGTGCTATTCGATAGTACTAACGTCCCTTTTGCCGGGGGCACTGCATCTTTAATGGATGCAGGTGGTTCTACAGTAGGTGGCATTGATTAGTGATAGCAGTACACTCCTTTCAGCCGATTTGGTGAGCCCCACTTCATTTCGGGGTCATGTATCTTTTGTTTCTCATGTACTTTGTGGTTGAGGTATAGCCGGGGCCTTGTTGCCAGAATTTCCATATTACTCTTCAGTTGTACTTAGAGGATCCGTATACAGGTTGTGGGTGGTATTTGATGTTGGGAATTGGATTAGAACTGTTGGTATTTGGCAACATGTTTTTCATTAAATCTATAAACTCGTACTATTTTGGAAATATTGAATGATGCTGTTAATGGGAATGAAATGGAAGCGGTTAATGAAATCTCTTCAGTATTTGATTAACGGAGTACATCTCCTCTTTATTCATGAATGAATTTGGGTAGAATGAAATATAACAGTCTGGCTCAGTCGGGTTCACTCGGTTGAGCGCTGGTCGCGCTCCTCGGTTTTGCGGCGTGACACATATCTTAGATCTTAACATCAAAATCATGTGAAAATTTGTGAAACTTTTTCAAGTTTTTGAAAATTATGAAATTGAGTTATGAGAGTGAATTTGGACTCGAATTTTGAAACTCATCACGTATATGAACTCGTGGGGTGGGTAGATGAAATATACCATTGGACCCGGGTTTTGACCGGGCAGGACCCGGGTTGACTTTTGTTAACATTTAGGGAAAAGGGTAAAGATCTTAACTTTATCTATTGCAATTGAATTCCCTAGTATTGTTTGATGATATTGAATCGATTTGGGTTAGATTTGAGCCGCGTGGAAGCGGATTTTAAGGGAAAAGCTATTTGCGAGTGTTGAATTGGCCTAGTTGAGGTAAGTGTCTTGCCTAACTTCGTGTGAGGGAACTACCCCTTAGAATTGGTATTGTTTGATTCAATTGTTCTAAGTGAAATCCGTGTAAGCAAGGTGACGAGTGGGTACACGGGTTGTACGTGGTATTTGACCGAGTTAGGCTACTTAGACTATTTTCATGCTTTAATTGAAATGCCATATCATGTTCTAAATTCTCATAGTCAATCTATTCTTATTTGTGTTAGTCTATCCTTACATGCCTTAATTGACTTGTTTAGTACTTGTTCTACATCCTACTTGATAAATTGCTCTCATGCTTAGTTGAACTTGTTGACTATTTTGTTGTTACATTCTATCTCTTTATTGTTAATTATCATTGTTTGAAGTTATTATTCGTGCTATCTCTTCCCTTATTGATTATCAATACTTGAAGTAATCGTTCATGTTATCCCTTTCCTTGTTGATGTCCATTATTTGAAACTTATTGCTAAATGTTATCTCTTTTATTGTAAGTTAGTCTTATCTAATATCGTGGTTGTACATTATTTCTCTCATAGTTGAGTTATTAGGTGTTTAAGTTGTGAAAGTCGTTAACACGTTGAGGCGAAGTTGGTCATTATTGAGACATTCATCTTATTGAGCATTTTACATTCATTGTTGTTGATGATATTCTTGTATACGTTGTGGTGGATCCATGGGCTACTATTGTGGAAACATTGGTATTGTTGTTGTTGTTGGCAAGTTGTGATATATGGGCACTTGTGGTGCAAATTTTTATTGTGATATGATATTGACGCGCATGGGGCGGTATAAGGCTTGGGGTTAATGTGCATGCGGCACTATAAAGTGGGATTTATGTGCGTGTTGCTTGTAGGGGAACTACGTGATCATAAGGTGGGCTAAAGTGCATGTGGCTATTTCGAGAAAACTAGTTTCAAAACCTATTTCAAATGTAAGGCTCATACGGCGGTATAAGGAAAGATTGTGATTGAAATTGAGAAATAAGAATACGAGGCGGTACCTCGGTTGTGATTCTTGATTATACAAGGCGGTACCTCGGTTTTGATTTCATTATACACGAGGCGGTACCTCGTTGTGATTCTTGCTGTTTATTTCATGTTGCAAAGTGTTTTGGTGGGAATATTTCTTGTTGTTTCATTCTTTTTTGTTCTAGTAGTTGTTGTTCGTACAAGATCATTGTAGCCTCTTTAGTTGCTTCTTTTATGCTATTTCCATTGTTAATTTTCGGTACTAGTTCATGCTATTTTCTTGTTTTGTTCAGTTATTTCTTACTTTCTATTATTTATCATTATTATTTTTCATACTGTTTATTTATATCCTAGTAGGTGTCTTAACCTGGACTCGTCACTACTCTACTGAGGTTAGCTCGATACTTATTGGGTACCGTTGTGATGTACTTATACTACACTTCTGCATATTTCTTTTGTGCAGGTCCAGGTACGTCTGCTCGTGCCGATTATTAGAGATTGTTTGCAGACATATGCCAACAATGAATGTTAGAGCGCAATTTTATTTGAAGAAGAATAAGGCCAAAGAAAAATATGTTGTTATGCTAGTAAAAGATTCAAGGATGCTGAACAAAACTAACATTCAACTTTCAATGAGATTCTTGGTGTGGTTACTAAAGCTTACTTGAACCTGATTACGGTTATTGCTCCTATTCAGGACTATGCACAGAACTTAGAGGATCACAAGAGGCTACAACAAGTTCCTCGAGATCACGACTAGGGTTAATCTAAATTGCCCGGTCCACGAGAAATAGAGGAGAATTTAATCCATTTGTATCTAGGTTCTACCCTGTCGTATATTAATCCATTTGTTATTGGTTAATGTGGTAAAGTATGTATTGCTACGACAACCGTTTGGGATGTCCATGCCAGTGGGCGTGTCCGTGATATTTAGGCGAGTGTATCGAGATTGCGATGTGATGATTTATGATCACCTTACCTTGGCCGATTTGAATGAATTAAAAAATGGTAGAATTTAATGTCATTATGGGAATTGATTGGCTGCCCTCTTGTTATGCCATAGTGGATTGTTGGAGGAAGGTATTTCACTTTAACTTTCTGGGAGAGCCCGTTATCGAATGGAATGGCAATGTTGCAGAGCCATAAGGGAAGCTTATTTCTTACCTTAGGGCCCGAAAGATGATCATGAAAGGATGTTTCTATTAGATGGTATGGGTACAAGATGAATTAAGGTTGATCCTTAGAAACTTTTAGCTGTGAAGAATTGGCCAAGGCCTACAACTCCAACAGAGATTTGCAAATTCTTAGGCCTAGCTGGATATTACAGAAAGTTTGTGGAGGGGTTTTCCACTCTTGCCTCCCCATTGACTAAATTGACACAGAAAGCAATTAAGTTCCAATGGTTAGATGCTTATGAAAAGAGTTTTCGAGAATTGAAAGCAAGATATACTACCACACCGGTGTTGACTCTACCAGAGGGTATAGATGGATTTTTGGTATATTGTGATGCTTCAAGAATCGGGCTTGGATGTGAATTAATGCAACATGGGAAGGAGATAGCTTATGCTTCTAGGCAACTAAAGAATAATGAAAAGAACTATCCAACACATGATTTAGAACTTGCGGCGGTGGTATTTGCATTGAAAATTTGGCTTCATTATTTATATGGGGTAAGATGGCTTGAATTACTCAAGGATTATGACATTGATATTTTATACCATCCGGGGAAGGCTAATGTTGTGGCAGATGCTCTTAGCCGAAAATTTATGGGTAGCTTAGCACACTTGGAGGCATATCAAAGGCCATTGGCCAAAGAAGTTCACCGATTAGCGAGTTTGGGAGTTCATCTTGTGGACTCTAGTGAAGGAGGGGTAATTGTGCAAAATAGGGTTGAATCATCGCTTGTTGTGGAAGTCAAAGAGAAACAATACAACGGTCCATTGTTGGCAAAATTGAAAGAGGGGACTCATAAACATAAGACCATGGCCTTTTCTCTTGGCATGGATGATGGTACACTAAGGTACCAAGGGCGACTATGTGTTCCAAATGTGGATGGTCTCCGTGAAAGAATTTTGACTGAAGCTCACACTTCTAGGTATTCCGTACACCTAGGTTCTACAAAATTGTATTATGATCTTAAGAAAGCCTATTGGTGGATTGATATGAAGAGGAATGTGGCGGACTTTGTGGCAAGATGTCCGAATTGTCAACAAGTGAAGGCTGAACACCAAAGGCCTGGAGGGTTAGCAGAAAACATAGAAATTCAAATGTGGAAGTGGGTAATGATTAATATGGACTTTGTGGTAGGATTACCGCGCACTTCGTGCAAGTTTGACTCAATTTGGGTGATTGTGGATCGACTCAGGAAGTCATCACACATTTTTCCAGTTAAGTCTACGGACACAGCGGAGCAGTATGCTCAGCTGTATATCAAAGAAATAGTCAGGTTGCATGGCACCCCAGTTTCCATCATTTCTGATCGGGGGGCACAATTCACTGCTAATTTTGGAAGACATTTAAGAAGGTTTGGGTACTCAGGTGAATCTTAGTACTGCTTTTCACCCGCAAACTGATGGGCAGGCAGAGTGGACTATTTAGACGCTAGAGGATATGTTGCGTGCTTGCGTTCTAGACTTCAAAGGTAGTTGGGATGATCATTTACCACTCATAGAATTTGCCTACAATAATAGCTATCATGCTAGCATTCAAATGGCACCGTTTGAGACTTTATATGGTAGGAGATGTAGATCTCCCATTGGGTGGTTCAAAATTGGGAAAGTAGAGTTGATAAGGCTAGACCTCGTGCATCAGGCTATGGAAAAAGTTAAAATCATTAAGGAGGGGTTGAAGACTGCTCAGAGTCGTCAGAAATCCTATTCGGATGTTCGTCGTAGGGATTTGGAGTTCAAAGAAGATGATTGGGTATTCTTGAAAGTTTCCCCCATGAAAGGGGCAATGCGATTTGGTAAGAAAGGGAAATTGAGTCCGAGGTATGTCGGACCGTACAAAATCATTCATAGGATCGGTGAGGTGGCGTACAAGGTTGAACTACCACCTGAGATGTCATTAGTACACCCAGTGTTTCATGTATCTATGTTGAAGAAAGTAGTTGGAGATCCGACACTCATTGTTCTGGTTGAGACTATTGAGGTAAATGAAAAATTAACTTACGAAAAGATTCTGGTTTCTATTATTGATCTGCAAGTCCAAGAATTGAGTAATAAGGAAATTGCCTCCGTGAATGAATTATGGCGAAACCAACAGGTTGAAGAAGCTACTTGGGAGGCCGAGCAAGAAATGAAGAAAAAGTATCTTTATTTGTTTGAATAACTATGTATTTATAAAGGTATGATCAAGGAAAATTATAAGACTTACTTTCTATGAATTTTGTATCAACTGTACAATTGGCGTTAAGGGTGTTCCTTTCTGGAAATACATTGCTTGTAAGGCCACAATTGGTGTTGTTTTGTATTATGTTACATTGTTGGATTACCTATATATTATTAGGATGTGTTTCTGGGGCTCTCTGACATGTGGATAGGCCTAGTTACTAAGCAAACTCTGGCGAAATATTTGGAAATTTAAGGAGTTAGTAAAATTTGGGGCTGCTGGTGTGTGGTATGAAATATTAAGTTGCATAAGATGCTAATAACAAATTTTGACCCTCATTCGAGCATGAATGATCCTAAGTGCATTTCTGCAGTTCATTATGCGACCGCAGAATCACTCTGCGGACCTAAGATGCTAATCACCTGTTCCGGAGCTTCATTTTTGGGTTTTTATAACCCGACCATACTTCGTTAAATACACATTTTGGGCCATTTTTGAGATATAATCTAAAATTTTAGAGTGAGAGAAAGTGCCCTAGAGTGAAAAAGTGTTCTTCAATAATTGTTCGTCAATTCTTGCTCAAGTTTTGGACGATTTAGAAGGCAAGCTCACTAGGTCTTCATCCTAGAGGTAAGATTCTATACCCTAAACCCTAATTTCGAAATCATCTGAATCTGGGTAATTAGCGAGATAAGTTTTTGGCATGAGAGTTGATTATTTTATATGCATGTGATATCAAGGGGTGTAGGAAGATTGTTGAACTAAGCATGGTTATGATAGTATGATACGAAAACATACGTTATGTTGGTACTCGATTGAGTAAGGTACTGGGTGCCCATCGCGGCCCATCGGTTTGGGTCGTGACAAAAGTGGTATCGGAGTAGTTTTGTCCTAGGCAATGTACAAGCCGGGTCTAGTAGAGTCTTGTTTATGGGTGTGTTGGGCACCACACTTATAAGCAGGAGGCTACAGGGCATTTAGGACTATCACTCTTTCTTCTTAATCTAGATCGTGTGATAGAGCTCAGTTGTAAGAACTCAATTTCCTAAACTCTATCTTATTCATAATACGATGATGCCTACATCCAGAAAGACAGTTGATAAGAGATATAACTGTGGAAGAGTTGAGTCAGAGGAACTCGATTTTTCATGATGCTTATGATGAGTAAATATGAGGTCTTCAACAGATCATGTGTGTACTAAGATGTGTAAAACATCTTGATAAGGATCCCTAAGGCAAGAATGTCTATCCACTCTTACGGTAAAAAAGAATAAGAGAACCGGAAGGTAGATACAAGTTTTAGCAAGTAAAAGAAGCAAGATGAAAAAGGGTATGAGCTACCCAGCTAATGAAGATTATCGCAGAGGGATATAAGCCTTTTGAGTTACATTTAACAATAACAGATGTTTGTACGATCGGCCACCCCCATCTCAGATATGCCCTTTGGGAGCTAACAGATATGGTTTAAGAGAAGGACGGGATATCAGGATCCGGCTAGAGTTAGAGTAACCCGAAGAGCCAGTGGACCAAGGGGAGCTAAAAGCAAAATAATATCTTGCTGAAGTTCTCAGAATAAAGTGATAGACAGAAATGTTAGCAAGGAAATAAGAAGAGAGTTAATAAAGCATTATGAGTAAGATGTGATACATGGATGACAACGGTAGATCAAAAAGATGACAGTATTACAGAGTCTATAGTCAAGTGAGGGAAAAAGACGAGAGTTGACAGGCCTTGAGACAACAAAAGAGTATAAGCCATAAAGTCATATCCTCATTTCGAGAAATAAGTTCGTGACTCCAACGTGATTACCAAAAGGAAAAATTAGACCCCAGAGTAATAAGAAATCAACATGGACTGATGAACAAGATAAACTAAACATGAACTAGGGACTGAGTAATAGTCGGCATCATAAGAATTTCAAAGATTGCGTCCCAGCGATAATAGAATGGACGACAGACCCTTTAAAGGTCATTCAGGAAGACGCTTCCCTAAAGCAAGCAAGGTGAGTAAAGTTAAGCTTAAGGGACTGTTTGTGCCAGTTACACTAAGTGTCACCCTCACGAGTGAGGAATTTCGTTATCATTGGGACAGAAGGATTACCGCAGGACGAGTAAGGATCATCGATGATGTGAAAAGATGCCAAAGATGAGAAGGTAAAACATCTATACGTAGATCATCGTAGCACTAAATCTTAGTGCTCCCCTAAAGGGGGAATATGGTGTGATGTGGCATTAAGTCAGAATTAAGTAGTTCTAGTAACTATGGAATGGTAAAGGAAGAATGCGATAAAAATGAAAAAGGAATGAGATTGCACTGATTCAAATCCTATAGATATTCTATGATTCCATAATATTATGCAAACACGATGTCAAGGAGAGGAAGTAAGGGTTCCTACCCGAGATGTGATTGATAGATAAGGAACCAGTGCGAGACGTAAGTTAAGACAAAGGAAATAACCCAAGAAAGATTACGCAGAATATTGATATGAGAATGGGCCAACGAGTAGTTAGTAGTTGATTCAGGAAGAGCCTAGTTATGGCTAAACAAGAGAACACAGACAAATCAACAGATTGTGCAGGACGAACATAGTGAACCCCAACATGGGGAATTCAGTCTCGCAGATATGACATCGTGATCCTTGAGATATATTCAGATAGGAGTTGGGGTAGTTAAAGGTAAATAAAAGAGAATGCCACTGGGAAGACAGTCAAAATATTAGTTCAGAAGCAACCCTACAAGCACAAGGGCGTGGAAATAAGTAACTACGGATAATTATAGGCGGGGAAGAACATCAAAAATTCCGTCTAGTATATGATGTGTTAAGCTTGTAACTTTACAAGAGCCAGAAGGTCTCCCTAAATACTACAACGAAAGACTAGCTGAGGAAATAAGGAAAAAGGCTTCAACCTAAGCACAGTGACCAAGAGAGAAAATGGTCTTGTAACAACAGTCTCACAACAACATTGTATGAACTCCATAAGAAAGTGGCACCTAGCGTGGCTAATGAGCGGGAAATAAAACCAAAAGTAATATTCGAGATCATATGAGTTGCACAAAAATTCCGGCATGAGTGGGAACTAAGATAAGCTAAGTATGCACGCAACAAGGAGGCAAAAAGACCAGGAAAAGTAATAGCTTACGTTTAAAGAAAGCTGAGAAGGAACGAAAAGAATTATTCGATCAATGATCCTGAGTTAGTTACGTTATAAACGCACTTAAGGTTTTAGAGTATTATCCATGCAGCATATATGCTGACAATCATACAGCCGTAGAAGATTCCGGTATAAGTTAAAAGAAAGAATTGAGCCCAGGTCATAGACAAAGAATTAAATTGTTAGAAGATTGTATCGTGGATATTCCATAGCATCCATAAAGGGCTAAAGTAATACCATGAGCTGTAGATTGGAAGATAGCTTAAGCCTACAAAAAGGTTGATCAGAGGGAAGAGGAAACTAACGAGTTACATCAACTAAGTAAATCAGGAGTTTGATTACTGGACCCAGAAAAATTATAGAAATCGTGATTGAGAACATTGCAGGATTACTCTTAGATATCAGAGGTACGGGAGAGATAGTACAGTAGCCATATTCTATAACGGCTCTACAATAAAGCCAGTTAGAAGAGTACCCGTCTCATAAGAAGTCAGCATGATCTCCCATTAGATTGTGTATGCACCGGCCCTGATGATCCTCCAAAGCTTATCTCCCACCTCCGAATGAATCCCCAAGGTTGCCCGCTGATCGGGCCCTACTACTACTTTCGCGTTCCATCCTGAGCTTTAACTTTCGAGCCTCCGTAGCTTGGGAAAATGCCACCATCTTTCCATAGTTCATGTTAGAATTTAGAGCAGTTGTGGCAGCCTCATTAATAACAAAAGGGCTAAGGCCCTGCACAAATCGACGCACCCTAGCCTCCATAGTCGGCATCATATGAACAACATACTTTGACAGGCGCACGAACTCCATGTGATACTCCCACACACTCTTACTACCCTGTTTAAGGGTCTCAAACTCCACAGCACGGGCTGCCTTAGTCTCGGAAGGCAATAAATGGTCTATGAAGGCATCCGCGAACTCGCTCCATCTCGTAGGAGGGCTCCCCTCCTCACGGGAATCCTCCCACATCTCAAACCAGGAATATGCCACCCTTTGCAGACGATAGGAGGCCAACTCTACTCCATTTATCTCTGTAGCACGCATAACTCAGACAGTCTTATGCATCTCATCAATGAAATCCTGAGGGTCTGCCCCGGAATCAGTACCTGTGAACACTGGAGGGTCTAACTGAAGGAACCTGTTTACCCTGGAACCGGAAGAATCTCCTTGCAAGCTAAATGAGGTGGGTGCAACATTTGACCTCTGAGCCTGGGAAGCTACTAACTGAGTCAGCATCTGAATATCTCCCCTAAGATCCCTATCAGAAATACCGGGACCCGGAGCTAGGGCTGGAGGTGGAACATGTATATCGGCAGGAGGGATTGTGGCACCCTCCACGGGTGTAGGAACTGGGGTAGTCTGTTCTGGAGTAGACGAATCAGGCAGTGTGATAGTAGGGGGATTATCCTCACCCGCATTATCAAGTAGGGGATCAACAGCCACTCCTGGGGTGGCATTGGCTTCTTGGCCAATTCTCGCTCTCTTCTAGGGTTCCATTTACTGAAGTTAGAACAATGCATGAGTTAGAGGAAAACAACCTCACATTCCGCTCTATCGCACGATATAGAACAACAATGAAGGGTATCATTCCTAAATGTCCAAGTAGCCACTAATTATAGATGTGGTCGACAACACACTGATAAGAAGGGCTCTACTAGACACGGCTCCCAGACATCCTAGGACACTTTAAAACCTTATGCTCTGATACCAAGTTTGTCACGCCCCAACCTCGGGAGCGCGACCGGAACTCAACTGAGTGAACCCGGTCGAGCAAGCCTATTAAACCTTTCCTACCCGACTCATTCATAATCCAAAAAGGGAACGCATCACCATTTGTTAAACAGGGGAGAGATCAGTTATATAAATATATAAACGTTGCTAGTTCATTTTTCCTTATAAACAATATGTCATAGTTAAGTTTCCAAAAAGCACATACGGTTTACAATTTAGTGGAAAAGAGTTTCAAAATACAACTTGATCCAATGACCACCCTGACATCCATACATGACCCACATAAATGTCTATGGAGCCTCTAATGGTACAGAAGAGCAACATGACAATGCCGGCAACAAGGCCCCGACTATACCTCAAAATGTGAAAACTTATACAAAAGAAGAACTACATGACCCCTGGAAGAAATGGGGCTCACCAAGATTGTTGTAAGGAGAGGAAGAGAGCACCACTATCTGTGATCGGCGCTATCTGCGATGGAACCACCTACATCTATTCAAAGATGTAGCGCCCCCCGACAAAAAGGAATGTTAGTATTATCGAATAGTACTAGTATGTAAGGTCAAACACCAATCTTAGTAGAATGAATAGAGAAACAAAGAGAAGAAAGTCATAATAATCAAAAAAATGCTTCACAAAATACAAAGAAACACCAAGTAAGGATCACATACTTTCCGAGCTAATCTTTCCGTCTTTTTAGGTTAATAATCTTTAGTGCCAAGTGCCACAACTCACAATGCCATCGTGTTTTTACACGAAGTCCGATCTCGGCCCGACCGGCTAAGCCATCTCAAGTGAGACATATCCATATCCACATTGTAAATCAATAATTCCAACACAAATGCCACCATGTGTATAGCATGGCATCCGATCTCGGCCCGATCGGCTAAACCATCTCACTTGAGACATAACCTCTTTCAATTGTTCACTCAATTCACATTTCTTTTCCATCTTTCATTACATGGCACAAACAGCCTCATTTATTAAGTAGTTCTTGGCACTTGGGCACATTTTACAATTCAAGTCTTTCCCTTTTTATTCGTTCAAAAAATATCATCATTCATGTCGATAAGTACCATCACATAAGGCATTGCACACATAAGGGAAGGAGCTTGGAAAATCATAATTACGTTCTCAAATAGCATGATGACATGGTAAGCATCTAGAATAATTAGGGAGCATGAATCTTTCAACCCAACACACTAACGCAAACAATTCTAGTATGATGAAATCGGAACTTACACCAATTATTCGGACACAAGGAGTTCGATTCTAAGAAGAAGAGAATTAGCCATACATACATCAATCGAGCTTCTTTGACTCTACAATTATCCGGAACTCTTAGCAACCCCAATCTATTTTTAGCAATATAACAAGTTGAACCAAAATTAGGAAGAAATGCATGGTTTTAGCCCACTTGAACATTTTATCAAATACTAAGTGTGTATTAAGGTTTCAAGGTTCTTTTCATGGGAGGTTTCATCTTTCATAACCCATTCATCTCCATTCTTAGCTTACATTCTCCCTACACCCTTTTATCTTACATGCATGCAATGTAATCACCTCCATCTCCATGAAGTATCACACTAGTACCCCATTATAGCTATGTTTGGAATTAAGAGTTGGGGTGATGAAGTCTTACCTTTTAGGATGAAGAATTTGGTGCCCTACTTGAATATTTTCAAATCTTTAAGTGATGATTAAAGATCAATTTGATAAAAATTAGGCCCTCTCTCTCTCTCACTCTAGAAAATATCAGAAAATGGGCTCAAACTGGTCTAAAGGGGTGTTTTAACGGAATAGGGGTCGGATTTTAAATTAAGAAAATGGGTGCCCCGACACAGGTCTGCGGTCGCATATGCAACCGCATAATGGTTATGCGGTCCGCAAAGTGACCGCAGAAATAGCCCTCAGGGGATTAAATTTTCTGACTGTGTATGCGACCAGTATGCGGTCCACATACCTATTCTGCGGTCGTATAATGCACCGCAGAACTCCCCTTCGCAAAAGTTCAAGGAAGATATGCGATCAGTATGCAGCCCGCAAAGCGATTATGCGATCGCATAATTGGGCCGCATAACTGGTCTCAAAATTGGCCAATTTTCTGCTTCACTCTACGGCCATTATGCAATCTGCAGAGTGGTTATGCGGTCGCATAATGGGCCACAGAAATGCGTTCTTCTGTGAAATATTTTCCTCTAAGTTCGTAGGGTACCGTTCAATCCAAAAAGTTTGAACCACGAAGTTCAATCCAAAAAGTCCAAGAAGAATTTCTACTATAATAACGCAGGAATCTATCTTGGTACCACGAAACCCCGAGTTTTTGGTTTAAATTTTTACGGGTCCTTATAATCAGATCCATTCCCCTTGGATTACGAGAGGGTTCTCTCTTTAAGCTCCGATTATTTTGAGTATACCTTGTTGATGAGTTTCCTACGCACACATTAACTGATTTCTTATGCCATTTCAAATCTCAATTCCTTTTTATATAATGCCTCACAATGATTTTCTCTCTCTCTTCTCTCCTTCTATTACATAGTAAATAAGACTGAATTATGATGTTTGCTAAGAGTAGAATAAAGAACTTGAAGTTAGTAAGACGAAAGTATATCTTTTTCTTCTTGATCTTTGAATATATATAGTCTGCACAATGAGCTGTTTGAGATCTTTGATTGGCACATATCTTGAGAGATTAGCAATCCAAAGGAATTAATCCTTGGAATGAATCTTGATTGATGATTCTTTCCAAGAATAAGTATGGAGCTTTTTTTTATAATTGAATCTTCTCCTTGATGTACTGCTTCAGATTCTGTTTGCTTCCCTTTTATATGTTGGTTTGATTGAGACATCCTTAGGTGTGCGACTTTTTTGGCTTGACTTGATCTCTTTTTCTTAAGATGATACGGGCCTTCCTTGTGTATCTTTCTTCTTTCATTGAGTTGATGAAGGTTGTTTTCCTAAATCACCGTTGTAGGATCTTCTTTAATTTGTATTACTTTGCCGATTCTATTTTTCTTCTTTATACTTCGTGATCTACTTTCCTCAGCTTGCTTCACACAATCAGAGTTGAACCTCTTTCTTTCTACATGCCTCAAATCATTGGCTTGATATCTTTTTTTTCTCTTACTCCTTGTTTTAAATCCTACTCCCTTTTAGCTACATGTAAGAGAAATAATGTTATTTTTACATTAATACTGAGATCTAACACTCGATTTTCCCAACAATTAGCCAAATTATAGTATTTTTAGTTAACAACCCACAACTTCTTGAGAACTCAAAAAAATTCAAATATTCAACCTAAAACATTAGACACAAAATAAATCTGAACAAAGCCAACTGCCTAACTACTTGTTATGTGTGTTGCATGTGTCGATAATTGTCAATGTGCTTAGCATGTTGAAGCTTGTTGCCCATGTGTGCGCCATGGGCCTAAATTTGGTGCCAAAGCCTTGCCACTCAATCATTATTGTCGCTCTAGGCCTTTGTCTAATGCATATGCACATGTCTTTTCCATGCCACTCGTTCATGGCAACGCCTATTTTGTACATATCCCAGATGCATATGCCTTGTCCATGCCATCAGTATTTTGGCCTTGCCTCAGCATCAATGTATCATGTCTGCTATACCTCTTTTTTTTCGAGGGATTGTGGAACGGAAGGAGTTTTTATAATTTAAGTGACATTATTTGAAAAGGGATTTGTCTATAGTTTTAAAGAGCCGCCACTTGAAATTATTTAATTTTGGTGTTCCAAGTCACCGATGTATTTTAAATCCCAATTCAAAACAATTTGACTATGTTTATGGTCCGCGAAACATAGAAGACCGGGTAAGAAATTTTGTTAACCCGAGAGAAGGTGTGAGACACTCCCGAGTTTCGTGGTTTTAACACGGTCGCTTTACAAATTACACTTGGCTTAAATTATCTTAAATATTACATGTTTTAAGACTGTGTGCATACTTTAAACTTTTACCACTTAATTATATATCTTAAGTAATTATGAAATTTATTTAAAATAAATCGCGATGCCGCGCACTTATTATTTTGTACATATTGCAAATCACGCCGCGTGAAACGCACCGGTGATTTACAACATGTTATTTATTATTTGAAGTTGAGATTTCAAGTCACATAAATACGCACTTGAATTTTAGAGTTAAGTATCACAGTTATGCCACGGGAACCGAACCCACAACTGTGACAATTATATTATTAATCACGCCTAAAAACAACTAGCGTATTTATGATTGTTCCATTCATAAGTTTGAGATTATTGTGAAGGCCATAGGTTATGAAATTATTGTAGAGAAGCATGAGGTAGATTAATTTTGGAAAGGTAAGCTAGCTTACGATGTTAATGGGCTTGGTAGATTAAACTTAATTGGCCCAAAATTTCAAAGTCATTATAGAATTCAACGGCCCACTTATACTATTCATCTAAATGACATGTTAAACCAACAACCTAGGCATTTAAACAAATACAAATATTTTAAGCATGGATCAACGTGACTTTCTTATCCATAATTATCTTTGTAGCAGATTCATGAAGAATATTCGAAACAACTCCAAATACTACAATAACTCAATGAATACTAACAGAAACATGAGAACATTTATGGATCAAACGACACATGGAACAAATTATTCATTAACTAATTAGAATCTAAAAGAAAAGGACATAGAAATGGACCTTAGCGCAGACAATTTTCTTTCATGTTGATAGCAACCTTTAATATTGGATTAGTCAAATTTGAGGAAAAAGGGGTTGTATTAACTGCATTTTTGGTGCTCCAATGGTGCTGTTTTGGAGGAGGTTTGTGGAGGCTTCAATGGAGGAAATGGGTGGTGAGCTATGGCTAGCTAAGGTGAAGAAGAAAGTGATTTCATGGGCTTCTGCTGGCAGCGTTACAACGTCTATGGATTTTAACACTGATGAAGAGTGTTGCCTTTCCATAGAATCCCATGCTTCTAGTAACTTAATCTGTACAATCATTCATATATGGCCAAAAAATATTACCTAAACACAATTGTAATGGTTTTGTTTTTTGGTAAATCATGTCATTTTACCAAATTAATTAAGGGTAATAAGTTCTTACTTAAGCATGAAGAATAAAACTCAATTTCATGTCCAGTTTTTGCCTCTGTAGCTGCAGCTTCTTTTGTACCACAGATTGTCTCAATTTTATTAGACCAACCCAAGCATGTACTAAGTTTGCCTGAGAAAACCAAATAACTCCATCAGCTGATTTTATAACTAAGGCCTAGTACTCATCACAATATTTTAAACTAAAAAAAGACTACACAAACCTCAGCCTGTTTACTTATATTTTGATTGACAATATCAGCTTTAGCACTTATATATCTCCACTGCAGCAATCTATTATGAAGCATCCTTAGCTGATGAACGCTCTCGGTCATGCCTGGCCGAAGAGGAGATGCTGCAACAGAAGAAAATTTCTTACCTTAGAACAATTCAAGCCCCATGCTAAGAAAATTCCAGACTTTTTTCCCCCTAGAAGGACTCGTCGGAGGTTTCATATTTAACATAAATGTCCCTTTGTTTTCTATCAACATAGGAGGAGAGTTTGGCCTTCCAGGAGACAGAGTCTACTTAGAAGTTTTACTGTTAAGTGAACCAACCTT
This sequence comes from Nicotiana tabacum, assembly GCF_000715075.1. Taxonomy (NCBI): domain Eukaryota; kingdom Viridiplantae; phylum Streptophyta; class Magnoliopsida; order Solanales; family Solanaceae; genus Nicotiana; species Nicotiana tabacum. The sequence goes on along the minus strand of NC_134091.1, from coordinate 73,155,642 downwards.
TTGAATTGGATTCTTGAATTTGAGTCCTAATTTTGGAGAATTGTCTGATGAAACTGGCTTTTGAACACTGGAATCTGCACTCCATCTTCGCGACCATTTTGATGATGAATCTTGCAAATACTTTGAAGGAACTTCAATTCCAGCCTTTCTTGAACTCATTGTTGGTGCCATATAAGATGGTGCTAAGTTTCTCCGAATAACAGGAGAATCTAAGCTGTTGTTTGAATCAATGTCACTATATATTCATGCTGTTGTTTGAATCAATGTCACTAAAATATCGAGATTAAACTAAAAAATATTTACATACTAAAAAGTGGTTAAAAATTCAAGTATGGTAAAAAAATTAGTTGTTCACAGTGTCTTAAGCCCTTTATCGTTCCAACTTATTTGCCGAATGCTTGGTCGCCAATGCCATGCTATTGCGCCATTGTCACCCCCATCTCGTTTGTTGCCAAGGTGCCTTGCCACCCTCGAGACCTTGGCCATTACTTATCCATTTTTTCTTTGTCACTTGGTGTCGAATCGCACACCTCATCTTCGCAACACTCTTGTGGCCCATGACAACGCTCGTATTATCAAGCGCTAACTTGTGCATGTTGATTCAGCACTCGCATTGGCCTATGGCAAGGCAACATGCCACAGTCGTGCCATTTTCCGAGCGACTTGTCTAGGGGCCTAATTGTAGATACATGATCTTCTCCGCAACCCATTCTCACAAAATATAATTTTTTATATCTAATATTTATGTTTTGTTAATTTATATATACAAAGTCCAACATATTAATGTTGCTTCTCCTTATTTTATTATTTCCACAAAATATTTTTCGTTCAGCATTTGGATATCAGAATCGGAAGAAGGTGACAAGAGTGAATTCCTGAACAAGCATTTCAAATGGGTTGAATTTTCTCAACCTTACTTTAATGGATGTTAAAAAAATATAAATATCAATTACATCATGTTAGTGAAAACTTGTATGCGCATTGTGAAGGCTATAGTGTTTGGTCATGGGTGCAAGGTACAGGGAACAAAGTGGGAGTTCGTAATTATAAGGGTAGCATCGTTGTAGGAAATTAAAAGGCAACAGGGTTAAAAATAATAGTTAAAGAAAGACAAATAGTCGAGCGTTCACGTAAGAATGTGATTACTCCGTTAGACTCTAGAGGTGCGTTTAGGATTCTGTTACCACATCTAGAAGTGCTCGATATTGATAGAGCTAGAGGATCAAATAGGCTCATAGTTACATTAGAAATATTTGAGTTAAGAACTCGAACAAATACTAGTTTTTAATAACATTATCTTGACTCTTTTTGAAAAAAATTATCATTTGTATCCATTGATATGCAATAATTTAACACTTAAGAAACATATTTATAACATAAGCATGGAGTATTCACGCTCAGTTGCCCTTACGAATATGAATTCGTAGGGGCACAAGGTCATTTGTCTCGCCTAGACCAAGCTCCCCACGATGAGCACGCTGGGGGCGCACTGCACTGCCCTTAGCCCCTTGGCCAACCTAATTTGGGGCAACGTTCTCATGGCGAGTGCCCATGGTGATTTAAATATTATTTCTCATGGCGAATGAGCATTGCGCCCTCCCTGTTTTGCCTAAGCTATTGATCTCACTTGCACAGCCTGAGAGCATTATGTGATAGCCCTCGGAGTTGATATTTTTTTCAGTTTTAAGTATTGAGCTATCTTGACTAGTTTATCCTTTCAATACACCTTAAATTGATACCATTACTTTAATTACTTTCAAATGAGTTCGTCTACACCTCGATGATACTTTTTAATAACATTATTAAGCACGTAATTATCCATAATTATGATTTAAAACTTACATTTTTTTTATATTTACTTAGTCATAATCATATCAAAATCTAAACTCAACATCGTTGATATTAGTTTAGGAGACTATTTTCATTTAGTGATATCATCAAGCATTACGCTTTGTGGGTTCAACTCCAATTCACGTTGGGTTATTGATTTTGCAAGGTGCTAGCTAAGCTAATCTACTTAGTTTTCTTCAATTAAATCAACTAATTTTTTGATTGATTTAGGGTGCCCCTCCTTCTTAGAATTAGAACCCATTTCGAGGGTCCCATACGGTAGTAATAACAAATACTACTAAGTTTTAAAACTTCATCTTTTCTAAATTTTTTGTCTGGCCTTTTAAATTAATTAAAGAACATTATTATTTCCTTGAATAGCGGCGTCACGAGTGCAATAACCTTTTAATTAGTGAAAATTGTAACATTTTCTTTTATTGTAAAAAAATAAAAGCAGCAAATGTCTTTACAAAGTTTTCAAGTTCTTATTCCAATAGTCAAGTTCACATTAGAACCGAGACACATATGCACTTTCTTGTTTTTCTAAATCTTTAAATTAATTTTTATAAGATAAAGACTTAAAATTATTTTATCACTTTAAATATAAATTTCTCGCTAATTATCATGGATACGTGTATTGTACGTAAATGTAGACTGGTTTATACTTTAGTATTTGCAAATAGAGATTAGCTTAAAATACGCCGTTTAGCTATAAAAAATATCAATTTGCAAATACAAAAAACTGACTTTGGCACAGATACTTTAGTATAATTAAAATATTAAAACACTTGTTTGAATATGAAATATGTTATAAAATAAAGATCGTAAAGTAAAGACAAGTATAGAGAGAAATTGATATATTATTCAAACTTTAAACTTCCGTACGTAATGAACTGAAATCTCCTCTATTTATAGAAGAAAGGAAGTTGTTGTGTAAGCTGCTTCTGCAAGGTGTTGTGTAAGCTGCTTGTAAGTTGCTACTGTACCAGATATAGATAATTTTCTACCGGGGTGATGTTTATCCATAACGGAGTACCGAAAGGATAAGCTCATTGTACCGGATATAGATAATCTTCTACCGGAGGTGATGTTTATCCATAACGGAGTACCGAAAGGATAAGCTCATTGTACCAGATATAGATAATCTTCTACCGGGGTGATATTTATCCATAACGGAGTACCGAAAGGATAAGCTCATTGTACCAGATATAGATAATCTTCTACCGGGGTGATATTTATCCATAACAGAGTACCGAAAGGATAAGCTCATTGTACCAGATATAGATAATTTTCTACCGGGGGTGATGCACTTTCTATATATCTGTCTCCATCCAATCAAAGACGTTCCTTGACTCCGAAGGAGAAGATTCTCTAGTCTGTTTTTCCGGTGCAGAATTTATCCATAACAGAGTATCGAAAGGATAAGCTTCTTCAGGAGGCTTATTTCCAATAGAGTACTAAATAGATAAACATATTTACGGCATATAGATAAACTTCTTCAGGAAGCTTATTTACAACGGATTACTAAATGAACATCCATAATATAATATATTTATAACACTCCTCCTTGGATGTTCATTAAAAGATAATGTGCCTCATTAAAACCTTACTAGAAAAAATCTCGTGGAAAAAATCTTAGTGAAGAAAATAAAGTACACATATTTAGTAATACGCATAACTAGTTGTCTCAATAAAAACCTTATAAGGAAAATCGTGTGAAAAAAACCTTAGTAAGAAAAAAAGAGTATAGCATGTATTTTACTCCCCCTGATAAAAATCTTATTTTAAATATTTGAGTCTCCGCTTCCAATCTTGTATACCATCTTCTCAAAAGTTGAAGTTGGCAAAGATTTAGTGAATAAATCTACTGGATTGTCACTTGAACGGATTTGTTGCACATCAATGTCACCATTTTTCTGAAGATCATGTGTGTAGAATAATTTTGGTGAAATGTATTTTGTTCTATCTCCTTTTATAAATCATCCATTTAATTGGGCTATGCATGCAACATTATCTTCGTATAAAATTGTGGATCTTTTATCACATTCCAAATCACATTTTTCTTGAATAAAATGAATCACTGATCTCAACCATACGCATTCCATACTTGATTCATGAATAGTTATTATCTCAGCATAATTTGAAGAAGTAGCAACAATAGATTGCTTTGTGGAGCGTCATGATATGACAGTACCTCCACATGTTAACACGTACCCGGTTTGAGATCGAGCTTTATGTGGATCAGATAAATAACATGCATTTGTATAACCAACAAGATCTGCACTACCTTTGTTAGAATAAAATAAACTCATATCAAGTGTTCCCTTTAAATATCGCAATATATGTTTAATCCCATTCCAATATCTCCGTGTAGGAGAAGAGTTATATCTTGCTAGAAAATTAACAGAAAATGCTATGTCAGGCCTTGTAACATTAGCAAGATACATAAGTGCATCAATTGTACTAAGATAAGGTATTTCGGGACCAAGGAGTTCCTCATCCTCTTCTGGAGGTCGGAACAAATCCTTATTCACTTCAAGTGATCGAGCAATTATTGGTGTACTCAATGGGTGCGCTTTGTCAATGTAAAAGAATTTTAAGACCCTTTCTGTATAGGCAGATTGATGGATAAAGATCACGTCTGCTAAATGTTCAATTTGCAGACCAAGACAAAGTTTTGTCTTTCCAAGATCTTTCATCTCAAATTATTTCTTAAGATATTCAATTGCCTTTTGGAGCACTTCTGGAGTTCCAACATGATTTATGTCATCAACATAAACAGCAAGTATAACAAATTCTGATGTTATTTTCTTTATAAAATACATGGACAAATAACATCATTTATGTAACCCTCTTTCAGGAAATATTCACTAAGGCGATTATACCACATACGCCCAGATTACTTTAAACCGTATAAAGATCTTTGTAATCTGATTGAATACATTTCCCGAGATTTTGGATTTGCTTCAGGCATTTTAAGTCCTTCGGGGATTTTCATATAAATTTCATTATCAAGTGAACCGTATAGATAAACTGTAACGACATCCATTAGATGTATTTCAAGCTTTTCATGTAGTACTAAACTGATGAGATATCGAAATGTTATGGCATCTATAACATGTGAATATGTTTCATCAAAATCGACTCCAGGTCGTTGTGAGAATCCTTGTGTGACAAGGCGAGCTTTGTATCTTTCAATTTTATTTTTATCATTTCTTTTTCGCACAAAAACCCATTTATGACAAACTGATTTTATACTAATAGGTGTTTGGACTACTAGTCCAAAAACCTCTCTTTTAGCAAGTGTGTTCAATTCTGATTGAATTGCCTCTTGTCATTTTTGCCAATCAGATCTTTGTCGACATTCTTCGATAGATCGGGGTTCAAGATCCCCACTATCTTGTATAATGTTAAGTGCAATATTATATGCAAAAATATTATCCACCACTATTTCAGATCGGTTTAAATTAATCTCTTCACCAGTAGAACTTATTAAAAGCTTCTCACTCACTTGAGTCTTGGGTTCATTGATTTTTTCAGGAATCTCAGAACTAATCAGATCTTAGGTCTCTTCAGGGGATCCCTTCATAGTATCGTTTGATCATTTGTCGATTTTCTTTTTCGAGGATTTCGATCCTTAGAACCCAAAGGCCTACCATGCTTTAGGCGTGCTTTAGGTTCACTAGCTCTCATGCTAGTAGATGGTCCTGTTGGGACATCAATTCGGATAGGCATATTCTTTGCAAGGATACGTGACTTAGTTATCCTTTTCAAATCAGTAAACGCGTCTGCATTTGATTTGTTATATTTTGTAAATGGATGATCTTCTGGACCTCTTGATTACATATAGGGGTACGTAGGTCAAAAAGAGATAATGATGAAATTTTTCACACAATTTCACTTTTTGATTTTCTTTTTCTCTCCCCCTAATTGTGAGAAATTTGTTTCATCAAACCGACAATCTGCAAATTGAGCAGTAAATAAATCTTCCGTCAATGGTTCAAGATAGTGAATAATAGAGGGTGATTCAAACCCAACATATATTCCTAACCTTCTCTGTGGGCCTATCTTACTGTGTTGTGGTGGTGGTGCTGGCACATATACAACACATCCAAAAATTCGTAGATGGGAAATATCTGGTTCATGACCAAAAATTAATTATGACGGAGAATATTTATTATAATGTGTCGGTCTAAGACGGATAAGTGATGTTGCATGCAAGATAGCATGGCCCCAAATAGTAGTGGGCAATTTTGTTTTCATAAGTAGTTGTCTTGCTATCATATGCAGGCGTTTAATAAATGACTCTGCAAGGCCATTTTGAGTATGAACATAAGCTACATGATGTTCAACTTTTATCCCCAACTGATAGACAATAATCATCAAAAGCTTGAGATGAGAATTCTCCAGCATTATCAAGGAGAATAGCCTTTATAGGATAATCTGGGAATTGTGCCCTTAATCGAATATTTGGACTAATAGCTTTGCAAACGCCAGGTTGCGAGATGATAGTAGGCACACATGAAACCATCTTGAAGATGCATCTATTAGGACCATAAAATATCTAAACAATCCACTTTGGTGGGTGAATAGTTTAACATATATCCCCGTGTATACGTTCTAAAAAGGCAGGGGATTTAATGCCAACCTTCATTGGTGATGGTCTAGTGATCATTTTGCCTTGATAACAAGCATCACAAGAAAATTCATTATTTGTAAGAATCTTCAGGTTCTTTAATAGATGCCCACTCAAATTTTCAGTGATTCGTCACATCATTATTGATCCATGATGGCCCAAACGGCCATGCCAAAGTACAAAAATATTTGAATCAGTAAACTTCTGGTTTACGATAAAGTGTGCTTCAACTATACTAATCTTTGAATAGTATAAGCCAGAAGATAAAGATGGTAACTTTTCTACAATGCACTTCTGGCCAGAAACATTCTTTGTAATACAAAGATATTCCATATTCATTTCATCTATCGTCTCAACATGATACCAATTTCGGCGGATATCTATAAAACTCAACAAGTTTCTTCGGGACTTGGCGGAGAATAATATATTATCTATTATAAGTTTTGTTCTCTTAGACAGAAATATAGTGGCTCTTCCGGAGCCTTCAATCAAACTTATATTGCCAGAAATTGTTGAAATATTTGTTTTTTTTCTTATGCAAATAAGAAAAGTATTTCTGATCTTTGAATATGGCATGAGTTGTTCCACTATCAATTACACAAATATCTTCATGACTGGTCTTTGATCCAAACATAATTTGAGGATTATCCATATTTTTTAAAATGACATAAACAAAATAAATATGATAGTAAACATCATTATCAAAGCATAGCTTTTATTTATGTACAACAATTACATAACCATACTATCTACTACAAACAACAAAAATTAAAATATTTACATTTCTACAGATTCATCACCGATCACATGACTTGTTTCTCCTTCAGGGAGTGCAAAGTAATCAGCTACATTCAAATGCATGAAGTCTAAATTATCTTCAGAAATAAAATTTGTTTAGTATTTTTCTCTGTCTTCTTCAGGGAGGCTTGATACAGCTTAACCAGGTGTTTTGGCGTACGACATGTACGTGACCAGTGCCCTTTTCCTCCAACATATCATGATCAGTAATATTATCACCACATATTGGAAAATAAATCTGAACATAGCAGAATTATACTCACTGATAGATTTAAAATCTTGTAGCCTTAGATGAGTCCAATCATAACGTGCCTGTGGAAGAACGACCATCTTCAGGTGGTCATATCTATCTTTCAAATTATTCCATAGTATGACTGGATCTTTAATAGTGAGATATTCCATTTTCAGGCCCTCATCAAGGTGATGGCGTAGGAATATCATTGCTTTGGCACGGTCTTGGTTTGATGCCTGATTTTTATCCTTGATGGTGTCTGCCAGACCCATCGCATCAAGATGAATTTCAGCATCAAGCACCCAAGACATGTAGCTTTTGCCCGATATATCTAGGGCTAAAAATTCAAGTTGAGAAATATTTAACATTATTTAGAAAAAGAAAGTTTGTATACTTTCAAAGTATTGGCTCGAGATGACAGAGTCTCGTGCTGATAACGTGTTATAAAATACAGACTGTAAAGTAAAGACAAGTATAGAGAGAAACTGATATATTTTTCAAATTTCAAACTTCTATACATAATGAACTGAAATCTCCTCTATTTATAGAAGAAAGGAAGATGTTGTGTAAGCTGCTTCTGCAAGCTGCTGTGTAAGCTGCTTCTGCAAGCTTAAACTGCTATTGTACCAGATATAGATAATCTTCTACCGGGGGTAATGTTTATCCATAACGGAGTACCGAAATGATAAGCTCATTGTACCAGATATAGATAATCTTCTACCGGGGTGATGTTTATCCATAACAGACTACTGAAAGGATAAGCTTCTTCGGGAGGCTTATTTTCAATAGAGTACTAAATATATAAACATATTTACGGCGGAGTCTCATATAGATAAGGTTCTTCAGGAAGCTTATTTACAACGGGGTACTAAATGAACATCCTTAATATAATATATTTATAACAAAATAAGAATTTTTATTTATAGATATCTAACTGTGTTTTTTAAGGAAAATCATATCCAAACACAATTAGAACCAAATACTACATTAGAACTATTTTTACAACTTGAACTTGTAATTTTAAATTTCAACCAGATACAGCCTAATTTCGAGTCTATTGTGTTTGAAGTTTGAATTGGCCAAGTGTGGTACCGTGTCATCAAGAGGAAGAGAATGAGCAGAGGTATCGACAACAACAGGAGGAAGAAGAAGACGGAAGACGACGAGGTTGAAGAGCTGCTGCGCGCGGCAGAGGATGATGTGTTCCTCAAGCTCAGCCTCAATTCCCATATGGCTCGTGGTTCTTCTTCCACCCAATTCATCGATCCAGATCTCGATCAACGTTTCCGTGCCCTCAAATCCAAAACCAAAAACCCTATTCCCCAACAACCACGTTCAACCTCTACAGCTTCCGATGTTAACTTGTTTCCCAGATTTGCAGCTCTCAAAAGCTCCCTTCCCGCTTATTCTTCGGAGAATGAAGAGGATGACGATGAAGTTGAGAAGGTGATTAAGTGGGCCATTGATGCTGCTAGGCTTGACCCTTCACCTCCCTCTGACACTGATGAAGATGAAAATAGTGAGGATGATGTCAGGCATATAAGCGGAAATGATTTATGAGTGTATGTGTGGTATTTTTTTTCACCTGGTGTGGTTGCCTCATATATTTGATACTTACAAAGTTTTTGTAATGAATACATTAGAAGTTCTGTTATTTCTTCTAATTGATGAATTGTGCTTGGATGTTTAGATTTGATATTGGTAAGAGCTTGTATCTATTGTCATTCTTATTGCTATGCTGATACTAATTTTTTATACTTACTGTTAAACCAAAGTTGCTTGTTTACATTAGGCTTAGTAATATATCTTCCCCTGCATCTGCCGGTTGAGTAAACTGTGATCCTGATTGTACTTTAATATTGATAGATGAAACCTAGGATATGAGATTGTCTTTTTAATACCCTGCCGTTGTTCAAAGATCATAATGGTCTGTGTTGATATTTGGATGATTTTCTGGTAATTTTATTACCTCGCTGGAATTATGAGCAACAGTGTACATTTGGAGAAAGGAACCGTCTAATGCCACAAGTTTTGAAGGACAGAGGATGATAGAATAGATGATATTTGTATAACTGGTGGAATAGGTGTTGTTGATGGAATATCTGAAAGCTAGTTTTGTACCATGAGCGGCTTAAGAAGTATTGGGGAGAGGTGATCAGGTAGTATATGGTGCGACTTAAGATTCCCGAGAATATGGCTCTTGATAGAAATTGTTGTGGTCCAACATTAAATTTGTAGGTTAGGAGGTAGGAGGCTAGTCTGATAGTGTGTGTCTTAGGCTGCTAGTGCTCCTGTTGTGTCCATATTACTTCATTAGGGTTGCAGGTTAGGTTGTAGGAGGCTAGTTTGATAGTGTTTTGTCTTAGGATGCTAGTGGCTCTTGTTGTATCCTTATTACTTCCATTATGTCTATAGTACTATGCCATTGTTACTGCTTATTGTTAGTGATTTTCTTTTTGTTGTCTGGTTATCACGTTGTTGGTGTTATCTTTCTGACTTCTATTTATGTTAGAGCTCCACTGTCCTTTACCATCGTCGTGAGCCGAGGGTCTATCGGAAACAGCCTCTCTACTCCTCCGGAGTAGGAGTAAGGTCTGCGTACACACTATCCTCCTCATACCCTACTTGCGGGATTCCACTGGATCGTCGTGTCGTTGTTGTTGTTGTAGCATGAGGATTTAGTTAGAAAATCTCATGTTTTAAAACATCATAATGTACTGTTAGTGATAAATAGTAGGAGTACCTTGTTTTTTATTATATTGCTTTAGGCATCTGAATCTTCTTACTTTAGTGTTATTCTTCATTATCTTTCACATCTACTGTTTTGTTTAATATGTTTAAATGCCTAGGCATCATCAGTACACTGATTTTTATGTTTTCAACCTCAATTGTGTAAGTAGATATTTTCTCTGGTTGAGCAGGGACTGGTCCAGTGCAAATAAGATGGCCATTTCAACCTTGTTTCAGTTCACAATATTGCTATATAACAAAGAGCTATAATTTTCATGGATTTTGGTTATAATACGCCGATGATGTAACAATTCTTTTATGCTAGTAATGAATTAAACATGTGATAGTATGTTAGTTATAAGTTTCACCTAACTATCAATTACTCCATTTGTTTCAATTTAGGTGATATACTTTTCTTATTAGTTCGTTTAAAAAAGAATGATACATTTCTATAATTGAAAATAATTCAATTTTAAACTCTTTATATAATCCATTTTACCCTTAATGAGAAGTTTTTATAACCACATAAATGTCATGGCCACATAAAGCTTTTACCCCTTAAGCTTTTAAGATCACAAGTTTCAAAAGTCTTTTTTTTTCTTAAATTTCGTACCGAGTCAAAGTACCCCATCTAAATTGAAACGGAGGGAGTAGTAATTATTTGAAATTTACTTGTAATTGCCTAATAAATGACCTGATTGTGTTAATATTTTACACGATCTATGCGTAATAAAAATTTCATGGGACACGCTATTTGGTCGCCCCCATTTAACTTGTACACGATTTTTAAAAGAAGTTTAACTTCAGACCTTTATTCTTAATTGTTGTGAAAATGAAGGTGACGGTGGATTTACATGGTGTTTGCGACTAGGTTTGAAGGTGGTTTATAGTGTTTTACAGTAGTGAGGTAATGTAGCGCTCCTCTCTTTGCTACTGCTGGGTGTCTTTTCTTCTTCCTCTTAGCCGTAAATTGTGTTTTTTAGATTTGTTGTTGTTTTGACAAATTGATAATTGGAGTTGGTTCTTTATGATATTTGAAAGTTATATTTTAGTTTTGAGCTCATTTTTGAGTAGATTTGGGTGTTGAATCGTGTGTTGAATTGTTGAAATTCGAAAAACAAATTTCTGTTTCTGGTCAATTTGCACTTCAGACTAAAATGTTAAGTGCATGCAAAAATTAGCTGCACTGCAGACCAATTAAGTCTTAAGTGCATCTTAAATGCATTTTTTGCATTTCACACTAAAAAAGTCTTAAGTGAATGGAAAAAGTAGTTGCACTTAAGACTAAAACAGTCTTTAAGTGCATCTAAAATTTGCAATTTCAGGTCTGAATTTTTCCAACTTCAAACTCGCTAAGTCTGAAACTGATCCTAAAACGGATAAACTTGTAAAGTTTTGTGCAATACGTTATGCGAATATAACTTTAATGATAATCCAAAACTGGGTATATATATAAATTTCCTTTGTGCGTAGAACTTAAACTCATTTTTGATATAGAGCTGAGTCTCTAATTGAATATGTTTTTGGCTTTTCCTTGCACACTATTATCGTCCAATGATGGAGGATACGATAGCTGTAATTAAAAACACAGGTGGATTGTGTTGAAACTGCTCAAAATGTCCCTCAATTATAAACACATCAGTTCGTTGTGAAATGAAATAACCAATAAGAAAAGAGGAACATTCAGATTATCTGAATAGACATGGTTTCACACTGAGCTTTAATTAAACAGAGTTTTTTTTTAAGGATTATCCACTAGACAGTGTGCGTTAGTGCTAATTTTTTCCACATCCAATAACTCTAGTGCTTGAACTCAAGGAAGCACCAATATGAAATGACAGTTATTAATGGAGTCTAATGATAACAACTAAGCGGTAAGGTGAACTTCAATTATAATCTTTCTTTTCAATACGATTGTGTTCTAACCAATTTGCGCGCACCTCTACGATTTCACCAAGTACCCGCTACTAATTATTATTGTAGGCTAATGATAACAACTAAGCGGTATGGTTAACTTCAGTTAATCTCTCTTTCTTCTTCTTTTTTTTAATGATGATAGCATCCGATTTAGCTTGTCAACTCCTCGACTATTTCACCGGACACTTGTTGTACCACCACAACCGAATAACTACACAATGCTCGATGGAAAGAAATCATCTAATGTTTTTTGCTTTCGCTGAAATTTAAACCTAAAATCTCATATTTTCTTTTATAGACCACTAGACCACACTTAGGTGCAATTACTACAATCTAAGTTATCTATTTCACAATTTTTTGTACGTACAAGTAATACCTATTTAACACTTGAGAGTACCATGCCTGTTCAAAGGTTATCCAATTACAAGCCCCAGCTTAAAATAATAACTACTTGAAACAAGACCTAGTTGATTCTCTTGTTCATTTTTTGTGAAGCCTGAAAAAATTGTTGAGTTTATTTTCTTGACAATAAATTTATTGGAAACTTAACTTCCAATCAAAAACAAAAATCCGTTTCTTTAACAGTAAGCTTACTCGTATCAAGAACAAATATCCGTTACCTGAATAGTAAATTTACTCGTATCAACACGCCATATCACTTGGGTCAGTTGAAAATGACAGGAACGTGCCAGACTGAACAACAAGATGGCACGCAACTTCGAAGGTAGGATTAAAAATAATTATGTTTAGAATTGAAAACAATTCGGAGACTGAAAATACAGAAATTGGATGGCTAAAACAAATGTTGTGCATGTAAAGTTTGTCCCACTAGAATTCCTCTACAAAATAATGGAAGATCCTGAACTAGCATTATATTGTCGAAAATGGTTGATCAAGGCGATTACAAAGAAAACTATCTGATAAATAAAATTTTGATGTCTCACCACATGTATCTTTTGGTGAGACTCGCATAAAAATTTCCAAACTAAAAAAAATCATACACGAGTAACTTGAGAGCATGAGCCATCCTGCAAACCCAAAAAGAAAGTCCACTAAGAAAGTAATGCAAATATTTGCACGTAAATAAGCAGAAAGAAAAAGCAACAAGTTTCTCGAGATGTCCAAGTCATATGATCCAGAATTACCACTCCCTCAATTGGGTTAAAGGAAATATTGATGTCAGTGTAAACAGATGAAACTGTATGTCGGAATGAAATTGCACATTGTGGCTGTTGATTGATATACTGAAAAGGCAAAATCCTGGACAAAAACAGATAATGCAACTACTGTACTTTATTTTACAGTCTTTAGTTTTCCCTTTCAAAGACACTGGTCATATTTCAGTCACTTGGTGATACACCCCAAGAGTCGAGAAAAACTGAGAATTGCACTCCCAACATTTCTACAACTTTCAGTTTGCCCTTAGTGACCCCAGTGTACCAAAAGGAAAAAAGAATCTAAATCAAGTCAGCATACCCAACTTCACTGGTTATGTAAAATATTCATCCTAGCAAAACACATCAAATAAAAAATTTCAAATGATTTAGAAGAACTAATTGACAATTAGACCGTCAGATTGCTTCAGCAGTTCCATTCGTGAATGCAAGACAAGAAGTTAAATATATCAGTAGAATCTATAGATCTATGACAATGGAAAAGAACAGTCATTGCAGCACAAATGAAAAATGCAGATTCAAAGTGTTGAAGACATAATTTAAATATATAAAAGTAGGCTTACTCTTAACACTTTAAGCTTTTAGATGAGGTGATCACACACTTCAACATGGTATCACAAAACAGATAGCGGTCTCACCACCATCTATCATCAAAAAGAAATTTCTATGTGCTCGACTCATGAAAAAAATTCAAGCCCGCACGTGAGAGGGCTTGTTGAAGGCATAATTTAAATAACTAAAAGTGGGTGTTGCCTAACAACTTTAAGGGTTAGAAAGTAGAAAGGCCATCCTTACCTAGCCCTGAACTAACGAAACTCATCATGGTATTCATAGTCTTCGTCATCCTCGTTAAATATTGCACTATAGAACACGTATGGGCTATCAATCATCTCTTTTAGAGTAAGCCTTCCATCTTTATCTGCATCAGCCTGAGAGAAAACATAGCAGAATTATTTAACACCACTATTTCCCACTCAGTTACTACACAATCAGCAAAGAAGAATAATGTGCATTCTGATTCGATATTGTTTTAGAACATTTCGGTTTTACATGTGACATTAAGATTCAATCATATCAAGGTTTTTTGGTTAACTAGTACACAAAAAGAACAAAACTGGGGAACTTGTAAAGTGAAATTTCCTTAATATATTTCACATTCTTCATTTTAACCAATAAGAATAAGAGTTTCTCCTTGCAATCTTCTTTAAACGTGCATATAAGAAAAAAGAAGAGACACACCATTACATTGTAATGTTCACCAATAACAAGAGACCAGTACTTTCCACGAGATTCATTAATGTATACTGAAATTGAGAAAATTGGCCACAGAGTGTACAATCTAGGGGTGGCAAAATTAACCCAAACTCATTTGACCCGCCCAACCCGACCAAGTTTTAATGGGTTTGGGCTAGAAGGATTTTGAAAATGGGCTAGCCTAAGTTAACCGATCAAAAATCATCAGCCCAAATGGACCCATGATGATGCCCAACCTTGACCTACGGAAATGCTTAATCTTAGAGTTCTACCTTGACCCATGTTCTGAAAAATATTTTCTAATTTTCCCATGTTTTGTTGGTTTAAATGTTTGAAAAATATTTTCTTTATGAATTCGTTTTTCCCCAATTGGAGGAAAATGTTTTCCCTATCAAGAAAAGGAAAAATATTTTCCAAAACTCTTTTTCAACCTTTCCCATCTCCACCAACCCCCACAACCCCACTCCACCCACCACCCACCTCCCCTACCCCACCCCCATCCACACCTCACCCCTACTCTCACCCACCCAACCCCACCCCTACCCCCGACCCCCCATCCTAAATATATAAAATATTATTTAGAGTATTTTCTTTTCATGATGTAGAAAAAGTATTTTCTTTCGTTTCAACAAAATGAGTACTTTCTTTTCACGATGTCGAATGATTTATTTAACTAACTGTTGTTGACAAAATAATCATCAAACATGAAAAACATTTAAAAATAAAGAAGAAACACATTATCACAACTGAAAAAATAACAAATAAAATTTATATCAATAAAATAAAATACGGGTACTGAGCTATTTTTTAGGTATCGAAATAAAATAAAAGAAAGTACTCATTTTGTGAAAAGAAAATATTTTTTCTACATCACGAAAAAAAGTACTTATTTTATTGAAATGAAAGAAAATACTTTTTCTAAATCATAAAAAGACAGTATCATTTTTGAAAAAGAAAATACTTTTTCTACAACATGAAAAGAAAGTACTCATTTTGTGAAAAGAAAATATTTTTTCTACATCATGAAAAGAAAATACTTATTTTATTGAAATGAAAGAAAATACTTTTTCTACATCATAAAAAGAAAATATTCATTTTGTTGAAATGAAAAATTAAAAAAAACTACTATATCTACAACATTAAAAGAAAATTCTTTTTTACAACAGGAAAATAAAATATAATTTTGTGAAAAAGAAAATAATTTTTCTATATCATGAAAAGAAAGTACTCTTTTTGTTGAAACAAAAGAAAATATTTTTTCTACGACATGAAAAGAAAGTACTCATTTTATGAAAAAGAAAATATTTTTTCTACATCATGAAAAAAAGGAATTTATATATATATATATATATATATATATATATATATATATATATATATATATATATATATATATATATATATATATAGAAAGTACTTATTTTATTGAAATGAAAAAGAAATTACTCTATCTACAACATTAAAAAAAATACTCTAAATAATATTTCTAGTTGGGGGGGCGGGGGAAGGGGGTTGGGGTGGTGGGAGGTGGGTTGGGGTGGGTTTGGGCGGGAAGTTGTAATTTTACTACTTTTTTATTATTCTGATCTTTGTTAGTATTATAAGATGAACTATCAAATAAGATTCTAAATCCAAATTGATGAAAGAAATCATTTGGCATGAGTTGACATTTATTCCAAAACATAAGATAAAGTTGAGAATATGCAAAGATTTGGGTCAATTTGGGCCGGTTGGATTACAACCCATTGTTTAGCACATCTTGACCCAGTCTATCTTAGCCTAAGTGAACATTGGGCAGGGTTGGGCAATGACCCATTTAATGAGTCTACCCATCTTGACCAGCCCAAACAACCCATTTGCCACCCCTAGTACAATCCAACTAAAACCTAAGCTTTAGAAGCATTGTTACATCCCAGAATAGACGGAATTGTTTGAATTGTTAACTTCACCTACTAATCCTGGATGACTTGGAAGTTATGCCGTTCACAACAATTTGCAAACAGCATAAAAAGTAAAAGCAAATAGCACCTGAATACCGGATTAGGCGCAAACTTTTTTTATGACAATAAATTTTGAGAAAAAACAGACAGACATTATTCAATAATAGTCATAAAGAAAAGATTATCAGGTAACTTTTAGAGATGCAGAAAGGACTGGATGGAACACATAACTACATAAGTGTACTTCGGATATATTTTGCACAGCATTACAAGAAGGCAATTTTATCCTTCAAAATTCTAGCTGTAGCTCCTCAGCAGGCAAAAAGTAAATCAATAGCAGCAGTTTGGTTATAGGCTTATATAAGGCAGACATGCAAGTGCTTATTGGTAACAGCAAGCAGTAATGACCAAATTCAGCATTCTATTGGAATAGGCATTTGGATCGAGTGAAAATACCTGCTGTATGATGTAATCTGCTTGTTGTTTGGCATAATAACGCTCTGATGGATGAAGCTTTCCAATTATAGGTAGCAATTCAGCGTCTGACAAATATCTGCATAACATCAAATTTAAGGATTGTTGATGGATTTACTCGAGACAATTATTGAAAGAGATGTCTAGTTTCTTACCCATCTCCATCTTTATCAAGCTCAGCAAACAACTTTCTAGCCGGAGACTCTTGTGAATCCTCAGAATGATGAGAAGAATCATGACTCTCCTCATCATAGTTTCTCACTAAGTCAAACAGCCCATGAAAGAACTCTTTGAAGTTAACCTTACCATCTTTGTCACTATCTCTCTCCCTGAAATTATATGAGAGCCAAAAAAAGAAATGAAATGATTATAAACAATGTTCACCTACGAAAGGCAGCTTAGCTACAGAAAATTATCCGTTAAGGTTCATTAATAAACCAAAGATTAGTATAATCTCCAATAATGTACCAAACCTACATTTTAATGCACATATACAACTGTAACATTTATCCTATACAAAACTATACTTGCATCTTATACAATACAAGTTCTTAAGAAAGGCCATGAGCTTGCCTCTGGAGCATGTTAGAATATTTAACTTTAAATTGACATCCGATTACTATTTCTAAAAGCTGGAGCTGCTAAAGTCATTGTTTACAATTCTTTTTTATTTTGGTGCTTCAGAGCTATGTCGCCCGGATTCGGGTGCGGGTACCAGATACAGAATACAGGTGCGGATCTAGAAGTTGAATTCTTCATCACATAAATTTTAGGTTTCGGGGGCACAGATCCGAGTACATCTACGGGTGCTGAGATACAACAAACAAATGAATATACAACATGTATAAGTATATATTTCAATTAATTAAAGTTATTGAACAAAAACTAATAAAATTTAATTCATTACAAACACCAAATATCTTTTTCATGAGATATTTCGTCTAATAGCAAAATGTTATCATACTTTATAAAACTATAAACATATGACTTAAACCAAAACCAAATAAAATACCCATTTAATCTATATTTTTTTGTCATAGATGTAGTCAAAGTACCCAGGATAAGTTGACTAAATCCATAGCCATATTAATGAATATACAAGCTCAAATCCTGATGCTAGAGAAGCACAAGTGGAGGCCATGTTTCCTACAACAATGGAGGATTATTGGGCTCACGAAGATGCCAATGGATTTGGAGAATTAGGCCACGAATTTAAAATACTTACACTAGTTAGCCTTAGTCCAATTGAGGCCCAAGAATCTCAAGAAATTAAATAAGTCCAAGAATCCATTCAAAATTAGGATTTCTTTTCCTAAAAGATTAGGATTTCTTAATTCTTGTTTCGGTAGGATTATATTTATATTTCTAGTCAAACTAGGATTGTTAGTTGGTATTCCATTCCTACTAGAATTCTTTTTCCTATATTAGTTAGCATAGGTTTTTCTTAGCCTTATTTTTATTCTAGTTTAAATAAGGTTAGTTTTCCTTAACCTTATCAATTTTACTCATTGTAAGGTCTATTTAAAGAGCTCAATATGCTGAAAATAATTGTTAGATAGTTATGTAAATAACCCTACTCCCAAATGAATAGGAGTAGAATATGTTTTGTACTCCCTTCGTTTCAATTTAGATGAGCTAGTTTGACTCAGCACGAAATTTAAGAAAAGAAAAGAAGACTTTCGAAACTTGTGGTCTTAAAAGCTTAAGGGATAAAAGTTTTGTGCAGCCATGACATTTGTGTAGTTATAAAAGCTTCTCAGTAAGGGTAAAATAGATAAAATGAAGAGTTTAAAGTTGAATTATTTCCAAATTTAGAAATGTGTCATTTGTTTTGGAACAGACTAAAAAGGAAAGTACCTCATCTAATTTGAAACGGAGGGAGTATATAGTTATAAATAGGGCTATTATAAAACGCTTAACAGATTATTAATAATATATTTTCTCCCGTACTTTCTCACATGGTATTAGAGCATCTGTGAGAACTTTATCGTTGTACATAAATTCCAGCGACTCCGAGAAAAGAACTCAGTCAACCGGAAACCCTTTTTCCGGCAAAAACAGGTCTGTCTGCAGGAACAATAGTATTCGTCAGTGTTGTGCAAAAACCAACACCACCACGAAGTAGATCAGCCTCCGGCGACCAACTCTCAAAAGAAATCTCCGGCAGAAAAGTACCCACGCGCCCTCACGCACCGCCGGAAGTATTTCTCCAGTGAAGTTCCGACGTCCACGCGCCGGCAGGTGAGGCTGTTTCCGGCCAGTTTTTGGAAAAACTTCTTCAGGACAGTCTGTTCGACTCGCAATTCCGAGCCTAACCATTAAATTTAAATCAAATTCCAACCACTTTTATATTTTTCCGGCGTAAACAGTAATTTTCAGAAAAAATTATGCTTTTTCCGACGTGAACATTATAATGTCATTCGTATCAAAAGCCTTTGATCCAATGCATTGAATCCAATCCAGATGGTTTCTTTACCGGATTATATTGAGTTCCTTCAGTACAAAGCATGTAAACAGACAACTTCAGAGATAGCTTCCGTTGTTCAAACAGGAGTAGCGTGACTTGTGTCTCTCAATCTTCAACCTCCGAGTCTTGGGTCACTGATTCAGGTGCATTTGATCACATTTCTGGTAATAAATCTCTTTTCACTACTATATCATGTTCTCAATCTCTTCCAATAGTCACAATGGCCAATGGGTCTCAAACTGTGACAACATGAATAGGTCAAACAAGTCCACTTCCTTCCTTACCTTTAGATTCAGTTCTTTATGTTCCTGGTAGTCCTTTTAATCTCATAGCCGTTAGTCGCTTAGTCAAATCACTTAAAGGCTCTATTTTATTTCTTGATGACCTTGTTTTTATACAGGAACGGAGTTACTGCCTTCCTTCTAATCGGTTCGAAGAGAAAAGGAAACAATAAAGGTTCACTATCATTGGTGCTTCCCCCTACACGTATATTGGAGTGAGAGCGGGCGCTAGCTTCCTAAACAGGATTTTCTATGAGGTTACGGGACGGATCATTGGTACCGGACGTGAATCAAATGGACTTTATTACCTTATCCTTGCAAAATCACATGGACTCACATCTTGTCTTCCTTCAACTTGTCTTGTTACTGATTCACCAAATTTATTTCATAAACGGTTGGGACATCCCAGTTTGTCAAAACTTCAGAAAATGGTACCTGATTTATCTCACTTGTCCACTCTAGAGTGTGAGTTATGTCAGCTCGGTAAGCATACTCGCTCTCGTTTACCTCGGTGTCCTGATAATCGAGCAGAGTCACCTTTCACTTTAGTCCATTCAGATGTTCGGGGTCCTAGTCGAGTCAGTTCTACCTTGGGATTCCGCTACTTTGTCAGTTTCATTGATGATTATTCCAGGTGCACTTGGATATTTTTGATGAAAAATCGATCTGAGTTGTTTTCTATTTTCCCGACCTTCCACGTTGAAATTTAAAATCAATTTGGGGTTTCTGTCCGCACATTACGTAGTGATAATGCCCTAGAGTATTTATCTTCCCTATTTCAACAGTTTAAGAACTCTCATGGCATCATTCATCAAACATCTTGTCCATACGCATCTCAACAAAATGGGGTAGCTGAAAGAAAGAACAGACATCTCATTGAAACTGCTCGTACCCTACTTATACAATCTCATCTTACGTTGCGTTTTGGGGGATGCAGTTCTCACATCTTGTTATCTTATTAATCGTATGCCGTCCTCAGCTACCCAAGATCAAGTTCCATTCTCTGTCTGGTTTCTCCATTCACTTTTGTTCTCTCTTCCACCCCGTGTCTTTGGGAGCACGTGTTTTGTTCATAACCTTACTCCAGGAAAGGATAAGTTAGCTCCTCGTGCTCTTAAGTGTGTATTTCTAGGTTACGCGAGAACGCAAAAGGGATATCGATGCTATTCACATGACCTCCAGCGGTACATTATGTTTGCTGATGTTACCTTCTTTGAAGCTCAATCATACTTCACAGGTCCAAGCGATCACTTAAATATTACTGAGGTGCTATCAGTTCCATCTTTTGGGGATTCAGTCACTATCTCCCATTCATCTTCCTCCATAACTCCAGCTCCACCACCTACAGCTCCAGTTTCAGCTCCAGCTCCAGTTCCATCACCTAGTCCCGTTCAACCTTCTACAGCTCCATCACTCCTAACTTATCATCGTCGTCTGCGCCCAGCATTAGGCCCAGTTGATTCACGTCCTGCACCTGACCTTGCTCCTACTGCGGACTTGTCTCCTCCTAGTCCACTGATTGCACTTCGAAAAGGTATATGGTCCACACTTAATCCTAATTCCCATTATGTCGGGTTAAGTTATCATCGCCTGTCATCACCCCATTATGCATTTATATCATCTTTGTCATCTGTTTTCATCCCTAAGTTTACACGTGAAGCACTGTCTCATCCAGGATGGCGACAGACTATGATTGACGAGATGTCTGTTTTACATACGAGTGGTACTTGGGAGCTTGTTTCTCTTCCTTCAGGTAAATCTATTGTTGGGTGTATGTAGTCAAAGTTGGTCCAGATGGCCAGGTCGATCGACTTAAGACTCGTCTTGTTGCCAAAGGGTATACTCAGATATTTGGGCTCGATTACTGTGATACTTTCTCTCCTGTGGCTAAGATAGCATCAGTCCGCCTTTTTCTATCCATGGTTGTTGTTCGCCATTGGCCTCTCTATCAGTTGGACATTAAGAATGTTTTTCTTCACGGTGACCTTGAGGATGAGGTTTATAAAGAACAACCACCTGTTTTTGTTGTTTAGGGGGAGTCTAGTGGCCTTGTATGTCGGTTGCGACGGTCCCTCTATGGTCTAAAGCAGTCTTCTCGAGCCTGGTTTGGTAAGTTCAACACAGTTATTCTGGAGTTTGGCATGACTCGTAATGAAGTTGATCACTCTGTATTTTATCGACATTCTGCTTCAAATCTCTGTATTTATCTAGTGGTTTATGTTGATGATATTGTTATTACCGGTAATGATCAGGATGGTATTACTAAAGTGAAGCAACATCTCTTTCAGCACTTTAAGACTAAGGATCTGGGCAAATTGAAGTATTTTCTGGGTATTGAGATTGCTTAGTCTAGCTCAGGTATTGTGATCTCGCAACGGAAGTATGCCTTGCACATTCTTGAGGAGACATGAATGACAGGCTGTAGACCCGTTGACACTCCTATGGATCCGAATTCTAAGCTTCTACCAAGACAGGGGGAGCCGCTTAGCGATCCTGCAAGATATAGGCGGTTGATTGGTAATTTAAATTACCTCACAATGACTAGACCTGACATTTCCTTTCTTGTGAGTGTGGTGAGTCAGTTTATGGATTATCCCTGTGATAGTCATTGGGATGCAGTTGTCCGCATTCTTCGGTATATAAAATCAGCTCCAGGCAAAGAATTATTATTTGAAGATCGAGGCCATGAGCAAATTGTTGGATACTCAGATGCTAACTTGGCAGGATCACCTTCTAATAGACGTTCTACGTCTGGATATTGTGTTTTAGTAGGAGGTAATTTGATGTCTTGGAAGAGCAAGAAACAGAATGAGGTTGCTCGATCTAGTGCAGAAGCAGAATATCGAGCAATGGTTGTGGCAACCTGTGAACTAGTATGGATCAAACATTTGTTCAAGGATTTAAAATTCCGTGAGATCAGCAAGATGAAAATTGTGTGTGATAATCAAGTTGTCTTTCATATTGCATCAAATCCAGTGTTCCATGAGAGAACTAAACACATTAAGATTGACTGTCACTTCGTCTGAGAAAAGATACACTCAAGAGATATTGTTACAAAGTTTGTGAAGTCGAATGATCGACTTGCAGATATTTTCACCAAGTCCTTCACTGGTCATCGTATTAGTTACATATGTAATAAGCTCGGTACATATGATTCGTATGCACCGGCTTTAGGGGAAGTGTTAGATAGTTATGTAAATAACCCTAGTCCCACATGAAATATGAGTAGAATCTCACAAGTGAGGTTTGGGGAGGGTAGAGTGTATGCAGATCTTACTCCTACCCCGGAGGGGTAGAGAGGCTGTTTCTGGGAGACCCTCGGCTCAGAGACAATAGATCCGTAACAACAACAGAAACCAGAAAAATAATATTAGCAACGTGAGAGACAACAAATAAATGGGAAAGCAATAACACAAATATTATGCAAAAGTGTGAAACACAACATAAACCGTTAGCAGTCCTAGACAAAACACTATCAGACTAGCCGGTACAAAGAGAAAAAACGTTCGACTACCCCTTAACCTACAACCCTAATGCTCGACCTCTACACCTTCCTATCAAGAGCCATGTCCTCGGAAATCTGTAGCCGCGCCATGTCCTGCCTTATCACCTCGCCCCAATACTTCTTAGGCCGCCCTCTACCTCTTCTCGTACCTGCCAAAGCCAACCGCTCACACCTCCTAACCGGGGCATCTAGGTTTCTCCTCCGCACATGCCCGAACCATCTAAGTCGCGCTTCCCGCATCTTGTCATCCACCGGAGCCACGCCCACCCTCTCCCGAATATCTTCATTCCTAATCTTGTCCAGCCTAGTGTGCCCGCACATTCATCTCATCATTCTCATTTCTGCTACTTTCATCTTCTGGATGTGTGAATTCTTGACTGGCCAACACTCAGCCCCATACAACATGGCCGGTCTAACCACCGCTCTATAGAACTTACCTTTAATTTTCGGCGGCACATTCTTGTCACACAGGACTCCAGACGCTAACCTCCATTTCATCCACCCCACCCCAATACGGTGCGTAACATCCCCGTCGATCTCCCCATCTCCCTGGATAATTGACCCTAGGAACTTGAAACTTTCTCTCTTGGGGATGACTTGTGAGTCGAGCCTCACTTCCACGTCCGCTTCCCCCGTCACGTCGCTGAACTTACTATAACGATCCGACCGGTCATTTTACTTTCTAGAACCTCGTTCCCCCAAATAAGACTCCACATATGTGCTTTTACTATTTTATGACTTGCGGGGATGGTTAGTTCGTGATTGGGAAGGGTTCGGGTTGAAATCGGAACACTTGGTTCCATGGTTTGGCTTTAAAAGGCTAAGTTTGACTTCGGTCAACATTTTGAGTAAACGACATCGGAATCGGGATTTGACGTTTCCAATAGGTTCGTATGATTATTTCGGACTTGGGCGTACGTTCGGATCGGGTTTTGGACGACCCGGGAGCGTTTCGGCGCCTAATAGTGAAAGTTGACTCTTTGAAGGTTTTAAAGTTCTTTAAATTTGGTTTGAATTAGGATTTGGCGCTATCGAGGTCCAATTGTAATTCCGAGACCGGGAATAGTTCCGTATGGTGATTTAAGACTTGCACGCAAAATTTGATGTCGTTCTGAGTAGTCTAAGTATGTTTCGGCGCATTCGGAGTAAGTTGGAAGAACTTGAAGTTCATAAGTTGATTCGAATTAGTTTAGGGTGTGATTCTTAGTTTTGATGTTGTTTTACGCGTTCCGAGGGTTCGAGCGAGTTCGTTTTATGATTTCAAACTTGTTGGTATGTCTGGGCGAGGCCCCGGGGGCCTCAGGTGTCAATCGAACTAGGCACAGACCAAGTTTGGACTTGGAAGAAGAGCTGAAGCACCAGGTTTCTGGTGTAACCGCACCTGCGGAGGGCTAGCCGTAGGTGCGAGCTCGCAGAAGCGGCGCATCCCAGGCTGCCCAGTGTTCGCAGAAGCGACAAGGTGACTGCACCTGCGGATGCGCAGGTGCGAAGAGGGGGTCGCAGAAGCGAAAGGAGTCGCAGGTGCGACAAGTTCGCCGCAGAAGCGGGACCGTAGAAGCGATCTCCCGCCCGCAGAAGCAAAACCAGCCAGCCTCAGGCACCTCCACAGAAGCGGACATTGGTCTGCAGATGCGGCCTAGCGACCGCAGGTGCGAAATCGTTGGAGGCAGTGTGGTTCTTTTAAAACGGGACTTAGGCTATTTTGAATGCATTTATTGCACACTTGGGCGATTTTGGAGCTTCAAAAAGGGGGATTTCAACCTAGCTATTGAAGATAAGTAATTTCTACCTAATGTGAGTTTAATACATAGATTATGGGTAGATTTTAACATGTAAATTTGTGAAAATCATGGGTTTAGATGAAAACCTAGGTTTTTGATAAAAATGGGATTTAACCACGAAAATGGTTATGGAATTTAGTGAAAATTATATATTTGAGTTCATGAGGTTATGGGTAACAACTTTCTTCAAAGATTTCCGGAATCCGGGCACGTGGGCCCGGGGGTGAATTTTAGGAATTTCTTCAATTAGGGTTGGGAAATCACTTTAATAGTTAGGATATGAACTTTTGAAGATGTATTGATTATTTTATATAACATTTGACTAGTTTCGAGTCGTTTGGCACCAAGTTGAGGGTTTAAAGCACAATTGTGGACCGGAAAGTAAGCTTTGAGACGAGGTAAGTCTCTTTTCTAACCTTGTAAGAGGGAATTAACCCCATAGGTGAATTGAATTAATATGTGCTTCTAATTGTGGGGAGCTACGTACGCACGAGGTGACGAGAGTCCGTACGTAGCTACTAATCATGCTTATGTCCGGGTAGTTTAGGACCCCAAATCATGTTATACTTGCGATGTTTGCACCCTACTTGTAATTTAAGTACTAAACCATATTGGAACTTGATAAAGGAATTGTAAAAGGTCGAATTTCATTTACTTGAGTTTTGGACGGGTTACTTGACCGTTAATGAGAATTTGTGTTTTCTTTGAATATTATCCTCTTAATAATCTTTGAATCGGTTGTTTATAAAGTATTTTCTCTTCTTGTGGAGCGGGTCGAACGCCTCGGTAATAGAATAGATACATATATGGTTCGTGACGTTCGACCCTCGGCAGTGCACAGTTTATATATTTGTATGTTGGATCGTGTCGTACGACCTCGGCATAATTCGTGCGTAATAATTCTTGGAGCTCAATTGTAATTGATATTGTTTCATTGGCTTGAGAGATAAATTTGTTAAATGATGGAAATTAATTTGGGATTTACTATTAGTGAAAGAATTGTTTATTTATTTCTTGTTATTGAGTTTTGAGCTATATTTCTATAATTCATGCTTAATTATAATTTCGGTATTTATTGTTAGCCTATAGTAAGTGTCGAAGTCGACCCCTCGTCACTACTTCTTCGATGTTAGACTAGATACTTATTTGGTATATGTTGTTTATGTACGCACGCTACACTTCTGCACTAATCGTGCAGGATCTGAGCCAGGTGCATCTGGCTATCAGTCCGGCCCGCATCCTTGATTTCTTCGAGACTTAGCGGTGATCTGCCTTCCGAGCCCGTTCTGCAGCACTCAAAGTCTTCCTTTTGTTTTTACTTTCTGTCTATTTCACTTCAGACAGTAGTGTAGTATTTTTGTATATTCTACTAGTAGCTCATACACTTGTAACACCTGGTCTTAGAGATCATGCTAGTAGACACATGATGATTTTTGGATATTTACTCATCTCATTTGCTCTTAAAATTATTTATCTCTCATTTTATTTAAACTTTTATTTCCTATTTATGCACTAAATAAAAATCAGCTATTTCTAAAATGTTAAAAGAAACAATCACATGGTTAGTTTACTGTTGGCTTGCCTAGCGGTAACGTTGGGCGCCATCACGGCCTATAGGAGGAATTGGGTCGTGACACTTACACTCCAAATACTCCGTCCTAGTCCTACTCAACTTGAAACCTTTAGACTCCAGGGCCTGCCTCCATACCTCCAGTCTCCCATTAACGCCGCCTTGTGTATCATCAATCAGAACTATGTCATCAACGAACAACATACACCATAGCACCTCCTCTTGAATATGGTGTGTCAGTGCATCTATCACCAGGGCAAATAAAAACGGGCTTAGCGCAGATCCTTGGTGTACCCCCATAACCACCGGAAAAAGCTCTGTGTCACCTCCCACATTCCTAACCCGAGTCATAGCTCCATCGTACTTATCCTTTATCGCCCTAATATAAGCTACCGGTACACCTTTCATCTCCAGGCATCTCCAAAAGACGTCCCTAGGGACCTTGTCATACGCCTTCTCTAGGTCAAAAACACCATATGCAAATCCCTTTTCCTATCCCTGTACTGTTCCACCAACCTCCTGATAAGGTGGATAGCTTCCGTAGTAAAACGACCTGGCATGAACCCGAACTGGTTTTCCGATATAGACACCGCCCTCCTTACCTAGTAACTTGATACCCTTATAGTTGTTACAATTCTGAATATCACCTTTGTTCTTATACAGCAGAACCATCGTAATCCACCGCCACTCATCTGGCATCCTCTTCGTCCAGCCACTCCAAGCCTGCACTACCCATATACCTCCAAAATTCTACTGGAATCTCGCTTGGTCCAGTCGCTTTGCCCCGACTCATCTTACGCATCGCTCCCACGACCTCCTCAACCGTAATACGCCTACAGTACCTAAAGTCTCGGTGACTCTCGGAGTGCCCCAATTAACCTAGCACGATGTTTTCGCCCCCCCTCTTCATTCAGAAGTTTATGAAAGTACGACTGCCATCTTCGCTTAATCTGGGCCTCTTCCATCAATACTCGACCTTCCTCGTCTTTGATGCACCTCACTTGATCCAGGTCGCGAGCCTTCCTCTCTCTCGCTTTGGCCAGCCGAAATAACTTCTTGTCCCCACCTTTGCACCCTAGTTCTAAGTTGCTCCGACATGGCAGTTTAGGTGCTGCACCCGTGTCAACACGACAATAGTGTGGGTGTGGGTATGGGATCCGTACCGGATATGGTCAAACGATTTGGGGTACTTTGACCAGAACGGACGGAAAAATTCGAGACGAGATACAATTTGATTCCCGAAATCAGAACCAAAACTAGGGAAAATTTGAAGAAAATAGCATATCTTATCTAGGAAATCAATCCTTTACTAATCTAGAACTTGAGAATAAAAAAAATCAACACTTTACAAGCTATACGTAAGTATTCCACAAAATTTCTCAGATAACTTTATATTTTTATTTTTTTGAATTATTTTTAGCCGGATCCCCGCACTCGTATCCGTACTAGAATCCGTGTCCCCGAATCTTACAATTTACATCTCGAAGGATCTGACCTCTAGATCCGCACCCGTGTCGGACGCCCGCACCCGTGTCCGAGCAACTTAGCCCTAGTTCCTCATACAACCGACCGAACGCAGCAGTCTTAGCCTCCATGACCGCTACTTTCGCCTCCTTCCTAGCTTCCTTATATCTTTCTCTGTTCGCTCTTCTCTGCTACTCGTCGGTGCTCTTTACAAACTTAAGGTAAGTCGCTTTCTTTGCTTCCACTTTACCTTGGACCACGTCATTCCACCACCAGTCGCCTCGGTGCCCGCCAGAGTAACCCTTCGAGACCCCCTAACACCTCTCTCGCCACCTCCTTTATACAGTACGCCGTCGCCGTCCACATAACGCTAGCGTCCCCACCACTCTTCCAGGCTCCCATAGCCGTCAGCCGCCCCTCCAACTCCCCCGCATTATCCTTAGTCAAAACTCTCCACCTGATCCTAGGTTGACCCCGTACAAACCTCTTCTTCCTCTTTATCAAGATACCGACGTCCATCACCAGGAGCCTATGTTGTGTCGCGAGGTTCTCACTCGGGATCACCTTACAATCCTCGCACAACCCCCTATCATACCTCCTGAGGAGGAGATAGTCAATCTGAGCCTTAACCACCATACTCCGGAAAGTAACCAAATGCTCCTCCCTCTTCGGAAAAATAGAGTTCACGATCACCAACTCAAAAGTTCTAGCGAAATCCAACAGTGAAGTACCACCTCCGTTCCTATCCCCAAGGCCGAAGCCACTGTGCACCTCGCCAAAGCCACCAGCAGACGAACATATATGACCATTGAAATCCCTTCCTATGAATAACTTCTCCGTAGGCGGAACACCCCGCACCACCTCATCCAGCGCATCCCAGAAGCGCCTTTTAACCTCCTCGTCCAAGCCCGCTTGCGGCGCGTAAGCGCTAATGGCATTCAAAGAGGTCCCTCCAACTACTAACTTAAGCGTCATCAATCTGTCATTCACCCGCCTAACCTCTACCACTGACTCTCTGAGCTCCCTATCCACCAAAATACCCACTCCGTTCTTGCCCTTGACACTTCCAGAATATGTGTTGTATATAGTTATAAATAGGCTTATTGTAAAACACTTGACATATTATTAATAATATATCTCTCGTGCTTTCTCACAATAAACATTGGTGATTAGTTTTTCTACGCTCTTGCTTCAAAAATGTGATTTACTTTTTATTTCATTGTTCTTCCTTTATTCAACGCTTCTTGCAATCTTGCGGCATTAAAGAACGTGTGGGTGAGGTTTCTTTTCATCTTACATTCTTCTAGCGTAAGTTTGAAGAACTCTTTCGCTAGTTTTGTGAAAAACTTTAGCAGGGTGCTTTTGTTTTTCTCTCTTCTTTGTGCTTGAGAGGTGCAAAACCTTGAAAGTATATCACATACCAAATTATGTCGATGGGGCAGGGATTTTGAAGGATCCGAGCAACATAACTTCAGAGTTGTGCATAAACTTCCAAATGCTTTATCTTCCTTTCGCATCCGCTTTTTTCTTTGCTTAAAAATATTGGCGAATCCATTTCGATGATACCTGCTTAGGTTCTCAAACCACTTTAAAAGCTCAAAGTCATTTCTAGCATGTAGATAAGTTTATATGATTGGCAAAATGGTCTCGTGGCCACCTAAACTTGTACCCATTTTTCAACCCGGTAAACAAACTTATAACTTTCCATTTGAACACCACAATTTGATCAAAACACATATTTTAAACACCTCCACCAGAGCATGATCCTCAACTGTGTTGACGAGAATGACACATCACATGGTAAGCCTTTTATTGTTTGACATGTGTAACTAGTCACTCCATTTTCCAAAAAAAATTCATTTATCAAAATTTTACATTCTTTATCTTTCTCTTCTTCTCCATCACTATCGAAAGCATTTCATGGTGAACCATTGCACGACTTGAAGGTCCAGAACCACTAGCTTCGTCTACCACCACCAAAAGCTCCAGCCATAAATATTAATTAAACCCTAAACTAATAAAATTTTAATGTCAAACAATTTTCCATGGCGCAAGCAAAACTGGAAAATTTCTTTGCCAACTTTGATCTAGTGTTTTGATTTCAATTATAAAATGCTCTAACCGCCAAAAATATCTCTTTTACAAAAAAATCAACCCCAATATACATTAATTACTTCCACCATTATTGTAAACATTTCACTGAAAAGGATAGATCTTGTATAAGAAGTGAGAAGTTAAGGGAGACGGGTGTGGGAAGAAAGGAGGTAGCGTTTGAAATGTAGGGATATAAAAGGGGAGGGGGAAAATGCATCAGGAGAGAAAGTGGTTAGGGTGCTAGGTAGGGATGGCAATGGGGAGGGGCGGGGCGGGTGCGGCAAAACCCACAAAAATTTCAACCCGCCCCGCATAGTTATTTTTTCAGTTTTCAACCCGCCCCGCCCTACTTAATTTTTTTTCTTTTTTTCTTTAATTTTTTTTCTAAAACAAACTAGTTTGACATTTTATTATTTTATAAAATGGAGAGTTTATTAGAATCACATAAACATAAAACTGAGAGAGTATTACGTTGATCTTCCAAAATAAATGGGTTACTATTATTTCCCATTACTAATACGAAATCTTGACTTATGTAATATCATTTTGGTGAGACTTATGCAAATTGGTTAATTATAAATCAAAATAGTATTCGTGCTAGTGAAGAAGAATGTGAAATTGTAGTTGAAATGATTGCTTTGTTTCAAAAAAGATAAAATTCAAAGTTGCCCTGCATTAAACCCGCAACCCGCCCCGCCCCGCTTTAAAAATTTTAAAAATTGTTTTAACCCGCCCCGCCCCGCACCCGCATAAGAGTAAACCCGCCCCGCCCCGCATCAAACAAAACTCGCCCCGCCCCGCACCCGCACCATTGCCATCCATAGTGCTAGGATGGAAAGAGGGGAGGGGGTGAGGTGGAGAAAGAAAAAAAGGGAGGCGTGAGGGAGATGAAGGGTTTTTTTTTTGTTCTTTTCCTTTCTGTTATTAATTTCTATTTTTGGTTTAAGTTTTTTGTTTTATAAAATATTATGTTCACGCGCCTATTCTGTGTGATTGGCACGCGTTATTGCCATATCAATTACATCACTGTCACATAAGCATGGTCAATGGTCAAAGGTGTTTATCAATGTGTTCAAATGGGAAAGTTGTAAGTTTGTTTACCGGGTTGGTAATTGGGTGCAAGTTTATGTGGCCCAAAGGCCATTTTGCCTATATAATTTTATGACCTGATTCTATTGCCCTTTGACGCCCTGCTTTGGAAGAAGGAAAGAAAGAAGGAAAAGAAAGGGAGAGATAACAAAAAGAGAAAGAAAAAGTTGAAGGAAAGATGGAAGAAGCTCTTAATGTTTTAAAAAAAAAAAACATGGTAGCTATCAAGCATCTCGCAATGTAGTTTCCCTTTAGATCATGTGATGTGAACTGTATGATAGGTTTAAATATAAAGACATCTGGAGGTTATCCTGATTGAGGCACAAGGTTTTTTGCTCATGTTAGCATCTAAAAACCATACTAATTATGCTTAATTGTGGAACGAGGAGAAGAATCAAAGTTCCACTCAGATTTGACGAAGAGCGACTGTAGTGTTACCACTGTGTGACCAAAAGATTACGAGTTCAAGCGGCGGAAACAACCACTTGCAGAAATGCAATGTAAGGCCGTTTACGACATGGTCCAATCCTTCCCTGGACCTCGTGCATAGCAAGAGCTTAGAGCAAGGGCTGCCATTTTCTTTTCCGGATCTGACAAAATCTGGTTGCAAAAAGAGAATAAACAAAGAAATAACACAGAGCAGATTAAATAATTATCACAGGTAATGAGATCCAATTTTCAAACATCCGAAGAGGACATTTAAGTTGCTAAAAGAAGCTGAAAAAATGGCACACAACAAGGTTTAGCAGAGATGACATTAACATAAAAGACTGATGCCATAGCAAGGAGGGCAATTGGATATGTTGGAGGAAAAGTCAAAGTAAGAAGTGATTGTAAGGAAACAAAAAACACAGCAACAGTAGGGATGCAGTTAAAGAGGGAGATAACAAGGCAAACCTCTTGCGCATGACAGGAAATTTTCAGCAAGAAAGTTTGTTCTCAAAATACTGGATCAAGGCAGAGAGCCAGAAACTAATCTCCGAGAAGAATTTGAGTGCCTCTTTTATTGCTCTGGATCAGGAAGGAAGGATCTGTTGATCTCAGGGTTTGGCTAATTAGGTAGGTATAATATGACCAACTCCTACCTTCTGGTACAGAAGGGGTCAGTATGGCTTTCTTCCGACACTTATGGAGAGTCATCAAGGCAAATGTCGTACAGGCAACTCTTTTCCCCAGAAAACGGGTCCTTGAGAAGAGCATGAATAAAACAAATTCAACTTAAAATCTTTTTTTGGGATATCCATTTTCCTGGAGGGACAGATAAGATATCCCTACATACCAACATTTTGATACCACCAGGTACAGGGAAAAGAAGTCCAAGTTATCCAAAAAAGTGAAAAACTAGAGCAGAGAAGACTTTGAACTTCAGAGATAAAAAGAATAGCGTACAGGAAGGAAAGAGCAGTTGATCTTTTGGGGGGGGGGGGGGGCGCTAATTAGGTCGCTTGGAATCTAAAGATTATTCGATGTCAAAATGGTCGGATCAGTTGAAATGAACATACAAAATGCCTTGTTGAGCTTGATATGGATTCTTCTGAAAGTTCCTAAATATCATTCTGTTTAATTTTCCCAGCCAGCTCGAAAAATCATGACACCAAACAAAAGAGCGAATGAAAAGAACAACTGATGGAAGGTACAACACATAGCATTGGCACATTAACAACAGCTAAAATAGACCATCGTACACGAGAAAAAAAAAAATCAGCAAAATGATCGAAGCTCTTATTTAAGAAAAATGTTAAAGCAGCAAATTTGCTGAACCTTATTTCCTCCTTGCATAGCCAGTTGAGTAGTTTGGGGTTTCTGGTGTCGGCGGGATGTAGAAAGCTATGAGATCACAAGAAAGCAAAAAGTTATTGGATGAGATGAAATCCTCAAATGAAGTTCAGAGAACTATTAAGAAAAGGAGCTTAGGTTAGTAAAAGCTAAAAGGTTTTCCTGGCCTAGTAGAAACTTACTCATTGAATTCAGTAATGTTCAGAAGTCCATCTCCATCTACATCTGATGCATTAAAATGATCTTCTTTCCACCAGCCCATATCATATCCAAAAGAACTGTTATCTGTTGCAGCATAACCACATAAAATTTGTCAAAGAGTAAGGGGGAGGATGAAATATATCTAGAAAGGGAGCAGATATGCACTTCAAACACTGTGATTGCGGTGAATTACTAAATCAATGGCCAAAAAATAGTTTCTCTATAAGTAATGAAACCCTATTAACCGTAGTCAGCACGAAACAATGGAACCCATGAATGGACTGAAATGATTCAAGTTTAAGTAGAAAGACATGGGAAGCAAAATAAGAAGCAACTTGTTTGTGCTCTTAATGTAAAATGCACCCAAAACAAAAAAGAAGAAAGTGAATAGCATGTCCACATTAGTCAAGCATATAACATATTCAAGAGTCATTCAGAAACCACTGAAAGGACATTGAATCTGTGTAGAAAACGAACAAATCAAGCAATGAGTATCCTCATCTTTCTCTTTTTCCACTAGCTAATGAAGAATTCTCTTTTCTGTCTTTCTGAGATATAAAGCAAATATAGGACTTTAGGTTGTCATTCCCCAAAACCTGCGTGAATGCGGGATGCTTTGTGCACCGGCTACCCTTTTTCTAAAGCAAATATAGGACTTTGCTGAGAAGGGAGTCCAAAAGAAAGAATATAACTGAGAAAATGTGAGGCGAATCTAATTCAGCCACAAAGAAGAAAACAAGGAAAGGGTTAAGAAATATCAAGCTTATTAAAACAAAAATCTACAACCTCTGCAATACAGAATAAGAATCTTATTTTTAAACTAGTGTTTTCAAGCCTTTCTCAAAGGAAATAAAGTAAAAGGAGCGGAATAGAAGGCTTGAAGTTCTTATGTTCTTTGTTAAATGAAGATTGAACAAACAAGGATTTGTGTCAAAAAGTGCAATTACCAACGAACAAAGTTTCAGACGATGCCCAGAGAATGACATACCAATCGCTCTACATGAAAAGGTAAGCATTCAAGCATTCACCATATCGAAAGATCCAAGCAAAAGCCTAAAACAATTTCTAGAAAGTTTCTTCAATCAATGCCTAAAACAATTTCTAGAAAGTTTCTTCAATTAATGTAAACTGCAGTAGTACTTGGGGAACATGAATGGTACAATTTATCATATTCAGCAAGCTATTACTACAAATTTAATGGATCACATCAGGTTTAGGGGTAGCTGCTTCGAGGCAGTAGACCTATATCATGCTTGTGACCTTAAATATAGGCCATAAATCAATTGAAGAAGGTGAAATACTTAGCATCCACAGAGCCCTTTATTCAAACCGTTTGACCAATGCCCCCCACCCCCCATGCGGCCATGCCACACGCATCCCTGACCTTACATCTAACTTTGATATCCTATGAAACAGCTTCACCAGGTCTCAGATAAGCAACGATGGAAACAATCAATTGAGAGACCGTTACTGATACAAATTTTAACAACCTCCTAAGATAGTAGACTAGACATCCTTCCTATTGTAATAGTAGACTAGAGTTCCTTCCTATTGTAAAAACAGGTAAAGATTTGACAAAATACGAGGCAAGGACTTTATAGTTAAACAAACAGTAACATGAATAAACTGATAAGAAGCAATGCAGGATACTAAAAAGAAGAGCTTTTTAGAAAGTGACCTGAATTGCGAACCCAACTGGGCGGCTCATACTCAGAAAAAGAGACAAAAGCATCATGATTCTTGTCATGAACCTCCATCTCCCTCTCAGTCCGATGCAACACTTCCTTCCTACTCTGCTCAAGATTCCACTCAGTCAACTCATGCTCACTCACGAAGCCATCAGATGGGTCCACATCAATCTTTGGGAACAACAACACAAGCCTATCAGTGACATTGAACTTGTCTTCATCATTCAGATAGTCTTCAGCATCCATAAAGTCTTCCCATTCAGGCTGCGATTCTTCACCAGGAGCATGTAATTCTGGATGGTGGGTGTCAATGTACCGCTTCTCCCATTCCTTATCCTCACGTTGTCGCTCTATTTTAGCCACTAAAGGGTCAAAAGGAATGCGTTCATGTTCGTGGTGAATATGTTGGTCAAAAGTGAAGTTGGAGCGAACCTTGAGCCGGCGATGCCCATGTCGCTTACCAGCTTTGTTGGAAGGAGATTGAGAGATGAGGAGTAGGAGGAGCACAGCAATTGTGATGTAGATTATTACTGAAGCTTTCCCCATCTCCTCATCAAGAAGCAAACAAGCAGACGAGATCTTGAACACTATTTTTATTTACCGATAATACAATACAATTAGTTGACTACGGAATTTTTGTTTGTAGAATGTGAAAGTGATTGGGACTCTTCTTCAACTCAACCTTTATAAGTATAATAATAATATGAATATGTAGATCTAAAAAAGGGAAGAGCTGCGCTGGAACCAAAACTAGGGGAAAGAGTACAAGGAAATTGACATGGTTGGGGCCAATCAACTCGCGACATGTCAAACGGATTGTCCCCTCTGTTTGATGCTACGTGCTGATCAATCTCCTTTGTTTTTTCTTCTTTTTTCTTTGGTTTCTTTATGCTTTTTTAGACCGTTTGTAACAGAGTTTTTGACCAATATTGTTCCTTATCTTTGAAGGTATGTCTATTTTGATTCCTCAAATATAATCTTGAGTATATGTAAGTATGCTAAAGTGAAGCACCTTTAGTCTCACTGACACAATATGTTCAAAAACTAACGGTGTTACCCAACTCTGATTCATAAAACAAATCTTTTGCTCTGAAGCAAAACGTTTCCTCTCCTTTTATTGGATAACGCAAATTATCACTTTTATTCCTCATTTTTAGAAAATGTCTTCTAAAATTTTGACCTTGAAAATATCCCCTTCTGTGCCAGTTTTCAATGAGAAAATTACATTGTATAGCCGCTGTAAAAATAATAGCCGAAAATTTTATACATACAAATTTTATACATTTTTTGGCTTTTTTTTTTTTACAGCGGCTATACAGTGTCATTTTCTCATTGAAAACTTGCACAGAAGAGGATATTTTCAAGGTCAAAATTTTAGAAGACATTATCTAAAAATGAGAAATTAAAGTGATAATTTGCATTATCCAATAAAAGGAGAGGAAACGTCACCGTTAGTTTTTGAACACATTGTGTTAGTGAGACTAAAGATGCTCCACTTTAGCATACTTAAGGGACTAAATATGCTTACGGCTATATTTGAGGGACCAATATAGACCTAACCTCAAAGATAAGGGACAATATTGGCCAAAAACTCGTTTATAATACTTGAGAAGAATAGATTTCACTTAGCCTTTGTGTTTATAAAATAATACTCCATCCATTTCAATTATATGTAATACTTTCTTGTTATTATTCTTTTAAAAAAGAATAATATAATTTTTATATTTAAAGTAATTTAATTTAAACTTCTCATTTTATTCTTTAAATGAGAAGTTTTTACAGTAACAAAAATATTATGACATATTTAAGATCCCAAGTTTTAAAAGTTCTATATCCATGCAAATGTTATGGCATCTCTGAAATCACAAATTTTAAAAATTATTTTTTTCTTTTTAAATTACGTCCAAAGTCAAGTTACGCCACATAAATTGGAACGGATAGAGTACCTTCTTCATTGTTTTAGTGTGACAGCAATCTTCCTTCTTCTTGAATCGACTATTAAAATGAGCTGATAGTTGTGGATGTTGGGATATAAATTATTAACTATGGGTTTGGTTTGGATAGAGTATTTATTATGAAAAAATTATTTATTCAATTTTAATAGAGTTTTAAATAAATCATATATTAGTTTGCGTCCTTTGCTTATATAGTATATGATTTAGTGCATAGAGTTTAGCTTATACACGGAAGATTAAATCATCGATTCTTATAAGTATAAAGTTTGAGTTCACAGTCTAATAATGGAATTGGACAAACCATCAGGAATGATTGTAGCACAAGATTAAATAAATTTATTTTGATTATGAAATTGGTTTGATTCTAACTTCTTGTGCTAGTACATTTTGTATGTATTGAATGGACAAAGTAAAGATAAGTATTTTATACTGACTTAATAAAATAAATTCTCTAGTCATTAAATGTGTGTATATTATTATTATTATTATTATTATAATTATTATTATTATTATTATTATGATTTATTAAAAGGCGAGATTCTTTCATGGGATAATATGCCTAGTAAATTGGATAATAAACATTAACGAAATAATAGTTAGTTGATGAAATCCATGTCTCGATTTAGAGATTGATGACACACCTTTATTTAAGCTTATAAGTTTTTATCTGTAAACCCGGCCGGTGAATTTTGTATCCAACACATAAAATAAATTAAGCAAAAGTCTAAAAAAATAATCAATAAATTAAACTGTCAGTAATTTAATTTAATTGATTAACATCTGAAGCTTAATATGGGAAGTTAAATAAGATTTAATAGGTGAATTTTGAAATTGAATAAGGAGTAAAATAATAATTTTTTAGTGGAATGATTCATAATTTATTATGGTGATATTAATTTTAAAAATTAAAAATTAATTCCATAATAGGAAGTCTTGTGATACACGCCAGCTGGGCATGCCTAACGAGGATGATTTCCAAGTCAACATCATAGCATTGGAGTGCTTTAAAGGAGTCAAGATCAAAGAAGGCTATTTTGGCAATTTAGCTATTTAGGCTAGTCTTATAATTTAGGTCTACTTAGCTTCCTTTACTACCTAAGGGTATTTTGGTTATTTAGCCTAAATAGCACTCTAGTATAAATGGTTGAGCATTAGTGTCACGACCCAAATCGATGGGCCATGACGAGTACTCAAGTCCTACCTGTCTAACACCCCTAAGCATATGTCTAAAATATAAACATGAAATAAGGGTAGGTCATACATAACATCTGTCAATAAACTGCTGAATCATGTGAATAACATACGTGGGGAAACATGCCCAAAACATATATACATATACATGCGAAATACGGTAGTGCGAGCCGACAAGGCTGCTATAGACAACTATATATCAAAAATAGAAGCCGACAAGGCCACATACTATCCAATTATACATGACTGTATACGGAGGAAGCCGACAAGGCCACATACTATCCAACTATACATGACTGTTCTACAGACCTCTAATAGAGTGTACAAATGTATAAAGGATGGGACTGGGCCCCGTCTTACCCATATGTGTATACAAAAATATCGTGCCAAAACCCAATAGCGGCTACAGATCAAATGGAGCACTGTAACAACACGGACGGTCATTTTGAGTATTGTAGCCATGTTTCCCAATTTATTGATTATTCTATGTTCAATTGGGGTTATGTGACTTGTTGTGGTGGTTGGATTGGTTTCGGGAATGTTTTGGAATGGATTGGGACACTTAGTCCCAAGGTTGGAAGTTTAAGTTGGAAGAGTTGGCCGGATGTTGATTTATGTGTATACGAATTCGGAATAGAGTTTTGATGGTTTCGATAGCTTCGTATGGCGATTTTGAACTTAGGAGTATGTCCGGATATTGATTTGGAGGTCAGTAGGTCGTTTTGTCTTGAATTGGTGGAAGTTGAAAAGTTGAGAAGTTTGACCGAGAGTTGACTTTGCTGATACCGGACTCGGAATTTGTTCCGGGAGCCGGAGTAGGTCCGTTATGTCATTTATGACTTGTGTGCAAAATTTGAGGTCAATCGGAGTCGGTTTGGTAGGTTTCGGCATTGATTTTAGAAGTTGGAAATTCACTCATTTCAATAGGCTTGAATTGGGATACGGTCAGTATTTTTGATATTATTTGATGTGAGTTGAGGCTTCGACTAAGTTCGTAGCGTATTTTAGGACTTGTTGGTATGTTTGGTCGAGGTCTCAGGAGCCTCGGGTGTGATTCGGATTGAATTGTGGACTTAAGAAAATTTTGTTATGCTTTAATTCTAGTGCGTTCGCACATGCGGTGGGAGTGGCCGCAGATACGGCACCGCAGGTGCGGCCTTATGAGCGCAGATGCGGAAGTGGATAGGTGTAGTTAGATCGCAGATGCGAGGTTCGTCTCCGCAGAAGCGAGGTCGCTTCTGCGATGAAGGGAAGCGTAGGAGCGGGCTGGACCGCAGATGTGGAATTTTCTCCGTAGGCGCGCATGCGCAAATGCGGGAGCTTTCCGCAAAAGTGGAGGGGCGGGACTTAAGTGGTTTGCGCAGATGCACATAATTTACCGTAGATGCGGCCCGCATAAGTGAAAGTGCTGGTAGCGTTTTAAAAATCTAGGGTTTGAGTTCTTCTCTCATTTTGAGAATTTTGGAGTGCGGACTAGAGCGATATTTGGAGAGGTTTTCACCTAAATTGAAGAGGTAAGCGATTTTTAATCACTTTTGTCCATGAATATTGAATACCCCTTGATTATTTTACCTATTTCTCATAAATCTAAGTTAGAATTTGGGGATTTTTGACCCATGTACTAGAGGGTAAGATTTGGAGATTTGAGGTTCGATTTGTGGTCGGAATTAGATAATTTTGGTATGGTCCGTTGGACTCGTTATTGAATGAGTGTTCGAATTTTGTGAATTTTGTTGGGTTCCGAAGCGTGAGCCCGTGGTTGACTTTTTGGGTTGACTTTTTGAGTTTAGTTAAAGAACTTAGCTTTATCGTATGGGATCAATTCCTATAGCTTGTATTGATTATATTAAGTTGTTTGTGACTAGATTCGAGTCGTTTGGACGCCGATTCACGAGGCAAGGGTTTGTTGGAGCATTGATTTGCGCACTTTGAGGTAATTAACACTTATAATCTTGGTATTAAGGGTATGAATCCCTGAAATACGTGTTATATGGTTGGTGTTGAGGTAACACACGTGCTAGGTGACGGCGTGTGGGCGTGCACCATGGAAATTATGACTCGGTTGATTCTGTGGTACTGTGTAGTTATCTAGTCTTGTTTTATCCGTGTAATCCTTACGTGTTAGATAATTGAGCTGTGATTTATGATAGAAATCATGTTCATGCTATGTGCTTATTTTGTTGGGACGCACTGAGGTTATTTCTACTGTTGAGTTATTTGTTTAAACTGCAATTATGTACTCAGTCATGTTTATTCATATGCATATCATATCTCAGTCTCTGTTATTATTTACTGTTGTATCATGTTATCATTGTTTGGGTTGAGTAGTATGAGACTTGTGAGCCCGTGGGACTGGAGAGATTGATGATTGAGTTGGGCCTGATAGCCGGATTGTGAGTGTTATTGTGGATCGGGATGCGCGTCGCAGCAGACCTTATTGGCTTATTCATTATTGTGGATCGGGTTGCACGCCGCAGTAGGCCTTATAGGCTTTATATTAGCGCTTGGGCAGGATCCGCCCCTCTGGAGTCTGACATACCCACAGTAGGCGCAAGCACAATGATTTATATACACGTGCTTTGGTGAGGGGCATTGATGCCATGCACCTGTACAATGCTGAGTGATTGTGTGTGTTGAGTGGGTAATGAGATAGACAGATTGAGTACACTTGGGATTATCACTGTGATACATTACATTTGACATACATATTTGACATGTAGGCATAGAGATGTAACATTCCTCATGCTAGCTGTACTTGGCATATTTTATCAGTGTTGGGCTTAAATTGTGGAACTTGAAAGCGTGCCTAAATTTTTGTACTGTGTACGAGTTGATTATGGAAGTTTCTCTATGTTATTACTGTCATTATCATGTTATATTTGTGTTCTCATTATTTTGATTCGGACTTTATCTTTCTATGCTCGTCACTGCTTTCAGCCCAAGGTTAGTCTTATTATTTATTGAGTACATTGAGTCGGTTGTACTCATACTACATTATGCACTTCGTGTGCAGATCCAGGTATATCTGGACGCAGTGATTGCTAGGGTGGTGCTAGTACTTGTTCGGAGACTTCGAGGTAGCTGCTATGGCGCCCGCAGACCTTGACTCTCCTTCCTTTCATTTTATTTCACACTGTTCTATTTTTCTCAGACAGTTGTACTAGAGTTTCAGACTATGTTGACACTTAGTAGCTCATGTACTCGGTGACACCAGGATTTTGAGATTGTTGTGGTCGAGTTACAATTGTTTTTATCAATTATTTACGAGACTTTACACTGTTGAACTTATTAAACTATGTTTTTAATTCAAATGCGTAGTTGCTATGTAATTGTCGGCTTGCCTAGTAATGCGATAGGTACCATCATGACAGGTTGGGTTTTGGGTCGTAACAAGCTAGTATCAGAGCACTAGGTTACTTAGGTCTCATGAGTAATTAGTAGGTTTAGTAGAGTTTTGCGGATCGGTATGGAGACGTCTGTACTTATCTTCGAGA
Source organism: Nicotiana tabacum (assembly GCF_000715075.1). Taxonomy (NCBI): domain Eukaryota; kingdom Viridiplantae; phylum Streptophyta; class Magnoliopsida; order Solanales; family Solanaceae; genus Nicotiana; species Nicotiana tabacum. The sequence continues at coordinate 73,114,100 of NC_134091.1, read as the reverse complement.
GGCTACCTGTAACACCCCGGAAAATTTTGAAGAACTTAAGTGTAAAGCCCGGTAAATTTTGCAAAGAAAATAATATTTCATGGTGTCGGACTAGGATTACGTGTTCGAGGATTGTAGAAATTCTTCACGACGAGCTTGCGAGCCGCGGCTCGGACCTTTTGGGTTGAACAATACACGGGAAAGTAAAGGAAAAATTTTGGCAGAAAAATGCATTTCTGCGGTCCATTATGTGACCGCAGAATCACTCTGCGGACCGCATAATGACCGCAGAGTGAGGTAGTTAATTGGGTCAGTCGGAAGCAATTATGCGGTCGATTATGCGACCGCATAACTATTTTGCGATATACTATGCGACCGCAGAACAGTTATGCGGACCGCATAGTGACCGCAGACTCAGGCAGATTTTTGGTCATTTTGGACACCAATTATGCGACCGATATGCGGTCCGCATAACCATTATACGGTCACATATGCGACCACAGAACCTGTTCCGGAGCTTCATTTTTGGGTTTTTAAAACCCGACCCTATTTCATTAAATATACTCTTTGGGTTATTTTTAAGGTATAATGTGATATTTTAGAGTGAGAGAGAGTGCCCTAGAGTGAGAAGGCGTTCCTCAATAATTGATTCTTTAATTTTTGCTCAAGTTTTGGAAGATTAAGGAGGGAAACTCACTAGGTCTTCATCCTAGAGGTAAGATTCTACACCCTAACCCTCAATTTCAAATTTTGTCTAGAAATGGGTAATAAGCAAGATAATTTCTGGGCAAGAGGGTTGTTTATTTTACATGCATGTGTTATCAAAGGGTGTAAAAAGATTGTTGAACTAAAAATGGTAAAGATTGGGTTGTGGGATGGTGGAATCCTCCATAAAAGGAACTTGAACCTTAATCCACGCTTAGTGTTTGATAAAATGCTCAAATGAGCTGAGACCATGACTATCTTCCTAATTATGGTTCAATTTTGTTATGTCTCAAATAGATTAGGATTGTTAGAATTTCCGAAACGTTGTAGTAATTTAAGAAAAGCTCAATTGAGGTATGTTAGCTAAACTTTCTCTCTTGGAATTGAATTCCATAATGTTTCCGTAAGTTTCAAAGTATGGGTTGTGTATTAAAATGTGGTGGCTTGAATCATATTTCAAATGAAAGCTAGTATGCCAAATTGTGTGAGAAAATCTCAATATTCTTAAGACTCTTAATTGCTCATATGTGTACCTGAAGTTTTGATTGGGAATGTCTTATTGTTGATAACCTATAAAGATGGTTGGAAGTAAAATCAGTAAATTGGGAATATAAAGTGTGGCCAACGTGCCAATAGTGAAAGTTATACTTGTGACCAATGGTGCCAATGAAATAAAATAATGTGAGAAAGATTATGAAATGAGCTTTAACTCAACTATTCCAAAATTGACTTCGACAATATAATCGGCTAAAAGTTTATGAACTCAAGTGATGCCCATATGTGGCTGTTTTAGCTAATGCTATGCTTTGTAAGTAATTCTCAATGTGTTTTGCGTTCTTACATATTCGTGAGTGGAAATTGTGTGTGATTTTAACTTGTACTTCGATTGCCAATCATTTTACTCCATTTATTGGAAAGAAATCGATTGTGTTTAAAGCCTTCATTACTAATGAATTTAAAGTTGTGATTTTTGGAATATTCTACTTGTTGATAATTATGATGATGATCTATGAAAGGGAAGAAATGAAAGTGTGGAATATGAAATACGGTCATTGCTCCATGAATAAAGAATCATAGGTATGGCCAAGAGAGCCAATGAAATAATAATGTTGTAAGTGGTTGAAAGTACAGATTAGGTGATATGTGGTGTGAAAGGTTATGAGATGTACGTATTTGTACTTTTGTTTCCAATGTGTTTTGAAACCCTATGGACGGTCTATGAAATGCATAGGTATATTGTGTTATGAAACCCTATGGACGGTCTATGAAATGCATAGGTATATTGTGTTATGAAATCCTATGGACGGTATATGAAACGCATAGGTATATTGTGTTATGAAACCCTATGGACGGTCTATGAAACGCATAGGTATATTGTGTTATGAAATCCTATGGACGGTCTATGAAACGCATAGGTATATTGTGTTATGAAATCCTGTGGGCGGTCTATAAAACGCATAGGTACATTATGTTATGAAGTACATTATGTTATGAAATCCCGTGGACGGTCTATGAAACGCATAGGTACATTGTGATATGAAATCCTGTGGACGGTCTATGAACGCATAGGTACATTGTGATATGAAATCCTGTGGATGGTCTATGAACGCATAGGTACATTGTGTTATGAAATCCATTGTGATATGAAATCCTGTGGACGGTCTATGAAACGCATAGGTGCATTGTGTATAAGAGGTATAGATGTACGGTATGAATAAACATTATGGACGGTCTATGAAACGCATAAGTGTATAATATGATATGTGAACACTAAGGACGGTCTAATGAGACACATTATTAATGCAGACAATAGGTGCCCCTTTTGTTGTCCTTGTTTGTACAGGTTGTTTCAATTACATTATATTATGTGTTCCACGTATAGATCATATGGGCATTCTATTTTGAAAGAGGATTTCTAGCTATACATACTAGTGCTATTCGACAGTACTAACGTCCCTTTTGCCGGGGGCGCTGCATCTTTAATGGATGCAGGAGGTTCTACAGTAGGTGGCATTGATCAGTGATAGCAGTACACTCCATTCAGCTGATTTGGTGAGCCCCACTTCTCTCATAGATGGTGAGGACATGCGCGACTGGATCATGCAGACGGCCACCAGTACCACCAACTAGGATCGCGAGAGGCCGAGGTGCAGCTCGTATTGCAGCTAGAGCAGCACCTGTGGAGACACCAGTTGCTCCAGCTCAGGAGCAGGTACCAGATGTGGTCGAGCCGGTGGGACCCGCTCAGGCACCTGTTGTGCCTATTGTGATTCTAGGTCTTGAGGAGCTTTTGGCCCAAATATTCACTGTATGTACGAGTCTGGCTCAGGCAGTCTCAGTTCCGGCTGCACCAGCCACTTCTCAGGCCAGGGGAGGTGCACAGACTCCCGCCCCCCGTACTCCAGAGTATTTGGCTCAGGGACTTCAAACACCAGGGTTACTACCAGCCCAGCCGGTTATAGCTGCTTGGCCCCAGGTTTGTCCACCTATGAGTGACGAGGAGTAGAAGAGGCTAGAGTAGTTTGGGAGACTCAGGCCTCCAGAGTTCAGTGGGGCTAAGTCAGAGGATGCTCAGGTTTTCTTAGACAGGTGCCAGCAGATCCTTCGCACGACGGGTATTTTGGAGACTAGTAGAGTCTCATCTACTACTTTCCAGTTGTCAGAGGCAGCCTTCAGATGGTGGGAGGACTTTGAGTTGAGCAGCCCAGCTGGCGCTGCATCACTTACATGGCATGAGTTCTCAGCACTCTTCTTAGAGAAGTTTGTTCCACAGACTCGTATGGAGGAGTTGGGTAGGCAATTTGAGCAGCTACGTCAGGAGGGTATGTCAGTGACCCAGTATGAGATGAGATTTTCAGAGTTGGATCGTCACGTAATATGGTTAGTTCCCACTGGAGGGAGAGGATTATGAGGTTCATTAATGGCCTCAACTATGGACTACGCTTCATCATGACTCGGGAGATTGCATCGGGTTCGAGGTTTGATGAGGTGGTTGATATTGCTAGACGCCTAGAGAAGGTTCGTAGTCAAGGGCGTAAGGAGAGGGAGGCCAAGAGGCCTTGTGGTTCGGGTGGTTTCAGCAGTGCCTCATCTGGAGGACAGTCCCACCACAGCAAGGGTCGTCCTCATAGGCCCGCTCAGATGGCTCATCCGGTTAATCGTGGTGTATCAGCTAGCCATGGTTCATACAGTGCTCGTCCGGGTCAGTCATCTTTCAGTGCCCTCCCAGCTCAGAGTTCATCCCATGCTCCATCAGTTCAGGGTTCATCTGTACTAGGTTCTTCTAGTGGTTATTCTGGTTCCTCGGGGACTGATTTAGTCCCCGCCATTGTCAGATCGAGGTTTCTTTGAGTGTGGAGAGTTGGGTCATGTGTGTAAGGCCCCAAAAAATTTTACCTAAAACCCAGGAATTCGTGGTGCCAAGACAGACGAGTGAAGCAGAGAAATGGCACATTTTTGGAGGTTGTTTTGCGGTCCATTATGCGGCCGCATAACCATTTTGCGGGCAGCACAATCCATCGCAGATCTAATATAAAGATTTTCAGAGGGGAGTTATGCGGACCGGAGACCTGCCATAGACCCAACCCGAACAACCTAGTTTTGGGACCCTTTTTTGCGGTCCCCTTTACGGGCCGCATACCTGTTTTGCTGTCCGGTCTGCGACCGCAGACCCGACTTCGTAGAGTTTAAGTTTGGAAAATTTCACCCGATCCTATTTTCATAAAAACAACTTGTGGGTTATTTTGGCTGGTCCTAACTGGTATTTAGAGCAAGGGGAGTGGTCTAGAGTGAGAGGGAAAGTTCCTAAGGTTATTGTTCATCAACTATTGCTCAAAGTTGAAGAATTCACAAGAAAAACTCACTAGGTCTTCATCCTAGAGGTAAGATTCTACTCCCTAGCCCTCAATTCCGAGATTTAATTGGAAATAGGTAATGAGAAAAGCAATTCTTGGGTGTGGGAGTTGTTCATTATGCATGCATGTACCATTAAGGGTAGTGGGGAGATTGTTGAGCTCATTAGGGTAAACTTTGGGTAGTGGGATGAAGGGATCCACCATAGGAGGACCTTGAAACCTTAATGCACACCTAGTGTTTGATAAAATCCTCAAAGGAGTTGGAACCATAAACTCCTTCCTAATTTGTGTTCAATTTTGCTATATTTCTAAATAGATCGAAGTGGCTAAGAATTTCGGAACATTGTAGTAATTTAAAAAGCTCGAGCCGAGGTATGTTAGCTAAACTTCTCTCTTAGAATTGAACCCCGCAGTGTACTTATAAGTCCCGAGTTATTCTGAATAAGCCTTGTTTCAAAAGATATATGTTCAATATGTATTCCAAATGTTCTCGTTATGTTATGTTCTATTTGAAAATGTGCTCGAAGCATGGGCTGCATATCTAAATGTCATAACTTCAAGTCATGATTCAAATGAAAGCTAATATGCCAAATTGTGTAAGAAATCTCAATGTGCTTAACATTCTTAATTGCTCTCATGTGGACTTAAAGTCTTGAATAGAAATGCTTTGTTTCTGATGATCCGTGATGATGTTTGAAAGTCAAACAGATGAACATGAAATATAAAATACGGTCAACGTGCCAAAAGTGACATTGTGTTATGGCAATTGGTGCCAATGAAATGAATGATATATAAAAGATAATGAAATGAGGTGTCAGTCCTTTAAATAAATAAACACCCTGGGAGTATCGTTAGTCATCGAGGAAGGGTAGGTTGAAATAACTTAACACCGAAACTACACGTGTCGGTGTAGGAGTGAATTGTGATTGTACCCCTTTATTGGGATGAAATTGATGTGATGAGAATATTCCCCTTTATTGGGATGAGTTGCTTGCTAGAAAAGGGTGATTTCGATCCACACGGCATTGTGGTGAGACGGCCTAGCCGGTCGGGTCGTGATCGGACGCCATGCTGCACACATGGTGGTGATTGTGCTTGAGATTATGATTGAAACAATGATTGAGATTGAGATAATGATTGTGATTGTGGTTGATGTCTTTGGGTGAGACAGCCTAGCCGATCGGGCCGTGATCGGACTCCGTGCTAAAATCACGGTGGTATATCGGTGCTAAGATCTCTCAACCTAAAATATGAAAATTTACTTGAAACTTGTCTTGCTCCTAACTTGATGTTTTGGTATTGTTTGAGGCTCCCATTGATTTTATGATTGCCCTTCATTGTGTTATCATTCGTTCTATTGAGAGGGTGTTTAGTCATTCATACTAGTACTATTCCATATGTACTAACGTCCCTTTTTGCTGGGGCCGCTGTATCTTTAATGGATGCAGATGGTTCCACTGCAGGCGGATTTGATCTTTGATAGCGGTACACCCTCTTCCCAGCTGACTTGGTGAGCCCAACTTCATATCGGGGTCGTATATCTTTTGTTCCTTGTGTATTATGTTTTGAGGTATAGCCGGGGCCTTGTTGCCGGCACTACCATTGTACTCTTTTGTATCTATTAGAGGCTCTGTAGACATAGTGTGGGTGGTATGTTGGTGTTGGGGAAGTCAAACTAGTAATGTTGTATTTGTATAACACGTTCCACTTCAAACTATGAAAGTGTATGTATTTTGAACTTTATAAATAATGTACCTAATGATAAGGAATTAGTGTTGTTCACATGATCCTCCCCCCATTGTCTAATTATCCAAATTGATCTTTCCTTTATTCAGGAGTGAGTTCGGGTAGAAGGTATTGTACAGGCTTGCTCGGCCGGGTTATCTCGGTTGAGCGCCGGTCGCGCTCCCCGAGGTCGGGGCTTGACAAACTTGGTACCAGAGCCTAAGGTTGTAAAGTGTCCTAGGATGTCTCGGAGCCATGTTTAGTAGAGTCCTTCTTATCGGTGTGTTGTCGACCACATTTATAATTAGGAGGCTACTTGGGCATTTAGGAATAACACCCTTCTTTGATGTTCTAGAGCGTGTGATAAAGCTGATTGTAGAATTGTTCCTCCTCTAACTCATGCATTGCTATAATTTTCAGTACATGGCACCTAGGAAGAAGGCAAGAACTGGCCAAGGAGCCAATGCCGCCCCAGGAGTGGCAGTTGATTCATTACTTGATGATGCGGGTGAGAACCCGAAGGGTGAGAATATTCCCCCGACTACTACACTGCCTGATTCCACTACACCTGATCAGACTGCGCCAGTTCCTGCACATACTGAGGGTGCAACGATCCCTTCAACTGATATTCCAGTTCCACCTCCAGCCCCAGCTTCCGGTCTGGATGTTTTTGAGGGGGATCTTAGGGGAGCCATACAGATGTTGGCTCAGATAGTGTCTTCTCAGGCCCAGAGATCAAATGTTGCGCCTACTTCTTCCAGTCAGCCATGAGAATCTACTAGTTCTAGGGTGAACAAGTTTCTTCAGTTAGATCCTCCAGTGTTCATGGGTACTAATCCCGAGGACAACCCCCACGACTTTACTGATGAGATGCACAGGACTCTTCGGGTTATGCGTGCTACTGAGATGGAAGCAGTGGAGTTAGCTTCCTACCGCCTGAAGGAGGTGGCATATTCTTGGTTTTGTACTGTAAGAGGAGTCCCGTGATGAGGGGAGCCCTCCGGCGAGGTGGAGTGAGTTTGCCGATGCTTTCATTAATCATTTCTTGCCTGCCGAGACTAAGGCAGCCCGTGCCGCTGAGTTTGAGAGCTTAAGGCAAGGTAGCCTGAGTGTGTGGGAGTATCATATGAGGTTTGCGCGCCTGTCCAAGTATGCTATATACATGTTGCCCACTATGGAGGCTAGAGTATGCCGGTTTATTCAAGGCTTTAGCCCCTTGGTTATCAATGAGGCTACTACAACTTCCTTGAATTCTGATATGAACTATGGGAAGATGGTGGTGTTTTCTCAAGATACAGAGAACCGTAAGTTGAAGAATAGAATGAAGCGAGAGGGTAGCAGCAAGGCCCGGTCCGCGGGCAACTTTGGTGGTTCATTTTGTGGTGGTGGTGGTAGGTCAGCATTTAGGGGAGGGTCATCAGGGCCATCCCAGTCTTTTGCTCAGTCTTCAGTCAGTGCACCGCCATCAGGGCCCAGTCAACAGTAGTGGAGTCATTTTAGGCCCATTCATGGAAACAAGGGATCCTACCAGCAGGGTCGGCCTGGTGGGAGATTCCAGCAGCAACGGATGCCCCCATGCCCTGGTGTGGAAAGATGCACTTGGGAATTTGCTACATGGACCTACCCATATGCTATGGGTGCGGATTGAGGGGTCACATTCAGAGGGATTGTCGTTCGTCCCGCCAGGGTGTGGGCAGGGGTACGGCACAACCAGCTAGTTTTGTAGCTACTACATCCACAGTACCTCTTCCAGCTCGAGGCACTCCAGCACCCGCAGGGCATGGTGCAACTAGGGGTGGTACACAGAGTTTGGGAGGACCCAACGGTTTCTATGCTATGAAGGGTCGCCAGAGTTCAGAGGCTTCTCCAGATGTTGTCACATGTATATTGACTATCCAATCTCATGATGTGTATGCTCTTATTGATCCCAGTTCCACTTTATCTTATGTCACTCCTTATGTTGCTATAGAATTTGGGATAGAACTAGAACAACTTCATGAGTCATTCTATGTATCTACTCCGGTTGGTGAGTCTATTGTGGCTGCACGGGTTTATAGGGATTGTGTTGTCATGGTGCGTGGTCGGGACACCATGGCCGATCTCATTGAATTGGGGATGGTTGGTTTTGATGTAATAATGGGGATGGACTGGCTTTATTCATGTTTTTCCAAGCTTGACTGTCGAACTAGTACCGTTAGGTTTGAATTTCCAAATGAGTTAGTGATTAAATGGAAAGGGGATGATGTGGTGCCGAAGGATATGTTTATTTCTTACCTTAAGGCCATGAAGATGATTAACAAGGGGTGTATTTACCATTTGGCCCGGGTTACAGACACCGATGTTGAGGCACCTACACGTGAGTCCCTGTCGGTTGTGAATGAATTTCCGGAGGTCTTTCCGGATGAGCTCCTTGGGATTCCACCAGATAGGGAGATTGATTTTAGGATTGATTTGATGTCGGGCACGCAACCTATATCTATTCCACCCTACAGAATGGCACCGGTAGAATTGAAGGAGCTAAAGGAACAATTGAAGGGTTTGTTAGAGAAAGGTTTCATTCGGCCGAGTGTGTCACCTTGGGGCGCACCGGTTCTCTTTGTAAGAAAGAAGGATGGTGAAACCAACAGGTTGAAGAGGCCACCTGGGAGGCTGAGGAAGAGATGAAGAAGAAGTACCCTCATTTGTTTGAATAGCTATGTAATCGATTCTATGAAATTGTTCCTTGTGAATTATGTATCATTTGTACAGTTGATGTTAAGGGTGTTCCTTTTTGGTAATATACTGCTCGTGAGGCCACGGTTGGTGTTATTTTTATGTTATGTTGCGTTGTTGGTTCATGTATATATTGTTAGGGTTGGTTTCTAGGATTCTCTGACAGGTGGATAGGCCCAGTTACAGGGGAAACTCTAGCGAAAATTTTGGAAATTTAGGGAGTTAGTCAAAAATTTGGAACTGTTGGTGTGTGTTATAGCAGCTGGGTCACATTGGTTTCTAATGGCGGATTTTGGCCCTCATTCAAGGACGAATGATCTTAAGCAGGGGAGGATGTAAGGCCCCGTAAAATTCACCTAAAACCCGTGGTTTCATAGTGCCAAGATAGACTTATGTGTTGACGATTGTAGAGATTCTTCGCGGTGTGCAAGCTCACCGCGGTACGGACTTGTGCCCCCGCGGTACGGGCATTTCTGCGGTCCACTATGCGACTGCAAAATCACTCCGCGGGCTACAGAACTGCCGCAGAGTAAAGCAAAGAAATGACCTATTTTTGGAGGTTGTTTTGCGGTCCATTATGCGGCCGCATAACCATTTTGCAGGCCACACAATCCATCACAGATCCAGCCTAAAGATTTTCGAAGGGGAGTTCTACGGCGCAATGTGCGACTGCAGACCTGTCGCTGACCCAACCCGAACAGCCCAGTTTTGGGGCCCTTTTCTGCGGTCCCCTTTGCAGGCCGCATACATATTTTGCGGTCCGGTCTGCGACAACAGACCCGACTTCGTAGAGTTTAAGTTTGGAAAATTTCACCTGATCCTATTTTCATAAAAACAACTTGTGGGTTATTTTGGCTGGTCCTAACATGTATTTAAAGAGAGGGAAGTGGTCTAGAGTGAAAGGGGAAGTTCCTAAGGTTATTGTTCGTCAACTCTTGCTCAAAGTTGAAGAATTCACAAAAATAAACTCATAAGGTCTTCATCTTAGAGGTAAGATTCTACTCCCTAGCCCTCAATTCCGGGATTTAATTGGAAATAGGTAATGAGAAAAGCAATTCTTGGGTGTGGGAGTTGTTCATTATGCATGCATGTACCATCAAGGGTAGTGGGAAGATTGTTGAGCTCATTTGGGTAAACTTTGGGTAGTGGGATGAAGGGATCCACCATAGGAGGACCTTGAAACCTTAGTGCATACCTAGTGTTTGATAAAATGCTCAAATGATCTGGAACCATAAACTCCTTCCTAATTTGTGTTCAATTTTGCTATATTTCTAAATAGATCGAAGTGACTAAGAATTCCGGAACATTGTCGTAATTTAAAAAGCTCGAGGCGAGGTATGTTGGCTAAACTTCTCTCTTAGAATTGAACCCCACAATGTCCTTGTAAGTCTTGAGTTGTTCATTATAAATTGATTATTCCGAATAAGCCTTGTGTCAAAAGATATATGTTCAATTTTGTATTCCAAATGTTCTCGTTATGTTATGTTCTATTTGAAAATGTGCTCGAAGCATGGGGTGCATATCTAAATGTCATAACTTCAAGTCGTGATTCAAATGAAAGCTAATATGCCAAATTGTATAAGAAATCTCAATGTGCTTAACATTATTAATTGCTCTCATGTGGACTTAAATTCTTGAATTGAAATGCTTTGTTGTTGATGATCCGTGATGATATTTGAAAGTGAAAGAGATGCACATGAAATATGAAATATGGCCAACGTGCCAAGAGTGACATTGTGTTATGGCCATTAGTGCCAATGAAATGAATGATATATAAAAGATAATGAAATGAGCTGTCAATCCTTTAAATAAATAAACACCCTGGGAGTATCGTTAGTCACCGAGGAAGGGTAGGTTGAAATAACCTAACCCCGAAACTACACGTGCCGGTGTAGGAATGAATTGTGATTGTACCCCTTTATTGGGATGAGATTGATGTGATGAGAATATTCCCCTTTATTGGGATGAGATGCTTGCTAGAAAAGGGTGATGTCGATCCACACGACATTGTGGTGAGACGGCCTAGCCGGTCGGGTCGTGATCGGACGCCATGCCGCTAACATGGTGGTGATTTTGCTTGAGATTATGGTTGAAACAATGATTGAGATTGAGATAATGATTGTGATTGTGGTTGACGTCTTTGGGTGAGACGGCCTAGCCGATTGGGCCGTGATCGGACTCCGTGCTAAAATCACAGTGGTATATCGGTGCTAAGATCTCCCAACCTAAAATATGGAAATTTACTTGAAACTTATATTGCTCCTAACTTGATGTTTTGGTATTGTTTGAGGCTACCATTGATTTTATGATTGTCCTTCCTTGTGTTATCATTCGTTCTATTGAGAGGGTGTTTAGTCATTCATACTAGTACTATTCCATATGTACTAATGTCCCATTTTACCGGGGGTGCTGCATCTTTAATGGATGCAGGTGGTTCCACTGCAGGCAGCTTTGATCATTGATAGCGGTACACCCTCTTCCCAGCTGACTTGATGAAGCCCACTTCATATAGGGGTCGTATATCTTTTGTTCCTTGTGTATTATGTTTTGAGGTATAGCCGAGGCCTTGTTGCCGGCACTATCATCATACTCTTTTGTATCTATTAGAGGCTCCGTAGACATAGTGTGGGTGGTATGTTGGTATTGGGGAAGTCAAACTAGTAATGTTGTATTTGTATCACACGTTCCACTTCAAACTATGAAAGTGTATGTATTTTGAACTTTATAAATGATGTAACTAATGATAAGGAATCGGTGTTGATCACATGATCCTCCCCATTGTCTAATTAATGAAATGGATCTTTCCTTTATTCAGGAGTGATTTTGGGTAGAAGGTATTGTACAGGCTTGCTCGGCCTTGTTATCTCGGTTGAGCGCTGGTCGCGCTCCCCGAGGTCGGGGCGTGACAATGTGAGGAGGTATTGTCCCCGTCCTATTAGTGGCTTAGATTTGTAGAATGGTCATACTATTACTTTCGCACCAATTACTTCACCACCCGCTGGGCTAGCTCGAGGTGGACTCAGGTAGCTCGAGGTCGCCCTAGAGGGGAAGGCCGATCAGGTGGTGGTCAGGCTCGATGCTATGGTTTTCCCATTGCTTCAGACGCAGTGATCACGTGTATTATTTCAGTGTGCCACATGGATGCTTCCATATTATTTGACCCTGGTTCCACTTATTCCTATGTATCATCGTATTTTGCTCGTTATTTGGATATGACTCGTGATTCCTTAGTTACGCCTGTTCATGTATCTACGCCGGTGGGTGATTCTATTATTGTGGACCGTGTGTATCAGTCGTGAGTGGTGACTATTGGGGGATTAGAGACGAGAGTTGATCTCTTACTGCTTAGTCTAGTTGATTTTGATGTGATTTTAGGCATGGATTGGTTGTTCCCATGTCATGCTATTCTAGATTGTCACACTAAGACCCTGATGTTGGCTATGCCAGGATTGCCTAGGATTGAGTGGAGAGGTTCTTTGGACTATGTTCCCAGTAGAGTGATTTCATATTTGAAGGCCCAACGGATGGTTGAGAAGGGATGTTTGGCATATTTGGCCTTTGTGAGGGATGTTGGTGCTGATACTCCAACCATTGATTCTGTTCCAATAGTGCGAGACTTTTCGGATATATTTCCTGCAGACCTGCCGGGCATGTCCGAGACTAGCCGAGGATTATGGCATAAATCTCGGAACGGACCAAATTAAAAGCGATTAACTAGCCGTTTATACGATTTTCTTCTGTAATTAGAGACATACCATAATTAGGTTTCCTCTACTATATAAAGAGGAGTTCCAATCATTTGTAGGTATCATGATTCACTGATAAGAATATACATATACGCTGCTTTCTTTGTCTTATTTACTGTTCATCACTGCTTGCTCCATCCTCTGCTGTTCTTATTAACTAATCCTCGAGACTATCTCGAATCGAGGTCGAGGCATTGTTTGCAGACTGGTTAGATTTTTTTTTTTTCTAATTTATCTATTTAATTCGCTATTTATTAATTAGTACTGGTTTAAATCACATATCCTTAAAATCACAATATAAGTTTAATTGTTACTCGATTTTTTGGGTAAACAGTTTGGCGCCCACCGTGGGGCTAAGGATAATAGTGATTGTTCAGTACTGATTCTGATAAAACACACTATTTTACGCTTGTTCTTGTCGAGTATCTTTGCTTTCAGGTTAAAATATGTCAAACTCACAAAACGCATCCACACACGGTGACAATGGCCTCGGATCCACGATTAAAACGAAAACGTGATCGCTCTAGGAGTCGAGGCGCCACTGGCTAATCTCGGGGCAGTACCGGTTGCCAACCCAGTCGATGTCAGTTCGCACGTTGCTCTAAATGTGGACCTAGGCGCAGATTTTGATGGGAGTGTACGGAGAGAAAGCCGATCTAGTGGCCAAGGAACATTGGGCAGAGGAGACGAAGGAGTCAGTCTCCAAGTGATATTCGAGATGCTTCAGGCTCAGCAAGCCGCTATTGCTCAGTTACAAAATCAACATAGAGGTCCGAATAGGGTCGAGCTAGAAATTACTCGCCGTACCGAGCCAGTACCGGAAAGGTCGAATGGTAACGAATTGGGGACTAATCCTGCGGTAATGAAAATGCTCGAGGAGCTCACCAAAAGAATTGAATCAGGGGAGAAGAGAATCTAAGCCAACGATAAAAAAGTGGAGACATACAACTCTCGAGTTGATCAGACACTGGGGGCACCGCCAATCTTGAGAGGGATGGATTCGAAGAAGTTTGTACAAAAGTCGTTTCCTCCAAGTGCGGCTCCGAAGCCTATTCCAAAGAAGTTTCATATGCCAGACATACCCAAATACAATGGGACCACCGATCCCAACGAGCATGTTACTTTATATACATGCGTCATCAAGGGTAACGATTTAGAGGATGATGAAATTGAATCCGTGATGTTGAAAAAATTCGGAGAGACCCTTTCGAAGGGAGCAATGATTTGGTATCATAACCTGCCACCAAATTCCATCGACTCATTTTCTATGTTAGCAGATTCTTTCGTAAAGGCACACGCCGGGGCCATAAAGATCGCAATGAGGAAATCAGACCTTTTCAAGGTAAGACAAAGGGACAGTGAAATGCTGAGGGAGTTCATGTCCCGATTTCAAATGGAACGCATGGAGTTGCTACCGGTCACAGATGATTGGGCCGTTCAAGCTTTCACCCAAGGTTTGAACGAGCGGAGTTCGATAGCATCACGTCAGTTGAAACAAAATTTGATTGAGTATCCAGCTGTAACTTGGGCAGATGTGCACAATCGATAGCAGTCGAAGATTAGGGTCAAGGACGAATAATTAGGAGCTCCTTTCGGTTCAGTATATCCAGACAGGTCGACAGTCAAAAACCAGAGAGGCGTCGATAGGGAGCCAAGGTCGAACAGGGACCGATATCAACCATATACCGCAGATCGAAGGAATAATAGTTCAGGAAGCAATTCCGTCCGGAACGATCGAAGAAGTGATCGAGGACAAAATTCTCGGGGACTTATGAGCAAAAGTGGTTTTGACAAGTATGCTAATCCCACAGAGGCACCTCGGTTATCGGAATATAACTTTAGCATCGATGCATCGGGCATTGTATCGGCAATCGGAAGGATCAGAGACACTAGGTGGCCCAAACCCATACAAACCGATATTTTCCAAAAAAAACCCAAATTTGATGTTCAAGTATCATGGCACGCATGGTCACAAGATCGAGGATTGAAGGAAATTAAGGGAGGAGGTAGCTCGTCTATTAAATGAGGGCCACCTTTGAGAATTCCTCCGCGATCGAGCCAAGAATCATTTCAGAGAAAGGGACGCCAACAGGAAAAATGAACAGGAGGAACCCTAACATGTCATTCATATGATCGTCGGTGGGGTCGACACTCCACAGGGACCCATATTCAAACGCACTAAGGTATCAATCACTAGGGAAAAACGAACCCGAGATTATATGCCCGAAGGCACTTTATCATTCAACAACGAAGAAACAGAAGGCATTTCTCAGCTCCACAACAATGCTCTGGTAATTTCTATCTTATTAAATAAAGTTCAAGTTAAGCGTGTTTTAGTGGATCCAGGAAGCTCGGCGAATATCATCCGATCGAGGGTCGTGGAGCAGCTCAGCCTACAAAACCAAATCATGACCGCAACTCGAGTCTTAAACGGCATCAATATGGCCAATGAAACAACTACAGGGGAGATTATTCTACCGATGAACCTGGCTGGAACCATTCAGGATACCAAGTTCCATATAATCAAGGGCGACATGAGATACAATTCCCTGCTCGGAAGGCCTTGGATCCACAATATGAGGGCAGTCCCTTTGACTCTCCACCAAATGATGAAATTCCCGACGTCGATGAGGTAACATAGATATCGACGCTATCAACCTCGGAAAAGTCAAGCATCATAGGTAAACAGGAAGTCAAATAGCAATCATAGCCACCAGCCTCGACCGAATCGGGGAAGCAGAAGATAGATGAAGAATAAGAGGATTTTCTGACCCCTCGAACTTTTTGAGGTCGAGTATGAGGCCATGATTATAGGTCTCGAGCTAGCTAAAAGCTTAGGAGCAGAAGTCATTAAAGCCAAGTGTGCTCTTTACTGGTGGTGAACCAAGTAAACAAAACTTTAGAAGTTCGAGAGGATAGAATGCAAAGGTATTTGGACAAGCTACAGGTAACCTTGCACCGTTTCAAGGAATGGACTTTACAGCATGTACCTCGAGAACAAAACAGTGAGGCCGATGCACTTGCAAGTTTAGGGTCATCGGTCGAGGAAGATGAGACCAGCTCGAGAACTGTCGTTCAACTCTCGAGATCCGTGATCGAGGAAGGTCATGCTGAGATAAACTCTACGAGCTTAACCTGGGATTGGAGGAATAAATATATTGAATACTTGAAGAACGGAAAGCTCCCATCGGACCCTAAAGAGTCGAGGGCCCTACGAACTAAAGCCGCTCGATTCACATTGGCTGAAGATGGAACATAATATAGAAGGACATTCGATGGACCATTGGTAATATGCTTAGGGCCAGGAGACACTGATTATGTTTTACGAGAGGTCCACGAAGGCACTTGTGGGAACCACTCCGGCGCTGAATCACTAATTCACAAAATCATTAGAGCAGGATACTACTGGGATGGCATAGAAAAATACGTTAAGGAGTTTGTTCAAAAATGTGATAAATGTCAAAGGTTTGCACCGATGATCCATCATCCCGGAGAACAACTTCATTCAGTCCTATCCCCATGGCCATTCATGAAATGGGAGATGGATATCGTCGATCCTCTGCCATCAGCCCCAGGTAAAGCTAAGTTTATTTTATTTATGATTGACTATTTCTCTAAATGGGTTGAAGCACAGGCGTTCGAGAAAGTGAGAGAAAAAGAGGTTATAGACTTCATCTGGGATCACATCGTATGTCGATTTGGGATACCTGCCGAAATAGTTTGTAACAATGAAAAATAATTTATCTGCAGCAAAGTGACGAAATTCCTCGAAGACCACAAAATAAAAAGGATATTATCAACGCCGTATCACCCTAGTGGGAACGTATAGGCCGAGTCGACGAACAAGACTATTATCCAAAACCTAAAGAAAAGGTTTAACGACGCTAAGGGGAAATGGAGGGAAATTCTACCCGAAGTCCTTTGGGCATATCGAACAACGTCAAAGTCCAGTACGGGGGCAACCCCGTTCTCCTTAGTATATGGCTCCGAAGCCTTGATTCCAGTCGAAATCAGGGAACCTAGTGCCCGGTTTCGACATACAACAGAAGAATCAAATCACGAGGCTATAAATACTAGCCTCAAATTATTGGATGAAAAATGAGAAGTCGTACTCGTTCGAATGGCTGCACAAAAGCAACGAATCGAAAGATACTACAAAGTCGGAAGTAAGTTCACATGGCCCGGGGATGCACTCTTCAATACGTGGCTCCACCAGTGGTTTGCCACCGGCCGGCCGCGACGAGGAGGCTTTTTATTCGTGAGGAACGGATTTTGATGTTTTTGCCATTGCTATATAAGGTTTAAGGAAGAAGAAGGCGGAATTTGTTCTTTAGAGATTAGCAAACGGAAACCGGCAAAGTTGATGAACTTGAAGAGAATACAAGAGTTTTTTTGAGGATTAGAAGAAGTTTGAAAGTAAAGTTTAAGAGGATTATCAAGGTGGTCTATTTATAATAACCACTTTGACGGATTGAAAGCACTAGTGGCCGACCATCAACTGGCGTTAATTAATGACCTTGGGAACTGTGCAGACGCGACGCTTCAATCGCTTCTGTCACTTACGTCACGATGTTGACGTCATAATTGGCCGAGGTACTAAATCGAAGGCTCAATTCGTTTCTTCTTGTTACATTCCAAGAAACAAAGGGACTATCTGTATACGGTCAAAATCGGGCCTACCCTATTTTGCTGTTTGATCGAGACAAGGGAGTTGCATCGGGGGTAGCCTCGTAATAAATCAGACCCGAGCTTGAAGATGAGACATTAAGCCTAGAGATCGAAGTGTACGTTGAGACCGAGGCCAGCAACAATCGAGATTAAGTATGACCGACTTCGAGGGCAGCATAATAACAGAACAACGAGATATCAGTAACCGGTCGGAGATCACGGCGTGAATCTCGGAACGGATATCCGAGACTAGCCGAGGATTATGGCGTGAATCTCGGAACGGACCAAATTCGAAGCGGTTAACTAGCTGTTTATATGATTTCCTTATGTAATTAGAGACATACCATAATTAGGTTTCCTCTACTATATAAAGAGGTGTTCCAATCATTTGTAGGCATCATGATTCACTGATAAGAATATACATATACGCTGCTTTCTTTATCTTATTTACTGTTCATCATTGCTTGCTCCATCCTCTGTTATTCTTATTAACTAAACCTCGCGACTATCTCGAATCGAGGTTGAGGTATTATTTGCAGACTGGTTAGATTTATTTTTGTCCAATTTATCTATTTAATTCGCTATTTATCAATTGGTAGTTTAAATCACATATCCTTAAAACCACAATATAAGTTTAATTGTTACTCGATTTTCTCGGTAAACACCATTGAAGCCTCCACAAACCTCCTCCAAAACAGCACCATTGGAGCACCAAAAATGCAGTTAATACAACCCATTTTTCCTCAAATTTGACTAATCCAACATTAAAGGTTGCTATCAACATGAAAGGAAATTGTCTGCGCTAAGGTCCATTTCTGTGTCCTTTTCTTTTAGATTCTAACTAGTTAATGAATAATTTGTTCCATGTGTCGTTTGATCCATAAATGTTCTCATGTTTCTGTTAGTATTCATTGAGTTATTGTAGTATTTGGAGTTGTTTCGAATATTCTTCATGAATCTGCTACAAAGATAATTATGGATAAGAAAGTCACGTTGATCCATGCTTAAAATATTTGTATTTGTTTAAATGCCTAGGTTGTTGGTTTAACATGTCATTTAGATGAATAGTATAAGTGGGCCGTTGAATTCTATAATGACTTTGAAATTTTGGGCCAATTAAGTTTAATCTACCAAGCCCATTAACATTGTAAGCTAGCTTACCTTTCCAAAATAAATCTACCTCATGCTTCTCTACAATAATTTCATAACCTATGGCCTTCACAATAATCTCAAACTTAGGAATGGAACAATCATAAACACGCTAGTTATTTTTAGGCGCGATTAATAATATAAGCGTCACAGTTGTAGGTTCGGTTCCCGTGGCACAACTGTGATACTTAACTCTAAAATTCAAGTGCGTATTTATATGACTTGAAATCTCAACTTCAAATAATAAATAACATGTTGTAAATCACCGGTGCGTTTCACATGGCGTGATTTACAATATGTACAAAACAACAAGTGCACGACATCGCGATTTGTTTTAAATAAAGTTTATAATTACTTAAGATGTATAATTAAGCGGTAAAAGGTTAAAGTATGCACACAGTTTTAAAACATATAATATTTCAGATAATTTAAGCCAAGTGTAATTTGTAAAGCGACCGTGCTAAAACCACAGAACTCGGGAGTGCCTCACACCTTCTCTCGGGTTAACAAAATTTCTTATCCGGTCTTTTATGTTTCACGGACCATAAACATAGTCAAATCTTTTTGAATTGGGATTTAAAATACATCGGTGACTTGGAACACTAAATTAAATAATTTCAAGTGGCGACTCTTTAAATCTATAAACCAATCCCTTTTCAAATAATGTCACTTAAATTATAAAAACTTCTTCTGTTCCACAATCTCCCGAAAAAAAAGAGGTGTGACAGACATGATACATTGATGCTGAGGCAAGGCCAAAATACTGATAGCATGGACAAGGCATATGCATCTGGGATATGTACAAAATAGGCGTTGCCATGAACGAGTGGCATGGAAAAGACATATGCATATGCATTAAACAAAGGCCTAGAGCGACAATAATGACTGAGTGGCAAGGCTTTGGCACCAAATTTAGGCCCATGGTGCACACATGAGCAACAAGCTTCAACATGCTAAGCACATTGAACATGACACATGCAGCACACATAACAAGTAGTTAGGCAGTTGGCTTTGTTCAAATTTGTTTTGTGCCCATTGTTTTAGGCTGAATATTTGAATTATTTTGAGTTCTCAAGAAGTTGTGGGTTGTTAACTAAAAATACTATAATTTGGCTAATTATTGAGAAAATCAAGTGTTAGATCTTAGTATTAATGAAAAAAATAACATTATTTCTCTTACAGGTAGCTAAAAGGGAGTAGGATTTAAAATAAGGAGTAGGCGAAAAAGAAGATCAATTCACATAAGAAAAGGAAGATAATGATTTGAGGCATGTAGAAGGAAAGAGGTTCAACTCTGATTGTGTGAAGCAAGATGAGGAAAGTAGACCACGAAGTATAAGGAAGAAAAATAGAATCGGCAAAGTAACACAAAAAAAAGAAGATCCTGCAACGGTGATTTAGGAAAACAACCTTCATCAACTCAATGAAAGAAGAAAGATACACAAGGAAGGCCTGTATCATCTTAAGGAAAAAAAGATCAAGTCAAGCCAAAAAAGTCACACACCTAAGGACGTCTCAATCAAACCAACATATAAAAGGGAAGCAAACAGAATCTGAAGCAGTACATCAAGGAGAAGATTCAATTATATAAGAAAAGCTCCATACTTATTCTTGAAAAGAATCATCAATCAAGATTCATTACAAGGATTAATTCCTTTGGATTGCTAATCTCTCAAGATATGTACAAATCAAAGATCTCAAACGGCTCATTGTGCAGACTATATATATTCGAAGATCAAGAAGAAGAAGATATTGATAGTAAACTATATTTGTAAAATAATTCTGGAGAAGATAAAATAACATATAAACAGAAATGTAAAAGAAACAGGATTTAATCCGAGCCCACTGAATTCACAGTATTTCTTTAAGGAATTTAATCCCCTCCTAGTACCCAAGGTTGTGGATTATTTCCTCCCAGGATAGAACGAATTACATACTGGTGTAGCGGTACTTCGAACTCTAGTGTTTTAGCGAACATTAAGATCGGTAGCAAATTACACTTACTGTTGCTTTCTTTGTAGTTAAAATAATGCAGAAGAAAGGAGGAGAACTGAAAAATTCGTATGAAAAATTTGAGAGAATGGACTGGTATTTATAGCCAATGTTGAGCTCAAACTGAAGAGGTGCAACTCTTCAAAAGGGTTGTTTGTGTAAAATGGCCATAACATAAATGGCTTTCACAAAAAGCGAAGGGCATATAATGTTCCGTTGGATTTAATATTAATTTTTCGTTTAAAAAAATAGATATTTATTTCCTCCCAGGATAGAACGAATTACACACTAGTGTAGCGATACTTTAAAATCCAGTGTTTCAGCGAACACAAAGATCGGTAGCAAATCACATTTACTGTTGCTTTCTTTGTAGTTAAAACAATGCAGAAGAAAGGAGGAGAACTGAGAAATTCATATGGAAAATCTGAGAGAATGGACTGGTATTTATAGCCAATGTTGAGCTCAAACTGAAGAGGTGCAACTCTTCAAAACTGAAGAAGTGCAACTCTTCAGAAGGGTTGTTTGTGTAAAACGGCCATAACGTAAATGGCTTTTACAAAAAGTGAAGGGCATATAGTGTTCCATTGAATTTAATATTAATTTTTCGTTTTAAAAAAAATGGATATTTAATAACATTTCTATTAATATTTACTATTAACAAATAAATTTGGTCCAAAAAATTAATCAATCAATCGATCATTTGACCAAATCCAAATTCGAATCCGAATCCGAATTCGAATCCGAATCCGAATCCGAAGCCAAAGCCGAGACGAGCGAGCGACGACGGCGACGGCGTGAGGCTTGCCTTCTTCTTAACTCTTTAAGAGCTAGAAGAAGGGCAATTATATATATACCCATCAAAAACCTTTTCCTCTTCCAATATGGGACAATGTCCTTTGTCAAGGAGGGAAACTCAAATATTTTCAATTTTCCTCCATTTCCCATTCACCCTTTTTTAAGTCACACAACCAACCCTTAACCGTCTTTGGCTCTCATTGTTATGTTCGTTTTAGCCATGAACACCGTCTGGTTTCATAAATGCATAGAGAACTAGCCTTACAAAATTTTCCTTTAAGCGGCTAACACTTCACAGGTGATTCCTAAACGTGTCATCCCGTAGATACACTATTTGATATATCCCGTATCAAATTTAAAAATCATTAAAAAGCCTTAATGCTTTATCCTTGGTACCGAACATTGTCTCATCACGAGAATGGACCAAAACTTTAGTTGACAATGTTGAACCGTCATTAATGACTTTGTTTGATCTCCTTGTACCTAGATCTTGGGATCTCCAGTCTTCTAGATAGAGTTACCGCCACAATGGCTTGTTCTCGGCCATAGTCCCATTCCCCTCGATGATTTCTCAACTACCTCTCTAGTTAGGCCTTTTGTAAGTGGATCCGACACATTATCGCTTGACTTTACATAGTCAATCGTGATAATTCCTCTAGAGAGTAATTGCCTAACGGTTTTATGTCTTCGTCGTAGATGACGAGATTTACCGTTATACATCATGCTCTCATCCCTTCAAATTGCCACTTGACTATCACAATGTATGCATATTGGTGCCAATGGTTTGGGCCAAAATGGAATGTCTTCCAAGAAATTACGGAGCCATTCAGCTTCTTCACCGGATTTATCTAAGGCTATGAACTCAGCCTCCATTGTAGAGCGGGCAATACAAGTTTGCTTAGATGACTTCCAAGATACCGCTCCTTCACCAATAGTGAATACATATCCACTTGTGGACTTAGAATCAGTTGAACCGGTGATCCAACTTGCATCACAGTATTCCTCAATCACCGCAGGATATTTACTGTAGTGCAAAGCAAAGTCCTGGGTATGTTCTAAATATCCCAAAACTCGTTTCATTGCCATCCAATGAGATTGACCTGGATTGCTCGTGTATCGACTCAATTTACTTATAGCACAAGCTATATATGGTCGTGTACAATTCATGATATACATTAAGCATCCCAACACACGAGCATAATCCAATTGTGATATGCTTTGGCCTTTGTTCTTTGCTAATGCAAGATTCACGTCAATTGGAGTCTTTGCAACTTTAAACCCTAAGTGCTTTAATTTTCCAAGTACTGTCTTAATATAATGAGATTGTGACAATGCCAGACCTTGAGGAGCCTTATGGATCTTAATCCCCAGAATTAAATCAGCAACTGCCAAGTCCTTCATATCAAACTTGCTAGTTAGCATACGCTTAGTCGCATTTATGTTGGCAATGTCATTACTCATTTTCAGCATATCATCCACATATAAGAAAACAATGTCTATGTGATTTGAAACATTTTTAATGTACACACATTTATCACATTCTTTATCTTAAAATCATTTGACAGCATTGTTTGGTCAAATTTTGCATGCCATTGTTTGGTTGCTTGTTTTAGTCCGTAAAGGGACTAAACAAGTACATACCTTCTTTTCTTTACCTGGAACCACAAACCCTTCAGGTTGTTCCATGTAGATTTTTTTCTCCAAATCTCCATTTAAGAAGGCCGTCTTAACGTCCATTTGATGAATTTCAAGACCATAAACTATAGGTAATGCTACTAACATTCGTATGGACGTAATTCTTGTAACTAGAGAGTATGTATCAAAATAATCAAGACCTTCTCGTTGTCTATACCCTTTGACTACAAGTTTTGCCTTATATTTATCAATAGTGCCATCATCTTTCATTTTCCTCTTAAAAATCCATTTAGAACCCAAAGGTTTATTTCCAGGAGGAAGATCAACCAATTCCCATGTATGGTTGTTCAATATGGATTCTATTTCACTATTGACTGCCTCTTTCCAAAACAATAATTCCGAAGAAAACATAGCTTCTTTAAATGTTCGAGGCTCATTTTCCAATAAGAAAGTCACAAAATCTGGTCCAAATGAAGTAGACGTTCTTTGACATTTACTACGTCTTGGATCCTCCTGATTAAATGTACTTTCTTTTGTTTCTTCCCGAGGTCGTTTAGATCCTTCACCAATCGACTCATATTCCTTTTTATACGGATATATATTTTCAAAGAACTCAGCATTATCTGATTCTATAATCATATTATTAATGTCGGGATTTTATGATTTATGAACCAGAAATCAATATGCTTTACTATTGGTCGCATATCCTATGAAAACACAATCAACGGTTTTCGGTCCTACTTTTACTCTTTTGGGTTTAGGAACTTGCACTTTTGCCAAACACCCCCACACTTTAAAATAAATCAAGTTGGGCTTCCTTCCTTTCCATTTTTCATATAGAATGGATTGTGTTTTTCTATGGGGTACTTGATTTAGTATCCGGTTAGCCGTAAAAATGGCGTCCCTCCACAAGTTCTGTGGCAAACTAGAACTTATCAACAATGCGTTCATCATCTCCTTTAATGAACGATTCTTTATTTCCATAATCCCAATGGATTGGGGCGTGTAAGGGGCCGTTGTTTGATGAATAATTCCATATTCTAAACATATTTCTTCAAAAGGAGATTCATATTCACCACCCCTATCACTTCTTATTATTTTGATTTTCTTGTTAAGTTGCGTTTCAACTTCATTTTTGTATTGCCTGAATGCGTCTATTGCTTCATCTTTACTATTAAATTAGTAAACATATCAATATCGAGTACTATCGTCAATAAAAGTTATGAAATACTTCTTTCCACCGTGAGATGGTAATGACTTCATGTCGCAAATATCTGTGTGAATTAAGTCTAAAGGATTTGAATTCCTTTCAACTGACTTATACGAATGTTTAACATACTTAGATTCCACACATATTTGACATTTTGATTTGTCGCATTCAAACATAGGAAATATTTCCAAATTAATCATTTTTCGCAAGGTTTTATAATTGAAATGATCCAAACGTATATGCCATAATTCATTTGACTCAAGTAAGTAAGAAGAAGCTGAATTTTTTTTATTATTCTCAACAACCATTACATTCAGCTTGGAAAGGCCCTTAGTGAGGTAACTTTTTTCTATAAACATCTCATTATTACTTATTACAACCTTATCGGATACAAAAACATACTTAAACCCGTTCTTAACAAGAAGTCCAGCAGAGACTAAGTTCTTTCTAATCTCTAGAACATGAAGGACTTTGTTCAAAGTTACCACCTTACCAGAAGTCCTTTTCAGAAATATCTTCCCACATCCTTCAATTTTGGCCGTTGCAGAATTTCCCATAGAAAGCGTCTCTTCGGGTCCAACAAGAGCATATGTAGCAAACGCTTCTCTAACAGCAAAAACATGGCGAGTGGCTCCAGAATCAATCCACCACTCCTTAGGATTTCCCACCAGGTTGCATTCATAAAGCATAACACACAAGTCATCAACATCTTCGTGCTTTTCAACCATGTTTGCTTGACCCTTCTTCTTGTCTTTTCTAGGAGCACGACAATCTGTAGATCTGTGTCCAGCTTTTCCATAGTTGTAGCAATTTCCGTTAAACCGCTTCTTGCTTGGCTTTTCGGTCCAGAAGCCTTCTTCCTTTTTCTATTATTTTGAGGAGTATCCTTAACAATGTTTGCTCCCATTATTGTTGAGTTTCCACGGCCTTTCTTTTCAGTAGCTTTGTTGTCCTCTTCGATTCTCAACCGAACAATGAGATCTTCAAGGGACATCTCCTTGCGTTTGTGTTTCAAGTAGTTTTTGAAGTCCTTCCACAAAGGAGGCAACTTCTCAATCATCGCTGCAACTTGGAATGCTTCATTGATTACAAGACCTTCAGCTAGGAGATCGTGAATAATCTCTTGCAATTCCTGGACTTGGTAATAACAGACTTGCTATCTACCATTTTGTAGTCCAAATATTTAGCGACAATAAATTTCTTTAACCCGACATCTTCCGTTTTGTATTTCCTTTCAAGCGCTATCCACAGTTGTTTTGACGTCTCCACATTACTATAGACGTTATACAGATCGTCCTCCAGTCTGCTAAGAATGTAATTCTTGCATAGAAAATCAGAATGCTTCCACGACTCAGTCACGAGAAAGCGTTCATTTTCTGGAGTTTCGTCGGGCAGAACATGAACAACTTCCTTAATGAACTTCTGCAGACTTAAAGTCGTCAAGTAGAAGAACATCTTCTGCTTCCACCGCTTGAAATCAATCCCGAAAAATTTTCCAAATTTTTCTGCCGGTGTTGTTCGGCTTGTCGATGCATTGGCAGTCACCATAGGAACAGTCTGGTTTCCGTTGTCATTCGTCATTTCTGTAATAGAATGACACAAACAAACGTTAAAATCACGTAGATTTTAATCTCCAATGGAGTATAAAATCACAAAGGTTTTAGTCTCCAGAACAGTGAGTATAACACAAATACAGAAAATATTAAATTCCTTAAGCTTGATAGTAAACTGTATTTGTAAAATAATTCTGGAGAAGATAAAATAACATATAAACAGAAATGTAAAAGAAACAGGATTTAATCCGAGCCCACTGAATTCACAGTGTTTCCTTAAGGAATTTAATCCTCTCCTAGTACCCAAGGTTGTGGATTATTTCCTCCCAGGATAGAACGAATTACATACTGGTGTAGCGGTACTTCGAACTCTAGTGTTTCAGCGAACATTAAGATCGGTAGCAAATCACACTTACTGTTGCTTTCTTTGTAGTTAAAACAATGCAGAAGAAAGGAGGAGAACTGAGAAATTCGTATGGAAAATCTGAGAGAATGGACTGGTATTTATAGCCAATGTTGAGCTCAAACTGAAGAGGTGCAACTCTTCAAAAGGGTTGTTTGTGTAAAACGGCCATAACATAAATGGCTTTCACAAAAAGCAAAGGGCATATAATGTTCCGTTGGATTTAATATTAATTTTCCGTTTAAAAAAAATGGATATTTAATAACATTTCTGTTAATATTTACTATTAACAAATAAATTTGGTCCAAAACATTAATCAATCGATCGATCATTTGACCAAATCCAAATCCGAATCCGAAGCCGAAGCCGAAGCCGAAGCCGAGTGAGCGACGAAGATGATGGCGCGAGGCTTGCCTTCTTCTTAACTCTTTTAGAGCTAGAAGAAGAGCAATTGTATATATACCCATCAAAAACCTTTTCCTCTTCCAATATGGGACAATGTCCCTTTGTCAAGGAGGGAAACTCAAATATTTTTAATTTTTCTCCATTTCCCATTCACCCTTTTTAAGCTACATTTAAGCTTAAAAACCCAACAGATATACTTTCGTCTTACTAACTTCAAGTTCTTTATTCTACTCTTAGCAAACATAATAATTCAATCTTATTTACTATGTAATAGGAGGAGAGAAGAGAGAGAGAACATCACTGCTGAGGCATTGTATAAAAAAGAATTGAGATTTGAAATGGCATAAGAAATCAGTTGATATGTGCGTAAGAAACTCATCAACAAGGTATACTTGGACTTAGGCTATCACGCCCCAAACCTGGGGAGGCGTGGCTAGCACCCGGTGTCGTGCTGGCCCGAGCGAACCACTCTGTAACTCATGATCATTCGACTAAAACTAGAACATACATAGGCCGAGTTAACTAAACTCATTCCTTTTGTAACTATCATGGGCCCACATGGCCACCACTCATAATATACAACTGTAAGTGGGAAAATACTATATCAATGAACCATATTTCTTAAAGCATGAATACATATGGGTCGTCAAGGCCTCTGACATACTGTACAAAATGAACCTCTGTCTACAAAACCTCTAAGATTATTTGACATCAAATGGAATAGGGTACCGGCCTACCCATAAGTCTATAGCAAAACTCTGACACGATGACTCATAGACTCGGATGCACTCCGAATGAGGTGGAGTCTTACCGATCCTTCGTTGAATGCTAACCTCGTCTACTATGAGGGATCGTCAAAGTGATTATCTATACCTGCAGGCATGAATGCAGCGTCCCTAACAAAAGAACGTCAGTACGAATAATGTACCGAGTATGTAAGGCGGAACTGAAACATAACAATAAGTCAACATTATTTAAAGACATATAAGATTCAACCTGAATCTCTAAAGTGCCACCGTATATACATACTTAGTATACTTATATATATAAAGCTTTTCTTTGAGACTATTATCCATATCGTATGATGCATGACTGCCCAACTGATCAGTGGTAATTGCCCGACCGACCGTAGCGCGGTGGTAAATGCATAAAGATGCATGTATCACTATATTATAAACATTAACATCTTTATTAAATATTTCAATAGAGACTTAGGAACGTACTTAGACATACTTGAATATAACTTTACAGGAATGAATAACATAGGCATCCTTAACTGTTAAGAGTAGAACCACTTATGGAATAGCATTACGTTTACGTATCGTTACTTGGATCATGCCAAAAGAAAATGAGAGATAGCCTTAACATACCTTACTTGACGAATTTATCAAACACTTTCACTTGAGCTTTCCAAGAACAACTTTTGCTCCTTCTAAATCTTTGAACAAGAACTAAGCACTTCTTATGATCATGGCATACTTCTTGTTGTTGAACATATGGAGTATCATGTATATACGTTTTTGGCTATGTTCCAAAGTAAGAGGATCCCCAACAATAGAAGGAAAGACTTCAACATCCTTTCTATATCTCAAATTGTCAAAGAAGAATAACATAAGGCTTAAGGGATATGACATGCACTTTCAAGTGTAAACAAGGCACATCAAGTGCTATGACTCATCTATGCACATTGGTGCCACACTTGGCCAACTTCATGCCATGTGGCATCCCACAATTTTCCATAAAACGCCACCTAATCCCATAAACGAAAGAGTCACCATTTGGATGTTTGAGTCATTTTCACTTGTTGCCACGTTGGGGGTGATGTTTCCAACTAACTTATCCACCAATTTTCTAAATGTGCCATCTTGCTCTATGACTTAAGACTCATTTATTGGGCTTTCCTTGGCTGCCACGTTGGGAGGCTTATCAAGTCAAGCCTATCCAAATATTTTAATTACTTATCCACCCCAATAATTTGATGACTAAGCCACCAAAACTCCCTAATCTTTCCACCTAGCTCCAAGACTTGCCTAGTCAATATTGAATTTCCTACTTGCTACCACCTTAATCCTTATAAAGTTGATTAGTCATGAGCCCCTCTATCCTCGTGATTTCACGTGGATTCATACAAATGACACTTATTCACTTATAACTAATTCCATATTCCATGACTTTATACCAACAAAGTAGTAAAATCTATCTTAAAAGGGGTATTTAACCACTTACACATGTCATTAATAGAATACTCAATTGATTAGTCATCCAACCACATTTACACCTGTACATATATAGTACACTTATCTCTTATCATCACTTGCACTTGTATATGTATAGATATGCCACCTAGTACATAATTCACTTAAATACTAATATACTTCATATACCTTACTATCATGGTCGTGTGGTACCTTGTATGATATTAGTCCATAAATACGGAGTATTATAGTCTGAACTTTATTTTATCCCAAAATATCAAACATCAACAAAACTCGCTTTCTTTGATTTGTTTACCTTATGATCTTCACAACACTTACTTATCACTTGTTATAAATATCATAAGCACTTATAAATTGAACTTATTTCAATTATCTTATGATAAGTCCAACGTAGAAAAGTACGGGATGCAACACTTAAAGAGAGAACCCTCTCGCAATCCAAGGGCAATGGACCAGATTCACATTGAATTTGAACCAGTATAAAATATCGATGTGTCATTTATTTCTCTGCATTTTAAATTCTGATTATACACTTTCATTAAGGTTTAGTCGACTAATTGGTAAAACAATCGACTAGCATAACATAAAATTAAAAAGTGCTAAAATTCAACCTTCCTCTTGTACTTTCAATTGGTATCAAAGCAGGCCTCATACCTTTATTCTTGCTTAACATCATGCGAGAAAAGACCATGTCAAACCACGTAATTGTTGGAGCCCTATTCCAAGAAGAACTTCTCTGACCAGACCTCCCAACTTTAATGGATAATATTTCTGTCACTAGAAGATTCACATGAAGATCTATGCTAAATCCTTTGATGTCAAGGTCTGGCGTGTAATCAAGAAAGAAGACTATCCAATTCCAACAACAAAATCTGATAAGAAATCAAAAGGACAGGTATTTACATGCACAACATTTGTTTTAGCCATCCAATTTCTGTATTTTCAGTCTCCGAATTGTTTTTAATTCTAAACTTAATTATTTTTAATCCTACCTTCGAAGTTGCGTGCCATCTTGTTGTTCAGTCTGGCACGTTCCTGTCATTTTTAACTGACCCAAGTGATATGGCGTATTGATATGAATAAGTTTACTATTCAGGTAACGGATATTTGTTCTTGATACGAGTAAGTTTACTGTTCAAGAAACGGATTTTTGTTTTTGATTGGAAGTTAAGTTTCCAATAAATTTATTGTCAAGAAAATAAACTCAACAATATTTTCAGGCTTCACAAAAAATGAACAAGAGAATCAACTAGGTCTTGTTTCAAGTAGTTATTATTTTAAGCTGGGGCTTGTAATTGGATAACCTTTGTACGGGCATGGTACTCTCAAGTGTTAAATAGGCATTACTTGTACGTACAAAAAATTGTGAAATAGATAACTTAAATTGTAGTAATTGTACCTAAGTGTGTGATCTAGTGGTTTATAAAAGAAAATATGAGATTTTAGGTTTATATTTCAGTGAAAGCAAAAAATATTAGATGATTTCTTTCCATCGAGCATTGTGTAGTTATTCGGTTGTGGTGGTACAACAAGTGTCCGGTGAAATAGTCGAGGAGTTGACAAGCTAAATCGGATGCTATCATCATTAAAAAAAAGAAGAAAGAGATATTAACTGAAGTTACCCATACCGCTTAGTTGTTATCATTAGCCTATAATAATAATTAGTAACGGGTACTTAGTAAAATTGTAGAGGTGCGCGCAAATTGATTAGAACACAATCGTATTGAAAAGAAAGATTATAATTGAAGTTAACCTTACCGCTTAGTTGTTATCATTAGACTCCAGTAATAACTGTCATTTCATATTGGTGCTTCCTTGAGTTCAAGCACTAGAGTTATTGGCTGTGGAAAAAATTAGCACTAACGCACACTGTCTAGTGGATAATCCTTAAAAAAAAACTCTGTTTAATTAAAGCTCAGTCTGAAACCATGTCTATTCACATAATCTGAATATTCCTCTTTTCTTATTGGTTATTTCATTTCGCAACGAACTGATGTGTTTATAATTGAGGGACATTTTGAGCAGTTTCAACACAATCCACCCGTGTTTTAAAATAACAGCTATCGTGTCCTCCATCATTGGACGATAATAGTGTGCAAGGAAAAGCCAAAAAAATATTCAATTAGAAACTCAACTCTATATCAAAAATGAGTTTAAATTCTACGCACAAAGGAAATTTATATATACCCAGTTTTGGATTATCATTGAAGTTATATTCGCATAACGTATTGCACAAAACTTTACAAGTTTATCAGTTTTAGGATCAATTTCAGACTTAGCGAGTCTGAAGTTAGAAAAATTCAGGCCTGGAATTGCAAATTTTAGATGCACTTAAGACTGTTATAGTCTTTAGTGCAACTACTTTTTCCAATCACTTAAGACTTTTTTAGTCTGAAATGCAAAAAATGCATTTAAGATGCACTTAAGACTTAATTGGTCTGCAGTGCAGCTAATTTTTGCATGCACTTAAGACTTTAGTCTGAAGTGCAAATTGACCAGAAACAGAAATTTATTTTTCGAATTTCAACAATTCAACACACGATTCAACACCTAAATCTACTCAAAAATGAGCTCAAAACTAAAATATAACTTTCAAATATCATAAAGAACCAACTCCAATTATCAATTTGTCAAAACAATAACAAATCTAACAAACACATTTTGCAACTAAGAGGAAGAAGAAAAGACACCCAGCAGTAGCAAAGAGAGGAGCGCTACATCACTTCACTACTGTAAAACACTTTAACCACCTTAAAACCTGGTCGCAAACACCATGTAAATCCACCGTCACCTTCATTTTCACAGCAACTAAGAATAAAGGTCTGAAGTTAAACTTTTTTTTAAAAACGGGTACAAGTTAAATGGGGGCGACCAAATAGCGTGTCCTATGAAACATTTATTACGCATAGATCGTGAAAAATATTAACACAATCATGTCATTTATTAGGCAATTACAAGTAAATTTCAAATAATTACTACTCCCTCCGTTTCAATTTAGATGAGGTACTTTGACTCGGTACGGAATTTAAGAAAAAAAAGAAGACTTGAAACTTGTGATCTTAAAAGCTTAAGGGGTAAAAGCTTTGTGTAGCCATGACATTTGTGTGGTTATTAAAGCTTCTCATTAAGGGTAAAATGGGTAATATAAAGAGTTTAAAATTGAATTATTTTCAATTGTAGAAATATATCATTCTTTTTGGAACGAACTAATAAGGAAAGTATGTCACCTAAACTGAAACAAAGAGAGTAATTGATAATTAGGTGAAACTTATAACTAACATACTATCACATGTTTAATTCATTACTAGCATAAAAGAATTGTTACATCATCGGCGTATTATAACCAAAATCCATGAAAATTATAGCTCTTTGTTATATAGCAATATTGTGAACTGAAACAAGGTTGAAATGGCCATCTTATTTGCACTGGACCAGTCCCCTGCTCAACCAGAGAAAATATCTACTTACACAATTGAGGTTGAAAACATAAAAATCAGTGTACTGATGATGCCTAGGCATTTAAACATATTAAACAAAACAGTAGATGTGAAAGATAATGAAGAAAAACAGTAGATGTGAAAGATAATGAAGAATAACACTAAAGTAAGAAGATACAGATGCCTAAAGCAATATAATAAAAAACAAGGTACTCCTACTATTTATCACTAACAGTACATTATGATGTTTTAAAACATGAGATTTTCTAACTAAATCCTCATGCTACAACAATAACAACGACACGACGATCCAGTGGAATCCCGCAAGTAGGGTATGAGGAGGATAGTGTGTACGCAGACCTTACTCCTACTCCGGAGGAGTAGAGAGGCTGTTTCCGATAGACCCTCGGCTCACGACGATGGTAAAGAACAGTGAAGCTGTAACATCAAAAGAAGTCAAAAAGATAACACCAACAACGTGATAACCAGACAGCAAAAAGAAAAGCACTAACAATAAGCAGTAACAATGGCATAGCACTGCAGACATAATGGAAGTAATAAGGACACAACAAGAGCCACTAGCATTCTATGATAAAATACTATCAAAGTAGCCTCCTACAACCTAACCTGCAACCCTAATGAAGTAATATGGACACAACAGGAGCTACTAGCGGCATAAGACACGACACTATCACACTAGCCTCCTACCTCCTAATCTACAACCGTAATGCTCGACCTCCACAGCTTCCTATCAAGAGCCATGTTCTCAGAAATCTGAAGTCGCATCATATACTGCCTGATCACCTCTCCCCAATACTTCTTAAGCCGCTCACGGTACAAAACTAGCTTTCAGATATTCCATCAACACCTATTCCACCAGTTATACAAATATCATCTATTCTATCATCGTCTGTCCTTCAAAATTTGTGGCATTAGACGGTTCCTTTCTCCAAATGTACACTGTTGCTCATAATTCCAGCGAGGTAATAAAATTACCAGAAAATCATCCAAATATCAACACAGACCATTATGATCTTTGAACAACGGCAGGGTATTAAAAAGACAATCTCATATCCTAGGTTTCGTCTATCAATATTAAAGTACAATCAGGATCACAGTTTACTCAACCGGCAGATGCAGGGGAAGATATATTACTAAGCCTAATGTAAACAAGCAACTTTGGTTTAACAGTAAGCACAAACAATTAGTATCAGCATAGCAATAAGAATGACAATAGATACAAGCTCTTACCAATATCAAATCTAAACATCCAAGCACAATTCATCAATTAGAAGAAATAACAGAACTTCTAATGTATTCATTACAAAAACTTTGTAAGTATCAAATATATGAGGCAACCACACCAGGTGAAAAAAAATACCACACATACACTCATAAATCATTTCCGCTTATATGCCTGACATCATCCTCACTATTTTCATCTTCATCAGTGTCAGAGGGAGGTGAAGGGTCAAGCCTAGCAGCATCAATGGCCCACTTAATCACCTTCTCAACTTCATCGTCATCCTCTTCATTCTCCGAAGAATAAGCGGGAAGGGAGCTTTTGAGAGCTGTAAATCTGGGAAACAAGTTAACATCGGAAGCTGTAGAGGTTGAACGTGGTTGTTGGGGAATAGGGTTTTTGGTTTTGGATTTGAGGGCACGGAAACGTTGATCGAGATCTGGATCGATGAATTGGGTGGAAGAACCATGAGCCATATGGGAATTGAGGCTGAGCTTGAGGAACACATCATCCTCTGCCGCGCGCAGCAGCTCTTCAACCTCGTCGTCTTCCGTCTTCTTCTTCCTCCTGTTGTTGTCGATACCTCTGCTCATTCTCTTCGTGTTGATGACACGGTACCACACTTGGCCAATTCAAACTTCAAACACAATAGACTCGAAATTAGGCTGTATCTGGTTGAAAATTAAAATTACAAGTTCAAGTTGTAAAAATAGTTCTAATGTAGTATTTGGTTCTAATTGTGTTTGGATATGATTTTCCTTAAAAAACAAAGTTAGATATCTATAAATAAAAATTCTTATTTTGTTATAAATATATTATATTAAGGATATCTATTTAGTACTCTGTTGTAAATAAGCTTCCCGAAGAAGCTTATCTATATGAGACTCCGCCGTAAATATGTTTATCTATTTAGTACTCTATTGAAAATAAGCCTTCCGAAGAAACTTATCATTTCGGTACTCCGTTATGGATATACATCACTCTCAATAGAAGATTATCTATATCTGGTACAATGAGCTTATCCTTTCGGTACTCCGTTATGGATAAATATCACCCCCAGTAGAAAATTATCTATATCTGGTACAATGAGCTTATCCTTTCGGTACTCCGTTATGGATAAACATTACCCCGGTAGAAGATTATCTATATCTGGTACAATAGCAGTTTACAAGCAGCTTACACAGCAGCTTGCAGAAGCAGCTTACACAACATCTTCTTTTCTTCTATAAATAGAGGAGATTTCAGTTCATTATGTATAGAAGTTTGAAATTTGAAAAATATATCAGTTTCTCTCTATACTTATCTTTACTTTATAGTCTGTATTTTATAACACGTTATCAGCACGAGACTCTACCATCTCGAGCCAATACTTTGAAAGTATCAGAGGTACGAACTTTCTTTTTCTAAATAATGTTAAATATTTCTAAACTTGAATTTGTAGCCCTAGATATATCAGGCAAAAGTTACATGTCTTGGGTGCTTGATGCTGAAATTCATCTTGATGCGATGGGTGTGGCAAATACCATCAAGGACAAAAATCAAGCATCAAACCGAGACCGTGCCAAAGCAATGATATTCCTACGCTATCACCTTGATGAATGCTTGAAAATGGAATATCTCACTATTAAAGATCCAGTCATACTGTGGAATAATTTGAAAGATAGATATGACCACCTGAAGATGGCCGTTCTTCCACAGGCATGTTATGATTGGACTCATCTAAGGCTACAAGATTTTAAATCTATCAGTGAGTATAATTCTGCTATGTTCAGATTTATTTCCCAATATGTGGTGATAATATTACTGATCATGATATGTTTGAGGAAAATGGCACTGGTCACGTACATGTCGTACGCCAAAGCACCTGGTTGAGTTGTATCAAGCCTTCCTGAAGAAGACAGAGAAAAATGCTAAACAAATTTTATTTCTGAAGATAATTTAGACTTCATACGTTTGGATGTAGCTGATTACTTTGCACTCCGTGAAGGAGAAACAAGTCATGTGATCGGTGATGAATCTGTAGAAATGTAAATATTTTAATTTTTGTTGTTTGTACTAGATAGTATGGTTATGTAATTGTTGTACATAAATAAAAGCTATGCTTTGATAATGATGTTTACTATCATATTTATTTTGTTTATGTCATTTTAAAAAATATGGATAATTTTCAAATTATGTTTGGATCAAAGACCATTCATGAAGATATTTGTGTAATTGATAGTGGAACAACTCATGCCATATTCAAAGATTAGAAATACTTTTCTTATTTGCATAAGAAAAAAATAAATATTTCAACAATTTCTTGCAATATAAGTTTGATTGAAGGCTCCGGAAGAGCCACTATATTTCTGTCTAAGGGAATAAAATTTATAATAGACAATATATTATTCTCCTCAAAGTCCCGAAGAAACTTGTTGAGTTTTATAGATATCCGCTGAAATTGGTATCATGTTGAGACGATAGATGAGATGAATATGGAATATCTTTGTATTACAAAGAATGTTTCTGGCCAGAAGTGCATTGTAGAAAAGTTACCAACTTTATCTTCCGGCTTATACTATTCAAAGATTAGTATAGTTGAAGCACACTCTATCGTAAACCAGAAGTTTACTGATTCAAATATTTTTGTGCTTTGGCATGGCCGTTTGGGCCATCCTTGATCAATAATGATGAGACGAATTACTGAAAATTTGAGTGGGCATCTATTAAAGAACCTGAAAATTCTTACAAATAATGAATTTTCTTGTGATGCTTGTTATCAAAACTAGCTTTCAGATATTCCATCAACAACTCCTATTCCACCAGTTATACAAATATCATCTATTCTATCATCCTCTGTCCTTCAAATCTTGTGGCATTAGACGGTTCCTTTCTCCAAATGTACACTGTTGCTCATAATTCCAGCTGAGGTAATAAAATTACCAGAAAATCATCCAAATATCAACACAGACCATTATGATCTTTGAACAACGGCAGGGTATTAAAAAGACAATCTCATATCCTAGGTTTCATCTATCAATATTAAAGTACAATCAGGATCACAGTTTACTCAACCGGCAGATGCAGGGGAAGATATATTACTAAGCCTAATGTAAACAAGCAACTTTGGTTTAACAGTAAGTATAAAAAATTAGTATCAGCATAGCAATAAGAATGACAATAGATACAAGCTCTTACCAATATCAAATCTAAACATCCAAGCACAATTCATCAATTAGAAGAAATAACAGAACTTCTAATGTATTCATTACAAAAACTTTGTAAGTATCAAATATATGAGGCAACCACACCAGGTGAAAAAAAATACCACACATACACTCATAAATCATTTCCGCTTATATGCCTGACATCATCCTCACTATTTTCATCTTCATCAGTGTCAGAGGGAGGTGAAGGGTCAAGCCTAGCAGCATCAATGGCCCACTTAATCACCTTCTCAACTTCATCGTCATCCTCTTCATTCTCCGAAGAATAAGCGGGAAGGGAGCTTTTGAGAGCTGCAAATCTGGGAAACAAGTTAACATCGGAAGCTGTAGAGGTTGAACGTGGTTGTTGGGGAATAGGGTTTTTGGTTTTGGATTTGAGGGCACGGAAACGTTGATCGAGATCTGGATCGATGAATTGGGTGGAAGAAGAACCACGAGCCATATGGGAATTGAGGCTGAGCTTGAGGAACACATCATCCTCTGCCGCGCGCAGCAGCTCTTCAACCTCGTCGTCTTCCGTCTTCTTCTTCCTCCTGTTGTTGTCGATACCTCTGCTCATTCTCTTCCTCTTGATGACACGGTACCACACTTGGCCAATTCAAACTTCAAACACAATAGACTCGAAATTAGGCTGTATCTGGTTGAAATTTAAAATTACAAGTTCAAGTTGTAAAAATAGTTCTAATGTAGTATTTGGTTCTAATTGTGTTTGGATATGATTTTCCTTAAAAAACACAGTTAGATATCTATAAATAAAAATTTTTATTTTGTTATAAATATATTATATTAAGGATGTTCATTTAGTACCCCGTTGTAAATAAGCTTCCTGAAGAACCTTATCTGTATGAGACTCCGCCGTAAATATGTTTATATATTTAGTACTCTATTGGAAATAAGCCTCCCGAAGAAGCTTATCCTTTCAGTAGTCCGTTATGGATAAACATCACCCCGATAGAAGATTATCTATATCTGGTACAATGAGCTTATCATTTCGGTACTCCGTTATGGATAAACATTACCCCCGGTAGAAGATTATCTATATCTGGTACAATAGCAGTTTACAAGCAGCTTACACAGCAGCTTGCAGAAGCAGCTTACACAACATCTTCCTTTCTTCTATAAATAGAGGAGATTTCAGTTCATTATGTATAGAAGTTTGAAATTTGAAAAATATATCAGTTTCTCTCTATACTTGTCTTTACTTTACAGTCTGTATTTTATAACACGTTATCAGCACGAGACTCTGTCATCTCGAGCCAATACTTTGAAAGTATCAGATGTACGAACTTTCTTTTTCTAAATAATGTTAAATATTTCTCAACTTGAATTTTTAGCCCTAGATATATCGGGCAAAAGTTACATGTCTTGGGTGCTTGATGGTGAAATTTATCTTGATGCGATGGGTTTGGCAGACACCATCAAGAACAAAAATCAAGCATCAAACCGAGACCGTGCCAAAGCAATGATATTCCTACGCCATCACCTTGATGAATGCTTAAAAATAGAATATCTCACTATTAAAGATTCTGTCATACAGTGGAATAATTTGAAAGATAGATATGACCACCTGAAGATGGTCGTTCTTCCACAGGCACGTTATGATTGGACTCATCTAAGGCTACAAGATTTTAAATCTATCAGTGAGTATAATTCTGCTATGTTCAGATTTATTTTCCAATATGTGGTGATAATATTACTGATCATGATATGTTGGAGGAAAAGGGCACTGGTCACGTACATGTCGTACGCCAAAACACCTGGTTAAGCTGTATCAAGCCTCCCTGAAGAAGACAGAGAAAAATACTAAACAAATTTTATTTCTGAAGATAATTTAGACTTCATACGTTTGGATGTAGCTGATTACTTTGCACTCCCTGAAGGAGAAACAAGTCATGTGATCGGTGATGAATCTGTAGAAATGTAAATATTTTAATTTTTGTTGTTTGTAGTAGATAGTATGGTTATGTAATTGTTGTACATAAATAAAAGCTATGCTTTGATAATGATGTTTACTATCATATTTATTTTGTTTATGTCATTTTAAAAAATATGGATAATCCTCAAATTATGTTTGGATCAAAGACCAGTCATGAAGATATTTGTGTAATTGATAGTGGAACAACTCATGCCATATTCAATGATCAGAAATACTTTTCTTATTTGCATAAGAAAAAAACAAATATTTCAACAATTTCTGGCAATATAAGTTTGATTGAAGGCTCCGGAAGAGCCACTATATTTCTGTCTAAGGGAACAAAACTTATAATAGATAATATATTATTCTCCGCCAAGTCCCGAAGAAACTTGTTGTGTTTTATAGATATCCGCCGAAATTGGTATCATGTTGAGACGATAGATGAAATGAATATGGAATATCTTTGTATTACAAAGAATGTTTCTGGCCAGAAGTGCATTGTAGAAAAGTTACCATCTTTATCTTCTGGCTTATACTATTCAAAGATTATTATAGTTGAAGCACACTCTATCGTAAACCAGAAGTTTACTGATTCAAATATTTTTGTGCTTTGGCATGGCTGTTTGGGCCATCCTGGATCAATAATGATGAGACGAATTACTGAAAATTTGAGTGGGCATCTATTAAAGAACCTGAAGATTCTTACAAATAATGAATTTTCTTGTGATGCTTGTTATCAAGGCAAAATGATCACTAGACCATCACCAATGAAGGTTGGCATTGAATCCCCTGCCTTTTTAGAACGTATACATGGGGATATATGTGGACCTATTCACCCACCAAAATGGGTTGTTTAGATATTTTATGGTCATAATAGATGCATCTTCAAGATGGTCTCATGTGTGCCTACTATCATCTCGCAGCTTGGCGTTTGCAAAGCTATTAGCCCAAATATTCGATTAAGGGCACAATTCCTAGATTATCCTATAAAGGCTATTCTCCTTTAT
Source organism: Nicotiana tabacum (assembly GCF_000715075.1). Taxonomy (NCBI): domain Eukaryota; kingdom Viridiplantae; phylum Streptophyta; class Magnoliopsida; order Solanales; family Solanaceae; genus Nicotiana; species Nicotiana tabacum. The sequence goes on along the minus strand of NC_134091.1, from coordinate 73,074,545 downwards.
AATGCTGGAGAATTCTCATCTCAAGCTTTTGATGATTATTGTCTATCAGTTGGGATAAAAGTTGAACATCCTGTAGCTTATGTTCATACTCAAAATGGCCTTGCAGAGTCATTTATTAAACGCCTGCAATTGATAGCAAGACAACTACTTATAAAAACAAAATTGCCCACTACTGTTTGGGGCCATGTTATCTTGCATGCAGCATCACTTATCTGTCTTAGACCGACACATTATAATAAATATTCTCCGTCACAATTAGTTTTTGGTCATGAACCAGATATTGCCCATCTACGAATTTTTGAATGTGTTGTATATGTGCCAGCACCACCACCACAGCGCAATAAGATGGGCCCACAGAGAAGGTTAGGAATATATGTTGGGTTTAAATCACTCTCTATTATTCGCTATCTTGAACCATTGACGGAAGATTTATTTACTGCTCGATTTGCAGATTGTCGGTTTGATGAAACAAATTTCTCACAATTAGGGGGAGAGAAAAAGAAAATCAAAAGAGAAATTGTGTGAAAAATTTCATCATTATCTCTTTTTGACCTACGTACCCCTATATGTAATCAGGAGGTCCAGAAGATCATCCATTTACAAAATATAACAAATCAAATGCCAGACGCGTTTACTGATTTGAAAAGGATAACTAAGTCACATATCCCTGCAAAGAATATGCCTATCCGAATTGATGTCCCAATAGGACCATCTACTAGCATGAGAGCTAGTGAACCTAAAGCACGCTTGAAGCGTGGTGGGCCTTTGGGTTCTAAGGATCGAAATCCTCGAAAAAAAAATCGACAAATGATCAAAACGATACTATGAAGGGATCCCCTGAAGAGACCCAAGATCTGATTAGTTCTGAGATTCCTGAAAAAATCAATGAACCCAAGACTCAAGTGAGTGAGAAGCTTTTAATAAGTTCTACTGGTGAAGGGATTAATTTAAATCGATCTGAAATAGTGGTGGATAATATTTTTGCATATAATGTTGCACTTAACATTACGCAAGATAGTGGGGATCTTGAACCCCGATCTGTCAAAGAATGTCGACAAAGATCTGATTGGCAAAAATGGCTAGAGGCAATTCAATCAGAATTGAACGCACTTGCTAAAAGAGAGATCTTTGGACCAGTAGTCCAAACACCTACTAGTATAAAAACAGTTTGTCATAAATGGGTTTTTGTGCGAAAAAGGAATGATAAAAATAAAGTTGAAAGATACAAAGCTCGCCTTGTTGCACAAGGATTCTCACAACGACCTGGAGTCGATTTTGATGAAACATATTCACCTGTTATGGATGCCATAACATTTCGATATCTCATCAGTTTAGCACTACATGAAAAGCTTGAAATACATCTAATGGATGTAGTTACAGTTTATCTGTACGGTTCACTTGATAAAGAAATTTATATGAAAATCCCCGAAGGACTTAAAATGCCCGAAGCAAATCCAAAATCTCGGAAAATGTATTCAATCAGATTATAAAGATCTTTATACGGTTTAAAGCAATCTGGGCCTATGTGGTATAATCGCCTTAGTGAATATTTCCTAAAAGAGGGTTACATAAATGATGTTATTTGTCCATGTATTTTATAAAGAAAATAACATCAGAATTTGTTATACTTGCTGTTTATGTTGATGACATAAATCATGTTGGAACTCCAGAAGTGCTCCAAAAGGCAATTGAATATCTTAAAGAAATAATTTGAGATGAAAGATCTTGGAAAGACAAAACTTTGTCTTGGTCTGCAAATTGAACATTTAGCAGACGTGATCTTTATCCATCAATCTGCCTATACAAAAAGGGTCTTAAAATGCTTTTATATTGACAAAGCGCACCCATTGAGTATACCAATGATTGCTCGATCATTTGAAGTGAATAAGGATTTGTTCCGACCTCCAGAAGAGGATGAGGAACTCCTTGGTCCTGAAATACCTTATCTTAGTGCAATTGGTGCACTTATGTATCTTGCTAATGCTACAAGGCCTGACATAGCATTTTTTGTTAATTTTCTAGCAAGATATATCTCTTCTCCTACACAGAGATATTGGAACGGGATTAAATATATATTGTGATATTTAAAGGGAACACTTGATATGAGTTTATTTTATTCTAACAAAGGTAGTATGGATCTTGTTGGTTATGCAAATGCATGTTATTTATCTGATCCACATAAAACTCGATCTCAAATCGTGTACGTGTTTACATGTGGAGGTACTGTCATATCATGACGCTCCACAAAGCAATATATTGTTGCTACTTCTTCAAATTATGCTGAGATAGTAGCTATTCATGAATCAAGTAGGGAATGCGTATGGTTGAGATCAGTGATTCATTTTATTCAAGGAAAATATGATTTGGAATGTGATAAAAGATCCACAATTTTATATGAAGATAATGTTGCATGCATAGCCCAATTAAATGGAGGATTTATAAAAGGAGATAGAAGCACATTTCACCAAAATTATTCTACACACATGATATTCAGAAAAATGGTGACATTGATGTGCAACAAATTCGTTCAAGTGACAATCCAGTAGATTTATTCGCTAAATCTTTGCCAACTTCAACTTTTGAGAAGATGGTATACAAGATTGGAAGTGGAGACTCAAATATTTGAAATAAAGTTTTTATCAGGGGGAGTAAAATATATGCTATACTCTTTTTTTCTTATTAAGGTTTTTCCCACACGATTTTTCTTATAAGGTTTTTATTGAGACAACTAGTTATGCGTATTACTAAATATGTGTACTCTATTTCCTTCACTAGGATTTTTTTCACGAGATTTTTCCTAGTAAGGTTTTAACGAGGCACATTATCTTTTAATGAACATCCAAGGAGGAGTGTAATAAATATATTATATTATGAATGTTCATTTAGTACTCCGTTGTAAATAAGCTTCCTGAAGAAGTTTATCTATATGAGACTTCGCCGTAAATATGTTTATCTATTTAGTACTCTATTGGAAATAAGCCTCCTGAAGAAGCTTATCCTTTCGATACTCTGTTATGGATAAATTCTGCACCGGGAAAACAGACTAGAGAATCTTCTCCTTCGGAGTCAAAGGACGTCTTTGATTGGATGGATACAGATATATAGAAAGTGCATCACTCACGGTAGAAGATTATCTATATTTGGTACAATGAGCTTATCCTTTCGGTACTCCGTTATGGATAAATATCACCCCCGGTAGAAGATTATCTATATCTGGTACAATGAGCTTATCCTTTCGGTACTCCGTTATGGATAAATATCACCCCAGGTAGAAGATTATCTATATCTGGTACAATGAGCTTATCCTTTCGGTACTCCGTTATGGATAAACATCACCTCCGGTAGAAGATTATCTATATCCGGTGCAATGAGTTTATCCTTTCGATACTCCGTTATGGATAAATATCACCCCCGGTAGAAAATTATCTATATCTGGTACAGTAGCAACTTATAAGCAGCTTACATAGATGAGATTTCAGTTCATTATGTACGGAAGTTTGAAGTTTGAATAATATATCAATTTCTCTCTATACTTGTCTTTACTTTACGATCTTTATTTTATAACATATTTCATATTCAAACAAGTGTTTTAATATTTTAATTATACTAAAGTATCTGTGCCAAAGTCAGTTTTTGTATTTGCAAATTGATATTTTTATAGCTAAACGGCGTATTTTAAGCTAATCTCTATTTGCAAATACTAAAGTATAAACCAGTCTACATTTACGTACAATACACGTATCCATGATAATTAGCGAGAAATTTATATTTAAAGTGATAAAATAATTTTAAGTCTTTATCTTATAAAAATTAATTTAAAGATTTAGAAAAACAAGAAAGTGCATATGTGTCTCGGTTCTAATGTGAACTTGACTATTGGAATAAGAACTTGAAAACTTTGTAAAGAGATTTGCTGCTTTTATTTTTTTACAATAAAAGAAAATGTTACAATTTTCACTAATTAAAAGGTTATTGCACTCGTGACGCCGCTATTCAAGGAAATAATAATGTTCTTTAATTAGTTTAAAAGGCCAGACAAAAAATTTAGAAAAGATGAAGTTTTAAAACTTAGTAGTATTTGTTATTACTACCGTATGGGACCCCCGAAATGGGTTCTAATTCTAAGAAGGAGGGGCACCCTAAATCAATCAAAAAACTAGTTGATTTAATTGAAGGAAACTAAGTCGATTAGCTTAGCTAGCACCTTGCAAAATCAATAACCCAACGTGAGTTAGAGTTGAACCCACAAAGCGTAATGCTTGATGAAATCACTAAATGAAAATAGTCTCCTAAACTAATATCAACGATGTTGAGTTTAGATTTTGATACGATTATGACTAAGTAAATATAAAAAAATATAAGTTTTAAATCATAATTATGGATAATTACGTGCTTAATAATGTTATTAAAAAGTATCATCGAGGTGTAGACGAACTCATTTGAAAGTAATTAAAGTAATGGTATAAATTTGAGGTGTATTGAAAGGATAAACTAGTCAAGATACCTCAATACTTAAAGCTGAAAAAAATATCAACTCCGAGGGCTATCACATGATGCTCTCAGGCTGTGCAAGTGAGATCAATAGCTTAGGCAAAACAGGGAGGGCGCAATGCTCATTCGCCATGAGAAATAATATTTAAATCACCATGGGCACTCGTCATGAGAACGTTGCCCCAAATTAGGTTGGCCAAGGGGCTAAGGGCAGTGCAGTGCGCCCCCAGCGTGCTCATCGTGGGGAGCTTGGTCTAGGCGAGACAAATGACCTTGTGCCCCTACGAATTCATATTCGTAAGGGCAACTGAGCGTGAATACTCCATGCTTATGTTATAAATATGTTTCTTAAGTGTTAAATTATTGCATATCAATGGATACAAATGTTAATTTTTTTCAAAAAGAATCAAGATAATGTTATTAAAAACTAGTATTTGTTCGAGTTCTTAACTTAAATATTTCTAATGTAACTATGAGCCTATTTGATCCTCTAGCTCTATAAATATCGAGCACTTCTAGATGTGGTAACAGAATCCTAAACGCACCTCTAGAGTCTAACGGAGTAATCACATTCTTACGTGAACGCTCGACTATTTGTCTTTCTTTAACTATTATTTTTAACCCTGTTGCTTTTTAATTTCCTACAACGGTGCTACCCTTATAATTACCAACTCCCACTTTGTTCCCTGTACCTTGCACCCATGACCAAACACTAAAGCCTTCACAATGCGCATACAAGTTTTCACTAACATAATGTAATTGATATTTACATTTTTTTTAACATCCATTAAAGTAAAGTTGAGAAAATTCTACCCATTTGAAATGCTTGTTCAGGAATTCACTCTCGTCACCTTCTTCCGATTCTGATATTCAAATGTTGAACGAAAAATATTTTGTGGAGATAATAAAATATGGAGAAGCTACATTAATATGTTGGACTTTGTATATATAAATTAACAAAACATAAATATTAGATATAAAAAATTATATTTTGTGAGAATCGGTTGCGGAGAAGATCATGTATCTACAATTAGGCCCCTAGACAAGTCGCTCGGAAAATGGCACGACTGTGGCATGTTACCCTGCCATAGGCCAATGCGAGTGCTGAATCAACATGCACAAGTTAGCGCTTGATAATACGAGCGTTGTCATGGGCCACAAGAGTGTTGCGAAGATGAGGTGTGCGATTCGACACCAAGTGACAAAGAAAAAATGGATAAGTAATGGCAAAGGTCTCGAGGGTGGCAAGGCACCTTGGCAACAAATGAGATGGGTGTGACAATGGCGCAATAGCATGGCATTGGCGACCAAGCATTCGGCAAATAAGTTGGAACGATAAAGGGCTTAAGACACTGTGAACAACTAATTTTTTTACCATACTTGAATTTTTAACCACTTTTTAGTATGTAAATATTTTTTAGTTTAATCTCGATATTTTAGTGACATTGATTCAAACAACAGCATGAATATATAGTGACATTGATTCAAACAACAGCTTAGGATTCTCCTGTTATTCGGAGAAACTTAGCACCATCTTATATGGCACCAACAATGAGTTCAAGAAAGGCTGGAATTGAAGTTCCTTCAAAGTATTTGCAAGATTCATCATCAAAATGGTCGCGAAGATGGAGTGCAGATTCCAGTGTTCAGAAGCCAGTTTCATCAGACAATTCTCCAAAATTAGGACTCAAATTCAAGAATCCAATTCAAAGGATTGGTTCACTTAACAGTAAAACTTCTAAGTGGACTCTGTCTCCTGGAAGGCCAAACTCTCCTCCTATGTTGATAGAAAACAAAGGGACATTTATGTTAAATATGAAACCTCCGACGAGTCCTTCTAGGGGGAAAAAAGTCGGGAATTTTCTTAGCATGGGGCTTGAATTGTTCAAAGGTAAGAAATTTTCTTCTGTTGCAGCATCTCCTCTTCGGCCAGGCATGACCGAGAGCGTTCATCAGCTAAGGATGCTTCATAATAGATTGCTGCAGTGGAGATATGTAAATGCTAAAGCTGATATTGTCAATCAAAATATAAGTAAACAGGCTGAGGTTTGTGTAGTCTTTTTTTAGTTTAAAATGTTGTGATGAGTACTAGGCCTTAGTTATAAAATCAGCTGATGGAGTTATTTGGTTTTCTCAGGCAAACTTAGTACATGCTTGGGATGGTCTAATAAAATTGAGACAATCTGTGGTACAAAAGAAGCTGCAGCTACAGAGGCAAAAACTGGACATGAAATTGAGTTTTATTCTTCATGCTTAAGTAAGAACTTATTACCCTTAATTAATTTGGTAAAATGACATGATTTACCAAAAAACAAAACCATTACAATTGTGTTTAGGTAATATTTTTTGGCCATATATGAATGATTGTACAGATTAAGTTACTAGAAGCATGAGATTCTATGGAAAGGCAACACTCTTCATCAGTGTCAAAATCCATAGACGTTGTAAGAAAAACGCTGCCAGCAGAAGCCCATGAAATCACTTTCTTCTTCACCTTAGCTAGCCATAGCTCACCACCCATTTCCTCCATTGAAGCCTCCACAAACCTCCTCCAAAACAGCACCATTGGAGCACCAAAAATGCAGTTAATACAACCCCTTTTTTCTCAAATTTGACTAATCCAACATTAAAGGTTGCTATCAACATGAAAGAAAATTGTCTGCGCTAAGGTCCATTTCTATGTCCTTTTCTTTTAGATTCTAATTAGTTAATGAATAATTTGTTCCATGTGTCGTTTGATCCATAAATGTTCTCATGTTTCTGTTAGTATTCATTGAGTTATTGTAGTATTTGGAGTTGTTTCGAATATTCTTCATGAATCTGCTACAAAGATAATTATGGATAAGAAAGTCACGTTGATCCATGCTTAAAATATTTGTATTTGTTTAAATGCCTAGGTTGTTGGTTTAACATGTCATTTAGATGAATAGTATAAGTGGGCCGTTGAATTCTATAATGACTTTGAAATTTTGGGCCAATTAAGTTTAATCTACCAAGCCCATTAAGCTTACCTTTCCAAAATTAATCTACCTCATGCTTCTCTACAATAATTTCATAACCTATGACCTTCACAATAATCTCAAACTTATGAATGGAATAATCATAAACACGCTAGTTGTTTTTAGGCGTGATTAATAATATAATTGTCACAGTTGTGGGTTCGGTTCCCGTGGCACAACTGTGATACTTAACTCTAAAATTCAAGTGCGTATTTATGTGACTTGAAATCTCAACTTCAAATAATAAATAACATATTGTAAATTACCGGTGCGTTTCACGCAGCGTGATTTGCAATATGTACAAAACAACAAGTGCGCGGCATCGCGATTTATTTTAAATAAATTTCATAATTACTTAAGATGTATAATTAAGCGGTAAAAGTTTAAAGTATGCACACAGTCTTAAAACATGTAATATTTAAGATAATTTAAGCCAAGTGTAATTGGTAAAGCGACCGCGTTAAAATCACGAAACTCGGGAGTGTCTCACACCTTCTCTCGGATTAACAAAATTTTTTACCCGGTCTTCTATGTTTCGCGGACCATAAACATAGTCAAATTTTTTGAATTGGGATTTAAAATACATCGGTGTCTTGAAACACCAAAATTAAATAATTTCAAGTGGCGGCTCTTTAAAACTATAGACCAATCCCTTTTCAAATAATGTCACTTAAATTATAAAAAACTCCTTCCGTTCCACAATCCCCCCCAAAAAAGAAGTGTGACAGACATGATACATTGATGCTGAGGCAAGGCCAAAATACTAATGGCATGGACAAGGCATATGCATCTGGGATATGTATAAAATAGGCGTTGCCATGAACGAGTGGCATGAAAAAGTTATGTGCATATGCATTAGACAAAGGCCTAGAGCGACAATAATGATTGAGTGGCAAGGCTTTGGCACCAAATTTAGGCCCATGGCGCACACATGGGCAACAAGCTTCAACATGCTAAGCACATTGACAATTATCAGACACATGCAACACACATAACAAGTAGTTAGGCAGCTGGTTTGTTCAGATTTGTTTTGTGTCCAATGTTTTAGGCTGAATATTTGAATTATTTTGAGTTCTCAAGAAGTTGTGGGTTGTTAACTAAAAATACTATAATTTGGCTAATTGTTGGGAAAATCGAGTGTTAGATCTCAGTATTAATGTAAAAATAACATTATTTCTCTTACAGGTAGCTAAAAGGGAGTAGGATTTAAAACAAGGAGTAAGAGAAAAAGAAGATAAATTCACATAAGAAAAGGAAGATCAAGCCGATGATTTGAGGCATGTAGAAGGAAAGAGGTTCAACTCTGATTGTGTGAAGCAAGCTGAGGAAAGTAGACCACAAAGTATAAGGAAGAAAAATAAAATCGGCAAAGTAACACAAAGTAAAGAAGATCCTGCAACGGTGATTTAGGAAAACAACCTTCATCAACTCAATGAAAGAAGAAAGATACACAAGGAAGGCCCGTATCATCTTAAGGAAAAGAAGATCAAGTCAAGCCAAAAAAGTTGCACACCTAAGGATGTCTCAATCAAACCAATATATAAAAGGGAAGCAAACAGAATCTGAAGCAGTACATCAAGGAGAAGATTCAATTATAAAAAAAAGCTCCATACTTATTCTTGGAAAGAATCATTAATCAAGATTCATTCCAAGGATTAATTCCTTTGGATTTCTAATCTCTCAAGATATGTGCCAATCAAAGATCTCAAACAGCTCATTGTGCAGACTATATATATTCAAAGATCAAGAAGAAAAAGATATACTTTCATCTTACTAACTTCAAGCTCTTTATTCTACTCTTAGCAAACATCATAATTCAGTCTTATTTACTATGTAATAGAAGGAGAGAAGAGAGAGAGAAAATCACTGTGAGGCATTATATAAAAAAGAATTGAGATTTAAAATGGCATAAGAAATCAGTTGATGTGTGCGTAGGAAACTCATCAACAAGGTATACTCAAAATAATCGAAGCTTAAAAAGAGAGCCCTCTCGCAATCCAAGGGGAATGGATCTGATTGTAAGGACCCGTGAAAATTTAAACCAAAAACTCGGGGTTTCGTGGTGCCAAGATAGATTCCTGCATTATTATAGTAGAAATTCTTCTTGGACTTTTTGGATTGAACTTCGTGGTTCAGACTTTTTGGATTGAACGGTACCCTACGGACTTAGAGGAAAATATTTCACAGAAGAACACATTTTTGTGGCCTATTATGCGGCCACATAACCACTCTGCAGACCGCATAATGGCCGTAGAGTGAAGCAGAAAATTGGCCAATTTTGAGGCCAGTTATGCGGCCCAATTATGCGATCGCATAATCGCTTTGCGAGCCGCATACTGATCGCATATCTGCCTTGAACTTTTGCGAAGGGGAGTTCTGCTGTGCATTATGCGACCGCAGAACATAAATGCGGACCGCATACTAGTCGCATACACAGTCAGAAAATTTAAGCCACTCAGGGCTATTTCTGCGGTCACTTTGCGGACCGCATAACTATTATGCGATCGCATATGCGACCACAGACCTGTGTCGGGGCACCCATTTTCTTCCATTAAAACACCCCTTTAGACCAGTTTGAGCCCATTTTCTGATATTTTCTAGAGTGAGAGACAGAGAGTTCTAGAGAGAGAGGGCCTAATTTTCATCAAATTGATCTTCAATCATCACTTAAAGCTTTGGAAATATTCAAGTAGGGCACCAAATTCTTCATCCTAAAAGGTAAGACTTCATCACCCCAGCTCTTAATTCCAAACATAGCTATAATGGGGTACTAGTGTGGTACTTCATGGGGATGGGGGTGATTACATTGCATGCATGTAAGATAAAAGGGTGTACGGAGAATGTAAGCTAAGAATGGAGATGAATGGGTTATAAAAGATGAAACCTCCCATGAAAAGAACCTTGAAACCTTAACACACACTTAGTATTTGATAAAATATTCAAGTGGGCTAAAACTATGCATTTCTTCCTAATTTTGGTTCAACTTGTTATATTGCTAAATATAGATTGGGGTTGCTAAGAGTTCCAGATAATTGTAGAGTCAAAGAAGCTCGATTGAGGCATGTATGGCTAACTCTCTTCTTCTTAGAATAGAACTCCTTGTGTCCGAATAATTGGTGTAAGTTCCGACTTGATCATACTAGAATTATTTGCCTTAGTGTGTTGGGTTGAAAGATTCATGCTCCCTAATTGTTCTAGATGTTTACCATATCATCATGCTATTTGAGAACGTAATTATGATTTTCCAAGCTCCTTGCCTTATGTGTGCAATGCCTTATGTGATAGTACTTATAGACATAAATGATGATGTTTTTTGAACGAATAAAAAGGGAAAGACTTGAATTGTAAAATGTGCCTAAGTGCCAAGAACTACTTAATAAATGAGGCTGTTTGTGCCATGTAATGAAAGATGGAAAAGAAATGTGAATTGAGTGAACAATTGAAAGAGGTTATGTCTCAAGTGAGATGGCTTAGCCGATCGAGCCGAGATCGGATGCCATGCTGTACACATGGTGGCATTTGTGTTGGAATTATTGATTTATATTGTGGATATGGATATGTCTCACTTGAGATGTCTTAGCCGGTCGGGCCGAGACCGGACTCCATGTAAAAATACGGTGGCATTGTGAGTTGTGGCACTTGGCACTAAAGATTATTAACCTAAAAAGACGAAAAGATTAGCTCGAAAAGTATGTGATCCTTAGTGTTTCTTTGTATTTTGTGAAGCATTGTTTTGATTATTATGACTGTCTTCTCTTTGTTTCGCTGTTCATTCTACTAAGATTGGTGTTTGCCCTTACATACTAGTACTATTCGACAATACTAACGTTTATTTTTGTTGGGGGGCGCTACATCTTTGAATGGATGTAGGTGATTCCATCGCAGATAACGCCAATCGCAGATAGTGGTGCTCTCTTCCTCTCCTTACAGCAGTCTTGGTGAGCCCTATTTCTTCCAGGGGTCATATAGTTCTTCTTTTGTATAAGTTTTCACATTTTGAGGTATAGCCGGGGCCTTATTTCCGGCATTGTCATGTTGGTCTTCTGTACCTTTAGAGGCTCCGTAGACGTTTACGTGGGTCATGTATGGATGTCAGGGTGGTCATTGGATCAAGTTGTATTTTGAAACTCTTTTCCACTAAATTGTAAACCGTATGTGCTTTTTGGAAACTTAACTATGACATAATGTTTATAAGGAAAAATGAACTAGCAACGTTTATATATTTATATAACTGATCTCTCTCCTATTTAACAAATGGTGATGCGTTCCCTTTTTGGATTATGAATGAGTCGGGTAGGAAAGGTTTAATAGGCTTGCTCGACTGGGTTCACTCGGTTGAGCGCCGGTCGCGCTCCCCGAGGTTGGGGCGTGACAACCTTGGTATCAGAGCATAAGGTTTTAAAGTGTCCTAGGATGTCTCGGAGTCGTGTCTAGTAGAGCCCTTCTTATCGGTGTGTTGTCGACCACATCTATAATTAGGGGCTACTTGGACATTTAGGAATAATACCCTTCATTATTGTTCTATATCATGCGATAGAGTGGAATGTGAGGTTGTTTTCCTCTAACTCATGCATTGTTCTAACTTTCAGTAAATGGCACCTAAGAAGAGAGCGAGAATTGGCCAAGAAGACAATGCCACCCCAGGAGTGGCTGTTGATCCCCTACTTGATAATGCGGGTGAGGATAATCCCCCTACTATCACACTACCTGATTCGTCTACTCCAGAACAGACTACCCCAATTCCTACACCCACAGAGGGTGCCATAATCCCTCCCGCCGATATACATGTTCCACCTCCAGCCCCAGCTCCCGGTATTTCTGATGGGGATCTTAGGGGAGCTATTCAGATGCTGAATCAGTTAGTAGCTTCCCAGGCTCAGAGGTCAAATGTTGCACCCACCTCATTTAGCTTGCAAGGAGATTCTTCCGGTTCCAGGGTAAACAGGTTCCTTCAGTTAGACCCTCTAGTGTTCACAGGTACTGATTCCGGGGCAGACCCTCAGGATTTCATTGATGAGATGCATAAGATTCTCCGAGTTATGCGTGCTGCGGAGACAGAGGGAGTAGAGTTGGCCTCCTATCATCTGAAAGGGGTGGCATATTCCTAGTTTGAGATGTGGGAGGATTCCCGTGAGGAGGGGAGCCCTCCGGCGAGATGGAGTGAGTTCGCGGATGCCTTCATAGACCATTTCTTGCCTGCCGAGACTAAGGCAGCCCGTGCTGTGGAGTTTGAGACCCTTAAACAGGGTAGTAAGAGTGTGTGGGAGTATCACATGGAGTTCGTGCGCCTGTCAAAGTATGCTTTTCATATGATGACTACTATGGAGGCTAGGGTGCGTCGATTTGTGCAGGGCCTTAGCCCTTTGGTTATTAATGAGGCTGCCACAGCTGCTCTAAATTCTGACATGAACTATGGAAAGATGGTGGCATTTGCCCAAACTACGGAGGCTCGAAAGTTAAAGCTCAGGTTGGAACGAGAAAGTAGTAGTAGGGCCCGATCAGCGGGCAACCTTGGGGATTCATTCAGAGGTGGGAGATCAGCTTTTCAGGGAGGATCATCAGGGCCGTCTCAGTATTATGCTTAGTATTTAGCTAGTGCCCCGCCATCAGGGCACGGTCAGCAGTAGGGGATTCGCTTTAGGCTCGGTCAGGGCAACAGGGGTCCCATCATCAGGGCCGATAAGGAGGGAGATTCCAGCAGCAGCAAAGGGCCCCATGCCCTAAGTGTGGGAGGATACATTCGAGAGTCTGCTACCTGGACATGCTAGTATGTTACGAATGAGGAATGAGAGGCCATATTTAGAGAGAGTGTCGTGCATCCCGTCAGGGTGTAAGCAGGGGCACAACTCAGTCATCCAGTCCTACAGCTGCTACATCTTCAGCACCCCCTCTAGCTTGAGGCTCTCCAGCACCCGTAGGGTGTGGTACAGCTAGGGGTGGTGCATAGAGTTCGGGAGGACCCAGCCGGTTCTATGCTATGAGTGATCGACAGAGTGTAGAGGCTTCCCCAGATGTAGTTACAAGTATATTGACTGTTCAATCTCATGATGTGTATGCCCTTATTGATCCCGAATCTTCTTTGTCCTATGTTACTCCTTATGTTGCTACGAGCTTCGGGATAGAACCGGAACAGCTTCATGAGCCGTTCTCTATTTCTACTCCGGTTGGCGAGTCTATTACGGCCATGCGGGTTTATAGAGATTGTGTTGTCATGGTGCATGGTCGGGATACCATGGCTGATCTCATTGAACTGGGGATGATTGATTTTGATGTAATAATGGGAATGGACTGGCTTTATTCATGTTTTGCCAAACTCGACTGCCGAACCAGAATTATGAGGCTTGAGTTTCCTAATGAGCCAGCTGTTGAGTGGGAGGGGAATAATGTTATGCCAAAATGTAGGTTTATTTCTTACCTTAAGGCCACGAAGATTATCACGAAGTGGTGTATCTATCATTTGGTCAGAGTTACGGACACCACTGCTGAGGTGCCTACCCTTGAATCTGTACAAATTGTGAATGAATTCCCCGATGTCTTTCCGGATGAGCACCCTGGAATTCCTCCAGATAGGGAGATTGATGTGATGCCAGGCACACAGCCTATATCCATTCCACCTTATAGAATGGCGCCGACAGAATTAAAAGAGCTAAAGGAGCAACTAAGGGATTTGCTAGAGAAAGGTTTCATCCGACCGAGTGTGTCGCCTTAGGGCGCACCGGTTCTCTTTGTCAGAAAGAAAGATGGATCGATGCGGATGTGTATTGATTACCGGCAACTCAACAAAGTCACAATAAAAAACAAATACCCATTGCCTAGAATAGATGATTTGTTTGATCAATTACAAGGTGCTAAGTTCTTCTCCAAAATTGATTTGCGGTCCGGGTACCATCAATTGAAGGTAAGGGAGCAGGATATTCCGAAAACAGCTTTCAGAACCCGGTATGGGCACTTTGAATTTTTGGTGATGTCTTTCGGGCTAACAAATGCCCCGGCAGCTTTCATGGATCTTATGAATCGAGTCTTCAAGTCGTTTCTTGACTCCTTTGTGATAGTATTCATTGACGACATCCTTGTATATTCATGAAGTCGAGAGGATCACACCGACCACTTCAGGGCAGTTCTGCAGACTCTTCATCAACACCAATTGTATGTAAAGTTCTCGAAATAGGAATTTTGGCTTGAATATGTTACATTCCTGGGTCATGTCATTTCCGAAGAAGGAATTAAGGTTGATCCTCAAAAGATTATAGCGGTGAAGGATTGGCCTAGACCTACTACTCCAACAGAGATTCGCAGTTTCTTGGGTTTGGCCGGGTATTATAGGAGGTTCGTGGAAGGGTTCTACACTCTTGCCTCTCCATTGACTATATTGACGCAGAAGGAGGTTAAGTTCCAGTGGTCCGATACTTGTGAAAGGAGTTTCCAGGAATTGAAATCAAGATTGACTTCGGCGCCGGTATTGACCTTGCCAGAGGGTACCGGGGGGTTTGTGGTGTATTGCTATGCTTCAAGGATCAGTCTTGCGTGTGTATTAATGCAACATGGTAAGGTTATAGCATATGCTTCAAGGCAACTTAAGAATCATGAAAAGAACTATCCAACTCATGACTTAGAGCTTGCGGCGGTGGTTTTTGCATTAAAACTTTTGCGTCATTATTTGTATGGAGTCCATGTAGATGTATTCAGGGACCACAAGAGTCTTCAATACATTTTCAAGCAGAAGGAATTGAACTTAAGGCAGAGAAGGTGGCTTGAGTTACTCAAAGATTATGACATCGTCATTTTGTATCATCCGGGGAAAGCTAATGTGGTGGCGGATACTCTTAGTCGGAAATCTATGGGTAGTTTGGCTCACTTGGAGGCATGTCAAAGGCCCTTGGCCCGGGAGGTTCACCGGTTGGCCAGTTTGGGAGTTCGTCTTGCGGACTCTAATGAAGGTGGAGTGATTATGCGAAATAGGGCGGAATCATCGCTTGTGGCGGAAGTCAAGGAGAAACAATACAATGATCCAGTGTTAGTGCAGTTGAAGGAAGGGATTCATAAACATAAGACTACGGCATTTTCTCTTGGCATGGATGACGGTACATTACGGTACCAAGGACGACTATGTGTTCCAAACGTAGATGGTCTTCGGGAAAGAATCATGGCAGAAGCTCATACTTCTAGATATTCCGTGCACCCGGGTTCTATGAAAATGTATCATGACCTCAAGAAAGTTTACTGGTGGAATGGCATGAAGAGGGGTGTGGCGGACTTTGTGGCAAAATGTTCAAACTGTCAACAGGTGAAGGCCGAGCATCAAAAGTCCGGTGGGTTAGCACAGAGTATAGAAATTCCAATGTGGAAATGGAAAATGACCAATATGGATTTTGTGGTAGGGTTACCGCGCACTCCACGTAAGTTTGACTCAATTTGGGTGATCATGGATCGACTCACGAAATCAGCTCACTTCTTGCCAGTTAAATCCACCGACACTGCAGAACAATAGCTCAATTGTATATCAAGGAGATAGTCAGGCTTCACGGCACTCCAGTTTCCATCATTTTTGATCGAGGGGCCCAGTTCACAGCTAATTTCGGGAAGAAAGTTCAGCAAGGTTTGGGTACGCAGGTAAATCTTAGCATGACTTTCCATCCACAGACTGACGGGAAAGCAGAGCAGACTATTCAGATGCTTGAGGACATGTTGCGTGCTTGACTTGAAGGGTAGCTGGGATGATCATTTGCTGCTCATAGAATTTGCTTATAACAATAACTTCCATGCCAATATTCAGATGACGCCGTTTGAGGCCTTGTATGGTAGAAGATGTAGATCGCCGATTGGGTGGTTCGAGGTTGGAGAAGCTGAACTAATAGGACCAGACCTTGTGCATCAGGCTATGGAAAAGGTTAAGATCATAAAAGAGCGATTGAAAACTGCTCAGAGTCATCAAAAATCCTATTCGAATGTTCGTCGCAGAGACTTATAGTTCAAGGAAGATGATTGGGTGTTCTTGAAGGTATCTCCCATGAAGGGGATCATGCGGTTTGGAAAGAAAAGGAAATTAAGTCTGAGGTATGTCGGGCCGTATAGAATCATTCAAAGGATATGTCAGGTGGTGTACAAGCTTGAGCTACCACCTGAGATGTCATTAGTGTACCCGGTATTCCATGTGTCCATGTTGAAGAAGGTAGTTGGAGATCCGTCCGCTATTGTGCCGGTTGAGACCATCGAGGTTAGTGAAGAATTGTCATATGAAGAGATTCCGGTTGCTATCCTTGATAGACAGGTCCGAAAGTTGAGGAACAAAGAAATTGCATCCGTAAAGGTATTATGGCGAAACCAGCAAGTCGAAGAAGCTACTTGGGAAGCCGAGAATGAAATGAAAAAGACGTACCCTCATTTATTTGAATAGCCATGTAATAGCTCTATAAAGTTGTCCCCCCTAAATTTTGTATCACTTGTTCGGCTAATATAAAGACAATCCTTTCTAGTTACATGTCCCCCATGAGGTTCGGTTGGTGTTATTTTGCATTCTGTTATGTCATTTAATCCTATATATGTTGCTAAGGTGTGTTTCGGGGGCTCTCTGGCAGGTGGATAGGCCTAAATACAAAGGAAACTCTGGCAAAACTTTTCAGAAAATTAGGAAGTTAGGCAAATTTGGGGCTGATGGTATGTGGTATAACTGAAACTGCGTTAAGTGAACCTTGATCATCATTCGAGGACGAATGATCTTAAGTGGGGGAGGATGTAAGGACCCGTAAAAATTTAAACCAAAAACTCGGGGTTTCGTAGTGCCAAGATAGAGTCCTGCGTTATTATAGTAGAAATTCTTCTTGGACTTTTTGGATTGAACGGTACCCTACGGACTTAGAGGAAACTATTTCACAGAAGAACGCATTTCTGCGGCCCATTATGCGGCCGCATAACCACTCTGCGAACCACATAATGGCCGCAGAGTGAAGCAAAAAATTGGCCAATTTTGAGGCCAGTTATGCGGCCCAATTATGCGATCGCATAATCGCTTTGCAGGCCGCATACTGATCGCATATCTTCCTTGAACTTTTGCGAAGGGGAGTTCTGCGGTGCATTATGCAACCGCAGAACAGGTATGCGGACCGCATACTGGTCGCATACACAGTCAAAAAAGTTAAGCCCCTGAGGGCTATTTCTGCGGTCACTTTGCGGACCGCATAACCATTATGCGATCGCATATACGACCGCAGACCGGTGTCGGGACACCCATTTTCTTAATTTAAAACCCGACCCCCATTCCATTAAAACACCCCTTTAGACCAGTTTGAGCCCATTTTCTGATATTTTCTAGAGTGAGAGACAGAGAGTTCTAGAGAGAGAGGGCCTAATTTTCATCAAATTGATCTTCAATCATCACTTAAAGCTTTGGAAATATTCAAGTAGGGCACCAAATTCTTCATCCTAAAAGTTAAGACTTTATTACCCCAGCTCTTAATTCCAAACATAGCTATAATGGGGTACTAGTGTGATACTTCATGGGGATGGGGGTGATTACATTGCATGCATGTAAGATAAAAGGGTGTAGGGAGAATGTAAGCTAAGAATGGAGATGAATGGGTTATGAAAGATGAAACCTCCCATGAAAAGAACCTTGAAACCTTAATACACACTTAGTATTTGATAAAATTTTCAAGTGGGCTAAAACCATGAATGTCTTCCTAATTTTGGTTCAACTTGTTATATTGCTAAAAATAGATTGGGGTTGCTAAGAGTTCCGGATAATTGTAGAGTCAAAGAAGCTTGATTGAGGTATGTATGGCTAACTCTCTTCTTCTTAGAATCGAACTCCTGGTGTCCGAATAATTGGTGTAAGTTTCAACTTGATCATACTAGAATTGTTTGCCTTAGTGTGTTGGGTTGAAAGATTCATGCTCCCTAATTGTTCTAGATGTTTACCATGTCATCTTGCTATTTGAGTACGTAATTATGATTTTCCAAGCTCCTTCCCTTATGTGTGCAATGCCTTATGTGATGGTACTTATCGACATGAATGATGATGTTATTTGAACGAATAAAAAAGGAAAGACTTAAATTGTAAAATGTGCCCAAGTGCCAAGAACTACTTAATAAATGAGGCTGTTTGTGCCATGTAATGAAAGATGGGAAAGAAATGTGAATTGAGTGAACGATTGAAAGAGGTTATGTCTCAAGTGAGATGGCTTAGCCGATCGGGCCGAGATCGAATGCCATGCTGTACACATGGTGACATTTGTGTTGGAATTATTGATTTACATTGTAGATATGGATATGTCTCACTTGAGATGGCTTAGCCGGTCGGGCTGAGACCGGACTTCATGTAAAAACACGGTGGCATTGTGAGTTGTGGCACTTGGAACTAAAGATTATTAACCTAAAAAGACGGAAAGATTAGCTCGGACAATATGTGATCCTTACTTAGTGTTTCTTTGTATTTTGTGAAGCATTGTTTTTGATTTTTATGACTGTCTTCTCTTTGTTTCACTATTCATTCTACTAAGATTGGTGTTTTCCCTTACATACTAGTACTATTCGACAATACTAACGTCCCTTTTTGTCGGGGGGTGCTACATCTTTGAATGGATGTAGGTGGTTCCATCGCAGATAGCGCCGATCACAGATAGTGGTGCTCTCTTCCTCTCCTTATAGCAATCTTGGTGAGCCTCATTACTTCCAGGGGTCATGTAGTTCTTCTTTTGTATAAGTTTTCACATTTTGAGGTATAGCCGGGGCCTTGTTACCGGCATTGTCATGTTGGTCTTCTGTACCTTTAGAGGCTCCGTAGACGTTTATGTGGGTCATGTATGGATGTTGGGGTGGTCATTGGATCAAGTTGTATTTTGAAACTCTTTTCCACTAAATTGTAAACCGTATGTGCTTTTTGGAAACTTAACTATGATATAATTTTTATAAGGAAAAATCAACTAGCAACGTTTATATATTTATATAACTGATCTCTCCCCTGTTTAACAAATGGTGATGCATTCCCTTTTTGGATTATGAATGAGTTGGGTAGGAAAGGTTTAATAGACTTGCTCTATCGGGTTCACTCGGTTGGGCGTCGGTTGCGCTCCCCGAGGTTGGGGCCCTAGACCATGTCAAATCACGTAATTGTTGGAGCCCTATTCCAAGAAGAAACTTCTCTTTCCAGACCTCCCAACTTTAATGGATAATATTTCTATCACTAGAAGATTCACATGGAGATCTATGCTAAATCCTTTGATGTCAAGGTCTGGCGTGTAATCAAGAAAGAAGACTATCCAATTCCAATAACAAAATCTGAAAAGAAATCAAAAGGACATGTATCTATCGGACCCCCTAGATATAGATGATTATACTGATGAATAAATAACCATGATGTAGATAAATGCAAAAGCAAGAAACCTTCTGTACAATATTATAAGTGAGAAAAATATGTAAAGATTTCAAGCTGTGACATTGTCAAAACAATATGGGATAAGTTGGAGGTAAACTACGAAGGAACCAACAAAGTGAAAGAAACAAAACCCTTTATAGTTCATTCTACCTTTCTTGGTGTTTCTATATCTTTTCATCAATCCACTCATAGTTTTAGACACTATAACAATTCTTCTTCTGGGGCTTCTGCTTCATCATCTCATTCATTTTCAGGATCTTCAATGGATGTTTTGAAGGCTATAGTTTTTTGCTTCTCTTCTTGTCTGCATTTCTTGAAATGGGTTTCCTCAAAAGCAATAAGGTCTCCACGCAGTTCATCATAAGATAGCTTATCCTGATCCTGAGATTCAAGTGCCACAACCTGGGTTTGCCAGATGGTGGGAAAACTTCTTAGAATATTATAGACTTGTTATCCACTTGAATAAGGCTTTCCAAATGCTTTTAAATCTCCAATAATTTTGCCAAACCGAGCAAATAGTTTCTCAATGAATTCACCTTTTTTCATTGAGAAAATATTTGCTCGGTTTGGCAAAATTATTAGAGATTTAAAAGCATTTGGCAAGCCTTATTCAAGTGGATAACAAGTCCAGAATATTCTAAGAAGTTTTCCCACCACCTGGCAAACCCAGGTTGTGGCACTTGAATCTCAGGATTAGGATAAGCTATCTTATTATGAACTGCGTGAAGACCTTATTGCTTTTGAGGAAACCCATTTCAAGAAATGCAGACAAGAAGAGAAGTGAAAAACTATAGACTTCAAAACTTCCATTGAAGATTCTTAAAATGAATGAGATGATGAAGCAGAAGCCCCAGAAAAAGAATTGATATGGTGTTTAAAACTATGAGTGGATTGATGAAAAGATATAGAAACACCAAGAAAGGTAGAATGAACTATAAAGGGTCAGGGAGTTCACGACCTAGAGAGTCCAGGGAGCGAGAGCCATCGCCATTCTCAGGGGATATTTTCGACGAGGTTAGGGGATGGACCAAGAGGGCTAGGACAGTTGGTGATTTTTGAGGACCGCTAGGTGGTGGTAGGATACAATAGACTAGTTTTGCGCATTGACTTGCGCATGATCAGAGTTCTCAGGTAAGACTGAGGCTAGGTTCGTAGGCATTAGTATGTTAGGATCATGCTAGTACATGTAGAGTGGAGCCGCCCCGACCACTGTGTCGTCAGTGTGGTCGGGCGCATGCCTGACCATGTCGTGTAGGTATAGAGGGTTGTTGTTTTTGCTGTGGTAGTAAGAGCCACATGATACGACGTGTCCAACGCTTAAGCATAAAGACCAAGATAGGAGTTGCTATAGAGCATCGGGATCCGGAGATTACTTTTTGAGTACAGATACACGACCCAATTTTCTTTTATAATGTTCATGCTGAGTAGTAGAATGCTACCTGATAGTGCGGGGAAGCTCATATGGGTAGTTTCCGACCCTTATGGATAAATCGTTGTATATACAAATATAGTAAATATAGACGATAAGTGCAACATGCAAAAGATATCATCAGGGAGGATCTATAGCTTATGGGTTTATCAGATAAGTAAAGCAATATCAGACGACTAAAGAATGAGGCCAGTTAGAGTACGGGAAGTCTAGAATCAAGGATATTTTGTTGAAATTACTTCGAAGGAGATGAGAAGTGGAATGTTTTGAAATGTTTGTACGAAACCAAATAGAGCAATATGAGTAAACAAGGAAGACTATTTAGGGACGTAAGTTAAAGTATGAAAGTACAATGAGATTCGTAGGTAAGTGAGCTCTAAGGTTATAAAGCAGTATGGGCCACATTTACATTAAAAGTGGATTAGTAATTTTAACGGGGATTATCGGAAGGTCAATTTAACCATACAGATGCGAGGTGTCAATACCAGAGGATGACTTAGGATGAACTAGAACTAAGGACCGATTAGAGATTCAAAAGACTCTTACACTAGCTAGTATTGCAGGGATAGAATGAGTGAATGAGTAGAAGGAGGAAGAGGATTAGAGGGAGAAAAATCCTGAATTATTTTTAAAGATCTCCTTGACAAGCCACGTGAACTAAAGTTAAACTCGTCGAAAGAAGGTATGCCAGCAAGAACATATGACTCGCTATGTATATGACCCCTATAAATTATCTCAGAGGAAGAAAGGTTAACCATAGGTCAATCGTAAGCTATCAGGAATATGGACCTACGGAAGGCAGAAAGACGAGTAAGACTTCAAGCCTAAAACATTGAACTATTTTCTTAAAGGGGGAGACGAGGTGGTAAAGCACTAAGTCGAGAGCACGTTTGTTTAACAATGAAAAGATGGGAGTATTGGGATAGAAAGGAGTATAAGCAACCTTAAAGTAACGCACGGGTACAAACGATATGGAAAAGAGATGATATTGGTTTATAAATTGTAGATAAGCATAGTCAAACACTTTATACATGGGAATTTTAACCCGAAGAATGTGTTAAGGTTTGAAGATATGGCTCCAAAGTAAATTGCTGAGATTGAAAGGAGAAGGAAGAACAATCATAATGAGTTAGAAAGGGACCCGAGTAAATGACTCTTGAAATTAAAGATAGACCATAGTAGTATCTAAATATTGCAACAGTGAGGGATAGTCGGGATGACAACAAGAATAAGGGAGTTAGTACAATATTTCAAGGAAAACCTAAAGAAGAGAAACCATCAAAGTGGAAACAATAAATTCGACATCAAGGATAAGACTTTGGATAGACAATAAGGTTAGGACAAATTAGAAAGAAGCAGTATGAAGGTGAACTGTTTCACAACATCAGTTTCTTCTATAAATTGGAACCGAACTAACGAAGAAATATGTCAAATGTATATGGTTACAAGAAGATGAAAATCAAATAGATGGGGTCCAGGACTATCTGTACAAGGGATTCAAAATGTGTGGAAATTAGATCACAGTTGCAAATAAGAAATATCGTAATATAAGCCTCATAAGAAGCCGTTGACAACTAGGGGTAGTGAGAAAAATAAGGAGGAACGGAGAACCATAATGGTATACATGTTTCATATAAGACAACTTAGAACTAGAATAAAAAGAGCAGAATCAATATTGTAACGGATGTGTTTAGTCGTAAGTCACATGTGGTTTGATAAATGAGCAACCTCAAAAGGAAAAAAGGGTTGACTAGAGGTCTTCACCAATTAGCAGGTTTGGAATACGCTTGGCAGACTCAAAATATAAAGGTATAATGGCCTGGAATATGGCAGAGTCATCTTTTGAAGGTAGGGAAAATTTTCGTTTGAGGGAAAGTTAAAAGAGGTATTCGGCAAGAGAAAACTATAGCTTTTGAGTCTATTGAAGGAGGGATCTTGAAATATCATGGCCGATTGCATGTTAGGACAGAGGTTCATTATTCACGCTATTCTATTCATCTCGGAGCGTCGAAGATATACCATGATGTCAAATGATTACATTGGTAGGACGACATGAAGAAAACCATTGTAGGGTTTGTGGCTAATATTCTAGTTGTGAGTTGGACAAAATAGAACATCAGGAACCCAATGGATTGAACATAATAAAGTAACCCAATGTAGAAATGAGAAGTGATTGGCATAAGATTTGTTACAAATATAGCAAGTTTGATTCAACATGGACGATTGTGGTTAATTTGACAAAAATCAGTTCACTTTTAATGGACAAATTACTAAATGTTATGTAAAATGGAAGGGTGCAGAAGGTAGATCGGGCACATAATGTTTCCGCCTCAATTACGTTTAATAGATATGCTCAATTACAAATAACTTCTGAAAGTCCTCTCAAAGAATATTGGGTACTAAGATAATTCTAGCAAGTGAAACGTACAATTCAGATGCTCAAAGACATGTTACAAGCTAGGATGCCAAATTTTACAAAAGAATGAGATAATCAATTACTGACTATTGAGTAGCGCACAACAATAAATATAATAGTATCTATACACGCGGGAGGATCATAAGGATACATTTTAAACTGTATAGAGTAGCTCCTTATAAAGCATGATGCGGAAGAAAATGCAGATTCCCCATAAGACAGTTTGAAAGACAGAATTGTTCGACCTTATTTAACGTAATAAGTTATAGAAAGGTCAGCCTTATTCAAGAGTGTTTGTGCTTAAAAGCATAAAAAATCGAACCCCAACACGCAACAACGAGACTTAAGAAAATCTCGATTTAATAATGAGGTCTTCTTGAAAATTTTGCTCACGAAGAGCATAATAACATAATAGGACAAGCTAAGCAAGACATATACAAAGCCACATCCAAACTACCTAGAGAAGGGACTAAATTGAATTTTCCCATAGATTAGGATCCGTTCACCCAGTTATCATGTTCCTATATTAAAGAAATCCATTAAATGATATACAAGTAATAGAGGGTCGATCTTATAAGAAGATTCAAGTAGCTATAAATGAATCAGGAATCTATGCTGCAGAAGCACATAATGTTCAGATTACAGAGAACCTATCTTACGAAGAGGTTGTAGTTGCTATTTTGGATCGGCTGGTCCGCAAGTTGGGGACCAAGAAAGTTACTTCCGTAAAGATATCGTAGAGGAATAATAACATTGAAGGAAAGACGTGGGAAGCCGAAGAAGAAATGAATTCTAAGTACCCTAAATTGTTTCAGATATAAGATTCTTAACGACTGTAGCTCGATCATGTGTTTTCTTAGACCATGTTATGTGATTTTGATTAACACTCGTTCTATGATTAAGTGATATTCAAAATTGAAGTGTTACAATGTTTTCAGGAGCATAATTATTTGGACACAAGGTAAGTTATAGTTTATGGCATTTTCATTGACACTGATGGCCATGTGAGGCCAAAGAGAAATTATTTATAGTTTATGGCCCTGTGTGGTTTATGATATATTTTTGGCTATTTGACAGGTACGGGATAATCCTGTTTACATAGGAGACTGATAAGTTGGTATTTTACCAACTTACCTCTTCTTGATACTTAGATTTTTGCATGATTTTATTGAGAAACTAAGGCATTTATTGAGGTTTATTGGCATATTTCAGGTATTATATGATTTGGAGAAGAAACGAAATAAAATAATTCAAAAAGTGTTAAATTGGGAAAAATGGACTGTTGCCAGTTATTGCTCTGTGTGATCGCGGAAGGTTACATGCGATCACAGAAGTCCAGGAGAAAGAAGTCATGCGATCGTGAAGAATTAAAGTTCGTTAGCACTGGTCAAACGTTCTACGCGAACGCGTCTGCCTCTAAGCGATCGCGTAGCTTTGCAGACGTTGTTCATCGCGATCGCCGTTCTCTCTATGCTATCGCATAGCACATTTTCTGGGCAGATTCTTGGCAGAAATGGAATTTCACATTTTTAATCCCCAAGCCATTTAATACACAACCTATCTTATTTGTAAAGATTCTTTGGCCAGTCCCTGCACATCTTTGACATCTCTTGACTAGAGACCGCAAGTTTTGGAGCTAGAGTTCTTGCACACACACTTGGGTCTTGAAGATTTGAAGCTTTTGGTTGAGAATTTCTTACCCATTTATGTTCATTTCTTCATTTCTTTGCTTTGTATTGAATATCTAATTGTGTAGTATTTTTTTCAACACTTAAATCTTGTTTATGAGAATATTCATATTTAAAGTGTGGATTAAATATCTTGTTGTGCTTATGCATTGAACGATTTTTATTTATTATGAAATGAGTTATTATTTCTTTAATTATTCTTGTTCTTTAATGTTTCCAAAGGGATTAGCTAACCCTAGGACTCACCCATTCACTTCGAATTAATTTTGGAAAAGATAATTTGGGGCTGGGAAAGATTAATTAACAAGAACTTGAGGCGTTAACCCTCACTTTATAGATTCTACCTAGGGATAAGATTGAACTACTTGTAGCCATATTCAGGTGTGCTTAATCTCTTAATTGTTTTAGGGATAATTCAATTAGGAAGACTTGTTAGTCTTCGGAAGAAGCTAATATATGATTATTACCCGAGGCTAATTAATATAAACTCGCTCATGTTTGTAAAATCGTAAAATACATTGGATCGTTACTTGAGTGTAATTCCCAATGCATCCATGCTTATAGCCATTGATCATTTTACTTGCTTTCTAGGTTAGTTTACATTTTCGCAATTAGTTATAAATATTTTCTCAAAATCATTCTAAGTGTTTGGCTATGCATAATAAGTGATAATTCTCTTACACGCCTAATCGCCTATTATTGTTCTCTATGGAATTTGACCCCGACTCATAGTTGGGTAAATTATATTGCATGCGACCGTGTCCATTTACTTTTTAGTAGTGGATTTGGACATCATCAAAATTGGCCCCGTTGCCGGGGAACAATTTGGCGTATTTAGGTTGTTTAAGAAATAAGCGTACGTGCTTTAGTCTAAACTTGTAAATATTTGTGTAATTAGTTTCTTGTCCTTGTTTATTTTTCTTGTTGTTCTTTTGTTTGTTTGTTGTTTATTATTATTTTTTGTTTTGAAAAATGGCATCGCATAATAAAAATTGGCCGGATGGTAGTTGTTCATACTTTGATGACCCTTGTCCTTATTGTGGAGGACCACACTCGTGGCAAAATTATTTAAGTTCTCCCGGGGGCGGATTGTGCGCACAATCTCAAAATTTGAGTGGAGTATTTGTGATAAGTGTTGTAGTCAAAATGGCCATTGGGATAATTGTGCTTATTTGTCCCTCCCTTCCCCGAACCCCCTCTATGATGATTCTACTTTTTGTGATAACAAGTATAGGGATATGGAAGTGTAAGAAATTGAGCATGGTCAAAATGGAGAGTTCAAGCTCATGTTAGAATGCCTACTTGAAGGAGGAAACAAAGAGCAAAATGCCTTAGAGGAGCTTTTGGAGAATAGTGTCCAAAATGATTTGGCGCTTGAAAGGTTGAACTCACAAATAGGAGAAATGCTTGAAGCTTTAGAGGTCCAAAAATCCTCGGAAGTGAATGATAGCCAAGAACCTTCCTTATAGGTTGAAGCCAAAAATTCTTCTTTGGCACTTGATCAAAATCAAGAAGAACTCTCCAATGCTCAAAATGAGAGGATGATGCTCATGTTGGAGGTCATTCTTGAAAATAAGGAGAAGCAGAACTTGGAACTCGAGGACTTGAAACAAGTTTTGACTCAAAATGATGAGAATATCCACACTTTGGAAGATTAAATGAAAATATTGGTTGAAGCTCACTATGCCCACCATCTTGAGAGTGTGGAAAGAGGTCAAGAAAAGTCCAACTTCGAGGAAGAAAGTGAGCTTTATTTTTAGGAATTAAGAATTGAACATCCGCCAACCGACTTCATACTTGTTGGTGATTCCAAGAAAAATATGGAAATAGAGTCAACCGATGTAATTGAAAAGATGGTTGAAAATGACTCTAGTTCGGGGGAAAAAGAGGATGTCAAAATTTGAAAAAAGGTTACAAGTTGGGAGGCAATTATCTCATTCCACACATTTTTCAACTTTGGACTTGTATGGTAATATGGGAATTGAACCATGTGAATCCATGTGGGAGTGTAAAGAATAAAGACAAGATCCATACATCTTGCAATTTGAATATTCAAGAATGCAAAATGACATTCCTCAAAAGAAAGCTAATAAATGCAAAATGAAGAAATTGATTTTTGGCTAGATCATCTACTTACCACCCCCTGTCGCTCACGGTCACAAGCTTGATTCCAAGTTAGGTGCCCAATTCATATCGTCCAAGTGATGAGAAAAGTGGTAAAGTTGATTCGCGTCATGCCACGACGTTAAATGCGGCGCTTGGTGGGTTGCAATCCATCATTTTCAAATTTTGAGTTCATTTTTGAAAGTTTTCTTTTTTAGAGTAGCTTAGCATATTGTTTTCGACTAATCTGCCAAGTTTTAAAATTTTTGGAGTTGATTTGAGCAGGTTGGAGTGCCCGGACAACCAAAAACCAGTAGTTGAGGAAAATTGCAGAAAACTATAGAGAACCGCGATCGAGTGAAAAGCAACGCGTTCACGTAGAATGATTATTTCTGTTATCCTATACGATCGCGGAAGCTGAAACACGGTCGCATCTGTGGGGGAAAGTTTTATTCTCCGTGAACGCTGGAGCATTGTGCGATCGCATTTCATCAGGTAAATGCCCATTTAATTAAAACACTGGAACCTAAGAACAAAACCACCGTCCCTTGATTCCTTCCATTAGGGTCTTAGTAACTATAGCTAAGCGAGTGTGAATCCTTTCTCCTTGTATTGGGAATACCAGCATCCCCAGAAAATAGTCAATGAACACAAAAACCCGGCGATGAGTCCAACCGAGAGAGGTGATCGCAAATTCATCATGATAAAGACAGTAGGACTTGCTGTGACCATAACACCCGTAAAGGAAGTCGAATGGTATGTAAGATTTCTTCAGACAGAGTAACTCATTATTTTTTCTGAAACCCATCATTTTTAGGAAACCTCGAGAAGTGTAATTTTTCGGTACCAACAGACCAGGGTTGTCCCAGGGAAGCCCAGCAAAGCCTCTTATTTCCTCTAGAAGGGGAGTCATTTCTATATCTCCAAAATGGAAGACGTCCCTCTTCTCATCCCAGAACATAGTAGCGGCCTCGATCAGTACATTGTTTGGTTGAATGTCCAACAAAGAAGGTAGATTTCCAAGAACTCTTTTCACATGGTTTTTGACGCTTGGCGAGAGATTTTCCCAGCAGTCTAGCAGCAAGGGTGGGATGCTTCGAACCATGCCGAACCTGGGGACTTCGTACCTAATTTCTGCAAAACAGATAAAGATAGCCCTTTCCCCCTCCGGATTCGACCATTTACACATTAATGATTAGCATATCGGCACATTTTCTCCAAATAATGCACATATCATGATCGTGCCCATTGAGATTATGAAAACCCCGATGGGCTTTGGACAAGGCTTGCCTTAGAGAGTTATTACGCGGACAACGTTCTAACCCATACTAGGTTTATAGATACATGCACAGTTAACATCAAAGTGGGGTTTGCTACGAGAGTCTAGACCGGTACCCTCAAGTGGACAACTTGAGAGGGAAAGGCACGGAACCGTCGATTGCACCGCTGATCGACTAGTTTTACCGCAAATAAGCCTTTTCAAATTTAAAAAGGGTAATATAGGAAGAGCGCGGATACTCATCAAGTGCCGCTATGGTATTAATTATGCACGAGTGGAATATGATGTAGAGCATGCTTTATGCAAAGATAAAACAACACGTTGTCAAGTATTTTGCATGATAAAAGCGATAAATGCAGTATTTAATAAATGTAAAGACAGAAAAGAAAGAAAAACAGAGAAGAAGTTAGTTCGTAAAAAAAAACTTGTAATAAAGCAATAAAGGGGTAAGGATTGGGAAAGTCATGATATAACAAAATTTAAAAAGTTGGAGCCAGTGGAATGCATATTGTAACCAGATTAAGCGAAGAGTTGCATGTAAGTTCATATAAAAGGGGAAATAGGGAAAAGGGTGTGCATGTAACAATAAAAGGGAGAATGGGAGAGGGATGTTCAAGTATCAGCAAAATATTAAAGACATGCTTATCGAGAGAGACTAATTCATATAGACCAATTTCGCAATGGTAAGAGCCTAAAAATTTCCAGCAGAGCCGCTATGCTGTCGCGCCCTATTTTCTCGCGAAAGTCGGGCTTCGACGTCGTGACAACTTCTCTTAAAAGGAAGGGTGTTAAAAGAGAGAGTCGCCACCTAACGGATTAATGTGCGTTAGGGCACCTATTTTGCAAATAACTCTGGATTAACCAGTTGTGTCACCAAAGATCGGGTAAGGGCTCAAATTACCTTGAGGAGAAGGTGTCCACAACGATGAGTCCCGGCCGAACTCGAATTATATGAATTAGTTTAAGAGAAGGGAAGCAATTTAGACAAATAAAATGATTGAATTTAAACAAAGGTGGGGGGGTCTTAAGTTTTTTAGCCTAAAGGATCACCCCGTGCAACATAAATAATACTTCGTAACTCCCTCAAGATGGGGTGTTACTCATATTATTCAGCGGGCACAGACTATCATCTCCTGCTACCTAATACTATCTTTAAGTTGTTTACCTAAAGCGTACTAGTCAATTCTAAGTCGTACCATATGCGTGCATTACCCGTCCCATGCCTACGGTCCAGGAGGCTTTGGACCTCTATTTGGGTAGTTCTAAACTTTACTTAGACTGCTCAAAAAATGGTAAAACTAGGCGACATACAAAAATAATTTGGACTTCATGTAAAGGCAATTAAGGGCTCAAGTTAACCTCCACACACAAACAAACAAATGCACGTGGGTAGTTTAAGCAATACATAGTTTCAAAATTTGAGACTTAGAGTCCTATATGCATGGATTCTAGGTGATGCTGAATTCAATATCGTATATGTGGTGCTGCTGTCCCAAGTTAACTGATTTGCAGATTATGGGGGGGGGGTCGTGAAACCTATAGACATGATTTCTAAGTGACTATACAGTTTAGGAGTATTTGGTATTACACGCTGATTATTGAGACTACATGTTATAAGTTAATAAACCTATAGACATGATCTCTAGGTGATTTACGCAGTAGGGACAATAAACCTATTGGAAATGCTCAAAATTACTTATGCCTCCTAATAATCACGTGGATGATAGTGTTTGAAGAGCGAGTAGTGAGGTCCTATAGGCATGATTTCTAGAGACTGGTGATTGGGACTGATTCTCATATATTTAGCTCTTATAGGCATGCTTTCTAAAGGTTGACAGTTTGAGCTGATTTTGTTCATATTTAGCTCCTGTAGGCATGTTTTCTAGATGGACAGTATGATAAAATAGCGAATTTAAGTAATTAAAATCCTACATGCATGATATCTATTGAGCGTGGTGCAAATTGAAAGGGATGTCATTAGCATTCATTCCCTATAGGCATGATATCTAATAATCGGACAGAAACAAACATAAGAGCAAGTAAAATATTTAGTTAATCGATCATGCTTTTGAATAATGGGCAGGTATTAGGCAAGTTAAGTGAAGTGTGTGATTTCCTATATGCATGGTTTCTAAGTCAACAATGCAGATATTATATATCCTATAGGCATGCTTTCTAGTGAATAACTGAGTAGTCATGCAAAGTGCTTACTTCATATGGATATGCTGTCTATAACCACGCAACAGTAGACATAACGTCTGAATAGTAAACAAGTAGGGTGTGTATGTGCTTCTCCTAATATCATAATTTCTATAGGGTTCATGTAATCGAACAACATATGTAGCAAACAAATTGTCAAGTCCTATAGGCATGTTATCTACCCATGGCATATAGATATAGAATTCTACCCATTCCTTTTTCATTAACACTCCGATTGTTTATACAAAGTATTATTACATGTCCAGATTAACAAGTAAAATAGTAATATTATATGGCAATAGACAGGCCTATAGCAGGCCCAAATAAATAACTAAATACCCAGCCTTGCTGGGCCTTCAACATTCCCGGCCTAGCATACCACACGATCACAGGTCCATAGGGGAGTTCAGACCCCTTTAGTGAGCCACAACACCAACTATTGCATCTCTTGGAATCAACACAATACATGATAGGGAGGTAAGGTATTAGGGACAGGTTTTTTTTAGAAGTTGAAGAATGACTAGAGCCTAACCCTAGCATGTCAGAGTTCACAAGGGCCTCAATTGGACCCCGAGCAGTGCTCACACTAGGGAGTCCAACAATAGAGCCTAGATAGACTTGGCTTTCAGCCGGTTAGGAATAGAAATTTGAATGTCAAAGTAACAAGTAAGGATGGTAGATAGAAATCAATGAACTGACCATACATCACAAATAGTCAAGCAAGCCAGTAGGTTTAGCAAGGTGCACATAGCAAAGTATCACATAAGCAAACATCATAGGAATTAGGAGAAGAGACAGGTTTGCAAGCATACATAGGTTGCACTGGTGGACATCTAAGGGTCTAAATTAAACTTAGTCTAACCTAATGCCACATTAATCAACACTTGAACACAATAGAGGGATACACATGTTGATAGCCACAGAAAGGAGAGAACAGTAGATAGACCAAGACATACTAGGAAACATGTTATTACAAGAGTTTTAGAAAATAGAGTTGGAAATCCAGGACAGCAAGAAACGAGTTTGAACATGTCTTAAAACACTCCGATATACACAGGATTCATTGAAAGTTTATTCAAGTAAAGGGGTTCTCATAGAGCTAGGGCATTATCTAAGCATAACATGCAAAACAACATACAACCACAATACTGAAGTCCAAATTAACATATTAAGATGCTACATGGGTATAGAACTAATCCTAGGAGATAAGAGATTACAGGGTGTATATTATGGTGAAGCATGACATGAACAATAGACTATTCTCAGGCATCAATTAACACAGAATGATACCAAAGATGAACACCATCATAATTGGACCAAAGTTCAGACATATGTACAGAAAGAAGGAAAGAAACTAAACATTATGAGGGTTTAAACACTAACCAGTAGCAGAATTAAAAGAGTGCAGAGTGTAGTAGCAAAAACCCAAAATCCTCGATGCTTCAGAGTTCACAAGAGCCTCGAGAATGGGCTCCGAGCAGTGCTTGCACCGGAGGAGGATGTTCAATAATTTAGAGAGCAATTAAGCGAAAAATAAGAAAGAACAAAGTCCACAGTAGCACAGTAGCAAGAGTTCACAAGAGCCTCGAGAATGGGCTCCGAGCAGTGCTTGCACCGGAGGAGGATGTTCAATAATTTAGAGAGCAATTAAGCGAAAAACAAGAAAGAACAAAGTCCATAGTAGCAAGAACCCAGAATTTCTGGCCTTGGCTTTCAGCTGGCAGGAACCAGAATATAGAACAAGAGTATTTAGAGAACAAAGAGCGATAACCTCAATTTTTAGTAAAACATTAACGATTCTCATCCATCTCGTCCCTCCCAAAAGGGAATGGGGAGGGGTTTATATAGTAGTAGAAATTAACATCTAAACAAGGAAAATCATCAATCAAGCACGAGAAAGGAAAGAATCATCACATGCAATCAAATCAGTAAGGAAAAGAGAAAAGTCTCAAACCCTAATTTTAGGGAAAGTGTAAAATCGGCAAAAATCTAAAATAAATAAGAAGTAAAAATCACATGCTGCATAGAATAAGATGAACATAGACGGAAATAACTTTTAAAATCAAAGAATTGGACCCGATTTGGTTCGATTTAAAAGAATCTAAAACCCTAATTTTAGGGTGAGTAGGAATCACAGAAATACACACAGATTTATACCATAAAAGAAAAAGAATGAACATAGACGGAAATAGGTCAAGGAACTAAACTAGCTTTGGTTCGAAGTTGATGAGATACGCTTGCCATGCTTAGGCAAGCGGTATATAGAAGGTTCCAGTACCAAGGGGGAGATCGAATATGGCAAGAAGTAATCGTATAATCCCATGTCCGGTGGGATTAGGAGGGAAATTTGGGGGGAGATGGCTAGGTTTTGAGAGATGAGAGATGAGGGGATTCAAGGGCGGCGGGCGGTGAGGAGTGATTTAGGGTTAGGGGTGTTAGGTTAATTAAAAAGGGATGGGGTAATATGGGTCGTTGATCTCGGAGATCAACGGCCACGATTAGTCGGAGGTTCTGGGTCGGGTTGGTTAATTGGTTGGGTCCGGGGATTATTTGTTTTGGGCTCAAAGGTTATTGGGCTGGGATTGGGTAGTTTTAGTTCCGAAAATAGGTTAAAATTAGGCTATTATTTAAATACCCAGCATTTTATCAATAAATAATTTATAAAAATAATTAATAAATATTAAAAATATCATTTGTGCATGAAAATGATTAAAAATAATTATTTAACATTATAAAAATATAAAAAGCTAGTTTCTACATAAATAATATAATTATACATGCATACGGGCTATTATTGCAAAATGTGCAATTTGGCCCTAAATATGCAAATGTAATTATAAGAAATGCCCTGAAAATATTTAAAATCTCATATTGGTATAAATGATAAGTTTAGATGATTAAATCATCATAAAAATAATTTGTAGGGTAATTATTGGATATTTATATAATATAATTCAGAAATAAATTGATTTAAAGTCTTTAAAAATTATGGAAAATTATGAGAAAATATTTGTTTATTCTTGTAAATCAAATGATGATGCATATGCGCTATTTTGAAGGTATATATATATATATATATATATATATATATATATATATATATATATATATATATATATATATATATATATATATATATTTGAAAAATATGAGGGAAAAATCGGGTATCAACACTAAGGATCGAAATCCTCGAAAAAGAAAATCGACAAATGATCAAAACGATACTATGAAGGGATCCCCTGAAGAGACCCAAGATCTGATTAGTTTTGAGATTCTTGAAGAAATCAACAAACCCGAGATCAAGTGAGTGAGAAGCTTTTAATAAGTTCTACTGGTGAAGGGATTAATTTAAATCGATTTGAATTAGTGGTGGATAATATTTTTGTATATAATGTTGCACTTAACATTATGCAAGATAGTGAGGATCTTGAACCCCGATCTGTCGAAGAATGTCGACAAAGATCTGATTGGAAAAAATGGCAAGAGGCAATTCAATCAGAATTGAACGCACTTGCTCAAAGAGAGGTCTTTAGAACAGTAGTCCAAATACCTGTTAGTATAAAACTAATTGGTCATAAATGAGTTTTTATGCGAAAAAAGAATGATAAAAATAAAATTGAAAGATACAAAGCTCGCCTTGTCGCACAAGGATTCTCACAACGACCTGGAGTCGATTTTGTGGAAACATTTTCACATGTTATGGATGTCATAGTTTATCTGTACGGTTGACTTGATAATGAAATTTATATGAAAATCCCCGAAGGACTTAAAATGCTTGAAGCAAATCCAAAATCTCGGGAAATGTATTCAATCAGATTACAAAGATCTTTGTACGGTTTAAAACAATATGATCATATGTGGTATAATCGCCTTAGTGAATATTTCCTGAAAGAGGGTTACATAAATGATGTTATTTGTCCATGTATTTTTATAAAGAAAATGACATCAAAATTTGTTATACTTGCTATTTATGTTGATGACATAAATCATGTTGGAACTCCAGAAGTGCTCCAAAAGGCAAATTGAATATCTTAAGAAAGAATTTGAGATGAAAGATCTTGGAAAGATAAAACTTTGTCTTGGTCTGCAAATTGAATATTTAGCAGACGAGATCTTTATCCATCAATCTGCCTATACAGAAAGGATCTTAAAACGCTTTTACTTTGACAAAGCGCACCCATTAAGTACACCAATGATTGCTCGATCACTTGAAGTGAATAAGGATTTGTTCCGACCTCCAGAAGAGGATGAGGAGCTCCTTGGTCCCGAAATACCTTATCTTAGTGCAATTGGTGCACTTATGTATCTTGCTAATGCTACAAAGCCTGACATAGCATTTTCTGTTAATTTACTAGCAAGATATAGCTCTTCTCCTACACGGAGATATTGGAACGAGATTAAGCATATATTGCGATATTTAAAGGGAACACTTGATATGAGTTTATTTTATTCTAACAAAGGTAGTGCAGATCTTGTTGGTTATGCATATGCATGTTATTTATCTGATCCACATAAAGCTCGATCTCAAACCGGGTACATGTTTACATGTGAAGGTACTGTCATATCATGGCGCTCCACAAAGCAATCTATTGTTGCTACTTCTTCAAATCATGCTGAGATAATAACTATTCATGAAGCAAGTAGGGAATGCGTATGGTTGAGATCAGTGATTCATTTTATTCAAGGAAAATTTGGTTTGGAATGTGATAAAAGATCCACAATTTTATACGAAGACAATGCTGCATGCATAGCCCAATTAAATGGAGGGTTTATAAAAGAAAATAGAACAAAGTACATTTCACCAAAATTATTCTACACACATGATCTTCAGAAAAATGGTGATATTGATGTGCAACAAATCTGTTCAAGTGACAATCCGACAGATTTATTCACTAAATCTTTGCCAACTTCAACTTTTGAGAAGATGGTATACAAGATTGGAATGCGGAGACTCAAATATTTGAAACAAGATTTTTATGAGGGGGAGTAAAATATGCGCTATACTCTTTTTCCCTTACTAAAATTTTTCCCACACAGTTTTTCTTATAAGGTTTTTATTGAGACAACTAGTTATGCGTATTACTAAATATGTGTACTCTTTTTCATTCACTAGGATATTTTCCCACGAGGTTTTTCCTAGTAAGGTTTTAATAAGGCACATTATCTTTTAATGAACATCCAAGGGGGAGTGTTATAAATATATTGTATTATGGATGTTCATTTAGTACTCCGTTGTAAATAAGCTTCCTGAAGAAGCTTATCTATATGAGACTCTGCCGTAAATATGTTTATCTATTTAGTACTCTATTGGAAATAAGCCTCCTGAAGAAACTTATCTCGTCGATACTCTGTTATGGATAAACTTCACCTCCGGTAGAAGATTATCTATATCTGGTACAATGAGCTTATCCTTTCGGTACTCCATTATGGATAAACATCACCCCCGGTAGAAAATTATTTATATCTGGTACAATGAGCTTATCCTTTCGGTACTCCATTATGGATAAATATCACCCCCGGTAGAAGATTATCTATATCTGGTACAATGAGCTTATCCTTTCGGTACTCCGTTATGGATAAACATCACCTCCGGTAGAAGATTATCTATATCCGGTGCAGTAGCAGCTTACAAGCAGCTTACACAACAACTTGCAGAAGCAGCTTACACATCAGCTTCCTTTCTTCTATAAATAGAGGAGATTTCAGTTCATTATGTACGGAAGTTTGAGGTTTGAATAATATAACAGTTTCTCTCTATACTTGTCTTTACTTTACGATCTTTATTTTATAACATATTTCATATTCAAACAAGTGTTTTAATATTTTAATTATACTAAAGTATCTGTGCCAAAGTCAGTTTTTTTGTATTTGCAAATTGATATTTTTTATAGCTAAACGGCGTATTTTAAGCTAGTCTCTATTTGCAAATACTAAAGTATAAACCAGTCTACATTTACGTACAATACACGTATTCTTGATAATTAGCGAAAAATTTGTATTTAAAGTGATAAAATAATTTTAAGTCTTTATCTTATAAAAATTACTTTAAAGATTTAGAAAAACAAGAAAGTGCTTATGTGTCTCGGTTCTAATGTGAACTTGACTATTGGAATAAGAACTTGAAAACTTTGTAAAGAGATTTACTGCTTTTATTTTTTTACAATAAAAGAAAATGTTACAATTTTCACTAATTAAAAGGTTATTGCACTCGTGACGCCGCCATTCAAGGAAATAATAATGTTCTTTATTTAGTTTAAAAGGCCAGATTTTTTTTTTATAGAAAAGATGAAGTTTTAAAACTTAGTAGTATTTGTTATTACTACCGTATGGGACCCCCGAAATGGGTTCTAATTCTAAGAAGGAGGGGCACCCTAAATCAATCAAAAAACTAGTTGATTTAATTGAAGGAAACTAAGTCGATTAGCTTAGCTAGCACCTTGCAAAATCAATAACCCAACGTGAGTTGGAGTTGAACCCACAAAGCGTAATGCTTGATGATATCACTAAATGAAAATAGTCTCCTAAACTAATATCAACGATGTTGAGTTTAGATTTTGGTACGATTATGGCTAAGTAAATATAAAAATATATAAGTTTTAAATCATAATTATGGATAATTACGTGCATAATAATGTTATTAAAAAGTATCATCGAGGTGTAGACGAACTCATTTGAAAGTAATTAAAGTAATAGTATGAATTTTAGATGTATTGAAAGGATAAACTAGTCAAGATAGCTCAATACTTAAAACTGAAAAAAATATCAACTCCGAGGGCTATCACATGATGCTCTCAGGCTGTGCAAGTGAGATGAATAGCTTAGGCAAAACAGGGAGGGCGCAATGCTCATTCGCCATGAGAAATAATATTTAAATCACCATGGGCACTCGCCATGAGAACGTTGCCCCAAATTAGGTTGGCCAAGGGGCTAAGGGCAGTGCAGTGCGCCCCCAGCGTGCTCATCGTGGGGAGCTTGGTCTAGGCGAGACAAATGACCTTGTGCCCCTACGAATTCATATTCGTAAGGGCAACTGAGCGTGAATACTCCATGCTTATGTTATAAATATGTTTCTTAAGTGTTAAATTATTGCATATCAATGGATACAAATGTTAATTTTTTTCAAAAAGAATCAAGATAATGTTATTAAAAACTAGTATTTGTTCGAGTTCTTAACTCAAATATTTCTAATGTAACTATGAGCCTATTTGATCCTCTAGCTCTATAAATATCGAGCACTTCTAGACGTGGTAGCAGAATCCTAAACGCACCTCTAGAGTCTAACGGAGTAATCACATTCTTACGTGAATGCTCGACTATTTGTCTTTCTTTAACTATTATTTTTAACCCTGTTACTTTTTAATTTCCTACAACGGTGCTACCCTTATAATTACCAACTCCCACTTTGTTCCCTGTACCTTGCACCCATGACCAAACACTAAAGCCTTCACAATGCGCATACAAGTTTTCACTAACATAATGTAATTGATATTTATATTTTTTTAACATCCATTAAAGTAAAGTTGAGAAAATTCAACCCATTTGAAATGCTTGTTCAGGAGTTCACTCTCGTCACCTTCTTCCGATTCTGATATCCAAATGCTGAACGAAAAATATTTTGTGGAGATAATAAAATAAGGAGAAGCTACATTAATATGTTGGACTTTGTATATATAAATTAACAAAACATAAATATTAGATATAAAAAAATATATTTTGTGAGAATGAGTTGCGGAGAAGATCATGTATCTACAATTAGGCCCCTAGACAAGTCGCTCGGAAAATGGCACGACTGTGGCATGTTGCCCTGCCATAGGCCAATGCGAGTGCTGAATCAACATGCACAAGTTAGCGCTTGATAATACGAGCGTTGTCATGGGCCACAAGAGTGTTGCGAAGATGAGGTGTGCGATTCGACACCAAGTGACAAAGAAAAAATGGATAAGTAATGGCCAAGGTCTCGAGGGTGGCAAGGCACCTTGGCAACAAACGAGATGGGGGTGACAATGGCGCAATAGCATGGCATTGGCGACCAAGCATTCGACAAATAAGTTGGAACGATAAAGGGCTTAAGACACTGTGAACAACTAATTTTCTTACCATACTTGAATTTTTAACCACTTTTTAGTATGTAAATATTTTTTAGTTTAATCTCGATATTTTAGTTTCTGTTTTACCTTTTCATAGGTTTACTTAGGAAAATAAAAAATTAAAACAAAAAGAAAAAGACGAAAATGAGTTATTTTTAGCTAGTATGTTCTTGATTTTAAACTTTAAACAGTATTTTCTTTAACTTGGTATTTTTATTTTATCCTCTTAAAAGAAAAAACAAAAGAAAAGAAAAATTGAAAATAAGAGCCAACGAATTTAGGCTACATCATTTTTTTTTCTCTTCCCCCAGGATTCCATCTTATGTAGTTTCCTAATTTTCCTCTCAATTAAGCAATGCCAATTTGCCACCTCACCATATTCACATGTTCTCACAATTCATGCACATTGCATTTGACAGATTATATTTTCTTTTTCATTTTCTATCCATATTCCATTTCAAAAGAAAAGATTCCCTCCCAAGACAATTGCACGTCTTTCACCGGACACGTATTTCCTTCTCATTCTCTATTTTTACTTTTATTTATTTCCCCAATTTCACACACATCACGCCATTCACCTGGGTAAAGCGCACACTATATTGCAGATGCTCCAATTCTTTTCCATGAAAATGCTTTCCATCACAAAAGAATATTCCAGTCACTCCTATTCCCTCCACCTTACCCGTCCCTATCAGTAATTTCCTGAAAACTCACTTTTAGCTCACTATATATATATATATATATATATATATATATATATATAGATAAGGCGTAGACATTTAGAAGGGGATAGAAAAAACTAACCTAGAGAAAGTTAGGGAAGAGATAAGGGTGGCAAGTGGGCCGGTTCAAACAGTCCCGGTCCTGGTTCTGGGCCGGTCCCAAATTAAACGGGTCAAACGGTCCCGGGCTAAATGGTCTTTTTGTAGGGACTGGCCCGGGATCGGGACCGTTTGGTCCCGGGTTAAACGGTCCCGGCCCGCGGGCTAAATGGGCTAAGTGGGCCCAACGGATTTTTTTTTAAAATTAAATAGAAATTAGAGACAAAAGGATGTTAAAAATAATATTTAAGGCAATGCCTTGTAAAATTTATTATAAAATTGTGACCTAAATTTTTAAATATTTTTTAATTCAAATTTAAAGTCTAAAGACAAAAATATTGTAAAGAGATATTCAAATCAATGCCTTGTAATTTTATTATAGCATTAAAAAATATGGCAATATCTTTCTTAGTCTTCATCCCCCTATGGAATGAGCACAACAAGGTGCTAATACCACCATTGAGAAGAAAAAGAAATTAATCAAGATGTGCCAAAATACAAGTTACATAATACATACTAATTTTTGTTCATACAAGTTACATGGTATCTCTTACAAACTTCATAAATCTATCAAGGTCCGGAGGAATTTCCGTTGGTGGTGGCGGAAAAGTAGCTTGTTCATCGCCACTTCCGGGCGAAGCAACATTCTCCGCAAGTTCAGCTAGCATTTCTTCGTAAGTTTCGTCTTCATCTGGTTGTGATTCAGTAAGTCCAAAATTTTTTCTTTCCGACCGGATCCAATCTTTGAAAAGTATTGATTTTTCCAAGCTCTCCCTCATAGACGCTCTATAATCACCGAGTTGAAGTCTTGTTTGACTGAAAGCGCTCTCTGATGCCACTGTTGAAGCTTGAATAGTTAAAATATCTCGGGCCATCCTTGAAAGAACCGGAAAGTATTTTTCTTTGTCCTTCCACCATTTCAAAAGATTAAAGAAGCCGTCGGGATTCACTTCCTCAATTTCCTGCGATAAATAAACTTTAAGCTCATTTAGTTGTGAAAAATCACTACTACTAGAACCTTGAGAACCACTAAACCCCGCCCAAGCACTAAGTGCTCTTACTCCCGCAGTTCTTTTAGATGATTGAGAATCAAAAGAAGAAGGAGTTGGAACATTTGGTCTAACATGATTTAATGCAACTTGATAAGTATTAAAAATAGTTTGAGCATTTATTCTAATTGAGGCTATTGCTTCCGGAAGTTGAGACAATTCCTCATCTTCAAGTGCTAAATCATTGTAAATAGTTTCATACCAAAAATGAGGACCTCCTAATTTCATACAAGGATTTAACAAAGCAGAAACACCATAACTAGAGGGAATAGGGAAAAAATATTTTTTAAACTTTTTTCTTATAGAATCAATAGTAAGTTTATAAATTTCCCCACCCTATGAAAAATGAATAAATAAATTTACAAGTTCTGCAATATAAACTATACAGTTAGAAATAGTAGGATAATATTGCCCAGAAAATACATTTGTAGCAATATGAAATTTTTCTAAAAAATCTACAAGTATTTTAACATTAGCCAAATCCCCATTTGTAAGGTGCTCATCATCATCACTTACATGTGCATTAAATGTTGAGTTTATGTGGTTTCTATATTCATATGCAACAACCAAACTTTCATACATGTAATTCCATCTAGTTGGACAAGGTTTAGGAACCTTTCTTTCTCTTAGGCCAAATTCATCGCATCTTTTAAAATATTCTCTAAGTCTACTTCTACGGTTTGAATAAAAAAGCCAGTTAAGAGCCATTTTAACCTTTTCAATTTCAATATTTAAAATTCTCATACCATCACCCACAATTAAATGGTAAATATGACAAATACATCTAACATGAAAAATATCACTAAATGCAGGATTTAGCGTAGTGGTAAGCAAGGCTATAGCATTTGTGTTACTAGTAGCATTATCCATTGAAATTGATATTATTTTATCACTAATGCAAAAATATCTATAAATATCTGTAACTGTGCTTGCAATAAACTGCCCTGTGTAACGTGAATTAATTATTCTATAAGAAATAATGCGCTTTTGCATTATCCAATCCTCATCAATCCAATGACTGGTAACAGTAAGGTAATCACAGTCGTTACCACTTCTACCAATATCAGTTGTAATAGCAGCACGATAATTTATATGAGTAACTAAATAACGCAAATATTATTCATATTCATGTTTATATTTATAAATATCGCTCTTTACGGTTGTGCGAGGAAAACCTTTATAAGTAGGATTAAATTTTTTTCTAATATAATGCACAAAGTTAGGGTCAGAAAGAAAACTATAGGGTAAACACATAAAAGTTGCCATTTTTGTCAATTCTTCCCGATCTTTTTTTGGATCATAATTTAAAATACCACCGGTAACAGTGTTAATTCCCGATTGAAATTGATTTGAACCAGTATTAGGGTCAACCTGACTAGGAGTAGGTAGACTTTTCCCCTCGGTCAAAGCTTTCAGACGAAGATATCTCACTCTACCTTGAGGGTGTTTCAATATGTGTCTAGCCAAAGTTCTCTCCCCCTTCCCCGCGATCCAAAATATTTAAAAACTAAC
This sequence comes from Nicotiana tabacum, assembly GCF_000715075.1. Classification (NCBI taxonomy): domain Eukaryota; kingdom Viridiplantae; phylum Streptophyta; class Magnoliopsida; order Solanales; family Solanaceae; genus Nicotiana; species Nicotiana tabacum. Next base: position 73,032,102 of record NC_134091.1, on the reverse strand, counting down.
TTCGTGCCACAAGTTTTACACTTAGCCTTATTTTCTGGAATTAGTTGAGTAAAGAATGGCCAAACGGGAGATATTTCCGTCCGTTTGCTAGGTTGTCTAGAAAAAGTAGGGGTAGTAACATGAGTATCAGATAGGGTATCATTTGGATTAGTAGGGTTATCACTAGTTGGGTTAACATCAGGAGCAGGACTAGTTGGTGTATCATCATCCGGTTGAGTTTTATCAAAATCTATTTCCTCGTCATCATTTTCATCAATAGTTGGATTAGAATAAAGATCATTCATTAATTCATGGTCTAATTGTTCACCAACTCTAATATTATGGAAAAATTGACTTTCAGTAAATTGTAATAAACTATTATCGCTATCAAGAATAGCAGGTGTAGGACGGATATGGAGTTTGGTTCGGGGAGCCCGGGGCAGTGGAGGAGGAACAGATTGAGCACTAGATTCGTCACTCTTGGATTTTCCCTTATTTTTACCAAAAAGGTTTTTTAAGGAAGCCATCTTAATTAATAAAGTAATAGAAAATAAATAAAACAAACAAAACTATAATATTAAAACTTAAGAGTTGGAACGAGTTTACCGTATTGACGAACAACTTGTTGAAAATTGATTATCGTTGAAGACTTCAATTTACCAACTTCACAATTATTTCACAAATTGTAACAATAAAGTAAGCAATAGTAGAAATTATAGAAGAAAATTAGAGAGAGATTGTGATAGATTGATGATTTTGTAAGAAGAATGAAAGAATGAGGAGGTATTTATAGTTGAAAATATGGAAAAAGTATAATTATAAAACGTTTGGGTTAAAACAAAGTTGGGGGGTTAAATGGCTATTTTATAAATAGTCAACGGCTATTTTTGACAGCCCAACGACTATATTTTTTTTTATAAATTGACCGTTGGGACCGTTTGGCCCGCTAAGGGACCGGTCTGGTCCCGATCCTTAGCGGACTAAATGGTCCCGGGCCTGGCGGGCCCAAAACATAGGACCGGCCCACGAGACAGGCCCAGGCTCACTAAAATCGGTCCTAACGGTCCTGGCCCATTTAGCCCGTTTGGCCCGCGGTCCCAGGCCGGTCCCGGGCCTGGATCAGCCCACTTGCCAGCCTTAGGAAGAGAGGCGCCGGTAGTAAGAAAAACGCTGCCAGCTGAAGCCTATGAAATTACTTTCTTCTTCACCTTAGCTACACTCCAAGAAACGAGGGGACTATTTGTATACGGTCAAAATCGGGCCTACCCGATTTTGCTGTTTGATCGAGACAAGGGAGTTGCATCAGGGTAGCCTCGTAATAAATCAGACCCGAGCTCGAAGATGAGACATCAAGCCTAGAGATTGAAGTGTACGTTGAGACCGAGACCAGCAACAATCGAGACCAAGTATGACCGACTTCGAGGGAAGCATAATAACGGAACGATAAGATATCAGTAACCGATCGAAGATCACGGCGTGAATCTCGAAACGGATGGCCTTGTCGGCCTATGTTCAGTGTACGAGTGTAATTTTGGTCTTACAGGCCAGTATATCATACGTATAAGTTTGCATTCCCTCGTGCTTTACTCCGGTTCATTTGTGCGGACTGAACCGACCGACTAACAAAGCCTCTGCCATGGTGTTCGTAGCCGAAGAATGGGAACCACTAATTCCTCTAAAACCTCAAGGTTTCTTAGCCTCCCTATCCACACTCTCCTTCCCGTAGATACGCTCCAACCTCCTAGCAATCTGTACAACCTAATGGAATGTAGTTTCAGTCTTCAACTCCTATGCCAGATGAGTCCCTCAGTAAACCTACAGACTCTCTCTCTAACAGTGGAAACCAAGGAAGGTGCATGACGAGATAACTCTATAAACCTCAAAGCATACTCAGACATAGTCATACTCCCCTGTCGCAACTGCTCAAACTCGCTGCACTCGTCCCTGCGGGTCTGTGGGATAAACTCTCTCAAGAAAAGGTCAGAGAATTGGGACCATGTAAGTGTTGTTGCGCCAACTGACCTACTAGCCTCATAAGTCTTCCACCATCTGTATGCTGACCGTGTCAGCTGAAAAGTAGTAAGGTTGACCCCACTGGACTCCATCAAAACCATAGTATGCAAAATATGGTGAGAATGATCCAAGAAACCCTGTGCATCCTCAAAAGCCCCTCCACGGAACTGGGGAGGACGAAATTTCTGAAACCTCTCCAAACTCCTTTGTTCCTCTCTCGATATAACTGGCCCTACCTCGGGATGAACTGCGACCACTAGCTGCACCAGCACAACACCCGGTGTTTGATAAGAATGAGCTAGATGCTCTGGTGTATAGGCAGCAGGCCTGTGAAGTAGCTAGTGCGACTTGAATTAACCATGCCTAAGCCAAGCTCCCAAACATACTCATGAAGTGTGCCAAGGTCTCCTGGAGCCCAGGTGTAGAAATATGCTGCTCAGGTGCACGCTCGATATGCTAGGACTCCTTATCCTCCACTGGTGCGGAGCTACAAGAGGATCCACAGTTATTACTCTAGCTTTAGCACATTCCCCTCCTCGGCCTCTACCTCGGCCTCGGACTTTTGCAACTCTAGTAGGGGGAGCTGGTGCCTGCTCAGCTGATCCAGCAGAATGTATCCTCACCATCTATGAGAGAATAGAAGAGTAAAGATTCAAACTTTGATTAAGCAAATCCATACGATAAAGAATGAAAAAAAGAAAAGATTACTAACACTTTGGTAGCCTCTCGAAGATAAGTACAGATGTCTTCGTACCGATCCGCAAGACTCTATTAATCTTGCTCGTGACTTGTAGAACCTATGAACCTAGAGCTATGATACCAATTTGTCACCACCCAAATCCCACCATATGGGTCGTGACGACACCAAGTCTCAAAAAATAGGTAAGCCAATCACTTAATAATATTTAAATCAACAAAATAAAATATAATAAAATAGAGTTTAATATAAAAGCGTAAATAGAATCAATATTGGTCAAAAGTGGCAATACTCCAACACCTCCTCAAAACTATGTAGTACAGAGTCACGAGCTCTAACTAATTACATAAGAATATTTTAAATATTTTAAAATACAATACTGTTCAGATATAAAAATGACAGTATCAATATAAGGATGGGACTCCAAGGGATGGCGACGGCCAATGCAGCTCTACCTTGAATCCTTACGGTCAAAGAGGGCTCTCACTGCCTAGGTCCGCTGCCTCCAACACCCGAATCTGCACAAAAATATGCAAAAGCGAATTATGAATACACCATGGTCGGTACCCATTAAGTATCAAGACTAACCTCGCTGAAGTAGTGACGATGTTCAAGTCATGTAATACTCACTAGTCAAAATAACCTGTACAATTTATCAAAAACTAGAAACAGAAAGTATAGCAGAAAAATAATAACAATAATCTCATCAGAGCAGGGGATAACAATTCAATGCAACTAAAGGCTCAGTTTCAACAACAAGTCATCAAATAGAAATGCAAACATATGGAACCTCGTTCCCAAATTATCAATCACAATCGTACGACAAAGATCTCGTGCCACGACATAAATCACACTCGCATGGCTAAGTCCTTGTGCCACAGTATAAATCACATTCTCACGGCAAAGAACTCATGCCTCGATATAAATTACACTCGCACGGCAAAGACCTTGCACCACAATATAAATTACACTCGGCAAAGACCTTATGCCTCAATATAAATGATACTCGCACGATAAAGACCGCGTGCCATAATATAAACACACTAGCATGGCAAAGACCTTGTGCCACAATATAAATCACATTAGCAAGGCATAAGCCTCGTGCCAACACCCAAAATAATCCGCTCAACATGTCTACATGTGCCACAATAATCACAAGACAATAATACCAAAGTTTAAAAAGGTTATGAGTTCATAATTTATCAACTCAATAATATCAAATAAGTCTATAGAAATTGATTCTAAGTAATAAAGCTCCGATATTTATCAATAATTAGAAAGTCAACCAAAAAGTTAAACCTGGGCCCGCTTCCTGAAACCTGACAAATTCAAAAATCCTGAACACCCATTCAATTACATGTACAACCATTTCATCCAAATCTGACTCCGAATTAGGGTTCAAATCCCTATTTTTCATTTTAGAAAAGTTTTGCCTTTGGGAAACCCACTAATTTTCTCTACTTAGATTCACCAACCAAATGCTAAAATCAAGGATAGAATCATGAATAATAATTAAATCTGAGTCAAGAAACACTAACCCCAATACAAGTCGTGAAAATTGCCTAAACAATGGCCGAAAATCGAGATCCCACTTTCAAAATATGATAAAGTAACTTAAACCCTTGAAAATAGAGTACTTATGTTTGCAAGGGGTTCCCTTCCCGAATGCGGAATGTACCTCATATTTGTGAAGCACATGAAATCACTGCCTCAAAATCTACCTTCGCGTTCGTGGACACCACCTCGTGAATGTGATGAAGAATCTACCTGACCCTAGGCGAACGCAACAAGGACCTCCTGAATGTGTAGGTCAACCACTCGCAGCTCCCAGTTGCTTCGTGAATGCAGACCCCAACCAAGAACGCTTTAAAGGGCGACTGTGCAGCTCACACTTACCCTCCGCTAGCGCGACGGCCATGTCGCGAAATCGATGAAGGAACGTGACACTAGCAAAATCTGTAACTTTCCAAAATGCTCCGGATGGTCTGAAATCCACTCGAGTCCCTCGGGGCCCCGTCCAATCGCACTAACAAGTCCCAAAACATAAAACGGACTAATTCAATGCCTCAAATTACTCAAAATAATATCAAAACCACGAATTACACATTAATTCAAGCTTAATTAACTAATCCAAATTTTCGAATAATAAACTTACGTCGAACATGTCTAAACAACTAGGAATGATCTCAAATTTTACACACAAGTCATAAATCACCCTACGAACCTATTCCAAGGTTCGAAATCCCAAACAGACATCGATAACCATAAAATCAACTATTAGTCGAGCCTATGAACTTCGAAACCTTTAAATTGCCAACATTCACCAATTAGAGCCAAATGAACCTAGGAACCTCCAAATCTAAATCCGGACATATGCCCAAGTCTCAAATATAATCTACAAGGGGACTCATGTTTAGGCAGTTTATTACCTTTCTTAAATTAAATTTTGCTATCCCTAACATTAGTGAGTTTATGGCTATCTTTATTTAACTATCATGATTTGTTTCTAGAGATTAAGTCATTCTATCGACTATGCAAGACCTCTAGCTCGTTAATCCATTTATACGTAACAATCAATAGGAGATTACACTTCTTGTCTTATATTCAATACAAGCTTCCCGGAGCTCTACTCATTTCTAGGGAATATGCATGAAGGACAACTACGACTAGCTTAAAACTTCTCTATATTAACATCATGAATTTATTGATAACCTTAATCCGTTGACAAAGAGCATATGCAAGAACTTGTCCCATTGTATCTCTTATAAGGGTGATGCGACTTACGAAATCATGCCGAAAGAAGGAAGGAAGACCTTACATACCTCAACTGTAGTTATTCTTCACGATACCACAAGCGACTCACCAATACTCTGGTCTACAAGATGAAAACATAGTTTTTATCAATATTAAGAACATATTGATAGCCGACGAGCAACAAGCTTGCTTATAAAAAATGGAGCAGCATCTCCCATACTTCTTTCTACTTTCCTCAAGCCCTTGACAACAGCAAAAACAGAAGAACAACATTATTCACATCATATCCAAGCTATTCCATCTATATCCATCCACAACACATCACAAACATGGCATCAAAACAGTCCAGTACAACACAACACGACCTTTATCTCATGAGTTCTTAATCAAACAACACTTCAAAGACTTCATTAAACTCTTATACATATAGGAGAGGGTGATTCTTACCTTGAATGCACGAAATAAGCCCCCTCATATCTTGCTTCAACTTGAAGTAACTTCAATCAAACAACAACAAGGGAAGAACAAGTTTTCTCTTAGACTTGTATGATCTCCAAGGGAAAACCTACTTGGATTTCCTGTAGAACATTACGTGAAATGGTAGGAGAAGGTCTTGGGAGCTTTTTAGGAGTTTAGGGTTAAGTTTTGGGCGAAAACTGAGGTGAGTAAAGGGCTGCATTGCTTTTATAGGAAGGTGGAACATTCCACCGCATATGTGGGTCCCAATGGGGTTATCTGTGTATTCTCACAGAAATATGAATATCTCTCTAATCCGACTTTGACGAACTTGTTTACTTCACTTCGTTTAGCCTCCAATCTTTACGACACTTACTTATCACTTGCTTAAACATCATAAAACACTTGTACCCTTAATGATAACCTTATTCTCCCGTCTTACGTCGATTAACTTACGACGCACTTGATATATGGAAATACGGGGTGTAACATTACCTCACTGACAACACAAACAACATAAAGGTGCACAATGTAACGTATTAGGCATGAGCTTAAGTGCTTGTAAAATCAATAGTAAAGTTTTCTTGTCCTTACATAGACTAACATTTAACGAACATGACGTACAAAGGCATGTGGTGTAACATCCTCTCCCATAATGCTGCTCGGTGGGCCGGGCCTGAACCGGACCGGACCGGGCCCGCGGTCCTAACGGGCCTGGTGGGCCTGGTGGGCCGGTCCTGGGTGGGCCGGTCTTGGTGGGCCTCTGAGCCCGTCACGGGCTGGTCTCCATGGTTGAGCCCACGAGCCCGGGACCGTTTGGCCCGGGACCGGCAGGCGGGCCTGGGCCGGTCCTGGCGGGCCTGGCGGGCCCAACGGCTATTTTAAAAAAAAAAAAAAAAAAAAAAAAATCAAACGGCCATATTTAAAATCTAGCCGTTTGGGCTGAAAATATGACCGTTTTTTAAGTTAAAAAAATGGCCATTTGGCCCCCAAACTTTATTTTAACCCCAAACTTTATATAATTACACTTTTCCCCATTTCTCAACTATAAATACCCCCTCATTCTTTCATTTTTATTCACCAATTCATCAATATCTCTCAATATCTCTCAATCTCTCTCAATCTCTCTACTACAATTACTTAATTTATTGTTGAAATTTCGTGAAAAATTGTGAAGTTGTTGAATTGAAGTTTTCAAGTGTTCAACGATTTTCAATTTTCAAGAAGTTGTTCGGCAATCCGGTAAACTCGTTTCAACTCTTACGTTTTTATAATATATTTTTGTGTGGTTTAGTTTGCATAATTATAATTAATATGGCATTTACTTTGAAAAAAATGTTTGGTAAAGGAAAAGATAAAACCGGTGAAAGTAGTGGCCAACCAACTACCCTTCCCCCGGCTCCCCGACCTAGAAAAGATAAGCAAGTTGAAAGTAGTCGCCAACCTAGACGTCCTCCTCCTTCCGTAATTCTTGATAGTGATCACCCTTGTTTTCAATTTACCGATAGTGAATTTTATCATAATGTTGCACCAGGTGATAGATTAGATGATGAAATTATGAATGCTCTTTATCCTAATGAAACCATCTTAGAAAATAATGAGGAAAATGAGGATGATGATGAAACTCAAGCACCGGATTTAGATGATACACCTACTAGTCCTCTTAATAACCCAAGTGATGCACCGGTCGACCCACCTGTAGAAACTCCTACTTTTAATAGAGAACCTGCTAAACGCTTAGAAACATCATTAGTTTGGAATTTTTTTACTCAAGTAAGAGAAAAAAATAAGGCTAAGTGTAAAACTTGTGGGAAATTAATGTCGCATAAATATGTAGGAGACCGTAGCGGCACAGGTAGTTTGACTAGGCACATAAAAACACACCCTAGAGATAAGGCTAGATTTTTTCAAATGAAAGCGCATCTAGAGGGGACAAGTGTAGATTCTGCGATTAACCCTAGTACAGGTTCAAATCTAGTTCAACCAGGAATTAACACTGTCACTGGAGGTATTTTATATTACGATCCAAATAGAGATCGTGAAGAATTAGCAAAGATGATTACTGTTATGTGCTTACCTTATACTTTTGCTTCTAATCCTAATTGGGTTCATTATATTAGAAGAGTGTTTAATCCTACTTATAAAGGTTGGCCTCGCGCAACAGTTAAGAGTGATATTTATAAATTCAAACATGAATATGAACAATATTTGCGTTATTTATTTACTCATATACCTAATCGGATTTCTATTACTACTGATATTGGTAGAAGTGGTAATGATTGTGATTACCTAACTGTTACAAGTCATTGGATAGATGAAGAATGGATAATGCAAAAACGCATAATTGCATATAGAATAATTAATTCGCGTCACACAGGTAAATTTATAGCTAACACTGTTGCAGATATTTGTAGATATTTTTGCTTTAGCGATAAAATAATGGCAATTTCAATGGATAATGCTTCTAGTAACACCAGTGCTATAGGCATGCTTACAACAACACTAAATCCTGCATTTACTAATATTTTCCATGTTAGATGTATTTGTCATATTTATCATTTAATTGTCGGTGATGGTATGCGAATATTAAACATAGAAATTGAAAAGGTTAGAATGGCTCTTAATTGGCTTTTTTATTCAAACCGTAGAAGTAGACTTAGAGAGTATTTTAAAAAATGTGATGAATATGGCCTTAGAGAAAGAAAGGTTCCTAAACCTTGCCCGACTAGATGGAATTGTATGTACGAAAGTTTAGTAGTAGCATATGAATATAGAAACCCAATTAATGCAACGTTTAATTCTCGGGTAGGTGGTGAAGATGATGATGAAATGCTTACCACTCAAGATTGGACTAATGTTAAAATTCTTTTAGATTTTTTAGAACATTTTCAAATTGCAACAAATGCATTTTCTGGGCAATATTATCCTACTATTTCAAACTGTTTAGTTTATATTGCAGCACTATCTGATTTGTTTGTTGAATTTAGTGAGGGTGGGGATATTTATGAACTTGCTATAAATGAAATGAAACAAAAGTTTAAAAAATATTTTTTTCCTATCCCTCCTATTTATGGTCTTGCTGCAATGCTAAATCCTACAATGAAATTGGGAGGTCCTCATTTTTGGTATTCAAATATTTATAAGGCTTTAGATCTTTCAAATGAGGAAATTGCGACACTTGCAGATGCAAAAGCTTCAATTAAGATTAACGCTCAAACAGTTTATAATGCTTATCAACTTGCCTTAGAGCATGCTAGGCCAACTATTCCAACCCCTACTTCGTCTAGCTCACAATCCTCTAAAAGAGTTGCGGGCTTAAAAGCTCTTAAATCTTGGACGGAGTTCAGGGGTCTCAAGGTGAAAATTATGATGAAACTTCACATCTAAATGAGCTTCAAGTTTATTTGTCTCAGGGACTTGAAAAGGAGAATCCAGACGGCTCTTTTGATCTTTTGGAATGGTGGAAGGCAAGGGAAAAACATTTTCCTGTTCTTGCAAGGATGGCTCGGGATATTTTATCAATTCAAGCTTCAACTGTTGCATCAGAGAGCGCTTTCAGTCAAGCAAGACTGCAAATAGGTGATCATAGAGCGTCTATGAGGGATAGCTTGGAAAAATCAGTATTGTTTAGAGATTGGATCCGCTCGGAAAGAAGAAACTTTGGAATTGCAGAAGCACAACCGGCGATAGATGAAGCTTATGAAGAAATGATAGCGGAACTTACGGAGGATTCGGCTTCGCCCGGAAGTGGTGATGAACAAGCTTCTTTTCCACCACCACCAACGCAACCTCCTCCGAACCTTGAAGGATTTATGAGATTTGTTAGAGATAATACATAGAATAATATGTAACTTGTATTTTGGCACATCTTCCTTAGTTTTTTTCCTTCTAATGGTGGTATTAGTACCTTGTTGTGCTCATTCCATTGGGGGAAGGATGACTAAGAAAGATATGTCATTTTTTGGTAATAAAATTTATTGCTTCTACCCATGAGCTTCTTTTCGCAATATTTCTTTGTCTATACTTAGAATTATTTATATGCTACAATATATACATAATATACAATATATATACTACAAGAAAATATATTTATAAGATACAATATATACATAAGATACAATATATATACTACAAGAAAATATATAAGAGAATATATATACATAAGATACAATATAATATACTACAAGAAAATATATTATGCTACAATATATACATAATATACAATATATATACTACAAGAAAATATATAAGAGAATATATATACATAAGATACAATATAATATACTACAAGAAAATATATTATGCTACAATATATACATAATATACAATATATATACTACAAGAAAATATATTTATAAGCTACAATATATACATAAGATACAATATATATACTACAAGAAAATATATAAGAGAATATATATACATAAGATACAATATAATATACTACAAGCAAATATATAAGAGAATATATATACATAAGATACAATATAATATACTACAAGCAAATATATTATGCTACAATATATACATAATATACAATATATATACTACAAGAAAATATATTTATAAGCTACAATATATACATAATATACAATATATATACTACAAGAAAATATATAAGAGAATATATATACATAAGATACAATATATATACTACAAGAAAATATATTATGCTACAATATATACATAATATACAATATATATACTACAAGAAAATATATAAGAGAATATATATACATAAGATACAATATAATATACTACAAGAAAATATATTATGCTACAATATATACATAATATACAATATATATACTACAAGAAAATATATTTATAAGCTACAATATATACATAAGATACAATATATATACTAAAAGAAAATATATAAGAGAATATATATACATAAGATACAATATAATATCAAGAAGTGATATTTATGCATGACAATTTAGTGTTTTACTATTGTTTTGTTATTTTCTTTTTCGTCAAGCACTTTAATAATTAGATATACATATATACTACATATTAATATAGCCATGATACTACAAGAAATTGTCTTTAAAAAAAAAAAAAAAAAACCCGCTAGGCCCGCGAAGCCCACGAGCCCGGCCCGTTAAGCACAGGACCATGTGGGCTTAGGCCCGTCACGGGCCGGTTCCACCCATTAGGCCCACGAAGACCGGGACCGCCAGGCCCGGGACCGCCAGAGCCCGGGACCACGAAGCCCGGGACCGCGAGGCCCGGCCCGTTAGGCCCACTAAGGCCCGGGCCCGGGACAAAATACAGCCCTACTCTCCCATTTAGAAATATTCGTCCTCGAATGTTAGACTCTATATGTATACCTTCCTCGCGATTATCATCCTTTTCCAAAGCCTTATATTTACAAATATTACTAACTTATAGTTACGGCTTTAATCCCGCTGCTCATTCTCTTTGGTTTAAGCCCAGTTAACACGTTCTTATCCCACTTATTATTTTCAAAATGGGTTCCCTCTTGGCCCTCACCATGATCTTATGCTAAAAGTCATCATCCTACTTATCAAACTTTCTAACGTATAATCACGTACTAAAGGTTATAACTTTACTTGTCATGATCATTGCTTAGTAATCTTACCATGTATATGTCACTTGGTTCTTAGTATGATTTACATCTTATCTCGGGAGTTCTAGGTTCTCTGAGCTATTACTGGATTCATTATTTTATTTAGCCTTTCTACTTCTTAATGATACTTCACTATGACGCATCTTGGATACGACATTCTATATACATTACTAATAGAGTTCACTACATCTTCTAACATCATACTAGATATATAAAGGCTCACTAACATATCGGTAACATACCTAAATTCCTCTCGGATCGGGGCTCGAGGTCCCATTAATCTCCTAATGCAAACATCTGATTCTGGTATCCTCTCAAGCCTGACGCTCCCATTCTACCTCTTCCACGCTGAAACGAAGGTACTGTAAGGCCCTGTAAAATTCTATTTAGAACCTGTGGTTTTGTGGTGCCGAGGTAGGCTAACGTGTTCGAAGGTTATAGATAAGGTACAAACTTTTTGTGTTGGGCAATGCATTGGGCAGTTAGAAGAATAATGTTTGCAGAATATGGCATTTTTGCAGTCCACTATGCGATCGCAAAAGCAAAGCCATTTTTTCGCGAAGCAAAGCAAAGCCATTTTTTCGAGGTCTTTTTGCGGTCCATTATGAGACCGCATAATCATTTCGCGGGCACTTCCATCGCAGATTCAACATGTGAAATTCCGGAGGGAGATTCCGCGATGCGTTATGCGACTGCATAACTATTCTGTGGATCATAGAATGGCCGCAAACTTGCACATACCAACCCAATTCTGGAGGTCAATTCCTCTGTCCCTTTTACGGACCGCATACATGATCTGCGACACACTTTGCAACCACATAACTGAGTTCGGGGGGTCAATTTTATGATTTTATAACCCGACCTTATTTTGATTAAAACATTTGGGCTCGTTTAGAAGGCAAAAATCAGGCATATTTAGAGAGGGGGAGATCTAACTAGAGAGAAAAGGTGCGGCTCAATCACTTCAACACTCCACTCTTTGACCAAGCCTTGGGAATTCAACAAAGGAAGATAGCAACTCTTTTTCTAAGAGGTAAGGTTCCATACCCTAGTCCTCAATTTCGAATTTGGGCAGAAGATGGATAAACTCTTGGTATTGGATTGGTTGTGGGGTGAAGGATATCCTATAAAAGAACCTTCTAATCAAATTGCACACCTAGCGCTTGATAAGATGCCTAAATGGGCTAAACCCATAAACCTCTCCCTAATTATGGTTCAATTTTATCATGTCTCTAATTAGATTGAAGTCACTAGGAGTTTCGTAATGTTGTAGTAAGTTAAGGAAATCTCAAGCGAGGTAGGTTGGCTAAACTTCTCTTGTAGAGTCTAATTCAATGATGGTCTCGTAAGTTTCAAGTATGATTGGCCCAAGTTCTTATTTCTCACGTTCCGAGTCATTCCTAATAAATTCTATTATTCCAAATAAGCTTTGTGTTGAAATATATATACTCAAGATGTGTTCCCACTTGCCCCTATCATACTATGTTCTCCTTCGATAATGTATTCAAGTATGACCAATGTATCAAAATATTGTGATTTAAAATCATGTTTTAATTGCAAGTTATTATGCCTAATTTTTGAAGAAAAACTCAATGTGTTTAAGATTCCTACTGCTCGTTTACATACTTTAAGTCTTGATTTCAAATTCTCTTATTATTGATAACCTATGATGATGCTTGAAAGTGAAAGAAGTGAGTATGAGATATAAAATGTGGCCATCGTGCCAAGAATGAAAAAATTACACTTGTAGCCAATAGTGCCGATAAAATAAAAGGATGTGGGAAAGATTATGAAATGAGCTTTAACTCTTTTATATAAGAGATGTTTTGGAAGTATCGTTTAGTCAGCGAGGAAGGGTAGGTTGAAATAACCTTACCCCAAAACTACATGTGCCAGTGTAGAAGTGATTGAGGGGTAAATCCCCGTACTGATGTGTAGAGATTATTTCCCTTAATTGGGATGAGATGATTGCTAGCGGAAGATGATGTCGACCCACATGGGATTGTGGTGAGATGGCTTAGCCAATCAGGTCGAGATCGTATGCCATGCCACACACATGGTGGTGTTGTGATTGGATGTCTTGGGGTGAGACGACTTAGCCGATCGAGCCGAGGTCGGACTTTGTGCTGAAAGAACGGTGGTGTATCGGTACTAAAAATCTCCCAACTAAAAAATATTGATATTTACTTGAGAACTTACCATTCTCTTAACCTGACGCTTTAATATTGTCTAAGGCTCATTGATTCCATGTTTCTTTCTCCTTGTATCGTTACTCGATTCATTGAGAGGGTGTTTATTCTTACATACTAGTATTATTCCATATGCACTAACATCCCTTTTGCCGGGGGTGCTGCATATTTAATGTATGCAGGTGGTTCTACAGCAGACGGCATCGATCAGTGATAGCGGTACACCCTCTTCTCAACTGACTTGGTGAGCCCCACTTCATATCGAGGTCTTGTGTCTTTTTTTCTTTGTGTATAGGATTTTGAGGTATAGACGAGGCCTTGTTGCTGGCACCATTATATAATTTCTTGGTATTGATTAGAGTATCCATATACATAGCGTGGGTTGTATTTTGATTTGGGTAAGTCAAACTTGAAATTTTGTACTTGTAACATATGTTTCGACTTCTAAAACTACACATGTGTAATGTATTTTGGGAATTTGTAAAGAAGTATCTAATGTTAAACAAATATTGATGTCGTACATGTCATCCTCTTATTGTCTAATTCATGATATTCGTCTTCACTTTATTTATGGGTAAGGTCGGGTAGAAGGTATCGAGTAGGCTTGCTTGACTGTGATATCTCGGTTGAGCGCCAGTCGCGATCCCCAAGGTCAGGGCGTGATAGGTACTGGACCTATTGGCTATCCTGAATGACTACTACCCTCATGACTTAATGTCGGACAATTCTGTGCCATATGACCTAGGGTACCACATATGAAACAAGAATTTGTACCTCATAAGCACAGTCCCTCGTGTCTCCTTCTGCACTCTTACATCGAAGTGGATTTATTTGTCCAACACATTCTTGATCTTACACTTCTTGTGCCCTTGATCCTTGACCTATTTTCAACTGAGTACTTTGAGAAATTGGGTCTCCTCTAACACCTACTACTACTCGCTTCACCTGCATACTCGTCAACTTGCGTGTCTCTTTTACCTTGCTACCTATCTCGAGCTTGCTCTATATGCTGTCACTGTTTATGATCCTCTAGATTATGGGTGATAGCCTGAATTAGAGATATGCCCATATTGTCATTCAACTAGGCTGTGGTACAAGCTTCAACTAACTCTAGTGCCAGCGCCGACACATACTGATGTATCCTGGGCCGCTCATATCAACCAAATATGGGGAATACATGGCCAACAAATCAAACCTAAGGTTGTACTCGCAAACACTCATGTCAGTCTGTTGTAGGGCCAAAATCTTATCAACCTTGGCCTCCCGAATCTCCAATGGTAAATAATGGTCCAGGAAGGCTGTGGAGAATTCTCCCCACTTTGCTGGCGCGCATTTTACCCTCTAGATAATTGCCATGAATCATACCAATACAAAAATATATCCCATAGCATGAAAGGTGCTATCTCCACTGCCTCTATCTCGGAAGTATGTAAAACTTGAAAGATCAGATAAAGCTAGTCAATAAAATCATGGGGATCCTCGTACTGATCAGTCCCCGTGAAATATGGAAGGCTCAAAGGAATAAACTCGCGGACCCTCAAACTTCTAGGCCCCCAGAAGGTCCTGCACTAGCTGGCACTCTAGTTTGTCACTGTGTAGCTATTAACTAGTGTTTAAAGATGCACAATGCTCCTGAGATCTTGATCAGTAGTGACTGGTGGGGGTACTGGAGACGTTGGAGCTCTTTGAAGTTCCTCTGGTTCTAGTGGAGTAGGGGATACTCGTCAAGATGACTCAACCCGAACCTCAGACTGATCTACATCAACTGGGGTAGTTCTACTACTACTTTCCCTCTCAATACTCTTAACCTTCTGACTAGCGGTAGATCTTCTTGTGTCAGGCATCTCTATGCAACATTTATCAAATAACAGCTAGAGATTGACTCCTTATGGCTCAACTTTATACATCACGGTTTGGATTAGAAAAAAGGAAAACAAATCATATTTGCCATGTAGCTTCCTGTTTATAAATGTGGTGCAAAATACATCCATAAACAAGACTCTACTAGATACGACTTGGTAGACTCCTTAAGACACGTCCTGCTATGATACCAAGTTTGTCACACCCCAACCTAGGTGAGGCGTGGCTGGCAACCAGTGCTATACTGGCCCGAGCAGACCACTCTGCAACCTTTGAATGCTAAACATAACCCAGAATGTATATAGGCCTACATGGCCGAACTCTATCATACTATAAGCTATCATGGCCAACAAGGGCACAAATCGTAATATATCATAGTTGGACAAGCATCGTTTATGCTAGCCATCATACTTAAAACATAAATACATGTTCGGGCCGAGGAAGCCACTATGAGTGTTAATATTCGACAACCCAAAAGTAAAACATAAACAAGATCTGGCAAGGCCACTGATATACTGTACATACTTAACCTATGTCTACAAAGCTTCTAGGACTGTCTGACATCAAACATGGACGGGATAGGGCCCCGACCTACCCATAAGTTAGCAAAACCCAAATACATGACCTCAAGACTCGGTTCCACTCCGAATAAAATGGAGTCTTACTGATCCTCCGCTGAATATCAACCCCTTCCACTATAAGGGCTCATAAAATTGATTACCTACACCTTCAGGCATGAAATGCAGCGCCCTTGTAAGGCCCCATAAAAGTTCACCAAGAATTTAAATTTTTGTGGTGGTAAGCTAATGTGCCACAAATCAGATTTTTGGATTGTGAAATGCACCGTAGAGTTGGTAGAACAATTTGTAGAAAATGACAATTATGTGGTCCATTATGCTATAGCGGATCTGTTCCGCTGACCATGGAATCACCACGGAATAAATCAGAAGCAACTTAAATTTGAAAAGCATTTTGTGGCCATTATGCTGCCGCAAAAATGCATCTAGGAATTGATCAGACCCATCCCATAATTTAAAAACCATTTTTTGGCCTTTCTACTGGCCGCATAACCATTATGCTACCACAAAATTGCATCGCTGAATCGACCAGACCCAACCAAGAATTTGATATCCATTTTGTGTCCATTCTGTTGGCCGCATAACCATTCTGCTATTGTGAAATTGCATTGCGTAATTGACATACCATTATATGGCCATTATTCTGACCACGTATTTGTTCTGATATCATGGAATTGTACCACATAATTTACATCAGGGGGTTATTTTTAAAAATTTTCTTATCCGACCTTATTTGGATATAAGGCCTTAGGGGGTCATTTTACAAGGTATAACTTGATGATTTAGAGTGAGGGCATAAATTTAGAGAGAGAGAGAGAGAGGGAGAAACTCTATCAAATTATACTCTCCAATTCTTGCACGAACCTTGGGAATTCAAGAGGAAAACTCACAAGACCTTCTATTTACAAGGTAAGACTTCATCCTTAGATTTTATGAAAAGTTTAATAATGGGTTTAAGTAGGATGTTATCATGGTAGGGATTGTGGGATGGTGACCGAAATCCATAAGCCATCAATCTCGAATTTGGGAGTACGTGAAGACTAGGAAATGAGATTTTGGTGGGTTTGAAGCAAATGGTTGGGCATGCATGTGACTAATGATGTTTGATGGGTGTTGTAGAGATATTGTATATTGGTTGGCTGCTTGAAAATTCATGGTGAGGGTAGAGGAATTTCTATTATGGGACCTTGTAATCGATTTCGCATATTAGATATTTGATGAAATGTCAATGTGGGCTAAATCTAAGAACACCTTCCTAACTATGGTAAAATCTGGTTATGTTTTTATAGATTTCTAGAAGTGTTGGGGCGATGTAGTAACCCAAGAAAAGCTCAAGAAAGGTATGTTGGCTAAACGTCTCTCTTAGAATCAAATTCCATGATGTTCCTATATGTTTCAAGTATGGTTGGCCCATGTTCCTAAATCCCATGTCCCGAGTTGTTCCTATTAAATTTGATTATCCCAAGTAAGCATTGTGTTGAAACATGCATATACTCAAAACATGTACCAATTGCTCCCACCTTATTATGATCTCTTCTAGAACGTGTTATGACTTCAACTCCTATTTCCAATCAAAGTCTATTATGCCTAATTTGGGAAGAAAACTCAATGTGCCTAAGACTCTTATTGCTCATGTATATCCTTAAGGCCTTGATTTCAAATGCTCTCATTGTTTATAATCTATAAAGATGCATGAAAGTGAATTAATTAAGTTGGAAATATAAAGTGTGGCCATTAGTGCCAATAAAATGTAATGATGTGTGAAAGATTATGAAATGAGCCTTGATTCAACTGTTCCGAATTGACTCTAGAAATAGATTTTCCTAAAAGCATATGTACTCAAGTCATGTTCAAATGTGGTTGTTCTAAACTAATGCCTATGATTTGAACTACCATTTTAGTTGCAAATCACCATGCTATGCTTTGTGATGATTTCAAATGTGTTTTCAGTTCTTACATATTTATGAGTTCAAATTATGTATTGCCCTTTTTGGGAAGAGTATGTCAAGAATAAATGGTGTGTCACTCGTTTATGATTTTAACTTGTGCTTCGATTGCTAATCATCTTGCTCCATTTTTGTGGAAAGAAATCCATTGGGTTCAAAGCATTCATTACTAATGAACATAGAGTTATGATTTCCAGAATATTCTATATATTGATGATCATGATGGGGACCCACGAAAGTAAAGAAATGAATGTGTGGAATATGAAATACGGCCAACGTGCCATGGATAAATAATCATACGTATAGCCAAGAGAGCCAAGGAAATAATAATGTTGTGAATGGTTGAAAGTACTAATGAAGCTATATATGGTGTGAACGGTTATGAGGTTAATGTGTTGTAGTTCTGTTTCCTTTGTGTGCAAAAGAAAAATAATATTTTTGGGAGTATCATTAGCGAACCGTGGAAGGGTGCGTCAAAACAGCCCACACCCGAAACTACACGTGCCGGTGTATGAGTGGATTGTGAATATTTCCCTTAATTGGGATGAGATTAAAATATTGATGTGATGAGATTATTTCCCTTAATTGGGATACGATTGATGATAGCTATGAAGTGGAAGTGATGAAGTCTATCCACACGACACATGTGGGAAGGCGGCCTAGCCGATCGGGTGGAGATCGGATGCCATGTCACGCGCATGGTGGTTCTTTACTCTTGGTAACACCTTTTTTTGCATCACCATGTCAATCTACATTGATCATGGAGAGCTATCCTAGCCGATCGGGATAATCGGACTCTGTGCTAAAAACACGGTGGTATATCGGTGCTAATGATCTCGCAAACAAAAATAATATTATTTTTGTATTTTAACAATCGTTATGTTTTAATTTGGCATTTGGATATCATCGATTGTTACTCGTTTCTTCCATGGTTTTCCCCTTCTTAGATTGGCGTTCTATTTCGAAAGAGGATATTTAGCTTTACATACTAGTACTATTCCACATGTACTAACGTCCCTTTTGTCGGGGGTGCTGCATCTTCAATGGATGCATGTGGTTCATCAGCGGGCAGCTTTGATCCTTGTTAGCAGTTACTCTCTATTCAGCATGTTTTGGTGAGCCCTACTCTGTTCCGAGCCTTATGTCACTTGACGTTGTACTTTTTGTTTTGAGGTATAATCGGGGCCTTGTCGTCGGCACTTCCATACTACTCTTTTGTTGTACATAGACGCTCCGTATACATGTTGTGGGTGGTGTTCGATGATGGGTAATGAACTAGAAGTATTGGTATTTGGAAAATTATACATTCCTCTTAGAAATCATAAATGAATATCCTTTGAGTAATGGAAAAAGAATGTGGAACATTTTACTCTTCTCATTCTTATCTCTTGTTATTGGTTCTTATATTGTTAATGGGTAAGGTTGGGTAGAAGGCATCAAGTAGGCTTGCTTGTCCGTGGTATCTCGATTGAGCACCGACTGCGCTCCTCGACGTCGGGGCGTGACAAGCTTGGTATCAAAGCCTAAGGTTTTAAAGTGTCCTAGGATGTCTCGGGGCCGTGTCTATTAGAGTCCTTCTTATCGTTGTGTTATCGACCACATCTATAATTAGGAGGCTACTTGGACATTTAGGAATGTTACCCTTCTTTGATAATCTAAGATCGTGCGATAGATCCCAAGATAGGAAGCTAATTTTCTCATCATGTCTCATTTTCCAGAAGAGTAATCCATGAGTTCGAAGCAACGAAGAGGGAGTGACCCCGCCATCGAATCTGGGGGAGATTACACAAGAGCTTGTTGGGAGGATGGGTCAACCCGTGGAGGGATTGGAAGAACTAGTTGCTACGGGAAGTTTCCTTGTTCCTATTAATGTCACTTCGCCACCGGATCATGTGGTGAGAGAACCTATGAAATGAAAGAAGGTTGTTTGTACCAATAAGCCGGAATGTCTGATTTGTCAGAACTGCCACTTGGTGACATGTTGGATGACTCTTGAAATATGTTATGGTTTTGGAAAGAGGGGGAAGAAGAAGAACAATTGCCCTAGGTTGGGTACACCCATCCCGGTCTGCCCGATATGCGAGAAGGAATATTTGGCGTCATGTCGTGAGTATACTCAGGAGTGTGTTAGGGGTGGCAGGCTTGGTAAATTCCAAAGTCCCACACAGCAAGCCGGTACAGGAGATTGCTACTCCTGCCATGAAGGCTTGGAAGAAGGATAATATAGATGCTTATGATGTATGTAAAAAGGGTAAATATCAGGTCAGTAGGGCGAGTCAGTTTAGTGGACCTCATCCCCGTTGCGTGAAGTGTAGGAGATGTCATTCGGGGGTATGTCACAATGGTACCAATGTATTGTTTGTATGTGTAGTCGAGGGGCATCGGTTTAGGTACTGCCATGTCAACCACCAAGTAAGTTACTCCTTTCTACCTTATTACGAACACCGCATAAATTTTCCTTGTTGTATATGTACATCCATATTGACGAGCCTACAAAAATATGGTCTTAACAAGAAACTGAATCACAAAATATTGCATATATCTACTCTTTGAACGAGACACATTATTCTTCAAACCTCTTTATCACAATTCTCTTACTTACAACCTCTTGAGGAATTGATTTCTATAATGATTTCTTTGAAATGAATCATAACCCTAGGTTAATACTTCCCACTTGCTTCCACAAATTCTCAACAAAGTACTATACCTGATGAATTTCTTATGGACCTTCTGATTCAAATAGATAACACCTGCTCACTTGTGCTTGTGCATGCACCATCATAATGTTCACCTACATGGTATCGAATCTAACGTAAGACAACCTAGTGTTGAGATCATTCTTGAGCCACACTCTCTCTCCTGTGTATGTGGCGCCTATAGTTTGAATAGTCACTTTACTCCCTTTGTGAACATTATCATGAACTATTTCCACTGACAAGTAAAATAAGAGCATATCTCACCACCAATCATATGTGTTCACGTGAAATGAAATGGTCACTTGTTCGCATAAAGTCTCTGAAATTTGGGATTTTCACAAATTGGTCATATGAAGATGTTTTATTTTCCTATCTCAGTATAACTTTCATGTTCACTTATATCATTCCACAGTAAGTAACTCACCTCGTTCCTAGTATTGTAGCTACCCATGACATGGCATGATATTGCAACTTGAGAGTTATTATAGCAAAAACATGTCCAGCTCATAAAAAGTGTTCATTTTCTCTTTACACCTTTGCAACATGTCCTGGCTGTGTTCCTTAGTTAGTGAATTAATTGTGCTAGTTTCCCGACACTTGTTGGATAACCGTGAGAAATAGTGTCCTTCTATATGTTGTTGTAACACTTCCTTTCTTATATGGGTCCTTATTATGCTCTCCGTCAAGACTGAATGCGCCTTTGGGGTTATCATAGCATCATGTGTGCTTCTTCTATTTTTCCCATCCTCCGGTAGCATATGGGTACTTTTCAAGTCATAAAATCCATGGCTAAATCATTATGAACATTCGCAAACCTTCCACAATTATTTTATAGTGTCTCCCTGGGTTCCGTTATCTTTAACACTCGGCTTCTAGAATCATTTACTATGCCATTGTCATGTGCAATGAGTTTACTATCCTTAACATTCCACATCCCTGGATGGATAGGAGTTCTATTTGTCTCTCTCCCCGGAGCATCATATTAACCACTAGAACCTCTCTAACCAATGCATGATTTAATCCCAATGTTAAGATGTCCTAGATACATTGTTCCACTCGTGTATGGTTGAAGTTAAGTAGCTTTGCCACGATTTTTCCCTCCTTACTTCAGGAGGATGTTTCAAATTTTGGCACTTACCATGAGCATATTGATTTGAAAGTCAAGTCTATCGTATCTCTAGTTCTCTCATGTAGGATCAACTATTGGGAAGGGTTAAGCTGCCAGAATAATAATCTCACAAGTGCTCAACCTCTTTTTCAACCTGGTCGGCTTTGGGCATAGTTTCCTTGTGTCAAATAATGTTAAGAGCGTAACACAACTGCATGAATTTTGAAACCTCTATCACATTCATGTTGCAAAACGCTTCTTATTTTGAGTTAAACTGATTTTCCCTATACTCAAGAAGGCAACTTGTGTCGTAACTCATCGTATTCCAAGAATAACTAATGCTAACATCTTTATCCTCCCGATCATGCCTCCCACATATCACATGTCTAAAATGACTCACTTCCTTTACATCTCAGGATAACGTACATGGTTCCCACATTATCAATGTGTACTAGTTAACTGTAGGTCTCGTTGGTCAAATCAATGATGTCATCACAATGATTAACCATGTCAGCGCTATTGGTAGTAACCTTCATATCTCTTGGGATACAACCTCCTGAAATGCCCCTTCTCAGCACATTGATGGATTCTTGAACAATTCCATTTCAATCTAGAACCCCGTCGTCCCTAATTGAATTAAAATTATCGGAGTTGTAGGTTCAAACATGTAAATGAAGAAGCATCATTCCATGATTAAACATATTGGGTAGGAAACTCTCTGGTCATATTCATTCTAGCACATCATAGAATAATCGTTCGGGGTCGCCAAAGTCCTATTCGAATGTTGGACATAGAGATTTGGGAGTTTGAAGAAAGTAAACAGGGTTTTCTAAAGGTTTCCTCCCAAAAGTCATTATTCGAATTGTTAATATAGGTAAAGTAGGTGAAGTACACATTGGGCCTTATGGAATCTTGAAGGAAATAGGCTAAACTATGAGTATGATGTTTCCCCATCGTTATCCTCCATGAACTCGGTGCTTCATGTGTCTATGTCCAAGATGGGTAGTTGGAAGTCCCTTGTCTATTATTCCACTGGAGGCTAATGAAGGTGAAGTTAATGGGTAATTGGCTTATGAGAGGTACCTAATTGTCATCCTTGTTAGACAAGTCCAAAAGTTTAGATTGCCACCGTCAAAGTGCTATGGTGAAGTCTGTGAGTCGAGGAGGTCACCTCGAAGGCCGAGGTTGTTGTGGAAAGAAAATATTCTCGCTTGCTTGTATAGCCATATGGTTGTGGTTTGAAAGGTTCTTTCTATGTGTTATATGTACAGTTCATGTCTAGGTGCCATTTTTGATATGCAATGCATGTAATGTTGAGATTGGTGTTATCGATATATATTTTGATGCTTTGTTGAGTTGTTAATGTGTTGTTAGGGTGGTTTTGATGATTCTATGACAGGTGGATGGGCCCAATTATAGGAGAAAATCTGCCGAAATTTCTAAAATATTTAGGAGTTGGTCAAAATCTGGGGGCTTGTGATGTGTGTAAGAAGAGATCACTTATGTTGGGTGTTTTGGGTGAACTCTGCTCCTCATTCGAGGACGAATGATCCTAAGAGGGGGAGGATGTAAGGCTCCGTAAAAGTTCACCAAATATTTAAGTTTTGATGGTGCCAAGGTAAGCTAATGTGCCACAAAAATGGATTTTTAGATTGTGCAATGCATCGTGGAGGTTGTAGAAGAATTTGTAGAAAACGACAACTCTGTGGTCCATTATGCTATAGAGGATCTGTTCCGCTCACCACAGAATGAATCTGAAGCAACTCAAATTTGAAAAGCGTTTTGTGGCCATTCTGCTGGCCGCATAACCAATATGCTGCCGCAAAATTACATCTCATAAATTACTAGACCCAACCCATAATTTGAAAACCATTTTGTGGCCATTTTGCGTGCTGCATAACCATTATGCTGCAACGAAATTGCATCGCGAAATTGACCAGACCTAACCCAGAATTTGAAAACTATTTTATGGCCATTCTGCTGGCCGCATAATCATTTTGCTACCACGAAATGGCATCGCGGAATTGACTTACCATTTTGTGGCCATTCCATTGGCCACATATCTGTTTTGTTACCACAGAATTACACCACATAATATACATCGGGGGTTATTTTAGGAAATTTTCTTATCCGACCCTATTTTAATATAAGGTATAACTTGATGTTTTAGAGTGAGGGTATCAATTTAGAGAGAGAGAGATAGAGAGAGAGAGAGGGAGAAGCTCTATCAAATTATACACTCCAATTCATGCACAAACCTTGGGAATTCAAGAGGGAAACTCACAAGACCTTCTACTTACAAGGTAAGACTTCATCCCTAGATTTTATGCAAAGTTTAATAATGGATTTAAGTAGGATGTTATCATGGCAGGGATTGTGGGACGTTGACCGGAATCCATAAGCCCTCAATCTCGAATTTGGGAGTATGTGAAGACTAGGAAATGTGTTTTTGGTTGGTTTGAAGCAAATGGTTGGACATACATGTGACTAATGATGGTTGATGGGTTTTGTAGAGATATATTATATTGGTTGGTTGCTTGAAAATTCATGGTGAGTGTAGAGGAATTTCTATTATGGGAACTTTTAATCGATTTTGCATATTAGGTATTTGATGAAATGTCAAAATGGGATAAATCTAAGATCACCTTCCGAACTATGGTTAAATTGGGTTATGTTTCTATAGATTGATATTGCTAAGAGTGTTGGGGTGTTGTAGTAACCTAAGGAAAGCTCGAGAAAGGTATACTGGCTAAACTTCCCTCTTAGAATCGAATTCCATGATGTTCCCATAAGTTTCAAGTATGGTTCGCCCAAGTTCCTAATTCCCATGTCCCGGGTTGTTCCTAATAAATTTGATTATCCCAAGTAAGCATTGCGTTGAAAGATGCATATACTCAAAACGTGTAACAATTTCTCCTACCTTATTATGCTCTCTTCAAGAACGTGTTCAAGTATGGTTTATGAATTAAAATGTCATGATTTCAACTCGTGTTTCAACTGAAAGTCTATTATGCGTAACTTGGAAAAAAAACCAAATGTGCCTAAGACTCCTATTGCTCATGTAAATACTTAAGGCCTTGATTTCAAATGCTCTCATTGTTGATAACCTTTTAAGATGCATGAAAGTGAAATAAGTGTGTTGGAAATATAAAGTGTGGCCACTAGTGCCAATGAAATGAAATGATGTGTAAAAGATTATGAAATGAGACTTGATTCAATTGTTCCGAATTGACTTCGAAATAGATTTTCCTAAATGCATATGCACTCAAGTCATGTTCAAATGTGGTTGGTTTTAACTAATGCCTATGATTTGAACCACAATTTTAGTCTTAAATCACCATGCTATGGTTTGTGAGTATTTCCAACATTTTTTGAGTTCTTACATATTCATGAGTTGAAGTTATGTATTGCTCTTTTGGGGAAGAGTATGTCAAGAATAAATGGTATGTCACTCGTTTATTATTTTGAATTGTGCTTCGATTTCTAATCATCTTGCTCCATTTATGTGGAAAGAAATCCATTGTATTTAAAGCCTTCATTACTAATGAACTTAGGGGTCGTTTGGTAGGGTGTAAAAGAATAGTGCGGAATAAGGTGTATTAGTAATGCATGGATTAGTAATGCATGGGTTATTAATGTAAGCATTAGTTATGCAGATATTATTTCTTATCTACTGTTTGGTGTGGTGTATTAAAATTATAATGGGTTGCATAATTTTTAAGAAAAATAGTTGTTTACAAAAATGTCCTCCATATTCTCTAACTTTAAGGGACTTTAAGGACAATTTTATCTTTAACCATGCTAATGCATGCATTAATAGCCTTGGTATTACTAATGCCATGGTTTTTTATGCATTACTTGTGCATAGGATAATGCCAAGTATGATGTATAACTAATACAATATTAGTTATACATTTGTTGAAAAAATATACCAAACAAGGTATTAGTAATGCATAGAGCTAATGCTTGCATTATTGTTTCTAATACCTCCTACCAAATGACCCCTTAGAGTTATGATTTCCAGAATATTCTATATGTTGATGTTCCTGATGATGACCCACGAAATTAAAGAAATGAAAGTGTGGAATATAAAATACGGCTAATGTGCCATGAACGAAGAATCATACGTATGGCCAAGAGAGCCAAGGAAATAATAATCCTGTGAATGGTTGAAAGTACTAATAAAGCTATATATGGTGTGAAAGGTTATGAGGTGAATATATTGCACTTCTGTTTCCCTTGTGTGCAAAACAAAAAAAAATGTTTTTGGGAGTATCATTAGTGAACCGAGGAAGGGTGGGTCGAGAGGGCCCACACCTGAAACTACATGTGCCGGTGTAGGAGTGGATTGTGATTATTCCCCTTATTTGGGATGATATTGAAATATTCATGTGATGGGATTATTCCCCTTAATTGGGATGAGATTGATGATAGCTGTGAAGTGGAAGTGATGAAGTCGACCCACACAACATATGTGGGAAGGCGGCCTAGCCGATCGAGTGGAGAACGGATGCCATGTCGCGCGCATGGTGGTTCCTATTCTTGGTAACACCTTTTTCGCATCACCATGTCAATCCACATTGTTCATGGAGAGATGGCCTAACAGATTGGACGTGATCGGACTCCGTGCTCAAAACACGGTGGTATATCGGTGCTAATGATCTCCCAACCAAAAATAATATTATTTTCGTATTTTAAAAATCTTTATGTTTTAACTTGGCATTTGAATATCATTGATTGTTACTTGCCGCTTCCATGGTTTTACCCATCTTATATTGGCATTTTATTTCGAAAGAGGACATTTAGGTTTACATACTTGTACTATTCCATATGTACTAACGTCCCTTTTGTCTGGGCGCTGCATCTTCAATGGATGCAGGTGGTTCATCAGCGGGCATCTTTGATCCTCGTTAGCAGTTACTCTATATTCAGCAGGTTGTGATGAGCCCTACTCTGTTCCGGGCCTTATGTCACTTGACGTTGTACTTTGTGTTTTGAGGTATAGTCGGGGCCCTATCGCCGTCACTTCTATACTACTCTTCTATTGTACTTAGAGGCTCCGTAGAAATGTTGTGGGTGGTGTCCGATGTTGGGTAATAAACTAGAATTATTGATATTTGGCAAACATTACTTTCCTCATATCTATAAACTTGTAACAATTTGGAAACTCATAAAAGAATATCCTTTGAGTAATGGAAAAAGAATGTGGAATATTTTACTCTTATCATGCTTAGCATTTGTTATTAGTTCTTATATGGTTAATGGGTAAGTTTGGGTAGAAGGCACCAAGTAGGCTTGCTTGACCGCGGTATATCGATTGAGCACCGGTCGCGTTCCCCGAGGTTGGGGCGTGACAGCCCTAGCAATGGGATGTCAATACAATGAAATGTACCAAGCATGTAAGGCAGAAAACAATATTTATAAACTCTAAAACTAAAGAACATGAATGAATACAATAGAATCTTTGCTGAAAGATAAGAACAAGAGTTGACTTACCATGTACCCTCAATTGGCATACCAAATCACAATTGCTTGGACCGCTTGGTCCCTCTGTCTAACTGCACAACTTAGACTGTCATAGTACTCTGAACTATCTCTAATGACTGTATTTTTTTTCTTTTACTACATCGTCGTCTATTCGTTAAAACTGAATATAAAGTTTCTCTTACGTGTAGCAAAGCAGACCGTCTATAAGGTGCACTATAACCATAAGTGCCTGGTGGCATGTACGCATAGCTAAGCAGACCATCCGTACGGCTCACATACTCGAGTTTGGCTATGGGTGCTCTTGGCCGTCCATAACCACCCTTACTATGCACTTATGCGTTCACTAGCGACCGTCCATTGGGCCGATACTTATGTATATGCAACATCAAACAACATTCCGGGCCATCAATAATTTATTACGTACCTGTACTTATAAAAAAAATAAACTCGCCCAGTACTCTATGTAACTCATGATTCGTATTTGTTAACTCATTTTATTTAAACCACTTCTAACATTCATTAATCATATCGTACTTCCCTTAGCTTTAGGAAGTTCATGTTTATCCTATGATGTATATGGCTATTACATGGCCCTATTACAATATGATTCTACGACTTATATAACTTTATCTTCTTCTACTTTCATGTTACCATTCGTTGGTTAGCTCGTTTGTCTTAAATATTTAATCTACAAGGGGACTCTTGTTCATGTAGCTTATTACCTTGCTTATCTTATATTATACTCTCCCTGATATTAGGGAGGTTATGACTATCTTTATTTAACTATCATGATTTTCTAGCGATTAAGTCATTTTATCGACTATGCAAGACCTCTAGCTCGTTAAGCCGTTTATAGGTAATAATCAATCAGAGATTACACTTCTTGTCTTATATACATTACATGTTTCCCAGAGCTCTACTCATTTCTAGAGAATATCCATGAAGGACAATTACGGACAACTTACAATTTATCTATATTAACGTCATGAACTTATACGCAAGAACTTGTCCCCTTGAAGCACTTATAAGGGTGACATGACTTACGAAATCACACCGAAAAAAGAAATGAGGACCTTACATACCTCAATCGTATTTGTTCTTCATGATACCACAAGTTATTCAACAATACGCTTGTCTACAAGATGAAAATATAGCTTTTATCAATATTAAGAACATATCGATAGCCGACGGAATAACAATTTGTCTCTTAAACTTGTATGATCTCCAAGGGCAAAAGCACTTTGATTTTTTGTAGAACTTTACTTAAATGGTAGGAGAAGGTCTTGGGATATTTTTAGGATCTTAGGGTTCAGTTTTATGTGTGAAAAGGAGGTGCGGAAAGGGCTGCATCGCTTTAATAGAAAGGTGGAACTTTCCACTGCCTATGTAGGTCCCAATGGGGTTGGCTGCAATCTCGCAATAATGTGAATAGCTCTCTACTCTAATGTCGTATCGACGAACGGTTTAATACTTTAGAACTAGACTTGTAGACCTTAAATTTAGCAGATGGATGACCCCGTAACTCCTAGTATATTGGGAAAAAATCTTAGTGACGTTAGACCCAAATTTTGAAACTTGTAAACGTAACTGGCTTGACTTTAAAATATAACATTCGACTATTATATGATTCAAATACCTTATAACATGACCTTTTTACCATATTAAACACTCCTAGTTTTACTCCGAAAGTACGGGTTATAACATATCCAATTTGTCGACTTTGACTAACTTGTTTTCTTCACTTCGTTTGGCCTCCAATCTTTATGACATTTACTTATTACTTGCTTAAATATCATAAAACACTTGTAACCTTAAATATAACTTATTCTCTTGGCTTACGTTAATTAACTTATAACGCACTTGACGTATAAAAATACGGGGTGTATCATTAGCTTACTCACGACACAAACAGCATAAAGGTGCACAGTGTAACGTACTAGGCATGAGCTTAAATGATTGTAACCTTAAAAGTGAATTTTTCTTGTACTTAAATCAACAAACTTACGACGAACATGATGTACAAAGGTACATGGTGTAAGACTAATAGACTTGTAAGATTGGATATTGTTTCACCCTATTATTCATAGGTCAAAACAAGATTCAACTAGTGGTTTCCTTGTTGTTGATAAAAGAGAGTCGCCACCTAATATTTTAAGGTATACTAGGGTACCTATTTGTTTCTTAGGTTATTATCCTATTGGTCTACTAACCGGTGAGATTTGGGTAAGGGTTCTTGTTCTCCTAAGGGGAAGGTATTAGGAACCCCCCTAAAATCTACCTGAGGTAGCTCTTAAGGACTTCGGCTAGGTTTAGGGAAGTAAATATCTATATTCTGCTTAGTTTAGTGCTTAAGGTTTGTGGTCTATTCTAAATCTGGTCTTAAAATTCTACTTGTTTTTTTGAAAGAACATTTTTATATGTTTTGGAAAAGGAGTTATGGGTTTTATAAGGTTTAGAACTCATGGAACAATCATTAAAACAATGTTTAAGCCTTTAAAATACTTGTAAAATAATGCCATGTTTCAAATATTTATCTTTTGAAAACAAGGTGGATATTTGTGTAACTTTGTGTAGTAAAGACTACTAGAAAACAGGTTTCGGATATACCTTTGAAAACTGGTCCAATTCAAAGCCATGTTTGTAAGTATCCATTAAGTTCGATTCTTTTCGGAGAGAAGGTCATTCGTTTTCAAATCTGTTCAAATTTCAAAGCTTCATTAAAAGTGGTTAGCGTTAACAGAAATGAAATCTTGTATTTGTTAAAAAAATAAGTGACCGAAATACTTCAATAAGCATAACATAAGAACTCAGATTCCCTTTTTATTGTTTTACCTATTGGCTTTGGTTGCCTAGGTCCCTAAAATAATGAAAATGTATTAAAAAAAAAGTATCCAATAATAGGTTTGTTATTCAAGAACATATATACAAATATGACATATCAAACAGTGACGCAATAAATTTAGGAGAAATAAGGGTGAAGAGCTGGACACTGAATAATTTGGGCTCAGTGCTTTAAACAGGCCCAACATTATATGCACGAACAATAGACACGATAGGAATGCAACAAACCAAGATCTGATAATGGGCTCAGCAGACCCAAGTTGAGTTCATGCATACAAAGAGATGAAAAACCATTAGTGAAATCCACATGAGGCCTAATAGAATAATATTGTAGCATATAAACATGATTACAGAATACAATAAGCCAAGATGAGACCTAACAAGATAAGACTGTAACAAATAGACAGTATTAGTGTGAAGACCAACCTTTCTTTGTATTAATCCTAAGGGGATTAATGAGAGCAAATGATCGAGAGCTCGGGATAAAACCTTATTCATGGGCAACATACCCTTTGAATTCCTGGCACATCAGAGTTCACAAGGGTCTCAAGGACCCCGAGCAGTGCTTCTGTCATGGAAGGGCATCTTAGTCACAAACTAGGTCCGTAGCCTCTCGAAGATAAGTACAAACGTCTCTGTACCGGTCCGCAGGACTCTACTAAACTTGATTATGACTCGTAGGACTTATGAACCTAGAGTTCTGATACCAACTTGTCACGACCAAAAATCCCTCCTTAGGAGTCGTGATGGCACCTAGTATCTAAGACTAGTAAGCCTAACACTTACTGAAATAATAACAGATTTTAACCAAACAACTATTAAACATGAACTAGATATTTCTATATAAATCCAACAATCTCAACATGATATACAATATCCCAAAACTGGTAGTACAAGTCATAAGCTATACAGAGTTAACTAGAAAATCTCTAAGTATAATTGTTGCCGAATAGAAATAAACAGTACAAAGTAAAATATCAGAAGGTGACTCCAAGGCCTGTGAACACGACAACAAGTATACCTTGAAGTCTCCACCCCAATACTCGATCAACTATGTAATGATCAACACGCCCCGAGGTACCTGAATCTGCACAAAACTGTGCTGCAAGCATAGCATGAGTACACCACAGCGGTACCCAGTAAGTATCAAGACTAACCTCGATGGAGTAGTGGCGAGGAATAATCAAGAGGCCCATTAGACATAATAACCTGTAGAAGTATGAATATAAAACTAACACGGAACAATATAAAGCTAAACATTGTAAGAATAATTCTACAATGCTTGAAATGAGAACTAGATCAACAATTAATAACAAGGAGTAGCAGGTAATAACGCCGTAAAGTAAGCATAATACAACTAGAGTCTGGTGACACCAAGTAAGGGAAAACAGGTAACAACCCAATAAAACAACCGCTTTCACACACAAGGTTTATATAGAAGTTTCTCTGAGGTACCACATCTCATAATCACAAAACACAGGTCCCAAGTCACGAACCCTACCACTTGGCATCGTG
Source organism: Nicotiana tabacum (assembly GCF_000715075.1). Classification (NCBI taxonomy): domain Eukaryota; kingdom Viridiplantae; phylum Streptophyta; class Magnoliopsida; order Solanales; family Solanaceae; genus Nicotiana; species Nicotiana tabacum. The sequence goes on along the minus strand of NC_134091.1, from coordinate 73,000,387 downwards.
TGCCCACATTACAAATCACAACCGCAAGGACCACTCACATGCCAATACCATTAATATCTCATATCTACAAGGACAACTCACTTGCTAAGAGTTTGACAATATCTCATATCTGCACGGACAACTCACTTGCTAGCAATAACAATACCTCAAAACTGCACGAGCAACTCACGTGCCAATAATAGCAATATCTCATATCCGCACAAACAACTCATGTGCCAATAGAACAACTCTAACACAGAAGGAAGGTATACAACAATATATATAAATGATCATCAAACATCAAGGTTCATATTTCTGGACTAACATATGTGACAGATTACGGTGTAAGCTTGTGCAAGTGTACTATCACGGCTCGAGTCAATCAAGTAAGATCAGAGACAACGAATGGCATATAGGAAACAACAAAACAAAACCATAATATGCATGACTCACACAAGGTATACACACCACTACACAAATATCATCAATAACAATTCCCCCATGCAATCACAAGTCATCATAAATCATCCCCGACATAGCCACCCTTATCTCACCGCATGCGTAACAATAAAGTAAATGCCCGCCTTGTCTCACCACACGCGCAAAATAATATTCCTGCCTTGTCTCGCCACATGCGCAAACCCACATATATAGCCTACCTTGTAACACCGCATGTGAAAATATCGATAATAGCAGTCGCACGGACAACTCACGTGCAAACACCTCAACAAATCCTCTCAACAACATCAACTGTGCCAAAAAAACATAACAACACAATATAACAACTCACACCACATGTGCCCATATACCACAATATTTTCTTACAAACAAGTCGAATACCACAACCATACATAGCCCTTGGCGCAACAACACTGAATACAATAACAACAACAATAATAACTCGGGAGTATGACAAGTAAATCAACACAAGAATTACAAAACACAATGAAATGGGAAAATGAGCTCACAATGAAAGATATAACAAGTAATAATGGCTTCAAATAAGAATAACTCGACAATGAGAGGGATAATGTAAAACAACGATATCAAATAACAATAATTCAACGATAGGAGAGATAACATGTAACAATGATTTCAAATAAGAATAACTCAACAATAAGAGATAACATGTATCAATGATTTCAAATAAGAATAACTCAACAATAAGAGATAATATGTATCAATGATTTCAAATAAGAACAACTCAACAATAAGAGAGATAACATATAACAATGACTTCAAATAAGGATAAGTCAACGATGGAAGAGATAACATGTAATAATGACTTCAAATTAGGACAACCAATTACAGAAGAGACAACATGTTACAAAAAATAGGCAACAATTACAATTAAAGCATGTGAGAGTATATTTAGCAACAAAAGAATGGACATGAACCAATCAACTTCAAATAGGGCATGTAAGGGTAAATTTAGCAATGAAGGATATAACATGATAAGGCAACTTCTTTTTAATGTACATATAAACCTAAGAGTCTAACGCGGTCCAATTATTCACATATAAGTCGTGTACACACTAGTCACATTGTGTACAAGTCTTTCACGAAGTTCAAATAGTGAAAACAACATAATCCCTATGGGGTTGTTCCCCCACACCATGTTAGGCAAGATACTTACCTCAAAAGACCTTAAATAATACTCTAAAATATCCTTCCCTTTACAATTCACCTCCATTCGGCTCAAATCTAACCAAAATCGACTCAATAACATAAAACAACGCAATAGAAATCTATTCCAATAATTAAAGTTTCACATTTCCTCAAAAGTCAAAAAACGTCAACCCCGAGCAATCGGGTACAAGGATAGATTCCGACTACCCATAAGCTCACGTGTCCATACATGTGTTGTGTTTCAAATTTCGAGTCCAAATCGACTCTCAAAACTCAAATTCTCATTTTTCAAAATATAGACAAAGTTTCTAAAACTTTCACTTTGATTCACGTAATTTTGATGTTAAAACTCACATATAATCATGTAATATAGTTGGAAATTGATCAAAATCACTTACCCAAAGATTGTAGGTGATAATCCCACTTCAAAATCGCCTCCTACCGAGTCTAGGGTTCAAAGATATGAAAATGAGACTAAGAATCCCGTCCCTCAGCTTTTATGTCCAGGCGCAGGTGTCGCAATTGCGACATGGTGTTCGCAAATGCGAGAAAATTATCACAAAAGCAAAATCCCTCACGTCCCCGCTATTGTCGCAAATGCGACGTTATGTTCACAAAAGCAAACTATAGAGGCTTCGCAAATGCGACCTATCTGATCACAATTGCGATCAAGCTTACCCACCCCACCCATCACAAATGCGAACTCTGGGTTTGCAAATGCGAAACTAGCAGACTTTAACCTATTATCGAAAATGCAACCTACATCTCGCAAATGCGAAACCTGCAATACCTAATCAACACCAGCAACACTAAAACTCTTCTAAGAACTCTGGAACGCCTACATAACTCACCTGAGCCCTCGGGGCTCCAAACCAAACATGAACACAAGTCTAAAAATACAACACGAACTTGCTCGCACGATCAAATCATCAAAATAACATCCGAAACCATGAATCGGACCTCCAAAACACATGGAATCATGTCACGACCCCAATTCCCTCTGTAGGATGTCGTGATGGCACCTAGTCTTTACGACTAGGTAAGCCTAACATTTAATAATAACTTGAAAGAAATAATTAACAAAAATACTAAAGCAAGTCGGATAAATGGATATAAAACAACAACAACATACACAATATTTAATCTTCTAATAAACTGATATAATCTTCTGAAATAGAATCTCAACAACACACTTTCTATAACCGGTGGAACTGAGTCATAAGCTCTACAAAGTAATACTAGAATTTCAACGGATGCCGAGTAGGTATACCTTGAAGTCTCTGAAAAGCAGCTAGCAGTCGATCACTAATGTCCGACATGAGTGGACATACCTGGATCTGCAAAAAAAGGTGTGCAGAAGCATAGTATGAGTACACTACAACGGTACCGAGTAAGTATCAAGCCTAACCTCGGTAGTGTAGTGACGAGGCCAGGTCAAGACACTTAGTAGGATATTAAAAAAAATAGAATTAAAACGTAATAACAAGAAGTAACGGAAAGTGGAGCAATAGGTAATATGAAGCAAGTTAATAACATAGACTAATGAAATGATGCTAAGCATAGAGATAACATAAGGGAAGCAATTGAAAAGCACCACAATGTTCACATATGGACAATAATTGATGGAACAAGGAAGAACAAAACAACAAGAAGTGTTCCCACCAAATAACTCTTTGCAACATGAGATAAACAACAAGAATCACAACGATGTACCAACTCATGAACAATAAGTACTATAACCGAGGTACCGCCTCGTATATAACAAGAATCACAACCGAGGTACCACCTCGTATTCACATTTCTCAATTTCAATCACAATCTCTCCTTATATCGCGGTGTGAGCCTTACATTAAAATAGTTTTGAAAACATTTTTTCCCAAAATAGCTACATGCACTTTAGCCCACCTTATAACACCGCGTGGATTCGCGTAATTCCCTTACAAGAAACACACACATAAGTCCCCACTTATATGGCCTCATGCACATTAACCCCTATCCGTATACCGCCGCATGCATGTCAACATCGCATCACAATAACAACTCGCACCACAAGTGCCCATGGCTCCAACACAATGTGTACAAGAATAGCAACAATAACAATGAATGTAAATTCTCAACAAGAAAGATGTCTCAATAATTAACACTTAGCCTCAACGTGATAATGACTTTCATAACTTCAACATCGATAACTCAACAATGAAAAATATTATCACGCCCCGACCTCGGGGAGAGAGACCGACGCTCAACCGAGATACCTCGGTTAAGCAAGCCTGCTAGATGACTTCTACCAAACCTTGCCCATTAACAATATAAGAACCAGTACAAGTGATAGACATGAGAAGAGTCAAGTGTTCCACAATCATTTCCATTACTAATGGATATTCATTTATGATGTCCAAAATATTACAAGTTTATAGATATGATGAAAAACATGTTTTCCCAAATACCAACACTTACTAGTTTAATTCCCAACATCAATCACCACCCACAACCTGTCTACGGAGCCTCTAAGTAAAATAGAAGAGTAGTATGAAAGTGTCGGCAACAAGGCCCCGGCTATAACTCAAAAAATAAAATACAACATCAAATGACATAAAGCCTGGAACATAGTAGGGCTCACCAAAATCTGCTGAACAGAGAGTAACTGCTAACGAGGACCAAAACCAGCCGTTGACGAACCACCTGCATCCATTGAAGATGCAGCACTCCCGACAAAATGGACGTTAGTACATATGGAATAGTACTAATATGTAAAGTTAAATGTCCTCCTTCAAAATAGAATGCCAATATAAGAAAGGAAAAACCATAGAAACAGCAAGTCACAATCAACAATATCCAAATGCCCAGTTAAAACATAACAATTTTCAAAATACAAAAGTAATATATATTTTTGGTTGGGAGATCATTAGCACCGATATACCACCATGTTTTTCGCGCGGAGTCCGATCACACCCGATCGGCTAAGCCATATCCCCACGAACAATGTTGTTTGATATGTGATGCAGAAAAAAAAGGTGTTACCAAGAGTAGTACCACCATGTGCACAACATGGCGTCCGATCTCCACCCGATCGGCTAGGCTACCTTCTCACATATGCCGTGTGGATTGACTTTCCAATTCACAACAAATATCATTCTCATTCCAATTAAGGGGATTAATCACAATCACCTCAATATTTCAATCTCATCCCAAATAAGGGGAATAATCACAATCCAACCCTACACCGACACGTGTAGTTTCGGGTGTGGGTCTTATGACCTACCCTTCCTCATTTTGCTAATGATACTCCCAAGAACATTTTTATTTTGCACACAAGGGAAATAAAACTACCAATATATTTTATATTTACCTCTTAACCTTTCACCCTATATATATAGCTTTGTTAGTACATTCAACCATTCACGACATCATTATTTCCATGGCTCTCTTGGCCATACTTATGATTCTTCATCCATGGCACGTTGGCCGTATTTCATATTTCACTTTTTCATTTCTTTACTTTCGTGGATCATCATCATAAATATCAACAAATAGAATATTTCAGAAATCACAACTTTAGGTTTATTAGTAACGAACACTTTAAATACAATGGATTTCTTTCCAAGAAATGGAGTAAAATGATTGGCAATCAAAGAACAAGTCAAAATCATAAAGAGTCACACATCATTTATTCTTAAAATACTTTTTCCCAAAAGGTCAATACACAACTTCAACTCATGAAGATATAAGAGCTCAAAACACATTGGAAATACTTACAAAGCATAGCATTAGTTAAAACAACCACATTTGGGCATGCCTTGGGTACATAAGCTTTTAGGCAAGTTTATTTTCGAAGTCAGTTTGGAACAATTGAATCAAGGCCTATTTCATAACCTTTCTCACATCATTTCATTTCTTCGGCACCATTGACCACAAGTACAACTTTTATTCTTTGCACGTTGGCCACAGTTTATATCTCCAACCCACTTTCTTCACTTTCAAGCATCCTTATAGATTATCAACAACAAGGCATTTCAAATCAAGACTTTAGGTACACATATAAGCAATTGGAGTTTTAGACGCATGAAGTATTCTTTCCAAGTTAAGCATAATGGACTTCCATTTGAAACACGACCCAAGCCATAACATTTTAATACACATATAATTCTTGAACACATTCCCAATGGATAACAAAATGTGATAGAAACATTCTGAATGCATTTTGAATACATAATTCTCGACACTGCTTACTCGGGACAATCGAATTTATTGGGAACACTTAGAATGGTTCATTAATCCCATATACTACAACTTATTGTCACATGCATGGCCTATTTCCAACCCCCACAATATAAATGAACTTATAACCTCTTGCATGAAAACATAGGAGTAGGACTTATACGGATAGATGATAATCTAGTGATTGGCTTCCTTGATTCTTGAAGATTGGTGCAAGAATGGGTGATTAGAATGCTAGGTTTCCTCCTTCTCTCTAAAATACTCTTACTTCTCTCTAAAATAATCAGACATTTGCTTCAAAATGAGCCCCTAAGGCTATTTAATAAAATGGGTTCGGGTTATAAAAATAGGAAAATGGACCCTCTAAACTCAGGTTTGCGGTCGCAGAATGGACCGCATAACAGATATGCGGCCCGCAAAATGGGCCACAAAAATGATGCCAAGAACTGGGCTGGTCTGGACCGGTCTGCGGTTCGCAGACCACTTATGCGGCCATAGAGTGGATCGCAAAATTGCCCAACGGAATTGTTCATGCCAAAACTGCGATGGAAAATGCGGACCGCGAAATGGATATGCGATCGCAGAATGGGCTGCAAAACGACCTTCAAAATTCAACCATTTGTCTGCTCAACTTTGTGGCAGGTATGTAGCCCACGGAGTGGTTTTGCGGTCACGAAACTGACCGCAGAATCGCGTTCTTCTGCCTAAAATTTCCATCAACCCCTCAATGTATTTTTCAACCCAAAAAGTTTGTACCGCGGCGAGCTTGCTCACCGCGAAGAATTTTTACAATCCTCAAACACATTAGCCTACCTTGGCACCACGAAACCTTAAATTCCTTGGCAAAATTTTTACGGAGCCTTACAAAGATAATGTGTAACCACGATACTAAATAAAAACAACTCACAACAAAAGATATAAAATATACCGATGACTTCAAATAAGGATAATCAACCATGAAAGAGATAACATGTAACAATGACTTCAACTAATGCTAATCAACAATGAAAGAGATAACATGTAACAATAAATTCATGTAATGATAATCAACAATGAAAGAGATAAGACGTAACAATAACTTCAAATAATGATAAATCGACAATGAAAGAGAAAACATGTAACAATGAAAGAGGCAACAAGTTCAACTAAAGCATAAGAGCCAAATATCAAGTAAGATGTAAACAAGTGTTAAAAATCGTCATTTAAGGCATGTAAGGATAGACTACTGCAAGTAAGAATTGGTTGACTACGAGAATTTAGAATATGACATGACAATTCAATTAAAGCATCGAAAGAGTCTAAGCTGACTAAACCGGACAGATACCACATATAACATGTGTACCCACTCGTCACCTTGCGTACATGTCTTTCATATAACACAAATGACACATTAAATCCCAAATCCTATGGGGTAGATACCCCACACAAAGTTAGGCAAGATACTTAACTGAACTAGGTCAATTCAACCCTCGAAAATAGATTTTCCCCTAAAATTCCCCTCCAGAAAACGCAAATCTAACCAAACATAACTTAATATCATCAAACAACGCAAGACAAATCAATTATAATAGATAAAACTGTGATATGTACACTTTTCCCATATAGTCAACAAAAGTCAACGTAGGGCTCGCCCAGTCAAAACCCGGGTCCAATGGTAGATTCCGACTACCCATGACTCCACGAGTTCATATATGTGATTAGTTTCAAAATCCAAGTCCAAATCAACTCTCAAAACTCAAATTCTTATTTTTCAAAATCTTGACAAAGTTTCACAAATTTTTACTTTGATTCACATGATTTTGATGTTAAAATCTAAGATATATTGATGGAATATAGTTTGAAATAGATTAGAATCACTTACCCAAAGTTTGTAGATGAAAATCTCCTCCTAAGTCTAGGTTTCTTAAATGAGAGAATATGAGATGAAATCCCGAGTTCCAGCCCTTTTGATCATCTGCTTATGTTGCAATTGCGACATGGGTTTGCAATCGAGAAGTATTCCTCGAAAATGCGTCCACTGTCTGTCCTATGAGGAGGTCGCAATTGCGACGGTAGCTTCGCATTTGCGAAGCCTGCCTCCAACGCAAATACGGCTATTTTGTAACAAAAGCGAACTACCCCTCTAGCGGAGCTACTTCACATTTGCGAGCTAGGTATCGCAATTACTATACTTGAGCCCTCCCTGCTAAGCTCGTAATTGCGAACTTGGTGTTCGCAAATGCGACACAAGAGGCAGCAAACACCAAATTTTTCATTTTTAGTTCAAAACCTTTCGAAACATGTCCGAAACTTATCCGAGCCCTTGGGACTCCATACCAAACATCCACACAAGTCTAAAAATATCATACGAACTCTCTCGCATGATTAAAACACAAATATAACATCAAAAACTATGAATCGAACACTAAAACTAATGAATTTCAAAGTAATGTACAAGAATCTCTAGAATTACAACTAAATGTCTGAATCCTATCAACTCAACTCCAAATGATACCAAATTTTGCAGACAAGTTCTAAATAGCATAACGGACCTACTCATTTCCCAAAATCAAATTCCGAACTTGATAGCTAAAAGTCAACCTACAGCCAAACGTTTCAACTTCAAATTGTTATATTTTGGCAAAACAACACAAATCAACCTATGAACTTCCGAAATCAATTCTTGGCATACGCCTAAGCCTAAATCACGATACAAAGCAATTGGATCCATCAAAACACGGTTCAGCGATCATTTTCACAAAAGTTAAAGTTTGGTGAACATTTCTAACTCAAGCTTCTCAGTCAAGAATCAAAGGGTCTGAATCAACCCGAAAGCTTCCCAGAATGAAACTAAACAACCCATAAAGTCATAAAATCATAAACATACATGTGTGAAGAATCAAAAGGAGTAACGGGGAGCAATTAAACAAAATGACCTGTCGAGTTGTTACATTATCCCCTTCTTAAGACAAACGTTCATCCTCGAACGTGCATAAGGACATACTTGAAGTGATGAATAGATGAGGAAACCAACTTCACATGTCGTGCTATATCTCCCAGGTCTCCTCCTCGATCATATGACCCCTCCATTGAACCTTCACTGAAGCAATGTTCTTTGATCTCAGCTTCTGCACTTGTCTGTCCAAGATAGCCACCGACTCCTCAATATAAGTCAAATCATTATCCAATTGGACTGATCTGAAGTCTAAAACATGAGAAGGATCACCGTGATACTTCCAGAGCATAAAAACATGGTACACCGAATGAACCACAGATAAACTAGGTGGCAAGAAGTTACACCGCATGCTTTCGTACGTAAAAGTACGTCGTAAGTCAATTGATTTAAGCTCAGAAATAGGATCATAATTGAAAATACATAAAGGATGTTAATCATGTTACCTTGGATGTTAAAAATATTTAAGATCATGAATAACAAGAACTAAGAGTGTTGGAAGGCTTAGAAGCTAAAAGAATTGAAGAAAATAAATTTCGTCGAATGTCGAGAAGTTGGGAATGTTATAACATGTACCTTTGGGGTGATACTAGGGTTCCTAACATTATATGGAGGTTATGTTATGAGTTATATTAGTTATATGATAGTAGTTTGTTATGTATTTAATTCTAGCAAGTTGTGGAATAAAAGTTGGCAAAAGTCATCACAAGTTACATTCATAAATGTACTATATATTATGTCAAATATAGCTGAGCTTTTCTCTCAATGTGCTTTGAATTACGGGGTAATCCACCTACGAAATTGAAGATATGTGAGTTTACTTTCTATGTCATTAAAACTTTTGTCGATATGACATTGTAGTAGAGAGATATTTGTATTTTTGTGAGTCTACGCAGACTGGTAGGTGACAAGTAGGTGCATCACCTACTTTCTTAAAAGAAGGGACAAAATAAAGCCCCAAAAAGGGGCAGATTGAGGGCGGCTAAGGGGCCCTTTATATGGGATGATTATCTTACATTTTCAATATAATCTCATTAGCAAAACATAGGAGAAAATCCCATCAACTCCTCCCCAAAAAATCCAACACAATCCGTAGGTGATTACGGGTGATATGAAGCGAATCTAGTATAGAAAAACCCGGACAGCTTGCTAATTGCCCTTTATCCTTCTTGTAGCAGCATTGGGGGATTGATTTTGGATGAAGAAGGACTAGGTTTCTTAGGTTCTAATTATTTCAAGGTAAGTTTATTCTTCTCTTTCCCTTATCTAAGCTTCTACGAGTTGTAGCTCGATCGTAAAGACAAGAACTTGCGAGTTTTGAAAGAGTAGTATGTTGTTTTTTGTGGCATCACTGTTGTCTGGTTGTGAACTTAATTTTAAGTTGATTTCATGGCTGTTTTATATGATAATAGGCTTAACTATATATTGATGGTTGTGTTTCTTGATTTGAAAGAAAAGACGAGTCGGAAACGTGTTTAGTAATCATAAAAATAACTCTTGAGTTGCTGAAATTGTGGGACTGTTATGGGGTCATTTTAAAATTGTATTGTGGCTTAAAATTAGTAGGGATTATTGAATATATGGAAGTTAATGTTGTTGATAAATTATGGAAAGAAGAATAGGTTTCAAACTATAGTTGTTTAGTTACAACCAATAATGCTACTCCAAATCACGATACATCTTTGTAGCACCTGGTTGAATAGAATATCTAAAACTGTGAGCCTCCTCAAGAATCAACTCCCTCAACACATCAACCTTCAGGACACAAATCTGACCCTAAAGAATCAATACCCCATCATTACCAATAGTCACCTCTTTTGCACCACCTCGTTGCACCGTGTACTTAAGGACAAGTAAGTGGGGATCATCATACTGGCGAGCCTTAATGCGCTCAAGCAAGGACGACTGAGAAAAAACACAAATAAGAACCCTACTTGGCTCCGGAATATAAAACCTCACAAACCTGCTAACCAATGCCTGAACATCCATAGCTAACGGCCTCTCCACAGCTAGAATGAAGGCCAAGTTTTAGCATAACAAAGCTTGCACTGTCTTTTCGCACTTAGGCGCACAACGTGCCATTGGTAATGATTCTACCATGGAGCCACAAATTCGCAAGTTGATCCTAAGTAATCGTTGTTGTTCATCCCCATGCTCCATGCCTTTCTACTCAATGCATCTGCTACTACATTGGCTTTTTCCGGATGAAAAAGAATGGTGATATCATAGTCCTTGAATAGTTCCAACCATCTTCGCTGCCTCAGGTTCAAATATTTCTATTTAAACAGGTGTTGGAGACTCTAATGATCCATATATACCTCACAAGGTATACCATATAAGTAATGTCTCCAAATGTCGAGCATGTGTACAATAGCAGCTAACTCCAAATCATGCACTAGATAGTTCTTCTCATGGGGCTTCAGTTGGTGCGACGCATAGGCAATCACCCTACCATCCTCCATCAATAAACATCGAAGACCAGCCCTTGAAACATCACAATAGTCTGTGTATGACCTTGATCCTAAGGGTAATACCAAAACTTGAGTTGTAGTCTATGTCGTCTTGATCTTCTGAAAGCTCTCCTCACACTCGTCAGATCACCTGAATGGAGTGCCCTTCTGAGTCAACTAAGTCAATGGGGTTGCAATAGATTAAAACCCCTCCATAAAGAGGCAATAATACCCAGCCAGGCCTAACAAAATTTTGATTTCAGCAGAGGTAGAAGGTCTAGGCCAACTCTGAACTTCCTGAATCTTCTTCGGGTCCACCTTAGTCACATCATTAGATACCATATGGCCCAAGAATGCCACTGAGTCTAGCCAGAATTCACACTTGGGGAACTTAGCAATTAGCTTCTTCTCCCCCAAAATCCAAAGCACAATCTTCACATGCTGCTCGTGCTCCTCAGTACCACGAGAGTACACCAAGATATCACAAATGAACACAATGACAAACGATTCCAAATAGGGCCGGAACACACTATTCATAAAATGCATGGAGGCTGCTTGGGAAATCAATCATGCTTAAAGAGATCTCCAAAATTGCATAATGCCCATAACTAGTCTTGAAAGCCATCTTGAGAATGTTTGAAGCCTCGATCTTCAACTAGTGATACCTTGATTTCAAATCAATCTTCAAGAAAACCCTAGCACCATGAAGCTGGTCAAATAAGTCATCAACGCCAGGCAATGGATACTTGTTCTTACTAGTAACCTTGTTCAATAGCTTGTAGTCAATGCACATCCTCATGGAACAATCCTTCTTCTTTAACAAATAACACTGGTGCACCCCACAATGAAGTAGATAGGCCTGACGAACCCATTATCTAGCAACTCTTGCAACTGTTCTTTCAATTTCTTCAACTCCGCTGAAGCCATATGGTGCGGTGGAATAGATATGGGATGAGTGTCTGGCACCGATTCAATACCAAAATCGACATCCCTATTGAGTGGCATGCTTGATAGGTTTGTTGGAAACACATTTCGAAACTCTCTCACTAACGGAACAGACTCAATAATAGGAGTATAAGAACTAACATCCGTCACAAAGGCTAAGTATGCCAAACACCCCCTCTCAACCATCCGTTGATACTTCGGAAATGAAACAACCGTACTAGAAGTATACCTCATAAAACATTTCCATTCCAACCTTTGTAACCATGTCATAACCAACATCACGGTCTTAAAGTGACAATAAAGTATGACATGATACATAAATAACCAATCCATACCCAAGATCACATCAAACTCCCCCACAATAAGCAATAAGAGATCAACGCTGGTCTTAAAGCCCCCGAATGGTAACCAAACAAGATCGATATATGCGATCCACCATCATAAAGTCACCAACCGATGTAGATACATGAACAGGAATATCAAGAGAACTACGGAGCAAATCCAAATATGATGCAAAGTACGAGGACACATAAAAATATGTAGAACCAAGATCAAATAGAACTTATACATCTCTGCGACATACCAAAACAATACCTATGATAACCGCATCAGAGGCCTCCGCCTTGGGTCTACCTGGAAATGTATAACAATGGGTTTGACCTCTGCCTGGCTAACCTCTACCTCTGGGGCATCCCTTGAATGACTGAGCTCCCCATTTAGCTGGTGGGGCTGGTAGGGTAGCAACTGGAACTGGAGTAACTACCTGAGAACCCTACTATGCTGCGCCTTTACCACATTTTGGGCAATCCATCTAGATATTCCCTACATCTCAACACTCAATACAACCTCGAGCACAGAATGGCTGATGAATCTAATGTAGCCTCTGGTAACCCGAGTACCCACTAAAAGAATCCTTGGCTGAAGAAGCATGGTGGGAGCTTATTGCTGGTAATGTTCGGAATGAAGAGAGAATTGTAGAACTATGAGTGCTCTGATAAGATGAAGGAGCTGGCCTGGTAGGATGGCCTCTCCTAGAATGTTACTTATCTCTAGACAATGTACCGCTGAAACTGTTAGAATATCAGGGATTCTTGCCCTTCACCACCATTGTTTCCATGCTCTGACTCTTGATGTGCTCAACCCAGTGCACTATGTCCACGGCCTTAAGAAATGTAGTACCAGTCTCTGCCTCACTAGCCATAGCAATCTTGATACAAAATTTATCCACTCAATGAACCTCCTCACATTTTCAACCTCGGTGGGGATCAGAAAAACTGCATGACAGGATAGATCAGTGAATCTTATGACATACTCGGTCACGGATGTACGACCCTTCTGGAGGTGCTCGAACCAACCTTACATCTCCTCCCTCTGCGTGGTGGGAATTAACTTCTCTAAGAAGAGATGTGAGAACTAGCTCCAAGTTAGTGGAAGTGACCCTTTTGTCCTACTACACTCATATCACTGCCATCGCCTCTTGGCAGACACTGAAGTTGAAAAGTAGTGAATGCAACTCTATTGTGCTCCACAAAACGAAGATGCCATAGAAGCACCCGACAACCATCTAAGAACTCATGTGCATCTGCCAAAGAGTAACCATCATAACATGGAGGACCTATCTTCCTGAACTGATCAAACCTCTTCTGCTCCTTCTCAGACGTAGCGGCATCCACTACAGCCTAACAGTAACAGCAGGAGGACGTCCCCTAACTTGTACCCCCTGGCGTCTGATAACCAACCACAACCTTCTCAGGAGTGTGGGTAACGGTAGTCTATGCCCCTCCCTCGGCCTGAGAAGTAGCTGGTGCCACAGGAAGTACTCCAGTCTGTGCTAGACCCTCTACAAGACCAACCAAACTACGAAAATGAGATCAAGTTATAAACATGCAAAGCCGTCTGAAATACAAATAGACAAAAATATATAAAAGGAACACGGACTCGAGAAGTACGAAGTAGCTCTATGAATGTTGCTCACCCCAAGTCTCCAAGATATCTCCCAGCTCAATCAGGAAGATCTGTTAGGACCCACTTGAGGATCCGCAAAAAACGATTTGGAAAAGCATAGTTTGACTACACCACAATCGGTACCCATGAAGTATCAAGTCTAACCTCGAAGAAGTTATAGAGAGTCTAGATGCTTCCGTATACTTAACGCATATTTATAGTAACAGAATTAAATGTCCCGACCCCAATTTTTGTGTGTAGGATGTTTGTGATAGAACCTAGTCTAAGCCTAAAATTTGATAACACTAGATAGAAATAATCAACAAAATACTAAAACAAGTATGATAAACTGATATAAACTCCTGAAATAGAATCTCAACCAATATTTTCCCAAAACTGATAGAACTGAGTCATAAGCTCTACAGAGTGAACTAAAATGTCTACTACATCACTCTCTGAATGGAAATACAACAGGAATAAAGATAAAGGAAGGTGACTTTAAGGCCTGCGGACGTGGAGCAGGTATACCTTGAAGTCTCCCAAAAACAACAACTCAACTCAACTTTAGCGTCCGGCACGGGCAGGCGTACCTGGATCTACACAAAAAAAAGTGCAGTAGCGTAGTATGAGTACACCTCAATGGTACCTAGTAAGTATCAAGCCTGACCTCAATAGAGTAATGACGAGGTCAGGTCAAGACACCTACTAGGATATAAATAAACAGTATGAAAACATAAGAACGAATAATAATGGGAAGCGGATAAATAACTGATACGAAACAAGTTAATAGCATGAACTAATACTGGAATTGTAAGCATGGAAATAATATAAAGGAAAGAACTAAAGAGAACCACAATGATCATATACGGACAAAAATTGATAGAACAAGGAAGAAAAAAACAACAAGAAATGTCCCCGCCAACACTCTTTGCAACATGAGATAAACAACAAGAATCATAACGAAGTACCTCCTCGTGTACAATAGGAATCATAACCGAGGTACCGTCTCGTGTATTAATCAAGAATCACAACCGAGGTACCGCGTCGCATTCACAGTTCACAATCTAAATCATAATATTTCCTTATAGCGCCGCGTGAGCCTTACAGTTAAATAGGTTTTGAAAACATTTTCCCAAAATAGCTACACGCACTCTAGCCCACCTTATGACGTCGCGTTGTTTGACGTAGTTCCCCTACAAGCAAGACGCACATATATCCCACCTTATACTGCCGCATGCCAACAATCAACAATATCAATGTTTCCATAACAATTGCCCATGTCTCCACCACAACATGTACAAAAATATCAACAATAACAATGAATGTAAAATTCTCAACAAGAAAGATATCTCAACAATTATCGACTTCGTCTCAAAGTGATACGGCTTTTACAACTTCAACACTGATAACCCAACAATAAGAAAGATAATGTGTAACAACAAACTAAATACAAATAACTCACAATGAAAGAGATAACAAGAATTCAAATGAGAATAATAGCAACGAAAGATATAACTTGTAATAATGACTTCAAATAAAGATAATTAATAATTAAAGAGATAGCACATACAATGACTTCAGGTAATTATAATCAACAATGAAAGAGATAACGTCTAACAATGACTTCAAGTAATGATAATCAACAATGGAATAGATTACATATAACAATAAAAGGGGCAACAAGTTCAACTAAAGCATGAGAGCAATTTATCAAGTAGGATGTAGAACAAGAGTTAAACAAGTCATTTAAGTCATGTAAGGATGGACTAAAACAAGTAAGATTGGATTGACTATGAGAATTTAAAACATGATATGACATTTCAATTAAAACATGGAAAGAGTCTAAGTAGCCTTAACGGGTCAAATACCGCATACAACCCGTGTACCTACTTGTCACCTTGCGTATACGGCTTTCACATAGCACAAATGAATCAATCAATACCAATCCTAAGGGTTAGTTCCCCCACACAATGTTAGGCAAGAAACTTACCTCAACTAGGCCAATTTAACTCTCAAAAATATATTTTCCCCTAACATTCGCCTCCACACGGCTCAAATCTAACCAAAATCGACTTAATATCATCAAACAATGCAAGGGAAATCGATTACCATAGATAAAGCCATGATCTTTACACGTTTCTCAAAAAGTCAAAAAAGTCAACTCGGACCCGCCCGGTCTAAACCCGGGTCCAATGGTAGATTCCGACTACCCATGACCCCATGAGTTCATATATATGTGATTAGTTTCCCTTGAGCCTTACATTTAAATAGGTTTTGAAAACATTTTCCCGAAATGGATACACGCACTCTAGCCCACCTTATGACGCCGCTTTGTTTGACGTAGTTCCCCTACAAGCAACACGCACATATGTCCCACCTTATACCGCTGCATGCGCATAAATATCGCATCACAATAATAGTTTGCACCACTAGGGCCCATATATCACAACTTGCCAACAATCAACAATATCAATATTTCCAATACAATAGCCCATGTCTCCACCACAACATGTACAAGAATATCAACAATAACAATGAATGTTAAATTCTCAACAAGAAAGATATCTCAACAATTATCTACTTCATGTCAAAGTGATACGGCTTTTACAACTTCAACACTGATAACCCAATAATGAAAAAGAAAATATGTAACCACAAACTAAATACAAATAACTCACAATGAAAGAGATAACAAGACTTCAAATGAGAATAATAGCAACGAAAGAGCTAACTTGTAATAATGACTTCAAATAATGATAATTAACAATGAAAGAGATAACATGGACAATGACTTCAAGTAATTATAATCAACAATGAAAGACATAACATGTAACAATGACTTCAAGTAATGATAATCAACAATGGAAGAGATAACATATAACAATAAAAGGGGCAACAAGTTCAACTAAAGCATGAGAGCAATTTATCAAGTAGGATGTAGAACAAGAGTTAAACAAGTCATTTAAGTCATGTAAGGATGGACTAACACAAGTAAGATTGGATTGACTATGAGAATTTAGAACATGATATGACATTTCAATTAAAGCATGAAAAGAGTTTAAGTAGCCTTAACCGGTCAAATACCGCATACAACCTGTGTACCCACTTGTCACCTTGTGTACACGGCTTTCATATAGCACAAATGAATCAATCAATACCAATCCTAAGGGGTTGTTCCTACACACAATGTTAGGCAAGAAACTTACCTCAACTAGGCCAATTCAACTCTCGGAAATATCCTTTCCCCTAAAATTCGCCTCCACGCGGCTCAAATCTAACCAAAATCGACTTAATATTATCAAGCAATGCAAGAGAAAATGATAATCCTAGATAAAGCTATGATCTTTGCATGTTTCCCAAAAAGTCAACAAAAGTTAATCCGGGTCCAATAATAGATTCCGACTATCCATGACCCCACGAGTTCATATATATGATTAGTTTCGAAATCTGAGTCCAAATCGACTCCCAAAACTCAAATTCTTATTTTTCAAAAAACATGACAATGTTTCACAAATTTGCACTTCGATTCACATGATTTTGATGTTAAACAATCTAAGATATATTGATGGAATATGATTAGAAATGGATTAGAATCACTTATCCAAAGCTTGTAGATGAAAATCCCCTCTCCAAGTCGCCTCCTACCGAGTTTAGGGTTCTAAAAATGAGAGAATATGTTGAAACTCCCATCTCCCAACACTTTGTACCAGTTGCAGTTGTCACATTTGTAACACCGGTTCGCATTTGCGAACTGTCGCAATTGCGGACCAGGCTCACATTGCGACAAGCGGCTTCGCAATTGCGAAGCTGGACAAAATCGCAAAAGCGAACCATTTTTCGCAAAAGCGGACCTAGCTAAACTCCTGCTGACTTCGCAAATGCGAAGGGGTAGTCGTTATTGCAACATTGGAGCCCCCACTTTCACCTTTGAAATTGTGAGGCTGGTGCTCGAAATTGCGATAACTAAGCACCAACAATACTAGCAACACATTTTCAGTTCAAAAACCATTCTGATACATGTTCAAAACTCATCCGAGCCATCGGGGCTCCAAACCAAACACCCACACATGTCTATTAACATCATACCAACTCGCTCGCATGATCAAAAGACATAAATAACATCTAGATCTATGAATCAAATACTAAAACGCATGAATTGCAAAATAAAGTTCAAGAATCTCTAGAATTACAACTAGACGTCTGAATCCTATCAAATCAACTCTAAATAGTATCAAATTTTGCAGACAAGTTCTAAATAGCACAATGGACCTTATCCAAGTCCCAAAATAAAATTCTGAGCTCGATAGCTAAAATTCATTCTACGGTCAAACTTTTCAACTTCAAATTGCAAAATTTCGGCAAAACAAGACAAATCAACCTGCGGACTACCGAAATCAATTCTGGGCATACGCCCAAATCCAAATTCATGATATGAAGCTATCATTGCCATAAAAATACCGTTCCGGAGTCGTTTTCACAAAAGTAAAAGTTTGGTCAACATTTCTAATTTAAACTTCTAAGCCAAGAATCAAAGGGTCCAAATTAACTCGAAAGCTTTATGGAACGAAACTAATTGACCCCACAAGTCATAAAAACATAAACACACATTTGTGCAGCATAAAAAGGTGTAATGGGGCACAATTAAACAAAATGAACGATCAGGTTGTTACATTCTCCCCCTCTTAACACAAATATTCGTCCTCGGACATGCATAAGGACATACCAGAAGTGGTGAATAGATGAGGATAATGACTCCGCATGTTGTGCTCGGTCTCCCAGGTCGCCTCCTTGACCGGATAACCTCTCCATTGAACCTCCACTGAAGCAATGTTCTTTAATCTCAACTTTCAGTCCTTTCTTTCAAGATAGCCACTGACTCCTCAATATAAGTTAAATCCTCATCCAATTGGAATGTGTTGAAACATAAAACATGAGACGGATCACCATAATACTTTCGGAGCATAGAAACATAGAACGCTGGATGAACCGCAGATAAAATAGGTGGCACCTCTTTAATTTAGGTAACGGATTAAGCGCATCTATCTACCAACAAAGACAGGTTAGAATGTAATATATGCTAGGAGTGCCCCTTACCTTAAACCTTAAGTAGCTCACTAAAGGAATTGTGAAAGTAAGAAAGCAAAGTCTAGGCATGCTAAGAGTATACCAAATCAGTATAGCTATCCTTCTTCTGACATAGCAAGGCAATTTGAATTAGTATCAAAAGTAAGTACTAAATAATTTCTTTTTTCCTTTGCTTGTTGATGTAAAATCATCTTCCATTCAATAGAAAATTCTTTCAATTCAACAAAAGAGATTCTCATATTCTGTAGATGCGAGATATAGAAATTTTCCTTTCGTAGTTGTGTGCAAACTTGTAGGCCACCTCATCAATACTCTCAAGGATCTCAAAAGGTCTTATATACCTAGGGCTCAACTTTCCCTTTTTCCCGAACGTCATCACACCCTTCATGGGTGAAACCAGGAGCAAGAATCGCTCTCCAACCATAAATGCAACATTGCAAACCTTTCGATCCGCATAACGCTTTGTCTAAATTGGGTTGTACAAAGCCGATCCTAGATCAACTTGAACTTCTCCAAGGCATCTCGAACCAAATATGAGCCTAATAACTTAGCCTCTCCCGGCTCAAACCACCCAACCGGAGAACAACACCGTCTCCCATATAGGGCCTCATACAGAGCCATCTAAATACTCGATTGCTAGTTATTGTTGTAGGAAAACTCCGCACGTGGCAAGCACTTATCCCAAGAACCCCCAAAATCCATAACATAGGCACGAAGCATATCTTCCAATATCTAAATGGTGTGCTCGGACTGTCTGTCCGTATGGGGATGAAATGTTGTACTCAACTCATCCCGTGTGCCTAGCTCACGTTGTACAGCTATCCAGAAATGTAATGTGAAGTCGGACAATCTCGCGGATATAAACCTAAGCCAGCTGCTCTGCCGAATAGGTAGTCACTACCAGAATGAAATGAGTCGACTTGGTCATCCTGCCCACAATCACCCATACCGCGTCAAATTTCTTCTGAGTCCGTGGGAGCCCAACAACGAAGACTATGGTGACACGCTCCCATTTCCACTCGGGAATCTCAAGTCCCTGAAGCAAACCACCTCGCCTCTTATGCCCATGCTTCACCTGCTGATTATTTAGGCACGATCTGCATACTCCACTATGAGTTTCTTCATTCTCCTCCTCCAATAGTGCTGCCTCAAATCCTAATACATCTTAGCGGCACCTGCATGAATGGTGTACCACCAGCTGTGGGCCTACTAAAGAATCAACTTACGCAACCCATCCCCATTGGGCACATATAACCAGCCCTGCATCTACAACACACAGTCATCCCTAGTAGAAACCTACTTGGCATCACCGTTCTGGATCGTGTCCTTAAGGACAAGAAAATGGGAGTCATCATACTGATGCTCTCAGATACGATCTTATAGAGAAAATTGAGAAATCACGCAAGTAAGAACTCGACTAGGCTCTGAAATATCCAATCTAACAAAGTGGTTGGCTAAAACCTGAACATCTAGGGCTAGTGGCCTCTCTACTGCCGATAGATACGCTAATCTACCTATGCTCTCTGACTTTCGACTCAAGGCATCAGCCACCATATTGGCCTTACCATGATGATATAGAATATTGGTATCACAGTTAATATCTTTCTGTTTGAACAGATGTTGTAGACTCTGGTGGTCGGTAAAGACCTCACAAGGGACACCGTACAAATAATGTCGCCAAATCTTCAATGCGTGGACAATAGCTACCAATTCTGAGTCGTGGACTGGGTAATTATTCTCATAGGTCTTCAGTTGTTGAGACATATAGGCAATCACCCTATCATCTTGCATCAACACCGCGCCAAGGACAGTATGTGATGCATCACAATACACAGTATAAGACCCCGAGCCCGTTGGAAACACCAACACTGGGGCTGTAGTCAAAGAAGTCGTGATCTTTTTAAAGCTCGCCTCACATTCCTCAGGCCATCTAAAAGGAGTACCCTTTTGGGTCAGTCTGGTCATAGGTGCAGCAATAGATGAGAAACCCTCTACGACACGTCGATAATACCCGTCCAAACTAAGGAAACTCCAAATCTCTGTAGTTGAAGACGGTATGGGCCAACTCTGCACTGCTTCAATCTTCTTTGGATATACCTTGATCCCCTCACTTTATACCACATGAGCCAAAAACGCCATCGAATCAAGCCAAAATTCAGGTTTTCAGAATTTTGCATACAATTTTTTCTCTCTCAAGGTTTGAAGCGCGATCCTCAAGTTCTACTCATGATCTTCCCGATTGTGGGAGTACACCGGGATGTCATCAATAAACACAATGATGAATGCATAAAGATTAGGCTGGAATACAATATTCTTCAGGTGTATATATGTTATTGGGGTGTTGGTCAGCACAAATGACATTACCAAGAACTCGTAGTGACCATACTGAGTCCTTAAGGCAGTATTTGGGATATCTGGATCCCGAATCTTTAACTGATGATAACTTGACCGCAAATCAATCATTGAGAAGCCCTTATCAATCAACCCTTGTAATTGCTCCTTCAACTCATTTAGCTCCGCTGGGGCCATACGATATGGTGAAATAGAAATGGGCTGAGTGCCGACAACAAGTCAATACCAAAATTGATATCCCTATAAGGTGGCATGCTTCAAAAATCCGCTAGAATAACATCTGTGAAGTCTCTCACTACAGGAACTGACTCAACGGTAGGAGTATCAACATTTGCATATCTCATAGTGGCTAGATAAGCCTCACACCCCTTCTCAACCATCCGTTGAGCCTTTAGAAATGGCACAACTATGCTAGGAACATAATCCAATGCACCCATCCACTCTAACCGTGGCAAACTTGGCATAGCCAAGGTCAACGTCTTGGCGGACAATCCAGAATAGCATGATAGGGAGACAACTAATCCATGAGCAAGATAACATCAAAGTCTACCATACTAAGTAACAATAGATCAACTCTTGTCTCAAAATCACCAATAACAACTAAACACGACCGATACACATGTTCTACACAATAAAATCTCCCACAGGCGTGGACACATAAATAGGAGAACTCAAAGAATCACGATATATATCCAGATACTGAGCAAAGTAAGATGACACATATGAATAAGTGGATCATGGATCAAATAAGACCGATGCATCTCCATGGAAACTGGAACCATACCTGTAATGATTGCGTTTAAAGATATTGCCTCCGTCCTACCTGGAAAAGCATAGAATCTAGCCTGGCATCCCCCTCTAGGGTGACCTCTACCCACCCGTCCCCCACCCCTAGCTGGCTGTGTGGGAGGAGCGGCAACGGGGGTAGCAACCATGGACTGAGAAGTCTATGGACCTGACTGAATCCGTGGAGCCTGAGTAGTTTGAGGAGGTGCATCGCCTTTGAGTCTGGGGCAGTCTCTAACCATATAGAAGGTATCACAACACTCAAAGGAAGATCTTGGTAGGCGTGGCTGCTGGGGCAGACTCGGGCCTGGTCGAATGGACTAATCGCTGAAGGCACCCCGTGGAGTAGGTGCACTAGAAAGTGGCTGAGCAAAGTGTGCAACCTGAGACCTTGGAATAATTGGAGCATCACTAGAAGCTGGAAATGTTGAGTGAACTGGACTGCTCACAAAGCCTCTACCATGATTAGTTATAGTTGCAGCGTGACTACCACTAAATCCTCCAGTACCTCGAGGCCTCTTGGCCTCCTATCCTCTCTCTCATGGCCCCGCATACCCTCCAACCACCATAAAATCTCTACCACCTACTGATATGGGGTATTTAACTCCAACACTCGAGCTATGCTGAATCTATTACCATAGTTGAGCCCCTCGATAAATCGACGGACTCGCTTTTTGACTGTAGAAACTAAGGCAGGTGCATGTTTGGGCAAATCATTGAATCGGACCGCATACTCTGACACTATATAGCACCTTGGTTCAGCTGCTCAAACTCCATGCGCTATGCATCCCTAAGGGTCTGAAGAATAAACTTTCTCAAGAACAACTCTAAAAACCGAGTCCATGTAAGTGAAGCTGCGTCAGCTGGGATACCCTCCTCGTATACTTGCCACCACTAATATGCTACTCATGATAGCTGGAAAGTAGTGAAAGCAACTCTGCTTGTCTGCACAATACCCATGGTGCGGAGAATACGATGACATTCCTCTGGAAAACCGCATACATCTTCTGAAGCTAAACCACTAAAAGTATGAGGGTGATACTTCTTGAACCTCTCAAGTCTAAGTTGCTACTCCTCATATGTTGCTTCCCTAACCGTGGGCTGAGCTGGAATAGCAGGATGTACTGATATAACCTCTTGGAGCTGATCGACATGGACCCATTGTTCTGGAGTACGGGCGGGGGAGTCTGAGCTCCACCTCCAGACTGAGATATGGCTGGTGCAAGTGGAATCAACCCCGCCTCAGCTAAGGTACCGAACATGCTAAAGAACTATGCGAGGGTCTCCTAAAGTGAAGGGGTGGCAAAAAGTCCCTCGGGTGCCTATCCTTCAACTAGAACTACTGGTGTCTCCTCTATCGTAGCTCGTGCAGGTGCTCTAGCTGCACCACATGCCCCTCCTTGGCCTCTTACCCGGCCCCGACCTCTCGCGACTCTAGTAGGAGGCGCGGTTGTCTGATCGTCGGATCCAATAGTGCGTGTGCTCACCATCTGTGAGAGAATAGAAAGTCAAAAATTATATTTTTGAAGTCAACCTATTCGCACGATAAGGAATCAAAGAAGTGAAGTTTTCCGAACAATTTTGTAGCCTCTTGAAGATAGGTACAAATGTCTCTGTACCGATCTGTAAGACTCTACTAAACCTGCGTATGACTCGTAACACCTATGAACCTAGAGCTCTGATACAAACTTGTCACGACCCCAATTTTCCTCCGTAGCATGCCGTGATGGGACCTAGTCATAAGCCAACATTTGATAATACTTGGAGGAAATAATCAACAAAATACTAAAACAAGTCTGATAAATTGATAGAAATTCCTGAAATAGAATCTCAACTAATACATTTCCAAAACTGGTGGAACTGAGTCATAAGATTTATAGAGTGAACTAAAATGTCTACTACATCACTGTCTGAATGAAAATACAACATGAATAAGGATATAGGAAGGTAACTCCGAGGCCTACGGACGTGGAGCAGGTATACCTTGAAGTCTCCCAAAAACAGCAACTGAAATCAAATCTAGCGTCCGGCACGGGTAGACGTACCTAAATCTGCACAAAATGATGTGGTGAAGCGTAGTATGAGTACACCACAACGGTACCTAGTAAGTATCAAGCCTAACCTCGGTAGAGTAGTGATGAGGTTAGGTCAAGACACCTACTAGTATATAAATATACAGTATGAAAACATAAGAACGAATAATAATGGAAAGCGGATAAATAACTGATACGAAACAAGTTAATATCGTGAACTAATACTGGAATTGTAAGCATGGAAATAATATAAAGGAAACAACTAAAGAGAACCAAAATGATCATATACGGACAACAACTGATAGAAAAAGGAAGAACAAAACAACAAGAAATGTTCCCGCCAACACCATATGCAACATGAGATAAACAATATGAATCACAACGAGGTACCGCCTCGTGTACAATAAGAATCACAACTGAGGTACCACGTCGTGTATAAATCAAGAATCACAACCGAGGTACCGCCTCATATTCACAGTTCACAATCTAAATAAAAATCTATCCTTATACCGCCGCGTGAGCCTTACATTTATATTGGTTTTGAAAACATTTTACCGAAATATCTACACGCACTCTAGCCCACTTTCTGACGCCGCGTTGTTTGATGTAGTTCCCCTACAAGCAACCCCCAAGACTAGGTGGCATAAGTACTTGAAAAAACTACGGAAATTAGATCAAGTTATAAACATGTAAAACCGTCTAAAATAGAAATAGACAAAAATATATAAATGGAACACAGACTCGGGAACTACGAAGTAGATCTATGAAGTGCTGCTCACCCTAAGTCTCCATGATATCTCCCAGCTCAATTAGTAAGCACTGCTAGGACCTACTTGAGGATACACACAAAACAATGTGGAAAAGAATAGTATGAGTACACCATAATCGGTACCCAAGAAGTATCAAGTCTAACCTCGAAGAAGTTATGGAGAGGCTACATGCTTCCATATACTTAACGCACATGTATATTAATAAAATAATTAAATGTCCCGACCTCAATTTTCCTCCGTATGATGTCGTGATAGCACCTAGTCTCTTCGACTAGGTAATCCTAAAATTTGATAACACTAGATAGATATAATCAACAAAATACTAAAACAAGTACGATAAACTGATATAAACTCCTGAAATAGAATCTCAACTAATACTTTCCCAAACCTGGTGGAACTGAGTCATAAGCTCTACAGAGTGAACTAAAATGTCTACTACATCACTATCTGAATGAAAATACAATAGGAATAAAGATAAAGGAAAGTGACTCCGAGGCCTGCAGATGTGGAGCAAGTGTACCTTGAAGTCTCTCGAAAACAGCAACTCAAATCAACTCTACAATCCGACACGGGCAGATTAACCTGGATTTGCACAAAAAGAAGTGCAGAAGCGTAGTATGAGTACACCACAATGTTACCCAGTAAATATCAAGCCTAACCTTGGTAGAGTAATGACGAGGTCAGGTCAAGACACCTACTAGGATATAAATAAACAGTATGAAAACATAAGAACGAATAATAATGGGAAGCGGATAAATAACTGATACGAAACAAGTTAATAGCATGAACTAATACTCGAATTGTAAGCATGGAAATAATATAAAGGAAACAACTAAAGAGAACCACAATGATCATATACGGACAACGGTTGATAGAACAAGGAAGAACAAAACAACAAGAAATGTTCCCGCCAACACTTTTTGCAACATGAGATAAATAACAAGAATCACAACGAGGTACCACCTTATGTACAATAAGATTCACAACCGAGGTACCGCCTCGTGTATTAAAAAAGCATCACAACCGAGGTACTGCCTCATATTCATAGTTCACAATCTAAATAACAATCTTTCCTTATACCGCCTTGTGAGTCTTACATTTAAATAGGTTTTGAAAACATTTTCCTAAAATTTCTACATGCACTCTAGCCCACCTTCTGATGCCGCATTGTTTGAGGTAGTTCCCCTACAAGAAACACACACATAAGTCCCACCTTATACCGCCGCATGCGCATCAATATCACATCACAATAACAATTCGCACCACAAGGGCCTATATATCACAACTAGCCAACAACCAACAATATCAATGTTTCCACAACAATAGCCCATGGCTCCACCACAACATGTACAAGAATATCAACAATAACAATGAATGTATAATTCTCAACAAGAAAGATATCTCAACAATTATCGACTTCGTCTGAAAGTGATACGTCTTTCACAACTTCAACACATAGAACCGAACAATAAGAAAGATAATGTGTAACCATGAACTAAATATAAATAACTCACAATGGAAGAGATAACATGACTTCAAATGAGAATAATAGCAATGACAGAGATAACTTATAACAATGACTTCAAATAATGATAATCAACAATGAAAGAGATAGCATGTACAATGACTTTAAGTAGTGATAACCAACAATGAAAGACATAACACGTAACAATGACTTCAAATAGTGATAATCAACAATAGAAGAGATAAAATATAACAATAAAAGGGGAAGCAAGTTCAACTAAAGCATGAGAACAATTTATCAAGTAGGATGTAGAACAAATGTTAAACAAGTCATTTAAGGCATGTAAGGATGGACTAAGACAAGTAAGATTAGATTGACTATGAGAATTTAGAATATGATATGACTTTCAATTAAAGCGTGGAAAGAGTCTAAGTAGCCTAAACCGATCAAATACCTCGTACAACGCGTATACTCACTCGTCACCTTGCGTATACGACTTTCACATAGGAGAAATGAATCAATCAATACAAATCCCAAGAGCTAGTTCCCCCACACAATGTCAGGCAAGATACTTACCTCAACTAGGCCAATTCAACTCTCGAAAATAGCTTTTCGCCTAATATTTGTCTCCACACGGCTCAAAATCTAACAAAAATTGATTTAATATCATCAAACAATGCAAGGGAAATCGATTACCATAGAAAAATCCATGATCTTTAAACTTTTTCCAAGAAGGCAAGAAAAGTCAATTCGGGGACCGCTCGGTCAAATCCCGAGTCCAACGGTAGATTCCAACTACCCATAACCCCAAGAGTTCATATATGTGATTAGATTCAAAATCTGAGTCCAAATCGACTCTCAAAACTCAAGTTATTGTTTTTCAAAAATCTTGACAAAGTTTAACAAATTTGCACTTTGATTCATATGATTTTGATGTTAAAATGTAAGATATATTGATGGAATATGATTATAAATAGAATTAGAATCACTTACCCCAAAATTTGTAATTGAAAATCCCCTCTCCAAGTAGCCTTATACCGAGTCTAGGGTTCTAAAAATGAGAGAATGTGTTGAAAATCCCGTCTCCCAACCTTTTGTACCACGATAAAAATCCTGCACCGGTATCTATAGCTTTACATATTTGTGTAAATACCTTCTCAGTTGACTAAGAATACTCCCCTAACATTCCATAGAACATTTACTTTTTTATTTGGAACCTTTTGGCGTTAAGTCATTATCTTTAGGTTAGGCTTAATACCCTTATATCATTTTATAAACATTTACATCTAACCTTTGAGAGTCATAAATTCACATTTGAGTTCTTGGAAGGCCTTAACATCATGTTCATTTACATTTGAAAACATGAAGCATTTATAGTATTTTTTTCATGTGAAATGCAGCATATGAATCTATAAATCTTGTAGAGAATACATGGATAGCAAATAAGTATTTTTCACCCACATCTATATGCTAACAATTTGAAAACTATTAAGTCATGAGGTCATGTGTAGAGATCATGGAATTTTTTGCAAAATGATTCTATGGGAATGAATTTAGCCAAACATTTATCAATTGTGTTTCTTAATGGTACTAAAATGTTCAACCACTCTTGCAACTTCAATCTACAATAATATAAGTCCATTGGACCAATATTAGTAATATTACCCATAATCTAGGTCACTTACGCATTTTATCGAGCATGTACTATAATGTTTACAACCTTCTTCAATAGTATGTTCTTTCCCAACCAACTTTTTGTCATGCCAACAAATAAACTACAACCACTATTGGGCTACTACAAACCTCCATTAAAGCATGTACCATCAAGAATAGCTCCCAATCATCCAATTTCATCAATTAAACCTTTTCTCATTTTCTACAACATCCACCAATTAAGGTTGAAAGCTTAAGGCTTCTAATCACCATCCCATAAATTCTAACACTTATTTCATACGCATATATTCATTAAAAATCCAAGCATATAAGTTCAGAGGTGTAGAAGTACCATTAGAAGAAATCCTAGAAAAATTCATCACTTGATCTCTTAAGATGGTTCTTGAAAAATCTAGGTGTTCCATGTGTAGAAGATGTTAATTTTGTGTAAGAATGTAGAGTTTTGACACAAGATCCATGGAAAATCCTTACATTTGATGAGGGAGAGGTTGGGAGTGTAGAGAGTGGAGAGAGCATCTTTAAAATTTACCTAAGTTAATTGGTGGAAATGAACCGCCGAAATACCTTTAAAAGGATTTAGGGTTGGCTCGTCTACCCTCCTCTCATCATGAGGACCCCTAATGATCCCTCGGCTGACTGGCGCATGTTGCAAGACCTAGATACGAGCCCTCCCTTAACCTATTTTTCTTGTTCCCACAATGAGGCTCGCGATGGCCATGAGTTACTGCCTCCCACATAGGCTGGAGGGCATGTATCATCCCCAGCGCTCACGATGCAAGCCCTAGACGAGCCTCCCTCGAATTACCTTTTTATTCTTTGGTTCTCTAGATCGATTCCCTTGGGTTCCCGGATACGCTTCCAAATCATCATGTGAATGTGAAAACACAATCGTATGATGACATCCTCGTCCATTGTTATGTGTGGGACATAAAATGATAACCAAAAAACTCATGGGTACACTTTAAGGCCTTATACTTAAAGAAAGTTTTAAGGGGCCGAACAATTAGTTATGAGATATCTTTTTCAACACTTCGTCACTACATCGTTGGGTTAGTGATAATTAGGTTAAAGTATATATATTTATATGTATATCGCCTATTGTTTTACTCGTATTTCATGGATTTTGGATGTAAAATGTATTAATTTATATTAATTCGTTGTGTTTTTGTGTTTAATTCGTTGGGGGAGAAAGGTGTGAGATTAGAGCCAAAACGGAGGAAATATGGAAAATGTGATTTCCAGTGCCACAGGCAACGCCCCACGCCACCTGTGATGATGTGGACAAAATTCTCAGCAAGCCAACGCCCCACGCTTCCCTGGACACTGGTGACAGGAATGTCTCTAACTTTTCCCGGGACAAAGTTATTTCAGCCCTAGACCTACCTAACGCGTATAAAAGCAAGACTAAGCCTATTTTTGGAGGGACGACGCCACTTTAAAGGAAGAATACACACGAGAAACATCGAGGAGCCAGGATATCTTAGTTTTCTTCATCTTTTCTTAGTATTTTCAATTGTCTAACACTTATGAAATTGTTTGATAATAGCATGAGTGGCTAAAATCCATAGTTCTGGGATTGTGATTTAGACATGAATATTATTGTTTAACGTTGACTTAACCTTAATTATAATTCACCAGTATATGGTTGTTTCTTCAATTCTGTGATTAATTGCTTAATTGTCTGGGCAGCAGTTAGGTTCTATTTACTATCTATATTATGCTAGTGAAAGCCATATTTAGATTAGAGAAGAATTGGATAGAGCACAATCTTAACTCTGGGGGAGGGGGGGCGGATTTCTTGTTAGGATAGGAATATATCTATTCACCGTGCTTAATTTAATATCGTAATCTTAATGCGTTCTTAATAGATTGATTTCATAGGAATATATGCGTTAATCTATTTTGAATAGGCGAGTAGTACTTCGGGAGAAGACTACGAGAGAAATTATTCGATTAATTAGCAACGATGAGTGAATTGTATGAAAGGGAGAGTTAACTAGAACACAATAAGATTGGTGAATCGATCACAACCCTGAAATATTTGTCTTTACTGAATACACAATAATCATTTTAAGTCACAATAAAAAACAAATACCCATTGCCTAGAATAGATGATTTGTTTGATCAATTACAAGGTGCTAAGTTCTTCTCCAAAATTGATTTGCGGTCCGGGTACCATCAATTGAAGGTAAGGGAGCAAGATATTTCGAAAACAGCTTTCAGAACCTGGTATGGGCACTTTGAATTTTTGGTAATGTCTTTCGGGCTAACAAATGCCCCGGCATCTTTCATGGATCTTATGAATCGAGTCTTCAAGCCGTTTCTTGACTCCTTTGTGATAGTATTCATTGACGACATCCTTGTATATTCATGAAGTTGAGAGGATCACGCCGACCACCTCAGGGCAGTTCTGTAGACTCTTCATCAACACCAATTGTATGCAAAGTTCTCGAAATAGGAATTTTGGCTTGAATCTGTTACATTCCTGGGTCATGTCGTTTCCGGAGAAGGAATTAAGGTTGATCCTCAAAAGATTGCAGCGGTGAAGGATTGGCCTAGACCTACTACTCCAATAGAGATTCGCAATTTCTTGGGTTTGGCCGGGTATTATAGGAGGTTCGTGGAGGGGTTCTCCACTCTTGCCTCTCCATTGACTATATTGACGCAGAAGGCGGTTAAGTTCCAGTGGTCCGATGCTTATGAAAGGAGCTTCCAGGAATTGAAATCAAGATTGACTTCGGCGCCGGTATTGACCCTGCCAGAGGGTACCGAGGGGTTTGTGGTGTATTGCGGTGCTTCAAGGATCGGTCTTGGGTGTGTATTAATACAACATGTTAAGGTTATAGCATATGCTTCAAGGCAACTTAAGAATCATGAAAAGAACTATCCAACTCATGACTTAGAGCTTGCGATGGTGGTTTTTGCATTAAAAATTTTGTGTCATTATTTGTATAGAGTCCATGTAGATGTATTCAGGGACCACAAGAGTCTTCAATACATTTTCAAGCAGAAGGAATTGAACTTAAGGCAGAGAAGGTGGCTTGAGTTACTCAAAGATTATGATATCGTCATTTTGTATCATCCGGGGAAAGCTAATGTGGTGGCGGATACTCTTAGTCGAAAATCTATGGGTAGTTTGGCTCACTTGGAGGCATGTCAAAGGCCCTTAGCCCGGGAGGTTCACCAGTTGGCCAGTTTGGGAGTTCGTCTTGCGGACTCTAATTAAGGGGGAGTGATTGTGCGAAATAGGGCGGAATCATCGCTTGTGGCGGAAGTCAAGGAGAAATAATACAATGATCCAGTATTGGTGCAGCTGAAGGAAGGGATTCATAAACATAAGACTACGGCTTTTTCTTTTGGCATGGATGACGGTACATTACGGTGCCAAGGATGACTATGTGTTCCAAACGTAGATGGTCTTCGGGAAAGAATCATGGCAGAAGCTCATACTTCTAGATATTCCGTGCACCCGGGTTCTATGAAAATGTATCATGACCTCAAGAAAGTTTACTGGTGGAATGACATGAAGAGGGGTGTGACGGACTTTGTGGCAAAATGTTCAAACTGTCAACAGATGAAGGCTGAGCATCAAAAGCCCGGTGGGTTAGCATAGAGTATAGAAATTCCAATGTAGAAATGGGAAATGATCAATATGGATTTTGTGGTAGGGTTACCGCGCACTCCACGTAAGTTTGACTCAATTTGGGTGATCGTGGATCGACTCACGAAATCAGCTCACTTCTTGCCAGTTAAATCCATTGACACTGCGGAACAATATGCTCAATTGTATATCAAGGAGATAGTCAGGCTTCACAGCACTCCAGTTTCCATCATTTCCGATTGAGGGGCCCAGTTCATAGCTAATTTCTGGAAGAAAGTTCAACAAGGTTTGGGTATGCAGGTAAATCTTAGCATGACTTTCCATCCACAGACTGACGGGCAAGCAGAGTGAACTATTCAGATGCTTGAGGATATGTTGCGTGCTTGACTTGAAGGGTAGCTGGGATGAGAATTTGCTTATAACAACAGCTTCCATGCCAATATTCAGATGACGCCGTTTGAGGCCTTGTATGGTAGAAGATGTAGATCGCCGATTGGGTGGTTCGAGGTTGGAGAAGCTGAAATAATAGGACCAGACCTTGTGAATCAGGCTATGGAAAAGGTTAAGATCATAAAAGAGCGATTGAAAACTGCTCAGAGTCATCAAAAATCCTATTCGAATGTTCGTCGCAGAGACTTATAGTTCAAGGAAGATGATTGGGTGTTCTTGAAGGTATCTCCTATGAAGGGGATCATGCGGTTTGGAAAGAAAGGGAAATTAAGTCTGAGGTATGTCGGGCCATATAGAATCATTCAAAGGATATGTCAGGTGGCGTACAAGCTTGAGCTACCACCTGAGATGTCATTAGTGCACCCGGTATTCCATATGTCCATGTTGAAAAGGTAGGTGGAGATCCGTCTGGTATTGTGCCGGTTGAGACCATCGAGGTTAGTGAAGAATTGTCATATGAAGAGATTCCGGTTGCTATCCTTGATAGACAGGTCTGAAAGTTGAGGAACAAAGAAATTGCATCCGTAAAGGTATTATGGCGAAACCAGCAAGTCGAAGAAGCTACTTGGGAAGCCGAGAATGAAATGAAAAAGAAGTACCCTCCTTTATTTGAATAGCCATGTAATAGCTCTATAAAGTTGTCCCCCCTAAATTTTGTATCACTTGTTCGGCTAATATAAAGACACTCCTTTCTAGTTATATGTCCCCCATGAGGCTTCGGTTGGTGTTATTTTGCATTCTGTTGTGTCATTTAATCCTATATATGTTGCTAAGGTGTGTTTCAGGGGCTTTCTAGCAGGTGGATAGGCCTAAATACAAAGGAAACTCTGGCAAAACTTTTCAGAAAATTAGGAAGTTAGGCAAATTTGGGGATGATGGTATGTGGTATAACTGAAACTACTTTAAGTGAACCTTGATCATCATTCGAGGACGAATGATCTTAAGTGGGGGAGGATGTAAGGACCCGTAAAAATTTAAACCAAAAACTCGGGGTTTCGTGGTGCCAAGATAGAGTCCTGCGTTATTATAGTAGAAATTCTTCTTGGACTTTTTGGATTGAACGGTACCCTACGGACTTAGAGGAAAATATTTCATAGAAGAATGCGTTTCTGCGGCCCATTATGCGGCCGCATAACCACTCTGCGGACCGCATAATGGCCGCAGAGTGAAGCAGAAAATTGGCCAATTTTGAGGCCAGTTATGCGGCCAAATTATTCGATCGCATAATCGCTTTGCGGGCCATATACTGATCGCATAACTGCCTTGAACTTTTGCGAAGGGGAGTTCTGTGGTGCATTATGCAACCGCAGAATAGGTATGCAGACCGCATACTGGTCGCATACACAGTCAGAAAATTTAAGCCCCTGAGGACTATTTCTGCAGTCACTTTGCGGACCGCATAACCATTATGCGATCGCATATGCGACCGCAGACCTGTGTCGGGGCACCTATTTTCTTAATTTAAAACCCGACCCCCATTCCGTTAAAACACCCCTTTAGACCAGTTTGAGCCCATTTTCTGATATTTTCTAGAGTGAGAGACAGAGAGTTCTAGAGAGAGGGCCTAATTTTCATCAAATTGATCTTCAATCATCACTTAAAGCTTTGGAAATATTCAAGTAGGGCACCAAATTCTTCATCCTAAAAGGTAAGACTTCATCACCCCAGCTCTTAATTCCAAACATAGCTATAATGGGGTACTAGTGTGGTACTTCATGGGGATGGGGGTGATTACATTGCATGCATGTAAGATAAAAGGTTGTAGGGAGAATGTAAGCTAAGAATGGAGATGAATGGGTTATGAAAGATGAAACCTCCCATCAAAAGAACCTTGAAACCTTAATACACACTTAGTATTTGATAAAATGTTCAAGTGGGCTAAAACCATGAATGTCTTCCTAATTTTGGTTCAACTTGTTATATTGCTAAAAATAGATTGGGGTTGCTAAGAGTTCCGGATAATTGTAAAGTCAAAGAAGCTCGATTGAGGTATGTATGGCTAGCTCTCTTCTTCTTAGAATAGAACTCCTGGTGTCCGAATAATTGGTGTAAGTTCCGACTTGATCATACTAGAATTATTTGCCTTAGTATGTTGGGTTGAAAGATTTATGCTCCCTAATTGTTCTAGATGTTTACCATGTCATCATGCTATTTGAGAACGTAATTATGATTTTCCAAGCTCCTTCCCTTATGTGTGCAATGCCTTATGTGATGGTACTTATCGACATGAATGATTATGTTATTTGAACGAATAAAAAGGGAAAGACTTGAATTGTAAAATGTGCCCAAGTGCCAAGAACTACTTTATGAATGAGGCTGTTTGTGCCATGTAATGAAAGATGGGAAAGAAATGTGAATTGAGTGAACAATTGAAAGAGGTTATGTCTCAAATGAGATGGCTTAGCCGATCGGGCCGAGATCGAACGCCATGCTGTACACGTGGTGACATTTGTGTTGGAATTATTGATTTACATTGTGGATATGGATATGTCTCACTTGAGATGGCTTAGCCGGTCGGGCCGAGACCGGACTCCGTGTAAAAATACCGTGGCATTGTGAGTTATGGCACTTGGCACTAAAGATTATTAACCTAAAAAGATGGAAAGATTAGCTAGGAAAGTATGTGATCCTTACTTGGTGTTTCTTTGTATTTTGTGAAGCATTGTTTTTGATTATTATGACTGTCTTCTCTTTATTTCACTATTCATTCTACTAAGATTGGTATTTTCCCTTATATACTAGTACTATTCGACAATACTAATGTCCCTTTTTGCCGGGGCGCTACATCTTTGAATGGATGTAGGTAGTTTCATCGCAGATAGCGCCGATCACAGATAGTGGTGCTCTCTTCCTCTCCTTATAGCAATCTTGGTGAGCCTCATTACTTCCAGGGGTCATGTAGTTCTTCTTTTGTATAAGTTTTCACATTTTGAGGTATAGCCGGGGCCTTGTTACCGGCATTGTCATGTTGGTCTTCTGTACCTTTAGAGGCTCCGTATACATTTATGTGGGTCATGTATGGATATCAGGGTAGTCATTGGATCAAGTTGTATTTTGAAACTCTTTTCCACTAAATTGTAAACCGTATGTGCTTTTTGGAAACTTAACTATGACATAATTTTTATAAGGAAAAATCAACTAGCAACGTTTATATATTTATATAACTAATCTCTCCCCTGTTTAACAAATGGTGATGCATTCCCTTTTTGGATAATGAATGAGTTGGGTAGGAAAGGTTTAATAGGTTTGCTCGACTGGGTTCACTCGGTTGAGCACCGATCGTTCTCCCCGAGGTTGGGGCCCTATACCATGTCAAATCACGTAATTGTTGGAGCCCTATTCCAAGAAGAAACTTCTCTTTCCAGACCTCCCAACTTTAATGGATAATATTTCTGTCACTAGAAGATTCACATGGAGATCTATGCTAAATCCTTTGATGTCAAGGTCTGGCGTGTAATCAAGAAAGAAGACTATCCAATTCCAACAACAAAATCTGACAAGAAATCAAAAGGACATATATCTATCGGACCCCTTAGATATAGATGATTATACTGATGAACAAATAGCCGTGATGAAGATAAATGCAAAGGCAAGAAACCTTCTGTACAATATTATAAGTGAGAAAAATATGTAAATATTTCAAGCTGTGACATTGTCAAAAAAATATGGGATAAGTTGGAGGTGAACTACGAAAGAACCAACAAAGTGAAAGAAAGAAAACCCTTTATAGTTCATTCTACCTTTCTTGGTGTTTCTATATATTTTCATCAATCCACTCATAGTTTTAAACACCATAACAATTATTCTTCTGGGGCTTCTGCTTCATCATCTCATTCATTTTCAGGATCTTCAATGGAAGTTTTGAAGGCTATAGTTTTTCGCTTCTCTTCTTGTCTGCATTTCTTGAAATGGGTTTCCTCAAAAGTAATAAGGTCTCCACGCAGTTCATCATAAGATAGCTTATCCTGATCCTGAGATTCAAGTGCCACAACCTGGGTTTTCCAGGTGGTGGGAAAACTTCTTAGAATATTCTAGACTTGTTATCCACTTGAATAAGGCTTGCCAAATGCTTTTAAATCTCCAATAATTTTGCCAAACTGAGAAAATAGTTTCTCAATGAATTCACCTTTTTTCATTGAGAAAATATTTGCTCGGTTTGGCAAAATTATTGGAGATTTAAAAGCATTTGGCAAGCCTTATTCAAGTGGATAACAAGTCTAGAATATTCTAAGAAGTTTTCCCACCACCTGGAAAACCCCGGTTGTGGCACTTGAATCTCAGGATCAGGATAAGCTATCTTATGATGAACTGCGTGGAGACCTTATTGCTTTTAAGGAAACCCATTTCAAGAAATGCAGACAAGAAGAGAAGCGAAAAACTATAGCCTTCAAAACTTCCATTGAAGATCCTGAAAATGAATGAGATGATGAAGCAGAAGCCCTAGAAGAAAAATTGATATGGTGTTTAAAACTATGAGTGGATTGATGAAAAGATATAGAAACACCAAGAAAGGTAGAATGAACTATAAAGGGAACGAGAGCCGTCGCCATTCTCAGGGGATGTTTTCGACGAGGTTAGGGGATGGACCAAGAGGGCTTGGACAGTTGGTGATTTTTGAGGACCGCTAGGCGGTGGTAGGATACAGTAGACTAGTTTTGCGCATTGACTTGCGCATGATCAGAGTTCTCAGGTAAGACCGAGGCTAGGTTCATAGACATCAGTATGTTAGGATCATGCAAGTACATGTAGAGTGGAGCCGCCCCGACCACCGTGTCGTCAGTGTGGTCGGGCGGATGCCTGACCATGTCGTGTAGGTATAGAGGGTTGTTGTTTTTGCTATGGTAGCAAGAGCCACATGATACGAATGTGTCCAACGCTTAAGCGTAAAGACCAAGATAGGAGTTGCTATGGAGCGTCGGGATCCGGAGATTACTTTTTGAGTACAGATACACGACCCAATTTTCTTTTATAATGTTCATGCTGAGTAGTAGAATGCTACCTGATAGTGCGGGGAAGCTCATATGGGTAGTTTTCGACCCTTATGGATAAATCGTTGTATATACAAATATAGTAAATATAGACGATAAGTGCAACATGCAAAAGATATCATCAGGGAGGTTCTACAGCTTATGGGTTTATCAAATAAGTAAAGCAATATCAGACGACTAAAGAATGAGGCCAGTTAGAGTACGGGAAGTCTAGAATCAAGGATGTTTTGTTGAAATTACTTCGAAGGAGATGAGAAGTGGAATGTTTTGAAATGTTTGTACGAAACCAAATAGAGCATTATGAGTAAACAAGGAAGACTATTTAGGGACGTAAGTTAAAGTATGAAAGTACAATGAGATTCGTAGGCAAGTGAGCTCTGAGGTTATAAAGCAGTATAGGCCACATTTTCATTAAAAATGGATTAGTAATTTTAACGGGGATTATTGGAAGGTCAATTTAACCATACGGATGCGATGTGCCAATACCAGAGGATGACTTAGGATGAACTAGAACTAAGGACCGATTAGAGATTCAAAAAACTCTTACACTAGCTAGTATTGCAAGGATAGAATGAGTGAATGAGTAGAAGGAGGAAGAGGATTAGAGGGAGAAAAATCCTGAATTATTTTTAAAGATCTCCTTGACAAGCCACGTGAACTAAAGTTAAATTCGTCGAAAGAAGGTATGCTAGCAAGAACATATGACTCGCTATGTATATGACCCCTATAAATTGTCTCAGAGGAAGAAAGGTTAACCATAGGTCAATCGTAAGATATCAGGAATATGGACCTATGGAAGGCAGAAAGACGAGTAAGACTTCAAGCCTAAAACATTGAACTATTTTCTTAAAGGGGGAGACGAGGTGGTAAAGCACTAAGTCGAGAGCACGATTGTTTAACAATGAAAAGATGGGAGGATTGGGACAGAAAGGAGTATAATCAACCTTAAAGTAACGCACGGGTACAAATGATATGAAAAAGAGATGATATTGGTTTATAAATTGTAGACAAGCATAGTCAAACACTTTATACATGGAAATTTTAACCCGAAGAATGTGTTAAGGTTTGAAGATATGGCTCCAAAGGAAATTGCTGAGATTGAAAGGAGAAGGAAGAACAATCATAAGGAGTTAGAAAGGGACCCGAGTAAATGACTCTTGAAATTAAAGATAGACCATAGTAGTATCTAAATATTGCAACCGTGAGGGATAGTAGGGATGACAACAAGAATAAGGGAGTTAGTACAATATTCCAAGGAAAACCTAAAGAAGAGAAACCATCAAAGTGGAAACAATAAAGTCGACATCAAGGATAAGACTTAGGATAGACAATAAGGTTAGGACAAAGTAGAAAGAAGTAGTATGAAGGTGAACTGTTTCACAACATCAGTTTCTTCTATAAATTGGAACCAAACTAATGAAGAAATATGTCAAATGTATATGGTTACAAGAAGATGGAAATCAAATAGATGGGGTCCACGACTATCTGTACAAGGGATTCAGAATGTGTGGAAATTAGATCACAGTTGCAAATAAGAAATATCATAATATAAGCCTAATAAGAAGCCGTTGACAACTAGGGGCAGTGAGAAAAATAAGGAGGAACGGAGAACCATAATGGTATACATGTTTCATATAAGACAACTTAGAACTAGAATAAAAAGAGCAGAATCAATATTGTAACGGATGTGTTTAGTCGTAAGTCACATGTGGTTTGATAAATGAGCAAGCTCAAAAGGAAAAAAGGGTTGACTAGAGGTCTTCACCAATTAGCAGGTTTAGAATACGCTTGGCAGACTCAAAATATAAAAGTATAATGGCCTGGAATATGGCAGAGTCATCTCTTGAAGGTAGGGAAGATTTTTGTTTGAGGGAAAGTTAAAAGAGGTATTCGGCAAGAGAAAACTATAGCTTTTGAGTCTATTGAAGGAGGGATCTTGAAATATCATGGCCGATTGCATGTTAGGACAGAGGTTCATTATTCACGCTATTCTATTCATCTCAGAATGTCGAAGATATACCATGATGTCAAATGATTACATTGGTAGGACGACATGAAGAAAACCATTGTAGGGTTTGTGGCTAATATTCTAGTTGCTAGTCAGACAAAATAGAACATCAGGAACCCAATGGATTGAACATAATAAAGTAACCCAATATAGAAATGAGAAGTGATTGGCATAAGATTCGTTACAAATATAGCAAGTTCGATTCAACATGGACGATTGTGGTTAGTTTGACAAAAATCAGTTCACTTTTAATGGACAAATTACTAAATGTTATGTAAAATGGAAGGGTGCAGAAGGTAGATCGGGCACATAATGTTTCTGCCTCGATTACGTTTAATAGATATGCTCAATTACAAATAACTTCTGAAAGTCCTCTCAAAGAATATTGGGTACTAAGATAATTCTAGCAAGTGAAACGTACAATTCAGATGCTCAAAGACATGTTAAAAGCTAAGATGCCAAATTTTACGGAAGAATGAGATAATCAATTACTGACTATTGAGTAGCGCACAACAATAAATATAATAGTATCTATACACGCGGGAGGATCATAATGATACATTTTAAACTGCATAGAGTAGCTCCTTATAAAGCATGATGCGGAAGGAAATGCAGATTCCCCATAAGACAGTTTGAAAGACAGAATTGTTCGACCTGATTTAACGTATCAAGTTATAGAAAGGTCAGCCTTATTCAAGAGTGTTTGTGCTTAGAAGCATAAAAAATCGAACCCCAACACGCAACGACGAGACTTAAGAAAATCTCGAGTTAATAATGAGGTCTTCTTGAAAATTTTGCTCACGAAGAGCATAATAACATAATAGGACAAGCTAAGCAAGACATATACAAAGCCACATCCAAACTACCTAGAGAAGGGACTAAATTGAATTTTCCCGTAGATTAGGATCCGTTCACCCAGTTATCATGTTCCTATATTGAAGAAATCCATTAAATGATATACAAGTAATAGAGGGTCGATCTTATAAGAAGATTCAAGTAGCTATAAATGAATCAGGAATCTATGCTGCAGAAGCACATGATGTTCAGATTACAGAGAACCTATCTTACGAAGAGGTTGTAGTTGCTATTTTGGATCGGCTGGTCTGCAAGTTGGGGACCAAAAAAGTTACTTCCGTAAAGATATCGTAGAGGAATAATAAAATCGAAGGAAAGACATTGGAAGCCGAAGAAGAAATGAATTCCAAGTACCCTCAGTTGTTTCAGATATAAGATTCTTAACGACTGTAGCTTGATCATGTGTTTTCTTAGACCATGTTATGTGATTTTGATTAACACTCGTTCTATGATTAAGTGATATTCAAAATTGAAGTGTTACAATATTTTCAGGAGCATAATTATTTGGACACAAGGTAAGTTATAGTTTATGGCATTTTCATTGACACTGATGGCCATGTGAGGCCAAAGAGAAATTATTTATAGTTTATGGCCCTATGTGGTTTATGATATATTTTTGGCTATTTGACAGGTGCGGGATAATCCTGTTTACATAGGAGACTGATAAGTTGGTATTTTACCAACTTACCTCTTCTTGATACTTAGACTTTTGCATGATTTTGTTGAGAAACTAAGGCATTTATTTAGGTTTATTGGCATATTTCAGGTATTATATGATTTGGAGAAGAAACGAAAGAAAATAATTCAAAAAGTGTTAAATTAGGAAAAATGGACTGCTGCCAGTTATTGCTCTGTGTGATCGCGGAAGGTTACATGCGATTACAGAAGTCCAGGAGAAAGAAGTCATGCGATCACGAAGAATAAAAGTTCGTTAGCACTGGTCAAACGTTCTACGCGAACGCGTCTATCTCTAGGCGATCGCGTAGTTTTGCCGACGTTGTTCATCGCGATCGCCGTTCTCTCTATGCGATCGCATAGCACATTTTCTGGGCAGATTCTTGGCAGAAATGAAATTTCACGTTTTTAATCCCCAAGCCATTTAATACACAACCTATCTCATTTGTAAAGATTCTTTGGCCAGTCCCTGCACATCTTTGAACATCTCTTGAGAAGAGACCACAAGTTTTGGAGCTAGGGTTCTTGCACACACACTTGGGTCTTGAAGATTTGAAGCTTTTGGTTGAGAATTTCTTACCCATTTATGTTCATTTCTTCATTTTCTTGCTTTGTATTGAATATCTAATTGTGTAGTATTTTTTTCAACACTTAAATCTTGTTTATGAGAATATTCATATTTAAAGTGTGGATTAAATATCTTGTTCTGCTTATGTATTGAACGATTTTTATTTATTATGAAGTGAGTTATTTTTTCTTTAATTATTCTTGTTCTTTAATGTTTCCAAAGGGATTAGCTAACCCTAGGACTCGCCCATTCACTTCGAATTAATTTTGGGAAAGATAATTTAGGGTTGGGAAAGATTAATTAACAAGAACTTAAGGCGTTAACCCTCACTTTATAGATTCTACATAGGGATAAGATTGAACTACTTGTAGCCATATTCGGGTGTGCTTAATCTCTTAATTGTTTTAGGGATAATTCAATTAGGAAGTCTTGTTAGTATTCGGAAGAAGCTAATATAGAATAATTACCCGAGGCTAATTAACATAAACTCGCTCATATTTGTAAAATCGTGAAATACATTGGATCGTTACTTGAGTGTAATTCCCAATGCATCCATGCTTGTAGCCATTGATCATTTTACTTGCTTTCTAGGTTAGTTTACATTTTCGCAATTAGTTATCAATATTTTCTCAAAACCATTCTAAGTGTTTGGCTATGCATAATAAGTGATAATTCTCTTACACGCCTAATCGCCTATTATTGTTCTCTATGAAATTTGACCCCGACTCATAGTTGGGTAAATTATATTGCATGCGACTGTGTACATTTACTTTTTAGTAGTGGATTTGGACGTCATCAAAATTGGCCCCGTTGCCGGGGAACAATTTGGCGTATTTAGGTTGTTTGAGAAATAAGCGTACGTGTTTTAGTCCAAACTTGTGAATATTTGTGTAATTATTTTCTTGTCCTTGTTTATTTTTCTTGTTGTTCTTTTGTTTGTTTGTTGTTTATTATTATTTTTTGTTTTGAAAAATGGCATCGCATAATGAAAATTGGCCGGATGGTAGTTGTTCATACTTTGATGACCCTTGTCCTTATTGTGGAGGACCACACTCATGGAAAAATTGTTTAAATTCTCCCGGGGGCAGATTGTGCGCACAATCTCAAAATTTGAGTGAAGTATTTGTGATAAGTGTGGTAGTCAAAATGGCCATTGGGATAATTGTGCTTATTTGTCCTTCCCTTCCCGAACCCTCTCTATGATGATTCTACTTTTTGTGATAACAAGTATAGGGATATGGAAGTGTAAGAAATAGAGCATGGTCAAAATGGAGAGTTCAAGCTCATGTTACAATGCCTACTTGAAGGAGGAAACAAAGAGCAAAATGCGTTGGAGGAGCTTTTGGAGAATAGTGTCCAAAATGATTTGGCGCTTGAAAGGTTGAACTCATAAATAGGAGAAATGCTTGAAGCTTTAGAGGTCCAAAAATCCTCGTAAGTGAATAATAGCCAAGAACCTTCCTTAGAGGTTGAGGCCAAAAATCCTTCTTTGGCACTTAATCAAAACCAAGAAGAACTCTCAAATGCTCAAAATGAGAGGATGATGCTCATGTTGGAGGCCATTCTTGAAAATAAGGAGAAGCAGAACTTGGCACCCGAGGACTTGAAACAAGTTTTGACTCAAAATGATGAGAATATCCACACTTTGGAAGATTAAATGAAAATATTGGTTGAAGCTCACTATGCCCACCATCTTGAGAGTGTGGAAAGAGGTCAAGAAAAGTCCAACTTCGAGGAAGAAAGTGAGCTTTATTTTTAGGAATCAAGAATTGAACATCCGCCAACCGACTTCATGCTTGTTGGTGATGCCAAAAAAAATATGGAAATAGAGTCAACCGATGTAATTGAAAAGATGGTTGAAAATGATTCTAGTTCGGGGGAAAAAGAGGATGTCAAAATTCGAAAAAGGTTACAAGTTGGGAGGCAATTATCTCATTCCACACATTTTTCAACTTTGGACTTGTATGGTAATATGGGAATTGAACCATGTGAATCCATGTGGGAGTGTAAAGAATAAAGACAAGATCCATACATCTTGCAATTTGAATATTCAAGAACGCAAAATGACATTCCTCAAAAGAAAGCTAATAAATGCAAAATGAAGAAATTGATTTTTGGCTAGATCATCTACTTACCACCCCCCGTCGCTCACGGTCACAAGCTTGATTCCAAGTTAGGTGCCCAATTCATATCGTCCAAGTGATGAGAAAAGTGGTAAAGTTGATTCGCGTCATGCCACGTCGTTAAATGCGACGCTTGGTGGGTGGCAATCCATCATTTTCAAATTTTGAGTTCATTTTTGAAAATTTTCTTTTTTAGAGTAGCTTAACATATTGTTTTTGACTAATCTGCAAAGTTTTAGAATTTTTGGAGTTGATTTGAGCAGGTCGGAGTGCCTGGACAACCAAAAACCAGTAGTTGAGGAAAATTGCAGAAAACTATAGAGAACCGCGATCACGTGAAAAGCAACGTGTTCGCGTAGAACGATTATTTCTATTATCCTATACAATCGCGAAAGCTGAAACACGGTCGCATCTGTGGGGGAAAGTTTTGTTCTCCGTGAACGCTGGAGCATTGTGCGATCGCATTTCATCAGGTAAGTGCCCATTTAATTAAAACACTGGAACCTAAGAACAAAACCACTTCTGCCCAAACAATAGAAACGACTCTTTCCTACTCCCCTGATCCTCAAAATCATATCAAAGCTTCTTC
This sequence comes from Nicotiana tabacum, assembly GCF_000715075.1. Lineage (NCBI taxonomy): Eukaryota > Viridiplantae > Streptophyta > Magnoliopsida > Solanales > Solanaceae > Nicotiana > Nicotiana tabacum. The sequence goes on along the minus strand of NC_134091.1, from coordinate 72,956,268 downwards.
TCTCTTAATTCCATATCATTATTCAAGGTTTAATCTCAGAGGTATGTGCTTCGTCACTCTACTCGTTCTTAAAGTTCAGTTCTTTGTGCTAGTGTAAATGAGCAGCCATGGTTGTTCCTTTTGTTTCTTTAGGGCTGATATTTTTTGGCTTTGATGTGAATATTGTGTGTTAATGTGTGCTTGTTTGATGGGTGAGATTGGTTGAAAGATGGAGTGATTTTATCTATGAAAATTCTGGGTTAGATCCGTGATTTAATTCTCTAAAATTTCTATGAAAATCTAATGCCCATCATGTGTTTGTGGAAATGCCTGAACGAACTGTTACTGGGCAAAGAAGAACATCTTCGCGATCGCGATGTGCTATTCCGCGATCACATAGGTCTAATTTTGCTGCAGAACCAAAATGCCCTTCACGATCGCGTTGACTATTACGCGATCGCAGTGCTTCCAAGCTGAGGAAAACAAAATGCTCTTCGCGATCACATGAATGTTTCCGCAATCACATTGCTTTAACCTCCAGGCAGTAAAATAGTAGCATTGCAGATTTGAATGCTGATGCTTTTTGGTCATTTTCTTTGGCCTAAATACATCATAATACAGTGTATTAAGTACCCTTCCAAGCATTTAACATTTGGTCTACTTTTGTAGGTACTTTGAGCATAAAATGGCCTCGAAAAATGATGAAATTGTACAAGAGTGTAAGGCCCCATAAATTTTGCCTAAAAACCCGGGGTTTCGTGGTGCTAAAGTAGGCTTTTGTGTTGACGAATGTTCGCAAAATGGCCGCAGAGTGAAGCAGGAAACTGGGAAAGTTTGGATGGCATTGTGCGGTCAATTATGCGATCGCAAATCCATTTAGCGGGCTGCACATTAACCGCGGAACCAGCATGAAGATGTTTCCCGAGGGAGCTTCTTCGGCGCATTATGTGACCGCAGAACAGGTTTGCGGACCGCATATTGGCCACAGAGTGGGGTAGGAGTGCCCAGTTTGGGGGGCCATTTTGCGGACCGCAGAAGCATTATGCGGTCGCATATGCGACCGCAGTTTTGTGACGGAGCTCCTTTTTTCTAATTTTTTTTACCCGACCCTATTTCGATATATTAGAGTAATGGACCACTTCTGAAGCAAAAACATATATTCTAGAGAGAGGGAGTGCCAAGGAGTTGGTGGGGGGGGGGAGTTCCTAAGCCCATCATCCATCAATTCTTGCTCAAAGTTGAAGAAAATGTAAGAAGAAATCACTAGGTCTTCATCCTCGAGGTGAGTTTCTACTCCATAGCCCTCAATTTCGTGATTCTAATTGATAATAGGTAATTAGTAAGGCAATTCTTGGATATGGGAGTTGTTTATTTTTACATGCATGTACTATCAAGGGTTGGGGGAAGAATGTTGAGCTAAATTGGGTAGACTTTGGGTAGTGGGGGTGAAAGAATCCACCATGGGAGGACCTTAAAATCATAATACCCACCTAGTATTTGATAAAATGCTCAAATGAGCTAGAACCATAAACTCTCTCCTAATTTGTATTCGATTTTGCTATATTTCCAAATAGATCGAAGAAGCTAAGAATTTTGGAACATTGTAGTAATTTAAAAAGGCTCGAGGCAAGGTATGTTGGCTAAAATCTTCTCGTAGAATTAAACCTCGCAATGTCCTTGTAAGTCTCGTGATGCCCTTTATAAACTGAATTTTTTTCAAATAAGCCTTGTGTCAAAATAATTAGGCGTTCAATATGTATTCCAAAGATTCTTATTATGTTAAGTTAATGTTTGAGGATGTGGTTTAAGTATGGGCTGTGTGTTACTATGTTATGATTTGAAAGCGTGAATTCTTATGAAAGCTACCATGTCAATTGTGTAAGAAGTCATATGTTCCTAAGACCCTAATTTGCTCAAGTATGTGATTAAAGTCTTAATTTGAAAGGCCTTGTTGTTGATTATTGATGATAATGATTGAAAATGGAATAGTGTACTGTATTATGAAGTACGGCCAATGTGCCAAGAATGATATTGCGTTATGGCCAATGATGTCGATGAAATGAATGACATGTAAAAGAATATGAATTGAGAGGTAAATACTTTTAATAACAAATGCTTTGGGAGTATCAATTAGCCACCGAGGAAGGGTGGGTTGGAACAACCTAACCCCAAAACTACACGTGCCGGTGTAGGAGTGATTGAGAGGTAAATCCCCGTGTTAATGTGATGAGACTGTTTCCCCTTATATGGGATGAGATTGGTGTGTTGAGATGTTTTCCCCTTAAATGGAATGAGATTATTACTAGATAGATGTGATGTAATGTCGACCCACACGGCATTGTGGTGAGACAACTTAGCCGATCGGGCTGAGATCGGATGCCATGCCGCGCACATGGTGCTATTGTGAGTGTATGTCTCAGGGTGAGACGGCTTAGCCGGTTGGGCTGAGATCGGACTCCGTGCTAAAATACGGTGGTATATCGGTGCTAAAGATCTCCCAACATAAATTACCGAAACCTACTTGAAATTTACATTTTCCCTAATGTGGCACTTTGATACCATTTGAGTCCCTTATTGATATCATGTTTTAGTTTCCGTTTACTGTTGCTCGTTCTATTGAGAGGGTGTTTTGTTTTACATACTAGTATTATTCCATATATACTAATGTCCCTTTTGGCGGGGGCTCTGCATCTTTAATGGATGCAGGTGGTTCCATAGCAGGTGGTATTGATCAGTGATAGCAACACACTCTCTCCTCAGCTGATTTGGTGAGCCCCACTTCATTTCGGGGTCCTGTATCTTCTATCCTTTGTATATAGCATTTTGAGGTATAGCCGGGGCCTTGTTGCCGGCACTGCCATATCACTCTTCTGTTTCTGTTAGAGGCTCCGTAGACATAGTGTGAGTTGTATCTGTTTTTGGGAAAGTTAACTAAAAATATTGTAATTGTATTGTATGTTCCACTTTAACTATGATTGTACAACGTACTGTTTTAAAGATTTGTTAATGACATAACTAATGGAAATGAACCGATGTTGTTCACATGACTTCTTATTGACTTATTAATGAAATGTATTCTTCTTTTTATTTGTGGGTGAGTTGGGTAGATGGCACTGTGCAGGCTTGCTCGACCGAGGTAACTCTGTTGAGCACCGGTCGCGCTCCCCGAGGTCGGGATGCGACAAAGAGCCTACTCCCCAAGCTGTGGAAGAGGAATATTTTGATCGGGCCAGATTCATAGCTACTGAATGTGAAAGAAACTATGACAAACTCATGTCGAAGAGCATCATCAAAGAAAGGGGCATCCATTTGGACAAACTTGAGGCTAAGATGCCAGATTTTTTCAGAAGATTGACTGGAAGCGGATGGATTTGCTTCGCTCCTGAACCAGTCAAAGCCAACTACACAGTAGTAAGAGAATTTTATGCCAATGTGCTTAAGACCGACTTCCAAGGGGAAGTATTTACCTTTGCTAGGGGCAAGCGGGTCAACTTTGGTCCCGAGGTAATAAATGCACACTATATTCTTCCCAATGCCGATAATGAGGTATACAGAGCCAGAGCAAGCGAGATAGGAAACCAATGATTGGTGGAGATGCACACTATGCACACTTATGGACCTCCCACTATGCGCCACCTCTCCAGTTAAATCTATGGCGTCGATGCACACATTCTCCAACTTGTAGCTAGCTTTACATCTGGTCCATCTAGGGAGGGAACTTCTACTGGGACTCGTAAGAAGCCATCTCTGAATGATGTAGTTCAGGAACAAAAAGCAATCAAAAACAGGTTGGAAGACATGAGCCGAAGACAAGGAAAGATTGAGAGGCAACAACTGAAGTTCAAGGAGCATGAGAAAAAGAAAAGCAAATTCCTATCCAAAATGATGCACAAGATGAGCTAATTCTGTGGCTTACATGAATCAGATGATGATGATGAGGAGGACTTGGAGCTCAAATTTCCCACCACCTCCAGCTCCGAGTGATGTAGTTTCAGGGAGCACCTATTTCATTTTATCATGTTTTGTTTAGTTGCATTGAGGACAGTGCAACACTTTAGGTTGGGGGTGGCTCATTTATATGTGATGATGTATTTGGAGCATGACTGTATTTATTTTTGGGAACTTGTGTAGATTGGTTAACGTTTGTAGTTTATTAGTGATATTTTGTAGTTTATTTCTAGCATGTTAGCATTAGTTTTTATTTTCTTATTTTGTTACTTTATTTACTTGTGTTAGTATTAATTAAACTCCTTGGTTTTTCTTTATGCCGCAGTTATTTTCCAAGGAAATAATTTGTGTCGAATCGGGTGACTTTTCCCTATGATGGATAGCGTGACAATTTTCTTAAGGGATTAGTCTTGTCTAGTTTTTTATTTTTATTTTTAATTTTTACGTAAATATTTTTTTTAGTTTGTTTAGTAGCTAGTAGTGAATAAATTGGTTATTGGGTATGATCTTTTTGTCCATAAACCAACGTGTGGCTTGTTTGGTACCAGCATGATTTAAACTTTGGCATATGATGTTTTGATCTTTAAAATGAAAAATGATTGAAGTGATAATCCTTGTTGTGACTTTTAAGTTCTATTTTTGGCTCTTTGATTCATTAAATAGTCTTTTAGGCTATATGTGATTTTCTTTGGGTTTATTGGTTTTAATTAGATTTTGGATTTATATGTCACTCGAGTTTGCATGTTCCATGTGTGGTGAGATTTGTTGTGAGTTCTCTTGCATTATTTGTAGTCTAGAACTTGCCCGGAATGTGCTTCAAGGCGAAATCCTATACTAACTTGGTTTGAAAAATGATGTTAGGCCTTCCTTGGGCCTTTATTTTGCCTTAAATTTCCTACCCTTGCATATTTTCCCTAGTCAACCCCTTTTGAGCCTTTAAACTTTTTCTTTGGCAAACACGTTACAAGATTTAGCCCTTCATTCTTTATTGATCTATCTTTTGGCATCCTACCTCTCTAAGTACTTTGAAAGTTTAAACACGGTCTAAAAGCCTAAGTTTTGGGGTGAAGGTTGGAAACGTTGTGATGTGGAAGTTGCTTAAAAGGTGAAAGGTAATAAGAAAAAATAAATAAATATAGTGGAACCTTCTTTGATATTTGAAAAAAAAAAGAGTAAGAAAGAAGAAAAAGGAAGGAAAAATAAGGAGTTGTGAATAAAGGGAAGATTAGGTGTGGAATGAAAAGTGAAGAAAGGATGGAAAAAGTTTTTGAAGGAAGTATGCTTTAATTGTTGCAAATTGTAGTGCTTAGGGAGGTTTTGAGTCACTCTTATCCAAATTGTGCCCTACCTTAACCAAAAACCTACATTACAATCCTTTAAGTCCTACTTGATTTCGAACCAAGTGTGTCTACATTAGTGGAGAAATACATGAAGGGCAAGCCTATGGCACTACTTATGTTCATTTGAATATCTTTGTGAGAGAGAGAGAGTTAATTCTTTCCATTTGATATCCCATTTGTGTTTTAATTGAAATTTATAAGTTGGGATTCTCTCTTAAGTATGAGGGAACATGAAATTTTGGGTTGTGAACTTAATCCAATCTCCAATTGGGAGGAATGAACAAAAGAAAATTGTTGTGATAATGAGGCGAATTTTGAAGCTTTAGTGTCATGACTTGGTTGCTACTTTGATTAATGTGGTGTTTGAGCCCTTGAATTGAAATGAAATTTATGAGAAGTTGTTGGCAATTCATATGCTTTGGATTAATTGTTGGTACCAACCGAAGTCACTAGATTATGTTTAATTTGAACCTTTTTGGCTTGAAATGATGTTTGGTATGTCATTGAGCTTAATTGATGATTTTATTAAAGGATGCTCTTAGTTGTTGAATTGCTTGTGGACAAGAAATAGTTTAAGTTTGGGGGTTTGATAAGTTGGTATTTTACCAACTTACCTCTTCTTGATACTTAGACTTTTGCATGATTTTGTTGAGAAACTAAGGTATTTATTGAGGTTTATTTGGCATATTTCAGGTATCATATGATTTGGAGAAGATACGGAAGAAAGCAAGTCAAAATGTGTTAAATTGGGAAAAATGGACTGCTGCCAGTTATTGCCCTGTGCAATTGCGGAAGGTTACAAGATATCGCAGAAGTCCAGGAGAAAGAAGCTATGCGAACGCGGTTGAAGTCATGCGATCACAAAGAAGTAAAGTTGGTCAGCACTAGTCAAACATTCTACGCGAACGCATCTGTCTCTAGGCGATCGCGTAGCTTTGCAGACGTTGTTCATCGCGATCGCAGTTCTCTCTATGCGATCGCATAGCACATTTTTTGGGCAGATATAAAATTCCACATTTTTAATCCCCAAGCCATTTAATACACGACATAGCTCATTTGTAAAGAATCTTTGGCCAGTCTCTCCACATCTTTGACATCTCTTGACTAGAGAACATAAGTTTTGGAGCGAGGGTTCTTGCACACACACTTGGGTCTTGAAGATTTGAAGCTTTTGGTTGAGAATTTCTTACCCATTTATGTTCATTTCTTCATTTCCTTGTTTTATATTGAATATCTAAGTGTGTAGTATTTCTTTCAACACTTAAATCTTGTTTATGGGAATATTCATATTTAAAGTGTGGATTAAATATCTTGTTGTGCTTATGTATTGAACGATTTTTTATTTATTATGAAGTGAGTTATTATTTCTTTAATTATTCTTGTTCTTTAATGTTTCTAAAGGGATTAGCTAACCCTAGGACTCGCCCATTCACTTCGAATTAATTTTGGGAAAGATAATTTGGGGTTGGGAAAGAATAATTAACAAGAACTTGAGGCGTTAACCCTCACTTTATAGATTCTACCTGGGGATAGGATTGAACTACTTGTAGCCATATTCGAGTGTGCTTAATCTCTTAATTATTTTAGGGATAATTCAATTAGGAAGTCTTGTTAGTCTTCGGAAGAAGCTAATAAATAATTATTACCTGAGGCTAATTAACATAAACTCGCTCATATTTGTAAAATCGTGAAATACATTGGATCGTTACTTGAGTGTAATTCCCAATGCATCCATGCTTGTAGCCATTGATCATTTTACTTGCTTTCTAGGTTAGTTTATATTTTCGCAATTAGTTATAAATATTTTCTCAAAACCATTCTAAGTGTTTGGCTTAGCATAATAAGCGATAATTCTCTTACACGCCTAATCGCCTACATATTATTCTCTATGGTATTCGACACCGACTCATTGTTGGGGTAAATTATATTGCATGTAACCATGTCCATTTACTTTTTAGTAGTGGATTTGGACGTCATCAGAGACTATCAAATTTTTTGTAAAATTCGTAAGAGCTAATTTCTCCACTAAGACTCCTTTATATTCATGGATGAATGTTCCAATGGGGAGAAGGATGTTATGCCCCGTACTTTCATGTTAGAATTCATCTTAAGTGAATCAATATGAGCCGGAGTGTTGAGAACCTTTACAAAGATAATGATTGGTTAAAATAAATTTTAAGTAAGTATTGTGAGGGTTGGAGGTTAAAGGAATCAAAGAAGTTATAACCCGTACTTTCGGGGTTAAAATAGGAGTGCTTAATATTCTCAAGAGGCCGTGTTTTAAGGTACTTGAATCATATAATATTTGTATGTTAAGTTTTTAAGTCAAGCAAGTTGTAAAATAAAAGTCGGCGGAAGTTATCGCAAGTTACGTTCATAATTTTGCTGGGGTCTAATATCACTGAGATTTTCACCCAATACTTGGATTTACAAGGTGGTCCAACCACCAAACTGAAGTTCTACAAGTCTAGTGTCCAAAGCATTACACCGTTCATCGATACGGTGTTGGAGTAGAGAGATATTTATATTTTTGCGAGACTGCGCAGGAAACCTCTTTTTGGGACCCACTATGCCGGTGGCCGACCTTTCTCATTTTAAATGAGGTGTAGAACTCATTTCTACCTCATTTTTGATCCACTCAGACCTAAAATTCTCTCTGGACCTCCTAAGCATATCCTTAGGATTTGAAAGCCAAATCAAAGGTGGAGAAGGTGAACAAGTGGATTCAAGCTTTCGGAACCCGAACTAGTCGATAGTTTACCTCTTTCCCTCTTCGTGGCTAATTGAGGAAGATATAGCAACGAAGTAAGCTTTGTAAATTAGGGATTTGTGTGCTATAAGGTATGTTCTTCACCACTCTACTTGGATTGAGTCGTTTTAGGCCATAGCAAGCCTAGATGTTGAAGGAAAACATATTAAACTTGAAGTTGGAAGTATGTTTGAGGTGGTTGTGCATGTATACTGTTTTGGAAGGGTTTTGCGCTAGGTTTTGATCTGATTTTGTTGGAGTATCTTGTATACGTTATTGTTGATGTTTCGTCCCTATTGTTTTGGTGCTGGTTTGAGTTGGATGGAAGTGGATTTTTACGGTGGAAATGCTGTCAAAATTCATATAGGATGAGTTTAACGTTTGTTAATCGTCATTGAGTGAGTTGTATTAACATAAGCACCCTGATTTATGGTTGTAGGTTCAACATGAAGGAACTAGATGTTGGTTTTCACGAAAGGGGTTTGGTATGAGGTATGTTAAGGCACCTTATTTCTTTCTTTTAGAATGATTTCGAACGAACGAAACTTACATGAACGGTTGATACTTATAAACGACTCTATTTGTCACGACCAAAAATCCACCTAGTCGTGATGGCACCTAACCTAACCCGCTAGGTAAGCCAAATAACAGTCAACACAATTCTAATGAAATTAATATGAAACCAATAGGTTTAACTGAATTTCCATACAATAACCCAAGGATAGTAGTACAAGTCATGAGCCTCTTAGACTTAGAATTTACAAAGGTGGTATAAAATAAATACAACATCTATTTACAATGTATATAAACATAATCGAATCTAAAACTACCAAGGATAAATGGTAGCTATATCCAGAAAGCAGGTACATCTTAAGTGCCAGCTCCCATCATCCACAACATCTCAGCTCCAAAATTTGCACGCAAGGTGCAGAAGTATAGTATGAGTACAACCGACCCCATGTACTCAGCAAGTATCATAACTAACCTCGGGAGGTAATAGAAGCAAGAATTATAAGTGATACTCGCTACTCACATGTACAATTCATAAATCTAATAAGTACAGAACAATAATATGATCAAGTCATGAATCAAAGATAAAACCACCTTGGTGCACACGATAGTTAAACATACTCTACTCAGTCAACAATCCATCATATAAAGAAGATGTGCGATTAAATCAAGTAATAAACTAAGGAAATTGCAATTAAAGATGAAGGGTGTGTTTGGTATAACGGAAAATATTAACGGAAAATATTTTCTTGGAAAACAAGTAGTAATCTTATTCATTTTCCGGTGTTTGGTACGCGTAAACTTCCAAACACATAAACCTCCGAACTCATAACTTTGGTACTTGTAAAATTTCGAACATGTAAACCGAAAGATGAAAAAACTAAAACTGAAAATATATAAAAAAAAAAAAAAGAGGGGAGAGGGTGTGTAGAAAAATGAAAAAAATGGATTGGGGGTGGGTGGTGCAGAAAAACGAAAAAACAGAAATTTGAAATTACAAAACAAAAAGTAAAATTTTTTTTTTGTGCGGGGTGGCAAAGTGGGGGAGGGGGGGGGAGGGGGCAGTGGGGTGGGGGGGGGGGTCGGGGTGGTGCAGAAAAACGAAAAAATAGAAATTTGAAATTACAAAAAAAAGTAAATTTTTTTTGCGGGGGAGGGAGGGGGTAGTAGGGTGGGTGGTGACGAAAAAAAACTGAAATTTAAAAAAACAAAAGCCTTTTCTGAGAGAGGGGGTGGGGTGGGTAGGCATGGGTAGGGTTAGGTGGGTAGGTTGGTGAGGGTGGGGAATAGGGTGGGGAAGGTTGAGAAGGAGTTTTGGAAAATGTTTTCCCTTCTCTTTATAAGGAAAATATTTTCCTCCAATTGGAAGAAAATGAGTTCATAAGGAAAATATTTTCCAAAATATTTAAACCAACCAAACATGAGAAAATTGAAAAATATTTTCCTGAAAATGTTTTCCTTTATACCAAACACACCCGAAATGCAATAACCAAATCAAACACTGGCCAATTTTTCCTCAGAATTTCCATAACCGAACCAAAACACTGATCAGCTTCTTTCCAAAGTCGACATCAACCAGAAACTTGCCGGTTTCTCACAATCCGATTGTACACCAGCAAGAAGGAACATGAGAGGGTGACCCTACGGGGATGGATCCATATCCACACATTGCACGAAAAACTCACGTGCTGCACGGACAAATCACATGCTAATAATGTCTACCGCACGAACAATTCACGTGTTGCATGGATAAGTCATGTGCCAATAATATCAATATCTCAGATCCGCACGGAAAACTCATGTGCGGCACGAACAACTCACGTGCCAATATAACAATCTGTCCGACATGATCACAAGCTCAATATCACAACCCGCTCGACGTAGTCACATGCTAATATCACAATCCGTCTGGCATGTTCACAGGCTCAATATTACAATCCGCTCGGCGTGGTCACATGCTTAATATCACAATCCACCCGGCATGGTCACATGCTAAATATCACAATCCGTTAGGCGTAGTCACATGCTACCAGTCAAATCCATATCACACAGAAAGAAAATTTACAAGAATACAAGTACATGATCAATGAACATCGAATTTCATACTCCTGGACTGGTATACGTGACATGCTAAAGTGTAGGCATGTGTAAAGTGTGCTACCATAGCTCAAATAAGGAAATTACATCACGAAAGTAGCAATTATCAGGTTCTATCAGGAGATTGACCTCTATGTAACCTCAAACATGGCTCAAATAACTCACAACATGGGTACAAATATAAGAAATATCACAACATTTAAGCTTAGCAACCAATTCAAGGCATATCATTGCCTAATCACTACCCCAAGCACAAAAAACATACTCTGGTGCACGCACATGGGCTCAACCCCACACATGTGCGCCACCCATAGCATGTAGCTATCACTAATAACTCAAACAACTTGTGCCTCAACCAAGTTTAGGTAAGATACTTACCTCAAGCAAGCCAAATCAATATTCTAGAAGCCCCATCCTGCATGAATCGGCCTCCGAATGGCTCGAAACTAGCCAAAAGCAACTCAAAATATCAAATGATGCCATAGGAAACAAACTCAAACGATAAAGGTAGAGTCTTTAATCAAATACTCAAAGTCAACCAAAAAGTCAACACAAGCCCGTACCCCGGAATGCGATAAAACTCACAAATTCTGACAACCCATTCGAATATGAGTCCAACCATACTAACTTCACTCAAATCCAACTCAGGAGTTGATGTTCAAATCTCAAATATTCACTTTAGAAAAGTTTTGACAAAACCCCCAGTTTTTCTTTTAGATTCATCAATTAAATGCCAAAATCGAAGATAGAATAATGAATAATAATAACGGAGTCAAAATACTTACCCCAATCCAAATGGTGAAAATCCCCTCCAAAATCACACAAATCCTAGCTCCAAATCTCAAATTATGATAGTATAAACTCAAAGTCCGAAAATAATAACTTATATGCATTGCCTAGGTAAATCCTTCGCGATCGCAGGACGAGCTTCACGATCGCGAAGCACAAAATTGATCTTCATCGACGATAACCTACGTGAACACAGCCCCAGGCAGGCGATAGCAATTCACATCTGCATGGATCCACGTGAACATGGAGACCTCACGCGAACACGAAGGTCCACCAATCATGACCTGCCTAGTCTAGCTCAACATTATACGAACGCGTAGTCCCAGACGCGAACGCGAAGAAGACCAGCTCCCAGAACACTACGGAATCGCAGCTACACCTTCGCCATCACAAAGAACACCTGAAGCATCAGAAACCAGCAGAAAACCAGCAATACCAACAAGAGACAAAATGGTCTGAAACCACCCCAAAACACGCCTGAGCCCCTCGGGACCCCGTCTGAACATACCAAAAAGTTGCAAAACACAACATGGACATACTCAAGGCCTCAAATCACACATAATAACATCAAAATCCAGAATCTCACCTCAATTCAAGCTTAATAAGCTATTGCATGTTTCCGAATTCCAAACTTACACCGAACACCTCTAAACAACTCGGAATCACCTCAAATTTTGCACACAAGTTCCAAATGACATAGTGAACCTATTCCAACTCCTGGAAAAAAAATTCAGACCCGATAACATCGAAGTAAACTCTCGGTCAAACCTATAAACTTTCCAAAGCTTCAATTGCCAACTTTCGTCAAATAGAGCCGAAACCTTATAGAAACATCCAAATGCAAATCCAGGAATACGCCCAAGTCTAAAATTACCATACACAAAAAGGCAAACTTGGTCCACTCTTCCACTTAAAGCTTCCAAATTGAAAATCATTCCTCCAAACCATATATACACGCAAGTCATAATACCTCATATGAAGCTACTCAAGATCTCAAACTACCAAACGGAATGCAAATGCTTAAAACGGCTGGTCGGGTCATTACATTCTCCCCCACTTAAACATATGTCTGTCATTTAACATGCCAAGAGATGTAACAAAGTCATTAAATCACTGCATAACTCACCATATACATACCTCTGGTGTTAGGCCCCATACAATTTTACTAAAACCCAGGGTTTCAGACACCAATGATGAGGCACCTACACGTGAGTCTATACTAGTTGTTAATGAATTTTTGGAGGTCTTTCTTGATGAGCTCCTTGGGATCCCACCAGACATGTAAGTTCCAATGGTCAGATGCTTGTGAAAAGAGCTTCCAAGAGTTGAAAGCAAGGTTGACTATGACACCGGTATTGACCCTACGAGAGGGTATAGATGGGTTTGTGGTATATTGTGATGCTTCAAGAATCGGACTAGGGTGTGTATTGATGCAACCTGGCAAGGTGACTTATGCTTCTAGGCAACTCATGAAATCATGAGAAAAACTATCCAACACATGACTTAGAGCTTGCACCGGTGGTATTTGCATTGAAAATTTGGTGTCATTATTTTTATGGGGTCGATGTGGATATATTCACAGATCATAAGGGCCTCCAATATATTTTCAAGCTGAAGGAATTGAATCTGAGGCAGAGAAGATGACTTGAGTTACTCAGAACTGCTCCGTGGACCCTAGATCTATCGTAGAGTGGAAAAGAAAAATGGGCCAATTTTGGAGGTCATTTCGAGGTCAACTATGTGACCGCATAATCATTTCGCGGGCCGCACATCCGTCACAGAACTAGCATGAGAAAACTTCGGAGGAAGATTTTGCGGCACACTATGTGACCGCGTAACTGATCTGCGGACCACAGATCTGTCACAAACTGAACCAGACCAGCCAGTTTTGGAGAACCATTTTGCGGTCCACTTTGCAGACCGCAGACCTGATCTACGGTGCACTCTGCGACCGCAGAGTTAAGATCGAAGGGTCTATCTTTTTAATTTTATAACCCGATCCCATTTTTATAAAACAACCTTAGAGGTTATTTTAGAAGGTTCAAACTGCTATTTTAGAGAGAGGAGAGTGCTCTAGAGTGAGAGAAGGAATTCCTAAGCTATTTGTTCATCAATCCTTGCTCAAGTCTTGGATAATTCACTAGGAAACCGTGCTAGTTGTCTTCTAAAGAGGTAAGGTTCTAGCCCTAACTTTCCATTTCAAATTTGGGGTAGAAGATGGGTAATGGGGAGTGTGATTCTTGGGTATGAGAGTGTTATTTATGCATGCATGTACCATCAAGGTTTGTGGGAAGGTTGTTGAGCTCAAATAGGTAAACATTGGGTTGTGGGATGAATGAATCCACCATAGGAGAACCTTGAAATCATGATGTACACCTAGTGTTTGATAGAATGCTTAAGTGAGCTGAACCTATGAATATCTTCCTAATTATGGTTCAATTTTATCGTGTCTCTAAATAGATCAAAGTTGCTAGGATTTTTGGAACATTATAGTAATTTAAGGAAAGCTCAAAGCGAGGTATGTTGGCTAAACTTCTCTCTTAGAATTGAATCCCACGATGTTCTCGTAGGTCTCAAGTATGATGGGCCAATTTCTTACTTCTCATGCCCCGAGTTATTCATTATAAATTTGACTATTCTGAATAAGCTTTGTGTCAAAAGATATATGTTCAAAATGTGTTCCGAATGCTCTTATCATATTGTGTTATCCTTCGGGAACGTATTCAAATGTGACCAATATGTCAAAATCTTATGAATTCAATCGTGTTTCAATGGCTAGTTATTATGCCAAATTGTGGAAGAAAACTCAATGTGCCTAAAACTCTAATTTGCTCATATGTGTAATGAAAGTCGTGATTAGAGATGACTTGTTGTTTATAATCCATGATGATGTTTGAAAGTGAACGGGGTGAGCATGGAATATGAGAGACGGCCGACGTGCCAAGAATGATATTACATTTGTGGCCACTAGTGCCAATGAAATGTAAAGATGTGGAAAAGGTTATGAATTGAACTGAAAATCCTTTTTAAAATAAATATTTTAGGAGCATCGTTAGTCACCGAGGAAGGTTAGGTCGTAATAACCTAACCCCGAAACTACACGTGCCGATGTAGGGTTGATTGAGTGGAATATCCCCGAACTGATGTGTTAAGAATATTCCCCTTAAATGGGATGAGATTGATGTGTGAGATTATACCCCTTAATTGGGATGAGATGATTTCTAGCAGAGGGTGATGTCAATCGACACGGTATTGTGGTGAGACGGCCTAGCCGATCGGGTCGAAATCGGACACCATGTCGCGCATATGGTGGTGATTGTAATTGTGATTGGATGTCTTTGGCTGCGACGGCCTAGCCGATCGGGCCGTGGTCAGACTCCATGCTAAAGTCCCGGTTGTATATCGGTACTAAAGATCTACCAACCTAAAATATTGAAATTTACTTGAAAACTTATCTTGTTCCTAACTTGATGCTTCGGTATTATTTGAAGCTTTCATTTTGATACTATGATTATTCCTCCTTGTATTGTTACTCGTTCTATTAAGAGGGTGTTTACTCTTACATACTAGTACTATTCCATATGTACTAACGTCCCTTTTATCGGGGGCGCTGCATCTTTATTGGATGCAGGTGGTTCCATAGTAGGCGACGTTGATCAGTGATAGGAGTACACCCTCTTCCCAGCTGACATGGTGAGCCCCACTTCATTTCGGGGCCGTGTATCTTTTGTTCCTTGTGTATTATGTTTTGAGGTATAGACGGGGCCTTGTTTTCGGCACTATCATAGTACTCTTGGTATCCGATAGAGGCTCCGTAGACATGGTGTGGGTTGTATATATTGGTGTTGGGAAAGTCAAACTAGAATGTTATATTTGTATCACACGTTACTTCTAAACTATGAATGTGCAATATAATATTTTTGAGAATTATACATGACGTAACTAATGGTAATGAATTGGTGTGCTCATATGATTTTCTCATGCTCTTATCGATAAATTATACCTTCTCTTTATTCATGGGTGAGTTCGGGTAAAAAGTATCTAGCAAGCTTGCTTGACCGGATTATCTCGGTTGAGCGCCGGTCGCTCTCCCCGAGGTTGGGCGTGACAAACTTGTTATCATAGCCTAAGGTTTTAAAGTGTCCTAGGATATCTCGGAGTCGTGTCTAGTAGAGTCCTTCTTATCGGTGTATTGTCGACCACACTATAATTAGGAGGCTACTTGGGCATTTAGGAATAACACCCTTCTTTGATTTTCTAGGTCATGCGATAGAGCTTATTGTAAGACTGTTTCTCCCTTAACTCGTGCATTGCTCTAATTTTCAGTACATGGCGCCTAGGAAGAAAGAAAGAACTGGCCAAGGAGCCAATTCCACCCCAGGAGTGGCTGTTGATTCAATACTTAATGATGTGGGTGAGCACCCGAGGGGTGAGGATATTCCTCCAACTACTACACCACCTGATTCTACTACTCCTGCTCAGACTGCACTAATCCCTACTCCTACCGAGGGTGAAACAATTCCTCCAGATGATATTTGAGTTCCACCTCCAGCCTCATATTCCAGTCCCAGTGTTTTTGATGGGGACCTTAGGGGAGCCATACAAATGTTGGCTCAGATAGTGGCTTTCCAGGCCCAGAGATCGAGTGTTGCACCTACTTCTTCCAATCAGCCAGGGGATTCTGCTAGTTCAGGGTGAACATGTTTCTTCAGTTAGATCCGCCAGTGTTCAGGGGTACTAATCCCAAGGAGGACCCCCAGGACTTCATTGATGAGATGCACAAAACTCTCCAAATTATGCGTGCTATTGAGACGGAAGTAGTGGAGTTGCCTTCCTATCGCCTGAAAGAGGTGGCATATTCTTGGTTTGAGCTGTGGGAGGAGTCCCGTGAGGAGGGGAGCCCTTTGGCAAGGTGGAGTGAGTTTGCTGATGTCTTCATTGATCATTTCTTGCCTGCCGAGACTAAGGCGGCTCGTGTCGCTGAGTTTGAAAGCCTGAGGCAAGGTAGCCTGAGTGTGTGGGAGTACCATATGAGCTTTGCGCGCATGTCGAAGTATGCTATTTACATGTTGCCCACTATGTAGGCTAGAGTGCACTGGTTTTTGCAGGGCCTTAGCCCCTTGGTTATTAATGAGGCTGCTACAACTGCCTTGAATTCTGATATGAACTATGGAAGATGGTGGCATTTTCTCAAGCCATAGAGACCTGGAAATTGAAGAATATTATGGATGGAGAGGGTAGCAATAAGGCCTGGTCCGCGGGCAACTTTGGTGGTTCTTTTTATGGTGGTGGTGGTATGTCTGCATTTGTGGGAGGTCATTAGGGCCATCCCAGTCCTTTGCTCAGTCTTCAGTAAGTGCACATCCATTAGGGCACAGTCAACAGCAATGGAGTCATTTCAGGCCCGGTCAGGGCAATAGGGAATCCTACCAGCAGGGTCGGCCTGGTAGGAGATTCCAGCAGCAGTGGAGGCCCCCATGCCCTAGGTGTGGGAAGATGCACTTAGGGGTCTACTACATGGACCTGCCCATATGCTACGGGTGCGGTATGAGGGGTCACATTCATATGGATTGCCGTTCGTCCGGCCAGATTGTGGGTAGGGGTATGGCACATCCAGTCAGTTCTGCAACTACTACATCTGCAGCACTTTCTCCAGCTCGAGGCACCCCGGCACCCGTAAGGCATGGTGCAACTGGGGGTGGTGTATAGAGTTCGAGAGGATCCAGCCGTTTCTATGCTATGAGGGGTCGCCAGAGTTTGGAGGCTTCTCCAGATATTGTCACAGGTATAGTGACTGTCCATCCCATGATGTATATTCTCTTATTGATCCTGGTTACACTTTGTCCTATGTCACTCCTTTTGTTGCTATTGAATTCAAGATAGAACCGGAACAGCTTCATGAGTTGTTCTCCATATCTACTCCGGTTGTGAGTCTATTGTGGTCGTGCGGGTTTATAGGGATTGTGTTGTCATGATGCGTGGTCGGGACACCATGGCCAATCTCATTGAATTGGGGATGGTTGATTTTAATGTAATAATGGGGATGGACTGGCTTTATTCATGTTTTGCTAAGATTGATTGCCGAACCAGAATCATTAGATTTGAATTTCAAAATGAGCTAGTTATTGAATGGAAGAGGGATGATATGGTGTTGAAGGGTAGGTTTATTTCTTACCTTAAGGCCACAAAGATGATCAACAAGGGGTGTATTTACCATTTGGTTCGGGTTACAAACACCAATGCTGAGACACCTACACTTGAGTCTGTACCAGTTGTGAATGAATTTCCGGAAGTCTTTCCTGATGAGCTCCCTAGGATCCCACCAAACAGGAAGATTGATTTTGGGATTGATGTGATGCCAGGCATGCAATCTATATCTATTCAACCCTACAGAATGGCACTGGTAGAATGGAAGGAACTAAAGTAACAATTGAAGGATTTGTTAGAGAAGGGTTTCATCCGACCGAGTGTGTCGCCTTGGGGCGCACCGGTACTCTTTGTAAGGAAGAAAAACGGGTCATTGAGAATGTGTATTGACTATCGACAGCTTAACAAGGTCACGATCAAGAAGAAGTACCCACTACCAAGGATAGATGACTTTTTTGACCAATTGCAGGGTGCTAGGTACTTCTCCAAAATTGTTTTAAGATCAGGGTATCACCAATTAAAGATCAGGGAGCAGGATATTCTGACAATAGCTTTCAGGACCCAGTATATGGGCACTTTGAATTTTTGGTGATATCTTTTGGGCTAACAAATACCCCGGCAACTTTCATGGATCTTATGAATCGAGTCTTCAAACCTTTTCTCGACTCCTTTTTGATAGTGTTCATTGAAGATATATTTGTATATTCACGAAGTCGAGACGACCATGCCGATCATCTCAGGGCAGTTCTGCAGACTCTGTATCAGCAAAAGTTATATGCGAAGTTTTTGAAGTGTGGATTTTGGCTTGAATGTGTCACATTATTGGGTCATGTCATCTCTAGAGAAGGAATTAATGTTGATCCTCGGAAGATTGCAGCTGTGAAGAATTGGCATAGACATACAACTCCAATAGAGATTCGCAGTTTCTTAGACTTAGCTGGGTATTACAGAAAGTTTGTGGAGGGGTTCTCTACTCTTGCTTCTCCGTTAACTAAATTGACGCAAAAGGCAGTTAAGTTCCAATTGTTAAATTCTTGTGAAAAGCTTCCAAGAGTTGAAATCAAGGTTGACTACGACACAGGTGTTGACCCTACCAGAGGGTACATATGGGTTTGTGGTATATTGTGATGCTTCAAGAATAGGACTAGGGTGTGTATTGATGCAACATGAAAAGGTGATCGCTTATGCTTCTAGGCAACTCAAGAATCATAAGAAGAACTATCCAACACATGACTTAGAGCTTGCAGCGATGGTATTTGCATTGAAGATTTGGCGTCATTATTTGTATGGGGTCGATGTGGATATATTCACGGACCATAAGAGCCTCCAATATATTTTCAAGATGAAGGAGTTGAATCTGAGGTAGAGAAGATGGCTTGAGTTACTCAAGAACTACGATATCGGTATCATATATCATCCGAGAAAGGCTAATGTTTTGGCAGATGATCTTAGCCAAAAATTTGTGGGCAGTTTGGCTCACTTGGAGGCTTATCAAAGGTCATTGGCCAAGGAGGTTCATCGATTGGATAGTTTGGGAGTTCATCTTGTAGACTCTAATGAAGGAGGGGTGATTATGCAAAATAAGGCTGAATCATCGCTTGTTGTGGAAGTCAAGGAGAAGCAATATGACGATCCATTATTGGTACAATTGAAGGAGGGGATTCATAAACATAAGACCACGGCTTATTCTCTTAGTATGGATGATGGTACACTAAGGTACCAAGGGTGATTATGTGTTCCAAATGTATAAGGTCTCCAGAAAAGAATCATGATCGAGGCTCATACTTCTAGGTATTTCGTGCACCCAGGATCTACAAAGATGTATCATGATCTTAAGAAAGTCTACTGGTGGAATGATATTGTAACGACCTGACCGATCGTTTTGAGTATTATAACCCCATTCCCCCATTTACTGCTCAATTTATGCTTTACATTTGTTTTATGACTTACCAGGTTAGTTGGTTGGGGTCCGGAAGGAATTCAGAGTTAAATGAGACACTTAGTCTCATAATTAGAAATTTAAGTTAGAAAAGTTGACTGGATGGGGACTTATGTGTAAACGACCTCAGATTCGAATTCGTATAATTCCAATAGCTCTG
Source organism: Nicotiana tabacum (assembly GCF_000715075.1). Classification (NCBI taxonomy): domain Eukaryota; kingdom Viridiplantae; phylum Streptophyta; class Magnoliopsida; order Solanales; family Solanaceae; genus Nicotiana; species Nicotiana tabacum. Next base: position 72,936,610 of record NC_134091.1, on the reverse strand, counting down.
TATGGTGATTTTGGACTTACGAGCGTGCCCGGAAAATTATTTGGAGGTGCGTAGTAGAATTAGGCTTGAATTGGCAAAAGTTAAAAATTTGCCGATTTCGGTCGGTAGTGGAAAATTTGATATCGGGGTCGGAATAGAATTTCGAAAGTTGGAGTAGGTTCGTAGTGTCATTTGTGATGTGTGTACAAAATTTGAGGTCTTTCGGACGTGGTTTGGTTGGTTTTGGCATCGTTTGTCGAATTTGTAAGTCTAGAAGTTATTAGGCTTGAATCCGAGGTAATTTGGTGTTTTGATATTGTTTTGAGTGATTCGAAGGTTCGACTAAGTTTGTATGGTATTTTAGGATTGGTTGGTATGTTTGGTTGAGGTCCCGGGGGCCTCGGGTGTGTTTCGGGGTGAGTTTTGAGCGAGTCCGGGTATTTCCAGAACTCAGGTATGGTTCTGGTGCATTGAATTTCGTGGACCTCAGCAGAATCGTGGCCGCTCTTGGAATTTCGCAGACCGCATAATTCTGCCGCAGCCGCACTCCAGGGAGTTCTGCAGATTCGCCGGTCTGACTTCGGAAGATTATATCTTTTGATCTACAGGGAATTTTGTGATGATTCAAACACGAAAGTTGTATCCCTTTGTGTCTAGTTTCCAGAAAGGTAAATCAGTCATCATTTGGACATCTGTAGAGAAAGTTATGACCAAAATACTAAAGCCTGGTAGTGCAGCCACCAAGAATTTCGCGGACCGCACTATTTTTTCGCGACCACGGGACCTGGGAGGCGCGGCCGCGCTTGGAATTTTGCGGAGCGCGAAGTGGGAGTTCAAAGGGTGCACTATATAAACAGGGTTTAGGGTATTATTTCATATTTTGGACCTAGGGAGCTCGGTTTGTGGCAATATTTTGTGGATTTTTCAAGAAATTCATCGGGGTAAGTGATTCTAACTCGAATTTGGTTAATATACATGAATAGATCAATGATTTTATCATCTGATTAGTACTTTGAGGTGGAAATTTGGGAAAAATTGTAGAAACTTCATAAAATGAATTTTTGGGATTTGAATGTCGATTCGTAATCGGATTTGAGTGAAACTAGTATGGTTAAACTCATGGTTGAATGGGCTTTTGGATTTTATAACTTTTATCGGGTTCCGAGATGTGGTCCCCACTGGCAATTTTTGGGTGAAATTTCGGATGTTGATGGAAATTTTTTATTTTCATATGGAGGTCAATTCACGAGGCAAAGGCATACCGGAGTAAAGAATTACACGGTTTGAGGTAAGTAACTCTTCTAAACTTGGTTCTGAGGGTATGAATCACGGAATTTAGTATGATATGAATTGTTGAAGGTGACACACACGATAGGTGATGAACATGTAGACATGCACCACAAAAATTGTGTCTTGAATAAATCCTGTGAAATTGTAAAATCAAAGAATCATGTTATTATTTGAACATGTGGCACGTGTTAGAGGTATTGAGTTGAGGCTTGCAATAAATATCGTGTTTAGGCTATGTGCCGATATTTTAGGACCCATGGGGTCGTGTTGTTGTTGAATTAATTGTTCAAAAATATACATTTCACACTCAGTAATAATTGTCCATTGTGAGGATATTTATGGGATTGAGTTGCGCAACGCAGCAGGCCATAATGGCTTTATACATTATTATTGTTTTGGATCGGGGCGCCCGCCTGCAGCATGCCTTATAGGCTTTACTATTTTATGGATCGGGGATACTCGCCTGTAGCAGGCCTTATAGGCTTTGTTATTAGACGGATCGGTACTGCCCGCCTGCAGTAGGCCATATTGGCTTTGTATTACGCTTGGGCTGAAGGAGCCCCTCCGGAGTCTGTACACACCCCTAATGAGCGTAGATGATCATCGATATTCGGGATGGACTTTCCAGGGCATGGACTTGCCTTACTTACTGCTTATATATATATATATTTGGGATGGATTTTCCCAGGGCATGGACTTGCCTTACTTATTTGTGTTGTAATGAGTTATCTGGACATGGATCTTGTCAGTATCATTTATATTTAGGGTTAAATTATCCCAGGGCTGGATTGGCCTGATACAGTACTGGGTGACTGACTATCAGTCGAAGTGCATATATATATATATATATATATATATATATATATATATATATATATATATATATATATATATATATATATATGGGTTGGAACACCCCTGGGTTGGATTGGCCATAAACAGTACCGAGTAACCGAATAATTTGTGACCAGTATTACATGAGGTCTTTCTACTGAGTTGTCATATGCCTCATATCATGCAGTATTGATCTATTTCACTTGTACTGAATTTAATTGTTGAACTTGAAAGCATGCCTATATTTTTGTACCATTAGTTTTACTGGACTGTACCTGCGGAGCTCATCATTTCTTTCAGCCCAGAGGTTAGTCTTGTTACTTATTGAGTTAGTTGTACACATACTACACTCCGCACCTCGTGTGCAGATCAAGGTGCTCCCGGATACGATGACTGCTAGAATTCGGAGTTTTTTTGTTAGAGAGTATCAAGGTAGCTGCTTGACGACCGCAGACTTGATTCCCTTCCTGTTTAGTTATTGTACTGTTCTATACTTCAGACAGTGATGTTTATTAGTCAGACTTTGTATTCATTTAGATGCTCATGTACTCAGTGATATCGGGTTTTGGGAGTGTTATATATGAAATTGAGAGATTTTCTTCCACTGAATTTAAATTATTTTGTTTTCAAATTTAAAAGATATGGTATTTTATTGAGATTTTTGGCTTGCCTAGTATTGAGATAGGCGCCATCACGACATGTGATATTTTGGGTCGTGACAGATATGAAGAGGAATGTGGTGGACTTTGTGGCAGGATGCCCAAATTGTCAGCACGTGAAGGCCGAACACCAAAGGCCCGGTGGGTTGGCACAAAACATCGAGATTCCAATATGGAAGTGGGAGATGATCAACATGGACTTTGTGGTAGGACTACCCAGCACGCCTCACAAATTTGACTCGATTTGGGTGACTGTGGATCGACTCACAAAATCAACACACTTTTTACCTGTTAAGGCTACCGACACAGCATAACAGTATGCTCAGTTGTATATCAAGAAAATAGTCAGGTTGCATGGCTCTCTGATTTCTATTATCTTAGATCGATGAGCACAGTTCACGACTAATTTTTGGAAGAAATTTTAGCAAGGTTTGGGTACTTAGGTGAATCTTAGTACATCCTTTCATCCACAGACCAACGGGCAAGCAGAGCGGACCATTCATACACTAGAGGATATGTTGCACGCTTGTTTTCTTGACTTCAAGGGTAGCTTGGATGATCATTTTCCACTCATATAATTTGCCTACAATAACAGTTACCATGCTAGCGTTTAGATGGCACCGTTCGAGGCTTTATATGGTAGGATATGTAGATCTCTCATTGGATGGTTTGATATTTGGGAAGCATAGTTGTTAGGGCCAGACCTCGTGCATCAGGCTATGGAGAAGGTTAAGATCATTAAGGAACGGTTGAAAACTGCTCAGAGTCATCAGAAGTCCTATTCGGATGTGCGTCGCAGGGATTTGGAGTTGAAAGAGGATGATTGGGTATTCTTGGGGGTTTTCCCCATGAAGGGTATAATGCGATTTGGTAAGAAAGGAAAATTGAGTCCGAGGTATGTCGGACCATACAGAATCATTCAGAGGATTGGTCAGGTGGCTTACAAGCTTGAACTACCTCTAGAGATGTCTCTAGTGCACCCGGTGTTTTATGTATCCATGTTGAAGAAGGTGGTTGGAAACCCGTCGTTTATTGTTCCAGTTGAGACTATTGAGGTTAATGAGGAATTGACTTATGAAGAAATTCCAGTTGCCATTCTCGATAGGCAAGTCCAAAAGCTGAGAAATAAAGAAATCGCCTCTGTGAATGTGCTATGGCAAAATCAACAGGCTGAAGAGGCCACCTGGGAGGCCGAGGAAGAGATCAAGAAGAAGTACCCCCATTTGTTTGAATAACTATGTATTTAGGTAGTTGTGTTCTATGAAAATATTAAGAGCTTACCCTCTATGAATTATGTATCACTTGTATAGTTAATGTTAAGGGCGTTCTTTTCTGGTAATGTATTGCTTATGAGGCCACAATTGGTGTTGTATTCATGTTATGTTACGTCATTGGATTATGTATATATTGTTAGGATTGGTTTCTGGGATTCACAAACAGGTGGATAGGCCCAGTTATAGGGGAAACTCAGCCAAAATTTCTGGAGATTTGAGGAGTTAGTCAAATTTGGAACTGCTGGTATATGAATTAAGAGTTGAGTTGCTTTGGATGCTAATGGTGAACTTTGACCCTCATTCGAGGACGAATAATCTTAAGTGGGGGAGGATGTAAGGCCCCATAAAATTTAGTATGGAATTTTTGGGTTATACAGTGCGTCGAGGAGTTGAAAGAAAATTGTTGCAGAACATGGCATTTCTGCGGTCCATTATGCGACCGCAAAACTGCTCCGTGGGCCGCAGATCCGCCGCGGAATGGAACAGAAAATAGGCCAATTTTGGAGGTCATTGTGCGGTCAACTATGTGACCGCATAATCAGCGGGCTGCACATCCATCGCAGAACCAGCATGAGAAAACTTTGGAGGAAGATTTTGCAGCGCACTATATTACCGCATAACTGATCTGCGGACCACAGATCTGTCACAGACTGGACCAGACCAGCCCATTTTTGGAGGACCATTTCGCGGTCCACTTTGCGTAACACAGACCTGATCTGCGGTGCACTCTACAACCACAAAGTTGTGTTCGAAGGGCCCATTTTCTAATTTTATAACCCGATCCCATTTTTATATAACAACCATAGGGGTTATTTTAGAAGGTTCAAACTGTTATTTTAGAGAGAGGAAAGTGCTCTAGAGTGAGAGAAGGAATACCTAAGCTATTTGTTCATGAATCCTTGCTCAAGTCTTGGAGAATTCACAAGGAAACAATGCTAGTTGTCTTCTAAAGAGGTACGGTTCTAGCCCTAACTTTCCATTTCGAATTTGGGGTAGAAGATGGGTAATGGGAAGTAAGATTCTTGGGTATGAGAGTATTATTTATGCATGCATGTACCATCAAAGTTTGTGGGAAGGTTGTTGAGCTCAAATGGGTAAACATTGGGTTGTGGGATGAAGGAATCTACCATAGAAGAACCTTGAAATCATAATGCACACCTAGTGCTTGATATAATGCTTAAGTGAGCTGAACCTATGGATTTCTTCCTAATTATGGTTCAATTTTATCATGTCTCTAAATAGATAGAAGTTGCTAGAATTTCTAGAACATTGTAGTAATTTAAGTAAAGTTCAAAGCGAGGTATGTTGGCTAAACTTATCTCTTAGAATTGAATCCCACGATGTTCTCATAAGTCTCAAGTATGATGCGCCAATTTCTTACTTCTCATGCCCCGAGTTATTCATTATAAATTTGACTATTCCAAATAAACTTTGTGTCGAAAGATATATGTTTAAAATGTGTTCCGAATGCTCTTATCATATTGTGTTATCCTTCGGGAATGTATTCAAATGTGACCAATGTGTCAAAATCTTATGAATTCAGTCATGTTTCAATTGCTAGTTATTATGCCAAGTTGTGGAAGAAAAATCAATGTGCTTAAGATTCTTATTTGCTCATATGTGTACTGAAAGTCATGATTAGAGATGTCTTGTTGTTGATAATCCATGATGATATTTGAAAATAAAAGGGGTGAGCATGAAATATTAGATACGGCCGACGTGCCAAGAATGATATTACATTTGTGACCAGTACTACAAATGAAATGAAAAGATGTAAAAAAGGTTATGAATTTAACTGAAAATCTTTTTTATAATAAACATTTTTGGGAGCATAGTTAGTCACCGAGGAAGGGTAGGTCAAAATAACCTAACCCCAAAACTACTCGTGCAGGTGTAGGAGTGATTGAGGGGCATATCCCTGAACTGATGTGTTGAGAATATTCCCCTTAAATGGGATGAGATTGATGTGTTGAGATTATTCCCCTTAATTGGGATGAGATGATTGATAGCAGAGGGTGATGTCAATCCACACGGCATTGTGGTGAGACGGCCTAAACGATCGGGTCGAGATCGGACGCCATGCCGCTCACATAGTGATGATTGTGATTGTGATTGGATGTCTTTGGGTGAGATGGCCTAGACGATCGGTCCATGATTGGACTCCATGCTAAAGTCACGGTGGTATATTGGTACTAAAGATCTCCCAATCTAAAATATTGAAATTCACTTGAAAACTTATCTTGCTCCTAACTTGATGCTTTGGTATTATTTGAAGCTTTCATTTTGATCCTATGATTGTTCCTCCTTGTATTGTTACTCGTTCTATTGAGAGGGTGTTTAGTCTTACATACTAGTACTATTCCATATGTACTAACGTCCCTTTTGCCGGTGGCGCTGCATCTTTAATGGATGCAGGTGGTTCCATTGCAGGTGATATTGATCAGTGATAGGCGTACACCCTCTTCCCAGCTGACTTGGTGATCTCCACTTCATTTCGGGGTCGTGTATCTTTTGTTCCTTGTGTATTATGTTTCAAGGTATAGCCAGGGACTTGTTGCCGGTATTATCATAGTACTCTTGGTATCCATTAGAGGCTCCGTAGACATGGTGTGGGTTTTATATATTGGTGCTGGGTAAGTCAAACTAGAATGTTGTATTTGTATCACACGTTCCACTTCTAAACTATGAATGTGTAATGTAATATTTTGGAGACTTATAAATGACGTAAGTAATGGTAATGAATTGGTGTGCTTACATGATATTCTAATGGTCTAATTGATAAATTATACCTTCTCTTTACTCATGGGTAAGTTCGGGTAGAAAGTATCTAACATGCTTGCTTGACCGGGTTATCTCGGTTGAGCACCGGTCGCGCTCCCCGATGTTGGGGTGTGACACCTGGGTGATCCCACGTCAATCCAATCCATATAAGCCCGATAACATAACCTAACTGAAGATCTTTACTTCAACCTTTATATAGTCATATATGTCTAGCCTCTATCTTTGATGATCCTTGGTTATGGAATAAGAAACTTGGACATGTTAATATGCTTTTGATTGAAAAGTTGTCCAGACATGACTTAGTTATTAGACTTCCCAAGCTTAATTTTTGTAGGAATCATATATGTGATGCATGTCAACCTGGTAAGCAAACTAGAACATCTTTTATATACAAGGACATAGTTACTACATCCAAGCCTTTACAACCATTGCATATGGATCTTTTTGGTCCCACTAGAACTGCTAGTATTTGAGGTAAATGATATGCATTTATTATTGTAGATGATTACTCATGCTTTACATGGATAATATTTCTGACTCACAAAGATGAAGCTTTGAAGAACTTCAAAATATTCTGCAAGAAGGTGCAGAGAGAAATAGGTTACTACATTTCAACCATACAAAGTGATCACGGTGGAGAATTTGAAGCAGACTATTTGAAGCCTTCTGCAATGAGTAAGTCTACACATATAACTTCTCAGCACCAATATCACCGCAATAATATGGTGTAGTTGCACAAGAAGAAAATCAAACTTTGCAAGACATGACCAGAATAATGATCGTTTAATGCTCACTACCTAATCATTTTTAGGCAGAAGTGGTAAGTACAACATATCACATTATTAATAGTTGTCTCATTCGACCCATCTTGAAGAAAACTCTATATGAATTATAGAAAGATAAGAGACTATATCAGTTATTTTCATCCTTTCTGTTGTAAGTGCTTTGTTCCAATGGTAAGGATGTCCTTGGTAAATTTGATCCAAGAAGCAGTGGAGGTATATTTCTGTCACGACCCCAATTTTTCATCTTAATATGTCGTGATGGCACCTAGTCTCTACGACAAGGTAAGCTAATATTTAATAATAGCTTAACACCACGTGTTCCTTATACCACCACGTGAGCCTTATATTTAGTTTTTAAAATAATTTTTTCCAAAATAGCTACACACATTTTAGCCCACCTTATCTCACGCCGTGTCTTCAAGTAATTCCCCTACTAGCAATACACGTTTCAAGACCACCTTATCTCACTACATGCATATCAACCCCTAGCCTTATACTACCGCATGCGTATCAATATCACAATATAATCACAACTCGCACAAGTGCCAATATGCCACAACTTTCCAAAAGAATCAACAATACTAGTGTTTCTACAATAAATAGTCCATGGTTCAACCACAATGTGTATAAGAATATCAACAATAACAAAATAAATGTGAATTGCTCAACAAGAAATATATCTCAACAATTAACAACTTCACCTCGATGTGATAACGGCTTTTACAACTTCAACACCAATAACTAAACAAGAAGATTACCCGAGGTAAAGAAGTAAAGCAACCAATAGCATTTTTACCTACTATGCCTTTCACCGGGTGAGCAAAAAGTAGTTACCTTTAGTCCGGTCTTCCTTATTAATTATTGATAAGGCACAGGGTAAGCATCATCCTTATAAGACTGTTGCTAAATAAAAGCAATTCTTTTTCACATTCAACCATGAGAGGGCAACTTGAGCAATCAAAGCTATGCCCTATTCCACTGCTGACTATGAGCAGTTGACAGCTAATGATTTCTACTTTACTAAGACAGATCGGTAAGTTAAGGTCCATGCTTAAAAACGAAAAAAAGGAGGAAGGGGAAGGGGTCGCCCAAAGTTGTGGAGATAATGTGGAAGATAAAAAAGCTATATTATAATAATAAAGAGAATCTATTCAAAGTAGGCTGATGGGCAAGCCCCCTCCTATTGCAATGGTATGGAGCGTCAGAGGCTGTTACCCCGTGGCCAACTCGAAGGGGATGAAGTTCCACGCAGAGCTTTTTAGTTGTTAAGTTATAGCAGGACTGAGCAACATCCAACAACGTAAGTCCTTCTAGTTTGCACTAAAGTGGCTTAAGTAGCCCTCGAGGAGTCCGTTTATTCTCTCCGTCTGAGCTTTTAAAGATATACCGACCTACGACATCTGAACATCAGATGTTGTAGGTCGTCTTCTAACATTACCGACATTTCGGGTTTTCATAAATTTCACATAAGAAAAAAGCTCTTTTCATCATCAGAAATAACCTAATTTCCGACCTCTTGCATTGCATTACCATAACGAAGAGAAAAAAGAATTAAAAAAAAAAGAGATTGCTCTTGTGACTCGGGATGAACCTTTATTGTTGGAGGAAAGGAATAACGATGGATTCCTGTAGAGCATCCAGGAAAAAGCAGATTCAATCGGACGACGAATTCTTACGTGGTCCAAAAAAATCAAAGGTCCGCTCCTACGAATTAAATCTATATTAAATCTCTTAATATCAGAATAGCTTATATAGTCATGATTCAATTCAGGTCCATTTTGATTGATTTCTCATTTTTTGGATCTGATTGTAACAATGGAGAAGTAGGAAGACTTTGGCAATTCATAATAGAAGGGGGTATCTAGAATATCTATGTCCCAGGACATAAAATATGAATAATGAAACATGAGGAAGAGTATACTCTGTAGTGAGATAGTTGTTCTCCTAATCGACTACTTATTATGATAATGAACATTCCACTTAAAAACTAAAAAATGACTCTCCAGTCGGTTAACTTTTTTTTTCTTTCATATTCATATTTATATCCTCTGCAACAGTTGTTGGGACAGACTTTCGTGGAAAAGAAAAAAGCCCTTTATCGGATTGGAAGCGATGCCTTAAGCCTCTTTCTTCTTCTTTTCTTATAGGGCGTTTAAAGAGCGTGACTCTTTAGTTTAATTAAATTCAAATTAGTTAAATTAAAAGTCTCCATTTGATTCAATTCATGAATTAGCCCTCTATGAGTCTACTATATTTTATTTTAATAATAATTATATATAATTAGATAATAATAATAACTATCAAGAACGAAGTAATCTTTTACTTTGGTTAAAGGCCCTTTTTCTGAGAAAGGAGAATAGGAATGAAATAAAATAGAAATAGAAAAAAAGAATCTAATTACAAAAGCAAAAAGGGGGGATGTCTTTTTTTCCTTACTTTTTTTTTATTCTTTCTTTCCTATAATTCCATTTTGATTTCTATTCCGAGAGAGATTTTTTGTCATGATTCATGAACTGATGGACTTTCTAATCTTTTTCGTAATTGAAAATTCGAGGTTGAAATGTATATGTGATATTGCTATAAAGAGCATTTTATTTAATGATAAGGTTATTAATCAATAAAGAAAAATAAAAATTCTTAAAAGATGTGATCAATTCAGAAGCCCGTATTTATTAGTTTTAAATATAGCAGACACAATTCCATTGGTCTAATTTGGAACCTTAGGATAAATTTTGACTCTATCTGACAAACATATCAAGATAAAGAATAGGAAAGGGTCCTTAGATTTATTTGTGACCTACACGAAATAACAACTTCAAATAAAAGTAATTCAACAATTTAAGAGGTAACAAGATAATAAGGAAGGCAATAACTTCAACTAAAACATATAAGAGCAAAATAACAAGTAGGAGGTAGAACAAGTGTTAAAAATATCAAATAAAGCATGCAAGGGTAGATTAACACATGTAAGAGTAAATTAACAATAAGGAATATAACATGTTAATACAATTCAATTAAAGGTATGAAAAGAGTCTAAATAACCCAAAATCGGTCAAATATCACATTTAGCCCGTGTACCCACTCGTCACCTTACGTACACGACTTCCACATAATATAAATAGCACAATCAACCCAAATCCCAAGGGATAGTTTTTTCCACACAATGTTAGGCAAGATACTTATCTCAACTAGCCCATATATGTGTTTTGTTTTTCAATACGATTCCAAATCGACTCTTAAAACGCATTTATTCATTTTTCAAAAAACTTGACAAAAGTTCACAATTTTCCTCTTTGATTCTCATAATTTTGATGTTAAATCTAAGATAGATTCTTGAAATAGAGTTGAAAATTGATTAGAATCACTTTCCCAATATTTGTAAATGAAAATCCACTCTCTAAATTGCCTCCTACCGAGTTTAGGGTTCTAAAATGAGTGAATATGATGAAAATCCCAACTCCCAGTCATTTGGTCCAGCTGTAAATGTCGCATTTGTGACAGAATGCTAACCCTCGCAATTGCGAATCAGAGATCGCATTTGCAAACCCTGACAGACTCAACAGAAGTCGCAATTGCGACAAAGGCTTTGAAATTGTGAAGCTGACTACCATCGCAAAAGCAACCAAGTAGTCGCAAATGCGACCCCAACCCAGGCCTGCTGACCTCGCAAATGTGTAGGGGGGAAGTCAGAATTGCGACATCTGACCACCCTCTGTGTAATAATCTGATCAGTCATTTTGTGAAATTGCTCCTCGTTATCCCTTTTCATGCTTCACACATTTGTGTTTATGATTTTAGGACTTTTGGGGTTGTTTAGTTTCATTCTGGGAAGCTTTCGCGTTGATTTGGACCCTTGATTCTTGACTTAGAAGTTTAAATTTGAAATATTGACAAAACTTTGACTTTTGTGAAAACGACCCTAGAACAGTGTTTTTATGACTCTGATAGCTTCGTATCATGATTTTGGACTGGAGTGTATCCCCGAAATTTATTTTGGAAGTCCGTAGATTGATTTATGTTGATTTACCAAAATTTGACAATTTGAAGTTGAAAAGTTTGATAGTAGGTTGACTTTTAGCTATCGAGCTTGGAATTTGATTTTTGGAGTTGGAATAGGTCCGTTATGTTATTTAGAACTTGTCTGCAAAATTTGGTATCGTTTGGAGTTGATTGGATAGGATTCAGACGCTTGGTTGTAATTCTAGAAGTCCTTGAACATTTCCTTGAATTTCATTCATTTTAGAGTTCAATTCGTAGTTTTAGAGGTTATTTTTGTGTTTTTATCGCGCGAACGAGTTCGTATGATATTTGTAGACATGTGTGGATGTTTGGTTTGGAGCCCCGAGGGCTCGGATGAGTTTTGGACATGTTCCAGAGTGTTTTGGACTGAAATTGCAAGAAATCTGGTGTCTAGTGCTCTGGTGTCGCAATTGCGAACATCAGGGTCGCATTTGCGAGCTTAGCAGGGGGGCTTCAAGTGTCGCAATTGCGATGCCGGTCTCGCAATTGTGACGTGGCTTGGAATCTGGGTAGTTCGCATTTGCGACAAAAATGTCGCTTTTGCGAGGGCAGCAGGGGTCGCAAATGCGATTCCATCTTCGTATTTGCGAAGAGCTTCCCAGTCCTACAGTGCCGCATTTGCGAGGTTATCATCGCAATTGTGAGGGTTCACAATTGCGAACCCATATCGCAATTGCGATAACTGCAGCTGAACATAAAGGCTGAAATTCGGGATTTATCTCTCATTTTTGAACTCTAGACTCGGTAGGAGGCGATTTGGAGAGGGGATTTTCACCTACAAACCTTAGGTAAGTGATTCTAATCTATTTTTAATAATATTTCATCAACATATCTTAGATTTGAACACCAAAATCAAGTGAATCAAAGTGAAATTTTGTGAAATTTTGTCAAGTTGTTGAAAAATAAGAAATTGAGTTTTGATAGTCGATTTAGACTCAGATCTTGAAACTAATCACATATATGAACTCGTAGGGTCATGGGTAGACAAAATCTACCATTGGACCCGGGTTTTGACCGGGCAAGCCCCGGGTTGACTTTTGTTGAATTTTTGGAAAAAGTATAAAGATCTTAGCTTTATCTATTGCAATTGAATTCCCTAGCACAGTTTTATGATATTGAGTCGATTTTGGTGAGATTTGAGCCGTGTGGAGGCAGATTTTAAGGGAAAAGCTATTTCCGAGTATTGAATTAACCTAGTTGAGGTGAATGTTTTGCCTAACTTCGTGCGGGGAAACTACCCCTTAGGATTGATATTGTTTGATTCAATCGTACTAAGTGAAATCCGTGTACGCAAGGTGATGAGTGGGCACATGGGTTGTACATGGTATTTGACCGGTTTAGGCTACTTAGACTATTTCCATGCTTTAATTGAAATTCCATATCATGTTCTAAATTCTCAAAGTTAATCTATTTTTATTTGTGTTAGTCTATCCTTACGTGCCTTAATTGACTTGTTTAGCGCTTGTTCTACATCCTACTTGATAAATTGCTCTCATGCTTAGTTGAACTTGTTGACTATTTTATTATTATATGCTATCTTTTAGTTGTTAATTATCATTATTTGAAGTTATTGTTTGTGTTATCTCTTCCCTTATTGATTATCAATACTTTAAGTAATTGTTCATGCTATACCTTTCCTTATTCATTTCCATTATTTGAAACTCATTGCTAAATGTTATCTCTTTTATTGTGAGTTAGTCTTATCTAATATTGTGGTTATACATTATTTCTCTTATTGTTGAGTTATTTGGTATTGAATTTTGTGAAAGTCGTTAATACGTTGAGGCGAAGTTGGTTATTGTTGAGACATTTATCTTATTGAGCATTTTACATTCATTGTTGTTGTTGATATTCTTGTATACGTTGTGGTGGAGCCATGGGCTATTGTTGTTGTTGTTATTGGCATGTTGTGATATATGAGCACTTATGGTGAGAATTGTTATTGTGACATGATATTGACGCGCATGCGGCAGTATAAGGCTTGGGGTTAATTTGCATGCGGCGGTATAAGGTGGGACTTATGTGCGTGTTGCTTGTAGGAGAACTACGTGAAGCCACGCGATGTCATAAGGTGGGCTAAAGTGCATGTAGCTATTTCGGAAAAAGTGTTTTCAATACCTATTTCAATTGTAAGGCTCACACGGCGGTATAAGGAAAGATGGTGATTGAAATTGAGAAATGTGAATACGAGGCGGTACCTCAGTTGTGATTCTTGATTATACGAGGCGGTACCTCGGTTTTGATTTTATTATACACGAGACGGTACCTCGTTGTGATTCTTGCTGTTTATTTCATGTTGCTAAGTGTTATGGTGGGAATATTTCTTGTTGTTTCATTCTTTCTTGTTCTAGTAGTTGTTGTTCGTATATGTTCATTGTAGCCCCTTTAGTTGCTTCTTTTATGCTAATTCCATTGTTGATTTCCAGTACTAGTTCATGCTATTATCCTTCACTTTCCGTTACATATCTGTATTATATTTTCATACTGTTTATTTATATCCTAGTCGGTGTCTTGACCTGGCCTCGTCACTTCTCTACTGAGGGTAGGATTGATACTTACTGAGTACCGTTGTGGTGTACTCATACTACGCTTCTGCACATTTTTTGTGCAGATCCAGGTATGTTTGCTCGTGCCGGTCGTTAGAGATTGTTTGCTAGCTGCTTTTATCAGAGACTTCAAGGCATGCCTGCTCGGCGTCCGCAGGCCTCAGAGTCACCTTCCCTATTCTCATTTACTGTTGTATTTTCTTTTAGACGGTGATGTAGTAGTTACTCTAGTTATACTCTGTATAGCTTATGACACAGTTACACCGGTTTTGGAGAGCGTACTATTGATATTATGTCTTGTATCGGAAGGTTTTATCAGTTATTCTGCTTTGTTTCTAGCATTTTGATAATTGTTCTGTCAAGTTATTACTATTTCTTAGGCTTACCTAGTTGTAGAGACTAGGTGACACCCTGTCCCCTTCGAAATAGCGAGGCTGGTGCTCGCACTTGCGACAACAGAGCACCAACACACCAACATTCTCTTTTGAGTCCAAACCATTTCGAATCACATCCGAAACTCAGCCGAGCCCTCGGAGCTCCAAACCAAACATCCACACAAGTCTAAAAATATCATACGAACTCGCTCGCGCGATCAAAACACAAAATAACCCCGTGGCCGAGAAAGAAATATTGTAGGTGATGAAGATAGCAATCAGGAATTACAAACAACCATTGAAAATAAAAAATCAGACGAATTAACGAGCAACAAGGAAGAACTCCAGAGCCGATATATGATCTTGTCACCAAACCATCTGCAACACAGAAAGAGTCGACTACTAAGTAGTTGGAGGCAATTCCAAATGAATTGAGAAGTGAACCTGAATACCCTAAAAATACATCATAGAAAATCCAAATGAGGGAATGAAAACCAGAGGAGCTCTCAAGAAAAATGCAAACATTGCTTTAATATCCCAACTAGACCAAAAAAAGGTGGATGAAGCTCTCAAGGATGGTAGTTTTTAGAAGAACTAGATCAATTCGAGAAGAATCAAGTATGAAAGCTTATACCTAAACCAATAGATGTTTCCATCATAGGTATGAAGTGGGTTTTCAAAACCAAGCTAAATGAAGATGACAAAGTAGTTAAAAATCAAGCAAGACTAGTTGCACAAGGCTATTCTCAATAAAAAGGAGTTGACTATGATGGAACTTTTGCTTTGATAGCTTAGTTAGAATCAATTCGTATATTACTTGCTTATTCTTCTTTTAAAAGTTTAAATTTTCAAATGGTGTTAAAGTGTCTTTTTAAATGGGTTTATTGATGATAGAAGTTTACATAAAATAACCTCCCATATTTGAGAACTCACAATTTCCTTACCATGTGTTTAGGTTGCCTAAGGCTCTATATGGACTCAAACACACACCTCGAGCTTGATATGAGAGGTTGAGCTCATTCCTAGTTGATCATGGGTTCTCAAGAGGTAAAATTGACAATACTCTCTCTATCAAAAGATTGTCATAAGGTAATGTTATTATTCAAATTTATGTTGATGACATTATATTTGGTAGTATTAATCCTGATTTTTGTAAGGAATTCTCAAATCTCATGCAAAGCGAATTTGAAATGAGTATGATGGGAACTCACTTTCTTCCTTGGACTACTAATTCATTAATTAGAGAATGGTATAGTCATATGTCAGACCAAATACACCAGATAATTGATTCATAAGTTTGGAACTAACAATGCAAATGCCCTTGGAACTCCTATGAGTCCCCATGCACTCTTGACAAAGATGAAGAAGGAAAACCAATGGACGAGTCGAAATATCATGGAATGATTGGCTCGTTACTGTACCTAACAGGTAGTTGATACACGCCGGATGAGCATGCCTAACAAGGATGATTTCAAAGTCAACATCATTGCATTGGAGTGCTTTAAAGGAGTCAAGATCAAGAAGGCTATTTTGGCAATTTAGCTATTTAGGCTAGTCTTATAATTTAGGTCTACTTAACTTCCTTTACTAGCTAAGGGTATTTTGGTTATTTAGCCGCACTCTAGTATAAATAGCTAAGCATTAGTGTATTTAGAGTTAGATTTGATGAATGATAAACTTGAAGACATGCAAGTCTCACACTCTTTCCTTATCTTTTAATTAATGCATTTATGAGTTTATGCCTTTAATTCCTTTATTGCTTTATTTATGCTTTAATTAGTGTTATATTAGTCTTAGTTGGTGAGAAATTAGTAGTGAATGCTTAATTACTTAATTATTTTATCCGGGTTTTTAAGCGTTGAAAATCTCTTGAGGGTTTCAATAGCTTAGGGTTACAATTGATTGAGTTCATAGAGGTAATTAGGCTTCATATCCTAATTGGTTCTTGTCCTTCCAACCAATTGTAGGTCTAGCTCTTATTTTTGATTTCGCATATTTTGCTATATTTGTGTTTCGTTCATAGTCTGTATCAGTAGTCAATCGGATATAATATTTTGTGTTTGTACTTCGTCAGGATTCAGTTAGCTCCTAAACAATCTCATCTAAATGCGATTAAAAGAATTATTTGCTATCCTATTGGAAATACATCCTACGAGCTATACTATCCTCGTTCTAACGATTTTAAACTTGAAGAATTTTTGGATGCAGATCTTGCAAGTAAGGATGACAGGAGAAGCACCAGCGAAACGTGTCAATTTTTGGGAAAATCATTTGTCATGACCCAAACCGATGGGCCATGACGAGTGCCCGAGTCCTACCTGTCGAACACCCCTAAACATACGTCTAAGATATAAACATGAAATAAGGGTAGGTTATGCATAACATCTGTCAATAAACTGCTGAATCATGTGAATAAAATACGTGGGGAAACATGCCCGAAAGACATATATATATATATATGCGGAATACGGTAGGGCGACCCGACAAGGCTATTATGGACAACTATATATCAATATAAAAGCCGACAAGGCCACATACTATCCAACTATATATGACTGTCTACAGACCTTTAATAGAGTGTACAACTATATAAAGGATAGGACTGGGACCCATCATACCCATATATATATACAAAAATATCGTACCAAAATCCAATAGCAGCTCCGGATCAAAATGGGTACACCAACTCTCGATGAGCAAGGATCCTAAGAAGAGGGACCGTCAGCCTGTTTACCTGCACCTACGGGTATGAAACGCAGGCCCCCAGGTAATAAGGGCATCAGTACGAATAATGAACCGAGTATGTAAGGCATAAAATCATTATATAAAAGACATGAATGAAACATGGAGTAAAGGACTCAACCTGTAAGTCTGAATAGCTCTATAAATCATGAAACATTTATAATGTCATGCATATGCGTATAAATATCATATCATGCATAGGTATATGCGTACATAACAACATCAAGCCTCTGAGGGCATCCTATCATATCATCTCGACCTCAGTGGATGAAATCATCAACGTATACTAATTGATCAGGTTGTAGTGCGTATATAACACCGTAACCTTTCCCTATACCCCATATACATATAATATACGCGTATATAATGCGATATGGTCATGGGTCAATCTACATGTATTAATGAATGCAATGCATAAGGAAGTAAGTCGATAAGATCTCTCGGAATGTCATAATATCAATAAGCCGTCGGTTAATATCACGAAATAAACTTTATCAACTTACGTATTTTTGAGACCCATGAACAAATGATATAATAATAGGACATATGGGGAATCAAGAATATAGGCAACCCTAGTATTTCTAAGAATAGAGTCATTTGTGAAAGTTGTGTATTTGCTCGTTTCGTTGTATCATATGGGTCATGCCAAAAGGAAAGAAGGTATAGCCTTAACATACCTTATAGAAATCTGTCCAATAATAATGCTAATCTCAGCTCACCGCACCTTAATCTACAACAACGACAGTGAAGCTATTGTCAAGCTACGAATGACTCTCTCATATATATAACGAAAGTAACTTAATCTGTAACAAAACATGTAGCATTTCCCCTGATTTTACTACTTCCTCAAGCCTACTATAGGCTAGACAACAACACAATACAATCAGCAACTCAAAAATAACATAACTACAATTCGGGACCTTTAATACAACAAAAATCCTAAATATACCATAACGCGCCCAATCAACAAGTTATCAATTAGCCTGAAATTGCAACGACGAGCGACCATCCCACTATCCTACCACATGTGTCATTTCTCCACGCCCTTTATCCTTCCAAACTCTATAAATTAGCAACACAAGAGTCCAACATGAGTAGACTACAAAACAGTCCGCTACAAGTGGAATAAATCAAACTCACGACTTCTGATCACCGTCCCGTGAGTTCTAACTATTAGGAAACAAATTTATCAACCTTCCGTGCGATTTAAAAAGCTTAAATAGAGCAAGTAGGTTGTAACACTCTGGATAATTTTGAAGTACTTAAGTGTAAATGGGTAATTAGCAAGTAGCTCACTAGGTCTTCATCCTAGAGGTAAGATTCTACACGCTAAACCCTAATTTTGAAATTATCTAAAAATGGGTAATTAGCAAGATAATATTTGGTCATGAGAGTTTTTTATTTTACATGCATGTGATATCAAGGGGTGTAGGGCGATTGTTGAACTAAGCATGGTAAATATTGGGTTGTGGGATGATGGAATCCTCCATAAAATGACCCTGAAACCTTGTGCACACCTAGTGTTTGATAAAATGCTCAAATGAGCTAGAACCATGATCATCTTTCTAATTTTTGTTAGATTTGTTATATTTCTAAAATATATTGAAGTTGCTAAGAATTATGGAATATTTAGAGAGTAAGGAAGCTCAAGTGAGGTATGTTGGCTAAACTCTTCTTTAAGAATTGAAATTCCCATTATCCTTGTAAGTTCTGAGATGTTGATTACAAATTGCGTATTCCGATAGGTTTTGTGATGAATATATATGTTCAATTCGTTTTTCAAATGCTCTTATCATATTGCATTATAAATTGAGGATGTGTCCCAAACTATGGATTGTGTATCCACATGTTATAATTTCAAGCAGTGAATTATGTGAAAGTTATTATGCCAAGTTGTGTAGAGATGGTGATTGTGATACACCTCCACCAGCATACTTTGGGGTGAGGCGGTACGATCGCTTTGTGTATAGTTTTGGTATTGTTGTGGCACCACCACCCGCATACATTGGGGTGAGGCGGCATAGCCGCTTTGTGTTGGTATTGGTATCGTTGATGCGTTCCCACCCGCATATATTGGGGTGAGGCGGCATAGCCGCTTTGTGTTGGTTTTGGTATTGTTGTGGCACCACCACCTGCATACATTGGGGTGAGGCGGCATAGCCGCTTTGTGTTGGTATTGGTATCGTTGATGCGTTCCCACCCGCATACATTGGGGTGAGGTGGCATAGCCGCTTTGTGTTGGTATTGGTATCGTTGATGCATTTCCACCCGCATACATTAGGGTGAGGCGGTATAGCCGGTTGTGTAGGTTCTTGGTACTATGGTTTTACATCCACCCGCATACATTGGGGTGAGGCGGCGGGGCCGCTTGAGTAGAGTTGTGGTATTGTACTTACACCTCCACCTACATATATCGGGTAAGGCGGTAGGGCTGCTTTGTATGAAGATGGTTACAAAGGATCTCATCTTAAATCCTATAAATGATATTGATAACTCTTAACAAGCTTGCTCTGGTTTAAACGGTTAGCTATATCATGATATTGTCGCCCTGATTCATCATATTCATATTGTATTTCTAAATTCTTAAATTGGTGTTTGGTTTTCATACAAGTACTATTCGACGATACTAACGTCCCTTTTGCCGGGGGCGCTACATCTTTAAATGGATGCAGGTGGTTCCACAACAGGAGGTATTGATCAGTGATAGCAACACACCTTCTTCCCACCTGACTTGGTGAGCCCCACTTCATTTCGGGGTCATGTATCTTTTGTCCTTTGTATATTCTGTTTGAGGTATAGCCGGGGCCTTGTTGCCGGCATTATCATTGTACTCTTCCCTATCTATAGAGGCTCCGTAGACATAGTGTGGGTTGTGTATTGGTGCTGGGAAAGACAAAATATGTTATGTTGAGGTTGTATTATTTGTCCATTTTGAGACTTTAAAAATGATGAGACTATTGGAAATAAATTTGTATTGTAGAAATGAACACCTTTTTGGTCTAATTAATGAAAATATGTATTATCTCCATTTGTGGATGAGTCTGGGTAGCATGAAATCTAACAGGCTTGCTCGGTCGGGTTCATTCGGTTGAGCGCCGGTCGCGCTCCTCGGATTTTGGGGCATGACAAACTGGGTATCAGAGCCTAAGGTTTTAAAGTGTCCTAGGATGTCTCAGAGTCGTGTCTAGTAGAGTCCTTATTATCAGTGTGTTGTCTACCACATCTATAATTAGGATGCTACATGGGCATTTAGGAATAATACCCTTCTTTCATGTTCTTGATCGTGCGATAAAGCTGGTTGTAAGATTGTTCCTCCTTTAACTCCTGAGTTGCTATAATTTTCAGTACATGGCACCTAAGAAGAAGGCAAGAACTGGAGAAATAGCCAATGTCACCCCAGGAGTGACAGTTGATCCAATAATTGATGATGCGGGTGAGCACCCGAGGAGTGAGAATATTCCTCCAGCTACTACACTGCCTGACTCTACTACAACTGATCAGACCGCACCTGTCCCTACACCTATTGAGGGTGCAACGGTCCCTCCAACTGATATACCAGTTCCAGCTTCCGATTCTGGTGTTTCTGATGTTGATCTTTCTGATATTGATCTTAGAGGAGCCAAACAAATGTTGACACATATAGTGGCTTTGTAGGCCCAGAGATCGAGTGTTGGGTCTACTTCTTCCAGTCATTCAGGGGAACCTGCTAGTTCCAGGGTGAACAAGTTTCTTCAGTTAGATCCTCCAGTTTTTACGGGTACTGATCATGAGGAGGACCCCCAGGACTTCATTGATGAAATGCACAAAACTCTCCGGGTTATGCATTCTACAGAGACGGAGGGAGTAGAGTTGGCCTCCTACCGCCTGAAAGGGATGGACTATTCTTGGTTTGAGTTGTGGGAGGAATCCCGTGAGGAGGGAAGCCCTCCGACAAGATGGGGTGAATTCATAGATGCCTTTATGGATCATTTCTTGCCTGCCGAAACGAAGGCAGCTCGTGCCGTTGAATTTGAAAGCCTGAAGCAGGGTAGTATGAATGTGTGGGAGTACCATATGGAGTTTGCGCGCCTGTCCAAGTATGCTATTCACATGTCGCCTACTATGGAGGCTAGCGTGCGCCGGTTTGTATAGGGCCTTAGCCCCTTGGTTATCAATGAGGCCTCTACAACTACCTTAAATTCCAATATGAACTATGGTAAGATAGTGGCATTTTCTCAAGCCACAGAGACCCGCAAATTGAAGAATAGAATGGAGCGTCAGAGTAGCAGCAAGGCCCGGTCATGCGAGCCAGGATTATTTTTAAAGGACAAGGAGGTGTGTCTCTCTTAAGTATTTCAGATCTCCTCCGATGGTGGTGGTAGGTCGGCATTCAAGGGAGGGTCATCAGGACCATCCCAATCATTCACCCAGTCTTCGATGGGTGCACAGCCATCTGGACCCAGTCAAGGCAGCAGGGGACCCCACCAGTAGGGTCGGCCGACAGAAGGTCTCAGCAGCGGAGGCTTCCATTCTCTAAGTGTGGGAGGATGCACTTTCGGTCCTGCTTCATGGACCTACTAGTATGCTATGGTTGTGGTGTGAGGGGTCACATTCAGGGAGATTGCCGCTCGTCCTGCCAAAATATGGGCAAAGGTGCGGCACATCCAGTTAATTCTGCAGCTACTATATCCACAACACCTCCAGCTCGAGGCACCCCATCACCCACAGGGCGTGGTGCAGTTAGGGGTGGTGCATAGAATTCGGGAGGACCCAGCAAATTTTATGCTATGTGGAGACGTCGGGAGTCAGAGGCTTCTCCAGATGTTGTCACAGGTATATTATCTGTCCAATCCCATGATGTATATGCTCTTATTGATCCCGGTTCCACTTTGTCATATGTCACTCCTTATGTTGCTATGGAATTTGGGATAGAACCAGAACAACTTCATGAGCCGTTCTCTGTATCTACTCCGGTTGGTGAGTCTATTTTGGCCGTGCGAGTTTATAGGAGTTGTGTTGTCACGTTGCGTGTTTGGGATACCGTGGCCGATCTTATTGAATTGAGAATGGTCGATTTTGATGTGATAATGGGGATGGATTGGCTTTATTCATTTTTTGCCAAGCTTAATTGCCGAACCAGAGCTGTTAGGTTCGAATTTCCAAATGAGCCAGTTATTGAGTGGAATGGTGATGATGTAGTGCCGAAGGGTAGGTTTATTTCTTACCTTAAGTCCACGAAAATGATCAACAAGGCATGTATTTACCAATTGGTACGGGTTACGGACACCGATACTGAGGCACCTACACTTGAGTCTGTGCTTGTTGTGAATGAATTTTCGGGAGTCTTTCCGGATGAACTCCCTGGGATCCCACCAGACAGGGAGATTGATTTTGGGATTGATGTGATGCCAGACACATATCCTATATCTATTCCACTCTACAGAATGGCACCGGTAGAATTGAAAGAGCTAAAAGAACAATTGAGAGATTTGTTAGAAAAGGGTTTTATCCGGCAAGTGTGTCTCCTTGGGGGGAACTGGTCCTTTTTGTAAGAAAGAAAGATGGGTCACTGAGAATGTGTATTGACTATCGGCAGCTTAATAAGGTAACAATCAAGAATAAGTACCCCCTGCCAAGGATATATGACTTCTTTGACCAATTGCAAGGTACCAGGTACTTCTCCAAGATTGATTTAAGATCCGGGTATCATCAATTGAAGATTAGGGAGCGGGATATTCCGAAAATAGCTTTTAGAACCCGATATGGGCACTTTGAAATTTTGGTGATGTCTTTTGGGTTAACAAATGCCTCAGCAGCCTTCATGGATCTTATGAATCGAGTTTTTAAGCCATTCCTTGACTCTTTTGTGATAGTGTTTATTGACGATATTCTTGTATATTCACAAAGTCGAGAAGACCATGCCGATCATCTCAGGGTAGTTCTGCAAACCCTACATCAGCACCAGTTATATGCAAAGATTTCAAAGTGTGAATTTTGGCTTGAATCAGTCATATTCTTGGGTCATGTAGTTTCTAGTGAGGGAATTAAGGTTGATCCTCAGAAAATTTCAACTGTGAAGAATTGGCCGAGGCCTACGACTCCAATAGAGATTCGCAGTTTCCTAGGCTTAGCAGGATATTACAGAAAGTTTATGGAGGGGTTTTCTACTCTTGCCTCTCCATTGACTAAATTGACACAAAAGGCAACTAAGTTCTAATGGTCAGATGCTTGTGAAAATAGTTTCCAAGAATTGAAAGAAAGATTGACTACGACACCGATGTTGACTTTACCAGAGGGTATAGATGGATTTGTGGTATATTGTGATTCTTCAAGAATCAGGCTTGGATGTGTATTAATGCAACATGGGAAGGTGATAGCTTATGCTTCTAGGCAACAAAAGAATCATGAAAAGAACTATCAAACACATGATTTTAAACTTACGGCGGTGGTATTTCTTTGAAAATTTGGCGTCATTATTTATATGGGGTCCATGTGGATATATTCACGGACCATAAGAACCTTCAATATATTTTCAAAGAGAAGGAATTGAATCTGAGGCAGAGAAGATGGCTTGAATTACTCAAGGATTATGACATTGATATTTTATACCATCCGGGGAAGGCTAATGTTGTGGCGGATGCTCTTAGCCAAAAATCTATGGGTAGCTTAGCACACTTGGAGGCATATCAAAGGCCGTTGGCTAAGGAAGTTCATCGATTGGCTAGTTTGGGAGTTCGTCTTACGGACTCTAGTGAAGGAGGGGTAATTATGCAAAATAGGGCTGAATCATCGCTTGTTGTGGAAGTCAAAGAGAAACAATAAAACGATCCATTGTTGGCGCAATTGAAAGAGGGGATTCATAAAAATAAGACCATGGCCTTTTCTCTTGGCATGGATGATGGTACACTAAGGTACCAAGGGAGACTATGTGTTCCAAATGTGGATGGCCTCCGTGAAAGAATTTTGACTGAAGCTCACACTTCTATGTATTCCGTGCACCCAGGTTCTACAAAAATGTATCATGATCTTAAGAAAGTATATTGGTGGAATGTTATGAAGAGAAATGTGTTAGACTTTGTGGTAAAGTGTACAAATTGTCAGCAAGTAAAGGCCGAACACCAAAGGCCTGGTGGGTTGGCACAAAACATAAAAATTCCAATGTGGAGGTGGGAAATGATTAATATGGACTTTGTGGTATGCACAAAACATAAAAATTCCACTCCGCGCAAGTTTGACTCAATTTGGGTGATTTTGGATCGACTCATGAAATCAGCACACTTTTTGCCGGTTAAGTCTACCGATAAAGCAGAGCAGTATGCTCAGTTGCATATCAAGGAAATAGTCAGGTTGCATGGCACCCCAGTTTCCATCATCTCTGATCGGGGAGCACAATTCACTGCTAATTTTTGGAAGAAACTTCAGCAAGGTTTGGGTAGTCAGGTGAATCTTAGTAAAGCCTTTCACCCGCAGACTGACGGGCAGGCAAAGTGGACTATTCAAACGCTTGAGGATATGTTGCGTTCTTGTGTTCTAGACTTCAAAGTTAGCTGGGATGATCATTTACCACTCATAGAATTTGCATACAACAATAGCAATCATATTAGTATTCAAATGGCACCGTTCGAGGCTTTATATGGTAGGAGATGTAGATCTCCCATTGGGTGGTTCAAAATTGGGGAAGCAGAGTTGATAGGGCCAAACCTCGTGCATCAGGCTATGGAAAAAGTTAAAATCATTAAGGAGCGGTTGAAGACTGCTCAGAGTCGTCAGAAATCCTATTCGGATGTTCGTCGTAGGGATTTGAAGTTCAAAGAAGATGATTGGGTATTCTTGAAAGTTTACCCCATGAAGGGTGTAATGCGATTTGGTAAGAAAGGGAAATTGAATCTGAGGTATGTCGGACCGTACAAAATCATTCAGAGGATCGGTGAGGTGGCGTACAAGCTTGAGCTACCACCTGAGATGTCATTACTACACCTGGTGTTTCATGTGTCTATGTTGAAGAAAGTAGTTGGAGATCCGACACTAATTGTTCCGGTTGAGACTATTGAGGTAAATGAGAAATTGACTTACGAAGAGATTTCGATTTCTATTATTGATCGGCAAGTCCGAAAATTGAGAAATAAAGAAATTGCTTCCGTGAAAGTGTTGTGGCGAAACCAACAGGTTGAAGAGGCTACTTGGGAGGCCGAGGAAGAAATGAAGAAAAAGTATCCTTATTTGTTTGAATGACCATGTATTTATAAAGTTGTGATCTAGGAATATTATAAGACTTACTTTTTATGAATTTTGTATCATTTGAACAATTGGCGTTAAGGGTGTTCCTTTCTGGAAATATAATGCTTATGAGGCCACAGTTGGTGTTGTTTGTATTATGTTACATTGTTGGTTTATGTATATACTGTTAGGATGTGTTTCTGGGGCTCTCTGACAGGTGGATAGGCCTAGTTACAAGGGAAACTCTGGCGCAATTTTTGAAAATTTAGGGAGTTAGTTAAATTTGGGGCTGCCGGAATGTGGTGTGAAACTGAGTTGCATAAGATGCTAATGACGGATTTTACCCTCATTCGAGGATGAATGATCCTAAGCAGGAGAGAATGTAACATCCCGGAAAATTTTGAAGTACTTAAGTGTAAAGCACGGTAAAATTTGCAAAAGAAAATAATGTTTCATGGTGCCGAATTGGGCTTACGTGTTGAACAATGCACCGGAAAGTAAAGAAAAATTTTTGGCGGAAATGTGCATTTCTGCGGTCCATTATGCGACCGCATAATCACTATGCGGACCGCATAATGGCTGCAGAGTGAGGCGGTTAATTGGGCCTGTTGGAAGTAATTATGCGGTCGACTATGCGACCGCATAGTGACCGCAGGCACAAGCATATTTTTGGCCATTTTGGACACCAATAATGCGACCGATATGCGGTTCACATAACCATTATGCGGTCGCATATGCGACCGTAGAACCTGTTCCAGAGCTTCATTTTTGGGTTTTTAAAACCCGACCCTATTTCGTTAAATACACTCTTTGGGCCATCTTTGAGCTATAATCTGATATTTTAGAGTGAGAAAGAGTGCCCTAGAGTGAGAAGGTGTTCTTTAATTATTGTTCTTCAATTCTTGCTTAAGTTTTGGAAGACTAAGAAGGAAAGCTCACTAGGTCTTCATCCTACAGGAAAGATTCTACACCCTAAACCCTCATTTCAAAATTATAATTAGCAAGATAATTTTTGGGCATGAGAGTTGTTTATTTTACATGCATGTGATATCAAGGGGTGTAGGACGATTGTTGAACTAAGCATGGTAAAGATTGGGTTATGGGATGATGGAATCCTCCATAAAAGGACCTTGAAACCTTGTGCACACCTAGTGTTTGATAAAATGCTCAAATGAGCTAGAACCATGATCATCTTTTTAATTTTGGTTCGATTTGTTATATTTCTAAAATAGATTATAGTTGCTAAGAATTCCGGAACATTTAGAGTGTAAGGAAGCTCAAGTGAGCTATGTTGGCTAAACTCATCTTTAATAATTGGAATTCCCATTATCCTTGTAAGTTCCGAGATGTTGATTACAAATCGAGTATTCCTATAGGTTTTGTGATGAAGATATATGTTCAATTCATGTTTCAAATGCACTTATCATATTGCATTATAAATTGAGGATGTGTCCCAAACTATGGATTGTGTATCCACATGTTATAATTTCAAGTTGTGAATTATGTGAAAGTTATTATGCCAAGTTGTGTAGAGATGGTGATTGTGATACACCTCCACCATACATTGGGGTGAGGCGGTACGAACGCTTTGTGTATAGTTTTGGTATTGTTGTGGCACCACCACCCGAACACATTGGGGTAAGGCGGCATAGCTGCTTTGTGTTAGTATTGGTGTCGTTGATGCGTTCCCACCCGCATACATTGGGGGTGAGGCAACATAGCCTCTTTGTGTTGGTATTGGTATCGTTGATGCGTTCCCACCCGCATACATTGGGGTGAGGCGGCATAGCCGCTTTGTGTTGGTATTGCTATCGTTGATGCGTTCCCACCCGCATACATTGGGGTGATGCGGCATAGCCACTTTGTGTTGGTATTGGTATTGTTGATGCATTTCCACCCGCATACATTAGGGTGAGGCGGTATAGCCGCTTGTGTAGGTTCTTGTTACTGTGGTTATACATCCACCCGTATATATTGGGGTGATGCGGTAGGGCCGCTTGAGTAGAGTTATGGTATTGTCCTTACACTTCCACCTGCATACGTCGGGTGAGGCGGCAGGGACGCTTTGTATGAAGATGGTTACAGAGGATCTCATCTTAAATCCTATAAATGATATTGATAGATCTTAACAAGCTTTTTCTGGTTTAAACGGTTAGCTATATCATGCTATTGTCACCCTGATTCATCATATTCATATTGTATTTCTAAATTCTTAAATTGGTGTTTGATTTTCATACTAGTACTATTCGACGGTACTAACGTCCCTTTTGTCGGGGGCGCTGCATCTTTAAATTGATGCAGGTGGTTCCACAGCAGGAGGTATTGATCAGTGATAGTAGCACACCTTCTTCCCAGCTGACTTGGTGAGCCCCACTTCATTCCGGGGTCATGTATCTTTTATCCTTTGTGTATTCTGTTTGAGGTATAGCCGGGGCCTTATTGCCGGCATTATCATTGTACTCTTCCTTTTCTATAAAGGCTCCGTAGATATAGTGTGGGTTGTGTATTGGTGCTGGAAAAGACAGAATATGTTATGTTGTGGTTGTATTATTTGTCCTTTTGAGACTTTAAATATGATGAGACTATTGGAAATGAATTTGTATTGTAGACATGAACACCTTTTTGATCTAATTAATGAAAATATGTATTATCTCCATTCGTGGATGAGTTTGGGTAGAATAAAATCTAACATGCTTGCTCAGTCGGGTTCACTCGGTTGAGCGCCGGTCGCGCTCCTCGGATTTTGGGGCGTGACATAGGTGTTTTCTTAACCATGAAGTACCTTCCAAAAGTCAAACTAGAAGGAAAATGAGAGGCGGGATAATGATACTTACGTCATAGGGATCGTTCTAATGTTATCGCTTTTTGATTTCGTACACGAGATGTTAATCCAACTTTAAACTCTTGGAGAAAGAATAAGGATATGTTTATTGGTCTTCTTTGTTCACGGTCTCTGGAAAAATGAAGAAAAATAAGACTTAAGGAATATATATATATCCATTTTTGAAAAGTCAAAGAGGTGTTAGCTTGGCACCCTAGCATTGACCCTTCTTCAGACGCTTATATCTTTTTATCCGGATACTGTATGAATGAACGGTTAAGTGTGCTGGAAACTAAAACCCAAAAAATTCAATTTGGTATATAATATATCCCAAAAAGACCACATATAACACCCGAAATGTATTGCTCAAAAAACTTTGTAACAAGGCAAATCCTTAGTCGGTTATTCCGCAACTTAAATCTGATTTTTTTCAAACTTTATATTTGATATCCAAACATCATATATAGTCATATTATGACTTTACACTCATTTAAATCATGATTAACAAGTTTCGTATTCATTATATGTCACCTTGGGATGCACAGGACGTAACATCATTAACCTCTTGGAAAAGTAAGAGACAGAGTTCGGTGGCTCTGTCTATTACTGAGGTAGATTATATAGCCATTGGACAATGTTGTGCCTACTTATTTGGATGTCTCATGAACTTAGTGATTATGATCTCTCATTTAGACATGTTCAATTTTTTTTATAATTCAAGTGTAATTTGCTTATAAAACAAATCCTTATGCATCATTATAGGGCTAATCATATAGATATTAATCATCACTTTATTAGAGATCATATTCTTAAGGGTGACGTTGAAATTTTATTTGTTAGGAGTGATGACCAACTTGCTAAAGGTTTTACAAAACCTCAATTTGAAGAAAGATTTTGTACTTTGTTTGATCGACTCGGTATTGTCTCTAGTTCTACTTGAACTGACCCAAATTTCTATCTTTTGATTTATTTTTTATTGACCACTTAATTATGCTAAAATTTATTTATTTCATAAATCTTTTATTCCCATAATTACTAACGATTTCATTAATTGTTGGCCTCCGTTTATTCCCTTTCACACCCTTTGTCGGTGTTACACCCTGTACTTTCAAGTTAGAATTCATCTTAAGTGAATCAATATGAGTCAGAGAATTGAAGGACCTTAACAAAGATAATGATGAGTTAAAACAAATTTTAAGGAGTATCGTGAGGGTTGGAAGGTTAAGAAGCTAATTGAATCGAAGAAGATAAGTTTCGTCGAAAGTCGGCAAGTTGGGAATGTTATAACCCGTACTTGTGGGGGTGAGACAAGGGTGCTTAAGTTGATAAGAAGATAATGTTATGAGGTATTTTAGTCGTGTGATATTCACGTGCTAAGTTTTGAAGCCAACCGAGTTATAAAACAAAAGTCGACAAATGTTGTCGCAATTTAAGTTCATTATTTTACTGAAACTTTAGGTATAATATTACTGATCCTTTCTCTCAATATGCTTGGATTTATGGGTTGATCTATCTATAAAATTGAAGGTCTACGAGTCTAGTTTCCAACTCATTAAACCGTTAATCGATACGACGTCGGAATAGAGAGATATTTGCATTTTTGCAAGACTGCGCAAGCAGTCCTTGATGGGACCCACACGAGATGGCCACCGATCTTACTTCTTTTAAAAGATGTTTCAGCCCCATTTCGGGTCATTTATCACCCAAAATTCGTCCAAAAGCTCTCCAAAACCCTCTCTAACATATCCCAAGATCTCAAGAACCAAACTCAAGGCAAATCAAAGCAAATCATCTTCAAAAGTGTTAAAGACTACAAGAGAATGCTTCTATGATGTTGTGGTGTGATTGAGGGCTATTGTGAGCTACATTGAGATGGGGTTTCGAGTTGTAGCTGATGTCTAAGATATGTATAACATCTTGTGTTGGTTATGCTGTTTGAGTAAAAAACCATAAGATAGCACTTGAAAGAACATAAGACATGGTTATCGTCTTGGTTGGACTATTTTTTGGTCATATATATGGTTTGTGGTGGCTGGAAATTATGAGAAATAATTTGATAATATTTTGGCTATTGTTGTTAAGCTTTTCTAGGTGTTAACTAAGTTTATTGAAGAAGAAAACATGAAACACAAGTGATTGACAATAAAAGTTAGGGTGTTAGGCGTGTGGGGCTGTTTTGGAAGTCATTTTGTGAATATTTTAAACTAGGAATCATATAGTACATATAACTATGATATTCTGAAGGTTGTGAACCAATATATGGAATGCGAGTTGGATTTAGTTTATGTTTTGCTATTAGTAAAAATGAGCTTGCCGCTCAATATGATTATTAAGATAATCGGAGAAGCTCATATTGGATTATATTTTTATTGTTACTATTGTTGGTTATTGTTATTATTGTTGGGATGTTGATGAACCTTAGTGGTCTTTGGGATGTAGTAAAAATAGGGGAGTTGCTGCCCAATTTTCCGTAAGCTATACGACTAGCCAAATACAATGGCACGGCATTGTATGTTGATGACAATATCATTTCACTTGTTATAGACGCAAGAAGTTGTGTTGAGCTTGGTTAAGGAATAAGGAAGAGATCATACATGTATGTTAATGCACTTTCTTCTTTCTTTTGGCATGATCTAAAGTGAAATGAACGTAAATGATACGCTATTTCTAACGGATCTATTCCTAGCAACTGAGGTTGTCCATGTTGTTCTTTCCTTATAAAGTTATTCTAAGCATGTATGTATGATCCTTGAATCCTATTGAGGTTTATATTGATGGTATGGATGTCCATAACATCAATCGAAGGTGCAATGACCCTACGTCGCTCCTAAAGGTTTAGAACGTGATTCCATGAGTCCAGCATGCATTATATATATATGTATCTATTTTACTCTAAGGAGCCGCGCTATAGTCGGCCGGGTAAGGCACCTACTGCAGAACCACCGATCAGTTGGGTTTTACCGAGCTCCACGTGACCGGGTACGATTCTACCGAGCCTGATGATGGTCGAGTACATTTTTACCGAGCCTATTATGGTCGGGTATGATATGATGATGATGATGCCCATCTGTTTAATGTTATGTATATATATATATATATATATATATATATATATATATATATATATAATGTGTGTGTGCGTATCATGCATTTCATATCACTAGCCCCCAAAGGCACTCAGATGTTACATGTTGCATCTTCTCTATCTCTCTTTACATTACTGTTCTTATTTATGCTTTCCAGCCTTACATACTCGGTACTTTATTCATACTGAGATCCCTTTTGCCTGGGGACGTTGCATTTCATGCCCGAAGGTGTTGGTGCGCTCCACTTGCTCCGGAGTTTCCTATTTGGTCAGTATGCCTTGGGCATCTATTGATTGGTATGGCGAGGCCCTGTCCCGACCCTTATGATGTTTATGTACTCTTAGAGGCTTGTAGACAGTTTTCATGTAGATGGATGCGGGTATGTCCTTGTCGGCATATGTTTTGAGTGTAAAAATGGTCATGTCGACCTTATCGGCCCGTATGTCACATGTATAAGTTTATATATCATGTTGGGTCATCCTATGTCGATTATTTCCTTATGATTTATTTCGGTTTTCTCATGACTGCCTTTCCGGCCCATTTACATGTGATGGTATGATAAAAAAAAATATGTTATGTGGGTACTCGATTGAGTAAGGCACTGGGTGCCCGTCGCGCCCCTCCGATTTGGGTCGTGGCAGTCGACTTCCTCGACAAGCCATCAAATCATTGTGTCTCTCTATGTTTCCGACATTTCCTTTATCAACACTCAAAACGTAACATCCCTTCAATTTATTCTCCTTATGATAAGAAAACTCCTCATAACCACTTCCTTCACCTTGTTCTTTTCATCATCTCAATAATGGCGAAAACGCCAACACCCCTTACTGCCTCCACTCATAAAAGCACTCTATCACGACCCAACAACCCCACCAAAGGTTGTGATGGCACCTAACTTCCAAGGCTATGTAAGCCAACATACAATAAGGATTCAAAATAGAAAAAAGAGATATAATAAGTCTGAATATCATAAATAGCGGAATAACACTTCAATGATAGCAAATACAGTGCTACATAATACTAAACTCCCAAAATCGGGTAGTACAGAGTCATGATCTCTAAAACTGAATACAATAAGATATCTCAATAGTACAATACTATCTGAATGTACAATTAACAATATGAAATAAGGGAAAGGAACTCCAAGGGTCTGCGGCGGTAATGTAATACTACGTTGAATCCTCTCAATCAACAAATGTGATCACTCCTGATATCTGTTGATGCCAATACCTGGATCTACATTA
Organism: Nicotiana tabacum; assembly: GCF_000715075.1. Classification (NCBI taxonomy): domain Eukaryota; kingdom Viridiplantae; phylum Streptophyta; class Magnoliopsida; order Solanales; family Solanaceae; genus Nicotiana; species Nicotiana tabacum. The sequence goes on along the minus strand of NC_134091.1, from coordinate 72,903,979 downwards.
TAATGTGCAAAAATATAGTATGAGTATGGGACAACTTGTACTCACTAAGTATCAAGACTAACTTTAGTGAAGTAGTGACGAGGTTCAAGTTAGGTGATACTCAATAATCAAAGAACCCGTGCAATACACATAATAACTTGCAACAAGAATATAACAAGATGCAACATAATTAACTTTTCAAATTAAGAGATATCAACTCAACATAGGTAAATTAAACTTGACAATCGAGCTGTCAACAAAAAACAAAGGCATAGAGTAGCATGCTAGAATTTAACATAGAAGCATATAAAATTCTTAACAAGGTAGAAAGGATTCACTTGCATGGCGAAGCTTCCACCTCACACCCACTCACCACCATCCGCCTCTACATCAGAACCAACTAACGATGATTAATGTACCATAATTTGCGTGTAAGTCATTATAACGACCCAGACATTCGTTTTGAGCATTTGCATTTTGTTCAGCTATTTGAAGTCTTGAGTAACTTCATATGATATATTATAACTTGTGTGAATCGTCGGTTTTAATTTTCAGGTGATTTGGGATTGATTTCGAAGAATGATTCTCAACTAGGAAGCTTAAAATTGGAAGAGTTGACCAAGTTTGACTTTTATGTATTTGACCCCAGATCGGAGTTTTGATGGTACTGTTATATCCAGATGGTGATTTTGGACTTGGGTGTATACCCGGATTTGCATTTGGATATTTTTAGAAGGTTTCGGCACTATTTGGCGAAGGTTGGCAATTTAAAAGTTTGGAATGTTCATAAGTTTGACCGGGAGTTGACTTTGATGATATCGGGTTCAAATTGTGGTTCTGGGAATTGGAATAGCTCTGTTATGTCATTTGTAACTTATGTGCAAAATTTGAGGTCATTCCGAGTTGACTTGATATGGGTTGGCACAAGTTTTGGAAGTTGAAAGTTCAAAAGTTCATTAAGTTCAATTTGAGGTGCGATTCATGATTTCGATGTTGTTATGTGTGATTTTATGCCTCGAGTAAGTTTGTGTTATGTTATGGGACTTGTTGTTATGTTCGGACGGGGTCCCGAGGGTCTCAGGTGAGTTTCAGACGTGTTTCGGATCATTTCGTCTCATGTTTGCATTGCTGATTTCTGGTGTTTTAGTTGTTGTTCGCGATCGCGAAGATTAGGCCGTGATCAGGAAGTGATTCTTGGAGCTGGGTACCTTTTCGTCATCGCATTCACAATAGGATGACCGCGTTCGCGTTGTGTTAGGGCTGGTCTTCTTCGCATTCATGTCTGCTTCTACACGTTCGCGTAGTGTTAGGCTGTACTGGGCAGGTCGATGGTTTCCTCTTTGTATTCGCGATGTTCTTCCCGCGTTCGTGTAGGTCTGTCAGCTATGTGCATCGCATTCGCGAGGCTTGTGCCGTAAATGTGTAGAGTTAATTGAGGTAGTGTAATTTTGTTCATCGCAAATGCGAGGATTGTTCCGCGTTCGCGAAGGGATCATTTGGGTAGTGCATATAAGTACTCTATTTTCGGACCTTGAGTAATTTTGTCATATTTTGAGCTATGGAGCTCGGATTTGGATGATCTTGGAGGTGATTTTTACCACATGGAATGGGGTATGTGTTTTCTGCTCGGTTTTGATTATATTCCGTGATTCCATCTTTTGTTTTTGGCATTTGATTGATGATTTCAAAAGATAAATTAGGGGTTTTTGTCTAAACTTTCATAAAGTGAAGTTTTGAATTTTGAATATTGATTCGGAGTCGGATTTGAGTGAAATTAGTATGGTTGGACTCGTAATTGAATGAGTTATCGAATCTTTTGAGTTTTGTAGGGTTCCGAGGTGCGGGTTCGGGCTTGACCTTTTGGTTGACTTTGAGTAAATGTGTAAAGATTCGACCTTTATCATTTGTGATTGTTTCCTTAGGCATTATTTGATGTATTTGAGTTGCTTTTTTGTTAGTTTCGAGCCATTCAGAGGTTGTTACGCGCAGGATGGCATTTCTAAAGCATTGTTTGGTTAGCTCGGTATTAGATTTGGCTTGTTCGAGGTAAGTATCATATCTAAACTTGGATTTGAGGGAATTTAACCCTGGGAACTATGTCATAAGAGATTTATTAAGGTGATGCACATGCTAGGTGACGATCGTGTAGGTGTGCACTGGGGAAATCATGATTCCAGTTGACTACTAGACTATGACCGGACTTGTTTTGCTGTTATATCTTGTTATATCCATGTTCTCCCTATTTGTTTGATTATTTGAGTGGTGATTGATGTTAGAAATCATGTTTAGGCTATGTCTTTATTCGATTTTGAGACCTAATGAGGCTATTTTTGTTATTTTGAGTTATCTGATTTAGCTGTAATTATACACTTAGTCATGGTTCTTTATTTGTATATCATATCTTAGTCTATGTTCATCATTCACTGTTACATCACATGTTATCATTGTTTGGGCTGAGTGGTACGAGATTATGAGCCCTTGAGACTTGAGAGATTGATGACTGAGTTGGGGCTTGAGAGCCGGATTGTGAGTGATATTTATGGGATCGGGTTGCACGCCGCATCAAGCCTTATTGGCTATTATAGGATCGGGCTGCACGCCAAAGCATGCCTTATTGGCTATTTATAGGATCGGGCTGCATGCCACAGCAGGCCTCATCGGCTTATTTATTATTATAGGATCGGGCTGCATGCCGCGACAGGCCATATTGGCTTTATATTAGTGCTTGGGCAGGATTCGCCCCTCCGGAGTCTGACATACCAGCAGTAAGCGCAGGTACCGTACAATGCTGAGTGATTGTGTGTGATGAGTGGGAGTTTGATACAGGCAGATTGAGTATTGTGCGAGTGTGAGTATCTAGGATCATCACCGTGAAATCATTAATTTGACATGCATACTTGGCATGTAGGCCTAGAGATGTATTTTTCTCATGCTATACGGTATTGTGACATTCATGATTTGATATGTACATTTGACATGTAGGCATTGAGATGTATAGTCCTCATGCTAGATGGTATATGGTAATTGATCACTTGACATGCATATTGATATGTACGCATAGAGATGTACTTTCATCATGCTTTCTGATAATGAAATATCATATCTGTTGTTGAAAGTTTGGGAAAAAACTACAGTTTTCTGATACACTCATATTTTGGTGATTCCGGTAAAAGATTTGGGTTTTATTGTTATACCTGCTTTCATTATATTGTTACGAGTTGTTTTTGGCTATTGGTGATAGACTGTGACCATGTTTCCTAGCTCATCACTGCTTTCAACCTAAGGTTAGGTTTGTTATTTATTGAGTATATGGAGTCGGTTGTACTCATTCTACACTTCTGCACCTTGCGTGCAGATTTTGGAGCTCATGTTGTTGTGTATGGTGGGAGCTGGCATTGGAGATTTGCCTGCGTTCCGATTATAACTACCTCTTGTTCTTGGTAGCTTTATATTTATAAATCTGTTTACGTATATTTTGAACAGATGATGTATTTATTTCATACTAGCTTTGTAAAATCTATGTCTTAGAAGCTCATGATTTGTACTACCAGTCCTTGGGTTGTTGTATAAAAGTTCAGCTATTTCATCATTTATTTTCTCAGTAAATCTCATTTGAATTGAATTATTATTAATTGGCTTACCTAGCAGGTTGGATTAGGTGCCATCACGACTAGTGGATTTTGTGTCGTGATTGCCATCAAGAGAGAAATATGAGAGGGAGACCCTAGAGGGATGAATCCATATCCACACGTTGCATGGCAAAGACTTTGTGCCATAATAATAACTGTCACAACCCAAAATCCCACCTAGTCATGATGGCTCCTAACCCCAACATGCTAGGTAAGACAAACAATAAATAACATAACTCGAATGAAAGATCATATAAGAACAATAATAAGATGGAATCCATAAAACTATCCTAAGGATTGGTAGTACAAGTCACGAGCCACTAAAATTTAGATTTACAAAGCTGGTACAAAGATTAATTACAACATCTGTTTGAAATTCACATAAATAGAATTTTATGTCCTAAACCACCCTGAACAAGGGGTAGCTTGGATCCGGAATGCTAGTACATCCCTAATGCTAGCCTCGTCATCCACAACCAGTCAACTTTAAAATCTGTACGCAAGGTGCAGAACTTCCATACTACTCTTTTGTATAGCCCTACTCTTTTCAATGTTTGATTAATGGAGTACATCTCCTCTTTATTCATGGATGAGTTTGGGTATAAGGAAATCTAACAGGCTTGCTCGGTCGGGTTCACTCGGTTGAGCACCGGTTGCGCTCCCCGAGTTTGGGGCGTGACAAACTTGGTATCAGAGCCTAAGATTTTAAAGTGTCCTAGGATGTCTCGGAGCTGTGTCTAGTAGAGTCCTTCTTATCGGTGTGTTGTCGACCACATCTACAATGAGGAGGCTACTTGGACATTTAGGAATTTCACACTTCTTTGATACTCCAAATCGTGCGATAGAGCTCAAGATAGGAAACTAATTTCCTCGTCATGTCTCATTTTCCATATGAGTAACCCACAAGTTCAAGGCAGGGAGGAGTGAATGAAAGAACCAGTTGCTAGGGGAAGTGTCCCTGTTTCTATTAATGTCACCACGCCACCAGTTTATGTAGTGAGAGCACCTAAGAAATGAAAGAGGATTATTGGCATAAATAAGCCGAAATGTTTGATATGAAAAAAGAGCCACTCAGGTTTAGCCATTCGGGTTTATGTTGGATGATTCTTGAAATATGTTATGGTTGTGGAAAGAGGGGGAACTAGAAGAATAAATTCCCTTAGGTTGGATACACCCATCCCGGTCTGCCCGATATGCGGGCAAAAATATTTTGCGTTGGTAGATTTGGGCAATTCTAAAAGTCCATGCAACGAGTTGTTGCAGAGATTGTTAATCCCATGACGGGGCCCTGGAGGAAGGATAGGGGGAATGCTTATGATGTATGCAAAAAAAAAGGTAAATATCAAGTAAGTTGGGCGAGTCAGTTTAGCGGACCCCATCATCATTGTGTGAAGTGTATGAGATGTCATTCGGGGGTATGTCTGTCACTATGGTACTAATGTATGTTTTGGATGTGGAGTAGAGGGGTACCAATTAAGGTACTGCCGTGTCAATCTAAAGTCATCAAGTAAGTCACTCCTTAGTACTTCATTATGAACACCACATTATTTTTCTTATTGTATATGTACATTCATATTGAAGGGGGCCTACATAAATATGGTCTTAACCAAAACGTTGAATCATAAAATATTGCATGTACCTACTCTTTGAACGAGAAGCAGCATTCGTGAAGCCTCTTGATCACAATTCTCTTATTTACAACCTCTTGAGGAATTGAGTTTTATAATGATTTCCTTGGAATGAGTTATAACCTAAGGTTAATACTTCCCACTGCTTCCCTAAATTCTCAACAAGGGACTATACCTGATGAATTTCTTACAGAACCTTCTGATTCGAATGGATAACATCTGCTCACTTGTGCCTATGCACCCACCATCATAATATTTACCTATGTGGTATCATATCTAATGTAAAGCAGCCTAGTGTTGAGATCCTTCTTGAGCCACTCTTTTTCTCTCTGGTGTATGTGGCTCCATGGTTTGAACAATCACTTTGTTCCTTTGTGTATATTATCATGAATCCTTTTCAACATCTAGTAACATGGGAGCATATTGATTTGAAAGACAAGTTTTTAGTATCTCTAGTCCTCTCATATAGGATCAACTATCAGGAAGGGTTAAGCTTCCATAATGATAATAATCTCACAAGTGTTAAACTTCTTTTTCATCCTCATGGGCTTGCGGCATAGATTCCTTGTGCTAGTTACTGTTAAGAGCATAATGCATCTTCATGTATTTTGAAAACCCATATCACATTCAGGGTGCTAGAATATTCTCATTTCGAGTAAACTAATTTTCCCTACACTCCAGGAGATGACTGGTGTCACGTACTTGGCTATTTCTCTTTGAGACCTACTATTGCCCAACAAGGCACATATGGAATGAAACAATTATTGTTGTCCTTTTCATTAATAATAGTCTTCCAAGAATAACTAGTGCTAATGTCTTTATCCTTCCGCTTATGCCTCCCATATGTCACATGTCGAAGAAGAAGCATCACCCCGTGATCAAATATATTGGATAGGAACTTTTATGGTCATATTCAATCTAGCACATCTTAGACTAATTGTTGGAGGTCGCCAAAGGTTTAGTTTGGGTGTTCGGCGTAGAGATTTAGAGTTGAAGAAAGTGAACGGGTTATTCTCAAGATTTTATATATGAATATATTGGGTGAATTATTAAGGAAGGTAAATTATGTGTAGTCACATTAGGCTTTATGAAATCTTGAAGGGAATAGGCCAAACTGTGAGTATGATGTTTCTCCATCATTGTCCTCCATGTATTCGGTGTTTCATGTGTCTATGTCTAAGAAGGAAGTTGGAAATCTTTTGTATATCGTTCCGGTGAAAGTTAGTGAAGGTGAAGTTAATGGATAATTGGCTTATGAGAGGTACCTAATTGTCATCCTTGTTAGATAAGTTCGGAATTTGAGATTGCCTCCGTCAAGTGCTATGGCTAAGTCTATGAGTCGAGGAGATCACCTTGTAGGCCGAAAGTGTTGAGGAAAGGAAATATTCTCACTTGTTTGTAGAGACAAATGGTTGTGGTTCAAAAACGTACCTTCTATGCATTATGGTTTAAATGTGTACATTTCATGTCGAGATACCACTTTTGTTAATGTAATGCCCTAATGTTGAGATTGGTGTTGTTGATATATACTGTGATGCGTTGTTGAGTAATGGATATGTTGTTAGGGTGATTTATGGGATTCTCTGACAGGTGGATGGGCCCAGTTATAGGGGAAACTCTACCGAAATTTTTAAGAATTTGTAAAGATAGCCAAATTTTAAGGTCCATAAGTAAGTTGAGATTTTGGAAAGGAACTATAAGACCCATGTAGTCATAAGTGCCTATGTATAATTGTTGGAGGTAAAAGGATGGTAACTCTATTATTAGAAGTGACTTTTAAAACATTCGAGGACGAATGTTCTAAAGTGGGGGAGAATGTAACACCCCCCAGAATTTTGAAGTACTTAAGCGCTATTAAGAAAATTGATGTGCGCTAATTATATTATTTTGTGTGCAGATGAGGACTATTAATATGATGGATATCAATTGGATATGATAATAAGTGTACGAGGCATATTATAAGTGATGTGGGGTCTAAGGAGAGCCCTAAGTCCAAGTCAAGTTAGAAATTTCATGATAGACTAAAGTTCCAAATGAGTACGCATAAGACCAAACTTTGGACGATCATATCTACACATATATAAGATGTTATGTGATGGATAACCTACCAAATTAAAGGTCTTCGAGTCTAGTTTCTAACTCTTCAAACCGTTCATTATTTGGACACTCCTACAAGAGGTTATGACCAAATTACCAAAGGCTGAAAGAATGTGATTATGCGGTAAGATGTGCGATCGCATAATCATTATGCGATCGCAAAAGGTATTATGCGATCGCAAAAGGCATTATGCAATCGTAAAAGTGGTTATGCGACCGCAAAATGGTCGCAGACCTGACCAGTGCAACCCAGTTTTGGGCACCGATTTTGCGGTCCATTGTGCGACCCGCATACCAATTGTGCGGTCCATTGTACGATCACATGCCTGATTTCGGAGGGTCCATTTTCCTATTTTTCATAACCCGACCCCATATAGATAAATAGGCTTTGGGGCTTATTTTGGGGTAATTATCTGATGATTTTAGAGAGAAGTGAGAGTGTTCTAGAGAGAGGAAGAAGCTCAAATGCTTTGTTCATCAATATCTTGTCCAAGCTTTGAAATCCAACAAGGAAATCTCACAAGTTCTTCATGTAAGAGGTAAGGTTCGATATTCTAGTTTTCAATTTTGAATTTGGGTAGAAGATGGTTGATTAGGAGTATGATTCTTGGGTATGAGAGTATTGTTTATACATTCATGTACCAATAAGTTTTGTGGGAAGATTGTTGAGCTTAAATAAGAAAAGATTGGGTTGTAGAATGAAGGAAATCTTGTATAAGAACCTTGTAACTAAATTTGCACACCTAGTGTTTGATAAAATGCTCAATTGAGCTGAAACCATGAATACCTTCCTAATTTATGCTCAATTTTGTTATTTCTCAATATAGATTGGGATTGCTAGAATTTCCAAAATGTTGTAGTAATTTATGGAAAGCTCAAAGCGAGGTATGTCGGCTAAACTACTCTCTTAGAATTGAATTCCATAATGTTCCCATAAGTTTCAAGTATGGTTGTCTCAAGTTCCTTATTCTATGTTTCGAGATGTTCCCAATAAATTCGATTGTCCTGAATAAGCAAAGTGTTAAGAACTATGTATTCAAAACGTGTTACGAATGTTCCTATCACATTATGTTATCCTTTGGGAATGTGTTCAAGAATGATATGTGTATTAAAATGCTATGTCTTTGAGTCATGTTTCAAATGAAGGCTATGATGCCAAATTGTGTGAGAAAATCTCAATATGCTTAAGATTCTTAATTGCTCATATGTGTACCTAAAGTCTTGATTGGAAATGTCTTATTGTTGATAATCTATAAAGATGGTTGGAAGTGAAATAAGTGAATTGGGGGTAGAAAGTGTGGCCAACGTGCCAAGAGTGAAAGTTATACTTGTGGCCAATGGTTCCAATGAAATAAGATGATATGAGAAATATTATGAAATGAGCTTTGATTCAACTATTCCGAATTGACTTCGAAAATAGATTTGCCTAAAAGCTTATGTACTCAAGTCATGCCCAAATGTGACTATCCTAACTAATGCTATGTTTTGTGAGTATTTTCAATGTTTTTTGCGTTCTTACATATTTGTGAGTGGAAATTGTGTATTGCCCTTTTTTGGGAAAGCTATTTCAAGAATAAATGGTGTGTTACTTGCTGATGATTTTAACTTGCGCATCAATTGCCAATTATTTTACTCTATTTCTTGGAAAGAAATCTATTGTGCTTAAATTGTTCATGTCTAATGAACAAAAAGTTGTGATTTTCGGAATATTATATATGTTTATGATGGTGATACATGAGAAGGAAGAAATGAAAGTGTGAAATATCAAATACGGCCACCCTGCCTTGAATAAAGAATCTTGTGAATGGCCAAAAGAGCCAAGGGAATATTATTGTTGTTATTGGTTGAAAATACTAGTGGGTATTCATACAATGTGAAAGATAATGAGGTAAATACATTTGTACCTATGTTATTTTTGTGAATCATTCCCTTTATTTGGGATGAGATTGATGTGATAAAATCATTCCCTTTATTTGGGATGTAGGAGTGGATTGTGATCATTCCCCTTATTTGGGATGAGATTGATGTGATAAAATTATTCCCCTTAATTGGGATGAGATTTATTGATAGAAAAGGATGATGTCGATCCACACGGCATTGTGGTGAGACGGACTAGCCGATCGGGTCGTGATCGGACACCATGCCGCACACATGGTGGTGATTGTGGTGGAAATTGTAATTGAAATTATGATTGTGGTTGATGTCTCTAATGAGACGGCCTAGCCAATCGGGTCATGATCGGACTCCGTGCTAAAAGTATGGTGGTATTGGTATTGAGAGTGATTATTGTTGATGTCTCTAATGAGATGGCCTAGCCGATCGGGTCGTGATCGGACTCCGTACTAAAAGTACGATGGTAGTGGTATTGTAAAAGGTGATATTGTGAATAGTGATATATCGGTGCTAAAGATCTCCCAACCAAAAATAATATTATCATCATATTTTGATTATCACTTCACAGTGTTATCTTCATATTTTGGAAATTATTATGTTTTAACTTGGCATTTGAATATCATTGATTGTTGATTGTTGTTTCCACGGTTTTCCCTTTCTTACATTGGCATTATATTTTGAAAGAGGACAGTTAGCTTTACATACTAGTACTATTTCATATGTACTAATGCCCCTTTTACCGGGGGCGCTGCATTTTTAATGGATGCAGGTGGTTCATCAGCGGGTAGCTTTGGTCCTCGTTAGCAGTCGCTCTCTATTCAGCAGGTTTTGGTGAGCCCTACTCTATTCCGGGCCTGATGTCATTCGAGTTGTACATAGTGTTTTGAGGTATAGCCGGGGCCTTGTTACCGGCAATTCCATACTACTCTTTTATTGTACTTAGATGCTCCGTAGACAGGTTGTGGGTGGTAGTCGATGTTAGGAATTGAACTAGAAATATTGGTATTTGGAAAACATGTTTTTCATTATATTTATAAACTTGTAATATTTTGGAAGTTATGAATGAAATTGCTAATGGAAGTGAAATGGGAGTTATTAATGAAATATTTTCAATGTTTGATTAATGGACTACATCTCCTTTTTATTCATGGATGAGTTTGGATAGAAGATAATCTAACAGGCTTGCTCGACCGGGTTCACTCGGTTGAGCGCCGGTTGCACTCCCCGAGTTTGGGGCGTGACAATCCCATAGCTCTATTCTTTCTATGGCATCACATTTCACATAAACAAGGGTGATGATCATTTCAACGTGTGTTTCTGTGTGAAAGAGCTTCAATGTCAGGTGCTGCACCGTATCATACATGATTGTAGCATCATATAATTTATCTATGAAGGCCCATACATTGTTAGATATGTTAGCAAAAGCTTGTGCCAACCCAATTTTCTTCCTATATATCTCCAGTTTACGTACTTTCTGCATTGGTTCCATTAGGCCAACAATCTCAAAATGATATTTTCTATGCATTGTCACAAGCCTCTCAAAAGCTTTCTTGGCATTCACTGATCTAATATTCCAAATGAGTGCATCCATTATAAGTTATTGGATTTAGTAAGAGTTCTTCTTGTTTGTACCAAAGTAGTAAGACCACTAGGATTGTCTTTCACCTGCTTCTTCTTTCCTTTGGTTGCTGCTTTACCTTTTTCCATCTGTCTTGGGGATATATCACCTTGTCTTGCCACATTGATAAAGTTTTGAGCTGTTGATTTTTCGTCTAGGTCCTTGCCTGTTATTTTCATATTTTTCTCCTCATCTCTTTCTTGTTGTAATGTAAGTTACAAGGCCATGATGAGTTTGAATTTTGGCGTATTCATCCAGAGTTGATGAAGAACAAGGGCAATGACAAGCAGACTGGTTGTGACAAAGTTCAAGAGAAAAGCAATGACAAAGCTCTTTCAATGATCCTCAAGAGTGGAAAGGTAGTAGGTCACGTATGGGAACAATGGAAGGAAGTTCCTGATAATAGAGTTAAGAAAGTTGTTCAACAGGAAGAAATACAGGGCAAAGATGGGAAAAAATTGTTCAAGTTCATGCAGTCCGAACGATTAATAAGTTTGCTACTTTGGTGGAGGATGCAGGTGATAAGGAAGACAACAACCAATTAGCTTTGGTGGAGCAAAGTCCAATCATTCGTAGTCTTACAGCTAATACAACAATTACTGGGAAACTAAATCCTGAGGCGGCAGTGTTCAATCCTAAGCCAGCTGGGAATGATGGTGTTAAAGAAAAATTATTTGTTTACCCTACAAGTATGGAACATCCGGATAATGGAGTAAAAGAATCTACAGCGCAATGGGTTAATAAAAATTTTGGTGGGAACTTAGTTACTACCAACCAGTCGTGTCAAGAGATCCCTTCACAAATAATTGATACAAATGTTACAACTAAGATACACCAGGAAACTGACATATTACAATTGAGTTGCGGTAAACTATGGAGTGATCAGATTGAAGAACTTTCTGAAGAAGGTGAAATTCCAGATGCTATGGAATAGGAAGATGACGAGGATACTGAGAAAAAACTAGATGAAGAGTAGCAAAGTTTGAATGAGAAAGTGGTTAAATCAAATGATGATGTCGATATGATCAATGAGAAGAGGAATGAAAACATTGAGAATGCAGGTCTTAATGAGTTGGATAATCCTAGACCTAATCAAGTCGAATTAACTGTTGTAGTTATACATCAGGGTGCTACTGCAAAGTGTAATACTTTAGATAATGCTGCTATAGATCCTGGAGGTTCTGTTGTACCTAAAGGCACTACCAATTTCGATGATCACATATTGGAAGGCTCTAACACTGGGAAACATCGACAAGTAGTTGGTAACGAGGAACTAAAGCTAACAATTAAAGGTATAAACATTGTTCCATTTGTGAACAACACTGTGCAGCGCCAGACGGTTCTGAGAGCGAATGGGGGTACATCCTTGGTTTCGAAAACTGCCAGGAACACATTGGTGCCTCTTACAATACTTAGGTAGGAAATCATAATTAATCTTCACTCATTCAATTCGAGTTTCACCAGTGGCTTCATTCTCAATGTCCATTCGTACTTTCTTTGGCAAGTCTGATAAAAGATCGACAAGAATCTTGACACTTGTAGAACTTGGTTGAGTCTTATTAATAGTAGCCACGTCAAGATATAAAGGCTTCCCCATAGTGGAGGCTAATAAAAATAAGCATTCTTTAAAAAATAAAGTTGGTAGCAAATTTGGAAAAGAAATCCAGGCCATGACATTTGGAGTTTCTTTCCCAACCTTAAATTTTGCATTATAAATTAGTGTTCTTAAATGATATTCACAACCATCTTTACCTTTCACGTAATACACACTCTTCGATGTAAAATTAATGTAGAGACATGTCGATCTCGAAGGAAACCAACACTACATTCTCCTTTAATTCCACTTTGGCTTGGTATAACTCTTCGTAGTTCCTGGAGCTCTGGCCAACCATACGACAACTTACCCACAACGGTGAATTGTAAACCTTCAATTATGTTCATTCGATCAACCTCAGCTTATGTAAACTTGACGAAAGTATCTCCATTTAATATAGTAGCTCGTCGCAATTGTATAGACTCGACAGTAAGTTTCGATTGCAGTGGACTATTTTGGACTGCAGGTTTCAATAAATTATTGTAATTTAGTGGCTGGGAATTGTTGTTTGTGGTCGTATTAGTTGGGGCGTTGGAGGAATGAGGCTGACCAGCCATTGAAGAGGGCTGGCCGCCGGCCATAGCATCCATGGGTGTGCTCTGAATGTCGCCCTAGTGAGGAGAGAGAACAGAGCGTTTTTCACTGTTCATAGATAGTTTTTTCTGACAGGTGACAAGTTGGTATTGTGTAAATATTTCTTTTAGGTCTAATCTTGATATTTTAAACTTTTATCTTACTCTTAATAACTTTTATTTGAAAACAAAAAAAATAAAAACTACAAAAATACTCACATTCTTAGAGTAGTAATTTTATTTTTAAAACAAATATTCAAATATATATATACTAGTTTTCGACATATTAGTTAGTATAATAATTATAAAAATATTATAATAAGTGTGTGATAAACCGAATAAAAATAATATAAAATCTTTCTTTAAGTATTCTAAGGAAAGGGATCGCTTGGTCTTTACAAACATTAATTTTTGGTTACGTTTCCATGTCTATTAGTACAAAGCTTTTGAAAAAACATTAATATTATTGAAATACGTGTTCGCGGGATAAAACCAAGTCCCTTAGCAAAATATTGTTCTTCTTTTTATCCTTTAAAAATTAATTTTATATTAGACAAAATAGTCATTTAATTATTTCCCTAATATTTAGGAATAAACATTTACTTATCTTCCTAATATGTAGAAATAGATATTTAAATATTTTCTAATACATAAAAATAATTTTTAATTATTTTCCTAATATTTAGGATTTCTTTTCATTCCTTTTAAGTTTAGAAGTCCTTTCTTTTTCTGACGGTTTATTTACATATTAGTTTTTTAATTAAATTTTAATCGATTACATGTAAACATTTCGCCCATTTTCAATATCTTTTAGAATTTGAAGTCCTTTTTTGTCATATTTTAGCATGAGATTAATTTCTCCCATGTAGCTATCTAAATAGAAAGTAAATACTCTATTTCCTTTACCTAAGTGATTACTTCCTAAATATTTACCTAAATGAATGCACGCGTATCCATATTAATGAGTACAAAACTTTTATGAATTACATAAACATTATTAAACGATGTATTTAGGTTATGAAACTTATGGCTACTCATTAATATTAGGAGAGTACTTTAATTAAAATTTTATCCATTATGAAATGTATTTTTAAAGGGTAAAAAAGGCGAACGACATTTCGCTAAGGGGGTTTCGTTCTTTTAATATAGTATATTATAGATAGGTATAATTACCTTAATTTTTTTTATGAGGTGCATATGATAGTACCATAGTGTGTATCTGTCACGACCCAAAACCAACCCGTCGTGATGGCACCTATCGAAGTACTAGGCAAGCCGACTACTCAAACATTCCATCACTTTAAATCTTTGAAAGATATGAAAACAACTTAATTTAAGGAAAAATCTTTTAAAATCAGGATAGGAAGTCATAACTCAATACATAATCTCTCCCAAAACTAGGGTGTCACCGAGTACATGACCATCTACAAAAAGATATAGTCTAGTACACCGTCTAGAAAATAAAACTGAAATAAATAAAATGAAAGATAAGGGAAGAGAGTCAAGGTATGTGAACGCCCAGCAGCTACCTCGATGATCTTCGAATGTCCGGACTCCGCAACTCAGCAACCGCCATGACCGGAAATACCTGGATCTGCACACAAGGTGCAGGGTGTAGCGTGAGTACAACCAACTCAATAAGTAACAAATCTAACCTTCGGACTGAAAGTAGTGACGAACTAAGCAGGTACAATTCAAGATAGAAATAACAGTGCAGCAATGTATGCATGTTTTTAAGTTCATCAGATAAAAAATCAATACAAGTAAAATAGACCAACTCTGAATGATAGGAGGGATATGACATTTCTATACTGTAACGACCCGACTGGCCATTTTTTGAGCATTTTCACTTTTCTCGGTAGTTTGAGGGCTCGAGTATCTCCGCATGATGTATTATGATTTGCGTAAATCGTCGGTGTTGGTTTTCAAGTTATCCGAAATTGATTTGGAAGAATGAACTTCAAGATTTAAGCTTTGAGTTGAAAGAGTTGACTAAGTTTGACTTTTTAGTATTGGATCTCGGAATGGAATTTTGTGGGTTCCGTTAACTCCGTTGGGTGATTTTGGACTTAGGAGCGCGTCCGGATTGTTATTTGGAGGTCCATAGTCGAATTAGTCTTGAAATGGCAGAAGTTGGATTTTTGGGAAGTTTAACCAGAAGTGGACTTTTTGATATCAGGGTCGGATTTCGATTCCGGAAGATAGAATAGGTCCGTAATATCAAATGTGACGTGTGTGCAAAATTTGAGGTCAATCGGACGTGTTTTGATAGGTTTCGGCATCGGTTGTAGAAGTTGAAGTTCCAAAGTTCATTGATTTTGACTTGAGGTGCAATTCGTCGTTTCGAGGTTGTTATGCATGAGTTGAAGCCCCGAGTAGGTTCGTCTTGTCATGTAGAACTTGTCTGCAAAATTTGGCGCCATTTGAAGTTGATTTGATATGGTTCGGACGTTTGGTTGCGATTCTAGAAGTTCTTGAAGTTTCCTTTGATCTTCAAGTGTTTTGGCATCCGATTCATGATTCTAGAGGTTATTTTGATATTTTGATCACTCGAGCGAGTTCGTGTTATGTTTCTAGACTTGTGTGGGAGTTTGGTTTGGAGCATTGGGGGCTCAGGTGAGTTTCGGATTGGTTTCAGATTGTTTTTGTTTAAATTTTGAGTGATGGTTCTTGTGCCATCGCATTTGCGATGTTTTGGTCGCAAATGCGGCTATCGCATTTGCGAACCTGAGCTGCTAGGATGGAGTCCGCTTTTGCGAAGAATTTCTCTCATTTACGGTGGCCCCCCTTTTAGCATTTGCGAAGCTTTATGTCGCAAATGCGACCTTAGCAGAATCCTCTAGTTTGCATTTGCGATAATTTATTTGCATTTGCGGGGGTCGCATTTGTGAACCCCGTGTCGCAAATGTGACATCTGCAGCCTGCTAAATGCTGAGAATTCCGAGACTTAGCTTCATTTTGTTATATTTTGAACCCTAGCTTCAATGGGAGGTGATTGTGTGAAGGGATTTTCATACCAAATCATTGGGTAAGTGCCTCTAATCAATTCTCAACTATATTTCACGATTTTACACAAGATTTAACATCAAATTCATGAGAAATCTAGGAAAAAATTTGGGAATTTTGTCAAAACTTTGAAAAATGGAAATTTGGGATTTGAGAGTTGAATAGGACTCGGATTTGGAAACAAAATACATATTTGGGCTCGTAAGGCTATGGGTAGTAAAGACCTACCCTTGGACTATTGTTTTGATCGGGCAGGCCGGGGGGGTTGACTTTTGTTGCCTTTTTAGAAATTGAATAAAAATCACATCTTTATTAATTGAAATTATTTTCCCTTGCATTGTGTGATTTATTTAAGTCGTCTTTGGCTAGATTGAGCCGAGCGGAGGTGAATTGTAAAGGAAAAAAGCTAAATTGAGTATTGAGTTAGCCGAATTGAGGTAAGTGTCTTGCCTAACTTTGTTGAGGGAATTTTTCCTACTATTTGACATTGTTTGCTACATGCGTGGGTCATACATATATGAGGTGACGATAATATATGCATGTGCCAGGGTTAACCATGATCGGGGTAAATTATGTTATAAATTATGTCATGTTGAATCACGTGACCTTCTTGCTTCATGCCTTACTTGGCTCCTAGATACTAAGAACATAGTATTAAATGTTAGAAACTAAGACTTAGCTTATTATAACTTGATAAAATTTGATGGAAATTCTTAGAATACATTGGTGTGTTTAATTCGGTAATAAATATGCATAATCATTAATACATTGCCACGGTCGATATTCTTGAGATACTAGATTCTATACTTGTGTTGAAGATCATTTGTGAGATTTGTTGGAATACTTGAATAATAAGGTTCTTGCGGGTTTATTGAACTATTGTTGGCTTGGAAAGTTGTGATTGGGATTCATTTGGAATATTCATTTAAACACTCTCCTTGACGTTATTTATGCTTCCTGCCTTGTTTGTCATTGATATACATATGCTTGGTAAGGAAGAGTGTAAAGCACGAAGGGTGATGCCATGCCTTTGTTTATACATTATCATATGAGGGAGAGTGTAAGGCACGAAGGGTGATGCCGTGCCATATTATTGAGAGTAAAAGCACGAAGGGTGATGCCCGTGCCATATTATTGAGAGTAAAAGCATGAAGGATGATGTTGTGCCATATTATTGAGAGTAAAAGCACGAAGGGTGATGTCGTGCCATATCATTTATGAGTAAAAGCACGAAGGGTAATGCCGTGCCATTTCATTTACATTATCATGCTTTAAATTATCATGAGTTCATGGTACGATGGGTGTTTCCGTGCAGGTGAGGACGAGGGGCATGCATTATGTTGTGATATCATTCCTTTGTGTTTACGTCCGTTACATTGAGCTGTTATTGTTGTATTTATGGTTCTTATGTGACTTGTCGTTAAAGCCACGTTCTTGTTCTTTATCTTATTTGTTATTGTGACACTCATGCCTTCTACTTGCTAAACTTGCAAATACCATGCCTACTTCCTGCTATCATAATTATATCTTTGTCGTATCTATTTTGGTTGCACTTAGTACATTCCTTCTACCATGTTAGTCATTCATGCTTCTACTTGTTAACGCATAAAGATCATGTGTTCCCCTCTTATTCATTATAATTGTATTTATGCCTCCACCGTGCTAGTTAGTTAAAGTTACATTCCTTTTCCTGATTGTTGTCATCACCTCTATGTTTTCCGCCTAGTCTGTTACTGATTTCCTTATGTACATTCTCGTTCATTATTTCTACTTGCATATTTCCTACTTTGTTATTACTGTTATCAGCATTTCTACCATCCGGTTGGTACTGTTGTATGCATATTTGGTGGGGATGAGATAAATGCGCGAAGGGTGTTGCTGTGTTGTTGACTTGATATCAGAGTATATTCCTCATGTTAGGAAAGTTATGGGGCGACTATTGTGGTTTATTGGTTTCGCTCTAAGGAAATGATTGGTTGAGTTATTAGAAACGGTTGAATTGTGATCTCTTCTAGTACTCTATTATTGCTTTGTACATTCGTTTCGTGTACTCTATCCTGTTATACTGTCGTATAGTTCTATTGCTAGTTTTCGGTATAGATTTTTATTAGTGAGCATCTTTTTACTAAAAAGCCTCATCACTACTTCGATGAGATTAGACAAAATACTTATTGAGTACATGGGGTCGGTTGTACTCATACTGCACCTCTACACCTTGTGTGCAGACTTTTGGAGCGGAGGTGCTGGTGATGTTGGGAGCTGACCCTGAAGATGTTTGTGTATTCTAGATATAGTCCTTGGTGGCTTTAGATTTTATTAATCTGTTTATGTAGTTTTCAACAGGTCGCGTAATTATTTGTAGCAGCTTGTAAATTCTAAGTTTTAGAAGCTCATGATTTGTACTACCAGTTCTTGGGTAATTTATAAAAGTTCAGATATTTCTTCATTATCTTCTTATAATTTCTTTTGGCTTGTATTGTCTGTTAGTTGGCTTACCTAGCGGGTCGAGTTAGGTACCATCACGGCTAGCGATTTTTGGGTCGTGACAAGTTGGTATCAGAGCTCTAGGTTCATAGGTTCTACGAGTCATGAGCAAGGGTCTAGTAGAGTCTTGTGGATCGGTATGATGACATCCATACCTATCATCGAGAGGCTATAGTACATTTAGGATAAACTTCCCATCGTTCTTTCCTTATCGTGTGACATTGATTCAGCTTGAAGCGTAACACTTTGAATTCCTTCCACGCATTCGTATGCGCATGCGAGCGCTCGGTATTGGCTGTGCATCGACGGCTTGTGATCCTATGGATGAGGTGTGAGATCTGATTTCTATGTGCTGGTGACGGGTCAATCCGGAGGACTTGAGGCCGAGTTTGGACTGTAGCTTGAGCATGGGGATTTTGGTTGTGTGAATACGTGCTTTTAGACTTAAACGTCAGGTAATGTCCTTATGAGTGGAATTTATGGCCTGCGAGTGGTTGGATGACTAAATGATGAGTAGGATGTGATTGCGGGTTATGTTCAGATGAATTGAATGGGAAGAGAGGAATTTGCTTGAGGTGTAAAAAGGACTGATGGGTGCTTGATTTCTGTCTTCATGTGACGTGTAGTTCCGAGATTATGAGTGTGTTGGGAGGTTTTTTATGTTGTTTAGTTGCGGGCCGAATTTGATTCTCATGCCTTAGTGAAGAGTTAACACTCAGGAAGATTAAGTGGTGGCATAGTAGTTGTGACCAGATTTTAAGATTTACGTTGGATGGTGCCGAGGCTCGCGGTATTTCTATATCATTGCGGATTATGCATTTCATTAATAGGAAGACTAAGTCGTGCAGGAAACAACTTTAGATTTACAGAACGTCTCTTCAAAGTGGGTGCCTCGGTTGTGGTGCTTTGGGGTGCTAAGAGGGAATGCAACGGCTTATGGGCCTTGAGGCGGTGTGGTTCTTATGCTTGGATCTCTTATAGCGAGCTTTGAGGTAAGGATCATGGTGTTCTCGCAAGGAGGGGTATCAACTTGAGGGTAAATTAGAAGGAACTCTGAGGAAACAAGGCAGTTTGATTGTAAATTGGATCAACACGGTAATGATATGATCGGTTCTTTGGGGTACTTATGATGTGGTGGGTCTCCACAGGTGTTTCGTAGCAATGCTCAGGGGTTTTGGGCAGCTGCGTGGCTTGATTGAGTCATAGGGATTCGGTTCTGATAGCTTAGTTATGTGCAAACGGATTCTAAGGGGTTCTCGATGATTTTTATCACGGTTCGAGGTGAATATTTCCTACTGGGGTGAGGAACATGTTGCGTATTGAGATTTCCTCCTGGATGAGATCAAATAGAAGGTTTCTGGCTAATCGGAATTGAGTTTTGCATGTGGAAGGTCACGGTTCAGTTTTGAAGGGAAGGTCATGGATTCTTAGACAACACGGACAGTTTCAGATATTTAGATGGATGCTATTACTACCTGGTGTTGCCTGAGAAGGGTGTGCATTCCAGAAGGCGCATTGTGTTTTGACTTACGAATGCATAATTGATATTGCGGTGCTCGCCTGGTTGGTTGACTGCTGAGATTCAAATTTGGTTATGTGGCATGGAAGAATTATAAAAGTATTCCTCGTGGGATGATCGTATTCGAGAGATGTGTTAAGCATTTGGGTAGTGGAGTTGGGAGCAGGTAGGGTGATTCGTGTGTTCTATGGATTTGGAGACTCGGAGTTCTCAAAAGCAGATTGTTTCGTGGTTGTGGACTGTGAAATATGGCCAAAGCTAGCCAGATGATAGTGTGTGTCATGGTTATGTCGTTATGGACTTTTGGAGGGCTATTTGTCCGTTCGGGGATGACTGGAGTTGATTTGGAGGCCCATTGGTAGGCCCAATGAGGATGTGTATTCTGTATTGGATCGAATTTGCTTGCTCCTGTGCAGCTGTTACCACATGTATATCGTCGGGCGGAATAGATGCTATTCGCGCCTTGGTCTGTGTTATGTGTTCCTCTCTTATGCTATGAAGGTTTGTGAGGGTTACATGGTTCTTTATACGCATATTGTAATTCAGTTTAGGCCTCATGGCGCTATGGGCGAGATGGCCTTCGTGATGTTGATTTGCTTTTTGCACCATAGTTGTGCTTGTCCTTCTCAGTATTGTGTGTTCTTGATAATTTTTCCCACAGTTATATTTTGTGCAGTTTATTGTGCTTGATACTGACGTACATGTGATCAGTGAACCCGGGTATTATGGCTCCAGGGATACCCTATGTGGATTGATATTATGGGATTGGGTTGCACGCCGCAACGGTACTGTGATGAAATATAACTCCTGATGTTTACTTCATGTAGTTTTGCTTTCACCTTGTTGAAAATAGTTCATAGGAAAATCCAAAAAAATAATTTCCCTGCCTGCTTAACTTGTTTAGTAGGCTTCTTATTTAACTCTCTTACTGTTATCTGTCATGTATGAATTATTACTTGTTGGTGTCCGGGACGGTGTTTTGTGGGGTTCCATATGATTATTGTTGATACTTGTCGGTGGGGTTGCTTGTATTGGCTGAGATGAGGTTTCTAGACTTGAGATTTGCACTATTGTATTGGGATGAGGAAGGTTTGGGAGAATAATACCATATTTTGCTGAGGATTTGGGGCAATGGCCCTGGTCGGACGAGTGAGTTTCTTGGCTTATTGATCAGATGAGTGGTTAAGAGGTTATGCGTGTTTCTTTCATCATCGGCATGGTATAAAGGTTTTGAACGAGGCTCTAATCGATATGAGGTTTGCTACCGGCCCCGGGTTTGTTTTTGGGCAGTAATGGTGGTTAACAGTCCCTGTTGTGAGTGTCTAAGCGATAGGTTATAGAAGTTGAAGTTCCAAAGTTCATTGATTTTGACTTGAGGTGCGATTCGTCGTTTCGAGGTTGTTGTGCATGAGTTGAAGCCCCTAGTAGGTTTGTCTCGTCATGTAGAACTTGTCTGCAAAATTTGGCGCCATTTGGAGTTGATTTGATATGGTTTGCACGTTTGGTTGCAATTCTAGAAGTTCTAGAAATTTCCTTTGATCTTCATGCGTTTTGGCATCCGATTCATGATTCTAGAGGTTATTTTGATATTTTGATCACTCGAGCGAGTTCATGCTATGTTTCTAGACTTGTGTGGGAGTTTGGGTTGGAGCCTTGGGGGCTCGAGTGAGTTTCGGATTGGTTTCAGATTGTTTTTGTTTAAATTTTGAGTGTTGGTTCTTGTGTCATCGCATTTGCGATGTTTTGGTCGCAAATGCGGCTATCGCATTTGCGAACCTGAGCTGCTGGGCTGGAGTCCGCTTTTGCGAAGAATTTCTCGCATTTGCGATGGCCCTCCTTTTACCATTTGTGAAGCTTTATGTCGCAAATGCGACCTTAGCAGAATCCTCTAGTTCTCATTTGCGATAATTTATTCGCATTTGCTGGGGTCGCATTTGCGAACCCCCTGTCACAAATGCGGCATCTGCAGCCTGCTAAATGCTGAGAATTCCGAGACTTAGCTTTATTCTGTTATATTTTGAACCCTAGCTTCGATGGGAGGCGATTTTGTGAAGGGTTTGTTAAACCAAATCATTGGGTAAGTGCCTCTAATCAATTCTCAACTAGGACAAAAATTGGGAATTTTGTCAAAACTTTGAAAAATGGAAATTTGGGATTTGAGAGTCGAATAGGACTCGGATTTGGAAACAAAATACATATTTGGGCTCGTGAGGCTCTGGGTAGTCAAGACCTACCCTTGGACCCGGGTTTTGACCGGGCGAGCTCGGGGGTTGACTTTTGTTGACTTTTTAGAAATTGAATAAAGATCACAACTTTATTAATTGAAATTGTTTTTCCTTGCATTGTGTGATGTATTTAAGTCGTCTTTGGCTAGATTAAGCCGAGCGGAGGTGAATTTGTAAAGGAAAAAGCTAAATTGAGTATTGAGTTAGCCGAATTGAGGTAAGTGTCTTGCCTAACTTTGTTGAGGGAATTTTTCCTACTATTTGACATTGTTTGCTACATGCGGGGGTGATACATATATGAGGTGACGAACATATATGCATGTGCCAAGGTTAACCATGCTCGGGGGAAAATTATGTTATAAATTGTGTCTTGTAGAATCACGTGACCTTCTTGCTTCATGCCTTACTTGGCTCCTAGATACTAAGAACATAGTATTAAATGTTAGAAACTAAGACTTAGCTTATTATAACTTGATCAAATTTGATGGAAATTCTGAGAATACATTGGTGCGTTTAATTCGGTCATAAATATGCATAATCATTAATACATTGCTACGGCCGATATTCTTGAGATACTAGATTCTATACTGTGTTGAAGATCATTTGTGAGATTTGTTGGAATACTTGAATAATAAGGTCCTTGCGGGTTTATTGAACTATTGTTGGCTTGGAAAGTTGTGATTGGGATTCATTTGAAATATTCGTTTAAACACACTCCTTGACGTTATTTATGCTTTCTGCCTTGTTTGTCATTGATATACATATGCTTGGTAAGGAAGAGTGTAAAGCATGAAGGGTGATTCCGTGCCTTTGTTTATACATTATCATGTGAGGGAGAGTGTAAGGCACGAAGGGTAATATCGTGCCATATTATTGAGAGTAAAAGCACGAAGGGTGATGCCGTGCCATATTATTGAGAGTAAAAGCACGAAGGGTGATGCTGTGCCATATTATTAAGAGTAAAAGCACGAAGGGTGATGTCGTGCCATATCATTTGTGAGTAAAAGAACGAATGGTGATTCCGTTCCATGTTATGTGAGTGTAAAGCACGAAGGGTGATGTCGTGCCATTTCATTTATATTATCATGCTTTAAATTATCATGAGTTCATGGCACGATGGGTGTTTCCGTGCAGGTGAGGACGAGGGACATGCATTATGTTGTGATATCTTTCCTTTGGGTATATGTTCATGTCGTTACATTGAGCTGTTATTGTTGTATTTATAGTTCTTATGTGACTTGTCGTGAACTTTAAAACTTCTTCTTTATCTTATTTGTTATTGTGACACTCATGCCTTCTACTTGCTAAACTTGCAAATACCATGCCTACTTCCTGCTGTCATAATTATATCTTTGTCGTATCTATTTTGGTTTCACTTACTACATGCCTTCTACCATGTTAGTCATTCACGCTTCTACTTGTTAATGCATAAAGATCATATATTCCCCTCTTATTCGTTATAATTGTATTTATGCCTCCACTATGCTAGTTAGTTGAAGTTACATTCCTTTTCCTGATTGTTGTCATCACCTCTATGTTTTCCGCCTAGTCTGTTACTGATGCCCTTATGTACATTCTCGTTCATTATTGCTACTTGCGTATTTCCTACTTTGTCATTACTGTTATCAGCATTTCTGCCATTCGGTTGGTACTGTTGTATGCATATTTGGTGAGAATGAGATAAATGCACGGAGGGTGTTGCGGTGCAGTTGATTTGATATCAGAGTATATTCCTCACGTTAGGAAAGTTATGGGGCGACTATTGTGGTTTATTGGTTTCAATCTAAGGAAAAGATTGGTTGAGATATTGGAAACTATTGAATTGTGATCTCTTCTAGTACTCTGTTATTGCTTTGTACATTCTCTATCCTGTTATACTATAGTATAGTTCTATTGCTAGTTTTCAGTATAGATTTTTATTAGTGAGCATCTTTTTACTAAAAAGCCTCGTCACTACTTTGACGA
The DNA here is from genome assembly GCF_000715075.1 of Nicotiana tabacum. Taxonomy (NCBI): domain Eukaryota; kingdom Viridiplantae; phylum Streptophyta; class Magnoliopsida; order Solanales; family Solanaceae; genus Nicotiana; species Nicotiana tabacum. The sequence continues at coordinate 72,879,770 of NC_134091.1, read as the reverse complement.
GGTTAGACAAAATACTTACTGAGTACATGGGGTCGGTTGTACTCATACTACACTTCTGTACCTTGTGTGTAGACTTTTGGAGCGGTGCTGCTGGTGATGTTGGGAGTTGACCCTGAAGATGTTCGTGCATTCCGGATATAGCTACTACTTGTCCTTGGTGGCTATAGATTTTATTAATCTGTTTATGTAGTTTTCAACAGGTCGCGTAATTATTTGTGTCAACTTGTAAATTCTAAGTCTTAGAAGGTCATGATTTGTACTACTAGTTGGATAATTTGTAAAAGTTCAGATATTTCTTCATTATCTTCCTATAATTTCTTTTGGCTTGTATTGTCTGTTAGTTGGTTTACCTAGCGGGTCGAGTTAGGTGCCATCACGGCTATCGATTTTTGGGTCGTGACATATACCTACATGCCACTGTGCATGCTGTATCTGGTACACTATAATGGAAGCCTCACGCACTCACACTCTCAGGGTACTCAATCACTCAGTACAGTACGGGGTGGGTTCAGCCCAGGAAACTCCATCCCAAATGTGAATATAAAGGGCAACTCCATGCCAGGGAACTCCATCCCAAATATAATATCCACTGCGCTCACTGTGGGGGTGCAGACTCCGGAGGGGCTCCTTCAGCCCAAGCGCTATAATAAGCCAGATCCAGGCATAAATAAATAAAAACATGTTGCGGTGTGTAGCCCGATCCCATAATTATCACTCACAATCTGGCCCTCAGCCTCACTCAGTCATCAATCTCTCCAGTCTCTTGGGCTCACAATGTAATGAAACTAGCCCAAAATGATGATATGATGTATCGATAAATAACAACAGAGACTGAGATATTATATGCAATGAATGAATATGACTGAGTGCAAAATTTCAGTTTAAACATATAATTCGACAACAGAAATGACCTCAGTGGGTTCCAATAATACCAGCATTTGCCATAACATGATTTCTAACATGAGTCACAGTTGAGTCTCTCTAACACATGAAAAATACAAGTTAATTGACTACACGACTCTATGGAATCAACTGAGTCTCAATTTCTATGGTGCACACTCACACGCCCGTCACCTAACATGTGCGTCACATCCAAACAAATTACATAACACGTATAATCAGGGTTCATACCCTCAGCTCCAAGTTTAGAAGTGTTACTTTTCTCAAACCGTGCAAATCTCTACTCCAACACGCCCTTCCCTCGTGAATCGGCCTCCAAATACCTCGAATATATCAACAAACAGTTTGATACAATCAACACGGGCTAAAGGAATCAATTCCATAAGTAAATACTAAGCTATTAATGAAAAATCAAAAAGCTGACTCAAAAGCCGGCCCCCGGGCCCATGTCTCGAAATCCAATAAAAGTCACAAAATCCGAATACAATTCAATCACGAGTCCACCCATACCAAAAGTACTCAAATCCGATACCAAAATCTCGATTAAAACCTCAAAATTCGGCCTAAGAACTTTCCTCCATTTAGCCCCAATTTTCCACCTCAAATCACTAATTTAATGATAAATATCAAAGACATAAACATGAAATTTAACCAAAACTAAGTAAAAATCACTTATCCAATCACCCACTTGAAAATCTCTCCAAGAATTGTCCCCCACCAAGCTTCCAAAATCAAATTGTGAAAATGAACTCAAACCCTCATTTTTGAATTTTAACACTGCTGCCCAGTGATTACTCTTCGTGATCGCAGATAGGCCCCCGCGATCGCGAAGAACAAAACAAAGCTACCCCCAAAAATGGCCTACACGAACGTGGAACTTTGCCTCTTCAAACCTGCGCGATCGCGTCCACCCTCACGCGACCGCGAAGCACAAACGCGCGTGAACCAGCTGCCTCCTCTCCTCTTTGTGAACGCGGCTATGTCCATGCATTCGGTATTCACTGCTTGGCCATGCTATGCGATTGCATACCCTACTTCACGAACGCATAGAGCAAAAGTCATCACTGCCCCAAATAAGCCTACGCGACCACGGACTTGTCCATGCGATTGTGTATAAGGAAACCAGATACAGACACCAGAAAATCTTCAGCCATAACACCAAGTCCAAAATTGATCCGTTAACCATCCGAAACTCACCCGAGGCCCTCGAGGTCCCCGGGACCTCAACCAAACATACCAACAAGTTCCAAAACATCATACGAACTTAGTCGAGCCTTCAAATAACACCAAACAATGCTAAAATCACGAATCGCACCCCAATTCAAGCTTATTGAAACTAAGGAATTCCAACTTCTACAAACGATGCCGAAACCTATCAAATCACGTCCGATTGACCTCAAATTTTGCACACAAGTCACAAATGATACCACAGACCTGCTCCAACTCCAGGAACCCAAATCCAAGCCCGGTAACCACAAGGTCCACTCTCGGTCAAACTTCTAAATTTTTAACTTCTCGCCATTTCAAGCCTAATTCAACTACGGACCTCGAAATCATAATCCGGACACACTCCTAAGTCAGAAATCACCCATTAGAGCTAACGAAACCATCAAAACTCAATTCCGGATTCGTTTACACATAAATCAACATTCGATCAACCATTTCAACTTAAGCTATCAACCTTGAGACTAAGTGTCTCAATTCATTTCGAAACTTTTTCGGACCCGAACCAACTACCCCGGAAAGTCACATAGCAGCTATAAAGCATAAAATGAGCAGTAAATGGGGGTACGGAACTACAACTCTCAAAATAGATAGAATAATGCATCTAAAGTTTTAACTATATATACATTCCAAAACATTGTTGAGTTTTAAAATAGATAGAACAAAACAACTACTGACAAATGAAGGTCATTTTGGCTTTGATTTTTTTATGCCTGATTCTTTTTGGAATAATAACATAAACAAATTCAATGTATTAAAACATCATAGAGGGTAAGACATTTAAACTAGAGTCGTTCAAACAAACTTTAGTCTGATTATTTATGTCAGTGTGACGACCCAGCCAGTTGTTTTGAGTATTTTAGTCCCGATCCCTAATTTATTGCCTCATATATGCTTTATTGTGGTTATGTAAATTTCTGGGGTATTTGGTTTTGGTTTCGGGTGAGTTTCGGAGTAAAATGGGACACATAGTCCCCAAATTAGAGGTTTAGATTGTAAAGGTTGATTGTAGCTTGACTTGTGTGAAGATGACTCCGTACTGGAGTTTTGATGGTTTCAATAGCTCCGTATGGTAATTTTGGTCTTAGGAGCATGTCCGAATGTTGATTTAGAAGTCCGTAGGTCATTTTGACATGAATTGGCGAAAGTTGGAAAATGAAAGATTTTGGAAAGTTTGACCGGGAGTTGACTTAATTGATATCGGGGTCGGATCCTAATTTCTAAAGTTGGAATAGGTCTGGAATGTCAATTATGACTTGTGTGCGAATTTTGAAGTCAATCGGAGTTGATTTGATATGAATCGACATCGATTTTGGAATTTAGAAGTTCAAAGTTCTTGAATTTGGGTTGCGATTCATAAAATTTACGTTGTTTGATATGATTTTTGGCCTCTAGTAGGTCCGTTATGTGTTTTGGAACTTGTTGGTACACTCGGACGGGGTCTTGGGGCCCCTAGGTGTGAATCAGATTGAAATCAGATCATTGTTGGATTTAATGTTTTGCTGAAGTGTTGCTGTTCTGGTGTCATCGCACTTGCGGAGGGTTTGGCCGCAAGTGCGGACACGCTGGTGTGCCATGGTCATCGTAGAAGTGGAGGAGTCCAGCCCAGGCCTGGGTTCGCAAATGTGGACGCCTGGGCGCAGATGCACTTCCGCAGGCACGAGCTTCTCTTCCGCAGAAGAGGAATTGGGAAGGCCTTGTGTAGGACCACAGGTGCGATCTAGTCTCCTCAGAAGCGGTATTGTAGGTGCGAGCAATTCGTCCGTAGAAGCGGAATTTCCTGACCTTAAGTGGAATCCTCACCTGCGATGGTTTTTCCGCAGGTGCAGCATCGCAAAAGCGACACAAAGGTTGCAGAAGCGAGGATCACTAGGCAGAAAGGCCTTGTTCGAGGGTTAATCTTCATAATCCATTTTTGGACTAAGAGAGCTCGGTGGGAGGCGATTGTTTGAGGATTTTTCAGAGAGATCATTGGGGTAAGTAATCTTAACTCGGTTTTGGTTAATTTACAAGAATCTATTGTTACTTTCTTCATTAAATTGGTGGTTTGAGTTGGAAAATTAGGGGAAAATGGTAGAAACTTCTTAGACCAAAATTTTGAGTTCTGAAAGGCGAATTGAGGTTGGATTTGAAAAACTCTTGTATGGTTGGACTCGATATTGAATGGGTGTTTGGATTTTATAATTATGGTCGGGTTTCGAGACGCGGGCCGGGGATGATTTTTTGGGTCGACTTTTTAATTCTTTGCATGGATTGTAATTTCATGTTTGAATTAGTTTCCTATAGTTATATTTATAGAATAAAATTATTTTGGCTAGATTCGAGCCGTTCGGAGCTGGATAATCGAGGAAAAAGCCTTCTAGTTGATTGATTTAGCGTGGTTTGAAGTAAGTGACTTTCCTAACCTTGTGTGGGGGAATTACCCTTTAGGATTGGTGTTGTGTGTGATAATTATGATATGTAGAAACCGTGTACACAAGGTGATGAGTGTGTACACGGGCTAAATGTGAAATTTCTGATTTTAGCTATGTAAATATCTTTCATGCCTTAATTGTGTTGCCTTAATATGTTATAGTCATCATTCTTTTGCCTAATTTCACATGTCTACTTGTCTTATTTCTTACTTGCTAATTGCTCTACATGTCTAGTTGAAGTTCTTGTTTCCTTTATCCCGTATTCATTAATTAACTATTGAATTCTTTACTTGAAATTGCTATTCTTGGAATATCTTGTTATTGAAATTGGTATTGAATTGCAAAAGCCGTGATTCCTATTGAGGCAAAGTGTTAAGTGGCGAAATAGCATTCTATCGAGTTATTCTTCCGGTTGTTATTGTTAAGATTTCGTGTACATTGTGATTGATCTGAGGGCTCCTTATTGTGAAATTCTATTATTGTTTGGTTTCTCTGGCAAGTTGTAATATTGGGCACTTGAGGTGCGAATTGTGATACATTGTGATATTGATACGCTTGCGGTGGTATAAGGTCTGGGTGTTGAAACACTTGCGATAAAATAAGGTGGGCTTGGTATGCGTGGCTAGTAGGAAAACTATTAGAAGCCATACAGTATGATAAGGTGGGCTAAAACGCGGGATGTTATTTAGGATAAAATAATTTTCAAAACTAAATGTAAAGACTCCCGCGGTTATATAAGGAAAGACTGTGAGTTACTTTTTGTGATTTGGGACTACGAGGCGGTACCTCGGTAGTGGCCCTTGTTGATCTTTCTCTATTTGTTGTACTTGTCTTGGTTGTTTGTTTCCTTAATATGTCAATCCTTGTTTCCTTCCGTGTTGTATTATCTGCCCTGATTCTGTGTAGTTAATTTTTGGTAACTTCCTTATTTGTTTCATTTCCATTGTTATCACCATTGTATTGCTATATCTTTCGCCATGTTTCTTATTATTATTTCAATAGGGCCTTGACCTGACCTCGTCACTACCCTACCGAGGTTAGGCTTGGCACTTACTAGGTACCGTTGTGGTGTACTCATACTACGCTTCTGCGCATCTTTTGTGTAAATCCAGGTACTTCTTATCAGTCCCGACACTAGTGAGCTGAGTTTGCATTGGAGACTTCAAGGTACACATGCCCGCGTCTGCAGGCCTCGGAGTCCCCTTCTATCCCTTTTTATATTTTTCCTCCTTTATAAGACACATTTGTATAGGAATGATTTGGTATTGTCTTAGAGCTTGTGACTTGTATTACGCCGGGTTGTGGGATATTGTATACACTTTGAGCTGTAGAGATTTTTATTTTATATATGTTGTTGAGTTTGGAGATTTTTAATTATTATTTCATTCCCTTCCGCATGTTTGTTAGGCTTACCTAGTCTTAGAGATTAGGTGCCGTCACGACATCCTATGAAAGAAAATTGTGGTCGTGACAGTTAGTTTAGCAATCGACTAAAGGAATTTAATTATATTTATTGTTTAAGCATGTCATCTTATTTTATTTGCTCAATAATCAGACCAAGTGCGATAATAAATTTGGCCTTAAAACACCTTGGCTGAAATATATCAATGTGCACATTATTCACTCTAAGGTGGTAATATTTTAGTCATTCTTATATCGTATAGGAAATTTATAGTAACTATTATCGATCATCATTACTCCCTCTCCTTTCATCAGCAATCTTATTATATACTAACTCAGACCCCGCTAGAAGTTGTAGATACAAAGTCATCAACCCTATAAAATTTAGCAATCTACTAAATCCTAAAACAAAAAAAAATAATCAAATATTATTTTCCTTTCTAATTTTATTATTTTTTCAATAATTATAATTTTATTTTCCTTCATAAGAATTACTGCAGGAAAATAATTACCTTCATTTGACGGAAATCTTCACTAAATGTACATAGTTGAGACTGGCTTATATAAGTAGCACAACATAATAATAATACAAGAGGAATTGAGAAAGAAAATGAAATTTCCATCTTTTCAAAGCTTTGATTTAATTTGGTATAACTAACTTAGTAGTTCTATCTTTCCCAACTTTGTCTGACCTTTGATCTCGTTATGACACACTCCGGACTTTCGTCCTTCTGATCCTATCTTGAGATTCATTCCCTGATAACCTCTTACTGTGCTTCTCTTTTTTCTCTTTCCCCTTCTCTATATCTCTCAATCCGTATTAAACATCTACATACATAATTCTCCCATGGATACGTATCTCTACTTAGACTTCGATACCTTAAATGTCTTGAATTCCTCTAATATCTAACGCCTTGAATTCCTCCATATCTAATGCCTTGATTTCATCAGGGACTTTAACTTCTACATGCAAATACTCTCTCTGTTCACTTTTACTTGATACGTTTTGACTTTTCACGCCTCTTAAAAAATAATAAATTAAGTAAATAATTTACCATGATACCCATATTAATTGATGCATAATTTATTGGATTTGAGAAAATGATTTGAAATGAGTAATAAATACTGTGGGAATAACAGGAAAAAAAATTGTGTTCTCTTGATACGCGTAAAGTGACAACTAAAAATGAAAATCTATTTTTAGTATACATGCCAAATAAAAATGAACGGAGGAAGTACTATTTAGTGTGTGAAGAAAAAACGTGATAAGGTTGTAACAATTGTCTTAAAAAAAAAAGAATAAACCATAAATGGGGTCTCTCCACCGAGTATTATCATATTCAATTGTAACTATTCCGTGGTATAATCCTTTGAATATTCGAAATTATTTCATAATTTAGTGGAATTGAAGGTTAAAATAGCAGTTGCAAGCATAAATAGCATAATGAATGTCGAATTTATAACTAAAAACAAATTTAATAGTAATAAAATTCTAAAGCAAAATAAGAAAAAAATGGAAAACCTTACTGTCCACACAGATTTAATATTAGGTTACAAATTTCAGATGAATCATTGAAAGCTAACGGCAGCGTGCAATGAATCTTCTTCGAAACATGCACTGCGACACTGACGCGATGGTGACTATAAATCTTGGAAGACATATCTCTTGCCGCAGACGGTTGCAAATATATTTTATCTCTACAGAGCTATGTTGTTGTGCGTGGCTTCATGGATTTGGAAGATTGAAGACGAATGGAGTAATAAATAAGTGTCTTTTTGTAGAGCTTTTTGGAAAAGTTGAATGTATAGCTGTACCTAAGTTGTTCAGAATTCTACACATCAAAAACTTTTGAGTTGCTCCTAATACACTGTACATTTACTTCTTGTGTTCAAAGGGTCCTTTTTATTTTCTTAAAAAAAGGATGAACCATATTAAGTTCATGAAAGTTTCACAGACGTTTAGATTCCAAAACATATTTCTTAGTTATATATTCTACATTGATAATGATATATAATATTAAAATGAACTGTGTAATGGTAATTCAATTTTGATGGGTAATTTGAGAATTCAAGTTTGACATTTGAGCTTCACACTTATAATATAGTATGATATGATTACTGATTTAATTAACTATATGCATATCAATCCTAATTAATCAACCAAGTTATAAAACATATTTGACATCTTAAAGATATATGCAAACTGATAAAAAATTATCTAACTCACAACATTATATGTTGACCGGATTATTAACTAGATGCAATTCACCCTAAGTGTTTAGCAAAGAATTAATCATCACTATCTATCATTTTCACTATACTTGTTTTTTTAGTACATCCGAGAACAGAAATTACGAAGCGGGGAAACGTATTTGATTTTCCTTCAAGCGTCGTCTTTTAAAAGCGACTCCATATGATAGTACCTCGCAAATAAGATAAATATAATTGTTAGTGAAATAAAATAAAGTAAAATAAACTAAAGCAAAATATGTTTTGGAAAATAATTCTTTTTGAAAATATTTTTTGAAAAATAGTTTTAAAATATTATAGGAGGTTCGGATGTATTTTGATTCCGTCTAGACACGAGAACGAAATTGTCTTAGTTGCGTACTACGGTGGCCAACCATGTTTCCATACTAAGGGGAGGTTCACCACGTTACTCGTCTTATCCTTTTTTGATGTTTATCGACATCGTCTCATAATTTTTGAGCCCGATTCGAAGGATCAATCGGAGAATCGTGGCCTCAATAACTCCGAGTTATTTTCATCGGCCAAAGTTCACATGTGTACTATTTGTTCATCATTAGTAACTAAATTTATCTTGCTTCAAAATCTGTATTTTTCATTCATGGTCCAACCAGTGTGTAGCAACCAAACCAAGTAACGTCAAAAGAAATTTGTCAAAAAAAACAACATATGGTTAGACGAAAATTTCCAGATCTGATGATGTAATAACAGTACCATAACTGTAACGATCCGGCCAGTCGTTTTGAGTATTTTAGCCCCAATACCCTATATTATACTTCCTCTATGCTATATTGTGGTTATGTAACTTGCTGGGGTGGTTGGTTTTGATTTCGGGTAAGTTTCAGAGTAAAATGGGACACATAGTCCTTAAGTTGGAGGTTTTAAGTCATAGGAGTTGACCGTACTTTGACTTGTGTGAAGATGACTTCGAAATTGAATTTTGATGGTTTCAATAGCTTCGTAGGGTGATTTTGGTCATAGGAACATGTCCGGATGTCAATTTGGAGGTCTGTAGGTCGTTTAGGCACAATTTGGCGAAAGTTGGAAAATAGGAGTTTTTGAAAAGTTTGATCGGGAGTTGAACTTATTTATATCGGGGTCGAATTCTGATTCCGAAAGTTGGAAGAGGTCCATAATGTCATTTATTACTTGTGAGCAAAATTTGGTGTCAATCGGAGTTGTTTTGGTATGAATCGGCGTTGGTTTCGTAATTTGGAAGTTCATAGGCTTGAATTTGGGTTGCGGCAAGCCCAGCTGGGGGCGCAAGAGCGGAAAACGTTCCGCAAAAGCGGCTTCGCTTCTGCGTTGGAGAGGAGCGCAGGAGCGACAATGTTCCGTAGGTGCGACGCTTGAGCTGCAGGTGCACATGCGCAGATGCGAACCCTTTTCCGCAAAAGCAGATTCCTTGGACTTAAGTGAAGTTTGCATCTACGATGATTTTTTCCGCAGGTACGGAGCTGCAGATGCGGCAGTAAGGTCGCAAGTGCGTTTCAACTGGGCAGAAAAGGGGATTTTCGAGGGTTTTGATTCATATTTCATTTTGGGATTTTGGGAGCTCGGTGGAAGACGAAATTTAGAGGGATTTTCAGAGGGATTTTTGGGGTAAGGATTCTTAACCCGATTTCGGTTAAATTACACTAATCTATCATTATTTTTATCGTGTAATTAAGGATTGGAGTTGGAAAAAATAGGAAAAAGTGGTAGAACTTTTTAGATTCAGTTTTTGGGTTTTGAAAGGCGAAATGAGGTCGGATTTGAATAATTCTTGTATGATTGGACTCGATATCAAATGGGTGTTCGGTTTTTATAATTTTGGTCGGATTTCGAGACGTGGGCCCGAGGTGACTTTTTGGGCCGATTTCTCAATTCTTTGCAAATAAAACGTAATTTCATTGTTTGAATTAATTTTCTATAGTTATATTTATAGTATGAAATTATTTTGTCTTGATTCGAGCCGTTCAGAGTTGAAAAGTCGAGGGAAAGGCCTTCTAGTTGATTGATTTAGCATGGTATGAGGTAAGTGACTTGTCTAACCTTGTGTGGGGGGGAATTCCCCTTAGGATTTGGTATTGTTGTGATAATTATTGTATACGAGGTGTCGAGTGCGTACACAGGATAAATGCAAAATTTTCGGTTTTTAGCTATGTAGTTTCCTTTCATGCTTTAATTGAGTTGCTTTATCATGTTGTAGCCATCGTATTTAGTCTAATTTCATATGTCTACTTGTTTTATTACTTGTTTTATCTCTTATTTGCAAATTGTCCTACATTTTTAGTTGAATTACTTGCTTTCTTTTATTCCATATTAATTATTTAAGTGTTGAATCCTTATTTGAAATGGCTATTCTTGGAATATCTTACCGTTGAATTTGGCATTGAGTTGCAAAGGACGTGGTTCCTATTGAGGCAAAGTGTAAGTTGTGAAATATCATTTTATTGAGTTACTCTCCGGTTGTTATTGTTGAGACTTTGTGTACATTGTGGTTGAGCTATGGGCTCCTTGTTGTGAAATTCTGTTATTGTTTGGCTTTTCTGGCAAATTGTGATATTGGGCACTTGAGGTACAAATTATGATATATTGTGTTATTAATACGCATGCGGTGGTATAAAGTCTAGGTGTTGAAATGCATGCGGTGAGATAAGGGTGGCTTGATACGCGTGGCTAGTAGGGGAACTACTACTGTGATGACCCGATAGGCCATCTAGAGTTTTTAACCACAAAACTGTGTTTCGAAGCCTCCGATAGCTTCTTTATGCATTCCTCCATTTGCATACGCAGTCCGGGTATTTTTCTGGAAGGCTTTTATGTTAAAAATTGATAAAATATAAAATTTTACCATAAAACTCTATTTGAGTTGACTTCGATAAATATTTTGAGTAAACAAACCCAGATCCGTATTTTGACGGTCCCGATGGGTCCGTATTATGATTTGAGGATTGGGCGTATGTCTGGACTCAAATTCGGAGGTCCCTAGCTTGAGTTATCGCAATTTGTTAAAAATTTAAAGTTTAAAGGTTTAAAGAATTTATAAATTTGCTGATGTTTGACTTTGTTAATACTGAGTCCGTATTTTGGTTCCGAAACTTGGCATATGTCCATTACTATATTTATGAGTTGTCTGTCAAATTTGGTGAGAAACGGAGTTGGTTTGACGTGATTCGGACGTTCAGTTGTTAAAATAGAACTTCTAAAGTTTTCTTAAAAATTTTATTTGATTTGGTGTTTGATTCGTAGTTCTAGGTATTATTTTGGTATTTTGATCCCGCGAACGAGTTCGTATGCGTTTTTGGACTTGTGTGCATATTTGGTTTGAATCCCCGAGGATTCGGATGAGTTTTGGATATACTCCAGCAATCGTGAAGGGTAAAATAGGTTGAGGGAGATTTTGTTATAAGTGAACGCGAAACCTTGGTCGCGAACGCGGAGCAATGGGGGTCCTACTCTACGCGAACGCGACCAGTCACACGCGAACGCGTAGCGTTAGATAGGCTGGGCAGGGGAGTTGAGGTAACTCTACGCAAACATGAGCCCAGTCTCGCGAACGCGGAGGTGAGGCGGGCTAGACCTTCACGAACACGTGGAGTTACTCGTGATCGCGTAAGCTATTTAGGCCATGCTCTTCGCGAACGCGTCAGGTTTCATGCGAACGCGATGAACAGCTGACGGCCAGTGATGAAAAATAGACCAAAAAACGGGATTTTTTCATTTTTTCATAAACTCTCCATTGGAACTCGGCCTAGAGGCAATTTTTAAGAGAAAACTCAACATCAATTCATAGGTTTGTACACTTTAACTCATTTTCTTCCATTTCTAATATCACCCATTAATTTCTAGCCCTAATCTTTGTTCTTCCATGGTAGAAAACTAGGAATTTAGGAAGAATTGAGGGTTTTTGCAAATTAGGGATTTAGACCTCAAATTGAGATCGGATTTATATAATCGGACTCGGGGGTGAATGAGAAAATAGATTTTGGTCCGAACCTCATGTTTTGACCAAGCGGGCCCGTGGTCGATTTTTGACTTTTTGGGAAAAAGTGTGGAAATTCTAAATTTATGAATTGTAATTGATTCCTTTAGCAATATTTGACATTATTGAGTCAATTGTGGTTATATATGAGTGGTTTGGAGACGGATTCTAGGGGAAAGGCTCCGGTAGAGCTTTGAGTCGACTTTTGGAAGGTAAGTGTCGTGGTTAACCTAGACTCGAGGGATTAGGACTTGTTTGCCTATTTTCTACCTGTCTAAATGTTGGATACAACGTATATGTGAGGTGACGAGTACTTATGCATTGTTGTTGGGTTAAAGCATGCGGGTGAGACTTGTTCCTTGTAATTTATTTCTTTCTTTGATCTTAATATCCATGCTTACACTAGTTAATTACTAAATTGATTGTTCTTTCCGCACTTATGGACTATCTGTGATAATTGAGCATTGTTTCTGAAGTAGAGATTGGTATAGTGGAACCATTGTTGACATAAGACTTGATCTTGCTTATTCTATCTCCCTGTTGTTATATGTTTATTGTTACGTGGTAAGGTAGAGTGTTAATGCACGAAGGGTGATGACGTGCCGTATTTGAGTGTTAATGCACAGAGGGTGATGCCGTGCCATATTTGAGAGTTAATGCATGAAGGGTGATGCCGTGTCATATCTATTATTCATAATGAAATTGAGAGTAAAATCACGAAGGGTGATGCCGTGCCGTATTTATCATTTTATGGTGAGATTGAGAGTAAAAGCACGAAGGGTGATGTCGTGCCCTTATTACTGTTTCATGGTGAGGCTAAGAGTAAAAGCACAAAGGGTGATTCCGTGCAGTCTTATTCATTATGCTTGTTCATTTTGTTGATTGAAGGCCTATTGACTGATTCTTGTTATTATTCCCTACTGTAGTTAAGGGTATTTTGTACCCCTTCCGCATGTTCCCTTCCTACTAGTACTTGTTAATTCTTTATTTGTTGTTATTTTGTACGTATATTTCCGTCTGTATAGGTTTATTTACATGGGTGTCCTGTCATAGCCTCGTCACTACCTTGTCGAGGTTAGGCTCGACACTTACGGTGTATATTGGGTCGGTTGTACTCATACTACACTCTACACTTCTTGTGTAGATTTTGGTACGGGTCCCAACTGTCTGTGAGACGTACCAGCTCGGATTGGAATTTGGAGACTCGAGGTAGATCTGCTGGCGTCCGCAGACCTTGAAGTCCCCTTCCATTTCCCCTGTTTACTGTTCTTTTCATTCGAGACAGTTGTATTTATTTCAAACCTAATTTTGTAGAGATTCTAGATCCGGGTTGTACTTAGATATTATTGGTTTTGTGTTATTTGTATTCCGTTTTAGTTTCTTTTCTGCTTAATTGGTTTTACTTAATTGAATTGATTGAAAAATTGGCTTAAAGATCCTCTAACGTTGGCTTGCCTAGCAAGTGAAATGTTAGGCGCCATCACGGCCCCGAAGGTAGAAATTCCGGATCGTGACAAGTTGGTATCAAAGTACTAGGTTAATTAGGTCTCACGAGTAACGAGCAAGCTTAGTAGAGTCTGAAGGCTCGGTACGGAGATGTCTGTACTTATCTTCCATAGGCTATGAAGTTTAGGAACAAATTTCACTTTTGTTCTTCTCTGTCGTGCGGTCTTATTCTATCATTGCTAATTGAACTCTTCTATTCTTGTCCTCCTGCAGATGGTAAGAACACGTGCAACATCTTCAGCTGGACAACAGCTGGAGCCCCAGTGGCACTCCTACTAGCGGTAGAGGACGAGGCCGAGGTCGCGCCAGAGGACGAGGCCGAGGCAGGATTCAGCCTAGAGCTCGAGTAGCAGCACTAGCAGTGGAGCCTTAGGTAAATTTTGATGAGGAAGTTCCAGCCCAGACTATACATATTGGACCAGCTCATGTCCCGGAGGGGTTCATCGCCACCCCAGTGCTTCAGGACACTCTAGTCCGTTTGGTGGGCCTTATGGAGAGTGTGGCCCAGGCCGGTGCATTTCCTGTTGCACCAGCCGTCTCTCAGGCCGGGAGAGGAGCACAGACTCCCACTACTCACACTCCGGAGCAGATGGCTCCCCAGTATCAGTCTCTAGCAACCCCGCCAGTTGGGGTAGTTCAGCCAGTTGTTGCGGTACAGGCCAGTGATAGTCCCGCCATGTCTTCTGAGGGCTTATTGAGATTGGACAAGTTTACAAAGCTCTTCCCAGTTCACTTCAATGGTACACCTTTTGAGGACCCACATAATTATTTTGACCGCTGCCATGAGATGCTGCAGAACATGGGTATAGTTGAGACCAATGGGGTCAATTTTACTGTATTTCAGATGACAGGTTCTTCCAAGAGGTGGTAGAGAGATTACATGTTGACCAGACCAGCTGGGTTGCCTACACTTACTTGGGAGCAGTTCTCACAGCTATTTCTAGAGACGTTTCTCCCTATCACTTTGAGAGAGGATTACCGTAGGTAGTTCGAGCGTCTCCAGCAGGGCAGTATGACTGTTACTCAGTACGAGACTCATTTTGTGGATCTAGCCTGTCATGCTCTCCTTCTGCTTCCTACTGAGAGAGAGAGAGAGAGGGTGAGGAGGTTTATTGATGGACTCTCTCACCCTATCAGTCTTCAAATGGCCAAGGAGAACGGGGGTGAGATTTTCTTTCAGACGGCTGCTAATGTTGCTAGGCGGTTCAAGGTAGTTCTTGCTCAGGATAGGGGCAGGGGTTTGATAAGAGGCCTCATCATTCTGTTGGGTTCAGTGGCGCTTCGTCTGGAGGCATGAGTACTTTTGGTAGAGGCCATCCTCCCAGGAAGTATCATTCAGCACTCCAGGAATCTCACAGTGCTTCAGGTGGTCGCAACCCTTATATGTATCATCCCGATCAGCTAGCCTACAGAGCACCACCAGCTCCTATTAGTGCACCTCCGCCCCAGAGTTTTTAGGGTGGTTACTCAGGTCGACAGGGTGAGTTTCTGGGTCAGCAGTCATAACAGCCGAGGTCCTGTTACACTTGTGGTGACCCGAGGCACATTGCTAGATTTTGCCCTCAGGTACCGGGCAGCTCACAGCAGTAGAGTTCTCGTGCCATGGTTCTGGCACTGGTTGTTTCACCGCCTGCTCAGCCAGCTAGAGGCAGGGGTCCGGCAACCAGAGGTGGAGGTCAGGCTGTTAGAGGTAGAGGTCAGGCCGTTAGAGGTGGAGGCCAGCCAGTTAGAGGTCATCCCAGGGATGTGGTTCAGAGTGGTGAGGCCCAGCCCTGATGTTATGCTTTCCTAGTCAGGCCTGAGGCTGAGTCATCTGACGCTGTTATCACAGGTATTGTTTCAGTTTGCCATAGGGATGCTTCAGTTCTATTTGATTCGGGCTCTACTTATTCCTAGGTATAATCCTATTTTGCTTCATATATGGTTATGCCTCGTGATTCTTTGATTGCTCATATGTATGTGTCCACACATGTGGAAGATTCTATTGTTGTAGATCGTGCCTATCATTCGTGTGAGGTTACCATTGGGAGTCTTGAGACTAGCGTAGATCTCCTACTTCTCGATATGGTAGATTTTGATGCCATCTTGGGTATGGATTGGCTGTCACCTTATCATGCTATATTGGATTGTCACGCCAAGATGGTGACCTTAGCCTTGCCGGAGGTGCCTCGATTAGAGTGGAGGGGGACTCCTGGCCATTCTACTAGCAGGGTTATCTCTTATGTGAAGGCTCGGCATATGGTCGAGAAGGCGTGTCTAGCTTATTTGACTTATGTCTGTGATTCTAGTGCGGAGGTTCCTTCCATGGATTCAATACCAATTGTTCGTGAGTTTCTAGAGGTGTTTCCTGCAGATCTGTCAGGGATGCCACTCGATAGAGATATTGACTTCTGTATTGATTTGGCTTCGGGCACTTAACCCATTTCTATTCTGCCATACCGTATGGCCCCGCTAGAGTTGAAAGAATTGAAGGAGCAGTTGCAAGATTTGCTTGATAAGGGCTTCACTCGCCCTAGGGTGCGCCTATGTTGTTCGTGAAGAAGAAGGATGGGTCGATGAGGATGTGCATAGATTATCGACAGTTGAACAAAGTCACCATCAAGAATAAGTATCAATTGCCGAGGATTGATGACTTATTTGATTAGAGGGTGCCAAGGTATTTTTGAAGATTGATTTGAAATTTGGCTACCATTAGTTGAGGATTAGGGCATCCGATGTCCCTAAGATAGCTTTTCGGACTCGGTATGGGCATTATGAGTTTCTAGTGATGTCATTTGGGCTGACAAATGCCCCAGCATCATTTATGGATTTGATGAACCGGGTGTTCAAGCCCTATATGGATTCTTTCTTGATTATGTTTATTGATGATATCTTGATCTACTCCCATAGTCGATAGGAGCACGAGCAGCATCTTCAGATTGTATTTCAGACACTGAGAGATAACCACTTGTATGCCAAGTTTTCAAAGTCGTGTTTTGGTTGGACTCGGTCGCTTTCTTGGGGCACGTATTATCGGCAAAGGGTATTCAGGTGGATTCTAAGAAGATTGAGGCAGTTCAGATCTGGCCTAGACCCACTTCAACTACGGAGACCTGGAGTTTCTTGGCTTTGGCAGGTTATTACCATCGGTTTGTGGAGGGGTTTTTGTCTATAGCAGCCCCATTGACGAGATTGACCTAGAAGGGTGCCCCATTTGGATGGTCAGACGAGTGTGAGGTGAGCTTCCAGAAGCTCAAGACTGCTTTGACTATAGTGCCGGTGTTGGTGTTGCCCACAGGTTCAGGATCTTATACGGTATATTGTGATGCATCTCGTGTTGGGCTCGAAGTAGTATTGATGCAGGATGTCAGGGTAATCGCATATGCATCACAGCAGTTGAAGGTCCATGAAAAGAATTACCTTGTTCACGATCTAGAGCTGGAAGCCATTGTTCATGCGCTGAAGATCTTGAGGCATTACCTTTACGGCATGTCGTTCGAGATTTTCACGGATCATCAGAGTCTACAGTATTTGTTCAAGCAAAAGGATCTTAATTTGAGGCAGAGGAGGTGGTTGGAGATATTGAAAGACTATGATATCATCATCTTGTATCACCCCGGGAAGGCCAATGTGGTGGCCGACGCCTTGAGTAGAAAGGCAGCAAGTATGGGCAGCCTTGTGTACATTCCAGTCGGTGAGAAACCGCTTGCATCAGTTATTCAGGCTTTGGCCAATCTGTTCGTGAGGTTAGATGTTTCAGAGCCCAGTCGTGTTCTAGCTTGTACAATCGCTCGATCTTCTTTGTTTGAGCGCATCAGGGAGCGACAATATGATGACCCTCATTTGCTTGTCCTTAGGGACACAGTGCGGCACGGTGGTGCCAAGCAAGTTACAGTTGGAGATGATGGAGTTTTGAGGATGCAGGGTCGTATTTGTGTGCCTAATGTAGATGAGCTTCGTGAGTTGATTCTTGAGGAGGCCCACAGTTCCCAATATTCTATTCATCTAGGTGCCGGCAAAATGTATCAAGATTTGTGGCAACATTATTGGTGGAGGAGAATGAAGAAGGACATAATTTCTTATGTAGCTCGGTGTTTAAATTGTCATCAAGTAAAGTGTGAGCATCAGAGACCTGGTGGATTGCTTCAGAAGTTAGAGATTACTGAGTGGAAGTGGGAGCGTATCACTATGGATTTTGTTGTTGGACTCCGACAGACTCAGAGGAAGTTCGATGTGGTATGGGTTATTGTGGACAGGTTGACCAAATCAGGGCATTTCATTCCTGTGGCAGTTACCTATTCGTCAGAGCGGTTGACTGAGATTTACATCAGCGAGATCGTCCGTCTTCATGGTGTGCCCGTGTCTATCATTTCGGATCGAGGTACGCAGTCCACCTCGCACTTCTGGAGGTCAGTACATCGTGAGTTGGGCACACAAGTTGGGTTCAGCACAATATTTCGTCCTCAAACAAACGGACAGTCTGAGCGTACTATTCAGATATTGGAGGATATGCTCCGCGCTTGTGTTATAGATCTCGGGGGTTCTTGGGATCAGTTCTTGCCACTTGCGGAGTTTGCCTACAACAACAGCTACCACTCGAGCATTCAGATGGCTCCCTATGGGGCATTATACGGGAGGCGGTGTCGATCGCCAGTTGGATGGTTCGAGCCGGGGGAGTCTCGGTTGTTGGGTAGATATTTGGTACAATATGCCTTGGATAAGGTGAAGATTATTCAGGATCGACTTCACACAGTTCAGTCTAGGCAAAAGAGTTATGCCGACCGTAGAGTTCGTGATGTTGCATTCATGGTCGGAGAGAGAGTATTGCTTCGGGTTTCACCCATGAAGGGTGTGATGAGGTTCGGAAAGAAGTGCAAGTTGATCCCTAGGTACATCGGACCCTTTGAGATTCTGGAGAGAGTGGGTGAGGTGGCTTACAGACTCGCATCACCTAGTTTATCAGTAGTCCATCCAGTGTTCCATGTGTCTATTCTTCGGAAGTATCACGGAGATCCGTCCCATGTGTTAGACTTCAGCTCAGTCTAATTGGACAAGGATTTGACTTACGAGGAGGAACCGGTGGCTATTCTAGCCCAGCAGGTTCGATAGTTGAGGTCAAAATTTATCCTTTAGTTTGAGTGCAGTGGAGAGGTCAGCCGGTCGAGGAAGCTACTTGGGAGTCCGAGTCGGACATGCGGAGTAGATATCCCCACCTTTTCACCAGTCTAGGTACTTTTTTATGTCCATTTGAGGACGAGCAGTTATTCTAGAGGTGGAGAATGTGATGACCGGATAGGCCATCTAGAGTTTTAAACCTTAAATATGTGTTTCAAAGCCTCCGATAGCTTCTTTAAGCATTCCTCTATTTGTGTGCGCAATCCGGGTATTTTTTTGGAACACTGCGATGATGCTCTCAATCTGAAAATCTCCGAGAGCGTCAACCAAATTTCACCCAAAATCCAAACATCAAAATACCATGCCAATCTTACTATGACCCTCATTCGACTTAAATTCCAACATACGGGATGCAAGTCTTTCTTCAAACATCTGGCTATGGAGTCATGGTGTTCACTCCCACTTTCCAAATTTAGAGATTTGATACAAGTGAACGCGCTTTTGTTGTAGGGGAGTTTGTTAGTCATTTTTGGAAGAGTGTCATGTCCGTGCGACTTATACAAACAAAGAAGGAAAAGCGAAGCCTCGAATCAACACAAAACGATTCCCCTCCCTAAAATCTTAG
This sequence comes from Nicotiana tabacum, assembly GCF_000715075.1. Lineage (NCBI taxonomy): Eukaryota > Viridiplantae > Streptophyta > Magnoliopsida > Solanales > Solanaceae > Nicotiana > Nicotiana tabacum. The sequence goes on along the minus strand of NC_134091.1, from coordinate 72,860,392 downwards.
AACTTTTCTTTGGACGCAGGAATGACAAAATCTCTGAAACTATCATGGAATGCCGACATCGCATTTTCGATCACAATCAGATACATCACTGGCTACACAGTCTAACTCTGCACCTTCTTAATTTTATAACTTCACCTGAGAGGGACTCTAACATTTTCTCCTCTATGTTTTGCAAGAATATCACCCTGGGCACTCCGCGGGAGATAACATCTGACGTCAAACTTTGTGGAGCGTCAGTCAAATAATCGGGGAAGTAGTAGTTTTATAATGAACTCCATCATTTTTTATGACTTCGCTGCTCTCACCACCTTTCTATATATAGATCGGAACATCATTCCCGATTGTCAACCGGGGACAATAATCAAATGGTTCTTGTGGACAGCCAGAAGGTGCATAATCCTGGGACTCCTCGGGAAATAACATCCGACATTGGACATTGTGGAACATCAATCGAACAGTCAGGGGAGTGTTAGTTGTACAATCACTTTTTAATTCCATCATTTTATGACGACACTACTTTCACATATTTCTATATCTTGATCAGATAATCGCCCCGGTTACAAACTAGAGGAGAACACCAAAAGGTTCTTGTGGATAGCTCGAAGGTCGCAACAAAACATCCCTGCAGTTAGCTGGGAGGCAACCACAATCAATGTCTCGCAAAAAATCAGAACATTGCAAAACAATTGCTGAGGAAGACAACTGGGGAACATCTTTTGGCTGGAGTCACTCTTCAACTTCAGAGGATACCACGTCCGACCATGGACACAATGAGGCATCGCTCTGAGTTTGTCTATACTCTCGCATTTTTCTTACATATCATTGATGCAATTAATATTGCTAGTTGCAATTACTTGAAAATAGGAGAGTAAAAGAAGTGTTGAAAACCATATATCTCATACTCTCCAACCTTCACGAACTACGCGAACCAGATTCTTGACCTTGTGTCAAGATATGTAGGCAACCTATCATGGGTCCTATTTTCCTCGTACTTAGCAGGACGAATCGATCAAGTATGGCCATTTGGGTCACAGTTCATGGAAGATCTTTATGAAAGATCACTTCCAAAGAATCAATAATAAAACCAAAACTATCATCCTCTTTACTTGAGGAAATTCAAAATCCAAAACATCTTCCCTTTATCTCTAATCTTCCCAAACTACGCTTGACCTGATTCTCATTTTGACAAGAGATGTAGGCAACCTTCGGTTCAGTCTCTTCTTTTCAAAAAAATCAAAAATACTCCCATCATGTGGAGATTTTCAATTCCTGTCCCGCCCATCACGTGGAGATTTTACATTTCACTCACTCCCATTGTGCAGAGATTTACTTTCCTGTTATTCCCATCACGTGGAGATTTTACTTTCCTGTCAATGCTCCGATATCGTATCGGAATGGTACTACAGCCCATCGAATACTCCCATCGCGTGGAGATTCGAATTTTCTTTCCTGTCACTCCCAGCCCGTCAAATACTCCCATCACGTGGAGGTTCGAATTTTCTTTCTTGTCAATGCTCCGATATTGCATCGGTACAGTACTACAGCTCGTTGAATACTCCCATCACATGGAGGTTCGAATTTTCATTCTTGTTAATGCTCCAATATCGCATCGGAACGGTACTACAGCCCGTCGAATACTCCCATCGCGTGGAGATTCAAAATCTTCATTCCTGTCACTCCCATCGCGTGGAGATTTACTTCCCTACCAATGATCCGATATAGCATCAGAACGGTACTATAGTCTATCGAATACTCCCATCGTGTGGAGATTTAAATTTTCATTCCTGTCACTCCCATCATGTGGTGATTTACTTTCCTGTCAATGCTTCGATATCGCATCGGAAAGGTATTACAGCCCGTCGAATACTCGCATCACGTGGAGATTCAAATTTTCATTCCTGTCACTCCCATCATGAGGACATTTACTTTCCTTTCAATACTTCGATATCGCATCGGAATGGTACTACAGCCCGTCGAATACTCCCATCGCATGGAGATTCGAATTTTCTTTCCTGTCACTCCCATCTCGTGGAGATCTACATTCTTGTCAATGCTCCGATATCGCATCGGAACGGTACTACAGCCCGTCGAATACTCCTTCACGTGGATATTCAAATTTTCTTTCCTGTTACTCCCATCGTGTGGAGATTAACATTCCTGTCAATGCTCCCATAATGCTTCAGAACGGTTCCAAATCCTATCTAATTTTTAATGCTCCGATATCGCTTCGGAACGGTACCAAAGCCCATTTAACATTCAATGCTCTTATATCGCTTCGGAACGGTAACCACAAAGCCCGTTTTACATTCAATTCTCTTTATCAAAAATCATAAAAAAATTTATTAATTCAAAATTTTTAAAAAATAAAGTAAAATAAAAATCTAAAAATATTTTCTTTCTATTTTCTAGTCTTCCTGAACTATGCTAGAGTTGATTCTCATTTCAACGAGATATGTAGGCAACCTTCGGGTTCGGTCTCATTTTTCAAAAAACTAAACAAAATTGATTAATACCAAAAATTCAAAAAAATATTAAGTCAAAATAAAAAAATATATTGATTAAGTCAAAAATTTAAAAAAATATATTAAGTCAAAATTCCAAAAAAAGAAGAAGAAAAACATCATCAAAATATTGACTTGGTTTGTACAAACATGGTTAGGAGTGCGCATGGGAAAGAGCAAATGTTAATTTGTATGATGGAGAGGATTAATTTCAGGTAAACCTTAGTGACGCTTGAAACAAAAATCTCATGCTAACAGTTAGGGTAAGAACAAAGTCGACCTCATCGTTTCATGTGCCAATTGTGGCGAGCTTTATACAAATATTTATTGAAATGTATTGTTGATCTTAGAACTTGGCCCGAATGTTTATTGAAGCGAAATCCTGAGTAATGCTTTGTGATGACCTGATAGGTCATTTTGAGTTCTAGCCCTTATTTCCATGTTCCAAGATCTTGATTAGCTTCGTTTCGTGTTTCTCGATTTGCTTGCGCAATCCGTGTCTTTTTCTGGAAAGGATTTATGTGAAAAATTGAAGAATACATGAATTTTGGCTTTAAAAATTACTTGAGTTGACTAGGGTCAACATTTTATATAAACGACCCCGGATCGTTATTTTGACGATCCCGGTGGGTGCGTATTGTGATTTTGAACTTGGGCATATGCCCAGAATTGAATTTGGAAGTCACTAACTTGATTTGACATGATTTGTTGAAAACTAGTAATTTAAAAGTTTAAAGATTTTCTAGGTTTGACCGTAGGTTGACTTTATGGCTACCGGGTTCGGATTATTATTTCGGAACTTGGTATAGGTTCATTTTACTATTTTAAACTTGTCTGCCAAAATTTTGTGCAAAACATAGTTGATTTGATAGGATTTAGATGCTCAGTTGTGAATTTTTAAGTTCATGAGTTTCTTTAAAAATTTCATGCATTTTGATGTCTGATACGTAGTTTTAGGTATTATTTTACTGTTTTGATCGCGCGAGCGAGTTCGTATGATGTTATTACACTTGTGTTCATGTTTGGTTTGGATCCGATAATCTACGCAAACGCGAGCCTAGACTCGAAGGCCAACGGGGGAGAGGCCATCGCGAACGCGAAGGCCAATTGGGCCATTGTGCTTCGCGATCACGTCATGTCCTTCGCGAACGAGATAAAACCTGACGCCAGTGATTTAAAACAGTCCAAAAATCTGATTTCTTCCCATTTCTCACCATTTTCAAGTTTGAGCTCGGCCTAGAGGCGATTTTGCGAAGAGTTTTCACCCAAACATGATAGGTTAGTAGATTATAACTTGTTTCCTTAAATTTTCTTTAACACCCATTGATTTTAACCTTTAATCTATATTTTTTCATGGTAGAAATTAGGGATTTAGGTAGAAATTGAGGATTTTGAGAAATTGAGATTCAGACTCAAATTGAGGTCAGATTTCGAAACTAATCACATAATCGGGCTCGATGGTGAATGGGTAATAGGGTTTTTGTCCAAATCTCGTATTTTGACCAAGCGAGATCGGGGTTGAATTTTGTTGACTTTTTCCGAAATCATTAAAGATTGAATCTTTTTCACTCGTGGGTAGTTTCTAAAGCTTATATTGAATTATTTGAACTATAATTGGTAAGATTTTATTGGTTTGGAGGCTAATTCTAGAGGAAAAGCCGCAGTTGATCATTGATTTGGTTGCGTAGTGAGGTAACTGTCGTGGTTAACCTTGACTTGGGAGATTAAGACTTGTTGATCCATTTTCTACGTGATTTATGTGTAGGGACAATGTATATGTGAGGTAACGAGTATATATGCTTTGTAATTGGGTTAATGCATGCGGGTGAAAATTGTTTCTTTGTATTAAATTTTTTTGTTAATCATGTTATCCATGCTTATGTTAGATTATTACTTTATTAAATTTTTCATTTTGTATTTATTGTTTATTTAAAAGATGTTGTATATTTTGAAAGTTGAGTTTGATATCGTGACACTATATTTGGAGTGAAATTATTTCCCGCTTTGATTTTTATTATTCGGATTTATATTGTTGCTTGGTGAGGAAGAGAGGGAAGCATGAAGGGTGTTGCCGTGCCTTATTTGCATTCATTATCATATATTAAGATATTTGAGAGTAAAAGCATAAAGGGTGATGTTGTGCCGGGAGTAAAAGTATGAAGGGTGATGTCGTGCCATAATATTCATGATATTACATGGTGAGTACGAGAGTAAAAGCACGAAGGGTGATGTCGTACCATATACATATCATTGTTTTATTTGATTTTTGGTTTTGGTGATTTACTTGGTTATATTGTTGCTTAATTTGGAAGATGTTATTTCGTGATTTCGTACTTTACGTTTTTATGATATTTTCCCCGTTCACATGTCCCCTCCGAGTTAATATTCTGTCATTCTTCTTGTTATTTTGCTGCTTTATATATATACTTGTACATGGTTTTTATGTAGGTGTATTATCATAGCCTCGTCACTACCTCGTTGAGGTTAGGCTCGATACTTACGGAGTACATTGGGTAGGTTATACTCATACTACACTTCTGCCCTTCTTGTGCAGATACTGGTATGGGTCCAGTGGTGCTTGAGATGCGTCGGCTTGGATCACATTCACTTCGGAGACTTGAGGTAAATCTGTTGGAGTTCGTAGACCTTGAAGTCCCCTTCCATTTCCTACTTTTACTGTTTATCTCTTTCGAACAGTTGTATTTATTTCAAACTATGTTTGTAGACTTCTAGTTGCTCATGTACTCGTGACTCCGTATTTCTAGGAGTAGTTAGTATCACATGGTTTATATTCGCACTGTGATAGATTTGGCATTTATTTCTCGTTGAATATCATTATTTTGTTTTTAACTGTTAAAATTAGTTAATTACTTATTTCACGTTGGCTTGCCTAGCAAGTGGATGTTAGGTGCCATCACAGCTACAATATTGGGATTCAGGGTCGTGACAAGTTGGTATCAGAACACTAGGTTGCTTAGGTCTCACGAGTCATGAACAAGCTTAGTAGAGTCTAGAGGATCGGTACAGAGATGTATGTACTTATCTTCTAGAGTCTATGGAGTTTAGGAAAATTTCACTTCTTTATTTCCTTATCGTGCGACTTTATTCTATCATTGATTTTTGAATAAATCCATTCTTGTTCTCTCGCATATGGTGAGAACACGCACAACATCTACAGCCGAAAAGGAGCCAGAGCCCCCTGTTGCAGCCACTAGTAGGGGTAGAGGCCGAGGACGAGGTCGAGCCAGAGGCCGAGGCAGAGGCAAAGCTAAGCTTATGGTTCGAGCCGCAGCACCCACAGTGGAGCCTCAGATTGGTCATGAGGAGGAGATCCCAGCTCAGACTGCACCAGTCAGACCCGCTCAGGCCCCGGAGGGATTTATAGCCACTCCCGTGCTTCGGGATGCTCTAGTCCATTTAGTAGGCCTGATGGATTGTGTATCCCAGACCGATGCCTTTCGGTGGCACCAGCCGTCTCTCAGGCTGGGGGAGGAGCAGACTCCTGCTATTCACACTTCGGAGTAGATGGCTCCCATATATCAGGCTCCAGTAGTCCATCCAATTAGGGTAGTTCAGTCGGTTGTTGCTGCACAGACCGGGGAGAGGCCCATGGTGTCTTCTGAGGGATTGATGAGGTTGGATAAGTTCACCAAGCTCTTTCATATTCATTTTAGCGGTGCACCTTCTGAGGACCCACAGGGTTACTTGGACCATTTCCATGAGGTGTTGCGTAACATGGGTATTGTTGAGACCAATGGGGTCGACTTTGCAGTGTTCTAGACGACCGGTACTGCCAAGAGAAAGTGGCGGGATTATGTGCTGACCAGACTAGTTGGTTCACCTTCACTTACTTGGGATCAGTTTTCGCAGCTTTTTCTGGAGAAGTTTATTCCATTCACTATGAGAGAGGAGTACCGCAGGTAGTTTGACCGCCTTCAGCAGGGTAGCATGATTGTTACCCACTATGAGACCCGATTTGTGGACCTAGCTTGCCATGCAGTTATCTTACTCTCAACTAAGAGGGAGAGAGTGAGGAGATTCGTGGTCAATGCAGTAACTTCAGTGGTGCCCCATCTGGAGGCAGAGGTTCTTTTGGTAGAGGTCATCCTCCCAGACCATTTCAGTCAGTGGTTTAAGCATCCGACGATGCTTCGGGTAGTCGTGGTTCTTATGTGAGGTAACGAATATATATGCATTGTCATTGGGTTAAAGCATGCGGGTGGAAATTGTTTCTTTGTATTAAATTATTTTGTTAATCATGTTATCCATGTTTAGGTTAGATTATTACTTCTTTAAATTATTCGTTTCGTATTTATTGTTTATTTCAAAGATGTTGTATATTTTGAAATTAGAGTTTGATATCGTGACACTATATTGGGAGTGAAATTCTTTCCCTCTTTGATTTTTATTATTCGGATTTGTATTGTTGCTTGGTGAGGAAGAGAGAGAAGCATGAAGGAGTAGCCGTTCCTTATTTGCATTCATTATCATATATTGAGAGATTGTAAAGTAAAAGCATAAAGGGTTATGCCGTGCCTGGAGTAAGGCACGAAGGGTGATGTCGTGCTATTATATTCATGATATTAAATGGTGAGGACGAGAGTAAAAGCACGAAGGGTGATGCCGTGTCATTTTAATATCATTGTTTTATTTTATTTTCGATTTTGGTGATTTACTTGGTTATATTGTTGCTTAATTCAGAAGATGTTATTTCGTGATTTCGTACTTGCCGTTTTTATGATACTTTCCCCTTTCGTACGTCCCCTCCCAATTAATATTCTATTATTCTTCTTGTTATTTAGCTGCTTTATATATATACTTATAGAGGGATTTTACGTACCTCGTCGAGATTGCTCGGTACTTACGGAGTAGATTGGGTCGGTTGTACTCATACTACACTTCTGTACTTCTTATACAGATATTGGTATTGGTCCCAACGGTGCATCGACTCAGATCACATTCACTTCGGAGACTTTAGGTAGATCTACTGGCATTCGTAGACCTTGAAGTTCTCTTATATTTCCTATTTTTACTGTTTATCTCTTTAGAATTGTTGTTTTTATTTGAAACTATGTTTGTAGACTTCTAGTTGCTCGTGTACCCGTGACTCCAGATTTCTGGGAGTAGTTAGTATCGCGTGGTTTATATTCGTACTATGATAGATCTGGCATCTTCTTGCTGAATATCATTATTTTGTTTTTAACTGTTAAAATTGGTTAATTACTTATTACACGTCTGATTGCCTAGCAAGTGGATGTTAGCCGCCCATTACGGCCCCGAGGTTGAGATTCTGGGTCGTGACACGCTTGGTTTGGGAAAGGATCGTAGGCCTTATTTGACCAGTTTGATCCTTTCAAGCCCACCAAATAGCATTAATACATAGAATTCCTCCTTTGAACCTTGAACCTTTTCTTTGGACAACAACATCTTAGCCTATACCATTCTTTTTGCTTAAGAACACTACCCCTCTCTTGGCCCAACCTCCTTGCACGCACTGAAAATGTGTAACTTCGGACAAAGACCAACGTGAAGACGACAAGCATGAAAAGGCGAAAGATGCAAAGTCCAAGACAATCAGAGACATGACTTCAAGAAAAGAAAAAGGGAAACTCCGCAAGTTCAAAAGAAGGATCTCAACAAAAAGGAGGAACTTCCGTAATTCAAGGAAAAATCCAACAAAAAGTGGAAAACTCCACAAATTCAAAGAGGAGAAACTCCAACGAAAGAAGAAAAAACTATTGCAAAGCATGAGAAACCTCAAAAGAAAAAGAAAAACCTCAAAAAATAGAAGAAGAACCTCTGACAGATTCAAAGAGAAGTCAAAGCAAAGAATGGGACATCGAGCCAAACAAGATCATCAAGCGCCGAAGCGTGGTCGGAATGCCGAAATCACGAATACAGTACATCGCTCAAGGAGGAATTAGTCACTTTTATCCCAAATAAATATCCTCCCCATCCCCAAGCCTATATTACAAGCCAATAACAAAGACCTACATGATCATATTCTAAGTGCTCTCACATTAGTGGATACTCACATAAAGGTCAAGCGTATGGTATCTCAATCGCATGTATTGAATATCTTTCTGAGTATGATTGTGCTTCTCAAATTTTCCTAACATAAATAAATACTTCAAATATGTGTGAAGATTAGGACTTTCTTTATTATGAGGGAACTTGAAACATGGGATTAGGATGAATTCAAAACCTCTGATTGAAGTAAAACGGACAAATCTTGTTGATACTTAGGTATGCATGAAGTACCACTCGAAGCTATAGGAATTACCCATAAGCTAATCTCGATTTACTAAAAAGTATATGATGGAAATTACTATGCACAACACTAATTATTGGTACCAACCAAAGTAAAAAAATATCGATCAATAAAATCGCAGTTTTTCTTTACAATATTCTTTACAAAAAGCTACAAAATAGCAAAAAATACAGAAAACAAAAAGAGTCAAGTTTTGTTGATGGTGGAGTTAGATTTTATTGTAACAGAACTATGCCCGACCTGACTTCCCAAGGAGGAATACATAGGCATCCTACGTAGGGTCCGGTCCCACTCTTGTAATAGGAAATCAAAAATTATTTATATATATTCAGAACTATGCCACAACTTGATTTCCTCAGGTAGGAATAAGTAGGCAATCCATATCGGATTCAGTCACATATTACAATCAAACTATATTTTAGCCTGATTCCATTAAGATATGTAGGTAGTCTGAGTCAGACCCGACCATATCATTTCAAAATTCGATCATTTTGCATCCATTGTCTGCCTGAGTCATTAATAGCAGAACCCTTTTCATCAATTTTCTCACATATGAAAAATAGTTTCTTGCTTTTTTCCAGGCGCCCTCCTGAATAATGGGCATTTCATTTCAAAGTCAAATTTTATAGGCACCCACCTTCTAATACGGGTATTTTAGATTTAAATTATCCGATATCGCTTTGAATCGGTACACAAGTCGGATTTTTTTTGCATTCAAATGCTTCGACATCGCTTCAAACCGGTACATATCTTGGATTTTCTCTTTTACATTCAAGTGCTCCGATATCGCTTCGGACCGGTACATAGCCCGAATTCCTTCAAATAAAGTGCTCCAATATCTCTTCATACCGGTACACAGCCCGAATTTCCTTCAAATAATATGCTTCGATACAACTTCGGGATGGTACACAACCTAGAATTTTTACATTCATATCGCTTTTCACATTCAAATGCTCTAATATCGCTTCAGACCGGTACACAACTTGGGTTTCCTTCAATAATTCAAAGTGCTCCGATCACTTTGGGCCTGTACACAGCCCAAACTTCATTCAAATAAAAGTGCTCCGATCACCTCAGACTAATACACAACCCGGATATCCGTCAAATTCCAAAGTGCTCCGATCATTTTAGACCGGTATCTAGCTCCGATGCTGTTCGAATTAGAGTTCCAACTTGGGACATATTTCATTCAAAATAAAATCACATTATTATCACTTTGCATCAACAATCATCATTCAAGTCATTACAATCCATCCTTCTCAAATAGAAGCATAGTCCGCACCTCCTCAACTCTACTGATCAAAGACGTGACACAACGTGGAACTATTTTCTAACAAATAAACTAGGGCACATTTTGAGGACGGTGTTGAGCTTTCCAACAGCCATCGACGACATGCCCCAAATATCGTTCTTACGTCCCATTATGTAGCGATCTGGCCGTTCGTTTTGAGTATTGTAGCCCCGTTTCTCCATTTATTGCTTATTCTTATGTTCGTTTGTTGTTATATAACTTGCTGGGGTGGTTGGTTTGGTTTCGGGGATGTTTCAAAATGAATTGAGACACTTAGTCCCAAGGTTGAAAGCCTAAGTTGAAAGAGTTGATCGGATATTGACTTATGTGTAAATGACTCCAGAATGGAGTTTTGATGGTTTTGATAGCTCTGTATGGTGATTTTGGCTTGAATTGATGAAAGCTGGAAAGTTGAAGGTTTGAAAAGCTGAGAAGTTTGACCGAGAGTTGACTTTGTTGTTACCGAGCTCGGATTTTGGTTCTGGATGTTGGAATAATTTTGTTGTGTCATTTTTGACTTGTGTGCAAAATTTATGGTCAATCAGAGTTGGTTTGGTGTGTTTCGGCATTGGTTTTAGAAGTTGGAAGTTCAATAGTTCATTAGGCTTGAATTGGGGTGCGATTCATTTTTTCGATATTGTTTGATTTGATTTGAACCTTCGACTAAGTTCGTATGATATTTTAGGATGTGTTGGTATGTTTGGATGGGGTCCCGGGGGCCTCGGGTGAGATTCAGATTGATTTCGAATTTGAGTTTGGCCTTATGGAATTGCTGATGTTTCAGGTATATTGTCTCCTCTTATGCGATCGCGTGAAGGTGGCCTCGATCGCGAAGAGTTAAGTCTGACAGGTGTGAAGTTGTTCTATATGTTTGCGAGTATTGGACAACAATCTCGAAGCTTGGGAAGTTAGTGCTTCGCGAACGCGTGAGTGTTGCCGCGATCGCAATGAAGGAAGAGGGACCCTGGGAAGTCAGACGCATTGCTCTATGTGATCGCATGAGTAAGTCCGCGATCGCGTAGGTTTGGGGAATTACTAACCGCATTCGCGACGTATGGAGTGCGTTCGCGTAGTTGATTTTTGGCCACTTATGATTTTGTTCTTCGCGATCGCGTAGTGTAACCACTAGGCAGACTATTTAAAATCACAAATCATGGGTTAGAGTAAAATTTCATATTTTGACTTGGGGAGCTCGGCTAGGAGCGATTTTTGAGAGGGATTTCACTAATCAAGAGGTAAGCCAATTTTGATTACTTTTGTCCAATAATATTGAATACCCATTGATTTCTACACCTAGTTTATGTGTTTTTAAGGTGAAATTTGGGGAAAATTGAAATAGGGATTGGAGACTAAGATTTGGGGGTTTGAGGGTCGATTTGAGGTCGGAATTGGATGATTTTGGTATGGTTGGAGTCGTTATTGAATCGGTGTTCGAATTTTATAAAATTTGTTGGGTTCCAAGAAGTGGGCTTGGGGTTGAATTTTTAACTTTGGTTAAAGAACTTAGATTTATCATTTGGAATCAATTCATATAGCTAATATTGATAGTATCACGTTATTTTTGGCAAGGTTCGAGCCTTCCGGAGATTGATATGCGTGGGAAGGATTTGCTAGCTGAGTGATTTATTTTGCTTGAGGTAAGTATCTTATCTAAACTCGACTGAGTCACTAGCTACCTGAATTATTGTGATAGCTACGTGCTATTAGGTACGCACATGCGTGGGGTTGAACCCATGTGCGGGCACCGAGGTTATTTATTCATGTTCGGGTTGTGCTCGGGCTCTTATAGGACTAGAATTTGACTGTTAAACCTTAAGCTATGATGCTTCGCACATTTGTGACATTTTTGTGAACTATTTGAGCCATGTTTAAGTCCACATATGGGCTTTATCCCTGAATGAACTGATAAATGTTATTCTCTGTGGAAAATTATCGCTTTGAGCTATGATAGTACACCTTGCACATGCCTACACTTTAGCATGTTGTTTATACCAGTACATGAGCATGGGATTTGTTATTCATTCATTACATACATGTGTACTTGTTTATTTGCTCCTGTATGATATGATTTGACTGGGTGCATGTGACCACGCCGGGCAGATTGCGTTGTTGTGCTTGTGACCATGCCAGGCGGATTGTATTAGTTAGCATGTGAGTTGTCCGTACCGATCCAGATATTAATGTAGTTAGCACGTGAATTATCCGTGCAACACGTGAGTTGTCCGTGCAGGTTCTATTATTAACACGTGATTTGTCTGTGTAGCACGTGAGTTATCCGTGCAGCATGTGGATACAGATCCATCCCCCTAGGGTCACCCTCTCATGTTTCTCTCTTGATCATGTACACACAGTTATTGAGGAACTGATCAGTGGTTTGGTACGGATATAGAAAAGTTGAGGAAATCTGGCTAGTGTTTTTGTTGGATTTTGCATTTCATCTTTATTTGTAATTTCCTTTATTATTTATCTAATTTAACTGCATATCATCTCTATATGCTAAGATATTGTTTGAGCAGGGTATTTGAGAAACTGTACACATGCACACATGGATGTTTTCTTACTGAACTTTATGATTTGATTTTAATATTGTTCTATACCGGTTTAAAGGATGAAACTATACAGGTGATAGCTACTATCATTCATAATTTTTTCTTCTCTTACCTTGCCGTATTTATTTACAATACTAATTGAGTACATTGGGTCGGTTGTACTCCTACTACACTCTGCACTTAATTGTACAGATCCAGGTGTGGGGACCAGTTATTAGCAGTAGGCTCGCTTGTTGGACTATCTGCTAAAGGCGAGGTAGAGTTGCATCATTGGTCGTAGTTTGACTTATCATTTCCTTTTATATTGTTGTTACCGTTCAGACAATGTATTTATTATTCAGTTTCAGACTTATATTTAGTTGTAGAATCTCATTACTATGTACTTATCAGTTTTTGGGGATTTACTTTTTAGTAGCAGTTTTATTGAATTGAGTCCTCAGACTTATGTTATTTCTATAAATTTTATTATTTTTTTGCCTTCATTATCATGTTTCGGCTTGCCTTGACGATGCGTTAGGCGCCACCACGATGGGTAGAGATTTTGTGTCGTAACACATTGACATGAGGTGTGTAGGCAATCTGAATCCCCATAGTCAGAATAACACCAGTGTCATCACAGTTTGACGATGGGGCAACTTTCAAAATAAAAAATCAAAATCATCCCATCGCCTTCTTGAACTACAATCGACCTAATTCTCATTACATTTGAGATATGTAGAACCTTGTCGCATCCATGTCAAATCCATTCAATCAATCCATCCATCATCGAACACACACGCCCCAGTGTCACCACAGTCTGACACTGGGGCAATTTTGGAAGCAATGTCGAGATCACACGAACCTTTTCGTCCTCGAACATTTGCCTTCCACATCATAAGGCTACGATTCATAAGTAGTACTCAATTGTATTCCAGAACTACACACGACCTGATTCTTGTGCAACCCGAGATATGTAGGCAACTCAAATACCAGAGTTCGGTCACAATCTATAAAATTTTCTCATTCCCACTCTGTCATGTCTGGACAAAATTGAGTATGACATCAATATATTTGCTCGAAGACTCTTACATTATCTTCGGTTAAAGAGGGGCAGCTATTGACACTCAATTTTGACCCTTCGTGTATAAAAATTAACTTCTACAGGCTTCCTAGTCAAAAAATGATAAAATATAGTTTTTTGCACGTTATTTAACATTAATGCAATTTATTGATAATTATTTCTATTTTCAGAAAATATGAGAATTTTTATCATTTTATTGTAATTAGCTAAATACAACAATTGATGTGCATTTTTCTAAATTTCAAATAACTTATTGATAATTGTACTATTCTTCAAAAATTAGGATATTCTATCAATTTATTGTCTTTTCAAAAATAGAGTAATAATTACTAAAACACAATTGTAGTAGTTATATTTTTTAATAAATACTACAAGATTTTCTAATTAAATAATTATTTTTTAATTTATAGCGCAGTCTAGTACTTACAAGGAAGCCGGTAGAATTTATCTCAAATTACGGATCAAATACAGTCAAACTCAATATCCCTTGAACATCCGATTTGATGACACAAGTAATGTGAAATGACACATGATGCGACTTGACAAGCGATGTGATTTGATGTGACATGGCCTTCTTTCATCCTAAACCACATATTTTTTTAGCCAATCCACTAGGAAAGGAGCCTATGGTTAGTTTTTATATATATTTTAAAAAAAACAAAAACAACGTAGCTTGGTGTCTTACAAAATATAAGGAAATGATTTATGAAGATTACATAGTAACCTAATACCAAATTTGAGCAGATGGTAACCAAACTTGGTAGTGCATTTTGGTCTGAATATTAAATGGCAAAGTGACCTACTAAAGTAGTAATAACCATGTATCAAAACTAGCCCTATAGATGCAGAACTCGAGTATGATATCCTCACTGCCCAAAAACTGGGCAGATTTCCTCGCTTGATGTATGACTGCTTTTGCTCCACCTTTGCATATGGTTGTGACTGTAAATAACTCCATGAACCTCGATCAACCTGTCCTCCATGATGTATATACGCAATACAAACACATGACACTAGATCTGGTATCTTACGAATGCACACAAATTAAGACTTTTGCGTTGTCCCCATATTGGTGCTCATGTTGCATGTCTCAACTTCCATCCAAATTTCGGAGCTATTCCTTGCCTTTATTTTTCAAATTAATAAAGGCCACATGTTATTTACTATGTGTAAAATAAATAAAAATAATACATTATACACCCCCCCCCCAAAAAAAACAAAAACCCCATCACATATTTTAAGGGGCAAAAACCCTAATATTTCATGTTGGAGCTATTTTATCTTCTCTCAACAGAGAGAGAATAAATGCTCCTCTCTCTCATATTTTAGGCTATTACTGCCGGAGCTCCGACCGGCCACCGTTCCAACGGCCTTCTCATATGATTCACCATCACCCCCTTCGTTATACACACACAGTCGTTCCCCCTCAAAATAACCTATCTTCATCTCTCAACCATGAGAGACAAGGGAGCCTCTCTCCTTCATCTAACTGCCACCGGAGTTAATTGCCGGCGGGCCAATGGATACTACCACCTCTCACCACTGTTTCACTCATATTTCTCATCTCTCTCTCAGCTAGCATCACCGCCGCTGCCATCTCAGGCAAGTTGACCGGCGACCACTATTCACCGTTGTGTTCCACTGCTATAGCCTCCATCCCTCTCTCTCTCTCTCACGCCATTCTACTATTCCTCCCTCGTCGTTCTTTATTACTGTCGCTGCCAAAGACCTACCGGACAATGGCCAGTAGCAGCCATGGCTGGCCACTACTAAAATCGACAGATCTGGGCGAATCTAAGCGAACCTAACCCAATAGAGAAGTTCGATGACTCTTACTCTCAAGCGTCGCTCCGATAAACTTTGTTGAAGTGACGCTTCCGGATTGGGACTCTTGTTTTCTTCTTTTCCTCTATCATGTGGCGTGAAGGGGGTTTAATCATAACTTAGACTTGGCCGGAGAATGATTTTTCCGGCAACCTCTGTTGCTGGCCTGACACTGTTGCTCTGATAGTAGCCACCATCCACATGGTGATTCTGTTCTTTGATTTCTCGACTTCATTTATTCGCAAGGACATTTTATTCATCGATTTTATATCTTTACTTGAGTTGTGACTATGATTCTTGATTTGTGACTGTTTCTGGTGTTCTAATTTTTCCGGCGACTTTGTTATCGTTTCTGGTCATGTTTATCCGTCTCCAGACATTGACTGCATCTTCAATATTTCTGAATCTAGCTAGAAAATATTTGTTGCCTCGCTAAAATATTTCCTGTGACTATGTACATGGAGCCTTGCTTCTGCCGAAAATTTCCAGCAACATTATCGGTCTCTCACCAATAATTTGTGGGCTTTTATTGCTTCTATGCTACTATTTTGTTACTGTTTGCTTTCGTTTTTGTTCAGTGTCATTTTTTACATGAGCGTATATGCTGATGATTAATGATGCTATGCTTGAACATTACCAATTTTGGAGCAGATGTCGAACGGTTGGATGCTGCAATTTTTTCTTTGAAAAATAAAGGATATTATACTAAGGCCGATGAAAAAATAATCTTTGAATTATTGAGGCCCAAATGACCCTCCGTATTGGGCCCGAAATAAAGAGGTTGTTTTAATAAATTATCGGAAAAGAAAAGACGAGCACGCGATGAACCAATAACATAACATGTAGTCGCAATCAAGACGGTTCCCGTTCTCATGTCTAGACGGATATAAAAAATACATATTTGAGCCTCCTATAATACTTTTAAAACTATTTTCTAAAAACCTTATTTCAAAAAATATTCAAATCATTTCCAAAAAAATTTTCTAAAACATTTGAAAACCAAAATTAATTCAAAAAAACATGTCCTTCAATTCATTTTTTACTTTATATTATTTTACTAATTACTTTACTTTTTCTAAAACTTTTTACAAAGTTGCTCTCGGAAGATAACGCTCGAAGATAAAAAGATGAACCCCGTATCGAATCCCCGCTTCATGCTTTTCGTTCATGATTGTACTCAAGACACAAATATAGTAAAATACTAGTAGATATCGTATTTACTTTTTACTTATGTACTTAGTTTAGGCCCACTTGTATATGCTATGCTAGATTAACTATACTAAGAATTTCATGCTTAGGTAATAACTAATCTAATCGCCTAAACTCTAGTTAATAATAGTTCATATTGAGTACTTAAATCTTAGACGCGCTCTCGTGATCAGTTTGAGTAACTTGATTCTTGTTCAATTAGTTAACTCGAGCTAGTTAGCTTAACATGAGTAAATTGGGTTTGTGAATAACTTAATTGAGTTTTGGCATAAATGTTAGTATGTTTTGATATTATGTGAATTTTCTTGCTACATCTTACAGTCATACGTTTAATTTAATTTGTGAATAACTCTTTGGTTAGCAATATGACTATAAAGTACTAGCTCAAGTCGTAAGTGAAATTTAATTGTAGGAATTATTTATTTTAGTTTTGCACATATTCTTTCATAAAAAAAGAGTAATTCTTTTTCTTACTTGTATATCCTCAACAAATATTTTATTCCTTATTTGTGCTTTATTTAACTAACCCTTCATGATAGAATCTTAGTTATCCTATTATCACATGAAAAGATTTGTGTAAGTAATTCTCTCCTCTGTTTCCGTACTTATGATAAGATTTTCCTACTCTATTCGATCATTTCTTTCAATTTAATTGATGACTATTTTATTCAAATATAATTCTTCACCTGTTAATATATGTATTCAATCAAGACTAACTTTGTATAGTTAAATTGCTTGGCTTCAATTATAAGTCAAAATTTCCTTTAAACTTTATTTCGAACCCAATTCTTTCAATCAAACTCCAAAAGATTTTTTCTTTATTAATTTAGTTTTCATATCCTATTGTATACATTTTGCCACAAATGAAACAGTCATGCTTTAAAAATTTACTCACTACATGATAATTGCATTGGCTACTCTTTGATAGGAATTCTTTGTGAGGTAGTTAATTATTCTTTTGAACCTTCCCTCACTTATTTGATTGAGTCCACCGGAACTATATTTTGTGGATTTTGAGAGATGCCTAACATCTTTCCCCTCGAGATAACTTGAACCCTTACCTAGAATCTCAACGGTTTCGCAGACTATAATTAGTGTACATTATACAGTGTAGTATAGGTGTCCTAGTATACCTTAAATACTAGGTGGCGACTCTAAACTTTAAATAACCTTGTAGAGTACTATAAGTTGTAGTTTATTTTAACTGCAAAAATAGGGTGCAACAACATGGCGACTCTTCTAGGGATACTTCTTCAGGACCATATCGGATTCGATCAATTACTTGAGGGATTACAAGTTCTCCAATACTTCAAGTTTTATTCTTCATGTCACATGTTTCAAGACGTACTTTGCTTCAAGTTGTATATTCTCTACTTCAAGTTATATATTCTCTGCTTTAATTTGTATATTCTCTGCTTTAAGTGATATATTCTTTGCTTCAAGTCGTATATTCTTTGTCGCATGCTTCAAGTAGCCTATTCTTTGTTATGTACTTCAAGCTGTATATTCTTTGTCATGCTCATGTCGTATATGCTTCCCACATTTCTATATTGTATATTCTATTACATATGAATGTGTTGTATATTCTTTCATACATGTCTTTGGTACTGCCTTATTAAATTGTCAACACTTTTCTATCGAATCTTGGTCGTACACAATCACACACAAGGGTTGTCTTTTCACCCATCCGAACCTTCTTTCAAAAGTCTATAGTTTCAGAGATTGGCATACGAGGTTAGCTACGTACCATCTCGCAGTTGTCCTTAACTCATGTACGAATCTAGAAAAATCTACTCTTAGAATTCCTAGGTGTTTGTACACACGATCTTGCAGCTTGCTTTAGCTGGATTAATTGTTACATATCCTTCATCTGGACTCTACCATCCTTTTCCATTTCGGTCTTCATGACCATCTCCCGTAATCATACCATCATCTGGACTCTACCATCCTTTTCAAAGATATGTCAATATAAATTGGAACATCTCCCACTGATTTGACATATTCTTCTCAATCAGTTTTCACATTCTTACTGACTTCCGTCATTTTAGACAGATCCGTGCGCTATGCTACCATCTATCTCTTAATCAATTGTTACTAGTCTCCATGCACCCACCCATGAATTCTCATTCACAACCACTCATCCTCAAGGAACAATCAGTTTGGCCCAAACTACGTTTTGACCTGATTCTTGCCCTGACAGGATACGTAGGCAACCCTACATAAGGGTTTGGCACTGATTCAAATCAATTTCCTCAGTATTGAAAACTAGGGCAGTTCTTTTGGAACAGTGCGATGATGCTCTCAATCCAAAAATCTCCAAGAGCATCAACCAAATTTCACCCAAAATTCAAACATCAAAATACCATGCAAACCTTACTCTGACCCTCATTCGACTTAAATCCCAACATACAGGATGCAAGTCCTTTCTTCAAACATCTGGCTATGGAGTCATGGTGTTCACTCCCACTTTTCAAATTCAGAGATTCGATACAAGTCAACTCATTTTTGTAGAAGGGGATGCTGTTAGTCAGCTTTCGAAGAGTGTCATGCCCGCACGACTAAGAAAATAAGGACAAGAAAAGCCTCGAATCAACACAAATTAATTCCCCTCCCTGAAATCTAAGAACCTTTCTTTGGACGCAAGAAGTACACCATATCTAGAACTATCATGGAATGCCGACATCGCGTTCCCGATCACAATCAGATGCATCATTGGCTTCACGGCCTAACTCTGCACCCTCTTAATTCTATAACTTCACATGAGAGGAACGCTAACATTTTCTCCTCTAGTTTTGCAGGAATCTGCTTTTCCCAGGCCGGAGAAAGGCTTATACTGCTCACCTTTGTTTTATATGCTCATTCAGTACCAATACAAACTAAAAATACACCAAAGTGGAAGGGCCAAATATCACCCTAGACACTCTGCGGGAGATAACATCTGATGTCAGACTTTGTGGAGCATCAGTCAGATAATTAGGGGAGTAGTAGTCTTATGATAAACTCCATCATTTTTATGACTTCATTGCTCTCACCACCTTTCTATATTTAGATTAGAACATCGTTCCTGGTTGTCAACCTGGGACGATCATCAAATAGTTTCTATGGACAACCGGAAGGTGCATCATCCTGGGACTGCACCAAAAATAGCATCCGACATCGGGCATTGTGGAACATCAATCGAATAATTAGGGGAGTGTTAGTTATACAATCACTTTTTAATTCCGTCATTTTATGACGATGCTAATTTCACATATTTCTATATCTTGATCAGATAATTACGTCAGTTAAAACTGGGGGTGATCACCAAAAGGTTCTTGTGGACAGGTCAAAGGTTGCAACAAAACATCCTTGCAGTCAGTTGCGAGGAAACCACAATGAATGTCCCACAAACAATCAGAAGATCATAAAACAATTACTGAGGAAGACAATTGGGGTACATCTTTTGGCTGGAGTCCCTCTTCAACTTCAGAGGATACCGCATCCAACCACAGACATAAAGACGCATCGCTCCGAGTTTGTCTATACTCTTACATTTTTCTTACATATCTTTGATGCAATTAATATTTCTAGTTGCAATTCCTTTAAAATAGGAATATAAAAGAAGTTTTCAAAACCACACATCTCATACTTTCAAACCCTCACGACCTACGCATACCTGATTCTTGACCGTGTGTCAAGATACGTAGGCAACATGTCATGTGTCCGGTTTTCCTCGTCATTAGCAGGACGAATCGGTCAAGTCTGCACTTTATCTATAATCTTCTCGAACTACACTTGACCTGATTCTCATTTTGGCGAGATATGTAGGCAACCACCGGGTTCGGTCTTATCTTTTCAAAAAAATCAAAAATAACCATGTGGAAATTTTCAATTCCTGTCTCTCCCATCGCGTGGAGATTTTATATTTCAATCACTCCCAACATACGGAGATTTACTTTCCTGTTACTCCCGTCGCATGGAGATTTTACTTTTTTGTTAATGCTCTAATATCACATCGGAACGATACTACCACCCGTCAAATACTCTCATCGCCTGGAGATTCGAATTTTCTTTCCTGTCGCTCCCATCGCGTGGAGATTTTACTTTCATGTCAATGCTTCGATATAGCATCAGAATGGTACTACAACCCATCGAATAATCCCATCGGTTGAATATTCAATTTTTTATTCATGTCACTCCCATCACGTGGAGATTTACTACCCTTTCAATGCTCCGATATCATATCAAAACGGTACTACATCCCATCAAATATTCCCATCATGTGGAGATTCAAATTTTCATTCTTGTCACTCCCATTGTGTAACTACCTGATCGGTCATTTTGAGCTCTAGCACGTTGTCTGGGGTTTAAGGCTTTGAGTGGCTTCACTTAATGTATTATGACTTGTACGTGTACTTGAATTTGAATTATGGGAAGTTCGAAGTTGATTTGGAAGGAAAATTCTCAATTCGAAAGCTTTAAGTTGGAAGAGTTGACCAAGGTTTGACTTTAGAGTAAATGACCTCGAAGTCTGGATTTGAAAGATGTAATAGGTTCGTATGATGATTTGGGACTTGGGCGCATGTTCAGGTTGACTATCGGATGGTCCGGGAGCGTTTCTATGCTTATTGTGGAAAGTTGGCATTTTTGAAGGGTTTATAATTTCCTAAGTTTGATATGAAGTGGACTTTGGTGTTATCAATGTCTGTCTGGGATTACGAACCTTGAAATTGGTTCGTATTATGATTTGTGACTTGTACATAAAGTTTGGCATCATTCTAGAATATTTAATTATGATTTAGACGCATTCGTCGAAGTTTGAATACTAGAAAGCTAAAAGAAGGATTTTGACTGTCGATCCACGATTTCAATGTTTTTTGTGGTGTTTTGAGCCTTTCAATAAGTTTGTATAAGGTATTAGGACTTGTTGGTGTGATTGGACGGGGTCCCGAGGGCCTCAGTGTATTTCGGGATGGTATCAGACCAAGTTTGTAATTTCTTTTGCTGCTGATTTGCTGGTTTTGGTTTTGTTCTTCGTTAATGCGAGGGGAGCTCGAGTTCGCGAAGAAGGATTTAAGTTGGGAGACAATTTATTGATCGCGTTCGTGTTGAGGGACACACGTTCAAGATGGTCTAGGAAGTAGTTCTACGTATTCGCAATAAGTGGATCGCGTTCGCGAAGGGAAGCTAGGCCTGGGAGATTCTAGCCTTCGCGTTTGCAGACGGGGTGTCGCGTTCGCGAAGGGTCTCCCGGTAGAGCATCGCGTTCGTGAGCAGTTTCTCGCGTTCACGAAGAAGTTCTTTGGAGCTGGGGCTGATGGTGCTTCGCAAATGCGAGGGTCTTGCCGCGTTCACGAAAAAGGGTCGTCTAGGTAGAGAGCTTTTTATTTCGGGACTTAGCCCATTTTTCTCGCATTTTTACATAGTTGGGCGATTTTTGGAGCTCTTGGAAGGGAGATTTAGATCATATTTATCATTAGTTTCTTGGGAATAAATTATATATTTGGATTCATGGTGTTATGTGTAATGTTTATCTTCGAAAGTTTTTGAAATTCGGGCATGTGGGCCCAAGGGTAAACTTTGTTGATTTTTAAGCGGAGCTGGGAACTTATTATAAATTGTTAAATCATGAGCATTGATGTATATTTTGATTGGTTTGCATATTTTTTTGGCTAGTTTCAGAGTGAGGGGCGTCGGTTTGAGGTGTTAGCGAGGCTTTGGAGCCGGTTATGGAACTTCGGAGCGAGGTAAGTCTCCTGTCTAACCTTGTGAGAGGAAAACTACCTTGTAGGTGTTGTATTTGTTATGTGCTAATTGTTGTTGGAGCCACGTACACATGAGGTGACGAGAGTCCTTACGTAGCTAAGATCATGTCCGGGTAGACTTAGGACTTTATCATGCAATGTTTGTATTATCTGAAAACAACTTGTTAGTTTAATTATCTAAGACTTATAAATGAAATGTGATTTGAGATCATGTTAGATAGAACCTTATTACTTTGAGCTATTTGGCGAGATATTCAATGTTTGTGAAATACATGATTACTTTACGTTCCTATTTTTATGTTGCAAACACGTAGCCCATAATTCAATAAGTTTCTTCTCTTCTTGGGGATCGGGCCGAACGCCTCGGCATTATTTATATATGAGATGCATCCATGGATTGGGTCGTACGACCTCGGCAGTGTATGCACACGACTATCTGGATCGGGCCGAACGATCTCAGCATAATTCGTGCGCAAATCGCTAGGAGTCCAAACATCCACGAGATCCACCCCCTCCCCTTGATTGGGACTTGGAAATTACACGATATTTCATGACGTGAGGTTGAGATTTACTTGACGATTCTTATTTGTTGAGATGGAATGAGGTATATGGAAATTTTAAATCAATATTTTGTTAAAGGCTCACGTTAATTACTCTATCTTAATCCATTGATACTGTTGTATTTCATGTCTACTTATAATTCCTGTATTTTATTTATTGGACCACTAGTAAATGTAGATGTCGACCCCTTGTCACTACTTCTCCGGGTTTAGGCTAGATACTTACTCGGTACGCGTTGATTTACATACTCATGCTACATTTATTGTGCATGTATATTTCTAATGGTCATTTGGGTGCGTAGGCACAATTGCCGAGGGGTCTTTATGGCGAGCTATATTCCATGTTACGATCTGCAGCACACAAAGTCTCTGTCATACTTATTTACTTTATTATGTATATCTTACATTCCAGACATATGTTGTATTATTATTGTACCTCCTAGTAGATGCTCATGCACTTGTGACACTGGGTTTTGGGATGTTCTACTAATTGGTGAGGTTTTGCTTAACATTGTCACACTTTTATTTTTATGTCATACTAAAATTGTACGTATCTATGATTTTATGCATTAATTTTTTTATCTAATAAAATATGTGATTTAATAAGTAATGAAAGTAATAATTTAGTTGATGGTTCACCCTTGGCTTGCCTAACAGCGACGTTAGGCGCCATCACAACCTATAGTAGGAATTGGGTCGTGACAACTTGGTATTAGAGCTCTAGAATCACTTGGGTCTCACGGGTCATGAACATGTATAGTAGAGTCTTCCGGATCGGTACAGAGACGTCTGTACTTATCTTCAAAAAGCTACAGGACTATTAGTAGAACTTCCCTTCTCGATTCCTCATCGTGCGATTTGATTCAATTAAAGATTATGCCTTTATTTCTTTCCTACTCATTCTTATATGATGTTGAGCGCTTGTTATCAATTGAGCATCGAGGAGTTGTAGTGGTGCCGCAGATGTGGTGTAGGATATTTTTCCCTATGTATTCGGGTGGGCTTTTATCATCTACTTGTGGAGGGGTGTTATATCCTTTCAGCCCAGTGTAGTGTTGCCCATGGTTTCGAGGCCTTGCATCGCGAATGTGATGTGTGTGTGTTGTTATCACGTAATGCTGGTGTGAATGGTGGGGTGCTTGCTTTTGTGTCGCGGCAGTGAATGAATCGAATTGAGGATTACTCGGTCCATGGTTCAGATATTCGACACTCTATTCCAGCGGAGAAGAGGTAATTGGACAATGGATGTTCAAGCATTGGTTGACGGGGTTTTGAGATGGGGTATTTTCGAATTTGGTGGAATCCTTGGTTGTGATATGGTGTCGACGCTCTTGTTTGAATAAATTATGGCTCGTCGGTGTCTTGGTCTTTATTTGCTTTCCTTCAGGGCAAGGTTTCGTGAAATGGTACCTAAGACACAGTTACCGGAGACGACGATGTGTTGCGACTGTAGGGTTGGATCGGTGTCTCCACTGTTGATAGCTCGAGGAAGCTGATATTGAAGGAGGCTTAGAGTTGGTGGAAATTTATTATTCGGGTGCTACAGAGATGGATTATGATTGAGGTAGTGCCAAAGATGAGGAAGGGCATGGAGGGTTACGTCTCCTAGTAGTTGAATTGTTAGCAGGTCAAGTACGAGCAGCAGAGATCAAGTAGTTGCTTAGGATGTTGAATGTTACGAGAAAAGTTTGTTTGGAATGTAGAGGGATGTGAAGGCTTGATTATCGTTATGGGATGCAATATGACTTTGATTTTTGAACGTATTGCTGGATCTTTGGTTAATGTTAAGGGAAACAGGCGCTTATAGCTGGTGGGCGAGTGTGGGCTCAGAAGGATTTACTGATTTTGTGGTGGTTGTAACTAGGACAATGTAGTTGGAAGATGTCAATATATTGTTACACATGTGGGCTACCTCCTATGAGGATGTTAGATTTGCACGATTTATAGTAATGTTCCTATGAAGAAATCTACCTTCTATCCAATAGGGTGTATGTACTACGATGTGAGCTTGGATTGCTTGAAGAAGATGGTACGACTGTCAAGAGGTCGAGTGTGCGATTGTGGCCGATAATTCTGTAAGGCCCCGTAAAAGTTTACCTAAAACTCGGGGTTTTGTGGTGCCGAAGTAGGCTTATATGTTGGCGATTGTAGAGATTCTTCGCGGCGAGCAAGCTCGCCGTTGTTAAGACTTTTTAGGTTGAATAGTGCGTTGGGGAGTTGATGAAAGTTTTTGGAAAATATAGGGCATTTTCTACCATCCATTCTGCGGTCGCAGAACTGATCTGCGGACCACATATCTGCTACAGACCGAGGCAGAAATCTGGGCAAAAGTTTTTGGACCATTATGCGGTCCATTGTGCGGCCATATAAGCTCTCGCAGATCCAGCACAAAAAAATTCCGAATGAACGTTCTGTGGCGCATTATGCGACCGCAGAGTAAGGTAGTGGTGCCCAGTTCTGGAGGACAATTATGCGGTCCATTTTGCAGACCGCAGACCTGCGTCGGGGCTTTATTTTTTATAATTTTTGAACCCGATCCTATTCCTATAAAACATCCTTGGGGATCATTTTAAAAGGGGAAAACATATATTCTAGATAGAGGGACTGCCAAAGAGTGAGAAGGAAAGTTCCTAAGCTCATCATCCATCAATTCTTGCTCAAAGTTGAAGAATTTGTAAGAAGAATTCACTAGGTATTCATCCTAGAGGTAAGGTTCTACTCCATAGCCCTCAATTTCGTGATTTTAATTGAAAATAGGTAATAAGCCAAGCAATTCTTGGGTGTGGGAGTTATTTATTTTTTTCATGCATGTACCATCAAGGGTAGTGGGAAGATTGTTGAGCTCTTTTGGGTGAACTTTGGGTAGTGGGGTGAAAGAATCCACCATAGGAGGACCTTGAAACCATAATGCACACCTAGTGTTTGATAAAATGCTCAAGTGAGCTGGAACTATGAACTCCTTCCAAATTTGAGTTCAATTTGTATATCTCTAAATAGATCGAAGTGGCTAATATTTACGGAACATTGTAGTAATTTAAAAAGCTCAAGGCAAGATATGTTGACTAAACTTCTCTCTTAGAATTGAATTCCCACGATGTTCTTTTAAGTCCCGAGTTATCCATTATGAATTGACTTTTATTAATAATTTTGGTGTCGAAAGATGCATTTATATGAATATGTTCAAAATGTGTTCCGGAATATTCTTATCATGTTATGTTGTTCTTCGAGAGCATGTTCAAAGTATGAGTATGTATTAAAATTTTGTGACTTCAAGTCAAGCCCAAATGAAAGTGATCATATCAAATTGTAAGAAATCATATGTACCTAAGACCCTAAATTTCTCAAATATGTGCTTAAAGTTTTGAATAGAAATGTTTGTTGTTGACAATCTGTGTTAATGTTTGAAAGTGGAATAGTGAGAATGAATTATGAAGTGCGGCCAATGTGCCACGAATGATATTGCGTTATGGCCAATAATGCCAATAAAATTAATGACATGAAAAAGAATATGAATTGAGTGGTAAATACTTTTAATAATAAATATCTTGGGAGTATCGTTTAGCCACCGAGGAAGGGCAGGTCGGAACAACCTAACCCCGAAACTACATGTGCCGATGTAGGAGTGATTGAGGGGTAAATCCCCGTGTTAATATGATGAGACTTTTTCCCCTTATATGGGATGACATTGGTGTGTTGAAATGTCTCCCCTTAAATGGGATGATATTATTGCTAGCGAGATGTGATATGATGTTGACCCACACGGCATTGTGGTGAGACGGCTTAGCTGATCGGGCTGAGATCGGACGCCATGCCGCGCACATGGTGGTATTGTGAGTGTATGTCTCAAGGTGAGACGGCTTAGCCGGTCGGGCTGAGATAGGACTCTGTGCTAAAACACGATGGTGTAGATCTCCCAACTTAAATTACTGGAATTTACTTGAAATTTACCTTTCCCCTAATTTGACGCCTTGTTACTGTTTGAGTCTATTATTGATTTCTTGTTTTATTCTCTGTTTACTGTTACTCATTCTATTGAGAGGGTATTTAGTTTTACATACTAGTACTATTACATATGTACTAACGTCCCTTTTGCCGGGGGCGCTGCATCTTTATTGGATGCAGGTTGTTCCATAGCAGGTGGTATTGATCAGTGATAGCAGCACACCCTCTCCTCAGCTGACTTGGTGAGCCCCACTTCACTTCGGGGTCCTGTATTTCTATCCTTTGTACATAGAGTTTTGAGGTATAGCCGGGGCCTTATTGCCTGCACTGTCATAGCACTCTTTTGTTCCTGTTAGAGGCTCCGTAGACATAAAGTGGGTTGTACCTGTCTTTGGGAAGGTTAACAAAAAATGCAAATAATGTAATCGTATCATTTCTTCCACTTTAACTATGATTGTACTATGTTCTGTTTCAAAGACTTGTTAATGACCTAACTAATGGAAATGAACTGTTGTTATTCACATGACCTCTTACAGTCTAATTAACGAAATATATTCTTCTCTTTATTCATGGGTGAGTTGGGTAGATGGCACTGTGCAGGCTTGCTCGACCAGGGTAACTCTGTTGAGCGCCGGTCGTGCTCCCCGAGATAGGGGCGTGACAAACTTGGTATCAGAGCCTATGGTTTTAAAGAGTCCTAAGATGTCTCGGAGCCGTATCTTGTAGAGTCCTTCTTATCGGTATGTTGTCGACCATATCTATAAGTAGGAGGCTACTTTGGCATTTATGAATAATACCCTTCTTTGATGTTCTAGATGGTGCGATAAAGTTGATTGTAAGATTGTTCCACCTTCTACTCGTGCTTTGCTCTAATTTTCAGTACATGGCGCCTAGGAAAAAGGCAAGAACTGGCCAAGGAGACAATGACACCCCAGGAGTGGCAATTGATTCGATACTTGATGATGCGGGTGAGCACCCGATGAGTGAGAACATTCCCCCGACTACTACACAGCCTGATTCTACTACACCTGATCAGACTGCACCTGTCCCTACACCTACTAAGGGTGCAACGATCCCTCCAACTGATATTCCAGTTCCACCTCCAGCTCAGCTTCCGGTCCCGGTGTATCTGATGAGGATCTTAGGTGTCACGACCCAAAATCTCACCCGTCGTGATGGCGCCTATCTCAATACTAGGCAAGAAAAAATCTCATCCGTCGTGATGGCGCCTATCTCAATACTAGGCAAGCTGACAATACCAATAAACCCCATATCTTTTAAGTTTGAAAACATAATATCTAAATTTAGCGAAAGAAAAATTCACAATTACATATATAAACACTCCCAAAACCCAGTGTCACTGAGTACATGAGCATCTATTATGAATACAAGTCGGGAAAATATGGTCTATAATAGTCTAAGACCAAATACAGTAAACAAGGAGATAGGGAAGGAGAGACAAGGTCTGCGAAACACGGCAGCTACCTCTGAATCTCCGAAAAAATCAACTGTGCGAGAAAAATCAACACCCGCTATGTCCAAAAGCACCTGGATCTGCACACGAAGTGCAGGGTGTAGTATGAGTACAACCAACTCAGCAAGTAACAATAATAAACAAGGAACTGAAGATAGTGATGAGCTACACAGTTATAGTTCATTTTCAACAATTCCAGCAAAGAATATACATGCTTTCAAATCCAGCAGTTTAAGTCAAATCAATTTTATACAGTTCAAGTTCATGTAATTCGGATATAATATCTTTCAGGGAATTTCACAACAATGACAGATAGTAACTAAGTGCAACAACAAATGGAAAGAAAGTACAACCTCTCAGGGCAACAATCACTCCATTCGTCACAACAACTCAACCACTTGGCTCTCAGCCCTCAACACTCACACTCAATGGGTACCCACTCTCACTGGGGGTATTCATACTTCGGAGGTGCTCTTACAGCCCAAGCGCTATAAGTACAGACAACTCATGTTCTGCACGGATAACTCACGTGCCATTGTATAAATATCTGGATCCGCACGGACAACTCACGTGTTACAAGGACAACTCACGTGCTATAGTATCAATATCTGGATCCGCACGGACAACTCACGTACTGCACGGACAACTCACGTGCTATAGTATAATATCTCATAATCAGACCCTCAGCCTCACTCAGTCATAAATCTCTCCAGTCTCTCGGGCTCTCAATAATCATGAAATCAGCCTAGACAACAATGATATGATGCATAAATAATGAACAATAGAGACTGAGATAAAATATTAAGTAAACTGTGACTAAGTACAACACAATAATTTAGCAGATAATTCAACATATACACGGTCTCTATGGGTCCCTACAATGCCAACACATAATCTAAACATGATTTACAGTCAAATTTCTACCACACATAGAGAGCATATAGCTAACAACAAGTTATTCAACTTTACGGTTTCACGGGACGGACCAAGTCACAATCCCCTCGGTGCACGCCCACACGCCCGTCACCTAGCATGTGTGTCACTTCCAAATTAGTCTCATGACACAAAAATCCGGGGTTTCATACCCTCAGGACGAGATTTAAAACTATTACTTACCTCAATCCGAGAAAATCACTACTTCGTAATGCCCTTGCCTCTCGAATCTGCCTCCGAGTGTTTCGAATCTAGCCACAAGCAGTACAATACCATTAATATATGCTAAAGGAATCAATTCCACAAGAAAGCTACTAAATTAGACTCAAAACCCGAAATCGACTCAAATCCGAACCCCGGGCCCACGTCTCAAAATCTGACAAAAGTTACAAAAACCGAAAGCCCATTCACTCACGAGTCTAACCATACAAAATTCATCAAAATCCAACATCATTTGGTCCTTCAAATCCTCAAATTACTCTCTCCAAAATCCAAAGCCCTAACCCCTTATTTCACTTAAAACATCCTACTAATTAGGTGAGAAATCAATGGGAAAACACCATAGCTAATGATAATAGAGCTCAAGCAACTTACCTCAGTGAATAACCTTGAAATGCCTTCAAACATCCCCTTAAAAGCTCCAAAGTCCGAGTTAAAAATGTTGGAAATGAGCAAAAATCACGAAGTCCTCAATTTATACATTCTGCCCAGCGAAGCCGCACTTGCAGTCCTTTTTCCGCTTCTGCGACACCGCACCTGCAGAATTTCTATCGCGGGTGCAGAACTTAATTAAGATCCTAGGATCCGCATCTGCGGCCAATCTCTCGCGCCTGCGCATAACTCTCCGCATCTGCGAAGCCAGTCATTTTCCTCCCTTCCGTATCTGCGCCCCAGGTCTCGCACCTGCGGGCTCGCAGATGTGACAACCTTCTCACACCTGCGCCTTCTACCCAGCTCCTTTAATCTCGCATCTACGATCACCCGCCCACTTCTGCGGGCTCGCACCTGTGATGAGACATCTGTAGGTGGGATTATGACAGTTGAGTTCAACTTCAGCAATTCCTCCAATTTCCAAACTTATTCCGTTAATCACCCAGAATCACCCCGAGGCTCTCGGTACCTCAACCAAACATACCAACATATCCCACAACATCCTACGAACTTAGATAAATCATCAAATCACTCAAAACAACATCAAAATACCAAATTACACTCAGATTCAAGCCTAAGGACTTCTAAACTTTCGAATTCTACAAACGATGCCGAATCCTACCAAACCATGTCCGAATGACCTCAAATTTTACACACAAGTCAAAAATAATACCATGAACGTATTCCAACTTCTGAAATTTCATTCTGACCCCGATATCAAAATTTTCACTACCGACCAAAATCGCCAAAATTTTAACTTTCGCCAATTCAAGCCTGATTCTACCACGGGCTTCCAAATCTCATTCCGAACGCACTCCCAAGTCCAAAATCACCTAACGGAGCTAACAAAACCATCAAAAATTCAAATCCGTGGTCGTTTACACATAAATCAATGTCCGGTTGACTTTTCCAACTTAAGCTTCTACTTTAGAGACTAAGTGTCTCGATTCACTCCGAAACCATTTCGGACCTGAACCAACTAACTCGGTATAACACAATATAGCTGAAGGACCTAAAAAGAAGCAAAAATGGGGGAAACGAGGCTATAACTCTCGAAACGACCGGCCGGGTCATTACATTAGGGGAGCCATACAGATGTTGGCTCAGATAGTGGCTTCCCAAACCTAGAGATAAAATGTTGCACCCACTTCTTCTAGTCTCAGGGGATTCCGCTAGTTCCAGGGTGAAAAGTTTTCTCCAGTTGGACCCTCCAATGTTCACAGGTACTGATCCTCAGGAGGACCCCCTGGATTTAATCGATGAGATGCACAATACCCTCCGAGTTATGCGTGCTACTGAGACGGAGGGAGCAGAGTATGCCTCCTATCGCCTGAAAGGAGTGGCCTATTCTTGGTTTGAGATGTGTGAGGACTCCCGTGAGGAGGGGAGCCCTCCGGCGAGGTGGAGTGAGTTTGCCAATGCTTTCATTGATCATTTCTTGTCTACTGAGACTAAGGCAGCCCCTGCCGCCAAGTTTGAGCGCATGAAGCAAGGTAGCATGAGTGTGTGGGAGTATCACATGAGGTTCGCGCACCTGTCCAAATATGCCATCTACATGTTGCCCATTATGCAGGCTAGAGTGCGCCGGTTTGTGCAGGGCCTTAGCCCCTTGGTTATTAATGAGGCCGCTACAACCGCCTGGTATTCTTACATGAATTATGGTAAGATGGTGTCATTTCCTCAAGCCACAGAGACCCGCAAATTGAAGAATAGAATGGAGCGTGACAGACACAGCAAGGCCCGGTCCGCGGGCAACTTTGGTGGTTCTTCTGGTGGTGGTGGTGGTGGTTGGTCAGCATTCAAGGGAGGATCATCAGGGCCATCCAAGTCTTTTGCTCAGTCTTCAGTCAGTGCACCGCCATCGGGCCCAGTCAGCAACAGGGGAGCCATTTTAGGCTCTATCAGGGCAACAGAGGATCCTACTGGCAGGGTCGGTATGGTGGGAAATTTCAGCAGCAGTGGAGGCCCCCATGCCCTAGGTGCGGGAAGATGTACTTTGGAGCCTGCTTCATGGACTAGCCCATATGTTACGAGTGTGGTATGAGGGGTCAAATTCAGAGGGATTTCCGTTCCTTTCACCAGAGCATGGGCAGGGGTACAACACAGCCAACCAATTCTGCAGCTACTACATCTGCAACACCTCCTCCAACTCGAGGCACCCCAACACCCGCAAGGCATGGTGCAGCTAGGGGTGGCGCACAGAGTGGGAGGACCTAGCCGTTTATATGCCATGAGGGGTCGCCAGAGTTCAGAGGCTTCTCCATATGTTGTCACAGGTATATTGATTGTCCAATCTTGTGATGTGTATGCTCTTATTGATCCTGGTTCCACTTTGTTCTGTGTTACTCCCTATGTTGCTATGGGATTTGGGATAGAACCGGAATAGCTCCATGAGCTGTTCTTCTTATCTACTCCGGTTGGTGAGTTTATTATGGCCGTGTGGGTTTATAGGGATTGTATTGTCACGGTGCGTGGTCGGGACACCATGGCCGATCTCATTGAATTGGGGATGGTTGATTTTGATATAATAATCAGAATGGATTGGCTTTATTCATGTTTTTCCAAGCTTGACTTTCGAACCAGAACCGTCAGTTTTGAATTTCCAAATGAGTCAGTGATTGAATGGAAGAGGGAGGATGTGGTGCCGAAGGGTAAGTTTTTTTCTTACCTTAAGGCCACGAAGATGATTAACAAAGGGTGTATTTACCATTTGGTCCGGGTTACAGACACCGATGTAGAGGCACCTACACTTGAGTCCATGCCGGTTGTGAATGAATTTCCGGATTAGCTCCCTAGGGTCCCACCAGACAGGGAGATTGATTTTAGGATTAATGTGATGCCAGACAAGTAGCCTATATCTATTCCACCCTACAGAATGGTACCGACAGAATTGAAGGAGCTAAAAGAACAATTGAAGTATTTGTTAGAGTAGGGTTTTATCCGGCCGAGTATGTCGCCTTGAGGCGCACCAGTTCTATTTGTAATAAAAAAGGATGGGTCGCTAAGAATGTGTATTGACCATCGGCAGCTCAACAAGGTTACAAAAAAACAAAAGCACCCACTTCCAAGGAGAGATGATTTGTTCGACCAATTGCAGGGTGCTAGGTATTTCTCCAAGATTGATTTAAGATCCGGGTATCACCAATTGAAGATTAGGGAGCAGGATATTCCGAGAACATCTTTCACGACCCGGTATGGGCACTTTGAATTTCTGGTAATATCTTTTGGGCTAACAAATGCCCCGGTAACTTTCATGGATCTTATGAATCGGGTCTTCAAGGCTTTTCTTGACTCGTTCGTGATAGTGTTTATTGATGATATCTTTGTATATTCACGAAGTCGAGAGGACCATGCCGATCATCTTAGGGCAGTCTTGCAGACCCTGTATCAACACCAGTTATATGCGAAGTTTTTGAAATGTTAATATTGGCTTGAATCTGTCTCGTTCTTGGGTCATGTTGTCTCTAGAAAAGGAATTAAGGTTAATCCTCAGAAGATTGCAGCTGTGAAGAATTGGCCTAGACCTACTACGCCAACAGAGATTCGCAGTTTCTTGGGCTTAGCTGGATATTACAGGAAGTTTGTGGAGGGATTCTCTACTCTTGCCTCCCCGTTGACTAAATTGACGCAGAAGGCGATTAAGTTCCAATGGTCAGATGCTTGTGAAAAAAGCTTCCAGAAGTTGAAATCAAGACTGACTACGACACCGGTATTAACCCTACCAGAGGGTACATATGGGTTTGTGGTATATTGTGATGCTTTAAGAATCGGACTTGGGTGTGTATTAATGCAACATGGCAAGGTGATAGCTTATGCTTCTAGGCAACTAAAGAATCATGAAAAGAACTATCCAACACATGACTTAGAGCTTGCAGCGGTGGTCTTTGCGTTGAAGATTTGGCATCATTATTTGTATGGGGTCCATGAAGATATATTCACAGAAAATAAGTGTCTTCAATATATATTCAAACAGAAGGAATTGAATCTGAGGCAGAGAAGATGGATTGAGTTACTCAAAGATTACGACATTGATATTTTGTATCATCTGGGGAAGGCTAATTGTCCCGACCCAAAATCTACTATAGGTCGTGATGGCGCCTAACATTACCGCCAGGCAAGCCAATGGTGATTGATTAATTTAATTACTCATTTTATTATATTGAAATCATAATTTCCATTACTTAAATAGTATAAAATGGAATATACAGGAAAATAATGTTAATAACTACGTGATCTGCAACGACTAACAACAGTAGGAAACCCCAAAACATGATGTCACAAGTGCATGAGCATAAACTAGGAGATATATTAAAATACAACATCTATCTAGAATACAAAATTAGACAGGAAAAATATAAACAACTCTGATGGAGACTCTGTAGGCTACGGAGCGTAACATGAAAAGCAACTCACGGTAAGTCCCCGCAATAGCCGTGCCGTAGCGCCCAAAAGACCATCAGACATATAAGTACATGTATAAAAAGTGCAGAAAGTGTAGCATGAGTATGTAAATCAACACGTACCCAGTAAGTATCTTGCCTAACCCCAGAGAAGTAGTGACGAGGGGTCGACATCGAAACTTACTTGAGGTCCAATAAGACACATACAGTAGGAGTAAACATATGTGAATCAGAGTAAGTAAACGAAAATAATAGGTGTAAATACGTGGTACAACTCTCTTCTCAAAGATATCTCAAGCTCTCGGCTAGTAGTTACCTCCTCAATCAGAGTATATATAATGTGGACCTTACCAAATAGATCGCCATAGCTCAATCAGGGGAAGCTCACAGATATATTGGCTTCTTGCGCATTTTTACGCATGATTTCATGATAGTAGTTCACAGAAATGCCGAGGCATACAGACCAATTCATCATAACATTACCAAACCATAGATACATCTATTTTATTGCCGAGGCGAACAACCCTCTCCCATGAGAATGTGGTACATAAATCCTGTCGTGGTGTACGACCCGATCCCATTAGTGTGCGCACTGCGGAGGGTCGAACGGCACGAACCATAGATGTATCTATCCTGCCGAGGCGAACGACCCGATCCTATTAGAATAAGAAGCTTTGACGGGTCCTCGACCCCACTCACGAATAGTCGTGTGAGTTATAGATTTTAAGGGAACTTTTCGATGAGAACGCATAACACGGGAGAATTTTGTAAGGAGAGTACAATTATATAGCGGCTAATCATGAAGCCTGTCAAATCTCTATGATGGAAAGTCCATTACTCTACATAAGTCTAGTCCTAAATCTCATCGTAAAAATAGAGGAATTTATTAGACAGGAAACAACTCA
Source organism: Nicotiana tabacum (assembly GCF_000715075.1). Taxonomy (NCBI): domain Eukaryota; kingdom Viridiplantae; phylum Streptophyta; class Magnoliopsida; order Solanales; family Solanaceae; genus Nicotiana; species Nicotiana tabacum. The sequence goes on along the minus strand of NC_134091.1, from coordinate 72,825,078 downwards.
AGTAGTACAGCTATAGCGTGGTGTGAACATAAGTCTACCCAGACATAACATGAATATAGCTACGTACGGACACTCGTCACCTTGTGCGTACGTAGCCCCCGCAATAAGTAACACATAACGAATGCATCACCTAGGGGTAGTTTCCCCCTCATAGAGTTAGACGGGAGACTTACCTCGCTCTGAAGTTCCATAACCGGCTCCAAAACTCCTCTAACACCTCAAACCGAGGCCCGTCGATCCAAAACTATTCAAACAACGAGCAAACCAATCAAAATATACTCTAATACCCATAATTAATTAATTTAAACAATTCCCAACTCCGCTAGAAAAGTCTATAAAATCAACCTTCGGGACCACGTGCATGAATTCCGAAACATTTTCGAAGAGAAACTTTACCCATAACACCACAAACACAAATATATGATTTATTTCAAATTCCATGTCCAATTTCATGGTAAAAATCTAAAAATACCAATTTCTAGGTTTCTTTCAAAATCTCACAATTTTTACCAATTTTCATGCTTGAGTCCATATAAAATCCATGTATTTAACTCACAATGTGAAGAAATCACTTACCCCATTATAGTTGATGAAGATGGCACTCCAAAAGTGCTCCAAAATCGGCTCCCATGGACGAAAGATGCCTCACTGGCCAACACCAATTACGCTTCTGCAGTGCCAAGGTCGCTTCTGCAGCTCCAAGTCTCACACCTGTGAGAAACCAAGCCAAGGTCGCTAGCCGCATCTGCGTCCCTCATGCGCATTCGCGCTCACGCTTCTACGCTGCCCACTCCGTAGGTGCGGTCATGCTTTTGCGGCGAGATTACCGCATCAGCGGTCTCAGCACTGCCCAATGAAAATCTACATCCCTCTTGGCCACTTCTGCGGCTCCGCACCTGCGGCCAAAACCTCGCAGGTGCAGTTACACCAGAAGACAGCTGCTTCAGCATTTCTTCCAAGTTCAAACTCTATCCGTTGATCATCCGGGATCCACCGGAGGCCCTCGGGACCTTAACAAATTATACCAACGCGTTACAAAATACATTACGAACTTAGTCAAGGCCTCAAATCATGCCAAACAATATCAAAACTACGAATCGACAATCGAAATCCTTCTTTGACTTTCAAACTTCCAAACATCGACGAACATGTCCGAATCATATCAAATCAAGTCTGATTGATCTCAAATTTTGCACTCAAGTCATAATTGACATTACAGACCTACACCCACTTCCGGAATCAGAATCCGACTCCGATATCAAAAAGTCCACTCCTGGTTAAACTTCCCAAAATCATCCAAATCACAGACCTCCAAATCAACATCCGGACATGCTCCCAAGACCAAAATTATCATACGAACCTGATGGGACTTTCAAATTTTGATTCTGAGGTCGTTTACTTAAAGTCAGACCTTAGTCCATTCTTCTAGCTTAAGGTTTCCGAAATTAGAATTTTCCTTCCAAATCAACTCCGAACTTCCCGAAGTTCCATTCCGATCACATGTACAAGTCATAATACCTGAAGTGAGGCTACTCAAGGCCTCAAATCGCCGAACAACGCACTGGAGCTCAAAACGACCAGTCGGGTCGTTACATTCACTCCCACTTAACATACGCTCGTCCTCGAACCTGCTAAGAACTGCTCCAGAGTTGTCCAAAATCACTGTACAATACCTTGTGCACCTGCCCGTGCCACCACATTCCGGTTGGACACATTAGCTCGAGCCGGACTAAAGTTCCCCCTCATTTATTTAGTCAATAACGTTACATCCCGTACTTTAATATTAGGATAAGTCGTAGTAATCCATATGAGATTGAAGGGATTAAGACCATTCATGAGATTATAGAGGATTTGTGACTATGTTATTGTAAGACCCCGTAAGTTTAACAATATTGATACCGTTATATACATTTGATGTGGTATTTTGAGTGGAACATTTTTTTAAAAAGTTTGAAAAATATGATTTTATATAGTTATTAATATTACTAACTCCGAATATGCTTTAAATTATACACATAATATAAGACAGTTGATGAAATATTCTTTATTTTAAAGATAGAAATTATTTTCTAACTAGAAAAGACGGTTATCTTTTTACCATTTTAAGAATTAAGCGTACGAAAATTTGTACTCTTTATATGAGATTAGAAAAATTAGAAGTTGAGAAAATATATGTATTTTTACATGAATATTTAATGAAATAATAGTGTATGTATTGATTTTATATGGTATCACATGACCATGATAGTAGGATACATAAAGTGTGTTAAAAGCGAGTAGTATTTTAAGTAATTTGAGATAATTTTTAATTATGTGGATAATTGGTTAATTATTGGTTAATGGGGGATTAGCAAGTTAATTAAGGATTAGTGGATGATTAATTAGGACCTTGGATAAGACCAAGGAACCTTTAACGTGGAAGCCAACAAAGCCAAGGATTTTGACTCATTAAGTTCATATATAGGTGGCATAATTTGGACATTCTTTGGCCAAGTCATACTTGTCCATGTGGGGCCCACATCACCAAAAATTAAAGACTTCTCTACAATCACAAAGAAAGCTTCAGCAAAGTCATTCAAAATAATAGCAATGTGATTTGCATCTTAGCATCCTTAGTAACGTGACTTTCTTGAAACAAAATTCAAACATGATCTCTTAGCCTCTTAGCAACGTGAGATGTTGCAATTTTAAGGGAGTACGGTGCAATCTTATCAAGAATATCACACGGATTTTTTCTACTCCGATCTGCCGTTACGTGTTTTGTCGCAATTGACGTATGTTAGAAGGGTTGTCAAGAAAATCAGCTCAGGTATGTTAAGGCTAATCCTTTCTTCTTTTGGCATGATCCAAGTAACGATACGTAAACGTAATGTTATTTCAAAAATGGTTCTACTCTTAGTAGTTAAGAATCTCTATGTTATTTATTCCTGTAAAATGATATTCAAAGTATGCCTAAGTATATTCCTAACTCTCTATTGAGGCATTCAATAAAGATGTTAATGTTCATAATGGTTTTATATACATCATGTATTTACCACCGAGCTACGGCCGGTCGGGCAGTCTTGCATTTACCACCGAGCTACGGCCGGTTGGGCAGTAGTCATGCATATACCACAGAGCTATGGCCGGTTGGGCAGTTACACATATACCACCGAGCTACGGCCGGTTGGACAGTCATGCATTTAGTACCGAGCTACGGCCGGTTGGGCAGTTACACATTTACCACCGAGCTGCGGTCGGTCAGGCAGTCATGCATTTACCACCGCGCTACAGGCCGGTTAGGCAGTTACACATTTACCACCGAGCTGCGGTCGGTCAGGCAGTCATGCATTTACCACCGCGCTACGGACCGGTCAGGCAGTTACCACTGATCAGTTGGGTAGTCATGCATCATACAATATGGATAATAGAAATAGTCTCAAAATTATATATGTAAGTATAATAAATATGCATATATATATAAGTATAATAAGTATGCATATACGGTGGCACTTCAGAGATTCAGGTTGATTCTTATATGTCTTTAATTAATGTTGACTTATTGTTATGTTTCAGTTCTGTCTTACATACTCGGTACATTATTCATACTGACGTCCTTTTCTGGTGAACGTTGCATTCATGCCTGCATGTATAGATAATCAGTTTGACGATCCCTCATAGTAGACGAGGTTAGCATTAAGTGAAGGATCGGTAAGACTCTACCTTATTCAGAGTGCAGTCGAGTCTATGAGTTATCGTGTGAGAGTTTTGTTACAAACTCATGGGTAGGCCGGTACCCTGTTCCATTTGATGTCAAATAATCTTAGAGGCTTTGTAGACAGAAGTTCATTTTGTACAGTATGTCAGAGGCCTTGACGGCCCATATGTATTCATGTTTTAAGAAAGATTGTTCATTGATACAATGTTTTTTCACTTATAGTTATACATTACGAGTTGTGGTCATGTTGGCCCATGATAGTTGAAGAAAGAAAAAAAAATGAGTTACAGAGTGGTTCGCTCGGGGCAGTACACCACAGGGTGCCAGCCACGCGTCCCCAGGTTTGGGGCGTGACATAGTGGTATCAGAGCAAGTTGTGTCCTAGGGAGTCTACAAAGCCATGCCTAGTAGAGTTTCAGTTATGGGTGTGTTGCGCGCCACATTTATATTTGAGAGGCTATAGGGCAATTAGGAAATGTTACCCTTCTTTTGTTTCCAAATCGTGCCATAGAGTTGAGTCGTAAGAAGTCAGTGTGAAGCTTTTGCTAGATTTTGTATGCACCAAAGGTGAAGGCATCACAATAGAGCTTTAAAGCGTAATTTACACCTATGTGGAAGGGAGGTTATGAAAGAAACAAAAGATACGATGCGAGATTTAAAAGTAAGTAAGGTAAAGTAAAGGTGAAGAAGGTACGAGATACTCAACTACAAAAGGTTGTGAATAGTTGAGACTTCAGATATAGTTTGGGTTTTAGTTTAGTTTACAGAGAAGACCCTAGTGAAAATGTTTTAAATCTCTAAGAGTTAACATTCAAGGACGAATGTTCTAAAGGGGGGAAGGATGTTACATCGCGTACTTTAATATTAGGATAAATCGTAGTAATCCATATGAGCTTGAAGGGATTAAGACCATTCATGAGATTATAGAGGATTTGTGACTATGTTATTGAAAGACTCCGTAACTTTAACAACATTGATACCGTTATATATATTTGATGTGGTATTTTGAGTGAAACATCTTTGTAAAAAGTTTGAAAAATATGATTTTATATAGTTATTAATATTACTAATTCTGAATATGCTTTAAATTATACACATAATATAAGAAAGTTTATGAGATTTTCTTTATTGTAAAGATAGAAATTATTTTCTCACTAGAAAAGACGGTTATCTTTTTATCATTTTAAGAATTAAGCGTACGAAAATTTGTACTCTTTATATGAGATTAGAAAAATTAGAAGTTGAGAAAATATATGTATTTTTACATGGATATTTAATGAAATAATAGTGTATGTATTGATTTTATATGGTACCACATGACCATGATAGTAGGGTACATAAAGTGTGTTAAAAGTGAGTAGTATTTTAAGTAATTTAAGATAATTCTTAATTATGTGAATAATTAGTTAATTATTAGTTAATGGGGGATTAGGAAGTTAATTAAGGATTAGTGGATGATTAATTAGGACCTTGGATAAGACCAAGGAACCCTTAACGTGGTAGCCAACAAAGCCAAGTATTTTGACTCATTAAGTTCATATAAAGGTCGCATAATTTGGACATTCTTTGGCCAAGTCATACTTGTCCAGGTGGGGCCCACACCACCAAAAATTAAAGACTTCTCTACAATTTCAAAGAAAACTTCAGCAAAGTCATTCAAAATAATAGCAACGTGATTTGCATCTTAGCATCCTTAGTAACGTGACTTTCTTGAAACAAAATTCAAACAAGATCTCTTAGCCTCTTAGCAACGTGAGATGTTGCAATTTTAAGGGAGTACGGTGCAATCTTTATCAAGAATATCAACGGATTTTTCCCTACTCCGATCCGTCGTTACGTGTTTTGTCGCAATTGACGTATGTTAGAGGGATTGTCAAGAAAATCGGCCCAGGTATATTAAGGCTAATACTTTCTTCTTTTAGCATGATCCAAGTAACGATACGTAAACGTAATGTTATTTCAAAAATGGTTCTACTCTTAGTAGTTAAGAATGTCTACATTATTTATTTCTGTAAAATGATATTCAAAGCATGCCTAAGTATGTTCCTAACTCTCTATTGAGGCATTTAATAAAGATGTTAATGTTCATAATGGTATTATATGATTCATGTATTTACCACCGAGCTACGGCCGGTCGGGCAGTCATGCATTTACCACCGAGCTACGGCCGGTTGGGCAGTTACACATTTACCACCGAGCTATGTCCGGTCGGGCAGTTATGGATTTACCATCGAGCTACGGCCTGTTGGGCAGTTACACATTTACCATCGAGCTACGGCCGGTCGGGCAGTCATGCATTTACCATCGCGCTACAGCCGGTCAGGCAGTTACCACTGATCAGTTGGGCAGTCATGCATCATACGATATGGATAATAGTCTCAAAGAGAAGCATTATATATATATAATAAGTATGCATATACGGTGGCACTTCAGAGATTCAGGTATGCATATACGGTGGCACTTCAGATATTCAGGTTGATTCTTATATGTCTTTAATTAATGTTGACTTATTGTTATTTTCAGTTCCACCTTACATACTCGGTACATTATTCGTACTGATGTCCTTCTGTTGGGGACGCTACATTCATGCCTGTAGGTATAGATAATCAGTTTGACGAGCCCTCAGAGTAGACGAGGTTAGCATTCAGTGAAGGATCAGTAAGACTCCACCTCATTCGGAATGTAGTCGAGTCTATGAGTCATCGTGTCAGAATTTTGCTAAAGACTCATGGGTAGGCCGGTACCCTATTCCATTTGATGTCAAATAATATTAGAGGCTTTGTAGACAGAAATTTATTTTGTATAGTATGTCAGAGGCCTTGACGACCCATATGTATTCATGTTTTAAGAAAGATGGTTCATTGATACAGTATTTTTCCACTTATAGTTATACATTACGAGTTGTGGTCATGTTGGCCTAGTTGCAGAAGAAAAAAAGAGAGTTACAGAGTGGTTCGCTCGGGCCAGTACGGCACCGGGTGCTAGCCACGCCTCCCCAGGTTCGGGGCATGACAAATAAGCCTTAGAATCAAATTCCAAGTTCCGAATTTCTTTACAAGGTCTGATTCTGACACACGAACGCCATGCCAATCACCCCACACTGTACCAAAACATGATCATGCATCTATGCGAAAATCACATCAAGCACCACATAAGTCGATTTCCCATAATAACATCCCTCAACCACAATAACTGAAATTGTACGAATCTGATGCCCATAATACACCTCATAATACAAATAAGCGCGGTTTCAATCCTCACAATACTGCCATGACAGAGAAGATGTGTAGAAATTCATAACCTCCTACTGGATCAATCAAATCATGGAGTTTCTTCTCCTAACAAGGACCATTACCTCATTCCGAACTAAATAACGTTATTTTCCCTTTACTACACCTTATATAGATCTGATTGCACAAATTTCAGGTCCAAAAATCCCGTCTCACCCAGTACAAGTTGCTCAGGAAATAAGCCACTTCAAACACTGACTCAGATCTCATATGACGCCATCAATGCGCCGACAATCTACAACTCGAATATGACACCTAAGGAGGAACAAACCCTGGAAAAGAATTACCCAGTCCACGTAATGAATAAAATGGTCGAACAGATGATATGAACCCTTCTCAGAGGATGAGAAACAAAATATGCAAGAATAGATATAGGGAACCGTACTCCACATAACACTTTTGCGGCGTGCAACCCGATCCAAACATGATACCGTTGCGGCGTACAACCCGATCCGAATAACGTACCCGTGTCGGCGTGCCACCCGATCCCCTTATAATAATAAATAAGGACATACTCATCGAGCCATAATGCTTCTACCTACAGAATGCCAAATATTGGCCATAAGCACGCTAAGTGCAAAAATACAACTCTAGGAGACGAATAGCATAATACGTCATAAAATCGAAGCACGACTAAGGTGTGATAAATGACATGCATCTCGAGAGCCATCCTGCTCATATGACACCACAAGCTACACGTGACCTCAACACATGTGCTAATAATCAAGCCGTCTCAATCCGACACAACCTCCCATAGTTCACAACCAAAGGAATAGAGCGTCTTCCAGGCATAAACTCTCACATAAACGATGGTACCAGAAATCTCCGTACTTGGTTTCGATCTTTAACCATCAAGTGACTAGCATGCCACACTCATACAATTTCCCCGTGGGGTATGCTCCCACGACTTCCACTCAGGTAGCCAAGTCCGCACATCCATACCACCAACTGTAATAATTTTGTAAAGTAAATCACAATCCGCAAATCAATGCACAATGCCTCTTCCACAGAACACCATTCTCAGGTGACACTAAGATAACACCAGATCACTCTAACCATTTGAATTCTTCCCTGCTCATACGAGCTCGTGACATTCTTATCAACACCGACCCGCAGCCTTGATCCTCAAAATTCCAATTCCCATGCCGCTCACTGCATCTAAAATGCCGTTATGCGTGAATTCAAGAATTCATCATAACTCCTGAACTACTAGTAGAATGAATAGTTCATTAGCTAGAAACCTTTCGCTTAGCTCATTTTAGAAGAACCAATGCAACACACAACTGAATTCCCAAATCGCAGAAAATACAACCCTCAAGTCGTGATCTACCCACCCTAACTCTCCTGGAATCTATTTACACCACAAAGCCATCTGAATCAAATATCTCCCAAATTAATCAAGTTATGGTGGTTGTCGAGCCTGCACGTAACCACTAACCACATGTGTAATTTCACACGCTAAAGGAACTGATCATTTTCACAGTCATGCTGATTCAACCATTTCTAACCAAGCCAACTTCTTCCAATTCACTCTTGACTTGCCTTAGAAATAATAGCAGCTCCATTCAAGAATCATCGCGAAACTCACAACACTCCTCCTCAGTGACCACATTCACGAGACCACATCGTCTCAATACCCATGAACCAACTCATACATTCCTCATGATTAGAATAGCATCTCCACTAGTATACCTATTCTGAAAGACCTTCCGCGAACCCCAGGATATTTCCTTCTTTCCCCCAATACTGCACTGCTTACTTGGTGATAACATACAACACTCCAAGTCACGTTCATAATCCACTGCAAAACTCGATCCTTATTCACACAACGGACCCGAAATCCTTAGGGATCGCACTTAAATCCTTGAACTCACTAGACCATTGTTGAGAGTCACCCACTCTGACCTGATCCCAAACATAACCAAACTCCAATGCTCTGCTAGCACATGAATACCCTCTTAAAGAAGAAACCTACTGAATCATTTCCTTGTACATCACATCCATAAAACATAAACTCTGAGTCTTCCTAAAACCTGCACATGAATCGATAAGACGAAATATAGCACACATATATCAATTTCTCTGCTCAAATTACCCCTGATGTTTCCTATTCTTAGTCACAAATAATCCACCAATGCATCGATAACTAGAAGCTGCACAAGTCGACACCCACACGATCTAATTGTAGACTGTGGGGCTCCCCCACCTAGCTTTAAGCTACCATCACATAATGTAGAGCCCACAACGATTCCTCCCTCTCATTTACCATGATCCCGTACCGTTAACCCACCAAATTTCTCAAAAATCTTTTTGTTTAACATCTCATGAGCATTTTGAATCATCATCCACAATCTTATATTCGACCTCTTACTGGTAGCAAGTAAAATCCTTCATAGAAGCTTCATCGACATCACGCAACCGCTAACCTGTTCACAGGGGATAACCCGTCTATGAAATTCCATGCCGACATCTTCCAACGATGCTGCACTGGGTGCAACTACCACGCATTCAGTAATCCTCCTGAGCCCATGCTCGTCCAATAGTTGTACAAGCCAGTTCATTCCCTATTGACATCAACTGACAATATCATCCGAACTCAAGTCATACTGCATCTGAACGATAATCAATTCTTCACACCCCCTTCATTTCAAGCAAACTCCTTCCTGCCATATTAAATCTTTCTCCATACAATGACCATTATTCCAAATAGAATACGTAGACCAAATCACCTTCCACCACGATTTCCAAATCGTTCTACACTTTCTCAAGGTACGTGGCTATCCTACCACAGAATCAATAGGATGCTCTGCCTATCCCACTTCGGTCAAACCATCTCCTTTAAGCAACTTCTCGACTTTCGCTTCTCATACTTGATCTTCTAGTAATTAAACCACCGTAAGACACCTCCCACATGTCCTTCCTCGTTCTTCGTTACCCAAATGTTGCATCAAATCAAAATCTATCTCTATAGCACCTGAGCTAATAAATTGCTACCGTATCTATGCCTCCTGGAAGATCATCTTCCTCGTGCCATCACATTAGAAATACCAATTCGATTCTAAACTATTGCACACCGCTATCTCTGACAACCGCCCCTTAGGCACCACTTCACAACACCCTGCCCAAAGGCAAAATCAAGAAGACCATACCACCGGTGAACCTTAATGCGTTCAACAAGGATGACTCCACCGCATCATAATGAAAATTCCACCACGCTCGAAAATACCATGTCTCGTTACTCCATCAAGCAAACCTGAACATCTATAGTCCGATTTCCCTTTCTTTGTTGTAATTAAATGCTAAACCCCTAAATCATGCCCCGGAAAATTCTCCTTTCAAGCCATTTATTGCCTCAACACATAAACGAGCACCTTACCATTACACCAACATTGTGCGATAACAACGCATCGACATCATAGCAATCCATGCACAGTCTCGAAATAATAGAAAATACAGATACTGAGCTAGAACAAAAGAACATCCTTCTGCAAGGTGACGATGATAGCCTGCCCGAACACGCAGGGAAAACATCCTGCACCACATTTTGCAGTACCACTACAACTCCTCGATGCCCAATTGATAACAAGCGCTTCGCGTTGCATAAGATTGAGTAGGAAGGAAAATAAAAGCACAAGCCTTAATGGAATCAAACCGCACGATGAGGAAATCAAGAAGGAAAGTGCTCCTAATAGGCATGTAGCCTCTTGAAGATAAGTACAGACAACTCAGTACCGATCCGCAAGACTCTACTAGACTTGCTCATGAATCGTGAGACCTAAGTGAACCTAACGCTCTGATACCAAGCTGTCACGATCCAAAATCCACTATAAGTGGTGATGGCGCCTAACATCGCCGTCAGGCAAGCCAACAGTGATTGATTGATTTAATTACTCATTTTATTATTTTGAAATCATAATTTCCATTACTTAAATAGTGTAAAATGGAATATACAGGAAACAATATTAATAACTACGTGATCTGCAACAACTAACAACAGTAGGAACCCACAAAACCCGGTGTCTCAAGTGCATGAGCATCAACTAGGAGATATAATAAAATACAACATCTATCTAGAATACAAAATTAGACAGGAAAAATATAAATAACTCTGATGGAGACTCTGTAGGCTACGGAGCGTAACATAGAAAGCAGCTCACGGTAAGTCCCTGCATAAGCCGCGCCGTTGCGCCTAAAAGACCATCAGACATATAAGTACATGTATAAAAAGTGCAGCAAGTGTAGCATGAGTATGTAAATCAACACGTACCCAGTAAGTATCTAGCCTAACCCTAGAGAAGTAGTGACGAGGGATCGACATCGACACTTATTAGAGGTCAAATAAGACAGATACAGTAAGAGTAAACATATATGAATCAGAGTAAGTAAACGAAATTAACAGGTGTAAATATGTGGTATAACTCTCTTCTCAAAGATATCTCAAGCTCTCAGTTAGTAGTTACCTCTTTAATCGGAGTATATATGATGTGGACCTTACCAGATAGGTCGTCATAGCTCAACCAGGGGAAGCATATAGATATGATGGCTTCTTGCCCATTATTACGCATGATTTCATGATAGTATTTCATAGAAATGCTGAGGCGTATGGCCCGATCCATCATAATATTACCAAATCATAGATACATCTATTTTATTTCCGAGGAAAACGACCCGCTCCCATGAGAGTGTGGTACATAAATCCTGTCATGGCGTACGACCCGATCCCATTAGTGTGCGCACTTTCGAGTGTCAAACAACACGAACCATAAAAATAAAGGTCCATTACTCTACAGAATTCTAGTCTCAAGTCGCACCGTAAAAATAAAGGAATTTATTAGACAGGAAATAACTCAAGTAATATAGCTATAGCATGGTGTGAGCCTAAGTCTACCCGGACATAATATTAATCTAGCTACGCATGGACTCTCGTCACCTTGTGCGTACGTAGCCCCCGCAATAAGTAACACATAACAAATACATCACCTAGGGGTAGTTTCCCTCTTACAGAGTTAGACATCAGACTTACCTCGCTCTGAAGTTTAATAACCAGCTCCAAACCCCCTCTAACACCTCAAACGGATGCCCGTCGATCCAAAACTATTCAAACAATGAGCAAACCAATCAAAATATACTCTAATTAATTTAAACAATTCCCAACTCTGCTCGAAAGTCTATAAAATCAACCCTCGGGCCCACGTGCCCGGATTCTCAAATATTATCGAAGAGATACTTTACCCATAACACCACGAACTCAAATATATGATTTATTCGAAATTCCATGTCTAATTTAGTGGTAAAAATCAAAAACTACCAATTTCTAGGTTTCTTTCAAAATCTCACAATTTCTACCATTTTTCATCCTTGAATCCATATAAAAACCATGTATTTAACTCAAAATGTGAATAAATCACTTACCCCATTATAGTTGATGAATATGGCACTCCAAAAGTGCTCCAAAATTGTTTCCCATGGACGAAATGAGATGAAAATGTGCCAAACCCCCGTTCTAAAGAAGCCTCACTTCCCAACAACAATTACGCTTTTGCGGTGTGAAGGTCGCTTCTGCGATGGCCACTTTTGCATCTACAAGTCTCGCACCTGCGAGAAACCAAGACAAGGTCGCAGGCCGCATCTGCGTCCTTCATGTGCATCCGCGCCCACGCTTCTGCGCTGCTCCACTCCGCAGGAGCGATCCCGTTTTTGCGACGAGATTACCGCATCTACGGTCTTAGCACTACCTAACAATAATCCGCATTTGCGTCCCTCTTGGCCACTTCTACGGCTGCGCACTTGCGGCCAAAACCTCGCAGGTGCGGTTACACCAGAAGACAGCTGCTTCAGCATTTCTTCCAAATCCAAACTCTATCCGTTGATCATCCAGGATCCACCCAAGGCCCTCAGGACCTTAACCAATTATACCAACGTCTTCCAAAACACATTACAAACTTATTCGAGGCCTCAACTCATGCCAAACAACATCAAAACTACGAATCGACGATCGAAATCCTTCTTTGACTTTCAAACTTCCAAACATCGACGAACGCGTCCGAATCATATCAAATCAAGTCCGACTAACCTCAAATTTTGCACACAAGTCATAATTGATATTACAGACCTACTCCCACTTTTAGAATCATAATCTGACCCCGATATCAAAAAGTCCATTCCCGGTCAAACTTCCCAAAATCATCCAAATCTCCAACTATCGCCAAATGACGCCGAAATGACCCACAGACCTCCAAATCGACATCCGGACACGCTCCCAAGACCAAAATCATCATACGAACCTGTTGGAAGCTTCAAATTTCTATTTTGAGGTCATTTACTCAAATTCAGAACTTAGTCAATTCTTCCAACTTAAGGCTTCTGAAATTAGAATTTTCCTTCCAAATCAACTTCGAACTTCCCGAAGTTCCATTTCGACCACATGTACAAGTCATAATACCTAAAGTGAGGCTACTCAAGGCCTCAAATTTCTAAACGACTCACTGGAGCTCAAAACAACCGGTCGGGTCGTTACACTAATGTTGTAGCAGATGCTCTTAGCTGGAAATAAATCTATGGGTAGTTTAGCTCTATTGTAGGCATGTCAAAGGCCACTGGCCAAGGAGGTTCATAGGGTGGCTAGTATGGTAATTCATCTTGCAGACTCTAATGAAGGAGGGGTGATTGTGCATATTAGGGCTGAATCATCGCTTGTTGTGGAAGTCAAGGAAAAGCAATACAACGACCCATTATTGGTACAATTGAAGAAGGGGATTCGTAAGCATAAGACCATGGACTTTTATCTTTGCATGGATGAAGGTACACTAAGGTACCAAGGGCGACTATGTGTTCCAAATGTAGATGGTCTCCGAGAAAGAATTATGACCGAGGCTCACACTTTTAGATATTCTGTGCACCCGGGTTCTACAAAGATGTACCATAATCTTAAGGAAGTCTACTGGTGGAATGATATGAAGAGGAATGTAGTGGACTTTGTGGCAAGATGTCCAAATTATTAGCAAGTGAAGGTCGAACACCAAAGGCCGAGTGGGTTGGCACAGAACATAGAAATCCCAATGTGGAAGTGGGAGATGATCAATATGAACTGTGTGGTAGGACTACCTCGCACGCCTCGCAAGTTCGACTCGATTTGGGTAATTGTGGACCGACTCAAAAAATCAGCACACTTCTTACCTGTTAAGGCTACTGACACAGCAGAGCAATATGCTCAGTTGTATATCAAGGAAATAGTCAGGTTGCATGGCACTCCAGCTTCTATTATCTCAGATCGGGGGGCACAGTTCACGGCAAATTTTTGGAAGAAATTTCAGCAAGGTTTGGGTATTTAGGTGAATCTTAGTACAACCTTTCACCCGCAGACTGACGGGCAGGGGGAGCAGACTATTCAGACGCTTGAGGATATGTTGCGCGCTTGTGTTCTTGACTTCAAAGGTAGCTGGGATGATCATTTGCTGCTAATAGAATCTGCCTATAACAACAGTTATCATGCTAGCATTCATATGGCACAGTTCAAGGCTTTATATTGTAGGAGATATAGATCTCATATTGGGTGGTTTGAGATTGGGGAAGCAGAGTTGATAGGGCCATACCTCATGCATCAGGCTATAGAGAAGGTTAAGATTATTATAGAACGGTTGAGAACTTCTTAGATTCGATAAAAGACCTATTCGGATGTGCGTCGCAGAGATTTGGAGTTCAAAGAAGATGATTGGGTATTCTTGAAGGTTTCCCCTATGAAGGGTGTAATGTGGTTTGGTAAGAAAGGGAAATTAAGTTTGAGGTATGTCGGACTGTACATGATCATTCAGAGGATTGGCCAGGTAGCTTACAAGCTAGAACTACCTCCAGAGATGTCCTTAATGCACTCAGTGTTTCATGTATCCATGTTGAAGAAAGTGGTTTGAGATCCGTCGCTTATTGTTCCGGTTGAGACTATTGAGGTTAACAAATAATTTACGTATGAAAATATTTCATTTGACATTCTTGATAGGCAAGTTCGAAAGTTGAGGAATAAAGAAATTGCCTCCGTGAAAGTGTTATGGCAAAACCAACAAGTCGAAAAGGCCACTTGGGAGGCCAAGGACGAAATGAAGAAGAAGTACCCTAATTTATTTGAATAGCTATGTAATTGTATACATGATGTTAAGAGCTATTTTTCTCCAAATCATGATTTCCCTTGTACAACTTATATTAAGAATACTCTCTCTTGGTAATGCAATGTTTATGGCATTGTTGCCGGTGTTGTTTTCATATTATTTTGCATCGTTGTGTTGTGGTTGTGATGTTAGGATTGGTTTCTGGGATTCTCTGACAGGTGGATAGGCCCAGTTACATGGGAAACTCTGACGAAAATTTTGGAAATTTAGGGAGTTAGTCAAAATTTGGGAACAGTTGATGTGTGTAATAGCAGCTGAGTCACATTGGTTTCTAATGGCAAATTTTAGCCCTCATTAGAGGACGAATGATCTTAAGCGGGGGAGGATATAAGGCCCCGTATAATTTTACCTAAAACTCGGGGTTTCGTGGTGCTGAAATAGGCTTATGTGTTTCCGAAGCAGGTACCTAAAACCCGCGGTTCAGACTTTTTAGGTTGAATAGTGCTTTGGGGTGTTGAAGAAAAAATTTAGAAAAAGGGCATTTTCTACGGTCAATTCTGCGATCGCAGAACTGATCTACGGGCCGCATGTCTACCGCAGACCAAGGTAGAAATCTGGGCAAAAGTTTTTGGACCATTATGCGGCCGCATAATCACTTTGCGGGCCACATAACCCCTCGCTGATCCAGCCAAAAACAATTCTGGAGGAACGTTCTGTGGCACATTATGCGATCGCAGACTGGTCGCAGAGTGAGGCAGTGGTGCCCAGTTCCGGAAGGCCATTATGCAGACCGCAGAAGCATTATGTGTTCACATATGCGATTGTAGACCTGCGTCGGGGCTTCATTTTTTCTAATTTTTGAACCAGACCCCATTCTTATAAAACAGCCTTGGGGATCATTTAAAAAGGGAAAACATATATTCTAGAGAAAGGGAGTGCCAAAGAGTGAGAGGGGAAGTTCCTAAGCTCATCATCCATCAATTCTTGCTCAAAGTTGAATAATTTGCAAGAAGAATTCACTAGGTCTTCATCCCAGAGGTAAGGTTCTACTCTATAGCCCTCAATTTCATGATTTTAATTGAAAATAGGTAATAATCCAAGCAATTCTTGGTTGTAGGAGTTATTTATTTTTTTCATGCATGTACCATGAAGGGTAGTGGGAAAAGTGTTGAGCTCTTTTGGGTGAACTTTGGGTAGTGGGGCGAAAGAATCCACCATATGAGGACTTTGAAACCTTAATGCACACCTAGTGTTTGATAATATGCTCAAGTGAGCTGGAACTATGAACTCCTTCTTAATTTGTGTTCAATTTTGCTATATCTCTAAATAGATCGAAGTGGCTAAGATTTCCAAAATATTATAGTAATTTTAAAAGGTCGAGGCAAGGTATGTTGGCTAAACTTCTCTCTTAGAATTGAATTCCCATGATGTTCTTGCAAGTCCCGAGTTGCCCATTATGAATTGACTTTTATGAATAAGTTTGGTGTCGAAAGATGCATTTATATGAATATGTTCAAAATGTGTTTCGGAATATTCTTATCATGTTATGTTGTTCTTCGAGAGCGTGTTCAAAGTATGAGTATGTATTAAAATGTTATGACTTCAAGTCAAGCCCAAATGAAGTGATCATATCAAATTGTAAGAAATCACATGTGCCTAAGACCCTAAATTGCTCAAATATGTGCTTAAAGTCTTGAAAGAAATGTTTGTTGTTGACAATCCGTCTTAATGTTTGAAAGTGGAATAGTGAGAATGATTTATGAAGTACGGCCAATGTGCCAAGAATAATATTGCTTTATGGCCAATGATGCCAATAAAACGAGTGACATGTAAAAGAATACGAATTGAGTGGTAAATATTTTTAATAATAAATTCCTTGGGAGTATCGTTTAGCCACCGAGGAAGGGTAGGTCGAAACAACCTAACCCTAAAACTATAAGTGCCGATGTAGGAGTGATTGAGGGGTAAATCTCCGTGTTAATGTGATGAGACTGTTTTCCCTTATATGGGATAAAATTGGTGTGTTGAGATATTTTCCATTAAATGGGATGCGATTATTGCTAGTGAGATGTGATATGTTGTTGGCCCACACAACATTGTGGTGAGATGGCTTAGCCTATCGGGTTGAGATCAGATGCCATGCCGCGCACATGGTTGTATTGTAAGTGTATGTCTATGGGTGAGACGGCTTAGCCGGTCGGGCTGAGATTGGACTCCATGCTAAAACATGATGGTGTATCGGTGCTTAAGATCTCCCAACTTAAATTACTCGAATTTACTTGAAAGTTACCTTTCCCCTAATTTGACACCTTGTTACTGTTTGAGTCTATTATTGATTTCTTATTTTATTCTTCGTTTATTGTTACTCATTCTATTGAGAGGGTGTTTAGTTTTACATACTAGTACTATTCCATATGTACTAACGTCCCTTTTGCCGGGGGCGCTGCATCTTTAATAGATGCAGGTGGTTCCATAGCAGGTGGTATTGATCAGTGATAGCAGCACACCCTCTCCTCAGCTGACTTGGTGAGCCCCAATTCACTTCGGGGACCTGTATTTCTATCCTTTGTACATAGTGTTTTGAGGTATAGCCAGGGCCTTGTTGTCGGCACTGTCATAACACTCTTTTGTTCCTGTTAGAGGCTCCGTAGACATAAAATGGGTTGTACCTGTCTTTGGGAAGGTTAACTAAAAAGGCAAATGCTGTAATCGTATCATTTCTTCCACTTTAACTATGATTGTATTATGTTATATTTCAAACACTTGTTAATGATGTAACTAATGGAAATGAACTAGTGTTATTCACATGACCTCTTACAGTCTAATTAATGAAATGTATTCTTCTCTTTATTCATGGGTGAGTTGGGTAGACGGAACTGTGCAGGCTTGCTCAACCAGGGTAACTTCGTTGAGCGCCGGTTGCGCTACTTGAGGTCGGGGTGTTACAAATTCGGGATATATTATGATTAGTGCAACAAGAATTTGTGAGAATTTTGGGCTGAGTAATGGTGTGAGATCATGATACCAGAGAAAGAGGAGTCATTGTGGGTTTTGGATTTATGGATTGTAGCTTAAAGCTACGTGGGGGAGCCTACCGTCTATGATTGGGTCACATGGTTATGCACCTGTGGAGTATCGAGTTATCAATACGTTGGTGGATTAGTTATGACTAAGGCAAGAAAACATCGGGTGTAAGTCGAGCAAGGAAATTGATGAATGTGTGCTACATTTTGCCTGATCGATTCATGTGCAGATTTTGGGATGACTCAGATTTCATACTTCTTGTGGATGTAATGTACAAGGAAAGGAATTCATCCAGTTGCCTCTTTAGAAGTGTTCATGTGCTAACAGAGCACCAATGTTTGGATATATACTCGGGACCAGGTCAGAGTGGGTGACTCTCAATAATGGTTCTAGTGGGTTCAAGAATTAAAGTGTGGCGCCTAAGGATTTTCGGGTTCGTCCTATGGATAAGGAATTAGTGTTGTAGTGTAATGTGAAAGAGACTTTGAGTGTTTCTATGAATGTCAATGGGTCTGTGGTGCGATGTTAGAGAGATAGAAGAAAATAACATCAGATTTGCAGAAGATATTTTGGAATGGGGGTATCAGTTGGAGGTATTATTGAGTGCACGAGGAAGGCATAAAAGGGCTTATGGGTATTAAGACGACGTGGTTTCGTGATTTGGGTCACTCGAGATAAGTGTTGTTTGAGTTTCGTTATGTGTTTGCATAAAGCTATTGTTTTGAAGGCAAGTCAAGAGTAAATCAGGAGAAGTTGAGTTAGTTAGTAGTGGTTTGAATCAGCATGGTTATGGAAATGATTGCTTCCTTTGGTTTGGTAAGGCTATGCGGGTGATTCATGGTTGTACGTGCGAGCTTGACAACTGTTGTAATTTGATTGATTTGGAGGTATTAGATTATGATGGCTTTTTATATATAGATGGATCCCGGAAGAGTTAGGGCGGTTTAGACCACAACTTGAGGTTTTCATTTCATGTGGTTACGGGAATTTGGTTATGTGTTGCAATTGTTCTTTTGAAATGAGTTAAGTGAAAGATTTCTAGTCGATGAAGTATTTACTCTACTGGTGGTTTAGGAGTTGTGATGAAATTCTTGTACTCTTGCGTAGCAGCATGGTAGGTGAAGTGAGCGGTATGGAAATTGGAAGTCGAGGATCAAGGTTGCGATTCAGTTTTGATAAGAATATAACGAGCACGGAGGAGTAGGGGAATATTTCAGATGTTTAGAGTATGCTGGCGCTATCTTAGTGTCGCCTGAGAACGGTGTTCTGTGGAGGAGGCATTGTGTATTGATTTGCGGATTCTTGATTTGCATTACAGAATTAGTAGGGTTGGTGGCATGTATATGCAGACTTTGCTACCTGGTGCAGAAGGTGTGGGAGTATCTCCCATGGAATGATCGTATAAGTATTGTAAGTCAGTCATGTAAGGGGTAGAGACTGAAATCAGGTATGGAGATCCTAGCACTATCATAGATTGGAGAATTTATGTTTGAGAGACGCTATATTCCTTTGGTTGTGGACTATGAAAATTGTAACGACCCGACCGGTCGTTTTGAGAATTTATACTTTGGTCGGTGATTTGAGGGATTGAGTAGCTCTGAATGATGTATTATGACTTGTGTGTATCCTCGGTTTCGATTTTTGGGTGATTCGAAATTTGTTTGGAAGAATGAATTTCATTTTTGAAGCTTTAAGTTGGAAGAGTTGACCAATTTTGACTTTTGTGTATTTGACCTCAGAACGGAGTTTTGATGGTTCCATTAGGTCCGGATGGCGAGTTGGGACTTGGGCGTATGCTCAGATTTGTATTTGGGTGTTTCTAGGAGGTTTCAGCAGTATTTGGCAGAAGTTGAAAATTTGAAGGTTTGGAATTTTTATAAGTTTGACCAGGAGTTGACTTTGATGATATCGAGTTCGGATTGTGGTTCCGTGAATTGGAATAGGTTTGCTAGGTCATTTGGGAGTTGTGTACAAAATTTGAGTTCTTTCCGGGTTGATTTGATATTTTTCGGCACGAGTTTTGGAAGTTAAATGTTCAAAAGTTTATTTAGTTTGATTTGAGGTGTGATTCATGGTTTTGGTATTGTTATGCCTGATTTACGGCCTCGAATAAGTCAGTGTTATGTTATGGGACTTTTTGGTATATTCGGACGGAGTCCTGCGGGGCTCGAAGAAGTTTAAGCCGAGGTTCGGATCGTTTTGGATCATTTTGGCTATGGTGGCTTGGCAGGGTTCTGGTGTGACCGCACCTGCGGAGCTATGGGTGCAGGTGCCGAGCCGCCGAAGCGGAAGTGGTGGCCTTGGAGCAGAGTCTGCAGGTGTGGAAGTTTGAGCATTGAAGCGTGTCCGCAGATGCAGACATTTTTATCGTAGAAGCAAAAATGGACAGTGGGCGAGAAGGTCGCAGATGCGGAGTGCAAACGCATCTGCGAGGTCACAGGTGCGGTACCTTTAACGCAGAAGCACAATCGCAGAGGCATGTTTGGTGTCGCAGAAGTGACAAGTGCTAGGTTGAGGCTTTCTCGCAGGTGCGAGTCTTTTACCACAGAAGCAGAAGTCGTAGGTGCGACTGTTTGTTTGCATTTGCGAAATGACTGGGCAGAAGTTATATAATTAGAAGTGAAATTAGTATGGTTGGACTTGTAATTGAACGGGTTGTCGGATTTTGTGAGTTTTATCCAGATCTGAGTGCGGGCCCGGGTTTGACTTTTTGGTTGACTTTGAGTAAACGAGTAAAGATTCGACCTTTGTCATTTGGATTGTTTCCTTAGGCTTTATTTGATGTTTTTTAGTTGCTTTTGGCTAGTTTCGAGTCGTTCGCAGCTTGATACGCACGGGAAGGCATTTCTAGACCTTTGTTTGGCTTGCTTGGTATTGGTTTGGCTTGTTTGAGGTAAGTATCTTATCTAAACTTTGTTGAGGCACTAGTTGCCTAAATTATTTGTGATAGCTACCTGCTATAAGTGCACATGTGTGGGGTTTGAGCCCATGTGCTAACACCGGGGGTATTTATCCATGCTTGGGTTGTGCTTAGGCTATGATAAGCCTGGAATTGACTGTTAAGCTTTAAGCTACGATATTTCTCATATTTATTACATTGTGTGAACTATTTCAGCCATATTTGAGGCTACATAGAGGTTTAATCCTTGAATGAACTTGTTAAATGCTACTATGTGATAAAATTGTCGATTTGAGCTATGATACGACACTTTGCACATGCCTACACTTTAGCATGTCATTTATACTAGTGTATGAGCATGAGATTTGTTATTCATTCATCACGTATATGTATTCTTGTTTATTTGCTCATGTCTGATATGATTGGACTGGATGCATGTGGCCACGCCGGCCGGATTGTGTTGTTGTGCCCGTGACCATGCCAGACGGATTGTGAGTATCGGCATGTGAGTTATTCGTGCATCACGTGAGTTGTCCGTGCAGATCCAGATACTAATATTATGGCACGTGAGTTGTCCATGTAGCACGTGAGTTGTCTGTGCGATTGCTATTGAGCATGTGACCATGCGAGGCAGTTTATGATATTGAGCCCTTGACCACACCGGGCTGGTAGCACGTTGAATTGGCCGTGTTTGTGTGTGGATACAGATACATTCCCCTAGGGTCACCCTTGATGGTGTACACACGGATAATGAGAAACCAAGGGTTTTCTGGTTGATGTGAGCTCCGGGAGAGCTAGTTACTGTTATTAGATCGGGTTGCACGACGCAACATGACTTATTGGCTTATGGTTATTGGATCGGGTTGCGCGCCACAACAGACTGATATTTGGTTATTGCATTTCATATTTACTTGAAATTTTCTACCTGATTGTACTTGCATATCTTCCTTATACGCTGGTTTGTGACTGAGCAGAACACTTTTAAAATAAAGAATTGTGAGCATCAAAGTGGTTTTACGTGAGATTTCCAGTTTTGATCATATATTTGTTCTATACTTGTTGAAATTATGAACTACACAAGTGTTAGTGAGTATCATCTACAGTTCTTGCTTCTTTTACCTCGCCGAGGTTATTTAGGATTCTTATTGAGTACATGGGGTCGGTTGTACTCTCACTACACTTCTGCACCTTGTGTGCAGATCTTGGTGTTGATGCTGTTATGTATGGCGAGGACTGGCATTGAAGATGTACTTGCATACCAGTTATGGCTATCACTTATCCTTCGTAGCTTTAGATTCGAATTTTGTTCATGTACATTTCAAACATATGTTGTATTTATTTCATTTTATTTTTGTAAATCTAAGTCTTAGTGGCTCATGACTTATACTACCAGTCCTTGGGGAGTTGTATCAAAATTCAGTTATTTCATTTTTGACTCTTATCATTATCACTATATTGTGTTTTATTGTTATTTGGCTTACTTAGCGGGTTGGGTTAGGTGCTATCACGATGGGTTGGATTTTGGGTCGTGACAAGTTGGTATCAGAGCTCTAGGTTTATAGGTTCTACGAGTCATGAGCAAGTGTCTAGTAAAGTCTTACGGATTAGTATGATGACGTCCATACATATCTTTGGGAGGCTAGAAGGCATCTAGGAAAAACTTTCCATCCTTCATTCCTTATCGTGCGACATTGATTCAGCTTGAAACGCAACTCTTTGAATTCCTTCCACTCACTCGTATGCGTATATGAGCATTGGTATTAGTTGTGCCTTGACGGCTTGCGATTCCATAGATGAGGTGCGAGATGTGTTTTTTGTGTTTTGGTGACATGCCAGGTTTAGGCCGCAACTTGTGTGAGCATGTGTTTTTGGACTTATATGTCTAGTAGTGCCCCTATGAGTGGAATTTATGGTTCGGTGAGTGGTTGGATGGCTATTTGATGAGTATGACGTGATTGTGATATGCGTTCAGATGGTTTAGATGTGGAAAAAAGGGTTGCTTGGGATGTAAAATGACTATTGGATGCTTGAATTCTGTCTTGATGTGTTGTACAGTGTCAAGTTATGATCATGTTGAGGGATCTTTCGTGTTGTTTATTTGTGGAACGAAGTAGATTCTCATGTCTTCTTGATGAGTTCCGACTCAGGAAGATTAAGTAATTGCGTAGTAGTTGTGGTTGCGAAAGGGTATAGAGAGGTGTCAGTTTGAGGCTAAGCAGGTGGGTTATCTCATGCGGGGTGGTCTACGGATGTGTGATGATTATGATGTTGTGTGGAGAGTTTTTTTCTACCAGTAGGTTTTATGTGTTGCGATTTGAATTTGGATTGGTGGTGAAAGTTGACCTGACTATCACGAGGATGAATCAGCTTTCTTGGTACATTACATCCATCACGAACATAAACCCTAGACCATTTCCAAGACTTTCATATATCCATAAGGTGTAATACATCATGCATCCATAAATTCCTTACTCAAGTCATCCTCAAAACCAACCTCTGCAAGTCATAACCGATCCACAAGTATGCCTCAGACCGAAACCAATACAACACATAACCATGCAATCAAATCGCCGATGGTAGACTCCCCAACTTGGCTCAAAGCCATGGAATAAAACATTCGATAACTCACAATACGCATACTCTATTACTGCCATAATCCCGCAGTGAGATTGAACTAAATACTTCACAAGCTCCTGCAACACAACCCATAAAATTCTTAGCAGATAATTTGAGTCATTTTATGGGTTGTGTTGCAGGAGCTTGTGAAGTATTTAGTTCAATCTCACTGCGGGATTATGGCAGTAATAGAGTATGGGTATTGTGAGTTATCGAATGTTTTATTCCATGGCTTTGAGCCAAGTTGGGGAGTCTACCATCGGCGATTTGATTGCATGGTTATGTGTTGTATTGGTTTCGGTCTGAGGCATACTTGTGGATCGGTTATGACTTGCAGAGGTTGGTTTTGAGGATGACTTGAGTAAGGAATTTATGGATGTATGATGTATTACACCTTATGGATATATGAAAGTCTTGGAAATGGTCTAGGGTTTATGTTCGTGATGGATGTAATATACCAAGAAAGCTGATTCACTCGGTTGCTTAGAGGTGTGGATTACTTCTTTGGGTGTTATTGTGCTAATGGGGCAGAGGTCGCTCGACCCGTTTGGGTGGTGCAATTGAGATCTGAGCACAGTGGATGACTCTCTGGAAGATGCAAGATTTATATGTGGCAATTGAGAATTTTTCGAATTTGTATATGGCTAAGATCTGGGATTTGCATTGGATGGTGTCGGGACTCACGGTATTTTTGTATCATTATGGATTCTATATTTCAGTATTATAGAGATTAAGGAAACGACTTTAGATTCACATAATGTCTCTTCAGAGTGGGTATCTCAGATGCGGTATTCTGGGTGTTTAAATGGGAATGCAGCGGCTTATGGGCCTTAGAGCGATGTGATTTTATGCTAGGATCTCTCGTGGTAAACATTGAATTAATGTTTGAAGTGTGCTAGAAAAGTGAAGTGTTAACTTGAAGGAAATTTAGAGGAAACTCGGAGGAAATAGGACGCATGGTAGTAGGTTGGATCAGTATGGTAATGGTATGCTCAGTTCTTTTGGTTCTTACGATGTGATGAGGCCTTACAGGTGTTTTATGGAAATACTATTCGGTTTGGTGACTTGCGTGACTTGGTTGAGTTAGAGGGATTCAGTTCTGATGGCTTGGTTATGTGCATATGGATTTCGTAAAGTTCTCGATGATTTCTACCACAGGTTGAGATGGATATTTTCTACTGGCATGAGGAGTATGTTGTGTACTGTGATTTTCTCTTGGATGGGATAAAGTGGATGGTTTTTAGCTAATCGAGTATGTATTTTTCTTGTGACTCAGAGTTGATAATGAGGTTCTCGTGTTTTCATCTGATGGCCTGATAGATGCGGTACGTCCCATGGGATTAAGATTTGCATGTACAAGGTGGTGGTTCAGCTTTGGAGGGAAGGTCATGAATTTTGAACAACATAGACTGCTTTAGATGTTTATATGAATGCGATTACTACTTGGTATTGCCTGAAGGGTGCGCATCTCAGAAGGCGCACTATGTTCTAACTTCGAATGCTTCATTGGTATTACGGTACTCGCATGGTTGAGCGACAGTTGATGTTCAGACTTTTGCCATGTGGCGTGGGGGAATTGTAGAATGTATTTCTCATGGGTTGATTGTGTATGAGAGATGTGTTAGTCATTCGAGTGGTGGAGTTGGGATCGGCTATGGTGATTCATGTGTTCTATGGATTTGGACACTGTGAGTTCTCAAAATCAGATTGTTTCGTGGTTGTGAACATTGAAGAGGTGGCCAAAGTTAGCGAGATGGTAGTATGTGTTATGGTTAGGTCATTGTGGACTTTCGGAGGATTGTTTATCTATTTGAGGATGACCGGGGTTGATTTGGGGGCTCCTTGGTAGGCCTAATGAGGATGTATATTCTATACCAGGTCGGATTGGTTGACTCCGTACTGCTATTGTTGAGGCATGTACCATTCAGTTAGAATTGATTTTATTCGTGTCTGATTTGTTCTATGTGTTACTCCTCTATGCTACGAGGGGTTGTGATTTGTTGGTTATATGCACACAGGACACGGTTCTGTTTGGGCCTTGTAGCGGAATTTGAGCGAGGTGCTTATTGGGGTGTTGAATGGTTGATTGCGCCATGGTTATGGTCTTCCCGGCTGTGGTATATTGTGTTATTTGCTTCTCCATGGTTATGGCCATGCACTTCTTCAACCTGATGTCGAATTGCTTGTGGTTGTTGATTTTGAGCATGGTGGCTTGAGGTATTTCATATGGACTGGTGTTTGGGTGGGGACGCGCAGTACAATGGAGTCATGTTGGGATGTGATCCTTTGTGTTAGATTCATGTGTCTTGGTTTTCCTATGTATGTTGGGTTCATATCATTGCGGATGTGGTGGTGCTTGTTGAGCTTGTGGGATGATTCTCTCATTTGAGTCATTTTCCATTTTTGAATACATTTGAATTATTGCTTATTGGTGCACGAATTGCACAGTTTGTGGCTCTAAGTAGTATTGGTGTTGCATGTCAGTAGAGTAGCTTGTATTTAATGAGATGGAGTATTTAGGGCTGAAGTGATTGCTATCGAATTTGATTACAGTGTGTTTGGAAGAGTAATATCGGAAGTCAGATTAGAATTTGGGCTATGGTTCTGGTTTGGCGAGAGAGATTCATGACTTGTTGATCTAATGAGTGGTTATGAGTTTCTGCGTGTTTCATTCATCATTGGCATTGTACGAAGGTTTAGAACAAGGTTTTTATTTGATATGAGGTTCATTATCGGTAACGGGTTTATTTTTAAGCAGCTACGGTGATTGGAATTTATTGCTACGAATATGCGAGTTATGTGGTATATCATGTGATTTCATCTTGGGTTATGGTTATCGATTGATACAACTTGTTCAGACTTATACATGGTGTAGACGTGAGATTCGGGTATGGTAATGGATTCCGAATGTTGGAAATTGGGTTCTAATTTACAGACTAAGGTTGAAGTAATGATCTTCAGTTTTGTTATGTTGTCAGGCTTATATGGATTGGGGTGACATGGGATCACCCCCGAGTATGTGCAACGTGAGTTAAACGGAGATTTGATGGCTTTGGAAGGACTCTTGGCACGTTCGAGGACGAACGTATGTTTAAGTGGGGGAGAATGTAACGACACGACCGGTCGTTTTACGCATTTGCACTTCGCTCGGTGGTTTGAGGGCATGAGTAGCTCTGTATGATGTATTATAACTTATATGTATCGTCGGTTTCTATTTTTGGGTGATTCATAATTAGTTTGGAAGAATGAATTTCATGTTTGAAGCTTTAAGTTGGAAGAGTTGACCAAGTTTGGCTTTTGTGTATTTGACCCTATAACGGAGTTTTGATGGTTGCATTAGGTCCGGATGGAGATTTTGGACTTGGACGTATGCCCGAATTTGAATTTGGGTATTTCTAGAAGGTTTCAGTACTAATGGATGGAAGTTGGAAATTTGAATGTTCATAAGTTTGACGGGGAGTTGACTTTGATTATGTCGGGCTCAGATTGTGGTTTCGGGAATTAGAGTAGCTTCGTTATGTCATTTGAGACTTATGTGCAAAATTTGAGTTCATTCCGGGTTGACTTGATATGGTTCGACACGAGTTTTGGAAGTTGAAAGTTTTAAAGTTCATTAAGTTTGATTTGAGGTGCGATTCGTGGTTTTGGTGTTGTTATGCATTATTTGAGGCCTCGAGTAAGTCCTTGTTATGTTATGGGACTTTTTGGTATATTCGGAAGGGGTCTCAAGGGGCTCGGAGGAGTTTCAGATGAGGTTCAGATCTTTTTGGATCATTTTGGCTATGTTGTCTTAGCAAGGGTTCTGGTGTGACCACAGCTATGGAGCTATGGGCGCAGGTGCGGAGCCGCAGAAGTGGCAAAGGAGTCGCAGAAGCGGAAGTTGTGGCCTGGGAGTAGAGTCCGCAGGTGCGGAAGTTTGGGTGCTGAATCATATCCACAGATGCAAACATTTTGATGTGAGAAGGTCACAGATACAGAGTGCTGACACATCTGGGAGGCCGCAGGTGCGGTACCTTTAGCACAGAAGCGCAATCGCATAGGCGTGTTTAGTGTCACAGAAGCGACAAGTGCTGGGTTGAGGCTTTCTTGCAGGTGCAAGTCTTTTACCGCAGAAGCGGAAGTCGTGTTGCGACTGTTTGTTCGCATTAGCAAAATACTGGGCATGAGTTATATAATTTGAGGGCTGGTTCATTTTGTCATATTTTGAGTTGGGGAGTTAGAATTTGGGCGATATTTGGAGGTGATTTTCACCACATGGACTGGGGTAAGTGTTTTCTACTCGGTTTTGATTATATTTTGTGAATCTATCTTCGATTTTGGCATTTGATTTATGATTTCAAAAGAGAAATTGAGGGGTTTTATCTAAATTTCCCTAAAGTGAATTTTTCAGTTTTGAACATCGATTCAGAGTCGGATTTGAATGAAATTAGTATGGTTGGACTCGTAATTGAATGGGTTGTCAGATTTTGTGAGTTTTATCTAGTTTCGATATGTGGGCCAGAGTTTGACTTTTTGGTTGACTTTGAGTAAACGAGTAAAGATTCAGCCTTTATCAATTGGATTGTTTCCTTAGGCATTATTTGATATTTTTGAGTTGCTTTTTGCTAGTTTCGAGTTGTTCGGAGATGGATACGCGCGGGATGGCATTTCTAGAGTATTGTTTGACTTGCTCGGTATTGGTTTGGATTGTTTGAGGTAATTATCTTATCTAAACTTGGTTGAGGCACTAGTTGCCTGAAATATTTGTGATAGCCACGTGCTATAGGTGCGCACATGTGTGAGGTTTGATCCCATGTGCTAACACCGGGGGTAGTTATCCATGCTCGGGTTGTGCTTAGGCTATGATAAGCCCAGCATTGACTGTTAAGCCTCAAGCTATGATATTTCACATATTTGTGTGAACTATTTGAGCCATGCTTGAGGCTACATAGAAGTTTAATCCCTGAATGAACTTGATAAATGCTATTATGTGATGAAATTGCCGATTTGAGCTATGATAGCACACTTTGCACATGAATACACTTTAGCATGTCATTTATACCAGTCCAAGAGCATGATATTTGTTTTTCATTCATCACATACATGTATTCTTGTTTATTTGCTCTTGTGTGATATAATTGGACTTGATGCATGTGATTACGCCAGGCGGATTACGTTGTTATGCATGTGACCACGACGGTCGGATTGTGAGTATCGGCATGTGAGTTGTCCATGCAGCACGTGAGTTGTCCGTGCAGATCCATATACTGATAATATGGCACGTGAGTTATCCGCGCAACACGTGAGTTGTCTGTGCGGTTGATATTGAGCCTGTGACCCCGCCGGGTGATTTATGATATTGAGCATGTGACCATGCCAGGCTGGTAGCATGTTGAATTGGCCGTGCTTGCGTGTGGATATAGATCCATCCCCCTAGGGTCATCCTCTAATGTTTCTCTATTGATGGTGTACACATGGATTGTGAGAAACTGATGGGTTTCTGGTTGATGTGAGCTATGGGAGAGCTAGTTACTGTTATTGGATCGAGTTGCATGCCGCAACAGGCCTTATTGTCTTATGGTTATTGGATCGGTTTGCGCGCCGCAACAGACTTATATTTGGCTATTGCATTTCATCTTTAGTTGAAATTTCCTACCTGATTTTACTTGCATATCTTCCTTATATGCTAGATTGTGACCGAGCAGAATAGTTTAAAACAAAGAATTCTGAGCATCAAAGTGGTTTTACGTGACATTTCCTGTTTTGATCATATATCTGTTCTATACTAGTTGAAATTATGAATTGCATAGGTGTTAGTGAGTATCATCTATTGTTGTTTCTTCTTTTACCTCACCGAGGTTAGTTAGGATACTTATTGAGTACATGGGGTCGGTTATACTCATACTACATTTCTGTACCTTGCATCCAGATCTTGGTGTTAATGATGCTGTGTATGGAGAGGGCTGGCATTGAAGATGTACATGTGTTCCAGTTACGACTATCGTTTGTTCTTGATAGCTTTATATTCGATTTTTGTCCATGTACACTTCAAACATATGTTGTATTTTTTTCATTTCAGTTTTGTAAATCTAAGTCTTAATGGCTGATGACATGTACTACCAGTCCTTGGAGAGTTGTATAAAAATTCAATTGTGTAATTTTTAACTTTTATAATTATCACTATATTGTATTTTATTGTTATTTGGCTTACCTAGCGGGTTGGGTTAGGTGCCATCACAACATGTTGTATTTTGGGTCATGATAAAAGTTTGTTCCGTATTTGAGGGTCGATCATATGTGTCATGGATAGGGTCATTGTGGATCTTTGGGAAGTTATATACCTATTTGGGGATGAGCGGAATCGGCTTTGAGGTCCATGGGTAAGCCCAATGTTAATGTATATTCCACCCCAGATCAGATATGCTTATTCAGCATAACATTGCTTATGGATGAGTCTTCGGGCGTGGTGGATGATATTCCTGGCGTCGTCTGTTTCAAGTGCTACTCTTTTATGCAATGTGGGTTCTGAGGTAGCTTGATTATTCACACAGGTGTCGTTACCCTGTGTAGTCGTGGTCTTATATGAGCGAGATGGCTCTCGAGATGTTGGTTGTTTGATTTACCTTAGTCGTGCTTGGCTTTTGTAGCGCATGACACTATCCGTCTCTCGAAGGTGTGGTTATGCACTTGGTGTGCTGGTGGTCGATATTCGGGTATTTCATGGGTCTGAGTGTTTTGACTTGGTGAGTACTGCTTTATTGATTGTTATGTGTGGATCGGGTGGCACGCTGCCACGTGTATGATGTAGAGATTGGGTTGCGCGCCGCGACTGTGAGATGTTGAGTACTGTTCCTTGTACTTATTTATGTGTTTTGTTCTTATCCCTGAGTTAGGTCCATAACATTTGTTTGGTTGTTTTACTCGTTATTCGGGCCAGATAATTCTGGATTCGTGTTTGTTTCTCCTTATTGGTCTAATTCGAGTTGTAGTTGGTTGGCGCATTGATGGCATCGTAGGAGGTTTTAGATAGGGTTCGAGACGGCTTATTGCCCGAGCAGCTTGTACTGTGTGAGGCGAGGTTGTTGGATATAAAAACAGTGAGATCTGATTTATATAATGTATGTTGGAAAGGAAAATGTCACTATTCAGTTCAGAATGAGGCAATGGTTCTTGTTAGCGGAGAGACTCCATGAGTTAATGATTTTACGGGTGGTTATGGGTTCCTACGCATCTATTTCATTGTTGCAGTATTGCCGGAGTTGGAACATGGCTTGCATGTGTAATGAGGTATATTACAGGCAGCAGATTCGTGAATTTGAAACTATTGTGGTTTGAGGAAGTTCTATAGGCAAATGAGTTATGCGGTACAATTGTGTGATTTCAGCATGGGTGCATAGATCATGTTTTGGTTCAGCTTGTCGAGCTTGATACGGTGTTTGTATGTTAAAATAAGACCTTATATAAAATTTCGGATGTTGAAATTTGGTTCTTAGGCTTGTGGGCTAAGGTAGCAGGAAGGATCTTTAGTATGACTTGAGCCAATGTGCTCATATGGGTTGTGGTGGAACGGGTAGGTGCACGAGGTTTTAACCAGTGCTTTTGGGCAACTCTGGAACGATTCATGACACGTTCGAGGACGAACATATGCTTAAGTGGGGGGATGTAACGACATGACTAGTAATTTTGAGCTCTAGCACGTCGTTCGACAGTTTGAGTCCTTGAGTGTCTTCACTTCATGTATTATGACTTTTACGTGTAGTCGGATTTTAATTTCAAAAAGTTCGGAGTTGATTTGGAAGGAAAATTCTTAATTCAGAAGCTTTAAGTTGGAAGAGTTGACCAAGGTTTGACTTTCGAGTAAACGACATCGAAGTTGGAGTTTTAGGTTCCAATAGGCTCGTATGATGATTATTGGACTTGGCATATGTTCGGGTTAAGTATCGAATTGCCTGGGAGCGTTTCGACGCTTATTGTGGAAAGTTGGCATTTTTTGAGGATCTAGAATTTCCGAAGTTTGATATGAAGTGGACTTTGGTTTTATCAATTTTTGTTTGGGATTCCGAGCCTTAAATTGGTTCGTATTATGATTTGTGTTGTACGTAAAGTTTGGCATCATTCTGGAATGTTTAAGTATGATTCGGACGCGTTCATCGAAGTTTGAATGCTTGAAAGCTAAAACAAGGATTTTGATTGTCGATCCGTGATTTTCGATGCTTTTTGTGGCATTTCGAGCCTTTGGATAAGTTCGTATAAGGTATTGGGACTTATTGGTGTGATTGGATGGGGTCCCGAGGGCCTCGGGTGTGTTTTAGGATTGTATCAGACCAAGTTTGTAAATTTGCCGTTGCTGATTTGCTGGTTCTAGTTTTGTTCTTCGCAAACGTGGAGGGGAACTCGTGTTCGCGAAGAAGGATTTTAGTTGGGAGAATGTTTGTTCATCGCGTTCGCGTTGAGGGATACGCATTCGCGATGGTCTAGGAAGTAGTACTACATGTTCGTGATAAGTGGATCGCGTTCGCGAAGGGAAGCTGGGCTTGGGAGATTCTAGCCTTCACGTTCGCATACGGGGTATCGCATTCGCGAAGGGTCACCTGGTAGAGCATCACGTTCGTGAGCAGTTTCTCGCATTCGCGAAGAAGAGCTTTGGAGTTGGAGCTGATTGTGCTTCGCGAACACGAGGGTCTTGCCTCATTCGCGAAGAAGGGTCGTCTGGGCATAGAGCTTTTTATTTCGGGACTTTGCCCATTTCTCTCACATTTTACTTGGTTGGGCAATTTTTGGAGCTCTTGGAAGGGATATTTTCATCATCTATTATGAGGTAAGTTTATTTCCACTTGTTGTAAGATAAATGCATGGATTATATAGGAATTTAACCATGGAATTTTGTAGAAATTATGGGATTTTGGAAGAAAACATAGAATTTGATATTTTTGGATTTTGACCACGAAATTGGTCATGGAATTGGGAATAAATTATATGTTTGGGCTTGTGGTCTTATGGGTAATGTTTATTTTTGAAAACTTTCGAAATCCGGGCATGTGGGCCCAACCAAGGGTTGACTTTTTGACTTTTCGAGCGGAGTTGGGAATTTATTATAAATTATTAAATCATGAGCATTGGAATATATTTTGTTTGGTTTGCATATTGTTTGACTTGTTTGGGAGCGATGGGCATTAGTTTGAGGTGTTAGGGAGGCGTTGTAGCCGGTTATGGAACTTCGGAGCGAGGTAAGTCTCATGTCTAACCTTGTGAGGAGCAAACTACCCCGTATGTGTTGTATTTGTTATGTGCTACTTGTTGTGGGAGCCACGTACGAACGAGGCGACGAGAGTCCGTACACAACTAGTATCATGGTTATGTCCGGGTAGACTTAGGAATTTATCATGCAATGTTTGCATTATTTGAACTCAACTTGTTAGTTTAATTACCTAAGCCTTGTGAATGAAATGTGATTAGAGATCATGTTATATCGAACCTTATTACTTTGAGCTATTTGGCCCTATTAGAATGTTGGTGAAATTCGTGATTACTTTACGTTCTTGTTTTTATATTGCAAACACATAACCTCGGCATCATTCGTGCGCAAACGCCTTGACAATATTTATATATAAGATGCATCCATGGATTGGGCCTTATGACCTCGGCAGTGTATGTACACGACTATATGGATTGGGCCGAACGACCTTGGCATCATTCGTGCGCAAATCACTAGGAGTTCGAACATCCACGAGATTCCCCCTTGATTGGGACTTGGCAATTACACGATATTTCCTTCATGACTTGAGGTCCATATTTACTTGACGATTCTTATTTGTTGAGATGGCATGCGGTATATGGAAATTTTAAATTAATATTTTGTTAAAGGCTCACGTTAATTATTGTTTATTATTCCACTGATACTGTTGTATTTCATGTCTGCTTATAATTCATGTACTTTATTTATTGGACCACTAGTAAGAGTCAATGTCGACACCTTGTCACTACTTCTCCGGGTTTAGGCTAAACACTTACTGGGTATGCGTCGATTTACGTACTCATGCAACATTTATTGTGCAGGTATATTTCTGATGGTCATCTGGGCGCATAGGCACAGTTGCTGAGGAGGCTTTATGGTGAGTTGTATTCCATGTTACGATCTGCAACACATAGAGTCTCCATCATACTTATTTACTTTATCATGTCTATCTTACATTCAAGATAGATGTTGTATTATTATTATACCTACTAGTAGATTCTCATGCACTTGTGACATTAGGTTTTTGGATGTTCTAGTAATTGGTTGAGGTTTTGCTTAACATTGTCACACTTTTATTTTTATGTCATACTCAAATTGTACGCATCTATTGTTTTATGCATTAATTTCTTTATCTAATAAAATTAATGATTTCATAAGTAATAAAAGGAATAATTTAGTTGATGGTTCACCGTTGGCTTGCTTAACAACGATGATGGGTGCCATCATGCGGTGATTTACTTTCCTGTCAATGCTCCCATATCGCATCGGAAAGGTACTGCAGTCCGTCAAATACTCTCATCGCGTGGAGATTCAAATTTTCATTTCTGTCACTCCTATCGTGCGAAGATTTACTTTCCCGTCGAAGCTATGATATCACATTAGAATGGTACTAAAGCCCATCGAATACTCGCATCGCGTGGAGATTCGAATTTTCTTTCCTATCACTCCCATCATGTGGAGATTTAAATTCCTATCAATACTCCGATATTGCATCAAAACGGTACTATAGCCCATCGAATACTCCCATCGCGTGGAGATTCGAATTTTCATTTCTGTTACTCCCATCGTCTGGAGATTTACATCCATGTCAATGCTCTGATATCGCTTCGGAACGGTACCAAAGCCCGTCTATCTTTCAATGCTTTGATAACGCTTCGTAACGGTACCAAAGCCCGTCTAACATTCAATGCTCCGATATCGCTTCGGAACAGTAACCATAAAGCCAGTCTAACAATCAATGCTCCGATATCGTTTCGGAATGGTAACCACAGGCCTGTTTTATATTCAATTCTCTTTATCTCCCTTAAGGGAATTCAAAATTTAAAAAAAATGAAAAGAAATGAAAATTGAAAAAAATATTCTTTCTATTTCTAATCTTCCTGAACTATGCTTGACCTGATTCTCATTTCAATGAGATATGTAGGCAACCTGCGGGTTCGGTCACATATTTCAAAAAACAAAAATCAATCAATCAAGGACCCTTCTCGAGTTCGATCTCATTTTTCAAAAACAAAAACAATACTCCCATCATTTGGAGATTTTTAATTCCTGCCTCTCCCATCACGTAGAGATTTTACATTTCAGCAACTCCCATCGTGCGGAGATTTTAAATTCATGTCCATGCTCTGATATCGCATCGGAAAGGTAAATATATATTAAGTCAAAATTCACAAAAGAAAAATACAATTCATCAAAAAATTGAATTGATTAGTACCAACATAGTTACAGTGTGCATGAGAAAGAGAAAATGTTAATTGGTATGATGGAGAGGATCAACTTCGGGTAAACCATAGAATCTTGTGTTACCTCTTAATTATACCTTAGTGACGGTTGAAAAAATATCTCATGTGCATTGTGTAGCCCGAATATCTGTTGATGCGAAATCTTGAGTAACGCTTGGTTTGGGAAAGGATCGTAGGCCTTCTTTCACCCATTTGAGCCTTTTGAGCCTACACAAATGACATTAACCCCTAGAATTTCCCCTTTGAGCCTTGAGTCTTGAGCCTTTACTTTGGACAACCATATCTTTGGCTATACCCTTCTTTGTGCTTAAGAGTACTACCTCTCTCTTGTCCCAACATCTTTGTGCGCATTGAAAATGTGATGACCCAATAGGTCATCTAGAGTTTTAACCCTTAATTTTGTGTTTCGAAACATCAAATAGATCTGTTTAGCCTTCATCAACTTGCGTGGGCAACCTATATCTTTTTCCGAAAGGCTTTTATGTTAAAAATTGATTTAAATATGAATTCGTACTTTAAAACTCATTTGAGTTGACTTCGGTCAATGTTTTGAGCAAACGGATCCGAATCCGTGTTTTGACAGTCCCGGTGGATCCGTATAATGATTTAGGTTGAAATTGGAGCTCCCTAGCTTGAATTATTGGAATTTGTTGAAATTTATTGGTCTAAAGGCTCAAAGAATTCATAAATTTGATCGTAGTCTAACTTTATTGCTACCGGGTTCGGATTTCGGTTCCGAAACTATGTATAGGTCTGTTTCAGTATTTATGACTTGTCTGCAAAATTTGATGCAAAACGGATTTGATTTAATATGATTCGGACGTACTATTATTAAAATGAAAGTTCTTAAGTTTCTTTGAAAAATTCATTCGTGTTGGTGTCCGATTCGTAGTTCTAGGTGTTATTTTTGTATTTTGATAGCGCGAGCAAGTTTGTATGATATTTTTGGACTTGTTTGCATGTTTAGTTTGGAGCCCCGAGGGCTCGGGCGGGTTTCGGATAGGCCACAGAGTGATTTCGCACTTGGTAGAATAGTTGATGCCTCATTTGTTACTAGTGTTCTGTTGCAGATCTCGCATTTGCGAGATCTGGCTCGAATTTGCGAGCCTTGCTTTTGCGAACAAGGCTTCGCAATTACGAGCATGGGCTGACTTGGGGAGTCTCGCATTTGCGAGGTAAAAGTTTGCATTTGTGAACTTGCTATTTTCGCTTTTGCGAAGGCAGAGTCGCATTTGCGACTCAGCATGTTTCTTAGCAATCTTCGCATTTGCTAAGAGGTGGTCTGCAATTGCGAGGCCTTGGGGTTCGCATTTATGACCAAAACATCGCATTTGCGATGACTAGGTTTCTGAGAGGAGTTCGCATTCGAGACCTCTTTCTCACAATTGCGAACAAAATATCGCAATTGCGACATCCGCAGCTGGGTAAAAACTGAGTTGGACGGGACCTTAACCTTAAAGACGATTTTTCCAAGAGCTTTTCTTCCTCAATTCATTGGTAAGTGACCGACCTTAACCTACTTTCTTTCATTTACCCATTACATTTCATAAGTTTTCATCATTAAACCTAGGATTTTCATGGTGGAAATTGGGAATTTGGGTAGAATTAGGGATTTGTGTAAAATTGGAGTTTAGACCTCGAATTGAGGTTGGATTTCGAAACAAATTACATAACCGGGCTCGGGGGTGAATGGGTAATCGGGTTTTGGTCCGAAACTCGGGTTTTGACCAAGCGGGCCCGGGCTTGACTTTTTGGGAAAAGTGTAAAAATCCTAACTTTATGTATTGTAATTGATTCCCGTAGCATTATTTGACGTTATCGAGTGGATTTTGGTTAGATACAATTGGTTTGGAGGCGGATTTTAGAGGAAAGGCTCCGGTAGATCTCTGAGTTGATTTCGGAGTATGGTAAGTGCCGTGGTTAACCTTGACAACTTGTTTGCCTATTTGCTACGTGTTCGAATGTGTGGGTACAAAGTATATGTGAGGTGACGAGTACTTATGCGTTATTGCTGGGTTAAAGCATGCGGGTGGGACTTGTTTCTTTGTAATTTGTTGCCTTCTTTAATTATGACATCAATGCGTAGATTAGTTTATTACTTACTTGATCGTTCTTTCCGCATTTATGAATTAATTGTATGGTTGAGTATTTTTGGATGTTGAGGTTTGGCATCTTGGAACATTATTAACGTAAGATTAATTCTTGCATTATCTATCTCCCAAATTTATATATTCATTACTGCATGGTAAGGGAGAGTTTTAAAGCACGAAGGGTGATGTCGTACCGCTTATTGTTTCATTTATTGATTAATACATAGTGAGGAAGAGAGTAAAAGTACAAAGGGTGATGCCGTACCATATTTATCTTTTCATGGAGAGGTTGAGAGTAAACGGACGAAGGGTGATTTCATGCCATTATTAATGTTTAATGGTGAGGTTGAGAGTAAAAGCACGAGGGTGATGCCGTGCCGTCTTCATTCATTATGTTTATCCGTTTTCATTGGTTGATGAATTATTTGACTGTGTTATGTTGTCATTCCTGTTGTAGCTATCGTATCATGTTCCCCTTTCGCATGTCCCCCTCCTAATCGTACGTATTAAATCTCTATTTGTTGTTATGTTGCACATATATCCTCTTTTGTGCAAGTTTAATTACGTGAGTGTCCTGTCATAGCCTCGTCACTACCTCGTCGAGGTTAGGCTTGGCACTTACGGAGTACATTGGATCAGTTGTACTCATACTACACTCTGTACTTCTTGTGCCGATTTTGATACTGGTCCTAGCTGTACGTCAGGTGCATCAGCTCGGATTATCACATTTGGAGACTCGAGGTATATTTGCTGGCGTCCGCAGACCTTGAAGTCCCCTTCCTCTTTCCTTATTTACTGTTCACTTCATTCAAAACAGTTGTATTTATTTCAGACAATATTTGTAGAACTTCTAGTAGCTCGTGCACTTGTGACTCCAGATCCGGGGTTGTACTTAGATATGTTGGTTATTATGCCACTTCGTACTTCATTTTAGTTTCATTTCAGTTTAATTGGTTTAATTATTTAAATTATTTAAAAACTTGCTTAAGAATTTCTCTAACGTTGGCTTGCTTAGCAGGTGAAATGTTAGGCGCCATCACGGTCCCGAAGGTGGGAATTTTGGGTCGTGATAGAAAACGTATAACTTCAGACGAAGACCAAAGTGAAGGCGACAAGCATGAAAAGGCGAAAGATGCAAAGTCCAAAACAATCAGAGACACGACTTCAAGAAAAGAAAAAGGGAAACTTCGCAAGTCCAAAAGGAGGATCTCAACAAAAAGGAGCAACATCCGCAAATTCAAGGAAAAATCCAAAAAAAGGGGATACTCCGACAAAAGAACAGAAAACTCCTGCAAAGCAGGATTAACCTCAAAAGAAAAAGAAAAAGAAAAACCTCCAAAAATGGAAGAACCTCCAACAGATTCAAAGAGAAGTCAAAGCAAAGAAAGGACATCGAGCCAAACAATATCAATCGCCGAAGCGTGGTTGGAATGCCGAAATCACGGATACAGTGTAGCGCTCAAGGAGGAATTAGTCACTTTTATCCCAAATAAATATGCTACCGTCCCCAAGCCTACATTACAAGACAATAACAAATCCCTACATGATCCTATTCTGAGTGGTGTCACATTAGTGGATACTCACATAGAGGTCAAGCATATGGTATCTCAATCGCATGAATCAAACTTCATTATGAGTGTGAGTGTGCTTTTCAAAATGTCCTAAAATAAAAACAATACTTCAAATATGTGTGAAGATTAGGACTTTCTTTGTTGTGAGGGCACTTGAAGCATGCGATTAAGCATAATTCAAAACCTCTGATTGAAGCAAGACGAACAAATCTTGTTGATACTTAGGTATTCATGAGGTACCACTCGAAGCTATAGGAATTACCCATAAGCTGTTCTCGGTTTACTGGAAAGTATATGGTAAAAATTACTATGCACAAAACTAATTGTTGGGACAACCACAGTAAAAAATGATCAATCAATAAAATCACAGTCTTTTTTACAATATTCTATACAAAAAGCTACAAAACAACAAAAATTACGGAAAACAAAAAGAGTCAAGTTTTGTTGATGAAAGAGTTAGATTTTATTGTAACAGAACTACGCCCGACCGGACTTCCCACAGGGGGATACATAGGTAACCCACGTAGGGTTCGGTCCCACTCTTGTAATAGGAAATCAAAAATCATTTCTATAAATTCGAAAGTACGCCACGATGATTTCCTTAGGTAGGAATACGTGGGCAATCCGCATAGGATTCAGTCATCTACTACAATCGAACTATGTTTTGGCCTGATTCCATTCGGATACGTAGGCAGTCTGAGTCAGACCCAGCCATATCATTTCAAAATTCCATCATTTTGCATTCATTCCCTGCATGAGTCATTAATAGAAGAACCCTTTTCATCAATTTTCTCACATAAGAAAAATAGTTTCTTGTTTTTTCTCCAGGCGCCCTCCTGAAAAATGGGCATTTCATTTTAAAGTCAAATTTTATAGGCGCCACCTTCTAATACGGGTATTTTAAATTTAAATGCTCTGATATCACTTCGGACCGGTACACAACTTAAATTTTCTTTTGCGTTTAAATGCTTTGATCTCGCTTCGGACCGGTACACAACCCAGATTTTCCTTTTTACATTCAAGTACTCTGATATTGCTTCGGACTGGTACACAACGCGTATTTTCTTCAAATAAAGTGTTCCGATATCGCTTCGGACTGGCACACAGCACAGATTTTCCTCTTTACTTTCAAGTGCTCTGATATCGCTTCGGACCGATACACATCCCGAATTTCCTTTAAATAAAGTGCTCTGATATCGCTTCGGACTGGTACACAACCTGAATTTTTACATTCAAATCGATTTTTATATTCAAATGCTCTGATATCGCTTCGGACTGGTACACA
The DNA here is from genome assembly GCF_000715075.1 of Nicotiana tabacum. Lineage (NCBI taxonomy): Eukaryota > Viridiplantae > Streptophyta > Magnoliopsida > Solanales > Solanaceae > Nicotiana > Nicotiana tabacum. The sequence continues at coordinate 72,785,050 of NC_134091.1, read as the reverse complement.
ACTCGGGTTTTCTTCAATAATTCAAAGTGCTCCAATAACGTTTGACCGCTACACTATCACGATCCAAACCGCAGGGCCGTAACGGTCACCCGGTGCCTTACTCAACCGAATACCAACATAACATATCTTTCTTATCATACCATCATGGGTAACTGGGGCACAAGGGCTGTCATCAGATAACCAGAATAAAACATAAGGGAATACTTGACATAGGACGACCCAACATAATATACAAACTTATACATGTGACATACGGGCCTATAAGGCCAACATCATCATTTGTACACTCAAGCCATAGGCCGATAAGTCCATACAACTATTTATATACATGACCTCTATCTACAAGCCTCTAAGAGTACATAAACTTCATAAAGGTCGGGACAAGGCCCCACCATACAAATCATTTCATGTCCAAAGCATACTGACCGAATAGGCAACTATGGAGCAAGTTGAGTGCGCCAAAACCTTCTGCTGAGTTGATAGCCTACTAGGAAGACTGTCATCATGTCTATTCGGACCTACGGGCATGAAATGCAACGTTCCCATGAAAAAGGGATGTTAGTACGGATAATGTACCGAGTATGTAAGGCATAAAAAGAAGTATATAAAGGACATGAAAGAAACATGGAGTAAGGGACTCAACCTGTAAATCAGAACAACTCTGTGAATCATGATACATTTATAATGTCATGCATATGTGTATAAATGTCATACCATGCATAGGTATATGAGTACATAAAATTATCAAGCCTCTAAGGGCATCCCATCATATCATATCGGCCTCTGTGGGCGAAATCATCAACGTATATAACACTGTAACCTTTCCCTATACCCCATATACATATAATATACGCGTATATAACGCCATCTGGTCATGTGTCAATGTACATGAACTAATGAATGCAATGCATAATGAAGTAAGTCAATATGATATCTCGAAATGTCATATGATCAATATGCCTTCAGTTAATATCACAAATAAACTTTATCAACTTACGTGTTTTATGAGACCCATAATAGAAGATATGATAATAGGACATATGGAGAATCAAGAACATAGGCAAACCTAGTACTTCTAAGACTAGAGTCATTTGTGAAAATTGCGTGTTTGCTCGTTTCGTTGTATCATACGGATCATGACAAAAGGAAAGAAGGGATAGTCTTAACATACCTTAAATCCATTGATTCCTTAATACCTTCCAAGTAATTCTTCAAACAACTCAACTCAATCTACCATAGTGTAAGGTGATTCAAAATCAGTGCTAAGTAAAGGCTACGTCCGCAACTCAAACTAGTAGCTCGTTTATGTAAATTTAGGCAGCATCTACCCGGTAACAAGGGCCTCCTCCAATACGATATACCAACAACAACAACTAGAGAAATACAATAAGAACAACATCAACAATAGGGTACAAAATATTTTATTAATAAGCCATCAACATATCACGGCGAGCGGCAAGCTCGGATTGAATCCCTTTAGCACTCTTCAACCCCATTATAATTCATTCTTAAACTTAGTAATATATCCAGTATAATAACCAATACCTTTTAAGGCATTTCCAACCTTGTACTCAATTTCAAAGATACCTGATATAGCCCAGCACAAGATAATATCACTGTAGACAACTTCCAAGTGCTTTATAGCCATTTCCGTTTCTAGTTACCAATTTCATCAACAAGATTGACATGTAAACCAACATAATCATACTAAAAATATCTTAGCCAACTTATTTTCCATAATTTCCAGCCACTTAAAGTCCATAAGATAAACTTTCAAATCCATCAAGAACAACAACATCTCAAGCTAATCCAATTACTATCTTGTAGTTTATCGTCCTAACAATTTAAACAACTTTCAAAAAAGCTTAAGCACAATTAGTAGGCTGTTATACTCACCTTAGCTAGTAGAAACAACTTGAAATTTCAGCCAAACACAGCCCACAATTATCCTCAATGACAACACAACCTCAGAGAGGTGGTGTTCTTCACTTGAACTAGCTTTAGATGTTCAAATATGGTGTAATCACTTTGGAATCACTTCAAACCCTTATGGTATCTATCTAGAAGGGTTATGAGGAGTTTAGGGACGAGGTCGAGTCAAATAATGAGAAATAGAGGTCGTCCAAATCATTTTTAAAGTGAAGTAGGTCGACCACTGCCTAAGTGGGGCCCATTGGGAGCTGCTAGTGCAGTCTTGCAAAAACGCAAATATCTCTCTACTTCGATGTTGTATCGATGAACGGTTTAATGCATTAAATACTAGAGTAGTAGATCTTCAATTTGATATATGGATCATCCTGTAATTTCAAGTATATTAGGAGAAAAGCTTTGCTACATTTGAACTAATTTTCAGCACATTATGAATGTAACTTGTGATGACCTTTGCCAACTTTTGTTCCACAACTCGCTTGAATTCAAAACATAACACTCGACTATCATACGACTAAAATAACTCATAACATAACCTCCTTATCATGTTAAGAACCCTAGTCTCGTCCCAAAGTACATGTTATAACATTCCAAACTTATCGACGAAACTTATTTTACGTTTAGCTTCTAAGCTTTCCAACCCTCTTGGTACTTCTTATTCATGATCTTAAAGATTTTTAATCTATAAGGTACCGTGATTAACTTACTTTATGTACTTTAGAAAATTATCTCATTTTTGAGCTTACATCAATTGTCTTACGACGTACTCTTACGTACGAAAACTTGGGGTGTAACATCATTCACTCCTTTGGAACATTCGTCTTCGAGTGTTGACTGATGCGCTTATCAGTCTCATAACCTATAGCTCTTGCAAATACTTTAATATTGTCCTTGCCATCTAGGCAAGTTTTCTATGAATAAATCCATAGGGCAGGGCATTCCACCCTTTAGGCCTCTCTCTCACACTACGACTTGTGGTCGGAATTCTTTCAATCTTGTAACTATTGCTACCTTCTATCATGCAGTCTGTATGACTTTGTCCTTGTATGTGAGCCTATGCGACTCTTATCTCCTTTTTCCTCCAGCTTTTAGCCAATCTCTAGGCCTCACTTTGTGAACATATACAGAACTATGACAAGCTGTCCCTCTGGAATCTATAGGTGTATTGAAGTTCTTCGCTCGGTTCTTTGTTGAACTTACGACTATTGATATATCTTGTTTCATAGCCTCGGCTATCTATGATTATGGCTTTACTACATCTAGGTAGGTTATACTATACCATCACATTTACTTCGATTTATTAATACAGAGATCTGCTACCCAAATCCAGGTTACTCTCTCGCTGCTTATCCTATATGTATAAATCTAAGTCATTTAATGCTTCCTCATTACTGTTCATCTTAAGAATGACGGCCTAATCTCATCTCATACTTTGTAACTTTTATCCATCCATTGTTGATTCACCTTAATGTTGATCCATAATCTACCACTGATAACTTGAACCTCTTACGTAATACATTGTCACTAGGGCTCACGTCTTATTGGGGAACATCTGAAGTTATTTTCCCGATCCACCTAGGGACAATACTATACTTCAATAACCGTATTTCATAACATCCCAATGTGATTCATCTTATGGGGGTATTCTAATCCCGTGCAATTCATGAAATCCCTTATCTATGAATCATTACTCAATCAAAGGCCTAAACGTCATTATCTTATCATTTATCACAATTACACTTTCATTTTACTACTAGGGAAGAATTCCATCTCTTCTAAATGCTCCTAGTCTTAGACTCCTATGAGTTCATTCAAGCTATACTGAGCTTTCTATAACTTACACAAACCATCAGCTCTCTTGTTTTCATGGGCTTAATCCTGAGGCCTTACCTATTCTTGTCGCCTTCTCACTCACCTTTTCTTATCCTTACTCCTATATACCTAAAACCTTGTCGCTCTACCATACATTAGCTTGCGACCTACACATATCTATTTATACTACTCGCAACCTTCCTTTAACTTGCTAGAACCATAGATTCCCTTTCGTGCAACCTCAATTGTCTTTAAATGTAAGCAACTACTTTTCCTGGTCGTTATGCCACTTTTTGCATGAATACTTGGCTTATCTTAGTTCCCACACATATTGGAATTCCATTCAACCATTATGATCTCGAATATCATTTTTGATTTTACTTCCCGTTCGTTAGCCACGATAGGTGCCACTTTCTTATGGAGCGCATACAATGATGTAGTGAGACTGTTGTTACAAGATCATTTCTTCTTTAGGTCACTATGCTTAGGTTGAAGACTTCTTCCTTATTTTCTTAGCTACTCGTTTATTAAGTACTTAGGGTAGGCCCTTTGACTCTTATAAAGTTGCCAGATTATTACCTTGTATACCCAATGAAATTTTGATGTTCTTACTCGCCTATAATTAACCTTAGTTACTTACCTTTGTTCTCTTGTGCTCATAGTGTAACACCCCGAAAAATTTTGAAGTACTTAAGCGCTATTAAAAAAGTTGATGTGCGCTAATTATATTATTTTGTGTGTAGACAAGGACTATTATATGAATGATATCAATTAATCATGATAATATATGTATGATGTGCATGAAGAATGGTTTATGGTCTAAGAAGAGCCCCAAGGCTAAGTCAAGTTAAAAATTTCATGATGGGATAAAGTTTCAAGTAAGTTCGCACAAGATCCTACTTAGAATGCATTCTTCTACCAAACTACAACTACTTAGGAGATGATATACCTATAAACTTAAGGCCCTTTGAGTCTTGTTTCCAATGCTTCAAACCATTTGTCATTTGGACACTCCTACAAGAAATTATGACCAAATTTTCAAAGGCTGGAACAATGATATTCTGCGACCAATTCTGCGATCGCAGAATAATTATGGGATCGCGAAAGTGCTTCTGCGACTGCAAACTGGTCGCAGAATGGACCAGTAGAGCCCAATATTTGGCACCAATTTTGCAGTGCATTTTGCGACCCACATAGCCATTCTGCGGTCCATTATGCGTCCGCAGACCTGCTTTCGGAGGTTTAATTTTTCTATTTTCATAACCCAACCACATTTTGATAAATAGGCTTTGGGGCTTATTTTGGGGAAATTATCTGAGGTTTTTTAGAGAGAAGTTAGAGTGCTCTAGGGAGAGAAATTAGATGAAGTGTTTTGTTCATCAAGATCTTGCCCAAGATTTGAAATCCAATAAGGAAATCTCACAAGATCTTCATCTAAGAGGTAAGGTTCCATACCCTGGTTTTCAATTTCGAATTTGGGTAAAAGATGGTTGATTGGGAGTATGATTCTTGGGAGTAAGAGTATTATTTATACATTCTAGTACTAATAAGGCTTGTGGGAATATTGTTGAGCTCAAATAAGTAAAGATTGGGTTGTGGAGTGAAGAAAATCTTGTAGGAGAACCTTGTAGTTAAATTTGCACACCTAGTGTTTGATAAAATGCTCAAATGAGCTGAGACCATGGATATCTTCCTAATTATGGTTCAATTTTGTTATGTCTCAAACTAGATTAGGATTTGTAGAATTTCCGGAACGTTGTAGTAATTTAATGAAAGCTCAAAGCGAGGTATGTTGGCTAAACTTCCTTCTTAGAATTGAATTCAATGATGATCCCATAAGTGTCAAGTATGGATGTCTCAAGTTCCTTATTCTATGTTCCGGGTTGTTCCCAATAAATTTGAATGTAACAAATAAGCAAAGTGTCGAGAATTATGTATTCAAAACGTGTTACGAATGTTCCTATCACATTATGTTATCTTTTGGGAATGTGTTCAAGAATGATATGTGTATTAAAATGCTATGTCTGTGAGTTGTGTTTCAAATCAAGGTTATGATACCAAATTGTATGAGAAAACTCAATATGCTTAAGACTCTTAATTGCTTATATGTGTACCTAAAGTCTTGATTGGAAATATCTTATTGTTGATAACCTATAAAGATGGTTGGAAGTGAAATAAGTAAATTGGGGATACAAAGTGTGGCCAACGTGGCAAGAGTGAAAGTTATACTTGTGGCCAATGGTGCCAATGAAATAAAATGATGTGAGAAAAATTATGAAATGAGCTTTGATTCAACCATTCTAAAATTGACTTTGAAAATAGAATTGTCTAAAAGCGTATGAACTCAAGTGATGCCCATAGGTGGTTGTTTTAGCTAATGCTATGTTTAGTGAGTATTTTCAATGTGTTTTGCATTCTTACATATTCGTGAGTGGAAATTGTGTATTGTCCTTTTTTGGAAAAAGTAATTCAAGAAGAAACAACGTGTTACTTGTTTATGATTTTAACTTGTGCTTCGATTGCCAATCATTTTACTCCATTTCTTGAAAAGAAATCCATTGTGTTTAAAGTCTTCATTACTAATGAACCTAAAGTCGTGATTTTTGGAATATTGTATATGTTGATATTTAGGATGATGATCCATGAAAGGAAAGATATGAAAGTGTGGAATATGAAATACGGCCATTGTGCCATGAAAGAAGAATCATATGTATGGCCAAGAGAGCCAATGAAATAATAATGTTGTAAGTGCTTGAAAGTACAGATTAAGTGATATAGGGTGTGAAAGGTTATGAGATGTACGTATTTGTACTTTTGTTTCCAATGTGTTGTAAGCCCCTACGTTCTTGCGAGTAAAGACTACGATGTTCCTAAATGCTCTTAATGTTCTATGATCACTTATGGCAAGTACAAGTAAGTGATAGTATGAACATGAAATGTGATCGTTGCCTAAATGAGAATTTCGAAGTGTTGTATGTCCCAATGGTTTCAACTATAGTTGTATGCTTCTAATTGTTAAGTCCCCAAGAGTCATGAACCTAGATAATGACCTCAAGAGTTCAAGGAGTGAATAATGAGATGGAAGGGAGATGTCCTTTGTTAAATGATGATGAACCTTAAGAAAAGGAATTAGGCCCATGTGCCATTGAAATCGACTTATTGATTTACCATGCATGCGCTAATGTAATGAGTTGTGTTTCTCCATGATGAGCATGAACATGAAGTATTCCAATGATATGAGTAATTACGACGTTAAATGTAATGACAAACTATGTTGCTTTGAGTTTATATGTGGTATTGTGGAATACACATCCGTCCGCATATACTGCGGTGAGGCGGTAGGACCTCTTTGTGTAGGGATTATGGTATTGTGATATACACCTCCACCCGCATATATTGGGGTGAGGCGGCATGGCCGCTTTGTGTACGAATTGTGGTATTGTGATACACCTCCACCTACGTATATTGGGGTGAGGCAGTAGGAATGCTTTGTGTAGGGATTGTGGTATTGTGGAATACACCTCCACCCGCATATATTGAGGTGAGGCGGCATGACCACTTTGTGTAGGGATTGTGGTATTGTGATATACCTGCACCTGTGTATATTGGGGTGAGGCGGTAGGACCACTTTGTATAGGGATTGTGGTATTGTGGAATACACCTCCACCCATATATATTGGGGTTAGGCGGCATGACCGCTTTGTGTAGGGATTATGGTATTGTGATACACCTCCACCTGCATATATTGGGGTGAGGCTGTAGGACCGCTTTGTGTAGGGATTGTGGTGTTGTGGAATATACCTCCACCCGCATATATTGGGGTGAGGCGGTAGGGTCGCTTTGTGTAGAGGTTGTGGTATCGTGATACACCTCCACCTGCATATGTTGGGGTGAGGCTATAGGACCACTTTGTGTGAGGATGGTTATAAAGGATCCCCAACTTAATATCGATAAATTTGAGTGGAAACTCTTAATAAATTTGCTTGACGTTAATGGCTATCTAAGCCCATTTATTGTTACCACGATTCATCATATTCATGTTGTATTTCCAAACCCTTTATTGGTGTATTTGTATTGTGTAAGTGAACGTTGTGAATGGTCTATGAGACGCATATGTGTATAATATGATATGTGAACACTAAGGACGGTCTACGAAATGTATATGTGTAAAATAAGGGAGGAAGGTGCCACTTTCGTTGGCATTGTTTGCACATATTGTTACAATTACATTATATCATGTATTCCACGTATAGTTCATACAGCGTAGTTGATCCTAAATGAAGGTTTTAACGATGCAAGTATAATAAGACTTGAAATGTGATTTTATTGGATGTTTCGTAGTTTCTTGATGTACTTTATTTGCCTCTTATTTGAGTTACCGTATTTTCATATATTGTTTTGATTGCCTTACATACGAGTACTATTCTACATGTACTTACGTGCCTTTTGTCGGGGGTGCTGTATCTTTTAATGGATGCAAGTATACTTCTACAGGATGATATGGATCTTTGATAGGGATCTTCTTCACTACTCAGCTTATGGTGAGCCTGCTACAGTTCTAGTGGGTGTTTGGGTCTAGTTCATTTTATGTATATAGGTATCCATTGTCATAGAAGCTCCATGTACACTGTGGGTCATGTAATTAAATATTTGAGTTTTGTCATGTATTTATGTTCATAATATTTACAGCTATTTATAGAGTTGTGTAACCACCACGAGCAAGAAAATATGAGCCATTGAGCCAAGTGTAATTAATATGAAAGTCAAGATCTTATTATGTTATAGTAAATCATGCATGAGTAATGATGAGAGGTTAATGTAAATTAGGCTTGCTCGACCGGGTTTACTCGGTTGAGCGCCGGTCGTGCTCCTTGATTTCGGGGCGTGACACGTAAGGTCCCTTCTGAACTAAAATTTTATGACTGTCTCCCCATTAGCATTCTCATTTATTTCCGTAACACTTATACGGTATACGGTACCTTTAACTACCCCCAACTCCTATCTGAATATTTCTCAAGAATTACGATGTCATATCTGCGAGACTGAATTCACTATGTTGGGGTTCACTATGTTTATCTTACATGATCTGTTGATTTATCTATGAACTCTTGTCTAGCCATAATTAGGCTCTTCCTGAATCAACTACAAACTACTCATTGGTCCATTCTCATAGCTATATTCTGTGTAATCTCTCTTGGGTTATGTCCTTTATCTTAACTGACCCCTTGCACTGACTCCTTATGTATTAAGTGTTCATTTGCACTTATTTATCAATAATATCTAGTGCTAGAACCCTTAATGCCTTTCCCCGGTGTCGTGCTTGCATAATTTTCTAGAGTCTTATCATATCTATAGGATCTGAATAAATGCAATCTCATTCCTTTCGCCTTTCTAGCACATTCTATCTTTACTATTCCATAGTTACCTAAACCACATAACTCTGACTTAATACCATATCACACCGTCTTCCCCCCTTTAGGGGAGTACTAACATTTAATGCTATGAAGATTTACTTATAAATGTTTTACCTCTTCATCTTTGGCGTCTTTTCACATCTTCACGGACTCTTACTTGACTTGTGGTAACCCTTCTATACCAGGGATAACTAAATTTCTTACGCACGAAGGTGACACCTAGTGTAACTGGCCTACTTAGTCCCCTAAGCTTAACTCTGTTCACAGTGCTTGCTTTACGGATGCATCTTCTTGAATGACCTTTAAAGGTTACTCTTTTGTTTTCCATTCTATTATTGTCGGAATGCGATCTCTGAAATTGTCACGATGTCGACTATTATCAAATCCTCCGGTCCCTAATTCATGTTTGGTTTTATCTTGTTTACTAGACCATACTAATTTATGTTACTACAGGGGGTCTAACTTAGCCTTTTGGTAATCACGTTGGAGTCACCAACTTATTTCTCGAAATGAGGATATGACCTTTAGCCTATACTCTTTTATTTTCTCAAGGCCTATCACCTTTTATCTTTTCCTTCTCTTGACTATAGACTTTTTCATCCTGTCATATTTTGATTTACTATTATCACCCATTTATCACATCTTACTCATAGTTCTTCATTTACTCTTTTCTTATTATCCTGCTAATATTTTTGTCTATCATTTTATTCTGAAACATCAACAAAACATTCTTTTACTTTTAGCTCCCCTTGCTCCATCCACTGGCTCATCGAGTCACCTAACATTCTCTCTTTATTATGGGCGGGAGTCATACTAAGGTAAATATTTATCCCTTTTAGGATTACTATACATATCTTCTGAAATTCCTGAATATTGTAGTATTCATATCTGACTGTATTGTTCTAGAGTGCACCGCCTGGGTGTCTCACAAGGAGAACTATTATCATGTTTGCAATATCCTTTGGAAATGTCAGCTAATGCTAACAATCCATCAACCATTTTGGGTTACTCTAACCCCAGTTGGATCCTAGTATCCCATCTTTCTCTTAAACAATATTTTTTAGCTCCTATAGGGCATAACTAAGATGGGTGTGGCCAATTGTACATATATCTATTACTATTGAAGGTAACTCAAAATACTTATATTTCTCTACCGAATGGTAAATACTGATAATCTTCACTAATTTGGTACGTCAGACCCTCCTTCACCTTGCTTCTTTTAATTGTTGAAACTTGTATCTACCTTCTGATTCTCTTGTTGCTTTATAAACCATATAGGTGGATAGATATTCATGCCTTAGGGCTCCTTATCAAGAAGCTTACATGTCTTAGTACACACATAATCTACTGAAAACCTTACATTTACCATCATAAGCATGATGCAAAATCGAGTTCCTCTTACTCAACTCTTCCATAGCCATATTCAATCTCTTACCAACTGTCTATATGGATGTAGGTGTCGTTGTATTACGAATAAAATAGAATTTAGGAGTTTGAATTCTTATAACTGTGGTGCACAACACACCCATAAACAAGACTCTACTAGACACGAATTTTAGACTCCCTAGTATAGAACTGCTCTGATACCAAGTTTGTCACGACCCAAACCGCAGGGCTGCAACGGGCACCCGGTGCCTTACTCAACCGAGTACCAACGTAACATATATTTCTTATCATACCATCATGGGTAAGTGGACCAGAAAGGCCGTCATAAGATAACCGGAATAAAACATAATGGAATAATAGACATAGGACGACCCAACATGATATACAAACTTATACATGTGACATACGAGCCTATAAGGCTGACATGATCATTTTTACACTCAAACCATAGGCTGACAAGGCCATACAAGTATCTATATACATGGCTTCTATCTACAATCCTCTAAGAGTACATAAATGTCATAAAGGTTGGGACAGGACCCCGCCTTACCAATCATTACATGTCCAAAGCATACTGACCAAATAGGCAACTTCGAAGCAAGTGGAGTGCGCCAACACCTTCCGCTGAGCTGAGTAAGGGACTCAACCTGTAAATCCGAACAACTCTGTGAATCATGAAACATTTATAATGTCATGCATATATGTATAAATGTCATACCATGCATAGGTATATGAGTACATAACATCATCAACGTATACTGGCTGATCAGGCGGTGGTGCGTATATAATGTCGTAACCTTTCCCTATACCCTATATACATATAATATACGCGTATATAATGCCATCTGGTCATGGGTAAGTGTACATGAACGAATGAATGCAATGCATAGAAGTAAGTCAATAAGATCTCTTGAAATGTCATATGAACAATATGCCTCCGGTTAATATCACAAATAAAGTTTATCAACTTACGTATTTTCTGAGACCCATGAATAGACGATATGATAATAGGACATATGGAGAATCAAGAACATAGGCAAACCTAGTACTTCGAAGACTACAGTCATTTATGAAAGTTATGTATTTGCTTGTTTTGTTGTATTATATGGATCATGCCAAAAGGAAAGAAGGAATAGGCTTAACATACCTTAACTCCATTGAGTCCTTAATACCTTCCAAGAAATTCTTCAAATAACTCAACTCAATCTACCATAGCGTAAGGTGATTCAAAATCAGTGCTAAGTAAAGGCTAAGTCCGCAACTTAAACTAGTAGCTCGTTTATATAAATTTGGGCAGCATCTCCCTGGTAACAAGGGATTCCTCCAATACGATATACCAACAACAACAACCAGAGCAATACAATAAGAACAACATCACACAATAGGGTACAAAATATTTTATTAACAAGCCATCAACATATCACGACGAGCAGCAAGCTCGGATTGAATCCCTTTAGCATCCTTCAACCCCATTATCATTCATTCTTGAACTTAGTAATATATCCAGTATAATAACCAATACCTTTTAAAGGATTTCCAACATTATAATCAATTTCAAAGATACCTGAAATAGCCCAACACAAGATAATATCACTGTGGACAACTTCCAAGTACTTTATAGCCATTTCCGTTTCTAGTTACCAATTTCATCAACAAGATTGACATGTAAACCAACATAATCATACTAACAATATCATAGCCAACTTATTTTCCATAATTTCAAGATACTTAAAGTCCATAAGAGCAACTTTCAAATCAATCCATCAAGCACAACAATATCTCAAGCTAATCCAAGTATTATCTTGTAGTGTATCATCCTAGCAACATAACCAACATACAAGCAAACTTAAGAAAAATTAGTAGGCTGTTATAATCACCTTATCCAGTAGCAACAACTTAAAATTTCAACCAAACACAGCCCACAACTATCCTCAATGACAACACAACCTCAGAGAGGTGTTGTTCTTCATTTGAACTAACTTTTGATGTTGAAATATTATGTAATCACTTTGGAATCACTTCAAACATTTATGGTATATGTTTAGAATTGTTAGGAGGAGTGTAGGGATGAGATTGGGTCGAAAAATTAGAAATAAAGGTCGTCCAAATCATTTTTAAAGTGAAGTAGGTCGACTATCGCCTAAGTGGGTCCCGTTGTGAGCTGCTTGCGCGATCTTGTAAAAAAGCAAATATCTCTCTACTCTGATGTAGTATCCACAAACAGTTTTATGCGTTAGAAACTAGACTGGTAGATCCTCAATTTGATATGTGGATCATCCTGTAATTCCATGAATATAAGGAGAAAAGCTCTGCTACATTTGATCTAATTTTCAGCACATTATGAATGTAACTTATGAAGACTTTTGCCAACTTTTGTTCCACAACTCGCTTGACTTCAAAACGTAACACCCGACTATCATACCAGTAAAATAACTCATAAAATAACCTCCTTATCATGTTAAGAACCCTAGTCTTACCCCAAAGTATATATTATAACATTCCAAACTTATCGACTTTTGACGAAACTTATTTTTTGTTTAGCTTCTAAGCTTTCCAATCCTCTTGGTACTTGATATTCATGATCTTAAAGATTTGTAACCTCCAAGGTAACATGATTAACTTACTTTATGTACTTTCAAACATGATCTCATTTCTGAGCTTATATCAATTGTCTTACGACGTACTCTTACGTACGAAAATATGGGGCGCAACATACATAACCCAGACTTCCTTCAAATAAAAGTGCTTCGATAACCTCGTACCGGTACACAACCTGGATTTCCTTCAAAATCTAAAGTCCTCCGATCACTTCGGACCGATATCTAGCTAGAATCCCTTTCGAATTAGAGTTCCAACCTGGGACCTATTTCATTCAAACTAAAACCACATCATTATCACATCACATCAACAATCATCCTTCAAGTCATTACAATCCATCCTTCTCAAACAGAAGCATAGTCCACACCTCGTCAACTATACTGATCAAAGATCTGACACAACGTGGAACTATCTTCAAGCAAATAAACTAGGGCATATTTTGAGGACGGATGTCGAGCTTTCCAACCGCCATCGATGGCATGACCCATATATCATTCTTATGTCCCATTGACATGGGGTGTGTAGGCAATCCGAATCCCTATAGTCAAAATAACACTAGTGTCATCATAGTTTTGCGCTGGGGCAACTTTAAAAACAAAAAATCAAAATCATCCCATCACTTTCTCGAACTACAATCAGCCTGATTCTCGTTACATTCGAGATATGTAGGAAAACTCAACAGAGAGCCCGACCGCATCCATAACAGAATCCATTCAATCGATCTATTTGTCCATCCAATACCACATCTGACACTAGGGCACTTTTGGAAGCAATGTCGAGATCACACGAATCTTTTCGTCCTCAAACATTTTCCTTTCACTCCATGAGGCTACAATTCATAAGTAGTACTCAATTGCATTCCAGAACTAGACGCGACCTGATTCTCGTGCAACCCGAGATATGTAGGCAACTCAAATACCAGAGCTCCGTCACAATCTTTAAAACTTCCTCATTCTCACTCTGTCATGCCGGGACAAAATTGAGTATGACGTCAATATCTTTGCCCGAAGACTCTTACATCATCTCTGGTCAAAGAGGGACTATTGTTGACATTCAATTTTGATCCTCCATATTTAAAAATTAACTTCTACATGCTTTCAAGTCAAAAAATAATAAAATACAGATTTTTGCACGTTGTTTAGCTTTAATGTAATTTATTGATAATTATTTCTATTTTAACAAAATATGAAATTTTTTATCATTTTATTGCAATTAGTTAAATACTACAATTGTTGTGCATATTTCAAAATTTCAAATAATTTATTGATAATTGTCCTATTTTTCAAATATTAGGATATTCTATGAATTTATTATCTTTTCAAAAATAAAATAATAGTTGCTACAACTCAATTGTAATAGTTATAATTTTAATAAATACTACAAGAATTTTTAATTAAATAATTATTTTTTAATTTATAGCGCAGTCTAGTAATTACAAGGAAGCCGGTAGAATTTATTCCAAAATACGGATCAAATACAGTCAAACTCAATGTCCCGTCAACATCCGAGGTGACAACACAAGTGATGTGAAATGATATATGACGCGACCTGACAAGTGATGTGACTTGATGTCACATGACCTTTTTTAAAACAAATTATACCACTAGGCAGGCTGCCTAGTAGCTATTTTATTAATAATAAAAAAGCAAAATACCACAAAGGAAGAGTACAAGTAAGGGGGCAAAAGCTACAGTAGTATTGCCTCTATTTTCTTGGTTGTATAATCATCCATGTGCGCCTCCATCGCCACATGATGGCAGCCTCATGACGGCTGCCGGCAAAGTCTCACGAGGGCGAATGATTTCATAGCCGTCTGGATACTTCTGAAAGGCATAGGACATAGCAAACACTTACTGACCTAGACCTTACTTTACAATCCCTATTGAGGCATGAACAATCTCATCTATTACCAAGCATGAAGAAAATACGAACTAGAAAGAACTAAGTACTCGATGATCATCATAGATTTTATGACACACTCTATGATGATGTTACATATGATGATACTAATAAAATGATAGAATAAAATAAGGAAAGCATTAGACTCTTGTCCCACATTCTTCAAACTTGTGAACTCTTCAATTTGTTGCTCCTTGTCTTATGCTTCAACTCTGTTCAAGATGTTTTCAAACTTCTTTCTTCTTAGATCGATTGGTCTTTGTGGTAGGGGCAGTCCTCTTTTGCTTTGCAACTCGCATCGGGAGTTGTCTAACGCCAACTCCTTCATTCATATTAGGTTTAACAATGGAGTCTTGAGATTGAATATTTTTGTTGATGTTCTTACCTGAAGATTCTAATAGTTGTGCACCAACTAAAAGTGCAAATTTGTGTGGTGTTGGATTATCCAAAGCATCCAAAAGGGCTATATCATGTGATGAGATCATCGCCTTGCTTGAAGGCATAAAAGCTGGTGCAAGAGGGATCAAATTTGTCTTAGGAGAACTTGTGGCAATGTTGTTTTTCCGCACTATTAGTGAGCTACTTGACAGTAGACTATCTTCATCTCGTTGATCTTCACTATCACTAACCTCCTCATCTTCCTCAACTTGGTCAGCCCAAGTTTTGGGGTTTTATACTACTATATCACCTACACGTTCAAAGTCATTTTCATATTGTGCAAGTTCATCACTGCCCTCCTTCCTTGAAGGTGGAATTTTCACCACCTCTTTGTCATTCCTAGTAGATAGAAGAACCTGCCCAGTTTCACTTCCATGATCACCAAATGACTCCAAAAATTTGGAAGGAATTTCGTGTACCGATGTGTTCAAGGTTACCAAAGGTTTATTGATCATATGATTTGAATTCAACATCATAGCAACTTGAGTGTCCTTGATGATTTTGGCCACTGCTGGACTGGAAATATGCAGCCTTGGAGTGCTGGAGCTATGTGCTTGATGCCCCACTAATACCTGTGCCAAATTGTTCGTAATAACAGTTTGTCGAACATCGATTTGCTTTTTCAATAATTCACTGCATCGTTCTTCTTTCCCACTGCTGGTACATGGTACCAATTGTTTCTTCATCTTATCATGTTCTAAATATGATGAATTGATACCAGCATCCTCCTCATGTGCAAGAACTTCAAAGCCGTTTGAACTGGTGATAGTCTGCGTGACATTTTGTTGAGCACTCAATTTCTGATGTTGTCTCCTAAGGTTTGGAGAAGCATTCTGCCTTGTAGGTGACCTTACCACCATTGTCCAATCCACCCCAGTTGCATTCTTATGTAATCCATCATCAATTGATGAAGTTGAGATGTGATCCTGGTCCTCAACATTAACAGTTGCAGCTTCCAAACAAGCTATTTGTGCACCAGCTTCAACAGTTGCATTTGGTGTACCTGTTACAAAACTTGTTTTTACCTCCTTAGTAGACTGACTCTTACCCTTAGCATTTTTCCCAGTTGTTGTACCAATGACCTCACCCAAATCCACATTACCATCTCCTGTAGTCCCAGTGTGAGAAGTGTTCACGCCTGGCTTAGCATCCTGTTCAATGCACTTGGGTTTTTCCACCTATAGCTCCTGTTCTCGCTTCTCCTCCATACCTGAAGCCCTTTTAAGACGAGCATGTTCTTTTTATTGTTGTCCACCTTGAAAACCTGAGTCCAAAACATCAGTTCCCTTTGTTGAAACAGCACCAGATTTTCTTGAAGAACCAAGCATCTACCAGTTCTATTTTCTTTGTCATCTGTTATTATATGTACGTTTGGTAGCCCATATTCCTTAACGATCTGTTGCCTAGCTTCCTTAGTGTTTTGCCTAGCATCTGTAATATTATCAACCTTAGGCAAAACTCGATCAACCCCAAGATTTTTATCAGTCATCAAATCTTGAGAAACCCAACATAACACAGCTTCAACAGGAACAATAGCAGAAATAGAACCAGATGTTGCATGTAGTTGCTGAATTGAATTTTCAGCATGCTCCTGATCCTCATTATATGCTTGTAACTCACGTGGAGCAACTGTAGGTGTATTTTGATCTCCAGCTCTTATCGCCCTCATTCAAGCCCCTCATTTCATTCAAAAATTGTCTTAAATCCCCACTGTATTTCTCATCAGCAATTTTTTCTTGACGAGGTTGACCTCCTTCAATCTGAGCATCACCATCACGAGTTTTCTTCAGAAGTAATCTACATGTACTTTCATCGTGCCCTTGATGCTTGAAACAATTACAATACAATGGTAAATTGTCATACACAATCTCTTGAAAAACTTCTAGAACTTTTCCAGATTTTATATCCAAACTTTGCAACCTAACACGATTAGGATGCTTTTCAATTATGTCTAAGATCACCTTCACCCTAGCTGTCCTAGGTCTGGACTTAGATTATGTTGCTTTATCAATAGCGATAGGACTTCTGACTGCCGACCCAATTGATAACAACGATCGCATTGCAAACAATTCTGGTGAGAGATTTGGCAGCGATATCCAAACTACTGCCATTGTAGTCTCCTCCTTTGGATTGTATCCTATCGTCCATGGGAAAACTCTGTACTGGTGCTCCTCACCATTACATAGGAAATAATTAACTGGATGAGATAAAGCAAGAACATAATTATCATATTGATCAAACCTTAGAAGGATTTGTCTAGGTGCGAGCAAAACTATGAGGCAGCGACCCCTTACGCCAAGCTGTTTTGGAACCAAAACTCGTAACTCCTTAAGATCTGGTGTGCCTGTGGAGAGTTTAAAGACTACTGCCAGATGTAATCCTTCTTCCATAGCAAATTCTTGACGTTCCTCAATAGTAAAACTCAAAGTTGGTTCTCCATGAACATATTGGATCGATTTCAATGCTGTTTTTGTAATAGTTTGCAGATGAGTTTTGGATATGATTTGGGCAGCATATGTAGGCTTAGATATTGTCTCTCCCATCTCCCACAGCCAAAGGCTGGGGAGAGGTCGTGCAATCAATGGCTGCCCTACTTCTCCATGTCACCCAGAGAGAGGAGAAAGGAGAGAGCGTGGGTTTAGGATTTTTGTTTTTTAGCAAAATTCGGGGTTTAGGGTTTTTTTTAAGCAAATCTCGACATGTCCTTCTTTCATCCTAAATCACGTGTTTATTTTTAAACATTGTCTTTTATTTTTAAAATTAATAAAGGCCACTTTGGAGCTATTTTATCTTCTCTCAAGAGAGAGAGAAAAACAGTCGCCTCTCTCTCATTTTAGAGGTTGTAACCGCAGGAGCTCCGACAGGCCACCATCCCAACAGCCTTCTCATATGGCTCACCATCACCCCCTTCATTATACACAGCCAGTCGCTCTCCCACAAAATAACCTATCTTCATCTCTCAACCATGAGAGACAAGACAACCTCTCTCCTTCATCTCACTGCCGCCGGAGTTAATCGTCGGCGGGCCAGTAGATACGACCACATCTCCCCACTATTTCACTCACATTTCTCATCTCTCTCTCAGCTAGCATCGCAGTTACTGCCATCGCCGGCAAGCTGGCCGGCAACCACAATTCGCCATTGTGTTCCACTGCTATGGCCTCCGTCCCTCTCTCTATCACGCCACTCTACTATTCCTCCATCATCGTTCTTTGTTACTATCACCGCCAAAGACCTGCGGGAGAATGGCCAGTAGCAGCCATGGCCGGCCACCACTAAAATCGAAAGAACTGGGCGAATCTAAGCGAAGCTGACCCAACAAAGAAGTTCGATGACTCTTACTCGCAGGCGTCACTCCGATAAACTCCGTTGAAGTGACGCCGCCGGATTGGGACTGTTGTCTTCTTCCTTTCCTCTATCATGTGGCGTGAAGGGGGTTTAAGCATAACTTAGACTTGATCGTAGAATGATTTTTTCGGCGACCTCTATTGCTGGCTTGACGCCGCTGCTCTGACAGTGGCCACCGTCGACACGGTGGTGATTTCTCGGCTTAGTTTCTTATCAAGGACATTTTATTCATCGATATTATATCTTTACTTGATTTGCCACTAGGGTCCTTGAATTATGACTGTTTGTGGTGTTCTAATTTTTCTAGGGACTTTGTTATCGTTTCTGGCCATGTTTATCCGTCTCCGGACATCGACTGCATCTTTAATGTTTCTAAATCTGGCCGAAAAATATTTGGTTCCTCGCTGAAATATTTTCGGTGACTGTGTACATGGAGCCTTGCTTCTGTCGAAAATTTCCAGCAACATTATTGGACTCTCATAAATAATTTTTGGTTTTGATTGCTTTTATGCTATTATTTTGTTAATGTTTGCTTTCATTTTTGTTCAGTGTCATTCTTGATATGAGCGTATATGCTGATGATTAATGATGCTATGCTTGAGCGTTACCAATTTTGGAGCATATGTCGAACGGGTGGATGCTAAAGTATTTTATTTGAAAAATAAAGGATATTATCCTAAGGTCGATGAAAAAATAATCTTTGAATTATTGTGGCCACGACGCCCGAATGACCCTCCTGATTGGGCTCAAAATAAAGAGGCTGTTATTATAAATATCGGAAAAGAAAAGACGATGACGCGATGAACCAATAACCTTTGGAGGACGACACGGTCGACCTCCCTCCGTAGTCGCAACCAAGGCGGTTTTCATTCTCATGTCTAGACGGATTTTAAAAATACATATCTGAGCCTCCTATAATACTTTTTAAACTATTTTTTTTTAAAAAAACTTTTCCAAAAAATATTCAAATCATTTCCAAAAATATTTTCTAAAAACATTTTAAAACATAAATTATTTAAAAAAACTTGTCCTTTAATTCATATTTTATTTTATATTATTTTACTAATAACTTTACTTTTTCTTGTCTTGCAAGGTACTATCATACGAACTTACTTTCGGAAGACGATGCTCGAAGATAATAAGATAAACCCCGCATCGAATCCCCGCTTCGTGCTTCCCGTTCTAGATTGTATTTAAGACACAAGTATAGTAAAATACTAGTAGATATCGTATTTACATTTTAATTATGTGCTTAGTTAAGGCCCGCTCGTATATGCTAGATTAATTATACTTAGAATATCATGCTTAGGTAATAATCAATCTAATCGTCTAAACTCTAGTTAATAATAGTTCATATCGAGTACATAAATCTTAGACGCGCTCTCGTGATCAGTTTGAGTAACCTGACTCGTGTTCAATTAGTTAACCTGAGCTAGTTAGCTTAGCTTGAGTAAATTGGTTTTGTGAATAGTTTAATTGAGTTTTGGCATAAATGTTAGTGTATTTTGATATTATGTGAATTTTCTTCCTACATCTTACACTCATACATTTAATTTCATTTGTGAATAACTCTTTGGTTAGCAATATGATTATAAAGTACTAGCTCAAGTCTTAACTAAAATTTAATTGTAGGAATAGTTTATTTTAGTTTTGTAAATATTATTTCATAAAAAAGAGTAATTCTTTTTCTTACGTTTATATCCTCAACAAATATTTTATTCCTTATTTGTTATTTATTCAACTAACCCTTCTTGATAGAACCTTAGTCATCCTATTATCACATGAAAAGATTTGTGCAGGTAATTCTCTCTTATGCTTCCCTATTTATGATAAAATTTTCCTATTCTATTTGATCATTTCTCTCAAGTTAATCGATCACTATTTTATTCAAAGATAATTCTTCACCTTTTATTATATGTATTCAATCAAGACTAACTTTGTATAGTTAATTTTTTGGCTTCAATTATAAGTCGAAGTTTCCTTTATACTTTATTTCAATCAAACTCCAAAAGATTTTTTCTTTATCAATTTACTTTGTATATCCTTGTCACGACCCTATTTTTCCACCTTAAGATGTCGTGATGACACTTAGTATCTAATACTAGGTAAGCCTAACATTTAGCAATAACTTAACAGAAATAATCAACAGAAATACGAAAGCATGACTGCTAAACTCATATAAACTCCCAAAATAAGATCTCAACAATATTTCTCCTAAAACCGGTGGAACTGGGTCATATCCTCCCTACAATAATCTAGAATGTCTACTACAACATTGTCTGAACGAGAAATACAACAGAATGAAAAGATAAGGGAAGATGACTCCGAGGCCGGCGGACGCCGAGCAGGTATACCTTGAAGTCTCCGGATGAAAGCTACAGATCAACACTAACGTCCAGAACGGGCAGACGTACCTAGATATGCACAAAGAGATGTGCAGAAGCGTAGTATGAGTACAACACAACGTTACCCAATAAGTATCAAGCCTAACCAATGTCGAATAGTGATGAGGCCAGGTCAAGACACCTACTAGGACATAATAAATAGAATGAAAACATAATAACAAGAATTAATGGAAGACGGAGAAATAAATGATAAGAAGCAAGTTAATAACATAGACTAAAGACAAAATTATAAGCATAAAGATAACATAAAGTAAGTAATTAAAGAGGACCACAATAGTCAAATACGGACAAAACTGATAAGGCAAGGAAGAATAAAAGCAACAAGAAGTGTTCCACCAATAACTTTTTGCAACCTGAGATGCACAACAAGAATCACAACCGAGGTACCACCTCGTATACAACAAGAATCACAATCGAGGTACCGATTCGTATATAACAAGAATCACAATCGAGGTACCGCCTCGTATATATCAAGAATCACAACCGAGGTACCGCCTCGTATTCACTTTTCACAATTTCAATCACAATATTTTCTTACATCACCGCGGGAGCCTTACATGTATTTTAAAAAAAAGAATATTTTTTCTGAAATAGCTACCCGCGTTTTAGCCCAACATATCACACCGCGTGGCTTTAAGTAGTTCATCTACTAGCAACATGCGTATCAAGTCAACCTTGTCTCACCGAATGCGTATCAATATCACAACATAATCACAACTTGCACCACAAGTGGCCATATGCCCTAACTTGCCCGAGGAATCAACAATATCAATATGTCCACAACAATTAGCCCACAACAATATCAATATGTCCACACAAAAAAACTTCAATTATAAGAAATTCAATAATTTAAAGATTTAACAAAATACAAGGAAGGCAATAACT
Organism: Nicotiana tabacum; assembly: GCF_000715075.1. Classification (NCBI taxonomy): domain Eukaryota; kingdom Viridiplantae; phylum Streptophyta; class Magnoliopsida; order Solanales; family Solanaceae; genus Nicotiana; species Nicotiana tabacum. Next base: position 72,762,936 of record NC_134091.1, on the reverse strand, counting down.
TCAACTAAAGCATATATGAGCAAATTAGCAAGTAAGAGGTGAAACAAGTGTTGACAATATCAAATAAAGCATGTAAGGGTAGATTAGCATATTGAAGGGTGGATTAACAATGAAAGATATAACATGTTAAGACAATTCAATTAAAAGCATGATAAGAGTCTAAATAGCCTAAATCGATCAAATACCAAATATAGCCTGTGTACCCACTCGTCACCTTCCGTACATAGCTTTCACATCACACAGTTAGCACAAACAAACCAATTCCTAAGGGGTAGTTTCCCCACACAAAGTTAGGCAAAATACTTACCTCAACCAAGCGAACTCAACCCTCGAAAATAGTCTTTCCCCTAAAATTCTCCTCCACATGACTCATATCTAACAAAAAATGACTTACTATCATCAACCAATGCAAGGGAAAACAATTACAATAGATAAAGCTATGATCATTACACTTTTCCCAAAAGGTCAACAAAAGTCAATCTGGGGTCCGCCCGGTCATAACCCGAGTCTAAGGGTGGATTCCAACTATCCATAACCCCACAAGTTCATATATATGATTAATTTCAAAATTCGAGTCCAAATCGACTCTCAAAGCTCAATTTCTCCTTTTTCAAAAACTTGACAAAATTTCTCAAATTTTTGCTTTGATTCTCTAAATTTGGATGTTAAATCTAAGATATAATCATGAAATATAGTTGGAAATTGATTAGAATCACTTACCCAATATTTGTAGATGAAACTCTTCTCTCCAAATCGCCTCCTACCGAGTCTAGGGTTCTAAAATGTGAGAAATGAGACTAAATCCCAAATTTCTAACCTTTTATTCAGTTGCAAATGTCGCAATTGTGACACTGGGTTCGCAATTGCGAGTCCTCGCAATTGCGAGGAAGTTCTCACAATTGGGGCACTGACAGACTCAAGGGGAACCTCGCAAATGCGACATTGGGTTCGCAAATGCGAACCTTGTTCCCTTCGCAAATGCGATAGTTTTATTGAAAATGCAAAATTTCCTACCCAGACCACTATTTCGCAAATACGAACTTGGCATCGCATTTGCGATACCTATCCCTTCGCTGCCATGTTCGCAATTGCGAAGCTGGTGCTCGCAATTGCAATATCAGAGCACCAGTACACTAGAGTTTTTGTTTTCAGTTCAATTCATTCCGAAACATGTCCGAAACTCATCCGAGTCCCCGGGGCTCCAAACCAAACATCCATGCAAGTCTAAAAACATCACACAAACTCGATCGCGTGATCAAAACACATAAATAACATCTAGAACGATGAATCGAACACCAAAATGCATGAATTTCAAAGTAAAGTTCAAGAACTAGTAGAATTTCTAATGACTCGACTGGTCATTTTGAGTATTTTAGCCTCGTTCTCCTATTCATTGCCTCCTCTATGTTATATTATTGTTATGTGACTTTCCGGGGTGGTTGGTTTCGGTTCGGGTGAGATTCGGAGTGAATTAGGACACATAGTCCTAGAGTTTGAAGCTTAAGTTGAAAGAGTTGACCGGAGTTTGACTTTTGTATAGACAACTCTGGAATGGAGTTTTGATGGTTCTGATAGTTTTGTATGGAGATTTTGAAATTAGGCGTATGTCCGGATATTGATTTAGAAGTCCGTAGGTCATTTTGGCTTGCATTGGCGAAAGTTGAAAAGTTGAAGGTTTGGAAGATTGAGAAGTTTGACCGAGAGTGGACTTTATTGATATTGGGTTCAGATTTCGGTTACGAAAGTTGCAGTAGGACCGTTGTGAATAAAGAGAATATATATATATATATATATATATATATATATATATATATATATATATATATATATATCATTGAAAGGTTTTGTTAAAGAAATTGTGGCAAATTTAAGGTCATTTGGAGTTGGTTTGGTATGTTTCGACATTAGTTTTAGAAGTTGGAAGTTCATTAGTTTATTAGGCTTGAATCGATATGTGATTCGTGGTTTTGGTGTTGTTTGATTTGATTTGAGGCTTCGAGCGAGTTCGTATCATATTTTAGGACTCGTTGGTATATTCTGACGGGGTCCCCGGGTGTGTTTCAGATTGAGTTCGGACCATTTGTTCATGAATTGAGGTTACTATTTTTTTGTCCTTTTTGTTTCCTTCACTGCGTTCGTGAAGGTTCAGCCGCGATCGCGTAGGGTCCTTGTTGGGAGATGGGAATTTGGTCTTCGCAATCACATAAATGAGGACACCGTCGCGGAAGGTTGGAATGTTGTGCACTGTGAACACGGGTAAGGTATTGTGATCGCGTAGAAGGAAGGGGAGATTGTGCTGAGGCACGTGTTGTTCATCGCATTCTCTTGGCCTTGACCGCGATCACGTAGCCTGAAGATCACGGGTCATCGCGTTCGCCACTAAAGTCTCGCAATCACGTTTAAGGATTTTGTGAGCTGGTGTAATTGGTAAGGTAAGTATTTTTTACTCGGATTTGATTATTATACATGAATCCATCATTGTTTTTAAAATTTAATTAGTGTTTTGAGTTGGATAAATTGGAGAATTTTGGATTAACTTCCTAAGCTATATTTTAGGGATTTGAATGTCCATTTGAGGTCGAAATTGAATAATTTTGGTATGGTTGGACTCGTTATTGAATGGGTTTTCAGATTTTTTATGTTTGGTCGGGTTCCGAGATGTAGGCTCAGGGTTGACTTATTGATTTTCTTGTTGAACCTGTAAAAGCCGTGATCGCATTCAATTTTAGTTTGCTATTGTTGAGACTCTTGTACATATTGTGGTTGAGCCATGGGCTGTTTGTTGTTGAAACATTGGTATTGTTGATTCTTTTGGCAAGTTATAGCATATGGGCGCTCCTGGTGCGAGTTGTGATTATGTCGTGATATTGATGCACAAGCGGTGGTATAAGGATGAGGGTTAGTGTGCATGCGGCAACATAAGGTAGGATTTATGTGCGTGTTGCTAGTAAGGGAATTACTTGAAGTCGTGCAACGACATAATTTGGGCTAAAGTGCGTGTAGCTATTTCGAGAAAACTATTTTCAAAACTATCTAAATGTAAGGTTAACGCGACAGTATAAGGAAACATTGTAATTGTGATTGTGAAATGAGAGTGCGAGGCGGTATCTCGATATTGATTCTTGTTGTTATCTCTCATTTACCTCACTTGTATTTGTCCACACTGTTTTCTTGATGTTCTTATTATGCGTTTCTTCCCTATTGCATTTATTGCTATAAATTCATTTGTAGTCTATCTTGTTGTATTTCTTTATTGCCTCATTTTTTTCCATTTCCATTCTTAGACCGTATTATACTTGTTCATCTTCTTTTTCTTTCCCTAGTAGGTGTATTGACCTGGCCTCGTCACTACTCTACCAAGATTGGGCTTGATACTTACTAGGTACCATTATGGTGTACTTATACTATGCTCCTGCACATCTTTTTGTGCAGATTCAGGTACCTCATATCAGGCTAGGCATCAGTGATTTGGCTATTAATCTCGGAGAATTTAAGGTATACATTTCCGGTGTTCACTTCTAGGTATTCACGAAAGGTGATAAGTTTAGGCTTATTGTTGTTCTTGTTATTCTAAAGGGTCGGGTTTCACAATCTTTCTCTTATTTTTAATTCTCTAACAAAGGTGATGTCACGACCCAAAACTCAACCTATCGTGACAGCGCCTATCATGATACTAGGCAAGCCGACAACTCACACATACCAACACTTTCAATTTAAATTATACTAAAACATGTTTAAATAAATGAATATCTCATAAAACTGGATGAAAACACCTCAAATCATTACAAAAGTTTTTCCAAAACCTGGGTGTCACTAAATACATGAGCATCTATACAGTAGCAACTCTAATACACTGTATAAGAAAGTAGAACAGAATAATAAAAAACTGAGAGATATGGGAGGAGAGTCAAGGTCTGCGAATGCTAAAGCAACTACCTTGATAATCTCCGAACAGGTAAAACTCCAAGATCAACAACCACCGTGCCCGAAAAGCCTGGATCTACACACGAGGTGCAGGGTATAGTGTGAGTACAACTAACTCAATAAGTATCACCAATAAACAAGGCAAGGTAAGAGAATCTTAAATTATTGAGGATACTAGTTATTCCGGTGTAATTATGCCTTTTTAGACCAGCACAAAACAATATTTAAAACTAACTCATAAGGCTCCGTGAGAAGAATATCTGTGTGTGCATGTGCACAGTTTCTCAAATACCCTGCTCAAACAGTATTATGGCATGTAGAGGAAGGAAAAAAGTAAATCAGATAAATGATCAAGAAAATACAAGTTCCACACTTTGCACGGATAACTCATGTGCGACACAGACAACTCACGTGTCAATATTATTAATATATAGATCTGCACGGACAACTCATGTGCTGCACGGACAACTCACGTGCCAATAATATCAATACATAGATCTGCACGGATAACTCATATGCCAATAACATAATTCGCCCAACATAGCCACAGGTCCCAGTCCATATATATCATACATAAGCAATAAAGCAAGTATACATGTATATGATGAATGAAATAAGATTCTCATGTCCCTGGACAGGTGTAAATGACATGTTAAAGTGTAGGCATGTGCAAAGTGTGCTATCATAGCTCAACCGACAATTTCATCAATGAAAAGCATTTATCAATTTCATTTAGGAGTTAAACCTCTATGTAGCCTCATCATGGCGCAAATAGACCACATAAATTGTTACAACATGTGAGATATCATAGCTTAAAGCTTAACAGTTATTTTTAGGCTAATAAGAGTCCCGAGCACAACTCAATCAAGAATATATAATCTCGGTGTCCGCACAGGGCTTATCCCCATGCACGCACCCAAAAGCACGTGGCTATCACAATAATTCAGGCAACCGGTGCCTCAACCGAGTTTAAATATGATACTTACCTCAATAAATCGAATCACTCTGCTAGCAAGTCTTTGCCTTGTGAATCAGCCTCCGAACGCCTCGAATCTATCCATAAACAATTCGATACAATCAACTCAAGCTATCAGAATTAATTCCATCTGAAAATGCTAAATTCTTAATCAAAAGTCAAAAAGTCAACTCAAAGGTCAACCCTCAGGCCCACATCTCGGAATCTAATAAAATTCAAAAAATCCGAATGCCCATTCAATCACGAGTCCAACCATACAAAATTTACCAAATTCCGACACCAAATCTGTAAAGCCCCGTAAAATTTCACCTAAAACCCGGAGTTTCGTGGCGCCGAGGTAGAGTAATGTGATTGAGGGTTGTATAAATTCAAGCTCGCCGCGGTATGAACCTTTTGGGTTGTACAGTACATCGGGGAGTTGAAGGAATTATTTTGCAGACCATGGCCTTTTTGCGATCCACTATGCGCCCGCAAAACCACTTTGTGGGCCGCAGATCGGCCACAGAGTGAAGCAGAACTTGAGCTAATTTTGAGGACCATTATGTGGTCCATTATGCGACCGCATAACCATTTCATGGGCTGCACAACTCATCGCAAATCCAGTGTGGGAAAACTTTGAAAGGAGGTTCTGCGGTCCATTATGCGACCACAGAAATGATCTGCGGACCGCAGATCTGTCTACAGGCCTGTCCAACCCTGCCCAATTTTAGGATCCTTTATGCGGTCCACTTTTGTGGGGCGCATACTTGTTTTACGGTCCGGTCTGTGACCGTAGACCCAGCTTCGTAGAGTTTAAGTTTTGGAAAACATCACCCGATCCCATTTTTATAAAAATAACTTGGGGTTATTTTGGCTGGTTCCAACTAATATTTTAGAGAGAGGAAAGTGGTCTAAAGTGAGAGGGAGATTCCTAAGCTAATTGTTCATCAATATTTACTCAAGACTTGGAGAATTCACAAGGAAAACTAACAAGGTCTTCATCCAAGAGGTAAGGTTCCATACTCTAGTCTTCAATTTCGAGTTTGGGGTAGAAGATGGGTAATGAGGAGTGTGATTCTTAGGTATGGGGTGTTATCTATGCATGCATGTACCAATAAATTTGTGGGAAGGTTGTTGAGCTCAAAAGGGTATATATTGGGTTGTGGGATGGAGGAATCCATCATAGGAGGACCTTGAAATCATAATGCACACCTAGTGCTTGATAAAATGCTTAAGTGAGCTGAACCTACGAATATCTTCCTAATTGTGGTTCAATTTTATCATGTCTCTAAATAGATTGAGGTTGCTAGGATTTTCGGATTATTGTAGTACTTAATGGAGCTCAAATCAAGGTATGTTGGCTAAACTCCTCTTGTATAATCGAATCCATGATGTCCTCGTACGTTGTAATTATGATTGGCTCAAGCTCTTGTGTCTCATGTTCCGAGTTATTCCTTATAATATGACTATTCTTAATAAACTTGGTGTCGAAATATATATGTTTAAAATGTGTTCCGAACGCTCTTATCATATCATGTTATCCTTCGAGAATGTCTTCAAAGTATGAGTTGTGTAGCAAAATATTATGAATTCAATCATGTTATAAATGCAAGTTATTATGCCAAATTGTGGAATCAACGTGCTTAAAGACTCTTACCTGCTCATATGTGTAGTTAAAGTTCTTGATTAAAACCTTGTTGTTGATAATCCATGACGATGTTTGAAAATGAAAGGGGTGAGCATGAAATATGAAATATGACAACCGTGCCCAGAATGATATCACTTTTGTGGCCACTAGCTCCAATGAAATGAAAAGATGAGTAAAAGACTATGAAATAAGCTGAAAGTCCCTTATATAGTAAACATTTGGGAGTATCGTTAGTCATAAAGGAAGGGTAGGTTGAAACAACCTAACCCCGAAACTACACGTGCCGGTGTAGGAGTGGATTATGATTATTCCCTTTATTTGGGATGAGACTGATGTGATGAGATTATTCCCCTTAAATCGGATGAGATGATTGATAGCAAAGGGTAATGTCGATCCACACAGCATTGTGGTGAGACGGCCTAGCCAGTCAGGTTGAGATCGGATGACATGCCGCACACATGGTGATGATTGTTCTTGAGATTGTGATTGAGATAATGATTGAGATCTTGATAGTGATTGTGATTGTGGTTTATGTCTTTGGGTGAGACGGTCTAGCCGATCTGGCCGTGATCAGACTCCGTGCTAAAATGGCAGTGGTATATCGGTGCTAAAGATCTCCTAACCTAAAATAATGTAATTTACTTGAAAACTTGTCTTGCTCCTAACTTGATGTCTTGATGTTGCTTGAGGCTCCCATTGAATCTATAATTGTTCTTCCTTGATTTATTACTCGTTCTATTGAGAGGGTGTTTAGTCATTCATACTAGTACTATTCCATATGTACTAACGTCCCTTTTGTCGGGGGCGCTGCATCTTTAATGGATGCAGGTGGTTCTACAGCATGCGGCATTGATCAGTGATAGCGGTACACCCTCTTCCCAGCTGACTTGGTGAGCCCCACTTTATTTTTGGGTCGTGTATCTTTTGTTCCTTGTGTATTATGTTGAGGTATAGCTGGGGCCTTGTTGCCGACACTATCATCATACTCTTTTGTATCTATTCGAGTCTCCGTAGACATAGTATGAGTTGTATGTTGGTGTTGGGAAAGTCAAACTAGTAATGTTGTATTTGTATCACTTGTTTCACTTCAAACTATGAAAATATATGTATTTTGAGAACTTATAAATGATGTAACTAATGGTAATGAATTGGTGTTGCTCACGTGATCTTCGCCATATCTAATTAATGAAATAGATCTTCTCTTTATTTATGAGTGAGTTCGGGTAGAAGGTATTGTACAAGCTTGCTCGGCCGGGTAATCTCGGTTGAGCGCCGGTCGCGCTGCCCGAGGTCGAGGCGTGACAAAATCGTCACTCAAATCCCCAAATTTAACTCTCCAATCCCTAGCCCAAAACTCCCAAAATTCCACCTCAAAAACACACAAACAAGGTGGGAAATTCAATGGGGAAACAATATTATTGCATAAAAATGATCAAGAGTGACTTACCTCAAGAAACCCCTCGAAATCCCTCTCAAAAATTGCCTTAGTCCGAGTTTGCAAAGTCCAAAATGATGAAAATCACGAAGCCCTTGAATTTTATATTCTGCCCAGTGCTTTCGCACATGCGGGCCAAATATCCTCACCTGCGGAATCTCTTCTGCGATAAAAGTCTCGCTTTTGCGGAAATCACTTAAGAGTACTAGGTCCGCACCTGCGAAAGAGCTTCTGCGACCCCTCCATCCGCTTATGCGAAGACAACCCCCTCTCCCATTCTCTACATCTGCGGAGCCTTGCTCGCACCTGCGGGCTCGCAGATGGGGAAGACCCCATGCACCTGCATCACACCCTAGGACAGCCCAGATCCGCTTCTGCACCACATCAGCAGCACCTGCAGCGTCGCATCTGCGGCTAATCCCCTTGCCGGTGCAATCACACCAGAAGGAATAATTTCAGCAATGCTTTAAATCCGTCTTTTGTTCCGTTAACCATCCAGAATCCACCCGACACCCCCGAGACCTCATCCAAACATACCTAGGCCTGAACATCAACTGCAAGAGGTCTCTCACTAACAGGAATATATGCAAGGCTACCCATGCTCATCGCCTTTCTACTGAAGGCATCGGCCACCACATTGGCCTTCCCGGGATGATACAGAATGGTAATATCATAGTCCTTTAGCAGCTCCAACCATCTCCGCTGTCTCAAATTTTGATTCTTTTGTTTGAACAAGTGTCGGAGACTCCGATGATCAATAAATACCTCGCAAGACACACCGTAGAGATAATGCCTCCAAATCTTCAATGCATGAACGATGGCTTCCAACTCCAAATAATGAATAGGGTAGTTCTTCTCATGGGGCTTCAACTGTCACGAAGCATAAGCAATCACTCTACCTTCATGCAACAAGACTCACCCAATACCAATCCGAGAAGAATCATAATACACTGTATAGGAGCCCGACGCTAAAGGCAAAACTAGAACCGGAGCTGTGGTCAAGGCACTCTTAGGCTTCTGAAAGCTCTCCTCACACTCATCCGACCACCTTAATAGGGCAACCTTCTGGGTCAATTTGGTCAAAGGCGCCGCAATAGACGAGAAACCCTCCACGAAGCGATGATAATAACTGGCCAAGCCGAGAAAGCTTTAAATCTCAATAGCTGAAGTCGGTCTGGGCCAGCTCTAAACCGCCTCTATCTTCTTTGGATCCACCTTAATCCCCTCACTGGACACTACGTGACCCAAGAATGCCACCGAACTAAGCCAAAATGCACACTTGGAGAACTTGGCATAAAGGTTCTTCTCCCTCAGCCGCTGTAGAACAATCCTCAAATGTTGTGTATGCTCCTCCTGGCTACATGAGTATACCAGGATATCATCAATGAATACTATGACAAACGAGTCGAGATATGGCTGAAATACACTATTCATCATATGCATGAATGATGCTGGGGAGTTGGTCAGCCCAAAAGACATCACAAGGAACTCATAGTGACCATAATGGGTCCTGAATGCCGTTTTCAGAATATCCGAGTCCCGAATCTTCAACTAGTGATACCCAGACCTCAAATCAATCTTAGAGAACACCCTCGCTCCCTGAAGCTGGTCTAATAAATCATCAATGCGTGGTAACAAATACTTGTTCTTGATTGTAACTTTGTTCAACCGCCTATAGTGGATGCAACATTCGCATAGTACCATCCTTCTTCTTCACAAATAGAACCGGTACACCCCAAGACGACACATTAGGCATAATAAATCCCTTATCAAGAAGCTCCTAAAGCTGGTTTTTCAATTCCTTCAACTCAGCTGGTGCCATATGATACGGAGGAATAGAAATGGGCTGAGTGCCTGGGTGGCATGCCCAACAGGTCTGCATGGAACACATTTGAAAAGTCTCGCACCACGGGAATAGAATCAATAGTAGGGGTCACAAAGGCCAAATATGACAAACACCCATTCCCAACCATCCGTTGGGCCTTCAGATGAGAAATCACCCTGCTGGGAACAAAATCTAGAGAACCTCTCCACTCGATCCTTGTCAACCCCGGCATCGCCAGCGTCACGGTCTTAGCGTGATAATACAGAATAGCATGACATGGAGACAGCCAGTCCATACCCAAAATCACGTTGAAGTCAACCATATTAAGCAATAAAAGATCAACTCTAGTCTCCAATCCCTCGATAGTCACTACGCATGATTGATATACACCGTCCACAACAATAGTATCATACATGAACATGTAAAACTAAGGACTCAAGGGGCATATCCAAATAACGAGTAAAATAGGATGATACATAGGAATAAGTAGAACCAAGGTCAAATAATATGGAAGGATCCCTGTGGCATACTAAGACAATACCTATGATTACTACATCTGAAGCAACGGCATCTGGCCTTGAAGGAATAGCATAGTAGAATCGAGCCTGACCACCATCTGATCGGCCTCCCCCTCTAGGGCGACCTCTAGCTTCCTGGGCCCCACCCCAAGCTGGTTGAACTGGTGGTGTAACTGCTGCTGCTGGTATCATCGGCCAAGAACACTGTCGTGGAACCCCACTCAATAATATAGGGCAATCCCTCTTGAGATGACCCAAGTCTCCGCACTCGAAACAACCCCTTATATGACGAAGCTATTGCTCCTGATAAACCGAGGAACTGCTTGTGGAAACCTGAGCAGACGAGGCATGGTGAGAACTCTACACTGGTAATGCACTGAATGACGACTAACCCGAATGAGCACTTTAAGAAACGTGGCTAACTGATGCACCATGATGAGCTGGATGAGCCGTCTGAGCGGGCCTATAAGGACGACCCCTGATGTGGTGGGACTGACCCCTAGAAGAAACACCGCTGAAATCACCCAACACGAGGCCTCTTGGACTCCCTCTCCTCATGCTCTCCTGACTAAGAACCAAATCTAGCCACCGAGCAATATCAACCACCTCGTCGAACCTAGCACCTGATACACTCTCCCGAGTCATAACAAAATGCAACTAATAGGTGAGGCCATCAATGAACCTCCTAATCCTCTCCCTCTTAGTGGGAACCAACCAAACTGCATGATGAGCCAACTCTAAAAACCTCATCTCATACCAGGTCACAAATATGCCCTCCTGACGTAGCTACTCGAACTGCCTGCGCAATTCCTCCCTGCAGGTCTGTGGCATAAACTTCTCCAAGAAGAAAAAGGAGAACTCATGCCATGAAAGTGGTGCTGCACCGAATGGCTTGTTCGTCTCATAGGTCTCCCACCATCTGAAAGATGCCCCACTCAACTGAAAATTAGTAAATGAGACCTTACTGGTCTCCAGAATACACGCCGTGCGAAGAATGTGCTGGCACATATCCAAGATGTCCTGAGAATCCTCTACTCAGCCCCACTGAATGATGCAGGCTGGAGCCTCCCAAACCTCTCTAGTCTCTTCTACTCCTCATCACTCATAATAGGGCCCACCTGGGCCTGAGCAACTACAACCGGCTGGGCTAGTAGTGCCCCCAGTGTCTGAAGTCCCTGTACCACCTGCTCTGGAGTGTGGGCGGCGGGAGTTTGAGTACCTTCCCCGTCCTGAGAATTGGTTGCTGTGGTCGGAACTGAAATCGCCTGGGCAAGGCTAGTGCACACAATCAATATCTGGGCCAAAGCCTCCTCAAGTCCTGGAATCACAATAGGCATAACTGGTGCCTGAGCTGGCCCCACCTGCTCAACCATATCTACAACCTACTCCTGAGCTGGAGCAACTGGTGGGTTTGTAGGTGCTGCTCTAGCTGCCGTACGAGCTGCACCTCGGCCTCTACTATCACGACCCAAAATTCATAAAGGCCGTGATGGCGCTGGACACCACTGTCAGGCAAGCCCAAAAAGAAATAATTAATTTGGTTCTCATTTTAATATTTTTGAAATCATATTTCGTCAATTAAAAGTAAAAGATGGAATCTACCGAGTAAATAATAATATTTTTAACAATTTCAATACAGACAACCCATAATCACCCCCAAAACCCGGTGTCACAAGTGCATGAGTATCAACTAGGAATGTAAAATAAAATACAGCATCCGTCCGAAATACAATTGGACAGGAAAAATATAAATACTCTGAAGGAGACTCTGCTGGCTGCGGATCGTAGTATAGAGTGAAGCTCACCTAAGTCCCAGCTATAACCGCGCCTCTGCGCCCACAAGGCCACTAGACATATATGTACCTGCACAAAAATGTGCAGCAAGTGTAGTATGAGTACGTAAATCAACACGTACCCAGTAAGTATCCCGCCTAACCTCGAGGAAGTAGTGACGAGGGGTCGGTTCCGACACTTACTATGGGCTATAAATAAAATACCAATGATATAATTTAGCATGGATTACGTAAAACGGCTGTAAGGTCAATATCATGAAATAAGTAAACAATTCTTTTTTTAATAAGAAATTTCCAAATTTATTTTTCATCGTTTATCATTTTGTATCTCAGGCCAGTGAAGAAATATCAAATATTATAAATTTCAAAGCAAACAATTCAGTCATGCGCAAATCATGCCGAGGTCGTACGACCCGATCCAACATAAATATTTAAACTGTGCACTGTCGAGGGTCGAACGACACGAACCATCGATCCATCTATCTGTTACCGAGGCGTTCGGCCCGCTACAAAAAAAAAGAAGAAAAATACATTAAACAACCAATTCAAGATTTATTAAGGGGCAAATATGCCAAGAATTTCAAATTCCCATTTAACTGTCAAGTAAATGAAGTTTAACCTTTTTACAATTCCTTTATCGAGTTTCTAAAATTTTTTAAACAATTAAATTAACAAGTAGGGCGCAACATCGCAAGTACAACATGATATGGGTCCTAGACTACCCGGACATAAGCATAATAGTAGCTATGCACGGACTCCCATCACCTCGTGCGTACGTAGCCCCTCACAAATAGAAGCACATAATGATTTGATTCACCTATAGGGTTAATTCCCTCTTACAGGGTTAGAAAGGAGACTTACCTCGCTCCGAAATTCCATAACCGGCTCCAAAGCCTCTCAAACACCTCAAACCGATACCTGTCGCTCCAAAACAAATCAAATAAGATGCAACCCAATCAAAATATACTCTAAAACTCATAATTAATCAATTTTTAACAATTTCCAACTTCGCTCGAAAATCGATAAAGCAACCCTCGGGCCTACGTGCCCAGATTCCGAAAATATTCAAAGACAAACACTACTCATAGCACTACGAACTCAAATATATAATTTATTTCCAATTCTATGCCCAATATTGTGGTCAAAATACAAAAATACCAATTTCTAGGTTTTTCTTTCAAATCCCAAATTTCTACAAATTTCATATCTAAATCCATATATACACCTTGTATTTAACTCACAACTAGAAGAAATCACTTCCCTCTTGATGATGATGGAAACCCCTCTCAAAATCGCTTAAGTCCAAGTGGGAAATGAGGGAAATGAGCAAAGTTTCGGAATAAAAAGCCCTTGGCTCTAGTCGCAGATGTCGCATTTGCAATAGGGGGTTCGCAAATGCGACCTTCGCAAATGCGAAGAAAGCACGTCAAATGCGACCCCTGACAGAGCTGGCCTTAATCGCAAATGCGATACAGAGTTTGCAAATGCGAACTCTTCGGGCTTCGCAAAAGCGGCCATATTGTCACAAATCCGATCCATTCCCTCAGCAGCCTAGGTTCGCAAATGCGAACACTGCCTCGTAAATGCGATCGTCGCATTTGCGACCAAAACATCGCAATTGCGATCAAACCAGAACCAACAATCCAACTTCTTAACAAAACACACCGAAGCCGCTTCGTAACTCACCCGAGCCCCCAGAGTTCCAAACAAAACACCTACACAAGTCTAAAAACATAACACGAACTTGTTCAAGGCCTCAAATCACATCAAACAACGTCAAATTCATTAATCGCACCCCATTCCAAGCTTAATGAACCTTAGAACTTCAAACTTATACATTCGATGTCAAAACCTACCAAATCACGCCCGATTGGCCTCAAAGTTTGCACACAAGTCACATTCGACATTATGAACATATTCCAACTTTCGGAATCGGAATCCGACCCTGATATCAAAATGTCCACTTCCGGTCAAACATCTCAAAAACCTTCAAATTTCTAATTTTTGCCAAATGATAACAAAATGACCTACGGACCTCCAAATCCACTTCCGGACGCGCTCCCAATATCAGAATCACGATACAGAGCTATTCACAGACTCGGAATCCCAAATGGACATCAAAAACATTAAAATGCACTTCAACCCAAATTTATGAAATTCTTCCAAAATACCAACTTTCCATAATAAGAACCGAAATGCTCCCGGGTCACCCAAAAATCGATTCGAACATACGCCGAAATCCAAAATCATCATACGAACCTGTTGGAACCTTAAAATCCCAATTCCGAGGTCGTTTACTCAAAAATCACAATTTAGTCAATTCCTCCAACTTAAGGCTTCCGAAATTTGAATTTTCTTTCTAAATCAACTCCGAACTTCCCAAAATTAAATTCCAACCACGCGTACAAGTCATAATACCTAAAGTGAAGCTTCTCAGGGCCTCAAACCACTAAATGACGTGCTAGAACTCTAAACGACCGGTCGGGTCGTTACATTCTCTCCTACTTAAACATACGTTCGTCCTCGAACGTGCTAAGAACTGCTTTGGAGTTGTCTGAAATCACTGTTTAACACCTCATGCACCTACCCATGCTATCACAACTCAGTTGAGCATATTAGCTCGAGCAAATCTGAAGATCCTCCCTTTTATTTAGGCAAATAAGCCTTAGAGCCAAATTCCAACATCCGAAATTCTCTACTAGGCCTGTTTCCAACATACGAACACCGTTTCAATCACTACACGATGTACCAATACATGATTGTATACTCTCACTTAATTCACACCCTGCACCGCATTATTCACATGACCATAATAACATCCTCTGGCAACAATAGCTTAAATCCCATGAATCTGATGCTTACAACACACCTCATGACACATATAAGTCTTGTTCCAATTCTTCAAATTCCACGACATAGAAGATGTGTAGAACTCATAGCCACCTACCGAATTACAATTTATGGAGTGTCTCCTCCCGACAAGAACCATTATCTCATTTTGGACTGAATAACAATATCTTCTCTTTAATATTCTTCATATAAATTTGATCGCACTGAACCCAGGTCCAATAATTTTGTCTCACCCAGTATAAGCTGCTCAGGCAATAAGCCACCTCAGACACTTCCAAAAGTCTCATATGATGCCACAATGTGCCAACAAGCTACTAACTCGAATGTGATACATAAGGAAACGAACTCTGGAAAAGTCTACTCAACCCACGTAACTAATTTAAACAACCGAAAAGATGTTATGAACCTTCCACAGGAAATTAGAAGCAAAATACATAATAATAGATATGGGAAACTGTACTCAATACCACACTATTGCGGCATACAACCCGATCTACACATGATACCGTTGCGGCGTGCAATCCGATCCAACCATGATACCCCTAGCAGCGTGCCTCCTGATCCAAAAAACATATCCGTGGCGGCGTGCCACCCGATCCAACCATATGCCCGTGGTGGCGTGCCACCCGATCCACACATGACAATAAATAGGGAAGTACCCATCAAGCCAAAACGGCTATACCTATGAAATACCCGAATGTCAACCACAAGCACGCCAAGTGCACAATACCATCCTTGGGGAGACAAATAGACCCATACACTACAAAACTCGAGCACGACTAAGGTGCAATAAATGACCTGCATCTCGAGAGCCATCCTGCTCATATAACACCACAAACTATACGGGATCTCCATACGAGTGCGAATAATCAAACCGCCTCACAACCCACATGGCACAATAGAGACTACAGGGAAGGGCTGACAACAGAAATAACATCCAAGGCCCGAAGACCCCTCCGAAAACAATGCTATGCTGAAATGAACACATCCGACCTAATATAGAGCCCGCATTCACATTTAGATCCATCCACGGACCTCAAGCCGATTCTGATCGTACTGCACTGGACTAATAACGTTTCAAGGATCTATCATAACCCTTTTTCCCATGACACACAAGAACATCCATCAAATCCGGAACAAACTTCCACATCCCACAATCCAAATGAATCGAGCGCCCTTCAGGCATAAATTCTCAAATTAGGAATAGTACCACAATGTCCATACTTGGTTTCAATCTTCAATAAAGCAAGTGACTACATGTCACACTTATATAATCTTCTCATGGGACACGCTCCCACGACCTTCCGCACCAGATAACAAGCCTACACATCCATACCACCGGCCATACAAATGTTGTAAAGCAAATCAAGAATCCGCAAATCAGTACGCAAAGCCTCATACACAGGACACCGATCTCAGATGACGCTAAAGATAATACCAACTAACTCTAACTATCTGAATTCCTTTTCCTGGTCATCCGAGCCTGTGGCATTCTTGTCAACACCGAACCGCAACCTTGATCCTCAACTTCCAATTCCCATGCTACTCACTGCACCTAATCATGCCAAATGAGTAAGAGTACAAGAATTTCATCATAACTCTTGAACCACTAATAGAATACACAATTCATCATATAGGAACCTCTCACTTGACTCATTTCAGGAGAACCATTGCAACACGTGACTGAATTCACATAACTGCAGAAAATACAAACCTCAAGTAGTGGTCTAAACCACCATAACTCTTCCAGGATCTATCTATACATAACAGGCCATAATACTCGAATGCCTCCAAATAAAATCAATTATGGTGGCCGTCAAGCCTCACACGTACCGCCACAGGTCACATGTATACTTAACACGTTGAAGGAACTGATCATTGCCACCATCATGCCAATTCAACCATTGATAAATGATCCGACTTCTTCTAATTTACTCTGGACTTGCCTTAGGAATAATAATGATTCCATTCAAAATATAATGAACCCAAATCCACACTTATCCCGATAGACCTCATTTTACGAGACCACATTGTTTCGAAACCCACGAGATATTTCAAACCCTCCTTATGCGCATATTCGCATCTTCAACTGGTACACCAATTCTGATAATCCCCCTATGAATCCGAAGTTGCTTTCCCCCATTCCTCCAATGCTACACCGCAGATCGAAGATAACGTAGAATACTCCTAGCCCCTTTCATAATCCACTACAAAGCTCGATACTTAACCATACTACAGACTCAAAATACTGAGGCACCACACATTAACTTTTGAATCCACTAGGACCGTTGTTGAGAGTTACCCACTCTGGCTTGGTCCCCAATATTACCAACTCCAAGGCTCTGTTAGCACGTGTATACCCTATCGAAGAAGTAACCGACTGAATTCCTTCTCCTTGTACATCACATCCCCACGAATCATAAACTCTGAGTCTTCCCAAAACCTGGAACGAAATGATAAGGCCAAATATAACACACATTCCTCAAATACTTTGCTCAAATTACCACTGATGTTTTCTTTCCTTAGTCATGATAACCCACCAATACAGCGATAACTAGAAACCGCACAGGTTGATAACTACGCAATCCAATCATAGATGGTAGGGCTTTCCCACTTAGCTTGAAGCTACCATTGCATAACTCTAGAACCCACCAAGATTCCTTATCCCCTATTGACATGATCTTGCACAATCAACCCGCCAAATTTCCTCGAAATCCTTATGTTAAAAATTACATGAACATTCTGAACCACTAGCCACATTAACATATTCGACCTCTTACTGGATAGCCAGTAAAATTCTTCGTAGAAGCTTTATCAACACCACACAACCGCTAACCTGCTCGCATGAGATATTCCACATGTGAAAATTCCATCTCGACATCCTCCAAAAACACCGCACCGAGTACAATTACCATAAAACAAATAAACCATCTTGAGCCCGTGCTCATTCACCAGTTGTACAAGTCCGTTCACTCCTCATGGACATCAACTAAAGGTGCGACAATATATTCCAATCCAAAGTCATGTTGTATCCTGCTTCATATTAAGCAACTCCCTCCTATCACACCCAATCTTCCTCAATATAGCAGCCAATCTTCCAAATTAATCCCGTAGACCTAGTCACTGTCCACCATGAATCCCAAATCACCCTAACTTCCCCCAAGGCGTGTGACTATCCTACCATAGAACCTGTATGCTACCCTGCCACTCTCCCACTTTGGTCAAACCTTTTCTTTTAAGCAGCTACTCGACTTCTGTTTCCCTACACTTGGCCTTCTAGAAGTTTAATCACCGCAAGACACCTCCCACATGTCCTTCCTCGCCCTTCGCTGCCCAGTTGTTTCCTTAACTCAAAATTCATCTCTGTACCACCCGAACCAACAGATTGCCGCCAACTCTACACCTCCCCGAAGATCATCCTCCTTGAGCTATCAACATTAGGATTACTGATTCAATTCTGAACCATAGCACACTGTGACATCTGACAGCCGCTTCCCCGACACCATTCACAATACTCTGCCCCAAAGGCGATTTGAAAAAGGCAATAGCACCGGCAAACTTAACACATCCAATCAAGGATGACGACACTACATCTCGGATGAAGATTCCACCATACTCAAAAATACCAAGTCTGGTTACTCTGTCAATCCAACCTGAACATTCTTAGTCTGATTGCCTTTCCTCTGCTGGAAATAAAACACTGAATTTCTGAATCATGCATTGAGAAAACCTCCTTTCAATTCATTCACTTCCCCTACACGTAGACAAGTATCCTATCATTACTTTAATACTGTGCGATAAAAACTCATGAACATTATAGCAATTGGTGCATAGCCTAAAACCATCAGAAATACAGCTACTGAGCTGAGATGAGAGAACATCCTTCTACAAGGAGAAACATCCTGGTCTACATCAATAGTTCCATTGAAATTCCTCGATTACAAATTTATAACAAACAATTCACGTCGCATTAGATCGAATAGGAAGGAAATGAAGGCATAAGCCTCAAAGGAATCAAATCGCACGATGAGAAATCAAGAAGGGAAATTCTTCTATCAGCTCGGTAGCCTCTCAAAGATAAGTATAGACGTCTCTGTACCGATCCGCAATTCTCTGTTATTGTACCTTTTGACTATTTTAATTCTTATTTACAGGTTTATGATATGGATTTCCCTAAAGCCATTGCTAAATTGGAATCATTGCATAAAAGAATACAAGGTGATGTTGTTCCATTAGTAAATAAGTTCAAGTATGGTATGTATAATTATTTTATTCGCATTCTTGGCCTTTCTAGAACACCTAAGGTATTTTTGGAGGTAATAAACTATACTCTTATTTATTATGCTGGTGACTTTATCATTTTTGTGGATGATGTTATTTTGATGCATATCAAGTCATTAACTGTAATATCTAAGTTCAAGTGCAAGAGTAATTTACTGTCTTTTGAAATTCAGTATGACATAGATGATTATGTATTCTAAATTTGTGCAAAGAGGCATAAAATTTATGAGAAGAGGCTTGCGAATGAGTTAAATGATCTTTCTTCTCTTATTCAAATGTCTAACGAGTTTTCATATGATAAATTGTTAGAATATAATTTTTGTTCTGTGATGGGAAGTTATTCTTCCAGTCATATTGATTGTGAGCCCGTAAAAGTATTTTCTACTAGTAAAGAGGATATGCATGATTACTGTGACGTTAGTGATAAAATACTCTTTCATGAACCTATTTATGACTCTTTATGTGACAGTTTGAGCAATTGTTTAGAATCCATTAATGTTGCAAATATTATTGGGGAAAGTTATAATCATGAGCTTGAATGTATTAAAATTTTATTTTGGAATTTATGGGTTCTTCTAACCTTTCTGAGAATTTATGCGCTTCTTTGAATAGCTTACATGTAGAAGAATCCATGGGATTTATAATTGATACTTGGCTATATCATAAAAGTGTCTTATTTGATACATATGGCAGAGATACTTGTGTTAAATGGATGCATGTCCAATATTTTGTAATTTCTTTGGCATGCACATGTTTGGACTACCTTATTGACAAGATCGCATTGCAAGTTTAATTACATAGTGCATATAAGAGAGGTTTTTATTGGACAAATCTAAGTAGGCACGAATTTAATTGGGATGAATATGTCTATATGCTTTATAAGAGAGTATTTACATCTATTAGGCTTAATTGGGTTAAGTGGACAGATGGTCACTATCTTGTTTTATTCCTACAATTTTTCAGATTAGTGCATGTAATTTACTAGTGCGTGTCTTCTTTTTCTTGCAAGGTAGAAATTCGAGGACGAATTTTCTTCAAGAAGAGGGGAATGATAGCATCCTAGGAAGCTCAACTCTATTCGGACAAAACTTTGGAATCTCAAATAGATCCTTTAACATGATATCAAGCTAAAACGTTGCAAAACAAGGTCGTTGGACTTCGGAAGCGAATAAAGAAGTTGTTATTTGTGAGGAAGAGCTCAAGGATAAAGGTGGATTAGATCCCAAGAGACATCCTCTGAAGAAGGTCCAAATCAAGCCGTTATTGGACCTATTTGGTACCTAAAATGTGTCCAAACATTTAGCCCAAGAAGTACTACATAAAGCCACATTTTTATAACATAAAAAGGACTTACATGATGTCCAAGAGGGGTAAAATAGGCGTTCTAGAAGTTGAGTGCCAGTTGGTGCCAAGTTGCTTGCAAATTTCCTTTAAGATTTTCATTATTTTCAAGATCCTATCCAAGATTAGCTGGGGACTTTCATGATTCAAACCTAGATTGGTTTTAACTTATTTTCATATAATTTGGTGCTAGATTTATTGCATTCCTAGGTAGTTAAGATTATGTTTTCTCTTTCCTAAGATTGTTGGAATTACTTTCCAAGATTGAATTGGTTTTTGTTTCCTAGTGTTTTCCCTTTTCATAAGGTAGTTGGACTTGTTGCCCAAAGTAGTTTATGACTTTATTTCCTTATTTTTTAGCCTTAATTTCGGGACCCCCTATACCTATATAAGGGGTGTCATTTTTATTTATAGACTTATATTATCATTGTCACGACACCAATTTTCCTCCATAAGGTATTGTGATGGCTCCTAGTCTCTAAGACTAGGTAAGCCTAACACTTACTGAATTAATGACAGAATTTAACCAAAACATCTATTAAACAAGAAATAGAAAATTCTATAATAAGCCAACAATCCCAGCATGATACAGTATCCCAAAATCGGTAGTACAAGTCATAAGCTGTCACGGCCCAAATCTCACATGTTGTGATGGTGCCTATCGCAATACTAAGTAAGTCGATAACTACAATAAACCACGCATTCTTTAAGTTTGAAAACATAATAAAAAAAGCTTAAGAGTAAAATCTCATAAATACCGATAAGAAAGTACCGTGACTCAATACAATATTCCCAAAAATCTGGTTGTCACTGAGTACATGAGCGTCTATACAATAACATGGTGTGGAACATTGTCTAAAAAGATAGAACAATATAAATGAAACTACAGAAAAAGGTGAAGAGTCAAGGTCTGCGGACACCAAGCAGTTAACTCGATAGTCTCCGAACTGAATAAGCTCCAACACTAGCGACCTCCATGTCCGGAAGTACCTGGATCTGCACACGAAATGTAGAGTGTAGTATGAGTACAACCAACTCAATAAGTATCGTAAATAAACACGGCAAGGTAGGAGATGCATAAATTATTAATGATACTAGCTATCACCTGTGTAATTCCATCTTTTAAACCAGTACAGAACAAGATTGAAAACTAACTTATCAAGATTCGTGAGAAAACATCCGTGTGTGCATGTGTACAGTTTCTCAAGTACTCTGCTCCGACAATATCATGCCATGTATAGGTGATAGGCAGTTAAATTAGACAAATGATCAAGGAAATGCAAAATCCAACACAACACTGGCCAGATTCTATCAACTTTCCATATCTGTTCCAAACAACTGATTAGTATTCTCAATAACCGCGTGTACACCAACAAGAGAGAGACATGAGAGGGTGAATCTAGGGGGATGGATCTGTATCCACATGTTGCACGTATAACTCACGTGCTAATAATAGAACCCGCATGAACAACTCACATGTTGCACGGACAACTCACATGCCAATAACATCATTATATGGATCCGCCAGACAACTCATGTGCCAATAACACAATCCGGTATGGTCATAGGCCTCTAGTCCAAACATATCATACAGGAGCAAATAAAAAAGTATACATGTATGTGATGAATGAATAACAATTCTCATGCTCCTGGACTGGTATAAATGACATGCTAACGTGTAGGCATGTGCAAAGTATGCTATCATAGCTCAAATCGGATATTCCATTATTGAAAAAGCATTTATCAAGTTCGTTCAGGGATTAAACCTCTATGTAGCCTCAGCATTGCTCAAATAGATCACACATACTGTTACGAACATGAGAAATATCATAGCTTAAAGCTTAACAGTCAATTCTAGGCTTATAAGAGCCCGAGCACAACCCGAACATGAATAAATGACCCCGGTATTCGCACAAGTGTTCATCCCCATGTATATGCGCACCCAATAGCGCGTAGCTATCATAACAATTCAGGCAACTAGTTCCTCAACCGAGTTTAAATAAGATACTTACCTCAAGAAAATCAAATCACTCCGCTAGAAAACCCTTCCCACGCGTATCGACCTTCCGAAGGCTCGAATCTAGCCAAAATAACGTACTACTATCAATAAAAGTTATAGGAATTGATTCCAATTAATAAAACTATAATCTTTAACTAAGCTCAAAAAGTCAACCCCGGGCCCATGTATCGAAATCTAACAACAGTTATAAAATTCGAATACCCATTCAACCACGAGTCCAACCATATCAAAATTATTCAAATATGACACCATAATGCTATTCAAATCCCCAAAATCCGGCCTAAGAAGTTTCACCATTTTTCCCGATGTTTTCCAACTCGAATCACTAATTTAATGACGAAAATAATGATGGAATAATGTAATACAACTAAAACCGAGTTAGAATCACTTACCCCAATCAACTCTTTGAAAATCCCTTCAAGAATAGCCCAAATCCGTGGTCTCTAGCTCAAAATATGAAAAATAGTTTCAAACCCTCGTTTTTGAAATTTAACACTGCTGCCCAATGATTACTCTTCGCGATTATGTTTGGTCCCTCGCAATCACGAAGAACAAAACAAAGTTGCCCCCCAAAATGACCTACGCAATCGCGAAGAACAACTTCGCGTGACCCCCCACTAACTCACTTCCTTGTAAGCGAACGCGATCCACTGTACGCGTTCGTGAAGCACAAGCTTCTCAACTACCACGATCGCGACCCTCACTCTGCGAACGCGAAGAGGAAAAACCCAACAGCCCTCAAAGAACCTTCGCGATCGCGGACCTAACCGCATGATCGCATAGAAGGAAACCAGATCACAGAACTTCAGCAGGCTTCAGCAATCTTCAAAGTACAATTCCACCCCGTTAACCATCCAAAATCCACTCAAGGCCCTCGGGACCTCAACCGAACATACCAAAAAGTCCTAAAATATGATATGAACTCAGCCGAGGCCTCAAATCATATCAAACAACATCAAAACGAATCGCGCGCCAATTCAAGCCTAATGAAACCTAATAAATTCCAACTTCTATAATCGACGCCGATACCTATCAAATCAACTCCGATTAACCTCAAATTTTGCACACAAGTCATAAATGACACAACAGACCTATTCCAACTTTCGGAACTAAAATCCGAGCCTGTCAATCACAAAGTCAACTCTTGATCAAACTTTTCAACTCTCCAAACTTTAAATTTTCCAACTTTCGCCAATTCAGGCCAAAATCAACTATGAGCCTCCAAATCACTATTCGAACACACTCCTAAATCCAAAATACCCTACGGAGCTATCGGAATCGTCAAAAACTCCATTCCAGAGCCATTAACACATAAGTCAACATTCGGTCAACTCTTTCAGCTTAGACCTCCAACCTTGGGACTAAGTGTCCCAATCCATTCCGAAACATCCCCGTAACTAAACCAACTACCCCGTCAAGTCACATAACAATAATTGAGCATTGAATACGCAGTAAATGGGGTAACGAGGCTACAACACTAAACACCACCGGCCGGAAGAGATAGCATGGCAATAAAAGAGGCAAGAACTTCAATTAAGGCACATACGAGTTTATTTGGCAACAAGGGCAGAACATGAATCAATCAACTTCAAATAAGACACGTAAGGGTGAATTTAGCAAATGTAGGATTTAACTTGATAAGACAACTTCATTTTTAATGAACATAAGAACCTAAAAGTCTATACCGGTCAATTTTCCACCTATAAGCCATGTACACACTCGTCACCTCATGTATACATCTTTCACGTAGTTCAAATATTACAAACCAACAAATCCCGATGGGGTAGTTCCCCCACACAATGTTAGGCAAGATACGTACTTCAAAAGCCCTCAATCAATTCTCAAAATAGCTTTTCCTTTACAATTCACCTCAGCTCGGCACAAATCTATCCAAAATTGACTTAATAACATCGAATAATGCAAGAGAAATCAATTCCAATAATTAAAGCTACAATCTTTACACCATTGCTCAAAAGTCAACCCGGGACTCGCCCGGTCAAAACCCGGGTCCAATGGTCGATTCCGACTACCCATGACCCCACGAATTCATATATGTGAGTAGTTTCAAAATCCGAGTCCAAATCGACTCTCAAAACTCAAATTCTTAGTTTTCAAAAACTTGACAAAGTTTCACAAATTTTCACTTTGATTCTCATAGTTTTGATGTAAAATCTCACATATAATCATGTAAAATAGTTGGAAATTGAACAAAATCACTTACCCAATGATTGTAAATGAAATTCCCTCTTCAAAATCACCTCCTACTGAGTCTAGGGTTCCAAAATATGAAAATGAGACAAAAACTCCCGCCCCTCCGCTTTTGTCTATTCGCAGGTGTCGCAAATGCGACCTGAGGTTCGCAAATACGAGAAATCCATCGCAAAAGCGAAGAACCCACATCCCTGCTAAAGTCGCAAATGCGACATAATGTTCGCAAAAGTGAAAAAGGACACCTCGCAAATGCGACCTGAAACAGACCAAACTTTGCGGACATGTTCCAAATGACAAAACAGACTGATTCCATGTGTCGAAACAGAAATCCAAACACGATAGCTAGAAGTCAACCTACGGTCAAACTCATCAAAATTCTAAACTTCTAAATTTCCAACTACGGACCTCCGAAATCAATTCCGGGCATATGCCCAAGTCAAATCTCTGAAATTAAGCTTCTAAAGTGAGAATCACTCATCAAAATTCATCCTGAAACATCTGAAATTCAAATCCGACCATGGACGCAAGTCGTAATACACAATATGAACTCATTCAAGACCTCAAACTACCGAACGGAACCATAAAACTCAAAGCGCCGATCGGGTCGTTACATTCTCCCCCTCTTGAACAAACGTTCGTCCTCGAACGTGCCAATAGTTTTTCCCAAATCGTCAAATCACTGTATAAACTCACCATGCACATACACACGGGTGATCCTACATCACCCAATCCATGTAAGCCAAAGAACACCATCTCAACCACAGATTATTCCTTCCACTCATGCCGATAAGCCTTAAAAATCAAATTTCCACATCTACCAAGGGCCCTATTATCACAAACACACTGTAAAATCCTCAACTAGCTACAACAGCTCATGCATATACCCACAAAGTACAACTACACGACATAACATCTCATCCATATGACCATAGCAACAACTCTAACCGCAATAGACGTCCATTACCAAACCCGGTACCGGTACCGGTAAATAGACTCATATAGACTAGAACCTTGTTCCAAACCTTCAAAATGCTAAAAATAATGCAAGAAACATGCGAAGCTCATAACTACTCATCTGATCAATAAGCCACCTCAAACGCCACCTGGGCATACACATCGTAGTCCAAACCCAACAAGCACAACTTTAATGTGACTGAATATAAAAAGAGGAACACATGAGAGAACCGTCAATCAAGCCAAATAGGCACAACTCCTCATAGATACCATACTACGGATCTAATCAACAAGGAAGAAGAAAGACTCATGCAACAACCACAACAGACCTTACCTTAATATGACCTCATCGTGGCGCACAACCCGGCACCAATACATCTACTCACAAGAACACCAGGTCCCAAACCTTACTTGGAACCACAAGTAGAATAAATATCTCATCAACTAAGACACTCTACCAACTAACCCCGTAGAAACAAAACCACAACACGAAACAAACTTCTCATACCTCTAGAACACACAGATCATAAATCGTGGCCAAACCACCCAGGAATCACGTCAAAATCTACTGTATTTAATTAACAGAAAGTCCACCCAAGTATCATGACCTACCATAGAAACCAAGGCAGAACGATAGATACAGGCTATCATAATAAAATTCTCAACTGGCGTGAACACAGGAACATAGTACAATAATCGAAAAACACAACCATATCTGAAGCAAGGTAGGATGAATCTTACCAATAAATGGGACCGGATCAAAGTAACACAAAATTATCTCTAAATTTAACCAAAATCATACCAGTAATGACATCATCTAGTGCATCGGCCTCTACCCTAACCGAAAGAGCATAATAATGGGCCCGGCCTCTCCCTCTAGGGCTACCTATACCCGCCTGACCTCCACCCCTAACTAGCAGTGTAGGTATAGTAGCAAATGGAACAAAACTCATAGCGGGAGTACCTAGCTGTGACACATCTACCCGGAGTTTGGGACAATCTCTTACCATGCGGCTGGTATCTCCACACTCAAAGTAACATCTATGCTGAGGTGGCTGTAGAAGATGTCCGGTACAGGTATCTGAGACCCATGGATATCTGAAACACCGCGCGAAGCCTAAAGTGCAAACTGAACTTGTGGACCCATAAATCCTCTACCATGATGTACCCGACCTCCAAAATAAGGACCAGTAGATCCTCCCGGTCCACGAGGCCTCTTAGCCTTCCTGTCCTCTATCTATCCTAACCTTGCATACCCTGTATTCTACGAACGATCTCTACCACCTGCTGAAATAGAACATTTATCTCCAACTCCCGAGCCATGCTAAATCGGATACCGTAACTGAGCCACTCAATGGACCTGCAGACTCGCTCTCTAACTGTAGAAACCAAAGCAGGTGCATGCCTGGACAAATCACTGAATCTAACAACATACTCTAACACTGACAAAGTACCCTGGCGCAGCTGCTCCAACTTCGTGCCTGCCATACATCCCGAAAGGTCTGGGGAACAAACTCTCTCAAGAACATCTCTGAAAACTGAGTCCATTAAATTGAAGATGCATCAGATGTGCTACCCTCCTCCTAAACCCACCACCACTGATACGCTGCTCCCGATAGCTGGAATGTAGTAAAAGCAACCCCACTCATCTCCATAATACCCATGGTGCGGAGAATACGGCGGCACTCCTCTAGAAAATCATGTGCATCCTCTGAAGCCAAACCAATGAAAGTAGGATGGTGATACTTCTTGAACCTCGCAAGTCTAAGTTGTTCCTCCTCAGATGTTTCTGCTCTAACTCTGGGCTGAACCGGAACAACAGGCTGTGCTAGCATGACACCTAGAACCTGACCAACATGGACTCGCTACTCTAGAGTACGAGCGACGGGAGTTTGAGCTCCTCCCCCAGTTTGTGAATTAGCTGGTTAAATCAAAATCAATCCCACCTGAGCCAATGTACCAAACATGCTCTAGAACTGTGCTAAAGTCTCTTGAAGTCCCGAGGTAGCAACAGGCACCTCCGGTGCCTGTCCCGCTATTAGAGCTACTAGCGGCTCCTCAGCTGTTGCTCTAGCTGGTGCTTTAGCTGTAACGCATGCTCCTCCTCGGCCTCTGCCTCTGCCTCTTCCCTGGCCCCTAGCAACACTGGCTCTAGGGGCAGTGTCATCAGTAACTATAGCTCATGTTCTCTCTGTTACAACCCAAATTCGCATACCATAGATCACGTCGTAAGTTAGTCGATGTAAATCCAAGAAGAGATTATCTTTGAGATGATAATAAGTTAATCCTATTGGTCTTAAACGATACAAGGGTGTATAAGAGTGGTTAACAAGTATTTGAAGTTAAGCTAATCAAGGATGTTGTAACCCGTATTTTCGGATAATACTAGAGGTGATTAACTGTCCCAAGAGGTCTTGTTTTAATGTATTTGAATCATATAATATCCGCATCATAAGTCTTGAAGTCAAGCGAGTTATGAAATAAAAGTCGATAAAAGTTGTCGCAACTTAGGTTTATAATTTTACTTAAACTTTAGGTCAAATGTTACTACATTTTACTCCCAATGTGCTTGGAATTATGGGGTGATCTACCTATCAAATTGAATATCTATGAGTCTAGTTTCCAACGCATTAAACCGTTCGTCGATACGATCTCGGAATAGAGAGATATTCGCGTTTTCGCGAGAGTGCGCCAAGCTGCTCTCTATGGGGCCCACAAAGGCGGTTTAAGACATTTGGATATATATAAGATAACTCAACCCCGTTTTAAGTCATTAGTTTTCAGTATATTCAGACCTTATAACCCTAAAAACATTCTCTCAAGGTTCTCTCATGATCCAAGACCCAAACAAAGGGCAAACAACACAAATCAAATGTCGGGAATCCCGTGGTGCTAGTAAGTTTCTTGTTCTTCTTGTTGTTGCTGATTTTTGTGTTGTTCCAGCTCGTGTGGGAGGTTGTTTTAAGTGCTTTATGTTCTGTAAATACACCTTCAAGTTTTTAATATCAACTCTAGGTGATTTCAAGTCTTCTAAAGTAATTCTAGTGCCGAAAAACCCGAATTAATTGCTAGTTTCGCTTCCTTGTTCTTGTGGCAGAATTGAAGGGATATTTCGTGGAAAATTAAGGTCAAATTAGAGTTGTTCTTTCTGTTTAAAGGTGAGGAACCTCTTACTCTATATATATTTAAGATTATCCAAGTTGCAGCTAAGTCGTTGAAGCTAGAACTTGTGAAATATATATCGAAAAGCTTGGTAGTAATGTTGTTGGTTGGTGGACTGTTTTGGAGGCTCAATATGATTATTAATGATGTTGTTTGGGCTGTTTGGTGATTGTATTGACTTGTGGGAAGTCATATAAATAGGGGAGGTGCTGTCCGTTTCATCGTAAAATAGGTTGTGGTCGATACATAATAGTTACGACGCTTAAACGATAATGATAGTGTCATTTGTCTTATTGTAGACTAAGGAGTCGTGATATTTGCATAGCTTGAGGTTGGGCAGTATATACAAGGTATGTGAGTCTATCCCCTTCATTCTTTTGCACGACTCCGATTGTACATAATGTAATGAACGAGCTCCCAAAGATACTCTACTCTTAGAAGCTAGCAGTACTTACATTGCTGCCCTTCTTATGAAACGATTGGTATTGATGTTACTTCTCTTATTCTTATATTATCAATGTTGTTGGTAGTTCCTGATTCTTATAAGTTTCTTGATGAAGAGTTAATCCTAATAACGTGTACGAAGGATACCGACCTTACGTCACTCCGAAAGGTTCAAAATGTGATTCCAATGAGTCCAGCATGCATCATATATATGTATCTATTTTACTCTACCGAGCCGCGCTATAGTCGGCCGGGTACGGCACCTATTGTGCAACCACTGATCAGTTGGGTTTTACCGAGCTCCACGTGGCCGGGTACGATTCTACCGAGCCCTATGATGGCCGGGTACATTTTACCGAGCCTATTATGGCCGGGTATGATATGATGATGATGATGCCCACAAAGGCATATGTTTTAAACGTTTATGTATATATATATGTATGTATCATGTATTTCATGTCAGTAGCCCTCAGAGGTACCCAGATGTCACAGGTTGTATATTCCCTATCACTGTTTACATTATTGTTCTTACTTATGCTATTCTGCCTTACATACTCAGTACTTTATTCGTACTGACGTCCTTTTTATTTGTGGACGCTACATGTCATGCTGCAGGTCCTGATAGATGGGTAGACGCAGCTCCCCCATCACAGTAGGCTATCCGGTTCAGCGTTATTGGTAAGATCCTTTCTCCGGACTTGCCGTGGTCTTGGTATGCATTTTTGTTATAGACATTATGGGTATGTCGGGGCCCTGTTCCGGCAATGTTGTAGCACTTATGTTCTTTTAGAGGCTCATAGACAGGTGTCGACTCATGTATGGTTTGGAATGCCTTGTCGGCTGATTTTTGTTGTATAGTCTTTCATGGCACCATGGTAGCTCGTACCTTATATATAGTTTCTTGACAGTCTTGTCATCCCATGTTACGTATGTTCATGACATTATCTTTCATTGTTGGATGTTCATGATCCATGTCTTTCATTTATATTGGTCTTGTCGGCCCTTAAAGATAATAAGGAAGGTTAGATAAAATGTACGTTGGTGCTCGGCAAGTATGGCCCGGGTGCTAGTCATGACCCTCCAGTTGGGTCCTGACAAACTTGGTATCAGAGCAAGTCTGTCCTAGGGGTTGTCTATGAGCCGTGTCTAGTAGAGTTTTGATTATGGATGTGTAGCGCGCCACATTTATAATCAGGAGGCTACATGACATCTAGGGTTGTTACCTTCTTCCTAAATCTAGATCGTGCGTAGAGTTGAGTCGTAAGTGTTCATATCTAATATTCACATTGTTTTCTTTCAGCGATGCCTTCGACTAGGAAGCAAGCGATTAGTAAACGGCTTGATACAGCTGTGGGCGAGGGTAACATTCAGGTGCCTCCAGCCAGAGCAGGCCAAAGTGAGGCTCAGAGTGAGATGCCGTCTCATACCTCTCTGTCTCCTCCCGAGGATATTAGGAGGCACCCAGTACATCCAGTTCCTCCGTCTGGCACTACAGACCATGATATGCGCAGTGCGGTGCAATTGTTGACTAGCTTGGTAGCTGCTCAGGCTCAGAGGCAGAATACCGGTGCTGCTGATAAACCGGTTAGTGCGAGAGTTCGTGATTTTATTAATCTAGACCCTCCAGTGTTTACCGGATCAAGCCCCAAGGAGGACCCGCAAACATTTATTGATCAGGTTCATTGTACATTGCGTGTTATGCATGCTAGTGATACAGAGGCAGTAGAGTTGGCTTCTTATCGGTTATGGGATTTAGCGATTTTATGGTATGATAGTTGGGAGAGATCTAGGGGTCCGAACGCTCCTCCAGCCGTGTGGAAGGAATTTTCTGAGGCCTTTCTTCATCACTACTTACCAGCTGAGATACGATGAGCTAGAGCTGATAAGTTCTTGAACCTTCGACAGGGTAATATGAGTGCATGAGAGTATAGTATATAGTTTGATTCTTTATCAAGGTATACTCCCCATATGGTGGCCGAGATGAGTGATAGGGTGCACCTGTTCGTGAACGGGTTAGGACCACATCTGATAAATGAGTGCACAACAGCCTCCTTAGTAGAGGGCATAGATATTTCCCGTATTCAGGCTTATGCCCAGACCTTTCAGGATCATAAGTTATATGCTAAGCTCTCTAAATTTGAATTCTGGCTGAACTCAGTAGCATTCCTTGGCCATGTGATATCTGATGAGGGTATTAGTGTCGACACTCAGAAGATCGATGCAGTGAAGAATTGGCCGAGACCTACAACACCGTCAGAAGTCCGCAGCTTCCTGGGGCTAGCAGGATATTATAGGCGGTTTGTAGAAGGGTTTTCCTCTATATCAGCACCATTGACTAAGTTAACACAGAAAGCTACCAAGTTCCAGTGGTCTGATTCTTGTGAACATAGTTTTCAGGAGCTAAAGAATCGATTGACATCTGCGCCAGTGCTCACTCTCCCAGAAGGAACAGAAGGTTATGTGGTATATTGTGATGCCTCAGGTATAGGTTTGGGGTGCGTATTGATGAAACGTGGGAAGGTGATTGCTTATGCATCAAGACAATTAAAGAAGCATGAAAAGAATTACCCGACTCATGATTTGGAATTGGCTGCAGTAATATATGCTTTGAAGATATGGCGGCACTACTTATACGGCGTCCATGTTGACATCTACACAGATCACAAGAGTTTACAATACATCTTCAAGCAGAAGGAGTTGAATTTGAGGCAGCGTAGGTGTCTTGAATCCCACCAAGACTAGTATGCTAGTCCCGATAGCTAGAAAGAAGTGAAAGAACCCCCGCTCGTCTTCACTATACCCATGTTATGGAGAATACAATGTCACTTTTCCAGAAAGCCTTGTGCGTCCTCTGTAGCTAGGCCACTGAAAGAAGGAGGATGTTATTTTTTGTACCACTCGAGCCTGAGCTACTCCTCCTTAGAGGTTGATGCCCTAACCTCGGCCTGAACTGGGGCAACCAGCTGCACTTGTATAACCTATGGGACCTGCTCAACATGGAATCACTGCTCTAGGGTACGGCCGCTGGAGTTTGCGCTCCTACCCTAGCCTGAGATGTTGCCGTTGCAAGTGAAATCAACCCCGCCTGATCTAGATTACCAAATATGCTCAAGAATTGGGCGAGCGTCTTTTGAAGTGCAGGGGTAGCAACAAGCGCCACAAGTGCCTACATCCCAACTGAAGCTACCGGTGGCTCCTCTGTCGTAGCTCGTGCACCTGCTCTGGCTACACTACATGCCCCTCCTTGTCCTCTCCCGGACCCTGACCACGGCCCCAGCCCCGGCCTCTCGCGGCTCTATCAGGGGGCACAATATCTGATCATCGGATCTAGCGGTGGATGTCCTCACCATCAATGAGAGAATAGAAAGACATAGATTTAGAAATCTAAAGTCAAGAAATTCGCATGATAAGGGATCAAATAAGTGAAGTTTCCTAATAGTTCCATAGCCTCTCGAAGATAAATACAAAAGTTTCTGTACCGATCCGTGAGATTCTACTATTCCTGCTTTTGACACGTAAAACCTATGTACCTAGGGCTTTGATACCAACTTGTCACTGACCAAATTTTCCTCTGTAGGATGTCGTGATGGAACCTAGTCTCTAAGAGTAGGTAAGCCTAACATTCAGGCAGAATTTAACTGAGAAAATGATAAAAACTTTCAAATAACTCAACAACTAACATAAAAGAACTCTGCAACTCAACAGAACAAAACTCCCAACATCCAGTGATACCAAGTCCCAAGCTTTACAACAGTGTACTAAATATCGCTATACAACATTATCTATAAAAAGGGAAAATGAAATAGAACTAGGTAGAGGGTGACTCTGAGGCCCGCGGACGCCAGCAGGTATACCTTGAAGTCTCCATATCTAAACTCTACTCACCGATGCCTAGGTTGGTAAGGATACCTGGATCTGCATAAAAGGATGTGCAAAAGTGTAGAATGAGTAGACTACAACGGTACCCAATAAGTGCTAACCTCGGTAGAGTAGTGATGAGGTCAGGTCAACACCCTACTATAATAAATAAGAAAATTAAACAGGTATATGATAGTGTGATAATGATAAACAACAAAAATGAAACAATGAAGAAAATATACCAAGAATAGATACACTGAATTAAGGCAATTAAGGCATCACGAAAGTAAACAATGAATAATATGCCAAGGAAACAAAGCAACCAAAACACAAGTGATATAATTGAATGGTATTAGCAAGCATCACTACCGAGGTACTGCCTCACAGTCTCATATCACAAAACAAATCATAATCATTCCTTATATCACCGCGGGAGCCTTCCATTTAGTTTTGAAAATCATTTTTTCGAAATATCTTCCCGTGTTTTAGCCCACCTTATCACACCACATGGCTTCAAGTAGTTCCTCTACTACCAACAAGCATATCAAGACCACCTTATCTCACCACATGCATTTCATTCGAGTCTAGTTGATTTTATGTACATAGCTATCTATTTTCATAGAAGCTCCGTATACACTGTGGATCATGTACTTAAGTTTTTAGTTTTGTCATGTATTTTTGTTCACAATATTTATAGCTATTTATAAAGCTGTGTAACCATCATGAGAAAAGATTTTATGGGCCATTGAGCTAAATGTATTCAATATGAAAGTCAAGATCTAATTATGTTTTAATAAATCATGCATGAGTTGTGATGGGAGGTTGATGTAACGTAGGCTTGCTCGACTGGGTTCACTCGGTTGAGCACCGGTCACGCTCCCCAAGTTTTGGGCGTGACAAACTTGGTATCAGAGCATGGTTTAGGAGTCCTAAGTTGTCATGGATCTGTGTCAGTAGAGTCCCTCTTTTTGGTGTGTTGTTGGCCACACTTATAATAGGGAGGCTACAACGACATTTAGGAAATATTTCTCTGTTTCTAACCTCGATCGTGCGTTAAGGTTCTGAGTTAGTCTCTGAGTTCCCTTGTTAATACCAAGGAATATTTGCACAGTGTGAAACGAAATGATAAAGGCCTAAGGATTAAATGAAATGACACACATGACATGCACAATGCATGAGGTTCCCAATTGTCCTCGTAATGGAGAAAGGAAAAGTCAAGGATACGACCAAGGTAAGCAAGGTCACACAGTTAGTCTCGAGAATCATGATTGTTGATTTCGTGTATAAGGTGCAATATGGTGTTATCTATATGTTGTTTAAGATTGATTTCTAGGATTCTCTGACTGATGGATATGCCTAGTTACAGGGGAGACTCTGTCGAAATTTCTGAAACATTGTGGAGTTAGTAAAATTTGGGGGCTTGAAATGTTTGAAAGAAGAGTCGAGTTATGTTAGGTGTTCGGGGCGGACTCTACTCCTCATTCAAGGACGAATGATCCTAAGCGGGGGAGAATGTAAAGCCCCGTTAAAAATTTCCTAATGATTTAAGATTTTAAAGTGATCCAACGATATTTGGGAATAACGTATTCGAGTATTATAGGAGACTCATGGGATAGAAGTGCATCATTTTGAAATGAAAATATATATTTAAGGTGTGTTTGAACATACTAAGGAGTTTTGTGAATGGCAATAAATTGTGTGGAACAAGTTTGATACATTAAGTGGAAAGGATGTCTCAATTCGCACAACATCCTATTTCAAACGCATGTTGATACCAAACTATAAAGGCTTAGGAGGTGATCTATCTATCTAATTAAATCTCTTTGAGTCTAGTTTACAACGCATCAAACCGTTCATCATTTGGATATTTCTACAGAACGTTATGGCCATTTTACTGGACATATGTCATATGCTCGCAGAGGTGTGACCGCATATATTTGGGAGTTTCTGCCTTGTGTGCACGGCCAGATGTGCGGCCACTTGCCCAGGTGCGCGGCCGCACATGTAATCATTTTGAGCTAAAACGTGACATTTTGAGAGTGAAAGAGTGCTCTAGAGTGGGAGAGTGGTCTTCAACAAATTGTCCTTCGATTCTTGCTCAATATTTGAAGATTAACAAGGAAATCTCAAAAGATCTTAACTCAAGAGTTAAGATTCTAACCCCTAGTCTTCAATTTCGAGTTTGGGGTAAAAGATGGATGATTGGGAGTATGATTCATGGGTGTAAGAGTACTATTTATATATGCTTGTACCAATAAGGTTTGTGGGAAGATTAGTGAGGTAAAATAAGTAAAGATTGGGTTGTAGAATGAAAGAAATCTTGTAGAAGAACCTTGTAGCCAAATTTGCACACCTAGTGCTTGATAAAATGCTCAAATGAGCTGAAACCATGAATATCTTCCTAGTTTGTGTTCAATTTTGTTATGTCTCAAAATAGATTTGCCTATTTCATTGTTGTTTTTCGACTCATTTCTATACAGGTTCATAGTGATAGTCTTTTTATAGCCCCATAACTACTTCGTCAAGGTTAGGGTCAGCACTTACAGAGTACATGGGATTGGTTGTACTTGTACTGCATTTCTGCACTTCTTGTGCAGATCCTGGAGTTAGCCCCTATGGTAAGTAGCAGAGATTGCTCGAACCCGTTTTATCAGGAGACTAGAGGTACAATTGCACAGCGTTCATAGACTTGATGTACTTGTGACACCAGTTTTTTTGATTAGACTAGACAGTGTTGAACTTAACCATAATACTTGCTGCAGAATCTGATTTATCTAATATATTGGAAACCATGCCCTAGGACTTATCTTCATCTATTTTTTAAACTTTACTGATATGAATGCTTACTTCTTAACTAGGATTGGTTTGTAAATTCTCTCTCTCTCTCTCTCTCTCTCTCTCTCTCTCTCTCTCTCTCTCTCTCTCTCTCTCTCTCTCTCTCTCTCTCTCTCTCTCTCTCTCTCTTTTTTCTCATAAGAAGATATATGTTCAAATGTTATCTATTATCACCATAAAACTGTGACACTCTTTTGTGAATAGAAATCATGTTCATAGGATCATTATTTGCTGAAATTTACATGCCTAGATACGAGAATTAGACATTTCGAGTTCTGTTTACTACCTTACTTCAAATGACCCGGCCGGTCGTTTTGAGTATTTGAGCCTTATTCCCCTATTTATTTCCTCCTCTATGTTATATTGTGGTTATATGACTTGCCAGGG
Source organism: Nicotiana tabacum (assembly GCF_000715075.1). NCBI lineage: Eukaryota > Viridiplantae > Streptophyta > Magnoliopsida > Solanales > Solanaceae > Nicotiana > Nicotiana tabacum. Next base: position 72,726,495 of record NC_134091.1, on the reverse strand, counting down.
TGGTTGGTTTTGGTTTCGGGTGAGTTTCAGAGTAAAATGGGATACTTAGTCCCAAAGTTTGAAGCTTAAGTTGAAAGAGTTGATCGGATTTTGACTTTTGTGTAGACGACTCTGAAATAGAGTTTTGATGGTTTCGGTAGCTTCGTAAGGTTATTTTGGACTTAGGAGCATGTTCGGATATTGATTTGGAGGTCCGTAGGTCATTTTGGCTTGAATTTGCGAAAGTAAGAAAGTTGAAGATCTGGAAGATTGAGAAGTTTGACCGAGAGTTGAATTTATTGATACCGGGGTTAGATTCCAATTCTAGAAGTTGGAATAGGTCCGTTGTGTCATTTATGACTTGTGTGCAAAATTTGAGGTCAATTGGAGGTTGTTTGGTATGAATCAGCGTTAGTTTTGGAAGTTGGAGGTTAATGGTTTTAATAGGTTTGGATTGGGTTGTGATTCATATAGAATCGATGTTGTTTGATATGAGTTTTGTCCTTGATTAGGTTTGATTCGTGTTTTGGGATGTGTTGGTATGTTTGGATGGGGCCTCGAGTACGATTCGGATGCATATGGGATTGAGTTTGGACTTAGGGAAATTACTGAAGCTTGAAGCATCTGGTGTGATCACACCTGCGTGGTTTTGGTCGCATGTGCGAGACCGTAGAAGCGGCCATGGGGCCACAGAAGCAGTTTGGGAAATGGTGGGTTGTGACCGTAGGTGCGGAGTCCACGTGCAGATGCAGATTTTTCTCCGTAGAAGTGGAGTTTGGTCTTCTGCCTCAGGACCGCAGGTGTGGTCAGGCTACCGCAGAAGCGGAATCGCAGGAAAGAGATTTGGTCCATAGAAGTGGGACCGCATGAGCGGATTTGGTCCATAGGAGTGGAGGTCTCTAGGCCATAGTGGTGGCCGCACCTGCGATGGCTTTTCCGCAGGTGTGACAGATTGGCCGCAGAAGCGATAATCGCTGGGCAGAAATAGAGAAATCGAGGGTTTTATTTCATTATTCATATTAGAGTTAGAGAGCTCGGTTTTGGGCGATTTTGAGAGAGATCTTCAAGGAGTGAATCGGGATAAGTGATTCTAACTTGGATTTGACTATTATACAGAATCCATCATCGTTCTTATCATTTAATTAGTGTTTTGAGTTGGAAAAATTGGTGAAAACTCCATAAGCTATATTTTGAGGATTTGAAGGTCGATTTGAGGTCGGAATTGAATAATTTTAGTATGGCTGGACTCATTATTGAATGGGTGTCCAGATTTTGTAAGTTTGGTCAGGTTCTGAGATGTGGGCCGAGGGTTGACCTTTTGATTTTCTTTAAAGATTGCAACTTTATTATCCAGAATAGTTTTTTATGGTTTGTATTTATGGTATAAAGTTATTTTGGCTAGATTCGGGCCGTTCGCAGTTGGATATTCGTAGAAAAGGCTTACTAGTTGATTAAGTTAGCTTGTTTGAGGTAAGTATCTTACCTAACTTTGTGTGGGGGAATTATCCCTTAGGATTGGAGTTGCTTTGTGTCGTTTGTGGTGCTTGAAAGTCATGCATGCAAGGTGACGAGTGGGTACACGGGCTATATGTGGTAATTAACCGGTTTAAGCTATGTAGATTCTTTTAATGCCTTTAATCAAATTGTCATAACATGTTATATTCATCATCGTTAATCTATCCTTACATGCTTTACTTGATATTTTTAATACTTGTCTCATCTCGTAACTTGTTATTTGCCCGTGCTTAGTTGAAGTTATTGTTTCCTTATTGCCTTGTTAAATATTTAACTGTTGAGTTACCTTACTTGAGGTTGTTATTTCTTGGAATATCTTATTGTTGAGTTTTGGTGTTGATGTTATAGAAGCCGTGATCACATCGAGGCAAAGTTCAAAATTGTTGAAATACCATTCCTGTTGAGCTATTCAGTTTCAGTTGCTATTGTTGAGACTCTTGTACACAACGTGGTTGAGCAATGGGATATTGTTGTGGAAACATTATTATTGTTGACTCTTTTGGCAAGTTGTGGTATTTGGGCACTTGAGGTGCGAGTTGTGATATGTTGAGAAATTGATACGCATGCGGTGGTATAAAGAAAGGAGTTGATACGCATGCGGTGAGATAAGGTGGGCTTGATACGCTTGTTTCTAGTAGGAAAACTACTTGATGCCACGCGGTGAGATATGTTGGGCTAAAACGTGGGTAGATATCTCAGGAAAAATTATTTTCTAAATTAAATGTAAGGCTCCCGTGGTGATATATGGAAAGATTGTGATTGTGATTGTGAAATGAAATTATGGGGCGGTACCTCAGTTGTGATTCTTGCTGTTATCTCTCATTTACCTTACTTGTACCAGTCCGCATTATTTTCCTTGATGTTCTTATTATGTGTTCCTTCCTTGTTTTTTATTGTTCAAAATTCATTTGCAATCTATCTTGTTGTATTTTCTTATTGCCTCATTTTCCTCGTTTCAATTATTAAATTGTATTATGCTTGTTCAATTTCTTAGTCTTATCCTAGTAGGTATCTTGACCTGACCTCATCACTACTCTACCAAGGTTAGGCTTGATACTTAGTGGGTACCGTTGTGTTGTACTCATACTACGCTTATGCATATCGTTTTGTGCAGATCCAGGTACCTCATACATAGCTAGGCACCAGTGAGTTGAGCTTTCGGATCGGAGACTTCAAGGTATACCTGTTGGCGTTCGCAGGCCTTGGAGTCACCCTTTGTTCTTGCTTTTCTATTGCATACACTTATTTACATAGTGATGTATTAGGGATGCTTCAGTATACTCGTGTAGAGCTTATGACTCAGTCTCACCAGATATTGGGAATTATTGGCAGCTATGTTGTGGAGTTCTTTGAATATATTCGGTTGGTTTAAATTGCAGTTCTTTTATTATTTCTGTTAATTCTTCATGTGTGTTAGGCTTACCTAGTCTCAGAGACTAGGTGCCATCACGACTTCCTATCGAGGGAGATTCGGGTCGTGACAAGTTGGTATCAGAGCTCTAAGTTCATAGGTGTTACGAGTCATAGGCAGGTTTAGTAGAGTCTTGCGGATTGGTACAGAGACGCCTGTACTTATCTTCGATAGGCTAGGGAACTATTAGGAAACTCCACTTCTTTGATTCCTTATCGTGCAAATTTGTTGGCCTCGAAATTCTGAATCTTTGTCTTCCTATTCTCTCACGGATGGTGAGGACATGCACCGCTATATCCGACGATCAGACACCCCCGACCCCTGCTAGAGTCACGAGAGGCCGGGGCAAGGGCACAGGCCGAGGAGGGGCATGTGGTGCAGCTAGAGCACCTACCTGAGTTGCGACAGAGGAGCCACACGTAGCTCTAGTTGGGGAGCAGGCACCTGAGGTGCCTGTATCCCCCCTGCACTTCAGTAGACCCTCACACAGTTCCTGAACATGTTTGGTACTTTAGCTCAGGCGGGGTTGGTTCCATTTGCTCCAGCCACATCTTAGGATGGGGGAGGAGCTTAGACTCCCGCGGCCCGTACCCTAGAGCAGCAGGTCCATGTTAATCAGGTCTCAGAGGTTATACCAGTGCAGCCATATTCCAGTTCAGCATGAGGTTAGGGCAGCAGCATATGAGGAAGAGCAACTTAGACATGAGAGGTACAAGAAGTACCACCCTCCTACTTTGAGCAACCTAGGTACAGAGGATTAACAGGGTTTTCTAGAGAAGTACCACCATATTCTCCGCACCATGGGTATTGTGGAGACAAGTGGTGTTGCTTTTACTACATTGCAGCTGTCGGGACCAGTGTATTAGTGGTAGCGGGCCTACGAGAAGGGTAGCCTAGCCGAGGCAGCTTCACTCGTATGGGCTTGGTTTTCAGAGATGCTGTTGAGAGAGTTTGTCCCCCAGAGCCTTCGTGATGCATGGCGCGCGGAGTTTGAGCAGCTGCGCCAGGGTAACATGACAGTGTCAAAGTATGATGTCGGATTCAGCGAGTTGTCCAGACATGCACCTGCCTTGGTTTCCACATTTAGAGAGCGAGTCCGTCGATTTATGGAGGGGCTCAACTATGGTATTAGATTAAGCATGGCTCGAGACTTGGAGACAGATACCCCATATCAGTAAGTGGTAGAGATCGCATGGAGATTGGAGATAGAGAGGACAAGGAGGCCAAGAGGCCTCGAGATTCTGGCGGATATAGTGGTGCCCTACCCAATTGCAGCCCGTCATGGTAGAGGCTATGTGAGCCGTCCAATTTATTCAACACTTCCAGCTTCTAGTGGTACTCCGGCTACTTCCAAGTCTCACGTTGCTCATTATGCACTGCCACAGTCTAGTACACCTCCTGCATGGGGTACTTTCAGTGGTTTGTCCAGCCGACCAAGCCAGAGCCAGTTTCAGCAGCCATGTCCTCCGAGAGCTTGTTTTGAGTGTGGTGATACTTATCACATGGTGAGGGACTGCCCTAGACACAGAGGGGTGCACCTCCACCGACTACTCAGTCTCCATGTATTCCACAGGGTCCCCAGACTTCTCAGGTCATAGTTACTGCTCTAGTTGCCGCTCTACCTGCACAGCCAGCTAGGGGTGGAGGTCAGGCTGGTAGGGGTGTCCCTAGAGGGGGGAGGCCAGGACATATGTTATGCTTTTCTAAGTAGGACGAAGGCAGTGGCATCATATGTAGTTATCACAGGTATTATTTTGGTTTGTCATAGAGATGCATCAGTCTTATTTGATCCAGGCTCCACTTACTCCTATGTATCATCTTACTTTGCTCCGTATTTGGGTATATCTCGTGATTCTTTGAGTTCTCCCATTTACGTGTTCACGTTGGTGGGAGATTCTATTATTATTGACCTTGTGTATCGGTCGTGTTCAGTTGTTATTGGTGGTTTTAAGACCAAAGTTGATCTATTGTTGCTCAGTATGGTAGACTTTGATCTTATCTTGGGCATGGACTATTTGTCGCCCTATCATGCTATTCTTGATTGTTATGCCAAGACAGTGACATTGGCTATGATAGGTTTACCACGGTTGGAGTGGAGGGGTACCTTGGATTATGTTGCTAGTAAGGTTGTGTCCATCCATAAGGCATAACAGATGGTTGAGAAGGGGTGTTATGCATACCTAGCCTTTGTGAGGGATGTCAGTGTTGATAATCTTACCATTGAGTGAGTTCCGGTAGTGAGAGATTTCCCAAATGTATTTCTGGCTAATCTTCCGGTCATGCCACTCGATAGAGATATCAATTTTGGTATTGACTTGTTGCCGGCACTCAGCCCATTTCTATTCCACCATATCACATGGCCTGACGGAGTTAAAGTAGTTAAAGGAGCAGTTGAAAGAATTGCTTGATAAGGGTTTTATTCGATTTAGTATGTCACTATAGGGTGCTCCGGGTTTGTTCATGAAGAAGAAGGATGGTTTTATGCACATGTGTATTGATTATCGGCAACTGAACAAGGTTACAGTGAAGAACAAGTACCCATTGTCACGCATTGATGACTTATTTGATCAGCTACAGAGTGCCAGAGTCTCCTCAAAGATTGATTTGCGGTCAGGGTATCATCAACTGAAGATACAGTATCCGGATATCTCGAAGACCGATTTTAGGACTCGGTGTGGTCACTACGAGTTCCTTTTGATGTTATTTGGGCTGATCAATGCCCCATCAGCATTCATGCACATGATGAACAATGTATTTCAGCCATATCATGATTCATTTGTCATTGTGTTTATTAATGACATCTTGGTGTACTCTCGCAGCCGGGAGGATCATGAGCAACATTTGAGGATTATGCTACAGTCCTTGAAAGAAAAGAAATTATATGCAAACTTTTCAAAGTGTGAATTCTTGCTTGATTCGATGGCATTTTTAGGTCATGTGGTGTCAAGTGAGGGGATCAAAGTAGATCCGATGAAGATTGAAGTAATGCAGCATTGGCCCTGACCATCTTCAACAACCGAGATATGGGGTTCTCTTGGTTTGGTCGGGTATTACCGTCGTTTCGTAGAGGGTTTCTCATCTATTGCTGCATCTATGACCAGATTGACCCAGAAGGATGCTCCTTTTAGATGGTCCTAGGAGTGTGAGAAGAGCTTTCAAAAGCTTAAGACTGCTTTGACTACAACCCCAATGTTGGTGTTGCCTACGGGTTCGGGGTCTTACACTATGTACTGTGATGCGTTACGTGTTGGCCTTGGAGCGATGTTGATGCAACACGGTAGGGTGATTGCCTATGCATCTCGGCAGCTGAAGACCCATGAGTAGAATTATCCTGTCCACACCTTTTAATTGGCAGATCTTGTTCATGCCTTGAAGATCTGGCAGCACTATTTGTACGGTGTCCCTTGTGAGGTCATACCGACCACCTGAGTCTCCAACACCTATTCAAACAGAAGGATCTTAATTAGCGGTAGTGGAGGTGGTTAGGGTTACTTAAGGACTATTATATCACTATTATATGTCATCCCGGGAAGGAAAATGTGGTGGCCGATTCCTTGAGTCGAAAGGCGGAGAGCTTGGGTGGTTTAGCATATCTACCGGCGGCAGAGAGGTCACTAACCCTATATGTTCAGGATTTGGCCAACAAGTTTGTTAGATTGGATATTTCAGAGCCCGGTCGGGTTCTTGCTTGCGTGGTTTCTCGGTCATCTTTATATGATCGCATCAGAGAACGTCATTATGATGACCTCCATCTGCTTGTCCTTAAGGACATGTTATAGCACGATGATGCCAATGAGGTTTCTATCGGAGATGACAGTGTGTTACGGATGCAGGGCCGATTATGTGTGCCCAATGTGGATGGGTTACGTGAGGTGATTCTTCATGAGGCCCACAGTTCGCAGTACTCCATTCATCCTGGTGCCGCTAAGATGTATCAGGATTTGAGGCAGCACTATTGGTTGAGGAGAATGAAGAAAGACATAGTGGAGTATGTAGCCCGGTTCCTAAATTGTCAACATGTGAAGTATAAGCACCAGAGGCCAGGAGGTTTGCTTCAGATACATGAGATTCGTGAGTGGAAATGGGAGCGAGTTACCATGGACTTTGTTGTTGGGCTCCCACAGACTCAAAAGAAATTTGACGTTGTGTGGGTGATTATGAATAGGTTGACCAAGTTGGCTCATTTCATTCCGGTGGTGACTACCTATTCTTCATAGCATCTAGCTCAGGTCTATATCCACGAGATTGTCCGACTTCATGGCATGCTAGTATCCATCATCTCTGACCAGGGAACACAGTTTCCATCACTCTTCTTGAGAGTTATGCAACGTGAGTTAGGCACACGGGTTGCATTGAGTGCATCATTCCACCCCTAGACGGACGGAGACTCCGAGCGCACCATTTAGATATTGGAGGATATGCTACGTGCTTGTGTTATGGATTTCGGGGGTTCTTGGGATCAGTTCTTGCCGTTTGCGAAGTTTGCTACAACAACAGCTACCAATCGAGTACTCAATTGGCTCTTTATGAGGCCCGATATGGGAGACGGTGTCGTTCCCTAGTTGGCTAGTTTGAGTCAGGAGAGGCTAAGGTTTTAGGCACAGATTTGGTTCGAGATGCCTTGGAGAGGGTCAAGTTGATCCAGGATCGGCTTCATACAACCCAATCAAGATACAAGAGTTATGCGGATCGGAAGGTTCATGATGTTGCATTCATGGCTGCAGAGCGAGTCTTGCTCCGGGTTTCACCCATGAAGGGTATGATGAGGTTCTGGAAGAAGGGCAAGTTGAGCCCTAGGTATATCGGACCTTTTGAGATCCTTGAGGGAGTGGGAGAGGTGGCGTAGAATCTTGCATTGCCACCTAGTATTTCTGTAGTTCATCTGTTGTTCTATGTTTCTATGCTGCGGAAGTATCATGGTGATCCGTCCCATATTTTAGATTTTAGCTTTGTCCAATCGGACAAGGATTTGTCTTATGTTGAGGAGTCGGTGTCCATCTTTGGACAGGAAAGTCTGAAAGTTGAGGTCAAAGAGCATTGCTTCAGTAAAGGTTCAGTGGAGATATCAACCAGTCAAAGAGGCGACTTGGGAGACCGAGCATGATATGCGTAGCTGTTATCCTCATCCTTACATCACTTCCGGTATATCTCTTTACTCGTTCGAGGATGAATGTTTGTTATAAAAGGAGGAGGATGTAACGACACGGCTGGTCGTTTTGAGTATTTTAGCCTTGTTCCCCTATTTATTGCTTTCTCTAAGTTATATTGTGGTTATGTGACTTGCCGGGGTGGTTTGTTTAGGTTTCGGGTGAGTTTCAGAGTGAAATGGGACACTTAGTCCAAAAGTTGGAAGCTAAAGTTGAAAGAGTTTACCAGAGTTTGACTTTTGTGTAGATGACTCCGGAATGGAGTTTTGATGATTTCGATAGCTTTGTATGGCGATTTTGGACTTCGGAGCATGTTCGGATATTGATTTGCAGGTCCGTAGGACGTTTTAGTTTGAATTGGCGAAAGTTAGAAAGCTGAAGGTTTGGAAGATTGAGAAGTTTGACCGAGAGTTGACTTTATTGATATTGGGGTCAGATTGCGATTCTAGAAGTTGGAATAGGTCAGTTGGAATATATGTTATTTGATGTGGTTTTTTTCCTTGAGTAGGTTCGATTCATGGTTTGGGATGTGTTGGTATGTTTGGACGGGGTCTCGGGGGACTCGGGTATGATTCTGGTGCATATCAGATTGGGTTTGGACTTAAGGAAATTGTTGAAGCTTGAAGCCTGAAGCTTCTAGTGTAATCGCACCTGTGTGGTTTTGTCCGCAGGTGCGAGACCGCAGAAGCAGCCATTGGGTAGCAGAAGTGGTTTGGGCATTGGTGGGCTTTGACCACAGGTGCAGAGTCCACGCAGGTGCGCGACCACAGATGCGGATTTTCCTCTGCAAAGTGGAGTTTCATCTTCTGCCTCAGGATCGCAAGAGCGAGATTTGGTCCGCAGAAGCGGGACAGCAGGAGCGAAGGTCTCTGGGCCTTAGTGGTGGCCGAGTCTGCGATGGCTTTTCTGCAGGTGTGGAGTCGCAGGTGCGCCAGATTGGCCGTATAAGCGATAATCGCTGGGCAGAAATAGAGAAATCGATGGTTTTATTTCATTATCCATATTTTGAGTTAGACATCTCGGTTTTGTGTGATTTTGAGAGAGACTTTCAAGGATTTGATCGAGGTAAGTGATTCTACCTCGAATTTGACTATTATACATGAATCCATCATTGTTTTTATCATTTAATTAGTGTTTTGAGTTGAAACAAATGGAGGAATTTGTGAAAACTTCATAAGCTATAGTTTGAGGATTTGAAGGTCGATTTGAGCGTCACGACCCAAATCGGAGGGATGCGACGGGCACCTAGTTCCTTACTCAACCGAGTACCCACATAAAATATCTTTCTTATCATATCATCATGCGTAAATGAGCCGGAAAGGCAGTTATGAGATAACCAGAATAAAACATAAGGAAATAATCGACATAGGACGACCCAACATGATATACAAACCTATACATGTGACATATGGGCCTATAAGGCCAACATGACCATTTGTACACTCAAAACATATGCCGACAAGTACTTACCAGCATACATATACATGACATCTGTCTACAAGACTCTAAGAGTACATAAACATCATAAGGGTTGGGACAACACCCCGCCATACTAATCAATACATGTCCAAGGCATACCGACCAAATAGGAAACTGCTGAGCAAGTAGAGTGCACCAACATCTTCCGCTGAGCTGATAGCCTGATAGGAGGACCGTCAACCTATCTATCAGGACCTGTGGGCATGAAACACAGCGTCCACAAGCTAAAGGAATGTCAGTACGAATAAAGTACCGAGTATATAAGACTGGAAAGCATAAATAAGAATAGTAATGTAAAGAGAGATAAAGAAGATGCAACATGTAACATCTGAGTACCTCTGAGGGCTAATGACATGAAATGCATGATACATATATATACATAAGGTTTTAAAAACATTCGCCTCTGTGGGCATCATCATCATGATATCGTACCAGACCGTAATAGGCTCAGTAAAAACATACCCGACCATCATCATGCTTAGAATAACTTTATAAGGAAGGAACAACATGGATATCCTTAGTTGCTATGAGTAGATCCGTTACGAAATAGCGTACCATTTACGTTTATTTCACTTTAGATCATGCCAAAACAAAGAAGAAAGTGCCTTAACATACATGTATGATCTCTTTCTTATCCCTCATCCAGGCTCAACACAACATTCTGCATATATAACAAGTGAAATGATATTGTCGTTAGCATATAATGTCGTACCATAGTATTTGCTAGCCATATAGATTACGAAAAATTGGGCAGCAACACCCCTATTTTTACTACATCCCAAAGACCACTAAGGGTAATCAACAACCCAACAATAACCAACAATAGCAACAACAACAATATAATCCAAATACGAGCTTCTCCGATTATCTTAACAATCATATTGAGCGGCAAGCTCGTTTTTACTAGTAACAAAACATAAATTGAATCCAACTCTTATTCCATAAATTAGTTCACAACCTTCAGAACATCATACTTATATGTACTATATGATTTCTAGTTTAAAACATGCACAAAATGACTTCCAGAACAGCCCCATACGCCTAGCACCATAACGTTTTTAGTCAATCACTTGTGTTACATGTTTTCTTCTTAAATAAACTTAGTTAACACCTAGAAAAGCTTAACAGCAGCAGCCATAACATTATCAAATTATTTCTCATAATTTCCATCCACCACAAGCCATATATGTGGCCAAGTACATATAGAGAAAAGCTCAATAACATTAGACCTAAAGTTTCAGTAAAATAATGAACGTGACTTGCAACAACTTTTGTTGACTTTTGTTTCATAACTCGCTTGGCTTCAAAACATAACACAGGACTATCACACAACTAAAATACATCATAAAATTACCTTCTTATCTTCTTAAGCACCCTAGTCTCACACCACAAGTACGGGTTATAACATTCCCATCTTGCTGACTTTCGACGAAACTTATTCTTCGATTCGATTAGCTTCTTTACCTTCCAACACTCGCGATACTCCTTAAATCTTGTTTTAACCCATCATTATATTTGTAAAGTTCCTTCAATTCTCTGACTCATATTGAGTCACTTAAGATGAGTTCTAACTTGAAAGTACGGGGTGTAACACCTTTCCCCCTGTGGAACATTCGTCCTCGAATGTAAAGGAGACTTAAATGAGAAACTAGCTCTTACGGATTTTATGAAAATTTTGATAGAGTCTCCTCTACAAACAAGACTATCCCATACTGTGTGTCCAAAGAATTTTGCTACTAAAAATGTTGTAACACTTCAATTTTGAATATCATTTCATCATAAAATTAGTGTTGGTCGAAATCGCATAACATGGGATAAGAAAACACGTGATCGAGCTGCAGTTGTCAAGAATCCTCTCTGAAATAATTGAGGGTACTTAAAATTTGTCTCTTCTATGGTTTTCCACTTCTTACCTTTGACGTTCCTATTCTCCATGATATCTTTACAGAAGTTACTTTCTTGGTCCACAACTTGTGGACAAGCTGATCTAAAATAACAACTAGAACCTTTTCGTAAGATAGGTTCTCTGTAATTTGAACCCCATGTGCTTCTGCAACATAGATTCCTGATTCATTTATAGCTACTAGAATCTTCTCATAATATTGATCCTTTATTACTTGTATATCATTTAATGCATTTCTTCAATATCAAAACATGATAACCGGGTGAACGGATCCTAATTTTGAGGAAAAATTCACTTTAGTCCTTTCTTTGGGTAGTTTGGACGTGGCTTTATATATGTCTTGATTAGCATGTCCCATTAAGTTATTATGCTCTTCATGAGCAAAGTTTTCAAGAAGGCCTCATTATTAACTCTAGATTTTCTTAAGTCTCATCATCGCATTTTGGGGTTCGATTTATGACGCTTCTAAGCACAAACACTCTTGAAATAGGCTGACTTTTCTATAACTTGATATGTTAGATCATGTCGAATAATTCTGTCTTTCAAACTGCCTTATGGGGAATCTATATTTCCTTCCGTATCATGCTTTATAAGGAGTTACTCCGTGCAATTTAAAATATTTTCTTATGATCCTACCGCATGTATAGATACTACTATAGTTATTGTTCTACACTACTCAATAATGAGTAATTGATTATCCCATCCTTCCATAAAATTTGGCATCTTAGGTTGTAACATGTCTTTCAGCATCTGAATTGTACGCTTTACTTGCTAGAATTATCTTATATACCCATTTTTCGTAAGAGGGATTTTAGAAGCTATCTATAACTGAGCATCTCTATTAACCGTAATCGAGGAAGAAACATTTTGTACCCGATCTACCTTCTGCACCCTTCCCTTTTACATAACCTTTAGTAATTTGTCCAGTAAAAATAAACCGATTTTTGCAAAACTAACCACAATCGTCCATGTAGAATCGAACTTACTATATTTGTAATGAATGTTATGCCAATATTTTCTCCTTTCCATATTAGGTTACTTAATTCGTGTAAATCCATTGGGTTCCCGATGATGTATTTTGTCTGATCAGCAACTGGAATATTTTGCTACGAACCCTACAATGATTTCCTTCATGTCGTCCTACCAATGTAATCCTTTGACATCGTTGTATACTTTTGATGTTCTGAGATGAATAGAATAGCGTGAATAATGAACTTCTATCCCAGTGCACAATCGGCCATGATATTTAAAAATCCCTCCTTCAATAAACTCATAAAGTTGTAGTTGTCTCTTGCCGATACTTCTTTTAACTTTTCTTAAAATGGAAATCTTCCCTATCTACAAGAGATGACTCTACCATATTTGGCCATTATATTTTTATTACTAAGCCTGCCAAGAATATTCCGAACCTATTAATTGGTGAAGACCTCTAGTCAAACCTTTTTCCTTTCGGGGCTTGCTCATTTATCAAACCACCAGTGACTTACGACTAAACGCATCCATTACAATCTTTGTTCCGATCTTTTTATTCTAGTTCTAAGACGTCTTATATGAAACATATATACCATTATGGTTCTCCATTAATCCTAATTTCTCTCACCGCCCCTAGTTGTCAACAACTTCTTATTTGGCTTATATTATGATATTCCTTCTTTGCAACCCTGAATTAATTCCCACACATTTTGAATCCCTTGTATATGTAGTTCTGGACCTCATCTATTGATTTTCATCTTCTTGTTACCGTAAACATTTGACGTATTCCTTCGTTGGTTAAGTCTCGATATATAAAAGAAACTGACGCTATGAAACAGCTTACCTTCACACTACTTCTTTCTACTTCGTCCTTTCCTTATTGTCTATCCTAAATATTATCCTTGATGTCGACTATATTGTTTAGACATTGATGGTTTCTCTTCTTTAGATTTTTTTCCCTAGAAATATCATACTAACTCCCTTGTTCTTGCTGTCATCTCGATTATCCCTCATGGTTGCAACATTTAGACATTACCATGGTGTATCTTTAATCTCAAGAGTCAGTACCTTTCTAACTCCTTGTGATTGTTCTTCTTCCTCCTTTCAATCTCGACAATTTCCTTTGGAGTTATATCTTCCAACTTTAACGAATTCTTTACGTTAACATTCCCATGTATAAAGTGTTTGACTATTCTTGCCGTCTATTTATAAACCAATATTGTCTCTTTTCCATATCCTTTGTACCCGTGCGTTACTTTAAAATTTCTTATATGCCTTTCTGTCCCAATCCCCCAGTCTTTTTGTTGTTAAACAAAAATGCTCTTGACTTAGTGCTTTACCACCTCGTTTTCCCCCCTTAGGAAGTTAGTTCAATGTTTCACGCTTGAAGTCCTACTCGTCTTTATGCCTTCCGTAGATCTGTATTCCTAGTAGCTTAAAATTGTCCTATGGGTAACCTTTCTTCCTCTGAGACAATTTATAGGGGTCTATATATGTGGTGAGCCATACGTTCTTGCTAACAAGCCTTATTTTGATGAGTTTAACTTTAGTTCATGTGGCTTGTCAAGGAGATTCTTATAAATTTCTTTTAGGGTTCTTCTCCTACCGATCCTTTTACTTCTTCTGCTAATTCACTCATTTTATCACTGCAATGCTAGCTAGTGTGAGAGTCCTTTGAGTCTCTAATCAGTACCTTAGTTCTAGTTCATCCTAAGCCATCCTTCGATACCAGCACCTCGGATCTGTATGGTTAAATTGAACTTCCAATAATCCCTGTTAAAATTACTAATCCACTTTTAATGAAAACGGGCCCCATATTGCTTTATAACATTAGAGCTCACTTGCCTACAAATCTTATTGTACTCCCATACTTTAACATACGTCCCTTAATAGTCTTCCCTATTCGCTCATATTGCTCTATTTGGTTTCGCACAAACCTTTCACAATATTCCACTTCTCGTTTCTTTTGAAGTAATTTCAACAAAACATCCTCGACTCTCTACTTCTCGTACTCTAACATGCCTCATTCTTTAGTTGTCTAATATTGCTTTACTTATCTGATCACGTGCAAGTCACTGTGCAAACCCAATCTGCTATAACCTACCACCATCAGCTGTCCTGGCCCTCTTAGTCCATCCTATAGCTTCATCAAAATAATCTTATGAAAATATAGACGGTTCTTTCTCTCTGAACTACTTAGGTTGTGAATTTCCTAACCATTCAAGGGCTCTATCACTATCAGGGGTCCTCGGTTGATGCCAATCCTGAGATGATACCAACGGCTTCAATACATGTATTGTTGTTCTTACATAGACATGGTCAGTGGTGGAACTCGCAGAGTTAATAATGCTGAAGCCTCAATCAACTCCTCTAGTACTAGTGGAATCGGGGCTATCTGAGGGAGTGACTCACCCTGGTCCTCAGACGGATCTGTCTAAATAGAGGGCGTGCGTCTCATGCCCCTTCCCGATCATTCCTTAACATCCAGACTAGCCGTAGCTCTTCTGGGTAATGACATCTTTGTACAACCTATATCCACGCATACATTAGACTCTGTTCCTTACAACTCCGCTCTTTTGCACGATTTAGAATATGAAAGGAAGGTAATAATCCTAAATGTCCCGCAACCTCCTATTTATAAGTGTAGCAAGCAACACACTCATAAACAAGTCTCTACTAGACACATCTTGAAGACATCCCTAGGACAGACCTGCTCTGATACCAAGTTTGTCACGACCCAAATCAGAGGGATGCGACGGGCACCCAGTGCCTTACTCAACCTAGTACCCACGTAACATATCTTTCTTATCATATCATCATGCATAAATGATCCAGAAAGGCAGTTATGAGAAAACTAGAATAAAACATAAATAAATAATCGACATAGGATGACCAAACATGATATACAATCTTATATATATGACATATGGGCCTATAATGCCAACATGACCATTCGTACACTCAAAACATATGCCGACAAGGACTTACTGTAAGGCCCCGTAAAACGTTTCCTAAAAACCCGGATTTCTATGATGCCAAAGTAGGCGTAGAGGTTAATAATAGTAGAAATTCTTCGCGGCGAGCTTGCGAGCCATTGTTCGGATTTTTTGGATTGAACAGTGCGCTGGGAATTGAAGGAAAATGTTGGGTAGAAGTACGCATTTCTGTGGCCCCATTCTGCATCCGCAGAACTACTCTGCGGACCGCAGAGTGGTCGCAGAGTGGGGCAAATTTCTGGGGAATTTTTTATGCCAATTTCGCGGCCATTATGCGAACGAATAACCTTTTTACAGGCCGCATTATTGTCGCATATCCCGCCTTGGGGTTTTTTTGGAGGGGGTTCTGCGGTGTACTATGCGACCGCAAAACCGTTCTGCGGTGCATTATGCGACCGCAGAACATGCTTGCGGGACCGCATAGTGAACGCAGACCAGATTAGTTCTTTTCCAATTCTGCCCCCCCATTTTCGCAGTCATTATGCGGACCCCATAATCATTGTGCGGTCGCATATGCGACCGCAGAACCTGTTCCGGAGCTTCAATTTTTTTATGGTTTTTTAACCCGACCCAATTTCGTTAAAACACATCCCATGAACCATTTAAGTCATATCTTTTGATATTTTTAGAGTGAGAGAGAGGGTCCTAGAGGGAGAAGTTATCTTCATCACATTGCTCTTCAATTCTCACTTAAAATCTTGAAAATTATCAAGAGAGGCACCTAAGTCTTCTTCCTAAGAGGTAAGATTCTATCACCAGACTCTTAATTTCAAAATGTAACTAGAGTGGGCCATTAGTAAGGTAATTAATGGGGATGTGAGTGCTTACCTTGCATGCATGTATCCTTGTAGTATGTGGGAATATTGTGAGCTAAAAATGATAGAGAATGGGTTGGAAAATAATGGAATCTTCCACAAAAAGGGGTATAAAACATTGATGCACACCTAGTATTTGATAATATGCTCAAATGAGTTAAAACCATGTTCATCTTCCTAATTTTGGTTCAATTTTGTTATATTTCTAAAATAGATTGAAGTTTCTAATAGTCCGGAACATCTTAGAGTTTTAAGAGGCTCAATTGAGGTATGTTGGCTAAACCCTCTTCTTCTTAGAATCGAACCCCACAGTGTTCTTGTAATTGGAGTAAGCCCTTGATCATTATAGAATTGGCGATTTCTAATGTGTTTGTGTTGAAGGATGTAAGTTCAATCTTTTATCTAAATGATTCATCATGTTATCTTGTTATTTGAGGATGTGTTCAAAATGTGGAATATGTGCTAGCAATGTTAAGACTTCATGTCAAGATCAAAATAAAGGTTATTATGTCAAATTGTATCAAAAGCCTCTATGTTCCTAAGACTCCCAAATTGCTCATATGTGAATTTAACATCTTGAATGGGAAGCCTTATTGTTGTTGATAATAATAATTTTGGAATGTGGAAAAGAACTTGAATTATGAAATACGGCCTAGCGCCAAGAATAGCTTTATAGTTGGGGCCACTCGTGCCATTGTATTGAAAGCATGGGAAAGAAATATGAATTGAAATAATTGATTGAATATGGGTGATGTCTCAAATGAGATGGCCTAGCCGATCGGGCCAAGATCGGACTCCGTATAAGAACACGGTGGTATTGTGGATGAAATTGTGAAAATGGTTGATGTCTCAAATGAGATGGCCTAGCCGATCGGGCCGTGATCGGATGCCATGCCGCAAACATGGTGGTACTGTGCTGGAAATTATAATAAAATTATGGTAATGTCTCAAATGAGATGGCCTAGTCGATCAGGCCGAGCTCGGACTCCGTATAAGAATACAGAGGTATTGGGAATTGTGGAATATCGGTACTAAAGGTCACCCAACCTAATAATATGGAAATTGACTTGAAAACGTATATGATCTTTAACTTGTTATTTTAATATTATTTGATTCTTGACTGTCCCTCTTGTATTATTATTAATTCTATTGAATTGGTGTTTAGGTTTACATACTAGTGATATTCGACGGTACTAACGTCCCTTTTGTCGGAGGTGCTGCATCGTTAAATGGATGCAGGTGGTTACATAGCAGACAATATTGATCACAGATAGTGCTGCATCCTCTTCTCACCGAACTCGGTGAGCCCCATTTCATTCCGGGGTCATGTATTGTACCTTTTGTTTATATTATGGCCACTTTTTGAGGTATAGCCGGGGCCTTGTTGCCGGCACCATCTTCACTCTCTTTGTATCTTTAGAGGCTCTATAGACACTATGTGGGTTGTATATGGGTGTTGGGAATGTTAAACAAGTTATGTTGTGTTTGATCACTTGTTCCACTCGAACTATAAGAAATGTTTATTTTGAGACTTAAAGGCGCAATGACTAATGAAACGATTTAGGATTGTGTGAATGAGATTCCTATTGTATAATTAATGAAATCACGTCTTTTCTTGATCATGGGTTAATTGGGTAGAAAGTATCTAACACACTTGCTCGGCCGGGTTCATTCGGTTGAGCACCGTTCGAGCTTCCCGAGGATGGGGCGATAAGGCCATACAAGTACCCATATACATGACATCTGTCTACAAGCCTCTAAGAGTACATAAAAATCATAAAGGTCGGGACAGTGCCTGCCCATACCAATCAATACATGTCCAAGGCATACTGACCAAACAGGTAACTTTGGAGCAAGTGGAGTGGACCAACACCTTCCATTGAGCTGATAGCCTACTAGGGGGACCGTCAACCTATCTATTAGGACCTGCGGGCATGAAACGCAGCGTACCCACGCAAATGGGACATTAGTACGAATAAAGTACCGAGTATGTGAGGCGGGAAAACATAAATAAAAATAGTAATGTAAAGAGAGATAGAGAAGATACAACTTGTAACATCTGAGTACCTCTAAGGGCTACTGATATGAAATGCATGATACATATATATACATAAGATTTTAAAAACATTCTCCTCTGTGGGCATCATCATCATCATATCATACCCAGCCGTAATAGGCTCGGTAAAAAGGTACCCGGCCATCATCAGGCACAATAGAACCGTACCCGACCACGTGGAGCTCGATAAAACCCAACTGATCAGTGGTTGAACAATAGGTTCCGTACCCGACCGACTATAGCGCGGATCGGTAGAATAAAATAGATACATATATATAATACATGTTGGACTCATGGAATCACATTCTAAACCTTTCGGAGTGATGAAAGGTCGTTGCACCTTCGATTTATGTTATGGACATCATACCATCATTATGAACCTCAATAGAATTCAAGCATCATACATACATGCTTAGAATAACTTAATAAGGAAGGAACAACATGGACATCCTTAGTTGCTAGGAGTAGATCTGTTATGAATTAGCGTATCGTTTACGTTCATTTCACTTTAGATCACGCCAAAAGAAAGAAGAAAGGGCCTTAACTTACCGGTATGATCTCTTCCTTATTCGTCAACCAATCTCAACACAACTTCTTGCATCTATAGCAAGTGAAATGATATTGTCGTCAACATATAATATCGTACCATCGTATTTGGCTAGCTGTATAGCTCGCGGAAAATTGGGCAGCAACTCTCTTGTTTTTACTTCATCCCAAAGACCAGTAAGCGTAATCAAAAACCCAACAACAAAAATAACCAACAATAGTAACAACAACAATATAATCTAAAGTAATAACAACATCGATAACCAAGGCTAAGAAACAAGATATAGCAATAGTATTAAGTTCGACAAAGTACTGTGCGAATAACTTTAGTACACCTATAGATGCCCAAAGGGACAACTTGTGATAGTTCTGTATATGTTCACAAAGTGAGGCCTAGAGATTGGATAAAAGTTGGAGAAAAAAGGAGAGAAGAGTCGCATAGGGACACATACAATGTCAAAGTCGTACAGGCTGCATGACAAAAGGTAGCAACAGTTATAAGATTGGAATAATTCCGACCACAGGTCATGGTATGAGAAAGAGTACTAAAGAGGGGAATGACCTGTCCCAAGGACAATATTAAAGTATTCATAAGAGCTATTGGTTAGGAGACAGATAAGCACATCAGTCAACATTCGAGGATGAATCTTCAAAAGGGGAATGATGTTATACCCAATATTTTCATACGTGAGAGTACGTCATAAGTCAATTGATGTAAACCCAGAAATGATATCGTCTTTTAATATACATAAAGTAAGTTAATCATGTTAACTTGGAGGTTAAAAATCTTTAATATCATGGATAACAAGTACCAAGAGGGCTGGAAGGCTTAGAAGCTAAACAAAATAAAGAAAATAAGTTTCGTCGAAAGTCGGCAAGTTGGGATTATTATAACATGTATTTTTTGGGTGATACTAGGGTGCTTAACATGATTATGAGGTTATGTTATGAGTTATTTTAGTCATATGATAATCATGTATTATGTTTTGAAGTCAAGCGAGTTGTGGAACAAAAGTTGGCAAAGGTCATCACAAGTTACATTCATAAATGTGTTGAACATTAGTTCAAATGTAGCTGTGCTTTTCTCTGACTATACTTTGAATTACGGGATGATCTACCTACCAAATTGAATATATATGAGTCTAGTTTCTAACATATTAAACCGTTTGTCGATACAACATGGGAGTAGATAGATATTTGCATTTTGTGTGAGACTGTGCATACTGCATAGCTGACAAGTAGGTATGTCACCTACTTGCTTAAATGAACGGACGAAATATGTCAAAAAAGAGGCTAGTTTGTGTCGGCCAAAGAGCCCTTTTAAGGCTGATTTCCTTCAGATATTACACTCATTATAGATAAAACAATCAGAGATACACTCCAGCAAACGTCTCCCAAAAATTCAACACAAACCCTAAATGATTTTCTCTTCTTTTCAAGTTCAAGTTGGAGGAAAACCTACGGGTTGAAGAACCAAGATAGGAGCTGAGATATTCACCAAATAGGGTAAGTATACTGCCCTCTTTCATCCGTTGTTTCGTTTTGTTTTTGGCTTGTCTATTTTGCTTCTGTTTTGTAGAGTTTTTGAGGAGAAAGGATGTGGAGAAACACCACATAATGGCAGAATTGTGGGCTGGTTGTTTGTTGTTACATTTTCAGGTTGTTTGACACTACTATGGTTGTCGTATTATGTATGATGTGATTAGGGTGTGTGGGCTATTTTATGGTATACTATGATGGAGATAAAGTTGGAAAATGATTTAGACATGTTGTTATTGTTATGATATTCTTGTTGTTGGTGTTATGTTGTATTGGGGGGGGGGGGGTAGGTAAATATTATAGGGGAGATGCTTCCCGTTTTATTATAAAATAAGTTTGTCATTCGCTGTGCGGTAGTTGAACCTTCCATAACCTAATGATAGTAATATTATCGTTGGTGGATATTAAGGTACGACGCGACGAGTTCAATGTGGTTATTGGACATATTGTGATAAGGTATGTTAAGGCTATCCCTTCTTTCCTTTAGGCATGGTCCATATGATACAATTAAAACGAGCAAAAGCGCAACTTTCACAAATGACTCTATTCTTAGAAGTACTAGGGGTGCCTATATTCTTGGTTCCCCATGTGTCCTATTATTATATCACTTGTTCAAGGGTCTTAGAAAATACGTAAGTTGATAAAGTTTATTTTATGATATTAATCGAATGCATATTGATTTTATTGCATTCCGAGAGATCTTATTGACTTACTTACTTATGCATCGCATTCATTCACACAAGTACATTGACCCATGACCAGATGGCATTATATACGCGTATATTATATGTATATGGGGTATGGAGAAAGGTTACAACGTTATATATGCACTACCACCTGGTCAGCTTGTATACTTTGATTATTTTGCCCACTGAGGCCGAGATGATATGATGGGATGCCCTCAGTGGCTTGATTATGTTATGTACACCTATACCCATGCATGATACGACATTTATATACACGTGCATAATATTGTAAATGTTTTCAGAATTCACAGAGTTGTACAGACTTACATGTTGAGTCCTTTACTCCATGTTTCTTTCACGTCTTTTATATACTTCTTTTCATGCTTTACATACTCGGTGCATTATTCGTACTGACGTCCCTATTTCCTGAGGACGCTGCATTTTATGACTACAGGTGCCGATAGATAAGTTGATAGACCTACTATTAGGCTATCAGCTCAGCAGAAGATATTGGTACACTCCACTTGCTCCGGAGTTGCCTATTTTGTCAGTATGCTTTAGACATGTTGTCATGCCCCGACCTCAGGGAGCACGACCGGCGCTCAACCGAGATAACCCGGCCGAGCAAGTGTCACGACCCAGAATTCCCACCTTCGGGACCGTGATGCCGCCTAACATTTCACTTGCTAGGCAAGCCAACGTTAGATGATTCTTTAAGCCAACTTTAGTTAATTTCAATAAAAGAATTAACCAAGTTAAATAGAAGCTAAAACTGAAATGCAGAATAACATAAAGCCCATAATATTTGATACAATACGGATCTGGAGTCACAACTCACGACCTTCTAAGATATGCTATAAACAGAGTCTGCACGAAATACAACAATTCTGAATGAAAAGAAACAGTAAAATAAGGAAACTAGAAAGGGACTCCAAGGTCTGCAGACGCCAGCAGTTCTACCTTGAGTCTCCGATAAGCAAGTCCGGACTGCCGAGTCTCACGATCAGCTAGGGTCGGTACCTAAATCTGCACAAGAAGTGTAGAGTGTAGTATGAATACAACCAACCCCATGTACTCGTAAGTGTCGAGCCTAACCTCGACGAAGTAGTGACGAGGCTATGACAACACACTCACATAATCAACCTATGCAAATAACAATATATGTACAAGATAACAATAGATAAAAGCTAATCATGTACTATTGGGAGGGGGACATACTAAAGGGGATACAAGATACGAAAAATACAACGGAAATGATAACCAAAAAAGTCAATATGTCTTTAACCAGTGAAAATAATTAAGCACAATAAATAAAATTGCACGGCATCACCCTTCGTGCTTTTACTCTCAGCTTCACAATGGAACAATGATACTGCACGGCATCACCCTTCGTGCTTTTACTCTCAACCTCACAATGTAAATCAATAGATACGACATGGCATCACCCTTCGTGCATTAACTCTCATAATATGGCACGACATCACCCTTCTTGCATTAACACTCACAATATGGCACGACATCGCCCTTCGTGTATTACACTCTCCCTTACCACATAACAATGAACAAGTAATAGCAGGGAGATAGAATCAATACTCAATTATCACAAAAGCCCGTAAACACGGTAAGAACAATCAATTTAGTAAGTAAGTAGTCTAAGCATGGATAATAGGATCAAAGTAAGTAATAAACTACAAGGAACAAGTTCCACCCGCATGCTTTTACCCGACAACAACGCATAAGTACACGTCACCTCACATATACGTTGTACCCAACATCTAAACATGTAGCAAATAGACAAAAAAGTCCTAATCCCTCGAGTCAAGGTTAGCCACGACACTTACCTTGCTCCAAAAGTCCACTCAAAGCTCAATCATAGCTTTCCCTCTCAAACAAGCCTCCGAACCAATAGAATCTAGCAAATTACTTTGCAAATGATTCAATTTAGGTCATTATTGAAAAAGTCAATAAAAGTCAACTCTGGAGCTCGCTTGGTCCAAACTCAAAATTCGGACCAAAACCCGATTACCCATTCAGCCCCGAGCCCGGTTATGTAATTTATTTTTGAATCCGACCTTAATTTGAGGTCTAAATACCCATTTTACAAAAATCCCTAATTCTACCCAAACCCCCAATTTCTACCATGAAAACACAAGATTTTAGGTTGAAATCTTAGGAATGTAGTGAAAGATTGAAAGAAGCTAGTTTAGAATCACTTACCAATGATTTGGGGAAGAAGAGTTCTTTGAAAAATCGCCTCTAGGATTTCTAAGTTTGAAAATTTTAGAGAATGAACAAAAATCCCGTCTAAGTCCCATTTTGATCTGTTGCTGATATCGCATTTGCGACCTGGGGTTCGCAAATGCGAAGAATCAATTGCAAATGCAAAGATCCTCACATCTATGCTTCCATCGCAAATGCGATGAATTGTTCACAAATGCGAACTAGCCTAATCGCAAATGCGACCCATCGATCGCAAAATGCGAAGTAGCTCCCCCCAATCCCTATCGCAAAAGCGAAGACCTGGTCGCAATTGTGCAATTGGGTCTCTTCGCAAATGTGAAGGTTATGTTCACAAATGCAAAACTGACAGGTTTGCTGCCATATCGTATATGCGAGGCCTGACCTCGAAAATGTGAGATCATAGGCCTGCACCAGAACTGAGACACACTAGTAATATTTTCTAAGTCCAATCCACTCTACAGCCTATCCGAAACTCACCCGAGGCCTCAGGGCTCTAAACCAATTATGGACATCAAAAAACATCATACGAACTTGCTCGCACGATCAAATCGCCAAAATAACACCTAAAACTACGAATTTAGCATCAAATCAAAGGAAATTGTCAAGAAAACTCATGAACTTCTAATTTCACAACCGGACGTCCGAATCAAGTCAAACTAACTCCGTTTCTCACCAAATTCGACAAACAAGTCATAAATATAGTATTGGACCTATACCGGGTTCCGGAACCAAAAATACGAACCCGGTATCCAAAAAATCAAACATTGGTCAAACATTTCAATGTCATTAAGCCTTTAACTTTCAAACTTCAACAAAGTGCGATAACTCAGGTTAGGGACTTCCGAATTCGATTCTAGGCATATGCCCAAGTCCTAAATCACGATACAGACCCACCGGAACTGTCAAAACATGAATCCGGGTCCGTTATCTCAAAACATTGACCGAAGTCAATTCAAATGGATTTTTAAGGAAATAATATCATAAGTTCTCAGTTTTTAACATAAAAGCTTTTCGGAAAAACAATAGGACTGTGCATGCAAATCGAGAAAGGCTAAAAATGAGGCTTTTAAAGCTTAAAAGCACAGAATTAGGTTCTAAAACATAAGATGACCTATCGGGTCATCACATTCTCCACCTCTAAAACAACCGTTCATCCTCGAATGGACATAGAAAAGTACCTGGGCTGGTGAAAAGGTGGGGATATCTACTCCAGATGTCCGACTCGGACTCCCAAGTAGCTGCCTCGATGGGCTGACCTCTCCACTGTACTCGGGCTGAAGGATAACTCTTCTACCTCAACTGATGAACCTGTCGGGCTAGAATAACCACTGTCTCCTCCTCGTAAGTCAAATCCTTGTCTAACTGGACATAGCTGAAATCTAACACGTGGGATGGATCGACGTGATACTTCCGGAGCATGGACACATGGAACACCGGATGAACTGCTGATAAACCCGGTGGCAATGCAAGCTTGTAAGCCCCCTCTCCTACTCTCTCAAGAATCTCAAAAGGCCCGATATACCTAGGGCTCAACTTGCCCTTCTTTCCGAACCCCATCACACCCTTCATGGGTGATACCCGGAGCAACACTCTCTCTCCGACCATGAACGCAACCTCATGAACTCTACGGTCGGCATAACTCTTCTGCCTGGACTGAGCTGTGAGTAGTCGATCCTGAATAATCTTGACCTTATCCAAGGCATCCTGTACTAAATCTGTACCCAACAACCAAGCCTCCCCCAGCTCGAACCATCCAACTGGGGATCGGCATCGCCTACCGTATAATGCCTCATAGGGAGCCATCCGAATGCTCGACTGGTAGTTGTTATTGTAGGCAAACTCCGTAAGCGGCAAGAACTGATCTTACGAACCTCCGAAGTCTATAAATCAAGCACGAAGCATATCCTCCAATATCTAAATAGTGCGCTCGGACTGTTCATCCATCTGAGGATGAAATGTTGTGCTCAGATCCATATGCGTCCCCAACTCACACGGTAAAGACGGACAATCTCGTGGATGTAAATCTCTGCCAACCGCTCTGAAGAATAGGTAACTGCCACAGGAATGAAGTGCGCTGACTTGATCAGCCTGTCCATAATAACCCAAACTGCATCAAACTTCCTCTGAGTCTGTGGGAGTCCAACAATGAAATCCATAGTGATACGCTCCCACTTCCACTTAGGAATCTCTAACTTCTGAAGCAAACCACCAAGTCTTTGATGCTCACACTTTACCTGCAAATAATTTAGACAGCGAGCTACATATGCAACTTTGTCCTTTTTCATTCTCCACCACCAATAATGCTGCTGCAAGTCCTGATACATCTTGGCGGCGCCTAGATGAATAGAATATCGAGAATTGTGGGCCTTCTCAAGAATCAACTCATGAAGTCCATTCACATTAGGCACACAAACATGACCCTACATCGTCAAAATTCAAAAATCTCCAACAGTAACCTATTTGGCACCACTGTGCCTCACTGTGTCCTTAAGGACAAGCAAATGAGAGTCATCATATTGCCTCTCCCTTATGCACTCAAACAAGGAAGACCGAGCGACTGTACAAGCTAGGACACGGCTGGGCTACGAAATATTTAGCCTCACAAACTGATTGGCCAAAGCCTAAACATCTAATGCAAACGGTCTCTCACCGACTGGAATGTACGCAAGGCTGCCGATTCTCGTTGCCTTTCTACTCAAAGCATCCGTCACCAAATTGCCCTTTCCAGGTTGATACAAGATGGTGGTATCATAGTATTTCAATAGCTCAAACCACCTCCTCTATCTCAAATTGAAATCCTTTTGCCTGAACAAATACTGTAGGCTCTGATGATCCGTGAAAACCTCACACGACACGCCATATAGATAGTGCCTCCAAATCTTCAGCGCATGAACAATGAATGCAAACTCTAAGTCATGGACATGGTAATTCTTCTCATGAACCTTCAACTGCCGCGATGTATATGCAATCACCCTGTCATCCTACATCAATATTGCACCGAGCCCAACATGGGATGCATCAAAATATACCGTATAAGATCCTGAACCTGTGGGCAACACCAACACCGACGCTGTAGTGAAAGCAGTCTTGAGCTTCTGAAAGCTCGCCTCACACTCGTCTGACCATCTGAACAGGGCACCCTTCTGGGTCAACCTGGTCAACGGGGCTGCTATAGATGAGAACCCCTCCAAAAACTGACGGTAATAACCTGCCAATCCCAAGAAACTTCGGATCTCCGTGGGTGAAGTGGGTCTAGGCTAGTTCTGAATTGCCTCAATCTTCATAGGGTCTACTTGAATGCCCTCTGCTGATATAACGTGCCCCAAGAAAGCGACCAAATCCAACCAAAACTCGTGCTTTAAAAATTTAGCTTATAACTGGCTGTCTCTCAGAGTCTGAAGTACAATTCGAAGATACTGCGCATGCTCCTCTCGACTGCGGGAGTAGATCAAGATATCATCAATAAACACAATCACAAAGGAGTCCAAATAAGGCTTGAACACTCGGTTCATCAGATCCATAAATGTTGATGGGGCATTTGTCAACCCAAAGGACATCACTAGAAACTCATAATGCCCCTACCGAGTCCGAAAAACTGTCTTAGGGACATCAGATGCCCTAATCCTCAACTGATGGTAGCCCGACCTCAAATCAATCTTCGAATACACCTTGGTACCCTAAAGCTGATCAAATAAGTCATCAATCCTCAGCAATGGATACTTGTTCTTGACGGTGACTTTGTTCAACTGCCGATAATCTATGCACATCCTCATCGATCCATCCTTCTTCTTCACGAACAACACAAGCGAACCCCGGAGCCAAATCAATACAGAAATCAATATCCCTGTCGGGTTGCATCCCTGGCAGGTCAGCAGGAAACACATATGGAAACTCACGGAAAACTGCTACTGAATCCATGGTAGGAACCTCCGCACTAGAATCACGGACATAAGCCAAATAATCTAGACACCCCTTCTCGACCATACGACAAGCCTTCATATAAGAGATAACCCTTCTGGTAGAATAGTCAGGAGTCCCTCTCCACTCTAATCGAGGCAACCCCGGCAAGGCTAAGGTCACTGTCTTAGCGTGATAATCCAATATAGTGTGATAAGGTGACAGTTAATCCATACCCAAGATAATATCGAAATCTACCATATCGAG
The DNA here is from genome assembly GCF_000715075.1 of Nicotiana tabacum. Classification (NCBI taxonomy): domain Eukaryota; kingdom Viridiplantae; phylum Streptophyta; class Magnoliopsida; order Solanales; family Solanaceae; genus Nicotiana; species Nicotiana tabacum. The sequence goes on along the minus strand of NC_134091.1, from coordinate 72,699,046 downwards.
AAGTAGAAGATCTACACTAGTCTCAAGATACCCAATGGTGACCACACACGAACGATAAACACGGTCTACAATGATAGCATCTCCCACAGGTGTGGACACATACACAGGAGTACTCAAAGAATCACGAGGCACAACCAAATATTAAGCAAAATAGGATGACACATAGGAGTGAGTAGAACCCGGATCAAATACAACTGAAGCATCTCCACTACAAACTGAAATAGTACCTGTGATAACAGCGTCAGATGACTCAGCCTCGGGCCTGGCTAGAAAAGCATACCATCAGGGCTGGGCCCCACTACTCTGGACTACATCTCTAGGATGGCCCCTAGCTGGCTGGCCTCCACCTCTAGCAGCCTGACCTCCACCTATAACGGCCTGACCACCACCTCTGGCTGCCTGACCCCTACCTCTAGCTGGCTGAGCAGGCGGTGAAGCACCCGGTGCCGGGACCATGGCACGCGAACCCTGATGCTGTGAACTGCTCGATGCACCAGGGTAAAATCTAGGAATGTGCCTTGGATCACAACAAGTATAACAGGACCTCGGCTGCCATGACTGCTGACCCTGAAACTAACCCTGTCGACCTGAGTAACCACCTTGAAAACTCTAGAGCGGAGGTGCGCTAATAGGAGCTGGTGCTGCACTGTAGGCTAGCTGATCAAAATAAAGCATATGAGGGCCACGTCCACTTGAAGCACCGTGGGATGCCTGGAGTGCTGAATGAAAGGGCCTGGGAGGATGGCCCATACCAAAAGTACCCCTACCTCCAGACGAGGCGTCGCTAAACCCACCAGAATGACGAGGCCTCTTTTCAGACCCCTGACCTCCCCCATGTGTAAGAACTATCTCGACTCGCCTGGAAACATTGGCAGCCATCTAAAAAGAAATCTCACTCTCGGTGTTCTTAGCCATCTATAACTTGATAGGCTGAGCAAGTCCCTCAATAAACCTCCTCACCCTCTCTTTTGGTGGGAAGCAGAAGAATAGCATGACGGGCCAAATCCATAAAACGGGTCTCATACTGAGTAACAGTCATACTGCTCTGCTGGAGACGCTCGAACTGTCGACGATACTCCTCTCTCAATATGACAGGAAGGAATTTCTCAAGAAATATTTGAGAGAACTGGTCCGAAGTAAGAGCAGGCAACCCTACTGGTCTGGTCAATTTAAAATCCTTCCACCATCTCTTGGCGGAACCCATCATCTGAAACACAGCAAAATCAACCCCATTGGTCTCAACTATCCCCATGTTCCGCAGAACCTCATGGCAGCGGTCAAGATAATCCCGTGGGTCCTCAGAAGGTGCACCACTGAAGTGAACTGGAAAGAGCTTGGTGAATTTGTCCAATCTCAATAATCCCTTAGAAGACATAGCTAGTCCATCACCGGCCTGTGCAGCAACAACTGGCCGAACTACACCGACTGGCTGAGCTGCTGGAGTCTGTTATTGGGGAGCCATCTACTCCGGAGTGTGAGTAACAGGAGTCTGTGCTCCCCCTAAAGCCTGAGAGACGGCTGGTGCCATGGGAAATGTGCCAATCTGGGCCACACTCTCCATAAGGCCCACCAAATGGACCAAAGCATCCTGAAGTACTGGAGTGGCGATGAACCCATCCTTGACCCGAGTTGGTCCGATAGGAACAGTCTAGGCTGGAAACTCCTCGTCAAACTCTACCTGAGGCTCCACTGTTGGTGCTACTGCTCGAGCTTTGGGCTCAGCTCTGCCCCTGCCTCAGCTTCTGGCACAACCTCGGCCTCTATCTCTACCCCTCGTAGGAGCTGCCACTGGGGGCTCTTGCTGCTGCTCAGCTGAAGATACAGTACGTGTTCTCATCATCTGCGAGAGAATAAGAGTAGAGAAGTTCAATTAGCAACGAGAGAACAAAATTGCATGAAAGAGAAGAATCGAAGTGAAATCTGTTCCTAAACTTCATAGCCTCTGGAAGATAAGTACAGACGTCTTTGTACCGATCCTCCAGACTCTACAAAGCCTGCTCGTGAATTGTGAGACATAGGCAACCTAGTGCTCTGATACCAACTTGTCACAACCCGGAATTCCAGCCTTCAGGACCGTGATGGTGCCTAACATTTCACTTGCTAGGCAAGCCAAAGCTAGAGGATTCTTTAAGCCAACTTTAGTCAATTTCAATAACATAATTAATCAAGCTAAATAGAAGCAAAAATAAAAATGCGGATTAATATAAAGCCCATAATATTTGATGCAATACGGATCTGGAGTCACAACTCACGAGCTGCTAAGATTTGCTACAAATAGAGTCTGAACAAAATACAACTGTTCTGAATGAAAAGAAACAGTAAAATAAGGAAACTAGAAAGGGACTCCAAGGTCTGCGGATGCCATCAGTTCTATCTTGAGTCTCTGATAAGCATGTCCGGACTGCCGAGTCTCATGATAAGCTAGGGCTGGTACCAAAATCTGCACAAGAAGTGTAGAGTGTAGTATGAGTACAACCAACCCCATGTACTCGTAAGTGTCGAGCCTAACCTCGATGAAGTAGTGACGAGGCTACGACAAGACACTCACATAATAAACTTGTGCAAATAACAGTATATGTACAAGATAACAACAGATAAAAGCTAATCATGTACTACTGGGAGGGGGACATGATAAAAGGGGATACAAGATATGAGAAATACAGTGGAAATGATAACCAAAACAGTCAATATGCCTATAACCAATGAAAGCAATTAAGCACAATAAAGAAAATTGCACGGCATCACCCTTTGTGCTTTTACTCTCAGCCTCACAATGGAACAATGATACTGCACGGCATCACCCTTTGTTCTTTTACTCTCAACCTCACAATTTAAATCAATAGATATAACACGACATCACCCTTGGTGCATTAACTCTCATAATATGGCACGACATCACCTTTCGTGCATTAACACTCACAATATGGCACGGCATCACCCTTTGTGCATTACACTCTCCCTTACCACATAACAATGAACATGTAATATAAGAGAGATAGAATCAACAAGAACAAGACTAAACATGGTAAGAACGATCAATTTTTAGTTAGTAACTAGTCTAAACATGGATAACAGGATGAAAGTAAGCAATAAACTACAAGGAACAAGTCCCACCCGCATGCTTTAACCCGACAACAATGCATAAGTACTCGTCACCTCACATATACGTTGTACCCAACATCTAAAAATGTAGCAAATAGACAAACAAGTCCTAATCTCTCAAGTCAAGGTTAACCACGACACTTACCTCGCTCCAAAAGTCCACTCAAAGCTCAATCACAGCTTTTCCTCTCAAGCAAGCCTCCAAACTAATAGAATCTAGAAAATTACCGGCCAAACGATTCAAATTAAGCCATAGGAACTATCCACGATTACAAAGGATTCAATTTAGGACATTATTGAAAAAGTCAACAAAAGTCAACTCCCGTGAACACTTGGTCCAAACACGAAATTCGGAGCAAAACCCAATTACCCATTCACCCCCGAGCCTGATTATATAATTTATTTTGGAATTCGACCTCAATTTGAGGTCTAAATCCTCATTTTACAAAAATCTCTAATTCTACCCAAACCCCCAATTTCCACCATGAAAACACAAGATTTTAGGCTGAAATCTTAGGAAAGTAGTGAAAGATTGAAATAAGCTAGTTAGAATCACTTACCAGTGATTTGGGGAAGAAGAGTTCTTTGAAAAATCGCCTCTAGGGTTTCTATGTTTGAAAATTTGAGAGAATGAACAAAACTCCCGTATAACTTCCATTTCGATCAGTTGCAGATGTTGTATTTGCGACCTGGGGTGCGTAAATGCAAACCCCGCAAATGCATAGATCTTCACATCTCTGCTTCCATCTCAAATGCGATGAATTGTTCGCAAATGCGACCCATCAATCGCAAATGCGAAGTAGCTCCCCCCCAGTCCCATCACAAAAGTGAAGACCTAGTCGCAATTGCACAATTGGGTCTCTTCACAAATGCGAAGGTTATGTTTGCAAATGTGAAACTGACAGGTTTGTTGCAATATCGCAAATACGAGGCCTGACCTCGAAAATGCGAGATCAGAGGCCTGCACCAGAACTGAGACACACCAGTAATATTTTCTAAGTCCAATTCACTCCGTAGCCTATCCGAAACTCACCCGAGCCCTCGGTGCTCTAAACCAATTATGTACACAAGTCTAAGAACATCATACGAACTTGCTCGTGTGATCAAATCGCAAAAGAACACCTAGAACTACGAATTTAGCATCAAATCAAAGGATATTTTCAAGAAAACTCATGAAATTTTAATTTCACAACCGGAAGTCCGAATCATATCAAACCAACTCCGTTTCTCACCAAATTTGATAGGCAATTCATAAATATAATATTGGACCTATACCGGGTTCTGAAACCCAAATATGGAGCCGGTATCCAAAAAGTCAAATATTGATCAAACATTTCAAAGTCATTAAACCTTTAACCAACAATGTTTGATATCTCGAGCTAGGTACTTTCGAATTCAATTCTGGGCAAACGCCCAAGTCCCAAATCACGATACGGACCCACCGAAACAGTCAAAACATGAATCCGGATCCGTTTTCTCAAAACGTTGACCAAAGTCAACTCAAATGGATTTTTAAGGCTAAAAGTTCATATTTTCTCAGTTTTTAACATAAAAACTTTCCGAAAATACACTCGGACTTCGCACGTAAATCGAGAAAGGCTAAAATGAGGTATTTGAGGCTTCAAAGCGCAGAATTAGGTTCTAAAACATAAGATGACCTATCGGGTCATCACAACAAGCCTGCTAGATTGCCTTCTACCCGACTTACTCATAAATAAAGAGAAGATAAATTTCATTAATTAACACCAAAAGGATTCATGAACAACACTAATTCCATTACCATTAGTTGCTTCATTTTAAAGTCTCAAAATACATAAACTTTCATAATTGAAGTGAAAAAGTGATTCTAATACACAAAGACTAGCTTGACTTTCCCAACGCCCATATATATACAACCCACACTGTGTCTAGGGAGCCTCTAATGGATACAAAAGAATTTTATGATAATGCCGGCAACAAGGCCCTAGCTATACCTCAAACACAATACACGGGGAACAAAAGATGGAAGACCCCAAAATGAAGTGGGGCTCACCATGCGGAACCACCTACATCCATCATAGATGCAGCGCCCCCGGAAAAAGGGACGTTAGTACATATGGAAAAGTACTCGTATGTATGACTAAACTCCTTTAGATTGAGATATCTTAGCACCGATATACCACCGTGATTTTAGCAAAGAGTTCAATCATGGCCTGATCGGCTAGGCCGTCTAACCCAGAGACATCAACCACATTCAAAAACACTATTACAGTTTCAATCATTATCTCAATCATAATTTCATGCATAATCACCACCATGTGTTCGGCATGGCATTCGATCATGACCCGACTGGTTAGGCCGACTCACCAAAATGCTTGTGAATTGACCTCACCCTTTTCTAGCAATCATCTCATCCCAATAAAGGGGAATAATTACAATCCACTCCTACACTGGCATGTGTAGTTTCGAGGATAGACTATTTCAACCTACCCTTCCTCGGTGACTAACGATACTCCCTAAGTGTTCATTATTAAAAGGGTTTACAACTTATTTCAACATCCTTTATACGTTTCTTAGTTTCATCGACACTAGTGGCCCTAAACGTAATATCATACTTGGCACGTTGGCCGTGTTTCACATTTCATGCTCACCTCTTTCACTTTCAACATCATCATGGATTATCGACAATAAAGTATTTCTATTCAAGACTTTAAGTACACATGTGAGCAAGTAAGAGTCTTGAGCACATTGAGATTTCATACACAATTCAGCATAATAGCTTTCATTTGAATCACGACTTGAAGTTATAACATTTAGATATGCAACCCATATTTTGAACACATTCTCAAATGGTAACACAACAACAAAGAACATTTGAAATACATATTGAACACATATATCTTTTGACACAAGGCTTATTCTGAATAATCAATTTATAATGAGCATCTCGGGACTTACAAGGACATTGTGGGGTTTAATTCTAAAAGAGGAGTTTAGCCAACATACCTTGCTTGAGCTTTCTTTATTTTACTACAGCATTCCGAAACTCCTAGAGACTTCAATCTAATTAAAGACATGACAAAATTTAACTATAATTAGGAAGATTCTCGGGGGTTCAGCTCATTTGAGCATTTAATCAAGCACTAGGTGTGCATTAAGGTTTCAAGGTCCTCCTATGTGGTATATTGAAATGCTTCGAGAATCGGGGTTGGGTGTGTATTAATGTATCATGGCAAGGAGATAGCTTATGCTTCTAGGCAACTCAAGAATCAAGGAAGGAACTATCCAACACATGACTTAGAGCTTGCGGCAGTGGTATTTGCATTAAAGATTTGGCATCATTATCTGTGTGGGGTCCATATGGATATATTCATAGACCATAAGAGCCTCCAATACATTTTCAAACAGAAAGAATTGAATATGAGGCAGAGAAGATGGCGTGAGTTACTCAAGGATTATGACATCGATATTCTGTATCATCTAGAGAAGGCTAATGTTGTGGCGGATGCTCTTACCAGGAAATCTATGGGTAGTTTGGCTCACTTGGAGGCATATCAAAGGCCGTTGGCCAAGAAGGTTCATCGGTTGGCTAGTTTGGGAGTTCGTCTTGTGGACTCTAATGAAGGAGGAGTGATTGTGCAAAATAGGGTTGAATCATCGCTTGTTGTGGAAGTCAAGGAGAAGAAATACAAAGATCCATTGTTGGTACGATTGAAGGAAGGGATCCATAAACATAAGACCATGGCCTTTTCTCTTGGCATGGATGATGGTACATTAAGGTACCAAGGGCGACTATGTGTTCCAAATATAGATAGTCTACGGGAAAGAATCATGATCGAGGCTCACACATCTAGGTATTCCATGCACCCGGGCTCTACAAAGATGTACCATGATCTCAAGGAAGTCTACTGGTGGAATGATATGAAGAGGAACATAGAGGACTTTGTGGCAAGATGTCTAAATTGTCAGCAAGTGAAGGCCGAACATTAAAGGTCCGGTGGATTGGCACAGAATATAGAAATTCCGATGTCGAAATGGGAAATGATCAATATGGACTTTGTGGTGGGACTACCTCGCACGCCTCGCATGTTCGACTCAATTTGGGTGATTGTGGACCGGCTTACAAAATCAGCGCACTTCTTAACTATTTGGGTCGTGACATCAACTATAGACTGCGCTTCATCATGACTCGGGAGATTGCATCAGGTGTTAGGTTTGATGAGGTGGTTGATATTGATAGGAGTCTAGAGGAGGTTCGTAGTCAGGAGTGTGAGGAGAGTGAGGCCAATAGGCCTCGTGGTTCGGGTAGTTTCAGAAGTGCCTCACCTGGAGGAAAGTCCCACCACATCAGGGGTCGTACGTACAGGCCCGCTCAGATGGCTCACCATATAAGTTCTCCTTGGCACCACAAAACCTCGGGTTTTAGGTAACATTTCATGAGGCCTTACATCCTCCCCCGCTTAAGATCATTCATCCTCAAATGAGGGTCAAAATTCAGCATTAGCATCCAATGTGACTCAACTACTATATCACACACCACCAGTCCCAAATTTTGACTAACTCTCTAAATTTCTAGAAATTTTGGCAAGATTTCCCCTATAACTGGGCCTATCCACCTGTCAGATAATCCTAGAACCAGTCCTAACAGCATAACCATATCACAACAATGTAATACAACATGGAACAACATCGGCCACCTAAATACATAATTATTCAAACAAATGAGGGTACTTCTTCTTCATTCCATCCTTGGCCTCCCAGGTGGCCTCTTCCACCTACTGGTTCCGCCATAGAACTTTCAAGAAGGCAATTGCTTTATTTCTCAGCTTACAGACTTGCCTATCAAGAACGGCAACTGGAGTCTTCTCATAAATAAATTCCTCATTAATCTCAATAGTCTCGACCAAAACGATGAGCGACAGATCTCTAACCACCTTCTTCAACATGGATACATGAAACACCAGGTGCACTAATGACATATCTGGAGGTAGTTCAAGTTTGTAAGTCACCTGACCAATTCTCTGAATGATTATGTACGGTCCGACATACCTCGTGCTCAATTTCCCTTTCTTACCAAACCGCATTATATACTTCATGGGGGAAACATTCAAGAATACCAAATCACCCTCTTTGAACTCCAAATCCCTGCGACGCACGTAGACCTATAGATCTGGATAGAGTCTCGCTTATAGAAGAAAAGTATGCGCGCTAGCGCGCTACGGCTTACGCTATACTTAGCTTTCTATAACTTATGGAAACCATCAGCTCTCTTGTTTTTATCGGCTTAATCCCGAGGCCTTACCTATTCTTGTCACCTTCTCACTCACTTTTTCTCATCCTTACTCCTATATACCTAAAACCTTGTCGCTCTACCATACTTTAGCTCGTGACCTACATATATCTACTTATACTACTCGCAACCTTCCTTTAACTTGCTAGCATCATAGATTCCCTTATGTGCCTTCTCAGTTGTCTTTAAATGTAAGAAATTACTTTTCCTGGTCATTATGCCACTTGTTGAATGAATACTTGGCTTATCTTCGTGCCCACACATATTGGAATTCCATGAAACCCATATGATCTCGAATATTACTTTTGATTTTACTTCCCATTCATTAGTCATGATGGATGCCACTTTATTTTGGAGTGCATCCAATGTTGTAGTGAGAATGTTGTTACAAGACCATTTCTTATACAAGTTACTATACTTAGGCTGAAGCCTTCTTCCTTATTTCCTCTGCTAGCCTTTCTTTGTAGTACTTAGGGAATACCCTCTGACTCTTGTAAAGCTGCGAGCTTATTACATCGTATACCCGAAGGAATTTTTGATGTTCTTACTCGCCTATAATTATCCGTAGTTACTTACCTTCACGCCCTTGTACTCGTAGGGTTACTTCTGAACTGAAATTTTCACTGTCTCCCCAGTGGCACTCTCTTTTATTTCCATAACACTTATACGGTACCTTTAACTATCCTAACTCCTATCTGAATATTTCTCAAGGATCACGATGTCATCATATTTGCGACACTGAATTCCCTATATTGGGGTTCACTACGTTTATTTTGCACGATCTGTTGATTTATCTATATCCTCTTACCTATCCATAACTAGACTCTTCCTATGTAGTTAAGGTTATGTTTTCCTTTTCTTAAGATTGTTGGATTTACTTTCCAAGATTGACTTGGTTTTTGTTTCCTAGTATTTTTTCTTTTCCTAAGGTAGTTGGAGTTGTTGTCCAAAGTAGTTTAGGACATTATTTCCTTATTTTTGTTTGGTAGAATTTCGTGACCCCCTCTCTTTATAAAGGGATGTCTTCTTTGTTTTTAGACATAAATTATTATAGACTATTATCAATAAAAATTATGATATTTTTCTTGCACTCTTGTGTGTGGCTACTCTTGGATTTATTCTTCAACCTTCAAGACTCAACTTAAGATGGTAAGACTAAACCCCATTCAAAATCTTAGATCACTTCTTGTTATTCAAGAAAGGTGATAAGTTTAGGCTTATTCTTGTTCTTCTTATTCTAAAAGGTCAGTTTTCACAATATATCTCTTGTTTTTAATTATCTATCAAAGGCGACTAGTTCTTCATTAATTAATTGTTATTGTTAGGATTCAACTTCAAGAATAGACTTATTGATTTCAAGAAACTCTTTCTTGAATTCAATCTATTTTTAATTTATGTCTTTTTTTTCGTTTCTCTACTTTCTTTTAGCTTCCGCACGTTTCTTGATTTTTTTGTTTTTCTTTAGTATTTCTTGAACCCCTATCATGTTGTTATCAAGTGGTATCAATGCATAGGCTAATCAAAATTTCAATCTTGATAATCTTGGGAGGTTCTTGAGCAAACAAAAAAAAACGAAAAAAAAAATTTAATAAAATCATCCCAAAAAGAAAAGTGTTATTGCTCATTATTATTTCAAAATTTAAGTATTATTTGAGTTCCAAGTCAAGAAAGGAAATAAGAAGAGGAGATCCTAGTTCTTGAATATTAAGGTAACTTCTTTCCTTATTCTTGTGGGTTTTGGGTTTCCTAAATTTATTCCTTTTTCCCTACTAACCAATTCTCATTCTTCCTAGGTTTGATCCTTCACTTTTCTTTTTCTAACTCCATATTCTTATCACTAAGGTTTGTGATTAGTAAGGTTTATTACTAAATCTAAAGAATAACGACTAAGAGTTTCTTTGAGTGGAAAACGCCAAGAGAGGTGAGAAAATTAGAGGGAAAAGCAAAATTTGAGAGATATATATTGCTTTGTTCAAGATGTCTCAAACAGGTAGTTATGAAGAAAGGAGGCGAGCTACGACGCAACAACTTGAAAAGTTGAACTTTTAGTATGTCAAATGGAAGGAAGGCGATGGTAAAGTTATTTTTCAAACTAGAGCTAAAGTGCTATCTAAGATTTGTGCCCTTAGAATTGACAAAGGGATTGTCTATAATGCAATTAGCAATTATATGGTTGAGAAATTGAACTTGTCTTGTGTGGAGCATATTGAACCCTATATATTGAAAGGAGTAAAAGTAGATAAAAGAGTGTAATTGCCATTCTCTACTGGAAGGTATGCGGATGTTATCTGGAGTGATGTCGTGCCCATGAATAGTTTTCGTATCTTGTTGGAAAAGCAGTGATATGTCTATAGAAGAGCTTCATATACCATGTAAAAAAATATATACACTTTTGAAGTTAATGGGAAGAAACTCATTCTTGGGCCTTTGACTCCCTCATAAATTTGTGAAGATGAAAAGACTGTTAAAGAGAATATAGAAAAATATGAGAGAGAAAAGAATGAGAGGAGTAAGGGAGTGCATGTTGACATCCCAAGAGAGGAAAAAAGAGAAGTTCTGTTGAGTGAAGAGACTGGGATGTCAAGTGAGGAAAAGAGTGAGCTTGAGAGAAAAGAAAAGAGAGAAGGCCAAGAGATAGAAAAGGTTTGTGAGATAGAGAGAAACGAAAAAGAAGTTTTGAGTGAAGAAGAAGAAAACCTTGGTGAGAGAAAAGAGTCTAAGAGTGAGGAAAAAGTTAGTCTTGTGATAAAAGCGAAAGTTGAGTGTAAACAAGAAAAAAAAATCTTTAATGTTTTAGTTCTTTTAATTTTGTGTAGCCAAGTGTTGAAAGACCTTTTGAAAGGGGAAGTGAGGCACAAGAGATTGGGCCAAAGGATCCGTTTGGATTCCAACATGAATTTGGTGAAATGAATTCTTGTTGGATGGTGGAAGATAAAATCTTGGTTAATTTTTTTGTTGTTGAACCTTTTGATTATTTTGATCCTTATTTACAGGTTTATGACATGTAATGCCCTAAACCATTGCTAAGTTTGAACCATTGCATAAAAGACACAAGGTGATGATGTTCTATTGGTAAATAACTCCAAGTATGGTATGTATAATTGGTTTATTCGAATTCTTGAGCATTCTAGAACACCTAAGGTATTTTTGGAGGTAATGAACTATACTCTTAATTCTTATGTTGGTGACTTTATAATTTTTATGGATGATGATATGTTGATGCATATCAAGTCATTAACTGTAATATCTAAGTTCAAGTGCAAGAGTAATTTACTTCCTTTTGAAATTCAGTATGTCATAGATGATTATGTATTTCAACTTGGTGCAAAGAGGAATGAAATTTTTGAGAAGAGGCTTGCAAATGAGTTAAATGTTCTTTCTTCTCTTATTCAAATGTCTAATGAGTTTTCATGTGATAAATTGTAAGAATGTAATTTTTGTTGTGTGATGGGAAATTATTCTTCCAGTCATGTTGATTGAGAGGTTGTAAAAGTGTTTGCGACTAGTAAAGAGGATATTCATGATTATTGTGACGCTAGTGATCAAATACTCTTTCATAAACCTATCTATGACTCTTTTTGTGACAGTTTGAGCAATTATGTAGAATCCATTGATGTTGAAAATATTATTGGGAAAAGTTATAATCATGAGCTTGAGTGTATTGAAATTTATTTTTGGGATTTATGAGTTATTCTAACATTTTTAAGAATTTATGTACTTCTTTGAATAGCTTAGATATAGAAGAATCCATGGGATTTATAATTGATACTTGGCTATATCATAACAGTATCTTATTTGATACATGTGACAGAGATACTTGTGTTAAATGGATGCATGTCCAATATTTTATAATTTCATTGGCATGCACATGTTTGCACTACCTTATTGACAAGATCGCATTGCAAATTTCATTACATAGTGCATCTAAGAGAGGTTTGTATTGGACAAATCTAAGTAGGCATGAATTTTATTGGGATGAATATGTACATATAATTTATAAAGGAGTGTTTACACATATTAGGCTTAATTGGGTTAAGTGGACAGATGGTCACTATCTTATTTTATTCCTACCATTTTCAGATTAGTGGATGTCATTTACTAGTGCGTGTCTTCTTTTTCTTGCAAGGTCGAAATTCGAGGACAAATTTTCTTCAAGAAGACGGGAATGATAGCATCCTAGGAATCTAAAATCTATTCAAGGACAAGGATGAAGCTTTAGAATCTCAAAGAGGGCCTTTAACAAGATCTCAAGCTAAAAAGTTGCACAACAGGGTCTTTGGACTTCAGAAGCGAATAAAGTAGTTGTTATTTGGGAGGAAGAGCTCAAGGATAAAGGATATGAGTTGTCTAGGTATTATAATTATTTTATGTCCCAAATTCCTGTCCAAGAAGAGGTGGATTAGATCCCATGAGACATCCTATAAAGAAGGTCCAAATCAGGCAGCTATCGGACCTATTTGGCACCTAAAATGTGTCCAAACATTCAGCCCAAGAAGTACTATATAAAGCCACATTTTTATGACATAAAAATTACTTACTTGATGTCCAAGAAGGGTACAATATGTGTTCTAGAAGTTGAGTGCAAGTTGGTGCCAAGTTGCTTGCAAATTTCCTTCAAGATTTCCAAGATTTTCAAGATCCTATCCAAGATTAGTTGGGGACTTTCATGATTCTAACATAGAATGGTTTTAACTTATTCCCATATAATTTGGTAGTAGATTTATTGCTTTCCTAGGTAGTTAAGATTATGTTTTCCTTTTCCTATGATTGTTGAAATTACTTTCCAAGATTGAATTGGTTTTTGTTTCCTAGTGTTTTTCCTTTTCATAAGGTAGTTGGACTTGTTGCCCAAAGTAGTTTAGGACTTTATTTCCTTGATTTTAGCCTTAATTTCGTGACCCCCTCTACCTATATAAGGGGTGTCTTTTTTGTTTATAGACTTATATTATCATTGTCACGACCCCAATTTCCCTCCGTAAAATGTCATGATGACACCTAGTCTCTAAGACTAGGTAAGCCTAACACATACTGAATTAATGACAGAATTTAACCAAAACATCAATTAAACATGAAACAGAAAATTCTATAATAAGTCAACAATCCCAGCATGATACAGTATCCCAAAATCGGTAGTACAAGTCATAAGTTGTCACGACCCAAATCTCACATGTCGTGATGGTGCCTATCACAATACTAGAAAAGCCGACAACCACAATAAACCACGCATTCTTTAAGTTTGAAAAAAATAAAAATAAAAAGCTTAAGTGTAAAATCTCATAAATACTGATAGGAAAATGCCGCGACTCAATACAATATTCCCAAAAATCTGGGTGTCACTGAGTACATGAGCATCTACACAATAACATGGTCTGAAACACTATCAAGGAAGATAGAATAGTATAAATGAAACTAAAGAAAAATGAGGAGAGACAAGATCTGTGGACGCCAAGCAGCTACCTCGATAGTCTCTGAACTGAATAAGCTCCAACACTAGCAACCTCCGTGTCCGGAAGTACTTGGATCTGCACATGAAGTGTAGAGTGTAGTATGAGTACAACCAATTCAATAAGTATGATAAATAAACACGGCAAGGTAGGAGAAGCATAAATTATTAATGATACTAGTTATCACCTGTGTAATTCCATCTTTTGAACAGGCACAAAACAATATTGAAAATTAACTCATCAAGATTCATGAGAAAACATTTGTGTGTACATGTGTACAGTTTCTCAAGTACTCTGCTCCGACAATATCATGGCATGTATAGGTGATAAGTAGTTAAATCAGACAAATAATCAAGGAAATGAAAAATCCAACACAACACTGGCCAGATTCTCTCAACATTCCATATCTGTTCCAAACAACTGATCAGTATTCTCAATAACTGCGTCTACACCATCAGGAGAGAGACATGAGAGGGTGACCCTAGGGGGATGGATCCGTATCCACACGCTGCACGAACAACTCACGTGCTGGACGGACAATTCATGTGCTAATAATAGAACCCGCGCAGACAACTTACATGGCAATAACATCAATATAAGGATTCGCACAGACAACTCACGTGCGAATAACACAATCTGCCTGGTATGGTCACAGGCATCCAGTCCAAACATATCATACAGGAGAAAATAAACAAGTATACATGTATGTGATGAATGAATAACAGTTCTCAAGCTCCTGGACTTATATAAATGACATGCTACTATGTAGGCATGTGCAAAGTGTGCTATCATAGCTCAAATCGGAAATTTCATTACTGAAAAAGCATGTATCAAGTTCGATCAGGGATTAAACCTCTATGTAGCCTCAACATGGCTCAAAACGATCACACAAACTGTTACATACATGAGAAATATCATACCTTAAAGCTTAATAGTCAATTCAAGGCTTATAAGAGCCCGATCACAACCCGAACATGAATAAATGAACTCGGTGCCTGCACATGGGTTCATCCCCAAGCATGTGCGCACCCAATAGTGCGTAGCTATCACAACAACTCAGGAAACTAGTTCCTCAACTGAGTTTAAATAAGATACTTATGTCAAGGAAATCAAATCACTCGGCTAGCAAACCCTTCCCACGTGTTTCGACCTCCGGAATGTTCGAATCTAGCGAAACTAAAGTAATACTATCAATAAAAGCTATAGGAATTGATTCCAATTAATAAAACTACGATCTTTAACTAAGGTCAAAACGTCAACCCCGGGTCCACGTCTCGAAATGCAAAACAAATTATAAAATCCGAATACCCATTCAATCACGAGTCCAACCATTTAAAAATTACTCAAATCCTACACCAAAACGCCATTAAAATCCCTAACATTTAGCCTAAGAAGTTTCACCATTTTTCCCAAAAATTTTCCAACTCCAATCACTAATTCAATGATGAAAATAATGATGGATTCATGTAATACAACTGAGTTAGAATTACTTACCCCAATCAACTCCTTGAAAATCCCTTCAGGAATCTCCCAAATCCGAGGTCTCTAGCTCAAAATATAAAAATGGGTTCAAACCCACATTTTTTGAAATTTAACACAGCTGCCTAGTGATTACTCTTCGTGATCACGGAAAGTCCCTCACGATCGCGAAGAACAAAATAGAGCTACCCCAAAAATGGCCTTCGCGAACGCGGTTGGCTCCACGCGAACGTGATTCATAGATTCACAGATGTACGCGATCGCGAAGAACAACTTTGCGTGACCCCTCGCTGCCTCACTTCCTTGTACGAGAGGGTTTTATTGATACTTTACTATATCATAAAAGTGTCTTATTTGATAAATGTGGTATAGATACTTGTATTAAATGGATGCATGGTCAAACTTTTGTAATTTCTTTGCCATGCATATTTTTGGACTACCTTATTGACGAGTTCGAATTGAAAGTTTCATTGTATAGTGCATCTAAGAGGGGGTTTTATTGTATTAATCTAAGCAGGCATAAATTTTATCGGTATTATAATGTCCATATTCTTTATAAGGGAGTATTTATACCTATTAGGCTTAATTGGGTTGAGTGGACACATGGTCACTATCTTGTTTTATACCTATCATTTTTCAGATTAGTGAATGTCATTTACTAGTGCGTGTCTTCTTTTTCTTGCAAGGTCAAAATTCGAGGACGCATTTTCTTCAAGAAGAAGGGAATGGTAGCATACTAGGAATCTCAATTATATTCAAGGATAAGGATGAAGCTTTGGAATCTCAAAGAGGGCCTTTAACAAGATCTCAAGTTAAAAGGTTGCAAAATAAGGTCATTGGACTTCAGGAGCAAATAAAGAAGTTAGTTAGGAGGAAGAGCTTAAGGATAAAGGAAATGAGTTGTCTAGGTGTTATAATTATTTTATGGCCCAAATTCATGACCAAGAAGAGGTGGATTAGATCCCAAGAGACAACCTCTGAAGAAGGTGAAAGTCAGGCCGATGTTGGACCTATTGATGGTAGGCTATCATCATATGTTTTAGTCGCTTATTGCACTCTAAGTCACTGCACTTTATTTGTGTTTGATCTTTAATTAGTAGTGTTTTACACTTATTATGTATTTCATGCCTTGTAGGAGTGATTCTGAGCTATGTAAATGTTATGGAATGAATTCGAGCGATTTGGAGCCTTGAAGTCTAAGTAAAAGCCTAAGGGATTAAGCCAGGATCGTGTTCAGGGGTCGAGGACCAAGTCTGGACGTCAAAAATCAAAGTTTGAGCCTTACTTTGAGAAAACCCCACTGCCGCGGCACGTGTGGCGCCGCGGCTGCGTAGTTCCTATTGCTTGACAAATGTTGAGCTCTCTGGATTTCCCCACTAATGCCCCTCATGGTGCTTCACCCCATGCGGTGCGCCTGTGTATTTTTTACTGAGTAAATATCCCATTTCAGCTATGAGAAGGTGGTTTCGTCTGGGCCCGAACCTACTTGGTATAAATACATGGAAAATATTATTTTCTGAACTTTTGACACATATTCAACCTAAGGATGCCAAGGAGGAGTTGGAAGAACAGAAGCACAAGGATTTCATCATTCCTTCCTCACTCAAGACCCGAGTTTGGATAGAATTTATGTTTTTCTTTATTTTAATTTTATTTGTGATGAATTACTCCATATCTATGGAGTAGTTCCATTTAGGGTTTGATGGATTTGGTGTATTGATGATTGTTTGTAGATTATAACTTTAGTTTTATGTATTGACGAGTTTTTGGATGATTTAATGGTTGCATCTATATTCACTTGTTCATGTAATCGAGAGAGGCATAACTTGTGATATCTTTGCATTATATTGTTTGTTGAGTTCATAGATTCTTCTAAGTAATAGAAAGAGGCTAGTTGAATCATTGATTAAACCTATTTAGGAGAATAATCGAAAGAGGTTTTTCTGAAGACCAATCCACTACGCATTATTGCATATCTTTACGTGCTTAAGTTGGTTCATCTTGTGAGGTGAAGACTTAATCGAGAGAGGAGTTTTGCCTAACGATTGAACTAATAATTGAGTCAATTCGAGAGACTCACTTGAACATTAGAAGTGACTTATCTAGAGCTAGATCCCAAACAATTATCTTGCACCTATCCTATCAAAACCCTATATTCTCCCATTGATAACCTTCTTTGCTTATTCCTTGTTTCGATTTTCATTAGTCAATAGCTTTAGATTCTTAGTTAATTTTAGTTAAATATCTTATAAATCTCAATTGTTAATCATCTTGGATATCTATCAAGCTAGAAAAAATGGGAATATTGTTTAAATACAATCCATGTGGATATGATATTATACTATACTATATTTGATTAGCAAGCAGAGTTTAAGTGTGTGTTTTGCGCTCGTCAAATTTTCCCATCGTTGCTGGGGATTGGCAATCAATAGTGTTTGATATAGTTTGTAGCGCTAAATTAGGAATATTTTGTTTTATATTATTTTAATTTTCCCTATTTACGCTTGGTAATATTTGATTGTGTGCATGTTACAGGTTAAGATTGGTGCATGACTCGAGCTTCTGCGAAAGAAGTGCTACCATACAAGCCAGAGATAGAAATATAACAGCGACAGTTGAGGAAGGAAAGAAATCTCACCAAGATGTTAGGAAAGGTTGGGCAATCTTCAACCAAAGAAACTATGGCTGGAAACGGTGATGATAATGTGGATTTGGCTGCAAGAGAGGCAACCCAACAACGGGAATAAGCTGCACAGGATGCTGAGGAAGCAGCTATTAAAGATGCACGGATTATCTATGAAGAAGAGAGGGGTCGGAGAATTGCTAAAAATAAACCCTTAGCTATAGACCAGTTTGGAAATATAGCTCCCATGCCTTGGAGATCACTGGGCGATTATGCTAGACCAGTCTATAATCAAGTCTTATCAAGTGTTAGACAACCTCCAATTGCAGCTAACAATTTCGAATTGAAACAAGGGCCGCTTCAAACCCTTCAGGATTGTTGTGTCTTCGGAGGGAAGATGAACGAATATCCAAATACACATCTAATGGACTTCGAGGAGTTTATGAACACCTTTCAATATAATGGCGTGTCACAAGATGCAGTGTACTTAAGGGAATTCCCCTTCACACTCAAAGATGATGCAAAGCAGTGGCTTCGAAGATTACCCACGGGATCAATTAGAACATGGGAGGAGATGACCAGAAAATTCCTTGATAAATATTTCTCCTCAGCTAAGACGGGCAAGTTTAGAAGAGAAATCCCTAACTTCTGCCAGAAAGAGAATGAAACTATTTTTGAAGCATGTGAGAGGTTTAAGAAGATTGTTAGAAAGTGTCAACATAGTGGAATTGAACTCTAGATGCAACTCCAGGACTTTTGGGATGGATTGACACCGACCTCGCGTAGAACATTGAGCAATGCAGCTGGAGGCCCGTTGATGAAGAAGACTCTAGAGGAGATAGTTACAATTCTTGATGAGTTATCTGAAGATGCTAATTAATGGCCTCTGAGAGTGTTGAAAGAAGAAGATCAACTGGTGTCCACCAAGTTGATGCTAACCCGGAGTTATTTCTTTCATCTCTCTAATAATGTAATGTAAATCAATAATAATGAAGAAATTCCCCAGGCTTCAACACCTTCCAATGAAAATCTCAAGTCTTAGCCATACACAAATATTGGAATCCTTAAATACCACATATGAATCTTGAACCCATTAGAATCTTTTCGAGAGTTACCCACTAATCCTGAATACGTAGCCTATCACACGAACGAATAGAGCTCTGTTAGCACATGAATACTCCAAAAAGAAACAACTGAGATAAGCCTTCCTCCTTGAATACCACATCCAGAATGAATATCAAACTTGAATCATTCCAAGATCACCATATACCCATAAAGTATAGTACATCATGCATTCAACAAATTCTTTGCTCGAGTCATCCTCTTCAAGTCATAATTAATCCACAAGTGTAATTTAGTCCAGAAACTAATATAACATATGGACATGTGATCCGATCATTAATAGTAGTCTCCTCCACTTAGCTTGAAGCCACATAACACATTATCCGATAATCCATAGTACTTTTCCTTTATAACTGCCATGATCTCGCACTGTCATCCAGCTGAATCTCCTCATAAGCTCATGCAACCCTAGTCATAACACCTTCCAAATCATCCGCTGAGTGCATACTCATCCTCATGGAGGCTATGTCAACTTCTTCGAGCGATCCAAACTCTAATCGTAGTATATACATTTCACTGGATAGAAGGAAAACTCTTCATAGAAACCTCATAAGAATCACACAACCTCAAACCCTCTCGCAAGTGATAACCCACCTGCCTAGCTTGAAACTAACATATCTTTGTGACCCTACCATGGTCAAAACCACTTGTGCAATAAATTACTTCCGAGTTTACACTCGTCAACAAGATACAAGAATCTACTTCATTCCACAAATGAGAAACTGAAAGATCCATCAACACACTCACAACTCAAGACTAGGTTGCACATCCCGATGATAATCAAATATCCAGAGCCTTCGCATCCCAAACAAATCCTTCTCAACACATCCACACTACCTAAGTGTAATCCTCAATCACATAATACCCACCACATAGCTATCTTGCAATTCATTGAGCCACCAATCCACTCATAGGGATACTACATGACATAAAAGTCCAAAGGCACATACTCACACAACTAAGTCTGCCGAGCCCATGCTTCGGTCTAAACCTGTTCTCAAGTCCTCAAGGTTGGCCTACCTTCACAATACAGAATCACATCTCCCACCTCATCCACGACATCGCAAGTAATCGGTGCACAACTGATACCGAGTGCTCAACATCATATACGAGTGAATGAAAAGAAATCAAAGATATAAGCTTTAAGCTGAATCAAGGTCGCACAATAAGGAAAGAAAGAAGTGAAGTTTCCTAGATGCCCTGTAGCCTCTCGAAGATAAGTATGGACATCATCATACCGATCCGCAAGACTCTACTAGACATTTGCTTATGACTTGTAAAACCTATGAACCTGGGGTTCTAATACCAACTTGTTACGACCCTAAATTCCTCCATTTTCTAATGGCACCTAACTCAACCCTCTAGTCAAGCAAAATAATAAATGACACAAATCAATGAAAGATAATCAATAATCAATAAATAAAATGGTTGAACTCCATAAAATATTCCAAGGAGTGGTAGTACAAGTCATGAGCTACTATGATTAACAAAATAACTCCGGTACATAGAAATAATACAACATCTGTTAGAAGTTTACATAAAAAGAATTATAAGTCCTAAAATACCATGAACCAATTGTAGCTTGAATCTGGATCACAGATACAATTCAATGCTAGCCTTCGTCATCCATAACAACTCAGCTACAAGATCTGCACGCAAGGTGCAGAAGTATAGAATGAGTACAACCGACCCATGTACTCAGTAAGTATCCTGTCTAACCTCGGTGAAGTAGTGACGAGGTTTTAGGTCAGGAATACTCACTTTACGTAACCTGTACAACTCAATAACATATATATATGCCCAGTAACAATATCAAAATCTAAGCCTGAAGTCCAGATAAGACCATCGGTGCAGATAAGACCATCGGTGCACATTGATATCAAGTAACCATCATCAATTTCATATAGAGAAGATATGCATGAATAAATAATTCGGGTTACACGAACTAACATATAGAGAGGATATATATCGTGAATGATTTTATCAAGTAAGACAACATATAGAGAAGATATGCATGAAAGGCATGTATACATTCTGTAGCTAGCATATGGAGAAGATGTGCAGTAAAAAAGCATGTATACATCCAAGGAATTTGCAAATAGAGAAGAGGTGCAAATTCCAACAACTGATCAGTTTTCCATAGTCCGCGTCAACCAGAAGCCAGTCATATTCTCACAACCTCTATGTACCCCATCAAGAGAGAAACATAAGAGGGATACCTTGGGGATAGATCCGTATCCACATGTTGCACGGAAAACTCATGTGTTGCATGGATAATTCACGTGCCAACAATAACAACTACACTGACAACTCATGTGCTGCAAGGATTACTCACGTGCCATAATCATAACACCACGCTGACAACTCACATTCTATAATCATAACACCGCATGGACACTCACGTTCCATAATAATAACACCACACTGACAATCCATGTGTTGTCAATCTAGTCCATCACATAGAAAGCATATAGAAGAATACATGTATACAATCAACAAATATCAAATCACCTAATTATGGACTGAGGAAAATAGCATGTCAAAGGGTATGAATGTACGAAGTGTACAACTACAGCTAAAATTAGGCGCGTACGCCAAATAATAACAAGACTCGTGCTCAAATAGGAATCTAGGTCAACACATGGTCTCTAGCATGATTCAAGAAGTTCATGTAGTCATAGAAACATCCACAACATGATAGTAGGAAGTACAATATTCAAAACAAGGCATGATACAACCTAAAGACTATTCCGGTCGTGAATCATACATAGCACTAGCATATACGTTTCTCACCTTGCATATACATCGCTTCTCACACATTCCAATTATAGAAATAAGGTCATATCCTAAGGGTTATTCCCATAATAAGAATAGGCAAGATACTTACCTCATCCAGGCTAGCCTTCAACCTCAAATTGCATCAAAACCTCACTATAGCCCTCTCATCATGCAAATCAAATCCAATCATCAATCAAGAAAGTCAAACAATGCTATAGGAAGTGATCCCAATCCATAAATCTTCCATCTTTGAAAAATTCTCAAAAAGGTCAACAAAAGTCAACTCGGGTCTGCATGCCCAAAATTTGAAAGCAATATCAAATCTCGATGACACATAATCTGCCGAGTCCAATTATTTGATTAGATTCCAAAATCGAGTCCAAATCGATACTTAAATCCTCAAAATACTCTCTTAAAGTACAGGTAAGAATCCCGAATTACATCTCAAAATTCTATATTTTGGGTGTTAATAATTCATGTAGATTCTTGAAATAATACCAAAAATGAGTAGAAATCACTTAGCCTTAGTCTTATATGAAAATCTCCCAGCAAAATCGCCCTCTCCAAGTTTAGGGATCAAAACATAAGAGAATGAGTAAAAATCCCGAATTACGCAACTTATAAGTCTGCCTAGAACTACTTTTCACAAACGCGGCTCAGGCCTCTTGTTCGCGAAGCACAATCCAGCCTCAGCCCAAAATAACCCTTCATTAACATGAAGTCCCTCTTGCGAACACGAAGCAACAGTATATCAAGCCTCCGCGAACATGAGACCAGCTACGAGAACGTGAAAGCAAAACTCCCCCACTGCCTCTCACACATTGCGAACACGAAACCAAGCATGAATGTGATGACCAACCTGCCCATACCCTTCGTAAACGTGAAGCCCTGATATGAATGTGAAGAACAAATCATCCCAGTCCAAAAAGCCTCCAACGCGAAAGCGAGACCCCCTCACAAATGCAATGAACATCAGACACCAGCAAAAAACTTGTTGCTCCAAACTCATAGAGGTTGTCGGAAACCACCCCGAAACACATCCGAGCCCCCCGGGATCCCATCCAATCATATCAACAAGTCCATATACCTAATCCAAACGTATCCAAGGCCGAAACACCACGAATCACATTAAAACCAAGATCAAAGATCAAATCATTCTCTTAACTTTCAAATATTCAAATTTCGTCGAACTCGTTTGAATCACACTTAGACATTCCGGATCACAACCAAACATTACACACAAGTCCTAATCAACCAACTGAACCTATCTGAAGTCCCGGATCACCAACCAGAGCCTCATAACACCAAAGTTAACTATTGGTCAAACCTATGAACTCTTTAATTCTTCAAATTGCCAACTTTCGACAAATAAAGCAAAAACTTTCTAGGAACCTCCAAATCCGAACATGCACCCAAGTCCAAAATCACCATACGAACCTATTGAAACCATAACATCCAATTCTGAGGTCGTTTACTCAAAACTCAAATATTGGTCAACTCTTCCAATTTTAAGCTTCCATAATACTCCTTCTGTTTAAATTTATGTGAACCCATTTGACTGGGAATGGAATTTAAGAAAAGAGAGAAGACTTTTGAACTTGTGGTGTAAAATGAGGAACATATATTTTGTGTGTCTATAAATAATTTCATAAAGGTAAATTAATTTCAAATAAGGAAAGAGGTCATTCTTTTTGGTACGAACTAAAAATGAAATAGGTTCACATAAATTGAAACGGAGGGGGTAATAATTAATCTTTCAAATCAATCTAGAACCTCTCGAACATCAAAACCAACGGTACGTGCAAGTCATAATACACCCTATGGAGCTACTCAAAGTCTTAGATCACAGAACAAAATGCTAGATCTCGAAACGATTGGTCGGGTCATTACACATCCTCTCTACCTTCACAAGGTAGAGGTAAGATCTACGTATACACTATCCTTCTCAGACTACATTTGTGAGATTACACTGAATATATTGTTATTGTAAAATTTCTCTATCACTTTGTTAATAATTAGTCAGCATTATACATTGGACTAGAGAAAATCTTTGGTCTGGTTTGCTCTTCTAACAGGTAATAATGGCTATTAATTGCATTGATTTTGGCAGAGTTCCATTTTGTAATTAAGTTCTATCTCTGTGGCATGGGCAAATCTTGACCGAACTTTATGGGTTCAATTGAAACCTCTATTATTTATGCTTGGATTATATGTATGTATATAAAAGGTGGAATACATTTACTAATCCTCAAACTTTTCTAGATATTTTACTTAAATACTTAAAGTAAAGGTGTACTTATTTAACATATGAACCCAAGCTCAACTATGAATATTAGACATCAGTTGATGACATGGCACTACATGTGTGTTACACTTATTTTAAGCGCGTTGCATTTTTAAGAATGAGAAAATTGTCCTTCCTCATTAGTGGTGGCAAAATAAATTAAAAAATAATAATCTATCCATATTATCCACTAAAAATGAATTGAATCATGAACTTTTTAAAAATGGATCAAATATGGATAAGATCCATATTCTTCACTTAGAAAATGGATAACCAATAGGTTTAACTTTTACATTTGCAAAGACTAAAATAGGAGGTTCCTCAAATTTGTGAGACTAAAAATTCCCCCAAAAGTGATCACATTCAAGTAGCCATCGATAATATGAGTATTCATATTATTCACCAGTTAACCCATTTTCTATCTATATTTAAATATAGGCGGTCAGATAGTTTATCTATTTTTGCATTACTTATTTTTGACTCGTCCATATTTGACCCAAACCGGACCACCCATTTTCCACCCCAATTCCTCACCATTTCCACCTAATACATTGTCCACCCCTTCTTTCTCGAGGCTGTCCATCTCGGTAGCACCAACTCTCCATATTACGGATGGTAGTAGGGTGGGTCAGAGCGTGTAATGACCCGACTGGTCTTCGGATCATTCAAAATTGATATAGAAGAATAATTCTTGAATAGAAAGTTTTAAGTTGGAAGAGTTGACCAAGTTTGACTTTCATGTATTTGACCTTGGGTATGAGATTAGATGGTTTTTTTAGGTTCGGATGGTGATTTTGGACTTGGTCTTTTGCCCGGATTTGCATTAGGATATTTCTAGAAGGTTTTGACAGTATTTGGCGAAAGTTAGCAATTTGAAGGTTTGGAAAGTTCATAGGTTTGACCGGGAGTTGACTTTTATGTTATCGGGTTCGAATTGTTATTATAGAAATTGGACTATGTTCGTTATGTAGTTTGGAACTTGTGTGCAAAATATGAGCTTATTCCGAGTTGATTTCTTGTGGTTCGGCACGAGTTTTGGAAGTTGAAAGTTCATTAAGTTTGATTTGAGGGACGATTCATGGTTTTGATGTTAGTTATTGCTATGCATCATTGTGGCATTGGTATTGTTTTTGAGAAATGATGTGGCATTTGTATCATAGTTTGAGAAACGTTGTGGCATATGGGCACGTGGTGTGCGAGTTGATTATTGTGTTGTGATTGTAATGCGCATGCGGCGGCAAAAGGGTGGTGTTTATATTTATGTGCATGTGACGAGATAAGGGGGTACTTATGCGCATGTTGCTAGTAAGTGAAATTACTACTTGAAGCACATGCGGCGAGATAAGGGGGCTAAAGCGCGTGAAGCTATTTCGGGAAAACAAATTTAAATAAATGCGAAGCTCACTCGGCGACATAAGGATGATATGTGATTATGATGTGTGGTACATCGAAGTGACTCTGGTTGTTATTTTTGTGTTGGAACGGTTTGTGACTCCTTGCATGTGCCATGAATTTTAGGTAATTTGTTGTGTTGTTTTAACATGCTAATCTGTGCCTCCATTGTTACATGATGAATTGATTGTCAAGATGGATTTACTTACATGGAGTTATTGTCTCAAAATCTTTCAAGATTTTGGTAACATACAAATCTAAATATAGAGACCGTTATCATGCCTTACTTTAATTGATTCTTAAAACAAACTTATTATCTCATTTGACGTTTTACTTTGTTTAGATTGTTATCATGCTTTGCCTAGACCGCTCCTTAAAATAAACTCATTGACACATTGGATGCTTTACTTTATTTAAATTGCAATCATGCTTTATTTTAATTGACTATTTAGATAAACTCTGTATCCCATTTGATGTTTTACTCTATTTAAATTGTATTAATGCTTTACCTTAATTGATTCTCAAAATAAACTCATTATTTCATTTGAAGCTTTACTTCTTTCAATTTGTTATCATGTTTTACATTATTTAAATAAACTCTTTGAACTATTTATTGGTAATTGATATGAACACGATATATGTGGTGGCATGAGATCTTGTCGTGCGAGTGTGACTTATGTTATGGCACGAAGTATTAGCCTTGCGAAGGTGATTGATGATTTGGTCACGAGGTTCCATGTGAGTAAGATTTGTGATTTGTGATTTGCAATATGAGGTGTGATACCTCGTGGTGATTCTTATTGGAAACCTTTTGTGGAAATGGCTTGATTATCTAGAATATCCTTTGTTTTCATTAATTTAATTCACTTGCACCTTAACCGTGTTCTTAGTTTTTTGCTGCTTTATCACCTGTTTACTTCATGTTGCATCTGTTACTTCTATTTTCCATCATTGGTTTCGTATTAATGTTCCTTCCATTGTTAGCTTATATAAATTCTCTCTCTCTGATAATAGTTTTACATTGATATTCTTTTTTCTGTTAGTTTCACATTCATACTTGTACATGTTGTTAAGTCTAGTAGGTGTCTTGACTGTCCCTCATCACTACTCCACTGAGGTTAGTCTTGATGCTTACTGGGTACCGCTGTGGTGTACTCATGCTATGCTTTTTGCACATTGTTTTGTGCCGATCCATGTATCTCAGAATTTGTTGATTATTAGCTAGCTGATTGGGCATTGCTGTGGAGACTCAAGGTATACCTTGCTTGATGCTCGCAGGCCTCTGAGTCACCTTCTGGTATTATCGTCACTAATGTTTACATTTATTTCAAAACAATATTATATTTAGAGATTTTAGTGTATTTCAGTAGTGATTATGACTCTATACTACCGATTTTGGGATTCTATAACTATTGTTCGATTTTTGCTACGTTAACTCATTTATCAGTTTAATTTTTATATAGTTAAGTTGTTTATTTCTGTTAGATCTCTTTATGTGCTAGGGTTACCTAGTCGTAGAAATTAGGTGCCATCATGATTCCTAAGGTGAGATTTTGGGGTCGTGACAAGTTGGTATCAGAGCTCTAGGTTCATAGAATCTACGAGTCATAAGCAAGTTCAGTAGAGTCTTACGGATCGGTATGGAGACGTCAATATTTATCTTCGAGAGGCTACGGAACTATAAGAAAATTCCACTTCGTTCATTCCTTATCGTGCGACATTGATTCAGCTTGAAACGTATATCTTATATTCATTTACGACCACTCGAATATGATGTTTCTGTAACGACTCGGCCAGTCGTTTCGAGAGTTGTAGCCATGTTCCCCCATTTACTGCTCATTTTGTGCTTTATAGCTGTTATATGACTTATCGTAGTTGGTTCGGGTCCGGAGAGATTTCGAAATGAATTGAGATACTTAGTCTCATAATGGAAAGCTTAAGTTGGAAAAGTTTATCGGATGTTCACATATGTGCAAACAATCCCGGATTTGCATTTTGATGGTTCTGTTAGCTCGTTTAAGTGATTTTGGACTTAGGATAGTGTCCGGATTGTGATTTGAAAGTCTATAGTTGAATTAGGCTTGAAATGGCAAAAGTTGAATTTTTAGGAAATTTGACCGGGAGTAGACTTTTTGATATCGGGGTCGGATTCTGATTCAGGAAATTGGAGTAGGTCTATGGTGACATTTGTGACTTGTGTGCAAATATTTGGGTCAATCAGACGTGATTTGATAGGTTTAGGCGCCGGTTGTAGAAATTTTGAAATTCAAAGTTCATTAGGCTTGAATCCATGTGCGATTCGTGTTTTTGATGTTGTTTGAGGTGATTTGATGGTTCGACTAAGTTCGTATGATATTTTAAGACTTGTTGGCATATTTGGTTGAGGTCCCGGGGGACTCGGGTTGATTTCGGATGATTTTCGGAACGAGGTTGAAGTTGAAGAGTTGCTGAAGATTTGCAACTGCTGGTGTAATCGCACCTGCGGATTGGGAACCGCAGATGCGAGCTCGCAGAAGCAAGAAAGGGACCGCAGAAATGGTCAAGAAGGAAGCTGGCAGAGGTCGCAGGTGCGAGGTTCTTTCCGCACCTGCGTGTCCGCAGATACGAGTATTGGATCGCAGAAGCGCATGGGCGCTTGGTGAGGCAGCTTCGTAGAAGCGGACGGCCCGTCGTAGAAGCATGTCCGCAGAAGTGGACTGGGCGCCATAGATGTGTGAAAGGACGCAGATGCGGTCAAGTGAACCGCAGAAACGGTTTTGCTGGGCAGAACTAAGTCTTGAGGTAAGTCCCTTGTGCTTCTTTTTGATCAATAATCATGTATCCCGATTTATTTTCCACCTAGTTTGGGTGTTTTTGAGGTGTAATTTGGGAGTTTGAGGCTAGGGATTTGGAGAGTTGATTTAGGGGATTTGGGTGACGATTGGGTGTTGGATTTTGATAAAACATTGTATGGTTGGACTCGTGGTTGAATGGGCTCTCGGAGTTTGTGAGTTTTGTTGGATTCCGAGACGTGGGCCCGAGGGCGATTTTGAACCAATTTCAGATTTTTGAGTTATAACTTAGTAATTTCTTTGGGAATTGATTCCTTTAGCCCGTGTTGATTGTTACTGTTTGTGGCGAGATTCGGGTCATTTGGAGACCGATTTACGAGGCAAAGGCGTATTGGAGTAGGGATTTGCTCGGATTGAGGTAAGTAACACTTCTAAACTTGGCTTTGAGGGTTTGAGACCCTGAAATATGTGTTATATGATTGGTGTTGAGGTGACACACATGCCTAGCGATGGGCATGCGGGCGTGCACCGTGAGAATTGTGGCCTGGTTGATTCCATGGCACTGTATAGTGGACTTATCTTGTTAATATCTGTGTTTTCATCATGTGATAAAGCAATTAAGTTGTTAAACATGCTAGAGATCATGTCTAGGCTATATGTCGGTACTATTGGGACCCATAGTGGTCGTTTCTTGCTGTTATCTTACTGATTTCATTTATATTTCGTACTCAGTCATATTCATTCATTTCACATCATATCTCAGTCTCTGTTGTTATTTATTGATGCATCATATCATTGTTTTCAGGCTAGTTTCATTGACATAGTGAGCCCGTGAGATGACACTGGTGAGATTGATGACTGAGTGAGGCCGAGGGCCTGACTATGAGTGACATTTATGGGATCGGGCTGCATGCCGCAGCGGTTATACTGATTTATGATAGCGCTTGGGCTGAAGGAGCCCCTCCAGAGTCTGCACACACCTCCACTGAGTGCGGTTAATTATATTGAGGGATGGATCTTCCCTGGACATGGATCTTGTCCGAAGCATTATATACCTGGGGATGGATATTCCCCCACGGTCTGGATTGGCCTTACTCAGTACTGGGTGATTGATGGTCAGTCGATGTATATATTCTGCGATGGATCTTCCCTGGGCCGGGTTGGCCATATACAGTACTGAATGATTGAGCAAATGAGAGTGTGAGCACATGAGGCTGACAGCATGGTGCATCACATACAGCATGTGCATTGGCATGTAGGAGTAGAGAAGTTATATTCTTCTTATCATTCAGATTTGATCTATTTTACCGTTTTGAGTTTATCTACTGAACTTAAAAGCATGCCTACATTTCTGCATTGTTACATCTATATAGAACTGTGCCGGTTGAGTTTGTCAATACTTTCAGTACAAAGCTTGGATTTGTTACTTATTGAGTTGGTTGTACTCACGCTACAGCTGCATGACATTCGCAGACCTTGACCCTCCTTCGTTATCTTTAATTGTATTTCAGTTTTTACTCTTTAGACATTGTATTAGACTATCTTCTGTTGTAGATGCTAATGTACTCACTGACACCCCAGTTTTGGGAGAGATTGTATTGGGTTGCGTATTTATTTCTGGTTTCAAAGGTTTTCCTTAAATATTAACTGCTTCCGTATTTTCTTCAAAGCATTTGGTTATGTTAGAATAGTTGAGTAATTGTCTTGCTTAGTTCCACGATAAGTGCCATAACGACGATTGGTTTTGGGTGGTGACAATTTGGTACCAGAGCCTAGGTTACATAGGTCTCACGAGTCATGAGCAGGTTTAGTAGAGTCTGGCGGATCGGTACGGAGACATTTGTACTTATCTTCGAGAGGCTGCCGAACCCTTAGGAAATTTCACATTCTTATATTCTTGTCGTGCGGATTTGGTTATTCCGGTAACTAAATTTCTGTTATTCTATTCTCTCACAGATGGTGAGGATACATACTACTGGGCAGGATGGATAGCCACCAGTACCACCATCTAGGGCTGCGAGAGGTCGAGGTCGCAGTAGAGGCCGTGGTAGGGGCAGGGGTGCATCTCGTACAACAGCTAGGGCATTATTTGTAGACCCATAAGTCGTTCCAACTCAGGAGCTGGTACCAGATATAGTTGAGCCAGTGGGGCCAGCTCAGGCACCAGTTGTGCCCATCGTGATTCCAGGCCTTCAGGAGGCCTTAGCTCAGATTCTGACCGTGTGTACCAGTCTTGCTCAGGCGGTCTTTGTTCTGGCCGCAGCAGCCACTTCTCAAGGCGGGGGAGGTACTCAGACTCCTGCCGCTCGTACACCCGAGCAGGTGATGCAGGGACTCCAGACCACGGGGGCACTACCAGCCCAGTCGGCTGCAGCCGCTCAGGCCCCGGTAGTCCCTGTTATGGCTAATGATGAGCAGAGGAGACTTGAGAGATTTGGGAGACTTCGACCTCCATCATTGGCGGTGCTGAGTAAGAGGATGCTCAGTGCTTTTTGGATAAGTGCGAGCGGATGCTTCGGACAGCGGTTATTCTGAAGACCAGTGGGGTCTCATTCACTACTTTTAAGTTTTCAGGGGCTGCCTTCAGATGGTGGGAGGCTTATGAGAGGCGCAGGCCAGTTGGTGCACCACCACTTACATGGCAGGAGTTCCCTATTCTCTTCTTGGAAAAGTTCGTGCTGGAGTCTCGCAGAAAGTTTGAGCAGCTTTGTCAGGATGGCATGTCTATGACGCAATACGAGATGAGGTTTTCTGAGTTGGCTCATCACGCAGTTTGGTTGGTTCCCACTAATAGGGAGAGGATCAGGAGGTTCATTGATGGCCTCACATATTAGTTGTGGTTGCTTATGACTAGGGAGAGGGTATCTGGTGCTACTTTTGATGAGGTAGTCGACATTGCTCGGCAGATAGAGATGGTCCGCAGTCAGGAGCGGGGTGAGAGGGAGGCCAAGAGGCCTCGCGGGTCAGCTAGTCATCTCTCCATGCCCTTCCAGCTCAGGGTTCGTCCCATGCACCTTCAGTTCAGGACTTATCGGCACCGGGTTCTTGTAGCAGTTATTCTGGTGCTCGAGGCTCCCTTCAGTCCCCACCACCATTCACAGGGAGGGTTGTTTCGAGTGTGGAGATATTGGTTACATCAGGAGGGTTGTTTCGAGTGTGGAGATATTGGTTACATCAGGAGGTGTTGTCCCCGCCTTACAGGAGTTCCAGCTCAGTAGAGGAGTTAGCCTACGACTTCAGCAACCGTTACATCACCACCCGCTCAGCCAGCTCGGGGTGGGGCCCAGTCAGCTAGAGGTCACCCTAGAGGGTTAGGTCGATTAGGTAGCAGTCAGGCACGATTCTATGTTATTCCTACCAGACCAGATGTTGTTGCTTCAGATGCAGTGATCACAGGTATTGTCTTAGTTTTCCACAGGGATGCCTTTGTATTATTTGACCCTAGTTCCACTTATTCATATGTATCATCATATTTTTCTCATCATTTGTATATGTCCCGTGAGTCCTTAGTTTCATTTGTTTATGTCTCTACGCCCGTGGGTGATACTATTATTATGGACCGTGTATATCGGTCGTGTGTAGTGACTCTTGGGGGATTGGAGACCAGAGTTGATCTTTTGCTGCTTAGTATGGTGGACTTTGACGTGATTTTGGGTATGGATTGGTTGTCATGCTAAGACCGTAACGTTGGCGATGCCGGTATTTCCAAGGATTGAGTGGAGAGGTTCTATAGACTATGTTCCCAGCAGAGTGATTTCATATTTGAAGGCCCAGCGGATGGTTGGGAAAGATTGTTTATCTTATCTGGCCTTTGTGAGGGATGTTAGTGCTGATACTCCCACTTTTGATTCTGTTCCGGTGGTACGGGAGTTTATGGATGTGTTTCCTGCAGATCTGCCGGGAATGCCGCCTGATAGGGATATTGACTTCGGAATTGACTTGGTGCCGGGTACTCAGCCTATTTCTATCCCACCGTATCGTATGGCACCAGCTGAGTTGAAAGAATTGAAGGAGCATCTTCAGGAACTCATTGATAAGGGGTTTATTAGGCCTAGTATGTCACCTTGGGGTGCACTAGTTCTGTTTGTGAAGAAGAAGGATGGCCCTATGAGGATGAGCATTGATTATAGGCAGTTGAACAAAGTTACAATCAAGAACAAGTATTCTTTGTCGCGTATTGATGATATGTTTGACCAGCTTCAGGGAGAGAGGGTGTTCTCCAAGATTGATTTGTGGTCTGGGTATCACTAGTTGAAGATTCGGAACTCGGATATTCTAAAGACAACATTCATGACCCGTTATGATCATTATGAGTTCCTTGTGATGTCTTTTGTGCTTACCAATGCCCCAGCAGCGCATGCATCTGATGAATATTGTATTTGAGCCTTATCTCGACTTATTTGTCATAGTGTTCATTGATGATATCCTGGTGCACTCTCATATCCAGGAGGAGCATGCCCAGCATTTGAGGATTGTGTTGCAACGGTTGAGGGAGGAGAAGCTTTATGCCAAGTTCTCCAAGTGTGAGTTTTGGCTCAGTTTTGGTGTCCAATGAGTGTATTCAGGTGGATCCGAAGAAGATAGAGGCGGTTCAGAGTTGGCCCAGACCGTCCTCAGCTACGGAGATTAGGAGCTTTCTTGGCTTGGATGGTTATTATCGTCGCTTCGTGGAGGGATTCTCATCTATTGCATCACCCTTGACCAAATTGACCCAAAAGGGTGCTCCTTTTAGGTGGTCGGATGAGTGTGAGGAGAGCTTTCAGAAGCTCAAGACTGCCTTGACCATATCTCCAGTTCTAGTTTTGCCTTCAGCTTCAGGCTCTTATATAATATATTATGATGCTTCTCGGATCGGTATTGGGCATGTCTTGATGCAGGAGGGTAGAGTGATTGCTTATGCTTTATGCTAGTTGAAGCCTCATGAGAAGAACTACCTTGTTCATGATTTGGAGTTAGCTGCCATCGTTCATGCATTGAAGATTTGGAGGCACTATATCTACGGTATGTCTTGTGAGGTGTTTACGGATCATCGGAGCCTTACGCACTTGTTCAAACACAAGGATCTAAATTTGAGGCAGCGGAGATGGTTAGAACTGCTAAAGGACTATGATATCACCATTTTGTATCATCCCGAAAGGCCAATGTAGTGGACGATGCCTTGATTAGAAAGGCAGTGAGTATGGGTGGTTTTGCATTCATTCCCGTAGGAGAGAGACCTCTTTCAGTTGAGGTTCAGGCTTTGGCCAACCAGTTCGTCAGATTGGATATTTCGGAGTCCAGTCAGGTTCTAGCTTGAGTGGTTTCTCGATCATCCTTATATGATCGCATCAGAGAGAACCAGTATGATGATCCCCATTTGCTTATCCTTACGGACACGGTTCAGCAGGGTCAGGCCAGATATATGACTATTGGGGATGATGGGGTATTGAGGATGCAGGGTCGGATTTGTGTGCCCAATGTGGATGGGCTACGTGAGTTGATTCTTGAGGAGGCCCACAATTCGCGGTATTTAATTCATCTGGGTACCATGAAGATGTATCAGGACTTGAGGCAGCACTATTAGTGCAGGAGAATGAAGAAGGATATAGTGGGGTTTGTAGCTCGATGCCTTAACTGTTAGCAGGTAAAATATGAGCATCAAAGACCGGGTGGATTGTTTCAGAGGTTAGAGATTCCCCGAGTGCAAGTGGGAGCGGATCACCATGGATTTCGTAGTTGGGATCCCAATGACTTTGAGGAAGTTTGATGTTATTTGGGTGATTGTGGATCGGCTGACCAAGTTCACGCACTTTATTCCAATTAGTACTACCTATTCTTCGGAGCAGTTGGCTGAGATTTACATCCGAGAGATTTTTCGTCTTCACAGTGTGCCAGTGTCCATCATTTCAGGTCGAGGCACGTAGTTTACATCACTCTTTTGGAGAGCAGTACAACGAGAGTTGGGCACCCAGGTTGAGTTGAGCATATCATTTTACCCTCAGATGGACTGACAGTCCGAGCGCACTATTCAGATATTGGAGGATATGCTACGCACTTGTGTCATTGATTTTAGGGGTTCTTGGGATCAGTTTCTGCCACATGCGGAGTTTGCCTACAACAACAGCTACCAGTCGAGCATTCAGATGGCTCCGTATAAGGCTTTGTATGGGAGACAGTGTAGATCTCCTGTGGGTTGGTTCGAGCCGGGGGAGGCTAAGGTATTGGGCACTAACTTAGTTCAAGATGCATTGGACAAGGTTCAACTGATTCAGGAGCGGCGTCGCACGGCGTAGTCTAGACAGAAGAGTTATACCGACAGGAAGGTTCGTGATGTTGCTTACATGGTTGGGGAGAAGGTCCTGCTGAAGGTTTCACCCATGAAGGGTGTTATGAGGTTCGGAAAGTAGGGGAAGTTGAGCCACCGATACATTGGGTTGCTTAAAGTGCTTTGGAGGATTGGGGAGGTGGCTTACGAGCTTGCCTTGCCATCTAGTTTGTTGGGTGTGCATCCAGTATTTCATGTTTCTATTCTCCGGAAGTATGTTGGCGATCCATCTCATGTTTTGGATTGCATCAAGGTTCAGTTGGATGGTGATTTGACTTACGATGTGGAGCTGGTGGCCATTTTGGATCGGCAAGTTTGGAAGTTGAGGTCAAAGGATATAGTTTCAGTGAAGGTGCAGTGGAGAGGTCAGCTCGTGGAGGAGGCTACTTGGGAGATCGAGCGGGAGATGCGGAGCAGATATCCACGCCTATTTGAGACTCCATATATGTTTCTAGACCCGTTCGAGGACGAACATTTGTTTAAGAAGGGGAGGATGTAACGACCCAGCCGGTCATTTCGAGAGTTGTAGCCCCATTCCCCCATTTACTACTTATTTTGTGCTTTATAGCTGTTATATGACTTATCGGGTTAGTTGGTTCGGGTCCGGAGAGATTTCGGAATGTATTGAGACACTTAGTCTCATAATGGAAAGCTTAAGTTGGAAAAGTTGTCCGGATGTTGACTTATGTGTAAACGACCTCGGATTTACATTTTGATGGTTCTGTTAGCTCTGTTAGGTGATTTTGGACTTAGGAACGTGTCCAGATTGTGATTTGGAGGTCTATAGTTGAATTAGGCTTGAAATGGCGAAAGTTGAATTTTTGGGAAGATTGATCGGGAGTGGAATTTTTGATATCGGGGTCGGATTCCGATTCCGGAAGTTGGAGTAGGTCCGTGGTGTCAGTTGTGCCTTGTGTGCAAAAATTGTGGTCAATCGGATGTGATATGATAGGTTTAGGCGCCGGTTGTAAAAATTTGGAAATTCAAAGTTCATTAGGCTTGAATCCATGTGCGATTCGTGTTTTTGATGATGTTTGAGGTGAGTTAGGGTCCTACTAAGTTCATATGATGTTTTAAGACTTGTTGGTATGTTTCGTTGAGGTCCCGGGGGCCTCGAGTTGATTTCAGATGATTTTCGGAACGAGGTTTGAAGTTGAAGAGTTGCTGAAGATGTGCAACTGCTGGTGTAATCGCACCTGCGGATTGGGAACCGCAGATGCGAGCTCGCAGAAGCGAGAAAGGGACCGCAGATGCGGTCAAGAAGAAAGCTGGTTGAGGTCGCAGGTGCGAGGTCCTTTCCGCACCTGCGTGTTCACAGATACGGGTATTGGATCGCAGAAGTGCATGGGCGCTTGTTGCTCGGACTACGTCAATTGTTCAGATGGTTTTCGAGGGGATTCTTGAGGTAAGTCCCTTGTGCTTGTTTTTTATCAATAATCTTGCATCCCCATTTATTTTCCAAATAGTTTGGGTGTTTTTGAGGTGTAATTTGGGAGTTTGAGGCTATGGATTTGGAGAGTTGATTTGGGGGATTTGGGTGACGATTGGGTGTTGGATTTTGATAAAAATTGTATGGTTGGACTCGTGGTTGAAAGGGTTTTCGTATTTTGTGAGTATTGTTAGATTCTGAGATATGGGCCCGGGGGCGGTTTAGAACCAATTTTGGATTTTTGAGTTATAACTTAGTAATTTCTTGGGGAATTGATTTCTTTAGCCCGTGTTGATTGTATTGTACTGTTTGTGGCTAGATTCGGGTCATTTGGAGGCCGATTTGCGAGGCAAAGACGTATTGGAGTAGGGATTTGCTCGGATTGAGGTAAGTAACACTTCTAAACTTGGCTCTGAGGGTTCGAAACTGCGAAATATGTGTAATATGATTGGTGTTGAGGTGACGCACATGCCAAGTGGCGAGCGTGCGGGCGTGCACCATGAGAATTGTGGCATGGTTGATTCCATGGCACTGTATAGTGGACTTATCTTGTTGATGTCCGTGTTTTCATCATGTGATAAAGTAATTAAGCTGTTAAATATGCTAGAGATCAAGTCTAGGCTATATGCCGGTACTGTTAAACATGCTAGAGTTCATGAAACCTTTTAACCGTCTAGTAACATGAGAGCATATTGATTTGAAAGAAAATTTTGTTGTATCTCTAGTCCTCTCATATAGGATCAACTATTTGACGGGGTTAAGCTGTCAGAATGATAATAGTCTCACAAGTGTTAAACTTCAGTTTCAACCTCATAGGTTTGTGGCATAGATTCCTTGAGTCAAATACGGTTAAGAGCGTAATGCAACTTCGTGTATCTTGAAACCCATATCACATTCAGGGTGCTAGAATATTCTCATTTCGAGTTAAACTGATTTTCCCTACATTCCAAGGGGCGACTGGTGTCACATACTTGGCTAAATCTCTTTGAGGCCTACTATTGCCAAACAAGGAACATATAGAATGAAACAATTATTGTTGTCATTTTCATGACTCGTTTCTTTTAAATCTCAGAATTATGAACATGGTCCCTACATTATCAATGCCTACTAGGCAACTCTATGCCTCATTTGTCGAATCAATGATGTCATCATAATGATTAACCATGCCAGCGCTATTGGTAGTAACCTTCATGTCTCTTAGGATATAACCTCATGAAATGACGTGATCAACATATTGATAAATTCTTGATTAATTCTAGCCTATCTTTAACCTCGTTGTTCATATTTATAGTAACCTATGGGGGTTGAAGGTTCAAATATGCCAAAGAAGAAGCATCATCCCGTGATCAAATATATTGGATATGATGTTTTATGGTAATATTCAAGCTAGCACATCTTAGACTAATTGTTGGAGGTCGCCAAAGGTTTAGTTTGGGTGTTCGGCGTAGAGATTTAGCGTTGAAGAAAGTGAATGGGTTTTTCTCAATATTTTCTCCATGAGGATGCTATGTTAATTGTTAATAAAGGTAAAGTATGTGTAGTCATATTAGGCCATATGAAATCTTGAAGGAAATAGGCCAAACTATGAGTATGATGTTTCCCTATTATTGTTCTCCGTGTACCCGATGTTTCATGTGTCTATGTCTAAGAAGGTGAAGTTAATGGATAATTGGATTATGAGGAGCAACTATTTGCTACCCTTGTTAGAAAAGTCAGGGTCCTCCTGCTTGGCTATTGAATGAATCTTATGCTTGTCAGGTCCACTCCTCTGTCTTCTCTTGCCTATCGTCCACTTCGGTGAATCCAACCCCGGAAAGATGATCTCTTCCACTAACCTCTTCCCATGAACTTCCGGAGTCCCTATCTAATAGTCACCCCCTCCCTTACTGACTAAGGCTAAGGTGGTGTCAACCAAAGGGGCAAGAAGTTCTCACATGAATAGACGTTTGAATATTCGCTCAGTACTTGAACCTTCGATCACTCAGATTCGTCGTTCACCTTCTCAAACCAACGAAGCCGACGAAGCCTACTCAACCTTCGTATTCCCTGCCCCCATACCTGAATGAAGGAAAGTAATAGCTAGAAAAAGAGGCTATTCCATCGTTGGCATAAGATGAACAGAAAAGAGATCCCTTCCCCTCGCTTTCAAAAATGATGAATATGAAGTCCGGGAGGCTGCATGTACTATGGATCCTCTGACACCCAATCGGGTTGCCTTCCCAGGTCTCGCCGGTGTTGCCTTTAGATTGCCTACGTTAATGTGTTATGGCGAAGTCTGTAAGTCAAGAAGGCCACCTTGAAGGCCGAAAGTGTTGTGGAAAGAAAATATTTTTGCTTGATTGTATAGCATTTGGCTTTGATTTGAAAGGTACTTTCTAGGTGTTATGATAATATAATGCATGTAATGTTGAGATTAGTGTTGTTGATATATATTGTGATGCTTTGTGGAGTTGTGGATGTGTCGTTAGGAGTTGTTTCGGTGCAATTCTGACAGGTGGATAGGCCTAGTTACAGGGGATACTTTGGCGAAATTTTTGAAATTTAGGGAGTTAGCCAAATTTTGAAACTACTGGTGTGTGTGTGAACTAATAGTTGAGCCACATTAAATGCTACTGACATATTTTGACCCTCATTCGAGGATGAATGATCCTAAGCGGGGGAGAATGTAACATTTTGGAAAAAAAAAATTCAAAGTATTTAAGTGTAAATCCCCGTAAATTTTCGCAAATGAATTGAAGGTTTCGTGGTGCCGGAGTAGGCTTACGTATTTGAGGATTTTATAAAATTTCCACGGCAAGCTTGCTCGCCGCGGCTCTCACCTTTTGGGTTGAACAATGCACCGGAAAGTAAAGGAAAAATTTGGACAGAAGAAATGCACTTCTGCGGCCCACTATGCGGCCGCAGAATCACTCTGCGGACCGCATAATGGTCGCAGAGTGAGGCAGCTATTTGGGCCAAATTTGATGTCAATTTCGTGGCCAATTATGAGACTGCATAACCATTTCGCGAGACGCACTTTGATCTCATAATCAGCCTTGGGATTTTGCGGAGGGAGGTTCTATGGCGAGTTATGCGACCGCAGAACAAGTCTGCGGCGCATTGTGCGACCGCATCACTAGTCTGCGGACCGCATAACGGCCGCAAAGTGAGGTAGACCAGCCCAGTTCTGGAGGGCCATTTCGCGGTCCATTTCATGGACCTCATAAACAGCATATACTATACCATGGCAAAATGTTTGGGTTTTTATAACCAGACCCAACTTCGTTAAATAGACGATTTGTACCATTTTTGTGCGAAAGTTTGATGTTTTAGAGAGAAGGGAGAGTGTCTTAGAGAGAGAGAGAGGAAAACCTAGGCTAATTATTCATCAAGTCTTGCTCAAATCTTGGAAGATTGACTACGAAAACCCACAAGATCTTCATCTGAGATAAGATTCAGACCCTAGTCTTAAATTCCTAGTTTGGGGTAAAAGATGGGTGATTGGGAGTATGATTATTGGGTGTAAGAGTATTATTTATACATGCTTCTACTAATAAAGTTTGTGGGAAGATTGTTGAGCTCAAATAAGTAAAGATTGGGTTGCGGAGTGAAGAAAATCTTGTAGAAGAATCTTGTAGTTAAATTTGCACACCTAGTGTTTGATAAAATGCTCAAATGAGCTGAGACGATCAATATCTTCCTAATTATGGTTCAATTTTGTTATGTCTCAAGATAGATTGGGATTGCTAGAATTTTCTGAACATTGTAGTAATTTAAGGAAAGCTCAAAGCGAGGTATGTTGGCTACACTTTCTCTCTTGGAATTGAATTCCATGATGTTCCCGTAAGTTCCAAGTATGGTTGCCTCAAATTCCTTATTCTATGTTCCGAGTTGTTCCCAATAAATTCGATTGTCCCGGATAAGCAAAGTGATGAGAATTGTGTAATCAAAACTTGTTCTGAATGTTCCTATCACATTATGTTATCCTTTGGGAATGTGTTCAAGAATGATATGTGTATTAAAATGCTATGTCTTTGAGTCATGTTCCAAATGAAGGTTATGATGCCAAATTGTGTGAGAAAATCTCAATATTCTTAAGACTCTTAATTGCTCATATGTATACCTAAAGTCTTGATTGGAAATGTCTTATTGTTGATAATCTATAAAGATGGTTGGAAGTGAAATAAGTGAATTGGGTATATAAAGTGTGGCCAACGTGCCAGGAGTGAAAGTTATACTAGTGGCCAATGGTGCCAATGACGTGAGATGATGTGATAAAGAATATGAAATGAGCCTCGACTCAACTGTTTTAAAAATAATTTTGAAACTATAATTGCCTAAAAGCTTTTGTACTAAATTCATGCCCATAAGTGGCTGCTTTAACTAATGTTTTGCTTTATAAATATATCTAGTGTGACTCGAGTTCTTACATACTCATGTGTTGAAATTGTACATTGTCATTCTTGGGGAAAAGTATTTCACAAATAAATGGTGTGTTACTTGTTGATGATTTTAACTTGCGCATCAATTGCCAATTATTTTACTCCATTTCTCGGAAAGATATCTATTGTGCTTAAATTGTTCATTTCTAATAAACTTAAAGTAGTGATTTCCAGAATATTCCATATGTTGATATTTGATGGTGATTTTTGAAATTGAAAGAGGTGAAAGTGTGGAATATGAAATACGGCCATCGTGCTAGGAAAAAAGAAACTTGTGAATGGCCAAATGAGCCAAGGAAATATTATCGTTGTGAATGACTGAAAATACTAATGAGAATTTATACATTAAGAAAGATGTTGAGGTGAGTACAATTGTATTTATGTTACCTCTGTGTGCAAATCAAATCAAAAATGTTTTTGGGAGCATCATTAGCAAAATCGAGGAGGGGGGGGTCATAAGGCCCACACCTGAAACTACACGTGCCGGTGTAGGGGTGGATTGTGATTATTCCCCATATTTGGGATGGAATTGAAATATTGAAGAAATTGTGATATTATTCCCCTTAATTGGGATGAAAATGGTAACAATTTTGGATTGGAAAAGTCAACCCACACGGCATATGTGGGAAGGCGGCCTAGCTAATCGGGTGGAGATCGGACGCCATGTTGCGCACATGGTGGTACTACTCTTGTAACAACTTTCTTTCGCATCACATGTCAAACCACATTATTCGTGGGGAGATGTTTAGCCGATCCAGCGTGATCGGACACTGTGCTAACAAAGATGGTGGTATATCGGTGCTAATGATCTCCCAACCAAAATTGTATATGAAGTTCGTATTTTGAAATTTTTTATGTTTTAACTGGAGATTTGGATATTGTTGATTGTGACTTGCTGTTTCTATGTGTTTCCCTTTCTTATATGGGTATTATATTTTGAAAGAGGATTTTTAGCTATACATACTACTGCTATTCGATAGCACTAACGTCCTTTTTGCCGGGAGCGCTGCATCTTTAATGGATGCAGGTGGTTCTACAGTAGGCGGCATTGATCAGTGATAGCAGTATACTCTTTTCAACTAATTTGTTGTGCCCCACTTCATTTCGGGGTCATGTATCTTTTGTTTCTCATATACTGTGTTTTTGAGGTATAGTTGGGGCCTTGTTGCCGGCATTTCCATATTACACTTCTATTGTATTTAGAGTTTTCGTAGACAGGTTGTGGGTTGTGGTTGATGTTGGGAATTGAACTAGAAATGTTGGTATTCGGAAATCATGGTTTTCATTAATTCTATAAACTCGTAATATTTTGGAAATTTTGAATGAAGCTGCTAATGGGAATGAAAAGGAAGTTGTTAATAAAATCTTTTCAGTGTTTGATTAATGGAGTATATCTTCTCTTTATTCATGGATGAGTTTGGGTAGAAGTAAATCTAACAGGCTTGCTAGTCCGGGTTCTCTCGATTGAGCGTCAATCACACTCCCCGAGTTTGGGGATTGACAAACTTTGTATAAGAGCCTAAGGTTTTAAAGTGTCCTAGGATGTCTCGGAGCCATGTCTAGTAGAGTCCTTCTTATCGGTGTGTTGTCGACCACATCTATAATGAGGAGGCTACATGGACATTTAGGAATTTTCATACTTCTTTGATATTCTATATCGTGCGATAGAGGCCAAGATAAGGAGCTAATTTCCTCACCATGTCTCATTTTCCAGATGAGTAATCCACGAGTTCAGAGCAGTGAGGAGGCAATGAACCCACCATTGAATCTGGGGGAAATTGCACAAGAGTTCGTTGAGAGAATGCCTCGAGCCATGGAAGGGTTGGAAGAACTTCTTACTAGGTTAAGTGTCCTTGTTCCTACCAATGTCACCGCACCACCGGATCGTATGGTGAGAGAATCTAAGAAACGAAAGAGGGTTGTTGGTGCTAATGAACCAGATTGTGTAATTTGCATCAAGAGACACTTGGGAACATGTTGGATGACCCTCGAAATATGTTATGGCTGTGGAAAGAGGGGGCACAAGAAGAACAAACTCCCTAAGTTAGGTACACCCATCCCATTCTGTCCGACATGCGGGAAGGAACATTTGGCTTGTGAGTATGCCCAGCAGCGCATTAGGGGTGGTAGCTTTGGAAAATTCGAAAGGCCCACACAGCAATCCAGTAATGGAATTGTTACTCCTGCATTGGAAGCTTGGAGAAAGGACAAGGGGGATGGTTATGATGTATGTAAAAAGGGTAAATATCAGGTCAGTGGGACGAGTCAATTTAGCGGACCTCATCCCCGTTGTGTGAAGTGTGGAGATGTCATCCGGGAGTATGTCACTATGGTACCTATGTATGTTATAAGTGTGGTATGAGGGGTTACATTCAAAGAGATTGTCATTCGTCTAGCCAGAGCATGGGCGGGGGTGCGACACAACCATCCAGTTCTATAGCTACTACATCCACAATGCCTCCCCCAGCTAGAGGCACTATACCGCCCGTAGGGTGTGGAATAGCTATGGGTGGTATTCAGAGCTCGAGAGGGCCCATCATGTTTTATGCTATGAGGAGACGTCAAACGTTTGAGGCTTCTCTAGATGTGGTTACAGGTATATTGATTGTCAAATCTCATGATGTGTATGCTCTTATTGATCCCGGTTCCACTTTGTCATATGTCACTCCTTATGCTACTATGGAAGTTGGGATAAAATCGGAAAAGCATTATGAGTCGTTCTCTGTATCTACTCTTTGAATGAGACGCATTATTCGTGAAGCCACTCTATCATAAATTCTCTTATTTACAACCTATTGAGGAATTGAGCTCTATAATTATGTCCTTGAATTGAGTTATAACTCTAGGATTAATACTTTACACTTGGTTCCCTAAATTCTCAACAAGGGACTATACCTGATGAATTTCTTACAAAACCTTTTGATTCAAATGAATAGCATCTGCTCACTTGTGCCTATGCACGCACCATCGTAATATTTACCTATGTGGTATCATATCTAATGTAAAGCAGCCTAGTGTTGAGATCCTTCCTGAGACATTATTTTCTCTCCGGTGTATGTGGCTCCTATTGTTGGAACAATCACTTTACTCCTTTGTGAATATTATCATCAATCCTTTTCACCATCTAGTAACATGAGAGCATATTGATTTGAAAGAAAAGTTTGTCGTATCTCTAGTCCTCTCATATATGATCAACTATTGGCAAGGGTTAAGCTGTGAGAATGATAATAGTCTCACAAGTGTTCAACTTCTTTTTCAACCTCATGGGTTTGTGGCATAGATTCCTTGTGTCAAATATGGTTAAGAGAGTAATGCAACTTCGTGTATCTTGAAACCCATATCACATTTAGGGTGCTAGAATATTCTCATTTCGAGTTAAACTGACATTCCCTACATTCCAAGGGGCGGCTGGTGTCACATACTTGGCTATCTCTCTTTGAGGCCTAATATTGTCAAACAAGGAACATATGGAATGAAACAATTATTGTTGCCATTTTCATGACTCGTTTCTTTTAAATCTCAGAATCATGAACATGGTCCCTACATTATCAATGCCTACTAGGCAACTCTATGCCTCATTTATCGAATCTATGATGTCATCATAATGATTAACCATGCCAGCGCTATTAGTAGTAACCTTCATGTCTCTTAGGATATAACCTCTTGAAATGTCGTGATCAACACATTGATGGATTCTCAAATAATTCTAGCCAATCTCGAACCTCGTTGTTCATATTTTTAGTAAACTATGGGGGTTGAAGGTTCAAATATGTCAAAGAAGAAGTATCATCCCATGATCCAATATATTGGATAGGAAGTTTTATGGTCATATTCAAGCTAGCATATCTTAGACTAATTGTTGGAGGTCACCAGAGGGTTTAGTTTGGGTATTCGGCGTAGAGATTTAGAGTTGAAGAAAGTGAACGGGTTATTCTCAATATTTTCTCCATGAGGATGCTATGTGAATTGTTAATAAAGGTAAAGTATGTCTAATCACATTAGGCCTTATGAAATCTTGAAGCTAATAGGCGAAACTATCAGTATGATGTTTCCCAATTATTGTTCTCCGTGTACCCGGTGGTTCATGTGTCTATGTCTAAGAAGGTGAAATTAATGGATAATTAGATTATGAGGAGCAACTATTTTCTACCCTTGTTAGAAAAGTCCGGGAGTTGAGATTGCCTACGTTAATGTGTTATGGCGAAGTCTGTAAGTCGAGAAGGCCACCTTGAAGGCCGAAAGTGTTGTGGAAAGAAAATATTTTCGCTTGATTGTATAGCATTTGGCTTTGATTTTAAAGTTACTTTGTAGGTGTTATGATTTAAAAATGTGCAGTTCATGTCCAGATATCACTCTTGATAATATAATGCATGTAATGTTGAGATTAGTGTTGTTGATATATATTTT
This sequence comes from Nicotiana tabacum, assembly GCF_000715075.1. NCBI lineage: Eukaryota > Viridiplantae > Streptophyta > Magnoliopsida > Solanales > Solanaceae > Nicotiana > Nicotiana tabacum. Next base: position 72,654,221 of record NC_134091.1, on the reverse strand, counting down.
GATGCTTTGTGGAGTTGTGAATGTATTATTAGGAGTTGTTTTGGTGCTATTCTGACAGGTGGATAGGCCCGGTTACAGGGGATACTCTGGCGAAATTTTTGGAAATTTAGGGAGTTAGGTAAATTTTGAAACTATTAGTGTGTGTGAACTAATAGTTGAGCCACATTGAATGCTAATGACAGATTTTGCCCCTCATTTGAGGATGAATGATCCTAAGCAGGGGAGAATGTAACACCCCGGGAAAAAAAATCAAAGTATTTAAGTGTAAAGCCCCGTAAAACTTTGCAAATGAATTGAAGGTTTCGTGGTGCCGGAGTAGGCTTACGTATTTGAGGATTGTATAAAATCTTCGCGGCGAGCTTGCTCGCCGCGGTTATGACTTTTGGGGTTGAACAATGCACTAGAATGTAAAGGAAAAATTTAGACAAAAGAAATGCACTTCTGGAGCCCACTATGCGGCCGCAGAATCCCTCTGCAGACCGCATAATGGCCGCAGAGTGAGGCAGCTATTTCGGCCAATTTTGATGTCGATATCGCGGCCAATTATGCGACTGCATAACCATTTCGCGGGCCACACTGTGATCGCATAATCAGACTTGGGATTTTGCGGAGGGAGGTTCTGCGGTGCATTATGCGACCACAGAACATGTCTGCGACACATTGTGCGACCGCAGAACTAGTCTACGGACCGCATAACGACCGCAAAGTGAGGCAGACCAGCCAGTTCCAGAGGGCCATTTCGCGGTCCATTTCTCGGACTGCATAAACATTATGCGGTTGCATATGCGACCGCAGATCCTGTTCCGGGGCAACATTTTTGTGTTTTTATAACCCGATCCTACTTCGTTAAATAGATGATTTTTACCATTTTTAAGCTAAAATCTGATGTTTTAGAGAGAAGGGAGACTGTATTAGAGAGAGAGGAAACCCTAGGCTAATTATTTATCAAGTCTTGCTCAAATATTGGAAGATTGACAATGAAAACCCACAAGATCTTCATCTAAGAGGTAAGATTCAAACCCCTAGTCTTCAATTCCGAGTTTGGGGTAAAAGATGGGTGATTGGGAGTATGATTATTGGGTGTAAGAGTATTATTTATACATGCTTGTACTAATAAGGTTTGTGGGAAGATTGTTGAGCTGAAATGAGTAAAGATTGGGTTGTAGAGTGAAGGAAATCTTATAGAAGAACCTTGTAGTTAAATTTGCACACCTAGTGTTTGATAAAATGCTCAAATGAGCTGAGACCATGAATATCTTCCTTATTATGGTTCAATTTTGTTATGTCTCAAGATAGATTGGGATTGCTAGAATTTCTGAAATGTTGTAGTAATTTAAGGAAAGCTCAAAGCGAGGTATGCTGGCTAAACTTTCTCTCTTGGAACTGAATTCCATGATGTTCCCGTAAGTTCCAAGTATGGTTGCCTTAAGTTCTTTATTCTATGTTCCGAGTTGTTCCTTATTCTATGATATGTGTATTAAAATGCTATGTCTTTGAGTCGTGTTCCAAATCAAGGTTATGATGCCAAATTGTGTGAGAAAATCTCAATATTCTTAAGACTCTTAATTGCTCATATGTGTACCTAAAGTCTTGATTGGAAATGTCTTATATTTCATAATCTATAAAGATGGTTGGAAGTGAAATAAGTGAATTGGGGATATAAAAGGGTGGCCAACGTGCCAAGAGTGAAAGTTATACTTGTGACCAATGGTGCTAATGACATGAGATGATATGATAAAGAATATGAAATGAGCCTCGACTCAGCTGTTTTCAAAGTAATTTCGAAAAGATAATTGCCGAAAAGTTTTTGTACTCAATTCGTGCCCATAAGTGGCTGCTTTAACTAATGCTTTGCTTTATAATTATATCCAGCGTGATTCGAGTTCTTACATACTCATGTGTTGAAATTGTAAATTGTCATTTTTGGGGAAAAGTATTTCAAGAATAAATGGTGTATTACTTGTTGATGATTTTAACTTGCGCATCAATTGCCAATTATTTTACTCCATTTCTCGGAAAGTAATCTATTGTGCTTAAATTTTTCATTTCTAATGAACTTAAAGTTGTGATTTCCGGAATATTCCATATGTTGATATTTGATGGTTATTTTTGAAATTGAAAGAGGTGAAAGTGTGGAATATGAAATACGGCCATCATGCCAGGAATAAAGAAATTTTTGAATGGCCAAATGAGCCAAGGAAATATTGTCATTGTGAGTGACTGGAAATACTAATGAGAATTTATACAATGTGAAAGATGTTGAGGTGAGAACAACTATATTTATGTTACCTCTATGTGCAAATCAAATCAAAAATCTTTTTGGCAGCATCATTAGCAAAACCGAGGAAGGGTGGGTCATAAGGCCCACACCTGAAACTACACGTGCCGGTGTAGGGGTAGATTGTAATTATTTGCGTTATTTGGGATGAAATTGAAATATTAGAGAAATTATGATATTATTAACCTTAATTGGGATGAAAGTGGTAACAATTGTGGATTCAAAAAGTCAACCCACGCGGCATGTGTGGGCAGACGGCCTAGCTGATCGGGTGGAGATCGGACGCCGTATTGTGCACATGGTGGTACTACTCTTGTAACAACTTTCTTTCGCATCACATGTCAAACCACATTGTTCGTAGGGATATGGCCTAGCCTATCAGGCCTGATCGGACTCCGTGCTAACAAAGACGGTGTTATATCGGTGCGAATGAGCTCCTAACCAAAATTGTATATGAAGTTCGTATTTTGAATTTTTTTTTTTGTTTTAACTGGACATTTGGATATTGTTGATTGTGACTTGTTGTTTCTATATGTTTCCATTTCTTATATAGGTATTCTATTTTGAAAGAGGATTTTTAGCTATACAAACTAGTGTTATTTGATAGTACTAACATCCCTTTTGCTGGGGGCACTGCATCTTTAATGGATGCATGTGGTTCTGCAGCAGGCCGCATTGATCAGTGATAGCAGTACACTCTTTTCAGCTGACTTGGTGAAACCCACTCCGTTTCGGGGTCATGTGTCTTTTGTTTCTCATGTACTGTGTTTTTGAGGTATAGCCGAGGCCTTGTTACTGCATTTCTATATTACTCTTCTATTGTACTTAGAGGCTCCGTAGATAGGTTGTGGGTTGTGGTTTATGTTGTGAATTGAAATAGAAATATTAGTATTTGGAAATCATGGTTTTCATTAATTCTACAAACTCGTAATATTTTGGAAATTTTGAATGAAACTGCTAATGGGAATGAAAAGGAAGTTGTTAATAAAATCTATTCAGTGTTTGATTAATGGAGTACATCTCCTCTTTATTCATGGATGAGTTTGGGTAGAAGGAAATCAAACAAGCTTGCTCGGTCGGGTTCTCTCGATTAAGTATCGGTCGCACTCCCCAAGTTTGGGGTGTGACATTATCTTACTGATTTCATTGATATTTTGTACTCAGTGATATTCATTCATTTCTTATCATATCTCAGTCTTTGTTGTTATTTATTGATGCATCATATCATTATTTTCGGGCTAGTTTCATTGACATGGTGAGCCCTAGAGAGTGACTGGAGAGATTGATGATTGAGTAAGTGAGGCTGAGGACCTGACTATGAGTGACATTTATGGGATCAGGCTGCACACCGCAACAGTTATACTGATTTATGATAGCGCTTGGGCTGAAGAAGCCCCTCCGGAGTCTGCACACACACCCACTGAGCGCGGTTGATTATATTGAGGGATGGATCTTCCTTGTACATGGATCTTGTCCGAAGCATTATATACCTGGGGATGGATCTTCCCCACGGGCAAGATTGGCCCTACTCAGTACTGGGTGACTGATGGCAGTCGATGTATATATTCCGGGATGGATCTTCCCTGGGCCGGTTTGGCTATAACAGTACTGAGTGATTGAGCAAATGAGAGTGTGAGCACATGAGGCTGACAGCATGGTTCATCACATACAACATGTGCATTGGCATCTAGGAGTAGAGAAGTTATATTCTTCTTATAATTCATATTTAATCTATTTTACTATTTTGAGTTTATCTGTTGAACTTAACAACATGCTTACATTTATGCATTATTACATCTATATTGAACTATGCCGGTTGAGTTCGTCACTACTTTCAGTCCAAAGTTTGGATTTGTTACTTATTGAGTTGGTTGTACTCATGCTACACCCTGCACCTCGTGTGCAGATCCAAGTGCTTCTAGTCTTGACGGTTGTTGAGTTGTGGAGTCCGAATTTTTGGATATTATCGAGGTAGCTGCATGACATTCACAGACCTTGACCCTCCTTCGTTATCTTCACTTATATTTTAGTTTTTACTCTTTACACATTGTATTAGACTATCTTCCATTATAGATGCTCATGTACTCGGTGACACCCCGGTTTTGGGAGAGACTGTATTGGGTTGCGTATCAATTTTGATTTTCAAAGGTTTTCCTTAAATATTAACTTCTTCCGTATTTTTTTCAAAGCTTTTGGTTATGTTGGAATAGTTACGTAATTGGCTTTCCTAGTTCCACAATAGGCGCCATCACGACGGTTGGTTTTGGGTCGTGATAGTTTTGCACTCGGTATCGACTATGCATCGATGGTTTGTGATACTGCGGATGGGCTATGAAGAGTTGCAGATGCTCGATCATTGTTTCTAGGTGTTGTCCAGACTGAGGACGCGTATGTGTTGGTAGATCTTTCAATTGTTCACGTGTGGGATGCAGTGGATTCTTGTATCTGGTTAGTGAGTATGAGCTTGGGAGGATTTGATTGATTGCCTGGTTATGTTAACCGCAGTAGGTTCATGGGGGATGTTGATTTCAGGCTAGCCAGCAGTATTTGAGGTTATGTGTTTTGTATGGGACTTCTATTCAGTGGAACGTACATATTATCATTCAAGGCACTTGAGGAAGTGGGCTTGACTGTCACGAGGATGGATATGCGCTTAGTAGATGAGTTGAGGTATCTCATTATTGGCACTATACGAGCTTATAATGGTTGAAATTGTGGATCATCGGGTGCTATGTCCAATGGCTTCGAGCCAAGTGGGGAGTCTACTATCGATGATCAGATTACATGGTCATGTGTTATATTAGTATTAGTCTGAGATATATATGTGGCATTGGAGGGTTCTCCAAAATTTATATATGGCTAAATATGAGATTTTCATGGGATAGTGATGAGACTTGCGCTATTTCTGTATCATTATTAATTCTACATTTCAGCATTAGAAATGTTAAAGAAACAACTTCAGACTCACAAAAGGCCACTTCAGAGTGGGTATCTCCGTTGCGGCATTATTGGGTATTTTAGAGGAAATACAGTGGTTTATGGGCTTTTGGACGACGTGGCTCCTGCTAAGATCTCTTGCGATGAGCTTTGGTTTAGGATCGTAGTGTACCGGCAAGAAAAAGTTTTAACTTGAAGGCAAATCGAGAAGGACTCGAGGAAATGGGTCAGCTTGGTAATGTTGGGCCAGCATGGTAATAAAGGTTATTGGTTCCTTTGGTGTGGTGATTTTTTACCGGCATTTTTTGAAATACTGTTCGGCTTGACGGCTTGTGTAATTTAGTTGAGTTGGGGAAATTCATTTCTGATGATTTGGTTATGTGTGGACGGGTTTCAAAGAGTTCTTAATAGTGTCGACCACAGCTTGAGTCAGATTTATGCTACCAGCAAAAGGATATGTTGCGCATTATGATTTTTCTCCTGGATGGGGTCATGGGTTCTAGATAGCATGGATTATTCCAGATGTTTAGAAGAATGCTAGCATTATTTGATACCACCTTAGAAGGGTGCACACTCCAGAAGGCGCACTGTGTTTTGACTTGTGTATGCCTTACTGGTATTACGGTAATCGCCTGGTTGATCGGTCGTTGATGTTCAAATTTTTTCTATGTGGTATGAAAGAATTTTGGAAGTATTTCTCGTGGCCTGATCATGTATAACAAATGGCTTAGTCATTTGAGTAGTGCAGTTGATATCGGATATGGAGATTATGGTATTCTAAAGATCTAAAGACTAAGAGGAATCTCAGAGGAAACTTGTTCCATGGTTGCGGATGGTGAAGGTATGCTAAGAGGTTGGCGACCGATGGTGTGTACTATAGATATGTTATCGTGGGCCTTTCGGAGGCTATCTACCTACTTCAGAAGGATCATAATTGATTTGGAGGCCACCAGTAGGTCTAATGAGGATGTATGTTCTAAATCGAGTAGGATTTAGCTAGTCAGCACAGTTATTGTGATGACCCGATTGGTCGTTTTGAGCTTTAGAATTATGTTCGATGGTTTAAGGTCTTGAGTACCTTTGTATTATGTATTTTGACTTGCGTGTATGGTCGGTTTTGATTTTCGGGTGATTCGGGATTGATTTGGAAGAATGATCCTTGTTTTAGAAGCTTAGGTGGTAAGAGTTGACCGGAGTTTGACTTTTGTGTAGACGACTCTGGAATAGTATTTTGATGATTCCAATAGCTTTGTATGGTAATTTTGGAGTTAGGCGTATGTCCGGATTTAGATTTGGAGGTCCTTAGGTTAATTTGATGCTTTTTGGCGATAGCAGGAAAGTTGAAGGTTTGGAAGGTTGAGAGGTTTGACCGGGAGTTGACTTTGTTGATATTGATCTTGAATTGTGATTCTAGGAGTTGGTATAGGTTCTTTGTGTCATTTGGGACTTTCATGCAAAATTTGAGGTCATTCCGAGTTGAATTGGTATGATTCGGTGTGAGTTTTGGAAGTTGAAAGTTCATTAGTTCATTAGGCTTGAATTGAGGTGTAATCCGTAGTTTTGATGTTGTTTGGTGTGATTTGAGGCCTCGAGCAGTTCTGTGTTATGTTTTGGGATTGGTTGGTGTGATTGGACGGGGTCCCGGGGGCCTCGGGTATGTTACAGACGACTTTCGCATCATTTCCATGTTGTTAAGGAGGTTTGGTTCTGGTGTTTCGCATATGCACATGTTGGAGCGCAAATGCGGATCCGCTTCTGCGTGTTGTTCTGTCTATCATACCTCCTTTTTTACTGGGGAAGGAGTTTTTTCAATTTAAGTGACATTATTGAAATGGGATTATTTATTTTAATTTTTAAGAGTCGCCACATGGAATAATTTATTATGGTGTCCCAAGTCACCAGTTTAATTTAAATCCCAATTCAAGCAAATTTGACTCTGTTTAAGTCTGCAAAACATAGAAGACCGGGTAAGAAATTCTATTAACCCGGGAGAAGATGTTATGCACTCCCGGATTTCGTGGTTTTAGCACGGTTGCTTTACAATCATACTTGGCTAAATTAACGGATTATTACGTATTTTAGAACCTATCTGCATCTTTATATACTACCACTTTTTAATTCATGATTATGGCGTTATGGAATTATGTTTGAAGTGATCATGTGTATGCGTATCCACTTTGTTTATTGTGCCAAAATCATATCACGCTTACGTGTCTACATTCAATAACACTTAATTATTTAAGATTGTTTGGCTAAAGTCGCGCGAACGCGAACCTTGATTTTATTTTGGGGTCATAATTATGTCACACGAACGTGTAAATAATCACGATAATAGTCTCTACGTGTAAATAAAATGTGCCTAAAGCATTCCGCATTGTCATGACCCTAATTTTCCTCCGTAGGATATCGTGATGGCAACTAGTCTCTACGAGTAGGTAAGCCTAACATTTGATAACAACTGAACAAATATAATTAACAAAATGCTAAAAACCAATCTGATAAACTCATATAAACTTCCGGAATAACAGAATCTCAACCAAACACTCCCCAAGAATGGTGGAACAGAGTCATAAACTCTATACAGTAAGCTAAAGTGTCTAGTACATCACTGTCTGAAAGAAAATACAACAGTAAATAAGAATAAGGGAAGGTGACTCTGAGGCATGCAGACGTGGAGTAGGTATACCTTGATGTTTCCAAAGCAGCAACTCAAATCAATTCTAGCGTCCGGCACAGGCAGACGTACCTGGATCTGCAAAAAAATTATGCAGAAGCATAGTATGAGTACCCTACAAGGGTACCCAATAAGTATCAAGCCTAACCTCGATAGAGTAGTGACGAGGCCAGGTCAAGACACCTACTAGGATATAAATAAACAAAATGAAACCATAAGAGCGAATAATAATGGAAAGCGGAGAAATAACTGATATGAAACAAGATAATAGCATGAACTAATACCGGAAATTAAACATCGAAATAACATAAAAGAAGCAGCTGAAGAGAACCAAAATGATCATATACGGACAACAACTGCTAGAACAAGGAAGAATAAAACAACAAGAAACGTTCCCGCCAAAGCTCTTTGCAACATGAGATAAACAACAAAAATCACAACAAGGTACCTCCTCGTGTTCAATAAGAATCACCACCGAGGTACCGCCTCGTATAAATCAAGAATCGCAACCGAGGTACTGGCTCGTATTCACATTTCTCATTTTCAATCACAATCTTTCCTTATACGGCCGCGTGAGCCTTACATTTGAAATAGGTTTTGAAAATAGTTTTCCCGAAAAAGCTACACGCACTTTAGCTCACCTTATGACGCCGCGTGGCTTCACATAATTCCCCTACAAGCAACATGCACATAAGTCCCACCTTATACCGCCGCATGCACATTAACCCCAAGCCTTATACTGCCGCATGCGCGTCAATATCACATTACAATAACAACTCGCACCACAAGGGCCCATATATCACAACTTGCCAGCAATCAACAATATCACTATTTTCACAACAATAGCCCACGGCTCCACAACAACGTGTACAAGAATATCTACAACAACAATGAATGTAAAATGCTCAACAAGGAAGATGTTTCAACAATAACAATTTCGCCTCAACGTGATAATGGATTTCACAACTTCAACACCAAAAACTCAACAATGAGAGATAATGTATAACCACGTTATTAAATAAGAATAACTCACAAGGGAAGAGATAGGTTTAACAATGGCTTCAAATAATGGAAATCAACCAGGAAAGAGATAACATGAACAATAACTTCAAGTAATGACAATCAATAATGGAAGAGATAACATGAACAATAACTTCAAATAATGATAATCAACAACGGATGAGATAACATGTAACAATAATAGAGGCAAAAAGTTCAACTAAAGCAGGAGAACAATTTATCAATTAGGATGTAGAACAAGTGTTAACGAAATCATTTAAGGCATGTAAGGATAGACTAACTCAAGTAGGAATAGATTAATTATGAGAATTTAGAAAATGATACTACAATTCAATAAAAGCATGGAAAGAGTCTAAGTAGCCTAAACTGGTCAAATACCACGTACAACCCGTGTACCCACTCGTCACCTTGCGTACACGGCTTTCACATAGCACAAATGAATCAATCAATACCGATCCTAAGAGGTAGTTCCACATGCAAAGTTAGGCAAGACACTTACCTCAACCAGGCCAATTCAACTATCGAAAATTGCTTTTCCCCTAAAATTTGCCTCCACACGGCTCAAATCTAACCAAAATCGACTTAATATCATCAAACAATGCTAGGGAAATCAATTACAATAGATAAAGTTGAGATCTTTACATTTTTCCTAAAAAGTTAACCCTGGACCTGCCTAGTCAAAACCTGGGTCCAATGGTAGATTCCGACTACCTATGACCCCACAAGTATGTATATGTGATAAGTTTCAAAATCTGAGTCCAAATCGACTCTCAAAACTCAATTTCTTATTTTTCAAAAACTTGATAAAGTTTCACAAATTTTCACTTTGATTCACATGATTTTGATGTTAATATCCAAGACATGTTGGAGGAATATGATTTGAATTAGTTTAGAATCACTTACCCAAAGTTTGTAGGTGAAACTTCCCTCTCCAAATCGCCTCCTACCGAGTCTAGGGTTCAAAAATGAGAGATGATCCTGACTTTCAGCCCTTATGTTCAGCTGCAGTTATCACAATTGCGAACCCTCGCAATTGCGAAGAAATTCTCGCAATTGTGGCACTGACAGGCCAGGGAAGCTCTTCGCAAATGCGAAGATGGGTTCACAATTGCGAACCCTATTGCCCTCATAAAAGCGACATATTAGTCGCAAATGCGAACTACCCAAAATCCCAGACCACTTCGCAATTATGAGCTTGGCATCACAATTGCGACACTTGAGGCCCCCCTGCTAAGCTCGCAATTGTGAATCTGGTGTTGGGAAATGCGATACCAGAAGTATCAGCACACCATATTCTACAATTTCAATCCAAAACACTCAGAAACATTTTTGAAACTCATCCGAGCCCTCGGGGCTCAAAACCAAACCTCCACACAAGTCTAAAAACATCATACGAACTCACTCGCGCAATCAAAACACAAAAATAACATTTAAAACTACGAATCAAACACTAAAATGCATGAATTTCAAAGTAAAGTTCAAGAATTTCTAAAATTACAACTAAATGTCTGAATCCTATCAAATCAACTCCAAACGACACCAAATTTTTGCAGACAAGTTCTAAATACAATAACGGACCTATTCCAAGTCCCAAAATCAAATTCCGAGCTCGATAGATAAAACTCAACCTACGGTCAAACTTTTCAACTTCAAATTGTAAAATTTCGACAAATCAACCTATTGACTCCCAAAAATCAATTTTGGGCATACGTCCAAGTCCGAAATTACCATTCGGAGCTATCGGAGCCATCAAAAATACGGTTCCGATGTTGTTTTCATAAAAGTCTAAGTTTGATAAACATTTCTAATTTAAACTTCTAAGTCAAGAATCAAAGGGTCCAAATCAACCCGAAAGCTTCCCGGAACAAAACTAACCAACCCCGCAAGTCATAAAATCATAAATACATATGTGTGAAGCATGAAAAGGGGAAATAGGGCGCAATTACATAAAACGACCGATCTAATCATTACATTCTCCCTATTTTAAAACAAATGTTCATCCTCGAACGTGCATAAGGGCATACCTCAAGTGGTAAATATATGAGGATAACGACTCCGCATGTCGTGCTCGGTCTCCCAAGTCGCCTCCTCGACAGGATTACCCCTCCATTGAACCTTCACTGAAGCAATATTCTTTGATCTCAACTTCCGGACCTGTCTGTCCAAGATAGCCAGAGTATCCTCAATATAAGTCAAATCCTCGATCAATTGGGCTGCGCTGAAGTCAAAAATATGAGATGGATCATCATAAATACTTCTATAGCATAGAAACATGGAACACCAGATGAATCATAGATAAACTAGGTGGTAAAGAAAGCTTGTAGGCCACCTCCCCAATCCTTTCAAGGATCTCAAAAAGCTCAACTTGCCCTTCTTCCCGAACTTCATCACACCCTTCATGGGTGAAACCCATAGCATGAATCGCTCTCCAACCATGAATGCAACATCGCGAACCTTCCGATCCGCATAGCTCTTCTATCTTGATTGGGTTGTATGAAGCTGATCCTGGATCATCTTGACCTTCTCGAAAGCATCTCGAACCAAATCTGTCCCTAATAACTTAGCCTCTCCTGGCTCAAACCACCAAACTAGATAACGTCAATGTCTCCCATATAGGGCCTCACAAGGAGCATCTGAATACTCGATTGGTAACTGTTGTTGTGGGAAAACTCCACAAACAGCAAGAACTAATCCCAAGAGCCTCTAAAATCCATAACGCATGCATGAAGCATATCCTCCATTTATCTGAATAGTGTGCTCGGACTGTCTATCCGTCTGAGGGTGAAATGCTATACTCAACTCAACCTATGTACCTAGCTCACACTGTACAGCTCTCCAAAAATGCGATGTGAACTGTGTACCCGAGTCAGAGATGATGGATACATGTACGCCATGAAGTCGGACAATCTTGCGGATATAAACCTAAGCCAGCTGCTCTGAAAAATAGGTAGTCACTACCGGAAAGAAAAGAGCCAACTTGGTCAACCTCTCCACAATCACCCACACCACGTCAAATTTCTTCTGAGTCTGTGGGAGCCCAACAACGAAGTCCATGTTGACACGCTCCCATTTCCACTTGGGAATCTCAAGTCGCTGAAGCAAACCACTCGGCCGCTGATGCTCATACTTCACTTGCTGACAATTTAGGTACCGAGATACATACTCCACTATGTCTTTTGCCATTCTCCTCCACCAATAGTGCTGCCTCAAATCCTGATACATCTTAGTGGCACTCGAATGTATGGAATACCATGAACCGTGGGCCTCCTGAAGAATAAACTCACACAAACCATCCACATTGGGCACACATAACCGGCCCTGCATATGCAACACACTGTTATTTCCAATAGTAACCTCATTGGCATCGTCGTGCTGAACCGTGTACTTAAGGACAAGCAAATGGGGGTCGTCATACTGACACTCTCTAATACGATCATATAGAGAAGACCGAGAAACCATGCAGACAAAAACTCGACTGGGCTCCAAAACATCCAATCTAACAAACTGATTGGCTAAGGTCTGAACATCTAATGCTAGTGGCCTCTCCGCTGCCGGTAGATATGCTAAACTACCCAAACTCTCTGCCTTTCAGCTCAAGGCATCGGCCACCACATTTGCCTTCCCGGGATGATATAAAATGATTATATCATAGTCCTTAAGCAATTCTAACCACCTCCGATGCCGCAAGTTAAGATCTTTCTGTTTGAACAGATGTTGTAGACTCTAGTGGTCGGTAAAGACCTCACAAGGGACACTGTACAAATAATACCGCCAGATCTTCAATGCATGAAAAATGGCTACCAACTCCAAGTCATGTACCAGATAATTCTTCTCGTGAGTTTTCAACTGCCGAGACGCGTAGGCGATCATCTTACCATCTTGCATTAACACCGCGCCAAGGCCAACGTGTGACATATCACAAATACACAGTATAATATCCATAGCCTGTAGGCAACACCAACATTCGGGTTGTAGTCAAAGCAATCCTGAGCTTTTGAAAGCTCGCCTCACACTCCTCGGACCATCTGAAAGGAGCACCCTTCTCGGTCAATCTGGTCATAGGAGCTTTTGAATTTTTATCTTTTTTTTATTTTATATAGTGAGTAAAATGCGGGAAAGAATTTTGAGAAGACTTCCCTTTTTGAGAGTTTTGCTGTATCAAAGCTGTTTTTAGTCTCCGCACGATTTCCTTTTAGTGGTACCTGCTTCTTGTGAGGTTGTTTTTGAGTTGCACCTTTTTTCTATTTTTGTAGAAAGAATAATCATCAGTTTAAAACAGTGGTTGATTTTGTGGCCTTGAGTGTTTCAATCACTTGATTTCGACCCATCTTCTTTGATGATGATTTCAACTGCAACTAGTTATTTTTTGAATTCCAATTGCACTTCTGGCCTTGGGAACCTTTTGTTTTTCAAATATTTGTCATGGTGGTTGGTCGCACAAGGGGACTTAACCTTTTCAAACTTTATTTTTCCTTTGTGGGCTTTTCACTTTTGACTTTTTTCTTCCAATGTTTTCAATTTCAGAGCATTGGGGAACCTTTGGCTTTTCATACTTTGCCAAGACCGTTAGTCGCGTGAGACTTAACATTTCCAACTTTACTTTGACTTTGTGGGCATTTCACTTTTGACTTATTTCTTCCAAGGTTAATAATTTAAGAGCATCCGCCAATCATGGCAAGTCGAGATCGACTCGATGCCTTTGTCGATGCTGAGTGCCTTTTGATATCAGCTCGCTTAAAATGAGGGCCCTATAATCGGTCTTGTCGTCTCTTCTTTGCCTTATTTTGGAACAAAGATATACCGAAGGGGATTCAAAGAAAAACAAATAATGGAATAGAGAATGAGTTAAAATAATAGGTGTCCCTTTCGGTGAACAGAAAGACGGACTTATCTAGGTGTACATCCGAACTTCAATGAATATGACATGCCTTTTGGACTGGATGCCTGATCTGTGTAAACCGTTCGACTCTCAGAAACTCATCACAACGTTTGCCTTGAAACTGAGAAACCTTGCCCAGTACTATATTGATGTCATGGCTGCGTGGATCCTTTTTTCGATCAACAGAACCCTTTACGGGTTTTCACTAGATGACCTCTCTTATTTCTCTTCTCGCCATCACCTTAAAGTGCGCTTTGCGGGTTTTCACTAAAAAGACTCTCATTTTATTTTCTCTACTCACCATCGCCCTACAGTGACCATGAGGATTTTCACCAATAGGACTCTCTCATTTTATTTCTCTCATTTGGTTGCATCAGATCCAAGTAACCATATCCTCCAATTCTTAAACATTCTCGTCGATTGATCAGAATGACTTGAAAAGGATTTGGATAAAACGAATTTGGATTGAATTGCAACTTTGAAACCTTTCAGACGAAACCATGGCCGAACCATTGTAACCTCTACCCCAGTTTTCACTTTTGGGGGAATGTTTTCACGACCCCAATTTCCCTCTGTAGAATGTCATGATGACACCTAGTCTCTAAGACTAGGTAAGCCTAACATACATGCAAAATTTAACTGAGATAATGATAAAAATTTCAAATTAACTAACCTTGCAACTCAACAGAACAAAACTGCCAAAATCTGGTGATACCCAAGTCACAAGCTCTACAAGAGTATACTGAACATCCCTTACAACCGTATCTTTAAATAAATGTGAAATAGAACTAGATAGAGGGTGACTCCGAGGCCTGCGAACACCGGCAGGTATGCCTTGAAGTCTCCAAATCCGAGCACGACTCACTGGTGCCTAGGCTGGTAAGAGGTACCTGGATTTGCACAAACATATATACAGAAGCGTAGCATTAGTACACCACAATGGTACCTAGTAAGTATCAAGCCTAACCTCGGTATAGTAATGACGAGGTTAGGTGAAGACCCTATTAGAATGAATGAGAAACTAAATAGGTATATGATAGTGTGATAATGATAAACAATGAAGAAATATATCCAGAATAGCCCCACTGAACTAAGGCAATTAAGACATCACGGAAGAAAACAATGAATAATGTGCTAAGAAAATAATGCAACCAAAACACAAGTGATGAAATAGAAAGGTATCAACAAGAATCACTATCGAGGGATCAACAAGAATCACAAAAACAAATCAAAATCTTTCCTTATATCACCACGGGAGCCTTGCATTTAGTTTTGAAAATCATTTTCCCTGAAATAGATTCCCGCGTTTTAGCCCACCTTATCACACCACGTGGCTTCAAGTATTTCCCCTACTAGAAACATGCGTATCAAGCCCACCTTATCTCACCGCATGCATTTCAACCCCCAATACTTATACCTCTGCATGCGTATCAATATCACAACATAACACAAAACGCACCTCAAGTGCCCGAAACCACAACTTGCTAAAGAAATCAACAATGATAGCGTTTCCACAATAAATAGCTCATGGCTCAACCATAATATGTACAAGAGTCTCAATAATAGCAACGGAAAGTAAATAACTCAACAAGAATGATATTTCAACAAATTTACAACTTTGCCTCAATGTGAATCACGACCTTTATAACTTCAACACCAAATTCAACCTCAAGAATATTCCAATAAACAACAACTTCAAGTATAGGAACTCAACGGTTAAACAATGAATAAGAAATGGAGAGAAAAATAACTTCAACTAAACATGCAAAGTGTTACATCCCACATTTTTGTATGTTAAAGTTTCGTCGTAAGTTAACCGATGTAAGTTTGGAAATGGGATTATTTTGAGATTATAAGCATTATGCTATTTCAAACAAGTGATGTGTAAATTCGTGAAGGTGAGAAGGGAAGCAAGTCAATGAAAATGAATTTTCGTCCAAGTTTGACATGTTGAGATAAAATACAGCCCGAGCTAAGATCCTCGATATTTATGAACTAGTGCCATATAAGGTACCACATGGCCATGATAGTAAAGGTGTATAAGGTATGTGAAAAGTGAGTAGCATTTTAAGTAAGTGGAAATAATTCTTAATTATGTGGGTAATTGGTTAATTATTGGATAATGGGACATTACCTAGTTAATAAATAATTAGTGGTGGATTAATTAAAGTCTTTGGATAAGATTAATGATCCAAAATGTGGCAGCCACATGGAGATACATATGATAACTCTTGCATTTGAGTGAAAAGGTGGAAAAATACACAAAATGAGTCATAAGACAAAAGGGATATATTGGTTACACGTAAGAATGCTTGGTCTATCTATTAGTAAGGTATATGACTTTTCTAATACTAAGCAACACAGTATTCCTACTTGAGAAGTGATAATGTCCGACATGAAGATTCTCTGGAATACTACAAGGTCAAACGTGATATGCTAATTCTAAGAAAGATTTGGATCAATATTAGGGAGACAACACTTCCACGTGGGATGTAAAAATCTTGGCAGCAAATTGCCATTTAATCAAGTGATTAAGTGGGTGGTGGCATAAAATGAACCAAACTTGAATATTGGACTCATTTTGCTGGACCAACTATGGGGAATAAGTATATTTTCCAATCTTGAGAGTTGGATGCGTGAGTTATGCATCAAAAAGCACTCCAAGGATTAATGATTCTTTCAAGCCAAAATATGATATCCTGTAATCAAGACCGAATCCAGTAGTGACCAAGAACGCAAGAGATGGAAACGTGAAATTGCTTCGAAAAATTCATACAAGATCCGATTATGCGAAAGATGCAATTCTAAGGAAGCACGGTGCAACCTTTTCCAAGAATATCATACGGATTTTTCCCTATTCCAGGTATGTTAAAGCTATCCCTTATTTCTTTTGGCATGATCCATACGACACAAACAAAATGAGAAAATGCACAATTTCCATACATGACTCTATTCATAAAAATATTAGAGATGCTTATGTTCTTGATTCCCCACGTGTCATATTATTTTATCATCTGTTCATAGGTTTCAAAAATACGTAAGTTGGTAAAGTTTATTTCATGATATTAATCAGAGGCATAATAGTCTTATGACGTACCGAGAGATTTTATTAACGTATTTCATATGCATTTCATGCGTGTGTGTGTGTGTGTGTGTGTGTGTGTGTGTGTGTGTGTATATATATATATATATATATATATATATATATATATATATATATATATATATATATATATATATATATATATATATATGGGATATGGAAAAGGTTATGGCGTTATATACGCACCACCACCTGATCAGCTGGTATATGTTGATGATTTGCCCACAGTGGCCAAAATGATGTGATGGGATGCCCTCAGAGGCTTGATGATGTTATGAACGCATATACCTATGCATGGTATGACATTTGTACACATATGCATGACATTATAAAAATGAAACGATTCACAGAGCTTTGCAGACGTACATGTCGAGTCTTTTACTCCATGTTTCTCTCATGTCTATTATTTACCGATTTTCATTCCTTACATACTTGGTACATTATTTGTACTGACGTCCCTACCTGGGGACGCTGCGTTTCATGCCCGCAGGTCTCGATAGATAGGTCGAGAGTCTTCCAAGTAGGCGATCAGCTCAGCGGAAGATGTTGGTGCACTCCATTTGCTCCGGAGTTGCTTGTTTGGTTAGTATAATTTAGACGTGTGTTGTTTAGTATGGCGGGACTCTGTCCCAACCCTTATGAAGATTATGTATTCTTAGAGGCTTGTAGACAGATGTCATGTACGTAAAAGATTGTATGGCCTTGTCGGCCTATGTTTTGAGTTTATAAATGATCATGTTGGCCTATTAGGCCCGTATGTCACATGTATATGATGATGTTATAAGAAATATATGCTACGTTGGTACTCGGTTGAGTAAGGTACCGGGTGCCCGTCGCGTCCCATCGGTTTGGGTCGTGACAAAAGTGGTATTAGAGCAGTTCTGTCCTAGGGAGTCTACAAGCCGTGTGTAGTAGAGTCTTGTTTATGGGTGTGTCGTGCACCACCCTTATAAGCTGGAGGCTACATGGCATTTTGGACTGTCACTCTTTCTTCTTACTCTAGATCATGTGGTAGAGATCACTTATAAGAATTCAAATTCTGAACTTCTATTTTATTCATAATAAGACGATGCCTACATTCAGAAAGACGATCGATAAGAGATATAGCTGTGGAAGTGTTGAGTTAGAGGAACTCGATTTTGCATCTTGCTTATGATGAGTAAATGAGAGGTCTTCGGCACATCATGCGTGTACTAAAAGGTGTACGGTTCTTGATAAGGAGATTTTAGGAAAGAATACTTATCCACTCTTACGATAAAAAGGAATAACAGAATCGAAAGTTAGACACGAGTTGCAGCAAGAAAAAGAAGCGAGGTGAAGAAGGGTACGAGGTACCCAGTTAATAATGATTATCATTATTTACCATTCAGGAAGGGAGATATAAGCATTTTGAATTACCTTCAACAGTTATAGATGTATGTACAATCGGCCACACTTATCTCAGTCATGCTCTATGGGAGCTAACGGATATGGTTTAAGAGAAGGATAGGATAGCAAGATCCGACTGGGGTTAGAGTAACCCAAAATGATAAGTGGATGGAAACGGTAGAGTGTTACAAAATCTATAATCAAATGAAGAAAGAGACGAGAGGTGATGGGCCTTAAGACAACAAAAGAGTATAGGCCATACAGTCACATCCTCATAAGTTCGCGACTCTAACGTGATTAACAGAAGGAAAAGTTAGACCCAAAGTAATAGAAATCAGTATGGATTGGTGAACAAAATAAACTAAACATGAATTAGGAATTGAGTAATTCGATAATAGTCAGCATCATGAGAATTTCAGATTGCATTCCGACAATAATAGAATAGACAACAGAAGAAGATCCATGATGAATTCAGAGAATGGTCATTCAGGGAGACGCTTCCCTAAAGTAAGCAATATGAGCAAAGTTAAGCTTAAGGGACTGTATGTGCCAGTTACACTACGTGTCACCATCGCGAGTAAGGAATTTTGTTAACCTTGGTATAGAAGGATTACCGCAAGGCGAGTAAGGGTCATAGATGATGTGAAAGGATGCCAAAGATGAAGAGGAAAAACATCTATAGGCAGGTCGTCGTAGCTCCAACTCTTACTAGTCCCCTAAAGGGGGTAATATGGAATGGTGTGGAATTAAGTCAGAATTAAGTGGATCTAGTAACTATGGAATGATAAAGGAAGAATGCAATAAAAATGAGAAAGGGATAAGATTGCACGTATTCAAATGTTACAGATATGCTATGATTCCAGAATATTATGTAAGCACGACGTCAAGAAAAAGAAGTAAGGGTTCCTTCCCGGGATGTTATTGATAGATAAGGAGCCAGTACGTGAGGTAAGTTAAGACAAAGGAAATAACCCGAGAAAGATTACGCGGAATATGGACATAAGAATGGGCCAACGAGTAGTTAGTAGTTGATTCAGGAAGAGCCTAGTCATAACTAGACAAGAGGTTACAGACAAATCAGCAAATCATGCAAGATAAATATAGTAAACCCCAACATGGAGAATTCAGCCTAGCACTAATATCGTTATAATACTTGAGATATACTCAAATAAAAATCGGGGTAGGTAAAGGTACCGTATGAATGTTATGGGGATAAAAGAGAGTGCCACTGGGAAGACACTCAAAGTATCAGTTCAGAAGCAACCCTACAAGCACAAGGGCATGGAGGTAAGCAACTACGGATAATTATAGGCAAGGAAGGACATCAAAAGGTCCGTAATAAGCTCACTGCTTTATAAGAGTTAAGGGTTCTCCCTAAGTACTACAAAGAAAGACTAGCTGAGGAAATAAGGGAGAAGGCTTCAACCTAAGCTCAGTGACCTAAAGAGGAAGTGATCTTATAAGAACAGTCTCACAACAACGTTGTATGCACCCCATAAGAAAGTGGCACCTATCGTGACTAACGGACAGGAAATAAAAAAAAAATCAGAAGTGATATTCAAGATCATATGAATGGTATGGAATTCCAATATGTATGGGCACTAAGATAAGTTAAGTATGCACGCAACAAGGGGGGTAGAAAGACCAGGAAAAGTAATTGCCTACGTTTAAAGAAAGCTGAGAAGGAATGAAAGGAATTATTCTATCAGTGATCCAGAGTTAGTTACATCATGAACACGCTTACAATTTTGGAATATTATCCATGCTACATATATACTGACATTCATACATCCGTAGAAGATTCTGATATAAGTTAAAAGAAAGAATTGAGCTCAAGGTATAAACAAAGGATTGAACTGTTAGAAGATTGTATCATGGATATTCTATAGCACCCATGAAAGGCTAAAGTAATAACTAATACCAGGAGCAGCAGATCGGAAGATAGCTCAAGCCTACATGAAGGTTGATCAGAAGAAAGAGGAAACTAAAGAGTTACATCAACCATATGAATCCGGAGTCTGATTATTAAACCCAGAAATTATAGGAATCATGATCAAGAACATTGCAGACTTACTCTAATACCAGAGGCACAAGAGAGATAGTACAACAACCATATTCTATAACGGCTTTACGATAAAGCCAGTTAGAAGAAGTACAAGCCTCATAAGAAGTCAGTGTGAAGCTCCCACCGGATTGTGTATGCACCTTTACAAGTATTATAATAGAGCTTCAAGTTGTGGATGTGAATCATACCTATATGGAAGGGAGGTCATGAAAGAAATAGAAGATGTGATGCGAGATTTTAAGGTAAGTATGGTAAAGGTGAATAACGTATGAGATACTCAGGTGAAGAAGGTTGTGAATAATCTATAACTTCAGATAGAAGGCTAGAAGTGTTGGGATTCAGTATCCAGGAATGATAGCGGCATAGTCAGTGGCATATCTCCCAACCTATGGTTTCTAGGTATCGAGAAATCTAGTTAAAAGAGTAAAGAAGAGTTAGAAACGATGCGATGTCTCGCTTGATGTTCCAGAATGACACAAGAAAATCTATGGTGCAAGCAAGTTGAAAGAAGGTTGCGAGTAGTATAAATGGATATGTGTAAATCGCATGATAAAGTATGGTAGAGCGATAATGTTTTAGAAAGATAAGAGTAAGGATAAGAAAAGGGCAAGTGAGAAGGTGACGAAAATGGATAAGTCTTCGGGATTAAGCCCATGAAAACAAGAGAGTTTATGGTTTCTCTAAGTTATAGAAAGTTCAGTATAGCTAGAGTGAACTCAAAGGAGTCTAATACTAATAGCGTTTAGAAGAGATGGAATGCTGCCCTGGTAATAGAATAAGGATGTAATTATGATAGATAACGGATGAAGTTTGGGCCTTCGATTGAGTAATGACTTGAAGAGGATTTCATGAATTGTACAGGATTAAAATACCCATGTAAGGTGAGTCACATTGGGATGCTATAAAATACGGTTATGGAAGTATGGCATCGCCCTAGGTGGATCAGTCTAATCATTTCAGATGTTCCCCGATGAGACGTGGGCCCTAGCAACAATGTATTACATAAAAAGTTTCAAGTCTTCAAGTGGTAGATTGCAGATCAACATTGAGGTGAATCAACAATGGATGGATACAAGTTACAAAGTATGAGATGAGATTAGGCCATCAGTCTTAAGATGAACAGTAATGAAGAAGTGTTAAAGGACATTGATTTATACATCTATGATAAGAAGCAACGAAAGTAACCTTGAGTTCGGTAGCAGACCTCAGTAACGATAAATCGAAGTAAGAGTTATGGTATAGTATGACCTACCTAGATTCAGTAAAGTCATACGGATGGATAAAGGATCTGCGAAATAAGGTATAGCAATATTCGTAAGTTAAATAAAGTACCGAGCGAAGAACTTCAGTATACCTATAAATGACCAGAGGGACATCTTGTCAAGCTATGTATATGTTTACAAAGTAAGGCCTAGAGATTGGCTAACAGCTGGAGGGAAGAGTCGCATAGGCGTATATATAAGGAAAAAGTCATACAGGCTGCATGACAGAAGGTAGCAAGAGTTACGATATTGGAAGAATTCCGACCACAGGTTGTGCTATGAGAAAGACCTACAGGTGAGAATGCCCTGGCCTTTGGAATTATTCACAGAACAGTTGCCTAGATGGCAAAGAGAGTACTAAAGTATTCGGAAGGCATAAGTTATCAAAATGATAAGTGCATCAGTCAACATTCAAGGACGAGTGTTCCAGGGGGGGGAATGATGTTACATCCCGCATTTTCGTATGTTAAAGTTTCGTTGTAAGTTAACCAACGTAAGTTCGGAAATGGGATTATTTTGAGATTATAAGCATTATGCTATTTCAAACAAGTGATGAGTAAATTCGTGAAGGTGAGAAGGGAAGCAAGTCAATGAAAATGAATTTTCGTCCAAGTTTGACATGTTGAGATATAATACGGCCCGAGCTAAAATACTCGGTATTTATGAACTAGTGCCATATAAGGTACCACATGGCCATGATAGTAAGGTGTATAAGGTATGTGAAAAGTGAGTAGCATTTTAAGTAAGTGAAAATAATTCTTAATTATGTGGGTAATTGGTTAATTATTGGGTAATGGGACATTACCTAGTTAATTAATAATTAGTGGTGGATTAATTAAAGTCTTTGGATAAGATTAATGATCCAAAATGTGGCAGCCACATGGAGATACATATGATGACTCTTGCATTTGAGTGAAAAGGTGGCAAAATACACAAAATGAGTCATAAGACAAAAGGGATATATTGGTTACACGTAAGAATGCTTGGTCTATCTATTAGTAAGGTATATGACTTTTCTAAGACTAAGCAAAATAGTATTCCTACTTCAATAAAAGAGAAGTGATAATGTCCAACGTCAAGATTCTCTGGAATACTACAAGGTCCAACGTGACATGCTAATTCTAAGAAAGATTTGGATAAATATTAGGGGGACAACACTTCCACGTGGGATGTCAAAATCTTGGCAGCAAATTGCCATTTAATCAAGTGATTAAGTGGGTGGTGGCATAAAATGAACCAAACTTGAATATTGGACTCATTTTGCTGGACCAACTATGGGGAATAAATATATTTTCCAATCTTGAGAGTTGGATGTGTGAGTTATGCATCAAAAAGCACTCCAAGGATTAATAATTCTTCCAAGTCAAAATATGATATCTTGTAATCAAGACTGAATCCAGTAGTGACCAAGAATGCAAGAGATGGAAACCTGAAATTGCTTCGGAAAATTCATACAAGATCCAATTATGCGAAAGATGCAATTCTAAGGAAGTACGGTGCAACCTTTTTCAAGAATATCATACGGATTTTTCCCTACAGCAAGTATGTTAAGGCTATCCCTTATTTCCTTTGGCATGATCCATACGAAACAAACGAAACGAGAAAATGCACAATTTCCATACATGACTCTATTCATAGAAATATTAGAGATGCTTATGTTCTTGATTCCCCATGTGTCATATTATTTTATCATTTGTTCATAGGTCTCAAAAATACATAAGTTGGTAAATTTTATTTCATGATATTAATCAGAGGCATAATGGTCTTATGACGTACTGAGAGATTTTATTAACGTATTTCATATGCATTTCATGCATTTATACATGCAGATTGACCCATGACTAGATGGCATTATATACGATGTATATGGGATATGGGAAAGGTTATGGTGTTATATACGTACCACCACCTGATCAGCTGGTATACATTGATGATTTGCCCACAGTGGCCGAAATGACGTGATGGGATGCCCTCAGAGGCTTGATGATGTTATGAACGCATATAACTATGCACTGTATGATATTTATACGCATATACATGACATTATAAAAATGAAATGATTCACAGAGCTATGCAGACATACATGTCGAGTCTTTTACTCCATGTTTCTCTCATGTCTATTATTTACTGATTTTCATTCCTTACATACTCGGTACATTATTTGTACTGACGTTCCTTTTGCCTGGGGACGCTGCATTTTATGCCCGCAGGTCTCGATAGATAGGTCGAGAGTCCTCCAAGTAGGCAATAAGCTCAGCGGAAGATGTTGGTGCACTCCATTTGCTCCGGAGTGCTTGTTAGGTTAGTATAATTTAGACGTGTGTTGTTTGGTATGGCGGGACTCTGTCCCGACCCTTATGAAGATTATGTATTCTTAGAGGCTTGTAGACAGATGTCATGTACGTAAAGGATTGTATGGCCTTGTCAGCCTATGTTTTGAGTTTATAAATAATCATGTTGGCCTATTAGGCCCATATGTCACATGTATATGATGATGTAATAAGAAAGATACATTACGTTGGTACTCGGTTAAGTAAGGTACTGGGTGCCCATTGCGGCCCATCGGTTTGGGTCGTGACACAAAGACAATTAGCAAGTGAGAGATAAGACAAGTATTGACGATGTCAAGTAAAGCATGTGAAGATAGACTAATGGTGATGAATATATCATGTTATGGCAACTCAATTAAAGGCATGGAAAGAATATTCATAGCTAAAACCGGTCAATTACCACATTTAGCTAGTATACACACTCGTCACCTTGCGTACAAGGCTTCCACATATCACAATTAACTCAAAACAACACCAATCCTAAGGGGTAATTCCCCCACACAAAGTTAGGCAAGACACTTACCTCAAAACATACTAATCCAATCCACTAGTAAGTCTTTTCCGCGATTATCCAACTCCGTACGGCTCGAATCTAGCCAAAACAACTCTGTGCCATAAATACAAACTATAGGAAGCTATTTCGAACAATAAAGTTAAAATCTTTTAAGATAAACAAAAATTCAACTCAAAAAGTCAACTCCTGCCTTCATCTCGGAACCCGACCAAACTTACAAAATTCGAACACCCATTTGATAACGAGTCCAACCATACAAAAATTACTCAAATCTGACTTCAAATCTCCTTTCAAATCCCAAAAATTTGGTTTAAGAAGTTTCAAGAATTTCCTACAAAATTTCCAACTCAAATCACTAATCAAATGACAATAATAATAATGGATTCATGTATAATATCCAAATCCGAGTTAGAATCACATACCTAGATGATTTCCTTGAGAATCTCTCGAAATATCGCCACAAACTGAGCTCTCTAGGTCAAAAGATGAAGAATGGAATTAAACCCTCGAAGACACCCTTTTCTGCCCAGCGATTTCACTTCTGCGGGCACATTGTCGCACCTGCGGAAAAATCCATTGTAGGTGTGGTTCCCACTAAGGCTAGGCAAATCCGCTTTTGCGGAGTGTAAAGCGCTCTTGCGCTTCCACTTCGGCGAAACATGGGCGCACCTGCGGAGGGTCTCCGCTTCTGTGACCCCAGGCTTGTGCTTGCCCTTTCTTCTTCTGCGATACTTCACTCCCACCAGTGAGTCCGCACCTGTGGCCACTCCCACCGCAGGTGCGATGACACCAGAACAGCTGAAGCTTCAGCAAACAACTAAGTCCAAAATGATCTGAGTTCAATCCGATTCACCCTCGGGATCCCGTCTGAATATACCAACAAGTTCCAAAACACATAACGGACCTAGTCGAGGCCTAAAATCACATCAAACAACATCGATTCTATGAATTGCCCAAATACCCGAGAAAGTCACACAACCACAATACAACATAGAGAAGGCAATAGATAAGGGAACGGGGCTAAAATACTTAAACCAACCGGCCGAGTCGTTACAAATGTGGATTTTTGTTTTGGTGTGACCGAACCCCAGACTTGTTATAGCCCATATTTTCATACGTGAAAGTACGCCATAAGTAAATTGATGGAAGCTCAGAAATGAGATATTACATCCCGCATTTTCATGTGTTAAAGTTTCGTCGTAAGTTAATCAACGTAAGTTCGGGGATGAGATTTTCTTGAGATTATAAGCATTATGCTATTTCAAACACGTGGTGAGTAAATTCATGAAGGAGAGAAAGTAAGCAAATAGAAGAAAATGAGTTTCATTAAAGGTTGTCGATTTGGGATAAAATACGGGCCGAGCGATAAAACCCGATATTTTTGGACTAGTACCATACAAGGTACCATATGGCTATGATAGTAATTTGAGATAATTCTTAATTATGTGGATAATCGGGTAATTATTGATTTTAGTGGGAGATTAATAATTAGTGAATATTAATTAGGATCTTGGATTTGGATAAGCCTAAGAGGCAAAATCGTGGTAGCAAGTAAGGATTAAATAATGACTAAACAAGTCTTGAAAGCTAGGTGGAAAGATTTGAGAATTGTTTGGCCAAGTAATCCAAAAAGTGGTTCCCACTCATTTTGATAAAGATATAATCTCCCTACATCATTAGATGAAACATGGAAATTCTTGGCAAAGTGACGGATTGAACTCAAAGAATTCGTTTGAGACTTCATAACGCAATAAAGCGTGAAATTTGCAATTATAACGGAGTACGATGCAATCTTTCTCAAGAATATCATACGGATTTTTCATACTCCGGTCTTGCTGTCACGTGTTTTGTCGCAATTGTCGTATGTTAGAGGGATTGTCCGAAGAACCAGCTCAGGTATGTTAAGGCTAAGCTCTTCCTTCATTTTTCATGATTTCGTAATTACACAAGTTTCATAACGAGGCATAAAGAGAAATTCATATTCCGGAATTTACGTATATTTTCCTAGTCTTGTAAGTTACAATATTCTCCTTATCGGGACTTCATATTCAATTGGGCATTTCCTTTTTTCAGTCAAGATATCAGAGAATCTATATATACAGTATTACAGTATTTTCATTACCATCGATCTATAATCGATGGGCAGGCCCCTATTTGGCAACCTCTGATCAGATGGTAAGTTATATACCGAGCCTACTGTGGCCGAGCGCCTATGAGCGAGCCCAGTTGGCCGAGATACAGAGCCTAGTATGGTCGAGCGCCTATGAAGGAGCCTACTACGACAGAGCAGTTATATATATACCGAGCCTTATAGGGCCGAACAACTATTTTACTTACTATATTGAGAGAATTGAGTCAGTATCAGCAAGTAAGCATATCTTCGGATTATCTTTGACTCCGAGTTACTTTCAATTATTATATTATCAGTTCTGTTTCAACTTTCAGTATATTGCCTTACATACTCGGTACATTATTTGTACTGAGTTTTCAGAATAAAGTGATAGACAGAAATGTTAGCAGGAAATAAGAAGAGAGTGCATTATGAGTAAGATGTGATACATGGATGATAACGGTAAAAAAAATGAAAAAAATGACAGTATTATAGAGTCTATAGTCGAGTGAAGGGAAAGATGAGAAGTGACAGGCCTTGAGACAACAAAAGAGTATAGGCCAGAAAGTCATACCCTCATTTCGAGAAGCAAGTTCGTGAACAAAAGGAAAAGATAGACCCCCAAAGTAATACAAATCAGTATGGGCAGGTAAACAAGGTAAACTAGACATGAATTAGGGATTGAGTGATTTGATAATAGTCGGCATTATGAGAATTTCAGAGATTGCGTTCCAGCAATAATAGAATGGACAACAGAAGAAGATTCATGAGAAATTCAGAGAATGGTGATTCAGGAAAATGCTTCCCTAAAGTAAGCAATGAGAATTACCGCAAAGAGAGTAAGGGTCATCGATAATGTGAGAAGACGACAAGGATAAAGAGGTAAAACATCTATAGGTAGCTCGTCATAGCACTAAATCTTAGTACTTCCCTAAAGGGGGGAATATGGAGTGATGTGGCATTAAGTCAGAGACAAGTAGTTCTAGTAACTATGTAATGATAAAGGAAGAAGCGGAAAAAAAATAAAGAAGGGATGAGATTGCACTTATTCAAAGCCTACAAATATGCTATGAATCCAGAACATTATGCAAACACGATGTCAAGGAAAGGAAGTAAGGGTCCCTGCCCGGGATGTTTTTGATAAATAGTAAGTTAAGACAAAAGAAATAACCCAAGAAAGATTATGTGAAATATGGATATGAGAATGGACCAACGAGTAGTTAGTAGTTAATTCAGGAAGAGCCTAGTTATGGCTAGACAAGGGGATACAGACAAATCAACAGATCGTGCAAGATAAATATAGTGAACCCAACATGGGGAATTCAGTCTCGCAGATATGACCTCGGAACCCTTGAGAAATATTCAGATAGAAGTTGGGGTAGTTAAAGGTGACATATAAGTGTTACGGAAATAAAAGAGGATGCCACTGGAAAGAGTCAAAATTTAAGTTCAAAAGCAACCCTACAAGCACAAGGGCGTGGAGATAACTAACTACGGATAATTATAGGCAAGAAAGGATTCAAGATCATATGGGTTGTATGGAATTCCAATATGTGTGGGCACTAAGATAAACCAAGTATTCATGCAAAAAGTGGCAGAAAGACCAGGAAAGGTAATAGCTTACGTTTAAAGAAAGCTGAGAAGGAATGAAAGGACTTATTCGATCAATGATCCAGAGTTGGTTACGTGATGAACGCACTTAAGCGTTCGGAGTATTTTCCATGCAGCATATATGTCGACAATCATACAGCCGTAGAAGATTTTGGTTTAAGTTAAATGAAAGAATTGAGCTCGGGTCATAGAAAAAGGATTGAGTTGTTAAAAGATTATATCATGGAGATTCCATAGCGCCCACGAAAGGCTAAAAGTATAATAACTAACACCATGAGTCGCAGATCGGAAGATAGCTTAAGACTACATAAAGGTTGATCAGAGGAAAGAGGAAACTAAAGAATTACATAACCCAAGTAAATTAAGAGTTTGATTATTGGACCCAGGAAATTATGGACATCATGATTAAGAACATTGCAGAATCACTCTTAATATCAGAGGTGCAAGAGAGATAGTATAACAACCATATTCTATAACGCCCCTACGATAAAGCCGATTAGAAAAGTACCAACCTCATAAGAGGTCAGTATGAAGCTCTCACCGGATTATGTATACACCAGAGGTGCAAGTATTATAATAAAG
Source organism: Nicotiana tabacum (assembly GCF_000715075.1). Taxonomy (NCBI): domain Eukaryota; kingdom Viridiplantae; phylum Streptophyta; class Magnoliopsida; order Solanales; family Solanaceae; genus Nicotiana; species Nicotiana tabacum. Next base: position 72,625,488 of record NC_134091.1, on the reverse strand, counting down.
CCTCAAGTTATGGATGTGAATTATACCTATGTGGAAGGAAGGTCATGAAAGAGATACAAGACGTGATGCAAGAGTTTAAGGTAAGTAAGGTAAAGGTGAACAACGTACACGATACTCAAATGTAGGAGGTTGTGAATAGTCCATACTTGGTATAGAAGGCTAAAAGCGCGGGGATTCAGTATCCAAGAATGATAGCGGCGTCGTCAGTGGCATGTCTTCCAGCCTATGATTTCCAGATATCGAGGAGGCTAATTAAGAGAGTAAAGAAGAGTTAGAGACGATATGTTCCAGAATGACATAAGGAAATCTAAGACGCAAGCAAGTTGAAGGAAGGTTGCGAGTAGTATAAATAGATATACATAGGACGCAAGCTAAAGTATGGTAAAGCAACAAGGTTTTAGAAAGACAGGAATAAGGACAAGAAAGGGGGAATAAGGAGGTGACGAGAAACAGGTAAGTTCTCGGGATTAAGCCCGTGAAAACAAGAGAGCTAATTTCTCTCTAAGTTATAGCAAGTTCAATATAGCCTGAATAAACTCAAGGGAGTCTAAGACTAATAGCATTTGAAAGAGATGGAATGCTGCCCTGATAGTACAATGAGGGTGTAATTGTGATGGATAAAGGATGATGTTTAGGCCTTCGAGTGAGTAAAGATTTGAAGAGAATTTCATGGATTGTATGAGATTAAAATACCCACGTAAGTGAACCACATTGGTATGCTATAAAATACGGTCATTGAAGTACAATATCACCCCTAAGTGGATCAAGAAAATCACTTCAAATATTTCTCAATGCAACATAAGCCCTAGTGGCAAGGTATGACGTAAGAAGTTTCAAGTTATTAGTGGTATATTGTAAATTAATATTGAGGTGAATTAACAATGGATGGACAAAAGTCACAAAGCATGAGATGAGATTAGGCCACCATTCTTAAGATGAACAATAATGAGGAAGCATTAAATGACTTAGATTTATACATACGGGATAAGTACCGAAACTAACCTGGAGTTCGGTAGCAGCCCTCAGTAACGATAAATCGAGATAAGGATTATGGCATAGTATGACCTACCTAGATGCAGTAAAGTCATACGGATGGATAAACGGATCTATGAAATAAGACATAGCAATATTCGTAAGTTCAACAAAGTATCAAGCGAAGAACTTCAGTATACCTATAGATGCCCAGAGAGACATTTTATCAAACTCTGTATATGTGTACAAAGTGAGGCCTGGAGATTGATTAAAAGCTGGAGGAAAAAGGAGAGAGGTGTCGCATAGGCGCACTTACAAGGTCAGTATCATACATGCTGCATGATAGAAGGTAGCAACAGTTACGAGATTGGAAGGATTTCGGCCACAAGCCATGGTGTCGGAAGGAGGCCTAAGGCGGGAATGCCCTGGCCTTTGGATTTATTCACAGAACAGTTACCTAAGTGGCAAGAAGAGTATTAAAGTATTTACAAGAGCTATGGATTATGAGAATGATAAGTGCATCAGTCAACATTCGAGGACGAATGTTCCAAATGGGGGAATGATGTTACACCCCATGTTTTCGTACGTGAAAGTACGCCATAAGTAAATTGATGTAAGCTCAGAAATGAGATATTACATCCCGCATTTTCGTGTGTTAAAGTTTTGTCGTAAGTTAATCAACGTAAGTTCGGGGATGAGATTTTCTTGAGATTATAAGCATTATGCTATTTCAAACACATGGTGAGTAAATTCGTGAATGAGAGAAGGTAAGCAAATAGAAGAAAATGAGTTTCATTAAAGGTTGTCTATTTGGGATAAAATGCGGGCCGAGCGATAATACCCAATATTTATGGACTAGTACCATACAAGGTACCATATGGCTATGATAGTAAGGTGTATAAAGTGTATTAAAAGTGAGTAGTATTTTATGTAATTTGAGATAATTATTAATTATGTGGATAATCGAGTAATTATTGATTTTAGTGGGAGATTAATAATTAGTGAATACTTAATTAGGATCTTAGATTTGGATAAGCCTAAGAGGAAAAAACGTGGTAGCAAGTAAGGATTAAATAATGACTAAGCAAGTCCTGAAAGCTAGGTGGAAAGATTTGAGAATTGTTTGGCCAAGTAATCCAAAAAGTGGGGCCCACTCATTTTGATAAAGATATAATCTCCCTACATCATTAGATGAAATAATGGAAATGCTTGGCAAAGTGACGGATTGAACTCAAAGAATTCGTTTGAGACTTCATAACGCAATAAAGCGTGAAATTTGCAATTATAATGGAGTACGCTGCAATCTTTCTCAAGAATATCATACGGATTTTTCCTACTCCGGTCTTGCCGTCACGTGTTTTGTCGCAATTCTCGTATGTTAGAGGGATTGTCCGGACAACCGGCTCAGGTATGTTAAGGCTAGGCTCTTCCTTCATTTTGCATGATCTCGTAATTACACGAGTTTGATAACGAGGCATAAAGAGAAATTCATATTTCGAAATTTACGTATATTTTCCTAGTCTTGTAAGTTACAATATTCTCCTTATCGGGACTTCATATTCAATTGAGCATTTCCTTTTTTCAGTCAAGAGAGTAGAGAATCAATATATACAGTATTACAGTATTTTTATTACCATCAAGCTATAATCGATGGGCAGGCCCCTATTGGGCAACCTCTGATCAGATGGTAAGTTATATACCGAGCCTACTGTGGTCGAGCGCCTATGAGCGAGCCCAGTTGGCCGAGATACAGAGCCTAGTATGGTCGAGCGCCTATGAACGAGCCTACTACGGCAGAGCAGTTATATATATACCGAGCCTTATAGGGTCGGACAGCTATTTTACTTACTATATTGAGAGAATTGAGTCAGTATCAGCAGGTAAGCATATCTTCAGATTATCTTTGACTCTGAGTTACTTTCAATTATTATATTATCAGTTCAGTTTCAGCTTTCAGTATATTGCCTTACATACTTGGTACATTATTTGTACTGACATCCCTTTTGCCTGGGGACATTGCGTTTCATGCCCCCAGGTCTCGATAGACAGGTCGAGGGTCCTCCAAGTAGGCGATCAGCTCAGCAGAAGATATTGGTGCACTCCATTTGCTCCGGAGTTGCTTATGTGGTCGGTATGGTTAGGACATGTACTGATTAGTATGGCAGGGCCCTGTCCCAAACTTTATAACATTTATGTACTCTTAAAGGCTTGTAGACATATGTCGTGTACGTGAAAGATTGTACAGCCTTGTCGGCCTATATTTTGAATTTATAAATTATCATGTTGGCCTATTAGGCCCGTATGTCACGTGTATATGATGATGTAATAGGAAAGATACGTTATGTTGATACTCGGTTGAGTAAGGTACCGGGTGCCCGTCGCGGTCCATCGGTATGGGTCGTGACAAGACTGAGGCTACCAACATATCCTTTCAGAATCTGGTCGGACGTAGTTCAATTAGCATGAACTTCGTTTTTGATTTTTGTTTTTGTTTTTCATTTTCTTTCTCTTTTTATTTTTTTTTCTTCTTCTTCTTTTTGATTCTTTTTATCTTTTCTTTTCTTTTCCTTTTCTTTCTTTTTACATACAAGATTCCAAATAGGGTGATCAAGGAAAAAGTATCTGGATCAAAGGGTTTGCAAGGGGTTGATAGTGTTTGGGTAGCGAGAATAAAAGCCTTCGTCATCCCAATTAAATAGCATTAATGTTGCGTAAAGGGTCAAACATAGTACCTTTTGACTGCATCCACATTAACAGTTGTCTCGGGGACATTTCGTTCGATGTCTCCCAAATACAACGCTCCCTTCAGCAAAACTCTGGTTACAATGTATGGACCTTTCCAATTTGGTATGGACCAATCTGAAGAGAGGGAATCTCAACTTCTACAGGTATTATGGCTTCTGTGCCATAAACTAAAAGGTAGGGAGCAACCCCAACTAATGTGCGCACAATGATGCGATATCCTAATAATGCAAAAGGCAGCTTTTTGAGAATCCACTTGATATTCTTGTTTCAACAACGCCATTGACTTTTGGCCGATAAGGGGTAGAATTGCGATGCAAAATTTTAAATTGCTCACATACCTCTCTCATCAAGTGGCTGTTTAGATTTGCAGCATTCTCCTTAATGATAATTTTAGGGATACCAAAATGGCAAATGATGTTAAAATGCACGAAGTCAACCACCGCTTTATTAGTGAAGACTTTGAAAGTGACTGCTTTGACCCACTTTGTGAAATAATCAATGGCAACCAAGACGAATCTGTGCCCATTCAAAGCTTTTGGCTCGATCGGCCCAATAACATCCATGGCCCAGGAAGCGAATGGCCAAGGCACTGACATAGGGTGCAACTCCAAAGGCAGTGAATGAATCAGGTCGCAGTGTATCTGACACTGATAGCACTTCCAGACAAAACTGAAACAATCCTTTTCCATGGTCATCCAATAATAACCTGGTCGGAGTATTTTCTTTGCAAGGATATGCTCATTCATGTGAGGCCCACATACTCCTGAATGCACTTCGTTCATGATCCTATCAGCTTCTCTAGAATCTACACATCTTAACAGATTCAAATCTGGAGTTCTTTTGTACAGGATGTCCCCACTCAAAAAGAAACTGCTTGCAAGCCTTCTGATAGTTCTCTTTTGATCTCCACTGGCTTGCTCGGGATAATTTTATTTTCAAGAACCTTTTGATATCATGATACCATGTCTCACCATCTAGCTCCATTTCAATAGCGTTACAATAACCGTGCCTTTCTCGAACCTGAAATTTAAACGGGTCAAAATGAACATTACCTGGGTATGGAGGCATTGAGGCCAAAGTAGCTAGTGCATCTGCTAGCTCATTGTGGAATTGAGGAATATACTTGAACTCAATGGACTTAAACCGTTAACTGAGGTCTTTGACATGTTGTTTGTACGGGATGAGTTTGATGTCCCGAGTTTCCCACTCGCCTTGCGCCTGCTGAATAATTAAATCAAAATCCCCCATGATTAATAACTCTTGTACATCAAGATCAACCACCATGTTCATACCCATGATGCAGGCTTCATACTCGGTAGTGTTGTTTGTGCAAAAGAACCGAAGTCGGGCCGTGTCCGAATAGTATTGACCTGTGGGCAAGATTACAATTGTCCCAATCCCTACGCCTTTTGTATTTATAGCCCCATCAAAGAAGATTTTCCAGGAATTGATGTTCTCTGGAATCACTTCAACTGAGTTTACTTCCTCGTCCGGAAAGTGCTTAAGGGTTGGTATTCATCATAGACTAGGTTCTCAGCTAGATGATCCGCCAAGGCTTGAGCTTTCATTGTTGTGCGAGTGACATAGACAATGTCGAACTCAGTGAGTAGGATCTGCCAATTTGCTAACCTTTCTGTGGGCGTCGGCTTCTGGAATATATACATCAAAGGATCCATTCTGGTTATAAGATACATCGTGAAAGCCAATAAGTAATGTCTCAACTTTTGGGCGACCCAAGTTAGGGCGCAACAAGTTCTCTCCAACAAAGTGTACTTGACTTCATAACTATTGAACTTCTTGCTCAGATAAGATATGGCTTGTTCTCTCTTCTCGGTTATATCATGTGGCCCTAGGACACAGCTGAAAGAATTTTCCAAGACTGTCAGATAGAACAACAAAGGTCTTCCCGGTTCCGGTGGGACCAACACAGGCGGATTGGTCAAATATTCTTTGATTTTATCAAAAGCTTCTTGGCACTCATCTTTCCATTTAATTGTCGTGTCTTTCTTCAATAGCTTGAATATGGGCTCACAAGTGGTAGTAAGTTGAGCGATGAATCTGCTGATGTAACTCAATCTCCTAGCAGACTCATGACCTCTTTATCTTTGTCGGCTCCAACTCAATGCCCCTCCGACTGACTATAGATCCTAAGAGTTTCCCAGATAGAACTCAGAATGCTCATTTAGCTGAGTTTAATTTCAAGTCGTATTTGCGCAACCTCTCAAAGAATTTCCTCATATCTTGTATGTGGTCTTCTTGTGTTCTTGACTAGATAATTACATCATCCACATACACCTCAATCTCCTGATGCATCATGTCGTAGAAAATGGCAGTCATAGCCCTCATATAAGTTGCCCCGGCATTTTTTAAACCAAAAGGCATGAGCCTATAATAGTATGTGCCCAAGGTGTGGTGAAAGCGGTCTTTTCTGCGTCTTCTTCATCCATCAGAACCTGGTGATACCCAACATAACAATCCACGAAAGACTGTATCTCGTGTTTAGCATAACTATCAACGAGGATATGGATTTTTGGCAATGGGATGTTATACTTGGGACTTGCTTTGTTCAGATCCTGGTGATCAACACAGACTCAGATTTTCCCGTCTTTCATTGGCACTAGTACCACATTGTCAAACCACGTGGTGTATCGGACCACTTGGATCACACCGGCTTTCAATTGTTTTGTGACTTCTTCTTTGATATTATCATTGATGCCAGTTTTAAACTATCTTTGCTTTTGTTGGACATGAGGATAATTGAGATAGGTAGGCAATTTGTGTAACACCAAATCAACACTCAACCCTATCATATCATCATAAAACCATGCAAACACGTCTTTAAACTCAAACAATAGCTGGAAAAGGGCGTCCCTAGTTTTATCATCAGCGTGAATGCTATCTTTATTTCCCTAACCTCTTTTGAATTTCCCAAATTAATTGGCTCGGTTTTGTTTATGTTCGGCTTAGATTTATTCTCAAATTGTTCAAGTTCTCGGTTTATTTCCCTAAAACCCACATCTTCATCATATTCTGGCGCTTGATTCATTATTTAAAAGTTACTGTGTTTTAGGATCTGGGCAAGAATTCTGCAAGCATGTCATGTTATTAAAGTCCACATTATTAGAACTGAAAGGAAGAATATAAGAAAAATAGCAAAATCGAAAAAAAGAAAGAAAAAAAAAAAGACAATTATGAACGATGAAATATTAATTTCATTTCATTGAATTGGAAATATAAAAGGGTTTACATCAAAATTTAAAGAAAATAAACTAAAAATATTCGGGTTACACCCTGAAATAACCTGTAATGCAAAAAAATAGCAAGAGTGACTACCAGGATTCCCGTCTGACAAGGAATGTGGTAGCCTCCCAATTCTTGAGCTTGAAATCTGGTCCCATGTATTGCACCTCGACACCGCTCGTGCCTTCCCATGACTGGACCATGTTGGATTCATATAACATTTGTTTCAGAACCCCACAGATGTCATCTATCTCTTCGGCCGTGAAGGGCTCTTCTGCTTCCTCCACATACTTTGGTTTGACAAATGACCGGGAGAGATGCGGGATAGTCTTTGACAGGACCCACCCATTTTCTTTGCGTTCATTGGCCCATGTTCTATCAGCTAGCATGGGTCGGAAACCAAGCCTAAAAGTTTTTTAGTTCACGACCGGAGAGATAGGCTCAGTAATGCCTTGCAAGAAGCCCCTAGCCCCTTTCCGGGCTCGTACCCATTTCTAATTATTTGGGTAGCAACCATAACTGAAGTTCTGGACAGATAAGGTTGAGGTAGCGGGGCCCCTTCTTCAAACTGATCGGCAACCACAACTTCAAATGCCTGATACACGATGAGTTCACTTTCCTCCCTAGCTTCAAGACATGGGATTGAGGGGTCCTGGTAAATTGATTGTTCATCTTCTCCGTGTACGACAATTTCCTGATCATCATGTTCGAACTTGACCATCTAATGGAGAAGGGATGGAACAGCTCTGACAGCATGAATCCAAGGCCTGCCAAAAGAAAGTTGTATGATGTTTCCATGTCCAAAACTTGTAATGTCACCTCAAAGTCCACTAGACCAATAATCAAAACCAGATCAATTTCGCCAATGGTATCCCTCTTAATCCCATCAAAGGCTCGAATGCAGACATTTTTGGCACGGATTCATATCGTACCAATTTCCATCCTCTGAAGTGTCGAGAGAGGACAAATATCTACTCACGAACCGCCATCCAACATCACTCTTTTTACATAGTAACCTTCACATTTAGCAGTCAAGTGGAGGGCCTTGTTGTGTGCAGATCCCTCTACAGACAAGTCATTATTGCTAAACAAGATCTTATTGACTTCGAAAAATCTCTCAACCATTCTTTCCAATTGTGCAACAGTTGTCTCATCCAGGAGATAAGCTTCATTCAAAGTGTTGAGCAGCACCTTTCGGTGTTCATCCGAACTTAGCAACAGAGATAAAAGCGATATCTGGGAGGGAGTTTTTCGGAGTTGATCAACTATTGAGTACTCCGAAATTTTCATTTTCTTGAAGAATGCTACTGCTTCTTCGTTGCTAACAGGTTTCTTCGGTGGCATCTGGTTGTCCCAATTTTATTTAGCTTTTCTTAATTCATCTGGGGTATTGTACCTCCCGGATCGGGTCATCTCATTAACATCCCCCACAACTTCTTTTCCTTTGTAGGTAACAACTATTTTTATTATAGTTCCAAGGGACTGTTGTAGGATCTTTCATTGGACCGTTCCTGTGAGCGGGCAATAGATTGTTGGTCACATTAGGAGCCTCCTCGTCCCTCAGAACTATGCTTTTAGCTTTGATCAAATCTTTAACTACCCTCTTTAGGGTCCAACAATCTTCGTGGCATAGCCTACCATCCCCGCGTGGTTTTCACATCTAGCACCAGCCCGGTATGTCGGGGACTCGGGGTTTGGCCGATTCGAAGTCACAAGTTGTAGTAAACACAATCGGATCAGCTTCTGAAATAAGCTTGAGTATGACTCACCGATGGGGGTGAAGTGATTTCTTATGGGATGTTCTCTTGGACGGGGATTGTACTGGGGTGCAATTTTTGATGGGCGAGGATTATATAGAGCTTGGCAAGGACGACTATTTCTGGGAGGTGGAGCTCGGTTTTGGTTGTAGTTTTGTGGCCGTGTGAAAGGTTGTGCGTTCATCACCGTATCGGCAGCGTCATGATGTGGGTAGAAATGTTGCAGGGTTCGGGGTGGCATATAAGAATGGTTGAATGATCTACGGGGCCCTCTTTAGCTCGAAGCCATCATAGCTCCCTCTTCTCTATTTTTCCTATTTGTCAGACCCCTCAAGCCATTATGTAACGCCTGCGATATGTCCCTGAGGGCAACCTGACTTAATATTCTTCCCGTCTTCAAACCATTTTTGACAATTTCTCCAATTTTTATAGCCTCGGCAAACGGCTCCCCCATAGCAGACATCATGTTCAGGAAGTAGTCTGACTCTTGGGCCTGTAAGAAGAATGTAACCATTTCTGCCTCATCCATTGGAGGGTTTACCCTGGCGGCTTGCTCGTGCCACTTGATAGCATATTCACGAAAACTTTACGTGGGTTTCTTTTCAGATTGGACAAAGAAAATAACATTTCATTGTACCGGACTAGGCTTACGTGTTTGAGGATTGTAGAAATTCTTTGCGGCCCGGACTTTTTGGGTTAAACAATGCACCGAAAAGTAAAGGAAATTTTTTGGCGCAAAAGTGCATTTCTGCGGTCCATTACGCGATCGCAGAATCACTCTGCGGACCGCATAATGGCCGCAGAGTGAGGCAGTTAATTGGGCCAGTTGGAAGCAATTATGCGGTCGACTATGCGACTGTATAACTGTTATGCGGTGCACTATGCGACCGCAGAATAGTTATGCGGACCGCATAGTGACCGCATACACAGATAGTTCTTTTGCCTATTTTGTGACCAATTATGCGACCGGTATGCGGTCAGCATATCGGTTATGCGATCGCATACCTTGTTTTGGAGCTCCATTTTTGGGTTTTTAAAACTCGACCCTACTTCGTTAAATACATGTTTTGGGCCATTTTTGAGATATAATCTGATATTTTAGAGTGAGAGAGAGTTCCCTAGAGTGAGAAGGTGTTCTTCAATAATTGTTCTTCAATTCTTGCTCAAGTTTTAGAAGATTAAGAAGGGAAACTCAATAGGTCTTCATCCTAGAGGTAAAATTCTACACCCTAACCCTAATTTCGAAATTATCTGAAAATGGATAATTAGCAAGAAAATATTTGGACATGAGAGTTGATTATTTTACATACATGTAATATCAAGGGGTGTAGGAAGATTGTTGAACTAAGCATGGTAAAGATTGGGTTGTGGGATGATGGAATCTCCATAAAAGGACCTTGAAACCTTGTGCACACCTAGTGTTTGATAAAATGCTCAAATGAGCTAGAACCATGATCATCTTCCTAATTTTGATTCAATTTATTGTATTTCTACAATAGATTGAAGTTGCTAAGAATTCCGGAACATTTTTAGAGTTTAAGGAAGCTCAATTGAGGTATGTTGGCTAAACTCTTCTCTTAGAATTGGATCCTATGATATTCATGTAAATTATGTAAGTCCCGAGTGGTTCATTATAAAATTGACTATTCAAAGTAAGATTGAATTGAAAGACATATGTTCAACAAGTATTCCAAATGCTATGTTATCAATTGAGGATGTGTTAAAACTATGGGTTGTGCATTAGAAATGTTCGACTCCAAGTTAAATTCAAACGAAGGCTATTATACCAAATTTTGTGAAGAATCTCTATGTGTCTTAGACTCTTAATTGCTCACATGTGTACTATATGCCTTGATTTGAATTGTTGTTATTATTGTTGATGATGTAGATGCTAGAAAGTGAAAAGGTAAGCATGAAATACTAAATACGGCCAACGTGCCCAGAATGATCTTATAATGATGGCCATTAGTGCCAATGAAATGAAAAGATGTGAGAGTAATATGAAATGCAATTATTTATATAAAAAGGTTGATGTCTAGAATAAGACAGCCTAGCCGATCGGGTCGTGATCGGACACCATACCGCACACATGGTGGTGATTGTGCTGGAAATTATAATTGAAATTGTGATTGTGGTCGATGTCCCTAATGGATAGCCTAGCCGATCGGGTCGTGATCGGACTCCGTGTTAAAGACGGTGGTATTGATATTGAGAGTAATTGTGGTTGATGTCTCTAATGAGATAGCCTAGCCGATCGGGTCGTGATCGGACTCCGTGCTGAGAGTACGGTGGTATTGGTATGGGGAATAATGGTATTGTGAACAATGGTATATCGATACTAAAAATCTCCCAATGTGAGATATGGGAATTAATTTGAATACTGTCTTGATCCTAAATTGAGGTTTGATGTTGATTAAGGCTTTCATTGATATTATGATAATCTTGTGTGTATTATTTGTCATTCTATTGAGAGGGTGTTTAGTTATACATACTAGTGCTATTTGACAGTACTAACGTCCCTTTTATCGGGGGCGCTGCATCTTTAAATGGATGCAGGTGGTTCCACAGCAGGAGATATTGATCAGTGATAGCAGTACACCTTCTTTCCAGCTGACTTGGTGAGCCCCACTTCATTCCGGGGTCATGTACCTTTTGTTCTTTGTATATTCTGTTTGAGGTATAGCCGGGGCCTTGTTGCCGGCACTATCATTGTACTCTTCTTTATCTATAGAGGCTCCGTAGACATAATGTGGGTTGTGTATTGGTGCTGGGAAAGTCAAAATATATTATGTTGTGGTTGTATTACTTGTCCATTTGAGACTTTAAAAATGATGAAACTATTGGAAATGAATTGGTATTGTAGACGTGAACATCTTTTTGTTTAATTAATGAAAATATGTATTATCTCCCTTCGTGGATGAGTTTGGGTAGAAGGAAATCTAACAGGCTTGCTCGATCGGGTTCACTCGGTTGAGCGCCAGTCGCACTCCTCGGTTTTGGGGTGTGGCAGAATTCTATTAACCCAGGAGAAGGTGTTAGGCACTCTCGGATTCCATGGTTTTAGCATGGTCGCTATACAATCATACTTGGCTTAATTAACAGATTATTACGTATTTTAGAACCTATGTGCATTTTTATCTTTTACCTCTTTTTAATTTGTGATTATGGTGTTATGGAATTATCTTTGAAGCGAATCATATGTATGTGTATCCACTTTGTTTATTGTGCCAAAATCATAGCACACGCACGTGTCCACAATCAATAACACTTAATTATTTAAGATTGTTTGGACGAAGTCGCGCGAACGCGTACCTTGATTTTATTTTGGGATCCTAATTTTGTCACGCGAATTTGTACATAATCACGTTAATAGATTAAAAATGCGCCTAAAGCATTCTGCGCATATTCAATAATTAATAATTTTCTAAAACTTGTTTGAGATTAATGTGAGGCATGATTATGCAAGGTATTGTGGACATGAGAAGGTAGTTTTGATTGTGTAGATTTCGACAGAAAACTAAACATGAATTAATATTCTATTGTTTGTGAGGTGGGAAAGGCAATATTTTATTGTTGGTTCAAAATCTAAACTTCTGATGATTTAGTTAATTGAATAAAGGGTAAAGATAATCGATTAAGCATGAAAGGGATGTTGTAATTAAAAGGGGCCTTAAATTTATTAATTAAGATTGGAAGTGGACTTTTATTCATAACCAAATCGGCTGGCCAGGTTGAGCCAATCAAATTTTCAAACTAGCCTTCATGGACTCATTACTTAGTCACTGAAAGGCTTCTGAAACAGGCCAGCGTGTTTTGGGCTAGCCTAAAGACCATCTCAGAGACCATATGAACTATTTTGTCATATACAGCTTCAGCTGAATTAACTTATTGGGCTCAGGATTCTTGTAATGCCGAAGCCCATTGACCCATACTCATACATGCCCACAAACTAGTTTAGCCATAAGAGCTTACATGTAATGAATGAATGAAAGATAAACTAGCACAACAATATCACTACTGTTTAACAAGTTCAACCAGAGATATCAGAAGCTTAACAATTAAAATTACAAAAATTGGCTTTTCAATTAAATTACAATTATAATCAGAACGAAAATAAGAGATTACAATCCTTACTGATTGAGTTTATTACATTTGGTTAATTTTTCTAATAGCTAAACCTAATAATTTCATTAAAGTTGAAGCTATGCACACATTCCTATTTTCCAACCTCACTCGCATTTTCCTGTTAATTTGGCAAATCCGACACATAGAACTTCACCATTGCTTGATTTGGGCTCGAAACTATTCAGTTAATAGATTTGACCAACTAGTGATCAGATTCATGGCTGATTGGCCCTCATTTTAGTAAAGTAACTTCAAACCATAATTACATCACTGTTTTCTATCAATTTCTACCAAAACAACATCCAAATTAAGTGACATGTAGTTTCAAGTTGAAAACATGTTGTTTCAAGCATACGGGTAGCAGTAGGCATCAATATAGAAAAGCTATAAATAGATCTGATATCTAAACATGCTAGCTCTATGAAACCAAACAATAATGTGACACAAATAGCCTCAAATTTCAATTACAGATGAGTATTGCGCACCTACGGTAGGAAATCAATAGAATAAAGACCAAATAAAGTTCTGAAATCCAATAGAATCAAAACTAGCTACAACAGAGTGAGAAAGCAGTTGTAAACAAGCAACTTCTTCAACTCAAACCAGTTTTCAGAAACCCAGAAAATATGCAACAACAAGTGAAAATTGAAAACAGTTTTTGAATCAAAACCAGCTACAGCAGAGTGAGAAAGCAGCATGAAACAAGCAACTTCTTTAACTCAAACCAGCTTTCATAAATCCAGAAAATATGCAGCAACAAGTAGAAATTGAAAACAGCTTTTGAATCTCGAATTTTGTCGTTTTTGTTTTATTTTCTGGAGTTTTTTGCTCTTCAGATTTGAAATTTGAATCTCAAATTTTAGACTGCTTATAAACGTGAGAGTGAGAGTGAGTGAATTGAGAGTGAATGGGATGGGTGTGAATGAATGAGGAATGAAAAATGTGTTAAGGGTAGTACTTTATAACAGAATTTCATTGCATCTTTCAGTTATTCTCCTTTTCTTTTTTAATCCTTCTTTTTTCTGTTGTTACCCCTTTTTCCTAAATACCCGACATGTTCATTTTCTTTTGCAAAAACAGTCCTTTTATCCCTCCTCTCAGAAGGTTCCAACAATTACTAAATTATTCCCCAGTTAAAATTCTAACTTACCCCTATATACTTTGTTAATTACTCTTCACACTAATACCCAATGATTGTGCTAGACATCTGCACCCAATGGGCTAGTCTACCCAATAAAACAAACCCAGATCCTATGAAGCTAAATTCAAGCGGCAAACATATTTGAAGCCCATACTCAAATTAAAACAAACATCATTAAATACAAATTCAGACTTATAACTATATAAATTAAATGTACAATTAACAAAAATAACACAATTAATTACTACTTAAAACGAGTTGCTAAACTAAACATGTTTGGGAAGAAATAATAAAGCACAATATTTGGACCAAGAATCACAGAAAAAGGGAAGGAATATACCTAATCGGAGTTCAAATTGGAACAATCAGCAAGGTTTTCAAAGGGCTCTGGCCGGTCAATGGTCAGTTGACCAAAATCCAGTGATCTCAGAATAAACCAAAACCAACATCAATCGATTTCTCTCGTCAAGAGAAATTGATCAACGTGGATTTCGAGTCAGAACGAGTTGCCTTTGAGAAGGAATCAAGAAAAGATAGATTATGTTTTTTTTTTTAATTTTAGATCTACTATTGGACGAGTTCTAGAGGGTTTCAAAGGCCAAGGTTATATTAGGAATGGGGAAGGGACGAGGATCATCTGGTGAAATTTTGGGGTTGATTGGTGGTGGCCCACCATCGCGGATGATTTTCGGTAGCGACGGACGGTGGTGAAATAGTGAGAGAATGAGAGGGGTCTGAGAGGAGCGTTTTAGGTGTAAGAGGGATGTTTAAGACAGTTTTATATTATTGGGAGGGGGAGTTCCGGACCATATGATCAACTTAATGGAGGGTGCAGATTTAGTGAGGGCCAAACGGTGTCGTTTGATGGTCTCCAAGGCCAAGGGGAATATGGACCGGGTTTGAAGTGGACTGAGGCGGGTGTTTGAGAAAATTTCGTCTAAAGTCGGCCCAGTTCATTTGAAAGGCCTAGTAGGCCTCTTCTTTCTTTCATTTAAAGTTCAAATTAAATACTCTAATCAACCCACCTAAATCAAACTTATTTTGCAAAATCAAAACACATACCCATTTTATCTATCAATTAAAATATGCATTGTCAAATTAAACTCAATTAATCAATAAAACTAAAAATGCAAAAGAAGACAAACTAGGGTATTTTGTGATTTTGTATTTTAGCAATGCAATGCAACTAAATGCAATTAAAATCTAAAAAAATGTAATGATTAAAATATAAATAATTTTGTCATTTTATGATTTAAAAATGTTGCTAAAGATGTGTCATGAACCAATTTCATCATAGGCCGTGAGGGCGCCCAACACCATTGTTAGGCAAGACAACACTGATAAATCTAGTGGTTTCCACTTTTAATATGTTTGCAACATAATAATTTTCCACATTTATAAAAGATTTAGAAATTTACTGTTGTAAAGTAATTAAACAAAAGCAACTGAATGCAAATCGAAGTCATAATAATAAATTAAAAATCATAAGTCTAATAGTGTGTGCCAAGACCTGGTGTCACAAGTATGTGGGCTACTAGCAGAATATACAAAAGAATACTAGTCTACTCTCTCAAGTAAATAGAAAGAAATATAAATCCAAAAGAGAGACTCCGGCTGCTGCTGAACGGCTCGAAAGGGCAGCTCACCGTGTAGTCTGGAGCTAGAAGTCAAACGTGTGCGCCGCACTGGTAACCAGATGCACCTGCCTCAAATCCTGCACATCAAGTGCAGAAGTATAGCGTGAGTACGTAAACAATGTGTACCCAATAAGTATCTAGCCTAATCTCGAAGAAGTAGTGACGAGGGATCGACTTCGACACTTACTAAGGGCCAAAAACATAATAATGTATAAAGCAGGCAATATACAATAATAATAGAGCACAAAACAAGAAGATAGTAACTAAATCCTTCTTTCAAGTAAAAATCAAACTATATCTCTCTTCTATTCCTTTCACCTTTCAAGTCCATGAAACATTATTAAATATAAGAAGGGATTTCGGTATTACTACGCATGAGTTATGCCGAGGACGTACGGCCCGATCCAAATATACATAATAATATACTGTACATTGCCAAGGGTAGAACGGCCCGAACCATATAATATATCAATAAATCCTGCCGAGGCGAACGGCTCGCTCCTATAAGAGTAGTGGAAGTTTACCCCGCTCGCGAAATATATTTGCGAAGCGGTTGAACATATAATTTCTCATCTCATCGTGGTATTTCTCAATTCTTTTCTAAAAATAAGGGATTCAACTTCCACTTTAATCCAACAACTAGTAAGCATAAATAAGCAACGGTATCAACAAAGCATGGTGTAAGCCTAAATCTACCTAGACATAAGCATGAATAGTAGCTATGCACGGACTATCATCACATCGTGCGTACGTAGCCCCCCACAAACAGAAGTACATATTGATTAATTTCACCTATGGGGTTAAATTCCCTCTTACAAGGTTAGGAAAGAGACTTACCTCATCTCAAAGCTTACTTCCCAATTCAAGAATGCGCTCAAGCGTCCAAATTTGATGCTAAACGACTCAGAACTAGCCAAAAATTATATAAATCGGTCAATCTATGCTCAACAGTTCATATCTCCACTATTAAAGTGATTACCCAACCTAAATTGTAAGAAATCCTAAAATTCACCCCCGGGCCCACACGCCCGGGTTCTGGAAATATTTGAAGAAAGTTGTTACCCATAACCTTAAGAACATAAATATATGATTTTCACTAAATTTCATAATCATTTTCGTGGTAAAAATCTCATTTTTATTAAACCCTAGTTTTTTCATCTAAACCCATGATTTCAACCAATTTTTACATGCTAATCTACCCATAATCTATGTATTTAACTCATGTTGTATAGAAATTACGTACCTCGAAGTGCTTGGTGAAAACCCCCTTCCAAAAGCTCCAAAAATCGCCCAAGAGATGAAGTGAAATAAAAAAAATGGCCTAAGTCCCGCATTAAATGAGCTGGGCACAGGCCTCTGATATCGCATTTGTGACACCAGGTTCGCAAATGTGAGGGTCGCAAATGCGACAAAACTTTCGCAGATGCGAAGCCTGGCTCCAGCTGCTAAGGTCGCAAATGCGACGGATGGGTCGCAAATTCGATCACTGCTGAGTTTGCAAATGCGGCTCGGGTGTCGCAACTGCGAAAAATCCCCAGACTGATCTTCTTTGCAATTGCAAAGCTCTTCTCGCAAATGCGAACTATTTCTCGCATTTGCGAGACCTGCAACTGGTGCCAAGAAACACCAGAAATCTGGTGTGTTTTTCATCCCTTCCGCATGTCCGAACTTACTCGAGCCCTCGGGGCTCCACACCAAACACCCTCACCTGTCTAGAAACATCATACAAACTTGATCGCGTGATCGGAACACTGAAATAACATCAAAAACCACAAATCGGACGCCAAAACGCAAGAATTAACTCATGAACTCAAAACTTCTAAAAAGACTTCCGCTCGTCCGATTCCTATCAAATCAACTCGGAATGACACCAAATTTTGCGTGTAAGTCTTAAATGACAATATGAAACTATTCCCAGTCTCGGAATTCCGTTTGGACCTAGATATCACCAAAACCCGTTCCAAACCAAATTTTAAAGAGCTTCAAGAACCAACTTTTGATACTAGGCACCAAAACACTCCCGAGTCATCCAAAACCTGAACCGAGCATACGCCCAGGTCCAAAATCATCATACGAACCTATTGGAACCACCAAATCCCGATTTCGAGGTCGTTTACTCAAAATGTTGACCGAAGTCAAACATGGCTTTTTAAGCCAACCTTAAGGAACCAAGTATTCCGATTTCAACCCGAACCCTTCCAAATCCCTAACTAACCATCCCCGCAAGTCATAAAATGTTAAAAGCATGTACAAGAAGTATTATTTAGGGGAACGGGGTTCTAGAAAGCAAAACGACCGGTCAGGTCGTTACATTCTCCACCTCTTAAACAAATGTTCGTCCTCGAACGAGTTTAGAATCATACATGAAGTGCTGAATAAGTGTGGATATCTGCTCCGCATGTCCTCCTCTGACTCCCAGGTCACCTCCTCGACCTATGAACCTTGGGCTTAACTTGCACTTCTTCGCAAACCTCATGATCCCCTTCATTAGTGAGACTTTCAAGAGAACCTTCTCGCCCACCATGAACAATAAGTCACCTGCCTCCGGTCCGCGTAACTCTTCTGTCGGGACTGTGCTGTGCGAAGTCGCTCCTGAATTAACTTTACCTATTCCAAGGCATCCTTCACCAAATTAGTATCATACAACCTAGCCTCGCCGGGCTCAAACCATCCAATGGGAGAACGATATCGCCGACCATATAAAGCCTCGAACGGGGCCATCTCGATGCTGGACTGGTAACTGTTGTTATACGCAAACTCGGCCAAGGGCAAGAACCGATCCCACTGCCCTCCAAGGTCAATCACACATGCTCTGAGAATGTCCTCCAATATCTGCATTGTCCGCTCCAACTGCCTGTCGGTCTGTGAATGAAATGATGTGCTGAGCTCTACACGGGTCACCAATTCACTCTATACTGCTCTCCAGAAATGTGAAGTAAACTGAGGACCTCTGTCTGATATAATAGAAACAGGCACACCGTGCAACCGAACTATCTCCTAGATATAAATATGGGCCAATCTCTCCGAAGTATAGGTAGTCATCACATGAATGAAGTGTGCCGACTTGGTCAATCTGTCTACAATGACCTAAACTGCATCAAACTTCCGCAAAGTCTGCGGCAACCCAACTACGAAGTCCATAGTAATTCGCTCCCACTTCTACTCGGGTATAGTGATCTGCTGGAGTAGACCTCCTAGCCTATGGTGCTCACACTTAACCTGCTGGCAATTTAGGCATCTAGCTACATAGTCAACTATGTCCTTCTTTATCTGCCGCCACCAATAGTGTTGCCTCAGGTCATGATATATCTTCGTAGCACCTGGATGAATGGAATATCGAGAACTGTGCGCCTCCTCTAGAATCCTCTCCCTCAAGCCATCTACATCAGGAACACATAGACAATCCTGGAGTCGCAGACACCATCCTCACCAATAGAAACCTCCTTGGCACTACCCTGTAGTGCCGTCTCTCTGAGAACTGCTAAGTGCGGATCATCAAATTGTCGAGCCTTGATCTGCTACAATAGTGAAGACTGGGCAACAACACATGCAAGAACTCGACTAGGCTCTAAAATATCCAACCTCACAAGTCTGTTAGCCAAGGACTGAATGTCCAGAGCTAGTGGCCTCTCCTCTGCTGAAATGAATTCCAAGCTACCCATGCTCTCTACCTTCCTTCTCAAGGCATCCGCGACTACATTCGCTTTGCCCGGATGATAAAGGATAGTGATGTCATAGTCCTTCAGTAACTCAAGTCGTCTGTGCTGCCTCAAATTGAGATCCCTTTGCTTGAACAAGTGCTACAAACTGTGGTGATCAGTGTAAACCTCACAAGGCACCCCATCTAGATAATGCCTCCAAATCTTAAGGGCATGAACAATTGCGGCCAACTCCAAATCATGCACAGGATAATTCTTCTCATGGAGCTTCAGCTGACGCAAAGCATATGCAATAACTCACCCCTCCTGCATCAATACACAACCCAAGCCAATGCGTGAAGCGTCGCAATACACGGTATACATCCCCGAACCGGAAGGCAACACTAGAACTGGTGTTGTAGTCAAAGCTCCCTTCAGCTTCTGAAAGCTCACCTCCCAATCATCGGTCCAACAAAACTGAGCACCCTTCTGGGTCAATCTAGTCAAAGGTGTTGCAATAGATGAGAAGCCCTACACGAACCGGCGATAATAACCTGCTAACCCCAAGAAGCTCCTGATCTCAGTCGCCGAAGTAGGACGAGGCTAACTCTGAACTGCCTCAATCTTCTTGAGATCCACCTTAATGCCCTCGCCTGATACAACATGCCCCAAGAATGCCACAAAACTTAGCCATAACTCACACTTGGAGAACTTAGCATATAGCTTCCGTTCTCGCAAGGTCTGAAGCACCACTCTCAACTGTTGCTCGTGCTCCTCCATGCTACGTGTATAAATCAAAATGTCATAAATGAAGACAATGACAAACGAATCAATATAAGGCCCGAACACCTTGTTCATCAAGTCCATAAACGCCGCTGGGGCATTCTTCAAACCGAAAAACATCACTAGAAACTCATAATGGCCGTATCTAGTATGAAAAGCAATCTTCGGAACATCTGAGTCCTGATCTTCAACTGATGGTACCCTGATCTCAAGTCGATCTTAGAGAACACCCTAGCACCCTGCAACTGGTAAAACAAATCATCAATACGCGGTAACGGGTACTTGTTCTTAATGTTGACTTTGTTCAACTGGCGGTAATCAATGCACATCCGCATGGTCCCATCTTTCTTCTTCACAAATAATACTGGTGCACCCCAAGGTGATACACTCGGCCTGACGAACCCCTTGGCTAGCAACTCCTCAAGTTGTTCCTTCAAATCCTTCAATTATTTCGGAGCCATACGGTACAGTGGAATAGATATAGGTTGGGTGCCTGGAGCCAAGTCAATACACAAGTTGATATCACGTTCTGGTGGCATGCCTGGAAGATCAGAAGGAAACACATCGTTAAACTCCCGGACCACAAGTACTGAATCAATCGCCGGAGACTCTGCAGTGGTATCCCGAACATAGGCTAGATAAGCCAAATAACCCTTCTCGACCATATGTCGAGCTTTCATAAAAGAGATAACCTGACTAGATGTACTGACAGACGAACCCTTCCACTCTAATTTAGGCAACTCTGGCATCACTAAGGTAACAATCTTGGCATGACAATCAAGGATGGCATGATATGGGAATAGCCAGTCTATGCCCAGGATGACCTCAAAGTCGGTCATATCAAGCAACAGAAGATCCGCACTAGTCTCATATCCACAGAATGTGACCACACATGACCGATAGATCCGATCCACAACAACAGAATCGCCCACATGAGCGGACACATAAACAGGAGTACCCAAGGACTCACGAGGAATGTCCAGAAAATGAGCAAACATGGATGACACATACGAATAAATAGACCCCAGATCAAATAATATTGAAGCTTCCCTACCGCAGACAGAAATAATACATGTGATCACGGCATCTGAGGCCATTGCATCTGGTCTGGCTGGAAAAGCATAAAATCTGGCTAGAGCGCCCCTTGGTTGGCCTTCGCCTGCCTGACCTCCACCTCTGGGAAGACCCCTACCCACCTGCCCCCTCCCCCCATCTCTGGGCAGCCAGACGGCTGATGCGGCTAGTGGAGCTGTAATTATGGGCTCATGACCCTGCTGTACTTCCTTGCCCCAAAGTCTGGGGCAATGCCTCCTCATGTGACTAGGATCCCCGCACTCATAACAACCCCTCGGAGCGGTGGAATGCTGCCCTGAAGTTTGACCCTGATGGCCTGAATACCCAATGGAAGAACCCTGGATAGCTGATGGGCGATATGAACTCTCTAGCATAGAACTGAAGTAGGCACTGGAAGAACCCTGATGACCGGAGTACCCACTGAAAGAACCCTGAAGAGCTGGCGGACGGTAAGAACTCTACAGTATAGCGCTTAAATAGGGTCATGCCGGAACACCCCGAGGAGGTGGTGGTGCCGGATATAGGGGCTTGCTAGGCTGACCCCTCCCAAAATGACCTCTGCCCCCAGCTAGGGCACTTCTGAACTCTCCAGAAAAATGGGACCTCTTGTCCCGCTGCATCTGCTCTCTACCCTTCTGACGGTAACCCTCAATCCTCCGAGCAATCTCCACTACTAACTGCTAAGAAGTCCCCATCTCAACCTCCCGGGCCATAGTAGCATGAATACCTGAGTGCAACCCCGCAACAAACCTCGACACTCGCTCCTCCTTAGTAGGAAGTATCATAAGTGCATGGCAAGATAACTCAGATAATCTAGCCTCATAATCGGTCACTGACATCTCACCCTACTCGAGCCGCTCGAACTGACACCACAACTCTTCCCTCTTGGAGGGTGGGATATACCTATCCAGAAATAGGTGGGTGAACTGGTCCTAAGTCATGGGAGGAGAATCTGCAAGTCTGCCAAGAAAATAAGCCTTCCACCACCTACGTGCGCTGCCCTCCAACTGAAAGGTAGTGAAATCCACCCCGTGAGACTCCAATATACTCATGTTGTGCAGTCTGTCCCTGCACCTATCAATAAAGTCCTGAGGATCCTCAGGTCGCTCACCCCCAAAGACTGGAGGGTGAATCCTAGTCCATCTGTCCAAGAGCTTCTATGGCTCGCCGACCGCAGCTGGTCTAGGCTCAGGTACAGCCGCTGCAACTGGCTGGGGGCCACCCGCGAGTAGTGTACCCGGGGTCTGATATACGGCATCTGCATGCCCAGGTGCCTGAGCAGTAGGGGTCTGTGCTCCCTCTCCTGCCTGAGATGTGGCTGGGTCTGCTGGAAATAAACTAGCCTGGGTCTGCTGGAAATAAACCAGCTTGGGTCATAGAATCCATGAACCGCAGCATACGGCCCATGACCTCCTGAAAGCCCGGTGCTGACGTGAAATCTACCGGGGCTAGCTCTGCGGCGGGCACCCCGCCCTGCTCCTCAACAATGAGATCCTCCACTGGATCCACTGGTGGCACAACTGGGGCAACTCTGGGAGGTCCTCGTCCCCTACCTCGAGCTAGTGCCCTCCCCCGACCTCTGCCTCGGCCTCTATCCACAGAGGGAGCAGCCCCTCCCGGGTCTGGAGCATCTGTTACGCGCGTTCGCTCCATCTGTAAGGGAATAAGAGGAAGAAACTTAGTACACCATCAACTGCACGATAGGATATGACAAAGAGTAGTTTTCTAACACCCTATAGCCTCTCGAAGATAAGTACGGACATCTCCGCACCGATCCGCAAGACTCTATTAGGCTTGCCCATAACTTATAAGACCTACGTGAACCTAGGGCTCTGATACCACATTGTCACGACCTAATTTCATCATAGGCCGTGAGGGGGCTCAACACCGTTGTTAGGAAAGCCAACACTGATAAATCTAGTGGTTTCCACTTTTAATATGTTTGCAAAGTAATAATTTTCCGCATTTATAAAAGATTTAGAAATTTACTGTTGTAAAGTAATTAAACAAAAGCAACTGAATGCAAATCGAAGTCATAATAATAAATTCAAAATCATAAGTCTACTAGTGTGTGCCATGACCTGGTGTCACAAGTATGTGGGCTAGTCTAGCAGAATATACAAAAGAATACTAGTCTACTGTCTCAAGGAAATAGACAGAAATATAAATCCAAAAGAGAGACTCTGGCTGCTGCTTAACGGCTCGGAAGGGTAGCTCACCGTGTAGTCTCGAGCTAGAAGTCAAATGTGCGCGCCAGACTGGTAACCAGATGAACATGCCTCAGATCCTACACATCAAGTGCAGAAGTGTAGCGTGAGTACATAAACAACGTGTACCCAGTAAGTATCTAGCCTAATCTCGAAGAAGTAGTGACGAGGGATCGACTTCGATACTTACTAAGGGCCAAAAATATAATAATGTATAAAGCAGGTAATATACAATAATAATAGCGCTCAAAACAAGAAGATAGTAAGTAAATCCTTCTTTCAAGTAAAAATCAAACCATATCTCTCTTCTATTCGTTTCACCTTTCAAGTCCATGAAACATTATTAAATATAAGATGTGATTTCGGTATTACTACGCACGAGTTATGCCGAGGACGTACGGCCCAATCCAAATATACATAAGCATAACAAGCAACGGTATCAACAAACCATGGTGTAAGCCTAAATCTACCCGGATATAAGAATGAATAGTAGCTACGCACGGACTCTCATCACATCGTGCATACGTATCCCCACACAAATAGAAGTACATATTGATTAAGTTCACCTATGGGGTTAAATTCTCTCTTACAAGGTTAGGAAAGAGACTTACTTCGTCTCAAAGCTTACTTCCCAATTCAAGAATGCGCTCAAGCCTCCAAATTTGATGCCAAATGACCAGGAACTAGCCAAACATTATATAAATCGATCAATCTATGCTCAACAGTTCATATCTCCACTATTAAAGTGATTACCCAACCCAAATTGTAAGAATTCCTAAAATTCACCCCCGGGCCCACACGTCCGGATTCCGAAAATTTTTGAAGAAAGTTGTTACCCATAACCTTAGGAACATAAATATATGATTTTCACTGAGTTTCATAATCATTTCCGTGGTAAAAATCTCATTTTTATTTATCTCTAGGTTTTTCATCTAAACCCATGATTTCAACCAATTTTTACATGTTAATCTACCCATAATCTATGTATTTAACTCGAGTTGTATAGAAATTACTTACCTCAAAGTTCTAGGTGAAAAACCCCTTCCAAAAGCTCCAAAAATCGCCAAGAGATGAAGTGAAATGAAATAAATGGCCTAAGTCCCGCATTAAATGAGCTGGGCACAGGCCTCTGATCTCGCATTTGCGACTCCAGGTTCACAAATGCGAGGGTCGCAAATGCAACAAAACTCTCGCAAATGTGAAGCCTGGCTCCAGCTGCTAAGGTCGCAAATGCGATGGATGGGTCGCAAATGCGATCACTGCGAGACCTCATTTGCAAACTATTTTTCGCATTTGCGAGACCTGCAACTGGTGCCATGAAACACCATAAATCTGGTGTGCTTTTCATCCCTTCCGCATGTCCGAAACTCACTCGAGCCCTTGGGGCTCCGCACTAAACACCCATAACTGTCTAACAATATCATACAAACTTACCCGCGCGATCAGAACACTGAAATAACATCAAAAACCACAAATCGGACGCCAAAATGCATGAATTAACTCATGAACTCAAAACTTCTGAAAAGACTTCCGCTCGTCCAATTCCTATCAAATCAACTCGGAATGACACCAAATTTTGCGTGCAAGTCTTAAATGACATTACAGAACTATTCCCGGTCTTGGAATACCGTCCTCGATATCACCAAAACCCATTCCAAACCAAATTTTAAAGAGTTTCAAGAACCAACTTTTGATACTAGGCGCCAAAACACTCCTGGTTCATCCAAAACCTGAACTGAGCATACGCCCATGCCTGAAATTATCATACGAACCTATTGAAATAGCCAAATCCCGATTCTGATGTCGTTTACTCAAAATGTTGACCGAAGTCAAACTTGACCTTTTAATCCAACCTTAAGGAACCAAGTGCTCCGATTTCAAGCCGAACCCTTCCAAATCCCGAACTAACCATCCCCTCAAGTCATAAAACGGTAAATGCATATACGGAAAGACTTATTTAGGGAATGGGGTTCTAGAAAGTAAAACGACCGGTCGGGTCGTTACAAGATGCACCCAACACAAATCAAATAAAACATAGAAAGATGCCTAAAATTCTATAAAATAAGCAAGAGCTAATTAGGAATGTTTTAGGAGTGATTTTCATATCGAGTAGAAATTACATGCTCACATTGTCATTTTTGCAAGATTGTGCATGGTTAGGCTTTCCACTTATGCGGGTAGGTGACCACGGGTGCAAGGTCGCATCTGCGAATGATCGATCACAAATGCGTGTTTGTGGCTCAGGGTGATTGTCCGCTTCTGCAGATATTTTTACCCTTTTACACTATCATAGATCTGACTTCCTTTACGGAGATGCGGATTGTCGTCTGGTAATTTTTCTAGTAGATGCGAGCTCGCAAGTGCGAGATTTTGTCTGCAAATGCGGAAATCCCTGGACAACTTCATATATATATATATATATATATATATATATATATATATATATATATATATATATATATATATATATAGGGTTTGGTTATTTTTATCACATTTTGAGTTAGAGAGCTCGGTTTTGGACGATTTTGGAGGAACTTTTCACGATTTGGATTGGGGTATGTATTTTTACTCGTATTTGGTTATATTTCATGATTATATCCTTATTTTTATCATTTAATTAGTGATTTGAATTGGAGGAATTGGAGATTTTTTTTAAAACTTTCCTAAAACATAAAATGAAGATTTGAAGGCCGATTTGAAGTCGGAATTGGATGATTTGGTATGGTTGGACTCGTATCAGATTGGATGTTCGAATTTTGTTGGCTTTGTTAGGTTCCGAAGTGCGAGCACTGAGTTGACTTTTTGGTTTTCATTGAAGATCAAAACTTTATTATCCGGAATTATTTCCTATAGCTTTTATTTATGATATTAAGTTATTTTGGCTAGATTTGAGTTGTCCGTAGGTTGTTTCACATGAAAAGGTCTTTTTAGAGTATTGATTTAGCTTCTTTGAGGTAAGTATCTTGCCTAACTTTGTGGGGGGAACTACCACATATGATTGAGCTTAATTGCACAATTTGAATTATGTGGAAGACGTGTACATGAGGTGATGAGTGTGTACACGGCCTTATATATGGAAATTGACTGGTTTAGACTTTTAGGTTTCTTTCATGCATTTATTTGAAGTTGTTAGCACATGTTATATCTTTTATTTGTCAAGTTTACTCTCACATGCTTTATTTGAAGTTGTTAGCACATGCCATATCTCTTATTTGTCAAGTTCAATATTACATGATTTATTTGAATTACTTGCCAATTTTACTCTTATATGCTTTATTTGAAGTTCTTACCTCTTTTATTTTAATGTGACCTCCTTTATTATTGAGTTATTCTTAATCGAAGTTCTTGTTACATGATATCCCTTCGTGGTCGAGTTATTCCTCATCCATTTAGACGTAGTTGCTATTTCATGCTATCTCTTTCATTGTTAGCTTATGTTGCACACTAGAATTTGAAGTTGTTATTTCATGAAAATACCTTCATTGTTGAGTCTATTCTTAAGCCATTAATTAAAGTTGAAGTTATTGAGAGCCACTAACCTGTTTTAGTTTAAGTTATTGTTTAATTGAGTATCTTTCATTGTTAAGTCATTTTCCGTTTTGTTTTGTTGTTATTCCGGTTCTTGTCTATATTGTGGTGGAGTCGTGGGCTATGTGTTGTGATGATATTGGTATTGTTGTTTTGGAAAGGCTGTGGCCTATAAGAACTTGTGATACGAGTTGATATGTCATGTTGTTGTGATATTGGCACATGTGGATTTGTTGTGTGGATTAATTATTGATATGCGGATTATAAGGGTGGCATCTCACTATTATTGATTGTGCGGAGTGATACAGGTAGCTATTGATATATTGTCTGGGCGGAGTGATACGGGTGACTATTGTGTTATTTGACTGGGCGGAGTGATACGGGTGGCTATTGCATTATATTCTGGGCGGAGTGATACGAGTCGCTATTGATATATTATCTGGGCTAAGTGATACGGGTGGCTATTATGTTAAATGTCTAGGCAGAACAATGCGGGTAGTTATTATGATGTTCCCAATACAGAGAGATAACGGTGGCTATGTCAGGGATGATATGTGACAGCCTGGGGGCATAATGTTGATGATATTCGTGTAATGGTGTAATTATTCCTTATGTGTGTCATGCACCTTACGTGACTTGTTGTATTGTTTCCAATGAGCTACTCGATGCCTTTGATATTACTTGTTGATTTGGATTGTAATAGTACACTCGCACATGCATACATCATAACATGCCATTTATACCAGTTCAGAGTATGAAACTTGACATTTAATGATCATGCACATGTATTCTTGTGTACCTACTTTCATTGTGATATTGGTCTTGTGACCACGCCGGGCGGATTGTGATAGTGAGCCTGTGACCATGTTGGGCCGATTGAGATATTGGCACGTGAGTTGCTCGTGCAGTTGTGATTAATAATGTGGGCATAAGGTGCCATGAGCATATGGACTCGTGACTTGTGATTATGAGATACTTCATCTCAGAGTAATTTTGTTATGAAACTTGTGTTAGAACGGCTTGATAATTTGGTTTCCATTTTTTTTTCTTATTTGGTTTCAATGGTACTTAAACGGTATTCTGATTACTTTACTTCTTTACCACATGTTTATTCTGTGTTGCCATTTACTGTTCCTTGCTTCCCTTATTAGCTTTATACTGATATATTGTATATGTTATTATGTCTAGTAAGTGTCTTGACTTGTATCTCGTCACTACTCTACTGAGGTTAGTCTTGATACTTACTAGGTAGCGACTGTGATGTACTCATACTATACTTTTGCACATTTTTGTGCGGATCCAGGTATTGGAGTTAGTAGACTCAGGCAGTGAGATCTTCTTGATCGTGAGGATTCGAGGTAGAGTTGCTTGATCGTCGCAGTCCATTGGAGTCCTTTTCCTTTGAATTGTATTGTTAATTCGTTATATAAACAATATTGTATTTTGTTTTTGAGAGATTTCTATATATTCAGCTAGAGTTCGTGACTCTGTACTACCTAGTATTGGGAGGATTGTTGTGATTATTGCTGCATAGACTTATATCACCTTTATTTTGGTATTTATATTAATCTCTGCCTTAAAATATTATGTTTAACTGGTTTAACTATCGTAAGTAATCGACTTACGTAGTCTTAGAGACTAGGTGCCATCACGACGCCTAAGGCGGGATTTTAGGTGTGGCAGTTATGGTAGAGGGGTATGTTATCGGTTAGAGTGGGTCTCATTCATGTTCTGATATGTCCCGTGTGTTACTCTTCTATGCTATGATGGGTTGTGATTTGTTGGTTATCTGTACATCGATGCGGTTATGTTTGGGCTTTATGGCGAAATTCGAGCGAGATGGCTCCTGAGGTATTGAATGGATGATTGTGCCTTATTATGGTCTTTTTGTTTGTGTTATATAGTGATATCCTATATAGTTATGGTCATGCGATTCGTGCATTTGATAGTTGTTACGTATATGGTTATTGTTTGTGAGACTCATGCATCGAGGTATTCCATGTGGACTGGTGTTTAGATGGGGTCACGTATCACAGCGAGGTTATATTGGGATATGATCCTTGTGCTTATTCAATGTGTTTTGTTTCTATTTTATGTGATGGGTTCATCACATTTGCATCTTGTAGTGGTATCAGTTGAGCCATCAGGGCGGTTCTTTCATTTCCATTCTCTTTCCATCATTGGGTATATCTGAGTTATTTTTCATTAGTGCATAGATTCCATGGTATGTGGCTCTAGGTAGGATTGGTGTGCCATGTTGGTAGAGCAGCTTGTACTGGATAAGGTGAGGTTATTGGACCTGAAATGAGTGCTATCGGATTTGATTAACGTATGATTGGAAGAATTATGTCACTAGTCGGCATAGAGAGAGCTCCATCACTTGTTGATGTGATGGGTTGTTATGAGTTTTTGTGTGTTTCTTTCATCATTGGTAGTGTACGAAGGTTCAAAACAAGATTTTAGTTGATATGAGATTTGTTACTGGTGCCGGATTTGATATTGAGCAGCTATTGTGGTCGAAAGTTATTGCTATGAGCATTTGAGTTATGTGGTATATCATGTGATTATGTCTTGAAATATAGTTGTGGATTGATATAGCTTGTTCAGACTTAAACAGTGTATAGATGCAAGAATCGGGTCATATAATGAGTTCCAGATGTTGGGAGATTTGGGTTCTAAGGTTTATGGACTAAGGTTGAACTAGGATCTTTAGTTAGGTTGTATTTTCGAGCTTATGTGGATTAGGGTGATGTGGGATCACCCATGGTTATATTTATGGTGAGTTTATCCAGTGATTTGATGGCTTTGGAATGACTCTTGGCACGTTCGAGGATGAACGTATGTTTAAGTGGGGGAGAATTTAACGACCTGACCAGTCGTTTTGAGAACTTGCATTCAATTTGGTGGTTTGAGGTTGTGAATAGATTCATATGGTGTATTATGACTTGTGTGTATCGTCGGTTTTGGTCTTCGAGTCGTTCAGAATTGATTTGGAAGAATGATTCTTTAATAGGAAGCTTTAAGTTGGAAGAGTTGACCAAGTTTGACTTTTATGTATTTAACCCCGGATCAGAGTTTTGATGGTTCCTTTAGGTTTGCATGGTGATTTTGAACTTGGACGTATGCCCGGACTTGCATTTGAATGTTTCTAGAAGGTTTTGGCACTGGTTGGCGAAAGTTGACAATTTGAATGTTTGGAAAGTTCATAGATTTGACTCGGAGTTGACTTTGATGTTATTGGGTTTGGATTGTTATTTTGGAAGTTGGAATAGGTTCGCTACATCATTTGAAACTTGTGTGCAAAATTTGAGGTAATTCCGAGTTGATTTGTTGTGGTTCGGCACGAGTTTTGAAAGTTGAAAGTTCAAAAGTTCATTAAGTTTCATTTGAGGTACAATTCGTGGTTTTGATGCTGTTATGTATGATTTGAGGCGTCTAGTAGGTCCATGTTATATTTTGGGACTTGTTTGCATGTTCGGACGGGATCCTGTGGGGCTCGGGTGTGTTTCAGATCAATTTCGGACCATTTTACTTCATGTTGTGTTGCTGGTTTTCTGTTGTTGTTGATGTCCTTCGCGATCGGGAAGGAGTGACCACGATCGCGAGGGAGTGACCGCGATCGTGTTGTGTATTATGGGAGCTGGGTATTTCTCCTCTTCGGGTTCGCGACTTGAGGGTCGCGTTTGCAACTTGAGGGTCGCGTTCGAGTAGCTTGTGAGGCCGGGGGCATTGCATTCGCAGTATTATGTCGCATTCGCGTATCAGCGAGGGAGCTGGAAGCTTTGTTCATAGCATTCGTGAAGGTCTAGCAGTGCTATTCATCGCGTTCGCGAGGGTTGTGCCGCGAACGCGTAGTGTTATTTTGTGGCAGTGTATTTTATTCATCGCGAACGTGAGTCTTCTTTCGCGTTCGCGAAGGGTATCCCTGGAGCATTGTAATAAAGTACTCTACTTTGAACCTTGAGCTCATTTTATCACATTTTGAGTTAGAGATTTCGGTTTTGGGCGATTTTGGAAGGGATTTTCATTATTCTGATTGGGGAAGTATTTTTCACTCGAATTTAATTATATATTATGATTCCAACTTCGATTTTAGTGTTTGATTAAAGATTTGAGTTGGAGAAATTGGAAATTTTAGTAAAAACTTTTCTAAAACATAAATTGAGGATTTGAAGGTTGATTTGAGGTCGGAATTGGATGATTTGGTATGGTTGGACTCGTATTAGAATAGGTGTCCGGAATTTGTTAGTTTTGTTGGGTTCCAGGGTGCAGCCCAGGGTTGACCTTTTGAAATGACTTCTTAGTTTTTATTAAAGATCGGAGCTTTATTATTCGGAATCGTTTCCTATGGCTTTTATTTATGATATTAAATTATTTTGGCTAGATTCGAGCAGTTCGGAGTTGGATTTGCATGGGAAGGGCTTGTTAGTGGACTGATTTGGCGTGTTTAAGGTAAGTATCTTGCCTAACTTTGTGGGGGGGAAACCACCCCGTAGTATTTGATCTAATTACACTATTTGAACTATGTGAAAGACGTGTACATGAGGTGATGAGCGGGTACACAGGCTTATATATGGTATTTGACCAGTTTAGACTCTTAGGTCTTTATATGCTTTAATTGAAGTTGTTTCTATGTGAAATATCTTTCACTGTTGAATTACTTTCCGTTTCATTATATGTCTTTAATAAAGTTGTTGTTAGGTGAAATATCTTTCATTGTTGAATTACTTTCCACTTCATTATATGCTTTTAATTTAAGTTGTTGTTATGTGAAATATCTTTCATTGTTGAATTACTTTTTGTTTCATTATATGCTTTTAATTGGATTTGTTGTAATATGAGATATCTTTCATTGTTGAATTACTTTCCGTTTTACCTTATGCTTTTAATTGAAGTTGGTGTTATTTTTCGTTTCATTTTGGTGTTGAAATTTATTGTACACCTTGTTGTGAAGCCATGGGCTATGCATCATTGTGGCATTGGTATTATTGTTTGAGAAATGTTGTGTCATTGGTATCATTGTTTGAGAAATGTTGTGGCGTATGGGCACGTGGTGTGCAAGTTGATTATTGTGTTGTGATTGTGATGCGCATGCAGCGACATAAGGGTGGTGTGTATATTGATGCGTGATCACGCCCAACCCTAGTCCTAAAAAGGATAAGCGGTCACTGCAAATATAATCCGGTCTAAGAGTCCAGAGTCGAATCCCACAGAGAACAAAGGTTTAGCTATAGCTGTTTAATATCACTAAGAAAACAGCTCGAATAATTTCTATGTTATAAATAATGTGATTTTTTTATTCTAAACTAATTAATTAATAAATCTAAAAATCAGTAAAACTATCAATTAACAAGGATAAGGGTTGAAGACAAGATTAAGGAGGTCTAGAGTTATGATTTCTCCAATTGTCAGAATCCTTCCCGCTACGTCTTCTATAGTTTCTCCTAAGTATTCTTTACCGATCGTGAGTACTTCGGGTGTTGTAATTCTCTTCCGTGCAACTACCCCAATTCACTAGACGTATTCTTCCTAATTACGCTAGCTGGCACTAGTGCACTGCTCACTAAGATCGCACCAAGGCCTAGTTATTCCTAATCTCACTTTAAACCCTCCGAATTGATCCCTCACATACGTTAGGACTGATGTTGTTCAACAACTACCTAAATATGTACCCTTTTCCAAGTAATACATACTAAATAGGCATAGTCAGTTGATGGCCATTCAATCAACAGCAATAAACACGTAGTTGAACAAGTAGAGAAATCAAACGACTTAATTATATAAAACAAAATAAGAATTCATCTTACAAAAGGTTCCATCAAAACCCTAGATAACAAATTAGCTATTCATAATAGTATGCAAAACTACACTACTAGAATTTATAACCAATAATAAAAAATAGAAAGAAGAAAGTGAAAAACTCGTAGAAGAATTCTCCGCCTTGCTCCTAGCGTGTTCTTGCCTCCTTAGGTCGAATCTCTCTCCAAAGTAGTGTAATCCCCCTCAAAAGCATGTTTTTGGATGTATTTATAGCGACTAGGGTTTGTATGGGGCGAATTTTCCTTCTTCTATTTCGGATTGGAGAAGCTAGTTTCTTCTGCTCTGGATCCGGTCTAGCGAAGTGAACCTCACTTTGCTGTCCGGGACTTTTCTGGTTTCTTTTGCTCTAGTCCCGGTCTGGCGAAGTGAATCTCGCTTCGCTGTCCGAGGCATTTCTCTTCAGCTCTTTTTTTTCACCAATTTTTCTCCTATTTGATACTTTTCCGCAAAAATTTGTTCCTGCATATAAGAAACACGTAATGAGCATATTTTAACTTCAAAAGTGGTATGAACTCCCCCAACTCACAGAATAACTAACACACTCAAAACATGCACTTTTCATCCTTTATCACCACCCCACACTTAACGCTTTCTTGTCCTCGAGCAACTTAAAATTAAGCGCATAGGCAAGAAATACCTTTCAAAACATACTCAAGAATCACACCAATTACAATGGTTTATATCAACGCTTAGAACCCCGCATATGCACTCTTCACACATTTCCTCAAGTTTTAAATTCATGCCAAGATTATTTAAAATATTCATTTAACTCTTTCTAACATCCTCGCCTCAAAACTTGACTCCAATGCATTGCACACTATGACTCGCTCCTTGTGCCAACTCAAAAATTAAGGTCTCTACCAATCCTTTGCAAATCATGTGCTCTCACCAACAAACCACAGAGAAAGTAGTCCACACACTAATATAAGTTCAAGTATATTTTAAGGACTCTCAAATCGGAAGAATTTTCTCACTCTCACAAAGAAACTCTTATGCCACCCAAGTTCATACCACAGGCTTGCATGTAGTGTAAGTTTCTACTAATTTAAGCTCGCAAAGTCTAGGATCAAGTAGGACTTTATAGGTTATAATGTAGGCTAAGGGACGGGTAGGATATATTTGAGAAAATAGTGACTAACCATCCTAAGAACTTTAATACACTACTCTTCACTTTTAAGCACCTTCTCGTCATGACCAATTCGATGTCTTGCCATGAAACCATACACATTTAGGCCCTTCTTCATTAAGTACATCAACACATAGATACTCACTAGCCTAGACAAAGATACGAGAGGTGTTATTTATTTATTGTTTCTTTTTTTTCTTTCACTCACCTTAATTTGGTATTTTCGGCTAATACCTTTATTTTGTTAATACAAAAGTGCACCTTGTCAGCCTCTCTATGGTTTCACTCAAAAGCTACTCAATCTCTTTCTTTACTCTTCTAGCTACTTAAGTGCTTTCGAACATAAAAGTTTAACAAGATTTGATTAAGAACACAGGGGATTTGGCTTGTAATGTGATTGCCAAAGAAAAGGTCTACAAGCTCAAAAGGGTTGAATATAGATAATATTAGCACTAGTAGACAAATAGGCTAAATGGTCAATCAAAGAAAGCCTATATCACTTCCCAAGCTTACAAGACTTAATCATTTCACTTCGAGTCACACACGGGGAAAGTTCTAGACCTGCAAGGATGGCACAGAGTAAACCAAAATGGCACCTCAGACAATGCACATGACTCACTCGGGACGGCTCGGACCCAATCCTCAAGTTAAAGCAACTAGCACAGTCATCATAAAATTAAAGCACACAAAAATTAATCATAAGAATCGAAAGATGCGCCTCGGTGTCAAAATAAAGTCACATATATTTTTAGGGCATATAATTACAAAGATCATGAAGAACGTACTAAGTTCAAATGCTCCACCTAAGCTCCGATATAAAACATGTTAAAATGCATGGCTACTTCCCCCCCCCCCCTTCTATTATCAGTTCAAAAGAAACCGATTTTTTTTGTATTTTTCTTTGGACTTTACACCCTCAAGAAAACTATCTAGGAAGTCTATCGTCATGAAAAGTCCACACTTTTTGAAAACTCTACCTACAATAAAAAAACTACTAACCGGTTCAAAGAGTCATCCTTTGGAAAAAGAATCGTGGCCATTAGAAAATCCAAGGGGGGTTATTTCTACCTAGTTATAAAACAATAAAAGAAGAAAAATAATATTGTAGAGAAAAGTAGAAAGAGGGAATTCTTATTGATTTGGGAATGAATTACAATGGAATAGACCCCCTCTATCTATAAGAAAAGAGTGACTTAGCCACCAAGTAATAATCCCTAAAATCTCACTAAAATATAGACATTCACCTTAAATATAATTCTTTTTATAACACTCCCCCTTGAATGTTCAACAGATAATGTGCCTCGTTAAAACCTTAACTAAAATAAAACCTAGTGGGAAAAAAATTCTAGAGAAGAAAATAGAGTACAGATGTTTAGAAATACGCCTTTTGGTTGTCTCATTAAAAACCTTGCAAGGAAAACCCAGTGGGACAAAACCTTGTAAGGAAAAAAGAGTACAACGCGTATTAACTCCCCCTGATGAGAGCAACAATTCACATCGTTGAGCCTTCACATCCCAATCTTGTACACTAATTTCTTGAAGGTTGATGTCAGTAGAGATTTGGTGAACAAATCAGCCATATTATCACTTGAACAAATTTGTTGCACATTGATATCACCATTCTTTTGAAGATCATGTGTGAAAAATAACTTTGGTGAAATGTTTCTTGTCCTATCTCCTTTTATGAATCCTCCCTTCAATTGGGTTTTGCATGCTGCATTGTTTTAATACGAAATCATGGGTAGTTTGTCACACTTCAACCACATATTTCTCTAATAAGATGTATTAAATACCTCAACCACACACATTCTCGACTTGCTTCATGAATAGCAATTATCTCAATATGATTAGATGAAGTAGCCATGATTGATTGCTTAGTCGATCGCCAAGATGTGGTAGTGCCTCCACATATAAACATATAGTCTGTTTGAGATCGAGTCTTGTGTGGGTCATATAAATACCCAGCATCGACATAACCAACAAGATCGGGACTGCAATTATTGCCATAAAATAAGCCCATATCGGTAGTCCCTTTTAGATACCACAATACGTGTTTGATTCCATTCCAATGTCTCCTTGTAGGAGCAGAGCTATATCTTGCTAAAATATTAACTGAAAAAGTTATGTCAGGCCTTGTTGTATTAGCAAGATACATCAGTGCACCAATTGCACTAAGATATGGTACTTCGTGACCAAGTAGCTCTTCATTCTTTTCTTGAAGTCGGAACGGATCCTTATTCACATCAAGTGATCAAACAACCATAGGAGTAGTTATTGGATGTTCTCCATCCATGTAAAACCATTTCAATACCTTTTTTTTGTAGGAAGATTGATGAACAAAAATCTCATTTGCCAAATGTTCAATTTGCAAACCGAGACATAATTTTATCTTTCCGAGATCTTTCATCACTAATTCATTCTTTAAATATTTAATTGCCTTTTGGAGTTCTATAGGAGTTCCAATAATGTTTAGGTCATCGACATATATGGCAAGTACAACAAATTCCGGTGTCGCTTTTTTTTATAAAAACACATGGACAAATGACATCATTTATATAACCTTCCTTTAATAAATACTCACTAAGACGGTTATACCACATTCGTCCTGATGGATTTAGACCATACAAAGATCTTTGCAATTTGATTGAAAATATTTCATGGGACTTTGAATTATGTGCGTCAGGCATTTTAAATCCCTCAGGAATTTTCATGTATATCTCATTATCAAGTGAGACATAAAGGTAGATGGTAACCACATCCATTAAATGCATGTCAAGCTTTTCATGGACAGCAAAACGAATGAGATAACGAAATGTTATTGCATCCATAACAGGTGAATATGTCTCTTCATAATCGACACCTGGCCTTGTGAAAATCCTTGTGCAACAAGGCGTGTATTATATCTTTATACCTAATATTTCTCATTTCTCTTACGTACAAATACTCATTTATAGCCAACAGGCTTAACACCATTAGGTGTTTGGACTACAGGCCAAAAAACTTCACGTTTCACAAGTGAATCCAACTCAGATTGGATTGCTTCTTGCCATTTTGGCCAATCACGTCTTTGTTGACATTCTCAAACAGATTGAGGTTCAAGATCCTCACTATCTTGCATAATGCTAGATACAACATTATATGCAAATACATAATCCACCACTATATCCAATCGATTTAAATTCGTCTTAATATCGATTGGGTTTATTGATAGTTCCTTATTTTCTTGAGTCTCAGGCTTAGTGATTTCCTCATGAATCTCAAGATTGGTTAAATCATGGGTTTCTTTATGAGATTCTTTCGTAGTGCCATCTTCATCATTTATTTTTCTTTTTCTAGGATTTCGATCCTTAAAACTCAATGGTCTGCCACGCTTTAAGTGTGCTTTTGATTCATTAGTTATGACACTAGAAGATTTTCCAACGGGGACATCAATACGGATTGTAACATTCTCTACAGGGATATGTGATTTTGTTATCCTTTTCAGATTCGTAAATGCATCTGGAATTTGATTTGCTATTTTCTGCAAATGAATAATCTTATGCATCTCTTTTTCACAAATAAAGGCACGTGGATCAAGATGAGACAATGATGGATTTTTTCACAAAATTTCTCGTTCGGTTTCACCAATTTCTCTCCCTAATTTTGGGAAAAGTGTCTCATCTAATCGACAATCTGCAAATCGAGCGATGAATAAATCTCCCATAAATATTTCGAGGTAGCGAATAATGGAGGGCCATTCAAACCCAACGTATATTCCTAACCTTCTTTGGGGACCCATCTTGGTGCGATATGGCTGTGGTACATGAACATATACTGCAATCCAAAAATTCTTAAATGGGATACATTAGGTTCATGACCCAAAACTAATTATAACGGGGAATATTTATAATAATTTGTCAGTCTGAGACGAACTAGCATTGTTGCATGCAAAATAGCGTGACCCCAAACAGAAGTGGGCAACTTCGTTTTCATGAGTAACGGTCTTGCTATCAATTGCAGATGTTTAATTAAAGACTCTGCAAGGCCATTTTGAGTATGAACATGAGCTACAGGGTGTTTCACTTTTATCCCAATTGATAAGCAATAATCATTAAATGCTTGGGATGAAAACTCAGCAGCATTATCAAGTCGAATAGACTTAATTGGATTATCGGGAAAATGTGCCCATAATCAAATTATTTGTGCCATTAATTTTGCAAATGCGAGGTTGCCATATGATAATAGGCACACATGAGACCATTTAGAAGATACATCTATTAAGACCATAAAATATCTAAACAACCCACTAGGTGGGTAAATAGGTCAACAAATTTCTCCTTGTATATCTAAACAATCCCAACCTTTGTTGGTGATGGTCTAATAATTAACTTGCCTTGATAATAAGAAGTACAAGAAAATTCATTATTTAAAATAATAGTAAATTCTTTAATGGATGCCCATTTGAGTTTCCTATAATTAGTATCAACATAATTGATCCAGGATGTCCCAATCGATCATGCCAAAGTATAAAAGTATTGGTGTCATGCCCCGACCTTGGGGAGCGCAACTGTCGCTCAATAGGGATACCCCGATCGAGCAAGCCAGCACAATGTCGTCTATCCAACTCGCCCATGTATAAAGAGAAAAATACATTTCATTAATTAGATGGTAAAAGGTCATGTGAACAACGCCAATTCATTTCCATAAGTTACATCATTAACAAGTCTCCAAAATAATACACTATACAATCATAGTTAAAGTGGAACAGTTGATACAATTACAACATGTTTAGTTTTTAACCTTACCAAAACAAGGTACAACCCACACTACGTCTACAGAGCCTCTAACATAAACAAAAAAGTGCTACGACAGTGCCGGTAACAAGGCCCCGGCTATACCTCAAAATGCTATGTACAAAGGACAAGAGATACAGGACCCCGAAATGAAGTGGGCTCACCAAATCTGCTGTGAAGAGGGTGTGCTGCTATCAATGATCAATGCCACATGTTGCACAACCACCTGCATCCATTAAAGATGCAACGCCCCCGACAAAAGGCACGTTAGTACATATGAAATAGTATTAATATGTATGACTAAACACCCTCTCATTAGAACAGGTAGCAATACAAGAAAGAACAGTCACAGAATCAATGGAAGCCTCAAACAATACTAAACATCAAGTTAGGAGCAAGATAAGTTTTCAATTAGATTTCCATTAATTTAGGTTGGGAGATCTTAGTACCAATATAGATATACCACCGTGTATTTTCCATGAAGTCCGATCACGGCCCGATCGGCTAGGCCGTCTTACCCGAAGACATCAACCACAATCACAATTACTATCACAAACTTCAATCATTATCTCAATCACAATCTCAAGCATAATTACCACCATGTGTGTGGCATGGCATCCGATCACGACCCGACCGACTAGGCCGTATCACCACAATGCCGTGTGGATCGACATCACCCTTTTCTAGGAATCATCTCATCCCAATAAAGAGGAATATTCTCATCACATCAATATCATCTCAAATGAGGGTAATAATTACAATTCACTTCTACACCGGCATGTGTAGTTTCGGGGTTAGGCTATTTCAACCTACCATTCCTCGGTGACTAACGATACTCCCGAAATATTTATTATTAAAATGATTTACAACATCATTTACATGCCTCTTTGTTTCATTGGCACTAATGGCCCCAAATATAATATCATTCTTGGCACGTTGGCCGTATTTCATAGTTCATGCTCACCTCTTTCACTTTCAAACATCATCACGGATCATCGACAACAAAGCATTTCTATTCAAGACTTTAAGTACACATGTGAGCAAGTAAGAGTCTTAAGAACATTGAGATTTCTTACACAATTTGGCATAACAGCTTTCATTAGAATCACGACTTGAAGTTATAACATTTAGATATGCAACCCATACCTTGAACACATTCTCAAATAGTAACACAACATAACAAGAATATTTGGAATACGTATTGAACACATATATCTTTTGACACAAGGCTTATTCGGAATAATCAATTTATAATGAGTAACTCAGGACTTACAAGGATATTGTGGGGTTCAATTCTAAAAGAGGAGTTTAGCCAACATACATTGCTTGAGCTTTTTTTATTTTACTACAACATTCCAAAACTCGTAGTGACTTCAATCTAATTAAAGACATGATAAAATTTAACTATAATAATGAAGATTCTCGGGGGTTCAGCTCATTTCAGCATTTAATCAAGCACTAGGTGTGCATTAAGGTCTCAAGGTCCTCCTATGGTGGATTCTTTTACCCCATAATCAACCCCTACTTCAATAAGCAACCCACAATTACTCCACAACCTCCCTACTACCTATATTAGTACATGCATGCATAAACAACAACCCTCATTCTCAAAACCTTCCTCCCTATTACCTATTCCCAAACAAAATTTCGAAATTGAAGGTTAGGGCTAGAATCTTACCTCTTGGTTGAAGACCTTGTGAGCTTTCTTGTTGAATTTCAAGGTTTGAGCAAGATTTTGGATGAACAATTAGCTTAGGTATTTCTCCTCTCACTCTAGGGAACACTTCCTCTCTCTAAAAATATCAAATATTCCCTTTAAAAAGGGTCCCTTATGTCTATTTATCGAGATAGGGTCGGGTTATAGAAATAGAAGAATGGGCCCACCGAAATATGGATTGTGCTATAGACCAGGCTAGGCGAGCTCTGCAACGAGCTACAGCCAGTCTTCGCGAGGGATATAGTATGGTCTAGCGCGCTACAAACCAGGCTTTGTGAGGGATATAGCACGGTCTAGAGCTCTAGGAGTTGGGCGACGCGAGGTCAAAATGATTCAACTCCCAATCGCATTGTGCAACCCAAAAATACAATACATTAGCCTACCTTGGCTCCACGGAACCTTAAATTACTTGCCGAAAATTTACAGGGCCTTACATCCTCCCCCATTTAAGATCATTCGTCCTTGAAGGAGGGACAAAATCTGCCATTAGCATTCAATGTGATTCAGCTATTACTTCACACACCAACAGTTCCCAATTTTATTACTAACTCCTTAAATTTCCAAAACCTTTTCCAAAGTTTCCCCTGTAATTTGACCAATCCACCTGTCAGAGAATCCCAGAAACCAAACCTGACAAGATATACATAAACCAACGACGCAACATAACATGAAAACAACGCCAATCGTGGCCTCATGAGCAGTATATTACCAAAAGGAACACCCTTAACATCAATTGTACAAGCGAAACATAATTCATAGAAGGTAAACTCTTAACATTTTCATAGAACACAACTTCATAAATACATAGCTATTCAAACAAATGAGGGTACTTCTTCTTCATTCCTTCCTCGGCCTCCCAGGTGGCCTCTTCGACCTGTTGGTTTCGCCATAGCACTTTCACGGAGGAAATTTCTTTATTTCTCAGTTTACGGACTTGCCTATCAAGAATGACAACTGGAATTTCTTCATAACTCAATTCCTCATTAACCTCAATAGTCTCAACTGGGACAATAAGCGATGGATATCCAACCACCATATTCAACATGGATACATGAAACATCAGGTGCACTAAAGACATTTATGGAGGTAGTTCTAGCCTGTAAGCCACCTGACCAATCCTATGAATGATTATGTACGGTCCGACATACCTCGGACTCAATTTCCCTTTCTTGCCAAACCGCATTACACCCTTCATAGGGTAAACCTTCAAGAATACCCAATCATCTTCTTTGAACTCCAAATCCCTACGACAAACATCCGAATACGACTTCTGATGACTCTGAGAAGTTTTCAACCGCTCCTTAATGATCTTAACCTTCTCCATAGCCTGATGCACGAGGTCCGGTCCTATCAACTCTGCTTCCCCAATCTCGAACCATCCAATGGGAGATCTATATCTCCTACCATATAAGGCCTCAAACAGTGCCATCTGAATACTAGCGTGATAATTGTTATTGTAGACAAATCCTATGAGTGGAAAATGGTCATCCCAGCTACCTTTGAAATCAAGAACACAAGCGTGCAACATATCCTCAAGTGTATGAATAGTCCGCTCTACCTGCCCGTCAGTCTATGGGTGAAAGGTTGTATTAAGATTCACTTGAGTATCCAAACCTTGCTGAAATTTCTTCCAAATATTAGGTATGAACTGTTCCCCTCGATCTGAGATAATAGAAACTGGAGTGTCGTGCAACCTAACTATTTCCTTGATATACAACTAAGTATACTATTTTACTATGTTGGTAGCCTTAACAGGTAAGAAGTATGCTGATTTCGTGAGTCGATCCACAATCACCCAAATCGAGTCAAAATTACGAGGAGTGCGAGGTAGACCTATCACAAAGTCCATGTTGATCATCTCCCACTTCCACATTGGAATTTCTATGTTCTGTGCCAACCCACCGGGCCTTTGATGTTCGGCCTTCACTTGCTAACAATTTGGACATTTTGCCACAAAGTCCGCTACATTCCTCTTCATATCATTCCACCAGTAGACTTCTTTAAGATCATGATACATCTTCGTAGAGCCCGGGTGTACTGAATATCTAGAAGTGTGAGCCTCAGTCATGATTCTTTCCCGGAGACCATCCACATTTGGAACACATAGTCGCCCTTAGTACCTTAGCATACCATCATCCATGCCAAGAGAAAAATCCATAGTCTTATGTTTATGAATCCCCTCGTTCACTAGAGTATGTAAAACGAACTCCTAAACTAGCAAACCAATGAACTTCTTTGGCCAACGACCTTTGATATGCCTCCAAGTGAGCCAAACGACCCATAGATTAACGGCTAAGAGCATCCGCCACAACATTAGCCTTCCCCGGATGATGTAGAATATCGATGTCGTAGTCCTTGAGTAACTCAAAGCCATCTTCTCTGCCTTAGATTCAATTTCTTTTGCTTGCAAATATATTGAAGGCTTTTATGGTCCATTAATATATCCACATGGACCTTATACAAATAATGACGCCAAATCTTCAATGCAAATACCATCGTCGCAAGTTCTAAGTCATGTGTTGGATAGTTCTTCTCGTGATTCTTGAGTTGTCTAGAAGCATAAGCAATCACCCTGCCATGTTGTATCAACACACACCCTAGTCCAATTCTTGAAGAATCACAATATACCATAAACCCATCCGTACCCTCTGGTAGGGTCAACACCGGTGCCAAAGTTAATCTTGATTTTAACTCTTGGAAGCTCCTTTTACAAGCATCTAACCATTGGAACTTAACTGACTTCTTCGTCAATTTAGTCAACGGAGAGGCAAGACTAGAGAACCCCTCCACAAACTTTTTGTAATACCCAGCTAAGCCCAAGAAATAGCGAATCTCTATTGGAGTTATAGACCTCGGCCAATTCTTCACAGTGGCAATCTTATGCGGATCAACCTTAATTCCTTCTCTAGAGACAACATGACCCAAGAATGT
This sequence comes from Nicotiana tabacum, assembly GCF_000715075.1. Lineage (NCBI taxonomy): Eukaryota > Viridiplantae > Streptophyta > Magnoliopsida > Solanales > Solanaceae > Nicotiana > Nicotiana tabacum. Next base: position 72,582,275 of record NC_134091.1, on the reverse strand, counting down.
GACAGATTCAAGCCAAAATTCACACTTCAAAAACTTCGCATACAACTTATGCTGATATAGAGTCTGCAGAACTGCCCTAAGATGATCGGCATGGTCCTCTCGACTTCGTGAATATACCAGAATATCGTCAATGAAAACTATCACAAAGGAGTCGAGGAAAGGCTTGAAGACTCGATTCATAAGATCCATGAAAGCTGTCAGGGCATTTGTTAACCCAAAAGACATTACCAGAAATTCAAAATGCCCATACCGGGTTTGGAAAGCTGTATTTGGGATATCTTGCTCCCTGATCTTTAATTGGTGATACACGGATCTCAAATCAATTTTGGAGAAGTACTTAGCACCCTGCAATTGATCAAACAAGTCATCTATCATTGGTTGTGGGTACTTATTCTTGATCGTGACCTTGTTGAGCTGCCGATAGTCAATACACATTCTCAGTGACCCATCTTTATTCCTTACAAAGAGTACTGGTGCACCCCAAGGCGACACACTCGGCCGAATGAAACCCTTCTTGAGCAAGTCCTTCAACTGTTCCTTTAGCTCTTTCAATTCTGCTGGTGCCATTCTGTAGGTGAAATAGATATAGGTTGCGTGTCTGGTATCACATCAATCCCAAAATCAATCTCCCTGTCTGGTGGGATCCCAAGGAGCTCATTCGGAAAGATCTCCGGATATTCATTCACCACTGGCATGGACTCCCGTGTAGGTGCCTCAGCATCAATGTCCATAACCCAGACCAAATGGTATATACACCCCTTGTTGATCATATTTATGGCCTTAAGGTAAGAAATAAACCTACCCTTTGGCACCACATCATCCCTCTTCCATTCGATCACTGACTCATTTGGAAATTCAAACCTAACGGTCCTAGCTCGGCAATCAAGCTTGGCAAAACATGAATAAATCCAGTCCATCCCCATTATTACATCAAAATCAACCATCCCCAATTCAATGAGATCGGCCATGGTGTCCCGACCACGCACCGTAATAACATAATCCCTATAAACCCGCGCGGCCACAATAGACTCACCAACCAGAGTAGATACAGAGAACGACTCATAAAGTTGTTCCGGTTCTATCCCAAATTCCATAGCAACATAGGGAGTGACATAGGACAAAGTGGAACCGGGATGAATAAGAGCATATACATTATGAGATTGGACAATCAGTATACCTGTGACAACATCTGGAGAAGCCTCTGCACTCTGGCGACCACTCATATCATAAAAATGGTTGGGTCCTCCCGAACACTGTGCACCACCCCTAGCTTCACCACGCCCTGCGTGTGCCAGAGTGTCTCGAGCTAGAGGAGGTGTTGGGGATTTAGTAGCATCTACACCTTGGCGGGACGGATGGCAATCTCTCTAAATGTGACCCCTCAATCCGCACCTGTAGCATATGGGTAGGTCCATGTAGCAGACTCCTAAGTGCATCCTCCCGGACCTAGGGCATGTGGGCCTCCTCTGCTGTTGGAATCTCCCACCAGGCCGACCTTGCTGGTAGGATCCCATGTTGCCTTGACCGGGCCTAAAATGACTCCACTACTTCTGACTGGGCCCTGATGATATTGCACTAACTGAAGACTGAGCAAAAGACTGGGATGACCCTGATGACCCTCCCCTGAATGCTGACCTACCACCACCACAACCAAACCAACCAACAAAGTTGCCCGCGGACCGGGCCATGCTGCTACCCTCTTGCCCCATTATATTCTTCAATTTACGGTTCTATGTAGCTTGAGAAAATGCCACCATCTTTCCATAGTTCATATCAGAATTCAAGGCAGCCATAGTAGCCTCATTAATAACCAAGGGGCTAAGGCTTTGCACAAACCGGCGCACTTTAACCTCCATAGTGGGCAACATGTAGATGGCATACTTGGACAGGCGCGCAAACCTCATATGATATTCCCACACACTCATGCTACCTTGTTTCAGACTTTCAAACTCGGCGGCACGGGCTGCCTTAGTCTCGGCAAGCAAGAAATGGTCAATAAAAGCGTCGACAAACTCACTCCACCTCGCCGGAGAGTTCCCCTCCTCACGGGACTCCTCTCACATCTCAAACTAAGAATAAGCCACCTCTTTTAGGAGGTAAGAAGCCAACTCCACTCCCTCCATCTCAGTAGCACGCATAACTCGAAGGGTCTTGTGCATCTCATCAATGAAGTCCTGGGGGTCCTCCTCGAGATTAGTACCCGTGAACACTGGAGGATCTAACTGAAGAAACTTGTTCAGCCTGGAACTAGCATATTCCCCTAGCTGACTGGAAGAAGTAGGTGCAACATTAAATCTCTAGGCCTGGGAAGCCACTATCTGAGCCAACATCTGTATGGATCCCCTAAGATCCCTATCAGAAACACCGGGACCGGAAGCTGGGGCTGGAGGTAGAACAACTGCACCCTCAGTAGGTGTAGGAACTGGTGCAGTCTAATCAGGAATAGTAGAATCACGTAGTGTAGTAGCTAGGGGAATATCCTCACCCCCCGGGCACTCACCCACATCGTCAGGTATAGAATCAATTTCCACTCCTGAGGTGGCATTGGCTCCTTGGCCAGTTCTTGCCTTCTTCCTAGGTGCCATATACTGAAAATTAGAGCAATGCACAAGTTAGAGGAGGGACAATCTTACAATCAGCTCTTTCGCACGATATAGAACATCAAAGAAGGGTATTATTCCTAAATATCCAAGTAGCCTCCTAATTATAGATGTGGTCAACAACACACCGATAAGAAGGACTCTACTAGACACGGCTCCGATACATCCTAGGGCACTTTAAAACCTTAGGCTCTGATACCAAGCTTGTCACGCCCCTACCTTGGGTAGCGCGATCGGCGCTCAACAGGTATACCCCGCTCGAGCAAGCCTGCACAATGTCGTCTACCCAACTCGCCCATGAATAAAGAGAAGAATGCATTTCATTAATTAGACGGTAAGAGGTCATGTGAACAATGCCAGTTCATTTTCATAAGTTACATTATTAACAAGTCTCCAAAATAGTACACTATACAATCATAGTTAAAGTGGAACAGGTGATACGATTACAACATGTTTAGTTTTTAACCTTCCCAAAACAAGGTACAACACATATTACGTCTACAGAGCCTCTAATAGAAACAAAAGAGTGCTACGACAGTGCCAGCAATAAGGCCCCGGCTATACCTCAAAATGCTATGTACAAAGGACAAGAGATACAGGACCCCGAAATGAAGTGGGGCTCACCAAGTTAGCTGAGAAAAAGGTGTACTGCTATCAATGATCAATGCCACCTGCTGCGGAATCACCTGCATCCATTAAAGATGCAGCGCCCCCAACAAAAGGTATGTTAGTACATATGGAATAGTACTAGTATGTATGACTAAACACTCTCTCATTAGAACAGGTAGTAATACAAGAAAGAACAGTCACAGAATCAACGGAAGCCTCAAATAATACTAAACATCGAGTTAGGAGCAAGATAAGTTTTCAATTAGATTTCCATTATTTTAGGTTGGGAGATCTTAGCACCGATATAGATATACCACTGTGCAGTTTTCACGGAGTTCGATCATGGCCCGATTGGCTAGGTCGTATCACTTGAAGACATCAACCACAATCACAATTACTATCACAAACTTCAATCATTATCTCAATGACAATCTCAAGCACAATTACCACCATGTGTGCGGTATGGCGTTCGATCACGACCCTAACGGCTAGGCCGTATCACCAGAATGCCGTGTGGATCGACATCACCCTTTTCTAGCAATCATCTCATCACAATAAAGAGGAATATTCTCATCACATCAATCTCATCCCAAATTAGGAGAATAATTACAATTCACTTCTACACCGGCATGTGTAGATTCGGGGTTAGGCTATTTCAACCTACCCTTCCTTAGTGACTAACGATACTCCCAGAGTATTTATTATTAATAGAATTTATAACTCATTTCAACATCATTTACACACCTCTTTGTTTCATTGGCACTAATGGCCCCAAATATAATATCATTCTTGGAACGTTGGCCGTATTTCATATTTCATGCTCACCTCTTTCACTTTCAAACATCATCACGGATCATTGACAACAAAGCATTTCTATTCAATACATTAAGTACACGTGTGAGCATGTAAGAGTCTTAAGCACATTGAGATTTCTTACACAATTTGGCATAATAGCTTTCATTAGAATCACGACTTGAAGTTATAACATTTAGATATGCAACCCATACCTTGAACACATTCTCAAATAGTAACATAACATAACAAGAACATTTGAAATACATATTGAACACATATATCTTTTGACACAAGGCTTATTCGGAATAATCAATTTATAATGAGCAACTCGGGACTTACAAGGACATTGTGGGGTTCAATTCTAAAAGAGGAGTTTAACCAGCATACCTTGCTTGAGCTTTCTTTATTTTACTACAACATTCCGAAACTCCTAGCAACTTCAATCTATTTAAAAACATGACAAAATTTAACTATAATTAGGAAGATTCTAGGGGGTTCAGCTCATTTGAGCATTTAATCAAGCACTAGGTGTGCATTAATGTCTCAAGGTCCTCCTATGATGGATTCCTTTCCCCCACAATCAACCACTACTTTAATAAGCCACCTAAAATTACTCCACAACCTCCCTACCACCTATATTCGTACATGCATGCATAAACAACAACCCTCATTCTCAAAACCTTCCTCCCCATTACCTATTCCCAAACAAAATTTCGAAATTGAAGGTTAGGGCTAGAATCTTACCTCTTGGTTGAAAACCTTGTGAGCTTTCTTGTCGAATTTCAAGGTTTGAGCAAGATTTTGGATGAACAATTAGCTTAGGGATTTCTCCTCTCACTCTAGGGAACTTTCTCTCTCTAAAAATATCATATATTCCCTTCAAAAATGGTCTCTTACGTCTATTTATCGAGATAGGGTCGGGTTATAGAAATAGAAGAATGGACCCTCCGAAATTCGGATCGCGCTACAGACCAGGCTAGGCGAGCTCTGCAGCGAGCTACAGTCCAAGCTTCGCGAGGGATATAGCACTATCTAGCGCGCTATAGACCAGGCTTCGCGAGGGATATAGCACGGTTTAGCATGCTACAAACCAGGCTTCGTGAGGGATATAGCACGGTCTAGGGCTCTAGGAGCTGGGCGACATGAGGTTGAAATGATTCAACTCCCCAACGCACTGTGCTACCCAAAAAGTTTGAAAATACATTACATTAGCCTACCTAGGCACCACGAAACCTTAAATTGCTTGCCGAAAATTTACGGGGCCTTACAATTGGAATCAGTAACCTTTTGGTTTACGATAGAATGTGCCTCAATTTCACTGATTCTTGTCCAATACATGCCACAAGATAATGATGGAAACTTCTCAATATCCCTTTTCTAGCGAGAGATATTCTTGGTAACGATGTGATATTCAAGATTATTCTCATCTATTGTCTCAATATGATATCTATTTCGGCGGATATTTTTAAAACACAACAAGTTCCTCTTGGACTTGGAGGAGAACATTGCATTATCTATGATAAGTATTGTTCCCCTAGGCAGAGTTATAGTAGCTCTTCCAGAGCCTTCAATTAGATTACTACTACCAGAAACTGTAGTAACATCTACCTTACACATACTTAAATGAGAGAAATATTTCTTCTCTATGAATATTGTATGTGTCGTACATGAATCAACTAAATAAATAGTTTTACAATTAGACTTTGATCTAAGTTTGCTTTGTGAGATATCCATGGTTTGACATAGAAAAGAAATATACGAATAAACATTAGTATTTTACGAGGGAAAAGGAAAGAAACAAATTTTGTGTACGTATGTATTATTCAATAACAATAGGTACTATATAAAAATTAGTATCATTTGTGTATAAAGTTTGCATCGAATTAGTGAGAAGCTATGTATTGAAACACTCATTCTGTAGTTTCATAAGTTTCATGAGAAATTAGCCAAATAATCTGAAGATTTCAATTAGGAATGGTCGTAAAGGGAAAAGAACTTGCTTTACGTCTCATTTATCATTCTTTTGTTGAACTGTAAAGATATTGTTTAATGGAAAATAAAAACAGAAAAGAAGAACGACAAAAGATACATCATGTAGATTCACTGGTGATTATTTGTGTAAAATAATGAACTTTGGTATAATAAACGTAGTTACGTGTTCATATCAAACAAGACAGTTTAACTTAAATAAATACTACAAAATATTCTCTGTCTAAGTAAACTTAAACATTGTTTAAAACAAATACTAGAACTATATTTAATCAAAACGAACTAACACTATTCCATAAAATAAATAGTACTTATGGGTACTAATGACTACTACTCATGTAAATAACTGTGATTACATGAAATTTATTCACTAGCTACTACGAATAGGATAAAATAAAAATTAAACTACTCAATCATCTTTAACCACGGATCCATCACCGATCAAGTGGTCTATTTTTCTATTAGGGTGCTCAAACAAGTCTGCCACATCCAAGTGGGTGATGTCAAATTCATTGGCAGAGACAAAATTAGCTTCAGGGCCTTTATTCTTTAAGGATGCTTGATAAAGCTCAACCAAATGGCTTAGTGTATGACAAATATTTGCCCAATGCTATTTTCCACCGCAACGATAGCCTTCAGTTTCTGAGCCCTTTGCCTTTGGCTTCTCATTTTTTCCTTTCCACTTTTGGTGATTATTTTTCTTTGGGGGATGATTAACACCAGGGAAATCTCATCCTTTGCCACGGCCACGTCCAGGGCCACGACCTTTTCCACGCTTAGCATAATGGGAATATACCTCATCCACTTCAGGTAATGGCGTAGACCCAGTGGGTCGATTTTTCTGATTTCTCATGAGCAGGTCGTTATTTCGTTCAGCCACAAGGAGAAGAGAAATCAACTCAGAGTACTTCTTGAAACCTTTCTCTCGGTACTGCTATTGCAAAATCATATTGGAGTCATGAAACGTTGTGAATATTTTTTCAAGCATATCACAGTCAGTGATACTATCTCCATAGAATTTCAATTTAGAAGTAATTCTGACCATCACAGAATTATATTCAGAAACAGACTTAAAGTCTTGGAGCCTCAGATGAGCCTAATCATATCGTTCTTGTAGAAGAGTGATCAACTTTAAGTTGTCATATCTTTCCTTTGAGCCATTCCACAAAACAAGTGGATCTTTGACAGTGAGATATTCTATTTTCAATCCTTCATCAAGGTGATGGCATAAGGAAATCAAGGCCTTAGCACAGTCTTGGGTAGATGCTTTATTTTTATCTTTAATGGCGTCTCCAAGACCCATTGCATCTAAATGAATTTCAGCATCCAACACCCATGTCATATAGTTCTTGTCCGAAATTTCAAGGGCAACGAACTTTCTTTTCGTAATATCAGTCATAATTAAAAGAGGAGAAAAGTTATACCTTAATCTTCTCAAAGAACTTCTAGAGACAGTAGAGTCTTGTGCTGATAAAGTGTTATAAAACAATAAAAGAAGAAGAAGAATATTGTAGAGAAAAGTAGAAAGAGAGAATTCTTATTGATTTTGGGATGAATTACAATGGAATAGAACCCCTCTATTTATAGGGAAAGAGTGACTTAGCCACCAAGTAATAATCTCTAAAATCTTTCTAAAATATAGAAATTTACCTTAAATACTTTATAACATACCTATTTTTTTATTTGTTTTTTTTATTTTTTTCAATACACATAAAATAACACAATTAAAATAGCATAGAAAATCACCCAAACAGTCACTTCACCCCACACTTAAAATTGTGCATTGTCCCCAATGCACATCCATAAATACAAGAGGGTAAAAGAAACTCTCTGGTAGGCCAAAGGCCGAAACATTAGCAGCTCATAGAATATTGAGACTTCTCCTAGACCTGGTTCTTTGTGTAGGTATGTCACGACCCAAAATCCTAACATGCCATGACGGCGCCTAACATATTACTAGGCAAGCCGACAATCACATAACAACTACGCATTTGAATTAAAAGCAAGATTCAATAAGCTCAACAGTGGAAAAATCTCATGGATAACTAATAAAACAATTGTAACTCAACTACAACAATTCCAAAATTCTGGTGTCACCGAGTACATGAGCTACTAATGTCAACATAGTCTACAACTCTAGTACAACTGTCCAGAAAAAAATAGAATAGTACTGAATAAAAATGAAAGGAAAGAGAGTCAAGGTCTATGGGCGTCATAGTAGTTACCTCGAAGTCTCCGAACAAATACTATCACCACTCTAGCAATCACCATGTCCAGGTGTGCCTGGATCTGCACATGAAGTATAGAGTGTAGTATGAGTACAATCGACCCAATGTACTCAATAAGTAATAAGACTAACCTTGGACTGAAAGCAATGACGACAACAGAAGGATACAGTCATAAATCACAATAATGACAATAAGATATAACAAAGAGAACGACAGTAATAACTTAGATAAATTTTCATACTCAGCTCGTTCACAGTACAAAAATTTAGGCATGCTATCAAATTCAACAAATTAAGCCCAACTCTGATAAAGTATGTCAAATACAACTAGCATGAGGAATGTTACATCTCTATGCCTGCATGTCAAATATGCATGTCAAATGTAATGCATCGCAGTGATAGCCCCAAGTACTCACACTCTCGGAGCACTCAATCAGTCTATCTCAAACTCCTACTCACCACACACAATCACTCAACACTATATGGGTGCCTGGCATCAATGCCCGTCACCAAAGCACGTGTATATAAATCATTGTGCATGCGCTCACTGCTAGTATGTCAGACTCGGGAGGGGAGGATCATGCCCAAGCGCGAAATATAAATCCTATAAGGCCTGTTGTGGCGTGCAGCCCAATATACAATAATAACTAAGCCAATAAGGCTTGCTGCGGCGTGCAACCCGATCCATAATAATATTAATAGATATAAAGCCAATATGGTCAGCTGCGACATGCATCCCAATCCACAATATCACTCACAATCCGGCTCTCAAGCCCCAACTCAGTCATCAATCTCTCTAGTCTCACAGGCTCACAATCTCATACCACTCAGCCCAAACAATGATATCATGATATAACAGTAATGATAACAGAGACTTAGATATGATATGCAATGAATAAACATGACTGAATACATAATTGCAGTTTAAGCAACTAACTCAACAGTAGAAATAGCCTCAGTGGAACCCCCAACAGAATAAGCACATATCCTAAACATGATTTTCTAACATGAATCACGGCTCATTTACTCTAAAACGTAGGAATCACATGAATAAAGCAACACTAGATAACTAGACAGTACCACATAATCAACCAAGTTATAATTACCACGGTTCACACCCACACGCCTGTCACTTAGCATGTGCGTCACCCCAACATCAACCATATAACACGTACTCCAGAGATTCATACCCTCAGTACCAAGTTTAGAAGTGTTGCTTACCTCAAAGTGCACAACTCAATGCTCGAACAAACCCTTTCCTCGTGAATCAGCCTCCAAACAACTCAAATCTAGTCACAAACAATTTAATATAATCAATACAAGCTATAGTAATCGATTCCATACGATAAAGCTACGTTCTTTAACCAAATTCAAAAAGTCAACCCCGGGCTCACGTCTCGAATACCGTCAAAATTCACAAAATCGGAACACTTATTCAATAAAGAGTCCAACCATACCAAAATCATTCAATTCCAACCACAAATCGACCCTCAAACCCCCAAATCTTACTCTCCAATACCTAGTCCAATGTCCCAAAATTTCACCTTAAAAACACAAAATCTAGGTGTAGAATTCAATGGGTATTCAATATTATTGGATAAAAGTGATCAAAGATTGCTTACCTATTGAAGTAGAGTGAAACCCCTCTCAAAAATTGCCACTAACCGAGCTTGCAAAGTCCAAAAATGAAGAAAACTCGGAACCCCTTCGAAACATAACACTGCCAGGGTTTTCGCATCTGCGATCCCCCATCCGCTTCTACGGAACCGCATCTGCGGTGAATTCTCCGCATCTGCAGAACTCACTTAAACTCTGCCTCTCCGCTTTTGCATCCCAAAGCCCGCACCTGCGGATACTCACCGTGTCTACGGAAACACATAGCCAGCTCAGCTCCTGCTCACTTCTGCTTCTGTGGTCTCCTCCCCGCAGAATTGACTCCGCTTTTGCGGATTCTCTCACGCACCTGCGGTCCAACAGTCCCAATTCTACCTCCGCTTATGCGCATGTCTGACAGCATCTGCGGCTCCACACCTGCGGCTAAAACCCCGCAGGTGCGGTTGCACCAGAACTGAACCACATCAGATTTTGCATAAGTCCACAACTCAATCCGAAATCAACCTGAATCATACCCGAGGCCCCCAAGACGCCATCCAAACATACCAACACATCCTAAAACATCACACGAACTTAGTTGAAGCCTCAAATTACATCAAACAATATTAAAACACGAATCGTGCCCCAATTCAAATCTATTGAAACCATTGGATTTCCAACTTCTACAATCGATGTCGAAACCTATAAAATCAACTCTGATTGACCTCAAATTTTGCACAAAATTCGTAAATGACACAACGGACCAACTCCAACTTCCTGAACCAAAATTCATGCCCGGTATCAACAAAGTCAATTCTCCGTCAAACTTCTCACTTTCCAAACCTTCAATTTTCTCACTTTCGCCAATTCAAGCCAAAATGACCTACGGACCTCCAAATCAATATCCGGACATACTCCTAAGTTCATAATAACCATACGAAGCTATTGGAACTATCAAAACTCTATTTTGGAGTCGTTTACACATAATTCAACATCCGGTCAACTATTTCAACTTAGGCTTCCAACCTTGGAACTAAGTGTCCCAATTTATTCTAAAACATCCCCGGAACGAAACCAACCACCCCGGCAACTCACATAACCACGTATGAACATAAAATAAGCAATAAATAGGGGAACGGGGCTACGATACTCTAAATGACCGGCCGGGTCATTACATTCTCCCCCTCTTAAATAAATACTCGTCCTCGAACGGGTCTAGAATGATACCTGGAGTCTCAAATAGATGTGGATAGCTACTCCGCATCTCCCGGTGGGTCTCCCAAGTATCCTCCTTGACTGGCCGACCTCTCCACTAAACTTTCACTGAATCTATACTCTTTGATCTCAACTTTCGAACATGCCAATCCGAAATGGCCACCGGCTCCACATCATACATCAAATCCACATCTAACTGAACCGTGCTGAAGTCCAAAACTTGAGACGGATCATCATAATACTTCTGAAGCTTGGAAACATGAAACACTGGGTGAACACTCGATAGACTAGGCGGCAACGCAAGCTTGTAGGCCACCTCCCAAATCCTCTCAAGCACCTCAAAAGGGCTAATATATAGAGGGGTCAACTTGCCCTTCTTCTCAAACCTCATAACACCCTTCATGGGTGAAACTCTGAGCAATACCTTCTGTCCCACCATATAGGAAACATCACGAAACTTCCGATCAGCGTAGCTCTTCTGTCTAGACTGTGTCGTGCGAAGCTGATCCTGAATCAACTTGATCTTTTCCAAGGCATCTTGAACCAAATCTATGCCCAACAACCTAGCCTCCCTCGGCTCAAAGAACCCAACTGGAGATCGACACTTCCTCCCATATAAGGGCTTATAAGGAGCCATCTGAATACTTGATTGGTAGTTGTTGTTGTAGGCAAACTCTGCAAGCGGTAGAAACTGATCCCAAGAAGCCCCGAAATCCATAACACAAGCGCGTAGCATATCTTCCCATATCTGAATGGTGCGCTCAGAGTGTCCGTCCATCTGGGGTTGGAGTGTTATACTCAACTCAACTCGTGTGCCCAACTCTCGCTGCACTGCTCTCCAAAACTGTGATGTGAACTGCATGCCCTAATCAGAAATAATGGACATCGGCACACCGTGAAGGTGAACAATCTCACGGATATAGATCTCAGCCAACCGCTCTGAAGAATAGGTAGTCAGCACGGAAATGAAATGTGCGGACTTAGTCAACCGGTCCACAATCACCCAAATAGCATCGAATTTATTCAAGGTCCGTGGGATCCCAACAACAAAGTCCATGGTAATATGCTCCCATTTCCACTGAGGAATCTCAAGCCTCTAAAGTAAACCGCTCGGCCTCTGATGCTCGTACTTAACCTGCTGACAGTTCAAGCACCGAGCTACAAAATCCACTATATCATTCTTCAATTTTATCCACCAATAGTGTTACCTCAAGTCCTGATACATCTTCACGGCACCCGGATGAATGGAATACCGCGAACTGTAGGCTTTAGAATCAACTCATGTAAGCCATTCACATTGGGCACACAAATTCAACCCTGTATCCGCAACACCCCATCATATCCAATAGAAACCTCATTGGCATCACCGTGTTGTACCATGTCCTTAAGGACAAGAAAATGGGGGTCATCATACTGACTCTCTCTGATGCGATCATATAAAGAAGAACGAGAAACCACGCAAGCTAGAACTCGTCTAGGCTCCGAAACATCTAACCTTATGAACTGATTGGCCAAGGCCTGAACATTTGATGCAAGCAGTCTCACACCAACAGGGATATCTGCAAGACTACCCATACTCACCGCCTTTCTACTCAAGGCATCGGCCACCACATGGCCTTCCCGGGATGATACAATATGGTAATATCATAGTCTTTTAACAGCTCCAACTATCTCCGCTGCCTTAAATTTAGATCCTTTTGCTTGAACAAGTGTTGTAGACTCCGATGATCTATAAATACCTCACAAGACACACGTAGAGATAATGTCTCCAAATCTTCAATGCATGAACAATGGCTACCAACTCTAAATCATGAACGGGGTAGTTATTCTCATGGGGCTTCAACTGGCATGAAGAATAAGCAATCACCCTACCATTTTACATCAAGACACACCCAATACCAATCCGAGAAGAATCATAATGCATTGTATATGAACCCGATGCTGAAGGCAAAACTAGAACTGGACCTGTGGTCAAGGCAGTCTTGAGCTTCTGAAAACTCTCCTCACACTCATCAGACCACTTGAATGGGGAACCCTTCTAGGTCAATCTAGTCAAAGGTTCAGTAATAGACGAGAAACCCTTCACGAAGCGGCGATAATATCTGGCCATGCGAAGAAAACTCTGAATCTCAGTAGTTGAAGATGGTCTGGGCCAACTCTAAACTGCCTCAATCTTCTTGGGATCTACTTTGATACCCTCACTAGACACCATGTGCCCCAATAACGCCATAGAATCAAGACAGAACTCACACTTGGAGAATTTTAGCATAAAGCTTCTTCTCCCTCAATGTCTGTAGCACAATCCTCAGATGATGTGCATGCTCCTCATGGCTACGTGAGTACACCAGGATATTGTCAATAAATACTATGACAAACGAATCAAGATATGGCTGGAATACACTGCTCATTAGATGTATGATTGTTGTTGGGGCATTGGTCAGCCCAAAAGACATCACAAAGAACTCGTAGTGACCATAGCGGGTCCTGAATGCCGTCTTCAGAATATCAAAGTCCCAAATCTTCAATTGGTGATACCCAGACCTCAAATAAATCTTAGAGAACACTCTAGCTCCCTGAAGCTGGTCAAATAAGCCATCAATGCACGGCAGCGGGTACTTGTTCTTAATTATAACTTTGCTCAACTGCCTATAATCAATACACATCTGCATAGTAACATCTTTCTTCTTCACAAATAGAACTGGTGCACCCCAAGGCGAAACACTAGGCCTAATGAACTCCTTATCTAGAAGCTCTTGAAGCTGCTCTTTCAATTCCTTCAACTCTGTTGGTGCCATACGATACGGAGGAATAGAAATGGGTTGAGTACCCGACACCAAGTCAATACCAAAATTAATGTCCCTATCGGGTGGCATGCCTGGCAGGTTTGTAGGAAACACGTCCGAAAAGTCTCGCACTACAAGAACAGAATCAATGGTAGGAGTATCAGCGCCAAAATCCCTCACAAAGGCAAAATATGCCAAACATCCTTTCCCAACCATCCGTTGGGCCTTCAAATACAAGATCACTCTACTAGGAACATAGTCCAGAGAACCTCTCCACTCAATCCTATGCAATCGCGGCATCGCCAATGTCACGGTCTTAGCGTGACAATCCAGAATAGCATGACATGGTGACAACCAATCCATGCCTAGAATCACATCAAAATCAACCATACTAAGCAGTAAGAGATCAACTCTTGTCTCTAATCCCCCAATAGTTACCACACACGACCGATATATATGGTCTACAACAATAGAATCACCCACAGGAAGAGATACATGAATAGGTGTAACTAAGGAATCATTGGGCATATCCAAATAACGAGCAAAATACGATGATACATATGAATAAGTGAAGCCAGGGTCAAATAATATGGATGCATCCCTGTGGCACACTAAAAAATTACATGTGATCGTTGTGTCTAAAGCAACGGCCTCTGGCCTGGCGGGAAAAGCATAGCATCGAGCCTGACCACCACCTGATCGGCCTCCCCCTCTAGGCTGACCTTTAGCCGCCTGAGTCCTACCCCGAGATGGCTGAGCGGGAGGTGATATAACTGGTGCGGAAGTCATAGACTAACCCATCTACTGAACTGGACCTCCCAAAAGATGGGGACAATACCTCCTCACATGTCTAAACTCTCCACACGCGAAGCAACTCTGATCCGTCAATGGCGGTGGGGACTGAATCGGACCCCGAGAACCAGAATAAATACTATAAGGACTTAGTACACATGAACCCTAAATTGATGGAGCACGGGATAAACTCTGAGCTGGGAGGGCACTAAGAGATGGTTGACCCGGACGAGTATTATATGAACCATGGCTAGCTAATGCTCCACGATGAACTGGACAAGCCATTTGAGCGGGCCTATAAGGACAACCTCTGTTGTGGTGGGACTGTCCTCCAGAAGAGGCACTGCTGAAACCACCCGAACCACAAGGCATCTTGGCCTCCCTCTCCTCACACTCCTCACTACGAACCTGCTCTAGGCGTCTAGCAATATCAACCACCTCGTCAAACCTCGCACCTGACGCAATCTCCCGAGTCAGGTCGAAGCGCGGTCTATAGTTGAGGCCATCAATGAACCTATTAATCCTCTCCCTCTCAGTGGGAATTAAGTATATTGCATGACGAGCTAACTCTGAAAATCTCATCTCATACTAGGTCACTAACATACCCTCCTAGTGTAGCTTCTCAAACTGCCTACGCAACTCCTCCCTACGAGTCTTAGGAACAAACTTTTGTAAGAAGAGAACTAAGAACTCATACCACATAAGTGGTGCAGCACTGGCTGGCCTGCTCAACTCATCGGCCTCCCACCATCTGAAGGCTGCTCGACAGCTGAAAAGTAGTAAATAAGACTTCACTTGTCTCTAGCATACCCGTTGTGCGAAGGATCCACTGGCACCTGTCTAAGAAATCCTGAGCATCCTCTGACTTAGCCACACTAAACTCTGGAGGCCTGAGCCTCCCAAACTGCTCTAGCCTCTTCTGCTCCTCGTCACTCACAGGTGGACCAACCTGGGCTCGAGAAGCGGCAATCGATTGGGCTGGTAGTACCCCCGATGTCAGAAGTCCCTGATCTACCTGCTCTGAAGTACGGGCAGCAGGAGTCTGAGCACCTCCCCCGGCCTGAGAAGTGGCTGGTGCCTGAGCAAGGCTAGTGCATACAGTCAATATCTAGGCCAAAGCCTCCTGAAGGCCTGGAATCACAATGGGTACAGTTGGTGCCTGAGATGGTCCCACCGGCTCAACCACATCTAGTATCTGCTCCTGAACTAGAGCAATTAGTGGCTCCACAGGTGCTGCTCTAGCTGCAGTACGAGCTGCAGCTTGGCCTCAACCGTGGCCCTGGCCTTTCGCGACCATAAATGGTGGTACTGGTGGTCGTTCGCCTGATCCATTCGCACATGTCCTCACCATCTGTGAGAGAATAGAATAACAGAAGCTTAATTTCCGAAATCAACAAATCTGCACGGCAAGAGTATAAGAAAGTAAGGTTTCCTAATGGTTTGGTAGCCTCTCGAAGATAAGTATAGACGTCTCTGTACCGATCCGCAAGACTCAACTAAACCTGCTCATGACTCGCGAGACCTAAGTAACCTAGTGCTCTAATACCAACTTGTCACGACCCAAAATCCCAACCTGTCGTGACGGCGTCTAACATATTACTAGGCAAGCCGGCAATCACATAACAACTACGCATTTGAATTAAAAGCAAGATTCAATAAGCTCAATAGTAGAAAAATCTCATGGATAGCTAATAAAATAGCTGTAACTCAACTACAACAATCTCAAAATCCTGGTGTCACCGAGTACATGAGCTACTAATGTCAACATTGTCTACAACTCAAGTATAACTGTCTGAGAAAATAGAACAGTATTGAATAATGGAAGAAAAGATAGTCAAGGTCTGCGGGCGTCAAAGAAGCTACCTCGAAGTCTCCGAATAGGTACTATCACCACTCCAGAAATCACTGCGTCCAGATGTGGCTGGATCTGCACACGAAGTGCAGAGTGTAGTATTAGTACAACCGACCCAATTTACTCAATAAGTAACAGGACTAACCTTGGGCTAAAAGCAGTGACGAGCGCAGAAGGATATAGCCATAAATCAGAATAATGACAACACAGATATAACAAAGAGAATGACAGTAATAACTTAGAGAAATTTCCATATTCAGCTCTTTCACAATACAGAAATTAGTCATGCTTTCAAATTCAACAATTTAAGCCCAACACTGATAAAGTATGTCAAATACAGCTAGCATGAGGAATGGTACATCTTTATGCCTACATGTCAATTATGCATGCCAAATGTAATGCATCACAGTGATAATCTCAGGTACTCACACTCTTAGAGTACTCAATCTGTCTATCTCAAACACCCACTCATCACACACAATCACTCAGCATTGTACGGTTGCATGGCATTAATGCCTCTCACTAAAGCACGTGTATATAAATCATTGTGCATGCGCTCACTGCTGGTATGTTAGACTCCGGAGGGGAAAATCTGGCCCAAGCACGAATATAAAGCCTATAAGGCCTGCTGAGGCGTGCAGCCCGATCCATAATAATAAATAAGCCAATAAAGCTTGTTGCGGCGTGCAGCCCAATCAATAATAATAATAGATATAAAGCCATTATGGCATGTTATAGCGTGCAGCCCGATCCACAATATCACTCATAATTTGGCTCTCAAGCACCAACTCATTCATCAATCTCTCTAGTCTCACGGGCTCACAATCTCATACCACTCAGCCCAAACAATGATAACATGATATAACAGTAATGATAACAGAGACTGAGATATGATATGTAATGAATAAATATGACTGAGTACATAATTGTTGTTTAAGAAAATAACTAAACAGTAGAAATAGCCTCAGTGGGACCCCAACAGAATAAGCACATAGCCTAAACATGATTTTCTAACATGAATCACGGCTCAATTACTCTAACACGTATGAATTACATGGATAAAGGAAGACTAGATAACTACACAGTACCACAGAATCAATCGAGTAATAATTACCACGGTGCATGCCCACACGCCCGTCACCTAGCATGTGCGTCACCACAACATCAACCATATGACAAGTATTACAGGGATTCATACCCTCATTACCATGTCTAGAAGTGTTACTTACCTCAAAGTTCACAACTCAATGCTCCAACAAACCCTTGCCTCGCGAATCGGCCTCTGAACGACTCGAATCTTGTTACAAACAACTTAATATAATCAATACAAGCTATAGGAATCGATTCCACACGATAAAGATAAGTCCACAACTCAATCCGAAATAAACTCGAATCACAACCGAGGCCTCCGGGACCCCATCCAAACATACCAACAAAGCCTAAAATATTATACGAACTACGTTGAAGCCTCAAATCACATCAAACATCAAAACTATGAGTCGCACCTCAATTCAAGCCTATTGAAACGAATAGATTTTCATCTTCTACAATCGATGCCAAAACCTATCAAATCAATTCCGATTGACCAAAACTTTTGCACACAAGTCTTAAATGACACAACGGACCTACTCTAACTTTCGGAACCAAAATCCGAGATCGGTATCAACAAAGTCAACTCTGGGTCAAACTTCTCACTTTCCAAACCTTCAACTTTCTCACTTTCGCCAATTCAAGCCAAAACGACCTATGGACCTCCAAATCAATATCCGAACATACTTCTAAGTCCGAAATCACCATACGAAGCTATCGGAACCATCAAAACTCCATTCCGGAGTCGTTTACATATAAGTTAACATCTGATCAAACCTTTCAACTTAGACTTCCAACCTTGGAACTAAGTGTCCCAATTCATTCTGAAACATCTCTGGAACCAAACCAACCACCCCGGCAAGTGCATAAACACATATGAACATAGAATAAGCAGTAAATGAGGGAACGGAGCTACGATACTCAAAATAATTTGCCGGGTCGTTACAGAGCACCCCACACTTAGTTCTAACTATCTCACTTGATTTTGCTTTCTTCCAATGGCTTTGCTTCCCCTGCTCCTTGAGAAATAAAAAATGTCACTACAAAAATAACACCAAAAAAATTAAAAAAGAATTAAGAATTAAAAAAAGCAGTAAAGTTGGGTTGCCTCCTAACAAGAGCTTGATTTCGCCTACAGCCATTTAGTATCACTAAGAAGACAAGCTCGAACAATTTCTACATTATAAATAATATGATTTTTTATTCTAAACTAATTAGCTAACAAATCTAAAGAGCAGTAAAACTATTAATTAACAAGGATAAGAGTTGGAGACAAGATTAAGGAGGTCTAGAATTATGATTTTCCAAATTGTCGGAATCCTTTCCGCTACGTCATCTATAATTTCACCTAAGTATTCTCTACCGATCGTGAGTACTTTGGGTGTCGTAATTCTCTTCGAGCAACTACCATAATTTACTAGACGTATTATTCCAAATTACGCTATCTAGCACTAGTGCACCGCTCACTAAGATCGCACCAAGGCTTCATTATTCATAATCTTACTTTTAAACCCTATGCATTGATCCCTCACATATGTTAGGAGTGATGTCGTTCAACAACTACCTAAATGTGTACTCTTTTCCAAGTAATACACACTAAATAGGAACAGTCAAATGAAGGCCATTCAATCAACAGCAATAAATATGTAGTTGAACAAGTAGAGAAATCCAATGGCTCAATTATATAAAAAAGTAATAATAATTCATCCTACAAAAGGTTCCATCAAAACCCTAGATAACAAATTAGTTATTCATAATATTATGCAAAACTACACTACTAGAATTCATAACCAATTATGGAAAATAGAAAGAAGAAAGTGAAAAAATCGTAGAATTCTCCGCCTTACTCCTAGCGTGTTCTTGCCTCCTTAGATTGAATCTCTCTCCAAAGTAGTGTAATCCCCCTCAAAAGCACGTTTTTGGATGTATTTATAACGACTAGGGTTTGTATGGGGCGAATTTTCCTTCTTCTATTTCGAATTGGAGAAGCTGGTTTCTTCTTCTCCGGTCTCGGTCTGGCGAATTGAACCTCGCTTCGTTTTTCGAGACTTTTCTGATTTCTTCTGCTCCGGTCCCGGTCTGGCGAAGCGAACCTTGCTTCGCTGTCCGGGACTTTTCTCTTCAGCTCTTTTTTCACCATCAGCTCTTTTTTCATCAATTTTTCTCCTATTTGATCCTTTTCCGCATAAGTTTGTTCCTACACATAAGAAACACGTAATGAGCATATTTTTACTTGAAAAGCGGTGTGGACACCCGTAGATCACACAAGAAATAACACAAAAACACACTCAACACATGCACTTTTCATCCTTTATCAATGCGCATGCGGCGATATAAGGGAGGTGCTTATGCGCGTGTTGCTAGTAAGAGAAATTACTACTTGAAGCACATGCGGCGAGATAAGGGGGATAAAGCGCGTGAAGCTATTTCGTAAAATAATATTTTTAAAATAAATGTAAAGCTCACACGGAGATATAAGGATGATATGTGATTATGATGTGTGGTACATCGAAGTGACTCTGGTTGTTATTTTTGTGTTGGAACGGTTTGTGACTCCTTGCGTGTGTCATGCATTATACGTGATTTGCTGTATTTTTTTAACATGCTAATCGGTGCCTTTGTTGTTATGTGATGAATTGGTTGTAAAGATGGATTTACTTACGTGAAGTAATTGTCTCGAAATCTGTCGAGTTGTTTGTAACATACTAATTTAAATAAAGAAACCGTTATCATGTATTAATTTAATTTATTCTTAAAACAAACTTATTATTTTATTTGACGCTTTACTTTGTTTGGATTGTTATCATGCTTTGCCTTGATTGATCCTTAAAATAAATTCATTATCTCAATTTATACTTTACTTTATTTAAATTTTTACTACGATCTACTTTATCGGTTTCTAAAATAAACTCATTGAATCATTGGATGCTTTACTTATTTAAATAGTAATCATGCTTTATTTTAATTAATTATTTAGATAAACTCTTTATCCCATTTGATGTTGTACTCTACTTAAACTATATGCATGCTTTACCTTAATTGATTCACAAAATAAAATCACTATTTCATTTGAAGCATTACTTCTTTCAATTTGTTATCGTGTTTTACATTATTTAAATAAACTTTTTGAACCATTTATTGGTAATTGATACGGACACGATATACGTGGTGGCGCGAGATGTTGCCATGAGAGTATGATTTATATTATGGCACGAGATATTAGCCGTGCGAACGTGATTGATGATATGTGCACGAGGTGCCATGTGAGTAAGATTTGTGACTTATGATTTACATTTATGAGGTGTGGTACCTCGGGATGATTCTTGTTGGAAATCTTGCGTGAAAATGGCTTGATTATCTGGACTATCCATTGTTTTCATTAATTTAATTCACTTGTATCTTAATTGTGTTCTTAGTATTTTGTTGCTTTATCACCTACTTACTTCATGCTGCCATTTGTTGCTTCTTTTTTCCATTGTTGGTTTCGTATTAACGTTCCTTCCATTGTTAGCTTATATAAATGCTCTCTCTATGTTGATAGTTTTACATTGATATTCTTTTCTCTGTTAGCTTTATATCAATACTGTGCACATATGTTTTCATGACTAGTGAGTGTCTTGACTTACCTCATCACTACTCCAGCGAGGTTAGTCTTGATACTTACTGGGTACCACTGTGGTGTACTCATGCTATGCTTCTGCACATTTTTGTGCAGGTCCAGGTGCTTCAGATCGTGTTGGTTTTGAGAGTAGTGTCTACACGGCTGGAGACTTCAAAGTATACCTACTTGACGCTCGCAGGCCTCGGAGTCACCTTCTGATATTATTGTTGCTACTGTTTACATTCATTTCAAAATAGTATTGTATTTAGAGATTCTAGTGTATTTCAGTAGAGATTATGACTCTATACTACCGGTTTTGGGGTTGTATAACTATTGTTCGATTTTTGCTACGTTATCTCATTTATCAATTGAATTCTTATATAGTTAAGTTGTTTATTTCTATTAGACCTCTTCAGGTGCTAGGCTTACCAAGTCTTAGAGATTAGGTGTCATCACGATTCCTAAGGTGGGATTTTGGGGTCGTGACAAAGCAGGTACGAGGTGGGTTTGGACTAAACCCGCAAAAGTTTCAACCCGCCCCGCGCCGCCTCGCATAGCATTTTTTCTATTTTCAACTCGTACCACACCACACCCGCAAAAACTCGCACTGCCCCGCACCTGCTTAAGTTTTGTTCTTCTTTTTTCTTACATTTTGTTATTTAACTAAAACAAATAAGTTTACCATTTCTTTTCGACTTCAGCAAACATATTCAAAGTACTACCTTCGTCAATTATCTTGATGTCGAAAGGGAAGAGGACAGGGTCTTACTTAAAAATCTGTTGCCTAGGAGCTCAAAGAAAGATAGCGAGGAAATATTTTATTTTGAAAGCAAAGAGGTTCATTATTTTTAAAAATGGAGAGCTTATTACTTACATTACTCAAGAAATTTAATACTTTAGTTTTTTACTTCGTGTTTTCATCTCCGGAAAAGACCCATTTGAATTCAGATAGAAGAATATTTCAAAATTGCAATCTAAATGATATTCTTGACCAGATATACTTAATCCCTTCTTGTTCGTTCTTATTGGCCAAGTTTGTATTTACAAATCAATTCTTCTTGTCACCTTTTCAAATTCTTTTGATAGTACACATTTTCAATTATTTTCTTTTTTTTTTTTAATTTGAATTTTGATGGTTAATAGTGCCTCTTGAGTCATTACCGCCTAGGCATACTCGTCAGCTCTATCCATCTTTTTTAGAAAACTACAAGTTTTGATTTCACTACTTAAAGATATGAATTAATGCATAGTTATACAGAGACCCCATTTATAGTTAAATTTTTTTAAGCTCAAAAAAGAAATTCTTTTATCTATAGACTAGAAAAGGAATGCAAGATAGAACAACAAATAAAAGTGAATGGTATTATCAGGACGAGTCCGCAATGAATACGCAACAACAGTCAATTCATGATATCAACCCACATCGCCCCGCACCTGCATGAACTAAAATATCTCAACCTGCACCGCCCCGCACCCGCATACACTCAAATCCGCACCGCTCCGCACCCGCATATACTCAAACCCCCACCGCACAGCGTACACCCAAAACCCGCCCTGCCCCGCACCCGTCCCGTCCCATTTCCATCCCTACTCCCACGTAAACCTTCTAATTCATAACACACATCCACGGACATCAACCACCCCGTCCCATTCCCCTTTCAAAAACAGAAGCTTTGAATCACCTTCATTTTCACTGCTCTCATTCTCAAATTCTTTCAATGCACAAGAATTAATGACCGGCTATTACGTGCATGTTCAAGACAATCATCAAGTGAAAAACATTTCATAATGTGACTACTACTGTAAAGATAATCCTTAACAAGATCAAATATAGCAGGGTTTTTCCATGTCTTTTTTACAACTCCCTGATTTATTTAAGAAGCATAAAGTAACCTCATGTAAAGAGAAAGAAAGGAACCTATAGTCATGTTAACAGTTATGGAATTGGGAGAAAATGAAGTTATTCTGGCTGAAGAGCTGAATGAAACCATTGAACTTCTGGATCTTTTTCACATGCTGACAGGTATGAGCTTTAGATTTGGTGAAACATTAGAATTGAATCTAGTTTCTGATCGTGATGCTGATGTCAGCAACACCATCGAACGGAGAAGGCGTCAGTTACCCGGATAAATTTTTCTAGCCAAACTTGCTGGTCAATTCATTGAGAAATGGCGCGGGAGCCGACAACTCCGAGAAGAAGACGAAAGGAAAAAGAAAAAGAAAAACTTTACTTATTACTTTTAAGCTCAAAAGCCCATGTGTCGTGACTTTATTCATCTCTTTGACATGTATTAGGCGTGTACGGTCTTATTATTTTCACCAAATGTTGGTGAAGGGCCTAATAGGCACAATTGAGCTTGGGTTCAGGTGTCTAATAGGAACAACCTTTAGTTAAAGTATTTAAATGTAAAATTCGGGCAAGTTTAAGGGGTCGTGCATTTATCCAGCCTATACAAAAAGATTTAAAATGCACATATATAACAAAATTACTCATTGTGAACCCACTGACTCTAAATTCCGAACTCACTTCTACTTGGAATTATGACTGCTCTGCTTTAAAAAATTGTACTAGCACCTGCACCATTTATAATCAGAAAAAATGAATAGCACACAGCTGCTTATCCATATTTAGGAACTTGGAACAAAGTTATTTACCAAATTAATTGGGCAAATGGAATAAGCTGTAAGTTGGAAAATTAGGGTATGTGTTACTCTTTAGTTAATCAGTTTTAGCAAAGCACAAGCAGATACGACAATCACTCTATAAGTAATTCCTGAAAAGAATGAAGGGCAAGTTACAGGTTAAAGTTCTTTGTAGCTACAATTCAATTATCAATATTTATTTACAGCGTGTAAAGTGAAACTCCTAAATGAATGTTTGCAGTTCTTCTGAAAACTGTTAGGAGACAACGACATATCTGAAATACTTAAATGTGCAAAACAGGTAATAACAACGAAGGCAATTCAAAGGTGAAATGACATATCTGCAATTTTGGCCTGATCACCATTGTCAAGTATTTCAGGGACTGTAACTATAACCAGCAACAGCTAATCTAATGTCATGCTCGATATCCCCAGCCGGTGATAAAATGAATAGCCGTTGCAGTCATCAATCCCAACAATCCACCCGCAACAACCTGCAGTGGAAAGCTGTCCAGATTAAAGCTGTGTAGAGTTCACTCTTTGAACTTGTTAAGATTTATCATGTGATATGTAGGAAACATAAATCATAGATGTACTCTAATACAACATTGTGAAGTTCACTCTTGGAGTTGCATCCAATGCAGGATAGGAAACATTAGGTTGGTGAATTCTGAGATTTTCCATTAGCATTATTTCATATGACATCTTTTATATATACTAGTCTAAGGATACGCGCATTGCGCGTAAACCCTCTCTGAATGAATATAAATTTTTTTAAAAATTACATAAATATTATATGAAAATTTGTGTTTGACAAAGAAATAAAATTTAAAGAGAAAATTTAAGCTCCTGAAAATGATGGGTGTTGATCCGATTTAACTAACTCAACAAAGAAAGAAACTTTACCCCACAAAAGGTCCTCAGTTATCTCGGTTAATATATTCAACTTAAGATTTATTTCAGTTTAATAATTTTATTACTTAAACTTTACAGATTATCATGCTTCCTTTTTAGTTTTAGCTAGAACACATAACTTTTGAAGATTTAAGAGTTTTTTCTATAAAAAAAAATCTTGAAAAGCTATATATGCATATGCATTCTTAAGTTCATTTTACAAGACACAGCTGACCAACAAACTGACAAGACGCCTTTTTTTCTTCTTGCGAGTAAATGCAACTTGTTCTAGTTCTTTGACTAATACGAAATAATATATGAATTATTTCTAACAAATTAGAAAAGAATAATCACTATCATGAAAGTAGAATCTAGCTGCTATGCTTTGATTATTTCTACTCTTTCTTCATTTTGGAGAGAGCTTTCTTTTTTTGTCCAAGAAAATAACTATGCTTCCGAATTCTACATATATCGAGATTCATCCGGATGTTGTCTTTTTATGGAAGCTAGAGTCTATGATTATAATGAATTACTTGCAGTTGATGAATTCTGAAAGTAATATGTTAATATTATCCTATGTTAAAACCAGATTTAGAACTTATTCTTTCAGGCAATTTTTGCTAATGTTGTGTTTTAGTTTTCTTGTGTCTATAATCAGTTCATTATATAAATTCTAATTTAAATAGGAAGCCTTCCAACAAACAAATCAGGTTTTTAAGTCTAAGTCTCATTAAATTCTAATTTTTCATAACATCTGAAATTAGGTATTTGTTTCTCGATTCTCGTGTGCTTCTTCATAGTGTAGAATGAAGTTTGAATGTGTAAGTAATCGTTGTTAGTAATTTATTTTGAATTGTAGAAAAATAGGTATAATAGGTTTAACATTTGAATACTTGCATATCTAATATAGAAAACAATAAACAAATTCCATATATTAAAATTCAACATATAATTGTTCTTGAAGAATTTTTAACTCATTCCAAAGGAAAACAATAAAGGCCAAGTATGAAAACCAATGTTGCCGGTTTCTGTCTCCTTGTATCCCGAGCATGTGAAATCTTATTGTAGTTTATATTCCTCCAATCTTCAATCTCTTATTCTTAACCGGCGTATGTCGAAGTGGCAACAAGGTGGAGTTAGTGATCCTAAATATTATGACTTCTTACATAATTCAAATAAGAAAACATATAATAACTCAAATTTTATTTCATTTTAAGGGCTTTAATAATAGAAAAATAATTAAATTATAATTTTATCTAGCGTAAAATTATTTCTTAAAGGTTAAAAAAAGCAAAGGACATTTCGTTAAGGGGTTTTGTGCTTTTAATGTTATATAACTCTTTTGACACAGAATAAATTCTCAATAATATAAGAGTTATTGATGATCCATAAGTTTTTTTTACCATATTTTTAGTAATCTATTACCGGAAAAAGAATTGAAAACGTAACAAAAAAGATAAAGAACTGAAAAATTAGGAAGAAAAGATAAAAATACATACACAAACTTTACATCTGCACGCTGAAGGCATTTCATGAGTACAATTCTTTGGTTTCTTCATGTCTTATAATAGTTGCTACTCCAAATTTCTATCTACCAAGTCCTTTATTTTGTCAAAGTTTTGCATCTTGCAATATAACTAAATCCTATTATTTCCCAATGAATAATAAGAGTACCCAAATATTGTACATTTTGGTAAAAGAGTTCTAGACTAACGTGCATAGCCCATTATTTAGGACCAGAAATTATAATGATATAAGAGTTTTAGTTGAATTAAATTTCTAAATATTAGGGTTTCTATATAGTTGAAATAAGAAAAAAATTTATTAAGAAAATTTTTAATTGATTTCAAACCCCTAAATATTAGGATATATAATAAAATGACTATTTCATCTAGTGTGAAATCAATTTTTAAAGGGTAAAAAAGACAAACGACATTTCACTAAGGGGCTTCGTGCTTTTAATATAGTATAGGATAACTTTTTCTTTATGATATCGTGTAAGAAGAGAAAGGTCATAGTAAAACTTGATCTACTGTTAGAAAGACGATGGAAAAGAGGTGCTATCTGTAGTCAATTTACCATGAAGGATTCCGAGCTGAGAAGATTTTTCACAAGGACAGAGTGCATACACACACACATGTACATCATTATCATTCATGTGCACCCTACCCCTCCATCCCTCAGAAAAGAAAATGATCAAATACAATTCGGAAGCTAGCACAAGATGGTATTATCAAGTATTCACCAGTAATCAAATTCATTATATTTTGAAGGTGAAACTGATATTCCCAGACATAAGGAGAATGAAGAGAAGACAGAAAGACACAAGGGATAGAAAACAATGAAACAAGAATTAAAGGAAATTTGTGAACATGACAAAATGGGGTGGGGTAGGGAGTTAAATTTCAGAATGCTTTTATTGGATAAGCATTAAAGCCAAATTACAAGAATTTTTTCAAGATAAATAAGGAAACCTGAGGAGGAGTGTGACCAAGGAGTTCTCGTAACGGTCTGCTATCTGCAAGAGGATGTTCAGTAGGAAGTTCATATAAAATTTGATTCAGAACCTGAAAAGAAAAGGAAGAGAGTTTCAGCTGAATTTTGGTAATGTTTAAAGAAATTTGAGCAATTGAGTAACGTGCTATTCTAAAAGAACTGAAAGGATTGCAAGTCTCTGCTTGAGAATTCCTGTAGACAAAATGTAAGCAACACAGCATGCATGTAAGTTGATAAACATGACCGCATGCTTGTATGTCAAAGCACATATCCACATAGCAAAATCAATAGGAGAATCACACCTCTGCTTGACGTCCAGCCTGTAATCTTACACCTGTGGCGTCATACATGACCTGCCACAAGATTTACCAAATTAGAGATCTCTTGGTTACCAGAAATACAACAGAAGACCAAATGCTCAATTTCCTCATAAGGGAGTAGTATTAGATCATCATGAAAAAGGACATCTTTGGCCAGAAGACAGGACGGAAATACCAGCCTCTAAACTTACCCTTGGAAAATACATAAGAAGAATCTTGACTTACTATGAGGAACCAATTTGATCTAATGTTAATAAACCTTCTAGTGGTTATTCTTGCATCAAACAACCAAAGATAAGTATTAAATCTATCCCACCTTCCCGACAAATTAAGCTGAGCAAGAAAGTAAGATAAACTCTACTTTGGAAAAAATAAAGACCGGTGAATTTCATAGACATCTTGACCAACTCTAAGTGTCACATGCCGCCCAAACCAAAAGAGCACATGGGAACAAAAGGACCCTTCCCATTACCAGTAGTCAGGCCTGGCATTCATTTTATTTTAGGATCATTTTAACAGAGAAGGTAAATCTGATGGCAAGCAGTGACATCAACAACGAGGACCATTGCTATATCCTTAGGATCATTTTAACAGAGAAGGTAAATCTGATGGCAAGCAGTGACATCAACAACGAGGACCATTGCTATATCCTTCATAGATAGCTGGTAAGACTTAGCCCAATTTTAAGCCATGATCCACATCCTAGTTAGTCAACATGCAAAAAGTAACTTCAAGACTTATGGTCTTAAGTCAACTTTTATGGGATCTTGTTGAGTACATACTGAACTTGAGTTACTCTCTCCCTTTCTCTATCTCTTAATTCCAGAGTAGACATCCCCAATGATCAATCTGAAAGGTGGTATTTTAGATCTTTTATACTTACACATTTCCCAGTGTACCTGTCACCAGTATACAAGTCTAGCACAACCCCTACTCCAATCGAAGGAGTTTTTGTTTTCTTTTCACCAAAACTAAAAGCTTCAATTTTTTTGAACATTTCACCTGCTATTCAATAACTCAACAATGATACCAGAAGCTTAACAAGGTTTTAGATCTAGGATAGAGGAAATTTATCGTTGATGGTTTTACTTTTACTTTTCATTGAGCTTTATTCTTTCTCTTGAAAACATGAAAATAACTCTGTTCTTCATTGAAATTTATTTTATGCTAAATGATTAAGGTGTTACCACGCATATTAATATGCAATGTCGTAATATCAAAGATTCTGCAATCTTGTATTTGATAATGTTTATTCTAACCTTTTTATCTTTTTTATGTTATCCCCCCCCCTCAATATTTAAATATGTGCACTTATCAAAAGAAGTTGATTTTGACAGAAAAGTAGTATTTTTAAAAGCGACAAGTGTAGAAAACTGCCAACAACTTTCAGAACTTTAAGCACAAAGCGCAATTGAAATATGTGCTCTAGTGAAGTATGTATAGAATAACAACTACTATGCCTCAGTCCCAAACTAGTGAAGTATGTATATATATTATTTACTTGTTTAATAAGAGAGAAAATAATATTTAAAAATCTATAAATATATCAGAATAGGAATTGAAGCAATTGCAATTAAGGGAGTTATATGAAGTAAAAACCACATCAATCGTGTCAAAAAGTCATCTATGTGTTTGAGTTTCAGGTCCAAAGATGCAATTTAGTTTTTAAATTTGATTTAGATACTAGGTGTCTTACACTAATTTCTAATTTCCTACTCCTTATAATCAATATTTTTATCAATAAACATTTGCCTAACAATTAATCTATTGGTTTGACCATTAGATTATTTTTGGTGCCCACCTTTTCATAATATAGCTCATGGTCCTCACAAATTAATCATTTTTTTAAATATTTGTGTGCCAAACTTTAGCTATGATGCATGCCTTTGTTCTTCACACCTTGCTTCAGGACTCAGGCTTTGTTCTAGGTGCTACTAGTGAGAGTAGATACACTTCTTGCAGCTTGAGACAATTGCATGGTGTTCCCCTTTCTGCCTTTGTTTCCTTGTATAAATAACATGAGAGATTCAGATTTATTCATAACCTAGGTATTTTAGTGCTACAAAGTCAGAGATTTACAACATTTCAACCTTACTTTATTGCATAACGAAGAGTAGGATTCAATCGTTAATCTTAAAAAGTGTTTGCTAGTTATAAGGTTAGATACAATTACTGTGACTAGCACAGGTAAAAATCCCTTATTCAGGAAGAATATTTAAAAAGACTGCACACCATAATCCTATATAACTAATTCCATGAAAAATCCCTCTATTGTATACACTGGTACAATATCACTAGCAACCTGAGATGATATGTTGTTCATGAATCATGAATAACCAAACCAATACAACGAGTAAAAACTCTTAAGAGGAATTAATATATAAAATCTGAGTTTTCTGTTATGAGACATGTACCAAATCTTACAGGCACCAAATATTTACATTTGAGTTCCAGTGATGGGGCATGTACAAGCTGAGAACTGTTTCTTTCTAGAATGCAGTAAATGTTATACGTAGAAGTGGTGGAAGTCTAATAATGAGAGAGAGAGAGAGAGAGAGAGAGAGAGAGAGAGAGAGAGAGAGAGATTATACCACACACGCTAAAACCAATGCACAAGCAAAGAGCGCTTCCCCGAAGCCCTCCTGCAAACCAATAGCCACAGCTAGAGCAGTTACAGTTGCTGAATGGGATGATGGCATTCCACCAGATCCAACGAGTTGCTTAAGATCCCATCGTCTTTCCTTGTACCTGTAAGTAATCCTTTTTCATTACCATATTCAAAATGCCTGATCTCTGTCTAAATCATGTAATCCACTTGTAATATAAGCAGAGAATAGTAAAGCATAAATGTTGATATACCTTTGAAATGCCAATGAAAATTAAAAGGACACATGTGACAGTTAAGAAGAAATGTGGCAGACATAGATTCTACTCTCCTTTGCCTCCGGCTTGGGCAGTGTTGTGAAAAGCGCTCGCTTCAGCGCTTTAAGCGTGAAGCGAAGCGAGGCGGCCATTGTGTCGCTTCTGTAGGGTGAAGCGTAGCAGGTAGGTTGAAGCGTCCGCTTTGCCAAAAAAGCGAGAAGCGCTAGCGAAGCGAGAAGCGACGGAAGCGCTCGCTTTTGTCTTTTAAGTCACTGATAAATAAAAAAGCGAGTCATTTTTTACAAAATCAGCGAGCAGCAGAGCAAGCAGCGACTAGGGTTTCAATTTTCAAGCCCAGGTATGTTTTCTTCTTCTTCTTCTTCTCTGCTTAAAATAGCAGCGAAATGCCGCCAAATCTTTTTTCCCCTTCAGTTCTTCTTTTTCTCATTCTCTTCTTCTTCTTCTTATTTTAGATTTAAGTCCTTAAAATTGCAACGAAATGCTGCCAATTTTTTTTTTCCTTCAGTTCTTCATCTTTTGTTCTTAGTCTCACTGCCAATTTTTTTAGTATTGGCAGTTACATGTGTTGTATGCAGTTACATGTGCAACATGTGTTGTCTATGCAGTATTTATTTTAATATTTTTCTTAATTCCGCTTCACTTCAAAAAAGCGAGCGCTTCGCTTCTCGCTTCACGCTTTAAGCGAAAAGGGGCTTGTCGCTTTTCATCGCTTCACGCTCTTCACAACACTGGGCTTGGGCGTTTTGTACCGATCACCTTTGTCAAGTCCCTAACACTCTTCCTTAGTGCAACTGCCTCATTACTACCACAGAAATATCTATTTTAGAGACAATGTTCCTCTACCACAGAAATATCTATTTTAGAGACAATGTTCCTGGAGCAGGTGTGATCTATTATTCTTAATATTTTTTTCACATCTATATACATGATCCAACCCGAAAGCATTTAAACTAACGATCTGAATCAGAGTTAACAATGCCCAAGTTTAGAGATATCAAGCATCTTGCCAAACAATACAAAACCAACACCGTTCTTGAATACAATAAAACAGAAATTAGGGATCAATCAATAATAAGAAAGGGGCGGGGTACCATGAAGTGAAGAGCTTAATGGATTGGGCGAGAGCGAAAGCAATGAGAGCAGACATAAGGGGATAGTTAGTGAAAATTGAAGATGACCCAGAAGACGCCGTTGTCGTTGTTGCAGACGTTGTTATGGTTGTACCCGTCACCTTATCCATTTTCCCTCTATCTAAATTGATTTCAGATTTGTAGCTTTATTATGGATTTGGGTATAGAGAGAAAGTGGAAGCAACGACGAAGGATCCTCTCAAGTCGAGTCTTGGGATTCTTCTGGTCCTTCCTTCTTTGAGAAGTGGGTGCTTAAGTAAGAATTGAATAAAACAAGGGTGTTTCGGGGTTGCGGAAATTGAGGTTAGATCATCATAATCATACGACTTCATAGAATATTCTTTTGCACCAATTTGAGACTAATTTCAATAACCCAAGTTTTTGAAGGGCCTTAGGCAGAGCAACGTAACAGGAAACACAAAAGAAAAGTCGGGCCATTTTTAAGGTCACTGTTGAAGTTATTACGTACTTTATAGGGTAAAATATATTATAACAGGCGCCCGTTCAAAATAGGGACACGTGAAATTTAAGATGGGATGGCCAAAGATCGAAGGCAACTGTTTTATTTATCACCGGAAAGACTAACACTCATAAAAATATGATAAATGCTCTTCGCCCGGTAGCATTTAATAGAGAATATTCTATGGCATTAAGAGCAATTACCTGTTACAGGGAATTTGATATTTATGTTCACCGTTACATTTTCATCAATATCCCTCATAATTGGCATTAAAGAAGGGTACGGTCCTAGGACCTCCTTCATAGCTATAAATAATGAGCTGAGTTATCATTGTAAAGGACACGAATTTTCTGGCAAACTTACAAATTCTATACAAAGCTCAATACAATCTTATCTTCTTACTTTTTGATTTCGTTGTTGTTATGCCCGGAAATCCTGTTCCCGGAACTGTTGCTTCTGTTGTTTCGTCTATATCCTAAGGCTAAGTATTCCATAATTCTTCGATTATTTTATTATTTCGGGATCAAATTAATTCATTTGTCTAGAAACCACGTATAAATTCAACTGTACCGTTTTACGGGTAAACAGTTTGGAGCCCACCGTGGGACCTAAACAGCCGTGTAATTAAACTGATCCTTGTCTTTTTTACTAACGTGTTTTGACTATTTTGTCTTAGAAAAAATCATAAGAAATGGCAGATAACACTGTTAACGACATGCACAACCCCGAGATTCGAGGGGATCAGCCTCATTTCGAGGATTCAATCAGTGACACCCATAATGAGGGGAATGATGCTACACAGGTGCATGACAGGCAATATCCTCGACATGTTCGGGAGACCACTCCCGATGATGCTGATGAGGAACACGTCGTTGACGCGATATGGGTCTTGCAAGAGCAACAGGCGATCATTCTTGGCCACCTCACGCGACATGATAAGGTTATGACGGAGTTGAAGCAAGCGCTGTCGGGAGCTTCAAATAATGCAAATAGACGAGATTTGGTTCCTCCCGGGGTTCCCACGAATCAAACGACGTAGAGGGTTGACAAGAACACTCCTAGGGTAAAATTAGCTCCGTTGGGGCAGGGGGAGCGGATCCGGCCTCAACAACGAGAATGATCCTTTCAAGAATGAACTTTTACCATTTATGAGGGAAGTGAACGCCCGCATGGACCAGATCCTGGGCGCTCCACCAGTGCTGAAAGGTCTGGACTCGAAAAAGTATACTCAATTGCGATACAAGCCAAGTGCGGCACCAGAGTTAATCTCGAAGCGGTTCAAAATGCCTGAAGTGCCAAAGTATGACGGAAATTCAGACCCCAGGAGCATATTACCACCTACACAATAGCGGTAAAGGGAAATGATTTAGCTCCTCAGGAAATTGAATCTGTGTTGCTATAGAAATTTGGAGAAACCCTCACGAGGGGATCCTTGACATGGTATTCGCTGTTACCCAAGTATTCCATAGACTCGTTTGAAATGCTCGCGGATTCTTTCATCAAGGTTCATGCAGGGGCTAGAAAAGTGCAGGCCTGAAAGGCTAACATATTCAAGATTGCGTAAGGAGAGTCCGAGCTGCTACGAGAGTTCGTTACCCGATTCTAGAAGGAGAGAATGTTGCTCCCGGTTGTCCCGAATGAATGGGCGGCTGAAGCATTCACCAAGGGATTAAATCCGAGGAGTTCAGACGCTTCCCGGAAATTGAAGGAAAGCCTACTCGAGTTTCAAGCAACGACCTGGGCGGATGTCCACAACCGGTACGAATCAAAAATAAGAATCGAAGATAATCAGGATGGTTTTCCATCATCGACCAAAGGACGAGAAAAGAACAGAGAAAAATCAAAGGATGATTATGACGCGGACATACAGACTTCGAGGGGCCGATTTTTGCCTTACGAACGGACCGAAGGCCGCAGTAGAGGTTTCCAGATAGCGGACAGGTTCGCCGTTGACAGGAGGACTGATCGCGGTCGGAACAATCGATCACTGCAGGATAAAGAAGTTTCAGGATCGCGGGATCCTTCTTACCCCAAGTTATCGGAATACAACTTCAACGTCAGTATAGTGGAGTTGGTGTCGGCCATGAGAAACATCAAAGAAGCACGGTTCCCAAACCCGATGAGATTTGATCCCAGCTAGAGGGATCCCAACTTGTGGTGTGAATACCACGGGACGAATGGCCACCGGACAGAGAACTGTCGCCACCTCCGGAAAGAAGTGGCAACATTATTGAAGAATGGTCACCTCAGAGAATTCTTGAGTGACCGAGCTAAGAACAATTATGATCATAACCGGGACAACGCAGAACCCTCGAAAGTAGGAGAAGATCCCCCGCGTCAAGCAATCAACATGATCTTCGTAGGGAACGAGATTAACGGGGTCACCGTTTCAGCAGCAACGAAGATGAAAGTATCAATAACGTATAGCAAAAGGCTTCGGGAAGACGATATCACTTTTACGGAAGAGGACGCAGACAGATTGCTGCTAACACACAATGATGCACTGGTAACTTCTTTAAATATGCTAGATTTAAGATTAAACGTGTTCTAGTGGATCCAGGAAGTTCAACTAATATCATACAATGGAGAGTATTGGAGCAAGCTAAACTCACCGGAAGCATTATTCCGGCCACAAAGCTCCTCGCCGGATTCAACCTCGCAAGTGTGACAACCCGGGGAGAAATTTTATTACTCATGAATGCTGAAGGAGTAATGAAAACAATTTTTTTTCGAAGTAATAGATGGTGATATGGGATACAACATCATTCTAGAAATGCCATGGTTGCACGAGATGAAAGTTGTACCATCAACGTATCATCAATTGATGAAGTTTCCAACGCCTGAAGGAATTAAGCAGATAAGGGGTGATCAGCCGACGGCAAGGGAGATGAATGCAATTTCGGTCTCCAGTAGCAAAGGAAAGGAACACGTGGCATAGCAATTACAGGGATCGGCACCTACTCCCGAACTAGATGAAGTTAGACCAGGGGAGGAGGCGCTAGAATATTATCAGGTGCTGAGATATTTCCAAGTTCTAGAAGAGACCGATGCAACGAAGTCCACAGCGGAAGAGCTGGAGCTAGTGGCATTGTTCGAAGAATTCCTAGAAAGGAAATTCCACTTGGGGACAGGACTGCACCAGAACTCAGGTCCGACTTTATTAAATTCCTTAAATCTAACGCCGATTGTTTTGCATGGTCGCATGAGGATATGACAGGCATCCCGACAGAGGTAGCCGTACACAAGTTAAGCTTGGATCCCTGCATACCTCCGGTAAGACAAAAGAAATGCCACATTGCCGAAGCCAGGAATAAATTCGTCAAAGAAGAGGTAACCTTCTTACTTAATATAGGTTCGATCCGAGAGGTAAGATATCCAGATTGGCTGGCCAATGTAGTAGTATTTCCTAAGAAGAACAATAAGTTTCGGATGTGTGTAGATTATAAAGATCTTAACAAGGCGTGCCCAAAAGACTCGTTCCCACTGCCAAACATCGATCAAATGATTGATGCCATGGCCGGGCATGAGTTAATGAGTTTCCTCGATGGTTATTCCGGGTACAACCAAATTAAGATGAACCACTTATCAACGGCTCGTGAACAATGTGATGCCTTTCGGGTTGAAAAACGCCTGAGCCACTTATCAACGGCTCGTGAACAAGATGTTTGAAAATAAAATAGGAAAAACTATGGAAGTTTATATAGATGATATGCTCGTTAAGTTTTTAAATGCAGGTGATCATCTTAAACATCTGCAAGAAACTTTTGACATCCTAACGAAGCATAATATGAAATTTAATCCCGAGAAATAAGCCTTCGGGGTCAGCTCTAGTAAGTTTCTGGGATTTCTGGTATCACAAAGGGGAATTGAGGTAAACCCCGATAAGGTCAAGGCCATAGAATATATCCCGGACCAACTATCAAACGTGAAGGAAGTCTAAAGGCTTACGGAGAGATTGGCAGCTTTGAGCCGGTTCATTTCCCGGTCATCGGAAAAGTGTCATCGTTTCGTCGCACTGCTCAAAAAGAAAATAATTTCGAATGGACCCCGGAGTGCCAGCAGGCTTTGAGGGATTTAAAGAAATACTTGCCAAGCCCTTCATTGCTTTCAAAACCAAAAGAAGGTGAAACATTGCTGGTTTATCTTACGGTCTCTGAAGTTGCGGTAAGTGCGTTTTTAGTCCGAGAGAACGAAGGTACGCAATCTCCCATTTTTTATGTTAGTAAAATTTTAATAGGAGTAGAAACGCCTTACCCACATTTGGAGAAACTGGCCTTAGCTCTCGTAGTCACCGCTCGGAAGCTGAGGCCCTGCTTCCAATGCCACCCGATAGCCGTGGTGACTACTTTCCCTTTGCGGAACATCCTCCATAAACTCGAGCTCTCGGGTAGATTGGCCAAATGGGTCGTCGAAATGAGTGAATTCAACATAGAATATAAACCAAAGACTACAATTAAGTCACAAGTCTTGGCTGTCTTCGTGGCTGCCGGGATTATTTCCTCTAGCAACCAAGGAGGCAGTAATGGTGTCGGAATCGACATCAGGGGTTTAGACCTTATTTACAGACGGAGCTTCCAACGTAAAAGGGTCCTGGCTCGCTATAGTCTTAATCACGCCTTCGGGGGAAATCCTAAGGCAAGCCATCAGGACGGTCCATTTAAATAATAATGAAGCAGAGTATGAAGCTTTGATTGCAGGGCTCGAATTGGCTCGGGGACTTGACTCCAATGTCCTCGAAATCAAATGCGACTCACCCCTGGTGGTAAATCAGATCTACGGGATCTTCGAGACGAAAGAGGAGCACATACAACAATACGTGGTAACAGTTCAGGCTCTATTGGTGCGATTCCGGGAATGGTCAATTACTCATATCTCAAGGGAATATAACGTAGAAGCAGACGCATTGGCAAACCTAGGATCATCGATGGAAATAAAGGGATCGGAGTCTAGGACGGTAGTACAACTGATGAACTCAGTCTTGGATACAGATGGTTACTATGAGATA
Source organism: Nicotiana tabacum (assembly GCF_000715075.1). Classification (NCBI taxonomy): domain Eukaryota; kingdom Viridiplantae; phylum Streptophyta; class Magnoliopsida; order Solanales; family Solanaceae; genus Nicotiana; species Nicotiana tabacum. The sequence goes on along the minus strand of NC_134091.1, from coordinate 72,545,299 downwards.
AATTAGACTAATCTGGTCTGGGACTGGAGGAATGAAATCATCGATTATCTCGAACACGGGAAGCTACCTGAAGACCCCAAACTATCCCGGGCGATGCACGCCAAAGCAGCACGATATAGCTTCAAGAGAGGCCAATTGTATAGAAAATCTTTTCAAGGCTCGTTGGCCCGATGCTTAGAAGCATCTGAAGCAAACTATGTCATGAGAGAGGTTTACGAAGGGATATGCGGCAACCACTCGGGCGCAGATTCCTTAGTGCTGAATTTGGTAAGGGCAGGATATTATTGGCCCCGCATGGAACAAGACGCCAAAGACTTCGCACAAAAATGTGATAAGTGTCAACGCTACGCACCACTGGCGCTTCAACTGGCAGGACCCTTACATTCGGTTCTGTCCCCGTGTCCATTCATGAAATGGGGGATGGACATCGTCGGACCACTGCCACCGGCTCCCGAAAAGGTTCAGAATACCATAAGAGATAGCACATGAAAATGGGCCACAGTTTATCGGCACAAATATTACAAAGTTCCTCCAAGATTTAAAAATAAAGAGGATCACATCTTCACCCTATCATCCGAGCGCAAATGGTGAAGCGGAGTCGATGAACAAAGTGATTATTCAAAACCTCAAGAAAAGGTTGGAAGCAGCTAAGGGTAACTGGCCCGAGGAATTACCCGGAGTTCTATAGACATACCGAACTACGGCAAAGTCAAGCACAGGGGAAACCCTTTTTTCCCTCGTGTACGGTGCAAAAGCTTTAATCCCGGTGGAAGTAGGGAAACCCACCTTGAGATATTTCCAGGCAGATAAAGAATTGAACAACGAAGCATTGTTAGTCAACTTGGAACTGCTCGATGAACGCAGGGACTTGGCGCATGTAAGAATGGTAGCTCAAAAGCAGAGAATGGAGCGGTATTATAATCGAAGAGCCAACCTTCATTATTTCAAAGTAGGAGACTTGGTCCTAGGGAAAGTAACTCAAAACACCCGGGAGCTCAACGTAGGGAAGCTAGGTCCAACATGGGAAGGCCTCTACTGGGTTTCAGCTATCACCGGGAAAGGTTCATGTGAGTTGGAAAACCAAAATGGAAAAAAGTTGCCCAGCAATTGGAACGTGGCACACCTCAAAAGATATTATTGTTGATGAACATTATCCAATCAAAAAGTATGTATTGCACTCTTTTTCCTTTCGTTCAGTTTTTATCCCAATTGGGTTTTTATGGCAAGGTTTTTAACGAGGCAGTAACAGAAAGCATACTACGGAGACAACAACAATAAGACCTTTAATAGCAAGGCACACAAGCAAAGATCCACTCGGGGATGGTTAGATAATCTTTTGCTCTACAACAAATTCCCACCGGGAAGTTAAGTTTGCTATTGAGAAAATGTTACGTGATCGTTCACGAGCACAAACCACTAGAGGGTTGTTAGATAGTCCTTCGCTCAATAACATAAATTCCTAAGGGGGAGTAAAGTGTGTTACCAAGTTAAGGATTATCTAGCAATGCATTAGTGGAATCTTCGAAGATACAAGACTTCTAGTATTTCAAATCGCACTCTACGCATTCGAACATTGGGTAGGGGGAATGATATGAGGATAAGGCAACAATGATTGCCACGTCGACCGAGAAATAAAAAATCGAAAACATCATTGCATCATCGGGACCAGGGACTGCGTGGCCTGCCCCGTAGAAACAAGTTGTAAAAGTTAGCCACAAGTAATGGCAATTTCTTTTCAGCATAGCAAATGCTTATGTACTTTTTTAAAATAGAAGGAATAAAATAAAATCCTTTTGTTTTTATCTTGTTTCTTGTCTGAACGATGAATTAACTTTGTCATTTGAAAGTTAAACAAGTTCTTCAAATGCTAGTGTTGTAATGAACAGGAGACGTCCTCTTCAAGAGCACCGTAAACATAAGAGGGTCATCTCTTATAAAAACCCTCACGTTAAAGGGTTGGTTTCGAAAGAATTTATGCCCGAAATCAAAATGCCTTCGGGGAAAGATACACTCGAAGCCGTACATGAAAGGACGCAAAAAATAAACTTGTGCAAATACTTATCAAAGCCCTCACAAAAAAGGGTTGATGCCCAGAGCCAAAAATGCTTTCGGTGAGAATACACCCAAGGCTTCACATAATAAGACGCAAAACAGAAAAGCTTGCGCAAAATTCTTAAGCAAAAGGAAGAAAATACAAAGATTAAAGACTTGCATGATTATTCAAACGAAAGGAAGACTCAAACAATACTTGAGCAAAAGATGTTTTTATTTACAAAAACATCTCAAAACGGCACAGGTACAAGAATTGGAAAAAGAAAAGAAAAGCTAAACTGCAGTATCTCCGGAACCAGGAGGAAGAGAATTGCCTGTGGCCCCGAGAGAAGTAGACGGACCTACCGATGGCTCAACATTTTCACCAGTTTGGCCTTCAGCATCATCATTCTCCGATTCTTCTTCAGTTCCCGAGAACTCGGAACCAGAACCAGAAGGACCAAGTGCATCAGACCTCGCTGGGAGTCCACTTTTAGCAACTAATTCAAGCTCACGGGCCTTAGCAATTTCGGCATCAAAATCAATGACACCAGCTTTGGCCTCTTCCAAGGTTTTTCTCCTCATGTTGTACATAGCGTAAGTTTTCTAAACAACGAGGGAAGCCACTCGACGCTTAAGTTCTTCTTTGAGTTGGGTTACCTCGGTAGAAAGATTTTCCTGGGCGGACCTAGCAGATTTGAGGCTAACTTCAAGGTCACGGACAGTTGAACTAAAAAGCCTATTATGCTCGATAGTTTTTCTGTACTTCTCTTCTAGTTGTGCGTGTTTCGCCCCCGTAGCAGCAAGCTCTTCAATTTTGGAGTTCGAGGCTGTCTCTATGTTGATCACTCTTTCAGCGGAGGTAGCCTCACGTTCAGTTGCAGCAAGAACGACATTATGGACCTCAACCCATTTGGCCCTGGCTTCATCAAATCTAACCCTCAGTAGGCCAATTTCTTGGCTAAGGGTTACCACTTCTTGCTTGCTTTGCCGCAAACGAGCCTCCAATACAACAACGTCAACAGCTTTGGCTTCCAGTTCCGAAAGGCGAGCGACATGTTGCTCCTACTCTACCAAAAGCTGATCTCATGCGGAGGTAATCTCTTCCTTTTCACGAATCAACCTCTGAAGGCCCTCGGAAGCAAGAAAGTTGGCCTACAAAGTAAGAAGGGTAAAATTTAGGACATGTTCATACCCAAAAATAAAAGGAGTAATAAAGGAAGAAAGGAACGTACCGCTGCAACGTTCGTCATGGCATTGTTTAACAAACACTCTCCCGAGAGTGCCTGAATCTTTTCCCAGTCATTCTCTAAAGCCAAAGGCTTCAAATAATTAGCAAGCTCCACCGATCGGGATAGCAAGTTGCATCCGGTATAGACCAAAAGAGTAACATTCCTCCTCCTTTGTGGATCTTCAGAAGGGGCAGCATTATTTTGCCCTAAATTCCCATGAACTGGGGACTATGGAAGAGGAACACCTTCTTCATGTTCAGGTACGACCGGTGGAGATAATGTAGCAATTGCTGGTGGAAGAGTGAATGAAGATGGAAGTGATGTAGCATTTGCTGGTGTTGGTGAAGATGGAGATGAAGCTGATGGAGTTGAAGAATGAGAAGCAGCTGCATCAAATGCAGTGCTGGTTGTTGGATGCTAGCCAACCAAAGACGGAAGGGACCCGGTACTCAGCCCCGCGGTACCGGGCACAACAATTGGGGCCCGAAAATGGGAGTTGACATTATCTACCAAATCAAACTCTCCCCAAAGTGTCGAGGCATCATCCTCGGTTAGTGTAACTATCTCAATAGGTCGAGCATCCTGTTGAGATGATGAGGATCATCGTCTTCTATGTAGAGAAGCTCCTTCATCACTAGCTTCTTCATCATCGCCGATCATCACAGTGTCTATGACCGGCCCAGAAGGAGGGCCAGTCACTATCACTACCGGAGATGACTCGGGGGGCATCAGTCATTGCCCTCTTATTCTTTTCCCCAGCTGCAGAGGATCGTCTTCTCTTTAGTTGTTTATCTTCCGGCCTGGGACTCCGTAAAGAAACATTTGCTCCCGAAGTAGGCCCGAAGACACCTGTTCGAGTAAGAGCCTCCTGAAGCAGCCTCGCTGCATCAGCAGGATCAGCCAAGACATCTTCCTCGGGAACAACAACAGAGCCCGCGGGTAGACCTAATTTCATAGACAGGTTAGAAGGGATCAATCAAGTTCTTCACATGAAACATTGAAACAATGTGAGTTTGAATTACCATGATTCTTGGCCTTCCACCCGTATTTAGGGGCCAGTTCTTTCCAAAAATGAGTCTCGAGCGTCGTAATATCCAAGATCTTTTGTACCTACCGATCCAAACCTTCAACCACCAGTAGGATCTATCGAGTTGCCGAACTAGGCGAAGGATGGAGGATCAGGCTATAGAAAAATATTTAGTAAAAGGACATACTAAAACAAAGAGCTTATGAGTGCGGTTCCAAGCGACCGGAAATGATGGAGCCATTGCCGGAATAATGTCATTGGTGGCAGCTGCAATGAACCGTTCCATCCACCCACGGTCGTTGTCATCATCCATGCTAGACAACAAAGCATGGTGGCCACGTTTGCAGAGGTTTATCATTCCCTCGCGGAAGAAAGATTTTGGGATGATAGAGATTCATCATATGAGCTAAGGTTTGTTCCTCTCTAGTCTCCTGGCACAAATGCCAAAGGCAAGCAACCATCCTCCACATAGAAGGACTTACTCATGCCAATCACACTTGGTAGTGTAGGCAAAACTATGCAATCATGGAGTCAAGCTCTCCGCTCAAAGAGAACTCACCCAAAGTAAAGGGATACATGTAAAAATATGTAAAACCCTCCTTGGGAAGGGTGACTCGCTCCGATAGATCAGTAGCAATAATATCCAAGTCATGGCAGCGGTAGTCTTCCTTCATAGCAGGAATGCTAGAAGGATGTATGGAAGAAGGGTACCTACTGACGGCCCATGTAAGAGAGTTAGTAGTAGGGAATTTCTCTTCGAAGTCTTTTGTGGTACTAAGACTTCTAGGGATGATGGAGCCCACTGTTGGAGGAGCAGAGTCCTTGGCCTTATTCTTGCTCTTTGAAAAACTGGTATGCTTTGAGGAAGAAGCCTTTGTATGGAAAAAGGAGAAGGTTTTTTGGTTAAAGAGAATTGGAGAAAAGATGAAGAGCAAGATGCAAGTTAGATAAGGGAAGCTTCAAAAATTATGAAGTATAATGGAGAAGGTTGATACGTATAAGTAAATGTTTTGGCGGATAAATTCATGGCCATGATTACCTTCGATAATCAGCAAAAGTTGTGCTGAATCATGGGATGACGTGTGTTCAGGGCATTAAATGCGAAGAGACATGCGTCTAATCAACCGTCAGAAGCCTTCAGAGGGAATTATAGTAATTCCCGCCAAAAGAGTGTTTCTACCAACTTCCACGTAACACAAAGTTATGTCACCGGAAATCAGGGGGACTATCTCTATATGGTAAAATATGCTATGACACGTGGCCATCCAAAAAAGGAACACATGGAACCCAAGACGGGGGGATGGCTAAAGAAAGAAAGCAACTGTTTCGTTTGTCACCGGAAAGAATAACACTCATAAAGATGCGATAAATGCTCTTCGCCCGGTAGCATTTAATAGAGAATATTCCATGGCATTAAGAGCAATTACCCGTTACAGGGGATTTAGCATTTATGTTCACCGTTACATCTTCATCAATGTCCCTCATAATTGAAATTAAAGAAGGGCACAATCCTAGAACTTCCTTCATAGCTATAAATAGTGAGCTCAGTTATCATTGTACAGGACACAAATTTTCTGGCAAACTTATGCTACATTCTATACAAATCTCAATACAATCTTATCTTCTTACTTTTTGATTTTGTTGTTGTTGTGCCCGGAAAACATATTCCTGAAACTGTTGCTTCTGCTGTTTCGTCTATATACTAAGGCTAAGTATTGCATAATTATTCGATTATTTTATTATTTCAGGATCAAATTAATTCATTTATCTAGAAACCACGTATAAATTCAACTATACCGTTTTATGGGTAAACACCTACATTGCACAAAATTTTGCTCACATCTGAATTAGTTCAATTTATTTCAAATCTAAATTTTTCTATCTTTCAAATGCAACTTTAGAAATTTAAATCTGAAGTAATTCAATCTTTTCAATTCACTTTCAGAAATCAAATATGAAGTTCTTCTATCTTTCAAATGCAACTTCAGAAATTTAAATCCTATCTAGTTCAATCTATTGAATGCTTAGATTTTGAATCTTAAGTTCTGAAACATAAACTTGTTCTTCTAATTTCAACAATCCAATACACTATGCAATGTCCATATCTGCTCCAAATGGGCTCAAATTTGAAATATAACTTTTAAATATCATAAAGAACAAATCTAAATTATCAAAATTGTCAAAATAAAAATAAATTTAATAAATTGATTTTGCAACTTAGAAGAAGAAGAAGAAACTCTAAGTAGAAAGAAGAAGAAGAAAACAACAGTAAAGAAGAAAAGAAAAGTGTATGTATCTAACATTATCCAAAAATTGGGCATCTGTTAAATCTTTTTAAAAAGTGGGTACAAGTTCAATGGGTGACGCAAATCTGGGTTCCACATTAAAATTTTACAAAAAAGTCTCGGGAGGGAACAATTTACAAAAGCAAAATACAATCAAACCTCTTTATAATAAACTTTAATATTTAAATATTATTTGATGGTTATAGACAAAAATTATCTATTTTTTTAATGTTACATATAAAAGATAAAAAAATTATTCAAATTTAGAATATAAAAAATTATACATAATTCACTAATTCAATATTAAATAAAACTAATACATTATTAATAAATTCTTAACTAAATATTCAAAGGATCAAATATTAAACATTTGTGACGACTCAGCCAGTCGTCTTATGTATTACAGCCCCGTTCCCCTGTTTATTCCTTATTCTATGTTCACTTGTGGTTACGCGACTCGTCGGGGTGGTTGGTTTTGTTCCGGGGATGTTTCGGAGTGAATTGAGACACTTGGTCCCAAGGTTGGAAGCTTAAGTTGAAAGAGTTGACCGGATGTTGACTTTTGTGTAAACAACTCCGGAATGGAGTTTTGATGGTTCTGATAGATTTGTACGGTAATTTTGGACTTAGGCGTGTGTCCGGATTTGGATTTGGAGGTCCGTAGGTCGTTTTGGCTTGAATTGGCGAAAGTTGGAAAGTTGAAAGTTTGGAAGGTTGAGATTTTTGACCAAGAGTTGACTTTGTTGATAATGGGCTCAGATTTTGGTTGTAAAAGTTGGAATAGGTCTGCTGTATCATTTATGACTTGTGTGCAAAATTACAATTTGAGGTCAATCAGAGTTGGTTTGATATATTTCGGCATTAGTTTTAGAAGTTGGAAGTTCAATAGTTCATTAGGCTTGGGTTGGGGTGCGATTCATGATTTCGATGTTGTTTGATGTGATTTGAGACTTCGACTAAGTTTGTATCATGTTTTAGGACTTGTTAGTATGTTTGGATGGGGTCCCGGGGGCCTCGGGTGTGATTCGGATCAAGTTCGGACTTATTTTGGACTTTGTTGGATTGCTGATATTTATGCTTTTGGTTTCCTCTTTAGCGATCGCGAGAAGCGGGGCGTGATCGTGAAGAGTCTTTTCTGGCAGCTGGGCATTTGTTCTATGCGTTCGCGAGGTTGTGGACGCGATCGCAGAGTTCTGAGCTTTTGTGAAACACGAATGCGGGTGTATGGACGCGTTCGCGAAGAAGGTAGGAGAGGCTTGGGATTTTCAGATAGTTGTTCATTGCAATCGCGTGAGGCTATCTGCCATCGAGTAGGTTTGGATGATTGGTCACCGCATTCGCGGCCTTGTGAGCACGTTCGCGTAGAAGGTTTTTGTTACTGATGATGTTTGTTATTCGCAATCGCGAAGAATGTCCGCGATCGCGATGTGTAATCACTAGGCAACAAGTTTAAAATTCTAAATCGAGGGTTAGAGTATTTTTTTTCACATTTTGAGTTGGAGAGCTTGGTTACACAGATGCTTCTTCCTGTGCTTTATGACTTGATTTTATTATTGTTTTGTACTTGTTAAAAAGGTGAAGCTATACAGGTGATAGCTAGCATCATTTATAATTCGTGCTGCTTTTACCTCGTCGAGGTTAGCTATAATATTTATTGAGTATATTGGGTCGGTTGCACTCATACTACACTCTACACTTCGTGTGCAGATCTAAGTACATCTGGACGCGGTGGTTGCTAGATTTGGTGCTAGTACCTGCTCGGAGACTTTGAGGTAGCTGCTATGACGCCCGTAGACCTTGATTCTCTTTCCTTTTATTTTCTTGAGTACTGTTCCACTATTCAGATAGTTACACTAGAGTTTGTTTTATGTTGAGATATTGTAGTGCTCATGTACTTGTTGACACCAGGTGTTGGGATGGTTGTAGTAGAGTTTAGTTACTTTATCAGATATTTATGAGATTTTCCGTTATTGAGTTTATTAAACCTGTTTTACTCAAATGTTTAGCGGCTATATGATTGTCGGCTTGCCTAGTAAGTGTGTTAGGCGCCATCACGATGGATTGGGATTTTGGGCCGTGACAAGTTGGTATCAGAGCACTAGGTTACTTAGGTCTCATGAGTCATGAGCATATTTAGTAGAGTCTTGCGGATCGGTATGAAAACATCTGTACTTATCTTCGAGAGGCTACCGAACCATTAGGAAACTTCACCTTCTTGTATTCTTGTCATGCGGATTGTTAATTCTAAAATCTGAATTTCTATTTTTCTATTCTCTCACAGATGGTGAGGACACGTGCGGCCGGATCAGGCGGACGGCCACCAGTACCACCAGCTAGGGCCGCGAGAAACTAGAACTGCTATAGAGGCCGAGGTGCGACTCGTACTGCAGCTAGAGCAGCACCCGTGGAGCCACCAGTTGCTCCAACTCAGGAGCAGGTACCAGATATGGTCGAGCAGGCGGGACCAGCTCAGGCACCAGTTGTGCCCATTATGATTCCAGGCCTTCATGAGGCCTTGGCCCAGATTTTGACTCTATGCACGAGCCTTGCTCAAGCAGTCTCAGTTCCAGCTCCACCAACCACTTCTCAGGCCGGGAAAGGTGATCAGACTCCCGCCGCCCGTACTCTAGAGCAGGTAGCTCAAGGACTCCAAACACCGGGGGTGCTACCAACCCAGCTGGTTGTCGCTGCTCGGGCCTAGGTTGGCCCACATATGAGTGATGAGGAGCAGAAGAGACTGGAGCGGCTTGGGAGGCTTAAGCCTCCAGATTTCAGTGGAGCGGAGTCGGAGGATGCTTAGGATTTTATTGACCGGTGTTAGCAGATTCTTCGCACAATGAGTACTTTGGACACTAGTGGGGTTTCATTCACTACTTTTCAGCTGACCGGGGCAGCCTACCAATTGTGGTAGGCTTATGAGTTGAGCAAGCCAGCCGATGCAGCACCACTTACATGGCATGAGTTCTCAGTTCTCTTCTTATAGAAGTTTGTCCCACAGACTCACAGAGAGGAGTTGCGTAGGCCGTTTGAGAAGCTACGCCAGGAGGGTATGATAGTGACCTAGTATGAGATGAGGTTTTCAGAGTTGGCTCGTCACATGGTATGATTGGTTCCCACTGAGAGGGAGAGGATTAGGAGGTTCATTGATGGCCTCAACTATGGATTACGTTTCATCATGACTTGGGAGATTTCGATGGGTGTGAGGTTTGACGAGGTGGTTGATATTTCTAGATGCCTAGAGTTGGTTCGCAGTTACGAGAGTGAGGAGAGAGAGGCCAAGAGGCCTTGTAGTTCAGGTGGTTTCAGCAGTGCCTCATCTGGAGGACAGTCCCATCACAGCAGGGGTCGTCCTTATAGACCCGTTCAAATAGTTCACCATGTTCCTCGTGGTTCTTCAGTTAGCCACAGTTCCTACAGTGCACACCCAGCTCAGTCATCATTCAGTGTGTTGCCAGCACAGTCTTCTTACTATGCTTCATCTGCTTGGGGTTCCACAGGCAGTTCTTCGGGTTATCAGGGTCAGCATCCTGTTAGGAAGGGATGCTATGAGTATAGAGACTTGAGTCATCTCAAGAGAGATTTCTCCAGACTATTGAGTAGGGTTTCACAACAGAGATTTCAACCTATGATTCCAGCACCAGCAGCTACACCACCTACATAGCCAGCTCGGGGTAGGACCTAGTTAGCTCAAGGCCGCCCTAGAGGGGAAGGTTGATCAGGTGGTGGTCAGGCCCGTTGCTACGCATTTCCAGCCAGGCCAGAGGCAGTTGCCTCTGATGCCATGATTATAGGTATTGTTTTAGTGTGCCATAAGGATGCTTTATTTGACCCTGGTTCCACTTATTCATATGTATCATCATACTTTTCTCGTCATTTGGATATGCCCTGTGGTTCCTTAGTTAAACCTGTTCATGTATCTATGCTGGTGGGTGATTATATTATTGTGGACCGTGTATATCGATCGTGTGTGGTGACTATTGAGGGATTAGAGACGAGAGTTGATATTTTACTGCTTAGTATAGTTGATTTTGATGTGATTTTAGGCATGGCTTGGTTGTCACCATGTCATGCTATTTTGATTATCACGCTAAGACCGTGACATTGGCAATGTCGAGTTTTTTGAGGGTTGAGTGGAGGGGTTCTCTAGACTATGTTCTAGTAGAGTAATTTAATATTTGAAGGCCCAATGGATGGTTGAGAAGGGATGTTTGGCATATTTGGCCTTTGTGAGGGATGTTGGTGAGATACTCCTACTATTGAGTCCGTTCCGGTAGTGAGAGACTTTCCGAATGTGTTTCCAGCTAACCTACCGGGCATGCCACCCGGCATGGACATTGATTTTGGTATTGACTTGGTGCCGGGCACTCAGCCAATCTCTATTCCTCCGTATGGTATGGCACCAGCAGAGTTGAAGGAATTGAAAGAACAACTTCAGGAGCTACTTTATAAGGGATTCATTAGGCCTAGTATGTCGCCTTGGGGTGCACCGGTTCTGTTTGTGAAGAAGAAGAATGGTACTATGCGGATGTTCGTTAATTACAGGCAGTTGAACAAAGTTACAATTAAGAACAAGTATCCTTTACCACGCATTGATGACTTATTTGACCAGCTTCAGGGAGCTAGAGTGTTTTCAAAGATTGATTTGAGATCTGGGTATCACCAGTTGAAGATTCGGGATTCTGATATTCTGAAGACGGTATTCAGGACCCGCTATGGTCACACGAGTTCCTTGTGATGTCCTTTGGCTGACGAATGCCCCAACAACATTTATGCATCTGATGAACAGTGTATTCCATCCATATCTTGATTCTTCTGTCATAGTATTCATTGATGATATCCCGGTGCACTCCGTAGCTAGGAGGAGCATGAGCAATATCTGAGGATTGTACTCCAGATGTTGAGGGAAGCTTTATGCTAAATTCTCCAAGTGTGAGTTTTGGCTTGATTCTGTGGCATTGTTGGGTTATGTGGTGTCCAGTGAGGGGATCAAGGTGGATCCGAAGAAGATTGAAGCAGTTCAAAGTTGGCCCGGACTATCTTCAGCTACTGAGATTCGGGGTTTTCTTGGTTTGACCGGATATTATCGTCGTTTTGTGGAGGTCTTGTTGTCCATTGCTGCACATTTAACCATATTGACCAAGAAGGGTGCCCCATTCAGGTGGTCTAATAAGTGTGAGGAGAGCTTTCAGAAGCTCAAGACTGCCTTGATCACAGCTCTAGTTCTAGTTTTACCTTCAACATCGGGTTCATATATGGTGTATTGTGATGCCTCTCGGATTGGTATTGGGTGTGTCTTGATGCAGGAGGGTAGGGTGATTGCTTATGCTTCACGCCAGTTGAATCCCCATGAGAAGAACTACCCCGTTCATGATTTAGCATTGGCAGCTGTTGTTTATGCATTGAAGATTTGGAGGCATTATCTCTACGGCATGTCTTGTGAGGTATTTACATATCATCAGAGTCTACAACACTTGTTTAAGCAGAAGGATCTAAATTTGAGGCAGCAGAGATGGTTGGAGCTGTTAAAAGACTATGATATCACCATTTTGTATCATCCCAGAAAGGCCAAAGTGGTGGCCAATGCCTTGAATAGAAAGGCGGTGAGTATGAGTAGCCTTGCATATATTCTAGTTGGTGAGAGACCACTAGAATCAGATGTTTAGGATTTGGCCAACCAGTTCGTGAGATTAGGTGTTTCGGAGCCTAGTCGGGTTCATGCTTGCATGGTTTCTCGGTCTTCTTTGTATGAGTACATTAGAGAGTTAGTGTGATGACTCCTATTTGCTTGTCCTTAAGGACACGATCCAGCACGATGATGCCAATCAGGTTTCTATTAGAGATGATGGGGTTTTGCGGATGCAAGGTCGGATTTATGTGCCCAATATGGGTGGGTTACATGAGTTGATTCTTCAGGAGGCCCACAGTTCTCGGTATTCCATTCATTCGGGTGTTGCGAAGATGTATCATGACTTGAGGCAATGTTAATGGTGGAGGAGAATGAATAAAGTTATAGTGAAGTATGTTGCTCGGTTCTTGAACTGTCATCAGGTGAAGTACGAGCATTAGAGGCCGGGAGGTTTGCTTCAGAGACTTGAGATTCCTTAGTGAAAATGGGATAGCGTTACCATGGACTTCGTTATTGGGATCCCTCGGACTTTGAAGAAATTTGATGCTATTTGGGTGATGTGGACCAGTTGATTAAGTTCGCACATTTCATTCTGGTTGTAACTACCTATTTCTTGGAGCGGTTGGCTGAGATCTTTATCCGAAAGATTGTTTGTCTTCACAGTGTGTCAGTATCCATCAATTCTGATCAGGGAACACAGTTCACATTGTAGTTTTGGAGAGTAGTATAGCGAGAGTTAGTCACACGGGTTGAGTTGAGTATAGAATTCCACCCACAGACGGACGGACAGTCTGAGCGCACCATTCAGATTTTGGAGGATATGCTACGCGCTTGTGTTATAGATTTTGGGGGTTCTTGGGATCATTTCTACCGCTTGCAGAGTTTGCCTATAACAACTACTAATCGAGTATTCAGATGGCTCCTTATAAGGCCTTATATTGGAGGCGATGTCTTTCTCCAGTTGGTTGGTTTGAGCCGGGAGAGGCTAGGTTGTTGGGTACCGATTTGGTTCAGGATGCCTTAGAGAAAGTCAAGTTGATTTAGGATCGACTTCGTGCAGCTTAGTCTAGACAGAAGAGTTACACTGATTGGAAGGTTCGTAATGTTGCCTATAAGGTGGGAGAGAAGGTATTGCTTAGAGTTTCACCCATGAAGGGTGTTATGAGGTTCGGGAAGAAGGGCAAGTTGAGCCCTAGGTATATTGGCCCTTTTAAGGTGCTTGAGAGGATTGGAGAGGTGGCCTACAAGCTTGCATTGCCACATAGTCTATCGGGTGTTCACCTAGTGTTTCATGTTTCTATGCTCCAGAAGTATTATGGAGACCCGTCTCATGTTTTGGACTTCAGCACGGTACAACTAGATGGTGATTTAACTTATGATGTAGAGCCGGCTGCCATTTTGGATCGACAGGTTCAAAAATTGAGATCAAAGAATATAGCTTCAGTGAAGGCTTTGTGCAGAGGCTAGCCCGTCGAGGAGGCTACTTGGGAGACCGAGCGGAAGATGTGGAACAAATATCCACGCTAATTTGAGACTCCAAGTATGATTCTAGACCCGTTCTAGGACGGACATTTGTTTAAGAGGGGGAGAATGTGATGACCCAGCCAGTCGTCTTATGTATTGTAACCCCGTTCCCTTGTTTATTATTTATTCTATATTCACTTGTGGTTACATGACTTGCCGGGGTGGCTGGTTTGGTTTCGGGGATGCTTCAGCATGCATTGGGGCACTTAGTCCAAAGGTTGGAAGCTTAAGTTGAAAGAGTTGACTGGATGTTGACTTTTGTATAAACAACTTCGGAATGGAGTTTTGATGGTTCCGATAGCTTCGTATTGTGATTTTGGACTTAGGGGTATGTCCGGATTTGGATTTGGAGGTCCATAGGTCGTTTTGGCTTGAATTGGTTAAAGTTGCAAAGTTAAAGGTTTGGAAGGTTAAGAAGTTTGACCGAGAGTTGATTTTGTTGATACCGGGATCAGATTTTGGTTCCAAAAGTTGGAATACGTCCGTTGTGTCATTTGTGACTTTTGCAAAAAATTTGAGGTCAATCGGAGTTGGTTTGGTATGTTTCGACAATAGTTTTAGAAGTTGGAAGTTTAATAGTTCATTAGGATTGAATTGGAGTGCGATTTATGATTTCGTTATTGTTTGATGTGATTTGAGGCTTCGACTAAGTTTGTATCGTGTTTTAGGATTTGTTGGTATGTTTGGATGGGGTCCCCAGGGCCTCGGGTGTGATTCAGATCAAGTTCGGACTCATTTTGGACTTTGTTTGATTGCTGATATATGTGCTTATGGTTTCCTCTTTCGCGATCGCGAGAAGAGGGACACGATCGCGAAGAGTCTCGCGATCGTGAAGAGTCTTTTCTGTCTGCTAGGAATTTGTTCTATATGTCCGCGAGGTTGTGGACGCGATCGCGGAGTTCTGAGTTTTTGTGAAACACGATAGCAGGTGTATGGACGCGTTCATGAAGAAGGTTTTTGTATGGGATTTTCAGACAGTTGTTCATCGTGATCGCATGAGGCTGTCCACGATCGCGTAGGTTTGGATGATTGGTCACCACTTTCTTTGCCTTTGGAGAGTGTTCACGTAGAAGGTTTTTGTTACTAATGATGTTTGTTCTTCGTGATCGTGATTTGTAATCACCGGGTAGCAGGTTTAAAATTTCCAATCGAGGGTTAGAGTATTATTTTCACATTTTGAGTTAGAGAACTCGCTTTTGGGCGATTTTGGAGGGGATTTTCACGTCTTGGATAGAGGTAAATGTTTTTTACTTGGATTTGTTGTTATATCATGATTCCATCTTTTTTTAGCATTTAATTAGTGAATTAAAGTGAAGAAATGGGAAATTTTGTGGAAACTTTTGAAAAAATGAAAAATGGAGATTTGAAGGTCGATTTGAGGTCGGAATTGGATGATTTTTATATGGTTGGACTCGTACTGAACGGATGTTTGGAATTTGTGAATTTTATCGAGTTCCAAGGTGTGGACCCGGGGTGGACTTTTTGATTTTGGTTAAAGATCGTAGCTTTATCATTTGGAATCAATTGCTATAGCTTTTATTAGTTGCCTGAGTTATTTGTGATAACTACGTGCTATAAGTGGCATATATGTGTGGGGTTGAGCCTATATGCGTGCACCAGGGTACTATTTCCATGCTCGGTGTAGTGATTAGGCTATGACATGCCTTGAAATGATTGTTAAGCTCCAAGTTGAGGCGTTTCTCGTATTTGTACCCCTCTATGAGCTATTTGTACCATATTTGAGATTTTGTTAAGGTTATTCTTCCATTTGAACCTAATAAACTGCAAATTTATGATGTAAATTGTCTATTCTAGTTGTGGTAGCACATGTCTACACTATAGCATGTTATTTATACATGTCTGGGAGTATGAACTTGATAATCATTGATCATGTATATGTATTCCCGCATATTTGCTTTCTATGTGTTATGAGCTGGACTGGTAGCCTGTGATCATGCCGAGCCACTTGTAATTATTTGCACGTGAGTTGTCTGTGCAACACGTGAGTTGTCCGTGCGGTTGATTCTTTTAGCACGTGAGTTGTCCGTGCGAATCCAGTTATTGATATTATTAGCACGTGAGTTGTCCGTGCAGTTGATTCTATTAGCACGTGAGTTATCCGTGCAGCATGTGAGTTGTCCGTGCAGCAGCGTGTGGATACGGATCCATCTCCGTAGGGTCACCCTCTCATGTTTATATCTTGATGGTGTACACGTGGATAATGAGAAAAACTGATCAGTGATTTGGTATGGAATTAGAAAGATTAAGGAGTGTTTGTTTGGATTTTGCATTTCATCTTTACTTGCAATTTCCGTGATTATTTACCCGATTTAACTGCATATCATCTCTATATGCCAAACATTGACTAAGCAATGTATTTGAGAAACTGTACACATACACACATAGATGCTTCTTCCTGTGCTTTATGACTTGATTTCATTATTGTTCTGTACTTGTTAAAAAGGTGAAGCTGTACAGGTGATAGCTAACATGATTTATAATTTGTACTTCTTTTACCTCGTCGAGATTAGCTACGATTCTTATTGAGTACATTGGGTCGGTTGTACTCATACTACTACACTCGACACTTCGTGTGCAGCTCCAAGTACATATGGATGCGGTGATTTCTAGATTTGGTGCTAGTACCTACTCGGAGACTTTGAGGTAGCTTCTATGACGCCCGCAGACCTTGATTCTCCTTCCTTTTATTTTCTTCAGTACTGTTCTACTATTCAGATAGTTGCACTAGAGTTTGTTTTTATGTTGAGATGTTGTAGTGCTCATGTACTCGTTGACACCAGGTTTTGGGATGGTTGTAGTAGAGTTTCAGTTACTTTTATTATATATTTATGAGATTTTTCGTTATTGAGTTTATTAAACCTATTTTATTCAAATGTTTAGTTGTTATGTGATTATCGGCTTGCCTAGTAAGTATGTTAGGCGCCATCATGACGGGTTGAGATTTTGGATCGTGGCAATATTGTACGCGATAAGTTGTTTTGTGCAATGGAATAAAAATATACAAGCATATCGTTTGATGGAATTGAATGAAATCTTTAATTATTGAAGTAGATACTATCATAATATTTTTATTATAACTGGTGCATTAATGTTTTAAAATATTTGGCTAAAATCTTTAGATTTTTTATTGGTAATCGAGATTCTACATGACTATTATAGAGGAGTAAATTTACAAAGAGTGTACTGATATTGTCACGACCCATATATCCACCTAATTGTCACGACCCAAATCCCAATCCGTCGTGATGGTTCCTAACTCATTACTAGGCAAGCCGACAATCACATAATAACTATGCATTTGAATTAATACATAATTTAATAAGCTCAACAGTGTGAAGTCTCATAGATAACTGATAAAAATAATTGTAACTCAACTACAACCATCCCAAAATCCCGGTGTCACTGAGTACATGAGCTACTAACTGTCAACATAGTCTGAATCTCTAGTACAACTGTCTGGAAATAGAACAATATTGAATAAAATGAAAAGGAAGGAGAATCGAGGTCTGCGAGTGTCATATCTACCTCAATGTCCCCAAGCAGATACCAGCACCAAATCTGGCAATCACCATGTCCAGATGTACCTGGATCTGCACACGAAGTACAGAGTGTAGTATGAGTACAACCGACTCAATGTACTTAATAAGTAATAAGACTATCCTTGGGCTGAAAGCAGTGACAAGCTCATAGAGATACAGCCAGAACCAAAATAATAACAACATACATATATCAAAGAAATGACAACAATAACTCAGAAAAACTTCCATATTTAGCTCGTTCACAGTACAGAAATTTAGACATGCTTTCAAATTCAACAATTTAAGCCCAACACTAATAAATTATGCCAAGTACAGCTAGCATGAGGAATGTTACATCTCTATGCCTATATGTCAAATATGCATGTCAAATGTAACGTATCACAGTAATAATCCGAGGTACTCACACTCTTGGAGTACTCAATCTGTCTAACTCAAATTCCCACGCATCACACACAATCACTCAGCACTGTACGAGTGCCTGGCATCAATGTCCCTCACCAAAGCACATGTATATAAATCACTATGCCTGCTCACTACTGGTATGTCAGACTCCGGAGGGGCGGATCATGCTCAAGTGCGAATATAAAGCCTATAAGGCTTGTTGCGGTATGCAACCCGATTTAATAATAAATAAGCCAATAAGGCACCCGATTTAATAATAAATAAGCCAATAAGGCCTGCTATGGCGTGCAACCCGATCTATAATAATAATAATAGATACAAAGCCAATATGGCCTATTGCGACGTGCAGCGCAATCCACAATATCACTCACAACACGGTTCTTAGGCCCCAACCCAGTCATCAATCTCTCTAGTCTTACGGGCTCACAAACCTCATACCCCCCCAGCACGAACAATGATACATGATGTGACAGTAAATGATAACAAAGACTGAGATATGATTTGCAAATGAATAAACACGAATGAGTACATAATTGCTGTTTAAGCAAATAACTCAACAGTAGAAATAACCTCAGGGGGTTCCAACAGAATAAGAACATAGTCTACACATGATTTCTAACATGAATCACACCTCAATTACTCTAACACATAGGAATTACACGGATTAAACAAGACTAGGTAACTACACAGTACCATAAAATCAACCGAGTCATAATTACCACGGTGCACGCCCACACTCCCATCACCTAACATGTTCGTCACCCCAACAACAAATCACATACCACGTATTCTAGGGATTCATACACTTAGTACTAAGTTTAGAAGTGTTAATTACCTCAAAGCGCGCAACTCAATGCTCCAACAAGGCAATCAATACATGTCCAAAGTATATTGACCAAATAGGTAACTACGGAGCAAGTGGAGTGCCACAACACCTTCTTCTGAGCTGATAGCCTACTAGGTGGACTGTCAACCTATCTATCGGGATATGCAGGCATGAAACGTAGCGTCCCTAGGTAAAAGGGACGTCACTACAAATAAAGTACCGAGTATGTAAGGCATGAAAAGAAGTATATAAAAGACATGAAAGAAACATGGAGTAAGACTCAACCTGTAAGTCTGAATAGCTTCGTGAATCATGAAACCTTTATAGTGTCATCTATATGCGTATAAATGTGATATCATGCATAGGTATATGCGTACATAATATCCTCAAGCCTCTAAGGGCATCTCATCATATCATATGGGCCTCAATGGGAGAAATCATCAACGTATACTAGCTGATCAGGTGGTGGTGCATATATAATGCCGTAACCTTTCCCCATACCCCATATACATATAATATATGCGTATATAACGCCATTTGGTCATGGGTCAATGTACATGGATAAATGAATGTAATTCATAAGGAAGTAAGTCGATAAGATCTCTCGGAATGTCATAAGATCAATATGCATTCGGTTAATATAATGAAATAAACTTTATCAACTTACGTATTGTTTGAGACCCATGAACAGAAAATATAATAATAGGACACATGGGGAATTAAGAAATAGGCACCCCTAGTACTTCTAAGAATAGAGTCATTTGTGAAAGTTCCGTGTTTGCTCGTTTTGTTTATATCATATGGATCATGCCAAAAGGGAAGAAGGGATAGCCTTAAAATACCTTATCACATTCTGTCCAATGACCACGTTGAAGTCGTCTCATTGCACTTTAATCTACAACAACGATAATAATATGATCGTTAAACTACGAATGATGCAACCATCGTACAATGAATGACAAGCTTATTTTATATTAAAACGGACAACATCTCCCATGTTTTCCTTACTTTCCCCAAGTCCATAAAAACAACAAGAACACATACAAACTTCAACTATATACCTTCAGCACCACAACTCACCCAACAACCCAACAACACCAATCAATCTACACAACAACAAGTGCACAAATGTCACCAACGAAACTACTATTTAACATGACGAGTGGGAAGCTTGGATTGGAACCAAACCCCAGCTCTTTTTCCCATCTCCCCTGTACTTATAACACCATCAATAGGTCCAGCATATACAAATATATATTGACATGACATTTTAACCTTATATTCATCATAAAAGTAACATCAAACAACCGAACAAGATATAACAACAACATGGACAACTTCTAGGTATTGTGTGGTTGCTTCTTCTCCTATTTACAATATCATCAAGATACTCAACATATTTACAAGTATAACAAGAATAAGATCTTTATAACCAAGCTATTCCCCACGATTTCCAGCCATATGAAGTCATATACACAACTCCAAAATAATCCAATAAGAGATAATAACTTCTTATACAACTTCAAGTTCTATCTTGTAATTCTTCATCCAAATAACTTAACCAACACATAGATAATATTAAGCCCAAGAAATAGGGTGTTATACATACCTTAAATAATCAGAACAAACTCGAACCAAAGCTTCCCATAGCTTACAAGTACCCGTAAATACATCACAACACCATAGAGACTCTCTTCTTCACTTAGGCTAACGTTTGAGGCTAGGTTTAGGTAAAATCACCTTGGATTCGACTTAGAACCTTGGAGAAATGTTAGGGAAGTGTTGAGAGAGTTTGGGAACTGTCCTTGGTCGAAAATGACAAAAAATGAGCCGTCCAACCCCTTTAAAATGTTCAAGGGTCGTCCACCGCCTAAGTGGGTCCTATTGGGAGCTTCTTGTGTAGTCTCACAAAAACGTAAATATCTCTCTACTCGGATGTAGTATCGATAAACGGTTTAATGCGTTAGAAACTAGACTCATAGATATTCAATTTGGTAGGTGGATCATCCCCTAATTCAAAGTATATTAGGATTAAATCTCAGCTACATTTGACCTAATGTTCAGAACATTTGTGAATTTAACTTGTGATGACCTTTGCCAACTTTTTTTCCACAACTCACTTCACTTCAAAACGTAATACACGACTATCATACAACTAAAATAACTAATAACATAAACTTCTTATCATGTTAAGCACCCTAGTATCACCTCAAAAGTATATGTTATAACATTCCCAACTTGTCGACATTCGACGAAACTTATTTTCTTCAATTTGTTTAGCTTCTAAGCCTTTCAACCCTCTTGGTACTTGTTATTCCATGATCTTAAAGATTTGTAACCTCCAAGGTAACATGATTAACTTACTTTATGTACTTTATCATTTCTGAGCTTACATCAATTGACTTACGACGTACTCTCACGTACGAAAACATAGGGTGTAACACCCGAGGCTCCCGGGACACGATCCAAACATACCAACACATCATACAAACTTACACGAAGCCTCAAATCACATCAAACAACATCAAAACATGAATCGTACCCCAATTCAAGCCTATTGAAACTAATGGATTTCTAACTTTTACAATCGATGCTGAAACCTATCAAACCAAATCTGATTGACCTCAAATTTTGCACATAAGTCATAAATGGCACAGCATACCTATTCCAACTTCCGGAACCAAAATCCGAGCCCGATATCAACAAAGTCAACTCTCGATCAAACTTCTCAACCTTCCAAATCTTCAACTTCCCAACTTCCGCATATTTAAACCAAAATGACCTACGGACTTCCAAATCAATGTCCGGACATAATCCTAAGTACAAAATCACCACACGAAGCTATCAGAACCATCAAAACTCCATTCCTGAGTCTTTTACACATAAGTCAACATCTGGTTAGCCCTTTCAACCTATGCCTCCAACCTTGGGACTAAGTGTCCCAATTTATTCCGAAACATCTTCGGAGCCAAACCAACCATCCTGGCAAATCTTATAACCACAAATGAACATAGAATAAGCAATAAATGGGGGGACAGGGCTACAATACTCAAAACGATCGCTCGAGATGTTACATTCTCCCCCTCTTAAATAAACGTTCGTCCTTGAATGGGTCTAGAATCATACCTAGAGTCTCAAATAAGTGTGGATTGCTGCTCTGCATCTCCCGCTCGGTCTACCAAGTAGCCTCCTTGACTGGCTAGCCTCTCTACTATACTTTCGCCGAAGCTATATTCTTTGATCTCAACTTTAGAACATGCCAAACCAAAATGGCCACCGGCTCCACAACATAAGTCAAATCTCCATCTAACTGAACCGAGCTGAAGTCCAAAACATGAGACGAATCATCGTAATACTTCTAGAGCATAGAAACATGAATCACTGGGTGAACACTCGATAGACTAGGTGGCAATGCAAGCTTGTAGGCCACCTCTCCAATCCTCTCAAGCACCTTAAAAGGGCCAATATATCGAGGGCTCAACTTGCCCTTCTTCTCGAACCTCATAACACCTTTCATGGGTGAAACTCTGAGCAATACCTTCTCTATCACCATATAGGCAATATCACGAACCTTTCGATTAGCATAGCTCTTCTG
This sequence comes from Nicotiana tabacum, assembly GCF_000715075.1. Classification (NCBI taxonomy): domain Eukaryota; kingdom Viridiplantae; phylum Streptophyta; class Magnoliopsida; order Solanales; family Solanaceae; genus Nicotiana; species Nicotiana tabacum. The sequence continues at coordinate 72,523,191 of NC_134091.1, read as the reverse complement.
TCTAGACTGTGCCGTGCGAAGCAGATCCTGATTCAACTTGACCTTTTCCAAGGTATCCTGAACCAAATCAGTACCTAACAACCTAGCCTCTCTTGGCTCAAACCGACAACCCGGAGACCGACACCGCCTCCCATATAAGGCCTCATAAGGGGCCATCTGAATACTCGATTGGTAGCTGTTGTTGTAGGCAAACTCTGCAAGCGATAGAAGCTGATCCCAAGAACCTCCGAAATTCATAACACCAGCGCGTAGCATATCCTCCAATATCTGAATGGTGCGCTCGACAATTCGTCTGTTCCGGGGTGGAATGTTGTACTCAAGTCAACCCGTGTGCCCAACTCTCGCTACAATGCTCTCCAAAACTGCGATGTGAACTGCAAGCCCCGATCAGAAATAATGGATACCAGAACACCGTGAAGACGAACAATCTCACCGATATAGATCTCAGCCAACCACTCAAAAGAATATGTAGTCACCACCGAAATGAAATGTGCGGAATTAGTCAACTAGTCCACAATCATCCAAATAGCATCGAATTTCTTCAAAGTCCATGGGAGCCCAACAACGAAGTCCATGGTAATACGCTCCCATTTCCACTCAGGAATCTCAAGCCTCTGAAGCAAACTGCCCGACCTCTGATGCTCGTACTTCACCTACTGATAGTTCAAGCACTAAGCCACATACTCCACTATATCTTTCTTCATTCTTCTCCACCAATAGTGCTACCTCAAGTCCTGATACATCTTCGTAGCACCAGGATGAATAGAATACCGCGAACTGTGGGCCTCCTCAAGAATCAACTCATGTAACCCATCCACATTGGGCACACAAATCCTACCCTGCATCCGCAACACCCCATCATCTCCAATAGAAACCTCCTTGGCATTACCGTGTTGAACCGTGTCCTTAAGGACAAGCAAATGGGGGTCGTCATTCTGATGCTCTCTGATGCGATCATATAAATAAGACCGAGAAACCACGCAAGCTAGAATGCGTCCAGGCTCCGAAACATCTAACCTCACGAATTGATTGGCCAAGGCCTGAACAGTTGATGCAAGCGGTCTCTCACCAACAGGGATATATGCAAGGCTACCCATACTCACCGCCTTTCTACTCAAGGCATCGGCCACCACATTGGCTTTCCTTGGATGATACAAAATGGTAATATCATAGTCTTTTAACAACTCCAACCATCTCTGCTGCCTAAACTTTAGATCATTTAGCTTGAACAAGTGTTGTAGACTCCGATGATCTGTAAATACCTCACAAGACACGCCGTAGAGGTAATGCCTCCAAATCTTCACTGCATGAACAATGGCTGCCAACTCTAAATCATGAACGAGGTAGTTCTTCTCATGGGGCTTCAACTGGTGTGAAGCAAGCAATCACCCTACCCTCCTGCATCAAGACACACCCAATGCCAATATGAGAAGCATCACAATACACTATATATGAACCCGGTGTTGAAGGTAAAACTAGAACTGGAGTTGTGTTCAAGGCAGTCTTGAGCTTCTGAAAGCTCTCCTCACACTCATCAAACCACCTGAATAGGGCACCCTTATGGGTCAACCTAATCAAAAGTGCAGCAATGGATTAGAAACCCTCCACAAATCGATGATAATATCCGGCCAAGCCAAGAAAACTCAAAATCTTTGTAGCTGAAGACGGTTTGGGCCCACACTTAACTACCTCAATCTTCTTTGGATCTACCTTGATACCCTCACTGGACACCATGTGCCCCAAGGCCACAGAATCAAGCCAGAACTCACACTTAGAGAATTAGCATAAAGTTTCTGGTCCCTCAACGTATGTAGTACAATCCTCAGATGTTACGCATGCTCCTCCTGGCTATGTGAGTACACCAGTATATCATCAATGAATACTATATAAAAGAAATCAAGATATGGCAGGAATACATTGTTCATCAAATGCATAAATGCTGCTGGGGCATTAGTCAGCCCAAAAGACATCACAAGGAACTCGTAGTGGCCATAGCGGGTCCTGAATGTCGTCTTCAGGATATCAGAATCCCGATACTTCAACTGGTGATGCCCAAACCTCCAATCAATCTTAGAGAACACTCTAGCTCCCTGAAGCTGGTCAAATAAGTCATCATTGCACGGCAATGGGTACTTGTTCTTAATTGTAACTTTGTTCAACTTCCTATAATTAATGCACATCCGCATAGTACCATCCTTCTTCTTCACAAACAGAACCAGTTCACCCCAAGGCGACACACTAGGCCTAATCAATCCCTTATCAAGAAGCTCCTGAAGCTATTCTTTCAATTTCTTCAACTCTTTTAGTGCCATATGATACGGAGGAATAGAAATGAGCTGAGTGCCCGGCACCAAGTCAATACCAAAATCAATGTCCCTATTGGGTGGCATGCCCGGCAAGTTTGTAAGAAACACATCTGAAAAGTCTCTCACTATCGGAACAGACATAATAATAGGAGTATCAACATCAACATCCCTCACAAAAGCCAAATATGCCAAACATCCCTTCCCAACCATCCGTTGGGCCTTCAGATATGAAATCACTCTACTAAGAACATAGTCCAGAGATTCTTTCCACTCTATCCTAGTCAATCCCGGCATCCCCAACGTCACGGTCTTAGCATGAAAATCCAGAATAGCATGACATGGGGATAACCAATCCATGCCTAGAATCACGTCAAAATCAACCATGCTAAGCAGTAAGAGGTCAACTCTCATCTCTAATCCCCCAATAATCACCACACACGCACACGTTCCACAATAATAGAATCATCCACCAGCGTAGATACATGAACATGTGTAACTAATGAATCACGGGGCATATCAAAATAACGAGCAAAATATGATGATACATATGAATAAGTGGAACCAGGGTCACATATTATGGTAGCATCCTTGTGGCACACTGAATTGATACCTATGATCACTACGTCTTAAGCAACTACCTCTGGCCTGGCGGAAAAAGCATAGCATCGAGCCTGACCACCACCTGATCGACCTCCCCCTCTAGGGCGACCTCGAGCTACTTTAGTCCCACCCTGAGCTGGCTAAGCGGGTGGTGAAGTAAATGGTGCAGAAGTCATAGCATGACCCTTCTGCTGAACTGGACCTCCCATAAGACGAGGACAATACCTATTCATATATCCCAACTCTCCACAATGGAAGAAACTCTGATCCGTCAATGGCGGCAGGGACTGAATCGAACCCCAAGAACTAGAATAACCATTGAAAGGACTTGGTACAGATGAACCTTGAACTGATGGAGTACGGGATGAATTCTGAGCTGTGAGGGCACTGAGAGATGCCTAACCCGGACGAGCACTGTATGAACCATGGCTAGCTGATGCACCACGATGAACCGGATGAGCCATCTGAGCGAGCCTATAAGGACGACCCCTATTGTAGTGGTACTATCCTCCAAATAAGGCACTGCTGAAACCACCTAAACCACGAGGCCTCTCGACCTCTCTCTCCTCACACTCCTGATTGCGAACCATCTCTAGGAATCTAGCAATATCGACCACCTCGACAAACCTCGCACCCGACGCAATCTCCCAAGTCATGATGAAACGTACTCCCTAGTTGAGGCCATCAATGAGCCTCCCAATCCTCTCCCTCTAAGTGGTAACCAACCATACCACATGATAAGCCAACTCTGAAAAGCTCATCTCGTACTGAGTCACTAACATACCCTCTTGGCATAGCTGCTCAAACTACCTATGCAACTCCTCCCTGCGAGGGCTGGCCTACTCAACTCATAGGCCTCCCACATCTGTAGGCTATCCCTGTCAGCTGAAAAGTAGTAAATGAAACTCCACTGGTCTCCAACATACCCGTCATGCGAAGGATCTACAAACACCTATCTATAAAATCCTAAGCATCGTCTGACTCAGCCCCACTGAACTCTGGAGGCTTGAGCCTCCCAAACGGCTCTAGTATCTTCTGCTCCTCATCACTTATAGGTGGGCCAACCTGAGCCTAAGCAGCTGAAACCGGTTGGGCTGATAGTACCCTTGGTGTCTGGAGTCACTAAGCTACCTGCTCTGGAGTACGGGCGGCGGGAGTCTGAGCACCTCCCCCAGCCTGAGAAGTGGCTAGTGCAGCCGGAACGGAAACTGCCTGAGCAAGGCTTGTGCATATAGTCAATATCTGGGCCAAAGCCTCTTGAAGGCCTAGAATCACAATGGGCATAACTAGTGCCTAAGTTGGTCCCACTGGCTCAACCACATCTGGTATCTGCTCTCGAGCTAGAGCAACATGTGGCTCCATAGGTGCTACTCTAGCTGTAGTACGAGCTGCACCTCAGCCTCTACCGCGGCCCTAGCTAGTGGTACTAGTGGCCGTCTGCTTGATACAGTTGCACGTGTCCTTACCATATGTGAGAGAATAGAATAATAGAAGTTTAGTTTCCGAAATCAACAAATCTACACGACAAGAATACAAGAAAGTGAAGTTTTCTAATGGTTCGGTAGCCTCTCAAAGATAAGTACAGACGTCTCCATACCGATCTACAAGACTCTACTAAACTTTATCATGACTCGTGAGACCTAAGTAACCTAGTTCTCTGATGCCAACTTTTCACGACCCAAATCCCAACCTGTCGTGATGGCTCCTAACCATTACTAGGCAAGCCGACAATCACATAATAACGACACATTTGAATTAAAACATAATTTAATAACCTCAACAATGAGAAGTCTCATAGATAACTGATAAAAAGAACTGTAACTCAACTACAACCATCCCAAAATCATGGTGTCACCAAGTACATGAGCTACTAAGTGTCAACATAGTTTGAATCTCTAGTACAAATGTCTGAAAAATAGAACAGTACTGAATAAAATAAAAAGGAAGGAGAATCGAGGTATATGGGCGTCATAGCAGCTACCTCAATGTCTTCGAGCAGATAGTGGCACCAAATCTAGCAATCACTGCGTCCAAATGTACCTGGATCTACACACGAAGTGCAAAGTATAGTATGAGTACAACCGACCCAATGTACTCAATAAGTAACAGGACTAACCTTGGGCTGAAAGCAGTGACGAGCTTAGAGAGATACAATCAGAACCAAAATAATAACAACACAGATATATCAAAGAAATGACAGCATTAACTCATAGAAACTTCCATATTCATCTCGTTCATAGTACATAAATTTAGACATGCTTCCAAGTTCAACAATTTAAGCCCAACACTAATAAAATATGGCAAGTCCAGCTAGCATGAGGAATGTTACATCTCTATGCCTATATGTCAAATATGCATGCAAAATGTAATGTATCACAGTGATAATCCCAGGTACTCACACTCTCAGAGTACTCAATATATCTAACTCATTCCCACTCATCACACACAATCACTCAGCACTGTATGGGTGCCTGGCATCAACGCCCCTCACCAAAGCACGTGTATATAAATCACTATGCCTGCACTCACTGCTGGTATGTCAGACTCCGGAGGGGAGGATCCTGCCCAATCGTGAATATAAAAACATATAAGTCCTGCTGCGGCATATAACCCGATCTATAATAATAAATAAGCCAATAAGGCATGTTGCGGTGTGCAGCCCGATCCATAATAATAACAATAAATATAAAGCCAATATAGCTTGCTGCAGCGTGCGGCCCGATCCACAATATCACTCACAACACGGCTCTCAGCCCCCAACTCAGTCATCGATCTCTCTAGTCTCACGGGCTCACAAACCTCATACCCTCAACACGAACAATGATAACATGATGTGGCAGTAAATGATAACAGGGACTGAGATATGATATGCAAATGAATAAACATGACTGAGTACATAATTGTAGTTTAAGAAAATTAACTCAACCATAGAAATAGCCTCAGTGGGTTCCAACAGAATAAGCACATAGTCTACACATGATTTCTAACATGAATCACAACTCAATTACTCTAACACGTAGGAATTACATAGATAAAACAAGACTAGGTAACTACACAGTACCACATAATCAATCAAGTCATAATTATCACGGTGCATGCCCACACGCCCGTCACCTAGCATGTGCGTCACCCCAATACCAAATCATATAACACGTATTCCAAGGATTCATACCCTCAGTACCAAGTTTAGAAGTATTACTTACCTCAAAGTGCGCAACTCAATGCTTAACAAATCCTTTCCTCACGAATCGACCTCCGATCAATGCGAATCTAGCCACAAACAACTTAATATAATCAATACAAGCTATAGGAATAGATTCCATATGATAAAGCAAAGTTCTTTAACCAAATTCAAAAAGTTAACCCAAAAGTCAACTACGGGCCCATGCCTCGGAACCCGACAAAATTCATAAAATTCGAATACCCATTTAATAACGAGTCCAACCATACCAAAATCATTCAATTGAAAGAACAAATCAAACCTCAAATCCCCAAATCTTACTCTCCAATACCTAGTCCAAATTCCTCCAAATTCCACATCAAAAACACATAATCTATGTGGGAAAAAATCAATGGGTATTCAATATTATTTGAAAAAAGTGACAAATAATTGCTTACCTCTTGAATTATAGTGAAATCCCTTGCAAAAATAGCCACTAACCGAGCTTGCAAAGTCAGAAAATGAAGAAAACTCGAAACCCCTTCAAAATATAACACTGCCAAGAGTTTCGCATGTGCGATCCCCCATCCGCTTTTGCGGAACCACATCTTTAGTCTACTCTGCACATCTGCAAAAATCACTTAAACTCCTTCTCACCGCTTCTGCGGCCCAAAGCCCGCACCTGCAGATCATCACCGCATCTACGGACGCGCTTCTGCGCACCAAAGTCCGCTTCTGCGGAAACACATGGCAAGCTAACCTCCTGCTCACTTCCGCTTCTGCGGTTTCTTCCCCACAGAAGCGACTTCGCTTCTGCGGATTCTCTCATGCACCTGAGGTCCAATAGTCCCAAGCCTTTCTCCATATCTGTGCATGACCGGCCGCATCTGCGGCCAAAACCTCGCAGGTGCAGTTGCACCAGAAACTGAAACATAAACGATTTTGCATAAGTCCACAACTCAATCCGAAATCAATCTGAATCTCATCCGAGGCCCTTAGGATCCCATAAAAACATACCAACATATCCTAAAACATCATACGAACTTAGTCGAAGCCTCAAATCACATCAAACAATATCAAAACATGAATCATACCTCAATTCAAGCCTATTGAAACAAATATATTTCTCACTTTTACAATCGATGTCGAAACCTATCAAACCAAATCTGATTGACCTCAAATTTTGCACAGAAGTCATAAATGATACAACAAATCTATTCCAACTTCCAAAACCAAAACCCGAGCCCGGTATCAACAAAGTGAATTAAATTCTCAACCTTCCAAACTTTCAACTTCCCAACTTCCGCCAATTCAAGCCAAAATGACCTACGGACCTCCAAATCAATATTTGGACATACTCCTAAGTCCTAAATCACCACACAAAGCTATTAGAACCATCAAAACTCAATTCCGGAGTCTTTTACACATAAGTCAATATCCGGACAACCCTTTCAACCTAAGCTTCCAACCTTGGGACTAAGTATCCTAATTCATTTCGAAACATCCCCGCAACCAAACCAACTATCTCAAAAAATCACATAACTACAAATGAACATAGAATAAGCAATAAATGGGGGAACGTGGCTACAATACTCAAAACGACCGGCCGGGTCGTTACACTAGTCGTGATAGACCTAACCCAGTGCTAGGTAAGTCTAACATAGAATAAGGTAACTCAAGTGAAAGATCAATAACAACAAATAAAATAACTAAATTCTATACAACTTCCTAAGGCCTGGTAGTACAAGTCACGAGCGACTACGAATAAGATTACAATTTTAGTTTGAGGAAAGATACATCATTTGTTTGAAATTTATATAAACAGAAACATAAATCCTAAACTACCACAAACAAATGGTAGCTTGTATATGGACTACTGATACGTCTTCAACGCTAGGCCCATGACTCTGTAGCTGCCCCTCGTTGAATATCTGCTTGCAAGGTGCAGAAGTGTAGTACAAGTATAACCGACCCCCCTGTACTCAGTAAGTATCTTGACTAACCTCGGTGATGTAGTGACGAAGTTTTTTAGTCAGAAGATACTCACTAATATTACCTGTTCAGTTAGATTTGCAATAGAAACAATAATAGAAATAACAGAGAAGAGTACAAGAACAAACATGCAAAGTAGTAAATGATTACTAAAAGAAATCTCGGTCAATTTTCTCAATATCACAACTCATCCTTTTCTTAAAGAGATAACCACCAAACAACATAGTAAATCCACGTATATTTATAGTATGAGGAATGTGTTCAAGATATCAAGCCAAATGGCATGGCAACACCTGATCCGGGTCCAATCTGCACTTAATAATGAGTGAAAATGATCGTTGCAATTATAATACCCAACTAGAGTCGGAGTCGATTTACTCAGGGAGTTTATAATGGGTGTTGAGGTAGATACTTGAAGAGAGAACGTGAAATAACTAAATTATACTTCCAAACAAAAAGTGATTGTTGTCCAAATTAACATTAAGAGATTAAACTAATTAAAATCAACTAGAGAGAGAGTAAATTGATTCTGGTATTTTCTAAACGAATGGGGAAATGCCCAGGGATGTAACCTTCACCTAGGTGCAAACCTAATGGGTATACTAAGTTAATGCTTGTTATGCATGGATAACCCTGGCACATGCATATACGCTCGTCACCTCGCAATATATCACCCTCGCATGTAGCAAACAATATTATTTTATTAGGAAAAATTCCACCAACAAAGCTAGGCAAGACACTTACCTCAAGTAAGCTAAATCAACACTCTAAGAAGCCCTTCCCGCGCAAATCAACCTCCGGACAGCTCAAATCTAGCCAAAATAAGTTAATATCATAAATAAAAGCCATAAAAATGATTTCGAATAATAAATCTTTGATCTTTAACTAAATAAAAAGAAGTCAACCTCGGGCCCACATCCCAGAATCTGACAAAACTCACAATTTCTGAAGACCCATTCTAATACGAGTCCAAATATATGTGTTTCATCCAAATAGACCTCAAATCGACCCTCAAATTATCAATTTATGTTTTAGAAAAGTTCTTACTAAAATCCTCGATTTCTTCAATTTGATTCATCAAATAATCGCTTAATTCAAGGTTGGATCATAAAATATAAATAAATCCGAGTCAAAAATACTTACCCCAATCCAAATTGAGAAAATCCCCTCCAAAATCACCCAAATTCGAGGTCCAAAATCTTGTAAGAAAAAGTGACTAAATTTCGGAACAAGTAAAAAAAATGCAGCAGCTATTCCAGCTCAAATCAGATCCCAGATTACCCGTAACTCATATTGATGAGCCCAACATAATCCTTGCGAGATTACACCCAAGATATCCTTTTGAATAACCCAATTTGACCTTAAAATGAGGGAGATATGATATTTTAAAATTTTAAAGGAAGTCTGAAAATTTTAGAGACATAAATGATATTTTCATAATTATTCACACCGGAAAATAAACAATAAAAAAATCTTCGTTTTAGTACCCAAAACTCATTCGGAACCTCCCGAATACAAACCATATATTCATTTCAATCATAAAACACGCTACGAATCTGTCGCGCACTCAAAATACCGAAAAGAGGTCATCTTGATCCGATATTGACCATGGTCAAACTCCAAATTCTTAACTTAACTAGTCTCTCAACCAATGATCCAAAATACACCCGAGCCCCTCGGGATTCCATACAATCATACCAAGTAAAAATCCATTATCCAAACTTATCCAAAGCCTCAAAACACCGACAGGAACATCACAACAAATAATCGAGGCTCAAATCGAATAGAATTTCTCTTAGGTCGTTAAATCTTCATTCCTTCAAAAGAGTGTCTGAATCACACTTACACACTTCAAGTTACTTTCAAACTTTGCACACAAGTTCAATTCAACAACATAGACCTATCTAAAGTCTTGGTACACCAATTGAAAACCAATAACATCAAAGTCAACTCTTGGTCAAACTTATGAACTCTTAAGTTCTTCAAATTGCCAACTTTCGAGAAATAGAGTCAAATTCTTCTTGAAACCTCCAAAACCAAATCTGAATATACAAGTCCAAAATTATCATACAAACCTATCGGAATAATCAAAACCTGATTTTGAGTTCGTTTACCCAAAAATCAAACCTTAGTCAACTCTTCCAACTTTAAGCTTCCAAATCGAGAGTCATTCTTCCAAATCAATCCCGAACCACTCGGAAACTAAAATCGACCATACACGCAAGTCATAATACATCATATGAAGATACTCAAAGTCTCAAACAACCGAACGAAATGCTAAAGCTCAAAATGACCGGTCGGATCGTTACAAATATGAAGACATTTGTTATAGTTATATGTAAAAAGGTATTATAGAAAGGTAAAATATAACATATAAAATTGGTTTCGAAAAAATATAACTTTTATAGTGAATGAATTTATATAGAAATGCTATTATAAAAAAGTCTGACTATAGTACGTAGCTCGCAAGTTTTTAATGCTCGATTTGACTTGCGGTTGATGATATGTGGAACATACATGATATTGGAAGTGCAAGTATCTAACTTAAGCTCTGGTCCATCTTCTATACTGCCAAAAATTTGGCAAGTAGCCAATTTTAACACCTTCTATCAACACATTAGCCACTATTTTAAAAGCTATTAACATTTAGCAATTCTTTTGACACGAAAAGGTTTTGGAAAAAATCACCCTTACTTAAAACACAAAAGAACAACAACATTGTGTGTTGGAGTTGGGACAATTTACAAGTGAAACTCTAACACATTGTATAGGAGTTAAAAAATCAACTACAGGTGTGTGTTGGAGTTTAGAGCTTTTAAAGATGAAATTTTAGCACACTATGCTTGGGTTCGAACGAAATTCTAGGATTTGTTGGAATTCTCTCTTGAGTCCGGAACCTAAGTATCAGTTATTTTGACTCAAGGGACCAAAATAGGTGTATAAAAAATTGGGCACTATTTTTCATATAGTGCATGTATTCTACCTTAATTCAAAATAGGTGATGCATAGCGTATGTAATTCATGCGCTATATCTGAATAAAATAAACCAGCCCCTTCTTTCCCAGGCAGAAACGATCGGTCCCCCTTCCTCCAGTTTTAAATTTTCTTACCCATTGAAGACCACAAAGGTCCCACAAAAAAGCGTGTATTGTATTTTTTTCGAAGACTAAAGGTCTATCCATGGCGTAGAACAAAGTAAGTAGTCGAATTTCGAGAAACAGTGGTCCAAATTTACATTCAAACTTTCAAAAATTCTTCTAAATTTAGGTATTTCTTAACACTTTTCTCCGTATTAATTATTTATATTATGTGTATTACATCTACATTAATTATTGCACGATTTATTTCGGATCTTTTGTGCTGCTTGTTTTCTTTTGGTAAGATGTAGAAATTAAAAAATAGATTTCGAGTTTTTTTTTTCTAAATTCCATAATTTCTTTTTTAGGAATAGTTATATTTTTTGTATAATTTGTGATATTTGTTGGTGTTTGTCAATTTTACCGATTATTTGACATTTAGCTAGTTTTGTTTTTTGTTATTTATTGAGTTTGTTGAATATTGTTTAATTGGAGAATTTTGTGAATTTTGTTGTTTATTAATAATATTGAATGTATTTGTATAACAATATGTAAATATTAATTTTTTTGTTAAATGCTGACTACTTTATTTGTTTGCCCGCCATAAAAGTAGTCTTTTGATTCCTACTTTGGCTGTTAAATTTCTATTTTGCCCGCCATATAAGTTAAACTTATAACATGCTTTAGGATTCTTTGACTGTTGAATAAAAATTTGATTGTTGACAGTACATAGAATACTCTATCGATTTTTTATCGTGAAATCCAAAAAATAAACGTACAAAAATTTATGAATTAATTAAATGATAATTAATACTTCATATCCAATTAATTAAAAAACTATTTTAAGATATCCAGATAAGTTCAACAATTAAAATAATTTGAAGTTCAATAACTGACGAATTGAAATTTGAATAGTTGTCGGTACAAAGGATACTCTACCAACTTTTTATTGTTAAATCTAAAATAACATATAAACTATTAAAACTTAAATAAATACTAATAAATAATTCGTATCAAATTAATTAATAAAATATTTAATATACTCCGATAAATAAAACTAGAAAATATTTTAGGTATTTCTAACTGACGAATAAAAATTTAAATAGATGTCACTACAAAGGAGAATCTGCAAAATTTTTATTGTTAAATCTAAAATACTAATGTATAAATCGGTATGAATTAAATTAATGATAAATAAAATATACTTCATACAATTAGATAATACTCATTACAATCTCAAACAACAGTAATAAATAAATCTTTTGTGATGAAAATGTCACGACCCGAAAATCCTGCATTAATGATCATAATGGTACCTAATCTGTAACGATCCGACTGGTCATTTTGAAAAATTACGTCCGGTTCGGCAGTTTGAGTTCACAAGTAGCTTCATACTGTGTAATATGACTTGCGTGCATTATCGGTTCGGATTTTTGAGGGGTTCGGAAAGGATTTTTTGAGGTGACTCTCATTTTGAGAAGCTCGAAGTTGAAAGAATTGACCAAGGTTTGACTTTTGAGTATTCGACCTCGGATTGTAGTTTTGATGGTTCCGATAGGCTTGAGTGGTAATTTTGGACTTAGGCGTGCATCCGAATTTGGATTTGGAGGTCCGTAGGGTAATTTAAAGCATTTTGGAAAAAATTGGAAAGTTGAAATTTTGGAAGATTTAGAGGTTTGACCGAGAGTTGACTTTGGTGATATTGGGGTCAGAATGCGATTCTGAGAGTTGGAACAACTCCGTTATGTCATTTGGGACTTATCTGAAAATTTTGGTGTCATTTGGAGTTGATTTGTTATGGTTCAGATTATTGGTTGCGATTCTAGAAGTTCTTGAAGTTCATGGTGATTTTCATGTATTTTGAAATCCGATTCGTGGTTCTAGAGGTTATTTTGGTGTTCCAATCGTGCGAGCGAGTTCATGTTGTATTTTCAGACTTGTGTGGATGTTTGGTATAGAGCCCCGAGGGTTCAGATGAGTTTCGTACGCGTTTCAGAGTGTTGGAAGATGGTTCAGCTGTGCTGGTGTCTCTGTTCTCGCATTTGCGATGTCCGCAATTGCGATGTCCGCATTTGCGAGATTATTCTCGCTTTTGCGACGATGGGCTGGGGCAAGGGAGTTTGCAATTGCGAACTATTTCATCGCATTTGCAATTAGGCAGCTTCGCATTTGCGACACAAACTGTCGCTTTTGCGAAAACTCTGAGCTCGCATTTGCGACCTTGGCAGAGCTGGTCAGCCTTCGCTTTTGCGACGCTTTTGTCGCATTTGCGAGCATCGCAATTGTGATCCAGATGTCGCAAATGCAACATCTGAGGCTAGTATTAAGACTTCCATTTCGGGGCTTAGCTTCATTTTATCATATTTTGAACTCTAGGTCTGAGAGTGGGCGATTTTGAGAGAGGATTTTCATATCAAATCATTGGGTAAGTGCCTTTAATCAATTTTCAATTATATTTTGTGATTATACCTTAGATGTAACATCAAATTCATGAGAATCTAAAGGAAAATTTGGGAAAAATTATAAAATCTTTAAAAAATAAAAAATGATGATTTGAAGGACGAATTGGTATAGAAATTTGATAATTTTGGTATGGTTGAAATCGTATCGAAATGGGCGTTCGGGTTTTGTCAATTTTATCGGGTTCCGAGGTACGGGCCCGGGGAGTTGACTTTTGTTGACCTTTTCTTACAAATTGTAAAAGGATCATAGCTTTGTTAATTAAAATTATTTTCTCTTGCATTGTTTGATGTATTTAAGTCGTCTTTGGCTAGATTGAGCCGAGCGATGGTGAATTGGTAAAGGAAAAACTAAATTGAGTATTGAGTTGGCCGAATTGAGGTAAGTGTCTTATCTAACTTTGTGTGGGGGAACCTACCCCTTAGGAATTGAGTCGATTGTGCTATCTTGTTATGTGGAAGCCGTGTACGCAAGATGACGAGTGGGTACACAGTCTATATGTGGCATTGACCGGTTTAGATTGTCTAGTCTCTTCCCATTCCTTTGATTAAATTGTCATAACATGTGGTATCTCGTTGTTAGGCTACTCTTACATGCTCTATATGATGTTGTTAGCACTTATTTACCTCTTGCTCGTTATTTGGTCCTTATATGCCTTGGTTGAAGTTATTGCCTTCCTTATTATTTTGTTACCTCTTAATTGTTGAGTTCTTCTATGAATCTGTGCATATCTGCTACATGTCCAAATTGTTGTAATTGCATGCTTAATTATCACGTGCCTTACATGTCTTGTCATTTTTTTTAAGGTTGTTGTATTCCTTTGATTTTTACGTGGTTACTTTGTTTCCGTGCACTCATACCCTCAGTTGCAGAAAACTCTTGTAAATTGAGTTATTGAATTGTTGTTGTTGATTTAAATTATTGTACAGGGAATCGGGTTGCACGCCGTAAGAGGTGAAGTAAGAGAGGTGGTGAAATAAGGGAGGATATTTATATTATGACATTGTGATTGTACGGTGGGATCGGGTTGCACGCCGCAACAAGTGAAATAAGTGTGAATTGTTATGGTGAAATAAGGGTGGATTATGATATTGATATTATATGGTGAGATCGGGTTGCGCGCCGCAACATATTATATTTATTGTTATGATATTGATGTTGTACGGTGGGATCGGGTTGCACGCCGCAACAGGTGAAATACGGGTAAATTTTTATGGTGAAATAAGGGTGAATTATGATATTGATATTATATGGTGGGATCGGGTTGCGCGCCGCAATATATTATGTTTATTGTTATGATATTGATGTAGTACGGTGGGATCGGGTTGCACGCCGCAACAGGTGAAATAAGGGTGAATTGATATGGTGGAATAAGGTTGAATTATGATATTGATATTATATGGTGGGATTGGGTTGCACGCCGCAACATATTTATGTATTTTGTATCCCCTATTTTATTGTATTAGCTTCAGTTCCTTCGTTCGAGATTTTGAGAATTTGTATTTCCGGTTTTCACTGTCTTATGAGGATTTAGTTATTGTCATTGACTTACTGCCTTGCCGTCATTTACTGAACTCTTTTTCCTAGTACTATTATTTTGGTAAATTGTTTTTCGAGGTGAATTTACTACGCTGAGTTATTACCGCCCGCCCTACTGAGTTGTTAAAATAGTGATTTAAAATAAAAGAATTAATATCATGCTATCTTGGGTGACTTCTAAGTTAAAACTCGCAGTATATTTCGGTATTTACTATTTCTAAAAGTTGTTATATTTTATTTCAATTAATTTCTCAACTTAATCTCCTTAACCTGTCTGAGGTTTTTATCTTACTTCAAAAGGAATTGTTATTATGATTTAATTTAATAAATTCTATATTAAATTCAATAGCTTGTTCGATGTTGTATTTTATTTGAAAAAAATTATTTTTCTTCACTCAAATGATTTCTAAAATAAAATCATCCTTTTCACGGATTTCCTACCTGGTATAGAAACTGAAATTTTACCTTGTGATGTATAAATAAAATCTCTGGAACATCTTAATTAGCATTTGACAAGGATATTATGTATCGAGTAGCATGTGGGTTTTGCCGTGAAAAGTGTGATGGAAAGATGTGGGCACAAGGTGCCATGTGTGTTAAAGGTTTGGAAGTTGTGATTTATGATATGAGTTTACGAGCATTGGAATTGTTGGAATCGTGTATTAGATACGATTTGATTGGTTGAGTTGACATCGTTTTCCCTACATGAGCACATTTATACTTCATCTGTACCCCAACTATGTTGTTGTTTAATTACTTGTTTATTTCTCGTTGTCATTCATGTTGCCCTTATCATTATTATTGATTGTAATTTGATATCTTTCTTCTATTGGCATTACTCTGATATTTCTTTCTTGTTAGCTTTATGTCATATCTTGCACAGGTTTATATTTTCGGTAGGTATCTTGACCTGGCCTCGTCAATACTCTACTGAGGTTAGGTTTGATACTTACTGGGTACCAACGTAGTGTACTCATGCTATGCTTCTGCACATCATTTTGTGTGCAGAACCAAGTACTTCAGATCAAGTTGGTTTTGAGACTTATGCTTAGTGTGGCTGGAGACTTCAAGGTACACCTGCTGGGCGTTCGCAGGCTCCGAAGTTACCTTCTATTATATTTATTTCCATTGTTTCCTTTTATTTCGGAACAATGATTTATTCATTATGTATAATTACTCCTAGAAAGGCTTATGACTTGTACTATCGGTTTTGGGCTTGTAAATTTGTATAAAGATTTCTATTTCGAAATTTTTCAATATTAGTTAAATATTGTTGTTATTGCAGTCAACGTTAGGCTTACCTAGTTTTAGAGACTAGGTGCCATCACGACTCCTTCGGAGGGATTTTGGATCATGACAAGTTGGTATCAGAGCTCTAGGTTCGTAGGTGCTACGAGTCATAAGCAGGTTTAGTAGAGTCTTGTGGATCGGTACGGAGACATCTGTACTTATCTTCGAGAGGCTATGAAAACTATTAGGAAATTCCACTTCTTTCATTCCTTGCCGTACGACATTGATTCAGCTCAAAGCATATACCTTATGTTCCTTTGCATTCCCTCGTGTATGGTATTGCGCTCTTGGTATCAGCTATGCGCCAGCGGTTTGTGATGCTGCAGATGGACTACGAAGGAGCCAGGGATGCTCAAACATTGTCTCAACGTGTCGTCCAGACTGAGGATGCAGAGGTATTAAGAGACTATTCAGTTGATCACATGGAGGTGCGGCGGGTCCCGACATCTGGTTGATAAGTACGAGCTTGGGAATGTTTAATTGGTTGACTAGTCATCGCGATCGTGGTGGGGTCACGAGGTGGATGTTGATTGAGGATAGCTGGTGGTATTAAAGACTATGTGGTTTGTATGGGATTTCTGCTCAGTGAAAGGTACATATTGTCGTTCAAGGCACTGAAGGAAGCGAGTTTGACTGTCATGAGAATGGACGTACGCTTAGTAGATGACTTGGAGTACCTTGTGATTGGTGATGTACGAGCTACGAAGGTTAGTTTTGCGGATCATCAGATGTTGTTTTATATGGCTTCGCGCCAAGTGGGGGAGTCCACTAGCGGCATGCAGATTGCAGAGTCAAGTGTTATATCAGTTTTGACCTGAGATGTGTATATATATGGTATTGGAAGTTTCTCTGAAATTTATATATGATTAAGACCTGAGATCTTGCATGGGATGATGTTGGGGCTTACAGTATTTCTGCGTCATTAATGGATCTACATTTCAGTATCAAGGGAGGGGGGGTCGGAGAAACAACTTCAGATTCACAGAAGGTCTATTCAGCGTGGGCATCTTGGTTACGGCATTATGGGTTGCTTCAGAGGCAAGTACGGTGGTTTATGAGCTTCTAGTCTATGTGGTTCGTGATAGGATTCTCTGCGTTGGGCTTTGGTTGGGATCATTGTGTATCGACAGGGAAGAGTGTTACCCTAGAGGAAAGACGAGGAGTATCCGAAGAAATGGGTCAGCTCTATGGTGTTGGGTCAACATAGCAATGGAAGTAATTGGTCCTTTTTGAATGGGAATTCCCTACCGGTATTTGTGGCAGTACTCTTGGGTTGGACGATTTGTGTGGCTTTGTTAAGTTGGGGAGATGCGGTCCTGATGGCTTAGTTGCGTGCGTGCAGGTCTCTGAGAGTTCTCGATGGTGTTAGCCACAACTTGAGTCGGTTGTCTGCTACGGGCATAAGGAATATGTTGTACATTATGGTTTTCTCCTGGTTGGATATCAGAAATTAATAGAATGTTGGCATTATTGGATATCATATGTGAAGAGCGTGCATTTTAGGAAGGCACCTTATGTTTTGGTTCGTAGATGCGTGGCTAGTGACATGGTGATCACTGGGTTTTGAGGCTTCCGAAGTTCAGGTTTTGTTACGCGGCCAGAAAATCTATATGGGTGCTTCAGTGAGATGATGGGGTGTGAGTGATGTATCAGCCATTCGAGTAGCGTAGTTGAGTTCGAGTATGGAAATTTTGGTATTCCTGAGGTTTTGGGGCTGGATGTCCTCATAGGCGGACTATTTCGTATTTGCCGATCGTGAAGAAATGTTGAGAATGGGATAACTGACAACATACATTATCGACAGGTTGCTATGGGCTTTTGGAAGGATATTTACCTGTTCGGGAATGATTAGGATTTGGTTTGGGAGCTATTTGAAAGCCTAAAGGGAATGTGTATTTTATATCAGATCGAATTTGGGTGCTCTTGTGAGATTATTATCACGGTTATGTTATCGGGCAGAATGGATATTATTTGTGTCCCTGGCCTATGTTATGTGTCTTTCTCTTATGCGATGATGGGCTGTGAGGTATATAATTATTCTCCACACATGTTGTGATTCCGTTCAGGCCTTATGGTGATGTGGGCAAGATGGCCCTCGTGATGTTGATGTTTTCATTGCACCTTAGTTGTGCTTGCTTTCTTCCATGTTTTATAGTTTCTATTCATTTTTCCACAGTTATAATTGTGCACTATATTGTGCTTGATATCAACATTCATGTGATCAGTGAACCCGAGCACGTTGGCTCGATGAGTATCTGGGATCGGATTGCACGCCGCAGCAGATGTTATGTGGGATACCCTTTCCTTGTGTTTATATGGTGTTTTGTTTTCCCTCTGTGAGACGATTTAATGAAATTGTACTTTTGTTTTGTTACACCTATTGTACTTGTTAGATAGTCCTCATACCTTGCTTTCCTTCTATTTGTACTGCATAACTGAGTCATTGCTGGTTGGGTGTAAGAACCGTGCGGTGTGAGAATCTGTGTGGTTCCATGATTAGTTGTTATTTGGGCTGCTTGCTTGGTGTACAGATGGAAGAGCTTCTTGACTTGATGACTTCATGGGCGGCTATGAGTTCCCGCATGTTTCTTTATTATGGGCAGCATTGCGGAGGTTAGTATTCGACCTCAGATTGTAGTTTCGATGGTTCCGATAGGCTTGGGTGGTGATTTTGGACTTAGGCGTACGTCCGGATTTGGATTTGGAGGTCCGTAGGGTAATTTGAAGCATTTTGGCAAAAAAAATGGAAAGTTGAAGTTTTGGAAGATTGAGAGGTTTGCCCGAGTGTTGACTTTGGTGATATCGGGGTCGGAATGCGATTCCGAGTGTTGGAACAACTCCGTTATGTCATTTGGGACTTGTCTGAAAAATTTGGTGTCATTTGGAGTTGATTTGATATGGTTCAGACGTTTGGTTGCGATTCTAGAAGTTCTTGAAGTTCATGGTGATTTTCATGTGTTTTGAAATCCGATTCATGGTTCTAGAGGTTATTTTGGTGTTCCGATCGCGCGAGCGAGTTCGTGTTATGTTTTTAGACTTGTGTGGATTTTGGTATAGAGCCCTGAGGGCTCGGATGAGTTTCGTACGTGTTTCGGAGTGTTGGATGATTTGAAGGAGGAATTAGTATCGAAATTTGATAATTTTGGTATGGTTGAACTCGTATCAGAATGAGTGTTTGGGTTTCGTAAATGTTATCGGGTTCCGAGGTACGGTCCCGGGGAGTTGACTTTTGTTGACTTTTTTTACCAATTGTAAAAAGATTATAGCTTTGTTAATTGAAATTATTTTCTCTTGCATTGTTTGATGTATTTAAGTCGTCTTTGGCTAGATTGAGCCGAGCGGTCATGAATTGGTAAAGGAAAAGCTAAATTGAGTATTGAGTTGGCCGAATTGAGGTAAGTATCTTGTCTAACATTGTGTGGGGGAACCTACCCCTTAGGAATTGAGTCGATTGTGCTATCTTGTTATGTGGAAGTCATGTACGCAAGGTGACGAGTGGGTACGCAGTCTATATGTGGCATTGACCGGTTTAGATTGTCTAGTCTCTTCCCATTCCTTTGATTAAATTGTCATAACATGTGGCATCTCGTTGTTAGGCTACTCTTACATGCTTTATATGATGTTGTTAGCACTTATTTACCTCTTGCTCATTTTTTGGCCCTTATATGCCTTTGTTGAAGTTATTGCCATCCTTATTGTCTTGTTACCTCTTAATTATTGAGTTCCTCTATGAATATGTGCATAGCTGCTACATGTCCAAATTATTGTAATTGCATGCTTAATTATCATGTGCCTTACATGTCTTGTCATTTTTTTTAAAGGTTGTCGTATTTCTTTGATTTTTACATGGTTTCTTTGTTGTTGTGTACTCATACCCTCGGTTGTAAAAAATTCTTGTAATTTGAATTATTGAATTGTTGTTGTTGATTTAAATTATTTTACGGGGGATCGGGTTGCATGCCGCAGCAGGTGAAATAAGGGAGGATATTTATATTGTGACATTGTGATTGTACGGTGGGATCGGGTTGCACGCTGCAACAGGTGAAATATGGGTGAATTGTTATGGTAAAATAAGGGTGAATTATGATATTGATATTATATGGTGGGATCGGGTTGCGCGCCGCAACATATTATGTTTATTGTTATGATATTGATGTTGTACAATAAGATCGGGTTGCACGCCGCAATAGGTGAAATAAGGGTGAATTGTTATGGTGAAATAAGGCTGAATTATGATATTGATATTATATGGTGGGATCGGGTTGCGTGCTGCAACATATTATGTTTATTGTTATGATATTGATGTTGTACGGTAGGATCGGGTTGCACGCCGCAACAGGTGAAATAAGGTTGAATTATGATATTGATATTATATGGTGGGATCGGGTTGCACGCCGCAACATATTTTTGTATTTTGTATCCCCTATTTTATTGTATTGGCTTCAGTTCCTTCGTACGAGATTCTGAGAATTTGTATTTCCGATTTTCACTGCCTTCTGAGGATTTAGTTATTGTCATTGACTTACTGCCTTGCCGTCATTTCCTGAACTCTTTTGCCTAGTACTATTATTTTGGTAAATTGATTTTCGAGGTGAAGTTACCATGCTGAGTTATTACCGCCTGCCATGCTGAGTTGTTAGTAAAATGGTGATTTAAAATAAAAGAATTAATATCATGCTACCTTGCGTGACTTCTAAGTTAAAATTCGCTGTATATTTTGGTATTTACTATTTCTAATAGTTGTTATATTTTATTTCAATTGATTTTCCAACTTAATCTCCTTAACCTGTCTGAGGTTTTTATCTTACTTCAAAAGGAATTGTTATTATGATTTAATTTAATAAATTCTATATTAAATTCAATATCTTGTTCGATGTTGTATTTTATTTGTAAATATTATTTTTCTTCACTCAAATGATTTCTAAAATAAAATCATCTTTCTCACGGATTTCCTACCTGGTCTAGAAACTGAAATTTTACCTTGTGATGTATAAATAAAATCTCTGGAACATCTTAATTAGCATTTGACACGGATATTATGTACCGAGTAGCATGTGGGTTTTGCCGTGCAAAGTGAGATAGAAAGATGTGGGCATAAGGTGCCATGTGTGTTAAAGGTTTGGAAGTTGTGATTTATGATATGAGTTTACGAGCATTGGAATTGTTGGAATCGTGTATTAGAAACGATTTGATTGGTTGAGTTGACATTGTTTTCCCTACATGAGCACATTTATAATTCATCCGTACCCTAACTATGTTGTTGTTTAGTTACTTGGTTATTTCTCGTTGTCATTCGTGTTCCCCTTATTGTTATTATTGATTGTAATTTGATTTCTTTATGTTATTAGCATTACAATGATATTCCTTCCTTGTTAGCTTTATGTCATATCCTGCACAGGTTTATATTTTCGGTAGGTGTCTTGACCTGGCCTCATCACTACTCTACCGAGGTTAGGCTTGATACGTACTGGGTACCACCGTGGTGTACTTATGCTACACTTTAGCACATTTGTTTTGTGCAAAACTAGGTACTTCGAATCGAGTTGGTTTTGAGACTTATGCTTAGTGTGGCTGGAGACTTCAAGGTACACCTGCTGGACGTTCGCAGGCTCCGAAGTCACCTTCTATTGTATTTATTTCCATTGTTTCCTTTTATTCCGGAATAGTGATGTATTCATTTTGTATAATTACTCCTAGAAAGGCTTATGACTTGTACTACCGGTTTTGGGATTGTAAATTTGTATAAAGATTTCTATTTCGAAAATTTTCAATGTTAGTTAAATATTGTTGTTATTGCAGTCAACGTTAGGCTTACCTAGTTTTAGAGACTAGGTGCCATCATGACTCCTTCGGAGGGATTTTGGGTCGTGACATAGTCACTATGACTAGGTAAGCCTATCACACAACAACCTCAGGCTGGATATAAAAACTTAATATTAAATAAAACTTAGAAAAATGGCCCAAAACATAGCCAATATCATAATACAACTTTCACAATCCAAAACCCCGATAATACAGAGTCATAAGCTCTATGGAGAGTACACAAGATATTCCAAAATACAATACTTTTTTTGATTACTATTAAACAATAGCATAAATGGAGTAAGAGGGTGGCTCCGAGGCCTGCGAACGGAACAACAGGTATACTTTAAAGTCTCCAACTGCACATGCACCACTCTCAACCCAACACAATCTGAAGTACCTAGATCTGCACAAAAATGTGCAGAAGCATAGTGTGAGTACACTACAAACGGTACCTAGTAAGTATCAAGACTAACCTAGTAGAGTAGTGATGAGGTTCAAGTCAAGACTCTCACTGGACATAAAAACCTATACAGGATACAAATATAGAGCTAACAACGGAAATCAAGATAAATAAATAAATGGAAACAAAAGTAAACATGTGATAAAGATGCAAAATAATCAAAACATAGTTAAAATACTGTAACGATCCGATTGGTCGTTTTGAGAAATTGCATTTCGTTCAGCTGTTTGAAGTCTTGAGTAGCTTCATATGATGTATTATGATTTGTGCAAATCGTCGATTTTGGTTTTCGGGTGATTCAAGATTGATTTGGGAGAATGATTCTCATTTTAGAAGTTTTAAGTTGGAAGATTTGACAAAGTTTGACTTTTGTGTATTTGATCCCGAATCGTATTTTTGATGACTCTGTAAGGTCTGAATTGTGATTTTAGGCTTGGGCATATGTCCAGATTTGCATTTGGATGTTTCTAGAATGTTTCGGCACAATTTGACGAAAGCCGTCAATTTGAAGGTTTGGAAAGTTCATAAGTTTGACCGAGAGTTGACTTTGATGATATCGGGTTCGGACTTTGGTTCCGGGAGATGGAATAGTTTCTTTATGTCATTTGGAACTTATGTGCGAAATTTGAGGTCATTCCGAGTTGATTTGATATGGTTCGATATGAGTTTTGGAAGTTGAAAGTTCAAAAGATCATTAATTTTGATTTAAGGTGCGATTCATGGTTTGATGTTGTTATGTATGATTCGAGGCCTCGAGAAGGTCTGTGTTATATTTTGGAACTTGTTGGTATGTTCGGATAGTGTCCCAAGGGGCTCGGGTGAGTTTCAAACGTGGTTCGGATAATTTTGCCTCATGTTGCATTGCTGAAGAGGGTCTGGTGCTGGTGTTTCCGCATCTGCGGAAGAATGGACGCATATGCGAGCCCGTAGATGCCGACTAGCGGTCGCAGGAGCGAAAAGGGGCTAAGTTTGGGATCTCCGCAGATGCGAGATCTTTGGGTGCATCTGTGGATGCGCAGAAGCGTTGTTGTGGGGCGCAGAAGCTGGAAGTCCCGCAGATGTGTGCTTTCTGTCGCACCTGTAGTGTTGCAGTAGCACATGGTTTTTCGTAGGTGTGAGGGGTCACCTTTCTAGTTGTTTCCGCAGAAACGGCTCTTGTGTCGCAGAAGCGGCTATTTGTTCATATTTGCGAAATGCCTAGGCAGATTGTATTTAATTCGAGGGTTTGTTCATTTATTCATATTTTGAGTTGAGAGCTCAGTTTTAGGCAATTTTAGAGAGTATTTTTACCACATTTATTGGGGTAAGTATTTTATACTCGGTTTTGATTATATTCCATGATTCCATCTTCTATTTTGGCATTTGGTTGATGAATTTTAAAAAGAAATTGGGATTTTTTGTCTAAACTTTTCTAAATTGAATTTTTGAGTTTTGAACAGCGATTCAGAGCCGAATTTGAGTGAAATTAGTATTGTTGGACTCATAAATGAATGGGTTGTCAAATTTTGTGAGTTTTGTCGGGTTCCGCGGTGCAGATCCAGGGGTTGACATTTTGGTTGACTTTGAGAATTTGACTAAAGATTCGACCTTTATCGTTTGGATTTGCTTCCTTTGACATTATTTGATGTATTTAAGTTGCTTTTGGCTAGTTTCAAGCCGTTCAAAGGTTGATTCGTGCGGGATGGCATTTCTAAAGTATCGGTTAGCTTGCTCGGTATTTGATTTGGCTTGCACTAGGTAAGTAATATTCTAAATTTGGAATTGAGGGTAATTATCCCTGGGAAACATGTTATTTGAGATGTGTTGAGGTGACGCACATGCTAGGTGATGGACGTGTGGACGTGCACCATGGTAATCATGATTCAAGTTGACTTTTAGACTAGTACCAGACTTGTTCTGCTATCATATCTTGTTATATCCGTGTTTTCTCCTACTTGTTGATTACCTGAGCTGTGATTCATGTTAGAAATCATGTTTAGGCTATGTGCTTATTCGGTTGAGACCTAATGCGGCTATTTTTTTTATTTTGAATTATCTGATTTAACTGTAATTATACACTTAGCCATGGTTCTTCATTTGCATATCATATATTATTATTATTATTATTATTATTATTATTATTATTATTATTATTATTATTATTATTATTATTATTATTATTATTATTATTATTATTATTATTATTATTATTATTATTATTATTATTATTATTATTATTATTATTATTATTATTATTATTATTATTATTATTATTATTATTATTATTATTATTATTATTATTATTATTATTATTATTATTATTATTATTATTATTATTATTATTATTATTATTATTATTATTATTATTATTATTATTATTATTATTATTATTATTATTATTATTATTATTATTATTATTGTTATTATTATTATTATTGTTGTTGTTGTTGTTGTTATTATTATTATTGTTATTATTGTGGATCGGTCTGCATGTCGCAACAGACCTTATTGGCTTTATTATTATTGTGGAACGAGCTGCACGTCGTAGTAGGCCATATTGGCCTTTTGATTAGCACTTAGGCGGGATCCGCCCCTCCGGAGTCTGACATACCAGTAGTGAGCGCATGCACAATGATATATACACGTGCTTTGGTTAGGGGATTATGAGCCAGGTACCCCTACAGTGTTGAGTGGTTGTGTGTGTGTGATAAAGTGGGCAATTGAGACAAACAACTTGAGTATATTGAGGGTGAGAATACTTGGGGATATCACCGTGAAATCTTTCATTTGAGATGCATACTTGGCATGTAGGCATAGAGATGCATTTTCCTCATGCTAACTGGTAAACGAAAATTCTTATCTGATGTTGTGAATTGGGAATACAGTTCTTTTGATAAAATCATGTTTAACTAATTTTCAATGGTGAGATTTGGAATTGACTATTTTACTTGAAAAGCATGCCTACTTTCCCCGTAACTGTGAACGAGCTGAGCATATATCTCTTGAGTTATTTACCTTTACTGTTCTCATTATATTATTATTACGAGTTGGTTTTGGCTATTGGTGTTGGACTCAGACCATTTTTCGAGCTCGTCACTGCTTTCAACTAAGGTTAGGTTTGTTACTTATTGAGTACATGGGGTTGGTTGTACTCGTACTACACTTCTTCACCTTGCGCGTAAATCTTGGAGCTGATATTGCTGTGTATGTCGGGAGCTGGCCTTGAAGATGTATCTGTGTTTCGTATATAGCTGCCATTTGTCTTGAGTAGCTTTAAATTTGCAAATCTATTTGTGTATATTTCGAACATATGATGTATTTATTTCATACCATCTTTGAAAATTCTAAGTCTTAGAAGCTCATCATTTATATTACCAATCCTTGGGATTTTGTATAGAAGTTTAGTTATTTTATTCATTGATTCATATATTTCTTATATGAGTTGTGTTGACCATTATTTGGCTTACCTAGCTGGTTGGTTTAGGTGCCATCACGACTAGTCAAATTTTGGGCCGTGACAAGTTGGTATCAGAGCTCTAGGTTCATAGGTTCTATGAGTCATGAGCAAGTGTCTAGTAGAGTCTTCCAGATCGGTATGATGACATCCATACCTATCTTCGAGAGGCTACAAGGAATCTAAGATAAACTTCCCATCTTTCTTTCCTTATCGTGCGACATTGATCCAACTTGAAGTGTATCTCTTTGAATTCCTTCCACTCACTCGTATTTTATGTGAGCGCTCAATATCAGCTGTGCATCGATGACTTGTGATTTTATGGATGAGGTGCGAGATGTGTATTCTGTGTTTTGGTGATGGGCCAATCTAGAGAACATAAGGCCAAGTTTGGACCACAGCTTGGGCTCGGTAGTTTCATTTGTGTAAGCATGTAATTTTATACTTATATGTTCAGTAGTGTCCCTAGGAGTGGGACTTATGGCTTGATGAGTGGTTGGATGGCTATTTGCTGAGTATGATGTAACTGCAGGAGTGTAACGACCCAATCGGTTGTTTTGCATGTTGTAGCCCCGTTCTCCCATTTACTGTTTATTTTATGCTCAATTGTCATTATGTGACTTGCCGGGGTAGTCGGTTCGGTTCCGGGGATGTTTCGAAATAAGTTGAGATATTTAGTCTCAAGGTTGGAAGCTTAAGTTGAAAAGACTGACCGGATGTTGACTTATATGTAAATGGATCCAGAATGGAGTTTTGATGGTTCCGATAGCTCCGTTGGGTGATGTTGGACTTAGGAGTGTATCCGGATAGTGACTTGGGGGTCCGTAGTTGATTTAGGCTTAAAATGGCGAAAGTTGGAAAATTAGAAGCTTTGGGAATTGAGAAGTTTGACCGAGAGTTGACTTTATGGTTACCGGGCTTGGATTTTGGTTTTGGGAGTTGGAATAGGTCCGTTGTGTCATTTATGACTTGTGTGCAAAATTTGAGGTCAATCGGACTTTATTTGATAGGTTTCAGCGTCGAATGTAGAAGTTAGAAGTTCATAAGTTCATTAGGCTGGAATCCATGCGCGATTCATGGTTTTTGCATTGTTTGATATGATTTAACGTTTCGAGCGAGTTCAAATGATATTTTAGGACTTGTTGGTATGTTTGGTTGAGGTCCCGGGGGCCTCGGGTGGATTTCGAATGGTTAATAGAGTGAAATTCGGACTTGGAAGACTGCTGAAGTTTGCTGGTGTTCAGGTCTGGTTTCCTTCTATGCGATCGCGTGGAGAGGTCCGCGATCGCGAAGGCTTGTTTTGGGCAGCTGGATTTTTTCTCTACATGTTTGCGAGTTGAGGCCTGTGATCGCGTAGGTTAGTGAAGCAGTGAATCGCGAACGCGTGGGCTAGGCCGCATTCGCAAAGAGGAAGTGAGGGTTCTGGGTTCCGCGTGGGTGTTATTCGCAATCACGTAGCTATGTCTGCGATCGCGTAGGTTTGAGGAGGCAGTTCTTTGCGTTCGCTTGGAGACTGTCGCGCTCGCGTAGGGTTAATTCTTAGGCAGTTGAGTTTGTGCTTCGCGACCGCGAAGCATTTTCCGCGATCACGAATAAGGGATATCTGGACAGAATATTAAATCTCAAAAACTTTATGATATTTTCACTTATTTAGATCTATTTTAGTATATTTTGAATTTGAAAGTGTTGGTATGTATGAGTTGTCAGCTTGTCTAGTATCATGATAGGCTCCATCATGACAGGTTGAGTTTTGAGTTGTGACAGGGAGGTGTTCAGATGGTTTGGATGTGACGAGAAGAGTCTGCTTGGGATGTAAAAAAGACTATTGGGTGCTTTATTTATGTCTTAATGTGTTGAAGTATTTTTATAATTAGTGCTACATGATATGAAGAATTT
Source organism: Nicotiana tabacum (assembly GCF_000715075.1). Taxonomy (NCBI): domain Eukaryota; kingdom Viridiplantae; phylum Streptophyta; class Magnoliopsida; order Solanales; family Solanaceae; genus Nicotiana; species Nicotiana tabacum. The sequence continues at coordinate 72,495,173 of NC_134091.1, read as the reverse complement.
AGTGGGATTACAGTGAGGGATTATGGCAGTGATGGAGTAAGGGTATTGTGAGTTATCAGATGTTTCGTTCTATGGATTTGAGCCAAGTGGGGGAGTCTGCTATCGATGATTTGATTGCATGGTTATGTGTTATACTAGTTTGGTCTGAGGCAATACGTTTGGATCCGTTATGACTTGAAGAATTTGATTTCGAGAATGACTCGAGTAAGGAAGTTTCAGGGTGCATGATGTATTACATTTATGGATAAAGGGAAATCTTGGAATGATTTGGATTTGTTATTCGTGATGAATGTGATGTGCTAAGAAAAAGGGAGTCACTCAGTTGCATTGAGGTGAGGTTACTTCTTTGGGTGTTAGTGTGCTGATGGAGCACAAGCCGTTCGGTTTGTTTGGATGGTACATTCGAGATTAGAATAAGGTGGATAACTCTCCAGAAGTTTCTAATGGGTTCAAGATTCATCTGTGGTATTTGAGGAATTTTCGGTTTTGTAAAAGGCTAAGATCTTAGATTTGCAATGGATGGTGTCGAGACTCGCGGTATTTCTGTATTATTGTGGATTCTATATTTTAGTATCAGAGAGGTTACGGAAACAACTTTAGATTCACATAAGGTCACTTTAGAGTGGGTATCTCGGATGTGGCATTTTTGGGTGCTTAAGAGTGAATACAGTGGCTTTTAAGACGACGTGATTTCATGCTAGGATATCTTGTGGTGAGAATTGGGTTAAGGGTCGTAGTGTACTGGCAAGGAGAAGTGTTAACTTGAAGGAAATTTGGGGGGGGAGGGGGACTCAGAGAAATAGGACAGCTTGGTAGTAAGTTGGATCATCATGGTAATGTGTCTGATCGGTTCTTTTGGTTCTTATGATGTGGCGAGGCTTTGTAGGGGTGATGTGGAAATGCTCTTAGGCTTGACGATCTGCGTGACTTGTTTGAGTTAGAGGAATTCGGTTTTGATGGCCGGGTTATGTGCAAATGGGTTTCGAAATGTTCTCGATGATTCCTGCCACGACTGGAGATGGATATTTCTATAGGTATGAAGGGTATGTTGCGTGTTGTAATCTTATCTTGGATGGGAGTCAAGTAATAGGCTTCTGGTTGATTGAGTATGTATCCTGCTTGTTAGTCAAAATTGATAATGGGATCCTCGTACTTTCATTTGATGGTATGTTAGAGACGGTGCATCGTATGGGATTGAGATTTACATGTGCCAGTTTACGGTTCAGTTTCGATGGGAAGGTCATGACTTCTAGGCAGTATGGATAGTTTTTGATGTTTAGAATACTACTTGAACTATTTATTTATCACATGAGAATAGTATGTATTTCAGAAAGGCGCACTGTGTTTTGACTTGCAGATGCTTCATTGGTATCGTGATACTCGCCCGATGGATCGACTACTGATGTTCAGATTTGCTATGTGGCCTGGAAGAATTATGGAAGTATTCTCGTGGAATGATTGTGTATGAAGGATGTGTCAGTCACTTGAGTGGTTGAGTTGGGATCAAATATGGTGATTCTGGTATCCTAGAGATTTGGAGACTAGGAGCTCTCACATGCAGATTGTTCCTTGGTTGCATACTGTGAAGGTATGGCCAGAGTTAGACAGCTAATAGTAGGTGTTTTAGTTAGGTTATTATGGACTTTTGGAGGGTTATTTATCTATTGTTGATGGCTAGAGTTGATTTGGGGGCCCATTGGCATGCCCAATGAGGACATGTATGCTATACTGGGTCGGATCTATTGATTTCGTACTACTATTGTTGAAGTGTATATCAATTGGTTAGAGTTGAGCTTGTTCGTGTTCTGATATGTTCTGTGTGTTACTCTTCTATGTTGCAATGGGTTGTGGGACTGTTGGCTATTTACACGCATGATGCGGTTTTGATTGGGCCTTGTTGCGAAATTTGAGCTGGATGGCTTTTGGGTTGTTGAATGATTGATTGCGCCTTGGTTGTGGTCTTTCCTGTTTGTGGTATATTGTGCTATCCGTTTCTTCATGGTTATGGTCATGCACTTTGCGTGTTGTGGTTGATATGCATATTGTAGTTGATTTTGAGCATTATGGCTTGAGGTATTTCATATGGACCTGTGTTTGGATGGGTCACATATCGCAGCAGAGTTATGTTGGCATATGATCCTTCATGTTAGATTCATGTGTCTTGGTTCTACTATATGTGATGGGTTCATGGCATTGCGTTTATGGTGGTACCTATAGAGCTTGCGAGACAGTTCTCTCATTTGATTCACATTCCATTTTGGGTACATTCGAGTTGTTGCTTGTTTGGTGCACAAATTGCATTTGTGGCTTTAGGAGTATTGGGGTGGCATGTCAGTTGAGCAGCTTGTATTTGATGAGATGAGGTCATTGGAACTGGAGTGAAAGCTATCGGAATTATTTACGGTATGTTTGGAAGAATAATATCCGAAGTCAACTTAGAATTTGGGCTATGGTTCTGGTTGGGCGAGAGAGCTCCACGACTTGTTGATTTGATGGGTGGTTAGGAGCCTCTGCGTGTTTTTTTCATCATTGGCAGTGTACAAAGAGTTAGAATAAGGTTTTATTTGATATGAGGTTTGTTACCAGTACCAGATTCGTTATTGAGCAACTATTGTGGTGGGAAGTTAGTGCTATGAGTATTTGAGTTATGTGTTATATCGTGTGATTACATCTTTGGACATGGTTATGGCTTGATACAACTTGTTCAGACTTATACAGTGTATGGATGGGAGATTCAGGCCTTGTAATGGATTCTGGATATTGGATATTGGGTTCTAAGGTTTATGGACTAATGTTAAAGTAAGGATCTTCAGTTAGGTTGTGATGTCAGGCTTATATAGATTGTGGTGATGTGGGATCACCCATGGGGTAACGGCCTAGCCGGTCGTTTAGATATTATAGTCCCGTTCTCCCATTTATTGCTTATTCCATGCTCATTGTTTGTTATGTGGCTTGTCGGGGTAGTTGGTTTAGTTCCGGGGATGTTTTGTAATGAATTGAGACACTTAGTCCCAAGGTTGGAAGCCTAAGTTAAAAGAGTTGACCGGATGTTGACTTATGTGTAAATGGATCCGAAATGGAGATTTGAGGGTTCCGATAGCTTCGTATGGTAATTTCGGACTTAGGTGTATGTCCGTATATTGATTTGGAGGTCCGTAGTTGATTTTGGCTTGAAATGGAAAATATTGGAAAAATAGATGTTGGAGAGTTGAGAAGTTTGACCGAGAGTTGAGAAGTTTGACCGAGAGTTGACTTTTTGGTTACCGGGCTCGGAATTTGGTTACGGAAGTTGGAATAGGTCGTTTCATTTATGATTTGTGTGCAAAATTTGAGGTCAATCGTAATTGATTTGATAGATTTCGACATCGACTGTAGAAGTTGGAAATTCATTAGTTTCATTAGGATTGAATTGGGGTGTGATTCATATTTTTGATGTTGTTTGATGTGATTTGAGGCCCCGACTAAGTTCGTATCGTATTTTTGGACTTGTTGGTATATTTGATTGAGATCCCCGAGGCCTTGGGTGGATTTTGGACGGTTAACGAATCGAATTTCAACTTAGGAAATGGCTGAAAAGTTATTGACTGGTGCGATTGCACCTGCGAAGTGGGCGTGTGGTAGCAGTCTCCGCAAAAGCGGAGAGGGGATCGCTGATGCGGCTCTGCAGATACAGAATCTTGTCCGCAGGTGCGAGTGCAGGAGGTCATCAGGGGAATCGCAGAAGCGGAGGATTTGTCGTGCCTGCGAGACTGCAAATGCGGTTAAGTGGCTTCGCAAGTGCAAGTGCGAAGGGTTCCGAGATTTTATTCATTTTTGGACTTTGGGAGCTCGGATTAAGGCAATATTTGAAGAGGATTTCACTAGATTTCAAGAGGTAACTCACTTTTGATCATTTGTATTCATTAATATTGAATGCCCATTAAATTTTCCACCTAGTTTATGTGTTTCTGAGGTGGAATTTTGGGAATTTTGGACTAGGGATTAGAGAGTAAGATTTGGGGATTTGAGCGGCGATTTGGTGTCGGATTTGAGTAATTTTGGTATGGTTGGACTCGTGGTTGAATGGGTATTCGAATTTTGTCAATTTTGTTGGATTCGGAGATGTGGGCTAGGGGTTGACTTTTTGAGTTGACTTTTTTTTACTTTTGTTTAAGAACTTAGTTGTATCATACGGAATTGATTCTTATAGCTTGTGTTGATTGTATCGAGTTTTTTATGGCTAGATTCGAGGCGTTCAGAGGCCGATTTGGGAGGCAAGGGCTTATTGGAGTAGATATTTGCACGGTTTGAGTTAAGTAACACTTCTAAACTTAGTTTTGCGGTCATGAATCCCTGAATAATGTGTTATGTGGTTGGTGTTGAGGTGACGCACATGCTAGGCGACGGGCGTATGGGCGTGCACCATAGGAATTATGACTCGGTCAATTCTGTGGAACTGTGTAGTCAAATAATCTTGTTATTATCCACGTATTCTCCGTGTGTTAGAGAAATTGAGCTGTGATTCATGTTAGAAATCATGCTTAGGCTATATGATGGTACTGTTGGGACCCACACTGGTCGTGTTGCATGTTAAATTATTTGCTTAATTTGAAATTATGTACTCGGACACATTTATTATTTGCATATCATATCTCAGTCTTTGTTGCCATTTAGTGATACATCATATCATTATTGTTTGGGCTGATTGTCATGATATTTGTGAGCCTGATTGTGAGTGATGTTTATGGGATCGGGCTGCACGCCGCAACAGATTTTATTGATTCATGCCATGATTGGCTTATTTTAGTGCTTGAGCAGGATCCGCCCCTCCGGAGTCTGACTTACCAGTAGTGAGTGCCGTTACCTACTGAGTGCGAGTGCCGAGCGATTGGGAGGAGTGAGTGACTGTGAGGATTGAGTGACTGTGAGGATTGAGTGACTGGGATGAGTGAGTGAATTAATACTGCGAGAGAATGCATATGTTTTTATCACTGCATTGCATTACAATTGGCATGCATAATTGACATGTAGATATGGTGATGTATCATTCCTCATTTCAGTCACACTTGGAATATTTTATCCGTATTGAGCTTAAACTGTTCAACTTGAAAGCATGTCTACATTTTTGCATTGTTAAATTCTGTATTTGGACTGTACCTGTTGAGCTCGTCACTGCTCTCAGCCCAAGGTTAGTCTTGTTACTTATTGAGTACATTAGGTCGATTGTACTCATACTACACTCTGCACTTCGTGTGTAGATCCAGGTACTTCCGGGTACGATGGCTGCCAGCTTTTGGAGCTTTATCTATCGGAGACTATCAAGGTAGCTACCTAGGCGTCCGCAGACCTTGACTCTACTTCTTTTCAGTTATTTGTACTATTCTATCTTTCTAGACAGTGTTTTAGCAGTCATACTATGTTGTCATTTAGATGCTCATGTACTCAGTGACACCCAAATTTTTGGGGATTTTGTATTGAGTCGCGGTATTTTCTTATCGGTTATTTATGAGATTTTACTTTTATGCTTATTTTATTATGTTTTCAAATTTAAAGATGCGTGGTTTATTTTTATTGTCGGCTTGCCTAGTATTGTGATAGGCGCCATCAGGACATGTGAGTTTTGAGTCGTGACAAGTTGGTATCATAGCCTAGGTTACATATGTCTCACGAGTTATGAGCAGGTTCAGTAGAGTCTTGCGGATTGGCACAGAGACGTCTGTACTTATCTTCGAGAGGCTGCTGAACCATAAGGAAAAACTTCACTTTCTTGTATTCTTGTCGTGCGAATTTGTTGATTCCGGAAACTAAACTTTTTATTCTCTCACAGATGGTGAGGACATGTTCTACCAGATCAGGCGGACAACCACCAACACCACCAGCTAGGGTCACGAGAGGCCGGGGTCGCAGTAGAGGCCGAGGAGCAGCTCGTACAGCGGCTAGAGAAGCACCTGTAGACCCACCAGTTGCTCCATCTCAGGATCAGATTCCAAATGTAGTTGAGCCGGTGGGACCAGATCAGGCACCAGCTGTGCCCTTTGTGATTCCAGACCTTCAGGAGGCTCTGGCTAGATATTGATTGTTTGCACTAGCCTTGCTCAGGCGGTTTCAGTTCCGCCACGCCAGTGACTTCTCAGGCCGGTGGAGGTGCTCAGACTCCCGCCGCCCATACTCCAGAGTAGGTGGTGCATGGACTTCAGACACCGAGGGTATTACCAGCCCAGCTGGTTCCAGTTGCTCAGGGCCAGGTGGGTCCCATTATGAGTGATGAGGAGCAGAAGAGACTAGAGAGGTTTGGGAGGCTCAAGTCTCCATCATCAAGTGGGGCTGAGTCAGAGAATGCTTAGGACTTATTGGATAGGTGCCAGCAGATTCTTTGCACGGCGGGTGTTCTAAAGACAAGTGGGGTCTCATTTACTACTTTTCAGCTAACGGGGGCAGCCTTCAGATGGTGGGAGGCTTATGAGTGGAGTAGGACAGTCGATGCTGCACCACTTTCATGGCACGAGTTCTCCGTTCTCTTCTTGGAGAAGTTTGTGCCACCGACCCGCATGAAGGAGTTGCGTAGGCAGTTTGAGTAGCTACACTAGGAGGGTATGTTCTTGACCCAGTACGAGATGAGATTTTTAGAGTTGGCTCGTCACGTAATCTGGTTGGTTCCCACAGAGAGGGAGAGGATTATGAGGTTCATTGATGGCCTTAGCTATGGACTACGCTTTTTTATGACTCAAGAGAATGCATCAGGTGCTAGGTTTGACGAGGTGGTTGATATTGCTCGGCAGCTAGAGCTGGTCCATAGTCAGGAGCGTGAGGAGAGGGAGGCCAAGAGGCCTCGTGGTTTGGGTGGTTTTAGTGGTGTTCCTTCTAGGGGCAATCCTACCACAACAAGGTCATCCTTATAGGCCCGCTCAGATGGCTTGTTCGGTTCATCATGTCGCATCAGCTAGCCATGGTTCATACGGTGCTCATCGGGGTCAGTCATCTCTTAGTTCTCTCCCAGCTCAGAGTTCATTCCATGCTCCATCGGTTCAAGGTTCATCTTTGTCAGGTCTTTCTAGCAGTTATTTTGGTTCTCGGGGCCCGATTCAGTCCCCACCACCAACGGGGAGTTGCTTCGAGTGCGGGGAGTTTGGGCATGTGTGGAGACAGTGTCCCCGTCGCTTGGGAGGTCCAGTTCAGCAGAGGGGTCAGTCTATGACTTCCACACTAGTTACTTCACCATCCGCCCAGCAAGCTTGGGGTGGGGCTTAGGCAGCTAGAGGTCGCCCTAGAGAGGGAGGCCGATCAGGTGGCGGTCAGGCTCGATTCTATGTTATCCCTGCCAGACCAGAGGCCGTTGCTTCAGACGGAGTGATCACATGTATTGTTTTAGTGTGCCATAGAGATGCTTCCACATTATTTGACCCTGGCTCCACTTATTCCTATGTATCATCCTATTTTACTCGTTATTTTGATATGCCCCGTGAGTCATTAGTTTCACTTGTTCATGTATATTCGCCGATAGGCGATACCATCGTTGTGGACCGTGTGTGGTGACCATTGGAGGATTGGAGACTAGAGTTGATTTCGTATTGTTCAGTATGGTTGATTTCGATGTGATTTTGTGTATGGATTGGTTGTCCCCATGGCATGCTATTCTGGATTGTCACGCTAAGACCGTGTCATTGGCGATGCCGGAGTTGCCGAAGATCGAGTGGAAGGTTCTCTGTATTATGTTCCCAGTAGGGTGATTTCATATTTGAAGCCCAACAAATGGTTGGGAAGGGGTGTTTGTCATATATGTCCTTTGTAAGAGATGTGGTGTTGATACTCCTACTATTCATTCTGTTCCGGTAGTGCGAGACTTTTCAGATGTGTTTCTGGAAGATCTACCGGGCATGCCACCCGACAGGGATATTGATTTTGGTATTGACTTGGTACCGGGCACTCAACTTATTTCTATTCCTCCGTATCGTATGGCACCAGCAGAGTTGAAGGAATTGAAAGATCAGCTTCAGGAGCTTCTTGATAAGGGGTTTATTAGGCCTGGTGATTCGCCTTAGGGTGCACCAGTTCTATTTGTGAAGAAGAAGGATGGTACTATGCAGAGGTGCATCAATTATAGGTAGTTGAACAAAGATACAATTAAGAACAAGTATCCTTTGCCGTGCATTGATGATTTATTTGACCAGCTTCAGGGAGCTACAATGTTCTATAAGATTGATTTGAGGTCGGGGTATCACCAGTTGAAGATTCGAGACTCGAATATTCTATAGACGGCATTCAGGACCCGCTATGGTCACTATGAGTTCATTTGGGTTGACCAATGCCCCAACAACATTCATGCATCTGATGAACATTGTATTCCAGCCATATCTTGATTCGTTTGTCATAGTATTTATTGATGATATCCTATTACTCACATAGCCAGGAGGAGCAGGCACAACATTTAAGGATTGTACTTCAGAGGTTTAGGGAGGAGAAGGTTTATGCCAAGTTCTCCAAGTGTGAGTTTTGGCTCAGTTCGGTGGCATTCTTGGGGCACCTGGTGTCCGGTGAGGGGATTAAGGTGGATCCAAAGAAGATAGAGGCGATTCAGAGTTGGCCTAGACCGTTTTCAGCTACTAAGATTTAGAATTTTCTTGGCTTGGCCGGATATTATCATCGTTTCATAGAGGGCTTCTCGTCCATCGCAACACCTTTGACCAGGTTAACCCAGAAGGGTACTCCATTCAGGTGGTCGAACGGGTGTGAGGAGAGCTTTCAGAAGCTCAAGACTGCCTTGACCACATCTCCCGTTCTAATTTTGCCTTTAGCGTCGGGTTCTTATACAGTGTATTGTGATGCTTCTCAGATTGGTATTGGGTGTGTCTTGATGCAGGAGGGTAGAGTGATTGCTTATGCTTCGCGCCAATTGAAGCCCCATGAGAAGAACTACCATGTTCATGATTTGGGGTTGGCATCCATCATTCATGTAGTGAAGATTTAGAGGCATTATCTCTAAAGTGTGTCTTGTGAGGTATTTACGGATCATCGGAGTCTCCAGCACTTGTTCAAACAAAAGGATCTAAATTTGAGGCAGCGGAGATGGTTGGAGCTACTAAAGGACTATGATATTACTATTTTGTAACATCCTGGGAAGGCCAATATAGTGGCTGATGCCTTGAGTAGAAAGGCGGTGAGTATGGGCAGCCTTGCATTTATTCTGGTCGGTGAGAGACCGCTTGCATAAGATGTTTAGGCCTTGGCCAATAAGTTTGTAAGGTTAAATGTTTCGAAGCCTAGTTAGGTTCTAGCTTGTGTGGTTTCTCGGTCCTTATATGATCGCATCAGAGAGCGTCAGTATGATGATCCCTATTTGCTTGTCCTTAAGAACGCGGTTCAGCATGGTGATGCTAAAGAGGTTACCATTGGGGATAATAGGGTATTGCGGATACAAGGTCAGATTTGTGTGCCAAATGTAGATGGGCTACATGAGTTGATTCTTGAGGAGGCCCATAGTTCGCGGTATTCCATTCATCCGGGTGCAACAAAGATGTATCAGGACTTGAGGCAGCACTATTAGTGGAGGAGGATGAAGAAAAATATAGTAGGGTTTGTAGCTCGGTGCCTACATTGTCACCAGGTGAAGTACGAGCATCAGAGACCGGGCGGTTTGCTTCAGAGGCTTGAGATTCCGGAGTGAAAATGGGAGCGTATCACCATGGACTTCGTATTTGGTATCCTAAGGACTTCGAGGAAGTTTGATGCTATTTGGGTGATTGTGGATCAGTTGACCAAGTCCGTGCATTTCATTCCGGTTGGGACTACCCATTCTTCATAGCGGTTGACGAAGATATACATCTACAAGATTGTTCTCCTTCACGATGTGCCAGTGTCCATCATTTCAGATCGAGGCACACAGTTCACGTTGCATTTTTGGAGGGCAATGTAGCGAGAGCTAGGCACACTGGTTGAGTTGAGTACAACATTCCACCCTCCGACGGACGGATAGTCCAAGCGCACTATTCAGATATTGAAGGATAAGCTACGCGCTTGTGTCATGGATTTTGAGGGTTCTTGGAATCAGTTTCTCTCGCTTGTAGAGTTTTCCTATAACAACATCTACCAATCAAGCATTCAAATTGCTTTGTATAAGGCTTTGTATGGGAGACGGTGTCGATCTCCAGTGGGTTGGTTTGAGTCGGGTGAGGCTAGACTATTGTGTACAGACTTAGTTCAGGATGCTTTGGACAAGGTTAAGTTGATTCAGGATCGGCTTCGCACGACGCAGTCTAGATAGAAAAGCTACGCCGATCGGAAGGTTTGTGATGTTGCTTACATGGTGGGGGAGAAGGTACTTCTCAAAGTTTCACCCATGAAGGGTGTTATGAGGTTCGGGAAGAAGGGCCAATTGAGCCCTCGGTACATTGGCCTATTTGAGGTATTGAGAGGATTGGAGAGGTGGCTTACAAGCTTGCATCACTGCCTAGTCTATCGCGTGTTCATCTAGTATTTCATGTTTCCGTACTCCGGAAGTATGTCGGCAATCCGTCTCATGTTTTGGATTTCAGCACGGTTCAGTTAGATGGTGATTTGACTTATGTTGTGGAGCCTGTGGCTATTTTGGATCGGTAGGTTCGGAAGTTAAGGTCAAAGAATATAGCTTCAGTGAAGGTACAGTGGAGAGTTTAGCCAGTCGAGGAGGCTACTTAAGAGACCGAGCGGGAGATACGGAGCAGATATCCACGCCTATTTGAGACTCTAGATAAGATTCTAGACCCGTTCAAGGACGAACGTTTGTTTAAGAGGTGGAGGATATAACGACCCAGCCGATTGTTTTGAGTATTATAGCCCCGTTCTCCCATTTATTGCTTATTCCATTCTCATTGGTTGTTATGTGACTTGTCGGGGAAGTTGGTTTGGTTCCGGGGAAGTTTCAAAATGAATTGGGACACTTAGTCCCAAGGTTGGAAGCCTAAGTTGAAATAGTTGACCGGATGTTGACTTATGTGTAAATGGCTCCAGAATGGAGATTTGAGGTTTTCGATAGCTCCATATGGTGATTTTTGACTTAGGAGTGTGTCCGGATATTGATTTGGAGGCCCGTAGATGATTTTGGCTTGAATGGCAAAAGTTGGAAAAATAGATGTTTGGAGAGGTGAGAAGTTTGACTGAGAGTTGACTTTGTGGTTACCGGGCTCGAATTGTTATTTTGGAAGTTGTAATAGGTCCGCTGTGTCATTTATGACTTGGGTACAAAATTTGAGGTCAATCGGAGTTGATTTGATAGGTTTCGACATCGATTGTAGAAGTTGGAAATTCATTAGTTTCATTAGGCTTGAATTAGAGTGCGATTCGTCTTTTTGATGTTGTTTGATGTGATTTGAGGCCTCGACTAAATTCGTAACGTGTTTTAGGACTTGTTTGTACATTATATTGAGGTCCGGGTGGCCTCGAGTGAATTTTGGATGGTTAACAAATCGAATTTGAACTTAGGAAATAGCTGAAGAGTTTTGGACTGGTGCGATCACACCTGCGAAGGATTTGGTCGTAGGTGCGCAACTGCAGAAGCGAAGGAGGCATCGCATGAGCGGTTTCAGCTGGGGCTGTGAAATAGCACAGATGCGAGGTATTTGGCCACAACTCCAAGATCGTAGATGCGGAAGAGGGGCGCAGGTGCGAAGTGGGCATGTGGCAGCAGTCTCCACAGAAGCAGAGAGGGGCTTGCTGATGCGGCTCCGTAGATGTGGAATCTCATTCGCAGGTGCGAGTGCAGGAGGTCGTCAGGGGAACCACAGAAGCGGAGGATTTGTCACGCATGCGAGACCCCAGATGCGGTTAAGTGGCTTCACATATGCGAATTACTTGGGCAGTGTATATATTCGAAGGGTTCTGAGATTTTATTCGTTTTTGGACTTTGGGAGCTCGGAGATAGGCAATTCTTTAAGGGGATTTCACTAGATTTCAAGAGGTAAGTCACTTTTGATCATTTTTATTCATTAATATTGAATACCCATTGAATTTCCTACCTAGTTTATGTGTGTTTTGAGGTGGAAGTTTGGGAATTTTGGACTAAGGGATTGGAGAGTAAGATCTGGGGATTTGAGCGGCGATTTGGTGTCGGATTTGAGTAATTTTGGTATGGTTGGACTGGTGGTTGAATGGGTATTCGGATTTGGTTAAGTTTGTTAGATTCCGAGATGTAGGTCTGAGACTGGCTTTTTGACTTTTGTTTAAGAACTTAGCTTTATCATATGGAATTGATTCCTATAGTTTGTGTTGATTGTATCGAGTTGTTTGTGGCTAGATTCGAGGCGTTCGAAGGCCGATTCGCGAGGCAATGGCTTATTGGAGTAGAGATTTTCATGGTTTGAGGTAAGTAACACTTCTAAACTTGGTTGTGAGGGTATGAATCCTTGAATTTCATGTTATATGGTTGGTGTTGAGGTGACGCACATGTTAGGTGACGGGCGTGTGGGCGTGCACCGTAGGAATAGTGACTCGATCGATTCCGTGGAACTGTGTAGTAATATAATCTTGTTAATATCCACGTATTCTCTGTGTGTTAGAGAAATTGAGTTGTGATTCATGTTAGAAATCATGCTTAGGCTATATGGTGGTAGTGTTGGGACCCACAGAGGTCGTGTTGCTATTGAATTACTTGCTTAATTTTCAATTATGTACTCGGTCACATTTATCATTTGCATATCATATCTCAATCTCTGTTGCCATTTATTGATACATCATATCATCATTGTTTAGGCTGATTGTCATGATATTTGTGAGCCCGAGAGACTAGAGAGATTGATTACTGAGTGAGGCTGAAGGCCTGATTGTGAGTGATGTTTATGGGATTGGGCTGCACGCCGCAGCAGGCTTTATCGATTCATGCCATGATTGGCATATTTTAGCAATTGGGCAGGATCCGCCCTTCCGGAGTCCGACTTACTAGCAATGAGCGTAGGTACCTACTGAGTGCGAGTGCGAGTGCCGAGCAATTGGGAAGACTGAGTGATTGTGAGGACTGAGTGACTGTTAGGACTGCATGACTGTGAGGATTGAGTGACTGGAAGGACTGAGTGAATTGATAATCCAAGATTATGCATATGGTTTTGTCACTGTGATGCATTATAGTTGACATGCATAATTGACATGTAGATATAGTGATGTATCATTCCTTATTTCTGTCACAGTTGGCATATTTTATCCGTATTGAGCTTAAACTGTTGAACTTGAAAGCATGTCTACATTTATGTACTATTAAATTCTGTATTTGGACTGCACCTGTTGAGCTCGTCACTGCTTTCAGCCCAAGGCTAGTCTTGTTACTTATTGAGTGCATTGGGTCGGTTGTACTCATACTACACTCTGCACTTTGTGTGCAAATCAAGGTACTTCCGGGTACGGCAGCTCCTAGCTTTTGGAGCTTTATCTGTTGGAGACTATGGAGGTAGCTGCCTTGGTGTCTGCAGATCTTGACTCTCCTTCTTTTCAATTATTTGTATTGTTCTATCTTTCTAGACAGTGTTTTAGCAGTCAGACTATGTTGTCAATTAGATGCTCATTTACTCCATGACACCCGGATTTTGGTAAACTTTATGTTGAGTCGCGGTATATTTTTCATCGGTTATTTATGAGATTTTACTCTTAAGCTTATTTTATTATGTTTTCAAATTTAAAGATACGTGGTTTATTGTGATTGTCGGCTTGCCTAGTATTGCGATAGGCACCATCACTACATGTGAGTTTTGGGTCGTGACACATGGGTATGTGCATGGTGAGGTTACACAGTGATTTTATGGATTTGGAACGATTCTTGGCACGTTCGAGGACGAACGTATGTTTAAGTAGGGGAGAATGTAACGAACTGACTGGTTGTTTTGAGCAATTGCATTCCATTTAACTGTTTTAAGTTTTGAGTAGCTTCATATGATGTATTATGACTTGTGCAAATCGTCGGTTTTGGTTTTGGGGTGATTCGGGATTGATTTGGGAGAATAATTCTCATTTTAGAAGCTTAAAGCTGGAAGAGATGACCAAGTTTAGCTTTTTGTATTTGACCCCATATCAGATTTTTGATGGCTCTGTTAGGTCTGGATGGTGACTTTGGACTTGGCTTATGCCCGAATTTGCATTTGGATGTTTCTAGAAGGATTCGGGGCAATTTGACAAAAGTTAGCAATTTGAAGGTTTGAAAAGTTCATAAATTTGAGCGGGAGCTGATTCTGATGTATCAGGTTTGGATTTTTGTTTTGGGAGTTGGACTAGCTTTGCTATGTCATTTGGAACTTGTGTGCAAAATCTGAGGTCATTCCGAGTTAATTTGATATGGTTCAGCACGAGTTTTGGAAGTTGAAAGTTCAAAAATTCATTAATTTTGATTTGAGGTGTGATTTGTGGTTTTGATGTTGTTATGTATGATTCGAGGCCTCGAGTAGGTCCGTGTTATGTTTTGGAACTTGTTGGTATGTTTGGACAGTGTCCTGAGGGGCTCGGGTGAGTTTCAGACGTGGTTCGAATCATTTTGCCTCATGTTGCATTGCTGAAGAGGGTATGGTGCTGGTGTTTCCACATATGCAGAAGAATGGATGCAGATGTGAGTCCGCAGATACGGACCAGCGGTCGCAGGGGCGAAAAGGGGCTAAGTTTGGGATCTCTGTAGATGCGAGATCTTTGGGCGCATTTGCCGATGCGCAGAAGCGTTGTCGTGGGGCGCAAAAGCTGGAAGTCGCACAGATGCGTGTTTTCTATCGCACCTGCGATGTCACAGAAGCGTATGGTTTTCCGTAGGTGCGAGAGGTCGCCTTTCCAGTTGTTTCCGCAGAAGCGGCTCTTGTGTCGGAGAAGCAACACCGCAGAATTGGTTGCTTGTTCGCATTTGTGAAGTGCCTAGGCAGATTGTATTTAATTCGAGGGTTTGTTCATTAATTCACATTTTGAGTTGGGGAGCTCGTTTATGGCGATTTGAAAGAGGATTTTCACCACATGGATTGGGGTAAGTATTTTCTACTCGATTTTGATGATATTCCATGATTCCATCTTCGATTTTGGCATTTGGTTGATGAATTTAAAAGAGAAATGGGGGGGGGGTTACTAAACTTTCCTAAATTGAATTTTTGAGTTTGAACATCGAGTCAGAGTCGGATTTGAGTGAACTTAGTATGGTTAGACTCTTAACTGAATGGGTTGTCGGGATTTTATGAGTTTTGTCAGGTTCCGTGGTGCGGGCCCGGGGGTTGACTTTGAGAATTTGACAAAAGATTCGACCTTTATTGTTTGGATTTGCTTCCTTTGGCATTATTTGATGTATTGAGTTTCTTTTGTCTAGTTTTGAGCCGTTCGTAAGTTGATTCGCGCTGGATGGCATTTCTAAAATATCGGTTGGCTTGCTCAAGGTAAGTAACATTTCTAAACTTGAAATTGAGGGTAATTATTCTTGAGAAACATGTTATTTGTGATGTGTTGAGGTGACACACATGCTAGGTGATGGTCGAGTGAGCGTGCACTGGGGTAATCATGATTCAAGTTGACTTTTATACTAAACCAGACTTGTTCTGCTATCATATCTTGTTATATCCATGTTTTCCCCTACTTGTTGATTACCTGAGCTGTGATTCATGTGAAAAATCATGTTTAGGCTATGTGGTTATTCGGTTGAGACCTAATGAGGATATTTATGTTGTTTTGAATTATCTAACTAACTGTAATTATACACTCAGTCATGGTTCTTCATTTGCATATCATATCTCAGTCTTTGTTCATCATTCATTGTTACATCAAATGCTATCATTGTTTTTCCATATGTGGAGTTGTTGGGCTGAGTGGTATGAGATTATGAGCCCATGAGACTTGAGAGGTTGATGACTGAGGTGGGCCTTAGAGCCGTGTTGAGGGTATTGTTGTGGATCGGACTACACGCCGCAGTAGGCCATACTGGCTTCTTTTATTTTTATTATTATTATTATTATTATTGTGGATCGGGCTATATGCCGCGGCAGGCCTTATTGGCTTTATTATTATTATGGATCGAGCTGCATGCCGCAGCAGGCCATATTGGCTTTTTGATTAGCGCTTAGGCGGGATCCTCCCCTCTGGAGTCTGACATACCAGCAGTGAGCGCAGGCAAAATGATATATACACGTGCTTTGGTAAGGGGCTTATGCTGACTGATTATGTATGTGTAATGAAGTGGGAAACTAAGACAAACAGCTTGAGTATGTTGAGGGTGAGAGTACCCGGGGATATCACCGTGAAATCATTCATTTGAGAGCATAGAGATGCATTTTCCTCATGCTAGACGGTAATGTGACATTTATGATTTGACATGTATATTTGACATGTAGTTATAGAGATGTATATTCCTCATGCTTGACGGTATATGATAATTGATGACTTGACATGTATATTGACATGCAGGAATAAAGATGTACTTTCCTCATGCTAATTAGTAAACGGAAATTCTTATTTGATGTTATGAATTGGGAGTACAGTTCTATTGATAAAATCATGTTTAGCAGATTTTCAGTGGTGAGATTTGGAATTGACTGTTTTACTTGAAAATCATGCCTACTTTCCCCGTAACTGTGAACGAACTGAGCATATATATCTTGAGTTATTTACCTTTACTATTCTCATTATATTATTATTACGAGTTGTTATTTGCTATTGGTGTTGGACTCTAACCATTTTTCGAGCTCATCACTGCTTTCAACCTGAGGTTAGGTTTGTTACTAATTGAGTACATGGGGTCGGTTGTACTCATACTACACTTCTGCACCTTGCATGCAAATCTTGGAGCTGATGTTGGTGTATATAGCGAGAGCTGACATTGCGTTTAAGATATAGCTGTCATTTGTCCTGGGTAGCTTTAGATTTGCAAATCTATCTATGTATATTTTGAACAGATGATGTATTTATTTTGTACCAACTTTGTAAATTCTAAGTTTTAGAAGCTCATGATTTGTATTACCAATATTTGGGATTTTTTATAGAAGTTCAGTTATTTTATTCAGACTCATATATTTCGTATCTAAGTTGTGTTGACCGTTATTTTGCTTACCTAGCGGGTTGGGTTAGGTTCCATCACGACTAGCCGGATTTTGGATTGTGAGAAATACAAGTGCTATCAATTAAGGAAAACAAATAACGGTTCAAATAATCAAGCCGTTCCAACACGAGATTTACAACAAGAATCACCCGAGCTACAACTCCTCATAATCACAAATCACAAGTAACAAATTACAAATCTTATACTCATGGAACCTCGTGCCCACATTATCAAACACCTTCGCATGGAAAATACCTCTTGCCACAACATTGTTGCACCTTATTTTGCACGTGTCAAAACAAGATTCAACTTGTGGCTTCTCTGTTTGTTGATGAAAGAGAGTCGCCACCTAATATTTAAAGGTATACTAGGGTACCTATTTAATTACTAAAGGTTATATTCTTCATTAGTCTACTAACCGGTGAGATTATGGGTAAGCATTTTTATTCTTCTAAGGGGAAGGTGTTAGGCACCCGTTAAAATCTACATGAGGACTTAGACTAGATTTAGGACTGATTGTTTGTACTATGCTTAACTAGTGTTTAAAGAGTGTAGCTTACTATATAGTAGGGCATAATACCTATAAGGGAAGAGTGTAGTTTAAAGAGTTATGGGCTTATAGAAAATATTTAGAGAAATAATGTTAGTATATATATGCTTGAAAAGAGCTTTGAAAGATAGGACATTTGTATGAAAATGTGTAAAAGATAAGCTAAGTTAAAGCACTTTGTTTCCTAAAGCATAGAAGTTCATATTACTCTAGTGAGATGTTATGAGAGAAAGGCTAAGATATACCTTGGTTCTTAAATATTAAACTTGAGGATATTGTTTGAAAAGCTTTGTTTGGACGACAACACCTTGTTCTTTTCGAAAAGAGTTGATTTCCTTTTAGAAAATTAAGCACGCGACTCGAAAAGAGTTGCCTTTGTTAGGACTTTGGGCTTCAAAATCTTTAAGAAAGAGTTAGCAAAGCATAATGAATTAATAACAACTCACGATTAATGGATGTAGAATTAATTGCTAGCTAATGCCTCTTTTAAACCTAGGTTCTTTAAAACTTGCCTAAGTTATTTTATGAATTAAAAGATAAAATAAAGCATTCAATTCAATATATGCTTGTTGTATACACATGAGATAAAACAACAGGAACACTATCAATGAATAACGACATAATGAAACTATAGAATAACGACAACAGTAAATAAGGAGCAAAGGGAAAGAAAGGACTCTGGTGTTTGGGCCTCAAAGAGGCAGGCCCAGCAGTAACAGGGACGACAGCTGATTCTGGACTCCCAGGATATAGCAATGCTAGATTTGGGCCTGAGTTCTTTAAGAACTAAGCAGGCCTAAGCCATTGTACATGTGCAAAAAAGGAAGAGAGAAAGTCATTAGAAAAACAATACTATATACATGCCCATATATGAAATTTGCAAGCAAAGAATAAAGGAAAGATCACTGATGTATTTAAACACTAAGAAAGTCATACTAATGTGGAGGTTATGTATAGTAAATGATCCACATTGAACACCTTTCGTTGTCATTAAACACCAAACCCAAAGACAATAACACGTGTCAATGAATCAAGGGCTAAGGAGAGAATTCTACTCAAGGTCGATGCCCCCTTTGAATCCCCGACACTTCAAAGTTCCCAAGGGTTTCAAGGCCCAGGGCAATACTTGTGCCGGGGAGAGCAGCCCAACCTAGAGTTAAACTCTACTCCAAAAATACCCCTAACCACTAACAACTCATTCTTCTCTATAGGTGTGAGTGCCAATGAGGCTCTTTCAATGCAAACCAATTACTACGACATTCCCTACAACAAAAGCATAATCTTTCTTAACAGAATAACATAGGAAACACATAAAAATAATTTATTCTTCATGACTATGTTTCCATTATTAAGTGAATAAAACACATATTGAACAGGTTTAGAAGTCATGTTTCTAAGAACACATGGAGACAAGAACACTTATATTATTGTTGCCAAAGAACCAAACAACTAGTGTAATGACCCAACCGGTCGTTTTGCTTTATAGAACCCCGTTACCCTAAATAAGACTTCCTGTATGTGCTCTTACTATTTTTTTGACTTGCGGGGATGGTTAGTTCGGTATATGGAAGGGTTCGGGTTGAAATCAGAACACTTGGTTCCTTAGTTTGGATTTAAAAGGCTAAGTTTGACTTCTTTCAACATTTTGAGTAAACGATCTCTGAATCAGGATTTGATGGTCCCAATAGGTTCGTATGATGATGTTGGACTTGGGCATATGTTCGAATCGGATTTTGGATGACCCGAGAGTATTTCAGCGCTTAATAGTGAAAGCTGAGTATTTGAAGGTTTTAAAGTTCTTTAAATTTGGTTTGGAGTAGGTTTTGGTGTTAGCGAGGTCCATTTGAAATTCCGAGCCCAGGAATAGTTCCGTATGGTTATTTTAGACTTGCACGCAAAATTTGGTTTCATTCCAAGTAGTTTAAGTATGTTTCGGCGCGCTCAGAGTAAGTTGAAGAACTTAAAGTTCCTAAGTTGATTTAATTTGGTTTGAGGTGTGATTCTTAGTTTTGATATTGTTTTATGCATTGCGAGGGTTCGAGTGAGTTTGTTTTATGATTTCAAACTTGTTTCTACGTTCGGACGGGGCCTCGGGGGCCCCGAGGGCCTCGAATGCCATTCGAACGATGCGCGGATTGAGTTAAGACTCAAAAGGGCTATTGGTGCACCAGTTCTGGTGTGCCCGCACCTGCGAGCTTTGGGCCGCAGGTGCATGGGTTGGGTCACAAAAGCAGTTTTGGAATGTTTGTGCATGGATAGCAGATGTGGGTTTTCGTGCGCACCTACGAACGCGTAGGTGCGATTGGGGAGGACGCAGAAGTGGTTCAAGCCGCAGGAGTGGCACGCTCGCCGCAGAAACGTAAATCCCGTCCACAAAAGCGGCCCTCACTAGGCTTGTGGAACTCCGCAGAAGTGGACCTAGCACTGCAGTTGCGAAAAACACTGAAGATAGAACTTCATTTAAGTCGGGGTTGAGCATTTGGGGTTCATTTGTTGCACTTTGTTTGGCCGATTTTGGAGCTGGTTAGAGATGGATTTTCACTAGCTATTTGAGGTAAGAAATTTCTATCTAATGTGAGTTAAACACATAGTTTATATGTAGAGTTTAACATGTAAATTAGTGAAAATTGTGGGTTTAGATTAAAAACCTAGGTTTTGTTAAAAATGAAATTTAACCACGAAATTTGTTATAGATTTAGGTAAAAATTATATATTTGAGTTCGTGAGGTTATGGGTAACGACTTTCTTCGAAGATTTTCGAAATCCAGGCACCTGGGCCCGAGGTTGAATTTTAAGAATCTTCTAATTTGGGTTGGGAAATTTTTCTAATAGTTAAATTATGAACTTTGGAACATATATTGATTTATTTATACAACATTTGACTAGTTTCAGATTTTTCGGCATCGAGTGGAGGCTTTAGAGCGAATTTAAGACCGGAAAGCGAGCTTTGAGAAGGGGTAAGTCTCTTGCCTAACCTTGTAAGAGGGAACTCTTCCCCTTAGGTGTATCTCTATTGTGAATTATATATGTGGGGAGCTACGTACGCACTAGGTGACGAGAGTCCATGCCTAGCTATATTCTATGTGATGTCCGGGTAGTCTTAGGCTTACACCATGCCTTGTTTGCACTGTTATATTGGTTATGCACATTAACTGCTTTGAAATGTGCTGAGATTAAGGATTTAAATATTTAAAGTCTCTAGTTTTGATTTCTTGTGTTTGTAAAGAATTGAAGGATTTGTATAAGAACTCTAATAATTTTATGTTCACTCGCGTCGCAAGTATTTTCGCGAGTGACGTAATCTTTCCTCTACTCTCATGGGATCGGGCCGTTTGCCTCGGCAGGTTAATAGATGCATCTATGGTTTATGCCATTCGACCCTCGGCAGTGCACAATATATTTTTGGATCGGGCCATATGCCCTCGGCATAAATCGTGCTTGATAATACTCGGAGCCTAAATTTCACTTGATATTTATTTATGGCTTGAGCAGTTACTATTATTTAAAGGACAAGAGTTGATTCAAAATTATAGTTAGTGAAGGGAATTATTATTCACTGCTTGTTACTGTGTGGTATTAGTTGGTTACATGATCCATGCTTATTTATGATTTCCGCATTTTATTTGTAGCCCATAGTAAGTGTCGATGTCGACCCCTCGTCACTACTTCTTCGAGGTTAAACTTGATACTTACTGGGTACATGTTGTTTATATACTCATGTTACACTTCTGCACTAACCGTGCAAGATCTGAGGCCGGTGCATCTGGTTATCATCCCGGCGCGCACTCCTGATACTATGAGACTTTGCGGTGAGCTGCCTTCTGAGCCCATTCTGCAGCACCCGAAGTCTTTCTTTTGCATTTACTTTCTGTCTACTTCATTTCAGATAGTAGTGAAGTATGTTTTGTATATTCTACTAGTAGCTCACACACTTGTGACACCAGGTCTTGGAAATTATGCTAGTAGACACATGTTGATTTTGATTATTTATTTCCTCTCATTTACTCTTAAATTGTGTAATACACACTTTTATGAAATTTTTCACTTCCTATTTGATCAATAATTAAAAATCAACTATTTCTAAACTGTTAAAAGAAACAATCACGTAGTTAGTTCACTATTGGCTTGCCTAGCGGTAACGTTGGGCGACATCATGGCCTATAAAAGAAATTGGGTCGTGACAACATGGTATCAGAGCACTAGGTTCACGTAGGACTCACAAGTTATGAGCAGGCCTAATAGAGTCTTGCAGATCGGTACAAAGACATTTGTACCTCTCTTCGAGAGGATATAGGGTGTTAGAAAACTACTCTTTTTTCATCTCCTATCGTGCAGTGATGTTATACTAAGTATCTTTCTCTTATTCCCTCACAGATGGTGAGAGTGTGCACAACGGATGTTCCAGACCCGGGAGGACCTGCTCCCCCAATTGCTAGAGGCCGAGGCAGAGGCCGAGGGAGGGCTCCAACCCGTGGTAGAGGACGTTCCAGGGTTACTTCAGCTATGCCACCAATGGACCTAGTAGAAGATCCCATTATTGAGAAGCAGGGTGAGGCGCCTGTAGTAGAGCCAGTCCCAGTAGATTTCATGTCCGCACTGGGCTTTTAGGAGGTCATGGGCCGCATGCTACGATTCATGGACACTATGACCCAGGCTGGTTTATTTTCAGCGGACCCAGCCACATCTCAGGCGGGAGGGGGTGCACAGACCTCTACAGCTCAGGATCCTGGGTATGCGGCTGCCGTGTATCATACCTCGGGTGCACTGCCCGTGGGCGGAGCCCAGCCAGTAGTAGCAGTTATACCTGAGCCCGTACCAGCTACGAACGGAGATCCACATAGTCTATTGGACAGATGGACCAGGCTTCAGCCTCCTATCTTTGGAGATGAGTGACACGAGAACCCTCAAGACTTTATTGACTGGTGCAGGGATAGACTGCACAACATGAGGATATTGGAGTCTCATGGGGTGGATTTTACTACTTTCCAACTGGAGGGCAGGGCCCGTAGGTGGTGGTAGTAATATCTTCTCGGCAGACCAACAGGTTCTCCTCCCATGACTTGGGACCGTTTCACATGCCTCTTCTTAGATAGGTATATTCCACCCTCTCAGAGGGAAGAGTTGCGATTTCAGTTCGAGCAGCTCCAGCAGGGCCAGATGTCGGTGACCGACTATGAGGCGAGATATTTTGAGTTGTCTCATCAAGCACTTATGATACTTTTGACCGATGCAGAGAGGGTGTGCAGGTTTGTTGTAGGTTTGCACTCGGCTAGCCCTGCCACTATGGCCCGAGAGGTTATGATGGGGACTTCTTATGAGCTAGTTATAGAGATATCTCGGAGGATCGGCGGTGCACACCAATGTGGTCGGGAGCAGGTTGCGAGGGATAAGCTATTTCAGTATTCTGGAGAGTTCAGTGGTGCCCCGGCTGGGGGAAGGGGTCAGTTTGTGAGGGGTCAGTCTAGCAGGCCCACATATCCAGCACCACCGCCTCCTCGGTTTGCCCCAGTGCGGCCCTATTTCAGTGCCATGTCAGAGAGTTCCTACCGGCCACCAGCCATTCAAGATTCCTCCAGTGGGTATTCAGGCAATCAGGGTTAGGCTTTTGGTCAGCAGTCCGCCTTTCTGAGTAGTGTTTATGAGTGTGGGGATCCTGGCCACATGAAGAGGTTTTGTCCTAGATTTTGGGGCAAGGCAGTGCAGTAGGGACACCAGCCTATGATTATAGCACCAGCTGCCCCACCAGCCGTTCGGCCACCCAGTGGCGGAGGGAAGGTGGGTAGTGGTCGTCTTAGAGGTGGAGGTCAGACAGGAGGAGGCCAGTCAGGTGGCGCTCCAGCTAGATTATATGCTTTTCCGGCCAGACAAGATGCAGTGGCCTCAGATACCGTGATCACATGTATTATTTCTATCTGCGATAGGGATGCTTCGGTACTATTTGATCCAGGGTCTATCTATTCATATATTTCATCTCTATTTGCTAATTTCCTGGGTGTTGCTCGAGAGTCCTTGGGTACTCCTGTTTATGTGTCCACTCCAGTGGGTGATTCTGTTATTGTGGATCGGATCTACCGGTCCTGTATTATTACTTTCTATGATTATGAGACCCGAGCAGATCTTTTGTTGTATGATATGACCGACTTTGAGGTCATACCGGGCATGTATTGGTTATCTTCATATCATGCCATTCTTGATTGCCATGCAAAGACTATTACCTTGGCGATTCTAGAGTTGCTTAGATTGGAGTGGAAGGGTTCGTTTGTCAGTACACCTAGTCGGGTTATCTCTTTTGTGAAGGATCGACACATAGTCGAGAAGGGGTGCTTGGCGTATCTAGCCTATGTTTGGGATACTACCACGGAGACTCCGACGATTGATTCAGTGCCCGTGGTTCGGGAGTTCTCTGATGTATTTCCTTCTGATCTTCCAGGCATGCCACCAGATCGTGATATTGATTTCTGTACTGATTTGGCTCCAGGTGCCCAGCCTATATCTATCCCACCATACTGCATGGCTCCGAAAGAGTTGAAGGAGTTGAAGGAACAGCTGGAGGAGTTGCTAGCAAAGGGTTTTGTCAGACCAAGTGCATCGCCTTGGGGTGCAGCAGTGTTATTTGTGAAGAAGAAAGATGGGACTATGCGAATATGAATTGATTACCACAAGTTGAACAAAGTCACCATAAAGAACAAGTACCCGTTGCCGCGTATCAATGATTTGTTTGACCAGTTGCAGGGTGCTAGGGTCTTCTCTAAGATCGACTTGAGATCGGGGTACCATCAGTTGAAGATTCGGGATTCAGATGTTCCGAAGACTGCTTTCAGGGCTAGATATGGCCATTATGAGTTTTTAGTGATGCCCTTTGGCTTGACTAACACCCCTGCGACATTTACGGATTTGATGAACAAGGTGTTCAGGTCGTATATTGATTCGTTTGTCATTGTCTTCATTGACGACATTTTGATCTATTCGCACAGCATGGAGGAGCACGAGCAACATCTGAGAGTGGCACTTCAGACTTAGTGGGAGTAGAAGCTATATGCTAAGTTCCCCAAGTGTGAGTTCTGGCTAGATTCTGTGGCATTCTTGGGACAAGTTGTATCGGGCGACGGTATTAAGGTTGATCTCAAGAAGATCGAGGCAGTTTAGAGTTGGCCTAGCCCTACCACAACGACTGACTTCTTGGGGTTAGTAGGTTATTATCGTCGATTTGTGGAGGGATTCTCATCTATTGCAACACCTTTGACGAGATTGACCGAGAAGGGTGCTCTGTTCCGATGGTCCGACAATTATGAGGCGAGCTTTCAAAAGCTCAAGACCGCCTTGACTTCAGCACCGGTGTTAGTGCTGCCTTCCGATTCAGGGATGTATACTGTGTATTGCGACACTTCACGCGTTGGCTTTGGTTGTGTATTGATGCAGGAGGAGCGAGTTATTGCATATGCTTCATGTCAGCTGAAGACCCACGAGAAGAATTACCCTGTACATGATTTAGAGTTGGCCACGATTGTTCATGCTCTTAAAATCTGGAGGCATTATAAAATATGGAGGGATCTCAATTTGAAGCAGCGCAGGTGGCTTGAGTTACTGAAGGATTATGATATTACCATCCTTTATCATCCGAGCAAGGCGAATGTAGTTGTAGATGCCTTGAACAGAAAGGCGGGGAGTATGGGTAGTTTGGAATCTATTTTAGTGGAGAAGAGGCCACTAGCTTTGGACATTCAGCCCTTGGCTAACATACTTATGAGGTTGGATATTTCAGAGCCCAGCCAAGTTCTTACATGCATCATTTTCCAGTCTTCACTATTCGAGCAGATCAAGGCTCGCCAATTTGATGACCCACACTTGTTGGTTCTCAGAGAGACGGTACTGTAGGGTGGTGCCAGGGAGGTTACTATCGGTGAGGATGGTGTTCTGTGACTTCAGGGTTGCCTATGTGTTCCTAATGTTGATGGCTTGAGGGAGAAGATCCTAGAGGAAGCACACAGTTCTCGGTATTCTATTCATCCAAGTGCTATAAAGATATATCGCGACCTGAGGCAACATTATTGGTGGCGGCGGATAAAGAAGGACATAGTTGAGTATGTTGCGAGGTGTCTAAATTTCCAGCAGGTTAAGTACGAGCACCAGAGGCTAGGTGGCCTACTCCAGTAGATGACTATACCCGATTGGAAGTGGGAGCGCATTACTATGGACTTTGTAGTTGGGTTGCCGCGAAGCTTGCGGAAGTTTGATGCAGTTTGGGTCATTGTCGACAGGTTGATCAAGTCGGCACACTTCATTTCGGTTGTGACCACGTATACTTCAGAGAGGTTGGCCCAGATTTATATTCAAGAGATAGTTAGGTTGCATGGTGTGTTTGTTTCCATCATATCAGATAGAGG
Source organism: Nicotiana tabacum (assembly GCF_000715075.1). Lineage (NCBI taxonomy): Eukaryota > Viridiplantae > Streptophyta > Magnoliopsida > Solanales > Solanaceae > Nicotiana > Nicotiana tabacum. The sequence goes on along the minus strand of NC_134091.1, from coordinate 72,469,255 downwards.
CCCTCAGTTTACTTCACATTTATGGAGAGTAGTACAGAGTGAGTTGGGGACCCGGGTAGAGCTCAACACAACTTTTCATCCGCAGACCGACAGGCAGTCGGAGCGGATAGTTCAGATCTTGGAGGACATGCTCAAAGCATGCGTGATTGACTTTGGAGGGTAGTGGGATCGCTTCTTGCCTTTGGCCGAGTTTTCTTACAACAACAGTTATCAACCCATCATCGAGATGGCTCCATTTGAGGCTTTATATGGTCGGCGATGTCGTTCACCCATAAGATGGTTTGAGCCCGACGAGGCTAGGTTATATGGTACTGATTTGGTGAAGGATGCCTTAGAAAAGGTAAAGTTGATTAAGGAGCTACTTCGCACAGAACAGTCCAGACAGAAGAGTTACGCGGATCAGAAGGCGCGTGGTTTATCATTTATGGTGGGCGAGAAATTTCTCTTGAAGGTCTCACCAATAAAGGGGATCATGAGGTTCGAGAAGAAGGGCAAGTTGAGCCCAAGGTTTATAGGCCCATTTGAGGTGTTGAGGCGAGTTCGGGAGGTTGCTTATGAGCTTGCCTTGCCTCCCAGTCTATCGGGAGTTCATCCGATTTTCCATGTGTCTATGCTGCGGAGGTATCATGCTGACAGGTCGCATATGTTAGACTTTAGCACGGTTCAGCTAGATGAGAGCCTGGGTTATGAGGAGGAGCCAGCTGCCATTGTTGACAGGCAAGTTTCGCCAGTTGAGGTCCAAGAAGATTTCTACGGTAAAAGTTCAGTGGAAAGGCCAACCAATCTAGGAGGCGACTTGGGAGGCCGAGGAGGACATGCAGAGCAAATGTCCACACTTATTCGGTACTCGAGGTATGCTTCTAGACTCGTTCAAGGACGAATGTTTGTTTAAGAGGTGGAGAATGTAACGACCCAACCAGTCGTTTTGCTTTCTAGAACCCTGTTCCCCTAAATAAGACTCCCCGTATGTGCTCTTACTATTTTATGACTTGTGGGGATGGTTAGTTCGGGATTTGGAAGGGTTCGGGTTGAAATCAGAACACTTGGTTCCTTAGTTTGGCTTTAAAAGACTAAGTTTTACTTCGGTCAACGTTTTGAGTAAACGACCTTGGAATCGGGATTTCTTTTGTCCCAATAGGTTCGTATGATGATTTCGGACTTGGGCGTATATTCGAATCGGGTTTTGGACGACCCGGGAGCATTTCAGCGCTTAATAGAGAAAGCTGACTATTTTAAGGTTTCAAAGTTCTTTAAATTTGGTTTGGAGTAGGTTCTGGTGTTATCGAGGTCCGTTTGGAATTCCGAGCCTGGGAACAGTTCCGTATGGTGATTTAATACTTGCACACAAAATTTGGTGTCATTCCGAGTAGTTTAAGAATGTTTCGGCGTGCTCGGAGTAAGTTGAAGAACTTGAAGTTCCTAAGTTGATTCAATTTGGTTTTAGGTGTGATTCTTAGTTTTGATGTTATTTTATGTGTTGTGAGGTTTTGAGCGAGATCGTTTTACGTTCAAACTTGTTTCTACGTTTGAACGGGGCCTCAGGGTCCCTGGATGCCATTCGGACGATGCACGAATTGAGTTAAGACTCAAAAGGGCTGCTGGTGCACCAGTTCTGGTGTGCCCGCACCTGCGAGCTTTGGGCCTCAGGTGTAAGCCCGCAGGTGCGTGGGTTGGGTTGCAGAAGCAGTTTTGGAATGTTTGGCCATGGACCGCAGATGCGGGTTTTCGTGCGCATCTGCGAATGTGTAGGTGCGATTGGGGAGGACGCAGAAGCGGCTCAAGCCACAGGAGCAGCACGCTCGCCGCAGAAGTGTAAATCCCGTTCGCAGAAGTGGCCCTCGCTGGGCATGAGGAACTCCGCAGAAGCAGACCTAGCACCGCAGGTGCGGTACCGAAAATGCGGCAGAGGCACCGCAGATACGAAAAACGCTGAAGGCAGAACTTCATTTAAGTCGGGGTTGAGCATTTAGGGTTCATTTATTGCACTTCTTGGGGCGATTTTGGAGCTGGTTAGAGAGGGATTTTCACCAGCTATTTAAGGTAAGTAATTTCTATCTAATATGAGTTAAATTCATAGTGTATAGGTAGATTTTAACATGTAAATTAGTAAAAATTATGGGTTTAGATGGAAAACCTAGGTTTTGATAAAAATGGAATTTAACCACGAAATTTGTTATGGATTTGGCTAAAAATCATATATTTGAGTTCGTGAGGTTTGGAACATATGTAGATTTATTTATACAACATTTGACTAGTTTTGGATTTTTCGGCATCGAGTGGAGGCTTTAGAGCGAATTTAAGACCGGAAAGCGATCTTTGAGACGAGGTAAGTCTCTTGCCTAACCTTGTAAGAGGGAACTCTTCCCCTTAGGTGTACCTTTGTTGTGAATTATATGTGTGGGGAGCTACGTACGCACTAGGTGACGAGAGTCCGTGCGTAGCTGTATTCTATGTGATGTCCGGGTAGTCTTAGGCTTACACCATGCCTTGTTTGCACTGTTATGTTGGTTATGCACATTAACTGCTTTGAAATGAGCTGAGATTAAGGATTTAAATATTTAAAGTCTCTAATTTGGATTTCTTGTCTTTGGAAAGAATTGAAGGATTTTTATAAGAACTCTGATAATTTTATGTTCACTCGAGTCGCAAGTATTTCCGCGAGCGAGGTAATCTTCCCTCTCATTGGAGCGGACTGTTAGCCTCGGCAAGTTAATAGATGCATCTATGGTTCGTGCCGTTCGACCCTTGGCAGTGTACAATATATTTCTGGATTGGGCCGTACAACCTCGGCATAAATCATGCGTGATAATACTCGGAGCATAACTTTCACTTGATATTTATTTATGGATTGAGCGGTTACTATTATTTAAAGGACATGAATTGATTCAAAATTATCTTTAGTGAAGGGAAATATTATTCACTGCTTGTTATTATGTAGTATTAATTGCTTACATAATCCATGCTTATTTATGATTTTCACATTTTATTTGTAGCCCGTAGTAAGTGTCGATGTCAACCCCTTGTCACTACTTCTTCGAAGTTAGACTTAATACTTACTGGGTACACGTTTATGTACTCACGCTACACTTCTGCACTAACCGTGCAGGATCTGAGGCAGGTGCATCTGATACTATGAGACTTTGCGGTGAGCTGCCTTCCGAGCCCGTTCTGTAGCACCCGAAGTCTTTCTTTTGCATTTACTTCCTGTCTACTTCATTTCAGATAGTAGTGTAGTATGTTTTGTATATTCTACTAGTAGCTCATACACTTGTGACACCAAGTCTTGGAAATTATGCTAGTAGACACATGTTGATTTTGAATATTTATTTCCTCTCATTTACTCTTAAATTGTTTGATACTCACTTTTATGAAAATTTTCACTTCCTATTTGTTTAATAATTAAAAATCAACTATTTCTTAACTGTTAAAAGAAACAATCACATAGTTAGTTCACTATTGGCTTGTCTAGCGGTAACGTTGGGCGCCATCACGGCCTATACGAGAAATTGGGTCGTGACAACTGGAGTCATACATCTCACGAACAGATAAAAGCACATAGTTTAGAGTTGCAACCGCTTAGGGGTACAAATGCCATTGCCCTAATTGATTGATCATAGATAAGTTTAACATCAGATATTGTCATGAACACACACATAGGTTAATAATACTACTTGTAACCTTTTGAAATCCTCAGTAATGATTCTGACAATGACATAGAAAAGTTATTGAACTCAATCAGTAACAACAAGAGATCTCTCCAGGACCAGATTCAATCCAGATTAATAGGGAAAGAGAGAACTGAGTGCAAAACAATGTTCAAAAGTATGAAGTCATGAGGGATAAACAAAGATTTATGCCAAACTTTCATTCATCCACACATATAGAGATTTCAACCAAAGTTATGACCCCACAAGATAGGATGAGTCTCAAGCATTACAAAATCAGATTGTCAGTATCATTAAGGGTTTAAGAATAGAGAAAATATCATACTAAACATGCTTAACTCATTTGTTCAGACTAAGGTTAATATCCAGACATGGTGATGTTGTATTCAAATTTTAGAAACAGTTAGCATTCAACTACAATAAACACAACTACAATCTAATTCATAAGAGGTAGGCTGATCATAACAAAATATATGCAGAATGATCACTGACATTCACAATAAGTTCATCCTACCTCTTATGAAAATATCAAACGAATTAAAGTTTCGTCTTTTAGGTCTAGGGTTTAAGATTGGGGCTCTTGAATTTAGTGATGAAAAATGGAAGGATTCAGACGAGATTGGTGGTCTGAGGGGACAAAAGTGGTGATTTAGGTGACCTTGCACGAATTTGTGCAAAGTTAGAGATTGATGGAGGCTGAGAGTTTGAGAGAAAACTTAGAAAAAGGGAAAGGGGGCGGCGGGTCTTACAGGTAAATGATTAGGGTTAGTGGGTGTCTCTATATTAAGATTGAGGGATGGAACGCGGGCCGTTGGATCATTTGATTGACGGTTCTGATATTTTGATGAATTAGATTTGATAGAAAAGTTTAATATGGGAAAATCAGTGACCGTAGGATTATTTTAATCCAACAACTAGGATGAGATCAGGTAAGCATTAAAAATTAAAAGAAAACGGATATTAAATGTAGACTGTCGATCAAATGGATGAACGGTTCAGATGCATGTGTGTTTCTTGTGTGAGTGATATTAGAGAGCTTACGTGGCGAATTTCTATTGGTTCTCAGGGGTTAAGGCGGATTGCCAAAGTGGAATAGAGGGTCTTTTGGACTGGGTCAGATGGGATAATTGGGCTTGGGTATTTGGGCTGAAATTGATTTAATGAATAACCACTTTGTATTTAATTAGGTATTTGAAATCGTAGCCATTTCGGTCTTTAACTCTTTTATAATTAATTTAATTAAACTTAATTATTTTCAACAAAATGTAGTAAAATTATAAATATCAAATATACTACTAACTATTGTAATTAATTAATTATAAAATACTTTGTTTTCTAAATTATAACACTAATTTTGAATTATCAACATAGTAATCAAAATTTGAGAAGTAATTCGTTAAATTAATTATAAAACCTCAATGGTGTACTTAAAAATTATTTTAATAGTATTAAAATAATAAGAATATTTGTAATTATATAATACTAATGCTAGGTTATTAATTTCAAAACTAATACTTAATTAATTCTTAAAAAATAGGTAATTATTGATAGAAAATACTTAAAAAACATTAGTTATAAATTTGTAAGTATAAATAAATCAATTTTAAAAGGGAGGGTCAAAATTGGCCGTTAACAAACATAAGTCACACTCGCACGGCAAAGATCTCGTATCACATTATATGTCATACTCGCACAACAAATACCTCGTGCCACCATGTATATCGTATCCGTGTCAATTAACAATAAAATGTTCAAAAAGATTATTTAAATAAAATAAAGAGTGATAAAAATTTAAATAAAGTAAAGCATCAAATGATATAATGAGTTTATTTTAAAAGTCGAATAAAGTAAAGCATGAGAACAATATAAATAAAGTAAAGCATCAAATGAAATAATGAGTTTATTTTAAGGATTAAATAAACTATAGCATGATAACAACTTCTTTATTTAAACCTGTTATGTTACCAACTACTCAACAAAATATGAAATAATAACTCCATGTAAGTAAATCCATCTTGACAACCAGTTCATCAAATAACACCGGAGGCACAGATTAGCACTTTAAAATAACGCAGCAAATCACGTAAAATGCATGACACAATAAAGAAGTCACAAACCGTTCCAACACTAAAATAACAACAAGAGTCACTTCGATGTGCCACATTTCATAATCACATATCATCCTTATGACGCCTCGTGATCTTCACATTTAAAACATTTTTCCCGAAATAGCTTTATGCCCTTTAGCCCCTTTATCTCGCTGCGTGTGCATCACAATGAAGTATTTCCCCTTACTTGCACCACGCAAATAAGTACCCCCTTATCTCGCCGCATGAGCATCAATATACACACCTCCCTTATGTCGCCGCATGCGCATCTCTATCACAACACACAATCAACCGTAAATTGCATGCCAATACACCACAACATTTCTCAAACAACAATACCAATACCACAACGATACATAGCCCACGGCTCAACAACAATGTATACAAGAATTACTACAACAACACAAGAAAATGAAAAATAAATCAACAATGACATGTGCGTCACATAAGAACAATTTCAATTCAAGACATACTAATATCCTAAGGGTCTAACTCAGTTAATTACTATATATAAGCCCTTGTACACCCTCGTCACCTCATGTACACGTCTTTCACATATTTCAAATAATGCAATTAGACCAAATCCTAAGGGGAAGTTTTCCCACACAAAGTTAAGAAAGATACTTTCCTCAATTAGATCAAATCAACACTCAAGAATAGATATTCCTTTTAAATTTGCCTCTACACAACTCAAATCTAGCAAAAAATGATTTAATATAATCAAACAATGCAAGGGAAACCAGTTTAGATAATTAAAGTTTTGATCTTTACACAGTTCCCCAAAAGTTAAAAAAGGTCAACCATAGGCCCGCCTAATAAAAACCCGAGTCTAAGGTTAGATCTCGACTATTCATAACCCCACGAGTCCATATATGTATTTTTTTTTCAAATCCGACTCCAATTCGACTCTCAAATCTCATATTTTGTTTTGAAACATAGTCAAAATTTCCCAAAATTTCTCTTCAAATTCCATGGATAAGATGTTAAATCTCATAAACAATCATGCAATTTAATTAAAATTGGATCAAAATCACTTACTCAATAGTTGTGTATAAAAATCTCTCCTCAAAATTGCCTCATACCGAGTCTAGGATCCTAAAATGTGATAAATGAAGATAAGTCCCGAAATCCACCACCCTTTTGTTCAGCTACGGTGTAAGGACTCGGCCGCTCGTTTCGAGAGTTATAACCTTATTTTCCCCATTTATGCTTCTTTTTGTGTTCTTCAGCTATATTGTGATATACCGAGTTAGTTGGTTCGCGTTCGGAGTGAATTGAGACACATAGTCTCTTAATTGAAAGTTTAAGTTGGAAAAGTTGACTGGAAGTTGACTTATGTGTAAACGATCTCGGATTTGAATTTTGATGGTTCCGTTATCTCCTTTAGGTGATTTCGGACTTAGGAACACGTCCGGAATGTGATTTGGAGGTCTGTGGTAGAATTAGGCTTGAATTGGCGAAAGATAGAATTTTGATGATTTTGGCCAGCAGTGAAAAATTTGATATCGGGGTCGGATTGGATTTCTGGAAGTTGGAGTAGGTTCCTGGTGTCATTTCTGACTTGTGTGCAAAATTTGAGGTCATTCGGACGTGGTTTGGTAGGTTTCGGCGTCGTTTGTGGAATTCGAAAATTTCTAAGTTCATTAGGCTTGAATCTGTGTGTAATTCTTATTTGTGTTGTTATTGAAGGTGATTTGAAGGCTCGACTAAGTTTGTATGATGCTATGGGACACGTTGGTATGTTTGCTTGAGGTCCCGAGGACCTCGGGTGAGTTTCAGGTTGTTAACGGATCATTTTTGGCCTTGGTGAGATTGCAAATATTTGCTGCTGCATTCTACTAGTTTCCTATTTAGCGTTCCCGAGTGGGCCCTCGCTTTCGCGAAGAGTGTTTTCTGAGTGGTGAGATTTTGTTCTTCATGTTCGCGAAGAGGAGTGAGGCAGTTGGGGACCCCAGGTCCTTGTTCTACGCGTTCGCGAGGTGGTGGTCGCGTTCGCAAAGGTCTGAGCTAGTAAAGCATCGCGTTCGCGAGGCATGTGTCATGTTCGCGAAAAATAAAGTGGAGAGGCAGTTAAGTTGGTCTATCTGAACGCAAGAGGACGGTCGTGTTCGCGAAGAAGGAAATCTAGGAGACAGTGTTAAATTCAAAATCGAGGGTTTGAGCTCATTTTTCATATTTTGAGCTAGATATCACGGATTTGGGCGATTCTTGAATGGATTTTTGCGGAGTTGATTAGGGTAAGTGTTTCTCACATGGTTTTGGTTAAATTCCATGATTATATCTTGATTTTTATCATCTAAATTGTGATTTGGGGTGAACAATTGGGGAAAAAGTGGAAGAGTTCTTAAGATGGAATTTTGAGGTTTTGAAGGGAATTTTGTTGTCGGATATTTGTAAATTTGGTATGACTAGACTCGTGAGTGAATGGGCTTTCGGGTTTTGTGATTTTTGTTGGATTCCGAGACGTGGGCCCGGGGGCCAGGTTTGAGCCGATTTCGGATTTTGGCTAAAATTGGGTATTTTTCTTGTGGAATTGATTCCTTTAGCCTATATTGATCGTATTGTATTACATGTGGCTAGATTCGAGACGTTCAGAGGCTGAATTAAGAGGCAAGGGCATTTCGGAGTAGGACTTTGTTTGGTTTGAGGTAAGTAACATTTTCAAACTTGTTTCTTGAGGGTTCAAGACCCCAAATTATATGCTATGTGATTGGTATTGAGGTGACGCACATGCCAAGTGACGGGCGTGCGAGCGTGCACTGTGAGAATTGTGACCTGGATGATTCCATGGCACCGTTTAGTGACTCTATTCTGTTGATATCTATGTTTTCATTAGGTGATAAAGTATTTGAGCTATAGATCGTGCTAGATATCATGTTTAGGCTTTGTGCCGGGATTGGTTGGACCCTTAGCGGCCATTTCTTACTGTCATCTCACTAGTTTCATTTACTATTCCATACTCAGTCATGATCATGTATTTTTTGTATCATATCTCAGACTCAGTTATTTATTGATTCATCATATCATTGTTCCAGGTTGTTTTCATGACATTGTGAGCCCGTGGTGAGACTGGAGAGATTGATGACTGAGTGAGGCCGGGTGCCTGGTTATGAGTGACAGTTATGGGATCGGGCTGCATGCCGCAGTGGTTATATTGATGATTATGATAGCTCTTGGGCTGTACGAGCCCTCTGGAGTCTATAACACACCCCCAGTGAGCGCAGATGATATTATTGAGGGATGGATTTCCCTAGATATGGATATGTCTAAAGTACTTGATACCTGGAGATGGATTTCTCTACTGGGTTGGATTGCCCTTTTTCCTCGGTACTGGTGACTTATAGTTAGTGTTGTATATGTTACGGGATGGATTTCCCTGGGCCGGATGGCCATATACAGTACCGAGTGGTTGAATACTTGAGAGTGGAGCACATGGTGCATTTCATACATTCTGTGCATTAGCATGTAGAGATAGCTGAGTTGTATGCCTTACATTGTTCAGATCTGTATTTCCTTTACTTCTTTGAGCTGTATATTTTACTTGAAAGCATGCCTACGTTTCTGCACATTTATTTCTGTTATACCTGTTGAGGTTGAGTTCGTCACTACCTTTTAGTCCAAAGTTTGGACTTGTTACTTACTGAGTTGGTGTACTCACGTTACTCCCTGTACCTCGTGTGCAGATCCAGGCGATATCGGTCATAGCGGTGATTGCTGATTGAGGATCCTAGAGTTTTGGAGACTATCAAGGTAGTTGCACTGCGTTCACGGGCTTTGACTCTCCTTCTTTATATTTTTTGTACTTTCAGTTTATATCTCTAGACACTGTAGTAGACTGTATTTCTGATCTAGACGCTCATGTACTTAGTGACACCCTGGTTTTGGGCTGGATTGTATCATTTTGGGATATTCTTATGTTTCGAACAGTTTTATTCTTTAATGTTAAATGCTTCCGTTAATGTTTTCAAACTTATTGTTGTTGGTGTTAGGTTGTTGAGTTGAGGTTGGCCTAGTTCCACAATAGGCACCATCACAGCGGTTGATTTTGTGTCATGACAAGTTGGTATCAGAACCTAGGTTACATAGGTCTCACGAGTCATAAGCGGGTTTAGTAGAGTCTTACGGATCGGTACAGAGACGCCTGTACTTATCTTCGAAAGGATGCAGAACCCTTAGGAAACTCCACATTCTTGAGTTCTAGTCATGCGAATCTGTTGATTCTAGTAACTAAACATCTGTTGTTTCATTCTCTCACAGATGGTGAGGACTCATACTACCAGGTAGGATGGACAGCCACCAGTACCACTAGCCAGGGCTGCGAGAGGCCGAAGGCATGGTAGAGGCCGCGGTAGGGGCAGAGGTGCAGCCCGCACAACAGTTGGGGCAGTACCTGCAGATCCCCCAGTTGCCCCAGATCAGGACCAGATTCTAGTTGTTGATGCACCAGCTCAGGCACCACCTGTGCCTATTGTGATTCCATGCCTTCAGGAGGCCTTAGCTCAGATTCTGACCGTGTGTACCAGTCTTGCTCAGGCGGTCTTTGTTTCGGCCGCAGCAACCACTTCTCAGGCCGGGGGAGGTGCTCAGACTCCCGCTGCCCGCATACCAGAGCAGGTGGTACAGGGATTCCAGACACCGGGGTCGCCACCAGTCCAGCTGGTTGCAGCTTCTCAGGACTATGTGGTTCCTTCTATGCCTGAGGATGAAGAGCATAGATTGGAGAGGTTTGGGATGCTTCAGCCTCCATCTTTCAGTGGTGCAAAGGGTGAGGATGCACATGGTTTCTTGGATAGGTGTCAGAGTACCGTACAACAGGAATTCTGGAGACCAGTGGAGGCTCAATAACTACTTTCCAGTTCTCTGGGGCAGCCTTCAGTTAGTGGGAGGCTTACGAGAGGCGTAGGCCGGTCAGCGCAACACCCCTTACTAGGAAGCAGTTCTCCGTTATCTTTTTGGAGAAGTTTGTGCCTCAGTCCCGTAGAGAGGAGTTGCGCAGGCAGTTTGATCAGCTTCGTCATGGTGATATATCTGTGATGCAGTATGAGATGTAATTCTTGGAGTTGGCCCGTCATGCTATCTGGTTGGTTCCCACAGATAGGGAGAGGATCAGGAGGTTTATAGACGACCTCACTTATCAGCTGCGATTGCTTATGACCAGAGAGAGAGTGTCTGGTGCTACTTTTGATGAGGTTGTCGACATTGCTCGGCATATTGAGATAGTTCGCAGTCAGGAGTGGGTCGAGAGGGAGGCCAAAAGGCCTCGTCGACGGGGGGATTTAGTGGTGTTCCTTCTGGGGGCAATTTCACCACGGTAGAGGTCGTCCTTACAGGTATGCTCAGACGGCCCGCCCAGTTCACCATGGTGCATCATCTGTCCATGGTTCTCACAGTTCTCAGTAGGGCCACTCATCTCTCAGTGCCCTTCCAGCTCAGAGTTTATCTCATGCACCATCAGCTCAGGGTTCATCTATGTCAGGGCCTTCTAGCGGGTATCCCAGTGCTCGAGGCTCCCTTCAGTCCCCACCGCTAGTGGCCGGTAAAGGTTGCTTTGAGTGTAGAGATTTGGGTCATATCAAGTGGTACTGTCCCCGCCTTACGGGAGGTTCATCTCAGCAAAGGAGTCAGCCTTCAACTTCAGCATCAGTTACTTCACCACCTGTCCAGCCAGCTCGGGGTAGAGGTTAGTCAGCTAGGGGTCGCCCTAGAGGGGGAGGCCGATCAGGTGGTGGTCAGGCCCATTTCTATGCACTCCCTGCCAGACCCGAGCTATTACTTCATATGCTGTAATCACAGGTATTATCTCAGTTTACCATAGGGATGCCTCTATATTATTTGATCCCTAGTTCTACCTATTCATATGTGTCGTCATATTTTGCTCATTATCTGGACATGCCCTATGAGTCCTTAGTCTCATCTATTCATGTATCTACTCCTGTGGGCGATACTGTTGTTGTGGATCGCGTATATCGGTCGTGTGTGGTGACTATTGGGGTCTGGAACCCGAGTGGACATTTTGTTGCTCAGTATGGTCGACTTTGATGTGATATTGGGTATGGATTGGTTATCTCCATGTCATGCTGTTCTAGATTGTCACGTTAAGACCATGACGTTGGCGATGCCGGGGTTTCCAAGGGTTGAGTGGAGCGGTTCTATAGACTATGTACCTAGTAGGGTGATTTCATATTTGAAGGCTCAGCGTATGGTTGAGAAGGGTTGTCTATCCTATTTGGCTTTTATGATGGATGTTAGTGCAGAGACCCCTACCATTGCTTCTGTTCCGGTGGTACGTGATTTTCCGAATGTGTTTCCTGCAGACCTATCGAGCATTCCGCCTGACAGGGATATTGACTTTGGTATTGATTTGGTGCCTGGCACTCAACCCATTTCTATCCCACCGTATCGTATGGCACCGGCGGAGTTGAAGGAGTTGAAAGGACAGCTTCAGGAACTCCTTGATAAGGGGTTTATTCGTCCTAGTGTGTCACCTTGGGGTGCACCGATCCTTTTTGTGAAGAAGAAGGATGGTTCCATGAGGATGTGCATTGATTACAGGCAGTTAAACAAGGTCACAGTCAAGAACAAGTATCCTTTGCCTCAAATTGATGATCTATTTGACCAGCTTCGGGGAGCGAGGTTGTTCTCCAAGATCTATTTGAGGTCTGGGTATCACCAGCTGAAGATTCGGGATTCAGATATTCTTAAGACAACTTTCAGGACCCGATATGGCAATTATGAGTTCTTACTGATGTCTTTTGGGCTGACCAATGCCCCAGCAGCGTTCATGCATTTGATGAACAGTGTATTCCAGCCCTATTTGGACTCATTCATTATTGTATTCATTGATGACATCCTAGTGTATTCTCGTAGCCAGGAGGAGCATGCTCAGCATCTGAGGATTGTATTAAAGAGATTGAGGGAGGAGAAGCTTTATGCAAAGTTCTCCAAGTGTGAGTTTTGTCTCGGTTCAGTAGCATTCTTGGGGAACGTGGTGTCCAGTGAGGGTATTCAGGTGGATCCGAAGAAGATAGAAGCATTGCAGAGTTGGCCTAGACCGTCCTTACCCATGAAGATTAGGCATTTCCTTGGTTTGACGGGCTATTACCATCGCTTTGTGGAGTGATTTTCATCTATTGCATCGCCCTTGACCAAATTGACCCAAAAGGGTGCTCCATTCAGGTGGTCGGATGAGTGTGAGGAGAGCTTCCAGAAGCTCAAGACTGCTTTGACCACAACTCCAGTTCTAGTTCTGCCATCAGCTTCAGGTTCTTACACCGTGTATTGTGATGCTTCGAGGGTAGGTATTGGATGTGTTCTGATGCAGGAGAGTAGGGTGATTGCCTATGCCTCACGCCAGTTGAAGACTCATGAGAAGAACTATCATGTCCATGACCTTGAGTTAGCAACTATTGTGCATGCCTTCAAGATTTGGTGGGATTATTTGTACGGGGTTCATTGTGAGATCTATACTGATCGCCGGAGTTTGTAGCACCTGTTCAAGCAGAAGGATCTTAATTTTCACCAGCGGAGATGATTGGAGCTTTTCAAGGACTATGATATCACTATTTTGTACCATCTGGGGAAGGCTAATGTGGTGGCCGATGCTTTGAGTCGCCGGGCACAGAGTTTGGGGAGTTTAGCATATCTTCTAGCAGCAGAGAGACCTTTGGCATTGGATGTTCACACCTTAGCTAGCTAGCTTGTCAGATTGGATATTTTTGAGCCGAGTCGGGTATTGGCTTGTGTGGTCTCAAGGTCTTCACTTTATGACCGTATCAGGGAGTGTCAGTATGATGACCCCCACCTGCTCGTTCTTCAGGACATGGTTCAGCGAGGTGATGCTAGAGATGTGACTATTGGTGATGATGGCGTGTTGAGGATGCAGGGCCAGTTATGTGTACCCAATGTGGATGGGCTTCGGGAGTTGATTCTTGAGGAGGCCCACCACTCGCGGTATTCTACACATCCGGATGCCGCGAAGATGTACCAGGATTTGAGGCAGCACTATTGGTGGAGGCGGATGAAGAAAGATATAGTTGGGTTTGTGGCTCGGTGTCTCAACTGTCAGCAGGTTAAGTATGAACATCAGAGACCGGGTGGCTTGCTTCAGAGGTTAGAGATCCCAGAGTGAAAGTGGGAGCGGATCACCATGGACTTCGTAGTTGGGATCCCACGCACTTCGAGGAAGTTCGATGCTATTTGGGTTATTGTGGATCGGCTGACCAAGTCCGCGCACTTCATTTCAGTTGGTACTACTTACTCTTCAAAGCGGTTGGCTGAGATTTACATCCGAAAGATTGATCGCCTGCATGGTGTCCCAATTTCCATCATTTCAGATGGGGGCACTCAGTTTACATCGCAGTTTTGGAGGGCCGTGCAGCGAGATTTGGGTACTCAGGTTGAGTTGAGCACAGCCTTTCACCCTCAGACGGACAGACAGTCCGAGCGCACTATTCAGATATTGGAGGATATGTTACACGCTTGTGTCATCAATTTTGGGGGTTCATGGTACCAGTTTCTGCCGCTCACGGAGTTTGCATATAACAACATTTATCAGTCGACCATTCAAATGGCTCCGTACGAGGCTTTATATGGAAGGAGGTATAGATCTCTAGTAGGATGATTTGAGCCGGGCTAGGCTCTTGGGTACAGACTTGGTCCAGCATGCATTAGACAAGGTGAAATTGATTCAGGAGCGGCTTCGCACGGCACAGTCTAGGCAGAAGAGCTATGCGGACATAAAGGTCCGTGATGTGTCTTTCAAGGTCGGAGAAAAGGTTTTGCTGAAGGTATCACCCATGAAGGGTGTTATGAGGTTTGGGAAGAGGGGCAAGTTGAGCCCCTAGTTCATTGGGCCTTTTGAGGTGCTTCAGAGGATAGGGGTGGTGGCTTATAAGCTTGCCTTGCCACCCAGCTTGTCGAGTGTACATCCAGTGTTTCACGTTTCTATGCTACGAAAGTATATTGGCGATCCGTCCCATGTTTTGTACTACAACACGGTTCAGTTGGATAGTGATTTGACTTATGATGTGGAGCCGGTGGCCATTTTGGAGCAGCAGGTTCGGAAGTTGAGGTCAAAGGATATAGCTTCAGTGAAGGTGCAGTGGAGAAGTCATCCTGTGGAGGAGGCCACCTGGGAGACCATGCGGGAGGTGCGGAGTAGATATCCACACCTATTTGAGGCTCCAGGTATGTTTCTAGACTCGTTCCAGGACGAACGTTTGTTTAAGAAGGGGATGATGTAACGACCCGGCCGGTCGTTTCGAGAGTTAAAGAACCATTTTTCCCATTTCTGCTTCTTTTTGTGTTCTTCAGCTATATTGTGATATATTGGGTTAGTTGGTCCGGGTTCAGAGTGAATTGAGACACATAGTCTCTTAATTGAAAGCTTAAGTTGGAAAAGTTGACTAGAAGTTGACTTATGTGTAAACGACCTCGGATTTGAATTTTGATGATTCCATTAGCTCCGTTAGGTGATTTTGTACTTATGAGCGCATCCGGAATATGATTTGGAGGTCCGTGGTAGAATTAGGCTTGAATTGGCGAAAGTTAGAATTTTGGCGATTTTGGCCGGCAGTGAAAATTTTGATATCAGGTTCGGATTGGATTTCCGTAAATTGGAGTAAGTTTGTGGTGTCATTTCGGACTTGTGTACAAAATTTGAGGTCATTTGAACATGATTTGGTAGGTTTCGGTGTCGTTTATGGAATTCAGAAATTTCTAAGTTCATTAGGCTTGAATCCATGTGTAATTCGTATTTTTGGTGTTGTTGAAGGTGATTTGAAGGTTCGACTAAGTTTGTATGATGTTATGAGACGCGTTGGTATGTTTGGTTGAGGTCCCGAGGGCCTCGGGTGAGTTTCAGGTGGTTAACGGATCATTTTTGGCCTTGGTGAGATTGCTGATATCTGCTGCTGCATTCTTCTGGTTTCCTCTTTCGCATTTGCGAGTGGGCCCTCGCTTTCGTGAAGAGTGTTTTCTTAGTGGTGAAATTTTGTTCTTCGCGTTTGTGAAGGGGAGAACGCGAACGCGAAGGTGTGGTCTACGTGTGCATCGCGAACGCGGGAGCATGGTCGCGTTCGTGAAGAGGAGTGAGGCAGTTTGGGACTCCAGGTCCTTGTTCTACGCGTTCGAGAGGTGGTGGTCGCTTTCGCGAAGGTCTGATCTAGTAAAGCATCACATTTGTGAGGCATGTGTCGCGTTCGCGAAGAGTAAAGTGGAGAGGCAGTTAAGGTTGTCTACGCGAATCCTAGGACTTGGCATGATTGAGGATCCTAGAGTTTTGTAGACTATCAAGGTAGTTGCACTGCATTCGCGGGCCTTGACTCTCCTTTATCTTTGTCGTACTTTCAGTTTATATCTCTAGACACTGTAGTAGACTGTATTTCTGATCTAGACGCTCATGTACTCAGTGACACCCTGGTTTTGGGCTGGATTGTATCACTTTAGGATTTTCTTATGTTTCAAACAGTTTTTTTCTTTAATGTTAAATGCTTCCGTTAACGTTTTCAAACTTATTGTTGTTGGTGTTGGGTTGTTGACTTGAGGCTGGCCTAGTTCCACGATATGCGTGATCACGGCGGTTGATTTTGGGTCGTGACATGCGGATGTCACAAATGTGACTAAGGTTTGCAATTGCGGAACAAGGATCGTAAAATTCTACCCTGACATCCAACTCAGATGTCGCAATTGCGACAAAGGCTCCACAATTGCGATTGCAGCCTACCTCGCAAAATCGACCCAATGGTCGCAAATGCAACCTGAGCCAACTCTATACTGACTTCGCAAATTTGATAAGGGCATTGCATTTGCGAAATCTGAACCTCCCCTGCCCTCTTCGCAGTTTCAATACTGGTGCTCTCAATTGCGACAACTGCAGCACCAGTGCACCAACAACCTGAAACAAGATCAATCCAATCCGAAACACGTCTAAAACTCACCCGAGCCCTCGTGGCTCCACACCATACATTCACACAAGTCAAAAATATCATACAAACTCGTTCGCATGATCAAAACATCAAAATAACATACGGAACCACGAATCGGACACCAAAACACATAGAAAATTACAATGAACTCAAGATCGCTAGAAATACAACCATGCATCTGATTCCTATCAAACCAACTCGGAATGACACCAAACCTTGGAGACAAGTTCCAAAAGATAAACAGGACCTATTCTAAGTCTCGAAACCAAAATCCAAACCCGATAGCCATAAAGTCAAACCAAGTTCAAATTAGGAAATTTCTAAACCTTCAACTTGCCAACTTTTGTTAAAACAAACCAAATCAACGTAGGAACCTCCAAATTCAATTCCGGGCATACATCTAAGTACAAAATTACCATACGAACCTCTTGGAACCATAAAAACTCTGTCCCGAGGTCAAATACACAAAAGTCAAACTTGGTCAACCCTTCCAACTTAAAGCTTCCTAGTTGAAAATCATTCTTCCAAATCAAATCCCGAACTACTCGAAAACCAAACCAACGATACACGCAAGTCATACTACACCATACGACGCTACTCATGACCTCAAACCACAAAACTGAATACAAGTGTTGAAACAACCAGTTGGGTCATTACAGAAAAAGTAAGACAGCATACGTTAAATTAACATTTTCAATGTACATACATCATTATTAATCGCCCGACTGGTCATCTTGGACTTGTGTCGTGTGAGATACTTACTCTCCAGGTGGGCCATAGGTCACCACGTATATTGGATGGAGATTTTCTTAGCCAAAACTTCCACCCGCGATGCATTAATGATTTCTTTGAGCTTATTAGGGATCACCCATTATGTTAGCGCACTGTCGTGTGCCTCACTCAGACTGGTTTTTATCGAGTCTTCAAGGTCGGTCAATTACAGTTCGACTAGCCAATGATCATAATTCTGATCGAGCGTTGGAGGCCAGAGACACATACATTCCATTTGACTATCGGGGATGCCATTATCACGTTACAAGACGTGGAGGTTTTATTTGGACTGCCCATTGACGGTCTTACTGTCCACTACCCGCCTGCGATTAGGGAGTATAGGAGGCTTGACTATATACATATTTTGGAGAGGCTCACTGGATTCCATCAAATTGAGAAGTCTACGATTAGTGGAGTTAGCCGATTACAGTTATTGCCTTTTAGGAGAAACTTGAGGCGCTACACGAGCAGATCACGGGTTAGACACTGGTGGAGGGTATTGAGTGACAGTCTAGGCTTTTGTTGTTGATGATATTTGGCAGCATTCGTTTCTCGAACACCTCGGGGAACCTTGTGGGACTACATTTCTTGGCTCATCTTAAGCGATTAAATGATTTACCCATGTACAGTTGGGGCAGTATCGTAAGGGATTCGTGGAATTTTTATGGATCGTGTTGGGGGGAAATCTACCAAAGCTAAGCAGATAGATAAACTCCTTTCCCGCTGCTAAGGGGGAGCGAGAAAGAAAATCAAATGATTATTTTTTAACCATTGCCCTCTTTTGGGCATGCAGGTAATCAGAGTCCTCTCACTCCCAACCAGCAGACATCATCTGGTTGGGTCTTATTAGTATCAACAACAAGGAAGAAACAGCCAAATGGAAACAACAACTAACTATGGCTCTTGGCCCAAACAACGTCCTACTAGCGTACCTGTATAGGCAGCTATGCAGGGTGTTGATGGGTAGCTTGAGGGATGTCGCTGGATTTATTCTGCTTCTAAAGGTGATAAAATTATCAGTTATTTTCATGAATATCATATATGTGTTAAAAATACTTAGTTTTACGTCTACAATCAATATTAGGTGTGGACTTAGGAGAGATTCTTGCAGATGCAACTCGATCCTCGACCACTAGCTCCAGATACACCACCAATGTCGCTGCTACCCCGTGCTAGGAGGTGGGTAGATTGGAGAGGTCGTGCCCATGATGTCGAGGCTCGACATCATCTCCCGCTCTACAAGGATATGTTGGATCTACTAGATGGTTCTCAGATAAATATTCAACTTAGTACGTTTGTTAATACATAATTTGTATTGCGTTTACTTACTTTTCTTGCGTTTAATAAATAGTTTGTATGGAGGCCATATAGAGACGAGTTCATCACCAGTTTGCAAGACTATTGCTCACGAGGTCGAGCCGTGTGGCTTTTTGAGGTCCCATTGATATGTCTTGATATAGTTGAGCATCCTCCGACGGGGAAAGTCTTGCAAAAATTTGGCTAACCACAACGTATACCTACTCATCCCAGTTGGTATGCCACTCATTACGAGTGGGATGATCGCAATCGAGTTGACCGGGCGTACTTGGCCTGGCTCGAGGCCTGGATAGATGCTTGGTATTAGAGGCTTTACACATTTCTACCGACCCTCCAGATGATGGTGTTGATGGTGAGCACCAGTACATGACTTGGTATCGTCATGTTACTCGCATTCTAATAGGTAATCCTAATCATCAGGAAGGTTGTCAGTACATTTCATATGTTGGAAGGCACGAGGCACTGGTACTTTATCTGATATACTCACACTCTAATAGGTAATCCTAATCATCATGAGTGTGTCATTACTTGTTGTGACATCTTGGTTGTTGTCACGACCACAAATTCCTGCCGTAGGAAGTCGTGACGATACTTATTCTCTAAAAATAGGTAAGCCTCTCAGCATGCAGAATAATTGAAATAACAACAAATAATCTCAAAACATCAACAACTACAAATCTGTAACTCAAAATGTAGAATTCCCAAAACCTGGTGAAGTATAAGTCACAAGCTCTAGTAATAGTATCGAACAATCATATACATCATTGTCTAAGATAGTGTAATGAAATAAGGAAAAACAGGATAGAAGGGGACTCCGAGGCCTACGGACGCGGGCAGGTGTACCTTGAAGTCACTAAAGCAAACTCATCTCACTAATGCCGGGACTAATAGAAAGTACCTCGATCTGCACAAAAAGAAATGCAGAAGCGTTGTATGAGTACACCACAACGGTACCCATTAAGTGTCAAGTCTAACCTCGGTAGTGTAGTGACAAGGTCAGGTCAAGGCCCTACTGGAGATAATATGAAACAAGACGAAAGATATAATAATATAATGATAACGACAATGGAAATGAAACAATAAGAAATTTACGAAACATTAACAATACGGAATCAAGACAGTTAATACAACACGGAAGGAAATAAGGATTTACATGTTAAGGAACAACCAAGGCAAATACATCAAATAGAGAAAGATCAGCAAGGGCCACTTCCGAGGTACGCCACGTAGCACCAAATAAAAAAAGTAGCTCACAATATTTCCTTATATCACCGCGGGAGCCTTTACAATTAGTTTTGAAAATTAGTTTTCCCGAAATAGCACCCTGCGTTTTAGCCAAACTTATCACACCGCATAGCTTCTAGTAGTTCCCCTACTAGCCATGCATATCAAGCCCATCTTATCTCACCGCATGAGTTTCAACACCCAGACTTTATACCACCGCATGTGTATTAATATCACCACGTATCAAAATTCGCACATCAAGTTCCCAACATCACAACTTGCCAGAAAAGCCAAACAATAACAAAATTTCACAACAAGGAGCCCACAGTTCAACCATAATGTACACAAAGTCTCAACAATAATAACCGAAGAGTAACTCAATAAAATGATATTTCACAACTTACACTTTGCCTCAATAGGAACCACGGCCTTTGCAACTCAATACCAAATTCAACGATAAGATATTCCAAGAATAGCCATTTCAAATAAGGATTCAACAGTTAAATAATGAATACGGAATAAAAGAAAGCAAGTAATTCAACTAAACATGTAGGACAATTTGCTAATAAGAGATACAACTAGTAGACATGTGAAATTAGACTAAATACGATGACTACAACATGAAAAAGTAACTCAATTAAAGCATGAAAGGAAACTACATAGCTAAAAACCAGAAATTTCACATTTAGCATGTGTACGCACTCATCACCTCGTGTACACGGATTCCACTTCCACACAAGGTTAGACAAGTCACTTACCTCAAACTACGCTAAATCAATAAACTAGAAGGCCTTTCCCTTGATTTTCCAACTCCGAACGGCTCGAATCTAGCCAAAACATTTCATACTATAAATATAACTATAGGGAACTAATTCAAACAATGAAATTACAATATTTTGCAAAGAATTGAGAAATCAACCCAAAAAGTCTCCCCGGGCCCGCGTATCAGAATCCGACCAAAATAACAAAAACCGAACACCCATTCGATATCGAGTCCAACTATACAAGAATTATTCAAATCCAACCTCATTTCGCCTTTTAAAACCCAAAAACTTAATCTAAAAAGTTCTACCATTTTTTCCCATTTTTTCCAACTCCAATCCTTAATTACATGATAAAAACAATGATAGATTAGAGTAATTTAACCAAAATCGGGTTAAGAATTCCTACCCCAACAATCCCTCTAAAAATCCCTCGAAATTCCGTCTCCCACCGAGCTCCCAAAATCCCAAAATTCCAAAATGAAATATGAATCAAAACCCTAGAAAATCCCCTTTTCTGCCCCGTAGAATCGCACCTGCGACCTTACTGCCACATCTGCAGCTCCGCACCTGCAGAAAAACCATCGTAGGTGCGGACTTCACTTCTGCGGAATCCGCTTCTGCGGAAAAAGGTTTGCATCTACGCATGCGCACCTATGGCACAAGCGTCGCACCTGCAGAACACTATCGCTCTTGCGCTCCTCTCCGCCGCAGAAGCGAAGCCGCTTCTGCGAAACATTTTCCGCTCCTATGCCCCCGACTGGGCTTGTCCAGTTCCGCATCTGTTACCAAGTGCTCACTTTTGCGAGCCCGCACCTGCGGCTTTTCCATCCAGAGGTGAAAAAACACCAGAAGCTGGGCACCTTCAGCAATCCAACAAGTCCACAAATGATCTGATTTCCATCTGATTCACACCCGGGGCCCCCGGGACCCCATACGAATATATCAACAAGTTCTAAAACACATAACGGACCTACTCAGGGCCACAAATCACATCAAACAACACAATTTCTATGAATCACAACCCAAATTCAAGCCTATGAACTATGAACATCCAAATTTCAAAACTAACGCCGATTCATACCAAAACAACTCCGATTATCACCAAATATTGAATTTAATTCATAAATGACATTACAGACCTATTCGAACTTCTGGAATCAAGATCTTACACCGATATTAATAAGGTCAACTCCCCGTCAAACTTCCCAAAAATCTCTCATTTTCCAACTTTCACCAAATCGTGCCGAAACGACCTACGGACATCCAAATCAACATCCGGACATGTTTCTAAGACCAAAATCACCCTACGGAGCTATTAGAACCGTCAAAACTCCATTCCGGAGTCATCTTCACACAAGTCAAACTACGGTCAACTCCTACGACTTAAAACCTCCAACTAAGGGACTATATGTCTCATTTCACTCTGAAACTCACCCGAAACCAAAACCAACCACCCCGACAAGTTACATAACCACAATATAACATAGAGGAAGTATAATTTAGGGGATCGTGACTAAAATACTCAAAATGACCGGCCGACACATTACATCCCCCCCTTCTTAAAATAAACGTTCGTCCTTCAACGAGTATAAAGACATACCTGAAGTGGTGAAAAGATGAGGATAACAGCTATACATATCATGTTCGGTCTCCCAAGTTGCCTCCTCGATTATCTGACCCCTCCAATGAACCTTCACTGAAGCAATGTTCTTTGACCTCAACTTTCGAACCTGCCTGTCCAAAATGGCCACCGGCTCCTCACATAAGACAGATCCTTGTCCAACTGGACTGAGCTAAAATCCAACACATGAGATGGATCGCCGTGATACTTCAGGAGCATAGAAACATGGAATACTGGATGAACTGCAGCTATACTGGGTGGTAGTGCAAGTTTGTAAGCCACCTCTCCAACCCTCTCAAGAATCTCAAAAGGTCTGATACACCTAGGGCTCAACTTGCCCTTATTCCCGAACTTCATAACACCTTTCATGGGCAAAACCCGGAGCAAGACCCGCTCCCCAACCATGAATGCGACGTCGTGAACCTTCCGATCTATATAACTTTTCTGTCTGGATTGGGCTGTACAAAGTAGATCTTGAATCAATTTAACCTTTTCCAAAGCATCTGGAACCAAATCTGTACCCAATAATAACCTAGCCTCACCCTCGAACCAACCCACCGGAGACCGGCACCGCCTACCATACAAAGCCTCATACGGGACCATCTGAATGCTCGACTAGTAACTGTTGTTATAGGCAAACTCTGCAAGAGGCAAGAACTTATCCTAAGAATTCCCAAACTCCATCACACACGCATAAAAGCATATCCTCCAATATTTGAATAGTGCGCTCGGACTGTCTGTCAGTCTGAGGGTGAAATGTTGTACTCAACTCCACTCGCGTGCCTAAATCATGATGAATTGCCCTCCAGAACTGTAATGTAAATTGCGTACCCCGATCCGAGATGATAGATATCGGCACGTTGTGAAGCCTGACAATCTCACGAATATAAACCTGAGCCAGCTGCTATGAAGAATAAGTAGTCACCACTGGAATGAAATGATCTGACTTGGTTAATCTATCCACAATTACACATACTGCATCGAACTTCCTCCGAGTCTGTGGGAGCCCAACAACAAAATCCATAGTGATCCGCTCTCATTTCTACTCTGGAATCTCTAACCTCTGAAGCAATCCACCAGGCCGCTGATGCTTATACTTCACTTGTTGACAGTTTAGGCACCAGGCTACATATTTCACTATGTCCTTCTTCATCCGCCTTCACCAATAGTCCTGCCTCAAATCCTGATACATCTTGGCGTCACCAGGATGAATGGAGTATCGCGAACTGTGAGCCTCATAGAGAATCAACTCACGCAAGCCATCTACATTGGGCAAACATAGCCTGCCCTGCATCCGCAACACACTATCATCTCCAATAGTAACCTCCTTGGCATCGCCATGCTGAACCGTGTCCTCGAGGACAAGTAGATGGGGGTCATCATATTGACTATCACGACCCAACTGGAGGGTCATGACTAGCACCCGGGCCATACTTGCCGAGCACCAACGTACATTTTATCTAACCTTCCTTATTATCTTTAAGGGCCAACAAGATCAATATAAATAGTAGACATGGATCATGAACATCCAACAATGAAAGATAATGTCATGAACATACATAACATGGGACGACAAGACTGTCAAGAAACTATATATAAGGTACGAGCTACCATGATGCCATGAAAGACTATACAACAAAAATCAGCCGACAAGGCATTCTAAACCATACATAAGTCGACACCTGTCTATGAGCCTTTAAAAGAACATAAATGCTACAACATTGCCGGAATAGGGCCCCGACATACCCATAATGTCTATAACAAAAATGCATACCAAGACCACGGCAAGTCCGGAGAAGGGATCTCGCCAATAACCGCTGAACCGGATAGCCTACTGTGATGGGGGAGCTGTGTCTACCCGTCTATCAGGACCTGCAGCACGACATGCAGCGTCCACAAATAAAAAGGACGTCAGTACGAATAAAGTACTGAGTATGTAAGGCAGGAAAGCATAAGTGAGAACAGTAATGTAAACAGGGATAGAGAATATACAACCTGTGACATCTGGGTACCTCTGAGGGCTACTGACATGAAATACATGATACATACATATATATACATAAACTTTTAAAACATACGCCTTTGTGGGCATCACCATCATCATATCGTACCCGGCCGTAATAGGCTCGGTAAAACGTACCCGGCCATCATAGGGCTCGGTAGAATCGTACCAGGCCACGTGGAGCTCGGTAAAACCTAACTGATCAGTGGTTGCACAATAGGTTCCGTACCCGGCCGACTATAGCGCGGCTCGGTAGAGTAAAATAGATACATATATATGATGCATGCTGGACTCATTGGAATCACATTTTGAACCTTTCGGAGTGACATAAGGTTGGTATTCTTCGTACACGTTATTAGGATTAACTCTTCATAAAGAATCTTATAAGAATCAGGAACTACCAACAACATTGATAATATAAGAATAAGAGAAGTAACATCAATATCAATCGTTTCATAAGAAGGACAGCAATGTAAGTACTGCTAGCTTCTAAGAGTAGAGTATCTTTGGGAGCTCGTTCATTACATTATGTACAATCGGAGTCGTGCAAAAGAATGAAGGGGATAGCCTCACATACCTTGTATATACTGCCCAACCTCAAGCTATGCAAATGTCACGACTCCTTAGTCTACAATAAGACAAATGACACTATCATTATCGTTTAAGCATCGTAACTATTATGTATCGACCACAACCTATTTTACGATAAAACGGACAGTACCTCCCCTATTTATATGACTTCCCACAAGTCAATACAATCACCAAACAGCCCAAACAACATCATTAATAATCATATTGAGCCTCCAAAACAGTCCACCAACCAACAACATTACTACCAAGCCTTTCGATATATATTTCACAAGTTCTAGCTTCAACGAGTTAGCTGCAACTTGGATAATCTTAAATATATATAGAGTAAGAGGTTCCTTACCTTTAAACAGAAAGAAAAACTCCAATTTGACCTTAATTTTCCACGAAATATCCCTTCAATTCTGCCACAAGAACAAGGAAGCAAAACTAGCAATTAATTCGGGTTTTTCGGCACTAGAATTACTTTAGAAGACTTGAAATCACCTAGGGTTGATATTAAAAACTTGAAGGTGTATTTACAGGACATAAAACACTTAAAAAAACCTCCCACACGAGCTGGAACAACACAAAAATCAGCAACAACAAGAAGAACAAGAAACTTACTAGCGCCACGGGATTCCTGACATTTGATTTGTGTTGTTTGCCCTTTGTTTGGTTCTTGGATCATGAGAGAACCTTGAGAGACTGATTTTAGGGTTATAAGGTCTGAATATACTGAAAAATAATGACTTAAAACGGGGTTGAGGTATCTTATATATGTCCATATGTCTTAAACCGCCTTTGTGGGCCCCATAGAGAGCAGCTTGGCGCACTCTCGCGAAAATGCGAATATCTCTCTATTCCGAGATCGTATCGATGAACGGTTTAATGCGTTGGAAACTAGACTCATAGATCTTCAATTTGATAGGTAGATCACCCCATAATTCCAAGCACATTGGGAGAAAATGCAGTAACATTTGACCTAAAGTTTAAGTAAAATTATAAACCTAAGTTGCGACAACTTTTATTGACTTTTGTTTCATAACTCGCTTGACTTCAAGACTTATGATGCGGATATTATATGATTCAAATACATTAAAACAAGACCTCTTGGGACAGTTAATCACCTCTAGTGTTACCCGAAAATACGGGTTACAACATCCTTGATTCGTTTAACTTCTAATATTTGTTAACCACTCTTATACACCCTTGTATCGTTTAAGACCAATAGGATTAACTTCTTATCATCTCAAAGATAATCTCTTCTTGGATTTACGTCGACTAACTTACGACGTGATCTATGGTATGCGAATTTGGGTTGTAACATTGACACTCTCTGATACGATCATAAAGAGAAGATCGAGAAACCACACAAGCCAAAACTCGGCTCGGCTCTGAAACATCCAATCTAACAAACTGGTTGGCCAAGGCCTGAACATCCAAGGCTAATGGCCTCTCTGCTACCGGTAGATATGCTAAGCTGCCCAAGCTCTCCGCCTTGCGACACAAGGCATCGGCCACCTTCCCGGGATGATATAGAATGGTGATATCATAGTCCTTTAGCAACTCTAACCACTCCACTGCCGCAAGTTAAGATCCTTCTATTTGAACAGATGTTGTAGACTATGGTGGTCGGTGTAGACCTCACAAGGGACATCGTACAAATAGTGCCGCCAGATCTTCAAGGCATGAAAAATAGCTGCTAACTCGAGGTCGTGGACAGGATATTTCTTTTCATGTACCTTTAATTGTCTAGACACGTGGGAAATCACCCTACCATCCTGCATAAACACCACACCGAGAACGATACGCGACACATCACAGTATACATTATAAGACACCAAACCCCATGGCAACATCAACACTAGGGCTGTAGTCAATGCTATCTTGAGATTTTGAATGCTCTACTCACACTCATCAGTCCACCTGAACGGAGCCCCCTTCTGGGTCAATCTGGTCATAGGTACAACAATAGATGAGAAACCCTCTACGAATCTATGGTAATACCCTGCCAAACCAAGAAAACTTCGGATCTCCGTAGCTGAAGACGGTCTGCGCCAACTCTGCACTGCTTCAATCTTCTTCAGATCCATCTTGATCCCCTCACTCGACACTACATGACCCAAAAATGCCACTGAATCAAGCCAAAATTCACACTTTGAAAAAAATTGCATATAAGTTCTATTCTCTCAAGGTCTGAAGCACAGTCCTCGGGTGCTTCTCATGATCCTCCTGGCTTCGGGAGTACACTAGAATGTCATCAGTAAACACAATGATGAATGATCCTTCTGGCTTCGGGAATACATTGTTCATCAAGTGCATGAATGTTGTTGGGGCGTTGGTCAGCCCAAAAGACATCACAAGGAACTCGTAATGACCATACCGAGTCCTGAAAGCAGTCTTCGGGAATATCTAGCTCCCGAATCTTCAGTTGATGATAGCCTGAACGAAAGTCAATCTTAGAGAACACCGTGGCACGAAGCTGATCAAATAGGTCACCAATACGTGGCAATGGGTACCTATTCTTCACTATAACCTTATTCAACTAGCCATAATCAATACACATTCGCATAGAACCATCCTTCTTCTTTACAAACAAGACCGGAGCACCCCAAGGTGATACACTGGGTCAAATGAAACCCTTATCAAGAAACTCTTGCAACTGCTCATTTAACTCCTTCAACTCTGGTGGGGCCATACGATATGGAGGAATAGAAATGGGTTAAGTGCACGGTAACAAATAAATACCAAAATTGATATCCCTGTCGGGCAGCATGCCTAGAAGATCCATCGGGAATACATTTGTATAATCCCTCAATACCGGAATTGACTTAACGGTAGGAGTATCAATGCTGACATCTCTCACATATGCTAGATACATATCACACCCCTTCTTAACCATCCGTTGAGCCTTAAGAAATGAGATAACCCTACTAGGAACATAATCTAACATGCCTCTCTACTTTAACCGCGGTACACCTGGCATAGACAATATCACTATCTTGGCGTGACAGTCAAGAATAGCATGATAGGGCGACAACCAGTCCATGCCCAAAATAACATCAAAATCTACCATACTTAGCAATAATAAATCGTCTTTGGTCTCAAAACCACTAAAAACAGCCAAACACGATCGATACACACGGTCAATAACAAGGGAATCTACCACAAGTGTGGACACATAGACGAGAGAACTCAAGGAATCATGAGATACACCCAAATATGGAGCAAAGTAAGATGACACATAGGAATAAGTGGAGCCTGGATCAAATAAGACTGATGCATCTCTATGACAAACTTTATGTGATAACTGAGTCGGATGCAACTGCCTCCGTCCTAGCATGAAAAGCATAATATCTAGTTTGGCCTCCCCCTCTAGGGTGACCCCTACCTTCTCGACCTCCGCCTCTGGCTGGCTGTGCAGTTGGAGTGGTAGCTGGTGCGATAACCATGGACTGAGAAGCCTGAGGACCCAGTGGAATACGTGGAGCCTGAGTAGTCTGTGGAGGTGCACCCCTCCTGAGTCTAGGGCAATCCCTCACCATCTGACGAGTGTCACCATACTCAAAATAATCTCTCGGAGAACGTGGCTGTTGTGGCTAATGCAGGCCTGAGTGGATGGACTGACCACTGAAAGCACCCCATGCAGAAGGTGTACTAGACAATGGCGGTGCATAATAGGGAGCCTGGGGCCTAGAAGTGGCCGGAATACCGCCGGAAGCTGGAAGTACTGAATGAACAGGGCAGCTCACATAGCCCCTACCAAGACGAGCTGCAACTAGGGCACGGGGACCACTATATGTGCCAGAATCTCGAGGCCTCTTGGCCTCCCTCTCCTCTCTCTCTCGAACCCACATACCCTCCAATATCCTAGCGATCTCAACTACCTACTGGTATGCGATGTCCATCTCCAACTCTCGGGCCATGCTAAATCTGATACTAGGGTTGAGCCCCTTGATAAATCGACGGATCACTCTCTAACAGTAGCAACCAAGACTGGTGCATGCTTGTACAAATCACTGAACCGGACCGCATACTCCGATACGGTCATAGAACCCTGGCGCAACTGCTTAAACTTTGTGCACCATGCATCTCTAAGACTTTGGGGGACAAACTCCCTCAAGAACATGTCTGAGAACTGATCCCAAGTGAGTGAAGCTGCCTCAGCCGGACTACCCAACTCATATGCTCGCCACCACTGATAAATCGCTCCCTTGAGTTGGAACGTAGTGAAAGCAACCCCATAGACTCCACAATACCCATAGTATGGAGGATACAGTGGCACTCCCCAAGAAAACCATGGGCATCCTCTGAATCCAAGCCGCTGAAATTAGGAGGGTGGTACTTCTTGTACCTCTCAAGCCTGAGTTGCTCCCCCTCAGAAGCTTCTGACCTAGCCTCGGGCTGAACTGGGGCGCCCGGCTGCATGGGTATGACCTCTGGGACCTGGTCAACCTAGACCCACTACTCTGGAGTACGGGCGGCAGGAGTCTGTGCTCCTCCCCCAGCTTGAGATGTGGTAGGAGCAAGTGGAATCAACCCTGCCTGAGCTAAACTGCCTAACATGCTTAGAAACTGGGCAAGAGTCTCCTGAAGTGCTGGGGCAGTAACAGGCATCTCAGGTACCTGCTCTCCAGCTGGAGCTACTGGTGGCTCTTCTGTAGCAGCTTGTGCGGGTATTTTGGCTACACCACGTGGATGTCCTCGGCCTCTACCCATGCCTCGGCCTCTCGCGGCTCTAGCAAGGGACGCATGTGTCTTGTCATCCGATCCGAATGTGCGTGTCCTCACCATTTGTGAGGAAATAGAAAGACAAGAGTTTAGAATCCCGAAGTTAATAATTTCGCATGATAAGGAATCAAAGAAGTGAATATTTTCCTAACAACTTCATAGCCTCCCGAAGATAAGTACATACGTCTCTGTACCGATCCGCGAGACTCTACTAAACCTGCTTGTGACTCATAACACCTATGAACCTAGGGCTCTGATACCAACTTGTCACGACCCCAAATGCACCTCCGTAGGAAGTCTTGACAACACCTAGTCTCTAAAACTAGGTAAGCCTATCAACATGCGGAATAATTGAAATAACAACTAATAATCTCAAAACTTCAACAACTGTACAAATAAAAATCTGTAACTCAAAATGTACGATTCCCAAAACGTGGTGAAGTATAAGTCACAAGCTCTAGTAACAGTACTGAACAATCCTATACATCACTGTCTAAGATAGTGTAATATAAATAAGAAAGAACATGATAGAAGGGGACTCTGAGGCATGCGGACGCGGGCAGGTGTACCTTGGAGTCTCCAAAAACAAGTCACATAACGTGCTAATACCAAGGCTGATAGGATGTACCTGGATCTGCACAAAACATGTGCAGAAGCATAGTATGAGTACACCACAACGATACCTAGTAAGTGTCAAGCCTAACCTCTGTAGAGTAGTGACGAGGTCAGGTCAAGGCCATATTGGAGATAATATCAAACAAGATGAAGTATATAACGATATAATGATAATGACAATGGGAATGAAACAATAAGAAATTTACTAAAAATTAACAACACAGAATAAAGACAGTTAATACAGCACGGAAGGAAAAAAGGATTTACATGTTAAGGAAACAAACAACCAAGTCAAATAAAGCAAAATAGAGATAGATCAATAAGGGCCACTACCGAGGTACCGCCTCATAGTCCCAAATCATAAAAGTAGCTCACAATATTTCCTTTTATCACCGCGGGAGCCTTTACATTTAGTTTTGAAAATTATTTTTCCGCCCGCGTTTTATCCCACCTTATTACACCGCATGGCTTCTAGTTGTCACGACCCGGAATTTCCACCTTCGGGACTGTAATGGCGCCTAACATTTCACTTTCTAGGCAAACCAATGTTAGAGGATCTTTAAGCCATTTTTTCAATCAATTCAATTAAGTAAAACCAATTAAGTCGAAAAGAAACAAAAACAGAATACAAATTACATAAAACCAATAATATCTAAGTACAACCCAGATCTGGAGTCACAAGTTCACGAGCTTCTAGAATCTCTACAAAATAGGGTTTAAAATAAATACAACTGTCTCGAATGAAAAGAACAGTAAATAGGGGAAATGAAATGGAACTTCAAGGTCTGCGAACTCCAGCAGATCTACCTCGAATCTCCAAATGCCAATCCGAGCTAGTACGCTTTACGGACAGTTGGAACCAGTACCAAAATCTGCACAAGAAGTGCAGAGTGTAGTATGAGTACAACTGACCCAATGTACTCCGTTAGTGTCGAGCCTAACCTCGATGAGGTAGTGACGAAGCTATGACAAGACACCCATGTAAATAAACCTGTACAGACAGAAATATATGTACAAAATAACAACAAATAAAGAATTAACAATTACTAGTGGGAAGGGGACATGCGAAAGTGGTACAAGATACGGTAACTATAGAAGTTAATAATAACAAGAATCAGTCAATAAGCCTTCAATCAACAAAATGAACAGGCATAATGAATAAGACTGCATGGCATCACCCTTCGTGCTTTTACTCTCAGCCTCACCATGAAACAGTAATAAGGGCACGACATCACCTTTCGTGCTTTTACTCTCAATTTCATCATGAACAATAGATACGGCACAACATCACCCTTCGTGCATTAACTCTCAAATATGGCACGGCATTACCCTTCGTGCATTAACACTCAAATACGGCACGTCATCACCCTTCGTGCATTAACACTCTCCCTTACCACGTAACAATAAACATATAACAACAGGGAGATAGAATAAGCAAGATCAAGTCTTATGTCAACAATGGTTCCACTATACCAATCTCTACTTCAGAAACACTGCTCAATTATCACAGATAGTCCATAAGTGCAGAAAGAACAATCAATTTAGTAATTAACTAGTCTAAGCATGGATATTAAGATCAAAGAAAGAAAGAAATTATAAGAAACAAGTCCTACCCGCATGCTTTAACCCAACAACAATGCATAACTACTCGTCACCTCACATATACATTGTATCCAACATTTCGACAAGTAGAAAATAGGCAAACAAGTCCTAATCCCTCGAGTCAAGGTTAACCACGACACATACCTCGCTCCAAAAGTCGACTCAAAGCTCTACCGGAGCCTTTGCCCTAGAATCCGTCTCCAAACCACTCGTATCTAACCACAATTGACTCAATAATGACAAATATTGCTAAAGGAATCAATTACAATGCATAAATTTAGAATTTCCACACTTTTTCCCAAAGAGTCAAAAATCGACCCCGGGCCCGCTTGGTCAAAACCTGAGGTTCGGACCAAAATCCATTTTTTCATTCACCCCCGATCCCGATTATGTAATTAGTTTCAGAATCCGACCTCAATTAGAGGTCTAATTCCCTAATTTGCAAAACCCCTCAATGCTTCCTAAATTCCTAGTTTTCTACCATGGAAGAACAAAAATTAGGGCTAGAAATTAATGGGTGATGTTAGAAATAGAAGAAAATGAGTTAAAGTGTATAAACCTATGAACTCATGTTGAATTTTCTCTTACAAATCGCTTATAGGCCGAGCTCTAATGGAGAGTTTATGAAAAAATGAAAGAATCTCGTGTTTGGTCTATTTTTAATCACTAGGCATTAGGTGTTCATCGCGTTCGCGTGAAACCCGACGCATTCGCGAAGAGCATGGCCTAACTGGCTTACGCTATCGCGAGAAACTCCACGCGTTCGTGAAGGTCTAGCCCGCCACACCTCCGCGTTCGCGTAGAGTTACCTCAACTCCCCTGCCCAGCCTATCTAACGCTATGCGTTCGCGTAAAGAAGGACCCCCAATGCTCCGCGTTCGCGACCAAGGTTTCGCGTTCGCTTAGAACAAAAGCTCGCCCAGCCCATTATACCCGTCGCGATCGCGGGAGTATATTTGCGACCGCGAAGAAGGAAACACCAGAAACCAGCAGAAGTGAAAAACCAGCAAACTTTCTAAGTTCAAAAGGTCCGTAGGCTATCCGAAACTCTTCCAAGTCCTCGGGGATCCAAACCAAAAACCCATACGAACTCGTTCGCACGATCAAAACACCAAAATAACGCCTAGAACTATGAATCAGATACCAAATCAAATAAAATTTTCAAGAAAACTTTAGAACTTCAAACCAACTCCGTTTCTGACAAAATTTGACAGACAAGTCATAAATATAGTAATGGACCTATACCAAGTTCCGGAACCAAAATCCGGATCCGTTATCAACAAAGTCAAACTTCAGTCCAATTTATAAATTCTTTAAACCTTTAAACTTCAAATTTTCAACAAATTGCGATATCTCAAGCTAGGAACCTCCAAATTCGATTTCGGGCATACGCCAAAGTCCCAAATCACGATACAGACCCATCGGGAATGTCAAAACACAGATTCGGGTCCGTTTGCTCAAAATATTTACCGAAGTCAACTCAAATAGATTTTAAGGCAAAATTTCATATTTTATCAATTTTTAACATAAACGCCTTCCATAAAAACACCTGGATTGTGCACGCAAATTGAGGAATGCATAAAGAAGCTATCGGAGGCTTCAAAACACAGATTTGTGGTTAAAAACTTTAGATGGCCTATCGGGTCATCACACTAGTAGTTCCCCTACTAGCCACGCGTATCAAGCCCATCTTATCTCACCGCATGCGTTTCAACACCCAGACTTTATACCATCGTATGCGTATTAATATCACCACGTATCACAATTCGCACATCAAGTTCCCAACATCATAACTTGCTAGAAAAGCCAAACAATAACATAATTTCACAACAAGGAGCCCACAGTTCAACCACAATGTACACAAAGTCTCAACAATAACAACCAGAGAGTAACTCAATAAAATGATATTTCACAACTTACACTTTGCCTCAATAGAAACCATGGCCTTTGCAACTCAATACCAAATTCAACGATAAGATATTACAAGAATAGCCATTTCAAATAAGGATTCAATAGTTAAATAATGAATACAAAATAAAAGAAAGCAAGTAATTCAACTAAACATGTAGGACAATTTGCAAATAAGAGATAAAACAAGTAGACATGTGAAATTAGACTAAATATGAGGGCTACAACATGATAAAGCAACTCAATTAAAGCATGAAAGGAAACTACATAGCTAAAAACTGGAAATTTCACATTTAGCCTGTGTACGCACTCGCCACCTCGTGTACCCGGCTTCCACGTATCACAATTATTACAACAATACAAATCCTAAGGGAAATTTCCCCCACACAAGGTTAGACAAGTCACTTACCTCAAACCATGCTAAATCAATCAACTAGAAGGCCTTTCCCTCAACTTTTCAACTCCGAACGGCTCGAATCAATACAAAACACTTCCATACTATAAATATAACTATAGGAAACTATTTCAAACAATGAAATTATGCTTTTTTGCAAAGCATTGAGAATTCGACCCAAAAAGTCACCCCGGGCTCGCGTCTCGGAATCCGACAAAAATTATAAAAATCGAACACCCATTTGATATCTAGTCTAACAATACAATAATTATTCAAATCCAACCTCATTTCGCCTTTCAAAACCCAAAAACTGAATCTAAAAAGTTCTACCACTTTTCCCCATTTTTTCCAACTCCAATCCACAATTACATGTAAAAACAATGATAGATTAGTGTAATTTAACCAAAATCGGGTTAATAATCCTTACTCCAAAAATCCCTTTGAAAATCCCTCGAAATTTTGTCTCCCACCAAGCTCCCAAAATCCTAAAATGAAATATGAATCAAAACCCTCGATCGAAAATCCCCTTTTGTGCCTAGTTGAAATGCACTTGCGACCTTACTGTCGCATCTGCGGCTCCGCACCTGCTGAAAAACCATCGTAGGTGCGAACTTCACATAAGTCCAAGGAATCCGCTTCTGTGGAAAAGGTATCGCATCTGCGCATGCGCACCTGCAGCTCAAGCATTGCACATACAGAACATTGTCGCTCCTGCGCTCCTCTCCACCGCAGAAGCGAAGCCATTTTTGCGGATCATTTTCCACTCCTGCGCCCCCGCTCTGCTTGCCCAGTTCCGCATCTGCAACCAAGTGCTCTCTTTTGCGAGCCCGCACCTGCGAACATTTCCTCCGCAGGTGCGAAAACACCAGAAGCTGGGCACCTTCAGCAATCCAACAAGTCCACAAATGATCTGATTTCCATCCGAATATACCAACAAGTTTCAAGACACATAACGTACCTACTAGAGGTCACAAATCAAATCAAATAACACAATTTATATGAATCGCAACCCAAATTCAAGCCTATAAACTATGAACTTCCAAATTCCGAAACCAACGTCGATTCATACCAAAACAACTCCGATTGACACCAAGTTTTGCACAGAAGTCATAAAAGATATTACGGACCTATTTCAACTTCTGGAATCGGAATTCAGCCCCGATATAAATAGGTCAACTCCCGGTTAAACTTCCAAAAAACTCCCATTTTCCAACTTTCGCCAAATTGTGCCTAAACGACCTACGGACCTCCAAATTGACATCCGGACATGTTACTGTGACCAAAATCACCCTACGGAACTATTGGAACCGTCAAAACTTAATTTCGGAGTCATTTTCATACAAGTCAAACTACGGTCAACTCCTACGACTTAAAACCTCCAACTTAGGGACTATGTGTCCCATTTCACTCCTAAACTTACACGAAATCAAAACCAACCACCCTGACAAGTTACATAACCACAATATAGCATAGAGAAAGCATAATTTAGTGGATTGGAACTAAAATACTCAAAATGACTGGCCAGGTCATTACAGTTGTGGTACTGTTATTACATCATCAGATCTGGAAATTTTTGTCTAACCATATGTTGTTGTTTTTTTTTGACAAATTTCTTTTGACGTTACTTGGTTTGGTTGCTACACACTGGTTGGGCCATGAAAGAAAAATACAGATTTTGAAGCAAGATAAATTTAGTTACTAATGATGAACAAATAGTACACATGTGAACTTTGGCCGATGAAAATAACTCAAAGTTATTGAGGCCAATATTCTCCAATTGATCCTCCGAATCGGGCTCAAAAATTATGAGGCGATGACGATAAACATCGAAAAAGGATAAGACGAGTAACGTGGTGAACCTCCCCTTAGTGCGGCAACATGGTTGGCCACCGTAGTACGCAACTAAGACAATTTCGTTCTCATGTCTAGACGGAATCAAAATACATCCGAACCTCCTATAATATTTTTAAACTATTTTCCAAAAAATATTTTCAAAAAGAATTATTTTCCAAAACATATTTTGCTTTAGTTTATTTTACTTTATTTTATTTCACTAACAATTATATTTATCTTATTTGCGAGGTACTATCATATGGAGTCGCTTTCAAAAGACGACGCTTGAAGGAAAATCAAATACGTATCCCCGCTTCGTAATTTCTGTTCTCGGATGTACTAAAAACACAAGTATAGTGAAAATGATAGATAGATAGCTTATTTTGATGATTAATTCTTTGCTAAACACTTAGGATGAATTGCATCTAGTTAATAATCCGGTCAACATATAATGTTATGAGTGAGATAATTTTTTATCAGTTTGCATATATCTTTAAGATGTCAAATATGTTTTATAACTTGGTTGATTAATTAGGATTGATATGCATATAGTTAATTAAATCAGTAATCATATCATACTATATTATAAGTGTGAAGCTCAAATGTCAAACTTGAATTCTCAAATTACCCATCAAAATTGAATTACCATTACACAGTTCATTTTAATATTATATATCATTATCAATGTAGAATATATAACTAAGAAATATGTTTTGGAATCTAAATGTCTTTGAAACTTTCATGAACTTTGTTTACCCGAAAAATGGATGGAGTTGAATTTGTACGTAGTTCTAAGGATATGTGGCGCAACATAATATAAATTGTAAGGATAACTAGAAATACAAATATGGATTGCAAAGAATGCAAAATAGATAAGGTTGTAAAGAAGAATAATTTTAGGACTCAACAAGTGGAATCAATTTAAGAAGCTTGAAAGAATAATTCTTTACTATGGGAGAATATAGTGTTTTGATGACAATGTAAGCCTGAAAACTTGCCTATACAGAAATGATAACCATGCCCTTTATAGTAGAGGGATCTTGCTCTAAACATAATTAAAAATACACAGTGGGAGACCTAGGATAAATCAACTTTTCCACAATTCCTACCAAGATTCTCTCTAGTGGGATTACAACGGCTTTTGTCTACGAGCTCGATCTTGACTCGAGCTCTCAATCTTGGTTTGAGCTCGATTCTGACTCGAGCTCTCGATCTTGGCTTGAGCTCGATTCTGACTCGAGCTCTCGAACTGATTTGGGGTCAATGTTGGTCGGTCTATGGATCATAAGCTTGATAGCTTTACTTTGCATCATAATTCGATTTGCATCCGAGCTTGACAATGATATCAAACTCGAAATTGATCAGCCCTTCAGATTAGAAGCTTGTTTGTACCATCTTCGGAACCCATCTCGAGGTCTCACTTCGATCGATTATCTTTCGAGCTCGATCAGACGTACGAAGGTTGAAATCTATTTCGACCGTATACATATGGTCCCTTCGTTTCTCAGGAAGAATGTGGTAAGAAACAATATGATTTTTCAACGGCTCGATCGGATTATAAGCTAACGTCTTCATCGGGCTCGATCATGACGCATGTGATATCCGTCATGTCGATACGAATGGAGTTGAATTTGTACGTA
This sequence comes from Nicotiana tabacum, assembly GCF_000715075.1. Lineage (NCBI taxonomy): Eukaryota > Viridiplantae > Streptophyta > Magnoliopsida > Solanales > Solanaceae > Nicotiana > Nicotiana tabacum. The sequence goes on along the minus strand of NC_134091.1, from coordinate 72,431,565 downwards.
GTTCTAAGGATATGTGGCCCAACTTAATACAAATTGTAAGGATAAATAGAAATACAAATATGGATTGAAAAGAATGCAAAATAGATATGGTTGTAAAGAAGATGAATTTTAGGACTCAACAAGTGGAATCAATTTAAGAAGCTTGAAATAACAATTCTTTACTATGGGAGAATATAGTGTTTTGATGACAATGTAAGCCTGAAAACTTGCCTTTACAGAAATGATAACCATGCCCTTTATAGTAGAGAGATCTTGCTCTAAACATAATTAAAAATACTCAGTGGGAGACCCACGATAAATCAGCTTTTCCACAATTCCTGCCAAGATTCTCTCTAGTGGGATTGCAGCGACCTTTGTCTGTGAGCTCAATCTTAACTCGAGCTCTCGATCTTGGTTTGAGCTCGATTCTGACTCGAGCTCTTGATCTTGGCTCGAACTCGATTCTGACTCGAGCTCTCGAATTGATTTGGGGTCAATGTTGGTCGGTCTCTGGATTATAAGCTTGATAGCTTTACTTTGCATCATAGTTCAATTTGGATCCGAGCTTGACTATGATATCGAACTCGACATTGATTAGCCCTTCGAATTCGAAGCTTGTTTGAACCATCTTCGGAACCCATCTCGAGGTCTCACTTCGATCGATTATCTTTCGAGCTCGATCAGACGTACGAAGGCCGAAATCTATTTTGACCGTATACAGATAGTCCCCTCGTTTCTCAGGAAGAATGTGGTGAGAAACGATATGATTTTTCAACAGCTCGATCGGATTATAAGCTGACATCTTCATCGGGCTCGATCATGATGCACGTGATATCCGTCTCGTCGATTTAGTCTTTCAAGGCATTTAATACATGTGAGACGGTGGTCGGCCACTGCTGATACTGAGCCGCCATCGCTTAAACCTATAAATAACCCTTTCTTTTATCATTTACCACTTTTACTTCTTCAATCTTCCAAATTTCTCAAGTCTCTTTTCGTATTCTCTGGCTTACTTGCAAATCTATGATTTCTCTTTGCAAAAAGCTCCCCTTCAATTTTACCAAATCTTTGTCACTTTCTTCTACTCCTCACCTTTGAATTCGAAAATGGCAAAAACGTCACAAACAATTCCTCAGAAAGAGAAGGCTTCATCTTCACAGTTTGCCGTCGATGAGACACCGGCAGAACCACGGCCTGAGGAGTGCATTCCCGAGGCGTGTGTTCTTACTTCTGGTAGTTTCTACTTCTCCTAAGGTCTGACTTATATAATAAACGGGAAATTGCGTACCTTGCTCTTCCCGAACTAGGACACCGCTTACTGCGATTTCCGATACTGTCAAGTACAAGCAAATGTTTCGTCTGTTTTTGGAGTGTGAAGTAGTGGTGGGCTCGATAGATATCGTTTTAGTTCCTCTAATGCTTGTTGGCATTCCGAGGTCCAAGCGAAATCATTCTTCTTTTTTAGTAGAGAGAAAAATTTATGACTTTGATCTGATGATCTCGATATGAATCGGCCTAAGGTTGCAATCCGTCCCGTTAGCCTTTGTACAGCTTTCACGTTGTCCACGATGGTGATGTCTTCGATGGCCTTGATTTTATCGGGGTTAATCTCGATTCCCCGATTTGACACCATGAAGCCGAGGAACTTGCCCAAACCGAGCCCGAAAGAACATTTTTTGGGGTTGAGCTTCATGTTGTATTTCCTCAAAATCTCGAAGGTTTCCTGCAAATGGGTCAAATGGTCCTCTACGCATAGGGACTTAACTAGCATGTCATAAATATAAACTTCCATTGATTTACCTATTTGTTCTTCAAACATTTTATTTACTAGGCGTTGGTAAGTAGCCCGTGCATTTTTTAGCCCGAAGGGCATCACATTATAACAATATGTTCCATATTTGGTGACAAATGAAGTGTTTTCCTGGTCTTCCGGGTTCATCTGGATTTGATTATACCCGGAATAGGCATCGAGAAAAGTGAGGATCTCGTGGCCGGCCGTGGCATCGATCATGCGATCGATGTTGGGCAACAGAAAAGAATCTTTGGGGCATGCTTTGTTCAAATCCTTATAGTCCACGCACATTCTAAGTTTGTCCCATTTTTTAGGGACTACAACTACGTTGGCTAACTATTCGGGATATTTTACCTCCTGAATGGACCCTATTTTAATAAGTTTGGTTACCTCGTCCTTTATGAAGGCGTTCTTTCCCTCGGACTAGGGTCCTCTCTTTTGCTTCACCGGTCTGAACCTAGGGTCCAAGCTTAGCGGATACGTCGTTTTGTCCGGTGGGATCCCTGTTATATCTAAATGGGACCAGGCAAAGCAATCAATGTTATCGATAAGAAATTGAATAAATTTCTTCCTGAGTTTGGGGCTCAACCCCGTTCCCAGGTATACCTTCTGTTTGGGCCAGTGCTCGATTAGTGTGACTTGCTCCAGTTCCTGAATCGTTGATTTGGTGGCGTCGGAGTCATCGGGAATCACGAAGGATCGAGGGATCCTCTGATCATCATCTTCTTCGATCTTCTGGTTATCTGGTTGGGTCAAAGCCGATGTCTGTGATTACTATTTGGTATCTCGTTCCCCTTCTGAGCCCGATCCTTTTACTGGCAAAGGCGAGGATATTGGTTTCGCTTCCTCGACGGTGAACATTTCTCTTGCGGCTGGTTATTCTCCGTACACTATTTTGACTCATCTCGATGTTGGGAATTTGAGGACCTGGTGTAGGGTCGAAGGTACAACTCTCATGTTGTGGATCCATAGCCTTCCAGAAAGGGCATTGTATCTCATGTCGCCTCCGATCACGTGGAACTTCATTTCCTGGATGGTTCCGGCCATGTTTATTGGTAGAATTATCTCGCCTTTGGTGGTTTCACATGCCATATTGAATCCGTTTATAACCAGGGTTGCGGGTACGATCTTGTCCTGCAGGCCGAGCTGTTCTACGACCTTCAATCTGATGATCTTGGCCGAGCTACCTGGATCAATCAACACACGCATAACTTTAGTTTTATTCTTGAGTACAGATATTACCAGTGCATCGTTATGAGGTTGTATGACTCCTTCTGCATCTTCATCATTGAAGGACAAAGTTCCTATGGGTGTGTAATCTTGAGTTCGAGACCGCTTTTCTCTCACAATCTATGTCTTAGTGTGTTTAAGCACTGGTCCCTGAGGGGTATCGGCGTCACCGATGATCATGTGAATGATGTGTTGTGGTTCTTCTTGTTCGTTTTTCTTGCTGAAATCCCTATTTTTAAAATTGTTCTTCGCCCTATCGCTCAAAAATTCTCGAAGGTGCCCTTTGTTGAATAACCGGGCTACTTCCTCTATTAGTTGCTTGCAATCTTCCGTTATGTGGCCATGGGTGCCATGATATTCGCACATTTGATCGGGATTCCTCTGGGCAGGATTGGTCTGCATGGGTCGAGGCCATTTAGTGTCTTTGATGCGTCCGATAGCCGAAACGATGGCGGATGCATCAATGCTGAAGTTATATTCCGATAACCGAAGTGCTTCCTTAGATCTGGCAGGCCTATCGAGCCTACTTTTGTTCATCAGCCCCCGGGACCCTTGACCTCGATCACTTCTTTTGTTATTTTGCCTGAGCTTATGTATCGATTCACTAACTCTGTGGCTTTCATTGTACGGTTGGTATCGATCCCCGATCGAACCTTGTTCTCGATTAGTATCCCTTCGAACACCGGGTTCAGACCCCAATTGATCATCTTCGATCCTAATTTTTGATTGGTACCGATTGTGCACGTCGGCCCACGTGATGGCTAGGTATTCAATTAGGTTATGCTTTAATCGTCGTGAAGCCGTCGAACTTCGTTCATTCAAACCTTGAGTGAAAGGCTGAACAGCCCAATCGTCTGTGACTGGTGGAAAGTCCATTCATTCCATTTGAAAACGAGATACGACCTCCCTCAGCATTTCGTTATCCTTTTGTCTTACCTTGAAGAAGTACGATTTCCTTGTTGCAACTTCTATGGCGCCGGCATGTACTTTCACAAATGAATCTGCTAACATGGCGAACGAGTCTATGGAATTTGGTGGTAGGTTGTGATACCGAATCATTGCTCCCTTCGAGAGGGTCTCTCCGAATTGTTTTAACAACACAGATTCGATTGCATCGTCTTCTAAATCATTGCCCTTGATGGCACACGTGTAAGAAGTGACGTGCTCGTTGGGATCGGTCGTTCCATTATATTTGGGAATTTCGGGCATACGGAATTTTTCGGTGATTAGTTTCGGGGCTGCGCTCGAGGGAAAAGGTTTTTGCACGAATTTGTTTGAATCCAACCCTTTTATCATTGGTGGAGCTCCCGGGATCTGATCGACCCTAGAGTTATAAGTTTCTACATTTTTATCATTGGCTTCGACTCGCTTTGTGAGTTCCTCGAGCAATTTAGCAATTTCGGGAGTAGTCCCCGATTCTTGCTCATTTGACTTCACTATGGCTGGCTCCCTTCTATGGGTGATTTCTCAAGGTGGACTGGGCTCCGGCCTGCTGTAACAACCCCGGAAAAAAAAATTCGATGTGTTTTAAGACCATTAAGAAGATTGGCGGGTGCTAATTATATTAATTCGGGTATGAACAAGATTGATAATTTGAATGATATCAATTGATGATGATAATATATGTATGAGGTGGATTAAGAATGGTTTATGGTCTAAGAAGAGCCCTAAGGCTAAGTCAAGTTGAAAACTTATATGATGGGATAAACTTTCAAGTGAGTATGCACAAGATCTAACTTCAAACGATCATAACTCTCCAGTTATGCAGATTTATATGGTGTATAACCTATCTAATTAATGCCCTTTGAATCTAGTTTCCAACGCATCAAACTGTTCGTCATTTGGACATGTATACAGAAAGTTATGACCATTTTACTGGACCTGTGTCATATGTGCGGCCAGATGCGCGGCCAAATCCGTGGCCGCGCATATTTGAGAGTTTCTGCCTCCAATCTCGCGGCCAAATCCACGGCCGCGGACGTAGAAACCCATTAAATACCCCAAGACTGGTTAGAGAGAGAAATAAGTCATTTATTTAAGCTAGGGCTTGTATATCAAGGGGAATCCGCCCAACACCTCCCTCCCATGAACCAAGGTAATATTTTTGGAGTAATTTTGAGTTGATTACTACTCCTAAACACTTGTATTAACAAGGATTAATCTTGAAGATCCATAGATTTCCATTTAAATTTCCAAATTGGTCAAGAACACTACAAGTTGGGATTTTCATGAGTCTCACTACAAGAGGTATGTCTACCATCTCTAACTAATATATGGGGATTATTTATGTATGGAATATGTGTTATAACTTAGGGTATGGTGATTGAAAGCCATAAGTTTCCAATTTAAATACATAACTATTGTAGAGATGGAAATGTGATTATTTGATGGAATTTTCTTGGTTGGGTGTGGATGGATGGTCATGTATGTGATGTTGGAAGTTAAGAATTGTTTAAGAATGATGGTGGGATAAATTGTTGGTAAATGGTAGTAGTTGGATGAACTAATTCTATGGTTAAGAGATGTAGAGATTCATGCCTACTAGGTGTTTGATAAAATGCCTAAATGGCCTAAATTATGGAATTTGTTACTAATATTGGTCCCATTGAATTATGTTGATGTAGATTGAAGTTGTAAGAGTAGTTGGTGGTTTTAATATCACTAAAGAGCTCCATCAAGGTATGTTGGCTAAACTCTTCTCTTAGAATTGAATCCCACGATATTCATGTAAATTATGTAAGTACCGAATGATTCATTATGAAATTGGCTATTCCGAGTAAGATTGGGTTGAAAGATATATGTTCAACAAGCATCCCAAATGCTCTATTCATGTTATGTTACCAATTGAGGATGTGTTAAAATATGGGCTGTGCATTAATAATATTTCGACTTTAAGTCAAGTTCAAATGAAGGCTATTATGCCAAATTTTGTGAAATATCTCTATGTGCATTAGACTCTAAATTGCTCACATGTGTACTACACACTTTGATTTGAATTGTGTTTGTTGTTGATGATGAGGATGATATTTGAAATTGATAATGTGAGCATGAAATACTAAATATGGTCAACGTGCCAAGAATGATCTTATAATTATGGCCACTAGTGCCAATGAAATGAAAAGATGTGAAAGTATTATGAAATGCGATGATTGATATAAAAAGGTTGATGTCTCAAATAAGACAGCCTAGCCGATCGGGTCGTGATCGGACACCATGCCGCACACATGGTGATGATTATGCTGGAAATTATAATTGAAATGGTAATTGTGGTTGATGTCCCTAATGTATAGCTTAGCCGATCGGGTCGTGATCGGACTCCGTGTTAAAGACAGTGGTATTGATATTGAGAGAAATTGTGATTGATGTCTTTAATGATATAGCCTAGCCGACCGGGTCGTGATCGGACTCCGTGCTAAGAGTACGGTGGTACCAGTTTTGTGAATAATGGCTTTGTGAATAATGGTATTGTGGAAAATGGTATATCGATACTAAAAATCTCACAATGTGAGATATAAAAATTAATTTGAACACTGTATTGATCCTAAATTGAGATTTGATGTTGATTAAGGCATTCATTGATATTATGATAATCTCGTTTGTATTATTTTTCATTCTATTGAAAGGGTGTTTAGTTATACATACTAGTGCTATTCGACGGTACTAACGTCCCTTTTGTCGGGGGTACTGCATCTTTAAATGGATGCAGGTTGTTCCACAGCAGAAGATATTGATCAGTGATAGCAGTACACCTTCTTCCCAGCTGACTTGGTGAGCCCCACTTCATCCCGGGGTCATGTACCTTTTGTACTTTATGTATTCGATTTGAGGTATAGCAGGGGCCTTGTTGCCGGCATTATCATTGTACTCTTCTTTATCTATAGAGGCTCCGTAGACATAGTGTGGGTTGTGTATTGGTATTGGAAAAAGACAAATTATGTTATGTTGTGGTTGTATTACTTGTCCATTTGAAACTTTAAAAATGATGAAACTATTGGTAATGAATGGGCATTGTAGACATGAATACCTTTTTGTCTAATTAATGAAAATATGTATTATCTCCATTTGTGGATGAGTTTGGGTAGAATGAAATCTAACAGGCTTGCTCGGTCGGGTTCACTCGGTTGAGCGCCGGTCGCGCTCCTCGGTTTTGGGGGGTGACACCTGCTTTGTATCTGGGTTTGGCTCTGCAACTGAGCTATTGCTGCCTGTTGGGCTTGCAACAATTCGAAAATCATACGCAAGCTAACGCCGTTTTCTTCGACGTTATGGGTATCTCGAACCACAGACCGAATGCCACCATGGATGCTATTCTCGGGTTCAGCATGGAGGTTCGCCTCAATGGCTACATGCGAATTGATATCTATTGGCACTCCGATTCGAGCTCCAACGGCATTTACAAGTGGCCTTTCAGTACTGGGTGTCAAATTATTATTCTCATCTTGAAGACCGGCTCCGTTGTCGATTGGTGAAGCCATTTGATTGGTAGTTAGTCGTTGCGAATCCGAAATCCAAGATATTTTCGGAACCGAGCGCAAAACACAACAGTGTGTTTCTTCAGATTTGTATCAAATAACCACTGTTATCCTTAGCCCCACGGTGGGCACCAAACTGTTTACCCGAAAAACGGATGGAGTTGAATTTGTACGTAGTTCTAAGGATTTTTGGCGCAACTTAATACAAATTGTAAGGATAAATAGAAATACAAATATGGATTGCAAAGAATGCAAAATAGATAAAGTTGTAAAGAAGATGAATTTTAGGACTCAACAAGTAAAATCAATTTAAGAAGCTTGAAAGAACAATTCTTTACTATGGGAGAATATAGTGTTTTGATGACAATGTAAGCCTGAAAACTTGCCTTTACAGAAATGATAAACATGCCCTTTATAGTAGAGGGATCTTGCTCTAAACATAATTAAAAATACTCAGTGGGAGACCCACGATAAATCAGCTTTTTCACAATTCCTGCCAAAATTCTCTCTAGTGGGATTGCAACGACTTTTGTCTGCGAGCTCGATCTTGACTCGAGCTCTCGATCATGGTTTGAGCTCGATTCTGACTCGAGCTCTCGATCTTGGTTCGAGCTCGATTTTGACTCGAGCTCTCAAATTGATTCGGAGTCAATGTTGGTCGGTCTCTGGATCATAAGCTTAATAGCTTTACTTTGCATCATAGTTCGATTTGGATTCGAGCTTGACAATGATATCGACATTGATCAGCCCTTCGGATTCGAAGCTTGTTTGTACTATCTTCAAAACTCATCTCGAGGTCTCATTTCGATCGATTATCTTTCGAGCTCGATCAGACGTACGAATGTCGAAATTTATTTAGACCGTATACAAACTTAATATGGTTCATCGTTTTATTAAGAAAATAAAAAGGACCCTTTGAACACAAGAAGTAAATGTACAGTGTATTAGGAGCAACTCAAAAGTTTTTGATGTGTAGAATTCTGAACAACTTAGGTACAGCTATACATTCAACTTTTCCAAAAAGCTCTACAAAAAGACACTTATTTATTACTCCATTCGTCTTCAATCTTCCAAATCCATGAAGCCACGCACAACAACATAGCTCTGTAGAGATAAAATATATTTGCAACCGTCTGCGGCAAGAGATATGTCTTCCAAGATTTATAGTCACCATCGCGTCAGTGTCGCAGTGCATGTTTCGAAGAAGATTCATTGCACGCTGCCGTTAGCTTTCAATGATTCATCTGAAATTTGTAACCTAATATTAAATCTGTGTGGACAGTAAGGTTTTCCATTTTTTTCTTATTTTGCTTTAGAATTTTATTACTATTAAATTTGTTTTTAGTTGCAAATTTGACATTCATTTTGCTATTTATGCTTGTAACTGCTATTTTAACCTTCAATTCCAGTAAATTATGAAATAATTTCGAATATTCAAAGGATTATACCATGGTATAGTTACAATTGAATATGATAATACTAGGTGGAGAGACCTCATTTATGGTTTATTCTGTTTTTTTTTAAGACAACTGTTACAACCTTATCACGTTTTTTCTTCACACACTAAATAGTACTCCATCCGTTCACTTTTACTTGGCATGTATACTAAAAATAAATTTTTATTTTTAATTGTCACTTTACGCGTATCAAGAGAACACAAATTTTTTTTTCCTGTTATTCCCACAGTATTTATTACTCATTTCAAATCATTTTCTCAAATCTAATAAATTATGCATCAATTAATATGGGTATCATGGTAAATTATTCACTTCATTTATTATTTCTTAAGAGGCGTGAAAAGTCAAAACGTGTCAAGTAAAAGTGAACGGAGAGAGTATTTGCATGTAGAAGTTAAAGTCCAAGATGAAATCAAGGCATTAGATATGGAGGAATTCAAGGCGTTAGATATTAGAGGAATTCAAGACATTTAAGGTATCGAAGTCTAAGTAGAGATACGTATCCATGGGAGAACTATGTATGTAGATGTTTAATACGGATTGAGAGATATAGAGAAGGGGAAAGAGAAAAAAGAGAAGCACAGTAAGAGGTTATCAGGGAATGAATCTCAAGATAGGATCAGAAGGACGAAAGTCCGGAGTGTGTCATAACGAGATCAAAGGTCAGACAAAGTTGGGAAAGATAGAACTACAAAGTTAGTTATACCAAATTAAATTAAAGCTTTGAAAAGATGGAAATTTCATTTTCTTTCTCAATTCGTCTTGTATTATTATTATTATTATTATGTTGTGCTACTTATATAAGCCAGTCTCAAATACGTACATTTAGTGAAGATTTCTGTCAAATGAAAGTAATTATTTTCCTTTAGTAATTCTTATGAAGGAAAATAAAATTGTAATTATTGAAAAAATATTAAAATTAGAAAGGAAAATAATATTTGATTATTTTTTTTGTTTTAGGATTTAGTAGATTGCTAAATTTTGTAGGGTTGATGACTTTGTATCTACAACTTCTAGCGGTATCTGAGTTAGTATATAATAAGATTGCTGATGAAAGGGGAGGGAGTAATGATGATCGATAATAGTAACTATAAAGTTCCTATACAATATAAGAATGGCTAAAATATTACCACCTTAGAGTGAATAATGTGCACATTGATATATTTCAGCTAAGGTGTTTTAAGGCAAAATTTATTATCGCACTTGGTCTGATTATTGAGCCAATAAAATAAGATAACATGCTTAAACAATAAATATAATTAAATTCCTTTAGTCGATTGCTAAGCTGACTGTCACAATCACAATTTTCCTCTGTAGGATGTCGTGACGGTACCTAATCTCTAAAACTAGGTAAGCCTAACAAACATGCGGAAGGGAATGAAACAATAATTGAAAATCTCCAAACTCAACAACATATATAGAATGGAAATCTCTACGGCTCAAAGTGTATACAATATCCCACAACCCGGCGTAATACAAGTCACAAGCTCTAAGACAATACCAAATCATTCCTATACAACTGTGTCTAGTAAAGGAAGAAATATATAAAAAGGGATAGAAGGGGACTCCGAGGCCTGCGAACGCGGGCAGGTGTACCTTGAAGTCTCCAATGCAAACTCAGCTCATTAGTGTCGGGAGTGATAAGAAGTACCTGGATCTGCACAAAAAGATGTGCAGAAGCGTAGTATGAGTATACCACAACGATACCTAGTAAGTGCCACGCCTAACCTCGGTAGGGTAGTGACGAGGTCAGGTCAAGGCCCTATTGGAATAATAATAAGAAACAGGACGAAAGATATAGCAATACAATGGTGATAACAATGGAAATGAAACAAATAAGGAAGTTACCAAAAATTAACTACACAGAATTAAGGCAGATAATACAACACGGAAGGAAACAAGGATTGACATGTTAAGAAAACAAACAACCAAGACAAGTACAGCAAATAGAGAAAGATCAACAAGGGCCTCTACCGAGGTACTGCCTCGTAGTCCCAAATAACAAAAAGTAACTCACAGTCTTTCCTTATATCACCGCGGGAACCTTTGCATTTAGTTTTGAAAATTATTTTATTCGAAATGGCATCCCGCGTTTTAGCCCACCTTATCACACTGCATGGCTTCTAACAGTTTCCTTACTAGCCATGCATATCAAGCCCATCTTAATTCACCGCATGTTTTTCAACACCTAGACCTTATACCACCACAAGCGTATCAATATCGCAACGTATCACAATTCACACCACAATTGCCCAATATCACAACAAGCTAGAGAAACCAAACAATAATATAATTTCATAATAAGGAGCCCTCGGATCAACCACAATGTACACAAAATCTTAACAATAACAACCGGAAGAATAACTCGATAGAATGATATTTTACCACTTAACACTTTGCCTCAATAGGAATCACGGCCTTTGCATTTCAATACCAATTTCAACAACAAGATATTCCAAGAATAGCAATTTCAAGTAAAGAATTCAACAGTTAATTAATGAATACGGGATAAAAGAAGCAAGAACTTCAACTAGACATGTAGAGCAATAAGCAAGTAAGAAATAAGACAAGTAGATATGTGAAATTAGACAAAAAACAAATGATGACTATAACATGTTAAGGCAACACAATTAAGGCATGAAAGGGATTTACATAGCTAAAATCAGAAATTTTACATTCAGCCCGTGTACACACTCGTCACCTTGTGTACACGGCTTCCACATATCACAATTATCACACACAACACCAATCCTAAAGGGTAATTCCCGCACACAAGGTTAGGAAAGTCACTTACCTCAAACCACGCTAAATCAATCAACTAGAAGGCATTTTCCTCGATTATCCAACTCTGAATGGCTCGAATCTAGCCAAAATAATTTCATTCTATAAATATAACTATAGGAAACTAATTCAAACATGAAATTACAATCCATGCAAAGAATTAAAAAGTTGACCCAAAAAATCGACCCGGAACCGCGTCTTGAAACTCGACCATAATTATAAAATACGAACACCCATTCGATATCGAGTCCAACCATACAAGCGTTTTTCAAATCCGAACTCAATTCGCCTTTCAGAACTCAAAATTTCGGTCTAAGAAGTTTCTACCATTTTCCCCCAATTTTCCAACTCAAACCACCAATTTAATGAAGAAAGTAACAATAGATTCTTGTAAACTAGCCAAAACCGAGTTAATATTCCTTACCCCAATGATCTCTCTGAAAACCCCTCAAACAATCGCTTCCCACTAAGCTCTCTAAGTCCAAAAATGGATTATGAAGATTAACCCTCGAACAAGGCCTTTTTGCCCAGCAATCCTCGCTGTTGCGGCCTTTGTGTCGCTTTTGCGACGTTGCACCTGCGGAAAAACCATCGCAGGTGCGGATTCCACTTAAGGTCAGGAAATTCCGCTTATACGGATGAATTGCTGGCACCTATGAGACCGCTTCTGCGGAGACTAGATCGCACCTGCGGTCCTACACAAGGCCTTCCTAATTCCGCTTCTGCGGAAGAGAAGCTCGCGCCTGCGGAAGTGCATTTGCGCCCAGGCGTCCACACTTGCGAACCTTGGCCTGGGCTGGACTCCTCCACTTCTGCGATGACCATGGCACACCAGTGTGTTTGCACCTGCGGCCAAACCCTCCGCAAGTGCGATGACACCAGAACAGCAGCACTTTAGCAAAACATTAGGTCCAACAATGATCCGAGTTTAATCTGATTCACACCTGGGGGCCCCAGGACCCCGTACGAATGTACCAACAAGTTCCAAAATACTTAACGGACATACTCAAGGCCAAAAATCATATCAAACAATGTAAACTTTACAAATCGCAACCCAAATTCAAGCATATGAACTATGAACTTCCAAATTCCAAAACCGATGTCGATTCATACCAAATCAACTCTTATTGACTTCAAAATTCTCACACAAGTCATAATTGACATTCTGGACCTATTAAAACTTTAGAAATTAGGATCCGACCCCGATATCAATAAAGTCAACTCCCGGTCAAACTTTCCAAAATCTTTCATTTTCCAACTTTCGCCAATTCATGTCGAAATGACCTACGGACCTCCAAATCAATATCCGGACATGTTCCTAAGACCAAAATTACCATACAGATCTATTGGAACCATCAAAACTCTAGTCTAGAGTCATCTTCACACAAGTCAAACTACGATCAACTTTTATAACCTAAACCTCTAAATTGGGGACTCTGTGTCCCATTTTACTCTGAAACTCACCTGAAACCAAAACCAAATACCCCGTAAAGTTACATAACCACAATATAGCATATAGGAGGCAATAAATTGGGGATCGACGCTAAAATACTCAAAACAACTAGCTGGATCGTCACACTAACATAAATAATCAGACTAAAGTTTATTTGAACGACTCTGGTTTAGATGTCTTACCCTCTATGATGTTTTAATATGTTGAATTTGTTTATGTTATTAGTCCAAAAAGAATTAGGAATAAAGAATCAAAGCCAAAATGACCTTCATTTGTCAGTAGTTATTTGCTTATATATATTTTAAAACTCAACAATGTTTTGGAATGTATATATAGTTAAACATTTAGATGTATTCTTCTATCTATTTTGAAACTCAACAATGTTCTAGACTAGATATGTTGTTAAAACATTTTAGTTTTTACACAAATTTCATAATAGTTGAAACAAATACTGTAACGATCTGGCCGGTTATTTTGAGAGTTGTAGCTCTGTTCCCCCATTAACTACTCATTTTGTGCTTTATAGCTATTATGTGACTTTCCGGGGTAGTTGGTTCGGGTCCGGAAAGGTTTCGGAATGAATTGAGACACTTAGTCTCAAGGTTGAAAGCTTAAGTAGAAATGGGTGACCGGATGTTGACTTGTATGTAAAAGAATCCAGAATAGAGTTTTGATGATTCTGTTAGCTCCGTTGGGTGATTTTGGACTTAGGAGTGTGTCCGAATTATGATTTAAGGGTCCGTAGTTGAATTAGGCTTGAAATGGCGAAAAGTTAGAAATTTAGAAGTTTGACCGAGAGGGGACCTTATGGTTACCGGGCTCGGATTGGGGTTCCAGGAGTTAGAGCAGGTCCATGGTGTCATTTGTGACTTGTGTGCAAAATTTGAGGTCAATCAGACGTGATTTGATAGGTTTCGACATCATTTGTAGAAGTTGGAATTCCTTAGTTTCAATAGGCTTGAATTGGGGTGCGATTCTGGTTTTAACGTTGTTTGGTGTGATATGAAGGCTCAACTAAGTTTGTATGATATTTTAGGACTTGTTGGTATATTTGGTTGAGGTCCCGGGGACCTCGGGGGCTGGGTGAGTTTCGGATGGTTAACGGATCAATTTTGGACTTAGTGTTATGGCTTAAGATTTTCTGGTGTCTGTATCTGGTTTCCTTATACTCGATCACGTGGACAGGTCCGCGATCGCGTAGGCTTGTTTGGGGCAGTGATGATGTTTGCTCTATGCGTTCGTGAAGTAGGGTACACGATCGCGTAGCATGGCCAAGCAGTGAATAGCGAACGCGTGGGCATAGCCGCGTTCGCGAAGAGGAGAGGAGGCAGTTAGTTCACGTGCGTATGTGCTTCGCGTTCGCGTGAGGGTGGACGCGATCGTGCAGCTTTGAAAAGGCAGAGTTCCACGTTCGCGTGGGCCATTTTTGGGGGTAGCTTTGTTTTTTTCTTCACGATCGCGAGGGGCTATCTGCGATCACAAAGAGTAATCACTGGGAAGCAGTGTTAAAATTCAAAAATGAGGGTTTGAGTTCATTTTCACAATTTGATTTTGGGAGCTCGGTGGGAGGCGATTCTTGGAGAGATTTTCCAGTTGGTGATTGGGTAAGTGATTCTTACTTAGTTTTGGTTAAATTTTATGTTTATGTCTTTGATTTTTATCATTAAATTACTGATTTGGGGTGGAAAATTGGGGGAAAATGGAGGAAAGTTCTTAGGCTGAATTTTGAGGTTTTTATCGAGATTTTGGTATCGGATTTGAGTAATTTTGGTATGGATGGATTCGTGGTTAAATTGGTTTTCGGATTTTGTGACTTTTATTGGATTCTGAGATGTGGGCCCGGGGGCCGGCTGTTAAGTCGGCTTTTTGATTTTTCATTAATAGCTTAGTATTTACTTATGGAATTGATTCCTTTAGCCCGTGTTGATTGTATCAAACTGTTTGTTGATATATTCGAGGTATTTTAAGTCACGAGGGAAGGGCGTGTTGCAGTAGAGATTTGCACGGTTTGAGAAAAGTAATACTTCTAAACTTAGAGATGAGGGTATGAACCCTAATTATACGTGTTATGTAATTTGTTTGGAGGTGACGCACATGTTAGGTGACGGGCGTGTGGGCGTGCACCGTAGAAATTGAGACTCAGTCGATTCCATAGAGCTGTGTAGTTAATTAACATGTATTTTTCATGTGTTAGAGAGACTCAACTGTGACTCATGTTAAAAATCATGCTTAGGCAAATGCTGGTATTATTGGGACCCACTGAGGTCATTTTTGCTGTCGAATTATATGTTTAAACTCAAATTTTGCACTCAGTCATATTCATTCATTGCATATCATATCTCAGTCTCTGTTGTTATTTATCGATATATCATATCATCATTTTGGGCTAGTTTTATTACATTGTGAGCCCAAGAGACTGGAGAGATTAATGACTGAATGAGGCTGAGGGCTTGATTGTGAGTGATAATTATGAGATCGGGTTGCACGCCGCAACATATTTTTATTTATTTATGCCTGGATCTGGCTTATTATAGCGCTTGGGCTGAAGGAGCCTCTCCGGAGTCTGCAACCCCACAGTGAGCGCATTGGATATTATATTTGGGATGGAGTTCCTTGGCATGGAGTTGCCCTTTATATTCACATTTGGGATGGAGTTCCTTCGGCATGGAGTTGCCTATACATTATATTTGGGATGGAGTTTCCTGGGCTGAACCTACCCCGTATTGTACTGAGTGATTGAGTACCCTGAGAGTGTGAGTGCATGAGGCTTCCATTGTAGTGTACCACATACAGCAAGCACAGTGGCATGTAAGTATATGTCACGACCCAAAAATCTCTAGCCGTGATAGTACCTAACTCGACCCGCTAGGTAAGCCAACTAACAGACAATACAAGCCAAAAGAAATTATAGGAAGATAATGAAGAAATATCTGAATTTTTAAAAATTACCCAAGAACTGGTAGTACAAATCATGAGCTTCTAAGACTTAGAATTTACAAGCTGATACAAATAATTACACGACCTGTTGAAAATTACATAAAAAGATTAATAAAATCTAAAGCTACCAAGGACAAGTAGTAGCTATATCCGTAATGCACGAACATCTTCAGGGTCAGCTCCCAACATCACCAGCAACTCCGCTCCAAAAGTCTGCACACAAGGTGCAGAAGTGCAGTATGAGTACAACCGACCCCATGTACTCTGTAAGTAATTTGTCTAACCTCGTCGAAGTAGTGACGGGGTTTTTTAGTAAAATGATGCTCATTAATAAAAATCTGTACCGAAAACTAGCAATAGAACTATACTACAGTATAACAGGATAAAGTACACGAAACGAATGTAAAAAGCAATAACAGAGTACTAGAAGAGATCACAATTCAACAGTTTCCAATATCTCAACCAATCTTTTTCTTAGAGCAAAACCAATAAACCATAATAGTCGCCCCATAACTTTCCTAACATGAGGAATATACTCTGATATCATGTCAACTGCACGGCAATACCCTTCGTGCATTTATCTCATCCCCACCAAATATGCATACAACAGTACCAACCGGATGGCAGAAATGTCGATAACAGTAATGACAAAGTAGGAAATACGCAAGTAGCAATAATGAATGAGAATGTACATAAGGGCATCATTAACAGACTAGGCGGAAAACATAGAGGTGATGACAACAATCAGGAAAAGGAATTTAACCTTAACTAACTAGCATGGTGGAGGCATAAATACAATTATAACGAATAAGAGGGGAACACATGATCTTTATATGTTAACAAGTAGAAGCATGAATGACTAACATGGTAGAAGGCATGTACTAAGTGTAACCAAAATAGATACGAGAAAGATATAATTATGACATCAGGAAGTAGGCATGGTATTTGCAAGTTTATCAAGTAGAAGGAATGAGTGACACAATAACAAATAAGATAAA
Source organism: Nicotiana tabacum (assembly GCF_000715075.1). NCBI lineage: Eukaryota > Viridiplantae > Streptophyta > Magnoliopsida > Solanales > Solanaceae > Nicotiana > Nicotiana tabacum. The sequence goes on along the minus strand of NC_134091.1, from coordinate 72,414,466 downwards.
GAATAAGAACAGGGCATTAACGACAAGTCACATAAGAACCATAAATACAACAATAACAGCTCAATGTAACGGCATGAACGTATACACAAAGGAAAGATATCACAACATAATACATGTCCCTCGTCCTCACCTGCACGGAAACACCCATCGTGCCATGAACTCATGATAATTTAAATCATGATAATATAAATGAAATGGCACGACATCACCCTTAGTGCTTTACACTCACATAACATGGCACGGCATCACCCTTCGTGCTTTTACTCATAAATGATATGGCATGGCATCACCCTTCGTGCTTTTACTCTCAATAATATGGCACGGCATCACCCTTCATGCTTTTACTCTCAATAATATGGCACGGCATCACCCTTCATGCCTTACACTCTCCCTCACATGATAATGTATAAACAAAGGCACAGCATCACCCTTCGTGCTTTACACTCTTCCTTACCAAGCATATGTATATCAATGACAAACAAGGCAGGAAGCATAAATAACGTCAAGGAGAGTGTTAAAATGAATATTCCAAATGAATCGCAATCACAACTTTCCAAGCCAACAATAGTTCAATAAACCCACAAGAACCTTATTATTCAAGTATTCCAACAAATCTCACAAATGATCTATAATACAAGTATAGAATCTAGTATCTCAAGAATATCGGTCGTAGCAATGTATTAATGATTATGCATATTTATGACCGAATTAAACACACCAATGTATTCTCAGAATTTCCATCAAATTTGATCAAGTTATAATAAGCTAAGTTTTAGTTTCTAACATTTAATACTATGTTCTTAGTATCTAGGAGCCAAGTAAGGCATGAAGCAAGAAGGTCACGTGAATTTATAACATAATTTACCCCCGAGCATGGTTAACCCTGGCACATGCATATATGCTCGTAACCTCATATATGTATACCCCCGCATGTAGCAAACAATGTCAAATAGTAGGAAATATTACCTCAACAAAGTTAGGCAAGACACTTACCTCAATTCGGCTAACTTAATACTCAATTTAACTTTTTCCTTTACAAATTCACCTCCGCTCGGCTCAATCTAGCCAAAGAGGACTTAAATACATCACACAATGCAAGGGAAAACAATTTTAATTAATAAACATGTGATCTTTATTCAATTTCTAAAAAGTCAACAAAAGCCAACCCCCGAACCCGCCCGGTCAAAACCCGGGTCCAAGGGTAGGTCTTGACTACCCATAGCCTCACGATCCCAAATATGTATTTTGTTTCCAAATCCGAGTCCTATTCGACTCTCAAATCCCAAATTTCCATTTTTCAAAGTTTTGACAAAATTCCCAAAATTTCCCTAGAATCTCATGAATTTGATGTTAAATCTTGTGTAAAATCATGAAATGTAGTTGAGAATTGAGTAGAGGCACTTACCCAATGATTTGGTATGAAAATCCCTTCACAAAATTGCCTCCCATCGGAGCTAGGGTTCAAAATATAACAAAATGAAGCTAAGTCTCGGAATTCTGAGCATTTAGCAGGCTGCAGATGTCACATTTGTGACAGGGTGTTCAAAAATGTGAACCCCGCAAATGCGAATAAATTATCGCAAATGCGAACTGGAGGATTCTGCTAAGGTCGCATTTGCGACCAAAAGCTTTGCAAATGCTAAAAGGGGGGCCATCGCAAATGCGAGAAATTCGTTGCAAAAGCGGACTCCAGCCCAGCAGCTCAGGTTCGCAAATGCGATAGCCGCATTTGCGACCAAAACATCGCAAATGCGATGACACCAGAACCAGCACTCAAAATTTAAACAAAAACAATCCGAAACTCACCCGAGCCCCTAAGGCTCCAACCCAAACACCCACACAAGTCTAAAATCATAACACGAACTCGTTCGAGCGATCAAAACATCAAAATAACCTCTAGAACCACGAATTGGATGCCAAAACGCATGAAGATCAAAGGAAACTTCAAGAACTTCTAGAATCACCACCAAACGTCCGAACCATATCAAATCAACTCCAAATGGTGCCAAATTTTGCAGACAAGTTCTACATGACGAGACGAACCTACTCAGGGCTTCAACTCATGCATAACAACCTTGAAACAATAAATCGCACCTCAAGTCAAAATCAATGAATTTTGGAACTTCAACTTCTACAACCGATGTCGAACCTATCAAAACACGTCCGATTGACCTCAAATTTTGTACACACGTCACATTTGACATTATAGACCTATTCCAACTTCAGAATTAAAATCCGACCCTGATATCTATAAGTCCACTCCCGGTCAAGCATTCCAAAAATTCAACTTCCGTCATTTCAAGACTAATTCGACTACGGGCCTCCAAATAACAATCCGGACGTGCTCCTAAGTCCAAAATCACCCAACGGAGCTAACGGAACCCACAAAATTCCATTCGGAGATCCAATACAACAAGGTCAAACTTGGTCAACTCTTCCAACTCAAAGCTTAAATCTTGAAGTTCATTCTTCCAAATCAATTCCGGATAACTTGAAAAGCAATATCGTCATTTACTTGTATTGAGTTTTTATCTGATGAACTTAAAAACATGCCTACATTGCTGCACTGTTATTTCTATATTGAACTGTACCTGCTGAGTTCGTCACAACTTTAAGTCCAAATGTTAGATTTGTTACTTATTGAGTTGGTTGTACTCACGCTATACCATGCACCTCGTGTGCAGATCCAGGTATTTCCGGTCACGGTGGTTGCTTAGTTGCGGAGTTCGGACATTCAGAGATCATCGAGGTAGCTGCTGGGCGTTCACAGACCTTGACTCTCCTCCCTTATCTTTTATTTTATTTATTTCAATTTTATTTTCTAGACAGTGCACCAGACTATCTTTATGTAGATGCTCATGTACTCGGTGACACCCTAATTTTGAGAGAGATTATGTATTGAGTTATGACTTCCTATCCTGCTTTTAAAGGATTTTTCCTTAAATTAAGTTGTTTTCATATCTTTCAAAGATTTTAAAGTGTTGGAATGTTTGAGTAGTCGGCTTTCCTAGTACTTTGATAGGTGCCATCACGACGAGTTAGTTTTGGGTCGTGACAGATACACATTGAGGTACTATCATATGCACCTCATAACAAAAGAATTAAAGTAATTATACCTATCTATACTATACTATATTAAAAGTACGAAACCCCTTAGAGAAATGGCGTTCGCCTTTTTTACCCTTTAAAAATACCTTTTATAATGGATAAAATTTTAATTCAAGTACTCTCCTAATATTAATGAGTACCCAAAACTTTCATAACCTAAATACATCGTTTAATAATGTTTATGTAATTCATAAAAGTTTTGTACTCATTAATATGGATACGCGCGCATTCATTTAGGTAAATATTTAGGAAGTAATCATTTAGGTAAAGGAAATAAATTATTTACTTTCTATTTAGATAGCTACATGGGAGAAATTAATCTCATGCTAAAATATGACAAAAAAAGGACTTCAAAATCTAAAATATATTGAAAGTGGGCGAAATGTTTACATGTACTCGATTAAAATTTAATTAAAAAAACTAATATGTAAATAAACCGTGAGAAAAAGAAAGGACTTCTAAACTTAAAAGGAACGAAAAGAAATCCTAAATATTAGGAAAATAATTAAAAATTATTTTTAAATATTAGAAAAAAATTAAATGTCTATTTCTACATATTAGGAAGATAATTAAATGTTTATTCCTAAATATTAGGGAAATAATTAAATGACCATTTTGTCTAATATAAAATTAATTTTTAAAGGATAAAAAAGCGAACAACATTTCGCTAAGGGCCTTGGTTTTATCCCGCGCGCACGTATTTCAGTAATATTAATGTTTTTTCAAAAGCTTTGTACTAATAGACATGGAAACGTAGCCAAAAATTAATGTTTGTAAAGACCAAGCGATCCCTTTCCTTAAAATACTTAAAGAAAGATTTTATATTTTTTTATTCAGTTTAACACACTTATTATAATATTTTTAAAATTATTATACTAACTAATATGGGATACACGTGTAACGCACGTGTTCGAAAACTAGTATGTATATATATATTTGATTTTTTTAAAAACAAATTACTACTCTAAGAATGTGAGTATTTTTGTAGTTTTTTTTTTTAATTTTCAAATAAAACTTATTAAGAGTAAGATAAAAGTTTAAAATATCAAGATTAGACCTAAAAGAAATATTTACACAATACCAACTTGTCACCTGTTGGAAAAAGCTATCTATGAACAGTGGAAAACGCTCTGTTCTCTCTCCTCACTAGGGCGACATTCAGAGCACACCCATGGCCGCTATGGCCGGCGGCCAGCCCTCTTAAATGGCTGGTCAGCCTCATTCCTCCAACTCCCCAACTAATACGACCACAAACAACAATTCCCAGCCACTAAATTACAACAATTTATTGAAACCTGCAGTCCAAAACAGTCCACTGCAATCAAAACTTACTGTCGAGTCTATACAATTGCGATGAGCTACTGTATTAAATGGAGATCCTTTCATCAAGTTTACAGAAGCTGAGGTTGATCAAATGAACATAATTGAAGGTTTACAATTCGCAGTTGTGGGTAAGTTGTCGTATAGTTGTCCAGAGCTCCAGGAACTACAAAGAGTTATACCAAGCCAATGTGGAATTAAAGGAGAATGTAGTGTTAGTTTCCTTCGAGATCGACATGTCTTGATCAGATTGACGTTGTGGGAAGACTTCATTAATTTTACGTCGAAGAGTGTGTATTACGTGAAAGGTAAAGATGGCTATGAATATCAGTTAAGAACACTAATTTATAATGCAAAATTTAAGGTTGGGGAAGAAACTCCAAAGGTCATGGCCTGGATTTCTTTTCCAAATTTGCTACCAACTTTCTTTGTTAAAGAATGCTTGTTTTCATTAGCCTCCATTGTGGGGAAGCCGTTACATCTTGACATGGCTACTATTAATAAGACTCAACCAAGTTCTACAAGAGTCAAGGTTCTTGTCGATCTTCTATCAGACTTGCCAAAGAAAGTACGAATGGACCTTGAGAATGAAGCCACTGGTGAAACTCGAACTGAATGGGTGAAGATTAATTACGATTTCCTACTTAAGTATTATAAGACATGTAAGTTACAAGGCCATTATGAGTTTGAATGCTAGTGTATTCATCCAGAGCTGATGGAGAACAAGGGCAATGACAAGCAGACTGGTTGTGACCAGGTTCAACAGAAAAGCAATGACAAAGCTCCTTCAATGATCCTAAAGAGTGGAAAGGAAGTAGGGCACGTAGGGGAACAGTAGAAGGAGGTTCATGATAATAGAGTTAAAGAAAGGTGTTCAACAAGAAGAAATACAAGGCAAAGATGGGAAAATATTGTTCAAGTTCATGCAGTCCAAACGACTAATAAGTTTGTTGCTTTGGTGGGGGATGCAGGTGATAAGGAAGACAACAACCAATTAGCTTTGGTGGAGCAAAGTCCAATCATTCGCAGTCCTACAACTAATACAACAATTACTGGGAAACTAAATTCTGAGGCGGCAGTGTTTAATCCTAAGCCAGTTGGGAATGATGGTGTTAAAGAAACATTATTTGTTTACCCTACAAGTAAGGAACATCCGGATCATAGAGTAAAAGAATCTACAACGCAATGGGTTAATAAAACTTTTGGTGGGAACTTAGTTACTACCAACCAGTCGTGTCAAGAGATCCCTTCACAAACAATTGATACAAATGCTACAGCTAAGATACACCAGGAAACGGACAGATTACAATTGAGCTGCGGTAAACTATGGAGTGATCAGATTGAAGAACTTTCTGAAGAAGGTGAAATTCCAGATGCTATGGAATGGGAAGATGATGAGGATACTGAGAAAAAACTAGATGAAGAGGAGCAAAGTTTGAATGAGAAAGTGGTTAAATCAAATGATGATGTCGATATGATCAATGAGAAGAGGAATAAACATTGAGAATGTAGGTCTTAATGAGTTGGATAATCCTAGACCTAACAAGTCGAATTAACTGCTATAGTTATACATCAGGGTGCTACTGCAAAGTATATGATGTTGCTATAGATCCTAGAGGTTCTGTTGCACCTAAAGGCACTACCAATTCCGATGATCACATATTGGAAGGCTCTAACGCTAGGAAACATCGACAAGTAGTTGGTAAGGAGGAACTAAGGCTAACAATTAAAGGTAGAAACATTGTTCCATTTGTGAATAACACTGTGTATCGCCAGACGGTTCTAAGAGCGAATGGTGGTCATCCTTGGTTCGGAAAACTACCAGGAACACATTGGTGCCTCAACAACAAGAAAGAGATTAGGAGAAAAATATGGAAATAACCGGCAAGGACCTAGACGAAAAATCAACAGCTCAAAACTTTATCAATGTGGCAAGACAAGGTGATATATCCCCAAGACAGATGGAAAAAGGTAAAGCAGCAGCCAAAGGAAAGAAGAAGAAGGTGAAAGACAATCCTAGTGGTCCTACTACTTTGGTACAAACAAGAAGAACTCTTACTAAACCCAATAACTTATAATGGATGCACTCATTTGGAATATTAGATCAGTGAATGCCAAGAAAGCTTTTGAGAGGCTTGTGACAATGCATAGAAAATATCATTTTGAGATTGTTGGCCTAATGGAACCAATGCAGAAAATATGTAAACTGGAGATATATAGGAAGAAAATTGGGTTGGCACAAGCTTTTGCTAACATATCTAACAAGTTATGGGCCTTCATAGATGAATTATATGATGTTACAATCATGTATGACACGGTGCAGCACCTGACATTGAAGCTCTTTCACACATAAACACACGTTGAAATGATCATCACCCTTGTTTATATGAAATGTGATGCCATAGAAAGAATAGAGCTATGGGATTGTCACGCCCCAAACTCGGGGAGCGCAACCGGCGCTCAACCGAGTGAACCCGGCCGAGCAAGCCTGTTAGATTTTATTCTACCCAAACTCATCCATGAATAAAGAGAAGATGTACTCCATTAAAACATTTAAAAGATTTCATTAACAACTCCCATTTCACTTCCATTAGCAGCTTCATTCATAACTTTCAAAATATTATAAGTTTATAAATATAATGAAAAATATGTTTTCTAAATACCAACATTTCTAGTTCAATTCCTAACATCAACTACCACCCACAACCTGTCTACGGAGCCTCTAAGTACAACAGAAGAGTAGTATGGAAGTGCCAGCAACAAGGCCCCGGCTATACCTCAAAACACAATGTATAACTTAAATGACATCAGGCCCGGAATAGAGTAGGGCTCACCAAAACCTGCTGAATAGAGAGCGATTGCTAACGAGGACCAAAGTTGCCCGCTGATGAACCATCTTCATCCATTAAAGATGCAGCGCTCCCGGCAAAAGGGACGTTAGTACATATAGAATAGTACTAGTATGTAAAGCTAACTATCCTCTTTTAAAATAGAATGCCAATGTAAGAAAGGAAAAACCGTGGATACAACAATCAACAATCAATGATATTAAAATGCCAAGTTAAAACATAATAATTTCCAAAATATGAAGATAACACTGTGAAATGAGAATCAAAATATGATGATAATATTATTTTTGGTTGGGAGATCTTTAGCACCGATATATCACTGTTCACAATATCACCTTTTACAATACCAATACCACCGTACTTTTAGCACGGAGTCCGATCATGACCTGATCGGCTAGGCCATCTAATTAGAGACATAAACCACAATCACTCTCAATACCAATACCGCTGTACTTTTAGCACGTAGTCCAATCACGACCTGATCGACTAGGCCATCTCATTAGAGACATCAACTACAATCACAATTTACAATTACAATTTCCAGCACAATCACCACCATGTGTGTGGCATGGTATCCGATCACGACCCGATCGACTAAGCCGTCTCACCACAATGCCGTGTGGATCGACATCATTCTTTTCTATCAATCAATCTTATCCCAATTAAGGGGAATAACTTTATCACATCAATCTAATCCCAAATAAGGGGAATAATTTTATCACATCAATCTCATCTCAAATAAGGGGAATGATTTTATCACATAAATCTCATCCCAAATAAAGGGAATGATTCACAAAAATAACATAGGTACAAATGTATTTACCTCATCATCTTTCACATTGTATGAATCTCCACTAGTATTTTTAACCAATAACAACAACAATATTCCCTTGGCTCTTTTGGCCATTCACAAGATTCTTTATTCAAGGCACGGTGGCCGTATTTGATATTCCACACTTTCATTTCTTCCCTCTCATGTATCATCATCATAAACATATATAATATTCCGAAAAGCACAACTTTAAGTTCATTAGAAATGAACAATTTAAGCACAATACATTTCTTTCCAAGAAATGGAGTAAAATAATTGGCAATTGATGCGCAAGTTAAAATCATCAACAAGTAACACACCATTTATTCTTGAAATACTTTTCCCCCAAAAAGGGCAATACACAATTTCCACTCACAAATATGTAAGAACGCAAAACACATTGAAAATACTCACAAAACATAGCATTAGTTATGATAGCCACATTTGGGCATGACTTAAGTACAAAAGCTTTAAGGCAAATCTATTTTCGAAGTCAATTCGGAATAGTTGAATCAAAGCTCATTTCATAATCTTTCTCACATCATCTTATTTCATTGGCACCATTGGCCACAAGTATAACTTTCACTCTTGGCACGTTGGCCACACTTTGTACCCCCAATTCACTTATATCACTTCTAACTATCTTTATAGATTATCAACAATAAGACATTTCCAATCAAGACTTTAGGTACACATATGAGCAATTAAGAGTCTTAAGCATATTGAGATTTTCTCACACAATTTAACATCATAGCCTTCATTTGAAACATGACTCAAATACATAGCATTTTAATACACAAATCATTCTTGAACACATTCCCAAAGGACAACATAATGTGATAGGAACATTCGTAACACGTTTTGAATACATAATTCTCGACACTTTGCTTATTCAGGACAATCGAATTTATTGGGAACATCTCGGAACATAGAATAAGTAACTTGAGACAACCATACTTGAAACTTACGGGAACATCATGGAATTCAATTCTAAGAGAGTAGTTTAGCCAACATACCTCTCTTTGAGCGTTCCTTAAATTACTACAACATTTCGGAAATTCTAGAAATCCCAATCTATTTTGAGACATAACAAAATTGAGCATAATTTAGTAAGCTATTCATGGTTTCAGCTCATTTGAGCATTTTATCAAACACTAGGTGTGCAAATTTGGTTACAAGGTTCCTCTACAAGATTTCCTTCATTCTACAACTCAATCTTTACTTATTTAAGCTCAACAATCTTTCCACAAAACTTATTGGCACATGAATGTATAAATAATACACTCATACCCAAGAATCATACTCCTAATCAACCATCTTCTACCCAAATTCAAAATTGAAAACTAGGGTATCGAACCTTACCTCTTAGGTGAAGAACTTGTGAGATTTCTTTGTTGGATTTCAAGCTTGGACAAGATATTGATGAACAAAGCATTTGAGCTTCTTCCTCTCTCTAGAACACTCTCACTTTTCTCTAAAATCATCTGATAATTACCCCAAAATAAGCCCCAAATCCTATTTATCTAAATGGGGTTGGGTTATGAAAATCGAAAAATCGACCCTCCAAAATCAGGTATGCGATCGCACAATGGACCGCACAATTGGTATGCGAGTGGCACAATGGACCACAAAATCGGTGCCCAGAACTAGGTTGCACTGGTCAGGTCTACGACCATTTTGCGGTCGCATAACCACTTTTGCGATCGCATAATGACTTTTGCGATCTCATAATGATTCTGCGGTCGCACATCTGACCGCAGAATCACATTCTTGTAGAAGTGTCTAAATGACAAATAGTTTGAAGCGTTAGAAACTAGACTCGAAGACCTTTAATTTTATAGGTCATCCATCACATAACTCCTTATATATATATGTAGATACGCTCGTCCAAAGTTTGGTCTTGTGCGTACTCGTTTGGAACTTTAGTCTATCATGAAATTTCTAACTTGACTTGGACTTAGGGCTCTCCTTAGACCCCACATCACTTATAATATGCCTCGTACACTTATTATCATATCCAATTGATATCCATCATATTAATAGTCCTCGTCTGGACATAAAATAATATAATTAGCGCGCATCAACTTTCTTAATAGCGCTTAAGTACTTTGAATTTTTCTCGGGGCGTTACAGGGATAATTTATATGCAACGGCCCACATGACGATATCTTGGCTAGTTGGAGGTGACTTTAATGTCATTTGGGATGAAGAAGAAAAGTTTGGGGGATTGCTAGTATCATTAAATGAGGTAGAGGACTTTAGGCATTGCATCAATATATGTAACTTGTCTGATTTGGGGTTCAAAAGGAGTATCTACACTTGGTGGAATGGGTGAGCTGAAGAAGACTGTATCTTCAAGCATTTGGATCATTGTTGTGCCAACTTAGAATTCCAACAAATGTTCCCAGCTTTGGAGGTTACTCACCTATCTAAACTAGGATCCGATCACAACCCTTTGTTGATGAAATGTGACCTTGAAGCTGCTCCAGTTAAGAAATCATTCAGGTTTCTTAATCTTTGGATAAAACATGAATCTTTTAAAGATATAGCCAAGGAGAGTTGGCAAGCTGATTTTTGTACAATTCCATTCATACTTTTCATTCACAAACTAAAGAAGTTGAAGAAGGCTTTGAGTATTTGGAGTAGAGAAATATATGGAGACATCTTTCAAAGGATTTCAAGTCTGGAGGAAGTGGTGATGGTACATGAAGCCCAATTTCAACTAAACCCCACACAGCAGAATAGGGAAAGATTACATAAAGTGCAAGCAGAGTTGATTTGATATTTAGCACTAGAGGAAGATTTTTGGAAACAAAATGCAGGCATGGCATGGTTTAACGATGGAGACAGAAATACAAAAAAATTTCATGCACAGGTAAATGGGAGAAGAAAGAGATTACAGTTGAAGAGGATACAAAACAATGATGGACATTGGATTGAAAACAATGAGGACATGGCTGAAGAGGCAGTCAACTTTTTTAAAGCTCAATTCCATGAGGAATCTATTCTTTTCATATTATTGATCATGTTCCAAACATGGTTGGGGAGGTGCAGAATCAAGAACTAATGGCACAACCTACGAGAGATGAAGTAAAACAAGCAGCCTTTGGTCTAAATGGGGATAGCGCAGGAGGTCCAGATGGTTTCACATGATGTTTTTTCCAATCTTATTGGGGAATAATAGGTGACGATGTATTTGATATGGTACGAGCCTTCTTCAATGGGCAAGATTTACCAAAATTTGTTACTCATACAAATTTGGTGCTACTACCTAAGAAAAATGAGGTGACTACATTTTCTGATATGAGGCCGACAAGCCTTAGCAATTTTATCAACAAAGTGTTCTCAAGGGTTTCCATGAGAGATTGGTTGGCATGTTACCTAACCTTATTTCAGATGAACAATCTGGATTTGTGAAGGAAATGAGTATTGTCGAAAATGTTCTCTTAACCCAAGAGATAATCACGGACATTGGATTAAGAACCAAAGTTGGACCTAATGTAGTGATTAAATTGGATATGTCAAAAGCTTACGATAGATTGTCATGGTTGTTCTTAACGAGGGTGCTAAGGAAGATGGAATTTTGTGAAAGATTGATTGGATTGGTGTTTGGAATTGTTTCAAACAATTGGTATTCGGTCCTCATCAGTGGCCAACCATTTGGCTTCTTCAAATCAACAAGGGGTGTGAAACAAGGTGACCTTTTTTCACAATCACTCTTTATTATAGCGACGAAAGCTTTTACTAGGGGCCTCAATGATCTCCACTTGAATCTGTATTTTTGTGGTTTTGGATTGCCTAAATGAAGTCCTAAAATTAATCACTTATCATATGTAGACGACACTATTATCTTATCCTCCTCTGACGCAACATCTTTACAGTTGGTGATGGAAGTCTTACATACATATGAATTGGCATATGGACAGTTAGTGAACAAAACCAAATCAGTCATATATATGCACCATTCAACGAGCACTAAAGTGATCAATAAAGTACAAACACTTACTGGGATTGGCAGATAGGATTTTCCTTTCACATACCTTGGTTGTCCTATCTTTTACTATAGGAGAAGGTTGGATCACTATCTAGGGCTTCTAAACAAAGTTCTGAACAAACTACAATCCTGGAAAGGGAAACTGCTTTCAATAGGGGGCAGATCTGTCTTGATCTCTCATGTTCTCCAGAGTATGCCTATACATCTCCTATTAGCAGTAAATCCTCCTTCATATGTCATCAATAAGCTGCATAAAATGTTTGCCCAGTTCTTTTGGAAAAGCATTATTGGGTGTAAAAGCAAGCAGTGGGATTCTTGGGACTCACTGTGTTTACCTTGTGATAAAGGAGGAGTTGGATTTAGATCCCTACATGATGTCTTGAAAGCACTTTTCTATAAACCATGGTAGAACATTAGGACAAAACCTAGTTTATGGAGTTTCTTTATGAGCCAAAAGTACTGCAAAAACCTGAATTCCATAATAGTTCCTTGGAAGCATGGTTCACTTATATGGAGGAAAATGTTGGAATGTGGGGACCTAATCGAACATCAAATCTTATGGCAACCAATAATGGGATCTTCCATCTTTTGGTTTGAGAACTGGATGGGGTTGGGTGCTTTATACTTCATAACACCTCCACAGTTTGTGTGTGATGAATCAATACATAATGTATATGATGTGGTTGACGATGGAGAATGGAATGAGGAGAAAATAATGGAGATATTGCCTGAGAAATTTGCACTGCACATTACAGATAATATAAAACCTCCAGTAGTGCATGATGTACTTGATAAGTCATATTGGATGTTAGAAACAAGAGGTGATTTCTCTGTCAAATCTGCTTGGGATTACTTAAGGAGGAGGAAGGAACCTATGAATTCATACAAGATAATGTGGGTAAAGGGATGACCTTTCAAGGTTTCCTTTTTTATGTGGAAAGTATGGAGGGCAAAACTACCACTGGATGATTTTATGAGGAGATTAGGATGCTTCATGCCATCAGAATGTTGGTGTTGCACTGAACCAGATGAGGAGACACTGAACCACCTGTTCTTTACATCCATTGCAGCTAGAAAGGTATGGTCATATTTCTTAACACACGCAGGTACATCCACGGAGGGATTAACACTACATCACACAGTGGTGAAGTGCTGGACATTGGCAGTAATCCCAAGGTTACAACATGTCTTCCAAGCATTGCCTTCTATCATTGTATGGGAATTATGGAAGAGAAGTAATGCATACAAACATGGAGATGCAATAACGATTAGTCAATTAATTTATCAGGTATCATCTACTATCCGAACGTTGGTGAAATTTAGAAAGCCAGGATTGCTGAATGTACCACATAAAAGGCCTGACCTACTGCTAATGTTGGAGCAATATACCCCAAGATTAAAGGTGACCAAAGTCTTATGGGAATTTCCTACACAAGGCTGAGTGAAAGTTAATACATATGGGGCATCAAGGGGAAATCCGGGAAAGAGTTCTTTTGGTTTTGTGTTGAGAGATGAATATGGTGATGTCCTTCATGCATGTAATGACCTAACCGGTCGTTTTGAGCATTTATACTTCGCTCAGTAGTTTACGGGCATGAGTAGCTCCGTATGATGTATTATGACTTATGTGAATCATCGGTTTTAATTTTCAGGTTATTCGGAATTGAATTGGAAGAATGGATTTCATTGTTGAAGCTTTAAATTGGGAGAGTTGACCAACTTTGAATTTTTGTAAATTTAAACCTGGAATGAGGTTTTGATGGTTCTGGTAGGTCCGTTGGGTGATTTTGGACTTAGGAGCGCATCCGGATTGTGATTTAGAGGTCCGTAGAGGAATTTGGCTTGAAATGGCGGAAGTTGGATTTTTGGAAAGTTTGACCAGGAGTGGACTTTTTTATATCGAATTCAGATTGTGATTCTGGGAATTGAAATAGCTTCGTTTTGTCATTTGGGACTTGTGTGCGAAATTTGGGTTCATTCCGGGTTGATTTGCTATGTTTCGGCACATTATTGAAGTTGAAAAGTTCAAAATTCATAGATTTCGATTTGAGGTATAATCCATCATTTTGATGTTGTTATGTGTGTGTTTAGGCCTTGAGTAGGTCTGTATTGTGTTATGGAACTTGTTGGAATGCTCGGACGGGGTCCCGAGGGGCTCGGGTTAGATTCGGACGAGATTCGGATCATTTCATTGCATTTCTGAACTTTTGCTAAGCTGCTGGTTCTGGTGTGATCGCACCTGCAGCTGGTTTGTGAAGGTGCGATGGCCGCAGAAGTGACAGAGGCATCGCAGAGGTGAGGTGAGTGCTGGATGAGGAAGACCGCAGAAGCAGAGATTTGGGCGCATATGCGGATACGCAGGTGCGAGGTGATGGAGCGCAGGAGAGAGGTATTTCACAGGTGCGGGTGGTGGCTCGCACATGCGATGTCGCAGAAGCGGATATGTTTTCTGTAGGTGCGAGGATCGAGTCCTCAGCTGATTCTACAAAAGCAGAGGTTATATTGCAGAAGCGGCTAATGTACCGCAGGTGCAAAATGCTGGCAGAAGCTATAAATCGAGGTTTTGGTTCTTTCTTCATATTTTGAGATGTGGGACTCGGATTGAAGTGAATTTGGAGAAATTTTCATCACAAGGATTGGGGTAAGTGTTCTACACTTAGTTTGGATCTTATTCCATGAATCTAACTTCATTTTTGGCAATTGGTTGATGAATATTTAAGGAGAAATTGGGGTTTTTGGCCTAAAGTTTCATAATATGAATTTTTGAGTTTTGAACATCGAATTGTGTCAGTGTTTTATGAAACCAGTATGGTTGGACTCGTAATTGAATGGGTTGTTGTATTTTATGATTTTTGTTGGGTTACGAGGCACGGGCCTGGGTGTGAATTTTGGCTGGTTTTGGGTTTTGATTAAGGATTCGATCTTTATCATTTGAAATTGTTTCCTTGGGCTTTATTTGATGTATTTGAGTTGCTTTTGGCTAGTTTTGAGCCGTTCAGGGGTCGCCACGCGCGTGATGGCATATTTTAATAATTGCTTGGCTTACTCGGCATTAGTATTTGCTTGTTCGAGGTAAGTAACTCTTCTAAACTTAGTGTTGAGGGTATGAAACCCCGTAATGCATGTTATGTGATCGATATTGAGGTGACGCACATGCTAGGTGACGGACGTGTGGGCGTGCACCATGTGAATTGGGACTCTGTTGCTTCTATGGCATTGTATAGTGGTCCTACTTTGTAGATAGTTGTGTTTCCACTATGTGATAAAGTAGTTAAGCTGTCAATCATGCTAGATATCATGTTTAGGCATTATGCCGATACTGTTTGGACCCATGGTGGTCGTTTCTTACTGTCATCTCACTGATTCCATTGATATTTCGTACTCGGTCATATCCATGGATTCAAACCATATCTCAGTCTCAGTTATTATTTATTGATACATCATATCATTGTTGTTGGGCTAGTTTCATGACATTGTGAGCCCGTGAGTGCGACCGGAGAGATTGATGACTGAGTGAGGCCGAGGGCCTGAGTGAGAGTGATATTTTTGGATCGGACTGCACGACAACATGTTATATTGATTACATATTTTGGGATCGAGCTGCACGCCACATCATGTTATATTGATTACATATTTTAGGATCGGGCTACACGCTGCAGCATGTTATATTGATTACATATTTTGGGATTGGGTTGCACGCCGTAGCATGTTATATTGATTACATATTTTGAGATCGGGTTGCACGCCGCAGCATGTCATATTGATTACATCTTATGGGATCGGGCTGCACGCCGCAGCGATATAGCGCTTGGGCTAAAGGATCCCCTCTAGAGTCTACACACCCCTAGTGAGCGCAGTCGACTATATATATGTGGATCGGGTTGCACGCCGCAATGGGCCTTATGGTCATATGTGGATCGGGCTGCACGCCGCAGCAGGTATTGTACAGTTCTAAGTGATTGAGTGTGCTGAGCATTGAGCATAGGGTTGGGTTTGTTACTTACTGAGTACATGGGGTCGGTTGTACTCATAGTACACTTCTGCACCTTCCGTGCAGATGTTGGCTGTTGATGTTGCTGTGATCGATGGAAGTTGGATTGAAGATGTACCTGCGTCTCGGTTGTAGTTGCCTCTTGTTCATGGTAGC
The DNA here is from genome assembly GCF_000715075.1 of Nicotiana tabacum. Lineage (NCBI taxonomy): Eukaryota > Viridiplantae > Streptophyta > Magnoliopsida > Solanales > Solanaceae > Nicotiana > Nicotiana tabacum. The sequence goes on along the minus strand of NC_134091.1, from coordinate 72,398,237 downwards.
CTTAGATCTATAAAACTCTTTTTATGTACTTTTCAAACAGATGATGTATTTATTTAATTTCAGCTTTGTTAATTCTATTCTTAGAAGCTCATGATTTGCACTACCAGTCCTTGAGAAATGTATAAGATTCAGTAAATTACTTTCGTTTAATTGTATTGCTAATATCATTGGAATTGGATAGTTGTTAATTGGCATACCTAACGGGTTGGGTTAGGTGCCATCACGACTAGTTAGAATTTGGGTCGTGACAAGTTGGTATCAGAGCTCTAGGTTCATAGGTTCTACAAGTCATGAGCAAGTGTCTAGTAGAGTCTTGCGAATCGGTATGATGGCGTCCATACCTATCTTCGAGAGGCTACAGGACATTTAGGATATACTTCTCAGCTTTCTTTCCTTATTGTGCGGCATTGATTCAGCTTGAAGCGTAACTCTTTTAATTGCTTCCACGCATTCATATGCGCATGTGAACGCTCGGTATCGGCTGTGCGCCAGCGGCTTGTGATTCCATGGTTGAGGTGCGAAATGTGATTTTGGTGTGCTGATGATGGGCCAGTGTGGAGGACTTGAGGCTGGGTTTTTACGGTAACTCGAGCATAGAGATTTCGATTGTGTGAGCACGTGCTTTTGGGACTTATAGGTCCGTTGGTGTCCCCATTAGTGGAATTTGTGATTGGATGACTATGTGGTGAGTATGATGTGACTACGAGATGTGTTCAGATTGTACGAATGTGACGAGAAGAGTTTACTTGAGATGTAGCAAGGACTATTGGGTGTTTGATTTCTGTCTTGATTTGGCATATGGTCTCGAGTTATGGGTGTGTTGAGGGATCTCTCATGTTGTTTAGTTGTGGAGTAAAGTAGATTCTCATGTCTTGTTGATGAGTTCTGAATCGAGAAGATATAGTGATTTCGTAGTAGTCGTGACTGTGGAAGGGTATAGGGAGATGTCAGTTTGAGGCAAAGCAGGTGGGTTGTCTCCTGTGAGGTGTCCTGAGGTTGTATGATCCCTATGATGTTTTGTAGAGAGTTCTCTTTTATCAGTGAATGATATATGTTTCAATTTGAGTTTGGATCGCTTATGGAAGTTGGCTTAACCATCACGAGGATGAACGCGAAATTTGCAGATGATTTGAGGTACTAGATGGTTTGTGTTGCATGAGCGGATGAAGGATTTAGTGGAATCTCACTGTGGTATTATGGTAGTAATGGGGTATGGTTATTGTAAGTAATCAGATGTTTTATTCGATGGCTTCGAGCCAAGTGGGGAGTCTGCTATCGACGAGTTGATTGCACGGTTATGCGTTGTATTGGGTTCGGTTTGAGGTATACTTGTGAATCAGTTATGACTGCAGGGGTTGAGATTAAGGATGACTCGAGTAAGGGAATTTCTGGATACGGGTTGTATTACACTCAATGGGTATGTGGGAGTCATGGAATGATTGAGTGGTTAGTCGTGAAGGATGTAGTGTGCATGGAGTAGGAATTACTCGGTTGCTTAGGAGTGTGGGTTACTCCCTTGGGTGTTGGTGTGCTAATGGGGCACAGGTCGTTCGGTCCGTTTGGTCGGTTTTATTGAGATTTGAGTAGAGTGGATGACTCTTGAGAATGGTTCTAATGGATTCAAGATTTATATGTAGCGATTTGGAATTCTTAAGCTTTGCACATGGCTAGAAACTGAGAGCTACATTGGATGATGTCGAGACTTGTGGCATTTTTATACTATTGTGGATTATGCATTTCAGCATCAAGAAGGTTAAGGAAACTGTTTTAGGTTCACATAAGGTTTCTTCATAGTGGGTGACTTGGTTGTGGTGCTTTGGGGTGCTTAAGAGGGAAGTCAGTGGCTTATGGGCCTTAGGGCATTGTGGTTTTATACTAGGGTCTCTTGTGTGGTGAATTTTGGTTAAGGATCGTGTTGTTCCAGCAAGGAGAAGTATCAATTTGAAGGCCATTTGGAAGGGACTTAGAGAAATAGGACAGCATGGTAGTAGGTTTGATCAGCACAGTAATGGATGTAATCGGTTCTTTGGGTATTCATGGCTATGCTCTTGGGTTTTGGCGACCTGCGTGGCTGGGTTGAGTTAGAGATATTCGGTTCTGATAACTTGGTTATGTGCAAATAGACTTCGAATAGTTCTCAATGGTTTTTACCACGGTTCGAGGAGTATATTTCCTGCTGGCTTGAGGAGCATGTGGTGTATAGTGAATTTCTCCTGGATGAAATCAAATGGAAGGTCCTTGGCTAATTGAGTGTGTAGTTGCTTGTGACTCATGGTGGACTATGAAGTTCTCGTATTTTTTATATGATGGCATGGTATATGCGGTGTGTTGCGTGGGATTGAGATTTATGTGAGCGAGATCACAGTTCAGTTTTGAAGGGAAGGTCATAAAATTCGTAGACAGCATGGACGGTTTCAGATGACTAGGTAAATGATATTACTAATCGGTATGGTTTGATGAGAGTATACATTTAAGAGGGGCCAATGTGTTTTGATTTACGGATACTTCACTGGTACTACGGTACTCTCTTGGTTGATCGATTGTTGATATTCAAATTTTGCTATATGGCATGGAAGAATTTTAGAAGTATTCCTTGTGGGATGATCGTGTATGGGAGATGTATTAGACATTCTGGTGGTGGAGTTGGGATCAAATATGGTGATTCGTGTGTTCTATGGATTTGGAAACTGGGAGTTCTCAAGAGCAGATTGTTTTATGGTTGTGGACTATAACGTCATGGCCGAAGCTAGCCAGATGATAGTGTGTGTTATGATTCAGTCATTGTGGACTTTCGGAGGGTTATTTATCTATTTGTGGGTGCCCGAAGTTGATTTGGGGGTCCATTGGTAGGCCCAATTAGGATGTGTATTCTACACCGAGCTGGATTGGTTGGCTCCATACTGCTGTTGTTGAGGGATGTGCCATTCGGTTGTTGTTGAGCTTATTTGTGTTCTGAAAGGATCTGTGAGTTACTCTTCTATGCTACGAGGAGTTGTGATTCGTTGGCTATAAGCACACCTAGTGCAGTTCTATTTGGGCTTTATAGCGAAATTTAAGCAAGATGAGTAAATGGGTATTACATGGTTGATGGCGTATGGGATATGTTCTTTCGGGATTTGTATGGCATTGTGTCATCTGCTTCTCCATGGTTATGGTAATGCACTTTGAGTACTTGATGTCGGATTGCGCATGGTTATTGATTTTGAGCATGGTGGCTGAGGTATTTCATATGGATCAGTGTTTGTATGGGGTCACGCATTGCAGTAGAGTTATGTTGGATATGATCCCTTGTGTTAGATTCGTGTGTTTTGGTTCTACGGTGTGTGATAGGTTCTTAGCATTGCGTTGTGGTGGTACTTGTTGAGCTTGCGGGACAGTTCTCTCGTCTGAATCATTTTTTTTCATGATTGAGTACATTTGGAATGTTGCTTATTGGTGCACGGATTGCATGGGTTGTGGCTTTAGATTGTATGGGTGTGTCATGTCAGTAGAGTGGTTGAGTTGGATGAGATGAGGCCATTGGACCTAGAATGGATACTATCGGTTGAGTTGGATGAGATGAGATGAGGCCATTACAGCATGGTTGGAAGGATAATATCAGAAGTCGGCTTAGAAATTTGCTATAGTTCTTGTCGAAGGAGAGGGAGCTCCATGACTGGTGGATCTGATGAATGGTTATGAGTTTCTGCATGTTTCTTTCATCATCGGTAGTGTACGAAGGTTTTAGAATGGAGTCTTGTTTGATATGAGGTTTATTATCGACATTGGGTTGGTTTGAGCAGCTACTGTGATTAGAAATCATTGCTACGAGTATTTGTGTTAAGCGATATATCATGCGATTGTATGTTGGGTTATGGTTGAGGCTTGGTACAGCTTGTTCACACTTATACAGGGTGTAGGTTGCGAGATTCAGATCTTATAAGAAATTCCGGATGTTGGAAATTAGATTCTAAGGCTTGTGGGCTAGGTTGAATTGAGAAATTTCAGTTATGTTGTGTTATCGGACCTGTATGGGATAGGGTGACGTGGGATCACCCCCGGGTATGTGCATGGGAAGGTTATACGGAGTTTTGATGGCTTTGAGAACAACTTTGGACATGTTCGAGGACGAACGTATGTTTAAGTGGGGGAGAATGTAACGACCCAACCGGTCGTTTTGAGCATTTGCACTTTCCTCGGTAGTTTACGGGCATGAGTAGCTCTATATGATGTATTATGACTTATGTGAATCGTCGGTTTTGGTTTTCAGGTTATTCGGAATCGAATTGAAAGAATGGATTTCATTGTTAAAGCTTTAATTTGGGAGAGTTGACCAAGTTTGACTTTTTGTGAATTTGAACCCGAAACAGAGTTTTGATGGTTCCGGTGGGTCCGTTGGGTAATTTTGGACTTAGAAGCGTGTCTGGATTGTGATTTGGAGGTTCGTAGTGGAATTTGGCTTCAAATGGCGAAAGTTGGATTTTTGAAAAGTTTGACCGGGAGTGGACTTTTTGATATCGGATTCGGATTGTGATTTTGGGAATTGGAATAGCTTCATTTTATCATTTGGTACTTGTGTGCAAAATTTGAGTTCATTCCGGGTTGATTTGCTATGTTTCGGCACGAGTTATTGAAGTTGAAAAGTTCAAAGTTCATAGATTTTGATTTGAGGTGTGATCCGTTGTTTTGATGTTGTTATGTGTGTTTTCAGGCCTCGAGTAGGTCCGTATTGTGCTATAGAACTTGTTGGCATGTTCGGACGGGGTCCCGAGGGGCACGGGTGAGTTTCGGACGAGATTCGGATCATTTCATTGGATTTTTGAACTTTTGCTAAGCTGTTGGTTCTAGTGTGATCGCACCTGCGGCTGGTTTGTGCAGGTGCGATGGCCGCAGAAGCGACAGAGGCATTGCAGAAGCAAGGTGAGTGCTGGGTGAGGATGACTGCAGAAGCGGAGATTTGGGTGCATATGCGGATGCGCAGGTGCGATGTGATGGAGCGCAGGAGCGAGGTATTTCGCAGATGGTGGCTCGCACCTGCGATGTCGCAGAAGCGGATATGTTTTCCGTAGGTGCGAGGGTCGAGTCCTCAGCTGATTCCGCAGAAGCGAAGGTTATGTCACAGATGTGACGCCGCAGAAGCGGCTAATGTGCCTGATAAGTTGGTATTTTACCCACTTATCTCTTCTTGATACTTAGGCTTTTGTATGATTTTGTTGAGAAACTAAGGTATTTATTGAGGTTTATTGGCATATTTCATGTATCAAGTGATTTAGAAGTGATGGTGAAGAAACCAAGTAAAAACGAGTCAAAAAGAAGCTAAAATGGACAAAGGAAATCTGCCCAGTGAATTACCCTTCGTGAACGCGAAGGGTTAGATGCGAATGCGAAGCATTAGGACAACAAGCCTTCGCGAACACGAGATGCTCTACGCGAACGCGAAGAAGGAGGAAGCCAACCTTCACGAACGCAAAGGTATAATCGCGAATGCGATGAAGCAGGAGACAAACCTTCGCGAACACGAAGGAGATATCGCGAACGTGAAAGAAGCAGATATCAAACCTTCGCGAACGCGAAGTATTGTTCGCGGACGCGAAGAAGAAATTGGGCGGAAAAACTGGGCAGTTCTGGAATTTCACGATTTTGACCCCAAACCATTTAATACACGACCTAGCTCATTTGTAGGTAATCTAATCATATCTTGAAAAATCTTTGGCTTATTTTCAGTCCATACACTAGAGAGAACAAGTTTTGGAAGCTAGGGTTCTTGCACACACACTTGGGTCTTGAAGATTTGAAGCTTTTGGTTGAGAATTTCTTACTCCTTTATGCTCATTTCTTCATTTCCTTGCTTTGTATTGTATATCTAAGTGTGTAGTATTTATTTCCAACACTTGAATCTTGTTTATGGAAATATTCAGATTTAAAGTATGGATTAAATACCTTGTTGTGCTTATGTATTGAATGATTTTTATTTATTATGAAGCGAGGTGTTATTTCTTTGATTATTCTTGTTCTTAAATATTTCCAAAGGGATTAGCTAACCCTTGGACTCGCCCATTCACTTCGGATTAATTTTGGAAAAAATAATTCAGGGTTGGAAAACATTAATTAACAAGAACTTGAGGCGTTAACCCTCACTTTATAGATTCTACCTAGGGATAGGAATGAACTACTTGTAGCCATATTCGGGTGTGCTTAATCTCTTAATTGTTTTAGGGATAATTCAATTAGGAAGTCTTGTTAGTCTTCGAGAGAAGCTAATATAGAATTATTATCCGAGGCTAATAAATAATAAACTCATTCATATTTATAAAATTGTGAAATATATTGGATCGTTACTTGAGTGTAAATCCCGATGCACCCATGCTTGTAGCCATTGATCATTTTACTTGCTTTCTAGATTAGTTTACATTTTCGCATTTAGCTATAATATTTTCTCAACAACCATTCTAAGTGTTTGGCATTGCATAATAAGTGATAATTCTCTTACATTCCTAATCGCCTACATATTGTTCTCTATGGGATTCGACCCCGACTCATAGTTGGGTAAATTATATTGCATGCGACCGTCTCCAGTTACTTTTTAGTATTGGATTTGGACGTCATCAGTGCCGCAGATGCGAAAATGTTGGCAGAAGCTATAAATTGAGGTTTTGGTTCTTTCTTCATATTTTGAGATGTGGGACTCGGATTGAGGCGAATTTTTGAGCAATTTTCATCACAAGGATTGGGACAAGTGTTGTACACTTGGTTTTGATCTTATTCCATAAATCTAACTTCATTTTTGGCAATTGGTTGATGAATATTTAAAGAGAAATTGAGGGTTTTGGCCTAAAGTTTCATATTATGAATTTTTGAGTTTTGAACATCAAATTGGAGTCGGATTTGTGTGAAACCAGTATGGATGGACTCGTAATTGAATGGGCTGTCGTATTTTGTGAGTTTTGTTAGGTTACGAAGCGCGGGCCCGGGTGTGATTTTTGACCGGTTTTGGGCTTTGATTAAGGATTCGATCTTTATCATTTGGAATTGTTTCCTTGGACTTTATTTGATGTATTTGAGTTGCTTTTGGCTAGTTTTGAGCCATTCGGGGTTCGCCATGCGCGTGATGGCATCTTTGGAGTATCGCTTGGCTTGCTCGGCATTGGTATTGGCTTGTTAGAGGTAAATAACTCTTCTAAACTTAGTTTTGAGGGTATGAAACCCCGTAATACATGTTATGTGATCGGTATTGAGGAGACGCACATGCTAGGTGACGGGCATGTGGGCATGCACCATGTGAATTAGGAGTTTGTTACTTCTATGGCACTGTATAGTGGTCTTACTTTGTTGATATCCGTGTTTCCACCATGTGATAAAGTAGTTAAGCTGTCAATCATGCTAGATATCATGTTTAGGCATTATGTCGATACTATTTGGACCCATAGTGGTCGTTTCTTACTATCATCTCACTGATTTCATTGATATTTCGTACTCGGTCATATCCATGAATTCATACCATATCTTAGTCTTAGTTATTATTTATTGATACATCATATCATTGTTGTCGAGCTAGTTTCATGACATCGTAAGCCCCTGAGTGTGACTGGAGAGATTGATGACTGAGTGAGGCCGAGGGCCTGAGTGAGAGTGATATTTTGGGATCGGGCTACACGCCGTAGCATGTTACATTGATTACATATTTTGGGATCGGGCTGCACGCCGCAGCATATTATATTGATTACATATTTTGGGATCGGGGCGGCACGCCGCAGCATGTTATATTGATTACATATTTTGGGGTCGGGCTGCACGCCGCAGCATGTTATATTGATTACATATTTTGGGATCGGGTTGCACGCCGCAGCATGTTATATTGATTACATTTTATGGGATCGGGATGCACGCCACAGCGATATAGCGCTTGGGCTGAAGGAGCCCCTCCGGAGTCTACATACCCCCAGTGAGCGCAGTCGACTATATATATATAGATTTGGTTGCACGCCGCAATGGGCCTTATGGTCATATATGGATCGGGCTGCACGCCGCAGCAGGTATTGTACAGTGTTGAGTGATTGAGTGTGCTGAGCATTGAGCATAGTGAGAAAGAATGCGAAATAGTGAGATTGAGTACTCTGGGAGTGTGAGTGCATGAGCTCATCATCGAGATGCATTGCATTTGTCATGCGTACTTGAGATACATGCATAGAGATGCATTTTCTTCTGCTACCCAGTTTTGGGGACATTTATGATTTTACCTGTATCTTGACATGTAGGCATAGAGACGTATTTTCCTCATGCTATCTGAAAATGAAACATCTTACTTATTGTTGAAAGGATTTTTGGGAAAATCACAGTTTTCAAACATACTCGTATTTTGGCCTTTTTGGTAAAAGATTTGGGTTATTGAGATACTTGAAAAGAAATGCCTATTTTTCTGGAACTGTGACTGAATTGAGCATTTTATTTCTGAGATACCTCTTTTATTTCTTGTACTATGCTGTTATGAACTGTTGTGGAATATTGGTGTTGGACCGGACCTTTGTGTTAGCTCGTCACTACTTTCAACCTTAGGTTAGGTTTGTTACTTACTGAGTACATGGGGTCGGTTGTACTCATACTACACTTCTGCACCTTGCCTACAGATGTTGGCTGCTAATATTGCTGTGATCGATGGGAGCTTGATTGAAGATGTACCTACGTCTCGGTTGTAGCTGCCTCTTGTTCGTGGTAGCCTTAGATCTATAAAACTCTGTTTATGTACTTTTCAAACAGACGATGTATTTGTTTCATTTTAGCTTTGTGAATTCTATTCTTAGAAGCTCATGATTTGTACTACCAGTCTTTCGGAAACGTATAAGATTCAGTAAATTACTTTCGTTTAATTGTCTTGTTAATATCATTGAAATTGGATAGTTGTTAATTGGCTTACCTAGCGAGTTAGGTTAGGTGCCATCACAACTAGTTGGATTTTGGATCGTGACAATGCACAAGGAAAGGAGATCTGTGAGGGTACTAACACTGAATCTGAAGATGTGGATATTTTAGAAGCACTAAAGTACTGAGTGCACCATGGTTACACACACATTATACTGCAAACTGATTCCATGTTGTTGAAGAATGTGGTGGAGGGAATTTGGACAGTGCCATGGATAATTGCAACACACGTAGAGGAGATCAAAGACATTATGGGGAGATACAGCATAAGGATATTGCATATTATGAGAGAGGGAAATAAACTCGCTGACTATTTAGCTAATTACGCACTGGATAGAGGTAATTTTGAGGCTGACTGTTTCTCACAATTGGAGATACAAGGACGAAGTTTGGTGAATGATGATAAATTACATTGTCCTTATTTGAGAGTGAAGGTTGTGAAGAAGTAAGAGGAATGGATGATAGGCGTACAAGGAGAAGAGTAAGCAATCGTGATCATCATCCTCAAATCTGTATAGAGGAGAAGATAATGATTCTGTTTTACACTAGCTCTTTTTGTTTTTTTGCAGGAAACATTACAGTTTCCATGCCTTATCTTTTGAATAACCTTCAACTGGTGGTATTAGTACTAGGAACTCATTCCATTGGAGGGGAACTAAGGATAGGCAAAAGCATACAAGCAAGGATGATTACCAAGAGGCTAGGAGCTGAATTACTTACTGTTACCTTCAACTTTCGAAGGTTAGATTTTAAATTTAACCACCCTTGTACTCAATCCAACAAGCTGCAGTTCAGCTCCATTGATGTTAAGATAAAAACTAACACTACAAAGAGAAGCACTGCCCAGATTTTCTCTATAAAGAATTAATGGAGATCACGCGAAATTTTGTTCAAAAGGGCTGTCATCATCCATTTTTGGTCAGTGGAATCGATGTATGTTGCGTGTGGTTTTGCAGTATTGCTTGAATATGTAGGTATTCACCAAGACAAAGCACGCATTATGGATGTCATTAGCTGCTCGGCCGATGGCTGGATTCAAACCTGTAATCAAGGAATTCAACAGTGCAAGCAACACCATAAAGATGGCACTAGAGAACTAGAAATAAAATGTTTCCACTGGAGCAGATTGGCAAGTTACATGAAAAAGCAGAACTATGATAATCCAATCAGATCTAGATTGAAGAGGAAATTGCGGGCAATGGAATACATGCATTGTTACATCAGTGACAATGACACATGCATAGCTGAGATTAATCTCGATAATATCTTATTATGGCTAGGTTTTATTAGTAGCTTGTTCATAGTTCAATATGTAATATCATGGTTGAGATCACTACTCAACTATGGTAATAGGAGCTATGTAGTTTCAAAGTTTATGTTCCTACACCATGTAAAACTCATGACACTTGTAATTTTCTTTCTATATATATATATATAAAAACTAGCCCTAGGCACCTTGCCTAGTTGATTTTAAAAGAAAAAGAAATATTTACCCAAAAATAGTATCGAATTTGGATGCATTCAAAAATTAGTTATTCACAACGGTCAACATGTTAGCACGTTTTCTCCAAGTAATGCACATAACATGATTGTGTCCTTTGGGATTGTGGTAATACCTTTGGACTTTGGACAAGTTTTATCTAAGCGGATTAATGCGTCAATGATGTTTCAATCCATACTAGGTTTAGCATTATGCATGTACATTTCAAATTGGAGTGGGGTTTCTAGAAGGGTCTACACTGGTACTCTCAAGTGGACAACTTGAGAGGGAAAGGCACGGGACCGTCGACTGCACCGTTGATCATCTAGTCTACCGTTAATAAGTCTTTTCGGTTTAAAAGGATATTTTTAGGAAAGCGTGGACACTCATCAAGCGTCGCTATGTTGATAATAGGCACGAGTGGAGTATGATATTGAAAGCAGGCTTTATGCAAAAAATAATAATACGTTGCAAGATATTTTGCATGATGAAAGCACGTAAGAATAGTAAATAATGCGATAAAGATAAGCAAAAGAAAGAAGGTAAAAGGAAAGACAAAGGAGAGAAGTTAGCAGAGCTTACAAAAAGTTCGAGAATGTAATTAAATGAAGCAAATAGTGGAGATAGGGACATGAGATACATGATATAGTAATTTCAAGCAAATAAGGGAAATACGGAGGGGGTGTACATGAAAGAAGTCAAATAGTCCATCAATCCACACAAGCAAAAACTTCATTATGGTAAGAGCCTAAGTATATCCTCAGTAGATTCGTCATGTTGTCGCGCCCTGTTTTCTCGCAAAAGCGGGTTTCGACGTGTGACAACTCTTTTAAATGTGTATTAAAAGAGAAGAGTCACCACCTATCTATTTTTAAGGTGTGTTAGGGCACTTATATGCAAGTAACTCTGTTTTGACTAGTCCGTGTCACCAAAGATTGGGTAAGGACACAAATTATCTCAAAAGAAGGGGTTAGGACCTCTTCAAGGTCCACAATTGTGGGTCCCGGCCGAATTTTACGCTATGTGGGATTGTTGACTTATAATTATCACATGTGATCATATAAGTTAAATAAAGATTGGGAGTCTAAATATATAATTACAATGACAAACAAGTATTAAAAGAGATTGCACATATGAAACAAGTGGATTATACATCAATAAATGATTGGTATAATCTTTTAAGGATTACAAGGTACAACCTAATTTAACCTAAGTTCAAATAAACAAGTGTACAAGTAGTAACCATATATGGAGGGTCCTAAGTTTTTTAGACTAAAGGATCACCCCGTGCAAAATAAATAATATTTCACAAATCCTTTAAAGGCAAGGGTTGCTCATATTATTCAGCGGGCACAGACTATCTTCTCCTGCTACCCAATTACTATCTTAAAGTTGTTTACCTAAAGTGTTCTAGTTCAATTCTAAGCCGCGTCCTATGTGTGATTTACTCGTCCCATGTCTATGGTCCAGGAGGCTTTGGACCTACTACTTTGGTGGTTCTAGACTTTACTTTGGATGCTCAAAAATGATAAAACTAGGCGCACAATCAAAACAAGTAGGACTGCACATAGTTAACAGTTAAGGGCTCAAATTGGCCTCCTCACATAGCCACAAATTCACGCAAACGGTTATAGGCTTATGCTAATAGTGTTATGAAGTGAACAGTTGTAGGTAGGCAGATTTGAAATCAAAGCAGTATCGCATGGCACAAGACTTATAGGCATGATTTCTATGTGGTTGATTGACTCAAGAGTTAGCACAAGACCCTACAAATTGTTGATTTTAACAAATGGTTTATTTTATCCCTATATTCATGATCTCGGATGAATAGAATACCGCAAACTGTGAGCCTCCTAGAGAATCAACTCACGCAAACTGTCTACATTGGCACACATAGCCTGCCCTGCATTCTCAATGCACCATCATCCCAATAGTGACCTCCTTAGCATCATTGTGTTGGACCGTGTCCTTAAAGATAAGCAGGTGGAGGTTATCATACTGACGCTCCCTGATATGATCATAAAGGGAAGACCAAAAAACCACACAAGCCAATACTCGACTCGACTCAGAAATATCCAATCTAACAAACTGGATGGCTAAGTCCTGAGCATCCAATGCCAATGGTCTCTCTACTGCTGGAAGATATACTAAGCTCCCCAAACTCTCCGCCCAGCGACTCAAGGCATCGACCACCACATTGGCCTTCCCGGGATGGTACAAAATTAGTACGACCCAATTTCCCCCCTCCATGAACCGTCGTGACGGCACCTATTCTCTACGACTAGGTAAGCCTAACAGTTTGCAGAAATAAAACAAAAGCACAAACATTAACTATTAACAGTAACAATTATCTAATAAGCAACTGAATGCCACTCGACATATAGAATTATCACCTCTGAAAATGTACAAAACAATTCCCAAAACTCGGAATACCGTAAGTCACAAGCTACTAAGAAGTCTTAACCGTTCTATACACCATTTCTAAAGAAAGAAGGCAAAATGAACATAGGGGGATAGAGGGGGACTCCAAGGATCTGCGGACGCGGGCAGATGTACCTTGAAGTCTCCAATAAGCAGCAGCAACTGCAACTAGTGATAAGGCTGGTAAGATGAACCTGGATCTACACACAAAAAGAATATGTGCAGGAAAGGGCGTGAGTACACCACAACGGTACCTAGTAAGTGCCAAGCCTAACCTCGGTCGAGTAGTGACGAGATCAGGACAGGCCCCTACTGGTATATATATAATAAACTAAGACATAACAAAATATTGCAGTAAAAATAAGTACTAAAATTTAACAAGAATAAAATCATAGCAAGTCAACAGCTCAGTACACGGAAATAACAACAGGGGATCTACCGGAATACCGTTTCGTAGCACCAAAGTAAATATGCAGAGCAGGGGGATGTACCGAAATACCATTCTGTAGTCCCAAAGTAAATATGCAGAGCAGGGGGATCTACCGGAATACCGCTCCGTAGTCCCAAAGTAAATATGCAGAGCAGGGGGATCTACTGGAATACCATTCCGTAGTCCCAAAGTAAATATGCAAACAATAGAATACAACTACATCACGAAATCTTATGATTTAGATTAAGTACCAGTCAAGGAAGAAGCAGGAAATTCACTAAGCATGCTGCACAGAGTTCACATAAGCAATTAAGACACGTAGACATGTTGTTCTAGACTAAACAGGATAAATTCATATGCTAGTGTAGCTCAGTTAAAGGAAGACATATATTTTACTTAATGAAAAGGGAGTTTTGCAACAATAGCCCGTGTACACACTCGTCACCTCACGTACACGGCGCTCATATATCAAAAGCAGTACCAAATCCTAAGGGGAGTTCCCCCACACAAGGTTAGGCAAGCCACCTACCTTGAACTAAGCTCAATCAATCAGTCACAAGGCCTTTCCCACGAATATCAGGCTCCGAGTGGCCCTAATCCAATGACTTCCTTTGAAAACCTCTCGAAATTTCGTCTTCTACCGAGCTCCCAATTCAATTTTGTGATATGAACTCAAAACCCTCATTTTTGAACATTAAACTCTGCCCAGGTATGCCCTTTTTCGCGAATGCGGTCAAAGTCTCGCGTTCGCGAAGCATAAGCTGCTTCAGTACAAAAGTATACTCATTGCAAACGTGATGCACTGGTCATGAACGCGAAGCTCAACTAGCCTGACCCTACTCGAATGCGGGACACTCATCGCGAACGCGTAGGATATTATGCCTGGAACTCATCTGACCGTTGACTCTACGCGAACGCGAGGTCCTTATCGTGAACGCGTAGCCTTAGTGTTCCATATCTTCGCAAATGCGGGAACGACATCGCGAAAGCGAAGAACAAACTTAGCTTCCTTTTCCAGATGCTCTACGCGATCGCGAGACCTCTCTCACGAACGGATGAAGGATTGTCTACAACAAAAACACCAGAAATCTGGTATCTTTCAAGTCCAAAAACTAGTTCGTTAAGCACCCGAAACTCACCCGAGGCCCCCGTGACCTCAACCAAACATACTAACCAATCCTAAAATACCATACGAACTTAGTCGAGCCCTCAAATCACATCAAACAATGCTAAAATCACGAATCACCCTCCAATTCAAACTTAAAGAACTTGAAACTTCAAAATACTACAACCGATGCCGAAACCTATCAAACCATGTCCGATTGACCCTAAATTTTGCACACAAGTCATAATCAACACTATGGACCTACTCCAACTTCCGGAATCAGATTCCGACACCGATATCAAAAATTCCACTACCTGTCCAAAACTTCAAAAATTTGACTTTCGCCATTTCAACCCTAAATGAGCTACAGACTTCTAAAACACAATCCGGACACTCTCTTAAACCCAAAATCACCCAATGGAGCTAACGGAATCAACAGAACTCCATTCCGGAGTCGTCTTCACATAGTTCTAACTACGATCCAAATTTTAAGGCTTAAACCTCCCTTTAGGGACTAAGTGTCCTAAACACTCCCCAAAAACCAAAATGAAACCTCCCGACAAGTCACAATAGCAGAAATAGATACGGGGAAAGATGTTAATAGGGGATCGGCGCTCTAACTCTTAAAACGACTAGTCGAGTCGTTACATCCTCCCCCTTTTTAAACAATCGTTCTTCCTCGAACGGCTGCGCATATCTTGCTCGGTCTCCCAAGTCGCCTCCTCGACCGGCTGACCCCGCCACTGAACCTTTACTGATGCAATGTTCTTTGACCTCAGCTTCCAAACTTACCTGTCCAAAATAGCCATTGGCTCCTCAACATAGGATAGATCCTTGTCCAACTGGACAGAGCTGAAATTCAACACATGAGACGGATCGTCGTGATACCTCCAGAGCATCGAAACATGAAATACCGGATGAACTCCTGCTAGGGTGGGAGGTAAGGCAAGCTCATAAGCAACCTCCCCAACTCGCTGCAACACCTCAAAGGGGCCAATAAACCTTGGGCTCAGCTTGCCCCTCTTTTCGAACCTCATAACTCCCTTCAAAGGCGAAACCCGAAGCAGGACCCGCTCTCCAACCATGAATGCAACATCGCGAACCTTCCGGTCTGCATAGATCTTCTGTCTGGATTGGGCTGTGTGAAGTCTATCCTGAATCACCTTTACCTTCTCCAAGGCATCCTGAACCAAGTCCGTACCCAATAATCTGGCCTTGCCCGGCTCGAACCAACCCACTGGGGACCGACACCGCCTACCATACAGAGCCTCATACGGTGCCATATGAATGTCGGACTGATAACTGTTGTTGTAGGCAAACTCCGCAAGTGGAAAGAACTGATCCCAAGAACTTCCAAACTCCATCACACACGCACAGAGCATATCCTCAAGAATCTGAATAGTGCACTAGGATTGCCCATCCGTCTGAGGGTGAAACGTTGTGATCAACCCCACCCGAGTACCCAACTCTTGTTGTACGGCTCTCTAGAACTGCGATGTAAATTGTGTACCCCGGTCAGAGATGATAGATACCGGTACGCCATGAAGTCTGACAATCTCACGATTATAAATTCGAGCCAGCTGCTCGGAAGAATAGGTAGTCATCACAGGAATGAAATGAGCTTACTTGGTTAGCCTGTCCACAATCACCCAAACTGCATCAAACTTCCGCTGAGTCCGTGGGAGTCCAACAACGAAGTCCATAGTGATCCTCTCCCATTTCCACTCCAGAATCTCTATTTTCTGAAGCAACCCACCCGGTCGCTGATGCTCATACTTCACCTGCTGGCAATTTAGACATCTAGCCACATACTTTACTATGCCTTCTTCATCTTCCTCCACCAATAATGCTACCTCAGGTCCTGATACATCTTTGCGGCACCCGGATGAATGGAGTACCGTGAGCTGTGAGCCTCCTGGAGAATCAACTCACGCAAACTGTCCACATTGGGCACACATAACCTGCCATGCATCCTCAATGCACCATCCTCCCCAATAGTGACCTCCTTAGAATTACCGTGCTGGACCGTGTCCTTAAGAACAAGCAGATGGGGGTCATCATACTGACGCTCCCTGATACAATCATGAAGAGAAGACTAAGAGACCACACAAGCCAATACTCGACTCAGCTCAAAAATATCCAATCTCACAAACTGGCTGGCTAAGGCCTGAACATCCAATGCCATAGGCCTCTCTGCTGCTGGTAGATATGTTAAACTCCCCAAACTCTCTGCCCGATGACTCAAAGCATCGGCCACCACATTGGCCTTCCCGGGATGGTACAAAATGGTAATGTCATAATCCTTAAGCAGCTCTAACCACCTCCTCTTACACAAATTAAGATCATTCTGCTTGAACAGATGGTGCAAACTCTGGTGATCAGTGTAGATCTCACAAGGAACGCCGTACAAATAGTGCCTCCAAATCTTCAAGGCATGAACAATAGTTGCTAGCTCAAGGTCGTGGATAGGATAGTTCTTTTCATGCACCTTCAGCTGTCTGGACGCGTAGGCAATCACCCTACGGTCCTGTATCAACATCGCGCCAAGGCCAACTCGCAACGCATCACAATAAACTGTATAAGACCCAAACCTGAAGGCAATACCAATACTGGGGCAGTAGTCAAAGTTGTCTTGAGCTTCTGAAAGCTCTCCTCACACTCCTCTGTCCACCTAAACGGAGCACCCTTTTGGCTCAGCCTGGTCATAGGTGTTGCAATAAAAGAAAATCCCTCAACAAACTGACAGTAATACCCCGCCAAACCAAGGAAGCTCCGGATCTCTGTCGCTGAGGACAGTCTGGGCCAACTCTGCACTGCTTCCACCTTCTTTGGATCCACCTTGATCCCCTCACTCGACAAAATATGACCCAAGAATGCCACGGAATCTAACCAGAACTCACATTTTGAGAACTTTGTATATAACTTCTTTTCTCTCAAAGTCTGAAGCATTGTCCTCCGGTGCTGCTCATAATCCTCCCGAGTCCAGGAATACACTAGAATGTCGTCAATGAATACGATGACGAAAAACTCAATATAGGGACGGAACACACTGGGCATCAAGTGCATAAAGGTTGTTGGGGCATTGGTCAGCCCAAATGACATCACAAGGAACTCGTAATGGCCATACCGAGTCCTGAAAGCAGTCTTCGGGATATCTGGCTCCCGAATCTTCAACTGATGATAGCCTCAACGTAAGTCAATCTTGGAAAACACTTTGGCACCCTGTAACTGATCAAATAGGTCATCAATACGAAGCAAAGGATACATGTTCTTCACTCTGACTTTGTTCAACTGGAGATAATCAATACACATACGCATAGAACCATCCTTTTTCTTCACAAACAAGACAGGAGCACCCCAAGGTGACATACTGGGCCGAATGAAGCCCTTATCAAGCAACTCCAGCAACTGCTCCTTCAACTCCTTCAACTCAGGAGGAGCTATACGGTATGGAGGAATAGAGATGGGCTGAGTGCCCGGCAATAAATCAATGCCGAAATCAATATCTCTGTCGGGCGGCATGCCTGAAAGATCAGCTGGAAACACATCTGGGAAATCCCTCACTACTGGAACTAACTCAACTGTAGGGGTATCAATACTGACATCTCTCACATAAACTAAATACGCATCACACCCCTTCTCAACCATTCCATAAGCCTTAAGAAATGAAATAACTCTGTGAGGAGTATACTCTAAGGTACCTCTCCACTCAAATCGCGGTAAGCCTGGCATAGCCAGTGTCACGGTCTTAGCGTGACAATCAAGAATAGCATAATGGGGTGACAACTAGTCCATGCCCAAGATAATATCAAAATCTACCATGCTGAGCAATAATAAGTCGGCTTTGGTCTCAAAACCACTAAGAGCAATCAAACACGACCGATACACGCGGTCTACAACAAGAGAATCTCCCACAGGAGTAGACACATAAACAGGGGAACTCAAAGAATCCTGAGATACGCCCAAATGTGGGGAAAAATAAGAGGACACATATGAATATGTAGAGCCTGGGTCAAATAATACCGGCACATCTCTATGACAGACCGGAACAATACCTGTAATGACAGAGTTAGAAGCAACTTCCTCTGTACGAGCCGAAAGAGCATAATACATGTCCTGGCCTCCCTTTCTAGGGCGACCTCGACCTCCCCGACCTCTACCTTGAGCTGGCTGAGCAGGTGGGGCGGTAGCTGGTGCTAGAATCATAGCCTGAGGACCCGGTGGAGCACGTGGTGGTTGAGACATCTGTGGAGGTGCAACCCTCCTAAGTCTGGGGCAATCCCTCACCATATGGCGGGTGTCTCCACACTCAAAGCAACCCCTCAGAGGGCGTGGCTGTTGCGACTAACTCGGCCCAGATCTGCTGGACTGGCCGCTAAAAGCACTCTGAGCAGGAGGCACACTAGATACTGGCGGTGCATAATAAGGCTCCTGGGGCCTAGAAGGGGCTGGAACACCACTGGCGGCCGGAAGAGCTGAATGAACGGGGCGACTCACATAACCCCTACCATGGCGAGCTATTGGGGCACGAGCTCCAGAATAAGAACCACCTCTTGGCCTCTCCCTCCTCTCGGTCTCGGGCAAGCATGGCCTCCAATCTCCTAGCAATACTCATAACCTGCTGGTAAGGGATTTCCATCTCCAACTCCCTGACCATACTAATCCTGATACTGGGGTGGAGTCCCTCAATAAATCGCCGAACCCTCTCTTGAACTGTGGCAACCAAGGCCGGTGCATGTCGGGCCAAATTACAGAAGCAGACTACATACTCTGACATAGTCATAGCACCCTGACGCAGCTGCTCAAACTCCGCGCGCCATGAGTCCTTGAGGCTCTGAGGGACATACTCTCTCAAAACCATGTCCGAGAACTGAGTCCATGTAAGTGAAGCTGCCTCATACGGACTACTCAACTCATAAGCATGCCACCACCGATAGGCTGCTCCTCTAAGCTGGAAAGTGGTAAAAGAAACCCCACTCGTCTCCGCTACGCCCATAGTACGGAGAATACGATGACACTCCTCCAGAAAATCCTGAACATCATCTGTAGCCAATCCGCTGAAGGTAGGCGGGTGGTACTTCTTGTACCTCTCAAGTCTGGGTTGCTCTGCCTCAGAAGCGATTGTCCTAGTCTAGTGCTGAACCGGAGCTACCGGCGGCATAAGAATGAATTCTAGGGCCTGATCAACCTGGACCCTCTGCTCAGGAGTACGGGCTACAGGAGTCTGTGCCCCTCCCCCGGCATGAGATGTGGTGGGAGCTAACAGAATCAATCCAGCCTGAGCTAAGGTGCTGAACATGCTCATGAACTGGGCTAGAGTCTCCTGGAGGGCTGGTGCAGCAATAGGAACCTCTGGTGCCTGCCCTCCCGCTGGAACTGTTGGGGGCTCCCTTGTCGCAGCTCGCGCAGGTGCTCTGGCTGCACCGCTTGGCCGTACTCTACCCCGGCCCCAGCCTCTAGCGGCTCTAGTAGGGGGCGCGGGTGCCTGGTCATCAGATCCTCCGGTACGGGTCCTCACCATCTGTGAGAAAGAATAGAATAGAGAATATTTAGAATTTGATGCCAATAACTCGCACGACAACGAATCAAAAGAAGTATGTTTGTTCCTAATCGTTCCATAGCCTCCCGAAGATAAATACAGACGTCTCTGTACCGATCCGCGAGACTCTAATAAACCGGCTTGTGACTCACGACTCTTATGAACCTAGAGCTCTGATACCAACTTGTCATGACCCAATTTCACCCTCCGTTAACCGTCGTGACGGCACCTAGTCTCTACGACTAGGTAAGCCTAACACTTTGCAGAAATGAAACAAAAGCACGAACATTAACTACTAACAGTAACAATTATCTAATAAGAAACTGAATGTCACTCGGCACATACAATTATCACCTCTGAAAATGTACAAAACAATTTCCAAAACTCGGAATACCGTAAGTCACAAGATACTAAGAAGTCTTAACCATTCTATACATCATTTCTACAGAAAGAAGGCAAAATGAACATAGGGGGATGGAGGGGGACTCCGAGGATCTGCGGACGTGGGCAGATGTACCTTGAAGTCTCCAATAAGCAGCAGCAATTGCAACTAGTGATTAGGCTGATAAGATGAACCTGGATCTGCACACGAAAAGAACATGTGCAGGAAAGGGCGTGAGTACACCACAATGATACCTAGTAAGTGCCAAGCCTAACCTCGGTCGAATAGTGACGAGATCAGGTCAGGGCCCTACTGGTATATATATAATAAACTAAGACAGAATGAAATATTGCAGTAAAAATAAGTAGTGAAATTTAACAAGAATGAAATCATAGCAAGTCAACAGCTTAGTACACAGAAATAACAATAGGGGATCTACTGGAATACCGTTCCGTAGTCCAAAAGTAAATATGCAGAGCAGGGGGATCTACCGGAATACTGCTCCGTAGTCCCAAAGTAAATATGCAGATCAAGGGGATCTTCCGGAATACCGCTCCGTAGTCCCAAAGTAAATATGCAGAGTAGGGGGATCTACCGGAATACCGTTTCGTAGTCCCAAAGTAAATATGCAGCGTAAACAATAGAATAAAACTACATCACGAAATCTTACGATTTAGATTAAGTATCAGTCAAGGAAGAAGCACGAAATTCACTAAGCATGCTGCATAGAGTTCGCATAAGCAATTAAGACATGTAGACATGTTTTTCTAGACTAAATAGGATAAATTCATATGCTAGTGTAGCTCAGTTAAAGGAAGACAGGTATTTTACTTAATGAAAATGGAGTTTTGCAACAATAGCCTGTGTACGCACTCGTCACCTCATGTACACGGCGCTCATATATCAAAAGCAATACCAAATCCTAAGGGGAGTTCCCCCACACAAGGTTAGGCAAGTTACTTACGTCGAACCAAGCTCAATCAATCAGTCACAAGGCCTTTCCCATGAATATCCGTCTCCGAGTGGCCCAAATCCAATGACTTCCTCTGAAAATCTCTCGAAATTTTGTCTTCTACCGAGCTCCCAATTCAATTTTGTGATATGAACTTAAAACCCTCGTTTTTGAACTTTAAATTATGCCCAAGTATGCCCTTCTTCGCGAACGCGGTCAAAGCCTCGCGTTCGCGAAGCACAAGCTGCTTCAGACCTAATATACTCATCGCGAACGCGAAGCTCATCTAGAATAACCCTACGCAAACGTAGGACATTCATCGCGAACGCGTAGGCTATCATGCCTGGAACCTATCTGACCGTTGACTCTACACAAATGTGAGGTCCTTATCGCGAGCGCATAGCCTTAGTGTTCCATACCTTCGCGAACGTGGGAACGACGTCACGAACGCGAAGAACAAACTCAGCTGCCTTTCCCAGATGCTCTACGCGATCGCGAGACCTCTCTCACGAATGCGATGAAGGATTGTCTGCAACAAAAACACCAGAAATCTGCTATCTTTCAAGTCCAAAAACTAGTCCGTTAAGCACCCGAAACTCACCTGAGGCCCCCGAAACCTCAAACAAACATACTAACAAATCCTAAAACACCATACGAACTTAGTCGAGCCCTCAAATTACATCAAACAATGCTAAAATCACGAATCATCCTCCAATTCAAATATAAAGAACTTGAAACTTCAAAATTCTACAACCGATGCCGAAACCTATCAAACCACGTCCGATTGACCCCAAATTTTGCACACAGGTCATAATCAACACTACGGACCTACTCCAACTTCCAGAATCGGATTCCGACCCCGATATCAAAAATTCCACTACCGATCCAAAACTTTAAAATTTTAACTTTCGCCATTTCAACCCTAAATGAGCTAAAGACCTCCAAAACATAATTCGAACACTCTCCTAAACCCAAAATCACTCAATGGAGCTAACGGAATTGACGAAATTCCATTCCGGAGTCGCCTTCACACAGATCCAACTACAGTCTAAATTCTAAGGCTTAAACCTCTATTTAGGGACTAAGTGTCCTAAACACTCCCCAAAAACCAAAATGAAACCTCCCGGCAAGTAACAATAGCAGAAATAGATACGGGAAAAGTAGTTAATAGGGGATCGGGGCTCTAACTCTCAAAACGACCGACTGGGTCATTACAAAAATGGTGATATCATAGTCTTTAAGAAGCTCCAACCACCTACGCTGACGCAAGTTAAGATCCTTCTATTTGAACAGATGCTGCAAACTCCGATGATCAGTGTAAATCTCACAATGGACACCGTTCAAATAGTGCCGCCAGATCTTTAAGGCATGAACAATAGTTGCTAACTCAAAGTCGTGGACAAGATAGTTCTTTTCATGGGGCTTCAACTGGATCAAAGCATAAGCAATCACTCTACCCTCCTGTATCAAAACACACCCAATACCGATCTAAGAAGCATCATAATATACTGTATAAGAACCAGAAGGTGATGGTAGAACTAGAATTGGAGTCGTAGTCAAGGCAATCTTGAGCTTCTAAAAGCTCTCCTCACACTCATCTGACCACCTGAAATGAGCACCCTTTTGGGTCAATTTGGTCAAGGGCGATGCAATAGACGATAAACCCTGCACGAACTGACGGTAATAACCAGCCAAACCAAGAAAACTCCGAATCTCTGTAGCTAAAGACGGTCTGGACCAACTCTAAACCGCCTCTATCTTCTTCAGATCTACCTGAATACACTCACTGGACACCACGTTCCCCAAGAACGCTATTGAACTGAGCCAAAACTCACACTTAGAGAACTTAGCATAAATTTTCTCCTCCCTCAACCGCTGCAACATAATCCGCAAATGCTGGGCATGCTCTTCCTGGCTATGAGAGTACACCAGGATATCATCAATGAATACAATAACAAATGAGTCAAGATAAGGCTGAAACACACTGTTCATCAGATGCATGAACAGTGTTGGGGCATTGGTCAGCCCAAAAGACATCACAAGGAACTCATAATGACCATAATGAGTCCTAAAAGCTGTCTTAAGAATATCCGAGTCCTGAATCTTCAACTGGTGATACCCTGACCTCAAATCAATCTTGGAGAACACCCTCGCTCCCTAAAGCTGGTCAAATAGATCATCAATACGTGGCAAAGGATACTTGTTCTTGATTGTGACTTTGTTCAACTACCTATAATCAATGCACATCCTCATAGTACCATCTTTCTTCTTCACAAATAGATTTGGTGCACCCCAGGGTGAAACCCTAGGCCGAATAAACCCTTTATCAAGGAGTTCCTGAAGCTGCTCCTTCAATTCCTTCAACTTCGCTGGTGCCATACGATACGGTAGAAAAGAAATGGGCTGAGTGCCCAACACCAATTCAATACCGAAATCAATATCCCTGTCAGGCGACATGCCCGGCAGGTTTGCGGGAAACACATCCGAGAAATCTTACACCACCAGAACAGAATCAATAGCAGGGGTCTCTGCACTAACATCCCTCACAAAGGCCAGGTAAGATAGACAACCCTTCTCAACTATCCGTTGAGCCTTCAAGTATGAGATCACTCTACTGGGAACAAAGTCTATAGAGCTGCTCCACTCAACCCTCGGCAACCCCGGCATCACCAACGTCACAGTCTTAGCGTGACAATCCAAAATAGCATGACATAGAGATAACCAATCCATACCCAATATCATATCGAAATCAACCATACCAAGAAGCAAGAGATCAACTCTGATCTCCAATTCCCCAATAGTCACTACACACGACCGATACACACGGTCCACATTAATAGTATCGTCCACTGGCATATATACATGAACAGGTAAAGCTAAAGACTCACGGGGCATATCCAGATAATGAGCAAAATACGATGATACATATGAATAGGTGAAACCAGGGTCAAATAATACAGAGGCATCTATGTGGCAAACTAAGACAATACTTGTGATCACAGCATCCAAAGTAATGGCATCTGGTCTGGCAGGGACAGCATAGAAACGGGCCTGACCGCCCCCTGATCGACCTCCCTCTCTAGGGCGACCCCTAGCTGACTGAGCCCCGCCCCGAGCTGGATGGGTGGGTGGTGAAGCTGTTGGTGCTGGTGCCATCGGCCGAGAACTCTTCTGTGGAGTACCACCCAACAACCTAGTGCAATCTCTCTTAATGTGATCAAAATCTCCGCACTCGAAACAACCCCTCCTCTGATGGAACTGCTGCTCCTGATACCCCGAGGAACTACCCGTAGACACCTGAGCTGACGAGGCAGGGTGAGAACTCTGCGCTGGTAGTGCACAGAATAAAGACTGGCCCTGTTGATAGTTGTGTGAACCATGGCCAGATGATGCACCACGGTGAATGGGGCGAGCCGTCTGAGCATGTGTGAAAGGATGACCCCTACCGTGGTGGAACTGACCCCCAAAAGGAACACCGCAAAATCCACCCTGTCCACGAGGCCTCTTGGCCTCCCTCTCAACCCGCTCCTGGCTGCGAACCATCTCAATCTGACGAGCAATGTTGACAACCTCATCAAAACTAGCACCAGACACACTCTCTCGAGGCCATCTATGAACCTCCCGATCCTCTCCTTGTCTGTGGGAACCAACCAGATAGCATGACGTACCAACTCAGAAAATCTCATCTCATACTGCGTCACGGACATATCACCCTAACAAAGCTGCTCGAACTGCCTACACAGCTCCTCTCTGCGAGACTGAGGCATGAACTTCTCCAGGAATAAACTAGAGAACTGCTACCAGGTAAGGGGTGCTGAGCTGACCGGCCTACGCCTCTCGTAAGCCTCCCACCAACTGAAGGCAGCCTTAGAGAACTGAAAAGTAGTGAACGAGACCCCACTGGTCTCTAGAATACCTGTTGTACAGAGTATCCTCTGACACCTGTCCAAGAAGCCCTGTGCATACTCTCCCTCGGTACCACTGAAAGATAGAGACTGGAGTCTCCCAAACCTCTCCAGCCGACACTGCTCATCATCGGGCATGACAGGAACCACATAGTCCTGAGCAGCTGCAACCGGCTGGGCTGGTGGTGCCCCCGGTGTCTGGAGTCCATGTACCACTTGCTCTGGTATGGGGGCGACAGGAGTATGAGCACCTCCTCCGGCCTGAGAAGTGGCTGCTGCGGCCGGAACAGAGACCGCCTGAGCAAGACTGGTGCACATGGTTAGAATCTGAGCTAAGGCCTCCTGAAGGCCTAGAATCACAATGGGCACAGGTGGTGCCTGAGATGGTCCCACAGGCTCATCCACAACTGGAGCCTACTCCTGAACTGGGGCAACTGGTGGATCTGCAGGTGCTGCCCTAGCTGTAGTGTGAGCTGCACCTCTACCCCTACCGCGGCCTCTACCGCGACCTCGACCTCTCATGGCCCTGACTGGTGGTACTGGTGGTTATCCATCCTGCCCCGTAGCACGCGTCCTCACCATCTCTGAGAGATATAACAACAACAATTCAGTTACCAGAATCAAACGATTCGCACGACAAGAATTCAAGATTCTAAAATTTCCTAAGGGTTCGATAGCCTCTCAAACATAGGTACAGACGTCTCTGTACCAATCCACAAGACTCTACTAACCTGCTTATGACTCGTGAGACCTATGTAACCTAGGCTCTGATACCAACTTGTAACGACCTAAAATCCTAACCTGTCGTGATGGCGCCTATCGATGGTACTAGGCAAGCCGATTATCAAAATTACTTCCAATATTTCATAAAAGATAAGTCAAAAGCTTTTACAAGACAGAGTTTTCGTAAAATAAATGGAGTTAAACTCAAAGTATAGTGCGGAAAAATAGCCCCAAACATAGGGTGTCATAAAGTCATGACCATCCAAATAACAAGTCTAAGAAACAGTGTCTACAGGAGTCTGCGTCCATAATACCAATACAGAAAGAAAAGATAACAAGGAAGGGGAGACAAGGACTGCAAACGCCAGCAGCTACCTCGTGAATCTCCGATGTTCAACCACGCACGAGATCAACGTCCTCCGTGACCAGAAACACCTGGATCTGCACACGATGTACAGGGTGTAGCATGAGTATAACCAACTCAGTAAGTAACAATAATAATTAAGGAACTGAAAGGCAGTGACGAGCTATACAAATACAGTTCATTTGAGTAATTTTAGCAATGAAAGTAGACATGTTCCAATTCCGACAAATTTAAGTCAAGCCAGCTACACATTACCCAGTTCAGGTAAAACCGGATACAATATTTTCCAGAAGTTTCAGAACAATGACATAAATCATCTAAGTGCAGCAACAAATGAAACAAGTGCAACCTCTCAGGGCAACAGTCCCTCGGGCTCTCTAAATAGCTCAGCACTCAGCTCTCAACCCTCAATACCCACACTCAATACGTACATGTACTCACTAGGGGTGTACATACTCCGGAGGGGCTCCTACAGCCCAAGCGCTATAATCTGTACGGACAATTCACGTGCTGCACGGACAAATCACTTGCTATAGTATCAATATGTGGATCCGCACGGACAACTCACGTGCTGCACGGACAACTCACGTGCTATAATATCATATCAAGATCCGCACGGACAACTCACGTGCTATGGTATCAATACCTCACAACCAGGCCCTCGGCCTCACTCAGTCATCAACCTCTCTAGTTTCGCGACCCTCAATAATATAGGGGAATAAACCCAAAATAGAATGATATAATGTATCAACAGGTTATAACAGATACTGAGGTATAATATACAACTAATACTACGACTGAGTACAAGTAACAATAAGCAGGAAGGTTCAATAGGTATCACGACCACTAGAGTCTTTACAGCACCAACACATAGCCTAAGCATGATTTCTAGCATGATTCACTGTCAAATTTCTAAAGCACAGAAAGGGCACATAGCTAACAACAAGCTTATTCAACTTTCCAGTTTCACGGAATGGACCAAGTCCTAATTCCCACGTTGTACTCCCACACGCCCGTCACCTAGCATGTGCGTCACCTCCAAAATACTCACATAATACAATAATCCGGGGTTTCATACCCTTAGGACCAGATTAAAAACTGTTACTTACCTCAAACCGCGAAAAACTCTACTCCAAAGTGCCTTTGCCTCTCGAATCGGTCTCCAAACGTCCCGAATCTAGCCACAAGTAGTACAATACAATTAATATAGGCTAAAGGAATCAATTCCATAATAAAAACACGAAATTATAAGCCAAAATCAGAAATTTGCTCAAACTGGGCCCCCGCCCCATGACTCGAAATCCGACAAAAGTCACAAAACCCGAAAGACCATTCACTCATGAGTCTAACCATATTAAATTTACCCAAATCCGCTAACAAAATCCCATTCAAAATCTCAAAAATCTAACTCAAGAATTCTTCCTCTTTTTCCCCAATTTTCCACCCCAAATCACAAATTAGATGGTAGAATCAAAGGCATAGTCATGGGATTTGACCAAAATTGGATAGGAATCACTTACCCCAACCACATCACCCTTTCACGAACATCACCCTTGCGAAGCTTTACCAACATCACCCTTTCACGAATGCGACACCTGCCCCGCGAACGCGTAGACCAAGGGCCTGGGGTCCATAACTATCTCAACATGTCTTCGCGAACGCGATACCTCACCCGCGTTCGCGATGCACACACAGCCATACCTTCGCGTTCGCGCCCCACTATTCGCGAACGCATAGAACAAAACCTTCCCAGCTCACAAACACCCTTCACGAACGCGTAAGAGGAAACCAGTAAAAATAAACCAGCAATCTTCAGCCATCAAGCTAAGTCCAAAAATGATCCGCCAATCATCCGAAACTCACCCAAGGCCCCCGGGACCTCAACCAAACATACCATCAAGTCCCAAAATACGATACGAACTTAGTCGCACCCCCAAATCACCTCAAACAACATCAAAAATACGAATTGCACATGGATTCAAGCCTAATGAACTTTGAAATTTCCAAATTCTACAAACGACGTACCTATCTAATCATGTCCGATTGGCCTCAAATTTTGCACACAAGTCACAAATGACCCCATGAACCTACTGCAACTTCCGGAATTGAAATCTGAACTCGATATTAAAAAAGTCAACCCTCCGGTCAAACTTCCCAAAAATTCAACTTTCGTCATTTCAAGCCTAATTATACTCCCGACCTCCAAATCATAATCCGGACACGCTCCTAAGTTCAGAATCACCCAATGGAGCTAAGGGAACCATAAAAATTCTAATATGAGGTCATTTACACATAAGTCAACATCCGGTCAACTTTTTTAGTTTAAGATTTCAATTAAGAGACTAAGTATCTCAATTCACTCTGAATTCACTCCGGACCCGAACCAACTAACTTGGTAAGTCATATAGCAGTTGTAGAACATAAAAGAATCAAAAAATGGGAAAATGGGGCTACAACCCTCGAAAGACCAGCCGGGTCGTTACAGGTGAGAATCATCTCAATCATGAATGTCAAGCCACAAATCAGAATGATGAACATGTAAACTTAATTGGCTACAAAGTGTACCCCTATGGAAGTCTCATGGCTTAGAAATATCCGGGATTCTAATAGAGTAACTCCAATGGTGCTGAAAACTCACAGTTTTTAAAACAACAGGTACAAGGACCAGCAAGATTTCAGAATTAGAATAGGCTACAACAAAATTTCAGACCTTATCAGCCTAAGCCACAACAATCTCATGCACCTAGCCTTGAAGATTGGATATACAAATACATAAAGGCTACGGAAGAGAAAATGGAGAGTCATAATTCATTGTTGAAAAATCTAAAAATTCAGGTAAGTAAATTGGCAACTCTTTTGTTAGAAAACATTCCAAGGACCATTGCCAAGCAACACTGAGAAAAATCCGAAGGAGCATCTCAAAACCATTGCGTTATGATCAGGAAAGAATTTGGATGACCCATATCCAAATCTACAAGGCAAGGTACTGGAAGAAAAACAGGAAAAAGGTGACCCCACCGAGGTAACATCTGAGCAGCCAGAAGAACAAAAGAAAAAAATAAAAGAAAGAATAATTTCACAAGAAAATCCTCCCTCTAAGGACATTCCTTTTCCCCAGAAAATGAAAAGAGAAAATCTTGATATAAACAATTTCTAAATTTCTTGAAATTTTGAAACAACTTTACATAAATATTCCATTCACTGATGCTTTAATGCAAATGCCCTCCTGCGCCAAGTTTTTGAAAGATATTTTATCAAGTAAAAGAAAATTGAAAGGAATCTTTGTAACAGCTTACAGAAAAATACAGTGTTATTCTTCAAAATAAGCTTCCACAAAAACTTGGTGACTCAGGTAGCTTTACACTTCCTTGTACTCTTAGAGGTATTTTGAAAAAGCATTGTGTGATTCTGGCGCTTCAATAAATCTAATGCCTTTCTCAATTTTTAGAAAATTAGAACTTGAGGAAATGAAAAATATATATATTTCTTTATAGCTAGCAGATTCGAGTACTAAAAATGCTAAGGGAATTATTGAGAATGTACTTGTTCGAGTTGACAAGTTTGTATTTCCATTAGACTTTATAGTACTTGAAATGGAAGAAATTAGTGATGTACCTTTGATTCTAGGTAGACCATTTCTGGCAACTGGTAGAGCATTCATCGATGTTCATCAAGGACAATTGATATTAAGGGTCGGTGAAGAGAAAGTTATCTTTGACATGCAGAAAATAATGACATATCCTGAGTATGAGTCATCATCTCCTTGTTTTCAGATTGACTTATTTAATGATCTTGCAGATAAATACAACGATGATCAACTAATCTCTGACTCATTAGAAAGATGTCTGGCAAATTCTGGCACTACAAATGATGATGACCCAAGAATTAAAGAAGAAGTTGAAACACTGGAGAATGGACCACAGAATGAGGAAGTTTTACCAAAGAAGTTCAACAAAAGATTGAACTTAAAACTTTACCTTCTCATTTAAAATATATTTTTCTTGAAGCATCACAATTTTCAGTGATCATTTCCTCTTCTTTGACTGCAGAACAAAAAGACAAATTGATTAGAGTCTTGAAAGAACACAAGAAAGCTTTGGGATGGACTGTAGATGATATCAAAGGAATCAGTCTCAGCCATTTTGCATGCACAAAATTCTCATGGAAGAAGATTACAAACCAATAGTCCAACCTCAAAGGAAACTTAACCAAGCAATGCAAGAGGTAGTTAAAAAAGAAGTGGTGAAACTTCTGGCAGCATGTATCATCTACCACATATCTGACAACCCTTGGATAAGTCCTGTGCAAGTGGATTGGAATAAGGAGGTATGACTGTCATAAAAAATAAAAATAGTGAACTCATACCTACAAGGACAGTTACAGGATGGAGAGTCTGTATTGATTACAGACGTCTCAATGACGCTACTAGAAAAGATCACTTCCCTTTACCTTTCATTGACCAAATGTTGGAAAGAGTAGCAGTACATTATTTTTAATATTTTCTTGATGGTTATTCAGGTTACAACCAGATTCCAATTGCACCAGAAGATCAGGATAAGACAACTTTCACATATCCCCATAGAACGTATGCTTATAGGAGAATGCCATTTGGTTTGTGTAACGCCCCTGCTATATTTCAGTGTTGAATGTCGCCATTTTTTCTGACATGACTGAGAAGTTTTTGGAGATTTTTATGGATGACTTTACACTTTTTGGCAAAATATTTGAAGATTGTCTTCAGCACTTGACCTTAGTTTTTAAGAGATGTGAAGAGAAAAATTTAATTTTTAATTGGGAGAAATGTCATTTCATGGTCATAGAGGGTATTATTTTAGGACATAAAATCACTGCTAAAGGGATAAAGTTGATAAGGCAAAAATTGATCTTATAGCAGGATTACCCCCTCCCACTACTGTTAAAGGCATTAGGAGTTTTTTAGGATATGCAGGTTTTTATAGAAGGTTTATAAAAGATTTTTCAAAAGTCTCAAAACCTCTAACTAACCAACTAATGAAAGATGTAAAGTTTGATTTTACAGAGGATTGCAGAAAAGAATTTGAAAGTTTTAAGGAAAAATTGGCAAATGCCCCTGTTGTTATCTCACCAGACTGGAACAAACCTTTAGAGGTAATGTGTGATGCAAGTGATACAGCTATTGGAGTTGTATTAGGACAAAGATAAGATAAAATTTTCCGTCTCATTTATTATGCCAGTAGAACTTTGAATGAGCCTCAGCTGAATTATACCACAACAGAAAAAGTATTATTAGCAGTAGTATTTATTTTTGATAAATTTCGTTCTTATTTAATAGGAACAAAGGTTACCATATTCACTGATCATGCAGCATTAAAATATTTATCGGCGAAGAAAGATGCAAGACCCAAGTTGCTAAGATGGATAGTATTGCTACAAGAATTTGACCTTGAAATTAAAGACAAAAAAAGAAATAAAAAATCAGGTAGCAGATCACCTTTCCAGGTTGGAAAATCCACCAATTGAGACAATGGATATCCGAGAAAAAATTTCGGATGAACATATCTTCTCCATCACTGCTATTATTAACCAACCCACTTGATTTACTGATATTGTTAACTACCTAGTTGAAAAATGGATACCAAAGGAACTCTCTTATCAGCAAAACAGAAAACTCATGACCGATGTAAAATATTATTTTTGGAAAAATCCTTACTTATTTAAATGTTGTGCAGATAGAATTATTCAAAGATGTGTTCCTGAACAAGAAATCACAAAAATTCTTAATCAATGTCATGATGGAGCAGTAGGTGCAGCAAAAATCTTGGAAGCAGGTTTCTACTAGCCATCACTTTTCAAAGATGCAAGACAATATGTTCAATCATGTGATCGTTGTCAAAGAATGGGCAATATTTTAAAAAGGGATGAAATGCCTCTTAACACCATTCTTATTTGTGAGATATTTAATGTATGGGGCATTGATTTCATGGGTCTCTTTTTTTCCTCCCATTCTTTTGAATATATTTTGGTTGTAGTTGATTATGTGTCAAAATGGGTAGAAGCAATAGCTAACAGAACAAATGATGCAAAAATTGTGTGCAGTTTCTTGAAAAAGAATATTTTTACACGATTTAGGACTCCCCGAGTAATCATCAGTGACCAAGGTACGCATTTTATGAATAAACAATTTGAACTCCTATTATCTAATATGGAGTCACACATAAGACAGGTACACCATATGATGCTCAAACAAATGGCCAAGTTGAAGTTTCAAATAGGGAGTTAAAAAGAATCTTGGAACAAACTGTTGGAATATCTAGAAAAGATTGGGCATTAAAATTAGATGATGTTTTATGGGCCTATAAAACAGCATATAAAACACCAATAGGCACATCACCATATAAGCTTGTTTTTGAAAAAGCATGTCATCTACCAGTCGAACTAGAATGTAAAGCTTTTTGGGCAATTAAAGTAGTGAACATGGAACCAACAAAAGTTGGTCAGCAATATTTGTTGCAGGTCAATGAGCTAGATGAATTCCGATTAAGCTCATATGAAAATGCGTATTTGTACAAAAAAAAAATTGAAAAAATGGCAGGATAAGTTAATCAGGTACAAGGAATTCAAAGCAGGGGACAAAGTTCTTTTGTATAATAGTCGCCTAAAGCTTTTTCCAGGTAAGTTCAGATCAAGGTGGACAGGTCCATATGCAATAACTGGTGTGACACAATTTGGAGCTTTTGAAACTCAATATGTCAATGGTGGAGACAAATTCAAAGTTAATCGACACAGGTTGAAGTTATACATTGGAGGACAATACGAGAGACATTTGTCCATTACAGTGATACAATGAGAAAGCAACAAAAATAAGTCGAGTTGGCGACAATAAACTCAAAACTAATTTTTTCAAGAAAGTTTATGTATCATATATATATCATATATATATATATATATATATATATATATATATATATATATATATATATATATAACCTAGGCCAACATACAAATAATTATTATGATAGCTTCTACGATTACATATATCTACTTGTGCATATATTCATATACTATTTAAGTTTTTAGTTACCTATTCTACCTTTTGTAATTATTCATTTGAGAATCACTTGTTTTGCTGGGTTGCAAGATATTCAAGTCTATAGAGTTTTGCCATATGAATTAGTTATGTAAAAAAAAACAAAAAAAAAACGAAAAAAGATAAAGAAATTTATTTTTTCCAATTCGTAGATTTAATATAGAAGACTATATAGTAGTGATGTAAATATGTACATAATATTAATATATATTATATTATATTAATATCATTAGTAATTATATCTTGCTGAAATATGAGATATATATAATCTTATACTCCCTCCGTTCTAATTTATATGAACCTATTTCCTTTTTGGTCCATTCCAAAAATAATGATCCTTTTTTAAATTCGAAAATAATTTAGCTTAAACTTCCAATTCTACCCTTAATGAGAAACTTTTTTAACCACATAAATACTCTGAACCCCTTTTTGACTTGTTTAAGATTACAAATTCTAAAAATCTTCATTTTTTCTTAAACTCCGTGTCCAATCAAATAGATTCACATAAATTAATACTACTTATACTTATTCTAGTTACGAAGCTATTATACACTACGTGTCTTTTTTAGAATCTAGTTTTCCTTTCCATATATGTGTAACTTACCCACATAAAGTTGCTGTACTTTTTTCTGATTTCAATACTTACCTTTGTCAGGTCATTAAATGCACCAAAAGCAATCAATGTTGCAGCACTAAATAGGCACAAAAAAAAAGGTAAATTGAAGAGACAGAGAAATTAAAGGCCATCACTGAGCCAACAAGCCAAAGACGCATCAGAAGGAATTAATGTCGTAACGGTAAGTTCTCTGTAATTTTTTTCAAATCGTCTAATTTACTGCTGCAACAGTCCCTAGGCTGAACTCTGATTAATTTAAAGGGGGACCAGCTTATGAAACTTACCATTGCCGGAATTTGTTAACTCTTAACTGGAATATTCTATCTCAGGATTCCTCTTGTTTTCCCTTGTTCTCTCTTCTTTCTCCTCAACTCTAAACTTAGTTTGTCTTACTAAAATGCCTCCCAACAGTACTACTCCTCCAAGAATAGATACATTTTAGGATGGATAGTCATGGATTCAAGAAAATCTTGAAAGAAACCCCATTCAGGAGAAAGGAATATTTTTTGATCCTCAAGATGGGGAGGAGGATGAATATGTGTCTCAAGTGCTAGAATTCTATCAATGGGGTAAATTTTCTAAGCCACCAGGACAGTTTTGCTTGGACTTGGTTAGAGAACTTCACATAAACTTGAATGAAAATGCTCAATTTTCTACTGTTAGAGGATTCAGAGTTGATTGTTCTCCACAAGCTATCAATCGTTTGTATCATCTCACACAAGAGGATGACAGTCAAGCCTTAGCATTTATTAACGATCCTAATCTAGATGAGCTGGAGCATT
This sequence comes from Nicotiana tabacum, assembly GCF_000715075.1. Classification (NCBI taxonomy): domain Eukaryota; kingdom Viridiplantae; phylum Streptophyta; class Magnoliopsida; order Solanales; family Solanaceae; genus Nicotiana; species Nicotiana tabacum. The sequence continues at coordinate 72,363,577 of NC_134091.1, read as the reverse complement.
TGTTATGTCCATTTGGAGCTACTTGGGGGTATGATACAAATGCAACTAAGGTATGTTAAAAGGGCAAAATATTATGTATAAAGCTAGACCTCTTCTTACCTTTTTAAGTAGCAGAATGATTCCAAATACCCATGGAACTGATATTTACTTGAACAGATTAGCTTTGCTATTTGTAATTTGTTCAAGAATGCCTCTGAATGTGAGTGACATCATCAATATCCATATGAAATTCTGTAGATTTGATTCCACTGTGGGGACTTTATGGTTTCCATCAACCATAACTAGATTGATCAAGGAAGCTGGTGTTATTCTAAATCCCAAGACATTGAGTCCTAATAAAAAGATCGACAAAAAAGTGTGGTCGAAACTTGCAAAAACTAAAGGCCCATACAGAAGAAAAGGAGAATAAGAGCTTCTTTTGATAAATAGGAGACAACCACCTATTTTTCAGGTGGAATGAGGGAAATCGGGGAATTATTGGCTGAAAAGTTTGTTTCCATGGAGGAAAAATTTGCAAGAATGAGGGAAGAAGTGAATGCTAAAATTGATGGTGTAGTAAATAGGTTGATGAAGAAATTGGATAGGCTGGAGAATCTTATAATGCAGGAGATGATATATAGTACAACCACGACTTGGGCTCTAGCAAATTTTACGCAAAGAATGGCTCGACAATGGAATTACAATGAGCCAACAACTTTTCCACCATTTGAATTCGTAGATCCGTCTACTTGCCCGATACCAAAATGGTACTCACTTGCAGATTTGGAAGCTATGACGGGCATAGAAAACTCGAAACTACCCCCTCACACAGATAGAGAAAATCCACCACCACCTACTGCCCTTGTTGTATCCGATCATAGCAGCGAAACCTTCTTCAATATCCACCCCTAACTGCTGTTTTTTCAATATCCTCTATGTGATGACCCGATAAGTCATCTAGAGTTTTAAACTTTAATTCTATATTTCGAAGCCTCCAATAGCTTCTTTAGGCCTTCCCCGAAGGCTTCGTATTTGCGATAGTTTATAAACAATTGTGGGGTTCGCAATTGCGAACCCCAGGTTGATTGTGACATTTATGCCTGATCAAAATCTGAGTCAGACGGGATTTTCTCTCATTCTTCAAATTTTTAAATTTAGAAACCCTAGAGGCGATTTTTCCAAGAGTTCTTCTTCCCGTGACGTATTTATCACTGTATGGTGAGATTGAGAGTAAAAGCACGAATGATGATGTCGTGTCATTATTACTGTTTCATGGTGAGGCTGAGAATAAAAGCACGAAGGGTGATGCCATGCAGCTTTATTCATTATGTTTTGTTCATTTTGTTGGTTGAAGGTTTATTGACTGATTCTTGTTATCATCTCCTGCTATAGTTACCGTATGTTGTACCCCTTTCGCTTGTCCCCTCCCAATTGTACTTGTTAATTCTTTATCTGTTGTTATTTTGTACGTATATTTCTGTCTGTGTAGGTTTAATTTATGTAGGTGTCCTATCATAGCCTCGTCAACACCTCGTCGAAGTTAGGCTCGACACTTATGAAGTACATTGGGTCGGTTGTACTCATACTACACTCTGCACTTCTTATGAAGATTTAGGTACTGGTGACAGCTGTCCGTGAGGCGTACCAGCTCGGATTGGCATTTGGAGACTCGAGGTAGATCTGCTGGCGTCCGCAGACCTTGAAGTCCCCTTCCATTTCCCCTATTTACTGTTCTTTTCATTCGAGACAGTGGTATTTATTTCAAACCCTATTTTGTAGAGATTCTAGAAGCTCGTGAACTTGTGACTCCAGATCCGGGTTGTACTTAGATATTATTGGTTCTATGTCATTTATATTTCGTTTTAGTTTCTCTTCGGCTTAATTGGTTTTACTTAATTGAATCGATTAAAAATTGGCTTAAAGATCCTCTAACGTTGGCTTGCCTAGCAAGTGAAATGTTAGGCGCCATCACGGCTCCGAAGGTGGAAATTTTGGGTCGTGACAAGTTGGTATCAGAGCACTAGGTTACTTAGGTCTCACGAGTTACGAGCAAGCTTAGTAGAGTCTGAAGGATCGGTACGGAGAAGTCTGTACTTATCTTTCAGGGGCTATGAAGTTTAGGAACAAATATCACTTCTATTCTTCTCTGTCGTGCAATTTTATTCTATCATTGCTGATTGGACTCTTCTATTTTTGTCCTCCCGCATATGGCAAGAACATGTGTTACATCTTTAGTTGGAAAGCAACTGGAGCCCCCAGTGCCCCCTGTACGACTGGGGACAGAGGTCGAGGCCGAGGTCACGCCAGAGGTCGAGGCCGAGGTCGCGCCAGAGGCCGAGGCAGAGCTCATCCCAAAGCTCGAGCACTAGCACCAGCAGTGGAGCCTCAGGTGGATTTGGATGAGGAGGTTCCAGCTCAGACTGTACCTGTTGGACCAGCTCCGGTCCCGGAGGGGTTCATCGCCACCCCAGTGCTTCAGGACGCTCTAGTCCGTTTGGTAGGCCTTATGGAGAGTGTGGCCCAAGCCGGTGCATTTCTTGTGGCACCATCCGTCTCTTAGGCTGGGAGAGGAGTACAGACTCCCACTACTCACACTCCGGAGCAGATGGCTCCCCAGTATCAGTCTCCAATAGCCCCGCCAGTTGGGGTAGTTCAGCAAGTTATTGCGGTACAGGCAGGTGATAGGCCCTCCATGTCTTCTGAGGGCTTATTGAAATTGGACAAGTTCACAAAGCTCTTCCCAGTTCACTTCAGTGGTGCATCTTCTAAGGACCCATAGGATTATCTTGACCGCTGCCATGAGGTGCTGTGGAACATGTGTATAGTTGAGACCAATGGGGTTGATTTTGCTGTATTTCAGATGACGGGTTCCGCCAAGAGGTGGTGGAGAGATTACATGTTGATCAGACCAGCTGGGTCGCCTACACTTACTTGGGAGCAGTTCTCACAGCTATTTCTAGAGAAGTTTCTCCCTATCACTTTGAGAGAGGAATACCGCAGGCAGTTCGAGCGTCTCCAACAGGGCAGTATGACTATTACTCAGTACGAGACTCATTTTCTGGATCTAGCCCGTCATGATCTCCTTCTGCTTCCTACTGAGAGAGAGAGGGTGAGGAGGTTATTGATGGAATCACTCACACTATCAGGCTACAGATTGCCAAAGAGACCAGGAGTGAGATTTTCTTTCAGACGGCTACTAATGTTGCTAGGCGGATCGAGGTGGTTCTTGCCTAGGAGAGGGGGCAGTGGTCTGATAAGAGGCCTCGTCATTGCGGTGGGTTCAGTGGTGCCTCGTCGGGAGGCAGGGGTACTTTTGGTAGAGGCCATCCTCCTATGCCGTATCATTCAGTGCTCCAGGCATCTCACAGTGCTTTAGGTGATTGCGGCCCTCATATGTCTCATCCCGATTAGCTAGCCTATAGTGCACCCCCAGCTCCTATTAGTGCTCCTCCGCTCCAGAGTTTTCAGGGTGGTTACTCAGGTCAATAGGTTCAGTTTTAGGGTCAGTTTTAGGGTCAGCAGTCACAACAACCGAGGTCATGTTATACTTGTGGTGACCCGAGGCATATTGCTAGATTTTTCCCTTTGGCACTGGGCAACTCACAGCAGCAGGGTTCTCGTTCTATGGTTCCGGCACCGGTTGCTTCACCGCCTGCTCAGGCAGCTAGAGGTAGGGTTCAGGCTGTTAGAGGTCGAGTTTAGGCCGTTAGAGGTGGAGGCCAGCCAGTTAGAGGTCGTCCCAAAGACGTGGTTTAGAGTAGTGGGGGCCAGCCCCGATGTTATGCTTTCCCAGCCAGGCCTGAGGCTGATTCATCTGACGCTGTTATCAAAGGTATTGTTTCAGTTTTCCATAGGGATGTTGCAGTTCTATTTGATCCGAACTCTACTTATTCCTACGTGTCATCCTACTTTGCTTCATATCTGGTTGTGCCTCGTGATTCTTTGAGTGTTCATGTGTATGTGTCTACACCTGTGGGAGATTCTATTGTTGTAGATCGTGTCTATAGTTCAGGTGTGGTTACCATTGGGAGTATCGAGACTAGCATAGATCTCCTACTTCTTGATATGGTTGATTTTGATGTCATCTTGGGTATGGATTGGCTGTCACCTTATCATGCTATATTGGATTGTCACTCTAAGACGGTGACCTTAGCCTTGCCGGGGTTGCCCCGATTAAAGTGGAGGGGGACTCATGGCCATTCTACCAGCAGGGTTATCTCTTATGTGAAGGCTCGACATATGTTCGAGAAGGGGTGTCTAGCTTATTTGGCTTATGTCCGCGATTCTAGTGCGGAGGTTCCTTCCATGGATTCAGTACCAGTTGTTCGTGAGTTTCCAGAGGTGTTTCCTGCAGATCTACCGGGGATGCCACCCAACAGATATATTGACTTCTGTATTGATTTGGCTCCAGGCACTCATCCTATTTCCATTCTGCCATACCGTATGGCCCTGCTAGAGTTAAAAGAATTGAAGGAGCAGTTGCAAGATTTGCTTGATAAGGGCTTCATTAGACCTAGTGTCTCGCCCTGAGGTTCTCCTGTGTTGTTCGTGAAGAAGAAAGATGGATCGATGAGGATGTGCATAGACTATCAGTAGTTGAACATAGTCACCATCAAGAACAAGTATCCATTGCCGAGGATTGATGACTTTTTTGATCATCTTTAGGGTGCCAAGGTGTTTTCGAAGATTGATTTGTGGTCTGGCTACCATTAGTTGAGGATTAGGGCATCCGATGTTCCTAAGACAGCTTTTCAGACTCGATATGGGCATTATGAGTTTCTAGTGATGTCATTTGGGCTGACAAATACTCCAACAACATTTATGGATTTGATGAACCGAGTGTTCAAGCCCTATCTGGATTCTTTCGTCATTGTGTTTATTGATGATATCTTGATCTATTCCCGCAGTCAAGAGGAGCACGAGCAGCATCTTCGGATTGTACTTCCGACTCTGAGGGATAGCCAATTGTATGCCAAGTTTTCAAAGTGCGATTTTTGGTTGGACTCGGTCACTTTCTTGGGGCACGTAGTATCGACAGAGGGGATTCAGGTTGATTCTAAGAAGATTGAGGCAGTTCAGAACTGTCCTAGACCCACTTTAGCTATGGAGATCCGGATTTTCTTGGGTTTGATAGGTTATTACCGTCGGTTTGTGGAGGAGTTTTCATCTATAGCAGCCCCATTGGCGAGATTGACCCAGAAGGGTGCCCCATTCAGATGGTCAGACGAGTGTGAGGCGAGCTTCCAGAAGCTCAAGACTGCTTTGACTACAACACCAGTGTTGGTGTTGCCCACAGGTTCAGGATCTTATACGGTATATTGTGATGCATCTCGTGTTGGGCACGAAATAGTATTGATGCAGGATGGCAGGGTGATCGCATATGCGCAGCGGCAGTTGAAGGTCCATGAGAAGAATTACCATGTTCACGATCTAGAGCTGGCAGTCATTGTTCATGCGTTGAAGATCTGGAGGCATTACCTTTACGGCGTGTCGTGCGATGTTTTCACGGATCATCAGAGTAAACAGTATTTGTTCAAGCAAAAGGATCTCAATTTGAGGCAGAGGAGGTGGTTGGAGCTATTGAAAGACTATGATATTACCATCTTGTATCACCCTAGGAAGGCTAATGTGGTGGCTGATGCCTTGAATAGAAAGGCAGCGAGTATGGGCAGCCTTGCGTACATTCTAGTCGGTGAGAAACTGCTTTCATCAGATGTTCAGGCTTTGGCCAATCAGTTCGTGAGGTTGGATATTTCAGATCCCAGTCGTGTTCTAGCTTGTACAGTCGCTCGGTCTTCTTTGTTTGAGCGCATCAGGGAGCGGAACTATGATGACCCTCATTTGCTTGTCCTTAGGGACACAGTACGGCACGGTAGTGCCAAGCAGGTTACGGTTGGAGATGACGGAGTTTTGAGGATGTAGGGTCGTATTTGTGTGCCTAATGTAGATGGACTTCGTGAGTTGATTCTTGAGGAGGCCCACAGTTCCCGGTATCCAGGTGCCGCCAAAATGTATCAAGATTTGCGGCAACATTATTGGTGGAGGATAATGAAGAAGGATATAGTTGCTTATGTATCTCGGTATTTAAATTGTCAGGAAGTAAAGTGTGAGCATCAGAGACCTAGTGGTTTGCTCCAGAAGTTAGAGATTCCTAAGTGGAAGTGGGAGCGTATCACTATGGATTTTGTTGTTGGACTTCCACGGACTCAGAGGAAGTTCGATGCGGTATGGGTTATTGTGGACAGGCTGACCAAGTCAGTGCATTTCATTCCTGTGGCAGTTACCTATTAGTCAGAGCGATCTATCATTTCGGATCGAGGTACGCAGTTCACCTCGCACTTCTGGAGAGCGGTACAACGTAAGTTGGGCACGCAGGTTGAGTTGAGCACATCATTTCATCCTCAGACAGACGGACAGTTCGAGTGCACTATTCAGATATTGGAGGATATGCTCTGTGTTTGTGTTATAGATTTTGGGGGTTCTTGGGATCAATTCTTGCCACTTGCGGAGTTTGCCTATAATAACAGCTACCAGTGGAGCATTCAGATGGCACCCTATGAGGCATTATACAGGAGGCGGTGCCGATCGCCAGTTGGATGGTTCGAGCCGGGGGAGGCTCGATTTTTGGGTACAGATTTGGTACAGGATGCCTTGGATAAGGTCAAGATTATTCAGGATCGACTTCGCACAGCTCAGTCTAGGCAGAAGAGTTATGCCGACCGTAGAGTTTGTGATATTGCATTCATGGTCGGAGAGAGAGTATTGCTTTGGGTTCCACCCATGAAGGGTGTGATGAGGTTCGGAAAGAAGGGCAAGTTGAGCCCTAGGTACATCGGACCCTTTAAGATTCTGGAGAGAGTGGGTGAGGTGGCGTACAGGCTCACATTACCACCTAGTTTATCATCAGTCCATCTGGTGTTCCATGTGTCCATGCTCCGGAAGTATCATAGTGATCCATCCCATGTGTTAGACTTCAGGTCAGTCCAATTGGACAAGGATTTGACTTATGAGAAGGAGTCGGTGGCTATTCTAGCCCGACAGGTTCGACAGTTGAGATCTAAGAGTTATCCTTCAGTTCGAGTGCAGTAGAGAGGTCAGCCCGTCGAGGAAGCTACTTGGGAGTCTGAGTCGGACATGCGAAGTAGATATCCACACCTTTTCACTAGTCCAGGTACTTTTCTATGTTTGTTCGAGGACGAACGGTTGTTTTAGAGGTAGAGAATATGATGACCCAATAGGTCATCTAGAGTTTTAAACCTTAATTCTGTGTTTCGAAGCCTCCAATAGCTTATTTATGCCTTCCTCAATTTGTGTGCGCAGTCCGGGTATTTTTTTTCCGGAAGGCTTTTATGTTAAAAGTTGATAAAACATGAAATTTTGCTTTACAAATCCATTTAAATTAACTTCGATCAATATTTTGAGCAAATGGACCCGGATCCATGTTTTGACGGTCCTCGTGGGTCCGTATCATGATTTGGGACCTGGACATTTGCCCGGAATAAAATTCGGAGGTCCCTAGCTCGAGTTATCATTTTTTGTCAAAATTTTAAAGTTTAAAGGCTTAATGAATCTAAAGGTTTGACCAATGTTTGACTTTGTTGATACCGGGTCCGTATTTTGGTTCCGGAACTCGGTATAGGTTCATTACTATATTTATGACTTTTCTGTCAAATTTGGTGAGAAACGGGGTTGGTTTGACGTGATTCGGATGTCCGGTTGTTAAAATAGGAATTCTAAAGCTTCATTGAAAATTTCATTTGATTTGGTATTCGATTCATAGTTCTAGGTGTTATTTTGGCGATTTGATCGAGCGAGTAAGTTCGTATGATATTATTAGACTTGTGTGCATGTTTAGTTTAGATCCCCGAGGGCTCGGGTGAGTTTCGAATAGGCTACGGGTGGATTTGGACTTAGAATTCATAGCTGATGCATTGGGTTTCTGGTGTCTGCTGAAGACTTCGCAATTGCAAGGTCTGGCTCGCAAATGTGAGCCTCGCATTTGCGAGCAGGGGCATGGAGGGTGGACTTTCTCATTTGCGAGATCTGGGGTTGCATTTGCGATCCCCTCAGTTTCGCATTTGCGAACATATGGTTCGTATTTGCGATGGCAGCAGGAATGTGAAGGCTTCGCATTTTCGATAGTTTATTCGCATTTGCGGGGTTCACAATTGCGAACCCCATGTCGCAATTGCGACATCTGTGCCTGATCAAAATCTAAGTTAGACGGGATTTTCTCTCATTCTTCAAATTTTCAAACTTAGAAACCCTAGAGGCGATTTTCCCAAGAGTTCTTCTTCCCCAATTCTCTGGTAAGTGATTCTAACCTATTTTCTTTCAATTTTCCATTTCATTTCATAAGAATTCAACCTAAAATCTAGGATTTTCATGGTGAAAATTGGGGGTTTGGGAAGAATTAGGGATTTTTGTAAAATTGGAATTTAGACCTCAAATTGAGATCAGATTTCAAAACAAATTACATAACCGGGCTCGGGGGTGAATAGTAATTGGGTTTTGGTTTGAATTTCGAGTTTGGACCAAGCGAGCCCGGAAGTTGACTTTTGTTGACTTTTTCAATAATGACATAAATTGAACCTTTTTCATTCGTGGGTAGTTCCTGAGGCTTATTTTGAATCGTTTGGTTGATAATTTGCTAGATTTGGTTGGTTCGGAGGCTTGTTTGAAAGGCAAAGCCGTGGTTGAGCTTTGAGTTGATCTTTGGGAGCGAGGTAAGTGTCATGGTTAACCTTGACTTGAGAGATTAGGGCTTGTTTGCTATGTGCTACTTGTTTAAATATTGGGTTCAACGTATATGTGAGGTGACGAGTACTTATGCGTTGTTGTTGGGTTAAAGCATGCGGGTGGGACTTGTTTCTTATCATTTATTCTTTCTTTGATCATGATATCCATGCTTAGACTAGTTAATTACTAAATTGATCATTCTTTCCGCATTTATGGTCTATCTATGATAACTGAATATTGTTTCTGAAGAAGAGATTGTTGTTATGGAACCATTGTTGACATAAGACTTGATCTTGCTTATTCTATCTCCTTGTTGTTATATGTTCATTGTTACATGGTAAGGGAGAGTGTTAATGCACGAAGGGTGATGTCGTGCCGTATTCGAGAGTTAATGCATGAAGGGTGATACCGTGCCATATATGAGAGTTAATGCACGAAGGGTGATGTCATGCCGTATTTATTGTTTCATGATGGAATTGAGAGTAAAAGCACGAAGGGTGATGCCGTTCCATATTTATCATTATATGGTGAGATTGAGAGTAAAAGCACGAAGGGTGATGTCGTACCATTATTACTATTTCATGGTGAGGCTGAGAGTAAAAGCACGAAGGGTGATGTCGTGCAGCTTTATTCATTATGTTTTGTTCATTTTGTTGGTTAAAGGTTTATTGACTGATTCTTGTTATCATCTCCTGTTGTAGTTACCGTATCTTGTACCCCTTTCTGTCACGACCCAAACTAACCCTTGTCGTGATGGCGCCTATCGTGGAACTAGGCAAGCCGACTCCTTTTTTCAATACAAACTGATATTTTTATTTCAAAGATAATCTCAAGGCTATTTAACATAAAAACCTTCGTAAAGGAGTTCAAATCAAAATAAAAGTACGGAAAAGAAAAGCCCGGCATCGGGATGTCACTAGTCATGAGCATCTAGTACAATTTGTCTGACAATACCGAGACTAACATAGTCTGGAAAATAGCTAAATACAACTAAAGGAAGATAGCTTTTTGTTATTATTGGTACAACTCAGGCAAGAAAATATTTATGTTCTTATCATCACTAATTGTAAAATATTTAATTACACTAATCGGAAGAGGTGTTTTTAGATAGTTACTTTAAAGTGAAAAAATATAATTGTATTAGGAATAAGCAATTATTCTTTCGAGAAATAAGTATTAGTGTTTGAATCATATTATATTAATCTTATCAAGTGGCTTCAAGGATTCCCAATGCTTTCTTATTATTTCTACTCAATTAGTTCTTTGCCTTTAAAAATCTTAAAACTTTCACTCACTCATAAATTCGATTCTCCTAAATAGTAATTAAGATAATCTAAATCCGTAGCATAGATGTTCCAATCTCTGTGGGACGATATGTTATAATTTGACAAAGCACGAGCAAGAATTCCTATGCACATTGGCCTCGTCGATGTTCAGTAGAGAAAATAAGAAGTTCCATGACTGAGCAGTTGAGTAAGAAGGTTGCTAACAGACTTTTCACTGTTCCTATTTCATGTATTCTCAAGGGAAAAATAGAAGGCTATTATATAGAGCAAGAGTTTTCTCCTTACTGTGTTCTCCAAGGCTTACTAGTGAACCTTGCAAATGCCAGGTTAATTTTTTTCTTCGGACCAAAGTAATTGGGTGGTATAATGTAGAGGATATTCGTTTTGGTAATCAGTTTATGCGCTTGACAAATGATAACAAGTTCTGCTTGTTTCCAATGATCAACTGTCTTTGTTCATGCAAGCTACTGTGATAGTGACTATGATTGCTCTTATTTGGGCACTACTTCAAATTTGGTTGGTAGTGGTAACTTTTCTTAATACTGTTCACTTTCTCTACTTTGATCATCTTTTAGCCTTATCATGGGAACACGTCAACCATTTTTTCCAACTCCATAATGTATTAATTTCTAGCATACTGGGACTTGTCCAGTTGCTCTTAATTTTCAGAACAGTAGGATGCTTGGTTGAAGATTTTGTCTGTCTTTGATGAACGGAGAATTGTTCGTCAAGCAGAACTTGTGTCATTTAAACAAGTATCCATGGACCTTTAACCTTTGATGATTGTTGTGGCTATTGAACACTCTAAGATAACAGATGAGTTGTTGGGAAAAATAATAATGTCTCATGCTTTAATGAATTTATTAGCAGGTGGAGTTCTCTTTGTGATAATTAGGATGAAATCGGATGGTGGCTTCACTGATGCATCGGGTTGCAAGTGTCACCTCTATTTGGGAGTAAAACTGATGCATTAATATTTGGTCATCCTTGTAGAGATAATTATTATTTCAAAATATACGGTGCCCTGACATCTTCAAATAGTGCTGCCATAGCTACACATAGGATTGGGGCAACAGTGCAACAATGCAAGATGATGATGATTCCTCCTGCGTTAAAACATATTGGTGCATTGGCCTTAGCAATTGGAGTGATGTTTTAGAGCATATGTAGGTGTATATAAATATCATTAAATGGGCAACACAAGTTCAAGGAATCCAGATCTATGAACCTTGAGGACAAGGTTCTGTCAAGAGGGATGGAATATAATGATAGAGATGGATATCGAATATAAATACTGGTCTTTAGACATTTAGTCTCTAAGGCTTAATTAATTACAGTTCTTGGGTCATTAGTTTACTTATTGTCAAATTCAGTCCTTAGTTATTTGTTGTTAAGAAGTGTTTTTGCATTCCTTTATATCCTTTTGTACTCGTTGCTTTTCCAGCTATGTTAATGAAATTGTTATCTTCTTCCATTGTATTTTTCTTCAGCTTTTCTTTTTCTTTTCCTTTCAAGTTTCATGACGATTCCACCATGGGAATCGTTACAGTTTGTGCCTTGTTTTGCCCCACAAATTCTCTCCTCATAGCTGTCTCATTCAACTAATACTCTATATTGTTCATATCTTCATTGGATCCTGTATCTTAGGACCAAAATAGGGACATAATGGTTCTATCCTACGAGTTAGTAATGTCCGCATGTGAATCGTTATCATCACTAGAGTCATGGTATGTTTATTCCTGACAAAAATCCGAACAAGAAAAAAACGAATGTGTTTATTAATAGTCATTTCATCAAATACATGCATTAAAATGAAGAAAAAAACGGATGTCAATAGGCCAACTTTAGAAACCAGGACAAATTCTGGTATAATTTTAGATATGAAGCCTTTGATATTTGGATCACACCACATTAGCAAAGGTTCTCTTTGATTAAACCGCTATTACCCATAAGAGAATTATCCCTCAGCTTTTGTTGATTCGAGTTAAGAATTACCCATAGATGGCATTGCATGCATTACACCGGCATTTTCTAAATCCACTGTGGAAATCAATCAGATCCAACAAACAGAACAAGGCAGCAATCAGAAAAAAGAAAGTCAAAATAATGTAGACCGCCATCCGTTTTGGAAAGAGTAGAAGTCAATCAAAGTCAAAATGAAGAGGACAAACCATCAGATTTTGAACCAAAACTAATCCAAAAAGAAAGGATTAATTTTAAGAATTGTTTAAAAAATAGGAGGATATCAACCACACGATTCATCATTGCTGATCAGTCAAAGCATTGAGTATGAAAGTGTACGTAAAGGCATCCTCCTGGAGCTTCTCAAATCTGCACCAGACAAGGAAGTAAGTTTAAAACTGTGACAAAACTAGATGTATGATTTTCTCTATGTTTCTCCTTTTTTGAAAAAATTTCTTGTATGACAATTGCTAAAAGAGAATGGAACTCTATAGATTTTAGTTTGAAAGTGGAATGAAAATACGAAAACCACATGCAATGATTATGAACTATATCGTGAAACTGGGTTCTCACAATCAAATTCTTGTTACTCCATTTTGTGCCTTAAACACAGAGAGTTCGGCAGGAAACTTGGGCAAATGGAAATATGAATGACTTGGAGAAGCTATTTACGAATTATCTCACTCAACTTTGTGCATTCTCCATTTTCCATCGGACCATTTACAAATTTTCAAATTGTCATAATGCAAAAATAACAGACAGTTAAGAATTAGGAATTTTCTTACTTATAAAACCCGAAAAACTTTGAAGGAATTTCAATGACTTCGTCCGTCCTAAAAGAAAGATATTTAGTGAATCTTTTTTATTGGTATAAAAAGAACATTGTAGATAATGTTGTATTTTGCCTGAATTGTACTTCTGATGAGATGTACTTCTTTGCATGCACTGGATGCATATCAATAAAATTTCATTACTTCATCAAAAAAAGAGAACACCGAAGCATTATCTCAAGAAGGGAATCCAAGTCCTTAGATAGGAAAAGGCCTTTTTTCCTCTTTTATATATTCTTTAACCTTTTAAAGTCAAAATGGAAAAGAAAAAAAGACATCGGTTTCGGCCCTACTGTATGAAGAGCACGTTTACTTTGAAGTTGCTTCGCTTCACCGGCGTGGAGCGAGGACCCCTCACTTATGCTTCATTGCTTTATGTGTCGAATAGATGGATTTTAATAGCATTAGTATGAGACTATGATCTTAATTCCAGAAAGCAGAAATATACTTCAGATCCAGAAAAAATCTTGATAAGCCATGTATCTTCCATACATATTCAAAGAGGAAGAAGCAAAGAAATATAGGAGAAGATAATGATCTGCTTCTTCTCAAATTCCTGGAGCTTCCAAACATGGAGGATTAAGCAGTTTCCTACGGTTATTAGAAGAAGCTATTTGTTAGCAATTTATTAAGGTTAGTAGAAGATATCTATCTTTATCCTAACTTAGTTATGGAATAGTTATGGTCAGCCTATTATATAAATAATAGATCTTGTAATGTGTAGGTATATGGTAATTATCCTTTATATGTAGACAGATTGTTCTGTAAAATATGAGATGTTTGTGTCTCTCTATTATTAATAATATCAGTGTATTTTCTTTCTCTATTTCCATTATAAAAATCTCTGCTCCTATCATTGGTATCAGAGCAGTAAGATCTGCCATGGTGAACACACGGACCAACGCTCCCACAGCAAACTCATCATTCTGACTGTTGATCCGATCACCCAACAATTGACGACTATAGCAACGAAATTGGAGGCCACAGATGCTTTGGCCACTGATGTCGCTGTCTTGAAGGCACAAAACAGTCAGAACCAGCATGGTGCAGGCGATAACAATGGAGATCACAACAATAAAAGGGAAAGCTAAAGCACCAGAGGATGGCGAGGTTGATATCACTTGGTGGCATCGAGAAACTTCCCGTCATTCGCAGACAAAAATGGAATTTTCGAAGTATGAGAGAGGTGATCCTCGAGGTTGGATTCTGAAAGCAGAGAAGTATTTTCAGTACTATCAAATGCCTAAAGATTGCAAGGTTGATGTGGCTTCTATATTCTGGAACGGTGCTTGAGTATAGGCAGGACTTTGCAAAACAAGCCTTCAGCTTCACGAACATCCTCAACAACCACTCGAAAGTTCTTCCATTCTCAATCAACAACCACTTTGAAGCTTCAAGGCACTCTTTGTGGGCGTAAAGTGTTGATGTTGGTGGACACTGGCTCTACGCATTATTTTGTAGCAAAAGGAATTGTCACAGAACTTGAGTTGGCTGTCCAAGATCTTCCCACCTTTGTTGTTCAGATAGGCAATGGTAAAATTGTCAAATGCAACAGAGTTTGTAAGGGCCTGTAAGTAGAGCTTTCTGATTTGGCCATCACGCAAGATTTTTTCCCCTTTTTCTTTGGCGGCACAAACATTATGCTGGGTATACAATGGCTAGCATCCCTGAACACAGTACAAGCGAATTGGAACGAGATGTTTCTAATCTTCCAATAAATGAGAAAAAATACTAACGGCAAGGTGTTCCTCATAAAACAGACACAACAACATATTTTCAATCTTTTTAGGTAATATCCCTACTTCACAATTGATGCAACAGCTCCTCATTGAGTTTAACAGTGTGTTTTCATAACCTAATTCCCTGCCCCCTTTTTGCAATTTCACCCATTCTATCCCTTTACTTCCTAACTCAAAACCTCCCAATCTACGTCCATATCATTATCCTTTCTCCCAAAAATCTGAAATTGAAAAACAAGTCTCTATCTTGTTGCAATCTGGATTCATTCTTCCTAGTTCCAGCCCATTTGCGAGTCCTGTCCTATTAGTTAAGAAAAAAGATAATAGTTGGCGTATGTGTGTTGACTACTGCAGCCTTAACCAAATCACTATCCCAGATAAATACCTTATACCCAACATCGATGAACTACTTGATGAACTCCATGGGTCAACCATATTCTTAAGGTAGATTTACGTTCAGGCTACCATCAAATTCGTGTAAATCCTTCGGACATTCCTAAAACTACTTTTCGCACTCATTCTGGCTACTATGAGTATATCGTCATGCCTTATGGCTTGATAATGATCCATCTTCATTCCAAACTGCTATGAATGATCTTTTCTGCCCCTACTTGCGTAAATTCGTTCTTGTCTTTTTTGATGATATTCTAATCTATAGTCCTACCATCCAGCAACACTATGAACACCTTCGAACAACCTTTAACCTTCTATCTAGCAATTCTTAATTTGCCAATCCAAAAAAATATCTATTTGGCCAACCTCAAATTGGATTTCTGGGTCACACTGTTTCCCTTGCAGGAGTGGCGGTTGATGACAAGGTTGTTGTTGTGTTACATTGGCCATTGCCTAAATGTGTTAAAGAGCTACATGGTTTTTTGGGTTTGACTGGGTATTATCAGCGCTTTGTGCGTAACTATAGCATGTTGGCTCGCCCTTTTACTGAATTGACTAAGAAAGATGCATTTCATTGGGACAATCATACTATTGCTGCTTTCCAACAGTTAAAAAGTCTTAATTTCAGTTCTTGTTTTGCGTCTTCCAGATTTTACCCAGCCTTCTACGGTGGAGTGTGATGCTTCCACCGCAGGAATTGGTGCCATTTTGTTGCAGAAGGAATATCCCATCGCATATTTCAGTAAAAGCTTGTCCTTTTCTAATAGAATCAAATCTGCCTATGACAGAAAACTCTTAGCCTTGTTATTGGCTTTGCAGAAATGGAAACATTGTTTATTGGGGCGTCATTTCTTTGTAAAGAATAGTCTGAAATAGTCTGAAATACTTGTTGGATCAACGAATTACCACGACAGAACAACAACGCTTTTGCTGAAGCTTCTGTGATTTCACCATTATTTATAAGTCTAGCGTGAAAATATTAGAGCAGATGCTCTTTCTCGTAGGCCTCATTTTGCAAGTTTTTTAGCTTTAGCTATTCCTGTTTCAATGGATTTCGGAAAGTTGCAAGCCAAGTTACACTCAAATCCTTACACGAAAGAGCTCTCTTTACAAAAGCTTAAAGATCCGATTTCTCTTCCGGATTTTCAGGTGTCGTCTAATCTTCTATATACAAGTCTCGCCTGATCATTCTTGATGATGCTTCTCTTAAAGCTAAGATATTGTCTGAGGTTCATGATTCTCATGTTGGAGGACATGGCGGTTACTTAGAAACTCTTAAACGGGTTTCAGAGGGTTTTTATTGTCTCCATTTGAAAGAAGGAAGTCAAGCATTATGTCACAAAATTGAGACTCTAGCTCCAGCTGGCCTTCTACAACCTCTTCCTGTTCCAGAGCGTGTTTGGGAAGATATTTCACTAAATTTCATTGTCGGCCTTCCAAAATCCTGTGGAATTGATACGGTGTCGGTGGTAGTGGATCGCTTCAGCAAATACAACCATTTCATTGGCTTGTCTCATCCATTTACTGCTAAATTTGTGGCTGGCCTTTGTTGCAAAGAAATTGTCCGGCTTCATTGCATCCCGCGTTCTATTTTGTCTTATCGTACCATTGTTTTCCTTAGTTCTTTCTGGCAGGAACTCTTTCGCCTCAGTAATACTCGTCTTCGCATGGGCGCTTTCTATCATCCTCGATCTGGTGGTCAAGCTGAGGTCGTCAATCGTTGTTTAGAGTCATACCTGCGTTGCTTTGTCCATGACCAGCCTCTCCAATGGAGTAAGTTTCTTGCTTGGGCTGAATTTTCCTTCAATACTAGGTATCACACTTCAACTGGTTATTATCCATTCAAAATTGTGTATGGACGAGACCCCTCATTACTGCATCCTTATCATTCGGGCGACACTAATATTGCAGACCTTGAAGAATAGATGCCGACTCGAGATGCTAAGATGAAAGCACATGCAGATTCTCTAAGCGCAGAGATCTCTCTTTTAATGTTGGTGATGCTGTCCTTTTATGTATTCAACCATATCGTCAAAAGTCCTTAGCCAATCGCTCATTTCAGAAGTTGTCGCCTCGTTTCTTTGGCCCTTACAAGGTCATTCGCAAAGTGGGTCATGTTGCCTATGAACTTGAACTCCTAGCAAGCTCTAAAATACATCTTATCTTCCATGTTTCTCTCTTAAAGCCTGCGCTTGGTTCTGATTTGCCTTCCCAGCCACCGGAACTACCATTAAATTATGAAGGCAAGCTCATTCTTTCACCCGAACAGGTTCTTGATCATCATTGGGGATCACCAACAACTAATCTTCAACTTGAATTCAATGGGTTAGTCGACCTCTCGAAGAAGCTAGTTGGGAAAATTATGATCTGTTAGCTGCAAAATTTCCCGACTTTTCCCTTTAGGACAAACCCTCTTTCCAGGAGGGTGTACTAATAAGCCACAAGTTAGATAGTTATGCATACATAATTCTAGTACCATATGTAATAGGAGTAGAATATGTATTTTATAGAGGGGCTCATTGTATCATTGTTAATATATCAATAATATTGTTCCCCTATATTATTTCTCACATGGTATGAGAGCATCGGTGAGAAACTCCGGAAAGGTCGGACAATCGCTGTGCATCAACTTCCGGCGACTTTTTATAGATCTGATTGCATCACCTCTTTGTCGGTGAGTGTTGTGCTAAAACCAATACCACCAACATACTCGGAAAGCCCCAGCGACCAAATCCTAAGAAACCAGTCCGGCAAAAACACTCCCATGCGCTGTCACGCGCGGCTAGAAGCTCTAACGTCGGCGACGCGTCCGTCACACGCGCCGGCGCGTGGACCCTATTCCGGCCAGTTTTTGACGAAAGTCCTTTTGGACAGTGTGTTCGCCCATCAATTTCGAGCCTACTCATCATATTTTCTTTTTATTCCGATCACTTCAATTTGTTTCGGCAACTATAGTGATTTTTCCGACATAAATAGTGATTTTCCGGCAAAAACATTGTATCCTTCCATGTTTCAGCGAGATACAGTTGATTAATTTTATTATTTGTTTCTAGACCTCTCTCCAATCCAACGATGTCTTCGAGATTTGATGTACTTGGTTCTAACAACACATGTTCTGGAAATTCAGCCTTTATGATTACTTCTGAACCCCTACTTGGGTGTTCAAATTATTTATCTTGGGTTTCGGCTGTCGAGTTGTGGTGTAAAGGTCAAGATATTCAAGATCACTTGACAAAAAAGGCTAGTGATGGAGATGAAAAGGCCAACGCACAGTGGGCAAAGATCGATACGAATTTATGTAGTATGTTGTGGCGATCTATTGATTCTAGGTTGATGCCTTTGTTTCGTCCATTCCAGGGATATCATTTAGTTTGGGAAAAGGCTCGTAGTTTATACACTAATGACATATCTCGTTTCTATGATGTGATATCGCGGATGACAAATATAAAGAAATAGGAATTAGATATGTCTACTTACTTGGGACAAGTACAGGCAGTTATGGAGGAATTTGAGAAGTTAATGCCAGTTTCTGTTAGTGTTGAAAAGCAACAAGAGCAACGACAAAAGATGTTTCTAGTTCTTACACTCGTTGGACTTCCTAATGACCTTGATTCAGTACGTGACCAGATTTTGGCTAGTCTGATTGTCCCTACAGTTGATGAACTATTCTTTCGATTACTTTGCTTTGCTGCAGCGCCCAATCACATAGTGATCTCACCACAAACAGCTGACTCCTCTGTTCTAGCATCCCAGACAATGGAAAATCGGGTCTCACAGCCTATGGAGAATAGACGAGGAGGTCATTTTGGAAGGTCTCGACCCAAGTGTTCTTATTGTAGTAGGCTTGGACAATCTCGTGAGGTGTGTTACTCTATGCATGGTCGACCACTTAAAAATGCTCATATTGCTCAAACAGAGACTGCAGGTAACCGGAGGTTTTCTTTATCTGAAGGGGAATATAATGAGCTCCTTCAGTATCAAGCAAGTAAGCAGACACCTCCACAAGTAGCCTCTATTGCTCAGACTGATACTTGTGTTACTGGTAAGTCCTTTGCTTGTGTTTCCCGGTCTACTACTCTTGGACCGTGGGTCATGGACTCAGACGCTCACTTTTGTCAAATATTGTTTAGTCACAGTCTTTTCCCAATGTTACTTTAGCCAATGGAGTCCAAAAAAAAGCCAAAGGAGTTGGACAAGCTAATCCCTTATCCTTTGTCACTTTAGATTCTATTCTTTATGTCCCTGATTGTCCTTTTAATCTTGCATATGTTAGTCGGTTAACTCGTGCTCCCCATTGTGGTATATATTTTATTGATGACTCTTTTGTTATGCAGGACCGCAGTACGGGACAGACGATTGGCACTGGGCATGAATCACAAGGCCATTACTACCTTGACTCACTCAATCCTTCCACAACATGTCCAGTTACAGATCCTCCAGATCTAATTCATATACGCTTAGGACATCCAAGTTTATCCAAGCTTCAAAAGATGGTGCCTAGTTTATCTAGTTTGTCTACATTAGATTGTGAATCGTGTCAACTTGGGAAACATACCCGAGCCACCTTTTCGCGTAATGTTGAGAGTCGTGCAAAGTCTGATTTTTCTTTAATTCATTCTGATATATGAGGTCCGAGTAGAGTCAGTTCAACCTGAGAATTTCGTTATTTTGTAAGTTTCATTAATGATTACACAAGATGTACTTGGATTTTCCCAATGAAAGATCGTTCTGAGTTATTTTCTATATTCCAGAGTTTTTGTGTTGAAATAAAAAATCAATTTGGCGTTTCTATTCGCATCTTTCGTAGTGATAATGCCTTAGAAAACTTATCCTCCAATTTCAACAGTTTATGACTTCCCAAGGAATTATTAATCAGACATCTTGTCTGTATAACCCTCAGCAGAATGGGGTAGCAGAGAGAAAGAATAGACACCTCATTGAGACTGCTCGCACACTTCTAATTGAGTCTCATGTTCCACTGCGTTTTTGGGGCGATGTAGTTCTCAGGGCTCGTTATCTGATTAATCGGATGCCTTCATCTTCCATCCATACTAAGATTCCGTATTCAGTATTATTTCCTCAGTCAACTTTATACTTTCTTCCCCCTCATGTGTTTGGGAGCACATGTTTCGTTCATAACTTAGCTCCCGGAAAAGATAAGTTAGCTCCTCAAGCTCTCAAGTGTGTCTTCCTTGGTTATTCTCGAGTTCAAAGGGGATATTGTTGCTTTTCACGTGATCTTCGATACCTAATGTCAGCTGATGTCACATATTTTGAGTCTCCACCTTACTTTACCTCTTCTAATCATCTTGGTATATCAGAATTCTTACCTATATCGACTCTTGAGGAGTTTACTATAACTCCTTCTACATCTTCCCCACAGAAGTCTTACCCATACCGACCATTGTGGAATCTAGTGTTGCTACTCCTAGATCCCAGCCACAGGAACAACACTTTTGACTTACCATTGTCGTCTGTGTCCGTCCTGCACCTAATCCTTCTCCTACTGCGGACTCGTCTCCTCCAAGTCCATCGATTGCACTTCGGAAAGGTACACGGACCACACTTAATTCTAATCCCCATTATGCCGGTTTAAGTTATCATCGTCTGTCATCACCCCATTATGCTTTGTATCTTCTTTGTCCTCTGTTTCCATTTCTAAGTCTACAGATGAAGCATTGTCTCATCCACGATGGCAACAGGCTATGATTGACGAGGTGTCTACTTTACATACGAGTGGTACTTGAGAGCTTGCTCCTCTTCCTTCAGGTAAATCTACGATTGGTTGTCGTTGAATTTATGTAGTCGAGGTTGGTTCAGATAACCAGGTTGATCGACTTGAGGGTCGTCTTGTTGCCAAAGAATATACTCAGATATTTGGGCTCGATTAAAGTGATATTTTCTCTAGTGTGGCTAAAATAGCATCAGTTCGCCTTTTTCTATCCATGGCTGCTGTTCACCATTGGCCTCTATCAATTGTACATTAAGAATGTTTTTCTTCACAGTGATCTTAGGATGAAGTTTATATGGAGCAACCACCTGATTTTGTTGCTCGGGGGAAGTCTATTGGCCTTGTATGCCGCTTGCGCCGGTCACTTTATGGTCTAAAGCAGTCTTCTCGAGCGTGGTTTTGTAACTTCAGCACTGTTATTCAAGAATTTGGCAGGACTCATAGTGAAGCTGATCACTTTGTATTTTATTGGCATTCTGCCTCAAATCTCTATATTTATCGGGTGGCTTATGTTGATGATATTGTTATTACCGGCAATGATCAGGATGGTATTACTAGGTTGAAGCAACATCTCTTTCAACACTTTCAGACTAAGGATCTGGGCAGATTAAAGTATTTTCTGGTATTGAGGTCGCTCAATTTAGCTCAGGTATTGTGATCTCACAAAGGAAGTATGCCTTAGACATTTTTTAGGAGACAGGAATGACAGGTTGTAAACATGTTGACGCTCCAATGGATCTGAATTCTGAACTTCTACCAGGACAGGGGGAGCCGCTTAGCGATCCTGCAAATATAGGTGGCTGGTTGGTAAATTAAATTACCTCATTGTGACTAGACCAAACATTTCCTTTCATGTGAGTGTTGTAAGTCGGTTTATGGATTCTCCCTGTGATAGTCGTTGAGATGCAGTCGTCTGCATTCTTCGGTATATAAAGTCAGCTCCAGACAAAGGGTTATTATTTGAGGATCGAGGCCATGAGCAAATCATTGGATACTCAAATGTTGATTGGGCAACGTCTGGATATTGTGTTTTAGTAGGAGGTAATTTAGTGTCGTAGAAGAGCAGGAAACAGAATGTGGTTGCTCGGTCTAGTGCAGAAGCAGAATATCGAGCAATGGCTATGGCAACATGTGAGATAGTCTGGATCGAACAGTTGCTTAAGGAGTTGAAATTTGGTGAAATTGGCCAAATGGAATTTGTGTGTGATAATTAAGCTACCCTTCATATTGCATCAAATCAGGTGTTCCATGAGAGAACTAAACACATTGAGATTGACTGTCACTTCGTCAAAGAAAAGATACTCTCAGGAGATATTACTACAAAGTTTGTGAAGTCGAATGTTCAGATTGCAGATATTTTCACCAAGTCCCTCACTGGTCCTCGTATTAGTTACATGTGTAACAAGCTCGGTACATATGATTTGTATGCACCAGCTTGGAGTGATAGATAGTTATGTGTAAATAATCCTAGTACCATATGTAGTAAGAGTAGAATATGTATTATATATAGGGCTCATTGTATCATTGTTAATACATCAATAATATTTTTTCCGTGTATTATTTCTCACACCACATATCTTCCATACTTCTTTAAGGAGGAAGAAGCAAAGAAATATAGTATAAGATAATGATCTACTTCTTCTCAAATTCCTGGAGCTTTCAAACATGGAGGATTAAGTAGTTTCCTACAGTTATTAGAAGAAGCTATATGGTTAGCAGTTTGTTATGGTCACTAGAAGTTATCTATATTTATCCTAACTTGGTCATGGAGTAGTTATGGTCAACCTATTATATAAATAATAGATCTAGTAATGTGTTGTGTGGTAATTATCCTTTATATGCAGACTGATTGTTCTGTGAGATACGAGATGCTTGTATCTCTCTATGATAAATAATATCAGTGTATTTTCTCTCTCTTTTCCATTATTAAATCTTTGCTCCTATCACGTCTCACACTTTGGTTAGAGCTTTCATATTTACATTTTTAGGATGGAGTAAAATTTTCTCAAAAAAGAGATGTTTGCTTAAGACCCGAAACGATCTCCTGGGTTTTCTGTCATTCCGGTATCATACACACATCGGAGACTCTATACTAACTAAACAAAAGGCCCGAACAAAGAATGTAAGTCCCACTGGTAGGAAAATCCAGTCATAAATCTAGGGCAAAAATAACTAATAGAAAAGATTGCGGTCATAAAGCTAGTTAAAAAATCATACCTTCCAGATTTTGAAAAATGTCCTGCACCCATTTCACATTTGAGCAAGAGTAAATTATCATCCGTCTTCATATCTCTCAACTTGGCTACAAACTTGGCTGGCTCAGAGTACATAACACGTGGATCTGTCACAATTTCAGACCTCATGTTAAATCAAAAGTAGAAATATCTACACAAGTGACTGAAGATTAATCCTTTATTTCATGGTTATTCCACAAAATTTGTGTTATGGTAGATATAAGCCAATATATATCAGTCTGATCTGATCCATTTCTGATTGCATCCATATTTATAGCCAAGCTTCCTTAGTCCCTATAAAAGACAAGTACATACTTACGGACTATAAGAAACTTACTCTGGAACTAGGAATTCTCCATATCTCATTCTTTTCCTTACACTGACATACAAGTCTACACCTAAAGACACCTGACATACACTGAATCTATGTAGATGTACCAACGACAAACCAACCTTAATCCCAATTAGTTGGTTTTACCTATGGATACTTTGCTTTCACGTACTCCATTCTTCCCTGAGTTCCTCATGGATTGTTACTAAGAAATTATAAACAATGTCCCTCATATGATTTTACGACTACCTCATTGAATTTTAATACTACTAATTATCAGTGTCACACACACAACAAATGACTGACGCATTCAGATGTCCGCATAGGACATAACAAAACCATCTAATGCGACCTATTATTGTATATCCTATACGTACTACCTTAGACCTTCTATTAGATGTGTTCATCTCTATTATTGTGTGATCTGGTATGATCACATATCCATCCTAGCAGCATTTCTATGATACTCGCTGTGCAGATATGCTGAGCCTCAAATTTTTACACAGCTCATATTGTAGATACATTCGGCCTTAGAGGTCCAACATTCCATGTAACATCACTGTCTAACAACTCTTAATGGAGCCAACTCCATCCACAATTCAAAAGCATGATAGAGGAAATGAACATCACTAAAGCCTTCTTCCCCATTCCCATACACTTTTCCCCTTTCTATCATATAGCTTCAAAACTGTGAACTGCTGCGCGGGCTTGCTTTGCACTTACCATTCAAACCAGCTGTAACGAGAATGTCCGGATAGTTCTGTGCTTTGACCTGTGAGAATAAAAAGGACAAAAGAAAAAGCCAAAGACAAGTTGAGTTGACAACATAAGAAACTAAAGTGTACTTTCCTGATTGACTTGCTCAATGCACGAACCTTAAAGTATTCTCTTGGGAGGGTGTATATATTACTTACATTATCAACAGGGGAATATGACTTTATATAGGAATAGAATTCTTCCTTACGTGGATCACCCCATTCCTGTGGCAAATGAAGAGATTAAATGTCAATCACAAACTTCAAGATAATCAATCTTCCAAGTGCTTCAAATGTTAATTAGAGCCAAGGCATCATAATTCGATTCTCCCAACTCCTCAAACACACCTTAAGCACATTTGGATCTCACAACTCCTTAAACACATTTGGATCCATGTTATTGTAAAAATTTACTACTACAATTAACAGTTTCGCCACGGGGAAAACATGAAACATAAGTCCCAATGCCTCCACCAAAGTGCACTCTCAGATACAATGTCGTTAACACATCCTCATAGTTATCATCTAAATAAATTTCAGATGGAGAATCCACACCAATGAACGTCATGCCACTTAATATTTTTCAATAAGTTAGACAAACAGATTTTTAAGTAGAGATCTAACCACCCACTCTGAAGTTGTTAATGGAATAGTTGGATCAAGCATTGTAGTTACAACATCTACAAAAGGAACCCCAGCAACAGCGGCTTTAAACAAATCAGGCCGCATATTAACAACAGCACCGATCAGCAATCCACCTGCACTTCTTCCATTGATACAAAGTTTTTCCTTGGAACAGTACTTCTTGTCTATTAAATACTCCGCACACGCAATGAAATCTGTGAAGGTATTTTTCTTTTTTAACAGTTTCCCATTTTCATACCATTGCCTCCCCATTTCACCACCTCCACGAATGTGAGCAATAGTATAAATGAAACCCCTGTCTAACAAAGACAACCGTGACGCCTTGAAAGTGGGATCAATACATATCTGTTAGGAATATGACATTTGCAGCGTCAGTGAAGAATGGTCAAGCTAAAAGTATTAAACAGCAAATTAAGGGCTATAACCTTGCAGAAAAAACAAGAAAGAACAAATCTTCAGGAATTCGAATTCCATATTTGACAAACAGCAGAATTTACATCAATTCAATTAGAAAGCCATGAACTGTTGGTGAACTTTCATTTATACCGAGGACGATATGTCTGCTTTTCTTGTACTCTATTTTAAAGAAGGAAAAAACGAAAGTTTTTGTTCGATAGTATAACAAAGACTTCACATTAAAACCACACGTGAATACCCATAGGCTACATAATCAAGCCATTCTTTAAAAAATTGACATTTTGACTCCTAAATTCATGTGTGCATTGTATTATCAATCTTTTCATATAACAACATTGCATTTTTTACCTGAAATATTTTTCTGCAAAGAGTAGCCTGCTCAAACTTTTGCTCCATTTATACAATGCTCATCCGTACAAAAAGTAATATGATACACAACTTCTCCATCTAAGATCGGCGAAATTCCATAAATGTCCATAAAAGCAAAAAATCAAACACGACTAAGTGCAGTTAAACTAACACGACAAAGAAATATTGACATTCTTCATTCAAATAAACAAGGAACTGAAGAAAAAAGGAAAAACGTACAGTAGTACTCCACATTTAGTTACACAATAATATATTAAATATTCTTTAATGGATGAAAATGGAAAATTTCTTAATCCCAATCCATGTCGTAACATTATTTAACTGTATTAGCAATTAATCACCTCGTAGGATCCATAACCATAAAGAAGCAATGGATCTGAGCCATCAAGCTTTACAAGATCTTTTCGATAGATTATTGATATAGGTATCTGTATGCCATCTGAAGCAGTAGCCCATTGCCTCTCAGTTACATAATTTGATGCATCAAAGCCTCCCAGTACCTAAATAAGAGAGTGAAATGAACCATTACAACTAATAACGAAATTTCAATAACCATTAGTTGATGATCAAAAAAAGTGAAAAAGTTCCAAAAACGCAAATAACCAAAAGAGCTTACATAAGACTGCTATATCTCTCATATTCCAAGTAAGATATTTCAAAGAGATGACCAAAAAGTTCTATTTTTAAAGATGATCAAAATGTTCTGAACATCAGAAGCATGTAATATGCATGCAAATACTTCTAATCACATCAGTAAGCAACCAAAAATAAGCTAAAAGAATGAAAATTTCAAAAACTTTTATGACATAAAATCGGAGTGAGAACACAGAATATACGTGTGTATCTATTTCTACGTATTAAAAAAAGTAACAATTTCCAAGGCAAGGAGATGATTTCTGAAAAGTACTACTCCCTCTGTCCCAATTTATGTATCATACTTTCCTTTTTAGTCTGTCTCAGAAAGAATGTCATACTTCCTTATTAAGAAACATTTTAATTTTGAAATTCCTACTTTACCCTTAATGAGATAATTTATAGCCACATGTATATTTATGGTTTGCTTTAGACCACACGTTTCAAAAGTCCTCCTTTCTTTCTTAATCTCTATGTTAAGTCAAACACTGCCACATAAATTGAGAAGAAGGGAGTATCACTTTTCTGATGCAATCTTTCAATTTGATGCACAGGGCCTTTGCTTATCTGAAACCATAAACGGTTTCTTTAGTCGCACTTTACTCTTAACTCATTTTGATGAGGGCATTAGAGCAATTTTTTAGATCAAATTCAGAAGCTCGGCCTATAGGCTCATTTTTGGACTATTTTGCTACGTTTTTCTTACATAAATCCTTGTACAATATTTCACCACTCAGTGTCCATGGCAAATACAATCTTTTATTTGATCATACTCGAAACAACTGGAATTTCCAAGAGTAAAAGCATCAAGAGCTACAAATGTTGGGCAGTCATTCAGGTCTTTTCTTTACGCAGATGTCTCAAAACATTTAAAAAGAAAAAAAGAAAAACTATGAAAAATGGAACTGTATGCAGAAAAAGAAGAAGAGAACATAACATAGCAGCAAAGTGCAAGAATGTCCTGCAACTTGAGCATCTAGAGCATGAATTACGAGACCACAAAAGATTAAGGTGATTATGCTTCAGTGGAGAACGTAAAGGATTCTAAAACCTCAGCTAGAACGAAACATAGGTAGATTTTTTGTGAATCCAAGAAAGAGTGAAATTGGAAAAAGTAAGACAACAGGAACAAACATACCACTTCCTTATCATTATGTGCCTGCCATTATCTGTCCAATCTCTAATGAAAAATTGTTTTACTGGAGATATTCTGCCAAGTTAGTATTATACTCAAACAAGGCATTGTTTCATAGTGAATCACCATGTTGTCTAATCTCATTAGCTTTAACGGACTTTTTCTTCGATAAAGTAATATATTTTATCAATGTTTGAGCAAAAACATGCTCGTATACAAGAAGTATACCAAAAAGTAGAAAACCAACAAAAAGAGATGGTTTCCTATAAACGACACCCTATCTCCTAAACATAAAAGAACCTTATGGGTGCACCAAAAGGAAATAAGAGATAAAATACTACTCCTTATATGAACAAAGTTCATCTCTACACCCTCAAAAGCACTCTGATTTCGTTCCCTCCAAACTAACCACAGAAGAGCTAACAGTGCAAAACTCCATGCATGCATCTTCTCCTACTACCATAACTCCAACTGAACATTACCTCTTTCATCATGCCTCGAATCACCCAAAATATACCAAATCAGCCTATAGGCTCCTTTTGGACTATTTTGCTACGTTTTTCTTAAATAGATCCGCGTACAGTATTTCACCACTCAGTGTCCATGGCAAATACAATCTTTTATTTGATCATACTTGAAACAATTGGAATTTCCAAGAGTAAAAGCATCAAGAGCCACAAATGTTGGGCAGTCATTCAGGTCTTTTCTTTAAGCAGATGTCTCAAAACATTTAAAAAGAAAAAAAGAAAAACTATGAAAAATGGAACTGTATGCGGAAAAAGAAGAAGAGAACATAACATAGCAGCAAAATGCAAGAGTGTCCTGCAACTTGAGCATATAAAGCAAGAATTACTAGAGACCACAAAAGATTAAGGTGATTATGCTTCAGTGGAGAACGTAAAGGATTCTAAAACCTCAGCTAGAACGAAACATAAGTTTGTGAATCCAAGAAAGAGTGAAATTGGAAAAAGTAAGACAACAAGAACAAACATACCACTTCCTTATCATTATGTGCTTGCCATTATCTGTCCAATCTCTAATGAAAAATTGCTTTACTGGAGATATTCTGCCAAGTAAGTATTATACTCAAACAAGGCATTGTTTCATAGTGAATCACCATGTTGTCTAATCTCATTAGCTTTAACAGACTTTTTCTTGGATAAAGTAATAAATTTTATCAATATTTGAGCAAAAGTGTTCGTATACAAGAAGTATATCAAAAAGTAGAAAACCAACAAAAAGAGATGGTTTCCTACGAACGACACCCAATCTCCTAAACATAAAAGAACCTTATGGGTGCACCAAAAGGAAATAAGAGATAAAATACTACTCCTTATCTGAACAAAGTTCATCTCTACACCCTCAAAAGCTCTCTGATTTCGTTCCCTCCAAACTAACCACAGAAGAGCTAACAGTGCAAAACTCCATGCATGCATCTTCTCTTACTACCATAACTCCAACTGACCATTACCTCTTTCATCGTGCCTCGAATCATCCAAAATATACCAAATCAGCCTATAGGCTCCTTTTTGGACTATTTTGCTACGTTTTTCTTAAATAGATCCGTGTACAGTATTTCACCACTCAGTGTCCATGGAAAATACAATCTTTTATTTGATCATACTCGAAACAATTGGAATTTTCAAGAGTAAAAGCATCACGAGCTACATATGTTGGGCAGTCATTCAGGTCTTTTCTCTAAGCAGATGTCTCAAAACTTTTAAAAGGAAAAAAAGAAAAACTATGAAAAATAAAGCTGTATGCAGAAAAAGAAGAAGAGAGCATAACATAGCAGCAAAGTGCAAGAGTGTCCTGCAACTTAAGCATCTAAAGCACGAATTACGAGAAAACAAAAGATTAAGGTGATTATGCTTCAGTGGAGAACGTAAAGGATTCTAAACCTCAGCTAGAACGAAACATAGATAGATTTTTTGTGAATCCAAGAAAGAGTGAAACTGGAAAAGGTAAGACAACAGGAACAAACATACCACTTGAAAAATTGCTTTACTGGAGATATTCTGCCAAGTTAGTATTATACTCAAACAAGGCATTGTTTCATAGTGAATCACCATGTTGTCTAATCTCATTAGCTTTAACAGACTTTTTTTCGATAAAGTAATAAATTTTATCAATATTTGAGCAAAAACATGCTTGTATACAAGAAGTATACCAAAAAGTAGAAAACCAACAAAAAGAGATGGTTTCCTACGAACGACACCCTATCTCCTAAACATAAAAGAACCTTATGGGTGCACCAAAAGGAAATAAGAGATAAAATACTACTCCTTGTCTGAACAAAGTTCATCTCTACACCCTCAAAAGCTCTCTAATTTCGTTCCCTCAAAACTAACCACAGAAGAGCTAACGGTGCACAACTCCATGCATGCATCTTCTCCTACTACCATAACTCCAACTGACCATTACCTCTTTCATTGTGCCTCGAATCACCCAAAATATACCAAATCATGTAAGAATTTCCCATCATAATCTCGATGCCACCTAGGGGTGGGCATAAAATTCGAAAATAACTCCGAACCGGACCGAACTAATTCGATATTTCGGTATCGGTTTATTCGGTATTTCGGTATAATTCGGTATTAATTTTTCGGTTATTCGGTATTCGGTAAGGTCCTCGATATTGAGGTTCTGATATTTCAATATACCGAAATACTAAATTATTTAAGTATACCTGTGCTTCCTAGTCCTACACTGCCCAACCCAAAATTTTATCTTTGTCTTTCTTGGCCCAAAATTTCAACTTTGTTATCCCTAACCCAATAAGACTAAGCTCAACGCCCAACGCCCGAACTTTGCCCAGCCCAAAATTTTAACTCTTTCCTTTGTTTCTAATAACGATAGGAATTAGGAATAAGGATCTAGGTTTCTCTCAAAAAACAACCATCGTCTGCGTGTTGTGACTGCCGAGTGCCGACTGTGCGAGTGTGATAGAGATGGTGACTTCACGACCTCGATGCCAATGACTCTCTCCTCTGTGACTACTTGTTTCCTCATTTTTTACCTTCATTCTTCATTCTTCAAGTCTTCAACAGGTTCACAACTTCTTCATTCTTCAATCTTCAGTTTTCATCATTGAATCAATTTAGCATTTGTTTTTCGATGTCGTGCAAAACTTTGGTTGATGCGTCTTTGTATGATGTTGTAATGTTTGTCTTTTGGCTCAAACTTTCGGATGTGTAAGATTGTAATGTTTCATCATTGAAGATGTTCCATTGATAGTTTTTCTGTTTTGAATAAAGAAAAGTCGAAAATAGAACAGAGCCAATAAGTATTGTGTGGAAGAGTCTTAAAAACATCTTCCTATTGTTTTGGCTTTTGTGTGTGTGAGTTCGCATTATTTATATTTCTGGTGCCTTCATCAACTTGCTCTATCCTATATATTTGGATTTTGAAGAAAGAACTTTTACATGATTTGAACTTTGAACATGAAGAGGAAGTAAATGGCTCAGGATCGAAGTTGCAATTCAGTGGTTGCAAATTCACCTTGGACCATTTAGGACATAGTTTTATTTCAATTATCAGTTTACCTTCCCTTCTTTGCTATTCATGGTCCATTTCATTCAAAAAGTGACAATAATAAATAGAATATGAGCTTTGTGAGAATGCACGGGAGAAAAATCTTATTGATCTTCAATTTAATTATAATACAATGTGCCTTATTTATACAATACATATCATACTCCTATTCTATGTGGGACTAGGACTAATTCATATTATTTACATAACTATCTAACACTCCCCCCTCAAGCCGGTGCATACAAATCATATGTACCGAGCTTGTTACATATGTAACTAATACGAGTACCAGTAAGGGACTTGGTGAAAATATCTGCAAGCCGATCGTTCGACTTCACAAACTTTGTAGCAATATCTCCTGAGAGTATCTTTTCTCTGACGAAGTGACAGTCAATCTCAATGTGTTTAGTTCTCTCATGGAATACCGGATTTGATGCAATATGAAGGGTAGCTTGATTATCACAAACAAGTTTCATCTTGCTGATCTCACCAAATTTCAACTCATTAAGCAAATGTTTGATCCAAACTAGCTCCCATGTTGCCACAGCCATTGCTCGATATTCTGCTTCTGCACAAAACCGAGCAACCACATTCTGTTTCTTGCTCTTCCAAGACACCAAATTACCTCCTACTAAAACACAATATCCAGACGTAGAACGTCTATCAAAAGGTGATCCTGCCCAGTCAGCATCTGAGTACCCAACAATTTGCTCATGACCTCGATCTTCAAACAATAATCCTTTGCCTGGAGCTGATTTTATATATCGAAGAATACGAACAACTGCATCTCAATGACTATCACAAGGAGAATCCAGGAACTGACTTACTACACTCATAGAAAAGGAAATGCCAGGTCTAGTCACTGTGAGGTAATTTAATTTACCAACCAGCCGCTTATATCTTGCAGGATCGCTAAGCGGCTCCCCCTGTCCTGGTAGAAGTTTAGAATTCGGATCCATAAGAGTGTCAACAGGCCTACAACCTGTCATTCTTGTCTCCTGAAGAATGTCTAAGGCATACTTCCGTTGTGAGATTACAATACCTGAGCTAGACTGAGCAACCTCAATACCTAGAAAATATTTTAATCTGCCCAGATCCTTAGTCTGAAAGTGCTTAAAGAGATGTTGCTTCAACTTAGCAATACCATCCCGCTCATTGCCGGTAATAACAATATCATCAACACAAACCACCAGATAAATATTGAGATTTGAAGCAGAATGCCGATAAAACACAGAGCGACCAACTTCACTACGAGTCATGCCAAACTCTTGAATAACTGTACTGAACTTACCAAACTAGGCTCGAGGAGACTGCTTTAGACCATAGAGGGACCGGCGCAATCGACATACAAGGCCACTAGACTCCCCCTGAGCAACAAAACCAGGTGGTTGCTCCATATAAACCTCATCCTCAAGGTCACCATGGAGAAAAGCATTCTTAATGTCCAACTGATAAAGAGGCCAATGGCGAACATTAGAAATGGATAGAAAAAGGCGGATTGATGCTATTTTAGCCATGGGAGAGAAAGTATCACTGTAATCGAGCCCAAAAATCTGAGTATACCCTTTGGCAACAAGATGAGCCTTAAATCGATCAACCAGGCCATCTGGACCCACTTTGACTACATACACCCAACGACAACCAACAGTCGATTTACCCGAAGGAAGAGGAACAAGCTCTCAAGTACCACTCATATGTAAAGCAGACATCTCGTCAATCATAGCTTGTCGCCAACCTGGATGAGACAGTGCTTCACCTGTAGACTTAGGGATGGAAACAGAGGACAAAGATGATACAAATGCACAATGGGGTGATGACATACGATAGTAACTTAAACCGACATAATGGGGACTAGGATTAAGTGTGGACCGTATACCTTTCCGTAGTGCAATCGGTTGACTAAGAGGAGAAAGGTCCGCAGTATTAGCAGGGTCAGGTGCAGGACGTGAATCAGTTGGGCCTGATGCTGGGCGCGGATGACGATGATAAGTCAGGAGTGGTGGAACTGTAGAATGTTGAACTGGACTAGGTGGCGAAACTGGAGCTATAGGTGGTGGAGCTGCAACTGGAGCTGTAGGCGGTGAAGCTGGAGTTATAGAGGAAGATGAATGGGAGATAGTGACTAAATCTCCAAAAGATGGAACTGGTAGCACCTCAGAAATATCTAAGTGATTACCTGAACCTGTGAAGTATGATTGGGTTTCAAAGAAGGTAACATCAGCAGACATAAGGTATCGCTGAAGGTTAGGAGAATAGTATCGATATCCCTTTTGCGTTATCGAGTAACCCAAACATATGCCCTTAAAAGCACGAGGAGCTAACTTATCTTTTCCTGGAATAAGGTTATGAACAAAACACGTGCTCCCAAAGACACATGGTGGAAGAGAGAACAAAGGTAAGTGGGGAAACAAGACAGAGAATGGAACTTGATTCTGGATGGCTGAAGATGGCATACGATTAATAAGATAACAAGATGTAAGAACTGCATCCCCCCAAAAACGCAACGGAACATGAGATTGTATGAGTAGGGTACGAGCTGTTTCAATAAGATGTCTATTATTTCTTTCAGCTACCCCATTTTGTTGGGATGTGTACAGACAAGATGTTTGATGAATAATCCCATGATAGTTCATAAACTGTTGAAATGGGGAAGACAAATACTCTAGGGCATTATCACTACGAAATGTGCGGATAGAAACCCCAAACTGATTTTGAATTTCAGCGTGGAAGGTCTGGAAAATAGAAAACAACTCAGATCGATTTTTCATCAAAAATATCCAAGTGCACCTGGAATAATCATCAATGAAATTGACAAAGTAGCGGAATCCCAAGGTATAACTAACCCGACTAGGACCCCAAACATCTGAATTGACTAAAGTAAAAGGTGACTCTGCTCGATTACCAAGACACCGAGGGAAATGGGAGCGGGTATGCTTACCGAGCTAACATGACTCACACTCTAGAGTTGACAAGTGAGATAAGCCAGGTACCATTTTTTGAAGTTTTGACAAACTGGGATGTCCCAACCGTTTATGTAATAAATCTGGTGAATCAGTAACAGGACAAGTTGTCGAAAAAAGACAAGATGTGAGTTCATGTGATTTTGCAAGGATAACGTAATAAAATCCATCCGATTCACGCCCGGTACCAATGATCCGCCCTGTATTGCGTTCCTATATAAAAACAAGGTCATCAAGAAATAAAACAGAGCATTTAAGTGATTTGGCTAAGCGGCTAACGGCTATGAGATTAAAAGGACTACCGGGAACATAAAGAACTGAATCTAAAGGTAAGGAAGGAAGTGGACTTGCTTGGGTCGGAACCTTCGCCGGAAAAGTTTCTGTTGCCGACGCATGGAGGCGCGTGGCAGCTTTTCTGCCAGAGAAATTTTCAAGGGTTGGTCGGCAGAGGGTGATCTACCTCGTGGTGGTGTTGGTTTTTGCACAACACCGACAGAAAGTAACTTTCACGTAGACAGGCCTTAGGTCACCGGAAAAATTGCACGATGACTAAGTTCTTTCTTCCCGGTTAACGCTGGAATAACGCACAGCGATCTTTTCTCACTAATGCTCTGATACCATGTGAGAATGCACGGGAGAAAAATCTTATTGATCTTCAATTATAATACAATGTTCCCTATTTATACAATACATATCATACTCTTATTCTATGTGGGACTAGGACTAATTCATATTATTTACATAATTATCTAACAAGCTTGTTCAACACAATTCTTATTTTTCTATTTAAACTCAACTCTAGTCTCAATTTGTGTTTGTATCTGTTTTAATTTTGTATAGATGGCGGATGAAAGTAGAGTAAGTGATGCTGGTTCAACTGAAAGCTTACCTATTACTGAAGATAGCAATCTCACACAATTGATACTCAAGATTCTAAGAAAGAAAAGCCATAGATCTTAGATCCATTGTTTGGAATCATTTTGATAAATTTGAGGAAAATGGGGTCGGTAAAGCGAGGTGTAGATATTGTAAGCAAGCTTATGCTGATATTCATCCAGGAATGGAACAACAAGAATGAGAAATCATTTAATTAGATGCAAAGAATACCCCCTAACATTGATAAAGATAATAGTCAAACAAGGATAAACTTTCAATCTTGCCAAAAGGATGGAGGATCGCTTTGGAAATTTGATCAAGAAGTGGTTAGAAGGGCTTTAATTGAGATGATAGTTCTTGATGAATTACTATTTAGCTTTGTAGAAAAGGAAGACTTTATGAAGTTTATGAGAATAGCTCAACCACTATTTCGTCTTCCTTCTCGTAGAACAATAACAAGGGATTGTTATGAAGTTTACGGTGAATTGAAGCAAAATCTAAGGTCTTTTAGAGAAGCACAACCAAAAATTTGCTTCACAACAGACACATGGACTTCATTGCAAAGAATAAATTATATGTGTTTGACAGCCCACTTCATTGACAGGGATTGAAAGTTGCAGAAAAGAATACTAAATTTTTGCCATATCACTAGTTATAAGGGTGAAGAGATGGCTAAAGCTATTTGTAATTGTTTGCTTGAATGGAAATTAGACAAGGTGTTCACTATTACCGTGGACAATGCTTCTTCAAATGATGTCACAATCATAGAATTGTCTAAAAAGTTAGATATGTGGAAAATTAATATGATGAGTGGTAAGCATCTTCATGTGAGATGCATGACTCATATACTTAATCTAATTATGCAAGAAGGTTTGAAAGAAATTGCTGTTTCTGTCACACATGTTAGAAATAATGTGAGGTATGTGAGATCATCGCCTGCAAGGACCTTAAAGTTTAAACAGTGTTGTACACATGTAAAGGTAGAATGTACCAAAATATTGTGTTTGGATGTTCCTACTAGGTGGAATTACACCTATTTGATGTTGGATACGGAGCAAAACTTTGAAAAGGCCTTTTACAAGTTTCATCTTTTTTATGATGGATTTTCTGTCTATCTTTGTTCTCATCTTTGTGAAGACGGTAGTAGTGCAGGTCCTCTTGAATCTGATGATTGGGTGAATGCGAGGAACATGATAAAGTTTCTTAAGTTGGTGGAAAACACATGCTCCTAGATTTCCTATTCTTTCAGAGTTGCCTCGTGATGTGTTGGCCATTCCAATTTCTAGTGTGGCGTCGGAATGTGCGTTCAGCACCGGTGGCCGCATTCTTGATTCATTTAGGAGTTCATTGACTCCTAAATGCGTGCAAGCTCTTGTTTGTGTTCAAGATTGGCTTAGAGAAGAGAAGAATTTTATTAGTGTTGAAGAAAGTGTGAGTATCTTGAGGAACTTGAACTTGGTAAGCTTTAATAATTTGTTTGTGTTTTAGTTCAAAATAATATATTCCACTTGTTTATGTTGTATGACATATTTGGTCGAATTATCTTTAGATATGGAAAATAATGGAAGCATTACTAGCATTGTTGATGTATAGTTGCAACTTGAGTGGTAAGTTTAATACTCTATTTGTTTGGTGATATACTTTTGTAGTTTTGTTCTTTTATCATCAAAAAATTATATTCTAACTTATCATTTTATCTTATTTTTTGTTAGGTTCAAGTTCAATCATGCTCCGTGCTCCTAAAGTGCGCTCACATGTTTGGAACACTTTGAGGTGGTACAAGATAACGAAGAAGTTCGCAAAGTAGAGTGCAAGCCATGTGGTCGAGTCTTTAATGTTCATCCAAAGAGGGATGGCACATATGGTTTAAGGAAGCATGTCAGGGGTTGTCTTGAGCGTCTTCCAGAAATTCGTATTTAAGTTGATTTGAGACAAGTTGTGTTATTTTGAATTTATTAGACTTATTTAAACTTAATGTGTTAGTTTATTAGACAATTTGCTCTTATTGTCAGTAGTAAGCATTAGCACTTGACTGCCTTGTTGGCTTGTGATATTTGTTATGTTGTTGACTGCCTTGTTGGCATGTTAGTTGTTGCCATTAAGTTTATTTGTTGTGCTGCTCTTTATGTGTTGGCAGTGGTATTTGTTAACTGGCAGTGGTATTAAGTTTTTGTCTGGCAGATGTTTGGTCGGAGCCGTTGTACTGCTGTAGTTTACTAGTTTACTAGTTTAGCTGTTTAGTTGCAGGGAAAGCCTTCTTAGTTTAGTCGTTGGCAGATGTAGTTTACTGGCAGTGGTATTATTAGTTTAGTGAGTTCATAAACTCCGTGCCCAGTCAAATAGGTTCACACAAATTGAAACGCAGGGAGTACAAGTTAACAGATAGTAAGACTGTGTTTGATGTAAAAGGTGTGCTCATAAACAAAAACAAAATTTAGAAGAGGCAAGTCTATAATGAGTAAATACATTAGACGCATAATAAAACCAACTCGATTTACCATCACAAGTCAGTAATCACTCATGTAACTCACCGTCTCAATCTTCTTCAGCACCGAAACCCCTGTGTCCATATCATAGTCATATACAGAAAGCGGGGTTCTCATTGAGCTATAAGAAAACCTGAGTACGCTGGATTCGAATTCTGATTCTAATGGATCCGCAGAGAAAACAGGATCAACAAAATCAACAGCACGACCACCTTGAAGTCTTTCTAGTGGCTCTCCAACAGCAGGAAGGCGATATACAGTTATTCTAGGTAGACCATTTTCACGTTCATGAACAGCAAGATGGTCCGTAAAAAGTTGTATGTCCTGGAGCTTGACACTGCACGACAACCAAATTTAATGAGCAATAATCATGAAATTGCACTATAATACTTTTTACTTGAAAAATAGAGCATGAAGAAGTGGAATATCTTTTCCAACCCCTTTGCACATTTCCTATGGTTTGAAATTTACAAAAGGACTTTGCCCAGGTTTGTTAAGTTAGTGGAAATCTAAGCTCAACAGATATAAAATGACTTTTGGGGAGCTTTGGATAGGCAGGGATGTGCCTAAATTAGGTATCAGGTTGTAACGACGTAAAGTTGGATAGAGCTTTGGTGATGCTACAGAAGACGGCAAAATAAGCATTCATAGCAGGTTTCCGGGGCAGATGCAGGGAAAGAAACTATAGACCTTTGTTTTCTTATTGGCACTTCTTGAGGAGTAATAGCGGCCAATCAAGCACCAAAAATATGCTAGAATTGATAAGATAGTGGAAATTGCATAAAAGAATCAAAGTTCTGCTCACTCCTGGAATTCATAGATCAAACCAAATACAAAAGAGCATATCAGATGGAAGACCTTTTGAGATTTCGAGCAAACTGAAAGCACACGATGATATTGCCTCTTTTGAGATTTTAGTCTGTTTTGAAAAGAATACCTCTTTCTATATTTAGTAACTCTTTTAAGTCCAACATTCCACATGCATATTTAAGACCACAAGATTAAAGGATATTTTGGTACATTATACACATCTTTACTTTAAGACCACAAGATTTAAAAGTTTTTCTTACTTTTCTTAAACTCCATCTGAGTCAAACTAAGACACATAAATTGAAATAGAGGAAGTAGAAGATATTTACAGTATTTCCATGGTTCAGTAGAGCTCACTAAGCTTATCTAATTATCATGGTAAGAACTAAGAAAGAACAAGTAAAAAGAAAAAACATACAAATTGACAATTAGAACTCAACAATTCCTGGAAGTTGTTTTGAAATGTCAACAAACTGGTCATCTTTCTAAAAATTACCTTGGACGGTGAGGAAGGAGAACAGTGGTAGCAGATATATTTTCCACAGGGCATGCAAGTAATTCTGAATTAAAACATTCATCACTTCTCCTCTGGATGAAGAAATGGTCTCCACGATGACTAGCTGATGTGTCAATGCCAGTCATACGTGGTGTTAATACCAACAAATTATTTTCAGGTTTTGAAGTGTCTAGATAAAAGACAAATCTTGTATTTTTACTCTCGGATGCAACAAATAAATATTTCTTGCTCTCGGATGCCTGAAGATCCAAAGAAAATGTCTCGTCCTTTTCATGATAAAGGCAAGAGTCATCTGACTGGTTAGTTCCCAATTTATGCAACCAGGCCTGTCAAAACTAATATAAATCAGGAGAAAGAATACCTGGATAAGCAAAATTAAGATGAATTCCAATCAGACGAATCCATAAAGCTCGTTATAAAGCCAACAGAAAAGATTTATCAAGTAGAACATTGATGGAGGTTGAGGTAGTTGAGGTAGTGGCAAACAGAAAAAACATAAGTTTTACATCTCACCAAGATAAGCAAGCCAAACAAAAACAATATACTGTCAATGATTTTAGCAACACTGTTAGATCTTTTCAATCAACTTTCTCTAAATAAGAATCCCTTTTTTGATGGATAACTAGCTTCTATTTTGACAACAATAGATATCATTGTTAGCTCAAGAGATTTAACCAAACTAAACAACAATCATGGAGCATAAAAACAATATCATTATCAAAAATTATACCAGCCGAAAGTTGGGAACTGGATGTTACTGAAGGAATAAATCACTTAGTATTTCCTAAGGGTCCAAGATGAAATCAAAACCTTGTCTGGTCGAAGGATCCCATCCATTGTGATGTAAACTAAGGCTTCATCACCTGCCCATTCAAGATATGATGTAATGGCACCAACCAGAGGTTTCCCAACCAAAATTCCTGACTCTGCATTGATAACATAAACAGTGTATATCTCATCTCCTTTGGTGTCCTCTGCATATGCAACTAACTTGTTATTTGGACTGACCTGAAGAGAGGAAAATTACTATGAAATAAGATAAGAAGCTATAAAGCAACAATAGACAAGGAATAGCTATAAACATCTGCACAAAAGACATGTTCTTACTTTGAAACTACCAATGCTGTAGTATGTGTGCTCTAGCGCTTTGACATTCTCATCCAAGATGATATGCTCTGGAGGAGCATCAGGTCCAGTTGGCATTGTATCATAAACAGATGTTGGAGCTGTACTTGTAGGCACAGAGCATCTACAGTGTTGGACATATTCCTTACCCTCCAAGTTCCTCCTGTAGTAGTAGTATGGTCCTCTCCGCGATGGTGCAGATATGTCATCTTCTTTAATTCTTCCTCTTATCTCAGTATAAATACGATCCTCTAATTGTTTGGTCCCTAGAACGTGATCAAACCATTTATAATCCCTTTCCCAAGCAATTGAGAATGACTTGATGAAAGAATAAAGAAACATTGAGAACAAATGAACCAAACAAATGTTTTGACATGAAGGCAAGTATGCAACAAAAAGAATTATGTTCTTTTTAAATATAAATTATTGCATATCAGCTAGATAAAAATGGCTAGATGCAAAGTTATCTTTCAGAGAACTTCAAAAGTGTGTACAATGAAAATAAAATAACAAAGTAAAGACCAGTAGAATTTCCTCAAGCTTCAAACTTTAGCTCTTTTCAAAATATGTAAGGATTACAATGACATTCAAACAATCAAATAAAAAAGGATTCCAATGACACTGATAAGAAGCTGGGCAGTTCACAATTCTAGAGACCAGAGTAAGAGAAACACTTTTTTTTCGATCGGTAGCAGAGTAAGGGAAGCATAACCTCAGCCATGTGACATTGTTAGCTGAAGCAGAAGTTATTTGTATCCCCTCCTCCTTTTCAATACCATATCAGCAAATCACTCTCAGTTAGAACTTTTCAGTCTTCCCTTATCTTTTAAAAATACTGCTGCTTCTGGCAAGATCCTTATCTACTTATCAAGACTATATCAACATTACAAGCTAGGAATGCAATACCCCTACCCCGAGTAGGCTTTAAATTTAAGTTGCTCGGACACGGGTGCGGGTGTCCGACACGGGTGCGGATCTAGAGGTCGGATCCTTCGCGATATAAATTTTAAGATTCGGGGATATGAATCCTAGTACGGACATGGGTGCGAGGATCCGGCTAAAAATAATTAAAAATATGTTACGTATAGCTTGTAAAATGTGGATTTTTTTTTATTCTCAAGTTTTAGATAAGCAAAGGATTGAGTTCATAGATAAGGTATGCTATTTTCTTAAAATTTATCATAGTTTTGGTTCTGATTTCGTGAATCAAATTGTATCTCGTCTCGAATTTTTTCGTCCGTTGTCAACAAAGTACCCAAAATTATTTGACCAAATCCGGTACGGATCCCATACCCACACCTATACTAGTGTCGTGTCGACACGGGTGCGACACCTAAGCTGCCGTGTCGGAGCAACTTAGCTTTAAATACTATTGGGATACCATGTTGAACTCCAAACAAGAATTAACTTGAAAAAAAAAATACTTTTCATTTCCTCACAAAGGATATTTTCTCAGGAAAATGACGACATGCCTACACCCTCTTTTTTCTGATATTGAAAAAAGAATTTACACACTATGCTTTTAAAGTTTTTACTTCCACAAAATAATATCAATAGAAGATGGGTATAAGAATTAATTCTACAAAGAGATCATTTATTAACAAATAATGAGTTGGATAGATTATTTAACAAATACAAATGGAATGCAAGAAATGGAGTATTTTAATAGCAAAGTAAGTTCAAATTGGGGAACTCACCTCTAGAATGGAGACCTGCTAGTAATTTTGTCAACTGTCCAACTATAACCGAAGAAGAGAAGAAGTTGTCGCAAAGAAATTTTGACGAACAAGAGGTACTTGGATGCCTAAAGATGTGTGCCATGGACAAAGCCCATGGTCCTCATGGTTACACAATGGGATTCTTTATCAAATGTTGGGATGCGGTGAAGTAGGACTATGGAAGCTTTCTATAATTTCCACTCACATGGAATTTTTGAGAAAAGTTTTAGTGCAACTTATATAGCTTTGATTCGCAAGAAGACAGGAGCGAAGGAGATGAAAGACTTTAGGCCTATAAGCCTAATAAGTAGTGTATACAAATTATTCTCAAAAGTTTTAATAGAAAGACTCAAAAGGGTGATAGATAAATTGGTGGATTCTCAACAGATGGTTTTTATCAAAGGAAGACAAATAATGGATGCTGATTTAATTGCTAATTAAGTTGTGGACTCTAGAATTAAACAGATGAAGCCAAGAAATCTTTGTAAGTTGGAGAAGGCGTATGACCATGTCAACTGGAATTTCTTGCTGAAGATTCTAGCAAGAATGGGCTTTGGGAAAATATGGATCAAATGGATGGAACATTGTATTTATACTGTCAAATTTTCCATTCTCATAAATAGATCTCCTGAAGTTGTAGATGTTTAAGACAGAGAGATCCCTTGTCTCCTTTTTTTTTCACCTTATGGAAGGTCTGAATAACATGGTCAAGATAACAAAAGTCAATGGGTTGATTAATGGGTTTGAGGTTGCCAAGAATGAAAACATCATCCTGGAAGTAACAAACATTTGCATTATGCTGATGACACCTTAGTTTTTTGTGATGCTGAAGAAACACAGTTGAGGTCTCTGAGAATCATTCTGGTTCTATTTGAAGGCATGTCTAGACTGCATATCAATTGGAGAAAAAGCTTCTTATACTCTCTCAATGAAGTACTTGACATGGAGCAATTGGCATTGATCTTGGGAGAAGTAGGATCCTTGCCTACTATTTATCTAGGAATGCCCTTGGGTGAAAAAATTTAGATCCAAGGAGATATGGAACAATGTAATTAAAAAATGTGAAAAGAAACTGTCCAGGTGGAAATCTCAATATTTGTACCTTGGGGGTAGACTCACCCTTATAAATTCAGTTTTAGATGCACTCCCAACTTATATGATGTCTCTCTTCCCTATTTCTTCTACGGTTATTCAGAGACTTGACAAGACTTGACAAACACAGAAGGAATTTCTTATGGCAAAAAATGTTCTCTCTAACTTTTCTCTCCGACTTGGAAAATGGGCCTTTTCTCTCTACTCACCACTGAAACTCTCTCCGGTGAGCTTTATTCCGACAATATTTTTCTTCATTATGGGGGACAAAACTTTCTTTATTTCAGGGAAAAATCTTTTGAACTTATCAACAACGGGGATGCTTAGTTTATGCTCATAGAAAGAAGCAACTGATTCACTATCATAATTAATAGAGATGATAGCAAAGGGGGAAGGGGGAAGGGGGTTTCTACAGAAGATGGGGAAGAACACAACAACAATTTCTTTACAGAGTCTACCAAAATTACAACATTTATGGCATATTCCTAAGAGTTGAGGTATGGCAGGGAGAAAAAAAGAACGCAGTGATTATCCCAGAAGCTAAATACAACAGTGGCTGGTCCGACATAGCTCAGAACAACCTCCGTTTTCTCGGCAACTTCGAGAATCAAAGAACATTACATCCACCAGTTCCATTACTCAGGTCTTATTTTGAAGCAGCAAAGATAGAAAGTTGGCCGGAGATCTTGATCCCTACATCGAAGGCTAAGGACAACGCACACCCGCTCGGCAGAAGTTTAATCGGTACCTTCAATGATCTATTCAACATCAGCCCTAACACAGACACCACACACAAGTGGTTTCTAAATAGATGGAATATCACTCCTGAACTAGGAGTAACACCTATGGACCACAATCGCTTCCTCTTCGAGTTTCCATCCAGAAGGAGGCTGCACGAACCATTGCGGGGAATTGATTCTGGAATGGAAGACATCTCTCAACCATAGGCACAAACTTGACTGGTAGCAAGCCGGAATCTATTTGGGTAAAGATCTTTGGTATTCCTCTTCATGCATGGACACCAGAGAATTTCATTTCAAAAATATTGGTGATAGATGTGGGGGATTCATAGGGGGTGATGAGAACACAAAAAACAGAAATCATTTTTCCTAGGCTCGAATCTGCGTCAAAAATTCCGGCAGAAAACTTCCGACGACTTTGGAGCTTGACCTGCAGAGTTGGAGATTTGAAACCTCGATTTTGGCGGAGGACCGACGCCGACCAACCCCAAAACCCATCAATCTTTACACAATACCTTTTGCAGCAGAGAAGCAGGTAGATGTCGTCTTGGTACCATCGAATCCTGCACCAAAAAGCAGCACAGTGCCAGAATCCAAAAATGTGCAAGTGAGGGGCCCAGCTTTAATTATTAAAGAGCCGGTCAAACCAGCTCCAACAGGAACCCAAACTTTTAAAAAGACTTGGGCCAAATGAAAAGGGAAAGGAATTAAAAAAAGTGGGCCAGGCCAACAGTTACTACTCTAGCGGCCAAAAAAGGGGAAGAATCATGTTGGGCCTAAACATAACACTCTCCGGGATGCTGCGGGCTATAAACATGACCCATGTACTTATAAAGCCTTTTTGTTAGAACTACGAAATTCCTTCGATCCTCTCTCAGTTGAAATACAGGCTTCCACTTCCATTGCTCATGAAGAAAACGACAATGTTTCCCACTTTCAATTCGACGCCGACGATGAAGCAGACCCATCTCGGTTCCATCTATTCCAAAAATGCTCCAATTTCCGAACACCCCAATGGCCAGTGATTCGGAATCCGACCTCTCCAATAACTCTCTCAATGAATTTCTTCCCCTACCTTGGCACGATAGAGAAAACTTAAGCATGCAATTGGTGGATGAACCTTCTGTGGTTGATACTTCAAAATGGACAAAAATTACAATGCTAAAAGCATACAAAGCACTGGGAATTAATGCAGTAGACTTTGAG
Organism: Nicotiana tabacum; assembly: GCF_000715075.1. Lineage (NCBI taxonomy): Eukaryota > Viridiplantae > Streptophyta > Magnoliopsida > Solanales > Solanaceae > Nicotiana > Nicotiana tabacum. Next base: position 72,319,335 of record NC_134091.1, on the reverse strand, counting down.
CGTGATATATTGGGGATTGTCTTAAGGATGGACGAAAGAAGGAAAATGCAGATCCATCTACAACCTGAGTCACCTTCTAGTTCTAAAAAAGGAAAGTCCAAAGGGGAAATGGAACTCAACAAATTGAAATGGGGTCTACCGGAGGGCAGCGGTAGGAGGGCAGCGGTAGCAGAAAAACCAGGGGCAGGTCTCAAAAAGCTCATTCCAAATGAAGGTATAAATCCTTAGTTGGAATGTGTAGGGTCTACATGATAAGAAAAAAAGTACTTTGGAACTATATTACTCGGACTCTTCAAAAATGTTGTTGGGTGCGTGTCGGATCCTCCAAATTTAGTGCATTTTTGAAGGATCCGACACGGGTGCGGCAGCTAGGGGTGTTCAAAACGAAAACCGAACCGAAACCGAAGCTTAATGGCTTATTGGTATTGGGTTAACGGTTTAACGGATGGGGAACGGATTGAAAACGGTTTATCGGTTTGGGGGCGGATTATTCAATTTTCTTAACGGATAATCCGTTAACCCGTTAAAATATATATATATATATATATATATATATATATATATATATATATATATATATATATATATTTATTTTTATCCATATTACTGCTTTGGACAATTGTACGAAGTGCAAAGTAAATTGTACTGATTGCTTGGAAGTATCTAATTGGCCATTGAGTCTCCTCCCTACTGGAGACCAATAATCAGTATTAAACTATTAACATTTACACTTTAGAAACCTTAGCATCTAAACCTAGCAGCCAACCCTCTCGCATCTCCCTCTCCCTCTCCCTCTCCCTCTCCCTCTCCCTCTCGCCGTCTCGCCTCTCCCTCTCGGCTTTCGCCGACTCGCCTGCCTTTTCAATACTTAAACTGGTACTAATTGGTACAAGTTTGAATTAGAAACATAAGGTCTTGAACTAATTTTCAAAATAAAGGTGGCTAACCGGGCTGCCTTTTCAAATTTCAATGAATAGCTTCATCAGTGACGTTACCTTCCTATGTCAAGAAATTCTCAAACAACAACCACACACACACGCATAGCCAGCAGAGCAAGGAAGAAGGAAAGAGGAAGTCAAAAAATGTATGGCCATGTTTTGCAAGTTAAAGATGCATAATCTATTCTAATCATTCTTTTCTTCACTTCAATTGAAAATCAGGTTGATATTCAGTTAAAGGATGTTATAACACAAGCCTGGATAATATTTGAGTTGATAAATATTTGGTTGATATTAAGTTAAAGAATGAAGTTTTTCTATATAAGTTGATAAATAGGGATAGTTTTTCCATTACTTATTAGCAAGATCTTTAACTGAATTTTCTCAAACTAACTATTGTTTATGTCTTACTTATTTGGATTGAAGGGATGTGTTGAACTAGTGACATTAAGTTCAATCTTAACCAAGTTGTGATTTTTGTTTTTTAACTGTCTTCATCAGTGACATTACCTTACTATGTCAAGAAATTCTCAAACAACAACCACACACACGCATAGCCAGCAAAGCAAGGAAGACAGAAAGAGGAGGTAAAAAAATGTATCGTCTGTTATTTTCCAATAAGGTATTTCGCCCAAAGTAATCTTTCATCATGGGTATAGTGATGGATCTCTGTAGATTACTTCTCTTTTGATATCCAGTATTTGATTCTAGTAATATGGCCTCATGGTGTAATTTAGTTGATATATATGTATGAGAAATGTTGACTATATTGTTGTCTCGAGGATGTACTCCCCAACACTATGTTGAAGTATGTTAAGTTTCAATCAACTGAAACTAAACCGATAACCGCTCGATAACCGCCCGATAATAGCTAAACCGATACTAATCCGCCCGATATCTTATCGGGTGGCTAGCGGATTAATACATTTAAAAACCGATAACCGATAAGCCAAATCGTTAAGAGTAAATAACTGCTCGATCCGCCCGTTAAGCAGCCCTAGCGGCAGCACTTTTGGAGAGTCCGAGCAACATAGCTTTGGAATCCCTTTTAAGGAAATGGAGGGTGAATTTTTTTTGCCTACAGATAACTAAAATTGAAAACTGGTGCATCCCATGGATTAGACAAATTTGGGAAATAGATGGGTCTCATGGGCTGAACTCAAAGCATGGGGAAGCAAAGGAGGAATAATTATCATGTGGGATAGAAGAACCTGGCAATGTGTTGACACCCAAGCTGGAACTTACTCAATTTCATGCAGATTTGAAAGCCTCGCAGAAGACTTCAAATGGGTATTTACAGGTGTATATGGCTCTCATACCAACTCAGAAAGAAATGTACTTTGGCTTGAATTGGCATCAATCAAGGGTCTTTGGTCCGATAATTGGGTAATTGGAGGTGACTTCAATGTTTGTAGATATGAAACTGAAAGGCTCAATTGCACAAGGAGATCCAGGGCAATGAAGAACTTTTCAGATCTAATCTCAAACCTGAAATTGATTGATCTCCCATTACAGGGGCGCAGTACACATGGTCAAGAGGAGAGAACCAAGCTTCCAGAATTGACAGATTTTTAATCTCTAATGAACGGAGTGATGTGTTCAAAGATGTAAAGCAGAGTGCAATGGCTAGGGTAATCTCAGATCATACACCTATTATATTTGAATGTGGAGACTAGGAAGCCACATCCTCATATTTCAAGTTTGAAAATATGTGGCTTCAATCTGAAGGCTTTTTGGAGATGGTCAATGACTGGTGGCTCTCATACACAGTCAGGGGTACACCAGATTACATTTTGGTTCAGAAACTAAGGCTCTTAAAGAAAGACATCATAATATGGAATAGGGAGGTTTATGGAAAGGTAGATACCAAGAGGACCAGGGCTCTTGAGGATTTGATTCTCCTCGACCAAGCTGCAGATCAGAGGCCTCTGACTACAGAGAAAAAGCTGAAAACTTTCAACCTGAAATTAGAATTGCAACAGATTGCATTGGCAGAGGAAATATCCTGGAGACAAAAATCCAGGAGTCTATGGTTAAGAGAATGAGACAAAAACACTAAATACTTCCAGAGAATTGCGACCACTCACAGAAGGAACAACTCTATTGACAGACTCAAAGTGGGGGAAGAACTAATTGAAGACAAAGTGCTGATCAAACAAGAAATCTTGGAGTTTCATCAGCAACTTTATGAGGAAAGGGAACCCCGGAGACCTACAGCGAATTTTGAAGGGCTATCTACACTTACTTCACAAGAAAGTGAAGAACTAGAGCTTACGTTTGATGAAGAAGAGGTCCTTGCCTCTTTGAAATCTTGCGCCCCAGGCAAATCTCCTGGCCTTGATGGGTATACCATGGCTTTTTTCCAGAAGACATGGGATTTCATCAAGACAGATGTTATGGCTGCTCTGAATCATTTTCATATGCATGGACATATGGTGAGATGTTGCAATGCTTCTTTTATTGCACTTATTCCAAAAAAGAAAGGAGCAATGGAGGATTACAGGCCAATCAGTCTAATTGGTAGTGTGTACAAACTAACAGCCAAGGTACTGGCTGAGAGATTAAAGAAGGTCATTGGCAAGTTGATCTCTGGCCAAAAAAGTGCATTCATCAAGAAAGGCAGATCACTGATGCATCCCTAATAGTTAATGAGGTCCTGGACTGAAAAATTAAAAGTGGTGAATCTGGCATTTTGTGCAAACTAGATATTGAGAAAGCATTTGATCAGTTAAACTGGTCTTTTCTTACCAGCCTGCTAAAGAAGATGGACTTTTGGAGACAGATGGATAATGTGGATTCAATTTTGTATTTCAACAGTCAAATTCTCAATCCTAGTCAACAGAAGTCTTGTCGGGTTCTTTTCCCCTCAGAAAGGTCTAAGGCAGGGAGATCCAATTTCCCCTTTCTTATTGAAGACTGGTAGAAGAGCAAAAGAACTAGAATGGATACAAAGTTTCCAGGTTGGCAGAAATCCCACAAGCTCAGTCAATGTATCACACCTGCTATATGCAGATGATACATTAATATTCTGTGGTGCTGAGAGATCACAGGTTACTCAACTTGACCTCACTCTTCTACTTTTCGAAGCACTATCTGGGCTACACATAAACATGTTGAAGAGTATTATGTATAACTTATAGCAAACTTTTCTACTGGAATTACTTTTATTTATGCCGCCAACGAAAGGGTCTGCTTGGATGGAGACATTTAGAATTAAGAGGGGTTTAAAATTTATATGGTCCATCTGGATGGAGGTATTGGTAGGGAATTTCAAATTTGTGAATTTCAAAATTTCAAATATTTTCAAGGGTCACAAACGATGGGTTGGGTTATATTCTTTCCCTTAAAACCGAGAAATTGCCGAGGGTGTCAACTCGGCAGATAATGGACCGACCCCTCTCCTCGTTTAAATACCAGATTGCTTTCTGTTGCAGGGTTTGGACCCATGAATTGCACCTAGCCCGATCATCACAAGCTACGCTTGCATCACGAGACCAAAGGCCTTGCGGCAGGATGGATTGAATTATATTGTGATTTCGGTTTGCATTTTAAATCCAAATTTAATTAGGTAACATCCAAAGTACTAAAAAGGATTTAATCCTACCAATTTGAAATACGTAGGACCAAATGCATCCATCCAAATGAATCCTATTTGGATCTCAAGGCATCTTTGGTATATTCCATGGAACTAATGTTTGATACACATTGCAATTCCATGAGCTAAAATATTCAAAGAAGTAAGGAAATGTATGATGAATTTATTTTAAGAAAGGAATACGGACGCACCAGACATTACAGAATCAGTGTAAGCATTTTCTTGGTGGAGATAAGAGAGGACCTCTGGGTCAGAGCGAGAGTCGTCGCGGAGCCAGTAGTAGTTGTCCACTCTAACGTCCCCGAACATCTCCATTTCGTGCCTCACTTTCTTCGCCGACGGCATGGTCTTTGCCATGGCTCGCTGAGAGAATGGGGAACAAGATCTGGAATGGAATGGAATTGACAGCTTAGTCCTAGTAGTGATAGCCGGAGTAGAAACCAACACTAAAAACAATGCTCGCCCGACGCACTGAATCATTCAAAGTGACGTTTTGGTTTGGTGACTTTTTTTAGCATAGAATTGCGTTTTAATACCAAGATTGATGGATGATATAGCATTTGTAAATGGGAAAAGGGCCAACAATGCCCCTCAACCTCAACTGTTGAAAATAATAAAGTAATTTTGTCCTTATTTTGAATTAGAGCCAAATATGGTCTTATCATCAGTAGGATTAGTTTAAATTTGCCTCTCAACTATACAAAATAAAATATATTTGCCCTCCATTTGACCTTGGTCCCAATATGCCCTTATCATAAGTGGCCTAGCTCATATTTGCCCCTCAAAACTAACAAAATTTATTTTTTCCGATCAACCCTTTTATTTTAGGGTCCAAATTTTATTTGACTTCTATTTTTTTTTTAAACAAGAGGAATAAAATAAAATAAAATAAAATAAAAAGAACTAGTAAAAATAAATTTGAAAATATACGTTAAAAGCAGTAAACATTTTATTTTGCTCATAGGATAACTAATAAGTCTTCTCTTCAATTTTGTGTTTTTGAATATCAATACTCTCTTATTTATGCAATTGCATAAATATAGCTCAAAATAAATAAAATTATTATTATATAAATTATATTCCTTCTGGCATGGTAGCAATCACAAATTCTTCACCAAATCAAAACTTGTTATTAAGTGTACATAATAAATTCCTATAATTTTCTCATTTACTTTTAATTATTTCCCATTGATTTAAGAATTTCAATTCGTATTTGGGTAGTTGAAGATTATTTATTTTTCTATGAAACATAATTAATTTTTTAGAATTATGTTCTATTTAATTGTTGTTAAATTTAAATGCATTAAAAAATTTAACAAGGGAAAGACATGAATATGATAAGCAAGTAGATGTTTTCAGCTCTATTAACCATTTTGGGTCTTTATAATTTTTTTGGTTAAAAGCTTTTACAAGGAAATTTAAGGTTAAGATTATCGTCTGGCAAGGTGGATTTTCATCTTAATAATAAAATATATTTTAAATTAATTTTCATCTTAGCTAGCATGTACGGCTTCTTCTTCCCACCCTTGACCTCACGTTTATATGAAGAACTGGAGGTCAAAGGTTGGGATAAGAAGCTATACAGGCTAGCTAAGGCGAGAGAAAGGAAGGCCCGGCACCAGGATCAAGTGAAGTACATTAAAGATAAAGACGACAAAGTATTAGTAGAAGGGGCACATATTAGACATAGATGGCAAATATATTTCCATAGACTCTTGAATAAAGAGAGGGTACAAATATTGTGCTAGGTGATTTGGAGCACTCAGAGAGTCATTGTGATTGTGGATATTGTAGACATGTAAGGGTGGAGGGGGTTGAGGGGCTATGCGCAAGATGAGTAGGGGTAGAGCGACCATGCCACACGAGATCCCGATGAAATTTTGGAAGAGTGCAGGAAGGGCATGTCACGACCCCAAATTTTCCTCCGTATGACGTCGTGATGGCATCTGGTCTCTAAGACTAGGTAAGCCTAACAATTTGCGGAATAACAAAAAGAAATAATAATTCCTACTTCTGATGAAGATATCACCACTTACGTGAAAGGGTTTTTGAATGTGTATACTTACCCTTTCACGTTCGGTCCCCTCGATTCTGTTATTATTGATTTCTGTCGTCAATACCAAATAACGCTAGGCCAGGTCCATCCTTCTTTTTGGCGGATCGTTATCTTGATCCGATACTTTCTGAACAAAACCGAGGGGATGTCGTTCACCCTCGACCATCGTATCTGATTGTACCGTCCTCGACTTTTTCGAGGATGGTTAATAAAACTGCAGTGTCGGGCTACCAAGGCTCTGTTCTCGAGCATTGACGAGGATAGGGATCGGGGCTGGATGGGTAGGTTCGTTTGAGTGAGGACTTCGGACCTGATTCCGACCAAAAAGATGCCCTTTCCCAAGGAGTGGAATATGAAACGTAAGTGTGATCCTGCTGTTACTTCCTTCTATTTTGTTCTTTTATTTCTTTTCTCATCGATACTCTACTTTTTGTGATGCAGCGGTTCCTTGGATTCCCGGAGCAGTTCCCGATCTCAAGAACTGGGTACGAGCTCATGTTTCGACCTCCACATACGCCGAGCGCTCATGGCGTGATTTGTCAAAGGGTCGGTGGGAGGCCAAAAATCACGGTAAGCCTCTCTCTCGTACACTTTGATAATTCGAACGAGATGCCTTCCAAATATTTTAATAAAATTTTCCATATGTAGGTTTAGGCAAAGATGCAATTTTGAGGCCCTTGTCCATCGAGGAAGAAACTTTGGCCTCTGTCCCAAAGCCGGTGAAGGAAAATAAAAGGAAAAGAACCTCCGTTCCCGAAGGTCCAAAACCGAAGAAGAGGACGGCTCGTAAGCCGAACAAGAATGCCATTCATTTGATCGTAGAATCAGTTTTGCATCTAGGGGATGAAGATGAAGAAGAAGAATAAAATGATGGGTCCATGCTGGCGGCCCAAACGAAGAGAATAATCGATGCCCCATCGGCAGCTGGATCGATGATGCTTCATGAGGCTCCACCTCGAGCTGAGGGTATACAAGAGAAAGATTCGGGCGGAGTCCCTGAGTTGTCAGAGATCAAAGACGCATCCCATCGGAGCCAACGGAAGATGGGATATGTCTGAAGGGGCCCATCTTGAATCCCTACGAACTGAAGAGAATGCTCCAAGTGATTTATTTGGGGCAGCAGCAATCGAATATTCGCCCACCTTTCCCGCTTTTTCCGTAGGGGTGATTCGGGAAGCCCAAGCTTTGGGGGCCCTCGATCTAGACAGGCCTCATGATGGAGAGGATCCCTTTCGTGATCTGTTTACCGGTATCGAGGACGTTGTCGGTACTAGTGATGAATCGAATCTTTTTCACGGGGTAAAGTAGGCTTTGAATCAGGTAAGCCTTAAAATTATTTTGTCGGTACTACCTTTATGTTTACTTTTCGTTTCTAACTTCGTTTCTAGTTTCTTTGCAGGCAGCGGCAGTTCATCGAGAAGCATGTTCTTGATCCCAAAACAAGTTGCGTCGATACGAGGCTGACCTTCAACGGGTTACTGATGAGAGGAACTCCCTAAAACTTCTCTTAGGGCAAAGGGAAGAGGAAATAAAAGACCTCCGAGCTGAGTTGGCCAAGGCTTATGTAGATCAGACTGATCTGTTTGAGCAAGTTAAGATACTTTTAAAAACCTATGGGCTTGATATCAGAACGATGGCTAATTTTTGGTCTCACAGTTGCAGCAAAAAATGAGATGATCGGGAAGCTGCGTGAGGAGGTCGATGTGATAAAAGCGGAGTCTTTGCTGTGGAAAGAAGGTATGGACCGCTTTGCTGCAGAGAAAGAAACTGCTCGAGCCCGGTTATCATCGGCCGAAACCCAACTTCAGAGAATGAAGGCAAAAGTCCTGGTTCAATAAGAAGAATAGAGGAGCTTGAGGCTCGATTGGCCTCTGCACTTGCCAAGGCCGAATCTGATGCCGAAAAGGCAAAGGCCGATGCGGATGCACTCGTGGCCGTCTATCGGGCCGATGCTGAAGCTGCCCAGGTCCAAGCAAGAGAGGCAGTCAAGACCGCCGATTCTCGAGCACATTGGGTCGATGAACTTTCTAAGTGCCGATCTCGGAGGGAAACCCTCGAGGAGATCCATGCTCATGGTTTCAAACTCGCTGAAGAGATAAAAAGGGCCAAAGAACTCAAAGCTGATGTTGAAGCCTTAGTTTCCGATGACGATGATGATGACAATGATGATGACGATGGGAGTAAGAGCAGATCCGAGAATGGTGGGAGCCTGATAGAGAAGAGACAGCTCCTGGGGATGACCAGGAAGCTTAGTCCTTAATTTTTACGTTGTAATCAATCATGTAAACAATTTTGTATATAGAAATATCCCATTTTTTTGCCGACTTGCTTCTGTTTTGTTTCCGGTCTTGTGAAGACTTTATTCACGCCTTATGAATGTTTTCACAAGGATTTAAACAACTTAATCAAATTTGGACTTCGTGGCCTCTATAATCGAGCGAGCGCTTATTCAAAATTGAAGTGATGTAGCCTTTAGGCTTATTAGTTGAGTCAATGATTCGAGCTCGAAGAAATATAGCCTGTAGGCGTAATGGTCGAGTGAATGCTTGCTTGAACTCGAAATAAAAGTAGCTCGTAGGCTTAGTAGTCGAGTGAATGATTCAAACTCGAAGTAATGTAGCCCGTAGGCATAATGGTCCACTGAGTGCTTGCTCGAACTCAAAATAAAAGTAGCCCGTAGGCTTAGTCATCGAGGGAATGATTCGAACTCGAAGTAATGTAGCATGTAGGCGTAATGGTCGAGTGAGTGTTTGCTCGAACTCAAAATAAAATTAGCCTGTAGGCTTAGTAGTCGAGTGAATGATTCGAACTCGAAGTAATGTAGCCCGTAGGCGTAATGGTCGAGTTAGTGCTTGCTCGAACTCGAAATAAATGTAGCCCGTAGGCTTAGTAGTCGAGTGAATGAATCGAACTCGAAGTAATGCAGCTCGTAGGCATAATGGTCGAGTGAGTGCTTGCTCGAACTCGAAATAAATGTAGCCTATAGGCTTAGTAGTTGAGTGAATGATTCTAACGCGAAGTAATGTAGCCCGTAGGCGTAATAGTCGAGTGAGTGCTTGCTCGAACTCGAAATAAATGTAGCCCGTAGGCTTAGTAGTCGAGTAAATGATTTGAACTTGAAGTAATGTAGCCCATAGGCATAATTGTCGAGTGAGTGCTTGCTCGAAATCAAAATAAATATAGCCCGTAGGCTTAGTAGTTGAGTGAATGATTCGAACTCGAAGTAATGTGGCCCGTAGGTGTAATGGTCGAGTGAGTGCTTGCTCGAACTCGAAATAAATGTAGCCCATAGGCTTAGTAGTCGAGTGAAAGATTTGAACTCAAAGTAATGTAGCCCGTAGGCGTAATGGTCGAGTGCTTGCTTGCTCAAACTCGAAATAAAAGTAGCCTGTAGGCTTAGTCATCGAGTGAATGATTCGAACTCGAAGTAATGTAGCCCATAGGCGTAACGATCGAGTGAGTGCTTGCTCGAACTTGAAATAAAAGTAGCCCGTAGGCTTAGTGGTCGAGTTTATCTTAATTCTGTTTGCGTAATAAATCTCCAAATAGAGGTATTTTTCTTGGATATAAGATGCCGGTAAAAAGGAGAACTTTCTTTGCAGGTCATTATACATGTGTTCATGTTTCGCGTCTGGGTTCGGGCCAACTACATGAGCATGGTTCATTTTGACCATTTGGCTCTTACAACTTTTCCTATTGGAACCCCGTTGTTGCGAAATAACTTTCTTGCATCAGAACTTGATATATTTGAGGGCTAATGCCCCCCAGTATTCGAGGTAACTTTCTTGCGGGACCTCAGATATTGTCGTAAATGCTGCACGATCAATGGTTGCCTCATTAAAAACCTTGTCGAAAAACCCATTTGGGATAAAACCGGTCTAAGGAAAAAAGAGTGCAACGCGTGCTTTTTAGCGAGAGGTCCGTCCCTTGTTCGGACTTCTGCAGAGCTCCTGATCGGACTTCTGCAGGGGTTAGTTTTGAAATGTAAATAAATATGGGAGGGTCATACCTTAGCAGTAGTATCGTTTTAGATATGACACATTCCAATTGCTTGATAGTTGTTTGCCGTTTATAATGTCGAGCTTGTATGATCCCTTTCCGACGTTCTCAAGAACCTGATATGGTCCTTCCTAGTTCGGTCCTAGTTTTCCTTCGTTCGGATTTCGGGTATTGAGGGTGACATTCCTTAGCACTAAGTCCCCGGGCTTAAAATGGCGGAGCTTGGTTCTTCGATTATAATATCTTTCAATTCGTTGCTTTTGGGCGGCCAATTGGACGAGAGCAGCTTCTCATTTTTTGTCCGATAATTTGAGGCTAGTGTTCATAGCCTCGTTATTTGATTCTTCTGTTGAGTATCAAAATCTGGCACTGGGTTCGCCGACTTCGACTGGTATCAAGGCTTCGGACCCATATACTAAGGAGAACAGGGTTGCCCCCATACTAGATTTTGACGTTGTTCGATATGCCCAAAGGACTTCGGATAGGATTTCTCTGCATTTTCCTTTAGTGTCGTTCAGCCTCTTCTTTAGGTTTTGAATGATAGTTTTGTTCATTGATTCGGCCCGTCCGTTCCCACTGGGGTGATACAGTGTTGATAATATCCTTATTATTTTGTGATCTTCGAAGAATTTCGTCACTTTGCTGCCAACAAATTGTTTCTCATTGTCACATACTATTTCGGTGGGTATCCCGAATCGACATACGATATGATCCTAGATAAAGTATATAACTTTTTTCTCTCTTACTTTCTCGAACGCATGTGCTGCAACCCATTTAGAAAAATAATCAGTCATAAATAAAATGAATTTAGCTTTACCTGGGGTTGATGGCAGAGGGCCGACGATATCTATTCCCCATTTCATGAATGGCCATGGGTATAGGTCTTAGTGAAGTTGCTCTCCGGGTTGATGGATCAGGATCGACTTCGCACAAGTCAGTCTAGGCAGAAGCATTATGCCGATTGTAGAGTTCGTGATGTTGCATTCATGGTTGGAGAGAGGGATTTGCTCCGGGTTTCACCAATGAAGGGTGTGATGAGGTTCGAAAAGAAGGGCAAATTGAGCCCTAGGTATATCAGACCCTTTGATATTCTTGAAATAGTTGGTAAGGTGTCCTACAAGCTTGCATTGCCACCTTGATTATCAGTAGTTCACCCGATGTTCCATGCTCCAGAAGTATCATGGTGGGCCGTCCCATGTATTAGATTTCAGCTTAGTCCAATTGGACAAGGATTTGACTTACGAGGAGGAGCCGGTGGCCATTCTAGCACGGTATGTCCGGAAGTTTAGGTCTAAGATTTATCCTTCTATTAGAGTGCAGTAGAGAGGTCAACAAATCGAGGCAGCTACGTGGGAGTCCTAGTTCAATATGCGGAGTAGATACCCCCACCTTTTCACCAGTCCAAGTACCTTTCTATATTCGTTCGAGGACGAACGTTTGTTTTAGAGGTGGAGAATGTGATGACCCGATAGGTCATTTTGCATTTTGGCCTTTATTTTCGAGTTTCGAGACCTCGACTAGCTCCGTTTATCATTCCTCGCTTTGTGTGCGCAGTCCTATCTTATTCCAGAAATTCTTTATGTGAAAAATTAAAGTAAGTGTGGATTTCTTCCTTAAAAATGATTTGAGTTGACTACGGTCAACATTTTGTGTAAATGGACTCGAATCAGTATTTTGACGATCTAGGTGGGTCTGTATCGTGATTTGGGACTTGGACGTATGCCCGGAGTTGAATTTGAAAGTCCCTAACTTGTTTTGACATGATTTGTTGAAAACTAGTAATTTGAAGGTTTAAGGAATTCCGAAGTTTGACCGTAGGCTGACTTTATAACTATCGGGTTTGGATTTTTGTGATTGGATGGGGTCCCGGGGACCTCGGGTGTTTTTAGGGATGGTTTCAGATCATTTCTCTATGTTTTGCAGCTGCTGGTTTCTGGTGTGTTTGGTTTGCATCGCGATCGCAGAAGTAGGGTTGCGATTGCGAAGGGTTAACTGGACTGGTGGAGATTTTGTTCATCACGATCGCGATCGCGGAGCTGGAGCAGGTAGTACTTCGCGTTCGCGTGGGAAGAGTTATGAACGCGATGGGTTGTGGAGGCAGGCCTGTTTAATGCGATCGCGGATGGGGTCACGTGATCGCGTAAGAGGAAATTCGCTGAGGCTAAAATTTGGCCTTCGCGTTCGTGTTGATGGGCTCGCGTTTGCGAAGGCTTGGGGCAGGCTACGCTTCACGATCGCGAGAAGGACCTCACGTTCGCGTAGAGTAATTTCTTGGGCGAGGCTGGTTGGCCTTCGCGATCGCGAAGAAGGGTCGATGGGAATAACACCTCTAAAAATCGAGTTTTGGTTCATTTCATCTCATTTTTCTCATTGGAGCCAACCTTGGGGGCGATTTTTGAGTGCCATTTTCATAATCTATCATGAGGTAAGTGATTCCCACTTGTTATAAGTTAAATACATGGTTTATATATATATATATATATATATATATATATATATATATATATATATATTTAAACATGACAATTTGTGAAAATTGTGGGATTTTTGAAGAAAATCCTAGAAATGGTAATCTTGGATTTTGATCCCAAAATTGGATATGCAGTTAGGAATAAATTATAGTATATTTTAGTTCGTGGTGCTAAGGGTAATATTTATCATCGAAATTTTTTGGAATCCGGGCGCGTGGGCCCAAGGGTTGACCATGTTGACTTTTGGATTAGAGTTGGGAATTGGTTATAAATTGTTGAATTACGAGTATTTGAGTATATTTTGATTAGTTTGCATGTTGTTTGATTAGTTTCAGATCGCTTGGCATCGGTTTGAGGAGTTAGAGAGGCGTTGGAGTTAGTTATTGGATTTCAGAGCGATGTAAGTCTCCTGTCTAACCTTGTGAGGGGGCAATTACCCCGTAGGTGTTATATTTGTTATGTGCTACATGTTATTGGAGCTACACACGTATGAGGGAGGTGACGAGTGTCTGTGCGTATGCTAGAATTCCTGATTATGTCCGGGTAGACTTAGACTCACGCCATGCTTTAATTGTACTATTTGAATTATTCTTGCATGTTTAAAAGCTTTAATTCACATTATGACCTGAGACTAGACTTACGTAGAGTAATTGACTTGCTATTTTAGATACTTGATGAGCTACTTGATTAGCCATAGAAATTGTACCTCCCTTACGGATTTCTCTCGCGTTGTGCGTATTCATATGAAAGTTTTCTTAAATTTCATAACGCATACGTATATTTGTGAGTGGGGTCAAGGACCCGTAAAAACTTCATATTCTAATGGGATCGGGCAGAACGCCTCATCAGTCCTCTTATGGGATCGGGCCATTCACCTCGGCAGTATGATGTATATATTCTTATGGGATCAGTTCGTTCGCCTCGACAGTGTCTTGTATCACACTCTTATGGGATCGAGCCTTTCGCCTCGGTAGAATATGGTAACACACCCTAATGGGATCGGGTCGTTCACCTTGGCAGGATATTGTAACACACTCTTATAGGATCGAGCCGTTCGCCTTGGCGATTTTATGAAACACTCTTATGGGATCGGGCCGCTCGCTTCAGCAGAATCATGCGTAATATTTGATAAAAAATCAGTGTACCCCATGAGTTTTCCTTACTTGAGACGTGATATGTTATCTAGTGTTGACCATTATGTATTCCATTCAAGGTAGTATTCGATATATGAGGACTTTGCGTTTACTGTTCAGTTGAGGATCGTGTTATGTACTAATATCTGTTTTTACTGTTCTTACTTGCCATGTTTCGTACAAGTCTACTTCTATTATTATACTTGATTTATTGAACCACTAGTAAGTGTCGATGTCGACCTCTCGTCACTACTTCTCTAGGGTTAGTCTAGATACTTACTTGGTACACGTTGATTTACATACTCATGCTACACTTGTGCACTAATTATGCAAGTACTGAGACATGTATTGTTGGTAGTCATCTTGGCACATAGGCACAACTGCGGAGTGAACTTTATGGTGAGTTGCATTCTACGATTTCGATCCACAGCACATAGAGTCTCCATAATATTCGTTTATTTTAGCCTATCTAGATTGTATTCCAGACAAAGGTTATATTAGTATTGTACTCCCTAGTAGATGCTCATGTACTTGTGACACCGGGTTTTGGGGGTGCTTGTGGTTAGTGGATACTCACAGCTGTATAAAATATTATTAGTATCACTTCGCCTTATGATTTATTCGTACTCGGTAATTTGGTTAAGAAGAACATATGTCTCTATGAGATCTAGTTTAAAAAGTTAAAGTGGATTATTATGTTTGGAGGTTCACGCATTGGCTTGCCTAACAAATTGTTGGGCGCCATCATGACCTGTTAGGGGATTTGGGTCGTGACAGCTTGGTACCAGGGCTCTAGGTCACTTAGGTCTCACGATTCATGATCAAGTCTAGTAGAGTCTTGCGGATCGCTACAGAGACGTCTGTATTTATCTTCGAGAGGCTACAGAGCTGTTAGGAGAACTTCCCTTTCTTGAAACCTTGTCGTGCGATTTGATTTCGTTGAAGCTTATGTATTTGGTTCATTCCTACTCATTCTTACGCGATGTCGAGCATTCGGTCTCAGTTGGGCACCTGCGAGTTGTGGAGATGCTACAGATACGGTGCGGGTCGTCTTTCCATGCGTATACGGGCGAACTATTATCGTTACTTTGTGGAGGGGTGTTATGTCGTTTCAGCCTAGTGTTAGTGTTTCCTATGATTTCGAGGCTATGCATAATATATTGTGATGTTCATGCGTTGTTATCGCGAAGTACTGGTGTAAACGGTAGGGTTCTTACGTATGTGTTGCGGCAGTGAATGACTCGAGAGGAGGTTTATTCGGTTAATGGTTTAGAGATTCAACATTTAATTCTAGCAGAGGAGAGGCAAATGGACTATGGATGTTCAGGCTTTGGTTGACGGAGTAGCGAAATTGGATATTTTTGAATTTGGTGAAATTCTTGTTAATGTTGTGGTGTCACCGTCCTTGATTGAACGCATTAAGGCTCGTCGGTATGTTGGTCTTCATTTGTTTGCCTCTGGGAACGGTGTTGTGAAATGGTACCTAAGAAGTAGTTAATAGAGATGGTGGTGTGTTGCGACTTTAGTATCAAATCGGTGTTTCCAGTGTTGATGGTTCGAGGGAGAAGGTCCTTGAGGTGGTTTCTATGCTTAGGAAGTTCGAAGGTGACGAGAAGGGCTTGATCGGAATGTTGGAAAATATGAATAT
This sequence comes from Nicotiana tabacum, assembly GCF_000715075.1. Classification (NCBI taxonomy): domain Eukaryota; kingdom Viridiplantae; phylum Streptophyta; class Magnoliopsida; order Solanales; family Solanaceae; genus Nicotiana; species Nicotiana tabacum. The sequence goes on along the minus strand of NC_134091.1, from coordinate 72,303,495 downwards.
TTGATTATTGTTTGGGATGCAATATGGCTTCGAGTTTTAAACATATTGTTGGACCTTCGGGCGATGTTAATGAATGAAGGGATTCTTACGGATGGCAGATGCGTGTGGACCCAGGGAGATTAATTGATTTCATGATGGATGTTGTTGACGACTAATTTTGACCCTCTCTTTAAAAATTAATTTATTTATACTTAATAGTTTACAATGTATATTTTGAATATATTTTCAATCAATAACACCTATTTTTACAAAATTAATTTGTTATTAGTAATTCTGAAATTGATAATTTAATTTTTTAATTGTAATTATAAATATATCATACTTACTATTTTACGATTATTAAAATAACCCTTATATATATTATATAGACCTTACAATTAGTTTAATTAGTTATTCTTTGATTATTAGTTAATTGGTCTGTCATTTCAACAATTCAATACTAATATCACAATTTGGGAAAATAGATTATTTTATAACTAATTATTTTACAATAATTAGTAGTGTATATGATAATTATAATATTACTATATTTTTTATTGAAAATAATTAAGTTTATTTAATTTAATTTTAAAAGGGATTAAATGGGCTAAATGCTATAATTGCAATTCTCTATTAAATACAAAGTGGCTATCTTTTAAATTTATTGTGGCCCAAATGACAAGCCCAATCCAGAAAATACCCAATCCAAACAACCCCCCTCCACTTTGGCAATCCATGCCACTCCCATTAGACCAATCAGAGATTGCCACATCACCCGTCCCAATCCACTCACAAAACAAACATAGCCCATCCTGGCCGTTGATACATATTATCAACGGACCAGGATTAATCCCATTTTTCCATTTATTTTTAAGGCCCATCTCGTTTTATCTCCGCCGTTGGATCATAAGAATCCCACGACCATCAAATTTTGTAAATAAATCATTTTTAAAACACCCAACTCTCAAAGTAATCGAAGTCGTTGATCAAATGATCCAACGGCTCCCATTCCTTTTCTCATTCTTATCCCTAGAGACAACCAACCCCTCCCTCAAACCCTAGAATCATTTCTCTATTGACTCTGCCGCCTCTCTTTTCCTTTCCTCTCTAAACGCTCTCGACCTTCCATGAATGAATCAACCACAAACCTTGCACAAATTTGTGCAAGGCCACAAATCTTGACCCAAAATCATTCCTTATGCTTCCATATCTGGGATTCTTGCTGTTGCTTTCCCGTTTCGTCATAGAGAATCAAATTCTCGAGTTCTCTGACCCAAACACAAATATGAAACTTCAATCTTTAAATCTTTTGATGCTGCGATGAAATTAGAGCATGCATGAGCTCCTCATGATGATTATTCTAAGCAGAGGTCAAATGCAATAACCTCTGGACCTCCGGTATTTGTCCGATGGGTTCTTCACTAGTAACAACTGTCGTGCACTTAGATAAGAGTCTCACTTATTTCTTTTCCTCTGATTCACTCTGATTTCACCCTCTCTGCTATCGTCATCTGTCCTTCGTCATCTTGTACTATTGATTTGAATCTGAAACCTTAGGGCTTCACAACCACTATAAATTGGGGCTTTTAATGCCTTCACCTAACATACAACAAGATATACCTACTAGCTACACCTAACTTCTGAGAAGTTAATGCGCAATATAGTGTTTAGGAAAATTTCGATTCAGTTGATTTCTTGGTCAATTTTTTCTTTTCTTTTTCTCTCTAATTCTGAGTGTGTTACTGATTAAGAGATTTAGCTCTTGGCTTCCTAAAGTCTAATTTGAACACTCGTTTGGTTTGCTGCCCCAAAGGAGGTCGGTAAAACCTCAACCTTGTTCTTCTTTTACTAGTTTAAATCCCTGAATATAAAGTGCTTTACTATTTATGTTGATTGATCTTATTGATAATGCGTTCGTGTCTTTTAGCTATTTTATGTGCTTGTTAATGATTGCCAAGTAGATTCTGCAACCATGAACTTCTTTAAGATATTTGAATGCTGTCATTGATACGCATATGATGACTCATGTCTATTGTTAACTCCGAAAGGACCAAAGACTTCTTAATGTCTAGTTCCAAACCTCTCTCTCTTATGTTCTGTTAACATTGTCATGACGCTTACACTAATCTGTCTTGAATATCATTTTACCATTCTACATTGGTTCATTCAATAGCTTAGAATACAATATAGCATGATTCTATTAGGTGTTGAGAATCATGTTGTTATTATGGTACTGATGCATTAGCTTATGACATTCAAATCTATTCTTACCTCTTTAATAGATCTCTGTGATTCTGTCAGTTACTTGATTGAACTCATGACTATTTATATAGGCATATCTTGAGTTAGTTGTATCTTCATGCTACGTTGTGTATGATTTCGAGATTGCTTTATATTGAATCTAAGTTATGAAGAGCTGTTGAAATATACTTGAGTTATGGTAACACATTTGTTCAGTTAGAACACTGCTGCTAAGTTTCCTTTGTACCTGAAGCCTAATCCCAGACATGCTTAGCATGTTTCCCTTAATGTGATGATATCTTTATCCTTTTCTTGGACCTCACATGATGGTATTGTTAGTAACACTCCCATGATATGATCTCTGCTAAATGCCTTTTGTGTGTGTTTGTGATCCTGTGTTCAGTTGTGTTATTCAGTGTCTCTATTTGTCCTTCATGACTACATACATGCCCACACTGTTTTGAAACCTCATAAGTTCTCTGAAGTATACTAGACTTAACTTGTGAACTTCAAAGAAACCCCTTTTGTTACGACTGCTTGGATACGACATCCTGCTTTATTCTAATGGGATTAGTTTGAAGTTAAAAACTCTTAAAAGAAGTGAATATGTCATTAATTCTTAAAGTTAAGTAGAATTGATGGTTTGAGATCCTTTTAAGTACTCGTAGAATATCTAATTGGATTTATGAACTTGTGACCTTGTTAATATCCTTAGAAGTTATAATTAAAGTTTGCTAATTTGTGATCCTGTTAATCTCCCTAGAAGTGCTGTTCTAGGATAAAATCTGTGACCCTGTTAATGCTTCAGAAGTCCTAGTTGTAGTTTGGTATCTGTGGTAGTACGAGTGGAAGTTCTGATTATGGTTACTGCTTTGAACTTCTATCAATAATTCTTGAATGTCCTATTTAAAGTTGTCAGCCTGTGCCTCTTGATTAAGGCTTCTGATCTGTATTTATCGTTGAAGCTGTTTGGCTTGTGTATGTATTAGCATTCTTTGGAGAGCATCAACTAAAGTAATTATCCTGTAATGTTGTTAACACTCTTCAGGGGTTTTAATTATAGCTATTAATCTACCTTCTCCCGATCCTCTTTAGAAGTTAATTGAAGCTATTGGTTCATATCTTTGTTAATACTTTGAAAGTCCCAACCAAGACTGTTAACCTAAGTGTACTAGAGGGCAATACTTAAAACCAATCTGTTAACTAGTGTAAATGAGGGCTATTAAGACAAATGTGTTTGTCTTCTGTTGCAGACTTGAGCCATGTATTTTTTCTATCTTAAAATACTTAGCCTTAGGTGTTTGTTCTTAACAGTAGTTTGATAATATCTCTGCCTCTATGTATGTTTGAAGCGTATTCCTTCTGAACATGCTTAACATGTTTATCATCCATTTAGTTTGGAAATGTGTTTATGACAATACAGATAAACTGTCTTGTAGTCTTATAATGTTCTATTTTGGCCTCATGAGAAAAGCATATACTTTTGTGGTATGGTATTACCGTAGTGATTGGATTTACATTGAAAGTGCCTCATTGGAACTTAAACCTGTGGGGAAGAGTGAGTGTGAGTGGTTAGGGGTATTTGGGAGTAGAGTTTAACTCTTGGTTGGGTTGGTCCATTGACACAAGCATTGCTTTGGGCCTTGAGACCCTTGAGAACTTTGAAGTGTCAGGGGATTCAAAGGGAGATTTGACCTTGAGTGGAATTCTACCTTTAGCCTCTTATCTATCGACATTCATTACTCCTTTTAGGTTTAGTTTTTAATGACAACAAAAAGTTTTCAGTGTAAATCACTTTACCATATGTGACTCCACATTAGTATAACCTTTCATAATATTTAATTACTGTTGGTTGTTATATTTTGTTCAAGTAATTTACTTACATATTTCATGCATGGTTGTATGTATAGAGTATTATATAAAATGATCTTCTCTCTTTCTTTTTGAACATGTGCAGTAATTGGGCCTGCTGAGTTTCTCAAAGGAACTCAGGCCCAAACCTTGTACCAATGCTTCTGAAAGTTAGAGTTCACTGTTGTCCGTTCCTGCTGATTGCTGGGCCTACCTCTTTCAGACCCAAACCAGAGTCACTCCTCACCCTTTTACTGCTTCATTATATCTTATTATTTATGTCCTCTTACATGTATATGATGCTGCTCTCATCATATTTGATTTAATTGTTTTACTTTACCTTTTCAATTACATATACAACTTAGGCAAGCCTTAAAAGACATAGGGTTAAAAGAAATACTAGATAGTAACCAGTTCTCAATTCGTTAATCATGTACTATTCACATTATTAATCTTTTATGTTTTACTAAGCTTTCATTAAGATTTTGAAGGCGAAATAGCTTAGCAAAAGACAGTGCTCCCGCTCAGCAAAGATTTTTAAAATGATTCCCTTAAGTCTAAGATTTAATGATTTCAGAAGCCAAGGTATATCTTAGGCTCACTTTATTACAACATCTTTATCTTATTAGAATTACATGAACATCAATTCTTTTGAAAACAAAGTGTTCTATAACTTAGCCCCTTTCCACATGTTTATAAATATTAACTGCTCATGTACATATTTTTAACTCTTTCAATTATACACACCAACATTATATTCCAAGACTCTTTATAAATTCATACCCCTTTAAAATCTCGCATCCCTTTTGTTAATATCATATTCTCAGTTAGATATACAGTAAGCCGTACTCTTTAACACTAATTAAGCAGAATTCAAACAGCTAACCCTTTAAACCTAGTCTAAGTCATATGGAGTTACCTCAGGTAGATTTTAAGGGGTGCCTAACACCTTCCCCTTAGAAGAACAAGAACCCTTACCCAAAATCTCACCGGTTAGCAGACTAATAAAGAACATGACTTTGGTAATTAAATAGGTACCCTATATACCTTTAAATATTAGGCGTCGACTCTCTTTTATCAACAACAGAGAAACCACAAGTTGAATCTTGTTTTGACTCATGCAAAATAGGGTGCAACAACATGGCGACTCTGCTGGGGATTTCACACTTAGGTTCTGTTCTTAGCAGACTTAGACTATACTTAGAACTTAGATTTGTTTGTACACTGCTTTAACTATGTTTAATTTGCAATTATATGCTTACCTGCCTTACTTGCTCATTATCATGCCTGTTTACTTATCTTAGACTGTTGTTGTTACATCACAATATGTGACCTCTCTTTATATACTGTCTTCATACTTCTTCCTATCGAGTCTTGGCCATACACTATCACACACAATGGTATGCGAGGGTTGTCTTTTACACCCCTCCGAACCTTCTTTCCAAAATTTTTTAGTTTCAGAGAATGGCTTTGTCAGGTCAACTGACATAACTTCTTGAAGTTTTCAGTCCAATCAAAATTAGAAAACACTCAACTTTAGCAAACATAGGTCATATTGCATAAGCCTTAGGTGAGTCAGTCCTTCGCATCGACACACAATTAGGAAAGCCACCCTAATGTCAATGGGTCATGCACCCAACAACATAACTTATGTGGAAAGACGAACCAACCATGACAAGACACTTAAGATCCAAAGCAAACACTTATCAAACCCTTCTTTCTTTACCCACTTCAGAAATGGAAATCAACCAAAACATCCCCGAGTTCAATATGGTAATGGGAGAACCACACAAGCTGAAGCAATGGTGGAAGAATATCTGCCTAGAACATGGAGACGAAATCAGGACACATCTAGGAGCACTGACCGCTTTGCTAAACATCCAAGCTAACAAGGTGCTTACTCGCCTGCTGATAGAGTTCTGGGACCTAGCCAAGGTGGTGTTCAAATTTGTTGATTGTGAGTTAGTGTCCACGTTTGAAGAAGTTACCAGTTTCACGGAGTTGCCATTTACAGGGAGGAAACCGATACTACCAGTCACCATGCCTGACTACAGGTTTCTTGATGCTTTGGGTCTAGCAAAAAGTCAAGGTTTGAGAAACATCGAGGATGGATGGGTAAGCCTAGACCAATTATTTGACAGGTTCGGATATTGTGAAAGCTATGAATGGTACTTGGGACAATTTCAATGTGATCAGGCAATGTGGGAGTGTTTTTGGCCCATAACCTTCTCCTTGGAGTGTTTGGGACTACTGGTTTTCCCGCAAAGAAGAGGGCGGATCAATGTCAACTTGTTACTCGTGGTTCTGGCGACATTCCGAGGCAACCTCCAAGCCACTTTGGTACCCATGGTATTAGCCGAGATTCTCAGGGCATTGTCCGCATGTTCTCGAGGATATGATTTCTTCAAGGGTTGTAACTTACTGCTTCAAATTTGGGCCGCAGAGCATTTCTTTCAATGAGAGGCAACAATTGACTAGTTTGTGGGCGTCAACAACATGATTCGAAGCCATAACGAGAGGATGAGACATTGGATCTCCCCATACGGACATGAAGAGTGGAGAGAGATGCTGACTGACCTAAGTGGAGAATGGGTCAATTGGAAGCTATCATGGCTAGGAGGAAGAGCAATCCTAAGGACTTATCAGAAATACTTCATTGAGCTGATAGGACTTGAGGGCATCCAGCCATACCCACCCCTACGTGTTCTTAGATAGTTCAGATTGATTTAGAATATGCCTATCTAGATGAGGACAACACTATATGAGGACGAGTACAACAAGCAGATCCCAATACCAAGGACAAGAAGGCTCCAAGAAGAGTGGAATGATCTGGTCACAATGCCAATGGGTCAAAACTTGTGGTGCACTCTGGAATATTATGTGTGGATCAACTAAGAATATGAGCTTGCTCGACCAAGCAGGGAAGGAATAGCCTGGCTAGAGGACGCGGTGGCGGCTTTGCAAATCTATCATGAGATCTTGCCACATTATCTTGTGACTACCGCCATGCACCGCCAAATGGTCTTGGGGTCAATTGATCACATGATACCACCCACCGAAGATGATGATCGAGTAGTGGAGTGTATCCCGATAGAGTCCGAGATATAGTCGGAGGATGATCCAGAGGAAGAATTTGAGTTCGATGACAATGGAGAGGAATTTGGAGAAGATCCAGAGGAATAACCGGAAGAAGAAGGAATTACTTGTATAAATGACGAAACTCATTTATGTTCTTTTCTTTTTCTTTCCTTTCTTTTCTTACTTTATTATCATTCCCCAAAGAAAAGTTGGTTTGTGTCGACCCAAAACTGGCAGAACCACAGTACAACCTAAGATCGAAAGAGAAGATGTATGTGATAGATAACCCGAACAAAAATGCTCTGGTAATAGCCGATAGCCCGGGGCGATCGAGAGAGAAGAATGATACAAGGAAAAACACGTGGCCAGGATAGCCCAGGAGTTGGTATCTTTGAGGGAGGAAGTACAACATATCCGGGAATTGGCACATCTGGTCGTGGTGACTCTCCCACAACCACCCCATTTTCCTTCTCTAGATTTGATCCGCGACCACTTTTCGTCTACCACACACCAAGACAACTACACCCCAACTTCGGTCCCTACCTCTCAGATTATACCTCTGGTAACCCTTGCAAACCCACCAAATCCTCCTATACACACTCCCTACGTACCAAATTATGTTCAAACACCACAAAACCCACCAGTTATCGCCAATACAGTTCACACCCCTCCTCGTGACGGAGTCACCTGTACCACAAACCAAAACTAGCACATACTCGTGGCACATACCACTGCACATGAGCGATATGTTCCTCCCGTATATGCCATTTCAGAACCCACCTTCATAGCGCCTGTCACAGTCAGGGTGCCTTATAAAATTAACCAGTATGCCGAAAGGGAAAGGGAAGCTAGGCATAAGGAGGAGGAGTAATTATTTGTGCAATTTCAAGCCTTGAGAAAACAAAAGAAGAACATTCAAGTCACTCGAGGGAGTGAAAGTCTAGACTATGAGGATCTATGTATCCATCATGATGTAAATATTCCAGCAGAGTACAAGCCTCCAAAGTTTGATATCTTTGATGGGACAGGTGATCCCCATGCACACTTAAGAGCCTACTACAACAAGTTAGTTGGAGTAGGAAGAAATGAGAAGTTGAGAATGAAGCTGTTCATAAGAAGCCTGACCAGGGAAGCACTTACTTGGTATACTCGACAAGATCCGTGAAACTGGAGGACATGGCAGGATATGGCGGAAGATTTCATGAATCACTTCCGATTCAACACAGAGATCACTCCCGATAGGTTTACATTGGTAAACCTGCAAAAGAAGCCGTCTGAATAATTCCAAGAATATGCACGTCGATGGATATCAGAGGCCGCTAGGGCACTACCTCCGTTGGACGACAGTGAATTTACTAAGTATTTCATCAGGGCTCAGGAAGGGATTTACTTTAAAAAAATGATGGGCATGATGGGACAGAAATTCCCTGAACTGATCAAAATGGGATATTTCTTAGAAGAAGGTATAAAATCCGATAAGGTACAATCCATGGTTGCATTGCAAGTAGCCAGTAAAACAATTCAATCAGGGTCAATAGGTAGCGAAAAGAAGAAAAATGAATAGGTATCAGCAGTCGTACCTCATTTTTAATCTAATCCACATCATGGAAACACCTATTATTCTCCAAATAACCATTCCCCACAACCACCTGCTTATGCTCCAGTTACCAGAATCAAGGGGCTAACGTGATCACCCTGAATGAAGAATATGACTTAAAAGGAACCATTGTCATGATAGGAAACGCTGAGGTTGCATGGGTCCTATATCAAAGGACTCCGATGATCACTGTACAATTTAAACCTACGGTGATGGTTCAGACTTACCAGCAATGGCCCACCGCTGCTACTAAGGACAAAGAGGATCGGGAATACAAAACAGTCCTGTGGACATATCAACAGAAATGGAAAGCCAAGATGACAGATTCCACATCGGCTCACAGTATGACTATGTCGGGCAGGTGCTTATCTCTTGAGGATGCGAACCGAGGGAATCTAGGGAGGGAGTAGATTCAGAGAAGAAATATAACAGATCCCGAGGCCGCAGAATTCTGGAAGAAGATGTCAACCAAAGAATACTTCGTGGAGGAACAACTGAAGAAAACTACGACACAAATATCAATCATAGATTTATTAATGAGTTTTGACAGTCATAAAGACGCCCTGATGAAAGTGTTAAGTGGGGTGAGCGTGTTGATCAACACCACCAGTGAGGCACTGGTAGCAATCATTGGGAAAGATGGTCGAAGCAAATATGATTACTTTCCGAAGAGATGAGCTTCCTATCGAAGGCGTGAGTCACAACAAATCTCTACACATCACTGTTAAATATGGAGATAAGGTAGTGTCCCGAGTACTGGTCGATGGAGGATCAGGAGTCAATATCTGCCCGCTCCCTACTCTACGAGAGTTGGGTATCCACCTGAGAGAAGTCAAGGAAAGTCATGTGAGAGTAAGGTCTTTTGACAGGTCGCAGAAGGATGTCATTGGAGAAATTTACTTGGCTCTGCAGATTGGACCAGTTGATTTTCCCATACTATTCCAAGTGATGTATATTTCATCTTCATACAACTTACTACTAGGAAGACCTTGAATACACATGGCAGGGGCAGTCCCATCCACCCCACACCAGTGTATGAAGTTCAAATGGAGTTGTCAAGAGATCGCAATCCACGACGAATGGAGAAAATCAACTTATCTGGAACATGCAGTCCCGTTCATGGAAGGATTAGACAACGTCGCTTTCCACGTAGTTGAGATAATGCAGACCACCGAAATAGAAAAGTCTGAGAAAAAATTGGGTATGCAGTCACTGTATAGATCAAAGATGGCCATGAGGGAAATGATAAAATACGGATACAGACCAGGAATCGGGCTGGGGGTCTGATCAGACGGGATAACAGAGCCGATTGAGCCAAATGGGCAAAAAGGAAGAGCCGACATATGGTATCAGCCTCCGATTGGAAAAACTTGTACCAGTAGCTTCAGGAAAAAGGATTTTGTGCCAGAGTATGTTTAGGGTATGGGGTAGAGCTCAACACCAGAGGATGACATCATCGATGGGATGGGAAGGCTGTTCGTGACCATGATCGAAGAATGCTGTGAAGGAATTGATATCAAGACATCGATCATTCGGAATATCGAACCAGGAGAGGACCTGCAGAATTGGATCGCCAGCCCGTATTTGGTTTGCCAGGAGTCTTGGTAGCGTGGAATTGTAAAGTGTTTTTAAAAAAAAGAGCACACGGTCAATTGAGGCCTGAACCGTGTTTGTACCTTTTTGTCATTTGCCTCTTTGAATGCTCAGATGTTCCTCTTTTGATGAAATAAAAAGAATTGCTTTCTTAAAATTATTGCAAATTTATTTACCGCTTTATTTATTCTTAGTTTTTATTTTCAGTAATCAAAACGATAAAAAACCGCATTCCGCGATTATGACATGCAACGAAATCCTTAAGCAAAATGATCCAGATTATGAGGAATACGACGAGAGTATGATTCCAAATAACCTCCCACAAGAGATCGAACAACTGGAAAGCCAGAAAAAGCCTAACCTTGAAGAGACATAGTGGTCAACCTCGAGAACAAAGAAGATGTAAAAGCATCCCGAATCAACATCAATCTAGAAGCTGAGCAGAAGTAAGAATTGGCCGAGTTCTTCCGATAATACATCGATGTGTTCGCATGGTCGTATGATGACATGCCATGGTTAAGTACTGATATCGTTTTGCATCAATTGCCTACCGATCCCGCTAGACCGCTAGTCAAACAAAAACCTAGAAAATTCAAGCCTGGCCTAAGTTTGAGGATAAAAGAAGAAGTAACCAAGAAAATAGAGACGAATGTAGTGAGGGTCACCAATTATCCCACATGGTTGGAAAATATCGTCCCAGTACCCAAGAAAGATGGGGAGATCAGGATATGTGTGGATTATCGAGATCTCAACAAAGCCAGCCCGAAGGATGATTTTCCTTCACCAAATATTCATATCCTCATCGACAACTACGCGAAGCATGAACTGCAGTCATTCGTAAATTGTTTTGCTGGGTATCACTAGACCCTGATGCACGAAGAAGATGGAGAAAAGATAGCCTTCACTACACCTTAGGGAGTTTATTGCTACAGAGTCATGCCGTCCGGTCTCAAAAATGTTGGTGCTACTTACATGAGGGCCATGACGACCCTCTTTCATGACATGATTTACAAAGAGATCGAGGTATATGTGGATGACATCATCATCAAGTCTCGGAAGAGTTCAGAACATTTGGACAACTTGAGGAAGTTTTTCAAATGTTTGCGGAGGTATAGTTTGAAGTTGAATCCTGCAAAATGCGCATTCAGAGTCCTTGCTGGAAAATTGCTAGGTTTCATCGTAAGCAGGAATGGGATAGAATTGGATCCTTCAAATATCAAAGCCATTCAAGAGTTGCCACTTCCCCAGAGCAAGAAGGATGTGACGAGTTTCCTGGGTAGACTAAATTACATAAGCCGTTTTATAGCCCAGTCCACAGTAATTTGTGAACCAATCTTCAAGCTACTGAAAAAGGATGCTTCCACAAAGTGGATAGAACAGTGTCAGAAAGCCTTCTACAGAATTAAGGAGTATTTGTCTAATCCATCAGTGTTGGTTCCTCCGGATCTCGGGAAGCCACTGTTGTTGTACCTGTCGATCTTGGATAACGTGTTTGGTTATGAGTTGGGACAAGACGACGAAAATGGAAGAAAAAAGCAGGACATATACTACTTAAGCAAGAAGTTCACACTGTGTGAGGCCAAATGCACTCTGATATAGCGTACTTGCTATGCTTTGACTTAGATCTCCCAAAAATTGAGGCATTACATGTCAGCATACACCACGTATTTGATGTCTCGGCTTGACCCGCTCAAGTATATCTTTCAAAAGCCGATGCCTACAGGAAAGCTAGATAAATGGCATATTCTTCTTAGCGAATTTGACATTGTGTACATAACACAAAAGGCCATCAAAGGACAAGATTTAGCTGACCACCTTGCGGAGAATGAAGTGGACAAGGATTATGAACCGCTCACTACGTACTTTCCTGATGAGGAGGTACGTAGAAGATATTGTAGAGTCATACCTTGGATGGAAAATGTTCTTCGGCGGAGTGGCAAATTTCAAAGGAGTAGGAATTGGGGCAGCCCTAATTTCGGAATCAAGACAACACTATCCAACATCAACAAAGATAAGGTTCCCTTGCACCAATAATATGGTCGAATACGAAGCGTGCATCCTCGAGATCAAGATGGCAGTCGACATGAATATCAAAGTGCTTTTAGTCATAGAGGATTCTAATCTATTGATACATGCACTGTGTAAAAGAGTTATGCAAGAAGTTCATAACGTTCGAGTTCAAGCACGTTCCCAGGATCTAGAACGAGTTTGCTGACTGTCTTACAACCCTATCATCCATGATTTAGCATCCAGATAAAAATTACATCGACCCTATCAAGGTAGAAATAAGAGATCAATATGCGTACTGTTTTTATGTAGACGAAGAGCAAGACGGCAAACCATGGTACCACGACATCAAAAGGTTCCTCAAAACAAGATAATACTCGGAGAGTGCTACTAATAGTTTGAAGCGAGCACTCAGGAGGTTGGCAAATCACTTTTTCCTTAACGGGGAAGTCCTGTATTGGAGGACCCCAGCCTTGGGTTTGTTAAGATGTGTAGATGAAACCAGATTGTTAGAAGAAATACATGCAGGAACGTGCGGACCCCACATGAATGGCTTCACCTTAGCCAAGAAGATCTTAAGAGCCGGATATTTTTGGATGACCTTGGAAAGCGATAATATCTGTTATGTGCAGAAGTGTCACCAGGGACAGATCCATGGAGATTTCATCCGGGTTCCACCTAACGAGTTGAATGTAATGGGTTTGCCTTGGTCGTTCGCAACTTGGAGCATGGACGTGATTAGACCGATAGAGACTGCCGCATCAAATAGGCATCATTTCATCTTGGTAGCCATTGACTACTTCACCTAATGGGTCGAAGAATCTACCTACAAGGCCATCACAAAGAAGGTAGTGATAGATTTCGTACGAAACAACATCGTTTGCCAATTTGGGATACCCGAGTCAATCATCACTGACAACACAACTAATCTTAATAGTGATCTCATGAGGGAAATTTGCGAGTAGTTCAGAATTATCCACCACAACTCCACAGCCTACAAACCACAAATGAATGGAGTAGTTGAAGCAGCTAACAAGAACATCAAAAGGATTATGCGAAAGATAGTGGACTATCATAGGCAATGGCATGAGAAGTTATCCTTCGCCTTACTGGGTTATCGAACCACCATGAGAACATCCACTGGGGCAATGCCATACATGTTGTATATGGCACTGAAGCTGTGATACCCATAGAGGTTGAGATAATATCCTTAAGAGTCATCCAAGAAGCCAAGTTAGATGATGCAGAATGGATACGGGTCAGGCAGAAGCATCTCATGCTCATTGACGAAAAGAGAATGGATGCAATATGTCATGGTTTGATATATCAAAATAGGATGGCTAGTGCATTTAACAAAAGGGTGAAGCCTCGCCAGTTTACACCAGGGAATTTGGTTATGAAAAAAATATTCCCCCATCAAAAAGAAGCCAAAGGAAAGTTCATACCAAATTGGCAAGGTCCTTATGTGGTCCACCGGGTGTTGTCGGGTGGAGCTCTAATCTTGGCAGAAATGGACGGAAGAGTCAGCACGAAGCCTACCAACTCAGACACAATTAAGAGATACTACTTTTGAAGATAATAGAGTTAGGGTTTAGCTGTAACAGAACTACGTTCAACCTGACTTCCCACGGAGGGTTACGTAGGCAACCCACATAGGGTTCGATTTCTCTCTCCCCCTTTCTTTTGTAATAGAAAATACAATTATCATTTTGTATGTTGTCCGGAACTACGCCACGACTTGATTTCCTCTGGAAGGAATACGTAGGCAATCCTCACCGGATTCAGTCATCTTTTGTAATTGAACTACGTTCTAGCCTAATTCCATTTGGATATGTAGGCAGTGTGAGTCACACTCAGCCATTTCATTTTTAATCTCATCATATTTTGCATCTATTGTAATCAAACCACGTCTTGACTTGATTCCATTTGGACGTATGCTGCCTGAGTCAGGCTTGGTCATATTCATCATGTTTTATTTATCATTATCCATGAACTATATTCAGACCTGATTCCATTTCGAATACGTAGGCAACCTAAAAGGGTTCAACATAACCCTAGGAAACTTTTGTAATACATTAGTTCTGATTAGGACGCAATCGCAACGGCAAGCATCCACGTTGTCAGAAGTATTGTGGAAGATCAAAATCAATGGGATAGAGTTTCAAGAAACAACACTCACATTTAAGGAACTTCCAAAACATGTCATAATCCGGAACGACGACATTTTCCATAACACAAAGATTTTAAAAAATGTTTTCTAAAAATATCGTAATTTGTTCCACCTACTGAACTTCATGGCGTAACCTTATCAAGACCGAGGCAAAGCCAGGACTATGGTCGACACAAACCAACACCCCTTGCTAAGAAAGTTTCTTTGAGTGCAGGGCCAATAAGACATAAGGAAGTGCTGGAAATACACTGGGGCAGATGACAAATCTGCCGCTCTCTCATGACTATCATCTCTCTTTCTCTATTTCACATTTTCCCTGTATAACTAAAATTAACTCTTGAATCCTTTGCAGGTATTTCGAAATCAGGCCGCTGACGCGAACAAGGCATATTGTACATAGCAAACTCTCCACCCAACTGAATAGAGCATGTTTTATATAGCGATCCGCTGGCTTCACTAATTGAAGCCATGTGTATAGCAAATCGCCAGCTCAATCAATCAGATCATCTTGTACAAAAACGAGCCGCTAGCTTCATGAATTGAAGCCATGTATATAGCAAATCATCAGCTCAATCGATCAGAGCGCCCTGTATAAATAAAGCGTTGGCTTCGCCAATCAAAGCCCTGCATATAGCAAACTGCTCACTAATGGGAGCGATCCGCACTGCCACTATGCCACATCGGAGATCAGAATAGATAGCTACAAACCTCGTCACCAACGTTCTGCCACTTGATGTCCACGACTTAACCTCGCAGTCAAGAATATTTCTTGGGCATGCTTTTCCTTTATTGTTATCTCGGATGTTTTGACGTTTTTGCTCATGCAGCTTACATGCATGATTATGGTTTTCTTCAAGTTAGAAACTCCCGTCATGCGGAGATGCTTTAAATTTTAGTACAATCGCTCCCATCAAGCGGAGATACTTTACATTTTCGGTGCAAAACTCTCCCAACAAGCGGAGATGCACTCTACAAGTCAATCACTTCCATCAAGCGGAGATGCTTTACATTTTTTCAATGCAAAACTCTCTGAGCAAGCGAAGATGCATTCTACATTACAAGTCAACTACTCCCAACAAAAGGAGACTCAATGCTCCGACAGCTGCGGAACGGTATACAACCCGGCTAAAATCGAGTCAAATTCAAGTATCCCATCATCCCGATCCTAAATAGTGGAATGTCGGCAAGCAGACATTATCATCCCTGCATCATTTACATCACATCTTAACATATTCTACATTGCAATATATGAGTATGTGTGTATTTCATTTTTTGTAGGAACAAACATCGCAACGTGGAACTCCTTCTAAGAAGCAAACCAAACTACAATGCTATAAGGGAAAACAAACTCATTAGCGGGTCAAGGATCCGAGCTCAAACCCAAAACAATCAGTAGAACTCTAATTCTTCAAATCTTTCAAGTCAAGCCGCAAATTCAGAGCTGTCATGAATGCCAAATTTTCCGTCTCGTAGTATCGTCATAATAGGGTACCGAGGCAATTCTTGCGAGCATCGCTTCCTCAAAATCCTTCACTCCAAAATTACATGAGGCCTGATCCTCGTTAAGCCCGAGGTATGTAAGCAATTCAAAGCCAGAATTCAGCCCCAACTTTCTGAGATTCTCCTGAAATCTTCCTAAATCCTACAACTCATAATATGTGTGCTATTCCTGCAATGTTTGCATAGAGTTGGGACAAAATTGGATTTGGTTTAATTTCTTTGCCCGAAAACTCGTTCATCGTCTCCAGTCAAAGAGGGGCAGCTGTTGACGGCCAATTTTGACCTTCCCTTTTAAAATTAATTTATTTGTACTTAATAATTTACAATGAATATTTTGAATATATTTTCAATCAATAACACCTATTTTTACAAAATTAATTTGGTATTAGTAATTTTGAAATTGATAATTCAATTTTATAATTTTAATTATAAATATATCATACTTACTATTTTACGATTATTAAAATAACCCTTTATATATATATATATATATATATATATATATATATATATATATATATATATATATATATATATATATATATATATATATATATATATATGAATTAGCTTAATTAGTTATTTTTTGATTTTTAATTAATTGGTCTGTCATTTCAATAATTCAAAACTAATATCACAATTTGGAAAACAGGGTATTTTATAGTTAATTATTTTATAATAATTAGTAGTGTATATGATAATTATTATTTTACTACATTTTTATTGAAAATACTAAAGTTTATTTAATTTAATTTTAAAAGGGATTAAATGGGCTAAAGGTTATAAGTGCAATTCTCTATTTAAATACAAATGTAACGACACAGCCAGTCATTTTGTATATCATATCCCCGTTACCCCTTTTATTGCTTATTCTATGTTCATTTGTTGTTACTTGACTTTTCAGGGTGGTTGGTTTGGTTCCGGGGATGTTTCGAAATGAATTGGGACACTTAGTCCCAAGGTTGGAAGCCTAAGTTGAAAGAGTTGACCGGATGTTGACTTATGTGTAAATAATTCTGTAATAGAGTTTTGATGGTTCTAATAGCTCCGTATGGTAATTTTGGACTTAGGAGAGTGTCCGGATATTGATTTGGATGTCCGTAGATGATTTTGGCTTAAATTGGCGAAAGTTGGAAAAGTTGAAGTTTGTTAAGTTGAGAAGTTTGACCGAGAGTAGACTTTGTCTTTACCGGGCTCGAATTTTGGTTCTGGAAGTTGGAATAGGTCTGTTGTGTCATTTATGACTTGTGTGAAAAATTAGAGATCAATTAGAGTTGATTTGGTAAGATTCGGCGTCGATTGTAGAAGTTGAAAATCTATTAGTTTCATTAGGCTTGAACTGGGGTGCGATTCATGTTTTGATGTTATTTGATGTGATTTGAGGCTTCGATTAAGTTCATATAATGTTTTACGACTTGTTGGTATATTTGGTTGAGGTCCCAGGGGCTTCGGGTGGATTTCAGAAGGTTAACAGATCAAAATTTGGACTTAAAGGGATGTTATTAGTGTCATCGCACCTGCGGATGGAGTGGCTATAGGTGCTGTCATGCAGGTGTAAGAAAGATTCCGCACCTGCGAGGTAGCAGATGCGGAAGAGTGGTGGTAGAAGCAGAGTTGGCCAGGATGGCCTGGGGTCGCAGAAGCGGACTATGTCCGTAGGTGAGTGTGTGCAGAAGCGCTCTTTTCCCGTAGAAGTGGGAGCGTAGGTGCGCTTTTGGATCGTAGAAGAGGAGACTGTTGGATTAAGTTGAAGCCGCACCTGCGATGGGTTTTTCGGAGGTGTGGAGCCGCAGAAGCGGTTGTTGTTCCGCAAAAGCAAAAATCGCTGGGTAGAAAAGGGTGAGTTCGAGGGTTTAATTTCATTCTTCATCTTTTGACCTAGAGAGCTCGACTGGTGGCGCTTTTTAGAGGGATTTTTAAGAAAATCATTGGGGTATGTGATTCTAACTCAGATTTGGCTATTATACGTGAATCCATCGTTGTTTTTGTCATTTAATTAGTGTTTTGAGTTGGAAAATTTGGGAAATATTTGTGAAACTTCATAGACCAAATTTTGGGTATTTGAAAGGCGATTTGAGGTCGGATTTGAATGATTTTAGTATGGTTGGACACGTTGTTGAATGGGTGTTCGGATTTTGTAAGTTTTGTTGGATTCCGAGACGTGGGTCCGGGCTTGATTTTTTATCTTTGTTTAAAGAACTTAGATTTATTGATTGTTGTAGCTTGTATTGATTGTATTAAGTTGTTTGTGGCAAGATTTGAGTAGTTCGGAGGGCGATTTGCATTCCAAGGGCTTGTTGGAGTAGGGATTTGCACGGTTTGAGGTAAGTAACACTTCTAAACTTGATACTGAGGGTATGGATCCCTGAACTACGTGTTATGTGGTTGGTGTTGAGGTGAAACACATGCTAGGTGACGGGCGTGTGGGCGTACACCGTAGTAGTTGTGACTTGGTTAATTCTGGGGAACTGTGTAGTTACCCAATCTAGTTGTTATTCAAGTAATCTCCATGTGTTAGTGAATTTGAGCTGTGATCCAAGTTAGAAATCATGTTTAGGCTATATGTGGGTACTGTTGAGACCCATCGAGGTTATTTCTGCTATTGAGTTATTTGCTTAAATGCAGTTATGTACTCAGTCGTATTCATCATTTGCATATCATATATCAGTCTCTGTTATCATTTATTGTTACATCGTGTTTCATTGTTTGGGCTGATTGGCATGAGATTTGTGAGCCCGAGAGACTGGAGAGATTGATGACTGAGTGAGGCCGAGGGCCTGATTGTGAGTGATATTTATGGGATTGGGCTGGACGCCGCAACGGGGTTTATTGATCTATAATAGAATCGGGCTGCACGCCGCAGCATGCCATGTTGGCTTATATTAGCGCTTGGGACAGGATCCGCCCCTCCAGATTCTGACTTACCAATAGTGAGCGTAGTTACCGTTGAGTGTTGAGTGCGAGTGCCGAGTGATTGAGAGTGTTGAGTGATTGGGAGTGCTGAGTGATAGAGCGTTTTGACTGAGGTTGAATACTCCGAGAGCATGAGTATATGAGTTTATCATTATGTTGTATTACAGGTGACATGCATATTTGACATATGGACATAGAGATGAAATATTTCTCATGTTAGCTATACTTGGCATATTTTACTAGTATTGAGTTTAAACTGTTGAACTTGAAAGCATGTCTACCTTTCTGCACTATGTACAACTGATTATGAGATTTCTCTAAGTTATTATTGTCATTTTCCTGTCATATCTGTACCGATATTTTCTGGATTTGGACTGTACCTATATGAGCTCGTCACTGCTTTCATCCCAAGATTAGTCCTATTACTTATTGAGTACATTGTGTCGGTTGTACTCATACTACACTCTACACTTGGTGTGCAGATCTAGGTACTTCTGGGCACGGTGGTTGCTAGGCTTGGAGCATTTCCTTCTTGGAGACTTTTGAGGTGGTTGCCTTGACGTCCGCAGACCTCGACTCTCCTCCTTTTCCTTTTATTTAGCACTGTTCTATCTTTCCAGACAGTTGTATTAGAAGTTTTGACTATGTTGATATTTAGTAGCTCATGTACTTCGTGATACCCGGATTTTGGGGGATTTTGTATTGCGTCACGGTATTTTCTTATCGGTTATTTATGATATTTTTACTGTTCAGCTTATTTTATCATGTTTCCAATTTAAAAATGCATGGTTATTTGTGATTGTCGGCTTGCCTAGTTCTGTGATAAGCGCCATCATGACATGTTGAGTTTGGGTCGTGATAACAAAGTGGCTATCTTTTAAATTTATTTTGGCCCAAATGACATGCCCAATCCGGAAAATACCCAGTCCAAATAACCCACTCCCCCTCCACTTTGGCAATCCATGCCACTTCCATAGACCAATCAGAGACTGCCATGTCACCAATCCTAATCCACTAACAAAACAAACACAGCTCATCCTGGCCGTTGATTCATATTATCAACGGACGAGGATTAATCCCGTTTTCCATTTATTTTTAAGGCCTATCTCGTTTTATCTCCACCGTTGGATCATAAGAATCCGACGGCCATCAAATGTTTTCCATAAATCATTTTTAGAACGCCCGACTCTCAAATTAATCGGAGCCATTAATCAAACGATCCAACGGCTCCCGCCCTTCTCTCATTCTTATCCCTAGAGACAACCAGCCCCTCCCTTAAACCCTAGAATCATTTCTCTATTGACTCTGCCCCCTCTCTTTCCCTTTCCTCTCTAAACTCTCTCGACCTGCCATGAATGAATCAACCACAGACCTTGCACAACAATTCTTGACCTAGAATCATTCCTTATGCTTCCTTATCCGTGATTCTCGCCGTTGCTTTCCCGTTTCTTCATAGAGATTCAAATTCTCGAGTTCTATGATCCAAACACAAACATGAAACTTCAATCTTCAAATCTTCTGATGCTACGATGAAATTAGAGCATGTATGAGATCCTGATGATGATTATCCTAATCCAGCGGTCAAATGCAATAATATGTAGACCTTCGGTCTTTGTTCGATGGGTTCTTCATTAGTAACAGCTGTCGTGCACTTAGGTAAGAGTGTCACTCATTTTCCCCCTCTGATTCACTCTGATTTCACCCTCTTTGCTATCGTCATCTGTCCTTCGTCATCTTCTACTATTGATTTGAATCTAAAACCCTAGGGCTTCACAACCACTATAAATTGGGGCTTTAAATGCCTTCACCTAACACACAACAAGATACACCTACTAGCTACACCTAACGTTTGAGAAGTTAATGTGCAATATAGTGTTTAGGAAA
Source organism: Nicotiana tabacum (assembly GCF_000715075.1). Taxonomy (NCBI): domain Eukaryota; kingdom Viridiplantae; phylum Streptophyta; class Magnoliopsida; order Solanales; family Solanaceae; genus Nicotiana; species Nicotiana tabacum. The sequence goes on along the minus strand of NC_134091.1, from coordinate 72,282,682 downwards.
ATTTCGATTAAGTTGAGTTCTTGGTCAATTTTTTGCTTTTCTTTTTCTCTCTGATTCTGAGTGTGTTAATGATTAAGACCTTTAGCTCTTGGCTTCTAAAGGCTAATTTGAATACTCGTTTGGTTTGCTGCCTTGTCTTTTAGCTATTTTATATGCTTGTTAATGATTGTTAACAAACACATAAAATAAAACACCAGGGGTAATTCGAGCAAGGAATTTGATGGATGTGTGCTGCATTTCACCTTATTGATATATGGAGGTTGGGGAATAACTCCGACTGGGTATTTCTTTGTGAACATAATGTGCAAGGGTAGGGATTTATTTGGTTGCTTCTTTGGAGTATTCGTGTGCCAACGGAGCACTAGTTGTTTGGTTTTATAATTGGGACTGGGATAGAGTAGGCGACTCTCAATAATGGTTCTAGTGGATTCAAGAACTTAGGTGTGATGCCTAAGGATTTTTGGGTTCGTCATTTGGCTAAGGATTTAATTGTGCAGCGGAGTGTGATAGAGACTTGAAGTATTTCTATGAATATCACCGGGTCTGTGGTGCGGTGTTAGAAAGATGGAGGAAATAACTTTGGGTTCACAGAAGATCTTTCAGGACGGGTGTATCAGTTGGAGTTACTATTGAGTGCATGAGGAGTATATGAAATTGCTTATGGATATTGAGGCGACGTGGACCTGTGGTCTTGTGGTTTGGAGTTACTCGGGATGAATGTTAATTGGGATCCATAGTGTGTTGGTAAAAAGAGGTGTTACTTTGAAGGCAAGTCAAAGGGAAAGTAGAAGAAGCTGAGTTAGTCTAGTAGTGGTTTGGATTAGCATGGTTAAGGAAATGATCAGTTCTCTTAGTGTGGTAAGGCCTATACAGGTGTTTTGTGGCTATCCTTGTAGGTGTGGCAGTCTGTGTGGCCTAGTTTAATAGTTTTGGTATATGCAAACGGGTCCCGAAGAGGTTATTGCAGTTTCGACCACGACTTGAGGCTTGTGTATTTTGTAGTCATGAGAAGTTGATTGCGTGTTGCGGTTTTTCTTCTAAAATGATTTAAGTGAGAGGTTTCTAGCCGAGGAAGTGTTTATTCTATAGGTAATTTAGGAGTTAAGATGAAATTCTCGTACTCTCGCATAACAACATAATAAGTGTAGTGAGCGGTGTAGAAATTGGAAGTTAAGGATCAGGGTTGCTGTCCAGATTTGACAGGAATGTCACGAGCTAAGAGGAATAATGAAAATTCAGTTATTCAGAGTATGCTGATGCTATTTCTGGTGGCATGAGTATGGTCTGTTTTGTGGAAGAAGTATTGTGTGTTGATTTGCGGATGCTTGACTCGCACTACAGTAATAGTAGGGACTCTATGGAACCATTCTCATGCGGGTTGGGTAGTTCTTTACTAGAGTTCGTTTTTCCTTAATGGTCGTATTCGAGTTGTAGCTTGTTGGTGCATTGATGGCATGGTATGAGGTTTTACACGGTGTTTGAGGTAGCTTATTGTCCGAGCAGCTTGTACTGGGTGAGACGAAGTTGTTGGACCTGAAATTAGTGCAATCAAATTTACATAATATATGTTAGAGGGAAAATGTCACTAATCAGTTTAAAACGAGGCAATAGTTCGGAGAGACTCTATGGGTTATTGATTTGGCGGGTGGTTATGGGTTTCTCCACATCTCTTTCATCGTTGCGGTATTATAAGGGTTGGGACCGGGCTTATATGTGTTATGAGGTATACAACAACATCAGGTTCGTGAATTTGCAGCTATTGTGGTTGGGGAATGTTATTATGAGCATACGAATTATGCTGTGCATTGTGTGATGTCAGCATGGGTGGATGTTCATGTTTTGGTATAGTGTGTTGAAATTGGTATGGTGTACGTATGTTAGAATCAGGTCTTGTAGAGAATTTTGGATGTTGGAATTTGGTTCTAAGGCTTGTGGGCTAAGGTAGCAGGAAGGATCATTAGTCTAGCTTGAGCTAATGTGCTCATATGGGTTGGGGTGGCACGAGTAGGTGCAAAAGGTGTTAAACTGTGATTTTGGGCAACTCTGGAATGGTTCTTGGCATGTTTGAGAATGAACGTATGTTTAAGTAGGGGAGAATGTAACGACCCGATCGATCATTTTGAGTTCTAGCGTGTCGTTAGGCGGTTTGAGGCCTTTATTAGCTTCACTTTATGTATTATGACTTGCGTGTTTGGTTGGTTCCGATTTTAGAGGAGTTCAGATTTGATTTGGAAGGAAAATTCTCAATTCGGAAGCTTTAAGTTCAAAGAATTGAACAAGGTTTGACTTTTGAGTAAACGACCTCAGAATCGGGATTTGAAGGTTCCAATAGGTTTGTATGATGATTTTGTACTTAGGCGTATGTTCGGGTTGAGTATCGGATGATCGGGGAGCGTTTCGACGCTTACTGTGGAAAGTTGGCACTTTGAAGGTTTTCAAATTTCCTAAGTTTGAGTTGAAGTGGACATTGGAGTTATTGATGTCCGTTTGGGATTCTGAGCCTTGGAATAAGTTCGTATTGTGATTTGTGACTTGTACGTAAAATTTAGCGTTATTCCGGAATGTTTAAGTGTGATTCAGACGCGTTCAGCGAAGTTTGAATGTTAAAAGAAGGATTTTGATCGTCGATTTGTGGTTTCGATTTGTGGCGTTTCGAGCCTTTGGATAAGTTTGGATAGGTATAAGGACTTGTTGTTGTGATTGGACGGGGTCTCGGGGGCCTCAGGTGTATTTTGGGATGGTTTCAGATCATTTCTCTATGTTTTGCCGCTGCTGGTTTCTGGTGCGTTGGTGCGCATTGCGCTCGTAGAAGTAGGGTCACGATCGCGAAGGGTTAACTGGACTGGTTGAGATTTTGTTCATTGCGATAGCACATAAAGGGTCGCGGTCACAAAGCTGGAGTAGGTTGATCTTTGCATTCGCATAGAAAGAGTCGCGAACGCGATGGGTTGTGGAGGCATGCCTGTTTGGAAGAGTTGTGCTAGGCGATTGCAGATGGGGTCACGCAATTGTGTAAGAGGAAATTCACTGAGGCTAAAGTTTGGCCTTCACGTTCGCGTTGATGGGCTCGCGTTCGCGAAGGCTTGGGGTAGGCTATGCTTCGCGATCGCGAGAAGGACCTCGCGTTCGCATAGAGTAATTTCTTGGGCGGGACTGGTTGGTTGTCACGACCCAAAATCTAACTAGTCGTGATGGCACCTAACCCAACCCGCTAGGTAAGCCAATTAACAACAATCCAATGCAAATGCGATTTACTGAGAAAATAAACAACGAAATAACAGAACTTTATACAAAATCTCAAGGATTGGTAGTACAAATCATGAGCTTCTAAGATTTAGAGTTTACAAAGCTGGTATGAAATAAATACATCATCTGTTCGAAATAACAAGAGGCAGCTATAACCGGAACGTAGGTACATCTTCAATGCCAGCTCCCGCCATACACAACGACATCAACTCCAAAATTTGCACGCAAGGTGCAGAAGTGTAGTATGAGTACAACCGACCCATGTACTCAACAAGTAACAAACCTAACCTTAGGTTGAAAGCAGTGACAAGCTTGGACACCGGTCAGAGTCCAACACCAATAACCAAAAACAACTCCTAGCAATGTAATAAAAATAATACAAGTAATAACTCAAAGATATGATACTCAGCTCGTTCACAGTTATAGAATATAGGCTTGCTTTTTAGGTATAACAGTAAAATCCAAATCTTTGATCGAAATCACCAAAATATAAGTGTATCAGGAAACTGTGATTTTTCCCAAAAACTTTAAAAAAAAAGATAAAATATTTTATTATGAGGAAAGTACATCTCTATGCCTACATGTCAATGTGCATGAGAAGTCATGAATGTCACAATACCGTATAGCATAAGGAAATGCATCTCTATGCCTACATGCCAAGTATGCATGTCAAATGTAATGCATCACCGCGATAAAGCTCATATACTCACACTCTCAGAGTACTCAATCTCACTGTCTCGCACTCCCACTCATAATGCTCAATCACTCAGCACACTCAGTCACTTAGCACTGTACGGTACCTGCGCTCACTGCTGGTATGTCAGATTCCGGAGGATCAGATCTAGACCAAGCGCTAATATAAGCCAACATGGCCTGCTGCAGCAAGCAGCCTGATCCCATCATGAATCGATAAAACCTGCTGCGGCATACAACCCGATCCTATCATGAATCAATAGAACCTGCTGCGACATGCAGCCCGATCCCATAAATAGCACTCACAATCTGGTCCTCAGGCCCCAACTCAGTCATCAATCTCTCCAGTATCACAGGCTCACAAATCTCGTACCACTCAGCCCAAACAATGATAACATGAAGCAACAGTAAATGATAACAGAGATTGAGATATGATATGAAAATGATTGAATATGACTGAGTACATAAGTGCAGCTTAAGCAAATAACTCAATAGCAGAAATGACCCTAGTGGGTCCCAATAGAATATGTATATAGCCTAAGCATGATTTCTAATATGGATTACAACTCAACTACTCTAACACGTAGGAATTTCATGGATAGAAACAAGATTAGATAACTATACAGTCCGAGTCACAATTTCCGCAAAGCACGCCCACACGCCCGTCACCTAGCATGTGCGTCACCTCAACACCAACCACATAACACGTATTTCAGGGATTCATACCCTCATCATCAAGTTTAGAAGTGTTATTAAACTCTAACAAGCCAAATCCAATACCGAACAAGCCAAACAATACTCTAGAAATTCCATGCCGCACGTATCGACCTCCGAACGGCTCGAAACTAGCCAAAAGCAACTCAAGAACATCAAATAATTCAAAGGAAACAAACCCAATCGATAAAGGTTGAATCTTTACGCAAAAGCCCAAAGTCAACCAAAAAGTCAAATCCGGGTTCGCACCCCGGAACCCGACAAAACTCACAAAATTCAATTTCGAGTCGAACAATACTAATTTCACTCAAATCCGACTCCGAATCGATGTTCAAAACTTAAAAATCCACTTTAGAGAAGTTTAGACAAAAACCCTCAGTTTCTCTTTTGAAATCATTAATCAAATGCCAAAAACGAAGATAGAGTCACGAAACATTCCTGTCAAATGCCAATCCATGTGGTAAAAGACGCCTAAAACATTGCCTCAATCCGAGCTCCATAACTCAAAATATGCTAAAATGTCTGAAACCTCCGAAAATAGAGTACTTATAATCACTGGACGAATTTATGAATCGCGATCGCGGAAATACCAAGGCGATCGCGAAGAAGAAAAAAATACACTGCCCTAAAATACTATACGTGTTCACGAGCCTCCTCATGCGAACGCGATGCCCATAGATGCCAACTCTACATGAATGCAGACAAATCAAGGTGAACGCGAATAGAAATCACCAGCTCCAGCTGCCCCGTTTCAACACTACGCGACCGTGGTTCTTCCTTCGCGAACGCGTTGCTCCAGTTCCCTTAACTATGCAAACGCATTTGATTCCTCGCGAACGCGAAGCAGAAAATTCCCAGCTCCAGAATTTACCTTACTCGATCACATCTTCATCTTTATGATTGCAAAGAACAATTGAAGCATCATACTCCAGCAATGAAAATATGAAGAAAAATGGTCTGAAATCAATCCGAAACAAGCCCGAGCCCCTCAGGGCCCCGTCCGAACATACCAACAACTCCCAAAACACAACACGGACCTACTCGAGGCCTCAAATCACCCATAATAACATAAAAACCACGAATCTCACCTCAAAACACCATATAAGTCTGACAACACAACTGAAGATCCTCACTTCGTCCTTAGCCCTTAAACCTTTGTACCCATTTCCAACATCCGAAATTCCTTACAAGACCTGAATCTTGCATCTACACCCTGTATAAGTCTGAACAAGTTGTATCAAGCCATAACCATAACCCAAGATGAAATCATGTGATATACCACATAACTCGCATATTTATAGAAATAATTTCCTATCACAGTAGCTGCTCAAAACAAACCCGATACCGGTAATAGACCTCATATCAAATAAAACCTTGTTCAAACCTTCGTACACTGCCGATGATGAAAGAAACACGCAGAAACTCATAACCACTCATCAACTCAACAAGTCATGGAGCTCTCCCTTGTTCGACAAGAACCATAGCCAACTTCTAAGCCGATCAGTGACATTATCCTTTCAAATATACCGCAATCAAATCTGATAGCACCCATTCTAGGTCCAATGACACCATCTCATCAACTACAGCCACTGTACTGACATGCCACACCAATACAACCTCACGCCACAAATCGCGCAATCCGTGCACCAATAAGCAATAATTCAAATGCACCCAAAAATGAGAAAATGACTCAAGTGGAAGAACCATCTCGCAAGCTCAAGAATTACCACCACAAATGCAATGCTATGAACCCATCACACATAGTAGGACCATGATACATGAATCTATCACAAAGGATCATCTCCTAACATAACCCAGCTGCAATGCGTGACCCCATCCAAACACTGGTCCATATGAAATGCCCCACAACACATTGCTCAAAATTAACAACCACACGCAATTAGACATCGAGTACACGAAGGGCATGACCATAACCACGGAGAAGCAAAAAACACAATATACCACAGCCCGGAAAGTCACCAAGGCGCAATCAACCATTCCACACCCCAATAACCATCTCGCTCGAATTCTGCTACACGGCCCAAACAGAACCGCATCATGTTTGCATATAACCAACAAATCATAAGCCCTCGTAGCATAGAAGAGTATCACATAGAACATATCAGAACACGAACAAGCATGACTCTAACCGAATGCCACACCCCTCAACACTAATAGTTCTGAGTCAACAAATTTGACCCGGTGTAGAATCCACATCCTCATTGGGCCTACCAATGGGCCCCCAAATCAACTCTAGTCATCCCCAAATGGACAAATAGCCCTCCAAAAGTCCACAATAACCTAACCATAACATGTACCACCATGGATATATCCTTGGCCACATCTTCACCGTCCACAACCACAAAACAATCTGCTTCTGAGAACTCCAGTCTCCAAATCCATAAAAAACACAAATCACTATAACTGATCCCAACTCCCTCACCCGAATGTCTAACACATCTCTCATACACGATCATCCCACGAGGAATACTTCTATAATTCTTTCGTGCCACATAGCAAAATTTGAACATCAGCAGTCGATCAACTAGGCGAGTACTGCAATATCAATAAAGCATTCGTAAGTCAAAACACAGTGCGCCTTCTGAAATGCACACCCTTCTCAGGCAATACCAAGTAGTAATAGCATTTATCTAATCATCTGAAACCGTCTATGCTGCCTAAGAATTCATGACCTTCCTTTTGAAACTGAACCGTATACTTGCACATGCAAATCCCAATCTCATACCACACACCGCCTTTATCAGGCCATCATGTGAAAAGCACGATAATCTCATTATCAACCATGAGTCACAAGCAGAATACATACCCGATCAATCATAAAACTTCCACTTGATCCCATCCAGGAGAAGATCATATCACGCCACATACCCCTCATACCTGCAGATAAATCCATCTCAAGTTAAGGCAGAAATCGTCGAGAACACTAACCCATTTGTACATAACCAAGACATAAGAATTGAATCCCTCTAACTCAACCAAGCCACGCAGGTCACCAAACCCAAGAGTATTGCCACCAAACACCTGTAGAGACTTACCACATCATAAGTACCCAAAGAACGGATCATATCCATTACCGTGCTGATCCAACCTACTGCCAAGCTGTCCTATTTCTCTGAGTTCCTTCTGAATTACCCTCAAGTTGACACTTTTCCTTGCTAGAACACCACGATCCTTACTCAAAGCTCACCACAAGAGATCCTAGCATAAAAACCCACCACCCTAAGGCCCATAAGCCGTTGTATTCCCTCTTAAGCACCCCAAAAGTACTACAACCGAGACACCTACTCTGAAGAGACCTTCTGTGAATTTAAAATAGTTCCTTTTACCTTTCCGATACTGAAAAGTAGAATCCATAGTAATACAAAAATACCACAAGTCCCGGCACCATCTAATGAAAATCTCACATTTTAGCCATATACAAATCCAAAAAATCCTCAAATGCCACATATGATTCTTAAACTCTTTAGAACCTCCTCGAGAGTCATCCATTACATTACATCCCTTTTCTTAGTACATTACATCCGTCATGCACAACTAACCTAAACCATTCCAAGACCTCCATATATCCATAAGGTGTAATGCATCATGCATCCAAAAATTTCCTTTCTTAAGTCATCCTCAAAACCAACATGTGCAAGTCGTAACTGATCCATAAGTATGCCTCAGACCAAAACCAATACAACACATAACCATGAAATCAAATCGTCGATAGCAGACTCCCCCACTTGGCTCAAATCCATAGATCAAACATCCGATAACTCACCATACCCGTATCTATTACTGCCATAATCTCGTAGTGAGATTCAACTAAATTCTTCACAAGCTCATGCAACACAAACTATAAAATACCTCAAATCATATGCTAAGCTCACAGTCATCCTCGTGACAGTTAGGTCAAATTTCTCAAATCCAAACTCAAATTGAAACACATATAACCCATTGGTAGAAAAAAAACCCTCCACACAACATCATAAGGATCACACATCCATAGATTACACCGCAGGTGATAACCCACCTGCTAGCCTCAAACTGACATCTCTCTATACACTTTCTCAGCCACAACTACAATGCAATCACTTAATCTTCCTGAGTCTGAACTCATCAACAAGACATGAGAACCTACTTCGTTCCACAAATGAAATAAGATGATAGAATCCCTCAAAACCCTCAAACTCCAGATTGTATAACATATCCACAGAAATCGACATCCAATAGTTCTTTTCACATCTCAAGCAAACTCTTCTTGTCACATTCAAATCATATGAACACATCCCGCTGTCACAACACAATGCTCATAGAGCCATCCGACCATTCATCGAGCTATAAATTTCACTCATAGGGACATTACCGGACATAGAAGTCCAAAAGTACAAGCTCACACAACTGAAACTACCAAGCCTAAGCTCCAGTCTAAACCTAGCCTCAAATCCTCTAGACTGGCATATCACCAAAACTCAGAAAATACATCTCGCACCTCATCCATGGAATCATAAGCCGTCGATGCATAGCTAATACCGAACACTCACATACGCATATGAGTGAGTGGAGGGAATTCAAAGAGGTATGCTTCAGGCTGAATCAATGCCGCACGATAATGAAAGAAAGATGGGAAGTTTATCCTAGATGCCTTATAGCCTCTCAAGACTCTACTAGACACTTGCTCATGACTCGTAGAACCTACGAACCTAGAGCTCTAATACCAACTTGTCATGACCGAAAATCCAACTAGTCGTGAAGGTACCTAACCCAACCCGCTAGCTAAGCCAATTAACAACAATCCAATGCAAATGAGATTTAATGAGAAAATAAATGACAAAATAACAGAAATTTATACAAAATCTCAAGGATTGGTAGTACAAATCATGAGCTTCTAAGATTTAGAGTTTACAAAGCTGGTATAGAATAAATACATCATATGTTCGAAATATAAATAAACAGATTTATAAATCTAAGGCTAACAAGAATAAGAGGCAACTATAACCGAAACACAGGTACAGTTTCAATGCCAGATCATGCCATGCACATAAACATCCGCTCCAAAATCTGCACGCAAGGTGCAGAAGTGTAGTATGAGTACAACCGACCCATGTACTCATTAAGTAACAAACCTAACCTCAGGTTGAAAGCAGTGACGAGCTTGGACAACGGTCAGAGTCCAACACCAATAACCAAAAACAACTCATAATAATGTAATAAAAATAGTACAAGTAATAACTCAAAGATATGATGCTCAGCTCATTCATAGTTACGGAGTATAGGCATGCTTTCAGGTATAACATTAAAACCCAAATCTTTTACCGAAATCACCAAAATATGAATATATCAGGAAACTGTGATTTTTCCCAAAACCTTTAAAAAAATGACAAGATATTTTATTATCAGATAGCATGGGGAAAGTACATCTCTATGCCTACATGTCAATGTGCATGAGAAGTCATGAATGTCATAATACCGTATAACATGAGGAAATGCATCTCTATGCCTACATGCCAAGTATGCATGTCAAATGTAATGCATCACCGTGATAAATCCATGTACTCACACTCTCAGAGTACTCAATCTCACTATCTCACACTCCCACTCGTCACGCTCAATCACTCAGCACACTCAGTCACTTAGCAATGTACGGTACCTGTGCTCACTACTGGTATGCCAGACTCCAGAGGGGTGGATCTTGCCCAAGTGCTAATATAAGCCAATATGGCCTGCTGCAGCATGCATCACTATCCCATCATGAATCAATAAAACCTTCTGCGGCATACAACCCGATCCCATCATGATTTAATAAAACATGCTGCGGCATGCAGCCCGATCCTGTCATGAATTAATAAAACCTACTGCGGCGTGCAGCCCGATCCCATAAATATCACTCACAATCCAGCCCTCAAGCCCTAACCCAGTGATAAATCTCTCTAGTCTCACGGGCTCATAAATTTCATACTACTCAGCCCGAACAATGATAAGATGATGCAACAGTAAATGATAACAATTGAGATATGATATACAAATAAATGAATATGACCGAGTACATAAGTTGTTACGCCCCGCAGTATTATGTCGATGTTACACTCCGCAGTATTATATTACGACAATGTTATACCCTATAGTATTGTACGTTGAATTTGTCGTAAGATAATTGACATCAGTTCAAGGACAAGATTATTTGGAGATTATGAGTATTATGCTATTTCAAACAAGTGACGAGTAAATTCGTGAAGGTGAGAGGGTAAGCAAATCGAAGAAAATGAATTTCGTCGAAGTTTGACATTTTGAGATAAAATACGGTCCAAGCTACAATACCCCGTATTTATGGACTAGTGTCATACAAGGTACTACATGACCATGATAGCAAGATATATAAAGTGGGTTAAAAGTGAATAGTATTTTAAGTAATTTGAGATAATTCTTAATTATGTGGGTAATTAGTTAATTATTGGATTAGTGGGGGATTAATAAGTTGATTAGGGAAATGAGTGAATTTTTGGATAAATGTTACACCCCCCAACGTGGCAGCCCAAAGAGGCATTTATAATGAGTCTTAACTCACAAAACAAGGTGGCATGTTAGGGGCCTTTAGGCCAAAGCTTAGTCATCACTTAGTAGGGCCCACACCCCCAAAGTTTAAAACATCCCTCTAAATCACTTAAAGAGTGGAATATCTCTACAATATGGGGGATTAAGACTTCAACCAATTCATACAAGGTTTCAGGTGGTAGTAACGTGAATCTCTTGAAACAAAAATTCAAATGAGAATTCTTAGTATCTTAAGCAACGTGAGATTTTGCGATTCTAAAGGAGTACAGTGCAATCTTTCTCAAGAATATCATACTGATTTTTCCCTACTCCAGGTATGTTAAGGTTAAGCCTTTCCTTCATTTTGGCATGATCTCGTAACTACATGCGTTTGATAATGAGGCATAAAGAGAAGTTCATTCTCCCGAATTTATATACATTATCCTAGTCTCATAATTTACAGTATTTTCCCTTATCGGGACTTCATATTCAATTGAGTATTGTCTTCTTCAAGTCAAGAGAGCGGAGGATCTATATATATATATACAGTATTACAGTATTTTCCCCACCATCGAGCTATAATCGGTGGGCAGGCCCCTATTGGGCAACCTCTGATCAGATGGTAAGTTATATATCGAGCCTACTGTGGCCGAGCGCCTATGAGCGAGCCCGGTTGGCCAAGATACAGAGCCTAGTATGGCCGAGCGCCTATGAGCGAGGCTACTACGGCAGAGCAGTTATATATACCGAGCCTTATAAGGCCGAACAACTATTTTACTTACTATATTGAGAGAGTTGAGTCAGTATCAGCAGGTGAGCATATCTTCAGATTATCTTTGACTCCCAGTTACTTTCAGTTATTATATTATCAGTTCAATTTCAACTTTCAGTCTATTGCCTTACATACTCGGTACATTATTTTGTACTGACGTCCCTTTATTGGGGGCACTGCATTTCATGCGTGCAGGTTCATACAGACAGACTGGTAGACCTCCTCATTAGGTGTTGCTCGAGTTCAGCTTGATCGGTAAGCTCCATGCCCTTCGAAGTTACCGGGTCTAGAGTTTTACGTACATCTTGTATATATATGTATATATATGTTATGGATAGGTCGGGGCCCTGTTCTGATCACAGTACATCCATCAGTAGAGGCTTGTAGACATATCCTGTCAGTTAGTGCCATATGTTAGGCTAGTAGGCCTTGTATGTATATTTTGTTGGTTTGTCAGCTATAGTAGTTATGACGGCCTTGTCGGCCCAGCTTTATATTGATGTTTAGTCAGCGTTAGCTTCTGTTCAGTTTTATATTTTGCTTCGCAAATTGTCTTGAAATGTGGCCACTGCCAAAATATGACATTATATGTTCGGAGTCCCTTAGTCGCAAGTTGGTACGCAAGGATAGGTGAGGCACCGAGTGCCGGTCTCGCCCCCCAGGTTCGGGGAGTGACATAAGTGCAGCTTAATCAAATAACTCATCAACAGAAATGACCTCAGTGGGTCCTAATAGAATAAGTATATAGCTTAAACATGACTTCTAACATAGATCACAGCTCAATTTCTCTAACACGTAGGAATTTCATGGCTAGAAACAAGATTAGATAACTACACAGTACCACAGAATCAACCGAGTCATAATTTTTGCGGTGCACACTCACACGCCCGTCACCTAGCATGTGCGTCACCTCAACACCAACCACATAACACATATATCAGGGATTCATACCCTAAGCACCACGTTTAGAAGTGTTACTTACCTCGAACAAGCTAAATCCAATACCGAGCAAGCCAAACAATACTCTAGAAATGCCATCCCATGCGTACCGACCTCAAAACGGCTCGAAACTAGCCAAAAGAAGCTCAAGAACATCAAATAATTCCAAAGGAAACAAATCCAATCGATAAAGGTTGAATCTTTAATCAAAAGTCCAAAGTGATGGCAAGCTATAATCTCATGTTTTAGTCATTTATTGCACTCTAATTCACTGCACTTTATTTGTGTTTGAGCTTTAATTGGTAGTGTTCTGCACTTATTGTGTGTTTTATGCCTAGTAGGAGTGATTCCGAGTTATGTAGATGTTGTGGAGCTAATTCGAGCTATTTGGAGCTTTGAAGTTTGAGTAAAGGCCCAAGGGACTAAGCCGAGATCGTGTTCGGGGGTTGAGGATGTCACGCCCCTCCCTAGGGGAGCACGACCGGCGGTCAATAGAGATACCCCGATCGAGCAAGCCTGCACAATGCCGTCTACCCAACTCACCCATGAATAAAAGGAAGAATACATTCCATTAATTAGACAGTAAGAGGTCATGTGAACAACACTAGTTCATTGCCATAGGTTACATCATTAACAAGTCTCTAAAATAGTACACTATATAATCATAGTTGAAGTGGAACATGTGATACGATTACAATATTTTTAGTTCAACCTTCCTAAAACAAGATGCAACCCACACCATATTTATGGAGCCTCTAACAGAAACAAAAGAGTACTACGACAGTGGCGGCAACAAGGCCCGGGCTATACCTCAAAATACTATGTACAAAGGACACGAGATACAGGACCGCGAAATGAAGTGGGGCTCACCAAGTCAGCTGGGGAGAGGGTGTGCTGCTATCACTGATCAATACCACCTGCTATGGAACCACCTGCATCCATTAAAGATGCATCGCCCCCAGAAAAAAAGGATGTTAGTACATATGGAATAGTACTAGTATGTAAAACTAAACACCCTCTCAATAGAATGAGTAACAGTAAATGGAGAAGGAAACATGAAATCAATAAGAGACTCAAACAATATCAAGGTGTCAAGTTGGGGGAAAGGTAAATTTCAAGTAAGTTCCAATCTTTTTAAGTTGTGAGATCTTTAGCACCGATACACTACCATGTTTTTAGCACGGAGTCCGATCTCAGCCCGATCGGCTAATCCGTCTCACCCCGAGACATCCACTCATAATACCACCATGTGCGTGGCATGGCGTCTGATCTCAACCCGATCGGCTAAGCCGTCTCACCATAATGTCGTATGGGTCGACATCACATCATATCTCGCTAGTAATAATCTCACCCCATTTACGGGGAAACATCTCAACACATCAATATCATCCCATATAAGGGGAAATAACCTCATCACATTAACACATGGATTTACCCCTCAATCACTCCTACATCAGCACGTGTAGTTTTGGGGTTAGGTTATTTTGACCTACCCTTCCTCGGTGACTAAACGATACTCCTAAAGTTATTATTATTTAAAGGATTTACCACTCATTTCATAATCTTTTACATATCATTAATTTCAATGGCACCTATGACCATAATACAATATCATTATTGGCACGTTGGCCGTACATCATATTTCATGCTCTCTTCTTTCACTTTCAAATTTCATCATGGATAATCAACAATAAGGCTTTTCAAATTTAGACTTTAACTATACATGTGAGAAAATGAGGGTGTTAGGAACATGGAGATTTCTTAAACATATTGGCATAACAGTTTCCATTTGACCTTGACTTGAAGTCACAACAGTTTAATACATGACTCATGCTTTGAATACGCTCCGGAAGAACGACATAATATTATAAGAATATTCGAAACACATTTTGAACACACACACACACACACACACACACACACACACACACACATATATATATATATATATATATATATATATATATATATATATACCTTTTGACACCAAGCTTATTCGGAATAACAAGTTTAAAATGAACAACTCGGAACTTACACGAACATTGTGGGATATAATTCTAAGAAAGAAGTTTAGCCAAAATACCTCGCCTTGAGCTTCCTTAAATTACTACAGTGTTTCAAAATCTTAGCCACTTCGGTCTATTTAGAAATATAACCAAATTGAACACAAATTAGGAACAAGCTTATTCGGAATAACAAGTTTAAAATGAACAACTCGGAACTTACACGAACATTGTGGGATATAATTCTAAGAAAGAAGTTTAGCCAAAATACCTCGCCTTGAGCTTCCTTAAATTACTACAGTGTTTCAAAATCTTAGCCACTTCGGTCTATTTAGAAATATAACCAAATTGAACACAAATTAGGAAGGAGTTCATGGTTCCAGCTCATTTGAGCATTTTATCAAACACTAGGTGGGCATTATGATTTCTGGCTTCTCCTATGGTGGATTTCCTTCACCCCACAACCCAAGGTTTACCCATTTGAGCTCAACTACCTTCCCACAACTCATTATTGTACATGCATGCATATATACACTCTCACACCCAAGAATCACACTCCCCATTAACCATCTTCTACCCCAAATTCGAAATTGAGACTAGGATGTGGAACCTTACCTCTTGGATGAAGAACTTGTGAGGTTCTCCTTGTAAATCTTCCAACTTTTGAGCACGAATTGGTGAACAATTAGCTTAGGAGATTTCCCTCTCACTCTATGGCACTTCCTCGCCCTCAAATATCAGATTTTTGCTTCAAAAATGGCCCTTTACATCTATATATCGAAATAGGGCCGGGTTATAAAAACCAGAAAATGGACCCTCCAAACACAGCTCTGGGTCACATAGTGGACCGCAGAATGGATATGTGGTCCACAAAATGGGCCGCAGAAGTGATGTTAAGAATTTGGTTGTTCGGGTCAAATCTGCGGTCGCATAATGCGCCGCAGAACTCCCCTCCGTAAATCTTCATGTTGGGTTTGCGATGGATTGTGCAGCCCACGAAATGGTTATGCAGCCGCATAATGGACCGCAAAACAACCTCCAAAAATGGGCCATTTCTCTGCTTCAGTCTGTGGCGGATCTGTGGCCTGCAGAGTGATTCTGCGGCCGCATAGTGGATCGGAAAAATGCCCTGCTCTACCAAAAATTTTCTTCAACTCCCCAAAGCACAAAACCCCAGGTTCTAGGTGAAATGTTATGGGGCCTTACAGAGGACCAAGTCTGGACGTCAGAAATCAAGTTTGGAGCCGTACCTTAAGAAATTTGCACTACTGCGGCGCGTGGGGCGCCGCAACAATGTATTTTTGCTGCCTGATGAATTGTTGAGCTCTCTGGATTTCCTCACTAATGCCCTGCATGGCGTGTCGCCCCATGCGGCACGTCTGTGCAATTTTTACAGAGTGAAAATCCCATTTCGACTAGGAAATGGGTGATTTCGTCTAGGCCCGACCCTACTTGGTATAAATACATGGAAAAATGTTATTTTCTGGACTTTTGACATACTTTGGACCTAAGGAGGCTAAGGAGGAGTTGGAATAACACAAGCACAAGGATTTCATCATTCTTTCCTCACTCAAGACCTGAGTTTGAATTGAATTTATGTTTTTCTATACTTTAATTTTATTTGTGATGAATTCTTCCATATCTATGGAGTAGTTCCATTTAGGGTTTGATAGATTTAGTGTATTGATGATTGTTTGTGGATTATAACTCTAGTTTTATGTATTAAATCATTTTTGGATGTATTAATTATTGCATCTATAGTCACCTGTTCATGTAATCGAGAGAGGCATAACTTGTGATATCTTTGCAGTATATTGTTGGTTGAGTTCATAGATTCTTCTAGGTAATCGGAAGAGGCTAGTTGAATTATTGATTAAACCTAGTTAGGACAATAATCGAAAGAGGTTTTCCTAAAGACCAATCCATTACACATTCTTGCATATCTTCACGTGCTTAAATTGGTTCATCTTGTGAGGTTAAGACATTATCGAGAGAGGCATTTTTGCTGAACGTTTTGAGTGAATTCGAGAGACTCACTTGAACATTAGAAGTGAATTATCTAGAGTTAGATCCCGAATAATTATCTTGCAAATATCCTATCAAAACCCTATCTTCTCCCATTGATAACCTTTTTTGCTTATTCCTTATTTCGATTGTCAGTAGCCAATAACTTTAGATTCTTAGTTAATTTTAGTTAGACATCTTATAAATCTCAACTGTTGATCATCTTGGATAGCAACCAAGCTAGAAACTACAAGAATACTATTTAAATTCAATTCCTATGGATACAATATTATACTATACTATATTTGATTAGCGAGCAGAATTTAAGTGTGTGTTTTGAGCTCATTAAATTTTGGTGCCGTTGCCGGGGATTGGCATCTAATAGTTTTTGAAATAGTTTGTAGTGCTAATTCAGGAATTTTTTTCCTTTTATTTTAGTGGTCCCCTTTTATGTTAAGATTAGTGCATGACTCGATCTTCTGCGAAAGAAGTGCTACCTTACAAGCCAAAGATAGAAAAGCAACTACGACAGCTGAGGAAGGAAAGAAATTTCACTGAGACATTAGAAAAGGTTGGGCAATCCTCAATCAAATAAATTATGGTTGGAAATGGTGATGATAATGTAGATTTGGCTGCAAGAGAGGCATCCCAACTACGAGAAACAACTGCACGGGATCGTGAGCAAGCAACTATTAGAGATGCACAGATTATCTATGAAGAAGAGAGGGGTCAGAGAATTGCTCAAAATCAACCCTTGGCTACAGACCAGTTTAGAAATATTGCTCCCATGCCTGGGAGATCATTGGATGATTATGCTAGACTGGTATGCAATCAAGGCTTATCAAGTGTTAGACCACCTCCAATTACACCTAACAATTTTGAGTTGATGCAAGGGTTACTTTAGACCATTCAGAATTGCTGTGTTTTTAGAGGAAAGATGAACGAAGATCCAAACACAGATCAAATGGACTTCAAAGAGATTATGAACACTTTTCAATACAATGGTGTTGTCACAAGATGCAGTGTAATTAAGGGCATTCCCCTTTCCACTTAAAGATGATGCAAAGCAGTGGCTTCGAAGCTTGCCCATAAGATCGATTAGAACATGGGAGGAGATGACCAGAAAATTACTTGATAAATATTTCTCATAAGCTAAAACGACAAGTTTAGAAGAGAAATCCATAACTTCTGCCAGAAAGAGATTGAAACTGTTTTTGAAGCATGGGAGAGGTTTAAGGAGATTGTTAGAAAGTGTCAACATAGTGGAATTGAACTTTGGATGCAACTCCATGACTTTTGGGATGGATTGACACCGGCCTCACGTAGAATATTGGGCAACGCAGCCGAAGGCCCTTTGATGAAGAAGACTCCATAGGAGATAGTTACAATTATTGATAAGTTATCTGAAGATGCTAATCAGTGGCCCTCGGAGAGTGCTGAAAGAAGAAGATCAACTGATGTTCACCAGGTTGATGCTAATAAATTTGTACAGGTACAACTTGATGCTATGGCTAAAGAAATATGAAAGATGTCCTTAGCCTCGATACAAAGTGAGCCTCATGCAACCTGTGATATATGTGGAAGAGGACACCCTACTCATAAGTGTCAAGCCTCAACTGAGGAAGTGAATGCTGTGGGAAATTATAATTTTAATGCGATGGGTACCACTAATGCATGAAAACAAAACAACCCTAGATTTCAAGGACAAGGAGCTTCTGGTTTTATGAATCAGCCGAGGCAGCAGTTTCAGCCTCAACAGCCCAATCATCCTGGTCTGGAAGATCTCATGAAGGCCTTCATTGTGAAAACTGATGAAAGATTTGAAGTACAAAGGGCAGCAATTTGAAATTTAGAGAAGCAAGTGGGACAAATGGCAACAATATTATCTGAGAGGGTTCTAGGCACTCTCCCTGCTGATACTGAAAGAAATCCCAAAGAAAAAGTGAATGTTGTAACCTTGAGAAGTGGGCAAGTGTTGAAAGATCCCACCTAATCGAACAAGATATGAGACATGAAAAAGAAAGCGGGGAGCAACTGAAAAGTGATGATGACAAGAAGAAGAAAGGTCCGATGAAAGCTAAGAAAAAGAAGAAGGAAGAAAAATCGAGAAGGGAGGAACATGAGGAGAGCAAGCATATGCCTGCGCTACCTTTCCCTTAGAAGCTATGTAGATAAAAGCTGGAGAAGCAGTTTGAGAGATTTCTGGATGTGCTGAAACAGGTTCATGTAAACTTACCATTCACAGAAGTGCTCTCACAAATGCCTTCTTATGCTAAATTCTTGAAAGAGATCCTTACGAAGAAGAGGAAAGTAGAGGAGACCTCAGTGGTCAAGCTCATAGAACATTGCAGTGCGATATTGCAAAATAAACTCTCACAAAAGTGTGGAGATCCAGGGAGTTTTACTATATCTTGCTCTTTAGGAACTATTAATTTTGATAAGTCTTTATGTGATTCCGGTGCCTTAATTAATTTAATGCCTCTATCTATTTATAGGAAACAGGAGAAGGAGATTGGAGAGATAAGGTCTGCACCAATATCATTGCAGCTGCCAGACCAAACGACTTTAATACTCGAGGGGATAGTGGAAGATGTGTTAGTTCAGGTGGATAAGTTCGTATTTCCTGTGGATTTTATAGTGGTGAATATGGAGGAAAACAAGGAGGTCCCCCTCATCCTAGGAAGACCATTCTTAGCGATGGGTAGAGCGATATTAGATATACATGAGAGAAAACTCATGCTTAGAGTGGGTGAGCAGACTGTGACTTTCAAGATGGATGTAGAAAAGGGGGTGCAAAAAGGAAAACCAGCTGCAAGTGTTGAGTGGAAAGTGAAGGGCTCCAAAGAGAAGGCTGCAGCGAGCGAGAAAGATAAGTGTGGGGTGTACCCCAAAAAGGCTAAGAAGAAGCTGTCTGCATGGATGTGTGCAATAGTTCAGGCACGAGGAATGGAGCCCAACTACGACTAAGACCCCGACTAGATGTTCAAGGAAGTTTCTTTTACCTTATTCTTTTTAATTGTGTGCCATGGGGACATACCACAACTTAAAGTGTGGGGTGGGGGATATTTGTATGTATGTATGTATATTAGTTTTCTTTTTTGTTAGTTGTAGTAGTTGGAGATAGAAAAAATTGAATTTTTTTAAAATTTTCGATTTTTCCTGACGATGGATATCATCGACAAGTTTCTTGAGCGATTAAAGTCAAAAGAAAAAGACAGAAAGATTTTCTTTTGTTAGGTAATGTAACAAGTTCCCCCTTGGTTTTTCTTTATGCCGCGGTTCTTATCCAAGGGTTTTGTTTGAACCGGGTGTAGTTAGTTTTTATTTTATTTAGGAGTACGAAACCTTGTGATGTGATTTGAATTGAAGGCAATATCTCATGACTTTATTATACCTTGAGAATAGCAATTGCTTTAGTTGTGACGCTCATGCTCAGGTTTTGACTCTTGTATAAGTACCTTAAATTGGATGATCTTAACTTTGCTTAACTGCTTTGACTAGAGTGTCTCGATAGTCCAATCCTGAGTGAGTTATGTGCCATGTGTGTGTGAGGTCTTGTGTTATTATATGCATTGCAGTTGATGTATAGAACTTGCCCCGTGTGTTTGCAAAGCGAAATAGTAGTTATATTCAATTTTGGAAGTGATATAGGTATTTCTTTGTTGAGCCAGATATATGCTTTTACCCACCTAATTGTTACGTGTCGTAGTTAACCCTATTGAGAATGTAATCCTATTTCTTTGGAAACTACATTATAAGCCTTACCCATTTGATTAAATTGACCATCTATTTGAACCTTTTACCTCTCGTGAGAACTTGAATTTGTCATGAACTTTGCAAAAGTTGAAGTGTGGGGTGGTTGGTTTGTCTTTTGAGTGGAACTATTGAACTAAGGAGAAATGTGCACTATTTTGAAAACATAAGAGCCACTGAATTGAAAAAGAAAGGAAAAGAAAATAAGTGTATGATTGTGAAAAAATATTCCTTGATAGTGGTGACTTTTGATGTATTTGTGCTTAAAGAAGTAGGGAGTTAATGTATATTGATGTGAAAGTGGAGTTATGGTTTGACATAAGTGTGAGGTGTTGAACGGTTAATTGTATGTATTGAAATGCTTAGGGAGGTGTAGTCACTTTTATATCTAAATGTATCCTACCCGCCCATAGCCTACATTACAACCAATTAAAGTCGTACTTGATCCTTGACTGAATGAGCTCAATTAGTAGAGTCGTACACTATGGGAAAGCCTATGGTACGTCTTTTGTGGCATATGAATGTACTTCTGAGAGTGAGTGAATTCTTTCAATCTTGAGTTCCTAATCGTTCTTAAATTTTATTGTATGTGGAACTACTCTCTATTGCTGTGTGAGGGAACTTGATTCATGAAGGAAAGGTAATGTCGTTGACCTCTGTGTTAGAGTAAGTGAGCGGGTTGTGAAAAATGCATGGTGCTTTTGAGTCAAATCTTGAGGCGAGGATGTTACGGTATTGTGCTTAATCTGTTTTAAATATTCTTGGTATGATGAGTTATGAGAGTTGTTGAAAAAGGTCGTGTCTATATGAAGTGTAGTTTGATTGCTCGAGGACTAACAATGGTTTAAGTGTGAGGTGTTGATGGTAGGCTATAATATCGTATTTTATTCACTTATTGCACTCTAATTCACTGCACTTTATTTGTCTTAGAGCTTTGATTCGTAGTGTTTTGCACTTATTGTGTGTTTTATGCCTTATAGGAGTGATTCCGAGTTATGTAGATATTGTGGAGCTAAGTCGAGCTATTTGTAGCTTTGAAGTCTGAGTAAAATCCCAAGGGATTAAGCCGGGATCATGTTCGGGGGTCGAGGACCAAGTCTGGACGTCAAAAATCAAGTTTGGAGCCGTACTCTGAGAAATTTGCGCTACTGCGGCGCATGGGGCGGTGCGTGGGGTGCCGCAACAGTGTATTTTTGCTTCTGATGAATTGTTGAGCTCTCTTGATTTCCCCACTAATTCCCCACATGACACGTCGCCCCATGTGGAGCGCCTGTGCAATGTTTACAGAGTGAAAATCCTATTTCGGCTAGGAAAGGGGTGATTTCGTCTGGGCCCGACCCTACTTGGTATAAATATATGGAAAAACGTTATTTTCTAAACTTTTGACATACTGTAGACCTAAGGAGGCTAAGGAGGAGTTGGAAGAACACAAGAACAAGGATTTCATCATTCCTTCTTCACTCAAGACCTGAGTTTGGATTGAATTTATGTTTTCCTATACTTTAATTTTATTTGTGATGAATTCCTCCATATCTATGGAGTAGTTCCATTTAGGGGTTGATGGATCTTGTATATTGATGATTGTTTGTTGATTATAACTCTAGTTTTATGTATTGAATCATTTTTGGATGGATTAATTATTGCATATATAGTCACTTGTTCATGTAATCGAGAGAGGCATAACTTGTGATATCTTTGCATTATATTGTTGGTTGATTTCATAGATTCTTCTAAGTAATCAAAGGAGGCCAGTTGAATCATTGATTAAACATAGTTAGGAGAATAATTGAAAGAAGTTTTCCTAAAGACCAATCCATTACACATTCTTGCATATCTTCACGTGCTTAAATTGGTTCATCTTGTGAGGTTAAGACTTAATCGAGAGAGGAGTTTTTGCTGAACGTTTGAAGTAATAATTGAGTGAATTCAAGAGACTCACTTGAGCATTAGAAGTGAATTATCTAGAGTTAGATCCCAAACAATTATTTTGCACCTATCCTATCAAAACCCTATCTTCTCTCATTGATAACCTTCTTTGCTTATTTCTTATTTCGATTGTCATTAGTCAATAGCTTTAGATTCTTAGTTAATTTTAGTTAGACATCTTATAAATCTCAACTGTTGATCATCTTGGATAGCAACCAATCTAGAAAATACGAGAATACTGTTTAAATCCAATCCCTGTGGATACGATATTATACTATACTATATTTGATTAGCGAGCAAACTTTAAGTGTGTGTTTTGCGCTCGTCACAAAGTCAACCAAAAAGTCAAACCCGGGCCCGCACCTCAGAACCTGACAAAACTCCCAAAATTCAAAAACCCATTCAATTCAAGTCCAACCATACTAATTTCATCCAAATCCGACTCCGCATCGATGTTCAAAACTCAAAAATCCACTTTAGAGAA
Source organism: Nicotiana tabacum (assembly GCF_000715075.1). Lineage (NCBI taxonomy): Eukaryota > Viridiplantae > Streptophyta > Magnoliopsida > Solanales > Solanaceae > Nicotiana > Nicotiana tabacum. Next base: position 72,259,614 of record NC_134091.1, on the reverse strand, counting down.
ATTTAGACAAAAACCCTAAATTTCTCTTTTGAAATCATTAATCAAATGCCAAAAATGAATATAGATTCACGAAATATAATAAAAACCGAGTGTAAAATACTTACCCTAATCTATGTGGTAAAAATTGCCTAAATAATCGCCTCAATCCGAGCTCCATAGCTCAAAATATGCTAAAATGTCCGAAATCTATGAAAATAGAGTACTTATAAATACTTGACGAATTTATGAATTGCGATCGCGAAAATACCATCGTGATCTCAAAGAAGAAAAAAATACATTGCCCTGAAATACCCTACACGTTCGCGAGCCTCCTCATGCGAACGCAATGCCCACATATGCCAACTCTACCCGAACGCGGACAATCAACGCGAATGCGAAGAGAAATCACCAATTCCAGTTGTCCCGTTTCAACACTACGCGACCACGTTTCTTCCTTCGCAAACGGGTTGCTCCAGTTCCCTTAACTATGTGAACATGTTTGATTCCTCGCAAATGCGATGCAGAAAATTCCCAGCTCCAGACTTTACCTTACGTGATCGCATCTTCATCTTCGCGATCGCGAAGAACAATTGAGGCATCAGACATCAGCATTGAAAATATGAAGAAAAATGGTCCGAAATCAATTCGAAACATGTACGAGCCACTCGGGATCCTGTCCAAACATACTAACAACTCCCAAAAACATAACACGTACCTACTCGGCCTCAAATCACCCGTAACAACATCAAAGCAACGAATCGCACCTCAAATCGAACTTAATGAACTTTTAACTTCCAAATCTCATGTCGAACCATATCAAATCAACTCGGGATGAACTCAAATTTTGTATACAAGTCTCAAATGACATAACAAAGCTATTACAATTCCCGAAATCAAAATCCGAACGACATATCATCAAAGTCATCTCTCGATCAAACTTAGAAACTTTCCAAACCTTCAAATTTCTAACTTTCGCCAAATAGTGCCGAAACCTTCTAGAAATATCCAAATGCACATCCGGGCATACGCCCAAGTCCAAAATTATCATATGGACCTAATGGAACCATCAAAACTTCGATCCGAGGTCAAATACTCAAAATTCAAATTTGGTCAACTCTTCCAACTTAAAGCTTCCTAGTTGAGAATCATTCTTCTAAATCAATTTTGAATCACCTGAAAACTAAAACCGGAGATTCACACAAGTCATAACACATCATACGAAGCTACTCAAGACTTCAAATAGCTGAACGGAATGCAATTGCTCAAAACGAACGGTCGGGTCATTACATTGGCTTTCGCGATCGCGAGCTATTTTTCGCGATAGCGAAGAAGGGTCGCTGGGCAGCATACTTCTAAAAAATCGGGTTTGATTCATTTCATCTCATTTTTCTCATTGGATCCAACCTTGGGGGTGATTTTGGAGTGCCATTTTTATCATCTATCATGAGATAAGTGATTCCCACTTGTTGTAAGTATACATGATTGTTTTTTAGCAAAACCACTAGGCTAGGTGCCTAGGGCTAGTTTTTATATATAAATAACATAAAAAAAACAGAATGTTTAATGTCTTACAAAATTATAGGGAGTAAAATATGAAAGTAACATAAATCCTATTATCAACGTTGAGTAATCTACCCACCGATGATAGTATATGATGTAGTCTAATGGAAATATGCCTAAACATTTTAAAAAATAGCCAAAAAGTTCTTTCGCCCTTGGTGGCTATATGTGACATGCGTATATTGTGGAGTTGGCCATATTTGTGTTGCATTTGCGATCCTATTGTTGCTGCCTCTAGTTCTATATCACGTTGTTGTTGAAACTTTTGGTTGATTCCATGATTCATGTGTAGATGATTGGCTTTCATAAATGGAATGGAATGTGCCACTTTCTAGATTAAGTCCAAGTTGCTGCATCATTCTTCTATCTCCTGCTGCTGTGGTTTTGCATAAACATGAAGTCCCAGTAATCCATTAAAAGCTCCACGTATCACTTCAGTTTTCCAGTTGTAAATGCTTTCCTTGCCTTGTCGTTGTTGCATCAGTACTGGCTGTTATATTTTTTTCCTGCCCTTTTCTCATTCCCAACCAGCTCGTGCCATTGTGCATAATTCGTTTCCAGCATTATTTCCATTATTCCATAAAAGTGTCCCATAATATGTGTGTTCCTCAATGTATATAATATTCAAATTTGATGGGGGGGCTTTCGATCTCAATTGAAAACATACCTGCCTTTTCCTTAGAATGTGTTGAAAGAGCAATTTTATAATACTGCTCCACTCTCCTAGTGCATTCCATGCTTGTGCCTATTATTCCTTGATCAAACAATTACTAGTTTCCAGTATGTCCTCCAGTTCACCTGGAATTTCTTCCTTTGGGTGTTCAATGTTCCCGTCTTTTTGCGTCCAAAACCAGTGTCTTATATTGATTTTCATGTTCCTTGCTTACATCTTGTATCTTATTTCTGTCATCATGAGCTGGTTGGTGCAATTCATACCTGCTTTTGATATGTATCCCAAAGCTAGGAGGTATTGGTTGCATCTCGTTTGTAAGCAACAACTATATCCTTTGCCTTTGTCCATAGCAAAGCTGGGCAGTGTTGACACATGCCCAGGTATCCTAGCTTCTATGCTTATGAATACACTTGCTTCCCCTTCAATGGAATGAGTGCAAAGTATTAATACCACCAAACAGAACACAAAGTTAGTTAAAAATAACCCTATCATGTTCTCCTCCATAGAGACTCGAACATGATGAGTATATATATTGTCTCTTATCTCCTCCATCATCTTTATTCTCCTTTCCTCCTTATCTCCTAATTCCTGGATACTCTTATTCTTAAATATGGACATTGGAGCTTGTCGTCGTTAACAATTCCTTTCCCTCTCACATCCAGTTGTGCAAAACTCACACATTTAATTGGACCAAAATCAAGTGCATAATTGGCAAGATGATCTGCCAATCTATTCCCTTCCCTAAATATGTGCGTCATCTTTGTATTATATGCTTCCAAGATCTGCTTTATTTCCTCCACATACATTACTATCGCCCAAGGTGGCTTCTAGTTGTCCACAATAACATTCTTAATCATCATTGAATTAGTCTATAAACAAATGATATTAGTATGGTGAAGTCTACAATACCTTAATGCCTCCAGCACTGCCAAAGCCTCAGCTACTGTATTTGTTGTCTCATGCACTTCCTTTCCACATGCATATATCACATCTCCAAGCTCATTTCTTAAGCAAAATCCTATAGAAATTCTGCCCGGAATTCCCCTTGATGTTCCGTCCATGTTAACTTTTATCTACTCCTCACTAAGCATCTCCCAGAGCACCTTATTCACCTTCAACTTAGGAGTGTAATTTTCCATCATGTGTAACAGATCCGGCCATCTTGATGGTACATTTTGCAATCCAGTCTTTTTGAACTTGACAAGTGATTGAATGGTGTTGGATACTTGATATATAACCCTACTAATCGACACAACATCTCCATATTTGTAGCTATTTCTCCTTTTTCATAACTCCCACACAATTATACAAGGTAATGCTTGGAAGATAGGCTTTAGTCTAGGTATTACCTCAAATGTCCAACACTTCACCACTGCTTGATACAAAGTTAGAGCGTGTATTGACACTCCCGCAAAGGAGAAAAAATAACGCCATACTCTTCTAGCTGCATATGACTTGAAGAAAACATATTCTCTAGATTCCTCATCCGGATTGGCACAACACCAACACTTTGAAGGAATGAAGTAACCCCATCGTCTAAGTGTATCATCCAATGATAGTTTTCCTTTCCATACTTTCCACATGAAGAAAGAGATCTTGAAGGGAAGTCCTTTAACCCACATATTCTTGTATATAATATTAGGATCCTCTCTTCTTCTAAGATATTCCCATGCAGATTTCACACTAAAATCCCCCTTATTATCTAGCATCCAATACGGAATATCTAGCTCCTCACAATGCACTGGAGGATTTATGTTTTCCAGAATATGTAATGCTACTTCTTCAGGTAGAATCTCCATAATTTTATCCACATCCCAGCCATTTTCATGGATTATATCCTTTACATTACGAACCTCTTCATCACAATAAAGGTCGGGAGGAGTAACAAAATGGAGTGCACCCAAGCCTGTCCAATTATCAAACCAAAATAGTGAAGATCCCATTTGTATTTGCCACAGAATTTGATGCTCAACCAACTCCCTACATTCAAGCATTTTTCTCCAAACATGTGATATATTTCTCCATGCTACTACCATTGCATTCAATTTTTTGCGGTACTTCTGACTCATAAAAGAGCTCCATAAAGTAGGTTTTGTTCGAAAGTTCCACCAAAGCTTACAAAATATAGCTTTGGATACATCATGAAGAGACCTAAAACCTACTCCCCTTTCCTCATATGGCAAGCATAGAGTGTCCCAAGATGACCAATGTCTTCCCCTTGTATCCATATAATTAAACCAAAAAACCCTAACAAAAAGTTTGTGTAATTTATTGATAACAAATGCAGGTGGATTAACGACAGCTAATAAGTGAGTCGGCATACTTTGCAACACATGACCAATCAAACAACTCTTCCTCCAATAGATAAAAGTTTGCCTTTCCAAGATTATAATTTATCAAGAATTTTATTGATTAGTCCTTGATAATAAGACATTCTCCTTCTAGCATAAAAAATTGGACATCCCAAGTAGGTGAAAGAAAACTCTTGTCGACCAATTCCAGTGACTCGTTTTACCTTTCTAAACACCACCTCACTGTTCAAATGGTGCATATATACTGCTGATTTACCCTTATTTATCAACTGTCTAGATGCTGCCTCATAAGCTACCAACACTTCCATTATTAATTGCAATGATGTTGCATCTGAAGATGAGAATATGATGGTGTCTTCTGCATATGCCAAATGATTGATCTTGGGACTCCATTTTGGCAAGCCAAATCCACAAAAGTATAGATTCAAATGAAGAGCATTCAATCCTCTAGAGAGAGCCTCAACTACCAAAATAAATAGGGAAGGTGAGAGTGGATCACCTTGTTTCACCCCTCTAGTTGATTTAAAAAAACCATAGGGTTGGCCATTGATGAGAACTGAGTACCAATTGTTGGAGATAATACCAAAGACCAATCCAATGAACCTCTCACAAAACTCCATACGTCGCCTTGATCCATGTGGATAAAGCTTTCTTGAGCCTTTTCATTTTGTAATTAAATACCACGAATGGATTTGCCTGAAAGTCTGCTGCCCAGTTATCCTTAACCACTACTTGAAATGTATCATGTCTAATCTAGAAATTTAGGAACCTAAATGACTTCTTGATTGGTACAACATCTGGATTACATGTAATCAACAATGGACTATGATCTGATCCAATTTTGGATAGATGTGTTATCTCCAGACCTGGCCACATTTGTTGACATTCCAAATTGGCTAAACATCTATCCAAACGTTTGAAAATGCAATCCTCCTCCGCTCTTCTATTCCACCAAGTATATATGTTGCCTTTAAAGCCTAGATCGAATACGTTACAAGTGTTGATACAATGTCTAAAGTTGTCAACTTCATTTAAAGAGACTGGCAGTCCTCCAAACTTCTCTTCTTCATCCAAAATAACATTGAAATCTCCCCCGACGAACCAAGGAATAGAAATATCACTAGCCAGTGAATAGAGTGTATCCCAAAGCTCAATTCTCTCAATATGATCACACTTAGCATAAACAAGGGTAAGAATGAATTCCTTGTTTTTTGCAGTATCAAATAACTTCATAGTTAGCTGTTGTTCCATATCAAATAAGACTGTGACATCGAATTTCTCATCAAAAAAAGCCCAGATTTTGTTCGAGACATTACCCATAGCCTGAGCAAAACCAATCCTCCTCCTATATCTCTCTAATTTTTGAGCTTGCTGCATCGGTTCCATCAAGTCAATAAACTAAAAATGGTACTGCCTATGCATTGTGATGAGCCTTTAAAAATCTCTCTTCGTGTTAACTGATCTAGTATTCCATATAATAGAATTCATAGCTAATTTATGGATTTAGACACCGTCCTTCTTGTTTGAACCCCCACTGCCTGGATACTAAGGATATATTTTGGTTGCTTTCTTCTTCCTCTACCTGCTGACTTCCTCTTTTCCGTATGCCTAGGTTATAAATCTCCACTCCTGGCTACATTCATGAAATTCTGACATGTTGATTCTTCATCCATGTGTTTTTCTTTAGCTCCCAAAATCTCTTCTTCTTCACCGTTCTTATCTTGTGTCATCATTTGATTAATGTTGGCTGCAGAAGTCAGGTTTTTACCTTGATTGTCCTTCTCCTTGCCCAGGGCTGATAATTGGACTATTTTCATCCATCGTGATATCTCTATCTTTGAGCCCTAATCCCTTCGTAGTAGGATCAGAAGTCAAAGACACTTGCATCACTCCATCTTCCTTATTCAATTCACTACCCATTTGTATTGCCCTGGCATTATTATCCCCAATACCTTGCTCATTATCTGGCCTTCCAACTGGATTAATCTGCTTAGCATTAGGTGTAGTAATATTAGCTGAAGTTCCCTTAACGATTACTGTAGCATGGAGTCTGTTACTATGGTTATGGTTCTGAATTAGGTCATTAGTAGTTTGTGTTTCAGAATCCTCTTTGTCCTCATGAAATTCACCCTCTTCTGAATCTTCTTCCATTTGATCACACCATAGTCTTCCCCCAGTAAATTTAATATGTTCACTAATCTTCATCTGCTCAGCAAATTCGTTGGTATCTAGTGATTGTGAAGGGATTTCCTCACATGATTGGTTAGTTGTCACCTTGTTGTCTCCAAAAGTGCGATTAACCCATTGAGTTGTGGACTCCCTCAACTGCACTTGTTCTTTTTCCTTGTCACTTGTAATTGATTTATTACCATTTTTGGAGATCCCATTCCCAGGTGAGGTTAGTTTGTACATTGGAGATGCCAGATTTAATCTTTTCCCAGCTTTGCTAGGACTTGGTCTAGGGCTGCGATGCACTTCATTATCCTCCACTACAATCAATTGGTTATTACCTTCATTTTCATCATCATGTACTTCCAAAGCAGCAAACCTGTTGGACACTTGTAGTTGCTAGGATATCACACCCTCACATTGACCCTTTTGAGCCAGGTCTTTGGTGGCTGGAACTATCTCTTTCTCACTTGTACCAAGTGGATCAATTTCCTGGCCAGAATTGCCATTTCCTTCAATTTGTTTACCCTCCATTCTTCACACGAGTGTCTCTAACCTCCTTCCACTGTTCACCCACATTACCAACTACCTTCACACTTGATAAAATTTTTAATGGTTGATCAACATTGTTCTTCCTTCCTCTACCTTGCTCACCACCTTCTTCACTTTGAAAATGTTACTTTGCCTTATCATTCTGGTCCAATAATTCAGGGTGTAGCCTCTAACACTCAAATTCATCATGTCCTTGTAGCTTGTATTGTTTACAATATTTAGGGACAAAATCATATTGAATTTTTACTCATTCCGTCCTCACTTCCCCAGTGGCTTCATTCTCTATATCCATACGAACTTTTTTGGGTAATTCAGCTAACAAGTCTACAAGCACCTTTACCCTAGCACAACTATGTCTTGTTTTATATATAGTAGCCATGTCAAGGTGCAATGGTTTTCCCAATGTAGTAGCTAAATAAAAGAGACATTTTTTCACAAAATATGTAAGTAACAACTTTGGAAAGGATATCCACGCCATGGCCATAGGAATTTCTTCACCCGCCTTGAACTTTGCATCATATATTAAAGGTCGTAATTGATATTCATACCCATCCTTAGCCTTGAAATAATATGCATTCTTGGACGTGAAGTCTATAAAATCTTGCCATAATGTTAACATAATTAGAACGTGTCTGTCACAAAGCAATCCAATATTACACTCACCTTTAATACCATATTGTGTTGGAATAATGTGACGAAGTTCATTCAAATCTGGCCAGCCATAAGAGAATTTTCCTATAACTGCATATTGTAATCCCTCAAGCACATTCATACGGTCCACCTCTGCTTCAGTGAATTTGATCATGGGTTGTCCATTGAGAAAGGTAACTCGTTTGAATGGTATGGGTTCAACAGTAGTCGCCTTTACGCGCATGGAGCTATTGATTGCTGCTGGCTTTAGAATGTTACTGTAATCTAGTGGTTTGGTAGTGTTATTTGTGGTAGTATTTGTTGGGGCGAGAGTGGGGGAATGCAGACCAGCCAGACTCGAGGGCTGGCCGCCGGCCATAGCGGCCATGGAAGCTCTCACACACAGAATCACTTATCGTCTCTTTTTCACCAGAGCTTCTCTCTCCACGGCCTTTTTTTACTACTCAAAATAAATACATGGTTTATATATGGATTTAAACATGAAAATATGTGCAAATTTTGGGATTTTTGCAGAAAAACCTAGAAATGGTAATCTTGGATTTTGACCCCGAAATTTGATATGGAGTTAAGAATAAATTATATATTTTAGTTCGTGGTGCTATAGGTAATATGTATTTTCAAAAATGTTCGGAATCCGGGCGCGTGGGTCCTAGGGTTGACTATGTTGACTTTTTGAGTGGAGTTGGAAATTTGTTATAAATTATTAAATTACGAGTATTGGAGTATGTTTGCACGTTGTTTAATTAGTTTCGTATCGCTTGGCATCGGTTTGAGGAGTTAGAGAGGCGTTGGAGCTGGTTATCAGATTTCAGAGCGAGGTAAGTCTCCTATCTAACCTTTTGAGGGGGAAATTACCCCATATGTGTTATATTTGTTATGTGCTACATGTTATGAGAGCTACACACGTATGAGGTCATGAGTGTCCATGTATATGCTAGAATTTCTGATTATGTCCAGGTAGACTTAGACTCACGCCATACTTTAGTTTTACTATTTGAGTTATTCTTGTCTCTTTAAATGATTTAATTCGCATTATGACCTGAGACTAGACTCGCGTAGAGTAATTGACTTGCTATTTTAGATACTTGTCGAGCTACTTGATTAGCCGTAGAAATTGTACTTCCCTTACGGATTTCTCCCGCATTGTGCGTATTCATCGAAAATTTTTCTTAAATTTCATAACTCACACGTATATTCGTGAGTGGGGTCATGGACCTGTAAAAGTTTTATATTCTAATGGGATCGGGCTGAATGCCTCAGCAGTATTATGGGATCAGACCATTTGCCTCGGCAGTATGATGTATAAATTCTTATGGGATACGACCATTCACCTCGGCAGTATCCCGTATCACACTCTTATGGGATCGGGCCGTTCACCTTGACAGGATATTGTAACACACTCTTATGGGATTGGGCCGTTCGCCTCGGAGGTTCTATGAAACACTCTTATGGGATTGTGCCGCTCGCCTCGACTGATTCATGCATAATATTTGATAAGAAATCAGTGTACCCGTGATTCTTCTTGATTTGAGACGTGATATGTTATCTGGTGTTGACCATTATGTATTCCATTTGAGGTAGTATCCGATATTTGAGGACTTTGTGTTTACTGTTCAGTTGAGGAGCGTATTATGTACTTAATATCTGTTTTCACTGTTCTTACTTGCCATGTTTCGTATCTGTCTACTTCTATTATTATACTTGATTTATTGGACCGCTAGTAAGTGTTGATGTCGATTCCTCGTCACTATTTTTCCGGGGTTAGACTAGATATTTGCTGGTATGCTTTTATTTACGTACTCATACTACATTTCTATACTGATTGTGTAGGTTCCGAGACATGTATTGTTGGTGGTCATATTGGCACATAGGCACAACTACGGAGGGGACTTTATGGTGAGTTGTATACCATGATTTCGATCCGCAGCACACGAAGTCTCAATCATATTAATTTTTTAGCCTGTCTAATTTGTATTCCTGACAAAGGTTATATTAGTATTGTACTCCCTAGTAGACGCTCATTTACTTGTGACACCGGGTTTTGGGGATTTTTTAGTGGATGCTCACAGTTGTACATAATAATAATATTTTTATTATTATCATTTCGCCTTATGATTTATTCATACTCGGTAAAGAAGAGCATATGTCTCTATGATATCTGAATTTAATTCTATTTATTTAATGAAATTCCTTGTTTAAAAAGTTAAAGTGGATGATTAGTTCAAGGGTCTCCCTGAGACTAGCGGATGGAGGGAAAGGCTCATCACTGATGTGTCGAACTTTGGGCCTGATCATCTCCATCATCATCATCATTATTATCCAACAAGAAGGAATACTCTTTGCTATCATCCTCGTCCTCGACCGATATCTTCTTATTCGGTTGCCCCCATTTGAAAATTGCCTTGATGCCTCTCCACATTTTTATCATGAATTTGCTCTTCTTTTTGTTTTTCTCTTTCTATGCTGTGAAATCTGCCTGAAGATTGCCATGTGCCTTGGCCATCTTCCCATATGCTACCTCAAGCTTGCTAACAAAAGCTGCTAATTTCTCATGAGACTTCGCCTATTTCTTCTGAGCTTCCAAGTATGTTTTCATTTCCTCTTTGGTACAGTAGTCAGGCATGGGCTGGGCTTGCGAGTTTCCAATAGGGAGCTATGACACTAAGTCATGAATGGAGTCAAGGTGGGAGTTAAGCAACCCAAATGGTCCCTCGGTTTGTGTATCCTTGGAGTACTCTTCTCTGGCAACATTTGTGATTTTTCTCTTCATACTCTTTACTGCACTACCCTCTCTTGTCACTTTCAACAGATGCAAGGGTTTGTCGGTCGGTATCCTACGATCGGTGCTGTGCACATTAACATTCGCCCACCGGCACAACTCTGTGTTTAAAAAAGGGAACATCAAGCCTGGACTATCTTGTAGCAAGTACTCTTTCAACTCTTGAATGATGTAATAACCGACATTCACAAGAATTCCATCAAGTATGCATGCTATCATCAGGGCCCTAACATATGGAACATCAGAGACGTTCCCACAAGGTGAGACTCTGCTACAGATGATGTACATCCATATATTAGCCTCAATTGTGAAATCAATGGATTTTAAGCCCTTCCTCTTATTGCACTTCACGCGCTTGCCTACAGGATAAAGTTTAGACACTAGCCAATATCATCTGGAGCATGTATCCTTTCTCGCATCGACTCAAGCGGATAATTTGGAAGCCCATAAACATCATTGATCTGCTCAGTCCCAAATCGTACTCTTTTGCCCCTTATGGTGAACTTTGGTTTGTCAAAGTTTCTACACTCAAGATTGGCATAAAATGCACGAACCCATTCCTCATTAGCATCGCATAGAGTGGGCATGAAGCACGTCGAACCTGTAGTCTCTAGACGACCATAGAAATCTGGAAGTAGCTAGGCCAATCTATCCTCGAAGATCCCCTTTTCAAGTATGTCATGACCCAAATCCCACTATAGGGGTCGTGATGTCACCTAGTCACTAAAACTAGGTAAGTCAATCACTTAACAACATTTAAATCAATAACACATGATATAACAAAATAGAGTTTCATATAAAAGTGGAAATAGAATCAATACAAGTCAAAAGTTGCAATACTATGACACCTCTCCAAAACTAGGTAGTGTAGAGTCACGAGCTCTAACTGATTACATAAGAATATATTGAGATACAATATTGTTCAGATATAAAAATGACAGTATCAATGTAAGGAAGGGTCTCCATGGGACTGCGACGGTCAATGCAGCCTACCTTGAATCCTCGCGGTCAAAGAAATCTCTCATTGCCTAGGTCCTCTGCCTCCAATACCCGAATCTACATAAAAAATGTGCTAAAGTGTAGTATGATTACACCACGGTCGGTACCCAGTAAGTATCAAGACTAAACTCGGTGAAGTAGTGATGAGGTTCAAGTCATATGATACTCACTAGTCAAAATAACATGTGCAATATGTCAAATACTGGCAACAGAAAGTATAGCAGAAAAAACATGAACAATAATCTCATCAGAACAGGTGATAACAATTCAATGCAAGAAAAGGCTCCGCATCAACAACAAGTCATTAAATAGAAACACATACATATGGCACCTCGTGCCCACATTGTCAACACTCGCACGGAAAAGACCTCGTGCCACAACATAAATCACACTCACATGGCGAAGACCTCGTGCCACAATATAAATCACACTCGCACAACAAAGACCTCATGCCTCAATATAAATCATATTCGCAGGGCAAAGACATCATGCCACAATATAAATCACACTCGTACAACAAAGACCTCGTGCCATAATATAAATCACACTCGTACGGAAAAGACCTCGTGCCATTTAAATCACACTCACTCGACAAAGTCCTCGTGCCACAATATAAATCACAGTCGCACGACAAAGAGCTCGTGCCACAACATAAATGACACTCGCACGACAAAAAACTCATGCCAATACCCAAAATAATCCGCTCAACATGTCCACGCATGCCATAATAATCACAAGACAATAATGCCAAAGTTTAACAAGTTTATGAGTTCATAGTTTATCAACAAGGTGCACAAGGAAATGACAGTAGTAAAATGCGAATGGGTATTTAACAAACAAAGAATTACTACGGCTAAAACAAGTGTAGTTATAATGTTCACATAGTCACCAAGTGATTAAGAATGTTTCATATACAATATATCCTCAAATCAATGCATATTAATAGCCTAAGGTCTAGCCCGGTTGTAAGCCACAAATAGCACTCGTGTATATGCTCGTCACCTCATGTACATGTCGCTTTTCACATAACATAAGTAGGCAATTAAGGCCAAATCCTAAGGGGTATTTCCCCACACAAGGTTAGGCAAGATACTTACGTCAAACAAGCCAAATCAATACTCTATAAATCCCTTGCCTCTCGAATCAACCTCCGAACGGGTCACATCTACCTAAAAACAACTCAATAATATCAAACATGACTATAGAAATCGATTCCAAGTAATAAAGCTTAGATCTTTATCAGTAATTAAAAAGGCAACCAAAATATCAACCCGCGCCCACTTCCCAGAACCTAACAAAAATCACAAATACCGAACACCCATTCGAATACGAGTCCAACCATATAAGTTTCATCCAAATCCAACTCCGAATCGGGGTTCAAATCTCTATTTTTTATTTTAGAAACGTTTTGCCAGAACCCCTAATTTTCTCCACTTAGATTCACCAATCAAATGCTAAAATGAAGGATAGAATCATGAATAGTAATCAAATCTGAGTCAAGAATACTTAACCCAATCCAAGTCGTAAAAACTACCTCTAAGATCTCCCAAAGTCGAGCTCCCAATCACAAAATATGATAAAATAACTCAAACCCTTGAAAATATAGTACTGAAGTTTTCCAGGGGTTCCCTTCGCGAATGCGGCATGTGCCTCGCGTTCGTGAAGCATAAGAAATAACTGCCTCAAAATATACATTCGCATTCGCAAACGCGATAAAGAATCCACCTGACTTCGCGAACGCGAACAAGACCTCGCGAACGCGTAGGCCAACAACCCCAGCTCCTAGCTGCTTTGCGAAACGGACCCCAACCATGAACATGATGAAGGGAGACTGCCCAGCTCACACTTACCCTCCGCGAACACGACTGCCATGTCGCTAATGCGGTGAAGGAACTTGACACCAACAAAATCTGCAACTTTCCAAAATGCTTCGGGTGGTCTGAAACCTGCTTGAGCCCTTCGAGACCCTGTCCATGACACCAACAAGTCCCAAAATATAACACGGTCCCGCTCAAGGTCTCAAACCAACTCAAATGAATTAACCCAAATTTTCGAATTCCAAACTTACGCCGAACATGTCTAAACAACTCGAAATGACCCCAAATTTTACACACAAGTTATAAATCACCATATAAACCTATTTCAAGGCTCGGAATTCCAAACGGACATCAATAAAAAAAAGTTAACTATGAGTCAAACCTATGAACTTCTAAACCTTCAAATTACCAACTTTCGCCAATTAGAGCCAAATCAACCTAGGAATCTCCAAATCTAAATTCGGGCATACACCCAAGTCCAAATTCGCTATACGGACCTAACATAACTATCAAAACTATGATCCGAGATCAAATTCACAAAAGTCAAATTTGGTTAATATTTCCAACTTAAGCTTCCAAACTATGAACTAAGTATTCCAATTCAATCCAAAACCTTCCCGAAACAAAACCAACCATCCTCGCAAGCCACAAAACAACAAAGAAGCATATAGGAAGCAACAAATAGGGGAACGTGGCTCAAATACATAAAACAACCGACTGAGTCGTTACATTCTCTCCCTCTTTAACAAACGTTCGTCCTCGAACTAGTTTAGAATCATACCCGGGTATCAAAAAGATGAGGGTATCTGCTTCGCATATCATGATCGGTCTCCCAAGTTGCCTTCTTGACCGGTTGACCTCTCCACTAAACTTTCACCAATGCAATATTCTTCGATCTCAGCTAGCGAACCTGCCTATCCGAAATAGCCACCGACTCTTTATCATAAGTGAAATCCTTGTCGAATTGCATCAAGCTGAAATATAACACATGTCACGGGTCCTCATAATACTTTCGAAGCATGAAAATATAAAACACCGGATGAACTCTCGGTAAACTGGTGGCAAAGCAAGTCTGTAGGCCACCTCATCAACTCTCTCTAGAACCTCAAAAGGACCAATATACCGATGGCTTAGTTTGCCCTTCTTCCCGAACCTCATCACACCCTTCATGAGAAAAACTCCGAGTAGAACCCTCTCACCCACCATGAATGCCACATCATGAGCCTTCCTATCATCATAACGTTTTTGCCTAGACTGTGCTGTATGAAAACACTCCTGAATTAATTTCACCTTCTCCAAAGCATCATGAACCAAGTCATTTTCCAACAACATAGCCTCCTCAGGCTAAACCTAACCAATTGGAGAATGACATCGCCTCCCATATATGGCATTATACGGAGCCATCTTAATGCTCGACTGGTAGCTGTTGCTATAGGCAAACTCCGCTAACGGTAAGAACTAATCCCATTAGACCCCGAAATCAACGACAAAGGCTCGTAACTTGACCTCGAAGATATGAATAGTACACTCAGACTGTCCGTCCATCTGGGATGAAATGCTGTACTCAGCTCGACCTATGTGCCTAACTCACGCTGCATGGCTCTCCAAAAATACGATATAAACTAAGTGCCTCTATCCGAGATAATAGACACAGGCACACCATGCAGGGAAATAATCTCTCTACGATAAATTTGAGCCAGCTGCTCTGAAGTATAGGTAGTCATGACTGGAATGAAGTGTACTAACTTGGTCAGTCTTTCCACAATGACCCACGCAACATCAAATCTCCTCAAGGTCCGTGGTAGCATATCCACAAAATATATAATGATAAACTCCCACTTCCACTCCGGTATATCTAGCCTCTAAAGCACCGGTCTCTAATGCTTATACTTAACCTACTGACAGTTCAAATACCATGCCACATACTCAACAATATCTTTCTTCATCCTCCGCCTCCAATAATGCTGCTTCAAATCATGGTACATCTTCGTAGCACTCGGATGAATGGAATACTACGAACTATGGGCCTTCTCAAGAATCAGCTCCCATAACCCATCCACATTAGGCACACAAATCCGGCCCTGAAGCTGAAACACACTATCATCACCAATAGTCACCTCCTTAGCATCACCGTGCTGCACCGTGTCCCTAACGATAAGCAAGTGGGGATCATCATACTAATGCGCATTGATTCGCTCAAACAAGGACGATCGTGATACAACATAAGCAAGAACCCGGCTAGACTCCGAAATATCCAGCTTCACGAACCTGTGGCCAAAGCCTGTACATCCATCGCTAATGGCCTCTCCCCAGCTGGAATGAAAGCAAGACTCCCAATGCTCTCCGCCTTCCTACTAAAGGCATCAGCCATCATGTTGACCTTCCTCGGATGATAAAGAATGGTGATATCATAGTCTTTCAATAGATCAAACCACCTCCATTGCCTCAAGTTTAAATCCTTTTGCTTAAATAGGTGTTGAAGACTCCGGTGATCTGTATACACCTCACAAGACATGCCAGAAAGATAATGCCTCAAAAGCTTGAGCGCGTGTACAATAGCTGCTAACTCCAAATCATGCACTGGGTAGTTCTTCTCATGGGGCTTCAATTGACGTGAAGCATAGAAAATCACCCTACCATCCTATATCAACACACACCCAATGCCAACCCGTGAAGCATCACAGTAGACTATATATGAAACCAATCCCGTAGGCAAAACTAGAACTGGAGCTGTAGTCAAGGCAGTCTTGAGCTTCTAAAAGCTCCCCTCACACTCGTCAGACCACCTGAATGGGGCACCCTTCTGAGTCAACTTAGTCAATGGGGCTTCGATAGTTGAAAACCCCTCCATGAAGCGGCGATAATACCCAGCCAACCCAAGGAAATTGCGAATCTCTGTAGTGATGGAAGGTTTGGACCAACTCTAAACTTCCTTAATCTTCTTCTGATACAACTTAATCCCCTCACTAGACACAACATGACCTAATAAGGCCACCAAATCTAACCAAAACTTGCAGTTGGAGAACTTAGTATATAGCTTCTTCTCTCTCAAAGTCTGAAGCACAATCCTCAAGTGCTGCTCATGCTCCTCCTGGTTGCGAGAATACACCAATATATCATCAATAAACATGATGACAAAGGAATCCAGTTATAGATGAAACACGTTGTTCATCAAGTGCATGAAAGATGCTGGGGTATTGGTCAACCCAAAAGACATCACCAAGAACTCATAATGCCGATAACGGGATGTAAAGGCCGTCTTAGGAATATCTGAAGCCCTAATCTTCAACTGAGGGTACCCCGATCTCAAGTCAATCCTCGAGCCTGGCACTCTGAAGTTGATCAAATAAATCATCAGTATGTGACAGTGGATACTTGTTCTTGATAGTGACCTTGTTTAATTGCCTATAGTCAATACACACTCTCATGGAACCATCCTTCTTCTTAACAAATAGAACCAGAGCATCCCAAGTGAAACACTCGGCCTGATGAAACCTTTATCTAGCGATTCCTGCAACTGTTCCTTTAATTCCTTCAATTTAGCTGGATCCATGCGGTACGGTGGAATAAATATGGTCTGAGTGCCCGGTGCCAAGTCAATGCCAAAATCAATATCCCTATCGGGTGGCCTGGCGGGTAGGTCTGCAGGAAAGACATCTAAAAACTCACTCACCACGGGGACTGAATCAATTATGGGATTATCAGCACTCATATCCCTAACAAAGGCTAAGTATGCCAAGCACCCATTCTCAATCATCCGTTGAGTCTTCAGAAAAGACACCACTCTACTAGGAACATGACCTAAGGAACCTCTCCACTCCAACATCGGTAACCCTGGTATAACCAACGTCACTATCTTAGCGTGACAATCAAGAATAACGTGGTGCAGAGATAACCAATCCATACCCAAAATCACATCAAAGTCTACCATATTAAGCAACAAAAGATCAACCCTAGTCTCATAGCCACCAATAGTGACCAAGCAAGAATGATAGACACGGTCCACTACAATAGAATCCCCAACGGGTATAGACACATAAACAAAAGTATCCAGAGAATTGCAAGACATATTCAAATATGAAGCAAAATAGGATGACATATATGAATAAGTAGAACCCGGATAAAATAAAGATGATGCATCTCCATGATAGACCGGAACAATACTTGTGATGACTGCATCTGATGTAACTGCCCCGGTCCTACCAGGGAAAACATAACAACATGTCGGGCCTCCACCTCTTAGGAGCCCACTACCCACCTGTCCTCCACCTCTAGCATACTGTGCATGTGGAGTATCAACTGGAATAAAGCTTGTAGTTGGAGTGTTCTGATGGAATCCACCCCTCCCAAGTCTGGGACAATCTCTCATGATATGCCTAGTATCACCACACTCATAACAAATCCTCTGAGGTCTCGGCTGCTCGTACTGAGTCTGTGACAGATAACTGAAATAACCACTGTAAGAATCTCGTGTCGGTGGTGCACTGTAAACTGGAGCACTCCAAGTATTCTGATGTGCGGACTGAGATGACCGACTGCTCTAGCCTCCGCTATGAACCGGCCGACTAACAAAGCCTCTACCATGCTGGTCGTAGCTGAAGCTCCAACCTCCTTCCCCACTCTCCTTCCCATGGATACGCTCCAACCTCCTAGCAATCTCCACAACCTAATGGAATGCAGTCTGAGTCTCCAACTCCCATGCCAGATGAGTCCCTCAGTAAACCTACAAATTCTCTCTCTAGCAGTTGAAACCAAGGAAGGTGCATGACGAGATAACTCTGTAAACTTTAAAGCATACTCAGACATAGTCATACATCCCTGTCGCAACTGCTCAAACTAGCTGCACAACTCGTCCCTACGGGTCTATGGGATAAACTCTCTCAAGAAAAGGTCAAAGAACTGGGACCATGTAAGTGTTGCTGCGCCAACTGGCCTACTTGCCTCATAAGTCTGCCACCATCTGTATGCCGACCGTTTTAGCTGAAAAGTAGTAAGGTTGACCCCACCCGACTCCATCAAACCTATAGTATGAAAAATATAGTGACAATGATCCAAGAAACCATGTGCATCCTCAGAAACCCCTCCACGGAACTAGGGAGGACGAAACTTCTAAAACCTCTCCAAACTCTTCTGCTCATCTGTCAATACAACTGGCCCTACCTCGAGACGAACTGCAACCACTGACTGCACCGACACAACACCTGATGTCTGATAAGCATGAGCTAGCTGCTCTGGGTTATAGGCAGCGGGCCTGTGAAGTAGCTGGTGCGACTGGAATTAACCCTACCTAAGCCAAGCTCCCAAACATACTCATGAAGTGTGCCAAGGTCTCCTGGAGCCATGATGTAGAAATAGGCTGCTCAGGTGCACGCTTTACATGCTCGGGCTCCTGATCCTCCACTAGAGCTATAGGAGGATCAACAGTTGTTGCTCTAGCTTTAGCACGTACCCCTCCTCGGCCTCTACCTCGGCCTCAGACCTTTGTAGCTTTAGTAGGGGGAGCTGGTGTCTGCTCAGCTGATCCAACAGAATGTATCCTCACAATTTGTTAGAGAATAGAAGAGTAAAGATTCAAACTTTGATTAAACAGATCCACACGATAAAGAATGAAAGAAAGAGAAGTTTCCTAACATTTTGGTAGCCTCTCGAAGATAAGTACAGACGTCTCCGTAACGATCCGCAAGACTCTACTAATCTTGCTCGTGACTTGTAGAACCTATGAACCTAGAGCTGTGATACCAACTTGTCACGACCCAAATCCTACCATATGGGTTGTGATAACACCAAGTCTCAAAATATAGGTAAGCCGATCACTTTTTTTTAAATCAACAAAATATAATATAATAAAATAGAGTTTAATATAAAAGCAAAAAATAGAATCAATACTAGTCAAAAGTGGCAATACTCCAACACCCCCCAGAACTAGGTAGTAGAGAGTCACGAGCTCTAACTGATTACATAAGAATATTTTAAAATATAATAATGTTCAGATATAAAAATGACAGTATCAATATAAGGATGGGACTTCAAGGGACGACGACGACCAATGCAACTCTACCTTGAATCCTTGCGGTCAAAGAAGGCTCTCACTGCCTAGGTCCACTACCTCCAACACCTGAATCTGCACAAAAATATGTGAAAGCGAAGTATGAGTACACCATGGTCGGTACCTAGTAAGTATCAAGACTAACCTCGCTGAAGTAGTGATGAGGTTCAAGTCATGTGATACTCACTAGTCAAAATAACATGTACAATATATCAAAGACTAGCAACAGAAAGTATAGCAGAAAAATAATAACAATAATCTCATCAGAACAGGTGATAACAATTCAATGCAACTAAAGGCTCAGTTTCAACAACAATTCATCAAATGGAAATGCACACATATGGAACCTCATTCCCAAATTATCAATCACACTCGTATGACAAAGATCTTGTGCCACAACATAAATCACACTCGCATGGCAAAGACCTTGTGCCACAGTATAAATCACACTCGCACGGCAAATAACTTGTGCCTCAATATAAATTACACTCGCACGGTAAAGACCTTGTGCTACAATATAAATTGCACTCGGCAAAGACCTCGTGCCTTAATATAAATGATACTCGCAAGAAAAAGATCTCGTGACATAATATAAACACATTAGCATGACAAAGACCTCGTGCCACAATATAAATCACATTCGCACGACATAAACCTCGTGCCAACACCCAAAATAATCCGCTCAACATGTCTACATGTGCCACAATAATCACAAGACAGTAATACCAAAGTTTAAAAAGGTTATGAGTTCATAATTTATCAACAAGGTGCACATGGACATGAAAGTAGTAAAATGCAAATGGGTATTTAATAAAACAATAACTAATACGGATAAAACAAGTGTAGTGATCATGTTCACATAGCCACTAAGTGATTAATTATATTTCATATATCCTCAAATCAAGGCATATTAATAGTCTAAGGTCTGGTCCCGTCTTATGACATACATAACACCCGTCTATACGCTCGTCACCTCATGTACACATCGCTTTTCACCTAACACAAATAGGCAATTAAGGCCAAATCCTAAGAGGAATTCCCCCACACAAGGTTAGACAAGTACCTACCTCAAGCAAACAAAATCAATACTCTAAAAAGGCCTTGCCTCCCTAATACGCCCCCGAACGGGTTAAATCTAGCAAAAAAACAACTCAATAACATCAAATAAGTCTATAGAAATTCATTCCAAGTAATATAAAGCTCCGATCTTTATCAATAATTAGAATGTCAACCAAAAAGTGAACCCCGAGCCAGCTTCCTGAAACCCGACAAAGTCACAAATCCTGAACACCCATTCAATTACGAGTCCAACCATTTCATCCAAATCCGACTCCGAATTAGGGTTCAAATCCCTATTTTTCATTTTAGAAAAGTTTTGCCAAAACCCCTAATTTTCTCTACTTAGATTCACCAACCAAATGTTAATATCAAGGATAGAATCATGAATAATAATTAAATCCGAGTCAAGAACACTAACCCTAATCCAAGTCTTGAAAATTGCCTAAATAATGGCCCAAAATCGAGCTCCCACTTTCAAAATATGATAAAATTACTTAAACCCTTGAAAATAGAGTACTTAAATCGGGGTTCCCTTCCCGAATGCGGCACGTGCCTCGCATTCGTGAAGCACAAGAAATGACTGCCTAAAAATCTACCTTCGCGTTCGCGGACACCACCTCGTGAATGTGATGAAGAATCCACCTGACGCCACGCGAACGCAACCAAGACCTCGCGAACGTGTAGGTCAACCACTCCTAGCTCCTAACTGCTTCATGAACGCGGACCCTAACCACAAACGCATTGAAGGGTGATGGTGCAGCTCACACTTACCCTACACTAACGCGACTGCCATGTCACGAAAGCGATGAAGGAACGTGACACTAGCAAAATCTGCAACTTTTCAAAATGCTCCGGATGGTCTGAAATCCACTCGAGTCCCTCAGGACCCCGTCCAATCACACCAACAAGTCCCAAAACATAAAACGGACTAACTCGATGCCTCAAATCACTCAAAATAACATCAAAACCACGAATTACACATTAGTTTAAGCTTAATGAACTAATCCAAATTTCCGAATTCCAAACTTACGCCGAACATGTCTAAACAACTCGGAATGATCCCAAATTTTACACACAATTCATAAATCACCATACGAACCTATTCCAAGGCTCGAAATCCCAAACGGACATTGATAACCACAAGTTCAACTATTAGTCAAACCTATGAACTTCTAAACCTTTAAATTGCCAACATTCACCAATTAGAGCCAAATCAACCTAGGAACCTCCAAATCCAAATTCGGACATATGCCCAAGTCCAAAATATAATCTACAAGAGGACTTGTGTTTAGGAAGCTTATTGCCTTTCTTAACTTATATTTTGCTTTCCCTAACATTAGTGAGGTTAAGGCTATCTTTATTTAACTACCATGATTTGTTTCTAGAGATTAAGTGATTCTATCGACTGTGCAAGACCTCTAGCTCGTTAATCCATTTATACATAACAATCAATAGGAGATTACACTTCTTGTCTTATATACAATACAAGCTTCCCGGAGGTCTACTCATTTCTAGGAAATATCCATGTAGGACAACTACAACTAGCTTAAAACTTATCTATATTAACGTCATGAATTTATAAATAACCTTAATCCGTTGACAAAGAGCATACGCAAGAACTTGTCCCCTTGAATCTCTTATAAGGGTGATGTGACTTACGAAATCATGCCGAAAGAAGGAAGGAAGACCTTACATACCTCAACCGTAGCTATTCTTCACGATACCACAAGCGACTCACCAATACTCTAGTCTACAAGATGAAAACATAGCTTTTATCAATATTAAGAACATATTGATAGCCGACGAGCGGCAAGCTTGCTTATACAAAATATAGCAGCTCCTCCCCTACTTTTTTCTACTTTCCTCAAGCCCTTGACAACAAGAAAAAAAAAAAGACATTATTTACATCATATCCAAGCTATTCCACCTATTTCCATCCACAACACATAAACAACATGGCTTCAAAACAGTCCACTACAACACAACATTACCTTTGTCTCATGAGTTCTTAATCAAACAACACTTCAAAGACTTCATTAAACTCTTATACATATAGGAGAGGGTGATGCTTACCTTTAATGCACGAAATCAGCCCCCTTATACCTTGCTTCAACTTAAAGTATCTTCAATCATACCACAACAAGGGAAGAACAAGTTTTCTCTTACACTTGTATGATTTCCAAGGGAAAAACCACTTGGATTTCCTGTAGAACATTACTTGAATGGTAGGAGAAGGTCTTGGGAGCTTTTTATGAGCTTAGGGTTCAGTTTTGGGCGAAGAATGAGGTGAGGAAAGGGCTTCATCGCTTTTATAGGAAGGTGGAACATTCCATCGCATATGTGGGTCCCAATGGGGTTGTCTGCGTAGTCTCACAAAAATATGAATATCTCTCTACTCCGACTTTGTATCCACGAATGGTTTAATACATTGGAAATGAGACTCGTATACTATCCATATGGTGGGTTGATGACCCTATAAATACAAGTATATTAGGAGAAAAGCTAAGTGAAATTTGACCCAAATTTTAGTAAACTTGTAAACGTAACTTGCGATAACTTTTGCCGACTTTTGTTTTATAACTTGCTTGACTTCAAAAATTTACATACGACTATTATATGATTCAAATAACTCATCACATGACCATCTTAACATCTTAAATACTCCTAATTTTACTCCGAAAGTACGGGTTATAACATTCCCAATTTGCCGACTTTGACAAACTTATTTTCTTCACTTTGTTTAGCCTTCAATCTTTACGACACTTACTTATCACTTGCTTAAACATCACAACACAAACTGCATAAAGGTGCACAATGTAACGTACAAGGCATGAGCTTAAGTACTTGTAAAATCAAAAGTAAATTTTTCTTGTACTTACATAGACTAACTTATGACTAACATGACATACAAAGGTACATGGTGTAACATCCTCTCCCCTTTAGAAACATTCATCCTCGAATGTTAGACTCAATATGTCTAACTTCCTCGCGACTATCATCCTTATCCAAAGCCTTATATTTACAAATGTTACTAACTTATAGTTACGGCTTTAATCCCGCTGCTCATTCTCTTTGGTTTAAGACTAGTTAACATGTTCTTATCCCACTTATTATTTGCAAAATGAGCTCCCTCTTGGCCCTCACCATGATCTTATGCTAGAAGTCATCATCATACTTATCGAACTTTCTAACGTATAATCCCTTACTAATGGTTATCATTTTCCTTGTCATGATCATTGCTTAGTAATCTTACCATGTCTAGGTCACTTGGTTCTTACTATGATTTACATCTTATCTCGGGAGTTCTAGGGTCTCTGGGCAATTACTGAATTCATTATTTTATTTAACTTTTCTACCTCTTAATGATACTTCACTATGAGTCATCTTGGATACGACATTCTATCTCCATTACTAATAGAGTTAACTACATCTTCTAACATCATACTAGATATATAAAGGCTCACTAACATATCAGTAACATACCTAAATGCCTCTCAGATCGGGGCTCAAGGTCCCACTAATCTCCCAATGCAAACATCTGATTCTGGTATCCTCTCGAGCCTGACGCTCCCCTGCTACCTCTACCACGCTGAAACGAAGGTACTGTAAGGCCCTGTAAAATTCTATCTAGAATTTAGGGTTTCGTGGTGCCGAGGTAGGCTAATGTGTTCGAATGTTATAGATAAGGTACATACCTTTTGGGTTGTGCAATGCATTGGGGAGTGAGAAGAATAATTTTTGCAGAATATGGCATTTCTGCAGTCCACTATGCGACCGCAAAACCACTCCATGGACCGCAGATCTGCTGCAGAGTACAATAGAAGCAAAGCTAATTTTTGGAGGTCTTTTTGCGGTCCATTATGTGACTGCATAATCATTTCGCGGGCCGCACTTCCATCGCAGATTCAAATGAGAAATTCTGGAGGGAGATTCTACGACGTGTTAGGCGTCTGCATAGCTATTTTACGGGCCGTAGAATGGCCGCAGACTTGCACAGACCAGCCCAGTTTTGGAGGTCAATTTCGCGGTCCCTTTTGCAGACCGCATACCTGATCTGCGGCACACTTTGCAACCGCATAGTTGAGTTCAGAGGGTCTATTTTGTGATTTTATAACCCGACCCCATTTTGATTAAAAGCCATTGGGGCTCGTTTAGAAGGCAAATATTAGGCATTTTTTAGAGAAGGGGAGAGCTAACTAGAGAGAAAAAGATAGGCTCAATCTCTTCAACACTCCACTCTTTGACCAAGCCTTGGGAATTCAACAAAGGAAGCTTGCAACTCTTCTTCTAAGAGGTAAGGTTCCATACCCTAGTCCTCAATTTCGAATTTGGGCAGAAGATGGGTAATGTGGAGTGTGATTCTTGGGGATAGGAGTTGTTCTTTGTGCGTGCATGTACCAATAAAGGTGGTGTGGAGGTCATTGAACTACTATGGGTAAACTCTTGGTATTGGATTGGTTGTGGGATGAAGGAGATCCTATAAAAGAACCTTGTAATCAAATTGCACACCTAGTGCTTGATAAGATGCCTAAATGGGCTAAACCCATAAACCTCTCCCTAATTATGGTTCAATTTTGTCATGTCTCTAATTAGATTAAAGTCGCTAGTAGTTTTGGAACGTTGTTGTAATTTAAAGAAAGCTCAAGCGAGGTATGTTGGCTAAACTTCTCTTGTAGAGTCGAATTCCATGATGGTCTCTTAAGTTTCAAGTGATTGGCCCAAGTTCTTATTTCTCATGTTCCGAGTCACTCCTAATAAATTCAATTATTCCAAATAAGCTTTGTGTCGAAAGATATATACTCAAGATGTGTTCCCATTTTCCCCTATCATGTTATGTTCTCCTTCGGGAATGTATTCAAGTATGACCAATGTATCAAAATGTTGTGATTAAAATCATGTTTCAATTGCAAGTTATTATGCCTAAATTTTGAAGAAAAACTCAATGTGCTTAAGATTCCTATTGCTCGTATACATACTTTAAGTCTTGATTTCAAATTATCTTATTGTTGATAACCTATGATGATGCTTGAAAGTGAAAGAAGTAAGTATGAGATATAAAATGTGGCCATCGTGCCAAGAATAAAACAATTACACTTGTGGCCAATAGTGCCAATGAAATTAAAGGATGTGGGAAAGATTATAAAATGAGCTTTAACTCCTTTATATAATAGATGTTTTGGAAGTATCGTTTAGTCACTGAGGTAGGGTAGGTTGGAACAACCTAATCCCGAAACTACACGTGCCAGTGTAGGAGTGATTGAGGGGTAAATCCCCGTACTAATGTGTTGAGATTATTCCCCTTAATTGGGATGAGATGATTGCTAGCGGAAGATGATGTTGCATATGTTTCCACGTCTAAAACTACACATGTGTAATGTATTTTGGGAATTTGTAATGAAGTAACTAATGTTAACGAAAATTGTTGTCATACATGTCATCCTCTTATTGTCTAATTCATGATATTCATCTTCACTTTATTTATGGGTAAGGTCAGGTAGAAGGCATCGAGTAGGCTTGCTTGACTGTGATATCTCGGTTGAGCGCCGGTCGCGCTCCCCAAGGTCGGGGCATGACAGGTACTGGACCTATAAGCTATCCTGAATTACTACTACCCTCATGACTCAATGTCAGACAATTCCGTGCCATATGACCTAGGGTACCACATCTGAAACAAGAATCCGTACCTCGTAAGCACGGTGCCTCGTGTCTCCTTCTGCACTCTCATATCGAAGTGGATTTATTTGTCCAACACTCTCTTGATCTTACACTTCTTGTGCCCTTTATCCTTGACCTGTTCTCAACTGAGTACTTTGAGAAATTGCGTCTCCTGAGGCTTGGATAAATTGCCCCTGTCTATAGTTGTCACGACCCAATTTCTCCCTCCGTGAACCGTCGTGATGGCACCTAGTCTCTATGACTAGGTAAGCCTAACACTTTGCAGAAATGAAATAAAAACACGAACATTACCTATTAACAGTAACAAATATCTAACAAGCAAGTGAATTCCACTCGGCATATACAATTATCACCTCTGAAAATGTACAAAACAATTCTTAAAACCCGGAATACCGTAAGTCACAAGCTACTAAGAAGTCTTATCCGTTCTATACATCATTTCTATAGAAAGAAGGCAAAATGAACATAGGGGGATAGAGGGGGACTCCGAGGATCTGCGGGCACGGGCAGATGTACCTTGAAGTCTCCAATAAGCAGCAACGACCGCAACTAGTGATGAGGCTGGTAAGATGAATCTGGATCTGAACATGAAAAATATGTGCAGGAAAGGGCGTGAGTACACCACAACGGTACCTAGTAAGTGCCAAGCCTAGCCTCGGTCGAGTAGTGACGAGATCAGCTCAGGGCCCTACTAGTATAAATATAATGAAATAGGACAGAATGAAATATCACAGTAAAAATAAATACGGAAATCTAACAGGAATAGAATCAATGAAAGAAAACAGCTTAGAACATAATGATAATAACGGGGGATTTCCCGAGATACCGTCTCGTAGTATCAAACGTAAATGTGCAGGTGGATCTCCCGGAATACTGTTCCGTAGTCCCAAAATAAATATTCAAGACAGGGGGATCTCCCGGAATACCATTCCGTAGTCCCAAAATAAATATGCAGTACAGGGGGATCTCCCGGAATACCGTTTTGTAGTCCCAAAGTAAATATGCAGCGCAATCAACCGAAATAACAATTACAACAGGAAATTCTACAATTTAGACTAAGTTCAAGTCAAGGAAAGCAGGTAATTTCACTAAACATGCTGCACAGAGTTCAAGTAGGCTGTTAAACAAGTAGGCATGCTATTCTAGTCTAAGCAGGATAGTTACATATGCTAGTGTGATTCAAATAAGGAGAAAACAAGTTATGACTTAGTGAAAAACGGAGTTTTACAACAAATAGCCCGTGTACGTACTCGTTACCTCACGTCCATGGTGCTCACATATTAAACAGTTCCAAATCCTAAGGGGAGTTCCCCTACACAATGTTAGGCAAGCTACTTACCTCGAACCAAGCTCAAATCAATCCGTCACAATGCTCTTTCCACGAATATCCGACTCCGAATGGCTCAAATCTAGACAAAACCAATTACATAACATAAATATAGCTACAAGAAACTAATCTAGCTAACGAAATCAAAGCTATGGCAAGAAATTAGAGCCCAAAAAGTCTCCCCGGGCCCACGTCTCGGAATCGGGTAAAAGTTACCAAATATGAACACCATTCAATCACGAGAACACTCGTACCAAATTTATCCAAATCCGATGTCTAAATCTCACTCAAAACTCAGAAATTCGGTTAGGGAATTTTTCCCCCATTCACCCAACTTTCTCACTCAAATTCCGTAATTAAATGGAGAAAACGACCATAGATTAATGAAATACAACCAAAAACAAGTTAGGAATAGTTACCCCAAAGCCTTCTCTGAAAATCCCTCAAGAAATCGCCTTTTTTCGAGCTCAAAAAATCAAATTTGTGTTACGAAATTTCAACCCTCGGATTTGCCCTTTTCTGGCCAGCTATTATCGCACCTGCGGGCCAAGGATCGCATCTGCGGTTCCGCACCTGCGGAATTCCCATCACAGGTGCGGCTATTCACTTAAGGTACCTCGTCCGCATCTGTGATCAAGAGGTTGCACCTGCGTGTGCGCACCTACGGACCTTTTGTCCGCTTCTGCGATCCCAGACCGCTCCTGTGGTTCCTTCACTCGCACCTGCAGGCATTGCAGATGCGGAACAGTCCTCGCACCAGCGATCCCAAACCTCCTTCCCATTTCCTCTTCTGCGGTTCCATATCCTTTTCTACAGCTCCGCACCTGTGACCCAAAGTGCGCAGGTGCAGTGACACCAGATACAACAACATCAGCAGTTTCACCTAAGTCCAAATCAACCCGTTAAGCACCCGAATCTCACCCGAGGCCCCCCAGACCTCAACCAAACATACCAACCAATCCCAAAACACCATATGAACTTAGTCGAGCCTTCAAATCACATCGAACAACATCACAACACGAATAATGCACGGATTCAAGCCTAAGGAACTTTAAAATTTCCCAAATCTACAACCGATGTCGAAACATATCAAATATCGTCCGAATGACCTCAAATTTACCCACAAGTCAAAAATGACACTACGAACCTATTACCACTTCCGAAAATCGGAATCCGACCCCGATATCAAAATTTGCACTACCGGTGCAAAACTCCAAAAATTCGACTTTCACCATTTCAAGCCTAAATGAGCTACAGACTTCCAAAACACAATCCGGACACGCTTCTAAGCCCAAAATCACTCAACGGAGCTAAAGGAATCGCCGGAACTCCATTCCGGAGTCGTCTTTACATAGTTCCGACTACGGTGCCAATCCTAAGGCTTAACCCTCCATTTAGGGACTAAGTGTCCCAAAATACTCCAAAAACCAAAACAAAACCTCCCGGCAAGTCACAATAGCAGAAAAAGATACGGGGGAAGCAGTTAAATAGGGGATTGGGGCTATAACTTCAAGACGACCAGGCGGGTCGTCACATCCTCCCCCTCTTAAAACAATCGTTCGTCCTCGAACGAGTATAGAGACATACCTGAAGCTGTGAAAAGATGAGGATAACGGCTGCGCATATCCCGCTCGGTATCCCAAGTCACCTCCTTGACAGGCTGACCCCTCCACTGGACCTTTACTGAAGTAGTGTTCTTTGACCTTGGTTTTCTGACCTGCCTGTCCAAGATAGCCACTGGCTCCTCAACATAAGATAGATCCTTATCCAATCGGACTGAGCTGAAATCCAATACATGAGTCGGATCACCGTGATACTTTCGGAGCATCGAAACGTGAAATACAGGATGAACTCCTGCTAGGCTGGGAGGTAAGGCAAGCTCATAAGTAACCTCCCCAACTCGCCGCAACACCTCAAAGGGGCCAATAAACCTTGGGCTCAGCTTGCCCCTCTTTTTGAACCTCAAAATGCCCTTCATAGGCGAAACCCGAAGCAAGACCCGCTCTCCAACCATAAATATTAAATCGTGGACCGGAAACTGGGCTGTGCGAAGTCTATCCCGAATCACCTTCACCTTCTCCAAGGCATCCTGAACTAAGGCCGTACCCAATAATCCGGACTCGCCCGGCTCGAACAAACACACTGGGAATCGACACTGCCTACCATACAGAGCCTCATACGGTGCCATTTAAATGCTGGACTGATAACTGTTGTTGTAGGAAAACTCCACAAGTGGCAAGAACTGATCCCAAGAACCTCCAAACTCCATCACACACGCACAGAGCATATCCTCAAGAATTTGAATAGTGCGCTCGGACTGCCCGTCCGTATGAGTGTGAAAAGCTATGCTAAACTCCACCCGAGTACCCAACTCCTGCTGTACGGCTCTCTAGAACTGCGATGTAAACTGCGTGCCCCGGTCAGAGATGATAGATACCGGTAGTACATGAAGTCTTACAATCTCACGAATGTAAATTCGAGCCAGTTGCTCGGAAGAATAGGTAGTCATCACAGGTATGAAATGAGCTGACTTGGTCAGCCTATCCAAAATCATCCAAACTGCATCAAATGTCTGCTAAGTCCGTGGGAGTCCAACAACGAAGTCCATAGTGATCCGCTCCCATTTCCACTCCGGAATCTCTATCTGCTGAAGCAACCCACCCGGATGCTCATACTTCAACTGCTGGCAATTTAGACATCTAGCCACATACTCTACTATGTACTTCTTCATCCTCCTCTACCAATAATGCTGCCTCAGGTCCTGATACATCTTCGCGGCACCCGAATGAATGGAGTACCGCGAGCTGTGAGCCTCCTGAAGAATCAACTCACGCAAATCGTCCACATTGGGCACACATAACCTGCCCTGCATCCTCAATGTACCATCCTCCCTAATAGTGACCTCCTTAGCATCACCTGCTGGACCGTGTCCTTAAGGACAAACAGATGGGGGTCATCATACTGACGCTCCCTGATACGATCATAAAGTGAAGACCGAGATACCACACAAGCCAATACTCAACTTGGCTCAGAAATATCCAATCTCACAAACTGGATGGCTAAGCCTTGAACATCCAGTGCCATAGGCCTCTCTGCTGCTGGTAGATATGCTAAACTCCCCAAACTCTCTACTCGACGATCAAAGCATCGGCTACCACATTGGCCTTCCCGGGATGGTACAAAATGGTAATGTTATAATCCTTAAGGAGATCTAACCACCTCCTCTGATGCAAATTAAGATCCTTCTGCTTGAACAGATGCTGCAAACTTCGGTGATCAGTGTAGATCTCACAAGGAACACCATACAAATAGTGCCTCCAAATCTTCAAGGCATGAACAATAGCTGCTAGCTCAAGGTCGTGGACAAGATAGATCTTTTCATGCACCTTCAGCTGTCTGGACATGTATGCAATCACCCTACGGTCTTGCATCAACACTGCGCCGAGGCCAACTCGTGACGTATCACAATAAACTGTATAAGACCCCGAACTTGAAGGCAATACCAATGCTGGGGCTGTAGTCAAAGTTATCTTGAGCTTTTGAAATCTCTCCTCACACTCTTTCGTCCACCTGAACGGAGCACCCTTCTGGGTCAGCCAGGTCATAGGTGCTGCAATAGAGGAAAATCCCTCTACAAAGCGACGGTAATATCCTACCAAACCAAGGAAACTACGGATCTCCATAGCTAATGATGGTCTAGGCCAACTCTGCACTGCCTCCACCTTCTTCGGATCTACCTTGATCCCATCACTAGATACTACGTGGCCCAAGAATGCCACTAAATCAAGCCAAAACTCACACTTAGAAAATTTTGCATACAACTTCTTTTCCCTCAAAGTATGAAGCACAATCCTCAGGTGCTGCTCATGATCCTCCTGAGTCCGGGAATACACCAGAATGTCATCAACGAATACGATGACGAAAGAATCAATATAGGGCCGGAACACACTATGCATCAAGTGCATAAAAGTTGCTGGGGGCATTGGTCAGCCCAAAAGACATAACAAGAAATGCATAGTGACCATATCTGGTCCTGAAAGCAGTTTTCAGGATATCTGGCTCCCGAATCTTCAACTAATGATAGCCCGAACGCAAGTCAATCTTGGAAAACACTTTGGCACCTTGTAACTGATCAAATAGGTCATCAATACGAGGCAAAGGATACCTGTTCTTCACTGTGACTTTGTTTAATTGGCGATAATCAATACACATATGCATAGAACAATCCTTTTTCTTCACAAACAAGACATGAGCACCCCAAGGTGACACACTGGGCTGAATGAAGCCCTTATCAAGCAACTCCTGCAACTGCTCCTTTAACTCCTTCCACTCAGGAGGAGCCATACGATATGGAGGAATAGAGATGGGCTCAGTGCCTAGCAATAAATCAATATCTCTGTGGGGCGACATGCCCGGAAGATCAGCTGATAACACATCTGGATAATACCTTACTACTGGAACTGACTCGACTGTAGGGGTATCAATACTGACATCTCTCACATAAGCTAGATACGTGTCACACCTCTTCTCAACCATTTGTTGAGCTTTAAGAAATGAAATAACTCGGCTAGGAGTATACTCTAAGGTACCCCTCCACTCTAATCGCGGTAAGCCTGGCATAGCCAGCATCACGGTCTTAGCGTGACAATCAAGAATAGCATAATGGGGCGAAAACCGGTCAATGCCCAAGATAACATCAAAATCTACCATGCTGAGTAATAATAAGTCGGCTCTGGTCTCAAAAGCACTAAGAGCTATCAAACACGACCGATACACGCAGTCCACAATAAGAGAATCTCCCATAAGAGTAGACACATAAACATGGGAACTCAAATAATCTCGAGATACGCCCAAATGTGGGGCAAAATAAGAGGATATGAATACGTAGAGCTTGGGTCAAATAATACCGACGCATCTCTATAACAGACTGGAACAATACCTGTAATAACAGAGTCGGAAGTAACTGCCTCTGTATGAGACGGAAGAGCATAATACCTAGCCTAGCCTCCCCCTCTAGGGCAACCTTGACCTTCCCGACCTCTACCTCGAGCTGGCTGAGAAGGTGGGGTGGTAGCTGGTGCTGGAATTATGGCCTGAGGATCCAGTAGAGCACGTGGTGGCTGAGAAGTCTGTGGAGGTGCAACCCTCCTAAGTCTGGGGCAATCCCTCACCATATGGCGAGTGTCACCACACTCAAAATAATCCCTCGGAGGGCGTGGCTGCTGTGACTGACTCGGGCCAGGTCAGCTGGACTGGTTGCTAAAAGTACCCCGAGCAGGAGGCACACTAGATACTGGCGGAGCATAATAAGGCTCCTGGGGTCTAGAAGGGACTGGAACACCACTGGTGACTGGAAGAGCTGAATGAACGGGGTGAACCACATAACCTCTACCATGGC
The DNA here is from genome assembly GCF_000715075.1 of Nicotiana tabacum. NCBI lineage: Eukaryota > Viridiplantae > Streptophyta > Magnoliopsida > Solanales > Solanaceae > Nicotiana > Nicotiana tabacum. The sequence goes on along the minus strand of NC_134091.1, from coordinate 72,226,617 downwards.
GAGCTGCTGGGGCAGGAGCTCCAGAATAAGAACCAGTCTCTCGAGACCTCTTGGCCTCTCCCTCCTCTCGGTCTCGGGCAAGCATGCCCTCCAATCTCCTAGAAATACTCACAACCTACTGGTAAGGAATATCCATCTCCAGCTCCCTGACCATACTAATCCTGATACTGGGGTGGAGTACCTCAATAAATCATCAAACCCTCTCTCGAACTGTGGCAACCAAGGCCGGTGCCTATTGGGCCAAATCCCTGAAGCGGACTGCATACTCCAACACAGTCATAGCACCCTAGCGCAACTGCTCAAACTTGGAGAACTGAGTCCATGTAAGTGCAGCTGCCTCCTCCGGACCACTCAACTCATAAGCACGCCACCTCTGATAGGCTGCTCCTCTAAGCTAGAAAGTGGTAAAAGAAACCCCCTCATCTCTGCTACGCCCATAGTACGGAGAATACGATGACACTCCTCCAGAAAACCTTGAGCATCATATGTAGCCAATCTGTTGAAGGTAGGTGGGTGGTATTGCTGGTACCTCTCAAGTCTGAGCTGCTGTGCCTCAGAAGCGGTTGTCCTAGTCTCATGCTGAACCGGGGCTACCGGCGGCATATGAATGAACTCTAGGGCCTGATCAACCTGGACCCTCTGCTCAAGAGTACGGGTTGTGGGAGTTTGTGCCCCTCCCCCGCACTGAGATTTGGGGGGGAGCTAACAGAAGCAATCCAACCTGAGCTAAGGTGCTGAACATACTCATGAACTGGGCTAGAGTCTTCTGGAGGGCTGGTGCAGCAATAGGAACCTCCGGTGCCTGCCCTCTAGCTTGAACTACTGGGGGCTCCTCTGCTGCAGCTCGCGTGGGTGCTCTAGCTGCACCGCGTTGCCGTACTCTACCCCGACCCTTGCCTCTGGCGGCTCTAGTAGGGGGCGCGGGTGCCAGGTCATCAGATCCTCCGGTACGGGTCATCACCATCTGCGAGAAAGAATAGAATAGAGAATCTTTTACAATTTGATGCCAATAACTCGCACGACAAGGAATCAAAGAAGTATGTTTGTTCCTAATAGTTCCATAGCCTCCCGAAGATAAGTACAGACGTCTCTGTACCGATCCACAAGACTCTAATAAACCGGCTTGTGACTCATGACTGCTATGAACCTAGAGCTCTGATACCAACTTGTCACGACCCAATTTCTCCCTCCGTAAAACATCGTGATGACACCTAGTCTGTACGACTAGGTAAGCCTAACACTTTGCAGAAATGAAACAAAAACACGAATATTAACTACTAACAGTAAGAAATATCTAACAAGCAACTGAATGCCAGTCGGCATATCCAATTATCACCTCTAAAAATGTATAAAACAATTCCCAAAACCCGGAATACCATAAGGCATAAGTTACTAAGAAGTCTTATCCGTTCTATACATCATTTCTACAAAAAGAAGGCAAAATGAACATAGGGGTATAGAGGGGGACTCCAAGGATCTGCGGGCGCGAGCAGATGTACCTTGAAGTCTCCAATAAGCAGTAGCGACTGCAACTAGTGATGAGGCTGGTAAGATGAACCTGGATTTGCACACAAAAAACATGTGAAGGAAAAGGTGTGAGTACACCACAACGGTACCTAGTAAGTGCCAAGCCTAACCTCGATCGAGTAGTGACGAGATCAGGTCAGGGCCCTACTGGTATAAATATAATGAAATAGGACAGAATGAAATATCACAGTAAAAATAAATACGGAAATCTAACAGGAATAGAATCAATGAAAGACAACAGCTCAGAACACAGTGATAATAACAGGGGATCTCCCGAGATACCGTCTCGTAGTCCCAAACGTAAATGTGCAGGGGGGTCTCCCGGAATACCATTCCATAGTCCCAAAATAAATATGCAAGACAGGGGGATCTCCCAAAATACCATTCCGTAGTCCGAAAATAAATATGCAAGACAGGGGCATCTTCCGGAATACCGTTCCGTAGTCCCAAAATAAATATGCAGTATAGGGGGGGATCTCCCATAATACCGTTCCGTAGTCCTAAAGTACATATGCAACACAATTAACCGAAATAACAATTACAGTAGGAAATTCTACAATTTAGACTAAGTTCAAGTCAAGGAAAGCAGGTAATTTCACTAAACATGCTGCACAGAGTGCATGTAGGCAGTTAAACAAGTAGGCATGCTATTCTAGTCTAAGCAGGATAGTTACATATGCTAGTGTGTTTCAATGAGGAGAAAACAAGTTATGACATAGTGAAAAATGGAGTTTTATAACAAATAACCCGTGTACGTACTCGTCACCTCACGTCCACAACGCTCACATATTAAACAGTACCAAATCCTAAGGGGTGTTCCACCACACAAGGTTAGACAAGCCACTTACCTCGAACCAAGCTCTTTCCACGAATATCCAACTCCGAATGGCTCACATCTAGCCAAAACCAATTACATAACATAAATATAGCTACAAGAAACTAATCTAGCTAACGAAATCAAAGCTAAGGCAAGAAATTAGAAAAACGCCCAAAAAGTCTCCCCGGGCCCACGTCTCGGAATCGGGTAAACGTTACCAAATATGAACACCCATTCACTCATGAGAACACTCGTACCAAAATTATTCAAATCTGATGTCTAAATGCCACTCAAAACTCAGAAATTCGGTTGGGGAACTTTTCCCCCATTCACCCAACTTTCTCACTCAAATTCCGTAATTAAATGGAGAAAACGACCATAGATTAATGAATACAACTAAAAACAAGTTAGGAATCTTTACCCCAAAGCCTTCTCAGAAAATTCCTCAAGAAATTGCTTTCTCCCGAGCTCAAAAAATCAAATTTGTGTTATGCAATTTCAACCCTCCAATCTGCCCTTTTCCGCCCAGCGATTATCGCACCTGTGGGCCAAGGATCGCATCTGCGGTTCCGCACCTGTTGAATTCCCATCGCAGGTGCGGCTTTTCACTTAAGGTACCTCGTCCGCATCTACGATCAAGAGGTCACACCTGTGTGTGCGCACTTACGGACCTTTTGTCCGCTTCTGCGGTCCCAGACCGCTCCTGCGGTTCCTTCACTCGCACCTACGGGCATCGCAGATGCGGAACACCCCTCGCACCTGCGATCCCAGACCTCCTTTCCATTTCCGCTTCTGCGGTTCCATAGCCTCTTCTACGGCTCCGCACCTGCGGCCCTGGCCTCCCGAATCTCCAATGGTAAGTAATGGTCTAGGAAGGCTATGGATAATTCTCTCCACTTTGCTGGTTGCGCATTTTACCCTCTAGATAATTCGCATGAATCATACCAATACACAACTATATCCCATAGCATGAAAGGTGCTAACTCCACCGCCTCTATCTCGGAAGCATGCATAACTCAAAATATATGATAAAGCTGGTCAATAAAATCCTGGGGATCCTCATACTGATTAGTCCCTGTGAACTATGGAAGGCTCAAAGGAATAAACTCGTGGACCCTCAAACTTCTGGGCCCCTCAGAAGGTCCTGCACTAGCAGGCAGTCTAGTTTGTCACTGTGTAGCTATTAATTGGTGTTTAAAGATGCACAACACTCCTGAGATCCTGATTAGTAGTGACTGGTGGGGGTACTGGAGATGTTGGAGTTCTATGAAGCTCCTCTGGTTCTGGTGGAGTTGGGGATATACGGCAAGATAACTCAACCCGAACCTCAGACTGATCTACATCAACTGGGGTTGTTCTATTAGTACTTTCCCTCTCAATAGCCTTACCCTTCTGACTAGCTGTAGCTCTTCTTGTGTCAGGCATCTCTGTGCAACATTTATCAAATAGGAGTTAGACATTGACTCCTTATGACTCAACTCTATACATCACAATTTGGATTAGAAACAAGGGAAACCAATCCTAATTTCCATGTAGCTTCCTATTTATAGATGTGGTGCAATACACATCCATAAACAAGACTCTACTAGTCACGGCTTTGTAGACTCCTTAAGAAACGTCCTGCTATGATACCAAGTTTGTCACACCCCAACCTAGGTGAGGCGTGGCCGGCAACCGGTGCCGTACTGGCCCGAGCAAACCACTCTGCAACTCTTGAATGCTAGACGTAACCCAGAATGTATATAGGCCTACATGGCTGAAATCTATCAGACTATAAGCTATCATGGCCAACATGGCCGCAAATCGTAATATATCATAGGTGGACAAGCATCGTATATGCTAGCCATCGTACATAAAACATAAATACATGATCGGGCAGAGGAAACCACTATGAGTGTTAATATCAGACAACCCAAAAGGAAAACATAAACAAGATCTAGCAAGGCCACTGACATACGGTACATACTGAACCTGTGTCTACAAATCTTCTAAGATTGTCTGACATCAAACATGGTTGGGACAGGGCCCCGACCTACCCATAAGTTAGCAAAACCCTAATACATGACCTCTAGACTCGATTCCACTCCAAATGAAATGGAGTCTTACTGATCCTCCGCTGAATATCAATCACTTCCACTGTGAGGGCTCATCAAATTGATTACCTGCACCTTCAGGCATGAAATTCAGTGCCCTTGTAAGGCCCCATAAAAGTTCATCAAGAATTTAAGTTTTTATGGTGCCAAGGTAAGCTAATGTGCCACAAATCAGATTTTTGGATTGTGAAATGCATTGTAGAGTTGGTAGAAGCATTTGTAGAAAATGACAATTCTATGGTCCATTTTTCTATAACGGATCTGTTCCGCTGATCACGGAATCACCATAGAATGAATCAGAAGCAACTCAAATTTGAAAAGCATTTTGTGGCCATTATGCTGGCCGCATAACCATTATGTTCCCGCGAAAATGCATCGCGGAATTGACCAGACCCAACCCACAATTTGAAAACCATTTTGTTTCCATTATGCTGGCCGCATAACCATTATGCTACCGCAAAATTGCATCGCGGAATCGACCAGACCCAACCAAGAATTTGAAAACCATTTTGTGGCCATTCTGCTGGCCGCATAACCATTCCGCTACTGTGAAATGGCATCACGGAATTGACATACCATTTTATGGCCATTCTGCTCACCACATATTTGTTCTGATACCACGCAGTTGCACCACATAATTTACATTGGGGGTTATTTTTAAAAATTTTCTTATCCGACCCTATTTTGGTATAAGGCCTTAGGGGGTCATTTTATAAGGTATAACTTGATGTTTTAGAGTGAGGCTATAAATTTAGAGAGAGAGAGGGAGAATCTATATCAAATTATACTCTCCAATTCTTGCACAAACCTTGGGAATTCAAGAGGGAAACTCACAAGACCTTCTACTTATAAGGTAAGACTTCATCCCTAGATTTTATGGAAAGTTTAGTAATGGGTTTAAATAGGATGTTATCATGGTAGGGATTGTGGGATGGTGACCGGAATGCATAAGCTCTCAATGTCGAATTTGGGAGTATGTGAAGAGTAGGAAATGTGATTTTGGTGGGTTTGAAGCAAATGGTTGGGCATGCATGTGACTAATGATGGTTGATGGGTGTTGTAGAGATATTATATATTGGTTGGCTGATTGAAAATTCATGGTGAAGGTAGAGGAATTTCTATTGTGGGACCTTGTAATCGATTTCGCATATTAGATATTTGATGAAATGTCAAAATAGGCTAAATCTAAGAACACCTTCCTAACTATGGTTAAATTTGGTTATGTTTCTATAGATTGATATTGGTAGAAGTGTTGGGGCGTTGTAGTAACCTAAGGAAAGCTCAAGAAAGGTATGTTGGCTAAACGTCTCTCTTAGAATCAAATTCTATGATGTTCCCCTAAGTTTCAAGTAGGTTGGCCCAGGTTCCTAATTCCCATGTCCCGAGTTGTTCCTAATAAATTTGATTATCCCAAGTAAGCATTGTGTTGAAACATGCATATACTCAAAACGTGTACCAATTGCTCCTACCATATTATGATCTCTTCGAGAACGTGTTATGACTTCAACTCGCGTTTCAAATGAAAGTCTATTATGTGCAACTTGGAATGAAACTTAATGCACCTAAGACTCCTATTGCTCATGTATATACTTAAGGCCTTGATTTCAAATGCTCTCATGGTTGATAATCTATAAAGAAGAATGAAAGTGAAGTAAGTGAGTTGGAACTATAAAGTGTGTCCATTAGCGCCAATGAAATGAAATGATGTGTGAAAGATTATGAAATGAGCGTTGATTCAACTGTTCAGAATTGACTCCGGCCATGAATGAAGAATCATATGTATGGCCAAGAGAGCCAAGGAAATAATGATGTTGTGAATGGTTGAAAGTACTAATGAAGCTATATATGGTGTGAAAGGTTATGGCATGAATGTATTGTACTTATGTTTCCCTTGTGTGCAAAAGAATTTTTGGGAGTATCAATAGCGAACCGGGGAAGGGTGCGTCGAAACGGCCCACACCCGAAACTACACGTGCCGATTTTAGGAGTAGATTGTGATTATTCCCCTTATTTGGGATGATATTGAAATATTGATGTGATGAGATTATTCCCCTTAATTTGGATGAGATTGAAATATTGATGTGATGAGATTATTCCCCTTAATTGGGATGAGATGGAAATATTGATGTGATGAGATTATTCCCCTTAATTGGGATGAGATTGATGATAGCTGTGAAATGGAAGTGATGAAGTCGACCCACACGACATATTTGGGAAGGTGGCCTAGCCAATCGGGTGGAGATCGGATGCCATGTCGTGTGCATGGTGGTTCCTACTCTTGGTAACACTTTATTTTCGCATCACCATGTCAATCCACATTGTTCGTGGAGAGATGGCCTAGCCGATCGGGCATGATCTGACTCCGTGCTAAAAACACAGTGGTATATCAATGCTAATGATCTCCCAAACAAAAATAATAATATTTTCGTATTTTAAACATCGTTATGTTTTAACTTGGCATTTGAATATCATTGATTGTTACTTGCTGCTTCCATCGTTTTCCCCATCTTATATTGGCATTCTATTTCGAAAGAGGACATTTAGCTTTACATACTAGTACTATTCCACATGTACTAACGTCCCTTTTACCCGGGGCGCTGCATCTTCAATGGATGCAACTGGTTCATCAGCGGGTAACTTTGATCCTCGTTAGCAGTTACTCTCTATTCAGCAGGTTTTAGTGAGCCCTACTTTATTCCGGGCCTTATGTCACTTGACGTTGTACTTTGTGTTTTGAGGTATAGCTGGGGCCTTGTCACCGACACTTCCATAATACTCTTTTGTTATACTTAGAGGCTCCGTAGACATGTTGTGGGTGGTGTTCGATGTTGGGTAATGAACTTGAAGTATTCGTATTTTGAAAATAATACTTTGCTCGTATCAATAAACTTGTAACAGCTTGGAAATCATAAATGAATATCCTTTGAGTAATGGAAAAAGAATGTGGAACATTTTACTCTTCTCATGCTTATCTCTTGTTATTGGTTCTTAAATTGTTAATGGATAAGGTTGGGTAGAAGGCATCAAGTAGGATTGCTTGACCGATCTATCTCGATTGAGCACCGGTCGCGCTCCCCGAGGTCGGGGCGTGACAAGCTTGGTATCAAAGCCTAAGGTTTTAAAGTGTTCTAGGATGTCTCGGAGCCATGTCTAGTAGAGTCCTTATTATCGTTGTGTTGTCGACCACATCTATAATTAGGAGGCTACTTGGACATTTTGGAATGTCACCCTTCTTTGATAATCTAAAATCGTGCGATAGAGCCCAATATAGGAAGCTAATTTCCTCGTCATGACTCATTTTCCAGATGAGTAATCCATGAGTTTGAAGCAGCGAAGAGGGAGTGACCCCGCCATCGAAGCTGGGGGAGATTGCACAAGAGTTTGTTGGGATGATGGGTCAAGCCGTGGAGGGATTGGAAGAACTAGTTGCTAGGGGAAGTGTCCTTGTTCCTATTAATGTCACCGCGCCACCGAATCATGTGGTGAGAGCATGTAAGAAATGAAAGAAGGTTGTTTTTACCAATAAGCCGGAATGTCTGATTTCTCAGAAGCGCTACTTGGGGACATGTTGGATGACTCTTGAAATATGTTATGGTTGTGGAAAGAGGGGGACCAAAAAGAATAATTTCCCTAGGTACACGCATTTCGGTCTGCCCGATATGTGGGAAGGAATATTTGGCGTCATGTCCTAAGTATACTCAGGAGCGTGTTAGGGGTGGCAGGCTTGGGCAATTCCAAAGGCCCACACAACAATCCGGTACATAAATTGTTACCCTTGCCATGAAGTCTTGGAGGAAGGATAAGGGGATGCTTATGATGTATGCAAAAGGGTAAATATCAGGTCAGTGGGGCGAGTAAGTTTAGTGGACCTCATCCCCGTTGCATGAGGTGTAGGAGATGTCATTCGGGGGTATGTCACTCTGGTACCAATGTATGTTTTGGATGTGAAGTTGAGGGGCATCAGTTAAGGCACTGCTCTGTCAACCTAAAATCACCAAGTAAGTCACTCCTTGCTACCTCATTATGAACACAGTATAAATTTTCCTTGTTGTATATGTACATCCATATTGAAGATCCTACAAAAATATGGTCTTAACAAGAAATTGAATCACAAAACATTGCATGTATCTATTCTTTGAACGAGATGCATTATTCGTGAAGCCTCTTTATCACAATTCTCTTAATTACAACCTCTCAAGGAATCGATTTCTATAATGATTTCCTACAAATGAGTCATAACCCTAGGTTAATACTTCCCACTATCATATGTGTGCACATGAAATTAAATGGTCACTTGTTCGCATAAAGTCTCTCTGAAATTTGGGATTTTCACAAATTCATCATAGGAAGATGTTTTATTTTTCCATCTCAGTATAATTTTCATGTTCACTTGTATAAGTCCACAGTAAGTAACTCACCTCGTTCCTAGTATTGTAGCTGCCCATGACGTATCCTGATATTGCAACTTGAGAGTTATTATACCAAAAACATGTCCAGCACATAACAAGTGTTCATTTTCTCTTTACACCTTCGCAACGTGTCCTGAATGTGTTCCTTAGTTAGTGAATTCATTGTGCTAGTTTCCCGACACTTGTTGGATAACCGTGAGAAATCGCGTCATTCTATATGTTGCTATAACACTTCCTTTCTCATATGGGTCCTTAATAGGCTCTCCGTCAAGACTGAATGCGCCTTTGGGGTTATCATAGCATCATGTCTGCTTCTCCTATTTTCCCATCCTCCGGTAGCATATGGGTACTTTTCAAGTCATAAAATCCATGGCAAACTCATTATAAACATTTGAAAACCTTCCAGGATTATTTTATAGTGTCTCCCTGGGTTCCGTTATCTTTAACACTCGACTTTTAGAATCTTTTACTATGACATTTTCATGTGCGGAGAGATTACTATCCTTAATATTCCACATCCCTGGGTGGATAGGAGTTCTATTTGTCTCTCTCCCCGAAGCATCATATTAACCATTAGAACCTTTCTAACAAATGCATGATTTAATCTCAATGTTAAGATGTCCTAGATACATTATTCCACTCGTGTATGGTTGAAGTTAAGTAGCCTTATCGCGACTTTTCTCTCCCAACTTCAGGTGGATGTTTCAAATTTTGGCACTTATCATGATCATATTGATTTGAAAGACAAGTCTATCGTATATCTAGTTCTCTCATGTAGGATCAACTATCGGGAAGGATTAATCTGCCAGAATTTTAATATCACAAGTGCTCAACCTCTTTTTCAACCTGGTAGGATTTGGGCGTAGTTTCCTTGTGTCAAATACTGTTAAGAGAGTAATGCAAGTTCATGCATTTTGAAACCTCTATCACATTCATGGTACAAAACTCTTCTCATTTTGAGTTAAACTGATTTTTCCTACACTCAAGAAGGCAACTGGTGTCATAACTCATTGTATTCCAAGAATAACTGATGCTAACGTCTTTATCCTCCTGATCATGCCTCCCATATATCACATGTCTAAAATGACTCACTTCTTTTACATCTCAGGATCATGTACATGGTTCCCACATTATCAATGTGTACTAGTTAACTGTAGGTCTCGTTGGTCAAATTAATGATGTTATCACAATGATTAACCATGTCAGCGCTATTGGTAGTAACCTTCATATCTCTTAGGATACAACCTCCTGAAATACCCCTGCTCAGGACATTGATGGATTCTTGAACAATTCCATCTCAATCTCGAAACCCGCTATCCCTATTTGCATTAAACTTGCCGGGGTTGTAGGTTCAAGCATGTCAATGAAGAAGCATCATTCCATGATTAAACATATTGGGTAGGAAACTCTATGGTCATATTCATTCTAGCACATCATAGAATTATCGTTGGGGATCGCCAACGTCCAATTCAGATGTTCGACATAGAGATTTGGGAGTTTGAAGAAAGTAAATGGGGGTTTCTCAAGGTTTTTCTCCCTGAAGTCATTATATGAATTGTTAATATAGGTAAAGTAGGTGAAGTACACATTGGGCCTTATGGAATCTTGAAGGAAATAGGCCAAACTATGAGTATGATGTTTTCCCATCGTTGTCCTCCATGAACCCGGTGCTTCATATGTCTATGTCCAAGATGGGTAGTTGGAAGTACCTTGTCTATTATTCCGGTGGAGGATATTGAAGGTGAAGTTAATGGGTAATTGGCTTATGAGAGGTACCTAGTTGTCATCCTTGTTAGACAAGTCCGAAAGTTGAGATTGCCTCCGTTAAAGTGTTATGGCGAAGTCTGTAAGTCGAGGAGGTCACCTCGAAGGCCGAGGATGTTGTGGAAAGAAAATATTCTCACTTGTTTGTATAGCCAGATGGTTGTGGTTTGAAAGGTACTTTTTATGTGTTATATGTACAGTTCATGTCCAGGTGCCACTTTTGATAATGTAATGCCTGTAATGTTGAGATTGGTGTTATCGATATATATTTTGATGCTTTGTTGTGTTTTGAATGTGTTGTTAGGGTGGTTTTGGTGATTCTCTGACAGGTGGATAAGCCAAATTACAGGGGAAACTCTGCTGGAATTTTTGAAAAATTTGGGAGTTGGTCAAAATTTGGGGGCTTGTGATGTGTGAAAGAAGAGATGACTTATGTTGGGTGTTTTGGGAGAACTCTGCTCCTCATTCGAGGACGAATGGTCCTAAGAGGGGGAGGATGTAAGGCCCCGTAAAAGTTCACCAAGTATTTAAGTTTTTATGGTAACAAGGTAAGCTAATGTGTCACAAATCGAATTTTTGGATTATGCAATGCATCGTGGAGTTTGTAGAAGAATTTGTAGAAAACGACAATTCTGTGGTCCATTATGCTATAGAGGATCTGTTCCGCTGACCACAGAATGAATCAGAAGCAACTCAAATTTGAAAAGCATTTTGTGGCCATTCTGCTGGCCGCATAACCATTATGCTGCCACAAAATTGCATCGCAGAATTGACCAGAACCAACACAGAATTTAAAAACCATTTTGTGGCCATTCTGCTTGTCGCATAACCATTATGCTACCGCAAAATTGCATCGCGGAATTGACCAGACCCAACCCAGAATTTGAAAACTATTTTGTGGCCATTCTGCTGGCCGCATAACCATTATGCTACCACGAAATGGCATCGCGGAATTGACATACCATTTTGTGGCCATTCCGCTGGCCACATATTTGTTCTGCTACCAAGGAATTGCACCACATAATTTACATCGGGGGGTTATTTTAGGAAATTTTCTTATCCGACCCTATTTTGGTATAAGGCCTTAGGGGGTCATTTTATAAGGTATAACTTGATATTTTAGAGTGAGGGTATCAATTTAGAGAGAAAGAGGGAGAAGCGCTATCACATTATACACTCCAATTCTTGCACAAACCTTGGGAATTCGAAAGGAAAACTCACAAGACCTTCAACTTACAAGGTAAGACTTCATCCCTAGATTTTATGAAAAGTTTAATAATGGGTTTAAGTAGGATGTTATCATGGTAGGGATAGTGGGATGGTGACTGAAATCCATAAGCCCTCAATCTCGAATTTGGGAGTATGGGAAGACTAGGAAATGTGATTTTGGTGGGTTTGAATCAAATGGTTGGACATGCATGTGACTAATGATGGTTGATGGGTGTTGTAGAGATATTGTATATTAGTTGGTTGCTTGAAAATTCATAATGAGGGTAGAGGAATTTCTATTATGGGACCTTGTAATCGATTTCGCATATTAGGTATTTGATGAAATGTTAAAATGGGATAAATCTAAGAACACCTTCCTAACTATGGTTAAATGTGGTTATGTTTCTATAGATTGATATTTCTAGAAGTGTTGGGGCGTTGTAGTAACCTAAGGAAAGCTAAATAAAGGTATGTTGGCTAAACTTCCCTCTTAGAATCGAATTCCATAATGTTCCCGTAAGTTTCAAGTATGGTTGGCCCGGGTTCCTAATTCCCATGTCCCGAGTTGTTCCTTATAGATTTGATTATCCCAAGTAAGCATTGCGTTGAAAGATGCATATACTCAAAATGTGTAACAACTACTCCTACCTTATTATGATCTCTTCGAGAACGTGTTCAAGTATGGTTTATGAATTAAAATGTTATGATTTCAACTCGTGTTTCAAATGTAAGTTTATTATGCGTAACTTGGAAAGAAAACTCAATGTGCCTAAGACTCCTGTTGCCTTGATTTCAAATGCTCTCATTGTTGATAATCTATAAAGATGCATGAAAGTGAAATAAGTGAGTTGGAAATATAAAGTGTGGCCATTAGTGCAATTGAAATGAAATGATGTGTGAAAGATTATGAAATGAGCCTTGATTCAACTTTTCCGAATTGACTCCGGAAATAGATTTTCCTAAAAGCATATGTACTCAAGTCATGTTCAAATGTGGTTGTTTTAAACTAATACCTATGATTTGAACCTAAAGATGTTTAACGGGCCAGTTTGACCCGGTTCCGGAACGAGCCCCGGTAGTAAGGGGCTGGGCAGGGCTGGATTGGGACGGGGACCGGACTTTGCTGGGTAAATTTTTGGTACCGGGTAAGTAGTGTCTATATTAGTAAAATAATGTTCAAACTTTAGTAAGCTTAGTTTTTTTAAAGGTGCATGTCCCCATAAAGTCATAAAGATATGTCCAATCCAAGATAAAGCACGCTTATCTTTGTATTTTAAGCTATCTTTTTCCTTGAAAGTGCAAAATCCTGCTAATTATGGCTACTGAATTAGAATATCCCTAATTATAAGAGAATTTAGAAAAATGTTTTTGAACACAGTGAGGAATCGCAAACTTCTTCAATCGTGTTGGAGTTGGAGTTGGTGGCAGGGTGGTGATAGGATTGATTTTTTGTTTTATATTTTTACTTTAGTTATACAAAATCTATATATAAAAAATATTATACACAAAACCGGCCCAGCCTGGACCGGTAGGCCCGGAACCGTTCCGGTTCCTTTTTTGACTGGATGGGGCCGGACTCGTTAATCCCAGTTTGTCGAATCCGGAACCCAGCCTGGATTGGTGATCGGCCGGTCACTTTTTTTATCGACCCGGCCCGGCCCACCCGTTTGTCACCTTTATTTGAACCACAGTTTTAGTCGTAAATCACCATGCTATGATTTGTGAGTATTTCCAACATTTTTTGAGTTATTACATATTCATGAGTTTAAATTGTGTAATAACCTTTTGGGGAAGAGTGTCAAGAATAAATGGTGTTTCATTCGTTTATGATTTTAAATTGTGCTTCGATTTCTAATCGTCTTGCTCCATTTCTGTGGAAAGGAATCCATTATGTGTAAATCCTTCATTACTAATGAACTTAGAGTTATGATTTTCAGAATATTCTATATGTTGATGTTCATGATGATGACCCACGAAAGTAAAGAAATGAAAGTGTGGAATATGAAATACGGCCAACGTGCCGTGAATGAAGAATCATAAGTATGGCCAAGAGAGCCAAGGAAATAATGATGTTGTGAATGGTTGAAAGTACTAATGAAGCTATATATGGTGTAAAAGGTTATGAGGTGAATGTATTGTACTTCTGTTTCCCTTGTGTACAAAATAAAAAAATGTTTTTGAGAGTATGTTTAGCGAACCGAGGAAGGGTGCGTCGAGACGGCCCACACATGAAACTACACGTGCCGGTGTAGGAGTGGATTGTGATTATTCTCCTTATTTGGGATGATATTGAAATATTGATGTGAATAGATTATTCCCCTTAATTAGGATGAGATTAAAATATTGATATGAAAAGATTATTCCCCTTAATTAGGGTGAGATTGATGATAGCTGTGAAGTGGAAGTGATGAAGTCGACCCACACGACATATGTGGGAAGGCAGCCTAGCTGATCGGGTGGAGATCGAACGCCATGTTATGCGCATGGTGGTTCCTACTCTTGGTAACACTTTATTTTCGCATCACCATGTCAATCCACATTGTTCGTGGAGAGATGGCCTAGCCGATCGGGCGTGATCTGACTCCGTGCTAAAAACACAGTGGTATATCAGTGATAATGATCTCCCAAACAAAAATAATATTATTTTTGTATTTTAACAATCGTTATGTTTTAATTTGGCATTTGGATATCATCGATTGTTACTCGTTTCTTCTATGGTTTTCCCCATCTTATATTGGCGTTCTATTTCGAAAGAGGACATTTAGCTTTACATACTAGTACTATTCCACATGTACTAACGTCCCATTTGCCGGGGGCGCTGCATCTTCAATGGATGCAGGTGGTTCATCAGCGGGCATCTTTGACCCTCGTTAGCAGTTACTCTCTATTCAGCATATTTTGGCGAGCCCTACTCTGTTCCGGACCTTATGTCACTTGACGTTGTACTTTGTGTTTTGAGATATAGCCGGGGCCCTGTCGCCTGCACTTCTATACTACTCTTCTATTGTACTTAGAGACTCCGTAGACATGTTGTGGGTGGTGTTCGATGTTGGGTAATGAACTAGAAGTATTGGTATTTGGAAAATATTAGTTTCCTCGTATCTATAAACTTGTAATAGCTTGGAAACGCATAAATGAATATCCTTTGAGTATCGGAAAAAGAATGTGGAACATTTTACTCTTCTCATGCTTATCTCTTGTGATTGGTTCTTATATGGTTAATGGGTAAGGTTGGGTAGAAGGCATCAAGTAGGCTTGCTTGACCGGGGTATCTCGGTTGAGCATCGGTCGTGCTCCCCAAGGTTGGGGCGTGACAGCCCTAGCAATGGGATGTCAATACAATGAAATGTACCAAGTATGTAAGGAAGAAAACAATATTTATAAACTCGAAAACTAAAGAACATGAATGAATACAATAGAATCTTTCCTGAAAGATAAGAACAAGAGTGGACTTACCATGTACCCTCGATCGGCATACCAAATCACAATTTCTTAGACCATTTGGTCCCTCTGTCTAACTTCACAACTCATAATGTCATAGTACTCTGAACTATCTCTAATGGTTGTATTTTTGATCTTTTACTACATCGTCGTCTATTTGTTCAAACTGAATATAAAGTGGCTCTTACGCGTAGCAAAGCAGATCGTCTGTAAGGGGCACTACAACCATAAGTGTCTGGTGGCATGTACGCGTGGCTAAGAAGACCGTCCGTACGACTCACATACTCGAGTTTGGCTATGAGTGCTCTTATCCATCCATAACCACCCTTAGTAGGCACCTATGCGTTCACTAGCAACCGTCCATTGGGCCGATACTTATGTATATGCAACATCAAATAACATTCTGTGCCATCAACAATTTATTATGTACTCGTACTTATAAAAATAATAAACTCGCCCAGTGCTCTATGTAACTCATGATTCGTATTTGTTAACTCGTTACCTTTAAACCACTTCTAACATTCATTACTCATATCGTACTTCCCTTACCTTTAGGAAGTTCATGTTTATCCTAGGATGTATATGGCTATTATGTGGCCCTATTACAATCTGATTCTACAACTTATATAACTTTATCTTCTTCTATTTTCATGTTACCATTCGTTGGTTAGCTCGTTTGTCCGAAATCTTTAATTTATGAGGGGACTCATGTTCAGGAAAATTATTACCTTGCTTATCTTATATTTTGCTCTCCCTAATATTAGGGAGGTTATGACTATCTTTATTTAACTATCAGGATTTTCTAGCGATTAAGTCATTTTATCGACTATGCAAGACCTCTAGCTCGTTAAGCCGTTTATAGGTAATAATCAATCAGAGATTACACTTCTTGTCTTATATACAATACAAATTTCCCAGAGCTCTACTCATTTCTATAGAATATCCATGAAGGACAATTACGACAACTTACAACTTATCTATATTAACGTCATTAACTTATACGCAAGAACTTGTCCCCTTGAATCACTTATAAGGGTGACGTGACTTACGAAATCATGCTGAAAGAAGGAATGAGGACCTTACATACCTCAACCGTATTTGTTCTTCATGATACCAAAGTGACTCATCAATATGCTGGTCTACAAGATGAAAACATAGCTTTTATCAATATTAAGAACATATTGATAGCCGACGGAAGAACAATTTTTCTCTTAAACTTGTATGTCCTCCAAGAGCAAAACCGCTTTGATTTTTTGTAGAACTTTACTTGAATGGTAGGAGAAGGTCTTGGGAGATTTTTAGGATCTTAGGGTTCAGTTTTATGCGAAAATGGAGGTACGGAAAGGGCTGCATCGCTTTAATAGAAAGGTGGAACTTTCCACCGCCTATGTGGGTCCCAATGGGGCTGTTTGCAATCTCGCAAAAATGTGAATAGCTCTCTACTCTAACGTCATATCGATGAACGGTTTAATGCATTGGAACTAGACTCGTAGACCTTAAATTTAGCAGATGGATGACCTCGTAACTCCAAGTATATTGGGAAAAAAGCTCTGTGACCATTTTACAATTTGCTTGACTTTAAAACATAACATTAGACTATTATATTATTCAAATACCTCATAACATGACCATTTTACCATCTTAAACACTCCTTGTCTTACTCTGAAAATACGGGTTATAACATATCCAATTTGTCGACTTTGACTAACTTGTTTTCTTCACTTCGTCTGGCCTCCAATCTTTGCGACACTTACTTATTACTTGCTTAAACATCATAAAACACTTGTACCCTTAAATATAACCTATTGTCCCGACTTATGTTAATTAACTTTCAACGCACTTGACGTATAAAAATACGGGGTATATCATTAGCTCACTCACGACATAAACAACATAAAGGTGCACAGTGTAATGTACTAAAGGTGAATTATTCTTGTACTTAAATCAACTAACTTACGACGAACACAACGCACAAAGGTACATGGTGTAGCACTAATAGACTTGTAAGATTGGATATTGTTGCACCCTATTTTTCATAGGTCAAAATATGATTCAACTAGTGGTTTCTCTGTTGTTGATAAAAGAGAGTCGCCACCTAATATTTTAAGGTATATTGGGGTACCTATTTGTTTATTAGGTTATTATCCTATTGGTTTACTAATCGGTGAGATTTGGGTAAGGTTTCTTATTCTCCTAAGGGGAAGGTATTAGGCACCCCCTAAAATCTATCTGAGGTAGCTCCTAAGGACTCAGACTAGGTTTAGGGAAGTAAATGTCTATATTCTGCTTAGTTTAGTGCTTAAGGTTTGTGGTCTATTCTTAATCTGGTCTTAAAAGTCTACTTGTAATTTTGAAAGAAAGTTTGTATATGTTTTGGAAAAGGAGTTATGGGTTTTATAAGATTTAGAACTCATGGAACAATCATTAAAACACAGTTTAAGCCCTTAAAATACTTATAAAATAATGCCATGTTTTAAATATTTGTCTTTTGAAAACAAGGTGGATATTTGTGTAACTTGGTGGAGTAAACATGTTTCAGATATACCTTTGAAAACTGGTTCAATTCAAAGCCATGTTTGTAAGTATCCAATAAGTTCTGATTCTTTTCGGAGAGAAGGTCATTCGTTTTCAAATCTGTTAAAATTTCAAAGCTTCATTAAAAGTGGTTAGCGTTAATAGAAATGAAATCTTGTATTTGTTAGAAAAATAACTGATCGAAATACTTCAATAAGCATAACATATGAACTCAGATTCCCTTTTTATTGTTTTACTTATGGGCTTTGGTTGCCTAGGTCCATAAAATAATCCAAATGTATATAAAAAAAGTATCCAATAATAAGTTTGTCATTCAAGAACACATATACAAATATGAAATATCAAACAGCGATGCAATAAATTTAGGAGCAATACGGGTGAAGAGCTGGACACTGAATGATTTGGGCTCAGTGCTTTAAACAGGCCCAATATTATATGCACGAACAACACACGACAGGAATGCAGCAACCCAAGATCTGATAATGGGCTCAGTAGGCCCAAGTTGAGTTCATGCATACAAAGAGATGAAAAACAATTAGTGAAATCCACATGAGGCCCAACAGAATAAAATTGTAGCATATAAATATGATTACAGAATACAATAATCCAACATGAGGCCTAACAAGATACGACTGTATCAAATAGAGACTATTAGTCTGAAGACAAACCTTTCTTTGTATTAATCTTAAGGGGATTAATGAGAGTAAATGATCGAGATCTTGGGATAAAACCTTATTCATGGGCAGCATACCCTTTGAATCCCTGGCGCTTCAGAGTTCACAAGGGTCTCAAGGACTCCGAGCAGTGCTTATGTCATAGAAGGGCATCTTAGTCAGAAACTAGGTCCGTAGCCTCTCGAAGATAAGTACAAATGTCTCTGTACCGGTCCACAAGACTCTACTAAACTAGATTATGACTCGTAGCACCTATGAACCTAGAGCTCTGATACCAACTTATCACGACCCAAAATCCCTCCTTAGGAGTCATGATGGCACCTAGTATCTAAGACTAGTAAGCCTAAAACTTACTGAATTAATAACAGATTTTAACCAAACAACTATTAAACATTAACAAGATATTTCTATATAAAGCCAACAATCTCAACATCATATACAGTATCCCAAAATCGGTAGTGCAAGTCATAAGCTATACTGAGTTTACTAGAAAATCTCTAAGTACAATTGTTCCGGAATAAAAATAAACAGTACAAAGTAAAACTTCAGAATGTGACTCTAAGGCCTGCAAACGCGACAGTAAGTATACCTTGAAGTCTCCACACCAATACTCGATCAGCTATCTAATGATAAACACATCCCAAGGTAACTGGATCTGCACAAAAATATGCAGCAAGCGTAGCATGAGTACACCACAGCGGTACCCAGTAAGTATCAAGACTAACCTCGGTGGAGTAGTGACGAGGAACAGTCAAGACACCTACTAGATATAATAACTTGTACAAGTATAAATATAAAACTAACACAGAACAATATAAAGCTAAACATTGTAAGAATAATTCTACAATGCTTGAAATGATAACTAGATAACAATTAACAACAAGGAGCAGCAAGTAATAACGCCGTAAAGTAAGCATAATACAACTAGAGTCTGGTGACACCAAGTAAGGGAAAACAGGTAACAACCCAATAAAACAACCGCTTTCACACACAAGGTCTATACAAGAGTTTTCCCGAGATACCACACCTCATAATCACCAATCACGGGTCCCAAGTCACGAACCCTATCACTTGGCATCTTGTGCCCACATTACAAATCACAAACGCAAGGACAACTCACATGCCAATACCATTAATACCTCATATCTGAAAGGACAACTCACGTGCTAAGAGTGTGACAATATCTCATATCTGCACGGATAACTCACGTGCTAGCAATAACAATACCTCATAACTGCACGGGCAACTCACGTGCCAATAGTACAATATCTCATATCCGCACGAACAACTCACGTGCCAATAGAATAACTCTCACACATAAGGAAGGTATACAAAAATACATATAAATGATCATCAAACATCAAGGTTAATATTCCTGGACTAACATAAGTGACAAATTACGGTGTAAGCTTGTGTAAGTGTACTATCACAGCTCGATTATATCTAGTAAGATCAGAGACAATGAATGGCACATAGGAAAGAACACAACAAAACTGTAATATGCATAACTCACACAAGGTAGACACACCACTACACAAATATCATCAATAAGAATGCCCCCATCAATCAAAAGTCATCACAAATCATCCTCAACATAGCCCCCTTATCTCGCCGCGTGCGCAACAATAAAGTAAATGCCCGCCTTGTCTCACCACACGCGCATAATAATATTCTCTCCTTGTCTCTCCACATGCGCAAACCCACATATATATATCCTGCCTTGTCACGCCACATGTGCAAATATCAAAAATAACAGTAGCACGGACAGCTCAGGTGCGAACACCCCGACAAATCCTCTCAACAACATCAACTGTGCCATAAAAACATAACAACACAATATAACAACTCGCACCATATGTGCCCATATGCCACAACATTTTCTTACAAACAAGTTTAATACTACAACCACACATAGCCCTCGGCACAACAATACTGAATACAACAATAACAACAACAATAACTTGGGAGTACGGCAAGTAAATCAACACAAGAATTACAAAACACAATGAAACGGGAGAATGAGCTCACAATGAAAGACATAACAAGGAAGAATGGCTTCAAATAATAATAACTCAACAACGAGAGGGATAATGTAAAACAACGATATCAAATAACAATAACTCAACGATAGGAGAGATAACATGTAACAATGATTTCAAATAAGAATAACTCAACAATAAGAGATAACATGTATCAATGATTTCAAATAAGAATAATTGAACAATAAGAGATAACATGTATCAATGATTTCAAATAAGAACAACTCAACAATAAGAGAGATAACATTTAACAATAACTTCAAATAAGGATAAGCCAACGATGGAAGAGATAACATGTAGTAATGACTTCAAATAAGGACAACCAATTACGGAAGAGACAACATGTGACAATAAAGAGGCAACAATTACAATTAAAGTATGTGAGAGTATATTTAGCAACAAAAGATAGGACATGAACCAATCCACTTCAAATAGGGCATGTAAGGGTAAATTTAGCAATGACGGATATAACATGATAAGGCAACTTCATTGTAATGTACATAGGAACCTAAGAGTCTAACGCGGTCCAATTATTCATATATAAGTTGTGTACACACTAGTCACCTCGTGTACAAGTCTTTCACGAAGTTCAAATAGTGCAAACAAACCAATCCCTATGGGGTTGTTCCCCCACACAACATTAGGCAAGATACTTACCTCAATCAATACTCTAAAATATCCTTCCCTTTACAATTCACCTCCATTCGGCTCAAATCTAACCAAAATTGACTCAATAACATAAAACAATGCAAGAGAAATCTATTCCAATAATAAAAGCTACGATCTTTAGACATTTCCTCAAAAGTCAAAAAAAGTCAACCCCGAGCTTGCCCGGTCAAAACCCAGGTCCAAAGGTAGATTCTGACTACCCATAAGCCCACGAGTCCATACATGTGTTTTGTTTCAAAATCCGAATCCAAATCAACTCTCAAAACGTAAATTCTCATTTTTCAAAATATAGACAAAGTTTCTCAAAATTTCACTTTGATTCTCATTATTTTGATGTTAAAACTCACATATAATCATGTAGTATAGTTGGAAATTGATCAAAAGCACACTGGTAAAACCACAATACTGATATATAAAATATACATGACTCATCTACAAGCCTTGAGGGATAACTGAACTGTATCATGGTCGGGACAGCGACTCGACCTACTCATCAAACCTGTATGTAAGGCAACAAAGCTGATGTTTGACTTTGTCTACTGGGAAGGTCTATCCAGCTGTCTATCAGGACCTGCAGGCATAAAATGCAGCGTTCCCAGCAAAAGGGATGTCATTACGAAATAATGTACCGAGTATGTAAGGCAACAAAATAACTGAAAGCTGAAACTGAACTGATAATATAATAACTGAAAGTACCTGGGAGTCAAATATAAGTTGAAGATATGCTTACTTGTTGATACTGACTCATCTATCTCTCAATATAGTAAGTAAAATAGATGTTCGGCCCTATAAGGCTCGGTATGTGTAACTGCTCTACCGTAGTAGGCTCGAACATAGGCGCTCGACCATACTAGGCTTTGTTTCTCGGCCATTCTGGGCTCGCTCATAGGCGCTCGACCACAATAGGCTCGGTATATAATGTACCATCTGATCAGAGGTTGCCCAATAGGTGTCGGCCCACCTATACTTAAGTGAATATAAAGTCCCGATAAGGGATAATACTGTAACTTATAAGACTAGGATAATGTACATAAGTCAAGAATACGAACTTCTCTTTCTGTCCCGTTATCAAACGCATGTAGTTACGGGATCATGCCAAAATGAAGAAAAGGTTAAGAATTAACATACCTCAAGTCATCAATGCAACTCAACAACAAGCTTACGACAACTAGCGCACCAACCCTATAAAAAATAAATACATGTACAACTTAGATGGTGCTAGTATATCACGTCTCTCAAACGATAACTTGATTCTAAAATAAAACGGGTAGCATTTCCCCTGATTTTACTGCTCAACGCAATACAACCAGCAACTCAAAAACAACCTAACTACAATTTGGGACCTTTAATACAACAAAAACCCAAGCATACCATAACACACCCAATCAACAAGTTATTAATTATCCTGAAATTGCAATGACGAGAAACCAGCCCACTACCCTACCACATGTGTCATTTCTCCATGCCCTTTATTCTTCCAAACTCCACAAATCATCAGCACAATAGGCCAACACGAGTGGACTACAAAACAGCACACTAAAAGTGAAATAAATTGAACTCACGGCTTCCGATCACCGTCCCATGAGTTCTAACTATTAGGAAACGAATATATCAACCTTCCTTGATATTTAAATGTTTAAATACAGAAATTAGGCATTTTCTTAAATATGAAGTGCCTTCCAAAACTCAAGCTACAAAGAAAAAGAGAGGCAATATAGCTCTACCTACGTCGTAGGGATCGTTCTAATATTATGGATTCTTGATTTTGTACCCGAGATATTAAGCTTCTTTGGAACCCTTGTAGAGAGCTTAAGGGCAGGTTTATGGGGGTTCTCTGGTCGTGTTCTATGAAAAATGAAGAGAGACGATTTAAAACCTATATATATCAACTTTTGAAAAGTCAAAGAAGTGCTAGCTTGGCACCCTAGTATTGGCCCTTCTTCCAACGCTTATATCTTTTTATCCGGATATCATATGAATGAACGGTTAAGAGAGTTAGAAACTAAATTCAAAGACCTTCAATTTGGTATATAATAAATCCCAAAAATACCTCATATAATTCACGAAATGTATTGCTCAAAAAGCTTCAGTGACACACGTACTTGTCACCTATGCAGTCAGCGCAGTCTCGCGAAAAATGCAAATACCTCTCTACTCCAATATCGTATCGATAAATGGTTAAATGCCTTAGAAACTAGACTCATAGATAGTCAATTGGATACATATATAATCCCGTAATTCCATGTATATTGGTAGAAAACCTCGACTACATTTGACCTAAGTTTCAGCACAATTAAGAATGTAACTTCTGATGACCTTTGCAAACGTTTGTTCCACAACTTGCTTGACTTCAAAACATAACACAACTATGATATGAATAAAATATCTCATAACATAACCTCCGTATCAAGTTAATCATCCTAATCTCACCCCAAAAGTACATGTTATAACATCCCAACTGGTCGACTTTTGACGAGACTTATTTTCTTCAGTTCGTTTAACTTCTAATCCTTCCAACCCTCTTTGTACTTGTTATTCATGATCTTAAATATTTGTAACCTCCATGGTAACATGATTAACTTACTTTATGTACTTTCAAAGATGATCTCCTTTATGAGCTTACATCAATTGACTTACGATGTACTCTTACGTACGAAAACATGGGGTGTAACACCCGGATCAAATAAGACTGATGCATCTCTATGGAAACCCGGAACCATACATGTAATGACTTAGTTTGAAGCAACTGCCTCTGTCCTAATCAGAAAAGCATAGAATCTAGCCTGTCCTCACCCTATAAAAAGCCCTCTAACCGCCCGTCCCCCACCCCTAGATGGTTGTGCAGGTGGAGTGGCAATTGGGGCAGCAACCATAGCCTGAAAAGTCTTTGGACCTGGCTGGATCCGTGGAGCTTGAGTAGACTGGGAAGGTGCACCCCTACTGAGTCTGGGGCAGTCTTTGATCATGTGGCGGGTATCACCACACTCAAAACAAGTTCTCAGTGGGCGTGGTGGCTAGAACTGGCTCGGGTCTGGCTGGTTGTACTGACTGCTGAAGGAGGTGCACTAGAAAGTGGCTGAGCAAAGTGTGGAACCTGGGGCCTCGATACAATCGGAGCACCACTAGAAGCTGGAAGGGCTGAATGAACTGGGCGGCTCATATAGACCCTACCATGACGGGCTGAAGCTGCAGCATGACCACCGCTAAATCCCCCTGTACCACGAGACCTCTTAGCCTCCCTATCATCTCTATCACGGTCTCGTATACCCTCCAATATCCGTGCAATCTCAACCACCGGCTAATACAGAGTATCTAACTCCAACTCCTTGGCCATGCTGTATATAATACTCTAGTTGAGCCCCTCGATGAATCGACAGACTCGCTTCCTGACTGTGGCAACCAAAGGTGGTGCAGGCTTGAATAAATCACTGAATCAGACGGCATACTCAGACACTGACACAGTACCCTGGCGCAGCCACTCAAACTCCGCGCGCCAAGAATCTCGAACGGTCTTAGGAACAAACTCTCTCAACAAAAACCCTGAAAAATGATCCTACGTAAGTGAAGCTTCCTCGGCTAGGCTACCCACCTCGAACGACCACCACCACTGATATTCCACTCTATTTAGCTGGAACATAGTAAAGACAACCCCACTCATCTCCACAATGCCCATAGTGCGGATAATGCGGTGACACTCCTCAAGAAACTTGTGCACATCTTCCGAAGCCAAACTACTCAAAGTAAGAGGATGATACTTCTTGAAACTCTCGAGCCTAAGTTGCTCCTCCTCAGATGTTGATTCCCTGACCACGGGCTGAACTGGAGCAATAGGTTGTACTGGTATGACCTCTTGGACCTGATCAATCTAGACCCACTGCTTTGGGGTACGGGCAGCGGGAGTCTGTGCTCCTCCCTCAGCCTGAGATATGGCTGGTGTAGGTGGGATCAACCCCGCCTAAGCTAAGGTGATGTACATGCTCATGAAGTGTGCGAGGGTCTCCTGAAGTGCTGGGGTGGCAATAGACACCTCGGGTGTCTCCTCTATCGTAGCTCGGGTAGGTGCTCTAGCAATACCCCGTGCCCGTCCTCGGCCTCTGCCCCGGCTCCAGCCTCTTGTGGCTCTAGTAGGGGGCGTGGGTGTCTGATCATCAGATTCAGCTGTGCGTGTCCTCACCATCTGTGAGAGAATAGAAAGACAAAGGTTTCGAATTTTGAAGTCAATAAATTCGCACGATAAGGAATCAAATAAGTGCAGTTTTCCTAATAATTCCGCATCCTCTCGAAGATAAGTACAGTCGCCTCCGTACCGATCCGCAAGACTCTACCAAACCTGCTTATGACTCGAAAACTTATGAAATTGGCTCTGATACCAACTTGTCACGACCCCAATTTTCTTCCGTAGGATGTCTTGATGGCACCTAGTCTCTATGACTAGGTAAGCCTAACAATAGTAAAAACTGAACATATATGAATTAACAAATTGCATAAAATAACTGAACAATAGATACAACCTTCCAAAAACCAAATTTTACACTACACACCCCAAAAACGGTGGAATTGAGTCATAAGCTCTATAAAGTGTAACAGGAGTAACTGCTACATCACTGGCTGAAAGTAAATACAACAGTACATGAGGATAAAGGAAGGTGACTCCGAGGCCTGCGGCGCCGAGCAGGCATGTCTTCGATCAACAGCTAGCAGAAATCTCTATTTATCAGCTCGAGCAGACGTACTAGAATCTCCACAAAAAGATGTGCAGACACCTAACAAGTATCAAGCCTAACCTCAGTTTAGTAGTGACGAGGCCAGGTCAAGACACCTACTAAGATATGAAATAGACAGTATAAAATGAAATGCAAATTAAAAATGGAAAGTAAGTAAATTACAATTACGGATCAGGATGATAGCATGATCTAATACCGAAAAATCAACAGTAGGAATAGTATAAAAGAAGAAACTAAAGGACTACAATGATCATGTACGGACAACAGTTGATAGAACACTAAGGAATGAAACAATAGATATAATTTTCCACCAAAATACTTTGCAATGCGAAATAATAGCAAGAATCACATCGAGGTACCGCTTCGCAGATAATGAAATCGTAACCGAGGTACCGCCTCGTATAATTAAGAAAACAACCGAGGTACCGCCTCGTATTCACATTTCTCAATTTCAGTCACAATCCTTCTTTATGTCGCCGCGTGAGCCTTACATTTGAAAATAGGTTTTTAAAGCAGGTTTCCCGAAATAGCTACACGCATTTTAGCCCACCTTATGACACCGCGTGGCTTCACGTAGTTCCCATAAAAGCAACATGAACATATGTCTCACCTTATACCATCGAGCACACATCAACCCAAACCTTATACTGCCGCAGGCGCATCAATGTCATATAACAATAACAACCCACATCACAAGTGCCCACATATCACAACTTGCCCTCAACAACAGTATCAATGTTTCCACAACAATAGGCCATGGCTCCAACACAATGTATACGAGAATATCAACAACAATAATGAATAGAAAATGCTCAATAGGATAGATGTTTCAACAATAACCAACATCGCCTCAACGTATTGATAACTTCCACAATCTCAACATCAAATAACTAAACAATTAGAAAACAACGTGTAACGATGTTAATAGATAAAACTAACTCACAATAAAGGAAATAATCTTCAACAATGAGTATCAAATAACGGAAGTCTACAAATAACGGAAGTCTACAAATAAAGGGAAACATGAACAATTAATTCAGAAAGAGATAACATGTGACAATAAAGGGGACAACAAGTTCAACTAAAGCATGGGAGCAGTTTAGCAAGTACGATATAGAACAATTACTAAAAGAGTCAACTAAGGGATTTAAGGATAGTCTAACACAATTAGGGATGCTTTAACTATGAGAATTTAGAACATAATATGGCATTTCAATTAAAGCATGGAAATAGTTGAAATTGTCTAAACCGGTAAAATACTACTTACAACCTGTGTACCCACTCGTCACCTTGCGTACAAAGATTTCACTTAGCACAATTAAATCAAACAATACCAATCCTAAGGAGTAGTTTGCCCACACGAAGATAGGCAAGACTCCTACCTCAATTAGTCCAATTCAATACTCGAAAATAGCTTTTCCCTTTCAATCCCCCTCCACACGGCTCAAATCTAACCAAAATCGACTCAATAACATCAAATAATGGTAGGGAACTGAATTGCAATCGATAAAGTTAAGATTTTTACACTTTTCCCCAAAAGTCAACAAATGTTATCACTGGGCCCGCCCGGGTCCAAAGGTAGATTTCGTCTACCTATGATCCCACGAGTTCATATATGTGATTAGTTTTAAAATCCGAGTCCGAATCGACTCTCAAAACTCAATTTCTTATTTTATAAAAACTTGAGAAAGTTTCAAAATTTTTTACTTTGATTCACATGATTTTGATGTTAAAATCTAAGATAAGTTGATGGAATATGATTAGAAATAGTTTAGAATCGCTTACCCAAGGTTTGTAGGTGAAACTCCCCTCTGCAAGTCATTTCCTAATGAGTCTAGGGTTCAAAAACGAGAGAATGAACTCAAAAATCCCGTCCCTCACCTATTTGTCCAGTCGCAGATGTCACATTTGCGACTTGGGGTTCACAATTGCGAACACCGCAAATGAAAAGAATCACTCGCAAATGCGAAGACCTTCCCACCTTTGCTATCATCGCAATTGAGATGAATAGTTCGCAATTGCAAACTTTGGACTTTGGCAATTGCGACAAAATGGATCGCAAATGTGAGAACTAACCCCTTCCTAGCCTTTTTCGCAAATGCGAACCCTGGGTTCGCAAATGCGAACCCAGTAGGTTTGGCTCAACTTCGTAATTGCAAACTCAGACCTCGCAATTGCGAGATCTGACGCCTGTGCAAGAACCAGCAATCTTAACATTTTCAACAACACTCTGCTAAGCGTCCGAAACTCACTCGAGCACTCGGGGAGCCAAACCAAACATCCATACAAGTCTAAAATGCATGATTTTCTAAGAGATTTTCAAAAACTTCTAAAACTACAACTACGCGTCTTATTCCTATCAATTTAACTTTGAATGACGCCTAATTTTGCAGTCAAGTTCTAAATGCCATAACGAACCTATTCTAAGTCCCAAAATCAAATTCTGGGCTCAATCGCTAAAAGTCAACCTACGGTCAAACCTTTCAACTTAAAATTGCCAAATTTCGGCGAATCAACACAAATCAACCTACGGACTTCCAAAATCAATTCCGGACACACGCCCAAGTTCAAAATCATGATACGAAGCTATTGGATTCATAAAAATACAGTTCCGGTGTCGTTTTTCACAAAAGTCAAAGTTTGATCAACATTTTCAAATTAAAGCTTCTAAGTCTACAATCAAGGGTCCAAATCAACCCAAAAGCTTCCCGGAATGAAACTAAACAACCCCGCAAGTCATAAAGATATAAACACACAAGTGTGAAGCAATAAAAAGGGTAACATGACGCAATTATACAAAACGACCGATAGGGTCATTACATCTTCCTCTCGTGAACGCGATTAATAACCAATAAGCAGCTCCTTAAACACTACGCGGTCGCATCCTCACCTTCACGATTGCGAAGAAGACCTGAAGCCACAGGACCAACAAGAAACCAACAATGCCAAATAGAGACGAAATGGTCCAAACCTACCCCGAAACTCTTCGGCGCCCCTTGGGACCCCATCCGAACATACCAACATGTCTCAAAATATAAAACGAACCTACTCGAGGTCACAAATCATATATAACAACATCAAAACCATGAATTGTACCTCAAATCAAGCTAAATGAACTATTTCAAATTTCAAAATTCCAAACTTATGTCGAACACATCTAAACAACTCATAATCACCTCAAATTTTGCACACAAGTTCCAAATAACATAATGAACATATTCCAACTCCCAGAATAACAATCTGAACCCGATAAAATCGAATTCAACTTTCGGTCTAACCTATGAACTTCCAAACCTTCAAATTGCCAAATTTCGCCAAATAGAACCAAAACCTTCTATGAACATCCAAATTAAAATCCGGGAAAAATTTAAGAGCAGAAGCTATTCAAGACTTCAAACCACCAAACTGAATGCAAATGCTCAAACCGACCAGTCGGGTCATTACATTATTCTTGCACTTGAACTGAGATATTACAGGTAATGATTGATATGCATCAAAATTTCATCATTTACACAAATAATAAGTTCACCAACATAAGAAATAAGAGTGTAGTTCATTACCTCCAAATATACCTTAGGTATTTTTGAAAGCCTAAGAATTTTAATAAACCAATTATACATGCCATACTTGGACTGATTTACCAATGGAGCATCACCTTGTATTATATTATGCAATGGTTCCAACTTAGAATCAATATAGTCAAAAGGTTCAATAACAGAGAATTTAACCAAGCTTTTATCTTCCACCATCCAGCAAGAATTGATAACGCCAAATTCATGTTGGAATCCAATTGGATCCTTTGCCACCATCTCTTGCGACTCACCTCCCTTTCATTAGGTCTTTCAATAATTTGCTGCAAAAATCACAAAGAACTAAAACAAGGAAGAGTTAGTGGGTTAGGTAGTAATCAAATATTTTCCTTACTTATACTCTCTTTGGCTTTTATCATAAGACTAATTTTTTTGTCACCCTTAGCCACTTTTCTCTTGCCATAGTTCTCTTGTTTTTTTCATTCAAACCCTCTTATTTCTCTCTGTCTACCTCACAACCTTTTTTTATTTCATTGCCTTCTCTGTTTTCTTTTCTCTCAAACTCACTCTTTTTATCACTTGACATCCCATTTTCTACACTCGATACAACTTCTCTTTTTTCTCTCTTGGGATGTAAACATGTACTCCCTTACTCCTCTCATTTTTTTCTCTATCATATTTTTTCATATTTCTTTTAACAATCTTTTAATCTTCAAATTTTGTGAGAGAGTCAAAGGGTCAAAAATGTTTTTCTTTCCATTCAACTCAAAAGAGTATGTACTTTTTTTCCATGCCATATGAAGCTCGTCTATAGACATACCATGGCTTTCCCAACAATATATGATAATTATTCATGGATATCACATCATACCAAATTTCATTCTCAAATCTTCCAATAGAGAATGACAATAACACCATTTTATCTACCTTTACTCCTTTCAACATGTAGGGTTTAATATGCTCCACACAAGACAAGTTCAATTTCTCAACAATATAAGTGATAATCGAGTAATAGACAAACCCTTTGTCAATTCTAATGGCACAAATCTTAGATTGCACTTTAGATATAGTTTGAAAAATAATTAAGCATCGTCTTCGTTCCATTCTGCATACCGTAAGTTTGACTTTTCAAGTTATTGAGTCATAGCTCCCCTCCTTTCTTAATAACTATCTGTTTGAGACATCTTGAACAATTATTAGAAGAAATATGCATCTCTCAAATTATACTAGTAAGGTTATAACTCCTTTCTTGACATGGAACCAAAATAACACTTGAATTTTGAAATAAGAATGAGCAATAACACTTTTGATTTTCTTTTTTTGGCTGATTTGTTTTTGTTTTTTTCCCTCAAGAACCTTCCAAGATTATCAACATTGAAATCTTGATTAGCCTATGCTCTAATACCACTTGATAACAACACTTTAGGAGTATAAGAATTACTAAAAGACAACAAAATAAATCAAGAAATGTGTAGAAGCTAAAAAAAGTAAAGAAATGAAAAAGACTACAGAAATTAAAGATAGACTAAATTCAAGAAAGAGTTTCTTGAATTCAAAAAGTCTATTCTTGAAGTTGAATCCTAACAACAACAATTATCTAAATGAAGAACTAATCGCCTTTGGTATAGAATTAAAGACAAAAGATATATTGTGAAACCCGACCCTTTAAAATAACAAGAACAACAATAAGTATAAACCTATCGCCTTTCTTGAAATCCTAGAAGTGATCTAATGGAAACGATAATAAGAACGATATCTAAAGCAAAAAGAAAGAAAGTTTTTTTAATAAAATAAGAATAGAAGTTGGGTTTTGTGTATACAGAATATCTTATGTCTAATAATGAATACAAATTCTCCTATTTATAGCTTTATCCAGTGAGACACGATCCCCAAATCAAGCTCTTCTTTAATACGAATAAAACCCCTCTTGATCGCTGCATAACGGGTAATCATTAGTACCGAGATTCTTTGTAATGATTGCTCGTTGAATGTTGTCTTTTCCAACCGATGTTTTTCTTTCAAATCTCCATTCTCGGTCCCAATGCCTTATAAACTTATTCATCTTCGATCACATGTTTGTACCCGGTGCCAACTATTTGCTGACTCATATTGTCAACTCGTCGAACATCCACCTGGCGTTTATGAATTTTACCCCATACAGTTTTAATTAATATCAAGAAAACAAAAGCCATGGGAATACCCGTTTGACCCTAATTTGATGACGATGGTGATATATATATATATATTTTAAAAATAACAAACTCTCTTCCAACAAACCTCCTTAAAGAGAATAAAGTATGAAAAAAAACTCATAATCTTCAAAAACAATGTTCTGTAATCGTATGAAATTACTTCTATATATAAATGGGAATTGATGGAAAGAACACAACACTAAAACTTGTGCTTTGCGCTAGGAATGATTGGATGAACAAGGATAATTTAGTAATTTTGTGGGTAATGACAAGTTTAGTTTGTTTTATGCTATTACAATTTGGAGTACAACTACACTATTTCTATGTCATTTTTGTTGATCTCAATTCTCATATGCCTGATCTTCCTCTTGTCACGACCCAAAACTTAGCATGTCGTGATGGAACCTAACGTGGTACTAGGCAAGCCGACACCTCAAAACATTTCCCACACTTTTAAAGGAAGAATAAAATAACACAGGTTTAAATAATTAAAGCTCTCATAAACTGAATAGAAAGTCAAAAATAATGCGAATGTTCCCAAAAATTAGGGTGTCACTGAGTGCATGGGCATCTATACAACACAAGTCTGAAAATACTGTCTATGAAAAACTGAAACTAAATACATAAAGCTGAAAGATAGGAAGGGAAAGTCAAGGTCTATTTACGTCGGGCAGCTACCTTTAAATCTCCAAAATGGTCAAGCTGCTCAGATAATCAACACCCGCCATGTCCGGAAACATTTGGATCTGCACACGAAGTGCAGGGGTGTAGCGTGAGTACAACCAATACAGTAAGTAACAAGACTAACTATTGGACTGAAAGTAGTGACGAGCTTCACGGATACAGTTCAATTTCAGAAAATACAATACAAAAAAATAGGCATGCTTTCAAGTTCGACAATTAAAGCTAAAACAGTTATTTCATGCCAAGTTCAATTGAAACAGGATATAGTATCTCTCAGAAATTTCATGACGGTGATATATGCCTGCTGAAGTACAACAGTAATGAAATCAAGTGCATATTCTCAGAGTGATAGTCACCCAGTCCTCCCATTCACTCCAACCTCACAGTCACTCATTCCTCACAATCTCTCATTTCTCCTAGACACTCGGCACTCGCACTCACTAAAGGTGTACAGACTCCGGAGGGGCTCCTTCAGTCCAAGATCTATAACAAGCCAATCATGGAATAAATCAATAAAACTTGTTGCGGCGTGCAACCCGCTACCATAAATATCATCACAATCAGTCCCTCGGCCTCACTCAGTCATCAATATCTCCAACCTCTTGAGCTCTCAATAATCATGATAATCATCCCAAACAACGATGATATAATGTATCAATAAAGAACAATAGAGACTGAGATATAATATGCAAGTAAAACTGTGACTGAGTACAAAACAACAATTTAGCAGATAATTCAACATG
This sequence comes from Nicotiana tabacum, assembly GCF_000715075.1. Lineage (NCBI taxonomy): Eukaryota > Viridiplantae > Streptophyta > Magnoliopsida > Solanales > Solanaceae > Nicotiana > Nicotiana tabacum. Next base: position 72,193,567 of record NC_134091.1, on the reverse strand, counting down.
TAACACGACCTTTGTGGGTCCCTACAGTACCAACACATAGCCTAAACATAATTTCTAACATGATTTGCAGTTCAATTTCTATAACACATGGAGAATATACGGATAACATCAGGTTTTTTAACTACACAGTTCCATGGAATTGACCAAGTCACAATTCATACGGTGCACGCCTACACGCCCGTCACCTAGCATATGCGTCACCTCAAAACCAATCACATGACATATAATACGGGATTTCAAACCCTCAAAACCAAATTTAGAACTGTTACTTACCTTAATCCGTGCAAATCCCTAAACTAACACGCCCTTGACTCGCGAATCAACCTCTAAATGCCCCGAATCTAGCCAAAAATAGTTCAATACAATCAACACGAGCTAAAGGAATAAATTTCACATAAAAATACTAAGTTATTAATCAAAGGTCAAAAGTCGACTCAAAAGATGGCCCCCGGGCCCATGTCTCGAAATCCGATAAAAGTCATAAAATCCAAAAGCCCAATCAACCACGAGTCCAACCATACAAATTTAACCAAAATCCGACACAAAATCGTCACTCAAATCCCCAAATCAAACTCTCCATATCCCTAGCCTTAAAATCCCAAATTACACCTCAAAACCACACAATCTAGGTGGGAAAATCAATGGGGAAACATAACTATTGACTAAATTAAACGACAAATGACTTACCTCAAGAATCCCTTCGAAATCCCATTCAAAATATTGCCTAAGCCCAAGCTTGAAATGTCCAAAAATGAAGAAAATCTCGGAAACCCTCGAATTTGAACACTACCTAGTGCTTTCGCACTTGCGGCCAAATATCCACACTTGCGGAATCGCTTTTGCGGAAAATCCTCCGCTTCTGTGGAACTCACTTTAGACCATAGGGTTCACAACTGCGCTCCAGGTTTCGCACCTGCGGAAGCTCTTCTGCGGCCCATGATCCGCTTCTGTGAAGGCAGCCTATGCCCCTCTTTTCTGCATCTCCGGAGCCTTGCTCGCACCTGCGGGCTCGCAGATGCGGATTAATCCTTGCACCTGTGTCCCATCCCAAGCCAGTCCAGCTCCGTATCTATGCAACATTAGTCGCTCCTGCGGCATCGCACCCGTGGCCAAGACCCTAGCAGGTGCGATCACACCAGAAGTCCACCAGAAGTCTCATTTTCGATTTGATAACCATCCGAAATCAACCCGAGGCTACCGGACCTCAACCAAACATACCAACAAGTCCTAAAACATGATATGAACTTAGTCAAGCCCTCAAATCACATCAAAAACACGAATTGGACCCAATTCAAGCCTAATGAAAATTAAGGAATTCTAACTTCTACAAACGATGCCGAAACCTATCAAATCACGTCCGATTGACCTCAAATTTACACACAAGTCACAATTGAAACCACGGGCCTACTCCAACTCTCAGAACCCTAATCCGAGCCCTGTATCCACAAAGTCCACTCTCGGTCAAACTTCCAAATTTCCAACTTTTGCCATTTCAAGCCTAATTCCACTACGGACCTCCAAATCACAATCCGAACATGCTCCTAATTACAAAATCACTCAACGGAGCTAACAGAACCATCAAAACTCCATTCTGGAGTAGTTTACACATAAGTCCACATCACGTCAACCTTTTCAACTTAAGTTTTCTTCCTTGAGACTAAGTGTCTCAATTCATTCTAAAACATCTCCGGTCCCGAACCAACTACCCCGGCAAGTCACATAATAACTGCAAAGCATAAAAATGAGCAGTAAATAGGGGAACAGGGCTACAACTCTCGAAACAACCGGTCGTGTCATTACATACTCCCCTTCTTAAACAAGCATTCATCCTCGAACGGGTCTAAAAATGTACCTGGAGTCTCAAATAGGCGTGGATATCTGCTCAGCAACTCCAGCTCGGTCTCCCAAGTAACCTTCTCCAATGGCTAACCTCTCCACTGCACCTTCACTGAAGTTATGTCCTTTGACCTCAACTTTCAAACTTGCCGATCCAAATTGGCCACCGGCTCCACATTATAAGTCAAATCACCATCCAACTCAACCGTGCTAAAATCCAAAACATGAGATGGATCACCGATATACATTTAGAGCATAGACATATGAAATACTGGACGAAACTAGGTGGCAATGCAGGATTGTAAGCCACCTCTCCAATCTTCTGAAGTACATCAAACGGCCCAATATACTGAGAGCTCAACTTGCTCTTCTTCCCGACCTTCATAATACCCTTCATGGATGACACCTTGAGCAGTACCTTTTCCCCAACCATAAAAGGAACATCACGAACCTTCCTATCTGCGTAACTCTTCTGTCTAGAGTGCACCATGCGAAGCCATTCCTGAATCAATTTACCCTTGTCCAAAGCATCCTGAACAAAGCCAGTACCCAGTAGCCTAGCCTCGCCGGGCTCTAACCAACCCACCGGAGATCGACACCCTCTCCCATACAAAGCCTCATACGGAGCCATTTGAATGCTCGACTTGTAGCTGTTGTTGTAGCCAAACTCCGCGAGCAGTAGAAACTGATCCCAAGAACCCCCGAAATCAATAACACAAGTGCGTAGCATATCTTTCAATATCTTAATAGTGCGCTCTGACAATCCGTCTGTCTAAGGGTGAAATGTTGTACTCAATTCCACCTGGGTCCCCAACTCATGCTGCACTACCCTCCAAAACTGCGATATAAATTGCATGCCCCGATCTGAAATGATGGACACCGGCACACCATGAAGGCGAACAATCTCGCGCATGTAAATCTCAGCCAACCGCTCCGAAGAATAAGTAGTCCTAACTGGAATGAAGTGCGCGAACTTGGTCAGCCGATCCACAATCACCCAAATAGCATCGAACTTCCTCGAAGTTCGTGGGAGCCCAACTACAAATTCCATGGTGATACGATCCCATTTCCACTCTGGAATCATAAGCCTCTGAAACAATACGCCCAGACTCTGATGCTCATACTTCACTTGCAGGCAATTTATAAACCGAGCTACAAACCCCACTATATCGTTATTCATTCTCCTCCACTGATAGTGCAACCTCAAGTCCTGGTACATCTTCGCGGCACCCGGATGAATAGAATATCACGAACTGTGGGCCTCCTCGAGAATCAACTCACGTATCCCATCAACATTGGGCACACAAATACGAACCTGCATCCTTAACACCCCATCGTCCCCAATAGTAACATCCCTGGCATGACCATCCCGAACCGTGTCCTTGAGGACAAGCAAATGAGGATCATCATATTGACGCTATCTGATGCGATCAAATAAGAAAGACCGAGAAACCACACAAGCTAGAACCCAACTGGGCTCCGAAACATCTAATCTCACGAATTGGTTGGCCAAGGCCTCAACATTAACTGCAAGCTGTCTGTCACCAATAGGAATGAATGCAAGGCTACCCATACTTACCCCCTTCCTACTCAAGGAATCGGCTACAACATTGGCCTTCCCGGGATGATACAGAATAGTAATATCATAGTCCTTTAGCAACTCCAACCATCTCCACTGAATCAAATTTAGCTGCTTTTGTTTGAACAAACGTTGGAGGCTTCGATGATCCGTAAATTCCTCATAAGGCACACCGTAGAGATAATGTCTCCAAATCTTCAAACCGTGAATGATGGAAGCCAACTCCAAATCATGGACTGTAGTTCTTCTCATGTGGCTTCAACTGACGCGAAGCATAAGCAATCACTCTACCCTCTTTCATCAAGACATACCCAATACTAATCCAAGAAGCATCACAATACACTATATAAGAGCCTGAAGCTGAAGGCAAAACTAGAACTTGAGCCGTGGTCAAGGCAGTCTTGAGCTTCTTAAAGCTCTCTTCACACTCATCCGACCACCTGAAAGTAGCACCCCTTTGGGTCAATTTAGTCAAAGGCGATACAATAGACGAGAAAACCTCCACAAAGCGCCGATAATAATCGGCTAAGCTGAGAAGGCTCTGAATCTCAGTAGCTGAGGACGGCCTGGGCCAACTCTGAACTGCCTCTATCTTCTTTGAATACACATGAATCCCCTCACTGGACACCACATGCCCCAAGAACGCCACCAAGCTAAGACAAAACTCACACTTGGAGAACTTGGCATAAATCCTCTCCTCCCTCAACCGTTGTAACATAATCCTCAATGTTGGCAATGCTCTTCCTGGCTACGAGCGTACACCAGGATATCATCAATGAATACTATGACAAAATACAAAATACATTGTGGGAGATGTTGGTGCTGAAACACACTGTTCATCAGATGCATGAATGCTGCTGTCGCGTTGGTCAACTCAAAAGACATTATAAGGAACTCATAATGACCATAAGGGGTCCTCAATGCTGTCTTTAGAATATCTGAGTCCCGAATCTTCAACTGGTGATACCTAGACCTCAAATCAATCTTAGAGAACACCCTCGCTCCTTCAAGCTGGTCAAAATAGATCATCAATATGTGGGAAAGGTTACTTGTTCTTTATTGTAACTTTGTTTAATTGCTATAGTCGATGCACATCCGTATGGTACCATCCTTCTTCTTCATAAACAGAACCGGTGCACCCTAAGGCGACACACTAGGCCTAATAAATCCCTTATCAAGAAGTTCCTAAAGCTGCTCTTTTAATTCTTTCAACTTAGCAGGTGCCATACGATACGGAGGAATAGAAATGTGTTGAGTGCCCGACACCAAATCAATACCAAAGTCAATATCCCTACCGGGCGGCATGCTCGGCAGGTCTGCATGAAACACACCCAGAAAGTCTCGCACTACCGGAACAGAATCAATACTAGGGGTATCAGCACCAACATCTCTCACAATGGACAAATAAGATAAACAACCCTTCCCAACCATCCGTTGAGTCTTCAAATATGAAATTACCCTGCTGGGTACATAATCTCTAGAACATGTCCACTCGATCCTTGGAAAACCTAGCATCGCCAATGTTACGGTCTTAGCGTGACAATCCAGCATAGCATGACATGGAGACAACCAATCCATACCCAAGATCACATCAAAATAACCATACTAAGTAATAAGAGATCAACTCTAGTCCTCAGTCCCCTAATAGTCACTACACATGACTGATATACAAGGTCTACAATAATAGTATCGCCCATTGGCGTAGATACATGAACAGATGAGAATAAGGATTCACGAGGCATATCATGATAATGAGCAAAATACAATGATACATACGAATAAGTAAAACCAGGGTCAAATAATACAAAAGCATCCATGTGGCATACTGAGACAATATATGTGATCACTGATTCCGAAGCAACAACATCTGTCCTGGCAGGAATAACATAGAATTGGGCCTGACCGCCACCTGATCGGCCTCCCCCTCCAGGGCGACCTCTAGCTGCCTGGTCCCCACCTCGAGCTAGTTAGGCGGGTGGTGAAGTAACTGGTTCAGAAGTTGCATCCTGACTCCTCTGCTGCACTGAACCTACCGGGCGACGAGGACACGGCCTCCACATATGCCCAAACTCCCCGTACTCGAAGCAACTCCCCAATGGTGGTGGTAGTGGGGACTGAAGGGGCCCCCAAGTACTGGGATAACTGCTAGACGGACCTGGCATAGATGAACCCTGAACCGATAGATCACGGGACGAACTCTGAGCTGGAAGGGCACTGAGAGATGACTGACACTGGAGATCACTATATGAACCATGGCTGGATGATGCACCACGATGAACTGGATGGGCCATCCAAGCGTGTCTATAAGGATGACCCCTGCTGTGGTAGAACTGACCCCCAGTAAGGAACACCGCTGAAACCACCCGATCCACGAGGCCTCTTAGCCTGCCACTCCTCACCCTCCTGAATACGGACCATCCTTAGTCACCGAGCAATATCAACCACCTCCTAATTCTCTCCCTCTCAGTGGGAACCAACCAAACCGCATGACGAGCCAACTGTGAAAATCTCATCTTATACTGAGTCATAGACAGGTCATCCTGACATAGTTGCTCGAACCGCCTACGCAGATCCTCCCTACGGGTCGGTGGCACACACTTTTCCAAGATGATCACGGAGAACTCATGCCATGAAAGTGGTGTAGCACCGACTAACCTGCTCCACTCATAGGCATCCCACCATATGAAGGCAGCCCCAGTAAACTGAAAAGTAGTGAACCCCACTGGTCTCCAGAATACCCGCGGTACGAAGAATCTGTTGTCACCTATCCAATATGTCCTGGGCATCCTCAGAATCAACCCCACTTAATGATGGATGCTGGAGCCTCCCAAACCTCTCAAGTCTCTTCTGATCATCCTCACTCATAACGGGACCTACCTGGGCCTGATCAGCTGTAACCGGCTGGGCTGGTAGCACCCCCGGTGTCTGAAGTCCTTGCATTATCTGCTCGGGAGTACAAGCAGTAGGAGTTTGAGTACCTCCCCTGACTTGAGAAGTTGCTGGCACAGTCTGAACAGAATCTGCATGAGCAAGACTAGTGCACACAATCAAAATCTAAGCCAAAGTCTCCTGAAGGCCTGTAATCACAATGGGCACAATTGGTGCTTGAGCTGACCCCACTGGCTCAACAACATCTGGAACCTGCTCCTAACCTGGAGCCACTAGTGGATCTGCAGGTGTTGTTGTAGCTATTGTACGAGTTGTACATATGGCCCCTATCGCGACCTCGGCCTCTCGTGTCCCTAGCTGGTGGTACTGATGGTTGTCCGTCCTGTCTGGTAGCGCATATCCTCACCAACTTTGAGAGAATAGAATAACAGAAATTTAGTTTCCGGAATCAACAATTCCGTACGACAAGAATACAGGAATGTGAAGTGCCTATTCTGAGAGTGGCAATCACTCAGTCCTCCCATTCACTCCAACCTCACAGTCACCTACTCCTCACAATCTGTCATTTCTCTCAGACACTCGGCACTCGCACTTAGTAGATACATGCGCTTAGTAGGGGTGTACAAACTCCGCAGGGGGTCCTTCATCCTAAGAGATATAACAAGCCAATCATGGCATAAATCAATAAAACATGCTACGGTGTGCAGCACACTCCCATAAATATCCTCACAATCAAGCCCTCGACCTCACTCAGTCATCAATCTCTCCAGTTTCTCGGGCTCTCAATAATCAAGATAATCAGCCCAAACAACGATCTTATAATGTATCAATAAAGAACAATAGAGACTGATATATAATATGCAAGTAAAACTATTACTGAGTACAAAACAACAATTTAGCAGATAATTCAACGTGTAACACGACCTCTGTGGGTCCCTACAGTGCCAACAGATAGACTACACATGATTTCTAACATGATTTGCAGTTCAATTTCTATAACACATGGAGAATATACGGATAACAATAGGTTATTCAACTACACAGTTCTATTGAATTGACCAAGTAACAATCCTATGGTGCATACCCACAGGCCAATCACATGACACATAATACGGGGTTTCATACCCTCATAACCAAATTTAAAACTATTACTTACCTTAATCCGTGCAAATCCCTACTCTAAAATGCCCTTGCCTCGCGAATCGGCCTCTAAAGTCATAAAATTAGAAAGCCCATTCAACCACGAGTCCAACCATACAAATTTTACCAAAATCCGACACAAAATTATCACTCAAATCCTCAAATCAAACTCTCCAAATCCCTAGCCTCAAATTCCAAAATTACACCTCAAAACCACACAATCTCTTATCGCCTAGGCCCGAGCTTGAAATGTCAAAAAATGAAGAAATTCTCGGAAATCCTCGAATTTAAACACTGCACAGGGCTTTCGCATATGCGTCCAAATATCCACACCTGCGAAATCGCTTTTGCAGAAAATCCTCTGCTTCTATGGATTTCACTTAAGTCCACAGGGTCCGCACCTGCGGAAGTGCCTCTGCGGCCCATGATCCGATTCTGCGAAGGTAGCCTACGGCCATTTTCACCGTATCTGCAGAGCCTTGCTCGCACCTGCGAGCTCGCAGATGCGGATTACTCCTCACACCTGTGTTCGTCCCCAGGCCAGCCCAGCTTTGCACCTGCACAACATCAGTCACTCATGCGGCATCGCACCAGCGGCCAAGACCCTGGCAGGTGCGATCACACTAGAAGGCTCCCAGTTCAGCAATGCTCAAAGTCTCATTTTCGATCTGATAACCATTCGAAATCAACCTGAGGCGCCTGAGACCTCAACCAAATACACCAACAAGTCCTAAAACATAATATGAACTTAGTCGAGCCCCCAAATCTCATCAGACAACATCAAAAATATGAATCGCACCCCAATTCAAGCCTAATGAAAACTAAGGAATTCAAACTTCTACAAACAATGCTGAGACCTATCAAATCACGTCCGATTGACCTCAAATTTTGCACACAAGTCACAAATGATACCACGGGCCTACTACAACTCCTAGAACCCCAATCCTACCTCGGAATCCACAAAGTCCATTCTCGGTCAAACTTCCAAATTTCTAACTTTCGCCATTTCAAGCCTAATTCCACTACGGACTTCCAAGACACAATCTGGGCATGCTCCTAAGTCCAAAATTACCCAATGGAGCTAACTGAACCATCAAAACTCCATTTCGGAGTCGTCTACATATAAATCCACATCCGGTCAACCTTTTCAACTTAAGTTTTCATCCTTGAGACTAAGTGTCTCAATTTATTCCAAATCCTCTCCGGTTCCGAATCAACTATCCCGGCAAGTCACATAACAACTACAAAGCATAAAAATGAGCAGTAAATGGGAGAACGGGGCTACAACTCTCGAAATGACTGTTTGGATCGTTTCACCTCTCCATGTTTGTTTTACCAGCATTTCGTTCTATTCAATCATGTATATAACCTTCTTCTTCCATAAGATTTGGCCATGTATTTTATTTAATAGTAGACTTTTTTTCTCTATTCTCCCACTTATATTTTTCGATGGCTAGAATGTGTTGGTATACCTCTTTGGCTCTTCTTTATTTAACTGAATTCCCTCCTTTCACTTTCAGTCAAAGAATAGATTCTTTTTATTGCATAGTCAATTTATTTGTTTGTTCATGTTTTGTTTTGTGTGTTCTTTATTATTATCTAATTGTTTTAGCAAAGTAGTTTTGTAATGACCGGCCAGTTTTGTTGAGTGTTGTATCCCCATTCCTCCATTTATTGTCTATTCTATGCTCAATATTTGATATGTGACTTGCTGGAGTAGTTGGTTTGGGTCCAGGGATGTTTCGGAATGTGTTGTGACACTTAGTCCCAATGTTGGAAGCTTAAGTTGAAAAAGTTCACCGGATGTTGACTTGTATGTAAATGACTCAAGAATGGAGTTTTGATGGTTGAGATAGCAATGTACTGTGATTATGGACTTAGGAGTGTGTCCGAATAGATATTTGGAGGTCCGTCTTTGATTTTGGCTTGAATTGGCAAAAGTTGGAAAAATGGATGTTTGGAGAGTTGAGAGATTTAATTGAGAGTTGACTTTGTATTTACCAGACTCGGATTTTGGTTCCAGAAGTTTGAATAGGTCTGTTTTTTCATTTATGACTGGTGTACAAAATTTGAGGTCAATCGGAGTTGATTTGATAGGTTTCGGCATCAATTAAATAAGTTGGAATTTCTTAGTTTTCGTTAGGCTTGAATTGGGGTACGATTCATGTGTTTGATGTTGTTTGAAGTTATTTGAGGCCTCGACTAAGTTCGTATTGTATTTTTGGACTTATTGGTATATTTGGTTGAGGTCCCAGGAGCCTCATGTTTGTTTCGGATGGTTAGCGGATCGAATTTGGCTTAAGTGTTATGTTGAGGTGCTTCAGATCTGGTGTCATCGCACCTGCGGTGGCATTGGCCGTAGGTGCAGAGCCACGGAAGCGGCTAATTTAGCGTCGATGTGAAGAGGAGGAAGGCCACTGGGGATCGCAGGCGCGGAAGGGTTTTCGCAGATACGGATGCACATCTGCGCATGGTCGACCGCAGAAGCGGAGTTGGGCAGGTAGAGTTGGAGTTGTAAAAGCGAGGAATGGTTTGCAGATGCGGTCCCGCAGGTGCAAAGCTGGAACCGTAGGTGCGCGGCGGTCAGCTGTTAAGTTGGTTTTGCAGAAGCGAGATTTTCTCCCCAAAAGAGGGAGCGCAGGTGCGAGCCTAGGCTCCGCAGGTGCGGAAATGCCTGGGCAGTGTTTAAATTTGATGGTTCCGAGATATTTAATCATTTTGTACTTAGCAAGCTCGGGCTAAGGAGATTTCTGAGAGGGATTTTGGGTGATTTCTTGAGGTAAGTCACCTTTGATCATTTTTATGAAATAATATTGTTTACCCATTGAATTTCCCACCTAGTTTGTGTGTTTGTTAGGTGGAATTTTTGGGAGTTTTGGGCTAGGGATTGGTGAGTGAAAGTAGGAGATTTGAGTGACGATTTGGTGTCAGAAATTGGTAAATTTAGTATGGTTGGACTTGTGGTAGAATGGGTGTTCATATTTTATAACTTTTGTTGGGTTTCAAGACGTGGGCCCGGGGTTGACTTTTGAGTTGACTTTTTGACTTTTGATTAAGAACTTAGCATTATCATATGGAATTGGTTCCTATAGCTCGTATTGATTGTATATAATTTTTTGTGGCTAGATTCGAGACGTTCGGAGGCCGATTCGCGAGGCAAGGGCTTGTTAGAGTAGATATTTGCACGGGTTGAGGTAAGTAACACTTCTAAACTTGGTTCTGAGGGTATGAATCCCAGAAATTACATGTTATGTGATTGGTGTTGAGGTAACGCGTATGCTACGTGACCGGCGTGCACCGTAGTAATTTTGGTTCAGCCGATTCCGTGGAACCGTGTAGTTATCTTATCTAAGTATTATTATTGTACTCTATGTGTTAGAGCACTTGAGTAGTGATTTATGTTAGAAAGCATGTTTAGGCTATGTACTGGTGCCAATGGCACCCACATTGGTCGTTCCTTTCTGTTCAGTTATTTGCTTAATTGTAGTTATGTACTCAGTCACATTCATCATTGCGTATCATATCTCAATCTCTGTTATCATACATTGTTACATCATGTATCATTGATTTGGGCTGCTTGGCATGAGTATTGTGAGCCCGACAGACTGGAGGGATTAATGACTGAGTGAGGCCGAGAACCTATTTGTGAGTGATATTGATGAGATCGGACTGCACGCCGCAGCGGGTACTATTGACTCATGATGAGATCGGGATGTATGCCGCAACAGGTATTATTGATTCACGAAGAGATCGGGCTGCGCGCCGCACTAGGTTTTATTAGCGCTTGGGTAGGATCCTCCCCCCCGGAGTCTGCACAACCACAGTGAGCGCAGTTTATATTAATTCATGATGGGATCGGGGTGCACACCGCAGCGGGTACTATTGACTCATGATGGGATCGGGCTGCACGCCGCAACAGGTATTATTGATTCACAATGGGATTGGTCTGGAAATATGTCTACATTCCTGTACTGGTACCTGCAGATTATGAGTTTTCTTTGAGATATCATTGTCATATTTTCTGTCATTTCCGTACTGCTTAATTCTGTATATGGACTGTATTGTTCGAGCTCGTCACTACTGTCTACCCAAAGGTTGAGTACGCAAGGCTTTCATTGTACATGTTGCATCACATACGATATGCATATTGGCATGTAGATATAGAGATATCATATTCCACATATCATTCAGACTTGGCATATTTTATCTGTGTTGAGCTTAACAGTTAATAATGGAAATATGTCTACATTCCTGTACTGGTACCTGCAGATTATGAGTTTTCTTTGAGATATCATTGTCATATTTTCTGTCATTTCCGTACTGCTTAATTCTGTATATGGACTGTATTGTTCGAGCTTGTCACTACTGTCTACCCAAAGGTTAGACTTGTTACATATTGAGTTGGTTGTACTCACGCTACACTCTGCAGTTCGTGTGCAGATCCAGGTATTTGCGGGCACGGTGGTTGCTGATTTCGAGAGCTTCTTCAGTCGGAGATTATCGAGGTAACTACCTTGGCGTACGCAGACCTTGACTATCCTCCTTTATCTTTTAGTTTTGTTTATACTGTTCTACCTTCCTAGATAGTGTTTCAGTTGTCATGCCGTGTTATTGTATAGATGCTCATGACACCCAAATCTTTTGGGAAAAATCTGTATTGAGTTGTGGCATTTTTATCTAGTTTTTATGACATTCTTACTTGCTTAAACCTATTTCAGTATATTTTGAATTTAAGATGTTCGTATGTGTTAGTTGTCGGATTTCCTAGTATCATGATATGAGCCATCACGGTACTTGTGATTTGGGGTCGTAACACGTTTATAGTTTGATTTCAAGCGTTTTGGGTAGTCCTAAACCTTTCTGGGTAAGCATGATATGTCACTCCTTTTTTTTGGGTTGACATCTGATTTGTTACTTTTACTACTAACTTTAATTATGACTTCTGGAATTCAATTTTTGTTGTCTATTTATATTTGGTTAAAAATGAATATTATTCGCACATGGTACAAAGAATAGAATCTTTTCTAGTGAATCTCTTAAGCATTCAGCATTCAACATTCAGCATTCAACACTCACAAGAAGATTAATTGGACCCGACAAATTAAAAGTGTCCAGTACGACAAAACAACATTACCAACAACTGAATAACTCAAAACAAATTCATACTATCTTCTTCTCACTGACAGACAAATTACAGATCTAAATTAAACCCTAGCCATTCCCGCCAAAATACTGTAATGCAGAATTTAATAGATAGCAAATTTGGAATTCTATTAAACATAGTATATCTCATGGAGGAAATCAATACACAAGAAGAAAGAATGCTTGCTCTCATACCAATATAAGATTAAGTCGCGGGGCGATAACAACTCCGTACCTTTTAACGATGTAACGGAATATTAGTTGAACTCACCACCAAAACAATTGTCCAAGTCAAACTTGATTCACTAGAAAATAAAGTTGAATCCACTAACAAAATGTCTTTTTCTCGTATGTGTTTGTGTTGAAAGTTTTCATTGTTGAGAAGAGAAGGAAGTGTATTGTTATTTCTTTTTTATGATGGAAAATACTTCGAGAAAAGATAGGAGTGGGTTTAATCTAACCCACTCGATTAACAGTAGTAGTGGTAACTACTTTACAATAACTTCTCTAATTATTATCTCCTAGTCGGATTGGGTTAGCCCATATGTATGTCTTGCCTTTTATAATTGTTCTATTTATAATTTTTACGTATTTAAACAAAATTTAAATTAACAACAAATTACAAAGATGCATAAACTAATTCTTTACTATCTAAAAGCACGCAAAGTGCGGCAAATTCACTAGCCTATATTAATATGTCACGACCCCAAATCCACTAGTAGTGATTTAACCTAATCCAGTCCGCTAGGTAAGCCAAATAACAATCAACACAACTCAAATGAGAATAATAAGTGCCAATGAGAAAAATACTGAACTTCTATACAAAATTCCATGGGTTGGTAGTACAAATCATGAGATGCTAAGACTTAGAATTTATAAATCTGGTAAGAAATAAATACATCATCTGTTCGAAATATACATAAATAGATTTGCAAATCTAAAGCTACAATGACAAGTGACAGCTATATCCGAAAAGCATGTACATTTTCAATACCAGCACCCCCCATACACATCAATATCAGATCCAAAATTTGCACGCAAGGTGCAGAAGTATAGTATGAGTACAATCGACCTCATGTACTCAATAAGAAACAAATCTAACCTCAGGTTCAAAGTGACGAGCTCGGAAGGAGGTCAACGTCCAACACCATTAATCAATAACAACATATATATGATAATGACCGTAATTGTAAATAACTCAAAGGAATTATCATATTCAGCTCATTCACAAATACGGAAAATTAGACATGCTTTTCAAGTTTAACAATTAAAGTCCAAATCTTTTACCGAAATCACTAACATATGAGTTTATTAGAGAACTGTGACTTTTTCCAAACTTTCAACAACAGATAAGGCATTTTATTTACCAACAAGCATTAGGGAATACATCTCTATGCTTACATGTAAAGTATACATGACAAGTCAATAATATTATGTTTCCATCTAGCATGAGAAAAATACATCGTTATGCCTACATGCCATATATACATGTCAAGTCAATAACATCATGTTGCCATCTACCATGAGGACAATACTTCTCTATGCCTTCATGTCAAGTTAATATTATCCTAGTGAAATCATCAAGTACACTCACTCTCAGCACACTCAAGGTGCCTAACTCATATGTCCTCACCATCACACACACAATCACTTAGCACTTTACGGGTGCCTGACACAAAGCCCCTCACAAAAGCATGTGCATATGTCATTGTGACTGCGCTCATTAATGGCATGTCAAACTATGGAGGGGCAGATCTTGAACAAGTGCTGATCATAATCCAATATGACCTATTGTGGCGTGCAACCCAATCCAAATAATAATCAATAGCCAATAAGGCATGTTGGAACATGCAACCTGATCCATATAATAATCAATAGCCAATAAGGCATGTTGCAGCGTGCAACCTGATCAATATATCACTCACAACATGGCTTTACGACCCACATTAGTCAACAATCTCTTAAGTCTCAATGGCTCATAATCACATAGAACCCAGCCCAAACAAGACAACAACATGTATGATGTAGCAAATAATTAATATATAGAGACTAAGATATGACATGCAAATAAGGAATCATGACAGAGTAAATAATCACAGTTACAACATACAGCTAAAAACAGCAAGAATAACTCCATACGTCTTAACCAACTAAGAACAGAGGCTAAACATGATTTCTAACATGAATCATCGCTCAAATAATCAAGAGAGTAAATAAAACATGGATGCAACAAGGCATGATAGAAAAATAAGTCCGGTAATAGTCTAAAGTCCACTCAAATCATGAATATCGAGCGCACGCACGCTACCCGTCACCTAGTGTAGCAACCCGATCGGTTGTTTTGTGTATTATAGCCTTGTTCCCCATTAATTGTTTCTTATATCCTTAATTATGGTTACGTGACTTGCCGAGGTAGTTGGATTGGTTCCAGGAAGGTTTTGGAGTGAATTTGGATGCTTAGCCCCAATGTTGAAGGCTTAAGCTGAAAAAGTTGACCGGAGTTTGACTTTTATTTAGACAATTACGGAATAGAGTTTTGATGGTTCCAATAGCTTCGTATGGTGATTTTAGACTTGGTAGCATGTCCAGATATTGATTTGGAGGTTCGTAGGTCATTTTCGCTTGAATTGGCGAAAGTTGGAAAGTTGAAGGTTTAGAAGGTTGAGAGGTTTGACCGATAGTTGACTTTATTCACACCGGGCTTAGATTTTGGTTCCAAGAGTTGGAATATGTCTGTTGTGTCATTTATGACTTGTGTGCAAAAGTTGAGGTCAATCGGAGTTGGTTTGGTATGATTCAGCATTAATTTAGAAGTTGATTCAATAATTCATTAAGCTTAAATTGGGTTGCGCTTCGTGATTTCGATGTTTTGTCGGGAAAAATGTTATTTTTAGGGGCGACGCATGCACCGGGTCTCATTATTGGGCTAAATTATTGTAATTAGCGCTTGGGCAGGATCCGCCCCTATAGAGTCTGACATGCCTGTATGTGCTTGACGATGGGAAGTTATGCGAGGCACCCGTATAGTGCCAAGTGTAAATATTCTTGTTGGATCCACTGTGATACCGTAATGGACATGTATAATTGACGTGTTGGCATAGAGATGTACTTTCCTCATGATAACTGATAATTTACTTTATTTATCTATGTTGGACTTTAACTGTTATACTTGAAAGCATGCCCAAATTACTTAAATGTGAACAAGCTGAATTTGATATTGCAGACATACTGTTTCTACGAATTATCCTTTATATTCTGAACTGTTATCGGCTATTAGTATTGGCACTTGACTATTGTTCTGAGCTCATCACTTCTTTCAATCCAGTTTTAGTGTTGTTACTTATTGAGTACATTGGGTTGGTTGCTCAATAACAAATATTGTACCGGTAACAAACCTCATATCAAATAAAACCTTGTTCCAAACATTTGTACACTGCCAAATGACAAAAGAAAATACGTATAAAGTCATAACCACCCATCAGACTAACAACTCATGGAGTTTTCTCACCCGATAAGAACCATAGCCCAATTTCTAAGCTGACTAGTGACATCATTTCATCTCCAAACATACCTTCCTCAATCATGATAGAGTTTATTCTAGGTTCAATAACCTCATCTCATCTACTACAAGCTCCTCGACTGACATGCCACACCCATATCACCTAGAGCCACATATCATGAAATCTGTGCACAAAACAAGCAACAACTCTAATGTATCCAAAAATGGAAAGAGAATCAAATGAAAGAACAGTTCCGCAAGCTTAATAGATACCACCACAAGCGCAATGCTATGAACCCATCACACAAAGGAGAACCAAAACACACGAAATCAACACAAAAGATCATATCCCATCATAACTCCGATGCAATGTGTGACCTCATCCAAACACCAGTCCAGATGAAATACCTCGAGCCAGGAGTGCATGACATAACCATGGAGAGTTGAATAGAAAAATATACTACAAACAGGAAAAGACCATAACCAAGGCGCAATCAACCATTCAACAGCCCAAGAGCCGCCTTGGTCGAATTCCGCTACAAGTTCCAAATAGAACCACATCATATGTGTAAATAGTCAACAGTGTCACAACCCATTGCAACATAGAAGATTAATATATGGAACACAACATACATGAATAAGATCAACTCTAACCGATGACACATCCTTCAACAATAGTTGTGTTGAGTAAACAAATTTAACATGGTATAGAATACACAACCTCATTAGGCCTACCAATGTGCCCCCATATCAACTCCGGCCATCCACAAATAGATAAATAACCCTCCAAAAGTATATAATAACCTAACCATAACACAAACTATTAGATGTCTAACTTGGGCCATACCTTCACAGTCCGCAACCGAGGAACAATCTACCTCCTAGAAACCTCTTACACTCCAAATCCCTAGAATACATGAATCACCATACGGGATTCCAACTCCACCACTCGAATGACTAACACATCCCTCATACACAGTCATC
Organism: Nicotiana tabacum; assembly: GCF_000715075.1. Taxonomy (NCBI): domain Eukaryota; kingdom Viridiplantae; phylum Streptophyta; class Magnoliopsida; order Solanales; family Solanaceae; genus Nicotiana; species Nicotiana tabacum. The sequence goes on along the minus strand of NC_134091.1, from coordinate 72,176,498 downwards.
CGACGAGAAATACTTCTAAAATTCTTCCGTGCCACATAGCAAAATCTGAACATCAGTAGTTGATCAACCAGGCGAGTACTGTAATACCATTCAAGCATCTGCAAGTCAAAACACAGTGTGCCTTCATGAAATACACGCTCTTGTCAGGTGATACCAGATAGTGCCATCATTCTTCTGATCATTTGAAATTGTCAAAATGCCGTCTATAACTCATGACCTCCCATTCGAATGGAACCGCAATCTCGTACCTGCAACCTCAATGCCACATATAGTACCGCTTCTTTCATGCCATCATATGAAGACACAAGAACCCCATTATCAACCCTGAGTTACAAACATGATACATACTCAATTAGCCAGAAACCTTCTACTTAATCCCATCTAGTAGAAAATTACAATAGGCAACATACTCTTCATGCCGGTAGAAGACATCTGTCTCAAGTAGTGGTAGAAATCATCGAGAACTCTTCGAAACCCATTAGCACAAGACCAAACAATCTTTACTGAATCCCTCTAACTCAACCAAGTCACGCATGTCGCCAAACACAAGATTATGACCACAAAACACCGTTAAAGTCTCATCATATCATAAAAAAAAAATAACCGATCATATCCATTACCATGCTGATCCAACCTACTACCAACCTATCCTATTTCTCCAAGTTCCTTCTGAATTTTCTTCAAGTTAATGCTTCTCCTTTCTAGTACACCGGGATCATTAACCAAAGATCACCACAGGAGATCCTAGCATGAAACCGCGGCGTCCTAAAGCCCATAAGCCACTGCATTCCTTCTTAAGCACCCAAAAATACCAAATCTGAGATACCCACTTTGTAGAGACCTTATGTGAATCTGAAGTTGTTTTCCTTTAACCTCCATGATATTAAAATGTAAAATCCATAATGATACATAAATACCGCAAGTATCGGCACCATCCAATGGAAATCTCAGATATTAGCCATTTACAAATCCAGAAATTCCTCAACTACCACATATGAATATTGAACCCAATAGAACCTTCTCGAGAGTCATCTATCCTAATATAATCTCAAATGCACAACCCAAATGAGCTGAATGACCTGTCCTTCATTAGCACACAAACACCTCAAGAAGTAACCCACATCTCTAAGCAACCGAGTGAATCTCTACTCCATGCACATTACCTCGACCAGGAATTGCAAACCCGAGTCATTACCAAATTTCTAGTATTCCCACAAAGTATCGCACATCACGCATCGAGCGATTCCATTGCTCAAGTCATCCTCAAAACTGACCTCTTTAAGTCATAACAGATCCAAAAAAGTGCCACAGACCAAAACTAATATAACACATAACTATGCAATCAGATCGTCGGTAGTAGACTCCACCACTTGGCTCCAAGCCGTAGAACACAACTTCTGATATCCCACAATACCCTTACTCCATAATTGCCATGATCTCGTACTGTAATTCAGCCAAGACCTTCATGAATGCATATTCATCCTCGTAACAGTCAAGTCAACTTCCTCAAGCGATCCAAACATAAATTGTAGCACGTACACACCCCGCTGGTGGGAAGAAAACTCTTCATAGAAATATCATAGGGATCACATAACCTCAGATCATCCCGTTGGGGATAACCCACCTGCTTAACCTCAAACTGCATTTCTTTATGCCCTTTCATGGCCAGAACCACTATGCAATCACTAAATCTTCTAGAGTTTGAACTCGACAACAAGATATAAGAATCTACTTTATCCCACAATTGAACAACATGAAAGAATACCTCAACACACTCATAACTTGAGACTGTACAACATATCAAGACAGAAATCAAGCATCGATATTCCCTTCGCATCCCAAGCAAAATTCTTCTCGTCGCATCCAAACCATCTAAGAACATTCTCCATCACATATTACTCATCTTATAGCTATCCAACCACTCACTGAGCCTCAAGTCCCACTTCTAGGGACACTTATTGATACCCAATTTTGACCTCATATTTTTTGAATAGTATATATACTTTCAAAATATCATTTTGCATCATTAATTAATTTACAAGAGTTATACAAGTATTTTTTATGATTTTAATAATTTTTAAAACTTTAAAATTGATTTTCTTGTATTTTAATTACTTGAATATGCATTAATTATCCCTTAGATTATTTTGTGATGACTTAATAATCAAAATTTATCATTTACACCCACATATATGTTTTACAACATTTTTACTTCATTGAATATGATTACATTTGCATTTTTACCTATTTACACATTTTTTGCAAGAATAGCCTACAATCTATACATAATTATATTTATTACATTATTTATGTTAAAATAAATTTTTTTATATTTTTATAACGTTAAGCTATTATTTTCCAGCATTTTACTGCATAAATAGTATTTTTATTTTTTATTAATCAGTTTTATAAATTATTGTTTCATAAATTTCGAATATTTAACTTTTATAGCCCAATGAAGGGCTAATTTTCGGACCAAACAAACCCAAATCCCTGGCCCAATCCCTTTAGCCCAAACCAAATGACCCTTTTGATCCAACCCGGTCGCGACCCGTTGAACCAACCCACCCCGCTCGAGTTTCAATCTTAGTCGTTGATCTCTCATGATCAACGGCCCACAACTACCCTACGATTTTTAATAACCCAACCCCAAACCCTAATCCCCATTCTCCCATAGACCGCCGCCCTCGTTTCCGTCATCTCTCCTCCTCCTTCCTTCAGAAACCCTAGCCGCCTTCACCAACCTTCTCCGAATCCGATTAATTCATGGATTCCTTCCATGATTCACATACCTTTTACGGATTATCTCGTTGTTCTTTACAAGATTATGGTTTTACATAGTGCTTGCCCCATTTTTGGCAAGCACCAATCTTCCGAATCAAGAGAAATCATACTTACTCCTCTAGATTCAGACGATTTTTCGTATATATACACTCATGGAAACCCCTCAACAACATCACCATCATCCAACTCAATAGCCATAAACCACCACTTATCACACTCCCGAAAATGCACCACAACCTACTCCCAATCCCCAAACCTCGACCAACGACCACCTGTATACCCAAGTTCCAGGAACTCATCAAAGCAATCTGATATATGTAAAAACCTTACCCCATACCCCGCAGCAAACCCTATACATACCCGAACCAATTGAGAAGGACATGCACATTAGAAACATGGCAGAGCAACTCAAGAAGCTCATAGGGAGAGTCCAGAGTGTTGAAGGTGGGAAAGGTGTTAAAGGTCTAAACTATGAGGACATGTGTATTAAGCCGAATGTGGAACTGCCGAAGGGTTACAAACCTCCCACATTCAAAATGTTCGATGGCACTGGTGATCTGAAGGTGCATCTGAGAACATAATGCGACAAGCTTGTATGAGTGGGTAAGAATGAACAAATCGGCATGAAACTATTCATGCGAAGCCTTACATGAGACGTTTTTGACTTGGTATATCAGTCAGAACGCAAAGAAGTGGGTTAATTGGGTGAATATGGCATCATATTTCATGGATAGATTCAGGTTCAACATGGAAAATGCACCGGGCGTTTTCTACATTTAGAACCTCAAAAAGAAGCCGACAGAAACCTTATGTGAGTATTCTACTCGTTGGAGATCAGAGGCCGCAAAGGTAAGGCCAGCACTTGAAGAAGAACAAATGAACAAGTTCTTTGTTAGGGCTCAAGATCCACAGTATTACGAAAGGTTGATGGTCATAAAAAATCATAAGTTCTCTTACACCATCAAATTTGGGGAAAGAATAGAAGAAGGAATCATGAGTGGGATGGTAACTAATTTCGAGGCACTGTAAGCCACGAATAAAGCCTTGCAATCTGGAGGTATCTCAAAGAAGAAAGAAATGGGTGCCGTGATAGTAGCCCAGGGCCCTAAGTCTCCCCTCACATACCAAATACCTCCACCCACATATCAACCCTCACCACCAAAATACCAATAATATGCCACCACCTAGCATAACTACCCAAAGCCACATCCTAATTTTGACCGTAGACCACCTGGACAATACACCCTAATTGCTGAACCCATAGCCCAACTATATGAGAGACTGAAGGCCGCCGGCTATGTCGTCCCCATTCCTGCTGTTGTTGTGGAAAATCCCTCCCAATGGATCAACCCCAACAAAATATGTGCTTATCATTCAGGCATAAAAGGGGCATACCATTGAGGAGTGTCGCACGTTGAGACACAAGATTCAGAGGCTGATTGACACTAAGGTTATACAAGCAAAAGAAGTTGCACCAAATGTTCGCAACAACCCTCTCCCGGATCACAGAGGTGAGGGAGTGAACGTGATAGAAACTAATGAGAAGTGGGATCAGGAAGGTTCAATTGGACTCATTCGAGAGGGAGACGCTCCTAAAACATCTTTTGTCACCCTCACGCCAGTTGTGGTACAAACCAGATACCATTTGAAGTTGAGATAGCTACACCCTTCATTATAATGGTAGCTCCCACACCATCTTACAAGTCTGATGCCATCCCGTGTGATTATGTTGCGGAAGCAAAGAGAAAGGGAAAAGCCAAAATGGAAGAAATAGGTGTCGCGCAAGGTATGACTAGGGCTGGTAGGGTTTACACACTTGAGAATCTGGGAGGAATGAGCAAGGAAGCTGCACCTAAGCCGCATGTTGTTGAGACTGGCACTGGCAATCTCTGAATGAAGATACAATCAAGGGAGTACTCTGTTGTTGACCACCTAAACAAGACTTCTGCTCATATATCCATTTTATCACTGTTGAAAAACTCAGACGCACAAGAATGTTTTGATGATGGTGTTAAGTGAAGCTTATGTACCAGCCGGCATCACTAGTGGAGAATTGGCTAACATGGTCGGACAGGTACTGGAGAGCCATAAAATCACTTACCACGAAGATGAGTTACTACAACAAGGACTGAGTGACAACAGGGCGTTGCACATCACAGTGCAATTCGAGGATAAGTTAATCGCCAGGGTCTTGATAGATGGAGGTTCGAGTCTTAACATATGCCCACTGGCCACTGTAAACAGATTGGGTGAAGGCCTGCAGGAGATATGATTGGGAAGCATGAATGTGAAGGCGTTCGATGGATCTCAGAGAGCCACGATCGGAGAAATAAACCTCGATTTACAGATGGGTTCAACTTGGTTTGATGTTGAGTTCCAAATGCTAGATATATCTGCTACTTACAATCTATTGTTGGGATGGCCATGGATACATGCAGCCGGGGAAGTGGCTTCAACTCTACACCAGGCTGTGAAGTTCGAGTGGAATCATCATGAGGTAATCATTCATTGAGATGGCAGCAACCCCATCTACACCAATCAGACCGTTCCACTAATTTAGAAGAAACTGAGGTCGTTAGCTTAGGGATTCTGAAACAGTCAAGGAAACGCGTATAAGCATTCATCTATCACCTTCAAAGAAAGAAGTATATCAGGTTCCTAAAGGAGTATGAGGACATCTTCGCATGGTCCTAGGACGATATGAGTGGCTTGAGCACATCCATAGTAGCCCATAAGCTACCCATCAATCTCATGTGTCCACCGGTAAAGAAGAAGCTCAGAAAGTTCAAGCCAGATATGAGTTTGAAGATAAAAAAGGAGGTCACCAAGAAAATCAAAGCCTAGGTTCTTCGAGTGGTCGAATACCCGACCTGGTTAGGCAACATTGTGCCAGTTCCAAAGAAGGATGGGAAAGTTAGAGTATGTGTTGATTAACAATATCTGAACAGAGCAAGTCCTAAGGATGATTTCCCGCTGCCCAACATACACATACTGATTGACAACTGCGCTAAGCATGAACTCCAATCTTTTGTGGATTGCTTCATAGGATACCACTAGATTGGAATGGATGAAGAGGATGCCGAAAAGACCGCCTTTATCAAACCATGGGGAATATATTATTACAAAATGATGCCGTTTGGTTTGAAGAATGCTGGGGCTACCTACATGAGGGCCATGGCAACTATCTTCCATGACATGATACACAAGCAAATAGAGGTGTATGTGGATGATGTTATCATCTAATCTAAAAGGAGTTCGGAATCACATAGAAGACCTGAAGAAATCCTTTTGACCGGCTTCGAAAATACAACTTGAAGTTGAACCCTACAAAATGTGCCTTCGGAGTCCCTGCTAGAAAGTTGTTAGGCTTCATCGCCAGTCGCCGAGATATCGAGTTAGACCCGTCAAAAATCAAAGCTATCTAGGACTTGCCACATCCAAAGAATAAAAAAGATGTGATGAGTTTTCTAGGGCGCCTCAATTATATCAGCCATTTTATAGCACTATCAACGGTGATATGCGAGCCAATCTTCAAAAAGCTGAGGAAAGATGATGCAACAAGCTGGACTGAAGAATGCCAGAAAGCCTTCGACAAAATCAAAGAGTATTTATCCAAACCGCCCGTGTTGGTCCCACCAGAACCAGGAAGACCCCTACTGCTTTATATGTCTGTGTTGGATGGGGCCTTTGGTTGTGTTCTAGGACAACATGATGAAACTGGAAGGAAAGAGCCGGCGATATATTACCTGAGCAAGAAGTTCACGCCTTACGAAGCTCGGTATTCTTTATTGGAACGCACCTGCTGTGCTCTGACATGGACAACCCAGAAGTTGAGACATTATTTCTGTGCATACAATACATATCTCATATCAAGGATGGATCCGCTAAAATACATCTTTTAGAAACCCATGCCTACGGGTAAGTTAGCAAAGTGGAATATATTATTAAGTGAGTTCGACATCGTCTATGTAACTCATAAGGCAGTCAAAGGGCAGGCATTGGCGGATCACTTGACAGAAAATCCCGTAAACGGAGAATACGAACCATTGAAAACGTATTTTCCCGACGAGGAGGTATCGTTTGTAGTAGAAGATATTACCAAGGCATACGATGGTTGGAGGATGTTCTTCGACGGAGCAACAACCTTCAATGGAGTGGGTATCGGAGTCGGCTTAGTATCAGAAACCGGTCAACACTATCCGGTATCTGTAAAACTAAGGTTTCCGCGCACCGATAATATGGCAGAATATGAGGCCTGATAATGCGCTACGAAGAACACCAAAATAATGCCATACTTACACGGCGTACAAGAGCTGATCAAGAGATTCACAAAGATAGAGTTCAAGCATGCTCCAAGGATTCAGAATGAGTTTGCAGATGCATTCGCCACTTTATCCTCCATGATACAACACCCAGATAAGAATTTCATTGATCCCACCCCAATAGGAATTCATAAGCAGCTAGCTTATTGTGCTCATGTTGAGGAAGAAATTGATGGAAATCTGTGGTTCCATGACATCATGGAACACTTAGAAAAGGGAGAATATCCAGAGCACGCTACACACACTCAGAAGCGTACGCTTCGAAAATGGGCCAACCATTTCTTCCGAAGCGGAGGAATTCTGTATAGAATGACTCTTGATTTTGGGATTGTTGTGATGCGTCGATGCCAATGAGATGTCTAGATTGCTCGAGGAAAAACATGCCGGAACTTGCAGACCCCATATGAATGATTTCGTTCTTGCCAAGAAGATATTAAGAGCAGGATATTTCTGGATAACTATGGAAACATACTGTATCAAATATGTTCAAAAGTGTGACCAATGCCGGATACATGCTGATATGATACGAGTGCCGCCTAACAAACTCAATGCAACAAGTTCGCCCTGGCCCGTCTCTGCTTGGGGTATGGATGTTATCAAACCAATTGAACTCGCTGCTTCAAACGGACATAGGTTCATTCTGGTGGCTATAGACTACTTCACAAATAGGGTTGAAGCCACATCCTATAAGGTTGTAACTAAGAAGATCGTGGCAGATTTTGTTCGGGACCGCATCATTTACTGATTTGGAGTACCTGAGTCAATCATTACTGACAATGCCGCCAATCTCAACAGAGACTTGATGAAAGCCATGTGTGAAACATTCAAGATCAAGCATCGGAACTCTACAGCATATAGGCCGCAAATGAATGGAGCCGTAGAAGCAGCCAACAAGAACATCAAGAAGATATTAAGAAAAATGGTAGACAATTAGAAACAATGGCATGAGAATCTACCATTTGCTTTGCTCGGGTATCGCACCATAGTTCGTACATCCACTGGGGCATTTCCCTATCTACTAGTTTACGGTACTAAAGTCGTTATTCCCGCCGAAGTAGAAATCCCTTCCTTAAGAGTCATACAGGAAGCTGAGCTCATCGACGCAGAATGGGTACAAAGCCGGTGTGAACAACTAGATCTCATTGATGGAAAAAGAATGAACGCAGTATGTCATGGCCAACTCTATCAGAATAGAATGGTAAGAGCTTTCAACAAAAATGTTAGGTCAAGGCAATTCACACCGGGACAATTGGTACTAAAACGGATATTCCCACATCAGGATAAAGCAAAGGGGAAATTCTCGCCCAACTGGAAAGGCCCTTACATGGTTCACCGAGTATTAACAAGAGGAGCATTTATACTCGCAGAAATGGATAGAGAGATTTTTCCAAAACCTATCAATTCAGACGCAGTCAAGAGATACTATGTTTAAGATTATGTTTGCACTTTCTCTTTGATGTAACTGAACTACGCTTGACCCGATCCCCATTTAAGAGGGGATACATAGGCAGCCATGTGGGTTCGGTCACATCATAATAAAATCTTCATTTCCCCTATGGTTAGAAACTGGGGCAAGATCTCGAGTTTGCCCGACCTCATCATGTTTGGAATCACCAAGGAATGCATCGCAGGAAGTATGCACTTAAACTGGTGCAAGATTTTGAGGAGGATCCTAAAACTTTCGAGTCAAGGAGGTTGCAATGTCTCAAAAGCATGTAACAGTCATCAATTCAAAAAAATATTTTCTCTCGTGCCATATCACATATTTTAAACAACTACATTTTCGTAAAAAATTTATCAAACGCATGTTTTTCAAAAATTTTGTTTCTATAGCAGCCAGACATTACTCAGGGTGACTTAAGCAGGGACTTCAGACGAAAGCGAAGGCGAAGCAAGGAATTGAGAGCACGAACCAACCTTTCCCCTCACAAATGATTTTTCTTTGGATTCAGGTGCAATGAATATAATAGGAACGTCCGAAAATACATACACACAGATCTTCACACCGACAAAGGTCACCAAACGCAAACACATCAAGCTAAAAAATGCTTTATTCTCTCGCATTTAGTCATTTCTTTTCTTGCATTGCCCTAAGCACTTCCCTCATCATTACATAAGGCCAAGCACTGCCCTCATCATTACATAAGGCTAAGCACTGCCTTCTTTTGCATGAGACTAAACATTGTCTCTACTCATTGCATAAGGCTAAGTGTTGCCTTTCATTGCATTAGGTTAAGCACTGCCTCCACACTACATGAGGCTAAGCACTGCCTTTCTTTACATGAGACTAAAAATTGTGTCCATTTCTTGCATGAGGCTAAGCATTGCCTCCATTATTGCATAAGTCTAATCGTTGCCTTTCGTTGCTTGAGACTAAGCATTGTCTCCACATTGCATAAGGCTAAGCATTGCCTTTCCAAGCACGAGACTAAGCACTGTCTCCATTCTTTGCACGAGGCTAAGCATTGCCTCCATCATTGCATAAGGCTAAGCACTGCCTTTCCTTGCATGAGACTAAGCACTGTCTCCATTCCTTGCACGAGGCTAAGCATTGTCTCCATTGTCGCATAAGGCTAGGAATTGCCTTTCCTTGCATGAGACTAAACATTGTCTCTGCTCTTTGCATCGGGCTAAGCACTTCCCTCATCTCATACAAAACTAAACCTTGTTTCATCTCGTTCTCGCATATGACTAAGCATTATCTGTTTCCTCTATCAAACAATCGATATCGCTGCATATTTGCATCTCATGGGATAAAACATTGCCGCATTGTCCGAAGGCGTCATAGTCTGAGGGCATCATCCTCATAGTCCGAAGACATCATGCCATGGCCTGGGGATCTCTCAAAATTGCATATCATTATTCAAAAGCGTCATAGTCCGGATGCACCATCCTCATGGACCGAGGACACCATTCCATGGCCTGCAAATCCCTTATCATACGCTTCATGGCCCAGGACGTCATGGTCTATGGACATCATCCTCATTGTCTGAAAGACAACTCTCATGGTCCCAAGGGAATCTACATCATGTTTAAGTTTATGTAGTAACCCATATATTCACGTGCATCATGTTTTGAGTTTTGCAGGTAACTTGGGAGGTAACCGTTATACAAACAGGAGCAATTTTTGCTCCGGTTTCTGTTCACAACGTTCACATCCTTTGACTACCTCAAACGTAACCGATGATCAGCAATTGATTTCCTTTTGTTCTATAACCGTTCAAATATTTTCCTCATACACCCGTAACGTTCAAATTCACATTCATAGCGCCACCTGAAATTATTTGATATTCACGACACTATCACATCCAAAAGATCTTTTGAAACACACGGTCAATCTTGTAATAACTCCATCAGTTTCGTTCGCCGTTGGATCCAGAACTATACACGGTCTAATTCCCATAACACCAGGGATTTGTAGGCAACTCAAGAACCAGGGTTTGACCCCCATTTTTTCAAAATGCATCATTCCTCACTCACTTCGGACAAAATTGGTCATCATTTTCTTTACCCGACAACTCTTTCATCATTCCCGGGTAAAGAGGGGCAGCTGTTGATACCCAATTTTGCCCTCATATTTTTTAATAGTATATATACATTCATAATATCATTTTTCCTCACTACTTAATTTAAAAGAGTTATACCAATATTTTCTATAATTGTTATAATTTTTAAAACTTTAAAATTGATTTTCTTGCATTTTAATTACTTGAATATGCATTAATTACCCTTTAAATTATTTTGTGACTGCTTAATCATCCAAATTTATCATTTACACCCACATATATGTTTTACAACATTTTTACTTCATTGCATATGATTACATTTGCATTTTTACCTATTTACACAATTTTTGCAAGAGTAGCCTACATTCTATACATAATTATATTTATTATATTATTTATGTTAGAAAAATATTTTTTTATATTTTATAATGTTAAGATATTATTTTCCAGCATTTTACTGGATAAATAATATTTTTATTTTTTATTAATCACTTTTATAAATTATTATTTCATAAATTTCGTATATTTAATTTTTATAGCCCAATGGCGGGCTAATTTTCGGACCAAACAGACCCAAATCCCTGGCCCAATCCCTTTATCGCAAACCAAATGACCCTTTTGATCCAACCCGGTCACGACCCGTTGAACCAACCTGCCCCGCTCGAGTTTTAATCTTGACCGTTGATCTCTCAAGATCAACGGCCCATAACCACCCTACGATTTTTAATAACCCAACCCCAAACCCTAATCCCCATTCTCCTACAGACTGCCGCCCCCATTTCCCTCGTCTTTCCTCCTCCCTCTTTCAGAAACCCTAGCCGCCTTCACCAACCTTCTCCGAATTCGATTAATTCATGAATTCCTGTCATGATTCACTTACCTTTTATGGATTATCTCATTGTTCTTTACAAGATTATTGTATTACATAGTACTTGCCCCATTTTTGGCAAGCACCAATCTTCCTAATCAAATAGAAATCAGACTTACTCCTCAAGATTCAGACGATTTTTCGTCTATATACACTCATGGCAAGATTATATGGGTCTGGTTTACCAAGATTCTTCGGCCAATCTCAGATTCTGGGCAGAACTAGGGTTTGCCTGATTTTTCTCCTAATTTGGTTCTAAATTGATTCTGCATGCTTTTCTTTCTTTATTTGTGTTTGATTGATTATATTTTCTTGTTTGTTTGTTCAATTTCCATTACTATATAAACCCATCCCCAACTCCCCCATGAGATTCTGAATGGCAAGAAGAAAACTACTATTGTTCTCTTATTCTTTCTTGTCCTATACTATTTTGAGGCTCAATCTTTTGGCAGGCTGAAAGCCATGGCCATCGGAATTCAATTCTCGAATCTTTCTCAATGTGAGCACTGCCCGGGGTTCGTTCGAAATCCTTGGGAACTGTGAGGCACTGAGATTCATGGGTTCTACTGCTCGTTTTTTGCTATTGACATTGAAGTGTTGCTGAAATTACTCCCCATGTTTACTTATTCGTCTGTAATTGGTAATGTAGCTACGACTCTTGCAATTTCATTTTTGTTTCTTGTTTAAATTCCTGCTATGCATATCTATGTATTTGAGAATTTTTATGAACCAACATGCCATTATATGCTTTGAAACTCTTCTTGAGGCTCTATACCTTCTAGTAGCCCAACTTGCATATTTGTTGCCTTGATTCTTCCTTCTTAAGCCTACTTGCTAATGTATGTGCTAGAATGCTCATTACTGTTCCCTATTCTGAGTGTGGTTTCTTGCCTTGTTCTGTACTCTTGTGATGAGTCGAGTCATGTCCAGAACCTGTTCTAAATCTTGAGTCATTCATGCCCGACTTGATACTTTTCTAAGAATTAACTCCTGTTTATGTTATTAGCCCAGGCATGCTTTCCTTGCTACTTATGAACTAATGCTCGTTCCCTGCCTTATCCTGTACCTTTGTGATGAATCCATGCATGCGTTTCAGACCTTGTTAAGTCATTCCTGTCCAACCTGCTAAGTTTTGATGTTGTACTGATTAGCTAGGGCCTGCTTTCATGTCATTTAAGTTCTAGTGTATGCTTTGACTTATGCAATCCTGTTTGAGACATTTAGGAAGACCTCATGCCTAGCCTCTTCCCCCATATGTGATTAATCCTAGTGCAGGCTAGTACTGTTAACCTATATTTGACATATCCTTGCCTATTGTGAGTCCTGGTGCTATTTAAACCTTCGTTTATGATTGATAATGTTAAAGTCTTCATGCCCAGTTGATTGGATTATTACAGACTATGTTCATTAGCCTATTTTTTATCATATTTGCACTAGACCCTCATGATAGAAATTTTACTTGTTTCCGTCTGTGATTCTGTAAGATTCCTCTGTCAAGATTGTGTTTAAGTTAACCTTAGATCATATTATATCCTGAAACTCTATTTGGGTTGTCTGTTGGTTGGTGATGTTCCTTCCTCTCTTCTGAACTTCTAGTATCTTATGTGTATAACTCTGTGTGATCTCATCTACCTGTTGTGGTTTAAACTACTATTAGTTGCAGTCCTAAGAATTAAGTGTGTGGACTTCGAGTGGTTTGATTAATTTATGAACAACTTGTTACTCATGTGGTTAAGTCTGGCATTGCTGGGTATGTTGATTCCCCCTTTCAGACTTGGTATAGGTTTGGGTTCGAGTCATACAACTGATACACTCTAAATGTCCTGAGGTGTACCTATACCTGGGTTTACTATTTTTTTGTGTGAAGAATGAGATCACTGAAGACCTTGAAGTTGCTGGGTTATTCCTCTCTGGGCCTGCTCTGCTTTTTGGGCCCTGTACTCATTCAGCTTGTAATATTCGAGCATGTACTCTTCATTTTAGTCCTGTAATAATTTGTAAACAAATAATTGGGGCGTTAGTGGAACTGGGGAATGAGTGTGCTTTATTCTTACATAAGGGGTAGAAAACATGCCTATAGGGTCTACGTGCTTTATTTGCTACCTTGTTTAACTTGCTCTACTTCTGCACACCAGTAGAAATCATGTCTATAAGAATTGCATACACCTCACCAAATATGTCTAATACTCGCACACTATCTCAAACATGTTAGTAATTGCTATAATTGATTTCCATATTATTACTATGTGTTAAGACAACATGACTATAGGGTGTATAGCACATGCTTTGTCAACCTAGAAACCATGCCTATAGGACTTCAAATAATCAATTGGTCTATTGCTTCTATTACTTTTAGGGTACTTCCCATCTAAATATCATGACTATAGGACCCTAATCTTTTAATCAACTACTTCTGTTGTTTTCATTACACTGCCCCGCCTAGATGACATGCTTATAGGATTAAAGTGCTGTAAAATCAATTTCAGTTATCAACTACTAGAAATCCTGCTATTAGAATGCCGTCACCTACCTAAGATGTTTGTCAATAAAATCAGCAATGGTAATTCGGAATTTTGAGATTGTTTCACTGTCTTATTGCGCAAATAATTAGAAATCATGCCTATAGGACTTGCAATGCCTTTAATCTGCAAGTTCGTTAGTTTAAAGCTGTATTGCTGCCTATACAACGATGGAAATCAGAATCACATAGAAACTATGCCTATAAGCTTAATAGCTCTAATGCGTTTGAAATTGTCTATTGCCTAACTACCCGCATGCATTTGTTGTTTAATACCGCTAGGTTAACTTGAGCCTTTAATTGTACTTATGTGTAGTCCTACATGTTTTTGAATGTGTGCTAGTTTTATCATTTTGAACATCCTAAATGAAGTCTAGAACCACCCAAATAGAGATCCAAAGCCTCCTGGACCTTATGTATGGGACGGGTAGTGCACACATAGGGTACGACCAAGAATTGAATTAGAGTGCCTTTAGGTAAACAACTTTAGCATAGTAATCGGGTAGCAGGAGATTATAGTCTGTGCCCGCTGAATAATATGAGCAACCCCTATCTCAAAGGAGTTGCGAAATAATATTTATGTTGCACGGGGTGATCCTTTAGGCTAAAAAGCATAGGACCCCCCCTCCTTTTCTTTTCTTTATGTATTTGTTATTTACACTTAGTCATCTAACATAGATCAATGTAACTGTATCATTGTAATCATTAAGATTTATGTCAATTCTCACGTGTTCTAATAAGACTCTTCGGCTTCTAAATTTTCTTTTATTTATTTTATCACCTAGCCTAATTACGTAATCCACATAATTTAAAGTTCGGCTGGGACCCACAGCTGTGGACCTCGAAGAGTGCCTAACACCTTCTCTTTGAGGTAATTTGAGCCCTTACCCGATCTTTGGTGACATGGACTGGTCAAACAGAGTTATTTGCAAATAGGTGCCCGAACGCACCTCAAAATTGTTAGGTGGCGACTCTTCTCTTTTAATACCCATTTAAAAGAGTTGTCAGACATTGAAACCCGCTTTCACGAGAAAATGGGGCGCGACAACATGGCGACTCTGCTGGGGATTACATAGGCTCTTACCATAATGAACTTGACTTATGTGGATTACTTTCTTTGTCTTAAACTGCTATTACATGCACATCCCTTTATCTATTCACCTTTATTTGTTTTAAAATGCTATTATATGCACATCCCTTCCCTTATTCTCCTTTATTTGCTATGACATGTATGATCTCTCTCCATCTCCTTCATCGTTTCTAAGACTGCTATATTATCACTCTCCCATCAATATTTCCCTACCTGCTTCATTACGTTCTTGCACATGTTTCATGAGCTAAACTGACTTCTCTCTTTTGTCTTTCTTTTCTTTTCTCCTCATTTTCACTTTTACTATTTACTGCTTTTACGTACTTTTATCATGCAAATACTTGGCAATGTGTTATTATTTTTGCAAAAAGCATGCTCTGCATCATACTCCACTCGTGCTAATTATCAACATAGCGGCACTTGATAAGTGTCCGCACTTTCCTGTAATCACCCTTCTTAAATTGGTAAGGCTTATTTGCGGTAGACTAGTCGATCAGCGGTGCAGTCGATGGTCCCGTGCCTTTTCCATTAAGTTGTCCACTGGGGATTACCAGTCTAGACCCTTCCAGAAACCCTACTCCAATTTTAAATTTAGATGCATCACGCTAAACCTACTACGGGTTGAAGTTTTGTTAACGTAACAACCCGCTAAGATGAGCCTTGTCCAAAGTCCGACGGGATTTCCACAATCCCAATGGACACTATCATATTATATGCATTACTTGGCGAAAATGTGCCAACGTGTTTATCATTATTGCGTAAGTAGTCAAATTTGGAGGGGGAAAGGGCTAATCTTTGTTTGTTTGCAGAAAATGAAGCACGAAATCCCCAGGTTCGGTATGGTCCAGAATATCTCGCCTTTGCTACTTGACTGGTGTAAAGACCTTGCGCCTTGTGACAAGAATCATGTGAGGAGAGTACTTGGTGACCTTCCCTCTTTGTTGAACATTCAACCAAATAGGGAGTTAATCGAGGACGCCACCATGTTCTGGGATGAGAAAAGTGTTGTTTTTTGATTTTGCAATATAGAAATGACTCCTCTCCTTCAAAGAAATAAGAGGTTTCGCTAAGTTTCCATGGGATAGTCCAGGATTGCTGGTACCAGAGAATCGTACTCCCCGTGGTTTTCTGAAAATGTTCGATTTTAAGAAGAATGACGAACTGCTATGACTAAAGAAATCATACATCCCTTTTGAATTTCTCTACGAGCATTATGGGCATAGCAAGTCATATCGTCTTCACCGTCAGGTTTATGTGTCCATTATCTGCTTCTGGGGGTTGTTGATATTTCCAATTAAAGTAGGAAGGATTCATACTCGCTTAGCCATGGTTGCCAGGACCTTAATGGATGGAATCGAAGAACAAACTTATACCATCATCCCAATGATCCTAGCTGAAATGTAACGCACTCTAGATCGGTGCAAGCAGGGATTCAGACACTTTGAGGGTTGTAATATATTGCTACAAGTCTGGCTGCTGGAACACTTTCAAAGGGGCGAGTATCATCAACAACTTATGTGAAGGCCACTAAATGACTACATAGCCAACCATCACCCAAGGATAATGACGTTTGTTCCAGACACGTTTGCAAAGCCTGGAAATGCTGTAAGTTGGGTGCGTTTCTTTAGCAATCTAACAGATGAGCAGGTGCATTGGATGTTCGATTGGTTTTCTAGTAGTGAGTTCATCATCGTATCGAAGGGGACTACTCACTTGGTGATGATCGATCTGCGAGGTATCCACCCTTACGCTCCTATAATGGTAATGAGACAAGCTGGAAGAAAACAAATCATACCTCGGGTTTCCAATATGGTCTAGTACAAGGCAGATTTCAAGGGAGATGTCATTCCGTTCAAGTTCGAAGCGTAACATATATGGGAACCAAAAGATCATTGTGGAAGGAGAAACTATTGAGCCAGACAGGTATCACGCCCGTCATATGTACTACTATCTGTCATGGCTAGAAGACGACGTAGCAGGGGACATCAAGCCAGGAGTCAATCTATAGGATAGGATCGTAGATTAAGTGGTTGAGGCACAAGTTAAGTACAATAGGCTACGCAAAAGGGTGTTCGAGTCCGAATCTAAACATCTAGAGCAGCACAAAGTGAACATGGAGGCGATAAGGGAATGGAAGGAGATTGCCACTATGCCAACAGAAAGATTGAAATACTTGAAACAAGGACTGATGGAGCTAGAAGGGAAGATGAGAAAGTGACTCTCGGATTGTCAAGGCATGGACGACGATGAAGGAGGAAATCTGGCAAAAACTTACTTACTGTTGGACATGCGCGATCTGGGCAATCTAATTGATGGGGTCAAAAGAGCCAAGCATGGAGAAAGTCCTTCAGAGACCTAGTAGATTAGGAGATGATGTTCTTTACTGCTTTCCAGCTTAGATTAGATTTCGATGTAATAAGGCTAAATGCCATTAGTGAATTTATTATTATTGTCGATTTAGTGAAAGTTTGTTTTGGCTCATTTTCTCATTAATGAAACGAAGCAAATATTGGCACCAATTTTCTCAAAGTGTATGTGTCGCTTAGGCCTACCTCAGGAACAATGGGGTCCCCAAATTAGGACGCGAATTATTGCATGACTTTGTGAAACATGTTTAAATATTGAGAACGCTATTTTATTTCACCTTACAGACTTGGTTATCTTTTTCTTTTTTCTTTCTTTTTTATTACTCCCGTTCCCAAAGGTTGGTTCGTGCATACTGGCATCATCAGCATACCACACTAGATCCAGAGGTGCTCCACCTCCTCCTCCACCAAGCGACCCGAAAAGCAAAAGCAAGGACCTCGAAGAGTGCCTAACACCTTCTCTTTGAGGTAATTTGACCCCTTACCCGATCTTTGGTGACACAGACTAGTCAAAAGAGTTAGGTGGAGACTCTTCTATTTTAATACCCATTTAAAAGAGTTATCACACGTCGAAACCCACCTTCGCGAGAAAACGGGGCGCAACAACACTACTAGACATATAGGTCCAAGGGCAGATACTCCCACAACTGAAACCACCGAGCACAACCTGCGGTCAAAACCCAGCCTCAACTCCTATAGCCTAGCCTATCACTCCAAATCCAAATCCAAACATACTCTATGTCCAAAATTACCATACGAACCTATTGGAATCATTAAAACATGAATTCGAAACCATTTACACAAAAGTCAAACATGGGTCAACTCTTCAACTTAAAGCTTCCAAATATAAAAATTTCTCTTCCAAATCAAATCCCAAACCTCTAGAACATTGAACCAACCATATACACAAGTCGTGATACATTATATGAAGCTACTCAAGACCGCAAACAACCAAACAGAATGCTAAAGCTCAAAATGACCTGTCGGATCGTTACACAGATTTCGGGTTGTTTCAGTTGTATTATAATTATGACTTCAATTATTATGCTATTCCAATATCTGAGACTATTTCTTATCGTTGTTGAAGTTTAATTTTGCATATCTATTGTTGGGTGCCATCACGGCTCTGGTGGCATTTTTGGCCATGATAATTTATTCCACTATTTTTCCCCGTCATATACGACCTCTTTTGTAGTAGTGCTCTAGAATACGTTTGTTTGTTAATTTGATATTCGGTCATAGCTTAGTAAAGATTTTAAGTGAGTTTACTCCTTTGTTTGCCACTTTACTATAGCTTCTAAAGTTTGAACAGAAATACTCAATATTTCACTTGGACATTTAAAACAATTAGGAAGAATGCGAACTTTACTGTGGGGTTTTCAGGTGTTGGACTCTTTTATTTTCGTCAAGATACTTTTTCATCGAATGTTTCTCATTTAAATTGATCTCCTCCCTCTAGTGGATCTTAGCACTCGTGTATGAGGAATCTATGTTTTAGAGTTATTGGCTACGGGTCTTACTTCTCTTGGACGGGTTATGGATATATAATTTTTCTTGTCATGGTTTCCTAACTCTAGTTAATGCCCATAAGAACGAAGTACACCAGCAATATTGATGTAAGGTGAATCCAGTGCTATGATCAACATAAGCCTACATTGCATACACTTTCAGCATTATCAATAGAAACTCAAATCATTGTGTATACGGGTAAACCGAAACCATAAGCTGGCCCAGTTCCTAACAAAATAAATCGAGTAAGGGACGCGATAACAAGGAATCGGAATTGAAATTGAGGTAGGGGACTCATCGAGTCAGGCACCAGGGGCACTATGCCCACCCTTGAGTATATCGAGGCCATGACCCCGGGATCTGTCCAAATCCCAAGAGATTTTGGAGAGCATTATTGGGCAATCGAACACGATTAACGGAAGGACGTAATATCCACGACCCTTTGGGTATCACGGTAAAGATCTCGACACGTACCGACGGGAATCCAGTAATCAGTTAAACAGGAGATTTTTACCTTTTATAGAATTATACTTAGGGTATAACTCCCGTATTATATATAAAGAGAAGTCGGATTGTTCATTGAACACGTTGTAACACGCATCCCAAAATAATATACTATTATTTTCATTGTCATTCATAGCTCTTATTCTCATTCATCAGTTCTAGCCATTGAGAATCCGGATCAAGGGTGAATATTTCATAAAGGCTGGAATCATCCTCCTCACGTGGTTTGAATTTACTATATCTTTATTTGTTTAATCTAACGTAATTTATCGTTTATATCTAATTAATCCACGTATCCTTAAAATTACTTACAAATTTAATTGTTATCCATTTTTTAGGGTAACAGTTTGGCATCCACCGTAGGGCTAAGTATAATAGTGGCAATTTGATACAAATTTTGATAGCGCACCCTATTTTACACTTGTTCTTTGAAGTGTCTTCAACTTTAGGTCAAAGTTCAAACTGTCAAACTCCTAATTTGCACCTCTAAACGTGGATGCTGATTCCGGTCACCATGGCAAGAACAACAATATGGTACCTAGTAACGAGGTGCCCCCTTGTTACACCCTATATTTTCGTACGTAAAAGTGAGTTGTAAGCAAACTAATGTAGG
Organism: Nicotiana tabacum; assembly: GCF_000715075.1. Taxonomy (NCBI): domain Eukaryota; kingdom Viridiplantae; phylum Streptophyta; class Magnoliopsida; order Solanales; family Solanaceae; genus Nicotiana; species Nicotiana tabacum. The sequence continues at coordinate 72,156,418 of NC_134091.1, read as the reverse complement.
ACCCAAAATGAGATCATCTTTGAAAGTATATAAAGTAAGTTAATCATATTACCTCAGAGGTTACAAATATTGAAGATCATGAGCAACAAGTATAAAGAGGGTTGGAAGGTTCAGAAGCTAAAGGAATTGAAGAAATAATGTTTCGTCTAAAGTCGACAAGTTGGGAATATTATAACATGTACTTTTGGGGTGAGACTAGGGTGATTAATATGATAAGGAGGTTATGTTATGAGTTATGTTATTCGTATGATAGTCATGTGTTTTGCTTTGAAGTCAAGCGAGTTGTGGATCAATAGTCGATGAAAGTCATCACAAGTTACGTTTATAAGTTTTACTGAAATTTGGGTCAAATATAAATGCGATTTTCTCCCAATATACTTAAATTTACGGGGTGTTCCATCCATCAAATTGAAGATCTATGAGTATATTTTCTAACACATTAAACCGTTTGTCAATACGACATCAGAGTATAGAGATATATAGGCATTTTTGCGAGACTGCGCAAGCTGCTAGGTGAGAAGTAGGTGTGTCACCTACTTACTTAAATGAGAGTCCGAAAATGGGCCAGTTTGGGTCGACCAAAGAGGCCCTTTCAAGAACTATTTCCTTCATATATTATACTGACAATAGTGTATAATAACTAGACACAAGCTCTGCAACAATCCTCCCTAAAATTGCCCACAAACCCTAATTGATTTTCTCTCCCTTTCAAGTTCTAATTGGAGGTAAAACCTAGAGTTTGAAGAACCAAGATAGGAGCTGAGTTATCCAACAAATAAGGTAAGTTTACTGCTCTCTTTCATCCATTTTTTTCTTCTGTAAATACATGATAACTCGTTCTATATTTGTAAGAACTAACGGGAGGGTGATTGGAAGACGCGAGTTCGAGTTATTCACTTGTAGCAGACTGTTTTGTGGACTGTTTTGTGTTGTTCTTGGGCTGCATGTTTTACTACTATTTTGTGGAGTTTTGGAGGAGGAAGGGTGTGGATAAATACCACATAAATGCAGGGTGGTAGGCTAGTCGTTCATCATAATATTTTTGGTCTGTTTGACACTACTACGATGGTCATTTTGTGTATGAAGAGATTGGGGTGTGTTGGGCTGTTTTGTAGCATTTTGTGGTGTATATAAGGTTGGAAAACAATGTATATATGTTGTTATTGTTGTATTCTTGTTTTGTTGGTATTACCTTGAATTTGGAGGAAGTAAGGATTACAGGGGAGATGCTGCCCGTTTTAATACAAAATAAGCTTGTCGTTCGTTGTACGATAGTTGTACCTTTCGTAACTTAATGATAGTATTATTATCGTTGTTGTAGATTAAGGTGTGGAGAGGCAAGTTCAACTTGATGATTAGAAAGATTGTGATAAGGTATGTTAAGGCTAACCCCTTCCTTCATTTTTGCATGATCTCATAACTACATGTGTTTGATAACGAGGCATAAAGGGAAGTTCATACACCCGAATTTATATACATTATCCTAGTCTCATAAGTTACAGTATTCTCCCTTATCGGGACTTTATATTAAATTGAGTATTGTCTTCTTCCAGTCAAAAGAGCAGAGAGTGTATATATATATACAGTATTACAGTATTTTCACCACCATCGAGCTATAATCGGTGGCCAGGCCCCTATTGGGCAACCTCTGAACAAATGGTAAGTTATATACCGAGCCTACTGTGGCCGAGCGCCTATGAGAGAGCCCATAATGGCAGAGATACCTAGACTAATATGGCTGAGGGTCTATGAGTGAGCCTACTATGGCTGAGCAGTTACACATACCGAGCCTTATAGGGTCAGACATTTATTTCACTTACTATAATGAAGGAGTTGAGTCAATATCAGCAGGTAAGTATATCTCTATATCATCTTTGACTCCTACTTACTTTCAGTTATTATATTATCAGTTCAGTTTCAGCTTTAAGTTATTTTATTGTCTTACATACTTGGTACACTATTTCGTACTAACGTCCATTTTCTGGGGATGCTGCATTTCATACGTGCAAGTTCAGATAGACAGACGGGTAGACCTCCTCAGTAGGTGTTGCCCGAGATCAGCCTGATCGGTAAGTTCCACATCCTTCGGAGTTGCCGGGTCTAACATTTTGTGTACATATATATATATGTGTATATATATATATATATATATATATATATATATATATATATGTGTATGTGTGTGTGTGTGGCCCTATTCCAATCAGTGTACATCCATCTGTAGAGGCTTGTAGTCATATCATGTCAGTTAGTGTAATATGTTGGGCTTGTAAGCCTAGTATGTATATTTTGTTGGTTTGTCAGCTGTAGTAGTAATGACGGCCTTGTCGCCCAGCTTTATATTGATGTTTAGTCAGCCCTAGTTTCCGTTAAGTTTTATATTTTGTTTTGTAAATTGTCTTGCAATGTGGCCCCACAGCCAAATTATGACATTATATGTTCAGAGTCCCTTAGTCGCAAGTTGGTACGCTAGGTTATTGAGGCACCGGGTGCCGGTCTCGCCCCCCCAGGTTCGAGGCATGACAAACTTGGTATCAGAGGAGTTCTGTCCTAGGGAGTTCTGTCCTAGGGAGTCTACAAGTCGTGTCTAGTAGGGTATTGTTTATAGATGTGTTGTGCACCACATTATATAAGCAGGGAACTACAGGGCATCTAGGAGTTGGTTACCCTTCTTTCAAATCTAAATCATGATGTAGAACTGAGTTATAGGAAATTTGAGTTAAACTTATGTGTCGGTGTTTGCATATACAGATGACGATGACTAGGAAGACTACGGCTAGCCAAAGGAGAGATACAACATCATGTGAGGGGACCAGCATGGCACCCCAAGTAGAAGGGGCCAAGTCTAAGGCCTAGGATGAGACCCCTACTCAGCCATTACAGGCTCCTCCACCTACTGAGGAGATTCCTAGGGATACTGCACATCCAGTTCCCCCTCCACTTCTATCAGATCAGGACTTGAGGAGTGCGGTGCGTTTGTTGACATAGTTGGTAGCTGCCCAACAACAAGCTAGGGCATCAACTATTGCAGGATGTTCAGAGGGGTCTGGGAGTTTGAGGGTCCGAGAGTCTATTGCTTTGAGTCCCCCAGAGTTCACGGGGAGAGATCAGAGGGAGGACCCGCAGGATTTCATAGATCAGCTTTACAGGATCTTTCGGGTTATGCATGCCATGAAGAAAGAGGTAGTTGAGCTAGCAGCTTTTTGACTCTGGGATATAGCCATCCTTTGGTACGAGAGATGGGAGAGGTCCAGGGGACTTGATGCACCTCCAGCTATTTGGGAGAATTTTTCAGATGCCTTCCTTGACCAGTACTTACCGCGGGAGATCCGACAGGCTCGGGTCGATCAGTTTCTAGCCCTCACGCAGGGCAATATGAGTGTTCGAGAGTATAGTATCCATTTTGACTCATTGGCCAGATATGCACCATCCATAGTTGCTATCATGCTAGACAGGATCCATAGGTTCATAGCAGGATTGACCCCAGAGTTGACCGAGGTATGTGCCACTGCTGCATTGCAGGATAGTATGGATATCTACCGGATTCAGGCATTCGCCCGTAATATAGAAAGGGGTAGGCGTCGGCAGCAAAGTACAGAGAGGACTGAGAAAGGAAAGCATAAGAGGATGAGATTTCCCAGGTCTCAGGAGGAGTCTTAGGGTTGTTATAGGCCCCAGTACTTCGGAAAGCCACCTAGGCCTCCGCCACCTCATTACAGGGTTACGCGTATGATTGTTATACTCAGTCAGGACCAGGTGAGAGCTCACGGGCGTCGGGTTTGCAGCGATAACCAGGTTCATGGCAGACATGGTCATTTCTGCCGTGGTGTGACATTCGTGTTAGACGATACTTGGGACATTGTCGAGTAGGTTCCGATGCTTGTTATACAAGTGGGCATCCGGGGCATATGATGCAAGATTATCCAAAGAGAGATTCTAGGGGTATGGCACAACTAGCGAGTTCAACAACAGTATTATATATGCTTGTGCATCTTTCAGGGTGCGAGTCTCAGTCTTCGGCTGGTAGAGGTCGAGGCAGAGGTAGAGGTTCCAGTTCAAGTGGTAACCAAAACCGTATCTATGCTTTAGCGGGTCGACAGAACCAGGAGTCTTCACCAGACATTGTGACAAGTATATTGACCATTTGCTCTCACGATGCTTATGCCTTGATAGACCCAAGATCTACTTTATCATATATAGCCCCATTTGCCGCGAGAAAGTTTGTTATAGTGCCTGAAATACTAAGTGATCCTTTTGCAGAATCTACAACGGTCGGAGAATCGATTATTGCTAGACGGGTTTACCGAGGTTGTACGATGATAGTTTGTAGTCGTCATACCTCAGCCGACCTAGTTGAGCTAGAGATAATGGATTTTGATTCTATCATGGGCATGGACTGGTTGGAAGCTTGCTTTGCCATAGTTGATTGCCGAGCAAAGGCAGTAAGATTTCATTTTCCAGGTGAGCCAGTCCTTGAATGGGTAGGTAATACAGTGACACCCGGAGGTAGGTTTATTTCCTATATGAAAGTGAGGAAAATGATCGCAAAAGGGTGCATTTATCATATTGTGCGAGTTAGAGATGCAGATGCTCAGATACCTACACTTCAGTCTATTCCTGTAGTCAAAGAGTATGCAGATGTGTTTCCAGATGAGCTTCCAGGTATTCCTCCAGAGCGAGAGATAGATTTTATGATCGATTTGCTTCAGGGAACTCAACCAATATCCATCCCTCCGTATAGAATGGCACCTGCCGAATTGAAGGAGTTAAAGGAGCAGTTAAAACATTTGCTGGATAAAGGTTTCATCAGGCTCAGTACCTCACCTTGGGGTGCACCGGTACTGTTTGTGTGGAAGAAAGACGGCTCGCTAAGGATGTGTATCGATTATAGGTAGCTGAACAAGTTAACTATTAAGAATAAGTATCCACTTCCAAGGACCGATGACTTATTTGATCAGTTACAGGGGGCTAGATGCTTTTCAAAGATAGATTTAAGGTCGGGGTACAACCAGGTCAGAGTTTGGGAGAAAGATATTCCGAAGACAGCCTTCAAAACATGATATGGTCACTTCGAGTTCCTTGTCATGTCCTTCGGGTTGACGAATGCACCCGCCGTATTCATGTACGTGATGAATAGCCTATTTCGGCCATTTTTTGATATGTTCGTGATAGTATTTATTGATGATATTCTGGTTTATTCACGTTCAGTGGATTATCATGCAGACCACCTACGAGCGATACTTCAAACCCTCTGTGATCGTACGTTGTGTGCTAAGTTTTCTAAATGTGAGTTTTGGTTGAAATCTGTGGCATTCTTGGGGCATATTGTATCCAATGATGGTATAAAGGTAGACACTGAAAAGATTGAGACCGTGAAATCTTGGCCTAGACCTACCACTCCGACAGAGGTTCGTAGCGTTCTAGGCTTAGCAGGATACTACCGGAGAATTGTAGAGGGTTTTTCTTCCCTTTCGGCACCATTGACGAAGTTGACGCAGAAAGCAACTAAGTTTTAGTGGACGGAGGCTTGCGAGCGGAGTTTCCAAGAGCTTAAGAACATGTTGACCTCAACGCCAATTCTAACACTTCTTGAGGGTCCAGAGGGTTATGCCGTGTATTGCGATGCCTCAAGTGTCAGGTTAGGATGTGTCCTAATGCAACATGGGAAGGTAATTGCGTATGCTTCAAGGCAGTTGAGGATGTACGAGAGGAATTATCCGACCCACAGCCTCGAGTTAGCTGCGGTTGTCCATGCACTTAAGATATGGCAGCATTATTTATATAGTGTTCATGTTGATGTATTTACAGATCATAAAAGCCTGCAATATATCTTCAAGCAAAAAGAGTTGAATTTGCGACAGAGGCGATGGAGAGAGTTATTGAAAGATTACGATGTTAACATTCTCTACCATCGAGGGAAAGCCATTGTTGTAGCAGATGCCTTATGTCGCCGATCTATCGGTAGCATATCACATGTATAGGCTGAGAAAAGACAATTAGCTAGAGAGATTCATCAATTGGATTGTTTGGGGGTTTGGTTAGTAGATTCTGACGATGGTAGAATTGTACTCCAAAACATTAAAAAATCATCTCTCATAGCTGAAGTTAAGGAAAGGCAGTATGAGGACCTAGAGTTGGTCGAGTTGAGAGAGCGAGTTCCGCAGTAGAAGAAGTCATTGTTAGAGCTCAACGGGGATGGGGTGCTTAGATATAGGGGTCGTCTGTGTGTTCCAGATGTAGCAAGTCAACGAGTCAGGATTATGTCAGAGGCACATTATTTGTGGTACTCCATTCATCTAGGGTTGATGAAGATGTATCTTGACATTAAGGATATGTACTGGTGGAACGATATGAAGAAGAACATTGCTGAGTTTGTTGCCCAGTGTCCTACAGAAGTGCCTTGGCGATCCTACCCGAGTGGTGCCCACTGATGATGTACAGATTACGGATGACTTGTCATACGAAGAAGTTCCAATTGTCATACTAGAACGACAAATCCGCAGGTTACGAAAGAAGGAGGTAGCCTCCGTGAAGGTTTTATGGAGAAGCAAGAATTTGGAAGAGATGAAATGGGAAGCGGAGGAAGAAATGAAGTCTAAATACCCCCACCTATTTCAAACTGAAGATATGGATCGAGATATGATGCTATAGCATAACTCTATTCAAGCTAGTAGGTCATCAGGTAAGCTCTTATTTTTTTGACTTTCAGTATTTATGATTTACGGCTGTGTGAGGCAAAGTGTTGCTATTTATAAACATTGTTCATGTGTGGCATGCATAGTATGTTTTCTGGTTGCGTGCAGGTTGGTTTTAGTCTTGTGTATGGAAGAGACTCTGGGAAAAAATTTCAAAGTCTCTAAAAGTAAACATTCGAGGACGAATGTTCCCAAGGGGGAAATGATGTTACACCCTATATTTCCGTGCGTAAAAGTGCGTCGTAAGCAAACTAATGTAGGACCAAAAATGAGATCATCTTTGAAAGTATATAAAGTAAGTAAATCATGTTACCTCAGAGGTTACAAATATTGAAGATCATGAACAACAAGTACAAAGAGGGTTGGAAGGAAGGTTCAGAAGCTAAAGGAATTGAAAAAATAATCTTTCGTTGAAAGTCGACAAGTTGGGAATATTATAACATATACTTTTGGGGTGAGACTAGGGTGCTTAACATGATAAGGAGGTTATGGTATGATTTATGTTAGTCGTATGATAGTCGTGTGTTATGTTTTGAAATCAAGTGAGTTGTGGAACAAAAGTCGATGAAAGTCATCACAAGTTACGTTCATAAGTTTTACTGAAAATTGGGTCAAATGTAACTGCGATTATCTCCCAATATAGTTAGTTTTATGGGGTGTTCCACCCATTAAATTGAATATCAATGAGTCGTTTTTCTAACATATTGAAGTAGAGAGATATATGCATTTTTGTGAGACTGTGCAAGCTGCTAGGTGACAAGTAGGCGTGTCAACTACTTGCTTAAATGTGAGTCCGAAAATGGGCCAGTTCGGGTCGTCCAAAGAGGCCTTTTCAAGGCCTATTTCCTTAATATTTTAGACTGATAATAGGGCATAATAACCAGACATAATCTCTACAAATATCCTCCCAAAAATTGCCCACAAACCCTAATTGATTTTCTCTCCCTTTCAAGTTCTAATTGGAGGTAAAAACTAGAGTTTGAAGAACCAAGATAGGAGCTGAGTTATCCAACAAACAAGGTAAGCTCACTGCTGTCTTTCATCCATTTGTATCTGCTGTAAATGCATGGTAAGTCGTTCTATATTTGTAAGAACTAACAGGACGGTGATCGGAAGACGCGATTTCAAGTTATTCACTTGTAGCGGACTGTTTTGTGTTGCTGTTGGGCTGCATGTTTTACTACTGTTTTTTGGAGTTTTGGAGGAGGAAGGGTGTGGAGAAACATCACACAAATTCAAGGTGGTGGTCTGGTCATTCATCGTAACATTTTCGGGTTGTTTGACACTACTACGGTGGTCGTTTTGTGTATGAAGAGATTGGGGTGTGTTAGGCTATGTTTTAGTATTTTGTGGTGTATATAAGGTTGGAAAATAATGTATATATGTTGTTATTGTTGTCTTTTTGTCTTGTTGGTGTTATCTTGAATTTGGAGGAAGTAAGGATTATAGGGGAGATACTACCCGTTTTAATACAAAATAAACTTGTCGTTCGTTGTACGATAGTTGTACCTTCGTAACTTAATGATAGTATTATTATCGTTGTTGTAGATTAAGGTGTGAAGAGGCAAGTTCAACTTGATGATTAGAAAGATTGTGATAAGGTATGTTAAGGCTAACCCCTTCCTTCATTTTGGCATGATCTCATAACTATGTGTGTTTGATAACGAGGCATAAAGAGAAGTTCATACTCCCGAATTTATATACATTATCCTAGTCTCATAAGTTACAGTATTCTCCCTTATCGGGACTTTATATTAAATTGAGTATTGTCTTCTTCCAGTCAAAAGAGCAGAGAGTGTATATATATATACAGTATTACAGTATTTCAGTATTTTTACCACCATCGAGCTATAATCGGTGGCCAGGCCCCTATTGGGCAACCTCTGAACAGATGGTAAGTTATATACCGAGCCTACTGTGGTCGAGCGCCTATTAGAGAGCCCAAAATGGCAGAGATACCTAGCCTAATATGGCCGAGCGTCTATGGGTGAGCCTACTATGGCCGAGCAGTTACACATACCGAGCCTTATAGGGTCGAACATTTATTTTACTTACTGTATTGAAGGAGTTGAGTTAGTATCAGCAGGTAAGTATATCTCCAGATCATCTTTGACTCCCAGTTTCTTTCAGTTATTATATTATCAGTTCAGTTTCTGCTTTACGTTATTTTATTATCTTACATACTCGGTGCATTATTTGGCACTGATATCCCTTTTCTGGGGACGCTACATTTCATCCGTGCAGGTTCAGATAGACAGATGGGTAGACCTCCTCAGTAGGTGTTGCCCGAGTTCAGCTTGATCGGTAAGCTCCACGTCCTTCGGAGTTGCTGGGTCTAGGGTTTTGTGTACATCTTATGTATGTATGTATATATATATATATATATATATATATATGTATATATGTATATAGATTATGGGTAGGTCGGGGCCCTGTTCCGATCATGGTACATCCATCAGTAGAGGCTTGTAGACATAACCTGTTAGTTAGTGCAGTATGTTGGGCTTGTAGGCCTGGTATGTATATTTTGTTGGTTTGTCAGATATAGTAGTTATGACGGCCTTGTCGACAAGCTTTATATTGATGTTTAGTCAGTGCTAGTTTCCATTCAGTTTTATATTTTGCTTCGCAAATTGTCTTGCATTGTGGCCCCATGGCCAAATTATGACATTATATGTTTAGTGTCCCTTAATCGCAAGTTGGTACGCTAGGTTAGGTAAGGCACCAGGTGCCGGTCTCCCCCTCACCCCCCCATGTTCCGGGCGTGACACCCCTGTTGATCCCAGCAGAGTTTCGGTCGCGGAACCAATCGACGCTAACTCACATGTGGCCATCAATGCGAATCAGCCTACCGATCCTGAGAATAACTTCAGCGTGGGAGTCCAATCGATAGCCCAAAATACACACGACGGTGAAGGAGGTGAGATCAAATTGCGAGTGATCTTCGAAATGCTGCAAGTCGAACAACAGTGATAACCCAGCTGCAGAACCAAAGCCGCGCCCCCAGCAGAATTGAACCCGAGCTATCCCGTGAAACCACTTGCAGAAACGAACCAATTATTGAGAGGACGAGTGAAGATGAACTAGGGACTAACCCTGAGATCATAAAAATGCTCGAGGAATTGACAAAACGAGTAGAATCAGGAGAAAAGAAAATAGAGGCCAATGACAAAAAGGTGGAAACCTACAATTCTAGGGTCGACCAAATCCCAGGAGCACCACCGATATTGATGTGTCTGGATTCCAAGAAGTTTGTTCAGAAACCATTCCCCTCCAAGCGCGGCTCCAAAGCCAATTCCAAAGAAGTTTCGCATGCCCGAAATTCCTAAGTATAATGGAACAACTAACCTAAATGAGTATATGACCTCATACACATGCGCCATCAAAGGGAACGACTTGGAGGATGATGAGATCGAGTCCGTCCTGCTGAAAACATTTAGGGAAACTTTGTCGAAGGGAGCTATGATATGGTATCACAACTTACCCCCTAATTCTATTGACTCGTTTGCTATGCTTGCAAACTCTTTCGTGAAAGCACATGCCAGGGCCATGAGATGCTCAGGGAATTCAAGTCCCGGTTTCAAATGGAATGAATGGACTTGCCTACGATGGCGGACGATTGGGCCGTTCAGGTCTTCACCCAAGGACTCAGTGATCGAAGCTCATTAGATTCACAATAGTTGAAGCGAAAATTGGTAGAGTATACTGCTATAACTTGGGCCGACATAAATAACCGGTATCAATAAAAAATTAGGGTCGAAGATGATCAGCTTGGGGCCCTTTCCAGATCTGTTTAGCTCATTAGAACTATCGACATACCCAAGAGAGACATTGATCGTGAACCGAGATCAAATAGGGATCGGAATCAACCATACAATGGGGACCGAAGAGGTAATGGGTGTGAACGAAATCCTTTGAGAAGTGAAAGGCGAAGCAATCGATGTCAAAATAATCGGGGACTCATGTACAAAAGCGGTTTCGACAAGCCCATCGAGCCTAAGGAAGCGCCAAAGTTATCGGAGTACAACTTCAATGTCGATGCTGCTGCCATAGTATCCGCCATCAGAGAAATCAAAGACACCAAATGGCCTCGACCTCTACAGTCTGATTCAGCTCAAAGGGACCCCAACCTAATGTGTAAGTATCACGACTCTCACGGCCACAGAACGGAAGATTGCCGACAATTGAGAGAGGAAGTAGCCCGTTTATTCAACAACGAACATCTTCGAGAGTTCCTGAGCAATCGAGCCAAAAACCATTTCAGGAATAGTGACTCTAAAAAGCAGATCGAGTAGGAAGAACCTCAGCACATCAGTAACATGATCATCGGTAGGGTCAACATCTCACAAGGGCCGATGTTACAACGCACCAAAGTGTCCATCACCGGAGAAAAATAGACTCGAGATTACGTGCCAGAAAGAAACTTATCTTTCAACGACGAGGACGCTGAATGCATCGTGCAGTCACATATTGATGCACTGGTAATATATGTACTCATAAATAAATCTCGAGTTAAGCGTGTGTTAATTGATCCAGGTAGCTCGGCCAATATCATCAGATCGAGAGTCGTAGAGCAGCTGGGTCTACAAGACCAAATTGTGCCTGCATTCTGAGTTCTAAACGGAATCAACATGGCATGTGAGACCACTAAAGGGGAGATAACAGTACTGGTGAACACTGCCTGAACCATTCAGGAAGAAAAGTTCTACGTGATCGAAGGATATATGAGATACAATGCTCTGTTCGGGAGGCCGTGGATTCACAACATGAGGGAAATTCCCTCGACACTACACCACGGGTTGATATTTCCAACACCAGGAGGGATTAAAACAATTTACGGAGAGCAACCGGCAGCAAAGGAGATGTTCGCGGTCGACGAGGTAGTCCCAATATCCACACTTTCTACACCAAAAGATCTGAGTTCGGTCGCCAAGGAAGGAACAAAATAGAAATCATCTACAATGGCCCCGACCGAACTGGAGAAGCGGGGGACGGATGAGGACGACGATTACGGAGTTCCCAGAACTTTCATAGTCCCCGACGATTTTGACGCCACCAAATTAATGTTCGAAGAACTGAAGCAAGTCATATTGATCGAGCACCTGCCCGATCATAAGGTATACCTGGGCGCGAGATTAAATCCCGAGCTCAGGAAAAAAATCATTAAATTCCTTATGGCTAACATAGATTGTTTTGCTTGGTCCCTCCTCGACATGGCAGGGATCCCGCCGGAGATAACTACCCATAAGCTAAGCCTGGATCCGATGTTCCACCCGGTCAAACTGAAAAGGAGGCCTCAGTCCAAAGTCAAGCATGCATTCATCAAATACGAGGTATCAAAGCTCCTTAAAATAGGGTCCATCCGGGAGGTTAAATACCCGGATTGGTTAGCAAACGTAGTGGTAGTCCCCAAAAAGGGGAATAAATTAAGAATGTGTGTAGACTACAAAGACTTGAATAAGGCATTTCCTAAGGACTCTTTCCCTATGCCCAACATTGATCGCATGATCGATGCGACGGTCGGCTACGAGATCCTCAATTTTCTCGATGCCTATTCCGGGTACAACCAAATTTGGATGGACTCGGGCGACCAGGAAAAAATGTCATTCATCACTAAGTACGGCACCTACTACTATAACGTGATGCCTTTTAGACTAAAAAATGCAGTGCCGCTTATCAACGCCAATTAAATCGGATGTTCGAAGAACAAATAGGAAAATCAATGGAGGTTTACATTGACGATATGTTAGTTAAGTCCTTACGAGCAAAGGACCATTTGAAACATTTGCAGGAAACCTTCAACATATTGAAGAAATACAATATGAAGCTAAACCCGAAGAAATGCGCATTCGGAGTCAGATCCGAGAATTTTCTCGGATTTATGGTGTCTAATCGGGGAATCGAGATCAACCCCGATAAAATGTCAAGGTCGTTCAAAGGTTAACTGGGCGCATAGCCGCTTTGGGCCGATTCATTTCAAGGTCGCCCGACAAGAGTCATCGGTTCTTCTCGTTACTGAAGAAGAAGAATTTCTAATGGACCCTTTGCGTCATACTCCGAAGGCAGATGAACAATTGTACCTGTACTTAGCGATATCCGAGATAGCGGTAAGTGTAGTCCTAGTCCGGGAAGAAGAAGGTACACAATTTCCTATCTACTATGTTAGCAGAACTATGGGTGAGGCCGAAACTAGGTATCCTCACTTGGAAAAATTGGCGCTCGATTTGCTAAGCGCCTCAAAGAAGTTAAAACCGTATTTTTAATACCATCCCATATCTGTCGTGACTACTTACCCATTGAGGAACGTAATGCATAAGCTTGAACTCTCGGGACGATTGGCCAAATGGGCCATGTAAATCGGCGGGTACGATATTGAATATTGACCCCGAACCGCCATCAAATCTCAAATTTTGGTGGACATCGTGGTTGACTTCACACCGGCCCTAATACCCGACGTCAAGATGGGGTTTTTGTTGAACTCGGGGACCTCCTCCGGAATCTGGACCCTATTTATGGACGTTGCCTCAAACGCAAAGGGGTCTGTACTTGGCATCGTGTTGAAGCCACCGACGGGTAATGTAGTTAGGCAATCTATTAGAACTATAAAATTGAATAATAACGAGGTCGAGTATGAGGCCATGATTGCAGATCTCGAATTGGCTAAAAGCCTGGGGGGCGAGGTGATTGAATCTAAGTGCGATTCCCTCCTTGTGGTAAACCAAGTCAATGGAACATTCGAAGTCAAAGAGGAGAGAATGCGAAGGTACCTAGATAAACAACAGGTGATGTTACATCTTTTCAAGGAATGGACTTTGCAATATATACCCCGAGATCAAAACAGTGAAGCCGATGCTCTTACAGTGGAGGAAGACCACGCAGAGACGATGAATTCAACTCAGGAATGGTCGTACAACTCATGAAATTGGTAGTGGAGGAAGGCCACGCAGAGATAAACTCGACAAGCTTAACATGGGTCTAGAGAAACAAGTATATAGATTATTTGAAGACCGGAAAACTGCCCTCGGACCCTAAAGAATCGAGAGCTCTGCGCACGAAGGCGGCCAGGTTCAGCTTGTCCGAAAATAATAGCCTATTCAGGAGAATGTTCAATGGCCCACTCGCCATATGTCTGGGACCAGGAGATACCGAGTATGTTTTGAGGGAAGTTCACGAAGGCACCTGCGGGAATCATTCGGGTGCCGAATCGTTGGTTCGTAAGATAATCAAAGCAGGATACTACTGGATCGACATGGAAAAAGATACTAAGGAGTTCGTACGAAAATGCGATGGATGTCAGAGACATGCACCGATGATTCATCAGCCCGGGGAAATGCTACATTCGGTCTTGTCGCCCTGGACATTCATGAAAAGCGGAATGGATATCGTTGGCCCCCTGCCATGGGCACCCGGTAAGGCTCAATTTATATTATTTATGACTGACTATTTTTCTAAATGGGTGGAAGCCCAGGCATTTGAGAAAGTCAGGAAGAGAAAAAAGTTATTGACTTCATTTGGGACCACATAATATGCTGGTTTGGAATACCGGCTGAGATCATTTGCGACAATGGGAAGCAGTTCATCGGAATTAAAGTGAGTAAATTTTTCGAGGACCATAAGATCAAAAGGATCCTATCGACACCCTACCACCCTAGTGGTTGGCCGATGCCAAAGGGAAATGGAAGGAAATATTTCCCGAAGTCCTGTAGGCATATCGAATGACCTCAAAATCTAGTACCGGGACTACCCCATTCTCGTTGGTCTAAGGTGCCGTAACGCTAATACCGGTCGAAGTAGGGAACTGAGTCTCAGGTTCCGATACGTGACCGAAGAGTCAAACAATGAGGCCATGAGCATGAGTCTTGAACTGTTGGATAAGAGACGCGAGGTCCCCTCGTCCGATTGGTTGCCCAAAAACAACGGATCAAAAGGTATTATATCCGGAGAGCCAACCTCTGACACTTTAATATCGGGGACTTGGTGTTAAGAAAAGGGACACTAAACACCCACAACCCGAACAAAGGCAAGATGGGACCGAAATGGGAAGGTCCATATCGAATTATTGAGATCGCTGTCAAAGGGTCATACAAACTCGAAGCAGGGAACGGTGAGCGACTACCAAACAACTGGAACGTGACCCATTTAAAACGGTACTACTGCTAAGGTACGACCCCATTCATTCTTTTCTTTATCTATATTACGAATTGAACTTACACTTGCAGGCAATGTCCAAAGAATGATGTAGTTATTAGGCTTGAAAGCACGCATTGCACTCTTTTTCCCTTGAACCGATTTTGTCTCAAATGGGTTTTCCGGCAAGGTTTTTAACAAGGCAAAAATGGATCGTGCTAACTTAGAATTGAAGACCGGCTATGAACCAGAGTCAAGGGTCACATCAACAGTATCCGAACCCTCGCTATGATCGGCCTCGAATACTGGGGGCCATCACCCTTGATAATGATTTTAGCGAGGAAGGAAACTTTGTAAACTTTATGCTCGAACAATCTGGGCTTGGTGGATAGGATTTATTGTAAGGGCCAAACGATCAAGTGAATCGTGCCCACATAGACCACCTAAGCCATAACACGAATCCTATGCATATTTTCCATCTTGTATGTTGCGCACAGAAATGAAATAAAGCTTCTACCTTGCAGATATATATTGTCTCTTACACACTACCACATTTTGCTCAGTAAGGACATCGGGCACAAGGGCCACCTCTATCCGGATCCAAGAGATCACCCCACTCAGGGACTGTCGACCAAGGTAAACTCGGACAGCTCGGGCTATCGAGGCCCGGAGGCACAAACACCTGTTAGGTAGTGCCCGAACTTTAAAGGCTACGGCCACCCCCATTCGGGGACTGTCGTCCTAGGCAAGCCCGGATGGCTCGGGCATTGAAGCCCGGGGTAATAAGCCTATTGGGCAATACCCAAACTTAAAAGGCTACGACCATCCTAGAAAGGGCTCGGAGACGTCTGAAGCCCATAACCAAAACATAAGGCCTTCAAAAATTTCCAAACCCGTCCAAAAGCTACCCTCGGAAAAATTATAATCTAAGAACTTCCAAATAAGCACTTTGGGGAAAGCTTCCGTCATACCAAGCCCCCACGAGTTATAAACAAAATCACATCGAGAACAAGCCTTGTTCGAACCTCCGAACAAGACCTTATTACTACGTGCTAAGGCACTTGAAATCTTTGCAATCGTAAAGAAAAAGCCAAAAGAATCCAAACTTGAAAATGCCAAAGGGTAAAATGAAAAGCCTTGTATATATATAAAGATTTTTACAAAGGCCAAACAGCCTCAACAAAATATATAAAAATACAAAAACAAAGAAAAATCTACAAGGCGCCTAAGCATGATCTTCGCCGGAGCCCGCCTCATCACCATTGGGATCTTCTCTGCCCTCAGAGCCTTCCTATTCCTCGGGATATGCCAACTTATTGGCCTTAGCCTCGAGCCTCTTAACGTTTTCGATCTCAACCGTTAAGTCGAAACCCCGGGCATGAACTTCCTCGAGAGCCTCCCTTCGGGACTACTAATTCACGTATTCGGCAATAACTTTTAGGTGGTCCTGGGCTGCCTCAGCGTTACCTTTATACTGGGCCACCATCTCGTCGGCGTCGGCCCTGGTTATTTCCACCACTGACTTGGATGCTTTAAGCTCCTTAGCAAGTGTATCCTGTTCGGCATTGGCCGAGCCCAGTTGAGACTGGAGGTCCTCGATATTTTGGGATCGGGCCTCAACTTTCTCCCTCGCCGCTCGAAGTTGGGACTCCGCCGATGCCAGCTGCTCCTGGGCAGTCTCTTTTTCCAAAGCCAATCGGTCCATTTTTCCCTTCCACTCTTCGGCTATGGCATTGACCTCGTCCATCTCAGCTCGGAGCTGGTCGACCCGATCAACCTTCTACTGGACCTGCGGGTTCTGACCGTTAGTCACAATGTCTAACTTGGCATCACTAACTTCAAAGATCTTTACCTGTTCCACCAGGATGGCATGTTCTTTCTGAGTCACGTCCAACTCGGATCGAAGGTTCTTGACTTCTCCTTTGCGTTACTTGCTGAGAAGCTTATTCATGTCCCTCTTCTCAACTAGCCCTTTGACTTCGGCCTCTAAGCTCATCCAGTTACCGGAGGAAGGTTTCATGGTAAAGCATAGAGGCCTGCAAAATAAGGAGATGAAAAGGCATTAGAGCTATCAGAAACTAAACCCGAAGATAAAAGAGTGTGATAACACCTTACCCGGTTCAACGCCTGTTGTGCTTCGTTGAACAAGCATGGCGCATCCACCTCACTCATTTTCACCTGGTCTTCTTCGATTACCAAAGGGGGTGGGGGGTGGGGGGTGGGAAGA
This sequence comes from Nicotiana tabacum, assembly GCF_000715075.1. Lineage (NCBI taxonomy): Eukaryota > Viridiplantae > Streptophyta > Magnoliopsida > Solanales > Solanaceae > Nicotiana > Nicotiana tabacum. Next base: position 72,139,369 of record NC_134091.1, on the reverse strand, counting down.
ACCCAGGCATTTTCCCGAAATGGTGATAACAACAGACTGCCTCGGACTAGGATCCGTGCTCGGGGCAGGGAACCAATTGATTAACCTCGGGCTCAAGTTCGACCCGCCGACCTCCGAGAATAGACTTTTCTTCGACACCTCTAAATTGCCCAACCCAGTGAAATCTTCCAGGGCGGTTGAGTCCACACCATCAAAGAAGCATATGAGGGTATCGTCCACTCTATGGAAGCCTCCGTTGGATCGCTCCTTTGTCGCTCGGGCTTCGTCAAACATAGACTCCCTGAATGAAGGTGATCCTGGAATTTCTATTGCACCGGGCGGGGCAGAGCCGACGTCTCGAGGAGTCTCGACAGACGGCACGTGGGCCACCAAACTTTCATCCTCCTCGGGATCATCCCTGAGCCGGTAGAGTGAGTCCGAGTTAGGCACTCGGGAGCTGGAGCTTTCCTTTGACTTACGAACCAACCTTCTCCTTGGTTTCTTTTTCTCCATGCTGGGGGAACTTGGGGCCCTCTTCCTTTTCTTGTCTCCTGTTGTGGCTACGGGCTGATCCAAAGGAGAAGAATCAGCGGGCAAGTCCTCATCCCCGACTGGAGGCCTATGCTCGACGGTCTTACGTAAACCTGCAAAAAGGAAATAAAGGAAACAAGAACGTGATGCTATAGGAAATAAAGAGATCTTACCATGGGAACGGGCCTCCCAATGGCGCTTCGAGAGTTTACGCCACGAGCGCTCGGAATAAGGTATCTGTGAGACAATGCCTTCGATCCACTCCTTTAACCGAGGGACATCATTTGGGACTCGAGCAGCAGCTGCACCACCACGAATACCAATGAGGAAAAAGGAGATGAGCATGAAATCAACATTCGAAGGAAAATTTTACTTACGTGATGCATTTCACTTCTCGGGGAATGGCCTAAATTCAGCCGGAATCAAGTCCAAGGTCCTTACCCGGAAAAAGCATCCCTACCAGCCTCGATCTCGATCTTCATCTATACTTGAGAATGGGGCTTTACTAGCCCGACGCACGAGCTTTATTAATCTCCCTCGGAAGATTCAGGGACTGTAAAGGCGGAGTAGATGATCCACAGTGAGCAGACAGGAGTCAATCTTGTTCACAAAAAATCAAAGGAGGATTATGATCATCCACAACGATGGATGGATCTGACCGAGGCATACTTCATACCTCTTACAGATGTCTATAATGACCGGGTTCACCGGGCCCAGTGTGAAGGGATAAGTGTAAACACTTATGTATCCCTCAACATGGGTAGTAATGGCCTCCTCAGAGTCGGGGACCACTAGGTCCTTGTCGGCCCAGTTGCAGTCCTTTCGGACCGTGGGGAGGTCATCTTCGGTGATTGAGCAAATATATCTCGATGCCTCCTCACGCCGACCCTGCACCGAAGAGGGATTCTCAACCTTGAAGTCGTCAGTGACCGAACAACCCCCAGGAATGAACATCTTCAAGGGAGATTCAGGAGCCGGTTCATCGGTAGTGACGTTAGCGGCAGACCTCCTGAGGATAAAAGCGACCTTTTAAGGAATAGATTTCGATATTTTGGCCATTGTTATCTGAGAAAAACATGAAAAAGATAGAGAAAGGGTGAAAGTTGAAAGCTCAGATGTGTTGGCTTGAGTAGAGGATGAGTAACAATTCTGCAACGTACTGAGAAATCTTGAGTAATGGAGGTAAAAATGCTAGAGTATAAAAAAGGGTAATGAAATCCTGAAGACAAGAGGGTAGAAGTTTGGACGAAAAGTGAAAAATGAACTAAGGAGGCGATATTTATAGGGTTATCACGACGTTTCGCATCTAGGGGTAGCTAACCGACGGTTGTCATGCATTTGAGGTCATAATGACACGACTGACGGGACACTTTGGTTTCTCTGTCGTTTCGTGTCGCAGTGTGTTGAATAAGAGATCGAAGAACTCATGTCGTTTCTCGTCGTTTCCGTAAAACTTACTCTCCGAGAAATGAGGGGACTATCTGTATACGGGTGAAACCGAACCCATACGCCAGCTCGGTTCCTGATAAAATAAGTCGAGTAAGGGACGCGATGACAAGGAACCAGAATCGAGGTAGGGGACTCATCGAGTCAGGCACCGGGGGCACTACGCCCTCCCCCCCCAAGTATATCCGCAACCAACTACGTATCACGGCACATCTCGGCATGTACCGACGGGAATCCAGTAATCAGTTAAACGAGAGTTTTTTACTTTCTATAGAATTGTACTTAGGGTATAACTCTCCTACTATATAAAGGGGAGTCGGATTGTTCATTAAACACGTTGTAACACGCATCTCAAAATAATATACAATTATTTTCACTGTCATTCATAGCTCTTATTCTCGTTCATCAGTGGTAGCCATTGAGAATCCGGATCGAGGGTGAATATTTCATCAAGGTTGGAATCATCCTCCTCGCGTGGTTTGAATTTACTATATCTTTGTATGTTTAATCTAACGCAATTTATCGTTTGTATCTAATTAATTCAGCTATACTTAAAATCACTTACAAATTTAATTGTTAACCGTTTTTTTTTTTTTTAAGTTAAACACATTGAAATTTCTTTGTCAAACAAAGTCATACTTCTTTATAAAGTAATCCATGCATTAATAATTCATAGGCTTCTGCAAGAGTAGTGCAAGCTTTTTATCCTGTCTCCCTTTTATTTTTGTCATCCTTTCCAATCTGGCTCTTTCTCAGTATTATATTCAGTTTCTGGTTGCTGAATGAATCCATTAAAACATGGATGATATACATAGCTATCTCTGGAAAATAAAGAAAAATCAATGCGGGGAAAGTGAAGCAAAAAAGATGGTTCCCCGTCCTCTATTTTAATTTGAATCTTTTCTTGCAAGCAAAACTGTGTAAGAAAGAGGTTCTTTCAAATTTTTTTCCCTCCTTTTATACCAATTAATAAAACCCTAGGTTGAAAATTCAAGCTGGAAATACTTTTGAATTCTTCTCTGCAAAAACATAATCCTATGTTCATGAATAATATCAAATGTTTGTGCATGTTTTAAATATCAAGAACTTTATCTCACTACATTTTCTTGTTTTTGATGATGCACATACACTTTATTGCATGTCAACATTATGTTTCTCGCATATAGAGAGAGAGAATAGATAAAAATTTGGGAATTAATTAACAATTTTCTTACTTTTAATATAAGTGCGACTTTTAGGTGTAATTATGGCTCAATTATTGGAAAGTCCTGCACGTCGTATATACTCCACTTTGCTTTTTCTGTTTCGTGACATTCCCACTTTGCGGTGTAATTCGTGACGTATATACTCAATTATGGCTCTGTTTCGTATATACTCCTCTTGTTTATTTTTTATATCCAATTTGGTTTGTCTTTTGTCCTCTTTAGACGGACTCACTTTTTTCTGAATTAACATATGTATATCCTGTCTTTGAATTTTCACCTAGCGTCTTAATCTTCTTCTACACAACCCTTGGATTTCCTTTCTATTTATTTAATTCATAGAGATATCGTTTGACAACTAGTATTAGATTAATGGACGCATGTTAAAGTGTTTCTATTTAATAATAACACCAACACTTTGTTATTATAGGTCAAAGACTTTTTGGCCTCATATATGTTTACCCGTAAAATGGTACAATTGAATTTATACGTGGTTTATAAACAAGGAATTGATTTGATCTTAAAATGACAAATATATTGGACAAGAATGTAAGACTTAACCTTGAATTCAAGATAAAACAATAAAAATCTTGGTTCCGGGAGCAGACCTTCCGGAGGCAGTAACAACAATAGTAATGAGCAATATTATAGTTCAAGACTTTTGGCCAACATAAATATGATTGAATTTTTTCAAGCAGTTTGATGATTTTCTTTCCTATTGTAACTCTCGTAGTTAAAATCTGAACTCTAAGATGCGATACATAGAGTAATGCATAGCGGTTTAACTTCTATCGAACAATTGCTCTTGTAATCTTCTCCCGAAGTACTACTCGCCTATTCAAAATAGATTAACGTTTATATTCCGATGAAATCAATCTATTAAGAACGCATTAAGACTACGATATTTAATTAAGCACGGTGACTAGGTATATTCCTATCCTAACCACAAATCTGCCCCCTCAGAGTTAAGATCGTGCTCTCTTCAATTCTTCTCTAATCTAAACATGGCTTTCCCAAGAATAGCATATATAGTAAGTAAAACCTAACTGCTGGCCAGGCAATTAAGCAATTAATCATAGAATTGAAGAAACAACCATATACTGGTGAATTATAAATAAGGTTAAGTTAATGTTAAACAACAATATTCATGGCTAAATCACAATCCCAGAACTATGGGTTTTAGCTACTCATGATAGTATCAAACAATTTCGTAAGTGTTGGATAATTGAAAATACTAAGAAAAGATGAAGAAAACTGAGATATCCTCTCTCCTCGATGTTTTTCCTGTGTATTCTTCCTTCAGAGTGGCGTCGTCCCTCCAAAAATAGGCTTAGTCTTTCTTTTATACACATTGGGTAGGTCTAGGGCTGAAATAAACTTGTCCGGGGCAAAGTTGGATACATTTCCGTCACCAGCGTCCAGGGCAGCGTGGGGTGTTGGCCCTGGCGCTCTCTTGCTGAGAATTCTGTCCACAGCGCCACAGGTGGCGTGGGGCGCTGCCCGTGGCGCTGGAAATCATATTTTCCATTGTTCCTCCGTTTTGGCTCTAATCTCGCACCTTTCGCTCCCCCCCCCCCCAATTGCTTCCGGATCATTCCTAGACATAAAAACACAACTAATTAATATAAATCAATATATTTTACATCCGAAATCCACAAAATACGAGTAAACCAAGAGGTGATATACATATAAATATATATACTTTAAGCTAATTATCAATACTCCACACTTAGAATCTTGCTTGTCCTCGAGAAATGGGACTATCAAATATACCCCAACTACGTACAAATCTCAACTATAGAAGATCACTTCAATTTTTAACCATACACCCTACCCTTGACTATTATCGATACCGGCAATCAAGCATGAACATACAAAATTCACATTCTCCCCGTTTTAAACATGCCCAAATATATCCATTGCAATTCAAACAACCTATCCGTAACCACTCTACCTCAAGAGCTGACTCATCACGACTAAGCACCCCACTCGCGCACTCACCCAACAAGAGAGTTTATAACATTACCAATCCTTCCTGAGATCGTGTGCCCTCACCAACAAACAAAAGAGTGAATATAGAATAGTCCACACATTCGAGTATGCCTTTGAACATAATTTAAGGACATCATACAGTTGAACAAAATTCATGTGCATCCCATTGTCGTACCATAAGCTTGCCCGTAGTGTATATCTCTACTCATCTAAGCTAGCCAAATCTAGGATCAATTAGGACTTTAAGGTTGTAATGTAAGCTAAGGGACGGGTAAGATACCTTTAGGAATAGTGACTCACCCTCCTAAGCACTTTAATACACTACACTCAAATATCGAGCACATCTTCTTCTCAACCAATTCACTCGTCATACACCATATATAACATAGCCCTCTTTTCAATTAAGCACCTCTATATTTCCATTAGCACGAATTAGTAGGATTAGGATATGTGTGTTTTTCTACATTATTTGACTACCATTGTTTTCTTGAAATTTTTTCTTTTTTTCTTTTTTCTTTTCTTTTCTACACACACTTCATACATTAAGGTTCATCGGCTAGTGACCGTTTTCTCAACTTTATTGTACTAAAGGGCCCTTCCATGGTTCCACTCGAAAGCTACTCCACAATCTCTCACCTTATTTCTTTTAGCGACTATGTGCCTTAGGAGGTAAAGGTTCAACAATCTCAATTAAGAACAAAATATGGGCACGGCTTGTAATGTGGGTGCCAAAGGAAAGCTTTATAGGCTCAAAGGGGCTAGCAACGGAAAATTTTATTTTCAAGGGACAAGCATATCTATGCTCAAGCAAGAAACGCCTAAATATTTTGGTGTTTTTAATCAGACTTTATGCCTTAAGAAAATTGTCCAACAGATCCATCGTCGGAAAAAGTCCGAGCTTTTTCTAAATATTTTTTCTTTTTGCATTTTTGTATTTTTTTTCCTTTTTTCTTTTTATTAAAACAAACTAGACTAAAACCTAGACTAAGTAAAAACTAATAAAAGAAATTAATTGATACAATTTATACAAAGTACATCATAAGTAGTAGTTCTCCCACCCCACACTTAGCATATGCATAGTCCCCGATGCATGTAAAAATGTAAAGTAAAGTAGGGTGAAAAGAAAACTCCATATCAGTCAAAGTCCTCCTCCTCTTCCCCGCCATCCGCAGCTCCGTGTACATCATCATCAGGTCCTAGAGGCACCAAAGCCATGGGCACCGTGACATCATCACCAATCACATTCTCCATGTCGGATCCTTTGTAAGTGTTTGCGTCCTCCGATGAGTGAACGGGGCTGTCAGGTACAATCCCCAACATCTCTTTGGAATAACTCGACAAATATTTGCGTAAATGCATACGCTCCTCTTCGGATACACCCTTCCTGCTCATGAGTACATCTAAAGAGTTATAGTGTTACCTGTTGAAGTTCTCATCTCTTTCATTCCGTGTTGCCAAAGTGAGCTTAGACATATCCTCCAACAACCCTTTAGGATCCTTTGACCACCTTATCATACCCTGGGTATTCCGGCACCTTCCAGGAGAGCATATATTGCATGTGCAAGTTGCCTAAGAAAAACCTCTTAACCTGCCGCCCAAATCATGTGCGGGCTATATCCCCCAGTATGATCTCACCCACATTAATGGGTCTCCAAGTCATCAAAAAGAATATCACACATACTCGAGATCGAGTGCATTCACTGTTGCATTCAACTCGCATGAGTCGAGCCTGCACGAAATTCTGCCACACTTTCGTGGTTTTGTTAAAATTAGAACGAACCATCTGAAGATGGATATCACCTTGCTTTCTGGCCCACTTGGCATTTGAATCGATGCCACAAAGAGTGTGACGTATCACCGTGTAGCATGGGATTTTGACAAATTTCTTTAGCCTCCTCGGGTCAGAGTTCTCAACCCCCAAAAATTCACACAAGGACCGCCTATTCAGTGGGACGTCTATTCCACAAACATGTGACATGAACAAGTCCGCATTCCAGTTGGCATACAGTTCCCGCACCATGCTCAAATTTGCATGGCCTGGCCATTATATGAGTTTGTCCATGTTCAGTGCTCGCAACCGGCCAAGCACGTCCGAGAAGTCCCTTTCTAAAGTTTTCATATTAATCTCCATCTCGGAGACGTACCGCCCATATGGAATGAAGTCCCTATGCCATGCGATAACAACATCACTAGTTATTTTCAAACGCGTCCTCGGTTTCAATGGTGCCTGTTGTGATCCCTTGGCAACTTGTTCCCCTTAGCTTGACTCGAGGATCCTTCTCCTTGCTTGCGCTTTTTGGGCGCGGGGGCAGTGGTGGAGGACTTTCCTATTGCCTTGCCTTTGTTTGCATTTCACGAGCCATAACAACCTGCAACACAAATAAGCATGAATGTAAGAACGAATCAAGAAATTTGCCTAAGGTTGTCGCGCGAGTCAAAAATGACCCCACACTTAAAATCGAAAGCTCAATGTATAATATTCACAAGTGTTGCACCATAAGGCAATGGGTACTTAAGACTTCCCCATGCCACACAATAGCTAAAAGGCACTAACTACGCCACACAAACAAGTGATTGATCATGGCGAAATAAATTAACCTCAATGCAAGCAAGTGGCATATGGTACTTAATTTTTACAACTACTACACTAAATTAGCTAATCCTACAAAGTGCTACCATATACATACATAATACAGGATACATGGTGTGGGCAACATGTGTTCATTAAAACCAAACTGTCAAGTATGTAAAATCATCCCCACACACCCCACACTTAGCCCGATATCATATACAACTACACTTGATTACTCAGACTTCACCGGTGCACAAAATATTCATTCAACCATTTTAGTAAACACCTTGTGGGCATGAAGTATGTGCACTTTAGTTTAACAATAGTGGAACATGGTGGACCTCCCAAATTTCAACAAAGTAAAGGGAATTCTAGTTTACTACTCCACATACAATACAACCACAACTAATTTCGTCTCACATTCGGACTACCCACCATAGAACAAGTCTTAAGAAGCAACTTAGGTGCAAAATTTGGGGATTAGGGTATTTGGAAGGTGGGATGTTTATTTTCATCTACCTATTAAAAGAACAAAAAGAGAAGAAGAAAATATACCTGTAGAATTTAGGATGAGAGCAAAAGAGAAGATGGAGAAATTTTTGAGAGAGGAAGGAGAAGGGTCGCGGCAAAAGCTTGAGAGAGGGAGAGATTTACGGTGAGATGAGAGAGAGAAATAGAGTTAAGGTTTTGGAGTTGTGTTTTAATTTAAGATGTGTATGTGTATGGGTTATAAGGTGGGTTATAATGTTAGTATAGATGGGTATACGGGTTGGGTTAGTGGGTTGTGTTAATGGGTATGGGTATTAGTCTAATAAATAAAAACAAAACAAAAAAAAATGAAAAAAAAAAAAACTTACCTGTTCACCCCCCAGCCCAGCGCCACACGCTAGGCCTGGCGTTGGGGAGTTTCGACAATCTGTAAAGGGCGTCCCAGGCAGCGTGGTTCGCTGGCCTGGGCGCTGATTCGCGAAATAGTTTATTTTTATTTTTATTTTTTTAAATAATATCCCGATCCCCCGAGCCCTATATATATCCAATTTACATGGCCCACACCATTCAACCTATAAATTCTATATCTACAAAGAAAATGCAAACTCTTGTCTACTCTAACTAAAAAAATTATTTAAAAACTAAGCTATGAAAGCAATAAAAATTGGGTTGCCTCAAAATAAGCGTCTGATTTAACTCGCGGCACGACGCATGATATCGCTTACTCATCAGCGAGTACTACTTTGGTCTTCTCACGATCAATTATTCCTCCCCAATAGTGCTTGTCTCTGTGTCCATTCACTAAAAAATTTCTTTCACCATTTAAAACGCGTAGCTTAATTGCACCATAAGGAGCGACTCTCACCACCTCAAATGGGCCTGACCATCTCGATTTTAACTTCCCAGGAAACAACTTGAGCCTATAATGGAAAAATTATACTTGTTGGCCTGGTTCGAGGTGACGTGGTTTGATACGCTTGTCATGCCATCTTTTCATTTTCTCTTTGTAAAGCTTAGCATTTTCGTAAGAGTGCAACCTGAACTCGTCTAACTCATTCAACTGCAAGAGTCTCTTCTCGCCTGTGCCCTTAAGGTCCATATTCAACTTCTTAATGCCCCAGTATGCCTTGTGTTCAAGTTCAACAGGCAAGTGACATGCGTTCCCATAAACAAGCTTATACGGCGACGCCCCAATTGGTGTTTTGTATGTAGTTCTATATGCCCACAAGGCATCATCTAACTTTGCAGCCCAACCTTTCTATTCCCACTCACCGTCTTCTCTAATATTTGCTTTATTTCTCTGTTAGACACCTCATCTTGTCTACTTGTTTGCGGATGATATGTAGTGGCAACTCTATGGTGGACTCCATATTTAGCTAGAAGGTTATTCAACAACCGATTACAAAAATGTGTCTTTTCATAACTAATCAAGGCCCGTGGAGTCCCAAACCTCAAAAATATATTCTTTTTCACAAACACAGTTACCACCATAGCATCATTTGTTGGCAATGCGATCGCCTTTACAAATTTTGACACAGTCAACTCCTCGTAAGATGTATTTGTTTTCTATGGACAATGGGAATGGTCCCATAAAATCTATCCCCCATACATCAAAAATCTCATCCTCCGGGATGTTATTCAAAGGCATCTCATGCCTCTTTGTGATTGATCCCGTTCTTTGACAGTGGTCACACTTCTTAACAAATGCATGGGCATCCTTGAATAATGTTGGCCAAAAAAACCCAGATTGTAATACCTTTGCAGCTGTCTTATCGCCCCAATGATGGCTCCCATAAGGTGATGCATGACAATCATACAACACTAATTCTGAACACTAATTCTGCCTCCTTTTCTGGAATTCATATCCTCGTCAACTGATATGGCTCATCCCAGTAGTAGAAGTTCACATCATGTAGAAACCTCTTTCTAGCTTCAGATTCAATTTCAGGAGAAAGTACACCACTCACAAGATAATTCACATACTCCGTGTACAATGTGGGAGGGTCTTGGGTGATAATAAAATGTTGCTCATCAGAAAATGCCTCTTTAATTTGTCCACCCTCCTCCACATGGTCATGGATCTCCAACCTTGATAGATGGTCAGCTATTTGGTTCTCTATGCCATTTCGATCTCATATTTCTACATCAAATTCCTGCAACAACAAAATCCAACACGGTAATCTAGCCTTGGATTCTTTTTTTTTTGTAAATAGATACCTGATTGCTGCATGATTAGTATGGACTATGACTTTTGTTCCCATCAAGTATTCCCAAAATTTCTCAAAGGCCCACACAACGTCCAACAACTCCTTTTCAGTGGTAGTGTAATTTAGTTATGGATCATCAAGAGTCTTACTCGCATAGTAGATAGAATAAAACATCTTGTCCTTCCTTTGGCCTAGCACTGCCCCAGTAGCATGGTCATTTGCATCACACAAAAGTTCATATGGTAAGGACTAATCAGGTGCTGCAATAATGGGGGCAGCCACCAACTTCTTTTTGAGCTATTCAAATGCCTTCAGGCAGGCGTCATCAAAATTTAAAGTTGCATCCTTTTCAAGTAACCTGCACAAAGGAGTAGCAATTTTTGAAAAATCCTTAATAAAGCGTCGATAGAATCCCGCATGTCCCAAGAAACTTCGAACACCCTTCACATAAATGGGTAGAGGTAATTTTTCAACTGCCTCCACCTTCGCCTTATCAACTTCAATGCCGCTTCTTGACACTCTGTGACCTAACACTATGCCTTCTTGCACCATAAAATAACACTTTTTCCAATTCAACACTAGAGTTTTTTCTTCACAACGGGCTAACACCTTGCTCAAATTCTTCAAATAGTCATCATAAGAAGACCCAGGGACTGAAAAATCATCCATAAAAACTTTCACAAATATTTCCACCATATCGGTAAAAATAGCCATCATGCATATATGGAAAGTGGCTGGTGCATTACAAAGACCAAACGACACTCGCTTGAAGGCGAAAGTACCATAAGGACAAGTAAAAGTGGCCCTCTCCTGTTCCTATGGGCATATGACAATCTGGTTGTATCCCGAATAACCATCAAGGAAGAAATAATATTCATGCCCCGCTAATCTGTCCAACATTTGGTCAATGAATGGAAGTGGGAAGTGGTCCTTGCGGGTTTCTTTGTTGAGCCTTCTGTAATCAATGCAAACTCTCCACCCTGTCACGGTGTGAGTAGGAATTAGATCATTTTTCTCATTCTCTACCACAGTCATCCCCCTTTTTAGGCACGCATTGCACTGGGCTTACCCAGTTGCTGTCAGAGATAAGAAAGATGATACCTGCATCGAGCCACTTAATTACTTTGTTCTTAACGACTTCTTTCATAATGGTATTTAATCTCCTTTGCTGCTCAACACTAGGGCGGTGTCCATCTTCCAAAAAGATTTTATGCATGAAAAATGATGGACTGATTCCCTTGATGTTAGAAATTATCCACCCTATAGCCTTTTTATGATCACGAAGTACTTTAAGCAATTTTTCTTCTTGTACATAAGTCAAGATGGATGAGATAATCACTCGCAATGTCTCAGAGTTCCCAAAATAAGCATAGCGCAAATGCGCTAGAAGGGTCTTAAGTTCTAGCCGTGGAGTTTCTTCAATAGATGGCTTAGGAGGGGTTAGAGTGACACGCCTGTCCATCTCCTCAAATTTCCCAAACCCATGGACATACATGTCTTGTACATGCTCAATTTCTCCCATCATCTCGTCTTCACTATCTTTTTCATCCCCAATCAAAGCTCGTTCAAGAGGATCTATGGGGCTCATATAAGGCACTAATGACGTAGCAGCAATTTCCACCACAGAAATCATGGATAGCTCTTCATAGTGGGTTGGCAATCTGAGTGCTTTATACACATTGAATACCTCCACTCGATCATCTACTCTCATTGTCATCTTTCCTTCGTATACATCAATAATAGCTCAGCCCGTGGCTAAGAATGGACGCCCCAAAATAAATGGGACATCCTGATCAGGCTCGTAGTCCAAGATAATGAAATCGGCAGGGAATATGAAAGAACCCACTTAAACTAACACATCTTAATTCACTCCTTCAAGATGAGCAAGGGAGAAATCAGCCAACGGTAAGATTACCGTTGTTGGGAGCGGCTCACCTAACCCCAGCTGTCGGAATAAATATAGTGGCATCAAATTGATGCTTGCTCCAAGATCACACAATGCTCGCTTGACTACATGCTTACCAATAGAGATTTGGATAGTGGAACTACCCGGATCCTTCAATTACTGAGGTAGCTTGCTTTGAATTCTTGAGCTACATTCAGTGAGTGCCACAGTCTCGAATTTGGTCAACCTCCGTTTATTTTCCATGATGTCCTTGATGTATTTAGCATATTTGGGCACTTCTTGCAAGATGTCTACCAGTGGAATATTGATTTGCACCTGCTTCAAAATATCAAGAAATTTTTTATATGCGGTATTATCCTTCACTTTCTTCAATCCTCGAGGGAACGGAGGTGGTGGCCTTGCAACTAATGGTGGGGGTTGCGTAGCCACCACCTCTTCAGCTGGCTTCTCATACTCCTTTAATTTTTCTAATTCTGCCTCTATTGTGGCCTGCTTCTCATTAACGGTCTCCCATTGCTCAATGAAACAACATTAATCGATGCCTTAGTATTAGTCTCAGTGTCGCTTGGAAGAGCTCCAACTTGTTGAGTATTTTGTGCACTAACAAGTTGTCCCATTTGTCGCTCCAAATTTCTCATTGTTACTGCTTGGGCCTGCTGGTCAGCCATTACTTTCTTCATCATCTCTGCTATTTGGGCCTGCTGGTCAGCTATAAATTTTTTCATCATTTGCTCCAACTGGTCTATACTGTTGTTGAGGTGCTTGTGGCCTTTACGGATTCTGAGCCCCTTGGTTTCCACCCCAAGAGAAGTTTGGGTGGTTCCTCTAGTTAGGATTGTAAGTGTTCCCATACTGTTGTTTTGCCCCTATTTTCATTACCCATAAAATAGATAGACTATGGATTAACTGGGCATATGTCGCTCGTATGACCCTCTCCGCATACTTCACAAAATAATTGAACCTGTTGCACTGGCTGTGCTTGTTGCTTGTTAATAACAAAGGTCAACTGATTGACCTGGTTAGTCAATGTGGAAATCTACTCTGATAATGCAGAGACGACATCTAACTCGGGAACCCCTGTAAATATTTGCACTGTGTGTCTGCCCATCTCTCCTTGCCAATCAGGATTGCTTTTGGAGAATTTGTTCATATCATCAAAGCTTTTTTCCAACACTTGACCTCCAGCTGTAGCATCTACCACAATCTTTGTCTCTGGGTGTAGCCCTTCTATGAAAATGTGAGTTAACACTTTCTTTGTCTTATTGTGATGAGGACAGTCTTTGAGCAGCCCCTTGAATATCTCCCAATCTGAGTATAAAGACTCCCCAGCTTTCTGTTTAAAGGCGACTATCTCACTTCTGATCTTTGCAGTTTTGCCTGAAGGGAAGAACCTTGCCAAAACTTTCCTTGCTAGATCATTCCATGATGTAATAGTATTAGCTGGTTCTGCCTTCAGCCATCATTTTTCTTCACCCAACAGAGAGAATGTGAAAAGTGTGAGCCTCACGTAGTATGGAGTGACTCCGTTAGTGATGTAAGTATCACTGATCTCTAAGAAGTTCAGGATATGCTGTTGTGGATCCTCATGTGGAAGACCCATAAACTGCCCATTTGCATAAAGTAGTTGGATCATTCTATGTTTCAGCTCAAAGTGCCCAGTGATTCTGGGCTTCACAATACTGGAGGTGACATTAGCAATGCTGGGCATCGCCACCTCCTGAACAACCATATGTTGCTTCTCTGCCATGTTCACAGGAAATTGAACGAGTTCCTGAAGATTATTTGTGTCCCTTGCTTACATCAACTTCCTATGAAATATTCTCCCAGGTTCGGGGTCAAAGCCTTGAAGTTTGTCCTGGCTTCTGACCTTTTGCATTCAATCAAGGTTCCTAAGAGCAGAGAAACAATGAAGTAACGTTAGACTTGACAAAATAAACAATTATAGCTCTAACTAGAAAGTAGTCAATATTCAAGTCCTCGACAACGGCGCCAAAAAATATTTGCTGCCAAACGCACACACAAGTATACGTGGTCGTATAAGCAATAAAATGATAAGTTGGGTGGCGAACCCAAAGAGACTTGTATTAACTACCCACAAAATTCACCAAGATTGTTATTCAGCCGAGCCAATATAGGTTCAAAAGTGTAATTATACTAAACAATAATTCTAACTAGTAACTAAATTATCAAGCAGGAAAATGACTATTGTGTATTCAGTAGAGACAAATATTTCAGGGTTGTGATCGATTCACCAATCTTATTGTGTTCTAGTTAACTCTCCCTTTCATACAATTCACTCATGGTTGCTAATTAATCGAACAATATCTCTCGTAGTCTTCTCCCGAAGTACTACTCGCCTATTCAAAATAGATTAACGCCTATATTCCTATGAAATCAATCTATTAAGAACGCATTAAGATTACGATATTAAATTAAGCACGGTGAATACGTATATTCCTATCCTAACCACAAATCCGCCCCCCTCCCCCAGAGTTAAGATCGTGCTCTATCCAATTCTTCTCTAATCTAAATATGGCTTTCAGTAGCATAACATAGATAGTAAATAGAACCTAACTGCTGGCCAGACAATTAAGCAATTAATCACAGAATTGAAGAAACAACCATATACTGGTGAATTATAATTAAGGTTAAGCCAACGTTAAACAACAATATTCATGTCTCAATCACAATCCCAGAACTATGGATTTTAGCCACTCATGATATTATCAAACAATTTCATAAGTGTTAGACAATTGAAAATACTAAGAAAAGATGAAGAAAACAAAGATATCCTGGCTCCTCGATGTTTCTCGTGTGTATTCTTCCTTTAAAGTGGCGTCGTCCCTCAAAAAATAGGCTGAGTCTTGCTTTTATACGCGTTGGGTAGGTCTAGGGCCGAAATAACTTTGTCACGGAAAAAGTTAGAGACATTCCGGTCACCAGTGTCCAGGAAAGCGTGGGGCGTGACCAGGAAAGCGTGGGGCGCTGGCTTGCTGAGAATTCTATCCACATCATCACAGGTGGCGTGGGGCGTTGCCTGTGGCACTGGAAATCACATTTTTCATTTTTCCTCCGTTTTGGCTCTAATCTCACACCTTTCTCCCCCAATTGCTTCCGGATGATTCCTACACATAAAAACACAACGAATTAATATAAATTAATACATTTTACATCCAAAATCTACGAAATACGAGTAAAACATTAGGCGATATACATATAAATATATATACTTTAACCTAAATATCACTAACCCAACGATGTAGTGACGAAGTTTTGAAAAAGATATCTCATAACTAATTGTTCGGCCCCTTAAGACTTTCTTTAAGTATAAGGCCTTAAAGTGTACCCATGAGTTTCTTGGTTATCATTTTATGTCCCACGCATAACAATGGACGAGGATGTCATCATACGATTGTGTTTTCACATTCACATGATGATTTGGAAGCGTATCCGGGAACCCAAGGGAATCGATCTAGAGAACCACATAATAAAAAGGTAATTCGAGGGAGGCTCGTCTAGGGCTTGCATCGTGAGCGCTGGGGATGATACATGACCTCCAGCCTATGTGGGAGGCAGTAACTCATGGCCATCACGAGCCTCATTGTGGGAACAAGAAAAATAGGTTAAGGGAGGGCTCGTCTCTAGGTCTTGCAACATGAGTCTGCCAGCCGAGGGATCATTAGGCGTCCTCATGATAAGAGGAGGGTAGACGAGCCAACCCTAAATCCTTTTAAAGGTATTTCGGCGGTTCATTTCCACCAATAAACTTAGGTAAATTTTAAAGATGCTCTCTCCACTCTCTACACTCCCAACCTCTCCCTCATCAAATGTAAGGATTTTCCATGGATCTTGTGTCAAAACTCTACATTCTTACACAAAATTAACATCTTCTACACATGGAACACCTAGATTTTTCAAGAACCATCTTAAGAGATCAAGTGATGAATTTTTCTAGGATTTCTTCTAATGGTACTTCTACACCTCTGAACTTATATGCTTGGATTTTTAATGAATATATGCGTATGAAATAAGTGTTAGAATTTATGGGATGGTGATTAGAAGCCTTAAGCTTTCAACCTTAATTGGTGGATGTTGTAGAAAATGAGAAAAGGTTTAATTGATGAAATTGGATGATTGGGAGCTATTCTTGATGGTACATGCTTTAATGGAGGTTTGTAGTAGCCCAATAGTGGTTGTAGTTTATTTGTTGGCATGACAAAAAGTTGGTTGGGAAAGAACATACTATTGAAGAAGGTTGTAAACATTATAGTACATGCTCGATAAAATGCGTAAGTGACCTAGATTATGGGTAATCTTACTAATATTGGTCCAATGGACTTATATTATTGTAGATTGAAGTTGTAAGAGTGGTTGAACATTTTAGTACCATTAAGAAACGCAATTGATAAATGTTTGGCTAAATTCATTCCCATAGAATCATTTTGCAAAATATTCCATGATCTCTACACATGACCTCATGACTTAATAGTTTTCAAATTGTTAGCATATAGATGTGGGTGAAAAATACTTATTTGCTATCCATGTATTTTCTACAAGATTTATAGATTCATATGCTGCATTTCACATGAAAAAAATACTATAAATGCTTCATGTTTTCAAATGTAAATGAACATGATGTTAAGGCCTTCCAAGAACTCAAATGTGAATTTATGACTCTCAAAGGTTAGATGTAAATGTTTATGAAATGATATAAGGGTATTAAGCCTAACCTAAAGATAATGACATAACGCCAAAAGGTTTCAAATAAAAAAGTAAATATTCTATGGAATGTTAGGGGAGTATTCTTAGTCAACTGAGAAGGTATTTACACAAATATGTAAAGCTATAGATGCCGGTGCAGGATTTTTATCGTGGTACAAAGGGTTGGGAGACGGGATTTTCAACACATTCTCTCATTTTTAGAACCCTAGACTCGGTATAAGGCGACTTGGAGAGGGGATTTTCAATTACAAACTTTAGGGTAAGTGATTCTAATTCTATTTATAATCATATTCCATCAATATATCTTACATTTTAACATCAAAATCATATGAATCAAAGTGCAAATTTGTTAAACTTTGTCAAGATTTTTGAAAAATAATAACTTGAGTTTTGAGAGTCGATTTGGACTCAGATTTTGAATCTAATCACATATATGAACTCTTGGGGTTATGGGTAGTTAGAATCTACCGTTGGACTTGGGATTTGACCGAGCGGGCCCTGAATTGACTTTTGTTGGCTTCTTGGAAAAAGTTTAAAGATCATAAATTTTTCTATGGTAATCGATTTCCCTTGCATTATTTGATAATATTAAATTATTTTTTGTTAGATTTGAGCCGTGTGGAGACAAATATTAGGGGAAAAGCTATTTTCGAGAGTTGAATTGGCCTAGTTGAGGTAAGTATCTTGCCTGACATTGTGTGGGGGAACTAGCTCTTGGGATTTGTATTGATTGATTCATTTCTCCTATGTGAAAGTCGTGTACGTAAGGTGACGAGTGGGTATACGCGTTGTACGAGGTATTTGATCGGTTTAGGCTACTTAGACTCTTTCCACACTTTAATTGAAAGTCATATCACATTCTAAATTCTCATAGTCAATCTAATCTTACTTGTCTTAGTCTATCCTTACATGCCTTAAATGACTTATTTAACATTTGTTCTACATCTTACTTGATAAATTGTTCTCATGCTTTAGTTGAACTTGCTTCCCCTTTTATTGTTATATTTTATCTCTTCTATTGTTGATTATCATTATTTGAAGTCATTGTTACGTGTTATGTCTTTCATTGTTGGTCATCATTACTTAAAGTCATTGTACGTGCTATCTCTTTCATTGTTGATTATCATTATTTGAAGTCATTGTTATAAGTTATCTCTGTCATTGCTATTATTCTCATTTGAAGTCATGTTATCTCTTCCATTGTGAGTTATTTATATTTAGTTCGTGGTTACACATTATCTTTCTCATTGTTGGGTTCTAAGTGTTGAAGTTGTGAAAGACGTATCACTTTCAGACGAAGTCGATATTTGTTGAGATATCTTTCTTGTTGAGAATTATACATTCATTGTTATTGTTGATATTATTGTACACATTGTGGTGGTGCCATGGGCAATTGTTGTGAAAATATTGATATTGTTGATTGTTGGATAGTTGTGATATATAGGCCCTTGTGGTGCGAATTGTTATTGTGATGTGATATTGATGCGCATGCGGCGGTATAAGGTGGGACTTATGTGTGTGTTTCTTGTAGGGGAACTACCTCAAACAATGCGGCATCAGAAGGTGGACTAGAGTGCATGTAGAAATTTCAGGAAAATGTTTTCAAAACCTATTTAAATGTAAGACTCACGCGGCGGTATAAGGAAAGATTGTTATTTAGATTGTGAACTATGAATATGAGGCAGTTTCTCGGTTGTGATGCTTTTTTAATACACGAGGCGGTACCTCGGTTGTGAATCTTATTGTACATAAGGTGGTACCTCGTTGTGATTCTTGTTATTTATCTCATGTTGCAAAAAGTGTTGGCGGGAACATTTCTTGTTGTTTTGTTCTTCCTTGTTCTATCAACCGTTGTCCATATATGATCATTGTGGTTCTCTTTAGTTGTTTCCTTTATATTATTTCCATGCTTACAATTCGAGTATTAGTTCATGCTATTAACTTGTTTCGTATCAGTTATTTATCCGCTTCCCATTATTATTCGTTCTTATGTTTTCATACTATTTATTTATATCCTAGTAGGTGTCTTGACCTGACCTCGTAACTACTCTACCAAGGTTAGGCTTGATATTTACTGGGTAACATTGTGGTGTACTCATACTACGCTTCTGCACTTCGTTTTGTGCAAATCCAGGTTAATCTGCCCGTGTCGAATGCTAGAGTTGATTTGAGTTGCTGTTTTTGGGAGACTTCAAGGTACACTTGCTCCACGTCCGCAAGCCTCGGAGTCACTTTCCTTTATCTTTATTCCTATTGTATTTTCATTCAGATAGTGATGTAGTAGACATTTTAATTCACTCTGTAGAGCTTATGACTCAGTTCCACCAGTTTTGGGAAAGTATTAGTTGAGATTCTATTTCAGGAGTTTATATCAGTTTATCGTACTTGTTTTAGTATTTTGTTGATTATTTCTATCTAGTGTTATCAAATTTTAGGATTACCTAGTCGAAGAGACTAGGTGCTATCACGACATCATACGGAGGAAAATTGGGGTCGGGACATTTAATTATTTTACTAATATACATGTGCGTTAAGTATATGGAAGCATGTAGCCTCTCCTTAACTTCTTCGAGGTTAGACTTCATACTTCTTGGGTACCAATTGTGGTGTACTCATACTATTCTTTTCTACATCGTTTTGTGTGTATCCTCAAGTAGGTCCTAGCAGTGCTTACTAATTGAGTTGGGAGATATCATGGAGACTTAGGGTGAGCAGCACTTCATAGATCTAGTTCGTAGTTCCCGAGTCTGTGTTCCATTTATATATTTCTGTCTATTTCTATTTTAGACGGTTTTACATGTTTATAACTTGATCTAATTTCCGTAGTTTTCTCAAGTACTTATGCCACCTAGTGTTGGGGGTTGCTTGTAGGGGAACTACATCAAACAACGCGGCATCAGAAAGTGGGCTAGAGTGCGTGTAGATATTTCGGTAAAATGTTTTCAAAACCAATATAAATGTAAGGCTTACGCGGCGGTATAAGGATAGATTTTTATTTAGATTGTGAACTGTGAATATGAGGCGGTACCTCGATTGTGATTCTTGATTTATACACGATGCGGTACCTCGGTTGTGATTCTTTTTGTACATGAGGCGGTACCTCGTTGTGATTCATATTGTTTATCTCATGTTGCATATGGTGTTGGCGGGAACATTTCTTGTTGTTTTGTTCTTCCTTCTCTATCAGTTGTTGTCCGTATATGATCATTTTGGTTCTCTTTAGTTGTTTCCTTTATATTATTTCCATGCTTACAATTCCAGTATTAGTTCACGATATTAACTTGTTTCATATCAGTTATTTATCCGCTTTCCATTATTATTCGTTCTTATGTTTTCATACTGTATATTTATATCCTAGTAGGTGTCGTGACCTAACCTCATCGCTACTCTACTGAGGTTAGGCTTGATACTTACTAGGTACCGTTATGGTGTACTCATACTACGCTTCACCACATCATTTTGTGCAGATCTAGGTACGTCTACCCGTGCCGGACGCTAGATTTGATTTCAGTTGCTATTTTTGGGGGACTTCAAGGTATACCTGCTCCACGTCCGTATGCCTCGAAGTTACCTTCCTCTATCCTTATTCATGTTGTATTTTCATTCAGACAGTGATGTAGTAGACATTTTAGTTCAATCTATAGATCTTATAACTCAGTTCCACCAGTTTTGGAAATGTATTAGTTGAGATTCTATTTCAGGAATTTATATCAATTTATCAGACTTGTTTTAGTATTTTGTTGATTATTTCCTCCAAGTATTATCAAATGTTGGCTTATGACTAGGTCTCATCACGGCATCCTACGGAGGGAAATTGGGGTCGTGACAAGCTTGTATCAGAGCTCTAGGTTCATAGGTGTTACGAGTCATACGCAGATTTAGTAGAGTCTTACCGATCGGTACAGAGACATTTGTACCTATCTTCAAGAGGCTACAAAATTGTTAGGAAAACTTCACTTCTTTGATTCCTTATCGTGCGAATAGGTTGACTTCAAAAATATAATTTTTGACTTTCTATTCTCTCACAGATGGTGAGCACACGCACTATTGGATCCGACGATCAGACAACCGCGCCTCCTACTAGAGTCGCGAGAGGTCGGGGCCGGGTAAGAGGCCAAGGAGGGGCATGTGGTGCAGCTAGAACAACTGCACGAGCTACGATAGAGGAGATACAAGTAGTTCTAGTTGAAGTATAGGCACACGAGGAACTTTTTGCCACCCCTTCACTTCAAGAGGCCTTCGCACAGTTCTTTAGCATGTTCGGTACCTTAGCTGAGGTGGGGTTGATTCCACTTGCACCAGCCATATCTCAGTCTGGGGGTGGAGCTCAGACTCCCCCGCCCGTACTCCAGAACAGTGGGTCCATGTCGATCAGCTCCAAGAGGTTATATCAGTACATCCTGCTATTCCAGCTCAGCCCACGGTTAGGGCAGCAACATCTGAGGAGTAGCAACTTAGACTTGAGAGGTTCAAGAAGTATCACCCTCATACTTTTAGTGGTTTAGCTTCAGAAGATGTATGCGGTTTTCCAGAGGAGTGTCATCGTATTCTCCACACCATGGGTATTGTGCAGACAAGCAGAGTTGCTTTCACTATATTTCAGCTATCAGGAGTAGCATATTAGTGGTGGCAAGTGTACGAGGAGGGTATCCCAGCCGACGCAGCTTCACTTACATGGACTCGGTTTTCAGAGTTGTTCTTGAGAGAGTTTATTCTTCAGACCCTTAGGGATGCATAGCACATGGAGTTTGAGCAGCTGAACCAAGGTGCTATATAGTGTTAGAGTATGCGGTCCGATTCAATGATTTGCCCAAACATGCACCTGCCTTAGTTTCTGCAGTCAAAAAGCGAGTCCGTCGATTTATCGAGGGGCTCAACTATGGTAATAGATTCAGCATAGCTCGAGTGTTGGAGTTAAATACCCCATATCAGTAGGTGGTAGAGATTTCATGGTGGTTGGAGGGTATGCAGGGCCATGAGAGAGAGGATAGGAGGCCAAGAGGCCTCGAGGTACTGGAGGATTTAGTGGTAGTCACGCTGTAACTACAACTAATCATGATAGAGGCTATATGAGCAGTCCAGTTCACTCAACATTTCCAGCTTCTAGTGATGCTCCAATTATTCCAAGGTCTCAGGTTGCACACTTTGCTCAGCCACTCTCTAGTGCACCTACTCCACGGGGTGCCTTCAGCGATTAGTCCATTCGACCAGGCCCGTGTCTGCCCCAGCAGCCACGCCTACTGAGATCTTCCTTTGAGTGTTGTGATACCTTCTATATGGTTAGATACTACCCCAGACTCAATGGCGATGCACCTCCACAAACTACTCAGGCTCCACAGATTCAGTCAGGTCCATAGACTTCTCAGGCCATGGTTGCTACCCCCGTTGCCGCTCCTCCCGCACAGCCAGCTAGGGGTGGGGGACGGGTGGGTAGAGGTCGCCCTAGAGGGGGATGCCAGGCTAGATTCTATGCTTTTCTAGGTAGGACGGAGGCAGTATCTTTAAATGCAATCATTACAGGTATGGTTCCAGTTTCCATGGAGATGCATCGGTCTTATTTGATCCATGATCCACTTATTCATATGTGTCATCTTACTTTGCTCAGTATCTAGATATATATCGTGATTCTTTGAGTTCTCTTGTTTATGTGTCCATGCATGTGGGAGATTTTATTGTGTAGAACATGTGTATCGGTCGTGTTTAGTTGTTATTGGTGGTTTTGAGACAAGAGTTGATCTATTGTTACTTAGTATGGTAGACTTTGATGTTATCTTGCGCATGGATTGGTTGTCTCCCGATCATGCTACTCTGGATTGTCCGCCAAGACGTTGACCTTGGCTATGCCAGGTTTGCCACGGTTAGAGTGGAGGGGTGCATTGGATTATGTTCCTAGCATAGTTGTGCCATTTCTAAAGGCTCAACGGATGGTTGAGAAGGGGTGTGAGGCTTATCTAGCCACTATGAGTTATGTAAATGTTGATACTCCTACCGTTGAGTCAGTTCCTGTAGTGAGAGACTTCACAGATGTTATTCTAGCAGATTTTTCAAGTATGCCACCTTATAGGGATATCAATTTTGGTATTGACTTGTTGTCGGCACTCAGCCCATTTCTATTCCACCATATCATATGGCCCCAGCGGAGCTAAATGAGTTGAAGGAGCAATTACAAGGGTTGATTCATAAGGGCTTCTCAATGATTGATTTGCGGTCAAGTTATCATCAGTTAAAGATTCGGGATCCAGATTTCCCAAATACTGCCTTAAGGACTCAGTATGGTCACTATGAGTTCTTGGTAATGTCATTTGTGCTGACCAACGCCCCAGAAGCATATATACACCTGAAGAATATTGTATTCCAGCCTAATCTTTATGCATTCATCATTGTGTTTATTGACGACATCCCGGTGTACTCCCACAACCGGGAAGATCATGAGTAGAACTTGAGGATCGCGCTTCAAACCTTAAGAGAGAAAAAGTTGTACGCAAAATTTTGAAAGCCTGAATTTCGGCTTGATTCGGTGGCGTTTTTGGCTCATGTGGTATAAAGTGAGGGGATCAAGGTATATCCAAAGAAGATTGAAGCAGTGTAGAGTTGGCCCATACCATCTTCAACTACTGAGATTCGGAGTTTCATTAGTTTGGATGGGTATTATCGTCGTGTCGTAGAGGGTTTCTCATCTATTGCTGCACCTATGACCAGACTGACCCAAAAGGGTACTCCTTTTAGATGGCCTGAGGAATGTGAGGCGAGATTTAAAAAGATCAAGACTGCTTTGACTACAGCCCCAATATTGGTGTTTCCAACGGGCTCGGGGTCTTATACTGTGTATTGTGATGTATCACATGTTGTCCTTGGCGCGGTGTTGATGCAAGACGATAGGGTGATTGTCTATATGTCTCAATAACTGAAGACCCGTGAGAATAATTACCCAGTCCACGACTTAGAATTGGTAGCTATTGTCCATGTATTGAAGCTTTGGAAACATTATTTGTACGGTATCCCATGTGAGGTCTTTACCGACCACTAGAGTCTACAACATCTGTTCAAATAGAAAGATATTAACTTGCGATAGCGGAGATGGATAGAGTTGCTTAATGACTGTGATACCAATATTCTATATCATCATGGTAAGGCCAATATGGTGGTTGATGCCTTGAGTCGAAAGTCAGAGAGCATAGGCAGATTAGCATATCTATCGGCAGCAGAGAGGCCACTAGCCCTAGATGTTTAGGTCTTAGCTAACCACTTTGTTAGATTGGATGTTTCAAAGCCTAGTCGAGTTCTTACTTGCGTGATTTCTCAATTTTCTCTATAAGATCGTATCTGAGAGCATCAGTATGACGACTCCCATTTTCTTGTCCTTAAGGACACGATCCAGAATGGTGATGCCAAGTAGGTTTCTACTGGGGATGACTGTGTGTTGCAGATGCAGGGCTAGTTATATGTGCCCAATGGGGATGGGTTGCGTAAGTTGATTCTTTAGTAGGCCCACAGTTGGTGGCACACCATTCATCCAGGTGCCGCTAAGATGTATTAGGATTTGAGGCAGCACTATTGGAGGAGGAGAATGAAGAAACTCATAGTGGAGTATGTAGATCGTGCCTAAATAATCAGCAGGTGAAGCATGGGCATAAGAGGCGAGGTGGTTTGCTTCAAGGACTTGAGATTCCCGAGTGGAAATGGGAGCGTGTCACCATAGTATTCGTTGTTGGGCTCCCACAGACTCAGAAGAAATTTGACGCGGTATGGGTGATTGTGGGCAGGATGACCAAGTCGGCTCATTTCATTTCGGTAGTGACTACCTATTCGGCAGAGCAACTGGCTTAGGTTTATATCCGCGAGATTGTCCGACTTCACATTACATTTTTGGATAGCTGTACAACGTGAGCTAGGCACACGGGATGAGTTGAGTACAACATTTCACCCCCATACGGACAGACAGTCCGAGCATACCATTTAGATATTGGTAGATATGCTTCGTGCCTATGTTATGGATTTTGGGGGTTCTTGGGATAAGTGCTTGCCGCGTGCGGAGTTTTCTCACAACAATAACTACCAATCGAGTATTTAGATGGCTCCTTATGAGGCCCTATATGGGAGACGGTGTCATTCTCCGGTTGGGTGGTTTGAGCCGGGAGAGGCTAAGTTATTAGGCATATATTTGGTTCGAGATGCCTTGGAGAAGTTAAAGTTGATCTAGGATCGGCTTTGTACAACCCAATTTAGACAAAGCGTTATGCGGATCGAAAGGTTCGCAATGTTGCATTTATGGTTGGAGAGCGATTCTTGCTCCTGGTTTCACCCATGAAGGGTGTGATGACGTTCGGGAAAAAGGGCAAGTTGAGCCCTACATATATAGGACCTTTTGAGATCCTTGAGAGTATTGGTGAGGTGGCCTACAAGTTTGCACACAACTACGAAAGGAAAATTTCTATATCTCGCATCTACAGAATATGAGAATCTCTTTTGTTGAATTGAAAGAATTTTCTATTGAATGGAAGATGATTTTACATCAACAAGTAAAGGAAAAAAGAAATTATTTAGTACTTACTTTTGATACTAATTCAAATTGCCTTGCTATGTCAGAAGAAGGATAGCTATACTGATTTGGTATACTCTCAGCACGCCTAACCACCTGCATCCATTTAAAGATATAGCGCCCTCGGCAAAAGGGACGTTAGTATTGTCGAATAGTACTAGTATGTATAATTAAACACTATCTCAATAGAAGGAACAATAACACAGGGGGAGACGGTCAAGAATGCAATATGAGCTTTAAATAATACTAAAACATCAAGTTAAGGATCACATAAATTTTTAAGTCAATTCCCGCATTATTAGGTAGGATGATTTTTAGTATCAGTATGCCATAATCCACAATACCATCGTATTCTTACGCGGACCCCGATCTCGGCCTGATCGACTAAGCGATATCATTTGAGACATAAACCATATTCACTATTTCATTCGCAATACCACCGTGTTATAACACGGTGTCCGATCTCGACCCGATCGGCTAAGCCATCTCATTTGAGACATCAACAATGTTCATAATTTCACTCACAATACCACCGTATTATTATACGTAGTCCGATCTCGGCCCGATCGGCTAAGCCATCTTATTCGAGACATCAACCATTTCAATCGATCATCTTACTTCATATTTATTTCCCATCTTTTCAGCACATTGGCACAAGTGGCTTTAATTATAAAGTCATTCTTGGCACTTGGCCTTATTTCACAATTCAAGTTCTTTTCTACAATCCAACATTAATATTATCATTGATAACAACACAGTTTTCATTCAAGACTCTTGATTTTACATGTGAGCAATTTAGAATTCAAGGCACAAAGAGGCTTTTCACACAATTTGGCATAACAGTCTTTAATCAAATTTGACCTAAAATCTAGGCATATTAGCACATATTCTAAGTTTTGAACATTTTCTCAGATGACGAGATAACCTGATGAAAGCATGGGAATAAATATTACATATATATTTGCAAAGAAAGCACATTCGGGATAGAAATTTCTAGGACATTCAATTTGGGACTTACGTCGATTGCATGAATACCGTTGGATTCAATTCTAATAAGAGGGGTTCTAGCCAACATACCTCAATTGAGCCTCTTAAAACTCTAAGATGTCCCAAAATATTAGCAACTTCAATCTACTTTAGCAATATAAAAAAACTGAACCCAAAATTAGGAAAACGATCATAATTCTAGCTCACTTGAGCATTCTATCAAACACTATGTGTGTATTAAGGTTTCATGGCCCTTTTTATGAAAGACTCCACCAACCCACACCCCATTATTTTCTATTTTTAATGCACAACCTCCCCACGTACCTTAGGAATACATGCATGTAAGGTAAGCACTCCCATCCCCATGAATTACCTTACTAAGGGCCCATTCTAGTTACATTTTGAAATTAAGAGTTTCGGAGGTAGAATCTTACCTCTTAGGAAGAAGACCTAGGTGCCTCTCTTGATAATCTTCAAGGTTTTAAGCGAGAATTGAAGAGCAATTTGATGAAGATCACTTTCTCCCTCTAGGACTCTCTATTTTAATGAAGCCAAAAATGGGTGTGAGAGATCAGATTTTGCTCAAAAATGTCCCCTCATATCTATTTTAACGAAGTAGGGTCGGGTTTTAAAAATTCAGAAATGAAGCTCCGGAACAGGTTTTGCGGTCCTATATGTGACCACATAATGGTTATGCGGTCCGCGAAATGACAGCAAAATTGGGTGCCTAAACTAGAGAGGAACTGACCAGGTCTGCGGTCACTATACGGCCCGCAGACCTATTCTGCGATCGCATAATGCACCACAGAACGGTTTTGCGGTTGCATAGTGCACCATAGAACCTCCCTCCGAAAAATTCCAAGGCGGGATAAGCGACAACAGTGCGGCCCGCAAAATGGTTATGCGGTCGTATAATGGGTCGCAAAATGACATTAAAATGGCCCAGAAGACTGCTCCACTCTGCGGCCATTATACAGACGCAGAATGTACCGCAAAAATGCCTGCTTCTGCCCAATATTTTCCTTCAAATCCCCAGTGCACTGTTCAATCCAAAAGGTCTGAACCGCAGCTCGCAAACCCGTCGCGAAGAACTTCTACTATTATTAACCTCTATGCCTACTTCGGCATCACAAAAATCCGAGTTTTTAGGAATAATTTGACGGGGCCTTACACTTCGCAAAAGCGGGTTTTGGTCGCTCCTGTGGGAACGCAGAAGCAGAGTGTGGCACCACAGGTGTGAGAGATTGGGAACTAAGTGACCTCGTAGAAGCGAGGTGGGGATCGCATTAGCAAAAATTTGGCTTGCAGGTGTGGGAATCGCTGGGCAGGCCATATATTTTTGGTTTTTGAGCATTTTATTATAGTTTGAGATTGGGAGCACAAATTTGGGTGACATTTGAGGTGATTTTCACCAGTTAAATTGAGCACAAATATATAAGTTCTTGACTTGGATTTGATTCTTATTTCATGATTCCATCTTTGATTTTGGCTTTTGGTTGATGAAATCTACGAGAGAAAAATCGAGCGTTTTGAGAAAACTTTTCTAAAGTGAAAAATGGAGATTTGGATGCAAATTTGATGTCGGTTTGGATGAAACTTATATATTTGGACTCATATTGTAATGGATGTTTGGGATTAGTGACTTTTGTTGGGTTCTGAGAGGCGGGCCCGGGTTAAGTTTTTGTTTGACTTTGTGTAATTGATTGAAAATTCAATCTTTATTGTTTGGGTTTGATTTACATGACATTATTTAACTTATTGAGTTGTATATGACTAGATTCGGCTGGTTCAGAGGTTGAATTTAGAGGAAAGGCTATTGGAAGATTAGAGGGTATCGGGTGGAGGTAAGTCTCTTGGCCAACCTTGTTAAGAGGGTAACCCTTGAGATTTGACTTGTTTGCTATGTGTTTCAGATATTAGGGATGGTGTATATAGGTGGTGGCGAGCATATATGCACTCACCAAGTTATTATCATGACCGAAGGTAGAAATTGGGATATCTTATGCTTTGTTTGACTATGTGCTCGTTTATTTATGATTTATTTGGCTTATGTGACTACTTTTGCTTTCTTATGATTAATTGTGAAGGCATCAGAACTTATTCCTCACATGTTGAATTGCTCAATTGACCTTAGTCACATAGAAATTTCATGAGCACATATTCATATGTTATTTATTAAGTCCTTGTGAACCTTCTATCTATAATTCTTGAGCATATACATAAATGTTCATTATTCAGACTCAGGACCTTGGCACGAAGGGTAAGCGTGCAAGTGAGATACAGTTATGACACAATGGACATGAAGATTTTATATTGATTTACTAGGGATGCTATTATACCCCCTTGCGCTTGGATTTGGATCCGGCCCTCCGGAGTCAGGCGATAACCTATGCTATTTTGGGTAGTGTGAGTGTGGTAAGTACATATATTTTGTCCCGCATCAATATATGAATTTTGTACCGGGTTGTGTTCATACATGCATGTGTAGCGGGGTACATGGATATTGTATCGGTGGAGCATATATTCTTATTATTGACTCGTTTTGGAGTATTTCTTTCACCATAAACTGTTACATGACATACTTATATGCTAATTGGGAGTCTTGGCTCCGTTATTTGAGCACGTTGTCTTTAATTATTATAGCTTAGTAGTGATAGGGTTATTTATGCGCTAAAAATGCATGCTTATTGATAAAAATTACTCTTGTTATTCATGATATACTTTATTGTTCTGTTGTTAAATTCTGTTACTATACTTGTGTGGTAGGTATTCAGAAACATCTATTCTCGCCACTACGTTTTTAAGAGTAGACTTCATACTTACTGGGTACCGATTATGGTGTACTCATACTATGCTATTGCACAACTCTTTGTGCAGATCCTCAGGTGGGTCTTCGAAGAGCTTCCTGATTGAGCTGGGAGATATCACAGAGACTTGGAGTGAGCTGCACTTCATAGATCTACTTTGCAGTTCCCGAATCCCTGTTCCTTTTATATATTTTTGTCTATTTGTATTTTAGACTCCTTGACATGTATACATATCTGATCTCATCTTCCTAGATTGGTCGTGTACTTGTGCCATATAGACATGGGGGCGGATTGTGCTGGCCGTGTTTAGGCCGTGCTTGGTTTTATTATATAGTATTACCCTTTTGTAACTATTTCAATCTTTTATTATTATATCTCTCTATTATATAATGAAAATGGACTTTACTTTTTGTTTGTGTGTACGCTTGCTTAACAAGTTTGACAAGGAACTTTCACGACCTTGAGGTGGGATTTTGGGTCGTGACAATATCATCTCGGGATTCTTGGATATTTCCTTGAATTTCACATATCTAGTTTATTTTCTTTCTTTCTCAAGTTCAATTATAATCTTTTACTGCTTCAACTTTTCTTTTACTTGTTTTTTTACGTTCTTGGATCTCCTAACCTTTATGTTATCAATTGGTATCAGAGCATGTATCAACATTTTTTTCTTGATAATCTTGGGGATTTCTTGAACAAAAGAGGAAAAAAGTAAGAAAAAACCAAAAAAGTTATTGTAACATTAAATAGTACGCTATAAAAAAAGAAAAAAATGAAAGCCTTTCCAAAAAAAAAAAGGGAGAATCACAATGCTCTTCAAGGAATGAGATTTTATTTGTGCTTGTTTCCAAAGTCAAGAAAGGAAACAAGAACAGGGATCCTAGGGATAAGGAAAAATCAAATTTTCTTAGTCCTTTGATCTTGTTCTAATATCCCTTCCATTTTATTCTAGTCTTGTTTTAACTATATCCTACTCTTTCTAGGATTGGTTCTTCACTTTCTTTAGTGTCCCAAAATTTCTTATTTTACTACTAAGGACTTTAATACGAGTTGGGTTTAATTATAAATCCACAAAGTATTTTTTCAAAGGTTAATTGAGGAGAAAAAGGCAAGAGTGAGTGGGAACAAATGAGGAAAAAGCCAATGTTTGAGTGATAACCATTATTTTTTTAAAGATGTCCAATAATACTAGTGATGATGAATGGAGGGCTTTTTAGGAAGACGAGATCTGAGCAAGATATTATTTCACTCAAAAAGCTATGCACCAACAAATCTAGAGATTGAACTTGCAATTTCAACAGAAAAGGGATACTATTGCTGAACAATATGAGACAAAAGCTGCACCTAAAAGGGGACACCAACCTGATGTACGACCTCGAAATAATCCTAGGCCTCATAATAGAAGAAATGTATCCCATACCCCCACTGTAATTTAAGAAAACTCTATAAATGATTTTGTTGATGATCTTGATGTAAATCTAGATAGGGTGGGAAGAGATAGGAGGAGACAACGAGGTAGAGCAAAAGATGATAATATTAGTAGTATAAAGATAAAGATTCCATATTTCAATGGCACAAGAGATCTAGACTTGTACTTTGATTGGGAGCGGAAAGTTGAGTCTATCCTTGACTGTCACGAGAACTATGAAGGTAAGAAGGTTAAGCTTACTGTTATTGAATTTTTTGATTATGTTGTTATTTGGTGGAAATATTTTTACAAGGGACAAACAAGAAGATGGAGAACCACCCATTGCTACTTGGACCAAGATGAAGAGAGTCATGGGGTAGAGGTTTGTGCCTTCCCACTTTAAAAGAGACCTACAAATGTGTTTTCTGACCTTTAAGCAAGGAATCATGACTGTTTTTGAATACTTTAAAGCTATGGATATAGCTATGATCCCAGCTAATTGTATGGAAGAAGAAGAGTCCAATATGGCTAGATTTTTTAATGGTTTAAATAGAGAAATAGTTGATGTCGTAAAGATATAACAATATGTAACTGTAGATGAGTTAGTATATTTGATTGTAAACATAGAAAAGAAAAAGAAAAGAAGGCAACAAGCAAGCTCATGGTTAAGTCAGCCAAACACCAATTCCAAGAAGCCATGGATAAAACAAGAAGTGATTTCTAGACCTCAAGAATTCAAGGGCAAAGGTAAAGTTATTGAGAAAGAGGGAGGTAATGCTTTAAACTATAGATCTTCTAAACCTTCTAGTTCCATTCAATGTTACAAATATCATGACAGAGGCTATATAATGCATGGTTGTCCAAATAGAATAAATATTATTTTGAGAGAAGATGGAGGATATGAAATTGAAAAAGGTAAGGAAGAAGAAGGAGAGGTGACTGAAGATGTTGTAGAATTTCCTAATGATGATTTGGTTGGGGTAGTTGGGAGAATTATAGATTGAGAATATGAGGGTGAAAAAAGTGAGGAAAAGGAAGAAAAGGAAGCTGTGAGTGAAGATGATGTAGAATTGCCCTTTAATGACGATTTGGTTTTGGTAATTACAAGGATTATGACTATCAGTTTGGGAATTAATAGTGAATAATAAAAGGAGAATATATTTCATACTAGGTGCCGAATAAAGGGAAAAATATATACTATGATTATTGTTAATGGTAGTTGTGCTAATGTGGTGAATTCACACTTGGTAAACATGTCAGAGCTTGCATGCATGAAACACCATAAGCCTTATAGACTCCAATGGCTGAATGATAGTGGTGAACTGAAAGTCAACAAACAACGCATAATTTACTTCAATATTGGTAGGTATGTGGATGATGTTCTTTATGATGTGGTTCCTATGAAAGCTTGTCACATTTTGTTAGGTCGTCTATAAAAGTATGTTAGGAATATTTTATTGATAGAAGAAAGTATATATATTCTCTTGAGCTTAATGACAAGTGTGAGCTTGAGGGAAAAGAAAAGAAAGAAAGCCAAGAGTTAGAAAAAAGAGAGACAGAGATAGATATATAGATAGATAGAGAGAGAGAGAGAAAGAGAGAGAGAGAGAGAGAGAGAAAGAGAGAGAGAGAGAGAGCAGCAGCAAGTTGTGCAAAGTGGTAAAAGAGGGTTTGAGTGATAAATAAGAAAGTTTTAGTGAACAGAAAGAGGCAAAGAAAAAGAAACACGAGAGTCTCTATATAAAAGACAAAGAGTATTTAAATGCATGTAGAGGGGATCCCCATAATACTATTTACTTACAAAGATGTTTTTATTAATTCTGAGTTACTAACTTCTTCTTTGCCATTAGTATTTCTTCTATTTTGTAGGAGTTAGATGATTTATTCCCTGAGGACATTCCCAATGGAATACCACATTTGCATGGCATTGATCACCAAATTAACTTTGTCCCTGGAGCACAAATTCCAAACAAGCTTGCTTATAGGAATAATTCAGAAGAGATAAATGACCTTCAAACGAATATTGAGTAGTTGCATGAGAAGGCTTTGTGTGCGAGAGCTTGAGTCCTTTATCTGTTCTCGTTCCATTGGTACCCAAAAAGGATGAAACTTGGAGGATGTGCGTAAATATTAGAGAAATCAAAAAGATAACGGTAAAGTATCACCGCCCTGTTCCTCGTCTTGATGACATGTTGGATCAATTATATGAATCAAAAATCTTTTCTAAAATTCATCAAAAAAGTGGTCACCATCAGTTTCAAATGAATCATGGAGATGAATGCAAAACTACTTTTTGAGATAATGTATGGCTTTATGATTGGTTAGTTATGTATTTTGGCTTAACTAATGCGCCCAGCATTTTCATGAGATTGATGAATCATGTTTTTAAAGATTTTCGTGAAATATTTGTGGTGGTATATTTTTTATCATATCCTTATTTATTCTAAAAATCAAGATGTGCATGTGGAACACCTAAAACATATTTTTTAAGTTGTTGGAAACCCACACATGTTTGATGATCTTAAGAAGTGTACTTTTTGTGTGGATTGTGTGATAATCTTGGGTGTAATCTTGTGAAGTTGATAAAAAGAAAATCAAGGCAATCAAAGAATGGCCTAAACCTTACATTGTAACTGAAGTTAGGAGTTTTTATGGGTTTGCTAATTTTTATTGGAGATTTGTTAGAGATTTTAGGTACCATTTCTTCTCCTTTAAGTGAAGTTATTAAGAAGGATAAGGTTTTTTCGTGGGAAAAAGAACAAGATGATACTTTTAACGTATTGAAATAAATATTTGTGTTCTGCTCATCTATTGCAATTACCAGATTTTTCTATGTCTTTTTGAGGTTGAATGTGATCCCTCTAGAAAAGGAATAGGTGTTGTTTTGATGGAAGATTCGAAGCCCATTGCATACTTTAGTGAAAAACTGAGTAGAGCTACATTGAAGTACTCAACTTATGACAAAGAGTTATATGATTTGGTAAGTGCTTTAGTTACATGGCATCATTATCTGTGGCCTAGAGAGTTTGTAATTAAGAGTGATTATGAATCCTTGAGATAATTGAAGAAGCAAGGTAAGGTTAATCACCAACATGCAAATTGGTTGAAGTCATTGAAATTTTCCCGTATGTGATTTCTTACAAGCTAGGAAAAGAGCATGTGATTGCTGATGCACTTTCAAGAAGGAATATCTTAGTCTCTTCTCTTACTTCTAAATTGATGGGTTTTGATCAAATCAAGGGCCTTTATTCTAATGATTCTGATTTTGGTAAGGCTTTTGCAGAATGTAAGTTGGGTTCTTATGAGATGTTCAATCTTCAAGACAGGTTCTTTTTTAAAGAAAATAAATTGTGTATTCCTAATTGCTTTTTGCGTGAATTTTTTGTTACGGAAAGTATAATTTTTATTACGGAAAGTACATTTTTGGCTTGGTATGCATAATGATGTTAAAAAGCGTGCCCTAAATGTCTTAAATGCAAACAAGCCAAATCAAAAAGTGTTACCACATAGTCTTTATACTCCTTTACCTGTTCTTGCTTCTTTTTGGATTGATATATCTATGTATTTTGTGTTACTACTGCCTAGAACTAAATATGGTAAGGATAATATAGTTGTGGTGGTAGATGTATTTTCAAAAATGACTCATTTCATTCCCTATTTTAAGACTAAGGATGCACCACATACGGCTGATTTATTTGTGAAGAAAGTGGTTAAATTATATGGCATACTTAAAAAGGTTGTTAGTGATAGAGATACTAAGTTTTTAAGTCACTTTTGGAGTGTTTTTTGGGGAATGTTGGAAACTAAATTGCCATTTTCTACATCTTGTCACTTGCAGACTGATGGGAAAATGGAAGTAGTTAGTATGACCTTAGAGAATATGTTGAGGGTTGTTTTAAAAGAAAAATTAACTTCTTGGGAAGAACATTTGCACATGATAGTGTTTGCTTGTAACTATCCACTCTTCTAATTGTAAGTCTTATTTTGAAGTTGTTTACAGATTTAATTCCCTCACTCCCCTTGATTTTCTACCTTTGCCTACTAATGATATTGTTATTCATGATGGTAGGAAGAAGGCTGAATATGAAAAAAATTCATGACCATACAAGGCTTGCAATTGAACGGAAGAATGAACAATCTACCGTAAGAAGAAATAAGGGGCAAAAATCTGTTATATTTAAGCCTGTAGATTTTATTTGGGTACATTTTCGGAAAGAAGATTTCCTGCCAAACGAAGATCCAAATTAGTTCCAAGAGGAGATGGGCCATTTGAACTTCTGAAAGGATTGGAGAAAATGCTTACAAACTTGATCATCCTAGTGAATATCAAGTTAATGTTACCTTAAATATTTCAGATCTCTCATTGTTTGATGTAGGCTCGAGTTTGAGGACGGATTCTCTTCAAGAAATACGGAATGATAGAATCCATAGCAGCTTAACATCATTAAATGAGAAGGATGAAGCTTTGGAAGCTCCAACAAGGCCCATGACAAACTCTCAAACAAACAGACATGAAGACAAGTTGAATGAGCTTTAATTGGTAATTAAAAAGTGTCTTATGGTAGAAGAAGAGCTCCAACCCAGGGAAGTGTTGGCCATGTCTTACAAGTATTTTGGAGGCCCAAATTGAATTCTAAGAAGAGGAAGAATTGGGCCCAGATATTTTCCAAAAGGAGAAAATACAGCAGCCCAAAACATGTGTTATTTTAACCTAGTTGCTAGAATCTATCTTCAACGCTTGCTTAATTCTAGGTTGACTAACTTGTAGAATTATTAAACAAAGTGGGGTAGTATTATAAGACCCTAGGGAATATAATTCCTATTAATTTTTTTATTTGAGCAGCCCCTTCTAGGATTCTATATGAAAGGTGCTTAGTCTTCATTGTAACTTATAACATTGAAGAATAATATTATTATTTTAAGTTTTTTTAACCAATGTGAATTTTACTTTGAGATTTATCTTTCAACCATAACGAGTTCATAACTTAAGGCAGTAAGATAATCTTCTTTCTTGTGATATCTTGAGTTTCTATTGATATTCTTCGAAGGAAACAAGTTTATTCTGCTAGTTGTTGTCATAAGTTATTCAAACTAGAAGTCATGATCCGAATCTAATTCTTGATTCATTTATCTCTAGTGATGGTGATTGGTTTAATCGCCAACATGTTGTCAATAGGATCTTGTCAAAGTCTACATAAATATCATATCAGGATTCTTTGATCTTTAACTGAATTTCACATATCTAGTTTATTTTCTTGCTTTCTCAAGTTCAATTATAATCTTTTTACATCTTCTGCATTTTTTTCTACTTATTATTTTTATGTTCTTTGATCTCCCAACCTTTATGTTATTACCAATATTAGAGACACAATACAATGCCATTTGCGACCATACTTCAATGTGATTCCATAAGTTCTATAGTGAACAGGTTCCTCTAGTTGGATCCTCCGATACTCATACGTACTAAGCCCGAGAAGAACCCCCAAGAGTTTATTGATGAAATGAAAAGTACTCTTTGGATTATGCATGCCATCGAAACTGAAGCAGTAGAATTAGAATCTTACCAATGGAAGAAGTAGAATATGCATGGTATGAGATGTGATAAGGGCTGCGTAAGGATGATGATCCTGTGGCAAAATGGAATGAGCTCACCGAGGCCTTCATTCAACATCTTTCCTATGGAGATGAGAGAGGAGTGTGCCATGGAGTTCGAGAACTTAAAGAAACGGACTATGAGTGTTTGAGATTATCGTTTTAAATTTACTCAGCTTGCAAGGTATGCTCCCCAAATGTTGCCTAATATAGGGGCTAGATTTCTTCGTTGATATTTTTAGGGCCTTGGGCCCCATGTTATAAATAAATATTCTATAGCCACCTTGAATTTCGACATGACATATGGCAAGATTGTGGATATTTGTAGAGAAAACTGAGACCATAAGTAAAAGAGCATTAGAAACAGATAACAACAAGAAAGCCGATGTGCGAGTAACTTTTGAAAGTTACCATAGTGGTGGTGGCAAAAAAAGTCTATATAGAAGGATGTCCTCCAGACCTACTCAATTAATTTCTCAATCTTCAACCAGTGCACCATCATGAAGGGCCAATCAAAATAAGTAAGGTCAGTCTAGATAGAGCCAGAGCACCAGGGCACCGACTCTAGAAACTCGACATAGTGTAGACACAGTCCCAGTAACTTCCTCCTTTCATGAAATGTGAACATGGTCATCTTGTGGTATGACAATATGGCACCGATGCATACTAAAAGTATGGAGTCAAGTGCCTCATGAGGAATAATTGCCCAACTTCTCGATAGAGTGTCAGTAGGGGTATGGCCCTTCCTAGCAGTTTAGTGGCTACTACTTCAGTAGAACCTCCCCCAGTTAGTAGGAAATAAGGAACCTGCAGTGTGTGAAAAAATTGGAGGAGATGCCTAGAGTTTAAGATAACTATCACGACCCAAAATCCCACCAAAGTTAGCGATGACACCTAACCTCCTAGACTAGGTAACCAATCACACCATAATATGAAAATATCGAAATAAGAAATAATAAGTCTAAAATTAACATAAATAGCGGAATAAATCTCCAACAAAGCCAGAATAGCGGTTCATAAGTCAAACACCCAAAACTAAGTAGTAAAAATTCATGAGCTCTAATACATAACGAGTCTCAAAAGTACAATATTGTTTGAAAGAAATACAACAATATGAAATAAGGGAGAGGGGACTCCAAGGGTCTGCGACGTCCATGCAGCACAACCTTGAATCCTCTGAAATGATCAAAAGCTCATTCCTGAGGTTCGCTGCTACCAACACCTGGATCCGCACAAAAATAATCAAAAGTATAGTATGAGTATAGGACAAGATGTACTCAGTAAGTATCAAGAATAATATCGGTGAAGTGGTGACGAACTTCAAGTTTTGTGATACTCACAAATCAGAGAACCTATGCAATATATCAAATTATTAGCAACAAGAATTTAACAAGATGTGGTACCGCCGACGCAATGAAACAAGAGTTATCAGCTTATCACAGGTAAATAAATTTTGACGAAAGAATTACTAGTCTATAACAGAGGCATAGAGTAGCATGACAAAAATAGTATGAAATCATGTAAAATGCATGACAAAGCATAATGAATTAACTTACATGATCGAGAATGCTACACTTATAATCCACTCATCATCAAACAAGAATGCCACCATTAAAATTCACTCATAATCAAACAAGAATGCCACCCTTATACTCCATCAACGTCAATCAGACTAGTCACAGTAGCACAATCTGCGTGTATGCCATCAGGAGAGAAATATGAGAGGACCATCCTAGGAGGATGGATCCATATCCACACACTGCATGGCAAAAACCTCGTTCCATGAAAATAACCATATCATCATAATCAATAATTCCAGCCTCATTCTACACACATCATCATAATAACAATATCCGCACAAATGAGATCTCGTACCAACACCCAATCAATCCCCCCAACATATCCATATGTACCATAATCATAACAAATTAAAGATAACAATTTACCATCAAGAGATATATTCTCACAATTCATCAATAAGGTTCACAAAAATATGAAATAAAGTATGGATGTATGCTCAAGATATATGACATGACTATGGCTCAGTCCATTTAATAATGATTTCACAAATGCCCATCTTGGGTAATTAGGAGATAATAATCCTAAAACATGATCTCTAGCATTAAAGGATAAGATAACGTAGTCATACAAAGGATTTCACATGTATTATAGAGAGCACAGAATCAAATTAAGCCAAAGTAGAAGCCTAGAGTCTAATCTGGTCATTTTTCATACATAGCACCTGCATTTATGCTCGTCACTTTACATATACGTCGCTTTACATAAAGTATAATTGGAAAATAAGGTCCAATTCCAATGGTTATTTTATTCACACAAGATTAGATAAGATACTTACCTCAAACGGATCAAATCAATCCTCTAAAATCTCTTTTCCTTTAGAAACTGCATCTGATCGGCTTGAATCTAGCAAAAAGAACTACTCAATAACCTCAAAAAAGGCCATAGAAATTGATTTATAACAATAAAGCTTCAATCTTTAATCAAATCCCCAAAAGTCAACAAAATTCGAACCGAGCCCACATGGTCAAAACCTGAGTGAAGGGATAGATCCCGACTACCCATAACCCCACGAGTCCAAATATGTGATTATATTCTAAAATCGAGTCCCGATCGAGTCCCAAATCCAAATATTTCACTCTCTAAAATTATTGTCAAAACCTCCAAATTTCTCTTTTAAATCCCTTAATCTATGTGTAATAATCCATGGGAAAACAAGATATAATATCAAAATTAAGTATAAATCACTTACCCACTTGGTAAGTGAGATATTGTTATTGCCTTACCTTATAGTCGGTGAGAGATATCATTTCCTTGCCACTTGGTTAGTGAGAGATACTATTGCCTGGCATTATGGTCAGTGAGAGTTTACATTTGCTTTGCCTTACGCTTAGTGAGAGTCTACTGTTGCCTGCCCACTTGGTCAGTGAGATATACACTGAGCCCTATATGTGGCCGGGTAGCTATGATATTACTATATTGCATTGTGTTGAGTCAGGATATGTGAGTATCTCTTAGAGCATTCTTTGGCTTCTAGTTTACTATGTACTTCATTTATGTTTCAGCCTTCAATTATTCTATTGCCTTGTATATTCGGTACAATATTTGGTACTGACACCCCTTTTGCTAGGGGCACTGCATTTCATGCATGCAAGTGCTGATAGATAGCTGGATAGACCTTCCAAGTAGACAGAGTTAGACATCATCTTGATTGGTAAGCTCCACTTCTCCAGAGTTATCAGGTCTAGACTTTGGAGTCTATTTTGTATATACACACTTGATGGATAGGTTAGAACCCTGTCCCGACCATGATATAATTTTTTTAATCTCCAGAAGCTTGTAGATGAGTCCTATGATGTGTATGTCAGTATTGTGGCTTTGTTGGCCCTATGTACATGTTCATTTAGGTATTGCTGGTTGTAGACGTTCATGGCGGCCTCGTTGTCCTTCGTAGTTATGTATATATGTTTCGGTGTGCTTACCCTTTAGGTGATTGAGATATTATATTCATATGATTTTAGTGTATGGCCTTGTCAGCTTCGGTAGGTATTATTTTCTTGTAGGTAAGCCTCGTCGACCTAAGTTTAGGGTTACCCTTCCAGAATTTACAGTTACGGACTGGATATGCTTGGGGTGCGTATGTCACTAGGTTCCGGCAAAGTCTTCCCAAGTTTGGGGTGTGACACTCTTGTTTATTCGCGGTGTCAAGAATACCATGCAGTTATCTTAGGGCATCCTTTCAAGAACTTATAGTACAAATTGTATGTGAAGTTTTTAACATGTTTGTTTTGTCTCAAATCAGTGGATTTCTTGGGAAATGTTGTAAATAGTGAAGGAATCAAAGGTTATCCCCAATGATAGCAGCCATGAATAATTAGCCTAGATCTACGACGTTGATAGAGATTCACAGTTTCTTGGGTTTGAAGGTTCATAGAGGGGTTTTCTTCTCTTACTTATCTACGGACCAATTTGAACAAAAAGGCAGCTAAGTTCCAATTGTCTTTTGCTTGCAAAAAGAGTTTCCAAGAATTAATGTCCAAGTTGATCACGATGCCGATGTTGACATTACCAGACAGTGTATATGCATTTGTGGTTTATTGTGATGCTTAAATAATTCGACTAGGGTGTGTGCTAGTGCAACATGGTAGGGTAGTTGCTTATGCTTTCAGGCAACTCAAGAACATGAAATGAACTATCCAAATCATGACTTAGAGCTTATAAGAGTAGTGTTTGCATTGATGATTTAGCGTCATTATCTATGTCATGTCTATGTGGATATATTCATAGCTTACAAGAGTCTGTAACTTATTCTAACTAGAAAGAGTTGAATCTGAGGTTAATGAGATGACTTGATCTCCTCAAAGACTATGACATTGGCATTCTTTATCATTGGTGAAAGGCGAATGTTAGCTGATGCTCTTAGTTGGAAGTCTATTTGAATTTTGGCTCATTTTGAAGCACATTAGTGTCCAATGCCAAGCAAATTTCAGCAATACAAATCTTGGGAGATCAACTAATGGACTGTAGTTAGGGAAATGTGGTTGTATAAAATAGAGTGGACTTGTTACTTGTGGCGGAGGTAAAAGAGAAACAATATGATAATCACTTCTTGGTGCAGTTAAAGGAAGGAATTAAAAAATACAACACTACAACTTTCGCACTTGGTCTTAGGAAAAGAATAATGACTGAGGCACATTGTTTGAGGTACTCTCTGCATCCGGGTTATACAAAGATATATTGTGTTCTCAGAGAGATTTATTGGTGGGAATGATATGAAGAAAAATGTAGCTGACTTTGTGGCTAGATATCCTAATTGTCAACAAGTGAAAGGCGAGTATAAAAAATAGATTCTTGGTAGGTCTACCATGCACACATCAAAATTTTGACTCAATTTAGGTAATTGTTTATTTTCTTATGAAATAAGTCAATTTGTTGCCCGTGAAGACTACTGATACTGCAGATCATTATGCTCCGTTGCATATAAAAGAAATAGTTAGGCTGCAAGGTATTCCTATTTCCATCATCACTGACTGAGGTGCACAATTCACAGGAAACTTCTGGCAAATATTTCACCAAGGTTTGGGCACTCAAATAAATCTCAGCCTAACTTTCCATCCTCATACTAAGGCGAAGCAGAATTGTAACGACCCGGACGGTCGTTTCGAGAGTTGTAGCCTGGTTCCCTCTTTTCTACTCATTTTTGTACTTCACTGTTGCTTTATAACTTATCGGGTTAGTTGGTTCGGGTTCGAAGAGAAATAAGAGTGAGTTGAGACACTAAGTCTCTTAATTGAATGCTTAAGTTAAAAAAGTCGATCGGATATCTACTTATGTGTAAATGACCTCGGATTTGAATTTTGATGGTTTCGTTAGCTACGTTGGGTAATTATGGACTTAGGAGCATGTCCAGATTGTGATTTAGAGGTCTGGAGTAGAATTAGGCTTGAAATGGTGAGAGTTGGAATTTTTAAAAGTGTGATCGGGAGTGGACATTTTGATATCGGGGTCAGCTCTCGATTCCAAAAGTTGGAGTAAATTTGTGGTGTCATTAATGACTTGTGTGCAAAATTTGAGGTTAATCGGACGTGATTTGATAGGTTTCGGCGTCATTTGTAGAATTTGGAAATTTCAAAGTTCATTAGGCTTGAATCTATGTGTAATTCGCCCTTTTGATGTTGTTGGAGATGAATTGAGGATTCGACTAAGTTCGTATTGGATTATAATACTTGTTGGTGTGCTTGGTTGAGATCCCGGGGGCCTCGGGTTGATTTTGGGCGGTTAACGGACTTGGAGTTGATTTGAGGAACAACTGAAGTTTTTGCTGCAGTTGGTGTAACCGCACCTGCGGAGTGGGCACCGCATGTGCGAGCTCGCAGAAGCGAGAAGGGGGTCACAAATGTGGTTAAGGAGGAGGCGAGAAGAAGTCGCAGGTGCGAGGTCCTTTCCGCACCTGCGTGTCCGCAGATGCGCGTAGAGGATCTCAGAAGAGGAAATGGCTGGGAACCACTGGTCCGCATAAGTGGGATTTGGACCGCAGAAACAGTTGGTCGCCTTAAATGAGTTTCCGCAGAAGTGGATGATGGACCACAGAAGCAGTGTCGCAGAAGCGGCTAAGTGGCCGCAGGTGCGAAAAGCTTGGGCAGAATGTTTAAAAACAAGGGTTCGCGATCTCATTTCA
This sequence comes from Nicotiana tabacum, assembly GCF_000715075.1. Lineage (NCBI taxonomy): Eukaryota > Viridiplantae > Streptophyta > Magnoliopsida > Solanales > Solanaceae > Nicotiana > Nicotiana tabacum. Next base: position 72,096,794 of record NC_134091.1, on the reverse strand, counting down.
ACATTTTGAGCTTGGATTTTAGAGATTTTGAGAGGCCGTTTCAAGGGAAATTGTTGAGGTAAGATCCTTGATTCCATTTATCTTCAATTATTACGTTTCCCCACTGATTTTACCCCTAGTTGGTGAGTTTTTGAAGTGAAATTTGGGAGTTTGAGGCTAGGAATTTGGAGAGTTAATTTTTTGGTTTTGAATGGCCATTTGAGGTCGGATTTTGATAAATTTGGTACAGTTAGACTCGTGAGTGAAAGGGCTATCGGCTTTTGTGACTTTTGTCGGATTTCGAGACGTGGGCCCAAGGGCCGGGTTTGAGCCTATTTCAGATTTTGGCTATAATTTAGTACTTTTCTTGTGGAATTGATCCTTTTAGCCTATATTGATTGTATTGTACTACTTGTGGTTCGATCCAGGATGTTTGGAGACTGACTTGAGAGGCAAAGGCATTTTGGAGTAATGTTTTGCCCGGATTGAGGTACGTAACATTTTCAAACATGGCTCTCAGAGTTCGAAACCCCAAATTTATGTGTTATGTGGTTGGTATTGAGGTAACGCACATGCCAAGTGATAGGCGTGCATGCGTGCACCGTGAGAATTGTGACCTGGTTGATTCCATGGCACCGTATAGCGATTTTATATTGTTGATATCCGTGTTTTCATCATGTGATAATGTAATTGAGCTGTCAATCATGCTAGATATCATGTTTAGGCTTTATTCTGGTACTGTTGGGACCCATAGTGGTCGTTTCTTGCTGTCACCTTACTGATTTTATTGATATTACGTACTCAGTCATATTCATTCATTTCATATCATATCTCAGTCTCGGTTGTTATTTATTGATACATCATTCATTATTTCAGGCTAGTTTATCATGACATTGTGAGCCTGTGAGTGAGACTACAGAGATTGATGATTGAGTAAGGCCGGGAGCTTGATTATGAGTGACAGTTATGGGATCGGGCTGCACGCCGCAGTAGTTATACTGATTTTATGATAGCACTTTTGCTGTAGGAGCCCATCTGGAATCTGTACACACCCCCAGTGAGCGCGGCTGATATTATTGAGGGATGGATCTTCCATGGACATGGATCTCATCCGAAGCATTTGATATCTGGAGATGGATCTTCTCCACAGGCCCCATTGGCCTTCCTTGGTACTGGGTGACTGATGGTCAGTGATGTATATATTCCGGGATGGATCTTTCCTGGGCCGTATACAGTACTGAGTGGTTGAGCATTGAGGGCGTGAGCACATGAGGCTGTCAGCATGGTGCATCACATACAGCATGTGCATTGACATGTAAAAGTAGTAGAGTTATATTCTTCACATTGTTCAGACTCGATCTACTTTACTGTTTTGAACTATCCATTTAATTTGAAAGCATGCCTACGTTTCTGCACAGTTATTTTTATTTTTAACTGTACCGGTTGAGTTCATCACTACCTTTAAGTCTAATGGTTGGACTTGTTATTTACTGAGTTAGTTGTACTCACGTTACTCCCTGCGCCTCATGTGCAGATCCATTCGTTTCTGGTCACGGCGGCTATTGATTGAGGAGCCAGATCTCGGAGACTATCGAGGTAGCTGCATGGCGTTCGCATGCCTTGACGCCCCTTCTTTATCTCTATCTGTATTTCAGTTTTTTCTTTTATTTTCTAGACACTGTAGTGGATTGTATTCTGGTTTAGACGCTCATGTACTCTGTGACTCCCCGATTTTGGGATGGATTGTATCGCATTTTGGATATTTCTGTTTTCAAAAAGGCTTTCCTTAATGATTAAATTGCTTACGTCTTTAAGTTCAAAGATTTTACTGTGTTGAGATGTTGAGTTGTGGCTTGCCTAGTTCCATGATAGGCGCCATCACGATGGTTAGATTTTAGGTCGTGACAAGTTGGTATCAGAGCCTAGGTTACATAGGTCTCACGAGTCATGAGCAGGTTTAGTAGTGTCTTGCGGATCGGTAAGGAGATTTATGTACTTATCTTCGAGAGGCAGCCGAACCCTTATTAAACTTCACATTCTTGAAATTCTTGTCATGTGAATCTGTTAATTCTACTAACTAAACTTCTGTTGTTCTATTTTCTCACAGATGGTGAGGACACGTACTACTAGGCAGGGTGGAAAGCCACCAGTACTACCAGTCAGGGCCGCGAGAGGCCGAGGTCGCGGTAGTGGTCCTAGTAAGGACAGAGGTGCAACTCGCGCATCAGTTAGGGCAGCACCTGCAGATACTCCAGTTGCCCTAGTTCAAGAGCAGGTTCCAGATGTGAATGACCCGATGGGACCAGCTCAGGCACCACCTGTGCCCATTGTGATTCCAGGCCTTCAGGAGGCCTTAGCTCAGATTCTGACACTGTGTACCGGCCTTGCTCAGGTGGTTTTGGCTCAGGTCGCACATGCCAGTTCTTAGGCCGAAGGAGGTACTCAGACTCCCGCCGCCCGTACACCCGAGCAGGTGATGCAGGGACTCCAGGCACCGGGAGAACTACCAGCCCAGCTAGTGGCAGCTGCTCAGGCCCATGTGGTTCATGTTATGACTGATGGTGAGTAGCCCAGATTAGAGAGGTTTGGTAGGCTTCACCCTCCATCCTTCAGCGAGGTAGAGTCGGAGGTTGCCCAGGGTTTCTTGGATAGATGTCAGAGGATCCTCTGTACAATAGGAATTCTGAAGACTAGTGGTATCTCGTTCACTACTTTTCAGCTTACTGGAGCTACCTTCACCTAGTGGGAGGCTTACGGGAGGCGTAGGCCGGTCGGTGTAGCGCCACTTATATGGCAGGAATTGTTTGTTATCTTCTTGGAGAAGTATGTGCCACAGTCTCGCAGAGAGGAGCTGTGCAGATAGTTTGAGCAGTTGCATCACGAGGATATGACTGTGACGCAGTACGAGATGAGATTTTCTGAGATAGCCCGTCATGAGGTTTGGTTGGTTCCCACTGATAGGGATAGGATCAGGAGGTTCATTGATGGTCTCACATTTTAGCTGCGGGTGCTTATGACTAGAGAGAGAGAGTGTCTGGTGCTACTTTTGATGAGGTTGTTTACATTGCTCAGCCAATAGAGTTGGTCTGCAGCGAGGAGCGGGTTGAGAGGGAGGCCAAGAGGTCTCATGGATCATCTAGTTTTGTTGGTATTCCTTCTGGAGGTCAGTTCTACCACGACAAGGGTCGTCCCTATAGGCATGCTCAGACGACTCGTCCAGTTCACCGTGGTGCATCATCTGGCCATGGTTCTCACTGTTCTCAGAAGGGTCACTCATCTCTCAGTGCCCTTCCAGCTTTGAGTTCGTCTCATGCACCATCAGCTCAGGGTTCATCTATGTCGGGTCCTTCTAGCAGTTATCCTAGTGCTCGAGGCTCCCTTAAGTCCCTACCACCATGTTCAGGGAGAGGTTGCTTTGAGTGTGGAGATTTGGGTCATATCAAAAGGCATTGTCCCACCTTTTAGGAGGTTCATCTCAGTAGAGGAGTCAGTCTTCGACTTTAGCACCAGTTACTACACCACCCGCTCAGCCAGCTCGGGGTGGAGCTCAGTCAACTAGGGGTTGCCCTAGAGGGGGAGTCCGATCAGGTGGTGGTCATGCCCGTTTCTATACACTCCTTGGCAGACCAGATGCTATTGCTTTAGACACAGTGATCACAGCTATTGTCTCAGTATGTCACCGAGATGATTCTCTATTATTTGACCCTGGTTCCACCTATTCATATGTATCATCATATTTTGCTCATTATCTGGATATGCCCCATGAGTCTTTAGTTTCATATGTTCATGTATCTACGGCAGTGGGCGATACTATTATTGTGGACCGTGTGTATTGGACATGTGTAGTGACTGTTGGGGGATTGGAGACTAGAGTTGATCTCTTGCTTCTTAGTATGGTTGATTTCGATGTGATATTGGGTATGGATTGGTAGTCTCCATGTCATGATATTTTGTACTGTCACGTTAAGGCTATGACGTTGGCAATGCGGGGGTTGCCATGGATCCAGTGGCCATGTTCTTTAGACTATATTCCTAGTAGAGTGATTTCATACTTGAAGGCCCAGTAGATGGTTGGGAAGGGTTGTTTATCTTATTTGGCCTTTGTAAGGGTTGTTAGTGCTGAGACCCTACTATTGATTCTATTCCGGTGATGCGATATTTTCCATATGTGTTTCCTGCAGACCTGCCAGGCATGCCACCCGACAGAGAAATTGATTTTGGTGTTGACTTGGTGCCGGGTAGACAGTCCATTTCTAATCCTCCATACCGTATGGCACCGGCTGAGTTGAAGGATTTGAAGGAGCCGCTTCAGGAACTCCTGGAGAAAGGGTCTATTAGGACTAGTGTGTCACTTTGGGGTGCACCTGTTCGGTTTATGAAGAAGAAGGTTTGTACAATAAGAATGTGCATTGATTATAGGCAGTTGAAAAAGGTCACGATCAAGAACAAGTATCCTTTGCTGCGCATTGATGACCTATTTGACCAGCTTCAGGGAGCGAGGGTGTTCTCCAAGATTGATTTGAGGTCGTGGTATCACCAATTGAAGATTCGGGACACAAATATTCTTAAGACAACTTTCAAGACCCGTCAAGGTCATTATGAGTTCCATATGATGTCTTTTGGGCTGACCAACGCCCAAGCGGTGTTCATGCATATGATGAATATTGTATTTCGGCCTTATCTCGACTCATTTGTTATTGTGTTCATTGACGATATCCTGGTGTACTCTCGTAGTCAGGAAGAGCACGCCCATCATTTGAGGGTTGTCTTGTAGTGGTTGTAGGAGGAGAAGCTTTATGCCAAGTTCTCCAAGTGCGAGTTTTGGCTCAGCTCAGTGACGTTCTTGGGGCATGTGGTGTCCAATAAGGGTATTCAGGTGGATCTGAAGAAAATAGAGGCGATTCAGAGTTGGCCTAAGCCATCCTCAGCTATGGAGATTCGAAGCTTTTTGGGCTTGGCCGGTTATTATCTTCGCTTTGTGGAGGGTTTCTCGTCTATTTCATCACCCTTGACCAAATTGACCCAAAAGGGTGCTCCTTTCCATTGGTCGGATGAGTTTGAGGAGAGCTTTCAGAAGCTCAAGACTGCCTTGACCACAACTCCAGTTCTAGTTTTGCTGTCAGCTTTAGGCTCTTATACAGTGTATTATGATGCTTCTCGGATTGACATTGTGTGTGTTTTGATGGAGGAGGTTAGAGTGATTGCTTATGCTTTGCGTCAGTTAAAGCCTCAAGAGAAGAACTACCATGTTCATGATTTGGATCTAGCTGCCATCGTTCATGCATTGAAGATTTTGAGGCATTATCTCTACGGTATGTCTTGTGAGGTGTTTACGGATCATCAGAGTCGCCAACACTTGTTCAAACAAAAGGATCTATATTTTAGGCAGCTGAGATGGTTGGAGATACTAAAGGACTGTGACATAACTATTTTGTATCATCCAGGGAAGGCCAATGTGGTGGTCGATTCCTTGAGTAGGAAGACAGTGAGTATGGGTAGTCTTGCTTTTCTTCCCATTGGAGAGAGACCTCTTGCAGTTAATGTTCAGGCTTTGGCCAACCGGTTTGTGAGATTAGATATTTCAGAGCCCAGTCCGGTTCTAGCTTATGTGGTTTCTCGGTCTTCCTTAGTCGATCGCATCATAGAGCGCCAGTATGATGATCCTTATTTGCTTGTCCTCAAGGGCAGGCTTCAGTACGGTGAAGCCAGAGATATGACTATTGGGGATGATGGAGTAATGAGGATGCAGGGTCGGATTTGTATGCCCAATGTGGATGGGCTACGTGAGTTAATTCTTGAGGAGGCCCACAGTTCGCGGTATTCCATTCATCCGGGTGCCGCGACGATATACCAAGACTTGACGCAGCACTATTGATGGAGGAGGAGGAGGAAGGACATAGTGGGATTTGTAGCTCGGTGCCTTAATTGTCAGCAGGTAAAGTATAAGCATCAAAGACCGGGTGGCTTGCTTCAGAGGTTAGAGATTCCAGAGTGGAAGTGAGAGCAGATCACCATGGATTTCGTAGTTGGGCTCCCACCGACTTCGAGGAAGTTCGATGCTATTTGGGTGATTGTAGATCGGCTGACCAAGTCCGCGCACCTCATTCCAGTTGGTACCACGTATTCTTCGGAGAGGGTGGCTGATATTTACATCTGAGAGATTGTTCGCCTTCACGGTGTGCCAGTTTCCATTTTTTTCATATAGAGGCACGCAGTTTTGGAGAGCCATGCAGCGAGAGTTGGGAACTCAGGTGGAGTTGAGTACAACATTTTACCCTCAGACGGACGGGCAATCCGAGCGCACTATTCAGATATTGGAGGATATGCTACGTGCGTGTGTCATTGATTTTGGGGGCTCTTGGGACCAGTTTCTGCCACTCATGGAGTTTGCTTACAACAACAGCTATCAGTTGAGCATCCAGATTGCCCCGTATGAGGCTTTGTATGGGAGGCCGTGTAGATCTCCGGTGGGTTGATTTGAGCCCGGTGAGGCTAGGCTATTGTGTACAGACTTAGTTGAGGATGCATTGGACAAGGTTAAATTCATTAGGGAGTGGCTTCGCACGGCGTAGTCTAGGCAGAAGAGTTATGCCGACAGGAAGGTCAGTGATGTGTCTTACATGGTTGGGGAGAAGGTTCTGCTGAAGGTTTCACCCATGAATGGTGTTATGAGGTTCGGGAAGAAGGGCAAGTTTAACCCTCGGTTCATTGGGCCTTTTGAGGTACTTTAGAGGATTGGGGAGGTGGCTTACAAGCTTGCCTTTCCATCTAGCTTATCGAGTGTGCATCCATTATTTAATGTTTCTATGCCCCGAAAGTACATCGATGATCCATCTCATCTTTTTGATTTCAGCACGGTTCAATTGGATTGTGATTTGAGTTATGATGTGGAGCCGGTGGCTATTCTGGTCTAACAAGTTCGGAAGTTGAGGTCAAAGGATATAACTTCAGTAAAGGTGCAGTGGAGATGTCAGCCGGTTGAGGAGGCTACTTGGGAGACCGAGCGGGAGATGCGGAGCAGATATCCATACCTATTTGAGACTCCAGGTATGTTTCTAGACCAGTTCGAGGACGAACGTTTGTTTAAGAGGGGGAGGATGTAACGACCCGGCCGGTCATTTCCAAGGTTGTAGCCCCGTTCCCTCTTTTCTGCACATTTTTGTACTTCACTTTTGCTTTATGACTTATTGGGTTAGTTGGTTCGGGTCCGAAGAGAATTTAGAGTAAGCTGAGAGCCACTAGTCCGCAGAAGGGGAAGGCCTGCGTAGAAGTGCACCCGCAGAAGAGGGATTTGGACTACAGAAGCGGTTGGTCGCCTTAAGTGAGTTTTCGAAGAAGCGGGATTTGGATTGAAGAAGCCGTTGGTCTCCTTAAGTGAGTTTCCGTAGAAGCGGATGATGGACCGCAGAAGCGGCTAAGTTGTCGCAGGTGCGAAAAGCTTGTGCAGAATGTTTAAAAACAAGGGTTCGCGATTTTAGTCTCATTTCAACATTTTGAGCTCGGATTTTAGAAATGTTAAGAGGGCTTTTCAAGGGAAATTCTTGAGGTAAGATCCTTGTGTCCATATTTCTTCAATGATTACATTTCCCCACTGATTTTACACCTAGTTGGTGAGTTTTTAAAGTTAAATTTTGGGGTTTGAGGCTAGGGATTTGGAGAGTTTATTTTTGGGTTTTGAATGGCCATTTGAGGTCATATTTTGATAAATTTGGTATATCTGGCTTTCGGGTTTTGTAACTTTTTCGGATTTCAAGACGTGGGCCCGGGGCCCAGGTTTGAGCCGATTTTTGATTTTGGCTATAATTTAGTACTTTTCTTGTGGAATTGATCCCTTTAGTCTATATTGATTGTATTGTACTACTTGTGGCTAGATTCGAGACGTTTGGAGACCGATTTGAGAGGAAAAAGCATTATGGAGTAGAGTTTGGCCCGGATTGAGGTAAGTAACACTTTCAAATTTGGCTCTGAGGGTTCGAAACCCCGAATTTATGTGTTATGTGGTTGGTATTGAGGTGACGGGCGTGCGGGCGTGCACCATGAGAATCGTGACCTGGTTGGAAAAACTTTTGGAAAAAATATAATTGAGATTTGAACCCTTATTTAGAGTCGAGTTTGATCAATTTTCTGTATATTTGGACTCGTATTGGAATGAGTGTTCGGGATTTGTGAGTTTTGTCGGATTCCGAAAGGCGAGGCCCTATTAAAGTTTTAGTTGACTTTTAATATTTGATTAATGATCTAATCTTTATTGTTGGATTCAATTTCTATGGCTTCGTTTGACGTTATTGGGTTGTATTTGACTAGATCATAGCCGTTTAGAGTTGGATTTTTTATGATTTGGCATTTTTGGTAATTTTAAGTCTACCGAGTGGAGTTAAATGTCTTGGCTAATTTTGTTAAGCGGGAAACCCCTAGGATTTAACTTGTTTGCTATGTGTTTATGTTAGAATATTGTATGCCTTGTTTTGACTATGTGCTCATTTCATTTTTGATTTATTTGACTTATGTGACTACGTTTGCTCTCTTATTCATGTTAGAAGTCATGCCATGGCTTATGATAAATTTTGATGACATGAGAACTTATTCTTGATATGTTCAATTGCTTAACTATCGGTAGTCACTGAGAGATTTAATGAGCACATATCCATAGGATTTTTACTAAGTATTTATGTACCTTTTATCTGAAATTCGTCACCATATGCTTGCATTTAAATAAGGATACTTGATTTGGACTGAGGATTTTGGCACGAAATGTAAGCATGCGGATGATATACAGTTATGGCACATTGGACATGATGATCAGATATTGATTTATGAGGGATGCTATTATGCCGCTCGTTGCGCTTGGATTTTGATTCGTCCCTCCAAACGCAGGTGATAACCTATGTTACTTTGGGCCCTGTGAGCATTGTCGGTAAATGAATTTTATGCTGGGTTGATACATAGATTTTGTATCGAGTTATGTTGATACATGGATTGTCTATCGAGGTACTTGGATCTTGTACCGGTTTGAACATGCATTCATATTATTGAGTCATTTAGAGGTACTTGTTTAACAGCTAATTGTTACTTCACATCCTGATATGCTGAGCATGCTATCTTTTAATAACGCATTTGAGCAGCATTACGATTATTTATGTATTGGAAGAACATGCTTCGTACTTCAACTTATGATATATGTGATTCTTGTTAATCATGATGTTATATATTGTCGCAGTTCTTGATTATGTTATTATACTTGTGCGGTAATTATTCGAAAGCATCTAGCCTCGTCATTACTTTTTCGAGGTTAGACTTGATACTTACTGGGTATGATTATGGTTTACTCATACTATGCTTCTACAAATTTTTAGTTGCAGATCCATTGATGGGTCCTAGCTGAGCTTCCTGATTGAGCTACGAGACTACACAGGGACTTAGGGTGAGTTGTAGTTCATAGATCTACTTCGCAGTTCCCAAGTCCTTCTTCTTTTCATTATCCTATCTATTTGTATTTCAGAAAGCTTGACATGTATACAAACTTAATCTCATTTCTGTGGATTGCTCGTGTACTTGTACCATCTAGTTATAGGGGTGGAACCGTATTGGCCGTGCTTAGGTCGTGTTTTTGTTATACCGGATATTGTTAATGTATTGAAACCATTTCCCATATTTAATTATTATATATCTCTATTAATTAAGCAATAGAAATGGATTATATTCGTTGATTGTAAGAGTGTTTGCTTAGCAAGTACGGTTAGGCGCTATCATGGCCTTGAGATGTGATTTTGGGTCGTGACAAATCCTAACAAAGGGATCGTGATGGAGCCTAGCCTACTTGCTAGGCAAGCCATCACATTCACAGTAAGCAATAAAAGAAAACTAAAAAGTTAAAAACATATTATCATATATATGGGCAAAGTTCCTATAACAACATAATAAGTCTAATACAAATACAACTGACATAACAACCTACCAATATTGGTGTCACTGAGTACATTAGTTCCTAAGAGTACAAAATACAAAGTGAGAAATGAAGTGAAACAGTGTCTGATAAAAGTAAATAGTAGAAATGATAATAAAAGTGACTCCAATATCTGCGAATGGGTGTACAACACTTCCTCGAGTCTCCCACACGTCCAAGCTAGTCACCCCTCTATACACCAATAGGAGCAACGTCTTAATATACCAAAGAAGAGCAGAAATATAGTATGAATATAACCGACAAAATATACTAATTTAGTACCGAGCCTAACCTCGACGAGGTAATGATAAGGATGTGACAAGACACTTACAATATAAACCTATACAGTTAAAAATCAAGAGAAGTAGTAAAAATAATAATAATAGTGAAGACATGAATAAAGGCGAGAAAAAGTAAGAAGGATAAAATAAAGGAAATACCAACCACGTTTCTCAACTTAAAGCTCCCAAATCTTTCTCAACAGTTGAAACCAAAGAGGATAAAACGATATCAGTGCATAACATAGACCAAATCCACTAAAGAAGACAATGTCACAAGTTAGACATCACAATTAAAATCATATACGTTGTGGCGCACAACCCGATACAACACAAAATTATTGCGGTGGCAACCTGATCCCCTGGCCATATTATTACAGCGATCAACCCGGTCCTATTTTGATATTTTTGCAGCGGCGACCTGATCCATCATACCAATTTACATGAAAGCATACGACAAAAACCCAATCATGGAAAAGTTCATAATAAGATATCAAAGAGGTTTAATATGCATAATTACTTAAATTAATTATGAACATGAATAAGGTGTGAAAGCCAAACCAATATTCAAGAGCTAAGCACCCTCATGTATCTCAACAAGAAATCAAACAAGGTCATAAAAATGTGAACAATCAAGTAGTCACACCATTCAACATAAGGGGATAAGGCATGAAACAAGTAAAGATATGGAATAAACTAGTTCTAAACTATGCTTTAACCCATGACAATGCATATACACTCATCACCTTGCACATATGCCACCCCCCAGCACATTAGGCACATAGCAAGTAAAGCATTACAACCTAATTCCTTTAAATTAAGGTTAACCACGATACTTACCTCTTTTCAGAACAAGATCAACAATCAAAAACCGCTTGTCCTTTAGAACATGCCTCCAAACCACTCGAATCTAGTAAAATAATGCTTAAATAAGATAAAACAATCTTAAAAAAATCCTCCTAGTACTAAAAAGGTTCGATCTTTCACATATTTGAAAAAGTCAACAAAAAGGTAACCCGGGTCCACTTGGTCGAAATCCAAAATCAAGACAAATATGTGATTTATTTCGAGATCCCACGTCAAATTGAGGTCTAAATCTTGTAAATTCAAAATCTTAAGTTACTACCAAAAAACCATATTTCTACTCTTTAAAATCCCAGATTTAGGGGTGAAAATCTATGGGAATATTGGAAATTAATAAATAAAAAAAGTTAAAATCTCTAATATATGATGTTGGGAAGAAAATCCTCTCAAAAATGTCCTCCTTGTGTAATGACCCAGCCGGCCGTTTTGTATAATTCATCATTGTTCCCCTATTTGATGCTTTACATATGCGTAATTGTAGTTACGTGACTAGCGGGGATGGTTGGGTTAGGTTTCGAGGAGGTTTTGAAGTGTATTGGGACACTTAGTCCCAAGGTTGGATGCTTAAATAGTAAGAGTTGATCGGAATTTGACTTTTGTTTAGATAACTCCGGAATGGTGTGTCACGACCCAAACTGGATCGCCATGACTGGCACCCGGCCCACACATGCCGAGCACCAACGTACATTTTATCTAACCTTTTTTATTATCTATAAGGGCCGAGGATATCAATATAAATGGTAGACATGAATCATAAACACCCACCAATGAAAGATAATGGCATGAACCTACATAACATGGGCCGACAAGGCTGTCATGAAGTTAAATATAAGGTACGAGCCGACAAGATGCAATGAGAGACTATACAACAAAAATCAGCCGACAAGGCTATCCAAACTATACATGAGTCGGCACCTTTCTATGAGCCTCGAAAGGAATATAATTGCTGCAAAATAGCCGAAATAGGGCCCAAGCATATCTATAACAAAAAATGCATACCAAGACCACGGAAAGTCCGGATAAGGGATCTCGCCAATAACCAATGAACTAGGCAGCCTACTATGGTGGGGGAGATTCGTCTACTTGTCTATCAGGACCTGCAACACGACATGCAGTGTCCAAAAATAAAAGGTATGTCAGTATGGATAAAGTACTGAGTATGTAAGGCAGGAAAGCATAAATAAGAACAGTAATGTAAATAGGGATAGAGAATATACAACCTATAACATCTGAGTGCCTCTGAGGGCGACTGACATGAAATGCATGATACATAAATATGCATGATATATATATATATACTTTTAAAAACATACGCCTTTATGGGCATCATCATCATCATATCGTACTCGGGCATAATAAGCTTGGTAAAAACGTACCCGGTCATCATAAGGCTCGTTAGAATCGTAGCCGGCCACATAGAGCTTGGTAAAACCTAAGTGATCAGTGGTTGTACAAGAGGTGCCGTACCCGGGAGACTATAGCGCGGCTCGGTAGAGTAAACTAGGTATATATATATATATATAATGCGTGCTGGAATCATTGGAATCACATTCTGAACCTTTTGGAGTGACGTAAGGTCGGTAACCTCCGTACATGTTATTAGTACTAACTCTTCATCATGACTCTTATAAGAATTAGAAAATTCCAACAACATTGATAACATAAGAATAAGAGAAGCAACATCAACATCAATCGTTCTATAAGAAGGGAAACAATGTAAGTATTGCTTCCTTCTAAGAGTGGTGTATCTTTGGAAGCTCGTTCATTATATTATTTACAATCGGAGACGTTCAAAATAAGGAAAGGGATAGCCTCACATAACTTATATATACTTCCCAATCTCAAGCTATGCAAATGTCATGACTCCTTAGTCTACAATAAGAGAAATGATACTATCGTTATCGTTTAAGCGTCGTAACTATTATATATCGACCGCAAACTATTTTAGGATAAGACAGACATAACCTCCCCTATATATATAACATCCCACAAGTTACAAAAATCACCAAACATCCCAAACAACATCAATAATAATCATATTAAGCCTCCCAAACAGTCCACCAATCAACAACATTACTAACAAGCTTTCCAATAGATATCTCACAAGTTCTAGCTTCAACGACTTAGCTTCAACTTGAATAAGCTTAAATACATGTAGCGTAATAGGTTCCTTACCTTTTCATAGATAGAACAACTCCAATTTGACCTTACTTCACCACGAAATATCCTTCCAATGCAGACACAAGAACAAGGAAGCGAAACTAGTAATCAATTCGGATTTATCGGCACGAGAATCACTTTGGAAGATTTGAAATCACCTAGGGTTGATATTAATGACTTAAAAGAGTATTTTACAGAACTTAAAAGACTTAAAACAATCTCCCAGACGAGCTGGAACCACACTAAAATCTGCAACAACAAGAAGAACATGAAACTCTCTAGCGCCACAGGATTCCCGACACTTGATTTGTGTTGTTTGCCCTTTATTTGGGTCTTGTATCATGAGAGAAGTTTGGGAGAAAGTTTTTAGGTGTCTAGGGTCTGATGAGAGTGAAAAGTAATGAGTTAATATGGGCTTAAGGCATCTCATATATATCAATATATCTCAACCACCCAAGTGGGTCCCATAGAGAGCTGCTTGCGCAGTCTCGCGAAAATGTAAATATCTCTCTACTATGATATCGTATCGACGAATGGTTTAATGAGTCCAAAACTAAACTTGTAGATCTTCACTATGGGGGGTATATCACTCCGTAATTCCAAAGAAATTGACAAAAAATCTTAGTAACATTAGACCTAAAGTTTAAGTAAAATTATGAACATAAGTTGCGACACCTTTTGTCGACTTTTGTTTCATAACTCGCTTGACTTCAAGAATTATGATACGGATATTATATGATTCAAATACCTTAAAACACGACCTCCTTAGCATATTAAACACCTCTAGTTTTTACCCAAAAATACGCATTACAACATCATTGATTCATTTAACTTCTAACTTCTAATACTTGTTAATCACTCTTATACACTCTTGTATCATTTAAGACCAATAGGATTAATTTCTTATCATCCCAAAGATAATATCTTCTCGATTTTACATCGACTAACTTATGACATGATTTAACGTACAAGAATATGGGTTGTAACAACCCCTCCCCCCCCCCCCCACTTAGGAACATTCGTACTCGAATGTAAGGGTTTATGGGGAGTCTAACTCATCACGGATTCCGACGGAAATTTGCGGCCGAGTTTCCACTATTAAATGGACACTAGTCCAAACTTGAAAGCATTTAAACCAAACCTACAGCCTCACCAGGAGTTACAAAGCATTATGGATACGTAATAGTTTAACTCATAGAGCCATTTCGGCTTCCATTGCATCTTGTGTTCCCCCGGCATCCTCATTATATTCAATCTAGAATAGGTAAGGGTATTTAGACTTCATCTCCTCTTCCACTTACCATGTCATTTCTTTCGTGTTCTTGTTCCTCCACAATACTTTGACGGAAGCTACATCCCTTTGTTCTCAGCTTGCGGACTTGTCGATCTAATATAGCCACTTGAGCTTCATCATATGATAGATCCTCTATAACTTGTACATATTTGATATAGATGACCCGAGAAGGGTCCCTAATAAATTTACTCAACATAGGTACATGGAATACTAGGTGGAAAAATTCCAATTCGAATGGCAATTCTAACTCATAACCAACCTGTCTAATTCGTCGAAGAATCTTGTACTACCCGATATACTGCAGACTCAGCACACCCTTCTTACCAAAACGCATAACACCCTTCATCGATGAGATCCTGATGAAAACCCAATCACCAACCTGAAACTCCAGATCACAACGCCGGATATCGAAATAAGACTTTTGCCTGCTTTGCACCGTCGTCAATCATTCTTGTATCACTTTCACCATATCAATGGCTTGGTAAATCAAATCCGGCTCATATAATTCTGTTTCGCCGACTTCGAACCATCCAACTGTTGATCTACATCTCCTCCCGTACAATGCCTCATACGGGGCCATTTTAATACTGGAATAATAGCTATTATTATAGGCGATTTCTATGAGTGGCAAATGGTCATCCCAGTTACCCTTGAAATCTAGAACACATGCTCGTAGCATATCTTCGAGTGTCCGAATAGTACGCTCGGCCTGTTCGTCAGTCTGCAGATGGAATGTAGTGCTGAGATTCACTTGTGTGCCTAAACCCTTCTGAAATGATCTCCAAAGGTTAGCCGTAAATTTATCTCCTCGGTCTGATATAATAGATATCGGCACATCGTGAAGCCTACGAATCTCCTTGATATATAGCCTCGCATAATCTTCAGCCGTGTAAGTTGTCTTAACTGGCAGAAAATAGGCAAATTTCGTAAGTCGATAACCTATCACCCAAATGGATTCAAACTTATGATAAGAGAGAGGTAATCAAATATTAAAGCCTATATTGATCGCCTCCCATTTCCAAAGTCAGAATCTCTATCTTCTGAATCACTCCACCAGGTTTCTGATGCTCGATCTTTAATTATTGACAATTAGCACATGGGCTATAAGTTGTGCAATAGCCATCTTCATGTTGTCCCACCAATACAACTCTTTATTGTCATGATACATCTTTGTCGAGCTAGGATGGATGGAATATCAGGACTGATGAATCTCTATCATAATCTTCTCTACAACATTAGGCACACATAATCGGCCCTGGTATCTCAGTGTCCTATCTCCTCCATATTGTCGTGCTTTTACCTCGGCTACCAAATACGATTCTGCTTTATTTTGTATAGTAACACCTCCGTCATCATAGTCTAACAATTTGATTCTCATATTGACCAGCTGATGAAGCTCTTTAGTCAACCCTTGTCTACCTACCTCAATGTGTACTAAGCTTTTGTCACACCATTGGCTTTACCCGGATGGTACAATATCTCGACATTATAGTCTTTCAGTAATTCAAGCCATCTACACTGCCTCAAATTCAACTCTTTCTTCTTGAAGATTTATTGTAAACTCTTGTGATTTGTGTAGATGTCAACATGAACACCATATAAGTAGTGGTGCCATATATTCAAAGTGTATATTACAGCAGCCAATTCCAAATCATGAGTCGGTTAATTCTTTTCATGTTTCTTCAATTATCTCGATGCATAATCAATCACCATCCCACGTTGCACGAATATGCACCCCAACCTATACCCGAGGCATCACAATATACCACACAAACTTCTGTTCCTTCTGGGAGAGTGAGCACTAGCACGAATGTCAATCAATTCTTCATCTCCTGAAAACTACGTTCACAAGTGTCAGACTACTAGAACGGGGTATCTTTATGTGTTAACTTAGTAAATGTTGTTGATTTAGAGTAAAACCCTTCTACAAACCGCCTATAATATCTTGTTGGCCCCAGGACTTCTGACAGCATTGTAGGTCTCGGCCAATTCTTCATAGCGTCGATCTTCTGCGTGTCGACACTAATACCCTCGTCAGATATCACATGGCTAAGGGATGCTACTGAGTTCAGCCATAATTCACATTGGAGAGCTTAGCATATAACTTACAATCCTAAAGGGTCTATAATACTATCCGCAAGTGGCTCGCATGTTCAGCCTCCGAACAAGAATACACCAAATTGTCATCAATGAATAAGATCATGAAGATGTCAAGATAGGGTCTGAGTACACTATTCATGAGTTCCATAAAAGCTGTTAGGGCATTTGTTAGCCGGAACGACATCACCATGAACTCAAAGTGACCATATCTTGTTAGGAAGGCCGTCTTGGGAATATCCTTCTCCATAACCCTCACCTAATGATACCCTAAACGTAAGTCAATCTTGGAGAAATACGTGGCACCCTGAAATTGGTCAAACAAGTCATCATTCCTCGGAAGTGGATACTTTTTCTTTATAATGACCTTATTCAACTGTCGATAATCAATACAAATCCTTAAAGACCCATATTTCTTCATAATGAAGAGGACTATCGCACCCCAAGGTGAAGTGCTAGGCCTAATGAAACCCTTATCCAGCATGTCCTAAAACTGCACCTTCAACACACGCAACTCTGTCGGGGCCATCCTGTACGGAGGGATAGGGATCGACTGAGTGTCAGGCAACACATCAATGCTAAACTCAATCTCCCTTTCAGGAGGAAGGCTTGGGAGTTCATCTAGGAAAATGTCTCAAAATTCATCGACCACGGGAATTGATTGTAGAGTAGATGCCTTCGCCTCCGCATCTCTAACGCAATCGAGATGATAAGTGTAACCTTTTGAGATCATCTTCCTTGCCTTAAGATTGGAAATAATCCTACCTTTCGGCGTAGCAATGTTCCCATTCCATTTAATGAGGGGTTCACTGGAAAACATAAACCTAACCATCTTTGTACAAAAATCAGCATTTGCATAACATGATGCCAACCAGTCCATTCCCATTATAACATAGAAATCGACCATTTATAACTCAAATAGATTCACCGAGGTTTGACGACTATAAATCATCACTATGCAACCTCTATATACCCTTCTAGCAATAACAAAATCTCCTATCGGACTGGATATCATATGTGGTTTACTTATCAGTTCAAGTTCAACGCAAAACTTATTAGCCACAAAGGGTGTAACATATGATAATGTAGATCCCGTGTCAATCAACGCATATACATCATAAGAAAACACATACAATATACCTATAACAACATCCGAAGATGACTCGAGATCTTGTCGACCTACTAGAGCATAGGTTCAATTTTGTGTACCACTCGAACTCGGCACTGCACCTCTACCTCTACCACAACATGTCGACTACTGAAAACCCTGTGCTGGAGGTCGAACTGATGAGGATGAACTAGACATAGATCCAGAAGGTTGAGCCATACCACCACATTCTATTTTAGGATAATCCCGTATCATATGGCCAGGTTGTCCGCAATAATAGCACACATCGGAACCTCAATGACACGGTCCAAAGTGGGCCTTGCCGCACATATCATAACGGAGTGCTGGGGGTCTCACTTGACTAGTATCCCTATGATACTACGAGCCTGATGCCCAAGAACTCTGCCTTAGACCAAAATAGATATATCGATCATATCGAGGCCTCTGAAACTGTAAGGGAGCACTAGATACAGGTGGCACCGAACTCCTGGAAGACTGGAGCTTGATACTACCTCTGAAGTCAACTGAATATCGTGAAAATCTCGCCCTATTATGCTGGCTCCTATCTGCTCCATATCTTCCCTTTGACGACGCTTGTGTATGGACATAAGCCTGAATATGGGAAATACCCATGATCTCAACCAAGGAGGTTTTCGTGCACTTATTTATAAGAAGTGGTCCCAACCCGTTCATCTCGGCCACCATATAGAGAGCATACCTTGCTAACGAATCAAACTGGATACTATACTCTCACACACTCATATTACCTTATCGAAGGTTCAAGAACTTATCAGCTCTAGCTCGTCGTATCTCAACTAGCAAGTAATGATGAAGAAAGGACTCAAAAAATTCTTTCCACACAGCTAGAAGAGCGTTCGGACCCCTGGATATCTCCCAATTGTCATACCAGAAAACTGCTAACTCCCGTAACCGATAAGAAGCCAACTCTACTACCTTAATATTACTGGCGTGCATAACCTGCAATGTCCGATGAACCTGATCAAGAAAGTCTGCGGGTCCTCCTTGGAGTCTGATTCGGTAAACACCAGAGGGTCTAGATTAATAAAATCACGTACTCTCGCACTAACTGGTATGTCATAAGCACCGGTATTTTGGCTTTGAGCCTGGGCAGCTACCAATCTAGTCAACAATTGCATCGCACTGAGCATGTCCTGGTCTGTAGTGCCAGACGGAGGAACTGGAGTGTTGGGTCCCTCCTAATATCCTCTGTATGGGACAGAGTAGATGAGGTGTGAGACGTCATCTCGCTCTGAGCCTCACCTTGGCCATCTCTGGATGGAGACACCTGACTGGTACCCTCTCCCGCAGCTGTATCAAGACGTCCACTAATCGCTTACTTCCTAGTCAAATGCATCACTGAAAGAAAATATGGTGAATACTTACGACTCAACTTAACACACGATATAAATTCAGAAAGAAGGTAATAACCATATATGTCAAGTAGACTCCTAGTTATAAATGTGGTGTGCTACACATCCATAATACAGACTCTACTAGGCACGAAACGAAGATAGATTCATCCATAATTATATTTTTTGAATCTATCTTCATTTTTGGTAATTGGATTGTGAATTTTAAAGAGGAAATTGGGGGTTTGGGCCTAAAGTTTCATAACATGTATTTATGAGTTTTGAACATCGAGTTGGAGTCGGATTTGAGTGAAACTAGTGTGGTTGGACTCGTAAATGAATGGGTTGTCGGATTTTGTGAGTTTTATCGGATTCTGAGGCGTGGGCTAGGGTGTGATTTTTGGCTGGTTTTGGGTTTTGATTAAGGATTCAATCTTTATCATTTGAAATTGTTTCCTTGGGCTTTATTTTATGTATTTGAGTTACTTTTGTCTAGTTTTGAGCCGTTCAGAGGTCGCTACATGCGTGATGGCATCTTTGGAGCATCGCTTGGCTTGCTCGACATTGGTATTGGCTTGTCCGAGGTAAGTAACTCTTCCAATCTTGGAGTTGAGGGTATGAAATCTCGAAATACGTGTTATGTGGTTTGTGTTGAGGTGACGCTCATGCTAGGTGATGGGCGTGTGGGCGTGCACCATGTGAACTGAGACTCTGTTGTTTCCATGGCACTGTATAGTGGTCCTACTTTGTTAATGTTCGTGTTTTCACCATGTGATATAGTAATTGAGCTGTTAATCATGATAGATACCATGTTTAGGCTTTATGACGATACTGCTAGGACCCATAGTGGTCGTTACTAGTTGTTATTTTACTAATTTCATTGATATTTTGTACTTAGTCATATTCATGCATTCATATCATATCTCAGTCTCAGTTATTTATTGATACAGCATATCATTATTGTCGGGCTAGTTCTATGTCATTGTGAGCCCGTGAGTGGGACTGGAGAGTGATGACTGAGTGAGGTCGAGGGCCCAAGTGAGATTTATATTTTGGGATCGGACTGCACGCCGGAGCATGTTATATTGATATTTTGGGATCGGGCTGCACGCCGTAGCATGTTATATGGATTACACTTTTTGGGATCTGGCTGCACGCCACATCAATATAGCGTTTGTGCTGAAATGAGCCCCTACGGAGTTTGCACACCCCTAGTGAGCACCGTCGACTATAAATATGGATCAGGCTGCATACCGCAGCGGGTATTTTACAGCGCCGAGTGATTGAGTGTGCTGAGAATAGTGAGAGAGAATGTGAGACAGTGAGATTGAGTATTCTGAGAGCGTGAGTACATGAGCTCATCATCGAGATGCATTGCATTTGACATGCGTACTTTACATACATGCATAGAGGTACATTTCCTTCTGCTACCCAGTTTTGGGGACATTTATGATTTTACCTGTATCTTGACATGTAGGCATAAGGAAGTACCCTCCTCATGCTATCTGAAAATGAAACATCTTACTATTTGTTAAAAGGAGTTTTAGGGAAAAACCACAGTTTTCAAACATACTCGTATTTTGGCTTTTTTTGTTCGGTAAAAAAATTTGGGTTTTCACTGAGATACTTGAAAAGAAATGCCTATTTTTCTGGAACTGTGAATGAACTGGGCCTTTTTTTTTCTGAGGTACTCTTTTGTTATTGTACTATGCTGTTATGAACTATTGTGGAATATTGGTGTTGGACCCGACCTTTTTGTTAGCTAATCACTACTTTCAACCTAAGGTTAGGTTTGTTACTTATTTAGTACATGGGGTCGGTTGTACTCATACTACACTTCTGCACCTTGCGTGTAGATATTGACTGCTGATGTTGCTGTGTTCGATGGGAGCTGCATTTGAAGATGTGCCTTCGTTCCGGTTGTAGCTGCCTCTTGTTCGTGGTAGCCTTAGATCTATAAAACTCTGTTAATGTGGTTTTCAAACAGACGATGTATTTACTTCATTTCAGCTTTGTAAACTCTATACTTAGAAGCTCATGATTTGTACTACCAGTTCTTGGGGAATGTATCAGATTCAGATAATTTCTTTACTTAATTGCTTTATTGATTATTATTGGAATTGGTTAGTGGTTAACTGGCTTACCTAGCGGGTTGGGTTAGGTACCATCATGACTAGTTGGATTTTGGGTCATGAGAAGGTGGTATCAGAGCTCTAGGTTCATAGGTTCTACAAGTCATGAGCAAGTGTCTAGTAGAGTCTTGCGGATCGGTATGATGACGTCCAAACCTATCTTCGAAAAGGCTACAGGACATTTAGGATACACTTCCCATCTTTCTTTCCTTATCATGCGGCATTAATTCAGCTTGAAGTGCAACTCTTTGAATTTCTTCAAAGTATTTGTATGCACATGTGAGCGCTCGGTATCGGCTGTGTGATGGCGGCTTGTTATTCCATGTTTGAGGTGTGAGATATGATTTTGACTTGCTGATGATGGGTCAGTCTGGAGGACTTGAGGCCGGGTTTTGATGGTAGCTTGAGCACGGAGATTTCGATTGTGTGAGCACGTGCTTTTGGGACTTATATGTCCGGTAATGTCCCTGCGAGTGGAATTTATGGCTCGATGAGTGGTAGAATGGCTTTGTGATGGGTATGATGTGACTGCGGGATGTGTTGTGTTAAGACGATTTGAATGCGACGAGAAGAGTTTACTTGAGGTGTAGCAAGGACTATACGGTGCTTGATTTTTGTCTTGATTTGGCGTATGGTCTCAATTTATGGGTGTACTGAGGGATCTCTCATGTTGTTTAGTTGTTGAGTGAAGTAGATTCTCATGTATTGTTGGTGAGATCAGAATCAAGAAGAGTAAGTGATTTCGTAGTAGTTATGACTGTGGAAGGGTATGGAGAGATGTCAGTTTGAGGCAAAGTAGGTGGGTTATCTCCTGCGAGGTGTCCTGAGGTTGTGTGATACCTATGATGTTTTGTAGGGAGTTCTCTTTTACGAGTGAATGATATATGGTACAATTTGATTTTGGATCGCCTATGGAAGTTGGCTTAACCATCACGAGGATGAATACGAGATTTGCAGATGATTGGAGGTAATAGATGGTTTTTGGTGCATGAGTGGATGAAAGATTTAGTGGAATCTCACTATGGCATTATGGTGGTAATGGGGTATGGTTATTGTAAGTAATTAGATATTTTATTCTATGGCTTGGATCCAAGTGGGGGAGCATGCTATCGACGAGTTGATTGCACGGTTGTGTGTTCTATTGGTTTCGGTTCGGGGTATACTGATGAATCAATTATGACTTGCAGAAGTCGAGATCGAGGATGACTCGAGTAAAGGAATTTCTAGGTACAGGTTGTATTACACTCTATGGGTAAATGGGAATCATAAAATAATTAAGTGGTTATTCGCGAAGGATGTAGTGTACGTGGGTTAGGAATTTTTTCCTAGTATGCTTAGGAGTGTGGGTTACTCCCTTGGGTGTTGGTGTGCTAATGGGGCACAGGTTGTTCGGTTCCTTTGGGCGGTTAATTGAGAGTTGAGTAAAGTGGATGACTCTCGAGAATGGTTCTAATGGATTCAAGAATTATATGTAGCAATTGAGAATTTCAGATTGGTATATGGTTAGGATCTGATATTTGCACTAGATGGTGTCCAGACTTGTGGCATTTTTATATAATTGTGGATTGTGCATTTCAGTATCAAAAAGGTGAAGGAAACAGTTTTAGGGTCACATAAGTTCTCATTAGAGTGGGTGTCTCGGTTGTATTGCTTTGGGTGCTTAAGAGGGAAGTCAGCGGCTTATGGGCCTTAGGGCGTTGTGGTTTTATACTAGGGTCTCTTGTGTGGTGAATTTTTGTTAAGGATCGTGGTGTTCCAGCAAGGAGAAGTATCAATTTGAAGGCAACATGTAAGGGACTTGGAGAAATAAGACAGCGTGGTAGTAGGTTGGATCAGCACAGTAAGGGATGTAATCGGTTCTTTGGGTACTTATGATGTCGTTAGTCTCCACAGGTGTTTCGTGGGAATGCTCTTGGGTGTTGGCGATCGGCGTGGCTGCATTGAGTTAGAGAGATTCGGTTCTGATAGCTTGGTTAGGCGCAAATGGGCTTCGAAGAGTTCTAAATGGGTCTTACCATGGTTCGAGTAGTATATTTCCTACCGGCGTGAGGAATATGTTGCGTATTGGGATTTTCTCCGGGATGAGATCAAGTGGAAGGTTTCTGACCGATCGGGTATGTTTTTTGCTTGTGACTCAGAGTTGATTATAATGCAGTGTGTTGTGTGGGATTGAGATTTGCATGTGCAAGGTCATGGGCCAGTTTGGAAGAGAAGGGTATAAATTCATAGGCAGCATGGACGGTTTCAGATGACTAGGTAAATGATATTACTAATCGGTATGGCCTGATAAGAATATACATTTCAGAAGGGGCAATGTGTTTTGATTTATGGATACTTCTTTGGTATTGCGGCTCTCTCCTGGTTGATCGACTGCCGATATTCAAATTTTGCTATGTGGCACGGAAGAATTTTAGAACTATTTCTCGTGGGATGATTGTGTATGAGATATGTGTTAGACATTCTGGCGGTGGAGTTGGGATCAGATATGGTGATTCATGTGTTCTATGGATTTAGAGATTGGGAGTTCTCAGCAGCGGATTGTTTCATGGTTGTGGACTGTGAAGTCATGGCCGAAGCTAGCCAGATGATAGTATGTGTTATGATTCAGTCATTGTGGGCTTTCGGATTGTTATTTATCTATTTGTGGGTAGCCGGAGTTTATTTAGGGGTCCATTGGTGGGCCCAATTAGGATGTGTATTCTACATCATGCCGGATTGGTTGGCTCCATACCGCTATTATTGAGGGATATACCATTCGGTTGTCGTTGAGCTTATTCGTGTTCTGAAATGATTTTTTAGTTACTCTTATATGCTACAATGGATTGCGATTCGTGGGTTATATGCACACTCGGTGTGGTTCTATTTGGGCTTTATAGCGAAATTTGAGCAAGATGCGTATTTGGGTATTGCGTGATTGATTGCACGTTGGCCATATTCTTTCCGGATTGTGGTATTATGTTATTTGCTCTCCGTGGTTACGGTAATGCACTTTGGGTACTTGATGTCGAATTTTGCGTGGTCATTGATTTTTAGCATGGTGGCTAAAGTATTTTATATGGACCAGTGTTTGGGTGGGGTCACGCATTGCAGCAGAGTGATGTTAAGATCTGATCCTTTGTGTTAGATTCAAATGTCTTGGTTATACTAGGTATGATGGGTTCGTAGCATTTCGGTTGTGGTGTTAGTTGTTGAACTTGCGGGATGGTTTTCTCGTTTAAGTCATTTTTCCATGATTTGAGTATATTTGGAATGTTGCTTATTGGTGCATGAATTGCACGGGTTATGGCTTTATATTGTATTAATGTGTCATGTCACTAGATTGGTCATGTTGGATGAGATGAGGTCATTGGACATACAATGGATACTATCGGAATTGATTACAGTATGGTTGGAAGGATAATATCGAAAGTCGACATAGAAATTTGCTATAGTTCTTGTCGAAGGAGATGGAGTACCATGACTTGTCGATCTGATAAATGGTTATGAGTTATGCATATTTCTTTCATCATTGGAGGTTTATGAAGGTTTAGAACGAGGTTTTGTTTGATATGATGTTGTTACCGGTATTAGGTTGATTTGAGCAGCTACTGTGATTAGAAATCATTGCTCCGAGCATTTGAGCTATGTGGTATTTGAGTTTTGAGTATTTGAGTTATGGTTCCGGCTTTTAGTACAACTTGTTCAGACTTATACAGTATGTAGATGCGAAATTCTGATCTTATAAGAAATTCCAGATGTTGGAAATTTGATTCAAAGGCTTTTGGGGTAGGTTGAATTGAGAAATTTCAGTTTTGTTGTGTTATCGGACCTGTATAGGATATGGTGACGTGGGATCACCCCCGGGTATATGCATGGTAATGTTATACGGTGATTTGAAGGCTTTGAGAACAACTATGGACACGTTCGAGGATGAACGTATGTTTAAGTGGGGAGGATGTAATGACCCGACCAGTCATTTTGAGAATTTTTACTTCACTCGGTAGTTTACGGGCGTGAGTAGCTCTATATGATGTATTTTGACTTGTGTGAATCGTCGGTTTGGGTTTTTAGGTTATTCGGGACTGATTTGGAAGAATGATTCTCAACTAGGGAGCTTTAAATTTGAAAGAGTTAACCAAGTTTGAGTTTTTACATTTGACCTCGGATTGGAATTTTGATGGTTTTGTTAACTCAGTTGGGTGATTTTGGACTTAGGAGCGTGTCCGGATTGTGATTTGGAGGTCCGTGGTTGAATTTGCCTCGAAATGGAAAAAGTTAAAAATTTGGAAAGTTTGATCGGGAGTGGACTTTTTGATATCGGGGTCGGATTCAAATTCCGGGAGTTGGAGCAGGTTTGTAATGTCAAATGTGACTTGTGTGCACAATTTTAGATCAACTGGACGTGATTTGATATGTTTCGGCATCGGTTGTGGATGTTTGAAGTTTCAAAGTTCATTGATTTCGAATTGAGGTGTGATTCATCGTTTCGATGTTGTTATGTATGTTTTGAGGACTCGACTAGGTCCGTATTATTTTATGGGGCATGTTGGGATGTTCGGACTTGATCCCGAGGGGCTCGGGCGTGTTACGGATTAATTTCGGGCTATTTTCCTTCATATTTGCATTGCTGGTTCTGCAGAATTCTGAGCTTCTAGTTTCCTTAATTGCGATCACAGAGTATAGAACG
This sequence comes from Nicotiana tabacum, assembly GCF_000715075.1. Lineage (NCBI taxonomy): Eukaryota > Viridiplantae > Streptophyta > Magnoliopsida > Solanales > Solanaceae > Nicotiana > Nicotiana tabacum. The sequence goes on along the minus strand of NC_134091.1, from coordinate 72,070,903 downwards.
CGATCGCGTAGGGTTATTGGATGGCTAACCAGGATTGTTCATCGCATTCGTGAGTCCAGCGTCGCGTTCGCGGAAATTGAGGCATTTTTTCAGTACGTTTGCGAGCCTGGTGATGTGTTTGTGTAGTAGGAAGGAAGGCCTGAGGATGTCAAGCGTTTGTTCTTCACAATCGCGAAATGTGGTATGCGATCGCGTAGCTCTAGGAGTTTGTTCATTGCGTTCACGTCTGTGGTGCTGTGTTCGCGAAAGAGAAATTTCAGCTGGTGAGATATTGTTCCCTGCAAACGTGTGGAATTGTCCGCGCTCGCGAAGTGTAATAGCTGGGCAGATTCTATTAAATCTCATTTCGAGGGTTTCAGCCATTTTATCATTTTTGGAGCTATATGGCTCGGATTGAGGCGATTCTTGAAGCAAGTTTCACCATATGAATTGGGGTAAGTGTTCTCTACTCGATTTTGGTTATATTTCATGAATCTATCTTCGTTTTTAGTAAATGGATTGTGAATTTTAAAGAGGAATTGGGGGTTTTGGCCTAAAGTTTCATAATATGAATATTTGTATTTTGAACATCGAATTGGAGTCGGATTTGAGTGAAACTAGTGTGGTTGGACACGTAATTGAATGGGTTGTCTGATTTTTTGTGTTTTGTCGAGTTCCAAGGCGCGGGCGCGGGTGTATTTTTGGCCGGTTTTGGGTTTTGATTATGGATTTGATCTTTATCATTTTGAATTGTTTTCTTGGGCTTTATTTGATGTATTTGAGTTACCTTTGGGTAGTTTTGAGTTGTTCAGAGGTCACTACGTGCGTGATAGCATCTTTGGAGCATTGTTTGGCTTGCTCGGCATTGGTATTTGCTTGTTCGAGTTAAGTAACTCTTCCAATCTTAGAGCTAAGGGTATGAAACCCCGAAATACGTGTTATGTGATTTGTGTTGAGGTGACGCACATGCTAGGTAATAGGCGTGTGGGCGTGCACCATGTGAATTGGAACTCTGTTGTTTCCATGGCACTGTATAGTTGTCCTACTTTGATAATGTTCGTGTTTTCACTATGTGATAAAGTAATTGAGCTGTCAATCATGCTAGATGCCATATTTAGGCTTTATGACGATACTGCTAGGACCCATAGTATTCGTTTCTTGACGTTATTTCACTGATTTCATTGATATTTTGTACTCAGTCATATTCATGCATTCATATCATATCTCAGTCTCAGTTATTTATTGATACATCATATCATTGTTGTAGGGATAGTTTCATGGCATTGCGAGCCCGTGAGTGAGACTGGAGAGTGATGACTGAGTGAGGCCGAGTGCTTGAGTGAGATTGATATTTTGGGATCGGGCTGCACGATGCAGCATGTTATATTGATATTTTGGGATCGGACTGTATGACGTAGCATGTTATATTGATTACGTTTTTTGGGATCGGGCTGCACGCCGCAGCAATATAGAGCTTGGGCTGAAAGGAGCCCCTCTGGAGTCTGCACATCCCTAGTGAGTGCAGTCAACTATAAATATGGATCGGGCTGCACGCCGCCGCGGGTATTATACAACGCTGAGTGATTGAGTGCGCTAAGCATAGTGAGAGAGAATGCAAGACAGTTAGATTGAGTACTTTGAGAGTGTGAGTATTGAGCTCATCATCGAGATGCATTGCATTTGACATGCGTACTTGAAATACATGCATAGAGGTGCATTTCCTTCTGCTACCCAGTTTTGGGGACATTTATGATTTTACCTGTATTTTGACATGCAGGCATAGAGAAGTACTTCCCTCGTGCTATATGAAAATGAAACAACTTACTATTTGGGAAAAACCACAGTTTTCAAACATACTCGTATTTTGGCTTTTTTCGGTAAAAGATTTGGGTTTTCATTGAGATATTTGAAAAGAAATGCCTATTTTTCTGGAACTGTGAACGAACTAACCCTTTTCTTTTTGAGGTACTCTTTTGTTATTGTACTATGTCGTTATGAACTGTTGTGGAATATTAGTGTTGGACCCGACCTTTTTGTTAGCTCGACACTACTTTTAACCTAAGGTTAGGTTTGTTACTTATTGAGTACATGGGGTCGGTTGTACTCACACTACACTTCTGCACCTTGCGTGCAGATATTGACTGTTGATGTTGCTGTGTTCGATGGGAGCTGCATTTGAAGATGTGCCTGCGTCCCGGTTGTAGCTGCCTCTTGTTCGTGGTAGCCTTAGATCTATAAAACTCTGTTAATGTACTTTTCAAACAAACAATGTATTTACTTCATTTCAGCTTTGTAAACTCTATTCTTAGAAGCTCATGATTTGTACTACAAGTTCTTGGGGAATGTATCAGATTCAGATAATTTCTTTACGTAATTGCTTTATTGATTGTTATTGGAATAGGTTAGTGGTTAACTGGCTTACCTAGCGGGTTGGGTTAGGTGCCATCACGACTAGTTGGATTTTGAGTCGTGATACTAAGATTCTTCCAAATGTTAGCTGTGAATTTTGCCCCTGGATTTGACATGATAGAAACTGGAGTGCCATGGAACTTGACTATTTCCTTGATATACAATTGAGAATATTGTTCTGCTGTGTCGGTAGCCTTAATATGTAAGAAGTGTGCTGATTTCGTGAGTCGGTCTACAATCACCCAACTCGAGTTAAACTTGCAAGACGTGCGAGGTAGTCCCACCACAAAGTTCATATCGATCATCTTCCACTTCCATATTGGCATTTCTATGTTTTGTGCCAACCCACCAGGCCTTTGGTGTTCGGCCTTAACTTGTTGACAATTTGGACATCTTGCCACAAAGTCCACTACATCCCTCTTCATATCATTCCACCAGTAGACTTCCTTAAGATCATGGTACATCTTTGTAGAGCTTGGGTGCACGGAATATCAGGAACTATGAGCCTCGGTCATGATTCTTTCCTGGAGACCATCAACATTTGGAACACATAATCGCTCTTGGTACCTTAGTGTACCATCGTAGATGCCAAGAGAAAAGGCCATGGTGTTATGTTTATGAATCCCTTTATTCCACTACAAGCGATGATTCAAGCCTACTTTGCACATTCACCCCTCCTTTACTAGAGCTCGCAAGGCGATCTTCCAAACTAGCCAACTGGTGAACTTCCTTGGCCAACGGCCTTTGATGTGTCTCCAAGTGAGCCAAACTACCAATGGATTTCTGGCTTAGAGCATCCACCATGTATTAGCCTTTCCCGGATGATATAAAATATCGATATCGTAGTCCTTGAGAAATTCAAGCCATCTTCTCTGCTTCAAATTGAATTTCTTTTGTTTGAAAATATATTGAGAGCTCTTATGGTTCGTGAATATATCCACATGGACCCCATGAAAATAATGATGCCAAAACATTAGTGCAATCCCCACCGCTGCAAGTTCTAATCATGTGTTGGATAGTTCTTATAATGATTATTGAGTTTCCTAGAAACATACGCAATCACCTTGCCATGTTGCATCAGTACACACCCAAGTCCGATCCTTGAAGCATCACAATATACCACAAACCCATTCATACCCTCCGGTAAGGTCAGCACCGGAGCCATAGTCAATCTTGCCTTCAACTCTTAGAAGCTCTTCTCAAGCGTCTGACCATTGGAATTTAACTGCCTTCATCGTCAATTTAGTCAATGGAAAGGCAAGAGTAGAGATTCGCTCCACAACCTCCTGTAATACCCAGTTAAGCCCAAGAAACTGCGAATCTTTGTTGGAGTTGTAGGTCTAGGCCAATTCTTCACTATTGCGATCTTCTGAGGATCAACCTTAATTCTGACATGACTCAAGAATGTGTATAACTTGTGCTGATACAGAGTCTGCAGAACTTCTGTGAGATGATCGGCATGCTCCTCCTGACTTCGTGAATATACAAGATTGTTACTAATGAACACTATCATGAAAGAGTCAAGGAAAGGCTTGAAGACTCGATTCATAAGATCCATAAAGGCTGCCGGGGCATTTGTTAGCCCTAAATACATGACCAGAAATTCGAAGTGCCCATACAGAGTTCGGAAAGTTTTTTTAGGAATATCCTGCTCCCTGATGTTCATTTGGTGAAACCCCAATCTTAAATCAATTTTGGAGAAATACTTAGCCCCCTGCAATTGGTCAAACAAGTCATCTATCTTTGGCAGTGGGTACTTATTCTTGATTGTGACTCTGTTAAACTGAAGATAATCAATTCACATTCTCAGTGACCAATATTTCTTCCTTACAAAGAGAACTGGTGCGCCCCAAGGTGACACACTCGGACGGATGAAACCATTCTCTAACAAATCCTTCAACTGCTCTTTTAGTTCCTTCAATTCTGACGGCACCATTCTGTAGGATGGAATTGATGGCATTAAATCGATCCCAAAATCAATATCCATGTCTGGTGGGATCCAAGGGAGTTTATCGGGAAAGAAATACGGAAATTCATTCACAACTGGCACAGAGTCAAATGTAGGTGTCTTAACATCGGTGTCCGTCACCCAAATCAAATGGTAAATACATCCCTTGTTTATCTTCTTCGCAGCCTTAAGGTAAGAAATAAGCCTACCATTCGGCACTACATCATCCCCCTTCAATTCAATGACTGGCTCGTTTGGAAATTCAAACTTAATGATTCTGGCTCGGCAATCAAGCTTAGCAAAACATGAATAAAGCCAATCCATCCCCATTATCATATTAAAATCAACCATCCCCAATTTAATGAGATCGGCCATGGTATCTCGGCCACGCACCGTGACAACAAAATCCCTATAAACCCGCGCAACCACAATAGGCTCACCAACTGGAGTACATACAGAGAATGGCTCATGAAGCTGTTCTGGTTCTATCCTGAATTCGAGAGCAACATAAGGAGTGATATATGTCAAAGTGGAACCAGGGTCTATGAGAGCATAAACATCAGGAGATTGGACAATCAGTATACCTCTGACAACATTTGGAGAAGCCTTTGAACTATGGCAACCCCTCAAAGCATAGAAATGGTTGGGTCCTCCTGAACTCTGTGAACCACCCCTAGCTGTACCACGCCATGCGGGTGCTAGAGTGCCTCGAGCTGGAGGAGGTGTTGCGAATGTAGTAGCTGCAGAACTAGCTGGTTGTGTCGTACCCCTACCCACATTCTGGCAGGACGAATGGCAATCTCTCTGAATATGACCTCTGATACTGCACCCCTAGCATATGGGTAGGTCCATGTAGAAGGCCTTAAAATGCATCTTCCCACACCTAGGGCATGTGGGCCTCTGCTTCTGTTGGAATCTCCCACAAGCTTGACCCTATTGGTAGGATTGCATGTTGCTCTAACTGGGCTTGAAACAGCTCCACTCCTGCTGACCAGGCCCTGATGGCGGTGCACTGGCTGAAGACTAAACAAAGGACTGGTTTGGCCTGGATGACCCTCCCCTAAACTCTGTTTTCCACCACTACCACCAATGGAAGAACCCCCAAAGTTGCCCGTTGACCAGGACTTCTTGCTATCCTTTCGCTCCATCTTGGCATTCAATTATCTAGTCTCTAAGGCTTGAGAAATGCCACCATCTTCCTGTAGTTCATATCAAAATTTAGGGCAGTTGTAGCGGCTTCATAAATAAACAAGGGGTTGAGGCCCCGCATAAACCGGCGCACACTAGCCTTTATAATGGGCAACATGTAAATAGCATACTTGGACAGGCACGTGAACTTCATATGGTAATCCCACACACTCATGCTACCTTGTTTCAGGCTCTCAAACTCGGCGTCACAGGCTGCCCTAGTCTTGGCAGGCAAGAAACAATCAATGAAGACATCGCCAAACTCACTCGACTTCTCCGGAGGGCTCCCTTCCACATGGGATTCCTCCCACAACTCAAACCAAGAATACGCCACCTCTTTCAGGCGGTAGGAGGCCAAATCCTCTGCTTCCGTCTCAGTGGTACGCATGACTTGGAGAGTCTTGTGCATCTCATCAATAAAGTCCTGGGATCCTCCTCAGGACCAGTGCCCATGAATATTGGAGGATCCAATTGTAGAAACCTGTTCAGCCTGGAGCTAGCAAAATCCCCTAGCTGGCTGGAAGAAGTGAGTACAATATTCAATCAAACTGTAGAAACCCGTTCACTTTATAGTTTCGGGGTTAGGTTGTTTCAGCCTACCCTTCCTTGGTAACTAAACTATACTCCTAAAACATTTATTATATAATGAAGTTGCTGCTCATTTCATAATCTTTTAGACTTCCTTTCATTGCATTGGCACCATTGGCCACAAGTGTAATTTTCATTCTTAGCACAATGGCCACATCTTATATTTTATACTCACTTCTTTCACTTTCAAGAATAATCATAGATTATCCACTAAGAGCATTTGAAATCAAGGCTTTTAGTATGTAGATGAACGATAGGAGCCTTAAGTACATTGAGTTTCTCTTCCAAAATTAGGCATAATAAACTTGCAATTGAAACATGATTTTAAATCACAACATTTTAATATATTAGTCATACTTAAATACATGCCCGATGAAGAACATAATATAATAGGGGCAATTGGAACACATTTGGAGTATATATCGTTCAGCACAAAGCTCATTTAGAATAATCAAATCCTCTAGGAATGATCCGGAACATGAGAAATACGGGCTTAGACCAATCACACTTGAAACTTATGAGAACATCATGGAATTCGACTCTACAAGAGATGTTTAGCCGACATATCTCGCTTGAGCTTTCCTTAAACTATTGCAATGTTTCGAAAATCCTAGCAACCTCAATCTATTAGAGACATGATAAAATTGAACCAAAAGTACGAAAAGATTCGTGGGTTCAGCTCCTTTAGGCATTTTATCAAGCCCTAGTTGTGCAAATCAGACTACAACACTCTCATATAAGATTTCCCCCCCCCCCATAACCCATATCAACCAACAATTCATCCAGGGTAATTCAACGACCTCCAAGACCCCTCTATTGATACATGCATGCCATATCTTCTACTCCCCGGCCTACTTAAACCTGAAACAGACTTGCATGGATGATGTAGGACAAGAACTTACTTGGATAGTTGATGGCCTAGTGAGTGATTCCCTTGAATCTTCAAGATTAGGGCAAGGATTGATGAAATTGGAATTCCTCCTCCTCTCTCTCTCTAAAGCACTCCCATCTCTCTAAAATAGCTGTTTAAACCAGCTAAACTAACCCCCAAAGTCTTTATATAAAAATGGGGTCGGGTAAAATTTCCTCAAACTTAAGCCTCCGAACCAGGTCTGCAACCCCGGACCGGACCTTCAAAGAGATATGCGGTCCGCAAAGTGGACCAAAATAATTTTTGCGGACCGCAAAATTTGTTTAAAAAACCCGGCTACTCGGGTTAGGTTTGTAGCATGTATGCGATCCGAAGACCAATTATGCGGCCACGAAATGGACCGCGAAATCACCCTCCGATAATTTTCATATTGAATTCTGCGATGGAAGTAAGGCCCGCAAAATTATTATGCGGTTGCATAATGGACCCCAGAATGACCTCTAAAATTGGCTTTGTTTCTTTTGCACTTTGGGGCGGATCTACGTTCCGTGAAGTGGTTATGCGATCTCATAGTGGACCGCAAAAATACCATGTTCTGCAATGATTATTCTTCCAACTCCCCACGCATTGTAGAAGTCTAAAAGTCCGTTCCGCGGTGAGCTCTCAACTACCTTCTAACACGTTAGCCTAGCTCGGCACCACAAAACCCTGGGTTCTAAGTAACATTTATGAGGCCTAGCTCCCCCACTTAGGATCATTCTTCCTCAAATGAGAAGTAAAGTTTGCCTAAAAAATCCGACATATGTCATCTCTTATTCTGTCATGCCCCAAACTAGGTGAGCGCGACCGGCACTCAACCGAGAGAACCCGGCCGAGCAAGCCTGTTATATTTCCTTCTACCCAAACTCATCCATGAATAAAGAGGAGATATACTCCATTAATAAACAGTGAAAAAATTTCATTAATAACTTTCATTTCATTCACATTAGCAGCTTCATTCATAATTCCCAAAATATTACGAGTTTATAGAATTAATGAAAAACATAATTTCCAAATACCAATATTTCTAGTTCAATTCCCGACATCAACCAAAACCCACAACCTGTCTATGGAGCCTCTAAGTACAATAGAAGATATTATGGAAATGTCGGCAACAAGGCCCCGGCTATATCTCAAAATACAGTGCATGAGAAATAAAAGATGCATGACCTCGAAATGAAGTGGGGCTCACCAAATCTGCTGAAAAAAGCATACTTCTATCCCTGATCAATGCCGCTTGCTGTATAACCACTTGCATCTATTAAAGGATGCAGCGCCCCCAGCAAAAGGGACGTTAGTACTGTCGAATAACACTAGTATGTATAGCTAAAAGTCCTCTTTCAAAATATAATGCCCATATAAGAAATGGCAACACATAGAAACAACAAGTCATAATTAACAATATCCAAACGTCCAGTTAAAACATAATAATTTTCAAAATACGAACTTCATATATAATTTTGGTTGGGAGATCATTAGCACCGATATACCACCATCTTTGTTAGCACGGAGTCCGATCACGCCCGATCGGCTAGGCCATCTCCCCACGAACAATGTGGTTTGACATGTGATGCGAAAGAAAGTTGTTACCAAGAGTAGTACCACCATGTGTGCAACATGGCGTTCGATCTCCACCCGATCAAATAGGCCGCCTTCCCACATATGTCGTGTGGGTTGACTTTTTCAATCCATAATTGTTACCAGTTTCATCCCAATTAAGGTGAATAATATCACAATTTCTCCAATATTTCAATTTCATCCCAAATAAAGGGGAATAATCACAATCCACCCCTACACCGGCACGTGTATTTTCAAGTGTGGGCCTTATGACCCACCCTTCCTCGATTTTGCTAATGATGCTCTCAAAAACATTTTTGATTTGATTTACTCATAGAGGTAACATAAATACAATTGTACTCACCTCAACATCTTTCACATTGTATAAATTCTCATTAGTATTTCCAGTCATTCACAACGACAATATTTCCTTGGCTCATTTGGCCATTCACAAGATTCTTTATTCCTTGCACGATAGCCGTATTTCATATTCCAAAATTTCACCTCTTTTAATTTCAAAGATCACCATCAAATCTCAACATATAGAATATTCCGAAAATCACAACTTTAAGTTCATTAGAAATGAACAATTTAAGTACAATAGATTTCTTTTCGAGAAGTGGAGTAAAATAATTGGCAATTGATTCACAAGTTAAAATCATCAACAAGTAACACACCATTTATTCTTGAAATACTTTTCCCCAAAAAGGGCAATACACAATTTCCACTCACGAATATGTAAGAACGCAAAATACATTGAAAATACTCACAAAGTATAGTATTTGGTAAAACAACCACGTATGGCATGACTTGAGCACAAAAGCTTTTAGGCAATTCTATTTTCGATGTCATTTTAAAACAGTTGAGTCGAGGCTCATTTAATAATCTTTATCACATATTCTTATTTCATTGGCACCACTAGCCACAACTATAACTTAAATTCTTGGCACGTTGGCCACACTCTATATCCCCAATTCACTTATTTCACTTCCAACCATCTTTATAGATTATCAACAATAAGATATTTCCAATCAAGACTTTAGGTACACATATGAGCAATTAAGAGTCTTAAGAATATTGAGATTTTCTCACATAATTTGGCATACTATCCTTCATTTAGAACACGACTCAAAGACATGGCATTTTAATACACATATCATTCCGGAACACATTCCCAAAGGATAACATAATATGATTGGAACATTTGGAACAAGTTTCATTTGGAACAAGTTTTATTGGGAACAACTCGTAACATAGAATATGGAACTTTAGACAACCACACTTGAAACTTAGGGGAACATCATGGAATTCAATTCTAAGAGAGAAAGTTTAGCCAACATACCTTGCTTTGAGCTTTCCTTGATTTACTACAACGTTCTAGAAATTCTAGCAATCCCAATCTATTTTGAGACATAACAAAATTGAACCATAATTAGGAATATATTCACGGTCTCAACTCATTTGAGCATTTTATCAAATACTAGGTGTGAAAATTTAACTACAAGGTTCTTCGATAAGATTTCCTTCACTCCTCAACCCAATCTTTACTTATTTGAGCTAACCAATCTTCCCACAAACCTTATAAGTACAAGCATGTATAAATGATACTTTTATACCCAAGAATCATATTCCCAATCACCCATCTTTTACCCCAAACTCGAAATTGAAGACTAGGGGTTTGAATCTTACCTCTTAGATGAAGATCTTGTGGGTTTTCCTTCTCAATCTTCTAAGATTTGAGCAAGACTTGATGAATAATTAGCCTAGGGTTTCCTCTCTCTCTCTAAAAAACTCTCACTTCTCTCTAAAACATCAAATATTTGGCTCAAAAATGTTCCTTTGCGTGTATTTAATGAAGTAGGGTCGGGTTATAAAAACCTAAAAATGAAGCTCCGGAACAGGATATGTGGTCGCATATGTGACCGCGGAATGGATATGCGGTCCGCATATCGGCCGCACAATTGGCCTCTAGAACTGGGAAAAATCTGCCTAGGTTTGCGGTCACTATGTGGCCCGCAGACCTATTATGCGGTCGCATAATGAACCGCAAAACAGTCAGCATAGTAGACCGCAGAATGGCATCCAAAACTGCCCCTTTTCCTGCCTCACTCTGCGGCCATTATGCGGTCCGCATAGTGATTCTGCGGTCTCATAAGGGACCGCAGAAACGCATTTCTCTGCCAAAAATATTCCTTTATCCCTCAGTGCATTGTTCAACCCAAAAAGTTCATGCTTCGAAGATTTTATATAATCATCAAACACCTAATCCGGCACCAAGAAACCTTGAATTCATTTGCAAAATTTTACGGGGCTTTACACGTAAATAGTTCAAAACTTTTCAGGGTGTTACATTCTTCCCCACTTTGGATCATTCGTCCTCGAATGAAGGTCAAAATCCGCCATTAGCATTCAATGTGGCTCAACTGTTAGTTCACACGCACTAGTAGTTTCAAAATTTGGCTAACTCTCTAAATTTCCAAAAATTTCGCCATAGTATCCCCTGTAACTGGGCCTATCCACCTGTCAGAGTAGCACAAAAACAACTCCTAACAACGCATCCACAACTCTACAAGGCATCACAATGTATATCAACAACACTAATCTCAACATTACAGACATTATATTATCAAGAGTGATATCTGGACATGAACTACACATTGTTTTAAATCATAACACCTAGAAAGTACCTTTCAAATCAAAACCAATTACTATACAGTCAAGCGGATATATTTTCTTTCCACAACACTTTCGGCCTTCAAGGTGACCTTTTCGAATTACAGACTTTGCCATAACACATTAACGTAGGCAATCCCAACTTCCGGACATATCTAACAAGGATGACAATTAGGTACCTTTCATAAGTTAACTATCCATTAACTTCACCTTCAATAACCTCCACCAGAACGATATACAAAGGATTTCCAAGTATCTCCTTAGACATAGACACATGAAACACCGGGTACACGGAGGACAATAATAGGGAAACATCATACTCATAGTTTGTCCTATTTCCTTCAAGATTTCAAAAGGCCTACTGTTACTACACCTACTTTACCTTTATTAATAATTCACATAGCATCCTCATGGAGAAAATATTAAGAATAACACGTTCACTTTCTTCAACTCTAAATCTCTATGCCGAACACCCAAACTAAACCTTTGGCGACCTCCAACAATTAGTCTAAGATGTGCTAGCTTGAATATGACCATACAACTTCCTATCTAATATATTTGATCACGGGATGATGCTTCTTATTTGAAATATTTGAACCTTCAACCCCCATAGGTTACTATAAATATGAACAACGAGGTTCGAGATTGGCTCAAATTATTCATGAATCCATCAATGTGCTGAGCACGGCATTTCAGGAGGTTATATCCTAAGAGACATGAAGGTTACTACCAATAGCATTGGCATGATTAATTATTGTGATGAAATCATTGATTCGACAAACGAGGCATAGAGTTGCCTAGTAGGCATTGATAATGTAGGGACCATGTTCATGATTCTGAGATTTAAAAGAAATGAGTCATGAAAAGGACAACAACAATTGTTTCATTTCATATGTGCCTTGTTCGGCAATAGTAGGCCTCAAGGAGAGATACCTAAGTATGTGACACTAGTCACTTCTTGGAATGTAGGAAACTTGAAATGAGAATATTTTGGCACCTCGAATGTGATATGGGTTTCAAAATGCATGAAATTGCATTACGGTCTTAACATTAACTGACACAAGTAATCTATTTCACAATCCCATGGAGATGAAAAAGAAGGTGAACACTTGTGAGATTATTATCACTCTCACAACTTAACATTTGCCAATAGTTCATCCTATATGAGATGAATAGAGATATGGCGACTTTGTGAAAATCTTAAATTTTTCCAGAAACTTTTATGCGGACAAGTGACCGCTTTCAATTGACAGCTACACATATGATAAATGCTGAGATATGCTCTTATGTTACTAAATAGTGAAAAGGGTTCGTGATAATATTCACAAAGGAGTAAAGTGACTGTTCCAACGATAGGATCCACATACACCAGAGAGAAAAGAGTGGCTCATGAAGGATCTCAACACTAGGCTGCTTTATATTAGATATGATACCACATAGGTAAATATTACGATGGTGCGTGCATAGGCACAAGTGAGCAAATGTTATTCATTCGAATCAAAAGGTTTTGTAAGAAATTCATCAGTATAGCCCCTTGTTGAGAATTTAGGAAAGCAAGTGGGATGTATTAATCCTAGAGTTATAACTCAATTCAAGGAAATAATTATAGAGCTTAATGCCTCAAGAGGTTGTAAATAAGAGAATTTGTGATAGAGTGGCTTCACGAATAATGCGTCTCGTTCAAAGAATAGATACAGAGAACGACTCATAAAGTTGTTCCGGTTCTATCCCAACTTCCATAGTAGCATAAGGAGTGACATATGACAAAATGGAACCGGGATCAATAAGAGCATACACATCATGAGATTGGACATTCAATATACCTGTAACCACATCTGGAGAAGCCTCAAACTTTTGACGTCTCCTCATAGCATAAAACCTACTGGGCCCTCCCGAGCTCTGAATACCACCCTTAGCTGTTCCACGCCCTGCGGGCGGTATAGTGCCTCTAGCTGGGGGAGGCATTGTGGATGTAGTAGCTATAGAACTAGATGGTTGTGTCGCACCCCCGCCCATGCTCTGGCAAGACGGATGACAATCTCTCTGAATGTGACCCCTCTAAATGGGACCAAAGTAGTTAGCTCTTCACGCTGCGGAGCCGGGTCCTAGACCACTGAGCTAATTGCCTCACCCGTTGATGGCTATGTGGTAGTTGTTGGAGTAATGGCATTTGGGTCCTCAAGTGAATGTGCTATGGCCCTCTATGCATCCGCCTCCTCTTCATCTCTGTCCTATAAAGAGGCAACTCGTTTACTTTTGTATGGCATTTGGTCATCGATATCCTAAACATCTTGCTCTTCCTCGGTCTCTTCACGAGTGAGAGAAGGTTTGAGAAATTCAAAACAAGTTTCCGAGCCTGGGAGGTGCCAGTGCAATGTTGCTCCTCTACCGGGAGAAGATTTGTGAAGTCCAACTCCAAGGTTTGCATCTTGTGCATCTCCAACTTAAGCTTGGAAACATCCTTTTTTAGTTGAGGCATGTCTCCATCTCCACCTCGCTCAACCTTCTCAAGGCGAGCTTCAATGTTTTGGAGTCGATCTTTATAAGATATATATTTTTTCTAAAGATCACTCACTAATGCTTGGAGTGGTTCCCAAGCTTGCTTGATGAGAAGTGGAAGATCTTTCACAAGCTTGTCCACTTTGGCATTAGAGTTTTATGCCTGTAGACCAAGACCAAGTGGGAGCGAGTTACTATGGATTTTGTTGTTGGGCTCTCACAGACTCAGAGGAAGTTTGATGCGGTATGGGTGATAGTGGATAGGTTGACCAAGTCGCCCCATTTCATTCCAGTAGTGACTACATATTATTCAGAGCAGCTCGCATAGGTCTATATTTGCGAGATTATCAGACTTCATGGCATGCCGGCATCCATCATCTCTGATCGGGGTACGCAGTTTACATCGCGATTCCGGAGGGCCGTACAACATGAGTAAGGCACGCAGGTTGATTTGAGTACAACATTTCACCCTCAGACGGACGGACAGTTTGAGCGCACTATTCAGATATTCGAGGTTATGCTTCGTGTGTGTGTGTGATGGAGCTTGGGGGTTCTGGGGATCAGTTCTTGCTGCTTGCGAAGTTGTCCTACAACAACAACTACCAGTCGAGCATTTAGATGGCTCCGTATGAGGCCTTGAATGGGAGGCAGTGTCGGTATTCGGTGGGTTGGTTTGAGCCGGGCAAGGCTAAGCTATTCGGCACAAACTAGGTTCAGGATGCTGTGGAAAAGGTTAAATTAATTCAATATTGGCTTCGCACAACCTAATATAGAAAAAAGAGTTATGCGGATCGGAGGGTTCATGATATTTCATTCATGGTTGAAGAGCGAGTCTTGCTCCGGGATTTACCCAAGAAGGGTGTTATGAGGTTCGAGAAGAAGGGCAAGTTGAACCCTAGGTATATTGGACCTTGTGAGATCCTTGAGTGGTTTAGAGAGGTGGTCTACCAGCTTTCCTTGCCACCTAGTCTATCTGCGGTTCATCCGGTCTTCTATGTCTCTATGCTCCAAAAGTATTATGGTCATCCGTGTCATGTCCTAGACTTTAGCACAGTCAATTTCGACGAGGCTTTGACTTGCATTGAGGAGCCCATGGCTATCTTGGACCGGCAGGTCCGGAAGTTGAGCTCAAAGGATATTGCTTCAGTTTAGGTTCAATGGAGGGGTTATCCGGTCGAGGAGGCGACCTGCGAGACCTAGAACGTCATGCAGAGTCGTTATCCTCATCTATTCACCACTTCAGGTACGTCCTTATGCACGTTCGAGGACGAACGTTCGTTTTAAGAGGGGGAGAATGTAACGACCTGATGGGTCATTTTGTATAATTATGCCCCGTTACCCCTTTTATTGCTTCACACTTGTGTGTTTATGTATTTATGACTTGCGGGGTTGATTAGTTTCATCCCGGGAGGCTTTCGGGCTTATTTGGACCCTTGGTTCTAGACTTAGAAGCTTTAATTTGAAAATGTTCACTAAACTTTGACTTTTGTAAAAACGAACCCGAAACTATATTTCTATGACTCTGATAGCTTCATATTGTGATTTTGCACTTGGGTGTATGCCCATAATTGATTTTGGAAGTCCGTAGGTTGATTTGTGTTGATTCGCCAAATTTGGCAATTTTAAGTTGAAAAGTTTGACCGTTGGTTGACGTTTAGCTATTGAGCCCGAAATTTGATGTTGGGATTTGGAATAGGTCCGTTATGGCATTTAGACCTTGTCTGTAAAATTTGGCGTCATGCAGAGTTAAGTTGATAGGAATCAGACGTGTAGTTGTAATTTTAGAAGTTATAGAAAATCCTTTTGAAAATCATGAGTTTTAGAGTTCAATTCATAGTTTAGATGTTATTTTCGTGTTTTGATCGCGCCAACGAGTTTGTATGGTGTTTTTAGACTTGTATGGATATTTGGTTTGGAGCCCCGAGGGCTAGGGTGAGTTTCGGACGCTTAGCGAAGTGTTGTTGAAAATGTTAAGATTGCTGGTTTCTGCACAAGCCTCAGATCTCGCAATTATGAGGTCTGAATTTGCAATTGCGAAGTTGAGCCAAACCTGCTGGGTTCGCATTTACGAAAAAGTATGGGAAGGGGTTAGTTTGCATTTGCGATCCATTTTGTCGCAATTGCGAACTATTCATTGCAATTGCGATGATAACAGAGGTGGGAAGGTCTTCGCATTTGTGAGTGATTCTTCGCATTTGCGGGGTTCGCAATTGCGAACCCCAAGTCGCAAATGCGACATCTGCGACTGCACAAATAGGTGAGGGTTGGGATTTTTGAATTCATTCTCTCATTTTTTAACCCTAGACTCATTAGGAGACGACTTGGAGAGGGGATTTTTGCCTAGAAACCATGGGTAAGTGATGCTAAACTATTTCTAATCATATTCCATCAACATTTAACATCAAAATCAAGTGAATCAATGTAGACATTTATGAAACTTTGTCAAGTTTTTGAAAATAAGAAATTGAGTTTTGAAAGTCTATTTGGGCTCGGATTTTGAAACTAATTACATATCTGAACTCGTGGGATCATGGGTTGACGAAATCTACCATTGGACCCGAGTTTTGACCGGGAGAGCCCCGTGTTGACTTTTGTTGACTTTTTGAGAAAAGTGTAAAAATCTTAACTTTATCGATTAAAATTGAATTCCCTAGCATTGTTTGATGTTATTGAGTCGATTTTGGTTAAATTTGAGCAGTGTGGAGGGGGATTGTAAGGGAAAAGCTATTTACGAGTATTGAATTGTCCTAATTGAGGTAAGTGTCTTGCCTAACTTCATGTGTGGGGAACTACCCCTTAGGTTTGGTATTGTTTGATTCAATTGTGCTAAGTGATATCCGTGTACGCAAGGTGACGAGTGTGTACATGGGTTGTACGTAGTATTTGACCGGTTTAGGCTACTTAGACTATTTTCATGCTTTAGTTGTGCTACCTGTGTTCATTACGTTCTCGAGGGTAGTGCCACAAACGAGAAGCATATTTTTGGCTGAGTTCATTTTTGTTCTTCGCGATTCCACTTGTCGGGATGGCGCCTAACACACTTGCTAGGCAAGATGAACATAACAATAAAGAACCAAAATAACGGAATTTACAGAAAATAAAATAAATTTGAAATCTCAATATAACAAAATACTGCTAATACATGATAAATCCCCCAGAACTAGTACCACAGAGTCATGAGCTCTATTATAGAAATACAAGTGTAAAATGACCAAGTACGATACTGTCTCAAATAAAGGCAATAGTGCATAAGGTAAGAAACGCCAAGACTGCGGTCAGGAATGCAGTTCTACGTCGTCTCTAAATAATTAACTCTGCAACTAGCCTCGACTACTGATGACTGGGTCTGACACCTTGATCTGCACAATTAAGTGCAGAATGTAGCATGAGTACAATCGACCCAATGTACTCAGCAAGTATCATAACTAACCTCGGCGAAGTAAAAGAAGCAAGAATTATAAATGATACATGTTGTAACTTGTACAGTTTCATAAACCCAAGTACAGAACAGTAATGTGATAAAGTATAAAGTAGAGAAAGAACTATCTCTATATGTGCGCACAATTACTCAAGTACTCTGCTCAGTAAATGATACGGCATATGAGGATAATATGCAATTGAGCCAGGTAAGTAACCACGGAAATTGCAAGTAAAGATGAAATGTAAATCCAAAACAAACATTTGCCAGATTTTCCTCAACCTTTCCATTTCCCTACCAATCCATTGCATGTACACCATCAATAGAGAAACATGACAAGGTGACCCTAGAGGGATGGATACATATATCCACACACTACACGGACAACTCACGTGCTGCACAGACAATTCATGTGCTAATAATATCAACCGCACGGACAACTCATGTGCTAATATTATTAATATCTGCATATGCACAGACAACTCATGTGCTGCACGGACAACTGACGTGCCAATAATATCAATCGCACGGATAACTCATGTGCCAATAATCATAAATTGCTCTGCGTGATCACATGCTACCAGTCCAGAGATTATAACACATAGAAAATAAATATACGAGAATACATGTGCATGATAAATGATTATCAAGTTTCATATTCCTGGACTGATATAAATAACATGCTATAGTGTAGGCATGTGCAATATGTTCTATCACATCTAGAACAAAAATTTTCATAATGAAATAGTAATTTATCATGTTCAATTGGAAGAATTACCTCAACGAAATCTCAAATGTTGTACAAATAGTTCACAGAGGTGTCAGGACCCTAAATTCCTACCTTAGGATGTCGTGATGTCACCTAGTCCCTATGACTAGGTAAGCCTAACATATGCTGAGTTAGTAACAGAATTGAACTATTTAATCATTAAATCATAAAATAGTAAATATCATACATAGCTGCAAATGGCCAATAGTTATACATTTCCCAAAGCCGGTAGTACGGAGTCATAAATTCCACTGAAATACACTAGAATTTCTAAATACAAAACTGTTTTAAAATAAAGATAAAGAGAAGTAAAGATATTGTTCAAAGGTGACCCCGAGGCCTGTGAATGTCAAGCAGGTATTCCTTGAAGTCTCCACCTGTGTAGATCAACTCTAAAAAAATCAATACGATCCAAATTAGATAAACACAAGGCATGTTAATAATTCTTTTTATTGAACCTGTTATGTTACCAACAACTCAACAGAATATGATATATTGACTCCATGCAATTTAATTCACATTGAAAAACAATTTACCAAGTTATAATGGAGGCACATATTGGCATGTTAAATCAATACAACAAATCACGTGGAATGCATCACTCACACAAGAAGCAACAATCGTTCCAACAATAAGATAACAACGAATAAGTGTAATGACCCAGCCGGCCATTTTGGGTATTTTATCCTTTTTCCCTTATTTAGTGCATCCTCTATGTTATATTGTATTCATGTGACTTGTCGGGGTGGTTGGTTTTGGTTTTGGGTGAGTTTCAAAGCGAAATGGGACCCTTAGTACCAAGGTTACAAGCTTAAGTTGAAAGAGTTGTCCGTAGTTTGACTTTTATGTAGACGACTCCGGAATAGAGTTTTGATGGTTATGATAGCTTCGTATGGTGATTTTGTACTTAGGAGCGTGTTTGGATGTTGAATCGGAGGTCCGTAGGTCGTTTTGGCTTGAATCGGCAAAAGTTAGAAAGTTGAAGGTTTGGAAGGTTGAGATGTTTGACCGAGAGTTGAGTTTATTGGTATCGGGTCTGGATTTTGGTTTCGGAAATTGGAATAGGTCCTTTGTCTCAATTATGAATTGTGTGCAAAATTTGAGGACAATTGGAGTTGGTTTGGTATATTTCGGCATTAGTTTTAGAAGTAAGAAGTTCATAAATGCATTAGGCTTGAATCGATGTGCGATTCATGGTTTTGGTGTTGTCTTATGTTATTTGAGGCTTTGAGCGAGTTCGTATCATTTTTTAGGACATTTTGGTATGTTCGGGCGGGGTCCCGGGGGCCCCGGGTGTGTATCGAATTGAGTTCGGACCATTCATTCTTGAATTGAGATTGCTGGTTTTTTCTGTTCTGATTTCCTTCTTTACCTTTGTGAAGGTTCTCCCACAATCGCGTAGAGTCCTCTGTGACTGATGGAGTCTTACTCTTCGCATTCACTAAGTCGGGGATGCGATCGCGATGGATTGGGAGCTTATGCATCGCGAATGCCTGAGTTGGACCACATTTGCGTATAAGGAAAGTGAGGCAGTGGGGATCGTGTAAGCTGAAGAAGGCTGGTCACACCATTCGTGACTGTGTTCACGCTATCGCGTAAGAGGTTTTGTGAGCAGGGAGAATTTGTTCTCCGCGATCACGAGTGCTCTTCCGCGATCTCGTAAGGCAATAACTGGGCAGTAGTATATTATTTCCAAATCGATGGTTTTGATCTATTTTTCATCTTTTGAGCTAGAGACCTCGGTTTTGGGCTATTGTGAAGAGATTTTCAAGGAGTTGATTGGGGTAAGTGATTTTAACTCGGATTTGATTATTATACATGAATCTATCATTGTTCTTACCATTTAATTTGTGTTGTAGGTTAGAAAAATTAGGGAAATGCAATTTGAAAGACGATTTGAGGTCGGAATTGAATAATTTTAGTATGGTTGAACTCGTTATTGAATGTATGTTTGAATTTTGTAAGTTTGGTCGAGTTCAGAGACACGCGCCTAGGGTTTTCTTTTTGAGTTCACTTTTTGGTTTTCTTCAAAGATTGCAACTTTATTTTCCAGAATAGTTTCCTATGGTTTGTATTTTTGGTATAAAGTTATTTTGGCTAGATTTGAGCTGTTTAGAGTTGGATATTTGCGGAAAAGGCTTACTAGTGGATTGGGTTAGCCTGTTTTGAGGTAAGTGTCTTGCATAACTTTGTGTGGGGAATTTCCCCTTATGATCGGTGTTGTTTTGTGTTATTGTGGTATGTAAAGTCCGTGTACGCAAGGTGCAAGTGGGTACACGGGCTATATATGGTAGTTGACAGGTTTAAGTTATGTAAATTCTTTTCATGGATTTAATTGAAATGTCATAACAAGTTAAATTCATCATCATTTATCTATCCTTACATGCTTGACTTTACATTGTTAATACTTGTCTCATCTCTTACTTGTTATTGCCCTTACATGCTTAGTTGAAATTACTGCGTTCTCATTAAATATTCAACTTTTGAGTTACCTTACTTGAAGTTGTTATTTCTTGGAATATCTTATTGTTGAGTTTTGGTTTTGAAGTTGTAAAAGCCGTGATCACATTAAGGCAAAGTTGTAAATTGTTGAAATACCATTCTTGTTGAAATTTTCACTTTAGGTTGCTATTGTTGAGAATCTTGTACACATCGTGGTTGAGCCATGGGCTATTTATTGTGGAAACAATTTTATTGTTGACTTCTTTGGCAAGTTGTGGTATTGGGCACTTGAGGTACGATTTGTAATACGTTGTGATATTGATACGCATGTGGTGGTATAAGGATAGGGGTTGATACACTTGCGGTGAGATAAGGTGGGCTTGATACGCGTGTTGCTAGTAGGGGAACTAGTTGAAGCCATGCGGTGTGATAAGGTAGAGTAAAACACGGGTAGCTATTTCGGGAAAAACAATTTTTAAAACAAAATACAAGGCTCCCGCGAGTGTTATAAGGAAAGATTGTGATTGTGATTGTGAAATGAGGCATGAGGCGGTACCTCGGTACATGATTCTTGTTGTTATCTTTTATTTACTTCACTTGTGTTTTGTTTGCATCGTTTCCTTGTTGTTCTTATTATGTGTTTTCTCACTTGATGCCTTTATTGCCTTAACTTTTGGTGTAGCTTATGTTGTTGTATTTCTTCATTGTTTCATTCCTTATTTACACTATTATATTGTACCATACATGTTCAGCTTCTTTATTTATTCCAGTAGGTGTCTTGACCTGACCTCGTCACTATTCTACCGGGGTTAGGATTGATGCTTACTGGGTACCGTTGTGGTGTACTCATACTACACTTCTGCACATCTTTTTGTGCACATACAAGTATTCATACCAACCTAGGCATCCGTGAGTTGAGCTTGGATCGGAGAATTCAAGGTACTTCATACATCTTGTACCGTGTATTGTGATGCGTCACGTGTTGGCCTTGGTGCGGTATTGATGTAAGATGGTAGGGTGATTGCCTACGCGTCTCAACAATTGAAGGCCCATGAGAATAATTATCTAGTCCACGACTTGGAATTGGCAGCTATTGTTGATGCCTTGAATATTTGGGGGCACTATTTTTACAGTGTCCATTGTGAGGTCTTTACCGATCACCGGAGTCTACAACATATGTTCAAACATAAAGATCTTAAGTTGAGGCAGCAGAGATGGTTAGAGTTGATTAAAAACTATGATATCACCACTAGGAAGGCCAATGTGGTGGCCGATGCCTTGAGTCGAAAGGCGGAGAGCTTGGGCAGTTTAGCATATCTACCGGCAGTAGAGATGACACTTCCCATGGATGTTCATTCCTTGGCCAACAAATTTGTTAGATTGGCTATTTCGGAGCCCACTCAAGTTCTTGCTTGCGTGGTTTCTCGGCATTTTCTATATCGTCGCATCAGAGAACGTCAGTATGATGACCCCCATTTTCTTATCCTTAAGGAAACAATATAGCATGACGATTCCAAGGAGGTTTCTGTTAGAGATAATGGTGTGTTACGGATGCAGGGTCGGTTATGTGTGCCAAATGTGGATGGTTTGCGTGATTTGATCCTTTAGAGACTTGAGATTCCCGAGTTGAAATGGAAACGTGTCACCGTGGATTTCGGTATTCGGCTCCCACGCACTCAGAAGAAATTTACGTGGTATGGGTGATTGTGGACAGGTTGACCAAGTCAACTTATTTCATTCTGCTAGTGACTACCTATTCTTCATAACAGCTGGCTCGTATCTATATCCGTAAGATTGTCCAAATTCATGGAGTGCCGATATCCATCATATCTGACTGGGGTACGCAGTTCGCATCGTGTTTCTGGAGAGCTATACAATGTGAGTTAGGCACACAGGTTGACTTGAGTACAACATTTCACCCCCATACAGACGGACATTCCGAGCGCACCATTCAGATATTGGAGGCTATGCTTCGTGCCTGTGTTATGGATTTTGAGGGTTCTTGGGATCCGTTCTTCCTGCTTGAGGAGTTTGCCTATTACAAAAGCTACCATTCAAGTATTCAGATGGCTACTTGTGAGGCCATATATGGGAGACGGTTTCGTTCTCCAGTTGGTTGGTTTGAGACGGGAGAGGCTAAGTAATTAGGCACAGATTTGGTTCGAGATGCCTCGGAGAAGGTCAAGTTGATCTAGGATCGGCTTCGTAAAGCCCAATCTAGATAGAAGAGTTATGCAGATCGGAAGGTTCATGATGTTGCATTCATGGTTGGAGAGCGAGTCTTGCTCCGGGTTTCACCCATGAAGAGTATGATGAGGTTCGGGAAGAAGGGCAAGTTTAGCCCTAGGTATGTCGGACCTTTTGAGATCCTTGAGAGGATCAGTGAGGTGGACTACAAGCTTGCATTTGTCACGACCCAAATCGGAGGGCCGCGACAGGCATCCTGTGCCTTACTCGACCGAGTACCAATGTAACATATATTTCTTATCACGTCATCATGGGTAAATGGGCCAAAAGGGCTCTCATGAGATAACCAGAATAAAACATAAGGGAATACTAGATAGGACAACCCAACATGATGTAGAAACTTATACATGTGACCTACGGGCCTCTAAGGCCGACATAATCATTTGTACACTCAAAACATTGGCCGACAAGGCCGACAAAGCCATACAAGTATCCATATACATGACATCTATCTATAAGCCTCTAAGAGTACATAAACATCATAAAGGTTAGGACAGAGCCCCGCCATACAAATCAATAAATGTAAAAATCATACTGACCAAATAGGCAACTCCGGATAAAGTGGAGTGCACCAACACCTTCCGCAGAGCTGATAGCCTACTAGGAGGACTGTCAACCTATCTATCGGGACCTGTGGGCATGAAATGAAGCGTCCCCATGCAGAAGGGACATCATTACAAATAAAGGCCCGAGTATGTATGGCATGAAAAGCAGTATATAAAAGACATGAAAGAAACATGGAGTAAAGAACTCAACCTGTAATTCTAAATAGCTTTGTGAACTGTGAAACATTTATAATGTCATGAAAATACATATAAATGTCATATCATGCTTAGGTATATGCGTACATAACATCATCAAGCCTTTGAGGGCATCCAATCATTTCATCTCGGCCTCCGTGGGCGAAATCATTAACGTATACCAACTAATCATGTGGTGGTGCATATATAACGCCATAACCTTTCCCCATACCCCATATACATATAATATACGTGTATATAATGCCATCAGGTCATGGATCAATGTACATGTATAAATGAATGCAATGCATAAGAAGTAAGTCAATAAGATCTCTTGGGATGTCATAAGATCAATATGTCTTATCATCAACGTATACCAATTGATCAGGTGGTGGTGTGTATATAACGCAATAACCTTTCCCCATACCCCATGTACATATAATATACGCGTATATAACGACATCTGGTCATGGGTCAATGTACATGTATAAATGAATGCAATGAATAAGGAAGTGAGTCGATAAGATCTCTCGGAATGTCATAAGATCAATATGCCTTTGATTAATATAATAAAATAAACTTTATCAACTTACGTATTTTCTAAGACCTATGAAAAGATGATATAATAATAGGACACATGGGGAATCAGGAACATAGGCAACCCTAGTACTTCTAAAAATAGAGTCACTAGTGAAATTTGCGTGCTTGCTCGTTTCGTTGTATCATATGGATCATGCCAAAAGGGAAGAAGAGATAGACTTAACATACCTTTGCAATCTTCTCTCCAATCACCAACCAAGCTCAATATGATCTTCTTACGTCTACAATAAGTAAACCGACTTCGTCTTCATCATATAAGCGTTGTAACTCTCGTATTTCAAAACAAATATTCTACAAGAAAATGGACATCACCTCCCCTATTTTTAATACATCCCATAAGTTACTAAAAGTAACCAAACAACCCAAACAACAACAATACAATTCACAATAAACTCTCTCATTACTTCAACAACCGTTTTGAGCGACAAGCTCGGTTTGTAACTAAACAACTATAGTTTGAAACCTATTCTTCTTTCCATAATTTATCAACAACATTAACTTCCATATATTCAATAATCCCTACTAATTTTAAGCCACAATACAATTTTAAAATGACCCCATAACAGTCCCACAATTTCAGCAACTCAAGAGTTATTTTTATGATTACTAAACACGTTTCCGACTCGTCATTTCTTTCAAATCAAGAAACACAACCATCAATATATAGTTAACCCTATTATCATATAAAACAGCCATGAATTCAACTTAAAATTAAGTTCACAACCAATCAACAGTGATGCCACAAAAAACAACATACTACTCTTTCAAAACTCGCAAGTTCTTGTCTTTACGATCGAGCTACAACTCGTAGAAGCTTAGATAAGGGAAAGCGAAGAATAAACATACCTTGAAATAATTAGAACCTAAGAAACCTAGTCCTTCTTCATCCAAAATCAATCCCCCAGTGCTGTTACAAGAAGGATAAAGGGCAATTAGCAAGCTGTCCGGGTTTTTCTATACTAGAATCGCTTCATATCACCCGTAATCACCTACGGATTGTGTTGGATTTTTGGGGGAGGAGTTGCTGGGATTTTCTCCTATGTTTTGCTAATGAGATTATATTGAAAATGTAAGATAATCATCCCATATAAAGGGCCCCTTAGCCGCCCTCAATCTGCCCCTTTTTGGGGCTTTATTTTGTCCCTTCTTTTAAGCAAGTAGGTGATGCACCTACTTGTCACCTACCAGTCTGCGTAGACTCACAAAAATACAAATATCTCTCTACTACAATGTCGTATCGACAAAAGGTTTAATGACATTGAAAGTAAACTCATATTTCTTCAATTTCGTAGGTGGATCACCCCATAATTCAAAGCACATTGAGAGAAAAGCTCAGCTACATTTGACATAATATATAGTACATTTATGAATGTAACTTGTGATGACTTTTGCCAAATTTTGTTCCACAACTTGCTAGAATTAAATACATAACAAACTACTATCATATGACTAATATAACTCATAACATAACCTCCATATAATGTTAGGAACCCTAGTATCACCCCAAAGGAACATGTTATAACATTCCCAACTTGTCGACATTCGACGAAACTTATTTTCTTCAATTCGTTTAGCATCTAAGCCTTCCAACACTCTTAGTTCTTGTTATTCATGATCTTAAATATTTTTAACATCCAAGGTAACATGATTAACATCCTTTATGTATTTTCAATGATGATCTTATTTATGAGCTTAAATCAATTGACTTACGACGTACTTTTATGTACGAAAGCATGGGGTGTAACTTCTTGCCACCTAGTTTATCTGTGGTTCATTCGGTGGACCATGTTTTTATGCTCTGGAAGTATCACGGTGATCCTTCTCATGTTTTAGACTTAGGATCAGTCCAATTGGATAATGATTTGACTTATATTGAGGAGTCGGTGGCTATCTTGGACAGACAAGTGCGGAAGCTGAGATCAAAGAACATTGCTTCAGTGAAGGTTCAATGGAGGGGTCATACGATCGAGGAGGAGACCTGGGAGATATAGCACGACATGAGAAGTTGGTTTCCTCATCTATTCAACACTTCAAGTATGTCCTTATGCACGTTCGAGGACGAATGTTTGTCTTAAGAAGGGGATAAGGTAACAACCCGACCGGTCATTTTATTTAATTGCTCCCCGTTACTCCTTTTGATGCTTCACACATGTATGTTTATGATTTTATGACTTTATGGGTTGTTTAGTTTCATTCTGGGAAGCTTTCGGGTTGATTCAGACCATTTGATTCTTGACTTAGAATCCTGAGTTAGAAATGTTCACCAAACTTTAACTTTTGTGAAAATGATCGCAGAAAGGTGTTTTGATGGATCCAATAGCTTTGTATCGTGATTTAGGACTTGGGCGTATGCCAAGAATTGATTTCGGAAGTTCATAGGTTGATTTATGTTGTTTTGCCGAAATATAACAATTTGAAGTTGAAACATTTGGCTGTAGGTTGACTTTTAGCTATCGAGTTCGGAATTTGATTTTCGGAAATGAGTAGGTCCGTTATGCTATTTAGAACTTGTCTGCAAAATTTGGTATCATTTGGAGTTGAGTTGATAGGATTCAAACATTTAGTTGTAATTCTAGAGATTCTTGAACATTACTTTGAAATTCATTAGTTTTAGTGTTCGATTCATAGTTTTTGATGTTATATTTGTGTTTTAATCATGCGAGAGAGTTCGTATGATGTTTTTAGACTTGTGTGGATGTTTAGTATGGAGTCCCAAGGGCTCGGATAAGTTTCGGACATGTTTCGAAAGGTTTTGAACTGAAAATGAAAAATCTGGTGTTTGCTGCCTCTTGTGTCGCATTTGCGAACACCAAGTTCGCAATTACGAGCTTAGCAGGGAGGGCTCAAGTATCGTAATTGCGATACCTATCTCGCAAATGTGAAGTAGCTCCGCTAGAGGGGTAGTTCGCTTTTGCTACAAAATAGCCGCATTTGCGTTGGAGGCAGGCTTCGCAAATGCGAAGCTACCATCGCAATTGCGACCTCCTCATAGGATAGACAGTGGCCGCATTTGCGAGGAATACTTCTCGATTGCGAACCCATGTCACAATTGCAACATAAGCAGATGATCAAAAGGGCTGGAACTCGGGATTTCATCTCATATTCTCTCATTTTAGAAACCTAGACTTAGTAGGAGATTTGGAGAGGAGATTTTCATCTACAAACTTTGGGTAAGTGATTCTAATCTATTTCCAACTATATTCCATCAATATATCTTAGATTTTAACATCAAAATCATGTGAATCAAAGTAAAAATTTGTGAAACTCTGTCAAGCTTTTGAAAAATAAGAATTTGAGTTTTGAGAGTTGATTTGGACTTGGATTTTGAAACTAATCACTTATATGAACTCGTGGAGTCATGGGTAGTCGGAATCTACCATTGGACCCGGGTTTTTGACTGGGCGAGCCCTAGGTTGACTTTTGTTGACTATTTGGGAAAAGTGTACATATCATAGTTTTATCTATTGTAATTGATTTGTCTTGCGTTGTTTGATGATATTAAGTTAAGTTTGGTTAGATTTGTGTTGTCTGGAGAGGAATTTTAGGGGAAAATCTATTTTCGAGGGTTGAATTGACCTAGTTCAGTTAAGTATCTTGCCTAACTTTGTGTGGGGTATCTACCCCGTAGGATTTAAGATTTAATGTGTCATTTGTGTTATATGAAAGACATGTGCGCAAGGTGACGAGTGGGTACACATGTTATATGTGGTATCTGTCCGGTTTAGTCAGCTTAGACTCTTTCGATGCTTTAATTGAATTGTCATGTCATATTCTAAATTCTCGTAGTCAACCTATTCTTACTTGCGGTAGTCTATCCTTACATGCCTTAAATGACTTTTTTTAACACTTGTTCACATCTTACTTGATATTTGGCTCTTATGCTCTAGTTGAACTTGTTGCCTCTTTCATTGTTACATGTTTTCTCTTTCATTGTCGATTTATCATTATTTGAAGTTATTGTTACTTCTTATCTCTTTCATTGTTGATTATCATAACATGAATTTATTGTTACATGTTATCTCTTTCATTGTTGATTAGCATTAGTTGAAGTCATTGTTACATGTTATCTCTTTCATGGTTGATTATCCTTATTTGAAGTCATCGGTATATTTTATATCTTTTATTGTGAGTTGTTTTTATTTAGTATTGTGGTTACACATTATCTTTGTTAGACCCCGCCATACAAATCAATACATGTAAAAATCATACTGACCAAATAGGCAACTCCGGATAAAGTGGAGTACACCAACACCTTCCACAGAGCTGATAGCCTACTACGAGGACTGTCAACCTATCTATCGGGACCTGTGGGAATGAAATGAAGCGTCCCCATGCAGAAGGGACATCATTACAAATGAAGGTCCGAGTATGTACGGCATGAAAAGTAGTATATAAAAGACATGAAAGAAACATGGAGTAAAGAACTCAACCTGTAATTCTAAATAGCTTTGTGAACTGTGAAACATTTATAATGTCATGAAAATACATATAAATGTCATATCATGCTTAGGTATATGCGTACATAACATCATCAAGCCTTTGAGGGCATCCAATCATATCATCTCGGCCTCCGTGGGCGAAATCATCAACGTATATCAATTAATCATGTGGTGGTGCATATATAACGCCATAACCTTTCCCCATACCCCATATACATATAATATACGTGTATATAATGCCATCAGGTCATGGATCAATGTACATGTATAAATGAATGCAATGCATAAGAAGTAAGTCAATAAGATCTCTTGGGATGTCATAAGATCAATATGTCTTATCATCAACGTATACCAATTGATCAGGTGGTGGTGTGTATATAACGCAATAACCTTTCCCCATACCCCATGTACATATAATATACGCGTATATAACGACATCTGGTCATGGGTCAATGTACATGTATAAATGAATGCAATGAATAAGGAAGTGAGTCGATAAGATCTCTCGGAATGTCATAAGATCAATATGCCTTTGATTAATATCATGAAATAAACTTTATCAACTTACGTATTTTTTAAGACCTATGAACTGATGATATAATAATAGGACACATGGGGAATCAAGAACATAGGCAACCCTAGTACTTCTAAAAATAGAGTCACTAGTGAAATTTGCGTGCTTGCTCGTTTTGTTGTATCATATGGATCATGCCAAAAGGGAAGAAGAGATAGACTTAACATACCTTTGCAATCTTCTCTCCAATCACCAACCAAGCTCAATATGATCTTCTTACGTCTACAATAAGTAAACCGACTTCGTCTTCATCATATAAGCGTTGTAACTCTCGTATTTCAAAACAAATATTCTACAAGAAAATGGACATCACCTCCCCTATTTTTATTACATCCCATAAGTTACTAAAAGTAATCAAACAACCCAAACAACAACAATACAATTCACAATAAGCTCTCTCATTACTTCAACAACCGTTTTGAGCGACAAGCTCAGTTTGTAACTAAACAACTATAGTTTGAAACCTATTCTTCTTTCCATAATTTATCAACAACATTAACTTCCATATATTCAATAATCCCTACTAATTTTAAGCCACAATACAATTTTAAAATGACCCCATAACAGTCCCACAATTTCAGCAACTCAAGAGTTATTTTTATGATTACTAAACACGTTTCCGACTCGTCTTTTATTTCAAATCAAGAAACACAACCATCAATATATAGTTAACCCTTTTATCATATAAAATAGCCACGAATTCAACTTAAAATTATGTTCACAACCAGCCAACAGTGATGCCACAAAAAACAACATACTACTCTTTCAAAACTCGCAAGTTCTTGTCTTTACGATCGAGCTACAACTCGTAGAAGCTTAGATAAGGGAAAGAGAAGAATAAACTTACCTTGAAATAATTAGAACCTAAGAAACCTAGTCCTTATTCATCCAAAATCAATCCCCCAATGCTGCTACAAGAAGGATAAAGGGCAATTAGCAAGCTGTCCGTGTTTTTCTATACTAGAATCGCTTCATATCACCCGTAATCACCTACGGATTGTGTTGGATTTTTGGGGGAGGAGTTGCTGGGATTTTCTCCTATGTTTTGCTAATGAGATTATATTGAAAATGTAAGATAATCATCCCATATAAAGGGCCCCTTAGCTGCCCTCAATCTGCCCCTTTTTGGGGCTTTATTTTGTCCGTTCTTTTAAGCAAGTAAGTGATGCACCTACTTGTCACCTACCAGTCTGCGTAGACTCGTAAAAATACAAATATCTCTCTACTACAATGTCGTATCGACAAAAGGTTTAATGACATATAAAATAAACTCATATATCTTCAATTTCGTAGGTGGATCACCCCATAATTCAAAGGACATTGAGAGAAAAGCTCAGCTATATTTGACATAATATATAGTACATTTATGAATGTAACTTGTGATGACTTTTGCCAACTTTTGTTCCACAACTTGCTAGAATTAAATACATAACAAACAACTATTATATGACTAATATAACTTATAACATAACCTCCATATAATGTTAGGAACCCTAGTATCACCCCAAAGGAACATGTTATAACATTCCCAACTTGTCGACATTCGACGAAACTTATTTTCTTCAATTCGTTTAGCTTCTAAGCCTTCCAACACTCGTAGTTCTTGTTATTCATGATCTTAAATATTTTTAACATCCAAGGTAACATGATTAACATTCTTTATGTATTTTCAATGATGATCCTATTTCTGAGCTTAAATCAATTCACTTACGACGTACTCTTGCGTACGAAAGCATGGGGTGTAACTTCCTGCCACCTAGTTTATCAGTGGTTCATTCGGTGTACCATGTTTTTATGCTCTGGAAGTATCACGGTGATCCTTCTCATGTTTTATACTTCAGATCAGTCCAATTGGATAATGATTTGACTTATATTGAGGAGTCGGTGGCTATATTGGACAGACAAGTGCGGAAGCTGAGATCAAAGAACATTGCTTCAGTGAAGGTTCAATGGAGGGGTCATACGATCGAGGAGGAGACCTGGGAGATATAGCACGACATGTGAAGTTGGTTTCCTCATCTATTCATCACTTCAAGTATGTCCTTATGCACGTTCGAGGACGAACGTTTGTCTTAAGAAGGTGATAATGTAACAACCCGACCGGTCATTTTGTTTAATTGCTCCCCGTTACTCCTTTTGATGCTTCACACATGTATGTTTATGATTTTATGACTTTATGGGTTGATTAGTTTCATTATGGGAAGCTTTCGAGGTGATTCAAACCCTTTGATTCTTGACTTAGAAGCCTAAGTTAGAAATGTTCACCAAACTTTAACTTTTGTGAAAATGATCACAGAACGGTGTTTTGATGGATCCAATAGCTTTGTATCGTGATTTAGGACTTGGGCATATGCCAAGAATTGATTTCGGAAGTTCATAGGTTGATTTGTGTTGTTTTGCCGAAATATAACAATTTGAAGTTGAAACGTTTGGTTGTAGGTTGACTTTTAGCTATCGAGTTCGGAATTTGATTTTGGGAAATGAGTAGGTCCGTTATGCTATTTAGAACTTGTCTGCAAAATTTGGTATCATTTGGAGTTGAGTTGATAGGATTCAGACATTTAGTTGTAATTCTAGAGATTCTTGAACATTACTTTGAAATTCATTAGTTTTAGTGTTCGATTCATAGTTTTTGATGTTATATTTGTGTTTTCATCATGTGAGAGAGTTCGTATGATGTTTTTAGACTTGTGTGGATGTTTGGTATGGAGTCCCAAGGGCTCGGATAAGTTTCAGACATGTTTCAAAAGATTTTGAACTGAAAATGAAAAATCTGGTGTTTGCTGCCTCTTCTGTCGCATTTGCGAACACCAAGTTCGCAATTACGAGATTAGCAGAGAGGGCTCAAGTATCGTAATTGCGATACCTAGCTCGCAAATGTGAAGTAGCTCCGCTAGAGGGGTAGTTCGCTTTTGCTACAAAATAGCCGCATTTGCGTTGGAGGCAGGCTTCGCTAATGCGAAGCTACCGTCGCAATTGCGACCTCCTCATAGGACAGGAAGTGGCCGCATTTGCGAGGAATACTTCTCGATTGCGAACCCATGTCGCAATTGCGACATAAGCAGATGATCAAAAGGGCTGGAATTCGGGATTTCATCTCATATTCTCTCATTTTAGAAACCTAGACTTAGTAGGAGATTTGGAGAGAAGATTTTCATCTACAAACTTTGGGTAAGTGATTCTAATCTATTTCCAACTATATTCCATCAATATATCTTAGATTTTAACATCAAAATCATGTGAATCAAAGTAAAAATTTGTGAAACACTCTCAAGCTTTTGAAAAATAAGAATTTGAGTTTTGAGAGTTGATTTGGACTTGGATTTTGAAACTAATCACTTATATGAACTCGTGGAGTCATGGGTAGTCGGGATCTACCATTGGACCCGGGTTTTGACTGGGCGAGCCGTAGGTTGACTTTTGTTGACTATTTGGGAAAAGTGTACATATCATAGTTTTATCTATTGTAATTGATTTGTCTTGTGTTGTTTGATGATATTAAGTTAAGTTTTGTTAGATTTGCGTTGTCTGGAGGGGAATTTTAGGGGAAAATGTAATTTTGAGGGTTGAATTGACCTAGTTCAGTTAAGTATCTTGCCTAACTTTGTGTGGGGTATCTACCCCGTAGGATTTGGGATTTAATGTGTCATTTGTGTTATATGAAAGACATGTACGCAAAGTGACGAGTGGGTACACGTGTTATATGTGGTATTTGTCCGGTTTAGTCAGCTTAGACTCTTTTGATGCTTTAATTAAATTGTCATGTCATATTCTAAATTCTCGTAGTCAACCTATTCTTACTTGCAGTAGTCTATCCTTACATGCCTTAAATGACTTTTTTTAACACTTGTTCACATCTTACTTGATATTTGGCTCTTATGCTTTAGTTGAACTTGTTGCCTCTTTCATTGTTACATGTTTTCTCTTTCATTGTCGATTTATCATTATTTGAAGTTATTGTTACTTCTTATCTCTTTCATTGTTGATTATCATTACATGAATTTATTGTTACATGTTATCTCTTTCATTGTTGATTAGCATTAGTTGAAGTAATTGTTACATGTTATCTCTTTCATGGTTGATTATCCTTATTTGAAGTCATCGGTATATTTTATATCTTTTATTGTGAGTTGTTTTTATTTAGTATCGTGTTTACACATTATCTTTGTAAGGCTCTGTAAAAATTTCGCCAAGGAATTTAAGGTTTCGTGGTGCCAGGGTAGGCTAATGTGTTTGAGGATTGTAAAAATTCTTCGCGGTGAGCAAGCTTGCTGCGGTACAAATTCTTTGGGTTGAAAAATGCATTGAGGGGTTGATGGAAATTTTTGGCAGAAGAACGCGATTCTGCGGTCAGTTTCGTGACCGCAAAACCACTCCACGGGCTACATACCTGCCACAAAGTTGAGCAGACAAATGGTTGAATTTTGAAGGTCGTTTTGCAGCCCATTATGCGATCGCATATCCATTTCGCGGTCCGCATTTTCCATTGCAGGTTTGGCATGAATAATTCCGTTGGGCAATTCTGCGATCCACTCTATGGCCGCATAAGTGGTCTACGAACCGCAGACCGGTCCAGACCAGCCCAGTTCTTGGCATCATTTTTGTGGCCCATTTTGCGGGCCGCATATCTGTTATGCGGTCCATTCTGCGACCGCAAACCTGAGTTTAGAGGGTCCATTTTCCTATTTTTATAACCCGAACCCATTTTATTAAATAGCCTTAGGGGCTCATTTTGAAGCAAATGTCTGATTATTTTAGAGAGAAGTAAGAGTATTTTAGAGAGAAGGAGGAAACCTAGCATTCTAATCACCCATTCTTGCACCAATCTTCAAGAATCAAGGAAGCCAATCACTAGATTATCATCTATCCGTGTAAGTCCTACTCCTATGTTTTCATGCAAGAGGTTATAAGTTCATGTATATTGTGGGGGTTTGAAATAGGCCATGCATGTGACAATAAGTTGTAGTATATGGGATTAATGAACCATTCTGACTGTTCCCAATAAATTCGATTGTCCCGAGTAAGCAGTGTCGAGAATTATGTATTCAAAATGCATTCAGAATGTTTCTATCACATTTTGTTATCCATTGGGAATGTGTTCAAGAATTATATGTGTATTAAAAAGTTATGGCTTGGGTCGTGTTTCAAATGGAAGTCCATTATGCTTAACTTGGAAAGAATACTTCATGCGTCTAAAACTCCAATTGCTTATATGTGTACCTAAAGTCTTGATTTGAAATGCCTTGTTGTTGATAATCTATAAGGATGCTTGAAAGTGAAGAAAGTGGGTTGGAGATATAAACTGTGGCCAACGTGCAAAGAATAAAAGTTGTACTTGTGGTCAATGGTGCCGAAGAAATGAAATGATGTGAGAAAGGTTATGAAATAGGCCTTGATTCAATTGTTCCAAACTGACTTCGAAAATAAACTTGCCTAAAAGCTTATGTACCCAAGGCATGCCCAAATGTGGTTGTTTTAACTAATGCTATGCTTTGTAAGTATTTCCAATGTGTTTTGAGCTCTTATATCTTCATGAGTTGAAGTTGTGTATTGACCTTTTGGGGAAAAGTATTTTAAGAATAAATGATGTATGATTCTTTATGATTTTGACTTGTGCTTTGATTGCCAATCATTTTACTCTATTTCTTGGAAAGAAATCCTTTTACTCCATTTCTTGTGATTTCCGAAATATTCTATTTGTTGATATTTATGATGATGATCCACGAAAGTAAAGAAATGAAAAAGTGAAATATGAAATACGGCCAACGCGCCATGGATGAAGAATCATAAGTATAGCCAAGAGAGCCATGGAAATAATGATGTCGTGAATAGTTGAATGTACTAACAAAGCTATATATATAGGGTGAAAGGTTAAGAGGTAAATATAAAATATATTGGTAGTTTTATTTCCCTTGTGTGCAAAACAAAAATGTTCTTGGGAGTATCATTAGCAAACTGAGGAAGGGTAGGTCATAAGACCCACACCCGAAACTACACGTGTCGGTGTAGGGTTGGATTGTGATTATTCCACTTATTTGGGATGAGATTGAAATATTTAGGTGATTGTGATTAACCCCCTTAATTGGAATGAGAATGATATTTGTTGTGAATTGGAAAGTCAATCCACACGGCATATGTGGGAAGGCAGCCTAGCCGATCGGGTGGAGATCGGACGCCATGTTGTGCACATGGTGGTACTACTCTTGGTAACACCTTTTTTTTTCTGCATCACATGTCAAACAACATTGTTCATGGAGATATGGCTTAGCCGATCGGGTGTGATCGGACTCCGTGCTAAAAACACGGTGGTATATCGGTGCTAATGATCTCCCAACCAAAAATATATATTACTTTCGTATTTTGAAAATTGTTATGTTTTAACTGGGCATTTGGATATTGTTGATTGTGACTTGCTGTTTCTATGGTTTTCCCTTTCTTATATTGGCATTCTTTTTTGAAGGAGGACATTTAGCTTTACATACTAGTACTATTCCATATGTACTAACGTCCATTTTGTCGGGGGTGCTGCATCTTCAATGGATGCAGGTGGTTCGTCAACGGTCGATTTTGGTCCTGGTTAGCAGTTACTCTCTGTTCAGCAGATTTTGGTGAGCCCTACTATGTTCCAGGTTTTATGTCATTTGATGTTGTACTTTATTTTTTGAGGTATAGCCGGGGCCTTGTTGCCGACACTTCCATACTACTCTTCTATTTTACTTAGAGGCTCCGCAGACAGGTTGTGGGTGGTGATTGATATTGGGAATTAAACTAGTAAGTGTTGGTATTTGGAAAAACATGTTTTTCATCATATCTATAAACTTGTAATATTTTGGACATCAGAAATGAATATCCATTAGTAATGGAAATGATTGTGGAACACTTGACTCTTCTCATGTCTATCACTTGTACTGGTTCTTATATTGTTAATGGGCAAGGTTTGGTAGAAGGCATCTAGCAGGCTTGCTTAACCGAGGTATCTCGGTTGAGCGTCGGTCGCTCTACCCAAGGTCAGGGCGTGATAATATTTTTCATTGTTGAGTTATCGGTGTTGAAGTTATGAAAGTCATTATCACGGTGAGGCTAAGTGTTAATTATTGAGACATCTTTCTTGTTGAGAATTTACATTCATTGTTATTGTTGCTATTCTTGTACACGTTGTGGTGGAGCCATGGGCACTTGTGGTGCGAGTTGTTATTGTGATGCGATGTTGACATGCATGCGGCAGTATACGGATAGGGGTTAATGTGCATGAGGCCGTATAAGTGGAGACTTATGTGTGTGTTTCTTGTAAGGGAATTACGCGAATCCACGCGGTGTTATAAGGTGGGTTAAAGTGCATGTAGCTATTTCGGAAAAAAATGTTTTCAAAACTATTTTAATGTAAGGCTCACACGGCGATATAAGGAAAGATTGTGATTGAAATTGAGAAATGTGAATACGAGGTGGTACCTCGGTTGTGATTCTTGTTATATACGAGGCAGTACCTCGGCTATAGTACTTATTGTGCATGAGGTGGTACATCGTTGTGATTCTTGTTGTTTATCTCATGTTGCAAAGAGTTATTTGGTGGGAACACTTCTTGTTGTTTTGTTCTTCCTTGTTCCATCAATTATTGTCCATATGTGAACATTGTGGTGCTTTTCAATTGCTTCCCTTATGTTATCTCTATGCTTAGCATCATTTCATTAGTCTATGTTATTAACTTGCTTCATATTACCTATTGCTCCGCTTTCCGTTACTTCTTGTTATTACATTTTAATTCTATTTTTTTTAATATCCTACTAAGTGTCTTGACCTGGCCTCGTCACTACACTACCGAGGTTAGGCTTGATACTTACTGGGTACCGTTGTGGTGTACTCATACTATGCTTCTGCACACCCTTTTTTGTAGATCCAGGTATGTCCACTCGTGCCGGACATTAGTGATCGACTGCTAGCTGCTTTTCGGAGACTTCAAGGTATACCTACTCGGCGTCCGTTGAAATTCTAGTATTACTTTGTAGAGCTTATGACTTAGTTCCACCGGTTATAGGAAGTGTGTTGTTGAGATTCTATTTCAGAAGATTATATCAGTTTATTAGAAGATTATATACTGTGTATGTTGTTGTTGTTTTATATTCGTTTATCCGACTTGCTTTAGTATTTTTGTTAATTATTTCTTTCGAGTTATTATTAAATGTTAGGCTTACCTAGTCATAAAGACTAGGTGCCATCACGACATCCTACAGAGGGAATTGGGGTCGTGACATGATTCCATGTGTTTTGGAGGTCCGATTCATGGTTTCAGATGTTATTTTGATGATTTGATCATGCGAGCAAGTTCGTGTTGTATTTTTAGACTTGTGTTCATGTTTGGTTTAGAGCCCCGAGAGCTCGGGTGAGTTATGTAGGCGTTCCAGAGTTATTGGAAGAGTTTTAGTGTTGCTGGTGTTGATTAGGTATTGCAGGTTTCGCATTTGCGAGATATAGGTTGCATTTTCGATAATAGGTTAAAGTCTGCTAGTTTCGCATTTGCGAACCCAGAGTTCGCATTTGTGATGGGTGGGGTGGGTAAGCTTGATCGCAATTGTGATCAGATAGGTCGCATTTGCGAAGCCTCTATAGTTTTCTTTTGTGAACATAACGTCGCATTTGCGACAATAGCGAGGACGTGAGTGATTTTGCTTTTGCGATAATTTTGTCGCATTTGCGAACACCATGTCGCAATTGCGACACCTGCGCCTGGACATAAAAGCTGAGGGACGGGATTCTTAGTCTCATTTTCATATCTTTGAACCCTAGACTCGGTAGGAGGCGATTTCGAAGTGGGATTATCACCTACAATCTTTGGGTAAGTGATTTTGATCAATTTCCAACTATATTACATGATTATATGTGAGTTTTAACATCAAAATTACGTGAATCAAAGTGAAAGTTTTAGAAACTTTGTCTATATTTTGAAAAATGAGAATTTGAGTTTTGAGAGTCGATTTGGACTCGAAATTTGAAACACAACACATGTATGGACACGTGAGCTTATGGGTAGTCGGAATCTATCCTTGGACCCGGTTGCTCGGGGTTGACGTTTTTTGACTTTTGAGGAAATGAGAAACTTTAATTATTGGAATAGATTTCTCTTGCGTTGTTTTATGTTATTGAGTCGATTTTGGTTAGATTTGAGCCGAATGGAGGTGAATTATAAAGGGAAGGATATTTTAGAGTATTATTTAAGGTCTTTTGAGGTAAGTATCTTGCCTAACATGGTGTGGGGGAACAACCCCATAGGGATTATGTTGTTTTCACTATTTGAACTTCGTGAAAGACTTGTACACGAGGTGACTAGTGTGTACACAACTTATATGTGAATAATTGCATCGCGTTAGACTCTTAGGTTTCTATGTACATTAAAAAGAAGTTGCCTTATCATGTTATATCCTTCATTGCTAAATTTACCCTTATATGCCCTATTTGAAGTTGATTGGTTCATGTCCATTCTTTTGTTGCTAAATATACTCTCACATGCTTTAATTGTAATTGTTGCCTATTTTTTGTAACATGTTGTCTCTTCTGTAATTGGTTGTCCTAATTTGAAGTCATTATTACATGTTATCTCTTCCATCGTTGACTTATCCTTATTTGAAGTCATTGTTATATGTTATCTCTCTTATTGTTGAGTTGTTCTTATTTGAAATCATTGATACATATTATCTCTTATTGTTGAGTTATTCTTATTTGAAATCATTGATACATGTTATCTCTTATTGTTGAGTTATTCTTATTTGAAATCATTGTTACATGTTATCTCTCCTATCGTTGAATCATTGTTATTTGATATCGTTGTTTTACATTATCCCTCTCATTGTGGAGTTATTCTTATTTGAAGCCATTATTACTTGTTATATCTTTCATTGTGAGCTCATTTTCCCGTTTCATTATGTTTTGTAATTCTTGTGTTGATTTACTTGCCGTACTCCCGAGTTATTGTTGTTGTTGTTATTGTATTCAGTGTTGTTGCGCCAAGGGCTATGTATGGTTGTGGTATTCAACTTGTTTGTAAGAAAATGTTGTGGTATATGGGCACATGTGGTGTGA
The DNA here is from genome assembly GCF_000715075.1 of Nicotiana tabacum. NCBI lineage: Eukaryota > Viridiplantae > Streptophyta > Magnoliopsida > Solanales > Solanaceae > Nicotiana > Nicotiana tabacum. The sequence continues at coordinate 72,031,852 of NC_134091.1, read as the reverse complement.
GTTGTTATATTGTGTTGTTATGTTTTTTTGGCACAGTTGATGTTGTTGAGAGGATTTGTTGAGGTGTTTGCACGTGAGTTGTCCGTGCGACTGCTATTATCGATATTTTCACATGCGGTGTTACAAGGTAGGCTATATATGTGGGTTTGCGCATGTGGCAAGACAAGGCGGAAATATTATTATGCACGTGTGGTGAGACAAGGCGGGCATTTACTTTATTATTACGCATGCGGTGAGATAAGGGGGGCTATGTCGGGGATGATTTGTGATGACTTGTGATTGCATGGGGGAATTGTTATTGATGATATTTGTGTAGTGGTGTGTCTACCTTGTGTGAGTCATGCATATTATGGTTTTGTTTTGTTGTTTCCTATATGCCATTCGTTGTCTCTGATCTTACTTGATTGACTCGAGCCGTGATAGTACACTTGCACAAGCTTACACCGTAATCTGTCACTTATGTTAGTCCAAAAATATGAACCTTGATCTTTGATGATCATTTATATGTATTGTTGTATACCTTCCTTCTGTGTTAGAGTTGTTCTATTGGCACATGAGTTGTTTGTGCGGATATGAGATATTGCTATTATTGGCACGTGAGTTGCTCGTGCAGTTTTGAGGTATTGTTATTGCTAGCAAGTGAGTTGTCCGTGCAGATATGAGATATTGTCAAACTCTTCGCAAGTGAGTTGTCCTTGTAGATATGAGATATTAATGGTATTGGCATGTGAGTGGTCCTTGCGGTTGTGATTTGTAATGTGGGCACACGATGCCAAGTGGTAGGGTTCATGACTTGGGACCTGTGTTTGGTGATTATGAGGTGTGGTACCTCAGAGAAACTTCTATATAAACCTTGTGTGTGAAAGCGGTTGTTTTATTGGGTTGTTACCTGTTTTCCCTTACTTGGTGTCACCAGACTCTAGTTGTATTATTGTTACTTTACGGCGTTATTATCTGCTGCTCCTTGTTATTAATTGTTGATCTAGTTCTCATTTCAAGCATTGTAGAATTATTCTTACAATGTTTAGCTTTATATTGTTCCGTGTTAGTTTTATATTCATACTTCTACAGGTTATTATGTCTAATGGGCCTCTTGATTATTCCTCGCCACTACTCCATCGAGGTTAGTCTTGATACTTACTGGGAACCGCTGTGGTGTACTCATGCTATGCTTGCAGCACAGTTTTGTGCAAATTCAGGTACCTCGGGGCGTGTTGATCATTAGATAGTTGATCGAGTATTGGGGTGGAGACTTCAAGGTATACTTGTTGTCGCGTTCACAGGCCTTGGAGTCACCTTCTGATATTTTACTTTGTACTGTTTATTTCTATTCGGCAACAATTATACTTAGAGATTTTCTAGTTAACTCTGTATAGCTTATGACTTGTACTACCAGTTTTGGGATATTGTATATCATGTTGAGATTGTTGGATTTATATAGAAATATCTAGTTCATGTTTAATAGTTGTTTGGTTAAAATCTGTTATTATTTCAGTAAGTGTTAGGCTTACTAGTCTTAGATACTAGGTGCCATCACGACTCCTAAGGAGGGATTTTTGGTCGTGACAAGTTGGTATCAGAGCTCTAGGTTCATAAGTCCTATGAGTCATAAGCAAGTTTAGTAGAGTCTTGCGGACCGGTACAGAGACGTTTGTACTTATCTTCGAGAGGCTACGGACCTAGTTTGTGACTAAGATGCCCTTCCATGACACAAGCACTACTCGGGGTCCTTGAGACCCTTGTGAACTCTGAAGTGCCAGGAATTCAAAGGGTATGTTGCCCATGAATAAGGTTTTATCCCGAGCTCTCGATCATTTGCTCTCATTAATCCCCTTAGGATTAATAAAAAGAAAGGTTGGTCTTCACACTAATACCGTCTATTTATTACAGTCTTATCTTGTTAGGCCTCATGTTGGCTTATTGTATTCTGTAATCATGTTTATATGCTACAGTATTATTCTATTAGGCCTCACGTGGATTTCACTAATGGTTTTTCATCTCTTTGTATGCATGAACTCAACTTGGGCCTGCTGAGCCCATTATCAGATCTTGGTTTGTTGCATTCCTATCGTGTCTATTGTTCGTGCATATAATGTTGGGCTTGTTTAAAGCACTGAGCCCAAATTATTCAGTGTCCAGCTCTTCACCCTTATTTCTCCTAAATTTATTGCGTCACTGTTTGATATGTCATATTTGTATAGATGTTCTTGAATAACAAACCTATTATTGGATACTTTTTTTTTTAATACATTTTCATTATTTTAGGGACCTAGGCAACCAAAGCCAATAGGTAAAACAATAAAAAGGGAATCTGAGTTCTTATGTTATGCTTATTGAAGTATTTCGGTCACTTATTTTTCTAACAAATACAAGATTTCATTTCTGTTAACGCTAACCACTTTTAATGAAGCTTTGAAATTTGAACAGATTTGAAAACGAATGACCTTCTCTCCGAAAAGAATCGAACTTAATGGATACTTACAAACATGGCTTTGAATTGGACCAGTTTTCAAAGGTATATCCGAAACCTGTTTTCTAGTAGTCTTTACTCCACAAAGTTACACAAATATCCACCTTGTTTTCAAAAGATAAATATTTGAAACATGTCATTATTTTATAAGTATTTTAAAGGCTTAAACATTGTTTTAATGATTGTTCCATGAGTTCTAATCCTTATAAAACCCATAACTCCTTTTCCAAAACATATAAAAATGTTCTTTCAAAAAAACAAGTAGAATTTTAAGACCAGATTTAGAATAGACCACAAACCTTAAGCACTAAACTAAGCAGAATATAGATATTGTTGAATCTTGTTTTGACCTATGAATAATAGGGTGCAACAATATCCAATCTTACAAGTCTCTCTTTTATCAACAACAAGGAAACCACTAGTTGAATCTTGTTTTGACCTATGAATAATAGGGTGCAACAATATCCAATCTTACAAGTCTATTAGTCTTACACCATGTACCTTTGTACATCATGTTCGTCGTAAGTTTGTTGATTTAAGTACAAGAAAAATTCACTTTTAAGGTTACAATCACTTAAGCTCATGCCTAGTACGTTACACTATGCACCTTTATGCTGTTTGTGTCGTGAGTAAGCTAATGATACACCCCATATTTTTATACGTCAAGTGCGTTATAAGTTAATTAACGTAAGCCAAGAGAATAGGTTATATTTAAGGGTACAAGTGTTTTATGATATTTAAGCAAGTAATAAGTAAGTGTCATAAAGATTGGAGGCCAAACGAAGTGAAGAAAATAAGTTAGTCAAAGTCGACAAATTGGATATGTTATAACCCGTACTTTCGGAGTAAAACTAGGAGTGTTTAATATGGTAAAAAGGTCATGTTATAAGGTATTTGAATCATATAATAGTCGAATATTATATTTTAAAGTCAAGCCAGTTACGTTTACAAGTTTCAAAATTTGGGTCTAACGTCACTAAGATTTTCTCCCAATATACTAGGAGTTACGGGGTCATCCATCCGCTAAATTTAAGGTCTACAAGTCTAGTTCCAAAGTATTAAACCGTTCGTCGATACGACATTAGAGTAGAGAGCTATTCACATTATTGCGAGATTGCAGCCAACCCCATTGGGACCTACATAGGCGGTGGAAAGTTCCACCTTTCTATTAAAGCGATGCAGCCCTTTCCGCACCTCCTTTTCACACATAAAACTGAACCCTAAGATCCTAAAAATCTCCCAAGACCTTCTCCTACCATTTAAGTAAAGTTCTACAAAAAATCAAAGTGCTTTTGCCCTTGGAGATCATACAAGTTTAAGAGAAAAATTGTTCTTCCGTCGGCTATCGATATGTTCTTAATATTGATAAAAGCTATATTTTCATCTTGTATACAAGCGTACTGTTGAATAACTTGTGGTATCATGAAGAACAAATACGATTGAGGTATGTAAGGTCCTCATTCCTTTTTTCGGCATGATTTCGTAAGTCATGTCACCCTTATAAGTGCTTCAAGGGGACAAGTTCTTGCGTATAAGTTCATGACGTTAATATAGATAAGTTGTAAGTTGTCTGTAATTGTCCTTCATGGATATTCTCTAGAAATGAGTAGAGCTCTGGGAAACATGTAATGTATATAATACAAGAAGTGCAATCTCTGATTGATTATTACCTATAAATGGCTTAACGAGCTAGAGGTCTTGCATAGTCGATAAAATGACTTAATTGCTAGAAAATCATGATAGTTAAATAAAGATAGTCATAACCTCCCTAATATTAGGGAGAGTATAATATAAGATAAGCAAGGTAATAAGCTACATGAACAAGAGTCCCCTTGTAGATTAAATATTTCAGACAAACGAGCTAACCAACGAATGGTAACATGAAAGTAGAAGAAGATAAAGTTATATAAGTCGTAGAATCATATTGTAATAGGGCCATGTAATAGCCATATACATCATAGAATAAACATGAACTTCCTAAAGCTAAGGGAAGTACGATATGATTAATGAATGTTAGAAGTGGTTTAAAGAAAACGAGTTAACAAATACGAATCATGAGTTACATAGAGTACTGGGCGAGTTTATTTTTTTTATAAGTACAGGTACGTAATAAATTATTAATGGCACAGAATGTTGTTTGATGTTGCATATACATAAGTATCGGCCCAATGGACGGTCGCTAGTGAATGCATAAGTGCATAGTAAGGGTGGTTATGGACGGCCAAGAGCACCCATAGCGAAACTCGAGTATGTGAGCCGTACGGATGGTCTGCTTAGCTATGCGTACATGCCACCAGGCACTTAGGGTTATAGTGCACCTTATAGACGGTCTGCTTTGCTACACGTAAGAGAAACTTTATATTCAGTTTTAACGAATAGACGACGATGTAGTAAAAGAAAAAAAATACAGTCACTAGAGATAGTTCAGAGTACTATGACAGTCTAAGTTGTGCAGTTAGACAGAGGGACCAAGCGGTCCAAGCAATTGTGATCTGGTATGCCAATTGAGGGTACATGGTAAGTCAACTCTTGTTCTTATCTTTTCAGCAAAGATTCTATTGTATTCATTCATGTTCTTTAGTTTTAGAGTTTATAAATATTGTTTTCTGCCTTACATACTTGGTACATTTCATTGTATTGACATCCCATTGCTAGGGCTGTCACGCCCCAACCTCGGGGAACGCGACCGGTGCTCAACCGAGATACCCCGGTCAAGCAAGCCTACTTGATGCCTTCTACCCAACCTTACCCATTAACCATACTTGGGATAATCAAATTTATTAGGAACAACCCGGGACATGGGAATTAGGAACCTGGGCGAACCATACTTGAAACTTATGGGAACATCATGGAATTCGATTCTAAGAGGGAAGTTTAGCCAGTATACCTTTCTTGAGCTTTCCTTAGGTTACTACAACACCCCAACACTCTTAGCAATATCAATCTATAGAAACATAACCAAATTTAACCATAGTTAGGAAGGTGTTCTTAAATTTATCCCATTTTGACATTTCATCAAATACCTAATATGCAAAATCGATTACAAGTTCCCATAATAGAAATTCCTCTACACTCACCATGAATTTTCAAGCAACCAACCAATATAATATATCTCTACAAAACCCATCAACCATCATTAGTCACATGTATGTCCAACCATTTGCTTCAAACCAACCAAAAACACATTTCCTAGTCTTCACATACTCCCAAATTCGAGATTGAGGGCTTATGGATTCCGGTCAACGTCCCACAATCCCTACCATGATAACATCCTACTTAAATCCATTATTAAACTTTGCATAAAATCTAGGGATGAAGTCTTACCTTGTAAGTAGAAGGTCTTGTGAGTTTCCCTCTTGAATTCCCAAGGTTTGTGCATGAATTGGAGTGTATAATTTGATAGAGCTTCTCCTCTCTCTCTCTCTCTCTCTCTCTCTCTCTCTCTCTCTCTCTCTCTCTCTCTCTCTCTCTCTCTCTCTCTCTCTCTCTCTAAATTGATACCCTCACTCTAAAATATCAAGTTATACCTTATATCAAAATAGGGTCGGATAAGAAAATTTCCTAAAATAACCCCCGATGTATATTATGTGGTGCAATTCTATGGTAACAAAACAGATATGTGGCCAACGGAATGGCCACAAAATGGTAAGTCAATTCCGCGATGCCATATCGTGGTAGCAAAATGATTATGCGGCCAGTAGAATGGCCATAAAATAGTTTTCAAATTCTGGGTTAGGTCTGGTCAATTCCGCGATGCAATTTCGTTGCAGCCTAATGGTTATGCGGCACGCAAAATGGCCACAAAATGGTTTTCAAATTATGGGTTGGGTCTAGTAATTTATGCGATGTAATTTTGCGGCAGCATATTGGTTTTGTGGCCAGCAGAATGGCCACAAAATGCTTTTCAAATTTGAGTTGCTTCAGATTCATTCTGTGGTGAGTGGAACAGATCCTCTATAGCATAATGGACAACAGAGTTGTCGTTTTCTACAAATTCTTCTACAAACTCCACGATGCATTGTACAATCTAAAAATCCGTTTTGTGGCACATTAGCTTACCTTGGCACCATCAAAACTTAAATATTTGGTGAACTTTTGTGGAGCCTTACATCCTCCCCCTCTTAGGATCATTCATCCTCGAATGAGGAGCAGAGTTCACCCAAAACACCCAACATAAGTCATCTCTTCTTACACACATCACAAGACCCCAGATTTTGACCAACTCCCAAATATTTTAGAAATTTCGGCAGATTTTCTCCTATAATTGGGCCCATCCACCTATCATAGAATCACCAAAACCACCCTAACAACACATTAACAACTCAACAAAGCATCAAAATATATATCGATAACACCAATCTCAATATTACATGCATTGCATATCAAAAATGGCACCTAGACATGGACTGTACATATAACACGTAGAAAGAACCTTTCAAACCATAACCATATGGCTATACAAGCAAGCGAGAATATTTTCTTTCCACAACAAACTCGGCCTTCGAGGTGACCTCGTCGACTCACAGACTTCACCATAGCACTTTGACGTAGGCAATCTAAACTTTTGGACTTGTTTAACAAGGATGACAATTAGGTACCTCTCATAAGCCAATTACCCATTAAATTCACCTTCATTAGCCTCCAGTGGAATAATAGATAAGGGACTTCCAACTACCCATCTTGGACATAGACACATGAAGCACCGAGTTCATGGAGGATAACGATGGGGAAACATCATACTCATAGTTTAGCCTATTTCCTTCAAGATTCCATAAGGCCCAATGTGTACTTCACCTACTTTACCTATATTAACAATTCGAATAATGACTTTAGGGAGGAAACCTTTAGAAAACCCCGTTTAATTTCTTCAAACTCCCAAATCTCTATGTCGAACATTCGAATAGGACTTTGGCGACCCCGAATGATTATTCTATGATGTGCTAGAATGAATATGACCAGAGAGCTTCCTACCCAATATGTTTAATCATGGAATGATGCTTCTTCATTTACATGCTTGAACTTACAACCCCGATAAGTTTAATTTAATTAGGGACGGCGGGGTTCTAGATTGAAATGGAATTGTTCAAGAATCTATCAATGTGCTGAGAAGGGGCATTTCAGCAGGTTGTATCCTAAGAGATATGAAGGTTACTACCAATAGCGCTGACATGGTTAATCATTGTGATTACATCATTGATTTGACCAACGATACCTACAGTTAACTAGTACACATTGATAATGTGGGAACCATGTACGTTATCCTGAGATGTAAAGGGAGTGAGTCATTTTAGACATGTGATATGTGGGAGGCATGATTGGGAGGATAAAGATGTTAGCATTAGTTATTCTTGGAATACGATGAGTTACGACACAAGTTGCCTTCTTGAGTATAGGGAAAATCAGTTTAACTCAAAATAAGAAGCGTTTTGCAACATGAATGTGATAGAGGTTTCAAAATTCATGCAGTTGTGTTACGCTCTTAACATTATTTGACACAAGGAAACTATGCCCAAAGCCTACCAGGTTGAAAAAGAGGTTGAGTACTTGTGAGATTATTATTCTGGAAGCTTAACCCTTCCCAATAGTTGATCCTACATAAGAGAACTAGAGATACGATAGACTTGTGTTTCAAATCAATATGCTCATGGTAAGTGCCAAAATCTGAAACATCCTCCTGAAGTAAGGAGGGAAAAATCGTGGCAAAGCTACTTAACTTCAACCATACACGAGTGGAACAATGTATCTAGGACATCTTAACATTGGGATTTAATCATGCATTGGTTAGAGAGGTTCTAGTGGTTAATATGATGCTCCGGGGAGAGAGACAAATAGAACTCCTATCCATCCAGGGATGTGGAATGTTAAGGATAGTAAACTCTTTGCACATGACAATGGCATAGTAAATGATTCTAGAAGCCGAGTGTTAAAGATAACGGAACCCAGGGAGACACTATAAAATAATTGTGGAAGGTTTGCAAATGTTCATAATGATTTAGCCATGGATTTTATGACTTGAAAAGTACCCATATGCTACCAGAGGATGGGAAAAACAGAAGAAGCACACATGATGCTATGATAACCCCAAAGGCGTATTCAGTCTTGACGGAGAGCATATTAAGGACCCATATAAGAAAGGAAGTGTTACAACAACATATAGAAGGACACTATTTCTCACGGTTATCCAACAAGTGTCGGGAAACTAGCACAATGAATTCACTAACTATGGAACACAGCCAGGACATGTTGCAAAGGTGTAAAGAGAAAATGAACACTTTTTATGAGCTGGACATGTTTTTGCTATAATAACTCTCAAGTTGCAATATCATGCCATGTCATGGGTAGCTACAATACTAGGAACGAGGTGAGTTACTTACTGTGGAATGATATAAGTGAACATGAAAGTTATATTGAGATAGGAAAATAAAACATCTTCATATGACCAATTTGTGAAAATCCCAAATTTCAGAGACTTTATGCGAACAAGTGACGATTTCATTTCACGTGAACACATATGAATAGTGGTGAGATATGCTCTTATTTTAGTTGCCAGTGGAAATAGTTCATGATAATGTTCACAAAGGGAGTAAAGTGACTATTCAAACTATAGGTGCCACATACACAGGAGAGAGAGTGTGGCTCAAGAAAGATCTCAACACTAGGCTGTCTTACGTTAGATTCGATACCATGTAGGTGAACATTATGATGGTGCATGCACAAGCACAAGTGAGCAGGTGTTATCTATTTGAATCAGAAAGTCCATAAGAAATTCATCAGGTATAGTACTTTGTTGAGAATTTGTGGAAGCAAGTGGGAAGTATTAACCTAGGGTTATGACTCATTTCAAAGAAATCATTATAGAAATCAATTCCTCAATAGGTTGTAAGTAAGAGAATTGTGATAAAGAGGTTTCAAGAATAATGTGTCTCGTTCAAAGAGTAGATATATGCAATATTTTGTGATTCAGTTTCTTGTTAAGACCATATTTTTGTAGGCTCTTCAATATGGATATACATATACAACAAGGAAAATTTATGCGGTGTTCGTAATAAGATAGAAAGGAGTAACTTACTTGGTGGTTGACATGGCAGTGCCTAAACCGATGCCCCTCGACTCCACATACAAACAATACATTGGTACCATAGTGACATAACCCCGAATGACATCTCCTACACTTCACGCAACGGGGATGAGGTCCACTAAACTGACTCGCCACACTGACCTGATATTTACCCTTTTTACATACATCATAAGCATATACATTATCCTTCTTCCAAGCCTTCATGGCGGGAGTAGCAATCTCCTATACTGGCTTGCTGTGTGGGCCTTTGGAATTTACCAAGCCTGCCACCCCTAACATACTCCTGAGTATACTCACGACATGACGCCAAATGTTCCTTCCCACATATCGGGCAGACCGGGATGGGTGTACCCAACCTAGGGAAATTGTTCTTCTTGTGCCCCCTCTTTCCAAAACCATATCATATTTCAAGAGTCATCCAATATGTCACCAAGTGGCAGTTCTGACAAATCAGACATTCCGGCTTATTGGTACAAACAACCTTCTTTCGTTTCATAGGTTCTCTCACCACATGATCCGGTGGCTAAGTGACATTAATAGGAACAAGGAAACTTCCCATAGCAACTAGTTCTTCCAATCCCTCCACGGGTTGACCCATCTTCCCAACAAGCTCTTGTGTAATCTCCCCCAGATTCGATGGCGGGGTCACTCCCTCTTCGTTGCTTCGAACTCATGGATTACTCTTCTGTAAAATGAGACATGATGAGGAAATTAGCTTCCTATCTTGGGCTCTATCGCATGATCTTAGATTATCAAAGAAGGGTAACATTCCTAAATGTCCAAGTAGCCTCCTAATTATAGATGTGGTCGATAACACAACGATAAGAAGGACTCTAATAGACACGGCTCCGAGACATCCTAGGACACTTTAAAACCTTAGGCTTTGATACCAAGCTTGTCACGCCCCGACGTCGAGGAGCACAGTCGGTGCTCAATCGAGATACCACGGACAAGCAAGCCTACTTGATGCCTTCTACCCAACCTTACCCATTAACAATATAAGAACTAATAACAAGAGATAAGAATGAGAAGAGTAAAATGTTCCACATTCTTTTTCCATTACTCAAAGGATATTCATTTATGATTTCTAAGAGGAATGTATTATTTTCCAAATACCAATACTTCTAGTTCATTACCCAACATCGAACACCACCCACAACATGTATACGGAGTGTCTATGTGCAACAAAAGAGTAGTATGGAAGTGTCGACGACAAGGCCCCGATTATACCTCAAAACAAAAAGTACAACGTCAAGTGACATAAGGCTCGGAACAGAGTAGGGCTCACCAAAACATGCTGAATAGAGAGTAACTGCTAACAAGGATCAAAGCTGCCCGCTGATGAACCACATGCATCCATTGAAGATGCAGCGCCCCCGACAAAAGGGACGTTAGTACATGTGGAATAGTACTAGTATGTAAAGCTAAATGTCCTCTTTCGAAATAGAACGCCAATCTAAGAAGGGGAAAACCATGGAAGAAACGAGTAACAATCGATGATATCCAAATGCCAAATTAAAACATAACGATTGTTAAAATACAAAAATAATATTATTTTTGTTTGGGAGATCATTAGCACCGATATACCACCGTGTTTTTAGCACAGAGTCCGATTATCTCGATCGGCTAGGCTAGCTCTCCACGATCAATGTAGATTGACATGGTGATGCGAAAAAGGTGTTACCAAGAGTAAAGAACCACCATGCGCGCGACATGGCATCCGATCTCCACCCAATCGACTAGGCCGCCTTCCCACATGTGTCGTGTGGATCGACTTCATCACTTCCACTTCATAGCTATCATCAATCGTATCCCAATTAAGGGAAATAATCTCATCACATCAATATTTCAATCTCATCCCAAATAAGGGAAATATTCACAATCTACTCATACACCGGCACGTGTAGTTTCGGATGTGGGCTGTTTCGACGCACCCTTCCTCGGTTCGCTAATGATACTCACAAAACTATTCTTTTTCTTTTGCACACAAGGGAAACAGAACTATAACACATTAACCTCATAACCGTTCACACCATATATAGTTTCATTAGAACTTTCAACCATTCACAACATCATTATTTCCTTGGCTCTCTTGGCTATACGTATGATTATTCATCCATGGCACGTTGGCCGTATTTCATATTCCACACATTCATTTCTTTACTTTCGTGGGTCCCCATCATGATTATCAATATATAGAATATTCTGAAAATCATAACTCTATGTTCATTAGTAATGAATGTTTTGAACCCAATGGATTTCTTTCCACAAAAATGGAGCAAGATGATTAGCAATCGAAGCACAAGTTAAAATCATAAACGAGTGACACACCATTTATTCTTGACATACTCTTCCCCAAAAGGGCAATACACAATTTGAACTCATAAATATGTAAGAACTGAAAACACATTTGAAATCATTACAAAGCATAGCATGGTGATTTGCAACTAAAATGGTAGTTCAAATCATAGGCATTAGTTTAGAACAACCACATTTGAACATGACTTGAGTACATATGCCTTTACGAAAATCTATTTCTAGAGTCAATTCGGAACAATTGAATCAAGGCTCATTTCATAATCTTTCACACATCATTTCATTTTATTGGCACTAATGGCCACACTTTATAATTACAACTCAATTAATTCACTTTCATGCATCTTTATAGATTATAAACAATGAGAGCATTTGAAATCAAGGCCTTAAGGATATACATGAGCAATAAGAGTCTTAGGCGCATTGAGTTTTCTTCCCAAATTAGGCATAATAGACTTTGATTGGAAATAGGAGTTGAAGTCATAACACGTTCTAGAAGAGATCATAATAAGGTGGGAGCAATTGGTACATGTTTTGAGTATATGCATGTTTCAACACAATGCTTACTTGGGATAATCAAATTTATTAGGAACAACTCGGGACATGGGATTTAGGAACATGGGCCAACCATACTTGAAACTTATAGGAACATCATGGAATTTGATTCTAAGAGAGACGTTTAGCCAACATACCTTTCTTGAGCTTTCCTTGGGTTACTACATCGCCCCAACACTTCTAGAAATCTATAGAAACATAACCAAATTTTACCATAGTTAGGAAGGTGTTCTTAGATTTAGCCCACATTGACATTTCATCAAATATCTAATATGCGAAATCGATTACAAGGTCCCATAATAGAAATTCCTCTACCCTCACCATGAATTTTCAAGCAGCCAACCAATATACAATATCTCTACAACACCCATCAAACATCATTAGTCACATGCATGCCCAACCATTTGCTTTAAACCCACCAAAATCTCATTTCCTAGTCTTCACATACTCCCAAATTCGAGATTGATGGCTTATGGACTCCAGTCACCATCTCACAATCCCTACCATGATAACATCCTACTTAAACCCATTATTATACTTTGCATAAAATATAGGTATGAAGTCTTACCTTGTAAGTAGAAGGTCTTGTGAGTTTCTCTCTTGAATTCCCAAGGTTTGTGCAAGAATTGGAGAGTATAATTTGATAGAGTTTCTCCCTATCTCTCTCTCTAAATTTATGCCCTCACTCTAAATCATCAAGTTATACCTTGTAAAATGACCCCCTAAGGCCTTATATCCAAATAAGGTCGGATAAGAAAATTTTTAAAAATAACCCCCTAATGTAAATTATGTGGTACAATTCCGTGATATTAGAACAAATACGTGGTCTGCATAATGGCCATATAATGGTATGTCAATTACGCAATGCAATTTCACAATAGCAGAATGGTTATGCGGCCAACAGAATGGACACAAAATGGACATCAAATTCTTGGTTGGGTCTGGTCGATTCAGCGATGCAATTTTGCGGTAGCATAATGGTTATGCGGCCAGTAGAAAGGCCAAAAAATGGTTTTTAAATTATGGGTTGGGTCTGATCAATTCCAAGATGCATTTTCGCGGCAGCATAATGGTTATGCGTCCAGCATAATGGCCACAAAATGCTTTTCAAATTTGCGTTGCTTCTGATTAATTCCGTGGTGATTCCATGGTCAGCAGAACAGATCCACAATAGCATAATGGACCACAGAATTGTCATTTTCTACAAATTCTTCTACCAACTCTACGATGCATTTCACAATCCAAAAATCCGATTTGTGGCACATTAGCTTACCACCACAAAAATTTAAATTCTTGGTGAACTTTTATGGGGACTTACAAGGGCGCTACATTTCATGCCTGAAGGTGTAGGTAATCAACTTGATGAGCCCTTATAGTGGAAGGGGTTGATATTCAGCAGAGGATCAGTAAAACTCCATTTCATTCGGAGTGGAACCGAGTCTTGAGGTCATGTATTAGGGTTTTGCTAACTTATGGGTAGGTCGGGGCCCTATCCCGTCCATGTTTGATGTCAGACAGTCTTAGAAGCTTTGTAGACAAAGGTTCAGTATGTACAGTATGTCAGTGGCCTTGCCAGATCTTGTTTATGTTTTACTTTTGGGTTGTCGAATATTAACACTCATAGTGGCTTCCTCGGCCCGGACATGTATTTATATTTTAAGTATGATGGCTATCATATACGACGCTTGTCCAACTATGATATATTACGATTTGTGCCCTTGTTGGCCATGATAGCTTATAGTATGATAGAGTTCGGCCATGTAGGCCTATATACATTCTGGGTTATGTTTAGCATTCAAGAGTTGCAGAGTGGTTTGCTCGGGCCAGTATAGCACTGGTTGCCGGCCACACCTCACCTAGGTTGGGGTGTGAAAAACTTGGTATCATAGCAGGACGTGTCTTAAGGAGTCTACCAAGTCGTATCTAGTAGAGTCTTGTTTAGGGATGTGTTTTGCACCACATTTATAAACAGGAAGCTACATGGCAATTATGATTTGTTTTCCTTTTTTCTAATCCAAACCGTGATGTATAAAGTTGAGCCATAAGGAGTCAATGTCTAGCTGTTATTTGATAAATGTTGCATAGAGATGCCTGACACAAGAAGATCTACTGCTAGACAGAAGGTTAAGGCTATTGAGAGGGAAAGTAGTAGTAGAACTACCCCAGTTGATGTAGATCAGTCTGAGGTTCGGGTTGAGTCATCTTGACGAGTATCCCCTACTCCACTAGAACCAGAGGAGCTTCAAAGAGCTCCAACGTCTCCAGTACCCCCACCAGTCACTACTGATCAAGATCTCAGGAGCGTTGTGCATCATTAAACACTAGTTAATAGCTACACAGTGACAAACTAGAGTGCCAGCTAGTGCAGGACCTTCTGGGGGCCTAGAAGTTTGAGGGTCCGCGAGTTTATTCCTTTGAGCCTTCCATATTTCACGGGGACTGATCAGTACGAGGATCCCCATGATTTTATTGACTAGCTTTATCTGATCTTTCAAGTTTTGCATACTTCCAAGATAGAGGCAGTGGAGTTAGCACCTTTCATGCTATGGGATATAGTTGTGTATTGGTATGATTCATGGCAATTATCTAGAGGGTAAAATGCGCGCCAACAAAGTGGGGAGAATTCTCCACAGCCTTCCTGGACCATTATTTACCATTGGAGATTCGGGAGGCCAAGGTTGATAAGATTTTGGCCCTACAACAGAATGATATGAGTGTTTGCGAGTACAACCATAGGTTTGATTTGTTGGCCATGTATTCCCCATATTTGGTTGATATGAGCGGCCCAGGATACATCAGTATGTGTCGGCGCTGGCACTAGAGTTAGTTGAAGCTTGTACCACAGCCTAGTTGAATGACAATATGGGCATATCTCTAATTCAGGCTATCACCCATAATCTAGAGGATCATAAACAGTGACAGCATATAGAGCAAGCTCGAGATAGGTAGCAAGGTAAAAGAGACACGCAAGTTGACGAGTATGCAGGTGAAGCGAGTAGTAGTAGGTGTTATAGGAGACCCAATTTCTCAAAGTACTCAGTTGAAAATAGGTCAAGGATCAAGGTCACAAGAAGTGTAAGATCAAGAGTGTGTTGGACAAATAAATCCACTTCGATGTAAGAGTGCAGAAGGAGACCCGAGGGACTGTGCTTATGAGGTACAGATTCTTATTTCATATGTGGTACCCTAGGTCATATGGCACAGAATTGTCCGACATTAAGTCATGAGGGTAGTAGTCATTCAGGATAGCCAATAGGTCCAGTACCTATCACGCCCCTGACCTTGGGGATCGCGACTGGCGCTCAACCGAGATATCACAGTCAAGCAAGCCTACTCGATACCTTCTACCCGACCTTACCCATAAATAAAGTGAAGACGAATATCATGAATTAGACAATAAGAGGATGACATGTACGACATCAATATTTGTTTAACATTAGATACTTCATTACAAATTCCCAAAATACATTACACATGTGTAGTTTTAGAAGTCGAAACATATGTTACAAGTACAAAATTTCAAGTTTGACTTACCCAAATCAAAATACAACCCATGCTATGTATACGGATACTCTAATCAATACCAAGAAATTATATAATGGTGCCAGCAACAAGGCCTCGTCTATACCTCAAATCCTATACACAAAGAAAAAAAGACACAAGACCTCGATATGAAGTGGGGCTCACCAAGTCAGTTGAGAAGAGGGTGTACCACTATCACTGATCGATGCCGCCTGCCGTGGAACCACCTGCATCATTAAAGATGCAGCGTCCCAGACAAAAGGGATGTTAGTACACATGGAATAGTACTAGTATGTAAGGTGGATAGGCCCAGTTTCATTCATGATACAAGGAGAAAGAAACATGGAATCAATGAGCCTCAGACAATATTAAAGCGTCAGGTTAAGAGAATGGTAAGTTCTCAAGTAAATATCAATATTTTTTAGTTGGGAGATTTTTAGTACCGATACACCACCGTTCTTTTAGCACGAAGTCCGATCTCGGCCCGATCGGCTAAGTCGTCTCACCCCAAGACATCCAATCACAACACCACCATGTGTGTGGCATGGCATACGATCTCAACCCGATCGGCTAAGCTATCTCACCACAATCCCATGTGGGTCGACATCATCTTCCGCTAGCAATCAACTCATCCCAATTAAGGGAAATAATCTCTACACATCAGTACGGGGATTTACCCCTCAATCACTTCTACACTGGCACATGTAGTTTTGGGGTAAGATTATTTCAACCTACCCTTCCTCGCTGACTAAACGATACTTCCAAAACATCTATTATATAAAAGAGTTAAAGCTCATTTCATAATCTTTCCCACATCCTTTTATTTCATCGGCACTATTGGCTACAAGTGTAATTTTTTTATTCTTGGCACGATGGCCACATTTTATATCTCATACTCACTTCTTTCACTTTCAAGCGTCATCATAGGTTATCAACAATAAGAGAATTTGAAATCAAGACTTAAAGTATGTATACGAGCAGTAGGAATCTTAAGCACATTGAGTTTTTCTTCAAAAATTAGGCATAATAACTTGCAATTGAAACATGATTTTAAATCACAACATTTTGATACATTGATCATACTTGAATACATTATCGAAGGAGAACATAGTATGATAGGGGCAAGTGGGAACACATCTTGAGTATATATATTTCAACACAAAGCTTATTTGGAATAATAGAATTTATTAGGAATGATTCGGAACATGAGAAATAAGAACTTGGGCCAATCATACTTGAAAGTTACGAGACCATCATGGAATTAGACTCTACAAGAGAAGTTTAGCCAACATACCTCACTTGAGATTTCCTTAAATTACTACAACATTACGAAACTCCTAGTGACTTTAATCTAATTAGAGACATGACAAAATTGAACCATAATTAGGAAGAGGTTTATGGGTTTAGCCCATTTAGGCATCTTATCAAGCACTAGGTGTGCAATTTGATTAGAAGGTTCTTTTATAGGATATCCTTCACCCCACAACCAATCCAATACCAAGAGTTTATCCATAGTAGTTAAATGACCTCCACACCACCTTTATTGGTACATGCACGCACAAAGAACAACTCTCATCCCCAAAAATTACACTCCACATTACCCATCTTCTGCCCAAATTCGAAATTGAGGACTAGGGTATGGAACCTTACCTCTTAGAAAAATAGTTGCTAGCTTCCTTTGTTGAATTCCCAAGGCTTGGCCAAAGAGTGGAGTGTTGAAGTGATTGTGCCACACCTTTTCTCTCTAGTTAGATCTCCCCCTCTCTAAATATGCCTGATTTTTGCCTTCTAAACGAGCCCCAATGGCTTTTAATCAAAATAAGGTCGGGTTATAAAATCACAAAATGGACCTCCCGAACTCAGTTATGCGGTTGCAAAGTGTGTCGCAGATCATGTATACGGTCCGTAAAAGGGACAGAGGTATTGACCTCCAAAATTGGGTTGGTATGTGCAAGTTTGCGGCCATTCTGTGATCCGCAGAATAGTTATGCAGTCGCATAACGCGCCGCGGAATCTCCCTCCGGAATTTCACATGTTGAATCTGCGATGGAAGTGCTCGCGAAATGATTATGCGGTCTCATAATGGACCGCAAAAAGACCTCGAAAAAATGGCTTTGCTTCTGTTGTACTCTGCGGCAGATCTGCGGTCTACGGAGTAGTTTTGCGGTCGCATAGTGGACTGCAGATATGCCATGTTCTGCAAACATTATTCTTCTAACTGCCCAATGCATTGCCCAACACAAAAAGTCTGTACCTTATCTATAACCTTCGAAAACGTTAGCCTACCTCGGAACCACGAAACCATAGGTTTGAAATAGAATTTTACAGGGCCTTACAGTACCTTCGTTTCAGCGTGGAAGAGGTAGAATAAGAGCGTCAGGCTCGAGAGGATACCAAAATCAGATGTTTGCATTAGGAGATTAATGGGACCTCGAGCCCCGATCTGAGAGGAATTTAGGTATGTTACCGATATGTTAGTGAGCCTTTATATATCTAGTATGATGTTAGAAGATGTAGTGAACTCTATTAGTAATGTATATAGAATGTCGTATCCAAGATGCGTCATAGTGAAGTATCATTAAGAAATAGAAAGGCTAAATAAAATAATGAATCCAGTAATAGCTTAGATAACCTAGAACTCCCGAGATAAGATGTAAATCATACTAAGAACCAAGTGACATATACATGGTAAGATTACTAAGCAATGATCATGACAAGTAAAGTGATAACCTTTAGTACGTGATTATACGTTAGAAAGTTCGATAAGTAGGATGATGAATTTTAGCATAAGATCATGGTGAGGGCCAAGAGGGAAACCATTTTGCAAATAATAAGTGGGATAAGAACGTGTTAACTGGGCTTAAACCAAAGAGAATGAGCAGCGGGATTAAAGTCGTAACTATAAGTTAGTAATATTTGTAAATATAAGGCTTTGGATAAGGATGATAATCGTGAGGAAGGTAGACATATAGAGTCTAACATTCGAGGACGAATGTTTCTAAAGGGGAGAGGATGTTACACCACATGCCTTTGTACGTCATGTTCGTTAAATGTTAGTCTATGTAAGGACAAGAAAACTTTACTATTGATTTTACAAGCACTTAAGCTCATGCCTAATACGTTACATTGTGCACCTTTATGTTGTTTGTGTTGTCAGTGAGGTAATGTTACACCCCGTATTTCCATATATCAAGTGCGTCGTAAGTTAATCGACGTAAGACGGGAGAATAAGGTTATCGTTGAGGGTACAAGTGTTTTATGATGTTTAAGCAAGTGATAAGTAAGTGTCGTAAAGATTGGAGGCTAAACGAAGTGAAGTAAACAAGTTCGTCAAAGTCGGATTAGAGAGATATTCATATTTTTGTGAGAATACGCAGATAACCCCATTGGGACCCACATATGCGGTGGAATGTTCCACCTTCCTATAAAAGCAATGCAGCCCTTTACTCACCTCAGTTTTCGCCCGAAACTTAACCCTAAGCTCCTAAAAAGCTCCCAAGACCTTCTCCTACCATTTCACGTAATGTTCTACAGGAAATCCAAGTAGGTTTTCCCTTGGAGATCATACAAGTGTAAGAGAAAACTTGTTCTTCCCTTGTTGTGGTGTGATTGAAGTTACTTCAAGTTGAAGCAAGATATGAGGGGGCTTATTTCGTGCATTCAAGGTAAGAATCACCCTCTCCTATATGTATAAGAGTTTAATGAAGTCTTTGAAGTGTTGTTTGATTAAGAACTCATGAGATAAAGGTCGTGTTGTGTTGTACTGGACTGTTTTGATGCCATGTTTGTGATGTGTTGTGGATGGATATAGATGGAATAGCTTGGATATGATGTGAATAATGTTGTTCTTCTGTTTTTGTTGTTGTCAAGGGCTTGAGGAAAGTAGAAAGAAGTAGGGGAGATGCTGCTCCATTTTGTATAAGCAAGCTTGTTGCTCGTCGACTATCAATATGTTCTTAATATTGATAAAAACTATGTTTTCATCTTGTAGACTAGAGTATTAGTGAGTCGCTTATGGTATCGTGAAGAACAACTACAGTTGAGGTATGTAAGGTCTTCCTTCCTTCTTTCGGCATGATTTCGTAAGTCACATCACCCTTATAAGAGATTCAATGGGACAAGTTCTTGCGTATGCTCTTTATCAACGGATTAAGGTTATCAATAAATTCATGATGTTAATATAGATAAGTTTTAAGCTAGTCGTAGTTGTCCTTCATGGATATTCCCTAGAAATGAGTAGAGCTCCGGGAAGCTTGTATTGAATATAAGACAAGAAGTGTAATCTCCTATTGATTGTTACGTATAAATGGATTAACGAGCTAGAGGTCTTGCATAGTCGATAGAATGACTTAATCTCTAGAAACAAATCATGATAGTTAAATAAAGATAGCCATAAACTCACTAATGTTAGGGATAGCAAAATTTTATTTAAGAAAGGTAATAAGCTGCCTAAACATGAGTCCCCTTGTAGATTATATTTCAGACTTAGGCATATGTCCGGATTTGGATTTGGAGGTTCCTAGGTTGATTTGGCTCTAATTGGTGAATGTTGGCAATTTAAAGGTTTCGAAGTTCATAGGCTCGACTAATAGTTGATTTTATGGTTATCAATGTCCGTTTGGGATTTCGAACCTTGGAATAGATTTATGACTTGGGTGTAAAATTTGGGATCATTCCTAGTTATTTAGACATGTTCGGCGTAAGTTTATTATTCGAAAATTTGGATTAGTTAATTAAGCTTGAATTAATGTGTAATTCGTGATTTTGATGTTATTTTGAGTGATTTGAGGCATCGAGTTAGTCCGTTTTATGTTTTGGGACTTGTTAGTGTGATTAGACCGGGCCCCGAGGGACTCGAGTGGATTTCAGACCATCCGGAGCATTTTGGAAAGTTACAGATTCTGCTAGTGCCACGTTCCTTCATCGATTTCGCGACATGGCCGTCGCGCTAGCGGAGGGTAAGTGTGAGCTGCACAGTCGCCCTTTAAAGTGTTCTTGGTTGGGGTCTGCATTCACGAAGCAACTGGGAGCTGCGTGTGGTTGACCTACACATTCGGGAGGTCCTTGTTGCGTTCGCGTAGGGTCAGGTAGATTCTTCATCACATTCACGAGGTGGTGTCCACGAACGCGAAGGTAGATTTTGAGGCAGTGATTTCATGTGCTTCACAAATGTGAGGTACGTGCCGCATTCGCGAAGGGAACCCCTTGCAAACATAAGTACTCTATTTTCAAGGGTTTAAGTTACTTTATCATATTTTGAAAGTGGGATCTCGATTTTGGGCCATTATTTAGGCAATTTTCATGACTTGTATTGGGGTTAGTGTTTCTTGACTCAGATTTAATTATTATTCATGATTTTATCCTTGATTTTAGCATTTGGTTGGTGAATCTAAGTAGAGAAAATTAGTGGTTCAGGATTTTTGACTTTGTCGGGTTTCAGGAAGCGGGCCCAGGTTTGACTTTTTGGTTGACGTTCTAATTATTGATAAAGATCGGAGCTTTATTACTTAGAATCAATTTCTATAGACTTATTTGATATTATTGAGTTGTTCTTTTGCTAGATTTAACCCGTTCGGAAGCGGATTAGGGAGGGAAGGCCTTTTTTGAGTATAGATTTTGTTTGCTTGAGGTAGGTACTTGCCTAACCTTGTGTGGGGGAATTCCTCTTAGGATTTTGCCTTAATTGCCTATTTGTGTTATGTGAAAAGCGATGTGTACATTAGGTGACGAGCGTATACATGGGTGCTATGTATGACTTATGACGGGACCAGACCTTAGACTATTAATATGCCTTGATTTGAGGATATATGAAATATGATTAATCACTTGGTGGCTATGTGAACATGATCACTACACTTGTTTTAGCCGTATTAGTTATTGTTTTATTAAATACCCATTCACATTTTACTACTTTCATGTCCATGTGCACCTTGTTGATAAATTATGAACTCATAACCTTTTTAAACTTTGGTATTATTGTCTTGTGATTATTGTGGCACATGTAGACATGTTGAGCGGATTATTTTGGGTGTTGGCACGAGGCTTATGCCTTGCGAATGTGATTTATATTGTGGCACAAGGTCTTTGCCGTGCTAGTGTGTTTATATTATGGCACGCGGTCTTTATCGTGCGAGTATCATTTATATTGAGGCACAAGGTCTTTGCCAAGTGTAATTTATATTGTGGTGCAAGGTCTTTGCCGTGCGAGTGTAATTTATATCGAGGCACGAGTTCTTTTCCGTGAGAATGTGATTTATACTGTGGCACAAGGACTTTGCCATACGAGTGTGATTTATGTCGTGGCACGGGATCTTTGTCGTACGATTGTGATTGATAATTTGGGAACGAGGTTCCATATGTTTGCATTTCTATTTGATGACTTGTTGTTGAAACTGAGCCTTTAGTTGCATTGAATTGTTATCCCCTGCTCTGATGAGATTATTGTTATTATTTTTCTACTATACTTTCTATTTCTAGTTTTTGATAAATTGTACAGGTTATTTTGACTAGTGAGTATTACATGCCTTGAACATCATCACTACTTCTGTGAGGTTAGTCTTGATAATTAATGGGTACCGACTATGGTGTATTCATAATTCGCTTTCGCATATTTTTGTGCAGATTCGGGTGTTGGAGGCAGCGGACCGAGGCAGTGAGAGCCTTCTTTGACCGTAAGGATTCAAGGTAGAGCTGCATTGGCCGTCGCCGTCCCTTGGAGTCCCATCCTTATATTGATACTGTCATTTTTATATCTGAACAGTATTGTATTTTAAAATATTCTTATGTAATTAGTTAGAGCTCGTGACTCTGTACTACCTAGTTTTGAGGAGGTGTTGGAGTATTGCCACTTTTGACCAGTATTGATTCTATTTACGCTTTTATATTAAACTCTATTTTATTATATTTTATTTTGTTGATTTAAATATTATTAAGTGATCGGCTTACCTATTCTTTGAGACTTGGTGTCGTCACGACCCATATGGTGGGATTTGGGTGGTGACAAATTGATAGCATAGCTCTAGGTTCATAGGTTCTACAAGTCACGAGCAAGATTAATAGAGTCTTGCGGATCGGTACGGAGACGTCTATACTTATCTTCGAGAGGCTACCAAAGTGTCAGTAAACTTTTCTTTTTTTCATTCTTTATCGTGTGGATTTGCTTAATCAAAGTTTGAATCTTTACTCTTCTATTCTCTCATAGATGGTGAGGATACATTCTGCTGGATCAGCTGAGCAGGCACCAGCTCCCCCTACTAGAGCTGCAAAAGTCCGAGGCCGAGGTAGAGGCCGAGCTGGGCATGTGCTAAGGCTAGAGTAATAACTGTGGATCCTCCTGTAGCTCCGCTCCAGTGGAGGATAAGGAGCCCTAGCATATCGAGCGTGCACCTGAGCAGCATATTTCTACACCTGGGCTCCAGGAGACCTTGGCACACTTCATGAGTATTTTTGGGAGCTTGGCTTAGGCATGGTTAATTCAAGTCGCACTAGCTACTTCACAGGCCTGCTGCCTATACACCAGAGCATCTAGCTTATGCTTATCAAACACCGGGTGTTGTGCCGGTGCAACTAGTGGTCACAGTTCATCCCGAGGTAGGGCCAGTTATATCGAGAGAGGAACAGAGGAGTTTGGAGAGGTTTTAGAAATTTCGTCCTCCCCAGTTCCGTGGAGGGGCTTCTGAGGATGCATAGGGTTTCTTGGATCATTCTCACAATATTGTGCATACTCTGGTTTTGATGGAGTCCAGTGGGGTCAACCTTACTACTTTTCAGTTGACACGGTCAGCATACAGATGGTGGAAGACTTATGAGGCTAGTAGGTCAGTTGGCCCAACAACACTTACATGGTCCCAGTTCTCTGACCTTTTCTTGAGAGAGTTTATCCCATAGACCCACTGGGACGAGTGCAGCGAGTTTGAGCAGTTGCGACAGGGGAGTATGACTATGTCTGAGTATGCTTTGAGGTTTATAGAGTTATCTCGTCATGCACCTTTATTGGTTTCCACTGCTAGAGAGAGAGTCTGTAGGTTTACTGAGGGACTCATCTGGCATAGGAGTTGAAGACTGAAACTACATTCCATTAGGTTGTACAGATTGCTAGGAGGTTGGAGCGTATCTACGGGAAGGAGAGTGTGGATAGGGAGGCTAAGAAACCTTGAGGTTTTAGAGGAATTAGTGGTTCCCATTCTTCGGCTACGAACACCATGGCAGAGGCTTTGTTAGTCGGCCAGTTCAGTCCGCGCTTCAGGTTACCCGTAGTGTTCCAGGTAGCCCGGGACCCCAGGGAATTTATACTGGATAACCATCTTTTAGCGCACCTTCTAAACGGGGTTCCTACAACTATTATTCCGGTAGTCCGGCACAGACTAAGTACCAACAACCATGCCCACAGAGGATATATTATGAGTATGGTGATACTAGGCACCTTATGAGAGATTGTGCCAGATTTCAAAGGGGTAGATCTCAGTAGGGTACTCAGGCTATGGCTCCCACTCCAGTTGCTACTCCACCTGCACAGCCAGCTAGAGGTGGAGGTCAGGCGGGTAGAGGACGTCCTAGAGGGGGAGGCCAGGCATGTTGTTATGTTTTCCCTGGTAGGACCGAGGAAGTTGCATCAGATGCAGTCATCACAGGTATTGTTCCGGTCTATCATAGAGATGCATCAGCTTAATTTTATCTGGGTACTACTTATTCATATATGTCATCCTATTTTACTTCATATTTGAATATGCCTTGCGATTATCTTGACACTCTTGTTTATGAGTCTATACTCGTTAGAGATTCTATTGTGGCGAACCATGTCTATCATTCTTGCTTGGTCACTATTGGGGGCTATGAAACTAGGGTTGATCTTCTGTCTCTTAATATGATAGACTTTGATGTGATTTTGAGTATGGATTGGTTATCTCCGTACCACGCTATTCTTGATTCTCACGCTAAGACAGTGATGTTGGCTATACCGGGGTTACTGATGTTGGAGTGGAGAGGTTCCTTGGGTCATGTTCCTAGTATAGTGGTGTCTTTTCTGAAGGCTCAATGGATGATTGAGAATGGGTGCTTGGCATACTTAGCCTTTATTAGGGATGTGAGTGCCGATAATCCCACAATTGATTTAGACCCCATGGTGAGGGAGTTTTCAGATGTCTTTCCAGCAGACCTACCTGGCAGGCCACCCGATAGGGATATTGATTTTGGCATTGACTTGCCACCGGGCACTCAGAATATATTTATTCCACCGTACCGCATGGCTCCAGTTGAGTTGAAGGAATCAAAGTAACAGTTGCAGGAATCGCTAGATAAAGGTTTCATCAGGCCGAGTGTTTCACTTGGGGTGCTCTGGTTCTATTTATGAAGAAGGAGGATGGTTCCATGAGAATGTGCATTGACTACAGGCAATTGAACAAGGTCACTATCAAGAACAAGTATCCACTGCCACTTACTGATGATTTATTTGATCAACTTCAGAGTGCCAGGCTCAAAGATTGACTTGAGATCGGGGTACCCTCAGTTGAAGATCAGGGCTTCAGATATTCCTAAGACGGCCTTTAAGGCCCATTATCGGCATTATGAGTTCTTGGTGATGTCTTTTGGGCTGGCCAATACCCCAACATCTTTCATGCACTTGATGAACAATGTGTTTCATCTATATCTAGATTTCTTGGTCATCATGTTTATTGATGATATGTTGCTGTATTCTCGTAGCCAGGAGGAGCATGAGCAGCACTCGAGGATTGTGCTTCAGACTTTGAGGGAAAATAAGCTATATACTAAGTTCTCCAACTGCAAGTTTTGGTAAGATTCGGTGCCTTTATTGGGTCATTTGGTGTCTAGTTAGGGGATTAAGTTGGATCCAAAGAATATTGAGGTTGTTTAGAGTTGGTCCAGACCTTCCACTGCTACAAAGATTATTGTCAGGGTATTATTGTCACTCCGTGGAAGGGTTTTCAATTATCGAAGCCCCATTGACTAAGTTGACTCAGAAGGGTGCCCCATTCAGGTGGTCTGACGAGTGTGAGGAGAGCTTTTAGAAGCTTAAGATTGCCTTGACTACAGCTCCAGTTCTAGTTTTTCCTACGGGATCGGTTTCATATATAGTCTATTGTGATGCTTCACGGGTTGGCATTAGGTGTGTGTTGATACAGGATGGTAGGGTGATTTCCTATGCTTTACGTTAGTTGAAGCCCCATGAGAAGAACTACCCAGTGCATAATTTGGAGTTAGCTGCTATTGTACACGCGCTTAAGCTTTGGAGGCATTATCTTTATGCCATGTCTTGTGAGGTGTATACAGATCACCAAAGTCTTCAACACCTATTTAAGAAAAATGATTTAAACTTGAGGCAACATAGGTGGTTGAAGGTATTGAAAGACTATGATATCACCATTATTTATCATCCAGGGAAGGCCAACATGATAGTCGATGCCTTGAGTAGGAACGCGGTGAGCATGGGGAGTCTTGCTTTCATTCCAGCTGGGGAGAGGCCATTAATTATGCATGTACAGGCTTTGTCCGCAGGTTCGTGAGGCTGGATATTTCGGAGTCTAGCAGGGTTCTTGCTTATGTTGTATCACAGTCGTCCTTGTTTGAGCACATCAACGCGCATTAGTATGATGATCCCCACTTGCTTATCCTTAGGGAAATGGTGCAACACGGTGATGCTAAGGAGGTGACTATTGGTCATGATAGTGTGTTGCGGCTTTGGGGCCGGATTTGTGTGCCTAATGTGGATGGGTTGTGGGAGCTGATTCTTAAGCAGGCCCATAGTTCGTGGTATTCCATTCATCTGGGTGACACGAAGATGTACCATGATTTGAAGCAGTATTATTAGAGGCGGAGGATGAAGAATGATATTGTTGAGTAGGTAGCGTGGTGTTTCAACTGTCAGCAGGTTAAGTATGACCATTAGAGACCGGGTGGTTTGCTTTAGAGGCTAGATATACCAGAGTGGAACTGGGAGTGTATCACTATATATTTTGTGGTTGGGCTACCATGGACCTTGAGGATATTTGATGTTGTGTGGGTCATTGTGGACTGACTGACCAAGTCAGTACACTTCATTCCAGTCATGACTACCTACACTTCAGAGCAGTTGGCTCAAATTTATCGTAGAGAGATTGTTTTGTTGCATGGCACCTGATTCTATTATCTAGGATCGATGCACTTAGTTTATATCATATTTTTGGAGAGCCATGCAGCGTGAGTTGGGCACATATCTTGAGCTGAGTACAACATTTCAACCAGAGTGACAGATAGTCCGAGTGTACTATTCATATCTTCGAGGTCATGTTACGAGCCTTTGTCATTGATTTTGGGGGCTAGTGGGATCAGTTCTTACAGTTAGCAGAGTTCGCCTACAACAACAACTACCAGTCGAGCATCAAGATGGCTCTGTATAAGGCCATATATGGGAGGCGATGTCGTTCTCCAGTTGGTTAGTTTAAGCCTGGGGAGTCTAGGTTGTTGGGCACTGACTTGGTTCGTGATGCTTTGGAGAAGGTGAAATTGATTCGGGAGCGTCTTCGTACAGCACAATCCAGGAAAAAATGTTATGCTTATAGGAAGGGTCATGATGTGGCATTCATGATGGGTGAGAGGGTTCTACTCATATGTTTTCCAATGAAAGGTGTGATGAGGTTCAAGAAGAAGGGAAAACTGAGCCCTCGGTATATTGTTCCTTTTGAGATTCTAGAGAGAGTTGGTGAGGTGGCCTACAAACTTACTTTGCCACCAGCTTACGGGGATTTAATCCGGTGTTTTATATTTTCATGCTTCAGAAGTATTATGAGGACCCGTCACATATGTTAGATTTCAACTTGAGGCAATTCGACAAGGATTTGACTTATGATAAAGAATCAGTGGCCATTTTAGATAGGCAGGTTTGCTAGATGAGATTAAAGAATATTGCATCGGGGAAAATTCAGTGGAGAGGTCAACCGGTCAAGAAGGCGACTTGCGAGACCGATCATGATATGCGAGTTGGAAATATTAACCAAATTTGACTTTTGTGTATTTGACCTCGGACCATAGTTTTGATAGTTTCGTTAGGTCCGGATAGTGAATTTGGACTTGGGTGTATGCCTGAATTTGGATTTGGAGGTTCCTATGTTGATTTGGCTCTAATTGGCGAAAGTTGGTAATTTAAAGGTTTAGAACTTCATAGGTTTGACTCATAGTTAACCTTTTGGTTATTGATGTCCGTTTGGAATTTCGAGCCTTGGAATAGGTTCATATGTTAATGTATAACTTGTGTGTAAAATTTGGGGTCATATATTATTTTGGGTGATTTGAGACCTTGAGCGGGACCTTGTTATATTTTAGGACATATTGGTGTGATGGACAGGGTCTTGAAGGGCTCAAGCAGGTTTCGGACCACCCGAAGCATTTTGGAAACTTGCAGATTTTGTTGGTGTCAAGTTCCTTCATCGCATTCGCGACATGGCAGTCGCGTTCACGGAGGGTAAGTGTTAGCTGGGCAGTCTCCCTTCATCACGTTCGTGGTTGGGGTTCGCATTCGCAAAGCAGCTAGGAGCTGGGGTTGTTGGCCTACGCATTCGCGTAGGGTCAGGTGGAATCTTTATCGCGTTCGCGAGGTGGTGTCCGCGAACGTGAAGGTATATTTTGAGGAAGTTATTTCCTGTGCTTCATGAATGCGAGGCACGTGCCGCATTCGCGAAGGGAACCCCTGGCAAACTTAAGTACTATATTTTCAAGGGTTTGAGTTATTTTATCATATTTTGAGATTGGGAGCTCGACTTTGGGAGATTTTAGAGGTAGTTTTTACTACTTGGATTGGGGTAAGTGTTCTTGAATCGGATTTGATTACTATTCATGATTCTATCCTTGATTTTAGCATTTGAATCTAAGTGGAGAAAATTAGGGGTTCTGGCAAAACTTTACTAAAATAAAAAATATAGATTTGAACCCCGATTCGGAGTTGGATTTGGATGAAACTTGTATAGTTGGACTCGTATTTGAAGGGGTGTTCGGAATTTGTGATTTTTGTCACGTTATGGGAAGTGGGCTCGGGTTGACATTTTGGTTGGCTTTTTAATTATTGATAAATATCTAAGCTTTATTATTTGGAATCGATTTCTATAGTCATGTTTGATATTATTGAGTTGTTTTTAGGTAGATTTGACCCGTTCGGAGGTTGTTTTGAGAGGCAAGTGCTTTATAGAGTATTGATTTGACTTATTTTTGGTACGTATCTTGCCTAACCTTGTCTGGGGAAATACCCCTTAGGATTTGGCCTTACTTGCCTACTTATGTTATGTGAAAAGCTACTAGTACATAAGGTGACAAGCGTATACACGGGTGCTATTTGTGGCTTACGACCGGGATAGATCATAGGCTATTAATATGCTTTGATTTGAAGATATATTGTATATGAAACATTCTTAATCATTTTGTGACTATGTGAACATGATCACTACACTTGTTTTAGCCGTAGTAATTCTTTGTTTGTTAAATACCCATTCGCATTTTACTACTTTCATGCCGTTGTGCACCTTGTTGTTAAACTTTGGCATTATTGTCTTGTGATTATTATTGCATGCGTGGACATGTTGAGCGGATTATTTTGGGTATTGGCATGAGGTTTTTGTTGTGCGAGTGTCATTTATGTTGTGGCACGAGGTCTTTGTCGTGCGACTGTGATTTATATTACGGAACGAGGTCTTTGCCGTGTGAGTATGATTTATATGGCACGAGGTCTTTTCCGTATGAGTGTGATTTATATTATGGTACGAGGTCTTTGCTGTACAAGCCTGATTTATATAGTGGCACGATGTCTTTGCCGTACAAATGTGATTTATATTGAGACATGAGGTCTTTGTCGTGCGAGTGTGATTTTTATTGTGGTACGAGGTCTTCGCCATGTGAGTGTGATTTATGTTATGGCACGAGGCCTTTGCCGTGCGAGTGTGATTGACAATGTGGGCACGAGGTACCATATGTGTGCGTTTCAATTTAATGACTTGTTGTTGATGCGAAGCCTTTTTTCGCATTGAATTGTTATCACCTGTTCTGATGAAATTATTGTTGATGTTTTTTCTACTATACTTTCTTTTGCCAATCTTTTACATATTGCACAAGTTATTTTGACTAGTGAGTATTATATGACTTGAACCTCATTACTACTTCACCGAGTTTAGTCTTGATACTTACTGGGTACCGATCGTGGTGTACTCATACTATACTTTAGCACATTTTTATGTAGATTCGGGTATTGGAGGCAGCGGACCTAGGCAATGAGAGATTTCTTTGACTGCGAGGATTCAAGGTAGGCTGCATTGACCGTCGCAGTCCCTTAGAGACCCATCCTTACTTTGATACTGTCATTTTTATATCTGAACAATATTGTATCTCAAAATATTCTTATGTAATTAGTTAGAGATCATGCGTGACTCTGTACTGCCCATTTCTGGGGAGGTGTCATAGTATTGCAAATTTTGACTTATATTGATTCTATTTCCACTTTTATATTAAACTCTATTTTGTTATATCATGTTTTGTTGATTAAAATGTTGTTAAGTGATCGACTTACCTAGTTTTAGTGACTAAGTGCCATCACGACCCATATGGTGGGATTTGGGTCAAGACATACTTGAAAAGGGGATCATCGAGGATAGATTGGCCTAGCTACTTCCAGATTTCTATGGTCCTCTAGAGACCACAGGTTGGACGTGCTTCATGCCCACTCTATGTGATGCTAATGAGGCCTCGTGAGTTTTATACCAATATTGAGCGTAGAAACGTCGACAAACCAAAGCTCACCATAAGGGGCAAAACAATAAGATTTGGGCCTGAGCAGATCAATGATGTTTATGGGCTTCTGAATTATCCACTTGAGTCGATGCGAGAAAAGATACATGCTCCAGCGGATATTGGCTAGTGTCTAAACTTTATCCCGCAGGCAAGCGCGTGAAGTGCAACAAGAGGAAGGGCTTAAAATCCATTGATTTCACAACTGAGGCTAACATGTGGATGTACATCATCTGTAGCAGAATCTCACCTTGTGGGAATGTCTCTGATGTTCCATATGTTAGGGCCCTGATGATAGCATGCATATTTTATGGCATTCTTGTGAATGTCAGTTATTACATCATTCAAGAGTTTAAAGAGTACTTGCCACAAGACAGTCCAGGCTTGATGTTCCTTGTTTTAAAAACATAGTTGTTCCTGCGGGCGAATATTAATGTGCACATCACCTATCGTAGGATACCGACCGACAAACCCTCGCATCTATTGAAAGTGACAGGAGAGGGTAGTGTAGTAAAGAGTATGAAGAGAAAAATCACAAAAGTTGCCAGAAAAGAGTACTCCAAGGCTACACAACCCGAGGGACCATTTGGGTTGCTTAACTCCTACCTTGACTCCATTCGTGACTTAGTGTAACAACTCCCTATTGAAACCTCGCAAGCCCAGCCCATGCTTGACTACTGTACCAAAGAGGAAATGAAAACATACTTGGAAGCTCGGATGAAACAGATGAAGTCGCATTAGAAATTAGCAGCTTTTGTTAGCAAGCTTGAGGCATCATATGGGAAGATGGCTAAGGCACATGTCAATATTCAGGCAGACTTCATAGCATAGTAAAAGAAAAACAAAAAGACGAGCAGGGGAGATGGTTGGATTTGCTAAAGAACTATGATATTACTATTAAGTACCATCCCGGGAAAGTCAATGTGGTGGCCGATGCCTTGAGTAGGAAGAAGGTGAGTATGGGTAGCCTTGCATTCATTCCTGTTGGTGAGAGACCGCTTGCAGTTAATGTTCAGGCCTTGGCCAACCAGTTCGTTAGATTAGATATTTCGAAGCCCAATCGGGTTCTAGCTTGTGCGATTTCTCGGTCTTCCTTATTTGATCGCATCAGAGAGTGCCAGTATGATGATCCTCATTTTCTTGTCCTCAACGATACGGTTCAGCATGGTGATGCCAGGGATGTTACTATTAGGGATGATGGGGTGTTAAGGATGCAGGGTCGGATTTGTGTGCCCAATGTAGATGGGTTACGTGAGTTGATTCTTGAGAAGGCCCATAGTTCGCGGTATTCCATTTATCAGGGATGCCGCGAAGATGTACCAAAACTTGAGGTAGCACTATCAGTGGAAAAGAATGAAGAAGGATATAGTGGGGTTTGTAGCTTGGTGCCTAAATTACCAGCAGGTGAAGTATGGGAAATAGAGACCGGGCGGATTGCTTCAGAGGATGGAGATTCCAAAGTGGAAATATGAGCGTATCACCATGGATTTTGTAGTTGGGCTCCCATGGACTTCGAGGAAGTTCATTGCTATTTGGGTGATTATGGATCAGCTGACCAAGTCCGCGCACTTCATTCCAACTAGGACTACTTATTCTTCGGAGCGGTTGGCTGCTATTTACATCCGCGAGATTGTTCGCCTTCACGGTGTGCCGGTGTCCATTATTTCAGATCGGGGCACACAATTTACTTCGCAGTTTTGGAGGGCAGTGCAGCGTGCGTTGGGGACTCGGGTGGAGATGAGTACAGCATTTCACCCTCAGACGGACGGACAGTCAGAGCACAATATTCAGATATTGGAGGATATACTACGCGCGTGTGTCATTGATTTCGGGGGTTCTTGGGATCTGTTTCTACCGCTTGCGGAGTTTGCCTACATCAACAACTACCAGTTGAGCATTCAGATGGCTCCGTTTGAGGCTTTGTATGGTAGACGGTGTCGATCTCCGTTGGGTTGGTTTGAGCCCGACGAGGCTAGGCTATTGGGTACTGACTTGGTTCAGGATGCTTTGGACAAGGTTTAATTGATTCAAGAATGTCTTCGCACGGCACAACCAAGACAGAAGAGTTACGCCGAGAGGAAGGTTCGTGGTGTTGCTTTTATGGTTGGTGAGAAGGTACTGCTCAAGGTGTCACCCATGAAAAGGTGTTATGAGGTTCGGGGAAGAAGGGCAAGTTGACCCCTCGGTATATTAGGCCGTTTGAGGTACTTCAGAGGATTGGAGAGGTGGCTTACAAGCTTGCCTTGCCACCTAGGTTTATCCAGTATTTCATGTATCTATGCTTCGTAAGTATGTCGTCGATCCGTCTTATGTTTTGGATTTCATCATGATTCAGTTGGATGGTGATTTGTCTTATGACATTGAGCTGGTGGCCATTTTGGATCGGCAAGTTCGAAAGTTGAGGTCAAAGGACATAGCTTCAGTGATGGTGCAGTGGAGAGGTCAGCCAGTTGAGGAGGGATGCGGAGCAGATATCAATGCCTATTTGAGACTCCAGGTACGTTTCTAGACCCGTTCGAGGACGAACGTTTGTTTAAGAGAGGGAGAATGTAACGACCCGGCCGGTA
Organism: Nicotiana tabacum; assembly: GCF_000715075.1. Taxonomy (NCBI): domain Eukaryota; kingdom Viridiplantae; phylum Streptophyta; class Magnoliopsida; order Solanales; family Solanaceae; genus Nicotiana; species Nicotiana tabacum. The sequence goes on along the minus strand of NC_134091.1, from coordinate 71,998,584 downwards.
GTTTCTAGAGTTTTAGCCCTGTTCCCCTATTTACTGCTCCTTTTAATGCTTTGCAGTTGTTATGTGACTTGCCGGGGTAGTTTGTTTGGGACTGGAGAGGTTTCGGAATGAATTGAGACACTCAGTCTCAAGGAAGAAAACTTAAGTTGGAAAGGTTAACGTGATGTGGACTTATATGTAGACGACTCCGGAATGGAGTTTTGATGGTTTTGTTAGCTCCGTTGGGTGATTTTGGACTTAGGACCGTGTCCGGATTGTGATTTGGAGGTCCGTAGTGGAATTAGTCTTGAAATGGCAAAAGTTGGAATTTGTCCTGTGGTTTCATTTGTAACTTGTGTGCAAACTTTGAGGTCAATCGGACGTGGTTTAATAGGTTTCGGCATCGTTTGTAGAAGTTGGAATTCCTTCATTTTTATTAGGCTTGAATTGGGGTGCGATTCATATTTTTGATGTTGTTTGATTTGATTTGAGGGCTCGGCTAAGTTCTTATCGTGTTTTAGGACTTGTTGGAGTATTTGGTTGAGGTCCCGGGGGCCTCAGGTTGATTTCGGATGGTTATCGGATCGAAAATGAGACTTAGTGCATTGCTGAACTGGGAGCCTTCTGCTGTGATCGCACCTGCGAAGGTCTTGGCCGCAGGTGCGATGCCGCAGGAGCGGCTAATGTTGTGCAGGTATGGAGCTGGGCTGGCATGGGGTGGGACGCTGGTGCGAGGAGTAATCCGCATCTGTGAGCCCGCAGAAGCACTTCCGCAGGTGTGGAACCTAGAGCATAGTTGCGAACCGTGTGGACTTAAGTGACTTCTGCAGAAGCGGAGGAGTTTCCACAAAAGCGATTCCACGGGTGCGTATATTTGGCCGCAGGTGCGAAAGCACTAGGCAGTGTTTAAATTCGAGGGTTTTCGAGATTTTCTTCATTTTTGGTCATTTCAAGCTCGGGCTTGGGCAATTGTTTGAGAGGGATTTCGAAGGGATTCTTGAGGTAAGTAACTTGTGGTTTAATTTATTCAATAATTATGTTTCCCCATTGAATTTCCCACCTAGATTGTGTGGTTTTGAGGTGTAATTTTGGAGTTTGAGGCTAGTGATTTGGAGAGTTTGATTTGGGGATTTGAGTGACGATTTGGTGTCGGAGTTTGGTAAAATTTATATGGTTGGACTCGTGGTTGAATGGGCTTTCAGATTTTTTGACTTTTATCGGATTTCTGGACATGGTCTTGGGAGCCGACTTTTGAGTCAACTTTTGACCTTTGATTAATAACTTAGTATTTTCTTATGGAATTGATTCCTTTAGATCATGTTGATTGTATTGAACTGTTTGTGGATAGATTCGGGGCATTTAAAAGTCGATTCGCGAGGCAAGGGCATTTTGTTAGTATGGATTTGCACGGATTGAGGTAAGTAACAGCTCTAAATTTGGTTATGAGGGTATGAAACCCCGTATTATGTGTCATGTGATTGGTTTTGAGGTGATGCACATGCTAGGCAACGGGCGTATGGGCGTGCACCGTAGTAATTGTGACTTGGTCAATATTATGGAACTGTGTAGTTGAATACCATGTTGGTGTCCGTATATTCTCCATGTGTTATAGAAATTGAACTGCAAATCATGTTAGAAATCATGCTTAGGCTATGTGTTGGTACTGTAGGGACCCACAAAGGTCGTGTTACATGTTGAATTATATGCTAAATTGCTGTTTTGTACTCAGTCATAGTTTTACTTGCATATTATATCTCAGTCTCTATTGTTCTTTATTGATATATTATATCATCGTTGTTTGGGCTGATTATCATGATTATTGAGAGCCCGAGAGACTGGAGAGATTAATGACTGAGTGAGGCCGAGGGACTGATTGTGAGGATATTTATGGGAGCGGGCTGAAGGAGCCCCTTCGGTGTCTGTACACCCCTAGTGAGCGCAGGTATCTACTGAGTGCGAGTATGAGTGCCGAGTGTCTGAGAGAAATGAGAGATTGTGAGGAATGAGTGATTGTGAAGTTAGAGTGAGTGGGAGGACTAAGTGGCTGTCACTCTGAGAATATGCACTTGATTTCATTACTGTTGTACTTCAACTGGCATATATAACTATCATGAAATTTCTGAGAGATACTATATCTTGTTTCAATTGAACTTGGCATGAATTGACTGTTTTAGCTTTAACTGTCAAACTTGAAACCATGCCTATTTTTCTATATTGTATTTTCTGTAATTGAATTGTATCTGTGAAGCTCGTCACTACTTTCATTCCAATAGTTAGTCTTGTTATTTACTGAATTGATTGTACTCACGCTACACCCTGCACTTCGTGTGCATATCCAGGTGTTTCCGAACATGGTGGGTGTTGATTAACTGAGCAACTTGACCATTTTGGAGATTTCAAGGTAGCTGCCCGGCGTTCGCAAACGTTGACTCTCCCTCCCTATCTTTCAGCTTTATGTATTTAGTTTCAGTTTTTCATAGACAGTATTTTCAGATTTGGGTTGTATAGATGCTCATGCACTCAGTGACACCCTAGTTTTTGGGAACTTCTGCATTAAGTTTTGACTTTCTATTCAGTTTATGAGAGCTTTAATTATTTAAACCTGTGTTATTTCATTCTTCATTTAAAAGTGTGGGAAATGTTTTGAGGTGTTAGCTTGCCTAGTACCACGTTAGGCACCATCACGACAGGCTATGTTTTGGGTCATGACAAGAGGAAGGTCAGGCATATGAGAATTGAGATCAACAAATTGACATAAAAATAGTGTCTAGTTGTACTCCAACATGTAATAGCAAAAAACAAACTAAACTTTTCATTACACAAAATTACTAAATTATCCTTGTTCATCCAATCATTCCTTGCGCAAAGCACAAATTTTAGTGTTGTGTTCCTTCCATCAATTCCCATTTATATATAGAAGTAATTTCATAAGATTACTACAGAACATGTTTTTTGAAGATTATGAGTTTATTTTCATACTTTATTCTCTTTAAGGATGTTTGTTGGAAGATAGTTAGTTATTTTTAAAATATATATATCACCGTCGTCGTCAAAAAATCCACATCAAACGAGCATTCCCTTGGAATTTGTTTCCTTGATATTAATTAAAATTGTATGGGGTAAAATTGATAAACGCCAGTGGATGCTCGACGAGTTGGTATGTGGAAGTAAAGACATGTAAGATATGAGTCAGCAAATAGTTGGCACCGGATACAAACATGTGATCGATGCTGAATAAGTTTCGAAGGCATTGGAAGCGAGAATGGAGATTTGAAAGAAAAACATCGGTTGGAAAAGACAACATTCAATGAGAAATCATTACAAAGAATCTCGGTACTAATGATTAACCGTTATGCAACCATCAAGAGGGTTTTATTCGTATTAAAGAAGAGCTTGATTTGGGGATCTTGTCTCACTAGATAGAGCTACAAATAGGAGAATTTGTATTCATTATTGGACATAAAATATTCTGTATGCATAAAAGCCAACATTTGTTCTTATTATATTTAAAAGATTTCTTTCATTTTGCTTTAGATATCGTTCTTATTATCGCCTCCGTTAGATCACTTCTAGATATTCAAGAAAGGCGATAGGTTTATGCTCATTGTTGTTCTTGTTATTCTAAAGGGTCGGGTTTCACAATTTATCTTTTGTCTTTAACTGTTTACCAAAGGCGATTAGTTCTTCATTTAGCTAATTATTGTTGTTAGGATTCAACTTCAAGAATAGACTTCTTGAATTCAAGAAACTCTTTCTTGAATTTAGTCTATCTTTAATATATGTATTCTTTTTCATTTCCTTACTTTTTGTTCGCTTTTGCACGTTTCTTGATTTATTTTGTTGTCTTTTAGTAATTTTTGGACTCCTAACGTGTTGTTATCAAGTTGTATTAGATCATAGGCTAATCAAGATTTTAATCTTCATAATCTTGGAAAGTGCTTGAGGGAAAAATAAAATAAAATCAGCCAAAAACAATCAAAAGTGTTATTGCTCATTCTTATTTCAAAATTCAAGTGTTATTTTGGTTCCAAGTCAATAAAGGAGTTATAACCTTACTAGTATTATTTGAGAGATGCATATTTCTTCTAGTCATTATCCAATATGTCTCAAACAGGTAGTTAGTAAGAATGGAGGCGAGCTATGACTTAATAACTTGAAAAGTCGAACTTACGGTATGCCGAATGGAACGAAGACGATGCTAAAATTATTTTTCAAACTATTTATAAAGTGCTATCTAAGATTTGTGCCCTTAGAATTTACAAAGGGGTTGGCTATAACTCGATTATCACTTATATTGTTGATTAATCGAACTTGTCTTTTGTGGAGCATATTGAACCCTACATGTTGAAAGGAGTAAAGGTAGATAAAAGGGTGTTATTGTCATTCTCTATTGGAAGATATGAGGATGAAATCTGGTGTGATGTGATATCCATGGATAATTATCATATATTGTTGGGAAAGTCATGGTATGTCTATAGACGAGCTTCATATGGCATGGAAAAAAATACATACTCTTTTGATTTGAATGGAAATAAAATCATTTTTGGCCCTTTGACTCCCTCACAAAATTTGAAGATTAAAAGACTGTTAAAAGGAATATGGAAAAATATGATAGAGAAAAGAATGAGAGGAGTAAGGGAGTACATGTTGACATCCCAAGAGAGGAAAAAAGAGAGGTTGTATCGAGTGCAGAAAGTGGGATGTCAAGTGATGAAAAAAGTGAGTTTGGGAGAAAAGAAAACAAAGAAGACAATGAAATAAAAAAAAAAGGTTGTTAGGTAGAGAGAGAGAGAAATAAGAGGGTTTGAATGAAGAAAAATAAGAAACTATGGCAAGATAAAAGTGGCTAAGGGTGATAAAACAATTAGTCTTATGATAAAAGCCAAAGAGAGTATAAGTGAGAAAAATATTTGATTACTACCTAACCCACTAACTCTTCCTTATTTTAGTTCTTTGTGATTTTTGTAGCCAATTATTGAAAGACCTTTTGAAAGGGAGGTGAGTCGCAAGAGATGGTGGCAAAGGATCCAATTGGATACCAACATGAATTTGGCGATATCAATTCTTGTTGGACGGTGGAAGATAAAAGCTTGGTTAAATTCTCTGTTATTGAACCTTTTGACTATTTTGATTCTTATTTACAGGTTATGACATGATGGTATTTTCTAAAGCCATTGCTAAGTTGGAACCATTGCATAAACTAATACAAGGTGATGTTCCATTGGTAAATCAGTCCAAGTATGGCAAGTATAATTGGTTTACTCGAACTCTTGGGCATTCATAAACACCTAAGGTATATTTGGAGGTAATGAACAACACTCTTATTTCTTATGTTGGTGAATTTATTATTTGTGTGGATGGTGATATTTTGATGCATATCAATCATTAACTATAATATCTCAATTCAAGTGCAAGAATAATGTAACGACCCGGCCGGTCAGTTTGAGCATTTGCATTCAGTTCGGTGATTTGAAGTCTTCAATAGCTTCATATGATGTATTATGACTTGTGTTCATCATCGAATTTGGTTCTCGAGCGGTTCGGGATCGATTTGGAATAATCATTCTCAATTTGGAAGCTTTATGTTGGAAAAGTGGACCAGGTTTGAATTTTGTATATTTGACCTCGGATCGGAGTTTTGATTGTTCTATTAGGTCCGGATGGTGATTCTAGACTTGGATTTTTTCCCAAATTTTAATTCGGATATTCATAGAAGGTTTTGGTTCTATCTGGCGAAAGTTGGCAATTTGAAGATTTCGAAAGTTCATAGGTTAGACCGGGAGTTGAATTTGATTTTATCGTGTTTGGATTGTTATTCTGTGATTTGGAATAGGTTCATTATGTCATTTGGAACTTGTGTGCAAACTTTGAGGTGATTCTGAGTTGTTTAGATGTGTTCGACATAAGTTTGGAATTTTTTAAATCTGAAATAGTTCATTAAGCTTGATTTGAGGTGCGATTCATTGTTTTTATGTTGTTATATGTGATTTGTGGCCTCGAGTAGTTCCATTTTATATTTTGGGACTTTTTGGTATGTTCGGACGGGGTCCCGAGGGGCACCGGAGAGTTTCAGGGTAGTTTTGGACCATTTCGTCTCTATTTGGCATTGCTGGTTCTGTTGCTTCAGGTGTTCTTCGCGATCGCGAAGATGAGGATGGGACCGTGTAGTGCTTAGGGAGCTGCTTGTTGGTTATTAATTGCGTTCACGAGAGAAAGATGTAAAGACCCGAATGGTTTTGTATTATTCTGCCATGTTACCCCTTTTATTGCTTCACACTTGTGTGTTTATGTCTTTATGACTTGCGAGGTTGATTAGTTTCATTCTGGGAGGCTTTCGGGTTGATTTGGACCCTTGATTCTAGACTTAGAAGCTTTAATTTGAAAATGTTGACCAAACTTTGTCTTTTGTGAAAACGACCCCAGATCTGTGTTTTTATAACTCCAATAGCTTCGTATCGTGATTTTGGACTTTGGCGTATTCCCGAAATTAATTTTGGAAGTCCATAGACTGATTTGTGTTGATTCGCCAAAATTTGGCAATTTTAAGTTGAAAAGTTTGACTGTAGGTTGACTTTTAGCTATTAAGCCCGGAATTTGATTTTGGGACTTAGAATAGGTTCGTTATGGCATTTAGAACTTGACTACAAAATTTGGCATCATTCGGAGTTGCATTGATAGGAATCGGACGCGTAGTTATAGTTTTAAATCTCTTTGAAAATCATGCATTTTAGAGTTCAATTCGTAGTTTTAGATGTTATTTTCGTGTTTTGATCGCGCGAGCAAGTTTGTATGATGTTTTTAGACTTGTATGGATGTTTTGTTTGGAACCCCGAGGGCTCGAGTGAGTTTCAGACGTTTGGTTTTTAGACTTGATGGTTTCTGCACAGGCCTCAAATCTCGCAATTCGAGGTCTGAGTTCGCAATTGCGAAGTTGAGCCAAACCTGTTGGGTTCACATTTACGAACCCAGTGTTCGCATTTGCGAAAAAGGCTAGGAAGGGGTTAGTTCGCATTTGCTATCCATTTTGTCGCAGTTGCCAAAGTCCAAAGTTCGCAATTGTGAACTATTCATCGCAATAGCGATGATAGCAAAGGTGGGAAGGTCTTCGCATTTGCGAGTGATTCTTCACATTTGCGCGGTTCGCAATTGCAAAACCCAAGTCACAAATACGACATCTGCGACTGGACAAATAGCTGAGGGACGGGATTTTTGAGTTCATTCTCTCATTTTTGAACCCTAGACTCGTTAGGAAACGACTTGCAGAAGGGATTCTCACCTACAAACCTTGGGTAAGTGATTCTAAACTATTTCTAATCATATTCCATCAACTATTTCTAAACTACTTATCTTAGATTTTAACTTCAAAATCATGTGAATCAAAGTAGAAATTTATGAAACTTTGTCAAGTTTTTGAAAAATAAGAAATTTAGTTTTGAGAGTAGATTTGGACTCAGATTTTAAAACTAATCACATATATCAACTCGTGGGATCACAGGTAGACGGAATCTACCATTGGACCCGGGTTTTGACCGGGCGGGGCCCAATGATGACTTTTTTTGACTTTTTGGGAAAAGTGTAAAAATCTTAACTTTATCGATTGTAATAGAATTCCCTAGCATTGTTTGATGTTATTGAGTCGATTTTGGTTAGATTTGAGCCGTGTGGAGGGGGATTGTACGGCAAAAGCTATTTTCGGGTATTGAATTGGCCTAATTGAGGTAAGTGTCTTGCCTAACTTTGTGTGGGGGAACTACCCCTTAGGATTGGTATTATTTGATTTAATTGTGCTAAGTGAAATCTGTGTACGCAAGGTGACGAGTGGGTACACGAGTTGTACGTAGTATTTGAACGGTTTAGGCTACTTTGACTATTTCCATGCTTTAATTGAAATTCCATATTATGTTCTAAATTGTCATAGTTAAAGAATTCTTAATTGTGTTAGACTATCCTTAAATTCCTTAGTTGACTTTTTTAGTAATTGTTCTACATCCTACTTGCTAAACTGCTCCAATACTTTAATTGAACTTGCTGTCCCCTTTATTGTCACATGTTATCTGTTCATTGTTAATTATCATTGTTGAATTAATTGTTCATGTTGCCCTTTATTTGTAGACTTCCCTTATTTAATACTCATTTTTGAAGATTATTTCCTTTATTGTGAGTTCGTTTTATCTATTATCATGGTTACACGTTATTTTCTAATTGTTGAGTTATTTGATGTTGAGGTTGTGGAAGTTGTCAATACTTTGAGGCAATGTTGGTTATTGTTGAAACATCTATCCTATTGAGCATTTTCCATCCATTATTATTGTTGATATTCTCGTATACGTTGTGTTGGAGCCATGGCCTATTGTTGTGGAAACATTGATATTGTTGTTGTTGGCAAGTTGTGATATGTGGGTATTTGTGGTGCGAGTTGTTATTGTGATATGATATTGATGCGCATGCGGCGGTATAAGGTTTGGGTTGATGTTGTGCGGTAGTATAAGGTGGGACATATGTGCGTGTCGCTTGTAGGGGAACTACGTGAAACCACGGGGCGTCATAAGGTGGGTTAAAGTGCGTGTAGCTATTTAGACAAACCTGTTTGAAAAACCTATTTTCAAATGTAAGGCTGACACGGCGGCATAAGGAAGGATTGTGACTGAAATTGAGAAATGTGAATACGAGGCAATACCTAGGTTGTTATTCTTGATTATATGAGGCGGTACCTCGATTACGATTTCATTATACGCGAGGCGGTACCTTAATGTAATTCTTGCTGTTATTTCGCGTTGCATAGTGTTATGGTGGAAAATTATATCTGTTGTTTCATTCCTTAGTGTTCTATCAATCGTTGTCCATACATGATCATTGTAGTCCTTTACTTGCTTCTATTATACTATTCCTACTGTTGATTTTCCGGTAATAGATCATGCTATCATCCCGATCCGTATTGGTTATTACTTACTTTCCATTTTAAATCTGCATTTCATTTTATACTGTCTGTTTCATATCTTAGTAAGTGTCTTGACCTGGTCTCATCACTACTCTACTGAGGTTAGGCTTGATACTTGTTGGGCACCATTGTGGTGTACTTATACTATGCTTCTGCACATCGTTTTGTGGAGATTCTAGAACGTCTGCTCGAGTCGGTAGATAGAGATTTCTACTAGCTGTTGATCGGAGACATGCCTGCTCGGCGTCCGCAGGCCTAAGAGTCACCTTTCTTTATCCTAACTTACTGTTGTATTTACTTTGAGACAGTGATCTAGTAGTTACTCTTGTTACACTTTGTAGAGCTTATGACTCGATTCCACCGGTTGTTTGGTGTTTAGTGTGAGATTCAGTTTTCGGAAGGTTGTATCTATTGTTCAGCTATTTTACACAATTTGTTATTTCATATCTGTTCAGTTTTCACTATTGTTAGGCTTACCTAGTCATAGAGACTAGGTGCTATCACGACATCCTATGGAGGGAAATTGGGGTCATGACAAGTTGGTATTAGAGGCAGGTTCATAGGTGTTATGAGTCATAAACATGTCTAGTAGAGTCTTGCAGATCGGTACGGAGGCGTGTGTACTTATCTTCGAGAGGCTGAGAAATTATTAGGAAAACTTCACTTCTTTGATTCCTTATCATGCGAATTTATTGACTTCAAAACTCTAAATCTCTGTCTTTTTATTCTCTCAGATGGTGAGGACACACACAGATGGATCTGATGATCATACACCCACGCCCCCTGCTAGAGCCGCAAGATGCCGAAGCCGGGGCAGAGGCCGAGGACGGGCACGGGGTATAGCTAGAGCAACTACCTGAGCTGCGATAGAGGAGACACCAGTAGCTCCAGTCGGGGGTCAAGCACCTGAGGTGCCTATTGCCACCCCAGCACTTCAGGAGACCCTCGCACAATTCATGAGCATGTTAATCACCTTAGCTCAGGCGGGGTTGAACCCACTTGCACCATCCACATCTCGAACTAGGGGAGGAGCATAGATACCCGCAGCTCGTACCCCAAAACTCTGGGTCCAGATTGATCAGGTCCTAGAGGTCATACCGGTATAGCCTATTGCTCCAGTTCAGCCCGTGGTTAGGGAATCAAAATCTGAGGAGGAGCAGCTTAGGCTCGATTGTTTCAATAAGTACCACTGTCCTACTTTCAGTGCGTTGGCTATGGAGGATGCACACAGGTTTCATGAGGAGTGTCACCGCATTCTCCGCACTATGTGCATTGTGGAGACGAGTGGGGTTGCCTTTACTACCTTTCAGCTGAAGGAAGTGGCATATCAGTAGCCCAACCGAGGCAGCTTCACTTACATGGGATCATTTTTCAGAGGTTTTCTTGAGAAAGTTTATTCCTAAGATCATTCGAGATTCTTGGCACGTGGAGTTTGAGAGGCTGCGCCAGGGTACTATGTCAGTGCTGAAGTATGCCGTCTGATTCGGTGATTTGTCCAGGCATGCACCATCCTTGGTTACCACAGTTAGGGAGCAAGTCCATCGATTCATCGAGGGGCTCAACCAGAGTATTAGATACAACATGGTTAGGGCGTTGGAGTCAGACACTCCGTATCAGCAGGTGGTTGAGATTGCACGGATATTGAAGGGTATGCGAGACCGTGATAGAGATAATGGGGAGGCCAAAAGGACTCGTGGCACAGGGAGATTTAGTAGTGGTCACGCTGCAGCTTCAGCCCATCATGATAGGGGCTATGTGAGCCGCCTAGTTCATTCAGCACTTCAAGCTTCTAGTGGTGCTCTAGTTATATCGAGGCCCCAGGTTGCACACTTTGCTCAGCCACTTTCTAGTGCACCTATGGCACGGGGTGCCTTCAGCAGTCAGTCTATCGGCCAGGCCCGAGCCAATTCCAGCTATCACGCCCATTGAGATCTTATTTTGAGTGTGGTGATACCTGCCACATGTTCAGAGACTGCCCCAGACTCAGTAGGGGTGCATCTTCCCAGTATACTCAAGCTCCACGGATCCAGTCAGGTCCACAGACTTCTCAGGCTATGGTTGTTTCCCCAGTTGCCACTCCACCCGCACAATCAGCTAGGGGTAGGGGATGGGCGGTTAGAGGTCTTCCTAGAGGGGGAGGCCAGGATAGATTCTATGCTCTTCCGAGTAGGACATAGGCAGTTGCTTCAGACTCAGTCATTACAGGTATGGTTCCGGTTTTCCGTAGAGATGCATCAGTCTTATTTGATCCGGGTGTTACACCCCATGTTTTTGTATGTAAGTGTAACGACCCAGCCGGTCGTTTCCAGAGTTATAGCCCCGTTTCCCCCATTTCTGCTTCTTTATGTGTTATTTAGCTGTATTATGTTGTATCGGGTTAGTTGTTTCGGGTCCGAAGTGGTTTCGAAGTGGAATGAGACACTTAGTCTCTAAAGTAGAAGCTTAAGTTGGAAAAGTCAATCGAATGTTGACCTATGTGTAAATCATCTCGAAATTTAATTATGATGCTTCCATTAGCTTCATTAGGTGATTTTGGACTTAGGAGTTCGTCCGGAATGTGATTTAGAGGTCCATAGTAGAATTAGGCTTGAATTAGCAAAATTTGGAAATTTGGCAATTTTGATCGGCAGTGGAAAATTTGATATCGGGGTCGGAATGGAATTTCTGAAGTTGGAGTAGGTTCGTAGTGTCATTTGTGACGTGTGTGAAAAATTTGAGGTCATTCGGACGTGGTTTGGTTGGTTTCGGCATCGGTTGTCGAATTTGGAAGTTTAGAAGTTCTTAGGCTTGCATCCGAGGGTAATTTTGTGTTTTGATGTTGTTTTGAGTGATTCGAATGTTCAACTAAGTTTGTATGTTGATATATAACTTGTTGGTATTTTTGGTTGAGGTACCGAGGGCCTCGGGTTGATTTCGGGTGATTAACGCAACAAGTTTGGATATTGGAGGATTGCTGAAGTTGGAACTCAGCTATCATAATCGCATCTGCGGATGTTTCATCGCAGGTGCGAGCCCCGCAGAATCGAGCGGGATGTTGCAGATGCGAGGTTGGAGGAGTTGGACAGAAGGCACAGGTGCGATGAAGTTCCCGCACCTGCGAGGCTGCAGAAGTGCACAAGAGGTCGCAGGTGCGGAGAGTGTCGAGGTAGGCTGGGTCCGCAGGTGCGAGGTATTTTCCGCATCTGCGTGGTCGCAGATACGGAAATGGAGCACATGTGTGGAGTCTGGGTGTTTAAGTGACTTGCGCAGGTGTGGTTTTTTGGACCGCAGGTGCGGTGGCGCAGAAGCGAGAAATTGTCCGCAGGTGCGAAAAGCCTGGGCAGAAACCATAAATAGAACACTTCGCTAATTTGGTTCATTTCCACTATTTTCAAGTCGGTTTTTGGAGCTTTTGGAGTGATATTTGAAGGGTCATTCAAGGGATATTAGTGAGGTAATTTTCTTGAGCCCTAATACTCGTATATATGGTGATTTTCCGTTTTTTAATCATGTAATTAGTGAAAATGAGGGGTTAGGGCTTGGGATTTTGGAGAGTTTAATTTAAGGATTTGAGAGACCAAATGATGTTGGATTTTGATAAATTTCATATGTATGGACTCGTGAATGGATGAGCTTATTAGTTTTGTAAAACTCTATTGGATTTTGAGACGTGGGCCCGGGGGCCGGGTTGAGCTAATTTCGGGTTTGGGGCTAATTTGATAGTTTTTCTTGTGGAATTCGTTCCATTAGCGTATATAATGGTATTGTACTTATTGTGACTAGATTCAGAGCATTTGGAGGCCGAGTCGAGAGGCAAGAGCATCGTGCAGTAGGGATTTGATCGGTTTGAGGTAAGTAACGATTGTAAATCTAGTCCTGAGGGTATGAAACCCCGGATTTCATATCATTCTACTATTTCGATTTAAAATCTATACTTAGTCATGGTTATACATGTTTACTACATAACTCAGTTTTTCTTACTCTATTTTGATGCATATAAATGTTGTTTTGGGCTGAGTACCCTGTTTTTATTGAAATGCCCGAGTGGCTCGAGAGGTTTATGACTGAGTGAGGCCGAGGGCCTGATTTGTGAAGATATTTATAGGATTAGGCTGCACTCCGCAGCATGTTTGATATAGGGCGAGGGCCTGAGTTATTTACGCCATGATTTGGCTTGATATAACGCTTGGGCTGAAGGCGCCCCTCCGGAGTCTGTACGTACCCTTAGTGAGCGCAGGTACCTACTGAGCGCGAGTGCCGAGTGCTGAGTGACTGGGAGGCATTAGTGATTGTGAGGTATGCCCGAGTGGCATGATTGATTGTGAGGTATGCCCGAGAGGCATGAGTGATTGTGAGGTTTGCCCGAAGGGCTGTATACGAGTGACTGTGAGGTTTGCCCGAGGGGCTGTTTATGATTTCATCATTTTTGCTCATCTTTGCATTCAGCCTCTGTTTGAAAAACTGTTGAAAAATATCTTTAAATGATTTTAGTGGAACTGGGTTTAAACGAGATGTTTTGATTCAAACCCTGATTTTAAAAGCATGTGGTATTTTACTGAGATTTCATGATATGAACTTTATATGCTTTATTGCTCATCACTACTGCTCAGTCTTTATTTATTGTTGTTACTTACTGAGTTGGCGTACTCACGTTACTCCCTGCACCTTGTGTGCAGATCCAGGTGTAGCTGGACACGGTAGCAGTTGTTGATTATTCTGGTTGCAGATTGTTTTCTCGGGGATAGCAAGGTAGTTGTTTGGCGATCGCAGCCCTTGTTCTTCTCCCTCTTATCTTCCTTTAGTTGTGTTTATCTATTTTCCAAACTATGTTAGTCTCGATATTGTTAGACAAATTGTAGTAGATGCTCATGACTAGTGACACCCCGATGTCGGGCTTTTCTTTTTCCGCACTTTTGTTTTTATTTGAACTCCTTTATGAAGGTTTTATTGTTAAAAAGCCTTGAGATTATCTTTGAAATAAGAACAGCAGTTTGCTTTGGAAATAAATCAGTTTTCCTAGTTCCACGATAGGAGCCATCACGACAGGGTTAATTTGGGTCATGACAGTAAGAGTACGTCGTAAATCAATTGACATAAGCTCGTAAATGAGATCATCATTGAAAGTACATAAAGTAAGTTAATCATGTTACCATAGAGGTTACAAATATTTACGATCAGGAATAACAAGTACCAAGACGGTTGGAAGGTTTAGAAGCTAACCGAATTGAAGAAAATAAGTCTCGTCAAAAGTCGACCAGTTCGAAATGTTATAACATGTACTTTTTGGGTGAGACTAGGGTGATTAACTTGATAAGTAGGTTATGCTATGAGTTATTTTAGTAATATCATAGTTGTGTGTTATGTTTTGAAGTCAAGCGAGTTGTGGAACAAAAGTTTGCAAAGGTCATCACAATTGACAGTCATAAATGTGCTGAATATTAGGTCAAACGTAGCTGAGCGTTTCTACCAATATACTTGGAATTACGAAATTATCCACATATACAATTGGCGATCTATGAGTCTAGTTTCTAACGCTTAAACCGTTTGTCGATACGACATTGGAGTTTCGCGAGATTGCGCAGACTGCATATGTGACAAGTAGGTTTGTCACTGAAGCTTTTTGAACAATGCATTTCGAGCTCTACATGAGGTGTTTTTGGGACATATTATATACCAAATTGAAGGTCTTGGAATGTAATTTCTAACTCTCTTAACCGTTCATTCATACGACATCCAGATAGAAAGATATAAGCGTCGGAAGAAGGGAAAATGCTAGGGTGCCAAGCTAGCACCGCTTTGACTTTTCAAAAGTTGATATATATAAGTTTTAAATCGTCGCTCTGTTCATTTTTCATAGAAAACGACCAGAGAACCCCCATAAACTTACCCTTAAGCTCTCTACAAGGGTTCCAAAGAAGATTAACATCCCGGGTACGAAATCAAGAAGTGATAACATTAAAACGATTCCTACGACGTAAGTAACGATATATTGCCTCTCTTTTTCTTTGTAACTTGAGTTTTGGAACGTACATCATAGTTAAGAAAACGCATAATTTCTGTATTTAAGCTTTTAAATATAAAGGAATGTTGATAAATTAGTTTCCTTATAGTTAGAACTCACGAGACGGTGATCGGAAATCGTAAGTTCAATTTATTTCACTTTTAGTGGGCTGTTTTGTAGTCACTCGTGTTGGCCTATTGTGTTGCTAATTTTTTAAGTTTGGAAGGATAAAGGGCGTTGAGAAATGCCACATGTGGTAGGGTAGTGGGTTGGTCGCTCGTCGTTGCAATTTTAGGCTAATTAATAACTTGTTCATTGGGTGTGTTATGGTATGCTTGGGTTTTAGTTGTATTAAAGGTCCCGAATTGTAGTTAGGTTATTTTTGAGTTGTTGGTTGTATTGTGTTGTTGTCTCGCCTATAGTAGGCTTTAGGGAGCAGTAAAATCAGGGGAAATGCTGCCCATTTTATTTTAGAATCGAGTTATCGCTTGAGAAACGTGATATACTAGCGCCATCTAAGTTGTACATGTATTTCTTTGTTATAGGGTTCACGCGCTAGTTGTCGTAAGCTTATTTTTTAGTTGCACTGATGACTTAAGATATGTTAAGGCTTAAACTTTTCTTTATTTTGGCATGATCCCGTAACTACATGCGTTTGATAACTATACATAAAGAGAAGTTCGTATTCCTGACTTATGTACATCATCCTAATCTTATAAGTTACAGTATTCTCCCTTATCGGGACTTTATATTCACTTAAGAATTGTTTTCTTCCAGTCAAGAGAGTAGATAGTTTATATATATATATATATATATATATATATATATATATATATATATATATATATATACAGTATTACACTATTTTCACCACCATCGAGCTATAATCGGTGGGCAGGCCCCTATTGGGCAACCTCTGATCAGATGGTAAGTTATATATACCGAGCCTACTGTGGCCGAGCGCCTATGAGCGAGCCTACTACGGCCGAGCATTTACACGTACCGAGCCTTATAGGGCCGGACATTTATTTTACTTACTATATTGAAGGAGTTACACATACCGAGCCTTAAGGGGTAGGACAACTATTTTACTTAATATATTGAGAGACAGATGAGTCAGTATCAGCAAGTAAGCATATATTCAAATTATATTTGACTCCCATGTACTTTAAGTTATTATATTATCAGTTTAGTTTCAGCTTTCAGTTATTCTACTGCCTTACATAATCGAAATATTATTTCGTATTTACGTCCCTTTTTCTGGGGACGCTGCATTTCATGCCTGCAGGTCCTAATAGATAGCTGGATAGACTTTCCTAATAGACAAACTCAAAAATCAGCTTGGTTGGTAAGCCCCACTTCCTCGGAGTTACCAGGTCTATACCTTGGAGTCTATTTTATATATACAGGTTTGATGGTTAGGTCGAGTCCCAGTCCCGACCATGATACAGTTCAATTATCCCTACAGGCTTGTAGACGAGTAATGTAAATTTTATATATTAGTATTGTGGCTTTACCAGCCATATGTAGATGTTTAGTTTGGTGTTGGTGGTTGTAGACATTATTTTCAGATGATTCAGAATATGGCCTCATCGGCCTATATTGAGGGTTACCCCTCCAGAGTTCATAGTTATAGAGTGGTACGCTTAGACTGAGTATGGCACTAGGCGCCGGCCAAGCCTCTTCATGTTTGGGGCATGACAACTTGATATTAGAGCAGTTCTATCCTAGGGAGTCTACAAGCCGTGTCTAGTAGAGTCTTGTTTATGGGTGTGTGGTGCACCACACTTATAAGCAGGAGGCTACAGGGCATTTGGGATTGTCACTCTTTCTTCTTACTCTAGATCGTGTGGTAGAACTTAGTTCTAAGTATTCAAACTCCTAAATTTTATTTTATTCGTAATACAACGATATCTACATCCAGAAAGACAGTTGGTAAGAGATTGAATGTGGTTGTGGAAGAGTTGAGTCAGAAGAACTCAATTTTACATCATGCCTATGATGAGTAAATATGAGGTCTTCAGCAGATCATGTGTATACTAAGATGTGTAAACTTCTTGATAAGAAACCCTAAGGCACGAATATCTATCCATCTATATGGTAAAAAGCAATAAGAGAATCAAAAGGTAGACACAACTTTGAACAAGTAAAAGAAGCAAGGTGAAAAAGGGTGTGTGGTACCCAGTTAGTGAAGATTATAAGTATTTACAATTCAGGCAGAGAAATATAAGCATTCTGAGTTACCTTCCATTCTAATAGAGATATATACAATTGGCCACACCCATCTCAGTTATGCCCTATGGGAGCTAACATTTATAGTTTAAGAGAAATATGGGATATCAAGATCCAGCTGGGGTTAGAGTAACCCAAAATGGTGGATGGATTGTTTCCATTAGCTAACATTTCCGAAGGGTAGTGCAAATGTGGTAATAGATATCATTGTGAGACACCCAGATGGTGCGCTCTAGAATAGAACAGTCATATATGAATACTAGAATGTTCAAAATTTTCAGAAGATAGGTAGTGGAATCCTAGAAGGGATAAATATTTACCTTAATATGGCTCTCGTCCCTAGTCAAGATAGAATGTTAGGCGACACAAAGAGCAAGTAGATGGAGCAAGGGGAGCTAAAAGCAGAAGAATGTTTTGTTGAAGTTCTCAAAATAAGGTAATAGACAAACATATTAGCAGGAGAATAATAAGAGAGTAAATAAAGTATTATGAGTAAGATGTGATAAATTGGTGATAACGGTAAATTAAAATATAACAGGCTGACAGAGTCTATAGTCATGTGAAGGAAAAGACAAGAGGTGACAGACCTTGAGACCATAAAGAGTATAAGCCATAAAGTCATATCCTTATTTTGAGAAATGAGTTGGTGACTCCAACATGATTACTAGAAGGCTAAGTTAGTCCTCCAGATTAATAGAAATTAGTATGGGCTAGTAATTAAGAAAATAAAATCGAACATGATTTAGGGACCGAAGGATTTGATAATAGTCGGCATCGTGAGAATTTCAGAGATCGCGTTTCGGCAATAAGAGAATGGACAATGGAAGAATAACCTTTAAAGGTCATTCAGGAAGACGCTTCCCTAAAGAAAGCACTGTGAGCAGAGTTAAGTTTAAGGGATTAAGTGTGAATGGACACTTGATACATTAGGAGCCAGTGCAAAATGTATGTTAAGACAAAAAACATAACCCAATAGAGGTTACACAGAATATAGATATGAGCATGGACTAACGAGTAGTTAGTAGTTAATTCAGGAAGAGCCTAGTTATGGCTAGACAAGAGGTCTCAGATAAATCAGCATATCATACAAGATAAACGTAGTGAAACCCAGCACAAGAAATTCAATGTCACAGATATGACATCGTAATCCTTGAGAAGTATTCAGATAGGAGTTGGGGGTAGTGAAAGTTACCGTATAAGTATTATGGAAATAAAAGAGAGTGACACTGGGGAGATAGTCAAAATTTCAGTTCAGAAGTAACCCTACGAGCGTAAGGGTACAGAGGTAAGTAGCTAAGGATAATGATAGACGAGTAAGAACATCAGAAATTCCGTGGGGTATAAAATGTAATAAGATCACAGCATTACAAGAGTCAGAGGGTCTTCCCTAAGTACTGCAACGAAAGACTAGCTGAGAAAATAAGGAAGAAGGCTTCAAGCTAATCATAGTAACCTAAAGAGGAAATGATCTTATAACAACAGTCTCACTACAACATTGTATACACTCCATAAGAAAGTGGCACCTATCGTGCCTAATGAACGGAAAAAGAAGAAGTAATATTCGAGATCATATGAGTTGCACGAAATTCCAATAGGTGTGGGCACTAAGATAAGCCAAGTACTCATGCAACAAGTGGCAGAACGACCAGGAAAAGTAATTGCTTACTTTAAAAGTAAACTAAGAAGGCACGAAAGGAATTATTCGATCAATGACCTAGAGTTAGTTACATTATGATCGCATTTAAGATTTCAGGGTATTATCTACGCGGCATATATGTTGACATTCCTACAGCTATAGGAGACTCTGGTATAAGTTAAAATAAAGAATTGAGTCCACCTCACAGACAAGGGCTGAGAGAGAAGAGGAAACTAAAGAGTTATGTCAGCTAAGTGAATCAAGAGTCTTATTATTAGACCCAGATAAATAAAGAAATCTTGATTCAAAACACTGCAAAATAACTCTTAATATCAAAGGTACAAGAGAGATAGTATAACAACCATATTCTATAACGGCTCCACGATAAAGGCAGTTAGAAAAGTACCAGCCTCATAAGAAGTAAGTATGAATCTCCTACTGGATGTATATGCACCCCTATGAAAGAGATAGAAAATACGATGCTAGATTTAAAGGTAAGTAAGGTAAAGGTGAAGAAGGTACGAGATATTCAAGTGCATAAGGTTGTGAATAGTCCAGACTTCAAGAAGAGGGTTAGAAGCGTTGTGATTCAATATCCACAAATGATAGTTGTGTTGTCAGTGGCATATCTTCTAGACCAAGCTTTCTAGGTACCGAGAGGTCTAGTTAAGAGAGTAAAAAAGAGTTAGAGACAACGTGATGTCTCTCTTGAGGTTCCAGAATAACATAAGCAAATACGTGGTGCTATCAAGTTAAAGGAAGGATGCAAGTAGTATAAATTGATATGTGTAGGCCGTAAGGTAAAGTATGGTAGAGCGACAAGGTTTTAGTTAGACGGGAGTAAGGTTAAAAAAGGTAAGTGAGAAGGTGATGAGAATAGGTAAGTCCTGGGGATTAAACATATCAAAACAACAGAGTTGATGGTTTCCGTAAATTATTAAAAAAAACTCAGTACAGCCTGAATGAACTCGGAGAAGTTTAAGACTAGTAGCATTTAGAAAATAAGGAATGCTTCCTTGGTAGTAGAATAAGGGTGTAATTGTGATAAATGATAAGTGGATGACATTTTCGCCTTCGATTGAGTAATGATTTAGAGAGAAAGGGATTTCATGAATTGCACAAGATTAGAATGCCCCCATAAGATGAACCATGTTCGGATGCTATGAAATACGGTTAATGAAGTATTGTATCGTCCCTGGGTGGATCGGGAAAATAACTTCATATGTTACCCGATGAGATGTGAACCCTAACGACAATGTATTACCTAAGAGGTATCATGTTATCAATGGTAGATTATAGCTCAACATTGAGGTGAATCAACAATAGGTGGATAAAAGTTCCAAAGTATGAGATGAGATTAGGCCGTCATTCTTGAGATGAACAGTAGTGAGGAAGATTTAAAGGACTTAGATTTATACATATAGGATAAGCAGCGAGAGAGTAACGTAGAGTTGGGTAGCAAACCTCGGTAATAATAAACTGAAGTAAGTGTTATGGTATAGTATAACCTACATAGATGTTGTAAAGCCATAAGGATATATATATAAGACTACAAAAAAAGATATAGAAACAGTCGTAAGTTCGACAAAGTACCGAGCGAAGAACTTCAGTACACCTATATATACCAGGAGGAACAACTTATCATAGTTCTGTATATGTTCCCAAAGTGAGGCCTAGAGATTGGCTAAAAGCTAGAGGAAAAAGGACAGAAGAGTTGCATAGGTGTACATACAAGGACAAAGTCGTACAAGCTACATGACAGAAGGTCGCAACAGTTATTAGATTGGAAGAATTTCGACAACAAGTCATGATGTGAAAGAGGCCAAAAAGGGGAAATGCCCTGACCTTTGGATTTATTCACAGAACCGTTGCCTAGATGGCAAGGACAATATTAAAATATTCGGAACAACTATGGGTTATGAGACAGATAAGCGCATCAGCCAACATTCGAGGACAAATGTTTCAAAGGGGGGAATGAGGTTACACCCCACATTTTCGTACGTAAGAGTACGTCGTAAGTCAATTGATGTAAGCTAAAAAATGAGATCATCTTGAAAGTATATAAAGTAAGTTAATCATGTTACCATGGAGGTTACAAATATTTAAGATCATGAATAACAAGTACCAAGAGGGTTGGAGGGCTTAGAAGCTAAACGAATTGAAGAAAATAAGTATCGTCAAAAGTAGACCAGTTGGGAATGTTATAACATCTACTTTCGGGGTGAGACTAGGGTGATTAACTTGATAAGGAAGTTATTCTATGAGTTATTTTAGTCATATCATAGTCGTGTGTTATGTTTTGAAGTCAAGTGAATTCTGGAACAAAAGTTTGCAAATGTCATCACAAGTAACATTCAAATATGCTGAAAATTAGGTCAAATGTCCAATTGATGATCTACGAGTCTAGTTTCTAACGTATTAAACCATTCGTCGATATGACATAGGAGTAGAGAGATATTTGCAGTTTCGCGAGACTGTGCAGACTGCATATGTGACAAGTACGTGTATCACTGAAGCTTTTTGAGCAATACATTTTGTGCCTTATATGAGGTCTTTTTGGGACATATTATATAACAAATTTAAGGTCTTGGAATTTAGTTTCTAACGCTTTTAACCATTCATTCATACGACACCAGGATAAAAAGATATAAGCGTCAGAAGAAGGGCCAATGTTAGGGTGCCAAGCTAGCACCTCTTTGACTTTTCAAAAGTTGATATACATAGGTTTTAAGCTTACCCTTAATCTATCTACAAAGGTTCCAAAGAAGATTAACATGCCGGGTACGAAATCAAGAAGCGATAACATTAGATTGATCCCTTTTACTTAAGTAGCGCTATATTGCCTCTCTTTTTCTTTGTAGCTTGAGTTTTGGAAGGTACTTCATAGTAAAAAAAACACCTACTTTCTTTATTTAAGCTTTTAAATATCAAGGAAGGTTGATAAATTCATTTCCTAATAGTTAGAACTCACGGGACGGTGATCGGAAGCCGTGAGTTCGATTTATTTCACTTTTAATGGGCAGTTTTGTAGTCCACTCGTGTTGGCCTATAATGCTGATGATTCATGGAGTTTGAAAGGATAAAGAGGGTGGATAAATGCCATATGTGGTAGGGTAGTGGGATGGTCGCTCGTCGTTGCAATTTCAGGATAATTAATAACTTGTTGATTGGGTGTGGTATGGTATGCTTGGGGTTTTGTGGTATTAAAGGTCCCAAATTGTAGTTAGGTTGTTTTTGAGTTGCTGGTGGTATTGTGTTGTTCTCTCGCCTATAGTAGGCTTGAGGGAGCAGTAAAATCAGGGGAAATGCTGCCCGTTTTATTTTAGAATCAAGTTATCATTTGAGATACTCGATATACTAGCGCCATCTAAGTTGTACATGTATTTCTTTGTTATAGGGTTCGTGCGCTAGTTGTCGTGAGCTTGTTTTTTAGTTGCATTGACGACTTAAGGTATGTTAAGGCTTAACGTTTTCTTCATTTTGGCATGATCCCATAACTACATGCGTTTGATAACTACATAAAGAGAAGTTTGTATTCCTGACTTATGTACATTATCCTAATCTTATAGGTTACAGTATTCTCCCTTAACGGGACTTTATATTCACTTAAGTATTGTTTCCTTCCAGTCAAGAGAGAATATAGTTTATATATATATAATATTATAGTAGTTTCACCACCATCGAGCTATAATCGGTGGGCAGGCTCCTATTGGGCAACCTCTGATCAGATGGTAAGTTATATACCGAGCCTACTGTGGCCGAGCGCCTATGAGCGAGCCCAGAATGGCCGAGATACAGAGCCTAGTATGGCCGAGCTCCTATGAGCGAGCCTACTACGGCAGGGCAGTTACACATACCGAAGCTTTATAAGGCCGGACAACTATTTTACTGTTACACCCCATATTGTGTTTTTTGTACGTGAAAGTACGTCATAAATAAATTGATGAAAGCTTGGAAAGAAGATGTTACATTATGTATTTTCATACGTTAAAGTTTCATCGTAAGTTAATCGATGTAAGTTCGGGAATGAAATTTATTTTGCGATTATAAGTATTATGCTATTTCAAACAAGTGATAAGTAAATTCGTGAAGGTGAGAGGGTAAGCGAATCAAAGGAAATGAGTTTTCATTGAAGTTTGACATTTTGAGAAAAAATACGGTCCGAGCTATAATACCCGATATTTATGGACTAGTGCCATACAAGGTACCGCATGACCATAATAGTAAGGTGTACGAAGTCTTTTAAAGTGAGTAGTATTTTAAGTAATTTGAGATAATTCCTAATTATGTGGATAATTGGGTAATTATTGATTTTAATGGGAAATTATCAATTAATTAAGGTTTTGGTGGTAAGATTAACTAGGAAATTAAAGTCTTTGGATAAAGACTAAGGCACTAATGCTTACCTAGGAAATTAAAGTCTTTGGATAATGACTAAGGCACTAACGTGGCAGCCTTGCCTTAGGGGAAATGGTGACTCTTAAAGTTCATAAATAGGTGGACAAAATCAAGTTCTTATCATTTGTAGAAGACATGAGTTTGGAAGATTGATTGCCTTTAATATTGCTTAAACTTTGAAAAGTATGAAGATTGTAAATTGTATCAGTTTGTCTTCAAGGACAGCCAACAACTGTGCGCACGAATCATACAAAAGATTTGCATATATAGATTTGCAATTCTATACGGATGACGGTAACAGATGAAGCTTCAATACGGATTTGTAATTCAAAGAGATTTTCAATGAAGTTATAATGTATAATCACAACGGGATTTTGCGACTCTAAGAACGCACGGTACAATCTTTCTCAAGAATATCATACGAATTCTTCCCTACTTCGGTCCGCCATTATGTGATTTGTCTCAATTGACGTGTGTTAGAGGGATTGTCAAGAGAACCGACTCAGGTATGTTAAGGCTAAGCCCTTCCTTCATTTTGGCATGATCTCGTAATTACATGTGTTTGATAACGAGGAATAAATAGGAGTTCATACTCCCGAATTTATATACATTATCCTAGTCTCATAAATTACAGTATTCTCCTTGTCGGGACTTCATATTTAATTGAGTATTGTCTTCTTCCAGTCAAGAGAGCAGAGAGCCTATATATACAGTATTACAATATTGTCATTACCATCGAGCTATAATCGATGGGCAAGCCCCTATTGGGCAACCTCTGATGAGATGGTAAGTTATATCGAGCCTACTGTAGATGAGCGCCTATGAGCGAGCCTACTACGGCATAGCAGTTATATATATGACGGGCCTTATAAGGCCGGACAACTATTTTACTTACTATATTGAGAAAGTTGAGTCAGTATCAGCAAGTGAGTATATCTTCAGATTATCTTTGACTCCCAGTTACTTTCAGTTATTATATTATCAGTTTAGTTTCAGCTTTCAGTATATTGACTTACATACTCGGTACATTATTTCGTACTGACGTCCCTTTTCTGGGGGCGCTACATTTCATGCGTGCAGGTTCAGACAGACAGACGAGTAGACCTCCCCATTAGGTGTTGCCCGAGTTCAGCTTGATCGGTAAACTCCATGCCCTTCGGAGTTTTCGAGTCTAAAGCTTTATGTACATCTTGTGTATATATGTTATGAGTAGGTCGGGCCCCTTTTCCAATCACAATATATCCATCAGTAGAGGCTTGTAGACGTATCCTGTCAGTTAGTGCAGTATGTTGGGCTTGTCGGCCTTTTATGTATATTTTGTTGGTTTGCCAGCTGTAGTAGTTACGACGGCCTTGTCGGCCCAGCTTTATATTGATGTTTAGTCAGCATTCGCAATTATCTTGCAATGTGGCCCATGGCCAAAGTATGACATTGTATGTTCAGAGTCCCTTAGTCGCAAGTTGGTACGCGACTATAAGTGAGGCACCGGGTGCCGGTCTCACCCCCATGTTCGGGGCGTGACATTTACTTACTATATTGAGAGACAAATGAGTCAGTATCAGCAAGTAAGCAAATCTTCAAATTATATTTGACTCCCAGGTACTTTCAGTTATTATATTATCAGTTCAGTTTCATCTTTCAGTTATTTTGTTGCTTTACATACTTGGTCCATTATTTCGTACTGACGTCCATTTTGCTGAGGATGCTGCATTTCATGCCTGCAGGTCCAGATAGATAGCTAGATAGACCTTCCTAATAGACAAAGTCAAACATCAACTTGGTTGGTAAGCTCCACTTCCTCGGAGTTACCAAGTCTTTACCTTGGAACCCATTTTATATATACAGGTTTGATGGGTAGGTCGAGGCCCTGCCCCGACCATGATACATTTCAGTTATCCCTAGAGGCTTGTAGACGAGTCATGCAAATTTTATATATCAGTATTGTGGCTTTACCAGTCCTATGTAGATGTTTAGTTTGGTGTTTCTAGTTCTAGACGTTATTTTTAGATTATTCGGAAGACTCATCGGCCTAAGTTTAATGGTTACCCCTCCAGAGTTTGCAGTTGTAGAGTGGTATGCTCGGGCCGAGTATGGTGCCGTGTGCAGGCCACGCCTCTTCAAGTTTGGGGCATGACATCGGGATCCACTTATTCATATGTGTCATCTTTCTTTGCTCCGTATTTGGATGTGTCTCGTGATTCCTTGAGTTCTTCTATTTATGTATCTACACCCGTGGGAAATTCTATTATTGTGGATCGTGTGTATCGGTCATGTTTGGTTGTTATTAGTGGTTTTGAGACTAGAGTTGATCTGATGTTACTTAGTATGGTAGACTTTGATGTTATCTTGGGCATGGAGTGGTTCTTGCCCTATCATGATATTCTTGATTGTCACGTCAAGACTGTGACACTGGCTATGCCAGGTTTACTGCGGGTAGAGTGGATGGGTGCATTAGATTATGTTCCTAACACGGTTATCTCATTTCTAAAGGCTCAACGGATGGTTGAGAAAGGGTGTAATGCTTATCTAGCCTTTGTGCGAGATGTCAGTGGTGATAATCCTACCGTTGAGTCAGTTCCAGTAGTGAGGGACTTTCCAAATGTATTTCCAGCAAATTTTCCGGATATGCCGCCCGACAGGGTTATTGATTTTGGCATTAACTTATTGCCGGGCACTCAGCTCATTTCTATTCCACCATATTGTATGGCCCCAGTGGAGTTGAAGGAACAATTGCAAGAGTTTCTTGATAAGGGATTTATTCAGCCTAGTGTGTCACCGTGAGGTGCTCCAGTCTTGTTTGTGAAGAAGAAGGATAGATCTATGTGCATGTGTATTGATTATAGTTAGTTAGACAAGGTTACATTGAAGAACATGTATCCATTGCCACGCATTGATGACCTATTTGATCAGCTACATGGTGCCAGAGTGTTCTTCAAGATTGATTTGTGGTCAGGTTATCATTAGTTGAAGAATCGGGATCCAGATATTTCGAAGAGTGCCTTTAAGACTCGGAATGGTCACTACGAGTTCCTCGTGATGTCATTTGGGCTGACCAACGCCCTAGCAACATTTATGCACATGATGAACAGTGTATTCCAGCCTTATCTTGATTCATTCGTCATTGTGTTTACGACATCTTGGTATACTCCCACAGTCGAGAAGATCTTGAGCAGCATTTGAGGATTGTGCTCCAGACCTTAAGAGAGAAGAAGTTATACGCAAAGTTCTCAAAGTGTGAATTCCAGCTTGATTTGGTGGCGTTTTTGGGTCATGTGGTGTCGAGTGAGGGGATCGTTGTGGATCCAAAGAAGATTGAAGCAATGCAGAGTTGGCCCAAACCGTCTACAACTACTGAGATCCAGAGTTTTCTTGGTTTGCCGAGGACTTACCATCGATTTGTAGAGGGTTTCTCATCTATTGCTGCACTTATGACCAGAGTGACACAGAAGGGTGCTCCGTTCAGGTAGACCGGGGAGTGTGAGGAGAGCTTTCAAAAGCTCAAGACTGCTTTGACCATAACCCCAGTATTGGTGTTGCATAGGGGCTCGGGGTCTTATATTGTGTATTGTGGTGCGTCACATGTTGGCCTTGGCACGGTGATCATGCATGACAATAGGGTAATTGCCTACGCATCTCAACAGTTGAAGACTCATGAGAAGAATTATCTAGTCCACGATTTGGAGTTGGTAGCCATTGTTCATGCATTGAAGATCTGGCAGCACTATTTGTATGGTGTTCCTTGTGAGGTCTTTACCGACCACCGGGGTCTACAATATCTGTTCAAACAGAAGGATCTTAACTTGTGGAAGCAGAGATGGCTAGAGTTTCTTAAGGACTGTGATGTCACCATTCTATATCATTCCGGGAAGGCCAATATTGTGGCTGATGCCTTGATTCAAAAGGCGGAGAGTTTGTTTAGTTTAGCATATCTACCAGTAGCAGAGAGGCCATTAGCATTGGAAGTCCAGGCCGTAGCCAACCACATTGTTAGATTGGATGTTTTGGAGCCCAGTCGAGTTCTTGTATGTGTGGTTTTTCAGTCTTCTCTTTATGATCGTATTAGAGAGTGTCAGTATGACGACCCCCATCTACTTGTCCTCAAGGACATGGTTCAGCAAGGCGATGCCAATGAGGTCATTATTGGGGATGATAGTGTGTTACGGATGCAGGGCAGGCTATGTGTGGCCAATGTAGATGGTTTGCGTGAGTTGATTCTCTAGGAGGCTCAAAATTCATGGTACTCCATTCATCCGGGTGCTGCCAAGATGGATCAGTACTTGAGGCAGCACTATTGGTGAAGGAGAATGAAGAAGGACATATTGGAGTATGTAGCTTGGTGCCTAAATTGTCAACAGGTGAAGTATGAGCATCAGCAGCCAGGTGGATTGCTTCAAAGGCTAGAGATTCCAGAGTTTAAATGGGAGCGGGTTACTATGGATTTTATTGTTGGGCTCTCACGGACTCAAATGAAGTTCAATGTGGTATGGGTGATTCTGGATAGGTTGACCAAGTTGCCCCATTTCATTCCAGTGGTGACTACTTATTCTTCAGAGCAGCTGGCTTAGGTCTATATTCGCGAGATTGTCAGACTTCATGGCATGCCGGTATCCATCATCTTTGACCGGGGTACACAGTTTACATCGCGATTCTGGAGGGCCGTACAATGTGAGTTATGCACACAGGTTGAGTTGAGTACAACATTTCACCCTTAGACGGACGGACAGTTCGAGCGCACTATTCAGATATTTGAGGATATGCTTCGTGCGTGTGTGATGGAGTTTGGGGGTTCTTGGGATCAGTTCTTTCTGCTAGCGTAGTTTTCCTACAACAACAGCTACCAGTTGAGCATTCAAATGGCTCCGTATGAGGCCTTGTATGGGAGGTAGTGTCGGTCTTCGGTGGGTTGGTTTGAATCAGGAGAGGCTAGGCTATTCGGTACATACTAGGTTCAGGATGCTGTGGAAAAGGTTAAATTGATTCAAGATCGGCTTCGCACAACCTAATCTAGACAGAAGAGTTATGCGGATTGAAGGGTTCACGATGTTTCATTCATGGTTAGAGAGCGAGTCTTGCTCCAGGTTTCACCCATAAAGGGTGTGATGAGGTTGGGGAAGAAGGGCAAGTTGAGCCCTAGGTATATTGGACCTTGTGAGATCCTTGAGTGGGTTGGAGAGGTGGCCTACCAGCTTGCCTTGCCACCTAGTCTATCTGCGGTTCATCTGGTGTTCCATGTCTCTATGCTCCGGAAGTATTATGGTCATCCGCCTCATGTCCTAGACTTCAGTACAGTCTAGTTGGACGAGGATTTGACTTACATTGAGGAGCCTGTGGCTATCTTGGACCGGCATGTCTGGAAGTTGAGATCAAAGGATATTGCTTCAGTGAAGGTTCAATGGAGGGGTCATTCAGTCAAGGAAGCGACCTGGGAAACCGAGCACGGCATGCGGAATCGTTAGCCTCATCGATTCACCACTTCAGATACATCGTTATGCACATTCGAGGATGAATGTTTGTTTTAAGAGGGGGAAAATGTAACGACCTGATTGGTCATTTTGTACAATTGCGCCCCATTACCCCTTTTATTGCATCACACTTGTGTGTTTATGTCTTTATGACTTGCGGGGTTGATTAGTTTCTCTCAGGGAGGCTTTCGGGTTGATTTGAACTCTTGATTCTGGATTTAGAAGCTTTAATTTGAAAATGTTGACTAAACTTTGACTTTTGTGAAAACGACACCAGAACTATGTTTTTACGACTCCGATAGCTTCGTGTCATGATTTCGCACATGGGCGTATGCCCGAAATTGATTTTGGAAGTCTGTAGGTTGATTTATGTTGATTCGCCAAATTTTGACAAATTTAAGTTGAAAAGTTTGACTGTAGGTTGACGTTTAGCTATTGAGCTCGGAATTTGAGTTTGGGATTTGGAATAGGTCCTTTATGGCATTTAGACCTTGTATGCAAATTTTGGCGTCATTCAGAGTTGAATTGATAGGAATCAGACGCGAACTTGTAATTTTAAAAGTTCTAGAAAATCTTTTTGAAAATCATGCGTTTTTGAGTTCAA
Organism: Nicotiana tabacum; assembly: GCF_000715075.1. Classification (NCBI taxonomy): domain Eukaryota; kingdom Viridiplantae; phylum Streptophyta; class Magnoliopsida; order Solanales; family Solanaceae; genus Nicotiana; species Nicotiana tabacum. The sequence goes on along the minus strand of NC_134091.1, from coordinate 71,969,355 downwards.
TTCGTAGTTTTAGATGTTATTTTCATGTTTTGATCGGGCGAGCGAGTTTGTATGATGTTTTTAGACTTGTATGGATGTTTGGAGCCCCGAGGGCTCGGGTGAGTTTTAGACGCTTAGCGAAGTGTTGTTGAAAATGTTAAGATTGCTGGTTTCTGCACAGGCCTCAGATCTCGCAATTATGAGGTCTGAGTTCGCAATTGCGAAGTTTAGCCAAACCTGCTGGGTTCGCATTTTCGAACCCAGTGTTTGCATTTACGAATAAAAAATTGGGAAGGGGTTAGTTCACATTTGCGATCCATTTTGGCGCAATGGCCAAAGTCCAAAGTCCGCAATTACGAAGTATTCATCGCAAATGCGATGATAATAGAGGTGGGAAGGTCTTCGCATTTGCGAGTGATTCTTCGCATTTGCGGGGTTCGCAATTGCTAACCCCAGGTTGCAAATGTGACATCTACGACTGGGCAAATAGCTGAGGGTTGGGATTTTTGAATTTATTCTCTCATTTTTGAACCCTAGACTCGATAGAAGACGCCTTGGAGAGGGGATTTTCACCTACAAACCTTGGGTAAGTGATTCTAAACTATTACTAATTATATTCCATCAACATATCTTAGATTTTTACATCACAATCATGTGAATCAAAGTAGATATTTATGAAACTTTGTCAAGTTTTTGAAAATAAGAAATTGAGTTTTGAGATTCGATTTGGGCTCGAATTTTGAAACTAATCATATATATGAACTCGTGGGATCTTGGGTAGACGGAATCTACCATTGGACCTGGGTTTTGACCGGGTGGGCCCCGTGTTGACTTTTATTGACTTTTTGGGAAAAGTGCAAAAATCTTAACTTTATCGATTGCAATTATATTCCCTAGCATTGATTGATGTTATTGAGTCGATTTTCGTTAGATTTGATCCGTGTGGAGGGGGATTGAAAGGGAAAAGCTATTTCCGAGTATTAAATTGGCCTAATTGAGGTAAGTGTCTTGCCTAACTTCGTGTGGGGGAACTACCCCTTAGGTTTGGTATTGTTTGATTCATTAGTGCTAAGTGAAATCCGTATACGCAAAGTGACGAGTGGGTACACGGGTTGTACGTAGTATTTGACCGGTTTAGGCTACTTAGACTATTTCCATGCTTTAACTGAAATGCCATATTATGTTCTAAAAAATCATCCTTAATTGTGTTAGACTATCTTTAAATGCCTTAGTTGACTTGTTTAGTAATTGTTCTACATCTTACTTGCTAAATTTCTCCCATGCTTTAGTTGAATTTGTTGTCCCCTTTATTGTCACATGTTATCTCTTCATTGTTAATTATCATTGTTGAATTAATTGTTCATGTTGCCATTTATTTGAAGACTTCAATTTTTTTATACTCATTGTTGAAGATTATTTCCTTTATTGTGAGTTAGTTTTATCAAATATCATGGTTACACGTTGTTTTCTAATTTTTGAGTTATTTGATGTTGAGGTTGTGGAAGTTGTTAATACGTTGAGGCGATGTTGGTTATTGTTGAAACATCTATCTTATTGAGAATTTTCCATCCATTATTGTTGTTGATATTCTCATATACGTTATGTTGGAGCCATAGGCTATTGTTGTGGAAACAGTGATATTGTTGTTGCTGGCAAGTTGTGATATGTGAGCACTTGTGTCGCGAGTTGTTATTTTGATATGATATTGATGTGCATGTGGCGGTATAAGGCTTGGGTTGAAGTGCATGTTATATTTGTATTTCATTTTATACTGTCAATTTCATATCCTAGTAGGTGTCTTAACCTGGCCTCATCACTACTCTACTGAGGTTAGGCTTGATACTTGCTCTGTACCGTTATGATGTACTCATACTATGCTTCTACATATCCTTTTGTGCAGATCCTGGTACATCTGCTCGAGCCGGTAGATAGATATTTCGGCTAGTTGTTGATCGGAGAATTCAAGGTATGACTGTTTGGCATCCCCAGGCCTCGGAGTCACATTCCTTTATCCTCATTTACTGTTGTATTTACTTTCAGACAGTGATGCAGTAGTTACTCTTGTTACACTCTATAAAGCTTATGACTCGGTTCCACCGGTTTTGGGGTGTGTAGTGTGAGATTCGATTTTTAGAAGGTTTTATCTGTTGTTCAGTTATTTTCCGCAATTTATTAATTCAAATCTGTTCAATTTTCACTATTGTTAATCACGACATCCTACGGAGGGAAATTGGGGTCGTGACAGAAGAGCGTGTTCGCGAGGGGTTGAGAGGTTTGTTCTTCGCGTTCATAGGAGATTGTTCGCTATCGCAGTTAAGCGGGGATCTGGGGACTTCTTTCTTCGGGTTCGAGAGGTCGCGGATGCATTCGCATAGTTATGGTACCTGTGTTCATTGCGTTCTCGAGGGTAGTGCCGCGAACGCGAAGCATATTTTTGGCTGAGTTCATTTTTGTTCTTCGTGATCGCGAAGTGTGGCCTTCAACCGTGAAAGGTTTGCGTGGGCAGTGCATATAAGTAATCAATTTCGGACCTTGAGCTCATTTTATGTCACGACCCAAAATCCCACTCGTCGTGATGGCACCTAACACACTTGCTAGGCAAGAATAACAGAATTTAGAGAAAATAAAACTAATTTGAAATCTCAATATAACAAAATACCGCTAATACATGATAAATCCCCTAGAACTAGTACTATAGAGTCATGAGCTCTACTATGGAAATACAAGTGTAAAATGACCAAGTACAATATTGTTTGAAATAAAGGCAATAGTACATAAGGTAAGAGACGCCATGACTGCGGTCAAGAATGCAGTTCTACGTCGTCTATCAATAATCAACTCTGCTACTAGCCTCGGCTATTGATGACTGGGTCCGACACCTTGATCTGCACAATTAAGTGCAGAGTGTAGCATGAGTACAATCGACCCAATATACAGTGTAACTGGCACACACAGTTCCTTAAGCTTAACTTTGCTCACATTTCTTGCTTTAGTCAAGTGTCTGCCTGAATGACCATTCTCTGAATTATTCATGAATCTTCATCTATTGTCCATTCTATTAATGCCGGAACAAAATCTAAAATTCTCATAATGCCGACTATTATCAAATCACCCCATCCCTAATTCATGTTTAGCTTATGTTGTTCACTAATCCATACTGGTTTCTATTACTCTGGGGTCTAACTTTTCCTTTTGGTAATCGTGTTAGAGTTGCAAACTTATTTCTCGAAATGAGGATATGACTTTATGGCCTATATTCTTTTCTTGTCTCAAGGCATGTCACCTCTCATCTCTTCCTTCACTTGACTATAGATTCTGTAATACTGTCATCATTTGATCTACCGTTTGTCATCTATGTATCACATCTTACTCATAATGCTTCCTTATCTCTCTTCTTATTTCCCTGCTAATATTTCTGCCTATCCCTTTCTTTTGAAAACTTCAACAATACATTCTTTTGCTTTTAGCTCCCTTGATTCATTCATTGGCTCTTCGGTTTGCTCAACATTTTTGCTCTGCTAGGGACGGGAGCCACACTAAGGTAGTATTTATCCCTTCCAGGCCTTCAGTGCCTATCTTCTGAATTTTCTTGATCATGCTAGTATTCACATCTAATTGTAATGTTCTAGAGTGCACCATCAGGGTGTCTCACTAGGAGGTCTATTAGCACCTTTGTAATATCCTTCGAAAATGTCAACTAACTCAAACAATCCATCCATCATTTTGGGTTACTCTAACCTCAGCTGGATTCTGATATCATGTCCTTCTCTTAAACCATATCCTTTTGCTCCCATAGGGCATGACTGAGATAGGTGTGGCCGATTGTACATACATCTGTTACTATTGAAGGTAACTCAAAATGCTTATATCTCTCTTCCCGAATTGTAGATAATGTTCATCCTTACTAACTGGTACCTTGTACCCTTTTTCACCTTGCTTCTTGTACTTGTTGAAACTTGTACCTTTTGATTCTCTCATTACTTTTTACCATATGGGTGGATAGATATTCATGCCTTAGGGCTTCTTATCAAGAAGCTTACACATTTTAGTACACATATGATTTGCTGAATACCTCACATTTACTCATCATAAGCATCATGCAGAATTGTGTTCCTCTAACTTAACTCTTCCGTAGCCACATGTAATCTTTTACCAACCGTCTTACTGGATGTAGGCATCGTCGTATTATGAATAAGACAGAGTTTAGGAAATTGAGTTCTTATAGTTGAGCTCTACGACACGATCTTGAGTAAGAACATGTTTGCTTCATATTTGAATATGTCGTGCAATTCTATGGATACTCTTGTTTATGTGTCTATACCCGTTGGGGATTCTATTATGGTGGACCATGTCTATCGTTCTTGCCGGGTCACTAATGTAACACCCCGAAAAATTTTGAAGTATTTCAGTATAAAGTCCCATAATTTTCGCAAGTGAATTCATGGTTTCGTGGTGCCGGAGTAGGCTTACATGTTTGAGGATGAACAATGCACCGGAAAGTTAAGGAAAATTTTTGGCGGAAAAGCGCGTTTATGCGGCCCATTATGCGGCTGCATAATCACTCTGCAGACCGCATAATGGCAGCAGAGTGAAGCAGTAAGTTTTGCCAATTTGAGGTCAGTTTTGCGATAAATTATGCGATCGCATAATCGATATGCGGACCGCATATCGATCGCATAATCCGTCTTGAGTTTTTGCAGAGGGAGTTCTGCGGTGCATTATGTGACCGCAGAACGAGTATGCGGACCGCATACTGGTCGCATACCTGGGCCGTAAGTAGAGGCCCCTGAAGGCCATTTCTGCGGTCACTTTGCGGACCGCATAACCATTATGCGGTCGCATATGCGACCGCAGACCTGTGTCGGGGCACCCATTTTCTTAATTTAAAACCCGACCCCCATTCTGTTAAAATACCCCTTAGGTCTATTTTGAGCTCATTTTTAGATGTTTCTAGAGTGAGAGATAGAGGGTTCAAGAGGGAGGGTCTAAGTTTTCATCAAATTGATCTTCAATCATCACTCAAAGATTGGAAATATTCAAGTAGAGTACCAAATCCTTCCTCCAAAAAGGTAAGACTTCATCACCCCAGCTCTTAATTTCAAACATAGCTATAATGGGGTATTAATAAGATGGTTCATGGGTGTGAGGATTGTTTATCTTGCATGCATGTGATAAAGAGTGGGAAATATAAGAAGTGAACTAGAACCATGAACATTTTCCTAATTTTGGGTTCAATTTGTATATTTCTAAAATAGATTGAGGTTGCTAAGGGTTTCGGAAAATTGTTGAGTCTAAAGAAGCGCAATTGAGGTATGTTGGCTAAACATTCTCTATTGGAATTGAATTCCATAATGTTTCTGTAAGTTTCAAAGTGTGGGTTACGTATTAAAAGGTTACGGCTTTGAGTCGTGTTTCAATGAAAGATAGAATTGTCTAAAAGCTTTTGTACTAAATTCATGCCCATTAGTGGCTGCTTTAACTAATGCTTTAATTTATAAATATATCCAGTGTGATTCGAGTTCTATGTACTCATGTGTTGAAATTGTACATTGTCATTTCTGGGGGAGAGTATTGCAAGAGTAAATGGTGTATTGACTGTTTATGATTTTTCATGTGTGTTTCTTTTGTTGGTTGGTATGCTTCATTTTTTTGGGAAGAAACCATTTGTGTTTGAAGTTTCCATTTCAAATGGATTTGAAGTATATAATTTTTAAAATATCCTATATGTTGATACTTGATGGTGATCTTTGAAATTGAAAGAGGTGAAAGTGTGGAATATGAAATATGACCATCGTGCCAGGAATAAAGAATCTTGTGAATGGCCTAATGAGCCAAGGAAATATTGTCATTGTGAATGACTGGAAATACTAATGAGAATTCATACAATGTGAAAGATGTTGAGGTGAGTACAATTGTATTTATGCTATTTCTATTTGCAAATCAAATCAAAACTATTTTTGGGAGCATCATTAGCAATACCGAGGAAGGGTGGGGCATAAGGCCCACACCTGAAACTACATGTGCCGGTGTAGGGGTGGATTGTGATATTATTCCCCTTAATTGGGATGAAACTGGAACCTTTGTGGATTGGAAAAGTCAACCCGCACGACATATGTGGGAAGGCGGCCTAGCTGATCGGGTGGAGATCAGACGCCATATTACGCACATGGTGGTACTACTCTTGGTAACAACTTTCTTTTGCATCACATGTCAAACCACATTGTTCGTGGGGAGATGGCCTAGCCGATCGGGCGTGATCGGACTCCGTGCTAACAAAGACGGTGGTATATCGATGCTAATGATCTCCCAACCAAAATTATATATGAAGTTTGTATTTTGGAAATTATTATGTTTTAACTGGACGTTTGGATATTGTTGATTGTGACTTGTTGTTTCTATGTGTTGCCTTTTCTTATATGGGCATTCTATTTTGAAAGAGAATTTTTAGCTATACATACTAGTGCTATTCGGCAGTACTAACGTCCCTTTTGTCGGGGGCGCTGCATCTTTAATGGATGTAAGTGGTTCTTCAGCAGGCGGCATTGATTAGTGATAGCAGTACACTCTTTTTAGTACACTCAAATTTATCGTAGAAAGATTGTTTTCCTGTATGGTGTGCCTGTCTTTATTATCTCGGATCGAGGCACTTAGTTTATATCATATTTTTGGAGAGCCATGCAGCGTGAGTTGGGCACATAGTTCGAGTTGAGTACATCATTTCATCCCATATAGATGGACAGTCCTAGTGTACTATTCATATCTTCGAGGTCATGATGCGAGCCTTTGTCATTGATTTCGTGGGCTAGTGGGATCAGTTCTTACCATTAACAGAGTTCGCCTACAATAACAGCTACTAGTCGAGCATCAAGATGGCTCTGTGTAAGGCCATATATGGGAGGCGATGTCATTCTCCAGTTGGTTAGTTTGAGCCTGGGGAGGCTAGGTTGTTGGGCACTGACTTGGTTCGTGATGCTTTGGAGAAGGTGAAATTGATTCAGGAGCGTCTTCGTACAACACAGTCCAGGAAAAAACGTTATGATGATAGAAAGGCTCGTGATGTGGCATTCATGGTGGGTGAGAGGGTTCTACTCATAGTTTTGCCCATGAAGGGTGTGATGAGGTTCGGGAAGAAGGGCAAACTGATCCCTCGGTATATTTGTCCTTTTGAGGTTCTAGAGAGAGTTGGTAAGGTGTCCTAAAGACTTGCTTTGCCACCAGCTTACCGGGAGTTCATCCGGTATTTTATATTTTCATGCTTCAGAAGTATAATGAGGACCCGTCACATGTGTTAGATTTCAGCTTGATGCAATTCGACAAGGATTTGACTTATAATAAAGAGTCGGTGGCCATTTTGGATAAGCATGTTCGCTAGCTAAGATCAAAGAATATTTCTTTAGTGAAAGTTCAGTGGAGAGGTCAACCGGTTAAGAAGGCAACTTGGGAGACCGATCATGATATGCCAAGCAGATACCCTCATCTTTTTGATACCCAGGTATGATTCTAAACTATTTTGAGGACGAATGTTTGTTTAAGAGGGGGAGAATATAATGACTCAACTGGTCATTTTATATATTTGAGCCACGTTCCCCTATTTGATGCTTCTTATATTCTTCTTTGTTGTTTTATGGCTTGCGGGGATGGTTGGTTTTCTTTTGGGAAGGTTTTGGATTGAATTGGAACACTTAGTTCCTAGTTTGGAAGCTTATGTTGGAAATATTAACCAAATTTGACTTTTGTGTATTTGACATCGGATCAGAGTTTAGATAGTTCCGTTAGGTCCGGATAGTGAATTTGGACTTGGGTGCATGGCCGAATATGGATTTGAAGATTCCTAGGTTGATTTAGTTCTAATTGGCGAAAGTTGATAATATGAAGGTTTAGAAGTTCATAGGCTTGACTCATAGTTATCTTTTTGGTTATTGATGTCTGTTTGGAATTCCGAGCCTTGGATTAGGTTCATATGGTGATTTATAACTTGTGTGTAAAATTTGGGGTCATTTCGAGTTGTTTAGACATGTTCGGCGTATGTTTGGAATTCGAAAATTTGAGTTAATTCATTAAGCTTTAATTGAGGTGCGATTAGTGATTATGATATTATTCTGTGTGATTTGAGACCTTGAGCGAGGCTGTATTATATTTTGGGACTTGTTGGTGTGATGGACATGGTCTTGAAGGGCTCAAGCGGGTTTCGGACCACCCGAAGCATTTTGGAAAGTTGCAGATTTTGTTGATGTCAAGTTCCTTCACCGCGTTCGCGACATGGCAGTAACATTCACGGAGGGAAAGTGTGAGCTGGGCAGTCTCCCTTCATCACTTTTGTGGTTGGGGTTCGTATTCGCAAAGCAGCTAGGAGCTGGGGCTGTTGGCCTACGCGTTCGCAAGGTCCTGGTCGCGTTCGCGTAGTGTCAGGTGGATTCTTTATCGCGTTCGCGAGGTGGTGTCCGTGAACCAGAAGGTATATATTAAGGCTGTTATTTCTTGTACTTCACGAACACGAGGCACGTGCCGCATTTGCGAAGGGAACCCCTGGCAAACTTAAGTACTATATTTTCAAGGGTTTGAGTTATTTTATCATATTTTGAGATTGAGAGCTCGACTTTGGGAGATTTTAGAGGCAGTTTTTACGACTTGGATTGGGGTAAGTGTTCTTGACACGGATTTGATTACTATTCATGATTCTATCCTTAATTTTAGCATTTGATTGGTGAACCCCGATTCGAAGTTGGATTTTGATGAAACTTGTATGGTTGGACTCGTATTCGAATGGGTGTTTGGGATTTGTGATTTTTGTTAGGTTCTGGGAAGTGGGCTCGGGTTGACATTTTGGTTGGCTTTTTAATTATTGATAAAGATCTAGTCTTTATTACTTGGAATTGATTTCTATAGTCATGTTTGATATTATTGAGTTGTTTTAGGTAGATTTGACCCGTTCGGAGGTTGATTCGAGAGGTAAGGGCTTTATACAGTATTGATTTGGCTTGTTTGAGGTAAGTATTTTGCCTAACCTTATGTGGGGAAATACCCCTTAGGATTTGGCCTTAATTGCCTATTTATGTTATGTGAAAAGCGACGTGTACATGAGGTGACGAGCGTATACACAGGTGCTATTTGTGGCTTATGAACGGGCTAGACCTTAGGCTATTAATATGCCTTAATTTGAGGATACATTGTTTATGAAACATTCTTAATCACTTGGTGACTATGTGAACATGATCACTACACTTGTTTTAGCCGTAGTAATTCTTTGTTTGTTAAATACCCATTTGCATTTTACTTTTTTTCATGTCCTTGTACACCTTATTGATAAACTATGAACTCATAAACTTGTTAAACTTTGGCATTATTGTCTTGTGATTATTATGGCATGCGTGGATATGTTGAGCAGATTATTTTGGGTATTGGCATGAGGTTTTTGTCGTGCGAGTGTCATTTTTGTTGTGGCACGAGGTCTTTGTCATGCGACTGTGATTTATATTGTGGCATGAGGTCTTTCCCATGTGAGTGATTTATATGGCACGAGGTTTTTTTTCATACGAGTGTGATTTATATTATGGCACGAGGTCTTTGCTGGACGAGTGTGATTTATATTGTGGCGCGATGTCTTTGCTGTGCAGATGTGATTTATATTGAGGCATGAGGTCTTTGTCGTGTGAGTGTGATTTATATTGTGGTATGAGGTCTTCGCCATGTGAGTATGATTTATCTTGTGTCACGAGGTCTTTGCCATGTTAGTGTGATTGATAATGTGGGCACAAGGTGCCATATGTGTGCGTTTCTATTTAATGACTTGTTGTTGATGCAGAGCCTTTTCTTGCATTGAATTGTTATCACCTGTTCTAATGAGATTATTGTTGATGTTTTTTCTTCTATACTTTCTGTTGCCAGTCTTTGACATATTGCACAAGTTATTTTGACTAGTGAGTATCATATGACTTGAACCTCATCACTACTTCACCAAGTTTAGTCTTGATACTTACTGGGTACCGACCGTGGAGTACTCATACTACACTTTAGCACATTTTTATATAGATTCGGGTATTGGAGGCAGTGGACCTAGGCAATAAGTGATTTCTTTGACCGCGAGCATTCAAGGCAGGTTGCATTGACCATCGCAGTCCCTTGGAGACCCATCCTTACATTTATACTGTCATTTTTATATCTGAATAATATTGTATCTTCAAAATATTCTTATGTAATCAATTTGAGCTCGTGACTCTGTACTACCTAGTTCAGGGAGGTGTCATAGTATTGCAACTTTTGACTTGTATTGATTCTATTTCCACTTTAATATTAAACTTTATTTTGTTATATCATGTTTTGTTGATTTAAATGTTGTTAAGTGATCGACTTACCTAGTTTTAGTGACTTGGTGCCATCACGACCCCTATGGTGGGATTTGGGTCATGACATACTTGGAAAGGGGATCTTTGAGGATAGATTGGCCTAGCTACTTCCATATTTCTGTGGTCGTCTAGAAATCACAGACTGGACGTGCTTCATGCCCACTCTATGCGATGATAATGAGGAATGGGTTCGTGAGTTTTATGCCAATCTTGAGCGTAGAAACTTCGACAAACCAAAGCTCACCATAAGGGGCAAAATAGTAAAGTTTGGGCCTGAGCAGATCAATGATGTTTATGGGCTTCCGAATTATCAACTTGAGTCGATGCGAGAAAAGATACATGCTCCAACAGATATTGGCTAGTGTCTAAACTTTATCCCACAGGGAAGCGCGTGAAGTGCAACAAGAGGAAGGGCTTAAAATCCATTGATTTCACAACTAAGGCTAATATGTGGATGTACAACATCTGTAGTAGAGTCTCACCTTGTGGGAACGTCTTTGATGTTCCATATGTCAGGGCCCTGATGATAGCATGCATACTTGATGGCATTCTTGTGAATGTCGGTTATTACATCATTCAAGAGTTAAAAGATTACTTGCTACAAGATAGTCCAGGCTTGATGTTCCCTTTTTTAAACATAGGGTTGTGTCAGCGGGCGAATGTTAATGTGCACAGCATCGATCGTAGGATACCGACCGACAAACCCTTGCATCTATTGAAAGTGACAGGAGAGGGTAGTGTAGTAAAGAGTATGAAGAGAAAAATCACAAAAGTTTCCAGAGAAGAGTACTCCAATAGAAAGAGAAAAACAAAATGAAAAGCAGCGAAGATGGTTGAAGTTGCTAAAGGACTATGATATTACTATTCTGTATCATTCCGAGAAGGCTAATGTGGTTGTTGATGTCTTGAGTAGGAAGAGGGTGAGTATGGGTAGCCTTGATTTCATTCATGTTGGTGAGAGACCGCTTGCAGTTGATGTTCAGGCCGTGGCTAACAAGTTTGTGAGATTAGATGTTTCGGAGCCTAGCCGGGATCTAGCTTGTGTGGTTTCTCGGTCTTCCTTATTTGATCGCATCAGAGAGCGCCAATATGATGATCCTCATTTGCTTGTCCTCTAGGACATGGTTCAGCACAGTGATGCCAGGGATGTTACTATTGGGGACGATTGGGTGTTGAGGATGCAGGGTTGGATTTGTGTGCCCAACGTACAAGGGTTACGTGAGTTGATTCTTGAGGAAGCCCACCATTCGCGGTATTCCATTCATCCGGGTGCCGCGAAGATGTACCAGGACTTGAGGTAGCACTATCGGTGGAGGAAAATAAAGAAGTATATATTGGGGTTAGTAGCTCGGTGCCTAAATTGCCAACAGGTAAAGTATGAGCATCAGAGACTAGGCAGATTGCTTCAGAGGCTTGAGATTCCACAGTGGAAATGGGAGCATATCACCATGGATTTTGTAGTTGGGCTCCCACGGACATCGAGGAGTTTCGAAGCTATTTGGCTAATTGTGGATTAGCTGACCAAGTCCGCGCACTTCATTCCAGTTAGGACTACATATTCTTCGGAGTGGTTGGCTGAGATTTACATCCGCAAGATTGTTCGTCTTTACCGTGTGCCGGTGTCCATCATTTCAGATCCGGGTACGCAGTTTACATTGTAGTTTTGGAGGGCAGTGCAGCGTGAGTTGGGGACCCAAGTAGAGTTGAGTACAGCATTTCACCCTCAAACGGACAGACAGTCAGAGCGCACTATTCAAATATTGGAGGATATGATACGCACTTGTGTCATTGATTTTGGGGGTTCTTGGGATCAGTTTTTGCCACTCACGGAGTTTCCTTACAACAGCAGCTACCAGTCAAGCATTCAGATGGCTCCGTATGAGTCTTTGTATGGGAGACGGTGTCGATCTCCGGTGGGTTAGTTTGAGCCCGACGAGGCTAGGTTATTGGCTACTGAATTGGTTTAGGATGCTTTGGACAAGGTTAAATTGATTAAGGAATGGCTTCGCACGGCGCAGTCTACACAGAAAAGTTACGCCGATAATAAGGTTTGTGGTGTTGAGTTTATGGTTGGGGAGAAGGTACTGCTCAAGGTGTCACCCATGAAGGGTGTTATGAGGTTCGGGAAGAAAGACAAGTTGAACCCTCGGTATATTGGGCCGTTTGAGGTACTTCAGAGGATTGGTAAGGTGGATTACAAGCTTGTCTTGCCACCTAGTTTCATCCAGTATTTCATGTCTCTATGCTCTGGAAGTATGTCGACGATCCGTCTCATGTTTTGGATTTCAGCACGGTTCAGTTGGATGTTGATTTGACTTATGATGTGGAGCTGGTGGCCATTTTGGATCGGCAAGTTCGAAAGTTGAGGTCAAAGGACATAGCTTCAGTGAAGGTGCAGTGGAAAGGTCAGCCAGTTGAGGAGGCTACTTAGGAGACCGAGAAAGAGTTGCGGAGCAGATATCCACGCCTATTTGATACTCCAGGTACATTTCTAGACTCGTTCAAGGACGAACGTTTGTCTAATAAGGGGAGAATGTAACGAGCCGGCCGGTCATTTCGAGAGTTGTAGCCCTGTTTCCCTATTTGCTGCTCATTTTTATGCTTTGCAGTTGTTATGTGACTTGCTGGGGTAATTGGTTCGGGACCGGAGAGGTTTCGGAATGAATTGAGACACTTAGTCTCAAGGAAGAAAACTTAAGTTGTAAAGGTTGACGTGATATGAACTTATGTGTAAACAAATCTGAAATGGAGTTTTGATGGTTCCATTAGCTCCGTTGGGTGAATTTGGACTTAGGAGCGTGTCCGGATTGTGATTATGCGGCCTGTAGTGGAATTAGGCTTGAAATGGCGAAAGTTGGAAATTTGGAAGTTTAACCGAGGGTGGACTTTGTGGATATCGGGCTCATATTGGGGTTCTGGGAGTTGGAGTAGGCCCGTGGTTTCATTTGTGACTTGTGTGCAAAATGTGAGGTCAATCGGACGTGATTTGATAGGTTTCGGCATCGTTTGTAGAAGTTGGAATTCCTTAGTTTCCATTAGGCTTTAATTGGGGTATGATTCATGTTTTTGATGTTGTTTGATGTGATTTGAGGGCTCGACTAAGTTTCTAACGTAATTTAGGACTTGTTGGTTTGGTTGGTTGAGGTCCCGGGGGCCTCGGGTTGATTTCGGATTCTTATCGGATCGAAAATGAGACTTAGTGCATTGCTGAACTAGGAGCCTTCTGGTGTGATCGCACCTGCGAGGGTCGGCCGCAGGTGCGATGCTGCAGGAGCGAGTAAGGTTGTGCAGGTATGGAGCTGTGCTGGCCTGGGGTGGGACGCAGGTGTGAGGAGTAATCCTCATCTGCGTGCAAGGCTCCGCAGATGCGGATAAGAGGGGCATAGGCTACCTTCACAGAAGCGGATCATGGGCCGCAGAAGCACTTCCGCAGGTGCGGAACCTAGAGCGCAATTGCGAACCCTGTGGACTTAATTGACTTCCGCAGAAGCGGAGGATTTTTGCAAAAGCGATTCCGCAGGTGCGGATATTTGGCCGCACGTGCGAAAGCACTGGGCAGTGTTTAAGTTCGAGGGTTTCCGAGATTTTCTTCATTATTGGACATTTTAAGCTCGGGCTTAGGCAATATTTTGAGAGGGATTTCGAAGGGATTCTTGAAGTAAGTCACTTGTGGTTTAATTCATTCAATAATTATGTTTCCCCATTAATTTTCCCACCTAGATTGTGTGGTTTTGAAGGGTAATTTGGGAGTTTGAGGCTATGGATTTAGAGAGTTTGATTTGGGGATTTGAGTCACGATTTGGTGTCGAATTTTGAAAAATTTTGTATGGTTGGACTCGTGGTTGAATGGGCTTTTGGATTTTATGACTTTTATCGGATTTCTAGACGTGGGCTCGGGGGCCGACTTTTGAGTTGACTTTTGACCTTTGATTAATAACTTAGTATTTTTTGTGGAATTAATTCCTTTAGCTCGTGTTGATTGTATTGAACTATTTGTGGCTAGATTCGGGGCATTTAGAGGCCGATTCGCGAGAAAAGGGCGTGTTGGAGTAGGGATTTGCACGGATTGAGGTAAGTAACAGCTCTAAATTTGGTTCTGAGGGTATGAAACCTTGAATTATGTGTCATGTGATTGGTTTTGAGGTGACGCACATGCTAGGTGACGGGCGTGTGGGCGTGCACCGTAGGAATTGTGACTTGGTCAATTCCATGGAACTGTGTAGTTGAATAACCCTTTGTTATCCGTATATTCTCCATGTGTTATAGAATGGAACTGGAAATCATGTTAGAAATCATACTTAGGCTATGTGTTGGTATTGTAGGGACCCACAGAGGTCGTGTTACATATTGAATTATATGCTAAATTGTTGTTTTGTACTAAGTCACAGTTTTACTTGCATATTATATCTCAGTCTCTATTGTTCTTTATTGATACATTATTTTATCGCTATTTGGGCTGATTGTCATGGTTATTGAGAGCCCGAGAGACTGGAGAGATTAATGACTAAGTGGGGCTGAGGGACTGATTATGAGATTATTTATGGGAGTGGGCTGCACGCCGCAGCATGTTTTATTGATTTATGTCATGATTGGCTTGTTATAGCGCTTGGGATGAATGAGCCCCTCCGGAGTCTGTACACCCCTAGTGAGCACAGGTACATATTGAGTGCGAGTGCGAGTGCGAGCGCGAGTGCCGAGTGTCTGAGAGAAATGAGAGATTGTGAGGAATGAGTGACTGTGAGGTTGCAGTGAATGGGAGGACAGAGTGACTGTCACTTTGAGAATATGCACTTGATTTCATTACTGTTGTACTTCAGCTGGCATATATCACTGTCATGAAATTTCTGAGAGATACTATATCATGTTTCAATTGAACTTGGCATAAATTAACTGTTTTAGCTTTAACTGTCAAACTTGAAAGCATGCCTATTTTTTTGCATTGTATTTTCTATAATTGAACTGTATCCGTGAAGCTCGCCACAACTTTCAGTCCAATAGTTAGTCTTGTTACTTACTTAGTTGGTTGTACTCACGCTGCACCCTGCACTTCGTGTTCAGATCCAGTTATTTTCGAAAACGGTGGGTGTTGATTATTTGAGCAGCTTGACCATTTTGTAGATTTCAAAGTAGCTGCCCGGCGTTTGCAGACCTTGACTCTCCCTCCCTATCTTACAGCTTTATGTATTTAGTTTCAGTTTTTTCATAGACAGTATTTTCAGACTTGTGTTGTATAGATGCTCATGCACTCAGTGACACCCTAGTTTTTGGGAACTTCCACATTAAGTTTTGACTTTCTATTCAGTTTATGAGAGCTTTAATTATTTAAACATGTGTTATTTCATTCTTCCTTTAAAAGTGTGGGAAATATTTTGAGGTGTCGGCTTGCCTAGTACCATGTTAGGCACCATCATGACAGGCTAAGTTTTGGGTCGTGACAAGAGGAAGGTCAGGCATATGAGAATTGAGATCAACAAAAATGACATAGAAACAGTGTCCAGTTGTACTCCAAAGTGTAATAGCAAAAAACAAACTAAACTTGTCATTAACCAAAAAATTACTAAATTATCCTTGTTCATCCAATCATTCCTAGCGCAAAGCACAAGTTTTAGTGTTGTGTTCCTTTCATCAATTCCCATTTATATATAGAAGTAATTTCATAAGATTACTATTCAACATTTGTTTTGAAGATTATGATTTTTTTTCATACTTTATTCTCTTTAAGGAGGTTTGTTGGAAGAGAGTTAGTTATTTTTAAAATATATATATCACCATCGTCATCAAATTGGGGTCAAACGGGTATTCCCTTGGCTTTTGTTTTCTTGATATTAATTAAAACTGTATGGGATAAAATTGATAAATGCCAGGTGGATGCTCGACGAATTGACATGTGGAAGTAAAGATAGGTAAGATATGAGCCAGCAAATAGTTGGCACCAGATACAAACATGTGATCGAAACTGAATAGCTTTCGAAGGCATTGGAACCGAGAATGGAGATTTGAAAGAAAAATATCGGTTGGAAAAGACAACATTCAATGAGCAACCGTTACAAAGAATCTCGGTACTACTGATTAACCGTTATGCAGCCATCAATAGGGGTTTTATTCGTATTAAAGAAGAGCTTGATTTGGGGATTTTGTCTCACTGCATAGAGCTATAAATAGGAGAATTTGTATTCATTATTGGACATAAAATATTTTGTATACACAAAAGCCAACATCTGTTCTTATTATATTAAAAAACTTTCTTTCTTTTTGCTTTAGATATCGTTCTTATTATTGTTTCCGTTAGATCACTTCTAGGTATTCAAGAAAGGGGATAGGTTTATGCTTATTGTTGTTCTTGTTATTCTAAAGGGTCAGGATTCATAATTTATCTTTTGTCTTTAATTCTCTACCAAAGGCGATTAGTTCTTCATTTAGCTAATTGTTGTTGTTAGGATTCAACTTCAATAATAGACTTCTTGAATTCAAGAAACTCTTTCTTGAATTTAGTCTATCTTTAATTTCTGTATTCTTTTTCATTTCTCTACGTTTTTTTAGCTTATGCATGTTTCTTTATTTGTTTTGTTGTCTTTTTGTAATTCTTGGACTCGTAACGTGTTGTTATCAAGTGGTATTATAGCATAGGGTAATCAAGATTTGAATCTTGATAATCTTGGAAGGTTCTTGAGGGAAAAAACAAAAACAAATATCAGCCAAAAAAAGAAAATCAAAAGTGTTATTGCTCATTCTTATTTCAAAATTCAAGTGTTATTTTTGTTCCAAGTCAAGAAAGGAGTTATAACCTTACTAGTATAATTTGAGAGATGCATATTTCTTTTAATCATTGTTCAAGACGTCTCAAACAGGTAGTTATTAACAAAGGAGGTGAGCTACGACTCAATAACTTGAAAAGTCAAACTTACGGTATGCCGAATGGAACGAAGACGATGGTAAAATTATTTTTCAAACTATATCTAAAGTGCTATCTAATATTTGTGCCCATAGAATTGACAAAGGGTTTGGCTATAACTCGATTATCACTTAAATTGTTGAGAAATTGAACCTGTCTTGTGTGGAGCATATTGAACCCTACATGTTGAAAGGAGTAACGGTAGATAAAAGGGTGTTATTATGATTCTCTATTGGAAGATATGAAGATGAAATTTGGTGTGATGTTATATCCATGGATAATTATCATATATTGTTGGGAAAGACATGGTATATCTATAGGCGAGATTCATATGGCATGGAAAATAAAATACATACTCTTTTGAGTTGAATGGAAAGAAAATCATTTTTGGCCCTTTCACTCCCTCACAAAATTTGAAGATTAAAAGACTGTTAAAAGGAATATGGAAAAATATGATAGAGAAAAGAAGGAGAGGAGTAAGGGATTACATGTTGACATCCCAAGAGAGGAAAAAAGTGAGGTTGTATCAAGTGCAGAAAATGGGATGTCAAGTGATAAAAAGTGTGAGTTGGAGAGAAAAGAAAACAGATAAGGCAATGAAATAAAAAAGGTTGTGAGGTAGAGAGAGAGAAATAAGAGGGTTTGAATGAAGAAAAAGGAGAGAACTATGGCAAGAGAAAAGTGGCAAAGGGTGACAAAAAAATTAGTCTTATGATAAAAGCCAAAGAGAGTATAAGTGAGGAAAATATTTGATTACTACCTAACCCATTAACTGTTCCTTGTTTGCCATTTATTGAAAGACCTTTTGAAAGGGAGGTGAGTAGGAAGAGATGGTGGAAAATGATCCAATTGGATTCCAACATGAATTTGGTGATATCTATTATTGTTGGATGGTGGAAGTTAAAAGCTTGGTTAAATTCTCTGTTATTGAACCTTTTTGACTATTTTGATTCTTATTTACGGGTTATGGCATGATGGTATTTTCTAAAGCCATTGCTAAGTTGGAACCATTGCATAAAATAATACAAGGTGATGTTCCATTGGTAAATCAGTCCAAGTATGGCATGTATAATTAGGTTATTCGAATTCTTGGGATTTCAAAAACACCTAAGGTATATTTGGATGTAATGAACTACACTCTTATTTCTTATATTGGTGAATTTATTATTTGTGTGGATGATGATATTTTGATGCATATCAATCATTAACTATAATATCTCAGTTCAAGGGCAAGAATAATGTAACGACCCGACCGGTCGGTTTGAGCATTTGCATTCAGTTTGGGTGTTTGAAGTCTTGAATATCTTCATATGATATATTATGACTTGTGTGCATTGTCGAATTTTGTTCTTGAGTGGTTCAGGATCGATTTGGAACAATGGTTCTCAATTTGGAAGCTTTATGTTGGAAGTGTTGACCAGGTTTAACTTTTATATATTTGACCTCCGATCGGAGTTTTGATGATTCTATTAGGTCCGGATGGTGATTCTGGACTTCGATTTTTCCCCGGATTTTAATTTGGATGTTCATAGAAGGTTTTAGTTCTATTTGGCGAAAGTTATCAATTTGAAGGTTTGGAAAGTCATAGGTTAGACCGGGAGTTGAATTTGATTTTATCGGGTTTGGATTGTTATTTTGATGCTTGGAATAGGTTCATTATATCATTTGAAACTTGTGTACAAAATTTGAGGTGATTCTGAGTTGTTTAGATGTGTTTGACCCAAGTTTGGAATTTTGAAATTTGAAATAGTTCATTAAGCTCGATTTGAGGTGCGATTCATGATTTTGATGTTGTTATATGTGATTTGTGGCCTCGAGTAGGTTCGTTTTATATTTTGGGACTTGTTGGTATGTTCGGACGGGGTCCCAAGGGGCGCTGGAGAGTTTCGGGGTGGTTCTAGAGCATTTCGTCTCTATTTGGCATTCCTGGTTTTTTGCTGGTTTTGTTGCTTCGGGTCTTCTTCACGATTGAGAAGGTGACGATGCGACTGCGTAGTGTTTAGGGAGCTGCTTGTTGGTTATTAACCGCGTTCGCGAGAGGAAGATGTAACGACTCGGTCAGTCATTTTGTATAATTGGGCCATGTTACCCCTTTGATTGCTTCACTCTTGTGTGTTTATGTCTATATGACTTGCTTGGTTGATTAGTTTTATTTCGGAAAGCTTTCGGGTTAATTTGGACCCTTGATTCTAGACTTAGAAGCTTTAATTTGAAAATGTTGACCAAACTTTGACTTTTGTGAAAACAACCCGGGAACTGTGTTTTTATGACACCGATAGCTTCGTATCATGATTTCGCACTTGGGCGTATGCCCAGAATTGATTTTGGAAGTCCGTAGATTGATTTGTGTTGCTTTGCCGAAATTTGGCAATTTTAAGTTGAAAAGTTTGACCGTAGGTTGACTTTTAGATAATGAGCCCGAAATTTAATTTTTGCGACTTAGAATAGGTCCGTTATGACATTTAAAACTTGACTGCAAAATTTTACGTCATTCGGAGTTGAATTGATAGGAATCGGACGCGTAGTTGGAGTTTTAGAAGTTCTTGAAAAACTCTTTGAAAATCATGCATTTTAGAGTTCAATTCGTAGTTTTAGATTTTATTTTCATGTTTTGATCGCGCGAGCGAGTTTGTCTAATGTTTTTAGACTTGTATGGATGTTTGGTTTGGAGCCCCGAGGGCTCAGGTGAGTTTCGGACGCTTAGCAGAGTGTTATTGAAAATGTTAAGATTGCTGGTTTCTGCATAAACCTCAGATCTCGCAATTGCGAGGTCTGAGTTCGCAATTGCGAAGCTGAGCCAAACCTGATGGGTTCGCATTTGCGAAAGAGGAAAGGAAAGGGTTAGTTCGCATTTGCGATCCATTTTGTCGCAATTGCCAAAGTCCAAAGTTCGCAATTGCCAACTATCATAGCAAATTGCGATGATAGCAGAGGTGGGAAGGTATTCGCATTTGCAAGTGATTCTTCGCACTTGCGGGGTTTACAATTGCGAACCCTAAGTCGCAAATGCAACATCTGCGATTGGACAAATAGCTGAGGGACGGGATTTTTGAGTTCATTCTCTTATTTTTGAACCCTAGACTCGTTAGGAAATGACTTGCAGAGGGGATTTTTACCAACAAACCTTGGGTAAGTGATTCTAAACTATTTCTAATAATATTCCATCAACTTATCTTAGATTTTAATATCAAAATCATGTGAATCAAAGTAGAAATTTATGAAACTTTGTCAAGTTTATGAAAAATAAGAAATTGAGTTTTGAGAGTTGATTTGGACTCGAATTTTGAAACTAATCACATATATGAACTCGTGGGATCATGGGTAGACGGAATCTACCATTGGACCCGGGTTTTGACCGGGCGGGCCCAGTGATGACTTTTGTTGACTTATTGGGAAAAGTGTAAAAATTTTAACTTTATCGACTGTAATTGAATTCTCTAGCATTGTTTGATGTCCTTGAGTCGATTTTGGTTAGATTTGAGCTGTATAGAGGGGGATTGTAAGGGAAAAGCTATTTTCGAGTATTGAATTGGCCTAATTGAGGTAAGTGTCTTGCCTAACTTCCTATGGGGTGGTATTGTTTGATTTAATTATGCTAAGAGAAATGCGTCGCAAGGTGAGGAATGGGTACATTGGTTGTACGTAGTGTTTGAACGGTTTAGGCTACTTTGACTATTTCCATGCTTTAATTAAAATGCGATATTATGTTTTAAATTCTCATAGTTAAAGCATCCTTAATTGTGTTAGACTATCCTTAAATCCCTTAGTTGACTTTTTTAGTAATTGTTCTACATCGTACTTGCTAAACTGCTCCCATGCTTTAGTTGAACTTGTTGTCCCCTTTATTGTAACATGTTATCTCTTCATTGTTAATTATCATTGTTGAATTAATTGTTCATGTTGCCCTTTATTGGTAGACTTCCGTTATTTGATACTCAATGTTGAAGATTCTTTCCTTTATTGTGAGTTAGTTTTATCTATTATCATGGTTACACATTGTTTTCTAATTGTTGAGTTATTTGATGGTGAGGTTGTGGAAGTTGTCAATACGTTGAGCCGATGTTGGTTATTGTTGAAACCCCTATCCTATTGAGCATTTTTCATCCATTATTGTTGTTGATATTCTCGTATACGTTGTGTTGGAGCCATGGCCTATTGTTGTGGAAACATTGATATTGTTGTTGTTGGCATGTTGTGATATGTGGGCACTTGTGGTGAAATTTGTTATTGTGATATGATATTGATGCGCATGTGGCGGTATAAGGCTTGGGTTGATGTGCGTGCGGCGGTATAAGGTGGGACATATCTGCATGTTGCTTGTAGGGGAACTACGTGAAGCCACGCGAGATCATAAGGTGGGCTAAAGTGCATATAGCTATTTCGAGAAACCTTTTTTAAAAACCTATTTTCAAATGTAAGGCTCACGCGACGGCATAAGGAAGGATTGTGACTGAAATTGAGAAATGTGAATACGAAGCGGTACCTCAGTTATTATTCTTGATTATACAAGGCGGTACCTCGGTTACGATTTCATTATACACGAGGCGGTACCTCGATGTGATTCTTGCTATTATTTCGCGTTGCAAAGTGTTTTGGTGGAAAATTATATTAATGAAATTCGATTTTCGGAAGGTTGTCTCTATTGTTCAGTTATTTTACGTAATTTGTTAATTCATATCTGTTCAGTTTTCACTATTGTTAGGCTCACCTAGTCATAGAGACTTGGTGCCATCATGATATCCTACGAAGGAAAATTGGGGTCAAGACAAGTTGGTATCAGAGCTAGGTTCATAGATGTTATGAGTCAGGTT
Organism: Nicotiana tabacum; assembly: GCF_000715075.1. Classification (NCBI taxonomy): domain Eukaryota; kingdom Viridiplantae; phylum Streptophyta; class Magnoliopsida; order Solanales; family Solanaceae; genus Nicotiana; species Nicotiana tabacum. The sequence continues at coordinate 71,947,330 of NC_134091.1, read as the reverse complement.
TAGTAGAGTCTTGTGGATCGGTACGGAGGCGTCTGTACTTATCTTCGAGAGGCTACGAAATTATAAGAAAAACTTCACTTCATTGATTCCTTATCGTGTGAACTTATTGACTTCAAATTCTAAATCTCAGTCTTTCTATTCTCTCACAAATGGTGAGGACACGCATGACTGGATCTGATGATCAAACACCCATGCCCCATGCTAGAGCCACGAGAGGCCGGAGCCGGGGTAGAGGTGGAGGACGGGCACATGGTATAGCTAGAGCACCTACCCGAGATGCGATAGATGAGACACCAGTAGCTCCAGTCGGGGGTCAAACACCCGAGGTGCCTATTGCCACCGCAGCACTTTATGAGACCCTCGCACAGTTCATGAGCATGTTAATCACCTTAGCTCAGGCGGGGTTGATCACACTTGCACTAGCCACATCTCATGCTAGGGAAAGAGCACAGACTCCCGCAGCCTGTACCCCAAAGCAGCGGGTCCAGATTGATCAGGTCCCAGTTGTCATACCGGTACAGCCTATTGCTCCAGTTCAGCCCGTGGTTAGGGAATCAACATCTGAGGAGGAGCAGCTTAGGCTCGAGAGTTTCAAGAAGTACCACCCTCCTGCTTTCAGTGGTTTGTCTTCGGAGGATGCGCAAAGGTTTCTTGAGGAGTGTCACCTCATTCTTCGCACTATGAGCATTGTGTAGACAAGTGGGGTAACGTTTACGACATTCCAGCTAAAGGGAGTGGCATTTCAGTGGAAGCGGGCGTACGAGGTGGGTAGCCCAGCCGAGGCAGCTTCACTTACATGGGATCGTTTTTCAAAGTTTTTCTTGAAAGAGTTTGTTCCTAAGACCGTTCGAGATTCTTGGCGCACGGAGTTTGAGCGGCTGCACCAGGGGTACTATGTCAGTGTCGAAGTATTCCATCTGATTCAGTGATTTGTCCAGGCATGCACCATCCATGGGTGCCACAGTCAAGGAGCGAGTCCGTCGATTCATCGAGGGGCTCAACCAGAGTATTAGATAGAGCATGGCCAGGGAGTTGGAGTCAGACACTCTGTATCAGCAGGTGGTTGAGATTGCACGGATATTGGAGGGTATGCGAGACTGTGACAGAGATGATAGGAAGGCTAAGAGGTCTCATGGCACAGGGGTATTTAATGGTGGTCACGCTGCAGCTTCAGCCCGTCATGGTAGGGGCTATGTGAGCCGCCCAGTTCATTTAGCACTTCCAGCTTCTAGTGGTGCTCCGGTTGTATCGAGGTCCCAGGTTGCTTAGTTTACTCAGCCACTTTCTAGTCCACCTCCAGCATGGTGTGCCTTCAACAGTCAATCCAGCCGGCCAGGCCCGAGCTAGTTCTAGCCACCACGCCCAATGAGAGCTTGTTTTGAGTGTTGGGATACCCAGCACATGATCAGAGACTGCCCCAGACTCAGTAGGGGTGCACCTTCCCAGTCTACTCAAGCTCCACGGATCTAGCCAGGTCCACAGACTTCTAAGGCTATGGTTACTACCCCAATTACCACTCCACCCGCACAACCATCTAGGGGTAGGGGACGGGCGGTTAGAGGTCTCCCTAGAGAGGGAGGCCAGGCCAGATTCTATGCTCTTCCGAGTAGGACAGAGGCAGTTTCTTCAGACTCAGTCATTACAGGTATGGTTCCGGATTGCCATAGAGATGCATCAGTCTTATTTGATCTGGGTATTACACCCCATATTTTCGTACGTCAGAGTGTGTCGTAAGTCAATTGATGCAAGCTCATAAATGAGATCATCTTTGAAAGTACATAGAGTAAGTTAATCATGTTACCATTGAGGTTAAAAATATTTAAAATCATGAATAACAAGTACCAAGAGGGTTAGACGGCTTAGAATCTAAGCGAATTGAAGAAAATAAGTCTCGTCAAAAGTCGACTAGTTGAGAATGTTATAACATGTACTTTTGGGGTGAGACTAGGGTGATTAACTTGATAAGGAGGTTATTCTATGAGTTATTTTAGTCATATCATAGTCGCGTGTTATGTTTTGAAGTTAAGCACATTGTGGAACAAAATTTTTCAAAGGTCATCACAAGTTACAATCATAAATATGCTAAAAATTAGGTCAAATGTAGCTGAGAGGTTCTACCAATATACTTGGAATTACTGGATTATCCATGTATCCAACTGACTTCTATGAGTCTAGTTTCAAACGCATTAAACCGTTCGTCGATACGACATTGGAGTAGAGCGATATTTGCGATTTCGCGAGACTACGAAGACTGCATAGGTGACAAGTAGGTGTGTCACTAAAGCTTTTTGAACAACATATTTCGTGCGTTATATAAGGTCTTTTTGGGACATATTATATACCAAATTGAAGGTATTGGAATTTTTTTCTAACGCTCTTAACCGTTCATTCATACGACAAAAAGATATAAGCGTCGGAAGAAGGGCCAATGCTAGGGTGCCAAGCTAGCACCTCTTTGACTTTTCAAAAGTTGATATATATAGGATTTAAATCGCCTCTCTCTTCATTTTTAATAGAACACGACCAGAGAACCCCCATAAACTTACCCTTGAGCTCTCTACAAGGTTTCCAAAGAAGATTAACATATCGGGTACGAAATTAAGAAGCGATAACATTAGAATGATCCCTACGTCGTAAGTAGCTCAATATTGCCTCTATTTTTCTTTGTTGCTTGAGTTTTGGAAGGTACTTCATAGTTAAGAAAATTTCTACTTTCTGTATTTAAGCTTCTAAATATCAAGGAAGGTTGATAAATCCGTTTCCTAATAGTTAGAACTCACGGGACGGCGATCGGAAACCATGAGTTCGATTTATTGCACTTTTAGTGGGCTATTTTGTAGTCCACTTGTGTTAGCCTATTGTGCTGCTGATTTATGGAGTTTGGAAGGATAAATGGCATGGAGAAATGCCACATGTGGTAGGGTAGTGGTCTATTCGCTCGTCGTTGCAATTTCAGGCTAATTAATAACTTGTTGATTGGCTGTGTTATGGTATGCTTAGGATTTTGTTGTATTAAAGGTCCCGAATTGTAGTTAGGTTGTTTCTGAGTTGCTGGTTGTATTGTGTTGTTGTCTCACCTACAGTAGGCTTGAGAGAGTAGTAAAATCAGAGGAAAAGCTGTATGTTTTATTTTAGAATCGAGTTATTGTTTGAGATACGTGATATGCTATCGCCATCTAAGTTTTACATGTATTTCTTTGTTATAGGGTTGGCGTGCTAGTTGTCGTAAGCTTGTTGTTGAGTTGCATTGACTACTTGAGGTATGTTAAAGCTTAACCTTTTCTTCATTTTGGCATGATCCCGTAACTACATGCATTTGATAACTAGACGGAAAGAGAAGTTCGTATTCCTGACTTATGTATATTATCCTAGTCTTATACGTTGCAGTATTCTCCCTTATAGGGACTTTATATTCACTTATGTATTGTTTCCTTACAGTCAAGAGAGTAGAGAGTTTATAGTATTACAATATTTTTACCACCGTCGAGCTATAATCGGTGGGCAAGCCCCTATTGGGCAAGCTCTAATCAGATGGTAAGTTATATATCGAGCCTACTGTGGTCGAGCGCCTATGAGCGAGCCCAGAATGGCTGAGATACAGAGCCTAGTATGGTAGAGCGGCTATGAGCAAGCCTACTACGGCAGAGAAGTTACACATACTGAGCCTTATATGGACGGACAACTATTTTACTTACTATATTGAGAGACAAATGAGTCAGTATCATCAAGTAAGCATATCTTCAAATTATATTTGAATCCCAGGTACTTTCAGTTATTATATTATCAGTTCGGTTTCAGCTTTCAGTTATTCTGTTGCCTTACATACTCGGTTCATTATTTCGTACTAATATCCCTTTTGTTGGGGACGCTGCATTTCATGCCTGCAGGTCCTGATAGACAGCTGGATAGACCTTCCCATTAGACAAAGTCAAACATCAACTTTGTTGGTAAGCTCCACTTCCTCGTAGTTACCAGGTCTAAACCTTGGACTACATTTAATATATACAGGTTTGATGGGTAGGTCGAGGCCCTGTCCTGACAATGATATAGTTCAGTTATCCCTAGAGGCTTGTAGACGAGTCATGTATATTTTATATATCAGTATTGTGGCTTTACCAGCCCTATGTAGATGTTTAATTTGATGTTGCTGATTGTAGGCCCTATATATTGCGGCTTTACCAGCCCTCATCGGCCTAAGTTGAGGGTTACCCCTCCATAGTTCACAGTTATAGAGTGGTACGCTCGAGCCAAGAATGGCATCGAGTGCCGGCCATGCCTCTTCAGGTTTGACTCTGAAGAACTCGATTTTGCATCATGCTTACGATGAGTAAATGTGAGGTCTTTAGCAAATCATGTGTATACTAAGACGTATAAGCTTCTTGATAAGAAACTCTAAGGTATGAATAATCCACCTATATGGTAAAAAGCAATAAGAGAATAAGAAGGTAGACACAACTTTCAACAAGTAAAAGAAGCAAGGTGAATAAAGGTGCGTGGAACCCAGTTAGTGAAGATTATCAGTATTTACAACTCAGGCAGAGAAATATAAGCATTCTGAATTACTTTCCACACTAACAAAGATATATACAATTGGGCACACCCATCTCTATTATGCCCTATGGGAGCTAACATTTATAGTTTAAGAGAAAGATGGGATATCAAGATCCAGCTGGGGTAAGAGTAACCCAAAATGGTCGATGGATTATTATCATTAGCTATCATTTCCGAAGGGTAGTGCAAACGTGGTAATAGATCTCATTGTAAGACACCCAGATGGTGCACTCTAGAATAGAATAGTTAGATTTGAATACTAGAATGTTTAAAAATTTCAGAAGATAGGCAGTGGAATCCTAGAAGGGATAAATATTCACCTTAGTATGGCTCCCGTCCCTAGTCAAGAGAGAATGTTAGGCGACCCGAAGAGCCAGTAGATGGAGCAAGGGGAGCTAAAAGCAGAAGAATGTTTTATTGTAGTATACAGAATAAGGTAATAGATAGATATATTAGCAGGAGAATAAGAAGAGAAAATGAAGTATTATGAATAAGATGTGATAAATTGGCGATAACGGTAAATCAAAATATGACAGGATGACAGAGTCTATAGTCATTGAAGGAAAAGACAAGAGGTGACGGGCCTTGAGACCATAGAGAGTATAAGCTATAAAGTCATATCCTTATTCCGAGAAATGAGTTGGCGACTCCAACATGATTACTAGAAGGCTAAGTAAGACCTCCGGAGTAATGGAACTTAGTATGGGCTAGTAAACAAGAAAATAAAATCGAACATGATTTAGGGACCGAAGGATTTGATAATAGTCGGCATCGTGAGAATTTCAGAGATCGCGTTTCGGCAATGTATAATGGACAAAAAAAGAATAACCTTTAAAGGTCATTCAGGAAGACGCTTCCCTAAAGCACGCACTGTGAGCAGAGTTAAACTTAAGGGATTAAGTATGAATGGACACTTGATACATTAGGAGCCAGTGCGAAAGGTAAGTTAAGACAAAAGACATAACCCAAGAGAGGTTACACAAAATATAGATACGAGCATGGACTAACGAGTAGTTAGTAGTTGATCCTGGAAGAGCCTAGTTATGGATAGACAAGAGGTCTCAGATAAATCAGCATATCATACAAGATAAACGTAGTGGAACCCAGCACAATAAATTCAGTGTCACAGATATGACATCGTAATACTTGAGAAATATTCAGATAGGAGTTGGGATAGTGAAAGGTACCATATAAGTATTACGGAAATAAAAGAGAGTGCCACTGGGGAGAAAGTCAAAATTTTAGTTCAGAAGTAACCCTATGAGCAGAAGGGCGCGGAGGTAAGTAACTAAGGATAATGATAGATGAGTAAGAACATCAGAAATTCCATGGGGTATAGAATGTAATAAGCTCGCAGCATTACAAGAGTCAAAGGGTCTTCCCTAAGTACTGCAATGAAAGACTAGCTGAGAAAATAAGGAAGAAGGCTTCAAGCTAATCATAGTGACCTAAGGAGGAAATGATCTTATAACAACAATCTCACTACAACATTGTATACACTCTATAAGAAAGTGGCACCTATCATGGCTAATGAACGGAAAAAAAGAAGTAATATTCGAGATCATATGAGTTGCAAGAAATTCCAATAGGTGTGGGTACTAAGATAAGCCAAGTACTTATACAACAAGTGGAAGAACGACCAGGAAAAGTAATTGCTTACTTTTAAAGTAAGCTGAGAAGGTACGTAAGGAATTATTCGATCAATGACCCAGAGTTAGTTACAATATGATCGCACTTAATATTTCTGAGTATTATCCATGCAGCATATATGTTGACATTCCTATAGCTATAGGAGACTCCGGTATAAGTTAAAATAAAGAATTGAGTCCACCTCACAGACAAAGGCTGAGAGAGAAGAGGAAACTAAAGAGTTACATTAGCTAAGTGAATATGGAGTCTTATTATTAGACCCAGATAAATATAGAAATCGTGATTCAAAACACTGTAAAATAAATCCTAATATCAAAGGTACAAGAGAGATAGTACAACAACCATATTCTATAATGGCTCCACGATAAAGCCAGTTAGAAAAGTACCAGCCTCGAAAGGAGTAAGTATGAAGCTCCTAATGGATCGGATATGCACCTCTATGAAAGAGACAGAAAATACGATGCTAGATTTAAAGGTAAGTAAGGTAAAGGTGAATAAGGTACGAGATACTCAAGTGCAGAAGGTTGTGAATAGTCCAGACTTTAAATATAGGGTTAGAAGCGGTGTGATTCAATATCCACAAATGATAGTTGTGTCGTCAGTGGAATATCTTCTAGCCTAAGGTTTCTAGGTACCAAGAGGTCTAATTAAGAGAGTAAAGAAGAGTTAGAGACGATGTGATATCTCGCTTGAGGTTCCAGAATAAGATAAGGAAATCTGTGGTGCTATCAAGTTAAAGGAAGGTTGCGAGTAGTATAAATAGATATGTGCAGGTCGCAAGCTAAAGTATGTTAGAGCGACAAGGTTTTAGGTAGACGGGAGTAAGGATAAGAAAAAGTAAGTGAGAAGGTGACGAGAATAGGTAAGTCCTGGGGATTAAACACATCAAAACAACAGAGTTGATGGTTTCCGTAAGTTATAAAAAAAAAACTCAGTACAGCCTGAATGAACTCGGAGCAGTTTAAGACTTGGAGCATTTAGAAAAGAAGGAATGCTACCCTGGTAGTAGAATAAGGGTGTAATTGGGATAGATAATAAGTGGATGACATTTAGGCCTTCGATTGAGTAATGATTTAGAGAAAAGTGGATTTCATGAATTGCACAGGATTAGAATGCCCCCATAAGATGAACCACGTTGGGATGCAATGAAATATGGTTAATGAAGTATTGTATCATCCCTAGGTGGATCAGGCAAATAACTTTAGCTATTCCCCGATGAGACGTGAGCCCTAATGACAATGTATTACGTAAGAGGTTTCAAGTTATCAGTGGTAGATTATAGATCAACATTAAGGTTAATCAACAATAGGCGGATAAAAGTTCCAAAGTATGAGATGAGATTAGGCTATCATTCTTAAGATGAACAGTAATGAGGAAGAACTAAAGGACTTAGATATATACATATAGGATAAGCAGCGAGAGAGTAACCTGGAGTTGGGTTGCAAACCTAGATAATAATAAACCGAAGTAAGTGTTATGGTATAGTACAATCTATATAGATGTAGTAAAGCCATAAGTATAGATACACAAGACTACAAAAAAGATATAGAAACAGTCATAAGTTCGACAAAGTACCGAGCGAAGAACTTTAGTACACCTATATATACCAGGAGGAATAACTTGTCATAGTTCTGTATATGTTCCCAAAGTGAGGCCTAAAGATTGGCTAACATATGGAGGAAAAAGTACAGAAGAGTCACATAGGTGCACATACAAGGACAAAGTCGTACAAGCTGCATGATAGAAGGTCACAACAATTACGAGATTGGAAGAATTCTGATTATAAGTCATGGTGTGAGAAAGAGGCCTAAAGGGAGAAATGCCCTAGCCATCGGATTTATTCACAGAACAGTTGCCTAGATGACAAGGACAATATTAAAATATTCGTAATAGCTATGGGTTATGAGACTGATAAGCGCATCAGCCAACATTCGAGGACGAATGTTTCAAAGGGGGGGAATGATGTTACACCCCATGTTTTCGTATGTAAGAGTACATTGTAAGTCAATTAATGTAAGCTCATCAATGAGATCATCTTTGAAAGTACATAAATTAAGTTAATCATGTTACCATGGAGGTTACAAATATTTAAGATCATGAATAACAAGTACCAAGAGGGTTGGAAGGCTTAGAAGCTAAACGAATTGAAGAAAATAAGTCTCGTCAAAAGTCGACCAGTTGGGAATGTTATAACATGTACTTTTAGGCTGAGACTATGGTGATTAAATCGATAATGAGGTTATGCTATGAGTTATTTTATTCATATCATAGTCGTGTGTTATGTTTTGAAGTCAAGCGAATTGTGGAACAAAAGTTTGCAAAGGTCGTCACAAGTTACATTCATAAATGTGCTGAATATTAGGTCAAATGTAGCTGAGATTTCTACCAATATACATGGAATTACTGGAATATCCACGTATCTAATTGACTATCTACGAGTCTTGTTTCTAACGCATTAAACCGTTCGTCGATACGAAGGGCCAATACTAGGTTGCCAAGCTAGCACCTCTTTGACTTTTCAAAAGTTGATATATATATATATAGGTTTTAAATCGTCTCTCTCTCTTCATTTTTCATAGAACACGACCAGAGAACCCCTATAAACTTACCCTTAAGCTCTCTACAAGGGTTCCAAAGAAGATTAACATCCCGGGTATAAAATCAAGAAGTCATTGCATTATAATGATCCCTATGACTTAAGTAGCGCTATATTGCCTCTCTTTTTCTTCGTAGCTTGAGTTTTGTAAGGTACTTCATAGTTAAGAAAATGCCTAATTTCTGTATTTAAGCTTTTGAATATCAAGGAAGGTTGATAAATTCGTTTTCTAATAGTTAGAACTCACGGGACGGTGATCGGAAGCAGTGAGTTCGATTTATTTCACTTTTAGTGGGCTGTTTTGTAGTCCACTTGTGTTGGCCTATTGTGCTGCTGATTTATGGAGTTTGGAAGGATAAAGGGTGTGTAAATATTCCACATGTGGTAGAGTAGTGGGCTGGTCACTCGTCATTGCAATTTCACGCTAATTAGTAACTGGTTGATTGGGTGTGTTATAGTATGCTTGGGTTTTTGTTGTATTAAAGGTCCCGAATTGTAGTTAGGTTGTTTTTGTGTTGCTGGTTGTATTGTGTTGTTGTGTAGCCTATAGTATGCTTAAGGGAGCAGTAAAATCAGGGGAAATGCTGCCCGTTTTATTTTAGAATCGAGTTATCGTTTGAACAATATGATATACTAGCGCCATCTAAGTTGTACATGTATTTCTTTGTTATAGGGTTGGCACACTAGTTGTTGAGTTGCATTCGCGACTTGAGGTATGTTAAGGCTTAATCTTTTCTTCATTTTTGCATGATCCCGTAACTACATGCCCTTGATAACTAGACATAAAGAGAAGTTCGTATTCCTGACTTATGGATATTATCCCAATCTTATAAGTTACAGTATTCTCCCTTATCGGGACTTTATATTCACTTAAGTATTGTTTCCTTCCAGTCAAGAGAGAAGAGAGTTTTTATATATATATATATATATATATATATATATATATATATATACAGTGTTATAGTATTTTCACCATCATCGAGCTATAATCGGTGTGCAGGCCCCTATTGGGCAACCTCTGATCAGATGGTAAGTTATATACCAAGCCTATTGTGGCCGAGCGCCTATGAGCGAGCCCATAATGACCGAGATACATTTCCTAATATGGCCGAGCGCCTATGAGCGAGCCTACTACGGTAGAGCAGTTACACATATCGAGCCTTATAGGGCCGGACAGCTATTTTACTTACTATATTGAGAGATAGATGAGTCAGTATCAGCAAGTAAGAATATCTTCAAATCATATTTGACTCCCAGGTACTTTCAGTTATTATATTATCAGTTCAGTTTAAGCTTTCAGTTATTCTACTGCCTTACATACCCAATACATTATTTCGTACAGACGTCACTTTTGCTGGGGACAGTGCATTTCATGCCTGCATGTCTTGATAGATAGGTAGATAGCCCTTCCTAGTAGACAATGTCAAACATCAGCTTGGTTGGTAAGCTCCACTTCCTCGGAGTTACCAGGTCTATACCTTGGAGTCCATTTTATATATACAGTTTTGATGGGTAGGTCGAGGCCCTGCCCCGACTATGATACAGTTCATTTATCCCTAGAGGCTTGTAGACTAGTCATGTACATTTTATATATCAGTATTGTGGCTTTACGAGCCTTATGTAGATGTTTAGTTTGGTGTTGCTGGTTGTAGACGTTATTTTCAGATGATTCAGAATATAGCCTCATCAGCCTAAGTTGAGAGTTACCCCTCTAGAGTTCACATTTACAGAGTGGTACGCTCGGGCCGAGTATGGCCCCGGGTGCCGACCATGCCTTTTCAGGTTTGGGGCGTGACATCGGGATCCACTTATTCATATGTGTCATCTTACTTTGCTCCGTATTTCGATGTGTCTCTTGATTCCTTGAGGTATTCTGTTTATGTATCTACAATTGTGGGAGATTATATTATTGTGGACCGTGTGTATCGGTCGTGTTTGGTTGTTATTAGTGGTTTTGAGACCAGAGTTGATCTATTGTTACTCAGTATGGTAGACTTTGATGTTATCTTGGGCATGTACTGGTTGTCGCCCTATCATGTTGTTCTTGATTGTCACGCCAAGACTGTGACGTTGGCTATGCCATGTTTACTGTGGTTATAGTGGAGGAGTGCATTAGATTATATTCCTAGAAGGGTTATCTCATTTCCAATGGCTCAACGGATGGTTGAGAAAGGGTGTAATGCGTATCTAGCCTTTGTGCGAGATGTCAGTGCTGATACTCCTACCTTTGAGTCAGTTCCAGTAGTGAGTGACTTTCCAGATATATTTCCAATAGATCTTTCAGGCATTCCGCCCGACAGGGTTATCGATTTTGGTATTGACTTATTGCAGGGCACTCAGCTCATTTCAATTTCACCATATTGTATGGCCCCAGCGGAGTTGAAGGATTTAAAGGAACTATAGCAAGAGTTGCTTGATAATGGATTTATTCGGCCTAGTGTGTTGCCGTGGGGTGCTCCGATCTTGTTTGTGAAGAGGAAGGATGGATCTATGCGCATGTTTATTGATTATCGTTAGTTGAACAAGGTTACAGTGAAAAACAGGTATTTGTTGCCACGCATTGATGACCTATTTGATCAGCTATAGGGTGTCAGAGTGTTCTCCAAGATTAATTTACGGTTAGGTTATCATTAGTTGAAGATTTTGGATCCAGATATTTTGGTGAGTGCCTTTAGGACTCGGTATGGTCACTACGAGTTCCTCATGATTTCATTTGGGCTGACCAACACCCTAGAAACATTTATGCACTTGATGAATAGTGTATTCCAGCCTTATCTTGATTCATTCATCATAGTGTTTATTGATGACATCTTGGTATACTCCCGCAGTCAGAAAGATCATGAGCAACATTTGAGGATTGTGATCCAGACCTTGAGAGAGAAGAAGTTATATGCAAAGTTCTCAAAGTGTGAATTCTAGCTTGATTCGGTGGCGTTTTTGGGTCATGTGGTGTTGAGTGAGGGGATCAAGGTGGATCCGAAGAAGATTGAAGCAGTCCAGAGTTGGCCCAGACCATCTTCAGCTACTAAGATTCGGAGTTTTCTTGGTTTGGCAGGGTCTTACCATCGATTCATAGAGGGTTTCTCATCTATTGATACACTTATGACCAGATAGACACATAAGGGTGCTCCGTTCAAGTGGACCGGGGAGTGTGAGGAGAGCTTTCAAAAGCTCAAGACTGCTTTGACCACAACCCCAGTATTGGTGTTGCCTAGGGGCTCGAGGTCTTATAATGTGTATTATGATGCGTCACGTATTGGCCTTGGCACGGTGTTCATGCAAGACAATAGGGTGATTGCCTACGCGTCTCGACAGTGGAAGACTCATGAGAAGAATTATCCAGTCCACGATTTGGAGTTGGCAGCCATTGTTCATGCATTAATGATCTGGTGGCACTATTTGTATAGTGTTCGTTTTGAGGTCCTTACCGACCACCGGAGTCTACATCATCTTCTCAAATAGAAGGATCTTAACTTGCGGCAGCGAAGATGGCTAGAGTTGCTTAAGGACTATGATGTCACCATTCTATATCATCCCAGGAAGGCCAATATGGTGGTCGATGCCTTGAGTCAAAAGGCAGAGAGTTTGGGTAGTTTAGCATATCTACCAGTAGCAGAGAGGCCATTAGCATTGGAAGTCGAGTTCTTGTCTGTGTGCTTTCTCGGCCTTCTCTTTATGATCGTATCAGAGAGCGTCAGTATGATGACCCCCATCTGTTTGTCCTCAAGGATAAGGTTCAGCACGGCGATGCCAAGGAGGTCACTATTGGGGATGACGATGTGTTACGGATGCAGGGCACACTATTTATGCCCAATGTAGATGGTTTGCGTGAGTTGATTCTTCAGGAGGTTCATAGTTTGCGGTACTCCATTCATCCGGGTGCCGCCAAGATGTAATCAGTACTTGAGGTAGCACTATTGGTGGAGAAGAATGAAGAAAGACATAGTGGAGTATGTAGCTCAATACCTAAATTGTCAACAAGTGAAGTATGAGCATCAGCGGCCAGGTGGATTGCTTCAAAGGCTAGATATTCCAGAGTGTAAATGGGAGCGGGTTACTATGGATTTTGTTGTTGGGCTCTCACGCACTCAGAGGAAGTTCGATGCGGTATGTGTGATTATGGATAGGTTGACCAAGTCACCCATTTCATTCCAGTAGTGACTACTTATTCTTCAAAGCAGCTGGCTCAGGTCTGTATTCGCGAGATTGTCAGACTTCATGGCATGCCGGTATACATCATCTCTAACCGGTGCATGCAGTTTACATCGTGATTTAGGCACGCATGTTGAGTTGAGTATAACATTTCACCCTCAAATGAACGGACAGTCCGAGCGCACTATTCAGATATTCGAGGATATGATCCGTGCGTGTGTGATGGAGTTTGGGGGTTATTGGGATCAGTTCTTGCCGCTTGTAGAGTTTTCCTACAATAACAGCTACTAGTCGAGCATTCACAGGGCTCCGTATGAGGCCTTGTATGGGAGGTAGTGTCGGTCTTCAGTGGGTTGGTTTGAGCCGGGCGAGGCTAGGCTATTGGATACAGACTAGGTTCAGGATACTTTGGAAAAGGTTAAATTGATTCAAGATCGGCTTCACACAACCTAATCTGGACAGAAGAGTTATGCGGATCGAAGGGTTCATGATGTTTCATTCATGGTTGGAGAGCGAGTCTTGCTCCGGGTTTCACCCATGAAGGGTGTGATGAGGTTCAGGAAGAGGGTTGGAGAGGTGGCCTACCAGATTGCCTTGCCACATAGTCTATCTGCGGTTCATCCGGTGTTCCATGTCTGTATTCTCCGGAAGTATTATGGCCATCCGCCTCATGTTCTAAACTTCAGCACAATCCTGTTGGACGAGGATTTTACTTACATTAAGGAGCCCGTCGCTATCTTGGATCGGCAGGTCCAAAAGTTGAGACCAAAGGATATTGCTTCAGTGAAGGTTCAATGGAGAGGACATCTAGTCAAGGAGGCGACCTGGAAGACCGAGCGCATGTATAGTCATTATCCTCATCTATTCACCACTTCAGGTACGTCCCTATGCACGTTCGAGGATGAATGTTTGTTTTAAGAGGAGGAGAATGTAACGACCCGATTGGTCATTTTGTATAATTGTACCCCATTACCCCTTTTATTGCTTCACACTTGTGTGTTTATGTCTTTATGACTTGCGGGGTTGACTAGTTCATTCTGGGAGGCTTTCTGGCTGATTTGGATCCTTGATTCTAGACTTAGAAGCTTTAATTTGAAAATATTGACTAAACTCTGACTTTTATGAAAATGACCTCGAAACTATGTTTTATGACTCCGATATCTTTGTATCGTGATTTTCCACTTGGGCGTATGCCCGATATTGATTTTGGAAGTCCGTAGGTTGATTTTTGTTGATTCGCCAAAATTTGGCAATTTTAAGTTGAAAAGTTTGACTGTAGGTTGACGTTTAGATATTGAGCTCGGAATTTAATTTTGGGATTTAGAATAGGGCCGTTATAGCATTTAGACCTTTTCTGCAAAATTTAGCATCATTCGGAGTTGAATTGATAGGAATCGGACGCATAGTTGTAATTTTAGAAGTTCTAGAAAATCTTTTTGAAAATCATGCATTTTAGAGTTCAATTCGTAGTTTTAGATGTTATTTTCGTGTTTTGATCACGCGAACGAGTTTGTATGATGTTTTTAGACTTGTATGGATGTTTAGTTTGGAGCCCCGAGGGCTCAGGTGAGTTTCAGATGCTTAGCGAACTATTCATCGCAATTGCGATAATAACAGAAGTGGGAAGGTCATCGCATTTTCGAGTGATTCTTCACATTTGCGGGGTTCGGAATTGCGAACCGCAGGTCGCAAATGTGACATCTGCGACTGGACAAATAGATGAGGGTTGGGATTTTGGAATTCATTCTCTCATTTTTGAACCCTAGACTCGTTAGGAGACGACTTGGAGAGGGGATTGTCACCTACAAACCTTGGGTAAGTGATTCTAAACTATTTCTAATCATATTCCATCAACATATCTTAGATTTTAACATCAAAATCATGTGAATCAAAGTAGACATTTATGAAACTTTGTCAATTTTTTGAAAATAAGAAATTGAGTTTTGAGATTCGATTTGGGCTCGGATTTTAAAACTAATCACGTATATGAACTCGTTGGGATCATGGGCAGACAGAATCTACCATTGGACCCGGGTTTTGACCGGGTGAGCACCGTGTTGACTTTTGTTGACTTTTTGGATAAAGTGTAAAAATCTTAACTTTATCGATTGCAATTGAATTCCCTAGCATTGTTTGATGTTATTGTGTCGATTTTGGTTAGATTTGAGCCGTGTTGAGGAGGATTGTAAGGGAAAAGCTATTTTTGAGTATTGAATTGGCCTAATTGAGGTAAGTGTTTTTCCTAACTTTGTGTGGGGAAACTATCCCTTAGGTTTGCTATTGTTTGATTCAATTGTGCTAAGTGAAATCAGTGTACGCAAGGTGACGAGTGGGTACACGGGTTGTACGTAGTATTTGACCTGTTTAGGCTACTTAGACTATTTCAATGCTTTAACTGAAATGCCATATTATGTTCTAAATTTTCAGAGTTAAATCATCCTTAATTGTGTTAAACTACCTTTAAATGCCTTAGTTGACTTGTTTAGTAATTGTTCTACATCCTACATGCTAAATTGCTCCCATGATTTAGTTGAACTTGTTGTCCCCTTTATTGTCATGTGTTATCTCTTTATTGTTAATTATCATTGTTGAATTAATTGATCATGTTTCCCTTCATTTGTAGACTTTCATTATTTGATACTCATTGTTGCAGATTATTTCCTTTATTGTGAGTTAGTTTTATCTAATATCATGATTACACGTTGTTTTCTAATTGTTGAGTTATTTGATGTTGAGGTTGTTGAAGTTAATACGTTGAGGCGATGTTGGTTATTGTTGAAGCATCTATCCTGTTGAGCATTTTCCATCTATTATTGTTGTTGATATTGTCGTATACGTTGTGTTGGAGCCATGGGCTATTGTTGTGGAAACATTGATATTGTTGTTATTGGCAAGTTATGATATGTGGGCACTTGTGGTGAGTTGTTATTGTGATATGATATTGATGTGCATGTGGTGGTATAAGGCTTGGGTTGATATGCATGCGGAGGTATAAGGTGGGACCTATGTGCGTGTTGCTTGTAGGGGAACTACGTGAAGCCACGCGGCGTCATAAGGTGGGCTAAAGGCATGTAGCTATTTCGGGAAAACTATTTTCAAAACCTATTTTCAAATGTAAGGCTCACGCGGCAGCATAAGGAAGGATAGTGACTAAAATTGAGAAATATAAATACGAGGTAGGACCTCGGTTTTGATTTCATTATACACTAGGCAGTACCTCGATGTGATTCTTGCTGTTATTTCGCGTTGCAAAGTGTTTTGGCTGAAAATTATATATGTTGTTTCATTCCTTAGTGTTCTATCAATTGTTGTCCGTACATGATCATTGTAGTCTTTTAGTTGCTTCTTTTATACCATTCCTACTGTTGATTTTCAGCTATTAGATCATGCTATCATCCTGATTCGTATTGGTTATTTACTTACTTTCCATTTTATATCTGCATTTCATTTTAGGTGTCTGGACCTGGCCTCGTCACTACTCTACTGAGGCTAGGCTAGATACTTGTTGCGTACCGTTGTGGTGTACTCATACTATGCTTCTGCACATCTTTTTGTGCAGATCCTAGTAAAGATGAAATGCAAATCCAAAACAAACATTTGCCACATTTTCCTCAACCTTTCCATTTCCATACAAAACCACTAATCAATTTTCCTCAATATCTGTGTGTACACCATCAATAGAGAAACATGATAGGGTGACCCTAGAGGAATGGATCCATATCCACACGCTACACGGATAACTCACGTGCTGCATACAGAATTCACGTGCTAATAATATCAACCGCATGGACAACTCACGTGCTAATATTACCAATATATGTATCTGCACAGACAACTCACGTACTGCACAGATACCTCACGTGCCAATAATATCAAACGCACGGATAACTCACGTGCCAATAATCATAATCTGCCCGCATGATCACATGCTACCAGTCCAGAGATTATAACACATAGAAAATAAATATACGAGAATACATGTACATGATGAATAATTATCATGTTTCATATTCCTGGACTGATATAAATAACATTCTATAGTGTAGGCATGTGCAATGTGTGTTATCGCATCTAGAACAAAAAAAATCATAATGCAATAGCAGTTTTTCATGTTCAATTGGAAGAATTACCTCAATGAAATCACAAATGTTGTACAAATAGTTCGCAGAGGTGTCATGACCCTAAATTCCCACCTTAGGATGTCGTGATGGAACCTAGTCCCTATGACTAGGTAAGCCTAACACATGCTGAGTTATTAACAGAATTGAACTATTTGATCATTAAATCATAAAACAGTAAATATCATACATAGCTGCAAACGGCCAATAGTTATACATTTCCTAAAGCCGGTAGTACGGAGTCATAAACTCCACTGAAATACACTAGAATTTCTAAATACAAAATTATTTTAAAATAAAGATAAACAGTAGTAAAGATATTGTTAGAAGGTGTCCCCGAGGCCTGTGAATATCAATCAGGTATACCTTGAAGTCTCCAGCTGCGCAGACTCAACTATAAAATAATCAACACGATCCAAAGTACCTGGATCTGCACAAAAATGTGCAGAAGCGTAGCATGAGTACACCCCAACGGTACCCAGTAAGTATCAAGTCTAACCTCGGTATAGTAGTGATGAGGCTAGGTCAAGACACCTACTAGACTTAAAAACATGTGCAAGATATACATGAAGCTAACAATGGGAAGAACATCAGTGTAAGGCTAATGGCAGAAAGATTATTGATTTACAACCAACAATGAAATAATAGAAACACTAGTGGCAACAAGTGGTGAACGGGTAATAAAGAAGCAACATAATCAGAAAACCGATGAGATATATATGAACCCAAATAAGGAAAATCAGATGGCAACTCAAATAACCAAATCGTCCCTAACACATGAACTTACAACTAGAATTACCCCGAGGTACCACACCTCGTAAATCACAAATCATGAACCAAAATTTTCAAATCTTACACGTATGACACCTCGTGCCCACAATAACAATTACCTTCGCACGACAAGTATAATAATAATCTTGAATAAAGTAACGTGTCAAATTAAATAATGAATTTATTTTAGAAATCAAGAAAAGTAAAATAAGATACAATTTATATGAAATAGAGAATCGGATGGGCTTAGTTAAAAATCAATAAACTTGAGTAAGAATATCATATTTAGACCAATCATAACATCAGTTAAATTAACGAATTAAATGTAGAATTTATTAAAAGAAAGCATGATAACAATTTTAAGTAAAAGTAACCATCAAACAGGGTGATGAGTATAATTTCAGAAACCAATTATAGAAAAAGTGCAATAACCATTTCAAAAAAAGGCACCGAGGGAGATAACAAGTTCTATCTTAAGAGACACATAGAATAAGGCATGTTAATAATTCTTTTTATTTAAACTATTATGTTAGCAACAACGCAACAGAAAATGATATAGTGACTCCACGCAATTAAATTCACATTGACAATCAATTTACCAAGTTATAATGGAGGTACAGATTGGCATGTTAAATTAATACAACAAATCACGTAGAATGCATGACTCACACAAGAAGCCACAATCGTTCCAACACCAAGATAACAACGAATAACAGTAACGACCCTGCCGGTCATTTTGAGTATTTTAGCCTTGTTCCCCTATTTATGTCACACCCATCCTCGGGAGGCGCGATCGACGCTCAACCGAGTGAACTCGGCCGAGCAAGCCTGTTAGATACTTTCTACCCAACTAACCCATGATTAAGAAAAGACGTGATTTCATTAATTATATAGTAGGAAGCTCATTCATACAATCCTAAATCATTTCATTAGTCATTGCGCCTTTAAGGCTCAAAATACACATTTCTTAAAGTCTGAGAGGAACAAGTGATCCACACAACATATACTTGGTTAACATTCCCAACACACATACACAACTCACATTGTGTCTACGGAGCCTCTAAAGATACAAAAGAGAGTAAAGATGGTGCTGGAAACAAGGCCCCAGATATACCTCAAAATGTGACCATAATATAAACAAAAGGTACAATACATGACCCCGGAATGAAATGGGGCTCACCGAGTCCGTTGAAAAGAGGATTCAGCACTATCTGTGATCAGCGTTGTCTGCTATGTAACCACCTGCAACCATTTAAAAATGTAGCGCCCCCAGCAATAGGAATGTTAGTACCGTCGAATAGCACTAGTATGTAAAGCTAAACACCAACTCAATAGAATGAATAATAATACAAGAGGAACAGTCAAGGATTCAATAAAGGCTTCAAATAATAGTAAAACAACAAGTTAAGGATCATATACGTTTTCAAGACAATTTCCATATTATTAGGTTGGGTGACCTTTGGTACCGATATTCCACAATTCATAATACCTCCGTATTCTTACAGAGTCCGATCTCGACTCGATCGGCTAGGCCATCTCATTTGAGACATTACCACAATTTCATTATAATTTCCAACACAGTGCCACCATGTGTGCAGCATGGCTTCCGATCACGACCCGATCGGCTAGGCCATCTCATTTGAGACATCAAACATTTTCACAATTTCATCTACAATACCATTGTGTTCTTACATGGAGTTCGATCTCGTCCTGATCGGCTAGGCCATCTCATTTGAGACATCACCCATATTCAATCAGTCATATCAATTCATATTTCTTTCCCATACTTTCAATACAATGGCACGAGTGGCCCCAATTATAAACTTATTCTTGGCGCTAGGCCGTATTTCATAATTCAACTTCTTTTCCACATTCCAACATTATTATTATCAACGACAATAAGGCTTCCCATTCAAGACATTAAATTCACATATGAGCAATTTGGGAGTCTTAGGCACATAGAGGCTTTTCATACAGTTTGGCATAACAACCTTTATTTTGATCTTGACATGAAGTCTTAACTTTGCTAGCACATATTCCACATTTTGAACACATCCTCACATAACAAGATAACATGATGAAGCATTTAGAATAAAGATTGAACTTACATCCTTCAACATAAACACATAGAAATCGCAAATTCTATAATGATCAAGGGCTTACTCCAATTACATGAACACCGTGGGGTTCGATTCTAAGAAGAAGGGGGTTTAGCCAACATATCTCAATTGAGCTTCTCAAACTCTAAAATGATCTAGAATTCTTAGCAACTTCAATCTATTTTAGAAATATAACAAGTTGGACCAAAATTAGGAAGATGATCATGGTTTAAGCTCATTTGAGCATATTATCAAACACTAGGTGTACATCAATATTGTAAGCCCATTTTTGTGGATTCCATCATTTCCCAACCCACTCTCTACTATTTTTAGCTCATAACCTTCCCACATAATTCAAGGATACATGCATGCAAGACAACAACCCACACACCCAATAATTGCCTCTCTAATTACACCATTTTTGCAAATTTTGAAATTGAGAGCTAGGAAATAGATTCTTACCTTTAGGGTGAAGACTCCCTTTGTTAATCCTTAATGATTGAGCAAGAATTGATGGATAATGGTTAAATATTTCTCCCCCTCTCTAAGAACTCTCCCTCTCACTCTAAAATAGCAGAAATGTGCTCAAAATGGTCTATATGGTGTGTTTTAATAGAATAGGGTCGGGTTTCAAAAACCCCAAAAATGAAGCTCCGGAACGGGTTCTGCGGTCGCATATGTGACCGCATAATGGTTATGCGGTCCGCGAAATGACCGCGAAAATGGGGGCCAGAACTGGAAAAGAACTGATCTGGTTTGCGGTCACTATGCGGCCTGCAGAACCTCCCTCTGAAAAATCCCAAGGCGGGATATGCGACAAGAATGCGCCCCACGAAATGGTTATGCGGTCGCATAATGGCCACGAAATTGGGCATCAAAAATGCCTCAAAAATCTGCCCTACTCTGCGACCAGTCCGCGGTTCGTAAAAGGGTTCTGCGACTGTAGAATGGGCAGCAGAAATGCGTACTTCTGCCCAACATTTTCCTTCAACTCCCAGTGCACTGTTCTATGCCTACTTTGGCATCATGGAACCCGGGTTTTTAGAAAAAGAATTTATGGGGCCTTACAATTTAGTGCCTCCTCTATGTTATATTGTGGTCATGTGACTTGCCGGGGTGGTTGGTTTTGGTTTCAAGTGCGTTTTAGAGTGAAATAGGACACTTAGTCCGAAAGGTTAAAAGATTAAGTAGAAATATATGACCGTAGTTTAACTTTTATGTAGACGACTCCGGAATATGGTTTTGATGGTTTCGATAGCTTTGTATGGTAATTTTGTACTTAGGAGTGTGTTCGGATATTGAATCAGAGGTCCGTAGGTCGTTTTGGCTTGAATTGGCGAAAGTTAGAAAGTTGAAGGTTTGGAAAGTTGAGAAGTTTGATCGAGAGTTGAATTTATTGGTATCGAGTCTGGATTTTGGTTCCGAAAGTTAGAATAGGTCCGTTTTGTCAACTATGAATTGTGTGCAAAATTTGAGGTCAATCGGAGTTAGTTTGGTATGTTTCGGCATTAGTTTTAGAAGTTAGAAGTTCATAAGTTCATTAGGCTTGAATCGATGTGCGATTTGTGGTTGTGGTGTTGTTTGATGTGATTTGAGGCTTCGAGCGAGTTCGTATCATTTTTTAGGACTCTTTGGTATATTCGGGCGGGGTCCCGGGGGCCCGGAGTGTGTATCGGATTGAGTTCGGACCATTCATTCTTGAATTGAGACTGCTGGTGTTTTCTATTCTGATTTCCTTCTTTGCCTTCGCGAATGTTCTCCCGCAATCACGTAGAGTCCTCTGTGACTGATGGAATCTTAGTCTTCGCATTCACTAAGTCGGGGATGTGATCTCTATGGATAGGGAGCTTATGCATCGCGAACGTGTGAGTTGGACCGCGTTTGCGTATAAGTAAGGCGAGGCAGTGGGGAGGCATGCGATGTTCTTCGCATCCGCGCAGCCTAAAGCGCGATCGCGTAAGCTGAGGAAGGCTGGTCACCCCATTCGCGATTGTGTTCACGTGATCGCGTAAGAGGTTTTGTGAGCAGGGAGAATTTGTTCTCCGCGATCGCGAGTGCTTTTCCGCGATCGCGTAAGGCAATAACTGGGCAACAGTATATTATTTCCAAATCGATGGTTTTGTTCTATTTTTCATCTTTTGAGCTAGAGAACTCGGATTTGGGAGATTGTGAAGAGATTTTCAAGGAGTTTATTGGGATAAGTTATCTTAACTCGGATTTGATTATTATACATGAATCCATCATTATTCTTACCATTTAATTTGTGTTTTGGGTTAGAAAAATTGGGAAAATTTGTGAAAACTTTATAAGATATATTTTGAGGATTTGAAAGGCGATTTGAGGTCGGAATTAAATAATTCTAGTATGGTTGAACTCGTTATTGAGTGGATGTTCGAATATTGTAAGTTTGGTCGGGTTCCGAGTCGCGTGCCCAGGTTTCACGTTTTTAGTTGACTTTTTGTTTTTCTTCAAAGATTGCAAATTTATTGTCCGGAATAGTTTCCTATGATTTGTATTTTTGGTATAAAGTTATTTTGGCTAGATTTGAGCCGTTCAGAGTTGGATATTCGCGAAAAGGCTTACTAGTGGATTGAGTTAGCGTGTTTTGAGGTAAGTGTATTGCATAACTTTGTATGGGGAATTTCCCCTTAGGATTGGTCTTGTTTTGTGTTATTGTGGTACGTGAAAGCCGTGTACGCAAGGTGCAAGTGGGTACACGAGCTAAATGTGGTAGTTGACCGGTTTAAGCTATGTAAATTCTTTTCATGCCTTTAATTGAGTTGTGATAACAAGTTAAATTCATCATCATTAATCTATCCTTACATGCTTGACTTTACATTGTTAATACTTGTCACATCTCTTACTTGTTATTGCCCTTACATGCTTAGTTGAAATTACTGCGTTCTCATTAAATATTCAACTTTTGAGTTACCTTACTTGAAGTTGTTATTTCTTGGAATATCTTATTGTTGAGTTTTGGTGTTGAAGTTGTAAAAGCCGTGATCACATTAAGGCAAAGTTGTAAAATGTTGAAATACCATTCTTATTGAAATATTCACTTTTGTTGCTATTGTTGAGAATCTTGTACACATCGTGGTTGAGCCATTGGCTATTTATTGTGAAAACAATGTTATTGTTGACTTCTTTGGGAAGTTGTGGTATTGGGCACTTGAGGTGTGATTTGTGATATATTGTGATATTGACACGCATGCGGTGGTATAAGAATAGGGGTTGATACAAATGCGGTTAGATACGGTGGGCTTGATACGTGTGTTGCTAGTAGGGGAACTAGTTGAAGCCATGTGGTGTGATAAGGTAGGCTAAAATGCTAATTTTTAAAACTAAATGCAAGGCTCCCGCGGTGATATAAGGAAAGATTGTGATTGTGATTGTGATTGTGAAATGAGATATGAGGCGGTACCTCGGACATGATTCTTGTTGTTATCTTTTATTTACATCACTTGTGTTTTGTTTGCATCGTTTCCTTACTGTTCTTATTATGTGTTTTTTTCACATTATGCCTTTGTTGCCTTAACTTTCTGTGTATCTTATCTTTTTGTAATTCTTCATTGTTTCATTCCTTATTTACATTATTATATTGTACCATACATGTTTAGCTTCTTTATTTATTCCGGTAGGTGTCTTGACCTGACCTCGTCACTACTCTACCGAGGTAAAGCTTGATACTTACTGGGTACCATTGTGGTGTACTCATACTACACTTCTGCACATCTTTTTGTGCACATCCAGGTACTTCATACCAGCCTAGGCATCCGTGAGTTGAGCTTGGATCAGAGACTTCAAGGTATACCTGTCGGCGTTCGCATGCCTCGGAGCCACCCTCTATCTTGTTTCTATTGCATACTTCTATTATAGATATTGATGTATTAGGGATGTTACAGTATACTCATAAAGAGCTTATGACTTGGTCTCGCTAGATTTTGGGCATTATTTTCAGTTGTATTGTGGAGGCCTTTTTATGATAGCTATTGGATTAATTGGAAATTTCATTTTTATTTTCGTTATTTCTTCATGTATGTTAGGCTTACCTAGTCTTAGACACTAGATGCCATCACGACATCCTACGGAGGGGGGTTGTGGTTTTGACAATAACCAAATACAATCAAAATGTGGATGAATGATTGAATTGAGAACAATAATAGTTCAAATCAACAAGTCGTTCCAACATAGAATGTATAATGAGAATCACAACCGAGGTAATGCCTCGAAATCATATTTCATAAGTCATAATCACAATATTTCCTTATATCACCATGTGAGCCTTGTATTTAGTTTAAAAAATCATTTTTCCAAAATAGTTACCACAACATGTAGCCCATGGCTCAACCACAATGTGTACAAGAATCTCAATAACAGAAAAAATGAATGAGAATTACTCAACAATAAATGATATCTCAATAACCAAGAACTTCAACCTCATTGTGATAATAGCTTTCATAGCTTCAACTTCAATTGAAAAAATAAAGGTATTCCCATGAAAAGACCACTTCCAATTCAATGGCATAACATAAACTTAACACGAAAAGCGATAGTGTGAAATAGCAACTACGTCTAAATGCATGAGAGTATTTCAACACGAAGAGACATTAAGAAGTAACAACTTCAATTAAGAATAACTCAAGAAATAAAATACAATAACAATAAAAGAGATAACAACATCAATTAAGGCATATAATAGCATGCCTGACAATAAAAGATAAAGCATGTGACAACAACATCAAGTAAAGAATGCAAGAGCAATTTAACAATGGAATAGATAACATGATATTACAATTTCCTATTAAATGCATAAAAGAGCTTAAGAGTCTAAACTGGTCATATTACCACATATAAGTTGTGCACATACTCGTCACCTCATGTACACGTCTCTCACATGATCAAATAGTACAATCAAAATCAATTCCTAAGGGGTAGTTCCCCCCCCCCCCACAAAGTTAGGCAAGATACCTACCTCAATTATGCCAAATCAACACTCAATAATAGGTTTCTCTTTGAAATTCACCTTTGCACGGCTCAAATCTAACAAAACCGACTTAATAACATCAAATAATGCAAGAGAAACTAATTACAATAGATAAAGCTATGATTTTTACACATTTCCTCAAAAGTAAACTCCGGGCTCGCCCGGTCGAAACCCGGGCCCAAGGGTAGATTCTGACTACCCATAACCCCACGAGTCTATACATGTGTTTTGTTTTCAAATCCGAGTCCAAATCGACTCTCAAAATCCAATTTTTCATTTTTCAAAATTATGACGAAAATCCCCAAATTTCCTCTTTGATTCTCATAGATTTGATGTTAAATCTAGTGTATTATCATGAAATATAGTTGGAAATTGATTAAAATCACTTACCCCAATAGTTATGTATGAAAAACTCTCCACAAAATCGCCTCCCACCAAGTTTAGAGCTCAAAGGGTGATAAAATGAGGCTAAACCCCGAAATACTCAGCTATAAATTGTAACACCCCGGAAAAAAAAAATTGAAGTATTTCAGTGTAAAGCCCCGTAATTTTAGCAAGTGAATTACGGGTTTCATGGTGCCGGAGTAGGCTTACATGTTTGAGGCTTATAGTAGGCTTAGAAGTTCAGACCTTTTGGGTTGAACAATGCACCGGAAAGTAAAGGATTTTTTTTGCGGAAAAGCACGTTTATGCGACCCATTATGCGGCCGCATAATCACTCTGCGGACCGCATAACGGCCGTAGAGTGAAGCAGTAAGTTTGGCCAACTTGAGGTCAGTTTTGCGGTCGATTATGCGACCGCATATCGATCGCATAATCCCTATTGAGTTTTTGCGGAGGGAGTACTGTTGTGCATTATGCGACCGCAGAACGAGTATGCGAACCGCATAGTGGTCGCATACCTGGGTCGTAAGTTCAGGCCCCTGAGGGCCACTTCTGCGGTCACTTTGCGGACCGCATAACCATTATGCGGTCGCATATGCAATCGCAGACCTGTGTCGGGGCACCCATTTTCTTAATTTAAAACCCGACCCCCATTCCGTTAAAATACCCGTTATGTCTATTTTGAGCTCATTTTTAGATGTTTCTAGAGTGAGAGAGAGAGGGTTCAAGAGGGAGGGTCTATGTTTTCATCAAATTGATCTTCAATCATTACTCAAAGCTTGGAAATATTCAAGTAGAGTACCAAATTCTTCCTCCAAAAAGGTAAGACTTCATCACCCCAGCTCTTAATTTCAAACATAGCTATAATGGGGTATTAATAAGGTGGTCCATGGGTGTGAGGGTTGTTTATCTTGCATGCATGTGATAAAGAGTGGGAAAAATAAGAAGTGAACTAGAACCATGAACATTTTCTTAATTTTGGGTTCAATTTGTATATTGCTAAAATAGATTGAGGTTGCTAAGGGTTCCGGAAAATTGTAGAGTCTAAAGAAGCGCAATTCAGGTATGTTGGCTAAACTTTCTCTCTTGGAATTGAATTCCATAATGTTTCTGTAAGTTTCAAAGTGTGGGTTACGTATTAAAAGGTTATGGCTTTGAGTCGTGTTTCAATGAAGGATAGAATTGTCTAAAAGCTTTTGTACTAAATTCATGCCCATTAGTAGCTGCTTTAACTAATGCTTTGATTTATAAATATATCCAGTGTGATTCGAGTTTTATATACTCATGTGTTGAAATTGTACATTGTCATTTCTAGGGGAGAGTATTGCAAGAGTAAATGGTGTATTGACTGTTTATGATTTTTCATGTGTGTTTCTATTGTTGGTTGGTATGCTTCATTTTTTTTGGGAAGAAACCATTTGTGTTTGAAGTTTCCATATCAAATGGATTTGAAGTATATGATTTTTAAAATATCTTATATGTTGGTACTTGATGGTGATCGTTGAAATTGAAAGAGGTGAAAGTGTGGAATATGAAATATGGTCATCGTTCCAGGAATAAAGAATCTTGTGAATGGCCTAATGAGCCAAGGAAATATTGTCGTTGTGAATGACTGGAAATACTAATAAGAATTCATACAATGTAAAAGATGTTTAGGTGAGTACAATTGTATTTATGATATTTCTGTTTGCAAATCAAATCAAAACTATTTTTGGGAGCATCATTAGCAATACCGAGAAAGGGTGGGTTATAAGGCCCATATATGAAACTACACGTGCCGGTGTAGGGGTGGATTGTGATACTATTCCCCTTAATTGGGATGAAACTGGAACCTTTATGGATTGGAAAAGTCAACCCGCATGGCATATATGGGAAGGCGGCCTAGTTGATCGGGTGGAGATCAGACGCCATATTGCGCATATGGTAGTACTACTCTTGGTAACAACTTTCTTTCGCATCACATGTCAAACAACATTGTTCGTGGGGAGATGGCCTAGCCGATCGGGTGTGATCGGACTCTGTGCTAACAAAGACGGTGGTATATCGGTGCTAATGATCTCCTAACCAAAATTATATATGAAGTTTGTATTTTGGAAATTATTATGTTTTAACTGGACATTTGGATATTGTTGATTGTGACTTGTTGTTTCTATGTGTTGCCTTTTCTTATATGGGTATTCTATTTTGAAAGAGGATTTTTAGCTATACATACTAGTGCTATTCGACAGTACTAACGTCCCTTTTGCCGGGGGCACTGCATCTTTAATGGATGCAGGTGGTTCTTTAGCAGGCGGCATTGATCAGTGATAACAGTACACTTTTTTCAGCTGATTTGGTAAGCCCCACTTTATTTCGGGGTCATGTATCTTTTGTTTCTCATGTACAGTGTTTTGAGGTATAGCCGGGGCCTTGTTGCCGGCATTTCCATATTACTCTTCTATTGTACTTAGAGGCTCCGTAGACAGGTTGTGGGTTATGGTTGATGTTGGTAATTGAACTAGAAATGTTGGTACTTAGAAATTATGTATTTCATTAATTCTATAAACTTGTAATGTTTTGGAAATTATGAATGAAGCTACTAATGGGAATGAAAAGGAAGTTGTTAATAAAATATTTTCAGTGATTGATTAATGGAGTACATCTCCTCTTTATTCATGGATGAGTTTGGGTAGAAGTAAGTCTAATAGGCTTGCTCGGCCGGGTTCTCTCGGTTGAGCGCCGGTCGTGCTCCCTGAGTTTGGGGCGTGACATAAACAAGCTACTGATCTGACCCAACCTGATGAAGTCGCAAATGCAAAACAAATCTCGCAAATGCGAGAATTGGGATTTTCGCAAAAGCAACATGAAATGTTGCAAATGCGGAACCTCTCCTTCCTAGGGGCCATCGCAAATGCGATGAAATTGTTAGCAAATGCAAACACCCCCTTTTCCCAGCCCAACATCGCAAAAGCGAGAAGGATCTTTCAAATGCGATAAAAACCTCGCAAATGTGAGAACAGAACACCTGAACCAGCTGAACCCTCTAAAAACTATCCGGAACGCGTCCGAAACTCACCCAAGCCCTCAATCTCCATACCAAACATGAACACAAGTCTAAAAACATAATACGAACTAGCTCACGCGATCAATCAATCAAAATAACATCCGAAACCATGATTCAGACCTCCAAAACACATGAAATTTACATGAAACTCAAGAACTTCTTAAACACAATTGCATCTGATTCCTATCAAATCAACTCGAAGTGATGCCAAATTTCCAGACAAGTTTCAAATAACATCAAAGACTTATTCCAAGTGCCAAAACTAAAATTCGAACCCGATAGCCATAAAGTCAAACCATGGTCAAACTTAAGAAAATTCGAAACCTTTAAATTTCCAACTTTCGATAAAATAAGTTAAATCAACCTAGGGACCTCAAAATTTGATTTTGAACATACGCCCAAGTCCAAAATCATGATGCAAACCTAGCAGAGCCATCAAAACACCGATCTGAGATCAAATATGAAAAAAGTCAAACTTGGTCAACTCTTTCAATCTTAAACCTTCTAAAATGAGAATTATTCTTTCGAATAAGCTCCTAATCACTCAAAAACCAAAACCAACAATACAAGTAAGTCGTAATACAACATAAGAAGCTACTCAAGACCTTAAACCACCGAATTGCATTCAAATGCTCAAAATTACCGGTCGGGTCGTTACATTCTCACTCACTTAAACATACATTCATCCTCGAATGTACCAAGAGTGGTTCCAACGTCATCAAATCATTGTATAACCTCCTCATGCACCTACCCGTGGGTCACCCCAATCCATATAAGCTGGATATCACGACCAAGCTGAAGATCCTTACTGCAACCTTATCCCATAAACCTTAGAGTAAGATTTTTCAAATATCTGGGATCCATTACAAGACCTGATTCTCGCATCTATACACTATATAAGTTTGAACAAGCCAAATCAAGACATAATCATAACCCAATGTAACCACATGATATACCACATAACTGAGATATTCGTGGAAATAACTTCCGACCGCAATAGCTGCTTAATAACAGACTTGGTATCGGTAACCAATTTCACACAGTGTCGATGATAAAAGAAACACGCAGAAACTCATAAACACTCATCAGGTCAATAAGTCGCAGAGCTCTCTCGCCTGATAAGTACCATTATTAAATTCTGAGCTGACTAATGATATTATTCTTCCAAACATACCGTAATCAAATCCGATAGCACTCGTTCCAGGTCCAGTAACCTTATCTCATCAAATACAAGCTGCTCTATAACAAGCCACACCAATACCACCTAAAGCTACACACCGTGCAATCCGTGCACCAACAAAAAACAACCCGGATGTACCCAAATGATGAAAAGAGAATCAAATGAGAGAAACTCCATATGGTTTATTAGATACCACCACAAAGAGCAATGCTATGAACCCATCTCACAAAGGAGAAACAAAAACATGTGAAATGAGCATAGAGGATCATATCCTAACATAATGCCGTTGCGATGCGCGAATAGATCCAAACAGCAGTCCACATGGACTTCCTCGAGGCATGGGTGTCACAATCAATAACCATATGCGTAATATTCAACAAACACGCAAGGCGCATGACCATATCCATGGATAAACGGGTATCACAATATGTATACCACAAACAAGAAGGCCAAACCCAAGGCGCAATCAATCATTCGACACCCCAGGAGCTATCTCGCTCGAATTCCACCACAAAGTCCAAACAATACCACTTAATATGTAAATAGTCAATAGTATCACAACCCGTCGTGTGGTAGAAGAGTAACACATAGAACACATCAGAACACAAATAAGGTCGACTCTAACCAATGACAACACCCACTACAATAGTTGTGCTAAGTAAAAAGGTCTTACTAGGTGTAGAATACACATTCTCATTAGGCCTACCAGTGTCCTCCATATCAATTCTGATCCTTCCAAAAGAGGTAGATAGACTCTGAAAAGCTAACAATAACATACTATAACACATATCATCAGTCGCCAACCTCTTAGCATACAAATACCACACGCAACCATGGAAAAAGCTGCCTTTGAGACTCTTCTTAGTCTTCTGATACTTAGAATGCCAGAATCTCCATATCCGATCCCAACTACGCTACTCAAATGACTAGCATATTCATCACATACGGTCAGCCTACGAGAAACACTTACATAATTCTTTCGTGTGACAAAGCAAAATCTAGACATCAAAAGTCAATCAACCAGGCGATTACAACAATATTAGTCAGGCATCTGCAAGTAGAAACACAGTACGCCTTCTGGAGTGCGCACCCTTCTTAGATGGTATCAAATAATGCTAGCATTATTCTAAACATCTGAAATCGTCAATGCTGTCTAGAACTCCTGACCCCATCCAAGTGAAAATTATAACATGCAACATGTTCCTTATGCAGGTAGTAGACATCTAGCTCAAGTCATGGTCGACACTATCAAGAACTCTTCGAGACCCGTCCGCACACCACCAAGTCAACGAAACTGAACTACCCCAACTCAACCAAGTCACGCAAGCTGTCAAACCCAAGAGTATTGCCACAAAATGCTGGTGAAGCATTACCACACCAAAAGAACTAGTTACCTTTGTTGCTATGCTAACCTAACACCATCGAGCTGACCCATTTCTTCGAATCCTCTTCAACTTGTCTTCAGGTCAACCCGTTCCCTTGTCGATACACAATGATCTCAAACCAAAGCTCACTAGAGGAGATCCTAGCACGAACCACGTCATCCGAAAGCCCATGAACCGCTATATTTCCTCTGTAGCACCCAATAATGTCGCAACCGAAATACCCGCTCTGAAGAGACCTTATGTGAATCTGAAGTTGTTTCTCTAACCTCTCTGATACTAAAATGTAGAATTAATAATGATACAGAAATACCGCAAGTCCCAACACTATCCAATGCAAATCTCATACCTTAGCCATATACAATTCCGGGGAACCCTTCAATACCATATATACACTAATCATAAAATACCTCAAATCATCTACTAAGTGCATGTCCAACACATGATCATGCAATTTGATCGTTGATAGAAGACTCCCCCACTTGGCGAGAAGCCATAGGACATATCATCCGAAGATGCACAATACAAACCTTCCTAGCTCGTACAACACCAACCATAAGATGCCAGAACCCGCTGCACCCCACACATGAACAACTGAGAGATCTATCAACACATCCCCATCCTCAGTCTGGACAACACATTGAGACAATGATTGAGCATCCATGGCCCCCTCGTAGCCCATCTGCAACATCACAAACCGTCAGCACATAGCTAATACGGAGTGCGCAATATCGTATGAGCGGATGAAGAAAATGTAATATATGTGCTTCAAGTTGTTCACACTCAATTTTGATCCTCCGTATTTAAAATTAATTTCTACAGGCTTCCTAATCAAAAAATGATAAAAAATAGTTTTATGCACATTATCTGCCTCTAATGCAATTTATTGATAATTATTCCAATTTTATAAAATATAGAAATTTTTAACATTTTATTGCAATTGGTACTACAATTTTTGTGCCTTTTTCTAAAAAATAAAATAATTTATTGATAATCGTCCTATTTTCCAATACTAGGATTTTTATCAATTTGTTATCCTTCAAAAATAAAAGTAATAATTACTACAATATTATTGTAGTAGTTAATATTTAATAAATATTACAAGTCATATTTTTCAATTGAATAATCATATTTTAATTCGTGGCAAAGTCTATTTAATTACATGGAAGTCAGTAGAGTTTATTTCAAAATACAGATCAAGTCTGGTCAAATTCAATATCGTGTCAACACCTGATGTGACAATATACCATGATGTGACAAGACATCATGATGTGACAAGTCAGTTGACGTGACTTGACGTGACCGATGTGACATGACCTTCTTTTAATTTTTTCCACATGTTTTCTTCCCTATTTTTACACTTATTTTTACTAAAAAAGGAGAACCACATATTTTAATTTGGGCATTTTACTTTTATATTTTGTCTTATAAAATCTTGTAATATAAATGTCCAAAACCCTAAATAACTATCTCTCCCCCCTCACTTTTAGACACTCAGTCGTCTCTCTCTTTTGGAAAAAGCTCTCAACTCTCTCGTTTTTAAGAGAGCAAATGGCCGTTTCATTCCATGTCATTTCCGCAGGTGGTGGACCTCCGGCAGGCTGGCATTGGCAAGCCACTCTCCTTATTTTTGCTACTGGCAGCCGTCCTTATGATGCCTCTATCTATATCTCCCCTTTTCCTCCTCGTTTTTGTTTATTGCAGGCGGATGACTGCCTCCTAGTGACCACAAGCCAGCCGCTTGTTATTGTCTTTGTCTTCCCTTCCCCGTTTTATCTAATTGTTTTGTCAGTTTTTGCAGGTTTTAGATCCGCCGAAAATAACTAGATCTGGCCGAAATAATTTTTCGGTTGCCTCTTGTGTTCGTCTCTTTCATTGTTGCTCCGGTGTGGCCATTTAATCAACTTTTTTTTGGCTTTTCTTCTATTACGTTGAGCTGACTATCCGCTGATGTTGCCTGTATTATCTGCCGGAGATTTCTTCGGTGACTACTATTTGTATCTCTGTTAGGCCGTTTTCTTGATCTGGGTTTACCTCTTTATTGTTTGTCTTGTTGTATATAGTTCAACACTGTTATGACCCCCTTTAAACTTTGATTGGTCTATGTGGGTTCGGTTGACTGTCATGAAATTTTGCTCCATCTTGGATGCCTTATTTGATTTTGCCTTTCTTGATCAGACGTTCCATCGTTTAGTTTTTGGACGTAACTGTTTTGTTCATAGAATTTTGAGTGCCCGCGTGAAAAGATAAAACCCAGACTGTGGTTTGTATAGATATACTGATTTGAATGAAATTGCACTGAAAGGCCGATGAGAATATTGTTTTTGAGGCCACAACGCCCCGAATGGCCCTCTTGACTGAGCCCTATAATAACGAAATGATGATGAAAACGTCGGAAAAGAAAAAGACGAGAACGAGATGAACCAACAACCATTGGAGGGCGACACGATTGGCCACCGGAGTCGAAATCGAGGCGGTTCTCGTTCTCATGTCTAGATGGATATCAAAAAAAAATATCTGAGCCTCCTATATTATTTCTAAACATATCTTCAAAAACATTTTCAAAAGAATTGTTTTCCAAAAACATATTTACTTTAGTTTAAATTTATATTACCTTATTTCACTAATATATTTGTCTTCTTTGTTTTGTGAGGTACCCTATTCGTAGTTGTACTTTGGAAGATGACATTCGAAGAAGAATATAAAGACGTACCCCCATCAAATCCATGCCTCGTGCTTCCCATTCTCGGATGTACTCGTACATAAAATATAGTAAAGCCATATTTGAAGTCATCGGTATATGTTATCTCTTTTAATGTGAGTTGTTCTTATTTAGTATTGTGGTTACACATTATCTTTCTCGTTATTAAGTTATTGGTGTTGAAGTTGTGAAAGGCGTTATCACGTTGAGGCGAAGGGTTAATTGTTGAGACATCTTTCTTGTTGAGAATTTACATTCATTGTTATTGTTGATATTCTTATACACGTTGTGGTGGAGCCATGGGCTATTTTTGTGTAAACATTGATATTGTCGATATTTGGCAAGTTGAGACATATGGGCATTTGTGGTGCGAGTTATTATTGTAATGTGATATTGACGCACATGCGGCGGTATAAGGATAGGGGCTAATGTGCATGCGGCGACATAAGGTGGGACTTATGTGCATGTTGCTTGTAAAGGAATTACGAGAAGCCACACAGTGTCATAAGGTTGGCTAAAGTGCGTGTGTCTATTTCGAAAAAAAATGTTTTCAAAACTATTTTAATGTAAGGCTCACACGGAGGTATAGAAAATGATTATGATTGAAATTGAGAAATGTGAATATGAGGCAGTACCTTGGTTGTGATTCTTGTTATATACTAGGCGGTACCTCAGTTGTGATTCTTATTGTGCACGAGGCAGTACGCCATTGTGATTCTTGTTGTTTATCTCATGCTACAATAAGTTATTTGGTGGGAACACTTCTTGTTGTTTTGTTCTTCCTTGTTCCATCAGTTATTGTCCGTATGTGAACATTGCGGTTCTTTTCAATTGCCTCCCTTATGTTATCTCTATGCTTACAATCCTTTCATTAGTCTATGTTATTAACTTGCTTCATATTACTTATTGCTCCGCTTTCCGTTACTTCTTATTATTACATTTCATTCTATTTTTTTATATCCTAGTAGGTGTCTTGAACTGGCATTGTCACTACTCTACCGAGGTTAGGCTTGATACTTACTGGGTACTGTTGTGGTGTACTTATTCTATAGTTCTGCACATCATTTTGTGCAGATCCAGGTACGTCTTCTTGTGCCGGACGTTAGCGAATGATTGTTAGCTACTTTCCTGAGACTTCCAGGTATACCTGCTCAATGTCCACAGGCCTCGGAGTCACCTTCCCTTATCATTACTTCTTATTGCATTTTCATTCAGACGGTGATATAGTAGAAATTCTAGTATTACTCTGTAGAGCTTATGAATCAGTTCCACCGATTATGGGAAGTATGTTGTTGAGATTCTATTCCAGAAGGTTATATCAGTTTGGCTTACTTTAGTATTTTTGTTAATTATTTCTGTCAAGTTATTATTAAATGTTAAGCTTATCTAGTCGTAGAGACTAAGTGTCATCACGACATCCTACGGAGGGAAATTGGGATCGTGATAAGTTGGTATCAGAGCACTAGGTTCATAGGTGTTATGAGTTATAAGCGGGTTTAGTAGAGTCTTGCAGATCGGTATGGAGACGTCTGTACTTATATTCGAGATGCTACATAATTGTTAGGAAACTTTACTTCATTGATTCCTTATTGTGCGAGATTGTTGACTTTGAAATCTTAATCTTTGGCTTTCTATTCTCTCACAAATGGTGAGGACACGCACTGCTGGATTCGACGATCAGACACCCATACTGCTAGCTAGAGCCGCGAGAGGCTGGGGCCGGAGCAGAGGCCGAGGAGGGGCATGTGGTGCAGCTAGAGCATCTGTCCGAGCTACGAGAGAGGAGCCACCCGTAGATCCAGTTTGGGGGAAAGTACTCGAGGTGCCTGATGCCACCCCTGCACTTTAGGATACACTCGCACAGTTCTTGAGCATGTTTGGTATTGTAGCTCAGGCAGAGTTGATTCCACTTGCACCAGCCACATCTCAGGCTAGGGGAGGAGCTCAGACTCCCGTGGGTCGTGCCCCTGTGCAGCGGCTCTATGTTGATCTGGTCCCAGAGGTTATACCAGTACAGCCTGTTGTTCCGATTTAGCCCAGGGTTAGGGCATCAGCATCTGAGGAGGAGAAGCTTACTTGAGAGGTTCAAGAAATATCACCCTCCTACTTACAGTGGTTTAGCTTCAAAGGATGCACATGGTTTTCTAGAGGAGTGCCACCGTTCTGGTTGCTTTTACTATACTCCAGTTGTCAGGAGCAGCGTATTAGTGGTAGCGGGTTTACGAGGAGTGTAGCCCAGCCTATGCAGCTTCACTTACATAGACTCGATTTTTGGAGTTGTTCCTGAGAGAGTTTGTTCCCCAGACCCTTCGGGATGCATGGCCCACGGAGTTTGAGCAGTTGCGCCAGGGTACTATGTAAGTGTCAGAGTATGTAGTCAGATTCAGTGATTTGTCCAGACATGCACCTGCATTGGTTTCTACAGTCAAAGAGCGAGTCTGACAGTTTATCGAGGGGCTCAACTATTGTATTAGATTCAGCATGGCTCGAGAGTTGAAGACAGATACCCCATATCAGCAGGTGGTAGAGATTGCACGGAGGTTGAGGGTATGCAAGGATGTGAGAGAGAGGATAGGGAGGCCAAAAGGCCTCGATGTACGGGAGGATTTAGTGGCGTCCACACTGCAGCTACAGCCCATCACGGTAGAGCTTGTGTGAGCCGTCTAGTTCACTCAGCACTTCCAGATTCTAGTTATGCTCCGATTATTCCAAGATCTAAGGTTGCACATGTTGCTCAGCCACTTTCTAGTGCACCTCCTGCACGAGGTGATACCTGTCATATGGTTAGAGACTGCCCTAAACTCAGGAGGGGTGCACCTACACATACTACTCGGGCTCCACGGATTCAGTCAGGTCCACAGACTTCCCAGGCCATGGTTGCTTCCCCAATTGCTGCTCCACCCGCACAGCCAGCTAGGGGTGGGGAATGGGCGGGTAGAGGTCACCCTAGAGGGGGAGGCCAGGCCAGATTCTATGCTTTTTCGGATAGGACGGAGGCAGTTCCTCCAGACGCAATCATTACATGTATGGTTATGGTTTACCATAGAGATGTATCAGTATTATTTGATCCGGGATCAACTTATTCATATGTGTCATTTTACTTTGCTCCGTATTTAGATATACCTCATGATTTTTTGAGTTCTCCTATTTATGTGTCCACGCCTGTAGGAGATTCTATTATTGTGGATCGTGTGTATTGGTCATGTTTAGTTGTTGGTGGTGGTTTTGATACCATAGTTGATTTATTGTTGCTTAGTATGGTAGGCTTTGATGTTATCTTGGCCATGTACTAGTTGTAGCCCTATCATGCCATTCTGGATTGTCACGCCAAGACTGTAACATTGGCTATGCCAGGGTTGCTATGGTTAGAGTGGAAGGGTGCATTGGATTATGTTCCTAGCAGGGATGTATCATTTCTAAATGCTCAACGGATGGTTGATAAGGGGTGTGATGCTTATCTAGCCTTTGCGAGAGATGTCAGTGTCGATACTTGATATATAGCTTAAATTATATATATTTATGTGTATATCCATTCATATGTTACTTGTGTTTCATGGATTTTTGATGTAAATGTATTGATTTATGTTACTTCGGGGTGTTTTTCTATATAGGAATCATCCGGAGGCAATATGGGGTGAAAGGTGCGAGATTAGAGCTAAAAAGGAGAAAAATGGGAAAAGGGCCATTTATAGCGCCACATGCAGCGTGGGGCGCTACCTGTGGTGCACTTTGTAGAATCTGAAATTAGCCAGCGCCAGGGCTAGCGCCCCATGCTACCCTGGGTGCTGGTGATAGGGAACCTCTCCTACTTTGCCCAGGACAAGGTTATTTCAGCTCAAGACCTACCCAACACGTATAAAAGCAAGACTAAGCCTATTTTGAAGGGAGGGATGACACTTTGAAGAAAACTACACACGAGGAACATCTGGGAGCGAGGATATCTCTATTTTCTTTATCTTTCTTAGTAATTTTCATTATTCAATACTTGTGAATTTGGTTTGATATTATCATGAGTGGCTAAAACCTCTAGTTATGGGGTTGCGATTTAGCCATGAATATTGTTGTTTAAAGTTGACTTAACCTTAATTTCAATTCACTAATATATGGTTGTTTCTTCAATGCAGTGATTAATTGCTTAATTGTCTGGCCAACAGTTAAGTTCTATTTATTATCTATGCTATGCTAGGAAAAGCCATGTTTAGATTAGAGAAGAATTGAAGAGAGCATGATCTTAACTCTAAGGGGGGTAGATTTATGGTTAGGGTAGGAATATACCTAGTCACCGTGCTTAATTAAATATCGTAATCTTAATGCGTTCGTAATAGATTGATTCCCCTAGGAATATAGGCTTTAATCTATTTTGAATAGTCGAGTAGGAATTCGGGAGAATACTATGAGAGCAATTGTTCGATTAATTATCGACCAAAGGTGAATTGTATGATAGGGAGAGTTAATTATAGCACAATAGGATTGGTGAATCGATCACAAACCATGGAATATTTGTCTCTACTGAATACACAACAACCATTTTGTTGTTTGATAAATTAGTTACTTGTTAGAATTATTGCTTAGTATAATCACACTATTGAACTCTGATTGACTTGACTGAATAATAATCTTGGTGAAACTAGTGGGTGGTTTACACAAGTATTTGTGGGTTCGACACTCAACTTATCATTTTATTACTTGTACGACCATGTATACTTGCGAGTGAGTTTAGGAGCAACAAGTTTTTGGCGTCATTGCCGGGGACTTGAATATTGACTACTTTCTAATGTTTGCTTTAATTTTTTATTTTGTCAAGTCTAACGTTTCTTATTGGTTGCTCTGCACTCTTAAACTTTGATAGAATGCGAAGGGACACAGATAATTGAATGAGAAGGGACACAGATAATCTTCAGGCACGTGTTCAATTTCTTATAGACATGACAGAGGAGCAACATATGGTTGTTCAGGAGCTGGCGATGCCCCGCATTGCTAATGTCACCACCAGCATCGTGAAGCCCAAAATCACTGGGCACTTTGAGCTGAATTAAAGATGATCCAGTTACTACGTGCGAATGGACAGTTTATGTGTCTTCCACGGGTGGATCCACAATAGCACATCCTAAACTTCCTGGAGATTAGTGATACTTATATCACTAACGGAGTCACTCCAGACTATGTGAGGCTCACACTATTCCCATTCTCTTTGTTGGGCGAAGCAAAGCGATGGTTGAAGGCATAACTAGCTAATTCTATTACATCATGGAATAATCTGGCGAGGAAATGTTTGGCAAGGTTCTTTCCTTCAGGCAAACTTGCAAAGAGCAGAAGTGAGATAGTCGCCTTCAAACAGAAATCGGGGGAGTCTTTATACTCAGCTTGGGAAAGGTTCAAGGGGTTGCTCAGAGACTGTCATCGTCACAATCAAACAAATGAAGTGTTAGCTCACACTTTCATATAGGGCTACATCCTAAGACAAAAATTATGGTGGATGCTGCAGCGGGAGGTCAAGTGTTGGAGAATAACTTCGATGAGATATATGCATTATTGAACAAATTCTCGAAAAGCAATCATGATCGGCAAGGAGAAATGGGCAGACACACAGTGCAAAAATCAGCAGGGGTTCTCGAGTTAGATGTCATCTCTACATTATCAGCATAGGTTGCCACATTGGCCAACCAAGTCAATAAGATAACCTTGGTTATTAACAAGCAACAAGCTCAGCCAGTGCAACAGGTTCAGCAACAAACTTGCTAGTTCACAAAATACTCGACCAGTTGGAGCTCTTCCAAGAGACACTCGACTTATCATTTTATTAGTTGTACAACCACGTATACTTGTATGTGCATTTGGGAGCAACAATTTTACCGTTGAGTCCATTTCGGTAGTGAGAGACTTCCTAGATGTATTTCCAGCGGATCTTACGAGCATGCCGCCCAATAGGGATATCGTCTTTGATATTGACTTATTGTCAGGCATTCAGCCCATTTCTATTCCACCATATCATATGGCCCCAGCAGAGTTGAAGGCATTAAAGGAGCAGTTGCAAGATTTGCTTGATAAGGGTTTTGTTCGGGCCAGTGTGTCACCTTGGGGTGCTCCGGTCTTGTTTGTGAAGAAGAAGGATGGTTCTATGCGCATGTGTATTGATTATCAGCAGTTGAACAAGGTTATAGTGAAGAACAGGTATCCATTGCCATGCATTGATGACTTATTTGATCAGCTACAGGGTGCCACAGTGTTCTCAAAAACTGATTTGCGGTCAGGTTATCTTCAGCTAAAGATTTGGGATTTGTATATTCCAAAGACTGCCTTTAGGACTCGGTATGATCACTACGAGTTCCTTGTGATGTCATTTGGGCTAACCAATGCCCCAGCAGCATTTATGCACCTTATGAACAGTGTATTGCAGCCATATCTTGATTCATTCGTCACTATTTTTATTGACGACATCTTGGTGTACTCCCACAGCCGGGAAGATCATGAGCAGCACCTGAGGATCGTGCTTCAGACCTTGAGAGAGAAGAAGTTGTATGCAAAATTCTCAAAGTTTTAACTCTAGCTTGATTCGGTGGCATTTTTGGGTCATGTGGTACTAAGTGAGGGGATCAAGGTAGATTAGAAGAAGATTGAAGCAGTTTAGAGTTGGCCCAGACCGTCTTCAGCTACTGAGATTTGGAGTTCCCTTGGTTTGGCCGGGCACTATCGTCGTTTCGTAGCGGGTTTCTCATCTATTGCTGCACATATGATAAGGTTGACCTAGAAGGGTGATCCTTTCGGATTGTCCGAGGAGTGTGAGTCAAGCATTCAAAAGCTCATGACTGCTTTGACTATAGCCCCAGTGTTGGTGTTGCCTACGGGTTCGGGGTCTTACACTGTGTATTGTGATGTGTCACGTGTTGGCCTTGGCGCGGTGTTGATGCAAGATGGTAGGGTGATTGCCTATGCGTCTCGGTAGTTGAAGACCCATGAGAATAATTATCTAGTCCACGACTTGGAATTGGCAGCTATTGTTCATGCCTTAAAGATTTGGCGGCACTATTTGTATAGTGTCTATTGTGAGGTCTTTACCAACCACCGGAGTCTAAAACATCTATTCAAACATAAAGATCTTAAATTGCGGCAGCGGAGATGGTTAGAGTTTCTTAAAGACTATGATATCACCATTCTATATCATCTTAGGAAGGCCAATGTGGTGGTCGATGCCTTGAGTCGAAAGGCGGGGAGCTTGGGCATTTTAGCATATCTACTGGCAGTATAGAGGACACTAGCCATGGATGTTAAAGCCTTGGCCAACCAGTTTGTTAGATTGGCTATTTCAGAGCCCCGTCGAGTTCTTGCTTGTGTAGTTTCTTGGTCTTCTCTATATGATCGCATCAGAGATCGTCAGTATGACCCCCATTTGCTTGTCCTTAAGGACACGATATAGCATGACGACACCAAGGAGGTTTCTATTGGAGATGACGGTGTGTTATGGATGCAGGGACGGTTATGTGTGCCAAATGTGGATGGTTTGCGTGAGTTGATCCGGGTGCCGCTAAGATGTATCAGGATTTGAGGCAGCACTATTATTGGAGGAGAATGAAGAAAGACGTAGTGGAGTATGTAGCTTGGTGCCTAAATTGCCAGCAGATGAAGTATGAGCATCAGAGGTCGGGAGATTTCCAAAGAGACTTGAGATTTCCGAGTTGAAATGGGAATGTGTCACCATGGATTTTAGTGTTGGGCTCCCACAAACTCAGAAGAAATTTGACGTGGTATGGGTGATTATGGAAAGGTTGACCAAGTCAGCTTATTTCATTCCAGTAGTGACTACCTATTCTTCATAGCAGCTCGCTCATATCTATTTCCGCAAGACGGAGTGTCGGTATCTATCATCTCTGACTGGGGTACGCAGTTCATCTCGCATTTCTGGAGAGCTATACAGCATGAGTTAGGCACACGGGTTGAGTTGATTACAACATTTCATCTCTATACAGACGGACATTTCGAGCGCACCATTCAGATATTGAAGGTTATGCTTCGTGCCTGTGTTATGGATTTTGGGGGTTCTTGGGATCAGTTCTTGCCGCTTGCGGAGTTTGCCTA
Organism: Nicotiana tabacum; assembly: GCF_000715075.1. Taxonomy (NCBI): domain Eukaryota; kingdom Viridiplantae; phylum Streptophyta; class Magnoliopsida; order Solanales; family Solanaceae; genus Nicotiana; species Nicotiana tabacum. The sequence goes on along the minus strand of NC_134091.1, from coordinate 71,905,646 downwards.
CAACAACAGCTACCATTCGAGTATTCAGAAGGCTCCTTATGAGGCCCTATATGGGAGACGGTTTCATTCTCCAGTTGGTCGGTTTGAGATGGGAGAGGCTAAGTTATTAGGCACAAATTTGGTTCGAGATGCCTTGGAGAAGGTCAAGTTGATCTAAGATTGGTTTCGTACAGCCCAATCTAGACAGAAGCGTTATGCGGATCGGAAGGTTGATGATGTTGCGTTAATGGTTGGAGAGCGAGTCTTGCTCCGGGCTTCACCCATGAAAGGTGTGATGAGGTTCGGGAAGAAGGGCAAGTTGAGCCTTAGGTACTTTAAGATCCTTGAGAGGATCAATGAGGTGGCCTACAAACTTGCAATTGTCACGACCCAAATCGGAGGGCCGCGACGGGCAACCTATGCCTTATTCGACCGAGTACCAATGTAACGTATATTTCTTATCACACCATCATGGCTAAATGGGCCAGAAGAGCCGTTGTGAGATAACCAGAATAAAACATAAGGGAATGTTAGACATAGGACGACCCAACATGATGTATAAGCTTATACATGTGACCTACGGGCCTCTAAGGCCGACATGATCATTTGTACACTCAAAACATAGGCCGACAAGGCCGACAATGCCATAAAAGTATCCATATACATGACATCTGTCTATAAGCCTCTAAGAGTACATAAACGTCATAAAGGTCAGGACAAGGCCCCGCCATACCAATCAATACATGTCCAAATCATACTGACCAAATAGGCAACTCCGGAGCAAGTGGAGTGCACCAACACCTTCTGCTGAGCTGATAGCCTACTAGGAGGACTGTCAACCTATCTATCGGGACCTACGGGCATGAAACACAGCGTCCCCAGGAAAAAGGGATGTCATTACAAATAAAGTACCGAGTATGTATGGCATGAAAATTAGTATATAAAAGACATGAAAGAAACATGGAGTAAAGGACTCAACCTGTAATTCTGAATAGCTCTGTAAATTGTGAAACATTTATAATGTCATGCAAATGCGTATAAATGTCATATCATGCATAGGTATATGCGTACATAACATCATCAAGCCTTTGAGGGCATCCAATCATATCATCTCGGCCTCCGTGGGCGAAATCATCAACGTATACCAACTGATCATGTGGTGGTGCATATATAACGCCATAACCTTTCCCCATACCCCATATACATATAATATACGTGAATATAATGCCATCAGGTCATGGATCAATGTACATGTATAAATGAATGCAATGCATAAGAAGTAAGTCAATAAGATCTCTTGGGATGTCATAAGATCAATATGTCTTATCATCAACGTATACCAATTGATCATCAGGTGGTGGTGCATATATAACGCCATAACCTTTTCCCAAATCCCATATACATATAATATACACGTATATAACGACATCTGGTCATAGGTCAATGTACATGTATAAATGAATGCAATGAATAAGGAAGTGAGTCGATAAGATCTCTCGGAATGTCATAAGATCAATATGCCTTTGATTAATATCATGAAATAAACGTAACTTACATATTTTCTGAGACCCATGAACTGACGATATAATAATAGGACACATGGGAGATCAAGAACACAGGCAACCCTAGTACTTCTAAGAATAGAGTCACTTATGAAAGTTGCGTGCTTGCTCGTTTCGTTGTATCATATGGATCATTCCAAAAGGAAAGAAGGGATAGCTTGAACATACCTTTGCAATCTTCTCTCAAATCGTCAACCAAGCTCAATATGATCTTCTTACGTCAATAATGAGTAAACTGACTTCATCTTCATCATATAAGCGTTGTAACTCTCATATTTCAAAACCAATATTCTACAAGAAAACAGACAACACCTCACTTATTTTTACTACATCCCATAAGTTACTAAAAGTAACCAAACAGCCCAAACAACAACAATACAATTCACAATAAGCTCTCTGAATTCAACAACCATTTTGAGCGACAAGCTCGGTTTGTGACTAAACAACTATAGTTTGAAACCTCTTCTTCCTTCCAGAATTTATCAACAACATTAACTACCACATATTCAATTATACCTACTAATTTTAAGCCTCAATATAACTTTAAAAGGACCCCATAATAGTCTCACAATTTCAGCAACTCAAAACTTATTTTTATGATTACTAAAACATGTTTCCGACTCGTCTTTTCTTTCAAATCAAGAAACACAACCAATAATATATAATTAATCCTATTCTCATATAAAACAGCCATGAATTCAACTTAAAATTAACTTCACAACCAGCCAACAGTGATGCCACAACAAACAACACACTACTCTTTCAAAATTCGCAAGTTCTAGTCTTTACGATCGAGCTACAACTCGTAGAAGCTTAGATAAGGGAAAGAGAAGCATAAACTTACCTTGTAATAAGTATAACCCAATAAACCTAGTCCCTCTTCATCTAAAATTAGTCCCCCAATGCACCTACAAGAAGGAGAAAGGTAAATTAGCAAGTTTTCCAGGTTTTTCTGTACTAGAATCGCTTTGTATCACCCGAAATCACCTAGGGATTGGGTGGGATTGTTTGGGGATGAATTACAGGGGTTTTCTCCTATGTTTTGCTCATGAGATTATATTGAAAATGTTAGATATTCATCCCATATAAAGGGCCCCGGGCCCCTTGGCCGCCCTCAATCTGCCCCTTTTTGGGGCTTTATTTTGTCCCTTCATTTAAGCAAGTAGGTGATGCACGTGTCACATACCAATATGCGCAGTCTCGCAAAAATACAAATATCTCTCTACTCCAATGTCATATCAATGAACGGTTTAATGAGTTAGAAATTAGACTCATATATATTCAATTTGGTAGGTGGATCACCCCATAATTCAAAGTACATTGAGAGAAAAGCTCAGCTACATTTGACCTAATATTCAGTACATTTATGAATGTAACTTGTGATGACCTTTGATAATTTTTGTTCCACAACTTGTTTGAATTCAATACATAAAAAACTACTATCATATGACTAATATAGATCATAATATAACCTCATGTTAAGAACCCTAGTATCACCCCCAAAGGTACATGTTATAACATTCCTAATTTGTCGACATTCGACGAAACTTATTTTCTTCAATTCGTTTAGCTTCTAAGCCTTCCAACACTCTTAGTTCTTGTTATTCATGATCTTAAATATTTGTAACGTCCAAGGTAACATGATTAACTTACTTTATGTATTTTTAATGATGATCTTATTTCTGAGCTTAAATCAATTAACTTACGACGTACTCTTACGTACGAAAGTATGGGGTGTAACTTCTTGCCGCATAGTTTATCTATGGTTCATTCGGTGTACCATGTTTTTATGCTCCTGAAGTATCACGGTGATCCTTCTCATGTTTTAGACTTCAGCTCAGTCCAATTGGATAAAGATTTGACTTATATTGAGGAGTCGGTGGCTTCTCGGACAGACAAGTGCGGAAGTTGAGATCAAAGAACATTGCTTCAGTGAAGGTTCAATGTAGGGGTCATACGATCAAGGAGGAGACCTGGGCGATAGAGCACGATAGACAAGTGCGGATGTGTGGTTTGGAGTCTCGGATAATTTTCGGACATGTTTCGGAAGGTTTTGAACTAAAAATGAAAAATCTGGTGTTTGGTGCCTCTGGTGTTGCATTTGCGAACACCAAGTTCGGAATTGCGAGCTTAGAAGGAAGGGCTCGGGTATCGTAATTGCGATACCTAGCTAGAAAACAGAAGGGATAGTTCGCATTTGCTACAAAACAGTCGTATTTGCGATGGAGACAGGCTTCACAAATGCGAAGCCAGCATCGCAATTGTGACCTCCTCATAGGACAAACATTAGCCGCATTTGCGATGAATACTTCTCAATTGCGAACCCATGTCGCAATTTCGACATTAGCAGCTGATCAAAATGGCTGGAACTCGGGATTTCATCTCATATTCTCTCATTTTAGAACCCTAGACTTAGGAGGAGATTTGGAGAGGAGATTTTCATCTACAAACTTTGGGTAAGTGATTCTAATCTATTTCCAACCATATTCCATCAATATATCTTAAATTTTAACATCAAAATCATGTGAATCAAAGTGAAAATTTGTAAAACTTTGTCAACTTTTTGAAAAATAAGAATTTGAGTTTTGAGAGTCGATTTGGACTCAGATTTTGAAACTAATCACATATATGAACTCGTGGGGTCATGGGTAGTCAGAATCTACCATTGGACCCGGGGTTTGACCGGGCGAGCCCTAGGTTGACTTTTGTTGACTTTTTGGTAAATGTGTAAAGATCATAGTTTTATCTATTGTAATTGATTTCCCTTGCGTTTTTTGATGATATTATGTCGAGTTTGGTTAGATTTGAGCCGTCTGGAGGAAAATATTTGGGAAAAGAGCTATTTTCGAGGGGTGAATAGGCCTAGTTGAGGTAAGTATCTTGCCTAACTTTGTGTGAGGGATCTACCCTGTAGGATTTGAGATTTATTATGTCATTTGTGTTATGTGAAAGATGTGTACGCAAGGTGACGAGTGGGTACACGTGTTATATGTGGTATTTGACCGGTTTAGTCAATTAGACTCTTTCGATGCGTTAATTGAATTGTCATCTCATATTCTAAATTCTCGAGTCAACCTATTCTTACTTGTGTTAGTCTATCCTTACATGCCTTAAATGACATTTTTAACACTTGTTCACATCTTACTTGATATTTGTCTCTTATGCTTTAGTTGAACTTGTTGCCTTTTTCATTGTTACATGTTATCTCTTTCATTGTCGATTTATCATTATTTGAAGTTATTGTTGCATCTTATCTCTTTCATTGTTGATTATCATTACCTGAAGTTATTGTTACATGTTATCTCATTCATAGTTGATTAGTGCTACTTGAAGTCATTGTTACATGTTATCTCTTTCATGGTTGATTATCCTTATTTGAAGTCATTGGTATATTTTATCTCTTTTATTGTGAGTTATTCTTATTTAGTATCGTGGCTACACATTATCTTTGTAAGGCCCCGTAAAAATTTTGCCAAGGAATTTAAGGTTTCGTGGTGCCGAGGTAGGCTTATGTGTTTGAGGATTGTAGAAATTCTTCGCGGCAAGCAAGCTCACCGCGGTACGGACATTTTGGGTTGAAGAATGCACTGAGGGGTTGATGGAAAATTTTGGCAAAAGAAGGCGATTCTGCGGTCGGTTTCATGACTGCAGAACCACTTCGCGGGCCGCATACCCGTCACAGAGTTGAGCAAAAAAATGGTTGAATTTTAAAGGTCATTTTGCGACCCATTCTACGATCGCATATCCATTTCGCGGTCCCCATTTTCCATCGTAGTTTTGGCATGAATAATTTCGTTGGGCGATTCTGCGGTCCTCTGTGGCCGCATAAGTGGTTTGTGGACCGCAGACCGGTCCAGACCAGCCCAGTTCTTGGCATCATTTTTGCAGCCTATTTTGTGGGCCGCATATCTGTTATGCGGTCCATTCAGCAACCGCAGACCTGAGTTTGGAGGGTCCATTTTCCTATATTTATAACCCGACCCCATTTTGATAAATAGCCTTAGGGGCTCATTTTGAAGCAAATGTCTGATGATTTTAGAGAGAGAAGGAGGAAACCTAGCATTCTAATCACCCATTCTTGCACCAGTGTTCAAGAATCAAGGAAGCCACTCACTAGATTATCATCTATACGAGTAAGTCCTACCCCTAAGTTTTCATGCAATAGGTTATGAGTTTAAGTATATTGTGGGGGTTGGAAATAGGCCATGCATGTGCCAATAGGTTGTAGTATGTAGGATTAATGAACCATTTTGGTTAGTTTCTTGTGGAAATTGGTTGAGGGAGGAAGGGATTACCATTTTAGAGCTTTATAGTCTATTTTGCATACTATGTGTTTGACAAAATTCTTAAAAGAGTTACACCATGTGAATCCTTCTAATTACTATACGATTTTCGCTATCTTCCTATAGATTGTTATTGCTAGAAGTGTTGGGACGTTGTAGTAATTTAAGGAAAGCTCAAACAAGGTATGTTAGCTAGACTACTCGCTTAGAATTGAATTCCATGTTGTTCCCGTAAGTTTCAAGTATGGTTGGCTCAAGTTCCTTATTCCCATTTTCTGAGTGTTCCCAATAAATTCGATTGTCCCGAGTAAATGAGTGTCGAGAATTATGTATTCAAAATGCATTTTGAATGCTCCTATCACATTATGTTATCTTTCGAGAATGTGTTCAAGAATGATATGTGTATCAAAATGTTATGGCTTGGGTTGTGTTTCAAATGGAAGTCCATTATGCTTAACTTGCAAAGAATACTCCATGCGTCTAAAACTCCAATTGCTTACATGTGTACCTAATGTCTTGATTTGAAATGCCTTGTTGTTGATAATCTATAAGGATGCATGAAAGTGAAGGAAGTGGGTTGGAGATATAAAGTGTGGCCAACGTCCAAGAATGAAAGTTATACTTGTGGTCAATGGTGCCGAGAAAATGAAATGATGTGAGAAAGGTTATGAAATAGGCCATGATTCAACTGTTCCGAACTGACTTCAAAAATAGATTTGCCTAAAAGCTTATGTACCCAAGTCATGCCCAAATGTGACTGTTTTAACTAATGATATGCTTTGTAAGTATTTCCAATGTGTTTTGAGCTCTTATATCTTCATGAGTTGAAATTGTGTATTGCCCTTTTGGGAAAAGGTATTTCAAGAATAAATGATGTGTGAATCGTTTATGAATTTAACATGTGCTTCGATTGCCAATTATTTTACTCCATTTCTTGGAAAGAAATCTATTGTGTTTAAAGTCTTCGTTACTAATAAACCTAAAGTTGTGATTTCCGGAATATTCTATTTTTTGATATTTATGATGATGATCCATGAAAGTAAAGAAATGAAAATGGAATATGAAATACTGCCAACGTGCCATGGATGAAGAATCATAAGTATGGCCAAGAGAGCCAAGAAAATAATGATGTCGTGAATGGTTGAAAAGTACTAACAAAGCTATATATATATATATATATATATATATATATATATATAGGATGAAAGGTTAAGAGGTGAATATAGAATATATTTGTACTTTTGTTTCCCTTGTGCGCAAAACAAGTATTTTCTTGGGAGTATCATTAGCAAATCAAGGAAGGGTGGGTCATAAGGCCCACACCCAAAATTAGACGTGCCATTGTAAGGGTGTATTGTGATTATTTTCCTTATTTGGGATGAGAATGAAATTTTGAGGTGATTGTGATTATTCCCATTAATTGGGATGAGATTTATATTAGCTGTGAATTGGAAAGTCAACCCACACGACATATGTGGGAAGGCAACCTAGCCGATCTGGTGGAGATCGGACTCCATGTTACGCATATGGTGGTACTACTCTTAGTAACACTTTTTTTTTCGCATCACATGTCAAACCACATTGTTCATGGGGATATGGCTTAGCCGATCGGGCGTGATCGGACTCTGAGCTAAAAACACTGTGGTATATCGGTGCTAATGATCTCCCAACCAAAAATATATATTACTTTCGTATTTTGAAAATTGTTATGTTTTAACTGGGCATTTGGATATTGTTGATTATGACTTGTTGTTTCTATGGTTTTCCCTTTCTTATATTGGCATTCTATTTTGAAAGAGGACATTTAGCTTTACATACTAGTACTATTCCATATGTACTAACATCCTTTTGCCGGGGGCGCTGCATCTTCAATGGATACAGGTGGTTCGTCAGCGGGCGGTTTTGATCCTCGTTAGCGGTTACTCTCTGTTCAGAAAATTTTGGTGAGCCCTACTATGTTCCGGAATTCATGTCATTTGACGTTGTACTTTATGTTTTGAGGTATAGCCAGAGACTTATCGCCGGCACTTCCATACTACTGTTATGTTGTACTTAGAGGCTCCGTAGACAGGTTGTGGGTGGTGTTTGATGTTTGGAATTAAACTAGTAAGTGTTGGTATTTGGGCAAATATGTTTCTCATCATATCTATAAACTTGTAATATTTTGGACGTCATAGATGAATATCCTTTAGTAATGTAAAAGATTGTGGAACACTTGACTCTTGTCATTTCTATCACTTGTACTGGTTCTTATATTATTTTCGGGAATATGAGCTTGCCCACATAAATCTTGAATCCTGACATGATTGAAGCAATTAAGATCGCCTTTTCTATGCTGATGTCGGTTTCATTTTTTGTTTGTTGTATGCGAGAACAAAACAAATGTAGCCAATACCAGCCTTCTTGGGTAAGGTCTTTCTTTTGTATTTTCTGACCCAGCTCAATCTAGGCTAGAGTTCCTTGAGCCCTAACAGAAGCTACCCAACTGCGCTCATCTTCTGTTCGCACCATCTTTGCGTCAAATTCTGTCATGCCTCTATCCCAATTTTCGAAGTAGAAATAATTGAAGGTTGTAGGTACACAAGATACCTCAACCCCTCTGACTGTGATTGATGACAAGTAAGCACGGCGCCTTGCTTGCTCCTTAGTAAATGAGGCAGCATAGGTAGCATAGAATTCCCTGACAAGTACCTCGTTCTATTCCCCCTGAGGCTCAGTAAAGAACTCCCATTTTCTCTTCCTGATGTTATTAAGCATATGAGGGTAGTTCTCTTTAAGTCCATTAACACTTAGCCGCTTCTCTTCGAGGATGTTCCTTTTTCCAATGTGGATCTGTACTTATTCCATGATCTGACGATACAGAACTTGATTTTATCCTAATAATTCTTCCTTCGTATTTTAGTAAGACGATCGATTGGTGGCACTGGGTCAAGTGGTACCCTTTCCTCTCCAGACTTGGATAAGGATTCGAATGATGTGACCAATGTGCATGGCTTTTTAGGTTGGGACTTATTTGATTTCGAATCTGTAACTCTAACCCGTTTCTTTCCTCTTATGGTGGGTACGGTGGATGGTTCTGTTTTCTTCTAGGCCATTCCTTCCAATGAGAGTTAAGTTAGCATATGGTAAAAACATTCATTAAAAATTACAAGGAAATGTAGGGGAAACACATTTTGTGGTCCGCATATCCGATTGCAGAATAAATCTGCGGATCGCAAAAATCACCGTAGAATGAACAATGCTATGGCCAATATATTATGTGGACCGCATAATAGGTCATAGAAGGAATCCACAATCGCGAAATTAACAAAAATTTAACCCCAGAATTACCTAGGTCATGTTAACGTGTGCGATGAATTCGCGTCTCGTATACTAATTTCGCGACCACAGAATCCACTGCAGAGTTAACACACCAAAGGCAAACACTTTTCCTTAGAAGTCTTCGTCTTCACTGAGACACTACACACAAGCAACACTAGAATTTTAGTTCTACCCTATACTACATGGACGCTATTGAAACCGACGAAATCAACCCAATTTTGAGCAATTTCAATGGCAACACACAAATACCAAATTGGCATTATCAACAGTCAAACAACAAGTAACCCTTACCTTAACCCGGATTTCAACCTATTAATCATGCCCTACAATCACTCATTGCACTTCAAAACATAAAAGAAACTCCGACATAGTTTTTTAGAAAGTACAAAATTTAGGGACAAATAAAATAAGGGTCATGGAAGAGGGGGAAATTGTGCGAATCCCGTGAAATGCAAAAGGAAAAAAAGGAGAGAAATTCTTACCAGATATTTTGAAATGAGTTGAAGATTTGGTGATTAAACTCTAGGTAGATCGAAATCTCTACGTGGAATGCGTTGTGTGTTCAAGCCCTCTTTATTTTTATTTTTAAAATATCTTCTTTTATTTAAACTTAGAGTAGGGGAAGTCAAAATTGGGAAATTAGTATAAGAACAAGATTTAAATACCTGTGAATTATGCGATGACTCTGCTATAGCGAAATAGCTTTTGGAGTCGCATAAGCATTTCGTGGTGAACCTTTACCTAGTATGTGCTTGACCAATGTGCTATCGCATTTGTAGTCGCAGAACCATTATGCGATTCGCAAAATTGGCCTTTGACCGTATTTTTAAGCGACTTGTTTTCAGGAGCTTCTGACATTTTCTGCAACCAATATGTGATCCGCGAAACCATTGCTGTCGCATTTGTGGCCACAAAAAATATGTGAATCTCAGCTAATCTAAAACTATTTTAACACATGGGTTGCCTCCCAATAAGCACTTGATTTAACATCGCGGCTCGACGATTTTACCACTTCATTGCAAATCATTCATGGATGTTGGTACGTTACCATCTTTCAATTTGAAATGATCCACCAACTTCCTTTCTCCAATAGTCCCGACGTACTGCTTCACCCTTTGGCCATTTACTTTGAAGGTTCGAGTCCCATCTTCGGACTCTAATTCAATGGCGCCATAAGGAGACACACTAACAACTTTGAATGGGCCGGACCATTTAGACTTGAGTTTGCCCGGAAATAACTTCAACATTAAGTTGAAGAGTAAGACTAAATCGCCAGATTGGAATTACCACTTCAAGATCCTCTTATCATAAACAAATTTCATCCTTTATTTATACATGGATGCACCCTCATATTCTTGGAAACAGAACTCATCCATCTCGTTGACTTAGGTCATCCTTGGATTCGCAGCTTCAGCCCAGTCAAGATTTAAATTTTCTAACGCCCACATGGCTTTGTGTTCTAGTTCTACCGCCATGTGACATGCCTTCCAAAAAACCAATTGGTAAGGCGAGGTTACAATGGGTGTATTCAATGCCGTACGATAAGCCTAAAGAGCATCATCTAGCTTTCTTGACCAATCGGTCCTGTTTGCATAAACAGTTTTTGCTAGAATATTCTTGATTTCTCGGTTGGAGACTTAAACATGACCACTTGATTTAGGATAGTACGTAGTGGAAATATTGTTCTTAACTCCATAATTCTCAAGCAACCCTGCAAAGGATTTGTTGCAAAAGTGAGATCCACCATCACTAAAAATGGCCCTTGGGGTTCTAAATTGAGTAAATACATTCTTCTTCAAGAAGATGGTTACACTCCTTGTCTCATTATTTGTCAAGGCAGCTGCTTCGAACCACTTTGAGACATAGTCCACTGCTACCAAGATATACATCATGCCATATGAGTTCACAAAGGGACCCATGAAATCGATCCCCCCACAAATCAAAGATCTCTACCTCTATCACAAAAATCATAGGCATCTCATGCCTTCTAGAAATTGATCCTTGTCTCTGACATTGGTCACATGCCTTGATCATTAAATTTATTTCTTAGTATATTGTTGGCCAATAGTAGCCACATAAAAACACATTCGCCGATGTACGATTTCACCCATGGTGAACCCCAATTGGAATATCATGACATGCCAGCGTCACCTCATCTTCCAGAATACAACGCCTAATGATGTTGTCGGCTCATATCCATAATAAAAAGGGTTCCTTCCAATAGTATTTCCTACAATCCTTCAAGAATTGTTTCTTTTGATAAGCTTCCAAATCGTCGAGAATAAGGTCACTAACTAAGAAGTTAGCAAATCTCCCTTTGGTCTTCCTGCCTCTTCAAGCATAGATAGGTGGTCCGTAACTTCATTTTCCATTCCTTTCCGATATTTGTCTTCTAAGTCAAATTCTTGCAATAATAGGACCCACCTAATCAACCTCGGTTTGGCATCTTTCTTCGCCGTATGGTAGTGGAGAGCAGCGTGATCGGTAAAGACTATCACCTTAGATCCCAACAAATAGGTCAGAAACCTTTCAAAAGGATAGACAATGGCAAGCAACTCTTGCTCAATAGCCATCATTGAGTGTCTTGCTTGCGTACTAGTCAGGGTGTAGAATCTTATTATGCCTTTGACCAAGCACAGTCCCAATAGCCACACCGCTGGCATCACATAAGTTCAAATAGAAGACACCAATCGGGTGTGACAATAATAGGTGACGTAGTGAGATTTGTTTGCAATTCCTCAAATGCTTTCAGGCATTTCTCTTCTAGCACAAATTTAGCCTCCTTTTCAAGAAGCTTGCACATGGGACTCGCAATCTTTGAGAAGTCTTTGATAAATTGACCATAGAAACCGGCATGCGCAAAAAAGCTTCGAACACCCTTGACCGAAGGCGAGTAATAATCCTTTATCGACCTCGGGGATCATGGCCGGTGTGAAATCAGCTACGAAGTCGGCCAATATCTGGGACTTTACAGCTATTCGAGGTTTGTATTCAATATCGTACCCACTAATCTATACGACCCACTTTGCTAGCCGCCCTGAGAGTTCGGGTTTATGCATTTCTTAATGGGTACAAGGTCACGACACATATTGGATGACATTGAAGATATGATTTTAGTTTCCTAGATGTGCTTAACAAAGCAAGCGCCATTTTTTCTAGGTGTGGATAACTCGCTTTGGAATGACCTACGGTTCTACTTACATAAAATAAAGAAAATTGCGTACCTTCTTCTTCCCGAATCAGGACGCCACTTACTGCTATCTCAGACACTGCTAAGTAAAGGTATATCTGCTCGTTTGCCTTTGGGTGTGCAGCAATTGAGGGATTGATAAGTATTGTTTGAGTTCTTCCAAAGCTTGCATTCCGGGGACCAGGTCAAGTCTCTCTTTTTCCTTAGTAGCGAGAAAAATCGGTGGCTTTTATCCGACGACCTGGAAATGAATCAGTCCAATGCGGCTATTCGGTCGGTCAATTTTTTGTACTGCCTTGACGTCATTAACCACAATGATATCTTCTATAGACTTTCTCTTTTTTCGGGTTGAGCTCTATTCTCAGGTTAGATGCCATGAAACCAAGGAACTTTCTTGAGTCGACTCCGAAGGCACACTTCTCTAGGTTCAACTTCATATTGTATCCCCTTAGTATGTTGAAGGTTTCCTACAAATGCCTCAAATTGTCCTCTGCTCGCATGGACTTAACTTACATGTCATCAATATAAACCTCCATTGATTTCCCTATTTGTTCCTCGAACATTTGGTTAACTAAGCGTTGGTATGTGGAACCAACATTTTTTAACCCAAATGGCATCACGTTATAACAATAAGTGTTGACGACCAATTTTGACCTTCCTTTTGAAAATTAATTTTCTTACACTTATTAATTTTTAATAAAATTTGTTAAAGATTTTCTAAATAATAATACCAATATTTTAAGTAATTAATGGTGTTAATTAGTAATTTAATAATTATATAATTATAAACATATTATCTTTAGTATCTTACTATTTTTGAAACTATCAAAATAATTTCCATATTCATCAAATAAGTTTGTAATTAATTTAATAAAGTTTTTTCTCAAGTATTGGCAACATAGCCCATTATTTCAAAATAATTTGAAATTAGTGTAGTAAATAGGAAAATAAGGTATTTAGTAACTAAATAATGTATTACAGTAATTAGTAGTGTATTTGATTATTACAATTCTGATTGGATTTTATTGGAATTATTTAAGTTCAACTAAATTAATATTTTTAAAAGGATAAAGACCAAATGGCTACATTTGCAATTATGCAATTAAATACGAAATGGCTATTCATTAAATTGAAAACAATTCAAATCAAAATCTGACCCAGTCGAAACACCCCTCTCTTTCAACTGTGGCAATACATGTCACTCCTCTTGAGCCGATCAAAACTTGCCACGTCACCTCTCCACAATACTCACAAAAGAAACACAATGGATCTAAGTTGTCCATCCCTCAGATCAATGGCCCACGATTTATCTCTGTTTTCTCTTTAATTTAAACACCTATCAGATTTAATCATAGTCGTTGGATTACAAGAATCCAACGGCTACCAATATTCCCTCACTAAAATCCTTTAATGACCAAAATTATCAGGGCCGTTGATTGGTAGATCTAACGACCCATCTCCCATCTCCCCATCTTAACCTAAAGACCGAACCCCAACTATCCCCAAACCATAATCATTTCACACCGGAATCGGACGCCCCCCTTTCCCCTTCCTCTCTCATTTCTCTTAACTCCCAGACCAAATCAGTCACATAAACCTTGCACCAAATCGTTCAAGGTCGTGAATCATGGCTCAAAAATCATCTCTTTTGTCTTCTGACCCCGCGAATCTTGCTGGTTTCTCCCCGTTTCATCATACAAATTCAAAAGTCTCAATTTCAAGACATATACTCAAAGATCAAACTACAAATCTTCACATTTCCTTATGTTGCGGCCAAATCAGAGCATGCATGAGTATCCCATTATGTTATTCGAAGACCATAGGTGAAATTAAATTACCTCTGGCTTTCTGGTCTTTGTCCGATGATTTTCTCGCCTGCAACGGTTGTCTCCTACTCATGTAAATTTCCTTATGATTTTCCCCTTTGATCTCTTGAATTTGCACTCATTTTGCACGCATAATCAATCTCTCTGTCACTTTCCACTATCGATTTTGAATTTTGTTGAACCCTAGAGGCATTGAATGCTATTGAAAAAGGATCATTCAATGCTCTCATCTAAAAAAACAAAAGATACACAGGAAATCACTTAACAAAACACAGATATATCAACTTTTAGTCTTGAGTAGCAAAATCAAGCTAGGGTTTTCTAACTAGCTTCTGATTTTTTTCGATTTTAAGCTCTACTATGGTAGGAGTCTGAGTTCTTGGTTCCTAAACGGCTAAGAAAGAGTCTTTGGTTTGTTTTGATTCTCAAAGGAAGGTTAGTGTACTTTGACCCTTCCTTTCTTTTAATCGTTTTGGTTAAAATCATGTCTACCCTCTTGTTCTTTGATGATAGTTTTTGTTCATGATGTATTGTTATTAACATATGTTTGATAATCATGCTTTGCATATGAACCAACTGTTTCTCTTAATATCCTAAAAATAAGTTAACACTAATGGACTACTCTTTCAAGCTTAATGAATGCTCTTTAAGTTAAGCAGTATGTGTGTTAACTAAAACTTATATAACCAGCAAAAGAGGCTTAATGATTCTTTACACGTGTTCTAACTTTAGATTTTTCTGATGGTTTTGCTATGGCTCTTATGTTTGCTCTACTGATCTTTCCTTAGTGTTACTTGTTAATTTGTATCATGCACTTAAGGTTATTTGTCTGATATACCAAAACAAAAAAAAAAATCGATATAAACACTTAAGGTTAAACACATGGATGTCATTAGTTAAAGCATATCGGTTTAAGTGTTTGGGTTGCTTTCTCTTTTCCAATGTGCTTCTGTGATTTTGAGACCTCTTAAAAAATCATTGTAAATGGTTTTCTGTCAACTTCCTTGATTATGTGATCATACATGTGAGCCTCACCCAAAGGTAAATATGTTCGAAAATGAAACTGGATTAAGTTCTAATGAATTTACGTAGTTAATCTTATATGAACTCTGACTGCTACTGTTAACCTAGACCAAGCATGTTTAGAATTGTCTTCAAGGATCTGCTTAAGAAACAGAATTTCGTTAAGAGCTATAGGATTTGTACATGTGTATCATCTCTTGCACTGACCATACTAAGCTAAACTTCAGCATGCTTTGACTAATGCATTCAGCTATTTAACTACACAAATTGTCTTACTGTTAGAACAATTCTTATTTCATGCAAAACATTCCTTGTTCTAAACTACTGTACTGAACTTGATGATTTGATCCTATGTTGTTTGACACTCTACCATTTTGTAGTCTTGCATTCCTTATGGATATTTCTTGCATGTGCTTGATTGTCTTCTCCTAGGATTCTGTACTAATTGTTGTTATCAAACAAACTCCATGCTTATCTTTCATACTCATGCCTATGTTGTCATATTACACTATCACATAATGGAAACTAAGCCTTGCAAAGCTTACATAAGTTAAGTACGACTCACTTATAGATTTAAGGGAAGCTCTTGATGCATACCTGCCATGTCATAACATTACCTTGTGTTTATATGAATTTCTTAACTCCTAATGAGCCTAGTATGAATGTGATATTATTAATATTTAAAGAACATGTCATATGCTTAAGGGAAGATGTTTGTTTGCTTAAGTATCCTTGTTAATACTCCTCAGATATTCTAAATGAAGCTGTTAACCCATACATCTAAAAGAAGTTAAGATTTAGTCTCAGTATGAACTCCTGGTTAACTCAAACATAGTCTAATAAGTTGTCAAGGTATTATGAGGATGGACTCTTGTAAACTTGAACATATTAGTAGATGTATGTGTCACCTTATGACTTAATGTTGGATTCCTAAAATAACCTGTTGGTGTTCCCTCTCTTTGGTTGTACATGTGATTGGTTTCTATAAGAATTTTTGAGTATGTTGAAGATGTGGACAATGTATTACATACACACTTGTGGTTGGATTGTGATCCCTATGGTTTCATCTGTCATCTCTTATTCATAGTAGTATTTTGTATAATCCCTGTGAGAATTATATATACCTTTGTGTTATTGTTACTATTTTCGAGCTACAGTGAGTGCCTCATTGGCACTTAGTGTGAGTTGGTTAAGGGTACTTAGGAGTAAGGTTTAGTTTGTGATTGAGATGCCCTCCCTGGCATAAGCACTGCTCGGGGTCCCTGAGACCCTTGTGAACTCTGAAGTGTCACGGATCCAAAGGATGTTTTTGCAATAAATGAGACTTTACCTTAAGCCCTTAATCACTAAAATTTGTTAATCCCTTTAGGGTTAGTGCTCAATGAAATAAAGGGTTCACTGAGGATTTGTTTACTCAATTTGACTTCATATTAATTGCATTATTAATCACCAGCACTTGTTACAATTTTTCTTTTTAGTGGGGCCTTACGTTGGTCTTATTTTTATTTAAGTGTTACACTGGGCCTTATCACTAATGTCTTCCTTTCTATTTTTTGCACATGTGATCGAACTAGGCCTACTGAGTTCTCAAGAACTCAGGCCCAAGTTCTAGTCTTGAGTCGGAAGTCACTGAAGTTGCTGCTATTATTCGTTGTCCTCTTGGACTAACATTCTTCAGGCCCAAACCATGAGTTAAATTCCCTTTCCTTTACTACTTTACATAATTAGTTGTTGCCTCTATGTATATATAACACTAACAATATCGAGTAAATATTTCTTTCCTTGTTATCTTTGAATCACTTTAGAAAACTAAGCAAGCAATAAACCATAAGTAAAATTAAAGAAATTGCTGTCTTTTACATTAGTTGAGTAACTTTAACATACTTAATTATTTCTGCTATATAGCTTTCATTTTAACTTACACTAACCATTTCAATGGAATTCTTTGAAGTTAAAAAAAACAGATTCAAAAGTCAACAATCCTTTTCTATAAAAGCGAAAATCGAGCAAACGATTTCAATGTCAAGTTTTTTCTACAAACCAAAACGAATACCGTTGCAGTCAAGGATACCTCAAACAATTTCCTTCTAAACTTGGCTATAAGATTTGTAAATGATCTTAATGTATTTCTTCAACTAGCCTTACATTACTAAAGTCACACAAATAGCCGTTTTATTTCAAAGATAAAGTATTTTAATACCTAGCCGTGTTTACAAGTTTACCAACGTAGACATTATAAATACACTTCCAAAACTCTTTCAATTATGTAGACATTTTTGTGGACTTTTATAAGAAAAACCTATACTCTCATTATCAAAGATCATATAATATCTTCCTTTCAAAATAATAAGTTTTAAACCTGGCATATTGTAGGCTATACACTTTTAAGAACTAACCAAGTAGAATATAGACATTTAAATCCCTGAACCTAGTCTAAGTCCTATGGAACTACCTCAGGTAGATTCTAGGGGGTTCCTAACACCTCCCCCTTAGAAGAACAAGAACCTTTACCCAAATCTCACTGGTTATAAGACTAATAGGATGATGATCTTAATAATTAAAGATACCCTACTATACCTTTAAATATGAGGTGGAAACTCTCTTTTATCATCAATAGGGAAACCACTATTTGAATCTTGTTTTGAGTCGTACAAAATAGGGTGCAACAACATGGCGACTCTGGTGGGGATTACACTTAGGTTCTAACCTTAGCATACTTAGACTAGACGTGGAATTTAGGAATGTTTATACACTGTTTTAACAGTGCTTAATTTGAAAATATATGCTTACCTGCATTACTTGTTCATTATGTACTTATCTGTTTCTTCTAATGTTATTACTGATATCCCATCATCTGTTACAGCTTTATATACACTGTCATCACAGTCATTGCTATCCAGTCATGGCCGTACACTATCACACACAATGGTACCAGAGGGTTGTCTTTTACACCCCTCCGAACCTTCTTTCAAAAATTCTTTAGTTTGAGAGAATGGCTTTGTCAGGTCAACTGACATAACTTCTCGCAGTATTCAGCCCAACTCAAAATTAGGAAATAATCTACTCTAGCAAACATAGGTCATACTGCATAGACCTTAGGTTAGTCGGTCCTTGGCATCGACACACAATTGGGAAACCCACCCTAATGTCAACGGGTCATGCACCCAACGACATGACTTTTGTGGAACGACGAACCAATCATGTTAAGACGCTAAAGATCTGGAGCAAAACATTTATCAAACCCTTTTATGCCCTCTTCAAAAATGGAAATCAATCATAACATCCCCGAAATAAATTTGGTCATGGGAGAACAGTACAAGCTAAATCAATGGTGGAAGAATCTTCGCCGAGAGCATGGAGACAAAATTAGGATGCACCTACGAGCATAGACTGTCTTACTGAATATCCGGACCGAAAGGGTGCGTACTCCTTTACTGATAGAATTCTGGGATCCAGACAAAGTGGTTTTCAAGTTTTCTGGCTGTGAATTGGTGCCATCATTGGAAGAAGTTACCACCTTCACAAAGCTTCCATTTACTTGGAGAAAGCTGATATCACCAGTTACCATGCCCGACTACAGGTTTCTCAATGCTTTCGACTTTGGCAAGCAATCGGAGTTTAAGGAACATCGAATATGGATGGGTAAGCCTGGACCAATTGTTTTACAGGTTTGGACGTCGAGAGAGCTACGAATGTTACTTGGGAGAGTTCCAATGTGATCATGCAACTTGGGAAAGTCTCTATCCCATAACCTTCTTTTTGGCGCTGCTAGGATTGCTGGTTTTCCCATAAAGGAGAAGACGAATCAACATCAACTTGCTACTTGTGGTCTTGGAAACATTCTGGGATAACCTCTAAGCAACCTCGGTGCCTATGGTATTGGCAAAAATTCTCAGAGCATTGTCTGCATGTTCCCGGGGTACAATTTCTTCAAAGGTTGCAACTTGTTACTCCAAATATTGGCCATAGAGCACTTCTTTCAATGAGAGGCCACAATTGGTTACTTTGTGGGTGTTAGCAATATGATTTGGAGTCACAATGAGAGAATGAGGAATTGGGTCTCCCCGCAAGGACAAGAAGAATGGAGGGAAATGCTGACCACTTTGAGTGGAGAATGAATAAACTCGATGTTTTTGTGGCTAAGAGGCCGGGCAATTCTAAGGACTACACAGAAGTATTTCATCGAGCTGATAGGACTCAAAGGCATTCAGCCTTATGCACCCATACGAGTTCTCGGGAAATTTGGTTTGATTCAGGATGTACCTCTCTAGACAAGGACGACTCTGTATGAAGACGAGTATAATAGGCAGATCTCGATACCGGATAAAGAGACCTCGGGACGAGTAAGTCAGAATTTATGGTGGACTCTACAATACTATATCTGGATCAATGAAGAGGATGAGCTGGCTCGAACAAGCAGAGAAGGAATATCCTGGCTTTATGATGCAGTGGCAGCCTTATAAATCTATATGAGATTTTACTGCATTGCCTTGTGACTACCTCCATGTACCGTCCAGTGGTCCCAGGGTTAGTTGATCATATGCTACAACCTCTAGAAAATGATGATCAAGTGGTCGAGTGTATATCAATTGAATTTGAGACACAACCAGAAGAAGATCCCAAAGAGGAGCGCGAGTACAATGCTGAAGAAGAGGAATTTGAATAAGACCTAAAAAAGGAACCAGAAGAGGAAGAAGATATGGGAGATTATTCCGGGGATAGATACTAGTGGCTGGTTGATTTCCCTTTTTCCCAAGCTCGCACCCATTATCCTGTACCCTTTTTATTTCCCTTAGGGCAATGTGTAGGCCCATGTAATTTTGTGAATGTTGAAAAACAATGTTGCAATCCTTGCTCCCGCCTACTATAATCCAAGTATTATTAATGAAAACCTAAAGTTGTTTCGGATCTTGATGTGTCAAATTTAATTTTTTGTCAAATATTCGCGACCTAGGACCACCTCTGGCAAAGAGAAGTCCCTTGCACAATAGGAAACGTGCTTACCTGAATACATGAGCTAACTGCTCTATGTGCTCATATTTGTGCAAACATCTAAACTAACTTATATTATTCTTTTTTCCTTTCTTTTCTTGCATTACATTATTATTATCCCCCCAAAACAGATGTTGGTTTTTTTTGACCCGAAAAGCTGGCTAAACCACCATACAACTTGAGATTAAAAGGGAAGATGTCTGCGACAGATAACCCGACTGAACACGCTTTGGTACTAGCTGATAGCCCTTGGCAATTGGGATAAAAGAATGATACTTAGAATGACGAACATGTTGCTAAGATGGCACAAGAGATGGAATTGCTGAGGAAGGAAGTATAACACATTCAGGAACTGACACATGTGGTCGGGACGACGCTCCTAGTAACCACCCCGTTTTCCTTCTCTGGATTCGATCCCTAATCACTTTCCTTCAACTACTCGCCAAGCAAACAATATCCCGACATCAGTCACTATAACCCAGATTATAACCCCTGCAAACCCACCAAATCCTTCAATACATACCCCTTATGTACCAAATTAGGTTCAGAAACCACAAAATGCACCACTTGTTACCAATACAGTTCAAACCCTCCTAGAGACAACGTCACCTACCACATACCTGCGGCACATATCACTGCACACGAGCGATATGTTCCACCCGCATATGACATTTCAGAATCCACTTTCACAGTGCCTGTCACGGTCAGGTTTCCTTATGAAGTTTATCAATATGCTAAAATGGAAAGCGAAGCAAGGTATAAAGAGGAAGAGTCGGTATCCGAAGAGATGGGGACATTGAGGAAACAAATGAAGAACCTTCAGGTCGCTCGAGGGAGCGAAAGTCTAGATAACGAGGACTTGTGCATACACTCTGATATGGACATGCCAGTAAGGAACAAGCCTCCAAGATAGGTGATCCCCATGCACATTTAAGAGCCTATTGTGATAAGCTGGTTCGAGTAGGAAGGAACTAGAAATTGAGGATGAAGCTATACATAAGGAGTTTGATATTAGAGGCACTCACTTAGTACACCTACCAGGATCCCAGAATCTGGAGAGAGTGGAAAGATATGGCAGAAGATTTCATGAACCATTTCCGGTTCAACACGAAAATTACTCCAAATAGGTTCGTCATGGTAAACTTGCAAAAGAAGCCCTTAGAATCATTTCAAGAATATGCACGTCGATGGAGGTCAAAAGCCGCTAGAGCACAACCCCCGTTAGATGACAATGAGCTGACCAAGTACATCATCAAGGCTTAGAAAGGAATCTACTTTGAAAAATTGATTGTCATGATGGGGCAGAAGTTCCCCAAACTTGTTAAGATCGGAGACTTTCTAGTAGAAGGCATAAAGTCCAACGAGATAGAATCTATGGCCGCATTGCAAGCAGCTAGCAAAGTAATTCAATCCGGTTCGATAGGCAGCGAAAAGAAGAAAATCGAAGAGGTATTAGTGATCATTCCCTATTACCAGTCCAATCCACCCCATGGAAACAACTCTTATCTACGAGCATCCATTCCCCACAACCACCTACTTATGCTCCAGTATTCAACACACAACCATACTATAATTCCCAGCCTCAATATAACCCACCTCGCGCCCATACAAATCCAAATCCACTAAGACCTTACGCTCCAGTTCAGACCACCACTCATCAAGATCGACCCACCTATGCTCCTAACCTCGCCCAAGTTTTGAAGAAAGAGGTCCCAGAAATTACACCCCCATTGTTGTACCTTTGGATCAACTATTTGAAAGGCTATGAAGAGTTGGTTTGATATATCATGTAGAAGGAAGGATTCCTGAACACCTTTCTAAATACTTTGATGCAACTAAACGATGCGTCTACCATTCAGGCATGTGGGGATATGATATTGAAGATTGCTTAAGACTAAAAATAAAATTGAGTCACTGGTCAAAAGTGGAGATATTCAGTGCACCCAATCTCCACCAAATGTCAACCGTAACCCACTACCAAATCACAGAAACCAAGGAGCTAATATGATCACCCTGAACGGAGAGTATGGCTTGAAAGGGTCCATTGTCACAATAGGAAATATTGAGGCTACAAAGGTTCCACCCCGAAGAACTCCGATAATCATCATACAATTAAAACTTCCAGTGATGGTCTAGACATTGAGGTGTACCAGCTCGAATTGGCATTTGGAGACTCGAGGTAGATCTATTGGCGTCTGCAGACCTTGAAGTCCCCTTCCATTTCCCCTACTTACTGTTCTTTTCATTCGAGACAGTTGTATTTTTTTCAAACCCTATTTTGTAGAGATTCTAGAAGCTCGTGAACTTGTGACTCCAAATCCGCGTTGTACTTAGATATTATTGGTTTTATGTCATTTGTACACCATTTTAGTTTCTTTTCGGCTTAATTGGTTTTACTTTATTGAGTTGATTAAAAATTGGCTTAAATATCCTCTACCGTTAGCTTACCTAGCAAGTGAAATGTTAGGTGTCATACTGGCCCCAAAGGTGGAAATTTTAGGTCATGATAAAAACCTTCCTTGTTCTAGACTTCTGTACTGAACTTGTTTATCTGGTCCAATTTTGTTTGACACTCTACCATATTGTAGTCTTGCACTCCTTAAGGATATTTCTTGTATGAGCTTGATTGTCTTCTCCAGGGTTTCTGTACTCATTCATGTTATCAAGCAAAATCCCTGCTTATCTTTCATACTCATGCCTATGTTCTCATATTACACTATCACATAATGGAAACTAAGCCTTGCTAAGCTTACATAAGTTAACTATGACTCACTTATAGATTTAAGGGAAGCTCTTGATGTATACCTGCCCTATCAGAACATTACCTTATGTTTATATGAATACCTTAACTCCCAATGAGCCTAGTATGAATGTGAGATTAGTAATCTTTAAAGATCATGTCATCTTCTTAAGGGAAGATCAATTTGTATGCTTAAGTATCCTTGTTAATACTCCTTAGAGATTCTAAATGAAGCTGTTAACCCATACATCTAATAGAAGTTAAGATTTAGTCTCTGTATGAACTCTTGATTAATTAAAACATAGTCTAATAAGCTGTCAAGGTATTATGTGTAAGGACTCTTGTAAACATTAACTTATCAGTGGATGTTTGTGTCTCCTTACTCCTTGATCATATGAATTAATGTTGGATTCGTAAAATAATCTGATAGTGTTCCCTTTCTTTGGTTGTACCTGTGAATGGTTTCATTGAGCATTCCTGAGTATGTTGAAGATGATTATAGTGTACTACGCACTAATGGTTGGATTGTGATCCTTATGATGTTATCTGTCATCTCATATTCATAGTAATATTCTGTATAAACCCTGTGAGAATTGTATATACCTTTGTGTTATTATTACTGTTTTGGAGTTACAGAGAGTGCCTCATTGGCACTGAAACCTATAGGGAAGAGTAAGTGTGAGCTGGTCAAGGTTATTTAGGAGTAAGGTTTAGTTTGTGGTTGAGATGCCCGCCTTAACACAAGCACTGCTCAGGGTCCTTGAGATCCTTGTAAACTATAAAGTGCCAGGAATCCATAGGGTGTTTTGGCCATAAATGAGACTTCACCTTAAGCTTTTAATCATTGACATTTGTTAATCCCTTTGGGGTTAGTGCTCAATGAAAGAAAGGCTTTGTTTACTCAATTTGACTTCATATTAATTGCATTATTAATCACCAACACTTGTTATATTATTTTTTTGTCACGAACCCAAAATTCAGCTAGTCTTGATGGCACCTAACCCAACCCACTAGGTAAGCCAATTAGCAACAATCCAACTTAAATGAGATATGCTGAGGGAAATAATGATAATATAAAAGAACTTTTATATAAAAAATCCCCAAGGACTGGCAGTACGAATCATGAGCTTCTAAGATTTAGAGTTTACAAAGCTAGTATGAAATAAATACATCATCTGTTTGAAATGTACATAAACTGATTTTTATATATCTAAAGCTTCCATGAATAAGAGGCAACTACAACCGGAATGCCTGTTCGTCTTTAAAGCCAGCTCCCGCCATACACAGCAATATCAACTACAAAATCTACACGCAAGGTGCATAAGTGTAGTATGAGTACAACCGACTCCATGTACTCAATAAGTAACAAACCTAACCCTAGGTTGAAAGTAGTGATGAGCTTGGACAACGGTTAGAGTCCAATACCAACAGCCAAGAACAACTCGTAACAATATAATGAAAACAGACAAGATGTTCCATTTTCGGATATCATGAGGAAAGTATATATCTATGCCTACATGTCAATGTATATGAAAATTCATGAATGTCACCATACCGTATAGCGTGAGGAAATGCATCTCTATGCCTACATGCTCAGTATACATATCAAATGTAATGCACCACAGTGTTAAACTCATGTACTCACACTCTCAGAGTACTCAATCTTACTGTCTCACACTCAATCACTCGGCACTCAGTATCTGTGCTCACTAGGTATGGCAGACTCCAGAGTGGCGGATGCTGCCCAAGCGCTAATATAAGCCAACATGGTATGTTGCGGCGTGCAGCCCGATCCCATCATGAATCAATAAAACATGTTGCGATGTGCAACTTGATCCTATCATGAATCAGTAAAGCCTGTTGCGGCGTGCAACCCGATCCCATAAATATCACTCACAATCAGGTCCTCGGCCTCAACTCAGTCAATCTCTCCAGTCTCTCGGGCTCACAAATCTCATGCCAATCAGCCAAACAATGATACATGATATAATAATAAATGATAACAGAGACTGAGATATGATATTCAAATGAATTATTATGACTAAGTATGAAATTACAATTTAAGCGAATGACGCAACAACAGAAATGACCTCAGTAGGTCCCAACAAAATATGCATATAGCCTAAACATGGTTTCTAGCATGGATCACATCTCAATTACTCTAGCACGTAGAAATTTCATGGATAGAAAAAAGATTAGTTAACTACAGAGTACCACGAAATCAACCGAGTCCTCATTCAGACGGTGCACACCCACACGCCCGTCACATAGCATGTGCATCACCTCAACACCTATACATAATACGTATATTCAGGTATTCATACCCTCAACACCAAGTTTAGAAGTGTTACTTACCTCGAATAAGTCAAATCCAATACCGAGCAAGCCAAACAATACTCTACAATTGCCATCACATGCGTACTAATCTCAGAACGGCTCGAAACTAGCCAAAAGCAACTCAAGAACATCAAATAATGCAAAATGAAACAAAATAAATCGATAAAGGTTGATTCTTTAATCAAAAGCCCAAAGTCAACCAAAAAGTCAAACTCGAGCTCGCACCTCTAAACCGGACAAAACTCACAAACTCCAACAACCCATTCAATTACGGGTCCAACCATACTAGTTTCACTCAAATCTGACTCCGAATCTATGTTCAAAACTCAGAAATTCAATTTAGGAAATTCTAGACACAAATCCCCAATTTCTCTTTCAAAATCACTAATCAATTGCCAAACACGAAGATGGGTTCATGAAATAAATCAAAACCGAGTATAGAACACTTACCCTAATCAATGTGGTGAAAATCGCCTCCAAATAAACAAACCCTCGATATTATATGCTTATGCCTAATTATTTCACATCTACGAAATATAGCCGCTTCTGCGGCATCGCTTTTGCGACAATTCCTTTGCTTCTGCGAAAATCACAAAATGTCCGACCTCTCGCACCTGCGGACAAAGTTCCGCTTCCACGATAACGCAGGTGGGAGTCCTCCTCACTTTTGCGGAAAACACAATCAAGCAGCCCTTTCCGCTCCTATGAAAATGATCCCGCTTCTGCACGCACGCAGGTGCACTTCACACTCTGCATCTGCGATGGTCTCCCCAGCGTAGCCTTCTTCGCAGGTGCGCCAATGACCTCTCTTCTGCGACTACCGCACCTATGTAAAACCAACCGCAGGTGTGCAACATTAGTACCAACAGCTACCATCAACCACACATGAAGGGAAAATGGTTTGAAACACGTTTGAAACTCTAGAGCCTCTCGGGACACCGTCCGAATATACCAACAAGTCCCAAAACATAACCCAGACCTACTCAATGCCTCAAATCTCGCATAACAACTTCAAAACCACGAATCGCACCTCAAATCGAACTTAATGAACTTTTGAATTTTTTTAACTTCCAAAACTCGTGTCGAACCATATCAAATCAACCCGTAATGACTCCAAATTTTGCACACTATTCCCAAATGAAATAACGAAGCTATTTCGATTCTCGGAACCACAATTCGAACCCGATATCATCAAAGTCAACCCCGATCAACCTTATGAACATTCCAAACCTTCAATTTGCCAACTTTGGCAAATAGTGCCCAAACCTTCTAGATACATCCAAATGCAAATCTGGACATACGCCCAAGTCCAAAATCACCATCCGGACCTAAAAAAACTATCAAAACTCTAATATGGGGTCAAATACACAAAAGTAAAAGTTGGTCAACTCTTCCAATTTAAAGCTTCCTAGTTGAAAATCATTCTTCCAAATGAATTTCGAATAACCTGAAAACCAAAAGCGACGATTCACACAAGTCATAATGCATCATACAAAACTTCTCATGACTTCAAATAGCTGAACAGAATGACAAAACGACCGGTCGGGTCGTTACATTCTCCCCTACTTAAATATACGTTCGTTCTTGAACGTGCCAAGAGTCGTTCCAAGGCCGTCAAATCACTGTGTAACCTTACCATGCACATACCCGGGGGTGATCCCACGTCACTCCAATCCATATAAGCCTGACAACATAACCTAACTTAAGATCCATAATTCAAACTTAGCCCATAAGCCTTGAACCCAATTTCCAACATCCGAAATTCCTTACAAGACCTGAATCCCGCACCTACACATTGTACAAGTCTGAACAAGCTGTATCAAACCATAATTATAACCCAATATGTAATCATATGATATACCAAATAACTCGCATACTCGTAGCAAAAACTCCCGATCACAGTAGCTGCTCAAAACAAACCTGGTACTGGTAACAAACCACATATCAATTAAAACCATGTTCTAAACCTTCGTACACTGCCAATGATTAATGAAACACGCAGAAACTCATAACCACTCATCAACTCAAAAAGGCATGGAGATCTCGCTCCTTCGACAAGAACCATAGCCAATTTCTAAGTCGATCAGAGACATTATCCTTCCAAATATACCACAATCAAATCTGATAACACCCATTCTAGGTCCAACAACCTCGTCTCATCAAATATAACCACTCTACAAATATGCCACACAAATACAACCATAAGCCACAAACCGTGCAATCTGTGCACCAATATGCAACAATTACAATGCACCCAAAAATGGAAAATGACTCAAATGAGAGAACCGTATCGCAAGCTCAACAAGTAGCACCACAACCGCAATGATATGAACCCATCATACATAGTAGAACCTATAACACGAATCTAACACAAAGAATCATATCTCAACATAACTCTGTAATGCACAAGCCGATCCAAACGTCGGTCCTATGAAATACCTCAAGCAACAATGCTCAAAATCAACAACCACATGCAATTCGACATCAAGTACATGAAGTGCATGACCATAACCACAGAGAAGTGAATAACACAATATACCAAACCCCTAAAGGACCATAACCATGGCACAATCAACCATTCAATACCCCAATAAACATTTCGCTCGAATTCTGGCACAAAGCCCAAACAGAATCGCATCGGTTGTGCATATAACCAACAAATCACAACCCCTCGTAGAATAGCAGAGTAACACATAGAACATATCGGAACCCAAACAAGCTCAACTCCAACCAAATAACACACCTTTCTGCAATAACGGTGTTGAGTCAACAAATCTGACACGGTGTAGAATATACATCAACGTTGGGCCTACTAATGGGCCCTCAAATCAACTCCGGTCATCCCCAAATGGATAAATGTCCCTCCAAAAGTCCACAATGACCTAACCATAGCACGTACTACCATCTAGCTAACTTTGGCCACATCTTCATAGTCCACAACCCCGAATCAATCTGCTTGTGAGAACTCCCAGTCTCCAAATCCATAGAAGACATGAATCACCATAGATGATCCCAACTCCACCACTCGAATGACTATCATATCTCTCATACACAATCATCCCATAAGAAATACTTCTATAATTCTCTCGCGCCACATGGCAAAATCTGAATATAAGTTGATGATCAACCACACGAGTGCCGTAATACCAATGAAGCATCCGAAGTCAGAACACAGTACGCCTTCTAAAATGCGCACCCTTCTCAGGCAATACCATGTAGTAATAGCATTCATCTAAACATCTAAAACCGTCCATGTTGTCCAAAATTCATGACCTTCCCTCCAAAACTGAACTGCCACCTTGTACATGCAACTCTAAATCCCACAGGACGTACCGCATCTATCATGCCATCATATGACAAGCGCTAGAATCTCATTATGAACTCTGAATCACAAGCAGAATACATACTCAAATAGCTAGAAATCTTCCACTTGATCCCATCCAGGAGAAAATCGCAATGCACTACAATCTCCCCATATTATAGAAAATATCCATCCGAAGTCGTGGTAAAAATCATCGAGAACTCTACGAAACCCATTCACACATAACCAAAACATTAGAAATGAATTCCTCTAACTCAACCAAGTCACGCAGGTTGCCAAACCCAAGAGTATTACCACAAAACATATGTAAAGCCTCATCACATCGTAAGAACCAAAAGAACCGAGCATACCATTATCATACTGATCCAACCTACTACCAAGCTGTCTTATTTCCTTTGAGTTTCTTCTGAATTGCCTTCAAGCTAACACTTCTCTTTGCTAGCACACTCTGACCCTTAACTTAATGCCCACCACAACAGATCCTAGCATAAAACCACATCGCATTAAGGCCCATAAGTCATTGTATTCCCATTTAAACACTCAAAATACCGCATCCGAGATAGCAACTATAAAGAGACCTTATGTGAATCTAAAATTGTTTCCTTTACCTTTGTGATACTGAAATGTAGAATCAATTAAGATATAGGAATACCGCTAGTCTCGACACCATACAATGCAAATCTCAGATTCTAGACATATACAAATCCAAAAAATTCTCAATTGCCACATATATATCTTGAATCTATTAAAACATTCTCGAGCGTCATCCACTCTGCTGAAATCTCAATTGCACCACCTGAGCGGGTTGAACGACTTGTGCACCATTAGCAAAACAACACCCAAATAAGTAACCCCGCCTTAACGCAACCGAGTAAATTCCTACTCCATGCGCACTACATCCGTCATGGATAACAACTCAAATCATTCCATGATTTTCATATACCCATAAAGTCTAATATAACCCGTATACAGAAATTTCCTAACTCGAGTCATCCTCGATCTCAACTTCTGCAAGTCATAACTGATTCACAAGCATGCATCAAACCGAAACCAGTACAACACATAACCATACAATTAAATCATCATTAGCAGACTCCCCCACTTGGTTCAACACTATAGAACAAAACATTTTCTAGCTCACAATACCCATACTCTACTACTGCCATAATACCGCAGTGAGATTCAACTAAATTCTTCACAAGCTCATGCAACATAAACCATTATATACCTCAAACCATCTGCTAAGCTTGCATTCATCCTCGTGACAGTCAGGTCAACTTTTTCAATCAATCCAAATTCAAATCAAAACACATATAACACACAAATAGAAAGAAACTATCCACACAACATCATAGGGATCACACATCCGTAGACCATCCCGCAGAAGATAACCCACCTGCTTAGCCTCAAACTGACATCTCTCTATACCCTTTTCACAGCCACAACTACTACACAATCACTTAATCTTTCCGAGTATGAACTCATCAACAAGTCATAAAAATCTACTTCATTCCACAAATAAACAACATGAAAGAATCCCTCAAAACCCTCATAACTCCAGACGGTATAGCACATCCACTGAAAACGAGCATCCAGTAGTCCTTTTCACATCTCAAGCAAACTTTTCTCGTCACATTCAAACCATTTGAACACATCACAAAGTCACATCATACTCATCATATAGCCATCTAACCTCTCACCGAGCAATAAATTCCACTCATAGGGACACACTACCTAACATATAAGTCCAAAAGCATATGCTCACACAATTGAAACTATACAACTTAATATGCGGTCTAAACCTGGCCTCGAGTCCTCCAGACTGGCGCATGACCAAAAAACATAAAACACATCTCGCACCTCATCCAGAGAATCACAAGTCGTCGATGAAAAGCTAATATCGGGCGCTCACATACGCATACGAGTGAGTGGAAGGAATTCAAAGAGTTGCGCTTCAAGTTGAATCAATGATGCACGATGAGGAAAGAAAGATGGAAAGTTTATCCTTGATGCCCTGTAGCCTCTCGAAGATATGTATGGACGTTATCATACCGATCCGCAACACTCTAATAGACACTTCACCATGACTCATAGAACCTATGAACCTAGAGCTATGATACCAATTTGTCACGACCCTAAAATTCAACTAGTCATGATGGCACCTTACCCAACCCACTAGGTAAGCCAATTAGCAGCAATCCAAATTAAATGAGATCTACTGAGGGAAACAATGATAATATAACTTAACTTTTACACAAAGAATCCCGAAGGACTGGTAGTACAAATCATGAGCTTCTATGATTTAGAGTATACAAAGCTAGTATGAAATAAATATATCATCTGTTTGAAATCTACATAAACAGATTTTTATAAATCTATAGCTACCATGAACAAGAGGCAGCTACAACCGGAATGCAAGTTCATCTTCAAAGCCAGCTCCCGCCATACACAGTAATATCAGCTCCAAAATCTGCATGCAAGGTGTAGAAGTGTAGTATGAGTACAACTTACCCCATGTACTCAATAAGTAACAAACGTAACCTTAGGTTGAAAGTAGTGACGAGCTTGGACAATGGTCAGAGTCCAATACCAACAGCCAAGAATAACTCGTAACAATATAATGAAAACAATACAAGTAATACTCAAAGATATGATGCTCAGCTCGTTCATAGTTACAGAAAATAGGCATATTTTCAGGTATTACAGTAAAATCCAAATCATTCATCAAAATCACCAAAATGTGAGTATGTCAGAAAACTAAGATTTTTCCCAAAAACGTTCAACAATAGATAGGATGTTTCATTATCAGATAGCATGAGAAAGTATATCTCTATGCCTCTATGTCAATGTGTATGAGAAGTCATGAATGTTGATGGTAGGCTATAATCTCATATTTTAGTCGCTTATCACACTCTAATTTACTGCACTTTAATTGAGTTGGAGCTTTAATCGCTAGTGTTTTATTCCTTGTAGGAGTGATGCCGATCTATGTAGATGTTGCAGAACGAATTCAAGATATTCGGGAGCTTTGAAGTCTGAGTAAAATCCCAGGGATCAAGTCGGGATCATGTTAGGGGATCAACGGAAAATAGTGGAACAAAACGAAGAATCGAGCAGGCATGTTGCGCAGTGTCCAGTAAAATGCACATAACGTTTCGCTCGGAAATTCGTTTGGGCTACACAATATATTGTTGGAAAGCTATTTAAAAGGGCTACAACATTTACGTTTTATGTTTTCCGAAATTCCAAAAAGAACGCCATCCACGTTCGTGGCCGCGCACTGGGTGCGCATTGGGCGCTCATATGAGGTAGAACAGGGTGAAAAGTGCGCGGTCAAGTGTGCGAGCACATTTCCAGGTGCGCGGCTGCGCACGTCCAACTTCGAAAAAGTGTCCTATTTTGCGTAGGAGAAGGTGCATTTGTTTGGGGCCGACCCCACTTGGTATATATACATGGAAAATGGTATTTTGAGGACTTTTGACATAATTTAGACCTAAGGAAGCTAAGGAGAAGAGGGAGAAGCAAGAGCACAAGGATTTCACCATTCATCCTTACTTAAGCCAAGGGTTTGGATGTTTTATGTTTTCCTTTGACTTAAACTTAATTATGATGAATTTCTCCATATCCATGGAGTAATTCTTCCTTAGGGGTTGATGGATTTGGTGTTTTGAGAATTGTTTGTGGATATTAACTCTAGTTTTATGCATTGAAGCATTTTGTTGTTTTTATTATTGCATATATATTCACTTGTTTATGTAATCGAAAGAGGCATAATTTGTGATGTTTTGCATTATCTTATTGGTTGAATTCATTGATTCTTGTTAGTAATCGAAATTGGCTAGTTGAAATGTTTAGACCTAGTTAGGAGGATAATCAAAAGAGGTTCTCCTAAGGATCAATCCAATACGAATTCTTGCATATCTTTACCAAGCTTAACTTAGTTCATATAGTAAGGTTGAGACTTAATCGAGAGAGGACTTTCTACTGAATGTTTGAACATAATAGAGTGAATTCGAGAGACTCATTTGAACCATAGAAGCGAAGTAATTAGAGTTAGTTCTCAAACAAGTATCTTACACCTATCCAATAAACCAATATTTTCTCCCTTTGATATATTCTTGCTTACTCTTGTTGTGATTGTCATTAGCCAATAGTTTAGATTTTTAGTAAATTTTAGTTTTAAATCACACAACTCTAAATTGTTGATCATCTTGGATAGCAATTAAAACTAGAAGCTACGAAAATACTGTTTAAATCCAATCCCTATGGATACAATATTTTCTATACTATATTTGACTAGTAGCATAATTTTGTGTTGTGTTTTTAGCTTGTTAAATTTTGGCGCCGTTGCCACAGATTGGCAATCAATAGTGTTGGAAATAGTTTTTAGTGCTAATTTAAGAATTTTTCTTTTTATTTTGTTTTTCTCTTTTTACATTTTGTATTCCTTGACTGTGCGCAGGCTACAGGTTAGATTGGTGCATGATCCGATCTTCTGGGAAGGAATTTCTACCATACGAGCCGGAAATGTAAAAGCAGCTACGACAGCTGAGGAAAGAAAGAAATCTCCCTGTGAATACAGAGAAGGTTGGGCAATCCTCAACCAAAGAAGTTATGGAGGGAGATGAGGATAATTTTTATTTGGTTGCAAGAGAGGCAGCCCAGCAAAGAGAAAAAGCTGTACCGGATGCGGAGGAGACAGCTCTTCAAAATGAACAACTTGTCTATGAGGAGGAGAGGGCTCCAAGAATTGAATATAATCGACTTGTGGGTGCAGACCAATTCAGAAATATAGCTCCTGATGCCGAAAGACCACTTGGTAATTATGCTAGACCGGTCTACAACCAAGGCTTATCGAGTGTGAGACCACCTCCTGTTGCAGCTAATAATTTTGAGTTAAAGTAGTGGTTACTTCAAACCCTCCAAAACAGTTGCGTCTTTAGAGGAAAGATGAACGAAGATCCGAACAATCATCTGATAGACTTCGAGGAGATTATGAACACCTTCCAATATAATGGTGTGTCACAAGATGCAGTCTACTTAAGGGCATTCCCCTTCACTCTCAAAGACGATGCAAAGCACTGTCTTCGAAGCTTGCCTAATGGATCTATTAGAACATGGGACCGTTTAGAAGGGAAATCCACAACTTCTGTCAGAATGAGACTGAAACGGTGTTTGAAGCTTTGGAGAGGTTCAAAGAAATAGTGTGTAAGTGTCAGCATAGTGGAATAGAACTCTGGATGCAACTCCAGGATTTTTGGGATGGATTGACACCAACTTCACATAGAACACTGAGCAACGCAGCTAGAGGTCCGTTGATGAAAAAGACTCCAGAGGAGATAGTTACTTTTCTAGATGAGTTGTCTTAGGATGCAAATCAGTGGCCCTCTAAAGTTGCTGAAAGAAGAAGAACGACTGGTGTTCACCAAGTTGACGCTAACATATCTGAGCAGGTACAACTTGATTCCATGGCAAATGAAATGAGGAAGCTAACTTTAGCTTCAATACATAGTGAGTCTCCTACAGCATGTGACATATATGGAAAAGGATACCCTACTCATAAGTGTCAAGCCTCGATCGAGGAAGTTAATGTTGTTGGTGATTACAACTTTAATGCAATGGGTCAGAAGCACCTCGGTTTTTCAAGGAGTTCACCCGGGGGTACAGCAACTGCATGGCAACAAAGCAACTACAGATTTTAAGGAGCTCCTGATTTTGTGAATCAACAGAGGCCGCAGTTTTAGCCTCAACAGCCAATTCAGTCTGGGTTAGAAGATCTGATGAAATCCTTCATTGTCAAGACAGATGAGAGGTTAGATGCTCATAGTGCAGCTATCAAAGAACTTGGGACAGGTTTGCGTAACTTGGAGAGGCAAGTGGGACAAATTACAACTATATTATCTGAGAGAATACCAGGTACTCTTCCAGGTGATATTGAAAAGAATCCAAAACAAACGATAAATGATGTGACCTTAAGAAGTGGACAAGTGTTGAAAGATCCCACTCCAGTTAAAAACGAAGCTACGCCTGAAAAAGAAAGTAGGAAGGAGCTGAAAATTGAAGATGATGATAAAAAGATTGAGAAGAAGAAAGGCAAGAATAGAGCTGAGAAAAAGAAAAAGAAGGAAACTTCAAGAAGGGAGGAATCCAATGAAGAGAGCAAGCACATGCATGCTTTACCTTTTCCCCAAAATCTCTATAGAGGAAAGCTGGATAAGCAGTTTGAGAGATTTCTAGATATGCTGAGATGGGTTAATGTAAATTTTCCATTCACGGAAGTTCTCTCACAAATGCCAGCTTAAGCAAAGTTCTTGAAAGAGATCCTTACAAAGAAGAGGAAGATATAACTGACCTCAGTGGTCAAACTTACAGAGCATTGCAGTGCAATACTGCAAAACAAACTCCCACAAAAGTGTGGAGATCCAGGGAGTTTTACGATACCTTGCTCTTTAGGCACTCTTAACTTTGATAAATCTTTATGTGGCTCTGGTGCCTCAATTAATCTAATGCCATTTGTCTATTTACAGGAAACTGGAGAAGGAGATTGGAGAGATATGGTCGGTGCCAATATCTTTGCAGATGGCAGACCAAACGACTATAACACCCGAGGGGATAGTAGAAGATGTTTTGGTACGGGTGGATAGGTTCGTATTTCCTGTAGATTTCATAGTGGTGAATATGGAGAACAAGGAGGTCCCCCTCATCCTAGGAAGACCATTTTCAGCAATGGGTAGAGCTATACTAGATATACATGATAGAAAACTCATGCTTAGAATGGGTGAGGAGATGGTGACTATTAAGATGAATGTAGCAACTGGAGTGAAACAGGAGAAGCCAGCTGCAAGTGTTGAGTGGAAGCTAAAGAGTTTGAAAGATAAGGTCCCAATGATTGAGAAAGACAAGTGCGGGGGTGTACCCCAATAAGGCTGAGAAGAAGTTGTCTGCGTGGATGTGTGCACTAGTTTGGGCGAGAAGAATGGAGCCCGACTTCGACTCAGACCTCGACTGAAAATTCAGGGAAGTTTCCTTTACCTTATACTTTTTAATTGTGTGTCATGGGGACATGCCACAACTTAAAGTGTTTGGTAGGGGGATATTTGTATGTTTTATGTATATGTATTTTAGTTTTTGTTAATTTTAGTAGTTAAAGATAGAAAAAATTGAAAAAAAAAATTAAATTTTTTTATTTTTCTCGACGATGGATATCATTCGATGGGTTTCTTCAGGGAATTAAGTCGAAAGAAAAAGACAAAAAGATATTCTTTTTGTAGTTAGTGTATTAATTCCCCCTTGATTTTTCTTTATGCCGTGGTTCTTTTTCAAGGATTTTGTTTGAACCGGGTGTAGTTAGATTTTTGTTTTTAGAAATAGGAAAAACTTGTGCTATGATTTGAAATGGAAGCAATATCTCTTGACTTGATCATGCCTTGTGAATAGTGAGTGATTTGGTTGTATGAGTGCCTTAAATTGTATGTTCTTTACTTTGCTTAACTGCTTTGACTAGCGTTTCTTGATTATCCAATATTGAGTGAGTTATGTGCCATGTGTGTGTGGGGTTTGGTCTATTGTGTTCATTGCATTTGATGTCTAGAACTTGCCTCGTGTGTTTGCAAAGCGAAATAGTAGTTTTGTTCAGTCTTGGAAGTGATATAGGCATTTCTTTATTGAGCCAGCTATATAGTTTACCCACTAACTTGTTATGTATCGTAGTTAACCCCGTTGAGCCTGTAATCATGTTTCTTTGGCAATCACATTACAATCCTTACCCATTTGTTTGAATTGACCATTTATTTGAACCATTTACCTCTCTTGAGCACTAGAAATTGTATGAACTTTGAAAAAGTTAAAGTTTGGGGTGGTTGGTTTGGCTTTTGACTGGAACTAATGAAATAAAGAGGAGGTGCATTGTTTTAAAAAAGTAAGAGCCACTTGAATTGAAAAATAAAAATAAAAATTTATGTAGTTGTATGATTATGAAAAATGATCTTTGATAAGTGGTAACTCTTGATGTAAATGTGCTTAAAGAAGAAAGGAGTTAATGCATATTGATGTGAAGGTGGAGTATGAGTTTGACATAAGTGTGGGGTGTTGAATATAATTGTATGTATTAAAGTACTTAGGGAGGTGTAGTCACTCTTATATCTAAATGTATCCTACCCGTCCCGCAACCTACATTACAACCAATTAAAGTCCTACTTGATTCTTGACTTAATGAGCTTGAAGTAGTAGAGTAATACACCACAGGCAAGCTTATAGTTCATCTTCTGTGGTATATGAATGTTGTTTCTGAGAGTGAGTGAATTTGTTCTATCTTTAGTTCCTGATTGTTCTAAATTTGTATGGTGTGTGGAACTATTCTCTTTTTTTTATGTGGGGGCACTTGATTCATGAATATTGTGCAGTGTACAGTAAACTACACATACCTTTTCGCTCGGAACTCTGTTTGGGCTCCACAATATATCGTTGGAAAGCTATTTAAAATTTCTACAACTTCATGCTTTACATTATCCCAAGTTTCAAACAGAACGCCACCCATGTTCGCATCCGCGCACTGGGCACGCATTGGGCGCTCATATGAGGCAGAACAGGGTGAAAAGTGCGCGGCCAAGTGCGCGAGCACACTTCCAGGTGCGCGGCCGCGCACGTCCAACTCCGGAAAAGTGTCCTATTTTGCGTAGGAGAAGGTGCATTTGTTTGGGGCCGACCCCACTTGGTATATATACATGGAAAAATAGTATTTTGAGGACTTTTGACATAATTTATACCTAAGGAAGCTAAGGAGAAGAGGGAGAAGCAAGAGCACAAGGATTTCACCATTCATCCTTACTCAAGCCAAGGGTTTGGATGTTTTATGTTTTCCTTTGACTTAAACTTAATTGTGATGAATTTCTCCATATCCATGGAGTAATTCTTCCTTAGGGATTTATGGATTTGGTGTTTTGAGAATTGTTTGTGGATATTAACTCTAGTTTTATGCATTGAAGCATTTTGTTGTTTTTATTATTGCATATATATTCACTTGTTTATGTAATCAAAAGAGGCATAATTTGTGATGTTTTGCATTATCTTATTGGTTGAATTCATTGATTCTTGTTAGTAATCGAAAGAGGCTAGTTGAAATGTTTAGACCTAGTTAGGAGGATAATCAAAAGAGGTTCTCCTAAGGATCAATCCAATACGAATTCTTGCATATCTCTACCAAGCTTAACTTAGTTCATATAGTAAGGTTGAGACTTAATCGAGAGAGGACTTTTGACATAGTTCATATAGTAAGGTTGAGACTTACCCCTCATGGAAAAACGGTATTTTGAGGAGTTTTGACATAATTTAGACCTAAGGAAGCTAAGGAGAAGATGGAGAAGCAAGAGCACAAGGATTTCACCATTCATCCTCACTCAAGATAAGGGTTTGGATGTTTTATATTTTTCTTTGACTTAAACTTAATTGTGATGAATTTCTCCATATCCATGGAGTAATTCTTCCTTAGGGATTGATGAATTTGGTGTTTTGAGAATTGTTTGTGGATATTAACTCTAGTTTTATGTATTGAAGCATTTTGGGTGTTTTTATTATTGCATATATATTCACTTGTTTATGTAATCGAAAGAGGCATAATTTGTGATGTTTTGCATTATCGTATTGGTTGAAGTCATTGATTCTTGTTATTAATCAAAACATGCTAGTTGAAATATTTAGACCTAGTTAGGAGGATAATCAAAAGAAGTTCTCCTAAAGACTAATCCACTACGAATTCTTGCATATCTTCACCAAGCTTAACTTAGTTCATATCGTAAGGTTGAGACTTAATCGAGAGAGGAGTTTCTACTGATTGTTTGAACATAATAGAGTGAATTCGAGAGACTCACTTGAACCATAGAAGTGAAGAAACTATAGTTAATTCCCAAACAAGTATCTTACACCTATCCAATCAACTCCTATTTTCTCCCTTTGATATATTCTTGCTTACTCTTGTTGCGATTGTCATTAGCCAATAGATTAGACTTTTAGTAAATTTTAGTTTTAAATTACACAACTCTAAATTGTTGATCATCTTGAATAGCAATTAAAACTCGAAGCTACGAAAACACTATTTAAATCCAATCCCTGTGGATACGATATTTTCTATACTATATTCTACTAGCAAGCATAATTCTGTATTGTGTTTTTAGCTCGTCAAATGTCACCATATTATATAGCATGAGGAAATGCATCTATATGTATACATGCCCAATATGCACGATAAATGTAATGCACCACAGTGATAAACTTATGTACTCACACTCTCAGAGTATTCAATCTCACTGTCTCAGACTCTATCACTCGGTACTCTCAATCGCTCGATACACTACATCACTCGGCACTCGGTGCCTGCGCTCAGTGCTGTTATATCAGACTCAGGAGGAGCGGATCCAGCCCAAGCACTAATATAAGCCAACATGGCCTGCTATGGTGTGCAGCCCGATCCCATCATGAATTAATAAAACTTGATACGGCATGTAGATCGTTCCCATCATGAATCAATAAAGTCTGATGTGGCGTGCAGCCCGATCCCATAAATATCACTAATAATCAAGCCCTCGACCTCAACACAGTCATCAATCTCTCCAGTCTCTCGGGCTCACAAATCTCATGCTAATCAGCCCAAAAATGTTACATGATGTAACAATAAATGATAACAGAGACTAAGATATGACATGCAAATGAATGAATATGACTGAGTATGAAATTGCAATTTAAGCGAATGACTCAACAACAGAAATGACCTCAGTGGGTCCCAACAAATATGCATATAGCCTAAACATGGTTTCTAACATGGATCAAAGCTCAATTACTCTAGCACGTAGAAATTTCATGGATAGAAACAAGATTAGGTAACTACACAGTACCACGGAATCAACTGAGTCATAATTCACACGGTGCATGCCCACACGCCCGTCACCTAGTGCGTCACCTCAACACCAACACATAACACATATATTTAGGGATTCTTACCCTCAGCACCAAGTTTATAAGTATTACTTACCTCGAACAAGTCAAATCCAATACCGAGCAAGCCAAACAATACTCTAGAACTGCCATCCCGCGCGTACCAATCTCCGAATGGCTCGAAACTAGCCAAAAGCAACTCAAGAACATCAAATAATGCCAAAAGAAACAAACTCAATCAAAGATATTGAATCATTAATCAAAATCCCAAAGTAAACCAAAAGGTCAAACCCGAGCCCGCACCTCAGAACCCGAAAAAACTCAAAAAACCTGACAACTCATTCAATTTCGAATCCAACCATACTAGTTTCACTCAAATCCGACTCCGTATTGATGTTCAAAACTCAGACATTTACTTTAAAACCATTTAGACAAAAACCCCCAATTTCTCTTTCAATATCACAAATGTTACACCCCATATTTTCATACGTGAAAGTACGCCATAAATAAATTGATGAAAGCTCGAAAATGAGATGTTATATCCCGCATTCTTTATACGTTAAAAATTTTGTCGTAAGTTAATCGACATAAGTTCAGGAATGAGATTATTTTGAGATTATAAGCATTATTATATTTTAAACAAGTGATGAGTAAATTCGTGAAGGTGAGAAGGTAAGCAAATCAAAAAAAATGAATTTTCATCAAAGTTTGACGTGTTGGGATAAAATACGGCCCGAGCTAAAATACCCGGTATTTATGGACTAGTGCCATACAAGGAACCACATGACTATGATAGTAAGGTGTATAACGTATGTTAAGTGAGTAGTACTATATGTAATTTGAGATAATTTTTAATTATGTGGGTAATTGGTTAGTTATTGGACAGTGGGAGATTATTAAGTTAATCAAGAGATTAGTTGTTAATTAATTATAATATTTGGATAAGATTAATTAAGCCAATGTGGCAGCAATTGGAACAAGGATCAAGACCCAAATTATGACTCTTATATTACATATCAAGGTGGCACTTTTTAAGAGAATTTAGTGGCCAAATCATCTTGCCATGTGGGGCCCACACCTAAAGGCTTAAAAAACCTTTCTAAACTCACTTTTGTATCTCTACAAGGTGATGAAGGATGCTTCAGCAAGTTCACATAAGAACTTATGTAATAGTAACGTGAGTTATCCAACTTCATACGAGATTTTGTCTTAAGTAACATGAGGTTTTGCGATTCTAAGGGAGTACAGTGCAACCTTTCCCAAGAATATCATACGGATGTTTCTCTACTCCAAGTATGTTAAGGCTAAGCCCTCCTTTCTTTTTGGCATGATCTATACGACACGAACGAAACGAGCAAATACATAATTTTCATAAATGACTATTCATAGAAATATTAGGGGTGTCTATATTCTTGATTCCCTATGTGACATATTATTATATCTTATGTTCATGGGTCGCAGAAAATTATGTATTTGATAAAGTTTATCCGACATGCATATTAGTTTTATGACATTCCGAGAAATTTTATTAACGCATTTCTTATGCATTTTATGCATTTATACATGTACCTTGACCCATGACCAGATGACGTTATATACACGTATATATATATGTATATGGGATATGGGAAAAGGTTACGGCGTTATATACGCACCACCACCTGATCAGCTGGTATACGTTGATGATTTGCCCACAGTGGCCGAAATGATATGATGGGATGCCCTCAGGGGCTTGATGATGTTATGAACACATATACCTATGCATGGTATGACATTTATACGCATATGCATGACGTTTTAAAAATGAAGTGATTCACAGAGCTATGCAGACATGCATGTCGAGTCTTTTACTCCATGTTTCTCTCATTTCTATTATTTACTGATTTTCATTCCTTACATACTCGGTATATTATTTGTACTGACATCCCTTTTGCCTGGGAACACTGCGTTTCATGCCCGCAGGTCTCGATAGACAGGTCGAGAAAACTCTAAGTAGGCGATTAGCTCAGCGGAAGATGTTAGTGCACTCCATTTGCTCCGGAGTTACTTGTTTGGTCAGTATGATTTAGTTGTGTATTGTTTGATATGGCGGGGCTCTGTCCCG
Organism: Nicotiana tabacum; assembly: GCF_000715075.1. NCBI lineage: Eukaryota > Viridiplantae > Streptophyta > Magnoliopsida > Solanales > Solanaceae > Nicotiana > Nicotiana tabacum. Next base: position 71,864,041 of record NC_134091.1, on the reverse strand, counting down.
ACCTTTATGATAATTATGCATTCTTAGAGTCTTGTAGACAGATGTCATGTACGTAAAATATTGTATGGCCTTGTCGGCCTATATTCAGTGTACGAGTGGTTATTTTGGTCTTAGAGGCCCATATGTCTTATGTATAAGTTGGTATTACTTGTTATATTCTACCTATCTCACAGAAGCCTCTCCGGCTCAGTTATCTATGATAGTATAATACGAAAAGATACGTTATGTTGGTACTCAGTTGAGTAAGGTACCGGGTGCCCGTCGCGGCCCATCGGGTTGGGTCATTACAAAAGTGGTATCAGAGCAGTTCTATACTAGGGAGACTACAAGCCGTGTCTAGTAGAGTCTTGTTTATGGGTATGTCGTGCACTACACTTATAAGTAGGAGGCTATAGGGCATTTAAGACTGTCACACTTTTTTCTTACTCTAGATCGTGTGGTAGAGCTCAGTTGTAGGAATTCAATTTCCTAAACTCTATCTTATTCATAATACGGTGATGCCTACATCTAGAAAGATGATTGGTAAGGGATTGAATGCGGCTGTGGAAGAGTTGAGTCAGAGAAACTCGATTTTGCATCATACTTATGATGGATAAATATGAGGTATTCAACAGATCATATGTGTACTAATATGTGTAAGCCTTTTGATAAGGAGCCTTATGGTAGGAATATCTATCCACCCCTTATGGTGAAAGGCAATGAGAGATGCAGAAGATTGATACAAGTTTCAACAAGTAAAAGAAGCAAGATGAAGAGAGGTACGAGGTACCCAACTAGTAAAGATTACCATTATTTACCATTCAGAAAGGGAGATATAAGCATTTTGATTTACCTTCAACAGTAGCAGAGGTATGTACAATCAGCCACACCTATCTTAGTTATGCCCTGTAGAAGCTAACAGATATAGTTTAAGAGAAGGACGGGATATCAGGATCTGGCTGGGGTTAGAGTAACCCAAAATGGTAAATTGATTGTTTGTGTTATTTGACATTTCCGAAGGATATTACAAAGGTGCTAATAGATCTCCTTGTGAGGCACCCAGATGGTTCACTCTAGAATGTTACAATTAGATGTGAATATTAGCATGAAAAAAAATCAGAAGATAGGCACGGAAGGCCTGGAAGGGATAAATATTACCTTAGTGTGGCTCGAGTACCTAGTGGAGCGAGAACATTAAGCAACCCAAAGAGCCACTGGATGGAGCAAAGGGGAGCTAAAAGCAAAAGAATGTCTTGTTCAAGTTTTCAGAATAAAGTGATAGACATAAATGTTAGCGGGAAATAAGAAAATAGTTAATGACGTATTATGAGTAAGCACCCCTCTGGGTCTTCGGTAGATCAAAAAGTGACAGTATTACAGAGTCTATAGTCAATTGAAGGAAAAGACGAGAGGTGACAGGCCTTGATAAAACAAAAGAGTATAGGCCATAAAGTCATATCCTCATTTCAAGAAATAAGTTCGAGCCTCCAACGTGACTGCCGGAAGGAAAGGTTAGACCCTAGAACAATAGAAATCAGTATGGGATGGTGAACCAGATAAACTAAACATGAATTATGGACTAAGTGATTGGATAATAGTCAGCATCCTGATAAATTCAGATTTCGTTCCGGCCATAATAGAATGGACAACAGAAGAAGATTCATGAGAAATTCAGAGAATGGTCATTCTGGAAGACACTTTCCTAAAGCAAGCTATGTGAGTAAAATTAAGCTTAAGGGACTGTATGTGCCAGTTATACTAAGTGTCACCCTCGCGAATAAGGAATTTTATTATCCTTGATACAGAAGGATTACCGCAAGGCGAGTAAGGGTCATCGATGATTTGAAAAGACGCCAAAGATGAAGAGGTAAAAAAAAGCTATACGTAGATCATCGTGGCTCTATTTCGTAGTGCTCCCCTAAAGGGGAGAATATGGAGTGATGTGGCATTAAGTCATAATTAAGTGGTTCTAGTAACTATGGATTAATATAGGAAGAATGTGATAAGAATGAGAAAGGGATAAGATTGCACTTATTCAAATCCTACAAATATGCTACGATTCCAGAACATTATGCAAACACGACGTCAAAGAGAGGAGGTAAGGGTAACTGCCTAAAATGTTATTGATAGATAAGGAGCCACTGCGGGGCATAAGTTAAGATAAAGGAGATGACCCATGAAAGATTGGGCAGAATATTGATATGAGAATGAGCCAATAAGTAGTTAGTAGTTGATTCAAGAAGAGCCTAGTTATGGTTAGACAAGAGGATACAGACAAATGAACAGATCGTGCAAGATAAACATGGTGAACCCTAACATGGGGAGTTCAGTCTCGCAGATATGACATTGTAATACTTGAGAAATATTCAGATTGTAGTCGGGGTATTTAAAGGTACCGTATGAATATTATGAAAATAAAAGATTGTATCACTAGGAAGACAGTCAGAACATCAATTCAGGAGCAACCGTACAAGCACAAGGGGGTGGAAATAAGTAACTACGGATAATTATAGGCAAGGTAGAACATCCAAAAAAAATTCCGTAAGAATACGATATAATAAGCTCGCAGCTTTACAAGTGCCAGAAGGTCTCCTTAAGTACTACAATGAAAGACTAGTTGAGGGAATAAGGAAGAAGGCTTTAACCTAAGCACAATGAGGAAATGGTCATGTAAAAACAGTCTCACTATAACATTGTATGCACTCCATGGTAAAGTGGCACCTACCGTGGCTAAGGAAGGAGAATCAAGAGTAATATTCGAGATCATATGAGTTGCACGAAAATTTTGGCATGCGTGCGAACTAAGATAAGATAAGTAAGCACGCAACAAGGGGGAAGAAAGACCAGGAAAAGTAATAGCTTACGCTTTAAGAAAGTTGAGATGGAACGATAGGAATTATTTGATTAATGATCAGCCGTAGAAGACTCATGTATAAGTTAAAAAAAGGAAGTGGGTCCAGGTCATAGACAAAGGATTAAATCATTAGAACATTGTATCATGGTTTTCCATAGCGTCCATGAAAGGCTAGAAGCACGGGGATTTAGTATCCATGAATGATAGCGGCATCGTCAGTAGAATATCTTCCAGCCTATGGTTTCTAGGTACCGAAAGATCCAGCCAAATGAGTAAAGAAGAGTTAGAGACGATGTAATATCTGGCTTGATGTTTCAGAATAACATAAGGAAATCTATGGTGCAATCAAGTTAAAGTAAGGTTGCGAGTAGTATAAATAGACATGTATAGGTCGCAAGCTAAAGTATAGTAAAGCTATAAGGTCTTATGACAGGAGTAAGGATAAGAAAGGGCGAGTGAAGAGGTGACAAGAAATGTATAAGTCCTCAGGATTAAGCCCATGAAAACAAGAGAGATAATGGTTTCTCTATGTTATAAAAAGCTCAGTATAGCCTGAATGAACTCAAAAGAGTTTAAGACTAATAGCATTTAAAAGAGATGAAATGTTGCCCTGGTCGTAAAATGAGGGTATACTTGTGATAAATGAAGGATGATGTTTGGACCTTCAATTGAGTGACGATTTGAAGAGGATTTCATGAATTGTACAGGATTAAAATACCCACGTAAGTGAGTCACATTGAGATGCTATAAAGTACGGTTATTGAAGTACAATATCGCCGCTAAATGGATAAGGAAAAGCACTTCGAATATTCCTTGATGCAACGTAAGCCCTAGTGGTATTGTTTTACGTAAGAAGTTTCAAGATATCAGTGGTAGATTGTAGATCAACATTGAGGTAAATCAACAATGGATGGATAGAAGTTACAAAGTACGAAATGAGATATGGCAATATTCGTAAGTTCGACAAAGTACCGACCGAAGAACTTCAATACACCTATAGATACCCAGAGGGACATCTTATCAAGTTCTGTATATGTTCCCAAAGTGAGGCCTAAAGATTGGCTAAAAGATGAAGGGAAGAGTCGCATAGGAGAACATACAAGGAAAAAGTCCTACAGGCTGCACGGCAGAAGGTAGCAAGAGTTACGAGATTGGAAGAATTTCGACCACAGACCGTGGTGTGAGAAAGAGGCCTAAAGGGGTTTGGAATTATTCACGGAATAGTTGCCTAGATGGCAAGTACAGTACTGAAGTATTCGGAAGACAAAAGTCATGAAAATGATATGTGCATCAGTCAACATTTTCGTACGTGAAAGTACGCCATAAATAAATTGATGAAATCTCGGAAATGAGATGTTACATCCCACATTTTTTGTACTTTAAAAATTTCGTCGTAAGTTAATCGACGTAAGTTCGGAAATAAGATTATTTTGAGATTCTAAGCATTATTGTATTTCAAACAAATGATGAGTAAATTCGTGAAGGTGAGAAGTAAGCAAATCAAAGAAAATGAATTTTCGGCAAAGTTGGACATGTTGGGATAAAATACGGCCTGAGCTAAAATACCCCGTATTTATGAACTACTGCCATACAAGGTACCACATGACTATGATAGTATGGTGTATAAAGTATGTTAAAAGTGAGTAGTACTATAAGTAATTTGAGATAATTCTTAATTATGTAGGCAATTGGTTAGTTATTGGATAGTGGAAGATTATTAAGTTAATCAAGAGTTAGTGGTTAATTAATTATAATATTTGGATAACAGTAATTAAGCCAATGTGACAACAATTGGAACAAGGATCAAGACCCAAATTATGACTCTTATATTATATAGCAAGGTGGTACTTTTTAAGAGAATTTAGTGGCCAAATCATCATTCCATGTGGGGCCCACACCTAAAGGCTTAAAAAAACTTTCTAAACTCACTTTGTATCTATACAAGGTGATGAAGGATGCTTCAGCAAGTTCATATAAGAACTGATGTAATAGTAACGTGAGTTATCCAACAATTCAGACGAGATTGTGTCTTAAGCAACATGAGGTTTTGTGATTCTAAGGGAGTACAGTGCAACCTTTCCCAAGAATATCATACGGATGTTTCTCTACTCCAAGTATGTTAAGGCTAAGCCCTCCTTTCTTTTTGGCATGATCTATACGACACGAACGAAACGAGCAAATACACAATTTTCATAAATGACTATTCATAGAAATAGTAGGGGTGTCTATATTCTTGATTCCCTATGTGAATTATTATTATATCTTATGTCCATGGGTCGCAGAAAATTACGTATTTGATAAAGTTTATCCGACATGCATATTATTTTTATGACATTCCGAGAAATTTTATTAACGTATTTCTTATGCATTTAATGCATTTATACATGTACATTGACCCATGACTAGATGGCTAGATGACGTTATATACACGTATATATGTATATTATATGTATATGGGATATGGGAAAAGGTTACGGCGTTATATACGCACCACCACCTAATCAGCTGGTATACGTTGATGATTTGCCCACAGTGGCCGAAATGATATGATGGGATGCCCTCAGAGGCTTGATGATGTTATGAACACATATACCTATGCATGGTATGACATTTAAACGCATATGCATGACGTTATAAAAATGAAGTGATTCACAGAGCTATTATTTACTGATTTTAATTCCTTACATACTCGGTACATTATTTGAACTGACGTCCCTTTTGCCTGGGGACACTGCTTTTCATGCCCGCAGGTCTCGATAGACAGGTCGAGAAAACTCCAAGTAGGCGATCAGCTCATCGGAAGATGTTGGTGCACTCCATTTGCTCCGGAGTTACTTGTTTGGTCAGTATGATTTAGATGTGTATTGTTTGGTATTGTGGGGCTCTGTCCCAACCTTTATGACAATTATGTATTCTTAGAGGCTTGTAGACAGATGTCATGTACGTAAAAGATTGTATGGCCTTGTCAGCCTATGTTCAGTGTACGAGTGGTTATTTTGCTCTTAGAGGCCCACATGTCTTATGTATAAGTTGGTATTACATATTGTATTCTACATATCTAACGGCAGCCTTTCCGGCTCAGTTATCTATGATAGTATAATACGAAAAGATACGTTATGTTGGTACTCGATTGAGTTAGGTACCGGGTGCCCATCGCGACCCATCGGGTTGGGTCGTGACATCTAATCAAATGCCAAAAACAAAGATGGGTTCTTGAAATAAAATCAAAATCGAGTATAGAACACCTACCCCAATCCATGTGGTGAAAATCGCCTCCAAAATCGCCCAAATCCGAGCTCCCTAACTCAAAATCTGAACAAATGAACAAAACCTCGATATTATATGCTTCTGCGCAGTCATTTCCCATCTGCAAAATACTAGCCGCTTCTGCGGCGTCGCTATTGCGTCACTTCCTCTATTTTTGCAAAAATCCAAAAATGTACGACCTCTCGCACCTATGGACAAATTTCTGCTTCTGCGACAACGCAGGAGCCTCGCTTCTGCAAAAAACACAAAGCCTTTTCCGCTCCTGCGCAAATGATCCCGCTTATGCACGTACGCAGATGCGCTTTACACTCCAAATCTGCGATGGTATCCCCAACCTAGCCTTTTTCGGAGGTGCACCAATGAACTTGCTTTTGCGACTACCGCACCTACGTAAAACCAACAACAGGTACGCAACATCAGTACCAACAACTACCAGCAACCACACATGAAGGAAAAATGGTCTGAAACTCACCCGAGCCCCTCCGGGACACCGTCTGAATATACCAACAAGTCCCAAAATATAGCACGGACCTAGTCGAGGCCTCAAAACATGCATAACAACATCAAAACCACGAATCACACCTCAAATCAAACTTAATGGACTTTTGAATTTTTTTAACTTCCAAAACTCGTGCCGAACCATATCAAATTAACCCGGAATGACTCCAAATTTTGCATACAATTCCCAAACGACATAAATAAGCTATTTCAATTCTTGGAGCCACAATCCGAACCTAATATCATCAAAGTCCACTCCCGATCAAACTTAAGAACATTCCCAACCTTAAATTTACGAACTTCGTGAAATAGTGCCGAAACCCTCTAGAAATATCCAAATGCAAATCTGGGCATATGCCCAAGTCCAAAATCACCATCCAGACCTAAGTAAACCATCAAAAATCCGATCCGGGGTCCAATACACAAAAGGCAAACTTGGTCAACTCTTCCAACTTAAAGTTTCCTAGTTGAAAATTCTTGTTCCTAATCAATTCTGAATAACCTGAAAACCAAAACCGACGACTCACACAAGTTATAATGCATCATACGAAGCAACTCAAGACTTCAAATAGCTGAACGAAATGCCAAATGCTCAAAACGACCGGTCGGGTTAGTTACATTTATTTATATTTGGGCCTTACGTTGGTCTTATTTGTATTTAAGTGCTACATTGGGCCTTATCACTAAAGTTTTCCTTTCTATGTTTTGCACATATGATTGAATTGGGCCTACTGAGTTTTGAACAACTCAAGCCCAAGTTCCAGCCTTGAGTCGGAAGTCACTGAAGCTATTGCTGTTGTTCGTTGTCTGTTGTGCCTAACATTGTTCAGGCCCAAATCATGAGACCAATTCCCTTTTCCTCTATTGATTTACATAATTCGTTGTTGCCTCTATTTGTATATAACACTAACAATATTGAGTGAGTAGTTTTTTCCTTATTGTCTTTGAATCACTTTAGAAACCTACGCAAGCTAAAAACCATAGGTAAAATTAAAGGAATTGTTGTCTATTACATTACCTGAGTAACTTCAACATACTTAATTATTTCTTCTATATAGTTTTAATTTTCACTTACACTAAACATTTTATTGAATTATTTGAAGTTCAAAAAAACAGATTCAAAAGTTAACAATCATTTTCTTTAAAAGCCAAAATCGAGCAAAAGATTTCAAGGTCAAGTTTTATCTACAAACCAAAACGAACACAGTTGCAGTCTCAAACGATTTTCTTCTAAACTTGCGTACATGATTTAAAATTGATCTTAAGGTATATCTAAAGCCTATTTCTTCAAATATCTTTGCTTTACTAAAGTCACACAAATAGCCACTTTATTTCAAAGATAAAGTATTTTAAAACCTAGTCGTGTTTACAAGTTTGCAAACATAGACATTATAAATACACTTCCAAAACTCTTTCAATTATGTAGACATTTTTTTTAAGGACATTTATAAGCAAAAACTATACTCTCTTTTTCAAAGCACATATACTATCTTCCTTTCACAATGATAAGTTTTAAACATGCCATATAGTAAGCTATACACTTTTAAGCACTAACCAAGTAGAATATAGACATTTAATTCCCGAACCTAGTATAAGTCCTATGGAGCTACCTTAGGTAGATTCTAGAGAGTGCCTAACACCTTCACCTTATAAGAACAAGAACCCTTACCCAAATTTTATTGGTTAGAAGACTAATAGGATGATGATCTTAATAATTAAATAGGTACCCTAGTATGTCTTTAAATATTAGATGGCGACTCTCTATTATCATCAACAGGGAAACAACTAGTTAAATCTTGTTTTCGCTCATGCAAAATAGGGTGCAACAATAAGTACCGAACCTAGTTATAAAAGAAGTTTTCTCTTGGTTCTCCGGGTCCATCCATATTTGGTTTTACCCGGAATAGGCGTCGAGATAGCTCAGCGACTCGTGCCCTGTCATTGCATCGATCATTTGGTTGATGTAGGCAAAGGAATTGAGTCATTCGGTCATGCCTTATTCAAATCCTTATAGTCTGCACACATTCTAAGTTTATTTTCCTTTTTAGGTATGATGACTACATTATCTAGACAATCCGGTTATTTGACTTCCCCAATGAAACCTATTTTGAAATGTTTAGATACCTCTTCCTTGATGAATGTGTTTTTGACCTCAGACTGTGGCCGCCTCCTCTATTTAACCAGATGGAATCTCGGATCAAAACTAAAATTTTGAGTAGTTATCTCCGGTGGGATATTTGTCATATCTAAGTGGGACCATGCAAAACAATCGACATTAGCTTTAAGAAAATTTAGGAGTTTTTTTTGAGATTGGGGTTAGCTCCGTGCCCAGGTATACCTTTCTATCCAGTAGATGCTCAAATAATATTCTTTTTCTAGTTCCTTAATTGTTATCTTGGTGGCGTCGGTGTCATCAGGTTCCACGAAGGATCTCGAGACCCCGAAGTCATCTTCATCGTCTGTTGGACGTTGCTCTGGTTTTTTCGGCTTGGTCGGGGTCGAGATCTGTGATTCCTATTTGGCGCATTTCTCTTCTATCGGTCCATTGTCCTTTGATGTCATGATTGTAGGTATAGGGACCACTTCCTCGACCTCGAACATCTCCTTTGCGGCCGGTTGTTCCCCGTAAACCATTTTGATCCCACTTGGAGATGTAAATTTCAATAGTTGGTGCAAGGTCGATGGTATCGCCCTCATGCTATGAACCCAAGGTCTCCGAACTTGGTGTTGTACCCCATGTCCCCCTCGATCATATAGAACTTTTCTTGTTGAGTGGTCCATCCGTGTTGACCAGTAGGGTGATTTCACCCTTCATTGTGTCGCATGCCATATTGAACCTGTTCAACACTCGAACTGCTAGTACGATCTGGTCCAACAGCCCCAGTTGTTCCACGACTCTCCATCGGATAATGTTGACCGACCTACCTGGATCAATTAACACGCGCTTAACTCAATATTTATTGATAAGTACAGTTATTACCAGTGCATCATTGTGAGGTTGGATGATGCCCTCAACATCCTTGTCGCTAAGCAATTTGGACCCTTCCGGATCATAATCTCGAGTTCATTTTTCTCTTGTGATGGAGACTTTGGTGCGTTTTATCATCGGTCCTTGGGGAATGTCTGCTCCTTCGATAATCATATTAATCACATGTTGAGGTTCTTCCTGTTCGACATGTATGTTGGCATCATTTTTCTTGAAATTGTTTTTGGCCCGCTCGCTTAGGAATTCTCGAAGATGTCTGTTATTAAACAAACGAGCCATTTCTTCCCTTAACTATCAACAATCCGCGGTTCTATGCCCATGAGTACCATGATATTTTCATATTAAATTGTGATCCCTTTGTGCCAGATCGGACTGGAGCAGCCTCGGCCATTTTGTCTCCTTGATGTGACCAATGGTAGACACTATGCCCGATGCATCTATGTTGAAGTTATATTCCGATAGCCTTGGGTCATCTCTGACTGTGGGTGATCTGTCGAACCCATTTATATTCATGAACCCTCGATTGCTTGGACCCAGATCATTTCTTCTGTCATTCCTGGCCGAATATTGCCTGGGTCCATTTCTCCTTCTATCGGAGTTGCAAGGCTGGTATCGGTCTCTGGGTGACCTCAACTCCTGATCCACTACTCTTTTAGACTTGTCATTCACTTTACGAGGATAAATCGACCCCAAGGGGGTCCCTAATTAGTCGTCCTCGACTTTGATATTTTACTGATACCTATTGTGGACATCGGCCCAGGTAACTGGTGGATATTCTACCAAATTTTGCTTCAGTTATTGAGATGCAACTGAACTTCAGGGTTTGAGCCCCTGAGTAAATTCCTGAACGGCCCAATCGTCTACAACCAGAGGCAGGTCCATTCGTTCCATTTGGATTCTCGACACGAATTCTCTGAGCATCTTGTTATCCCTCTATTTTACTTTGAACAAGTCTAATTTCCTCATCTAAGGGAGCGATGATATGATATCACAATTTACCTCAAAACTCTATTTCTTCGTTTGCTATGCTTGCAGATGCCTTTGTTAAAGCTCATCACCCTCGAGGTCGTTTCCCTTTATGATGCATGTGTAGGAGGCCACATACTCGTTTGCGTCTGCGGTAGCATTGTATTTGGGAAAATTGGGCATTCAGAACCTTTTCAAAATCATCTTTGGTGCCGCGCTCGGGGAGGGGGAAGGGTTTCTGAATGAACTTTATGGAATCTGGTCCCTTCACTATCGGAGGTGACCCCAAAATATGATCGACCCTCGAATTGTAAGTTTCCACTTTCGTATCATTAGCCTCTATCTTCTTTTCGTCGGATTCTACCCGTTTTGTTAGTGCCTAGAGTATTTTCATCGCCTCGAAAGTTTCCTTGGATTCGGAGCCATTTGGGCTCTATGACATCCCGTTCTTCCCTTTGGGTATCCTCTCTAACCCGTTTGGGTTGAGCCATGTTGTGTGCATGATTTTGATTCTGCAGTTGCGCTATGGCAACTTGTTGGGCTTGCAACATCTCAAAAATCAAGCATAAGCAAACTCTACACCCCCTCCCTCGGGTGCCTCGCGAACCGATGGCCGAGGTGGCCCATGAAAGTTGTTATTAGGATCAGTTGGTAGGTTAGTGTTGACAGAAATCTATGAATTGGCATCGACCGAATCAACGATTGGAACACCGTTAGGGTCGACAGGGGATACGTTATTTCTCGGCACCCCGTTGTTATTTTCATCATGGTGGATTGATTTGGTGACAACACTCAAGTGAGCAGATTGAGAATCTGACATATTGAATAGTCCTGAAATCCAACTTCAAAGAACAAGTGTAAAATAGTGTGTGTTATGAAGATTTGTATTAAACTACCTCTATTATCCTTAGCCCCACAGTGGGCGCCAAACTGTTTACTCCAAAAATGGATAACAATTTCATTTGAATGGGGTCTAAAGGATATATAGTTTAATTTAGGCAGAATAGCCTAACAAACTCTTGTACTTGATCTTGTTTGTCATCCCGGTTCCTATGCTAAACGTAGGTTCATCTAGACACCTGAACTCAGTTAAAACATGTGTCTTAAACCCCTCTGACCATTGACTGATCTTATGTGTCATTTATTTTGCCGAGTCAGAAAAATGAGTGGTTACATGATCTAAAAGGAGAGTGGATGTATTAATTTTGATTTAAAAATATTAAAAATTATAAAAAAATAACCATAAAAAGAGAAAGAGCAAAATAATAAAAAGAGTAAAGTAAGTTCCCAACCCAAGCACATTCCAATCCCCTTCGCAGCCCCTTCTTTGTCCCTTGTTTTCCCATCTTCTTCTCCCCCTCCTTCCTATTGTAATCCCCCCCCCCCTCCCTTTGTGAATAATCAAGAGTAAAATTGAAAGTATAGTATAAGAAGGAGAAGAATTTTCTTTTAGTGCAGCTAAATAAACAGATCTCTAAATGGGTTAGATTTTCTAAAGATATCAAGAAGCCATGAAAATGTGAAGTAATTTTTCTGGTGGTTTTTTTTACGACCGTCACCATTAGTCCATGGTATTCATGGGTTTTCCAAAGGAGTTTGCTCGTTGGTTGTTGTCCCATTTTGTGTCTCTAATCTTGAGAGTTACTTTGTTAAAGCGTGTAAATTTAAACATTACTATGGTGATATGAATTTTACCTAAAATAGTGAGAGTAAGGAGATGAAACAAGATACAAATTTTTTGTGTGAAAATTGAAGAGTTTTATATATAAGTTGGGTTAATATTGTTCTTAGGAAGAAGAAAAGAGAGCAAAACGGTGGAGGAGACCCTGAAATGTTCCGGTTGTTTCGGGTGATAAGGGTCGCCGACAACATAGCAAGATGGGGATAGATTTGGAATATTTTTTAAAAAGTAATATTTAAATAAATATAGATGTGGCCTTAATTTATCTGATGTGGACATGAAATTTTCTCCACGCAGGTGAGTGACCAACACGTAATGCCGGAGGGGTTTAAAATACATGTTTTGACTGAGTTCAAGTGTCTGGATGAAACTTCGTTGAATACAAGGACCGGGATGACAAACACGAACAAGTATAGAGGTCTATCAGGCTATTCTGCCTTAACACAAGTGGTCAAGGAATAGCAAGTAATTCAATTGAAATGAAATGATCAAACCAAAGTGACGTGGCAATCAAGCCTTGTATTTAGCTTAGTAACAACGGTCAGTCTCGATTGAGCCCTCGAAATAGATCTCGGATCCAATTAGATGAATGAACAACTAAAGAACACTTAAAACAATCGTGAGAGCCAAAGTAAATTTTATTGCCTTGTTATGCGTACAAAACAGTGGCAAAAAATAAAGGGGTCCTACTCCTTATATAGGAGAGGAGTTTTAACCCTAATACAAATCTAAATAAGGTAAAAAACTTTCCCTTCCTTTTCTCCCAAGAAAATATGATCCGCAGTCAATACCGAGCGTGATCCGTGCTGCAGTATCCGACTGATGGCATATATTTCGGCTCCCTATTTATCTTCTTTAACTACCTTTCCTTCACCCCTGATTCTTCATCTCGCTCAAGCTTAATTCTCTCTGGGTTCGGGCGTGCTCGAGTCCCGATGTAACATTCGTCTTCTCCTTGTTCAATCTATGGGTATCTTCGCTCTCACTCGAGCCTATAACAAATAACGCTGTCACGACCCCAATTTCCCTCCGTAGGATGTCGTGACAACGCTTAGTCTTTAGGACTAGGTAAGCCTAACACTTACAGAAATAATGACAAAATTTAAAAAACAACTATGAATTTCAAAATGAAAATTTTCATACAAGCTAAAAATCCCAAAACTAGTAGTACAAGTCATAAGCTCTATTGAGTTTGCTAGACAAATTACTAAATACAACTGTTTCGGAAGAGAAATAAACAGTACATGTACAATATCAGAAGGTGACTCTGAGGCCTGTGAATGCGACTACAGGTTTACCTTGAGTGTCCACAACAAAATCGAAACAACTAGCTATTGATCGACCAACTCTGAAATACTTGGATCTGCATAAAAATGTGCAGAAAGCATAGCATGAGTACACCACAGCGGTACCCAGTAAGTATCAAGACTAACTTCGGTAGAGTAGTGATGAGGGACAGTCAAAACACCTACTGGACTAAACAACCTAAACAAGTATGAAGGTGAACTAACGGGGAAACAATGTTAATATAAAGCTAAGCACGGTAAGGAAGACAAAACAATACTCGCAATGAAACATTAGCAACAACAATTAGAAACAAGAAGCAAATAGGTAAGAATTATGTAGAGTAAGCTGAACATAGTCTAAGTCCGGTGAATCCAAATAAAGGAAAACAAGTAACAACTCATTATGAACCACCGCTTTTACACTAGATTTATTCAAGAATTTCCACGAGGTACCAAACCTCATCATCACAAATCACGGGTCCCAATTCATGAACCCTAATCACTTGGCATCTTGTGCCCACATTACAATTCATAACCACACGAACAACTCACATGCCAATAGAGTGACAATATTTAATATCCGCATGGACCTTTCACGTGCCAACAATAACAATGACTCATGACTGCACGGACAACTAACGTGCCAATAGGATAACTCTCACATAGAAGGCAAGTATAGGGAAGTACGTGTAAATGGTCAATAATAACAGGATTCATCTTCTGAAACCGATATGGGCAATTTGTTTACGTGTATGTTTGTGCAACTGTTCTACCACAATTCAAGTCAACAAGTAAGAGCAGAGACAATGAATGACACATAAGAAACGATCACCCCAAAATCTACATGGTATAACTAACACAAGGTAGGCACACCACTACACAAATATCAATAATAACAATGCCCCCAGGCCATCACACGTCATCACAAATCAATCCCCGACATTGCCCACCTTGTCTCGCCATGTGCGCAATAATAAAGTAAATGCCTGCCTTGTCTAGCCGCACACGCACAATAATATTCCCACATTGTCTCGCCACATGCGCAAACCCACATATGTAGCCCTCTTTGTAACACCGCATGTGCAAATATCAATAGTAACAACAGCAGGGATAACTCACGTGCGAACACCCCGACAATCCTCTCAGCAACACCATGTGTGCCAAAACATATCAACACAATAAAATGACTTTCATAACATGTGCCCACATGCCACAACATTTCCTCAAAACAGTTTCAATACCACAACCACGCATAGCCCTCAGATCAACAACACTGAGTAAAACAATAACACGAGAATATGACAAGTAAACCAACTCAGGAACTTCGAAACACAAGAAAATGGAAGAACGAGCTCACTAAGTAAGACACAACATGGAATAATGGTCTCAAAAAGAATAGATTAAAAGTGAGAGATAATATGTAACAACGATTCCACAAAAGTACAATTCGACGATAAGAGAGAGATCATGAATCAATGATCCCCCAAATAAGAATACGTCAACAATGAAAGGGATAACAAAACATCAATTAAGGCTAAGCAATTACGGAACAGATAATAATAGCTTCAATTAAGGTTAAGCAATTACGTAAGAGATAATAATAACTTCAATTAAGGTTAAGCAATTACGGAAGAGATAGCATGGCAATTAAAGAGGCAACAACATCAATTAAGACACATAAGTGTTTAATTGGCAATAAGGGTGGAACATGAATCAATTAATTCCAATTAAGACACGTAAGGGTGAATTTAGCTAATAGAGGATTTAACATGACAAAACCACTTCATATCTAATGAACATAAGAGCCCTAAACGGTAAAATTTCCACAATTAAGCCCGAGTACGTACTCGTCACCACGCGTACACGGCCTTCACATTACACAATTAGCACAAATGACTCAAATCCTAAGGGGTAGTTCTCCCACATAAAGGTAGGCAAGATACTTATCTTAAAGAAACTAGACCGATACTCTAAAATGACCTTCTCGAGTGAAACAACCTTCGGACGAATCAAATCTAAGGAAAATAACTTCAAATCATAAATAAAACTCATAGGAAACAATTCTGAATAATAAAGCTTCGATCTTTAATTAAAACTCAAAAGTCAACCCAAAATTCAACCCCTAGGTCCGCACCTTGAAACTCGATAAAATTTAAAAAAAAACCGAACACTCATTTGCAAACGAGTCCAACCACATAAGAATTACTCAAATACAACCTCTAATCGCCTTTCAAATCTTCATTTTACACTTTGAAAGATTTTACAAATTTTCCCCAAATTTCGAACTTAATTCACTAATTAACTTATGAAAATAACAATGTATTCATGAAATATAATAAGATTAGGGTAAAGAACACTTACCACAATGAATTTCTTGAAAAATCCACGAAACATCTCCCAAAGCCGAGGTCTACAAATCCAAAAATGAATAAATCCTTAACCCCTCGAAATATATGTTCTGCCCAGGCTTGCTAGCACCTGCGACACAACTAGCCGCTTCCGCGGCATCGCTTTTGCGACCAAAAAACTTCATCTGTGAAGTCCACTGGTCAGCTGACCTCTCGCACTTGCAGGCTCTGCTCCGCTTCTACGCAATCGCTGGTGCGCGACCAAAATCCTCCTCTGTGCTTCAAGTCTCCGCACTTGCGTTGTTGCAGGTATGCAAAATCTCCCGCTTTTGCGATCTCACGTCAACCTTCCAATTCCGCTTCATCGATCAAGATACCGCTTTTGCGGCGTCGCACATGCGCCCCGAAGTTCCGCAAGTGCGACCACACTAGGACTCTGCCCAAAACTAGCCTTAACCAACATGCTCCAAATGATCTAAAATCCGTTCGAAACTTATCCGAACCACTCGGGACCCTGTCCGAATTTACCAACAAGTCCCGTAACATAACATGGACTTACTCGAGGCCTCAAATCACATCAAACAATTTTGAAACAATGAATCGCACCTAGAATCGTACTTATAAATTTTTAAATCTTCCAACTTCCGAAACTCGTGCCGAAACATATCAAATCAATCCGGAATAATCTCAAATCTTGTACGTAAGTCCCAAATGACATAGTGGAGCTAATCCAACTCTCGGAATCGAAATCCGAGCCCGATAACATCAAAGTAAACTCTCAGTCAAACTTGTTAACCTTCCAAAACTTCAACTTTCCAATTTCTGCCAAAATGCATCAAATCAACCTACGAGCCACCAAATCCAAACCTGGACATACGCCTAAGTCCAAAATCACCATACGAAGCTAGTAAAATCATCGAAATATCCTTCCGGGGCCGTCTACACAAAAGTTAAACTCCGGTCAACAATTACCACTCAAGTCTCAAAAAAAAGAATCCTTCTTCCAAATTGATCATGAATCATCCGAAAACAAAACTCGATCACACACGCACATTCTCAAAACGACCAGTCGGGTCGTTATATTCTCCCCTCTTAAACAAACGTTTGTGCTCGAACGTGTCAAGAACCATTCCAAAGTCAGCAAGTCACTGATTGTACTCACCATACATATAATCGCGGGTGATCCCACGTCACCCCAATCCACATAGGCTCGACAACACCAACTCAGTTGAAAATTATTTCTTCCGCCAATACTAATAGGCCTTAGAACCAAATATTTTGCCATCCGATCAATTCCGAAAGACCCGATTCCCACATCATCACATGATATCAGCCTCAACCAGCTGCAACAACTCGCGCCTACACCCACCAGGTACAACCACACGACGTAACGTATCACACATATGCACATAATAACATCTCTGATCGCAATAGCTTCCCATAATGAAATCCAGCACCGACAATTAACCTCATATTGGCTAGGACCCTGTTTCAAACCTTCACGACACCAACAATAATGCAAGAAACATGAAGATCTCTTAACCATTTACCCGAAACAACAAGTCACATCTAGTGCCACCTGGGCGCACACCTCGTAAGAAAAAACCCAACAAGCACAACGCGAATATGACTAAATATGCAAGGAAACACATGAACGAACTATCAAACAAGCCTGACATGCACCACTCCCTATTAGTACCGTACTACAAAATAATTTCACAAGGGAGAATCAAAGTATATGAACAAATCACAAGGATCTCATCCTACTATAACTCCATCACGGCCCGCGGCCCGGTTCAAACATATCAACTCACTCGAAAATGCGAGGATCCTATACTCAACTCTGAATAACAAGTAGCATACACATCATACCCACCGAAACCTTACACTACTTCAATTTCTCTAAAAAATATCACAACATATACCAGACCCCAACACTTGTAGAGCATATAAAACACAAATAGTAACCAACCACAAATCGTAACTCTAAATAATAAATGAAACAAAACAATAGACACGGGCTACCACTATAGAACCTCCCAACAGGGGTAAGCACATTAGTAGAGTACAAAATCATAAAGCTCACCCATATGGGAATAAAGATAGGAGAACTCATCCCGATAAGAAGAACCAAATAAAAATTAAATGATGCTCTTTTATAACAAATCGAAACCATACCTATAACGACATCATCTGGTGCAGCGGCCTTGGCCCTAGCATAGGAATCATATCAATGGGTCGGGCTTTCCCCTCTTGGGCGCCCTCTACTCGCCTGAACTGCACCCAAGTTGGCAGTGCAGGGATATCAGCAACTGGAGCAGAACTCATAGCCTGAATGCCCCGCTGTGACACCTCTGTCCAGAATCTAGGACAATCTCTCACCATGTGGCTGGTATCTCCACACTCAAAGCAACCTCTCCGCTGGCGTGGCTGTGGAAGCTGTCCGGTGCGGGTACCCTAAGACCCATGGATACATGAAACACCGTGGGAAGCCTGAAGTGCAAACTGAACTGGCTGACCCATAAAACCTCTACCATGCCATACTCTGCCTCCCAAATAGGGACCAGTAGATCTTCCCAACTGGCAAGGCCTCTTAGCCTCCCTGTCCTCTCTCTCCTGACCCGGTATGCCCCCTCTCTCCTAGTTCTGCATGCCTCTAATAGGGACCAGTAGATCTCTACCACTTGCAGAAATGGAAAATCAGACTCCAACTCTCGAGCCATGCTGAACCAGATATCATGACTGAACCCCTCAATGAACCTGCGGACTCGCTCTCTAATTATAGAAACCAAAGCAGCTGCATGTCTGGACAAATCACTGAACCTAACGGCATACTCTGACACTTACATAGTTCCCTGATGCAACTACTCAAACTACGCACGCCATGCATTTCGAAGACTCTGGGGAACAAACACTCTCAAGAACATCTTTGAAAATTGAGTCCATGAAAGTGAAGCTGCATCGGCTGGGCAACCCAACTCGTATGCTCGCCACAACTGATATGTTTCTCCCTTAAGCTGGAACGTAGTAAAAGCAACCCCACTCGTCTCCACAATACCCATAGTGCGGATAATACAGTGGCAGTCCTCTATGAAGCCATGTACATCCTCTGAAGCCAAACCACTGAAGGTATGAGGGTAATACTTCTTGAACCTTGCAAGTCTAAGCTGTTTCTCCTCAGATGCTGCTGCCCTAACCACGGGCTAAACTGGGACAACAGGCTGTGTCGGCATGATGCCTGGAACCTGACCAACATGGACTCGCTGCTCTAGATTACGGGCGATGGGAGTCTAAGCTTCTCCCTCGGTCTGTGAAGTAGTTGGTGCAACCGAAATCAACCCTGCCTGAGCTAATGTACCAAGCATGCTTAGGAACAGTGCTAAAGTCTCCTGAAGTCCTTGGGTAGCAACAGGTGCCACCGGTACATGTCCCATAACCGGATCTACTGGCGGCTCCTCAACTACTGCTCTAACAGGTGCTCTAGCTGCGGCACGTGCTCCTCCCCAGCTTATGCCTATGCCCCAGCCACTAGGAACACCGGCTCTGGGGACAACGTCATTAATAATTACGGCTCGTTTCCTCACCATCTGTGAGAGAATAGAATGACAAAGGCTCAAACTCCGAGATCAATAAAATCGCACGATAGGAATGAAAGAAGTGAAATTTGCCTAATAGTTCAGTAGCCTCTGGAAGATAAGTACAGACGTCTCTGTACCGATTCTCAAGACTCTACTAAACTCGCTTATGACTTGTAGCATCTATGAACCTAGAGCTCTGATACCAACTTGTCACGGACCTGATTTCCCTCTGTAGGATATTGTGACGGCACCTAGTCTTTGGGACTAGGTAAGCCTAACACTTACAGAAATAATGACAAAATTTAACCAATAACTATTAATTTCGAAATAGAAATTTCCATACAACCCAACAATCCCAAACCCGGTAGTACAAGTCATAAGCTCTACTGAGTTTGCTAGAAATATCCTTAAATATAATTGTTTCAGAATAGAATTAAATATTACAGGTACAATATCAGAAGGTTACTCTGACTCCTGTGAACGCGACGGCAGGTTTACCTTGAGTCTCCACAGCAAAACCCGAACAGCCAGCTATTGATCAACCAACTCCGAAATTCCTAGATCTGCAAAACAATGTACAGAAAGCGTAGCATGAGTACACCACAGCGGTACCCAGTAAGTATCAAGGCTAACCTTAGTAGAGTTGTGACGAGGGACAGTCAAGACAACTACTGGACTAAACAACCTGAACAAGTATGAAGGTGAACTAACGAGGAAATAATGTTAATATAATGCTAAGCATGGTAAGGAAGAAAAAACAATACTCGCAATGAAACACTAGAAACAACAATTAACAACAAGAAGCAAACATGTAATAATATTGTAGAGTAAGATGAACACAGTCTAAGTCCGGTGTAACCAAATAAAGGAAAACAAGTAACAACTCATTAAGAACCACCACTTTTACACCAAATTTATTCAAGAATTTCCATGAAGTACCAAACCTCATAATCATAAATCACGGGTCCCAATACATGAACCCTAATCACTTGTCATCTTGTGCCCACGTTACAATTCATAACCGCACGGACGACTCATGTGCCAAGAGAGTGAAAATATCTAATATCCGCACGGACCTCTCACGTGCTAACAATAACAATGACTCATGACTGCACAGATAACTCATGTGCCAACAGGATAACTCTCACACAGAAGGCAAGTACACGGGAGTACATGTAAATGGTCATTAACATTAGGATACATCTTCTTAAACCGATATGGGTGATTTGTTTACGTGTATGCTTGTGCAAGTGTTCTACCAAAATTCAATTCAACAAGTAAGATCAGAGACAATGAATAGCACATAATAAACGATCACCCTAAAATGTACACGGTATAACTCATATAAGGTAGGCACACCACTACACAAATATCAATAATAACCATGCCATCACAAGTCATAACAAATCATTCCCCGACATAGCCCGCCTTGTGTCGCCACGGGCACAATAATCAAGTAAGTGCCCGCTTTGTCTCATCGCACGCGCACAATAATATTCCTACCTTGTCTCGACACATGCGCAAACCTACATATATAGCCCGCCTTGCCATGCCACATGTGAAAATATCAATAGTAACAATAGCATGGACAACTCACGTGCGAACAGCCCGACAATCCTCTCAACAACACCACGTGTGCCAAAACATAACAACACAATAAAATGACTTTAACAACATGTGCCCATATGCCACAATATTTCCTCAAAATAGTTTCAATACCACAACCTCGCATAGCCCTAGGCTCAACATCATAGAGTACAACAATAACACGAGAATACGACAAGTAAATCAACTCAGGAACTTTGGAACATAAAGAAACAGAAGAACAAGCTCATAAAGAAAGAAACAATAGGGAATAATAATCTCAACAAGAATAGCTCAATAAGGGATAGATAATGTGTAACACCGATTCCACAAAAGTACAATTCGACGATAAGAGAGAGAGCATTAATCAATGATCCCAAATAAGAATAAGTCAATAATGAAAGGGATAACTGTAAATCCCCGTGAAATATTTCCTTAAAACCAGGGTTCCGTGATGCCGGGGTAGGCGTAGAAATGGACATCTGTGGCCTACTATACGGCCGCATAATCACTCTACGGACCGCATAACGGTCGCAGAGTGAGACAATCTTTTGGGCCAGTTTTGATGTCATTTTTGGGGCCCATTATGCGACCACAAAACCATTTTGCGGGCCGCACTTTGATCGCATACCCGGATTTGAGATTTTTCGGATGGAGGTTCTGCGGCCCAGGCAAATTCTCTTCCAGTTTTTGGCACCAAATTGTGCGGCCGATATGCGGACCGCATATCCATTTTGCGGTCGCATATGCGACCGCATACCCTGTTCCGTAGCTTCATTTTTGGGTTTTTATAACCCGACTCTACTTCGTTATATTTTGAGCAAAAATCTAATATTTTGAGGGTGAGAGAGAGCCCTAGAGTGGGAGAGAGTTCTTCAACAATTTATTCATCAAGTCTTGCTCAAATCTTGAAAGATTAACAAGGATAACTCACTAGGTCTTCATCCTAGAAGGTAAGACTTTACATCCAAGCCCTTAATTTTGAAATTTATCTAAGAATGGGTAATTAGCAAGTCAATTCTTGGGTATGGGAGTTGTTTATTTTGCATGCATGTGTTATAAAAGGGTGTAGGAATATTGTGAGCTAAAAATGGTAAAGAGTGGGTTGTGGGATGATGGAATCCTCCACAAAAGGACCTTGAAACCTTAATGCACACCTAGTTTTTGATAAAATGCTAAAATGAGCTAGAACCATGATCCTTTTCCTAATTTTGGTTCAATTTGTTATATTTCTAAAATAGATTGAAGTTGCTAAGAATTCCGAAACATTTTAGAGTTTAAGGAAGCTCAATTGAGGTATGTTAGCTAAACTCTTCTTTAAGAATTGGAACCCCAATATCCTTGTAAGTTCCAAGATATTTATTACAAGTTGAGTATTCCGAATAAGTTCTGTGACAAAGATATATGTTTCATAGCCACTTTGTGTAAGTATTAGTATTGTTGATGCATTCCCACCCACATGTATTGGGGTGAGTCGGCATGGCCGCTTTGTGTAATTTTTTGGTACTGTGGTTATACCTCCACCCGCATACATTGGGGTGAGGTGGCAGGGCCGCTTGAGTCGAGTTTTGGTATTGTATTTACACCTCCACCCGCATACATTGGGGTGAGGCGGCGGGGCCACTTTGTATGAAAATGGTTACAGAAGATCTCATCTTGAATTCTATAAATGTTAATGACAGCTCTTGATAAGCTTGCTTTGGTTTAAACGGCTATCTATACCATTCTATTGCCGCCTTGACTCATCATATTCATACTGTATTTCCGAGTTCTTAAATTGGTGTTTGGTTTTAATACTAGTACTATTCGACATGTACTAACGTCCCTTTTGTCGGGGGTGCTACATCTTTAATGGATGCAGGTTGTTCTACAGCGGAGGATATTGACCAGTGATAGCGGTGCTCATTCTTCCCAGCTGACTTGGTGATCCCCATTTCATTCTGTGGTTGTGCATATTTTGTTTTGTATGTGTTATCGTGTTTTGAGGTATAGCCGGAGCCTTGTTGTCGGCATTATCATTGTACTCTTTGGTATGTTTAGAGGCTCCGTAGATATAGTGTGGGTTGTGTATGGGTGTTGGAAATGTTAAACAAGTTGTGTTGAGATTAAATCACTTATTCCACTTTGAACCATGAAGGGGTGTGTATGTGTGTGTGTGTGTGTGTGTTTGTGTTTTGAGACTTATTAGTGGAGTCACTAATGGTAATGAATTGGTATTGTAGACATGATCACCTTATTATCTAATTAAAGAAAATATGCATTATCCTTATTCATGGATGAGTTGGGTAGAAGGAAATCTAATAGGCTTACTCGGCCGGGTTCACTTGGTTGAGCGTCGGTCGCGCTCCCTGAGTTTGGGGCGTGACAATAACAAAACTTCAATTCAGGCTAACAAATTACGGAATAGATAATAATAATTTCAATTAAGGTTAAGCAATTACAGAAGAGATAATAATAAAATCAATTATGGTTAAGCAATTACGGAAGAGATAGCATGGCAATAAAAGAGGCAACAACTTCAGTTAAGGCACATAAGAGTTTAATTGGCAATAAGGGTAGAATATGAATCAATTAATTCCAATTAAGACACGTAGGGGTGAATTTAGTAAATGGAGGCTTTAACATAACAAAACAACTTCATATCTAAGGAACATAAGAACCTAGAGCCCTAAATGGTCAAATTTCCACAATGAAACCCGAGTACGTACTTGTCACCACGCATACACGGCCTTCACATGATAGAGTTAGCACAAATTACTCAAATCATAAGGGGTAGTTTCCCCCACACAAAGTTAGGCAAGTTACTTAGCCCAAATAAGCTAGACTGATACTCTAAAATGACCTTCTCGAGTTAAATAACCTCCGGACGGCTCAAATCTAGCCAAAAAAACATCAAATCATAAATAAAACTCATAGGAAACAATTTCGGATAATAAATCTTCAATCTTTAATTAAAAATAAAAAGTCAACCCCCGGGCCCGCACCTACGAACCCGATAAAATTCATAAAATCTGAATACCCATTCGATAACGAGTCCAACCATGTAAGAATTACTCAAACCCGACCTCTAATCGCCTTTCAAATCCTCATTTTACACTTTTGAAATATAATAAGATGCGAGTAAAGAACACTTACCCCAATGAATTGCTTGAAAACTCCACGAAAACTCGCCCAAAGCCGAGGTCTACAACTCCAAAAATGAAGAAATCCTCAACCCCTTGAAATATATGTTCTACTCAGGATTGATCGCACCTGCGACATAACTAGCCGCTTCCGCAGCTTCGCTTTTACGACCAAAGAACCACACCTGCGAAGTCCACTAGCCAGGCGACCTCTCGCACCTAGGGGCTCTGCTCCGCTTATGCGCAATCGCTGATGCGCGACCAAAATCCGCCACTGCGAAAGGCTTCGCTTCTGTGCTCCAAGTCTCCGCACTTGCAATGTCGCAGGCGCGCAAAATCTCCCACTTCTGCGACCTTACGCCAGCCTTCCAATTTCGCTTCTACGATCAAGGTACCGCTTCTGCGGCGTCACACATGCACCCCAAAGTTCCGCAGGTGCGACCACACCAAGACTCTGCCCAAAACCAGCCTTAACCAACATGCTCCAAACGATTCGAAACCTGTCTGAAACCCATCCGAACCACTCGGGCCCCTATCCGAATATACCAACATGTCCCATAACATAACACGGACTTACTCGAGGCCTCAAATCACATCAAACAACGTCGAAACTACGAATCGCACCTCAAATCGCACTTATAAATTTTAAAATCTTCCAACATCCGAAACTCGTGCCAAAACATATCAAATCAATCCGGAATAATCTCAAATCTTGCATGAAAGTCCCAAATGACATAGCGGAGCTAATCCAACTCTCGGAAGCGAAGTCCGAGCCCGATATCATCAAAGTCAACTCTCGGTCAAACTTCTCAAACTTCAACTTTTCAATTTTCGCCAAAATGCATCAATTCAACCTACGGGCCTCCAAATCCAAATCCGGACATACACCTATGTCCAAAATTACCATACGAAGCTATTGAAATCATCGAAATACTCTTCCGGGATCGTCTACACAAAAGTCAAACTCCGATAAACTCTTACCGCTTATGTCTAAAAAACAAGAATCATTCTTCCAATAATTGATCCTGAATCATCCGAAAACCAAACTCGATCATACACGCAAGTCATAACACACAATAAGAAGCTACTCGAGGCCTTAAACCACCGAACGGGACGCAGATTCTCAAAACAACGAGTCAGGTCGTTACAAACGTCGTTCCTCGCTTCACAACGAAAAAATCGGGAGTAACTCTATCCCCGATTTAACCCGTATACAAGTATATCCTTACATTAATTGGTTAGAGGATTCTTAGGTCAGCTCAATTGAACTTTTGAATAAGGACTGTTTTTGTAATTTCTAATATATATAGGGTAAATTTGTGTATTAATCCAATACTTAATACTTGTTAGGTCCAAGTCAGTGAAACTAGTTCTGATGATTAAAGCCTTTTGGTAGTATGAGGAGACAATTGATGCAATAATAAAAAATATTGACGATTTACATTTGTTTGATTAATTTGTAACACTCGCAACCCAAGTTTACGAATATCTCCTTATTCAGAAACACAAACTTTCAAGATTAGCCTAAGTAATATTTTTTACTATTACGTGCTTGAAATAAATGGTCTAAGACAGATTTCTTTTCAAATTGTAGTATTATTTTATTCCTTAAAGATGTTAGGTTAAAGACACAGAAAAAATAAGAAAAAGGGAAAAAGGATTTGATAATGATATTTTGTCGAAGTATCATTTGGTAACGAATGACGTAAGCGGCAAGTATATAGATATATTCCTACCTTTGAACTAATTCTCCATTGAATAAGAGAAGAAAAGGTGACAATTATTATCTATTAAGTTAATGAACGTCATCAAATAATGCTAAAGCCTTATCATCAGCCACGGAGCTAGCAATATTAGAATAAACTTGGCTTTTTGGAGATAACTCGTACCCATTATAATGTATATATCGACGTATAATTATTGATAATATTTTATCAATTGCAAGGTAAAAGATAGAAAAGCTAGAAATTTCACATATTCGATCGGAAATCTTATACAATAAGATTTGACGTCGCACATTTATGTGTAGCCCTAAGGTGTATTAGGATATTGAATTGTTTTTAAGATCCGAACTTGTTATAATGTTAATTAGGATATATATATATATCTATATCTATATATATATGTACCGTGCTTTGCATGTATAATATCAACACAATTAATTTAATATTAATAAAATATTGACAAGAATTAATTAATTATATGTGTACATTGTGTTAATCATCAGAAAATTATAATAGATATTGACATAAATGTCAAATTCCTTTAAGTTGCAATTTTATTTCTATTATGTTGATGTAATACATGAATTCAAATTTTTTAAATGTCGTCCGGATCATCAATAAAAATAATTTTAGTTAAGTTAGTTAAATATTTTCTTAATTACATTAATTTATCCTATAAGATATAAAAACGAAATATGGTCATATCTTACTTAATGTTCTTGGTATATGTTCTTTTTACCAATGTGGTTGCACTGTGATAACCAGACCTCTAATTGTTAACATCATAGTTGTACTCTTTAATTCTTTTACCACAAAAACTCAGCTAAATAGGAAGAAGTGAATGAAAAAATTACGAAGAACAAAAAAGAATGACAAAAGGTGAGAATTTAAAATTGCTTTAACCTCTAAAGTAGAACGTTTGGCTTTAGAGAATAATCAAAATATAATTAAGGTTGTGTATTTAGGCTAACCAACGGCTATTCACAAATTCAAATGGGGTAGTTACTTGTTTACCTTAAAAATGGATAACAATTGAATTTATACGTGGTTTTAGGATATGTGGGTTAATTCAATTCAAGTGATCAATGACGTTAGATTAAGCAAATAAAAGACGTAATAAATAGCAAAACCAATGATAAGAGTGATTCTGAACTCGGTTAATGGCTTCACGGGGAACCTGCCTTCGGTTCCGAGCTTGCACTTATGAAGAACTTATGAACAAAAATGAGAACTTCGAATAACTTTTAGAGAGAAGGGATATAAATTTCCTTGATATGCGCGTTATCATGTCCCTAATGTATGATAAGCTTCCCTTTTATATAGTAGGGGAGATTAACCCTAAATACAATCCTAAGAAAAGTAAAAGTCTTCCTTTTCGCTAATCACTGATTTTCTGTCGATACGGGCCGAGATTCACACCGTGATATCCGATTGGGCACGGGCATCACGGCCCTTTGTTAGTCGTGTGCGGTTGTTTGGTAATGCTCTTCGAAATCTTAGGACTCGAACTGGACCCGTAGGACGCTATCCCGATGCCCCCGAGAGTAGGCATTTTGCTCGAGCCCCGATACGAGGGGTTCCTCGCTCTCACTCTGATTTCTTATGGTCACGTCCCTACTCCATTTGCCTCACCGGAAACCGGGGTTCTTAGTGGGCTCGATTTTACCTGTATAGAGATAGTCCCCTCCTTTCTCAGAGAGTAGGCATGCCGAAACGATGGGAAACGACAGATGTCCTCGGTTCCTTCCTTCGTACGTTATGACGGGGGAGCCTAAAGATCCCATCAGTCGCATCGTTCTGACTTTGGACACGTGTCACTCATCGGCTGGTTGCCCCCGATTGCGAAGCGTCGGCTGTTTCCCTATAAAAGCTTCATCCCTTTGTTCTTTTTCTACTTTCCGACCAAATTAGTACCTTCTAGCTTTCCAGCCATCATTAAACCTTCTTCAAACCTTGATATCTTCATCCTTGTTCTTCAATTTTCATAGTGATTTCTAAATTTTTACTCATATTTTCTTTAAATCTCCATACTCTGTTCTTCATCTCCAAAACCTGTTTTTCCAGAACTTTGCATTCTTTCTTCAAATTTCAAACCCTCCTCAAGATAACAATGACCAAACATAGAAATCCGTCCCTCAACAAGTTGCCTCTTCATCTTCTCAACCGGCCGCTACTACTAAAGAGGTTGCCCCTGAAGTAGTAGCCCTCGAAACAGCTTCCCCCGATGGGGTCTCTAATGAACCGGCCCCCGAGCCTCCCTTGAAAGCGTTCAATTCCGGGGGCTGCTCAACTGTAGACGACTTGAAAGTCGAGAAGCCCTCGCGCAAACAGGAGCGGGGCGAAAGAGTCTCGAGGTACATATGCTCATTGACTGAAGACTTTCTTCCCATACTTCGAAAGGAGCGCAATTGGGAGGGCAAGGACGTAGCAGTACTCGGGGCCGAGGACACTCTTACTACCCACGTTGAGGGGTATTTAAGTGTTTACAGTTACCCCTTCACACTGGGCTCAGTGGAACTGATCGTTCTAATATTTCAAGAGGTACGAGGTAGGCCTCGGCCTAATTCATCCATCGTTGTAGAGGATTGTGATCCTCCTCCTCAACTTCATGAACAAGACAGAGTCTCGCCGGTTCACGATCGACCACCTACTTCGATTATACAGTCCTCGAATGTTCCGAGGGGGACTGATCAAGCTTACTTGCTGGGCCAGCAAGGCCCCCTTTTCGACTATCGATGAAGACCGAGACTGGGGCTTGCAGGGACGCTTCGTCTGATTGAAAAATGAGGATTGGATCCCCCCCGAATACATGCCATTCCTTATGAAGTGGAATGCGTCTTGTAAGTGAAATTTCTCTTTAAACGTCAAAATTCTTTTTCTTCAAATTCTTTCTTCTCATTCATGCTTGTGGTTGTGTTACTGCCGCCAGGGTTCCGAATGCGGTTCCTCGTCTAAAGGAATGGATCGAGGGCATCTGTACTCAGATGTTGTATTTTGAGCGCACATGGCGCGGACTCTCGAAGGTCCGATGGGAGGCCCATTCTCATGGTAATGCCTATTTTTCAATAGCCAATACCACATTTCTATCTTTTATTATACTAACTCATCTTCCCTTTAGTTATTGTAGGTTTTCCTAAGACCACCGAACTTAGGCCTTCGGAAGGGACGAGGATGTGCCCCCGTCCGTTGATCCATCCGTTGCTGCCACAGAGGAAAAGAAGAAAAGGAAGAGAAAACCCTCGGGCTCCCCAGGCTCCAAGGTGAAAAAACCAAAGAAAAGGGATGAGCCAAAGGATGAACCTATTTTTGTTACCCACGGGACAACTTATCCCGAGGACTCAGAGGAATCCGAGGGGGATACTCGTGAGATCGATCCCCCTCCAACTCAAAAGACTTGATGTGGATACCCGGGGTGAGACTCCCCAAGATGCCGGCCCTGCTCCCAAGGAAGCGCCTGGTATAATAGAGATCTCGGGGATGTCCTCCCACACTAAGTCCATGCTCGAGGAGGCCCAAGCAAGAAAGGAGAAGTCCAATGAATGGAACCCATGGTGCGAACGATCCCCTTCACTCTTTTGTTGATGGTGTGGATTCGTCTGCTTTGGAAGCCTTCTCCGGACTGGGCGATGTGACGACCCGGCCAGTCACCTCGAGAGTTGTAGCCTTTTGTTACACCCCATATTTTCGTACATGGAAGTACGCCATAAGTAAATTGATATAAGCTCATAAATGAGATGTTATATTCTGCATTTTCGTACATTAAGGTTTCTTCATAAGTTAATCGACGTAAGTTTGAGAATGGGATTATTTTGAGATTATAAGCATTATGCTATTAAATTCGTGAAGGTGAGAGGGGAATCAAGTCAAAGAAAATGAATTTCTGTCCAAGTTTGACATGTTCGGATAAACTACGGCCCAAGCTAAAATACTCGGTATTTATGGACTAGTGCCATACAAGGTACCACATGACCATGATAGTAAGGTGTATAAGGTATGTTAAAAGTGAGTAGTATCTTATGTAAGTGAAGATAATTGATTAAGTGGATAAGAATATTTTTGGGCTTCCACATGGCATTAAGCCAAGCCAAGTGGAACAAATTTGCATGATGAGTCATAAGGCATAAGACACTTGCCCCTTGAATACGTTGTCACTGCAACTTGATATCAACATAGCATTATTTTTGGCATGACACTTAAACAAGAAATGTGAGTAGTTTAATTTATCAAGGGATTAAGCAGATAACAAAAGTTTGTAGCTTTAAAAATGAAACAATAGTTACCTTATCGCATAGATAGATAAGTTAGAAATAGTAGCAAATATCCAATTATGTGCAATGCACAAAACAGAAAATTTTTTGACCTTCACTTTCCATAAAATATATGGTCACTTGAATAAGGCAAGCAGCGTTGGGTGATTAGCACAACAAAAGGCTCTTTAAGATGTCAAGATGGAGATAGTCATATTCACTAAGTGATGAATGAAGCAAAGTTCATACAAGGCCTGATTATGCGTGAGATGCATTTCTAAGAAAGCACGGTACAATCTTCTTCAAGAATATCATGCGGATTATTCCCTACTTTGATCTACCGTTACGTGTTGTCGCAATTAACGGGTATTAAAGGAATTGTCAAGAGAATCGGTTCAGGTATGTTAAGGCCATCCCTTTTTTTTTGGCATGATGCAAATGATACAAAAAGAAACGAGCAAATGCACAGTTTTCATAAACGACTCTATTCATAGAAATACTAGGGGTCTCTATGTTCTTGATTTCCCATGTGACATATTATTATATCTTCTGTTCATGGGTCTCAGAATGATACGCAGTTGATAAAGTTTATCCGAAAGGAATATTGAGATTATTAACATATTTTCATGCATTTCATTCATTTATATATGTACATTGACCCATGATCAGATGGCGTTATATACGCGTATTTATATGTATACATATGTATATGGGATATGGGAAATGGTTACGGCGTTATATATGCACCACTACCTGATCAGCTGGTATACGTTGATGATTTTGGCCACAATGACCGAAATGATATGATGGGATAGTCTCAGAGGCTTTATGCTGTTATGAACGCATATACCTATGCATGGTATGATATTTATATGCATATGCATGACATTATAAAAATGAAATGATTCACAGAGCTATGCAAACGTACATGTCGAGTCTTTTTCTCCATGTTTCTCTCATGTCTATTATTTACTGATTTTCATTCCTTTCATACTCGATACATTATTTGTACTGACATCCCTTTTGCATGGGGACGCTGCATTTCATGCCCGCAGGTCCCGATAGACACATCGAGTAGCCCTCCAAGTAGGCTATCAGCTCAGCGGAAGATGTTGGTGTGCTCCATTTGCTTCGGAATTGCTTGTTTGGTTAGTATGATTTAGACGTGTATTGTTTGCTATGGTGGGACTCAGTCCCGACCTATATGAAAATTATGTATCCTTAGAGGCTTGTAGACAGATGTCATATACGTAAAAGATTGTATGGCCTTGTCGGCCTATGTTCAGTGTAGGAGTAGTTATTTTAGTCTTATAGGCTCGTATGTCTTATGTATAAGTTGGTATTACATGTTGTATTCTACTTATCTCACGGCAGCCTTCCGGCTCAGTTATCTATGATAGTATGACATGAAAAGATACGTTATGTTGGTGCTCGGTTGAGTAAGGTACCGGGTGCCCATCACGGCCCATTGGTTTGGGTCGTGATAAAAGTGGTATCAGAGCAGTTTTGTGCTAGGGAGTCTACAAGTCGTGTCTAGTAGAGCCTTGTTTATGGGTGTGTTATACACCACACTTATAAGCATGAGGCTACAGGGCATTTAGGACTATCACTCTTTCTTCTTACTCTAGATCGTGTGGTAGAGCTCAGTTGTAAGAATTCAAATTCCTAACTTCTATTTTATTCACAATAAGATGATATCTACATCCAGAAAGATATTTGGTAAGAGATTAAATGTGACTATGGAAGAGTTGAGTTAGAGGTACTCGATTTTTCATGATGCTTATGATAAGTAAATATAAGGTCTTCAGTTGATCATGTGTGTACTAAGATGTGTAAGCCTTTTGATAAGGAGCCATGAGGCAAGAATACCTATCCACCTTTATGGTGAAAGACAATGGGAGATTCAGAAGATAAATACAAGTTTCAACAAGCAAAAGAAGCAAGATGAAGAAGGGTACGAGGTTCCCAGTTAATAAAGGTTAACAGTATTTACAATTCAGGCAGAGGAATATAAGCTTTTTGAGTTACATTCAACAGTAATAGAGGTATGTACAATTGGCTATATCAGGATCCGGCTGGGGTTAGAGTGACCCAAAAGGGTGGATGAATTGTTTGCGCTAGTTTACCTTTCTGAAGGATATTACAAATGTGCTAATAGATCTCCTTGTGAGACACCCAGATGGTGCACTCTAAAATTGTACAGCTAGATATGAGTACCACAAAGATGGACACTGGAAGGGATAAATATTATCTTAGTATGGCTCCCGTCCTTAGTAGAGAGATAATGCTAGACAACCCGAAGAGCCAGTTGATGGAGCAAAAGGAAGCTAAAAACAAAAGAATATCTTGTTGAAGTTTTCAGATAAAGTGATAGACAGAAATGTTAGCAAGAAATAAGAAGAGAGCTAATGAAGCATTAAGAGTAAGATGTGATACATGGACGACAACGGTAGATCAAAAGAAGGAAAAGACGAGAAGTGACAGGCCTTGAGACAACAAAAGAGTATAGGCCAGAAAGTCATATCCTCACTTCGAGAAATAAATTCGTGACTCCAATGCAACTACCGAAAGGAAACGTTAGACCCCAGAATAATAGAAGTCAGTACGGGCTGGTGAGTAAGACAAACTAAACGTGAATTAGGGACTGAGTGATTGGATAATAGTCGGTATCATGAGAGTTTCATATTTTGTTACGGCGATAATAGAATGGACAACCGAAGAAGATTCATGAGAAATTTAGAGAATGGTTATTCAGGAAGACGCTTCCCTAAAGCAAGCAATGTGAGCAACGTTAAGCTTAAGGGATTATGTGTGTCAGTTACACTAAGTGCCACCCGCGCGAGTAAGGAATTTCCTTATCCTTGGTACAAAAGGATTACCGCAAGGCGAGTAAGGGTCATCAATAGTGTGAGAAGACGCCAATGATGAAGAGGTAGCATCTATAGGTAGATCGTCATAGCACTAAATATTAGTACTTCCCTAAAGGAGGGGGGGGGGAATATGGAGTGATATGGCATTAAGTCAGAATTAAGTAGTTCTAGTAATTATGGAATGGTAAAGGAAGAATGCGATAAATTGAAAAAGGGATGAGATTGCACTTATTCAAAGCCTACAGATACGCTACGATACTAGAGCATTATGACATCAAGGAGAGGAAGTAAGGGTTCCTACCCGAGATATTATTGATTAATAAGGAGCCAGTGCGAGAGGTAAGTTAGGACAAAGGAAATAACCCAAGAATGATTACATGGAATATTGATATGAGAATGGGCCAACGAGTAGTTAGTAGTTGAGTCAGGAAGTTCCTAGTTATGGCTAAATAAGAGGATACAGACAAATTAATAGATCGTGCAGGATAAACAGAGTGAACCCCAATATGGGGAATTCAGTCTCGTAAATATGACATCGTGACCCTTGAGAAATATTTAGATAGGAGTTAGAGTAGTTAAAGGTATTGTATGAATGTTATGGAAATAAAAGAGAGTACCAATGGGGAGACAGTCAAAATATCAGTTCAGAAGCAACACTACAAGCACAAGGGCATGGAGGTAAGAACTATGGATAATTATAGGTGAGTATGAACATCAAGAATTCCATCGGGCATGCGATGTAATAAGCTCGCAGCTTTACAAGAGTCAGAAGGTCTTCCCTAAGTACAACAATGAAAGACTAGCTGAGGAAATAAGGAAGAAGGCTTCAACCAAAGCACAGTGACCTAAAGAGGAAATGATTTTGTAACAATAGTCCCACTACAAAATTGTATGAACTACAAAGAAAGTGGCACCTACCATGGCTAATGAGCGGGGAGTGAGACCAAAAGTAATATTCGAGACCATATGAGTTGCACAAAAATTTCGGCATGCGTGAGAAATCGGATAAGCTAAGTATGCATGCAACAAGGGGAAAAAAGACTAGGAAAAGCAATTGCTTACGTTTGAAGAAATCTGAAATGGAACAAAAGGAATTATTCGATTAATGATCAGCTGTAGAAGACTCCGGTATAAGTTAAAAGAAGTAATTGGGTCCAGGTCATAGACAAAGGAGGTAATCATTAGAAGATTGTATCATGGTTTTCCATAGTGTCCATGGAAGGCTAAAGTAATAACTAAATTTCATGAGCCACAGATCGGAAGATAGCTTAAGCCTTCATAAAGGCTAATCAGAAGGAAGAGGAAACTAAAGAGTTACATCAACTAAGTAAATTAGGAGTCTGCTTATTGGACCCAGAAAGTTATAGATATCATGATTAAGAACATTGCAAAATCACTCTTAACAGTGCAATAGCCATATTCTGTAACGGCTCTACGATAAAACCAGTTAGAAGTGTCCCAACCTCATAAAAAGTTAGTATGAAGCTCTCACAAGATCGTGTAAAGAGGTGGATGTATTATAATAGAAGTTCAAGACGTGGATGTGAATTATACCAAAGTGGAGGGGAGGTCATGAAAGAGATAGAAGATGTGATGTGAGGCTTTAAGGTAAGTAAGGAAAAGGTGAACAACGTATGAGATACTCGAAAGAAGAAGGTTGAGAATAGTCCATACTTTGGATAGAAGGCTAGAAGCACGGGGATTCAATATCCAGGAATGATAGTGGCATCGTCAGTGGCATATCTTCCAGCCTATGGTTTATAGGTACCGAGAAATCTAGCCAAGAGAGTAAAGAAGAGTTAGAGACGATGTGATGTCTCGCTTGATGTTCTAGAATAACATAAGGGAATCTATGGTGCAAACAAGTTATGGAATGTTGTGAATAGTATAAATAGATACGTAAAGGTCGCAAGATAAAGTATAGTAAAGCGACGAGGTTTTGTGATAGCAGTAAGGACGAGAAAGGGTGAGTAAGAAGGTAACGAGAATGGATAAGTCCTCGAGATTAAGCCCATGAAAACAAGAGAGCTAATGGTTTCTCTAAATTATAGAAAGTTTAGCATAGTCTGAATGAACTCAAAGGAATCTAAAGACTAATAGCATCTAGAGTGGAATGAGGGTGTGATTGTGATAAATAAAGGATGACATTTGGCCTTCGATTGAGTAATTACTTGAAGAGGATTTCATGAATTATACAGGATTAAAATGCCCATGTAAGGTGAGTCATATTGGGATGCTATAAAATACGGTTATGGAAGTATAGTATTGCCCCTTGTAGATCAATCTAATTACTCCAGATGTCCCTGATGAGACGTGAGCCCTAGCGGCAGTGTTACATAAGAGATCAAGTCATCAGTGGTATATGATAGATCAACATTAAGGTGAATCAACAGTGGATGGACAAAAGTCACAAGGTATGAGGTGAGATTAGGCCGTCATTCTTAAGATGAACAAGTAATGATGAGGCATTAAAGGACTTAGATTTATACATATGGGATAAGTAACCTGGAGTTAGGTAGCAGACCTCAATTACGATAAATCGAAGTAAGAGTTATAGCATAATAAGACCTACCTAAATACAGTAAATTCATACGAATGGATAAGCGGATCTATGAAATAAGGTAGAACAATATTTGTAAGTTTGACAAAGTACCGAGCGAAGAACTTCAGTATACCTACAAATACCAGAGGAACATTTTATTAAGTTTTGTATATATATTTGCAAAGTGAGGCCTAAATATTGGCTAAAAGCTGGAGGAAAGAGGAGAGAAGAGCCACATAGGCGCACATACAAGGAAAAAGTCGTAAAGGCTGCATGACAAAAGAAAGCAAGAGTTACGAGATTGGAAGAATTCCGACCACAGACCGTGGTGCGAGAAAGAGGCCTAAAGGGGGGAATGCCCTGGCCTTTGGATTCCTAAATGGCAAGAAGAGTATTAAAGTATTCGCAAGAGTTATGGGTTATGAGAATGATAAGTACATCAGTCAACATTCGAGGACGAATTTTCCAAAGGAGGGAATAATGTTACACCCCATGTTTTAGTACATGGAAGTACGCCATAAGTAAATTGATATAAGCTCGGAAATGATATGTTACATTTTGCATTTTCGTACGTTAAGGTTTCGTCGTAAGTTAATTGACGTATGTATTTTGAGATTATAAGCATTATGAAATTTCAAACAAGTGATGAGTAAAGTCGTGAAGGTGAGAGGGGAAGCAAGTCAAAGAAAATAATTTTTTGTCTAAGTTTGACATGTTGGGATAAAATATGGACAAGCTAAAATACTCGGTATTTATGGACTACTGCCATACAAGGTACCACATAACCATAATAGTAAGGTGTATAAGGTATGTTAAGAGTGAGTAGTATTTTACGTAAGTGGAGATAATTGATTAAGTGGGTAAGAATATTTTCGAGCTGCCACATGGCATTAAGCCAAGCCAAGTGGCACAAATTTGCATGATGAGTAATATGGTATAAGACACTTGCCACATGAATACGTTGTCACTACAACTTGATATCAACGTAGCATTTTTTTGGCATGACACTTAAACAAGAAATTTGAGTGGTTTAATTTATCAAGGGATTAACCAGATAACAAAAGCTTGTAGCTTTAAAAATGAAACAATAGCTGCCTTATCACAGAGATAGATAAGATAGAAATAGTAGCAAATATCCAATTATGTGCAATGCACAAAACAGAAAATTTGTTGACCTTCACTTTCCATAAAATATATGGTCACTTGAATAAGACCAACAACGTTGGGTGATTAGCACAACAAAAGGCTCCTTTTAGATGTCAAGATGAAGATGGTCATATTCACTAAGTGACGAATGAGCTTCAGCAAAGTTCATGCAAGATCCGATTATGTTTGAGATACAATTCTAAGAAAGCACGGTACAATCTTTCTCAAGAATATCATGCGGATTATTCCCTACTTCGATCTGTCGTTACGTGTTGTCGCAATTAACGGGTATTAAAGATATTGTCAAGAGAATCGGTTCGGGTATGTTAACGCCATCCCTTCTTTATTTTTGGCATGATCCAAATAATACAAAAAGAAACGAGCAAACGCACAGTTTTCATAAACCACTCTATTCATAGAAATACTAGGAGACTCTATGTTCTTGATTCCCAATGTGACATATTATTATATCTTCTGTTCATGGGTCTCAGAATGATACGCAGTTGATAAAGTTTATCCGAAAGAAATATTGAGATTATTAACATATTTTCATGCATTTCATTCATTTATACATGTACATTGATCCATGACCAGATGGCATTATATACGCGTATTTATATGTATACATATGTATAGGGGATATTGGAAAAGGTTACGGTGTTATATACGCACCACCACCTGATCAGCTGGTATACGTTGATGATTTGCCCATAGTGGACGCAATGATATGATGGGCTGCCCTCAGAGGCTTGATGATATTATGAACACATATACTTATGCATGGTATGACATTTATACGCATATGCATGACATTATAAAAATGAAATGATTCACAGAGCTATGCAAATGTAGATGTCGAGTCTTTTACTCCATGTTTCTCTCATGTCTATTATTTACTGATTTTCATTCCTTTCATACTCGGTACATTATTTGTAATGATTTCCCTTTTTCTTGGGGACGCTGTGTTTCATGCCCGCAGGTCCCAGTAGACAAGTCGAGAGCCTTCCAAGTAGGCTATCAGCTCAGCGGAAGATGTTGGTACGCTTCATTTGCTTCAGAGTTGCTTGTTTGGTTAGTTTGATTTAGACATGTATTGTTTGTTATTGCGGGACTCTGTCCCGACCTTTATGAAAATTCTGTATCCTTAGAGGCTTGTAGACACATGTCATGTACGTAAAAGATTGTATGGCCTTGTCGGCCTATGTTCAGTATACGAGTAGTTATTTTGGTGTTATAGGCCCGTATGTCTTATGTATAAGTTGGTATTGCACATTGTATTCTACTTATCTCACGGCAGCCTTCCGGCTTAGTTATCTATGATAGTATGACATGAAAAGATACGTTATGTTGGTACTCGATTGAGTAAGGTACCGGGTGCCCGTCACGGCCCATCGGTTTGGGTCGTGACACTCGTTTACCCATTTTCTGCTTCTATTGTGTTCTATAGCTGTTATATGACTTACCGGGTTGGTTGATTTGGGTCTGGAGTTTTGTCATAGGGGATTGAGATACTTAGTCTCTTAATTCGAAGCTTAAGTTGGAAAAGTCGATTGGACATCGACGTATGTGTAAACGACCTCAGATTTGAATTTTGATGGTTCCGTTAGCTCTGTTAAGCTATTTGAGATTGAGGAGCGCATCCGGAATGTGAATTGGAGGTCCGTAGTAGAATTAGGCTTGAATTAGCGAAAGTTAGAATTTTTGGCAAATTTGACCGAGAGTGGACATTTCTTTTGCGACGAGCTGCTCTCCGTAAACTATCTTGATCCCTCCCCATGTGGGGACATTCAATGCCTGGTGTAGTGTCGAGGGTATTGTCCTCTTGTTGTGCATCCATGGCCTTTCGAATAGAGCATTATATCTCATATCCCCTTCAATCACATAGAACTTTGTTTCCTGAATGGTTCTGGCAGTGTTCACTAGCAGGGTTATCTCCCCTTTAGTAGTTTCACATGCCATGTTGAATCCGTTTAAAATACGGATTGCATGCACTATTTGGTCTTGTAGACCCGGCTGCTCTACGACCCTCGATCTGATAATATTGGCCGAGCTACCTGGTTCGAATTACGCACGCTTAACTCGTTATTTATATATGTGTATAGATATTACCAATGCATCGTTATGTGGTTGCACGATGCCTTCAGCGTCCTCATTGTTGAAAGAGATGGTCCCCTCCGGCATGTAATATCGGGTTTGTTTTTCCTTTTCCCTTGTAATTGACACCTTAGTGTGCTTAAGCATTGGCCCATAGGGGACGTCGACTCCACCGATGATCATGTTGATGACGTGCCAAGATTCCTCTTGCTCGGCATATTTGTTGGAATCCCTATTCCTGAATTAATTTTTGGCTCGGTCACTCGAAAATTCCCCGAGGTGCCCGTTATTGAATAACCGGGCCACTTCTTCTCTTAGTTTTTGGCAATCTTTGATCCTGTGGCCATGAGTGCCATGATACTTACACATCAGGTTGGGGTCTCTTTGGGCAGGATCAGACTACAATGGCTGAGGCCACATGGTATCTTTGATGCCTCCGATGGTAGATACGATGCCGACAGCATCGACACTAAAGTTGTATTCCGATAATCTCGGTGCCTCCCTGGCTCCGAGTTGCCTGTTGAAACCATTTTTATTCATGAGTCCCCGACTATCGTGGCCTCAATCGCTTCTTTTTTTGCTCCTCGCAGGGTTACGTCCGGATTCGCTACCCCTTCGATATCCGCTATACGGTTGATACCGATCTCTCTTCGGACTTGGTTCATGATCGACGACTCTTTTAGACATGTCTTTAGTTCTAATGTGATACATGGACATAGAAGGGGCTCCAAGCTGATCATGTTCGACTCTGATTTTCGATTGGTACCTGTTATGGACTTCTGCCCAAGTTAGACACTCTATCAAATTCTGTTTCAGCTACTGTGAAGCCAATAAGCTTTGTGGGTTGAGTCCTTAAGTGAATGCCTGAACGGCCCAATCGTTCGCAACCAGAGGCATGTCCATTCATTACATTTGAAACCTCGACATGAATTCCCTGAGCATTTTGTTATCTCTTTGTTTCACTTTAAAGAGGTCTGATTTTCTGGTCTCGACCTTGATGGCCCCGGCATGAGCTTTTACAAAGGAATCTGCAAGCATAGAAAATGAATCAATGGAATTTGGGGGTAGGTTGTGATACCATATTATTACTCTTTTAGACATAGTTTCTCTGAACTTTTTCAGCAAAACCGACTTGATTTCATCATTTCCCTTGATGACACACATGTAGGAGGTCACGTGTTCATTTGGATTTGTGGTTCCGTTATACTTTGGAATTTCGGGCATACGGAACTTCTTCAGGATTGGTTTCGGTGTTGCGCTCGAATGGAAAGTCTTTTGGAAAAATTTCATAGAATCTAGGCTTTTCAATATC
Organism: Nicotiana tabacum; assembly: GCF_000715075.1. Taxonomy (NCBI): domain Eukaryota; kingdom Viridiplantae; phylum Streptophyta; class Magnoliopsida; order Solanales; family Solanaceae; genus Nicotiana; species Nicotiana tabacum. The sequence goes on along the minus strand of NC_134091.1, from coordinate 71,823,957 downwards.
GGGGGTTTTCCTGGGATTTGATCAACCCTGGGGTTATAGGTCTCCACTTTTTTATCGTTGGCTTCGATCTTCTTTTCCCCCGATTCCATCCGCTTTGTCAGTTCCTCAAGCATCTTTATTATTTTGGGGTTGGTCCCGGGTTCAACTTCACCCGGCCTTTCTGTGGTTGGTTCATTTCTTTGGGTGGGGGCACGACTTTGGTTCTGTAACTGGGCTATCGCCTCCTGTTGAGCTTGTAACATTTCGAAGATCGCCCATAAATTGATCCCATCGCCTTCACCGGCATGCGTACCCCGGGCTATTCATCGGGCTCCTCTGTGAATGTTGTTCTCGGGATCGGTAGGCAAGTTTGCATCGATTGCTACATGAGAGTTGACATCGATTGGGTCCATAATTAGAACTCCGTTGGGGTCAACATGGGGCACCTCATTGCTGGGCACTACATTGTGGTTTTCGCCATTGTGGCCAGACTCAGCATCAACGTTGAAGTGAGCAGATTGAGAGTTTGACCTTTTTAATTTAACCTGAAATTAAAATCTCAAAGAACAAGCGTAAAACAGAATGCATTATGGAAATTTATATCAAACTAACACTATTATCCTTAGCCCCATGGTGGGCGCCAAACTGCTTACCCTTAAAAACAAATAACAATTGAATTTATACGATGTTTTAAGGATATGTGGATTAATTCAATATAAGTGATCAATGACGTTAGAGTAAGCAAATAAAAGATGTGATAAATGGACAAAGCAATGATAAGAGTGATTCTAAGTTCGGTTAATGGCTTCACGGGGAACCTGCCTTCTGTTCCGAGCTTACACTTATGAAGAACTTATGAACAAAAACAAGAACTTTGAATAACATTTAGGGAGTGGAAATAAATTACCTTGATATGCGTGTTATCATGTCTCTAATGAATAATAAACTTTCCCTTTATATAGTAGGGCAGTTTTACCCAAAGTACAATCCTAAGAAAGGTAAAAGTCTTCCTTTTCACTAATCACTCATTTTTTGCCGATATGGGTCAAGATTCATGCCATGATATCTGGTTGGGCACAGGCATCATGGCCCTTTGTTAGTCATGTGCGGTTGTTTGGTAATGCTCTTCAAAGTCTTGGGACTCGAACGGACCCGAAGGACGCAGTCCCGATGCCCCCTAGAGTAGGCATTTTGCTCGAGCCCCGATACGAGGGGCTCATCGCTCTATCTCCTATTCCTTACGGTCACGTCCCTGCTCCGTTTGCCTCACCGGGAAACCGGGGTGCTTAGTGGGCTCTGTTTTATCCGAATACATTACTAAAAGAAGAAAAACACCCTTTAGTAAAATCACTTCAAATGGTTTCCTTCTTTTCCGTTTTAAAAAAATATTATTATTCAATATCTTTTCTAGTTTTTATGAGATTACTATTATTATTATTATTATTATTATTATTATTATTTATATATTGTTAAAAGGACATCTTGGTTATGTATACTTTTTCAAATATTTTCCTATTTAAATTCAAGACTTAACAACAAGTTCCTATACGATGAAGAGTCAATTCAATATGTTTACAAGTTATATTTATATAATTCAATACATCATAATGTAATTAAAATGTTGATAAATAAAAATTCAAGCTTTATGCAATGCGAATAAAATAAATAAGGGTGAAAATCATTTACATCCCCCAAAGTCATCCTTCAACTTTGAACAATTATCATTATGCTCCTCATATCAAGGATGTCACGACCCAAACCGATGAGCCGTGACGAGTGCCCGAGTTCTACCTATCGAAAACCCCTAAGCATTCGTCTAAGATATAAACATGAAATAAGTGTAGGTCATGCATAACATCTGAAAATAAACTACTGATTCATATGAACAACATACGTGGGAAAATATTCCCAAAAGATATATATACATATATATATATATATACATATATATATATATATATATATATATATATATATATATATATATATATATATATATATATATATATATATATATACATACGAAATATGGTAGGGCGAGCCGACAAGGCCACATACTATCCAACTATATATGACTGTCTACAAACCTCTAACACAGTATATATATATATATATATATATATATATATATATATATATATATATACACGAAATATGGTAGGGCGAGCCGACAAGGCCACATACTATCCAACAATATATGACTGTCTACAAACCTCTAACACAGTGTACAACTGTATTAAGGATGAGACTGGGCCCCGTCATACCCATATGTATACAAAAATATCGTACCAAAACTCAATAGCAGCTACGGATCAAATGGAGCACACCAACTCTCGCTGAGCAGGGATCCTAAGATGGGGGACCGTCAGCCTGTCAACCTGCACCTGCAGGCAGGAAACGCAGGCCACCAGGCAATAGAGGCATCAGTATGAATAATGTATAGAGTATGTAAGGCATAAAGATTAGTATATAACAGACATGAAAAAAACATGGAGTAAAGGACTTAACCTGTAAGTTTGAATAGATTTGTGAATTATGAAACATTTATAATGTTATGCATATGCGTATAAATGTCATATCATGCATAGGTATATGCATACATAACATCATCAAGCCTATGAGGGCATCCCATCATATCATCTCAACCTCTGTGGGCGAAATCATAAAGATATACTAGCTGATTAGGTGGTGGTGCGTATATAATGCCATAACCTTTCCTCATGCCCCATATACATATACTATACGCGTATACAACGCTATATGGCCATGGGTCAGTATACCTGTATAAATGGATGCAATGCATAATTAAGTAAGTTAATAAGATCTCTCGGAATGTCATGAGACCCATGAACAGACGATATGATAGTAAGACATATGGGAAATCCAGAACATAGGCAACCCTAGTACTTCTAAGAATAGAATCATTTATGAAAGTTGTGTGCTTGCTCGTTTCGTTATATCATATGGATCATGCCAAAAGGAAGGAAGGGATAGCCTTAACATACCTCAAGTCATCAATGCAACTCAACCACAAGCTTATGATAACTAGCGCGCCAACCCTATAACAAAGAAATACATGTACGACTTAGATGGTGCTGGTATGTTACGTATCTCAAACGATAACTCGATTCTAAAATAAAACAGGCAGCATTTCCCCTGATTTTACTACTCCCTCAAGCCTACTATAGGCGAGATATAAACACAATACAATCAGTAACTCAAAACCAATCAAAATTCAATTTGGAACCTTCAATACAACAAAAATCCCAAATATACCATAACACACCCAATCAACAAGTTATCAATTTGCCTGAAACTGCAACGACAAGCGACCAACCTTCTACCCTACCACATGTGGCATTTCTCCATGCCCTTTTATCCTTACAAACTCCATAAATCTGCAGCATAATAGGCCATCATGATTGGAATACAAAACAGTCCGCTAAATGTGGAAAATAAATCGAACTCACGGCTTCCGATCACCGTCCCGTGAGTTGTACCGATTAGGAAATCAATGGGTCATTATACATGTATAAATGGATGCAACGCATAATAAAGTAAGTTAATAAGATCTATCGGAATTTCATGAGACCAATGAACAGACGATATGATAGTAAGACATATGGGGAATGCAGAACATATGCAACCCTAGTACTTCTAAGAATAGAATTATTTGTGAAGGTTGTGTGCTTGCTCGTTTTGTTGTATCATATGGATCATGCCAAAAGGAAGGAAGGGATAGTCTTAACGTACCTCAATTCATCAATGCAACTTAACCACAAGCTTATAATAACTAGCGCGCCAACCTAATAACAAAGAAATACATGTACGACCTAGATGGTGCTAGTATATTACGTATCTCAAATGATAACTCGATTCTAAAATAAAGCGGGCAGCATTTCCCCCTGATTTTACTACTCCCTCAAGCCTACTATAGGTGACATACAAACACAATACAATCATCAACTCAAAACCAACCTAATTACAAGTCGAAACCTTCAATACAACAACAACCCCAAATATACCATAACACACCCACTCAACAAGTTATCAATTAGCCTGAAACTACAACGACGAGCGACCAACCTACTACCCTACCACATGTGGCATTTCTCCACGATATTTAATCCTTCCAAACTCCATAAATCAGCCGCACAATAGGCCATCACGAGTTGACTACAAAACAGTCCACTAAAAGTGGAAAAGAAATCGAACTCACGGCTTCCGATCACCGTCCCGTGAGTTCTAACTATTAGGAAACCAATTTCAACCTTCCTTGATATTTAAACACTTTAATACAGAAATTATACATTTATTAACTATGAAGTACCTTACAAAACGCAAACTACAAAGATAAAAGAGAGGCGGTATAATGATACTTACGTCGTAGGGATCGCTATGATGTTATCGCTTCTCGATTTCAGACCCGGGATGTTAGTATTCTTTGAAACCCTATTAGAGAGCTCAAGGATAGGTTTTATGGTGTTCTCTGGTCGGGTTCTATGTAAAAATAAAGGGAGAGAGACGAGTTAAGACCTATATATCAAATTTTGAAAAGTCAAAGAGGTGCTAGCTTGGCACCCTCGTATTGGCCCATCTTCCGACGCTCATATCCTTTTACACGGATGTCGTATGAACAAACGGTTAAGTGCGTTGGAAACTAAATTCTAAGACCTTCAAGTTGGTGTAAAATATGTCTAAAAAGGATCTCATATAGAACACGAAATCTATTTCTCAAAACGCTCTGTTACAAGGCAAATCCTTAGTCGGTTTTTCCCAAACTTTATATTGTTTATCCAAACATCATATATAGTCATATTATGACTTTAAATCATTTAAATCATGATTAAAAAGTCTCATATCCATTATACGTCACCTTGGGACACACAAGGTGTAACAATCTTCCCCCCTTAGAAACATTCGCCCTCGAATGTTAAACTCCTAGAGATTTATAGAAATTTTGCCAGTGTCTCCTCTGTAATGGTACCACTACCAACCTGTCACACAAAAAAGCCAACAATACAAAGCCACACAGGGCCATAATCATCAATAACACCAATGGCCTCACACGACCAATGACAATAACTAACATAAGAATCAAGTACCATATATGTACCTAAGGCTGTGATGTGTCAGTCCGATCCTCCTCCGGAAGCGGAAACAAGTGAGGATACCTAGACTTCATGTGTTATTCAGTTTCCCAAGTCATCTGAACCTGTCTATCTAGTATAGAAATTTGAGCTTCCTCATATGATAGTTTCTATGTGACATGAACATCGTCAATTGGAATGTCTCTAGAAGGATCTCTGATACACTTACGGAGCATAGACACATGAAAGACTGTATGTACTGACTCCAAGTTGGAAGGCAAGTATAACTCATATGCTACCTGGCCTACTCTGCGTATGATCTTATAAGGTCCAATGTACCGAGGGCTAAGCTGTCCTTTCTTACCGAATCTCATAATGCCTTTTATCGATGATACCTTTAGGAATACCCAGTCATCTACCTGAAACTTCAAGTCTCGTCGTCGATTATCTGCATAGGACTTCTGACGACTCCGAGCTACTAATAGCCTTTACCGTATAAGCTTAATCTTCTCAATTGCCTGTTGTACCAACTCTGGTCCTACTAACTTAGTTTCCCAACCTCGAACCATCCAATAGCTGACCTACACTTCCATCCATAGAGAGCTTCGTATGGAGCCATCTGAATTCTGGAATGATAGATATTATTATATGCGAACTCAATAAGTGGAAGATGATCATCCCAGCTACCCCTGAAGTCTATCACACAAGCCCATAACATATCCTCCAGCGTCTGAATAGTACGCCCAGCCTGACCGTCTGTCTGGGAAAGAAATGTTGTACTAAGGCTTACTTGAGTCCCCAATCCTTTTTGGAAGGACCTCCAGAAATTAGCTGTAAACTGAGCACCTCTATCTGAGATAATAGTATAGGGACACCATGAAGTCGTATTATCTCCTTAATGTAAATCCTTGCATAATCCTCTGTTGAATACGTAGTCCTAACAGGCAGAAAATGGGCTAATTTTTGTAATTTCTATCAACAATAACCCATATAGAATCAAACTTACGATGGGTACGAGGTAAGCCTATGATAAAATCCATATTAATTACATCTCATTTCCTAGTCGGAATCACTATAGCCTGCAATAATCCACCGGGTTTCTGATGCTCAATCTTAACCTGCTGACAATTAGGGCACTGAGCAACAAACTCTGCTATATGCTTCTTCATTTCGTTTCACCAGTATATTTCCCTGATATCAAAATATATTTTCGTCGCTCCTGAAGTAACAAAATAACGGGAATAGTGAGTTTCTCCCATAACCTGCTGGCACAGCCCTGCCACATTAGGAACACATAATCGACCTCGATATCTAAGGACTACATCTCCTGTAATCTCAAATGGTGTCTTCTCCTTTTGAGGTGTTGTATCTCTATAATGAGCTAGAACAGGATCCTCATACTGACGTTCCTTCACTTCAGTTACTAAAGAGGATGTTGTCGTGTCCAGAATAGTAACTCCGGTAGGACCTGAATCTAGTAATCAAACTCTAAGATTAGCTAGCTGATGAATCACATGGGTTATCTCACTCTTCTCTTGCTGTAAATATGATAGGCTACCCATAGATCTACGGCTGAGGGCGTCGGCTACTACATTCGCCTTCCCTGGATTATATAAAATATCAACATCATAGTCTTTCAGTAGCTCCAATCATTGCCTCTGACATAAATTCAATTCCTTTTGCTTGAAGATATACTGAAGGCTCTTATGATCCATATAAGTATCAACATGAATACCATACAAATAGTGCATCCACATCTTTAGTGCATGAATCACCGCGGCTAACTCTAAATCATTAGTCGGGTAATTCTCCTCGTGCTTTATTAGCTGTCTAGAAGCATAAGCTACAACTTTACCATGTTGCATCAGTACACAACCCAATGCAATGCCCGAAGCATCACAATAGATAGAATAACCATAGGTCCCCTCTGGGAGTGGCAGAACAGGTGCTGAAGTCAATCTGTCCTTCAATGCCTGGAAACTACACTCACAAGCATCATTCCATTGAATCTTATTTGCCTTCTGAGTCAACTTTGTCAATGGTGCTGAAAGAGAAGAAAAACCATCTACAAATCTCCTGTAATAACCTGCCAAACCCATGAAGCTACGAACCTCCGTCGGTTTTGTGGATCTAGGCCAAGTCTTCACAGCCTCAATCTTCTGTGTATCAACACGAATACCCTCATCTAAAATAATATGTCAAAGGAAAGCTACAAAATTCAACCAGAATTCACATTTAGAGAATTTTGCGTACAACTTCCTTTCTTGTAGAACTCTTAGCACAGTATGCAAATGATCTGCATGCTCAACCTCTGAACGAGAATAAACCAAAATATCATCTATAAATATAATAACGAACAGATCTAGAAAAGGTCTGAACACACGGTTCATCAAGTCCATGAATACCGTTGGGCCATTAGTCAAACCGAATGACATAACACGAAACTCAAAGTGTCCGTATCTGGTCCTGAATGCTGTCTTCGGAATATCCTTCTCTCTAACCCTTACCTGATGGTACCCCGACCTCAAGTCTATCTTCGAGAAACACCTGACACCCTGCAACTGATCAAATAAATCATCAATCTTCGGGAGCGAGTACATATTCTTGATCGTCGCCTTATTCAACTGTCTATAATCAATACACATCCACAAGGAACCATCTTTCTTTCTCACAAATAACACAAGTGCTCCCCACGGTGATGTACTGGGTCTTATAAAGCCTTTCTGAAGTAAATCCCTCAGTTGTTCTTTCAACTCTCTCAGCTCTGCAAGTGCCATTCTATAAGGAGGAATAGAAATCGGCTGAGTATCTGGTAATGTGTCAATAGCAAACTCAATCTCCCGCTCTAGCAGAAGGCCTGGAAGCTCATCAGGAAAAACATCGAGAAACTCATTAACCACTGGGATAGATTGAAGGGTCGGTGACTCTGCATTCACATCCTGTACCTGAACTAAGTGATAAATATAGCCCTTTCTGATCATCTTCCTTACCTTGAGATAGGAAATAAACCTACCTCTCGGCGGTGCAGTATTACCTTTCCACTCTAGAACTAGCTCCCTGGAAACTGGAACCGAACCATCGTTGATCTACAATCAACGTTAGCATAACAAGAAGCCAACCAATTCATACACATTATAACATCAAATTCTACCATATCTAGCTTAATCAGGTCTGCTACTGTAGAACGACTAAGAACTACTACTATACAATCTTTATATACCCGTCTAGCTATCACTGGATCTCCAACAGGTGTAGACACCTCAAAAGGTTCAATCAACTCAGGTTCTATCCCACACTTGCTAGCAACCAATGGAGTGACATACGATAAGGTGGAACCTGGATCAATCAATGTATATACATCATATGAGGAGACTGATAATATACCTGTAACAACATCAGGTGACGAATCCTAATCCTCTCGACCCGCTAATGCATAAACGTGGTTCTGAGGACTTCTCGAGCAAGATGCTCCACTTCTGCCTCTACCACGACCGGCTGGTGCCTGTGAACCTTGCCCAGGGGGGGCGTACTAATGATGACGAACTTGCTACAGATCCCACTGGCTGAACTATACCTGCACCACCTCTCATCGGACAATCTCTCATAACATGGCCTAGATAACCACAAGTATAACAAACACCCAACCCCACGAGGCACTGCCCGACATGCTGCTTACCACACTGAGCACATCGTGGCAAGGGTGGCCTCATCTGACTTGACTCATCCCTATACTGAGAATGTAAGGCCCTGGAACTTTGACTAGGCCCTGGATTGGTAGAACAATCAGATCTCCTACCGGCAAACTAAGGGGGTGCACTAGCCGATGGCTGGGCTGGATACCTAGGGTACTGCTGTCTCTAACCACTTCAAAACTCACAAGAAGGACCTGAATATCTCGCTCTCTTACTCTGGCACCTATCATGATCATGATCGGCCCTCTACTTCTGCTTACTTCCTCTACACCCTGAGCGTATGCCTGAATACGAGAAATATCAATGCCTGGATGAAGTGAGACCGACATACAGTCATTAAGAAGGTGCGGCTCCAACCCAATCACGAACGGGTGAACCTGATCCTCCATCTTAGCTACAATAGTGGGAGTATACCTAGACAAAGAATCGAATTGAAGGTTGTACTCCCGAACACTCATATTACCCTGTCGAAGGGTCAAGAACCTATCAACTCTGGCACGTCTAAGCTCTAGTAGCAAATAATGACCAAGAAAAGCCTCTGTAAACTCCTGCCATACTGCTAGAAGGGCATACTCACCTCTGGACAACTCGCAAGACACATACCAATTAATTGCAACATTCCAAAGTCTATAGGAAGCTAGCTCAACTGACTCAGTCACAGTGGCCTTCATTATCCTCAAAGTCCTCTACATCCTATCGATAAATACCCGAGGGTCATCGTTTGGATCTGCTCCAGTGAATATCGGAGGGTCCAAATTAATGAAATCATGAACCCTCGCACTAATGGCCCTATCCGCATTACTAATACCTACCTCATGGTGCCGAGCCTATGCGGCCACTAATCGAGTCAATAGCTGAATAACATCTCTCATCTCCTGACCCGGTGCAGCTGGATGAGGAGCTGGGGGTACTGGAGCTGGTTCCCCTCGGATCTCCTCTGGAGAGGGCAAGGTATGTGAAGTCAGAGATGGAGTCTCACTATATGACTCTCCCCGAGCCCTGGTAACTCGTGGCGCTCGACTTGTAGTCTCATCAGCCACGGACTTGCCCTTCTGGGTGGCTGTAGCCTTCTTGGGCATCGCTAAATACATAACATATCATTAGGAAAATAAATCCTCATATCACACGATCTAAGATTAGAAGGGAGGATAATATCCCATATGTCCTGCAGCCTCCTATTTTTAAGTGTGGCGCACAACAAACTCACAAACAAGACTCTACTAGACACGGTCTGTAGACAACCCTAGGATGGAACTGCTTTGATACCACTTTTTTCACGACCCAAACCGATGGGCCGTGACGAGTGCCCGAGTTCTACCTATCGAACACCCCTAAGCATTCGTCTAAGATATAAACATGAAATAAGTGTAGGTCATGCATAACATCTGGAAATAAACTACTGATTCATATGAACAACATATGTGGGAAAACATGCCCAAAAGACATATAAACATATTTATATATATATATATATATATATATATATATATATATATATACGGAATATGGTAGGGCGAGCCGACAAGGACACATACTATCCAACTATACATGGCTGTCTACAGACCTCTAACAGAGTGTACAAATGCATAAAGGATGGGACTGGGCCCTGTTATACCCATATGCATACAAAAGTATCGTACCAAAATGCAATAGAATCTCTGGATCAAACGGAGCACACCAACTCTCGCTGAGCAGGGATCCTAAGATGGGGGACCATCAGCTTGTCTACCTGCACCTGCGGGCATGAAACGCAGGCCCCCAAGAAATAGGGGCGTCAGTACGAATAATGTACCGAGTATGTAAGGCATAAAAATTAGTATATAACAGACATGAAATAAACATAGAGTAAAAGACTCAACCTGTAAGTCTGAATAGATATGCGAATCCTGAAACATTTATAATATCATGCATATGCATATAAATATTATATCATGCATAGGTATATACATGCATACAATCATCAAGCCTCTGAGGGCATCCCATCATATCATCTTAGCCTCTGTGGGTGAAATCATAAACGTATACCAGCTGATCAGGTGGTGGTGTGTATATAATATCATAACCTTTTCCCATACCCCATATACATATATTATACGCGTATATAACATCATCCGGTCATGGGTCATTATACATGTATAAATGGATGCAACGCATAATAAAGTAAGTTAATAAGATCTCTCAGAATCTCATGAGACCAATGAACAGACGATATGATAGTAAGACATATGGGGGATACAGAACATAGGCAACCCTAGTACTTCAAAGAATAGAATCATTTATGAAAGTTTTGTGCTTGCTCGTTTCGTTATATCATATGGATTATGCCAAAAGGAAGGAAAGGATAGCCTTAACATACCTCAAGTCATCAATGAAACTCAACCACAAGCTTATGATAACTAGCGCGCCAACCCTATAACAAAGAAATACATTTACGACTTAGATGGTGCCGATATGTTACGTATCTCAAACGATAACTCGATTCTAAAATAAAACGGGCAGCATTTCCCCTGATTTTACTGCTCCCTCAAGCCTACTATAGGTGAGATACAAACACAATACAATCAGTAACTCAAAACCAACAAAATTTCAATTTGGAACCTTCAATACAACAAAAATCCCAAATATACCATAACACACCCAATCAACAAGTTATCAATTTGCCTGAAACTGCAACGACAAGCGACCAACCTACTACCCTACCACATGTGGCATTTCTCCATGCCCTTTTATCCTTACAAACTCCATAAATCTGCAGCATAATAGGCGATCATGAGTGGAATACAAAACCGTCCACTAAAAGTAGAAAATAAATCGAACTCATGGCTTTCGATCATCGTCCCGTGAGTTCTACCTATTAGGAAATCAATTTCAAACTTCCTTGATATTTAAACACTTAAATACAGAAATTAGACATTTCTTAATTATGAAGTACCTTACAAAACTTGAACTACAAAGATAAAAGGGAGGCAGTATAATGATACTTACATCGTAGGGATCGTTTTGATGTTATCGCTTCTCGATTTCGTACCCGGAATATTAGTATTCTTTGAAACCCTATTAAAGAGCTTAAGGATAGGTTTTATGGTGTTCTCTGATTGCGTTCTAAGTAAAAATAAGAGAGAGAGAGAGAGAGAGAGAGAGAGAGAGAGAGAGAGAGAGAGAGACGAGTTAAGACCTATATATCAACTTTTGAAAAGTCAAAGAGGTGCTAGTATTGGCCCATCTTTCGACGCTTATATCTTTTTATCCGGGTGTCGTATGAATGAACGGTTAAGTGTGTTGGAAAATAAATTCTAAGACCTTAAATTTGGTATATAATATAATCCCCAAAAGACCTCAGATAGAACACAAAATTTATTTCTCAAAAAGCTTCGTTATAAGGCAAACCTTTAGTCGGTTTTTCCGCAACTTAAATCCGATTTTTTCCAAACTTTATATTTTTTATCCAAACATCATATATAGCCATATTATGACTTTAAACTCATTTAAATCATGATTAACAAGTCTCATATTCATTATACGTCACATTGGGAAGCACAAGGTGTAACGAAAAGATGACTTCTTTAAATGCCTATTTTACCTTCTACAATTTTTATCTCTTATTTTTATTCTTTAATATAATAATATTTTTTTATTTTAATTTATGTTTTCGGCTTATTACCTATAGGAAACTTTTCAAAACTAAAAAAAGTAAAAAGTAGTATTAAGCACATAAGTTAATGACATACAGTAGTGAAATAAATGAGAAAATAAAAAAACTACAATAAATAATTTACTCGTATCAGTAATTTTATTAATAGCAATCAAAACTTAATCTAATCACAAAATTGAAAATAAAAGAGAGTGAACATTTTATAAATTAAACAATGCAGGTAATAAAAGAATAATGGGCAAAAAATAAAGGTAAAATCTTATAATAAATTTGCAAATATTATCTATTTACAATTTACATTAACTTTAATTATAATTTAGAAAAAATCTAATAATAACAATCAAAACTCAAAAATTAATATATACATGGAGAATAATATAAATAGTGGAACTTAGAATCTCTCTTTCACACACACCCCGACATACATTTTATGCATTTTAATATACATAACATTAAAATAATAATAATAAAAATAAACTAGCAGTACATTTTTGTAATAAATTCATAATATGGTTATTATATTTATAATGTTAGAGAACTTAGATTAAATTATATAATAATATATAATATTATTAAAATTATGAATAAATACTCGCATTAAAAAATATATAGATAACATAAAAAAAGTATTACGTATATGGGGAGTTGAAAATGTCAAAGAATGAAATAGGCATTACGTAGGATGAAAGGACGAAAATGACAATTAATTATTTAAAGTTGGAGGATGAGTTTGATTTTTAGAGTAAACTTGGAAGATGTAAATGTTTTTCACCCAATAATTAAACCTAAAGTCATTAAATCCTTTTAAACCTAATGTTATACATGTTTGGTAACTTAATTCAATTTAAGCATTGTTAATTTTCAAATGATTGTTTATAAGCTAGCAGAAACTTTTATACATTGTATTTTGTTCAATACTTTGATCATGTTTGACTGTACTTTGTCCTTTATAAGGATATTAACAATTAGAAATATTTTCATCAAACGCATCCAAATAATAAATTACAATAGTAACAATATAAATACATAATTGCTAATTTTATATATATATATATATATATATATGCTCTATAAACTTGCCTGGGAAAGGATATGATGAAAAGATTAACATTTTTTCGATTAACGATTGATAAAATTTTCGAAGAGGAAGTAATACCATCTATCATTTATTAGTGATAACAAAGAAGTATCATATAGTGTGTGAATATTAAAAATATTAAGAAATGAGAGCAAAATAGAACAATATACTAACAGAGACAAGATGTATATGAGGAGAATGTAGAAGTTATCTTATTCAAGTATGTTTCTTCTGTGTATTTCATAGGATAAAGAATACCCTATTTATAGGATATAAGATACATGAAAAGTTATTTATACCCTATTTATAAGATAGGAATACCCTATTTGACAAGAGGGTTGCTCTGATGGTAAGCAACCTCCACTTCCAACCAAGAGGTTGTGAGTTCGAGTCACCCCAAGAGCAAGGTGGGTAGTTCTTGGAGGGAAGGATGCCGAGGGTCTATTGGAAACAGCCTCTCTACCTCATGGTAGGCAGAGGCGGACCCAGACTACCCTCCTCAGACCCCACTAGTGGGATTATACTGGGTTGTTATTGTTGTTGTTGTTAAGAAACATAAAAAGTTACAAGAATACACCTAAAGATTACAAATATTAATTGATGAATTAACTAAGTACATGAACTCAAATGGTTCATGAAATAGGGATGTCTAAGAGTATTCAATAGACATCCACTTTAACATATTCATAACACTCCCCTTGGATGTCCATCTAAAAGATAATGTGCCTCGTTAAAACCTTAATAGGAAAACTCAGTGGGAAAAAGCCTAGTGAAGGAAAAAGAGTACACATATCTTGTAATATGCATTGAGTACTGCCTCATTAAAAACCTTACCAGAAAAATCCAATTGGGACAAAAACTTGGTTAAGGGAAAAAGAGTACATCGCGTATTATACTCCCCCTGATGAAAACTTTATTTGATATCTCGGAGACGACGCATTCCAATCTTATGTATTAGCTTCTCAATTGTTGATGTTGGCAATGCCTTAGTGAATAAATCTGCTAGATTGTCACTTGAACGGATTTGTTGAATATCTATCTCACCATTTTGCTGAAGATCGTGTGTGAAAAAGAACTTTGGTAAAATGTGCTTTGTTCTGTCTCCTTTGATATATCTTTCTTTTAAGTTGAACTATGCAAGCAGCATTGTCTTCATACAATATCGTTGGAATCTTTGTTTTTAAAGAAAGACCACACAATTATAGAATATGTTGAGTCACTGATCTCAACCATACACATTCTCGACTAGCTTCATGAATAGCTATTATCTCTGCATGATTGGAAGATGCAACAACTAAAGTTTGTTTTGTTGAATGCCATGAAATAGTTGTACCCCCACAAGTAAATAGATGGCCTGTTTGAGATCGGACTTTATGTGGGTCAGACGAATAACCTGCATCTGCATAATCAATCAACTGTAAATCGGATTCATAAGAATAAAATAATCCCATATCAATAGTCCCTCGGAGGTATCTAAAAATATGCTTAACACCATTCCAGTATCTTGTTGTTGGAAAGGAACTAAATCTTGCTAATAAACTTACTGCAAAAGTTATATCTGGTCGAGTATTATTTGCAAGATACATTAGTACCCAATTGCACTAAGATATGGAGTTTCTCTACCAAGAAACTCTCTATCATTTTCATGAGGTCGAAATGGATCTTTATTTATATCAAATGATTTCACAACCATTGGGGTACTCAATGGATGTGCTTTATCCATATAAAAACGCTTTAGGATCTTTTCGGTATAAGTTGATTGATGGACAAAAATTCCATCTTTCATATGCTCAATTTGTAGACCAAGACAAATTTTTGTCTTTCCAATATCTTTCATTTCAAACTCTTTCTTCAAACAGTCTACTGCTTTTGGAAGTTCCCCAGGAGTTCCAATGATATTTAGATCATCAACATACACATCAATTATAACAAATTCAGATCCAGACCTTCTTACAAATACACAAGGACAAATTGGATCATTCTTATAGCCTTCTTTCAGCAAATACTCACTCAGGCGATTATACCATATTCGCACTGATTGTTTCTATCCATATAAGGATTTTTGAAGCTTTATTGAACAAGTTTCCCGAAAACTTTTATTAGTTTCAGGAACTTTTAGCCCTTCAGGGATTTTCATATAAATTTCGTTTTCTAATGTGCCATTCAAATAGGCTGTGACAACATCCATTAAACGCATATCAAGTTTTTCATGGACTGCCAAATTTATAAGATACCTGAAAGTGATTGCATCCACCACAGGAGAATATGTCTCCATATAATCAATGCCAGGTCTTTGCAAAAATCCTTGTGCCACAAGTCGTTCTTTATATCTAACGACTTCATTTTTATCATTTCGTTTTCGCACAAAAATCCATTTGTATCCCACTGGCTTTATTCCTTCAGGTGTTCGGACTATACGTCTGAATACTTCACGTTTTTCAAGTGACGCTAATTCTGCCTGGATAGCGTCTTTCCATTTTTGCCATTCATTTCTCTATTCTACATTCATCGACAGATCTTGATTCAAGATCCTCATCTTGTTGCATTATTTCAATAGCAACATTATAAGCAAAAATGTTATCGACAATAATATTATTTCGGTTCCACCTTTTTGCCGTAGAGACATGACTTATTGAGATCTCTTTATTTATATTATTTTTAGGTACCTGGACCTCCTCTGAGGTCTTATCATTTGTTATGTCATAGGACTCTTTTTGAGCAATTACCTCCATATTATCATCTCCTAGATCATTTGCTTCTTTTCGCTTTCAAGGATTTTTATCTTTGGAACTAATTGGTCTACCACGTTTCAAGCGTGGCTTAGACTCATTTGTATTTATAGATTGTCCAACCGGGACATCAATTCGTATAGGAGCATTAGCAGCTGGAATATGTGACTTAGTCACCCTTGGTAGGTTAGTGAATGCATAAGGTAGTTGATTTGCAATATTTTGCAAATAAATTATCTTTTGAACCTCGTGTTCACATTGATTTATTTGAGGATCTAAATGAGATAGTGATAATGCATTCCAATCTATCTTCTTTTGCAGCTGCTTATTTTCTCCCCCTTATATTGGGTATACTGATTCATCAAAATGATAATCAGTAAATCTTCCCGTAAATAAATCTCCAGTTATAGGTTCCAAATATTTTATAATAGAATGAGATTCATATCCAAAATATATCCCCAATCTTCTTTGGGGTCCCATCTTTGTGCGTTGTGGTGGAGCAATTGGAACATATACTGCACATCCAAATATTCTAAGATGCAAAATATTTGGCTCCTGAACAAAAGTCAATTGTATTGGGGAGACTTTATGATAACTTGTGAGTCTGATCCGCACAAGAGCTGCTGCATGCAAAATAGCATGGCCCCATGCCGAAATGGAAAGTTTTGTTCTCATAAGCATTAGTCTAGCAATTAATTGGAGGCGTTTGATCAATGATTCCGCTAGACCATTTCGAGTATGAACATGAGCAACTGGATGCTCAATTGTTATCCCAGTTGATATGCAATAATCATTAAAGGCCTGGGACGTAAATTCACCAGCATTATCAAGACGAAGTGTTTTAATTGCATAATCTGGAAATTGTGCTCTTAATCTTATTAATTGAGCTAGTAACCTCGCAAAGGCCAAATTGCGGGTTGATAACAAGCACACATGTGACCATCTTGTAGATGCATCTATCAAAACCATATAATATCTGAATAGTCCATATGTAGGGTGTATGGGCCCACATATATCACCCTGTATACGTTTCAAAAATGCAGGAGATTCAACTCCAACTTTAATTACTCATGGTCTAATAATCAGTTTTCCTTGAGAACGTGCAGCACAAGAGAATTCTTTAGTTTGGAGAATCTTCTAGTTCTTCAATGAATGACCATGTGAATTCTCAATTATTTTGCGCATCATATTATAACCGGGATGGCCCAACCGGTCATGCCAAATAATAAAATCATTAGTAAACTCCTTGTTTACTATGGCATGTGATTCAACTACATTAATATTAGTGTAGTATAATCCGGAGGAAAATGCGGGAAGCTTTTCAAGCACATACTTCTTTTCCGCTTTTATTGTAGTAATATAAATGTATTCAACATTTCCTTCATTGGTGGTCTCAATATGATAGCCATTTTGGCGAATATCTTTGAAACTCAACAAGTTTCTCTGAGACCTACTACAATATAATGCATCATTAACAGCCAATATAGTTCCTCCTGGTAGTAATACAGTCGCTCTTCCAGAGCCCTCAATTAATTTTGTACTACCAGATATTGTTATGATATTGGCTTCTTTCATAATTAAATAAGAGAAATATCTCTTATCTTTTAATATGGTGTGCGTCGTAGCACTATCCAGAAGACATATTTCTTATTTATTATTCATACGGCCAACTGAAGACTGAAATGTTTTCATATTCTTCAAGAAAAAAAATACATCATAAGTAATATTGAAAAATTTAAGAACAAAAGAAACTACATTTATGAAATTAAATACTGACAACATAAAAAGTTTTATTCAAAATATGAACTTCATAAAAAGAAATACATTTATTCTTATAATTTTTTTCAATAATAAGTCTTCAGTTATGATGCTCAAAGAAGTCTCCAGCTTCTAAATGAGTAATATCTGCAAGGCCTTCAAAAATATCATCTTTATAGGTAAGGTTTGCTTCAACTTTATCATGATTATTCATAGGGCCCGCCTCAACATCATTTTGAAAAGTCAAGTGAGTCCCAACTTTATTTTGTTTTCCTTTTATAGATGCTTGATAAAGTTTGACAAAATGTTTAGGTGTACGACAAATTCGTGCCCAATAATTTTTCATACCACATCGGTGGCAAACATTACCTTTGCCTTTTGAAGGATTATTCTGAGAACCCTTATTTTTCTCTTATTTATAACGACCACCAACATGGCGATTATTATTTTGCCCCTTGCCACGCCCACATATATTTATACGGCCACGATAATTATTTTATCTTTTTTCAGATTTTGGATCTATCGTTCCCAGATTCGCTTTTGGAAATGGAGCTGATCCAGTGGGGTGGACTTCATGATTTTTCATTAAAAGGGCATTATTTTGTTCAGCCACCAAAAGGCATGAAATTAACTCAGAATATTTCCTAAAGCCCTTTTCATGGTATTGCTGCTGTAACACCATATTTGAGGCATGAAAAGTGGAAAGAGTCTTTTCCAGCATGTCCTCATCATTCATAGGTTTCCCACATAATTTTAGTTGGGAAATTATTCTATATACAATAGAATTATATTCGCTTATGTTCTTATAATCTTGGAGGCGTAAGTGCATCCACTCACGACGAGATCTTAGCAATACCGTGACCTTGAGGTGGTCATATCGTTCCTTCAAACTAGTCCATAATTGAAATGGATCTTTCAAGGTTAAATATTCACTTTTTAACCCTTCATCGAGATGATGGCGAAGGAAAATCATGGCTTTTGCCTTATCCTGACTTGATGCTTCATTTCCTTCTTTAATAGTGTCACCAAGACCTTTAGCGTCAAGGTGAATTTCGGCATCAAATACCCATGGCAAATAGTTATTCCCACAGATGTCAAGTGCCATAAATTCAAGCTTTGACAAATTTGACATAGTGAAAACGAAATCGGAAAAGAAACTGACTACATCTTTTAGGAAGAACATAAAATTTTGATGAAGCAGATAACCTCAGTTGGTTAGAACCTCATGCTGATAAAGTATTAAGAAATGAGAGCAAAATAGAACAATATACTAACAGAGACAAGATGTATATGAGGAGAATGTAGAAGTTATCTTATTCAAGTATGTTTCTTCTGTGTACTTCGTAGGATAAAGAATACCCTATTTATAGGATATAAGATACATTAAAAGTTATAAGAATATACCTAAACGTTACAAATATTAAGTGATGAATTAACTAAATACATGAACTCAAATGGTTCATGGAATAGGGATGTCTAAGAGTATTAAATGGACATCCACTTTAACATATTCAAAAAAAAAAAACTATATTTCTCATGTACCTCCATAAAACCTCAATAGATCTCACTATTCCAATTGACAATACAAAGTCGTAATTCTACTGATTGAAACCTACAAGCTCTAATTTCCAAACTTTTTCCTAGTATAGGTGCACTATGTCACTATGTGTGTGAATTTAATAGATCACATGTTTTTTTTTACCTTTTACTTGTGATAACCCAAAAGGTCATCTTATATTTTAGACCTCGATTCTGCGCTCTTAAGCCTTAAAAACCTCATTTTTTACCCTTCTCGATTTACGTGCGCAGTCAGGGCATGTTTTCGGAAAGCTTTTTTGTTGAAAACTAATAAAAATAAGAATTTTTACCTTAAAAGTTGATCTTAGATGTCTTCGGTCAACATTTTGGTAAAAGGGCCCGGATCCGTATTTTGACTGTTCTGGTGGATCCGTATCGAATTATGGGACCTGGGCGTATGTCCGGAATCGAATTCGGAGGTCCCTAGCTTAAGTTATGAATTTTTTATGAAAATTAAATGTTTGGAAATTAATTATTTTTAAGAATTGATTGATGTTTAGCATTGTGAGTACCGGGCCCGTATTTTTGTTCCGGAGCCCGGTACATGTTCATTATAATATTTAAGACTTGCCTGTGAAATTTGGTGAGAAACGGAGTTGATTTGACGTGATTCGGACGTCCAGTTGAGAAAATAGAAATTTTAATGTGTTCTTGAGAATTTCATTTGATTTTGTGCTAAATTCGTAGTTCTAGGTGTTATTTTGGTGATTTGATCGCGCGAGCAAGTTTGTATGATGTTTTTAGACTTGTGTGCATGTTTGGTTTATAGCCCCGAGGGCTCGAGTGAGTTTCAGATAGGCCACGAGATTGTTTGAACATAGAAAAATCTCGTATTTTTGCTGTGTCTGATGTCTGCAATACTATGCTTCGCGATCGCGAAGGGGAAACTGGGCTGGGGGAGGATTTACTCTACGCGAATGCGAGACCATGTTCGCGAACGCGGAGCATTGGGGGGAGTTGCTCCACGCGAATGCGACAGGTCGAACGCGAACGCATAGCTCTAGCTATGCTAGGCAGGGGACCTGGGGAAGCTCTACGCGAACGCGAAGGTAAGGCGGGCTACGCCTTCGCGAACGCGTAAAGCCTCTCGCGATCGCGTAAGTCCTCAGGAGGCTACTCTTCGCGAACATAGCAGTGTTCACGCGATCGCGATGAACATTGTCGCCCGGTGCATAAAACAGAATCAAACACGAGTTTAAGCCATTTCTTCAACATTTTTCAAGAACCAAACGGGTAAAGGTGATTCTTAAGAGTCATTTTCTTCCCCAAAGTGTTGGTAAGTGATTCTAAACCATTTTCTTTCAATTACCCATTACATTGTATGAATTATCAACCAAAAATCTAGAGTTTTCATGGTAGAATTAGGGGTTAGCGTAGAAACTAGGAATTTCAGAAATTTGAGGATTTAGACCTCAATTTGAGGTCGGATTACAAAACCAATTATATATTCGGGTTCGGGGGTGAATGGGTCAATGTATTTTGGTCCGAACCTCGGGTTTTGACCAAGCGGGCCCGGGGTCGATTTTTTGACATTTTGGAGAAAATTTTGGGAAATTTAATTTATGCAATATAATAAATTCCTTTAGCAGTATTTGATATTATTGAGTCATTTTTGAATAGATACGAGAGGTTTAGAGGTGAATTATAAAGAAAAAGCTGTGATTGAGAATTAAGTGGCCTTCGAAAAAGGTAAGTGTTATGTCTAACCCTGACTTGAAGGAATTAGGAACCTTAGATTATTTGCTAAGTGAAATTCAAGTGAGCGGCGTATATGTGAGGTGATGAATACTTATGCGCCGCCAATTTACCAGTTTTACATGTTTCTTTTTTTTTTCTTATATTGTCTCTTTCCTATGCCTAATTGCTACATGTTTACACTAGTGTTGTTAAATTGATCGTCATTATCATGCTTATGGATTTTCTGTTGGTAATCGAGTATTTATTTAAAAGTTGATATTTATATTGTGGAACCCAATGTTAAAGTAAGTTTGTAATTGTTATTCTATCTTCCTGTTGTTATTTATGCATCACATTATGGTAAGGAAGAGTGTTAACGCACGAAGGGTGATGTCGTGCCATATTGTGAGTGTTAATGCACGAAGGGTGATACCGTGCCATATTGTGAGTGGTAATGCATGAAGGGTGATGTCGTGCCATACTGTGATTGTTAATGCACGAAGGGTTATGCCATGCCATACTGTGAGTGTAAATGCACAAAGGGTGATGCTTTGCCATGATATGAGAGTTAATGCACGAAGGGTGATGCCATGCAGTTTCTATTGATTTTATGGTGAGATTGAGAGTAAAAGCACGAAGGGTGATGCCGTGCATTTTTACTTTATTGTATTCAGTATTCTTGTTGATTCATGGTATATTGAATGCTCCGTTTATCATTCTGTTGTAGTTCTTTAACTCGTTTTCCCTTAGTATGTTCCCCTCCCGACATTTCTTATTTAGTTCTTCATTTATGTTATTTGTATATACAATGTTAAATTGTACAAGTTGATTTGTAGGTGCCTTGCCTTAGCCTCGTCACTACTTTGTCCAAGTTAGGCTCGACACTTACTAGTACATGGGGTTGGTTGTACTGATACTGCACTCCACACTTTCTGTGTAGATTTTGGTACCGGCTAAGGTTGATCGAGATTTTTCTATTGGTCCGATATCCGGAGACTTAAGGTAGATCTGTCGGCGTTCACAGACCTTGAAGTCACCATCTATCTTTTATGTCCTACGGTTTTCTTTCATTCAGACAGTTGTATTTCTTTTAGACTATTACTTGTAGTAAATTCTAGAATGCTCGTGAATTGTGACTCCAGATCCGGGTGGTAGTGACTAATACAGTTTTATAATATTCCACATTTATTATATTTCATCTTAGTTAATTATTGTTATTTACTGAATGGAAATAAGGAATTTGCTTTAATGATTCTCTAACGTTGGCTTGCCTAGCAAGTGAAATGTTAGGCGCCATCACGGTCCCGTTGGTAGGAATTTTGGGTTGTGACAGTTGGTATCAAAGCACTAGGTTGCCTAGGTCTCACGATTCACGAGCAAGCTTAGTAGAGTCTGGAGGGTCGGTATGGAGATGTGTGTGATTATCTTCCAGAGGCTATGAAGTTTAGGAACAAGTTTCACTTCTATTATTCTCTGTCTTGCGATTTTGCTTTCTCAATACTGATTGAACTCTTTTACTTTTATTCTCTCGCAGATGGCGAGAACACGTACCGCTTCCTCAGCTGAGCAGCAGCCAGAGCCTCCAGTGGCAGCTCCTACGCGGGGTAGAGGTCGAGGTCGAGGCCGTGCCAGTGGCCGACGCAGGGGCAGGGCTCAGCATAGAGCCCGAGTAGCAACCCCAGCAGTGGAGCCTCAGATAGAGCTTAACGTGGAGGTTCCAGCCCAGACTGTTCCTGTCGAACCAGCTCAGGTTCTGGAGGGGTTTATTGCCACCCCAGTACTTCAGGACGCTTTGGTCCATTTGGTGGGCCTTATGGAGAGTGTTGCCCAGACTGGTGCATTTCCCATGGCACCAGTAATGTCTCAGGCTGGAGGAGGAACCCAGACTCCCACCACTCCCGCTCCGGAGCAGATAGCTCCCCTGTATCAGGCTCCAGCAGCTCAGCCAGTCAGATTAGTTCAGCCGGTTATTGCGGCATAGGTCGGAAATGGGCCAGTTATGTCTTCTGATGCTTTGTGGAGGTTGGACAGGTTTACCAAGCTCTTTCCTGTTCACTTCAGTGGTGCTCCTTCAGAGGATCCCCAGGAGTATCATGATAGATGTTACGAGGTTCTACGGAACATGGATATAGTGGAGACCAATAGGGTCGATTTTGCTGCATTTCAGATGATTGGTTCTGCCAAGAAATGGTGGAGAGATTACTTGTTGACCAAACCAGCTGGGTCGCCTACTCTTACTTGGGATCAGTTCTCTCAGTTCTTCATAGAGAAGTTTCTGCCTATCACATTTAGAGAGGAGCGTCGCCGTCAGTTTGAGCGTCTCCAGCAGGGCAGTATGACTGTTACTCAGTATGAGACCCGTTTTGTGGATTTGGCCTGTCATGCTATTCTCCTGCTTCCAACCGAGAGAGAGAGAGAGGGCGAGGAGGTTTATTAATGGACTTGCTCAGCCTATCAGATTGCAGATGGCTAAGGAGACTGGGAGTGATATTCCTTTTCAAGCGGCTGCTAATGTTGCCAGACGAGTCAAAATGGTTCTTACTTTGGGAGGTCAGGGGTCTGACAAGAGACCTTGTCAATCCGGTGAGTTCAGCGGTGCCTCATCTAGAGGCAGGAGTACTTTTGGTAGAGGCCATCCTCCCAGGCCATTTCACTCAGCACTCCAGGCATCCCATGGTGCCTCAGGTGGTCGTGGCCCTCAGATGCATTATTCCGACCAACTAGCCTACAGTGCACCACCAGCTCCTATTAGTGCACCTCCACTCCAGAGTTATTAGGGTGGTTATTCAGGTCGACAAGGTCAGTTTCAGGGTCAGCAGTCACAGCAGCCGAGGTTATGTTATACTTGTGGTGATCCGAGGCACATTGCTATATTTTACCCTCGGGCAACGGGCAGCTCACAACATCAAAGTTTTTGTGCCATGGTTCCGGCACCAGTTGCTGCACCACCTACTCAGCCATCCAGAGGCAGGGGTCAGGCAGCTAGAGGTAGGGGCCAGACAGTTAGAGGTGGAGGTCAGGCCGTTAGAGGTGGAGACCAGTCAGCTAGAGGCCGTCCCAGGGACGTAGTTTAGGGTGGTGGGGCCCAGCCCCGGTGCTATGCTTTAGGGATGTTTCAGTTCTATTTGACCCGGTATCTACTTACTCCTATGTGTCATCCTATTTTACTTCCTATTTGGTTGTGCCCCGTGATTCTTTGAGTGCTCCTGTGTATGTGTCCACACCAGTAGGAGATTCTATTATTGTAGATCGTGTTTATCGTTCATGTGTGGTCACCATTGGGAGTCTTGAGACTCGTGTAGATCTTTTACTTCTCCACATGGTTGATTTTGATGTCATACTGGGTATGGATTGGCTGTCACCTTATCATGCTATATTAGATTGTCACGCCAAGACGGTGACCTTAGCCTTGCAGGGGTTGCCTCGATTAGAGTGGAGAGGGAATGTTGGCCATTCTACCAACAGGGTTATCTCTTATGTGAAGGCTCGGCATATGGTCGAGAAGGGGTGTGTAGCTTATTTGGCTTATGTCCATGATTCTAGTGTGGAGGTTCCTTCCATAGATTCAGTGCCGGTTGTTCGTGAGTTTCCAGAGGTGTTTCCTGCAGACCTGTCGGGGATGCCACCCGACAGGGATATTTATTTCTGCGTTGATTTGGCTCCGGGCACTCAGCCCATTTCCATTCTGCCATACCGCATGGCCCTGCCCGAGCTGAAAGAATTGAAGTAGCAGTTGCAAGATTTGCTTGATAAGAGCTTCATTAGACCTAGTGTCTCGCCTCGGGGTGCACCTGTGTTGTTTGTGAAGAAGAAATATGGATCGATGAGGATGTGTATAGATTATCGGCAGTTGAACAAAGTCACTATCAAAAACAAGTATCCATTGCCGAGGATTGATTATTTATTTAATCATCTTCAGGGTGCCCAGGTTTTTTCGAAGATTGATTTGAGATCCGGCTACCATCAGTTGAGGATTAGGGCATCCGATGTCCCTAAGACAGCTTTTCAGACTCCGTACGGGCATTTCGAGTTTCTGGTGATGTCATTTGGGCTGACAAATGCCGCATCAACATTCATGGATTTGATGAACCGGGTGTTCAAGCCCTACTTAGATTCCGTTGTGGTTGTGTTTATTGATGATATCTTGATCTACTCCCACAGCCGAGAGAAGCATGAGCAGCACCTTCGGATCGTTCTTCAAACTCTGAGACACAGCCAGTTATATGCTAAGTTCTCAAAATACGAGTTTTGGTTGAGTTTAGTTACTTTCTTGGGTCACGTTGTATCAGCAGAGGGTATTCAGGTGGATCCTAAGAAGATTGAGGCAGTTTAGAACTGGCCTAGACCCACATCAGCTACAGAGATCCGTAGTTTCTTGGGTTTGGCAGGCTATTATCGTCGATTTGTGGAGCGGTTTTCATCCATAGCAGCTTAATTAACCAGATTGACCTAGAAGGGTGCCCCGTTCAGATGGTCAGACGAGTGTGAAGCGAGCTTTTAGAAGCTCAAGACAGCTTTGACTATGGCACAGGTATTGGTATTACCCACAGGTTCAGGATCTTATACAGTATATTATGACGCATCTCGTATTGGTCTGGGTGCGGTGTTGATTCAGGGTGGCAAGGTTATTGCATATGCTTTGCGACAGCTGAAGGTTCACGAGAAGAATTACCCTGTTCATGATCTAGAGCTGGCAGCCATTTTTCACGAGCTAAAGATTTGGAGGCACTATCTTTACAGCGTGCCATGTGAGGTATTCACTGATCATCGGAGCTTGCAGTATTTGTTCAACCAGAGGAACTCAATTTGAGGCAGAGAAGGTGGCTGGAGCTATTGAAAGACTATGATATC
Source organism: Nicotiana tabacum (assembly GCF_000715075.1). Taxonomy (NCBI): domain Eukaryota; kingdom Viridiplantae; phylum Streptophyta; class Magnoliopsida; order Solanales; family Solanaceae; genus Nicotiana; species Nicotiana tabacum. The sequence continues at coordinate 71,797,873 of NC_134091.1, read as the reverse complement.
ACCATATTGTATCATCCCGGGAAGGCCAATGTGGTGGCCGATGCTTTGAGTAGAAAGTCAGCCAGTATGGGCAGCCTTGCTTATATTCCAGTTGATGAGAGACCACTAGCATTGGTTGTTCAGGCCCTGGCCAACCAGTTTGTGATGTTAGATGTTTCTGAGCCTAGCCATGTTCTAGCTTGTACAGTTGCTCGGTTTTCTTTGTTTGAGCACATCAGAGATCGGCAGGATAACGATCCTCATTTCAAAGTCGTTAGAGACACAGTGCGGCACGGTGGAGCCAAGTAGGTTACTGTTGGAGATGACAGAGTGTTGAGGATGCAGGGTCGTATTTGTGTGCCTCATGTGGATGGACTTCGTGAGTTGATTCTCGAGGAGTCCCACAGTTCCCGGTATTCTATTCATTCGGGTGCCGCCAAGATGTTCAGGACTTGAGGCAACATTATTGGTGGAGGCGAATGAAGAAAGACATAGTTGCATATGTAGCTCGGTGCCTAAATTTCCAGCAAGTAAAGTGTGAGCATCAGAGACCTGGTGGTTTAATTAAGAGGTTAGAGATTCCTGAGTGGAAGTGGGAGCACATCACTATGAATTTTGTTATTGGACTCCCACGGACTCAGAGGAAGTTCGATGCAGTTTGGGTCATTGTGGACAGGCTGACTAAGTCAGCGCATTTCATTCCTATGGCAGTTGCCTATTCCTCGGAGCGATTGGCAGAGATTTACATCTGGGAGATCGTTCGTCTTCACGGTGTGCCCGTGTCTATTATATCTGACGGAGGTACACAGTTCACCTCGCACTTCTGGAGGGCAGTACAGCGTGAGTTGGGTACGCAGGTTGAGTTGAGCACATAATTCCATCCTCAGACGGACGGGCAATCCGAGGGCACTATTCAGATCTTAGAGGATATGCTCTGTGCTTGTGTTATAGACTTTGGAGGTTCTTGGGATCAGTTCTTGCCCCTTTCAAAGTTCGCCTACAATAACAATTACCAGTCGAGCATTCAGATAGCTGCCTATGAGGCATTATATGGTAGGCTGTGTCGGTCGCCAGTTGGGTAGTTCGAGCCGAGGGAGGCTCGATTGTTGGGCACAGACTTAGTACAAGATGCCTTGGATAAGGTCAAGATTATTTAGGATCGACTTCGCACAGCTCAGTCTAGGAAGAAGAGTTATGCTGACTGTAGAGTTCGTGATGTTGCATTCATGGCCGAAGAGAGAGTATTACTTCGGGTATCACCCATGAAGGGTGTAATGAGGTTTGGAAAGAAGGGCAAGTTGAGCCCTAGGTATATCTGACCTTTTGAGATTCTGGAGAGAGTGGAGAGGTGGCTTACAGGCTTGCGTTGCCACCTAGTTTAGCAGATGTTCATCCGGTATTCCATATGTCCATGCTTCGAAAGTATCACGGTGATCTGTCCCATGTGTTAGATTTCAGCTCTGTCCAATTGGACAAAGATTTGACTTACGAGGAGGAGCCGGTGGCAATTCTAGCCCGGCAAGTTCGCTAGTTGAGATCAAACAGTTACCCTTCAGTTCGAGTGCAGTGGAGAGGTCAGCCTATTAATGCAGCTACTTGGGAGTCCGAGTCCGATATGCAGAATATATATCCCCACCTTTTCACCAGCCCAGGTACTTGTCTATGTCCGTTCGAGGATGAACGGTTGTTTTAGAGGTGGAGAATGTGATGACCTAAAAGGTTATCTTATATTTTAGACCTCAAATCTGCGCTCTTAAGCTTTAAAAACCTCATTTTTAACCGCCTTGATTTACGTGCGCAGTCCGGGCATGTTTTCGAAAATCATTTATGTTGAAAACTAATGAAAATAAGAATTTTTGCCATAAAAGTTGATCTTAGTTGACTTCGGTCAACATTTTTGGTAAACAGGCCCGGATACATGTTTGACGGTCCCGATGGGTCCGTATCGAATTATGGGACCTGGGCGTATGCCCGCAATCGAATTCGGAGTTCCCTAGCTTGAGTTATGAATTTTTGATGAAAATTAAAAGTCTGAAAATTAATTATTTTTAAGAATTGATTGATGTTTGGCATTGTGAGTACCATGTCCGTGACGCACCTCTAAGCACCGCTGGGACCAATACCATTATCTGCACAAAAGGTACAGAAATGTATTATGAGTACAACCGACCCAATGTACTCTGTAAGTGTCGAGTCTAACCTCGACGAGGTAGTGACGAGGCTATGACAAGACACCTACGTAAAAGATCTGTACAAGTATATATAAAGTAGCAAAATAACAAGCATAACGATAAAATGTTAACTGGCAGGGGACATGCGAAATGGGAAATATTATAAAACGGCAAGTACGAAATCACGAAAAAACATCTTTGGAAATACGCAGCAATATAAGCAAGTAAATCACCAAAACCGGAAATCAAATAAAGCAGTGATATGAAAATGGCACGGCATCGCCCTTCATACTTTTACTCTCGTCCTTACCATGTAATATCATTAATGAAATGGCACGATATCACTTGTCGTGCTTTTACTCACAGGCACGGCATCACCCTTTGTTCTTTTACTCTCAAATCTCTCAATAGATGATAATGAATGCAAATAAGGCACGACAACACCCTTTGTGCTTTTCTCTCTTCCTCACCAAGCAACAATACCAATTCGAATAACAAAAACAGGGCGGAAAACATTTTACTTCAATTATGGTGCCATGATTTCAAACTCAACTTTCAAAATATTCAACATCTTTGAAATAAACAATAAATACGAAATGAATAATTAACAGAAGTAATAATCAAACCTAAGCATTGAAAACATAATCAATGAAACAATATAATACAAAGAAACAATTTCCACCCGCATGCTTTTACCCAATGACAACACATAGATACTCGTAACCTCACATATACATTGTCCCGACTCATAACTCACGTAGCAAATAGACCAACAAGTCAAGGTTAACCACGATACTTACCTCACTCCGTAGCCAAATGAATGCTCAACCGTGGCTTTTCCTCTAGAATTATCCTCCATACAAATCAAATCTAACCAAATATAGTTCGAATAATTAAAATAGGCTTTAGAAGCCTCCCACAAGTGAAAAGATTCAATCTTTAATGATTTTGCAAAAAGTCAACAAAAGTCTACCAAGGGCCGCTTGGTCAAAACCCGAGATTAGGACCAAAACCCAATTACCCATTCACCCCCGAGCACGTTTATGTGATTAGTTTCGAAATCCAACCTCAATTTGAGGTTTAAATCTCAATTTCTCAAAATCCCTAATTTCTACCTATATCCCTAATTTCTACCATGAAAAGGCATAGATTAAAGGTTAAAAATCAATGGGTGTTATGGAAATGTAAGGAAACAAGTTAGAATCTACTAACCTATGAAGTTGGGATAAACAATCCCTTCCAAATCGCCTCTAAGCCGAGCTCAAACTTGAAAATGGTGAACAATGAGGAGAATCTCGATTTTTAGAAGTTTAAATCACTGGGCATCAGGTGTTCATCGCGTTTGCGAGAAATCTGATGCAACTGCGAAGCATAGCAGCCCAAATGGCCTTCGCGTTCACGAGTGTGCTCCACGTTCCCGATGACCTCACCCACCTGGCCTTCGCGTTCGCGTAGAGTATAGCCCAGTCAGCCCCAAGACCCATTAAACCGTAGTGTTCGCGTGAGTACGGTCACATTCGCGAAGGGTAATCCCTCAACTGCTTCGCATTCGCGACCACATCCTCGCGTTCGGTAAAAGGAATCTGCCCCAGCCCAATTTTCCCTTCGCGATCGCAAAGCACAAAATACTAGATATCAGCAAGTAGCTGAACTAGTAATTGTTTTCTAAGTTCAAATGGTCCATAGCCTATCTGAAACTCACCCAAGCCCTGCATGCTCCAAATCAAACATGCACACAAGTGTAATAACATCATACAAACTCGCTCGCACGATCAAAACAACAAAATATCATCTAGAACTATGAATCAGACATCAAAATGCATGAACTTTTCAAAGAAGCCCAAGAACTTCCAAATTCACAACCGAGCGTCTGAATCCTTTCAAATCAACTCCGTTTTGCACCAAAGTTTGCATACAAGTTTTAAATGGTAAAATGGACCTTTGCCAAGTCAGAACCCAGTAGCCATAAAGTGAACCTATGGTCAAACCTAGGAAATCTGTAAATTTTTAAATTACTAGTTTTCAACAAATCAAGACAAATTAAGTTAGGGACTTCCAAATTCAATTTCACTCATACGACCAAGTCCAAAATCATGATACGGACCCACCGGGATCGTCAAAATACCGATCTGGGGTCGTTTACACAAAATATTGACCGTTGTCAACTCAAGTCATTTTAAAGCTAAAAATCTTATTTTATTCAAATTTTCACATAAAATCTTTCTGGAAAAAGACACGGACTGTGCACAAAAATCGAGAAATAATAAATGGAGCTAATAAAGGTCTCGAAACATGAAAATAGGGCTAGAACTCAAAATAACCTATCGGGGCGTCACATTCTCCACCTCTAAAAGAAACGTCCGTCCTTGAACGGATAACCAAAAGTACCTAGACTGGTGAAAAGGTGGGGGTATCTACTCCGCAGATTAAACTCGGTCTCCCACATAACTGCCTCGATCAGCTGACCTCTTAATTGCTCTAACAAAGGGATAACTCTTAGACCTCAACTTCTGGACCAGACTATAATAGCCACTGGTTCCTCCTCATAAGTCAAATCCTTGTCCAATTGGACTAAGCTGAAATATAATACATGGGACGGGTCACTGTGATTATTTCAGAGCATGGAAACATGGAACACCGGGTGAACTGCTGATAAGCTAGGTGGCAATACAAGCTTGTAGGCCACCTCACCAACTTTCTCAAGGATCTCAAAGGGTTCGATATACCTAGGGCTCAAATTGCCCCTCGTCCTGAACCTCATCACACCCTTCATAGGTAAAATCTAGAGAAAAACCCTCTCTCCAACCACGAATGCAACATCACGAACTCTCTGATCGGTATAACTTCTCTGCCTATACTATGCAGTACGAAGACGATCCAAAAATATCTTGACATTTTCCAAGGAATCTCGAACCAAATCAGTACCCCACAATTAAGCCTCCCCCGACTCAAACCAACCAACTATAGAACAACACCGCCTACCAACAATTAAGCCTCCACGAATGTAATTGTTGTTGTAGGCAAACTCTACAAACAGCAAGAACTGATCCCATGAACCCCTGAAATCCATAACATAGGCGCGAAACATGTCCTCTAATATCTGAATGGTGCGCTCGGACTGCCCGTACGTTTTGGGTGAAATGGTGTACTCAACTCAACCCCTGTGCCTAACTAACGCTGTACGGCCCTCCAAAAATACGATGGGAGTTGTGTACCATGATCAGAAAAAATGGACACTGGCACACCGTGAAGACGAACAATCACGTGGATATAGATCTCAGCCAGCCTCTCTGAAGAATAGGCAGCCACCACCGGAATGAAATGTACAGTCTTGATCAACCTATCCACAATGACCCGTACTGCGACAAATTTCTTCAAAGTTCGTGGGAGCCCAATAACAAAATCCGTGGTAATACGCTCCCACTTCCACTCGGGAATCTCAAGTCTCTAAAGCAAACCGCCAGGCCTCTGATGCTTGTACTTTACCTGTTGGAAATTCAAACATAGAGCCACATACTCAATTATATCTTTCTTCATTCTTTTCCACCAATAATGCTGCCTCAAATCCCGATACATCTTGGAGGCACTTGGATGAATGGAATAGCGTGAACTGTGGGCCTCCTCAAGAATCAACTCACGCAGTCCATCCATATTGGGCACACAAATCCGACCCTGCATCTACAACACCCCGTCATCTCTAATAAAAACCTCCTTAGCATCACCGTGCTGCACTTTGTCCTTAAGGATAAGCAAATGGGGGTCGTCATACTGACGGTCTCTAATGCACTCATACAAAGAAGATCGAGAGACTGTGCAAGCAAGAACCTGACTAGGCTCCAAAACATCTAACCTCACGAACTGATTGGCCAAGGATTGAACATATGATGCTAGAGGTCTCTCACCAACGGGGATATATGCAAGGCTACCCATACTCACAGCCTTTCTACTCAAGGCATAGGACACCGCATTGGCCTTCCTGGGATGGTGCACAATGGTGATATCATAGTATTTTAACAACTCTAATCACCTCAAGTGCCTCAAATTTAGATCCTTTTGCTTGAACAAGTGCTATAAACTTCGATGATATGTGAATACCTCACACGACAAGCCGTAGAGGTAATGTCTCCAAATCTTTAATGCATAAACAATAGCTGCCAACTCTATGTCATAAACAGAGTAATTCTTCTCATGAACCTTCAACTACCGAGATGCATATGCAATAACCCTACCATCCTGCATCAATACTACACCAAGTCCAATATGCTATACATCACAATACACGGTGTAGGATCCTAAACCTGCATGCAACACCAACACCGGAGCTATAGTGAAAGCAGTCTTGAGCTTCTGAAAGCTCAACTCACACTCGTCAGACCACCTCAATGTGGCACCCTTCTGGGTTAATCTAGTAAATGGGGCTGCGATAGATGAAAACCCCTCCACAAACCGATGATAATAACTCTCCAAACCCAGGAAGCTCCGAATCTCTATAGCTAAAGTAGGTCTAGGCTAGTTCTGAACTACCTCAATTTTCTTAGTATCCACCTTTATACCCTCGGAAGATACAACATGCCCAAAAAGGCAACCGAATCTAACCAAAACCCACACTTCAAAAACTTTGCATATAACTGATTATCTCTCAAGGTCTGAAGTACAATCCTAAGATGCTGCTCATGCTCCTCTCGATTGTGGGAGTATACCAAAATATCATCAATGAAGACGATCACAAAAGAATCCAGATAGGGCTTGACTACCGATTCTTCAAATCCATAAATGATGCTGGGGTATTTGTCAAACCTAATGACATCACTAGGAACTCATAATGCACATACCGAGTCCGAAAAGCTATCTTAGGGACATCCAATGCCCTAATCTTCAATTGAGGGTAGTGAGATCTCAAATCACTCTTCGAAAATACTTTGGCACCCTGAAGCTGATCAAATAAGTCATCAATCCTCGGCAAAGGATACTTGTTCTCGATAATGACTTTTTTCAACTACTGATAATCAATACACATCTCCATCGTACCATCCTTCTTCTTCACATACAACACTAGTGCATCCTAGGGCAAGACACTAGGTCTAATGAATCCCTTATCAAGCAAATCATACAACTGCTCCTCCAGTTCCTTCAACTCAGCAGGGGCCATACGGTATGGTAGAATAGAAATGGGCTGAGTGCCCGAAGCCAAGTCAACACAGAAGTCGATATCTCTGTTGGGTGGTATCCCCGACAAATATGCAGGAAACACCTCTAGAAACTCCCGCAGGACTGTTACTAAATCAATGGAAGGAACCTCCACACTAGGATCAGGAATATAGGCCAAATATGCTAATAATCCATTATCAACCATATGCCGAGCCTTCACATAAGAAATAACCATACTAGTAGAATGGCCAGCAGTCCCTCTCCATTCTAATCGAGGCAACCCCGACATGGCTAAGGTCATTGTATTAGCGTGACAATCCAATATAGCATGATACGGTGATAGCTAATCCAAGCCCAAAATAACATAAAAGTCCACCATATCACGAAGTAGGAGATCTACACTAGTCTCAAGGCTCCCGATAGAAATCACACACGAGCGATAGACACAATCTACAACAATAGAATCTCCCCAGCCGTAGACACATATATAGGAGCACTAAAAGCATCATGAGACATAACTAGATTTGAAGCAAAATAGGATGACACGTAGGAATAAGTATAGCCCTGATATAATAGAACTGAAGCATCTTTATGGCAAACTGGAACAATACCTATGATAACGGTGTCAGATTATTCTACCTCAGGTCTAGCTAGAAATGCATAAAAATAGGTCTGGGCCCCATATTTTGACCTCCGCCACTCGGACGGCCTCTAGTTGGTTGGCCTCCACCTCTAATGGCCTGACTTCCTCCTCTAGCAACCTGACCCCCGCCTTTAGCTGGCTAAGCGGGCTGCGGAGAAACCAGTGCCGGAACCATGGCACGAGAACTATACTATAGCATGCCGCCGTGTGACCTAGGGAAAAATTTAGCAACGTGCCTCAGATCTCCACAAGTATAACAAACCCTCAACTACTGTGACTACTAACCATGGAACTGGCCCTATTGACCTAAATAACCAACCCGATAACTCTGGATTGGAGGTGCGCTAATAGTAGCTGATGGTGCACTATAGGCTAGCTGCTTAGGATAAGACACATAAGAACCACGACTACCCGAAGCACCGTGGGATGCTTGAAGCGCTGACTGAAATGGACTAGGAGGATAGACCCTAAAAAATTAACCCCTGCCTCCAGACGAGGCCCCACTGAAACTACCATAATGACTAGGCCTCTTCTCAGATACCACCTCCCTACTCTAACTACGAATCATCTCGATCCGTCTAGCAATATCTATGACCCTCTAAAAAGAAATATAATCTTTGGTCTCCTTGGCTATCTGTAGCCTAATACAAAAAGTAAGTCCATTAATGAATTTCCTCACTCTCTCCCTCCCAGTAGGGAGTAAGATAACTGCATGGCGATCTAGGTCCACAAATCGAGTCTCATACTGGGTAACGCTCATGATACCCTACTGGAGGCGCTCGAACTTCCTGCGGTACTCCTCTCTCAGAGTGAAAGGAATGAACTTCTCTAGTAAAAGGTGTGAAAACTGATCCCAAGTATGGTGGCGAACCTGGTCTGCTCCGCACATGATCCTGCCACCATCTCTTACCGAACTGGTCATCTGAAACACTGCAAAAGTTTATTCCATTGGACACAACAATACCCATGTTGCTCATCACCTCGTAGCAACGATCCAAATAATCATGTGGGTCCTCAGAAGGTGCACCACTGAAGTGAATAGGGAAGAGCTTTGTGAACTTATCCAACCTCATCAATCCCTCAAAACACATCGCGGGCCTCTCCCAGGTTTATGTAGCAATAAGAGGCAGAACTACCCAAACTGGATAGACTACTGGAGTCTGAGATATGGGAGCCATCTGCTCCCGAGTGTTAGTAGCGGGAGTTTGTGCTCCTCCCCCAGCCTGTGAGACAATTGGTGCCACCGAAAATGCACGGTCTGGGCCACACTCTCCATAAGGCCCACTAAATGGACTAGAGCGTCCTGAAGCATAAGAGTGGCTATAAATCCCTCCAGGGCCTGAGCGGGTCCGACTGGTGCAGTATGAGCTGGGATATCCTCCTCATGATCAATCTGAGGCTCCACAGTGGGTGTTGCTGCACGAGCTCTAGGATGAGTTCTGCCTCTGCCTCGTCCTCAGGCTCGACCTCGGCCCCAGCCCCTGCCCCTAGTAGTGGCTGCAACAGGGGGCTCCGGCTCCCGCCCGGCTATAGACGCTGTGTGTGTTCTCACCATCTGCGAGAGAACAAGAATGGAATGATTATAAACATCAATGATAGAATAAAATCGCACGATAGGAAAAGAAATAAGTGACATTCTTTTCCTAAAACTTCATAGCCTCGAGAAGATAAGTACAGACGTCTCCGTACCGATCCTCTAGACTCTACTAAGCTTTCTCATGACTCGAGAGACCTAAGCAACCTAGTGATCTGCTACCACCTTGTCAAAACACGGAATTCCCGACCTCGGGACCGTGATGGTGCCTAATATCCACTTGATAAGCAAGCCGACGTTAATAAGAAATTAACAATTTTTTAACAATTAATTCAAAGTAATGACATTAAACGAGAACTAAATTCCAAATTTAACACATTGAATAAAAGTAACGCGATGCTAACTACTCCCAGAAATTCGGAGTCACAAGTACATGAGCAACTAGAAGTCTACAAGCATAGTTTGAAATAAATACAACCGTTCGAAGGAGATAATCTGTAAAGATAGGAAAGGGAAGGGGACATCAAGGTCTATGAACGCTAGCAGATCTACCTCGAGTCTCGCAAGTGAATGTGATCCGAGCCGAGCACCTCTAAGCACTGCCGGGACCAATACCAGTATTTGCACAAGAAGTGTAAAAGTGTAGTATGAGCACAACCGACCCAATGTACTCTATAACTGTCGAGCCTAACCTCAATGAGTTAGTGACGATGCTATGACAAGGCAAATACGTAAAAACCATGTACAAGTATATATAAAGAAGCAAAATAACAAGATGAACAATTAAATGTTAACTGGGAGGGGACATGCGAAAGGGGAAATATCATAAAAACGGCAAGTACGAAATCACGAAATAACATCTTCCGAAATAAGTAAAAATATAAGCAAGTAAATCACCAAAACCGAAAATCAAATACGTCAATGATATGAAAATGGCACGGCATCACCCTTCATACTTTTACTCTCGTCCTCAGCATGTAATATCATAAATGAATTGGCACAATATCACCCTTCGTACTTTTACTCACCGGCACGACATCACCTTTCGTGCTTTTACTCTCAAATCTCTCAATATATGATAATGAATGCAAATAAGGCACGACAACACCCTTCATGCTTTTCTCTCTTCCCCAGCAAGCAACAACACCAATCCGAATAATAAAAGCAGGGTGGAAAACAAAATTTCTTCAATTATGGTGCCATGACATCAAACTCAATTTTCAAAATATTCAACATCTTTGAAATAAATAATAAATACAAAAATGAATAATTAATAGAAGTAATAATCTAACCTAAGCATGGAAAATATAATCAATGAAACAATATAATAGAAAGAAACAATTTCCACCCGCATGCTTTAACCCAATGACAACGTATAGATACTCGTCACCTCTCGTATACGTTGTCCCGACACATAAAACACGTAGCAGATAGACCAACGAGTCATAATCTCTCAAGTCAGGGCCAACCACGACACTTACTGCACTCCACAACCAAATCAATTTTCAACCGCGGCTTTTCCTCTAGAATTTGCCTCCAAACCGATTAAATCTAACCAAATATAGTTCGAATAATTCAAAATAGGCTTTAGAAACTACCCAAGAGTGAAAAAGATTCAATCTTTAATGATTTTGCACAAAGTCAACAAAACTCAACCCCAGGCACGCTTAATCAAAACCCGAGATTCATACCAAAACTCAATTATCCATTCACCCCCGAGCCCGGTTATGTGATTAGTTTCGAAATCTGACCTCAATTTGAGGTCTATATCTCAGTTTCTCAAAATCCCCAACTTCTACCTAAATCCCTAATATCTTCAATGAAAAGGCATAGATTAATGGTTAAAAATCAACAAGCCTACCCCAGACCCATTAACCCATCGTGTTCACGTGAGTATGGTCGCGTTCGAGAAGGGAAATCCCTCTACTACTTTGCGTTCGCGACTGCATCCTCGCATTCGCATAAAACGAATACGTCCCAGCACAATTTCCCCTTCGCGATCGCGAAGTACAAAACACCAGATATCAACAAATAGCTGAAACAACAATATTTTTCTAAATTCAAATGGTCTGTAGCCTATCCGAAACTCACCCAAGCCCCTCGAGCTCAAAATCAAATATGCACACAAGTGTAATAGCATCATACGAACTTGTTCGTGCTATCAAAATACCAAAATAACACCTAGAACTATGAATCGGACATCAAAATGCATAATATTTTCTAAGAAACTCAAGAACTTCCAAATTTAGAACCGAGCGTCTGAATCCTATCAAATAAATTCCGTTTAGAGCCAAATCCTGCAGACAAGGTTTAAATAGTAAAATGAACATATTTAAGTCCGAACCCGATAGCCATAAAGTCAACTTACGGTCAAACATAGGAAATATTTAAAATTTGAAATTACTACTTTTCAAAAAATCAAGTCAAATTAAGTTAAGGACTTCCTAATTCAATTCCGGACATACGCCCAAGTCTAAAATCACATTACGGACCCATCGGGATCGTCAAAATATTGATCTGGGGTCGTTTACAAAAAATGTTGACCATAGTAGACTCGGGTTATTTTTAAAGCTAAAAATCATGTTTTTCTTCAAATTTTCACATAAAAGCTTTTCGGAAAAAAGACACATAATGCGCATGCAAATCGAGAAACACTAAATGAAGCTAATAGACCTCTTGGAACATGGAAATAAGGGCTAGAACTCAAAATAACCTATCAAGTCGCCACACTTATGCTCTTCCTCTGGTGCCCATAGCCTGACCTCCTCTGCTAGATGTACCGTGAAGTAGTTGGTACAACAGAGATCAATCCTGCCTTAGCCAATGTACCAAACATGCTCAGGAATTGTGCTAAAGTCTTTTGAAGTCTGGGGGTAATAACAGGTGCCTCTAGTGCTTGTACCCCAACTGGAGCTACTGGTGTCTCCTCAACTAATTCTCCGGCAGGTGCTCTAGCTACGACACGTGCCCCTCCTCGGCCTTGGCCTCTCCCGGCTCTAGCAGGGGGCACAAGTGTCTACTCGGCTGATTTGGTAGTGCATGTCCTCATCATCTTTGAGAGAATAGAGATACAAAGGCTCAAACTTAGAGATCAACAAATTTGCATGACAGGAATGAAAGAGGTGGAATTTTCCTAATAGTTTCATAGCCTCTCGAAGATAAGTACAGACGTCTCCATACCGTGTCGCGGCGGGGTTAAGTTAGGATGAGATTCGTTATGATTATTAAGTGTGATTTGCTTCTTCCTTATGGGATGGACTTGTAGTATGGTAACGATGAGGAGTTTTACCTATTGGACTTGCTGGGTAGTTCTCTCATATATTTCTCTTTCCACTTTTGGTTGTATTCGAGTTGTGCTTGTTGGGTTTGGATTGCGATGTATGTGCCCAGGTAGCGTTTGATGTAGATTGTTTTTCGGGTGAGTAGTTATGTGTTTCACATGTTTCTTGCATCATTATCAGTGTTGGGAAGGTTTGTAACATGGTTCTAGTCGATATGGGACTATTTATCGGTACCAGGTTGGGTAATGGGAAGCTATTACGGCAGAGTTGTTGCTATGGGCATATGGCTGATGTGTCATGTCGTGTGGTTATACCTTGTGGATGTATGCATAAGCTGTTACAGCTAGTTGAGGATTTTACAGTGTGTTAGTGAGATAATAGGGCCCTTGGTGGATGTTAAAATTTGGTTTTAATTCTTATCGGCATGAGTGAAAGGAATAATCTTCAGTTGAGATGATGTCGTCGGGCTTATGTGGATTGGGATGACGTGGGATAGCCCGTGTGTATGTGTATTGTGAGTTTATATAGTGAATTGATTGTTTTGGAAAGACTCTTGGCACGTTCGAGGACGAACATTTGTTTAAGAAGGGGAGAATATAACGATCCTACCGGTCGTTTTGACATTTAGCATTATGTTTAGTGGTTTGAGGTCTTGAGTGGTTTTGTATTATGTATTATGACTTGCGTGTATGGTCGGAATTGATTTTTGGATGTGTCGGGATTGATTTGGATGAGTGATTCTCATTTTAGAAGCTTAAGTTTGAAATATTGACCGATGTTTGACTTTGTGAAAACGACCCCAGAACGATATTTTGATGGCTCCGATAGGTTCGTATTGTTATTTTGGACTTGGACGTATGCCTGAAATTGAATTCGGAGGTCCCTAGGTTGATTTGGCATGGTTTGCTGAAAGTTGGCAATTTAAAGGTTTAGAAATTCCTCAGGTTTGACATTATTGATATCCAGTTCAGATTTTTATTTTGGCACTTAGAATATGTCCGTTATGCTATTTGGAACTTCTATGCAAATTTTGGCATCATTCCGAGTTGATTTGATGGGAATCCGACGCGTAGTTGTGTTTTTAGAATTTCTTGAGTTTCAATGTAAAATTTCATGCATTTTGATGTTCTATTTGCGGTTCTAGATGTTATTGCGGTGTTTTGATCTCACAAGCGAGTTCATATGATGTGTTTAGACTTGTGTGGATGTTTTGTTTTGAGCCCCGAGGGCTCATGTGAGTTTCAGACGCATTTCAAAGTGTTTGAACGGGTTTCAGTTTTGTTTGTTTTTGCACAGGTACTTCAGGTCTCGCATTTAAGGTGTTTTTGTGATCATTGCATTTGTGAGGTTTACTAGGGTATGTTAGGTTCTCATTTGCGAACAAATTGTTTGCTTTTGTGATGGGGGTCTGGGCTAGGCTAGACCGCATTTGCTATCATCATGGTCACTTTTGCGAAGTGTTCCTTGTTAACATTTGCGAACATATTGTCGCATTTGTGAAGTTAGAAGGAGTGTGATGGATTTCCCTTTTGCAATCATTCTTCGCATTAGCCGGGTTTGCAATTGCGAACCCTAGGTAGCACTTGCGACACTTGCGCCTAAACATAAGGGCTGGAAGACGGGATTTTTGTCTCATTTTTCATATCTTTGAACCCTAGACTCTGTAGGAGGCGATTTGGAGGAGGGATTCCACCTACAATAGTTGGGTAAGTGTTTAAATCAATTTCCAAATATTTTTAATGATTATATATGAGATTTAATATCAAACTTATGAGAATCAAAGAGAAAATTTGTGAAATTTTTACTATGTTTTGAAAAATTAAAATTTCAAATTTGAGAGTCGAATTGGAATAAGATTTTGAAACAAAACACATATATGGACTCGTGGGGTTATGCGTAGTCAAGATCTACCCTTGAACCCTAGTTCTAACTAGGTGAGCCCGGGGTGGACTTTTGAGGAATTGTACAAATAACATAGCTTTACTTATTGGATTTGGTTTCTCTTGCATTAATTGATGTTATTAAGTCGATTTTGATTAGATTTGCGCCGAGCGGATGTGAATTGTAAAGGAAAAGCTACTTTTGAGTGTTGATTTGGGCTAGTTAAGGTAAGTGTCTTTCCTAACTTTGTGTGGGAGAACTACCTCATGGGGATTGGATTTATTGCACTATTTGAATTATGTGGAAGATGAGTAAACGAGGCGACAAGTGTGTACACGGCCTTACTTGTGGAAATTGACCGGTTTAAACTCTTAAGCTTCTTACGTGCATCCAATTGAAGTTGTCATATCATGATGTACTCTCCATTATTAAGTTTACTCTTACATGTTATATTTGAAGTTGTTAGTACATGCTCTATCTTTTATTGTCAAGTTTACTCATATATGCTTTAATTGAAGTTATTACCTCTTTTATTGTCAAGTTACCTCTTTTATTGTTGAGTTATTCTTAATTGACGTTCATTTCATGTTACCCCTTTTTATTGTTGATTTATCCTTATTTGAAGTCGTTATTACATGCTATTTTTCTCATTGTTGAGTTCTTCTTATTTGAAGTCACTATTACATGTTATCTCTTTCATTGTTGAATTTATTCTTCCATTTCATTGTGTTGTTGTAATTCTTGTGTTGATCTACTTACCGTACTCTCGTGTTATTGTGGTTGTTGTTGTACTTAGTGTTGTTGAGTCGTGGGCTATGTTTTGTCATGGTTTTGGTATTGTCGTTATGGAAATGTTGTGGCATATGGGCACGTGTGGTGCGAGTTGTCATGTTGTTGTTGTGTTTTGGCACATGTGGAATTGTTGAGAGGATTCTCGGGGTGTTTGCACGTGAGTTGTCTGTTCTATTGTTATTATTGATATTTGTACATGCAGCGAGACTAGGCGGGCTATATTTGTAGGGTTGGCGCATGTGGCGATACAAGGCGGGACAATTATTGATGCGCATGTGGCGAGACAAGGCGGGCATTTACTTTACTGTTGCGCACGCGGCGAGATAATGTGGGCTATGTCGGGGATAATTTGTGATGGTCTGGGGGCATTGTTGTTGATGATATTGTGTGGTGGGGTAACTATCTTACATGCATCATGAAACTACGGTTTTTGATGTGTTGTTTCCAATGTGCTACTCGATGTCTCTGATCTTACCCGTTGAATTAAACAATAAAAAATCACACTTGCACAAGCATATACCGTAACATGTCACCTATATCAATCCTGGAGTATGAATCTTGATGTTTATTGATCATGTACATGTATTATTGTATACTTGCTTTCTGTGTGTGAATTGGACTAGTGGCACGTGATTTGTCTGCTCGAATATGAGATATTGTTACTCTTGGCATGTGAGTCGTCCGTGCATATCTAGGGTATTATCAGTATTGGCACGTGAGTTGTCCATGCAACACTTGAGTTGTGCGAGCAGTTTTGATTTGATATATAGGCACAAGGTGTCGTGTGGTTATGTTTTCGTGATTTGGAACTTGTGATTTGTGATTATGCGGTGTAACAACCCGACCGGTCGTTTTGAGCTCTAGCATGTCGTTCGGCTGTTTGAGGCCTTGAGTAGCTATAGTTCATGTATTATGACTTGTACGTGTAGTAGAATTTGAATTTCGTAATGTTCGGAGTTGATTTGGAAGGAAAATTCTAAATTCGGAAGTTTTAAGTTGAGAGAGTTGACCAAGGCTTGATGTTTGAGTAAAGCATTTGGGCGCTTATTGTGGAAAGTTGGCATTTTATAGGTTTTAGAATTTCCTAAGTTCGAGTTGAAGTGGACTTTGGTGTTACTGATGTCAGTTTGGGATTCCGAGCCTTGGAATATGTTTGTATTGTGATTTATGACTTGTACATAAAGCATCATACTGTAACGTTTAGGTATGATCGGACGCGTTCGTCGAAGTTCAAATATTTGAAAGTTGAAAGAAGGATTTTGATCGTCGATTTGTGGTTTTGATTTTATTCGTGGTGTTTCGAGCCTTTGGATAAGTTTGGTGAAGGTATTGGGACTTGTTGGTGTAATTGGACGGGATCCAGTAGGCCTGGGTTGTGTTTCTGGATGGTTTCAGACCATTTCTCTAAGTGTTACAGCTGCTGGTTTCTGGTATGTTGGGTATGCATCGCGATCGCGGGAGAGTGGTCGTGATCGCGAAGAGTAAAGTGGGTTGGTGGAGCATTTGTTATATGTGATCTCCTAAATGGTCTCACGATCACGAAGTTTGAGCAGAAGGTTCTTCGTGTTTGCGTGGGAGAAGTTGCGAATGAGTAGGGTTATTGAGGCTGGTCTATTTTTGGTGAGTTGTTTTACGCGATCGCGGGAGATGTGTCACGATCGCGTATGAGGAAGTGCTAGGGCTGGGAGTTTATACCTTCGTGTTCGCGAAGGATGGAACGCGATCGCGACTGTTTGGGTATCTGTAGAGTGCCACCGCATGGTGGAGCTCGCATTCGTGTAGAAGGATTTTCGGGGCTGACTGGCTTGGCCTTTGCGATCGCAAGGGTACTTCCGCGATCGTGAAGAGGAATGACCTGAGCATAGTTGATTTTTATACGGGATTTTGTTCATTTCTCCCTCATTTTCACATAGTTGGGCAATTTGTGGAGCTCTTGGAGGGGAGATTTCATCATCTATTATGAGGTAAGTTATTCCACTTGTGTAGGTTAAATACATGAGTTATATATGGATTCAAACATGGAAATTTGTAGAAATTGTGGGATTTTGGAAGAAAACTTAGAATTTGATATTTCTGAATTTTGACCACAAAATTGGACATGGAATTTGAAATAAAGTATATATTTGAGTTCGTGATGTTATGGGTAGTAATTATCTTCGAAAAGTTTCAGAATCCGTGCATGTGGGCCCAAGGGTTGACTTGGTTTACTTTTTGAGCGGAGTTGAGAATAGTAATGAATTGTTAAATTATGAGTATGGAGTATATTTTTATTGGTTTGTACTTTGTCTACTAGTTCCGAATTGATGGGCATCAATTTAAGGTGCTAGAGAGGCGTTGGAGCTAGTTATGGAACCTAGAGCGAGGTAAGTCTCCTGTCTAACCTTCTGAGGGAGAAATTACCCCGTAGGTGTTATATTTGTTATGTTCTACATGTTGTGGGAGCTACGCACGTATGAGGTGACGAGTATCCGTGCGTATGTTAGAATTCCTTATTAGGTCCGGGTAGAGTTAGATTCACGCCATGCTTTATTTGATACAATTGAGTTATCATTCCTGTTTAATTGCCTTAATTTACATTCAACCTCAGACTAAACTCATGTAGATATTGAACTTGCTATATTTAGATGCTTGACAAGCTACTTGATTGGCCGTGGAAAATTGTGCTTCCCTTACGAATTTTTCCCGCTTGAGTGGGGTCAAAGACGCGTTAAAGCTTCTTATTCTAATGGAATCGGGTTGTTTGCCTCTACAGGATTATTGCAACATACTCTTATGGGATCGGGCCATTTTCCTCAACAGTTCTATGAAATACTCCTATGGGATCGGGCTGCTCGCCTCGGCAGAATCATGCGTATTATTTGACAATGACCCAATGTATTTGTGCATTTTTAGGACTTAGATGTGATGATCTATTTGGTGGTGTCCATTATATACTCCATTTAATGAAGTAACAAATATTTGAGGACTTTGTGTTTACTATTCAGTTGAGGATCGTATCATGTTCCTATATTTGTTTTCGCTGTTTCATTATCATGCCTCACACTTGTCTAAGTTTTATGTACTTGATTTATTGGACCACTAGTAAGTGTCGATGTAGGCCCCTCATCACTACTTCTTCAGGGTTAGGCTAGATACTTACTGGGTGCACGTTGATTTTCATACTCATACTACACTTCTGCACTTATTATGCATGTATATATTTTTTGTGGTCTTTTGGGCGCAAAGGTGCGGCTATTGTGGGGGCTTCACGGTGAGCTGCATCCCATGTTACGATCCGCAGTACACAAAGTCTTCTTCATATTCACTTATGTTATCCTTTTCATTTTACATTCCAGACAGATGTTGTTTTGGTATTGTATTTCCTAGTAGTTGTTCATGCACTTTTGACACCGGATTTTGGGATGTTCTAGAATTTCTTTGCGGTTTTGCTTAGTATTGACCCACTTTTATTAAGTATCCATGATTTTAATGCTTTAATTTCTTTACCTAATAAAAATTCGCTATTTCGAAAATAATAAAATGAATAATTAAGTTGGTAGTTCACCGTTGGCTTGCCTAATGGCGACGTTGGGCGCCATCACAACCTATAGTGGGAATTGGGTCGTGACATGTGTTGTGATGCTTCGGGATGATTGTTGTGTAAACCTCGTGATAAGATGGTTGATCATTTATTTGTCATTTGATTCCTTAATTGGTTCCGCTGGTATTTTAACTATATTTGCTTACTTGATGCGTCATCACCTGTTACTTCTTGTGGCTACTTGTCATTTCTATTTTCCATTGCTAGCGTTATATTGTTGTTCTTTCTATGTTTAGTTGTACTCTGATATTCATTCCTCTGTTAGCTTTATATTAACAATTGCACATATTATTATGTATAATAGGTGTCTTGACTTGAACCTCGTCACTACTCCACCCAGATTTGTCTTGATACTTACTAGGTACCATTGTGGTGTACTCATGCTACGCTTCTACACATATTTTTGGGCAAATCCAGCTGCCTCGGAGCTTGCCGATCATTTGTTAGCTGATTGTGAGTTGCGGAGGAGACTTCAAGGTATACTTGTTATTGCGTTCGCAGGACTCGCAATCACCTTCTAGAGTTTTACTTTGTTGCTTTTTATTTCCATTCCAAACAGCGATGTATTTGGTATTCGTAGTTACTCTTTGAAGAGCTTATGACTTCGTACTACCAATTTTGGGATATTGTATATTCGTCGATCATATTTGGCTAAGTATGACATTTACTGGTTCATGTTTAATGGTTAAATGGTTTAAATCGGTTAATAACTCAGCATGTGTTAGGCTTACCCAGTCTTAGGGACTAGTCGCCATCACGACATCCTAAGGTGAGAATTTGGGATCGTAACAATAGCTCATAAATTGTATTGCCCGATCCTGTATTGATTCTAGCTGCCACGATGCAATTGGGATATTTAGACATGCTTATTATGGGATTGTCTTTAGATTGGACTTATCATTACAATGGGTTGTGTACTTGTGTCTAATATCATGTTGCTATTTGTGGTTCACTGGACATGGAGATGTCGGGTGCCAGTCACATGGGTTGGTTTTTGTATTATGACAATCATTTTTGACGAATCTCTAATTTACGGATTGATGGAACCAGGGGCGGCCCAACCCCAAGACAACTAAAGTCAAGGCCCCAAAAATATAGGGCCCCAAATATTACATATATAATAAGTATATTTTAAATAATTACTTCTATAATTCTTTATAATGTTAAGTAATTCCTTTGATTAATCATTTGCTATGTAAATTATCATTATAGCATAGTTCCAAACATTGTGCTATTTTTTAGGGGGAATTTGGTGGAGCTATAACAAATGAATGACATGCACTTAAATGACTTCTTGCTTAATTCCTCTTATTGTATTCAACTTGGATTAATTTTCACTTTACAATTGGCTTCCGCACATACATGAGCTAATTAGCTCCATATTGATTTTTGGATTTATTTTGTAACAAAAGTATGGCAAAAAACTATACAAGTAGAAGATAATACTCTAATTGATATACTCAGTGAAATAAGGTTTTAATTCTTCTTTCGCATGCATATATAATATTGCTCGTAGAAAATGAATACACTTCCCTTAGCGGAAAGATGTTTTTCGAAAATAAAACTAATAAAATATTACATAAGATCAACAATATCTCAAGAATGAGTAAATAAATTGGATATATTAACAATTAGGAAGAAAATATTAGAAGAAGTTGATTGTAAAATATAATTAACATCTTTGCATCCAAAGGCCTCTAATAATGATTCCGCTTTATGCCATGTACTCCATCAAGCCGCCACCGGATGGAACCAATTGGGAATTAATCAATTGAACTTGCTTTTTCAATGGAATTTGGTATCTTATTATTTTTTTTTGATATGTATTGATAATGAATTAATTGATAAATTCTAAACATCAAAATAGAGTAGGTTTATGTAATTTTATAACAACACAAGGATAATAGTGAATTTATCTACATGTGAAATTATGTCCAAATTAAATCTGATAATGAATTAAAAAGAATGTTTACTTTTTGGACTTATCTACTGTTAGGGATATAGTAGATGTGTCCCAGATCTAATGTCATATTTGATGGTTTGAAAATATTTTTATGAAAGGTATTTGATATAAAATATATAGGCACTTGATATTTTTTTTATCATTATTATTAATTGCTTGATTAATTTGATAAGGTCTTTGATTAAATTTTGAGACTTGACATTGTGATGGAGATCATGATTGCCGCGCCCCATTTTCTCGCGAAAGCGGGCTTCGACATTGTCACAACTCTTTTAAATGGGTAGTATTAAAAGAGGAGAGTCGCCATCTAACGATTTTTAAGGTGCGTTAGGGCACCTATTATGGATATAACTCTGTTTGACTAGTCAACGTCACCAAAGATCGGGTAAGGGCTCAAATTACCTCAAAGAGAAGGTGTTAGGCACTCTTCGAGGTCCACAACTATGGGTCCCGGCTGAACTTAAAACTATTTGGATTATGATCAAAGAGAATAAAAGGTCAAAGAGTTTAAGAATAACACAATGAGAATTGATAGAAATCTTAAGGTTTACAAGGATATAACTATAACGGTCTATATTAGATGAATAAATGTATAATGAAAAGGGGTGGTCCTGAGTTTTTTAGCCTAAAGGATCACCCCGTACAACATAAATAACACTTCGCAACTCTCTTGAAATAGGAAATTACTCATATTATTCAGAGAAAACAGACTATCATCTTCCGCTACCCGATTACTATGTTAAAGCTGTTTACCTAAAGCGAGCTAGTTCAATTCTAAGTCGTACCCTCTGCGTGCTCTACCCGTCCCATGCCTATGGCCTAGGAGGCATTGGACCTCTATTTGTATGGTTCTAGACTTTACTTAGGCTGCTCAAAATGATAAAACTAAGCGACATACAAAACAAGTAGGACTTCGTATAAAGGAAGTTAAAGGCTCAAGTTAGCCTCCACACTTAGACAACGAATGCACGCAAGCAGATTCAGGATTATAAATAAGCAGTTTCAGAATAGAGGCAAATTGAAGTCATTAAGCCCCTATAGACATGGTTTCTATGTGACTCTGAATTCCAACATTATTGCTCTTAGTGGCTTAGGCGAAAGGAGCAGTAAACTATTTGTAAGCTTAGAGCTATTAGCGTCGATTTTATAGATATGCGTCTTAGAAAGGTGACAGGGTCCTAAAGGCATGATTTCTAATAGTGGCATAGTTAAGCAATGAAATCATGTTTGAGAGTCCAGCATTAACACTGTTGATCTCATAACCATTTTAAGCAAGTGATAATACCCTAATATGCAGGATTTCTAACGATTGACAATGGAAACTGATTTTTTATACTTAGCCCCTATAGGCATATCTTCTAGGCGAGCAATGTGATAATAATAGCAATAGCAAATTAGCCAATTAAAGTCCTATAGGCATGATTTCTAGATGAAGATCAGTAGAACATAAGCTAGTATAATCCTATAAGCATGGTATCTAATGAATATGTAGCATTTATACAAATTGAAGGAAAGTTTATTGGTATTTTGTTTCCTATAGGCATGTTGTCTAGTAACACATAGCAGTAGACATAGGAATACATAAAGTACTTAAGCTCATGCTTTGATAGTAAACAAGTTGTGTGAGTGAGCGATTCCCCTAATGGCATGATTTCTATTAGTGTACATGGAGATTAAACATCATATATGGCAGGTTGCTAACATGTAAATCATGCGAACCCTATAGGCATGTTTTCTACCCTTTCATGTAAACCTTAGAATATACCCATTTTTCCAATTTCACTAACACCCCAAATTGTTTGTTATTACAAATTATTACAGGCCCAAAGAATGTAAATATAAATATTACACAAGAAATAATAGTAGGCCTACAGCAGGACCAAAAGGAGACACCCAGTATTGCCTGGGCCTTCAACAAACACTTTCTTCACAAATGGCATGCTCAGATCCAAATAGGGGACTATACCCATCAACATAGCCCAAAAACCATAGAACAACTCAGGCCAAACTGTTTTAGTCACAAATTGACCATATGAACCAAATATTAGATTACGCAGAAATCACTTAAACATACTAGTTTGCATATCATACAAATAATGTGAGGAAGAAAAGCTAAATGCAAGAGACAGCTCAAATTCCAGCAGCAAAGAGAGTGATCAAAGAATCCCAAATCCTAGTGTGTCAGAGTTCACAAGGGTCTCAAATGGACCCCGAGCAGTGCTCACACTAGGGAGGTCAATAGAGAGAGTTTTGGTGGCCTTGGCTTTCAGCCGGCCAAGAGTGATAGATCCAGAATAGTGTAGGTAACAAATGAGAGTGAGAGAATAGTGATCAAATGATAGAACTTGAAGAGGTGCACTTATATTTTAGAAGCAGACATGATAGGGGTAATTAAACAAAGAACATTCAAGCAAAGTGAATCAACAAAACTCAAAGGACAGGTTGATATCACAAGTTCAAACCCTTAGCAGATTGGACAGAAAGTAGAGGAATCAAGTTTTCTGAGATTACTAACGTATAAAGGCACACAATGCGAAGCACTAACTTAAAGGAGTTAAAACCTAGGGGTTCAAATAATGTTAGGCATCCATCACAATATCAGAAAGACAGACATGCCAACGTACATTATGACAAAAAGAGTATCAAACATTGTAAGGAAACACAAATTAAGATAGCTACTCTAAAGGTCCCAACTAATCGCTAAAGATACAGGATTAAGTAGACCAAAGGCATAGTGAGTGACAAAATAGCATGGGAGCAGGTCACAACTAGAGTGAAGGTCTCAACATAGGTTAGAGTATATTCTATTACAAGAATTCAGAACAAAGTATGGAAGCCACTCATGCTAGGCAGTAAAGGTAAATACTTAGATACTAACATACGAGCTTAAGAGAGTCCAAATTGTTCCAGTTAAGCAACAAATAACATATCTCAAAATTGGAAAATTCAAGTAAAAGCAAATGCTAAAGAAGTTCAGATCATAAATAAGTTCAATTCTGACAAGGTTGCACACAGAGACAGCCCATAAACACATTAGATCATGGAATTTTAGAGGTGTGAGTAGACAAGACATAAACACAGAAGAACGAAATTGTAAAAAAAAAACAAAGCCAAGAGACTTACCAGCTACCAGTTGAATAAACAGACAACAAGAAAGAACAAACTCCACAGTACTCTAAATACCAACAAAGAACAAGAACCTAGAATCCTAATGCGTCAGAGTTCCCAAGGGCTTCAGATGAACCCCGGGTAGTGCTCGCACCAAGAAAAGTTGAAAAATCGAATTTCGGTGGCCTTGGCTTTCAGCCGGCCAATAACCAAAGTATAGAACAAGAGAACGAGAGAATGATAGAACAATAATTTCAATTTTTAGTGAATCTTCTGATTTCAGTCCTCTTCAAAGGGGAATGGGGAGGGATTTATATAGTGGTTAAATCAGACGAGTAAATAGGGAAAGAAGTGAATCAAACATAAACAAGGAAAGGTAAAATATACATGCAATCATAAAGTGACCAGTAAAGGAAACAAATCGAAAATCAAACCCTAATTAGGGTTCAACGTTTGAAATCATCTACTGGTATGAGAAATCAGCTATTCTTCCATGTATATGGACGAGATATTGTCTAGATCTTAGCGATTGAAGTTGAACGGGCATGATTTCGAGAGATGGTACTAAGTGACACCATAGTCTTGCAAGTAATACTGAGGGAACACGTAAAAGGTAAGAAACTCACAGAAGGAATCCATGATTGAGATGGATTCAAAGAAGATTAAGGGGGCGGCTAGGGTTTCTAAAGGAGGGAGGAGTGTTTAGAGGCGGATGATGAAGGGAAATGGGGATTAGGGTTTGGGTGAGGGGATATAAGGAGAGTGGGGGTTTTAATTCGCGTCGTTGATCGTTTGAGATCAACGGCCAAGATTAAGAGGAAGGTGGGGCGGGACATTATAAACGAGTTGTGCCCGAATTTTTAAAGAATCGTTTGGGCTGTTGAGGTTATTGGGCCAGGAGTTCATTTGGACCTTAATTGGTCCGAAATTAATCCCAATTTTGGGCCAGATTTTAAAATAGGAAAATAAGAGGAAAATAATTTAATAAAAAATAGTTAAATAAATTATAAAAATACTATTTATGTAAATTAATACTTTAAAACAATAGTAGAAGATTATAAAAATGTAAGATATTATTTTGACCTTCAATAAAATGACAAATCCAATAAAAATTGTAAAATATAGGCTATATTTGCAAGATTGTACAAATATCTTAAAAATAGTAATGTATTTATATAAAAATGAAGTACAAATATTTGAAACGTGTATTATAGATGCAAAATAATAATTTTAGGTAATTAATTCATCACAAAATAATTTAAAGGAGTAATTAATGAGTATTCAAGTAATTTAAATGCAAGAAAAATTAATTTGAAAGCCCTAAAAATTATGGAAAATCATATAAAATGCCTGTATAGATTTTGTAAACTAAATAATGATGCAAAATGATGGTTTGAAAGGTATATATACTATTTGAAAAAATATGAGGGCGAAATTAGGTATCAACAGCTGCCCTTCTTTACCCGGGAATGATGAAAGAGTTGTCGGGTAAAGAAAATGATGACCAATGTTGGCCGAATTGAATGAGGAATTATGCGATTTGAAAAAATGGGGGTCGAACTCTAGTTCCTGAGTTGCCTACATATCACTGGTGTTACGGAAATCAGGTCGTGTGTAGTTCTGGAGCCAAAGGTAAACGAAACTGATGGAGTTGTTATAAGAATGGTTGTGTGTCTCGGAAAGGGTTCTTTTGGATAGTATTGGATGAACTTTTGCGGAATCATGAATGTGAATTTGAAACGTTATAGATATATCACAGAGCAAATATCTGAACGGTCATAGAGTAAAAGGAAGGAAATTGCTAGTAGTTGGTTACATTTGAAGCAATTGAAGGATGTTAACGTTGTAAACGGAAACCGGAGCGAAGATTGATCCCGTTTGTAGAACGTTTTCCTCCCAGGGTACCTGCAAAACATAAAACACGGTGCATGTGAATATATATATGGGTTATTATGAAAGTTTAAACGTGATGCAAATTCCCTTTGGACCATGAAGGTTATCTTTGGACGGTGAGGATGATGTACTTAAACCATGTCGTCCTGGGCCATTAAGCGTGTGATAAGGGATTCGCGACCATGAAATGGTGTCCTCGGGCCATGAGGATGGTGCCTCTGGACTATGACGCCTTTGAATAATGATGTGCAATTTTGAGAGATCCTCAGGCCATGGAATGGTGTCTTCCGGCTATGAGGATGATGTCTTCAGACTATGATGCCTTTGGACAAAACGGCGATATTTCAGCCCATGAAATGCAAAGATATGATGCTTGGCCATATGCGAGGACGAGACAGGACAAGGCTTAGTGTTGTGTGAGATGAGGGCGGTGCTTAGCCCTAGGTGACCAAAGAGATAGTGCTAGGTCTTAGGTAGCGTAGTGGAGATTGTATTCAGTTCTCATGCAATGAAAGGCAATGCTTAGCCTTATGCAATTATGGAGGCAGTGCTTATCCTCATGCAAGAAGAGGAGAAAATGCTTAGTCTCATGCAGTGAAAGGCAGTGCTTACCCTTATGCAATTAGGGAGGCAGTGCTTAGCCTCATGCAAGAAGAGGAGACAATGCTTAGTCTCATGCAGGGAAAGGCATTGCTTAGCCTTATGCAATTAGGGAGGCAGTGCTTAGCCTCATGCAAAAAGAGGAGACAATGCTTAGTCTCATACAGAGAAAGGCAGTGCTTAGCCTTACACAATTAAGGAGGCAATGCTTAGCCTCATGCAAGAAATGGAAACAATGCTTAGTCTCATGCAGGCAGTGCTTCGCCTTATGAAATTATGGAGGCAATACTTAGCATCATGCAAGAAGAGGAGACAATGCTTAGTCTCATGCAGGCAGTGCTTAGCCTTATGCAAATATGGAGGCAATGCTTAGCCTCGTGCAAGAAGAGGAGACAATGCTTAGCCTCATGCAGGCAGTGCTTAGCCTTGTGCAATTATGGAGGCAATGTTTAGCCTCATCCATGAAGAGGAGACAATGCTTAGTCTCATGCAGGTAGTACTTAACCTTATGCAATTATGGAGGCAATGCTTAGCCTCATGCATGAAAAGGAGACAATTCTTAGTCTCATATAGGCAGTGCTTAGCCTTATGCAATTATGGAGGAAATGCTTATCCTCATGCAAGAAGATGAGACAATGCTTAGTCTCATGCAAGGAAAGGCAATGCTTAGCCTTATGTGGGAAGAGCAAAGGATAGCTGTGAGAGGGCGAAGTATTTCTTAGATTGATGTGTTGCGTTTAGCAACCTTGTCGTTATGAAGATAGTTATTTTGTTGTGTGCATATATTTGCGAATATTACTGTTGTGTTCGGTGTGCCTTAATTCAAAGAAACATTATGAGTTTTGCGGGGGAAAGGTTGGTTCGTGCTCTTGACTCCTTGCTTTGCCTTCACTCTTGTCTTGCAGCCCTGTTTGAGTTACCCTGGATAGTATCCGGCTGTCATAGAAACAAAGTTTTCGAAAAAATATGTATGCATTTGACAAATTATTTGCAAAAATATAGTTATTTGAAATGTATTTCTGAGATCAAATAATTTTTATGAACTAGTGACTGTGATACATTTAGAGACATTGCAACCTCTTCGCCTTAGAATTTTGAGGTCTCAAAGTTCTAACCCAGTTTAAATGTATACTCTTGACAATACTTTTTGGCTGTTCCACACATGACGATGTCAACTTGAATTTGCGATCTTGCCCCAGTTTCTGATCACGGGAAAATGACGATTTTATTAAGATGTGATCGAACCCATAGGGCTGCCTACATATCCCCTCTTAAACGGGAATTAGGTCAAGCATAGTTCAGTTACATCAAGCTAAACAATCCTAAACATAGTATCTCTTGACTGCGTCTGAGTTGATAGGTTTTGGCCAAATCTCTCCGTCCATTTCTGCAAGTATGAGTGCTCCTCCGGTTAATACTCGGTGAACCATGAAGGGAACTTGCCAGTTGGGTGAGAACTTCCCCTTGGCTTCATCCTGATGTGGGAAGATCCGCTTTAGCACCAACAACCCCGGTGTGAATTGCCTTGGTCTGACTTTTTTGTTGAAAGCTCTTACCATTCTGTTCTGATAGAGTTGACTGTGACACACTGCATTCATTCTCTTTCCAACAATAAGAGCCAGTTTTTCATAGTTGCTGTGTACCCATTCTGCATCGCTGAGCTCGGCTTCTTGTATAATTCTCAAATAAGGTATTTCTACTTCGGCAGGAATAACTGCTTCAGTGCCATAAACCAATATGTAAGGAGTTTCCCTAGTTGATGTGCAAACCGTGGTACGATACCCGAGGAGAGAAAATGGCAACTTCTCGTACCATTGCTTGTAATTATCTACCATTTTCCTTAGTATCTTCTTGATGTTCTTGTTGGCAGCCTCTACAGCTCCATTCATCTGCGGCCTATATGCCGTGGAATTCTTATGCTTGATCTTGAAAGGTTCACATATGGCCTTCATTAGGTCAGTGCTGCAATTGGTGGTATTGTCGGTGATGATTGAATCTGGCATTCCGAACCGACAAACAATGCGATCTGGAACAAAATCTGCGACGACCTTCTTAGTTACAGCTTTGTAAGATACGACCTCAACCCACATTTTGTGAAGTAGTCTATGGCCACTAGAATAAACCTATGCCCATTTGAAGCAGCGGGTTTGAATGGGCCGATGACATCCATGCCCCAAGCAGAGAAAGGCCATGGCGCACTTGTTGCGTTGAGTTCACTAGGTGGCACTCGTATCATATCAGCTTGTATCTGGCATCGGTGACACTTCTGCACATATGTGATGCAGTCTGTTTCTATAGTCATCCAGAAATACCCTGCTCTTAGTATTTTCTTGGCTAAGACGAAGCCATTCATGTGTGGTCCGCAAGTCCTCGAGCAATCTGGATGCTTCTTTGGCATCGAAACACCATAGTAACCCCAAGTCAGTAGTCAGAATTCCTCTGCTTTGAAAGAAGTGGTTGCTAATCTTCGAAGTGTGTATTTCTATGTATGGGTGGCATGCTCTAGATATTCTCCCTTTGCCAAATATTCCTTGATGTCTTAGAACCACATGTTTCCATCGCTCTCTTCTTCAACATGAGCACAATAAGCTGGCTATTTATGGATTCCTATTGAGATAAGATTGATGAAATTCTTGTCTGAATGTTGTATCATGGAAGACAAAGTGGCTAATGCATCTGCGAACTCGTTTTGAACCCTCGGAACATGCTTGAATTCTATCTTTGTGAACCTTTTGATCAGCTCTTGTACACAGTGCACATATGGTAATATTTTGGTGTTCTTTGTAGCCCATTCTCCTAAAACCTGACGCACCAACAGATCGGTATCTCCAATTACCAATAGCTCCTGAACATTCATGTCAATGGCCAACCTGAGTCCCAAGATGCAAGCCTCATATTCTGCCATATTGTTGGTGCATGGAAACTTGAGTTTTGCAGATACCGGATAGTGTTGGACGGTTTCTGATACCAAAACTGCTCTAATACCTACTCTTTTGAAGTTTGCAAAACCATTGAAGAATATTCTTCAACCATCATATGCTTCGATGATATCTTCTCCCACGAACGACACCTCCTCATCGGGAAAATACGTTTTCAATGGTTCGTATTCTCCGTTTACGGGCATTTCTGCCAGATGATCTGCCAATGCTTGTCCTTTGATTGCCTTCTGAGTTACATAGACGATGTCAAACTTGCTTAGCAATATTTGCCACTTTTCTAACTTACCCGTAGGCATGGGCTTCTAAAAGATATATTTCAGTGTATCCATCCTTGATATGATATTTGTAGTGTATGCATAGAAATAATGCCTTAATTTCTGAGCTATCCATATCAAAGCACAGTAAGTGCGTTCCAGCAAAGAGTACCGGGCTTCGTAGGGTGTGAATTTCTTGCTCAGATAGTATATTGCTTTCTCCTTTCTTCCTGTTTCATCATGTTGTCCCAAAACGCAACCAAAAGCTCCGTCCAATATAGACAAATAAAGTAGCAGTGGTCTTCCCGGCTCTGATGGGACCAGAACGGGCTGTTTGGATAGATATTCCTTGATTTTTTTGAAGGCTTTCTGGTATTCTTTAGTCCAACGTGGCGGCCTCTTTCCTAGCCATTTTGAAGATCGGCTCACATATCACTGTTGATTGTGCTATGAAGTGACTGATATAATTGAAACGCCCTAAAAAGCTCATCACATCCTTCTTATTCTTTGGCGGTGGCAAGTCTTAGATTGCTTTGACTTTTGATGAGTCCAACTCAATCCCTCTGCGACTGAAGATGAATCCTAACAATTCTCCGGCAGGGGCTCCGAAAGAACACTTTGCACGATTCAGTTTCAGATTATGCTTTCGAAGCCGATTGAAGAATTTCCTCAGATCAGCTATGTGGTTCGTACTCCTTTTGGATTTGATGATAACGTCATCCACGTACACTTCTATCTCTTTGTGTATCATGTTGTGGAAAATAGTTGTCATAGATCTCATGTAGGTGGCTCTGGTGTTCCTCAGACCAAATGGCATCATTTTATAACAATATATCCCATATGGCGTGATGAAGGCTATCTTTTCAGCATCTTCCTCATCCATCCAGATCTGATGGTACCCCGCAAAGCAATCCACAAAGGATTGGAGTTCATGTTTGGCACAGTTGTCGATCAATATGTGTATATTGGGCAACGGGAAATTATCTTTGGGACTTTCTCTATTTAGACCTCGGTAATCAACACATACTCTGACTTTCCCATCTTTCTTCGGAACTGGCACAATGTTGGCCAACCAAGTCTGGTACTCGACCACTCTAAGAACCTTGGCTTTGATCTGCTTGGTGACCTCCTCTTTTATCTTCAAACTCATATCCGGCTTGAATTTTCTGAGCTTCTGCTTTACTGGTGGACTTGTAGGATTAGTGGTTAACTTGTGAGCTACTATGGATGTGCTCAAACCCGTCATATCGTCATAGGACCATGCAATGATATGTTCATATACTTTTAGGAATCCGATGTACTCTTCTTTGTCTGACGGTGATAGATGAATGCTTATGCGTGTTTCCTTGACCAGTTCGGAATCCCCTAAGTTAACTGCTTCAGTTTCGTCCAAATTGGACTTTGGCTTGTTTTCAAAATTTTCCACTTCTCTGACCATTTTCTCAGGTATCGTATCATCTTCCAAGTCTTCTGAATCACTATCCTTATGTTGCATTGTCTCATTACATGTCACAGTCACAGGTTCATCGGGATGGGTAATAATAACGCTGTAAAAAGAGAAAATGTAGAAAATAATAGTAAATACGAAAAGTATCAATGCATTAATTGAATTCTTAAAATGTTAACAAGTGCGGCTCGATGACTCGAGCAATTATTTCAAAACAAAATACATAAGATGTCTCAAATGCTTAAAAATAATTGATGCTAATCTGCCCAGCTACCCAGGAACTCGACGGGCCCGGGATGGTGCAGCACTCCAGTTCTTGAGAACATCTCCTTTCCCACGGTCTGAATGGTAAGGTCCTCCTCCTCCTCATCCTCAACTATCGCACTGCAATCCATATCTTCTTTATCTAGAAATAGTTTCCTTATGCCAGCTAAGACTTCATCTTCCTCAGATCCCCACATCATGTCAGCTTGATGAAATGTCTGGTGCAGAGGTCTAGTTGTTCCAGCAGATAATAAGGACCACGCCATGGAAGCGACCAATCCTGGTACTCTTGCCAAGTATATTCATATCCAAGCCCAAAATTTGTGCCATAACACTGTGGTTGTACGGGTTTGGTTATCCCTTGGAGGTTTTTGCCGAGACCCTTGCCAGGTTCATATCTTGTCCATAGTAATATGCTTTCTATCTTGTTACTCCACTATTGATCATTTTCATTTGCGTTGACTCGCTCAATGTGATGGTACGTTTCTCCACCCAGCTTCTTCCTATTCTCGATGACTGGAACGGTCTAATTGGTGTAGATGGGGTTGCTTCCATCCCTATGGATAATTACTTCTTGATGATTCCATTCAAACTTCATAGCCTGATGCAGAGTAGAAGCCACTGCCCCAACGACGTATATCTAGGGTCGTCCCAACAATAGATTATAGGTAGTAGATATATCCAGCACTTGGAACTCAACATCAAACCAGGTCGGGCCCATTTGTAGGTTAAGGTTGATTTCTCCGATTGTGGCTCTTTGGGATCCATCAAATTCCTTTACATTCATACTTCCCATCCGTATCTCGTGCAGGCCTTTACCCAGCCTCTTTAAAGTAGTCAGTGGGCATATTTTGAGACTTGAACCTCCATCTATCAGGACCCTGGCGATGAACTTATCCTCAAATTGCACTGTGATGTGTAGTGTCGTGTTATGACTTAGTCCTTCTGGTGGTAATTCATCCACGTGCAAGGTGATTTTGTGGCTTTCCAGTACCTGCCCGACCAGGTTGGCCATCTCCCCACCAGTGATGTTGGTGGGTACATAAGCTTCACTTAGCACTTTCATCAAGGCATTCCTGTATGTCTCGGAGTTTTGCAGCAGTGACAAGATGGATATCTGAGCGGGAGTTTTGTTCAGATTATCAACCACAGAATATTCCCTAGCTTGTACCTTTCTCCAAAGGTCATCAGGGGCCAGTCTCAATGACAGGCGACTTTGATGTAGCCTCTTTGCTTGTTCCTTCCAGATGCTTATGTGTATAAACTCTGCCAGTTCTAGTCATGCCTTGTGCTGCACTTGTTTCCTCCATTTTTGTTTTTTCTTTCCTACTTGCTTCCGCAACATAATCCCATGGGATAGCATCAGACTTGTGAGATGGCGTGGGAGCTACCATCACAGTGAAGGGTGTGGTTACCTCGACTTTAAACGGTGCTTGGGTTTGTACCACAACGGGTGTGAGGGTGTCCGGAGATGTTTTAGGATCATCTCCCTCTTGAATGAGTCCAATTGACCCTTCCGGATCCCATTCCTCATCATTCTCAATCACTTTCACTCCTTCACCTCTATGATCCGGGAGAGGATTGTTACGAACATCTGGTGTAGCTTCCTTTTCCTGTATGACTTTAGTGTCGATTAATGTCTGAATCTTGTCCTTCAGTGTGCGACACTCGTCAATGGTATAACCCTTCATGCCTGAATGATAGGCACATGTTTTGTTGGGGTTAACCCACTGAGAAGAATTCTCCATGGCAACGGCAGGAATGGGAGTGACATAACTAGCAGCCTTCAGTCTCTCGTATAGTTGGTCTATGGGTTCAACAATCGGGGTGTATTGTCTAGGAGGTCTGCGGTCGAAGTTTTGTCTTGGTTTTTGGTAATTTTGGCCGGTGGGTGGTGGTGAGTGATAATATGCGGGTTGAGTATTATAGGCCTGGTAGGTGGTAGTAGGTTGTTGGTTTCTGGGGGTGAAGGCTGGTATGTGGGTGGAGGCATTTGGTATGTAGGTGGAGGTGTTTGGTATGTAAGAGGATACTTAGGACCATAGGCCACCATTATGGCTCCCACTTATTTCTACTTTGAAATACCTCCCGATTGCAATGCTTTATTCCTGGCCTGCAATGCTTCGAAATTCATCATCATCCCACTTTTAATCCCTTCTTCTATTCTTTCTCCTAGCTTGATGATGTCGGAGAATTTGTGGTTCTCAATAACCATCAACCTTTCACAGTACTGCGGGTCTTGAGCCCTGACGAAGAACTTATTCATTTGTTCTTCTTCGAGTTATGGTCTTACTTTCACGGCTTTAGATCTCCATCGAGTAGCATATTCACGTAAGGTTTCTGTTGGTTTCTTCTTGAGGTTTTGAATGTAGAAAACGTCTGGTGCGTTTTATGTGTTGAACCCGAATCTATCCATGAAATCTGATGCCATGCTTACCCAATTAACCCACTTATTCGGGTTATGACTGATATACCAAGACAACGCATCTCCGGTGAGGCTTCATACGGATTCATTCATCTTTGCCCACTCCTACAAGTTTGTCACAATACATCCACAGATGCACTTTTGGATCACCAGTTCCATCGAACATTTTGAACTTGGGAGGTTTTTAACCCTCCGGCAGTTCCACATCTGGTTGAATTCACAAGTCCTCATAGTTTAAACCTTCAATGCCTTTACCACCTTCGACACTTTGAACTCTATCGGTGAGCTTCATGAGTTCTTCCACCATGTTCTTAATTAGCAGGTCTTTCTCGGTTGATTTAGGTATGTATAGGGTTTGTTGTGGAGTGTAGGGTAAGGTCTCCACATAAATCGGGTTTCTCTGGTGGACTCCGGGGATCTGGGCATAAGGATGATCATTTGTTGGGTGTTGGAGGTCCGGAGTGGGTTGTTGTATATTCTGGGGAGTGTGATAAGTAGTAGTTTGCGGGTATTGAGTTGGTTGATGGTGTTGTTGTTGAGGAGTTGGTACTGGAGGAGGATTAAGATTTTGGGGAGGTGTGGGGTAATGGTTTAGTGCAGGAGGATTTGGTGGCGGGTTTTGGTTTTGTGGGTTTTGTGGTGGTGTTTGGTTCAGGGTGTTTGGGTTTTGTTGGTTAATAATAGGGACATTTAGAGTGAGAGAGAGGTTTGACAAGTTCTGCACCTGGTCAAGTTCTCCTTGTAGCTCGAAAATCTTTTGTTCCAGACGTAAGACCAGTTCATTCTGTGCCGAGGTGCTTCGACCATCTGAAGTTTCGACATTCTCTACTATGGTTGCTTTATCCTTTCTGATACCGCTCATATCATCCATATTCGCTTTTGCTTTGTTCTTTCTCTTGGGATCTCTTGGTGGAGGAGGAGGTGGAGGACCTCTGGATCTAGTGTGATATGTTGACTATGCCAGTATGCATGAACCAACCTTGGGGAATGGGAATAATCAAAAGAAAGAAAAAGCAAAAGGTAACCAAGTCAGTAAGGGATATTTGAAAGAATGCTTGCAGTATTTAAACATGTTCTGTAAAATCATGCAATAATTCGCGTCATAATTGGGGACCTCATTGTGCCCGAGGTATGCCTAAGAGAAACATAAACTTTGAGAAAATTGATACCAATATTGCGTCATTTCATTAATGTGAAAACGAGCCAAACTTTTACTAAATCGACAATAATAATGAAGTTACTAATGGCGTTTAGCCTTATTACAATCAAAATCTAAACTAAGTTAGAAAACAGTAAAGAACATCATTTGCTAAATCTATTTGGTCCCTGAGGGACCTTCTCCATGCTTGGCTCTTTTGACTCCATCAATCAAGTTCCCCAAGTCGCGCATATCCAATAATAAATAAGCCTTTGCTAGATTCCTTCCTTTGATGCCATCCGTGTTTTGACAATCTGCAAGCCTCTTTCTCATCTTCCCTTCGAGCTCCATCACACCCAGTTCTAGATATTCTAACTTTTCTGTTGCCTTGGTGGTGATCCCCTTCCATTCATTTATTGCTTCCATGTCTATTTTATGTTATTCTAGATGCCTGGCTTCCGACTCGAAAACCCTTTTGCGAAGCCTTCTGTACTTGACCTATGCCTCAGCAGCATCATCAATGATCCTATTTTCCAAACTTACCCCTGGCTTGACGTCTCCCGCTATATCATCTTCCAACCATGATGGATAGAAATACACGTGACCGGCATGGTACCTGTCTGGCTCGATAGTCTCTTTTTCCACAATGACCTTCTGGTTCCACATATGTTGTGCCTTGAACTTGAAAGGAATGATGTCCCCTTTTGAAATCTGCCTTGTACTGGACTATGTTGGAAACCCGAGGTATGACCTACTTTCTTCCTGCTTGTCTCATTACCCTTATAAGAGCATAAGGATAAATGCCTCACAACCCGATCAATACCAAATGAGTAGTATCCCTTGACCTGATGATGAACTCACTGCTAGAAAACCACTCAAACATCCAATGTACCTTCTCGTCTGTCAGATTGCTGAAGAAACGTACTCAACTTACAACACTTCCGGGTTGTGCGAACCTATCTGGGATGAATGTCATTTTCTTTGGATGGTGGTAAGCTATGTCGCAGAAGCTCTTGAGGATATTCTCCCCTCTGAAAGTGTTCCAATAACCTGACTTGCAATAACATATTACAACCTTCAAAATGTCCAAACCCCTGCTTGTACCGATCTAGAGCGGGGTATAGTTCATCTAGGATCATAGGGAAGATGGTGTAGGTTTGCCACTCGATGCCTTCCATTGAAATTCTTGCAACCATAGCTAAACGGGTGTGAATCCTTCCCCCTTTCATTGGAAATATCAACAAACCCAAGAAGTAAATGATGAATACATAAACTCGGCGGTGTGTCCAAACTAAGGAGGTAATGGCAAGTTCCTCATGATGAAGACGGTACGACTTACTATGCCCATAACGCTCATAAAGAAACCCAAAAGGGATGTAGGATTTCTTTAAGCAAATCAATTCTTCATTTTTCTTAAAGCCAACATCTTTAGAAAATCGTGAGGGGTGCGATTCTCTGGTACTAGTAACCCCGGACTATCCCATGGCATCTTAGCAAAACCTCCTATTTCTTCTCAGAGAGGAGTCATTTCTATGTCACCAAATCGGAAGATCACTTTTTTTTCATCCCAGAACATGGTAGCAGCCTCAATCAAAGCTCTACTTGGTTGGATATTAAGCAAAGACAGCAAGTCACAGAGTACTCTTATCACATGATTCTTTTCGCAAGGCGCAAGGTCTTTCCACCAGTCAAGTAGCAGAGGTGGAATGTTTTGGACCATACTAAACCTAGGGACTTCGTGCTTCATTTTCTGCAAACAAATAAAGTTAGCCCTTCCCCCCTCCAGATTCGACCACTTACACAATAATGATCAACATATAGGTACATTTTCTCCAAGTAATGCACATAACATGGTAGTGTCCATTGGGACTGTAGAAATCCCGTCGGACTTTGGACAAGGCTTATCTTAGCGAGCTATTACGTTAACAACGTTCTAACCCATACTAGGTTTAACATGATGCATGTACATTTGATATTGGAGTAAGGTTTCTAGAATGGCCTAGAGCAGTACTCCCAAGTGGACAACTTGAGAGGGAAAGGCACGGGACTGTCGATTGCACCGCTGATCGATTAGTCTACCGCAAATAAGCCTTTCCGATTTAAAAAAGGTAATTTTGGAAGAGCGCAGACACTCATCAAGCGCCACTATATTGATAATTGACACGAGTGGAGTATGATGCGGAGCATGCTTTATGCAAAAATAACACGTTGTCAAGTATTTGCATGATAAATATGTAAAAGCAGTAAATACAATAGTAAGTTAAACATAGAAAGGAAAGAGTCAGTTTAGTTCATGGAATATATGCAAGAATGTAATAAAACAGATATGGGAATAGGTATGGGAGAGGCATGATATGGAAATCTTAAACAAGATGAAATGAAAAGTGGTCATAGCAAATAAAGGTGAACGGAAAAGGATATGCATGTTATAACAAATTTAAATAAAGGTGAACGAGGAAGGGATGTGCATATCATAACAAATTTAAACAAATAAAGTTGAATAGGGGAAGGGATATGTATGTATTATCAAGTTTAAACACATAAAGGTGAAGAAGGGAAGTGCATTTACTAAAGAAATTAATCCACGTAAGTTAAGTTCATTATGATAAGAGCCTAAGTATATCCCCAGTAAAGTCGCCATGCTGTCGCGCCCCATTTTCTCGTGAAAGCGGGCTTCGACGTTGCGACAACTCTTTTAAATGGCTAGTATTAAATAAGCAGAGTCACCACCTAACGATTTTTAAGGTGCTTTAGGGCACCTATTATGCAGATAACTCTGTTTGACTAGTCAACGCCAACAAAGATCGGGTAAGGACTCAAATTATCTCAAAGAGAAGGTATTAGGCACTCTTCGAGGTTCATAACTGTGGGTCCCGACTGAACTTAAAAGTATGTGGATTATGATTAGGCAAGATGATCAACGAGAATAAAAGGTCAAAGAGTTTTACTATAACACAATGAGAGTTGATAGAAATCTTAAGGGTTAAAGGGATATAACTATAACGGTCTATATTAGATGAATAAATGTATAAAGAAAAGGGGGGGTCCTAAGTTTTTAGCCTAAAGGATCACCCCGTGCAACATAAATAATACTTCGCAACTCCTTTGAGATAGGGAATTACTCATATTATTCAGCGGGCACAGACTATCATCTCCTGGTACCCGATTACCATGTTAAAGTTGTTTACCTAAAGTGAGGTAATTCAATTATAAGTCGTACCCTATGCGCGCTCTACCCACCCCATGCCTATGGTCCAGGAGGCATTGCACCTCTATTTGGGTGGTTCTAAACTTTACTTAGGCTGCTCAAAATGATAAAACTAAGCGACATACAAAATAAGTAGGACTTCATATAAAGGCAGTTAAAGGCTCAAGTTAGCCTCCACACTTAGACAATGAATGCACGCAAGCAGATTCAGTATTATAAATAAGCAGTTTCAGAATTGAGGCAAATTAAAGTTATTAAGCCCCTATAGACATGGTTTCTATGTGACTCTGAATTTCAGCATTATTACTCTTACTGGCTTAGGCGAAAAGAGCAGTAAACTATTTGTAAACTTAGAGCTATTAGCGTCGATTTTATAGATGTGCTTCTTAGGAAGGTGACATGGTCCTATAGGCATGATTTCTAACAATGGAGACTGATTTTTTATACTTAGCCCCTATAGGCATATTTTCTAGGCGAGCAATATGATAATAATAGCAATAGAAAATTAGCCAATTAAAGTCCTATAGACATGATTTCTAGATGAAGATCAGTAGAACATAAGCTAGTATAATCCTATAGGCATGGTATCTAATGAATACGTTGCATTTATACAAATTGAAGGAAAGTTTATTGGCATTTTGTTTCCTATAGGCATGTTGTCTAGTAACAAATAGCAGTAGACATTGGAATAAATAAAGTACTTAAGCTCGTGCTTTGATAGTAATCAAGTTGTGTGGGTGCGTGATTCCCCTAAAGGCATGATTCTACTAGTGTACATGGAGATTAAACATCATATATGGTAGGTTCATAACATGTAAATCATGAGAACCCTATAGGCATGTTTTCTATCCTTTTGATGTAAACCTTAGAATATACCCATTTTTCAATTTCACTAACACCCCAAATTGTTTGTTATTACAAATTATTTCCGGCCCAAAGAATATAAATATAAATATTATAGAAGAAATAATAGTAGGCCTACAGCATGCCCAAAAGGAGACACCCAACATTGCCTAGGCCATCAACAAACTCTTTCTTCGCAAGTGGCACGCTTAGATCCAAATAGGGGACTATACCCATCAACATAGCCCAAAAACCATAGAGGAACTCAGGCCAAACCAAACAGTAACAAATTGACCATATCACCCAAATATTAGATTACACATAAATCACTTAAACAAACCAGTTTGCATGTTATACAAATAATGTGAGGAAGAAAACCTAAATGGAAGAAATAACTCAAGCTCCAGCAGCAAAGAGATCGACCAAAAAACCCCAAATCCTAGTGTGTCAGATTTCACAAGGGTCTCAAATGGACCCCGAGCAGTGCTCACACTAGGGAGGTCAATAGAGAGAGTTTTGGTGGCCTTGGCTTTTAGCCAGCCAAGAGTGATAGATTCAAAATAGTGTAGGTAACAAATGAGAGTGAGAGAACAGTGATCAAATGATAGAACTTGAAGAGGTGCACTTATAGTTTCGAAGCATACATGACAGGGGTAATTAAACAAAGAACATTCAAGCAAAGAGAATCAATAAAACTCAAAGGACAGGTTGATATCACAAGTTCAAACGCTTAGCAGATTGGACAGAAAGCAGG
The DNA here is from genome assembly GCF_000715075.1 of Nicotiana tabacum. NCBI lineage: Eukaryota > Viridiplantae > Streptophyta > Magnoliopsida > Solanales > Solanaceae > Nicotiana > Nicotiana tabacum. The sequence goes on along the minus strand of NC_134091.1, from coordinate 71,758,028 downwards.
GGAATCAGGTTTTCTGAGATTACTAACATACAAAGGCACACAATGCCAAGCACTAACTTAAAAGAAGTTAAAACCTAGGGGTTCAAATAATGTTAGGCATCCATTACAATATCAGAAAGACAGACATGTCAACTTACATTATGAAAAAAATAGTGTCAAACATTGTAAGGAAACACAAATTAAGATTGATACTCTAAAGGTCCCAACTAATCGCTAAAGATATAGGATTAAGCAGACCAAAGGCATAGTGAGTGACAAAATAGCATGGTAGCAGGTCACAGCTTGAGTGAAGGTCTCAACATAGATTAGAGTATATTCTATTACAAGAATTCAGAATAAAGTAGGGAAACCACTCATGCCATGAAGTAAAGGTAAATACTCAGATACTAACATACGAGCTTAAGAGAGTCCAAATTGTTCCAGTTAAGCATGTACAAATAACATATCTCAAAACTGGAAATTTAAAGTAAAATCAAATGCTAAAGAAGTTCAGATCATAAACAAGTTCAATTCTGACAAGGTTGCACATAGAGACAGCCTAGAAACACATTAGATCATGGAATTTCAGAGGTGTGAGTACACAAGACGTGAACGCAGAAGAACGAAATTGTAAAAAAAATAAAGCCAAGAGACTTACCAGTTACCCGTTGAATTAACAGACAACAAGAAAGAACAAACTCTACAGTACTATGAATACCAACAAAGAACAAGAACCTAGAATCTTAATGAGTCAGAGTTCCCAAGGGCTTCAGATAAACCCCGGGCAGTGCTCGCACCAAGAAAAGTTAAAAAATCAAATTCTGGTGGCCTTGGCTTTCAGCTGGCCAATAACCAAAGTATAGAATAAGAGAATGAGAGAATGAGAGAACAATAACTTCAATTTTTAGTGAATCTTCTTATTTCAGTCCCCTTCAAAGGAGAATGTGGAGGGATTTATATAGTGGTTAAATCAGACTAATAAATAGGGAAAGAAGTCAATCAAACATAAACAAGGAAAGGAAAAATATACATGCAATCATAAAGCGAGCAGTAAAGGAAAGAAATCGAAAATCAAACCCTAATTATGGTTCAACGTTTGAAAATCCGTCTACTAGTATGAGAAATCAGCTATTCTTCCGTGTATATGGACGAGATATTGTCCATATCTTAGCTATTAAAGTTGAACAGGCCCGAATCTGAGAGATGGTACTTGCCAAGTTTAGGCAAGTACTAAGTGACACCATAGTCTTGCAAGTAATACTGAGGTAACACGTAAAAGGTAAAACAATTACAGAAGGAATCCATGATTGAGACAGATTCAGAGAAGATTGAGGGGGCGGCTAGGGTTTCTGAAGGAGGGAGGAGTGTTTAGAGGCGGCTCGTGAAGTAAAATGGGGATTAGTGTTTGGGTGAGGGGATATAAGGAGAGTGTGGGTTTTAATCCGGGTCGTTGATCATTTGAGATCAACGGCCAAGATTAAGAGGAAGGTGGGGCGGGTCATTATAAACAGGGTGTGCCCGGATTTTTAAAGGGTCGTTTGGATTGCTGAGGTTATTGGGCCAGGGGTTCATTTGGACCTTATATGATTGGAAAGTAATCCCAATTTTGGGCCAGATTTTAAAATAGGAAATTAAGAGGAAAATAATTTAATAAAAATAGTTAAATAAATTATAAAAATGCTATTTATCCAAATTAATACTTTAAAACAATAGTAGAAGATTATAAAAACGTAAGATATTATTTTGACCTTGAATAAAATGACAAATGCAATAAAAACTGTAAAATATAGGCTATATTTGCAAGATTGTGTAAATAGCTTTAAAATACTAATGTAATTATATAAAAATGAAGTAAAAATATTTGAAACGTGTATTATAGATGCAAAATAATAATTTTAGGTAATTAAGTAATCACAAAATAATTTGAAGGAGTAATTAATAAGTATTCAAGTTATTTAAATGCAAGAAAAATCAATTTGAAAGCTCTAAATATTATGGAAAATTATAGAAAATGCCTGTATAGATTTTGTAAACTAAATAATGATGCAAAATGATGTTTTGAAAGGTATATATACTATTTGAAAAAATATGAGGGCAAAATTGGGTATCAACAATGATAATGAGAGTAATGTTTTTTAGAATTTACTCTTAATTTATTCTTGATTGTAGGATTATTAATTTGAACATTAGTAATCCTGTTAGATCAATATTTATGTGATCGTCTTTATGGGATAAAGATTAGTTGATCTCATTAACTAAATCACATATATAGATGATGCATATAGTGATATGATTATTGAACCGTCTTATTGGATAATTCTCAATAGTTAGAATTACCATAAACTGTCAATATGATGTTCTCTGAAGAATATGATGTATGAGTTTACTTTGACTTGACATCATCATAGTAACTGACAAGTTATTTATTGTGTTTTGATATTAGACACCTATGGCCCTGGGGTGACAATTAAAAGGATATTGGGTACGATTAAATACTTGTAGAATTGGTGATTGATCAAGATGGAATTTGTCGATTCTTGGTAATGAAACTAAGCTCCATGTTGTCATGGATTATAAATGACCGAATTAAAACCTTAGCTAGGGAAATTGAATGACAAGAACAAAAGAGTTTATTAGGTCATTTAATGGTCGATTTTAGTTGCATGAACACATAGGTTGTCGCCTATTAGGATTTGACAGTTGAACCAAAAATAAATACCATAGTCCGAGACATAAAACAGATACCTTAGTAATGAGATTGAGCTCACCAAGTAACTGCAGGAGTAAGGGTTGCACCTAGCAAGGATCCACATCGTCTGATGAAGCACAACCTATATCCATTAAAAGATGCAGTGCCCGACAAAAGAGGTTGTAAGTACATGTGAAATAGTACTCGTATGTAAGGCTAAACTCTCTCACATAAAATGGGGCAAGAGAATATACAAAGGAAAACATGAACGAGTAATGTGATGCAATACAAGAATACATTTCATAAAGGAAAAATAATAGACTTAAATCTTTAAATAAACGTTTTCAGTTTAAGTGGGAGTGTCCAAATTACTGTTCTTAACCCTTGCCACCATGTGTACCTCATGGTGCCCCATACTTAAGCCTTTAACTTGTTAGGTGTGTCACCATCATTCGTGTGAGTATTGACACGTTTGCTAGCAAGAAAATCCCAATCAAGGGAACCCAATTAAGGATAATTATCTAATTTTCCAAACTAACATTTCTTTCTTGATGACGATGTTGTCATTCAGGATCTATAGACATATATTGGTTTAGACTATGTTTTTGTAATTTTTTATTAAGCTCTCATGGCATGTATAATCCCCACTCTGTTTACGTAATATTTTAAAGCAAATGGAAGGCAAATGTTTTAAAGATTAGATTTGCTTATCAAATCATGCATGAGTTGGGAATGGTAAGTCACGAATGGAACATTAATTCATTCAGTCACAAGTTAAGGCATCGAGTGTCGTATCTTGCTCCCCAAGGTTGGGGCATGACAACTTGGTATCACAGCCTAAGGCTTCTTATCCGTGTTTTTGACCACGTCTATAATTGAAGGCTACATGGATATTTAAGAATGTTATCCTTTCTATTATTTTATAAATTGTTCGATTGAGCTTTACTTTGAGATTGATTTTTAACTTGTGCATTGTCTGGTTCTTAGATCATTGCGGTAAAGCAAATGACCAAGAATATCCAAAGGGCCACTGTCGCTCTGAAAGTGGCAACTAATGAAGTGCCCAATACTACTAGTGTCCGAATAAGGGGACCACCGACTAGTGCACCTTCTACCTCGAGTACTCCTTTAAAGGTTCCAACGGAAGATGCATAAATACCTCCTCCACCACCTCCAATGACCACTGAAGGTCCACCTCCAGTCTCATCTCCTGACCATAATACTTCCAATAGGGATCTTAGGGGAGCCATCCCATTTCTCACTCAATTTGTGGCTTCCCAAGTGACAGAATTCATGGTAGCTCAACACAATTAAAGGAGAAAGATGAAGCTTTGGAAACTCTAAGAAGGCCCATGACATGATCTCAAATAAAGAAACTTGAAAACAATCTCAATGGGCCCCAATTTGCAATTAAAAAATGTTTTATGGCAGAAGAAAAGCTGCATCATAAAGAAAATATTTTGGCCAAGTCTTATAACTATCTGGAGGCCCAAATTGAAGTACAAGAAGAGGAAGAATTAGGCTCAATACTCCAAAAGGAGCAACTAAAGAAGCCTAAAACTAATGTTATTTTAACCTAGTTTGTAGAATCTATCTTTACGACTTGTTTTATTCTAGGTTGACCAACTTGAATACTTATTGGACAAAGTGTGGGTAGTCTTCAAAGCCCTTAGAAAATATAATTCCTATAAATTTTTTATTTGACCAGCCCCATCTAGGATTCTATATAAATGGTGCTTAGTTCTTCATTGTAACTTACAACATTGAAGATTAATATTATTATGGTGAGTTCTTTCGAACAATTGTGAATTTTATTTTGAGATATATCATTGAACCCTAAGTAGTTCATAACTTAAGGTAGTACGATAATCTTCTTTCTTGTGATATCTTTTGTTTGTTTTGATATTCATCCAAGGCGTCTAGTTTCTTCTACTAGTTGTTATCGTATGCTATTCAGGCCAGAAGTTAAGATCCGAATCTAGTTCTTGATTCATTTAACTCTATTGAAGGCAATTGGTTTAATAGTCTACTTGTTGTCACTAGGATATTGTCAAAGTCTAGATTAACATATGCAATGAATCGATCAGTCGTTTTGTGTATTTGAGCCCCATTCCTCTATTTGATATTTTCCGTATGTGTGTTTGTTGTTTTGTAACTTGTGTGGAAGGTTCATGAGTGATTTGGTTTGGTTTCAGAAAGGTTCGGGAGTGATTTGGAAAACTTAGTGTAATTTATGGAAGCTTAAGTTGTAAGAGTTAACCGAGGTTTGACTTTTGTATAAAGGACATTGAAATGATGTTTTGATGGTTTCAATAGGTTTATGGAACTTGGGTGCAAAATTTTAGGTTATTCTGAGTTGGTTAGACATGGTTCAAAATGAGGCTTAAATTTAGAAGTTTGATTAGTTCATAAATTTTATGAATTGAGGGGCGATTTATGGTTTTGAAGTTATATTGTGTGATTTGAAACCACTAATAGGTTTTGGGACTGGTTGAATTATTGGACGGGGTCCCGAGGGCTCGGGTGTGGATCAGATGAGTTTCAGAACATTTCTGAACGAATTGGTAGTTTTGTTCTGGTGTATTCACACCTGCATGGTTTTGTCTGCAGGTGCGAGTGCGCAGATGCGGAGAGGTGAGCGCAAAAGTAGATTTGGGCCTGGGCAGTGAGGTTCGAAGATGCGAAGGTTTGTGCGCATCTGAAGGTCTACAGAAGCGGATAAGCGAAGGTTGGCAGCAGGCTTGGGGTATTCTTCGTAGAAGCGTGGTTTTCTTCGCACCTGCGGGACCACAAAAGCAGAGGCAGGCACCACATGTGCGAGATGTTGGGACCTAAGTGACCTCAGAGAAGCGAGGTAGGGATCACCAATCGACAATTTGGCTCGCAGGTACGAGCTCACAAGAACAACATATATGTTTGAGGGTTTGATGGGAGGTGACCTCAATGTCTGTAGTCATATAGAAATTTCATGAACACATATCCATATGATATTTATTAAATCCTTGTGCACCTACTATCTGTAATTCTTGAGCGTATACATACATTTTTAATAATGGATACGTGATTTAGACTGTAGACTTTTGCACGCATGGTAAGCGTGTGGATGGGATACAATTATCGTATAATAGGCATGATGATTGGTTATTGATTTATGAAGGATGCTATTATACCCCTCTTGCACTTGGATTTGGATCCTTCTCTTTGGAGTCAGGTGATAACTCATGTACCTTTGTACCCTGTGATACACTCAAATTATACCTACATAAATGGTGTAAGGCAGTCAATATCAAATATAATAACCAACTTGGTTCTGGTCGAATCCCACAGAGAATAGGTGTGAAAAGATTACTTCAGTAGTGTGCAAGTTAATGTAAGCCGTAATTGTACTCCGTTAGGTTGAAAAGTGTTTTGTAATTGTGATTTGTTAATAAAAGCTATTTTGTTAAGAGAATTGATTAATTTGATTAATAAACCAAGATTGTGTTCCCATCAATGGAATGTAATTCTATCAATGCTAATATGATATATTTCTATCGGAAGGTCCTTTGATATGCAAATGGTTCCTAAATGACTACACAATATTTTCTAATAATTTGGTAGTATTTCCTTTTTATGATTTTACCAAATATAAAAGAGTTACAATTAAGAACAACCAATTTAGGCCAAGTGGAACCTACTTATTCCTAATCGATTCTATTAAACAAGGTTGAAAGATTTGAATTCTTGCTATTCAATTCTACCAAACCCTAACCCACTTTTTCAAGTAAAGATAGAGTAAAATGGCACTAGTCAATGTTTGCAACCATCAACCATAAATAAAGCATGAGAAATGAATAGAAATCAACCAACCATTATATATATATTTAGAGGTAAACACCCATTAACATTACACACACTTAGGGTTCACAACCTTTTTATTTAAAGTTATCTACTCATATTAGAATAGAAGAATAGAGCAATAAATGAAGTCATAAAAGCTTACAAAGAGGACAAAGTTTTGTAATCTGTCCTAAAAGCTCCAAAATAATGGTGTATTCAATGCTCTAAGTGTAGCCTCTTTTTTCAGACCAGCTGGTCCACAAAAACCCTAGTCATTCTATTTATAATGGCCCAAAAATCGGGGACAAAATGTCACAAAAATAACCCTGTAGATTAAGTCTACGATCGCAGAATGGGCCACAGAAAGCATTCGTGGTCTGCACATCTTAATCTGCGCCGCAAATCTAATCACAAAATTTTCCAGTTCTTCCTCGTATATTGATTATGCGGTCCGCATGCTAGTTTCGCGGCCGCATAGTGTACCGCAAAATCATCTTCACTGGAAGCCCTCTTGCATTTGCGCGACAACTACGCGGTCCGCATAAGTGTTGTGAGATTGAGTAATGAACCGCAAATTTCACTCTCTGATAATGGGATGATCTGTTTAGCTTTGCGATGGGTCTGTGGTTTGCACATCACTTCTGCGGTCCCAGACCTGTCGCGTATCTGCCTTTTCATGGTTTTTTGTTATCTTTTTCATGTTCTTGGTTCTTCAAGTTTGGTTTCCCGCAAAACACGAAAACTACATAAGAAGTACTTATAATTCTTTAAAAGATGAGCTAAAGTCTATGTAGTTAGTATCAAAAGTATTGCATGTCTACGGCACATCAACACCCCCAACATAGACTCTTGCCTTCTCTCAAGCAGCTAAAAAGTCACCCTACTAAATACTAATCTACTTCTGACTGATCACAAAATGACAATGATTATAGATAGTGTTGACTGTTAGCTAACAAGCATGTAACTTCCTTTATTCACCCTTCAATGAAGACAAAGACCGTTTAACTGTTCAAATAATCAGTTTGTGAGCTTCGACCCTCAACAGCAATGACAGGGTGCTACTAATAGCTAGATATGCACTTGTATCTTACTTCAAGAAGCCTGACGTCTACTAACTCTTGAAATTCATGCATGCTCACAACAAAGAAAATCCCCAATTCAACAAATATATATATGTACAAGGGATACAATCAAACACTCTTGCACTAAGAAAGAAAGCCAAGTGCTATAAGTATCAGTCCATATGCTTGCCCTTATTTTAACTCAGTGCTATCTCAATAATAATTGGTTATTGATCAAAAAGGACTTTTCACATGTTGTAGTGTAGGCTTCGGGACAAGTTGGATGAATATTTGGGAACATAGTGACTATACCCTCCTTGAATGATACACACATTCTTCCTCGAATAGTACACAATGCCCTTGTTGATATCTAATTGCTACTATCAGCCCACTTTGTAGGTCATGACCACTCTCTACTTGCTTGCCCTACTACGCTTTCTCACCACTCCATTTTCTTTTTTTTCTTTTTTTAATAGAGTGAGTATTTCATGGTTTGAGGTAACGTGAAGCTTTTTGTTTAATGTATGTTGGCTCTAGACTTAGCCATTCGCTTCACACGCCACAACCTCAAAAGATTAGCTTTTCCACACACTACATTCCTCTAATGTTTCCCTTTTTACACTAACACCCCAAACTTAGGCTTAAAGCCTCATTCGTAACATTCAAGGAGGGATGGGTTCAAAATAGGGAGTAATTTGACAAAAAGGGATAACAGTTTGTAATGTGGTAGCCAGAGGAAAGGTTAAAGGCTCAACAAGGGGAAACTATGGCAATAAATGCACAAGGGAGGTCAATTTGGCCAAAACTTAGTTAGCAATCACAAAGAGGGCCTAAATCCTTTCAACAACCAATCATCAACCTAAGACTTGCATTGAGAAACCAACCGGGCAAGTTCTAGACATTACAAGTTGAGCACATGCATTGTTTACACAAATTCTCACCACTCACGACGTGATGGTTGTGTGGTCATGGTGGTAGCCCTGGCAACCTTATCCCCGAGGGAATGTGCGATAGTTGTGTGCACAACTGCCTTCTCCTCACCCAGTTCCTTTGTAGCAACAACAATCTGTTTGCCTCTGTTGTCCCTCTGATCATCACCCTCTTTAAAGATCTTCCCCTCATCCATCGTCTCACGAGACTCTCTATATTGCTTGTCTAAATGATCATCAGTGTGTGCAGTGGGTCCCAGGGTTTGTGTGATGTCAGTACCATGTGTCTTCTCAACTGAGGGGAGGTTTGTGAAATCCAAATCAAGGCTTGGTACTTGAGAGGTGCCACTGCCATGCTCCCCCTCAATCGGGAGAAGGGTAGTCGTGTCAAACTCCAGTTCTGCATCTTATGCAGCTCCAACTTGAGCTTAGATACATCATTTTTAAGTTGAGGCATATTCCCAACTCCCCCTCATTCAACCTTCTCAAGGCGAGCTTCAAATTGTTTGAATCGATCTTCATATGATAGATGTTGCTTTTGAAGATCACTTACTGAGGTTTGGAGCGGGGTCATTGATTGTCGGATGAGTGATGGATGTTCTATTGTAAGTTTGTCTACTTTGGCATTTGCATGTTGTGTTAGTAGACCAAGCTTGGAAATTGCTGGCAGTGAGACATATGGTGTAGTAGCGGTTAGCCTGGGAGTAGATGTGGAGGTACCTCGTGTTGAAGAAGTGTCTGGCCCTGACAAGGTAGCAGGTGCTGCTGAAATGAACGAGGCTGGAGAGAGAGTGGCCGATTTTTCTAGTTGATATGCATTCTTCGAAGTATTATTGTACCTAGTGAAGTCAATATCCAGAGAAGCTTTTACGATTCGGTTATATTTGGGGCTTGAAGGAACCTCTACGGCTTCACACAAAGCATGGATTAACAATGGAAAGAGGAGCGAAGTTTCTTTCTTGTTTGGCCGGACCCAAATCTCAGGGAATATGAGTTGTCCCAAGTCAATATTGAAACCCGACAAGATGGAAGCAATGAGGATCGCATTCTTTAGACTGATGTCGGTCTCATTTCTCGTTGGCAGTATATGAGAACAGATAAAACTTAGGCAATACCAGTTTTCTTGGGATAAATCCCTCTTGTGAATCTTCTGGCCTGGTGCAATCCAGGGTGGAGTTCCCTTGGCCATGAAAGAGGCTATCCGAGTACGCTCAACTTGCTTATTTGCAATTTTTGCATCATATTCTTCCATACCTAATTCCCAAGTTCCGAAAAATAGTTGATTGATTGATTGGGGACCATAAGATATTTCAACTCCTGAAACTGTGACAGAGGTCTGGTACACACGACGCTTAGCTTGTTCTTTGGCCATTGATACGACATATGCAGCATTAAACTACCTAATAATTGTCTCGTTATATTCCCCTGGAACATCAGTGAAGAACTCCCATCCCCTCTTCTGGATGTTTTCTAGCACATGGGGGTAGTGTACTTTAAGGCCGTTCACACTCAACTACTTTTCTTCAATGAACTTTCTTTTTACCAAGCCTTCTTTGTATCTGTTTCAAGAGCCGGTGATCTGAAACCTAGGATCCTTACCACTCATTATACGTGTTTCGACGTGGAGGTCAACTGGTGACACAATGTTAAGCCATGCCTCCTCCTTTTCAGATTGGGAAACATGCTCAGATGAATTTCCGGATGTACCGGGACTTTTGTGTTGAGATTGCTGTGATTGTGGACTTATAGATGCAGCACATCTCTTTCCTCATGTGGTGGATGCTCTCGATGCTAGGGCTTTTTTTGGTGACATTCCTTCCAATTAAAGTGAAGTAAGCACATGGTAATGCATTTGCAACATATGGAAAAGAAGGGAAAGACTAAACATTTTCTGCAAAACACTTATGCGATCGCAGAATAGATCTGCGGACTGCAAAGTGCACCGCAAAATGTACCCTTTCAGAAATAAGAATTAGTGTGGACATCAGAAGTGGTTGCAGAACTCATCAGCGACTGCAGATCAAATGTATTTTGAACCTTGATAAATGGCATGCATCTGTTGATGTCTGCGTCGGATATGCGTTCTGCAGACCAATTATGCGGCTGCAGACTCAACCGCATAATTGGTTCCACAAACACACAAGCATACAAGTACGCGATGATTCTGCGGACCACAAATCCATTATGCGGACCGCAGAGATAATCTTTACCACATAAAATTTACCCACATCCAACTTTGTGCAAACCATGATCTTCTATCCTACACAGCCTATGCACCATTTTAACAAAACAACTACACACACTCAATATTAGATCGATTTCATGATCAGCCTAACAATACCCAATGTACAACGACAATTACAACACCCACAAGCACAAATTAGTAACCCTAACTCTAACCCCTTTATTTTTATTGTATAGCAGAAATTCTTCCTCCCAAATAAAACTCCCAGTACAAGAAACAAAGATTCAAGGTAGAGGGAGAAGGGTGTCGTGGAGAAGAGGGAAGAATGAGTCAAGTAAGAAAAACAAAATTTTCAAATAACCTGAGCAAGAGGAGGGGCGAAATTACATACCAGATCGTGGGGAAATGGAGCACTTGGGTGTGAATCTTCATACCAAGGTGAGTTGAGTGTACAAGCCTTTCTTCTACTTTTTTTTCACTTTCTTGTGTTTTTATTTTGTATTTTGTTTTCATTTCTCTGTGTGTGAAATTAGAGTAGGGAGATGGATGTGGGAGAGAGAAGGATACGAGGGTTTAATACCTGAGGAATGTGCGGTGAAATTTCTGTTGCTAAACAGCTTCCGCGGTGGCAGAGGTGTTTTGCCATGGTTTAGTAGCTGGGTGGAGTGCAACAGATGTGCGACCCACTTTGCGGTCGCATAACTGTATTGCGGGATGCAAAATTTAAATTTTTTGTGCATATATAAGGGCCACTTATCATGATGCTTTGTTGATGTATGCGACCCGTTTTCTGTCCGCAAACCTATTATGCGGCCGCATATACGATTGCAAAATAAGAGCTAAAAATCAGTTCACTTTTCTTCCTTTTTCCTCTGCTTATGCATCCTATTTCTTTGCATTTTGAGTACCATGCACTCTAAAATACGCACGTCAAACTGTTCAATAATTATAAATAAACCTACAAACATAAAAATATTACCAAAAACGTCAACAACACATGGGTTGCCTCCCAAAAAGTGCTTGATTTAACATCGCGGCTTGAAGATCAGTGGTGGAGGTTGGTGTAGGACCATCTTTGAGTTTGAATTGTTCTACAAGTTTCCTTTCTCCAATGGTTTCAGGGTAATGCTTCACCCTTTGGCCATTTACTTTAAAATTGTGAGTCCCATCCTCGGAAGACACACTAACAACTTTGAATAGCAGCATAGGAAGACACACTAACAACTTTGAATGGGCCAAACCATTTGGATTTGAGTTTCCCGAAAAAAACTTCAACCTTGAGTTGAAGAGTAAGACTAAGTCACCGGATTTTAATTCCTGCTTCAAGATCATCTTTTCATGTACAAACTTCAGTCTTTATTTATACACGGCTGCATTCTCATAGGTATGGAAACAGAACTCTTCCATCTCTTTGAGTTGTGTCATCCTTAGATTAGCAGCTTCGGCCCACTCAAGATGTAACTTTTTCGACGCCCACATGGCTTTGTGTTCAAGCTCCACTGGCGTGTGACAAGCCTTACTAAAAACCAACCAATAAGGTGAGATGCTGATGGATGTCTTAAATGTTGTTCGATAAGCCCACAACGCATCATCTAACTTCTTTGACCATTCGGTCATGTTTGCATTAACAGTTTTTGATCTCTCTATTGGAGACTTCAACTTGACCGCTTGACTGAGGATGATAAGGGGTGGACACCTTGTGCTTAACTGCATATTTCTGGAGTAGCCCGGCAAAAGCTTTGTTGCAAATGTTAGAACCACATCAGTGAGAATGGCCCTTGGGGTCCCAAATCAAGTAAATATGTTCTTCTTTAAGAAGGCAATTACACTCCTCGCCTCATTGTTTGTCAAGGCAACTGCATTGACCTATTTTGAGACATAATCTACTGCTACCAAGATATATGTCATGCCGTAGGAGCTTACAAAGGGACCCATAAGATCTATCCCTGACACTTAAAGATCTCTACCTCCATCAAAAAAATTCATAGGCATCTCATGTCTTCTAGAAATTGACCTTTGTCTTTGACATTGATCAAACGCCTTGACCATTAGGTTTGCGTCATGGTAGATTGTTGGCCATTAATAACAACATTCAAGCACTTTTTTCGCTGTACGTTTTCCACCATGGTTAACCCCAACTGGAGAGTCATGACATGCTTTGAGAATTTGAGTCAGCTCATATTCAGGAACACGACGCCGAATGATGTTGTCGGCGTAAATCCGGAATAAAAAGGGTTCCTCCCAATAGTATTGCCTACAATCCCTCAAGAACCTTTTCTTTTGATAAGCTTCCAATTCATCTAGGGATAAGGTCACTAACCAAGAAGTTAGCGATGTCGGCATACCAAGGAGTTAAGGCGCTAGATATTGCGAAAAGGTGTTCATCTGGTAAGGCATCATTAATTTCAAGATCTTCTTTTGGTCTCCCTGCCTCTTCAAGTCTAGATAAGTGATCCGCATTCTCTTTTCCTTTCCGATCTTTGACTTCAAAGTTAAACTCTTGTAACAAAAGAACCCACCGAATCAATCTCGGTTTAGCATCTTTCTTAGCCATAAGGTAGTGGAGAGCATCATGATTGGTGTAGACTATCACATTGGATCCCAACAAATAGACCCCGAAATATTTTGAAAGCATAGACAATGGCAAGCAGTTTTGCTCAGTTACGGTGTAATTCATTTGTCCGCCATTTAGTGTCTTGCTTGCATAGTAGATATGATGAAGAATCTTGTTGTGCCATTTACCAAGTACTTCCCCAATGGCCATACCACTGGCGTCATACATGAGTTCAAATGGAAGAGGCCAATCGGGTGTGACAATAATAGGTGTCGTGGTGATCCTTGCTTTCAATTCCTCAAAAGCTTTGAGGCACTTCTCATCAAACACAAATTTAGCGTCCTTTTCAAAGAGCTTGAATATAGGACTTGCAAGGCATTCTTCTTACATATTTATCTCAACGGCATCCTATACAACATTAACAACATCAATGACTGAGATAATCTCGTATACATTTGGCAATTTCATACCCTCACTTGCTTGAAAGGTAACTTCTTCATCATTAAACCGGATTTTAATCTCATTTCTTTCCGATTCCATGAGTGCTCTCCCGGTAGCAAGGAATGGTCTCCCCAATATGATAGTAATCTCTTTATCAATAGCACAATCAAGAATAAAAAAGTCGGCGGGGAGGAGAAACTTCCCCACTTTCACAAGCACATCATCCACTATCTCCACCGGTCGCTTTATCGAATGGTCGGCCATTTGCAACCTCATACTTATAGGCCTAGGCATTCCCAATCCCGCTTGATTGTAGATAGATAGAGGAATTAAGTTTATGCTAGCCCCATTATCATAAAGAGCTCGTGCAAAGTCACGCAATCCAATAGTGCATGGAATGGTGAAAGACACCGAGTCCTCATTCTTTGGACGGCGGTAGTTGCAATGATGGAGCTAACCCGGTGGGCGACACTCATCACTTAATTTTTGATGGTTTTATTTTTAATGATCAAGTACTTCAAGTACTTAGCAAAATGCGACATCTTTTGAAATGCTTCCACAAACGGAATGTTCACTGATAATTGCTTTAGGATGTCATAGAACTTCTCCAGTTTGCTATCATCAACCCTTCTAGCTAGTCTTCTAGTGAAAGGAGGGGGAGGTCTAGGAATTGATGCTAGAGGTTTTGGTGCCTGTATTACCTTTTCTTCATCCTTTTTACGACTCACTTCCTTTTGATCTTTCACCTTCTTCGGGAGTCTTTCAAATTCAACAACATTTGGCATCTCAACTTACGCCTCATCTTCTTGTTCAAATTCTTTCACTTCGACGACTCGTTCATTCTCATTTTGAAGTAGTTTCCCACTTCGAGTTGTAATGGCCATATAATGAGAGGTTGGGCCACTCCCACTACCTTTTGGGTTTGCAATTGCATCATTTGGGAGCATGCCTTTTTACCTCGGGTTTTGTTCTCTTGATAAATCCCTCATTTGCATCTCCAACTTTTGAATAGATGCGATGTGAGAACCCACAAGCTCGGTCATATTTTTCATTGAAGTGTCGTACCTTTCTTGGTTTTGCAATATTCTTCCAAGCATGTTTTCCAACTTGGAATCACTTGAAGAACTCTCCTTCCAATGTAGAAACTTAGATATTGCCCCTTTGGTGGAACATAGGGGTTTGAACTCCGATTTGAAAATTTGTTGTTCTTGTTACTCCAATTTCCTTGATTTGAACTACCTTGGTCATTTCTCCATTATTGGTTACCTTGCCCTTGCGGGTTAGGTCTCCATTGGTGTTGTTGTCCCGAGCCTTGGTAGTGTTGTCTTTGATACACTCCTTGTGAATTGTTCACATAATTTGCTTCTTCGTATTCCTCATTTGACATTGGTTGCACATCTTCCACAACATTCAAATTCTTTATTTGGCTTTCAGTGAACATTTATGTCAACATGTTGACATTGGTAGCAAACCTGGCAATTACTTGATCTCGTTCTTGATTCTCATTAATCACGTTGGTCAAGAAAGGAGTACCATATGCAATTCCACTCGTGGTGTCTTTCGAATGCCAAGATTGGTTATGTTCGGCCATCTTGTCGAGGATCTGTGTGATCCTTGCAAATGTTTTACCCATGAATGATCCATCCGCCGAATGTTAGGCTATAGATTGATTCATAGGATCCAAGCCCATGCAAAACTTCTCCAACAAAATAGTGTCCGGAAACCTATGATTTGGGGATCTCACCAAATATAGCTTGAATCTAGCCAATGCCTCATGTAGGTGTTCCCCCGGTAATTACTTGAAGAATAAAATTTTATCTCGAAGCTCAAACCTCTTGCTTTGTGGGAACCATTTAGCTAGGAAAGCTCGGACAAGTTCGGCCAAGTGTGGATAGAATTAGGAGGTAGATTTTGGATCCACTGTCTTGCCTCTCCGACTAAAGAGTATTTGAACACCCTCAACCTTAGGGCATCATCCGAGTCATGATTCTACTTATCCATTGCACACACACCCAAAACGTTTCTGAGATATTGTGTCGAATCATCGTCGGTGGAATTTGGGAAGAACCCCTATGCCTTTAGCATTAGGATTAGACTGTGTTCCACTTTGACGGTAGCAATGTCATCTCTAGGAGGGAAAATGGCATTTGTATCTCCAATATATTCATCTATATCAGTAAGCACATTCTCTTCTTCCGGCTCGCTCATGTTTACCTAATGACACCAAGCAAAGTAAGCAAAGTGTGATGGAATAGAAGAAGGCGCAAAGTAAAGCACACACTAGTTAGTACTTCAAAACTGTATTCCCCGGCAATGTCGTCAAAATTTGATATGCTAAAATTACACATATATAAATTGTGTAAGGCAGTCGATGTCAAAGATTACTTGAGTACTATGCAAGCCGTAATTCTACTCCGTTAGTTTGAAAGGAGTTTTACAATTTTGATTTGTTAAGAAAAGCTATTTTTTTAAGAGAATTGATTACTTTGATCAAGGAACCAAGGTTGTTTCCCCATCAATGGAATGTAATGCTATCGGTAATAATATTATATATTTCTAATGCACGGTCCTTTGATATGCAAATGGTCCTAAATTACTACCCAATATTTCTCAATAATTAGGTAGTATTTCCTCTTTATGATTTTCCAAATATAAAATAGTTATTATTAAGAAGAACCAATTTATGCCAAGTAGTACCCACTTATTCCCAAGCGATTCATTTAACAAGGTTTAAAGCCTTGAATTCTTGCTTTTCACTTCTACCAAACCTATAACCCATTTTTCCTAGTAAAGATAGAGTAAAATGGCACTAGTCAATGTTTGCAACCATCAACCATAAATGAAGTATGAGAAATGAATAGAAATCAACCAACAATTATATATATATTTAATGGTAAACACCCATTAACATTAAACCCACTTAGGGTTCACAACCTTCGTATTTAAAGTTAGCTACTCATACTAGAATACAAGAACAAAGCAATAAATAAAGTCATAAAATCTTACAAAGAGGACAAAGTCTTGGAATCTCTCCCGAAAGCTCCAAAATAATGGTGTATTCAATGCTCTATGTGTAGCTTCTTTTTCAGACCATCTGGTCCACAAAAACCCTAGTCATTCTATTTATAACGGCTCAAAAGTCGTGGACAAAATGTAACAAAAATGACCCTGCAGATTAAGTCCACGACCACAGAATGGGCCGCAGAAAGCGTTCAATGACCGCACATCTTCATCCGCGCCGCAGATTTAATCACAAAGTTTTCCAGTTTTTCCTCGCATATTGATTACACGGTCCGCATACTGATTTCATGGACACATAGTGTACCGCAAAATTATCTACACTGGAAGCCCTCTTGCATTTGTGCAACAACTACGCGGTCCACACAAGTGTTGTGCGATTGCATAATGAACCGCAGATTTCAATCTCTGATAATAGGATTGTCTGTTTAGCATTGCGATGCGTCTGCGGTCCACACATCACTTCTGCAGTCGTAGACTTGTCACATATCTTCTTTTTCATGGGTTTTTGTCATCTTTTTCTTGTTCTTGGTTCTTCAAGTTCGGTTATTTTCGTTCTAGAAAACCATGCTTATCTGTTGATTTTTGTGACTCTTCTATTCATGATATACTTTATTGTTCAGTTGTTTAATGTAAAGATCCGATCAGTTGTTTTATGTAATTGCGTCCCGTTACCCCCTATTTATGCTTCACCCATGTGTGTTTATGATTTTATGACTTGCGGGGTCAGTTAGTTTTGTTTCGGGAAGCTTTCGTGTTGATTTGTACCCTTTGATTCTTGACTTAGAAGTTTAAATTATAAATGTTGACCAAACATTGACTTTTATGAAAACAATCTCGGAACGGTATTTTGATGGCTCCGATAACTTCGTATCCTGATTTCGGACTTGGGCCTATGCGCAGAATTGATTTCGGTAGTCCGTAGGTTGATTTGTTTTGCTGAGATTTGGCAATTTGAAGTTGAAAATTTTGACCGTAGGTTGACTTTTAGCTATCTAGCTCGGAATTTTATTTTGGGACTTGGAATAGGTCGGTTATGCTATCTAGAACTTGTCTGCAAAATTTTGTACCATTTGGAGTTGAGTTGTTAGGATTCAGAAGTCTAGTTGTAATTTTAGAGATTCTTGAATTTTAATTTGAAATTCATGCATTTTAATGTTCGATTCGTAGGTCTAGATGTTATTTTTGGGTTTTGATCACGCGAGCGAGTTCGTATGATATTTTTAGACTTGTGTGGGTGTTTGGTTTGGAGCCTCGAGGGCTCAGATGACTTTCAGACAAGTATCAGAATGGTTTCGAACTGAATGTGTGTTGCTGGTGTTGCTGGTACTCAGTTATTGCAATTACGAGCACTAGCCTCACAATTGTGAAGCTGATAGTGGAGGCTCAGGTGTCGCAATTGCGACTACCCCTTCCCATTTGCGATGTCAGCAGGAGCTTAGCTAGGTCCGCATAAACAAACAATGGTTCGTTTTTTCAATTATGTCCAGCTTTGCAATTGCGATGATGCCTGAGGTTGTCAGGGTTCACAAATGTGATCTTTGGTCTGCAATTGCGGGGGTTAAAAAATGCGACGAGCAATAAGGACAGAAGGAGTTACTACATTATTCTTCTACTGGTTCTTGAGAGTAAATTGTATACTTCATTCTATCCGGTCGTTAAGAAGTGTTGTTAGATGCCACCCTTGATTAGTATATTGATGTGATCAATTTACTAACAGCTTAGTATTGAATCTATGGGGTCGCACAGTAACGAGTGTCCAGATCTTTGCTAAAGGATTAATTATTTTGTTATTTGATAATGAAACTAAAGAATTTAATTATTCAAATAAATTAATTTATTAGTCCAAATGAAATATTATCATATTCTTTGCCTACACAAAGGATATAATTAATATTGTGAACTAATTGAAGTTTTCTATTTGGAATAGAAAATTAAATTATCTCTTGGTTGAAATATATATGTGATACATATTGTAACGACCCCAATTTCCCACCTTAGAATGTCGTGAAGGCACTTAGTCTCTTAGACTAGGTTAGCCTAACATTCATTGATCGCTTAACCGAAATAACAAACTAAGATAATAAAAATAAACCAATAAAGGTCATAATAACTCTAGAACGGAACATCAATAACAAAATTTCCATAACCAATGGAACTAATTCATAAGCTCTACAGAATGTACTAAAATCTCTAATAAAACATTGTCTAATAATATCATAAACAGTAATAAAAGAAATAACAGAAGGTGACTCCAAGGCCTGCGAGCGTCGAGCAAGTATACCTTGAAATATCTGAAAATAATTGTACGATCACTGGCATCCGGTACAAGCAAGTGTACATGGAACTACACAAACATGTGCACAAGCATAGCATGAGTACACCACAACGGTACCCAGTAAGTATCAAGCCTAACCTCGGTAGAGTAGTGACGAGGCCAGGTCAAGACACCTACTAGGGCAAGAAAACTGAACAGAATATAGTATAGTCTAATAATGGAAAGAGAGGAAATAAATGACAATAAAGCAATGCCATAATATAAGCTAACAACGAAATTTTAGGCGGTAAAGGCAACAAGAAGTGATCACATGATGAGAACAACAAGTAATCAAATACGGACAAATACAAGTAAGATAATGAAGAAACAACAAGAACTGTTCAACCAACAAGCCTTTTTAACATAGAATGTACAACAAGAATCACAACCGAGATACAACTCCTCATAACCTCATTTCACAAATCACAATCACAATCTTTCTTATATCACCGCGTGAGCCTTGCATTTATTTTGAAAATTTTTTCCGAACATTGCTACTTGCGTTTTAGCCCCCTTATCTTACCGCGTGGTTTTAAGTAATTTCCTTACTAGCAACACACGTATAAATCCTACCTTATCTCACTGCATGCGTATTAACCCCTATCCTTATACCACCACATGCATATCAATACTACAATATAATAATCAGCTCACACTACATGTGCCCATGTGTCACAACACTTGCCAAAATCAACAATACCAATACTACCACAATATATAGCCCATAACTCAACCATAATGTGTACAAGAATCTCAATAATAATGAAATGACAATCAACAGTATCAACTTCAATGTGATAATATCTTTCACAACTTCAACATCAATAACCCAACAAGAAGACATTCCCACGAAATGACAACTTCAAGTAAAAGTAATTCAAAAATAAAAGAGGTAACAAGACAATAAGAGAGGAAACAAGTTAAACTAAAGCATATACGAAAAAATATAACAATAAAAGATAAAAAATGTGCTAACAACGTCACATAGAGCATGTAAGAGTAAGTTTAACAATCAAAGATATATAATTTTAACAATGAAAGATATAACATGTTATGAAAAATTCAACTAAGTGCATGGAAG
Source organism: Nicotiana tabacum (assembly GCF_000715075.1). NCBI lineage: Eukaryota > Viridiplantae > Streptophyta > Magnoliopsida > Solanales > Solanaceae > Nicotiana > Nicotiana tabacum. The sequence continues at coordinate 71,737,955 of NC_134091.1, read as the reverse complement.
GAGTCTAAAAGTCTAAACTGGTAAAAATACCACATATAAGCTCGTGTACACACTCGTCACCTCGCGTACATGTCTTCCACATAATACAAATAACACATTCAACCAAAATCTTAAGGGGTACTTCCTCCACACAAAGTTAAGCAGGATACTTACCTCAAACAAGCTAAATCAATCTACTAATAAACCCTTTCCGCTCAAATCCAACTTCGAACGGATCAAATCTAGCAAAAATAACTTACTAAAGCCATAGAAAGAAATTTCGGCTAATAAAGTTTCAATTTTTAATGAAACTCAAAATGTTAACCCTGGGACGAACCTCAGAACCCGACCAAACTTATAGATTCCGAACATCCATTCCGATACGAGTCCAACCATATCAAAACTATGCAATTCCGGCCTCAAATAGAACTTTAAATCCTCAATTTATTGTTTAAATTTTTTTTACAAAAATCCCCAATTTCTCCAACTTAAATCACTAATTAAATGATAAAAACAAAGTGAATAATGAATAAATCCGAGTCAAAAACACTTACCCCAATCCAAACCTTAAATATCCCCTCCAAAATCGCACAAAATCGAGTTCTCTAACACAAAAAGTGGGAAATGAAATAAAACCCTTGATCTAGCCTATCTCGGTTCAGGCATTCTGCATCTGCGGTCCAATGGTCGCATCTACAACTCCGCGGAAATATTATCGCAGATGCGGATGCACAAAAAACTCAGCAACTTCCACTTATGTTGACTATATGGTGCATCTGCGCTTCCGCTTCTGCGGACCCAAATGCGCATCTGCGCGTCCACTTCTGCAGGCCATCAACCGCACTTGCGGTCCCTCAACGCTCACCCAAACTACACATCTGCGGACCAATCACCGCTTGTGTGATTTCGCACCGCTGCACTATTGTCCACACCTACGGATTGAGCTTCCCATTCCCAAACTCGCACCTGCGGCCATGCAGCCGCTTCTACGGCCCAAATAGTGCATGTGCAAAAGCACCAAACTTCAGCAGTTCAACAATTCCTTCTAAGTCTCCAATCGATCCGAACTTAATTCGAAACACACCTGGGACGCCATCTGAATATACCATCAAATCCCAAAACACAACACGAACCTATTGGAGTCCTTAAATCACACCAAAAAATATCAAAATAACGAGTCGCAACCCAATTCAAGCCTAATGAACAAATGAACATTCAACTTGTAAAACTAATGCCAAATCATATCAAACCAACTCCGAATGAGCTCAAATTTTGCATGCAAGTCCCAAATGACATAACGAACCCATACCAACTCTCAAAGCCACAATCCAAACCCGATATCAATAAAGTCAACCATCGGTCAAACCTAACAACTTTCAAACTTTCGCCAAAAACTACCAAATCAACATACGGACCTTTAAATCAACATCCGTGCATACTCCTAAGTCCAAAATCACCATATAAAGCTATCAGAACCATCAAAACATTATTCTAGAGTCGTCTATATAAAAGTCAAACTCCGGTCAACTTGTGATGGCCCGATAAGGCGTTTTGATTTCCAACCCTTATTTCCATATTTGGAGAACTCTATTAGATACATTTGATGTTTGTCAATTTGCATGTACAGTCAGTGTATTTGTTCGGAAGGATATTTATATGACAATTTGAAGAAAACATAATTTTTGGCTTTAAAAACAACTCGGGTTGACTACGGTCAACAATTTGTAAAAATGACCCCGGATCGGTGTTTTGACGATTATGGTAGGCACGTATCATGAATTTGGACTTAGGTGTATGCCCGTAATTGAATTCGAAGTCCCTAAGGTTTAAATATTTTTTATGTTTTACCGTAGGTTGACTTTATTGCTACCATGTTTGGATATTCGTTTTGAGACTTGGTATAGGTTCATTATGATATTTGAAACATTTCTGCAAAATTCGGTGCAAATCAGAATTGGTTTGATCGGATTCGGACACTCGATGTGAATTTGGAAGTTCTTAAGTTTCTTTGAAAATTTCATGTATTTTGATGTCCGATTCATAGTTCTAGGTGTTATTTTGGTATTTTTATCATGAGAGAGAGTTCATATGATATTATTACACTTGTGTGAATATTTGTTTTGGAGCCTGAGGGACTCGGGTGAGTTTTGGATAGACTACAGATCATTTTGAACTTATAAACTTGATGGTTTTGATTATTTGTTGATGTCCGATACTTTGTGCTTTGTGATCATGAAACTACTCTCATGATCGTGAAGGGGAAAATGTGACTGGGGCGGAATAGTTCTTTGCGAACGCGAGGAAACAGTTGCGAACACAAAGTAGCAGGGGGATTACCCTTCGCGAACGCATCCGTGCACTCGCGAACGGATAGGGTTGGGGGATCTAGGAGGGATCTATCCGATACTCTTTGTGAACACGAAGTCTAGGGGGAGTAAGCCTCCTCGAACGTGAGGGACTTTGGTCACTGATGATTTGCGAATGCGTCAGGTGCTTCGCGAACGCAAAGAAAACCTAACGCCGAGTGATTTGAACACTCTAAAATCGGGATTCTCTTCATTTTCTTACTATTTTCAAGTTTGAGCTCGGCCTAGAGGCGATTAGGAAGATGTTTTTTATCCCAATTTCATAGATTAATAGATTTTAAATTGTTTCATTATATTTTCATAAACACCCATTGATTTTAACCTTTAATCTGTATTTTTTCAAGGTAGAAATTATGGTTTTAGGTAGAAATTTGGGATTTTGAGAAATTGAGATTTAGACCTCAAATTGAGGTCAGATTTCGAAACTAATTACATAATAGGGCTCGGGGTGAATGGGTAATTGGGTTTTGGTCCAAATCTCGGGTTTTGACCAAGCGGGCCTGAGGTTGACTTTTGTTGACTTTTTTCAAAATCATTAAAGATTGAATCGTTTTCACTCTTGTGTAGTTTCTTAAGACTATTTTGAATTATATGACCTATATTTGGTTAGATTTTATTGGTTTGGAGGCTAATTCTAGAGGAAAAGCCGCGGTTGAGCATTGATTTGGTTGCAGAGTGAGGTTAGTACTGTGGTTAACCTTGACTTAAGGGATTAGGACTTTTTGGTTAATTTGCTACTTGAATTATGTGCGGGAATGACGTATATGTGAGGTGACGAGTACATATGCATTGTTATTGGGTTAACGTAGATTATTACTTTTAATTATCCTCCTCATATTTATTGTCTATTTTGAGGATGTTGGGAATATTGGAAGTTGAGTTTGTTATCGTGGCTCTATAATTGAAGTGAAATTGATTCTCGCCTTACATTTATTATTTGGATTTGTATTGTTGATTGGTGAGGAAGAGTGAAAATTACTAAGGGTGTTGTCGTGCCTTATTTACATTCATTATCATATATTGAGAGATTGAGAGAGTAAAAACACGAATGGTGATGTCGTGCCGGTGAGTAAAAGCACGGAGGGTGATGCCGTGCCATTTTATTTATGATATCACATGGTGAGGACAAAAGTAAAATCACAAGGTTGATGCCATGTGACCTTTATTTCATTAACTCATTTGATTCTCGGATTTGTGATTTACTTAGTTATATTATTGATTATTTTGAAAGGTGTTATATTGCGATTTCATACTTTCCGTTTTAATGAAATCTCCCCTTTCGCATGTCCCCTTCCAGTTAATATTTTATTGTTCTACCTGTTATTTTGTTGCTTTGTATATATATCTGTACAGAATTTTTACGTAGGTGTCTTGTCATAGACTCGTCACTACCTGGTCGAGGTTAATCTCGACACTTGCAGAGTACATTGGGTCAGTTCTACTCATACTACACTTCGGCACATCTTGTGCAGATACTGGTATTGGTCCCAGCGGTGCTTAGAGGTGTGTCTGCTCAGATCATAGTTGCTTCAGAGACTTGAGCTAGAGCTTCTGGCGTTCGCAGACCCTGAAGTCCCCTTCTATTTCCTATCATTATTGTTTATCTCATTCGAACAATTGTATTTATTTTAAACTATACTTGTAGACTTCTAGTTGCTCATGTCCTGGTGACACCAGGCTTCTGGGATTTGAGTTAGATCGTGTTATGTTAAGGGTTTATTTCATGCATTTCAGCTTTAATCTTCGTTAATAATTGTTATTATTCTTTTTTTAACTATTTAATTATCGAAATCATAAAAACTCCATTCCGTAGTAATCTACACAAAAGTCAATATCCGGTCAACTCTTTTAACTTAGGCTTCCAACCTTGGAACTAAGTGTCCCAATTCATTCCGAAACATTTCCGGAACCAAACTAACCACCCCGGTAAGTCACATAACCACAAACAAACACAGAATAAGAAATAAATAGGGGAACAGGACTACAATACTCAAAATGACCGGTCGGGTCCTTACATTCTCCCCCTCTTAAACAAACGAACGTCCTCGAATGGGTCTAGAATCATACCTGGAGTCTCAAATAAATGTGGATATCAACTCTGCATCTCCCACTCGGTCTCCCAAGTAGTATCCTTGACTGGCTGACCTCTCCATTGTAATTTCACTGAATCTATCTACTTTTTAGAAAAATTCCATTCTATCCAAAGTAAATCATTGCCTCAATCAAATAGGAAAAGAGTTTATAGGTGATACTATATAAAGGGTGATGGAGAAATTTTGCCACATTAATTCTTAAGAAGAAAATCACTTTGCGAAAGTGAGAGTGCAATACAAAGCCAAGAGAGAAAATACTATTAGAAGAAAATTATTTTGTGTTCCTCTACGATTGAGACTTTTGAGAACTATTTCAGCACAATATTTTTCATCCTATTTGTTCGCATGTTTCATTGACCAAAGAGTTGATAGCAAGGATCAGTCTCGGTGTGGATACGCGTAGAATCTTTGCACTATCGAAACATTTTTGAAACGAGACTCTCTTCACAAGTGTCACGACCCAACTCCCACTAGAGCCGCGACGGCACCTTGCACAATTTGCCAGGCAAGCCAATAGTCACACAATAACAACGTATTTGAATAAATATGATTAAATCAACTCAACAATGGAAATATCATAAAATAACTTATTAAAACAACAACAATACTGCTACAACCATCCCAATGATATGATGTCAATGAGTACATGAGCACTACTGAGTATCAAAGTACAAGGCCAAATCCTCAATACACTGTCTGAACAATAGAACAGTAATAATAGAAATAAATGAAAGAGAACTTCAAAGTCCGCAGACGACATAAAGCCTACCTGGTAGTTGTAAGGCCCCGTACAAATTTTAACCAGAAACCCGAGATTTCGTGGTGCGAAGATAGATTCCTGCATTATTATAGTAGAAATTCTTCAGATTGCGCCATTTGAGGCCTTGTATAGTAGAAGATGTAGATCGCCTATTGGGTGGTTCGAGGTTGGAGAAGCTGAACTAATAGTACCAGACCTTGTGCATCAGGCTATGGAAAAGGTTAAGATCATAAAGGAGCGATTGAAAACTGCTCAGGGTCGTCAAAAATCTTATTCGGATGTTTGTCGCAAAGACTTAGAGTTCAAGGAAGACGATTGGGTGTTCTTGAAGGTATCTCCCATGAAGGGGATCATGCGGTTTGGAAAGAAAGGGAAATTAAGTCCTAGGTATGTCGGGCCGTACAGAATCATTCAAAGGATAGGTCAGGTGGTGTACAAGCTTGAGCTACCACCTGAGATGTCATTATTGCACCCGGTATTCCATGTGTCCATGTTGAAGAAGGTAGTTGGAGATCCGTCCGCTATTGTGCCTGTTGAGACCATAGAGGTTAGTGAAGAATTGTCATATGAAGAGATTCCAGTTGCTATCCTTGATAGATAGGTCCGAAAATTGAGGAACAAACAAATTGCATCCGTAAAGGAATTATGGCAAAACCAGAAAGTCAAAGAAGCTACTTGGGAAGCCGAGAATGAAATGAAAAACAAGTACCCTCATTTGTTTGAATAGCCATGTAATAGCTCTATAAAGCTTTCCCCCCCTAAATTTTTGTACTACTTGTTCGGCTTATATAAAGACACTCCATTCTAGTTAGATGTCCCCCATGATGCTTCAGTTGGTGTTATTTTGCGTTCTGTTGTGTCATTTAATTCTATATATGTTGCTAAGGTGTGTTTCGGGGGCTCTCTTGCAGGTGGATAGGCCTAAATACAAAGGAAACTATGGCAAAATTTTCAGGAAGTTAGGAAGTTAGGGAAATTTGGGGCAGATGGTATATGGTATAACTGAAGGTGTGTTAAGTGAACCTTGATCCTCATTTGAGGACGAATGATCTTAAGTGGGCGAGGATGTAAGGCCCCGTACAAATTTTAACCAATACATCGGGATTTCGTAGTGCCAAGATAGATTCCTGTGCTATTATAGTAGAAATTCTTCGCGGTGAGCTTGCTCGCCGCGGTTCGAACTTTTTGGATTGAACAGTACCCTACGGACTTAGAGGAAAATGTTTCGCCGAAGAACACATTTTTGCGGCCCATTATGCGGCCGCATACTCACTCTGCAAACCGCATAATGGCCGCAGAGTGAAGCTGAAAGTTTGGCCAATTTGAGGTTAGTTTTGCGGTCGATTATGCGACCACATTATCACTATGCGGACCGTATATTGGTCGCATAATTCCTCTTGGGTTTCTATGAAGGGAGTTCTGCGGTGCATTATGCGACCGCAGAACAAGTATGCGGACCGCATACTGGTCGCATATCTGGGCCGAAAGTTTAGGCCCCTGAGGGCCATTTATGCGGTCACTTTGCGGACCGCATAACCATTATCCTGTTGCATATGCGACCGCAGAACTGTGTCGGGGAACCTTTTTTTTTAATTTAAAACTCGACCCCCAATCCATTAAAACAACCCTTGGGTCTATTGAATGCTCATTTTCTGATATTTCTAGAGTAAGAGAGAGAGGGTTCAAGAGGGAGGGCCTAAGTTTTCATCAAATTGATCTTCAATCATCACTTAAAGCTTTGGAAATATTCAAGTAGAGCACCAAATTCTTCATCCAAAAGGGGTAAGACTTCATCACCCCAGCTCTTAATTTAAAACATAGCTATAATGGGGTACTAGTGTGATACTTCATGGGTATGAGGGTGGTTTATCTTGCATGCATGTATGATAAAGAGTGTGGGGAAAAAGTGATCTAGAACTATGAACGTTTTCCTAATTCTGGGTTAAATTTGTATATTGCTAAAATAGATTGAGGTTGCTAAGGGTTCCGGATAATTGTAGAGTCTAAAGAAGCACAATTGAGGTATGTATGGCTAACTCTCTTCTTCTTAGAATCGAACCCCTGGTGTCCGAATAATTGGTGTAAGTTCCAACTTGATCATACTAGAATTGTTTACCTTAGTGTGTTGGATTGAATGATTCATGTTCCCTAATTGTTTTAGATGGTTACCATGTCATCTTGCTATTTGAGAACGTAACTATGTTTTTCCAAGCTCCTTCCCTTATGTGTGCAATTCCTTATGTGATGGTACTTATCGACATGAATGATGATGTTATTTGATAGGATAAAAAGGGAAAAAGACATGAATTGTAAAATGTTCCCAAGTGCCAATAACTACTTAATAAATGAGGTTGTTTGTGCCATATAACGAAAGATGGGAAAGAAATGTTAATTGAGTGAACAATTGAAAGAGGTTATATCTCAAGTGAGATGGCTTAGCTGATCGGGCCGAGATCAGACGCCATGCTGTACACGTGGTGGCATTTGTGTTGGAATTATTGATTTACATTGTGGATATGGATATGTCTCACTTGAGATGGCTTAGCCGGTCAGGCCGAGACCGGACTCCGTGTAAAAACACGGTGGCATTGTGAGTTGTGGCATTTGGCACTACATATTATTAATCTAAAAAGATGGAAAGATTAAATTGGAAACTATGTGATCCTTACTTGGAGTTTCTTTTTATTTCTATGAAGTACTTATTGATTATTATGACTGCCTTCTCTTTGTTTCACTGTTCATTCTACTGGGATTGGTGTTTGCCTTACATACTAGTACTATTCGACAGTACTAACGTCCCTTTTGCCGGGGGCGCTACATCTTTGAATGGATGTAGGTGGTTCCATCGCAGATAGTGCCGATCGCAGATAGTGGTGCTCTCTTTCTCTCCTCACAGCAGTCTTGGTGAGCCCCATTTCTCCCAGGGGTCATGTAGTCCTTCTTTTGTATAAGTTTTCATATTTTGAGGTATAGCCGGGGCCTTGTTGCCGGCATTGTCATGTTGCTCTTTTGTACTCTTAGAGGCTCCGTAGACGTTTATGTGGGTCATGTATGTATGTTGGGGTGGTCGTTTGATCTTGTTGTATTTTGGAAACTCAACTATGGCATAATGTTTATAAGGAAAAATGAACTAGCGTCGTTTATATATTTTTATAATTAATCTCTCCCCTATTTTACAAATGGTGATGCGATTCCGTTTTGGATTATGAATGAGTCGGGTAGGAAAGGTTTAATAGGCTTGCTCGACCGGGTTCACTCGGTTTAGTGCCGGTCGCGCTCCCCGAGGTTGGGGTGTGACAAACTTCGTATTAGAGCCTAAGATTTTAAACTGTCCTAGGATGTCTCGTAGCCGTGTCTAGTGGAGCCCTTCTTATAAGTGTGTTGTTGACCATATATATAATTAGTGTCTACTTGGACATTTAGGAATAATACCCTTCATTGTTGTTCTATATCGTGCGATGGAGCAGAATGTGAGGTTGTTCTCCTCTAACTCGTGCATTGTTCTAACTTTCAGTAAATAACACCTAAGAAGAGAGCGAGAATTGGCCAAGAAGCCAATGCTACCCCAAGAGTGGTTGTTGATCCCCTACTTGATAATGTGGGTAAGGATAATCCCCCTACTATCACACTGCCGGATTCTTCTACTCCAGAACAGACTACCCCAGTTCCTACACCCGCGGAGGGTGCTACAATCCCTCCCGCTGATATACCTGTTCCACCTCCAGCCCCAGCTCTCGGTCCCGGTATTTCTGATGGAGATCTCAGGGGAGCTATTCAGATGCTGACTCAGTTAGTAGCTTCCCAAGCTCAGAGGTCAAATGTTGCACCCACCTCATTTAGGTTGCAAAGAGATTCTTCCAGTTCCAGGGTAAGCAGGTTCCTTCAGTTAGACCCTCCAGTGTTCACAGGTACTGATCCTGGGGCAGACCCTCAGGATTTCATTGATGAGATGCAAAAGACCCTCTGAGTTATGCGTGCTACTGAGACGGAGGTAGTAGAGTTGGCCTCCTATCGTTTGAAAGGGGTAGCATATTCCTGGTTTGAGATGTGGGAGGATTCTCGTGAGGAGCGGAGCCCTCCGGCAAGATAGAGTAAGTTCGCGGATGCCTTCATGGACCATTTCTTGCCTGTCGAGACTAAGGCAGCCCGTGCTGTGGAGTTTAAGACCATTAAACAGTGTAGTAAGAGTGTGTGGGACTATCACATGGAGTTCGCGCGTCTGTCAAAGTATGTTGTTCATATGATGCCGACTATGGACGCTAGAGTGCGTCGATTTGTGCAGGGCCTTAGCCCTTTGCTTATTAATGAGGCTGCCACAGCTGCTCTAAATTCTGACATGAACTATGGAAAGATGGTGGCATTTGCCCAAGCTACGGAGGTTCGAAAGTTAAAGCTCAGGATGGAACGGGAAAGTTGTGGTATGGCCTGATCTACGGGCAACCTTGAGGATTCATTCGGAGGTGGGAGATCAGCTTTTTGGGGAGGATCATCAGGGTCATCCCAGTCTTATTCTCATTCATTCGGAGGGCACGGTCAGCAGCAGGGGAGTCGCATTAGGCCCGATCAGGGTAGCAGGGGGTCCCACCATCAGGGCTGATCAGAAGGGAGATTCCAGCAGCAGTAGAGGGGCCCATGCCCTAACTGTGGGAGGATACATTCGGGAGTCTGCTACCTGGACATGCCAGTATGTTACGGATGCGGAATGAGAGGTCATATTCACAAGGAGTGTCGTGCATCCCGTCCTACTCGAGGCTCTCCAGCACCCACAGGGCATGGTGCAGCTAGGGGTGGTGCACAGAGTTCGGGAGGACCCAGCCGATTCTATGTTATGAGTGGTCGACAAAGTGCAGAGGCTTCCCCAGATGTCGTCACAAGTATATTGACTGTTCGATCTCATGATGTGTATGCCCTTATTGATCCCGGATCTTCTTTGTCCTATGTTACTCCTTATGTTGCTACGAGCTACGGGATAGAACCGGAACAACTTCATGAGTTGTTCTTTGTATCTACTCCTATTGGTGAGTCCATTATGGCCGCGCGGGTTTATAGAGATTGTGTTGTCACGGTGCGTGGTCGGGATACCATGGCTAATCTCATTGAGCTGGGGATGATTGATTTTGATGTAATAATGGGAATGGACTGGCTCTATTCATGTTTTGCCAAACTCAACTGCCGGACTAGAATTATGAGGCTTGATTTTCCTAACGAGCCAACTGTTGAGTGAGAGGGGAATAATGTTATGCCAAATGGTAGGTTTATTTCTTACCTTAAGGCCACAAAGATGATCAGGAAGGGGTATATTTATCATTTGTTCTGAGATACGGACACCACTGCTGAGGTGCCTACCTTTGAATCTGTACCAATTGTGAATGAATTCCCCGATGTCTTTTCGAATGAGCTCCCTGGAATTCCTCCAGATAGGGAGATTGATTTTGGGATTGATATGATGCCAGCCACACAGCCTATATCCATTCCACCTTATAGAATGTTGCCAGCAAAATTAAAAGAGCTAAAGGAACAACTAAGGGATTTCCTAGAGAAAGGTTTCATCCGACCGAGTGTCACCTTGGGGCGCACCGTTTCTCTTTGTCAGAAAGAAAGATGGATCGCTGCGGATGTGTATTGATTACCGGCAGCTAAACAAAGTCACAATCAAAAACAAATACCCATTGCCTAGAATACATGATTTGTTTGACCAATTACAAGGTGCGAAGTTCTTATCCAAAATTGATTTGCGGTCCGGTTACCATCAATTGAAAGTAAGGGAGCAGGATATTTCAAAAACAGCTTTTAGAACCCGGTATGGGCACTTTCAATTTTTGGTAATGTCTTCTGAGCTAACAAATGCCCCGACAGCTTTCATGGATCTTATGAATCGTGTCTTCAAGCCGTTTCTTGACTTCTTTGTGATAGTATTCATTGATGACATCCTTGTATATTCACGAAGTCGAGAGGATCACGCCAACTACCTAAGGACAGTTTTGTAGACTCTTCATCACCACCACTTGTATGCAAAGTTCTCAAAATGTGAATTTTGGCTTGAATCTGTTACATTCCTGGGTCATGTCGTCTCCGGAGAAGGAATTAAGGTTGATCCTCAAAAGATTACGGCGGTGAAGGATTGGCCTAGACCTACTACGCCAACGGAGATTCGCAGCTTTTTGGGTTTGGCCAGGTATTATAGGAGGTTCGTGGAGGGTTTCTCCACTCTTGCCTCTCCATTGACTAAATTGACGTAGAAAGCGGTTAAGTTCCAGTGGTCCGACGCTTGTGAAAGGAGCTTCCAGGAACTGAAATCAAGATTGACTTCGGCGTCGGTATTGACCCTGCCAGAGGGTACCGAGGGATTTGTGGTGTATTGTGATGCTTCAAGGATCGGTCTTGGGTGTGTATTAATGTAACATGGTAAGGTCATAGCATATTTTTCAAGGCAACTTAAGAATCATGAAAAGAACTATCCAACTCATGACTTAGAGCTTGCGGCGGTGGTTTTTGCATTAAACATTTGGCCTCATTATTTGTATGGAGTCCGCGTAGATGTATTCACGGACCACAAAAGTCTTCAATACATTTTCAAGAAGAAGGAATTGAACTTAAGGCAGAGAAGGTGGATTGAGTTGCTCAAAGATTATGACATTGACATTTTGTATCATCCGGGGAAGGCTAATGTGGTGGCGGATGCTCTTAGTTAGAAATATATGGGTAGTTTGGCTAACTTGGAGGCATGTCAAAGGCCCTTGGCCCGGGAGGTTCACCAGTTGGCCAGTTTGGGAGTTCGTCTTGCGGACTCTAATGAAGGGGAGTGATTGTGCGGAATAGGGCGGAATCATCGCTTGTGACAGAGGTCAAGGAGAAGCAATTCAATGATCCAGCGTTGGTGCAGCTGGAGGAAGGGATTCATAAACATAACACTATGGATTTTTCTCTTGGCATAGATGATGGTACATTACGGTACCAAGGACGACTATGTGTTCCAAGCGTAGATGGTCTTCGGGAAAGAATCATGGCGGAAGCTTATACTTCTATATATTCCGTGCACCCAGGCTCTACAAAAATGTATCATGATCTCAAGGAAGTTTACTGGTGGAATGACATGAAGAGGGGTGTGGCGGACTTTGTGGCAAAATGTTCAAACTGCCAACAGGTGAAGGCCGAGCATCAAAGGCCCGGTGGGTTAGCTCAGAGTATAGAAATTCCAATATGGAAATGGGAAATGATCAACATGGATTTTGTGGTAGGGTTACCGCGCACTCCGCGTAAGTTTGACTCAATTTGGGTGATCGTGGATCGACTCACGAAATCAGCACACTTCTTACCAGTTAAATCCACCGACACTGCGGAACAGTATGCTCAATTGTATATCAAGGAGAGAGTCATGCTTCATGGCACTCCAGTTTCCATCATTTCTGATCGAGGGGCCCAGTTCACAGCTAATTTCTGGAAGACATTTCAGCAAGGTTTGGGTATGCAGGTGAATCTTAGCACAGCTTTCCATCCACAGACTGACGGGCAAGCCTAGTGGACTATTCAGATGCCTCAGGATATGTTGCGTGCTTGTGTGCTTGACTTGAAGGGTAGCTGGGATGATCATTTGCCGCTCATAGAGTTTGCTTAAATTGGAAACTATGTGATCCTTACTTGGTGTTTCTTTGTATTTATATGAAGTACTTATTGATTATTATAACTGCCTTCTCTTTGTTTCACTATTCATTCTACTGAGATTGGTGTTTGCCTTACATACTAGTACTATTTGACAGTACTAACGTCCCTTTTGCCGGGGGCGCTACATATTTGAATGGATGTAGGTGGTTCCATCGCAGATAGTGCCGATCGTAGATAGTGGTGCTCTTTTTCTCTCCTCACCGCAGTCTTGATGAGCCCCATTTCTCCCAAGGGTCCTGTAGTCCTTCTTTTGTATAAGTTTTCATATTTTGAGGTATAGCCGGGACCTTGTTGCCGGCATTGTCATGCTGCTCTTTTGTACTCTTAGAGGCTCCATAGACGTTTATATGGATTATGAATGTATGTTGGGGTGGTCGTTGGATCGAGTTGTATTTTGGAAACTTAACTATGGCATAATGTTTATAAGGAAAAATGAACTAGCATCGGTAATATATTTTTATAATTGATCTCTCCCCTATTTTACAAATGGTGATGCGATCCCGTTTTGGATTATGAATGAGTTGGGTAGGAAAGGTTTAATAGGCTTGCTCGACCGGGTTCACTCGGTTGAGCGTCGGTCGTGCTCCCCGAGGTTGGGGCGTGACAGTAGTCTCCCAAAAATAACTGGTACCAACACAGCTCTAGCAATCACCATGTCCGGAAGTATGAGTATAACTTACCCCACAGCTCTAGCAATCCCCAAAACAACTGGTACCAACACATCTCTAGTATGAGTACAACTGACTCCATGTACTCAATAAGTAACAAACCGAACCCTGAGCTGAAAGCACTGACGAGCTCAAAAGAAACAGTCAGAGACCAATATCAATAACCAATAATAGTTTAGGATATAAAACAGATAGTATAAGTAAATAACTCAATGATATCATGTTCAGCTTGTTCACAATTCAAGAACTTAGACATGTTTTCCAAGTATAATAGTTAAAGACCAACACTGATAAGAACATTTCATTTATCAGCTAGTATGAGGAATATACATCTCTAGGCTGCATCAAGAACTAACTAAGATAATAACCGATCAAGCCTAACACGGATAAGAACTTTTGATAGCTTAAAAGAAATAACAAGCTAAGAAAATAAAAATAAACCAATAAAGCTCATAATAACACTAGAACGGAACATCAGTAACAGAGTCCCCAAAATTAGTGGAACTGAGTCATAAGCTCTACAAAATATACTAAAATCTCTAATACAACACTGCCTGATAATAGGATAAACAGTAGTAGAGGAAATAACAGAAGGTGACTCCGAGGCCTGCGAGCGTCGAGCAGGTATACCTTGAAGTCTCCGAAAATAACTGTACGATCACTGGCGTCGGGCATGAGTAGATGTACCTGGATCTGCACAAAAATATACAGAAGTGTAGTATGAGTACACAACAATGGTACCCAGTAAGTATCAATCCTAACCTCGGTAAAGTAGTGACGAGGCCAGGTCAAGACACCTATTAGGATAAAAAACTAAACAGAGTATAGTATAGTCTAATAATGGAAAGTGAGTAAATAAATGACAATAAAGCAGTGCAATAATGTAAGCTAACAATGTAATTTAAGGCGGTAAAGAAAACAAGAAGTGAACTCATGATGAGAACAACAAGTAATCAAATACGGACAAATACAAGCAAGACAATGAAGAAATACAAGAATTATTAAACCAACAAGCCTTTTTAACATAGAATGTATAACAAGAATCATAACCGAGGTACCGCACCTCATAACCTCATTTCACAAATCACAATCACAATCGTTCTTATATCACCTTGTGAGCCTTGCATTTATTTTAAAAATATTTTCCGAAAATTGCTACATGTGTTTTAGCCCCCTTATCTTACCGCGTGGTTTTAAATAATTCACTTACTAGCAACTCGCGTATGAATCCCATCTTATCTCACCGCATGTGTATCAACCCCTATCCTTATACCACCACATGCGTATCAATATCACAACATAATAATCAATTCTCACCACATGTGGCCATATGTCAAAACACTTGCAAAAATCAACAATACCAGTATTACCACAACATATAACCCACGGCTCAACCACAATGTGTAAAAAAATCTCAATAATAACAAAATGAATGAGAATTTGCTCTACAAGGAAAGATATCTCAATAATCAACAACTTCAACCTCAAT
Organism: Nicotiana tabacum; assembly: GCF_000715075.1. Classification (NCBI taxonomy): domain Eukaryota; kingdom Viridiplantae; phylum Streptophyta; class Magnoliopsida; order Solanales; family Solanaceae; genus Nicotiana; species Nicotiana tabacum. The sequence continues at coordinate 71,722,938 of NC_134091.1, read as the reverse complement.
GTGATAATAGCTTTCACAACTTCCACATCAATAACCCAACAAGAAGATATTCCCATGAAATGACAACTTCAAGTAAGAGTAATTCAACAATAAAAGAGGTAATAAGACAAAAAGAGAGGAAACCACTTCAACTAAAGCATATAAGAATAAATATAACAATAAAAGATAGAACATGTGCTAACAACGTCAAATATAGCATGTGAGAGTAAGTTTAACAATGAAAGATTTAACATGTTATGAAAGTTTAACATTGAAAGATATAACATGTTATGACAAATTCAACTAAGTGCATGGAAGGAGTCTAAAAGTCTAAACTGGTAAAAATACCACATATAAGCTCGTGTACACACTCGTCACCTCGCGTACATGTCTTCCACATAATACAAATAACACATTCAACCAAAATCTTAAGGGGTACTTCCTCCACACAAAGTTAAGCAGGATACTTACCTCAAACAAGCTAAATCAATCTACTAATAAACCCTTTCCTCTCAAATCCAACTTCGAACTGCTCGAATCTAGCCAAAATAACTTAATATCATAAATAAAATCCATAGGAAGCAATTTTGTATAATAAAGTTTCTATTTTTAGTGAAAATCAAAAAAGTCAACTCCGGGAGCGCACCTTAGAACCCGATAAAACTTACAAATTCCGAACATCCATTCCGAACCATATCAAAATTATCCAATTCCGACCTCAAATCGACCTCCATATCCTCAATTTATGGTTTAGGAAAGTTTTTACAAAAACCCTCAATTTCTCCAACTTAAATCACTAATGAAAGGATACAAACAAAGATGGAATAATGAATAATGAACAAATGTAAGTCAAAAATACATACCCCGATCCAAACCATGAATATCCCCTCTAATATCGCCCAAAACCAAGCTTTTTAACTCAAAAAGTGGGAAATGAAATAAAACCCTTGATCAAGGCTATTTCTGCCCAGGAATTCCACATCTGCGGTCGCGTAGTCGCATCTGCGACTCTGCGGAAAATCATCGCAGATGCGGCTTCACTTTCGCTTCTATGGACCATACGGCGCATCTGCGCTTCCGCTTCTACGGACCCAAAGGCGTATCTGCATGTCCACTTCTGCAGGCTATCAATCGCACCTACGGTCCTTAACACTCACCCAAATTCTGCTTTTGTAGACCAATCACCTCTTTTGCGATTGCACACCTGCACACTATTGTCTGCACCTATGGACTGGGCTTCCCAAGCCCAAACTCACATATGCGGCCATGCAGTCGCTTCTGCAGCGCCTCCCCTACGGCCCAAATTGTGCAGGTGCGAAAGCACCAGACTTCAGCAGTTCAACAGCTCCTTCTAAGTCTCCAATCGATCCAAACTTAATCCGAGACACACCCGGGGCCCCCGGGACACCGTCCGAACATACCATCAAGTCCAAAAACACAACACGAACCTACTTGAGGCCTTAAATCACACCAAACAACATCAAAATTTCAAATCGAGCCTCAATTCAAACCTAATGAGCTAATAAACGTTCAGCTCTTGAAACTAATGCCCAATCATATCAAGTCTCAACTGACACAACGTACCTATACCGACTTCAAAGCCAGAATCTGAACCCGATATTAATAAAGTGAACCCTCCGTCAATTTCCAAACTTTCCAACTTTCGCCAAAAAAATACAAAAGCAACCTACGGACCTCCAAATTAACATCCGTAAGTACTTCTAAGTCCAAACTTACCATACGAAGCTTTCAGAACCATCAAAACTCCATTTCGAAGTCGTTTACACAAAAGTCAAACTCCGGTCAACTCTTCCAAGTTAAGCTTCCATCTTTGAAACTAAGTGTCCTAATTCACCCTGAAACTCATTCGAAATCAAACCAACCACTCCGGCAAGACATATAACCAAAAATAAACATAGAGGAACGAGTCTACATTACTCAAAATGAATAGCCTTGGACGACACACACACACACGCATATATATATATATATATATATATATATATATATATATATATATATATATATATATATATATATATATATATATATAAACAACAGAATATAAAGGACATTAGACGGCAACCCATTTAGAATGGGATTATAATTTGTCATAGGAAGTTTCCGATTTTTCTTTAGAAACATTCCATAAAGTTTATTTTTGGAATAAACTTTTATCCTAAGTAAATTATTATCTCAACCAAATAGGAAAAGGGTTTATAGGTGATGCTATATAAAGGGCGATGGATAACTTTTTCCGTATTAATTCGTAAGAAAAAAATTACTTTGTGAAAGTGAGTGCAATACAAAGTCAAGAGAGAAAATACTATTAGAAGAAAAAAATTTCTTGTTCTTCTAAGATTGAGATTTCATACAATTTGTTCGCATGTTTCATTGATCAAAGATTTGATATAAAGGATCTGTCTCAGTATGGATACACGTAAAGTATTCTCACTATCAAAATTATTTTGGAAATGAGACTCTTTTCACCTGTGTCATGACCCAACTACCACCAGAGTCGTGAAGACACCTAACACTACTTACTAGGCAAGACAACAGTCACACAATAACAATGATTTTGAATAAACATGGTTTAATAAACCCAATAGCGGAAATATCATGAAATAACTAATGAAAACAACAACAATGCTGCTACAATCATCCCAATGATATGGTGTCAACGAGTACATGAGTGCTACTAAATATCAAAGTACAAGGCCAAATCCTCAATACACTTTCTGAACAATAGAACAGTAATAACATAAATAAATGAGAGAGAACTTCAAAGTCTGCAGACGACTAGCAGCTACCTCACAGTCTCACAAAAACAACCGGTACCAACGTATCTCTAGCAATCACCATGTCCGGAAGTACCAAGATATGCACACGAAGTGCAGAGTATAGTATGAGTACAACCGGTCCCATGTACTCAATAAGTAACACCCCTAACCTTGAGCTGAAAGTAGTGACGAGCTCAAAAGAAACAGTCAGAGACCAATATCAATAACCAATAATAGTTCAGGATATAAAAGATACAGTATAAGTAAATAACTCGATGATATCATGTTCAGCTCGTTCACAATTCAAGAATTTAGACATGCTTTCTAAGTATAACTCTTAAATCCCAACACGTATAAGAACATTTCATTTATCAGCTAGTATGAGGAAAATACATCATTATGCCTACATGTCAAGTATACATTTCAAGTTAATCATTTCACAGTAATATTCTCAAGTACTCTCACTCCCAGCACACTCAATGTACCCGACTCAAATGCCCACTTCATCACATGCACAATCACTCAGCACTGTACGGGGGCCCGGCATCAATGCCCTTCACCAAAGCATGTATATGTATATCATTGTGCCTGCGCTCACTGCTAGTATGTTAAACTCTGGACGGGCGGATCCTGCCCAAGCACTAATCAAAATCCAATATGGCATGTTGAGGCGTGCAATCCGATCCAAATAACTAATATAAGCCAATATGGCATGTTGCGGCATGCAACCCGATCCAAATATCACTGTCAACACGGCTCTAAGGCCCACCTCAGTCATCAATATCTCAAGTCTCAAGGGCTAACAATCTCATATCACTCAACGAAAACAGTATCACATGTGGATAACAACAACAACATGTGATGTAATAATAAATAATATACAGAGCCTGAGATATGTTATGCAATGAAGAATCATGACTGGGTATATTACTATAGTTAAGACAGATAGCTAAAAATAATGAAAATAGCCCCATTATGTCTCAACTAATTAATCACATAGACTAAATATGATTTCTAACATGAATCATAGCTCAGACAATCAAACAAGTAGGGTAAATAAGGATATAACAAGGCGTGATAGAAAAATAAGTCCGGTAATAGTCTAAAGTCCACTCGGATCATGAATACTCTGGTACACGCATTCACGCCTGTCACCTAGCACGTGCGTCACCCCAAAAGACCACAAATAACATAGTTCCCAAGGATAATTACCCTCAAATCCAAGTTTAGATATGTTACTTACCTCAAAGCACGGGACTCAATACTCCAAAAAGCCCTTCCCACGCGAATTGGCCACTGAACGACTCGAATCTAGTCACAAACAACCTAATATCATCAAATAATGCCTTAGGAAACAAACCCAAACAATAAAGATTCGATCTTCTAAAAATCAAAAAGTCAACCCAGAAAGTCAACCCCAGGCTAGCACCCCGAAACCCGATAAAACTCACAAATTTCGAATATCCATTCAGTTATGAGTCCAACCATGCTAATTTCATCCAATTCCGACCTCAAATCAACCTTCAAATCATCAAATTTCATTGAGAAATGTTTTTACTAAAATTTCCAATTTCTTCACTTAATTTCACCAATTAAATGTGAAGAACAAGGATGGATTCATGGAATATAAACAAATCCTATACAAAAATACTTACCCGAATCCAAATTGTAAAAATTCCCTCCAAAATCTCCCAAAACCGGGCTCTTTAACTCAAATGTGATATAATAACCCAAACCCTCGAAAGAGAGTATTTAAAACATTCCGCCCAGGCATACCCTTCAATATCGCGAACACATCTTCACGATCGCAAAGAACAAACTTCAGCTCCTCCAAAAGACCCTACACGAATGTGAGGCAAATGTCTCGAACCCGAAGCACGATGCACCATGACACTACGCGAACGCGGGCTTTGCTTCGCGATCGCGAAAGCTTACAGCCAGTCGCCCCCAGCGAGCCTCCCTTGTACGCGAACGCAACGTCCCTCACCCAATCATAAAGGCCACCACATCCTAAAGTTTCGCTAACGCGATCTCCACTTCGCGAATGCAAAGAACAACCTGTTTACCCTAAAAAAATCACTATGCAATCTTGACTACCCTTCTGCGATCGCGAAGAATAAAACCAGACATCAGGAATCAGCAATGCAAAATCATGGAGAAATGGTCTAAAACACACCAGAGGCCCCCGGGACACCGTCCGATCACACATACCAGTCCCAAAACATAACACTGACTTTATTAAAGCCTCAAATCACACAAAACAACATCAAAACCATGAATCACGCCCCAATTCAAGCCTAAGGAAACTAATTAACTTTCCAAATTCAAAACTTATGCCGAACATGCCTAAATACCTCAGAATAACCTCAAATTTTGCATGCAAGTCCCAAATGACACAATGGAACTATCCCAACTCCCGGAACAAAAATCCAAACCCAATATTAACAATGTCTACTCTCGGTTAAATCTATCCACCTCCCAAACCTTCAACTTTCCAACTTTTGCTAAAAAGAACCAAATCAACACCATGGACTTCCAAATATAAATCCTTCCATACGCCTAAGTCAAAAATCATCATACGAAGCTATTAGAATCATCAAAGCACCATTTCGGAGTCATCTACATAAAAGTCAAACTCCGGTAAACTCTTTCAACTTAAGCTTCCAAACTTGGGACTAAGTGTTCCAATTCACTTTGAATCTTCCCCGAAACAAAACCAACCACCCCGAAAAGTCAATAAACAACAAATACACATAGTAAATCATCAAATAGGGGGAACATGGCTAAATTACTCAAAAAGACCGGCCGGGTCGTTACATTCTCCCACTCTTAAATAAATGTTCTTCCTCGAATGGGTCTAAAATCATACTTTGAGTCTCAAATAGGTGATGATATCTGATCTGCATCTCCAGCTCGATCTCCCAAGTAGCCTCCTCGACCAGCTAACCTCTTCGGTTCGCGAAGGACAATATCCTTAGCATGTGCGTGGCCCAACTCCTGATGATGCGGAGGATGAGCATGTCATCGAAACAGTCAAAATCTTGAGAGAACAACAAAAGGCAATTACGGATCACCTCTTGAGGCAAGATTGTGTTATGAAAGATTTAAAGCATGCGTTATCGGTAGTGTCCAATAATGCTAACGGAAGGGCTCCAGCTCCTCCTAGCGTTCCCGCAAATCTGACGGCTAAAATAATCGATAACAACACGCCGAGGGATGAAGTAGGTTTCGATGAAGCTAGAGGGACTAGTAGCAGATCTGGGAACAACTTGAATAATCCTTTCAAACCCGAGCTCATGAGATTCATGAGTAAAATGAATGAATGGACTAGAATGCGAAGGAGTTTCATGCTCGGATGGATCAGATCCCAGGCGCATCACTAGTGTTAAAAGGGCCAGATTCGAGGAAGCGTACATAGTTGTCATTTAAATCAAGCGCGACACCAGAGTTGATCCCAAAGAGGTTTAAGATGCAAGATATTCCAAAGTATGATGGGATGTCGGACCCACAGGAGCACATCACGACCTACACCACATCAGTGAAAGGGAACGACTTTGATCAGCACATGATCGAATCAGTTTTGTTGAAAAAGTTTGGCGAAACCCTCACGAAGGGTGCCCTTACATTGCATTCTCTCTTACTTGAGCATTCAATCAATTCTTTTGAAATGCTTGTAGATTCGTTCATCAAAGCTCATGCTGGAGAAAGAAAGGACTAGGCCAGAAAGGTGGATATATTTAGAATTTCGCAAGGAGAATCTGCTGCTGCGAGAATTCGTGATCCGGTCCCAAAAAGAAATGATGCTATTAATCGTGGTTCCGGACGAGTGGGCAGCAGAGGCATTTAAAGGTCCTCAATCCGTTGAGTTCTGATGCCTCCCATAAATTGAAAGAAAGCTTGCTCGAGTTTCAAGCAACCACAAGGGCAGATGTTCACAATCACTAAGAGTCAAAGATAAGGATAAAAGATGATCAACTTGGCTCTTCGATCAATGAGGAATATCAAAGAATCTAGGTTTTCGAAACCAATCTGATCGGATCCTAACCAAAGGGATCCTAATCTGTGGTGTCAATTCCACGGGACTCACAGTCATAGAACTGGGGACTGCCGACATCTTCACGAAAAGGTGGCACCTTTGTGGAAAATGGCCATCTTAGAGAGTTTTTAAGTGACAATGCGGAGCCATTAAAGATAGCAGTCGGGTCACTTCGGATGACAATCAACATGATATTCAGAGGAAACGAGGTCAATGGGGTGACATTTTTGGTAGCAAAAATGACAAAAATATCAGTGACTCGTGGCAAGAGAATCTGAGAAGCCACAGAAGATGACATTACCTTCACAGAGGAAGATGTTGATGCGCTCCTTCTTCCGCACAATGATGCTTTGGTAATTTCTCTTAATGTTTTAGATTTCAAAATTAAGCGTGTTATGGTTGATCCAAAAAGTTCAACCAACATCATACAATGGAGGGTTTCGAAATAAGCGAAGGTGACCGGGAACATCATTCCAGCGACAATACTTTTAGCTGGCTTCAACCTAAGGAGAAATTTTGCTGCCCACTCACGCCGAAGGAGTGATGAAGACCACTTTGTTCAAAGTGGTAGATGGCGATATGGGCCATAATGTGATCCTCGGATGGCCGTGGATACACGAGATGAAGTCTGTGCCCTTGACCTATCATCAATTTTTGAAGTTTCCGACACAAGAAGGGATCAGACAGTCAAGGGAAGATCAACCGACAGCAAGGGAGATGAATTCTTTAACCGTTTTCAGCAGCAAGGACAAAAAAACTAGAAAATAGCAATAATAGAAACTAATGACTTCTCCCATTTAAATCGAAGATAATAAAAATGGGGAGTCATAAAAATTATATTAGGTACCTAGATTGTTTCAGGTACCGAAGGATACGGATGAATCAACTGCAGAAGAGCTCAACAAGTGGCTTAGTTCGAGGAATTTTGGGAAAGGAAATTCCACTTAAGAACGATGTTGAGTCTTGAACTCAAGTTAAAACTTATAGATTTCCTTAAAACTAATGTTGACTACTTTGCATGGTAAAATTCAGATATGACAAGTATTCCATTGGAGGTGGAGGTACACAAACAATGTTTGGATACAAACTTCCCATCGGTAAGGCGAAAGAAACGCTTGATAGCATAGGTCAGAAATAGGTTTGCTAAGGAAGAGGTAACCCGACTACTTAATATCGGTTCGATTCGAGAGGTAAAGTACCCGGAATGGCTAGCTAACGCAGCAGAAGTGCCTAAAAAGAATAATAAATTTAGGATGTGTGTAGACTATAAGAATCTAAATAAGGCATGTCCCAAAGACTCATTCTCATTGTTAAACATCGATCAAATGATTGATGCTATGGACGGGCATGAGTTAATGAGTTTTCTTGATGCTTATTCCGGGTATAATCAAATTAGGATGAACTCGGAAGATGCAGAGAAGACTTCTTTGATCACAAACTTTGGCTCATATTACTATAATGTGATGCCTTTTGGGCTTAATAACGCCGAAGCCACTTATCAGAGGCTCGTTAATAAGATGTTTGAAAACCAGATAGGTAAGACGATGTAAATTTATATTGACGACATATTAGTTAAGTCTCTCAATGCAGGAGATCATCTGGAACATCTCCAAGAGACGTTTGACATTGTCACGACCCAAACTCCGACTAGTCCTGCTGGAACCTAACCCAACACGCGAGGTAAGCCAAGTAACATTCTACACAACTCATATGAGAATAAATAAGAGTAAATGAGTAAAATGACTTAATTTCTAAACAAACTCCCAAGGATTGGTAGTACAAGTCAAGAGCTTCTAACACTTAGAATCTACAAAGCTAGTACGAAATAAATACATCATCGGTATACATAAAATGATTTGCAAATCTAAAGTTACCAAGAACACGTGGTAGTTATAACTAGAATACAGGTACATCTTCAATGTCAGCTCCCGCCATACACTGCAACATCAGCTCCATGATCAGCACGCAAGGTGCAAAAGTGTAGTATGAGTACAACCGACCCCATGTACTCAATAAGTAACAAAGCTAACCTCATGTTGAAAGCAGTGACAAGCTTGGAAGAAGGTTAGTGTCCAACACCAATAGCCAATAACAACTCGTAATAATATAATGAGAATCGTAAAGGTAATCAACTCAATAGACATATACCCAGCTCGTTCACAGTTACTGGAAATTAGGAATGCTTTTCAAGTATAACAGTCAAGTCCAAATCTTACCACTGAAAATCTACTAAACATGAGTTTATCAAAAGAATTGTATTCCCAGTTCACAACACCAGACAAGAATTTCCGTTTACCAATTAGCATGAAAAAAGTATATCTCTATGCCTACATGTCAAGTCATCAATTACTATATGCCATCTAGCATGAGGAATATACATCTTTATGCCTATATGTAAAATATACATGTTAATCATCAGTGTCACATTACCGTCTAACATGAAGAAAATGCATCTCTATGTCTACATATTATGTATGCTTATCCAATGAATGATTTCACGGTGATATCCCCAGGTGCTCCCACCCTCAACAACATAACTGAGATACTCATAGCAATTAGCTTTCGACCATAATAGCGGCTCAATAACAAACCCGGTACCGGTAACAAACCTCATATCAAATAAAATATTGTTCTAAACCTTCGTACACCACCGATGACGAAATAAATACGTAGAAATTCATAACCACCTATGAGTTCAATAAGTCGTGGAGCTCTTTTTCCCACTAAGAACCATAGCCAAATTCTGAGCTGACTAATGACTTTTACTCTTCCAAGCATACCTTAATCAAATCCGATGGCGCTCATTCGAGGTCCAATAATTTCATCTCATACAGCTCAATCAGCTCGACCGGCATGTCACACCAAAACTACCTCGAGCCATATACCTTGCAACCTGTGCATCAAACAAACACAACTCGAATGCAACCAAAGATGGAAGAAGAACCAAATGAGAGAACCGTCTCGTAAGCTCGATAGATATCAGCACAAAGCACAATGCCATGAACCCATCTCACAGAGAAGAAACAAACGCACGAATTAAACACAAGGATCATGTTCCAACACAACTCCGCTGCAATGCGTGACCAAATCCGAACACCGGCCCACATGGAATACCTCGAGCCATGATGCTCAAAATTAATAACCATATGCACATCGACAACAAACTCGTAAAGTGCATGACCATAACCATGGAGAAACGAATAGCACAATATACCACCTATAGGAAGACCATAACCAAGGCGCAATCCATCATTCAACACACTAAGAAGCATCCCACTCGTATTTCACCACAAGGTCCAATAGAACAGCATCAAGTGTGTAAATAGTCAGCAGTCTCACAACCTATTGCAACATAGAAGAGCTATACACGGAACATCTCAAAACACAAATAAGATCAACTCTAACTGATGACACACCCCTAAACAATAGCTGTGTTTAGTAAATAAATTTGACCTGATAAAGAATACACAATCTCGATAGGCCTATAAGTGGCCTCCAAATCGATTCCAATCCTCCTGAAATGAGTAGATAACCATCCCAAAGATCCACCAAGCCTATACATAACACATACCATCACAACCACATACAAGAATTTATGTTTATCAATTAGCATGAGGTAAGTACATGTTACACCCTATATTTTTGTACGTAAAAATGCGTCGTAAGCAAACTAATGTAGGACCAAAAATGAGATAATATTTAAAAGTATATAAAGTAAGTTAATCATGTTACCTATTAGGTTACAAATATTGAATATCATGAACAACAAGTACAAAGAGGGTTGGACAGTTCAGAAGCTAAAGCAATTGAATAAAACAATGTTTCGTCGAAAGTCGACAAGTTGGGAATGTTATAACATGTACCTTTGGGGTGAGACTAGGGTGATTAACATGATAAGGAGATTATGTTATGATTTATATTAGTCGTATGACATCCGTGTGTTATGTTTTAATGTCAAGCGAGTTGTGGAATAAAAGTCGATGAAAGTCATCACAAGTTACACTCATAAGTTTTACTGAAACTTTAGGTCAAATCTAACTGCAATTTTATCCCAATATACTTAGAGTTATGGGTTGTTCCACCCATAAAATTAAAGATCTATGAGTCTATTTTCCAATGCATTAAACCGTTTATCAATACGACATCGGAGTAGAGAGATATGGGCATTTGTGCGATACTGCACAAGCTGCTAGGTGACAAGTAGGTGTGTCACCTACTTGCTTAAATGAAAGCCCAAAAATGGACCATTTAGGGTCGTCCAAAGAGGCCTTTTAAAGGCCTATTTTCTTCATATATTAGACTTAAAATAGAGCATAATAACCAGACATAAGCTCTACAAAGAATCCTCCCAAAAATTTTCCACAAACCCTAATTGATTTTCTCTCCCTTTCAAGTTCTAATTGGAGGTAAAACCTAGAGTTTGAAGAACCAAGATAGGAGCTGAGTTATCCAACAAATAAGGTGAGTTTACTGCTCTCTTTCATCCAGTTTTTCTTCTATAAATTCATGGTAAGTCGTTCTATACTTGTAAGAACTCACGGGACGGTGATCGGAAGCCGTGAGTTCGAGTTATTCACTTGTAGCGGACTGTTTTGTGGACTGTTTTGTGTTGCTGTTGGGCTGCGTGTTTTACTACTGTTTTGTGGAGTTTTGGAGGAGGAAGGGGGTGTAGAAACACCATATAAATGTAGGGTGGTTGGCTGGTCGTTCGTCATAACATTTCCGGGTCGTTTGACACTACTACGGTGGTCGTTTTGAGTATGAAGAGATTGGGGTGTGTTGGGCTGTTTTGTAGTGTTTGATGGCGTATATAGGGCTGGAAAATGATGTATTTATGTTGTTATTGTTCTGTTCTTGTATTGTTGGTGTTATCTTGAATTTGGAGGAAGTAAGGATTATAGGGGAGATGCTGCCCGTTTTAATACAAAATAAGTTTGTCGTTCGTTGTGCGATAGTTGTACCTTTCATAACTTAACGATAGTATTATTATCATTCTTGTAGATTAAGGTGCAAAGAGGTGAGTTCAACTTGGTGATTGGGAAGATTGTGATAAGGTATGTTAAAGCTAAGCCTTCCTTCATTTTGGCATGATCTCGTAGCTACATGTGTTAGTAATGAGACAAAAAGAGAAGTTCATATTCATGAATTTATTCACACTATTCTAGTCTCATAAGTTACAATATTATTCCTTATCGAGATTCTATATTCAATTTAGTATTGTCTTCTTCCAGTCAAGAGAGCAGCAAGCCTATATATACAGTATTACAGTATTTTCATTACCATCGAGCTATAATCGATGGGCAAGCCCCTATTGGGCAACCTCTGATCAGATGGAAAGTTATATACCGAGCCTACTGTGGCCGAGCGCCTATGAGCGAGCCCAGCATGGTCGAGATACATAGCCTAGTATGGCCGAGCGCCTATGAGCGAGCCTACTACAGCAGAGCAGTTATATATACCGAGCCTTATAAGGCCGTACAATTATTTTACTTACTATATTGAAGGAGTTGAGTCAGTATCAACAGGTAAGTATATCTCCAGATCATCTTTGACTCCCAATTATTTTCAGTTATTATATTATCAGTTCAGTTTCAACTTTCAGTTATGTTATCGCCTTATATACTCGGTACATTATTTCGTACTGACGTCCCTTTTCCGGGGACGCTGCATTTCATGCATGCAGGTTCAGATAGACAGACGAGTAGACCTCCTCAGTAGGTGTTTCCAGAGTTTAGCCTGATCGGTAAGCTCCACATCCTTCGGAGTTATCGGGTCTAAGTTTTTGTGTGCATCTTATGTATGTAATTATATATATAATATGGGTAGGTCGGGGCCCTATTCCGATCACAATATATCTATCAGTAGAGGCTTGTAGACATATCCTGTTGGTTAGTGCAGTATGTTGGGTTTGTAGGCCTGGTATGTATAATTTGGTGGTTTGTCAGCTGTAGTAGCTATGACGGCCTTTTCGGCCTAGTTTTATATTGATGTTTAGTTATCGCTAGTTTCCATTCAGTTTTATATTTTGCTTCGCAAATTGTCTTGCAAGGTGGCCCCGTGGCCAAAGTATGACATTATATGTTCAGAGTCCCTTAGTCGCAATTTGGTACGCCAGGTTAGGTGAGGCACCGGGTGCTTGTCTCGCTCCTAGGTTCGGGGCGTGACAAACTTTGTATCAGAGCAGTTCTATCCTAGGAAGTCTTCAAGCCGTGTCTAGTAGGGTCTTGTTTATAGATGTATTGTGCACCACATTATATAAGCAGTGAACTACAGGGCATTTAGGAGTTGGTTACCCTTCTTTGAAATCTAAATCGTGCTATAGAACTGAGTTATAGGAAATTTGAATTAAACTTATGTGTTGGTGTTTGCATGCACAGATGACGGTGACTAGGAAGACTACGGCTAGCCAGAGGAGAGATACAGCAGTAGGTGAGGGGACCAGCAGGGTACCCCCAGTAGATGGGGCCCAGTTTGAGGCTCAAGGGGAGACCCCTACTCAGCCATTACCGGCTCCTCCACCAACTGCGGAGATTCCTAGGGAAGCCGCACATCCAGTTCCCCCTCCACTTCCATCAGATCAGGACTTGAGGAGTGCGGTGCATTTGTTGACACAGTTGGTAGCTACCCAGTAACAGGCTAGGGCATCAACTAGTGCAGGAACTTCTGAGGGGTCTGGGAGTTCAAGGGTCCGAGAGTTTATTGCTTTTAGTCCCCCAGAGTTCACGGGGACAGATCAGAGGGAGGACCCGCAGGATTTCATAGATCAGCTTCACAGGATCTTTCATGTTATGCATGCCACGGAGAAAGAGGCAGTTGAGCTAGCAGCTTTTCAACTCAGAGATATAGCCATCCTTTGGTACGAGGGATGGGAGAGGTCCAGGGGATGTGATACACCTCCAGCTATTTGGGAGAATTTTTCAGATGCCTTCCTTGACCAGTACTTACCGCGGGAGATCCGACAGGCTTGAGTCGATCAGTTTCTAGCCCTCAAGCAGGGTAATATGAGTGTTCGAGAGTATAGTCTCCATTTTGACTCATTGGCCAGATATGCACCATCCATAGTTGCTACTATGCGGGACAGGATTCACAGGTTTATAGCAGGGTTAGCCCCAGAGTTAACCGAGGCATGTGCCACCGCTGCATTGCAGGATAGTATGGATATCTCCCGGATTCAGGCATTCGCCTAGAATATAGAATGGGGTAGGCGTCGGCAGCAGGGTACAGAGAGGGCTGAGCAAGGGCAACGTAAGAGGATGAGATTTCCCAGGTCTCAGGAGCAATCTCAGGGTAGTTATAGGACCCAGTACTTCGGACGGCCACTTAGGCCTCTGCCACCTCAGTTACAGGGTTACAGGTATGACCGCTATACTCAGTCAGGACCAGGTAAGAGCTCATGGGCGTCGGGTTTGCAGCGACAACGAGGTTCTGCGTAGACATGGTCATTTCCTCCGCGGTGTGACATCTGTGGTATAGGACACTTGGGCCAATGCCGAGCAGGTTCTGATGCTTGTTATACATATGGGCGTCCGGGGCATATGATGCGAGATTGCCCAAATAGAGATTCTGGGGGAATGGGACAACCAGCGAGTTCAGCAACAGGATCATCTATGTCCGTGCATCCTTCAGGGCGCGAGTCTCAGTCTTCGGCTAGTAGAGGTCGAGGCAGAGTTAGAGGTTCCAGTTCAGGTGGTAATCAGAACCGTATCTATGCTTTAGCGGGTCGACAGGACCAGGAGACTTCACCAGACGTTGTGACAGGTATATTAACCATTTGCTCTCACGATGCTTATGCTTTGATAGACCCAGGATCAACTTTATCATATATTACCCCATTTGTCGCGAGGAAGTTTGGTATAGTGCCTGAAATACTAAGTGATCTTTTTGCGGTATCTACACCGGTCGGAGAATCGATTATTGCTAGACGGGTTTACCGAGGTTGTACGGTGACAATTTGTAGTCGTCAGACCTCAGCTGACCTAGTTGAGCTAGAGATGATGGATTTTGATGCTATCATGGGCATGGACTGGTTGGCAGCTTGCTATGCCACAGTTGTTTGCCGAGCAAAGGCAGTCAGATTTCATTTTTCGGGTGAGCCAGTCCTTGAATGGGTAGGTAATACAGCAACACCCAGAGGTAGGTTTATTTCCTATCTGAAGGCGAGGAAAATGATCGCAAAAGGGTGCATTTATCATATTGTGCGAGTTAGAGATGAAGATGCTGAGATACCTACACTTCAGTCTATTCCCGTAGTCAAAGAGTATGCAGATGTGTTTCCAGATGAGCTTCCAGGTATTCCTCCAGAGCGAGAGATTGATTTTAGCATCGATTTGCTTCCAGGAACTCAACCAATATCCATCCCTCCGTATAGAATGGCACCTGCTGAATTGAAGGAGTTAAAGGAGCAGTTAAAAGATTTGCTGGAGAAAGGTTACATTAGGCCTAGTACCTCACCTTGGGGTGCACCGGTACTATTTGTGCGGAAGAAAGACGGCTCGCTGAGGATGTGTATCGATTATAGGCAGCTGAACAAGGTAACTATTAAGAATAAGTATCCACTTCCAAGGATCGATGACTTGTTTGATCAGTTGCAGGGAGCTAGATGCTTTTCAAAGATAGATTTGAGGTCGAGGTACCACCAGGTCAGAGTTCGGGAAAAAGATATTCCAAAGATAGCCTTCAGGACCCGATATGGCCACTTCGAGTTCCTTGTCATGTCCTTCGGGTTGACTAATGCACCCGCCATATTTATGGACTTGATGAATAGCCTATTCCGGCCATTTTTAGATCTGTTCGTGATAGTATTTATTGATGATATTCTGGTTTATTCCCGTTCAGAGGATGAGCATGCGGACCACCTGGGAGCGGTACTCCAAACCCTCCGTGATTGTAAGTTGTATGCTAAGTTTTCTAAATGTGAGTTCTGGTTGAAGTCTGTAGCATTCTTGGGGCATATTGTATCAGATGAAGGGATAAAGGTAGACACTCAGAAGATTGAGGCCGTGAAATCTTGGCCTAGACCTACCACTCCGACAGAGGTTCGTAGCTTTCTAGGCATAGCAGGATACTATCGGAGGTTCGTAGAGGGTTATTCTTCCCTTTCGGCACCATTGACGAAGTTGACACAAAAAGAAACTAAGTTTCAATGGACAGAGGCTTGCGAGCGGAGTTTCCAAGAGCTTAAGAACAGGTTGACCTCATCTCCAGTTCTAACACTTCCAGAGGGTCTAGAGGGTTATGCCGTGTATTGTGATGCATCAGGTGTCGGGTTAGGATGTGTCCTGATGCAACATGGGAAGGTAATTGCGTATGCTTCAAGGCAGTTGAGGAAGCACGAGAGGAATTATCCGACCCACGACCTCGAGTTAGCTGCGGTTGTCCATGCACTTAAGATATGGCGGCATTATTTATATGGTGTTCATGTTGATGTATTTACTGATCATAAAAGCCTACAATATATCTTCAAGTAGAAAGAGTTGAATTTGCGACAGAGGCGATGGCTTGAGTTATTGAAAGATTACGATGTTAACATTCTCTACCATCCAGGAAAAGCTAATGTTGTAGCAGATGCCTTAAGTCGCCTATCTATGGGTAGCTTAGCACATGTAGAGCCTGAGAAAAGACAATTAGCTAGAGAGATTCATCAATTGGCTTCGTTGGGGGTTCGGTTAGTAGATTCTGAGGATGGTGGAGTTGTACTCCAAAACACTGCAAAATCATCCCTCATAGCTGAAGTCAAGGAAAGGCAGTACGAGGACCCAGAGTTGGTCGAGTTGAGAGAGCGAGTTCCGCAGCAGAAGAAGCCATTGTTAGAGCTCAAGGGAGATGGGGTTCTCAGATACAGGGGTCGTTTGTGTGTTCCAGATGTAGCAGGGCTACGAGACAGGATTATGTCAGAGGCACATTATTCATGGTATTCCATCCATCCTGGATCGACGAAGATGTATCATGACATTAAGGATATGTACTGGTGGAATGATATGAAGAAGAACATTGCTGAGTTTGTCGCCCAATGTACTAGTTTCCAGCAAGTGAAGGTAGAGCACCAAAAGCCCGGAGGGCTAATGCAGACTATAGAGATCCCGACATGGAAATGGGAGGCGATAAACATGGACTTTATCACGGCTTTACCTCGTTCTAATCGTAAGTTCGATTCCATATAGGTGATAGTCGATAGGCTCACGAAATCAGCTCACTTCCTACCGGTTAGATCTACATATACAGCAGAAGATTATGCAAAGTTATATATTAAGGAGATAGTGCGGCTACACGGAGTACCGGTTTCTATTATATCTGACCGTGGGGCTCAGTTTACAGCACATTTTTGGAGGTCATTTCAGAGAGGTCTAGGGACTCAGGTGAATCTCAGCACAGCTTTTCATCCACAGACTGATGGACAAGCCGAGCGCACAATTTAGACGCTCGAGGATATGTTACGAGTATGTGTGTTGGATTTTAAAAGAAGTTGGGATGAACATCTACCTCTTATCGAGTTTGCATATAATAACAGTTACCACTCCAGTATCCAGATGGCTCTGTACGAGGCTTTGTATGGGCGTAAGTGCAGATCTCCTATAGGGTGGTTTGATGTTGGAGAATCTGGGTTACATGGGCCAGACCTGGTTCAGCAGGCCATAGAGAAAGTAAAGCTTATCCGGGAGCGACTGTTGACAGCTCAGAGTCGTCAAAAGTCATATTCTGATGTGCGGCGATGAGACTTAGAGTTCAGGATTAATGACTGGGTATTCTTAAAGGTATCACCTATGAAGGGCGTGATGAGGTTTGGCAAGAAAGGCAAGCTTAGCCCATGGTATATTGGGCCTTATAGGATCATTCGGAGAGTGGGCCAAGTAGCTTATGAGTTAGAGTTGCCCTCAGAATTGGAGTCTGTCCATCCGGTTTTTCACGTATCTATGCTACGGAAGTGCATTGGCGATCCTACCCGAGTGGTGCCCACAGATGATGTACAGATTACAGAGGACTTGTCATACGAGGAAATTCCAGTTGCCATCCTAGACCGACAAATCCGCAAGCTACGAAATAAGGAGGTAGCTTCTGTGAAGGTTTTATGGAGGAGCAAGAATGTAGAAGAGATGACGTGGGAATCGGAGAAAGAAATGAATTCTAAATACCCCCACCTATTTTAAACTGAAGATATGGTTCGAGATGGGATGCAACAACATAGATCTATGTAGGCTAGCAGGTCATCAGGTAAGCTTTTATTTTTCACTTTCAATATTTATGATTTACGGTCGGTGAGGCAAATTGCTGCTATTTATAAAGATTGGCCATGTGTGGCATGCATAGTATGTTTTCTGGCTACGTGCAGGTTGGTTTTAACCTAGTGTACGAAGGATACTCTGGCAAAATTTTCCAAAGCCTCTAAGAGTAAACATTCGAGGACGAATGTTCCCAAGGGGGGAGTGATGTTACACCCTATATTTTTGTACGTAAAAATGCGTCGTAAGCAAACTAATGTAGGACCAAAAATGAGATAATATTTAAAAATATATAAAGTAAGTTAATCATGTTACCTATGAGGTTACAAATATTGAAGATCATGAACAACAAGTACAAAGAGGGTTGGACAGTTCAGAAGCTAAAGCAATTGAATAAAACAATGTTTCGTCGAAAGTCGACAAGTTGGGAATGTTATAACATGTACCTTTGGGGTGAGACTAGGGTGATTAACATGATAAGGAGATTATGTTATGATTTATATTAGTCGTATGACATCCGTGTGTTATGTTTTAATGTCAAGCGAGTTGTGGAACAAAAGTCGATGAAAGTCATCACAAGTTACACTCATAAGTTTTACTGAAACTTTAGGTCAAATCTAACTGCAATTTTCTCCCAATATACTTAGAGTTATGGGGTGTTCCACCCATCAAATTAAATATCTATGAGTCTATTTTCCAATTCTTTAAACCATTTGTCAATACGACATCGTAGTAGAGAGATATGGGCATTTGTGCGATACTGCGCAAGCTGCTAGGTGACAAGTAGGTGTGTCACCTACTTGCTTAAATGAAAGCCCAAAAATGGACCATTTCGGGTCGTCCAAAGAGGCCTTTTAAAGGCCTATTTTCTTCATAAATTAGACTTAAAATAGAGCATAATAACCAGACATAAGCTCTACAAAGAATCCTCCCAAAAATTTCCCACAAACCCTAATTGATTTTCTCTCCCTTTCAAGTTCTAATTGGAGGTAAAGCCTAGAGTTTGAAGAACCAAGATAGGAGCTGAGTTATCCAACAAATAAGGTGAGTTTACTGCTCTCTTTCATCCAGTATTTCTTCTATAAATTCATGGTAAGTCGTTCTATACTTGTAAGAACTCACGGGACGGTGATCGGAAGCCGTGAGTTCGAGTTATTCACTTGTAGCGGACTATTTTGTGGACTATTTTGTGTTGCTGTTGGCCTGCGTGTTTTACTACTGTTTTGTGGAGTTTTGGAGGAGGAAGGGGGTGTAGAAACACCATATAAATGTAGGGTGGTTGGCTGGTCATTCGTCATAACATTTCCGGGTCGTTTGACACTACTACGGTGGTCGTTTTGAGTATGAAGAGACTGGGGTGTGTTGGGCTGTTTTGTAGTGTTTGATGGCGTATATAGGGCTGGAAAATGATGTATTTATGTTGTTATTGTTCTGTTCTTGTATTGTTGGTGTTATCTTGAATTTGGAGGAATAAGGATTATAGGGGAGATGCTGCCCGTTTTAATACAAAATAAGTTTGTCGTTCGTTGTGCGATAGTTGTACCTTTCGTAACTTAACGATAGTATTATTATCATTCTTGTAGATTAAGGTGCAAAGAGGTGAGTTCAACTTGGTGATTGGGAAGATTGTGATAAGGTATGTTAAGGCTAAGCCTTCCTTCATTTTGGCATGATCTCGTAGCTACATGTGTTAATAATGAGACAAAAAGAGAAGTTCATATTCATGAATTTATTCACACTATTCTAGTCTCATAAGTTACAATATTATTCCTTATCGAGATTCTATATTCAATTTAGTATTGTCTTCTTCCAGTCAAGAGAGCAGCAAGCCTATATATACAGTATTACAGTATTTTCATTACCATCGAGCTATAATCGATGGGCAAGCCCCTATTGGGCAACCTCTGATCAGATGGAAAGTTATATACCGAGCCTACTGTGGCCGAGCGCCTATGAGCGAGCCCAGCATGGTCGAGATACATAGCCTAGTATGGCCGAGCGCCTATGAGCGAGCCTACTACGGCAGAGCAGTTATATATACCGAGCCTTATAAGGCCGTACAATTATTTTACTTACTATATTGAAGGAGTTGACTCAGTATCAACATGTAAGTATATCTCCAGATCATCTTTGACTCCCAATTATTTTTAGTTATTATATTATCAGTTCAGTTTCAACTTTCAGTTATGTTATCGCCTTATATACTCGGTACATTATTTCATACTGACGTCCCTTTTCCGGGGACGCTGCATTTCATGCATGCAGGTGCAGATAGACAGACGAGTAGACCTCCTCAGTAGGTGTTTCCAGACTTTATCCTGATCGGTAAGCTCCATGCATGCAGGTGCAGGTGCATGTGTGCATCTTATGTATGTAATTATATATATAATATGGGTAGGTCGGGGCCCTGTTCCGATCACAATATATCTATCAGTAGAGGCTTGTAGACATATCCTGTTGGTTAGTCCAATATGTTGGGTTTGTAGGCCTGGTATGTATAATTTGGTGGTTTGTCAGCTGTAGTAGCTATGACGGCCTTTTCGGCCTAGTTTTATATTGATGTTTAGTTATCGCTAGTTTCCATTCAGTTTTATATTTTGCTTCACAAATTGTCTTGCAAGGTGGCCGGGGCACTAAAGTATGACATTATATGTTCAGAGTCCCTTAGTCGCAATTTGGTACGCCAGGTTAGGTGAGGCACCGGGTGCTTGTCTCGCTCCTAGGTTCGGGGCGTGACAGTACATCTCTATGCATACATGTCAATATACATGTCAAGTCATCAATTATCATATACCATCTAGCATGAGGAATATACATATCTATGGCTACATGTCAAATATTAATGTCAAATCATCAATGTCACATTACCGGCTACCATGAGGAAAATGCATCTCTATGCCTACATGTTAAGTATGCATGTCCAATAAATGATTTCATGGTGATATTCCTAGTTACTCTCACCCTCGACATACTCATGTTGTTTGTCTCAGATGCTCAATTCATCACACACACAAAATTATTCAGCACTGTACGGGTGCTAGGCATCAATGCCTCTCACCAAAGCACGTGTATATATATCACTATGCCTTCGCTCACTACTGGTATATCAAACTTCGGAGGGGCGGATCCTACCCTAGTGCTAATCAAAAGCTAATATGTCCTACTGCAGTGTGCAACCCGATCTACCATAATAATAAAGCCAATAAGGCATGCTGCAACGTGCAGCCCAATCCACAATAATAATAAAGCCAATATGGCCTACTACGGAGTGCAATCCGATCCCCAAAAAACACTCAACGCGACTCTAAAACCTATCTCAATCATCAACCTCTCAAGTCTCAAGGGCTCGCTATCTCATACCACTCAGCCCAATAACTCTAAATGTTGAAAAACAATAATAACATGCGATGTAACAATGAATGATGAACAATGACTGAGTGTATAATTATAGTTAAATCAGATAACTCAAAATAATAGAAATAGCCTTATCAAGTCTCAACCGAATAAGTGCATAGCCTAAACATAATTTCTAACATGAAACACAAATTAGGTAATCAAACAAGTAGGGGGAAACACAGATATAACAGGATATCATAACAGAACAAGTTTGGTCAACTTGAATCATGATTACCCCGGTCCACGCCCGCACGCCCGTCACTTAGTATGTGTGTCACCTCAACACATCTCAAATAACATGGTTCCTAGGGATAATTACCCTCTATTCCAAGTTTCAAAATGTTACTTACCTCAAACAAGTACAATACAATACCGAGCAAACCAAATAATATTCTAGAAATTCCATCCTGTGCAAATCAACCTCAGAACGGCTCGAAACTAGCCAAAAGCAACTCGAAACATCAAATAATGCCAAAGGGAGCAAACTCAAACGATAAAGGTCGAATCTTTAAACAAATACTCAAAGTAAACCAAAAAGGCAACCCCGACCCGCATCTTGATACACAAAAAGCTCATAAATTCTGATAACTCATTCGAATGCGAGTCTAACCATATAAGTTTCATCCAAATCTGACC
The DNA here is from genome assembly GCF_000715075.1 of Nicotiana tabacum. Classification (NCBI taxonomy): domain Eukaryota; kingdom Viridiplantae; phylum Streptophyta; class Magnoliopsida; order Solanales; family Solanaceae; genus Nicotiana; species Nicotiana tabacum. The sequence continues at coordinate 71,700,895 of NC_134091.1, read as the reverse complement.
TCAATTTCATGTTCAAAACCCCAAAATTCATTCTCTTAAGTTCAAGTAAAAAACCCCCAGTTTCTTTTCTTGAAATCCCTGATTTAGGTATAATAATCCATGTAAAAACAAAATATATAATCAAAAGAAAGATAAAATTACTTACCCACATGATTTGGTTGTTTATCTCCTCCAAAATCGCCTTACTTGTGCTCCAGGAACTCAAACAGTTGACAAAATAAACTCAAAATCCCGAAATTGAAAGTTTTAATGCACTGCAAATCGACCTTCTTTGTGATCGCGGTCACAAACCTCGCAATAACGATTCCAAAAATGTAATGCACAATTTTAACCCTTTGCGATCGCTGCCATTTCCCCGCGATTGCGATGAACAAACTCCATTACCTTCCAAAACTCTTTCCAGACAGCCTGTAGTATAATAGCCATAACCTTTTTTTACAAAATAACAAATGACAAATGGTTTGCTTTTCTGATAACTAGACACAAATAACTACAACTTTCATTTTGGATCACCTCCAAATTTCTTATCTATTGCATGAAATAATCGTCCAAAGTCAGTCATATGATAGCAAATATTCTTCTACGCGATCGCGAGAAGAATGCGAAGACATTCCGGTGCGGACTCGTTCGTTCTCAAGATATTCAGGGCCGGCTACTATTGGCCCCAGATGGAACAGGATGCGAAGCCATTCGTACAAAAATGCAACAAGTGTCAACACCATGCACAATTAGTGCAGCAACAAGCGGAACTTCTGTATTCGGTAGTGTCACCATGGCCGTTCATGAAATGGGGGATGGACATAGTTAGTCCCTTACAACAAGGGCCCGGCAAGGTATGGTTTCTTTTGGTTTTAACTAATTATTTTACTAAATGGGTTGAAGCAGGCCCTTACCAAAAGATCGGGGAATGTGAAGTGGTTGACTTCATATGGGACCACATAATTTGTCGGTTCGGATTACCAAAGGAGATCGATTGTGACAATGGGCCAAAGTTTGTAGGTTCTAAAGTCACAAAGGTTTTGGAAGAATTAATGATCAAGCGAATTGCGTCTTATCCATATTACCCGAGTGCTAATGGACATGATGAGTCAACCAACAAGGTAATTATCCAAAACATTAAAAATAAGTTAGAAGATGCTAAAGGCAAGCGGCTGGATGAGCTACCGTGTCTTCTATGGGCTTATCGGACCACAACAAAATCAAGCACGGGAGAGACTCCCTTTTTGCTCGTGTACGAATCAGAAGCTTTAATACCGGTAGAAGTGGGGGAACCAACCCTGCGGTTTTCCCAAGCAAATGAAGAAGAAAACAAGTAAGCATTGCTAGTCATGCTAGATTTGCTTGAAGAGCACCGAGATCTGGCATATGTGAGGATGGTGGCGCAAAACCAAAGGATGGAAAGGTGTTGTGATCGTAAGGAAAATCTACGATATTTCAAAGTAGGGGATTTTTTTCTATGGAAAGTCAATCATATTACCCGATAGGTCAACATCGGGACGCTGGGATCGACATGGGAAAGACGATACCGGGTTTTAGCTATAACCGGCAAAGGTTCATACGAGTTGGAAAATCAAGATGGAGTTAAAATGCCAAGCAATTTGAACATGACTCACCTCAAAATGTATTATTGTTGAATATAATTGCTAATACTGAAAGTATGTGCTGCACTCTTTTTCCCTTCGACCAATTTTTGTCCCAATCGGGTTTTTCTAGCAAGGTTTTTAATGAGGCAGCAATGTAAAGCATACTACGAAGGAAGGATCATCGGTAAACTTACCAAAAGCTCGGTGTGGATCGACTCATATGGCAAGCAACATGTGGATGGTTAGAAAATCTTTGGCACGATAGTATAACTCGTCTCCCAAGAGTCTCATCGGCCTCCGGTAACAAATTTTTTACCCATCCGCAAGTTGTTTCCATTAATGAAGAAGCAACATAAAATCTTGCTATGAAAAGAACATCATCGATGAATGCAAGACCTCCAGTGTTCGAATTCTCATGCTTAGCATCCGAACATTTGGAGGGGGGAATAATTCATGACAAGACACTGAAAGTGTTACAAGAATCGGGGACTGTTAGAGCCAGGGTCAAGTCAGGACCGGGGACTGCATGATCAACTCTGTAGCAATAAGTTGTATAAGTTAGCCACATGTATTGGCAGCTTTATTTACTTAAGTAGATAATTTTCTTATGTAAGTGTACCTTTAAAGATACAAGGAATAAATAAAAGTAATTTTGTTTTTATCTTATTTCTTGTCCGAATGATAAGTTAATTTATTTTACCAATTGAGAGATAACAAAAACTTCAAATGATTGTACCGGAATGAACATGAGACGTCCTCTTCAAGAGCACAATAAACATAAGGTCCCTCTCTCATGAAACCCACACAGTAAAGGGTAGATTCTGAAAGTGTTTATGCCTTGAATCAATAGCTTTCGTATGTAGGAATATTTCCGAGGCTTTGTCAATTAAATCGAAGAGAATATTTTTTGCACAACACTAATGCAAAATGTTTATTTTATTAATTAAAGCACCAAACATAGTAAGATGTTTTGGCATAATTACAAAAGGTACAAGAAAAAAATAAGACATCATTATTTGCTGCCAGAACCTGAAGGGAGAGAAGGGTCTTCATTTTCCCTAGTGGAAGAAGGCTATTCCGCTGCCGGTTTAGGGCCTTCCTCTTCTTCACTTTCCACTTCAGATACCGAACACTCAGCATTACTATTCGAGGACTCAGGTTCAACGGGCCGAGAAGGAAGGTTCTCCGAGCGGTTATCTCCAGTTCCTGGGACTTGACAATGCCGTCATCGATGTTGGCAATGCCTTCTTTGTCCTCCTCCAAAGTCTTTCTCTTCATATGATACATGGAGTATTTTTTATCGAGGGCGAGGGAATATTTTTGATCCTGGATTTTAGCTTGGAGCTTATCCATTTTGGCTTGGAGCTCTTCATTTTCAGCCTTCATTGCGCTTATTTGTGAATCAAGCTCAACGTTGGTGGTTGAGTGAAGCCGGTTATGCTGCATGACTCTCTTGAGTCTTTATTTTATTTTGGCTCTTCTCTCCTCGTCAACTTTAGCCTCATCAGTATTGGCATGTATACCAGTCTCTAAGTTATTAACTTGTTCCCTGAAGGTAGACTCACGCTCGGCAGCAGCAGTCATAGTATCATGAATCTCAACCCACTTAGCCTTTTCTTCCTTAAGGTTCTCATGTAGCTAGGCGGATTCTTGGGTATGAGCCATCTTATCTTGTTCAAATTACTACAGTCGAGTTTCGAGCTCGTCCATTTGAGTGATTTTGGCCTCCAGCACCAGAATGCGCTCAACGAGCTGATTCATCTCAGCTAAAACTTGCTCTCGTTTTGAAGCAAGCTCTTGCTTGTCTAGAATCAACCTTTGTAGGACCTCAGAGGCAAGAAGGTTTTCCTAAAAAAAGGGATAAAATGAAAGTTATGAATTTGAAATGTAAATTGAAAGAAGATAGAAAGAAGTGAGATTGCTACTTGCTTTTAACAATGCATGTTGTTATTTATTAGGCACTCCCCTGAATAGGAGTCCATCTTTTTCCAGTCCTTCGCTGAAGCCAGCGACTTCAGATAGTTGGCGAGATCTACCGGCTTGGAAAGAAAATGGCACCCACTCAAGACTGAGGGAACAACACTTCTTCTTCTATGGGGGATCTTGAGGTGGAGCCGAGTAAGTACTTCCCAGATTTGCGTGATTAGGAGACTATGGGGGAAAGGCATCATCTTCTTTTTCGACTGATGCCTGTGATGGAAAATCAATTGATGTTGTGGAGAAGGAACAGCTTGTGCAGATGAGGAAGAAACATCTGGTGTAGAAGGCGTGGCAATTGTGGTTGGCTCAATAGTCGGTGCCAGAGGAAGGTCAGGGGCCAAACTCCTCAGACTGGGGACATCGGAGGGGATTGGAAAGTGGGAATCGACATTATTAACCAAACCCATTTCTCCCCAGAGCGCTTGACTGTCACGACCCCAAACTCCCTCCGTAGGATATCGTGATGGCACCTAGTCTCTAAGACTAGGCAAGCCAATTACTATAACAATTAAGCCAGTTATTAACTATGATAATTTAAAACATAGTTTAATATGAATACCGATACAAGAGCAAAACGAGCCTACACGGCAATAATCATAACAACCTCCCAGGACTGGTAATACAGAGTCACGAACTCTAGCTGAATACATGGAATGATCTTCAAGGATCGAAATACAATACTGTTCAAATGACAAAATGACAGTACAATGTAAGAAAAGGACTCTAAGGGGCTGCGATGATCAAGCAGCTCTACCTTGAATCCTCGCGATCAACAAGCTAACTCTGTCCGGGTTCGATATTTCCAATACATGGCTCTACACACAAATGTACAGAAGTATAGTATGAGTACACCACAGTCGGTACCCAGTAAGTTTCAAGACTAACCTCGGTGGAGTAGTGACGAGGTACAAGTCAAGACACTCACTAGAAAAAATAACCTGTACAATATAGAAGTATAAGGCTAATAATGGAAAGCAGAAATTAGTTTGGGCAAACCCTCGAATTATAACCATTATGTTAGAGATTCTGATTTTGCGGTCACAAGGTCGCATCTGCAACGGAAGCTTCTACGGCAAATAATCCGCTTCTGCGGAAATGCCTCGCCTCAGCCAAAGTCGCTTCTGTGACAAGGAATGCGCTTCTGCGCTCGCGCCTCTACGCTAAGAGTTCCGCTTATGTGGCAGCGTAGATGTGCCCAAACATCTGCTTCTGTGGCTTTCTCATCCATCTTTGCTTCCGCTTTTGCGCCCCTTATCTTCCGCACCTGTGCCTAGTGGTCCGCAGGTGCGACAACACCAGATCCTGCCCAAACCAGCTTCACTCAACATGATCCAAATGATATGAAACCTGTCCGAAACACACCTGTGGCCCCGTCTAAATATACCAACAACTTCCATATCATAACGCAGACCTACTCGAGGCCTCCAATCACATAAAGCAACGTTAAAACTACAAATCGCACCTCAAATAAAAATTAATGAACTTATGAACTTTCAACTTCTACAACTCGCACCAAAACATATTTAATCAGCTTAGAATGACATCAAATTTTGCATGCAAGTCACAAATGACATAACCAAGCTATTACAACTCTCGGAGTCGAAACCTGAACCCTATATACATAAGTCATAATACATGATACGAATTATTCTTCTAAAATAAGCCCGGAACTTTCACTTAAGCTTCTAAAATAAGAATTATTCTTCTAACTCAATCCCGAATCAACCGAAAATCGAACTCGACCACACACGCAAGTCATAATACATCATACGAAGTTGCTCGAGACCTTAAGCCATCAAACGGGATGCTAATTCTCAAAACGACTGGTCGGATCGTTACACTGACTTTCCTGTGACGATGGATTTTGAAGCTTTACCGGCTGAGCACTTGGTTGAGCTGATGAAGATTTTTTCTTCTTTGAAGAGGGTCGCCTTCATCATTAGCCCCTCCTTCATCATCAATAAACACCATGACTAGTTCAGTTGATGATCTTCTCATTGTGTTCTTATGAGCCCCAGTCGAGGAGGTATGCTTCTTCTTTGGTTTCTTGCTTTTAGACTAGGGACTCCGAGAGGAGACACCCTCACCGGAGGCTTGAGCAGATCCGCGACCCTGCTCCCGCTATGCATACTTTTCAATACCTATTCAGCTTCCTTGGGGTCAGCGAGGGCCTTGTCATCGGGCCATACGACGGAACCCTTCGGAAGTCCTGTGTGGCATAAAAGAACAGTTAAAATATTGCTCCTAAGTTGTTGAGATTGATATAAAGAAGAATATTTTTTCATACCCTGGTTCATGTCTCTCCACCCGTATTTGGGATCTATCTCTTTCCATGGACGGGATTCTGGCGTAGTAATATCGAGAATTTTCTGTACCCATCGGTCCAGGCCTTGAACCCGTGGTGGTTCCCAGTGAGTAGTTGGAACAAAGAAAATAAAATGTCAGTTAAGGAGAAAGTTTTTTCACGAAGAAAGGAAACAAATATACAAAGACTTATGAAAATAGATCCATGATTCGGGAAAAGTTGGCATTGTGGCCAGGATGATGTCCCTGGTAGCAATAACAACAAACCGTTCCATCCATCCACAGTCGTTGTTGTCGTCAACAATGGTAAGAAAGGCATGATGACCACGCTTCTTGAGATTCAGCACACCCTCACAAAATATCTTTGGGGATTAAAGGTTCATCATATGTTAGGGTTTCCCCACTTTCACCGCATAGTTAGCGAAGGTAGGCCACTGTAGACTATGTGGATGGGCCTACCTGTGCCAAGCAAACTTGGTACCGGTGGCAAAATTCTACAATTGTTGGGTCAATTCCTTCACCCGCTCCCAAGGTGAAAGGACCCAAATTAAAGAGGTACGTGTAGGCATACATGAACCCCGGCTTCGAGTAGGTAACTCATTCTATCGCATCAGGGATAAGAATTTTGACATTACCCCAGTTACATTCCTCCTTTACAACAGGGATGTTAGAACAACCAATGGAGGAAGGGTATCTGTGGACAGGCCAGAACATGTCAGTTTTTGAGTTCGGAGGTGGCTTGTGTTCTTGGACATCGGATGTCGTGCTAATATGAAATGGTATGATGGTGTTTACGGTTAGAGGTTCAGACAAACGTCAACCTTTTTGGTTTTGTTTATCTTTGGGCCTCCACCAAGGAGATAGCCAGCGTTTTCGGAGATAGAAATACAAGAAGACATGGTGGTAAGAGATCATTGGAGATGTTTTTAATGAGAAAGTCGGGTGTCGCAAAAAGGTTCTAAGGGAATTCAGAGAAGAAGAAAGAGTTGTGAAAATATTGAAAGTAAAGAGTAAAAATGAAGAGTAGTGCAGAAGTTATAGACAGAAAAATCGTGGTCATAATTACCTCGAAAACAGGCAAAAGTACTTGCTGCATCACGGGACAACACGTGTTCTGGCTATTAAATGTGAAAAGACGTGCGCCCTTTCAAGTGTCAGAGGCCGTTCAGAAAATTTTCCACTGAGTTTCGTCACCGGAAAGTATGGGGACTATTTATATGGGGTAAAATTGGTTAACGACAACTGGGTGAATGACGCAATGACACGTGGAACTAAAGACAGTTGGGATATGAATCAGCAAACAGCTGGCACCGGATGCAAGCATGCGGCCAGTGCTGAACGAATCCCGAAGACACAGCAGCCGATGACCAAGGTTCAAAATATTGTCATCGAGTAACATTTAATGGGTTGTCGTTATACAGAATATCTGCATATATAGTCAACCGTTATGCACCCATCAATGATGATTTTATTCTCATTCAAGAGGAGCTTGATTTGAGGATCTTGTCTCCTTGAATCGAGCTATTAATAGGAGGATTAACATTCATTGTAGGGATATGAAAATTTTTACACACGAAAAGCCATAATCTATTGTCTTATTACGTTCAATTCGAACACCTGAACATTGCTTTTACTTTTGACATCGGGAAGACAAAGTTCTTAGTCAAGTATGTTATCTTTTTTAATTTGATTCGTTAATCTTATTTCTTTTCTTATATATTTATTATTTTTGGGTCAAATCGATTCGCTTGTATATAAATCACGTTATAAATTCAACTGTACTATTTTACGGCTAAACAAAGAGTATTTTATATATTGACTCTCGCTACTATTTTGGTGGGTCAATCAAATACTTATTGAGTACTCTCGTACTTACCCCTACTTACCTGCATATAGTACGGATTTATGGTACCAGAAAGTTCAGAGAGTGGGCTTTGGATAGCTATACTTCAGTTTCCAACGGGGAGCCAATTATCTAGTTCAAAAGTGGCTTGTACTCAATTTTGTTCTTATTTCAGTTCTTTCGGATGTATAAGTATTGAATAGGTATTTATTCACTCTTAATTGCCCGATCCTGTAGTTATTCTAGCGGCCACGATGTAATTGGGATATTTAGACATGCTTATTATGGGATTGTCTTTAAATTAGACTTATCACTACAATGGGTTGTGAACTTGTGTCTAATATCATGTTGTTATTTGTGGTTCACTCGACATGGGATGTCAGGTCAAGTCACATGGGTTGGTTTTTGGATTATGACAATCTTTTTTGACGAATCTCCAATTTAAGGATTGATGGAAGTCATGGAACAAATTGGGAATTAACCAATTAAATTTGCTTTTTTATGAGATATGGTATCTTATTATTTTTTTAATATGTATTGATAATGAACTAATTGATAAATTCTAAACATCAAAATAGAGTAGGTTTATGTAAATTTATAACAGCACAAGGACAATAGTGAATTTATCTACACGTGAAATTATGTCCAAATTAAATCTGATATGGAAAAGAAGTAGAACTAGCATCCTCTTAGCATTGTAGAGTTAAAAGATCATATAGAAAATCTGAGTTCGTGCACAAAAGGAAACTCATTATTCTATGTGCTAGCTATAAAGCTTTCCTAGATGTTACAGTGGAAAGCCTAGCTAGCAAAAAGGCACATACATAAACTATAAGTGTACGATAAAAAGTTTCCCAAACTATAACACTCACTCTTATTTCCAAGTTCCACCCAAAAGTTCTGTGAGTTTAAAAATTTGCACCACTCGTTTGAGAAATAAAATAAACGAGTGTTCTTTTCTTCAACAAAGCAAAGTGGTTGTGATTCTGATTCATTGACAATGAATTGAAAAGAATGGTTACTTTTTGGACTTGTCTAGTGTTAGGGACATTAATTCCATATTTGATGATTTGAACATAATTGTGAATGGTATTTGCTATCAAATATTTATGGCATTTGATATTCATTTATTATTATTGTTAATTGCTTGATTAATTTGATAAGGTCCTTGATTAAATTTTGAGACTTTACATTGTGATGGAGATCATGATAATGAGATTAATGTTTCTTTCAATTTTATTTTATTTTTGATCGTAGGATTATTAATTTGGACATTAGTAATCCGGCATGATCAATATTTATGTGATCGTCTTTATGGAATAAAGATTAGTTGATTTCATTAAATAAATCACATATATAGATGATGCATATAGAGATATGATCGTTGAATCGACTCATTGGATAATTCTCAATGGTTAGAATTATCATAAACTGTTAATATGATATTCTCTTGAATAATATGATGTAAGTGTTTCCTTTGACGTGAGTTCATCATAGTAATTGAAAAATTATTTATTGTCCTTTGATACTAGACACCTATGGTCCTAGGGTGACAGTTGAAAGGATGTTGGATACGATTAAATACTTGTACAATTAGTGATTGATCAAGATGAAATTTGTCGACTCTTGGTAATGAAATTAAGTTTCATGTTGTCATGAATTATAAACGACCAAATTAAGACCTTGCCCAGGGGAATTGAATGAAACGAACAAAAGAGTTTCTTAGGTCATTTATTGGTCAATTATATTTGACATGAATAAATAGTTGATCGCCTATTAGGATTTGACAGTTGAACCATATCCTAAGGTGACCCAAAGCTATAAGGACACAAGGAATTACTACATTATTCTTCTACTAATTCTTGAGAGTAAATTGTATACTTCATTCTATCCGGTCGTTAAGGACTGTTGCTAGATGCCACCCTTGATTAGTCTATTATTGTGATCACTTTACTACTGACTTAATATTGAATCTATGGGGTCGCACACGAACAAATGTCCACATCTTTGCCAAACGATTAATTATTTTATTATTTGATAATTAAATTAAAGAATTTAATTAATCAAATAAGAAAATTTATTAGTCAAAATAAAATATTATTATATTTTTTTCTAGCGCAAAGGATATAATTAATATTGTGAATAAATTTAAGTTTTCTTAGTTGATAGTCCATAAAGGTCGTTCAATCCAATGTTAAATTGGATTGACGGGAATCCGTCCACAAAGACGTTAGGCGGAAACCCATTAAGAATGGGATTCCAATTTTTCATAGAAAGTTTCTGATTTTTCTTTAGAAAAATTCCATAAAGATTATTTTTGGAATAAACTTTTATTCTAAGTTAATTATTACCTCAACCAAATAGGAAAGGGGTTTATAAGTGATACTATATAAAGGATGATGGAGAAATTTTACCGCATTAATTCTTAAGAAGAAAATCACTTTGTGAAAGTGAGAGTGCAATACAAAGCCAAGAGAGAAAATACTATTAGAAGAAAGTTGTTTGTTGTTCATCCAATTTTTGAGAATATTTTCAACACAATATTTTTCATCCAATTTGATCGCAGGTTTCGTTGATCAAAGAGTTGAAAGCAAGGATCGATCTCGGTGTGGATACGCGTAAAGTCTTCGCATTATCGAATTTTTTTTTGAAATGAGACTCTCTTCAACAGTGTCACGACACAACTCCCGCCGGGGCCGCGACGACGTCTAACACTAATTTCTAGGCAAGCCAACATTCACACAATAACGACGAATTTGAATAAACAAGGTTTAATAAACTCAACAACAAAAATATCATGAAATAACTGATGAAAACAACAACGATACTACTACAACCATAGCAATGATCTGGTGTGAACGAGCACATGGGGACTATTGAATATCAAAATACAAGGCCAAATCCTCAATATATTGTCTGATCAATAGAACAGTAATAGCAGAAATAAATAAAAGAGAACTTCAAGGCTACCTCGTAGTCTCCCAAAAATAACGGGTACCAATAGAACTCTAGTAATCACCATGTCCAGAAGTACCTGGATATGCACACCAAGTGCAGAGTGTAGTATGAGTACAACTGACCCCATATACTCAGTAAGTAACAAACATAACCTTAGGCTGGAAGTAGTGACGAGCTCAAAAGAAACAGTCAGAGACCAATATCAATAACCAATAACAGTCCAGAATATAAAAGAGACAGTATTAGTAAATAACACAATGATAGTTCAGCTCTTTCACAATTCAATAATTTAGACATGCTTTCAAAATATAACAGTTAAAACCCAACACAGGTAAAAACATTTTATTTACCAGCTAACATGAGAAAAATATATCTTTATGCGTACATGTCAAGTTAATGATTTCACAGTGATATCCTCAAGTACTCTCACTCTCAGCAAACTCAAGGCGCCTGACTCAAATACCCACTTCATCACACACACAATCACTCAGTACTGTATGGGTGCATGACATCAATCTCCCTCACCAAAGCACGTGTATATATCATTGTGTCTGCGCTCACTGGTGGCATGTCCGAATTCGAAGGGGAGGATCCTGTCCAAGTGTCATGACCCAAAACCCATAATAGGTCACGATGACACCTAACGCCGCTATTAGACAAGCCCATAAGTGAAACTACTATTATTTACCCCTTTTAACATGTAAAACAAAAGTTTTCCTTTTAAAAGAACAAAATAAGTAAGATCTCATGCAACTGCACCTACTCTTTTCTTAACAAAATACCAGCATAATAACTACATTCACTGTAGTGATAGAAATGATAAGCACAACAGTACATAAATGCTAAAAATTCCCTTAACCCGGTGCAACAAGTATATGAGCAATCTAGAGAATATACAAAATAACTACAACTATTGTCTGAAAGTGATAGACCAAAATAATAAACAAGGTAGAGGGAGACTCCGGTACTGCAGATCGTAGCAAGTCAAACAGCTCACCACTAAGTCTCTGTAGATGATTGGCTACGCGCCCGCGTGACCAATGGTAGTACCTATCTCAGTACCTGCACATTCAGTGCAGAAAGTGTAGCGTGAGTACGAAAAACAATGCATACTCAGTAAGTACCTAGTCTAACCTCGAAGAAGTAGTGACGAGGGGACGACTTGACACTTACTAGAGGTCAAATAATAATATAAATACATAAAGTAGACATGGTGAGTGTACAACAAGTAGCAACGAAGCAAATAAAAGTAACTACAGTAAATCCACCCACGAGTCTATATCAAATCACTAAACATGTCATAACCGGTCGTGAAGGCGCTAACTCAATTATTACCAAACCAAATCCAGTTTCGATTATTAAGCATGAAGCTGCCGAGGTGAACGACCCGATCCCATAGGAATAGTAGTACTCAGTATTGCCGAGGAGAATGGCCCGATCCCATAAGAATGGTGTTACCAACCGGTCGAGGCGAGCGGCCCGATCCCATAAGAATGTTGTTACCATCCTACCGAGTTGAACAACCCGATCCCATAAGAGTAGTGTTACCATACTACCGAGGCAAACGGCCTGAACCCATAATAATAGAGAAATTTACCTCGCTCACGGAAAAACATGCGAGACGAGAAGACACGGATCTATAGTTTATCAAATGTTTCTCAATTCTTTTCTAAAGTGAGAGACTAAGTCGATATCCTTAATTCATTCCTCAATCTCAGTCCTAATAAAGATAATTAATACACAGGATAGGCATGAAATAACACAATTAGAGGCATGATGTGAATCTTAGTCTACCCGGACATATCATGAATATAGCTACGTATGGACTCTCGTCACCTCGTGCGTACATAGCTCCCCATAACAAGTAGCACACAACAATTAATACATCTAAGGTGATAAGTTCCCTCTTACAATGTTACACAAGAGACTTACCTCGATTACAAGCACGCAATCTGGCTCACCAACCTCACTAAGAATCCTCAAACGACGCCGAGGATTCTAAAACTAACCAAAAGTAGTATAAACTAATAAATATATGCCCAAAAGTTCATAATTTAACTATTAGAGTACACCAACAAGTTCCAAAAATATAACGGACCTACTCGGGGCCAAAAATTACGTCAAACAACATCGATTCTACGAAACGCAACCCCATCCAAGTTTGTTGAAATTATGAACATCCAACTTCAAAAACCTACGCCGAATCATACCAAAACAATTCCAATTGACCTCAAATTTTACACACAAGTCATAAATGACATAACAGACCTATTCCAACTTTCGGAATCAAAATCCGACCCTGATATCAATAAAGTCAACTCTCATTGAAACTTTTGTACCTTCCAAACCTTCAACTTTCTAACTTTCACCAATTCAAGCTGAAACAACCTACGGACCTCCAAATCAACATCCGGACATGCTCCTAAGTCCAAAATCATCGTACGAACCTATTAGAGCCTTCAAATTCTAGTTTCAAGATCGTTTATTCAAAATGTTGACTCAAGTCAAACTTGGCCACCTTAGGTCACTATTAAGGAACTAAGTGTTCCGATTTTAACCCGAACCCTTTCACACCTAAACCAACCATCCCTGCAAGTCATAAAATAGTAAAAGCACATATGTAGAGTCTTAATTAGGGGAACGAGGATCTAGAAAGAAAAATTACCGGCCGGGTCGTTGCATTCTCCACCTCTTAAACAAACATTTGCCCTCAACTGGATCTTTACCGCAACAATGTTCTTGGACCTCAACTAGCGAACTTGCCTGTCAACAATGGCAACTGGCTCTTCCTCCTAACCCAGACTCTCATCTAGCTGAACCGTGCTGTAATCTAATATGTGCGACCTGTCGACATAGTACCTCTAGAGCATAGACACATGGAAGACCGGATGAACTCCCGATAGACTGGGAGACAAGTCAAGCTTATAAGCAACCTTCCCAACTCGCCTTAGCACCTCAAATAAGCCAATAAACATTAGGCTCAGCTTTCCCTTCTTTCCGAACCTCGTGATACCCTTCATCAGCGAGACTTTAAAGAGAACCTTCTCACCCACCATGAATGATAAATCACTCGCATTCTGATCCGCGTAACTCTTCTGTCTGGATTCTACTGTGTGAAGCCGCTCCTGCATCAACTCAACCTTCTCCAAGGCATCCTTCACTAAATCAGTGCGATATAACTTAGCCTCACCGGGCTCAAACCATCCGATGGGAGAACGACATCGCCGACCATATAAAGCCCCAAATGGAGCCATCTTGATGCTGGATTGATAACTGTTGTTGTAAGCAAACTCGGCCAAGGGCAAGAATCTATCCCACTGCCCTCTAAAATTAATGACACATGCTCTAAGCATAGCCTTAAGAGTCTGAAATGTCCGCTCCAACTGCCCATCGGTCTGCAGATGAAAGGTTGTGCTAAGCTCTACTCGGGTACCTAACTTGCTCTGTACTGCTCTCCAGAAATGTGAAATGAACTGAGGGCCTCTATCTGATATGATGGAAACAAACACACCATGCAACCGAACAATCTCCTGAATGTAAATCTAGGCCAACCTCTCTAAAGAGTAAGTAGTCACCACCGGGATAAAGTGTGCCAACTTGGTCAGCCTATCGATAATGACCCAAACAACATCAAACTTCCTCAACGTCAGCGGCAACCCAACTACAAAGTCCATAGTGATGCGCTCCCACTTCTACTCCGGCATAACCATCTGTTGGAGTAGGCACCTGGCCTCTGTGGCTCATACTTGACCTGCTGGCAATTTAGACATCTCGCTACATACTCAACTATGTCCTTCTTCATCCTCCACCACTAATAATGCTGCCTCAAATCGTGATACATCTTCGTAGCACCTGGATGAATTGAATACCGAGAACTGCGCGCCTCCTCTAGAATTTTCTCCCTCAATCCATCAACATTAGGAACACATAGGCGACCCTGGAGTCGCAGAACACCATCCCCACAGATAGAAACCTATTTGGCACCACCTTGTAGTGCTGTCTCTCTAGGAACCAACAAGTGTGGATCATCATACTAACAATCCTTGATCCGCTCAAGTAATGAAGACTTAGACACAACATATGCAAGAACTCGACTGGGCTGTGAAATATCCAACCTCAGAAGTCTGTTAGCTAACGACAGAATCTCCAAAGCCAATGGCCTCTCCTCTACTGAAATGAATGCCAACTACCCATACTCTCGGCCTTTCTAGTTATGGCATTCGCAACCACATTCGCCTTGTCCGGATGGTAAAGGATGGTAATATCATAGTCCTTCAGTAACTCAAGCCACATGCGCTGCCTCAAATTAAGGTCCCTCTGCTTAAAAAATGCTGCAAGCTGCAATAATCGATGTAAACATCACAAGACACCTCATAGAGTTAATGCCTCCAGATTATGAGAGCATGAACTATCGCGGCCAAATCCAAATTATGTACGGGGTAATTCTTCTCGTGGGGCTTCACCTGACATGAAGCATATGCATTAACTCGCCCCTCCTGCATCAATACACAACCCAAGACAACGCGTAAAGCATCGCAATACACGGTATACATCCCTGAACTGAAGGGCAACACTAATATTGGTGTTGTAGTCAAAGTGGTCTTGAGCTTCTGAAAGCTCGCCTCACAATTATTGGACCATCTAAACGGAGCACCCTTCTGGGTCAATCTATTCAAGGGCGCTACAATAGACGAGAAGCCCTCCACGAACCGATGATAATAACATGCTAACCCCAAGAAACTCCTGATCTCGTTCGTTGTGGTAGGACGAGGCCAACCCTAGACTGTCTCAAAATTCTTGGGATCCCCCTTAATACCCTCACCTGATACAACATGCCCCATGAAAGCCACAGAATCCAACTAGAACTCGCACTTGGAGAACATAGCATAAAGCTTTTGTTCCAGCAACGTCTGGAGAACAAACCTCAAATGTTGCTCGTGCTCCTCCATACTACGCGAGTAGATCAATATGTCATCAATGATGACAATGAAAAATGAGTCAAGATACAGCCTGAACACTCGGTTCATCAAATCCATAAATGCCGCCAGGGCGTTAGTCAAACCGAAGGAAACCACTAAAAACTCATAGTGGCAATATCTAGTCCGGAAAGCGGTCTTCGGAATATCTGAAGCACGAATCTTCAGCTGATGATACCCAGATCTCAAGTAGATCTTAGAGAACAACCCTGCACCCTGCAACTGGTCAAACAAATCATCAATGCGCGACAACAGGTACTTATTCTTGATGGCGACTTTGTTCAACTGGCGGTAGTCAATGCACATCCGCATACTCCCATCCTTATTCTTCATAAATAACACCGGTGCGCCCCAAGGCAACACACTAGGTCTAATGAACCCCTTCTCAAGCAACTCTTGAAGCTGCTCCTTTAACTCTCTCAGCTCCTTGGGAGCCATATGATAAGGTGAAGTAGAAATAGGCTGGGTGCCTGGCACCAAATTAATGCCGAAATCGATATCCCGATCCACCGGCATACATGGTAGATCAGTAGGAAATATATTGGATAACTATCATACCACTGGCACTGAATCTAACGTGGGAGTCTCTGCAGTATTATCCTGAACAAAGGCCAAGGAAGCCAAACAACCCTTCTCGACCATATGTCGAACCTTCAAGAAAGAAACAACCCTGCTGTAAGTACAAACAAATGAACCCCTCCATTCTATTCTAGGCAACTCAGGCATCGCCAAGGTAACAGTCTTGGCATAGCAATCGAGAATGGCATGGTACGGGGAAAACCAGTCCATACCCAAGATAACCTCGAAATCAACCATATCGAGTAATAGAAGATACGCTCTGGTCTCATACCCACAGAAAGTCACCACATAAGACTGGTAGACCCGATCCACAACAACAGAATCACCCACTAGCGTGGACACATATACAGGAATGCCCAAGGACTCGCGGGACAGATCTAGATAAGGAGAAATAGAGAAGAAACATAGGAGTAAGTAGACCCTGGATCAAATAATACCGAGGCATCCCGACAATAGACATAAATAGTACGTGTGATCACTACATCGGAGGCGATTGCCTCTGACCTAGAGGGGATAGCATAGAATTTAGCCAGACCACCACCTGACTAACCTCCACCTCTATGACGACCCCTACCCACCTGCCCTCTGCCTCTGGCCAGACGGCCGAGCGGTGTGGTAGCTGGTGCGGTAATCATGGGCCAATGGTCCTGCTTCTCGGCCTTGCCCTGAAGTCTAGGAAAAAACCTCTTATGTGGCCAAGATCCCCGCACTCAAAACAACCCCTCGGAGTAGTGGGTTGCTAACCTGAAGTCTGCCCCTGATGGCCTTAATACCCACTGGACGAACCCTAAATAGAGGGCAGATGATAAGAACTCTATGGAATGGCACTGAAATAGGGTTGGGCTAGAGCACTCCAAGCAGGCGGTGGTAGTGACTTCATAGGCTTACTGGGTTGACCCCTCATGTAGTAACCTTTGCCCCTAAGTGGGGCGCCACTAAATCCTCCAAACTGCAGGGGCCCCTTGTCCCTCGGCGCAAACTCTCTGCTACGGTTGTGAATTCCACCCCGTTGGACTCCAATATCCCTATGTTCCATAGCCTATCCTTGCACCTGTCAATGAAATCCTAGGGTCCTCTGACCGCTCACCCACATAGTTTGGGGGGCGAAGTATAGTCCATATGTTCAGCCGCTTCTGCTGATCAACGGTCGCGACTGGTACAGCCTCTGGCACAGTCGCTGCAACTTGTTGGGCTCCGCCCGCAGGTAGTGCACATGGGGTCTGATAAACGGCAGCGGCGTGCCCTGGAGCCTGAGAGGTAGGGGTCTAGGATCCCCCTCCCACCTAAGATGTGGCTGGATCCACTAGAAGTAAACCAGACTGCGTCATAAACTCCATGAACCACAGCATCGACCCATGACCTCCAGGAATCCCGGTACAGTCATGAAATCTACTAGGGCTGGCTCAGTTGCAGGCGCCTCATCCTGCTCCTCAATAACAGGATCCTCCACTAGATCTACTGGTGGTACAATGGGAGCAACTCTAGGATGCCCTCATCCTCTGACAGGAGCTTGAGCCCTCCCCCGGCCTCTGCTTCGACCTCTAGCAATGGGGGGAGCAGCTCCTCTACCACCCGGTACATCCGCCGCGCACATTCTCACCATATGTGAGAGATCAATAGAAAGATACTTTGCACAATATCAACTGCAAGATAGGATATGAATAAAGAGAAGTTTCCTAACACCCTATAGCCTCTCGAAGATAAGTACGGACGACTCCGCACCAATCCGCAAGACTCTACTATGCCTGCTCAGGACTCCTGAGACCTGTGTGAAACTAAAGCTCTGATACCAACTCTTTATCTCTCCTAAGGGTATTGCCCTATGCATAACCTATATATAAAGAGTTCCAACTATCGAATCAAAGCAAAGAGGAACATTTCCCCAGTTGACAAGAGAAAGAAAGGAAATGAGCCCATTTTCACCTATCTGAAGCTGAAGGAATGAAAGCATTTGAGTCTTGATCCCCCGCTTAACCTGAAATGAAATCTCTCAAGCCAGGGAAAGATTGACCATCGGGTTCATGTCTGAGTCAGGACAGAAAGAGGCCAAGAGTGACTACTCAATAGAAAAGGGGCTGCCCCTCTGAATAAGGGATGTGACTAGCCTTCTTTCTTAGGCCAAGGAAGGAAATCACAGTAGAACTAGCATAGCGGAACATGACAGCGGTTAGGGAGAAGGAAAAACTATACCTCTAGTGAGTAATGCTTGAGTCGCAGCATCAAGGTTTGAGCCAAATTGGGCAAGGGCGGTCTATCACGACCCAAAACTCATAATAGGCCGCGATGGCACCTAATGCCGCTGTTAGGCAAGCCCACAAGTGAAACTACTATTTATTTACCTCTTTTTAATATTAAAAACAAAACTTTTTCTTTTAAGAGAACAAAATAAATAAGATTTCACGCAACCGTAACTACTCTTTTCTTAACCAAATACCAACATAATAAGTACATCCACTATAGTCGTAGAAATGATAATTACAGCAGTACATAAATGCTAAAAGTACCCAAAACCCGGCGCCACAAGTACATGAACAATCTAGAGAATATACAAAACTACTACAACTATTGTTTGAAAGTGAAAGACAGAAATAATAAACAAGGTAGAGGGGGACTCCAGTGTTACAGATCGTAGCAAGGCAAGCAACTCACCACTAAGTCTCCGTAGAAGAACAGCTATGCGCCTGCGTGACCATTGGTAGTACCTATTCTCAATACCTGCACATTCAGTGCAGAAGTGTAGCGTGAGTACGGAAAACAATGCGTACCCAGTAAGTATCTAGTCTAACCTCGAAGAAGTAGTGACTAGGGGACGGCTTGACTTACTAGAGGTCAAATATTAAGATAAAAACATAGAGTAGACATGGTGAGTGTACAACAATCAGCAACGAAGCAAATAAAAGTAACTATGGTAAATCTAGTCATGAGTCTATATCAAATCACTAAACATGTCATAACCGGCCGTGAAGGCGCTAACTCAATTATTACCAAACCAAATCCAGTTTTGATTATTACCCACGAAGCTGCTAAGGCATACGGCTCAATCCCATAGACATAGTGGTACTCAATATTGCCGAGGCGAAAGACCTGATCCCATAAGAATGGTGTTACCAACGTACCGAGGCGAACGGACCGACCCCATAAGAATGGTGTTAATAACCTGCCAAGGCGAATGGCCTGATCCCATAAGAGTAGTCTTACCATACTGCTGAGGCGAATGGCCCGATCCCATAAGAATAGAGAAATTTACCTCGCTCGCGGAAACACATGCGAGACGAGAAGACACGGATCTATAGTTTATCAAATGTTTCCCAATTCTTTTCTAAAGTGAGAGACTAAGTCGATATCCTTAATTAAAATCCTCAATCTCAATTATAATCAAGATAATTAATACACAGGATAGGCATAAAATAGCACAATTAGAGGCATGATGTGAATCTAAGTCTACCCGGACATATCATGAACATAGCTACGTACGTACTCTCGTCACCTCGTGCGTTCGTAGCTCCCCATAACAGGTAGCACACAACATATAATACATCTAAGGGGATACGTGCCCGAATTCCTAAAATTTACCCCCGAGCCCACATGCCCGGATTTCAGAAATTTTAGAATATAAACTTTACGAACGACCTCAGGAACTCAAATACATAATTTATTCTAAATCATAATAGATGTCAAATCTAATTTTACCAAACTCTAGGTTCTAACAAAATCTCTCAGTGTTTCCCTTAATTTCATGTAAAATCTACCCATAATCCATGTATTTAACTCAAGTGATGAGAATCCCCCACAATATGCTCTCAAATTCGCCCAAGACCAAGTGGAAAATGAGGGAAAAAGGACCAAGTCCCGTATAAAAATCAATTCTGCCCAGCGATCCTCGCTTTTGTACGCATAGGGTCGTACCTGCGGAAATATCCATCGCATGTGCGGTTCCCATTAAGGTCGGGCAAGTACGCTTCTGTGGAGAAACATGCGCACCAGCGCACTCAAGCCTGTAGAGAAACCTCCACTCCTACGACCCTAGGCCTTCCTGGCCTCATCCACATATGCGACCAATTTCCTCGCACCTGCGAGCTCGCAGATGCGGAAAGAACCTTGCATTTGCAATCACAGCCAAGCTCACTCAAGACCGCTTCTGCGATCAATCCTCACGCTCTTGCATGTCCGCCCCTCGGCCAAACCCTCCGCATGTGGGATGACACCAGAATACCAGCAGGTTCAGCAAATCAACCAAAGTCCAAAATGATATGATTCAATTCGAATCACACCCGGGACCCTGTCTGAGTATACTAACAAGTTCCAAAACACATAAAGGACCTACTCGAGACCCAATATTTAATCAAACAACATAGATTCTGCGAATCACACCCCAATTCAAGCCTATTGAAACTATGAACATCCGACTTCCATAACCTACGCCGAATCATACCAAAATAACTCCGATTGACCTCAAATTTTGCACACAAGTCATAAATTCCATAACGGATCTATTCCAACTTCTAAAATCGAAATCCGACCCCGATATCAATAAAGTCAACTCTTGATCAAACTTCTTAACCTTCCAAACCTTCAACTTTCAAACTTTCGCCAATTCAAGCCGAAATGATCGACGGACCTCCAAATCAACATTCGGACACGCTCCTAATTCCAAAATAATCATACAAACCTATTGGAACCTTCAAATCCCGATTCCGAGATCATTTACTTAAAATGTTGACTCAAGTCAAACTTGGCCACCTTAGGCCACTATTAAGGAACTAAGTGTTTCGATTTCAATACGAACCCTTCCACACCTAAACCAATCATCCCCGTAAGTCAGAAAACAGTAAAAGCACACAGGGGGAGTCTTAATTAGGGTAACAGGGATATAGAAAGCAAAATTACCGGTCGAGTAATTACACCAAGTGCTAATTAAATGCTAATATGACATGTTGCATCGTGTAACCCAATCCAAATAACAATAAAGCCAATATGTCATGTTGCGATGTGCAACCCGATCCAAATATCACTCTCAACACGGCTCTAAGGCCCACCTCAGTCATCAACCTCTCAAGTCTCAAGGGCTCACAATCTCATATCACTCAGCCCAAATAGTATCACATGTGGATAAATACAACATCATGTGATGTAACAATGAACAATGCATAGAGACTGAGATATGATATGCAATAGAATCATGATTAGGTGTACAACTACAGTTAAGACAGATAGCTCAAAACAATACAAATAGCCCCGTTATGTTTCAACAAATTAATCCTATAGACTAAATATCATTTCTAACATGAATCATAGCTCAGATAATCAAAGAATTAGGGGAAACATGGATATAATAGTGCGTGATAGCAAAACAAGTCTGGTAATAGTCTAAAGTCCACTCGAATAATGAATACTATAATGCACGCACACATGCCCGTCACCTAGCATGTATGTCACCCCGACACATCACAAATAACATAGTTCCCAGGGATAATTACCCTCAAATTCAAGTACACATACGTTACATACCTAAAAATGCGGGACTCAATACTCTGAAAAGCCATTCCCACACGAATCAGCCTCCGAACGACTCGAATCTAGTCACAAACAAGTTAATATCATCAAATAATGCCTTAGGAAACAACCCCAAATAATAAAGCTTCGATCTTTATCAAAATCAAAATGTCAACCCGAAAAGTCAATCCCAGAAACACACCCCGAAACTCGACAAAACTCATAAATTTTGAATACCCACTCAATTACGAGTCCAACCATGCTAATTTCATCCAATTCCGACCTCAAATCATCAAATTTCTTTTAGAAAAGTTTTTACTAAAACCCCCAAAGTCTTCATTTAATTTCACCAATTAAATGCTAAGAATATGGATGGAATCATGCAATATAAACAAATGCGAGCCAGAAATACTTACCCCAATTCAAATCATGAAAATCCCCTCCAAAACCTCTAACTCAATATAAGATATAATAACCCAAACCCTCGAAATAGAGTATTTACAACATTCTATCCAGGCATACCCTTCTCGGTCGCGGAACGTGAAGCACAACGCACTCTGACACTACGCGAACGCGGGAATTTGCAATCACGAAGGCTTACAGTCAAACGCCCCCAACCGGCCTCCATGCTAAGTGAACGCGATGTCCCTTACATGATCGCGAAGGCCACTACATCCCAAAGCATCAAGAACATGATCTCCACTTCACGAATGCAAATAACAACCCGCCAACCTTCAATATACACTACATGATCGCGACTACCCTTCCGCGATCGCAAAGATGAAAACTAGACATCAGAGATAATAAACACGGGCACACCATGAAGGAGAACAATCTAACGAATGTAAATCTTAGTAAACTACTCTGAAGAGTAGGTAGTCACAACTAGAATGAAATATTTAGACTTTGTTAGTCTGTCCACAATAACCCCTACTACATCAAATTTCTTCAAGGTCCGTGGAAGCCCAACTACAAAATCCATGGTGATACGCTCCCACTTCCACTTTGGAATATCAAGCCTATAAAGCAAACCACCAGATCTCTAATGCTTGTACTTTACCTACTGACAGTTCAAACACCTAGCAACATACTCAATAATATCTTTCTTCATCCTCCGCCACCAATAGTGCTGCCTCAAATCCTAATACATCTTAGCGGCACCCAGATGAATGGAATACCGCAAACTATGGGCCTCCTCGAGTATTCACTCTCGCAACCCATCAATATTTGGAACACATATCTGACCATGCATTCTCAATACATCATTATCTCCAATAGTAACCTCTTTAGCATCGCCGTGCTGCACCGTGTCCTTTAGGGCAAGGAAGTGGGGATCATCATACTGACGTGCCTTAATGCGCTCAAACAAAGAAGACTATGAAACCATGCAACCAAGTATCCGACTAGGCTCCAAAATATCCAAACTCACAAACCGATTGGCCAAATCCTGAACATCCAATGCTAACGGTCTCTCCCCAACTGGAATATAGGTAAGACTCACCATGCTCTCAGCCTTCATACTCAAAGCATTGGCCACCATATTGGCCTTTTTCTTATGATACAGAATGGTGATATCATAGTCCTTTAGTAGCTCTAACCACCTCTATTGCATCAAGTTCACATCCTTTTGATTGAACAAGTGTTGTAGACTCCTGTTATCAGTGAACACCTCACATGACATGCCGTAGAGATAGTGCCTCCAAATCTTCAATGCATGAACAATGGATGTCATGGGGTTTCAACTGACATGACACATAAGCAATAACCCTTCCCTCCTTCATCAACACACATCCAATGCTAATTCGTGAAGCAACACAATAAACTCTATAGGAAGCCTATCCCAAAGACAAAATAAGGACTTGAGCTATAGTCAAGGTGTCACACCTTTTTTTCTCGCGAAAGCGGGCTTCGACATTGTGACAACTCCTTTGAGTGGGAGGTAAAGTGTTAAAAGAAGAAGAGTCGCCACCTAACAATTTTTAAGGTGCGTTAGGGCACCTATTATGCAGATAACTCTGTTTGACTAGTCAGGACCACCAAAGATCGGGTAAGGGCTTAAATTACCTCAAAGAGAAGGTGTTAGGCACTCTTCGAGGTCCATAACTGTGGGTCCCGGCCGAACATAAGTCTATGTGAATTATAATTAGGCAAGACGATTAAATAACAAAAAGAATAAAAGGTCAAAGAGTTTCATTATAACACAATGAGAATTGGTACAAATCTTAAGGACTACAAGGATACCACTATAACGGTCTATATTAGATGACTAACTGTATAAAGAGAAAAGGGGGGTCCTATGTTTTTTATCCTAAAGGATCACCCCTGAAAAATAAATAATACTTCGCAACTCCTTTTAGATAGGAGTTGCTCATATTATTCAGCGGGCACAGACTATCATCTCTTGCTGCCCGATTACTATGTTGAAGCTGTTTACTTAGAGCGTTCTAATTCAATTCCAGGTCGCGTCCTATGCGTGCACTACCCGTCCCATGCCTATAGTCCATGAGGCGTTGGACCTCTATTTGGGTGGTTCTAGACTTTACTTAGGCTGCTCAAAATGATAAAACTAAGCGACATTCAAAACAAATAGGACTTCATTTAAGGACATTTAAAGGCTCAAGTTAGCTTCCACACTTAGACAACAAATGCACGCAGACAGTTTTCTACATTAGGCACTAGACAGTTTCAGAATTGAGGCAGATTGAAGTCATTAAACTCTATAGACATGGTTTCTAAACAACTACTCATTTTAAGAGTATCTGGTATTGTTATGCTGTTTATTGACATTATATATTATAAGTTATTAAAATCTATAGACATTGTCTTTGAGTGATTTACGCAATAGGGGGAATGAAAACCATTGGGAATACTCAGAATTACTCGTGCTTGATCCTATTGGCATGCTTTCTAAGCAAGTAGCAGTATTTTATAGCTAGGTTCTAATAGTTGGCAGTTGAAAACTGATTCTGTAACACTTCATCCTTAGAAGCATGTTTTCTAGGCGAGCGATAGATATAACAGTGGGTGATGAATCAATTAAGAACGTATGGACATGATATCTAGATGAGGACTAGTAGAGCATAAGCTAGTATAATCCTATAGGCATGGTATCTAATGGACATGCTGCCGTTATGCAAATTGAAGGATGGTTATTGGCATTTGTTTCCTATAGGCATGTTGTCTAGTGACACATAGCAGTGGACATGGGAATAAATAGAGTATTTAAGCTCATACTTTGATAGTAAACAAGTTGTGCGAGTGTGTGATTCCTCTAATGGAATGATTTCTACTAATGTACATGAAAATTCAAATAGCATATATGGCAGGTTGGATAAAATAACAAGTAAATCATACGAATCCTATAGCCATGTTTTCTACCCTTTCATGCAAACATTGGAATATACCGTTTCCCCAATTTCACTAACACCCCAACTGTTCATTACAAAATTATTACATACCAGATGAGGAATATAAGTACGAATATTACACAAGAAATTATAGTAGGCCTACATCAGGCCCAAAGGAGATACCTGGTATGGCCTGGGACTTCAACAAACTCCTTCTTCGCAAATAGCATGCCCAAATCCAACAGGAGACTATGCCAAACCAAACAGTCACAAATTTCCCATATAACCCAAATATTGAATTACACAAAAATTGTAACACCCCGGAAAATTTTGAAGTATTTCAGTGTAAAGCCCCATAAAATTTCGCAAATGAATTCAAGGTTTCGTGGTGCAGAATCACTATGCGGACCGCATAATGGCCGCAGAAGTGAGGCAGGAGAGGGTCAGTTTGGATGCTATTCTGCGGTCAACTATGCAACCGCATAACTGTTCTGTTGTTCATTATGCGACCGCAAAACATGTTTATTGATTTGAAAGATAAGTTTGTTGTATCTCTAGTCCTCTCATATAGGATCAACTATTGCGAAAGGTTAAGCTGTTAGAATGATAATAATCTCACAAGTGTTCAATTTCTTTTTCCATCCCCATGGGTTTGTGGCATATATTTCTTGTGTCAAATACAGTTAAGAGCGTAATACAACTTTGTGTATCTTGAAACCCATATCATATTCAGGGTGCTAGAATATTCTCATTTCGAGTTAAACAAATTTTCCCTACACTCCAGGAGATGGCTGGTGTCATGTACTTGGCCATTTCTCTTTGTGGCTTACTATTGCCGAACAAGGCACATATGGAATGAAACAATTGTTATTGTCCTTTTTATGACTCATTTATTTTAAATATCAGAATCGTGTACACGGTTCCCATATTATCAATGCCTACTAGGTAACTCTATGACTTGTTTGTTGAACCAATGATGTCACCATAATGAATCACCATGTCAGCGCTATTGGTAGTCACCTTCATGTCTCTTAGGATATAACCTCCTGAAATGCCGTGCTCAACACATTGATGGATTCTTAAATAATTCTAGCCAATCTCAAATCTTGTTGTTCATCTTTATAGTAACTTATGGGGGTTGAAGGTTCAAACATGTCAAAGAAGAAGCATCATCCTGTGAGCAAATATATTGGATGGGGAATTTTATGGTCATATTCAAGCTAGTACATCTTAAAGTAATTGTTGGAGGTCGCCAAAGGTTTAGTTTGGGTGTTTGGCATAGAAATTTATATTTGAAGAAAGTGAACGGGTTATTCTCAATATTTTCTCCATGAGGATGTTGTGTGAATTGTTAATAGAGGTAAAGTATGAGTAGTCACATTAGGCCTTATGAAATCTTGAAGGAAATAGGCCAAACTATGACTATGATGTTTCCCTATTATTTTTCTCCGTATTTCATGTGTCCATGTCTAATAAGGTGAAATTAATGGATAATGGGATTGTGAGGAGAAACTATTTGCTGTCCTTGTTATAAAAGTCCGGGAGTTGAGATTATCTCCGTTAATGTGTTATGGTGAAGTCTGTAAGTCGAGGAGGCCACATTGAGGGACAAAACTGTTAAGGAAATAAAATGTTCCCACTTGAGTGTATAGTTAAATGATTGTGGATCGAAAGGTACTCCCTTTATGTTACGATTTGTATATGTGCGGTTCTTGTCCAGATGCTACTTGAGATAATGTAATGCATGTAATGTTGGGATTAGTGATGTTGATATACATAGAGATGCTTTGTTGAGTTGTGGATGTGTTGTTAGGAGTTATTTTGGTCTTACTCTGACAGGTGGATAGCCCCACTTACAGGGGAAACTCTAGCAAAATATTTGGAAATTTAGGGAGTTAGCCAAATTTTGAAACTGCTGGTTAGTGTGAATTAACATTTGGGCCACATTTGAAGCTAATGACGGATTTTGACCCTCATTCGAGGATGAATGATCCTAAGCGAGGGAGAATGTAACACCCCAGAAAATTTCAAAGTATTTCATTGTAAAGCCCCGTAAAATTTTGCAAATGAATTCCAAGTTTTGTGGTGCCAGAGTAGGCTTACGTGTTTGGGGATTGTATAAAATCTTCGCAGTGAGCTTGCGAGCCGTGGTTCAGACTTTTTGGGTTGAACATTGAACCAGAAAGTAAAGGAAACACTTTGGAAGCGAACTACATTTCTGTGGTCCATTATGAGATAGCATAATCACTCTGCGGACCGCATAATGGCCGTAGAAGTGAGGCAGGAGAGGGTCAGTTTGGATGCTATTCTGCGGTCAACTATGCGACCGCAGAACTGTTCTGCGGTTCATTATGCGACCACAGAACAGGTCTGCGGGGCGCATAGTGACCGCAGACCCAAGCAATTTTTTTGCTAGTTTTGGACACCAATTATGCGACCGATATGCGGTCCGCATATCGATTATGCGATCGCATATGCGGTCCGCATATCGAATATGCGATCGCAGACCATGTCCTGGAGCTCCATTTTTGGGTTTTTAAGACTCGACCCTACTTCGTTAAATACACGCTTTGGGCTATTTTGAGCTAAAATCGGACATTTTAGAGTGAGATAGAGTGCCCTAGAGTGAGAAGGTATTCCTCAATAATTGTTCTTCAATTCTTGCTCAAATTTTTGAAGATTAAGAAGGGAAATTCACTAGCTCTTCATCCTACAGGTAAGATTCTACACCCTAACCTTCAATTTCGAACTTTGTCTAGAAATGGGTAATTAGCAAGATAATATTTGGGTATGAGAGTTGTTAATTTTATATGCATGTGATATCAAGGGGTGTAGGAAGATTGTTGAACTAAGCATGATAAAAAATGGGTTGTGGGATGAAGGAATCCTCCATAAAAGAACCTTGAAACTTTAATGCACACCTAATGTTTGATAAAATGTTCAAATGAGCTGAGACCATGAATATCTTCCTAATAATTGTTCAATTTTGTTATGTCTCAAAATAGATTGGGATTGCTAAACTCTCCAGAACGTTGTAGTAATTTAAGGAAAGCTCAAAGTAAGGTATGTTGGCTAGACTTTCTCTCTTAGAATAGATATCCATAATGTTTCCGTAAGATCAAGTATGGTTGGCTCAAGATTTCTAACTTTTATATTCTGGGTTATTCCCTATAAACTTGTTTATTCCGAATGAGCCTAGTGTCGAAAAATAGATGTTCAAAGTATGGTCTGCATATTAAAATGTTGTGTCTTTGAGTAGTGTTTTAAACAAAAATTAGTATACCAACTGGGTGGGAAAAAAACCGATATGCTTAAGACTCATAATTGCTCATATGTGTACCTAAAGTCTTGATTGGAGGTGTCTTGTTGTTGATAATCTTTAAGGATGCTTGAAAATAAAGTAAGCGAATTGAAGAAATAGAGTGTGGCCAACGTGCCAAGAATTTGAGTTATGACTGTGGCTAGTAGTACAAAAGATTAGAGAGAATGCGATAAAGAATATGAAATGAGCCTCAACTCAACTGTGTTAAAAGTGATTTGGAAAATAGAATTTGCCTAAGAGCTTTTGTACTCAATTCATGCCCATTAGTGGCTGCTTTAACTAATGCTTCACTTTATAAATATATCCAGTGTGATTTGAGTTATATATACTCATGTGTTGAAATTGTACATTGTCATTTCTGGGGAAGAGTATTGCAAGAGTAAATGGTGTATTGATTGTTTATGATTTTTCATGTGTGTTTCTATTGTTGGTTGGTATGCCTCATTCTTTGGGAAGTAACCATTTGTGTTTGAAGTTCCCATTTCAAATGGATTTGAAGTATATGATTTCTGAAATATTCTATATGTTGATATTTGATGGTGATCTTTGAAATTGAAAGAGGTGATAGCGTTGAATATGAAATACGGCCACCGTGCCAGGAATAAAGAATCTTTTGAATGGCCAAATGAGCCAAGGAAATATTGTTGTTGTGAGTGAGTGGAAATACTAATAAGAATTTATACAATGTGAAAGATGTTGAGGTGAGTACAATTGTATTTATGTTACCTTTATGTGCAAATCAAATCAAAATTATTTTTGGGAGCATCATTAGCAAAACCGAGTAAGGGTGGGTCATAAGGCCCGCACCTGAAACTACACGTGCCGGTGTAGGGGTGGATTGTGATTATTACCCTTATTTGGGATGAAATTGGAACCTTTGGGAAATTGTGATATTATTCCCCTTAATTGGGATGAAACTGGTAACAATTGTGGATTGGAAAAGTCAACCCACACGGCATATGTGGGAAGGCGGCCTAGCTGATCGGGTGGAGATCGGACACCATGTTGTGCACATGGTGGTACTACTCTTGGTAACAACTTTCTTTCACATCACTTGTCAAACCACATTGTTCGTGGGGATATGGCCTAGCCGATCTGGCGTGATCGGACTCCGTGCTAACAAAGACGGTGGTATATCGGTGCTAATGATCTCCCAACCAAAAATTGTATATGAAGTTCGTATTTTGAAAATTATTATGTTTTTAACTAAACATTTGGATATTGTGGATTGTGACTTGCTGTTTCTATGTATTGCCTTTTCTTATATGGGCACTCTATTTTGAAAGAGGATTTTTAGCTATACATACTAGTGCTATTAGACAGTACTAACGTCCCTTATACCGGGGGCGCTGCATCTTTAATGGATGCAGGTGGTCCTACAGCAGGCGGCATTGATCAATGATAGCAGTACACTCTTTTTAGCTGATTTGGTGAGCCCCACTTCATTTTGGGGTCATGTATCTTTTGTTTCACATGTACTGTATTTTGAGGTATAGCCGGGGCCTTGTTGCCAACATTTCCATATTACTCTTCTATTGTACTTAGAATCTCCATAGACATGTTGTGGGTTCTGGTTTATGTTGGGAATTGAATTAGAAATGTTGGTATTTGGAAATTCTGTTTTTCATTAATTCTATAAACTTAAAATATTTTGGAATTTATGAAGGAAGCTGCTAATGGGAATGAAAAGGAAGTTGTTAATAAAATCTTTTCAGTGTTTGATTAATGGAGTACATCTCCTTTTTATTCATGGATAAGCTTGGGTAGAAGGAAATCTAACAGGCTTGCTCGACCGGGTTCTTGCGGTTGAGCGCCGGTTGTGCTCCCCGAGTTTGGGGGTGACAAAAATCACTTACACATCACAGTTTGCAGAATATACAAATAATGTGAGGAAGAAAAGCTAAATGCCAGAGACAGCTCAAGTTCCAGCAGCAAAGAGAGTGATCAAAGAACCCCAAATCCTAGTGTGTCAGAGTTCACAAGGATCTCAAGTGGACCCCGAGCAGTGCTCACACTAGTAAGGTCAATATAGAGAGTTTTGGTGGCCTTGGAATTTAGCCGGCCAAGAGTGATAGATTCAGAATAGTGTAGGTAACAAATGAGAGTGATATGACAGTGATCAAGTGACAGAATTTGAAGAGGTGCACTTATATTTTAGAAGCAGACATAGCAGGGGTGATTAAATAAAGAACATACAAGCAAAGAGAATCAACAAAAAAAAACTCAAAGGACAGATTGATATCACAAGTTCAAAAGCTTAGCATATTCAGCAGAAAACATTTTGTAAGAAGCAGGGGAATCAGGTTTTCTGAGACTACAAGATTAACATACAAAGGTGCACAATGCCAAACGAGTCTAAAGTAGAGCACTAACTTAAAGGATTTAAATCCTAAGGGTCCAAATTATGTTTAATATCCATCACAACACCAGAAAGTAGACATGCCAACTTATATCACTAAGACAAAACAGTATCAAACATTATAAGGAAACACACGTTAAGATGGCTACTCTAAAGGTCCCAACTAATCACTGGGGGATATGGGATTTAGGCAAACCGAAGACATAATGAGTGACAAAATAGCATGGGAGCAGGTCATATCTAGATTGAAGGTCCTAACATAGATTAGGACACATTATAGATACGAGTCAGTCATTACATGAACCCAAAACAAAGCAGGGAAGAAAACTCATGCCAAGCAGCAAATGTAAACATTGAGGTACCAACACATTAGGCTAAAAGAACTTAAGAGAGTCTGAATTATTCAAGTTAAGCATAAACATATCTCAGAACTGGCAGTTTTAGGTAAAATCAAATGCTAAAGAAGTTCATATCACAAAACGAGTTCAATGCCAACAAGGTTGCACATAGAGATAGTCTAAAAACACATTAGGTCATGAAATTTCAGAGGTATGAATATGCAAATCATGAACATATGAGAATAAAATTGCAAAAAGCTAAGGAACTTGCCAGTTATCGCTTGACAAATAGACAAACAAGAAAGAACAAACTCCACAATACTATGAATGTCAACAAAGAGCAATAGAACCCAGAATCTTAGTGCCTCTGAGTTCCCAAAGACTTCAAACGAACCCCGGGCAGTAGTCGCATCAATAAAAGTTGAAAAATCAAATTCTAGTGGCCTTGCCTTTCAGCCGGCCAGGAGCCAAAGTATAGAACAAGAGAATGAGAGAATAATAGAGTGACAACCTTTAGTTTTTAGTGAATCTCTTGATTAAAAGTCCGTTTCAAAGGGGAATGGGGAGGGGTTTATATAGTAGTAGAAATCAAGCAAAAAAACAAGGAAACACTGTAAAATCAAACATAAATAAGGAAATAATAACATGCAGAATCAATTTAATCAAATTAGGAGACAAATTAGGTAAACCCTAGTTCATGATGGAGAACAAAAAAAATAGTCAAAAATCTCACTGAATCAAACCCGTACGACCTTGCCATGATGCATATCGACGAAATATCGTCCAAATACCGAAGGGTGAAGCTGATCTCCCTTGATTCGGAGATTGATACTTAATAAAAATGAAGCAAGTACTATGTAATACCGTAAAGAAGCAACTGGTAGCGGAGGAACATAAGTATGGTAAGTAAACAATGGGTGAATCCCATTGTTAATGGGATTAGGAGAGGGATTGGTGAAGGGCGGCGATTAGGGTTCTTTAGAGAAGAGGGGGGATTCTAGGTATTTCAGGGAGGCGAGTTGGTAAAAAATGGGCTAGGGTTTTGGGTAACGGGACTATAAAGAAACGGGTAAGTGTGTTATGGGCCGTTGATCATTTGAGATCAACAACGAGGATCGCAAGGGAGACGTGGCGGGTTATTTGAAATGGATTCCGCCTGGGTTGAGTTTAAGGTGTCGTTTGGATTGGGCTGTTGAAGAGGAGAGTGAGTGGGCTAAGTGTTTGGGCCAAAATTGGTCCGAAAATTAGCCTAAAATTGGGCCAGTTTTTAAATAAGAGATTAAGGAGAAATAATTTAATAAAAATAGTTAAAAATGCTATCTATGCAACTTAATACTTTAAAACAATAGTAGAAGATTATAAAAAATGTAGAAACTTATTTTGACCTTGAATAAAATGACAAATGCAATAAAGTTTTAAAATATAGGCTATTATTGCAAGGTTGTGCAAATAGCCTAAAATACTAGTGTAAAAATGAAATAAAAATATTTGAAACAATGTATTATGGATTAAAATAATAATTTTAGATGATTAAGTCATCACAAAATGATTTGAAGGAGTAATTAATAAATATTAAAGTAATTTAAATGTAAGAAAATAAATTTTAAAGCTCTAAAATTATGGAAAATTATAGAAAATGCTTGTATAGATTTTGTAAACTAAATAATGATGCGAAATGATATTTTGAAAGTATATATACTATTTGAGAAAATATGAGGGCAAAATTGGGTATCAACACAAGGTAGTCTTGAGCTTCTGAAAGCTCTCCTCACACTCGTTAGACCACCTAAATGGAGCGCCCTTCTGGGTCAGTCTAATCAAAGGTGCAGTAATGGATGAGAAATCCTCCACAAAACGGCGATAATACCCGACCAAACCAAGGAAACTCGGGATCTCAGTAGCATAAGACGGTCTGGGCCAACTCTGAACTTCCTCAATCTTCTTCGGAACTACCTTAATCCCCTCACTGGACACCACGTTCCCCAAAAACGCTATCGAGTCAAGCCAAAACTCCCACTTGGAGAATTTAGCATATAGCTTCTTCTCCCTCAAAGTCTCGAACATGATCCTCAAATGTTGCTCATGATCCTCCTGGCTGAGTGAATACACAAATATATCATCAATGAAAACTATGACGAAGGAATCAAGATAGGGCTGAAATACATTGTTCATTAAGGGCATAAAGGTTTATGGGGCATTGGTCAGCCCAAAAGACATCATCTAAACTCATAGTGACCATAGCGGGTCCTTAATGTCGTCTTCAAAATATCTTAATCCTGAATCTTCAACTGATGATACCCCGACCTCAAATCAATTATCGAGAGCACTCTAGCACGCTGAAGCTGGTCAATAAGTCATCAATGCATTGTAGGGGGTACTTGTTCTTAATAGTAACCTTGTTCATTTGCTTGTAGTCAATACACATCCTCGTAATACCATCCTTCTTCTTCACAAATAGAACTATTGTACCCCAAGGCGACACACTAGGCCTGTTGAAGCCCTTATCAAGTACCTCCTGTAATAACTCCTTCAACTCTATAGGTTTCATGCGATACGATGAAATAGAGATGGACTGAGTGCGCAACACCAAATCAATACCAAAATCAATGTCCATATCGGGTTACATGCCCGACAGGTCTGCTGGAAACACATCTGGGAAGTCTCCCACTACCGGAACTGACCCAACGGTAGGAATATTAGCACTAACATCCCTCACGAAGTCCAAGCATGCCAAACATCCCTTCTCAACCATATGTTGAGCCTTCAAATGTGAAATTACTCTACTAGGAACGTGATACAGGGATCCTCTCCACCCCAACCTCGGCACCTCCGGCATCTCCAACGTCATGGTCTTAGCGTGACAATCAAGGATATCGTGATTTGGCAACAATCAATCCATGCCCAAAATCACATCAAAGTAAACCATGCTAAGTAATAAAAGATCAACTATGATCTAATAACCCCTAATAGTCACCACACACGACTAATGTACGCAGTCCACATTAATAGAATCACCCACCGGCGTAGATACATGAGCATGCATAACAAAAGAATCACGAGGCATATCCAAATAACAAGCAAAGTATGATGACACATATGAATAAGTGGAACTAGGGATATAGAATACTAAAGCATCCCTATGGCACACTGAAACAATACTTGTGATCACAGTGTCGGAAGCAACTGCCTCTAGCCTGGCGGGAAAAGCATACCATCGAGCCTTACCTGTTACACCCCATATTTTAATACGTGAAAGTACGCCATAAATAAATTGTTGAAAGCTTAAAAATGAGATATTACATCCTGCATTTTCGTACATTAAAGTTTCGTCGTAAGTTAATCGACGTAAGTTCGGGAATGAGATTATTTTGAAATTTTAAGCATTGTGCTATTTCAAACAAGTGACGAGTAAATTCGTGAAGGTGAGAGGGTAAGAAAATTAAAGGAAATGAATTTCGTCAAATTTTGACATTTTGGGATAAAATATGGCTCTAGTTAAAATACCTGATATTTATGGACTAG
This sequence comes from Nicotiana tabacum, assembly GCF_000715075.1. Lineage (NCBI taxonomy): Eukaryota > Viridiplantae > Streptophyta > Magnoliopsida > Solanales > Solanaceae > Nicotiana > Nicotiana tabacum. Next base: position 71,666,291 of record NC_134091.1, on the reverse strand, counting down.
TACCATACAAGGTACGACATGGCCATGATAGTGAGGTGTATAAGGTATGCTAAAAATGAATAATATTTTAAGTAATTTGGGATCATATTTAATTATCAGGATTATTGATTAATGGGGGAATTAACAAGTTAATTAAAATTAGTGGGTAATTAATTAATAAAATTAGGATAAGCTTAACCTCTCCCCAACGTGGCAGCACCCCTCTTTCCCAGTTTAGGACTATTGAAAGTAATTTAAAGGTGTCAAATTTGGAAAAGCTATGTAACACCAAGCTTAATCATGTGGGGCCTACCTAAAAGTGAGGATTATATTTGGAATCTCTTAAGAATGGATTCAAGAAAAGTAACGTTTTTTTCTAAAGAGTTTCAGCCAATTCTTTACATAGTAATGATATTTCCTATCTCATAAGAAAGAGCTTCAACAAAGAGGATTTTCAAAATAGCAATGTTATTGCTAAGCTCTTAAGGAAAAGCTTCGGCCAAGATTATCTTTGCATAGCAACGTTATTTGCTACAGGTATTTCATACGAATTGTTCCCTATTTTGATCTCGGTGTTACGAGTTTTGTCGCAATTAACGAGTGTTAGAGGGATTGTCAAGAGAATCGACTCAAGTATGTTAAGGCTATCCCTTCTTTCCTTTTGGCATGATCTATACGACACGAACGAAATGAGCAAATGCACAATTTTCATAAATCACTCTATTCATAGAAATATTAGCGGTGTCTATATTCTTGATTACCCATGTGAATTGTTATTATATCTTCTGTTCATGGGTCTCAAAAAAATACGTATTTGATAAAATTTATCCGACAGGCATATTATTTTTATGACCTTCCGAGAAAATCTTATTAACGTATTTCTTAAGGCATATTATTTTTATGACATTCCGAAAAAATATTATTAACGTATTTCTTATGCATTTCATGCATTTATACATATACATTGACCCATGACCAGACGGCGTTATATACGCATATATATGTATATGGAATATGGGAAAAGGTTATGGTGTTACATACGCACAATCACCTGATCAGCTGGTACACGTTAATGATTTGCCCACATTGGCCGAAATGATATGATGGGATGCCCTCAGAGGCTTGATGATGTTAAGAACGTATATACCTATGCATGGTATGACATTTATACGCATATGCATGACATTATAAAAATAAAATGATTCATAGAGCTATGCAGACGTACATGTCGAGTCTTTTACTCCATGTTCTCTCATGTCTATTATTTACTGATTTTAATTCCTTACATACTCGGTACATTATTTGTACTGGCATCCCTTTTTCATGGGGATGTTGCGTTCCACACCCGCAGGTCTCGATAGACAGGTCGAGAGTCCTCCAAGTAGGCGATCAGCTCATCAGAAGATATTGGTGCATTCCATTTGCTCCGGACTTGTTTGTTTGGTTAGTATGATTTAGATGTGTATGGTTTGGTATGGCAGGGCTCTGTCCCGACCTTTATGACAATTATGTACTCTTAGAGGCTTATAGACATATGTTGTGTACGTGAAAGATTGTACGTCCTTGTCGGCTTATGTTTTGAGTTTATAAATGATCATGTTGGCCTATTAGGCCCGTATGTCACGTGTATATGATGAAGTAATAAGAAAGATATGTTACGTTGGTACTCGGTTAAGTAAGGTACCGGGTACCCATCGCAACCCATCGGTTTGGGTCGTGACAAAAGTGGCATCAGAGCAGTTCTGTCCTAGGGAGTCTGCAAGCCGTGTCTAGTAGAGTCTTGTTTATGGGTGTGTTGTGCACCGCACTTATAAACAGGAGGCTACAGGGCATTTAGGATTGTCACTCTTTCTTCTTACTCTAGATCGTGTGGTAGAGCTTAGTTGTAAGAACTTAATTTCCTAAACTCTATCCTATTCGTAATACAACGATGCCTACATTCAGAAAGACGGTTGGTAAGAGATATAGCCATGGAAGAGTTGAGTCAGATGAACTCGATTTTGCATCATGCTTATGATGAGTAAATGTAAGGTCTCCAGCAGAACATGTGGATACTAAGATGTGCAAACTTCTTGATATGGAGCTTTAAGGCAAGAATATCTATCCACCCCTATGGTGAAAAGGCAATGAGAGATTTAGAAGATAGATACAAATTTCAACAAAAGAAGAAGCAAGATGAAGAAGGGTACGAGATACCCAGTTAATAAAGATTATCATTATTTACCATTCAGGCAGAGGAATATAAGCTTCTTGAGTCACATTCAACAGTGACAAATGTATGTACAATCGGCCACACAGATCTCAGTTATGCCCTATCGGAGCCAACAGACACAGTTTAAGAGAAGGACGAGTTATCAGGATTCGGCTGGGGATAGAGTAACCCAAAATAGTGGATGGATTGGTAGAGTTAGTTGACATTTCCGAAGGATAGTGCAAACGTGATAATGGATCTCCTTGTGAGACACCTCGATGGTGCACCCTAAATAGTACAGCTAGATATGAGTACTACAAAGATAAGCACTGGAAGCCTATAAGGGATAAATATTATCTTGGCTCCCATCCCTGGTAGAAACAGAATGTTAGGCAATTCGAGGAGCCAATGGATGGAGCAAGAGGGGCTAAAAGCAAAAGAATATTTTGTTCGAGTTTTTAGAATAAAGTGATAGATAGAAATGTTAGCAGGAAAATAAGAAGAGAGTTAATGGAGCAGTATGATTAAAATGTGGTACATGGATGACAACGGTAGATTAAAAAATGACAGTATTACAGAGTCTATAGTCAAGTAAAGGAGAAGACGAGAGGTGACAGGCCTTGAGACAACAAAAGAGTATAGGCCATAAAGTCATATCCTCATTTCGAGAAATACGTTCGCGACTCTAACGTGATTACTAGAAGAAAACGTTAGACCCCAGAATAATAGAAATCAGTATGGGCTGGTGAACAAGATAAACTAAACATGAATTAGGGGACTGAGTGATTTGATAATGGTCGGCATCATGAGAATTTCGTATTTGCATTCCAGCGATAATAGAATGGACAATAGAAGACGATTCATGAGAAATTCAGAAAATGGTCATTCAGGAAGACGCTTCCCTAAAGCAAGCAATATGAGCAAAGTTAAGCTTAAGGGATTGTATGTGCCAGTTGCACTAAGTGTCACCATTGCGAGTAAGGGAATTTGTTATCCTTGGTACATAAGGATTTCCACAAGGCGAGTAAGGGTCATTGATGTTGTGAAATGATGCCAAAGATGAAGAGGTAAAACATCTATACGTAGATCGTCGTAGCGCTAAATATTAGTACTTCCCCAAAGAGAAGAATGTGGAGTGAGGTGGCATTAAGTGAGAATTAAGTGGTTCTAGTAATTATGGACTGGTAAAGGAAGAATGTGATAAAAAGAAAAAGGAATGAGATTGCATTTATTCACATCCTACGGATATGCTATGACTCCAGAACATTATGCAAGCACAACGTCAAGGAGAAGAAGTTAGGGTTCCTGCCCGGAATGTTATTGATAAATAAGGAGTCAGTGCAAAAGGTAAGTTAAGACAAAGGAAATAAACCATGAAATATTACGCGGAACATTGATATGAGAATGGGCCAACGAGTAGTTGGTAGTTGATTTAGGAAAAGCCTAGTTATGGCTAAATAGGAGATTACATATGAGTCAGCAGATCGTGGAAGATAAGTATGGTAAAACCCAATATAGTGAATTCAGCCTCGCATTAATGTCATTGTAATACTTGAGAAATATACAGATAGGAGTTGGGATAGTTAAAGGTACCGTATGAGTATTACGAGAATAAAAGAGAGTGCCACTGGGAAGACTATCAAAATATCAGTTTGACGCAACACTACAAGCACAAGGGCATGGAAGTAAGTAACTACGAATAATTATAGGCAACGAAGTCGAATATATAATGTAATAAGCTCACATCTTTACAAGAGTCAGAGGATTCTCCCTAAATACTACAATGAAAGACTAACTGAGAAAGTAAGGACGAAAGCTTCAACCTAAGCTCAGTAACCTAAGGAGGAAATGGTCTTATAACAACAGTCTCACAACAAAATTGTATGCACTCCAAAAGAAAGTGGCACCTACCATGGCTAAGGAGCAGGAAAAAAAACTAAAAGTAATATTCAAGACCATATGAGTTACACAAAAACTTTTGGCATGTGTGAGAACTCAGATAAGCTAAGTGTGCACCCAACAATGGGGCAAAAACGACCAAAAAAAGTAATTGCTTACATTTAAAGAAAGATGAGAAGGAACGAAATGAATTATTCGATCAATGATTCAGAGTTAGTTACATTATGAACGCACTTAAGATTTTGGAGTATTATTCATGCAGCATATATGTTGGCAATCATACAGTTGTAGAAGACTCTGGTATAAGTTAAAAGAAAGAATTGAGTCCAGGTCATAGACAAGGGATTGAATTATTAGCTGGTAGTATCACGGATATTCCATAACGTCTATGAAAGGCTAAAGTAATAACTCATACCATGAGCCACAGATCAGAGGATAGCTTATGCCTACATAAAGGCTAATCAGAAGGAAGAGGGAACTAAAGCGTTACATCAACAAAGTAAATCAGGAGTGTGATTATTGGACCCAGAAAATTATAGAAATCGTGATTGAGGACATTGTAGAATCACTCTTAATATCAGAGGTACATGAGAGATAGTACAGTAGCCATATTCTATAACGGCTCTACGATAAAGTCACTCGAAAAAGTACTAGCCTCATAAGAAGTCAGTATGAAGCTCTCACCGGAGTGTGTATGCACCAGAGGTGCAAGTATTATAATAGAGCTTCAAGTTGTGGATGTGAATAATACCTCTCTTAAAGCGAGGTCATGAAAGAGATAGAAGACGTGATGCGAGATTTTAAGGTAAGTAAGGTAAAGGTGAACAACGTACGAGATACTCAAATGCAGAAGGTTGCGAATAATCCATACTATAGATAGAAAGTTAGAAGTGCTAGGATTCAGTATCCAGGAATGATAGCGGCATCGTCAATGGTATCTTTTCCAACCTATGGTTTCTAGGTATTGAGAGACCTAGCCAGGATAGCAAAGAAGAGTTAGAGACGATGTGATATATCACTTAGTGTTCCAGAATAACATAAGGAAATCTATGGGGCAAGCAAGTTGAAGGAATGTTGCAAGATATGTGTAGGTCGCAAGCTAAAGTATGGTAGAGCGACAAGGTTTTAGGAAGACAAGAGTAAGGATAAGAAAAGGCAAGTGAGAAAATGATGAAAATGGATAAGTCCTCGGGATTAAGCTCGTGAAAACAAGAGAGCTAATGGTTTCTCTAAGTTATAGAAAGCTCAGTATAGCTTGAATGAACTCAAAGAAGTCTAAGACTAATGGATGAGGGTGTAATTGTGATAGATGAAGGAGGATGACGTCAAGCCTTCGATTGAGTAATGATTTCATGAATTGTACAGGATTAAAATACCCATGTAAGGTAAATCACATTGGGATGCTATGAAATACGATTATGGAAGTATAGTATCGTATCGCCCCCAGGTGGATCAGGAAAATCACTTCAAATATTCCTCGATGCAACATAAGCCCTAGTGGCAATGTATTACGTAAGAAGTTTCAAGTTATCAATGGAAGATTGTAAAATCAACATTGAGGTGAATCGACAATGGATGGATAAAAGATACAAAGTACGAGGTGAGATTAGGCCACCAGTCTTAAGATGAACAGTAATAAAGAAGCGTTAAAAGACTTAGCTTTATGCATATAGGATAAGCAATAAGAGTAACCTGGAGTTGGTCGCAGACCTCAGTAACAATAAATCTAAGTAAGAGTTATGGTATAGTATGACCTACCTAGATGCAGTAAAGTCATACGAATGAATAATCGGTTTGGAAGTTCAACAAAGTATCGAGCGAAGAACTTCATTGTACTTATAGATGCCGAGAGGGAAATCTTATTAAGCTCTGTATATGTTCACAAATTGAGGCCTAGGGATTGGATAAAAGCTAGAGGAAAAAGGAAAGAAGAGTCGCATAGGAGCACTTACAAAGTCAGAGTCGTACAGGCTACATGACAGGAGGTAGCAAAAGTTACGAGATTGGAAGAATTCCGACCACAGACCGTGGTGTGAGAAAGAGGCCTAAAGGGGGGAATGCCCGGGCCTTTGGATTTATTCAAAGAACAGTTGCCTAAATGGAAAGAAGAGTATTAAAGTATTTGCAAGAGCTATGGGTTATGAGAATGATAAGTGCATCAGTCAACATTCTAGGACAAATGTTCCAAAGGGGGGAATGATGTTACACCCCATATTTTCATATGTGAAAGTACGCCATAAACAAATTGTTGAAATCTCGAAAATGAGATACCACATCCCGCATTTTTGTACGTTAAATTTTCGTCGTAAATTAATCGACGTAAGTTCGGGAATGAGATTATTTTGAAATTTTAAGCATTCTGCTATTTCAAACAAGTGACGAGTAAATTCGTGAAGGTGAGAGGGTAAGCAAATCGAAGGAAATGAATTTAGTCAAAGTTTGATATTTTGGGATAAAATATTGCCCGAGTTAAAATACCCGGCATTTATGGACTAGTACCATACAAGGTACCACATGGCCATGATAGTGAGGTGTATAAGGTATGCTAAAAATGAGCAATATTTTAAGTAATTTGGGATAATTCTTAATTATAAGGATTATTGATTAATGGGGGAATTAACTAGTTAATTAAAATTAGAGGATAATTAATTAATAAAATTGGGATAAGCTTAACCTCTCCCCAACGTGGTAGCACCCCTCTTTCCCAATTTATGACTATTGAAAGTAATTTAAAGGTGTCACATTTGGAAAAGCTATGTGACACCAAGCTTAATCATGTGGGGCCTACCTAAAAGTGAGGATTATATTTGGAATCTCTTAAGAATGGATTCAAGAAAAGTAACATTTTTGCTAATGAGTTTCAGCCAATTCTTTACATAGTAATGATATTTCATATCTCATAAAAAAGAGCTTCAACAAAGAGGATTTTCAAAACAGCAACGTTATTGCTAAGCAATTAAGGAAAAGCTTCAGCCAAGATTATCTTTGCATAGCAACATTATTTGCTTCGGGTATTTCATACGAATTGTTTCCTATTTCGATCTCGGTGTTACGAGTTTTGTCGCAATTAACGGGTGTTAGAGGGATTGTCAAGAGAATCGACTTAGGTATGTTAAGGCTATACCTTCTTTCCTTTTGGCATGATCTATACGACATGAACGAAATGAGCAAATGCACAATTTCCATAGATCACTCTATTCATAGAAATATTAGGGGTGTCTATATTCTTGATTACTCATGTGATTTGTTATTATATCGTTTGTTCATGGGTCTCAGAAAAATACGTATTTGATAAAATTTATCCGACAGGCATATTATTTTTATGACCTTCCGAGAAAATCTTATTAACGTATTTCTTAAGGCATATTATTTTTATGACATTTCGAGAAAATATTATTAACGTATTTCTTATGCATTTATATATATACATTGACCCATGACCTGACGGCGTTATATACGCGTATATATGTATATTATATGTATATAGAATATGGAAAAAGGTTATGGCGTTATATACGAACCACCAGAGGATTGATGATGTTATGAATGCATATACCTATGCATGGTATGACATTTATACGCATATGCATGACATTAAAAAAATAAAATGATTCATAGAACTATGCAGACGTACATGTCGAGTCTTTTACTCCATGTTTCTCTCATGTCTATTATTTACTGATTTTCATTCCTTACATACTCGGTACATTATTTGTACTGGCATCCCTTTTGCCTGGGTATGCTGCGTTCCATGCCCGCAGGTCTCGATAGACAGGTCGAGAGTCCTCCAAGTAGGAGATCAGCTAAGCAGAAGATATTGGTGCACTCCATTTGCTCCGGAGTTGCTTGTTTGGTTAGTATGATTTAGATGTGTATGGTTTGGTATGGCGGAGCTCTGTCCCGATCTTTATGACAATTATGTACTCTTAGAGGTTTGTAGACATGTTGTGTACGTGAAAGATTGTACGGCCTTGTCGGCCTGTGTTTTGAGTTTATAAATGATTATGTTGGCATGTTAGGCCTGTATGTCACGTGTATATGATGAAGTAATAATAAAGATACGTTACGTTGTCAACTGGTGCGGGAATCATAGCCTGACCACTCTGCTGCACAAGACCGTAAATAAGACGGGTGCAATACCTACTGCGTGGGGCCTGAATCGGACCCCGAAAAATAGAATAACCACTGGTAGAACCCGGTTCTAACAAACCCTAAACTGATGGAGTACAGTACGAGCTCTGAGCTAGGAGTGCACTAAAGGATGGCTGAATCAGACGAGTGTTGTAAGAATCGTGGCTAGCTAATGAACCACAAGGAACCTGACGAGCCATCTAAGAGGGCCTAAAAAGACAACCTCTATTGTGATGTGACTGGCCTGCAGATGAGGTACCAGTAAAACCATCTGAACTGTAGAGCCTCTTGCCCTCTCGCTCCTCGTGCTCAAGTCTTAAACCTTCTCCAAGCGCCTAGCAATCTCGACCACTTGGTCAAACGTAGCATTCATCTCAGCCTCTCGAGCCAAACTGTAACGTAGACCATAGTTGAGGCCATCAATGAACCTCCTAACTTCTCTTTCTCTCCGTGGGAACCAACCACATGGCATGTCGGGCCAAATCTGTGAATCTCCTCTCATACTGAGTCACAGTCATATCCCCCTAGCGTAGCTGCTAAAATTGTCTAAGCAACTGCTCTCTACGAGTCTCTAGAACTAACTTCTCTAAGAAGAGAATTGAGAACTCATGCCACGTAAGTGGTGTTGCACCAGCCGACCTTCCTAACTCATAATCTCGCCACCATCTTTAGGCTACCCCTTGCAGCTGAAAAGTACTGAAAGCAACTCCACTGATATCCACAATACCCGTTGTGCAAAGAATCTGATGACAACAGTCTAGAAAATCCGAAGCATCCTCTGACACTCGCGTTGAACTCGGGTGGATCAAGCTTCCTAAATTACTCCAATATCCTCTGCTCCTCATCAGTCATAGATGGACAACCTCGGCCCGAGTAGCAATAACTAGTTGCACTGGTAATACCCCCGGTGTCTAATGACCTTGAGTTAACTTCTTTTGAGTACGGAATGCAAGAGTTTGGGCTCCTCCTCCAGCATGTGAGGTTGTTGGTGCTAGTGGCATCGAAACTGCCTGAGCTAAGCTTGTACACACACTTATACTTTGAGCTAATGCCTCCTAGAGACCAGATAGCGCCGGTGTCTGAGCTGGTCCCACCGGCTCAATGGTATCTGGCACCTGCTCCTCCACTAGAGCAGCTGGTGGCTCCTCAGTTTCTACCCTCACTGCAGTGCAAGCCCCAACTCGGCCTCTACCTTGACCCTGACCTCTCGAGGCCCTTACTATTGGTACCGGTGCCTGATCAGCTAAACGTGTCTTCGCCATCTGTGAAAGAATAGAAGAATATAGGTTTAGAATTCGAAATTAACAAATCTGCACGACGAGGAATGAAGAACGGAGAGTTCTCCTAACAGCCATGTAGCCTCTCGAAGATACGTACAGACGTCTCCGTACTGATCCACAAGACTCTACTAAACTTGATCATGACCCGTGAGACCTAAGCAACCTAGTGCTCTGATACCAAGTTGTCACGACCAAACTCCCACCGGAGCCGTGACGGCCTAACACTACTTGCAAAGCAAGCCAACAATCACACCATAATAATGTATTTGAATAAACATGGTTTAATAAACTCAACACCACAAATATCATGAAATAACTTATGAAAATGACAGCATTATTGCTACAACCATCCTAATGATCTGGTGTCAACGAGTACCTGAGCACTACTGAATATCAAAATCCAAGGTGAAATCCTCAATACACTGCCTGAAAAATAGAATAGTAATAACAGAAATAAATGAAATAGAACTTCAATGTCTGCGGATAACATAGCAGCTGCCTCTTAGTGTCCCAAAAACAACGGGGACCAACACAACTCTAGCAATCACCACGTCCAAAAGTGTCGGGATCTGCACATAAGGTGCAGAGTATAATATGAGTACAACCAACCCCATCTACTCAATAAGTAAGAAACACAATCTTGGGCTGAAAGTAGTGACGAGCTCAAAAGAAACAGTTATAGACCAATATCAATAACCAATAATTGCTCAGGATATAAAGAAGACGGTATAAGTAAATAACTCAATGATATCATGTTCAGCTCGTTCACAATTCAAGAATTTAGACATGCTTTCAAAGTATAACACTTAAAGCCCAATACAAATAAGAGCATTTCATTTATCAGCTAGCATGAGGAAAATACATATCTATGCCTACATATCATGTTAATGATTTAACAATGATATCCTCAAGTACTCTCACTCTCAGCACACTCAAGGTGCCTGATCCAAATGCCCACTTCATCACACACACAATCACTCAGCACTGTATGGGTGTCTGGGATCAATGCCCCTCACCAAAGCACGTGTATATATCATTGTGCATGCGCTCATTGCTAGCATGCCAGACTCCAGAGGGGAAAATCCTGCCCAAGCGCTAATCAAAAGCCAATATGTCTTGTTGTGGCGTGGAACCCGATCCAAATAACAGTAAAGCCAATATGGCCTTTTACGGTGTGCATCCCGATCCAAATATCACTCTCAACACGCCTCTAAGGCCCACCTCAGTCATCAACCTCTCAAGTCTCAAGGGCTCACAATCTCATATCACTCGGCCCAAACAGTATCACACGTTTATGACAACAACAACATGTGATGTAACAATGAATGATGTACAGAGACTGAGATATGATATGCAATGAAAAATCATGACTTGGTGTATAACAAAAGTTAAAACAGATAGTTCAAAATAACAGAAATAGCCCCATTATATCTCTACCAATTAATCACAAAGTCTAAACGTGATTTCTAACATGAATCATAGCTCAGATAATCAAACAAGCAGGGGAATCATGGATATAACAAGGCGTGATAGCAAAACAAGTCCGATAATAGTTAAAAGTCCACTCAGATCATGCATACTCTAGTGCACACACGCACGCCCATCACCTAGCATGTGTGTCACCCTAACACATCACAAATAACATAGTTCCCAGGGATAATTACCCTCAAATCCAAGTTTAGCTATGTTACTTACCTCAAAATGCAGGACTCAATATCCAAAACGTCCTTCCTACGGAATTGACCTATGAATGACTCGAATCGAGTCACAAACAATTTAATATCATCACCTGACAAAACTCACAAATTCTGATCACACATTCAAATACGAGTCCAACCATGCTAATTTCATTCGATCGCGACATTATATCGACCTTCAAATCATCAAATTGCAGTTAGAAATTCTTTTACTAAAATCCCCAATCTCTTCACTTAATTTCACCAAGTAAATGATATGAACAAGGATGGAATCATGGAATATAAACAAATCCGAGTCAAAAATACTTACCCCAATCCAAATCGTGAAAATCCCCTCCAGAATCGCCCAAAACTGAGCTCTCCAACTCAAAATGTGATATAATAATCCAAACCCTCGAAATAGAGTATTTAAAACATTATGCCCAGGCATACCCTTCGCGATCGCGGACACATCCTTGCGATTGCGAAGAAAAAACTTCAGCTCCTCCAAAATACCCTATGCGAACGCAAGGTCAAGGTCACGAACATGAAGCATAACGCACCCTGACACTACATGAGCATGGGCATTGCTTCGCGATCGGGAAGGCTTATAGCCAGATGCCCCCGGCTGGCCTCCCTTCTACGCGAACGCGACGTCCCTCATGTGATTGCGAAGGCCACTGCATCCCAAATCATAGGGATCATGAAGAACAACCCACCTTCCTTTAAAAATACACTACGTAATCACGAATACCCTTCTGTGATCACGAAGAAGAAATCCAGACATCAAGAATCAACATTGTAAAAACATGGAGATATAGTCTCAAACCCATCTGAAACACACCTGAGGCACCCGGGACCCCGTCCGATCAAACCAGCCAGTCCCAAAACATAACACGGACATACTCAAAGACTCAAATCACACAAAACAATATCAAAACAATGAGTTGCACTCCAATTCAAGCCTAAGAAAACTAGTGAACTTTCCAACAACTCAAAACATAGGTTGTACATGCCTAAACACCTCGGAATGACCTCAAATTTTGCATGCAATGCCCAAATGTCACAACGGACCTATTCCTACTACCGGAACCAAAATCCAAACCTGATATTAACAAAGTCAACTCTCGGTCATACTTATCAACCTTCCAAACCATCAACTTTCCAACATTCGCCAAAAAGCACCAAACTAACCTAGGAACCTCCAAATCCAAATCTGGTTGTACGCATAGGTCCAAAATCACCATACGAAGCTATTGGAATTATCAAAGCACCATTCCTGAGTCGTCTACACAAAAATAAAACTCCGATCTACTCTTTTAACTTAAGCTTCTAACCTTGGGACTAAGTGTCCCAATTCATTTTGAATCTTCACCGAAACCAAACCAACCACCCCGGTAAGTCACACAATCTCAAATACAGATAAGTAAAGCATCAACTAGGGGGAATGGGGCTAAAGTACTCAAAATGACCGGCTAGGTCGCTACAACCAGGTACGTCTTAGATTTGATCTTTGACATATAAATAAATTTAAATACGAAAAGGTCTGCCTAGGATTGTTTTGCTCTTCCTCTACATGTTACGAACACCTATTTGTATTCCTATAGTGGTATCAGAGCTTTGGTTTTTCATGTCTAAAATTCATTTATGAAATATTTTAAGATTATATCTAAAGATTTCAAACCATAATACTTGTGCCTTGTGCAATAGTCAAATTGTTTGAATACATATGGATTAATATTATTTTATTGTGAATAAAATATATATTCATATAAGTTAAACTACGAAGTTAGTTTGTAACTTGAATTTGAAATTTTGTATTAGATACGACGATAATCTATAATAGGTTATTGGATTCTATTGTTACTTTAATTGTTATTAGTTCATGAGATATGAATTAATAATAATATTCCGGCATGAACCATTTTTATGTGATGTATGTGATATTTATGATAAACATGTTAGAAGAATGTTGAATTTCGGTTGTGTGTCACGTGCTTGTTCGTTACATAATTTTGAATTATTTATTACATGTGAAGTAAATTAATTTAATACTAAGCATGTAAATAACTTGAACTAAATTCACGTGCTATAAAAGATTTCATCATCGTGTTATTAAAAGTTGTTTTAGTAACAATTCCGTCTTACTAAAACATGAGTTCTTAAAACATATAATATAATATATTTTATTGTAAAGCTATCCATCAAAACAATAATTTTATTTATTTCTTATTTTTAAGGAGCGGCCTGACAACCATGAGACTTATAGTTCGAGAATATGTTAAAATTATTTATTGCATTAGATTCATGGATTAAAAGAATTATTTAATTTTACAGTAGGCGCATGGACAACCCAGGGAGTATAAGATTTAATAAGTTATTCGCTATCATAATGGTTGAGCTCAACTATGCCAATAAGATCGACCTGACTACCAGGGGACTATTTGACATAGAGCTATTTAAAAATATTATATGGGGATACAATTGCTAAGAGTACCTACATTTAAAAAATATGTGATTAACGAATTGACTTTAAAAGCGCTCATACATATTGTTGTCACGACCCCAATTCCCCTCCTTAGGATGTCATGAGGGAACCTAGTCTCTAAGACTAGGTAAGCCTAACAATGAGAGATTATGACAGAAAAAAAAGCTAAGACATGATATAAACTAACAATTCTCAAAAATATCTCGATAACTGAAACACAACAATAATGCTCCCAAAACATGGTGAGACCGAGTAATAAACTTCTACAGAATGTTCCAAAACACCTACTACAACACTGTTTAATAAAGGAAACAACAATACTATAACGATAACGGAAGGTGACCCCGAGGCCTGCGAACACCGAGGAGGTATACCTTGAAGTCCCCGGCAAACAACTATAATCAAACACTATTGTCCAGCACGAGCAGACATAACTGGATCTGCATAAAATGATGTACAAAAGTGTAGTATGAGTACACCACAACGTTACCTAGTAAGTATCAAGCCTAACTTTGGTCGAGTAGTGACGAGGCGAGGTCAAGACACCTACTAGGACATAATAAATAGAATGAAAACATAATAACGAGAAGTAATGGAAAGTAGAGAAATAACAGATACGAAACAAGTTAGTAACATAGACTAATGCCAGAATTTTAAGCATAGAGATAACATAAAGGAAGAAACTAAAGAGAACCATCATAGTCAAATACGGATCCAAACTGATAAGACAAGGAAGAATAAACGCAACAAGAAGTGTTTCACCAATAACTCTTTACAACATGAGATAAACAAGAATCAAAAATGAAGTGTTGCCTCGTATACAACAAGAATCACAACCAAGGTATCGCCTCGTATCCACATTTCGCAATTTCAATCACAATTCTTCCTTATATCGCCGTTTGAGCCTCACATTTAAATAGTTTTGAAAACATTTTTCCCGAAATAGTTATACACACTTTAGCCCAGCTTATGACGCCGCGTGGATTCAAATAATTCCCTTACAAGCAACACACACATAAGTCCCACCTTATGCCGCCGCATGCACATTAACCCCTATCCTTATATGTAACGACCCGGCCGGTCGTTTTGAGAAAGTACATCCCGTTCGGCAGCATAAGGTCTCGAGAAACTCCGTATTATGTGTTATGACCTGCGTGTGTGATCGAGTTTGGTCTTCAGATGATTCAGGGTCAATTCGGAAGAAGGATCCTAGTTTTGGAAGCTTAAGTGGTAAGAGTCGACCAAAGTGTTGACTTTGAGAAAACGACTCTAAAATAGTGTTTTGAAGATTCCAACAGCTTCGTATGGTGATTTTGGTCTTAGGAGCATGTTCGGATATTGAATTTGAGGTCCGTAGGTCATTTTAACGTCAATTGGTGAAAGTTAGAAAGTTGGATGATTTTTGGAAAGTTTGACCGGGAGTGAACTTTTTGATATCGGGGTCGGATTCCGATTTCTAGAGTTAGAGTAGGTCCGTAATGTCAATTTGAGGTCAATCGGACTTGTTTTGTTAGGTTTCGTCATCGGATGTAGAAGTTTGAAGTTTTAAAGTTCATTAGGCTTGAACTGATGTGCAATTTGTATTTTTACCATTGTTTGATGTGATTTAAAGGCTCGACTAAGTCCATATGATGTTTTAGGACTGTTTTATATTTTTGGTTGAGGTCCCGGGGGCCTCGGGTGGATTCTGGGTGGTTAACGGTCAAAAATTGGACTTGAAGCATAGCTGAGCTTTGTTGTGTCTGTTGTAATCGCACCTGCGCATTTTGGGCCGCAAGTGTGGCACCGTAGAAGCGTAATTGGGACTGCCCAGCTGAGATCGAAGATGCGGTTGTGCTTCCGCAAAAGCGAGCAAGGGCACTGCAGAAGCGAAATTTGGCAAAGGAACTGGGACCGCAGAAGCGGCTTGGAGGCTCGTAGAAGCGAGTCCGCATATGCGGAGTAAGGTGACGCATGAGTGGAAGAAGCTGCAGATGCGGGTAAGTGGTCGCTTTTGCGATGCCGCAGAAGCGGTTAAGTTTTCACAGAAGCGAAAAACCTGGGCAAACTATATTATACCAAGGGTTCGTGATTTTATCATTTTGAGCACGGGTCTTGGCAAATTTTGAGAGAATTTTCCTGTGATTTCTTGAGATAAGTCCCTTGTGTTTATTTTGGGTCAATAATCTTGGTTCCCCATTGATTTTCCCACTTAGATTGTGTGTGTTTAAGGTGGAAATTGGGAGTTTGAGGCTAGGTATTTGGAGAGTTTAATTTGGGGATTTGAGTGGCGACTTGGTGTCGGATTTTGGTAACTTTGGTATGGGTGAACTCGATGTCAAATGGGTGTTCTTATTTTGTGACATTTACCTGATTCCGAGACGTGGGCCCAGTTCGACTCTTTGGGGCAATTTTTCGATTCTTTGCTAAATTCGTAGATTTATAATTTAAATTAGTTTCCTGTAGTTGTATTCATGATATGTAAATTCTTTTGGCTAGATTTGGGCCATTCGAAGTTGGAAAATTGAGGAAAAGGCATCCTTATCGATTGTTTGAGCGAGATTTGAGGTAAGTATCTTGCCTAACTTTGTGGGGGGGGGGGAATACTCCTTAGGATTCGTGTCTTTTATGCTAATTGTGTCATGTGAAACTCGTGTACGCGAGGTGACGAGTACGTGCCCGGGCTTATTTGTGGAAAGTTGACCATTTAGGATTCTTAGGTTTTTATGTTCATTAGATATGAAGTTGTTTTTGATATGTTAAATTTCCCATCTACTAGTTTCACCCCTACATGTCTTAATTGGAATTAATTGCTTCATGCTCCACTTTTATTGCCTATTTGACTCTTGTGTGCCTTAACTGAAGTTGTAACCTCTTCGACTGACATGCTATCTTTTTCCTAATTGCTTATCCTT
The DNA here is from genome assembly GCF_000715075.1 of Nicotiana tabacum. NCBI lineage: Eukaryota > Viridiplantae > Streptophyta > Magnoliopsida > Solanales > Solanaceae > Nicotiana > Nicotiana tabacum. The sequence goes on along the minus strand of NC_134091.1, from coordinate 71,649,753 downwards.
AATTGAAATTTGTGTATCTCTTTCGTGATTGCTCCACCCTAAATGTAGTTAGTTATCCTTTATCATAGCTGCCTCATCCATATTTGGAATTCTTGACTTGCTTTATCCTCCTTGTTGTCGAATTGTACATTATGGAATCGTGGTTACATATTATTTCTCCCTTGTTGAGCTATTCTTATTGTGGCTAGTATTCTTTATTGTGTTTATCCCTTGTGAGCTCGTTCTACCGTTTCCTAGTGTTCGAAAGCTCTTGAGTTGATTTACTTGTCGTTTCCCGTGTATTATTGTTGTTGTTGATGGTGTACTCAGTTTGTTGAGCTGAGGGCTATTATGATGTTGTGATCTTAGCACGTGTTATTGTTGGGAGGTTTTGTCACGTGTTGTACGAGGTTTCTATCATGCTATTATTACTATTGATATTTGCACATGCGGCGTGACAAGGCAGGTTATATATGTGGGTTTTCGCATGTGGCGAGACAAAGTGGGAATACTATTATGCACGTGCGGTGAGACAAGGCGGGCATTTACTTTATTATTGCGCACGTGGCGAGACAAGGTGGGCTATGTCGGGGATTGATTGGTGATGACTTGAGATGGCGTGGGGGCATTAGTGTTGTTGATATTTGCGTAGTGGCATGCCTAACTTGTGTGAGCTTTCCCTTGTGAAAATTGTGGGGATTGTTTCTTATGTGTCGTACATTTCCTCTACTCTTACTCTTTGGCCTAAATTGTGATAGAATACTTGCACAAGCATACACGTAATTAATCACCCTTATCTATTTAAGAAGATGGATCATGATGTTATTGATCATTCATATGTTCCCTCGTCCACTTGCCTTCTATATGAGAATTGTTCTATTGGCACATGAGTCGTGCGTGCAGTTACCAGTTGAAATGAGGGCACAGGGTGCCAAGTGATTAGGGTTTCAGAATTGGGACCCGTGAATTGTGATTATTTTGAGGTTTGGTACCTCATGGAGATTATTAGATGAAGCTGGTGTAAAAGAGGTTATTCTTATCGAGTTGCTACTTGTCTTTCCCTTAATTGTTTTCACCGAATTTAAATTGTGTTCAGGTTACTCTACCGTGTTATTACTTGTTGTGCCTCGCTGTTAATTGTTGCCTCTATTTCCGATTGCAAGCACCGTGTTATTGTTGTCATCGTGTGTAGTTTGTAGAGATATCATACTTTGTTAGTTTTACACCTATACTTGTCCACGTTATTTAGTCCAGTAGGTGTCTTGACTATCCCTCTTCACTACTCCACTTAGATTAGTCTTGATACTTACTAGGTACTGATGTAGTGTACTCATACTACACTTCTGTATATTTTTGTGCAGATACAGATATTTTGGAGTCAGTCGATCGCTAGCTAGTTGTACGGATCCTGCTGTGGAGACTCAAGGCAAACATGTTGCTGCATTCGCAGGCATCGGAGTCACCTTCTGATATTGTACTTGAACTGTTTTATCTCTATTCTGAAACAGTTGTATTTAGAGGTTTATTTTCTTGCAAACTCAGTAGAGCTTATGACTTGTACTACTGGGTTTTGGGATTGTAAATTCGTATTGGGATTTCTATTTCGTATTTGTCAGATGTTAGTTAAATATTGTTATTATTTTAGTAAATGTTAGGATTTACCTAGTCCCTAAGACTAGGTGCGATCACGACATCATACGGAGGGATCTTTGGGTCGTGATAAGTTGGTATCAGAGCTCTAGGTTCATAGGTGCTACGAGTCATAAGCTAGTTTAGTAGAGTCTTGCAGATCGATACGGAAACATCTGTACTTATCTTCAAGAAGCTACGGAACTATTACGACAGTTCCACTTCCTTAACTCCTATCGTGCCAGTTTATTGATCCCGGAGTTTGAGTTTTTTTATCATTCTATTCTCTCACAGATGGTGAGGACACGAGCTGCAGTTACTGATGACGCCGCCCTCAGAGCAGGTGTCGCTAGGGACAGAGGTAGAGGCAGAGGCCGAAGAGGAGCACGTACCGCAGCTAGGTCACCTACTAGAGCAGCAGTTGTGGAGCCGCTAGTAGCTCTGGTTGGGGGACAGGTACCAGAGGCGCCTGCTATTACCCCTGGACTCCAAGAGACTTTAGCATAGTTCCTGAGCATGTTTGGTACATTGGCTCAGGCGGGGTTGATTCTGGTTGCACCAGCTTCTTCACCGACCGGGGGAGGAACTCAGACTCCCGCCACCCGTACTCCAGAGCAGCGATTCCACATTGGTCAGGTTCCAGGTGTTATGGCAACTCAGCTTGTAGTCCCAGTTCAATCCATGGTTGGGGTCGCAGCATCTGAGGAAGAACAGCTTAGACTTGCAAGGTTCAAGAAGTATAATCCTCCTACTTTCAGTGGCTTGGCTTCATATGGTGCACAAGGTTTTCTAGAAGAGTGTCACCGCATCCTCTACACTATGGGTATTGTGGAGATGAGTGGGGTTTCTTTTACTACGTTCCAGCTTAGAGGAGCGGCCTATCAGTGGTGGCGAGCATACGAGTTGAGTAGTCCGGTCGAGGCAGCTTTACTCACTTGGACTCGGTTCTAATATATGTTCTTGAGGAAGTATGTCCCCAGAGTCTCAGAGATGCATGACGCGTGGAGTTTGAGCAGCTATGCCAGGGCACTATGTCCGTGTCAGAGTATGCCGTCAGATTAAGTGATTTGTCCAGGCATGCACCTGCTTTGGTCTCTACAGTTAGAGAGCAAGTCTGTCGATTCATTGAGGGGCTAAGATATGATATCCGGTTCAGCATGGCTCGGGAGTTGGAGTCAGATGTTCCATTTCAGCTGGTGGTGGGGATCGCCCACCGATTCGAAGGCATGTGGGATCAGGAGAGAGAGGACCGACGGGGCCGGGAGAGAGAGGACAGGCGGGGTCAGGAAAGAGAGGACAAGGAGGCTAGGAGGTCTCGCAGACCGGAGAGATATACTAGTCCTTATTTTGGAGGCAGGGTGAAGCATGGTAGAGGTTTTGAGGGCAAGCCAGTTCAGTTTGCACTTCAGGCTTTGCATGGTGTTTCAGGTACCCATGGGTCTCAGAGTACCCATACCGCACAGTTTCCACAGCCATGCCAGCAGAGAGGTTGCTTTGAGTGTGGAGATACCCACCACATGGTGAGAGAGTGTCCCAGACTCCAGACATGTGTGTCACAACGGGGTATTCAGGCTATTAGTTTGGTTTCGGCTACTGATATCCTTGCGCTGCCAGCTTGGGGTACATGTCAGACGAGTAGAGGGTGCCCAAGAGGGGGAGGCCCGACCCGTTGATGTGATTCCTATAGTAGGTCTGAGGCAGCTGCACCAAATCATGTAGTACAAGTATGGTTTCGATTTGTTATAGAGGAGCATTATTCGTATTGTGTTTCGGTTCTGCTTATCGGGGTGAGTCCTCCTATTTTTACTTCACCTATAAGTGAGTCTTATGATTTAGTGCTTTGCTTATATGTTTACCCATGTTGGAATATTCTATAGTGGTAGCCCGTGTCTACCATTTGCTTTTATTCATTTTGGAGAATTATGAGACTAGGGGTGACTTTGTGTTCCTCATTTTGGTAGTTTTTATGTAAATTCGGGATGATGGGTTACGACTTGTGATTTCGATGCTCTATCGGTGTGAGAGTTTAGTATGTGTTGTGATTTTGTTGGCGGAATCGAATTAGTGGAAGGTTTCGGTTAGTATGATGTGTATCCTACTTGTGATTTAGTGTTAAGGATGAGATCCTTGTCATTTGTTCACATGTTTTGATTCTTCATTGTGGGGTTGATTCATAGGATGGCACTGATAGGGATTTGTTCCTGTCGGGCTTGTTTGATATTTCTCTTATGTGTCCTTCCTTGCAAATTTAGTTGTATTCATGCCGAACTTACAGGGTTTTAGCTTGCGAGGTGTGTGCCAGGTGGCGTTAGATGTAATTTGTTAATTCATGAAAATAATTGTGAGGTCTTCATGTTTATTGCATCGTTGACAGTGTTGTGAAGATTTGAAACAGGGTTCTAACGAAAGTGAGGCTAATTGCTGGTGTTGGACTTGGTTATGGGCAGCTGCTGTGACTAGGGTTGTTGTTAAGGGCATATGTGTGATGTGTTACGTCGTTTGGTTGTGCCCTGTGGGCATAGGCATAAGTTGTCACAACTGGTTGAGGTGGGTAGCGTGTGTTGATGCGGGAATCGGGTCTTTTGGGAATGATAGGCTGATGAGAAATTTGGTTCTAAGGCTTATTGGTATTGGCGGAAGGGACAAATGTCCGTTGAAATGGTGTTGTCGGGCCTATATGGATTGGGGTGACGTGGGATCACTCGCGGGTGTATGTAGGACGAATACATTCAGTGATTGAGGACTTCTAAACAATTCTTCACACATTCGAGGACGAATGTTTGTTTAAGAGGGGGAGGATGTAACGACCCGGCCGTTCGTTTTGAGAAACTACATCCCGTTTGGCGGCATAAGGTCCCGAGCAGCTCTATATTATGTGTTATGACTGCGTGTGTGATTGAGTTCGGTCTTCAGATGATTCGGGGTCAATTCGAAAGAAGGATCCTAGTTTTGGAAGCTTAAGTGGTAAGAGTCTACCGGAGTTTTGACTTTGAGAAAATGACTTTGAAATAGTGTTTTGAAGATTTCAACATCTTCGTATGGTGACTTTGGTCTTAGGAGCATGTTCGAATGTTGAATTGGAGGTCTATAGGTCATTTTAGCGTCAATTGGCGAAAGTTGAAAAGTTGGATGATTTTTGGAAAGTTTGATCGGGAGTGGACTTTTTGATATCGGGGTCGGATTCCGATTCTGGGAGTTGGAGTAGGTCTGTAATGTAAATTAAGACTTATGTGCAAAATTTAAGGTCAATCGGACTTGTTTTGATAGGTTTCGGTGTTGGATGCAGAACTTTGAAGTTTTAAAGTTCATTAGGCTTCAATCGATGTGCAATTCGTATTTTTAGCCTTGTTTGATGTAATTTAAAGCCTCGACTAAGTCCGTATGATGTTTTAGGACTAGTTGGTATTTTTGGTTGAGGTCCCGGGGGCCTCAGGTGGATTCCGGGTGGTTAACGGACAAAAATTGGACTTGGAGCATAGCTTAGCTTTGCTGTGTCTGGTGTAATCGCACCTGTGCATTTTGGGCCACAGGTGCAGCACCGCAAAAGCTGCCATAGAGCCGCAGAAGCGTAATTGGGATTGCCCATCTAAGACCGCAGATACGGTCATGCCCCCGCAGAAGAGAGCTCGCAGAAGCGAGCAAGGGCACCACAGAAGCGGAATTTGGCAAGGGAGCTGGGACCGCAGAAGTGGCTTGGAGGCTCGCAGAAGCGAGTCCACATATGCGGAGTGAGGTGATGCAGGAGCGGAAGAAGCCGCAGATGCGGGTAAGTGGTCGCTTCTGTGACGCCGTAGAAGCGGTTACCTTTTCGCATAAGCAAAAAGCCTGGGCAGACTATATTAAACCAAGGGTTCGTGATTTTATCATTTTTGGACATTTTGAGCACGGGCCTTGGCGATTTTTGAGAGAATTTTCGCGTGAAATCTTGATGTAAGTCCCTTGTGTTTATTTTTGATCAATAATCTTGGTTCCCCATTGATTTTTTCACCTAGATTGTGTGTTTAAGGTGGAAATTGGGAGTTTGAGGCTAGAGATTTGGAGAGTTTAATTTGAGGATTTGAGTGGCGACTTGGTGTTGGATTTTGGTAATTTTGGTATGGGTGAACTCGATATCGAATAGGTTCTCGTATTTTGCAACTTTTACCCTATTCCAAGACGTGGGCCCGAGTTGACCTTTTGGGGCGATTTTTTGATTCTTTGCTAATGTCATAGATTTATGATTTAAATTAGTTTCTTGCAGTTGTATTCATGATATGTAAATTTTTTTGGCTAGATTTGGGCCATTTGGAGTTAAAAAATCGAGGAAAAGGCATCCTTATCGATTGTTTGATTGAGATTTGAGGTAAGTATCTTGCCTAACTTTGTGTGGGGGAATTACCCCTTAGGATTTGAGTCTTTTATGCTAATTGTGTCATACGAAGCCCGTGTACACGAGGTGACGAGTACGTGCCCGGGCTTATTTGTGGAAAGTTGACCGTTTAGGATTCTTAGGTTCTTATGTTCATTAGATATGAAGTTGTTTTTGATATGTTAAATTTCCCATCTAATAGTTTCACCCCTACGTGTCTTAATTGGAATTAATTGCTTCATGTTCCACTTTTATTGCCTATTTGACTCTTGTGTGCCTTAACTGAAGTTGTAACCTCTTCGACTCTTGTGTATCTCTTTGGTGATTGCTCCACCCTAAATGAAGTTAGTTATCCTTTATCATAGCTGCCTCATCCTTATTTGGAATTATTTACTCGCGTTATCATCCTTGCTGTCGAATTGTACTTTGTGGAATCGTAGTTACATATTATTTCTCCCTCGTTGAGCTATTCTTATATTGGCTAGTATTCTCTATTGTGTTTATCCCTTGTGAGCTCGTTCTACCGTTTCCTTGTGTTCGAAAGCTCTTGAGTTGATTTACTTGCCGTTTCCCGTGTATTGTTGTTGTTGTTGATGGTGTACTCAGTTTGTTGAGCCGAGGGCTATTATGATGTTGTCATCTTAGCACGTGTTATTGTTGGGAGGTTTTGTCGGGTGTTGCATGAGGTTTCTGCCGTGCTATTGTTACTATTGATATTTGCACATGCAGCGTGACAAGGCAGGCTATATATGTGGGTTTGCACATATGGCGAGGCAAGGTGGGAATAGTATTATGCACGTGCGGCGAGACAAGGCGGGTATTTACTTTATTATTACGTACGTGGCGAGACAAAGTGGGCTATTTTGGGGATCGATTGGTGATGATTTGAGATGGCCTGGGGGCATTGTTGTTGTTGATATTTGTGTAGTGGCATGCCTAACTTGTGTGAACTTTACCTTGTGCAAATTGTGGGGATTATTTCTTATGTGCCGTACATTTTCTCTAGTCTTACTCTTTGGCCTAAATTGTGATAGAACACTTGCACAAGCATACACGTTATTAATCACCCCTATCTGTTTAAGAAGATGGATCATGATGTTATTGATCATTCATACGTACCCTCGTCCACTTGCCTTTTATGTGAGAATTGTTCTTTTGGCACGTGAGTCGTCCGTGCAGTTACCAGTTGACATGTGGGCACACGGTGCCAAGTGATTAGGGTTTCCGAATTAGGACCCGTGCATTGTGATTATTTTGAGGTTTGGTACCTCATGGAGATTATTGGATAAACCTGATGTGATAGCAGTTATTCTTATCGAGTTGCTACTTGCCTTTCCCTTAATTGTTTTCACCGGATTTAAACTATGTTCACCTTACTCTACCGTGTTATTACTTATTGTGCCTTGCTATTAATTGTTGCCTCTATTTCCTATTTCAAGTACCGTGTTATTGTTGTCATCATGCGTAGTTTGTAGAGATATCGTACTCTGTTAGTTTTACACCTATACTTGTCCGGATTATTTAGTCCAGTAGGTGTCTTGACTGTCCCTTGTCACTACTCTGCTGAGGTTAGTATTGATACTTACTGAGTACCGCTGTGGTGTACTTATACTACACTTCTGCACATTTTTGTGTAGATATAGATATTTCAGAGTTAGTCGATCGCTAGCTAGCTGTACGGATCCTACTGTGGAGACTCAAGGTAAACCTGCTGCTGCATTCGAAGGCTTCGGAGTCACCTTCTGATATTGTACTTGCATTATTTTATCTCTATTTCGAAACAGTTGTATTTAGAGATTTATTTTCTAGCAAACTTAGTAGGGCTTATGACTTGTACTATCGGGTTTTGGGATTGTAAATTCGTATTGGGATTTCTATTTCATATTTGTCAGATGTTAGTTAAATATTATTATTATTTCAGTAAATGTTAGGCTTACCTAGTCCCTAAGACTTGGTTCCATCACGACATCATACAGAGGAAACGTTGGGTCGTGACATTATACCGCCACATGCGCATCGATATCACATCACAATAACAACTCGTACCATAAGTGCCCATATGGCACAACTTGCCAATAATCAACAATATCAATATTTCTACAACAATAGCCCATGGATCAACCACAAGGTGTACAAGAATATCAACAATAACAACAACAACAACAATATACCTAGTATTATCCCACATCGTGGGGTCTGGTAAGGGTATTGTGGATGCAGACCTTACCCCTACCTTGTGATGGTAGAGAGGTTGTTTCCAATAGACCCTCGGCTCAGAAAAACATGAGCACCACATTAATTAAAAAGATAGACAATGAGGGGCAACACCAAAAAGCCATGTTACAGTAGCATAGAAACAACACGATAATAAGATGATCAAAATGAAAGAAAATGACGGGTATTCATAGAAACCTACTACCAATAGAATGAGAGAGTGTTTACTAATCCTATTGGTATGAACAATCTACCACCTACCCTACTACCTTAATCCTCGACCTCCACTCCTTCCTATCATGAGTCATGTCCTCGGTCAGTTGAAGCTGCGTCATGTCTTGCCTAATCACCTCTCCCCACTTCTTCTTCGGCCTACCTCAACCTCTCTGTAGGCCCTCCATTTTCAACCTCTCACACCTCCCCACCGGGATATCCGTGCTCCTCCTCCTCACATGTCCAAACCACATAAGCCTCGCTTCCCGCATCTTGTCCTCAATGGGGCCCACACCTGATGAGTGGTGATTTTACCATTTATTTTAGTCTCTTTTCCTTAGTTTTTGTGTCCTTTAATTATAAAATGAATTGATTTATGGTGTGCATTGCAAGATTTTTAGGTGCAATAAGTCTTGAAGATAATTGAAACCAATTGAGTGTAATTGAGCAAAAAAAAAAGAAAGAAGTGCGAAATTGCTTCAGTGAAACATATATGCGGAAGGGTGCCTGCTTCTGCGGGCCCGCACCTGCGAGAAAATGCCGCGTCTGCAGAATAGGAGAAATTGCACTGGAAGCGCACATGTGACCAAGAATCCACTTCTGCGGTTGATGTCTGCATTTGCGAAGCCGCTTCTGCGGCGACATGTTCGCTTCTGCGGAGTAGCACCTGCGATGATTGTTTCTGCAAGTGCGGTCAACGGGCTTTAGCTCTGGACAGACTTGGCATTTCACGCTTTCTCCATTCCAAACCCACAAATACATGACCTAGCATATGGGAAACAGATCGTTTGGTCGATCCCTGGACATCTTTGACATCTCTTGACTAGAGAAGACAAGTTTTGGAGCTAGGGTTCTTGCACACACACTTGGGTCATGAAGATTTGAAGCCTTTGGTTGAGAATTTCTTACCCACTTATGTTCATTCATTCATTTCCTTGCTTCGTATTGTATATCTAAGTGTGTAGTATTTTTTCCAACACTTGAATCTTGTTTATGGGAATATTCATATTTAAAGTGTGGATTAAATATCTTGTTGTGCTTATGTATTGAACGATTTTTAATTATTATGAAGTGAGTTATTGTTTCTTTAATTATTCTTGTTCTTTAATTTTTCAAAGGGATTAGCTAACCCTAGGACTCGACCATTAACTTCGAATTAATTTTGGAAAAGATAATTTGGGGTTGGGAAAGATTAATTAACAAGAACTTGAGGCGTTAACCCTTATTTTATATATTCTACCTAGGGATAGGATTGAACTACTTGTAGTCATATTCGGGTGTGCTTAATCTCGTAATTGTTTTAGGGATAATTCAAATAGGAAGTCGTGTTAGTCTTTGTAAGAAGCTAATATAGAATTATTAGCCGAGGTTAATTAACATAAACTCGCTCATATTTATAAAATCATGAAATATATTGGATCGTTAATTGGGTGCAATTCCCATTGCATCCATGCTTGTAGCCATTGATCATTTTACTTGCTTTCTAGGTTAGATTATATTTTCGTAATTAGTTATAAATATTTTCTCATAACCTTTCTAAGTGTTTAGCTTAGCATAATATGTGATAATTCTCTTACACGCCTAATCGCCTACATACTGTTCTTTGTGGGATTCGACCCCGACTCATAGTTGGGTAAATTATATTGCATGCGACCGTGTCCATTTACTTTTTAGTAGTGGATTTTGACTTCATCAAAATTAGCGTCGTTGCCAGGGAACAATTTGGCATATTTACGTTATTTTGAAAAATGGCATCGCATAATGAATACTGGCCGGATGGTAGTTGTTTATACTTTGATGACCCTTGTCCTTATTTTGGAGGACCACACTCGTGGCAAAATTATTTAAATTCTCTCGGGGGCGGATTGTGTGCATAATCTCAAACCCATGAGTAGAGTATTTGTGATAAGTGTGGTGGTCAGAATAGCCATTGGGATAATTGTTCTTATTTGTCCTTCCCTTCCACGATCCCCCGCTATGATGATTCTACATTTTGTGATGACAAGTACAGGGATATGGAAGTGGAAGAGATTGTGCATGGTCAAAATGGAGAGTTCAAATTCATGATGAAATGTCTACTTGAAGGAGGAAATAAAGAGCAAAATGCCTTGGAGAAGCTTTTGAAAAATAGTCTCCAAAATAATTTGGCGCTTAAAAGGTTGAACTCACAAATGGGAGAAATGCTTGAAGCTTTAGAGGTCCAAAAAGCCTCGGATGTGAATTATAGTCAAGAACCTTCCTTAGAGTTTGAAGCCGAAAATCCTTCTTTGGCACTTGATCAAAACCAAGAAGAACTCTCAAATGCTCAAAATGAGAGGATGATGCTCATGTTGGATGTCATTCTTGAAAATGAGGAGAAGCACGACTTGGCACTCGAGGACCTGAAACACGTTTTGACTCAAAATGATGAGAATATCCGCACTTTGGAAGATTAAATGAAAATATTGTTTGAGGCTCACTATGGCCACCAACTTTGTCACGCCCCGAAATTGTGGAGCGCGATCGGCGCTCAACCGAGTAAACCCAGTCGAGCAAGCCTAATTTACATTAACCTCTCATCATTACTCATGCATGATTTACCATAACATAATAAAATCTTGACTTTCATATTAAATACACTTTGGCTCAATGGCCCATATTTTCTTTCTAGTGGTGGTTACACATCTCTATAAATAGCTGTAAATACTGTGAACATAAATACATGACAAAACTCAAATCTTTAATTACATGACCCACAGTGTACATGTAGCTTCTATGACAATGGATAACTATATACATAAAACGAACTAGACCCAAACACCCACTAGAATTGTAGCGGGCTCACCATAAGTTTAGTAGTGAAGAAGATCCCAATCAAAGGTCCATATCATCCTGTAGAAGCATACCTGCATCCATTAAAAGATGTAGTGCCCCCGGCAAAAGGGACGTTAGCACTGTCGAATAGTACTAGTATGTATACCTAAAAATTCTCTTTCAAAATAAATGCCCATATAAAAAAAAGTAACTCATAGAAACAAATAGTCACAATCCACAATATCCAAATGTCTAGTTAAAACATGATAATTTTCCAAAATACGAACTTCATATACGATTTTGTTTGGGAGATAATTAACACTGATATACCACTATTCAAAATATCACTATTCGCAATACCTATGTTCACAATACCAGTGTTCAAAATACCGATGTTCACAATACTAGTGTTCACATATCATATTGTACACATATGCATCCCATAGACCGTTCACAGTGTTCTCTTACACAATACAAGTACACAAATTCAAAGGCTTAGAAATTCGACATGAATACGATGAATCATAGCAACAATAACTGGGCTTAGATAGCCATAGACGACAAGAAAATTTATTTAGATCTTCCATTAACATTTATAGATACTCAGTCGGGGATCCTCTATAACCACCTTCACAAAAATCGGCAATGTCGCCTCACCCCAACATAAACGGGTGGAGGTGTATCACGATACCACAATCTTTACACAAAGCGGTCATACCGCCTCACCCCAATAAATGAAGGTGGATGTGTATCACGATACCACAATCTTTACACAAAGCGGTCATACCGCCTCACCCCAATAAATGCAGGTGGAAGTGTATCACGATACAACAATCCCAACACAAAGCGGCTATACCGCCTCACCCCAATATAAGCGGGTGGAAGTATATCATAATTCCAGAATCCAAACACAAAGCGGCCCTACCGCCTCACCCCAATATATGCAGGTGGAAGTATATCACAATACCATAATCCCAACACAAAGTGGCCCTATCGCCTCACCCCAATATATGCAAGTGGAGGTGTATCACAATACCAGAATCGCAACAAATAGCGGCCCTACCGCCTCACCCTAATTCATGTAGGTGGAAGTATATCACAATACCAGAATCCCTACACAAAGCGGCCCTACTGCCTCACCCCAATATATACGGGTGGAGGTGTATCACAATACCAGAATCCAAACACATAGTGGCCCTACCGCCTCACCCTAATATATACAGGTGGAAGTATATCACAATACCAGAATCCCAACACAAAGCGGCCCTACCGCCTTACTCCAATATATGCGGGTGGAGGTGTATTCCGCAATACCACAATCCCTACACAAAGCGATCCTACCGCCTCACCCAAATATATGCGGGTGGAGGTGTATTCCGCAATACCACAATCCCTACACAAAGCGATCCTACCGTCTCACCCAATATATGCGGGTGGAGGTGTATTCCACAATACCACAATCCCTACACAAAGCGGTCCTACCGCCTCACCCCAATACATGTGGGTGGAGGTGTATTCCACAATACCATATTCCCTACACAAAGAGGTCCTACCGCCTCACCCCAATACATGTGGGTGGAGGTGTATTCCACAATACCACAATCCCTACACAAAGCGGTCCTACCGCCTCACCCCAATATATGCGGATGGAGGTGTATTCTACAATACCACAATCCCTACACAAAGCAGTCCTACCGCCTTACCCCAATATATGCGGGTGGATGTGTATTCCACAATACCACAATCCCTACACAAAGCGGTCCTACCGCCTCACCCCAATACATTCGGGTGGAGGTATATCATAATCACAATACCATTTATAAACATAAAGCAACATAGTTTGTCATTACATTTAACGTCTTAATTACTCATATCATTGGAATATGGCATGTTCATGTTCATGCTCATCATGGAGAAACACAACTCATTACATTAGTGCATGCATGGTAAATCAATAAGTCGATTTCAATGGCACATGGGCCCAATTCCTTTTCTTAAGGTTCATCGTCATTTATCAATGGACATCTCCCTTGCATCTTATTGTTCACCCCCTTGACCTCTTGAGGTCATTATCTACGTTCATGACTCTTAGGGACTTAGCAATCAAAGTCATTTAAATATATTATTTCATTGGCTCTCTTTGCCATACACAAGATTCTTCTTTCATGGCACAATGGACGTATTGCATATTCCACACTTTCACACCTTTCAATTTCAAAGATCACCATCAAATATCAACATGTAGAATATTTCAGAAATCATATACTTCAAATCCATTTGAAATGGAAACTTCAAACACACATGGTTTCTTCCCAAAGAATGAGGCATACCAACCAGCAATTGAAACACACATCAAAATCATAAACAATCAATACACCATTTATTCTTGCAATACTCTTCCCCAGAAATGACAATGTACAATTTCAACACATGAGTATATAGAACTCAAATCACCATGAATATATTTATAAAGCAAAGCATTAGCTAAAGCAGCCACTTATGGGCATGAATTGAGTACAAAAGCTTTTAGGAAATTCTATTTTCGAAGCACTTTTTAAACAATTGAGTCGAGTCTCATTTCATATTCTTTATCACATCCTCTCAAATCATTTGCACTACTAGCCAAAATCATAACTTAAATTCTTGGCACTTCACAACCCAATCTTTACCCATTTGAGCTCAACAATCTCCCCATAAATACTTATTGGTACATGAATGTATAAATAATACTCTCACACCCAAGAATCATACTCCAAATCAACCATTTTTTACCCAAATTCGAAATTGAAAACTAGGGTATGGAACCTTACCTCTTAGATGAAGAACTTGAGGGATTTCTTGTTGGATTTCAAGGCTTGGACAAAATCTTGATGAACAAAGCATTTGAGCTTCTTCATCTCTCTAGAACACTCTCACTTCTCTCTAACAATATCAGATTTTTGCTCCAAAATGAGCTTCGAGGCTTATTTATCGAAGTTGGGTCGGGTTATAACAATAAAGGAATGGATATTTCCGAAATTCTGGACCAGGCTACCGACCTGGCCTCGCCAGGCTAATGCCTGAATAAGCCTGGCTTTTGGCTGGCCTCGCCAGGCTAAAGCCTGGTTAAGCCTGGCTTTTGGCTGGCCTCGCCAGGCTAAAGCCTGGTATTACCCCTGGCCTCGCCAGGCTAAAGCCTGGTTTCACACCAGCCCCATGAGCTACAGGCCAGCCTTTGTGTATTTGATCATAACTTCTTGTAGGAATGTCCGAATGACAAACGGTTTGAATCGTTAGAAACTAGACTCAAAGAGCTTTAATTTGATAGGTAGATCACCTTATAAGTCATTATAGTTTGGTAGCAGAATACGTTTGAAGTAGGATATTGTGTGAATTGAGACATCCTTTCCACTTAATGTATCCTACTTGTTCCACACGAATTCTTTCCATTCACAAAACTCCTTAGTATATTTCAACACACCTTAGACATATACTTTTCATTTCGAAATAATGTGGTTCTATCCCATGGGTCTCCTATAATACTCTAATACGCTATTCTCAAATACCATTGGCGTACTTTAAAATATTAAATCATTAGAGAAATGTTTCTGGGGCCTTACATTCTCCCCCGCTTAGGATCATTCGTCCTCGAATGAGGATTAGATTCTGCCATAGATACCCAATGTGACTTAAATCCTTATCTACACACCAAAGGCTCCAAAATTTGGCCAACTCCCTAAACTTTCAGAAATTTTGCCAGAGTCTCCCCTGTAATTGGGGCCTATCCACCTGGAAGAGAATCTCAGAAATCAATCCTAAACAACATATATATAATACCAATTGCACCATATACATGAAAACAACAACCATGATTCTCTAGACCAACTCTATGACTTGCTTACCTTGGTCGTATCCTTGAACTTTCCTTCCTCCATTACGAGAACAATTGGGCACCTCACACATTATGCCTGTTATGCACATCATTCCTTTAAACCTTAGGCCTTTCTCATTTTGTAGCACGATATGCAAACATTCCTTGATGTTAACAAGGGAACTCTGAGACTAACTCGGAACCTTAACGCACGATCGATGATAGAAAAAGAGAAACATTTCCTAAATGTCGCTGTAGCCTCCCTATTATAAGTGTGGCCGGTAACACACAAATAAGAGATACTCTACTGACACAACTCCATGACACCTTAGGACTCATAAACCATGCTCTGATACCAAGTTTTTCACGCCCCGAAATTGTGGAGCGCGATCGGCGCTCAACCGAGTAAACCCAGTCGAGCAAGCCTAATTTACATTAACCTCTCATCATTACTCATGCATGATTTACCATAACATAATAAAATCTTGACTTTCATATTAAATACACTTGGCTCAATGGCCCATATTTTCTTTCTCATGGTGGTTACACAGCTCTATAAATAGTTGTAAATTCTGTAAACATAAATACATGACAAAACTCAAATCTCTAATTACATGACCCACAGTATACATGGAGCTTCTATGACAATGGATACCTATATACATAAAACGAACTAGACCCAAACACCCACTAGAATTGTAGCGGGCTCACCATAAGCTGAGTAGTGAAGAAGATCCCAATCAAAGGTCCATATCATCCTGTAGAAGCATACCTGCATCTATTAAAAGATGCAGCGCCCCCGGCAAAAGGGACATTAGCACTGTCGAATAGCACTAGTATGTAGAGCTAAAAATCCTCTTTCAAAATAAATGCCCATATAAAAAAAAAGCAACACATAGAAACAAATAGTCACAATCCACAATATCCAAATGTCTAGTTAAAAACATGATAATTTTCCAAAATATGAACTTCATATACGATTTTGTTTGGGAGATCATTAACACCGATATACCACTATTCAAAATATCACTATTCGCAATACCTATGTTCACAATACCAGTGTTCAAAATACCGATGTTCACAATACTAGTGTTCACATATCATATTGTACACATATGCATCCCATAGACCGTTCACAGTGTTCTCTTACACAATACAAGTACACAAATTCAAAGGCTTAGAAATTCGACATGAATACGATGAATCATAGCCACAATAAATGGGCTTAGATAGCCATCAACGACAAGAAAATTTATTTAGAGCTTCCATTAACATTTATAGATACTCAGTCGGGAATCCTCTATAACCACCTTCACACAAATTGGCAATGTCGCCTCACCCCAACATAAACGGGTGGAGGTGTATCACGATACCACAATCTTTACACCAAGCGGTCATACCGCCTCACCCCAATACATGCAGGTGGAAGTGTATCACGATACAACAATCCCAACACAAAGCGGCTATACCGCCTCACCCCAATATAAGCGGGTGGAAGTATATCACAATACAAGAATCCCAACACAAAGCGGCCCTACCGCCTCACCCCACTATATGCAGGTGGAAGTATATCACAATACCAGAATCCCAACACAAAGTGGCCCTACCGCCTCACCCCAATATATGCAGGTGGAAGTTTATCACAAAACCAGAATCCCAACACAAAGTGGCCCTACCGCCTCACCCCAATATATGCAAGTGGAGGTGTATCACAATACCAGAATCGCAACAAATAGCGGCCCTACCGCCTCACCCTAATATATGCAGGTGGAAGTATATCACAATACCAGAATCCTAACACAAAGCGGCCCTACCACCTCACCACAATATATGCGGGTGGAGGTGTATCACAATACCAGAATCCCAACACATAGCGGCCCTACCACCTCACCCTAATATATACAGGTGGAAGTATATCACAATACCAGAATCCCAACACAAAACGGCCCTACCGCCTCACTCTAATATATGCAGGTGGAGGTGTATGACAATACCAGAATCCCAACACAAAGCGGCCCTACCACCATACTCCAATATATGCGGATGGAGGTGTATTCCACAATACCTCAATCCCTACACAAAGCGGTCCTACCGCCTCACCCAAATATATGCGGGTAGAGGTGTATTCCACAATACCACAATCCCTATACAAAGCGGTCCTACCGCCTCACCCCAATACATGCGGGTGGAGGCGTATTCCACAATACCACAATCCCTACACAAAGCGGTCCTACCGCCTCACCCCAATACATGTGGGTAGAGGTATATTCCACAATACCACAATCCCTACACAAAGCGGTCCTACCACCTCACCCCAATATATGCGGATGGAGGTGTATTCTACAATACCACAATCCCTACACAAAGAGGTCCTACCGCCTCACCCCAATATATGCGGGTGGATGTGTATTACACAATACCACAATCCCTACACAAAGCGGTCCTACCGCCTCACCCCAATACATTCGGGTGGAGGTATATCATAATCACAATACCATTTATAAACATAAAGCAACATAGTTTGTCATTACATTTAACGTCTTAATTACTCATATCATTGGAATATGGCATGTTCATGTTCATGCTCATCATGGAGAAACACAACTCATTACATTAGCGCATGCATGGTAAATAAATTAGTCGATTTCAATGGCACATGGGCCCAATTACTTTTCTTAAGGTCCATCATCATTTATCAATGGACATCTCCCTTGCATCTTATTGTTCACTCCCTTGACCTCTTGAGGTCATTATCTATGTTCATCACTCTTAGGGACTTAGCAATCAAATTCATTTAAATATATTATTTCATTGGCTCTCTTTGCCATACACAAGATTCTTCTTTCATGGCACAATGGCCGTATTGCATATTCCACACTTTCACACCTTTCAATTTCAAAGATCACCATCAAATATCAACATGTAGAATATTTCGGAAATCATATACTTCAAATCCATTTTAAATGGAAACTTCAAACACACATGGTTTCTTCCCAAAGAATGAGGCATACCAACCAGCAATTGAAACACACATCAAAATCATAAACAATCAATACACCATTTATTCTTGCAATACTCTTCCCCGGAAATGACAATATACAATTTCAACACATGAGTATATAGAACTCGAATCACCCTGAATATATTTATAAAGCAAAGCATTAGCTAAAGCAGCCACTTATGGGCATGAATTGAGTACAAAAGCTTTTAGGAAATTCTATTTTCGAAGCCCTTTTTAAACAATTGAGTCGAGTATCATTTCATATTCTTTATCACATCCTCTCAAATCATTTGCACTACTAGCCACAATCATAACTTAAATTCTTGGCATGTTGGCCACACTCTATATCCCCAATTCACGTATTTCACTTCCAACCATCTTTATAGATTATCAACAATAAGACATTTACAAATCAATACTTTAGGTACACCTATGAGCAATTAAAAGTCTTAGGAATATTAAGATTTTCTCACACAATATGGCCTCATAACATTCATTTGGAACATGACTCAAAGACATAGCATTTTAATACACATATCATTCTTGAACACATTCCCAAAGGGTAACATAATGTGATAGGAACATTCTGGACAAGTTTTGATTACACAATTCTCATCACTTTGCTTATTCGGGACAATCGAATTTATTGGGAACAACTCAGAACATAGAATAAGGAACTTGAGACAAACATACTTGGAACTTACGGGAACATCATGGAATTCGATTCCAATAGAGAAAGTTTAGCCAACATACCTTGCTTTGAGCTTTTCTTAAATTACTACAACGTTCTGGAAATTCTAGCAATCCCAATCTATTTTGAGACATAACAAAATTGAACCATTATTAGGAAGATATTCATGGTCTCAGCTCATTTGAGCATTTTATCTAACAATATATGTGCAAATTGGTTACAAGATTCTTCCACAAGATTTCTTTCACTTCACAACCCAATCTTTACCCATTTGAGCTCAAGAATCTCCCCATAAATACTTATTGGTACATGAATGTATAAATAATACTCTCCCACCCAAGAATCATACTCCAAATGAACCATCCTTTACCCAAATTCGATATTTGAAAACTAGGGTATGGAACCTTACCTCTTAGATAAAGAACTTGAGGGATTTCTTGTGGGATTTCAAGGCTTGGACAAAATCTTGATGAACAAAGTACTTGAGCTTCTTCCTCTCTCTAGAACACTCTCACTTCTCTCTAACAATATCAGATTTTTGCTCCAAAATGAACTTCAAGGCTTATTTATCGAAGTTGGGTCGGGTTATAACAATAAAAGAATGGATATTTCCGAAATTCCGGACCAGGCTATAGACCTGGCCTCGCCAGGCTAAAGCCTGAATAAGCCTGGCTTTTGGCTGGCCTCACCAGGCTAAAGCCAGGTATTACCCCTGGCCTCGCCAGGCTAAAGCCTGGTTAAGCCTCGCTTTTGGCTAGCCTCACCGTGCTAAAGCCTGGTATTACCCCTGGCCTCGCCAGGCTAAAGCCTGGTCTCACACCAGCCCCGCGAGCTACAGGCCAGCCTTTGTGTATTTGATCATAACTTCTTGTAGGAACGTCCGAATGACAAACGGTTTGAATCGTTAGAAACTAGATTCAATGATCTTTAATTTAATAGGTAGATCACCTCATAAGTTATTATAGTTCGGTAGCAGAATATGTTTGAAGTAGGATATTGTGCGAATTGAGACATCCTTTCCACTTAATGTATCCTACTCGTTCCACACTAATCCTTTCCATTCACAAAACTCCTTAGTATGTTTCAACACACCTTAAACATATACTTTTCATTTTGAAATAATGTGGTTCTATCCCATGGGTCTCCTATAATACTCTAACACGCTATTCCCAAATATCGTTGGCGTACTTTAAAATATTAAATCCTTAGAGAAATGTTTCTGGGGCCTTACAAACTTGAGAGTGTGGAAAGAGGGCAAGAAGAGTCCAACTTCGAGGAAGAAAGTGAGGTTTATTTTGAGTAAGCAAGAAATGAACATCTGCCAACCGACTTCATACTTGTTGGTAATGCCAAGAAAAAAATAGAATTAGAGTCAACCAGTATAGTTGAAAACATGGTTGAATTTGACTCTAGCTCGGGGGACCAAGAGGAGGTCAAAATCAGGAAAGAATTGCAATTTGGAGGCTTGATGTCACATTCCAAGCATTTATCAACATTAGAATTGTGTGATGATATGGGAATTGAATTATACGAGTCAATGAGGGATTATGAAGAGGAGAAGCAAGGGCCATACATCTTACAATTTGAAGGTACAAGAAGACAAAATGACATTCCTCACATGAAAGCCAAGAAATGCAAAATGAAGCAAATGGCATGTGGCTTGATCATCTACATACCATCCCCTGTCGCTCGTGGTCACAAACTTGATTCCAAGTTAGGTTACCAGTTTATATCCTCTAAGTGGAGAGAAAAGTGGTAAAGTTGATTTGCGTCGTGCCACGACGGTAAATGCGGTGCTTGGTAGGAGAGAACCCATTGTTTTCAAATTTTTAGTTGTTTTTGAAATTTTATTTTTTGGAATAGCTTATTATTTTATTTTTGACTAATCTGCAAAGTTTCAGATTATTTTGAGTTGAATTGAGGTGTTTGGGGTGCTGGAACAAGACAAACACAGTGGCTGCCTAGTTCTGCCTAGCAGAACTCTAGTGCAACCGCACCTGCATAAATATTTGCGCAAACGCAACTTCGCATAAGTGCCCAGGACACCGCAGATGCTGTAACTTTGCTGAAGCGGTTCATATGCCGCAAAAGCATGGTCGCAGAAGCTGTCTAAAAGCGCGCGGATGCGATTGTCGGGTAAGTTTAAGGAGACAATATGTTCTTCAGCAGGTAAAATTCAAAACCCTTCTTCCCCAAAATCTAACTCTTCTCATCTCTCTCATTCATCTTCACTGCTCGCGCACTCTATTACTCTCCCACAAGACAACTCAAGTAAATCTTTATCTCCACTCCACTTCTCTTTTCTTCATCTTCTTCTTCTTCATTTCTGAGTTTCCATGGTTGTATCCCCTAATTCCCCATTTTTTCTGATTAGTGTTAATATTAGGGGTAAGGAAATTGGTTGAGTGTAGTGGTGTGTGCTGTTGTTGTTGAAAAACGTTTGGGGAAATCTGAGTACCTAATTTGTTTAAAGAAGAATGACTTCTCTTTGCTTGTTAAATGTTCGCTAATTTGTCCAAGAGAATTTTGGTTACGAAGTGCCTTAAAATGAGGTCTAATCAAGTCGTATAATCATCTAGTGCACTAATTTAGAAGTCTTGAGTACAAATTGTATGTTAAAATCATGTTCAAAAGTGAAATAAATCGACAGTTGATGGGTTTTTGAAACCCCTGATGAACATCGCAAAAGCCAAAATAATGCCGCAGATGCAGCCTCGCACTTGCAATGCCTTTTCCATAGATGCAATGTTTGGTCAACTGTGAATATTTACAGAAGCGAAGAAAATTCCGCAGAAGCGGAACCGCACCTGTGATGGTTTTTCCGTAGATGCGGTGACTGGGCAGTTTTTGCAAAAATAGTAGCTATGCAACTTTGGCTTGCTGAGCCCGTTTGGCTTGATTCTATGGCCTAATTGCATTGCTCAACATGATTCTAATGCCCGACTATCTTTGTTTTGATTTTCTTAAGGTACTTTGAATTAAAATGGACCCAAATATGAACGACAATGTTGCGCTTGATCACGAAATTGAAGAAGTGACTGAGGATTTGAACTATGATGCCAACAGATTCATCTCTTCTGATTGTCAAAACCGGTACTATGACGATCTCCTCACAAAGAAACTCAAACTTGATAAAGGAATTGTCGATGGCAAAGTGATCGAGCTCCTACCGGATTTCCATGGCCGGCTAGTTTCAAGCGACTGGACATGCTTCATCCCCACACCATGCATGGCCAATAAGGAATGGGTGGGGGAATTTTACGGAAACTTAAAGCTTACACATTTCCAAAACCATGAACTTACAATAAGGGGAAAGATTATGAAATTTTGAGTTTAAGAGATAAATGATGTCTATGGGCTTCAAAATCATCCGCTCGAGCCAATGCGAGAAAGAGACACATGCGACAATGGTGATTGGCTAGTCTCAAAGATTTGTCCAATAGGTCAAACAGTGACTTGGGCTAAAAAGAAAACAGACATCAAATGTGGTGATTTCACGGCTGAAGCAAAAATGTGGTTGTATGTCATTGCGAGCAGAGTGTCTCCTTGTGGGAACGTATCTGATGTCACATCTACTAGGGCCCTAATAATTGCTTGCATCCTTGATGGCGTTCCAGTGAATGTCAGTCACTACATCGTTCAGGAGCTGAAGGAGTATGTGCTTCAAGGTGGCTCGACATTGATATTTCCATCATTGATTACAGGGTTGTGCCGGCGTGCGCAGGTTGAGGAATGGGATGGAAATCATTTGATACCGGCGGACAAGTCCTTTCACCCATTGAGAGTGGCATGATAAGGAGAAAGATAGAAATAAGAAGAAGGGCAAGTTCATGATAAAGATGTGGAGAGGCATCAAGGCCATCTTCAAATGTGAGAAGCCAAACAGGAAGATACAGGTCGAGGACAAAGATGATAGTGAAGAGTATTCCTTCTTGTCGAATGTTGTTGATGCTGATACTGATGATACCAATGATGATGAGGCCGAGAGTTCTACACGGCAGAGATTAGCTTTTTCCCGCAGTCTGCTAGTCTGATGCAGACCTCGGGGAAACTCTCAAACTACTCTTATTTTATCTTGATATTGTGCACTGAGGATACTGCAGTGTTCTTAGTTGGGGGTGGCTTTAGGGAGTATACTTTATTTGTACATTGATGCTTGACTTGTGCCCTTGCCGGGCTTATGCTTTTGTATGGATACTGTGTGCTCTTGCCAGGTTTGTTCTACTATTGTTTATCATGTGCCTTTACCGGGCGTAGTTTGTGATTGGTGATACATTTGCGGATTAATCGCTTTTGTTATTCTATTTTATTTTTCTTTATTTATTTATTTATTTATTTTCTTTAATAGTTTTTAGTTTATGTTATTTTTATTCCTTTATTATTAGTTGCTTTTGTTATTTTTATTTCTTTAGTAGTTTTTAGTTATTTTATTTTATTTTGTAGTTTTTAGTTTATATTATTTTAATCTCTTTAGTAGTAATACACTTTTTAATAAATTTCCTTGGCTTTTATTTATGCTACGGCTCTTCCCCGAGGAATAGTTTTGTGTTGAACCAGGTGACTTTTCACTATATTGGATGGCATGACAACTTTCTTAAGGGAATTAGTCTTGTTTTGTTATGTGGAGACTTTTGGATTGTTTGGTACTAATAAAGTTATTCTCTTGTAAGTGATGTGTGAATTAAGAATATTGTCACGACCCAAAATCCATTAAAGGTCATGAGGGCGCCAGACACCACTGTCAGCCAAGCAAAAAATAAATACTTAATTTGGTTCTCATTTTAGTGTATCGAAATCATAATTTCCTTCAATTAAATAGCAAAAGATGGAATTTACAAAGTAACTAATAACATTTTTAACCGTTTCAATACAAGATAACCCATAATCACCCCAAAACCCAGTGTCACAAGTGCATGAGCATCCATTAGGAAGTACAATAAAATACAACATCAGTCCGGAATACAAATTTGGACAGGAGAAATATAAATGCTCTGAAGGAGACTCTGCTGGCTGCGGATCGTAGTAGAGAGTGCAGCTCACCTAAGTCCCCGCAATAATCGTGTCTCTGCACCCACAAGTCCTCTAGACATATATATATATATATATATATATATATATATATATATATATATATATATATACCTGCACAAAATGTGCAGCAAATATAGTATGAGTACATAAATTAACGCGTACCCAGTATGTATCCCGCCTAAGCCCAAAGAAGTAGTGACGAGGGGTCGACTTCGAAACTTACTAAGGGCCAACAATATGATAATATGAAATTCTAATTAAGCATGAATATATAACAATAAAACTCAGAACAAGAAATAACTGAACAATTCATCACCCTATTTAAGGACCCAAATCACTTCCTTCATTTAAAACAAATAATCTTTCAAATAATGAATTTATACAAATTATAAAAGGAACTTCCAGTTCTATTATCACACACGAATACCACCGAGGACATTCGGCCCGATCCAAAATAAATATAAATTGTGCACTGCCGAGGGTCGAACAGCGCGAACCATAGATGCATCTATTACCCCGCTC
Source organism: Nicotiana tabacum (assembly GCF_000715075.1). Taxonomy (NCBI): domain Eukaryota; kingdom Viridiplantae; phylum Streptophyta; class Magnoliopsida; order Solanales; family Solanaceae; genus Nicotiana; species Nicotiana tabacum. The sequence goes on along the minus strand of NC_134091.1, from coordinate 71,625,482 downwards.
GCGAATCATACATGCGACGCGGTCAAATATAAATTTATCAATAAATCATAACCCTTTCTTGATTTTTTTCAAATAAATACAATTCGACGCGAAGCTTTTAAATCCTTGAAAATCCTCAACTCAGTTCCATTTGATACAGTTAAAAAATACAATCAAATAACGATGTCCACAGACATGGTGTAAACCTAAAACTACCCGGACACAAACAGGAATAGTAGCTACGTACGGACTCTCGTCATTTCGAGGGTACGTAGCCCCTCAAAAATAACAACACATATTAATTAAGTTCACCTATGGAGTAGATTCCCTCTTAGAAGCTTAGAAAAGAGACATACCTCGCTCCGAAATTTCATTACCGGCTCCCAAGCCCTTCCAACAACTCGAACCGATGCCCAACGCTCCAAAACTAGTCAATAAATGTGTAAACCCATAAATCTATGCTTTAATACTTATTATAATTCAATTTACAATAATTTTTAACTCCGCTTGAAAAGTCAATAAAAATCACCCTTGGGCCCACATGCCCGTATTCCGAATATTTTTGAAGATAAATACTACCCATAGCATTACGAGCTTAAATATGTAATTTAATCTCAATTTTATGCCCAAATTCGTGGTCAAATCCAAAAATACCAATTATTAGGTTTTTCTTCAAAATCCCAAATTTCTACAAATTTTCAAGTCTAAAACCTTATATAATCCAAGTATTTAACTTGCAATAGGTGGGAATCACTTACCTTGACATAGATGTTGAAAATCTCCCCTTGAAGCTCTCCAAAACTCGCCCAACCAAATGAAAAGTGAGAGAAGAAGAGCCAAATCTCGCTCTTTAAAACAATCTACCCAGCGAGCTCTTGCACCTGCGGTCCCTTGACCGCTTCTGCGGTTCCGCGGGTGCGGCCACATAACCACTTATGCGGTCCTCCTTCATACCCCTCAACTCCGCATCTGCGGCCCCCATCCGCTTCTGCGCCTTCGCTCATGCGGTTCCACGTGCGCAGGTGTGGTCCCGCTTCTGCGGAATTCGACCGCATCTGCAATTCCAGCCTTCCCCGGCCTAAGCCGCTTCTGCGACCCTCATGGCCGCTTCTCCGGCTCCGCACCTGCGGCCCTAACCTCGCAGGTGCGGTTATACCATAAGACAGCAGCCCTCAGCCCTTCTTCCAACTCCCAACTCGATCCGTTTATTATCCGGATTTCACCCGAGGCCCTCGGGACCTCAACTAATTATACCAACACGTCCCAAAACACATTACGAACTAAGTCGAGCCTTCAAATCACTTCAAACAACATCGAAACTATGAATCATCCTCCAATTCAAACCTAATAAACTTTGAAGTTTTAAACTTCTACCTTCGATGCCGAAACCTATCAAATCACGTCCGATTGATCTCAAATTTTGCACACAAGTCCTAATTGACATTACGGACCTACTCCAACTTTCGAAATCGGAATCCGACCCCGATATCAAAAAGTTCACTCCCGGTGAAACTTCTTAAAATAATCCAAATTTCCAACTTTCGCCCAAAATGAGCTACGGACCTCCAAATCCACATCCGGACGCGCTCCCAATACCAGAATCACCATACGGAGCTATTGCCAGACTCAGAATCCCAAACGGACGTCGATATCATTGAAGTGCACTTTAACTCAAATTTATTAAATTCTTCCAAAATGCCAACCTTCCACAATAGGCGCCGAAACGCTCCCGGATCATCCAAAACCCGATCCGGACATACGCCTAAGTCCAAAATCATCATACGAACCTGTTAAAACCTTCAAATCCCGATTCCGAGGTTGTCTACTCAAAAATCACACTTTAGTCCATTTCTCCAACTTAAGGCTTCCGAAATTAGAATTTTCTTTCCAAATCAACTCCGAACTTCCCGAAATTAAATTCCGACCACGCGTACAAGTCATAATACCTGAAGTGAAGGTGCTCAGCGCCTCAACCCGCTGAACGATGCGCTAGAGCTCAAAATGACCGGTCGTATCGTTACAAATACCCCTCCAAATTTTGGTTGTAAATTGAAAAAAGTAAGTTGCATGGGGAAGAATAATTTTTGTGATAACGTTTTGGCTCATTCTATGACTCTTTGCCCATTAATTGGAATGATATTGCTCTAATTGTTCTTCATAAGAAGTGAAATTGATCCTTCTTGATTAGTTCATGTGCCATGTGTGTTAGTTTTTGTTAAAAATAATTCTTTTGTTTACTTTTATCATCTAGAACTTGCCCGCACTACAACATTGTGCATATATAGCTACAAAGTATATCGTAGCTAAATATAAAAACTTCCGTGGCTAAACACTTTAGCTACAATATTTTGTCTCGTAGCACGCATAGCAAAATGTAGCGTAACTAAAAGTTAGCTACAAATTTTAACGTTTCATGGCTAAGGATTAATACATATTGCTACAAGAAAATTTATGACGTGGCTATATTGATAAAACTATTGCCACGAAAAATTTATGTTTGTAGCTAATGAGTTTATTCTTTTGCTACAAAAAAATAACTTTGTAGCAATCTTTTATACTAGCCACAAATGGATATATTGTGGCAAAAGATGTAATATGTTTTGCCACAAAATATTTAATATGTAGTTGTGCTCACATATTAGCCACGGAGTGTAGTATTTATGTTTAGCTACGAATTCAAAATTTTGTAGCTATAAATCATTACCAATATCCATGATTAAATTTTTATATATATTTTATTCAGACTAGATTTTCTATTATATTTTAATTAGTGATGAAAAATTAATGTATTAGTGACAATAAATGTTTCCATCGCAAATGTGTTGCTATTTTTTTACCTCACTAAATATTTTTAATTTTTTTTAATATTCCATATCCATACATAGTTTGTTTTATTAAAACTAGAAACATAATAAGCTCTAGATATCACTTATTTCATACAAAGTAACATGAATAATTCGAAAAGTTAATTCTAAAATATACAATTATATATCTAAAGTTGATGCATCCTCAATATACAACTATTTTACAAGAGACACAATAAAATATGAAGAATAAAAACTAGCTAATGGGAGGCTAGACAATAAGATGAACTCAAATTTAAATTTTTTATCAAATTAAATAATACAAACTATGTACATTGGGTTAGATATTTTATCTTTAATCTATAAATTCTATGGAGTTCCACATCAAAAAAGAAAAAATTCTAAGTAATTGATCATGTGATTGAAAATGTCGCCACTCGATCCCTAATCTTCTTGCATTCAAGAATTAAAATGCACCCTGTAAATTCAAAAGAAACAACAATTAGCACAGAATGATGAGCAAACCCAAGAAAAATTATAATACAAATATCAAGTTTAATTTATAAAAATGGTACTAATAGAATTTCAAGAAGAAAAAAATTATGTCCAGATATTCTTTTACAAGAATTTTTAACAAATAACAAAAGAGAAAAACACAAAGCAACAATACAAGTAAATGAACATGTACACCTTTTAAAGAATTTCTTAAGGAATCTTCATCCCAACATTATAGCTTTATTATTTTCAAGTTCCCACGTAATATTTATAACAAATAAGATACAATATTTATCAAATTGTTGGGATAACCTGCAAAATTTAACTCAAAAATCTAAGTCAAATAAATATAATGAGATTCAAAAACCTTAAAATATAGAGATATGAATATAACTCGGAATAGAAAAGGCATCAATTTAAATGGTAGAAGAAATGGAAAAACGGGAGGAAGGGGTGGCGGCTGAGAGGGGAAGGATATGAAGTTAGGTTTTGATTTGTCTTTGGTATTGCTTTACTTTTTCTTATATACTACTATTGTTGCTTCTTTTTTTTAACTTCTTACTCAAATCAAAATACAAAGTGTACTACTTTTCCGGTGATGTAGGCAAATCTATAAATGCAAATAAATTAAATAACAAAACAAATGTGTAAGAAAATTACCTACGCAAAAAAAATATAGAATTTACATTAAGGACGATAGAAAAAAATAACTATTTGCATAAAAAAATAATCTTTACAATTTTTTCTGTCCTATGTGATTTTTTTAGATTTGTTATATCATCATATTTCAATTATATTAGCTTCTTAGTTTTTAGTTTTTTAATTATATTAATGATAATTATTAAATTATTAAAATAATATTAGACCATTAAATCAATAACTTTTAAACTTATTTAAATTGAATATAATTAGTGGTCAACGTAGAAACATACAAATACAAGCATATAGCTTTTAAAATCTTCTGTGTTCATATATTAAAATTTAATTAAATATTATTGCGTACTTATTTGACTATATTTGAAACTCACAAGTAATTATTGAATTATAATATACTAGTTAGTTTTGTTTTTCACTCTTATATCAATGATATTGAATTCTTTACCTTTTTCAAATAAAATTAATAATATCAAAATTATGTAATAAAATATAAAATACTAGTCACAAGAGAGACATGATCCCCTTCCGAATCATATTAAATTCTCAATTCTTAGATTTGATGTACAATTTGATTTATGATCATCAATAAGTTATTAAAATAGTAAATGACGATATCATTATAAAGTAATTTATTGTCTAGATTAAATATATATAATTTACTATACAATTTAAGTGGTACAAGCTTATAGTCATTTAAATTCTACTATATAATTAGTTATTCACACATTAATTAGATATAATTCCATTATTTTTTAATTATATTTGAAGCTTACAAGTAATACTTTATTTGTTTTTAATTGTGATACACTAGTTAAAATAAAAAGTATTAAAATTATGTAAGTATTACAAAATATAAAATAATCGTCATAAGAGAGGTCTTCCCTTTCGAATCATACTAAAATCTCAACTTTAGATTCACTATATAATTTAATTTATGATAATTAATAAGTTATTGAGATAGTAATGGACCATATCATTATAATCTATTATTGTATAGATTAATATAAATAATTTGCTATAGAATGTAAGTGTTACAACATTATGGTTGTTTAAATTCTACTATATAACTGATTATTTCATCATTAGTTAGATATACTTTCATTATTTTTATTTATAATTGGAAATTATAAAATTCACTTATTTAATAAGAAATATAATATAATTACTTTTCCAATGAACTTAGATATTAACTATATTAAATTACTAATTCTAAATGTATCTAGATATATGAAAATTATATAAAAATTTACATGAACAATAATGTTAGTGATAGATAATTAAATATTATGTTCTATCTATGTAATTGTTAAGCTAATTATTTTTGTTGTGTGGGTAATTTGAAGCAAACATATTCATTTAGCTACATGATTTTGTTTTAAGTAATTTTATGTAGCTAAAAGATTACTATTGCTATAGGAAGTTTTAACTTGTAGCAAAAAATAATAATTAGATGCGGAATTTTATCTCAAAAATACATTTGTGGCTATATCATCTTATTATGCAAATAACGGTAGCTATTAAACCAATTGTTACCACGGTAATTTAGTGCTTGAAGCAAAAAAATATTTGTTTAGCTATAATATTTTATTTTGGATAACTTGTTGTGGCTAAAAGGTTACTATTGCTATGATAAGTTTTAACTCATAGTTAAAATTAATATTAGCTACAAAATTATGTTATAGCAATAACTCCATGGCTATATCATTTAACTATTGCCACAAGGTTTTGATAACTTGAAGCAAAAATACGTATTTAGCAACTAATTTTTGCTTCAAATAATTTATTATGGCTAAAAGATTACTATTGCTACAGTACTTTTATCATGTGGTAAGCAATTATGATTAGCTACGAAATTTTATTGTAGCAATAAATTTGTAGCTATTTAGGTAATTATTGCTACGATTGTTAGCAATTATAGAAAAAATGAGGAATTAACTTTGCCAATTTAATTTTTGTGGCTAAGAAATTTTATAAATTTGTAAATAGCCATGGAATTTGAATTTTTGTGGTTATTGTTAGGTACTAGCCATAATTTTTAAATCTATAGCTAAGATTTCGTAGCTATAGATGCATAATATTTTAGTGCCGGTTGGTCTTTCAATGCTAATGTTAATTATGTTTCGTTAGAGGGATGACCTTAGGCATTCTTTGTTATCTTTGAAAAAGCCTCTTTAGCCTTTCGAGCCTACCATTGCATAAATATTATCACTAGTTAACCCCATTTGAGCCTTTAACCTTTTCTTTAGCTACCTTATTACAAACCTTTACCCTTTTGTGAAATAATTCCCTGTTTTGAACCCGTCCCTCCTTGAATGTTAAGAATGAGGCTAAAAGCCTAAGTTGGGGTGTTGGTATTAATTGGGAAATGATGAAGATATACATTGTGTTTAGAAACATATACCTCAAAGTTGTTTATATGAAGATGCTCAAGCTCCTAAAGAAAATAGTTGTATAAAAAAAAGATGGAGTCTTGAGAAAATTAGAGAGGTACTTTAAGATGGTTCTATGTTGGTAACTAGATATCAATAAGGGCTATGTGGTTTAAAAAGAAGCAAAGTGCAAAAAGAAAGACAAATGTGAGTAGTGTTCAAGGAGGGTGTAGTCACTTGTATCCCAAATGCTTATCCTACCCTTCCCTAAGCCTACATTAAAAGCTTAAAAAGTCCTTATGGGATCTCCAACCGAATGTTCTTGAATAGGCGGAGAATTAAAATAAGGGCAAGCTTAAGGCATGATATTTTGTAACACTTGAAATTCTTTGTTGAGAGTGAGTTTCTTTGTGCATTTGCCCTTTGTGTTGTTATTATAAATATGGTAATTTTGGGACTTTCTTTCTTATGAGGGAACATGGATAATGATGGATTGGTGACATTGATAGATTCCGAATTGAGTAAATTGAGCATATGTAGTAGATCAGTGCTTATGAGTCACTTCTTGAAGCTTGGTTGTTGTCACTTGATTATATTGAAACTCCATTGCATTCTTGAAATTGTTTTAAATGAGGGAGTTGTTTGGTTGAAATTCACATGCTTGAGCCTAATTATTTGTACCAACCAAAACCATAAGTGTTGTGCTTAATTTGAAATGTGATTTGAAGATGATAGAGATGCTAATTGAGATTTAAATGATAGAGTCTCATTGAGTATTTGGTTTTGATTTGCTTGAGGACAAGCAAAAGCTTTAAGTTGGGAGTGTTGATGAGTGGTAATTTTACCATTTATTTTAGTCTTTTTTCTTTAGTTTTTGTGTCCTTTAATTAAAAAATGAGGTGATTTATGGTGTGCATTGCTAGATATTCAGGTACAATGAGTCTTGAAGAGAATTGAAGTCAATTGAAGTGGAATTGAGCATAAAAGAAGGAAAGAAGTGCAAAATTGCTTCGGTGAAACCGCATATGCGGAAGGGTGCCCGCTTCTGCGGGCCCGCAACTGCGAGAGAAGGCCGCGTCTGCAGAATAGGAGAAATTGCTCTGGAAGCCCACCTGCAACTAAGAATCTTCTTCTGCAGAACAGCTTTTGCAGTTAATGTCCACATTTGCGAAGCCACTTCTGCGGCGACATGTCTGCTTCTGCGGAGTAGGCAATTCTCCACAAGATTCGCATCTGCGAATGAAAGTCCATTTTTACGGAGTCGCACCTGCGATGATTGTTTCTGCAGGTGCGGTCAATGGGCTTCAGCTCTGGACAGACTTGGCATTTCACATTTTCTCCATTCCAAACCCACAAATACACAACCTAGCTTATGAGAAACAGATCTTTTGGCCGATATCTGGACATCTTCGACATCTCTTGACTAGAGAAGACAAGTTTTGGAGTTAGGGTTCTTGCATACACACTTGGGTCTTGAAGATTTGAAGCCTTTGGTTAAGAATTTCTTACCCATTTGTGTTCATTCCTTTATTTCCTTGCTTTGTATTGTATATCTAAGTATGTAGTATTTTTTTCAATACTTGAATCTTGTTTATGGGAATATTCATATTTAAAGTGTGGATTAAATATCTTATTGTACTTATGTATTGAACGATTTTTATTTATTATGAAGTGAGTTATTGTTTCTTTAGTTATTCTTGTTCTTTAATGTTTCCAAAGGGATTAACTAACCCTAGGACTCGCCCCATTAACTTTGAATTAATTTTGGAAAAGATAATTTGGGGTTGAAAAAGATTAATTAACAAGAACTTGAGGCGTTAACCCTCATTTTATAGATTCTACATAGGGATAGGATTAAACTACTTATAGCCATATTAGGGTGCGCTTAATCTCGTAATTATTTTAGGGACAATTCAATTAGGAAGTCTTATTAGTCTTCGGAAGAAGCTAATATAGAATTATTACCTTAGGCTAATTAACATAAACTCTCTCATATTTGTAAAATCGTGAAATACATTGGATCGTTACTTGAGTGTAATTCCCATTGCATCCATGCTTGTGGCCATTGATCATTTTACATGCTTTCTAGATTAGTTTATACTTTCGCAATTAGTTATAAATATTTTCTCAAAACCTTTCTAAGTGTTTCGCTTAGTATAATAAGTGATAATTCTCTTACACGCCTAATCGCCTACATATTGTTCTCTGTGGGATTCGACCCCGACTCATAGTTGGGTAAATTATATTACATGTGACCGTGTCCATTTACTTTTTAGTAGTGGATTTGGACGTCATCAAAATTGGCACCGTTGCCGGGGAACAATTTGGCGTATTTAGGTTGTTTGAGAAATAAGAGTACGTGCTTTGGTCCAAACATGTTAATATTTGTGTAATTATTTTCTTATCCTTGTTTATTTTTCTTGTTGTTCTTTTGTTTGTTTCTTGTTTTTTTTTGTTTTGAAAAATGGTATCGCATAATAAAAATTGACCGGATGGTAGTTGTTTATACTTTGATGACCCTTGTCCTTATTGTGGAGGACCACACTCGTGGAAAAATTATTTAAATTCTCTCAGGGACGGATTGCGCGCGCAATCTCAAACCCATGAGTGGAGTATTTGTGATAAGTGTGGTAGTCAAAAAGGCCATTGGGATAATTGTGCTTATTTGTCCTTCTCTTCCCCGAACCCCCGCTATGATGATTCTACTTTTTGTGATACAAGTATAGGGATATGGAAGTGAAAGAAATTGAGCATGGTCAAAATGGAGAGTTCAAGCTCATGTTGGAATGCCCACTTGAAGGAGGAAACAAAGAGCAAAATGCCCCGGAGGAGCTTTTGGAGAATAGTCTCCAAAATAATTTGGCGCTTGAAAGGTTGAACTCACAAATGGGAGAAATGCTTGAAGTTTTAGAGGTCCAGAAGGTCTCAGAAGTGAATGATAGCCAAGAACCTTTCTTAGAGGTTGAAGCCGAAAATCCTTCTTTGGCACTTGATCAAAACCAAGAAGAACTCTCAAATGCTCAAACTGAGAGGATGATGCTCATGTTGGAGGCCATTCTTGAAAATGAGGAGAAGCACAACTTGGCACTCGAGGACTTGAAATAAGTTTTGACTCAATGATGAGAATATCCACACTTTGGAAGATCGAATGAATATATTGGTTGAGACTCACTATGCCCACCAACTTGAGAGTGTAGAAAGAGGTCAAGAAGAGTCCAACTTCGAGAAAGAAAGTGAGCTTTATTTTGAGGAATCAAGAATTGAACATTGTCACGACCCAAAATCTAACTAGTCGTGATGGCATCTAACCCATACCGTTAGGTAAGCCAATTTCCAACTAACCAATTTCAATAATAATTATTAAAGCAATTTATGTGAATAAAGATCCTGATCTTATATAATCCCCAAGAACTGGTAGTACAAATCATGAGCTTCCAAGAATAGAGTATACAAAGCGGAAATAAAATAAATACGTAGTCTATTTGAATAATACATAACAGAGCTTTTATAAATCTAAGGCTACCCTGAACAAGAGGCAGACACAACAAGAATGCAAGTACATCTTCAAATCCCTAAACCATTGCGCACAGCAACAACAACAGCCAACATCTGCATGAAATGTGCAGAAGTGTAGTATCAGTACTACCGACCCCATGTACTGAGTAAGTAACAAACCTAGCCGTAGGTTGAAAGTAGTGAAGAGCTTCCACCAAGGTCGTGTCCAAAATCAATAGTCCACAACAATCCATAACAACATAAAGCAAATAATACCAGAAGTAACTCAGAGATGAAATGCTCAGTCACCTCATGATTTCAGCAATAATAGTTTTTCCTTTCAAGTACATCAGTGAAAATCCAAATCTTTTGCCAAAGTTACCAAAAAAGTGAATAAGTTTGAAAACATAAATTTTTTAAAAATCCTTTCAATAATAAATAAAATATCTCATTTTCTTTCCAGATAACCAGTATAAAACAAATATATCACTATGCCCATCTGTCAACATGTGTGAGAAATCATGAATAATGTGATATCGTACAGCATGAGGAAAACACATCTCTATGCATATATGTCATGTGTGCATGTCAATGCAATGTATCTCAGAGATTGTACTCATGTACTCACACTCTCAGAGTACTCAATCTCACTGTCTCGTATTCTCTCTCACTATGCTCAGCACACTCAATCACTCAGCGCTATACAATACCTGCTGCGGCGTGCAGCCCGATCCCTGTTTATAGTCGACTGCACTCACTGGGGGTGTACAGACTCATGAGCGGCTCCTACAGCCCAAGCGCTATAAGCACGGACAACTCACGTGCCATAATATAAATACCTGTATCCGCACGGCCAACTCACATGCTGCACGGCCAACTCGCGTGCAATAATAATATAAGGATCCGCACGACTAACTCACGTGTTGCACGGCCAACTTACGTGCAATAATAATATAAGGATCCGCACGGCCAACTCACTTGCTGCACGGCCAACTCACATGCAATAAGAATAATATATATAAAGCCAACATGGCCTGCCGTGGCGTTAGTATTAATTAAACTCCTTGGTTTTTCTTTATGCCGCAGTTATTTTCCAAGGAAATAATTTGTGTAGAACCGGGTGACTTTTCCCTATGATGGATAGCATGAAAACTTTCTTAAGGGATTAGTCTTGTCTAGTTTTTTTTTAAATTTTTACGTAAATATTTTTTTTTAGTTAGTTTAGTAGCTAGTAGTGAATAAATTGGTTATTGGGTGTGATCGTCTTGTCCATAAACCAACGTGTGCCTTGTTTGGTACCAACATGATTTAAACTTTGGCATATGACGTTTTGATCTTTAAATGAAAAATTATTGAAGTGATAATCCTTGTTGTGACTTTTAGGTTCTATTTTTGGCACTTTGATTCATTAAATAGTCTTTTATGCTATATGTGCTTTTCTTTGGGTTTATTGGTTTTAATTGGATTTTGGATTTATATGTCACTCGAGTTTGCATGTGCCATGTGTGGTGCAATTTGTTGTGAGTTCTCTTGTATTATTTGTAGTCTAGAACTTGCCCGAAATGTGATTCAAGGCGAAATCCTAGACTAACTTGGTTTGAAAAATGATGTTAGGCCTTCCATGGACTGTTATTGTGCCTTAAATTTTCTACCCTTGCATATTTTCCCTAGTCAACCCCTTTTGAGCCTTTAAACTTTTTCTTTGGCAACCATGTTACAAGTTTTAGACCTTCGTAATTTATTGATCTATCTATCCTATCTCCCTAAGTACTTTAAAAGTGTAAACACAGGCTAAAAGCCTAAGTTTGGGGGTGAAGGTTGGAAAAGTTGTAACGTTGAAGTTGCTTAAAAGGTGAAAGGTAATAAAAAAAAAAATATATATATATATATATAATATAGTGGAACCTTCCTTGATTTTTGAAAAACAAATGAGTAAGAAAGAAGAAAAAGGAAGGAAAAATAAGGAGTTGTGAATAAAGGGAAGATTATGTGTGGAATGAAAAGTGAAGGATGGAAAACGTTTTTGAAGGAAATGTGCTTTAATTGTTGCAAATTGTAGTGCTTAGGGAGGTTTTGAGTCACTCTTATCCAAATTGTGTCCTACCTTAACCAAAAACCTACATTACAATCCTTTAAGTCCTACTTGATTTCGAACCATTTGTGTCTACATTAGTGGAGAAATACATGAAGGGCAAGCCTATGGCACTACTTATGTGCATTTGAATATCTTTGTGCATTTGAATATCTTTTGTTTCATGACTTGGTTGCTACTTTAATTAATGTGGTGTTTGAGTACTTGAATTGAAATGAAATTAGTGAGAAGTTGTTGGCAATTCATATGCTTTGGATTAATTGTTGGTACCAACCGAAGTCACTAGATTGTGTTTAATTTGAACCTTTTTGACTTGAAATGATGTTTGGTATGTCATTGAGCTTAATTGATGATTTTATTAAAAGATGTTCTTAGTTGTTGAATTGCTTGAGGACAAGCAATAGTTTAAGTTTGGGGGTTTAATAAGTTGGTATTTTACCAACTTACCGCTTCTTGATACTTAGACTTTTGCATGATTTTGTTGAGAAACTAAGGTATTTATTGAGGTTTATTGGCATATTTCAGGTATCATATGATTTGGGAAAAATGGACTGCTGCCAGTTATTTCTCTATGCGATCACGGAAGGTTAAATGAGATCGCAGAAGTCCAGAAGAAAAATGCTATGCGAACGCGGTTGAAGTCATGCGATCGCGAAGAAGTAAAGTTGTTCAGCACTGGTCAAACATTCTACGTGTACGCGTTTGTCTCTAGGTGATCGCGTAGCTTTGCAGACGTTGTTCATCGCGATTGCGGTTCTCTCTATGCGATCGCATAGCACATTTTCTTGGCAGAAATGGAATTTCACATTTTTAATCCCCAAGCCATTTAATACATGACCTAGCTCATTTGTAAAAAATCGTTGACCAGTCTCTGCACATCTTTGACATCTCTTGACTAGAGAACACAAGTTTTGGAGCTAGGGTTCTTGTACGCACACTTGGGTCTTGAAGATTTGAAGCTTTTGGTTGAGAATTTCTTACCCATTTATGTTCATTTCTTCATTTCCTTACTTTTTATTGAATATCTATGTGTGTAGTAATTTTTTCAATACTTAAATCTTGTTTATGGGAATATTCATATTTAAAGTATGGATTAAATATCTTGTTGTTCTTATGTATTGAACGATTTTTATTTATTATGAAGTGAGTTATTATTTCTTTAATTATTCTTGTTCTTTAATGTTTCCAAAGGGATTAGCTAACCCTAGGACTCGCCCATTCACTTCAAATTAATTTTGGGAAAGATAATTTGGGGTCGAAAAAGATTAATTAATAAGAACTTGAGGCGTTAACCCTCACTTTATAGATTCTACCTGTGGATAGGATTGAACTACTTGTAGCCATATTCGGGTGTGCTTAATCTCTTAATTGTTTTAGGGATAATTCAATTAGGAAGTCTTGTCAGTCTTCGGAAGAAGCTAATGTAGAATTAATACCCGAGGCTAATTAACATAAACTCGCTCATATTTGTAAAATCATGAAATACATTTGATTGTTACTTGAGTGTAATTCCCAATGCATCCATGCTAGTAGCCATTGATCATTTTACTTGCTTTCTAGGTTAGTTTACATTTTCGTGATTAGTTACAAATATTTTCTCAAAACCATTTTAAGTGTTTGGCTTAGCATAATAAGTAATAATTCTCTTACATGCCTAATCGCCTATATTTTGTTCTCTGTGGAATTTGACCCCGACTCATAGTTGGGTAAATTATATTGCATGTGACCGTGTCCATTTACTTTTTAGTGGTGGATTTGGACGACATCAAATATTAGACACGCTCTGTCACGACCCAAAAATCCAACTAGTCGTGATGGCACTTAACCCATCCCGTTAGGTAAGCCAATTTCTAACTAACCAATTTCAATAATAATTATTAAAGCAATTTAAGTGAATAAAGATCTTGATCTTATACAATTCCCAAGAACTAGTAATACAAATCATGAGCTTCTAAGAATAGAGTATACAAAGCGGAAATGAAATAAATACATAGTTTGTTTGAATAATACATAAACAGAGCTTTTATAAATCTAAGGCTATCCTGAATAAGAGGCAGCTACAACAGGAACGCAGGTACAACTTCAAATCCCGCAATCATCGAGCACATCAACAACAACAGCCAACATCTGCACGCAATGTGCAGAAGTGTAGTATCAGTACAAACGACCCAATGTACTGAGTAAGTAACAAATCTAGCCTTACGTTGAAAGTAGTGACGAGCTTCTACAAGTGTCGGGTCCAAATCCACTAATCCACAACAGTTAATAACGACATAAAGCAAATAATACCAGAAGTAACTCAGAGATAAAATGCTCAGTCACATCATGATTTCAGCAATAATAGTTCTTCCTTTCAAGTACATAAGTGAAAACCCAAATCTTTTGCCAAAATTACCAAAAATATGAATAAGTTTGAAAACAAAAAGTTTTTCCAAAATCCTTTCAATAAAAAATAAAATATCTCATTTTTCTTTTCAGATAACCATTGTAAAACTAATGCATCACTATGCCCATCTGTCAACATGTGTGAGAAATCATGAATAATGTGATACCGTACAACATGAGCAAAACACATCTCTATGCATATATATCATGTGTGCATGTCAATGCAATGTATCTCAAAGATTTTACTCATGTACTCACACTCTTAGAGTACTCAATCTCACTGTCTCGCATTCTCCCTCACTGTGCTCAGCACACTCAATCACTCAGCGCTATACAATTATTGTTGCGGCGTGCAACCCGATCCCTGTTTATAGTCGACTGTGCTCACTGGGGTTGTACAGACTCATGAGGGGCTCCTACAGCCCAAACGCTATAAGCACGGACAACTCACGTGCTGCACGGACAACTCACGTGCCATAACATAAATATCTGGATCCGCATGGCCAACTCACGTGAAATAATAATATAAGGATCCGCACGGCCAACTCATGTGCTGCACGGCCAACTCAAGTGCAATAATAATATAAGGATCTGCACGGCCAACTCACATGCTGCACGACCAACTCATGTTCCATAGTAATATAAGGATCCGCACTGCCAACTCACGTGCTGTACGGCCAACTCAAGTACAATAATAATGGGCTCACAATGTCATGAGAATAGCCCAAAATAATGATATGATGTATCAATAAATAACAACAGAGACTGAGATATGATATGCAATGAAATGAATATGACTGAGTATGAATTTTCATTTTAAAATAAATATTTCACAACAATATGACCTCTGTGGGTCCTAATAATACTCGCACATAGCCTCAACATGATATTTTTTTATATGCTTTTCAGCTCAATTTCTTAACTCATAAAACCGCATGGAAAATGCTAAGATTATTTAACTACAAAATTCCACAGAAATAATTATGTCTCGATTTCTATAGTGCACGTCCACACGCCCGTCACCTAGCATGTGCGTCACCTCCCAAAAATTCATGAAATACATATACTCAGGGTTCATACCCTCAACTCCAATATTAGAAGAGTTACTTACCTCGAACAAGACAAATCCAATGTCAAGCAAGCTAAGCAATGCTCCAGAAATTCCATTCTCCGCGTATCAACTTCCAAAGGGCTCGAATCTAGTCACAATTAATTTGATTCAGCTCACAAAAATTATAGGAATTAATTCCATATCAAAATACTAATATTTTCCAAAAATCCAAAATTATGCCCCAAAAATCACCTATGGGGCCCACGTCTCGGAATCCGATAAAACTCACAAAATCCGAACCCCCATTCAACCACGAGTCCAACCATACAAAAATTACTCAAATCCGACCACAACTCGGCCTTCAAATCCTCAATTAAAGTCTATGAATTTTTCTACTATTTTCAACCCAAAACACTAATTTGTTGATAAAAACAATAATAGATTCGTGTAATTTAACCAAAACCGAGTTAGAATCACTTACCCCAATCCATATGGTAAAAATCGCTTCAATCCGAGCTCCATAGCTCCAAATGTGTTAAAATGGCCGAAACCTCAAAATATATCTTTTGTCCAGGCATTTACTCTTCGCGATCGCGAAGCACAAAAGTTTTTCAGCCCCAAAATTTCTCTTCGCGATCGCTGAAAATGCTTCACGATCGCGAAGAACAAACTCCCCAACTCTTTCGGACAGCCTCAAGTATAATGGTCATAACCTTTCGTACAAAACTCCATATTGTGAATGGTTTAACTTTATGAAAACTAGACACCAAGCGCTATAACTTTCATTTGTTACTCTTCTCCTTAGTCCTTATAGATTGCTAGATATAAGCTTCCAAAGTCAGCCCTATGCAATAGAGATTTCTAAACTCTTCCCAAACAGCCTATAGTGTATCCAACATAACTTTTTGTACAAAACTCCAAATGACAAATGGTTTACATTTATGAAAACTAGACATCAAAGGATACAACTTTTATTTTTGGATCATCTCCAAATTCCTTATAGATAGCGAGATATAAGCTTCCAAAGTCGGGTAAGTGCAGCAGGATTTTCCTCTACGCGATCGCTAAAACGCTTCCGCGATCGTGATTCACAGTTCCCAAACAGCAAAATTGCTCTTCGCGATCGCGACCATTTGTCCGTGATCGCGATGCATACCTCTGTGGCCAAAAACCAGCAACTAAAAATGGCCTGAAACCACCACAGGAAACTCACCCGAGCCCCTCGGGATCTCAACCAAATATACCAACAAGCCCTAAAATATCATACGAACTTAGTTGAAGCCTCGAATCACATCAAACAACGCTAAAACTACGAATCGCACCTCAATTTAAGCCTAATGAACTTTGAACTTTTAAATTCTATATCTTGTGCCGAAATACATCAAATCAATGCGGAATGACTTCAAATTCTGTACACAAGTCATAAATGACATAATGAAGCTGTTCTAATTTCCAGAATCGGATTCCGACCTTGATATAAAAAGTCAACCCTCGGTTAAACTTCCCAAAAATTAAACTTTCGGTAATTCAAGCCTAATTCCACTACGGACCTCCAAATAATTTTTCGGACACACTCATAAGTCCAAAATCACCATACGAAGCTATTGGAATCATCAGAATTAAATTCCGAGGTCGTTTACATATAAGTCGATATCCATTCTCTATTTTAACTTAAGCTTTAAACCTTGGAACTAAGTGTTCCAATTCATTCCAAAACCTCACCGGACCGGAACCAATTGCCCCGACAAGTCACACAACAACTGTAAAGTACAATTTGAGCAGTAAATAGGGAAACAGGATTGTACTACTCAAAACGACCGGTCGGGTCGTTACATTCTCCCCCACTTAAACATACGTTCGTCCTCGAACGTGCCAAGAGTTGTTTCCAAGCCATCAAATCACTGTTCCATCTTACCAAACACATACCCGGGGTTGAACCCACGTCACCCTATTCCATATGAGCTTGACAACACAATACAACTGAAATCATTGATTTAACTTTAGCCCATAAACCTTGGAATTTAATTTCCAACCTTTAGAATTTCTTTCAAGACACGAATCTTACATTTACACCCTGTATGAGTCTGAACAAGCTGTATCAAGCCATAACCATAACCATAACCATAACCACGGACATAATCACCTAATATATTACACAACTCGCATGCTCATAGCACCATTCCTGACCACATTGACTACTCCAAAACCAACCAAATACTAGTATTAAACCCATATCGAACCAAACCTCATCCCAAAACCTTCGTACACTATTGATAATAAAAGAAACATATGAAATTCCATGACCACTTACCAGATCAACAAGTCACGGAGCTCACTCGCCCCAACCAGAACCATAATCACTTTCTGAGCCGACTCTCAATATGATCCTCTCGAATATACCGAAATCAAACCTGATACTACCCATTCTAAGTCAAATGACCTTATATTACTAAACACAACTGTTCCATAGACATGTCGCACCAATATAACTCAGAGCCACATCCCGTGCCATTCGTGCACCAATACGCAACAATTCAAATATACCCAGTCATGGAAAATGACTCAAATGAGAGAATTGCCCTGCCAGATTAACAAGTACCGCCATAACGAAATGCTAAAAATTCATCATACACCGTAGAACCATCACCCGATTCTAACACAAGGTTTATACCTTAACATAACTCCCCTGCAATGCGTGACCCCATCCAAACGCTAGTCCATAATATGTACCTCGAGCCACCCCGCTCAAAATCAATAACCACAGAGAGACAAATGAAAAACAATGCCACACAAAACCTGAAAGAACATAACCATTACGCTATCGATTATGCAATACCCAAATACTCATCACACTCAAATTTTGCTATAAAGCTCAAATAGAACCGCACCATCTGTGCACATAACCAATGAATCACAGCTCCTCGTAGCATAAAGGAGTAACTCACAGATCATTTGAGAACACGAATAAGTTCAACATCAACCGAATGACACATCCCTCAATAATAGCAGTATGGAGCCAACCATTCCGGCTCGGTGTAGAATACACATCTTAATCGGGCCTACCTATGGACCCCCAAATCAACTCGAGTTACCCACAAATAGATAAAAATCCCTCCAAAAATCCATAATGACTGAATCATAACACATTTCATCATCTGGCTAGCTCCGGCCACAACTTCACAGTCCACAACCATGAAATAATCTGCTCCTGGGAACTCCCAATCTCCAAATCCATTAAACACGCGAATCACCATATTTGATTCCATCTCCACCGCCCGAATGCCTAACACCTCTCTCATACACGATCATCCCATGAGAAATACTTTGAAAGTTCTTCCATACCACTTGACAAAATTTGAATATCAGTAGTCTATCAACCATGTGAGTACCGCAATACTAATTAAACATCCATAAGTCAAAATACAATGCGCCTTCTTAAATACGCACCCTTCTCATACACCAAGTAGTAATCGTATGCATCTAGTCATTTGGAACCGCCCATGTTGTCTAAGAATTCATGACCATTCTGCCAAAACTTCGTTACCTTCCTTCAAGACTGAACTGCTACCTTGTACATGTAAATCTAACTTTCGCACAACACATAACATCTATCTTGCCATCATGTGAAAAGCACAAGAATCTCATTATCAACTCTGGTTAGCAGCAAATTACATATCCGGTTAGTTAGAAACCTTTATCTTGCTTCCTTCCAAGAGGAAATCACAATACACAACACGTTTCTTTCACCAGTAGAAAATATCCGGTTCAAACCATGGAAGAAACCATCAAGAACACTTTAAACTCCATCTGTATAGTCTCACCAGATCATAATTACCCACATAAATACCACAACCGAAATACCCACTCTGACAATACCTTATTTGAGTCTAAGGCCGTTTCATTCACCTTCCTGATACCAAAATATAAAATCCATAATGATATACAAAAATGCAATAAGTCTCCACACCATCCACCTTAAATGTCAGATTTTAGCCGCAAACAAATCCGCCAAAAATTCGCAGTTGTTATATATAAATCTCGAATCCATTAGAACTTTCTCGAGAATTACCCCCTTAGTTCAAATCCACATTACACCGCCCAAATGGGCCAAAAGACCCGTGCCCCATTAACACAACAGCTCTCAAAGAAGTAACTCTACTTTAACACCACATACCAAATTCATACTCTGTGCGCACTACATCATTCACTAATAACAACTCACTCATCCCACGATTTTTTTCATATACTCATCCGTGCAATATAATATGTAACCAGGAATGTTTCTTATTTGAGTCATTTTTGAACTCCACCTCTGCAAGTCATCACTAATTCCCAAGTATACTTTAGACCCAAACAAAATTTGACACATACCCATGAATTGATTTGTCTATAGCAGGCTCCCCCACTTGGCTCAAAGTCATAGATTAAAACACTCCATAATTCACAATACCCATACCATATTACTGTCATAATACCGTAGTCGGTGCCACAAAATATTTCTCAAGCTCATGCAATGCCAACCATAAAAATACTCCAAATCATCCGCTAAGATCGCAATCATTCTCTTGATACACAGGTCGACTTTCTCCGCCAAATTTGAATTCAAATCTCCACACATACGCCCTACTGGTAGAAAAGAAACCATCCACTCATATTACAAGGAACATACCTACGTAGATTACTCTCCAGGAGATAACCCACCTCCCTAGCCTCAAATTGGCATCTTGTTATATCTTCTCGTAGCCACAATTTCTACGCAATCACTAAATCTTTCTGAGTCTAACTCGTTAACCAGACCTAAGAGTTTAATTTGTCCCACAATTTAAACACGTGAAAGATCTTTCAAAACATTCACATTCGAGACTATACGTCACATCAAAACGAAAATCAAGCACCCAATGGCCTTTCCTTTACATTTCACAGAAACGCTTCTCGTCACATTCAAATTGTCTTAACACAGCCCGCAGTTACATCGTACTCATCACAAGGACATTCCACTGCTCATCGAGCCACAAATTCCACTAGTAGGAACATTACCGGATATATAAGTCCAAATGTACAAGTTATAACTGAAGCTACCTGTCATGCCTCAAAACCGAGGAGCGCGACCGGCGCTCAACCGATTGAACCCGGCCGAGCAAGCCTGTTAGATTTCTTCTACCCAAACTCATTCATGAACAAAGAGAATATTTGTTTTCATTAATTAAACAATAAAGTGGTCGTGTTTGCAATTACCAATTTCTTACCATAAGTTTCACCATTTTTAAAGTCTCAAATGGACAAGTAATACAACCACAACATAGCATAGTTTGTCTTTTCCAGTACCAATACACAACCCACACTATGTCTACGGAGACTCTATAGATAAAGAAGAGTACAATGATAATGCCGGCAACAAGGCCCCGTCTATACCTCAACCATAATACATAAAGAACAAAAGATACATGACCCCGGGATGAAGTGGGGCTCACCAAGTCAGCTGGGAAGAGGGTGTACTGCTATCACTGATCAATGTCTTCTGCTGTGGAACCACCTGCATCCATTTAAAGATGCAGCGCCCCCGGCAAAAGGGATGTTAGTACCGTCGAATAGTACTAGTATGAAAACTAAACACCAATTTAAGAATTTAGAAATACAAAATAATTATGATGAACTAGTGCGGCAATAGAATAATATAGATAACCGTCTCAACCATAGCAAGCTTATTAAAAGCTATCAACAAATCTATAGGATTTAAGATGAGATCCTCTCTAACCATCTTCACACAATGCGGCCTCGTTGCCTCACCCGATGTATGCAGGTGGAGGTGTACGTACAATACCACAACTCTAATCAAGAGGCCCTTCCACCTCACCTCAATGTATGCTGGTGGATGTATAACCACAGTACCAAGAACCTACACAAAGCGGCTATGCCACCTCACCCCAATGTATGCGGGTGGAAATGCATCAATGATACCAATACCAACACAAAGCAGTTATGCTGCCTCACCCCAATGTATGCGGGTGGTGGTGCCACAATAATAGCAAAACCATACACAAAGCGGTCGTACCGCCTCATCCTAATGTAAGCGGGTGGAGGTGCAGTCCCACAATATCATAATCCCTACACAAAGAGGTCATGCCGCCTCACCCCAATATATATGCGGGTGGAGGTGTATCACAATCACAATCTCTATACCATAATCCCCACACAAAGCGGTCATGCTGACTCACCCCAATGTATGCGGGTGGAGGTGTATCACAATTACAATCTCTACACAACTTGGCATGATACCTTTCACATAAATCACGACTAGAAATTATAACACGTGGATACGTAATCCATAGTTTAGGACACATCCTCAATTTATAATGCAATATGATAAGAGCATTTGAAATACGAATTGAACATATATCTTCATCAAAAAACTTATCGGAATACTCGATTTATAATCAACATCTCGGAACTTACAGGGATAATGAGAATTTCAACTCTTAAAGAAGAGTTTAGCCAACATACCTCAATTGAGCTTCCTTAAACTCTAAAACATTCCGGAATTCTTAGTAACTTCAATCTATTTTAGAAATAGAACAAATTGAACCACAATTAGGAAGATGATTATGGTTCTAGCTCATTTGAGCATTTTATCAAACACTAGGTGTGCATTAAGGTTTCAAGGCCCTTTTTTATGGATGATTCAATCATCCCACAACCCAATCTTTACCATTTTTAGCTCAACGATCTTCCTACATCCTTTGATAACACATGCATGTAAGATAACCAATCCTCTTGCCCAGAAATTATCATGCTTATTATCCATTTCTACACAAAATTTGAAATTGAGGGTTAGGGTGTAGAATCTTACCCCTAGGATGAAGACCTAATAAGTTTCCCTTCTTAATCTTCCAAAACTTGGGCAAGAGTTGAAGGACAAATATTGGAGAACACCTTCTCACTCTAGGGCACCCTCTCTCACTCTAAAATGTTAGATAATAGCTCAAAAATGACCCAAAGAGTGTATTTAACGAAATAGGGTCGGGTTTTAAAAACTCAAAAATGGAGCTCCGGAACAAGGTATGCGATCGCATAACCGATATGCGGACCGCATATCGGTCGCATAGTTGGTTACAAAATAGCCAAAAGAACTGTTTGTGTATGCGGTCCGCATAACCGTTATGCGGTCGCATAATGCACCGCATAACAGTTATGCGGTCGCATAGTCGACCGCATAATTGCTTCCAATTGGCCCAATTAACTGCCTCACTATGCGGTCTATAATCCTCAAACACGTAAGCCTAGTCCGGCACCATGAAACATTATTTTCTTTGCAAATTTTACCAAGCCTTACACTTAAGTACTTTGAAATTTTTCGGGGTGTTACACTATCGAGCTTAAACTGCGGTCTAACCATGGCCTTAAGTCCTCCAGACTGGCCCATCACCAAAACACAGAATACTCACCTCGAACCTCATTCATAGAATCACAAGCCGGCGATGCACAGCTGATACCGAGCGCTCGTGTACGCATACGAATACGTGGAAGGAATTCAAAGAGTTAAGTCCCAAGCTTAATCAATCCCGCATGATAAGGAAAGAAAGATGGGAAGTATATATCCTAAATGCCCTGTAGCGTCTCGAAGATAAGTATGGACGTCATCATACCGATCCGCAAGACTCTACTAGACACTTGCTCATGACTTGTAGAACCTATGAACCTAGGGCTCTGATACCACCTTGTCACGACCCAAAAATCCAACTAGTCGTGATGGCACCTAACCCATCCTGTTAGGTAAGCCAATTTCCAACTAACCAATTTCAATAATAATTATTAAAGCAATTTAAGTGAATAAAGATCCGGATCTTATACAATTTCCAAGAACTGGTAGTACAAATCATGAGCTTCTAAGAATAGAGTATACAAAGGGGAAATGAAATAAATACATAGTCTGTTTGAATAATACATAAACAGAGCTTTTATAAATCTAGGGCTACCCTGAACAAGAGGTAGCTACTACATGAACGTAGGTACAACTTCAAATCCCGCAACCATCGAGCACAGCAATAACAACAGCCAACATCTACACGCAATGTGCAGAAGTGTAGTATCAGTACAACCGACCCCATGTATTGAGTAAGTAACAAACCTAGTCTTAGGTTGAAAGTAGTGACGAGCTTCTACCAAGGTCGGGTCCAAATCCACTAATCCATAACAGTTAATAACGACATACAGCAAATAATATCATAAGTAACTCGGAGATAAAATGCCCAGTCACATCAAGATTTCAGCAATAATAGTTCTTCCTTTCAAGTACATCAGTGAAAAATCAAATCTTTTGCCAAAGTTACCAAAAATGTGAATAAGTTTGAAAACAGAAATTTTTTCCAAAATCCTTTCAATAACAAATAAAATATTTCATTTTTATTTTCAGATAACCATTGTAAAACTAATGCATCACTATGCCCATCTGTCAACATGTGCGAGAAATCATGAATAATGTGATACCGTACAGCATGAGGAAAACACATCTCTATGCATGTATATCATGTGTGCATGTCAATGCAATGTATCTCAGAGATTTTACTCATGTACTCACACTCTCAGAGTACTCAATCTCACTGTCTCGCATTCTCTCTCACTATGCTCAGCACACTCAAACACTCAGCTCTATATAATACCTGCTGCGACGTGAAGCCCGATCCCTGTTTATAGTCGACTGCGCTCACTAGGGGTGTACAGAATCATGAGGGGCTCCTACAACCCAAGAGCTATAAGCACGGATAACTCACGTGCTGCACGGACAACTCACGTGCCATAACATAAATATCTGGATCCGCACGGCCAACTCATGTGCAATAATAATATAAGGATCCGCACGGCCAACTCACGTGCTATAATAAGCCAATAAGGCTTGCTGCAGGCGGGCAGCCTCGATACATAAAATATTCTCACAATCAGGCCGTCGTAATATAAGGATCTCCAAGGCCAACTCACGTGCTGCACGGCCAACTCACGTGCAATAATAATATAATATATATAAAGCCAACATGGCCTGCTGCGGCGTGCAGCCTGATCCCAAAAATATCCTCACAATCAGGCCATCAGCCTCCCTCAGTCATCAATCTCTCTAGTCTCTCTTTCATGGGCTCACAATGTCATGAGAATAGTCCAAAATGATGATATGATGTATCAATAAATAACAACAGAGACTGAGATATGATATGCAATGAAATGAATATGACTGAGTATAAATTTTCATTTTAAAATAAATATTTCACAATAATATGACCTCTGTGGGTCCCAATAATTCTGGCACATAGCCTCAACATGATTTTTTTTATATGCTTTTCAGCTCAATTTATTTAACTCATATAACCGCATGGAAAATGCCAAGATTACTTAACTATAAATTTCCACAGAAACAATTATGTCCCAATTTCTATAGTGCACGCCCACACGCCCGTCACCTAGCATGTGCGTCACCTCCCAACAATTCACGAAATACATATATTCAGGGTTCATACCCTTAACTCCAAGATTAGAAGAGTTACTTACCTCGAATAAGCCAAATCCAATGTCGAGCAAGCTAAGCAATGCTCCATAAATTCCATTCTGCGCGTATCAACTTCCAAAGGGCTCGAATCTAGTCACAATTAATTTGATTCAGCTCACAAAAATTATAGGAATTAATTTCATATCAAAATACTAATATTTTCCAAAAATCCGAAATTACACCCCAAATATTACCTGTGGGGCCCACGTCTCGGAATCTGAAAAACTCACAAAACCCGAACCCCATTCAACCACGAGTCCAACCATACCAAAATTACTCAAATCCGACCACAACTCGGCCTTCAAATCCTCAATTAAAGTCTATGAAGTTTTCTACTATTTTCAACCCAAAACACTAATATGTTGATAAAAACAATAATAGATTCGTGTAATTTAACCAAAACCGAGTTAGAATCACTTACCCCAATCCATATGGTGAAAATTATCTAAAATATCACTTCAATCCGAGCTCCATTGCTCCAAATGTGTTAAAATGGCCTAGAAATGGTACGAAACTCACCCGAGCTCCTCGGGTCCTCAACCAAATATACCAACAAGTTCTAAAACATCATACGAACTTAGTCGAAGCCTCGAATCAGATCAAACAACGCTAAAACTACGAATCGCACCTCAATTCAAGCCTAATGAACTTTGAACTTTCAAATTCTATATCTTGTGCCGAAATATATCAAATCAATGCGGAATGACTTCAAATTTTGCACACAAGTCATAAATGACATAACGAAGCTGTTCCAATTTCCAGAATCGTATTCCGACCTTGATATCAAAAAGTCAACCCCCCGGTCAAACTTCCCAAAAATTCAACTTTCGGTAATTCAAGCCTAATTCCACTACGGACATCCAAATAATTTTTCGGACACACTCGTAAGTCCAAAACCACCATACGGAGCTATTGGAATCATCAGAATTAAATTCCGAGGTCGTTTACACATAAGTCGACATTCGGTCACTATTTTAACTTAAGCTTTAAACCTTGGAACTAAGTGTTCCAATTCATTCCAAAACCTCACCGGACCCGAACCAATTGCCCCGACAAGTCACACAACAACTATAAAGTACAATTTGAGTAGTAAATAGGGAAACAGGGTTGTAATACTCAAAACGACCGGTCGGGTCGTTACACGCTCCTAAGTCCAAAATCACCATATGAAGCTTTCGGAACCGTCAAAAATCAGTTTCGTTGTTGTATACCCAAAAGTCAAACTCAGATCAAATCTTTTAACTTAAGCTTCTAACTTTGGGACTAAGTGTCTCAATTCACTCCGAAACTCATCTGAAACTAAACCAACCACCCTGGCAAGTCAATAACCACAATATAACTTAAAGGAGGCAATAAATAGAGAAATGGGGCAAAAATACTCAAAACGACCGGCCGGGGCGTAACATCCTCCCTCTTAAAATGAACGTTCTTCCTCGAACGAGTATAGAGACATACCTGAAGTGGTGAAAAGATGGGGATAATGGCTATGCATATCATGCTCCGTCTCCCAAGTCGCCTCCTCGACTGGTTGACCTCTCCACTAAACCTTCACTAAAGCAATGTTCTTTGAGCTCAACTTTCTGACCTGCCTGTCCAAGATAGCCACCGGCTCCTCAACCTAAGACAAATCCTTGTCCAATTGGACTGAGCTAAAATCTAAAACATGGAACAGATCACTATGATACTTCCGGAGCATGGAAACATGGAATACCGGATGAACTACAGATAAACTAGGTGGAAATGCAAGCTTGTAGGCCACCTCTCCCACTCTTTCGAGAATCTCAAAAGGGCTGATATACCTAGGGTACAACTTGCCCTTCTTCCCGAACCTCATCACACCCTTCATGGGTGAAACCCGGAGCAAAACTCGCTCTCTAACCATAAATGCTACATGACGAACCTTTTGATCAGCATAACTCTTCTGCCTAGACTGTATTGTACGAAGCCGATCCTGGATCAACTTGACCTTTTCCAAGGCATCTCGAACCAAATCTGTGCCCAACAATCTAGCCTCACCCAACTCAAACCAATCAACTGGAGAACGGCATCGCATCCCATATAGGGCCTCATAATGATCCATCTGAATACTCGATTGGTAGCTGTTGTTGTAGACAAACTCCGCAAGCGGCAAAAACTGATCCCAAGAACCCCCAAAATCCATAACATAGACACGAAGCATATCCTCTAATATCTGAATGGTGCGCTCGGACTGTCCGTCCGTCTGGGTTGAAATCTGAGCCAACTGCTCTGAAGAATAGATAGTCACTAGTGGAATGAAATGAGCTGACTTGGTCAATCTATCCACAATCACCCATACAGCATCAAATTTCTTCTAAGTCTATGGGAGCCCAACAACGAAGTCCATGGTAACACGCTCCCTATTTCTACTAGGGAATCTAAAGTCTCTGAAGCAAGCCGCCTGGCCTCTGATGCTCATACTTCACTTGCTGACAATTTAGGAATCGAGCTACATACTCCACTATGTCTTTTTCATTCTCCTCCACCAATAGTGCTACCTCAAATCCTGATACATCTTAGCGGCACCCAGATCAATAGAGTACCGCGAACTATGGGCCTCCTGAAGAATCAACTCACGTAACCATCCACACTGGGAACATATAATCGGCCCTTCATACGCAACACACCGTCTTCTCTGATAGAAATCTCCTTAAGAACAAGAAAATGGGAGTTGTCATACTGACGTTCTCTAATGCGATCATATAAAGAACACCGGGAAACCACGCAAGGAAGAACTTGACTGGGCTCCGAAATATCAAGTCTAACAAACTTATTGGCAAAGGCCTGGAAATCTAATGCTAATGGCCTCTCCGTTGCCGGCAGATACACCAAACTACCCATACTCTCCGCCTTTCGAATCAAGGCATCGGCCACCACGTTGGCCTTCCTGGGATGATATAGAATAGTGATAACATACTCTTTAACTAACTCTAACCATCTCTGCTGATGCAAATTAAGATCTTTCTGTTTGATTAGATGCAGGAGACTCCGGTGATCGGTATAGACCTCACATGGAACACCGTACAAATAGTGCCGCCAAATCATTAAGGCATGAACAATAGCTACCAATTCCAAGTCGTGGACTAGATAATTCTACTCATGAACGTTCAACTGCCGATATACGTAGGCAATCACCCTAACGTCTTGCATCAACACTACGCCAAGGCCAACATGTAACGTATCACAATACATAGTGTAAGACCCCGAACCCATAGGCAACACCAACGCTGGTGCTGTAGTCAAAACAATCTTGAGCTTTTGAAAGCTCTCCTCACACTCCTCAGACCATCTGAAAGGAGCACCCTTCTGGGTCAATATGGTCATAGGTGCAGTAATGGATTAGAAACCCTCTACGAAACAGCGATAATACTCGGCCAACCCAAGGAAAATCTGAATCTCAGCAGCTGAAGACGGTCTAGGCCAACTCTGCATTGTTTCAATCTTCTTGGGATCTACCTTGATCCCCTCACTCGACATCACATGACCCAAAAATGCCACTAAATCAAGCCAGAATTCACACTTTAAGAATTTTGCATATAACTTCTTTTCTCTCAAGATCTGGAGCACAATCCTCAAATGTTGCTCATGATCCTCCCAACTGCGGGTACACCAAAATGTCGTCAATAAACACAATGATGAATGAATCAAGATACGACTGGAATACACTGTTCATCAAGTGCATAAATATTGATGCGGCATTGGTCAGCCCAAGTGACATCACAAGGAACTCGTAGTGACCATACTAAGTCCTAGAAGCAGTCTTAGGAATATTCAGATCCTGAATCTTCAGTTGATGATACCCTAACTGCAAATCAATCTTTGAGAACACTCTGGCACTCTATAGCTGATCAAATAAGTCATCAATGCATGGCAATGGGTACCTTTTCTTTACTGTAACCTTGTTCAACTGCCGATAATCAATACACATATGCATAGAAACATTCTTCTTCTTCACAAACAAAACAGGAGCACCCCAAGGTAACACACTAGGCCAAATGAAACACTTATCAAGTAACTCTTTCAAGTACTCCTTTAACTTCTTCAACTCTGCTGGGGCCATACTATATGGTGGAATAGAAATGGGCTGAGTGCCCGACAATAAGTCAATACCAGAAATATATATAAAAATCTCTCACTACCGGAACTGACTCAACGGTAGGAGTATCAACACGGACATCTCTCACGAAGGCTAGGTATGCATCACACCCCTTTTCAACCATCTGTTGTGCTTTAAGGAAGGCACAACCCTTTAAGGAACATAATCCAAAGTACCCCTCCACTCCTACCGCGGTAAAGTTGGCATAGCCAATGTCACCATCTTGGCGTGATAATCCAGAATAGCATGATAGGGCGACAACCAGTCCATGCCCAAGATAACATTAAATTCTACTATTCTGAGCAACAATAGATCAACTTTGGTCTCAAATCCACCAATAGAAACTAAACACGACTGATACAAACGGTCCACAATAATAGAATCTTCCACTCGGTTGACACATACACAGGAGAATTCAAAGAATCATGAGATATACCCAAATACGGAGCAAATAAGATGATACGTATGAGTAAGTGGAGCCTGGATCAAATAAGACTGATGCATCTCTATGACAAATCGGAATAATACTTGTGATAACTACGTCTGATGTAACTGCCTCTGTCCTACCCGAAAAAGCATAAAATCTGGCATGTCCTCCCCCTCTAGAGGGACCTCTACCAGCCATCCCCCACCCCTAGCTAGCTCTGCTAGTGGAGCAACAACTAGAGCAACAACCATGGCATGTGAAGTCTGTGGACTTGGCTGAATCCGTGGAGCCTGAGTAGTCTGTAGAGGTGCACCCCTCCTGAGTTTGGGATAGTCTGTTACCATATGACGAGTATCATCACACTCAAAGCAAGCTCTCGGTAGGCGTGGCTTCTGGGACTGGCTCGGGCCTTATCGGCTGGACCGACCACTGAAGGTACCTCGTGCAAGAGGAGCACTAGAAATTGGCTGAGCAAAGTCTCCAACCTGAGACCTCAGAATAACCGGAGCACCACTAGAAACTAGAAGTGCTGAGTGAACTGGATAGCTCACATAGCCTCTACCATGACAGTCTATAGCTGCAGCGTGTCCACCACTAAATCCTTAAGTACCTCGAGGCCTTTTGGCCTGCCTGTCCTTCCTCTCATGGCCCCGCATACCCTCTAAACTTCGTGTGATCTCTACCACCTACTTATCTGGGGTATCTGTCTCTAACTCTTGAGCCATGCTGAACTTAATACCTTAGTTGAGCCCCTCGATAAATCGGCTAACTCGCTCCCTAACTATAGAAACCAAAGTAGGTGCATGTCTGGACAAACCACCAAATTTGATAGTATACTCTAACACTAACATAGTACCCTAGTGCAACTGCTCAAACTCCGCATGCCATGCATCCCGAAGGGTCTGGGGAACAAACTGTCTCAAGAAAATATCTCTAAACCTGAGTCCATGTAAGTAAAGTTGCATCGGCTAGGCTAATCTCATTGTAAATCCGACACCACTGATGTGATTCTCCTAACAACTGGAATGTATTAAAAGCAACTCCACTCGTCTCCACAATACCCATGGTGCGGAGAATACGATGGCACTTCTCTAGAAAATCGTGTGCATCCTCTGTAGCTAAGCCACTGGAAGTAGGAGGATGATACTTCTTGAACCTCTCAAGTCTAAGTTTCTTCTCCTCAGATGTCACTGCCCTAACCTCGGGCTAAATCAGAATAATAGGATGTGCTAGCATAACCTCTACGACCTGATCAACATGGACCCGCTGCTCTAGGGTACGGGCCGTGGGATTCTGAGCTCCTCTCCCAGCCTGAGATGTGACTGGTGCAAGTGGAATCAATCCCGCCTGAGCTAAGGTACCGAACATGCTTAAGAACTGTGCGAGGTTCTCCTAAAGTGCAGGGGTGGCAATAGGCGCCTCGGGTGCTTGTCCCCCCATTAGAGCTACTGGTGGCTCCTCAGTCGCAGCTCGGGTAGGTGCTCTAGCTACACCATGTGCCTATCCTCGATCATGACTCAAAGATAAGTAGAGACATCTTTGTACCGATCCACGAGACTCTACTAAACCTGCTTATGACTCGTAACACCTATGAACCTAGAGCTCTGATACCAACATGTCACGACCCCAATTTTGCCTCCTTGGGATGTTGTGATGGAAACTAGTCTCTAAGACCAGATAAGCCTAACAATGAGAGATTATGACATAAATAAAAGCTAAGACATGATATAAACTAACAATTCTCATAAATATGTCGATAACTGAAACACAACTACAATGCTCCCAAAACTCGGTGAGACTGAGTCATAAGATTCTATAGAATATTGCAAAACACCTACTATAACACTGTCTAATAAAGGAAACAACAATACTATAATGATAATGAAAGGTGACTCTGAGGCCTGCGGACGCCGAGCAGGTATACATTGAAGTCTCAGGCAAATAGCTACAATCAAACACTAACGTCCAGCACGAGCAGCCGTACTAGGATCTACACAAAATGATGTGCAGAAGCGTAGTATGAGTACACCACAACATTACCCAGTAAGTATCTAGCCTAACCTCGGTAGAGTAGTGACGAGACCAGGTCAAGAAACCTACTAGGTCATAATAAATAGAATGAAAATATAATAACGAGAAGTAATGGAAGGGGAAGAAATAACCGATACGAAACAAGTTAATAACATAGACTAATGCCGCAGTTGTAAGCATAGAGATAACAAGAAGAAAGAAATTAAAGAGAACCACCATAGTCAAATACAGATCCAAACTGATAATATAAGAAAGAATAAAAGCAACAAGAAGTGTTTGTTAGATTGGATGTTTTGGAGCCCAGTCGGGTTCTTGCTTGCGTGGTTTCTCAGTCTTCCTTATATAAGCGTACCAGAGAGCGTTAGTATAATGACCCTCATTTGATTGACCTTAGGGACACAGTGTAGCACGGCGATGCCAAGGAGGTTTCTATTTGAGATGACAGTTTGTTGCATATGCAGGGACGTATATGTGTGCCCAGTGTAGATGGGTTACGTGAGTTGATCCTTGAGAAGCCCATAGTTTGTGATATTCCATTTATCCGGGGGTGGCTAAGATGTATCAGGATTTGAGGCAGCACTATTGGTGGAGGAGAATGAAGAAAGATATAGTGGAGTATGTGGCTCGGTGCCTGAACTGTCAGCACTTGAAATGCGAGCATCAAAGGCCGGGCGGGTTACTTTAGAGACTTGAGATTCTCGAGTGAAAATGGGAGCGTGTTACAATGGTCTTCCTTGTTAGGCTCCCACGGACTTTGAAGAAATCTGATGCAGTATGGGTGATTATGCACAGGTTGACCAAGTCGGCTCATTTCATTTCGATGGTGACTACTTATTCTTCATAGCAGCTGGCTCAGATCTATTTCTATGAGATTATTTGTCTCTGCAGTGTGCCGATGTCCATTATCTTCGATCGAGGCACAAAGTTCACATCGCATTTTTGGAGAGCTGTGTAGTGTGAGTTAGGCACACGGGTTGAGTTGAGTATAGTATTTCATCCCCAGATGGACGGACAGTCCGAGTGCACCATTCAGATCTTGGAGGATATGCTTCGTGCTTGTGTTATAGATTTCGGGGGTTCTTGGGATCAGTTTTTGCTGCTTGCAGAGTTTGCCTACAACAACATCTACCAATCGAGTATTCAGATGGCTCCTTATGAGGCCTTATATAGGAGGCGGTGCCGTTCCAATTGGTTGGTTTGAGCCGGGTTAGCACGGAGTCCGATCACGCCCGATCGGCTAGTCCATCTCCCCACGAACAATGTGGTTTGACATGTGATGCGAAAGAAAGTTGTTACCAAGAGTAGTACCACCATATGCGCAATATGGCGCCTGATCTCCACCCGATCAGCTAGGCCGCCTTCCCACATATGTCGTGCGGGTTGACTTTCCAATCCAAACAGGTTCCAGTTTCATCCCAATTAAGGAAAATAATATCACAATCCACCCCTACACCGGAACATGTAGTTTCAGGCGTGGGCCTTATGCCCAACCCTTCCTCGGTATTGCTAATGATGCTCCCAAAAATAGTTTTGATTTGATTTGCAAACAGAAATAGCATAAATACAATTGTACTCACCTCAACATCTTTCACATTGTATGAATTCTCATTAGTATTTCCAGTCATTCATAATGACAATATCTCCTTGGCTCATTAGGCCATTCACAAGATTCTTTATTCCTGGCACGATGGTCGTATTTCATATTCCACACTTTCACCTCTTTCAATTTCAAAGATCACCATCAAGTATCAACATATAGGATATTTTAAAAATTATATACTTCAAATCCATTTGAAATGGAAACTTCAAACACAAATGGTTTCTTCCCAAAAAAATGAAGCATACCAACCAACAATAGAAACACACATGAAAAATCATAAACAGTCAATACACCATTTACTCTTGCAATACTCTCCCCCAGAAATGACAATGTACAATTTCAACACATGAGTATATATAACTCGAATCACACTTGATATATTTATAAATTAAAGCATTAGTTAAAGCAGCCACTAATGGGCATGAATTTAGTACAAAAGCTTTTAGACAATTCTATCTTTCATTGAAACACGACTCAAAGCCATAACCTTTTAATACGTAACCCACACTTTGAAACTTACCGAAACATTATGGAATTCAATTCCAATAGAGAAAGTTTAGCCAACATACCTCAATTGCGCTTCTTTAGACTCAACAATTTTCCGGAACCCTTAGCAACCTCAATCTATTTTAGAAATATACAAATTGAACCCAAAATTAGGAAAATGTTCATGGTTCTAGTTCACTTCTTATTTTCCCCACTCTTTATCACATGCATGCAAGATAAACAATCCTCACACCCATGGACCATTTTATTAATACCCCATTATAGCTATGTTTGAAATTAAGAGCCGGGGTGATGAAGTCTTACCTTTTTGGAGGAAGAATTTGGTACTTTACTTGAATAGCTTTGAGTGATGATTGAAGATCAATTTGATGAAAACTTAGACCCTCCCTCTTGAACCCTCTCTCTCTCACTCTAGAAACATCTAAAAATGAGCTCAAAATAGACCTAAGAGGTATTTTAACGGAATGTTGGTCGGGTTTTAAATTAAGAAAATGGGTGCCCTGACACAGGTCTGCGGTCGCATATGCGACCGCATAATGGTTATGCGGTCCGCAAAGTGACCGCAGAAATGGCCCTCAGGGGCCTGAACTTACGGCCCAGGTATGCGACCAGTATGCGGTCCGCATACTCGTTCTGCGGTGGCATAATGCACCGCAGAACTCCCTCCGCAAAAACACAAGACGGATTATGCGATCGATATGCGGTCGCATAATTGATCGCAAAACTGACCTCAAGTTGGCCAAACTTACTGCTTCACTCTGCAGCCATTATGCGGTCCGCAGAGTGATTATGCAGCCGCATAATGGGCCGCATAAACGCACTTTTCCGCCAAAAATGTTCCTTTACTTTCCTGTGCATTGTTCATCCTCAAACATGTAAGCCTACTCCGGCACCACGAAACCATGAATTCACTTGCGAAAATTATGGGGCTTTATACTGAAATACTTCAAAATTTTCCGGGGTGTTACAATAGAGACCCGGCAAGAACGATAGACATGGTCCACCATAATAGAATCCCCAACGGGTATAGACACATAAATAAGAGTATCCATAGAATTGCACGACATATTCAAATATGAAGCAAATATGTTCTTACTCAAGAACGTGTCGTAGAGCTCAGCTGTAAGAGCTCAATTTTCTAAACTCTGTCTTATTCATAATACGACGATGCCTACATCTAGAAAGACGGTTGGTAAAAGATTGCATGTGGCTACGGAAGAGTTAAGTTAGAGGAACACAATTATGCATGATGCTTATGATGAGTAAATGTGAGGTATTCAGCAAATCATATGTGTACTAAAATGTGTAAGCTTCTTGATAAGAAGCCCTAAGGCATGAATATCTATCCACCCATGTGGTAAAAAGTAATGAGAGAATCAAAAGGTACAAGTTTCAACAAGTACAAGAAGCAAGGTGAAAAAGGGTACAAGGTACCAGTTAGTAAGGATGAACATTATCTACAATTCGGGAAGAGAGATATCAGAATCCAGCTGAGGTTAGAGTAACCCAAAATGATGGATGGATTGTTTGAGTTAGTTGACATTTCCGAAGGATATTACAAAGGTTCTAATAGACCTCCTAGTGAGACACCCTGATGGTGCACTCTAGAACATTACAATTAGATGTGAATACTAGCATGATCAAGAAAATTCAGAAGATAGGTACTGAAAGCCTGGAAGGGATAAATACTACCTTAGTGTGGCTCCCGTCCCTAGAAGAGCAAAAACGTTGAGCAAACCGAAGAGCCAATGAATGAATCAAGGGAGCTAAAAGCAAAAGAATGTATTGTTAAAGTTTTCAAAAGAAAGGGATAGGCAAAAATATTAGCAAGGAAATAAGAAGAGAGATAAGGAAGCATTATGAGTAAGATGTGATACATAGATGACAAACGGTAGATCAAATGATGACAGTATTACAGAATCTATAGTCAAGTGAAGGAAGAGACGAGAGGTGACATGCCTTGATACAAGAAAAGAATATAGGCCATAAAGTCATATCCTCATATTGAGAAATAAGTTTGCAACTCTAACACGATTACCAAAAGGAAAAGTTAGACCCAGAGTAATAGAAACCAATATGGATTAGTGAACAAGATAAGCTAAACATGAATTAGGGATGGGGTGATTTGATAATAGTCGGCATTATGAGAATTTTAGATTTCGTTCCGGCAATAATAGAATGGACAATAGATGAAGATTCATGACAAATTCAGAGAATGGTCATTCAGGCAGACACTTGACTAAAGCAAGAAATGTGAGCAAAGTTAAGCTTAAGGAACTGTGTGTGCCAGTTACACTAGGTGTCACCATCGTGAGTAAGGAATTTTGTTATCCTTGGTACAGAAAGATTACCGCAAGGCGAGTAAAGGTCATCGATGATGTGAAAAGACACCAAACATGAAGAGGTTAAACATCTATAGGTAGATCGTCGTAGCGCTAAATCCTAGTACTCCCCTAAAGGGGGGAATATGGAGTGATGTGGCATTAAGTCAGAATTAAGCAGTTCTAGTAATTATGGAATGGTAAAGGAAGAATGCGATAAGAAAAAAAAGATGAAGAAGGGATGAGATTGCACTTATTCAAAGCCTACAGATATGCTACGATTCCAGAACATTATGCAAACACGACTTCAAGGAAAGGAAGTAAGGGTCCCTTCCCGAGAGGTTATTTATAGATAAGGAGTGAGTGCGAGACGTAAGTTAAGACAAAGGAAATAACCCAAGAAATATTACATGAAATATTGATATGAGAATGGGCCAACGAGTAGTTAGTAATTGATTCGGGAAGATCCTAGTTATGGCTAAACAAGAAGTTAAAGACGAGTCAGCAGATCATGCAAGATAAACATAGTAAAACCCAATATAGTGAATTCAGTCTCGCAGTAAGGTTGTTGTAATACTTGAGAAATATTCAGATAGGAGTTGGGTAGTCAAAGGTACATATGAGTATTATGGGAATAAAAGAGAGTGTCACTGGGAAGACAGTCAAAATATCAGTTCAGAAGCAACCCTACAAGCACAGGGGCATGGAGGTATGTAACTACGGATAATTATAGGAGAGAAGAACATCAAAAATTTTATTGGAAATACGATGTGATAAGATCACAGCTTTACAAGAGTCAGAGGGTCTTCTGTAAGTACAACAACGAAAGACTAGCTGAGAAAATAAGGAAAAAAGCTTCAACCTAAGCACAGTGACCGAAAGAGGAAATGGTCTTGTAAGAACAGTCTCACAACAACATTGTATGCACCCCATAAGAAAGTGGCACCTATCGTGGCCAATATGTGTGGGCACTAAGATAAATCGAGTATTCATGCAACAAGTGGCAGAATGACTAGGAAAAGTAATTGCCTGCATTTAAAGAAAGTTGAGAAGGAATGAAAGGAATTATTAGATCAATGATCCAGAAATAATTACATTATGAATGCACCTATGATTTCGGGGTATTATGCAGTATATATGTTGACAATCATACAGCCGTAGAAGACTCTGGTATAAGTTAAAAGAAATAATTGAGTCTAGGTCGTAGACAAAAGATTGAATTGTTAGATGATGGTATCACGAATATTCCATAGCGTCCATGAAAGGCTAAAGTAATAACTAACGCCATGAGCCGTAGATCGGAAGATAGCTTAAGCACACGTAAAGTTGGATCATAGGGAATAGGAAACTAATGAGTTACAACAACTAAGTAAATCAGGAGTCTGATTGTTGGACCCAGAAAATTATAGACCTCATGATTGAGAACATTGCAGGATCACTCTTAAATATCATAGGTACAAGAGAGATAGTAAAGTAGCCATATACTATAAGGGCATCAGAAGAATACCAGCCTCATAAGAAATCAGTATGAAGCTCCCACCAGATTGTGTATGCACCAGAGGTGCAAGTATTATGATAGAGCTTTAAGTCGTGGATGTGAATTATACCTATATGGAAGGGAGGTCATAAAAGAGGTAGAAGATGTGAAGCGAGATTTTAAGGTAAATAAGGTAAAGGTGAACAACGTATAAGATACTCAAATGCAGAAGGTTGTGAATAGTCCATATTTCGGATAGAAGTCTAGAAGCGCTAGGATTCAGTATCCGGGAATGATCGCGGCATCGTCAGTGGCATATTTTCTAGCCTATGATTTTTAGGTATCGAAAGGTCTAGTTAAAAGAATAAAGAAGAGTTTGAGATGACATGATGACTCGTTTAATGTTCTAGAATAACGTAAGGAAATCTATGGTATAAGCAAGTTGAAGGAAGGTTGCAAGTAGTATAGATAGATATGTGTAGGTCACAAGCTAAAGTATGGTAGAGCAACAAGGTTTAAGAAAGACAGGAGTAAGGATAAGAAAAGGTGAGTGAAAAAGGTGACGAGAATTGATAAGTTCTCGGGATTAAGCTCATGAAAATAAGAGAGCTGATGCTTTCTCTAAGTTATAGAAAGCTCAGTATAGCCTGTTCGAACTCAAAGGAGTCTAAGAGTAGTAGCATTTAGAAGAGATGGAATGATGCCCTGGTAGTAGAATAAAGGTGTAATTATGATAAATAAAGGATGACGTTTCGGCCTTCGATTGAGTAATGAGTTAATGAATTGTACAGGATTAAAATACCCACGTAAGGCGAATCACATTGGAATGACTATGATATGAAATAGGGTTATGGAAGTACAGTATCGCCCCCAGGTGGGTCAGGAAAATCACTTCAAATGTTCCTCGATGTAACATGAGCCCTAGTGATTATGTAAGAAGTTCCAAGTTATCAATGGTAAATTGTAGATCAATATTGAGATGAATCAACAATGTACGGACAAAAGTCACAAAGTATGAGATGAGATTGGGCCGTCATTATTAAGATGAACAGCTACGATAAGAGAAGCCTAGAGATTGGCTAACATCTGGAGGAAAGATAAGAGAAGAGTCACATAGGCACACATACAAAGTTAGAGTCGTACAGGCTGCTTGATAGACGGTAGCAACAGTTATGAGATTCGAAGGATTCCGCCTACAAGTCATGTTGTGAGAAAGAACCTTTAAGGGGGGAATGCCCTGGCCCTTAGAATTATTCACAGAACAGTTTCCTAGATGGAAAGGAAAGTACTAAAGTATTCAGAAGATATAAGTTATGAAAATGATAAGTACATCAGTAAACATTCGAGGACGAATGTTCCAAAGGGGGGAATGATGTTACATCCCGCATTTTCGTACGATAAAGTTTCGTCGTAACTTAATCGACGTAAGTTCGGGAATGAGATTATTGTGATATTATAAGTATTGTACTATTTCAAACAAGTGATAACTAAATTCGTGAAGGTGAGAGGGTGGGCGAATCAAAGAAAATGAATTTCGTCGAAATTTGACATTTTGGGATAAAATACGGTCTAAGCGATAATACCCCGTATTTATGGACTAGTGCCATACAAGGTATCACGTAGCCATGATAGTAAGGTGTATAAAGTGTATTAAAAGTGAGTAGTATTTTATGTAATTTGAGATAATTCTTAATTATGTATGTAATTGGTTAATTATTAAATTAGTGGGGAATTAATAAGTTGATTAAGGAGTAAGTGGATGGTTAATCAAGGTCTTTGGTTAAAGACCAAAGAATCAAACATGGCAGCAACACCTTGTCCAATTCATGACTCTTACATTATGAAGGAAAAGTTGGCATATTTGAGTAATAAGTGGCTTAGTCATACCATTTTAAGCCTAACACCTCTATAATTCAAAAGATGGGTGTTATATCAAAGTAGGCAACGGACAAGAATTCAAGAATTCAAGAATTGAAGAATTCAAGCAAAATACCTTATTATCATAGCAACGTGAAGCGTCTTCAATCTTTCGTACAAAGACTACGTAATGTTATAGCAACGGGATTTTGCGATTCTAAGGGAATACAGTGCAATCTTTCTCAAGAATATCATACGGATTTTCCCCTACTTCAATCCTCCTTTACGTGTTTTCGCAAAGGACATATGTTAAAGGGATCGTCAAGAGAATCGGTTCAAGTATGGTAAGGCTAAGCCCTTGCTTCATTTTGGCATGATCACGTAATTACATGCGTTTGATAACGAGACATAAAGAGAAATTCATATTCTGGAATTTATGTATATTTTTCTAGTCTCGTAAGTTACAATATTCTCCTTATCGGGACTTCATATTCAATTGAGAATTGTCTTGTTTCCATCAAGAGAGCAGATAGCCTATATATGTAGTATTACAGTATTTTCATTACCATCGAGCTATAATCAATGGGCAGGCCCCTATTGGGCAACCTCTAATCAGATGGTAAGTTATATACCGAGCTTACTGTGGTCGAGCAGCTATGAGCGAGCCCAGAATGGCCGAGATACAGAGTCTAGTATGGCCGAGCACCTATGAGCTAGCCTACTACGCCATATAAGTCGAACAACTATTTTACTTACTATATTGAGAGAGTTGAGTCAGTATCAGCAGGTAAGCATATCTTCAGCTTATCTTTGACTCCCAGTTACTTTCAGTTATCATATTATCAGTTTAATTTTAGCTTTCAGTATATTGCCTTACATACTCGGTATATTATTTCGTACTAACGTCCCTTTTCTGGGGGTGTTACATTTCATGCGTGCAGGTTAAGACAGACAAACGAGTTGACCTCCTCATTAGGTGTTTCCCGAGTTTAGCTTGATCGGTAAGCTCCATGCCCTTCGGAGTTGCCGGGTCTAGAGCTTTACATACATCTTTGTATATATGTTATGAGTAGGTCGGGGCCCTATTCCGATATGTGCTATAGATATGTTATTGTGGCCTTTTCAGAGGCTATCCACCTCTTTCAGAAGGATCAAAATTTAAATGTAGGACACTGGTAGGCCTAATGGGAATGTGTATTCTACACTGGGTAAGACTTGTGTACTCAACATAACTATTATAGTTGGTGTTTTCATTGGTTGGAGTCGACCTTATTCATTTTCTGATGTGTTCTATGTGTTACTCTTCTACTCCACGACTGGTTGTGAGACTATTGACTATTTACATATGAAGTGGTACTGTTTGGTATTTGTGGTGGAATTCGAGCGAGATAGCTCCTGGGGTGCCGAATGATTGATTGTGCCTTGGGTATGGCCTTCTTGTTTGACGTATACATATTGTGATACCCGTTTTACCATGGTTATGGATATGCGCACCGCTTGTTCATTTAATATTACGCATATGGTTATTGATTGTGACACCCATGCCTCGAGGTAGTCCATGTGGACCGCTGTTTGGATCGAGTCGCGCATCGCAACAACGTTATGTTAGGATATGATCCTCTATGCTCATTTCACGTGTTTTTATTTCTCCTTTGTGAAATGGGTTCATAGAATTGCTCTTTGTGGTGGTATCTGATGAACCATATGGTGTTTCTCTCATTTGATTCTCTTTTCATCATTTGGGTACATCCGGGTTATTTCTTGTTGGTGCACGGGTTGCACGGTGTGTAGCTTTAGGTGGTATTGGTGTGGCATGTTGTAGAGCAACTTGTATTTGATGAGATAAGGTTATTTGACCTGGAACGAGTGCTATCAGATTTTATTACAGTATGTTTGGAAGAACAATATCATTAGTTAGCTCAGAATTTGTTAATAGCACTTATCAGGCGAGAGAGCTCCGCGACTTGTTGACCTGATAAGTGGTTATGAGTTTTTGCGTGTTTCTTTCATCATCGGCAGTGGGTAATGGTTTGGAATAAGGTTTTAGTCGGTAAGAAATTGGTTACCGGTACCGAGCCTGTTATTAAGCACCTATTACAGTCGGAAGTTATTTCTACGAGTATCTCAGTTATGTGGTATATCATGTGGTTAAATTGGGTTATGATTATGTCTTGATGTGGTTTGTTCAAACGTATATAGTGTATAGATGCGAGAATCAGGTCTTGTAATGGATCCCAGATATTTATGGGCTAAGGTTGCAGTAAGGATCTTCAGCTAGGTTGTGTTGTACAACTTATATGGATTGGGGTAACCCACGGGTAGGTGCATGAGGAGGTTATACAATGATTTGATGGCTTTGGAACAACTCTTGGTACATTTGAGGACGAACATATGTTCAAGTGGGGGAGAATGTAACGACCCGACTAGTAATTTTGAGCATTTGAATGCAATTCGGTGGTTTAAGGTCTCGATTAGTTTCTTATGTTTTATTACGATTTACATGTATTGTTGGGTTTGGTTTTTGAGCGATTCAAAGCCTATCCGAAAGAATGATTCTCATTTTAGAAGCTTTAAGATTGAAATAGTTGACCAAGTTTGACTTTTTGTGTATTTAATCTCGGATCGGTATTTTGATGGCTCCGATAGGTTCGTATCGTGATTTTGGACTTGGGCGTATGTTCAAAATCAAATTTGGAGGTCTCTAGGTTGATTTGACTTGTTTTACCGGAAGTTGGTAATTTAATGATTTCGAATTTTCCTAAGTGTGACCATGGTTTGACATTATGGCTATCGAGTTTGAATTTTAGTTTTGGGACTTGGAATAAGTCTGTTATGTTATTTGGAACTTGTCTGCGAAGTTTGGCATCATTTCGAGTTGATTTGATATGAATCAGATGCAATTGTGTTTTAGAA
This sequence comes from Nicotiana tabacum, assembly GCF_000715075.1. Taxonomy (NCBI): domain Eukaryota; kingdom Viridiplantae; phylum Streptophyta; class Magnoliopsida; order Solanales; family Solanaceae; genus Nicotiana; species Nicotiana tabacum. Next base: position 71,583,376 of record NC_134091.1, on the reverse strand, counting down.
GTTTTTGAGTTTCATGTAAATTTCATGTGTTTTGGAGGTTTGAATCATGGTTTTGGATGTTATTTTGATGGTTTAATCGCGTGATCGAGTTCGTATTATGTTTTTAGACTTGTGTTGATGTTTGGTGTGGAGACTGAGGGCTCGGGTGAGTTTCAGATGCGTTACGGATAGTTTGTAGAAGGTTCAGCTGGTTCGGGTGTTCTATTCTCACATTTGCGAGGTTTTTATCACATTTGCGATCTCTGCATTTGAGAGATCCTTCTTGCCTTTGCGATGTTGGGCTGGGAAAAGGGGGGTTCGCATTTGCTAACAATTCCATCGCATTTGCGATGGCACCTGGGAAGGAGAGGTTCCGCTTTTGCAACATTTCATGTTGCTTTTGTGAAGATCCCAACTCTTGCATTTGCGAGATTTGTGTTGCATTTGCGACTTCATCAGGTTGGGTCAGATCTATAGCTTGTTTATCGCTGAGTATTTTGGGGCTTAGCCTCATTTTATTATCTTTTGACCCCTAGACTCGGTGGGAGGCAATTTTGTGGAAAGGATTTCATACAAAACTATTGGGTAAGTGATTTTAATCAATTTCCAACTATATTTCATGATAATACACTAGGTTTAACATCAAATCTATGAGAATCAAAGAGGAAATTTGGGGACTTTTGTCAAAAATTTAAAAATTGAAAATTTGGATTTTGAGAGTCGATTTGGACTCGGATTTGAAAATAAAACACATATATGGACTCGTGGGGTTATGGGTAGTCAGAATCTACCCTTGCACCCGGGTTTCGATCGGGCGGGAACGGAGTTGACTTTTGGAGAAATGCGTAAAGATCATAGCTTTATCTATTGTAATTAGTTTCTCTTGTATTATTTGATGTTATTAAGTTTTTTTGTTAGATTTGAGTCGTGCAAAGGAGAATTTCAAAGAGAAACCTATTATTGAGTATTGATTTGGCCTAATTGAGGTAGGTATCTTGCCTAACTTTGTGCGGGGAACTAACCCTTAAGATTTGGGTTTGATTTTACTATTTGATCATGTGAAAGACGTGTACATGAGGTGACGAGTGTGTGCACGGCTTATATGTGGTAATTTGACCAGTTTAGACTCTTTAGCTCTTTCATGCATTTAATAAGAAATTGTAATGTCATGTTATCTATTCCATTGTTAAATTGCTCTTGCATGCTTTATTTGAAGTTGTTGTCACATGCTTTATCTTTTTTGTCAGACATGCTATTATATGCCTTAATTTATGTTGTTATCTCTTTTATTTCTTGAGTTATTCTTAATTGAAGTTCTTACTTCTTAATATCTCTTCATGTTGAATTACTCTCATGCATTTAGACGTTGTTACTATTTTACACTATCTCTTTTCATGTTAAGTTTATGTTGTCCCATTGAATTGGAAGTGGTCTTTTCATGGGCATACCTTTATTTTTGCAATTGAAGTTGAAGCTATGAAAGCTATTATCACATTGAGGTTGAAGTTGTTGGTTGTTGAGATATCATTTCTTTTTGGGTAATTCTCATTCATTTTTGCTATTGTTGAGATTCTTGTACACATTGTAGTTGAGCCATGGGCTACATGTTGTGGTAACTTTGGTGTTGTTGATTTTGGCAAAGTGTTATGGCATATGGGCACATGTGGTGCGAGTTGTTATTGTGTCGTGATATTGATAAGCATGCGGTGGTATAAGGATAGGGGTTGATACGCATGCGCTGTGATAAGGTGTGATTTATAGGTGTGTTGCTAGTAAGGGAGTTACTGAAGCCACGCGATGAGATAAGGGGATAAAACGCGTGTAGCTATTTTGGGAAAATGATTTTTTAAACTAAATACAAGGCTCACATGGTGATATAAGGAAATATTATGATTATGACTTGTGAAATACGATTTCGAGGCGTTACCTCGGTTGTGATTCTTATTGTACATTCTATGTTGGAACGACTTGTTGATTTGAACTATTATTGTTCTCCATTCAATCTTTCATCTACATTTTGATTGTATTTGGTTATTGTCATGACCCAATCCCCCTTCATAGGATGTCGTGATGGAACCTAGTGTCTTAAGACTAGGTAAGCCTAACGTACATGAAGAATTAACGAAAATAAAAATAAAATTTCCAATTAAACCAATAGCTATCATAAAAAGGCCTCCACAATACAACTGAAAATAACGCCAAACAATCTAGTGAGACCGAGTCATAATCTCTTTATGAGTATACTGAAACATCCCTAATACATCAGTATCTATAATAGGAGTATGCAATAGAAACAAGATAGAGGGTGACTCCAAGGCATACGAACGCCGGCAGGTATACCTTGAAGTATCTGATCCAAGCTCAACTCACGGATGCCTAGGCTGGTATGAAGTACCTGGATGTGCATAAAAAGATGTACAGAAGTGTAGTATGAGTACACCACAACGGTACCCAGTAAGTATTAAGCCTAACCTCGGTAGAGTAGTGACGAGTTCAGGTCAAGACACCTATTGGAATAAATAAAGAAGCTGAACATGTATGGTATTATATAATAATGTAAATAAGGAATGAAACAATGAAGAAATACAACAAGATAAGCTACACCGAAAGTTAAGGCAATAAAGGCATCAAGTGAGAAAACACATAATAAGAACAACAAGGAAACGATGCAAACAAAACACATATGATGTAAATAAAAGATAACAACAAGAATCATGTATGAGGTACCGCCTCATATCTCATTTCACAATCACAATCACAATTTTTTCTTATCTCACCGCGGGATCCTTGTATTTAGTTTTAAAAATTATTTTTCCCGAAATAGCTACCCGCGTTTTAGAATACCTTATTACACCGCGTGGCTTCAACTAGTTCCCCTACTAGAAACACGCGTATCAAGCCCACCTTATCTCACTGCATATGTATCAACCCATATCCTTATACCACCACATGCGTATCAATATCACAACGCATCATAAATCGCAACTCAAGTGACCAATACTACAACTTGCCAAAGAAGTCAACAATAACATTGTTTCCACAATAAATAGCCCATGGCTCAACCACGATGTGTACAAGATTCTCAACAATAGCAACCAAAAGTGAATATTTCAACAAGAATGGTATTTCAACAATGTACAACTTTGCCTTAATGTGATCACGGCTTTTACAACTTCAACACCAAAACTCAACAATACGATATTCCAAGAAATAACAACTTCAAGTAAGGTAACTCAAAAGTTCAATATTTAATGAGAACGTAGTAATTTCAACTAAGCATGTAAGAGCAATAACAAGTAAGATATGAGACAAGTATTAAAAGTGTAAAGTCAAGCATGTAAGGATAGATTAATGATGATGAATTTAACTTGTTATGACAACTCAATTAAAGGCATGCAAATAATTTACATAGCTTAAACCGGTCAACTACCACATTTAGCCCATGTACCAACTTGCACCTTGCATACACGGCATTCACGTACCACAATAACACAAAACAACACCAATCCTAAGGGGAAATTCCCCACACAAACTTATGCAAGACAATTACATCAAAACATGCTAACTCAATCCACTAGTAAGTCTTTTCCGCGAATATCCAACTCTGAACGGCTCGAATCTAGCCAAAATAACTTTATACCAAACATACAAACCATAGGAAACTATTCCGGACAATAAAGTTGCAATCTTTTAAAAAAAAACAAAAAGTCAACTTAAAATGTTAACCCTAGGCGCGCGTCTCGGAACCCGACCAAACATTCATTCAATAACGAGTTCAACCATACTAAAATTATTTAATTCCGACCTTAAATCACCTTTAAAATCCTCAAAATATATCTTATAAAGTTTTCACAAATTTACCCAATTTTTCTAACCCAAAACACAAATTAATTGGTAAGAACAATGATGGATTCATGTATAATAATCAAATCCGAGTTAAAATCACTTACCCCAATCAACTCCTTGAAAATCTCTTCATAATCGCCCAAAACCAAGGTCTCTAGCTTAAAAGATGAAAAATAGAACAAAACCATCGATTTGGAAATAATATACTGCTACCCAGTTATTGCCTTACGCGATCGCGGAAAAGCACTCGCGATCGCGGAGAACAAATTCTCCCTGCTCACAAAACCTCTTACGCGATAGCGTGAACACAGTCGCGAACGGGGTGACCAGCCTTCCTCAGCTTACGCAATCGCGCTTTAGGCCACGCGAACCTAAAGAACATCGCGTGCCTCCCCACTTCCTCACCTTACTTATACGCAAATGCGGTCCAACGCATGCATTCGCGATGCATAAGCTCCCCATCCATCGTGATCGCATCCCCGACTAAGTGAATGCGAAGAGCAAGACTCCATCAGTGTGAGCTCAATCCGATACACACTCGAGGCCCCCGGGACCCTCCCGAACATTCCAAAAAGTCCTAAAAATGATATGAACTCGCTTGAAGCCTCAAGTCACATCAAACAACACCACAACCACAGAACGCATATCGATTCAAGCCTAATGAACTTATGAACTTCTAACTTCTAAAACTAATGCCGAAACATACCAAACCAACTCCGGTTGATCTCAAATTTTGCACACAATTCATAATTGACACAACGGACCGATTCCAACTTCTAGAACCAACTCTCGGTCAAACTTCTCAACATTCCAAAACGCCAACTTTCTAACATTCGCCAATTCAAGCCAAAACGGCCTACGAACCTCCAATTCAACATTCGAACACGCTCTTAAGTATAAAATCACAATACGAAGCTATCGAAACCGTCAAAACTCTATTTCGGGGTCATCTACATAAAAGTCAAACTACGGTCAACTCTTTCAACTTAAGCTTCTAACCTTGAGACTACGTGTCCCATTTTACTCTGAAACTCACCCGAAACCAAACCCAAGCACCCCAGTAAGTCACATGAGCATAATATAACATAGAGGAGGCACTAAATAGGGGAACGGGGCTAAAATACTCAAAACGACCGGCTGGGTCATTACAATTTTTCGTTGTTATCTTGGTATTGGAATGATATTGGCTTCTTGTGTGAGTCATGCATTCTACGTGATTTGTTGTATTACTTTAACATGCCAATATGTGCCTCCATTATAACTTGATAAATTGATTGTCAATGTGAATTTAATTGCGTGGAGTCATTATATCATATTCTGTTGAGTTGTTGGTAACATAACAGTTTAAATAAAAAGAATTATTAACATGCCTTATTTTATATGTCTCTTAAGATAGAACTTGTTATCTCCCTCGGTGCCTTTTTTTAAAATGGTTATTGCACTTTTACAATAATTGATTTCTCAAATTATACTCATCACCTTGTTTGATGATACTTTTACTTAAAATTGTTATCATCCTTTCTTTTAACAAATTCTACATTTAATTTGTTAATTTAACGGATGTTATGATTGGTTTAAATGTGAAATTTTTATTCAAGTCTAATGATTTCTAACTAAGCCCATCTGATTCTTTATTTCGTATAAATTGTATCTTATTTTACTTTTCTTGAATTCTAAAATAAACTCATTATTTAATTTGACACCTTACTTTATTCAAAATTATTATTATACTTGTCACTCGAAGGTAATTGGTATTGTGGGCATGAGGTGCCATACGTGTAAGATTTTGAAAGTTTGGTTCATGATTTGTGATTTACGAGGTGTGGTGCCTCGGGGTAATTCTAGTTGTAAGTCCATGTGTTGGGGACGAGTTGGTTATTTGAGTTGTCATCCGATTTTTCTTATTTGGGTTCATATATATGTCATCGGTTTTCTAATTTTGTTGCATCTTTATTACCCGTTCACCACTTATTGCCATTAGTATTTCTATTATTTCATTGCTGATTGTAAATCAATAATCTTTCTCTGTTGGTCTTACATTGATGTTCTTTCCATTATTAGCTTATGTATATCTTGAATAGGTTTCTATGTCTAGTAGGTGTCTTGACATGGCCTCGTCACTACTCTACCAAGGTTAGGCTTGATACTTACTGGGTAACGTTGTGGTGTACTCATGCTACTCTTCTGCACATTTTTGTGCAGATCCAGGTACTTTGGATTGTGTTGATTTTTTTAGAGTTGAGTCTGCGTAGCTTGAGACTTCAAGGTATACCTGCTTGACATTCGCAGGCCTCGGGGTCACCTTCGAACAATATATTTACTACTGTTTATCTTTATTTTAAAACAATTTGTATTTAGAAATTCTAGTGTATTTCAGTAGAGTTTATGACTCCGTACTACCGGCTTTGGGAAATGTATAACTATTGGCCGTTTGTCGCTATGTATGATATTTTCTGTTTTATGATTTAATGATTAAATAGTTCAATTCTATTAATAACTCAACATGTGTTAGGCTTACCTAGTCATAGGGACTTGGTGCCATCACTACATCCTAAGCTGGGAATTTAGGGTCGTGACGCCTCTGTGAATTATTTGTACAACATTTGACATTTCGTTGAGGTAATTCTTCCAATTGAACACGATAAACTACTATTTAATTATGAAATGTTTTGTTCTAGATGTGATAGCACACATTGCACATGCCTACACTATAGCATGTTATTTATGTTAGTCCAGGAATATGATATTTGATAATCATTTATCATGTACATGTATTCTCGTATATTTATTTTCCGTGTGTTATAATCTATGGACTGGTAGCATGTGATCACGCCTGGCGGATTATGATTATTGGCACGTGAGTTGTCTGTGTGGTTTGACATTATTGGCACGTGAGTTGTCCGTGCAGTACGTGAGTTGCCTGTGCAGATCCAAATATTGATAATATTAGCACATGAGTTGTCCGTGCGGTTGATATTATTAGCATGTGAATTGTCTTTGCAACACGTGAGTTGTCCGTGTAGCGTGTAGATATGGATCCATACACCTAGGGTCACCCTATCATGTTTCCATATTGATGGTGTACACGCATATATTGAGGAAACTTGATCAGTGGTTTGGTATGGAAATGGAAAGGTTGAGGAAAATCTGGCCAATGTTTGGTTTGGATTTGTATTTCATCTTTACTTGCAATTTTCGTGGTTATAGAGATAGTTCTTTCTGTGCTTTATACTTGATCACATTACTATTATGTACTTGGATTTATGAAACTGTACAATTTATAGCAGGTATCATTTATAATTCTTGCTTCTTCTACCTTGCCGAGGTTAGTTATGATACTTGCTGAGTATATTGGGTCGATTGTACTCATGCTACACTCTGCCCTTAATTGTGCAGATCAAGGTGTCGGACCCAGTCATCAATAGCCGAGGCTAGTAGCAGAGTTGATTATTGAGAGACGACGTAGAACTGCATTCTTGACCGCAGTCATGGCGTCTCTTACCTTATGTACTATTGCCTTTATTTCAAACAATATTGTACTTGGTCATTTTACACTTGTATTTCCATAGTAGAGCTCATGACTCTATAGTACTAGTTCTGGGGGATTTATCATGTATTAGCGGTATTTTTTTATATTGAGATTTCAAATTTATTTTATTTTCTCTAAATTCTGTTATTCTTGCCTAGCAAGTGTGTTAGGTGCCATCACGACGAGTGGGATTTTGGGTCGTGACATAAAATGAGCTCAAGGTCCGAAATTGATTACTTATATGCACTGCCCACGCAAACCTTTCACGGTTGAAGGCCACACTTCGCGATCGCGAAGAACAAAAATGAACTCAGCCAAAAATAAGCTTCGCGTTCGCGGCACTACCCTCGAGAAAGCAATGAACACAGGTACCACATCTATGCGAATGCGTCCGCGACCTCTTGAACCCGAAGAAAGAAGTCCCCAGATCCCCGCTTAACTGCGATAGCGAACAATCTCCTATGAACGCGAAGAACAAACCTCTCAACCCCTCGCGAACAAGCTCTTCTGTCGCGACCCCAATTTCCCTCCATAGGATGTCGTGATTAAGAATTGTGAAAATTGAACAGATTTGAATTAATAAATTGCGGAAAATAACTGAACAACAGATAAAACCTTCTAAAAACCGAATCTTACACTACACACCCCAAAACCGGTGGAACCGAGTCATAAGCTTTATAGAGTGTAACAAGAGTAACTACTGCATCACTGTCTGAAAGTAAATACAACAGTACATAAGGATAAAGGAATGTGACTCCGAGGCCTGGGGATGCCGAGCAGTCATACCTTGAAGTCTTCGATCAACAACTAGCAGAAATCTCTATCTACCGGCTTGAGCAGATGTAGCAGGATCTACACAAAACGATATGCAGAAGCATAGTATGAGTACACCACAACGGTATGCAGCAAGTATCACGCCTAACCTTAGTAGAGTAGTGACGAGACCAGGTCAAGACACCTACTAGGATATGAAATAGACAGTATAAAATGAAATACAGATATAAAATGGAAAGTAAGTAAATAACCAATACAGATAAGGATGATACCATGATCTAATACCGAAAAATCAACAGTAGGAATGGTATAAAAGAAGCAACTAAAGGACTACAATGATCATGTACGGACAACAATTGATAGAACACTAAGGAATGAAACAATAGATATAATTTTCAGCCAAAACACTTTGCAACGTGAAATAACAGCAAGAATCACATCGAGGTACCACCTCGTGTATAATGAAATCAAAACCGAGGTCCCGCCTCGTATTCACATTTCTCAATTTTAGTCACAATCCTTCCTTATGCTGCCGCGTGAGCCTTACATTTGAAAATATGTTTTGAAAATAGTTATCACAAAATAGCTACACGCCTTTAGCCCACCTTATGACGCCGCGTGGCTTCACGTGGTTTCTTATGCTGCCGCATGCACTTCAACCCAAGCCTTATACCGCCACATGCACATCAATATCATATCACAATAACAACTCGCACCACAAGTGCTCACATATCACAACTTGCCAGCAACAACAATATCACTGTTTCCACAACAATAGCCTATGGCTCCAACATAACGTATATGAGAATATCAACAACAATAATGGATAGAAAATGCTCAATAAGATAGATGTTTCAACAATAACTAACATCGCCTCAACGTATTAACAACTTCCACAGCCTCAACATCAAATAACTCAACAATTAGAAAACAACGTGTAACCATGATATTTGATAAAACTAACTCACAATAAAGGAATCTTCAACAATGAGTATAAAAAAATGGAAGTCTTCAAATAAATGGCAACATGAACAATTAATTCAACAATGATAATTAACAATGAAGAGATAACATGTGACAATAAAGGGGACAACAAATTCAACTAAAGCATGGGAGCAATTTAGCAAGTAAGATGTAGAATAATTACTAAACAAGTCAACTAAGGCCTTTAAAGATAGTCTAACACAATTAAGGATGATTTTTTAGAACATAATATGGCATTTCAGTTAAAGCATGGAAATAGTCTAAGTAGCCTACACCGGTCAAATACTACGTACAACCCGTGTACCCACTCGTCACCTTGCGTACACGGATTTCACTTAGCACTAATGAATCAAACAATACCAAACCTAAGGGGTAGTTCCCGCACACGAAGTTAGGCAAGACACTTACCTCAATTAGGCCAATTCAATACTCAGAAATAGCTTTTCCCTTTTAATCCTCCTTCACATGGCTCAAATCTAACCAAAATCGACTCAATAACATCAATCAAGGCTAGGGAATATAATTGCAATCGATAAAGTTAAGATTTTTACACTTTTCCCAAAAAGTCAACAAAAGTCAACACGGGGCCCACCCGGTCAAAACCCAGGTCCAATGGTAGATTCCGTCTACCCAAGATCCCACGAGTTCATGTATGTGATTAGTTTCAAAATCCGAGCCCAAATCGACTCTCAAAACTGAATTTCTTATTTTCAAAAACTTGACAAAGTTTCATAAATGTCTACTTTGATTCACATGATTGTGATGTTAAAATCTAAGATATGTTGATGGAATATAATTAATAATAGTTTAGAATCTCTTACCCTAGGTTTGTAGGTGAAAATCCCCTCTCCAAGGCGTCTTCTATCGAGTCTAGGGTTCAAAAATGAGAGAATGAATTCAAAAATCCCAACCCTCAGCTATTTGTCCAGTCGTAGATGTCACATTTGCAACCTGGGGTTCGCAATTGCGAACCCCGCAAATGCGAAGAATCACTCGCAAATGCGAAGACCTTCCCACCTCTATTATCATCGCAATTGCGATGAATACTTCGTAATTGCGAACTTTGGACTTTGGCCATTGCGACAAAATGGATCGCAAATGTGAACTAACCCCTTCCCAATCTTTTATTCGTAAATGCAAACACTGGGTTCGAAAATGCGAACCCAGCAGGTCTGGCTCAAGTTCGCAATTGCGAACTCAGACCTCATAATTGCGAGATCTGAGGCCTGTGCAGAAACCAGCAATCTTAACATTTTCAACAACACTTCGCTAAGCGTCCGAAACTCACCCAAGCCCTCGGGGTTCCAAACATCCATACAAGTCTAAAAACATCATACAAACTCGCTCGCCCGATCAAATCAAGAAAATAACATCTAAAACTACGAATTGAACTCAAAAATGCATGATTTTCAAAAAGATTTTCTAGAACTTTTAAAATTACAAGTTCGCGTCTGATTCCTATCAATTCAACTTTGAATGACGCCAAAATTTGCATACAAGGTCAAAATGCTATAAAGGACCTATTCCAATTCCCAAAATCAAATTTCGAGCTCAATAGCTAAACGTCAACCTACGTTCAAACTTTTTAACTTAAATTTGTCAAAATTTGGCGAATTAACATAAATCAACCTACGAACTTCCAAAATCAATTTCGGGCATACGCCCATGTGCGAAATCACGACACGAAGCTATCGGAGTCGTAAAAACATAGTTCTGGGGTCGTTTTCACAAAAGTCAAAGTTTAGTCAACATTTTCAAATTAAAGCTTCTAAATCCAGAATCAAGAGTTGAAATCAGCCCGAAAGCCTCCCTGAAAGAAACTAATCAACCCCGCAAGTCATAAAGACATAAACACACAAGTGTGAAGCAATAAAAGGGGTAACGGTGCACAATTGTACAAAATGACCAATCGGGTCATTACATTCTCCCCCTCTTAAAACAAACATTCATCCTCGAATGTGCATAACGACGTATCTAAAGTGGTGAATCGATGAGGCTAACAATTCCGCATGCCGTGCTCGGTTTCCCAGGTCGCTTCCTTGATTGGATGACCCCTCCATTGAACCTTCACTGAAGCAATATCCTTTGATCTCAACTTCCAGACATGCCGATCCAAGATAGCCACGGGATCCTCAATGTAAGTCAAATCTTCATCCAACTAGACTGTACTGAAGTCTAGGACATGAGGCGGATGACCATAATACTTCCGGAGCATAGAGACATGGAACACCAGATGAATCGCAGATAGACTAGGTGGCAAGGCAAGCTGGTAGGCCACCTCTCCAACCCACTCAAGGATCTCACAAGGTCCAATATACCTAGGGCTCAACTTGCCCTTCTTCCCCAACCTCATCACACCCTTTATGGGTGAAACCTGGAGCAAGACTCGCTCTCCAACCATGAATGAAACATCGTGAACCCTTCAATCCGCATAACTCTTCTGTCTAGATTAGGTTGTGCGAAGCCGATCTTGAATCAATTTAACCTTTTCCACAGCATCCTGAACCTAGCATGTACCGAATAGCCTAGCCTCTCCCGATTCAAACCAACCCACCGAAGATCGACACTACCTCCCATACAAGGCCTCATACGGAGCCATTTTAATGCTCGACTAGTAGCTGTTGTTGTAGGAAAACTACGCTAGCAGAAAGAACTGATCCCAAGAACCCTCAAACTCTATCACACACGCACGAAACATATCCTCAAATATCTGAATAGTGCGCTCGGACTGTCCGTCCGTCTAAGGGTGAAATGTTGTACTCAACTCAACCCGTGTGCCTAACTCACATTGTACGGCCCTCCAAAATCGCGATGTAAACTGCGTACCTTGGTCAAAGATGATGGATACCGGCATGCCATGAAGTCTGACAATCTCGCGAATATAGACCTAAGCTAGCTGCTCTGAAGAATAAGTAGTCACCACTGGAATGAAATGGGGCGACTTGGTCAACCTATCCAGAATCACCCATACCACATAGAAATTCATTTGAGTCCGTGAGAGCCCAACAATAAAATCCATAGTAACCCGCTCCCATTTACACTATGGAATCTCTAGCCTTTGAAGCAATCCACCTGGCCGCTGATGTTCATACTTCACCTGTTGACAATTTAGGCACCAAGCTACATACTCCACTATGTCCTTCTTCATTCTCCTTCACCAAGAGTGCTGCCTCAAGTACTGATCCATCTTGGCAGCACCCAGATGAATGGAGTACCATGAATTTTGAGCCTCCTAGAGAATCAACTCCCGCAAACCATCTACATTGGGCACACATAGCCTGCCCTGCATCCGTAACACACTATCATCCCCAATAATGACCTCATTGGCATCGCCCTGCTGAACCATGTCCTTGAGGACAAGTAGATGGGGGTTGTCATACTGACACTCTCTGATACGATCATAAAGAGAAGACTGAAAAACCACACATACAAGAACTCGACTGGGCTCCAAAACATCCAATCTAACAAAGTGGTTGGCTACGGCCTGGACTTCCAATGCTAATGGCCTCTCTGCTACTGGTAGATATGCTAAACTAAACAAACTCTCCGCCTTTTGACTCAAGGCATCAGCCACAATATTGGTCTTCTCGGAATGATATAGAATGGTGACATCACAGACCTTAAGAAAATCTAGCCATCTCTGCTTCCACAAGTTAAGATCCTTCTGTTTGAATAGATACTGTAGACCCCGGTGGTCGGTAAAGACCTCACAAGGAACACCATACAAATAGTGCTGCCAGATCTTCAATGCATGAGCAATGGCTACAAACTCCAAATCGTGGACTGGATAATTTTTCTCATCAGTCTTCAACTGTCGAGACACGTAGGCAATTACCCTATTGTCATGCATGAACACCATGCCAAGGCCAACATGTGACGCACCACAATACACAATATAAGACTCCGAGCCCCTATGCAACACCAATACTGGGGTTATGGTCAAAGCAGTCTTGAGCTTTTGAAAGCTCTCCTCACACTCCCCGGTCTACCTGAACGGAGCACCCTTCTGTGTCACTCTGGTCATAAGTGCAGCAATAGATGAGAAACCCTCTACAAATCAAGGGTAAGTCCCTGGCAAACCAAGAAAACTCTGGATCTCAGTAGCTGAAGACGATTTGGGCCAACTCTGCACTGCTTCAATCTTCTTTGGATCCACAACGATCCCCTCACTCGACACCACATGACCCAAAAACGCCACCAAATCAAGCTAGAATTCACACTTTGAGAACTTTGCGTATAACTTCTTCTCTCTTAAGGTCTGGAGCACAATCCTCAAATGTTGCTCAAGATCTTCTTGACTGTGGGAGTATACCACGATGTCATAAACACAATGACGAATGAATCAAGATAAGGCTGGAATACACTATTCATCATATGCATAAATGTTGCTAGGGCATTGGTCAGCCCAAATGACATCACGAGGAACTCGTAGTGACCATTCCGAGTCTTAAAGGCACTCTTCGAAATATCTGGATCCCGATTCTTCAACTAATGATAACCTGACCACAAATCAATCTTGAAGAACACTTTGGCACCATATAGCTGATCAAACAGGTCATCAATGCGTGGCAATGGATACATGTTCTTCAATGTAACCTTGTCCAACTAACTATAATCAATACACATGCACATAGATCCATCCTTCTTCTTCACAAACAAGACTGGAGCACCTCACGGCGACACACTAGGCTGAATAAATCCCTTATCAAGAAACTCTTGCAATTGTTCCTTCAACTCCGCTGGGGCCATACAATATGGTGGAATAGAAATGAGCTGAGTGCCTGGCAATAAGTTAATACCAAAATCAATAACCCTGTCGGGCGGCATGCCCGGAAAATTTGCTGGAAATACATCTGGAAAGTCCCTCACTACTGGAACTGACTCAACGGTAGGAGTATCACCACTGACATCTCGCACAAAGGCTAGATAAGCATTACACCCTTTCTCAACCAACAGTTGAGCCTTTAGAAATGAGATAACCGTGTTAGGAACATAATCTAATGCACCCATCCACTCTAACCGCAGTAAACCTGGCATAGCCAGTGTCACAGTCTTGATGTGACAATCAAGAATATCATGATAGGGCAACAACCACTCCATGCCCAAGATAACATAAAAGTATACCATACTAAGTAACATCAGATCAACTCTGGTCTCAAAACCACTAATAACAACCAAACATGACCGATACACACGATCCACAATAATAGAATTTCCTACGGGTGTAGATACATAAATAGATTAACTCAAGGAATCACGAGACACATCCAAATACGGAGCAAAGAAAGATGACACATATGAATAAGTGGATCCCGATGTCATGCCCCAAACTTGAAGAGGCGTGGCCTGCACACGGCACCATACTTGGCCCGAGCATACCACTCTACAACTGTGAACTCTGGAGGGGTAACCCTTAAACTTAGGCCGATGAGTCTTCCAAATCATCTAAAAATAACGTCTAGAACCAGAAACACCAAACTAAACATCTACATAGGACTGGTAAAGCCACAATACTAATATATAAAATTTGCATGACTCGTCTACAAGACTCTAGGGATAACTGAAATGTATCATGGTCGGGGCAGGGCCTCGACCTACCCATCAAACCTGTATATATAAAATGGGTTCCAAGGTAAAGACCTGGTAACTCCGAGGAAGTGGAGCTTACCAACCAAGTTGATGTTTGACTTTGTCTATTGTGAAGGTCTATCTAGCTATCTATCTGGACATGCAGGCATGAAATGCAGCGTCCTCAGCAAAATGGATGTTAGTACGAAATAATGGACCAAGTACGTAAAGCAACAAAATAACTGAAAGATGAAACTGAACTGATAATATAATAATTGAAAGTACATGGGAGTCAAATATAATTTGAAGATTTGCTTACTTGCTGATACTGACTCATTTGTCTCTCAATATAGTAAGTAAATGTCACGCCCCGAACCTGGGGGCGAGACCGGCACCCGGTGCCTCACTTATCCTCGCGTACCAACTTGTGACTAAGGGACTCTGAACAGACAATGTCATACTTTGGCCATGGGCCACATTGCAAGATAATTGCGAATGCTGTCTAAACATCAATATAAAGCTGGGCCGACAAGGCCGTCGTAACTACTACAGCTGGCAAACCAACAAAATATACATAAAAGGCGTACAAGCCCAACATATTGCACTAACTGACAGGATACGTCTACAAGCCTCTACTGATGGATATACTGTGATTGGAAAAGGGGCCCGACCTACTCATAACATATATACACATGATGTACATAAAGCTTTAGACTCGGAAACTCTGAAGGGCATGGAGTTTACCGATCAAGCTGAACTCGGGCAACACCTAATGGGGAGGTCTACTCGTCTGTCTGTCTGAACCTGCACGCATGAAATGTAGCGCCCCCAGAAAAGGGACATCAGTACGAAATAATGTACCGAGTATGTAAGTCAATATACTGAAAGCTAAAACTAAACTGATAATATAATAACTGAAAGTAACTGGGAGTCAAAGATAATCTGAAGATATACTCACTTGCTGATACTGACTCAACTTTCTCAATATAGCAAGTAAAATAGTTGTCCGGCCTTATAAGGCCCGTCATATATATAACTGCTATACCGTAGTAGGCTCGCTCATAGGCGCTCGTCTACAGTAGGCTCGATATAACTTACCATCTCATCAGAGGTTGCCCAATAGGGGCTTGCCCATCGATTATAGCTCGATGGTAATGACAATATTGTAATACTGTATATATAGGCTCTCTTCTCTCTTGACTGGAAGAAGACAATACTCAATTAAATATGAAGTCCCGACAAGGAGAATACTGTAATTTATGAGACTAGGATAATGTATATAAATTCGGGAGTATGAACTCCTATTTATTTCTCGTTATCAAACACATGTAATTACGAGATCATGCCAAAATGAAGGAAGGGCTTAGCCTTAACATACCTGAGTCAGTTCTCTTGACAATCCCTCTAACACACGTCAATGGAGACAAATCACATAATGGCGGATCGAAGTAGGGAAGAATTCGTCTGATATTCTTGAGAAAGATTGTACCGTGCTTTCTTAGAGTCGCAAAATCCCGTTGTGATTATACAGTATAACTTCGTTGAAAATCTCTTTGAATTACAAATCCGTATTGAAGCTTCATCTATTACCGTCATCCGTATAGAATTGCAAATCTATATATGCAAATCTTTTGTATGATTCGTGCGCACAGTTGTTGGCTATGCTTGAAGACAAACTGATACAATTTACAATCTTCATACTTTTCAAAGTTTAAGCAAAATTAAAGGCAATCAATCTTCCAAACTCATGTCTTCTATAAATGATAAGAACTTGATTTTGTCCACCTATTTATGAACTTTAAGAGTCACCATTTCCCCTAAGGCAAGGCTGCCACGTTAGTGCCTTAGTCATTATCCAAAGACTTTAATTTCCTAGGTAAGCGTTAGTGCCTTAGTCTTTATCCAAAGACTTTAATTTCCTAGTTAATCTTACCACCAAAATCTTAATTAATTGATAATTTCCCACTAAAATCAATAATTACCCAATTATTCACATAATTAGGAATTATCTCAAATTACTTAAAATACTACTCACTTTAAAACACTTCGTACACCTTACTATTATGGTCATGTGGTACCTTATATGGCACTAGTCCATAAATACCGGGTATTATAGCTCGGACCGTATTTTTTCTCAAAATGTCAAACTTCGATGAAAACTCATTTCCTTCGATTCGCTTACCCTCTCACCTTCACGAATTTACTTATCACTTGTTTGAAATAGCATAATACTTATAATCGCAAAATAAATTTCATTCCCGAACTTACATCGATTAACTTACGATGAAACTTTAACATATGAAAATACATAATGTAACATCTTCTTTCCGAGCTTTCATCAATTTATTTATGACGTACTTTCACGTACAAAAAATACAATATGGGGTGTAACAGTAAAATAGTTGTCCGGCCTTATAAAGCTTGGTATGTGTAACTGCTCTGCCGTAGTAGGCTCGCTCATAGGTGCTCGGCTATACTAGGCTCTGTATCTCGGCCATTCTGAGCTCGCTCATAGGCGCTCGGCCACAGTAGGCTCGGTATATAACTAACCATCTGATCAGAGGTTGCCCAATAGGAGCCTGCCCACCGATTATAGCTCGATGGTGGTGAAACTACTATAATATTATATATATATAAACTATATTCTCTCTTGACTGGAAGGAAACAATACTTAAGTGAATATAAAGTCCTGTTAAGGGAGAATACTGTAACTTATAAGATTAGGATAATGTACATAAGTCAGGAATACAAACTACTCTTTATGTACTTATCAAACGCATGTAGTTATGGGATCATGCCAAAATGAAGAAATGGTTAAGCCTTAACATACCTTAAGTCGTCAATGCAATTAAAAAACAAGCTTACGACAACTAGCGCGCGAACCCTATAACAAAGAAATACATGTACAACTTAGATGTCGCTACTATATCCAGTATCTCAAATGATAACTTGATTCTAAAATAAAACGGGCAGCATTTTCCTTGATTTTACTGCTCCCTCAAGCCTACTATAGGCGAGAGAACAACACAATACAACCAGCAACTCAAAAACAACCTAACTACAATTTGGGACCTTTAATACCACAAACCCCAAGCATACCATACCACACACAATCAACAAGTTATTAATTAGCGTGAAATTACAACGACGAGCGACCACCCCACTACCCTACCACATATGGCATTTATCCACCCTCTTTATCCTTTCAAACTCAATGAATCAGCAGCACAATAGGCCAACACGAGTGGACTACAAAACAACCCACTAAAAGTGAAATACATCGAACTCACAGCTTTCGATCACCGTCCCGTGAGTTCTAACTATTAGGAAATGAATTTATCAACCTTCCTTGATATTTAAAAGCTTAAATACAGAAAGTAGGTGTTTTTGTTTACTATGAAGTACCTTTCAAAACTCAAGCTACAAAGAAAAAGAGAGGCAATATAGCGCTACTTACGTAAAATGGATCAATCTAATGTTATCGCTTCTTGATTTCGTACCCGGCATGTTAATATTCTTTGGAACCTTTGTAGATAGCTTAAGGGTAAGCTTAAAACCTATATATATCAACTTTTGAAAAGTCAAAGAGGTGCTAGCTTGGCACCCTAACATTGGCCCTTCTTCTGACGCTTATATCTTTTTATCCTGGTGTCGTATGAATGAATGGTTAAGAGCGTTAGAAACTAAATTCCAAGACCTTAAATTTGTTATATAATATGTCCCAAAAGACCTCATATAAGGCACAAAATGTATTGCTCAAAAACCTTCAGTGATACACGTACTTGTCACATATGTAGTCTGCACAGTCTCGCAAAACTGCAAATATCTCTCTATTCCAATGTCATATCGACGAATGGTTTAATACGTTAGAAACTAGACTCGTAGATCATCAATTGGACATTTGACCTAATTTTCAGCACATTTGAATGTTACTTGTGATGACATTTGCAAACTTTTGTTCCACAACTCACTTGACTTCAAAACATAACACACGACTATGATATGACTAAAATAACTCATAGAATAACTTCCTTATCAAGTTAATCACCCTAGTCTCACCCCAAAAGTAGATGTTATAACATTCCCAACTGGTGTAATTTTGATGATACTTATTTTATTCAATTCGTTTAGCTTCTAAGCCCTCCAACCCTCTTGGTGCTTGTTATTCATGATCTTAAATATTTGTAACCTCCGTGGTAACATGATTAAATTACTTTATATACTTTCAAAGATGATCTCATTTTTTAGCTTACATCAATTGACTTACGACGTACTCTTACGTACGAAAATGTGGGGTGTAACATCATTCCCCCCTTTGAAACATTCGTCCTCGAATGTTGGCTGATGCGCTTATTAGTCTCATATCCCATAGCTGTTCCGAATATTTTAATATTGTCCTTGCCATCTAGGCAATGGTTCTGTGAATAAATCCAAAGGTCAGGGCATTTCCCGTTTTAAGCCTATTTCATATCATGACTTGTTGTCGAAATGCTTCCAATCTCGTAACTGTTGCGACCTTCTGTCATGTAGCTTGTACGACTTTGTCCTTGTATGTACACCTATGCAACTCTTCTGTCCTTTTTCCTCCAGCTTTTAGCCAATCTCTAGGCCTCACTTTGGGAACATATACAAAACTATGATAAGTTGTTCCTCCTGGTATATATAGGTGTACTGAAGTTGTTCGCTCGGTACTTTGTCGAACTTACGACTGTTTCTATATCTTTTTTTGTAGTCTTATATATCTATCCTTATGCTTTACAACATCTATGTAGGTTATACTATACCATAACACTTACTTCAGTTTATTATTACCGAGGTTTGCTACCCAACTCCACGTTACTCTCTCGCTGCTTATCCTATATGTATAAATCTAAGTCCTTTAAATCTTCCTCACTACTGTTCATCTCAAGAATGACGGCCTAATCTCATCTCATACTTTGGAACTTTTATCCACCTATTGTTGATTCACCTCAATGTTGAGCTATAATCTACCATTGATAACATGCTACCTCTTACGTAATACATTGTCGTTAGGGTTCACGTCTCATCGGGGAACATATGAAGTTATTTTCCCGATCCACCCAGTGACGATACAATACTTCATTAACCGTATTTCATAGCATCCGAACGTGGTTCATCTTATGGGGGCATTCTAATCTTGTGCAATTCATGAAATCCCTTTCTCTCTAAATCATTACTCAATCGAAGGCCTAAATGTCTTCCACTTATCATTTATCACAATTACACCCTTATTCTACTACCAAGGCAGCATTCCTTTTTTTCTAAATGCTACTAGTCTTAAACTTCTCCGAGTTCATTCAGGCTGTACTGAGTTTTTTTTAATAATTTACGGAAACCATCAACTCTGTTGTTTTGATATGTTTAATCCCCAAGACTTACCTATTCTCGTCACTTTCTCACTTACCTTTTTAATCCTTACTCCCATCTAACTAAAACCTTGTCGCTCTACCATAATTTAGCTTATGGCCTACACATATCAATTTATACTACTTGCATCCTTCCTTTAACTTGATAGCACCACAGATTTGCTTATGTTATTCTGGAACCTCAAGAGAGACATCACGTCGTCTCTAACTCTTTTTTACTCTCTTAACTAGACCTCTCGGTACCTAGAAAGCTTGGTCTAGAAGATATGCCACTGACAACACAACTATCATTTGTGGATATTGAATCACAACGCTTCTAACCCTCTTCTTGAAGTCTGGACTATTCACAACCTTATGCACTTGAATATCTCGTACCTTCTTCACCTTTACCTTACTTACCTTTAAATCTAGCATCGTATTTTCTATCTCTTTCATAGGGGTGCATATACATCCAGTGGGAGCTTCATACTTACTTCTTATGAGGCTGGTACTTTTCTAACTGCCTTTATTGTGGAGCCGTTATAGAATATGGTTGTTGTACTATCTTTCTTGTACCTTTGATATTAAGAGTTATTTTTTACAGTGTTTTGAATCACGATTTCTTTATTTATCTGGGTCTAATAATAAGACTCTTGATTCACTTAGCTGGCGTAACTCTTTAGTTTCCTCTTCTCTCTCAACCTTTGTCTGTGAGGTGGACTCAATTCTTTATTTTAACTTATACCAGAGTCTCTTATAGCTGTAGGAATGTCAACATATATGCTGTGTAGATAATACCCTGAAATCTTAAATGCGATCATAATGTAACTAACTCTAGGTCATTGATCGAATAATTCCTTTCGTGCCTTCTTACCTTACTTTTAAAGTAAGCAATTACTTTTCCTGGTAGTTCTGCCACTTGTTGCATGAGTACTTGGCTTATCTTAGTGCCCACACCTATTGGAATTTCGTACAACTCATATGATCTCGAATATTACTTCTTTTGTTTCTGTTCATTAGGCACGATAGGTGCCACTTTCTTATGGAGTGTATACAATGTTGTATTGAGACTGTTGTTATAAGATCATTTCCTCTTTAGGTTACTATGATTAGCTTGAAGCCTTCTTCCTTATTTTCTCAGCTAGTCTTTCGTTGCAGTACTTAGGGAAGACCCTCTGACTCTTGTAATGCTACGATCTTATTACATTTTATACCCCACGGAATTTCTGATGTTCTTACTCGTCTATCATTATCCTTAGCTACTTACCTCTGTACCCTTACGCTCGTAGGGTTACTTCTGAACTGAAATTTTGACTATCTCCCCAGTGTCACTCTCTTTTATTTCCATAATACTTATACGGTAACTTTCACTACCCCCAACTCCTATCTGAATACTTCTCAAGGATTACGATGTCATATCTGTGACATTGAATTTCTTGTGCTGGGTTTCACTACGTTTATCTTGTATGATATGCTGATTTATCTGAGACCTCTTGTCTAGCCATAACTAGGCTCTTCCTGAATTAACTACTAACTACTCGTTAGTCCATGCTCATATCTATATTCTGTGTAACCTCTATTGGGTTATGTTTTTTGTCTTAACTTACATTTTGCACTGGTTCCTAATGTATCAAGTGTCCATTCACACTTAATCCCTTAAACTTAACTCTGCTCACAGTGCTTGCTTTAGGGAAGAGTCTTCCTGAATGACCTTCAAAGGTTATTCTTCCATTGTCCATTCTCTCATTGCCAAAACGCAATCTTTGAAATTCTCACGATGCCGACTATTATCAAATCCTTCGGTCCCTAAATCATGTTCGATTTTATTTTCTTGATTACTAGCCCATACTAATTTCTATTAATCTGGAGGACTAACTTAGCCTTCTAGTAATCATGTTGGAGTCACCAACTCATTTCTCGAAATAAGGATATGACTTTATGGCTTATACTCTTTATGGTCTCAAGGTCTGTCACCTCTTATCTTTTCCTTCACTTGACTATAGACTCTGTCAGCCTGTTATATTTTAATTTACCGTTATCACCAATTTATCACATCTTAATCATAATACTTTATTTACTCTCTTATTATTCTCCTGCTAATATGTTTGTCTATTACCTTATTTTGAGAACTTCAACAAAACATTCTTCTGCTTTTAGCTCCCCTTGCTCCATCTACTTGCTCTTCATGTCGCCTAACATTCTATCTTGACTAGGGACGAGAGCCATATTAAGGTAAATATTTATCCCTTCTAGGATTCCACTGCCTATCTTCTGAAAATTTTGAACATTCTAGTATTCATATATGACTGTTCTATTCTAGAGCGCACCAATCTGGGTGTCTCACAATGAGATCTATTACCACATTTGCACTACCCTTCGGAAATGTTAGCTAATGAAAACAATCCATCCACCATTTTGGGTTACTGTAACCCCAGCTGGATCTTGATATCCCATATTTCTCTTAAACTATAAATGTTAGCTCCCATAGGGCATAACTGAGATGGGTGTGTCCAATTGTATATATCTCTATTAGAATGGAAAGTAACTCAGAAGGCTTATATTTCTCTGCCTGAATTGTAAATACTTATAATCTTCACTAACTGGGTACCACACACCCTTTTTCACCTTGCTTCTTTTACTTGTTCAAAGTTGTGTCTACCTTTTGATTCTCTTATTGCTTTTTACCATATAGATGGATAGATATTCGTGCATTAGGGTTTCTTATCAAGAAGTTTACACGTCTTAGTATACATATGATCTGCTGAAGACCTCACATTTACTCATCATAAGCATGATACAAAATTGAGTTCTTCTGAATCAACTCTTCCACAACCACATTCAATCTCTTACCAACTGTCTTTCTGGAAGTAGATATCGTTGTATTACGAATAAAATAAAATTTAGGAGTTTGAATACTTAGAACTAAGTTCTACCACACGATCTAGAGTAAGAAGAAAGAGTGACAGTCCCAAATGCCCTGTAGCCTCCTACTTATAAGTGTGGTGCACCACACACCCATAAATAAGACTCTACTAGACACGGCTTGTAGACTCCCTAGGATAGAACTGCTCTGATATCAAGTTGTCATGCCCCAAACATGAAGAGGCATGGCCGGCACCTAGTGCCATACTCGGTCTAAGCGTACCACTCTATAACTATGAACTCTGGAGGGGTAACCCTCAATATAGGCCGATGAGACCATATTCTGAATCATCTGAAAATAATGTCTACAACCAGCAACACCAAACTAAACATCTACATATGGCTGGTAAAGCCACAATACTAATATATAAAATATACATTACTCGTCTACAAGCCTGTAGGGATAATTGAACTGTATCGTGATCGGGACAGGGACTCGACCTAACCATCAAACCTGTATATATAAAATGGACTCCAAGGTATAGACCTGGTAACTCCGAGGAAGTGGGGCTTACCAACCAAGCTGATGTTTGAGTTTGTCTATTGGGAAGGTCTATCCATCTATCTATCAGGACCTGCAGGCATGAAATGTAGCATCCCCAGAAAAAGGGACGTAAATACGAAATAATGTTTCGATTATGTAAGGCAGTAGAATAACTGAAAGCTGAAACTAAACTGATAATATAATAACTTAAAGTACATGGGAGTCAAATATAATTTGAATATATGCTTACTTGCTGATACTGACTCATCTGTCTCTCAATATAGTAAGTAAAATAGTTGTCCGGCCTTATAAGACTCGGTATATATATAACTTCTCTGCCGTAGTAGGCTCGCTCATAGGCGCTCGGCCACAGTAGGCTCGGTATATAACTTACCATCTGATCAGAGGTTGCCCAATAGGGGCCTGCCCACCGATTATAGCTCGATGGTGGTGAAAATAATGTAATATTGTATATATGTAGACCCTCAGCTCTGTTGACTGGAAGAAGATAATACTTAATTGCATATAAAGTCCCGATAAGGGAGAATACTATAACTTATGAGACTAGGATAATGTGAATAAGTCAGGAATACGAACTTCTCTTTATGTATAGTTATCAAATGTATGTAGTTACAGGATCATGCCAAAATGAAAAAAAGTTTAAGTCTTAACATACCTTAAGTCATCAGTGCAACTAAAAAATAAGCTTACGACAACTAGCGCGCGAACCCTATAACAAACAAATACATGTACAACTTAGATGGCGCTAGTATATCACGTTTCTCAAGCGATAACTCGATTCTAAAATAAAACAGGCAGTATTTCCCCTGATTTTACTGCTCTCTAAAGCCTACTATAGGTGAGACAACAACACAATACAACCAGTAACTCAAAAATAACCTAACTACAATTCGGGACATTTAATACAACAAAAACCCAAGCATACCATAACACATCCAATGAACAAGTTATTAATTAGCCTAAAATTGCAACGACGAGCGACCAGCCCACTACCCTACCACATGTGGCATTTCTCAATGCCCTTTATCGTTCCAAGCTTAAAAAATTAGCAACACAATAGGCCAACACGAGTGACTACAAAACAGCCTACTAAAAGTGAAATAAATTGAACTCACGATTTCCGATCACCATATCGTGAGTTCTAACTATAAGGAAACTAATTTATCAATATTCCTTTATATTTAAAAGCTTAAATACCGAAATTATGCGTTTTCTTAACTATGAAGTACGTTCCAAAACTCATGTTACAAAGAAAAAGAGAGGCAATATATCGTTACTTACGTCGTAGGAATCGTTTTAATGTTATCACTTCTTGATTTCGTACCCGGGATGTTAATCTTCTTTGGAACCCTTGTAGAGAGCTTAAGGGTAAGTTTATGGGGGTTCTCTGGTCGTTTTATATGAAAAATGAATAGAGAGACGATTTAAAACTTATATATATCAACTTTTGAAAAGTCAAAGAGGTGCTAGCTTGGCACCCTAGCATTTGCCCTTCTTCCGACGCTTATATCTTTCTATCTAGATGTTGTATGAATGAACGGTTAAGAGAGTTAGAAATTACATTCCAAGACCTTCAATTTGGTATATAATATGTCCCAAAAACACCTCATGTAGAGCTCGAAATGTATTGTTCAAAAAGCTTCAGTGACAAACCTACTTGTCACATATGCAGTCTGCGCAATCTCGCGAAACTCCAATGTCGTATCGACGAACGGTTTAAGCGTTAGAAACTAGACTCATAGATCGCCAATTGTATATATGGATAATCCCGTAATTCCAAGTATATTGGTAGAAACGCTCAGCTACGTTTGACCTAATATTCAGCACATTTATGAATGTCAATTGTGATGACCTTTGCAAACTTTTGTTCCACAACTCGCTTTACTTCAAAACATA
Source organism: Nicotiana tabacum (assembly GCF_000715075.1). Classification (NCBI taxonomy): domain Eukaryota; kingdom Viridiplantae; phylum Streptophyta; class Magnoliopsida; order Solanales; family Solanaceae; genus Nicotiana; species Nicotiana tabacum. The sequence continues at coordinate 71,558,007 of NC_134091.1, read as the reverse complement.
ACACACAACTATGATATTACTAAAATAACTCATAGCATAACCTACTTATCAAGTTAATCACCCTAGTGTCACCCCAAAAGTACATATTATAACATTCCCAACTGGTCGACTTTTGACGAGACTTATTTTCTTTAATTCGTTTAGCTTCTAAGCCTTCCAACCGTCTTGGTACTTGTTATTCCTGATCGTAAATATTTGTAACCTCCGTGGTAACATGATTAACTTACTTTATGTACTTTCAATGATGATCTCATTTATGAGCTTACATTAATTGATTTACGACGTACTCTTACTGTCATGACCCAAACTAACCCTGTCGTGATGGCTCCTATCGTGGAACTAGGAAAACTGATTTATTTCCGAAGCAAACCGATGTTCTTATTTCAAAGATAATCTCAAGGCTTTTTAACAATAAAACCTTCATAAAGGAGTTCAAATCAAAACAAAAGTGCGGAAAAAGAAAAGCCCGACATCGGGGTGTCACTAGTCATGAGCATCCACTACAATTTGTCTAACAATATCGAGACTAACATAGTTTGGAAAATAGATAAACACAACTAAAGGAAGATAAGAGGGAGAAGAATAAGGGCTGCGATCGCCAAACAACTACCATGCTATCCCCGAGAAAACAATCTGCAACCAGAATAATCAACAACTGCTACCATGTCCAGCTACACTTGGATCTGCACACAAGGTGCAGGGAGTAACGTGAGTACGCCAACTCAGTAAGTAACAACAATAAATAAAGACTGAGAAGTAGTGACGAGCAATAAAGCATATAAAGTTCATATCATGAAATCTCAGTAAAATACCACATGCTTTTAAAATCAGGGTTTGAATCAAAACATCTCGTTTAAACCCAGTTCCACTAAAATCATTTAAAGATATTTTTCAACAGTTTTTCAAACAGAGGCTGAATGCAAAGATGAGCAAAAATGATGAAATCATAAACAGCCCTTCGGGCAAACCTCACAGTCACTCCTACACAGCCTTTCGGGCAAACCTCACAATCACTCATGCCTCTCGGGCATACCTCACAATCATTCATGCCTCTCGGGCATACCTCACAATCACTCATGCCTCCCAGTCACTCAGCACTCGGCACTCGACACTAGCACTCAGTAGGTACCTGCGCTCACTAAGAGTATGTACAGACTCCAGAGGGGCGCCTTCAGTCCAAGCGCTATATCAAGCCAAATCAAGGCGTAAATAACTCAGGCCCTCGCCCTATATCAAACATTCTGTGGAGTGCATCCTGATCCTATAAATATCCTCACAAATCAGGCCCTCGGCCTCACTCAGTCATAAACCTCTCGAGCCACTTGGGCATTTCAGTAAAAACAGGGTACTCAGCCCAAAACAACATTTATATGCATCAAAATAGAGTAAGAAAAACTGAGTTATGCAGTAAACATGTATAACCATGACTAAGTATAGATTTTAAATCGAAAACAGCAATAGGATAGTAAGAAAAGGCCCCTAAGGGTCCAAACAGCACTGACACAAGGCCCAAAACATGACATTCGGCCCAATTTACAAAAACTCTTTCTAAAACATATAAGTATCATATAGTTTCAACAAAATATGCAACTTTACAGTTGCTACGGGAAGGACCAGGTCACAATCCCCAATAGTGCACGCCCACACGCCTGTCACCTAGCATGTCTGTCACCTCAAAATAGTAGAATGATATGAAATCCGGGGTTTCATACCCTCAGGACTAGATTTACAATCGTTACTTACCTCAAACCGATCAAATCCCTACTACACGATGCTCTTGCCTCTCGACTCGGCCTCCAAATGCTCTGAATCTAGTCACAATAAGTACAATACCATTATATACGCTAATGGAACGAATTCCACAAGAAAAACTATCAAATTAGCACAAAACCCGAATTTGGCTCAACCCGGCCCCCGGGCCCACGTCTCAAAATCCGACAAAGTTTTACAAAACTAGGAAGCTCATCCATTCACGAGTCCATACATATGAAATTTATCAAAATCCAACATCATTTGGTCTCTCAAATCCTTAAATTAAACTCTCCAAAATCCCAAGCCCTAACCCTTCATTTTCACTAATTACATGATTAAACAACGGGAAATCACCATATATACGAGTATTAGGGCTCAAGCAAGTTACCTCACTAATAGCCCTTGAATGACCCTTCAAAAATCACTCCAAAAGCTCCAAAAACCGACTTGAAAATAGTGGAAATGAACCAAATTAGCGAAGTGTTCTATTTATGGTTTCTGCCCAGGCTTTTCGCACCTGCGGACAATTTCTCGCTTCTGCGCCACCGCACCTGCGGTCCAAAAAACCACATCTTCGGATGTCACTTAAACGCCCAGACTCCACACATGTGCTCCATTTCCGTATCTGCGATCACGCAGATGCGGAAAATACCTCGCACCTGCGGACCCAGCCTACCTCGACAGTCTCCGCACCTGCGACCACTTGTGCACTTCTGCAGCCTCGCAGGTGCGGGAACTTCATCGCCCCTGCGCCTTCTGTCCAGCTCCTCCAACCTCGCATCTGCGACATCCCGCTCGATTATGCGGGGCTCGCACCTGCGATGAGACATCCGCAGATGCGATTATGATAGCTGAGTTCCAACTTCAGCAATCCTCCAATATCCAAACTTGTTCCGTTAATCACCCGAAATCAACCCGAGGCCCTCGGGACCTCAACCAAAAATACCAACAAGTTATATATCAACATAAAAACTTAGTTGAACCTTCGAATCACTCAAAACAACATCAAAACACAAAATTACCCTCGGATGCAAGCCTAAGAACTTCTAAACTTCCAAATTCGACAACCGATGCCAAAACCAACCAAACCACGTCCGAATGACCTCAAATTCTTCACACACGTCACAAATGGCACTACGAACCTACTCCAACTTCAGAAATTCCATTCCGACCCCGATATCAAATTTTCCACTGCCGACCAAAATCGACAAATTTCCAACTTTCGCCAATTCAAGCCTAATTCTACTATGGACCTCTAAATCACATTCCGGACTGACTCCTAAGTCCAAAATAACCTAATGAAGCTAATGGAAGCATCATAATTAAATTTCGAGATCATTTACACATAGGTCAACATTCGGTTGACTTTTCCAACTTAAGCTTCTACTTTAGAGACTAAGTGTCTCATTCCACTTCGAAACCACTCTGGACCCGAAACAACCAATCCGATACAACATAATGCAGCTAAATAACACATAAAGAAGCAAAAATGGGGGAAACAGGGCTATAACTCTGGAAACAACTAGCCGGGTCATTACACTTACGTACAAAAACATGGGGTGTATCACCCGGATCAAATAAGACTGATGCATCTCTATGGCAAACCGGAACCATACCTGTAATGACTGAGTCTGAAGCAACTGCCTATGTCCTACTCGGAAGAGCATAGAATCTATCCTGGCCTCCCCCTCTAGGAAGACCTCTAACCGCCCGTCCCCTACCCCTAGCCTCAAACTCCCAAATTAAACCTCAAAACCACACAATCTAGGTGGGAAATTCAATGGGGAAACATAATTATTGAATAAATTAAACCACAAGTTACTTACCTCAAGAATCCCTTCGAAATCCCTCTCAAACAATTGCCCAAGCCCGAGCTTGAAATGACCAAAAATGAAGAAAATCTCGAAAACCCTCGAATTTAAACACTGCCTAGTGCTTTCGCACCTGCGGCCAAATATCCGCAACCGTGGAATCGCTTTTGTGGAAACTCCTCCGCTTCTGCGGAACTCACTTAAGTCCACACGGTTTGCAATTGTGCTCCAGGTTCCGCACCTGCGGAAGTGCTTCTGCGTGCTCGCAGATGCTGATTACTCCTCGCACCAGCGTCCCACCCCATGCCAGCCCAGCTCCATACCTGCACAACATTAGTCGCTCCTGCGGCATCGCACCTGCGGCCAAGACCTTCGCAGGTGCGATCAGAGTAGAAGGCTCCCAGTTCAGCAATGCACTAAGTCTCATTTTCGATCCGATAACCATTCGAAATCAACCTGAGGCCCCCGGGACCTCAACCAAATACTCCAACAAGTCCTAAAACACGATAAGAACTTAGCCGAGCCCTCAAATCAAATCAAACAACATGAAAAATATGAATCGCACCTTAATTCAAGCCTAATAAAAACTAAGGAATTCCAACTTCTACAAACGATGCCAAAACCTATGAAATCACGTCCGATTGACCTCAAAGTTTGCACACAAGTCACAAATGAAACCACAGGACAAATTCCAACTTTTGCCATTTTAAGACTAATTCCACTACGGACCTCCAAATCACAATCCGGACACGCTCCTAAGTCCAAAATCACCCTACGAAGCTAACAAAACCATCAAAACTCCATTCCGGAGTCGTCTACATATAAGTCCACATCACGTTAACCTTTTCAACTTAAGTTTTCTTCCTTGAGACTGAGTGTCTCAATTCATTCCGAAACCTCTACATTCCCGAACAAACTACCCCGGCAAGTCACATAACAACTGCAAAGCATTAAAATGAGCAGTAAATAGGGGAACAGGGCTAAAACTCTAGAAACTACCGGCCGGGTCGTTACATTCTCCCTCTCTTAAACAAACGTTCATCCTCGAACGGGTCTAGAAACGTACCTGGAGTCTCAAATAGGCATTGATATCTGCTCCGCATCCCTCCTCAACTGGCTGACCTCTCCACTGCACCATCATTGAAGCTATGTCCTTTGACCTCAACTTTCAAACTTGCCGATCCAAAATGGCCACCAGCTCAATGTCATAAGTCAAATCACCATCCAACTGGACCATGCTGAAATCCAAAACATAAGACAGATCGTCGTCATACTTACGGAGCATAGGGACATGAAATACTAGATAAACCTAGGTGGCAAGGCAAGCTTGTAAGCCACCTCTCCAATCCTTTGAAGTACCTCAAACGGCCCAATATACCGAGGGGTCAACTTGCCCTTCTTCCCCGAACCTCATAACACCTTTTCATGGGTGACACCTTGAACAGTACCTTCTCACCAACCATAGAAGCAACACCACGAACCTTCCTCTCGGTGTAACTCTTCTGTCTTGGTTGTGCCGTCCGACGACATTCTTAAATCAATTAAACCTTGTCCAAAGCATCTTGAACCAAGTCAGTACCCAATAGCCTAGCCTCGCCGGGCTCAAACCAACCCAACGGAGATCGACACCGTCTACCATACAAAGTCTCAAACGGAGCCATCTGAATGCTCAACTGGAAGTTGTTGATGTAGGCAAACTCCGCAAGTGGTAGAAACAGATCCCAAGAACCCCCGAAATCAATGACACACGCGCGTAGTATATCCTCTAATATCTGAATATTGTGCTCTGACTGTCCGTCCGTCTGAGGGTGAAATGATGTACTCAACTCCACCTGGGTCCCCAACGCACGCTGCACTGCCCTCCAAAACTGCGAAGTAAATTGTGTGCCCCGACCTGAAATAATGGACACCGGCACACCGTGAAGGCGAACAATCTCGCGGATGTAAATCACAGCCAACCGCTCCGAAGAATAAGTAGTCCTAATTGGAATGAACTGCGCGGACTTGGTCAGCCGATCCACAATCACCCAAATAGCATCGAACTTCCTCGAAGTCCATGGGAGCCCAACTACAAAATCCATGGTGATACGCTCATATTTCCAATTTGGAATCTCCATTCTCTAAATCAATCTGCCCGGTCTCTATTTCCCATACTTCACCTGCTGGCAATTTAGGCACCGAGCTACAAACCCCACTATATCCTTCTTCATTCTTTTCCACTGATAGTGCTACCTCAAGTTTTGGTACATCTTCGCGGCATCCCTGATAAATGGAATACTGCAAACTATGGGCCTTCTCAAGAATCAACTCACGTAACCCATCTACATTGGGCACACAAATCCGACCCTGCATCCTTAACACCCCATCATCCCCAATAGTAACATCCCTGGCATCACTATGCTGAACCGTATCGTTGAGGACAAGCAAATGAGGATCATCATACTGGCACTCTCCGATGCGATCAAATAAGGAAGACCTAGAAACCGCACAAGCTAGAACCCGATTGGGCTTTGAAATATCTAATCTCACGAACTGGTTGGCCAAGGTCTGAACATTAACTGCAAGCGGTCTCTCACCAACAGGAATGAATGCAAGGCTACCCATACTCACCTTCTTCCTACTCAAGGCATCGGCCACCACATTGACCTTCCCGGGATGGTACTTAATAGTAATATCATAGTTCTTTAGCAACTCCAACCATCTCCCCTGCTCGTCTTTTTGTTTTTATTTGACTATGCTATGAAGTCTGCCTGAATATTGACATATGCCTTGGCCATCTTCCCATATGATGCCTCAAGCTTGCTAACAAAAGCTGCTAATTTCTAATGCGACTTCGTCTGTTTCTTCTGAGCTTCCAAGTGTGTTTTCATTTCCTCATTGGTACAGTAGTCAAGCATGGGCTGGGCTTGCGAGGTTTCAATAGGGAGTTGTTACACTAAGTAACGAATGGAGTCAATGTGGGAGTTAAGCAACCCAAATGGTCCCTCGGGTTGTGTAGCCTTGGAGTACTCTTTTCTGGCAACTTTTGTGATTTTTCTCTTCATACTCTTTACTGCACTACCCTCTCCTGTCACTTTCAATAGATGCGAGGGTTTGTCGGTCGGTATCCTACGATCGGTGATGTGCACATTAACATTCGCCCGCAGGAACAACTATGTTTTTAAAAAAAGGAACATCAAGCCTGGTTTGTCTTGTGGCAAGTACTCTTTAAACTCTTGAATGATGTAATAACCGACATTCACAAGAATGCCATAAAATATGCATGCTATCATCAGGGCCCTAACATATGGAACATCAGAGACATTCCCACAAGGTGAGATTCTGCTACAGATGATGTACATCCACATGTTAGCCTCAGTTGTGAAATCAATGGATTTTAAGCCCTTCCTCTTGTTGCACTTCACGCGCTTGCCTGCGGGATAAAGTTTAGACACTAGCCAATATCCGCTGGAGCATGTATCGTTTCTCGCATCGACTCAGGTGGATAATTCAGAAGCCCATAAACATCATTGATCTACTCAGGCCCAAATCGTATTGTTTTGCCCCTTATGGTGAGCTTTGGTTTGTCGAAGTTTCTACGCTCAATATTGGTATAAAACTCACGAGGCCTCATTAGCATCACATAGAGTGGGCATGAAGCACGTCCAACCTGTGGTCTCTAGACGACCATAGAAATCTGGAAGTAGCTAGGCCAATCTATCCTCGAAGATCCCTTTTTCAGGTATGTCATGAACCAAATCCCACCATATGGGTTGTGATGGCACTTAGTCACTAAATCTAGGTAAGTCGATCACTTAACAATATTTTAATCAACAAAACATGATATAACAAAATAGAGTTTAATATAAAAGTGGAAATAGAATCAATATAAGTCAAAATTTGCAATACTATGACGCCTCCCCAGAAATAGGCAGTACAGAGTCACACATGATCTCTAACTGATTACATAAGAATATTTTGAGATACAATATTGTTCAGATATAAAAATGACAGTAATAAAGTAAGGATGGGTCTCTAAGGGACTGTGACGGTCAATGCAGCCTACCTTGAATCCTCGCAGTCAAAGAAATCTCTCATTGCCTAGGTCCGCTGCCTCCAATACCCGAATCTACATAAAAATATGCTAAAGTATAGTATGAGTACACCACGATCGGTACCCAGTAAGTATCAAGACTAAACTCGGTGAAGTAGTGATGAGGTTCAAGTCATATAATACTCACTAGTCAAAATAACCTGTGCAATATGTAAAAGACTGGCAAAAGAAAGTATAGTAGAAAAAACATCAACAATAATTTCATCAGAACAGGTGATAACAATTCAATGCAAGAAAAGGCTTCGCATCAACAACAAGTCATTAAATTGAAACGCACACATATGGTACCCCGTGCCCACATTGTCAATCACACTCGCACGGCAAAGGCCTCGTTCCATAACATAAATCACACTCACATGGCGAAGACCTCGTACCACAATATAAATCACACTCGCACGACAAAGACCTCATGTCTCAATATAAATCACATTTGTACGGCAAAGACATCGTACCACAATATAAATCAGGCTTGTACAGCAAAGACCTCGTACCATAATCTAAATCACACTCGTACGGAAAAGACCTCGTGCCATATAAATCACACTCACACGGCAAAGACCTCGTTCTATAATATAAATCACAGTCGCACGACAAAGACCTCGTGCCACAACATAAATGACACTCGCACAACAAAAACCTCATGCCAATACCCAAAATAATCCGCTCAACATGTCCACGCATGCAATAATAATCACAAGACAATAATGCCAAAGTTTAACAACAAGGTGCACAACGGCATGAAAGTAGTAAAATGCGAATGGGTATTTAACAAACAAAGAATTACTACGGCTAAAACAAGTGTAGTGATCATGTTCACATAGTCACCAAATGATTAAGAATGTTTCATATACAATATATCCTCAAATCAAAGCATATTAATAGCCTAAGATCTATCCCTGTCGTAAGCCACAAATAGCACCCGTGTATACTCTTGTCACCTTATGTACTAGTAGCTTTTCACATAACATAAGTAGGCAAGTAAGGCCAAATCCTAAGGGGTATTTCCCCAGACAAGGTTAGGCAAGATACGTACCAAAAATAAGTCAAATCAATACTCTATAAAGCACTTGCCTCTCAAAACAACCTCCGAACGGGTCAAATCTACCTAAAAACAACTCAATAATATCAAACATGACTATAGAAATCGATTCCAAATAATAAAGCTTAGATATTTATCAATAATTAAAAAGCCAACCAAAATGTCAACCCGAGTCCACTTCCCATAACGTGACAAAAATCACAAATTTCGAACACTCATTCGAATACGAGTCCAACTATACAAGTTTCATCCAAATCCAACTTCGAATCGGGGTTCAAATCTATATTTTTTATTTTAGAAAAGTTTTGCCAGAACCCCTAATTTTCTCCACTTAGATTCAAATGCTAAAATCAAGGATAGAATCATGAATAGTAATCAAATCCGATTCAAGAACACTTACCCCAATCCAAGTCGTAAAGACTACCTCTAAAATCTCCCAAAGTCGAGCTCCCAATCTCAAAATATGATAAAATAACTCAAACCCTTGAAAATATAGCACATAAGTTTGCCAGGGGTTCCCTTCGCGAATGCGGCACGTGCCTCGCATTCGTGAAGCACATGAAATAACTTCCTCAAAATATACCTTCACGTTCGCGGACACCACCTCGCGAACACGATAAAGATTCCACCTGACCCTACGCGAATGCGTAGGCCAACAACCCCAGCTCCTAGCTTCTTTGCGAATGCGGACCCCAACCACGAACGTGATGAAGGGAGATTGCCCAGCTCACACTTACCCTCCGCGAACGCGACTGCCATGTCGCGAACACGATGAAGGAACTTGACACCAACAAAATCTGCAAGTTTCCAAAATGCTTCGGGTGGTCCGAAACCTGCTTGAGCCCTTCAAGACCCTGTCCATCACACCAATATGTCCCAAAATATAACACGGTCCCGCTCAAGGTCTCAAATCACACAAAATAATATCATAATCACGAATCGCACATCAATTGACCCAAATTTTTGAATTCCAAACTTACGCCGAATATATCTAAACAACTCGGAATGACCCCAAATTTTACACATAAGTTATAAATCAACATATGAACCTATTCCAAGGCTCAGAATTCCAAACGGACATCAATAACCATAAGGTTAACTATGAGTCAAACCTATCAAGTTCTAAACCTTTAAATTACCAACTTTCGCCAATTAGAGCCAAATCAACATAGGAACCTCCAAATCCAAATTCAGGCATACACCCAAGTCCAAATTCACTATCCGGACCTAACGAAACTATAAGTCCACATCACGTTAACCTTTCCAACTTAAGTTTTCTTCCTTGAGACTGAGTGTCTCAATTCATTCCGAAACCTCTACATTCCCGAACAAACTACCCCGGCAAGTCACATAACAACTGCAAAGCATTAAAATGAGCAGTAAATAGGGGAACAGGGCTAAAACTCTAGAAACTACCGGCCGGGTCGTTACATTCTCCCTCTCTTAAACAAACGTTCATCCTCGAACGGGTCTAGAAACGTACCTGGAGTCTCAAATAGGCGTTGATATCTGCTCCGCATCCCTCCTCAACTGGCTGACCTCTCCACTGCACCATCACTGAAGTTATGTCCTTTGACCACAACTTTTGAACTTGCCGATCCAAAATGGCCACCAGCTCAATGTCATAAGTCAAATCACCATCCAACTGAACCATGCTGAAATCCAAAACATAAGACAGATCGCCGTCCTACTTACGGAGCATAGAGACATGAAATACTGGATAAACCTAGTTGGCAAGGCAAGCTTGTAAGCCACCTCTCCAATCCTCTGAAGTACCTCAAACGGCCCAATATACCGAGGGGTTAACTTGCCCTTCTTCCCCGAACCTCATAACACCTTTTCATGGGTGACACCTTAAACAATACCTTCTCACCAACCATAAAAGCATCACCACGAACCTTCCTCTCGGTGTAACTCTTCTGTCTTGGTTGTGCCGTGCGAAGACATTCTTGAATCAATTAAACCTTGTCCAAAGCATCTTGAACCAAGTCAGTACCCAATAGCCTAGCCTCGCCGGGCTCAAACCAACCCAACGGAGATCGACACCATCTACCATACAAAGTCTCAAACGGAGCCATCTGAATGCTCAACTGGTAGTTGTTGATGTAGGCAAACTCCGCAAGCGGTACAAACAGATCCCAAGAACCCCCGAAATCAATGACACATGCGCGTAGTATATCCTCCAATATCTGAATATTGTGCTCTGACTGTCCGTCCGTCTGAGGGTGAAATGCTGTACTCAACTCCACCTGGGTCCCCAACGCACGCTGCACTGCCCTCCAAAACTGCGAAGTAAATTGTGTGCCCCGACCTGAAATAATGGACACCGGCACACCGTGAAGGCGAACAATCTCGCGGATGTAAATCGCAGCCAACCGCTGCGAAGAATAAGTAGTCCTAATTGGAATGAAGTGCGCGGACTTGGTCAGCTGATCCACAATCACCCAAATAGCATCGAACTTCCTCGAAGTCCATGAGAGCCCAACTACAAAATCCATGGTGATACGCTCATATTTCCACTTTGGAATCTCCATCATCTGAATCAATCCGCCCGGTCTCTATTTCCCATACTTCACCTGCTGGCAATTTAGGCACCGAGCTACAAACCCCACTATATCCTTCTTCATTCTTTTCCACTGATAGTGCTACCTCAAGTTTTGGTACATCTTCGCGACATCCCTGATAAATGGAATACTGCGAACTATGGGCCTTCTCAAGAATCAACTCACGTAACCCATCTACATTGGGCACACAAATCCTACCCTGCATCCTTAACACCCCATCGTCCCTAATAGTAACATCCCTGGCATCACTATGCTGAACCGTATCGTTGAGGACAAGCAAATGAGGATCATCATATTGGCACTCTCCGATGCGATCAAATAAGGAAGACCTAGAAACCGCACAAGCTAGAACCCGATTGGGCTTGGAAATATCTAATCTCACGAACTGGTTGGACAAGGCCTGAATATTAACTGCAAGCGGTCTCTCACCAACAGGAATGAATGCAAGGCTACCCATACTCACCTTCTTCCTACTCAAGGCATCGGCCACCACATTGACCTTCCCGGGATGGTACTTAATAGTAATATCATAGTTCTTTAGCAACTCCAACCATCTCCCCTGCTCGTCTTTTTGTTTTTATTTGACTATGCTATGAAGTCTGCCTGAATATTGACATATGCCTTGGCCATCTTCCCATATGATGCCTCAAGCTTGCTAACAAAAGCTGCTAATTTCTAATGCGACTTCGTCTGTTTCTTCTGAGCTTCCAAGTGTGTTTTCATTTCCTCATTGGTACAGTAGTCAAGCATGGGCTGGGCTTGCGAGGTTTCAATAGGGAGTTGTTACACTAAGTAACGAATGGAGTCAATGTGGGAGTTAAGCAACCCAAATGGTCCCTCGGGTTGTGTAGCCTTGGAGTACTCTTTTCTGGCAACTTTTGTGATTTTTCTCTTCATACTCTTTACTGCACTACCCTCTCCTGTCACTTTCAATAGATGCGAGGGTTTGTCGGTCGGTATCCTACGATCGGTGATGTGCACATTAACATTCGCCCGCAGGAACAACTATGTTTTTAAAAAAAGGAACATCAAGCCTGGTTTGTCTTGTGGCAAGTACTCTTTAAACTCTTGAATGATGTAATAACCGACATTCACAAGAATGCCATAAAATATGCATGCTATCATCAGGGCCCAAACATATGGAACATCAGAGACATTCCCACAAGGTGAGATTCTGCTACAGATGATGTACATCCACATGTTAGCCTCAGTTGTGAAATCAATGGATTTTAAGCCCTTCCTCTTGTTGCACTTCACGCGCTTGCCTGCGGGATAAAGTTTAGACATGTTACACCCTATATTTTCGTATGTAAAAATGCGTCGTAAGCAAACTAATGTAGGACAAAAAAATGAGATAATATTTAAAAGTATATAAAGTAAGTTAATCATGTTACCTCTAAGGTTACAAATATTGAAGATCATGAACAACAAGTACAAAGAGGGTTGGACAGTTCAGAAGCTAAAGCAATTAAATAAAACAATGTTTCATCGAAAGTCGACAAGTTGGGAATGTTATAACATGTACCTTTGGGGTGAGACTAGGGTGATTAACATGATAAAGAGATTATGTTATGATTTATATTAGTCGTATTACATCCGTGTATTATGTTTTTAAGTCAAGCGAGTTGTGGAACAAAAGTCGATGAAAGTCATCACAAGTTACATTCATAAGTTTTACTGAAACTTTGGGTCAAATGTAACTGCAATTTTCTCCCAATATACTTAGAGTTATGGTGTGTTCCACACATCAAATTAAAGATCTATGAGTCTATTTTCCAACGCATTAAACCATTTGTCAATACGACATCGGAGTAGAGAGATATGTGCATTTTTGCGATACTGCGCAAGCTACTAGGTGACAAGTAGGTGTGTCACCTACTTGCTTAAATGAAAGCCCAAAAATGGGCCATTTCGGGTCGTCCAAAGAGGCCTTTTAAGGGCCTATTTTCTTCATATATTAGACTTAAAATAGAGCATAATAACCAGACATAAGCTCTGCAAAGAATCCTCCCAAAAATTTCCCACAAACCCTAATTGATTTTCTCTCCCTTTCAAGTTCCAATTGGAGGTAAAACTTAGAGTTTGAAGAACCAAGATAGGAGCTGAGTTATCCAACAAATAAGGTGAGTTTACTGCTCTCTTTCATCCATTTTTTCTTCTGTAAATTCATGGTAAGTCGTTCTATACTTGTAAGAACTCACGGGATGGTGATCGGAAGCCGTGAGTTCGAGTTATTCACTTGTAGCGGACTGTTTTGTGGACTGTTTTGTGTTGCTGTTGGGCTGCGTGTTTTATTACTATTTTGTGGAGTTTTGGAGGAGGAAGGGGGTTTATAAACACCATATAAATGTAGGGTGGTTGGCTGGTCGTTCGTCATAACATTTTCGGGTCGTTTGACACTACTACGGTGGTCGTTTTGTGTACGAAGAGATTGGGGTGTGTTGGGCTGTTTTGTAGTATTTGATGGTGTATATAGGGCTGGAAAATGATGTATATATGTTGTTATTGTTCTGTCCTTGTATTGTTGGTGTTATCTTGAAGTTGGAGGAAGGGCATATTATAGGGGAGATGCTGCCCGTTTTAATACAAAATAGGTTTGTCGTTCGTTGTGTGATAGTTGTACCTTTCGTAACTTAACGATAGTATTATTATCATTCTTGTAGATTAAGGTGCGAAGAGGTGAGTTCAACTTGGTGATTGAAAAGATTGTGATAAGGTATGTTAAGGCTAAGCCTTCCTTCATTTTGGCATGATCTCGTAGCTACATGTGTTAGTAATGAGACAAAAAGAGAAGTTCATATTCATGAATTTATTCACACTATTCTAGTCTCATAAGTTACAATATTATTCCTTATCGAGACTCTATATTCAATTTTAGTATTGTCTTCTTTCAGTCAAGAGAGCAGCAAGCCTATATATACAGTATTACAGTATTTTCATTACCATCGAGCTATAATCGATGGGCAGGCCCCTATTGGGCAACTTCTGATCAGATGGAAAGTTATATACCGAGCCTACTGTGGCCGAGCGCCTATGAGCGAGCCCAGCATGGTCGAGATACATAGCCTAGTATGGCCGAGCGCCTATAAGCGAGCCTACTATGGCAGAGCAGTTATATATACCGAGCCTTATAAGGCCGTACAATTATTTTACTTACTATATTGAAGGAGTTGAGTCAGTACCAGCAGGTAAGTATATCTCCAGATCATCTTTGACTCCCAGTTAATTTCAGTTATCATATTATCAGTTCAGTTTCAGATTTCAGTTATTTTATTGCCTTACATACTCGGTACATTATTTCGTACTGACGTCCCTTTTTTGGGGGCGCTGCATTTCATGCGTGCAGGTTCAGACAGACAGACGGGTAGACCTCCTCAGTAGGTGTTTTCCGAGTTCCGCCTGATTGGTAAGCTCCACGTCTTTCGGAGTTGCCAGGACTAGAGTTTTGTGTACATCTTATGTATATCTGTATATATGTTATGGGTAGGTCGGGGCCCTGTTCCGATCACAGTACATCTATCAGTAGAGGCTTGTAGGCATATCCTGTTGGTTAGTACAGTATGTTGGGTTTGTATAAATTGGTGGTTTGTCAGCTGTAGTAGCTATGACGGCCTTGTCGGCCTAGCTTTATATTGATATTTAGTTAGTGCTAGTTTCCATTCAGTTTTATATTTTGCTTTGCAAATTGTCTTGCAAGGTGGCCCCATGGCCAAAGTATGACATTATGTGTTCAGAGTCCCTTAGTCGCAATTTGGTACGCCAGGTTAGGTGAGGCACGGGGTGCTTGTCTCGCTCCTAGGTTCGGGGCGTGACAAACTTGGTATCAGAGCAGTTCTGTCCTAGGGAGTCTACAAGCCGTGTCTAGTAGGGTCTTGTTTATAGATGTGTTGTGCACCACATTATATAAGCAAGGAACTACAGGGCATTTAGGAGTTGGTTACACTTCTTTGAAATCTAAATCGTGCTATAGAACTGAGTTATAGGAAATTTGAATTAAACTTATGTGTTGGTGTTTGCATGCACAGATGACGGTGACTAGGAAGACTACGGCTAGCCAGAGGAGAGATACAGTAGTAGGTGAGGGGACCAACAGGGTACCCCCAGTAGATGGGGCCCAGTCTGAGGCTCAAGGGGAGACCCCTACTCAGCCATTACCGGCTCCTCCACCAACTACGGAGATTCCTAGGGAAACCGCACATCCAGTTCCCCCTCCACTTCCATCAGATCAGGACTTAAGGAGTGCGGTGCATTTGTTGACACAGTTGGTAGCTACCCAGCAACATGCTAGGGCATCAGCTAGTGCAGGAACTTCTGAGGGGTCTGGGAGTTCAAGGGTCCGAGAGTTTATTGCTTTGAGTCCCCCAGAGTTCACGGGGACAGATCAGAGGGAGGACCCGCAGGATTTCATAGATCAGCTTCACAGGATCTTTCGTGTTATGCATGCCACGGAGAAAGAGGCAGTTGAGCTAGCAGCTTTTCGACTCCGAGATATAGCTATCCTTTGGTATGAGGGATGGGAGAGGTCCAGGGGACGTGATACACCTCCAGCTATTTGGGAGAATTTTTCAGATGCTTTCCTTGACCAGTACTTACCGCGGGAGATCCGACAGGCTCGAGTCGCTCAGTTTCTAGCCCTCAAGCAGGGTAATATGAGTGTTCGAGAGTATAGTCTCCGTTTTGACTCATTGGCCAGATATGCACCATCCATAGTTTCTACTATGCGGGACAGGATTCACAGGTTTATAGCAGGGTTAGCCCCAGAGTTAACCGAGGCATGTGCCACCGCTGCATTGCAGGATAGTATGGATATCTCCCGAATTCAGGCATTCGCCCAGAATATAGAAAGGGGTAGGCGTCGGCAGCAGGGTACAGAGAGGGCTGAGCAAGGGCAACGTAAGAGGATGAGATTTCCCAGGTCTCAGGAGCAATCTCAGGGTAGTTATAGGACCCAGTACTTTGGACGGCCACCTAGGCCTCCGCCACCTCAGTTACAGGGTTACGGGTATGACCGCTATACTCAGTCAGGACCAGGTGAGAGCTCACAGGCGTCGGGTTTGCAGCGACAACGAGGTTCTGCGCAGACATGGTCATTTCCTCCGCGGTGTGACATCTGTGGTAGAGGACACTTGGGTCAATGCCGAGCAGGTTCTGATGCTTGTTATACATGTGGGCGTCCGGGGCATATGATGCGAGATTGCCCAAATAGAGATTCTGGGGGAATGGCACAACCAGCGAGTTCAGCAACAGGATCGTCTATGTCCGTGCATCCTTCAAGGCGTGAGTCTCAATCTTCGGCTGGTAGAGGTCGAGGCAGAGGTAGAGGTTTCAGTTCAAGTGGTAATCAGAACCGTATCTATGCTTTAGCGGGTCGACAGGACCAGGAGTCTTCACCAGACGTTGTGACAGGTATATTAACCATTTTCTCTCACGATGCTTATGCTTTGATAGACCCAGGATCTACTTTATCGTATATTACCCCATTTGTCGCGAGGAAGTTTGGTATAGTGCCTGAAATACTAAGTGATCCTTTTGCGGTATCTACACCGGTCGGAGAATCGATTATTGCTAGACGGGTTTACCGAGGTTGTACGGTGACAATTTGTAGTCGTCAGACCTCAGCTGACCTAGTTGAGCTAGAGATGATGGACTTTGATGCTATCATGGGCATGGACTGGTTGGCAGCTTGCTATGCCACAGTTGATTGCCGAGCAAAGGTAGCCAAATTTCATTTTCCGGGTGAGCCAGTCCTTGAATGGGTAGGTAATACACCAACACCCAGAGGTAGGTTTATTTCCTATCTGAAGGCGAGGAAAATGATCGCAAAAGGGTGCATTTATCATATTGTGCGAGTTAGAGATGCAGATGCTAAGATACCTACACTTCAGTCTATTCCCATAGTCAAAGAGTATGCAGATGTGTTTCCAGATGAGCTTCCAGGTATTCCTCCAGAGCGAGAGATTGATTTTAGCATCGATTTGCTTCCAGGAACTCAACCAATATCCGTCCCTCCGTATAGAATGGCACCTGCCGAATTGAAGGAGTTGAAGGAGCAGTTAAAAGATTTGCTGGAGAAAGGTTACATTAGGCCCAGTACCTCACCTTGGGGTGCACCGGTACTATTTGTGCGGAAGAAAGACGGCTCGCTGAGGATGTGTATCGATTATAGGCAGTTGAACAAGGTAACTATTAAGAATAAGTATCCACTTCCAAGGATCGATGACTTGTTTGATCAGTTGCAGGGAGCTAGATGCTTTTCCAAGATTGATTTGAGGTCGGGGTACCACCAGGTCAGAGTTCGGGAAAAAGATATTCCGAAGACAGCCTTCAGGACCCGATATGGCCACTTCGAGTTCCTTGTCATGTCCTTCGGGTTGACTAATGCACCCGCTGTATTTATGGACTTGATGAATAGCCTATTCCGGCCATTTTTAGATCTGTTCGTGATAGTATTTATTGATGATATTCTGGTTTATTCCCGTTCAGAGGATGAGCATGCGGACCACCTGCGAGCGGTACTCCAAACCCTCCGTGATCGTAAGTTGTATGCTAAGTTTTCTAAATGTGAGTTCTGGTTGAAGTCTGTAGCATTCTTGGGGCATATTGTATCAGATGAAGGGATAAAGGTGGACACTCAGAAGATTGAGGCCGTGAAATCTTGGCCTAGACCTACCACTCCGACAGAGGTTCGTAGCTTTCTAGGCTTAGCAGGATACTATCGGAGGTTCGTAGAGGGTTTTTCTTCCCTTTCGGCACCATTGACGAAGTTGACACAGAAAGAAACTAAGTTTCAATGGACAGAGGCTTGTGAGCGGAGTTTCCAAGAGCTTAAGAACAAGTTGACCTCAACTCCAGTTCTAACACTTCCAGAGGGTCTAGAGGGTTATGCCATGTATTGTGATGCATCAGGTGTCGGGTTAGGATGTGTCCTGATGCAACATTGGAAGGTAATTGCATATGCTTCAAGGCAGTTGAGGAAGCACGAGAGGAATTATCCGACCCACGACCTCGAGTTAGCTGCGGTTGTCCATGCACTTAAGATATGGCGGCATTATTTATATGGTGTTCATGTTGATATATTTACTGATCATAAAAGCCTACAATATATTTTCAAGCAGAAAGAGTTGAATTTGCGACAGAGGCGATGGCTTGAGTTATTGAAAGATTACGATGTTAACATTCTCTACCATCCAGGGAAAGCTAATGTTGTAGCAGATGCCTTAAGTCGCCGATCTATGGGTAGCTTAGCACATGTAGAGCCCGAGAAAAGACAATTAGCTAGAGATATTCATCAATTGGCTTCGTTGGGGGTTCGGTTAGTAGATTCTGAGGATGGTGGAGTTGTAATCCAAAACACTGCAAAATCATCCCTCATAGCTGAAGTCAAGGAAAGGCAGTACGAGGACCCAGAGTTGGTCGAGTTGAGAGAGCGAGTTCCGCAGCAGAAGAAGCCATTGTTAGAGCTCAAGGGAGATGGGGTTCTCAGATACAAGGGTCGTTTGTGTGTTCCAAATGTAGCAGGGCTACGAGACAGGATTATGTCAGAGGCAAATTGCTGCTATTTATAAAGATTGGCCATGTGTGGCATGCATAGTATGTTTCTGGCTACGTGCAGGTTGGTTTTAACCTAGTGTACGAAGGATACTCTGGAAAAAGTTTCCAAAGTCTCCAAGAGTAAACATTCGAGGACGAATGTTCCCAAGGGGGAGTGATGTTACACCCTATATTTTCGTATGTAAAAATGCGTCGTAAGCAAACTAATGTAGGACAAAAAAATGAGATAATATTTAAAAGTATATAAAGTAAGTTAATCATGTTACCTCTGAGGTTACAAATATTGAAGATCATGAACAACAAGTACAAAGAGGGTTGGACAGTTCAGAAGCTAAAGCAATTAAATAAAACAATGTTTCATCGAAAGTCGACAAGTTGGGAATGTTATAACATGTACCTTTGGGGTGAGACTAGGGTGATTAACATTATAAAGAGATTATGTTATGATTTATATTAGTCGTATTACATCCGTGTATTATGTTTTTAAGTCAAGCGAGTTGTGGAACAAAAGTCGATGAAAGTCATCACAAGTTACATTCATAAGTTTTACTGAAACTTTGGGTCAAATGTAACTGCAATTTTCTCCCAATATACTTAGAGTTATGGTGTGTTCCACACATCAAATTAAAGATCTATGAGTCTATTTTCCAACGCATTAAACCATTTGTCAATACGACATCGGAGTAGAGAGATATGTGCATTTTTGCGATACTGCGCAAGCTACTAGGTGACAAGTAGGTGTGTCACCTACTTGCTTAAATGAAAGCCCAAAAATGGGCCATTTCGGGTCGTCCAAAGAGGCCTTTTAAGGGCCTATTTTTTTCATATATTAGACTTAAAATAGAGCATAATAACCAGACATAAGCTCTGCAAAGAATCCTCCCAAAAATTTCCCACAAACCCTAATTGATTTTCTCTCCCTTTCAAGTTCCAATTGGAGGTAAAACTTAGAGTTTGAAGAACCAAGATAGGAGCTGAGTTATCCAACAAATAAGGTGAGTTTACTGCTCTCTTTCATCCATTTTTTCTTCTGTAAATTCATGGTAAGTCGTTCTATACTTGTAAGAACTCACGGGATGGTGATCGGAAGCCGTGAGTTCGAGTTATTCACTTGTAGCGGACTGTTTTGTGGACTGTTTTGTGTTGCTGTTGGGCTGCGTGTTTTATTACTATTTTGTGGAGTTTTGGAGGAGGAAGGGGGTTTATAAACACCATATAAATGTAGGGTGGTTGGCTGGTCGTTCGTCATAACATTTTCGGGTCGTTTGACACTACTACGGTGGTCGTTTTGTGTACGAAGAGATTGGGGTGTGTTGGGCTGTTTTGTAGTATTTGATGGTGTATATAGGGCTGGAAAATGATGTATATATGTTGTTATTGTTCTGTCCTTGTATTGTTGGTGTTATCTTGAAGTTGGAGGAAGGGCATATTATAGGGGAGATGCTGCCCGTTTTAATACAAAATAGGTTTGTCGTTCGTTGTGTGATAGTTGTACCTTTCGTAACTTAACGATAGTATTATTATCATTCTTGTAGATTAAGGTGCGAAGAGGTGAGTTCAACTTGGTGATTGAAAAGATTGTGATAAGGTATGTTAAGGCTAAGCCTTCCTTCATTTTGGCATGATCTCGTAGCTACATGTGTTAGTAATGAGACAAAAGAGAAGTTCATATTCATGAATTTATTCACACTATTCTAGTCTCATAAGTTACAATATTATTCCTTATCGAGACTCTATATTCAATTTTAGTATTGTCTTCTTTCAGTCAAGAGAGCAGCAAGCCTATATATACAGTATTACAGTATTTTCATTACCATCGAGCTATAATCGATGGGCAGGCCCCTATTGGGCAACTTCTGATCAGATGGAAAGTTATATACCGAGCCTACTGTGGCCGAGCGCCTATGAGCGAGCCCAGCATGGTCGAGATACATAGCCTAGTATGGCCGAGCGCCTATAAGCGAGCCTACTATGGCAGAGCAGTTATATATACCGAGCCTTATAAGGCCGTATAATTATTTTACTTACTATATTGAAGGAGTTGAGTCAGTATCAGCAGGTAAGTATATCTCCAGATCATCTTTGACTCCCAGTTAATTTCAGTTATCATATTATCAGTTCAGTTTCAGATTTCAGTTATTTTATTGCCTTACATACTCGGTACATTATTTCGTACTGACGTCCCTTTTTTGGGGGCGCTGCATTTCATGCGTGCAGGTTCAGACAGACAGACGGGTAGACCTCCTCAGTAGGTGTTTTCCGAGTTCCGCCTGATTGGTAAGCTCCACGTCTTTCGGAGTTGCCAGGACTAGAGTTTTGTGTACATCTTATGTATATCTGTATATATGTTATGGGTAGGTCGGGGCCCTGTTCCGATCACAGTACATCTATCAGTAGAGGCTTGTAGGCATATCCTGTTGGTTAGTACAGTATGTTGGGTTTGTATAAATTGGTGGTTTGTCAGCTGTAGTAGCTATGACGGCCTTGTTGGCCTAGCTTTATATTGATATTTAGTTAGTGCTAGTTTCCATTCAGTTTTATATTTTGCTTTGCAAATTGTCTTGCAAGGTGGCCCCATGGCCAAAGTATGACATTATGTGTTCAGAGTCCCTTAGTCGCAATTTGGTACGCCAGGTTAGGTGAGGCACGGGGTGCTTGTCTCGCTCCTAGGTTCGGGGCGTGACAAGACACTAGCCAATATCCGCTGGAGCATGTATCTTTTCTCGCATCGACTCAAGTGGATAATTCAGAAGCCCATAAACATCATTGATCTACTCAGGCCCAAATCTTATTGTTTTGCCCCTTATGGTGAGCTTTGGTTTGTCGAAGTTTCTACGCTCAATATTGGTATAAAACTCACGAGGCATCATTAGCATCACATAGAGTGGGCATGAAGCACGTCCAACCTGTGGTCTCTAGACGACCATAGAAATCTGGAAGTAGCTAGGCCAATCTATCCTCGAAGATCCCCTTTTCAAGTATGTCATGACCCAAATCCCACCATATGGGTCGTGATGGCACTTAGTCACTAAAACTAGGTAAGTCGATCACTTAACAACATTTTAATCAACAAAACATGATATAACAAAATAGAGTTTAATATAAAAGTGGAAATAGAATCAATATAAGTCAAAATTTACAATACTATGACACATCCCCAGAAATAGGCAGTACAGAGTCACACATGATCTCTAACTGATTACATAAGAATATTTTGAGATACAATATTGTTCAGATATAAAAATGACAGTAATAAAGTAAGGATGGGTCTCTAAGGGACTGTGACGGTCAATGCAGCCTACCTTGAATCCTCGCAGTCAAAGAAATCTCTCATTGCCTAGGTCCGCTGCCTCCAATACCAAAATCTACATAAAAATATGCTAAAGTATAGTATGAGTACACCACGATCGGTACCCAGTAAGTATCAAGACTAAACTCGGTGAAGTAGTGATGAGGTTCAAGTCATATAATACTCACTAGTCAAAATAACCTGTGCAATATGTAAAAGACTGGCAAAAGAAAGTATAGTAGAAAAAACATCAACAATAATTTCATCAGAACAGGTGATAACAATTCAATGCAAGAAAAGGCTTCGCATCAACAACAAGTCATTAAATTGAAACGCACACATATGGTACCCCGTGCCCACATTGTCAATCACACTCGCACGGCAAAGGCCTCGTGCCATAACATAAATCACACTCACATGGCGAAGACCTCGTACCACAATATAAATCACACTCGCACGACAAAGACCTCATGTCTCAATATAAATCACATTTCTACGGCAAAGACATCGTACCACTATATAAATCAGGATTGTACAGCAAAGACCTCGTACAATAATATAAATCACACTCGTACGGAAAAGACCTCGTGCCATATAAATCACACTCACACGGCAAAGACCTCGTTCCATAATATAAATCACAGTCACACGACAAAGACCTCATGCCACAACATAAATGACACTCGCACAACAAAAACCTCATGCCAATACCCAAAATAATCAGCTCAACATGCCCACGCATGCAATAATAATCACAAGACAATAATGCCAAAGTTTAACAACAAGGTGCACAATGGCGTGAAAGTAGTAAAATGCGAATGGGTATTTAACAAACAAAGAATTATTACGGCTAAAACAAGTGTAGTGATCATGTTCACATAGTCACCAAATGATTAAGAATGTTTCATATACAATATATCCTCAAATCAAAGCATATTAATAGCCTAAGATCTATCCCTGTCGTAAGCCACAAATAGCACCCGTGTATACTCTTGTCACCTTATGTACTAGTAGCTTTTCACATAACATAAGTAGGCAAGTAAGGCCAAATCCTAAGGGGTATTTCCCCAGACAAGGTTAGGCAAGATACGTACCAAAAATAAGTCAAATCAATACTCTATAAAGCACTTGCCTCTCAAAACAACCTCCGAACGGGTCAAATCTACCTAAAACAACTCAATAATATCAAACATGACTATAGAAATCGATTCCAAATAATAAAGCTTAGATATTTATCAATAATTAAAAAGCCAACCAAAATGGCAACCCGAGCCCATTTCCCATAACGTGACAAAAATCACAAATTTCGAACACTCATTCGAATACGAGTCCAACTATACAAGTTTCATCCAAATCCAACTTCGAATCGGGGTTCAAATCTATATTTTTTATTTTAGAAAAGTTTTGCCAGAACCCCTAATTTTCTCCACTTAGATTCAAATGCTAAAATCAAGGATAGAATCATGAATAGTAATCAAATCCGATTCAAGAACACTTACCCCAATCCAAGTCATAAAGACTACCTCTAAAATCTCCCAAAGTCGAGCTCCCAATCTCAAAATATGATAAAATAACTCAAACCCTTGAAAATATAGCACTTAAGTTTGCCAGGGGTTCCCTTCGCGAATGCGGCATGTGCCTCGCATTCGTGAAGCACAAGAAATAACTTCTTCAAAATATACCTTCACGTTCGCGGACACCACCTCGCGAACGCGATAAAGATTCCACCTGACCCTACGCGAATGCGTAGGCCAACAACCCCAGCTCCTAGCTTCTTTGCGAATGCGGACCCCAACCACGAACGTGATGAAGGGAGACTGCCCAGCTCACACTTACCCTCCGCGAACGCGACTGCCATGTCGCGAACACGATGAAGGAACTTGACACCAACAAAATCCGCACGTTTCCAAAATGCTTCGGGTGGTCCGAAACCTGCTTGAGCCCTTCAAGACCCTGTCCATCACACCAATATGTCCCAAAATATAACACGGTCCCGCTCAAGGTCTCAAATCACACAAAATAATATCATAATCACGAATCGCACATCAATTGACCCAAATTTTTGAATTCCAAACTTACGCCGAACATATCTAAACAACTCGGAATGACCCCAAATTTTACACACAAGTTATAAATCAACATATGAACCTATTCCAAGGCTCGGAATTCCAAACGGACATCAATAACCAAAAGGTTAACTATGAGTCAAACCTATCAAGTTCTAAACCTTTAAATTACCAACTTTCGCCAATTAGAGCCAAATCAACATAGGAACCTCCAAATCCAAATTCAGGCATACACCCAAGTCCAAATTCACTATCCGGACCTAACGAAACTATCAAAACTATGATCCGAGGTCAAATACACAAAAGTCAAATTTGGTTAATATTTTCAACTCGCATATCATGATCGGTCTCCCAAGTCGCCTTCTTGACCGGTTGACCTCTCCACTGAACTTTTCCCGATGCAATATTCTTTAATCTCATCTAGCAAACCTGCCTATCTAAAATGGCCACTGATTCTATATCATAAGTCAAATCCTTGTCAAATTGCCTCAAGTTGAAATCTAACACATGTGACGGGTCCTCATAATACTTCTGAAGCATGAAAATATAAAACACCGGATTAAATCCCCGTAAGCTGGTGGCAAAGCAAGTTTGTAGGCCACCTCACCAACTCTCTCTAGAACCTCAAAAGGAACAATATACCGAGGGCTCAGTTTTCCCTTCTTCTCGAACCTCATCACACCTTTCATTGGAAAATATCTGAGTAGAACCCTCTCACCCACCATGAATGCCACATCATGACCCTTCCTATAATCATAACGTTTTTGCCTGGATTGTGCTGTATGAAGATGCTCCCGAATCAATTTCACCTTCTTCAAAGCATCACGAACCAAGTCAGTGCCCAACAACCTAGACTCCCCAGGCTTAAACTAACCAACTGGAGAACGACATCGCCTCCTATATATGGTCTTATACAGAGCCATCTTGATGCTCGACTGGTAGCTGTTGTTGTAGGCGAACTCTGCTAACTGTAAGAATTGATCCCACTAGCCCCCAAAATCAATGACAAAGGCTCGTAACATGACCTCGAAGATATGAATAGTACACTTGGACTATCTGTCACTCTGGTTGAAATGTTGTACTCAGCTCAAGATATGTGCCCAACTCACGCTGCATGGCTCTCCAAAAATATGATATAAACTAAGTGCATCGATCCTAGATAATAGAATCAGGTGCCATGCAACAAAACAATCTCTCTATTATAAATTTGAGCCAGCTGCTCTGAAGTGTAGGTAGTCATGACTGGAATGAAGTGTACTGACTTGGTCAGTCAGTCCACAATGACCCACACAACATCAAATATCCCCAAGGTCCATGGTAGCCCAACCACAAAATATATAGTGATACACTCCCACTTCCACTCTGGTATATCTAGCCTCTAAAGCAAACCACCCGGTCTCTAGTGGTCATACTTAACCTGCTGACAGTTGAAACACCACGCCACATACTCAACAATATCATTCTTCATCCTCTGCCTCTAATAATGCTGCTTCAAATCATGGTACATCTTCGTGTCACCTAGATGAATGGAATACCGCGAACTATGGGCCTGCTTAAGAATCAGCTCCCACAACCCATCCACATTAGGCACACAAATCCGGCCCCAAAGCCGTAACACACTATCATGACCAATAGTCACCTCCTTAGCATCACCGTGTTGCACCGTTTCCCTAAGGATAAGCAAGTGGGGATCATCATACTAATGTGCGTTGATGTGCTCAAACAAAGACGACTGTGATACAACATAAGCAAGAACCCTACTAGACTCCGAAATATCCAGCCTCACGAACCTGTGGACAAAGCCTGTACATGCATCAATAATGGCCTCTCCCCAGCTGGAATGAAAGCAAGACTCCCCATGCTCACTGTGTTCCTACTCAAGGCATCGACCATCATGTTGGCCTTCCCCGGATGATAAATAATGGTGATATCATAGTCTTTCAATACCTTCAACCACCTATGTTGCCTCAAGTTTAAATCATTTTTCTTAAATAGGTGTTGAAGACTTTGGTGATCTGTATACACCTCACAAGACATGGCATAAAGATAATGCCTCCAAAGCTTAAGCGCGTGTACAATAGCAGCTAAACCAAATCATGCACTGGGTAGTTCTTCTCATGGGGCTTCAACTAACGTAAAGCATAGGAAATCACCCTACCATCCTGTATCAACACACACCTAATGCCAACCCGTGAAGCATCATAGTAGACTATATATGAAACCGATCCCGTAGGAAAAACTAGAACTGGAGCTGTAGTCAAGGCAGTCTTAAGCTTCTAAAAGCTCTCCTCACACTCGTCAGACCACCTGAATGGGGCACCCTTCTGAGTCAACTTAGTCAATGGGGCTTCGATAGTTGAAAACCCCTCCACGGAGTGACAATAATACCCTGCCAACCCAAGGAAAATGCGAATCTCTGTAGCAGTGGAAGGTCTGGACCAACTCTAAACAACCTCAATATTCTTTGGATCCAACCTAATCCCCTAACTAGACACCAAATGACCCAATAAAGCCACCGAATCTTACCAAAACTTGCAGTTGGAGAACTTAGTATATAGCTTCTTTTCCCTCAAAGTCTGAAGCACAATCCTCGAGTGCTGCTCATGCTCCTCCTGGCTACGAGAATACACCAACATATCATCAATAAACATGATGACCAAGAAATCTAGATATAGATGAAACACATTGTTCATCAAGTGCATGAAAGATGCTGGGGTTTTGGTCATCCCAAAAGACATCACCAAGAACTCATAATGCTGATAATGGGCCTTAAAGGCCATCTTAGGAATATCTGAAGCCCTGATCTTCAACTGAGGGTACCTCGATCTCAAGTCAAACTTTGAGCCTGGCACTCTGAAGTTGATCAAATAAATCATCAGTAAGTGGCAGTGGATACTTGTTCTTAATAATGACCTTGTTCAATTACATGTAGTCAATGCACATTCTCATGGAACCATCCTCCTTCTTCATAAATAGAACCAGAGCACCCCAAGTGAAACACTCGGCCTGATGAAACCTTTATCTAGCGATTCCTGCAAGTGTTACTTTGATTCCTTCAACTCAACTGGAGCCATGTGGTACGATGGAATAAATATATTCTGAGTGCCCGGTGGCAAGTCAATGCCAAAATCAATATCCCTAACGGGTGGCCTGCCAGGTAGGTCTGCTGGAAAGACATCTGAAAACTCCCTCACCATGGGGACTAAATCAACTGTGGGATTATCGGCACTCACATCCTTAACAAAGGCTAAGTATGCCAAGCACCCATTCTCAATCATCCATTGAGACTTCAGAAAAGACACCACTATACTAGGAACATGACCCAAGGAACCTCTCCACTCCAACATCAGTAACCACGGTATAGCCAACATCACTGTCTTAGCGTGAGAATAAAGAATAGTATGGTACGGAGATAACCAATCAATACTCAAAATCACATCAAAGTCTATCATATCAAGAGACAGAAGATCAACCCTAGTTTCATAGCCCCCAATAGTGACCAAGAAAGAATGATAGACATGGTTCGCCACAATAGAATCCATAACGAGTATAGACTCATAAGCAAGAGTGTCAAGATAATCGCAAGGCATATTCAACTATGAAGTAAAATAGGATGACATATATGAATAAGTAGATCCCAGATAAAATAAAGCTGATGCATCTCTATGATAGACTGGAACAATACCTGTGATGACTGCATCTGATACAACTTCCTCGGTCCTACCAGGGAAAACATAACAACATGCCTGGCCTCCCCCTCTAGGACGTCATCTACCCGCCTGACCTCCACCTCTAGCTGGCTGTGCAGGTGGAGTAGCAACTGGAGCGGGAGCCATAGCCTGAGTACCCTACTGAGATCCACCCCTCTGAAATCTGGCACAATCTCTCATAAGGTGCCTAGTATCACCATACTCATAATATATCCTCTGTGGGCATGGTTGTTGGTACTTAGTCTGTGCCGGACTACCGGAATAATAGTTGTAGGAACCCCGTTTAGAAGGTGCTTGATAATTTAGTTACTAGTTAGAATTATTATTTAGTATAATTACACTTTTGAACCTATATTGTCTCGGCTGAATAACAATCTTGGTGAATTTAGTGGGTAGTTAATACAAGTCTCTTTGGGTTTGCCACGCAACTTATCATTTTATTGATTATACGACCATGTATACTTGCATGTGCGTTTGGGAGCAAATATTTTTTGGCGCCGTTGTCGGGGACTTGAATATTGACTACTTTCTAGTTAGAGCTATAATTGTTTATTTTGTCAAGTCTAATTTTACTTCATTGTTGCTCTGCTCTTAGGAACCTTGATTGAATGCAAAGGGTCAGAAGCCAGGACAAACTTCAAGGCTTTGACCCCGAACCCGGGAGAATATTTCATAGGAGGTTGATGTAAGCAAGGGACACAAATAATCTTCAGGAACTCGTTCAATTTCCTGTGAACATGGCAGAGAAGCAACATATGGTTGTTCAGGAGGTGGCGATGCCCAGCATTGCTAATGTCACCTCCAGTATTGTGAAGACCAGAATCACTGGGCACTTTGAGCTGAAACATAGAATGATCCAACTGCATTATGCAAATGGGCAGTTTATAGGTCTTCCACATGAGGATCCACAACAGCATATCCTGAACTTCTTAGAGATCAGTGATACTTACATCACTAACGGAGTCACTCCATACTACGTGAGGCTCACACTTTTCACATTCTCTCTGTTCGGTGAAGCAAAGCGATGGCTGAAGGCAGAACCGGCTAATACTATTACATCATGGAATGATCTAGCAAGGAAAGTTTTGGCAAGGTTCTTCCCTTCAGGCAAAACTGCAAAGATCAGAAGTGAGATAGTCGCCTTTAAACAGAAAGCGGGGGAGTCTTTATACTCAGATTGGGAGATGTTCAAGGGGCTGCTCAAAGACTGTCCTCATCACAATAAGACAAAGAAAGTGTTAACTCACACTTTCATAGAAGGGCTACACCTAGTGACAAAGATTGTGGTAGATGCTACAGCTGGAGGTCAAGTGTTGGAGAAAAGCTTTGATGATATGAACAAATTCTCCAAAAGCAATCCTGATTGGCAAGGAGAGATGGGCAGACACACGGTGCAAATATTTACAAGGGTTCCCGAGTTAGATGTCGTCTCTGCATTATCAGAGCAGATTTCCACATTGACTAACCAAGTCAATCAGATGACCTTTGTTATTAACAAGCAACAAGCACAGCCAGTGCAACAGGTTCAATTGTTTTGTGAAGTATGTGGAGAGGGTCATACGAGCGACATATGCCCAGTTAATCCATAGTCTATCTATTTTATGGGTAATGAAAATAGGGGCAAAACAACAGTATGGGAACACTTACAATCCTAAATAGAGGAACCACCCAAACTTCTCTTGGGGTGGAAACCAAGGTGCTCAGAATCCGTAAAGGCCACAAGTACCTCAACAACAATATAGACCAGTTGGAGCAAATGATGAAGAAATTTATAGCTGACCAGCAGGCCCAAACAGCAGAGATGATGAAGAAAGTAATGGCTGACCAGCAGGCCCAAGCAGTAACAATGAGAAATTTGGAGCGACAAATGGGACAACTTGTTAGTGCACAAAATACTCGACCAGTTGGAGCTCTTCCAAGCGACACTGAGGCTAACACTAAGGCATCGATTAATGTTATGTCATTGAGCAACTGAGACTAATACTAAGGCATCGATTAATGTTGTTTCATTGAGCAATGGGAGACCGTTAATGAGAAGCAGGCCACAATAGAGGCAGAATTAGAAAAATTAAAGGAGTATGAGAAGCCATCTGAAGAGGTGGTGGCTACGCAACCCCCACTATTAGTTGCGAGGCCACCACCTCCGTTCCCTCAAGGATTGAAGAAAGTGAAGGATAATACCGCGTATAAAATATTTCTTGATATTTTGAAGCAGGTGCAAATCAATATTCCACTGGTAGACAACTTGCAAGAAGTGCCCAAATATGCTAAATACATCAAGGACATCATGGCAAATAAACGGAGGTTGACCAAATTCGAGACTGTGGCACTCACTGAATGTAGCTCAAGAATTCAAAGCAAGCTACCTCGGTAATTGAAGGATCCGGGTAGTTCCACTATCCAAATCTCGATTGGTAAGCATGTAGTCAAGCAAGCATCAATTTGATGCCACTATATTTGTTCCGATAGCTGGGGTTAGGTGAGCCGCTCCCAACAACGGTAATCTTACCGTTGGCTGATTGCTCCCTTGCTCATCTTGAAGGAGTGAATTAAGATGTGTTAGTTTAAGTGGGTTCTTTCATATTCCCTGCCGATTTCATTATCTTGGACTACGAGCCTGATCAGGATGTCCCATTTATTTTGGGGCGTCCATTCTTAGCCACGGGCTGAGCTATTATTGATGTATACGAAGGAAAGATGACAATGAGAGTAGATGATCTAGTGGAGGTATTCAATGTGTATAAAGCACTCAGATTGCCAACCCACAATGAAGAGCTATCCATGATTTCTGTGGTGGAAATCGCTGTTACGTCATTAGTGCCTTATATGAGCCCCATAGATCCTCTTGAACGAGCTTTGATTGGGGATGAAAAAGACAGTGAAAACGAGATGATGGGAGAAATTGAGCAAGTACAAGACATGTATGTCCATGGGTTTGGGAAATTTGAGGAGATGGACAGGCCTGTCACTCTAACCCCTCCTAAGCCATCTATTGAAGAAACTCCACGGCTAGAACTTAAGACCCTTCTAGCGCATTTGCTCTATGCTTATTTTGGGAACTCTGAGACATTGCGAGTGATTATCTCATCCATCTTGACTAATGTACAAGAAGAAAAATTGCTTAGAGTACTTCGTGATCATAAAAAGGCTATAGGGTGGATAATTTCTGACATCAAGGGAATAAGTCCATCATTGTTCATGCATAAAATCTTTTTGGAAGATGGACACCGCCCTAGTGTTGAGCAGCAAAGGAGATTAAATACCATTATGAAAGAAGTCGTTAAGAACAAAGTAATTAAGTGGCTCGATGCAGGTATCATCTTTCTTATCTCTGACAGCAACTGGGTAAGCCCAGTGCAATGCGTGCCTAAAAAGGGGGATGACTGTGGTAGAGAATGAGAAAAATGATCTAATTCCTACTCACACCGTGACAGGGTGGAGAGTTTGCATTGATTACAGAAGGCTCAACAAAGAAACCCGCAAGGACCACTTCCCACTTCCATTCATTGACCAAATGTTGGACAGATTAGCGGGGCATGAATATTATTTCTTCCTTGATGGTTATTCGGGATACAACCAGATTGTCATATGCCCGTAGGATCAGGAGAAGCCCACTTTTACTTGTCATTATGGTACTTTCGCCTTCAAGCGAGTGTCATTTGGTCTTTGTAATGCACCAGCCACTTTCCATAGATGCATGATGGCTATTTTTACCGATATGGTGGAAATATTTGTGAAAGTTTTTATGGATGATTTTTCAGTCCCTGGGTCTTCTTATGATGACTATTTGAAGAATTTGAGCAAGGTGTTAGCCCGTTGTGAAGAAACAACTCTAGTGTTGAATTGAAAAAAGTGTTATTTTATGGTGCAAGAAGGCATAGTGTTAGGTCACAGAGTGTCAAGAAGCGGCATTGAAGTTGATAAGACGAAGGTGGAGGCGGTTGAAAAATTACCTCCACCCATTTCTGTGAAGGGTGTCCGGAGTTTCTTGGGACACGCGAGATTCTATCGATGCTTTATTAAGGATTTTTCAAAAATTGCTACTCCTTTGTGCAGGTTACTTGAAAAGGATGTAACTTTAAATTTTGATGGCGCCTGCCTGAAGGCATTTGAATAGCTCAAAATGAAGTTGGTGGCTGCCCCCATTATTGCGGCACCTGATTAGTCCTTACCATATGAACTTATGTGTGATGCAAATGACCATGCTACTGGGGCAGTGCTAGGCCAAAGGAAGGACAAGATGTTTTATTCTATCTACTATGCGAGTAAGACTCTTGATGATCCACAACTAAATTACACTACCACTGAAAAGGAGTTGTTGGCCGTTGTGTGGGCCTTTGAGAAATTTTGGGAATACTTGATGGGAACAAAAGTCATAGTCCATATCAATCATGTAGCAATCAGGTATCTATTTACAAAAAAAAGAATCCAAGGCTAGATTAACGTGTTGGATTTTGTTGTTGCAGGAATTTGATGTAGAAATACGAGATCGAAATGGCACAGAGAACCAAATAGCTGACCATCTATCAAGGCCGGAGATCCATGACCATGTGGAGGAGGGTGGACAAATTAAAGAGGCATTTCCTGATGAGCAACTTTTTATTATCACCCAAGACCCTCCCCCATTGTACACGGACTATGTGAATTATCTTGTGAGTGGTGTACTTTCTCCTGAAATTGAATCTGAAGCTAGAAAGAGGTTTCTACATGATGTGAACTTCTACTACTGGGATGAGCCATATCAGTTGATGAGGATATGAATTCCAGAAAAGGAGGCAGAATTAGTGTTGTATGATTGTCATGCATCACCTTATGGGAGCCATCATTGGGGCGATAGGACAGCTGCAAAGGTATTACAATCTGGGTTTTTTTGGCCAACATTATTCAAGGATGCCCATGCATTTGTTAAGAAGTATGACCACTGTCAAAGAACGGGATCAATCACAAAGAGGCATGAGATGCCTTTGAATAACATCCCGGAGGACGAGATTTTTGATGTATGGGGGGATAGATTTTATGGGACCATTCCCATTGTCCATAGGAAACAAATACATCTTGCAAGGAGTTGACTATGTGTCAAAATTGGTAAAGGCGATCGCATTGCCAACAAATGATGCTATGGTGGTAACTGTGTTTGTGAAAAAGAATATATTTTCGAGGTTTGGGACTCCACGGGCCTTGATTAGTTATGAAAAGACACATTTTTGTAATCGGTTGTTGAATAACCTTCTAGCTAAATATGGAGTCCGCCATAGAGTTGCCACTACATATCATCCGCAAACAAGTGGACAAGCTGAGGTATCTAACAGAGAAATAAAGCAAATATTAGAGAAGACGGTGAGTGGGAATAGGAAGGTTGGGCTGCAAAGTTAGATGATGCCTTGTGGGCATATAGAACTACATACAAAACACCAATTGGGGCGTCGCCGTATAAGCTTGTTTATGGGAACGCATGTCACTTGCCTGTTGAACTTGAACACAAGGCATACTGGGGCATTAAGAAGTTGAATATGGACCTTGAGGGCACAGGCGAGAAGAGACTCTTTCAGTTGAATGAGTTAGACGAGTTCAGGTTGCACTCTTACGAAAATGCTAAGCTTTACAAAGAGAAAATGAAAAGATGGCATGACAAGCGTATCAAACCACGTCACCTCGAACCAGGCCAACAAGTATAATTGTTCCATTATAGGCTCAAGTTGTTTCCTGGAAAGTTAAAATCGAGATGGCCAGGCCCATTTGAGGTGGTGAGGGTCGCTCCTTATGGTGCAATTAAGCTACGCGTTTTAAATGGTGAAAGAAATGTTTTAGTGAACGGACACAGAGACAAGCATGATTGGGGAGGAATAATTGATCGTGAGAAGACAAAAGTAGCACTCGCTGATGAGTAAGCGATATCATGCGTCGTGCCGCGAGTTTAATCAGGCACTTATTTTGAGGCAACCCTATTTTTATTGCTTTCATAGCTTAGTTTTTAAATTTGTTTTTTAGTTAGAGTAGACAAGAGTTTGCATTTTCTTTGTAGATAGAGAATTTATAGGTTGAATGGTGTGGGCCATGTAAATTGGATATATATAGGGCTCGGGGGATCGGGATGTTATTTAAAAAAATAAAAATAAAAATAAAATATTTCGCGAATCAGCGCCCAGGCCAGCGAACCACGCTGCCTGGGACGCCCTTTACAGATTGTCGAAACTCCCCAACGCCAAGCCTAGCATGTGGCGCTGGGCTGGGGGGTGACCAGGTAAGTTTTTTTGTTTTTTTTTTGTTTTTTTTTGTTTTGTTTTTATTTATTAGACTAATACCCATACCCATTAACACAACCCACTAACCCAACCCGTATACCCATCTATACTAACATTATAACCCACCTTATAACCCATACACATACACATCTTAAATTAAAACACAACTCCAAAACCTTAACTCTATTTCTCTCTCTCATCTCACCGTAAATCTCTCCCTCTCTCAAGCTTTTGCCGCAACCCTTCTCCCTCCTCTCTCAAAAATTTCTCCATCTTCTCTTTTTCTCTCATCCTAAATTCTACAGGTATATTTTCTTCTTCTCTTTTTGTTCTTTTAATAGGTAGATGAAAATAAATATCCCACCTTCCAAATACCCTAATCCCTAAATTTTGCACCTAAGTTGCTTCTTAAGACTTGTTCTATGGTGGATAGTAAGAATGTGGGACGAAATTAGTTGTGGTTGTATTGAATGTGGAGTAGTAAACTAGAATTCCCTTTACTTTGTTGAAATTTGGGAGGTCCACTATTTTCCACTATTGTTAAACTAAAGTGCACATACTTCATGCCCACAAGGTGTTTACTAAAATGGTTGAATGAATATTTTGTGCACCGGTGAAGTCTGAGTAATCAAGTGTAGTTGTATATGATATCGGGCTAAGTGTGGGGTGTGTGGGGATGATTTTACATACTTGAGAGTTTGGTTTTAATGAACACATGTTGCCCACACCATGTATCCTGTATTATGTATGTATATGGTAGCACTTTGTAGGATTAGCTAATTTAGTGTAGTAGTTGTAAAAATTAAGTACCATATGCCACTTGCTTGCATTGAGGTTAATTTATTTTGCCATGATCAATCACTTGTTTGTGTGGCGTAGTTAGTGCCTTTTAGCTATTGTGTGGCATGGGAAAGTCTTAAGTAGCCATTGCATTGTGGTGCAACACTTGTGCATTTTAGACAACGATTGTGAATATTACACATTGAGCCTTCGATTTTAAGTGTGGGGTCATTTTTGACTCGCGTGACAACCTTAGGCAAATTTCTTGATTCGTTCTTACATTCATGCTTATTTGTATTGCAGGTTTCTATGGCTCGTGAAATGCAAACAAAGGCAAGTCAATAGGAAAGTCCTCCACCACTGCCCCCGCGCCCAAAAAGCGCAAGCAAGGAGAAGGATCCTCGAGTCAAGCTAAGGGGAACAAGTTGCCAAGGGATCACAGCAGGCACCATTGAAACCGAGGACGCGTTTGAAAATAACTACTGATGTTGTTATCGCATGGCATAGGGACTTCATTCCATATGGGCGGTACGTCTCCGAGATGGAGATTAATATGAAAACTTAAGAAAGGGACTTCTCGGACGTGCTTGGCCGGTTGCGAGCATTGAACATGGACAAACTCATATAATGGCCAGGCCATGCAAATTTGAGCATGGTGCGGGAACTGTATGCCAACTGGAATGCGGACTTGTTCATGTCACATGTCTGTGGAATAGACGTCCCACTGAATAGGCGGTCCTTGTGTGAATTTTTGGGTGTTGAGAACTCTGACCCGAGGAGGCTAACGAAATTTGTCAAAATCCCATGCTACACGGTGATACGTCACACTCTCTGTGGCATCGATTCAAATGCCAAGTGGGCCAGAAAGCAAGGTGATATCCATCTTCAGATGGTTCGTTCTAATTTTAACAAAACCACGAAAGTGTGGCAGAATTTCGTGCAGGCTCGACTCATGCGAGTTGAATGCAACAGTGAATGCACTCGATCTCGAGTATGTGTGATATTCTTTTTGATGACTGGGAGACCCATTAATGTTGGTGAGATCATACTGGGGGATATAGCCCGCACACGATTTGGGCGGCAGGTTAAGAGGTTTTTCTTCGGCAACTTGCACACGCAATATATGCTCTCCTGGAAGGTGCCGGAATACCCAGGGTATGATAAGGTGGTGGAGGATCCTAATGGGTTATTGGAGGCTATGTCTAAGCTCACTTAGGCAACACGGAACGAAAGAGATAAGAACTTCAACAGGTAACACTATAACTCTTTAGATGTACTCATGAGCAGGATGGGTGTATCCGAAGAGGAGCGTATGCATTTACGCAATGATTTGTCGAGTTATTCCAAAGAGATGTTGGGGATTGTACCTGACAGCCCCGTTCACTCGTCAGAGGACGCAAACACTTACAAAGGATCCGACATGGAGGATGCGATTGGTGATGATGTCATGGGGCCCATGGCTTTGGTGCCTCTAGGACCCGATGATGATGTACACGGAGCTGCGGATGGCGGGCAAGAGGAGGAGGACTCCGACTGATATGGAGTTTTCTTTTCACCCTACTTTGCTTTACATTTTTACATACATCGGGGACTATGCATATGCTAAGTGTGGGGTGGGAGAACTACTACTTGTGATGTACTTTGTATAAATTGTATCAATTAATTTCTTTTATTAGTTTTTACTTAGTCTAGTTTTTAGTCTAGTTTGTTTTAATAAAAAGAAAAAAGGAAAAAAAATACAAAAATGCAAAAAAAAAAAAATTAGAAAAAGCTCGGACTTTTCCCGACGATGGATCTGTTGGACAATTTTCTTAAGGCATAAAGTCCGATTAAAAACACCAAAAAATTTAGGCGTTTCTTGCTTGAGCATAGATATGCTTGTCCCTTGAAAATAAATTTTCCGTTGATAGCCCCTTTAAGCCTATAAAGCTTTCCTTTGACACCCACATTACAAGCCGTACCCATATTATGTTCTTAATTGAGATTGTTGAACCTTTACCTCCTAAGACACATAGTCGCTAAAAGAAATAAGGTGAGAGATTGTGGAGTAGCTTTCGAGTGGAACCATTGAAGGGCCCTTTAGTGCAATAAAGTTGAAAAACGGTCACTAGCCGATGAACCTTAATGTATGAAGTGTGTGTAGAAAAGAAAAGAAAAAAGAGAAAAAGAAAAAATTTCAAGAAAAAAATGATAGTCAAATAATGTAGAAAAACACACATATCCTAATCCTACTAATTCGTGCTAGTGAAAATATAGAGGTGCTTAATTGAAAAGAGGGATATGTTATATATGGTGTATGACGAGTGAATTGGTTGAGAAGAAGATGTGCTCGATATTTGAGTGTAGTGTATTAAAGTGCTTAGGAGGGTGAGTCACTATTCCTAAATGTATCTTACCCGTCCCTTAGCTTACATTACAACCTTAAAGTCCTAATTGATCCTAGATTTGGCTATCTTAGATGAGTCTATATACACTACGGGCAAGCTTATGGTACGACAATGGGATGCACATGAATTCTTTGTGAGAGTGAATGAATTTTGTTCAACTGTGTGATGTCCTTAAATTATGTTCAAAGGCATACTTGAATGTGTGGACTATTCTATATTCACTCTTTTGTTTGTTGGTAAAGGCACACGATCTCAGGAAGGATTGGTAATGTTATAAACTCTCTTGTTGGGTGAGTGCGCGAGTGGGGTGCTTAGTCGTGACGAGTCGGCTCTTGAGGTAGGGTGGTTACGGATAGGTTAT
Source organism: Nicotiana tabacum (assembly GCF_000715075.1). Lineage (NCBI taxonomy): Eukaryota > Viridiplantae > Streptophyta > Magnoliopsida > Solanales > Solanaceae > Nicotiana > Nicotiana tabacum. The sequence goes on along the minus strand of NC_134091.1, from coordinate 71,520,362 downwards.
TTGAATTGATTGAATTGCAATGGATATATTTGTGCATGTTTAAAACGGGAAGAATGTGAATTTTGTATGTTTATGCTTGATTGCCGGTATCGATCATAGTCAAGGGTAGGGTGTATGGTTAAAAATTGAAGTGATCTTCTATAGTTGAGATTTGTACGTAGTTCGGGTATATTTGATAGTCCCATTTCTCGAGGACAAGCAAGAGTCTAAGTGTGGAGTGATGATAATTAGCTTAAAGTATATATATTTATATGTATATCACCTCCTGGTTTACTCGTATTTTGTGTATTTCGGATGTAAAATATATTGATTTATATTAATTAGTTGTGTTTTTATGTCTAGGAATGATCCGGAAGCAATTGGGGGAGCGAAAGGTGCGAGATTAGAGCCAAAACGGAGGAACAATGGAAAATATGATTTCCAGCGCCACGGGCAGCACCCCACGCCACCTGTGGCGCTGTGGACAGAATTCTCAGCAAGAGAGCGCCAGGGCCAGCGCCCCACGCTGCCCTGGACGCTGGTGACGGAAATGTATCCAACTTTGCCCGGGACAAGTTTATTTCAGCCCTAGACCTACCCAATGCGTATAAAAGAAAGACTAAGCCTATTTTTGGAGGGACAACGCCACTCTGAAGGAAGAATACACACGACAAACATCGAGGAAAGAGGATATCTCAGTTTTCTTCATCTTTTCTTAGTATTTTTAATTATCCAACACTTACGAAATTATTTGATACTATCATGAGTAGCTAAAACCCATAGTTCTGGGATTGTGATTTACCCATGAATATTGTTGTTTAACGTTAACTTAACCTTATTTATAATTCACCAGTATATGGTTGTTTCTTCAATTCTATGATTAATTGCTTAATTGCCTGGCCAGCAGTTAGGTCTTACTTACTATCTATGCTATTCTTGGAAAAGCCATGTTTAGATTAGAGAAGAATTGAAGAGAGCACGATCTTAACTCTGAGGGGGCAGATTTGTGGTTAGGATAGGAATATACCTAGTCACCGTGCTTAATTAAATATCGTAATCTTAATGCGTTCTTAATAGATTGATTTCATCGGAATATATAAGTTAATATATTTTGAATAGGCGAGTAGTACTTCGGATGAAGATTACGAGAGCAATTGTTCGATAGAAGTTAAACCGCTATGCTTTACTCGATGAAACGCATCTTCGAGTTCAGATTTTAACAACGAGAGTTAAAATAGGAAAGAAAATCATCAAACTGCTTGAAAAAATTCAATCATATTTATGTTGGCCAAAAGTCTTGAACTATAATATTGCTCATTACTATTGTTGTTACTGCCTCCGGAAGGTGTGCTCCCGGAACCAAGATTTTTATTGTTTTATCTTGATTTCAAGGTTAAGTCTTACATTCTTATCCAATATATTTGTCATTTTAAGATCAAATCAATTCCTTATCTATAAACCACGTATAAATTCAATTGTACCATTTTACGGGTAAACATATATGTGGCCAAAAAGTCTTGAACTATAATAACAAAGTGTTGGTGTTATTATTAAATAGAAACACTTTAACATGCGTCCACTAATCTAATACTAGTTGTCAAACGATATCTCTATGAATTAAATAAATAGAAAGGAAATCCAAGGGTTGTGTAGAAGAAGATTAAGACGCTAGGTAAAAATTCAAAGACAGGACATACATATGTTAATTCAGAAAAAAGTGAGTCCGTCTAAAGAGGACAAAAGACAAACCAAATTGGATATAAAAAATAAACAAGAGTGGGAATGTCACGAAACAGAAAAAGCAAAGTGGAGTATATACGACGTGCAGGACTTTCCAATAATTGAGCCATAATTACACTTAAAAGTCGCACTTATATTAAAAGTAAGAAAATTGTTAATTAATTCGCAAATTTTTATCTATTCTCTCTCTCTATATGCGAGAAACATAATGTTGACATGCAATAAAGTGTATGTGCATCATCAAAAAGAAGAAAATGTAGTGAGATATAGCTCTTGATATTTAAAACATGCACAAACATTTGATATTATTCATGAACATAGGATTATGTTTTTGCAGAGAAGAATTTAAAAGTATTTCCAGCTTGAATTTTCAACCTAGGGTTTTATTAATTGGTATAAAAGGAGGAAAAAAATTTGAAAGAACCTCTTTCTTACACAGTTTTGCTTGCAAGAAAAGATTCAAATTAAAATAGAGGACGGGGAACCATCTTTTTTGCTTCACTTTCCCCGCATTGATTTTTCTTTATTTTCTAGAGATAGCTATGTATATCATCCATGTTTTAATGGATTCATTCAGCAGCCAAAAACTGAATATAATACTGAGAAAGAGCCAGATTGGAAAGGATGACAAAAATAAAAGGGAGACAGGATAAAAAGCTTGCACTACTCTTGCAGAAGCCTATGAATTATTAATGCATGGATTACTTTATAAAGAAGTATGACTATGTTTGACAAAGACATTTCAATGTGTTTAACTTGGATTACTTTATAAAGAAGTATGACTTTGTTTGACAAAGACATTTCAATGTGTTTAACTTAAAAAAAAACGGTTAACAATTAAATTTGTAAGTGATTTTAAGGATACGTGAATTAATTAGATACAAACGATAAATTGCGTTCGATTAAACAAACAAAGATATAGTAAATTCAAACCACGTGAGGAGGATGATTCCAACCTTGATGAAATATCCACCCTCGATCCGGATTCTCAATGGCTACCACTGATGAACGAGAATAAGAGCTATGAATGACAGTGAAAATAATTATATATTATTTTGGGATGCGTGTAACAACGTGTTTAATGAACAATCCGACTCCCCTTTATATAGTAGGAGAGTTATACCCTAAGTACAATTCTATAGAAAGTAAAAAACTCTCGTTTAACTGATTACTGAATTCCCGTCGGTACGTGCCGAGATATGCCGTGATACGTAGTTGGTTGCGGATATACTTGAGGGGGGGGGGGGGACGGGGGGGAGGGCGTAGTGCCCCCGGTGCCTGACTCGATGAGTCCCCTACCTCGATTCTGGTTCCTTCTCATCGCGTCCCTTACTCGATTTATTTTATCAGGAACCGAGCTGGCGTATGGGTTCGGTTTCACCCGTATACAGATAGTCCCCTCGTTTCTCGGAGAGTAAGTTTTACGGAAATGACGAGAAACGACATGAGTTCTTCGATCTCTTCTTCAATACACTGCGACACGAAACGACAGAGAAACCGAAGTGTCCCGTCAGTCGTGTCATTATGACCTCAAATGCATGACAGCCGTCGGTTTGCTGCCCATGGATGCGAAACGTCGTGATAACCCTATAAATATCCCCTCCTTAGTTCATTTTTCACTTTTCGTCCAAACTTCTACCCTCTTGTCTTCAGGATTTCATTACCCTTTTTTATACTCTAGCATTTTTACCTCCATTACTCAAGATTTTTCAGTACGTTGCAGAATTTTTTCTCATCCTCTACTCAAGCCAACACATCTGAGCTTTCAACTTTCACCCTTTCTCTATCTTTTTCATGTTTTTCTCAGATAACAATGGCCAAAATATCCAAATCTATTCCTTAAAAGGTCACTTTTATCTCCCAACCGACTGCCGAAATTAACAAAACCGCTCCCGATGTGGTCGACCTCGGGAGGTCCGCCGCTAACGTCACTACCGATGAACCAACTCCTGAACCTCCCTTGAAGATGTTCATTCCTGGGGGTTGTTCGGTCACTGACGACTTCAAGGTTGAGAAGCCCTCTTCGGTGCAGGGTCGGCGTGAGGAGGCATTGAGATATATTTGCTCAATCACCGAAAATGACCTCCCCACGGTCCGAAAGGACTGCAACTGGGCCGACAAGGACCTAGTGGTCCCCGACTCTGAGGAGGCCATTACTACCCATGTTGAGGGATACCTAAGTGTTTACACTTATTCCTTCACACTAGGCCCGGTGAACCCGGTCATTATAGACTTCTGTAAGAGGTATGCAGTATGCCTCGGTCAGATCCACCCATCGTTGTGGATGATCATAATCCTCCTTTGATTATTTGTGAACAAGATTGACTCCTGTCGGCTCACTGTGGATCGTCTACTCCGCATTTACAGTCCCTGAATCTTCCGAGGGAGATTAATAAAGCTCGTGCGTCGGGCTAGTCAAGCCCCATTCTCAAGTATAGATGAAGATCGAGATCGAAGCTGGTTGGGATGTTTTTTCCGGGTGAGGACCTTGGACTTGATTCCGGCTGAATTTAGGCCATTCCCCGAGAAGTGGAATGCATCACGTAAGTAAAATTTTCCTTCGAATGTTGATTTCATGCTCATCTCCTTTTTCCTCATTGGTATTCGTGGTGGTGCAGCTGTTGCTCGAGTCCCAAATGATGTCCCTCGGTTAAAAGAGTGGATCGAAGGCATTGTCTCACAGATGCCTTATTCCGAGCGCTCGTGGCGTAAACTCTCAAAGGGCCGTTGGGAGGCCCGTTCCCATGGTAAGATCTCTTTCCCGAATAAGTTGCGCTAGGCTTCTTTCGATAGCATCACGTTCTTGTTTCCTTTATTTCCTTTTTGCCGGTTTACATAAGACCGTCGAGCTTAGGCCTCCAGTCAGGGACGAGGACTTGCCCGCTGATTCTTCTCCTTTGGAACAGCCCGTAGCCACAACAGGAGACAAGAAAAGGAAGAGGGCCCCAAGTTCCCCCAGCATGGAGAAAAAGAAACCAACGAGAAGGTTGGTTCGTAAGTCAAAGGAAAGCTCCAGCTCCCGAGTGCCTAACTCTGACTCACTCTACCGGCTCAGGGATGATCCCGAGGAGGATGAATGTTTTGTGGCCCACGTGCCGTCTGTCCCTGAGGGGGAATCGGAGGAGGCTAATCCCCCTTGAGTGCACAAAACTGGTGCAGGGGCGAGGGTCAAGACTCCTCGAGACGTCGGCTCTGCCCCGCCCAGTGCAATAAAAATTCCAGGATCACTTTCGTTCAGGGAGTCTATGTTTGACGAAGCCCCAGCGACGAAGGAGCGATCCAACGAAGGGTTCCATAGAGTGGACGATACCCTCTATGCTTCTTTGATGGTGTGGACTCAAACGCCCTGGAAGATTTCATTGGGTTGGGCAATTTAGAGGTGTCGAAGAAAAGTCTATTCTTGGAGGTCGGCGGGTCGAACTTGAGCCCGAGGTTAATCAATCGGTTCCCTGCCCCGAGCACGGATCCTAGTCGGAGGCAGTCTGTTGTTATCACCGTTTTGGGAAAATGCCAGGGTTCTTCCCACACACCCCCCCCCTTAGGGTAACCGAAGAAGACCATGCAAACATGAACGAGGTGGATGCGCCATGCTTGTTCAACGAAGCACAACAGGCGTTGAACCGGGTAAGGTGTTATCACACTATTTTATCTTCGGGTTTAGTTTCTGATGGCTCTAATGCCTTTTCATCTCCTTATTTTGCAGGCCTCTATGCTTTACCATGAAACCTTCCTCCGGTAACTGGATGAGCTTAGTCAACTCGAGGCCAAAGTCAAAGGGCTAGTTGAGAAGAGGGACATGAATAAGCTTCTCAGCAAGCAACGCGAAGCAGAAGTCAAGAACCTTCGATCCGAGTTGGACGTGACTCAGAAAGAATATGCCATCATGGTGGAACAGGTAAAGATCTTTGAAGTTAGTGATGCCGAGTTAGACATTATGACTAATGGTCAGAACCCGCAGGTCCAGTAGAAGGTTGATCGGGTCGACTAGCTCCGAGCCGAGATGGACGAGGTCAATGCCATAGCCGAAGAGTGGAAGGGAAAAATGGACCGATTGGCTTTGGAAAAAGAGACTGCCCAGGAGCAGCTGCCATCGGCGGAGTCCCAACATCGAGCGGCGAGGGAGAAAGTAGAGGCCCGATCCCAAAATATCGAGGACCTCCAGTCTCAACTGGGCTCGGCCAATGCCGAACAGGATACACTTGCTAAGGAGCTTAAAGTAGCCAAGTCAGTGGCGGAAATAACCAGGGCCGACGCCGACGAGATGGTGGCCCAGTATAAAGGTAACGCTGAGGCAGCCCAGGACCACCTAAAAGTTATTGCCGAATACGTGAATTGGTAGTCCCGAAGGGAGGCTCTCAAGGAAGTTCATGCCCGGGGTTTCGACTTAACGGTTGAGATCGAAAACGTTAAGAGGCTCGAGGCTAAGGCCAAAAAGTTGGCATATCCCGAGGAATAGGAAGGCTCCGAGGGCAGAGAAGATCCCAATGGTGATGAGGCGGGCTCCGGCGAAGATCAGGCTTAGGCGCCTTGTAGATTTTTCTTTATTTTTGTATTTTTATATGTTTTGTTGAGGCTGTTTGGCCTTTGTAAAGATATTTATATATATACACGGCTTTTCATTTTACCCTTTGGCATTTTCAAGTTTGGATTCTTTTGGCTTTTTCTTTACTATTGCAAAGATTTCAAGTGCCTTAGCACGTAGTAATAAGGTCTTGTTCCGAGGTTTGAACAAGGCTTGTTCTCGATGTGATTTATTTTATAACTCGTGGGGGCTTGGTATGACGGAAGCTTTCCCCAAAGTGCTTATTTGGAAGTTCTTTGATTATAATTTTTCCGAGGGTAGCCTTTGGACCGGTTTGGAAAATTTTGAAGGCCTTATGTTTTGGTTATGGGATTCAGACGTCTCCGAGCCCTTTCTAGGATAGTCGTAGCCTTTTAAGTTCGGGTATTGCCCAATAGGCTTATTACCCCAGGCTTCGATGCCCGAGCCATCTGGGCTTGCCTAGGACAACAGTCCCCGAATGGGGGTGGCCGTAGCCTTTAAAGTTCGGGCACTGCCTAACAGGTGCTTGTGCCTCCGGGCCTCGATAGCCCGAGCTGTCCGAGTTTACCTTTGTCGACAGTCCCTGAGTGGGGTGATCTCTTGGATCCGGATAGAGGTGGCCCTTGTGCCCGAAGTCCTTACCGAGCAAAATGTGGTAGTGTGTAAGAGACAAAATATATATCTGCAAGGTAGAAGATTTCTTTCATTTTTGTGCGCAACATACAAGATGGAAAATATGTACAGGATTCGTGTTATGGCTTAGGTGGTCTATGTGGGCACGATTCACTTGATAGTTTGGCCCTTACAATAAATCCTATCCACCAAGCCCAGATTGTTCGAGCACAAAGTTTACAAAGTTTCCTTCCTCGCTAAAATCATTATCAAGGGTGATGGCCCCCGGTATTCGAGGCCGATCATAGCGAGGGTTCGGATACTGTTGATGTGACCCTTGACTCTGGTTCATAGTCGGTCTTCAATTCTAGGTTAGCATGATCCATTTTTGCCTTGTTAAAAACCTTGCCGGAAAACCCATTTGGGACAAAATCGGTTCAAGGGAAAAAGAGTGCAATGCATGCTTTCAAGCCTAATAACTACATCATTCTTTGGACATTGCCTGCAAGTGTAAGTTCAATTCATAATATAGATAAAGAAAAGAATGAATGGGGTCGTACCTTAGCAGTAGTACCATTTTAAATGGGTCACGTTCTAGTTGTTTTGTAGTCGCTCACTGTTCCCTGCTTCGAGTTTGTATGACCCTTTGCCAGCGATCTCAATAATTCGATATGGACCTTCCCATTTCGGTCCCATCTTGCCTTTGTTCAGGTTGTGGGTGTTTAGTGTCCCTTTTCTTAACACCAAGTCCCCGATATTAAAGTGTCGGAGGTTGGCTCTCCGGATATAATACCTTTTGATCCGTTGTTTTTGGGCAACCAGTCGGATGAGGGGGCCTTGCGTCTCTCATCCAACAGTTCAAGACTCATGCTCATGGCCTCATTGTTTGACTCTTTGGTCACGTATCGGAACCTGAGACTGAGTTCCCCTACTTCGACCGGTATTAGCGTTACGGCACCTTAGACCAACGAGAATGGGGTAGTCCCGGTACTAGATTTTGAGGTCATTCGATATGCCTACAGGTTTTCGGGAAAAATTTCCTTCCATTTCCCTTTGGCATCGGCCAACCTCTTCTTAAGATTTTGGAGTATGGTTTGTTCGTAGAATCTGCTTGCCCGTTCCCACTAGGGTGGTAGGGTGTCGATAGGATCCTTTTGATCTTATGGTCCTCGAAAAATTTACTCACTTTAACTCCGATGAACTGCTTCCCATTGTCGCAAACGATCTCGGCCGGTATTCCAAACCAACATATTATGTGGTCCCAAATGAAGTCAATAACTTCTTTCTCCCTGACTTTCTCAAATGCCTGGGCTTCCACCCATTTAGAAAAATAGTCAGTCATAAATAATATAAATTGAGCCTTACCGGGTGCCCATGGCAGGGGGCCAACGATATCCATTCCCCTTTTCATGAATGTCTAGGGCGCCAAGACCGAATGTAGCATTTCCCCAGGCTGATGAATCATCGGTGCATCTCTCTGACATCCGTCGCATATTCGTACGAACTCCTTAGTATCTTTTTCGATGTCGATCCAGTAGTATCCTGCTTTGATTATCTTACGAACCAACGATTCGGCACCCGAATGATTCCCGCAGGTGCCTTCGTGAACTTCCCTCAAAACATACTCGGTATCTCCTGGTCCCAAACATATGGCGAGTGGGCCATTGAACATTCTCCTGAATAGGCTGTTGTCTTCGGACAAGCTGAACCTGGCCGCCTTCGTGCGCAGAGCTCTCGATTCTTTAGGGTCCGAGGGCAGTTTTCCGGTCTTCAAATAATCTATATACTTGTTTCTCTAGACCCATGTTAAGCTTGTCGAGTTTATCTCTACGTGGCCTTCCTCCACTACCAATTTCATGAGTTGTACGACCGTTCCCGAGTTGAATTCATCGTCTCTGCATGGTCTTCGTCCACTGCAAGGGCATCGGCTTCTTTGTTTTGATCTCAGGGTATATATTGCAAAGTCCATTCCTTGAAAAGATGTAACATCACCTGTTGTTTATCTAGGTACCTTCGCATTCTCTCCTCTTTGACTTCGAACATTCCATTGACTTGGTTTACCACAAGGAGGGAATCGCACTTAGATTCAATCACCTCGGCCCCCAGGCTTTTAGCCAGTTCGAGATCTGTAATCATGGCCTCATACTCGGCCTCGTTATTAGTCAATTTTATAGTTCTAATAGATTGCCTAACTACATTACCCGTCGGTGGCTTCAACACGATGCCAAGTACAGACCCCTTTGCGTTCGAGGCACCGTCCATAAATAGGGTCCAGATTCCGGAGGAGGTCCCCGAGTTCAACAACAACCCCTTCTTGACCTCGGGTATTAGGGCCGGTGTGAAGTCAACCACGATGTCCACCAAAATTTGAGATTTGATGGCAGTTCGGGCTCAATATTTAATATCGTACCCGCCGATTTACATGGCCCATTTGGCCAATCGTCCCGAGAGTTCAGGCTTATGCATTACGTTCCTCAATGGGTAAGTAGTCATGACAGATATGGGATGGTATTGAAAATACGGTTTTAACTTCATTGAGGCGCTTAGCAAAGCGAGCACCAATTTTTCCAAGTGAGGATACCTAGTTTCGGCCTCACCCATAGTTCTGCTAACATAGTAGATAGGAAATTGTGTACCTTCTCCTTCCAGGACTAGAACTACACTTACCGCTATCTCGGATACCGCTAAGTACAGGTACAATTGTTCATCTGCCTTCGGAGTATGACGCAAAGGGTCCATTAGAAATTATTATTCTTCTTCAGTAACGAGAAGAACCGATGACTCTTGTCGGGCGACCTTGAAATGAATCGGCCCAAAGCGGCTATGCGCCCGGTTAACCTTTGAATGACCTTGACATTTTATCGGGGTTGATCTCGATTCCCTGATTAGACACCATAAATCCGAGAAAATTCTCGGATCTGACTCCGAATGCGTATTTCTTCGGGTTTAGCTTCATATTGTATTTCTTCAATATGTTGAAGGTTTCCTGCAAATGTTTCAAATGGTCCTTTGCTCGTAAGGACTTAACTAACATATAGTCAATGTAAACCTCCATTGATTTTCCTATTTTTTCTTCGAACATCCGATTTAATTGGCGTTGATAAGTGGCACTGCATTTTTTAGTCTAAAAGGCATCACGTTATAGTAGTAGGTGTCGTACATAGTGATGAATGGCATTTTTTCCTGGTCGCCCGGGTCCATCCAAATTTGGTTGTACCCGGAATAGGCATCGAGAAAATTGAGGGTCTCGTAGTCGACCGTCGCATCGATCATCCAATCAATGTTGGGCATAGGGAAAGAGTCCTTAGGAAATGCCTTATTCAAGTCTTTGTAGTCTACACACATTCTTAATTTATTCCCCTTTTTGGGGACTACCACTACGTTTGCTAACCAATCCGGGTATTTAACCTCCCGGATGGACCCTATTTTAAGGAGCTTTGATACCTCGTATTTGATGAATGCATGCTTGACTTTGGACTGAGGCCTCCTTTTCTGTTTGACCGGGTGGAATATCGGATCCAGGCTTAGGTTATCGGTAGTTATCTCCGGCGGGATCCCTGCCACGTCGAGGAGGGATTTAATGATTTTTAATGATTTTTTTCCTGAGCTCGGGATTTAATCTCGCGCCCAGGTATACCTTATGATCGGGCAGGTGCTCGATCAATATGACTTCCTTCAGTTCTTCGAACGTTAATTTGGTGGCGTCAAAATCGTCGGGGACTATGAAAGTTCTGGGAACTCCATAATCGTCGTCCTCATCCGTCCCCCGCTTCTCCAGTTCGGTCGGGGCCATTGTAGATGATTTCTATTTGGTTCCTTCCTTGGCGACCAAACTCAGATCTTTTGGTGTAGAAAGAGTGGATATTGGGACTACCTCGTCGACCGCGAACATCTCCTTTGCTGCCGGTTGCTCTCCGTAAATTATTTTAATCCCTCATGGTATTGGAAATATCAACCCGTGGTGTAGTGTCGAGGGTATTTCCCTCATGTTGTGAATCCACGGCCTTCTGAACAGAGCGTTGTATCTCATATCTCCTTCGATCACGTAGAACTTTGCCTCCTGAATGGCGCCGGTGGTGTTCACCGCTAGTGTTATCTCCCCTTTAGTGGTCTCACATGCCATGTTGAATCCGTTTAGAACTCAGAATGCAGGCACAATTTGGTCTTGTAGACCCAGCTGCTCTACGACTCTCGATCTGATAATATTGGCCGAGCTACCTGGATCAATTAACACACGCTTAACTCGAGATTTATTTATGAGTACAAATATTACCAGTGCATCGTTGTGTGACTGCACGATGCCTTCAGCATCCTCGTCATTGAAAGATAAGTTTCCTTCTAGCACGTAATCTCGAGTTTGTTTTTCTCCAGTGATGGACACTTTCGTGCGTTTTAACATCGGCCCTTGTGAGACGTCGACCCTACCGATGATCATGTTACTGATGTGCTGAGGTTCTTCCTGCTCGATCTGCTTATTAGAGTCACTATTCCTGAAATGGTTTTTGGCTCGATTGCTCAGGAACTCTCGAAGATGTCCGTTGTTGAATAAACGGGCTACTTCCTCTCTCAATTGTCGGTAATCTTCCATTCTGTGGCCGTGAGAGTCGTGATACTTACACATTAGGTTGGGGTCCCTTTGAGCTGAATCGGACTGTAGAGGTCGAGGCCATTTGGTGTCTTTGATTTCTCTGATGGCGGATACTATGGCAGCAGCATCGACATTGAAGTTGTACTCCGATAACTTTGGCGCTTCCTTAGGCTCGATGGGCTTGTCGAAACCGTTTTTGTACATGAGTCCTCTGTTATTTTGACCTTGATTGCTTCGCCTTTCACTTCTCAAAGGATTTCATTCAGACCCATTGCCTCTTCGGTCCCCATTGTATGGTTGATTCCGATCCCTATTTAATCTCGGTTCACGATCAATGTCTCTCTTGGGTCTGTCGATAGTTCTAATGGGCTAAACAGATCTGGAAAGGGCCCCAAGCTGATCATCTTCGACCCTAATTTTTTATTGATACCGGTTATGTACGTCGGCCCAAGTTATAGCAGTATACTCTACCAATTTTCGCTTCAACTGTTGTGAATCCAATGAGCTTCGATCACTGGGTCCTTGGGTGAAGACCTGAACGGCCCAATCGTCCGCCATCGGAGGCAGGACCATTCATTCCATTTGAAACCGGGACATGAATTCCCTGAGCATCTCATGGCCCTGGCGTGTGCTTTCACGAAGGAGTTTGCAAGCATAGCAAATGAGTCAATAGAATTAGGGGGTAAGTTGTGATACCATATCATAGCTCCCTTCGACAAAGTTTCCCTGAATGTTTTCAGCAGGACGAACTCGATCTCATCATCCTCCAAGTCGTTCCCTTTGATGGCGCATGGGTATGAGCTCATATACTCATTTAGGTTAGTTGTTCCATTATTCTTAGGAATTTCGGGCATGCGAAACTTCTTTGGAATTGGCTTTGGAGCCGCGCTTGGAGGGGAATGGTTTCTGAACAAACTTCTTGGAATCCAGACACATCAATATCGGTGGTGCTTCTGGGATTTGGTCGACCCTAGAATTGTAGGTTTCCACCCTTTTGTCATTGGCCTCTATTTTCTTTTCTCCTGATTCTACTCGTTTTGTCAATTCCTCGAGCATTTTTATGATCTCAGGGTTAGTCCCTAGTTCATCTTCACTCGTCCTCTCAATAATTGGTTCGTTTCTGCAAGTGGTTTCACGGGATAGCTCGGGTTCAATTCTGCTGGGGGCGCGGCTTTGGTTCTGCAGCTGGGTTATCACTGTTGTTCGACTTGCAGCATTTCGAAGATCACTCGCAAGTTGATCTCACCTCCTTCACCGTCGTGTGTATTTTGGGCTGTCGATTGGACTCCCACGCGGACGTTATTCTCAGGATCGGTAGGCAGATTCACATTGATGGCCACATGTGAGTTAGCGTCGATTGGTTCCGCGACCGGAACTCTGTGTCACGCCCAAAACATGGGGGGGGGGTGAGGGGGAGACCGGCACCCGGTGCCTTACCTAACCTAGCGTACCAACTTGCGATTAATGGACACTAAACATATAATGTCATAATTTGGCCATGGGGCCACAATGCAAGACAATTTGCGAAGCAAAATATAAAACTGAATGGAAACTAGCACTGACTAAACATCAATATAACGCTTGGCGACAAGGCTGTCATAACTACTACATCTGACAAACCAACAAAATATACATACCAGGCCTACAAGCCCAACATACTGCACTAACTAACAGGTTATGTCTACAAGCCTCTACTGATGGATGTACTATGATCGGAACAGGGCCCCGACCTACCCATAATATATATATATATATATATACATACATATAGAAGATGTACACAAAACCCTAGACCCAGCAACTCCGAAGGACGTGGAGCTTACCGATCAAGCTGAACTCGGGCAACACCTACTGAGGAGGTCTACCCGTCTGTCTATCTGAACCTGCACGGATGAAATGTAGCGTCCCCAGAAAAGGGATATCAGAAAGAAATAATGTACCGAGTATGTAAGACAATAAAATAACTTAAAGCTGAAACTGAACTGATAATATAATAATTGAAAGAAACTGGGAGTCAAAGATGATCTGGAGATATACTTACCTGCTGATACTGACTTAACTCCTTCAATATAGTGAGTAAAATAAATGTTCGGCCCTATAAGGCTCGGTATGTGTAACTGCTCGGCCATAGTAGGCTCACTCATAGACGCTCGGCCATATTAGGCTAGGTATCTCTGCCATTTTGGGCTCTCTAATAGGCGCTCGGCCACAGTAGGCTCGGTATATAACTTACCATCTGAACATAGGTTGCCCAATAGGGGCCTGCCCACCGATTATAGCTCGATGGTGGTGAAACCAAGTATAACTCGATGGTGGTGAAAATACTTTAATATTGTAAATATATAGACCCTCTGCTCTCTTGACTGGAAGAAGACAATACTCAATTGAATATAAAGTCCCGATAAGGGAGAATACTATAACTTATGAGACTAGGATAATGTATATAAATTCGGGAGTATGAACTTCTCTTTATGCCTCGTTATCAAACACATGTAGTTACGAGATCATGCCAAAATGAAGGAAGGGGTTAGCCTTAACATACCTTATCACAATCTTTCCAATCATCTAGTTGAACTTGCATCTTCACACCTTAATCTACAACAACTATAATAATACTATCATTAAGTTACGAAGGTACAACTATCGTACAACGAACGACAAGCTTATTTTGTATTAAAACGGGTAGCATCTCCCCTATAATCCTTACTTCCTCCAAATTCAAGATAACACCAACAAGACAAAAAGACAACAATAACAACATATATACATTATTTTCCAACCTTATATACACCACAAAATACTAAAAAATAGCCTAACACACTCCAATCTCTTCATACACAAAACGACCACTGTAGTAGTGTTAAACAACGCGAAAATGTTACGATGAATGACCAGACCACCACCTTGAATTTGTGTGATGTTTCTCCACACCCTTCCTCCTCCAAAACTCCACAAAACAGCAGTAAAACATGCAGCCCAACAACAACACAAAACAGTCCGCTACAAGTGAATAACTTGAAATCGCGTCTTCTGATCACCGTCCTGTTAGTTCTTACAAATATAGAACGACTTACCATGCATTTACAGCAGATAAAAATGGATGAAAGACAGCAGTAAACTTACCTTATTTGTTGGATAACTCAGCTCCTATCTTGGTTCTTCAAACTCTAGGTTTTACCTCCAATTAGAACTTGAAAGGGAGAGAAAATCAATTAGGGTTTGTGGGCAATTTTTGGGTGGATATTTGCAGAGATTATGTCTGGTTATTATGCCCTATTATCAGTCTAAAATATTAAAGAAATAGGCCTTGAAAAGGCCTCTTTGGACGACCCGAACTGGCCCATTTTCGGACTCACATTTAAGCAAGTAGTTGACACGCCTACTTGCCACCTAGAAGCTTGCACAGTCTCACAAAAATGCATATATATCTCTACTTCAATATCGTATTGACAAACGGTTTAATGCGTTAGAAAATAGACTCATTGATATTCAATTTAATGGGTGGAACACCCCATAAAACTAAGTATATTGGGAGATAATTGCAGTTACATTTGAGCCAATTTTCAGTAAAACTTATGAACGTAACTTGTGATGACTTTCATCGACTTTTGTTCCATAACTCGCTTGATTTCAAAACATAACACACGACTATCATACGACTAACATAAATAATACCATAACCTCCTTATCATGTTAAGCACCCTAGTCTCACCCCAAAAGTACATGTTATAATATTCCTAACTTGTCGACTTTCGACGAAACATTATTTCTTCAATTCCTTTAGCTTCTGAACCTTCCTTCCAACCCTCTTTGTACTTGTTGTTCATGATCTTCAATATTTGTAATCTCTGAGGTAACATGATTTACTTACTTTATATACTTTCAAAGATGATCTCATTTTGGGTCCTACATTAGTTTGCTTACGACGCACTTTTATGCACAGAAATATAGGGTGTAACATCATTCTCCCCTTGGGAACATTCGTCCTCGAATGTTTACTCTTAGAGACTTTGAAATTTTTTCCCAGAGTCTCTTCCATACACAGGCCTAAAACCAACCTGCACGCAGCCAGAAAACATACTATGCATGCCACACATGAACAATGTCTATAAATAGCAACACTTTGCCTCACACAGCCGTAAATCATAAATACTGAAAGTCAAAAAAATAAGAGCTTACCTGATGACCTACTAGCCTGAATAGAGTTATGCTATAGCATCATATCTCGATCTATATCTTTAGTTTGAAATAGGTGGGGGTATTTAGACTTCATTCCTTCCTCCGCTTCCCATGTCATCTCTTCCAAATTCTTGCTTCTCCATAAAACCTTCACGGAGGCTACCTCCTTCTTTCGTAACCTGCGGATTTGTCGTTCTAGTATGACAATTGGAACTTCCTCGTATGACAAGTCATCCGTAATTTGTACATCATCAGTGGGCACCACTCGGGTAGGATCGCCAAGGCACTTCCGTAGCATAGATATGTGAAAAAATGGATGGACTGACTCCAATTTTGAGGGCAATTCTAACTCATAAGCTACTTGGCCTACTCTCCGAATGATCCTATAAGGCCCAATAAACCGTGGTCTAATCTTGACTTTCTTGCCAAACCTCATCACGTCCTTCATAGGTGATACCTTTAAGAATACCTAGTCATTATCCCCGAACTCTAAGTCTTGTCGCCGTACATCAGAATATGACTTCTGACGACTCTGAGCTGTCAACAGTCGCTCCCGGATAAGCTTTACTTTCTCTACGGCCTACTGAACCAGGGCTGGCACATGTAACCCAGATTCTCCAACATCAAACCACCCTATAGGCGATCTGCACTTACGCCCGTACAAAGCCTCGTACGGAGCCATCTGGATACTGGAGTGGTAACTGTTATTATATGCAAACTCGATAAGAGGTAGATGTTCATCCCAACTTCTTTTAAAATTCAACACATATGCTCGTAACATATCCTCAAGCGTATGAATTGTTCAGTCTGTGGATGAAAAGCTGTGCAACGATTCACCTGAGTCCCTGGACCTCTCTGAAATGACAACCAAAAATGTGCTGTAAACTGGGCCCCACGGTAAGATATAATAGACATTTGTACTCTATGTAGCCGTACTATCTTTTTAATATATAACATCGCATAATCTTCGGCTGTATATGTAGATCTGACTTGTAGGAAATGGGCTAATTTCGTGAGCCTATCGACTATTACCCATATAGAATCAAACTTACGATGAGAACGAGGCAAACCTGTGAGAAAGTCCATGTTTATCTCCTCCCATTTCCACGTCGGGATCTTTATAGTCTGCATTAGCCCTTCGGGCTTCTGATGCTCTACCTTCACCTGTTGGCAACTAGGACACTGGGCGACAAACTCAGCAATGTTCTTCTTCATATCGTTCCACCAGTACATATCCTTAATGTCAAGACACATCTTCATCAACCCTGGATGAATGGAGTCCCACAAATAATGTGCCTCTGACATAATCCTGACTCGTAGACCTGCTAAATATGGAACACACAGACGACCCCTATATCTGAGCACCCCATCCCCGTTGAGCTCTAACAATGACTTCTTCTGCTGCGGAACTCGCTCTCTCAACTCGACCAACTCTAGGTCCTCGTACTGCCTTTCCTTAACTTCAGCTATGAGAGATGATTTTGCAGTGTTTTGGAGTACAATTCCACCATCGTCAGAATCTACTAACCAAACCCCCAAACAATCCAATTGATGAATCTCTCTAGCTAATTGTCTTTTCTCAGCCTCTACATGTTCTATGCTACCGATAGATCGGTGACTTAAGGCATCTGCTATAACATTGGCTTTCCCTCGATGGTAGAGAATGTTAACATTGTAATCTTTCAATAACTCTCTCCATCACCTCTGTCGCAAATTCAACTCTTTTTGCTTGAAGATATATTGCATGCTTTTATGATCTGTAAATACATCAACATGAACACTATATAAATAATGCTGCCATATCTTAAGTGCATGGACAACCGCAGCTAACTCGAGGCCGTGGGTCGGATAATTCCTCTCGTACTTCCTCAACTGCCTTGAAGCATACGCAATTACCTTCCCATGTTGCATTAGGACACATCCTAACCTGACACCTGAGGCATAGCAATACACGGCATAACCCTCTGGACCCTCAAGAAGTGTTAGAATTGGCGCTGAGGTCAACATGTTCTTAAGCTCTTGGAAACTCTGCTCGCAAGCCTCCGTCCACTAAAACTTAGTTGCTTTTTGCGTCAACTTCGTCAATGGTGCCGAAAGGGAAGAAAAACCCTCTACGAACCTCCGGTAGTATCCTGCTAAGCCTAGAACGCTACGAACCTCTGTCGGAGTGGTAGGTCTAGGCCAAGATTTCACGTTCTCAATCTTTTGAGTGTCTACCTTTATACCTTCATTGGATACAATATGCCCCAAGAATGCCACAGATTTCAACCAGAACTCACATTTAGATAACTTAGCACACAATGTACGATCACAGAGGGTTTGAAGTATCGCTCGTAGGTCGTCTGCATGATAATCCTCTGAACGTGAATAAACTAGAATATCATCAATAAATACTATCACGAACATATCAAAAAATGGCCGAAATAGGCTGTTCATCAAGTACATGAATACGGCGGGTGCATTCTTCAACCCGAAGGACATGACAAGGAACTCGAAGTGGCCATATCGTGTTTTGAAGGCTGTCTTCGGAATATCTTTCTCCCGAACTCTGACCTGGTTGTACCCCGACCTTAAATCTATCTTTGAAAAGCATCTAGCCCCCTGTAACTAATCAAATAAGTCATCGATCCTTGGAAGTGGATACTTATTCTTAATAGTTAACTTGTTCAGCTACCTATAATCGATACACATCCTTAGCGAGCCGTCTTTCTTCCGCACAAATAGTACCGGTGCACCCCAAGGTGAGGTACTGGGCCTGATGAAACCTTTATCCAGCAAATGTTTTAACTACTCCTTTAACTCCTTCAATTCGGCAGGTGCCATTCTATACAGAGGGATGGATATTGGTTGAGTTCCCGGATGCAAATCGATCCTAAAATCTATCTCTCGCTCTAGAGGAATACCTAGAAGATCATCTAGAAACACATCTGCATACTCTTTGACTACGGGAATAGACCGAAGTGTAGGTATCTCAGCATCTGCATCTGTAACTCGCACAATATGATAAATGCACCATTTTGCGATCATTTTCCTCACCTTCATATAGGAAATAAACCTACCTCCGGGTGTCACTGTATTACCTACCCATTCAAGGACTGGCTCACCTGGAAAATGAAATCTTACTGCCTTTTCTCGGCAATCAACTATGGCAGAGCAAACTGCCAACCAGTCCATGCCCATGATAGAATCAAAATCCATTATCTCTAGCTCAACTAGGTCGGGTGAGGTATGACGACTACAAACTATCACTGTACAACCTCGGTAAACCCGTCTAGCAATAATCGGTTCTCCGACCGGTGTAGATTCTGCAAAAGGATCAATTAGTATTTCAGGCACTATACCAAACTTTCTCGCGGCAAATGGGGCTATATATGATAAAGTAGATCCTGGGTCTATCAAGGCATAAGCATCGTGAGAGCAAATGGTCAATATACTTGTCACAATGTCTGGTGAAGACTCCTGGTTCTGTCGACCCGCTAAAGCATAGATACGGTTTTGGTTACCACTTGAACTGGAACCTCTACCTCTGCCTCGACCTCTACCAGCCGAAGACTGAGACTCGCACCCTGAAAGATGCACAAGCATATATAATACTGTTGTTGAACTCGCTAGTTGTGCCATACCCCTAGAATCTCTCTTTGGATAATCTCGCATCATATGCCCCGGATGCCCACTTGTATAACAAGCATCGAAACCTACTCGACAATGTCCCAAGTGTCGTCTAACAGGAATGTCACACCATGGCATAAATGACCAAGTCTGCCATGAACCTGGTTGTCACTGCAAACCCGACACCCGTGAGCTCTCACCTGGTCCTGACTGAGTATAACAGTTATACGCGTAACCCTGTAATGAGGTGGCGGAGGCCTAGGTGGCTTTCCGAAGTACTGGGGTCTATAACAACCCTAAGACTCCTCCTGAGACCTGGGAAATCTCATCCTCTTATGCTGCCCTTGCTCAGTCCTCTCTGTACCTTGCTGCCGACGCCTACCCCTTTCTATATTATGGGCAAATGCCTGAATCCGGTAGATATCCATACTATCCTGCAATGCAGCGGTGGCACATACCTCGGTCAACTCTGGGGTCAATCCTGCTATGAACCTGTGGATCCTGTCTAGCATAATAGCAACTATGGATGGTGCATATCTGGCCAATGAGTTAAAATGGATACTATACTCTCGAACACTCATATTGCCCTGCGTGAGGGCTAGAAACTGATCGACCCGAGCCTGTCGGATCTCCCGCGGTAAGTACTGGTCAAGGAAGGCATCTGAAAAATTCTCCCAAATAGCTGGAGGTGCATCAAGTCCCCTGGACCTCTCCCATCCCTCGTACCACAGGATGGCTATATCTCAGAGTCAAAAAGCTGCTAGCTCAACTGCCTCTTTCTTCGTGGCATGCATAACCCGAAAGATCCTGTGAAGCTGATTTATGAAATCCTACGGGTCCTCCCTCTGATCTCTCCCTGTGAACTTTGGGGGACTCAAAGCAATAGACTCTCGGACCCTCGAACTCCCAGACCCCTCTGAACATCCTGCAATAGTTGATGCCCTAGCTTGTTGTTGGGTAGCTACCAACTATGTCAACAAACGCACCGCACTCTTCAAGTCCTGATCTGATGGAAGTGGAGGGGGAACTGGATGTGCAGTATCCCTAGGAATCTCCTCAGTAGGTGGAGGAGCCTGTAATGGCTGAGTAAGGGTCTCATCCTAGGCCTTAGACTTGGCCCCTTCTACTGGGGGTGCCATGCTGGTCCTCTCACATGCTGTTGTATCTCTCCTTTGGCTAGCCGTAGTCTTCCAAGTCATCGTCATCTGTGTATGCAAACACCGACACATAAGTTTAACTCAACTTTCCTATAACTCAGTTCTACATCATGATTTAGATTTGAAAGAAGGGTAACCAACTCCTAGATGCCCTGTAGTTCCCTTCTTATATAATGTGGTGCACAACACATCTATAAATAATAGCCTACTAGACATGACTTGTAGACTCCCTAGGACAGAACTCCTCTGATACCAAGTTTGTCATGCCTCGAACATGGGGGGGGGGGGGCTAGACCGGCACCCGATGCCTCAATAACCTAGCGTACCAACTTGCGACTAAGGGACTCTGAACATATAATGTGATAATTTGGATGTGGGGCCACATTGCAAGACAATTTACGAAACAAAATATAAAATTTGACGGAAACTAGGGCTGAATAAACATCAATATAAAGCTGGGCGACAAGGCCGTCATAACTACTACAGCTGACAAACCAACAAAATATACATACTAGGCCTACAAGCCCAACATATTACACTAACTGACATGATATGACTACAAGCCTCTACAGATGGATGTACACTGATCGGAATAGGGCCCCGACCTACCCATACACATATATATATACATATAGAAGATGTACACAAAATTTTAGACCCGGCAACTCCAAAGGATGTGGAACTACTGAGGAGGTCTACCCGTCTGTCTGTCTGAACTTGCACGTATGAAATGCAGCATCCCCAGAAAAGGGACGTTAGTACGAAATAGTGTACCAAGTATGTAAGACAATAAAATAACTTAAAGCTAAAACTGAAATGATAATATAATAACTGAAAGTAAGTGGGAGTCAAAGATGATCTAGAGATATACTTACCTGCTGATATTGACTCAACTCTTTCATTATAGTAAGTGAAATAAATGTCTGACCCTATAAGGCTCGGTATGTGTAACTGCTCGGCCATAGTAGGCTCACTCATAGACCCTCAGCCATATTAGTCTAGGTATCTCAGCCATTATGGGCTCTCTCATAAGCGCTCGGCCACAGTAGGCTCGGTATATAACTTACCATCTGTTCAGAGGTTGCTCAATAGGGGCCTGACCACCGATTATAGCTCGATGGTGGTGAAAATACTGTAATACTGTATATATATATATATATATATATATACACACACACTCTCTGCTCTCTTGACTGGAAGAAGACAATACTCAATTTAATATAAAGTCCCGATAAGGGAGAATACTGTAACTTATGAGACTAGGATAATGTATAAAAATTTGGGAGTATGAACTTCTCTTTATGCCTCGTTATCAAACACATGTAGTTATGAGATCATGCCAAAATGAAGGAAGGGGTTAGCCTTAACATACCTTATCACAATATTTCTAATCATCAAGTTGAACTTGCCTCTTCACACCTTAATCTAAAACAACGATAATAATACTATCATTAAGTTATGAAAGGTACAACTATCGTACAACGAACGACAAGCTTATTTTGTATTAAAACGGGCAGCATCTCCCCTATAATCCTTACTTCCTCTAAATTCAAGGTAATACCAACAAAACAAAAAGACAACAATAACAACATATATACATTATTTTCCAACCTTATATACACCACAAAATACTACAAAACAGCCCAACACACCCCAATCTCTTCATACACAAAACGACCATCGTAGTAGTGTCAAACAGACCGAAAATGTTACGACGAACGACTAGCCTACCACCATGCATTTATGTGGTATTTATCCACACCCTTCCTTCTCCAAAACTCCACAAAATAGTAGTAAAACACGCAGCCCAACAACAACACAAAACAGTCCACAAAACAGTTTGCTACAAGTGAATAACTCGAACTCGCGGCTTTCGATCACCGTCCCGTGAGTTCTTACAAGTATAGAACGACTTACCATGAATTTACAGTAGAAAAAATGGATGAAAGAGAGCAGTAAACTTACCTTATTTGTTGGATAACTCAGCTCCTATCTTGGTTCTTCAAACTCTAGGTTTTACCTCCAATTAGAACTTGAAAGGGAGAGAAAATCAATTAGGGTTTGTGGGCAATTTTAGGGAGGATTGTTGCAGAGCTTGTGTCTAGTTATTATACACTATTGTCAGTATAATATATGAAGGAAATAGTTCTTGAAAGGGCCTCTTTGGTCGACCCAAACTGGCCCATTTTCGGACTCTCATTTAAGCAAGTAGGTGAAACACCTACTTCTCACCTAGCAGCTTGCGCAGTCTCGCAAAAATGCCTATATATCTCTATACTCCGATGTCGTATTGACAAACGGTTTAATGTGTTAGAAAATATACTCATAGATCTTAAATTTTATGGATGGAACACCCCGTAAATTTAAGTATATTGGGAGAAAATCGCAGTTATATTTGACCCAAATTTTAGTAAAACTTATAAACGTAACTTGTGATGACTTTCATCGACTATTGTTCCACAACTCGCTTGACTTCAAAACAAAACACACGACTATCATACGAATAACATAACTCAAAACATAACCTCCTTATCATGTTAATCACCCTAGTCTCACCCCAAAAGTACATGTTATAATATTCCCAACTTGTCGACTTTCGACGAAATATTATTTCTTCAATTCCTTTAGCTTCTGAACCTTCCAACCCTCTTTATACTTGTTGCTCATGATCTTCAATATTTGTAACCTCTGAGGTAACATGATTAACTTACTTTATATACTTTCAAAGATGATCTGATTTTGGGTCCTACATTAGTTTGCTTACGACTCACTTTTACGTACGAAAATATAGGGTGTAACAAGGGGGCACCTCGTTACTAGGTACCATATTGTTGTTCTTGCCATGGTGACCGGAATCAACATCCACGTTTAGAGGTGCAAATTAGGAGTTTGACAGTTTGAACTTTGACCTGAAGTTGAAGACACTTCAAAGAACAAGTGTAAAATAGGGTGCGCTATCGAAATTTGTATCAAATTGCCACTATTATCCTTAGATATAAATGATAAATTACGTTAGATTAAACAAATAAAGATATAGTTAATTCAAACCACGCGAGGAGGATGATTCCAGCCTTGATGAAATATTCACCCTTGATCCGGATTCTCAATGGCTAGAACTGATGAACGAGAATAAGAGCTATGAATGACAGTGAAACTAATAGTATATTATTTTGGGATGCATGTTACAACGTGTTCAATGAACAATCCGACTTCCCTTTATATATAATACGGGAGTTATACCCTAAGTACAATTCTATAAAAGGTAAAAATCTCCCGTTTAACTGATTACTAGATTCCCGTCGGTACGTGTCGAGATCTTTACCGTGATACCCAAATGGTCATGGATATTACGTCCTTCCGTTAATCGTGTTCGATTGCCCAATAATGCTATCCAAAATCTCTTGGGATTTGGACAGATCCCGGGGTCATGGCCTCGATATACTCGAGGGTGGGCATAGTGCCCCTGGTGCCTGACCTGATGAGTCCCCTACCTCGATTTCGATTCTGATTCCTTGTTATCGCGTCCCTTACTCGATTTATTTTGTCAGAAACTGGGCCAGCTTATGGTTTCGATTTACCCGTATACACAATGATTTGAATTTCTATTGATAATGCTGAAAGTGTATGCAATGTAGGCTTATGTTGATCATAGCACTGGATTCACCTTACATCAATATTGCTGGTGTACTTCGTTCTTATGGGCATTAACTAGAGTTAGGAAACCATGACAAGAAAAATTATATATCCATAACCCGTCCAACAGAAGTAAGACCCGTAGCCAATAACTCTAAAACATAGGTTCCTCAGACACGAGTGCTAAGATCCAATAGAGGTAGGAGATCAATTTAAATGAGAAAAATTCGATGAAAAAGTATCTTGACGAAAATAAAAGAGTCCAACACCTGAAAACCCCACAGTAAAGTTTGCATTCTTCCTAATTGTTTTAAATGTGCAAGTGAAATATTGAGTATTTCTGTTCAAACTTTAGAAGCTATAGTAAAGTGGCAAACAAAGGAGTAAACTCACTTAAAATCTTTACTAAGCTATGACCGAATATCAAATTAACAAACAAACGTATTCTAGAGCACTACTACAAAAGAGGTCGTATATGACGGGTAAAAATAGTGGAATAAATTATCATGGCCAAAAATGCCACCAGAGCCGTGATGGCACCCAATAATAGATATGCAAAATTAAACTTCAACAGCGATAAGAAATAGTCTCAAATATTGGAATAGCATAATAATTGAACTCATAATTATAATACAACTGAAACAACCCGAAATCTGTGTAACGATCCGACAAGTCATTTTGAGCTTTAGCATTCTGTTTGGTTGTTTGCGGTATTGAGTAGCTTCATATAATGTATCACGACTTGTGTATATGGTTGGTTCAATGTTCTAGA
Organism: Nicotiana tabacum; assembly: GCF_000715075.1. NCBI lineage: Eukaryota > Viridiplantae > Streptophyta > Magnoliopsida > Solanales > Solanaceae > Nicotiana > Nicotiana tabacum. The sequence continues at coordinate 71,495,550 of NC_134091.1, read as the reverse complement.
GGTTTGGGATTTGATTTGGAAGAGAAATTTTTATATTTGGAAGCTTTAAGTTGAAGAGTTGACCCATGTTTGACTTTTGTATAAATGGTTTCGAATTCATGTTTTAATGATTCCAATAGGTTCATATGGTAATTTCTGACATAGAGTATGTTCAGATTTGGATTTGGAGTGATAGGCTAGGCTATAGGAGTTGAGGCTGGGTTTTGACCGCAGCTTGTGCTCGGTGGTTTCAGTTGTGGGAGTATCTGCCCTTGGACCTATATGTCTAGTAGTGTTGTTGCGCCCCGTTTTCTCGCGAAGGCGGGTTTCGACGTGTGATAACTCTTTTAAATGGGTATTAAAATAGAAGAGTCGCCACCTAACTCTTTTGACTAGTCTGTGTCACCAATGATCGGGTAAGGGCTCAAATTACCTCAAAGAGAAGGTGTTAGGCACTCTTCAAGGTCCTTGCTTTTGCTTTTCGGGTTGCTTGGTGGAGGAGGAGGTGGAGCGCCTCTGGATCAAGTGTGGTATGTTGATGATGCCAGTATGCACGAACCAACCTTTGGGAACGGGAGTAATAAAAAAGAAAGAAAAAAGAAAAAGATAACCAAGTATGTAAGGTGAAATAAAATAGCGTTCTCAATATTTAAACATGTTTCACAAAGTCATGCAATAATTCACGTCCTAATTTCGGGACCCCATTGTTACTGAGGTAGGCCTAAGCGACACATAGACTTTGAGAAAATTGGTGCCAATATTTGCTTCGTTTCATTAATGCGAAAATGAGCCAAAACAAACTTTCACTAAATCGACAATAATAATAAAGTCACTAATGGCATTTAGCCTTATTACATCGAAATCTAATCTAAGTTGTAAAGCAGTAAAGAACATCATCTCCTAATCTACTGGGTCTCTGAAGGACCTTCTCTATGCTTGGCTCTTTTGACCCCATCAATCAGATTGCCCAGATCGCGCATGTCCAACAGTAAGTAAGTTTTCGCCAGATTTCCTCCTTCATCGTCGTGCATGCCTTGACAATCCGAGAGTCACTTTCTCATCTTCCCTTCTAGCTCCATCAGTCCTTGTTTCAAGTATTTAAATCTTTCTGTTGGCATAGTGGCTATCTCCTTCCATTCCCTTATCGCCTCCATGTTCACTTTGTGCTGCTCTAGATGTTTAGCTTCGGGCTCGAACACCCTTTTGCATAGCCTATTGTACTTAACTTGTGCCTCACCCACTTAATCTATGATCCTATCCTTTAGATTGACTCCTGGCTTGATGTCCCCTGCTACGTCGTCTTCTAGCCATGACAGATAGTAGTACATATGACGGGCGTGATACCTGTCTGGCTCAATAGTTTCTCCTTCCACAATAATCTTTTGGTTCCACATATGTTGTACTTCGAACTTGAACGGAATGAAATCTCCCTTGAAATCTGCCTTGTACTGGACCATATTGGAAACCCGAGGTATGATTTGTTTTCTTCCAGCTTGTCTCATTACCATTATAGGAGCGTAAGGGTGGATACCTCGCAGATCGATCATCACCAAGTGAGTAGTCCCCTTTGATACGATGATGAACTCACTACTAGGAAACCATTCGAACATCCAATGCACCCTGCTCGTCTGTTAGATTGCTAAAGAAACGCACCCAACTTACAGCATTTCCAGGCTTTGCAAACGTGTCTGGAACAAACGTCATTATCCTTGGGTGATGGTTGGCTATGTAGTCATTTAGTGGCCTTCACATAAGTTGTTGATGATACTCGCCCATCTGAAAGTGTTCCAGCAGCTAGACTTGTAGCAATATATTACAACCCTCAAAGTGTCTGAATCCCTGCTTGCACCGATCTAGAGTGCGTTACACTTCAGCTAGGATCATTGGGATGATAATATAAGTTTGTTCTTCGATTCCATCCATTAAGGTCCTGGCGACCATGGCTAAGCGAGTATGAATCCTTCCTACTTTAATTGGAAATATCAACTACCCCCAGAGGCAGATAATGGACACATAAACCTGACGGTGAAGACGATATGACTTGCTATGCCCATAATGCTCGTAGAGAAATTCAAAAGGGATGTATGTTTTCTTTAGTCATAGCAGTTCGTCATTCTTCTTAAAACCGAACATTTTCAGAAAACCGCGGGGAGTACGATTCTCTGGTACCAGCAATCCCGGACTATCCGATGGAAACTTGGCGAAACCTCTTATTTCTTTTAAGGAGAGGAGTCATTTGTATATTGCAAAATCGGAAAACAACACTTTTCTCGTCCCAGAACATGGTGGCGGCCTCGATCAACTCCCTATTTGGTTGAATGTTCAACAAAGAGGGCAGGTCACCAAGTACTCTCCTCACATGATTCTTGTCACAAGGCGCAAGGTCTTTACACCAGTCAAGCAGCAAAGGCGAGATATTTTGGACCATACCGAACCTGGGGATTTCGTGCTTCATTTTCAGCAAACAAACAAAGGGTAGCCCTTTCCCCCTCCAGATTTGACTACTTACTCAATAATGATAAACACGTTGGCACATTTTCTCCAAGTAATACATATAATATGATATTGTCCATTGGGATTGTGGAAATCCCGTCGGACTTTGGACAAGGCTCATCTTAGCGGGTTGTTACGTTAACAAAACTTCAACCCGTTGTAGGTTTAGCGTGATGCATCTAAATTTAAAATTGGAGTACGATTTCTGGAAGGGTCTAGTGTGGTAATCCCCAGTGGACAACTTAATGGAAAAGGCACGGGACCATCGACTGCACCGCTGATCGACTAGTCTACCGCAAATAAGCCTTACCGATTTAAGAAGGGTGATTACAGGAAAGCGCGGACACTTATCAAGTGCCGCTATGTTGATAATTAGCACGAGTGGAGTATGATGCAGAGCATGCTTTTTGCAAAAATAATAACACATTGCCAAGTATTTGCATGTTAAAAGTACGTAAAAGCAGTAAATAGTAAAAGTGAAAATGAGGAGAAAAGAAAAGAAAGACAAAAGAGAGAAGTCAGTTTAGCTCGTGAAACATGTGCAAGAACGTAATGAAGCAGGTAGGGAAATATTGATGGGAGAGTGATAATATAGCAGTCTTAGAAATGATGAAAGAGATGGAGAGAGATCATACATGTCATAGCAAATAAAGGAGAATAAAGGAAGGGATGTGCATATAATAGCATTTTAAAACAAATAAAGGTGAATAGGGAAAGGGATGTGCATGTAATAGTAGTTTAAGACAAAGAAAGTAATCCACATAAGTCAAGTTCATTATGGTAAGAGCCTATGTAATCCCCAGCAAAGTCGCCATGCTGTCGCACCCCGTTTTCTCGTGAAAGCGGGTTTCGATGCCTGACAACTCTTTTAAATGGGTATTAAAAGAGAAGAGTTTCCACCTAACGATTTTGAGGTGCGTTCGGGCACCTATTTGCAAATAACTCTGTTTGACCAGTCCATGTCACCAAAGATCGGGTAAGGGCTCAAATTACCTCAAAGAGAAGGTGTTAGGCACTCTTCGAGGTCCACAGCTGTGGGTCCCGGCCGAACTTTATATTATGTGGATTACGTAATTAGGCTAGGTGATAAAATAAATAAAGGAAAATTTAGAAGCCGAAGAGTCTTATTATAACGCGTGAGAATCGACATAAATCTTAATGATTACAATGATACAGTTACATTGATCTATGTTAGATGACTAAGTGTAAATAACAAATACATAAAGAAAAGAAAAGGAGGGGGGGTCCTATGCTTTTTAGCCTAAAGGATCACCCCGTGCAACATAAATATTATTTCGCAACTCCTTTGAGATAGGAGTTGCTCATAATATTCAGCGGGCACAGACTATAATCTCATTCTACCCGATTACTATGCTAAAGTTGTTTACCTAAAGGCGCTCTAATTCAATTCTAGGTCGTACGCTATGTGTGCACTACCCGTCCCATACATAAGGTCCAGGAGGCTTTGGATCTCTATTTGGGTGGTTCTAGACTTCACTTAGGATGTTCAAAATGATAAAACTAGCACACATTCAAAAACATGTAGGACTACACATAAGTACAATTAAAGGCTCAAGTTAACCTAGCGGTATTAAACAACAAATGCATGCGGGTAGTTAGGCAATAGACAATTTCAAACGCATTAGAGCTATTAAGCTTATAGGCATAGTTTCTATGTGATTCTGATTTCCATCGTTGTATAGGCAGCAATACAGCTTTAAACTAACGAACTTGCAGATTAAAGGCGTTGCAAGTCCTATAGGCATGATTTCTAATTGTTTGCGCAATAAGACAGTGAAACAGTGTCAAAATTCCGAATTACCAGTGCTGATTTTATAGACAAACATCTTAGGTAGGTGACGGCATCCTAATAGTAGGATTTCTAGTAGTTGAAAACTGAAATTGATTTTACAGCACTTTAATCCTATAGGCATGTCATCTAGGCGGGGCAGTGTAATGAAAACAACAGAAGTAGTTGATTAAAAGATTAGGGTCCTATAGTCATTATATTTAGATGGGAAGTACCCTAAAAGTAATAGAAGCAATAGACCAATTGATTATTTGAAGTCCTATAGGCATGGTTTCTAGGTTGACAAAGCATGTGCTATACACCCTATAGTCATGTTGTCTTAACACATAGTAATAATATGGAAATCAATTATAGCAATTACTAACATGTTTGAGATAGTGTGCGAGTATTAGACAAATTTGGTGAGGTGTATGCAATTCTTATAGACATGATTTCTACTAGCGTGCAGAAGTAGAGCAAGTTAAACAAGGTAGCAAATAAAGCACGTAGACCCTATATGCATGTTTTCTACCCCTTATGTAAGAATAAAGCACACTCATTCCCCAATTCCACTAACGCCCCAATTATTTGTTTACAAATTATTACAGGACTAAAATGAAGAGTACATGCTCGAATATTACGAGCTGAATGAGTACAGGGCCCAAAAAGCAGAGCAGGCCCAGATAGGAATAACCCAGCAACTTCAAGGTCTTCAGTGATCTCATTCTTCACACAAAAAAATAGTAAATCTAGGTATAGGTACACCTCAGGATATTTAGAGTGTATCAGCTGTATGACTCGAACCCAAACCCATACCAAGTCTGAAAGGGGGAATCAACATACCCAGCAATGCCAGACTTAACCACATGAGTAACAAGTTGTTCATAAATTAATCAAACCACTCGAAGTCCACACACTTAATTCTTAGGACTGCAACTAATAGTAGTTTAAACCACAACAGGTAGATAAGATCACACCGAGTTATACACATAAGATACTAGAAGTTCAGAAGACATGATGGAACATCACCAACCAACAGACAACCCAAATAGAGTTTCAGGATATAATATGATCTAAAGTTAACTTAAACACAATCTTGACAGAGGAATCTTACAGAATCACAGACGAAAACAAGTAAGATTTTTATCATGAGGGTCTAGTGCAAATATGATCAAAAACAGGCTAATGAACATAGTTTGTAATAATCCAATCAACTAGGCATGAAAACTTTAACATTATCAATCATAAACGATGGTTTAAATAGCACCAGGACTCACAATGGGCAAGGATATGTCAAATATAGGTTAACAGTACTAGCCTACACTAGGATTAATCACATATGGGGGAAGAGGCTAGGCATGAGGTCTTCCTAAATGTCTCAAACAGGATTGCATAAGTCAAAGCATACACTAGAACTTAAATGACATGAAAGCAAGCCCTAGCTAATTAGTACAACATCAAAACTTAGCAGGTTGGACAGGAATGACTTAACAAGGTCTGAAACGCATGCATGGATTCATCACAAAGGTACAAGATAAGGCAGGGAACGAGCATTAGTTCATAAGTAGCAAGGAAAGCATGCCTAGGCTAATAACATGAACAGGAGTTAATTCTTAGAAAAGTATCAAGTCGCGCATGAATGACTCAAGACATAGAACAAGTTCTGGACATGACTCGACTCATCACAAGAGTAAAGAACAAGGAAAGAAACCAAACTCAGAATAGGAAACAACAACGAGCATTCGAGCACATACATTAGCAAGTAGGCTTAAGATGGCAGAATCAAGGCAACAAATATGCAAGTTGGGCTACTAGAAAGTATACAGCCTCAAGAAGAGTTTTAAAGAATATAATGGCATGTTGGTTCATAAAAATTCTCAAATACATAGATATGCATAGCAGGAATTTAAACAAGAAACAAAAATGAAATTGCAAGAGTCGTAGCTACATTACCAATTACAGACGAATAAGTAAACATGGGGCGTAATTTCAACAACACTTCAATGTCAATAGCAAAAAACGAGCAGTAGAACCCATGAATCTCAGTGCCTCACAGTTCCCAAGGATTTCGAACGAACCCCGGGCAGTGCTCACATTGAGAAAGATTAGAGAATTGAATTTCTATGTCCTTGGCTTTCAGCCTGCCAAAAGATTGAGCCTCAAAATAGTATAGGACAAGAAACAATAAGAGAACAATAGTAGTTTTCTTTTTGCCATTCAGAATCTCATGGGGGAGTTGGGGATGGGTTTATATAGCAATGGAAATTGAATAAACAAACAAGAAAATATAATCAACAAACACAAATAAAGAAAGAAAAGCATGCAGAATCAATTTAGAACCAAATTAGGAGAAAATTCAGTCAAACCCTAGTTCTGCCCAGAATCTGAGATTGGCCGAAGAATCTTGGTAAACCAGACCCATATAATCTTGCCATGAGTGTATATAGATGAAACATCGTCTGAATCTTGAGGAGTAAGTCTGAATTCTATTTGATTAGGAAGATTGGTGCTTGCCAAAAATAGGGCAAGTACTATCTAATACCATAATCTTGTAAAGAACAACGAGATAATCCATAAAAGGTAAGTGAATCATGACAGGAATTCATGAATTAATCGAATTCGGAGAAGGTTGGTGAAGGCGGCTAGGGTTTCTGAAAGAGGGAGGAGGAAAGACGAGGGAAATGTGTGCGACAGTCTGTAGGAGAATGGGGATTAGGGTTTGGGGTTGGGTTATTAAAAATCGTAGGGTGGTTGTGGGCCGTTGATCTTGAGAGATCAACAGTCAAGATTAAAACTCGAGCGGGGCGGGTTGGTTCAACGGGTCGTGACCGGGTTGGATCAAAAGGGTCATTTGGTTTGGGATAAAGGGATTGGGCCAGGGATTTGGGTCTGTTTGGTCCGAAAATTAGCCCGCCATTGGGCTATAAAAATTAAATATACGAAATTTATGAAATAATAATTTATAAAAGTGATTAATAAAAAATAAAAATATTATTTATCCAGTAAAATGCTGGAAAATAATATCTTAACATTATAAAATATAAAAAAATATTTTTCTAACATAAATAATATAATAAATATAATTATGTATAGAATGTAGGCTACTCTTGCAAAAATTGTGTAAATAGGTAAAAATGCAAATGTAATCATATGCAATGAAGTAAAAATGTTGTAAAACATATATGTGGGTGTAAATGATACATTTGAATGATTAAGCCATCACAAAATAATTTAAGGTGTAATTAATGCATATTCAAGTAATTAAAATGCAAGAAAATCAATTTTAAAGTTTTAAAAATTATAACAATTATAGCAAATATTTGTATAACTCTTTTAAATTAAGTAATGAGGAAAAATGATATTATGAACGTATATATACTATTAAAAAATATGAGGGCAAAATTGGGTATCAACAGCTGCCCCCTTTACCCGGGAATGATGAAAGAGTTGTCGGGTAAAGAAAATGATGACCAATTTTGTCCGAAGTGAGTGAGGAATGATGCATTTTGAAAAAATGGGGGTCGAACCCTTGTTCTTGAGTTGCCTACAAATCCCTGGTGTTATGGGAATTACGCCATGTGTAGTTCTGGATCTAACGGCGAACGAAACCGATGGAGTTATTACAAGATTGACCGTGTGTTTCAAAAGATCTTTTGGATGTGATAGTGTCGTGAATATTAAATAATTTCAGGTGGCGCTATGAATGTAAATTTGAATGTTACAGGTGTATGAGGAAAATATTTGAACGGTTATAGAACAAAAGGAAATCAATTGCTGATCATCGGTTACGGTTGAGGTAGTCAAAGGATGTGAATGTTGTGAACAAAAACCGGAGCAAGAATTGCTCCTATGGGTTACTACATAAACTTAAACATGATGCAGATTCCCTTGGGACCATGAGAGTTGTCTTTCAGACAATGAGGATGATGTCCATAGACCATGACGTCCTGGGCCATGAAGCGTATGATAAGGGATTCGCAGGCCATGGAATGGTGTCCTCGGTCCATGAGGATGGTGCATCCGGACTATGACGCTTTTGAATAATGATATGCAATTTTGAGAGATCCTCAGGCCATGGCATGATGTCTTCGGACTATGAGGATGATGCCCTCAGACTATGACGCCTTCGGACAATGCAGTAATGTTTTATCCCTTGAGATGCAAATATGCAGCGAGATCGATTGTTTGATAGAGGAAACAGATAATGCTTAGTCATATGCGAGAACGAGATGAAACAAGGTTTAGTTTTGTATGAGATGAGGGAAGTGCTTAGCCCGATGCAAAGAGCAGAGACAATGTTTAGTCTCATGCAAGGAAAGGCAATTCCTAGCCTTATGCGACAATGGAGACAATGCTTAGCCTCGTGCAAGGAATGGAGACAGTGCTTAGTCTCATGCAAGGAAAGGCAGTGCTTAGCCTTATGCAATGATGGAGGCAATGCTTAGCCTCGTGCAAAGAATGGAGACAGTGCTTAGTCTCGTGCTTGGAAAGGCAATGCTTAGCCTTATGCAATGTGGAGACAATGCTTAGTCTCAAGAAACGAAAGGCAACGATTAGAATTATGCAATAATGGAGGCAATGCTTAGCCTCATGCAAGAAATGGAGACAATTTTTAGTCTCATGTAAAGAAAGGCAGTGCTTAGCCTCATGTAGTATGGAGGCAGTGCTTAACCTCATGCAATGAAAGGCAACGCTTAGCCTTATGCAATGAGTAGAGACAATGTTTAGTCTCATGCAAAAGAAGGCAGTGCTTAGCCTTATGTAATGATGAGGGCAGTGCTTAGCCTTATGTAATGATGAGGGAAGTGCTTAGGTCTATGCAAGAAAAGAAATGACTAAATGTGATGTGTTTGCGTTTGGTGACCTTTGTCGGTGTGAAGATCTGTGTGTATGTATTTTCGGACGTTCCTGTTATGTTCATTGCACCTGAATCCAAAGAAAAATCATTTGCGAGGGGAAAGGTTGGTTCGTGCTCTCAATTCCTTGCTTCACCTTCGCTTTCGTCTGAAGTCCCTGCTTAAGTCACACTGAGTAATGTCTGGCTGCTATAGAAACAAAATTTTTGAAAAACATGCGTTTGATAAATTATTTACGAAAATGTAGTTGTTTAAAATATGTGATAAGGCATGAGAGAAAATAATTTTTTGAATTGATGACTGTTACATGCTTTTGAGACATTGCAACCTCCTTGACTCGAAAGTTTTAGGATCCTCCTCAAAATCTTGCACCAGTTTAAGTGCATACTTCCTGCGATGCATTCCTTGGTGATTCCAAACATGATGAGGTCGGGCAAACTCGAGATCTTGCCCCAGTTTCTAACCATAGGGGAAATGAAGATTTTATTATGATGTGACCGAACCCACATGGCTGCCTATGTATCCCCTCTTAAATGGGGATCGGGTCATGCGTAGTTTAGTTACATCAAAGAGAAAGTGCAAACATATTCTTAAACATAGTATCTCTTGACTGCGTCCGAATTGATAGGTTTTGGAAAAATCTCTCTATCCATTTTTGCGAGTATAAATGCTCCTCTTGTTAATACTCGGTGAACCATGTAAGGGCCTTTCCAGTTGGGCGAGAATTTCCCCTTTGCTTTATCCTGATGTGGGAAGATCCGTTTTAGTACCAATTGTCCCGGTGTGAATTGCCTTGACCTAACATTTTTGTTGAAAGCTCTTACCATTCTATTCTGATAGAGTTGGCCATGACATACTGTGTTCATTCTTTTTCCATCAATGAGAGCTAGTTGTTCATACAGGCTTTGTACCCATTCTGCGTCGCTGAGCTCAGCTTCCTGTATGACTCTTAAGGAAGGGATTTCTACTTCGGCGGGAATAACGACTTTAGTACCGTAAACTAGTAGATAGGGAAATGCCCCAGTGGATGTACGAACTATGGTGCGATACCCGAGCAAAGCAAATGGTAGATTCTCATGCCATTGTTTCTAATTGTCTACCATTTTTCTCAATATCTTCTTGATGTTCTTGTTGGCTGCTTATACGGCTCCATTCATTTGCGGCCTATATGCTGTAGAGTTCCGATGCTTGATCTTGAATGTTTCACACATGGCTTTCATCAAGTCACTGTTGAGATTGGCGGCATTGTCAGTAATGATTGACTCATGTACTCCAAATCGGTAAATGATGCGGTCCCGAACAAAATCTGCCATGATCTTCTTAGTTACAACCTTATAGGATGTGGCTTCAACCCATTTTGTGAAGTAGTCTATAGCCACCAGAATGAACCTATGTCCGTTTGAAGCAGCGAGTTCAATTGGTTTGATAACATCCATACCCCAAGCAGAGACGGGCCAGGGCGAACTTGTTGCATTGAGTTCGTTAGGCGGCACTCGTATCATATCAGCATGTATCTGGCATTGGTAACACTTTTGAACATATTTGATACAGTCTGTTTCCATAGTTATCCAGAAATATCCTGCTCTTAATATCTTCTTGGCAAGAACGAAATCATTCATGTGGGGTCTGCAAGTTCTGGCATGTTTTTCCTCGAGCAATCTAGACATCTCCTTGGCATCAACGCATCGCAACAATCCCAAAATCAAGAGTCATTCTATACAGAATTCCTCCGCTTCAGAAGAAATGGTTGGCCAATTTTCGAAGCGTGCGCTTCTGAGTGTGTGTAGTGTGCTCTGGATATTCTCCCTTTTCTAAGTGTTCCATGATGTCATGGAACCACAGATTTCCATCAATTTCTTCCTCAACATGAGCACAATAAGCTGCTGCTTATGAATTCCTATTGGGGTGGGATCAATGAAATTCTTATCTGGGTGTTGTATCATGGAGGATAAAGTGGCGAATGCATCTGCAAACTCATTTTGAATCCTTGGAGCATGCTTGAACTCTATCTTTGTGAATCTCTTGATTAGTTCTTGTACGCAGTGTAAGTATGGCATTATTTTGGTGTTCTTCGTAGCTCATTTTCCTAGAACCTGGTGTACCAATAGATCTGAATCTCCGATTACCAGCAACTCTTGAATGTTCATATCAATGGCCAACCTAAGTCCGAGGATGCATGCCTCATATTCTGCCATATTATTGGTGCACGGAAACCTTAGTTTTGCAGATACCGGATAGTGTTGACCGGTTTCTGATACTAAGCCGACTCTGATACCCACTCCATTGAAGGTTGTTGCTCCGTCGAAGAACATCCTCCAACCATCGTATGCCTTGGTAATATCTTCTACTACAAACGATACCTCCTCATCGGGAAAATACGTTTTCAATGGTTCGTATTCTCCGTCTACGGGATTTTCTGTCAAGTGATCCGCCAATGCTTGCCCTTTGACTGCCTTATGAGTTACATAGACGATGTCGAACTCACTTAATAATATATTCCACTTTGCTAACTTACCCGTAGGCATGGGTTTCTAAAAGATGTATTTTAGCGGATCCATCCTTGATATGAGATATGTATTGTATGCACAGAAATAATGTCTCAACTTCTGGGTTGTCCATGTCAGAGCACAGCAGGTGCGTTCCAATAAAGAATACCGAGCTTCGTAAGGCGTGAACTTCTTGCTCAGGTAATATATCGCCTGCTCTTTCCTTCCAGTTTCAATATGTTGTTCTAGAACACAACCAAAGGCCCCATCCAACACAGACATATAAAGCAGCAGGGGTCTTCCTGGTTCTGGTGGGACCAACACGGGCGGTTTGGATAAATACTCTTTGATTTTGTCGAAGGCTTCCTGGCATTCTTCAGTCCAGCTTGTTGCATCATCTTTCCTCAGCATTTTGAAGATTGGCTCGCATATCACCGTTGATAGTGCTAAAAAGGCTGATATAATTGAGGCGCCCTAGAAAACTCATCACAGCTTTTTTATTCTTTGGATGTGGCAAGTCCTAGATAGCTTTGATTTTTGACGGGTCTAACTCGATATCTCGGTGACTGGCGATGAAGCCTAACAACTTTCTAGAAGGGACTCCGAAGGCACATTTTGTAGGAATCAACTTCAAGTTGTATTTTCGAAGCCGGTCGAAAAGATTTCTTCAGGTCTTCTATGTGATTCCGAACTCCTTTTAGATTAGATGATAACATCATCCACATACACCTCTATTTGCTTGTGTATCATGTCATGGAAGATAGTTGCCATGGCCCTCATGTAGGTGGCCCCAGCATTCTTCAAACCAAACGACATCATTTTGTAATAATATATTCCCCATGGTTTGTTAAAGGCGGTCTTTTCGGCATCTTCTTCATCCATTCCAATCTAGTGGTATCCTACGAAGAAATCCACAAAAGATTGGAGTTCATGCTTAGCACAGTTGTCAATAAGTATGTGTATGTTGGGCAGCGGGAAATCATCCTTAGGACTTGCTCTGTTCAGATCTTGTTAATCAACACATACTCTAACTTTCCCAACATTCTTTGGAACTGGCACAATGTTGCCTAACCAGGTCGGGTATTCGACCACTCGAAGAACCTAAGGTTTGATTTTCTTGGTGACCTCCTTTTTTATCTTCAAACTCATATCTGGCTTGAACTTTCTGAGCTTCTGCTTTAGCGGTGGACACATGAGATTGATGGGTAGCTTATGGGCTACTATGGATGTGCTCAAGCCACTCATATCATCCTAGGACCATGCAAAGATGTCCTCATACTCCTTTAGGAACCTTATATACTTCTTTCTTTGAAGGTGATAGATGAATGCTTATACGCGTTTCCTTGACTGTTTCAGAATCCCTAAGCTAACGACCTCAGTTTCTTCTAAATTAGACTTCAGTTTGTTTTCAAAATTCTCTACTTCTTTGACGATTTCCTAAAGTATTATATCATCTTCCAGAACTTCCAAATCATTGTCCTTATGTTGCGTTTTCTCATTACATGTCACAATCGTAGGTTCGTCAGGATATGTAATAATTATGCTGAATAGATTATAGAAAGATAATAATAAATATGAAAAGTAGTAATGCATTAAAACTTTAAAATGTCAAAAAGTACGACTCGATGGCTCGAGTAATTATTTCAAAACAAAATACTGATAATTTCATAAATGCTCAAAAACATTTGAAAATAATTCATGCTAATTTGTCAGGCTACCCAGGAACTCGGCGAGACCGGGACGGTGCAACGGTCTAGTTTTTGAGAACAACTCCCTCTTCTATTGTCTGAATGGTAAGGTCTTCCTCCTCCTCCTCAACAATTGGACTGTAGTCCATGCCTTCTTCATCTAGAAACGGCTTCCTCATGCCGGCCAAAATCTCATCTTCCTCAGATCCCCACATCATGTCAGCTTGATGGAATGTCTGGTGAAAAGGTGGTACGGGTTGTTCCAGCGGATAATAAGGGCCACGCCACGGTGGTGTCCAATCCTAATATTATTTCCATGTATATTCATATCCGAGTCCAAAGGTCATGCCATGATACTGTGGTAGTACGGGTTTGGTGATCCCCTGAAGCTTTTTGCCAAGACACTTGCCTTGTTCATATCCCATCCACAGCAATATGCTTTCTATCTTCTTGCTCCACCATCGATCCTTTTCAATTACGTTCACCCGTTCAACACGGTGATATGTTTCCCCGCCCAATTTCCTCCTATTTTCGATTACTGGAACGGTCTGATTGGTGTAGATGGGGTTGCTTCCATCTCAATGAATGATTACCTCATGATGATTCCACTCGAACTTCACAGCCTGGTGTAGAGTTGAAGCCACTGCCCCGGCTGCATGTATCCATGGCCATACCAATAATAGATTGTAAGTAGCAGATATATCTAGCACTTGGAACTCAACATCAAACCAAGTTGAACCCATCTGTAAATCGAGGTTTATTTCTCCGATAGTGGCTCTCTGAGATCCATCGAATGCCTTCACATTCATGCTTCCCAATCGTATCTCCTGCAGGACTTCAACCAATCTGTTTAGAGTGGCCAGTGGGCATATGTTAAGACTCGAACCTCCATCTATCAAGACCCTGGCGATGAACTTATCCTCGAATTGCACTGTGATGTGCAACGCCCTGTTGTCACTCAGTCCTTGTTGTAGTAACTCATCTTCGTGGTAAGTGATTTTATGGCTCTCCAGTACCTGTCCGACCATGTTAGCCAATTCTCCACTAGTGATGCCGGCTGGTACAGAAGCTTCACTTAACACCATCATCAAAACATTCTTGTGCGTCTGAGTTTTTCAACAGTGATAAAATGGATATATGAGCAGAAGTCTTGTTTAGGTGGTCAACAACAGAGTACTCCCTTGATTGTATCTTCATTCAGAGATTGCTAGTGCCAGTCTCAACAACAGGCGGCTTAGGTGCAGCTTCCTTGCTCGTTCCTCCCAGATTCTCAAGTGTGTAAACCCTACTAGCCCTAGTCATACCTTGCGCGACACCTATTTCTTCTATTTTGGCTTTTCCCTTTCTCTTTGCTTCCGCAACATAATCACACGGGATGGCATCAGACTTGTAAGATGGTGTGGGAGCTACCATTATAATGAAGGGTGTAGCTATCTCAACTTCAAATGGCGTCTGGTTTGTACCACAACTGGCGTGAGGGTGACCAAAGATGTTTTAGGAGCGTCTCCCTCTCGAATGAGTCCAATGGAACCTTCCTGATCCCACTTCTCATTAGTTTTTATCACGTTCACTCCCTCACCTCTGTGATCCGAGAGAGGGTTGTTGCGAACATTTGGTGCAGCTTCTTTTGCTTGTATAACCTTAGTGTCAATCAGCCTCTGAATCTTGTGTCTCAACGTGCGACACTCCTCAATGGTATGCCCCTTTATGCCTGAATGATAAGCACATGTTTTGTTGGGGTTGATCCATTGGGAGGGATTTTACACAACAACAACAGGAATGGGGACGACATAGCCGGCGGCCTTCAGTCTCTCATATAGTTGGGCTATGGGTTCAGCAATTAGGGTGTATTGTCTAGGTGGTCTACGGTCAAAATTAGGATGTGGCTTTGTGTAGTTATGCTAGGTGGTGGCATATTATTTGTATTTTGGTGGTGAGGGTTGATATGTGGGTGGAGGTATTTGGTATATGAGGGGAGACTTAGGGCCTTGGGCTACCATCACGGCACCCACTTCTTTCAGTGGGTTATTCGTGGCTTACAGTGCCTCGAAATTAGTTACCATCCCACTCATGATTCCTTCTTCTATTCTTTCCCCAAATTTGATGATGTTAGAGAACTTATGATTTTTTATGACCATCAACCTTTCGTAATACTGTGGATCTTGAGCCCTAACAAAGAACTTGTTCATTTGTTCTTCTTCAAGAGTTGGCCTTAACTTTGTGGCCTCTGATCTCCAACGAGTAGAATACTCACAAAAGGTTTCTGTCGGCTTCTTTTTGAGGTTCTAAATGTAGAAAATGCCCCGTGCATTTTTCATGTTGAACCTGAATCTATCCATGAAATATGATGCCATATTCACCCAATTAACCCACTTCTTTGCGTTCTGACTGATATACCAAGTCAAAAACGTCTCCTGTAAGGCTTCGCATGAATAGTTTCATGCCGATTTGTTCATTCTTACCCACTCATACAAGCTTGTCGCAATATGTTCTCAGATGCACCTTCAGATCACCAGTGCCATCGAACATTTTGAACGTGGGAGGTTTGTAACCCTTCGGCAGTTCCACATTCGGCTTAATACACATGTCTTCATAGTTTAGACCTTTAATGCCTTTCCTACTTTCAACACTCTGGACTCTCCCTGTGAGCTTCTTGAGTTCCTCTGCCATGTTTCTAATGTGCATGTCCTTCTCAATTGGTTTGGGTATGTATAGGGTTTGCTACGGGGTATGGGGTAAGGTTTTTACATATATCGGATTGCTTTGATGAGTTCCTAGAACTTGGGTATACAGGTGGTCATTGGTCGAGGTTTGGGGATTGGGAGTAGGTTGTGGTGCATTTTCGAGAGTGTGATAAGTGGTGGTTTGCGGGTATTGAGCTGGATGATGGTGATGTTGTTGAGGGGTTTCCATGAGTGTATATAGACGAAAAATCGTCTGAATCTTGAGGAGTAAGTCTGATTTCTCTTGATTCGGAAGATTGGTGCTTGCAAAAAATAGGGCAAGTACTATGTAAAACCATATTATTGTAAAGAACAACGAGATAATCCATAAAAGGTATGTGAATCATGGAAGGAATCCATGAATTAATCGGATTCGGAGAAGGTTGGTGAAGGCGGCTAGGGTTTCTGAAGGAAGGAGGAGGAGAGATGACGGAAACGGGGGCAGCGGTCTATAGGAGAATGGGGATTAGGGTTTGGGGTTGGGTTATTAAAAATCGTAGGGTAGTTGTAGGCCGTTGATCATGAGAGATCAACGGCCAAGATTGAAACTCGAGCGTGGCGGGTTGGTTCAACGGGTCACGACCGGGTTGGATCAAAAGGGTCATTTGGTTTGGGCTAAAGGGATTGGGCTAGGGTTTTGGGTTTGTTTGGTCCGAAAATTAGCCCATCATTGGGCTATCAAAGTTAAATATCCGAAATTTATGAAACAATAATTTATAAAACTGATTAATAAAAAATAAAAATACTATTTATGCTGTAAAATGCTGAAAAATAATAGCTTAACGTTATAAAAATATAAAAATGTTATTTTAACATAAATAATGTAATAAATATAATTATGCATAGATTGTAGGCTATTCTTGCAAAAAATGTGTAAATAGGTAAAAATGCAAATGTAATCATATTCAATGAAGTAAAAATGTTGTAAAACATATATGTGGGTGTAAATGATTAATTTTGATTATTAAGTCATCACAAAATAATCTAAGGGCTAATTAATGCATATTCAAGTAATTAAAATGCAAGAAAATCAATTTTAAAGTTTTAAAATTTATTAAAATCATAGAAAATACTGGTATAACTCTTGTAAATTAATTAATGATGCAAAATGATATTTTGAAAGTATATATACTATTCAAAAAATATGAGGTCAAAATTGGGTATCAATAAGTGTCCCAAGGAGTGGGACTGGAGGCTCAGTGAGTGGTTGGATAGCTATAAGATGAGTAATATGTGATGGAGAATGTTCTTAGATGGTTTGGATGCGACGAGAAGAATTTGGCTTGGGATGCGAAGGAAAAATGAATGCTTGATTTCTGCCTTAATATGTTGTACAGTCTCAAGTTATGAGTGTGTTGATGTATTCTTTCATGTTGTTCAATTGTGGGATAAAGTAGATTCTTATATCCTGTTGTCGAGTTCAGACTCTAGAAGATTTTAGTGATTGCATTGTGGTTCTGGCCATGAAAGGGCATAAAGAAATGCAGTTTGAGGTTAAGCAGGTGGGTTATCCCCAACGGGATGATCTGAGGTTGTGTGATCCCTATGATATTTCTATGAAGCGTTTTCTTCCCACCAGCGAGGTGTGTAAGTGCTTCAATTTATGTTTGGATCGCTTGAGGAAGTTGACTTGACTGTTACGAGGATGAATATGCATTCATGAAGGTCTTGGCTGAATTAAAGTACGAGATCAAGGCAATTATGGATTAAGGGTATTGTGGAATATCAGAAATTGTGTTCTACGGCTTGGAGCCAAGTGGTGGAGTCTGATACCGACGATCTGATTGCATGGTTATGTGTTATATTAGTTTTGGTCTGAGGCACTTTTTTGGATCTGTTGTGACTTAAAGAGGTCGGTTTTGAGGATGACTTGAGCAATGGAATCGCTCGATGCGTGATGTGCGATACTTTGTGGGAATACTAGAAATTTGGTAATGACTCGGGTTTGCAATTCCTTGTCGAGGTAATGTGCATGGAGTAGGGATTTACTCGGTTGCTTAGAGAAGTGGGTTACTTCTTGAGGTGTTTGTGTGCTAATGAAGGACAGGTCATTCAGCTCATTTGGGTTGTGCATTTGAGATTATATTAGGATAGATGACTCTCGAGAAGGTTCTATTGGGTTCAATATTCATATGTGGTAGTTGAGGAATTTCTGGATTTGTAAATGGCTAATATCTGAGATTTCCATTGGATGGTGCCGAGACTTGCGGTATTTATGTATCATTATGGATTTTACATTTTAATATCATGGAGGTTAAAGAAAAATAACTTCAGATTCACATAAGGTCTCTACAAAGTGGGTATCTCAGATTCGGTATTTTTGGGTGCTTAAGAAGGAATGCAGTGGCTTATGGGCTTTAGGACGTCGCGGTTTCATGCTAGAATCTCCTGTGGTGAGCTTTGGTTAATGATCCTGGTGTACTAGCAAGGAGAAGCATTAACTTGAAGAAAATTCAGAAGGAACTTTGAGAAATAGGATAGGTTGGTAGTAGTTTGGATCAGCATGGTAATGGTATGGTCTTGTGCTAATGGGTTTCGAAGAGTTCTCGATGATTTCTACCACTACTTGAGACAGATGTCTTCTACCGGCATGAAGAGTATGTTGCGTATTGTGATTTTCTACTAGATGGGATCAAGTAGAAGGTTTCTGGCTAATTGAGTATGTATCATGTTTGTGACTCAGGGTTGATAATGGGGTTCTTGTGTCTTCATTTGATGGCATGAAAGAAGCAGTACTATATGTGGCATTGAGGTTGCAGGTACGAGATTGCGGTTCCATTCGAATGGGAGGTCATGAGTTATAGACGGCATTTTGACAATTTCAAATGATCAGAAGAATGATGGCACTATCTGGTATCACCTGACAAGAGCGTGTATTTCATGAAGGCACACTGTGTTTTGACTTGCAGATGCTTGAATGGTATTACAGTACTCGCCTGGTTGATCAACTACTGATGTTCAGATTTTGCTATGTGGCACGGAAGAATTTTAGAAGTATTTCTCGTCGGATGACTGTGTACGAGGGATGTGTTAGTCATTCGAGTGGTGGAGTTGGGATCCCATATGGTGATTCATGTATTCTAGGGATTTGGAGTGTAAGAGGGTTCTAGGAGGCAGATTGTTCCTCGGTTGCGGACTGTGAAGGTATGGCCCAAGTTAGACATCTAATAGTTTGTGTTATGGTTAGGTTATTATATACTTTTGGAGGGTTATTTATCTATTTGTGGATGGCCGGAGTTGATATGGGGGCACATTGGTAGGCCTAATGAGGTTGTGTATTCTACACCATGTTAAATTTGTTTACTCAACACAACTATTGTTGAAGGATGTGTCATCGGTTAGAGTTGATCTTATTCATGTATGTTGTGTTCCATGTATTAATCTTCTATGTTGCAATGGGTTGTGACACTGTTGACTATTTACACACATGATGTGGTTCTGTTTGGAACTTGTAGCGGAATTCGACCAAGGCGGCTCTTGGGCTGTTGAATGGTTTATTGCGCCTTGGTTATGGTCTTTTCCTGTTTGTAGTATATTTTTCTATTCAACTCTCCATGGTTATGTCATGCACTCCTGGCTCGAGGTATTTCATGTGGACTGGTGTTTGGATGGGGTCACACATTGCATCGGAGTTATGATGGGATATGATCTTTTGTGTTGATTTCGTGTGTTTTGGTTCTCCTTTGTGTGATGGGTTCATAGCATTGCGCTTGTGGTGGTATCTATTAAGCTTGCGGAACTGTTCTTTCATTTGATTCTCTTTCCATTTTTGGATACATTAGAGTTGTTGCTTGTTTTGTGCACAGATTTCATGATATGTGGCTCTAGGTGATATGGGTGTGGCATGTCAGTCGAGGAGCTTGTAGTAGATGAGATGAGGTTATTGAACCTAGAATAATCTCTATCATGATTGAGTAAGGTATGTTTGGAGATGAAATGATGTCACTAGTCAGCTTAGAAATTGGGCTATGGTTCTTATCGGGTGAGAAAACTCCATGAGTTGTTAGTGTGATGGGTGGCTATGACTTTATACGTATTTTCTTTTGTCATTTGGCAGTGTACAAAGATTTGGAACAAGGTTTTATTTGATATGAGGTTTGTTACCGGTACAATATTTGTTATTGAGCAACCGACCCAATGTACTCAATAAGTAACAATACTTAAACTGGATTGAAAGTAGTGATGAGCTCAGAACAATAATCAAATGCCAATACTAATAGCCGATAACAGTTCAGAATATAAAGGACAATTCGTAGAAACAATATGTCTGCAATATCAAATTCAGCTTGTTCACATTTAAGTAATTTGGGCATGCTTTCAAGTATAACAGTTAAAGTCCAACATGGATAAATAAAGTAAATTATCAGTTATCATGAGGAAAGTACATCTCTATGCCAACACGTCAATTATACATGTCCATTATGGTATCACAGTGGATCCAACAAGAATATTTACACTTGGCACTGTACGGGTGCCTCGCATAACTTCCCATCGTCAAGCACATACAGGCATGTCAGACTCTATAGGGGCGGATCCCGCCCAAGCGCTAATTACAATAATTTAGCCCAATAATGAGACCCGGTGCATGCGTCGCACCTAAAAAATAACATTTTTCCCGACAAAACATCGAAATCACGAAGCGCAACCCAATTTAGGCTTAATGAATTATTCTATCAACTTCTAAATTAATGCCGAATCATACCAAACCAACTCCGATTGACCTCAACTTTTGCACATAAGTCATAAATGACACAACGGACATATTCCAACTCTTGGAACCAAAATCTAAGCCCGGTGTGAACAAAGTCAACTATCGGTCAAACCTCTCAACCTTCTAAACCTTCAACTTTCCAACTTTCGCCAATTCAAGCGAAAATGACCTACGGACCTCCAAATTAATATCTGGACATGCTACCAAGTCTAAAATCACCATAGGAAGCTATTGGAACCATCAAAACTCTATTCCGAAATTGTCTAAATAAAAGTCAAACTCCGGTCAACTTTTTCAGATTAAGCCTTCAACATTGGGGCTAAGCATCCCAATTCACTCCAAAACCTTCCTGGAACCAATCCAACCACCCCGGCAAGTCACATAACCACTATTAAGGATATAAGAAATAATTAATGGGGGAACAAGGCTACAATACACAAAATAACCGGTCGGGTTGCTACACTAGGTGACGGGTAGCGTGCGTGCGCCCGATATTCATGATTTGGGTGGACTTTAGACTATTACCGGACTTATTTTTCTATCATGCCTTGTTGCATCCATGTTTTATTTACTCTCTTGATTATTTGAGCTATGATTCATGTTAGAAATCATGTTTAGCCTCTGTTCTTAGTTGGTTGAGACGTATGAAGTTATTCTTGCTGTTTTTAGCTGTATGTTGTAACTATGGTTATTTACTCTGTCATGATTCCTTATTTGCATGTCATATCTTAGTCTCTGTATATTAATTATTTGCTACATCATACATGTTGTTGTCTTGTTTGGGCTGCGTTCTATGTGATTATGAGCCATTGAGACTTAAGAGATTGTTGACTAATGTGGGTCGTAAAGCCATGTTGTGAGTGATATATTGATCAGGTTGCACGCTGCAACATGCCTTATTGGCTATTGATTATTATATGGATCAGGTTGCATGTTCCAACATGCCTTATTGGCTATTGATTATTATATGGATCAGGTTGTATGTTCCAACATGCCTTATTGGCTATTGATTATTATTTGGATCGGGTTGCACGCCACAATAGGTCATATTGGATTATTATCAGCACTTGTTCAAGATCCGCCCCTCCATAGTTTGACATGCCATTAATGAGCGCAGGCACAATGACATATGCACATGCTTTGGTGAGGGGCTTTGTGTCAGGCACCCGTAAAGTGCTGAGTGATTGTGTGTGTGATGGTGAGGACATATGAGTTAGGCACCTTGAGTGTGCTGAGAGTGAGTGTACTTGATGATTTCACTAGGATAATATTAACTTGACATGAAGGCATAGAGAAGTATTGTCCTCATGGTAGATGAAAATATGATGTTATTGACTTGACATGTATATATGGCATATAGGCATAAAGATGTATTTTTCTCATGCTAGATGGAAACATGATATTATTGACTTGTCATGTATACTTTACATGTAGGCATAGAGATGTATTCCCTAATGCTTGTTGGTAAATAAAATGCCTTATCTGTTGTTGAAAGTTTGGAAAAAGTCACAGTTCTCTAATAAACTCATATGTTAGTGATTTCGGTAAAAGATTTGGACTTTAATTGTTAAACTTGAAAAGCATGTCTAATTTTTCGTATTTGTGAATGAGCTGAATAGGATAATTCCTTTGAGTTATTTACAATTACGGTCATTATCATATATATGTTGTTATTGATTAATGGTGTTAGGCGTTGATCTCCTTCCGAGCTCGTCACTTTGAACCTGAGGTTAGGTTTGTTTCTTATTGAGTACATGGGGTCGATTGTACTCATACTATACTTCTGCACCTTGCGTGCAAATTTTGGATCTGATATTGATGTGTATGGGGGGTGGTGGTATTGAAAATGTACATGCTTTCCGGATATAGCTGTCACTTGTCCTTGTAGCTTTAGATTTGCAAATCTATTTATGTATATTTTGAACAGATGATGTATTTATTTCTTACCAGATTTATAAATTCTAAGTCTTAGCATCTCATGATTTGTACTACCAACCCATGGGATGTTGTATAGAAGTTCAGTATTTTTCTCATTGGCACTTATTATTCTCATTTGAGTTGTACTGATTGTTATTTGGCTTACCTAGCGGACTGGATTAGGTTAAATCACTACTAGTGGATTTGGGGTCGTGACATATTAATATTGGCTAGTGAATTTGCCGCACTTTGCGTGCTTTTAGATAGTAAAGAATTAGTTTATGCATCTTTGTAATTTGTTGTTAATTTAAATTTTGTTTAAATACGTATAAATTATAAATAGAACAATTATAAAAGGCAAGACATATATATGGGCTAACCCAATCCGACTAGGAGATAACAATAAGAGAAGTTAGTGTAAAGTAGTTACCACTATTACTGTTAATCGAGTGGGTTAGATTAAACCCACTCCTATCTTCTCTCAAAGTATTTTCCATCATAAAAAAGAAATAACAATACACTTCCTTCTCTTCTCAACAATGAAAACTTTCAACACAAACACATACGAGAAAAAGACATTTTGTTAGTGGATTCAACTTTATTTTCTAGTGAATCAAGTTTGACTTGGACAATTGTTTTGGTGGTGAGTTCAACTAATATTCCGTTACATCGTTAAAAGGTACAGAGTTGTTGTTATCGCCCCGCGACTTAATCTTATATTGGTATGAGAGCAAGCGTTCTTTCTTCCTGTGTATTGATTGCCTCCATGAGATATACTATGTTTAATGGAATTCCAAATTTGCTATCTATTAAATTCTGCATTACAGTATTTTGGCGGGAATGCCTAGGGTTTAATTTAGATCTGTAGTCCGTCTATCAGTGAGAAGAAGATAGTATGAATTTGTTTTGAGTTATTCAGTTGTTATGCTGTTTTGTCGTACTGGACACTTTTAATTTGTCGGGTCCAATTAATCTTCTTGTGAGTGTTGAATGCTGAATGCTGAAGAGATTCACTAGAAAAGATTCTATTCTTTGTACCATGTGCGAATAATATTCATTTTTAACCAAATATAAATAGACAACAAAAATTGAATTCCAGAAGTCATAATTAAAGTTAGTAGTAAAAGTAACAAATCAGATGTCAACCCAAAAAAAAGGAGTGACATATCATGCTTACCCAGAAAGGTTTAGGACTACCCAAAACGCTTGAAATCAAACTATAAACGTGTTACGACCCCAAATCACAAGTACCGTGATGGCTCATATCATGATACTAGGAAAGCCGACAACTAACACATACGAACATCTTAAATTAAAAATATACTGAAATAGGTTTAAGCAAGTAAGAATGTCATAAAAACTGGATAAAAATGCCACAACTCAATACGGATTTTTCCCAAAAGATCTGGGTGTCATGAGCATCTATACAATAACACGGCATGACAACTAAAACACTATCTAGGAAGGTAGAACAGTATAAACAAAACTAAAAGATAAAGGAGGATAGTCAAGGTCTGCGTACGCCAAGGCAGCTACCTCGATAATCTCTGACTGAAGAAGCTCTAGAAATCAGCAACCACCGTGCCCGCAAATACCTGGATCTGCACACGAACTGCAGAGTATAGCGTGAGTACAACCAACTCAATATGTAACAAGTCTAACCTTTGGGTAGACAGTAGTGACGAGCTCGAACAATACAGTCCATATACAGAATTAAGCAGTACGGAAATGACAGAAAATATGACAATGATATCTCAAAGAAAACTCATAATCTGCAGGTACCAGTACAGGAATGTAGACATATTTCCAGACCAATCCCATTGTGAATCAATAATACCTGTTGCGGCGTGCAGCCCGATCCCATCATGAGTCAATAGTACCCGCTGCGGTGTGCACCCCGATCCCATCATGAATTAATATAAACTGCGCTCACTGTGGTTGTGCAGACTCCGGGGGGGCAGATCCTACCCAAGCGCTAATAAAACCTAGTGCGGTGCGCAGCCCGATCACTTCGTGAATCAATAATACCTGTTGCGGCATGCATCCCGATCTCATCATGAGTCAATAGTACCCGCTGCGGCGTGCAGTCCGATCTCATCAATATCACTCACAAATAGGTTCTCGGCCTCACTCAGTCATTAATCTCTCCAGTCTGTCGGGCTCACAATACTCATGCCAAGCAGCCCAAATCAATGATACATGATGTGACAATGTATGATAACAGAGATTGAGATATGATACGCAATGATGAATGTGACTGAGTACATAACTACAATTAAGCAAATAACTCAACAGAAAGGAACGATCAATGTGGGTCCCATTGGCACCAGTACATAGCCTAAATATGCTTTCTAACATAAATCACTACTCAAGTGCTCTCTAACACATAGAGTACGGTAATAATACTTAGATAAGATAACTATACGGTTTCACGGAATCGGCTGAACCAAAATTACTACGGTGCACGCCTGTCACGTAGCATACGCGTTACCTCAACACCAATCACATAACACGTAATTTCAGGGATTCATACCCTCAGAACCAAGTTTAGAAGTGTTACTTACCTCTACCCGTGCAAATATCTACTCCAACAAGCCCTTGCCTCGCGAATCGGCCTCCGAACGTCTCGAATCTAGCCACAAAAAATTATATACAATCAACACGAGCTATAGGAATCAATTCCATATGAAAATGCTAAGTTCTTAATCAAAAGTCAAAAAGTCAACTCAAAAGTTAACCCCGGGCCCACGTCTTGAAACCCAACAAAAGTTATAAAATACAAACACCCATTCTACCACAAGTCCAACCATACCAAATTTACCAATTTCTGACACCAAATCATCACTCAAATCACCAACTTTCATTCACCAATCCCTAGCCCAAAACTCCCAAAAATTCCACCTAACAAACACACAAACTAGGTGGGAAATTTAATGGGTAAACAATATTATTTCATAAAAATGATCAAAGGTGACTTACCTCAAGAAATCACCCAAAATCCCTCTCAGAAATCTCCTTAGCCCGAGCTTGCTAAGTCCAAAATGATTAAATATCTCGGAACCATCGAATTTAAACACTGCCCAGGCATTTTCGCACCTGCGGAGCCTAGGCTCGCACCTGCGCTCCCGCTTTTGGGGAGAAAACCTCGCTTCTGCAAAACCAACTTAACAGCTGACCGCCGCGCACCTACGGTTCCAGCTTTGCACCTGCGGGACCGCATCTGCAAACCATTTCTCGCTTTTACAACTCCAACTCTACCTGCCCAACTCCGCTTCTGCGGTCGACCATGCGCAGATGCGCATCCGCATCTGCGAAAACCCTTCCGCGCCTGCGATCCCCAGTGGCCTTCCTCCTCTTCGCATCGACGCTAAATTAGCCACTTTCGTGGCTCTGCACCTACGGCCAATGCCACCGCAGGTGCGATGACACCAGATCTGAAGCACCTCAATATAACACTTAAGCCAAATTCGATCTGCTAACCATCCGAAACAAACATGAGGCCCCTGGGACCTCAACCAAATATACCAATAAGTCCAAAAATACAATACAAAGTTAGTCGAGGCCTCAAATAACTTCAAACAACATCAAACACATGAATCGTACCCCAATTCAAGCCTAACGAAAACTAAGAAATTCCAACTTCTATAATTGATGCCGAAACCTATCAAATCAACTCCGATTGACCTCAAATTTTGTACACCAGTCATAAATGAAAAAACAGACCTATTCAAACTTCTAGAACCAAAATCCGAGTCCGGTAAATACAAAGTCAACTCTCGATCAAATCTCTCAACTCTCCAAACATCCATTTTTCCAACTTTTGCCAATTCAAGCCAAAATCAAAGACGGACCTCCAAATATCTATCCGGACACACTCCTAAGTCCATAATCACCGTACATTGCTATCTCAACCATCAAAACTCTATTCTTGAGTCATTTACATACAAGTCAACATCCGGTGAACTTTTTCAACTTAAGCTTCCAACATTAGGACTAAGTGTCACAACACATTCCGAAACATCCCCGGACCCAAACCAACTACTCCGGCAAGTCACATATCAAATATTGAGCATAGAATAGACAATAAATGGAGGAATGGGGCTACAACACTCAAAAAAACTGGCCGGTCATTCCAAAACTACTTTGCTAAAACAATTAGATAATAATAAAGAACACATAAAACAAAACATGAACAAACAAATAAGTTGACTATGCAATAAAAAGAATCTATTCTTTGACTGAAAGTGAAAGGAGGGAATTCAGTTAAATAAAGAAGAGCCACAGAGGTATACCAACACATTCTAGCCATCGAAAAATATAAGTGGGGGGATAGAGAAAAAAAGTCTACTATTAAAGAAAATACATGGCCAAATCTTATGGAAGAAGAAGGTTATATACATGATTGAATAGAACGAAATGCTGGTAAAACAAACATGGAGAGGTGAAACGATCCAAACAAGTCATTTCGAGAGTTGTAGCCCCGTTCTCCCATTTACTGCTCATTTTTATGCTTTGTAGTTGTTATGTGACTTGCCGGGATAGTTGATTCGGAACCGGAGAGGATTTGGGATAAATTGAGACACTTAGTCTCAAGGATGAAAACTTAAGTTGAAAAGGTTGACCGGATGTGGATTTATATGTAGACGACTCCGAAATGGAGTTTTGATGGTTCAGTTAGCTCCATTGGGTGATTTTGGACTTAGGAGCATGCCCGGATTGTGTCTTGGAGGTCCGTAGTGGAATTAGGCTTGAAATGGTGAAAGTTGGAAATTTGGAAGTTTGACCGAGAATGGACTTTGTGGATACCGAACTAGGATTGGGGTTCTAGGAGTTGTAGTAGGCCCGTGGTGTCATTTGTGACTTGTGTGCAAAATTTGAGGTCAATCGGACGTGATTTGATAGGTCTCAGCATTGTTTGTAGAAGTTTGAATTCCTTAGTTTTCATTAGGCTTGAATTGGGGTGAGATTCTTGTTTTTGATGTTGTCTGATGAGATTTGGGGGCTCTACTAAGTTCATATTGTGTTTTAGGACTTGTTGGTGTGTTTGGTTGAGGTCTCAGGCGCCTCGGGTTGATTTCGAAAGGTTATCAGATCGAAAATGAGACTTTGAGCATTGCTGAACTGGGAGCTTTCTAGTGTGATCGCACCTGCCAGGGTCTTGACCGCTGGTGCGATGCCGCATGAATGACTGATGTTGTGCAGGTGCAAAGTTGGGCTGGCCTGGGGAGGGACACAGGTGCGAGGAGTAATCCGCATCTGCGAGCTCGCAGGTGCGAGCAAGGCTTTGCAGATACGGTGAAAATAGGCGTAGGCTACCTTCGCAGAACCGGATCATGGGCCGCAGAGGCACTTCCGCAGGTGCGGACCCTGTGGACTTAATTGAAATCCATAGAAGCGGAGAATTTTCTGCAAAAGCGATTCCGCAGGTGTGGATATTTGGACGCATATGCGAAAGCCCTGTGCAGTGTTTAAATTCGAGGATTTCCGAGATTTTCTTCATTTTTTGACATTTCAAGCTCGGGCCTAGGCGATATTTTGAGAGAGATCAAAGGGATTCTTGAGGTAAGTCTCTTGTGGTTTAATTCATTCAATAATTTTATTTCCCCATTGATTTTCCTACCTAGATTATGTGGTTTTGAGGTGTAATTTTGGAATTTGAGGCTAGGGATTTGGAGAGTTTGATTTGAGGATTTGAGTGACGATTTTGTGTTGGATTTTGGTAAAATTTGTATGGTTGGACTCGTGGTTGAATGGGCTTTCTAATTTTATGACTTTAGAGGCCGATTCGCGAGGCAAGGGCATTTTGGAGTAGGGATTTGCACGGATTAAGGTAAGTGTTATGTGTCATGTGATTGGTTTTGAGGTGACGCACATACTAGGTGACGGGCGTGTGGGTATGCACCATAGGATTGTTACTTGGTCAATTCCATAGAACTGTGTAGTTGAATAACCTATTGTTATCCGTATATTCTCCATGTGTTATAGAAATTGAACTGCAAATCATGTTAGAAATCATGTTTAGGCTATCTGTTGGCACTGTAGGGACCCACAAAGGTCGTGTTACACGTTGAATTATCTGCTAAATTATTGTTTTGTACTCAGTAACAGATTTACTTGCATATTATATATCAGTCTCTATTGTTCTTTATTGATACATTATAACATCGTTGTTTGGGCTGATTATGTTGATTATTGAGAGCCCGAGAAACTAGAGAGATTGACTGAGTGAGGTCGAGGGCTTGATTGTGAGGATATTTATGGGAGTGTTCTGCACACCGTAGCATGTTTTATTGACTTATGCCATGATTGGCTTGTTATATCTCTTGGGATGAAGGAGCCCCTGCGGAGTCAGTACACCCCCACTGAGCGCATGTACCTACTGAGTGCGAGTGCTGAGTGTCTGAGAGAAATGACAGATTGTGAGGAGTAGGTGACTGTGAGGTTGGAGTGAATGGGAGGACTGGGTGACTGCCACTCTCAGAATAGGCACTTCACATTCTTGTATTCTTGTCGTACGGATTTGTTGATTCCGGAAACTAAATTTCTGTTATTCTATTCTCTCAAAGTTTGTGAGGATATGCGCTACCAGACAGGACGGACAACCATCAGTCCCACCAGCTAGGGCCACGAGAGGCCGAGGTCGCGATAGGGGCCATATGTACAACTCGTACAACAGCTACAACAACACCTGCAGATCCACTAGTGGCTCCAGGTTAGGAGCAGGTTCCAGATGTTGTTGAGCCAGTGGGGTCAGCTCAAGCACCAATTGTGCCCATTGTGATTCCAGGCCTTCAGGAGACTTTGGCTTAGATTTTGATTGTGTTCACTAGTCTTGCTCATGCAGATTCTGTTCAGACTGCGCCAGCCACTTCTCAAGTCAGGGGAGGTACTCAAACTCCCGCTGCCTATACTCCCGAGCAGATAATGCAAGGACTTCAGACACCGGGGGTGCTACCAGCCCAACCGGTTATAGCTGCTCAGGCCCAGGTAGGTCCCGTTATGAGTGAGGATGATCAGAAGAGACTTGAGAGGTTTGGGAGGCTCCAGCATCCATCATTAAGTGGGGTTGATTCTGAGGATGCCCAGGACATATTGGATAGGTGACAACAGATTCTTCGTACCGCGGGTATTCTGGAGACCAGTGGGGTTCACTACTTTTCAATTTACTGGGGCTGCCTTCATATGGTGGGAGGCCTATGAGTGGAGTAGTTCAGTCGGTGCTACACCACTTTCATGGCATGAGTTCTCCGTGATCATCTTGGAAAAGTGTGTGCCACCGACCCGTAGGGAGGAACTGCGTAGGCAGTTCGAGCAACTATGTCAGGATGACCTGTCTATGACTCAGTATAAGATGAGATTTTCACAGTTGGCTCGTCATGCGGTTTGGTTGGTTCCCACTGAGAGGGAGAGAATTAGGAGGTGGTTGATATTGCTCGGTGACTAAGGATGGTCCGTAGTCAGGAGGGTGAGGAGAGGCAGGCTAAGAGGCCTCGTGGATCGGGTGGTTTCAGCGGTGTTCCTTACTGGGGGTCAGTTCTACTACAACAGGGGTCGTCCTTATAGGCACGCTTGGATGGCCCATCCAGTTCATCGTGGTGCATCATCCAGCCATGGTTCATATAGTGATCGCCAGGGTCAGTCATCTCTCAGTGCCCTTCCAGCTCAGAGTTCATCCCGTGATCTATCGGTTTAGGGTTCATCTATGCCAGGTCCGTCTAGCAGTTATCCCAGTACTCGGGGGCCCCTTCAGTCCCCACTACCACCACCACTGGGGAGTTTCTTCGAGTACGAGGAGTTTGGGCATATGTGGAGGTCGTGTCCTCGTCGCCCGGTAGGTTCAGTGCAGCAGAGGAGTCAGGATGCAACTTCTGCACTAGTTACTTCACCACCCGCCTAACTAGATCGGGGTGGGGACCAGGCAGCTAGAGGTCGCCCTGGAGGGGGAGGCCGATCAGGTGGCGGTCAGGCCCGATTCTATGTTATTCCTGTCAGGACAGATGTTGTTGCTTCGGATGCAGTGATCACATGTATTGTCTCAGTATGCCACATGGATGCTTCTGTATTATTTGACCCTGGTTCTACTTATTCATATGTATCATTGTATTTTGCTCATTATCATGATATGCCTCATGAGTCCTTATTCTCATCTGTTCATGTATCTATGCCAATGGGAGATACTATTATTGTAGACCTTGTATATCAATCATGTGTTGTGACTATTAGGGGACTGAGGACTAGAGTTGATCTCTTATTACTTAGTTTGGTTATTTTGACGTGATCTTAGATATGGATTGGTTATCTCCATGTCATGCTATGCTGGATTGTCACGCTAAGAACGTGACATTGGCGATGCCGGGTTTTCCAAGGATCGAGTGGACATGTTCTAGAGATTATGTACCCAGCAAGGTAATTTCATATTTGAAGACTCAACCGATGGTTGGGAAGGGTTGTTTATCTTATTTGTCCATTGTGAGAGATGTTGGTGCTGATACCCCTAGTATTGATTCCGTTCCGGTAGTGCGAGACTTTCTGGGTTTGTTTCATGCAGACCTACCGAGCATGCCGCCCGGTAGGGATATTGACTTTGGTATTGATAGGCACTCAACACATTTCTATTCCTCCGTATCGTATGGCACCTGCTGAGTTGAAAGAATTAAAAGAGCAGCTTCAGGAACTTCTTGATAAGGGATTTATTAGGCCTAGTGTGTCGCCTTAGGGTGCACCGGTTCTGTTTATGAAGAAGAAGGATGGTACCGTACGGATGTGCATCGACTATAGAAATTAAACAAAGTTACAATCAAGAACAAGTAACCTTTCCCGCATATTGATGATCTATTTTGACCAGCTTGAAGGAGCGAGGGTGTTCTCTAAGATTGATTTGAGGTCTAGGTATCACCAGTTGAAGATTCGGGACTCAGATATTCTAAAGACAGCATTGAGGACCCCTTATGGTCATTATGAGTTCCTTATAATGTCTTTTGAGTTGACCAACGCGACAGCAGCATTCATGCATCTGATGAACAGTGTGTTTCAGCACCAACATCTCCCACAATGTATTTTGTATTTATTGATGATATCCTGGTGTACGCTCGTAGCCAGGAAGAGCATGCCCAACATTGAGGACGATGTTACAATGGTTGAGGGAGGAGAGGATTTATGCCAAGTTCTCCAAGTGTGAGTTTTGTCTTAGTTCGGTGGCATTCTTGGGGAATGTGGTGTCCAGTGAGGGGATTCATGTGTATTCAAAGAAGATAGAGGCAGTTCAGAGTTGGCACAGGCCGTCCTCAGCTACTGAGATTCAGAGCCTTCTCAACTTGGCCGATTATTATCGTCGCTTTGTGGAGGGTTTCTCGTCTATTGCATCGCCTTTGACTAAATTGACCCAAAGGGGTGCTACTTTCAGGAGGTCGGATGAGTGTGTAGAGAGCTTTAAGAAGCTCAAGACTGCCTTGACCACGGCTCCAGTTCTAGTTTTGCCTTCCGCTTCAGGCTCTTATATTGTGTATTATGATACTCATTGGATTAGTATTGGGTATGTCTTGATGAAAGAGGGTAGAGTGATTGCTTATGCTTCGCGTCAGTTGAAGCCACATGAGAAGAACTACAGTCCATGATTTGGAGTTGGCTTCCATCGTTCATGGTTTGAAGATTTGGAGACATTATCTCTACGGTGTGCCTTATGAGGTATTTACGGATCATCGGAGCCTCCAACATTTGTTCAAACAAAAGCAGCTAAATTTGATTCAGCGGAGATGGTTGGAGTTGCTAAAGGACTATGATATTACTATTCTGTATCATCTCGGGAAGGCCAATGTTGTAGCCGATTTCTTGAATAGGAAGGGGGTAAGTATGGGTAGCCTTGCATTCATTCCTATTGGTGACAGACAGCTTGCAGTTAATGTTGAGGCCTTGGCTAACCAATTCATGAGATTAGATGTTTCGGAGCCCAGCTGGGTTCTAGCTTGTGTGGTTTCTCGGTGTTTCTTATTTGATCGCATCAGAGAGCGTCAATATGATGATCGTCATTTGCTTGTCCTCAAGGACATGGTTC
This sequence comes from Nicotiana tabacum, assembly GCF_000715075.1. Lineage (NCBI taxonomy): Eukaryota > Viridiplantae > Streptophyta > Magnoliopsida > Solanales > Solanaceae > Nicotiana > Nicotiana tabacum. Next base: position 71,462,857 of record NC_134091.1, on the reverse strand, counting down.
GGCATGGTCATGCCAGGGATGTTACTATTGGGGATGATGTGGTGTTAAGGATGCAGGTTCGGATTTGTGTGCCCAATGTAGATGGGTTACGTGAGTTGATTCTCGAGGAGGCCCACAGTTCGTGATATTCCCTTCATCCGGGTGCCGCGAAGATGTACCAGGACTTGAGGTTGCACTATCAGTGGAGGAGAATGAATAACGATATAGTGGGGTTTGTAGCTCGGTTCATAAATTGCCTGCAGGTGAAGTATGAGCATCAGAGACTGGGCGTATTGTTTCAGAGGCTTATGATTCCAGAGTGGAAATGGGAGCGTATCACCATGGATTTTGTAGTTGGGCTCCCATGAACTTCGAGGAAGTTTGATGCTATTTGGGTGATTGTGGATCGGCTGACCAAGTCCGCGCACTTCATTCCAGTTAGGACTACTTATTCTTTGGAGCGGTTGGCTGAGATTTACATGCGCGAGATTGTTCGCCTTCATGGTGTGCCGGTGTCCATCATTTCAGATCGGGGCACGCAATTTATATCGTAGTTTTGGAGGGTAGTGCAGCATGAGTTGGGGACCCAGGTGAAATTGAGTACAACATTTCACCCTCAGACGGACGGATAGTCAGAGCGCACTATTAAGATATTGAAAGATATGCTACGCACTTGTGTTATTGATTTCGGGGGTTTTTGGGATCAGTTTCTGCTGCTCGCGGAGTTTGCCTACAACAACAGCTACAAGTCAAGCATTCAAATGGCTCCGTATGAGGCTTTGTATGGGAGAGGGTGTCGATCTCCGGTGGGTTGGTTAGAGCCCGGCAAGGCTAGGCTATTGGGTACTAGCTTTGTTCAGGATGCTTTGGACAAGGGTAAATTGATTCAGAATGGCTTCGCACGGCGCACTCTAGACAGAAGAGTTACGCAGATAGGAAGGTTCATGATGTTTCTTTTACGGTTGGGGAGAAGGTACTGCTCAAGGTGTCACCCATGAAGGGTATTATGAGGTTCGGGAAGAAGGGCAAGTTGAGCCCTCAGTATATTGGGCCGTTTGATGTACTTCAGAAGATTGGAGAGGTGGCTTACAATCTTGCCTTGCCACCTAGTTTCGTCCAGTATTTCATGTGTCTATGCTCTGGATGTATGTCGGCGATCCATCTCATGTTTTGGATTTTAGCACGGTTAAGTTGGATGGTGATTTGACTTATAATGTGGAGCCGGTGGCCAATTTGGATCGGCAAGTTTGAAAGTTTGAAAGGACATAACTTCAGTGAAGGTGCAGTGGAGAGGTCAGCCATTGGAGAAGGATACTTGGGAGACCGAGCTGGAGTTGCTGAGCAGATATCCACGCCTATTTGAGACTCCAGGTACATTTTTAGACTCGTTCGAGGATGAACGCTTGTTTAAGAAGGGGAGTATGTAACGACACGACCGGTTGTTTCAAGAGTTGTAGCCCTGTTCCCCTATTTACTGCTCATTTTTATGCTTTGTAGTTGTTATGTGACTTGCCAGGGTAGTTGGTTCGGGACCGGAGATGTTTTAGAATGAATTGAGACACTTAGTCTCAAGGAAGAAAACTTAAGTTGAAAAGGTTGATGTGATGTGGACTTATGTGTAAACGACTCCAGAATGGAGTTTTGATGGTTCCGTTAGCTCCGTTGAGTGATTTTGTACTTAGGAGCATGTTCGGATTGTGATTTGGAGGTCCGTAGTGGAATTAGGCTTCAAATGGCAAAAGTTGGAAATTTGGAAGTTTGACCGAGAGTGGACTTTTTGGATACCGGGCTCGGATTAGGGTTCTGAGAGTTGGAGTAGGCCCGTGGTTTCAATTGTGACTTGTGTGTAAAATTTGAGGTCAATCGGACGTGATTTGATAGGTTTCGGCATCGTTTGTAGAAGTTAGAATTCCTTAATTTTCATTAGGCTTGAATTGGGTCCGATTCGTGTTTTTCTTGTGATTTGAGGGCTCGACTAAGTTCATATCATGTTTTAGGACTTGTTGGTATGTTTGGTTTAGGTCCGGTAGCCTCGGGTTGATTTCGGATGGTTATCAAATAAAAAATGAGACTTCTGGTGGACTTCTAGTGTGATCGCACCTGCTAGGGTCTTGGCCACAGGTGCGATGCCGCAGGAGCAGCTAATGTTGCATAGATACGGAGCTGGACTGGCTTGGGATGGGACATAGGTGCAAGGATTAATCCGCATCTGCGAGCCCGCAGGTGCAAGGAAGGCTCCGGAGATGCAGAGAAGAGGGGCATACGCTGCCTTCACAGAAGCGGATCATGGGCCGCAGAAGAGCTTCCGCAGGTGCGAAACATGGAGCGCAGTTGCGAACCCTATGGACTAAAGTGAGTTCCACAGAAGTGGAGGATTTTCCGTAAACGCGATTCCGCAACTGGGTAGTGTTCAAATTCGAGGGTTTTCGAGATTTTCTTCATTTTTGGACATTTCAAGCTTGGGCTTAGGCAATATTTTGAATGGGATTTCGAAGGGATTCTTGAGGTAAATCATTTGTCGTTTAATTTAGTCAATAGTTATGTTTCCCCATTGATTTTCCCACCTAGATTGTGTGTGTGGTTTTGAGGTGTAATTTGGGATTTTAAGGCTAGGGATATGGAGAGTTTGATTTGGGGATTTGAGTGACGATTTTGGTTAAATTTGTATGGTTGGACTCGTGGTTGATTGGGCTTTTGGATTTTATGACTTTTATCGGATTTTGAGACATGGGCCCGAGGGCCATCTTTTGAGTCGACTTTTGACCTTTGATTAATAACTTAGTATTTTTATGTGAAATTGATTCCTTTAGCTCGTGTTGATTGTATTGAACTATTTTTGGCTAGATTCGGGGCATTTAGAGGTTGATTCGCGAGTCAAGGGCGTGTTAGTTTAGGGATTTGCATGGATTAAGGTAAGTAATAGTTCTAAATTTGGTTTTGAGGGTTTGAAATCCCGTATTATATGTCATGTGATTGGTTTTGAGGTGACTCACATGCTAGGTGACGGGCGTGTAGGCGTGCACCGTATGAATTGTGACTTGGTCAATTCCATGGAACTGTGTACTTAAAAAACCCGATGTTATCCGTATATTCTCCATGTGTTATAGAAATTGAACTGCAAATCATGTTAGAAATTATGTTTAGGCTATGTGTTGGTACTGTAGGGACCCACAAAGGTCGTGTTACATGTTGAATTATCTGCTAAATTGTTGTTTTGTACTCAGTCACAGTTTTACTTGCATATTATATCCCGGTCTCTATTGTTCTTTATTGATACATTATATCATCGTTGTTTGGGATGATTATCATGATTATTGAGAGCTCAAGAGGTTGGAGATATTGATGACTGAGTGAGGCCGAGGGACTGATTGTGATGATATTTATGGTAGCGGGTTGCATGCCGCAACAAGTTTTATTGATTTATTCCATGATTGGCTTGTCATAGAGCTTGGACTGAAGGAGCCCCTCCGGAGTCTGTACACCTTTAGTGAGCGCAGCTACCTACTGAGTGCGAGGTTGGAGTGAATGGGAGGACTGGATGACTGTCACTCTGAGAATATGCACTTGATTTCATTATTGTTGTACTTCATCAGGCATATATCACCGTCATGAAATTTCTGAGAGATACTATATCTTGTTTCAATTGAACTTGGCATTAAATAACTATTTTAGCTTTAATTGTCGAACTTGAAAGCATGCCTATTTTTTGTATTGTATTTTCTGAAATTGAACTGTATCCGTGAAGCTCGTCACTACTTTCAGTCCAATAGTTAGTCTTGTTACTTACTGTGTTGGTTGTACTCACGCTACACCCCTGCACTTCGTGTGCAGATCCAGGTGTTTTCGGACACGGCAGGTGTTGATTATCTGAGCAGCTTGACCATTTTGGAGATTTAAAGGTAGCTGCCCGGCGTAAACAGACCTTGACTTTCCCTACCTATCTTTCAGCTTTATGTATTTAGTTTTAGTTTTTCATAGACAGTATTTTCAGACTTGTGTTGTATAGACGCCCATGCACTTAGTGACACCCTAGTTTTTGGGAACATTCGCATTATTTTTGACTTTCTATTCAGTTTATGAGAGCTTTAATTATTTAAACCTGTGTTATTTTATTCTTCCTTTAAAAGTGCGGGAAATGTTTTGAGGTGTCGGCTTGCCTAGTACCACGTTAGGTGCCATCACGACAGGCTAAGTTTTGGGTCGTGACAAGAGGAAGATCAGGCATATGAGAATTGAGATCAACAAAAATGACATAGAAATAGTGTCGAGTTGTACTCCAAAGTGTAATAGCATAAAACAAACTAAACTTTTCATTACCCACAAAATTACTAAATTATCCTTGTTCATCCAATCTTTCCTAGCGCAAAGCACAAGTTTTAGTGTTGTGTTCTTTCCATCAATTCCCATTTATATATAGAAGTAATTTCATAAGATTACAGAACATTGTTTTTGAAGATTATGAGTTTTTTTTCATACTTTATTCTCTTTAAAGAGGTTTGTTGGAAGAGAGTTAGTTATTTTTAATATATATATATATCACCATCGTCATCAAATTAGGGTCAAACGGGTATTCCCATGGCTTTTGTTTTCTTGATATTAATTAAAACTGTATGGGGTAAAATTCATAAATGCCAGGTGGATGTTCGACGAGTTGACAATATGAGTCAGCAAATAGTTGGCACCGGGTACAAATATGTGATCGAAGATGAATAAGTTTAGAAGGCATTGGAACCGAGAATGGAGATTTGAAAGAAAAACATCGGTTGGAAAAGACAACATTCAACGAGCAATCATTACAAAGAATCTCGGTACTAATGATTACCCGTTATGCAGCGATCAAGAGGGGTTTTATTCGTATTAAAGAAGAGCTTGATTTGGGGATCGTGTCTCACTGGATAAAGCTATAAATAGGAGAATTTGTATTCATTATTAGACATAAGATATTCTGTATACACAAAACCCAACTTCTATTCTTATTATATTAAAAAAACTTTCTTTCTTTTTGCTTTAGATATCGTTCTTATTATCGCTTCCATTAGATCACTTATAGGATTTCAAGAAAGGCGATAGGTTTATACTTATCGTTGTTCTTATTATTTTAAAGGGTCGGGTTTCACAATATATCTTTTGTCTTTAATTCTCTACCAAAGGCGATTAGTTCTTCATTTAGATAATTGTTGTTGTTAGGATTCAACTTCAAGAATAGACTTTTTGAATTCAAGAAACTCTTTCTTGAATTTAGTCTATCTTTAATTTCTGTAGTCTTTTTCATTTCTTTACTTTTTTTAGCTTCTACACGTTTCTTGATTTATTTTGTTGTCTATTAGTAATTCTTATACTCCTAAAGTGTTGTTATCAAGTGGTATTAGAGCATAGGCTAATCAAGATTTTAATGTTGATAGTCTTAGAAGGTTCTTGAGGGAAAAAAACAAAAACAAATCAGCCAAAAAAAGAAAATCAAAAGTATTATTGCTCATTCTTATTTCAAAATTCAAGTGTTATTTTGGTTCCATGTCAAGAAAGGAGTTATAACCTTACTAGTATAATTTGAGAGATGCATATTTCTTCTAATAATTGTTCAAGATGTCTCAAACAGATAGTTATTAAGAAAGGAGGGGAGCTATGACTCAATAACTTGAAAAGTCAAACTTACGGTATGCAGAATGGAACGAAGACGATGCTAAATTATTTTTCAAACTATATCTAAAGTGCAATCTAAGATTTGTGCCATTATAATTGACAAAGGGTTTGTCTATAACTCGATTATCACTTATATTGTTGAGAAATTGAACTTGTCTTGTGTGGAGCATATTAAACCCTACATGTTGAAAGGAGTAAAGGTAGATAAAATGGTGTTATTGTCATTCTCTATTGGAAGATTTGAGAATAAAATTTGGTATGATGTGATATCCATGAATAATTATCATATATTGTTGGGAAAGCCATGGTATGTCTATAGACGAGCTTCATATGGCATGGAAAAAAATTACATACTCTTTTGAGTTGAATGGAAAGAAAAACATTTTTGGCCCTTTGACTCTCTCACAAAATTTGAAGATTAAAAGACTGTTAAAAGAAATATGAAAAAATATGATAGAGAAAAGAATGAGAAGAGTAAGGGAGTACATGTTTACATCCCAAGAGAGAAAAAAGAGAAGTTGTATCGAGTGTAGAAAATGGGATGTCAAGTGATAAAAAGTGTGAGTTTGAGAGAAAAGAAAACAGAGAAGGCAATGAAATAAAAAAAGGTTGTGAGGTAGACAGAGAGAAATAAGAGGGTTTGAATGAAGAAAAACAAGAGAACTATGGCAAGAGAAAAGTGGCTAAGGGTGACAAAAAAATTAGTCTTATGATAAAAGCCAAAGAGAGTATAAGTGAGGAAAATATTTGATTACTACCTAACCCACTAACTCTTCCTTGTTTTAGTTCTTTGTGATTTTTGCAGCAAATTATTGAAAGACCTTTTGAAAGGGAGGTGAGTCGCAAGAGATGGTGGCAAAGGATCCAATTGGATTCCAACATGAATTTGGCGTTATCAATTCTTGCTGGATGGTGGAAGATAAAAGCTTGGTTAAATTCTCTATTATTGAACCTTTTGACTATATTGATTCTAAGTTGGAACCATTGCATAATATAATACAAGGTGATGCTCCATTGGTAAATCAGTCAAAGTATGGCATGTATAATTGGTTTATTCAAATTCTTAAGCTTTCAAAAATACCTAAGGTATATTTGGAGGTAATGAACTACGCTCTTATTTCTTATTTTGGTGAACTTATTATTTGTGTAAATGTTGAAATTTTGATGCATATCAATCATTACCTGTAATATCTCAGTTCAAGTGCAAGAATAATGTAACGACCCGACCGGTCGGTTTGAGCATTTGCATTCAGTTTGGTGGTTTGAAGTTTTGAATAGCTTCTGCTCTTAAATTTTTCCCGAATTTTAATTTGGATGTTCATAGAAGGTTTTGGTTCTATTTGGCAAAATTTGGCAATTTGAAGGTTTGGAAGTTCATAGGTTAGACCGGAAGTTGAATATGATTTTATCGGGTTCAGATTGTTATTCTGGGAGTTGGAATAGGTTCATTATGTTATTTGGAACTTGTGTGCAAAATTTGAGGTGATTATGAGTTGTTTAGATGTGTTCGACATAAGTTTGGAATTTTGAAATTTGAAATAGTTCATTTAGCTTGATTTGAGGTGCGATTCATGGTTTTGATGTTGTTATATATTATTTGTGACTCGAGTAGGTCCGTTCTATATTTTGAGACTTGTTGGTATGTTCGGATGGGGTCCCGAGGGGCGCCAAAGAGTTTCGGGGTGGGTTTGGACCATTTTGTCTCTATTTGGCATTGCTGGTTTCTTGTTGGTCCTGTGGCTTCAGGTCTTGTTCGCAATCGTGAAGGTGAGGATGCGACTGCGTAGTGTTTAAGGAGCTGCTTGTTGGTTATTAATCGCGTTCACGAGAGGAAGATGTAATGACCCGATCGGTCGTTTTGTATAATTGCATCATGTTACCCTTTTTATTGCTTCACACTTGTGTGTTTATATCTTTATGACTTGCGGGGTTGTTTAGTTTTATTCCGGGAAGCTTTTGGGTTGATTTGGACCCTTGATTCTAGACTTAGAAGCTTTAATTTGAAAATGTTGATCAAACTTTGACTTTTGTGAAAAACGACACCGGAACTGTATTTTTATGAATCCAATAGCTTCGTATCATGATTTTGAACTTGGGCGTGTGTCAGGAATTGATTTTGGAAGTCCGTAGGTTGATTTGTGCTGATTCGCCGAAATTTGGCAATTTTAAGTTGAAAGATTTGACCGTAGGTTGACTTTTAGCGATTGAGCCCAGAATTTTATTTTGGGACTTAGAATAGGTTCGTTATGGCATTTAGAACTTGACTGCAAAATTAGGCGTCATTCAAAGTTGAATTGATAGGAATAAGACGCATAGTTGTAGTTTTAGAAGTTTTTGAAAATCATGCATTTTAGACTTGTATGGATATTTGGTTTGACTCCCCGAGGGCTCGAGTGAGTTTCGGACGCTTAGCAGAGTGTTGTTGAAAATGTTAAGATTGCTGGTTTCTGCACAGGCGTAAGATCTCGCAATTGCGAGGTCTGAGTTTGCAATTACGAAGTTGAGCCAAACCTACTGGGTTCGCATTTGCGAACCCAGTGTTCGCATTTGCGAAAAAGGCTAGGAAGGGGTTAGTTCTCGCATTTGCGATCCATTTTGTCGCAATTGCCAAAGTCCAAAGTTCGCAATTGCGAACTATTCATCTCAATTGCGATGATAGCAAAGGTGGGAAGGTCTTCGCATTTGCGAGTGATTCTTTTCATTTGCGGTGTTCGCAATTGCGAACCCCAAGTCGCAAATGTGACATCTGCGACTGGACAAATAGGTGAGGGACGGGATTTTTTAGTTCATTCTCTCATTTTTGAACCCTAGACTCGTTAGGAAATGACTTGCAGAGGGGATTTTTACCTACAAACCTTGGGTAAGCGATTCTAAACTATTTCTAATCATATTCCATCAACTTATCTTAGATTTTAACATCAAAATCATGTGAATCAAAGTAAAAAAATTTGAAACTTTCTCAAGTTTTTATAAAATAAGAAATTGAGTTTTGAGAGTCGATTCAGACTCGGATTTTAAAACTAATCACATATATGAACTCGTGGGATCATAGGTAGACGGAATCTACCTTTGGACCCGGGCGGGCCCAGTGATAAAATTTGTTGACTTTTGGGGAAAAGTGTAAAAATCTTAACTTTATCGATTGCAATTCAGTTCCCTACCATTGTTTGATGTTATTGAGTCGATTTTGGTTAGATTTGAGCTGTGTGGAGGGGGATTGAAAGGGAAAAGCTATTTTCGAGTATCGAATTGGACTAATTGAGGTAAGAGTCTTGCCTATCTTCGTGTGGGCAAACTACTCCTTAGGATTGGTATTGTTTGATTTAATTGTGCTAAGTGAAATCTTTGTACGCAAGGTGACGAGTGGGTACACAGGTTGTACGTAGTATTTTACCGGTTTAGACAATTTCAACTATTTCCATGCTTTAATTGAAATGCCATATTATGTTCTAAATTCTCATAGTTAAAGCATCCCTAATTGTGTTAGACTATCCTTAAATCCCTTAGTTGACTTTTTTAGTAATTGTTCTATATCGTACTTGCTAAACTGCTCCCATGCTTTAGTTGAACTTGTTGTCCCCTTTATTGTCACATGTTATCTCTTTCTGAATTAATTGTTCATGTTTCCCTTTATTTGTAGACTTCCGTTATTTGATACTCATTGTTGAAGATTATTTCCTTTTTTGTGAGTTAGTTTTATCTATTATCATCGTTACATGTTGTTTTCTAATTGTTTAGTTATTTGATGTTGAGATTGTGGAAGTTATCAATACGTTGAGGCGATGTTGGTTATTGTTGAAACATCTATCCTATTGAGCATTTTCTATTCATTATTGTTGTTGATATTCTCATATACATTGTGTTGGAGCCATGGCCTATTGTTGTGGAAACATTGATACTGTTGTTGAAGGAAAGTTGTGATATGTGGGCACTTGTGGTGCAGGTTGTTATTGTTATATGACATTGATGTGCCTACGGCAGTATAAGGTTTGGGTTGATGTGTGCGCGACGGTATAAGGTGAGACATATGTTCATGTTGCTTGTATGGGAACTACGTGAAGCCACGCGGTGTCACAAGGTGGGCTAAAATGCGTGTAGCTATTTCGGGAAACCTGCTTTAAAAACCTATTTTCAAATGTAAGGCTCACGCGGCGACATAAAGAAGGATTGTGACTGAAATTGAGAAATGTGAATACGAGGCGGTACCTCGGTTGTTTTCTTAATTATACGAGGCGGTACCTCGGTTACGATTTCATTATATGCGAAGCGGTACCTCGATGTGATTCTTGCTATTATTTCGCATTGCAAAGTATTTTGGTGGAAAATTATATCTATTGTTTCATTCCTTAGTGTTCTATCAACTGTTGTCCGTACATGATCATTGTAGTCCTTTAGTTTCTTCTTTTGTACTATTCCTACTGTTGATTTTCCGGTATTAGATCATGCTATCATCCTGATCCGTAATTGTAATTTACTTACTTTCCATTTTTAATTTGCATTTCATTTTATACAGTCTATTTCATATCTTAGTAGGTGTCTTGACCTGACCTCGTCACTACTAAACTGAGGTTAGGCTTGATACTTGTTAGGTGTCTGCACATCTTTTTGTGGAGATTCTAGTACGTCTGCTCGAGCCGATAAATAGAGATTTTTGCTAGCTGTTGATCGAAGACATGCCTGCTCGGCGCCGCAGGCCTCGGAGTCACCTTCCTTTATCCTCATGTACTGTTGTATTTACTTTCAGACAGTGATGTAGTAGTTACTCCTGTTACACTTTATAGAGCTTATGACTCGATTCCACCATTTTTGGGGTGTGTAGTGTAAAATTTGGTTTTTGGAAGGTTGTATCTATTGTTCAGTTATTTTATGCAATTTGTTAATTCATATCTGTTCAGTTTTTACTATTGTTAGGCTTACCTAGTCATAGAGACTAGGTGCCATCAAGATATCCTACGGAAGGAAATTGGGGTCGTGACAAGTTGGTATCAGAGCCAGGTTCATAGGTTTTCGAGTCATAAGCAGGTTTGGTAGAGTCTTGCGGATCGGTACGGAGGCGACTGTACTTATCTTCTAGATGATGCGGAATTATTAGGAAAACTGCACTTATTTGATTCCTTATCGTGCGAATTTATTGACTTCAAAATTCGAAATCTTTGTCTTTCTATTCTCTCACAGATGGTGAGGACACGCACAACTAAATCTGATGATCAGACACCCACGCCCCCTACTAGAGCCGCAAGAGGCTGGAGCCGGGGCAGAGGCCGAGGACGGGCACGGGGTATTGCTAGAGCACCTACATGAGCTACGATAGAGGAGACACCCGAGGTGTCTATTGCCACCCCAGCACTTCAGGAGACCCTCACACACTTCATGAGCATGTACATCACCTTAGCTCAGGCGGGGTTGATCCCACCTGCACCAGCCATATCTCAGGCTGGGGGAGGAGCACAGACTCCCGCTGCCCGTACCCCAATGTAGTGGGTCTAGATTGATCAGGTCCAAGAGTTCATACCAGTACAACCTATTGCTCCAGTTCAGCCCGTGTTTAGGGAATCAACATCTGAGGAGGAGCAACTTAGGCTCGAGAGTTTCAAGAAGTACCATCCTCTTACTTTGAGTAGTTTGGCTTCGAAAGATGCGCACAAGTTTCTTGAGGAGTGTCACCGCATTATCCGCACTATGGGCATTGTGGAGATGAGTGGAGTTGCCTTTACTACGTTCCAGCTGAATGGAGTGGCATATCAGTGGTGGTGGTCGTTCGAGGTGGGTAGCCTAGCCGAGGCAGCTTCAATTACATAGGATCATTTTTCAGGGTTTTTGTTGAGAGAGTTTGTTCCTAAGACCGTTCGAGATTCTTGGCGCGCGGAGTTTGAGCGGCTGCGCCGGGGTACTGTGTTAGTGTCTGAGTATGCCATCTGATTCAGTGATTTATCCAAGCATGCACCACCTTTGGTTGCCACAGTCAGGAAGCGAGTCCGTCGATTCATCGAGGGGCTCAACTAGAGTATTATATACAACATGGCCAGGGAGTTGGAGTTAGAAACTCCGTATTAGCCGGTGGTTGAGATTGCACGGATATAGGAGGGTATGCGAGACCGTGATAGAGATGATAGGGAGGCTAAGAGGTCTCGTGGCACAGGGGGATTTAGTGGTGGTCACGCTGCACCTTCAGCCCGTCATGGTAGGGTCTATGTGAGCCGCCCAGTTCATTCAGCCCTTCCAGCTTCTAGTGGTGCTCCGATTGTATCGAGGTCCCAGGTTCCACACTTTGCTCAGCCACTTTCTAGTGCACCTCCTTCAGCAGTCAGTACAGCCGGCCAGACCCGAGCCAGTTCTAGCCACCACGCCTACTGAGAGCTTGTTTTGAGTGTGGTGATACCCGCCACGTGATAAAAGACTGCCCCAGACTCAGTAGGGGTGCACCTTCCCAGTCTACTCAAGCTCCACGGATCCAGCCAGGTCCACAGACTTTTCAGGCTATGGTTGCTGCCCCAATTGCCACTCCACCTGCACAACCATCTAGGGGTGGGGGACGGGCGGTTAGAGGGCTCCTTATAGGGTGAGGCCAGGCTAGATTCTATGCTTTTCTAATTAGGACAGAGGCAGTTGCTTCAAACTAAGTCATTACATGTATGGTTCCGGGTTTCCATAGAGATGCATCAGTCTTATTTGATCCGGGTGTTACACCCCATGTTTTCGTACGTAAGAGTACATCGTAAGTCAATTGATGTAAGCTCATAAAGGAGATCATCTTTGAAAGTACATAAAGTAAGTTAATCATGTTACCATGGAGGTTACAAATATTTAAGATCATGAATAACAAGTACAAAGAGGGTTGGAAGGATTAGAAGTTAAACGAATTGAAGAAAATAAGTCTCGTCAAAAGTCGAACAGTTGGGATGTTATAACATGTACTTTTGGGGTGAGATTAGGGTGATTAACTTTATAAGGAGGTTATGTTATGAGATATTTTATTCATATCATAGTCGTGTGTTATGTTTTGAAGTCAAGCAAGTTGTGGAACAAACGTTTGCAAAGGTCATCACAAGTTACATTCTTAATTGTGCTGAAACTTAGGTCAAATGTAGTTGAGGTTTTCTACCAATATACATGGAATTACGGGATTATATATGTATACAATTGACGATCTATGAGTCTAGTTTCTAACGCATTTAACCGTTCGTCGATACGATATTGGAGTAGAGAGATATTTGCAGTTTTCGCGAGACTGCGCTGACTACATAGGTGACAAGTACGTGTGTCACTGAAGCTTTTTGAGCAATACATTTCGTGAATTATATGAGGTATTTTTGGGATGTATTATATACTAAATTGAAGGTCTTGGAATTTAGTTTCTAACTCTCTTAACCATTCATTCATATGACATCCGGATAAAAAGATATAAGCGTTGGAAGAAGGGCCAATACAAGGGTGCCAAGCTAGCACTTCTTTGACTTTTCAAAAGTTGATATATATAGGTTTTAAATCGTCTCTCTTCATTTTTCATAGAACACGACCAGAGAACCACCATAAACTTACCCTTAAGCTCTCTACAAGGGTTCCAAAGAAGCTTAATATCTTGGGTACAAAATCAAGAAGCGATAATATTAGAACGATCCCTACGACGTAGGTAGAGCTATATTGCCTCTCTTTTTCTTTGTAGATTGAGTTTTGGAAGGTACTTCATATTTAAGAAAATGCCTAATTTCTGTATTTAAGCATTTAAATATCAAAGAAGGTTGATAAATTCGTTTCCTAATAGTTAGAACTCACGGGACGGTGATCGGAAGACGTGAGTTCAATTTATTTCACTTTTAGTGAGCTGTTTTGTAGTCCACTCATGTTGGCCTATTGTGCTGATGATTTATGGAGTTTGGAAGAATAAAGGCCGTGGAGAAATGACACATGTGGTAGGGTAGTAGGCTGGTTGCTCGTCATTTCAATTTCAGGATAATTAATAACTTATTGATTGGGTGTGTTATGGTATGCTTGGGTTTTTGTTGTATTAAAGGTCCCAAATTGTAGTTGGGTTGTTTTTGAGTTGCTGGTTGTATTGCGTTGAGCAGTAAAATCAGGGGAAATGCTACCCGTTTTATTTTAGAATCAAGTTATCGTTTGAGAGACATGATATACTAGCACCATCTAAGTTGTACATGTATTTATTTTTTATAGGGTTGGTGCGCTAGTTGTCGTAAGCTTGTTGTTGAGTTGCATTGGTGAATTGAGGTATGTTAAGTCTTAACCTTTTCTTCATTTTGGCATGATCCCGTAACTACATGCGTTTGATAACGAGACAGAAAAAGAAGTTCGTATTCTTGACTTATGTACATTATCCTAGTCTTATAAGTTACAGTATTATCCCTTACCGGGACTTTATATTCACTTAAGTATTATTTCCTTCCAGTCAATAGAGTAGAGAGTTTATACATATATATATATATATATATATATATATATATATATATATATATATACAGTATTACAGTATTTTCACCACCAACGAGCTATAATCGGTGGGCAGGCCCCTATTGGGAAACCTCTGATCAGATGGTACATTATATACCGAGCCTATTGTGGTCGAGCGCCTATGAGCGAGCCCAGAATGGCCGAGAAACAAAGCCTAGTATGGTCGAGCGCCTATGTTCAAGCCTACTACGGCAGAGCAGTTACACATAACGAGCCTTATAGGGCCGAACATCTATTTTACTTACTATATTGAGAGATAGATGAGTCAGTATCAACAAGTAAGCATATCTTCAACTTATATTTGACTCCCAGGTAATTTCAGTTATTATATTATCAGTTGAGTTTCAGCTTTCGGTTATTTTGTTGCCTTACATACTCGGTACATTATTTCGTAATGACATCCCTTTTGCTGGGAGCGCTGCATTTTATGCCTGCAGGTCCTGATAGACAGCTGGATAGACCTTCCCAATAGACAAAGTCAAACATCAGCTTTGTTGCCTTACATACAGGTTTGATGGGTAGGTCGAGTCCCTGTCCCAACCATGATACAGTTCAGTTATCCCTCGAGGCTTGTAGACGAGTCATGTACATTTTATATATCAGTATTGTGGTTTTACCAGCCCTATGTAGATGTTTAGTTTGGTGTTGCTAGTTGTAGACATTGTTTTCATATGATTCAGAATATGGCCTCATCGGCCTAAGTTAAGGGTTACCTCTCTAGCGTTCATAGTTACAGAGTGGTACGCTCGGGCCGAGTATGGCACCGAGTGCCGGCCATTGCTCTTCAGGTTTGGGGCGTGACAACATGGTATCAGAGCAGTTCTATCCTAGGGAGTCTATAAGCTGTGTCTAGTAGAGTCTTGTTTATGGGTGTGTTGTGCACCACACTTATAAGCAGGAGGCTACAGGGCATTTAGGACTGTCACTCTTTCTTCTTACTCTAGATCGTGTGGTAGAACTCAGTTGACAGAATTCAAACTCCTAAATTTTATTTTATTTATAATACAACAATACCTACATCCAAAAAGACAGTTGGTTATGGAAGAGTTGAGTTAGAAGAACTCGATTTTGCATCATGCTTACGATGAGTAAATGTGAGGTCTTCAGTAGATCATGTGTGTACTAAGACGTGTAAGCTTCTTGATAAGAAACACTAATATTGACTTATTGCCGGCCACTCAGCTCATTTCTATTCAACCATATCGTATGGCCCCAGAAGAGTTGAAGGAGTTAAAGGAACAGTTGCAAGACTATCTTGATAAGGGATTTATTCGGCTTAGTGTGTCGCCGTGGGGTGCTCCGATCTTGTTGTGAAGAAGAAGGATGGATCTATGCGCATGTGTACTGATTATCGTTAGTTGAATGGATGGCATGACAACCTTCTTAAGGAAATGGGTCCGTTTTTGTGCTTAAGTAATAATAGTAGTAGTAATAAATAAAAAGACCTAATTAAGTCATACTTTAAGAGTCAACCACGCTTCAATTGGTACCAACACACTTAACTACGTGCTTATGGTTAGAGACAAGGTTTTTGAAAGAAATAGCTCTAGTTAGTGACTTTGTGACTCTTGAGTCGACTTTAGCAATCATCAAGTGGTTTAATTGGACCATAGTGATCTTTAAACTTGAACATTGATGACCTATTTGATCAGCTATAGGGTTCCAGAGTGTTCTCCAAGATTTATTTGCGATCAGGTTATCATCAGTTGAAGATTCGGGATCCAGATATTTCGAAAATTGCCTTTAGGACTCGGTATGGTCACTACGAGTTCCTCGTGATGTCATTTGGGCTGACCAAATCCCTATCAATATTTATGCACTTGATGGACAGTGTATTCATTCGTCATTGTGTTTATTGATGACATCTTGGTATACTGCCGCAGTCAGGAAGATCATGAGCAATATTTGAGGATTGTCCTCCAGACCTTGAGAGAGAAGAAGTTATATTCAAAGTTCTCAAAGTTTGAATTTTGGCTTGATTCAGTAGCGTTTTTAGGTCATGTGGTGTCGAGTAAGGGGATCAAGGTGGATCCGAAGAAGATTGAAGCAGTGCAGAGTTAGCCCAGACCATCTTCAGCTACTGAGATCTGGAGTTTTCTTAGTTTGGCCAGGTCTTACCATCGATTCGTAGAGGGTTTCTCATATATTGTTTCACTTATGACCATATTGACATAGAAGGGTGCTCCGTTCAGGTGGACCGGGGAGTGTGAGAAGAGCTTACAAAAGCTTAAGACTGTTTTGACCATAACCCCAGTATTGGTGTTACCTAGGGGCTCGTGTCTTATACTGTGTATTGTGATGCGTCACGTGTTATCCTTGGCATGGTGTTCATGCAAGACAGTAGGGTGATTGCCTACTCGTCTTGACAGTTGAAGATTCAAGAGAAGAATTATCCAGTCCATGATTTGGAGTTGGCATCCATTGTTCATGCATTGAAGATCTGGCGGCACTATTTATATGGTGTTCCTTGTGAGGTCTTTACCGACCACCGGAGTCTATAGCATCTGGTCAAACAGAAGGATCTTAACTTGCGGGATCGGAGATGGCTAAAGTTGCTTAAGGACTATGATGTCACCATTCTATATCATCCCGGGAAGGCCAATATAGTGGTCGATGCCTTGAGTCAAAAGGCGGAGAGTTTGGGTAGTTTAGCATATCTACCAGTAGAAGATAGGCCATTAGCATTGGATATCCAGGCCATAGCCAACCAGTTTGTTAGATTGGATGTTTCGGATCCCAGTCGAGTTCTTGACTATGTGGTTTCTCGGTTTTCTCTTTATGATCGTATTAGATAGCGTTAGTATGGAGACCCCTATCTGCTTGTCTTCAAGGATACGGTTCAGCACGGTGATGCCAAGGAGATCACTATTGGGGATGATGGTATGTTACGGATGCAGGGCAGGCTATATGTTCCCAATGTAGATGGTTTGCGTGAGTTTATTCTCTATGAGGCTCATATTTCGCGGTACTCCATTCATCCGGGTTCCCCCAAGATGTATCAGTACTTAAGGCAGCACTATTGGTAGAGGAGAATGAAGAAGAACATAGTGGAGTATGTAGCTTGGTGCCTAAATTGTCAATGGGTGAAGTATTATCATCAACGGCCAGGTGGATTGCTTCAAAGGCTAGAGATTCCAGAGTGTAAATGGGAGCGAGTTACTACGGATTTTGTTGTTGGGCTCTCATAGACTCAGAGGAAGTTCGATGCGGTATGGGTGATAGTGGATAGGTTGACCAAGTCGCCCCATTTCATTCCAGTGGTCACTACATATTATTCAGAGTAGCTCGCATAGGTCTATATTTGCGAGATTGTCAGACTTCATGGCATGCCGGCATCCATCATCTCTGACCGGGGTACGCAGTTTACATCGCGATTCCGGAGGGCCGTACAACATGAGTAAGGCACGCAGGTTGATTTGAGTATAACATTTCACCCTCAGACGGACGGACAGTTTGAGCGCACTATTCAGATATTTGAGGATATGCTTCGTGTGTGTGTGATGGAGTTTGGGGGTTCTGGGGATCAGTTCTTGCCTCTTGTGAAGTTGTCCTACAACAACAACTACCAGTCGAGAATTCAGATGGCTCCGTACGAGGCCTTGAATGGGAGGCAGTGTCGGTATTCGGTGGGTTGGTTTGAGCCGGGCAAGGCTAAGCTATTCGGCACAAACTAGGTTCAGGATGCTGTGGAAAAGGTTAAATTAATTCAATATTGGCTTCGCACAACCTAATATAGAAAAAAGAGTTATGCGGATCGGAGGGTTCATGATATTTCATTCATGGTTGAAGAGCGAGTCTTGCTCCGGGATTCACCCAAGAAGGGTGCGATGAGGTTCGAGAAGAAGGGCAAGTTGAACCCTAGGTATATCGGACCTTGTGAGATCCTTGAGTTGTTTAGAGAGGTGGTCTACCAGCTTTCCTTGCCACCTAGTCTATCTGCGGTTCATCCGGTCTTCTATGTCTCTATGCTCCAGAAGTATTATGGTCATCCGCGTCATGTCCTAGACTTTAGCACAGTCAATTTCGACGAGGCTTTGACTTGCATTGAGGAGCTCGTGGCTATCTTGGACCGGCAGGTCCGGAAGTTGAGCTCAAAGGATATTGCTTCAGTTTAGGTTCAATGGAGGGGTTATCCGGTCGAGAAGGCGACCTGCGAGACCTAGAACGTTATGCAGAGTCGTTATCCTCATCTATTCACCACTTCAGGTACGTCCTTATGCACGTTCGAGGACGAACGTTCATTTTAAGAGGGGGAGAATGTAATGACCTGATTGGTCATTTTGTATAATTGTGCCCCGTTACCCCTTTTATTGCTTCACACTTGTGTGTTTATGTATTTATGACTTGCGGGGTTGATTAGTTTCATCCCGGGAGGCTTTCGGGCTTATTTGGACCCTTGGTTCTAGACTTAGAAGCTTTAATTTGAAAATGTTCACTAAACTTTGACTTTTGTAAAAACGAACCCGAAACTATATGTTTATGACTCTGATAGCTTCGTATCGTGATTTTGCACTTGGGTGTATGCCCATAATTGATTTTGGAAGTCCGTAGGTTGATTTGTGTTGATTCGCCAAATTTGGCAATTTTAAGTTGAAAAGCTTGAACGTTGGTTGACGTTTAGCTATTGAGCCCGGAATTTGATGTTGGGATTTGGAATAGGTCTGTTATGGCATTTAGACCTTGTCTGCAAAATTTGGCGTCATGCGGAGTTAAGTTGATAGGAATCAGACGTGTAGTTGTAATTTTAGAATTTATAGAAAATCCTTTTGAAAATCATGAGTTTTAGAGTTCAATTCATAGTTTAGATGTTATTTTCGTGTTTTGATCGCGCCAGCGAGTTTGTATGATATTTTTAGACTTGTATGGATATTTGGTTTGGAGCCCCGAGGGCTAGGGTAAGTTTCGGACGCTTAGCGAAGTGTTGTTGAAAATGTTAAGATTGCTGGTTTCTGCACAGGCCTCAGATCTCGCAATTATGAGGTCTGAATTTGCAATTGCGAAGTTGAGCCAAAGCTGCTGGGTTCGCATTTACGAAAAAGGCTGGGAAGGGGTTAGTTTGCATTTGCGATCCATTTTGTCGCAATTGCGAACTATTCATTGCAATTGCAATGATAACAGAGGTGGGAAGGTCTTCGCATTTGTGAGTGATTCTTCGCATTTGCGGGGTTCGCAATTGCGAACCCCAGGTCGCAAATGCGATATCTGCGACTGGACAAATAGCTGAGGGTTGGGATTTTTGAATTCATTCTCTCATTTTTTAACCCTAGACTCATTAGGAGATGACATGGAGAGGGGATTTTTACCTACAAACCATGGGTAAGTGATGCTAAACTATTTCTAATCATATTCCATCAATATTTAACATCAAAATCAAGTGAATCAATGTAGACATTTATGAAACTTTGTCAAGTTTTTGAAAATAAGAAATTGAGTTTTGAAAGTCTATTTGGGCTCGAATTTTGAAACTAATTACATATCTAAACTCGTGGGATCATGGGTTGACGGAATCTACCATTGGACCGGAGTTTTGACCGGGCGAGCCCCGTGTTGACTTTTGTTGACTTTTTGGGAAAAGTGTAAAAATCTTAACTTTATCGATTGAAATTGAATTCCCTAGCATTGTTTGATGTTATTGAGTCGATTTTGGTTAAATTTGAGCAGTGTGGAGGGGGGTTGTAACGGAAAAGCTATTTGCGAGTATTGAATTGTCCTAATTGAGGTAAGTGTCTTGCTTAACTTCGTGTGGGGGGAACTACCCCTTAGGTTTGTTATTGTTTGATTCAATTGTGCTAAGTGATATCCGTGTACGCAAGGTGACGAGTGTGTACATGGGTTGTACGTAGTATTTGACCGGTTTAGGCTACTTAGACTATTTTCATGCTTTAACTGAAATGTCATATTATGTTCTAAAATTTCATAGATAAAGCATCCTTAATTGTGTTACACTATTTTTAAATGCCTTAGTTGACTTGTTTAGTAATTGTTCTACATCCTACTTGCTAAATTGATCCCATGATTTAGTTGAATTTGCTCTACCCTTTATTGTCACATGTTATCTCTTCATTGTTAATTATCATTGTTGAATTAAATGTTCATGTTGCACTTTATTTGTAGACTTCCATTTTTTTTATACTCATTATTGAAGATTATTTCCTTTATTGTGAGTTAGTTTTATCAAATATCATGGTTACACGTTATTTTCTAATTGTTGAGTTATTTTATGTTGTTGTGGAAGTTGTTAATACATTGAAGTTGTGGAAGTTGTTAATACATTGAAGTTGTGGAAGTTGTTAATACGTTGAGGTGATGTTGGTTATTGTTAAAACATCTATCCTATTGAGCATTTTCCATCCATTATTGTTGTTGATATTCTCGTATACGTTGTGTTGGAGCCATGGGTTATTATTGTGGAAACATTGATATTGTTGTTGTTGGCAAGTAGTGATATGTGGGCACTTGTGGTTCGAGTTGTTATTATGATATGATATTGATGTGCATGTGGCGGTATAAGGCTTGGGTTGATGTGCATGTGTGTGTATAAGGTGGGTCCTATGTGCGTGTTGCTCGTAGGGGAACTACATGAAGCCACGTGGTGTCATAAGGTGGGCTAAAAGCGTGTAGCTATTTCGGGAAAATGTAAACTACCTATTTACAAATGTAACGCTCACGCGACAGCATAAGGAATGATTGTGACTAAAATTGAGAAATGTGAATACGAGGCGGGACCTAAGTTTTGATTTAATTATACACGAGGCGTTACCTCGATGTGATTCTTGTTGTTATTTCGCGTTGCTAAGTGTTTTGGCTGAAAATTATATTTGTTGTTTCATTCCTTAGTGATCTATCAATTATTGTCCGTACATGATCATTGTAGACCTTTAGTTGCTTCTTTTATACCATTCCTACTTTTGATTTGCCTGTATTATATTATGCTTTCATCCTTATCCGTATTGGTTATTTACTTACTTTCCATTTTATAGCTGTATTTCATTTTATGCTGTCTATTTCATATCCTAGTAGGTGTCTTGACCTGGCATCGTCACTACTCCACTATGATTAGGGTTCATACTTGCTGCGTATCGTTGTGGTGTACTTATACTATGCTTATACACATCTTTTTGTGTAGATCCTTGTACATCTGCTCGAGCCGGTAGATAGATATTTCTACTAGCTGTTGATCGGAGACTTCAAGGTATGACTGCTCGGCGTCCCCAGGCCTTGAAGTCACATTTCTTTATCCTCATTTACTGTTGTATTTACTTTCAGACAGTGATGCAGTAGTTACTCGTGGTACACTCTGTAGAGCTTATGGCTCGGTTCCACCAGTTTTGGGGTATGTAGTGTGAGATTCATTTTTTGGAAGGTTTTATTTATTGTTCAGTTATTTTCTGCAATTTATTAATTCAAATCTGTTCAGCTTTCACTATGGTTAGGCTTACCTAGTCGTAGAGACTGGGTGCCATCACGACATCCTACGGAGGTAAATTGGTGTCGTGACAGAAGACCGCGTTCATGAGGGGTTGAGAGATTTGTTCTTCGTGTTCACATGAGATTATTTGCTATCGCAGTTAATCGGGGATATGGAGACTTCTTTCTTCGGGTTTGCAAGGTCACGGACATATTCACATAGTTGTGGTACCTGTGTTCATCGCTTCCCGAGAGTAGTTCCGTGAACACGAAGCATATTTTTGGCTGAGTTCATTTTTGTTCTTCGCGATCACGAAGTGTGGCCTGTAATCGCAAAAGGTTTTTGCAATTGCCAAAGTCCAATGTTCGCAATTGCGAAGTATTCATCGCAATTGCAATGATAACAGAGGTAGGAAGGTCTTCGCATTTGCGAGTGATTCTTCGTATTTGCGGGGTTCACAATTGCGAACCCCAGGTTGCAAACATGACATCTACGACTGGACAAATAGCTGAGGGTTGGGATTTTTGAATTCATTCTCTCATTTTTGAACCCTAGACTCGTAAGGAGACCCCTTGGAGAGGGGATTTTCAACTACAAACCGTGGGTAAGTGATTCTAAACTATTGCTAATCATATTCTATCAACATATCTAAGATTTTAACATCAAAATCATGTGAATCAAAGTAGACATTTATGAAACTTTGTCAAGTTTTTGAAAATAAGAAATTGAGTGTTGAGAGTCGATTTAGGCTCGGATTTTGAAACTAATCACTTGTATGAACTCGTGGGATCATAGGTAGACGGAATCTACCATTGGACCTGGGTTTTGACCGAGTAAGCCCCGTGTTGACTTTTGTTGACTTTTTGGGAAAAGTGTAAAAATCTTAACTTTATCGATTGCAATTATATTCCCTAGCATTGATTGATGTTATTGAGTCGATTTTACTTAGATTTGAGACGTGTGGAGGGGGATTGTAAGGGAAAAGCTATTTTTGAGTATTGAATTGGCCTAATTGAGGTAAGTGTCTTGCCTAACTTCGTGTGGGGGGAACTACCCCTTAGGTTTGGTATTGTTTGATTCAATTGTGCTAAGTGAAATCCGTGTACGCAAGGTGACGAGTGGGTACATGGGTTGTACGTAGTATTTGACCGGTTTAGGCTACTTAGACTATTTTCATGCTTTAACTGAAATGTCATATTATGTTCTAAAATTTCATAGATAAAGAATCCTTAATTGTGTTACACTATTTTTAAATGCGTTAGTTGACTTGTTTAGTAATTGTTCTACATCCTACTTGCTAAATTGATCCCATGCTTTAGTTGAATTTGCTCTCCCCTTTATTGTCACATGTTATCTCTTCATTGTTAATTATCATTATTGAATTAAATGTTCATGTTGCACTTTATTTGTAGACTTCCATTTTTTTTATACTCATTATTGAAGATTATTTCCTTTATAGTGAGTTACTTTTATCAAATATCATGGTTACACGTTGTTTTCTAATTGTTGAGTTATTTGATGTTGAGGTTGTGGAAGTTGTTAATACGTTGAGGCGATGTTGGTTATTGTTGAAACGTCTATCTTATTGAGGATTTTCCATCTACTATTGTTGATATTTTCGTATACGTTATGTTGGAGCCATGGGCTATTGTTATGGAAACATTGATATTATTGTTGTTGGCAAGTTGTGGTATGTTGGCACTTGTGGTGCGAGTTGTTATTGTGATATGATATTGATGTGCATGTGGCGGTATAAGGCTTGAGTTGATGTGCATGCGGCAGTATAATGAACCACGTGAAGCCACGCGGCATCATAAGGTGGGGTAAAAGCGTGTAGCTATTTCAGGAAAATTATTTTCAAAACCTATTTACAAATGTAACGCTCACGCGACAGCATAAGGAAGGATTGTGACTAAAATTGAGAAATGTGAATATGAGGCGGGACCTCGGTTTTGATTTCATTATACACGAGGTGGTACCTCGATGTGATTCTTGCTATTATTTCGCGTTGCAAAGTGTTTTGGCTGAAAATTATATCTGTTGTTTCATTCCTTAGTGTTCTATCAATTGTTGTCCGTACATGATCATAGTAGTCCTTTAGTTGCTTCCTTTATACCATTCCTACTGTTGATTATCCGGTATTACATCATGCTATCATCCTTATCCGTATTGGTTATTTACTTACTTTCCATTTTATATCGGTATTTCATTTTATACTGTCTATTTCATATCCTAGTAGGTGTCTTGACCTGGTCTCGTCACTACTCTACTAAGGTTAGGCTTGATACTTGCTGCATACCGTTGTGGTGTACTCATACTATGCTTCTGCATATCGTTTTGTGCAAATCCTGCTACATCTGCTCAAGCCGGTAGATAGAGATTTCTGCTAGTTGTTGATCGAAGACTTCAAGGTATGACTGCTCGGCATCCCCAGGCCTTGGAGTCACATTCCTTTATCCTCATTTACTATTGTATTTACTTTCAGATAGTGATGTAGTAGTTACTTTTGTTACACTTTATAAAGCTTATGACTCGGTTCCCCGGTTTTGGGGAGTGTAGTGTGAGATTCGGTTTTTAGAAAATGTTATCTATTGTTCAGTTATTTTCCGCAATTTATTAATTCAAATATGTTCAGTTCTCACTATTGTTAGGCTTACCAAGTGGTAGAGACTGGGTGCCATCACGACATCCTACGGAGGGAAATTGAGGTCGTGACAGAAGAGCGCGTTCGCGAGGGGTTGGGAGGTTTGTTCTTCACATTCACATGAAATTGTTCGCTATTGCAGTTAAGCGGACTTCTTTTTTCGGGTTTGAGAGGTCGCGGACGCATTCGCATAGTTGTGGTACATGTGTTCATTGCGTTCTCGAGGGTAGTGCCGCAAACGCGAAGCATATTTTTGGCTGAGTTCATTTTTGTTCTTCGCGATTGCGAAGTGTGGCCTGGAATCGCGAAAGGTTTGCGTGGGCAGTGCATATAAGTAATCAATTTCGGACCTTGAGCTCATTTTATGTCACGACCCAAAATCCCACTTGTCGGGATGGCGCCTAACACACTTGCTAGGCAAGATGAACATAACAATAAAGAACCAAAATAACAGAATTTACAGAAAATAAAATAAATTTGAAATCTCAATATAACAAAACACTACTAATACATGATAAATCCCCCAGAGCTAGTACCACAGAGTCATGAGCTCTATTTTGGAAATACAAGTGTGAAATGACCAAGTACGATATTGTCTCAAATAAAGGCAATAGTGCATAAGGTAAGAAACGCCAAGACTGCGGTCAGGAATGCAGTTCTACGTCGTCTCTAAATAATTAATTCAGCAACTAGCCTCGGCTACTGATGACTGGGTCTGACACCTTGATCTGCACAATTAAGTGCAGAATGTTGCATGAGTACAATCGACCAAATGTACTCAGCAAGTATCATAACTAACCTCGGCGAAGTAAAAGAAGCAAGAATTATAAATGATACATGCTATAACTTGTACAGTTTCATAAACCCAAGTACAGAACAGTAATGTGATCAAGTATAAAGCACAGAAAGAACTATCTCTATGTGTGCGCACAATTACTCAAGTATTCTGCTCAGTAAATGATACGGCATATGAGGATAATATGCAATTGAGCCAGGTAAGTAACCACGAAAATTGCAAGTAAAGATGAAATGTAAATCCAAAACAAACATTTGCCAGATTTTCCTCAACCTTCCCATTTCCCTACCAAACCATTGCATGTACACCATCAATAGAGAAACATGACAAGGTGACCCTAGAGGGATGGATACATATATCCACACGCTACACGGACAACTCACGTGCTGCACGGACAATTCATGTGCTAATAATGTTAACCGCCCAGACAACTCATGTGCTAATATTATTAATATCTGGATATGCACAGACAACTCACGTGCTGCACGGACAACTCACGTGCCAATAATATCAATCGCACGGATAACTCATGTGCCATAATCATAAATCGCTCTGCGTGATCACATGCTACCAGTCCAGAGATTATAACACATAGAAAATAAACATACGAGAATACATGTGCATGATAAATGATTATCAAGTTTCATATTCCTGGACTGATATAAATAACATGCTATAGTGTAGGCATGTGCAATATGTTCTATCACATCTAGAACAAAAATTTTCATAATGAAATAGTAATTTATCATGTTCAATTGGAAGAATTACCTCAACGAAATCTCAAATGTTGTACAAATAGTTCACAGAGGTGTCAGGACCCTAAATTCCTACCTTAGGATGTCGTGATGTCACCTAGTCCCTATGACTAGGTAAGCCTAACATATGCTGAGTTATTAACAGAATTGAACTGTTTAATCATTAAATCATAAAATAGTAAATATCATACATAGCTGCAAACGGCCAATAGTTATACATTTCCCAAAGCCGGTAGTACGGAGTCATAAATTCCACTGAAATACACTAGAATTTCTAAATACAAAACTGTTTTAAAATGATGATAAAGAGAAGTAAAGATATTGTTGGAAGGTGACCCCGAGGCCTGTGAATGTCAAGCAGGTATTCCTTGAAGTCTCCACCTGTGTAGATCAACTCTAAAAAAATCAATACGATCCAAAGTAGATAAACACAAGGCATGTTAATAATTCTTTTTATTGAAACTGTTATGTTACCGACAACTCAACAGAATATGATATATTGACTCCATGCAATTTAATTCACATTGAAAAACAATTTACCAAGTTATAATGGAGGCACATATTGGCATGTTAAAGCAATACAACAAATCACGTAGAATGCATGACTCACACAAGAAGCCACAATCGTTCCAACAATAAGATGACAACGAATAACTGTAATGACCCAGCCAGTCATTTTGGGTATTTTAGCCTTGTTCCCTTATTTAGTGCATCCTCTATGTTATATTGTATTCATGTGACTTGTCGGGGTGGTTGGTTTTGGTTTTGGGTGAGTTTCAAAGTGAAATGGGACACTTAGTACCAAGGTTACAAGCTTAAGTTGAAAGAGTTGACCGTAGTTTGACTTTTATGTAGATGACTCAGGAATAGAGTTTTGATGGTTATGATAGCTTCGTATGGTGATTTTGTACTTAGGAGCATGTTTGGATGTTGAATCGGAGGTCCGTAGGTCGTTTTGGCTTGAATCGGCAAAAGTTAGAAAGTTGAAGGTTTGGAAGGTTGAGAAGTTTGACCGAGAGTTGAGTTTATTGGTATCGGGTCTGGATTTTGGTTTTGGAAATTGGAATAGGTCCTTTGTCTCAATTATGAATTGTGTGCAAAATTTGAGGTCAATTGGAGTTGGTTTGGTATATTTCGGCATTAGTTTTAGAAGTAAGAAGTTCATAAATGTATTAGGCTTGAATCGATGTGCGATTCATGGTTTTGGTATTGTCTGATGTTATTTGAGGCTTTGAGCGAGTTCGTATCATTTTTTAGGACATTTTGGTATGTTCGGGCGGGGTCCCGGGGACCCCGGGTGTGTATCGGATTGAGTTCGGACCATTCATTCTTGAATTGAGATTGCTGGTTTTTTCTGTTCAGATTTCCTTCTTTGCCTTCGTGAAGGTTCTCCCACAATCGCGTAGTGTCCTCTGTGACTGATGGAGTCTTACTCTTCGCTTTCACTAAGTCAGGGATGCGATCGCGATGGATGGGGAGCTTATGCATCGCGAATGCCTGAGTTGGACCACATTTGCGTATAAGGAAAGTGAGGCAGTAGGGACCGTGTAAGCTGAAGAAGGCTGGTCACACCATTCGCGACTGTGTTCATGCTATCGCGTAAGAGGTTTTGTGATCAGGGAGAATTTGTTCTCCGCGATCACGAGTGCTTTTCTGCGATCTCGTAAGGCAATAAATGGGCAGCAGTATATTATTTCCAAATCGATGGTTTTGATCTATTTTTCATCTTTTGAGCTAGAGACCTCGGTTTTGGGCGATTGTGAAGAGATTTTCAAGGAGTTGATTGGGGTAAGTGATTTTAACTTGGATTTGATTATTATACATGAATCTATCATTGTTCTTACCATTTAATTTGTGTTGTAGGTTAGAAAAATTAGGGAAATGCAATTTGAAAGACGATTTGAGGTCGGAATTGAATAAGTTTAGTATGGTTGAACTCGTTATTGAATGTATGTTTGAATTTTGTAAGTTTGGTCGAGTTCAGAGACACGCGCCCAGGGTTTTGGTTTTCTTCAAAGATTGCAACTTTATTGTCCAGAATAGTTTCCCATGGTTTGTATTTTTGGTATAAAGTTATTTTGGCTAGATTCGAGCCGTTCAAAGTTGGATATTTGCGGAAAAGTCTTACTAGTGGATTGAGTTAGCCTGTTTTGAGGTAAGTGTCTTGCATAATTTTGTGTGGGGAATTTCCCCTTATGATCGGTGTTGTTTTGTGTTATTGTGGTATGTAAAGTCCGTGTACGCAAGGTGCAAGTGGGTACACGGGCTATATATGGTAGTTGACAGGTTTAAGTTATGTAAATTCTTTTCATGGATTTAATTGAAATGTCATAACAAGTTCAATTCATCATCATTTATCTATCCTTACATGCTTGACTTTACATTGTTAATACTTGTCTCATCTCTTACTTGTTATTGCCTTTACATACTTAGTTGAAATTACTGCGTTCTCATTAAATATTCAACTTTTGAGTTACCTTACTTGAAGTTTTTATTTCTTGGAATATCTTATTGTTGAGTTTTTGTTTTGAAGTGGTAAAAGCCATGATCACATTAAGGCAAAGTTGTAAATTGTTGAAATACCATTCTTGTTGAAATTTTCACTTTAGGTTGCTATTGTTGAGAATCTTGTACACATCGTGGTTGAGCCATGGGCTATTTATTGTGGAAACAATTTTATTGTTGACTTCTTTGGCAAGTTGTGGTATATGGCACTTGAGGTGCGATTTGTGATACGTTGTGATATTGATACGCATGTGGTGGTATAAGGATATAGGTTGATACACCTGCGGTGAGATAAGGTGGGCTTGATACGCGTGTTGCTAGTAGGGGAACTAGTTGAAGCCATGCGGTGTGATAAGGTAGAGTAAAACATGGGTAGCTATTTCGGGAAAAATAATTTTTAAAACTAAATACAAGGCTCCCGCGGGTGTTATAAGGAAAGATTGTGATTGTGATTGTGAAATGAGGCATGAGGCGGTACCTCGGACATGATTCTTGTTGTTATCTTTTATTTACTTCACTTGTGTTTTGTTTGCATCGTTTCCTTGTTGTTCTTATTATGTGTTTTCTCACTTGATGCCTTATTGCCTTAACTTTCGGTGTAGCTTATCTTGTTGTATTTCTTCATTGTTTCATTCCTTATTTACATTATTATATTGTACCATACATGTTCAGCTTCTTTATTTGTAGATGTCTTGACCTGACCTCGTCACTACTCTACCGAGGTTAGGTTTGATGCTTACTGGGTACCGTTGTGATGTACTCATACTACACTTCTGCACATCTTTTTGTGCACATACAAGTATTCATACCAGCCTAGGCATCCGTGAGTTGAGCTTGGATTGGAGACTTCAAGGTACTTCATACATCTTGTACTGTGTATTGTGATGCGTCACGTGTTGACCTTGGTGCGGTATTGATGTAAGACGGTAGGGTGATTACCTACGCGTCTCAACAATTGAAGACCCATGAGAATAATTATCTAGTCCACGACTTGGAATTGGCAGCTATTGTTGATGCCTTGAATATTTGGGGGCACTATTTTTACAGTGTCCATTGTGAGGTCTTTACCGACCACCGGAGTCTACAACATATGTTCAAACATAAAGATCTTAAGTTGCGGCAGCGGAGATGGTTAGAGTTGATTAAAAACTATGATATCACCACTAGGAAGGCCAATGTGGTGGCCGATGCCTTGAGTCAAAAGGCGGAGAGCTTGGGCAGTTTAGCATATCTACCGGCAGTAGAGATGACACTTCCCATGGATGTTCAAGCCTTGGCCAACAAATTTGTTAGATTGGCTATTTCGGAGCACACTCAAGTTCTTGCTTGCGTGGTTTCTCGGCGTTTTCTATATCGTCGCATCAGAGAACGTCAGTATGATGACCCCCATTTTCTTATCCTTAAGGAAACAATATAGCATGACGATTCCAAGGAGGTTTCTATTAGAGATAATGGTGTGTTACGGATGCAGGGTCGGTTATGTGTGCCAAATGTGGATGGTTTGCGTGATTTGATCCTTTAGAGACTTGAGATTCCCGAGTTGAAATGGAAACGTGTCACCGTGGATTTCGGTATTCGGCTCCCACGCACTCAGAAGAAATTTACGTGGTATGGGTGATTGTGGACAGGTTGACCAAGTCAACTTATTTCATTATGCTAGTGACTACCTATTCTTCATAACAGCTGGCTTGTATCTATATCCGTGAGATTGTCCAAATTCATGGAGTGTCGATATCAATCATATCTGACTGGGGTACATAGTTCGCATCGTGTTTCTGGAGAGCTATACAATGTGAGTTAGGCACACAGGTTGACTTGAGTACAACATTTCACCCCCACACAGACGGATATTTCGAGCGCACCATTCAGATATTGGAGGATATACTTCGTGCCTGTGTTATGGATTTTGAGGGTTCTTGGGATCCGTTCTTCCTGCTTGAGGAGTTTGCCTATTACAAAAGCTACCATTCAAGTATTTAGATGGCTCCTTGTGAGGCCATATATGGGAGACAGTTCCGTTCTCCAGTTGGTTGGTTTGAGACGGGACAGGCTAAGTTATTAGGCATAGATTTGGTTCGAGATGCCTTGGAGAAGGTCAAGTTGATCTAGGATCGGCTTCGTAAAGCCCAATCTAGATAGAAGAGTTATGCAGATCAGAAGGTTCATGATGTTGCATTCATGGTTGGAGAGCGAGTCTTGTTCCGGGTTTCACCCATGAAGAGTGTGATGAGGTTCGGGAAGAAGGGAAAGTTTAGCCCTAGGTATATCAGACCTTTTGAGATCCTTGAGACGATCGGTGAGGCAGACTACAAACTTGCATTTGTCACGACCCAAATCGGAGGGCCGCGATGGGCATCCTGTGCCTTACTCGACCGAGTACCAATGTAACGTATATTTCTTATCATGTCATCATGAGTAAATGGGCCAAAAGGGCCCTCATGAGATAACCAGAATAAAACATAAGGGAATACTAGATAGGATGACCCAACATGATGTAGAAACTTATACATGTGACCTACGGGCCTCTAAGGCCGACATAATCATTTGTACACTCAAAACATTGGCCGACAAGGCCGACAAAGCCATACAAGTATCCATATACATGACATATATCTATAAGCCTCTAAGGGTACATAAACATCATAAAGGTTAGGACAGGGCCCCGCCATACAAATCAATACATGTAAAAATCATACTGACGAAATAGGCAACTCCGGATAAAGTGGAGTGCACCAACACCTTCCGCTAAGCTGATAGCCTACTAGGAGGACTGTCAACCTATCTATCGGGACCTGTGGGCATGAAATGAGGCATCCCCATGCAGAAGGGACATCATTACAAATGAAGGTCCGAGTATGTACGGCATGAAAAGTAGTATATAAAAGACATGAAAGAAACATGGAGTAAAGAACTCAACCTGTAATTCTAAATAGCTTTGTGAACTGTGAAACATTTATAATGTCATGAAAATACGTAAAAATGTCATATCATGCTTAGGTATATGCGTACATAACATCATCAAGCCTGTGAGGGCATCCAATCATATCATCTCGGCCTTTGTGGGCGAAATCATCAACGTATACCAACTAATCATGTGGTGGTGCATATATAACGCCATAACCTTTCCCCATACCCCATATACATATAATATACGTGTATCTAATGCAATCAGGTCATGGATCAATGTACATGTATAAATGAATGCAATGCATAAGAAGTAAGTCAATAAGATCTCTTGGGATGTCATAAGATCAATATGTCTTATCATCAACGTATACCAATTTATCAGGTGGTGGTGTGCATATAACACAATAACCTTTCCCCATACCCCATGTACATATAATATACGCGTATATAACGTCATCTAGTCATGGGTCAATGTACATGTATAAATGAATGCAATGAATAAGGAAGTGAGTCGATAAGATCTCTCGGAATGTCATAAGATCAATATGCCTTTGATTAATATCATGAAATAAACTTTATCAACTTACGTATTTTCTAAGACCTATGAACTGATGATATAATAATAGGACACATGGGGAATCAGGAACATAGGCAACCCTAGTACTTCTAAAAATAGAGTCACGAATGAAAAAAGACATTGTGAGCATGTTGCGCGATGTTTGAACTATCATCAAGTCAAGTATGAGCATCAGGTACAAGGTGATTTACTTTAATGCTTAAATACACTGAATGGAAGTGGGAGTATATCACTATGGATTTTGTTGTTGGGTTGCCATGGACCTTTAGGAGGTTTGATGCTATGTGGGTTATTGTGGACTGCACATTTCATTCCAGTCATGATTTTCTACACTTCTAAGCAGCTGGCTCGGATTTATCTTAGAGAGATTGTTGGCCTGCACGGTGTTCCTGTGTCTATCATCTCGGATCGAGGCACTCAGTTTACATCACATTTTTTGAGAGCGGTGTACCATGAGTTGGGCATGCAGGTTGAGTTGAGTACAATATTTTCTCCTCAGATGGACAAGCAGACCATTTGGATCTAGAGGATATGTTGAGAGCCTGCGTCATTGATTTAGGAGGCTAGTGGGATTAGTTTCTACCGTTAGCAGAGTTTGTCTACAATAACAACTACCAGTCAAGTATCTAGATGGCCCCATACGAGGCCTTATATGGGAGGCGATGTCATTCTCCAGTTGGTTGGTTTGAGCATGTGGAGGCTAGGTTTTTGGGCACTAATTTAGTTCCTGATGCTTTGGAGAAAGTGAAATTGATTAAGAAGCGGCTTCCTAGAGTGCAGTCCAAATATAAGAGTTATGTTGATAGGAAGGTTCCCAACGTAGCTTTCATGGAGGGTGACAGGGTCCTTCTCAGATTTTTGCCGATGAAGTGCATGTGGTTCGGGAAGAAGGGTAAGTTAAGCCCTCGGTAGATTGGCCCATTTGAGATTTTGGAGAGAGTGGGCGAGGTGGCTTACAAGCT
The DNA here is from genome assembly GCF_000715075.1 of Nicotiana tabacum. Classification (NCBI taxonomy): domain Eukaryota; kingdom Viridiplantae; phylum Streptophyta; class Magnoliopsida; order Solanales; family Solanaceae; genus Nicotiana; species Nicotiana tabacum. Next base: position 71,430,218 of record NC_134091.1, on the reverse strand, counting down.
TGCTTTGCCACCCAACTTGTCTGGAGTTCATCCTGTGTTTTGATGTTTCCATGCTTCAGAAGTACCATGAGGATGTGTTAGATCTTACTTCATTGCAGTTCAATATGAATCTGGATTATGAGGAGGAGCTAGTGGCCATTTTTGATAGGCACGTTCAAAAGCTGAGGTTAAAGGATATTGCATCGATGAAGGTTCAATAGAGAGGCCAACCAGTCAAGGAGGCGACTTGGGAGACCAACCATGACATTTGGAACAGATATTAACATCTTTTTGTCACTCTAAGTATGTTTCTAACTCGTTTGAGGATGAAAATTTATTTAAGAGGGGAGAATGTGATGACTCGGCCAGTTGTTTTGTTCCATTGAGCCATGTTCCACTATTTTATTTTTCTCGTGTATGGGTTTGTTGTTTTGGGGTTGATTGGTTTGGTTTCGGGAAGGTTCAGGAGTGAGTTGGAATACTTAGTGTCATTTATGAAAGCTTAAGTTGTGAGAGTTGACCGAGGTTTGACTTTTGTGTAAACGACCCTCGATTGGTGTTTTGATGGTTCCAATATGTTTTTATGGTCATTTTGGACGTGGGAATATGTCTGATTTGGATTTAAAGTTTCCTAAGTCGATTTTGGCTCTTTTGGTAAAAGTTGAAAATTTTATGGTTTGGAAGGTTCATAGGTTTGACCAAGAGTTGACATTGATTTTATCGAGTTTAGATTGTTGTTCCGAGAATTGGAGTAGGTTAGTTATGTCTTTTGGAACTTGTGTGCAAAATTTGGGGATATTTCGAGGTGGTTAGACATGGTTCGACATGAGTTTGAAAGTTGAAAGTTTGATTAGTTCATTAAGCTTGAATTGATGTGCGATTTATGGTTTTGATGTTATTTTGTGTGGTTTGATACCTAGAGTAGGTCTGTGTTACGTTTTGGGACAGGATGGTGTGATTGGACATGGTCCCGAGAGACTCGGGTATGGATCAGATGAGTTTCAGAATATTTTGGAACTAATTGGCAGTTCTGGTCTGGTGTTTTCGCACTAGCATGGTTTGGTCCGTAGATGCGAGTGCGCAGATATAGACAGGTGATCCCAGAAGCAGATTTGGGGCTCGGGCATTGAGGTCCATAGATGCAATGGTTTGTGTTCATCTGTGGGTCTGCAGATACGGATCCTTTGGTCGCAGAAGCGAAGGTTGGGAAGCAGGCTTAAGGGATTCCTCGTTGTCACGGCCCAAAACTGGGGAGCGCGACCGGCGATCAACCGAGTGAACCCGGCCGGGCAAGCCTGTTACACTCTTTCTACCAAATTCACCCATGATCAAGAAAAGACATGATTTCATAAATTATACAGTGGGAAGTTCATACATACGATGCTAAATCATTTGATTAGCCATTGCACCTTTTAGTCTCAAAATACATATTTCTTATAGTTCGAATGGAACAAGTGATCAAACACAACATAACTGGTTTAACATTCCCAACACCCATATACAACCCACATAGTGTCTACGGAGCCTCTAAAGATACAAAAGAAAGCAAAGATGGTGCCGGCAATAAGGCCCCTACTATACCTCTAAAAGTGACCACAATATAAACAAAAGGTACAATACATGACCACAGAATAAAATGGGGCTCAACGAGTCCGCTGAGAAGAGGATGCGACACTATCTGTGATAAACACTATCTGCTATGTAACTATCACGCCCTAAAACCGAAGAGCGCGATCGGCGCTCAGCCGAGTAAACCCGGCCGGGCAAGCCTGTTACACTCTTTCTACCAAATTCACCCATGATCAAGAAAAGACATGATTTCATAAATTATACAGTGGGAAGTTCATACATACGATGCTAAATCATTTGATTAGCCGTTGCGCCTTTTAGTCTCAAAATACATATTTCTTATAGTTCGAATGGAACAAGTGATCAAACACAACATAACTGGTTTAACATTTCCAACACCCATATACAACTCACATAGTGTCTACGTAGCCTCTAAAGATAAAAAAGAGAGTAAAGATGGTGCTGGCAACAAGGGCCCGACTATACCTCAAAAGGTGACCACAATATAAACAAAAGGTACAATACATGACCACGGAATAAAATGGGGCTCAACGAGTCCGTTGAGAAGAGGATGCAGCACTATATGTGATAAACACTATCTGCTATGTAACCAAGGAGCGCGATCGGCGCTCAGCCGAGTAAACCCGGCAGGGCAAGCCTGTTACACTCTTTCTACCAAATTCACCCATGATCAAGAAAAGACATGATTTCATAAATTATACAGTAGGAAGTTCATACATACGATGCTAAGTCATTTGATTAGCCATTGCGCCTTTTAGTCTCAAAATACATATTTCTTATAGTTCGAATGGAACAAGTGATCAAACACAACATAACTGGTTTAACATTCCCAACACCCATATACAACCCACATAGTGTCTACGGAGCCTCTAAAGATAAAAAAGAGAGTAAAGATGGTGCCGGCAATAAGGCCCCTACTATACCTCAAAAAGTGACCACAATATAAACAAAAGGTACAATACATGACCACAGAATAAAATGGGGCTCAACGAGTCCGCTGAGAAGAGGATGCGGCACTATCTGTGATAAACACTATCTGCTATGTAACTATCACGCCCTAAAACCGAAGAGCGCGATCGGCGCTCAGCCGAGTAAACCCGGCCGGGCAAGCATGTTACACTCTTTCTACCAAATTCACCCATGATCAAGAAAAGACATGATTTCATAAATTATACAGTGGGAAGTTCATACATACGATGCTAAATCATTTGATTAGCCATTGCGCCTTTTAGTCTCAAAATACATATTTCTTATAGTTCGAATGGAACAAGTGATCAAACACAACATAACTGGTTTAACATTTCCAACATCCATATACAACTCAGATAGTGTCTACGTAGCCTCTAAAGATAAAAAAGAGAGTAAAGATGGTGCTGGAAACAAGGGCCCGACTATACCTCAAAAGGTGACCACAATATAAACAAAAGGTACAATACATGACCACGGAATAAAATGGGCTCAACGAGTCCGTTGAGAAGAGGATGCAGCACTATATGTGATAAACACTATCTGCTATGTAACTGAGGAGCGCGATCGGCGCTCAGCCGTGTAAACCTGGCAGGGCAAGCCTGTTACACTCTTTCTACCAAATTCACCCATGATCAAGAAAAGACATGATTTCATAAATTATACAGTAGGAAGTTCATACATACGATGCTAAATCATTTGATTAGCCATTGCGCCTTTTAGTCTCAAAATACATATTTCTTATAGTTCGAATGGAACAAGTGATCAAACACAACATAACTGGTTTAACATTCCCAACACCCATATACAACCCACATAGTGTCTACGGAGCCTCTAAAGATAAAAAAGAGAGTAAAGATGGTGCCGGCAATAAGGCCCCTACTATACCTCAAAAAGTGACCACAATATAAACAAAAGGTACAATACATGACCACAGAATAAAATGGGGCTCAACGAGTCTGCTGAGAAGAGAGTATGCGGCACTATCTGTGATAAACACTATTTGCTATGTAACTGTCACGCCCTAAAACCGAGGAGCGCGATCGGCGCTCAGCCGAGTAAACCCGGCCGGGCAAGCCTGTTACACTCTTTCTACCAAATTCACCCATGATCAAGACAAGACATGATTTCATAAATTATACAGTAGGAAGTTCATACATACGATGCTAAATCATTTGATTAGCCATTGCACCTTTTAGTCTCAAAAAACATATTTCTTATAGTTCGAATGGAACAAGTGATCAAACACAACATAACTGGTTTAACATTCCCAACACCCATATACAACCCACATAGTGTCTACGGAGCCTCTAAAGATAAAAAAGAGAGTAAAGATGGTGCCGGCAATAAGGCCCCTACTATACCTCAAAAAGTGACCACAATATAAACAAAAGGTACAATACATGACCACAGAATAAAATGGGGCTCAACGAGTCCGCTGAGAAGAGGATGCAACACTATCTGTGATAAACACTATCTGCTATGTAACTATCACACCCTAAAACCGAAGAGCGCGATCGGCGCTCAGCCGAGTAAATTCGGCCAGGCAAGCCTGTTACACTCTTTCTACCAAATTCACCCATGATCAAGAAAAGACATGATTTCATAAATTATACAGTGGGAAGTTCATACATACGATGCTAAATCATTTGATTAGCCATTGCGCCTTTTAGTCTCAAAATACATATTTCTTATAGTTCGAATGGAACAAGTGATCAAACACAACATAACTGGTTTAACATTTCCAACAGCCATATACAACTCACATAGTGTCTACGTAGCCTCTAAAGATAAAAAAGAGAGTGAAAGATGGTGCTGGCAACAAGGGCCCGACTATACCTCAAAAGGTGACCACAATATAAACAAAAGGTACAATACATGACCACGGAATAAAATGGGGCTCAACGAGTCCGTTGAGAAGAGGATGCAGCACTATATGTGATAAACACTATCCGCTATATAACCGAGGAGCGCGATCGGCGCTCAGCCGAGTAAACCCGACAGGGCAAGCCTGTTACACTCTTTCTACCAAATTCACCCATGATCAAGAAAAGACATGATTTCATAAATTATACAGTAGGAAGTTCATACATACGATGCTAAATCATTTGATTAGCCATTGCGCCTTTTAGTCTCAAAATACATATTTCTTATAGTTCGAATGGAACAAGTGATCAAACACAACATAACTGGTTTAACATTCCCAACACCCATATACAACCCACATAGTGTCTACGGAGCCTCTAAAGATAAAAAAGAGAGTAAAGATGGTGCCGGCAATAAGGCCCCTACTATACCTCAAAAAGTGACCACAATATAAACAAAAGGTACAATACATGACCACAGAATAAAATGGGGCTCAACGAGTCCGCTGAGAAGAGGATGCGGCACTATCTGTGATAAACACTATTTGCTATGTAACTGTCACGCCCTAAAACCGAGGAGCGCAATCGGCGCTCAGCCGAGTAAACCCGGCCGGGCAAGCCTGTTACACTCTTTCTACCAAATTCACCCATGATCAAGAAAAGACATGATTTCATAAATTATACAGTGGGAAGTTCATACATACGATGCTAAATCATTTGATTAGCCATTGCACCTTTTAGTCTCAAAATACATATTTCTTATAGTTCGAATGGAACAAGTGATCAAACACAACATAACTGGTTTAACATTCCCAACACCCATATACAACCCACATAGTGTCTACGGAGCCTCTAAAGATAAAAAAGAGAGTAAAGATGGTGCCGGCAATAAGGCCCCTACTATACCTCAAAAAGTGACCACAATATAAACAAAAGGTACAATACATGACCACAGAATAAAATGGGGCTCAACGAGTCCGCTGAGAAGAGGATGCGACACTATCTGTGATAAACACTATCTGCTATGTAACTATCACGCCCTAAAACCGAAGAGCGCGATCGGCGCTCAGCCGAGTAAACCCGGCCGGGCAAGCCTGTTACACTCTTTCTACCAAATTCACCCATGATCAAGAAAAGACATGATTTCATAAATTATACAGTGGGAAGTTCATACATACGATGCTAAATCATTTGATTAGCCATTGCGCCTTTTAGTCTCAAAATACATATTTCTTATAGTTCGAATGGAACAAGTGATCAAACACAACATAACTGGTTTAACATTTCCAACATCAATATACAACTCACATAGTGTCTACGTAGCCTCTAAAGATAAAAAAGAGAGTAAAGATGGTGCTGGCAACAAGGGCCCGAGTATACCTCAAAAGGTGACCACAATATAAACAAAAGGTACAATACATGACCACGGAATAAAATGGGGCTCAACGAGTCCGTTGAGAAGAGGATGCAGCACTATATGTGATAAACACTATCTGCTATGTAACCGAGGAGCGCGATCGGCGCTCAGCCGAGTAAACCCGGCAGGGCAAGCCTGTTACACTCTTTCTACCAAATTCACCCATGATCAAGAAAAGACATGATTTCATAAATTATACAGTAGGAAGTTCATACATACGATGCTAAATCATTTGATTAGCCATTGCGCCTTTTAGTCTCAAAATACATATTTCTTATAGTTCGAATGGAACAAGTGATCAAACACAACATAACTGGTTTAACATTCCCAACACCCATATACAACCCACATAGTGTCTACGGAGCCTCTAAAGATAAAAAATAGAATAAAGATGGTGCCGGCAATAAGGCCCCTACTATACCTCAAAAAGTGACCACTATATAAACAAAAGGTACAATACATGACCACAGAATAAAATGGGGCTCAACGAGTCCGCTGAGAAGAGGATGCGGCACTATCTGTGATAAACACTATCTGCTATGTAACTATCACGCCATAAAATCGAAGAGCGCGATCGGTGCTCAGCCGAGTAAACCCGGCCGGGCAAGCCTGTTACACTCTTTCTACCAAATTCACCCATGATCAAGAAAAGACATGATTTCATAAATTATACAGTTGGAAGTTCATACATACGATGCTAAATCATTTGATTAGCCATTGCGCCTTTTAGTCTCAAAATACATATTTCTTATAGTTCGAATGGAACAAGTGATCAAACACAACATAACTGGTTTAACATTTCCAACATCAATATACAACTCACATAGTGTCTACGTAGCCTCTAAAGATAAAAAAGAGAGTAAAGATGGTGCTGGCAACAAGGGCCCGACTATACCTCAAAAGGTGACCACAATACAAACAAAAGGTACAATACATGACCACGGAATAAAATGGGGCTCAACGAGTCCGTTGAGAAGAGGATGCAGCACTATATGTGATAAACACTATCTGCTATGTAACCGAGGAGCGCGATCGGCGCTCAGCCGAGTAAACCCGGCAGGGCAAGCCTGTTACACTTTTTCTACCAAATTCACCCATGATCAAGAAAAGACATGATTTCATAAATTATACAGTGGGAAGTTCATACATACGATGCTAAATCATTTGATTAGCCATTGCGCCTTTTAGTCTCAAAATACATATTTCTTATAGTTCGAATGGAACAAGTGATCAAACACAACATAACTGGTTTAACATTTCCAACAGCCATATACAACTCACATAGTGTCTACGTAGCCTCTAAAGATAAAAAAGAGAGTAAAGATGATGCTGGCAACAAGGGCCCGACTATACCTCAAAAGGTGACCACAATATAAACAAAAGGTACAATACATGACCACGGAATAAAATGGGGCTCAACGAGTCCGTTGAGAAGAGGATGCAGCACTATATGTGATAAACACTATCTGCTGTGTAACCGAGGAGCGCGATCGGCGCTCAGCCGAGTAAACCCGGCTGGGCAAGCCTGTTACACTCTTTCTACCAAATTCACCCATGATCAAGAAAAGACATGATTTCATAAATTATACAGTGGGAAGTTCATACATACGATGCTAAATCATTTGATTAGCCATTGCGCCTTTTAGTCTCAAAATACATATTTCTTATAGTTCGAATGGAACAAGTGATCAAACACAACATAACTGGTTTAACATTTCCAACAGCCATATACAACTCACATAGTGTCTACGTAGCCTCTAAAGATAAAAAAGAGAGTAAAGATGATGCTGGCAACAAGGGCCCGACTATACCTCAAAAGGTGACCACAATATAAACAAAAGGTACAATACATGACCACGGAATAAAATGGGGCTCAATGAGTCCGTTGAGAAGAGGATGCAGCACTATATGTGATAAACACTATCTGCTATGTAACCGAGGAGCGCGATCGGCGCTCAGCCGAGTAAACCCGGCAGGGCAAGCCTCTTACACTCTTTCTACCAAATTCACACATGATCAAGAAAAGACATGATTTCATAAATTATACAGTGGGAAGTTCATACATACGATGCTAAATCATTTGATTAGCCATTGCACCTTTTAGTCTCAAAATACATATTTCTTATAGTTCGAATGGAATAAGTGTTCAAACACAACATAACTGGTTTAACATTCCCAACACCCATATACAACCCACATAGTGTCTACGGAGCCTCTAAAGATAAAAAAGAGAGTAAAGATGGTGCCGGCAATAAGGCCCCTACTATACCTCAAAAAGTGACCACAATATAAACAAAAGGTACAATACATGACCACAGAATAAAATGGGGCTCAACGAGTCCGCTGAGAAGAGGATGCGGCACTATCTGTGATAAACACTATCTGCTATGTAACTATCACGCCCTAAAATCGAAGAGCGCGATCGGTGCTCAGCCGAGTAAACCCGGCCGGGCAAGCCTGTTACACTCTTTCTACCAAATTCACCCATGATCAAGAAAAGACATGGTTTCATAAATTATACAGTTGGAAGTTCATACATACGATGCTAAATCATTTGATTAGCCATTGCGCCTTTTAGTCTCAAAATACATATTTCTTATAGTTCGAATGGAACAAGTGATCAAACACAACATAACTGGTTTAACATTTCCAACATCAATATACAACTCACATAGTGTCTACGTAGCCTCTAAAGATAAAAAAGAGAGTAAAGATGGTGCTGGCAACAAGGGCCCGACTATACCTCAAAAGGTGACCACAATACAAACAAAAGGTACAATACATGACCACGGAATAAAATGGGGCTCAACGAGTCCGTTGAGAAGAGGATGCAGCACTATATGTGATAAACACTATCTGCTATGTAACCGAGGAGCGCGATCGGCGCTCAGCCGAGTAAACCCGGCAGGGCAAGCCTGTTACACTCTTTCTACCAAATTCACACATGATCAAGAAAAGACATGATTTCATAAATTATACAGTGGGAAGTTCATACATACGATGCTAAATCATTTGATTAGCCATTGCACCTTTTAGTCTCAAAATACATATTTCTTATAGTTCGAATGGAACAAGTGTTCAAACACAACATAACTGGTTTAACATTCCCAACACCCATATACAACCCACATAGTGTCTACGGAGCCTCTAAAGATAAAAAAGAGAGTAAAGATGGTGCCGGCAATAAGGCCCCTACTATACCTCAAAAAGTGACTACAATATAAACAAAAGGTACAATACATGACCACAGAATAAAATGGGGCTCAACGAGTCCGCTGAGAAGAGGATGCGGCACTATCTGTGATAAACACTATCTGCTATGTAACCGAGGAGCGCGATCGGCGCTCAGCCGAGTAAACCCGGCAGGGCAAACCTGTTACACTCTTTCTACCAAATTCACACATGATCAAGAAAAGACATGATTTCATAAATTATACAGTGGGAAGTTCATACATACGATGCTAAATCATTTGATTAGCCATTGCACCTTTTAGTCTCAAAATACATATTTCTTATAGTTCGAATGGAACAAGTGTTCAAACACAACATAACTGGTTTAACATTCCCAACACCCATATACAACCCACATAGTGTCTACGGAGCCTCTAAAGATAAAAAAGAGAGTAAAGATGGTGCCGGCAATAAGGCCCCTACTATACCTCAAAAAGTGACCACAATATAAACAAAAGGTACAATACATGACCACAGAATAAAATGGGGCTCAACGAGTCCGCTGAGAAGAGGATGCGGCACTATCTGTGATAAACACTATCTGCTATGTAACTATCACGCCCTAAAATCGAAGAGCGCGATCGGTGCTCAGCCGAGTAAACCCGGCCGGGCAAGCCTGTTACACTCTTTCTACCAAATTCACCCATGATCAAGAAAAGACATGATTTCATAAATTATACAGTTGGAAGTTCATACATACGATGCTAAATCATTTGATTAGCCATTGCGCCTTTTAGTCTCAAAATACATATTTCTTATAGTTCGAATGGAACAAGTGATCAAACACAACATAACTGGTTTAACATTTCCAACATCAATATACAACTCACATAGTGTCTACGTAGCCTCTAAAGATAAAAAAGAGAGTAAAGATGGTGCTGGCAACAAGGGCCCGACTATACCTCAAAAGGTGACCACAATACAAACAAAAGGTACAATACATGACCACGGAATAAAATGGGGCTCAACGAGTCCGTTGAGAAGAGGATGCAGCACTATATGTGATAAACACTATCTGCTATGTAACCGAGGAGCGCGATCGGCGCTCAGCCGAGTAAACCTGGCAGGGCAAGCCTGTTACACTCTTTCTACCAAATTCACCCATGATCAAGAAAAGACATGATTTCATAAATTATACAGTGGGAAGTTCATACATACGATGCTAAATCATTTGATTAGCCATTGCGCCTTTTAGTCTCAAAATACATATTTCTTATAGTTCGAATGGAACAAGTGATCAAACACAACATAACTGGTTTAACATTTCCAACAGCCATATACAACTCACATAGTGTCTACGTAGCCTCTAAAGATAAAAAAGAGAGTAAAGATGATGCTGGCAACAAGGGCCCGACTATACCTCAAAAGGTGACCACAATATAAACAAAAGGTACAATACATGACCACGGAATAAAATGGGGCTCAACGAGTCCGTTGAGAAGAGGATGCAGCACTATATGTGATAAACACTATCTGTTGTGTAACCGAGGAGCGCGATCGGCGCTCAGCCGAGTAAACCCGGCAGGGCAAGCCTGTTACACTCTTTCTACCAAATTCACCCATGATCAAGAAAAGACATGATTTCATAAATTATACAGTGGGAAGTTCATACATACGATGCTAAATCATTTGATTAGCCATTGCGCCTTTTAGTCTCAAAATACATATTTCTTATAGTTCGAATGGAACAAGTGATCAAACACAACATAACTGGTTTAACATTTCCAACAGCCATATACAACTCACATAGTGTCTACGTAGCCTCTAAAGATAAAAAAGAGAGTAAAGATGATGCTGGCAACAAGGGCCCGACTATACCTCAAAAGGTGACCACAATATAAACAAAAGGTACAATACATGACCACGGAATAAAATGGGGCTCAATGAGTCCGTTGAGAAGAGGATGCAGCACTATATGTGATAAACACTATCTGCTATGTAACCGAGGAGCGCGATCGGCGCTCAGTCGAGTAAACCCGGCAGGGCAAGCCTGTTACACTCTTTCTACCAAATTCACACATGATCAAGAAAAGACATGATTTCATAAATTATACAGTGGGAAGTTCATACATACGATGCTAAATCATTTGATTAGCCATTGCGCCTTTTAGTCTCAAAATACATATTTCTTATAGTTCGAATGGAACAAGTGATCAAACACAACATAACTGGTTTAACATTCCCAACACCCATATACAACCCACATAGTGTCTACGGAGCCTCTAAAGATAAAAAAGAGAGTGAAGATGGTGCTGGCAACAAGGGCCCGACTATACCTCAAAAGGTGACCACAATATAAACAAAAGGTACAATATATACCCCGGAATGGAATGGGGCTCACCGAGTCTGCTAAGAAAATGATGATGTACTACGAACTATCATCAACATTGTCTGCTATGTAACCACCTGTATCTATTTAAATATGCAGTGCCCCTGGCAAAAGGGACGTTAGTACCATCAAATAGTACTAGTATGTAAAGCTAAAATACCATATCAATAGAATGGACAATAATACAAGGGGGAAACAGTCATAAGTTCAATAAGAGCTCCAAAACAATACTAAAATGTCACGACCCAAACCGATGGGCAGCGACGGGCACCCGGTACCTTACTCAACCGAGTATCAACGTAACGTATCTTTCTTATTACATCATCATATACACGTGACATACGGGCCTAATAGGCCAACATCGTCATTTATAAACTCAAAACATAGGCCGATAAGGCCGTACAATCTTTCACGTACACGGCATATGTCTATAAGCCTCCAAGAGTACATAAATGTCATAAAGGTCGGGACAGGGCCCCGCCATACAAATTAGTACATGTCCTAATCATACTGACCACATAAGCAACTCCGGAACAAATTGAGTGTACCAACATCTTCCGCTGAGCTAATCGCCTACTTGGAGGACTCTCGACCAATCTATCGAGACCTGCAAGCATGAAACGCAGTGTCCCCAGGCAAAAGGGACATCAATACAAATAATGTACCGAGTATGTAAGGAATAAGAATCAGTAAATAATAGACACGAGAGAAACATGGAGTAAAATACTCGACATGTATGTATGCATAGCTGTGTGAGTCATTTCATTTTTATAACGTCATGCATATGTGTATATATGTCATACCATGCATAGGTATATGTGTTCATAACATCATCAAGCCTCTGAGGGCATCCCATCATATAATTTTGGCCACTGTGGGCAAATCATCAACGTATACCAGCTAATCAGGTGGTGGTGCGTATATAACGCCATAACCTTTTCCCATATCCCATACACATATAATATACGCCTATATAACGCCATCTGCTCATGGGTCAATATACATGTATAAATGCATGAAATTCATAAGAAATAGGTTAATAAGACTTTCTCGGAATGTCATACAAATAATATGCCTGTCGGATAAATTTTATCAAATACGTATTTTCTAAGACCCATGAACAGAAGATATAATAATAATTCACATGGGGAATCAAGAATATAGAAACCCCTAATATTTCTATGAATAAAGTCAGTTATAAAAATTATGCATTTGCTCATTTCGTTTGTATCGTATTGACCATGACAAAAAGAAAAAAGGGATAGCCTTAACATACCTGGAGTAGGAAAAAATCCGTATTATATTCTTAGAAAAGGTTGCACTGTACTCCTTTAGAATGGAAAAATTTTACGTTGCTACGGTTCTAACAATTCTCATTGGAATTGTTTGGTTGCAAGAAGTTTGGTTGAAATCTTGTACGAATTGCTTGAAGATGCTATGAAATCTCCCGTTTTGCACATATGCACTTCCCGTTTCCACATAGGTATGATTTACATCCACAACTTGAAGCTGTATTATAATACTTGCACCTCTGGTGCATACACAATCCGGTGAGAGCTTCATACTGACTTCTTAGGAGACTGGTACTCTTCTGACTAGCTTTATCGTAGAGCCGTTATAGAATATGGTTGTTGTACTATCCCTCTGGTACCTCTGATATTAAGAGTGATCCTGTAATGTTCTCAATCACAATTTCTATAATTTTCTTGGTCCAATAATCGGATTATTGATTTACTTCATTGATATAACTCTTTAGTTTCCTCCTTCTTCTGATCAGCCTTTATGTAGGCTTAAGCTACCTCCCGATCTGTGGTTCATGGTATTAGTTATGACGTTTAGCCTTTCATGGGCGCTGAGGTATATCCATGATACAATCCGTTAATAATTCAATCTTTCGTCTATGACCTGGGCTCAATTCTTTCTTTTGACTTATACCAAAATCTTCTACGGCTGTATATGCTGCATGTATAAAACTCTAAACTCTCAAGTTCATTCAAAACGTAATTAACTCTGGATCATCAATCGAATAATTCCTCTCGTTCTATTTGAACTTTCTTCAAATGTAAGCAATTGCTTTTCCTGGTCTTTTTGCCCCCTTGTTGTGTGCATACTTAGCTTATCTGAGTTCTCACGCGTGTCGAAATTTTTTTGTGCAACTTATATGGTCTAAAATATTACTTTTGGTTTTACTCCCCGCTCATTAGCCACAGTAGGTGCCATTTTCTTATGGAGTGCATACAATGTTGTTGTGAGACTGTTGTTATAAGTCCATTTCCTCCTTAGGTCACCCAGCTTAGGTTAAAGCTTCTTTCCTTACTTTCTTATCTAGTCTTTCATTGTAGTATTTAGGGAGGATTCTCTGACTCTTGTAAAGTTGTGAGCTTACTACATTGTATACTTGACGGACCTTTTGATGTACTTCCTTGCCTATAATTATTCGTAGTTACTTACTTCCACCCCCTTGTGCTTGTAGGGTTGCTTCTGAACTTGATATTTTGACTGACTTCCCAGTGGCACTCTCTTTTATCTGCTTAACACTCATATGGTACCTTTAACTACCCCAACTTCTATCTGAATATTTCTCAAGGATCACGATGTCATATCTGTGAGACTGAATTCACCATATTGTGTTTTACTATGTTTATCTTGCACGATCTGCTACCTCGTCTGTAACCCCCTGTTTAGCCATAACTAGGCTCTTCCTGAATCAATAACATCTTGGGCAGGGACCCTTACTTCCTTTCCTTGACATCGTATTTCCATAATGTTCTAGAATCGTAGCATATCTATAGGCTTTGAATAAGTGCAATCTCGTCCGTTTTTCATTTTATCGCATTCTCCCTCTAACATTCCATAATTACTAGAACCACTAAATTCTTACTTAATGCCACCTCACTCCACATTCCCCCCTTTGGGGAAGTACTAATATTTAGCGCTACGACGATCTACCAATAGATTTTTTACCTCTTCATCTTTGGCGTCATTTCACAACATCAATGACCCTTACTCGCCTTGCGGCAATCCTTCTGTACCAAGGATGACAAATTCCCTTACTCGTAATGGTGACACTTAGTGCAACTGGCACAGACAATCCCTTAAGCTAACTTTGCTCATATTGCTTGCTTTAGGGAAGCGTATTCCTGAATGACCATTCTGTGAATTTCTCATGAATTTTCTTCAGTTGTCCATTCTTTTATCGTCGGAACGAAATCTGAAATTCTCAGGATGTCGACCACTATCAAATCACTCAGCCCCTAATTCATGTTTATTTTATCTTGTTCACCCGCCCATACTGATTTCTATTATTATGGGGTCTAACTTTTCTTTCTGGTAGTCGCATTTGAGTCACGAACTTATTTCTCGAATGAGGATATGGATTTATGCTCTATACTATTTTGTTGTCTCAAGGCCTGTCACCTCTCGTCTTTTCCTTCACTTGACAATAGACTCCGTAATACTGTCATCTTTTTTATCTACCGTTGTCATCCATGTATCACATTTTACTCATAATGCTTCATTAATTCTCTTCTTATTCCCCTGCTAATATTTATGTCTATCACTTTATTCTGAAAACTTCAACAAGACATTCTTTTGCTTTTAGCTCCCCTTGCTCCATCCACCTGCCCTTCGGGTTGCTTGACATTCTCTCTCTGCTAGGGAGGGGAGCCACACTAAGATAATATTTATCCCTTCCATGCTTCCGGTGCTTATCTTTGTAGTACTCATATCTAGCTGTACTATTTTAGGGTGCACCATTGAGGTGTCTCATAAGGAGATCTATTACCACGTTTGCTTTATCCTTCGGAAACGTCAACTAACTCTACCAATCCATCCACTATTTTGGGTTACTCTATCCCCAGCCGGATCCTGATAAGTCGTCCTTCTCTTCAACTATGTCGGTTAGCTCCCATAGGGCATAACTGAGATCGGTGTGGCTGATTGTACATACATCTGTCACTATTGAAAGTAACTCAAAATGCTTATATCTCCCTTCCTGAATGGTAAATAATGATAATCTTTATTAACTGGATACCTCGTACCCTTTTTCATCTTGCTTCTTTTACTTGTTGAAACTTGTATCTATCTTCTGAATCTCTCATTGCCTTTCACCATAATGGGTGGATAGATATTCCTGCCATAAGGCTCCTTATCAAAAGTTTTACACATCTTAGTACACACATGATCTGTTAAATACCTCATATTTATCCATCATAAGTATGATGCAAAATCGAGTTTCTCTAACTCAACTCTTCTACAGCCGTATTCAATCCCTTACCAATCGTCTTTCTAGATGTTGGCATTGTCGTATTATGAATAAGATAGAGTTTAGAAAATTGAGTTCTTACAACTGGGCTCTACCACATGATCTAGAGTAAGAAGAAAATGTGATAGTCCTAAATGCCTTGTAGCCTCATACTTATAAGTGTGGTGCACGACACACCCATAAACAAGACTCTACTAGACACGGCTTGTAGACTCCCTAGGACAAAACTGCTTTGATACCACTTTTTTTAAACTTACGAATATTGCTATATCTTATTTCATAGGTCCGCTTATCCATTCGTATGACTTTACTGTATCTAGGTAGGTCATACTATACCATAACTCTTACTTTGATTTATCGTTACTGAGGTATGTTACCGAAATCCAGGTTACTTTTGTTACTTATCCCATATGTATAAATCTAAGTCCTTTAATGCTTCCTCATTACTTGTTCATCTTAAGAATGACGGCCTAATCTCACCTCATACTTTGTGACTTGTGTCCATCCATTGTTGATTCACCTCAATATTGATCTATCATCTGCCACTGCTAACTTGATCTCTTATATAACACTGCCGCTAGGGCTCACGTCTCATTGGGGACATCTGGAGTAATTAGATTGATCCACCTAGGGGTGATACTATACTTCCATAACCGTACTTCATAGTATCCCAATGAAATTCACCTTACGTTATTTCTGGAACATCAAGCGAGACATCGCATTGTCTCAAACTCTTCTTTACTCTTTTAATTTAGACTTCTCGATACCTAGAACCCATAGGCTAGAAAATATGCCACTAACGATGCCGCTATTATTCCTGGATACTGAATCCCCACGTTTCTAACCTTCCATCCGAAGTATGGACTATTCACAACCTTCTGCATTTGAGTATCTCGTACATTGTTCACTTTTACCTTACTTGTCTTAAAAATCTTACATTACATCTTCTACCTCTTTCATGACGTCCCTTCCACATAATTAGGAATTATCTCAAATTACTTAAAATATTACTCACTTTTAACACACCTTATACACCTCACTATCATGGTCATGTGGTACCTTGTATGGTACTAGTCCATAAATACGGGGTATTATAACTTAGACCGTATTTTACTGCAAAATGTCAAACTTTGATGAAACTCATTTTCTTCGATTCACTTACCCTACCTCTTACCTTTACGAATTTACTTATCACTTGTTTGAAATGGCATGATGCTTATAATACCAAAATAAATCTCATTCCCAAACTTACGACGAAGCTTTAACGTACGAAAACGTGGGGTGTAACATAAAACATTAAGTAAGAATCACATAAGTTCTCAAGTCAATTTCCATATTATTAGGTTGGTTAATCTTTAGTGCCATATGCCACAATTCACCATATCACCATGTTCTTACACGGAGTCCGATCTCCACCCGATCGGCTAAGTCATCTCATTTGAGACATCAACCATATCCACAATTTCAATTATCATTTCCAGCATAGTTACCACCATGTGTGTGGCATGGCGTCCAATAACGGCCCGATCGGCTAGGCCATCTCACTTGAGACATCAACCATAACAACAATTTCAATTATCTCACATCATAATTCTTTCATATTCTTTCGATTCATTGGCACTAGTAATCACGATTACAAAATCATTCTTGGCAGTTGGCCGTATTTCATAATTCCAGTCCCCTTTTTCCACATTCAACTATCGTTATCATAATCATTATAAACAACAATAAGGTTTCCCGTTCAAGACATTAAATTCATATAACACAACAATTTGGGAATCTTAGGCACATAGAAGCTTTTCATACAATTTGGCATAACAACCGTTATTTCGATCTTGACATGAAGTCGTAACATTTCTAACACATATTCCACATTTCGAACATATCCTCAAATGTCAAGATGACATGATAAAACATTTAGAATAAACATTGAACAAACATCCTTCAACACAATCACATTAGGAATAGCCAATTCAATAATGATCAAGGTCTTTCTTCAATTACATGAACACCGTGGAATTCAATTCTAAGAAGAAGATGGTTTAGCCATACATACCTCAAATTCTTCCCTTAATGATACTACAATGATGCACTACACTAATCAACTTCAATCTACAATAACAACATCCAATGAGACCAATATGAGTACCAAATCCCATAGGTTCATTGTATTCATAAATTTCATCACCAAGGTTACCATTCATCTTCTCTCTTATTTTCTTAAAAGTACTATTCGTGCCATGAACTAGAGTTTTATAATCCAATCTTTCAACCATTAAAACTTGTAACAAATACTTCAAATACTTTTAACTACTCATAATAAACGAGTTTGAAGCATTGAGATTACCTCAAGTAGATCAATCTTGAAAAATCACCACTTTGGTGATTTTTGTGTTTTTGAGGATTTGATGATGAAATATAGTATTTGGATGTAATAATGATGTTAGAACTCATGTATATTGAGTAATAATCAACCCAAAACATCATTAACAACTTACCTTAGTTGATTGGACTTGTTTTGAGCTCAAAATCGCCCCTTCACCTCAAGAACCCTAACCCCCAAATACACAAAATACTCCCCTTCCCCGACCTTGTATTTATAGGCCCAGATTTCTGGGTTTCGGATGCGGACCTGGATGCTTCGAATCCCCACTTCACTCCTCTTTGAAGATCGGATGCGGACCTGGATGCTATGGCACCACTTCACTGCCATCCTTTTTTTCGGACGCGGTCCCGGATGCTTCGCATCCGTAGGCTCCTTCACCAGCCTTTGGTAATTTGATCATAACTTCTTGTAGGGATGTCCAAATGATGAACGGTTTGAAGAATTAGAAACTAAACATGAAGAAATTTAATTTGATAGTTCATACATCATATAACTTCTTATATATATGTAGATATGCTCGTCCAAAGTTTGGTCTTGTGCGTACTCATTTGGAACTTTAGTCTATCATAAAATTTCAAACTTGACTTGGACTTAGGGCTCTCCCTGGACCCCACATCACTTATAATATGACTCGTACACTTATTATCATATCCAATTGATATTCATCCCATTAATATTCCTCTTCTTCACACAAAATAATATAATTAGCGCATATCGACTTTTTTAATAGCTCTTAAGTACTTTGAAATTTTTCGGGGTGTTACAGTAACCACCTGCATCTATTTAAAGATGCAGCACCCCCGGAAAAAGGAACGTTAGTACTGTCGAATAGTTCTAGTTTGTATAATTGAATGCTATATCAATAGAAAGAACAATAACATAGGGGGATACAGTCAAGAAAGCAACATGAGCTTTAAATAACAATAAAACATCAAGTTAAGGATCACATAGATTTTTAAGTCAATTCCCACATTATTAAGTAGGATGGTTTTTAGTACCAATATGCCACAATCCACAATATCACCGTGTTCTTACATGAAATCTGATCTTGGCCCGAACGGCTAAGCCATCTCATTTGAGACATCAACTATATTCACTATTTCATTCACAATACCACCGTGTTAATACACGGAGTCTGATCTTGGCCCGATCGGCTAAGCCATCTCATTTGAGACATCAACCATGTTCACAATTTCAATCACAATACCACCATTTTACTACACGGAGTCCGATTTTGGCCCGATCGGCTAAGCCATCTCGTCCAAGACATCAACTATTTCAATCGATCATCTTACTTCATATTTATTTCCCATCTTTTCATCATATTGGCACAAGTGGCTTTAATTATAAAGTCGTTCTTGGCACTTGACCTTATTTCACAATTCAAGTTCCTTTCCACAATCCAACATTATTATTATCATTGATAACAACACGGTTTTCTTTCAAGACTCTTGATTTCACATGTAAGCAATTTAGAATTCAAGGCACATAGAGGCTTTTCACACAATTTGGCATAACAGTCTTTAATCGAATTTGACGTGAAGTCTAGGCATATTAGCACATATTCTAAGTCTTGAACATTTCCTCAGATGACAAGATAACATGATGAAAGCATGGGAATACATATTACACATATATTTCCAAAGCAAGCACATTCGGGATAGCAATTTCTAGGATGTTCAATTTGGGACTTACGTCGATTGCATGAATACCGTGGGATTCAATTCAAAGAAGAGGGGGTTTAGCCAACATACCTCAATTGAGCCTCTTAAAACTCTAAGATGTCCCGGAATATTAGAAACTTCAATCTACTTTAGCAATATAGCAAAATTGAACCCAAAATTAGGAAAATGATCATAATTCTAGCTCACTTGAGCAGTCTATCAAACACTATGTGTGTATTAAGGTTTCATGGCCCTTTTTATGAAAGACTCCACCAACCCACACCCCATTATTTTCTATCTTTAACTCACAACCTCCCCACATACCTTAGGAACACATGCATGCCAGGTAAGCACTCCTATCCCTATGAATTACCTTACTAATGGCCCATTCTAGTTACATTTTGGAATTAAGAGTTTGGGTGATAGAATCTTACCTTTTAGAAAGAAGACCTAGGTGCCTCTCTTGATAATCTTCAAGGTTTTAAGTGAGAATTGAAGAGTAATTTGATGAAGATCACTTTCTCCCTATAGGACCCTCTCTCTCACTCTAAACATATCAGAAAATATGATCAAAATGGTTCACATCTATTTTAATGAAGTAGGGTCGGGTTATAAAAACCCAGAAATGAAGCATCGGAACAGGTTCTGCAGTCGCATATGCAACCGCATAATGGTTATGCGGTCAGCGAAATTTGGTGCTAAAATTGGAGAAGAACTGAACAGTTCTGCTGTCACTATGCGGCCCGCAGACCTATTCTGCGGTCGCATAATGCACCGCAGAAAGGTTCTGCGGTCGCATAGTGCACCGCAGAACATCCCTCCAACAAATCCCAAGGCGGGATATGCGACAAGAGTAAGGCCCGCGAAATGGTTATGCGGTCGCATAATGGGCCGCAAAATAACATTAAAATGGCCCAGAATACTGCTCGTCTCTGCGGCCATTCTTTGGTCCGCAGAGTGGTTCTGCGGTCGCAGAACGGACCGCAGAAATGCTTGCTTCTGCCCAACATTTCCTTCAACTCTCCAGCGCAGCGTTCAATCCAAAAAGTCTGAACCGCGGCTCGCAAGCCCGCTACGAAGAATTTCTACTATTATTAACCTCTAAGCCTACTTGGGCATCACGGAAATCCGGGTTGTTAGGAAATATTTTACGGGGCCTTACATTCTCCCCCACTTAAGATTACTCTTCCTCGAATGAGGATCAAGGTCCACTATTAGCAACTTATGCAACTCGGTTATCATACCACACCCCATCAGCCCCATAGTTGACTAACTCCCTAAATTTCTAAATATTTCGCCAGAGTATCCTTTGTAACTAGGCCTATCCACCTGTCATAGAGCCCCAAAAACACATCTTACAAACATATGCACAGCCCAATTACGTAACAAAACTCATAGCAATACCAATCGTGGCCTCATAAGCAACATATAATCAAAAGGAACACCTTCATAGGCGACGAGTTCATAAAAAGAAAGGATGACACAGCTATTCAAACAAGTAAAGATACTTCTTCTTCATTTCTTCCTCGGCTACCCACGTGGCCTCTTCAACCTGTTGGTTTCGCCATAACACTTTCACGGAGGCAATTAATTTATTCCTCAACCTTCGGACTTGTCTATCAAGAATGACAACTAGAATTTCTTCATATGACAATTCTTCATTAACCTCAAGGTTCTTAACCGGCACAATAGCTGACAGATCTCCAACTACCTTCTTCATCATAGAGATATGGAATACTGGGTGCACTAATGAAATCTCGGGTGGTAGGTCAAGCTTGTACACCACCTGGCCAATTCTCTGAATGATTTTTTATGGTCCGATATACCTTGGTCTCAATTTCCCTTTCTTGACAAATCGCATTACACCTTTCATGGGGGAAACCTTAAAGAATACCCAATAATCTTCTTTGAACTCCAGATCCATACAACGAACATCCGAATAGGACTTCTGATGACTCTGAGCAGTCTCCAGCCACTCCATAATGATTTTAACTCTTTCCATAACATGATGTACAAGGTCTGGCCCTATCAACTTTGCTTCCCCAATTTCAAACCACCCAATGGGGGATCTACATCTCCTACCATATAAAGCCTCGAATGGTGCCATTTGAATGCTAGCGTGATAGCTATTGTTGTAGGCAAATTATATGAGTTGTAAATGGTCATCCCAGCTACACTTGAAGTCAAGAACACAAGCACACAACATGTCCTAGAGCGTCTGAATAGTCCGCTCTACCTACCCATCGGTTTGTGAATGGAAGGTTGTACTAAGATTTACCTGAGTACCCAAACCTTACTGAAATTTCTTCCAAAATTTGGCTGTGAGCTGAGCCCCTCAATCAGAGATGATAGAAAATGGAGTGCCATGCAGCCTCGCTATTTCCTTGATATACAACTGAGCATACTATTCCGCTGTGTCGATAGATTTAACTGGCAAGAAGTGTGCTGATTTCGTGAGTCGATCCACGATCACCCAAATTGAGTCAAACTTGCGTGGAGTGCGTGGTAATCCTACCACAAAATCCACATTAATCATTTCCCACTTCCATATTGGAATTTTTTATGTTCTGTGCCAACCCACCAGCCGTTAATATTCGGCCTTCACTTGCTGACAATTCGGTCAATTACTGATAGTCCACCACATTCCTTTTCATATCATTCCACTAATAGACTTCCTTAGATCGTGAAACATCTTTGTAGAACCTGGATGCACGAAATACCTAGAAGCGTGAGCCTCGGTCATGATTCTTTCCCGGAGACCATCTACATTCGGAACACATAGTCGCCCTTGGTACGTTAGTGTACCATTGTCCATGACAAGCACAAACGCCATAGTCTTATGCTTTTGAATCCCCTCCTTCAATTGCACCAAAAATGGATCGTTGTATTGCTTCTCTTTGACTTATATAACAAGCGAAGATTCAGCCCTATTTTGCACAATTACCCTTCCTTCACTAAAGTTCGTGAGGCGAACACTCAAACTAGCTAGCTGGTGAACCTCCCTGGCCAACGGTCTTTGACATGCCTCCAAGTGGGCCAAACTACCCATAGATTTCCGGCTAAGATCATCCGCCACAACATTGGCTTTCCTCGGGTGATACATAATATCGATGTCGTAATCCTTGAGTAACTCAAGCCATCTTCTCTGCCTAAGATTAAGCTCCTTTTGCTTGAAAATATATTGAAGACTCTTGTGGTCCATGAATACATCCACATGGATCCCATACAAATAATGACGCCAAATCTTCAATGCAAAAACCACTGCCATAAGTTCTAAGTCATGAGTTGGATAGTTCTTTTAATTATTATTGAGTTGCCTAGAAGCATAAGCTATAACCTTGTCGTGTGGCATTAACACACACCCAAGCCCAATTCTTGAAGCATCACAATATACCACAAATCCATTTGACCCTATAGCATGGTCAACACCAGCACTATAGTCAACCTCGATTTCAACTCCTGGAAGCTCCTTTCACAAGTATCAGACCATTGGAACTTAACTACTTTCTGAGTCAATTTAGTCAACGGAGAGGCAAGAGTAGAGAACCCCTCCACAAACTTCCTGTAATACCCTGCTAAACCCAAGAAACTGTGAATCTCGATTGGAGTTGTAGGTCAAGGAAAATTCTTCATTGCTGCAATCTTTTGAGGATCTACTTTAATTCTTACTCTGGAGACAACATGACCCAAGAATATGACAGATTCGAGCCAAACTTCATACTTTGAAAATTTTACGTACAATTAGTGTTGATGAAGAATCTGCAACACTGCCCTGAGATGATCGGCATGGTCCTCCCAACCTCGTGAATACACAAGAGTATCGGCAATGAAGACTATCACAAAGGAATTGAGGAAAGGCTTGAAAACCCGATTCATAAGATCCATGAAATCCGCTGGGGAATTTGTTAGCCCAAAAGACATTACCAGAAATTCAAAGTGCCCATACTGGGTTCTGAAAGCTGTTTTCAAAATATCCTGCTCCCTGATCTTTAATTGGTGATACCTGGATCGTAAATAAATTTTGGAGAAGTATCTAGCACCCCTTAACTGATCAAACAAATAATCTATTCTTGGTAACATGTACTTATTTTTTACTGTGACTTTTTGAGCTGCCGGTCGTCACTACACATCCTCAGCGATCCATCTTTCTTCCTTACAAAGAGAACCGGTGTGCCCCATGGTGACACACTCGGTCGGATGAAACCCTTCTCTAACAAATCTTTCAATTGCTTCTTCAATTCTACTGGTGCCATCCTGTAGGGCGGAATAGATATAGGTTGCGTTCCTGGCATCACATCAACCCCAAAATCAATCTCCCTATCTGGCGGAATCCCAAGGAGTTCATCAGGAAAGACCTCTTGAAATTCATTCACAACTGGCACAAATTCGAGTGTAGGTGCCTTAGCATCGGTGTCTGTAACTCGGACCAAGTGATAGATACACCCCTTGTTAATCATATTCGTGGCCTTAAGGTAAGAAATAAACCTACCCTTCAGCACCACATTATCCCCCTTCCACTTAACAACCGGCTCGTTTGGAAATTCAAACCTCACAGTTTTAGTTCGGCTGTCGAGCTTAGAAAAACATGAATAAAGCCAATCCATCCCCATAATTACATCAAAATCGACCATCCCCAATTCAATGAGATCGGCCACGGTGTCCCAACCTCGTACCGTGACAACACCCTTACAGCCATAATAGACTCGCCAACCGGAGTAGATACAGAGAACGACTCATGAAGTTGTTCCGGTTCTATCCCAAATTCCATAGCAACATAAGGGGTAACATAGGACAAGGTAGAGCCAGGATCAATAAGAGCATATACATCATGAGATTGGACATTTAATATACCTGTGACAACATCTCGAGAAGCCTCTACACTCTGGCGACCACTCATAGCATAGAAACGAATGGGTCCTCCTAACTCTGCGCACCACCCCTAGATGCATCACGCCCTACTGGTGCTGGAGAGCCTCGAGCTGGAGGGGGTGCTAAAGATGTAGTAGCTGCAGAATTGGATGGCTGTGTTGTGCCCCTACTCCCACCCTGGTGGGAGGAACGACACTCCCTCTAAATATGACCCCTCATTCCGTACCCGTAACATACCGGCATGTCCTGGTAGCAGATCCCCATATGCATCCTCCCACACTTGGGGCATGGGGGCCTCCGCTGCAGCTGGAATCTCCTTCCTGATTGGCCATGATTGTGGGACCCCCTGTTGGCTTGATTAGGCCTGAAGCGACTCCCCTACTGATTACTGGGCCCTACTGGCGGTGCACTGGTTGAAGACTAACAAAAGACTAGGGTGGCTCTGATGACCCTCCCCTAAATCTGATCTCCCACCACCAAATGAATCCCCAGAGTTTCCCGGGGATCGGGCCCTACTGCTACCCTCTCGCTCCATCCTGTTCTTTAACTTTCGGGCCTCTGTAGCTTGAGAAAATGCCACCATCTTACCATAGTTCATGTTAGAATTTAAGGCAGCTGTGGCAGCCTCATTAATAACCAAAGGGCTAAAGCCATGCACAAATCGACGCACTCTAGCCTCCATGGTGGGCATCATGTGAATAGCATATTTCGTCAGGTGCGCGAACTCCATGTTATACTCCCACACACTCTTACTCCCTTGCTTAAGAATCTCAAACTCTGCGGCACGGGCTGCCCTAGTCTCGGTAGGCAAGAAATGGTCTATAAAGGCATCAGCAAACTCACTCCACCTCGCTATAGGGCTCTTCTCCTCCAGAGAGTCGTCCCACAGCTCAAACCAAGAATATGCCACACCTTTCAGGCGGTAGGCGCTAGGTGGCCAACTCCACTCCCTCCGACTCAGTACCGGAAGGTGGGGCTGGAGGTGGAACCGGAATATCAGATGGAGGAAACGTCACACCCTCAGTAGGTGTAGGGACTGGTGTGGCATGGTCAGGTGTAGTGGAATCAGGTAGTGAAGCAGTCGGGAAATTATCTTCACCCTCGGGTATTCACCCGCATCATCAAATATAGGGTCAACTGCTATTCCTGAAGCAGTATTGGCCCCTTGGCCAGTCCTTGCTCTATTATTAGGTGCCATATACTAAAAGTTAAAGGAATGCACGAGTTAGAGGAGGAACAGTCGCACAATTAGTTTTATCGCATGATCCAGAATATCAAAGAAGGGTATTGTTCCTAAATGTTCAAGTAGCCTCCAACGTATAGATGTGGTCGATAACACACAGATAAGAAGGACTCTACCAGACATGACTCCGAAACACCATAGGACACTTAAAAACCTTAGGCTCTGATACCAAGTTTATCAAGCCCTAAAACCGGGGAGCGTGACCGACGCTCAACCGAGTGAACCCGGCCGAGTAAGCCTGTTAGATACTTTCTACCCAACTCACCCATCATCAAGAAAAGACGTGGTTTCATTAATTATACAGTAGGAAGCTAATTTATGCAATACTAAAGTGTTTCATTAGCTATTTCGCCTTTCAGTCTCAAAATATACATATTCTTATAGTATGAGTGAAACAAGTGATCAAACACAACATAACTTGCTTAACATTCCCAACACCCATATACAACCACAGAGTGTGTACGAAGCCTCTAAAGATACAAAGGAAAGTAAAGATTGTGCCGATAACAAGGCCCTGGCTATACCTCAAAAAGTTATCACAATATAAACAAAAGGTACAATACATGACCCTGGAATGAAATGGGGTTCATCGACTCCGCTGAGAAGAGGATGCAGCACTATCTGTGATCAACATTATCTGCTATGTAACCACCTGCATCCATTTACAGATGTAGCGCCCTCGGCAAAAGGGACGTTAGTATTGTCGAATAGTACTAGTATGTATAATTAAAAGGAACAATAACACAGGGGTAGACGGTCAAGAATGCAATATGAGCTTTAAATAACACTAAAACATCAAGTTAAGGATCACATAGATTTTTAAGTCAATTCCCGCATTATTAGGTAGGATGATTTTTAGTATCAGTATGCCACAATCCACAATACCACCGTGTTCTTACACGGACCCCGATCTCGGCCTGATCGACTAAGCGATCTCATTTGAGACATAAACCATATTCACTATTTCATTTGCAATACCACAGTGTTATAAAACGGTGTCCGATCTCGACCCGATCGGCTAAGCCATCTCATTTGAGACATCAACAATGTTCATAATTTCACTCACAATACCACTGTGTTATTATACGG
This sequence comes from Nicotiana tabacum, assembly GCF_000715075.1. NCBI lineage: Eukaryota > Viridiplantae > Streptophyta > Magnoliopsida > Solanales > Solanaceae > Nicotiana > Nicotiana tabacum. The sequence goes on along the minus strand of NC_134091.1, from coordinate 71,403,326 downwards.
AGTCCGATCTCGGCCCGATCGGCTAAGCCATCTTATTCGAGACATCAACCATTTCAATCGATCATCTTACTTCATATTTATTTCCCATCTTTTCAGCACATTGGCACAAGTGGCTTTAATTATAAAGTCATTCTTGGCACTTGGCCTTATTTCACAATTCAAGTTCTTTTCTATAAGCCAACAATAATATTATCATTGATAACAACACAGTTTTCATTCAAGACTCTTGATTTTACATGTGAGCAATTTAGAATTCAAGACACAAAGAGGCTTTTCACACAATTTGGCATAACAGTCTTTAATCAAATTTGACCTAAAGTCTAGGCATATTAGCACATATTCTAAGTTTTGAACATTTTCTCAGATGACGAGATAACCTGATGAAAGCATGAGAATACATATTACATATATATTTGCAAAGAAAGCACATTCGGGATAGAAATTTCTAGGACGTTCAATTTGGGACTTACGTCGATTGCATGAATACCGTTGGATTCAATTCTAATAAGAGGGGTTCTAGCCAACATACCTCAATTGAGCCTCTTAAAACTCTAAGATGTCCCGAAATATTAGCAACTTCAATCTACTTTAGCAATATAGAAAAACTGAACCCAAAATTAGGAAAACGATCATAATTCTAGCTCACTTGAGCATTCTATCAAACACTATGTGTGTATTAAGGTTTCATGGCCCTTTTTATGAAAGACTCCACCAACCCACACCCCATTATTTTCTATTTTTAACGCACAACCTCCCCACGTACCTTAGGAATACATGCATGTAAGGTAAGCACTCCCATCCCCATGAATTACCTTACTAAGGGCCCATTCTAGTTATATTTTGAAATTAAGAGTTTGGGTGGTAGAATCTTACCTCTTAGGAAGAAGACCTATGTGCCTCTCTTGATAATCTTCAAGGTTTTAAGCGAGAATTGAAGAGCAATTTGATGAAGATCACTTTCTCCCTCTAGGACTCTCTATTTTAACGAAGCCAAAAATGGGTGTGAGAGATCAGATTTTGCTCAAAAATGTCTCCTCATATCTATTTTAACGAAGTAGGGTCAGGTTTTAAAAATTCAGAAATGAAGCTCCGGAACAGGTTTTGCGGTCCGCAAAATGACAGCAAAATTGGGTGCCTAAACTAGAGAGGAACTGACCAGGTCTGCGGTCACTATACGGCCCGCAGACCTATTATGCGGTCCCATAATGCACCACCGAATGGTTCTGCGGTTGCATAATGCACCATAGAACCTCCCTCCAAAAAATCCCAAGGCGGGATAAGCGACAACAGTGCGGCCCGCAAAATGGTTATGCGGTCATATAATGGGTCGCAAAATGACATTAAAATGGCCCAGAAGACTGCTCCACTCTGCGGCCATTCTGCAGACGCATAATGGACCACAAAAATGCCTGCTTCTGCCCAATATTTTCCTTCAACTCCCCAGTGCACTGTTCAATCCAAAAAGTCCGAACTGCAGCTCGCAAGCCCGCCGAGAAGAACTTCTACTATTATTAACCTCTACGCCTACTTCGGCATCACAAAAATCCGAGTTTTTAGGAATAATTTGATGGGGCCTTACACTTCGCAAAAGCGGGTTTTGGTCGCTCCTGTGGGAATGCAGAAGCAGAGTGTGGCACCACAGGTGTGAGAGATCGGGAACTAAGTGACATCGTAGAAGCGAGGTGGGGATCGCATTAGCAAAAATTTGGCTTGCAGGTGTGGGATTCACTCGGCAGGCCATATATTTTTGGTTTTTGAGCATTTTATTATAGTTTGAGATTGGGAGCTCAGATTTGGGTGACATTTGAGGTTATTTTCACCAGTTAAATTGGGGTAGGTGTTCTTGACTTGGATTTGATTCTTATTTTATGATTCCATCTTTGATTTTGGATTTTGGTTGATGAAATCTACGAGAGAAAAATCGAGCGTTTTGAGAAAACTTTTCTAAAGTGAAAAGTGGAGATTTGGATGCAAATTTGATGTCGGTTTGGATAAAACTTATATATTTGGACTCATATTGTAATGGATGTTTGGGATTAGTGACTTTTGTCGGGTTCTGGGAGGCGGGCCCGAGTTAAGTTTTTGTTTGACTTTGTGTAATTGATTGAAAATTCAATCTTTTTTGTTTAGGTTCGATTTACATGACATTATTTAACTTATTGAGTTGTATATGACTAGATTCGGCTGGTTCAGAGGTTGAATTTAGAGGAAAGGCTATTGGAAGATTAGAGGGTATCGGGTGGAGGTAAGTCTCTTGGCCAACCTTGTTAAGAGGGTAACCCTTGAGATTTGACTTGTTTGCTATGTGTTTCAGATATTAGGGATGGTGTATATAGGTGGTGGCGAGCATATATGCACTCACCAAGTTATTATCATGACCGAAGGTAGAAATTGGGATATCTTATGCTTTGTTTGACTATGTGCTAGTTTATTTATGATTTATTTGGCTTATGTGACTACTTTTGCTTTCTTATTCATGCTAGAAATCATGCCTAGGTTTGTGATTAATTGTGAAGGCATCCGAACTTATTCCTCACATGTTGAATTGCTCAATTGCCCTTAGTCACATAGAAATTTCATGAGCACATATTCATATGTTATTTATTAAGTCCTTGTGAAACTTCTATATATAATTCTTGAGCATATACATAAATTTTCATTAATGCATACGTGATTCAGACTCAGGACCTTGGCACGAAGGGTAAGCGTGCAAGTGAGATACAGTTATGGCATAATGGACATGAAGATTCTATATTGATTTACGAGGGATGCTATTATACCCCCTTGCGCTTGGATTTGGATCCGGCCCTCCGGAGTCAGGTGATAACTATGCTATTTTGGGTAGTGTGAGAGTGGTAAGTACATGTATTTTGTCCCGTATCGATACATGAATTTTGTACTGGGTTGTGTTCATATATGCATGTGTAGCGGGGTACATGGATATTGTATCGGTGGAGCATATATTCTTATTATTGACTCGTTTTGGAGTATTTCTTTCACCATAAACTGTTACATGACATACTTATATGCTAATTGGGAGTCTTGGCTCCGTTACTTGAGCATGTTGTCTTTAATTATTATAGCTTAGCAGTGATAGGGTTATTTATGCGCTAAAAATGCATGCTTATTGATATAAATAACTCTTGTTATTCATGATATACTTTATTATTCTGTTGTTAAATTCTGTTACTATACTTGTGTGGTAGGTATTCAGAAGCATCTATTCTCGCCACTACGGTTTTAAGAATAGACTTCATACTTACTGAGTACCGATTATGGTGTACTCATACTATGCTATTGCACATCTTTTTGTGCAGATCCTCAGGTGGGTCTTCGAAGAGCTTCCTGATTGAGCTGGGAGATATCACAGAGACTTGGAGTGAGCTGCACTTCATAGATCTACTTTGCAGTTCCCGAGTCCCTGTTCCTTTTATATATTTTTGTCTATTTGTATTTTAGACTCCTTGACATGTATACATATCTGATCTCATCTTCCTAGATTGCTCGTGTACTTGTGCCATGTAGACATGGGGCGGATTGTACTGGCCGTGTTTAGGCCGTGCTTGGTTTTATTATATAGTATTACCCTTTTGTGACTATTTCAATCTTTTATTATTATATCTCTCTATTAAATAATAAAAATGGACTTTACTTTTTGTTTGTGTGTACGCTTGCTTAACAAGTTTGACAAGGAACCTTCACGACCTTGAGGTGAGATTTTGGGTCGTGACAATATCATCTTGGGATTCTTGGATATTTCCTTGAATTTCACATATCTAGTTTATTTTCTTTCTTTCTCAAGTTGAATTATAATCTTTTACTGCTTCAACTTTTCTTTTACTTGTTTTTTTACGTTCTTAGATCTCCTAACCTTTATGTTATCAATTGGTATCAGAGCATGTATCAACATTTTTTTCTTAATAATCTTGGGGATTTCTTGAACAAAAGAGGAAAAAAGTAAGAAAAAACCAAAAAAAGTTATTGTAGCATTGAATAGTATGCTATAAAAAAAGAAAAAAATGAAAGCCTTTCCAAAAAAAAGGGAGAATCACAATGCTCTTCAAGGAATGAAATTTTATTTGTACTTGTTTCCAAAGTCAAGAAAGGAAACAAGAACAGGGATCCTAGGGAAGGAAAAATCAAATTTTCTTAGTCCTTTGATCTTGTTCTAATATCCCTTCCTTTTTGTTCTAGTCTTGTTTTAACTATATCCTACTCTTTCTAGGATTGGTTCTTCACTTTCTTTAGTGTCCCAAAATTCCTTATTTTATTAATAAGGACTTTAATACGAGTTGGGTTTAATTATAAATCCACAAAGTATTTTTTCAAAGGTTAATTGAGGAGAAAAAGGCAAGAGTGAGTGGGAACAAATGAGGAAAAAGCCAATGTTTGAGTGATAACCATTATTTTTTTAAAGATGTCCAATAATACTAGTGATGATGAACGGAGGGCTTTTCAGGAAGACGAGATCCGAGCAAGATATTATTTCACTCAAAAAGCTATGCACCAACAAATCTAGAGATTGAACTTGCAATTTCAACAGAAAAGGGATACTATTGCTGAACAATATGAGACAAAAGCTGCACCTAAAAGGGGACACCAACTTGATGTACGACCTCGAAATAATCCTAGGCCTCATAATAGAAGAAATGTATCCCATGCCCCCATTGTAATTTAAGAAAACCCTATAAATGATTTTGTTGATGATCTTGATGTAAATCTAGATAAGGTGGGAAGAGATAGGAGGGGACAACGAGGTAGAGCAAAAGATGATAATATTAGTAGTATAAAGATAAAGATTCCATATTTCAATGGCACAAGAGATCTAGACTTGTACTTTGATTGGGAGCGGAAAGTTGAGTCTATCCTTAACTGTCACGAGAACTATGAAGGTAAGAAGGTTAAGCTTATTGTTTTTGAATTTTTTGATTATGTTGTTATTTGGTGGAAATATTTTTACAAGAGACAAATAAGAAGATGGAGAACCACCTATTTCTACTTGGACCAAGATGAAGAGAGTCATGAGGAAGAGGTTTGTGCCTTCCCACTTTTAAAGAGACCTACATATGTGTTTTCTGACCTTTAAGCAAGGAATCATGACTGTTTTTGAATACTTTAAAGCTATGGATATAGCTATGATCCCAGCTAATTGTATGGACGAAGAAAAGTCCAATATGGCTAGATTTTTTAATGGTTTAAATAGAGAAATAGTTGATGTCGTAGAGATATAACAATATGTAACTATAGATGAGTTAGTATATTTGGTTGTAAACATAGAAAAAAAAAAGAAAAGAAGGCAACAAGCAAGCTCATGGTTAAGTCAGCCAAACACAAATTCCAAGAAGCCATGGATAAAACAAGAAGTGATTTCTAGACCTCAAGAATTCAAGGGCAAAGGTAAAGTTATTGAGAAAGAGGGAGGTAATGCTTTAAACTATAGATTTTCTAAACCTTCTAGTTCCATTCAATGTTACAAATATCATGACAGAGGCCATATAATGCATGGTTGTCCAAATAGAAGAAATATTATTTTGAGAGAAGATGGAGGATATGAAATTGAAAAATGTAAGGAAGAAGAAGGAGGGGTGACTGAAGATGTTGTAGAATTTCCTAATGATGATTTAGTTGGGGTAGTTGGGAGAATTATATTTTGCGAATATGAGGGTGAAAAAAGTGAGGAAAAGGAAGAAAATGAAGCTGTGAGTGAAGATGATGTAGAACTGCCCTTTAATGACGATTTGGTTTTGGTAGTTACGAGGATTATGACTATCAATTTGGGAATTAATAGTGAATAATAAAAGGAGAATATATTTCATACTAGGTGCCGGATAAAGGAAAAAATATGTACTATGATTATTGTTAATGGTAGTTGTGCTAATGTGGTGAATTCACACTTGATAAATATGTCAGAGCTTGTATGCATGAAACACCATAAGCCTTATAGACTCCAATGGCTGAATGATAGTGGTGAACTGAAAGTCAACAAACAATGCATAATTTACTTCAATATTGGTAGGTATGTGGATGATGTTCTTTATGATGTGGTTCCTATGAAAGCTTGTCACATTTTGTTAGGTCGTCTATAAAAGTATGTTAGGAATATTTTATTGATAGAAGAAAGTATATATATTCTCTTGAGCTTAATGACAAGTGTGAGCTTGAGGGAAAAGAAAAGAAAGAAAGCCAAGAGTTAGAAAAAAGAGAGACAGAGATAGATATATAGATAGATAGATAGAGAGAGAGAGAGAGAAAGAGAGAGAGAGCAGCAGCAAGTTGTGCAAAGTGGTAAAAGAGGGTTTGAGTGATAAACAAGAAAGTTTTAGTGAACAGAAAGAGGCAAAGAAAAAAAAACACGAGAGTCTCTATATAAAAGACAAAGAGTGTTGAAATGCATGTAGAGGGGATCCCCATAATACTACTTACTTACAAAGATATTTTTATTAATTCTGAGTTACTAACTTCTTCTTTGCCATTAGTATTTCTTCTATTTTATAGGAGTTAGACGATTTATTCCCCGAGGACATTCCCAATGGAATACCACATTTGCATGGCATTGAGCACCAAATTAACTTTGTCCCTGGAGCACAAATTCCAAACAGGCTTGCTTATAGGAATAATCCAGAAGAGATAAATGAACTTCAAACGAATGTTGAGTAGTTGCATGAGAAGGCTTTGTGTGCGAGAGCTTGAGTCCTTTATCTGTTCCCGTTCCATTGGTACCCAAAATGGATGAAACTTGGAGGATGTGCGTGAATATTAGAGAAATCAAAAAGATAACGGTAAAGTATCACCGCCCTGTTCCTCGTCTTGATGACATGTTGGATCAATTATATGGATCCAAAATCTTTTCTAAAATTCATCAAAAAAGTGGTCACCATCAGTTTCAAATGAATCATGGAGATGAATGCAAAACTACTTTTTGAGATAATGTATGGCTTTATGATTGGTTAGTTATGTATTTTGGCTTAACTAATGCACCCAGCATTTTCATGAGATTGATGAATCATGTTTTTAAATATTTTCATGAAATATTTGTGGTGGTCTATTTTTTATGATATCTTTATTTATTATAAAAATCAAGATGTGCATGTGGAACACCTAAAACATATTTTTGAAGTTGTTGGAAACCCACACATGTTTGATGATCTTAAGAAGTGTACTTTTTGTGTGGATTGTGTGATAATCTTGGGTGTAATCTTGTGAAGTTGATAAAAAGAAAATCAAGGCAATCAAAGAATGGCCTAAACCTTACAGTGTAACTGAAGTTAGGAGTTTTTATGGGTTTGCTAATTTTTATTGGAGATTTGTTAGAGATTTTAGGCACCATTTCTTCTCCTTTAAGTGAAGTTACTAAGAAGGATAAGGTTTTTTCGTGGGAAAAAGAACAAGATCATTCTTTTAACGTATTGAAAGAAATATTTGTGTTCTGCTCATCTATTGGAATTACCAGATTTTTCTATGTCTTTTTGAGGTTGAATGTGATCCCTCTAGAAAAGGAATAGGTGTTGTTTTGATGGAAGATTCGAAACCCATTGCATACTTTAGTGAAAAACTGAGTAGAGCTACATTGAAGTACTCAACTTATGACAAAGAGTTATATGATTTGGTAAGTGCTTTAGTTACATGGAATCATTAGCTGTGGCCTAGAGAGTTTGTAATTAAGAGTGATTATGAATCCTTGAGATAATTGAAGAAGCAAGGTAAGGTTAATCACCAACATGCAAATTGGTTGAAGTCATTGAATTTTTCCCGTATGTGATTGCTTACAAGCTAGGAAAAGAGCATGTGATTGCTGATGCACTTTCAAGAAGGAATATCTTAGTCTCTTCTCTTACTTCTAAATTGATGGGTTTTGATCAAATCAAGGGCCTTTATTCTAATGATTCTGATTTTGGTAAGGCTTTTGCAGAATGTAAGTTGGGTCCTTATGAGATGTTCAATCTTCAAGACAGGTTCTTTTTTAAAGAAAATAAATTGTGTATTCCTAATTGCTTTTTGTGTGAATTTTTTGGTATGGAAAGTACAATTTTTGTTACGGAAAGTACATTTTTGGCTTGGTATGCGTAATGATGTTAAAAAGCGTGCCCTAAATGTCTTAAATGCAAACAAGCCAAATCAAAAAGTGTTACCACATAGTCTTTATACTCTTTTACCTGTTCTTGCTTCTTTTTGGATTGATATATCTATGTATTTTGTGTTACGACTGCCTAGAATTAAATATGGTAAGGATAATATAGCTGTGGTGGTAGATATATTTTCAAAAATGGCTCATTTCATTCCCTATTTTAAGACCAAGGATGCACCACATACGGCTGATTTATTTGTGAAGAAAGTGGTTAAATTACATGGCATACTTAAAAAGGTTGTTAGTGATAGAGATACTAAGTTTTTAAGTCACTTTTGGAGTATTTTTTGGGGAATGTTGGGAACTAAATTGCCATTTTCTACATCTTGTCACTTGCAGACTAATGGGCAAATGGAAGTAGTTAGTATGACCTTAGAGAATATGTTGAGGGTTGTTTTAAAAGAAAAATTAACTTCTTGGGAAGAACATTTGCACATGATAGTGTTTGCTTGTAACTATCCACTCTTCTAATTGTAAGTCTTATTTTGAAGTTGTTTACAGATTTAATTCCCTCACTCCCCTTGATTTTCTACCTTTGCCTACTAATGATATTGTTATTCATGATGGTAGGAAGAAGGCTGAATATGAAAAAAATTCATGACCATACAAGGCTTGCAATTGAACGGAAGAATGAACAATCTACCGTAAGAAGAAATAAGGGGCAAAAATCTGTTATATTTAAGCCTGTAGATTTTGTTTGGGTACATTTTCGGAAAGAAGATTTCCTGCCAAACGAAGATCCAAATTAGTTCCAAGAGGAGATGGGCCATTTGAACTTCTTGAAAGGATTGGAGAAAATGCTTACAAACTTGATCATCCTAGTGAATATCAAGTTAATGTTACCTTAAATGTTTCTGATCTCTCCTTGTTTGATGTAGGCTCGAGTTTGAGGACGGATTCTCTTCAAGAAATGCAGAATGATATAATCCATAGCAGCTTAACATCATTAAATGAGAAGGATGAAGCTTTGGAAGCTCCAACAAGGCCCATGACAAACTCTCAAACAAACAGACATGAAGACAAGTTGAATGAGCTTTAATTGGCAATTAAAAAGTGTCTTATGGTAGAAGAAGAGCTCCAACCCAGGGAAGTATTGGCCATGTATTACAAGTATTTTGGAGGCCCAGATTGAAGTCTAAGAAGAGGAAGAATTGGGCCCAGATATTTTCCAAAAGGAGAAAATACTGCAGCCCAAAACATGTGTTATTTTAACCTAGTTGCTAGAATCTATCTTCAACGCTTGCTTAATTCTAGGTTGACTAACTTGTAGACTTATTAAACAAAGTGGGGTAGTATTCTAAGACCCTAGGGAATGTAATTCCTATTAATTTTTTTTATTTGAGCAGCCCCTTCTAGGATTCTATATTAAAGGTGCTTAGTCTTCATTGTAACTTATAACATTGAAGAATAATATTATTATTTTGAGTTTTTTTAACCAATGTGAATTTTACTTTGAGATTTATCTTTCAACCATAACGAGTTCATAACTTAAGGTAGTAAGATAATCTTCTTTCTTGTGAAATCTTGGGTTTCTATTGATATTCTTCGAAGGAAACAAGTCTATTCTGCTAGTTGTTGTCATAAGTTATTCAAACTAGAAGTCATGATCCGAATCTAATTCTTGATTCATTTGTCTCTAGTGATGGTGATTGGTTTAATCGCCAACATGTTGTCAGTAGGATCTTGTCAAAGTCTACATAAATATCATATCAGGATTCTTTGATCTTTAATTGAATTTCACATATCTAGTTTATTTTCTTGCTTTCTCAAGTTCAATTATAATCTTTTTACATCTTCTGCATTTTTTCTACTTATTATTTTTAAGTTCTTTGATCTCCCAACCTTTGTGTTATTACCAATATTAGAGACACAATACAATGCCATTTGCGACCATACTTCAATGTGATTCCATAAGTTCTATAGTGAACAGGTTCCTCTAGTTGGATCCTCCAATACTCATACGTACTAAGCCCGAGAAGAACCCCCAAGAGTTTATTGATGAAATGAAAAGTACCCTTTGGATTATGCATGCCATCGAAACTGAAGCAGTAGAATTAGAATCTTACCAATGGAAGAAGTAGAATATGCATGGTATGAGATATGATAAGGGCTACATAAGGATGATGATCCTGTGGCAAAATGGAATGAGCTCACCGAGGCCTTCATTCAACATCTTTCCTATGGAGATGAGAGAGGAGTGTGCCATGGAGTTCGACAACTTAAAGAAACGGGCTATGAGTGTTTGGGAGTATCGCTTTAAATTCACTCAGCTTGCAAGGTATGCTCCCCAAATGTTGCCTAATATAGGGGCTAGATTTCTTTATTGATATTTTTAGGGCCTTGGGCCCCATGTTATAAATAAATATTTTATAGCCACCTTGAATTTCGACATGACATATGGCAAGATTGTGGATTTTTGTAGAGAAAACTGAGACCATAAGTAAAAGAGTATTAGAAACAGATAACAACAAGAAAGCCCGATGTGCGAGTAACTTTTGAAAGTTACCATAGTGGTGGTGGCAAAAAAAGTCTATATAGAAGGATGTCCTCCAGACCTACTCAATTAATTTCTCAATCTTCAACCAGTGCACCATCATGAAGGGCCAATCAAAATAAGTAAGGTCAGTCTAGATAGAGCTAGAGCACCAGGGCACCGACTCTGGAAACTCGACATAGTGTAGACACAGTCCCAATAACTTCCTCCTTTCATGAAATGTAAACATGGTCATCTTGTGGTATGACAATATGGCATCGATGCATACTAAAAGTATGGAGTCAAGTGCCACATGAGGAATAATTGCCCAACTTCTCGATAGAGTGTCAGTAGAGGTATGGCCCTTCCTAGTAGTTTAGTGGCTACTACTTCAGTAGAACCTCCCCCAGTTAGTAGGAAATAAGGAACCTGCAGTGTGTGGAAAAATTGGAGGAGATGCCTAGAGTTTGGGATAACTATCACGACCCAAAATTCCACCAAAGTTAGCGATGACACCTAACATCCTAGACTAGGTAACCAATCACACAATAATATAAAAATATCGAATTAAGAAATAATAAGTCTAAAATTAACATAAATAGTGGAATAAATCTCCAACAAAGCCAAAATAGCGGTTCATAAGTCAAACACCCAAAACTAAGTAGTAAAAAGTCATGAGATCTAATACATAACGAGTCTCAAAAGTACAATATTGTTTGAAAGAAATACAACAATATGAAATAAGGGAGAGAGGACTCCAAGGGTCTGCGACGTCCATGCAGCACAACCTTGAATCCTCTGAAATGATCAAAAGCTCATTCCTGAGGTTCGCTGCTACCAACACCTGGATCCGCACAAAAATATTCAAAAGTATAGTATGAGTATAGGACAAGATGTACTTAGTAAGTATCAAAAATAACATCGGTGAAGTGGTGACGAACTTCAAGTTTTGTGATACTCACAAATCAGAGATGCCTATGCAATATATCAAATGACTGTCATACACTAATCAGAGAACCTATGCAATATATCAAATTATTAGCAACAAGAATTTAACAAGATGTGGTACCGCCGACGCAATGAAACAAGAGTTATCAGCTTATCACAGGTAAATAAATTTTGACGAAAGAATTACTAGTCAATAACAGAGGCATAAAGTAGCATGACAAAAATAATGTGAAATCATGTAGAATGCATGACAAAGCGTAATGAATTAACTTGCATGATCGAGAATGCTACCCTTATAATCCACTCATCATCAAACAAGAATGCCACCATTAAAATTCACTCATAATCAAACAAGAATGCCACCCTTATTCTCTATCAACGTCAATCAGACTGGTCACAGTACCACAATCCGCCTGTATGCCATCAGGAGAGAAACATAAGAGGACCATCCTAGGAGGATGGATCCATATCCACACACTGCATGGCAAAAACCTCGTTCCATGAAAATAACCATATCATCATAATCAATAATTCCAGCCTCATTCTACACACATCATCATAATAACAATAGCCGCACAAATGAGATCTCGTACCAACACCCAATCAACCCCCCAACATGTCCATATGTACCATAATCATAACAAATTAAAGATAACAATTTACAATCAAGAGATATATTCTCACAATTCATCAATAAGGTTCACAAAAATATGAAATAAAGTATGGATGTATGCTTAAGATATATAACATGACTATGGCTCAGTCCGTTTAATAATGATTTCACAAATGCCCATCTTGGGTAATTAGGAGATAATAATCCTAAAACATGATCTCTAGCATTAAAGGATAAGATAACGCAGTCATACAAAGGATTTCACATGTATTATAGAGAGCACAGAATCAAATTAAGCCAAAGTATAAGCCTAGAGTCTAATCTGGTCATTTTTCATACATAGCACCTGCATTTATGCTCGTCACTTCACATATACGTCGCTTTACATAAAGTACAATTGGAAAATAAGGTCCTATTCCAAGGGTTATTTTATTCACACAAGATTAGATAAGATACTTACCTCAAACGGACCAAATCAATCCTCTAAAATCTCTATTCCTTTAGAAACTGCATCTGACCGGCTTGAATCTAGCAAAAAGAACTACTCAATAACCTCAAAAAAGGCCATAGAAATTGATTTATAACAATAAAGCTTCAATCTTTAATCAAATCCCCAAAAGTCAACAAAATTCAAACCGAGCCCACATGGTCAAAACCTGAGTGAAGGGATAGATCCCGACTACCCATAACCCCACGAGTCCAAATATGTGATTATATTCTAAAATCGAGTCCCGATCGAGTCCCAAATCCAAAAATTTCACTCTTTAAAATTATTGGCAAAACCTCCAAATTTCTCTTTTAAATCCCTTAATCTATGTGTAATAATCCATGGGAAAACAAGATATAATATCAGAATTAAGTAGAAATCACTTACCCACTTGGTAAGTGAGATATTGTTATTGCCTTACCTTATAGTCGGTGAGAGATACCATTTCCTTGCCACTTGGTTAGTGAGAGATACTATTGCCTGGCATTATGGTCAGTGAGAGTCTGCATTTTCTTTGCCTTACGCTTAGTGAGAGTCTATTGTTGCTTGCCCACTTGGTCAGTGAGAGATACACTAAGCCCTATATGTGGCCGGGTAGCTATGATATTACTATATTGCATTGTGTTGAGTCAGGATATGTGAGTATCTCTTAGAGCATTCTTTGGCTTCTAGTTTACTATGTACTTCATTTATGTTTCAGCCTTCAATTATTCTATTGCCTTGCATATTCGGTACAATATTTGGTACTGACACCCCTTTTGCCAGGGGCGCTGCATTTCATGCATGCAAGTGCTGATAGATAGCTGGATAGACCTCCCAAGTAGACAGAGCTAGACATCATCTTGATTGGTAAGCTCCACTTCTCCGGAGTTATCAGGTCTAGACTTTGGAGTCTATTTTGTATATACAGACTTGATGGATAGGTCAGAACCCTGTCCCGACCATGATATAATTTCTTTATCTCCAGAAGCTTGTAGATGAGTCCTATGATGTGTATTTCAGTATTGTGGCTTTGTTGGCCCTATGTATATGTTCATTTAGGTATTGTTGGTTGTAGACATTCATGGCGGCCTCGTTGTCCTTCGTAGTTATGTATATATGTTTAGGTGTACTTACCCTTTAGGTGATTGAGATATTATATTAGTATGATTTTAGTGTATGGCCTTGTCAGCTTAGGTAGGTATTATTTTCTTCTAGGTAAGCCTCGTCGACCTAAGTTTAGGGTTACCCTTCCAGAATTTACAGGTACGGACTGGATATGCTTGGGGTGCATATGTCACTAGGTTCCGGCAAAGTCTTCCCAAGTTTGGGGTGTGACACTCTTGTTTATTCGCGGTGTCAAGAATACCATGCAGTTATCTTAGGGCATCCTTTCAAGAACTTATAGTACAAATTGTATGTGAAGTTTTTAACATGTTTGTTTTGTCTCAAATCAGTGCATTTCTTAGGAAATGTTGTAAAAAGTGAAGGAATCAAAGGTTATCCCCAATGATAGCAGCCATGAATAATTAGCCTAGATCTACAACGTTGATAAAGATTAACAGTTTCTTGGGTTTGGAGGTTCATGGAGGGGTTTTCTTCTCTTACTTATCCACTGACCAATCTGAACAAAAAGGCAGCTAAGTTCCAATTGTCCTTTGCTTGCAAAAAGAGTTTCCAAGAATTAATGTCCAAGTTGATCACGATGCCGATGTTGACATTACCGGATGGTATATATGCATTTGTGGTTTATTGTGATGCTTAAATAATTCGACTAGGGTGTGTGCTAGTGCAACATGGTAGGGTAGTTGCTTATGCTTCCAGGCAACTCAAGAACATGAAATGAACTATCCAAATCATGACTTAGAGCTTATAAGAGTAGTGTTTGCATTGATGATTTAGCGTCATTATCTATGTCATGTCTATGTGGATATATTCATAGCTTACAAGAGGTGTGATGTTTAAGGTACTCTCTGCATCCGGGTTATACAAAGATATATTGTGTTCTCAAAGAGATTTATTGGTGGGAATGATATGAAAAAAAATGTAGCTGACTTTTGGCTAGATATCCTAATTGTCAACAAGTGAAAGGCGAGTATAAAAAATAGATTTGTGGTAGGTCTACCACGCACACCTCAAAATTTTGACTCAATTTAGGTAATTGTTTATTTTCTTATGAAATAAGTCAATTTGTTGCCCGTGAAGACTACTGATACTACAGATCATTATGCTCAGTTGCATATAAAAGAAATAGTTAGGCTGCAAGGTATTCCTATTTCCATCATCACTGACTGAGGTGCACAATTCACAGGAAACTTCTGGCAAATATTTCACCAAGATTTGGGCACTCAAATAAATCTCAGCCTAACTTTCCATCCTCATACTAAGGCGAAGCAGAATTGTAACGACCCGGATGGTCATTTTGAGAGTTGTAGCTCGGTTCCCTCTTTTCTACTCATTTTTGTACTTCACTGTTGCTTTATAACTTATCGGGTTAGTTGGTTTGGGTTCGGAGAGAAATAAGAGTGAGTTGAGACACTTAGTCTCTTAATTGAATGCTTAAGTTAAAAAAGTCGACCGGATATCTACTTATGTGTAAATGACCTCGGATTTGAATTTTGATGGTTCCGTTAGCTACGTTGGATAATTATGTACTTAGGAGCATGTCCAGATTGTGATTTAGAGGTCCAGAGTAGAATTAGGCTTGAAATGGTGAGAGTTGGAATTTTTGAAAGTGTGATCGGGAGCGGACGTTTTGATATCGGGGTCAGCTCTCGATTCCAAAAGTTGGAGTAAATTTGTGGTGTCATTGATGACTTGTGTGCAAAATTTGAGGTTAATCGGACGTGATTTGATAGGTTTCGGCGTCGTTTGTAGAATTTGGAAATTTCAAAGTTCATTAGGCTTGAATCTATGTGTAATTCGCCCTTTTGATGTTGTTGGAGGTGAATTGATGATTCGAATAAGTTCGTATTGGATTATAATACTTGTTGGTGTGCTTGGTTGAGATCTCGGGGGCCTCGGGTTAATTTTGGGCAGTTAACGGACTTGGAGTTGATTTGAGGAACAACTGAAGTTTTTTCTGCAGTTGGTGTAACCGCACCTGCGGAGTGGGCACCACAGGTGCGAGCTCGCAGAAGCGAGAAGGGGGTCACAAATGTGGTTAAGGAGGACGCTGGAAGAAGTCGCAGGTGCGAGGTCCTTTCCGCACCTGCGTGTCCGCAGATGCGCGTAGAGGATCTCAGAAGCAGAAATGGCTGGGAAGCACTGGTCCGCATAAGTGGGATTTGGACCGCAAAAACAGTTGGTCGCCTTAAATGAGTTTCCGCAGAAGCGGATGATGGACCGCAGAAGCGGCTAAGTGGCCGCAGGTGCGAAAAGCCTGGGCAGAATGTTTAAAAACAAGGGTTCGCGATCTCATTTCAACATTTTGAGCTTGGATTTTAGAGATTTTGAGAGGGCGTTTCAAGGGAAATTGTTGAGGTAAGATCCTTGTGTACATTTATCTTCAATTATTACGTTTCCCCACTGAGTTTACACCTAGTTGGTGAGTTTTTGAAGTGAAATTTGGGAGTTTGAGGCTAGGAATTTGGAGAGTTAATTTTTTGGTTTTGAATGGCCATTTGAGGTCGGATTTTGATAAAATTGGTATAGTTAGACTCGTGAGTGAAAAGGCTATCCGCCTTTGTAACTTTTGTCGGATTTCGAGACGTGGGCCTAAGGGCCGGGTTTGAGCCTATTTCAGATTTTGGCTATAATTTAGTACTTTTCTTGTGGAATTGATCCTTTTAGCCTATATTTATTGTATTGTACTACTTGTGGCTCGATTCGGGATGTCTGGAGACTGACTTGAGAGGCAAAGGCATTTTGGAGTAAAGTTTTGCCCGGATTGAGGTACGTAACACTTTCAAACATGGCTCTCAGAGTTCGAAACCCCAAATTTATGTGTTATGTGGTTGGTATTGAGGTAACGCACATGCCAAGTGATAGGCGTGCATGCGTGCACCGTGAGAATTGTGACCTGGTTGATTCCATGGCACCGTATAGCGATTTTATATTGTTGATATCCGTGTTTTCATCATGTGATAATGTAATTGAGCTGTCAATCATACTAGATATCATGTGATAATGTATTGTTGATATCCGTGTTTTCATCTTGTTGTCACCTTACTGATTTTATTGATATTACGTACTCAGTCATATTCATTCATTTCATATCATATCTCAGTATCGGTTGTTATTTATTGATACATCATTCATTATTTCAGGCTAGTTTATCATTACATTGTGAGCTCGTGAGTGAGACTACAGAGATTGATGACTGAGTAAGGCCGAGAGCTTGATTATGAGTGACAGTTATGGGATCGGGCTGCACGCCGCAGTAGTTATACTGATTTTATGATAGCACTTTTGCTGTAGGAGCCCATCTGGAATCTGTACACACCCCCAGTGAGCGCGGCTGATATTATTGAGGGATGGATCTTCCATGGACATGGATCTCGTCCGAAGCATTTGATATCTGGAGATGGATCTTCTCTATGGGCCGCATTGGCCTTCCTCGGTACTGGGTGACTGATGGTCAGTGATGTATATATTCCGGGATGGATCTTTTCTGGGCCGTATACAGTACCGAG
The DNA here is from genome assembly GCF_000715075.1 of Nicotiana tabacum. Lineage (NCBI taxonomy): Eukaryota > Viridiplantae > Streptophyta > Magnoliopsida > Solanales > Solanaceae > Nicotiana > Nicotiana tabacum. The sequence continues at coordinate 71,386,067 of NC_134091.1, read as the reverse complement.
TGGTTGAGCATTGAGGGCGTGAGCACATGAGGCTGTCAGCATGGTGCATCACATACAGCATGTGCATTGACATGTAAAAGTAGTAGAGTTATATTCTTCACATTGTTCAGACTCGATCTACTTTACTGTTTTGAACTATCCATTTAATTTGAAAGCATGCCTACATTTCTGCATAGTTATTTATATTTTTAACTGTACCGGTTGAGTTCATCACTACCTTTCAGTCTAATGGTTGGACTTGTTATTTACTGAGTTAGTTGTACTCACGTTACTCCCTGCGCCTCATCTGCATATCCATTCGTTTCTGGTCACGGCGGCTATTGATTGAGGAGCCAGATCCCGGAGACTATCGAGGTAGCTGCATGGCGTTCGCATGCCTTGACGCCCCTTCTTTATCTCTATCTGTATTTCAGTTTTTTCTTTTATTTTCTAGACACTGTAGTGGATTGTATTTTGGTTTAGACGCTCATGCACTCTGTGACTCCCTGAATTTGGGATGGATTGTATCGCATTTTGGATATTTCTGTTTTGAAAAAGGCTTTCCTTAATGATTAAATTGCTTACGTCTTTAAGTTCAAAGATTTTACTATGTTGAGTTATTGAGTTGTGGCTTGCCTAGTTCCACGATAGGCGCCATCACGATGGTTAGATTTTAGGTCGTGACAAGTTTGTATTAGAGCCTAGGTTACATAGGTCTCACGAGTCATGAGCAGGTTTAGTAGTGTCTTGCGGATCGGTAAGGAGATTTATGTACTTATCTTCGAGAGGCAGCCGAACCCTTATTAAACTTCACATTGTTGAATTCTTGTCATGTGAATCTGTTAATTCTACTAACTAAACTTTCATTGTTCTATTTTCTCACAGATGGTGAGGACACGTACTACTAGGCAGGGTGGAATGCCACCAGTACTACCAGTCAGGGCCGCGAGAGGCCGAGGTCACGGTAGTGGTCGCAGTAAGGACAGCGGTGCAACTCGCGCATCAGTTAGGGCAGCACCTGCAGATACTCCAGTTGCCCTAGTTCAGGAGCAGGTTCCAGATGTGAATGAGCCTGTGGGACCAGCTCAAGCACCACCTATGCCCATTGTGATTCCAGGCCTTCAGGAGGCCTTAGCTCAGATTCTGACACTGTGTACCAGCCTTGCTCAGGTGGTTTCGGCTCAGGTCGCACATACTAGTTCTTAGGCCGAGGGAGGTACTCAGACTCCCGCCGCCCGTACACCCGAGCAGGTGATGCAGGGACTCCAGGCACCGGGAGAACTACCAGCCTAGCTAGTGGCAGCTTCTCAGGCCCATGTGGTTCATGTTATGACTGATGGTGAGTAGCCCAGATTAGAGAGGTTTGGTAGGCTTCACCCTCCATCCTTCAGCGGGGTAGAGTCGGAGGATGCCCAGGGTTTCTTGGATAGATGTCAGAGGATCCTCTGTACAATAGGAATTATGAAGACTAGTGGTGTCTCATTCACTACTTTTCAGCTTACTGGAGCTACCTTCACCTAGTGGGAGGATTACGGGAGGCGTAGGCCGGTCGGTGCAGCGCCACTTACATGGTAGGAGTTCTCTGTTATCTTCTTGGAGAAGTATGTGCCACAGTCTCGCAGAGAGGAGCTGCGCAGATAGTTTAAGCAGTTGCGTCATGAGGATATGACTGTGATGCAGTACGAGATGAGATTTTCTGAGATAGCCCATCATGCGGTTTGGTTAGTTCCCATTGATAGGGAAAGGATCAGGAGGTTCATTGATGGGCTCACATTTTAGCTGCGGGTGCTTATGACTAGAGAGAGAGTGTCTGGTGCTACTTTTGATGAGGTTGTTTACATTGCTCGGCCAATAGAGTTGGTCCGCAGCGAGGAGCGGGTTGAGAGGGAGGCCAAGAGGTCTCATGGATCAGCTAGTTTTGGTGGTGTTCCTTCTGCAGGTCAGTTCCACCACGACAAGGGTCGTCCCTATAGGCATGCTCAGATGAATCGTCCAGTTCACCGTGGTGCATCATCTGGCCATGGTTCTCACAGTTCTCAGAAGGGTCACTCATCTCTCAGTGCCCTTCCAGCTTTGAGTTCGTCTCATGCACCATCAGCTCAGGGTTCATCTATGTCGGGTCCTTCTAGCAGTTATCCTAGTGCTCGAGGCTCCCTTAAGTCCCTACCACCATGTTCAGGGAGAGGTTGCTTTGAGTGTGGAGATTTGGGTCATATCAAAAGGCATTGTCCCACCTTTTAGGAGGTTCATCTCAGTAGAGGAGTCAGTCTTCGACTTTAGCACCAGTTACTACACCACCCGCTCAGCCAGCTCGGGGTGGAGCTCAGTCAACTAGGGGTTGCCCTATGGGGAGGCCGATCAGGTGGTGGTCATGCCCGTTTCTATACACTCCTTGGCAGACCAGATGCTATTGCTTTAGACACAGTGATCACAGCTATTGTCTCAGTATGTCACCGAGATGATTCTCTATTATTTGACCCTGGTTCCACCTATTCATATGTATCATCATATTTTGCTCATTATCTGGATATGCCCCATGAGTCTTTAGTTTCATATGTTCATGTATCTACGGCAGTGGGCGATACTATTATTGTGGACCGTGTGTATTGGACATGTGTAGTGACTGTTGGGGGATTGGAGACTAGAGTTGATCTCTTGCTTCTTAGTATGGTTGATTTCGATGTGATATTGGGTATGGATTGGTAGTCTCCATGTCATGATATTTTGTACTGTCACGTTAAGGCTATGACGTTGGCAATGGGGGTGTTGCCACGGATCCAGTGGCCATGTTCTTTAGACTATATTCCCAGTAGAGTGATTTCATACTTGAAGGCCCAGTGGATGGTTGGGAAGGGTTGTTTATCTTATTTGGCCTTTGTAAGGGTTGTTAGTGCTGAGACCCTACTATTGATTCTATTCCGGTGATGCGATATTTTCCATATGTGTTTCCTGCAGACCTGCCGGGCATGCCACCCGACAGAGAAATTGATTTTGGTGTTGACTTGGTGACGGGTAATCAGCCCATTTCTAATCCTCCATACCGTATGGCACCGGCTGAGTTGAAGGATTTGAAGGAGCCACTTCAGGAACTCCTGGAGAAAGGGTCTATTAGGCCTAGTGTGTCACATTGGGGTGCACCTGTTCTGTTTGTGAAGAAGAAGGTTTGTACAATAAGAATGTGCATTGATTATAAGCAGTTGAACAAGGTCACGATCAAGAACAATTATCATTTGCCGCGCATTGATGACCTATTTGACCAGCTTCAGGAAGCGAGGGTGTTCTCCAAGATCGATTTGAGGTCGTGGTATCACCAATTGAAGATTCGGGACTCAGATATTCTTAAGACAGCTTTCAGGACACGTCAAGGTCATTATGAGTTCCATATGATGTCTTTTGGGCTGACCAACGCCCCAACGGCGTTCATGCATATGATGAATATTGTATTTCGGCCTTATCTCGACTCATTTGTTATTGTGTTCATTGACGATATCTTGGTGTACTCTCATAGTCAGGAAGAGCACGCCCATCATTTGAGGGTTGTCTTGTAGTGGTTGTAGGAGGAGAAGCTTTATGCCAAGTTCTCCAAGTGCGAGTTTTGGCTCAGCTCAGTGACGTTCTTGGGGCATGTGGTGTCCAATAAGGGTATTTAGGTCGATCTGAAGAAAATATAGGCGATTCGGAGTTGGCCTAAGCCATCCTCAGCTACGGAGATTCGATGCTTTTTGGGCTTGGCCAGTTATTATCTTCGCTTTGTGGAGGGTTTTTCGTCTATTGCATCACCCTTGACCAAATTGACCCAAAAGGGTGCTCCTTTCCAGTGGTCGGATGAGTTTGAGGAGAGCTTTTAGAAGCTCAAGACTGCCTTGACCACAACTCCATTTCTAGTTTTGCCGTCAGCTTTAGGCTCTTATACAGTGTATTGTGATGCTTCTCGGATCGGCATTGGGTGTGTTTTGATGCAGGAGGTTAGAGTGATTGCTTATGCTTTGCGTCAGTTAAAGCCTCAAGAGAAGAACTACCATGTTCATGATTTGGATCTAGCTGCCATCGTTCATGCATTGAAGATTTTGAGGCATTATCTCTACGGTATGTCTTGTGAGGTGTTTACGGATCATCAGAGTCGCCAGCACTTGTTCAAACAAAAGGATCTAAATTTTAGGCAGCGGAGATGGTTGGAGATACTAAAGGACTGTGACATAACTATTTTGTATCATCCAGGGAAGGCCAATGTGGTGGTCGATGCCTTGAGTAGGAAAAATATGAGTATGGGTAGTCTTGCTTTTCTTCCCATTGGAGAGAGACCTCTTGCAGTTAATGTTCAGGCTTTGGCCAACCGGTTTGTGAGATTAGATATTTCAGAGCCCAGTCTGGTTCTAGCTTATGTGGTTTCTCGGTCTTCCTTAGTCGATCGCATCATAGAGCGCCAGTATGATGATCCTCATTTGCTTGTCCTCAAGGGCAGGGTTCAGCACGGTGAAGCAAGAGATGTGACTATTGGGGATGATGGAGTAATGAGGATGCAGGGTCGGATTTGTATGCCCAATGTGGATGGGCTACGTGAGTTAATTCTTGAGGAGGCCCACAGTTCACGGTATTCCATTCATCCGGGTGCCGCGACGATATACCAAGACTTGAGGCAGCACTATTGGTGGAGGAGGATGAGGAAGGACATAGTGGGATTTGTAGCTCGGTGCCTTAACTATCAGCAGGTAAAGTATAAGCATCAGAGACCGGGTGGCTTGCTTCAGAGGTTAGAGATTCCAGAGTGGAAGTGAGAGCAGATCACCATGGATTTCGTAGTTGGGCTCCCACCGACTTCGAGGAAGTTTGATGCTATTTGGGTGATTGTAGATCGGCTGACCAAGTCCGCACACCTCATTCCAGTTGGTACCACTTATTCTTCAGAGAGGGTGGCTGAGATTTACATCAGAGAGATTGTTCGCCTTCACGGTGTGCTAGTTTCCATCTTTTCTGATAGAGGCACGCAGTTTTGGAGAGCCATGTAGTGAGAGTTGGGAACTCAGGTGGAGTTGAGTACAACATTTTACCCTCAGACGGACGGGCAATCCGAGCGCACTATTCAGATATTGGAGGATATGCTACGTACGTGTGTCATTGATTTTGGGGGCTCTTGGGACCAGTTTCTGCCACTCACGGAGTTTGCTTACAACAACAGCTATCAGTTGAGCATCCAGATGGCCTCATATGAGGCTTTGTATGGGAGGCCGTGTAGATCTCCGGTGGGTTGATTTGAGCCCGGTGAGGCTAGGTTGTTGTGTATAGACTTAGTTGAGGATGCATTGGACAAGGTTAAATTGATTAGGGAGCGGTTTCGCACGGCGTAGTCTAGGCAGAAGAGTTATGACGACAGGAAGGTCCGTGATGTATCTTACATGGTTGGGGAGAAGGTTCTGCTGAAGGTTTCACCCATGAATGGGGTTATGAGGTTCGGGAAGAAGGGCAAGTTTAGCCCTCGGTTCATTGGGCCTTTTGAGGTACTTTAGAGGATTAGGGAGGTGGCTTACAAGCTTGCCTTTCCATCTAGCTTATCGAGTGTGCATCTATTATTTCATGTTTCTATGCCCCGAATGTACATTGACGATCCATCTCATCTTTTTGATTTCAGCACGGTTCAATTGGATTGTGATTTGAGTTATGATGTGGAGCCGGTGGCTATTCTGGTCCAACAAGTTTGGAAGTTGAGGTCAAAGGATATAACTTCAATAAAGGTGCAGTGGAGATGTCAGCCTGTTGAGGAGGCTACTTGGGAGACCGAGCGGGAGATGCGGAGCAGATATCCATACCTATTTGAGACTCCAGGTATGTTTCTAGACTAGTTCGAGGACGAATGTTTGTTTAAGAGGGGGAGTATGTAACGACCCGGCCGGTCATTTCCAGGGTTGTAGCCCCGTTCCCTCTTTTCTGCACATTTTTGTACTTCACTTTTGCTTTATGACTTATTGGGTTAGTTGGTTCGGGTCCGAAGAGAATTTAGAGTAAGCTGAGAGCCACTAGTCCGTAGAAGGGGAAGGCCTGCATAGAAGTGCACCCGTAAAAGAGGGATTTGGACTACAGAAGCTGTTGGTCGCCTTAAGTGAGTTTCCGAAGAGGCGGGATTTGGACTGCAGAAGCCGTTGGTCTCCTTAAGTGAGTTTCCGTAGAAGCGGATGATGGACCGCAGAAGCGGCTAAGTTGCCGTAGGTGCGAAAAGCTTGGGCAGAATGTTTAAAAACAAGGGTTCGCGATTTTAGTCTCATTTCAACATTTTGAGCTTGGATTTTAGAAATGTTAAGAGGGCTTTTCAAGGGAAATTCTTGAGGTAAGATCCTTGTGTCCATATTTCTTCAATGATTACATTTCCCCACTGATTTTACACCTAGTTGGTGAGTTTTTAAAGTGAAATTTTGGGGTTTGAGGCTAGGGATTTGGAGAGTTTATTTTTGGGTTTTGAATGGCCATTTGAGGTCATATTTTGATAAATTTGGTATATCGGGCTTTCGGGTTTTGTAACTTTTTCGGATTTCAAGACGTGGGCCCGGGGCCCAGGTTTGAGCTGATTTTGGATTTTTGCTATAATTTAGTACTTTTCTTGTGGAATTGATCCCTTTAGTCTATATTGATTGTATTGTACTACTTGTGGCTAGATTCGAGACCTTTGGAGACCGATTTGAGAGGAAAAAGCATTATGGAGTAGAGTTTGGCCCGGATTGAGGTAAGTAACACTTTCAAATTTGGCTCTGAGGGTTCGAAACCCCGAATTTATGTGTTATGTGGTTGGTATTGAGGTGACGTACATGCCATGTAGTGGGCGTGCACTGTGAGAATCGTGACCTGGTTGGAAAAACTTTTGGAAAAAATATAATTGAGATTTGAACCCCTATTTAGAGTCGAGTTTGATCAATTTTCTGTATATTTGGACTCGTATTGGAATGAGTGTTCGGGATTTGTGAGTTTTGTCGGATTCCGAAAGGCGGGGCCCTATTAAAGTTTTAGTTAACTTTTAATATTTGATTAATGATCTAATCTTTATTGTTGGATTCAATTTCTATGGCTTTGTTTGACGTTATTGGGTTGTATTTGACTAGATCATAGCCGTTTAGAGTTGGATTTTTGAGGTCATATTTTGGAGTTAAATGTCTTGGCTAATTTTGTTAAGAGGGAAACCCCTAGGATTTAACTTGTTTGCTATGTGTTTATGTTAGAATATTGTATGCCTTGTTTTGACTATGTGCTCATTTCATTTGTGATTTATTTGACTTATATGACTACGTTTGCTCTCTTATTCATGTTAGAAGTCATGCCAAGGCTTATGATAAATTTTGATCACATGAGAAATTATTCTTGATATGTTCAATTGCTTAACTATCCGTATTCGCTGAGAGATTTAATGAGCACATATCCGTAGGATTTTTACTAAGTATTTGTGTACCTTTTATCTGAAATTCGTCACCATATGCTTGCATTTAAATAAGGATACTTGATTTGGACTGAGGATTTTGGCACGAAATGTAAGCATGCGGATGATATACAGTTATGGCACATTGGACATGATGATCAGATATTGATTTATGAGGGATGCTATTATGCCGCTCGTTGCGCTTAGATTTTGATTCGTCCCTCCAAACGCAGGTGATAACCTATGTTACTTTGGGCCCTGTGAGCATTGTCGGTAAATGACTTTTATGCTGGGTTGACACATAGATTTTGTATCGAGTTATGTTGATACATGGATTGTTTATCGAGGTACTTGGATCTTGTACCGGTTTGAACATGCATTCATATTTTTGAGTCATTTAGAGGTACTTGTTTAACAGCTAATTGTTACTTCACATCCTGATATGCTGAGCATGCTATCTTTTAATACCGCATTTGAGCAGCATTACGATTATTTCTGTATTGTAAGAACATGCTTCGTACTTCAACTTATGATATATGTGATTCTTGTTAATCATGATGTTATATATTGTCGCAGTTCTTGATTATGTTATTATACTTGTGCGGTAATTATTCGAAAGCATCTAGCCTCGTCATTACTTTTTCGAGGTTAGACTTGATACTTACTGGGTATGATTATGGTTTACTCATACTATGCTTCTACAAATTTTTAGTTGCAGATCCATTGATGGGTCCTAGCTGAGCTTCCTGATTGAGCTACGAGACTACACAGGGACTTAGGGTGAGTTGTAGTTCATAGATCTACTTCGCAGTTCCCAAGTCCTTCTTCCTTTCATTATCCTATCTATTTGTATTTTAGAAAGCTTGACATGTATACAAACTTAATCTCATTTCTGTGGATTGCTCGTGTACTTGTACCATCTAGTTATAGGGGTGGAACCGTATTGGCCGTGCTTAGGTCGTGTTTTTGTTATACCGGATATTGTTAATGTATTGAAACCATTTCCCATATTTAATTATTATATATCTCTATTAATTAAGCAATAGCAATGGATTATATTCGTTGATTGTAAGAGTGTTTGCTTAGCAAGTACGGTTAGGCGCTATCATGGCCTTGAGATGTAATTTTGGGTCGTGACATATCCTAACAAAGGGATCGTGATGGAGCCTAGCCTACTTGCTAGGCAAGCCAGCACATTCACAGTAAGCAATAAAAGAAAACTAAACAGTTAAAAACATATTATCATATATATGGGCAAAGCTCCTATAACAACATAATAAGTCTAATACAAATACAACTGACATAACAACCTACCAATATTGGTGTCACTGAGTACATTAGTTCCTAAGAGTACTAAATACAAAGTGAGAAATGAAGTGAAACAGTGTCTGCTAAAAGTAAATAGTAGAAATGATAATAAAAGTGACTCCAATATCTGCGAATGGGTGTACAACACTTCCTCGAGTCTCCCACACGTCCAAGCTAGTCACCCCTCTATACACCAATAGGAGCAACGTCTTAATATACCAAAGAAGAGCAGAAATATAGTATGAATATAACCGACAAAATATACTAATTTAGTACCGAGCCTAACCTCGACGAGGTAATGATAAGGATGTGACAAGACACTTACAATATAAACCTATACAGTTAAAAATCAAGAGAAGTAGTAAAAATAATAATAATAGTGAAGACATGAATAAAGGCGAGAAAAAGTAAGAAGGATAAAATAAAGGAAATACCAACCACGTTTCTCAACTTAAAGCTCCCAAATCTTTCTCAACAGTTGAAACCAAAGAGGATAAAACGATATCAGTGCATAACATAGACCAAATCCACTAAAGAAGACAATATCACAAGTTAGACATCACAATTAAAATCATATACCTTGTGGCGCACAACCCGATCCAACACAAAATTATGGCGGTGGCAACCTGATCCCCTAGCCATATTATTACAGCGATCAACCCGGTCTTATTTTGATATTTTTGCAGCGGCGACCTGATCCATCATACCAATTCACATGAAAGCATCCGACAAAAACCCAATCATGGAAAAGTTCATAATAAGATATCAAAGAGGTTTAATATGCATAATTTCTTAAATTAATTATGAACATGAATAAGGTGTGAAAGCCAAACCAATATTCAAGAGCTAAGCACCCTCATGTATCTCAACAAGAACTCAAACAAGGTCATAAAAATGTGAACAATCAAGTAGTCACACCATTCAACATAAGGGGATAAGGCATGAAACAAGTCAAGATATGGAATAAACTAGTTCTAAACCATGCTTTAACCCATGACAATGCATATACACTCATCACCTTGCACATATGCCACCCCCAGCACATTAGGCACATAGCAAGTAAAGCATTACAACCTAATTCTTTTAAATTAAGGTTAACCACGATACTTACCTCTTTTCAGAACAAGATCAACAATCAAAAACTGCTTGTCCTTTAGAACATGCCTCCAAACCACTCGAATTTAGTCAAATAATGCTTAAATAAGATAAAACAATCTTAAAAAAATCCTCCTAATACTAAAAAGGTTCGATCTTTCACATATTTGAAAAAGTCAACAAAAAGTTAACCCGAGTCCACTTGGTCGAAATCCAAAATCAAGACAAATATGTGATTTATTTCGAGATCCCACGTCAAATCGAGGTCTAAATCTTGTAAATTCAAAATCTTAAGTTACTACCAAAAAACCATATTTCTACTCTTTAAAATCCCAGGTTTAGGGGTGAAAATCTATGGGAATATTGGAAATTAATAAATAAAAAAAGTTAAAATCTCTAATATATGATGTTGGGAAGAAAATCCTCTAAAAAATGTCCTCCTTGTATAATGACCCAGCCGGCCGTTTTGTATAATTCATCATTGTTCCCCTATTTGATGCTTTACATATGCGTAATTATAGTTACGTGACTAGCGGGGATGGTTGGTTTAGGTTTCGAGGAGGTTTTGAAGTGTATTGGGACACTTAGTCCCAAGGTTGGATGCTTAAATAGTAAGAGTTGATCGGAATATGACTTTTATTTAGATAACTCCGGAATGGTGTGTCACGACCCAAACTGGATCGCCATGACTGGCACCCGACCCATACCTGCCGAGCACCAACGTACATTTTATCTAACCTTTTTTATTATCTATAAGGGCCAAGGATATCAATATAAATGGTAGACATGAATCATAAACACCCACCAATGAAAGATAATGGCATGAACCTACATAACATGGGCCGACAAGGCTGTCATGAAGTTATATATAAGGTACGAGCCGACAAGATGCAATGAGAGACTATACAAAAAAAAATCAGCCGACAAGGCTATCCAAACTATACATGAGTCGGCACCTTTCTATGAGCCTCGAAAGGAACATAATTGCTGCAAAATTGCCGAAATAGGGCCCAAGCATATCTATAACAAAAAATGCATACCAAGACCACAGAAAGTCCGGATAAGGGATCTCGCCAATAACCAATGAAGTAGGCAGCCTACTATGGTGGGGGAGATTCGTCTACCTGTCTATCAGGACCTGCAGCACGACATGCAGTGTCCAAAAGCAAAAGGGATGTCAGTACAAATAAAGTACTGAGTATGTAAGGCAGGAAAGTATAAATAAGAACAGTAATGTAAATAGGGATAGAGAATATACAACCTATAACATCTGAGTGCCTCTGAGGGCGATTGACATGAAATGCATGATATATATATATATACTTTTAAAAACATACGCCTTTATGGGCATCATCATCATCATATCATACCTGGTCATAATAAGCTTGGTAAATACGTACTCGGTCATCATAAGGCTCGTTAGAATCGTATCCGGCCACATAGAGCTTGGTAAAACCTAAGTGATCAGTGGTTGTACAAGAGGTGCCGTACCCGGGCGACTATAGCGCGGTTCGGTAGAGTAAACTAGGTATATATATATATATAATGCGTGCTGGAATCATTGGAATCACATTCTGAACCTTTTGGAGTGACGTAAGGTCGGTAACCTCCGTACATGTTATTAGTACTAACTCTTCATCATGACTCTTATAAGAATTAGGAAATACCAACAACATTGATAACATAAGAATAAGAGAAGCAACATCAACATCAATCGTTCTATAAGAAGGGAAACAATGTAAGTATTGCTTCCTTCTAAGAGTGGTGTATCTTTGGAAGCTCGTTCATTATATTATTTACAATTGGAGACGTTCAAAATAAGGAAAGGGATAGCCTCACATAACTTATATATACTTCCCAATCTCAAGCTATGAAAATGTCATGACTCCTTAGTCTACAATAAGAGAAATGATACTATCGTTATCGTTTAAGCGTCGTAACTATTATATATCGACCGCAAACTATTTTAGGATAAGACAGACATAACCTCCCCTATATATATAACATCCCACAAGTTACAAAAATAACCAAACATCCCAAACAACATCAATAATAATCATATTAAGCCTCCCAAACAGTCCACCAATCAACAACATTACTAACAAGCTTTCCAATAGATATCTCACAAGTTCTAGCTTCAACAACTTAGCCTCAACTTTGAATAAGCTTAAATACATGTAGCGTAATAGGTTCCTTACCTTTTCATAGATAGAACAACTCCAATTTGACCTTACTTCACCACGAAATATCCTTCCAATGCAGACACAAGAACAAGGAAGCGAAACTAGCAATCAATTCGGATTTATCGGTACGAGAATCACTTTGGAAGATTTGAAATCACCTAGGGTTGATATTAATGACTTGAAAGAGTATTTTACAGAACTTAAAAGACTTAAAACAATCTCCCAGACAAGCTGGAACCACACTAAAATCTGCAACAACAAGAAGAACATGAAACTCTCTAGCGCCACAGGATTCCCGACACTTGATTTGTGTTGTTTGCCCTTTATTTGGGTCTTGTATCATGATGAGAGTTTGGGAGAAAGTTTTTAGGTGTCTAGGGTCTGATGAGAGTGAAAAGGAATGAGTTAATATGGGCTTAAGGCATCTCATATATATCAATATATCTCAACCGCCCAAGTGGGTCCCATAGAGAGCTGCTTGCGCAGTCTCGCGAAAATGTAAATATCTCTCTACTACGATGTCATATCGACGAATGGTTTAATGAGTCCAAAAATAAACTTGTAGATCTTCACTATGGGGGGTATATCACTCCGTAATTCCAAGGAAATTGACAAAAAATCTTAGTAACATCAGACCTAAAGTTTAAGTAAAATTATGAACATAAGTTGCGACAACTTTTGTCGACTTTTGTTTCATAACTCGCTTGACTTCAAGAATTATGATACGGATATTATATGATTCAAATACCTTAAAACACGACCTCCTTAGCATATTAAACACCTCTAGTTTTTACCCAAAAATACGTATTACAACATCATTGATTCATTTAACTTCTAACTTCTAATACTTGTTAACCACTCTTATACACTCTTGTATCATTTAAGACCAATAGGATTAATTTCTTATCATCTCAAAGATAATATATTCTCGGTTTTACATCGACTAACTTACGACATGGTTTAACGTACAAGAATATGGGTTGTAACACCCGCCCCCCCACTTAGGAACATTCGTCCTCGAATGTAAGGGTTTATGGGGAGTCTAACTCATCACGAATTCCGACGAAAATTTGCGGCCGAGTTTCCACTATTAAATGAACACTAGTCCAAACTTGAAAGCATTTAAACCAAACCTAAAGCCTCAGAAGGAGTTACAAAGCATTATGGATACGTAATTGTTTAACTCATAGAGCCATTTCGGCTTCCATTGCATCTTGTGTTCCCCCGGCATTCTCATTATATTCAATCTAGAATAGGTAAGGGTATTTAGACTTCATCTCCTCTTCCACTTACCATGTCATTTCTTTCGTGTTCTTGTTCCTCCACAATACTTTGACGGAAGCTACATCCTTTGTTCTAAGCTTGCAGACTTGTCGATCTAATATAGCCACTTGAGCTTCATCATATGATAGATCCTCCATAACTTGTACATATTTGATACAGATGACCCGAGAAGGGTCCCTAATAAATTTACTCAACGTAGATACATGGAATACTAGGTGGACAAATTCCAATCCGAATGGCAATTCTAACTCATAACCAACCTGTCTAATTCGTCGAAGAATCTTGTACTACCCGATATACTGAAGACTCAGCACACCCTTCTTACCAAAACGCATAACACCCTTCATCGATGAGATCTTCATGAAAACCCAATCACCATCCTGAAACTCCAGATCACGATGCCGGACATCGAAATAAGACTTTTGCCTACTTTGCGCCGTCGTCAATCATTCTTGTATCACTTTCACCATCTCAATGGCTTGGTAAATCAAATCTGGCTCATATAATTCTGTTTCGCCGACTTCGAACCATCCAACTGGTGATCTACATCTCCTCCCGTACAACGCCTCGTACGGGGCCATTTTAATACTGGAATAATAGCTATTATTATAGGCGATTTCTATGAGTGGCAAATGGTCATCCCAGTTACCCTTGAAATCTAGAACACATGCTCGTAGCATATCTTCGAGTGTCCGAATAGTACGCTCGGCCTGTTCGTTAGTCTGCGGATGGAATGTAGTGCTGAGATTCACTTGTGTGCCTAAACCCTTCTGAAATGACCTCCAAAGGTTAGCCGTAAATTTATCTCCTCGGTCTGATATAATAGATATCGGCACATCTTGAAGCCTACGAATCTCCTTGATATATAGCCTCGCATAATCTTCAGCCGTGTAAGTTGTCTTAACTGGCAGAAAATAGGCAAATTTCGTAAGTCGATAACCTATCACCCAAATGGATTCAAACTTATGATAAGAGAGAGGTAATCAAATATTAAAGCCTATATTGATCGCCTCCCATTTCCAAAGTCAGAATCTCTATCTTCTAAATCACTCCACTAGGTTTCTGATGCTCGATCTTTAATTATTGACAATTAGCACACTGGGCTATAAGTTGTGCAATAGCCATCTTCATGTTGTCCCACCAATACAACTCTTTATTGTCATGATACATCTTTGTCGAGCTAGGATGGATGGAATATCAGGACTGATGAATCTATATCATAATCTTCTCTGCCACATTAGGCACACATAATCAGCCCTGGTATCTCAGTGTCCTATCTCCTCCATATTGTCGTGCTTTTACCTCGGCTACCAAATACGATTATGCTTTATTTTTTATAGTAACACCTCCGTCATCATAGTCTAATATTTTGATTCTCATATTGACCAGCTGATGAAGCTCTTTAGTCAACCCTTGTCTACCTACCTCAATGTGTACTAAGCTTCTGTCACACCATTGGCTTTACCCGGATGGTACAATATCTCGACATTATAGTCTTTCAGTAATTCAAGCCATCTACACTGCCTCAAATTCAACTCTTTCTTCTTGAAGATGTATTGTAAACTCTTGTGATTTGTGTAGATGTCAACATGAACACCATATAAGTAGTGGTGCCATATATTCAAAGTGTATATTACAGCAGCCAATTCCAAATCATGAGTCGGTTAATTCTTTTCATGTTTCTTCAATTATCTCGATGCATAATCAATCACAATCCCACGTTGCACGAATACGCACCCCAACCTATACCCGAGGCATCACAATATACCACACAAACTTCTGTTCCTTCTGGGAGAGTGAGCACTAGCACGAATGTCAATCAATTCTTCAACTCCTGAAAACTACGTTCACAAGCGTCAGACCACTAGAACGGGGTATCTTTATGTGTTACCTTAGTAAATGTTGTTGATTTAGAGTAAAACCCTTCTACAAACTGCCTATAATATCCTGTTGGCCCCAGGACGCTACAGACTTCTGACGGCGTTATAGGTCTCGGTCAATTCTTCATAGCGTCGATCTTCTGCGTGTCGACACTAATACCCTCGTCAGATATCACATGGCTAAGGAATGCTACTGAGTTCAGCCATAATTCACATTGGAGAGCTTAGCATATAACTTACAATCCTAAAGGGTCTATAATACTATCTGCAAGTGGCTCGCATGTTCAGCCTCCGAACGAGAATACACCAAATTGTCATCAATGAATAAGATCATGAAGATGTCAATATAGGGTCTGAGTACACTATTCATGAGTTCCATAAAAGTTGTTGGGGCATTTGTTAGCCGGAACGACATCACCAAGAACTCCAAGTGCCCATATCTTGTTCGGAAGGCCGTCTTGGGAATATCCTTCTCCATAACCCTCACCTAATGATACCCTAAACGTAAGTCAATCTTGGAGAAATACGTGGCACCCTGGAATTGGTCAAACAAGTCATCATTCCTCGAAAGTGGATATTTTTTCTTTATAATGACCTTATTCAACTGTCGATAATCGATACAAATCCTTAAAGACCCCTCTTTATTCAGAACGAAGAGGACTGCCGCACCCCAAGGTGAAGTGCTAGGCCTAATGAAGCCCTTATCCAGCATGTCCTAAAACTGCACCTTCAACACTCGCAACTTTGTCGGGGCCATCCTGTACGGAGGGATAGGGATTGACTGAGTGTCAGGCAACACATCAATGCTAAACTCAATCTCCCTTTCAGGAGGAAGGCTTGGGAGTTCATCTAGGAAAATGTCTCAAAATTCATCGACCATGGGAATTGATTGTAGAGTAGATGCCTTCGCCTCCGCATCTCTAACGCGATTGAGATGATAAGTGTAACCTTTTGAGATCATCTTCCTTGCCTTAAGATTGGAAATAATCCTACCTTTTGGCGTAGCAATGTTCCCATTCCATTTAATGAAGGGTTCACTGGGAAACATAAACCTAACCATCTTTGTACAAAAATCAGCATTTGCATAACATGATGCCAACCAGTCCATTCCCATTATAACATAGAAATAGACCATTTATAACTCAAATAGATTCACCGAGGTTTGACGACTATAAATCATCACTATGCAACCTCTATATACCCTTCTAGCAATAACAAAATCTCCTATCGGACTGGATATCACATGTGGTTTACTTATCAGTTCAGGTTCAACGCCAAACTTATTATCCACAAAGGGTGTAACATATGATAATGTAGATCCCGTATCAATCAACGCATATACATCATAAGAAAACACAGACAATATACCTATAACAACATCCGAAGACGACTCGAGATCTTGTCGACCTACTAGAGCATAGGTTCAATTTTGAGTACCACTCGAACTCGGCACTGCACCTCTACCTCTACCACAACATGTCGACTGCTGAAAACCCTGTGCTGGAGGTCGAACTGATGAGGATGAACTAGACATAGATCCAGAAAGTTGAGCCATACCACCACCTTCTATTTTAGGACAATCCCGTATCATATGGCCAGGTTGTTCGCAAGAATAGCACATATCAGAACCTCAACGACATAGTCCAAAGTGGGCCTTGCCGCACATATCATAACGGAGTGCTGGGGGTCTCGCCTAACTAGTATCCCTATGATACTACGAGCCTGATGCCCAAGAACTCTGCCCTAGACCAAAATAGATATATCGATCATATCGAGGCCTCTGAAACTGTAAGGGAGCACTAGATACAGGTGGCACCGAACTCCTGGAAGACTGGGGCTTGATAATACCTCTGAAGTCAATTGATATCGTGCAAATCTCGCCCTATTATGCTGGCTCCTATCCTGCTCCATATCTGCCCTTTGACGACGCTTGTGTCTGGACATAAGCCTGAATATGGGAAATACCCATGCCCTCAACCAAGGAGGTTTTCGTGCACTCATTTATAAGAAGTGGTCCCAACACGTTCATCTCGGCCACCATATAGAGAGCATACATTGCTAAAGAATCAAACTGGATACTATACTCTCACACACTCATATTACCTTATCGAAGGTTCAAGAACTTATCAGCTCTAGCTCGTCGTATCTCAACTGGCAAGTAATGATGAAGAAAGGACTCAAAAAATTCTTTCCACACAGCTAGAAGAGCATTCGGACCCCTGGATATCTCCCAATTGTCATACCGGAAAACTGCTAACTCCCGTAGCTGATAAGAAGCCAACTCTACTACCTTAATATTACTGGCGTGCATAACCTGCAATATCCGATGAACCTGATCAAAAAAGTCTGCGGGTCCTCCTTGGAGTCTGATTCGGTAAACACCAGAGGGTCTAGATTAATAAAATCACGAACTCTCGCACTAACTAGTATGTCATAAGCACCGGTATTTTGGCTTTGAGCCTAGGCAGCTACCAATCTAGTCAACAATTGCATCGCACTGCGCATGTCCTGGTCTGTAGTGCCAGACGGAGGAACTGGAGTGTTGGGTCCATCCTAATATCCTCTGTATGGGACAGAGTAGATGAGGTGTGAGACGTCATCTCGCTCTGAGCCTCACCTTGGCCTGCTCTGGATGGAGACACCTGACTGGTACCCTCTCCTGCAGCTGTATCAAGACGTCCACTAATCGCTTGCTTCCTAGTCAAATGCATCGCTGAAAGAAAACATGGTGAATACTTACGACTCAACTTAACACACGATATAAATTCAGAAAGAAGGTAATAACCCTAGATGTCAAGTAGACTCCTGGTTATAAATGTGGCATGCTACACATCCATAATCAAGACTCTACTAGGCACAAAACGAAGATAGATTCATCCATAATTATATTTTTTGAATCTATCTTCATTTTTGGTAATTGGATTGTGAATTTTGAAGAGGAAATTGGGGGTTTGGGCCTAAAGTTTCATAACATGTATTTATGAGTTTTGAACATCGAGTTGGAGTCGGATTTGAGTGAAACTAGTGTGGTTGGACTCGTAAATGAATGAGTTGTCAGATTTTGTGAGTTTTGTCGGGTTCTGAGGCATGGGCTAGGGTGTGATTTTTGGCTAGTTTTGGGTTTTGATTAAGGATTCAATCTTTATCATTTGAAATTGTTTCCTTGGGCTTTATTTGATGTATTTGAGTTGCTTTTGTCTAGTTTTGAGCCGTTCAGAGGTCGCTACGTGCATGATGGCATCTTTGGAGCATCTCTTGGCTTGCTCGACATTGGTATTGGCTTGTTCGAGGTAAGTAACTCTTTCAATCTTGGAGTTGAGGGTATGAAACCCCGAAATACGTGTTATGTGATTTGTGTTGAGGTGACGCTCATACTAGGTGATGGGCGTGTGGGCGTGCACCATGTGAACTGAGACTCTGTTGTTTCCATGGCACTGTATAGTGGTCCTACTTTGTTAATGTTCGTGTTTTCACCATGTGATATAGTAATTGAGCTGTTAATCATGATAGATACCATGTTTAGGCTTTATGACGATACTGCTAGGACCGATAGTGGTCGTTCCTAGTTGTTATTTTACTAATTTTATTGATATTTTGTACTTAGTCATATTCATGCATTCATATCATATCTCAGTCTCAGTTATTTATTGATACAACATATCATTATTGCCGGGCTAGTTCTATTTCATTGTGAGCCCGTGAGTGAGACTGGAGAGTGATGACTGAGTGAGGTCGAGGGCCCAAGTGAGATTGATATTTTGGGATCGGGCTGCATGCCGGAGCATGTTATATTGATATTTTGGGATCGGGCTGCACGCCGTAGCATGTTATATGGATTATACTTTTTGGGATCTGGCTGCACGCCGCATCGATATAGCATTTGTGCTGAAATGAGCCCATACGGAGTTTGCACACCCATAGTGAGGACCGTCGACTATAAATATGGATCAGGCTGCATACCGCAGCGGGTATTTTACAGCGCCGAGTGATTGAGTGTGCTGAGAATAGTGAGAGAGAATGTGAGATAGTGAGATTGAGTATTCTGAGAGCGTGAGTACATGAGCTCATCATCGAGATGCATTGCATTTGACATGCGTACTTTACATACATGCATAGAGGTATATTTCCTTCTACTACCAAGTTTTGGGGACATTTATGATTTTACCTGTATCTTGACATGTAGGCATAAGGAAGTACCCTCCTTATGCTATCTGAAAATGAAACATCTTACTATTTGTTGAAAGGAGTTTTAGGGAAAAACCACAGTTTTCAAACATACTCGTATTTTGGCTTTTTTTGTTCGGTAAAAAAATTTGGGTTTTCACTGAGATACTTGAAAAGAAATGCCTATTTTTCTGGAACTGTGAATGAACTGGGCCTTTTTTTTTCTGAGGTACTCTTTTGTTATTGTACTATGCTGTTATGAACTATTGTGGAATATTGGTGTTGGACCCGACCTTTTTGTTAGCTCATCACTACTTTCAACCTAAGGTTAGGTTTGTTACATATTTAGTACATGGGGTCGGTTGTACTCATACTACACTTCTGCACCTTGCGTGTAGATATTGACTGCAAATGTTGTTGTGTTCGATGGGAGCTGCATTTGAAGATGTGCCTTCGTCCCGGTTGTAGGGGCCTCTTGTTCGTGGTAGCCTTAGATCTAAAAAACTCTTTTAATGTGGTTTTCAAACAGACAATGTATTTACTTCATTTCAGCTTTGTAAACTCTATACTTAGAAGCTCATGATTTGTACTACCAGTTCTTGGGGAATGTATCAGATTCAGATAATTTCTTTACTTAATTGCTTTATTGATTATTATTGGAATTGGTTAGTGGTTAACTGGCTTACCTAGCGGGTTGGGTTTGACCATCACGACTAGTTGGATTTTGGGTCGTGAGAAGGTGGTATCAGAGCTCTAGGTTCATAGGTTCTACAAGTCATGAGCAAGTGTCTAATAGAGTCTTGCGGATCGGTATGATGACGTCCATACCTATCTTCGAAAAGGCTACAGGACATTAGGATATACTTCCCATCTTTCTTTCCTTATCATGCGGCATTAATTCAGCTTGAAGTGCAACTCTTTGAATTTCTTCAACGTATTTGTATGCACATGTGAGCGCTCGGTATCGGCTGTGCGATGGCGGCTTGTTATTCCATGTTTGAGGTGTAAGATGTGATTTTGACTTGCTGATGATGGGCCAGTCTGGAGGACTTGAGGCCGGGTTTTGACGGTAGCTTGAGCACGGAGATTTCGATTATGTGAGCACGTGCTTTTGGGACTTACATGTCCGGTAATGTCCCTGCGAGTGGAATTTATGGCTCGATGAGTGGTAGAATGGCTTTGTGATGGGTATGATGTGACTGCGGGATGTGTTGTGTTAAGACGATTTGAATGCGACGAGAAGAGTTTACTTGAGGTGTAGCAAGGACTATGCGGTGCTTGATTTTTGTCTTGATTTGGCGTATGGTCTCGATTTATGGGTGTACTAAGGGATCTCTCATGTTGTTTAGTTGTGGAGTGAAGTAGATTCTCATGTCTTGTTGGTGAGATCAGAATCAAGAAGAGTAAGTGATTTCGTAGTAGTTGTGACTGTGGAAGGGTATGGAGAGATTGTGTGATACCTATGATGTTTTGTAGGTGTCCTGAGGTTGTGTGATACCTATGATGTTTTGTAGGGAGTTCTCTTTTACGAGTGAATGATATATGGTGCAATTTGAGTTTGGATCGCCTATGGAAGTTGGCTTAACCATCACGAGGATGAATACGAGATTTGCAGATGATTGGAGGTAATAGATTGTTTGTGTTGCATGAGTGGATGAAGGATTTAGTGAAATCTCACTATGGCATTATGGTGGTAATGGGGTATGGTTATTGTAAGTAATTAGATATTTTATTCCATGGCTTGGATCCAAGTGGGGGAGTATGCTATCGACGAGTTGATTGCACGGTTGTGTGTTCTATTGGTTTCGGTTTGGGATATACTGATGAATCAATTATGACTTGCAGAAGTCGAGATCGAGGATGACTCGAGTAAAGGAATTTCTAGATACAGGTTGTATTACACTCTATGGGTAAATGGGAATCATAAAATAATTGAGTGGTTATTCGCAAAGGATGTAGTGTACATGGAGTAGGAATTTGCTCGGTTGCTTTGGAGTGTGGGTTACTCCCTTAGGTGTTGGTGTGCCAATGGGGCACAGGTCGTTCGGTTCCTTTGGGCAGTTAATTGAGAGTTGAGTAAATGGATGACTCTCGAGAATGGTTCTAATGGATTCAAGAATTATATGTAGCAATTGAGAATTTCAGATTGGTATATGGTTAGGATCTGATATTTGCACTGGATGGTGTCCAGACTTGTGGCATTTTTATATAATTGTGGATTGTGCATTTCAGTATCAAAAAGGTGAAGGAAACAGTTTTAGGGTCACATAAGTTCTCTTTAGAGTGGGTGTCTCGGTTGTATTGCTTTGGGTGCTTAAGAGGGAAGTCAGCGGCTCATGGGCCTTAGGGCGTTGTGGTTTTATACTAGGGTCTCTTGTGTGGTGAATTTTTGTTAAGGATCATGGTGTTCCAGCAAGGAGAAGTATCAATTTGAAGGCAACATGTAAGGGACTTGGAGAAATAAGACAGCGTGGTAGTAGGTTGGATCAGCACAGTAATGGATGTAATCGGTTCTTTGGGTACTTATGATATCGCTAGTCTTCACAGGTGTTTCGTGGCAATGCTCTTGGGTGTTGGCGACCGGCGTGACTGCATTGAGTTAGAGAGATTCGATTCTGATAGCTTGGTTATGCGCAAATGGGCTTCGAAGAGTTCTCAATGGGTCTTACCACGGTTCGAGTAGTATATTTCCTACTGGCGTGAGGAATATGTTGCGTATTGTGATTTTCTCCGGGATGAGATCAAGTGGAAGGTTTTTGACCGATCAGGTATGTTTTTTGCTTGTGACTCAGAGTTGATTATGATGCAGTGTGTTGTGTGGGATTGAGATTTCCATGTGCAAGGTCATGGGCCAGTTTGGAAGAGAAGGGTATAAATTCATAGGCAGCATGGACGGTTTCAGATGACTAGCTAAATGATATTACTAATCGGTATGGCCTGATGAGAGTATACATTTCAGAAGGGGCAATGTGTTTTGATTTATGGATACTTCTTTGGTATTGCGGCACTCTCCTGGTTGATCGACTGCCGATATTCAAATTTTGCTATGTGGCACGGAAGAATCTTAGAACTATTTCTCATGGGATGATCGTGTATGAGATATGTGTTAGACATTCTGGCGGTGGAGTTGGGATCAGATATGGTGATTTATGTGTTCTATGGATTAGGAGATTGGGAGTTCTCAGGAGCGGATTGTTTCATGGTTGTGGACTATGAAGTCATGGCCGAAGCTAGCCAGATGATAGTATGTGTTATGATTCAGTCATTGTGGGCTTTCGGAGGATTATTTATCTATTTGTGGGTAGCCGGAGTTTATTTAGGGGTCCATTGGTGGGCCCAATTAGGATATGTATTCTACACCGTGCCGGATTGGTTGGCTCCATACCGCTATTATTGAGGGATGTACCATTCGGTTGTCGTTGAGCTTATTCGTGTTCTGAAATGATTTGTTAGTTACTCTTATATGCTACAATGGGTTGCGATTCGTGGGTTATATGCACACCCGGTGTGGTTCTATTTGGGCTTTATAGCGAAATTTGAGCAAGATGCGTATTTGGGTATTGCGTGATTGATTGTGCGTTGGCCATGTTCTTTCCGGATTGTGGTATTATGTTATTTGCTCTCCGTGGTTACGGTAATGCACTTTGGGTACTTGATGTCGAATTTTGCGTGGTCATTGATTTTTAGCATGGTGGCTGAAGTATTTTATATGGACCAATGTTTGGGTGGGGTCACGCATTGCAGCGAAGTGATGTTAAGATCTGATCCTTTGTGTTAGATTCATATGTCTTGCTTATACTAGGTATGATGGGTTCGTAGCATTTCGGTTATGGTGTTAGTTGTTGAACTTGCGGAATGGTTCTCTCGTTTAAGTCATTTTTCCATGATTTGAGTATATTTGGAATGTTGCTTATTGGTGCACGAATTGCACGGGTTATGGCTTTAGATTGTATTGATGTGTCATGTCACTAGATTGGTCGGGTTGGATGAGATGAGGTCATTGGACCTACAATGGATACTATCGGAATTGATTACAGTATGGTTGGAAGGATAATATCGAAAGTCGACATAGAAATTTGCTATAGTTCTTGTCGAAGGAGATGGAGTACCATGACTTGTCGATCTGATAAATGGTTATGAGTTATGCATATTTCTTTCATCACTGGAGGTGTATGGAGGTTTAGAACGAGGTTTTGTTTGATATGATGTTATTACCGGTATTAGGTTGATTTGAGCAGCTACTGTGATTAGAAATCATTGCTTCGAGCATTTGAGCTATGTGGTATTTGAGTTTTGAGTATTTGAGTTATGGTTCTGGCTTTTGGTACAACTTGTTCAGACATATACAGTATGTAGATGCGAAATTCTGATCTTATAAGAAATTCCAAATGTTGGAAATTTGATTCAAAGGCTTTTGGGCTAGGTTGAATTGAAAATTTTCAGTTTTGTTGTGTTATCGGACCTGTATAGGATATGGTGACGTGGGATCACCCCCGGGTATATGCATGGTAAGGTTATACGGTGATTTGAAGGCTTTGAGAACAACTATGGACACGTTCGAGGATGAACGTATGTTTAAGTGGGGAAGATGTAACGACCCGACCGGTCATTTTGAGAATTTTTACTTCACTAAGTAGTTTACGGGCGTGAGTAGCTCTATATGATGTATTTTGACTTGTGTGAATCGTCGGTTTTGGTTTTTAGGTTTTTCGGGACTGATTTGGAAGAATGATTCTCAACTAGGGAGCTTTAAATTTGAAAGAGTTAACCAAGTTTGAGTTTTTACATTTGACCTTGCATTGGAATTTTGATGGTTTTGTTAACTCAGTTGGGTGATTTTGGACTTAGGAGCATGTCCGGATTGTGATTTGGAGGTCCGTGGTTGAATTTGCCATGAAATGGAAAAAGTTAAAATTTTGGAAAGTTTGATCGGGAGTGGACTTTTTGATATCGGGGTCGGATTCAAATTCCGGGAGTTGGAGAAGGTCTGTAATGTCAAATGTGACTTGTGTGCACAATTTTAGATCAACCGGACGTGATTTGATATGTTTCGGCATCGGTTGTGGATGTTTGAAGTTTCAAAGTTCATTGATTTCGAATTGAGGTGTGATTCATCGTTTCGATGTTGTTATGTATGTTTTGAGGACTCGACTAGGTCCGTATTATTTTATGGGGCATGTTGGGATGTTCGGACTTGATCCCAAGGGGCTCGGGCGTGTTGCGGATTGATTTCGGGCTATTTTCCTTCATATTTGCATTGCTGGTTCTGCAGAATTCTGAGCTTCTAGTTTCCTTAATTGCGATCACAGAGTATAGAACACGATCGCATAGGGTTATTGGATGGCTAACTAGGATTGTTCATCGCATTTGCGAGTCCAGCATCGCGTTCGCGGAGATTGAGGCATTTTTTCAGGACGTTTATGAGCCTGGTGATGCGTTTGTGTAGTAGGAAGGAAGGCTTGAGGATGTCAAGCGTTTGTTCTTCACAATTGCGAAATGTGGTATGCGATCGCGTAGCTCTAGGAGTTTGTTCATTGCGTTCACGTCTGTGGTGCTGTGTTCGCAAAAGAGAAATTTCAGCTGGTGAGCTATTGTTCTATGCAAACGTGTGGAATTGTCCGCGCTCGCGAAGTGTAATAGCTGGTTTCGGGGGTTTCAGCCATTTTATCATTTTTGGAGCTATGTGGCTCGGATTGAGGCGATTCTTGAAGCAAGTTTCACCATATGAATTGGGGTAAGTGTTCTCTACTCGGTTTTGGTTATATTTCATGAATCTATCTTCGTTTTTGGTAAATGGATTGTGAATTTTAAAGAGGAATTGGGGGTTTTGGCCTAAAGTTTCATAATATGAATATTTGTATTTTAACATCGAATTGGAGTCGGATTTGAGTGAAACTAGTGTGGTTGGACTCGTAATTGAATGGGTTGTCTGATTTTTTGTGTTTTGTCGAGTTCTGAGGCGCGGGTCCGGGTGTGATTTTTGGCCGGTTTTGGGTTTTGATTAAGGATTCGATCTTTATCATTTTGAATTGTTTCCTTGGGCTTTATTTGATGTATTTGAGTTACCTTTGGCTAATTTTGAGCCGTTCGGAGTTCGCTACGTGCGTGATGGCATTTTGGAGCATTGTTTGGCTTGCTCGGCATTGGTATTGGCTTGTTCGAGTTAAGTAACTCTTCCAATCTTAGAGCTGAGGGTATGAAACCCCGAAATACGTGTTATGTGATTTGTGTTGAGGTGACGCACATGCTAGGTAATGGGCGTGTGGGCATGCACCATGTGAATTGGGACTCTGTTGTTTCCATGGCACTGTATAGTTGTCCTACTTTGATAATGTTCGTGTTTTCACTATGTGATAAAGTAATTGAGCTGTCAATCATGCTAGATGCCATATTTAGGCTTTATGACGATACTGCTAGGACCCATAGTATTCGTTTCTTGATGTTATTTCACTGATTTCATTGATATTTTGTACTCAGTCATATTCATGCATTCATATCATATCTCAGTCTCAGTTATTTATTGATACATCATATCATTGTTTTAGGGATAGTTTCATGGCATTGTGAGCCCGTGAGTGAGACTGGAGAGTGATGACTGAGTGAGGCCGAGTGCTTGAGTGAGATTGATATTTTGGGATCGGGCTGCACGACGCAGCATGTTATATTGATATTTTGGGATCGGACTGTATGACGTAGCATGTTATATTGATTACGTTTTTTGGGATAGGGCTGCACACCGCAACAATATAGAGCTTGGGCTGAAAGGAGCCCCTCTGGAGTCTGCACACCCCTAGTGAGTGCAGTCGACTATAAATATGGATCGGGCTGCACGCCGCCGCGGGTATTGTACAACGCTGAGTGATTGAGTGCGCTAAGCATAGTGAGAGAGAATGCAAGACAGTTTGATTGAGTACTCTGAGAGTGTGAGTACATGGGCTCATCATCGAGATGCATTGCATTTGACATGCGTACTTGAAATACATGCATAGAGGTGCATTTCCTTCTGCTACCCAGTTTTGGAGACATTTATGATTTTACCTGTATTTTGACATGCATGCATAGAGAAGTAATTTCCTCGTGCTATATGAAAATGAAACAACTTACTATTAGGGAAAAACCACAGTTTTCAAACATACTGGTATTTTGGCTTTTTTCGGTAAAAGATTTGGGTTTTCATTTAGATACTTGAAAAGAAATGCCTATTTTTCTGGAACTGAGAACGAATTGAGCCTTTTATTTCTGAGGTACTCTTTTGTTATTGTACTATGTCGTTATGAACTGTTGTGGAATATTCGTGTTGGACCCGACCTTTTTGTTAGCTCGACACTACTTTTAACCTAAGGTTAGGTTTGTTACTTATTGAGTACATGGGGTCGGTTGTACTCACACTACACTTCTGCACCTTGCGTGCAGATATTGACTGTTGATGTTGCTGTGTTCGATGGGAGCTGCATTTGAAGATGTGCCTGCGTCCCGGTTGTAGCTGCCTCTTGTTCGTGGTAGCCTTAGATCTATAAAACTCTGTTAATGTACTTTTCAAACAAACGATGTATTTACTTCATTTCAGCTTTGTAAACTCTATTCATAGAAGCTCATGATTTGTACAACAAGTTCTTAGGGAATGTATCAGATTCAGATAATTTCTTTACTTAATTGCTTTATTGATTGTTATTGGAATTGGTTAGTGGTTAACTGGCTTACCTAGCGGGTTGGGTTAGGTGCCATCACGACTAGTTGGATTTTGAGTCGTGATACTAAGATTCTTCCAAAAGTTAGCTGTGAATTTTGCCCCTGGATTTAACATGATAGAAACTGGAGTGCCATGGAACCTGACTATTTCCTTGATATACAATTGAGCATATTGTTCTGCTGTGTCGGTAGCCTTAATATGTAAGAAGTGTGCTGATTTCTTGAGTCGGTCTACGATCACCCAAATTGAGTTAAACTTGCGAGGCGTGCGAGGTAGTCCCACCACAAAGTTCGTATCGATCATCTTCCACTTCCATATTGGCATTTCTATGCTTTGTGCCAACCCCCCAGGCCTTTGGTGTTCGGCCTTCACTTGTTGACAATTTGGAGATCTTGCCACAAAGTCCACTACATCCCTCTTCATATCATTCCACCAGTAGACTTCCTTAAGATCATAGTACATCTTTGTAGAGCTTGGGTGCACGGAATATCAGGAACTATGAGCCTCGGTCATGATTCTTTCCTGGAGACTATCAACATTTGGAACACATAATCGCTCTCGGTACCTTAGTGTACCATCGTCCATGCCAAGAGAAAAGGCCATGGTGTTATGTTTATGAATCCCTTTATTCCACTACAAGCGATGATTCAAGCCTATTTTGTACATTCACCCCTCCTTTGCTAGAGCTCGCAAGGCGATCTCCCAAACTAGCCAACTTGTGAACTTCCTTGGCCAACGGCCTTTGATGTGTCTCAAAGTGAGCCAAACTACCAATGGATTTCCGGCTCAGAGCATCCACCATGTATTAGCCCTTCCCGGATGATATAAAATATCGATATCGTAGTCCTTGAGAAATTCAAGCCATCTTCTCTGCTTCAAATTGAATTTTTTTTGTTTGAAAATATATTGAGAGCTCTTATGGTTCGTGAATATATCTACATGGACCCCATGAAAATAATGATGCCAAAACATTAGTGCAATCCCCACCGCCGCAAGTTTTAATCATGTGTTGGATAGTTCTTCTAATGATTATTGAGTTTCCTAGAAACATACGCAATCCCCTTGCCGTGTTGCATCAATACACACCCAAGTCCGATCCTTGAAGCATCACAATATACCACAAACCTATTCGTACCCTCCGGTAAGGACAGCACCGGAGCCATAGTCAATCTTGCCTTCAACTCTTGGAAGCTCTTCTCAAGCGTCTGACCATTGGAATTTAACTGCCTTCATCGTCAATTTAGTCAATGGAGACGCAAGAGTAGAGATTTGCTCCACAACCTCCTGTAATACCCAGTTAATCCCAAGAAACTGCGAATCTTTGTTGGAGTTGTAGGTCTAGGCCAATTCTTCACTATTGCGATCTTCTGAGGACCAACCTTAATTCTGACATGACTCAAGAATGTGATAGATTCAAGTCGAAATTCACACATTGAAAATGCTGCATAAAACTTGTGCTAATACAGAGTCTGCAGAACAGATGTGAGATGATCGGCATGCTCCTCCTGACTTCGTGAATATACAAGAATGTTACTAATGAACACTATCACGAAAGAGTCATGGAAAGGCTTGAAGACTCGATTCATAAGATCCATAAAGGCTGCCGGGGCATTTGTTAGCCCAAAAGACATGACCAGAAATTCGAAGTGCCCATACTGAGTTCGGAAAGTTTTTTTAGGAATATCCTGCTCCCTGATGTTCATTTGGTGAAACCCCAATCTTAAATCAATTTTGGAGAAATACTTAGCCCCCTGCAATTGGTCAAACAAGTCATATATCTTTGGCAGTGGGTACTTATTCTTGATTGTGACTCTATTAAACTGAAGATAGTCAATTCACATTCTCAGTGACCAATATTTCTTCCTTACAAAGAGAACTGGTGCGCCCCAAGGTGACACACTCGGACGGATGAAACCATTCTCTAACAAATCCTTCAACTGCTCTTTTAGTTCCTTCAATTCTGACGGCACCATTCTGTAGGGTGGAATTAATGGAATTAAATCGATCACAAAATCAATATCCATGTCTGGTGGGATCCAAGGGAGCTCATCGGGAAAGAAATCCGGAAATTCATTCACAACTGGCACAGAGTCAAATGTAGGTTCCTTCACATCGGTGTCCGTCACCCGGATCAAATGGTAAATACATCCCTTGTTTATCTTCTTTGCAGCCTTAAGGTAAGAAATAAGCCTACCATTCAGCACTACATCATCCCCCTTCAATTCAATGACTGGCTCGTTTGGAAATTCAAACCTAATGATTCTGGCTCGGCAATCAAGCTTGGCAAAACATGAATAAAGCCAGTCCATCCCCATTATCACATTAAAATTAGCCATCCCCAATTCAATGAGATCGGCCATGGTATCTCGGCCACCAACCGTGACAACACAATCCCTAAAAACCCGCGCGACCACAATAGGCTCACCAACTGGAGTACATACAGAGAATGGCTTATGAAGCTATTCTGGTTCTATCCTGAATTCGAGAGCAACATAAGGAGTGACATATGTCAAAGTGGAACCAGGGTCTATGAGAGCATAAACATCAGGAAATTGGACAATCAGTATACCTCTGACAACATCTGGAGAAGCATTTGAACTATGGCAACCCCTCATAGCATAGAAATGGTTGGGTCCTCCTGAACTCTGTGAACCACCCCTAGCTGTACCACGCCATGCGGGTGCTAGAGTGCCTCGAGCTGGAGGAGGTGTCGTGAATGTAGTAGCTGCAGAACTTGCTGGTTGTGTCGTACCCCTACCCACATTCTGGCAGGACGAATGGCAATCCCTCTGAATATGACCTCTGATACTGCACCCCTTGCATATGGGTAGGTCCATGTAGCAGGCCCTAAAATGCATCTTCCCACACCTAGGGCATGGGGGCCTCCGCTTCTGTTGGAATATCCCACAAGGTTGACCCTATTGGTAAGATTGCATGTTGCTCTAACTGGGCCTGAAACAGCTCCACTCCTGCTGACCAGGCCCTGATGGCGGTGCACTAGCTGAAGACTAAACAAAGGACTAGTTTGGCCTGGATGACCCTCCCCTAAACTCTGTTTTCCACCACTACCACCAATGGAAGAACCCCCAAAATTGCCCGTTGACTAGGACTTCTTGCTACCCTTTCGCTCCATCTTGGCATTCAATTATCTAGTCTCTAAGGCTTGAGAAAATGCCACCATCTTCCCGTAGTTCATATCAAAATTCAGGGCAGTTGTAGAGGCTTCATAAATAAACAAGGGGTTGAGGCCCTGCACAAATCGGCGCACACTAGCCTTTATAATGGGCAACATGTAAATAGCATACTTGGACAGGCGCGTGAACTTCATATGGTAATCCCACACACTCATGCTACCTTGTTTCAGGCTCCCAAACTCAGCGTCACATGCTGCCCTAGTCTTGGCAGGCAAGAAACAATCAATGAAGACATCGCCAAACTCACTCGACTTCTCCGGAGGGCTCCCTTCCTCATGGGATTCCTCCCACAACTCAAACCCAGAATACGCCACCTCTTTCAGGCGGTAGGAGGCCAAATCCTCTGCTTCCGTCTCAATGGTACGCATGACTCAGAGAGTCTTGTGCATCTCATCAATAAAGTCTTGGGAGTCCTCCTCAGGATCAATACCTATGAACACTAGAGGATCCAACTGTAGAAACCTGTTCAGCCTGGAGCTAGCAAAATCCCCTAGCTGGCTGGAAGAAGTGGGTACAATATTCAATCAAACTGTAGAAACCCGTTCACCTTATAGTTTTGGGGTTAGGTTGTTTGAGCCTACCCTTCCTTGGTAACTAAACGATACTCCTAAAACATTTATTATATAATGAAGTTGCTGCTCATTTCATAATCTTTTAGACTTTCTTTCATTGCATTGGCACCATTGGCCACAAGTGTAATTTTT
The DNA here is from genome assembly GCF_000715075.1 of Nicotiana tabacum. Lineage (NCBI taxonomy): Eukaryota > Viridiplantae > Streptophyta > Magnoliopsida > Solanales > Solanaceae > Nicotiana > Nicotiana tabacum. Next base: position 71,355,190 of record NC_134091.1, on the reverse strand, counting down.
ATTCTTAGCACAATGGCCACATCTTATATTTTATACTCACTTCTTTCACTTTCAAGAATAATCATAGATTATCCACTAAGAGCATTTGAAATCAAGACTTTTAGTATGTAGATGAACGATAGGAGCCTTAAGTACATTGAGTTTCTCTTCCAAAATTAGGCATAATAAACTTGCAATTGAAACATGATTTTAAATCACAACATTTTAATATATTAGTCATACTTAAATACATGCCCGATGGAGAACATAATATAATAGGGGCAATTGGAACACATTTGGAGTATATATCTTTCAGCACAAAGCTCATTTAGAATAATAAAATCCATTAGGAATGATCCGGAACATGAGAAATACGGGCTTAGACCAATCGCACTTGAAACTTACAAGAACATCATGGAATTCGACTCTACAAGAGAAGTTTAGCCAACATATCTCGCTTGAGCTTTCCTTAAACTACTGCAATGTTTCGAAAATCCTAGCGACCTTAATCTATTAGAGACATGATAAAATTGAACCAAAAGTACGAAGAGATTCGTGGGTTCAGCTCATTTAGGCATCTTATCAAGCCCTAGTTGTGCAAATCAAACTACAACACTCTCTTATAAGATTTCCCCCCCCCCCCCCATAACCCATATCAACTAACAATTCATCCAGGGTAATTCAACGACCTCCAAGACCCCTCTATTGATACATGCATGCAATATCTTCTACTCCCCGGCCCACTTAAACCTGAAACAGACTTGCATGGATGATGTAGGACAAGAACTGACTTGGATAGGTGATGCCCTAGTGAGTGATTCCCTTGAATCTTCAAGATTAGGGCAAGGATTGATGAAATTGGAATCCCTCCTCTCTCTCTCTAAAGCACTCCCATCTCTCCGAAATAGCTGTTTAAACCAGCTAAACTAACCCCCAAAGTCTTTATATAAAAATGGGGTCGGGTAAAATTTCCTCAAACTTAAGCCTCCGAACCGGGTCTGCAACCCCAGACCGGACCTTCAAAGAGATATGCGGTCCGCAAAGTGGACCGAAACAATTTTTGCGGACCGCAAAATTTGTCTAAAAAACCCGGATGCTCGGGTTAGGTTTGTAGCATGTATGCGATCCGAAGACCAATTATGCGGCCACGAAATGGACTGCGAAATCACCCTCCGATAATTTTCATATTGAATTCTGCGATGGAAGTAAGGCCCACGAAATTATTATGCGGTTGCATAATGGACCCCAAAATGACCTCTAAAATTGGCTTTGTTTCTTTTGCACTTTGGGGCGGATCTGCGTTCCGTGAAGTGGTTATGCGATCTCATAGTGGACCGCAAAAATACCATGTTCTGCAATGATTATTCTTCCAACTCCCCACGCATTGCAGAAGTCTAAAAGTCCGTTCCGCGGTGAGCTCTCTACTACCTTCGAACACGTTAGCCTAACTCGGCACCACAAAACCCCGGGTTCTAGGTAACATTTATGGGGCCTAGCTCCCCCACTTAGGATCATTCTTCCTCAAATAAGAAGTAAAGTTCGCCTAAAAAATCTGACATATGTCATCTCTTATTCTGTCATGCCCCAAACTAGGTGAGCGCGACCGGCACTCAACCGAGAGAACCTGGCCGAGCAAGCCTGTTATATTTCCTACTACCCAAACTCATCCATGGATAAAGAGGAGATATACTCCATTAATAAACAGTGAAAAGATTTCATTAATAACATCCATTTCATTCGCATTAGCAGCTTCATTCATAATTCCCAAAATATTACGAGTTTATAGAATTAATGAAAAATATGATTTCCAAATACCAACATTTCTAGTTCAATTCCCAACATCAACCAAAACCCACAACCTGTCTACGGAGCCTCTAAGTACAATAGAAGATATTATGGAAATGTCGGCAACAAGGCCCCGGCTATATCTCAAAATACAGTGCATGAGAAATAAAAGATGCATGACCTCGAAATGAAGTGGGGCTCACCAAATCTGCTGAAAAAAGCATACTTCTATCCCTGATCAATGCCGCTTGCTGTATAACCACTTGCATCTATTAAAGGATGCAGCGCCCCCAGCAAAAGGGACGTTAGTACTGTCGAATAACACTAGTATGTATAGCTAAAAGTCCTCTTTCAAAATAGAATGCCCATATAAGAAAAGGCAACACAAAGAAATATCAAGCCAAAATCAACAATATCCAAATGTCTAGTTAAAACATAATAATTTTCAAAATACGAACTTCATATACAATTTTGGTTGGGAGATCATTAGCACCGATATACCACCGTCTTTGTTAGCACAGAGTCCGATCATGCCCAATCGGCTAGGCCATCTCCCCACGAACAATGTGGTTTGACATGTGATGCGAAAGAAAGTTATTACCAAGAGTAGTACTACCATGTGTGCAACATGGCGTCCGATCTCCACCCGATCAAATAGGCCGCCTTCCCACATATGTCGTGTGGGTTGACTTTTTCAATCCATAATTGTTACCAGTTTCATCCCAATTAAGGTGAATAATATCACAATTTCTCCAATATTTCAATTTCATCCCAAATAAAGGGGAATAATCACAACCCACCCATACACTGGCACGTGTATTTTCAAGTGTGGGCCTTATGACTCACCCTTCCTCGATTTTTCTAATGATGCTCTCAAAAATATTTTTGATTTGATTTACTCACAGAGGTAACATAAATACAATTGTACTCACCTCAACATCTTTCACACTGTATAAATTCTCATTAGTATTTCCAGTCATTCACAACGACAATATTTCCTTGGCTCATTTGGCCATTCACAAGATTCTTTATTCCTTGCACGATGGCCGTATTTCATATTCCAAACTTTCACCTCTTTTAATTTCAAAGATCACCATTAAATATCAACATATAGAATATTCCGAAAATCACAACTTTAAGTTCATTAGAAATGAACAATTTAAGCACAATAGATTTCTTTCCGAGAAGTGGAGTAAAATAATTGGCAATTTATTCACAAGTTAAAATCATCAACAAGTAACACACCATTTATTCTTTAAATACTTTTCCCCAAAAAGGGCAATACACAATTTCCACTCACGAATATGTAAGAACGCAAAATACATTGAAAATACTCACAAAGTATAGTATTTGGTAAAACAACCACGTATGGCATGACTTGAGTACAAAATCTTTTAGGCAATTCTATTTTTGATGTCATTTTAAAACAGTTGAGTCGAGGCTCATTTAATAATCTTTATCACATATTCTTATTTCATTGGCACCACTAGCCACAACTATAACTTAAATTCTTGGCACGTTGGCCACACTCTATATCCCCAATTCACTTATTTCACTTCCAACCATCTTTATAGATTATCAACAATAAGACATTTCCAATCAAGACTTTAGGTACACATATGAGCAATTAAGAGTCTTAAGAATATTGAGATCTTCTCACACAATTTGACATCATAACCTTCATTTAGAACACGACTCAAAGACATGGCATTTTAATACACATATCATTCTGGAACACATTCCCAAAGGATAACATAATATGATTGGAACATTCGGAACAAGTTTCATTTGGAACAAGTTTTATTGGGAACAACTCGGAACATAGAATATGGAACTTTAGAGAACCACACTTGAAACTTAGGGGAACATCATGGAATTCAATTCTAAGAGAGAAAGTTTAGCCAACATACCTTGCTTTGAGCTTTCCTTAATTTACTACAACGTTCCAGAAATTCTAGCAATCCCAATCTATTTTGAGACACAACAAAATTGAACCATAATTAGGAATTTATTACAGTCTCAGCTCATTTGAGCATTTTATCAAACACTAGGTGTGAAAATTTAACTATAAGGTTCTTCTATAAGATTTCCTTCACTCCTCAACCCAATCTTTACTTATTTGAGCTAAACAATCTTCCCACAAACCTTATAAGTACAAGCATGTATAAATGATACTTTTACACCCAAGAATCATATTCTCAATCACCCATCTTTTACCCCAAACTCGAAATTGAAGACTAGGGGTTTGAATCTTACCTCTTAGATGAAGATCTTGTGGGTTTTCCTTCTCAATCTTCTAAGATTTGAGCAAGACTTGATGAATAATTAGCCTAGGGTTTCCTCTCTCTCTAAAAAACTCTCACTTCTCTCTAAAACATCAGATATTTGGCTCAAAAATATTCCTTTGTGTGTACTTAACGAAGTAGGGTCAGGTTATAAAAACCTAAAAATGAAGCTCCGGAACAGGATATGTGGTCGCATATGTGACCGCGGAATGGATATGCGGTCCACATATCGGCCGCACAATTGGCCTCTAGAACTGGGAAAAATCTGCCTGGGTTTGCGGTCACTATGTGGCTCGCAGACCTGTTCTGCAGTCCCATAATGAACCGCAAAATAGTTAGCATAGTAGACCGTAGAATGGCATCCAAAACTGCCTCTTTTCCTGCCTCACTCTGCGGCCATTATGCGGTCCGCATAGTGATTCTGCGGTCGCATAATGGACCGCAGAAACGCATTTCTCTGCCAAAAATATTCCTTTATCCCTTAGTGCATTGTTCAACCCAAAAAGTCCGAGCTTCGAAGATTTTATATAATCCTCAAACAGCTACTCCGGCACCAAGAAACCTTGAATTCATTTGCAAAATTTTCCGGGGCTTTACACTTAAATAGTTAAAAACTTTTCAGGGTGTTACATTCTTCCCCGCTTTGGATCATTCGTCCTCGAATGAAGGTCAAAATCTGCCATTAGCATTCAATGTGGCTCAAGTGTTAGTTCACACACACTAGTAGTTTCAAAATTTGGCTAACTCTCTAAATTTCCAAAAATTTTGCCATAGTATCCCCTGTAACTGGGCCTATCCACCTGTCAGAGTAGCAAAAAAACAACTCCTAACAACGCATCCACAACTCTACAAGGCATCACAATGTATATCAACAACACTAATCTCAACATTACAGGCATTATATTATCAAGAGTGATATCTGGACATGAACTACACATTGTTTTAAATCATAACACCTAGAAAGTACCTTTCAAATCAAAACCAATTACTATACAATCAAGCGGAAATATTTTCTTTCCACAACACTTTCGGCCTTCAAGGTGACCTTTTCGACTTACAGACTTCGACATAACACATTAACGTAGGCAATCCCAACTTCCGGACATATCTAACAAGGATGACAATTAGGTACCTTTCATAAGTTAACTATCCATTAACTTCACCTTCAATAACCTCCACCGGAACGATATACAAAGGATTTCCAAGTACCTCCTTAGACATAGACACATGAAACACCGGGTACACGGAGGACAATAATAGGGAAACATCATACTCATAGTTTGTCCTATTTCCTTCAAGATTTCATAAGGCCTACTGTTACTACACCTACTTTAACTTTATTAATAATTCACATAGCATCCTCATGGAGAAAATATTGAGAATAACACGTTCACTTTCTTCAACTCTAAATCTCTATGCCGAACACCCAAACTAAACCTTTGGCGACCTCCAACAATTAGTCTAAGATGCACTAGCTTGAATATGACCATACAACTTCCTATGTAATATATTTGATCACGGGATGATGCTTCTTATTTGAAATATTTGAACCTTCAACCCCCATAGGTTACTATAAATATGAACAACGAGGTTTGAGATTGGCTCGAATTATTCATGAATCCATCAATGCGCTGAGCACGGCATTTCAGGAGGTTATATCCTAAGAGACATGAAGGTTACTACCAATAGCATTGGCATGATTAATCATTGTGATGAAATTATTGATTCGACAAATGAGGCATAGAGTTGCCTAGTAGGAATTGATAATGTAGGGACCATGTTCATGATTCTGAGATTTAAAAGAAATGAGTCATGAAAAGGACAACAACAATTGTTTCATTTCATATGTGTCTTGTTCGGCAATACTAGGCCTCAAGGAGAGATACCTAAGTATGTGACACTAGTCACTTCTTGGAATGTAGGAAACTTGAAATGAGAATATTTTGGCACCTCGAATGTGATATGGGTTTCAAAATGCATGAAATTGCATTACGGTCTTAACATTAACTGACACAAGGAATCTATTTCACAATCCCATGGAGATGAAAAAGAAGTTGAACACTTGTGAGATTATTATCATTCTCACAACTTAACCTTTTCCAATAGTTCATCCTATATGAGAGGAATAGAGATACGACGACTTTGTGAAAATCTCAAATTTTTCCAGAAACTTTTATGCGGACAAGTGACCGCTTTCAATTGATAGCTACACATATGATAGATGCTGAGATATGCTCTTATGTTACTAAATAGTGAAAAGGGTTCGTGATAATATTCACAAAGGAGTAAAGTGACTGTTCCAACAATAGGATCCACATACACCGGAGAGAAAAGAGTGGCTCAGGAAGGATCTCAACACTAGGCTGCTTTACATTAGATATGATACCACATAGGTAAATATTACGATGGTGCGTGCATAGGCACAAGTGAGCAAATGTTATTCATTCGAATCAAAAGGTTTTGTAAGAAATTCATCAGGTATAGCCCCTTGTTGAGAATTTAGGAAAGCAAGTGGGATGTATTAATCCTAGAGTTATAACTCAATTCAAGGAAATAATTATAGAGCTTAATGCCTCAAGAGGTTGTAAATAAGAGAATTTGTGATAGAGTGGCTTCACGAATAATGCGTCTCGTTCAAAGAATAGATACAGAGAACGACTCATAAAGTTGTTCCGGTTCTATCCCAACTTCCATAGTAGCATAAGGAGTGACATATGACAAAGTGGAACCGGGATCAATAAGAGCATACACATCATGAGATTGGACAGTCAATATACCTGTAACCACATCTGGAGAAGCCTCAAACTTTTGACGTCTCCTCATAGCATAAAACCTACTGGGCCCTCCCGAGCTCTGAATACCACCCCTAGCTGTTCCACGCCCTGCGGGCGGTATAGTGCCTCTAGCTGGGGGAGGCATTGTGGATGTAGTAGCTATAGAACTAGATGGTTATGTCGCACCCTCGCCCATGCTCAATTTCTCTAAATCTGACCCCTCTAAATGGGACCAAAGTAGTTAGCTCTTCACGCTGCGGAGCCGGGTCCTAGACCACTGAGCTACTTGCCTCACCCAGTGATGGCTATGTGGTAGTTGTTGGAGTAATGGCATTTGGGTCCTCAAGTGAATGTGCTATGGCCCTCTATGCATCTGCCTCCTCTTCATCTTTGTCCTATAAAGAGGCAACCCGTTTACTTTTGTATTGCATTTGGTCATCGACATCATAAACATCTTGCTCTTCCTCGGTCTCTTCACGAGACTCCCCAATTCCTCATTCGAATGGTCATCAGTGTGTGCACCATGTTTCGAAGCTTGTGAGGTGTCACTACCATGTTTCTCCTCTAGTGAGAGAAGGTTTGAGAAATTCAAAACAAGTTTCCGAGCCTGGGAGGTGCCAGTGCAATGTTGCTCCTCTACCGGGGGAAGGTTTGTGAAGTCCAACTCCAAGGTCTGCATCTTGTGCATCTCCAACTTAAGCTTGGCAACATCCTTTTTTAGTTGAGGCATGTCTCCATCTCCACCTCGCTCAACCTTCTCAAGGCGAGCTTCAATGTTCTGGAGTCGATCTTTATAAGATATATATTTTTTCTAAAGATCACTCACTAATGCTTGGAGTGGTTCCCAAGCTTGCTTGATGAGAAGTGGAAGATCTTTCACAAGCTTGTCCACTTTGGCATTAGAGTTTTATGCCTGTAGACCAAGCTTTGAACTGGTAGGTAGTGAAGCAGATGGTATTACAGTGGCTGGCCTGGGTTTTGATGTTGTGGCTAGCCTAGGTGTGCAGGTGGAGATGGCATGTTGCTACTAAAGTAGATGAAGCCAATGGGAGGACAACTGATTGTTCCAGGGCAACATTCTCTAAAGCAGTGTAGGGTGTTTGGGACCTAGTAATGTGAATGTCTTGGGTGGCCTCTACCTTACGGTCGTACCGGGCAATTGGTGGAACCTCTTCTTTTTCACACAAGGCAGTGATGAGGCACGAAAAGGGAAGCAAAGTTTTTTCTTGATTTTCTCGGATATCGATTTCCGGGAATATGAGCTTGCCCACATAAATCTTGAATCCTGACATGATTGAAGCAATTAAGATCGCCTTTTCTATGCCGATGTCGGTTTCATTTTTTGTTTGTTGTATGCGAGAACAAAACAAATCTAGCCAATACCAGCCTTCTTGGGTAAGGTCTTTCTTTTGTATTTTCTGACCCAGCTCAATCCAGGCTAGAGTTCCTTGAGCTCTAACAGAAGCTACCCAACTACGCTCATCTTCCGTTCGCACCATCTTTGCGTCAAATTCTGTCATGCCTCTATCCCAATTTTCGAAGTAGAAATCATTGATGGTTGTGGGTACACAAGATACCTCAACCCCTCTGACTATGATTGATGACAAGTAAGCACGGCACCTTGCTTGCTCCTTAGTAAATGAGGCAGCATAGGTAGCATAGAATTCCCTGACAAGTACCTCGTTCTATTCCCCCTGAGGCTCAGTAAAGAACTCCCATTTTCTCTTCCTGATTTTATTAAGCATATGAGGGTAGTTCTCTTTAAGTCCATTAACACTTAGCCGCTTCTCTTCGAGGATGTTCCTTTTTCCAATGTGGATCTGTACTTATTCCATGATCTGACGATACAGAACTTGATTTATCCTAAGAATTCTTCCTTCGTATTTTTGTAAGACGATCGACTGGTGGCACTGGGTCAAGTGGTACCCTTTCCTCTTCAGACTTGGATAAGGATTCGAATGATGTGACCAATGTGCATGGCTTTTTAGGTTGGGACTTCTTTGATTTCGAATCTGTAACTCCAACCCGTTTCTTTCCTCTTGTGGTAGGTACGGTGGATGGTTCTGTTTTCTTCTAGGCCATTCCTTCCAATGAGAGTTAAGTTAGCATATGGTAAAAACATTCGATGAAAATTACAAGGAAATGTAGGGGAAACACATTTTGTGGTCCGCATATACGATTGCAGAATAAATCTGCGGATCGCAAAAATCACCGTAGAATGAACAATGTTATGGCCAATATATTATGTGGACCGCATAATAGGCCATAGAATGAATCCACAATCGCGAAATCAACAAAAAATTAACCCCAGAATTACCTAGGTCCTGTTAACGTGTGCGATGAATTCGCGTCTCGTATACTAATTTCGCGACCACAGAATCCACTGCAGAGTTAACACACCAAAGGCAAACACTTTTCCTTATAAGTCTTCGTCTTCACTGAGACACTACACACAAGCAACACTAGAATTTTAGTTCTACCCTATACTACATGGACACTATTGAAACCGACGAAATCAACACAATTTTGAGCAATTTCAATGGCAACACACAAATACCAAATTGGCATTATCAACAGTCAAACAACAAGTAACCCTTACCCTAACCCGGATTTCAACCTATTAATCATGCCCAACAATCACTCATTGCACTTCAAAACATAGAAGAAACTCCGACATAGTTTTTTAGAAAGTACAAAATTTAGGGACAAATAAAATAAGGGTCATTGAAGAGGGGGAAATTATGCGAATCCCGTGAAATGCAAAAGGAAAAAAGGAGAGAAATTCTTACCAGATATGTTGAAATGAGTTGAATTAAACTCTAGGTAGATCAAAATCTCTATGTGGAATGCGTTGTGTGTTCAAGCCCTCTTTATTTTATTTTTTTAAATATCTTCTTTTGTTTAAACTTAGAGTAGGGGAAGTCAAAAGTGGGAAATTAGTATAAGAACAAGATTTAAATACCTGTGAATTCTGCGATGACTCTGCTATCGCGAAATAGCTTTTGGAGTCGCATAAGCATTTCGTGGTGAACCTTTACCTAGTATGTGCTTGACCAATGTGCTATCGCATTTGTAGTCGCAGAAACATTATGCGATTTGCGAAATTGGCCTTTGACCGGATTTTTAAGTGACTTGTTTTCAGGAGCTTCTGACTTTTTTCGCAACCAATATGTGGTCCGCGAAACCATTGCTGTCGCATTTGTGGCCACAAAAACTATGTGAAGCTCAGCTAATCTAAAACTATTTTAACACATGGGTTGCCTCCCAATAATCACTTGATTTAACATCGCGGCTCGACGATTTTACCACTTCATTGCAAATCATTCGTGGATGTTGGTACGTTACCATCTTTCAATTTGAAATGTTCCACCAACTTCCTTTCTCCAATAGTCCCGAGGTACTGCTTCACCCTTTGGCCATTTACTTTGAAGGTTCGAGTCCCATCTTCGGACTCTAATTCAATGGCGCCATAAGGAGACACACTAACAACTTTGAATGGGCCGGACCATTTAGACTTGAGTTTGCCCGGAAATAACTTCAACATTAAGTTGAAGAGTAAGACTAAATCGCCAGATTGGAATTACCACTTCAAGATCCTCTTATCATAAACAAATTTCATCCTTTATTTATACATGGATGCACCCTCATATTCTTGGAAACAGAACTCATCCATCTCGTTGACTTAGGTCATCCTTGGATTCGCAGCTTCAGCCCAGTCAAGATTTAAATTTTCTAACGCCCACATGGCTTTGTGTTCTAGTTCTACCGCCATGTGACATGCCTTCCAAAAAACCAATTGGTAAGGCGAGGTTACAATGGGTGTTTTCAATGCCGTAGGATAAGCCTAAAGAGCATCATCTAGCTTTCTTGACCAATCGGTCCTGTTTGCATAAACAGTTTTTGCTAGAATATTCTTGATTTCTTGGTTGGAGACTTAAACATGACCACTTGATTTAGGATAGTACGTAGTGGAAATATTGTTCTTAACTCCATAATTCTCAAGCAACCCCGCAAAGGATTTGTTGCAAAAGTGAGATCCACCATCACTAAAGATGGCCCTTGGGGTTCTAAATCGAGTAAATACATTCTTCTTCAAGAAGATGGTTACACTCCTTATCTCATTATTTGTCAAGACAGCTGCTTCGACCCACTTTGAGACATAGTCCACTGCTGCCAAGATATACATCATGCCATATGAGTTCACAAAGGGACCCATGAAATCGATCCCCCCACAAATCAAAGATCTCTACCTCTATCACAAAAATCATAGGCATCTCATACCTTCTAGAAATTGATCCTTGTCTCTGACATTGGTCACATGCCTTGATCATTAAATTTATTTCTTAGTATATTGTTGGCCAATAGTAGCCACATAAAAACACATTCGTCGATGTACGATTTCACCCATGGTGAACCCCAACTGGAATATCATGACATGCCAGCGTCACCTCATCTTCCAGAATACAATGCCTAATGATGTTGTCGGCTCATATCCATAATAAAAAGGGTTCCTTCCAATAGTATTTCCTACAATCCTTCAAGAATTTTTTCTTTTGATAAGCTTCCAAATCGTCGGGAATAAGGTCACTAACTAATAAGTTAGCAATATAGACATTGCCAAACGATGTTCATCTGGGATGCATCATTGATTTCAAGATCTCCCTTTGGTCTTCCTGCCTCTTCAAGCATAGATAGGTGGTCTGTAACTTCATTTTCCATTCCTTTCCGATATTTGTCTTCTAAGTCAAATTCTTGCAACAATAGGACCCATCTAATCAACCTCGGTTTGGCATCTTTCTTCGCCGTATGGTAGTGGAGAGCAGCGTGATCGGTAAAGACTATCACCTTAGATCCCAACAAATAGGTCAGAAACCTTTCAAAAGGATAGACAATGGCAAGCAACTCATACTCAATTACTGAGTAATTCATTCGCACATCATTGAGTGTCTTGCTTGCGTACTAGTCAGGGTGTAGAATCTTGGTGTGCCTTTGACCAAGCACTGCCCCAATAGCCACACCGCTGGCATCACATAAGTTCAAATAGAAGAGACCAATCGGGTGTGACAATAATAGGTGACGTAGTGAGATTTGTTTTCAAGTCCTCAAATGCTTTCAGGCATTTCTCTTCTAGCAGAAATTTAGCCTCCTTTTCAAGAAGCTTGCACATGGGACTCGCAATCTTTGAGAAGTCTTTGATAAATTGACCATAGAAACCGGCATGCACAAAAAAGCTTCGAACACCCTTGACCGAAGGCGAGTAATAATCCTTTATCGACCTCGGCGATCATGGTCGGTGTGAAATCAGCTATGAAGTCGGCCAATATCTGGGACTTTACAGCTATTCGAGGATTGTATTCAATATCGTACCCACTAATCTATACGACCCACTTTGCTAGCCGCCCTGAGAGTTCGGGTTTATGCATTTCTTAACGGGTACAAGGTCACGACACATATTGGATGACATTGAACATATGATTTTAGTTTCCTAGATGCGCTTAACAAAGCAAGCGCCATTTTTTCTAGGTGTGGATAACTCGCTTTGGAATGACCTACGGTTCTACTTACATAATATAAAGAAAATTGCGTACCTTCTTCTTCCCGAATCAGGACGCCACTTACTGCTATCTTAGACACTGCTAAGTAAAGGTATATCTGCTCGTTTGCCTTCGGGTGTTCAGCAATTGAGAGATTGATAAGTATTGTTTGAGTTTCTCCAAAGCTTGCATTCCGGGGACCAGGTCAAGTCTCTCTTTTTCCTTAGTAGCGAGAAAAATCGGTGGCTTTTATCCGACGACCTGGAAATGAATCAGTCCAATGCGGCTATTCGGTCGGTCAATTTTTTGTACTGCCTTGACGTCATTAACCACAATGATATCTTCTATAGACTTTCTCTTTTTTCGGGTTGAGCTCTATTCTCAGGTTAGATGCCATGAAACCAAGGAACTTTCTTGAGTCGACTCCGAAGGCACACTTCTCTAGGTTCAACTTCATATTGTATCCCCTTAGTATGTTGAAGGTTTCCTACAAATGCCTCAAATTGTCCTCTACTCGCATGGACTTAACTTACATGTCATCAATATAAACCTCAATTGATTTCCCTATTTGTTCCTCGAACATTTGGTTAGCTAAGCGTTGGTATGTGGAACTAACATTTTTTAACCCAAATGGCATCACGTTATAACAATAAGTGTTGACGACCAATTTTGACCCTCCTTTTGAAAATTAATTTTCTTACACTTATTAATTTTTAATAAAATTTGTTAAAGATTTAAGTAATTAATGGTGTTAATTAGTAATTTAATAATTATATAATTATAAGCATATTATCTTTAGTATCTTACTATTTTTGAAACTATCAAAATAATTTCCATATTCACCAAATAAGTTTGTAATTAATTTAATAAAGTTTTTTCTCAAGTATTGGCAACATGGCCCATTATTTCAAAATAATTTGAAATTGTTGTAGTAAATAGGAAAATAAGGTATTTAGTAATTAAATAATGTATTACAGTAATTAGTAGTGTATTGATTATTACAATTCTGATTGGATTTTATTGGAATTATTTAAGTTCAACTAAATTAATATTTTTAAAAGGATAAAGACCAAATGGCTACATTTGCAATTATGCAATTAAATACGAAATGGCTATTCATTAAATTGAAAACAATTCAAATCAAAATCTGACCCAGTCGAAACACCCCTCTCTTTCAACTGTGGCAATACATGTCACTCCTCTTGAACCGATCAAAACTTGCCACGTCACCTCTCCACAATACTCACAAAAGAAACACAATGGATCTAAGCTGTCCATCCCTCAGATCAATGGCCCACGATTTATCTCTATTTTCTCTTTAATTTAAACACCTATCAGATTTAATCATAGTCGTTGGATTACAAGAATCCAACGGCTACCAATATTCCCTCACTAAAATCTTTTAATGACTAAAATTATCAGGGCCGTTGATTGGTAGATCCAACGACCCATATCCCATCTCCCCATCTTAACCTAAAGACCGAACCCCAACTATCCCCAAACCATAATCATTTCACACCGGAATCGGACGCCCCCCTTTCCCCTTCCTCTCTCAGTTCTCTCAACTCCCAGACCAAATCAGTCACATAAATCTTGCACCAAATCGTTCAAGGTCGTGAATCATGGCTCAAAAATCATCTCTTTTATTTTCTGACCCCGCGAATCTCGCTGGTTTCTCCCCGTTTCATCATACAAATTCAAAAGTCTCAGTTTCAAGACATATACTCAAAGATCAAACTACAAATCTTCACATTTCCTTATGCTGCGGCCAAATCAGAGCATGCATGAGTATCCCATTATGTTATTCGAAGACCACAGGTCAAATTAAATTACCTCTGGCTTTCTGGTCTTTGTCCGATGATTTTCTAATCTGCAACGGTTGTCTCCTACTCATGTAAATTTCCCTATGATTTTCCCCTTTGATCTCTTGGATTTGCACTCATTTTGCACGTATAATCAATCTCTCTGTCACTTTCCACTATCGATTTTGAATTTTGTTGAACCCTAGAGGCATTGAATGCTGTTGAAAAAGGATCCTTCAATGCTCTCATCTAAGAAAATAGAAGATACACAGGAAATCACTTAACAAAACACAGATATATCAACTTTTAGTCTTGAGTAGCAAAATCAAGCTAGGGTTTTCTAACTAGCTTCTGATTTTTTCCGATTTTAAGCTCTACTATGGTAGGAGTCTGAGTTCTTGGTTCCTAAACGGCTAAGAAAGAGTCTTTGGTTTGTTTTGATTCTCAAAGGAAGGATAGTGTACTTTGACCCTTCCTTTCTTTTAATCGTTTTGGTTAAAATCATGTCTACCCTCTTGTTCTTTGATGATAGTTTTTGTTCATGATGTATTGTTATTAACATATGTTTGATAATAATGCTTTGCATATGAACCAATTGTTTCTCTTAATATCCTAAAAATAAGTTAACACTAATGGACTACTCTTTCAAGCTTAATGAATGTTCTTTAAGTTAAGCAGTATGTGTGTTAATTAAAACTTATATAACCAGCAAAAGAGGCTTAATGATTCTTTACACGTGTTCTAACTTTAGATTTTTCTGATGATTTTGCTATGGCTCTTATGTTTGCTCTACTGATCTTTTCTTAGTGTTACTTGTTAATTTGTATCATGCACTTAAGGTTATTTGTCTGATACACCAAAACAAAAATAATCGATATAAACACTTAAGGTTAAACACATGGATGTCATTAGTTAAAGCATATTGGTTTAAGTGTTTGGGTTGCTTTCTCTTTTCCAATGTGCTTTTGTAATTTTGAGACATCTTAAAAGATCGTTGTAAATGGTTTTCTGTCAACATCCCAAAGGTAAATATGTTCGGAAATGAAACTGGATTAAGTTCTAATTAATTTATGTAGTTAATCTTATATGAACTCTGACTGCTACTGTTAACCTAGACCAAGCATGTTTAGAATTGTCTTCAAGGATCTGCTTAAGAAACAGAATTTCGTTAAGAGCTATAGGATTTGTACATGTGTATCATCTCTTGCACTGACCATACTAAGCTAAACTTCAGCATGCTTTGACTAATGCATTCAACTGTTTAACTACACTAATTGTCTTACTGTTAGAACAATGCTTATCTCATGCAAAACATTCCTTGTTCTAGACTACTGTACTGAACTTGATGGTTTGATCCTATGTTGTTTGACACTCTACCATTTTGTAGTCTTGCATTCCTTATGGATATTTCTTGTATGTGCTTGATTGTCTTCTCCTAGGATTCTGTACTAATTCTTGTTATCAAACAAACTCCATGCTTATCTTTCATACTCATGCCTGTGTTGTCATATTACACTATCACATAATGGGAACTAAGCCTTGCGAAGCTTACATAAGTTAACTACGACTCACTTATAGATTTAAGGGAAGCTCTTGATGCATACCTGCCATGTCATAACATTACCTTGTGTTTATATGAATTTCTTAACTCCTAATGAGCCTAGTATGAATGTAATATTATTAATCTTTAAAGAACATGTCATATGCTTAAGGAAAGATGTTTGTTTGCTTAAGTATCCTTGTTAATACTCCTCAGAGATTCTAAATGAAGCTGTTAACCCATACATCTAAAAGAAGTTAAGATTTAGTCTCAGTATGAACTCATGGTTAACTCAAACATAGTCTAATAAGTTGTCAAGGTATTATGAGTATGGACTCTTGTAAACTTGAACATATTAGTAGATGTATGTGTCACCTTATGACTTAATGTTGGACTCCTAAAATAACCTGCTGGTGTTCCCTCTCCTTGGTTGTACATGTGATTGGTTTATATAAGAATTTTTGAGTATGTTGAAGATGTGGACAATGTATTACATACACACTTGTGGTTGGATTGTGATCCCTATGGTGTTATCTGTCATCTCTTATTCATAGTAGTATTTTGTATAATCCCTGTGAGAATTGTATATACCTTTGTGTTATTGTTACTATTTAGGAGCTACAGTGAGTGCCTCATTGGCACTTAGTGTGAGTTGGTTAAGGGTACTTAGGAGTAAGGTTTAGTTTGTGGTTGAGATGCCCTCCCTGGCATAAGCACTGCTCGAGGTCCCTGAGACCCTTGTGAACTCTGAAGTGTCACGGATCCAAAGGATGTTTTTGCAATAAATGAGACTTTACCTTAAGCCCTTAATCATTGAAATTTGTTAATCCCTTTAGGGTTAGCGCTCAATGAAATAAAGGGTTCACTGAGGATTTGTTTACTCAATTTGACTTCATATTAATTGCATTATTAATGACCAGCACTTGTTACAATTTTTCTTTTTAGTGGGGCCTTACGTTGGTCTTATTTGTATTTAAGTGTTACACTGGGCCTTATCACTAATGTCTTCCTTTCTATTTTTTGCACATTTGATCGAACTAGGCCTACTGAGTTCTCAAGAACTCAGGCCCAAGTTCTAGTCTTGAGTCGAAAGTCACTGAAGTTGCTACTATTATTCGTTGTCCTCTTAGACTAACAATCTTCAGGCCCAAACCATGAGTCAAATTCCCTTTCCTTTATTACTTTACATAATTAGTTGTTGCCTCTATGTATATATAACACTAACAATATCGAGTAAATGTTTCTTTCCTTGTTATCTTTGAATCACTTTAGAAACCTAAGCAAGCAAAAAACCATAGGTAAAATTAAAGGAATTGTTGTCTTTTACATTAGTTGAGTAACTTTAACATACTTAATTGTTTCTGCTATATAGCTTTCATTTTAACTTACACTAACCATTTCAATGGAATTCTTTTAAGTTAAAAAAAAAAGATTTAAAAGTCAACAATCCTTTTCTATAAAAGCGAAAATCGAGCAAACGATTTCAATGTCAAGTTTTTTTTACAAGCCAAAACGAATACAGTTGCAGTCAAGGATACCTCAAACAATTTTCTTCTAAACATGGCTACAAGATTTGTAAATGATCTTAATGTATTTCTTCCACTAGCCTTACATTACTAAAGTCACACAAATAGCCATTTTATTTCAAAGATAAAGTATTTTAATACCTAGCCGTGTTTACAAGTTTACCAACGTAGACATTATAAATACACTTCCAAAACTCTTTCAATTATGTAGACATTTTTGTGGACTTTTATAAGAAAAACCTATACTCTCATTATCAAAGTACATATAATATCTTTCTTTCAAAATAATAAGTTTTAAACCTGGCATATTGTAGGCTATACACTTTTAAGAACTAACCAAGTAGAATATAGACATTTAAATCCCTGAACCTAGTCTAAGTCCTATGGAACTACCTCAGGTAGATTCTAGGGGGTTCCTAACACCTCCCCCTTAGAAGAACAAGAACCTTTACCCAAATCTCACTGGTTATAAGACTAATAGGATGATGATCTTAATAATTAAAGATACCCTACTATACCTTTAAATATGAGGTGGAAACTCTCTTTTATCATCAATAGGGAAACCACTATTTGAATCTTGTTTTGAGTCGTACAAAATAGGGTGTAATAACATGGCGACTCTAGTGGGAATTACACTTAGGTTCTAACCTTAGCATACTTAGACTAGACGTGGAATTTAGGAATGTTTATATACTATTTTAACAGTGCTTAATTTGAAAATATATGCTTACCTGCATTACTTGTTCATTATGTACTTATCAGTTTCCTATAATGTTATTACTGATAACCCATTATCTGTTACAGCTTTATATACACTGTCATCACAGTCATTCCTATCCAGTCTTGGCCGTACACTATCACACACAATGGTACGAGAAGGTTGTCTTTTACACCCCTCCGAACCTTCTTTCAAAGATTGTTTAGTTTGAGAGAATGGCTTTGTCAGGTCAACTGACATAACTTCTCGCAGTATTCAGCCCAACTCAAAATTAGGAAATAATCTACTCTAGCAAACATAGGTCATACTGCATAGACCTTAGGTTAGTCAGTCCTTGGCATCGACACACAATTGGGAAACCCACCCTAATGTCAACGGGTCATGCACCCAACGACATGAATTTTGTGGAACGACGAACCAATCATGTTAAGACGCTAAAGATCTAGAGCAAAACATTTATCAAAGCATTTTATGCCCTCTTTAAAAATGGAAATCAATCATAACATCCCTGAAATCAATTTGGTCATGGGAGAACAGTACAAGCTAAATCAATGGTGGAAGAATCTTCACCGAGAGCATGGAGACAAAATTAGGATGCACCTTGGAGCATCGACTGTCTTACTGAATATCCGGACCGAAAGGGTACGTACTCGTTTACTGATAGAATTCTGGGATCCAGACAAAGTGGTTCTCAAGTTTTCTGGCTGTGAATTGGTGCCATCATTGGAAGAAGTTACCACATTCACAAAGCTTCCATTTACTTGGAGAAAGCTGATATCACCGTTTACCATGTCCGACTACAGGTTTCTCAATGCTTTGGACTTTGGCAAGCAATCGGAGTTTAAGGAACATTGAAGATGGATGGGTAAGCCTGGACCAATTGTTTTACAGGTTTGGACGTTGAGAGAGCTACGAATGTTACTTGGGAGAGTTCCAATATGATCATGCAACTTGGGAAAGTCTCTATCCCATAACCTTCTTTTTGGCGCTGCTAGGATTGCTGGTTTTCCCATAAAGGAGAGGACGAATCAATATCAACTTGCTACTTGTGGTCTTGGAAACATTCCGGGGTAACCTCTAAGCAATCTCGGTGCCTATGGTATTGGCAGAAATTCTCAGAGCATTGTCTGCATGTTCCCGGGGTACGATTTCTTCAAAGGTTGCAACTTGTTACTCCAAATATTGGCCACAGTTGGTTACTTTGTGGGTGTTAGCAATATGATTTGGAGTCACAATGAGAGAATGAGGAATTGGGTCTCCCCGCAAGGACATGAAGAATGGAGGGAAATGCTGACCACTTTGAGTGGAGAATGGATAAACTCGATGTTTTTGTGGCTGAGAGGCCGGGCAATTCTAAGGACTCCCCGAAAGTATTTCACCGAGCTGATAGGACTCAAAGGCATTCAGCCCTATGCACCCATACGAGTTCTCGGGAAATTTGGTTTGATTCATGATGTACCTCTCTAGACGAGGACGACTCTGTATGAAGACGAGTATAATAGGCAGATCTCGATACCACGGATAAAGAGACCTCGGGACGAGTAAGTCAGAATTTGTGGTGGACTCCACAATACTATGTCTGGATCAATGAAGAGGATGAGCTGGCTCGAACAAGCAGAGAAGGAATATCCTGGCTTTATGATGCAGTGGCAGCCTTATAAATCTATATGAGATTTTACTGCATTGCCTTGTGACTACCTACATGTACCTTCAAGTGGTCCCAGGGTTAGTTGATCATATGCTACAACCTCTAGAAAATGATGATCAAGTGGTCGAGTGTATATAAATTGAATCTGAGACACAACCAGAAGAAGATCCCAAAGAGGAGCGCGAGTACAATGCTGAAGAAGAGGAATCTGAATAAGACCTAAAAAAGGAACCAGAAGAGGAAGAAGATATGTGAGATTATTCCAAGGATAAATACTAGTGGCTGGTTGATTTCCCTTTTTCCCAAGCTCGCACCCATTATCCCGTACCCTTTTTATTTCCCTTAGGGCAATGTGTAGGCCCATGTAATTTTGTGAATGTTGAAAAACAATGTTGCAATCCTTGCTCCCACCTACTATAATCCAAATATTATTAATGAAATCCTAAAGTTGTTTCGGATCTTGATGTGTCAAATCTAATTTTTTGTCAAATATTCGCGACCTAGGACCACCTCTGGCAAAGAGAAGTCCCTTGCACAATAGGAAATGCGCTTACCTGAATACGTGAACTAACTGCTCTATGTGCTCATATTTGTGCAAACATCTAAACTAACTTATATTATTCTTTTTACCTTTCTTTTCTTGCATTACATTATTATTATCCCCCCAAAACAGATGTTGGTTTGTTTTGACCCGAAAAGCTGGCTAAACCACCATAAAACTTGATATTAAAAGGGAAGATGTCTGCGACAAATAACTTGACTGAACACGCTTTGGTACTAGCTGATAGCCCAGGGCAATTGCGATAAAAGAATGATACTTAGAATGACAAACATGTTGCTAAGATGGCACAAGAGATGGAATCGCTGAGGAAGGAAGTATAACACATTCAGGAACTGACACATATGATCGTGATGACGCTCCTAGTAACCACCCCGTTTTCCTTTTCTGGATTCGATCCCTAATCACTTTCCTTCAACTACTCGCCAAGCAAACAATGTCCCGACATCAGTCACTATAACCGAGATTATAACCCCTGCAAACCCACCAAATCCTTCAATACATACCCCTTATGTAACAAATTATGTTCAGACACCACAAAATGCACCAGTCGTTACCAATACAGTTCAAACCCTCCTAGAGATAGCGTCACCTACCACATACCTGCGGCACATATCACTGCACACGAGCGATATGTTCCACCCGTATATGACATTTCAGAATCCATTTTCACAGTGCCCATCACGGTCAGGTTTCCTTATGAAGTTTATCAATATGCCAAAATGGAAAGGGAAGCAAGGTATAAAGAGGAAGAGTCGGTATCCGAAGAGATGGGGATATTAAGGAAACAAATGAAGAACCTTCAGGTCGCTCGAGGGAGCGAAAGTCTAGATAATGAGGACTTGTGTATACACCCTGATGTGGACATGCCGGTAAGGAAGAAGCCTCCAAAAATAGGTGATCCCCATGCACATTTAAGAGCCTACTGTGATAAGCTGGTTCGAGTAGGAAGGAACTAGAAATTGAGGATGAAGCTATACATAAGGAGTTTGATAGCAGAGACACTCACTTGGTACACCTACCAGGATCCCAGAATCTGGAGAGAGTGGAAAGATATGGCAGAAGATTTCATGAACCATTTTCGGTTCAACACGGAAATTACTCCAGATAGGTTCGTCATGGTAAACTTGCAAAAGAAGCCCTCAGAATCATTTCAAGAATATGCACGTCGATGGAGGTCAAAAGCCGCTAGAGCACAACCCCCTTTAGATGACAATGAGCTGACCAAGTACATCATCAAGGCTTAGGAAGGAATCTACTTTGAAAAATTGATTGTCATGATGGGTCAGAAGTTCCCCAAACTTGTTAAGATCGGAGACTTTCTAGTAGAAGGCATAAAGTCCAACAAGATACAATCTATGGCCGCATTGCAAGCAGCTAGCAAAGTAATTCAATCCGGTTCGATAGGCAGTGAAAAGAAGAAAATCAAAGAGGTATTAGTGATCGTTCCCTATTACCAGTCCAATCCACCCCATGGAAACAACTCTTATCTACGAGCACCCATTCCCCACACCCACCTACTTATGCTCCAGTATTCAACACATAACCATACTATAATTCCCAGCCTAAATATAACCCACCTCGTGCCCATACAAATCCAAATCCACTAAGACCTTACGCTCCACTTCAGACCACCACTCATTAAGATCGACCCACCTATGCACCTAACCTCACCCAAATTTTGAAGAAAGAGGTCCCAGAAATTACACCCCCATTGTTGTACCTTTGGATCAACTATTTGAAAGGCTATAAAGAGTTGGTTTGATATATCATGTAGAAGGAAGGATTCCTGAACACCTTTCTAAATACTTTGATGCAACTAAACGATGCGTCTACCAATCAGGCATATGGGGATATGATATTGAAGATTGCTTAAGACTAAAAATAAAATTGAGTCACTGGTCAAAAGTGGAGATATTCAGTGCACCCAATCTCCACCAAATGTCAACCGTAACCCACTACCAAATCACAGGAACCAAGGAGCTAATATGATCACCATGGACGGAGAGTATGGCTTGAAAGGGACCATTGTCACAATAAAAAATATTGAGGCTACAAAGGTTCCACCCCGAAGAACTCCGATAATCATCATACAATTAAAACATCCAGTGATGGTCTAGACATTGAGGCGTACCAGCTCAGATTGGCATTTGGAGACTCGAGGTAGATCTATTGGCGTCTGCAGACCTTGAAGACCCCTTCCATTTCCCCTACTTACTGTTCTTTTCATTTGAGACAGTTGTATTTATTTCAAACCCTATTTTGTAGAGATTCTAGAAGCCCGTGAACTTGTGACTCCAAATCCGCGTTGTACTTAGATATTATTGGTTTTATGTCATTTGTACACCATTTTAGTTTCTTTTCGGCCTAATTGGTTTTACTTTATTGAGTTTATTAAAAATTGGCTTAAATATCCTCTACCGTTAGCTTACCTAGCAAGTGAAATATTAGGTGCCATACTGGCCCCAAAGGTGAAAATTTTAGGTCATGATAGAAACCTTCCTTGTTCTAGACTTCTGTACTGAACTTGTTTGTCTGGTCCAATTTTGTTTGACACTCTACCATATTGTAGTCTTGCACTCCTTAAGGATATTTCTTGTATGAGGTTGATTGTCTTCTCCAGAGTTTCTGTACTCATTCATGTTATCAAGCAAAATCCCTGCTTATCTTTCATACGCATGCCTATGTTCTCATATTACACTATCACATAATGGAAACTAAGCTTTGCTAAGCTTACATAAGTTAACTATGAATCACTTATAGATTTAAGGGAAGCTCTTGACGTATACCTGCCCTATCAGAACATTACCTTATGTTTATATGAATACCTTAACTCCCAATGAGACTAGTATGAATGTGAGATTAGTAATCTTTAAAGATCATGTCATCTTCTTAAGGGAAGATCAATTTGTTTGCTTAAGTATCCTTGTTAATACTCCTTAGAGATTCTAAATGAAGCTGTTAACCCATACATCTAATAGAAGTTAAGATTTAGTCTCTGTATGAACTCCTGATTAATTAAAACATAGTCTAATAAGCTGTCAAGGTATTATGTGTAAGGACTCTTGTAAACATTAACTTATCAGTGGATGTTTGTGTCTACTTACTCCTTAATCATATGAATTAATGTTGGATTCGTAAAATAATCTGATAGTGTTCCCTTTCTTTGGTTGTACCTGTGAATGGTTTCATTGAGCATTCCTGAGTATGTTGAAGATGATTATAGTGTACTACGCACTAATGGTTGGATTGTGATCCTTATGATGTTATCTGTCATCTCATATTCATAGTAATATTCTGTATAAACCCTGTGAGAATTGTATATACCTTTGTGTTATTATTACTGTTTTGGAGTTACAGAGAGTGCCTCATTGGCACTGAAACCTATAGGGAAGAGTAAGTGTGAGCTGATCAAGGGTATTTAGGAGTAAGGTTTAGTTTGTGGTTGAGATGCCCGCCTTAACACAAGAACTGCTCGGGGTCCTTGAGATCCTTGAAAACTATAAAGTGCCAGGAATCCATAGGGTGTTTTGGCCATAAATGAGACTTCACCGTAAGCTTTTAATCATTGACATTTGTTAATCCCTTTGGGGTTAGTGCTCAATGAAAGAAAGGCTTTGTTTACTCAATTTGACTTCATATTAATTGCATTATTAATCACCAACACTTGTTATATTATTTTTTTGTTACGAACCCAAAATTCAGCTAGTCGTGATGGCACCTAACCCAACCCACTAGGTAAGCCAATTAGCAACAATCCAACTTAAATGAGATATGGTGAGGGAAATAATGATAATATAAAAGAACTTTTATATAAAAAATCCCCAAGGACTGGCAGTACGAATCATGAGCTTCTAAGATTTAGAGTTTACAAAGCTAGTATGAAATAAATACATCATCTGTTTGAAATGTACATAAACTGATTTTTATAGATCTAAAGCTTCCATGAATAAGAGGCAACTACAACCGGAACGCCTGTTCGTCTTTAAAGCCAGCTCCCGCCATACACAGCAATATCAACTTCAAAATCTACATGCAAGGTGCAGAAGTGTAGTATGAGTACAACCGACTCCATGTACTCAATAAGTAACAAACCTAACCCTAGGTTGAAAGTAGTGATGAGCTTGGACAACGGTTAGAGTCCAATACCAACAGCCGAGAACAACTCGTAACAATATAATGAAAACAGACAAGATGTTCCATTTTCAGATATCATGAGGAAAGTATATATCTATGTCTGCATGTCAATGTATATGAAAAGTCATGAATGTCACCATACCGTATAGCGTGAGGAAATGCATCTCTATGCCTACATGCTCAGTATACATATCAAATGTAATGCACCACAGTGATAAACTCGTGTACTCACACTCTCAGAGTACTCAATCTTACTGTCTCACACTCAATCACTCGGTACTCTCAATCACTCGGTACACTCAATCACTCGGCATCGGCACCTGCGCTCACTGCAGGTATGTCAGACTCCAGAGTGGCGGATCCTGCCCAAGCGCTAATATAAGCCAACATGGTATGCTGCGGCGTGCAGCCCGATCCCATTATGAATCAATAAAATATATTGCGACGTGCAACCCGATCCTATCATGAATCAGTAAAGCCTGTTGCGGCGTGCAACCCGATCCCATAAATATCACTCACAATCAGGTCCTCGGCCTCAACTCAGTCAATCTCTCCAGTCTCTCGGGCTCACAAATCTCATGCCAATCAGCCAAACAATGATACATGATATAATAATAAATGAGAACAGAGACTGAGATATGATATTCAAATGAATTATTATGACTAAGTATGAAATTACAATTTAAGCGAATGACGCAACAACAGAAATGACCTCAGTAGGTCCCAACAAAATATGCATATAGCCTAAACATGGTTTCTATCATAGATCATATCTCAATTACTCTAGCACGTAGAAATTTCATGGGTAGAAAAAAGATTAGTTAACTACAGAGTACCACGAAATCAACCGAGTCCTCATTCAGACGGTGCACACCCACACGCCCATCACATAGCATGTGCATCACCTCAACACCTATACATAATACGTATATTCAGGTATTCATACCCTCAACACCAAGTTTAGAAGTGTTACTTTCCTCGAATAAGTCAAATCTAATATCGAGCAAGACAAACAATACTCTAGAAATGCCATCACATGCGTACTAATCTCAGAACGGCTCGAAACTAGCCAAAAGCAACTCAAGAACATCAAATAATGCAAAAGGAAACAAAATAAATCGATAAAGGTTGATTCTTTAATCAAAAGCCCAAAGTCAACCAAAAAGTCAAACTCGAGCTCGCACCTCGAAACCGGACAAAACTCACAAACTCCAACAACCCATTCAATTACGGGTCCAACCATACTAGTTTCACTCAAATCTGACTCCGAATCTATGTTCAAAACTCAGAAATTCAATTTAGGAAATTCTAGACACAAATCCCCAATTTCTCTTTCAAAATCACTAATCAATTGCCAAACACGAAGATGGGTTCATGAAATAAAATCAAAAACGAGTATAGAACACTTACCCTAATCAATGTGGTGAAAATCGCCTCCAAATAAACAAACCCTCGATATTATATGCTTATGCCTAATTATTTCACATCTACGAAATACTAGCCGCTTTTGCGGCATCGCTTTTGCGACAATTCCTCTGCTTCTGCGAAAATCACAAAATGTCCGACCTCTCGCACCTGCGGACAAAATTCCGCTTCCACAACAACGCAGGTGGGAGTCCTCCTCACTTTTTGCGGAAAACACAATCAAGCAGCCCTTTCCGCTCCTATGAAAATGATCCCGCTTCTGCATGCACGCAGGTGCGCTTCACACTCTGCATCTGCGATGGTCTCCCCAGCGTAGCCTTCTTCGCAGGTGCGCCAATGACCTCTCTTCTGCGACTACCGCACCTATGTAAAACCAACCGCAGGTGCGCAACATTAGTACCAGCAGCTACCATCAACCACACATGAAGGGAAAATGGTCTGAAACACGTCTGAAACTCTAGAGCCTCCCGGGACACCGTCCGAATATACCAACAAGTCCCAAAACATAACACAGACCTACTCAATTCCTCAAATCACGCATAACAACATCAAAACCACGAATCGCACCTCAAATCGAACTTAATGAACTTTTGAATTTTTTTAACTTCCAAAACTCGTGTCGGACCATATCAAATCAACCCGTAATGACTCCAAATTTTGCACACTATTCCCAAATGAAATAACGAAGCTATTTCGATTCTCGGAACCACAATCCGAACCTGATATCATCAAATTCAACCCCGATCAAACTTATGAACATTCCAAACCTTCAATTTGCCAACTTTGGCAAATAGTGTCGAAACCTTCTAGATACATTCAAATGCAAATCTGGACATACGCCCAAATCCAAAATCACCATCCGGACCTAAGCAAACTATCAAAACTCTAATATGGGTTAAAATACACAAAAGTAAAAGTTGGTCAACTCTTCCAACTTAAAGCTTCCTAGTTGAAAATCATTCTTCCAAATCAATTTCGAATAACCTGAAAACCAAAAGTGATGATTCACACAAGTCATAATGCATCATACAAAACTTCTCATGACTTCAAATAGCTGAACGGAATGACAAAATAATCGGTCGGGTCGTTACATTCTCCCCTACTTAAATATACGTTCATTCTTGAACGTGCCAAGAGTCGTTCCAAGGCCGTCAAATCACTGTGTAACCTTACCATGCACATACCCGGGGGTGATCCCATGTCACTCCAATCCATATAAGCCTGACAACATAACATAACTTAAGATCCATAATTCAAACTTAGCCCATAAGCCTTGGAACCCAATTTCCAACATCCGAAATTCCTTACAAGACCTGAATCCCGCACCTACACACTGTACAAGTCTAAACAAGCTGTATCAAACCATAATTATAACCCAATATGTAATCATATGATATACCAAATAACTCGCATACTCGTAGCAAAAATTCCCGATCATAGTAGCTGCTCAAAACAAACCTGGTACTGGTAACAAACCATATATCAATTAAAACCATGTTCTAAACCTTCGTACACTGCCAATGATTAATGAAACACGCAGAAACTCATAACCACTCGTCAACTCAAAAAGGCATGGAGCTCTCGCTCCTTCGACAAGAACCATAGCCAATTTCTAAGTCGATCAGAGACATTATCCTTCCAAATATACCACAATCAAATCCGATAACACCGATTCTAGGTCCAACAACCTCGTCTCATCAAATACAACCACTCTACAAACATGCCACACAAATACAACCATAAGCCACAAACCGTGCAATCTGTGCACCAATATGCAACAATTACAATGCACCCAAAAATGGAAAATGACTCAAATGAGAGAACCGTATCGCAAGCTCAACAAGTAGCACCACAACCGTAATGATATGAACCCATCATACATAGTAGAACCTATAACACGAATCTAACACAAAGAATCATATCTCAACATAACTCTGTAATGCACAAGCCGATCCAAACGTCGGTCCTATGAAATACCTCAAGCAACAATGCTCAAAATCAACAACCACATGCAATTCGACATCAAGTACATGAAGTGCATGACCATAACCACAGAGAAGTGAATAACACAATATACCAAACCCCTAAAGGACCATAACCATGGCACAATCAACCATTCAACACCCCAATAAACATTTCGCTCGAATTCTGCCACAAAGCCCAAACAGAACCGCATCGGTTGTGCGTATAACCAACAAATCACAACCCCTCGTAGAATAGAAGAGTAACACATAGAACATATCGGAACCCGATCAAGCTCAACTCCAACCGAATGACACACCTTTCTGCAATAACGGTGTTGAGT
The DNA here is from genome assembly GCF_000715075.1 of Nicotiana tabacum. Classification (NCBI taxonomy): domain Eukaryota; kingdom Viridiplantae; phylum Streptophyta; class Magnoliopsida; order Solanales; family Solanaceae; genus Nicotiana; species Nicotiana tabacum. The sequence continues at coordinate 71,327,173 of NC_134091.1, read as the reverse complement.
CAACAAATCTGACATGGTGTAGAATACACATCAACGTTGGGCCTACCAATGGGCCCCCAAATCAACTCCGGTCATCCCCAAATGGATAAATGTCCCTCCAAAAGTCCACAATGACCTAACCATAGCACGTACTACCATCTAGCTAATTTGGCCACATCTTCATAGTCCACAACCCCGAAACAATCTGCTTCTGAGAACTCCCAGTCTCCAAATCCATAGAAGACATGAATCACCATAGATGATCCCAACTCCACCACTCGAATGACTATCACATCTCTCATACACAATCATCCCATAAGAAATACTTCTATAATTCTCCCGTGCCACATGGCAAAATGTGAATATCAGTTGATGATCAACCACACGAGTGCCGTAATACCAATGAAGCATCCGAAGTCAGAACACAGTACGCCTTCTAAAATGCGCACCCTTCTCAGGCAATACCATATAGTAATAGCATTCATCTAAACATCTAAAACCGTCCATGCTGTCCAAAATTCATGACCTTCCCTCCAAAACTGAACTGCCACCTTGTACATGTAACTCTAAATCCCACAGGACATACCGCATCTATCATGCCATCATATGACAAGCGCTAGAATCTCATTATGAACTCTGAATCACAAGCAGAATACATACTCAAATAGCTAGAAAACTTCCACTTGATCCCATCCAGGAGAAAATCGCAATGCACTACAATCTCCCCATGTTATAGAAAATATCCATCCGAAGTCGTGGTAGAAATCATCGAGAACTCTACGAAACCCATTCACACATAACCAATACATCAGAACTGAATTCCTCTAACTCAACCAAATCACGCAGGTTGCCAAACCCAAGAGTATTACCACAAAACATATGTAAAGCCTCATCACATTGTAAGAACCAAAAGAACCGAGCATACCATTATCATACTGATCCAACCTACTACCAAGCTGTCTTATTTCCTTTGAGTTTCTTCTGTATTGCCTTCAAGCTAACACTTCTCTTTGCTAGCACACTCTGACCCTTAACTTAATGCCCACCACAACAGATCCTAGCATAAAACCACATCGGATTAAGGCCCATAAGTCATTGTATTCCCATTTAAACACTCAAAATACCGCATCCGAGATAACAACTATAAAGAGACCTTATGTGAATCTAAAATTGTTTCCTTTACCTTTGTGATACTGAAATGTAGAATCAATTAAGATATAGGAATACCGCTAGTCTTGACACCATACAATGCAAATCTCAGATTCTAGACATATACAAATCCAAAAAATTCTCAATTGCCACATATAAATCTTGAATCTATTAAAACATTCTCGAGAGTCATCCACTCTGCTGAAATCTTAATTGCACCACCTGAGCGGGTTGAACGACTTATGCACCATTAGCACAACAACACCCAAAGAAGTAACCCCGCCTTAACGCAATCGAGTAAATTCCTACTCCATGCGCACTACATCCGTCATGGATAATAACTCAAATCATTCCATGATTTTCATATACCCATAAAGTCTAATATAACCCGTATACAGAAATTTCCTTACTCGAGTCATCCTCGATCTCAACTTCTGCAAGTCATAACTGATTCACAAGCATGCGTCAAACCGAAACCAGTACAACACATAACCATACAATCAAATCATCATTAGCAGACTCCCCCACTTGGCTTAACGCTATAGAACAAAACATTTTCTAGCCACAATACCTATACTCTACTACTGCCATAATACCGCAGTGAGATTCAACTAAATTCTTCACAAGCTCATGCAACATAAACCATTATATACCTCAAACCATCTGCTAAGCTTGCATTCATCCTCGTGACAGTCAGGTCAACTTTTTCAATCGATCCAAATTCAAATCGAAACACATATAACACACAAATAGAAAGAAACTATCCACACAACATCATAGGGATCACGCATCCGTAGACCATCCCGCAGAAGATAACCCACCTGCTTAGCCTCAAACTGACATCTCTCTATACCCTTTTCACAGCCACAACTACTACGCAATCACTTAATCTTTCCGAGTATGAACTCATCAACAAGTCATAAAAATCTACTTCATTCCACAAATGAACAACATGAAAGAATCCCTCAAAACCCTCATAACTCCAGACGGTATAGCACATCCACTGAAAACGAGCATCCAATAGTCCTTTTCACATCTCAAGCAAACTTTTCTCGTCACATTCAAACCATCTGAACACATCACACAGTCACATCATACTCATCATATAGCCATCTAACCACTCATCGAGCAATAAATTCCACTCATAGGGACACACTACCTAACATATAAGTCCAAAAGCATATGCTCACACAACTGAAACTATACAACTTAATCTACGGTCTAAACCTGGCCTCGAGTCCTCCAGAGTGTCGCATCACCAAAAAACATAAAACACATCTCGTACCTCATCCAGAGAATCACAAGTCGTCGATGAAAAGCTGATATCGGGCGCTCACATACGCATACGAGTGAGTGGAAGGAATTCAAAGAGTTGCGCTTCAAGCTGAATCAATGATGCACGATGAGTAAAGAAAGATGGAAAGTTTATCCTTGATGCCCTGTAGCCTCTCGAAGATAGGTATGGACGTTATCATACCGATCCGCAACACTCTAATAGACACTTCACCATGACTCATAGAACCTATGAACCTAGAGCTATGATACCAATTTGTCACGACCCTAAAATTCAACTAGTCATGATGGCACCTTACCCAACCCGCTAGGTAAGACAATTAGTAGCAATCCAAATTAAATGAGATCTACTGAGGGAAACAATGATAATATAACTTAACTTTTACACAAAGAATCCCGAAGGACTGGTAGTACAAATCATGAGCTTCTATGATTTAGAGTATACAAAGCTAGTATGAAATAAATATATCATCTGTTTGAAATCTACATAAACAGATTTTTATAAATCTAAAGCTACCATGAACAAGAGGCAGCTACAACCGGAACGCAAGTCCATCTTGAAAGCCAGCTCCCGCCATACACAGCAATATCAGCTCCAAAATCTGCATGCAAGGTGTAGAAGTGTAGTATGAGTACAACTGACCCCATGTACTCAATAAGTAACAAACCTAACCTTAGGTTGAAAGTAGTGACGAGCTTGGACAACGGTCAGAGTCCAATTCCAACAGCCAAGAACAACTCGTAACAATATAATGAAAACAATACAAGTAATACTCAAAGATATGATGCTCAGCTCGTTCATAGTTACAGAAATTAGGCATATTTTCAGGTATTACAGTAAAATCCAAATCATTCATCAAAATCACCAAAATGTGAGTATGTCAGAAAACTATGATTTTTCCTAAAAACGTTCAACAATAGATAAGATGTTTCATTATCAGATAGCATGAGAAAGTATATCTCTATGCCTCTATGTCAATGTGTATGAGAAGTCATGAATGTTGATGGTAGGCTATAATCTCATATTTTAGTCGCTTATCACACTCTAATTTACTGCACTTTAATTGAGTTGGAGCTTTAATCGTTAGTATTTTGCACTAATTGTGTGTTTTATGCCTTGTAGGAGTGATGCCGATCTATGTAGATGTTACGAAATGAATTCAAGATATTTAGGAGCTTTGAAGTCTGAGTAAAAGCCCAGGGATCAAGTCGGGATCATGTTAGGGGATCAACGAAAAATAGTGGAACAAAACGAAGAATCGAGCAGGCATGTTGCGCAGTGTCCAGTAAAATGCACATAACGTTTTGCTCGAAAATTCGTTTGGGCTACACAATATATTGTTGGAAAGCTATTTAAAAGGGCTACAACGTTTACGTTTTACGTTTTCTGAAATTCCAAAAAGGACGCCAGCCACGTCCGTGGCCGCGCACTGGGCGCGCATTAGGCGCTCATATGAGGTAGAACAGGGTGAAAAGTGCGTGGTCAAGTGTGCGAGCACATTTCCAGGTGCGCGGCCGCGCACGTCCAACTCCGGAAAAGTGTCCTATTTTGCGTAGGAGAAGGTGCATTTGTTTGGGGCCGACCCCACTTGGTATATATACATGGAAAAATAGTATTTTGAGGACTTTTGACATAATTTAGACCTAAGGAAGCTAAGGAGAAGAGGGAGAAGCAAGAGCACAAGGATTTCATCATTCATCCTTACTCAAGCCAAGGGCTTGGATGTTTTATGTTTTCCTTTGACTTAAACTTAATTGTGATGAATTTCTCCATATCCATGGAGTAATTCTTCCTTAGGGATTGATGGATTTGGTGTTTTGAGAATTGTTTGTGGATATTAACTCTAGTTTTATGCATTGAAGCATTTTGTTATTTTTATTATTGCATATATATTCACTTGTTTATGTAATCGAAAGAGGCATAATTTGTGATGTTTTGCATTATCTTATTGGTTGAATTCATTGATTCTTGTTAGTAATCGAAAGAGGCTAGTTGAAATGTTTAGACCTAGTTAGGAGGATAATCAAAAGAGGTTCTCCTAAGGATCAATCCAATACGAATTCTTGCATATCTTTACCAAGCTTAACTTAGTTCATATAGTAAGGTTGAGACTTAATCGAGAGAGGACTTTCTACTGAATGTTTGAACATAATAGAGTGAATTCGAGAGACTCATTTGAACCATAGAAGCGAAGTAATTAGAGTTAGTTCTCAAACAAGTATCTTACACCTATCCAATAAACCAATATTTTCTCCCTTTGATATATTCTTGCTTACTCTTGTTGTGATTGTCATTAGCCAATAGTTTAGATTTTTAGTAAATTTTAGTTTTAAATCACACAACTCTAAATTGTTGATCATCTTGGATAGCAATTAAAACTAGAAGCTACGAAAATACTGTTTAAATCCAATCCCTATGGATACAATATTTTCTATACTATATTTGACTAGTAGCATAATTTTGTGTTGTGTTTTTAGCTAGTTAAATTTTGGCCCCGTTGCCGCAGATTGGCAATCAATAGTGTTGGAAATAGTTTGTAGTGCTAATTCAAGAATTTTTTCTTTTTATTTTGTTTTTCTCTTTTTACATTTTGTATTCCTTGACTATGCGCAGGCTATAGGTTAGATTGGTGCATGACCCGATCTTCTGGGAAGGAATTTCTACCATACGAGCCGAAAATGTAAAACCAGCTACAACAGCTGAGGAAAGAAAGAAATCTCCCTGTGAATACAGAGAAGGTTGGGCAATCCTCAACCAAAGAAGTTATGGAAGGAGATGAGGATAATTTTGATTTGGTTGCAAGAGAGGCAGCCCAGCAAAGAGAAAAAGCTGCGCCAGATGCGGAGGAGACAGTTCTTCAAAATGAACAACTTGTCTATGAGGAGGAGAGGTCTCCAAGAATTGAATATAATCGACTTGTGGGTGCAAACCAATTCAGAAATATAGCTCCCGGTGCCGAAAGACCACTTGGTGATTATGCTAGACCGGTCTACAACCAAGGCTTATCGAGTGTGAGACCACCTCCCGTTGCAGCTAATAATTTTGAGTTAAAGCAGTGGTTACTTCAAACCCTCCAAAACAGTTGCGTCTTTAGAGGAAAGATGAACGAAGATCCGAACAATCATCTGATTAGACTTCGAGTAGATTATGAACACCTTCCAATATAATGGTGTGTCACAAGATGCAGTCTACTTAAGGGCATTCCCCTTCACTCTCAAAGATGATGCAAAGCACTGTCTTCGAAGCTTGCCTAATGGATCTATTAGAACATGGGACTGTTTAGAAGGGAAATCCACAACTTCTGTCAGAATGAGACTGAAACGGTGTTTGAAGCTTTGGAGAGGTTCAAAGAAATAGTGTGTAAGTGTCAGCATAGTGGAATAGAACTCTAGGATTTTTGGGATGGATTGACACCAACTTCACATAGAACACTGAGCAACGCAACTGGAGGTCCGTTGATGAAAAAGACTCCAGAGGAGATAGTTACTTTTCTAGATGAGTTGTCTGAGGATGCAAATCAGTGGCCCTCTAAAGTTGCTGAAAGAAGAAGACCGACTGGTGTTCACCAAGTTGACGCTAACATATCTGTGCAGGTACAGCTTGATTCCATGGCAAATGAAATGAGGAAGCTAACTTTAGCTTCAATACATAGTGAGCCTCCTACAGCATGTGACATATATAGAAGAGGACACCCTACTCATAAGTGTCAAGCCTCGATCGAGGAAGTTAATGTTGTTGGTAATTACAACTTCAATGCAATGGGTCAGAAGCACCCCGGTTTTTCATGGAGTTCACCCAGAGGTACAGCAACTGCATGGCAACAAAGCAACTCCAGATTTTAAGGAGCTCCTGATTTTGTGAATCAACAGAGGCCGCAGTTTCAGCCTCAACAGCCAATTTAGTCTGGGTTAGAAGATCTGATGAAATCCTTCATTGTCAAGACAGATGAGAGGTTAGATGCTCATGGTCAGCTATCAAAGAACTTGGGACAGGTTTGCGTAACTTGGAGAGGCAAGTGGGACAAATTGCAACTATATTATCTGAGATAATACCAGGTACTCTTCCAGGTGATACTGAAAAGAATCCAAAACAAACGATAAATGATGTGACCTTGAGAAGCGGACAAGTGCTGAAAGATCCCACTCTAGTTAAAAATAAAGCTACGCCTGAAAAAGAAAGTAGGAAGGAGCTGAAAATTGAAGATGATGATAAACAGATTGAGAAGAAGAAAGGCAAGAATGGAGCTGAGAAAAAGAAAAAGAAGGAAACTTCAAGAAGGGAGGAATCCAATGAAGAAAGAAAGCACATGCATGCTTTACCTTTTCCCCAAAAGCTCTATAGAGGAAAGCTGGATAAGCAGTTTGAGAGATTTCTAGATATGCTGAGATGGGTTAATGTAAATTTTCCATTCACGGAAGTTCTCTCACAAATGCCAGCTTAAGCAAAGTTCTTGAAGAAGATCCTTACAAAGAAGAGAAAGATATAACAAACCTTAGTGGTCAAACTTACAGAGCATTGCAGTGCTATATTGCAAAACAAACTACCACAAAAGTGTAGAGATCCAGGGAGTTTTACGATACCTTGCTCTTTAGGCATTCTTAACTTTGATAAATCTTTATGTGGCTCTGGTGCCTCAATTAATCTAATGCCATTGTCTATTTACAGGAAACTGGAGAAGGAGATTGGAGAGATAAGGTCGGTGCCAATAGCATTGCAGATGGCAGACCAAACGACTATAACACCCGAGGGGATAGTAGAAGATGTTTTGGTACGGGTGGATAGGTTCGTATTTCCTGTAGATTTCATAGTGGTGAATATGGAGGAGAACAAGGAGGTCCCCCTCATCCTAGGAAGACCATTTCCAGCAATGGGTAGAGCTATACTAGATATACATGATAGAAAACTCATGCTTAGAGTGGGTGAGGAGATGGTGACTATTGAGATGAATGTAGCAACTGGAGTGAAACAGGAGAAGCCAGCTGCAAGTGTTGAGTGGAAGCTAAAGAGTTTGAAAGATAAGGTCCCAGTGATTGAGAAAGACAAGTGCGGGGGTGTACCCCAATAAGGCTAAGAAGAAGTTGTCTGCGTGGATGTGTGCACTAGTTTGGGCGAGAAGAATGGAGCCCGACTTCGACTCAGACCTCGACTGAAAATTCAGGGAAGTTTCCTTTACCTTATACTTTTTAATTGTGTGTCATGGGGACATGCCACAACTTAAAGTGTTTGGTAGGGGGATATTTGTATGTTTTATGTATATGTATTTTAGTTTTTGTTAATTTTAGTAGTTAAAGATAGAAAAAATTGAAAACAAAATTTAAAATTTTTTATTTTTCTCGACGATGGATATCATTCGACGGGTTTCTTCAGGGAATTAAGTCGAAAGAAAAAGACAAAAAGATTTTCTTTTGTAGTTAGTGTATTAATTCCCCCTTGATTTTTCTTTGTGCCATGGTTCTTTTCCAAGGGTTTTGTTTGAACCGGGTGTAGTTAGATTTTTATTTTTAGAAGTAGGAAAACCTTGTGCTATGATATGAAATGGAAGCAATATCTCTTGACTTGATCATGCCTTGAGAATAGTGAGTGATTTGGTTGTATGAGTGCCTTAAATTGTATGTTCTTAACTTTGCTTAACTGCTTTGACTAGCGTTTCTTGATTATCCAATATTTAGTGAGTTATGTGTCATGTGTGTGTGAGGATTGGTGTATTGTGTTCATTGCATTTGATGTCTAGAACTTGCCTCGTGTGTTTGCAAAGCGAAATAGTAGTTTTGTTCAGTCTTGGAAGTGATATAGGCATTTCTTTATTGAGCCAGCTATATAGTTTACCCACCAACTTGTTATGTATCGTATCCCCGTTGAGCCTGTAATCATGTTTCTTTGGCAATCACATTACAATCCTTACCCATTTGTTTGAATTGACCATTTATTTGAACCATTTACCTCTCTTGAGCACTAGAAATTGTATGAACTTTGAAAAAGTTAAAGTTTGGGGTGGTTGGTTTGGCTTTTGAGTGGAACTAATAGAAATAAAGAGGAGGTGCATTGTTTTTAAAAAGTAAGAGCCATTTGAATTGAAAAAGAAAAATAAAAATTTATGTAGTTGTATGATTGTGAAAAATGATCTTTGATAAGTGGTAACTCTTGATGTAATTGTGCTTAAAGAAGAAAGGAGTTAATGCATATTGATGTGAAGGTGGAGTATGGGTTTGACATAAGTATGGGGTGTTGAATAATTGTATGTATTAAAGTACCTAGGGAGGTGTAGTCACTCTTATATCTAAATGTATCCTACCCGTCCCGTAGCCTACATTACAACCAATTAAAGTCCTACTTGATTCTTGACTTAATGAGCTTGAAGTAGTAGAGTAATACACCACAGGCAAGCTTATGGTTCATCTTCTGTGGCATATGAATGTTGTTTCTGAGAGTGAGTGAATTTGTTCTATCTTTAGTTCCTGATTGTTCTAATTTTGTATGGTGTGTGGAACTATACTCTTTTTTTATGTGGGGACACTTGATTCATGAATATTGTGCAGTGTATAGTAAACTACACATACCTTTTCGCTCGGAACTCTGTTTGGGCTCCACAATATATCGTTGGAAAGCTATTTAAAATTTCTACAACTTCATGCTTTACGTTTTCCCAAATTTCAAACAGAACGCCACCCATGTTTGCATCCGCGCACTGGGCACGCATTGGGCGCTCATATGAGGCAGAACAGGGTGAAAAGTGCGCGGCCAAGTGCGCGAGCACACTTCCAGATGCGCGGCCGCGCACGTCCAACTCCGGAAAAGTGTCCTATTTTGCGTAGGAGAAGGTGCATTTGTTTGGGGCTGACCCCACTTGGTATATATACAAGGAAAACGGTATTTTAAGGACTTTTGACATAATTTAGACCTAAGGAAGCTAAGGAGAAGAGGGAGAAGCAAGAGCACAAGGATTTCACCATTTATCCTTACTCAAGCCAAGGGTTTGGATGTTTTATGTTTTCCTTTGACTTAAACTTAATTGTGATGAATTTCTCCATATCCATGGAGTAATTCTTCCTTAGGGATTGATGGATTTGGTGTTTTGAGAATTGTTTGTGGATATTAACTCTAGTTTCATGCATTGAAGCATTTTGTTATTTTTATTATTGCATATATATTCACTTGTTTATGTAATCGAAAGAGGCATAATTTGTGATGTTTTGCATTATCTTATTGGTTGAATTCATTGATTCTTGTTAGTAATCGAAAGAGGCTAGTTGGAATATTTAGACCTAGTTAGGAGGATAATCAGAAGAGGTTCTCCTAAGGATCAATCCAATACGAATTCTTGCATATCTTTACCAAGCTTAACTTAGTTCATATAGTAAGGTTGAGACTTAATCGAGAGAGGACTTTTGACATAGTTCATATAGTAAGGTTGAGACTTACCCCTCATGGAAAAACGGTATTTTGAGGACTTTTGACATAATTTAGACCTAAGGAAGCTAAGGAGAAGATGGAGAAGCAAGAGCACAAGGATTTCACCATTCATCCTCACTCAAGACAAGGGTTTGGATGTTTTATGTTTTCCTTTGACTTTAATTTACCTGTGATGAATTTCTCCATATCCATGGAGTAATTCTTCCTTGGGGATTGATGGATTTGCTGTTTTGAGAATTGTTTGTGGATATTAACTCTAGTTTTATGTATTGAAGCATTTTGGGTGTTTTTATTATTGCATATATATTCACTTATTTATGTAATCGAAAGAGGCATAATTTGTGATGTTTTGCATTATCGTATTGGTTGAAGTCATTGATTCTTGTTATTAATCAAAACATGCTAGTTGAAATATTTAGACCTAGTTAGGAGGATAATCAAAAGAAGTTCTCCTAAAGACTAATCCACTACGAATTCTTGCATATCTTCACCAAGCTTAACTTAGTTCATATCGTAAGGTTGAGACTTAATCGAGAGAGGAGTTTCTACTGATTGTTTGAACATAATACAGTGAATTCGAGAGACTCACTTTAACCATAGAAGTGAAGTAACTATAGTTAATTCCCAAACAAGTATCTTACACCTATCCAATCAACACCTATTTTCTCCCTTTGATATATTCTTGCTTACTCTTGTTGCGATTGTCATTAGCTAATAGATTAGACTTTTAGTAAATTTTAGTTTTAAATTACACAACTCTTAAATGTTGATCATCTCGAATAGCAATTAAAACTCGAAGCTACGAAAACACTATTTAAATCCAATCCCTGTGGATGCGATATTTTCTATACTATATTCTACTAGCGAGCATAATTTTGTATTGTGTTTTTAGCTCATCAAATGTCACCATATTATATAGCATGAGGAAATGAATCTATATGTATACATGCCCAATATGCACGATAAATGTAATGCACCACAGTGATAAACTTATGTACTCACACTCTTAGAGTATTCAATCTCACTGTCTCACACTCTATCACTCGGTACTCTCAATCGCTCGATACACTACATCACTCGGCACTCGGTGCCTGCGCTCAGTGTTGTTATGTCAGACTCCGGAGAAGCGGATCCAGCCCAAGCGCTAATATAAGCCAACATGGCCTGCTGCGGTGTGCAGCCCGATCCCATCATGAATCAATAAAGTCTGATGCGGCGTGCAGCCCGATCCCATAAATATCACTAACAATCAAGCCCTCGACCTCAACACAGTCATCATTCTCTCCAGTCTCTCGGGCTCACAAATCTCATGCTAATCAGCCCAAAAATATTACATGATGTAACAATAAATGATAACAGAGACTGAGATATGATATGCAAATGAATGAATATGACTGAGTATGAAATTGCAATTTACGCGAATGACTCAACAACAGAAATGACCTAAGTGGGTTCCAACAAATATGCATATAGCCTAAACATGGTTTCTAACATGGATCAAAGCTCAATTACTCTAGCACGTAGAAATTTCATGGATAGAAACAAGATAAGGTAACTACACAGTACCACGGAATCAACTGAGTCATAATTCACACGGTGCATGCCCACACGCCCGTCACCTAGTGCGTCACCTCAACACCAACACATAACACATATATTTAGGGATTCTTACCCTCAGCACCAAGTTTAGAAGTATTACTTACCTCGAACAAGTCAAATCCAATACCGAGCAAGCCAAACAATACTCTAGAAATGCCATCCCGCGCGTACCAATCTCCGAATGGCTCGAAACTAGCCAAAAGCAACTCAAGAACATCAAATAATGCCAAAAGAAACAAACTCAATCGAAGATATTGAATCATTAATCAAAATCCCAAAGTAAACCAAAAATTCAAACCCGAGCCCGCACCTCAGAACCCAAAAAAACTCAAAAAACCTGACAACTCATTCAATTTTGAATCCAACCATACTAGTTTCACTCAAATCCGACTCTGTATTGATGTTCAAAACTCAGACATTTACTTTAAAAACAATTTAGACAAAAACCCCCAATTTCTCTTTCAATATCACAAATGTTACACCCCATATTTTCGTACATGAAGGTACGCTATAAATAAATTGATGAAAGCTCGAAAATGAGATGTTATATCCCGCATTTTTTGTACGTTAAAAATTTCGTCGTAAGTTAATCGATGTAAGTTCAGGAATGAGATTATTTTGAGATTATAAGCATTATTATATTTTAAACAAGTGATGAGTAAATTCGTGAAGGTGAGAAGGTAAGCAAATCAAAGAAAATGAATTTTCATCAAAGTTTGACGTGTTGGGATAAAATACGGCCCGACCTAAAATACCCGGTATTTATGGACTAGTGCCATACAAGGAACCACATGACTATGATAGTAAGGTGTATAACGTATGTTAAGTGAGTAGTACTATATGTAATTTGAGATAATTCTTAATTATGTGGGTAATTGGTTAGTTATTGGACAGTGGGAGATTATTAAGTTAATCAAGAGATTAGTTGTTAATTAATTATAATATTTGGATAAGATTAATTAAGCCAATGGGGCAGCAATTGGAACAAGGATCAAGACCCAAATTATGACTCTTATATTACATATCAAGGTGGCACTTTTTAAGAGAATTTAGTGGCCAAATCATCTTGCCATGTGGGGCCCACACCTAAAGGCTTAAAAAACCTTTCTAAACTCACTTTTGTATCTCTACAAGGTGATGAAGGATGCTTCAGCAAGTTCATATAAGAACTTATGTAATAGTAACGTGAGTTATCCAACAATTCATACGAGATTTTGTTTTAAGCAACGTGAGGTTTTGCGATTCTAAGGGAGTACAGTGCAACCTTTCCCAAGAATATCATACGGATGTTTCCCTACTCCAAGTATGTTAAGGCTAAGCCCTCCTTTCTTTTTGGCATGATCTATACGACACGAACGAAACGAGCAAATACATAATTTTCTTAAATGACTATTCATAGAAATATTAGGGGTGTCTATATTCTTGATTTCCTATGTGAATTATTATTATATCTTATGTTCATGGGTCGCAGAAAATTACGTATTTGATAAAGTTTATCCGACATGCATATTAGTTTTATGACATTCCGAGAAATTTTATTAACGTATTTCTTATGCATTTCATGCATTTATACATGTACCTTGACCCATGACCAGATGACGTTATATACACATATATATATATATGTATATGGGATATGGGAAAAGGTTACGGCGTTATATACGCACCACCACCTGATCAGCTGGTATACGTTGATGATTTGCCCACAGTGGCCGAAATGATATGATGGGATGCCCTCAGAGGCTTGATGATGTTATGAACACATATACCTATGCATGGTATGACATTTATACGCATATGCATGACGTTATAAAAATGAAGTGATTCACAGAGCTATGCAAACGTGCATGTCGAGTCTTTTACTTCATGTTTCTCTCATTTCTATTATTTATTGATTTTCATTCCTTACATACTCGGTACATTATTTGTACTGACATCCCTTTTGCCTGGGAATGCTGCGTTTCATGCCCGCAGGTCTCGATAGAGAGGTCAAGAAAACTCCAAGTAGGCGATTAGCTCAGCGGAAGATGTTAGTGCACTCTATTTGCTCCAGAGTTACTTGTTTGGTCAGTATGATTTAGTTGTGTATTGTTTGATATGGCGGGGCTCTGTCCCGACCTTTATGATAATTATGCATTCTTAGAGGCTTGTAGACAGATGTCATGTACGTAAAAGATTGTATGGCCTTGTCGGCATATATTCAGTGTACGGGTGGTTATTTTGGTCTTAGAGGCCCATATGTCTTATGTATAAATTGGTATTACTTGTTGTATTCTACCTATCTCACTTGAGCCTCTCCGGCTCATTTATCTATGATAGTATGATACGAAAAGATACGTTATGTTGGTACTCAGTTGAGTAAGGTACCGGGTGCCCGTCGCGGCCCATCGGGTTGGGTCGTTACAAAAGTGGTATCAGAGCAGTTCTATACTAGGGAGTCTACAAGCCGTGTCTAGTAGAGTCTTGTTTATGGGTATGTCGTGCACTACACTTATAAGTAGGAGGCTACAGGGCATTTAGGACTGTCACACTTTTTTCTTACTCTAGATCGTGTGGTAGAGCTCAGTTGTAGGAACTCAATTTCCTAAACTCTATCTTATTCATAATACGGCGATGCCTACATCTAGAAAGACGATTGGTAAGGGATTGAATGCGGTTGTGGAAGAGTTGAGTCAGAGAAACTCGATTTTGCATCATACTTATGATGGATAAATATGAGGTATTCAACAGATCATATGTGTACTAATATGTGTAAGCCTTTTGATAAGGAGCCTTATGGTAGGAATATCTATCCACCCCTTATGGTGAAAGGCAATGAGAGATTCAGAAGATTGATACAAGTTTCAACAAGTAAAAGAAGCAAGATGAAGAAAGGTACGAGGTACCCAACTAGTAAAGATTACCATTATTTACCATTCAGAAAGGGAGATATAAGCATTTTGATTTACCTTCAACAGTAGCAGAGGTATGTACAATTAGCCACACCCATCTTAGTTATGCCCTGTAGAAGCTAACAGATATGGTTTAAGAGAAGGACGGGATATCGGGATCTGGCTGGGATTAGAGTAACCCAAAATGGTAAATGGATTGTTTGTGTTATTTGACATTTCCGAAGGATATTACAAAGGTGCTAATAGATCTCCTTGTGAGGCACCCAGATGGTTCACTCTAGAATGTTACAATTAGATGTGAATATTAGCATGAAAAAAAATCAGAAGATAGGCATGGAAGGCCTGGAAGGGATAAATATTACCTTAGTGTGGCTCGAGTACCTAGTGGAGCGAGAACATTAAGCAACCCAAAGAGCCACTGGATGGAGCAAAGGGGAGCTAAAAGCAAAAGAATGTCTTGTTCAAGTTTTCAGAATAAAGTGATAGACATATATGTTAGCGGGAAATAAGAAAAGAGTTAATGAAGTATTATGAGTAAGATATGATACATGGATGACAACGGTAGATCAAAAAGTGACAGTATTACAGAGTCTATAGTCAATTGAAGGAAAAGACGAGAGGTGACAGGCCTTGAGACAACAAAAGAGTATAGGCCATAAAGTCATATCCTCATTTCAAGAAATAAGTTCGAGCCTCCAACGCGACTACCGGAAGGAAAGGTTAGACCCTAGAACAATAGAAATCAGTATGGGATGGTGAACAAGATAAACTAAACATGAATTAGGGACTAAGTGATTGGATAATAGTCAGCATCATGAGAATTTCAGATTTCGTTCCGGCCATAATAGAATGGACAACAGAAGAAGATTCATGAGAAATTCAGAGAATGGTCATTATAGAAGACACTTCCCTAAAGCAAGCTATGTGAGTAAAATTAAGCTTAAGGGACTGTATGTGCCGGTTATACTAAGTGTCACCCTCGCGAATAAGGAATTTTATTATCCTTGATACAGAAGGATTACCGCAAGGTGAGTAAGGGTCATCGATGATTTGAAAAGACACCAAAGATGAAGAGGTAAAAAAAAGCTATACGTAGATCATTGTGGCTCTAATTCGTAGTGCTCCCCTAAAAGGGAGAATATGGAGTGATGTGGCATTAAGTCAGAATTAAGTGGTTCTAGTAACTATGGATTAATATAGGAAGAATGTGATAAGAATGAGAAAGGGATAAGATTGCACTTATTCAAATCCTACAAATATGCTACGATTCCAGAACATTTTGCAAACACGACGTCAAAGAGAGGAGGTAAGGGTAACTGCATAAGATGTTATTGATAGATAAGGAGCCATTGCGGGGCATAAGTTAAGATAAAGGAGATGGCCCATGAAAGATATGGGTAGAATATTGATATGAGAATGACCAACGAGTAGTTAGTAGTTGATTCAGGAAGAGCCTAGTTATGGTTAGACAAGAGGATACAGACAAATCAACAGATCGTGCAAGATAAACATGGTGAACCCCAACATGGGGAATTCAGTCTCGTAGATATGACATTGTAATACTTGAGAAATATTCAGATTGGAGTCGGGGTATTTAAAGGTACCTTATGAATGTTATGAAAATAAAAGATAGTATCACTAGGAAGACAGTCAAAACATCAGTTCAGGAGCAACGGTACAAGCACAAGGGGGTGGAAATAAGTAACTACGGATAATTATAGGCAAGGAAGAACATCAAAAATAATTCCGTTAAGAATACGACGTAATAAGCTCGCAGCTTTACAAGGGCCAGAAAGTCTCCTTAAGTACTACAATGAAAGACTAGTTGAGGGAATAAGGAAGAAGGCTTTAACCTAAGCACAATGAAAAAATGGTCATGTAAAAACAGTCTCACTATAACATTGTATGCACTCCATGGTAAAGTGGCACCTACCGTGGCTAAGGAAGGAGAATCAAGAGTAATATTCGAGATCATATGAGTTGCACGAAAATTTTGGCATGCGTGCGAACTAAGATAAGATAAGTAAGCACGCAACAAGGGGGAAGAAAGACCAGGAAAAGTAATAGCTTACGCTTTAAGAAAGTTGAGATGGAACGATAGGAATTATTTGATTAATGATCAGCCGTAGAAGACTCATGTATAAGTTAAAAAAAGGAAGTGGGTCCAGGTCATAGACAAAGGATTAAATCATTAGAACATTGTATCATGGTTTTCCATAGCATCCATGAAAGGCTAAAGTAATAACTAACACCATAAGCCGCATATCGGAAGATAGCTTAAGCCTACATAAAGGTTGATCAGAGGAAAGAGGAAACTAAAGAGTTGCATCAACTAAGTA
Source organism: Nicotiana tabacum (assembly GCF_000715075.1). NCBI lineage: Eukaryota > Viridiplantae > Streptophyta > Magnoliopsida > Solanales > Solanaceae > Nicotiana > Nicotiana tabacum. The sequence goes on along the minus strand of NC_134091.1, from coordinate 71,310,512 downwards.
AATCAGGAGTTTGGTTATTGAACCCAGAAAATTATAGACATAGTGATTGAGAACATTGCAGGATCACTCTTAATATCAGAGGTACAAGAGAGAAAGTACAACAACCGTATTCTATAACTGCTCTATGATAAAGCCAGTTAGAAGAAGTACCGGCCTCATAAGAAGTCAGTATGAAGCTCCCACCGGAATGTATATGCATCAGAGGTGCAAGTATTATAATAGAGCTTCAATTTGTGGATGTGAATTATACCTATGTGGAAAGGAGGTCATGAACGAGATAGAAGATGTGAGGCGAGACTTTAAGGTAAGTAAGGTAAAAGTGAACACCGTACAAGATTCTCAAATACAGAAAGTTGTGAATAGTCCATACTTTGGATAGAAGGCTAGAAGCACGGGGATTTAGTATCCAGGAATGATAGCGGCATCATCAGTAGAATATCTTCCAGCCTATGGTTTCTAGGTACCGAAAGATCTAGCCAAGTGAGTAAAGAAGAGTTAGAGACGATGTAATATCTCGCTTGATGTTTCAGAATAACGTAAGGAAATCTATGGTGCAAGCAAGTTAAAGTAAGGTTGCGAGTAGTATAAATAGATATGTATAGGTCGCAAGCTAAAGTATAGTAAAGCTACAAGGTCTTATGACAGGAGTAAGGATAAGAAAGGGCGAGTGAAGAGGTGACAAGAAATGTATAAGTCCTCAGGATTAAGCCCATGAAAACAAGAGAGATAATGGTTTCTCTATGTTATAAAAAGCTCAGTATAGCCTGAATGAACTCAAAAGAGTTTAAGACTAATAGCATTTAAAAGAGATGGAATGTTGCCCTGGTCGTAAAATGATGGTATACTTGTGATAAATGAAGGATGACGTTTGGACCTTCGATTGAGTGATGATTTGAAGAGGATTTCATGAATTGTACAGGATTAAAATACCCACGTAAGTGAGTCACATTGAGATGCTATAAAGTACGGTTATTGAAGTACAATATCGCCGCTAAATGGATAAGGAAAAGCACTTCGAATATTCCTTGATGCAACGTAAGCCCTAGTGGTATTGTTTTACGTAAGAAGTTTCAAGATATCAGTGGTAGATTGTAGATCAACATTGAGGTAAATCAACAATGGATGGATAGAAGTTACAAAGTACGAAATGAGATATGGCAATATTCGTAAGTTCGACAAAGTACCGACCGAAGAACTTTAATACACCTATAGATACCCAGAGGGACATCTTATCAAGTTCTGTATATGTTCCCAAAGTGAGGCCTAAAGATTGGCTAAATGCTGAAGGGAAGAGTAGCATAGGAGAACATGCAAGGAAAAAGTCCTACAGGCTGCATGGCAGAAGGTAGCAAGAGTTACGAGATTGGAAGAATTCCGACCATAGACCGTGGTGTGAGAAAGAGGCCTAAAGGGATTTGGAATTATTCACGGAACAGTTGCCTAGATGGCAAGTACAGTACTGAAGTATTCGGAAGACAAAAGTCATGAAAATGATATGTGCATCAGTCAACATTTTCGTACGTGAAAGTACGCCATAAATAAATTGATGAAATCTGGGAAATGAGATGTTACATCCCGCATTTTTTGTACGTTAAAAATTTCATCGTAAGTTAATCGACGTAAGTTCGAAAATGAGATTATTTTGAGATTCTAAGCATTATTATATTTCAAACAAGTGATGAGTAAATTCGTTAAGGTGAGAAGTAAGCAAATCAAAGAAAATGAATTTTCGGCAAAGTTGGACATGTTGGGATAAAATACGGCCCGAGCTAAAATACCCGGTATTTATGAACTACTTCCATACAAGGTACCACATGACTATGATAGTATGGTGTATAAAGTATGTTAAAAGTGAGTAGTACTATAAGTAATTTGAGATAATTCTTAATTATGTGGGCAATTGGTTAGTTTTTGATAGTGGGAGATTATTAAGTTAATCAAGAGTTAGTGGTTAATTAATTATAATATTTGGATAAGAGTAATTAAGCCAATGTGACAGCAATTGGAACAAGGATCAAGACCCAAATTATGACTCTTATATTATATAGCAAGGTGGCACTTTTTACGAGAATTTAGTGGCCAAATCATCATTCCATGTGGGGCCCACACCAAAAGGCTTAAAAAAACTTTCTAAACTCACTTTGTATCTATACAAGGTGATGAAGGATGCTTCAGCAAGTTCATATAAGAACTGATGTAATAGTAACGTGAGTTATCCAACAATTCAGACGAGATTGTGTCTTAAGCAACATGAGGTTTTGTGATTCTAAGGGAGTACAGTGCAACCTTTCCCAAGAATATCATACAGAGTTTTTCCTAATACAGGTATGTTAAGTCTAAGCCCTCCTTTCTTTTTGGCATGATCTATACGACACGAACAAACCCGCAAATACACAATTTTCATAAATGACTATTCATAGAAATATTAGGGGTGTCTATATTCTTGATTCCCTATGTGAATTATTATTATATCTTATGTTCATGGGTCGCAGAAAATTATGTATTTGATAAAGTTTATCCGACATGCATATTATTTTTATGACATTCCGAGAAATTTTATTAACGTATTTCTTATGCATTTAATGCATTTATACATGTACATTGACCCATGACTAGATGGTGTTATATACACGTATATATATATATATATGAATAGATGACGTTATATATGCGTATATATGTAAATATATGTATATGGGATATGGGAAAAGGTTACAGCGTTATATACGCACCACCACCTAATCAGCTGGTATACGTTGATGATTTGCCCACAGTGGCCGAAATGATATGATGGGATGCCCTCAGAGGCTTGATGATATTATGAACACATATACCTATGCATGGTATGACATTTAAATGCATATGCATGACGTTATAAAAATGAAGTGATTCACAGAGCTATTATTTACTGATTTTCATTCCTTACATACTCGGTACATTATTTGAACTGACGTCCCTTTTGCCTGGGGACACTGCTTTTCATGCCCGCAGGTCTCGATAGACAGGTCGAGAAAACTCCAAGTAGGCGATCAGCTCATTGGAAGATGTTGGTGCACTCCATTTGCTCCGGAGTTACTTGTTTAGTCAGTATGATTTAGATGTGTATTTTTTGGTATGGCGGGGCTCTGTCCCGACCTTTATGACAATTATGTATTCTTAGAGGCTTGTAGACAGATGTCATGTACGTAAAAGATTGTATGGCCTTGTCGGCCTATGTTCAGTGTATGAGTGGTTATTTTGGTCTTATAGGCCCATATGTCTTATGTATAAGTTGGTGTTAGATGTTGTATTCTACCTATCTCACGGCAGCCTTTCCGGCTCAGTTATCTATGAAAGTATGATATGAAAAGATACGTTATGTTGGTACTCGATTGAGTAAGGTACCGGGTGCCCATCGCGGCCCATCGGGTTGGGTCGTGATAGCCAATCAAATGCCAAAAACAAAGATGGGTTCTTGAAATAAAATCAAAATCGAGTATAGAACACCTACCCCAATCCATGTGGTGAAAATCGCCTCCAAAATCGCCCAAATCCGAGCTCCCTAACTCAAAATCTGACCAAATGAACAAAACCTCGATATTATATGCTTCTGCGCAGTCATTTCCCATCTGCAAAATACTAGCCGCTTCTGCGGCGTCGCTATTGCGTCACTTCCTCTATTTTTGCAAAAATCCAAAAATGTACGACCTCTCGCACCTGTGGACAAATTTCTGCTTCTGCGACAACGCAGGTGCCTCGCTTCTGCAAAAAACACAAAGCCTTTTCCGCTCATGCGCAAATGATCCCGCTTCTGCACGCACGCAGATGCGCTTCACACTCCGAATCTGCGATGGTATCCCCAACCTAGCCTTTTTCGGAGGTGCACCAATGAACTTGCTTTTGCGACTACCGCACCTACGTAAAACCAACAACAGGTGCGCAACATCAGTACAAACAACTACCAGCAACCACACATGAAGGAAAAATGGTCTGAAACACGCGGAGCCCCTCTGGGACACCGTCCGAATATACCAACAAGTCCCAAAAAATAGCACGGACATAATCGAGGCCTCAAAACACGCATAACAACATCAAAACCACGAATCACACCTCAAATCAAACTTAATGGACTTTTAAATTTTTTTAACTTCCAAAACTCGTGACGAACCATATCAAATTAACCCGGAATGACTCCAAATTTTGCATACAAGTCCCAAACGACATAACAAAGCTATTTCAATTCTTGGAACCACAATCCGAACCTAATATCATCAAAGTCCACTCCCGATCAAACTTATGAACATTCCCAACCTTAAATTTGCGAACTTCGTGAAATAGTGCCGAAACCTTTTAGAAATATCCAAATGCAAATTTGGGCATACGCCCAAGTCCAAAATCACCATCCAGACCTAACTAAACCATCAAAAATCCGATCCGGGGTCCAATACACAAAAGGCAAACTTGGTCAACTCTTCCAACTTAAAGTTTCCTAGTTGAAAATTCTTGTTCCTAATCAATTCTGAATAACATGAAAACCAAAACCGACGACTCACACAAGTTATAATGCATCATACGAAGCAACTCAAGACTTCAAATAGTTGAACGGAATGCCAAATGCTCAAAACGACCGGTCGGGTCAGTTACATTTATTTATATTTGGGCCTTACGTTGGTCTTATTTGTATTTAAGTGCTACATTGGGCCTTATCACTAAAGTTTTCCTTTCTATGTTTTGCCCATGTGATTGAACTGGGCCTACTAAGTTTTGAAGAACTCAAGCCCAAGTTCCAGCCTTGAGTCGGAAGTCACTGAAGCTATTGCTGTTGTTCGTTGTCTGTTGTGCCTAACATTGTTCAGGCCCAAATCATGAGACCAATTCCCTTTTCCTCTATTGATTTACATAATTCGTTGTTGCCTCTATTTGTATATAACACTAACAATATTGAGTGAATAGTTTTTTTCTTATTATCTTTGAATCACTTTAGAAACCTACGCAAGCTAAAAACCATAGGTAAAATTAAAGGAATTGTTGTCTATTACATTAGCTGAGTAACTTCAACATACTTAATTATTTCTTCTATATAATTTTAATTTTCACTTACACTAACCATTTTATTGAATTATTTGAAGTTCAAAAAAATAGATTCAAAAGTTAACAATCATTTTCTCTAAAAGCCAAAATCGAGCAAAAGATTTCAAGGTCAAGTTTTATCTACAAACCAAAACGAACACAGTTGCAGTCTCAAACGATTTTCTTCTAAACTTGCGTACATGATTTAAAATTGATCTTAAGGTATATCTAAAGCCTATTTCTTCAAATATCCTTGCTTTACTAAAGTCACACAAATAGCCATTTTATTTCAAAGATAAAGTATTTTAAAACCTAGTCGTGTTTACAAGTTTACAAACATAGACATTATAAATACACTTCCAAAACTCTTTCAATTATGTAGACATTTTTTTAAGGACATTTATAAGCAAAAACTATACTCTTTTTTTCAAAGCACATATACTATCTTCCTTTCACAATGATAAGTTTTAAACATGCCATATAGTAAGCTATACACTTTTAAGCACTAACCAAGTAGAATATAGACATTTAATTCCCGAACCTAGTATAAGTCCTATGGAGCTACCTTAGGTAGATTCTAGAGGGTGCCTAACACCTTCACCTTAGAAGAACAAGAACCCTTACCCAAATTTTATTGGTTAGAAGACTAATAGGATGATGATCTTAATAATTAAATAGGTACCCTAGTATGTCTTTAAATATTAGATGGCGACTCTCATCATCAACAGGGAAACCACTAGTTGAATCTTGTTTTCTCTCGTGCAAAATAGGGTGCAACAATAAGTACCGAACCTAGTTATAAAATAAGATTTCTCTTGGTTCTCCGGTTCCATCCGTATTTGGTTTTACCCGGAATAGGCATCGAGATAGCTCAGCGACTCGTGCCCTGTCATTGCATCGATCATTTGGTTTATGTAGGCAAAGGAATTGAGTCATTCGGTCATGCCTTATTCAAATCCTTAAAGTCTACACACATTCTAAGTTTATTTTCCTTTTTAGGTACGATGACTACATTATCTAGACTATCCGGTTATTTGACTTCCCCAATGAAACCTATTTTGAAATGTTTAGATACCTCTTCCTTGATGAATGTGTTTTTGACCTCGGACTGTGGCCTCCTCCTCTATTTAACCAGATGGAATCTCAGATCCAAACTAAATTTTTGAGTAGTTATCTCCGGTGGGATATTTGTCATATCTAAGTGGGACCATACAAAACAATCGACATTAGCTTTAAGAAAATTTATGAGTTTTTTCTAAGATTGGGGTTAGCTCCGTGCCCAGGTATACCTTTCTATCCAGTAGATGCTCAAATAATATTCTTTTTCTAGTTCCTTGATTGTTGGCTTGGTGGCGTCGGCGTCATCAGGTTCCACGAAGGATCTCGAGACCCCGAAGTCATCTTCATCGTCTGTTGGACGTTGCTCTGGTTTTTTCGGCTTGGTCGGGGTCGAGATATGTGATTCCTATTTGGCGCATTTCTCTTCGATCGGTCCATTGTCCTTTGATGTCATGATTGTAGGTATTGGGACCACTTCCTCAACCTCGAACATCTCCTTTGCGGCCGGTTGTTCCCCGTAAACCATTTTGATCCCACTTGGAGATGTAAATTTCAATAGTTGGTGCAAGGTCGATGGTATCGCCCTCATGCTATGAACCCAAGGTCTCCGAACTTGGTGTTGTACCCCATGTCCCCCTCGATCACATAGAAATTTGCTTGTTGAGTGGTTCCATCTGTGTTGACCAGTAGGGTGATTTCACCCTTCATTGTGTCGCATGCCATATTGAAACTGTTCAACACTCGAACTGCTAGTACGATCTGGTCCAACAGCCCCTGTTGTTCCACGACTCTCCATCGGATAATGTTGACCGACCTACCCGGATCAATTAACACGCGCTTAACTCAATATTTACTGTTAAGTACAGTTATTACCAGTGCATCATTATGAGGTTGGATGATGCCCTCAACATCCTTGTCACTAAGCAATTTGGACCCTTCCGGATCATAATCTCGAGTTCATTTTTCTCTTGTGATAGAGACTTTGGTGCGTTTTATCATCGGTCCTTGGGAAATGTCTGCTCCTTCGATAATCATATTAATCACATGTTGAGGTTCTTCCTGTTCAACATGTATGTTGGCGTCATTTTTCTTGAAATTGTTTTTGGCCCGCTCACTTAGGAATTCTCGAAGATGTCTGTTATTGAACAAATGAGCCATTTCTTCCCTTAACTGTCAACAATCCGCGGTTCTATGCCCATGAGTACCGTGATATTTTCATATTAAATTGTGATCCCTCTGTGCCAGATCGGACTGGAGCAGCCTCGACCATTTTGTCTCCTTGATGTGACCAATGGTAGACACTATGCCCGATGCATCTATGTTGAAGTTATATTCCGATAGCCTTGGGTCATCTCTGACTGTGGGTGATCTGTCGAACCCGTTTATATTCATGAACCCTCGATTGCTTGGACCCAGATCATTTCTTCTGTCATTCCTGGCCGAATATTGCTTAGGTCCATTTCTCCTTCTATCGGAGTTGTAAGGCTGGTATCGGTCTCTGGGTGACCTCAACTCCTGATCCACTACTCTTTTAGACTTGTCATTCACTTTATGAGGATAAACCGACCCCAAGGGGGTCCCTAATTAGTCATCCTCGACTTTGATATTTTACTGATACCTATTGTGGACATCGGCCCAGGTAACTGATGGATATTCTACCAAATTTTGCTTTAGTTATTGAGATGCAACTGAACTTCGGGGGTTGATCCCCTGAGTAAATTCCTGAACGGCCCAATCGTCTGCAACCAGAGGCAGGTCCATTCGTTCCATTTGGATTCTCGACACGAATTCTCTGAGCATCTTGTTATCCCTCTATTTTACTTTGAACAAGTCTAATTTCCTCGTCTAAGGGAGTGATGATATGATATCACAATTTACCTCAAAACTCTATTTCTTCATTTGCTATGCTTGCAGATGCCTTTGTTAAAGCTCATCACCCTCGAGGTCATTGCCCTTTATGATGCATGTGTAGGAGGCCACATACTCGTTTGCGTCTGCGGTCCCATTGTATTTGGGAAAATCGGGCATTCAGAACCTTTTCAAAATCAGCTTTGGTACCGCGCTTGGGGGGGAAGGGTTTCTGAATGAACTTTATGGAATCTGGTCCCTTCACTATCGGAGGTGACCCCAAAATATGATCGACCCTCAAATTGTAAGTTTCCACTTTCGTATAGTTGGCCTTTATCTTCTTTCCATCGGATTCTACCCGTTTTGTTAGTGCCTGGAGTATTTTCATCGCCTCGGAAGTTTCCTTGGATTCGGAGCCATTTGGGCTCTATGACATCCCGTTCTTCCCTCCGGGTATCCTCTCTAACCCGTTTGGGTTGAGCCATGTTGTGTGCATGATTTTGATTCTGCAGTTGCGCTATGGCAACTTGTTGGGCTTGCAACATCTCAAAAACCAAGCATAAGCAAACTCTACCCCCCCTTCCCTAGGGTGCCTCGCGAACCGATGGCCGAGGTGCCCCATGAATGTTGTTATTAGGATCAGTTGGTAGGTTAGTGTTGACAGAAATCTATGAATTGGCATCGACCGAATCAACGATTGGAACACCGTTAGGGTCTACAGGGGATACGTTGTTTCTCGGCACCCCGTTGTTATTTTCATCATGGTGGACTGATTTGGTGACAACACTCAAGTGAGCAGATTGAGAATCTGACATATTGAATAGTCCTTAAATCCAACTTCAAAGAACAAGTGTAAAATAGTGTGTGTTATGAAGATTTGTATTAAACTACCTCTATTATCCTTAGCCCCACAGTGGGCGCCAAACTGTTTACTCCAAAAATGGATAACAATATCATTTGAACGGGGTCTAAAGGATATATAGTTTAATTTAGGCAGAATAGCCTGACAGACTCTTGTACTTGATCTTGTTTGTCATCCCGGTTCCTATGCTAAACGTAGGTTCATCTAGACACCTGAACTCAGTTAAAACATGTGTCTTAAACCCCTCTGACCATTGACTGATCTTATGTGTCATTTATTTTGCTGAGTCAGAAAAATGAGTGGTTACATGATCTAAAAGGAGAGTGGATGTATTAATTTTGATTTAAAAATATTAAAAGACATAAAAAAAAACCATAAAAAGAGAAAGAGCAAAATAATAAAAAGAGTAAAGTAATTTCCCAACTCAAGCACATTCCAATCCCCTTCGCAGCCCCTTCTTTGTCCCCTGTTTTCCCATCTTCTTCTCCCCCTCCTTCCTATTGTAATCCCCCCCCCTTCCCTTTGTGAATAATCAATAGTAAAATTGAAAGTATAGTATAAGAAGGAGAAGAATTTTCTTTTAGGGCAGCTAAATAAACAGATCTCTAAATGGGTTAGATTTTCTAAAGATATCAAGAAGCCATAAAAATGTGAAGTAATTTTTCTGGTGGTTTTTTTAACGACCGTCACCATTAGTCCATAGTACACATGGGTTTTCCAAAGGAGTTTGCTCGTTGGTTGTTGTCCATTTTTGTGTCTCTAATCTTGAGAGTTACTTTGTTAAAGCGTGTAAATTTAAACATTACTAGGTGATATGAATTTTACCTAAAATAGTGAGAGTAAGGAGATGAAACAAGATACAGATTTTTTGTGTGAAAATAGAAGAGTTTTATATATGAGTTGGGTTAAGATTGTGCTTAGGAAGAAGGAAAGAGAGCAAAACGGTGGAGGCGACCCTGAAATGTTCCGGTTGTTTCGGGTGATAAGGGTCGCCGACAGCATAGCAAGATGGGGATAGATTTAGAATATTTTTTAAAAAGTAATATTTAAATAAATATAGATGTGGCATTAATTTATCTGATGTGGACATGAAATTTTCTCCACGCAGGTGAGTGACCAACACGTAATGCCGGAGGGGTTTAAAATACATGTTTTGACTGAGTTCAAGTGTCTGGATGAAACTTCGTTGAATACAAGGACCGGGATGACAAACACGAACAAGTATAGAGGTCTCTCAGGCTATTCTGCCTTAACACAAGTGGTCAAGGAATAGCAAGTAATTCAATTGAAATGAAATAAAATGATCAAACCAAAGTGACGTAGCAATCAAGCCTTGTATTTAGCTTAGTAACAACGGCCAGTCTTGATTGAGCCCTCTAAATAGATCTCGGATCCAATTAGATGAATGAACAACTAAAGAACACTTAAAACAATCGTGAGAGCCAAAGTAAATTTTATTGCCTTGTTATGCGTACAAAACAGTGGCAAAAAATAAAGGGGTCCTACTCCTTATATAGGAGAGGAGTTTTAACCCTAATACAAATCTAAATAAGGTAAAAAACTTTCCCTTCCTTTTCTCCCAAGAAAATATGATCCGCAGTCAATACCGAGCGTGATCCGTGCTGTAGTATCCGGCTGATGGCATATATTTCGGCTCCCTATTTATCTTCTTTAAATGCCTTTCCTTCACCCCTGATTCTTCATCTCACTCAAGCTTGATTCTTTCTGGGTTCGGGCGTGCTCGAGTCCCGATGTAACATTCGTCTTCTCCTTGTTCAATCTATGGGTATCTTCGCTCTCACTCGGACCTATAACAAATAACGCTGTCACGACCCCAATTTCCCTCCGTAGGATGTCATGACGACGCTTAGTCTTTAGGACTAGGTAAGCCTAACACTTACAAAAATAATGACAAAATATAACAAACAACTATGAATTTCGAAATGGAAATTTTCATACAAGCTAAAAATCCCAAAACCATTAGTACAAGTCACAAGCTCTATTGAGTTTGCTAGACAAATTACTAAATACAACTGTTTCGGAAGAGAAATAAACAGTACATGTACAATATCAGAAGGTGACTCCGAGGCCTGTGAATGTGACTACAGGTTTACCTTGAGTGTCCACAACAAAATCGAAACAACTAGCTATTGATCGACCAACTCTGAAATACCTGGATCTGCATAAAAATGTGCAGAAAGCATAGCATGAGTACACCACAGCGGTACCCAGTAAGTATCAAGACTAACCTCGGTGGAGTAGTGATGAGGGACAGTCAAAACACCTACTGGACTAAACAACCTAAACAAGTATGAAGGTGAACTAACGGGGAAACAATGTTAATATAAAGCTAAGCACGGTAAGGAAGACAAAACAATACTCGCAATGAAACATTAGCAACAACAATTAGAAACAAGAAGCAAATAGGTAAGAATTATGTAGAGTAAGCTGAACACAGTCTAAGTCCGGTGAATCCAAATAAAGAAAAACAAGTAACAACTCATTATGAACCACCGCTTTTACACTAGATTTATTCAAGAATTTCTACGAGGTACCAAACCTCATCATCACAAATCACGGGTCCCAATTCATGAAACCTAATCACTTGGCATCTTGTGCCCACATTACAATTCATAACCACATGAATGACTCACATGCCAATAGAGTGACAATATTTAATATCCGCATGGACCTTTCACGTGCCAACAATAACAATGACTCATGACTGCACGGACAACTAACGTGCCAATAGGATAAATCTCACATAGAAGGCAAGTATAGGGGAGTACGTGTAAATGCTCAATGATAACATGATTCATCTTCTTAAACCGATATGGGCGATTTGTTTACGTGTATGTTTGTGCAACTGTTCTACCACAATTCAAGTCAACAAGTAAGAGCAGAGACAATGAATGACACATAAGAAACGATCACCCCAAAATCTACATGGTATAACTAACACAAGGTAGGCACACCACTACACAAATATCAACAATAACAATGCCCCCAAGCCATCACACGTCATCACAAATCAATCCTCGACATTGCCCAACTTTTCTCGCCATGTGCGCAATAATAAAGTAAATGCCTGCCTTGTCTCGCCGCACACGCACAATAATATTCCCACCTTGTCTCGCCACATGCCCAAACCCACATATATAGCCCTCTTTGTCACATCGCATGTGCAAATATCAATAGTAACAACAGCAGGGATAACTCACGTGCGAACACCCCGACAATCCTCTCAGCAACACCATGTGTGCCAAAACATATCAACACAATAAAATGACTTTCATAACATGTGCCGTACTACAAATTAATTTCACAAGGGAGAATCAAAGTATATGAACAAATCACAAGGATCTCATCCTACTATAACTCCATCGCGGCCCGCGGCCCGGTTCAAACATATCAACTCACACGAAAATGCGAGGATCCCATACTCAACTCTGAATAACAAGTAGCATACACATCATACCCACTGAAACCTTACACTACTTCAATTTCTCTAGAAAATATCACAACATATACCGGACCCCAACACTTGTAGAGCATATAAAACACAAATAGTAACCAACCACAAATCGTAACTCTAAATAATAAATGAAACAAAACAATAGACACAGGCTACCACTATAGAACCTCCCAACAGGGGTAAGCACATTAGTAGAGTACAAAATCATAAGGCTCACCCATATGGGAATAAAGATAGGAGAACTCACCCCGATAAAAAGAACCAAATAAAAATAAAATGATGCTCTTTTATAACAAATCGAACCCATACCTATAACGACATCATCTGGTGCAGTGGCCTTGGCCCTAGCATAGGAATCATATCAATGGGTCGGGCTTCCCCCTCTTGGGCGCCCTCTACTTGCCTGAACTGCACCCAAGCTGGCGGTGCAGGGATATCAGCAACTGGAGCAGAACGCATAGCCTGAATGCCCCGCTGTGACACCTCTGTCCCGAGTCTAGGACAATCTCTCACCATATGGCTGGTATCTCCACACTCAAAGCAACCTCTCCGCTGGCGTGGCTGTGGAAGCTGTCCGGTGCGGGTACCCTAAGACCCATGGATACATGAAATACCATGGGAAGCCTGAAGTGCAAACTGAACTGGCTGACCCATAAAACCTCTACCATGCCATACCCTGCCTCCAAAATAGGGACCAGTAGATCTTCCCAGCTAGCAAGGCCTCTTAGCCTGCATGTCCTCTCTCTCCTGACCCCGTATGCCCCCTCTCTCCTAGTCCTGCATGCCTCTAATAGGGACCAGTAGATCTCTACCACTTCCAAAAATAGAAAATCAGACTCCAACTCTCGAGCCATGCTGAACCGGATATCATGACTGAACCCCTCAATGAACCTGCGGACTCGCTCTCTAATTATAGAAACCAAAGCAGCTGCATGTCTGGACAAATCACTGAACCTAACGGCATACTCTGACACTTACATAGTTCCCTGACGCAACTACTCAAACTACGCATGCCATGCATTTCGAAGACTCTGGGGAACAAACACTCTCAAGAACATCTTTGAAAATTGAGTCCATGAAAGTGAAGCTGCATCGGCTGGGCAACCCAACCCGTATGCTCGCCACCACCGATATGTCTCTCCCTTAAATTGGAACGTAGTAAAAGCAACCCCACTCGTCTCCACAATACCCATAGTGCGGATAATACAGTGGCAGTCCTCTATGAAGCCATGTGCATCCTCTGAAGCCAAACCACTGAAGGTATGAGGGTAATACTTCTTGAACCTTGCAAGTCTAAGTTGTTTCTCCTCGGATGCTGCTGCCCTAACCACGGGCTAAACTGGGACAACAGGCTGTGTCGGCATGATGCCTGGAACCTGACCAACATGGACTCGCTGCTCTAGATTACGGGCGATGGGTGTCTGAGTTTCTCCCCCGGTCTGTGAAGTAGTTGGTGCAACCGAAATCAACCCTACCTGAGCCAATGTACCAAGCATGCTTAGGAACTGTGCTAAAGTCTCCTGAAGTCCTTGGGTAGCAACAGGTGCCACCGGTACCTGTCCCATAACCGGATCTACTGGCGGCTCCTCAACTACTGCTCTAACAGGTGCTCTAGCTGCGGCACGTGCTCCTCCCCAGCTTATGCCTATGCCCCAGCCACTAGGAACACCAGCTCTGTGGACAGCGTCATTAGTAATTATAGCTCGTTTCCTCACCATCTGTGAGAGAATAGAATGACAAAGGCTCAAACTCCGAGATCAATAAACTCGCACGATAGGAATGAAAGAAGTGAAATTTGCCTAATAGTTCATTGGCCTCTGGAAGATAAATACAGACGTCTCTGTACCGATTCTCAAGACTCTACTAAACTCGCTTATGAATTGTAGCATCTATGAACCTAGAGCTCTGATACCAACTTGTCACGGCCCTAATTTCCCTCTGTAGGATATTGTGACGGCACCTAGTCTTTGGGACTAGGTAAGCCTAACACTTACAGAAATAATGACAAAATTTAACCGATAACTATTAATTTCGAAATGGAAATTTCCATACAACCCAACAATCCCAAACCCGGTAGTACAAGTCATAAGCTCTACTGAGTTTGCTAGAAATATCCCTAAATATAATTGTTTCAGAATAGAATTAAATATTACAGGTACAATATCAGAAGGTTACTCTGACTCCTGTGAACGCGACGGCAGGTTTACCTTGAGTCTCCACAGCAAAACCCGAACAGCCAGCTATTGATCAACCAACTCCGAAATTCCTAGATCTGCAAAACAATGTACAGAAAGCGTAGCATGAGTACACCACAGCGGTACCCAGTAAGTATCAAGGCTAACCTTAGTAGAGTAGTGACTAGGGACAGTCAAGACAACTACTGGACTAAACAACCTGAACAAGTATGAAGGTGAACTAACGAGGAAATAATGTTAATATAATGCTAAGCATGGTAAGAAAGAAAAAACAATACTCGCAATGAAACACTAGAAACAACAATTAGCAACAAGAAGCAAACATGTAATAATGTTGTAGAGTAAGCTGAACACAGTCTAAGTCTGGTGAAACCAAATAAAGGAAAACAAGTAACAACTCATTAAGAACCACCACTTTTACACCAAAATTATTCAAGAATTTCCATGAAGTACCAAACCTCATAATCATAAATCACGGGTCCCAATACATGAACCCTAATCACTTGGCATCTTGTGCCCACGTTACAATTCATAACCGCACGGACGACTAACGTGCCAAGAGAGTGACAATATCTAATATCCGCACGGACCTCTCACATGCCAACAATAACAATGACTCATGACTGCACAGATAACTCACGTGCCAATAGGATAACTCTCACACAGAAGGCAAGTACACGGGAGTACATGTAAATGGTCATTAACATTAGGATACATCTTCTTAAACCGATATGGGTGATTTGTTTACGTGTATGCTTGTGCAAGTGTTCTACCACAATTCAAGTCAACAAGTAAGATCAAAGATAATGAATAGCACATAAGAAACGATCACCCCAAAATGTACACGGTATAACTCACATAAGGTAGGCACGCCACTACACAAATATCAATAATAACCAGGCCATCACAAGTCATAACAAATCATTCCCCGACATAGCCTGCCTTGTGTCGCCACAGGCACAATAATAAAGTAAGTGCCCGCTTTGTCTCGCCGCACGCGCACAATAATATTCCAACCTTGTCTCGCCATATGCGCAAACCCACATATATATCCTGCCTTGCCACGCCGCATGTGAAAATATCAATAGTAACAATAGCATGGACAACTCACATGCGAACACCTCGACAATCCTCTCAACAACACCACGTGTGCCAAAACATAACAACACAATAAAATGACTTTAACAACATGTGCCCATATGCCACAATATTTCCTCAAAATAGTTTCAATACCACAACCTCGCATAGCCCTCGGCTCAACATCATAGAGTATAACAATAACACGAGAATATGACAAGTAAATCAACTCAGGAACTTTGGAACATAAAGAAATGGAAGAACGAGCTCACAAAGAAAGAAACAATAGGGAATAATGATCTCAACAAGAATAGCTCAATAAAGGATAGATAATGTGTAACACCGATTCCACAAAAGTACAATTCGACGATAAGAGAGAGAGCATTAATCAATGATCCCAAATAAGAATAAGTCAGCAATGAAAGGGATAACTGTAAGGCCCCGTGAAATATTTCCTTAAAACCAGGGTTCCGTGATGCCGGGGTAGGCGTAGAAATGGACTTCTGTGGCCTACTATGCGGCCGCAGAATCACTCTGCGGACCGCATAACGGTCGCAGAGTGAGACAGTCTTTTGGGCCATTTTTGATGTCATTTTTGCGGCCCATTATGCGACCACAAAACCATTTTGCGGGCCGCACTTTGATCGCATACCCGGCTTTGAGATTTTTCGGATGGAGGTTCTGCGGCCCAGGCAAATTCTCTTCCAGTTTTTTGCACCAAATTGTGCGGCCGATATGCGGACCGCATACCCTGTTCCGTAGCTTTATTTTTGAATTTTTATAACCCGACCCTACTTCGTTATATTTTGAGCAAAAATCTAATATTTTGAGGGTGAGAGAGAGCCCTAGAGTGGGAGAGAGTTCTTCAACAATTTATTCATCAAGTCTTGCTCAAATCTTGAAAGATTAACAAGGATAACTCACTAGGTCTTTATCCTAGAAGGTAAGACTTTACACCCTAGCCCTTAATTTTGAAATTTATCTAAGAATGGGTAATTAGCAAGTCAATTCTTGGGTATGGGAGTTGTTTATTTTGCATGCATGTGTTATAAAAGGGTGTAGGAATATTGTGAGCTAAAAATGGTAAAGAGTGGGTTGTGGGATGATGGAATCCTCCATAAAAGGACCTTGAAACCTTAATGCACACCTAGTTTTTGATAAAATACTAAAATGAGCTAGAACCATGATCCTTTTCCTAATTTTGGTTCAATTTGTTATATTTCTAAAATAGATTGAAGTTGCTAAGAATTCCGAAATATTTTAGAGTTTAAGGAAGCTCAATTGAGGTATGTTAGCTAAACTCTTCTTTAAGAATTGGAACCCCAATATCCTTGTAAGTTCCAAGATATTTATTACAAGTTGAGTATTCCGAATAAGTTCTGTGACAAAGATATATGTTTCATAGCCGCTTTGTGTAAGTATTAGTATTGTTGATGCATTCCTACCCACATGTATTGGGGTGAGTCGGCATGGCCGCTTTGTGTAAGTTTTTGGTACTGTGGTTATACCTCCACCCACATACATTGGGGTGAGGTGGCAGGGCCGCTTGAGTAGAGTTTTGGTATTGTATTTACACCTCCACCCGCATACATTGGGGTGAGGCAGCAGGGCCGCTTTGTATGAAAATGGTTACAGAGGATCTCATCTTGAATTCTATAAATGTTAATGACAGCTCTTGATAAGCTTGCTTTGGTTTAAACGGCTATCTATGCCATTCTATTGCCGCCTTGACTCATCATATTCATACTGTATTTTCGAGTTCTTAAATTGGTGTTTAGTTTTCATACTAGTACTATTCGACATGTACTAACGTCCCTTTTGTCGGGGGTGATATATCTTTAATGGATGCAGTTGGTTCTACAACGGAGGATATTGACCAGTGATAGCGGTGCTCTTTCTTCCGAGCTGACTTGGTGATCCCCATTTCATTCTGGGGTTGTGCATATTTTGTTTCGTATGTGTTATCGTGTTTTGAGGTATAGCCGGAGCCTTGTTGCCGGCATTATCATTGTACTCTTTGGTATGTTTAGAGGCTCCGTAGACATATTGTGAATTGTGTATGGGTGTTGAAAATGTTAAACAAGTTGTGTTGTGATTAAATCACTTATTCCACTTTGAACCATGAAGGGGGGTGTGTGTGTGTGTGTGTGTGTGTTTGTGTTTTGAGACTTATTAGTGGAGTCACTAATGGTAATGAATTGGTATTGTAGACATGATCACCTTATTATCTAATTAAAAAAAATATGCATTATCCTTATTCATGGATGAGTTGGGTAGAAGGAAATCTAATAGGCTTGCTCGGCCGGGTTCACTCGGTTGAGCGTCGGTCGCGCTCCCCGAGTTTGAGGCGTGACAATAACAAAACTTCAATTCAGGCTAAGAAATTACGGAAGAGATAATAATAATTTCAATTAAGGTTAAGCAATTACAGAAGAGATAATAATAAAATCAATTAAGGTTAAGCAATTACGGAAGAGATAGCATGGCAATAAAAGAGGCAACAACTTCAGTTAAGGCACATAAGAGTTTAATTGGCAATAAGGGTAGAATATGAATCAATTAATTTCAATTAAGACACGTAGGGGTGAATTTAGTAAATGGAGGCTTTAACATAACAAAACAACTTCATATCTAAGGAACATAAGAACCTAGAGCCCTAAATGGTCAAATTTCCACAATGAAGCCCGAGTACGTACTTGTCACCACGCATACACGGCCTTCACATGACAGAGTTAGCACAAATTACTCAAATCCTAAGGGGTAGTTCCCCCACACAAAGTTAGGCAAGTTACTTAGCCCAAAGAAGCTAGACCGATACTCTAAAATGACCTTCTCGAGTTAAATAACCTCCGGACGGCTCAAATCTAGCCAAAAAAACTTCAAATCATAAATAAAACTCATAGGAAATAATTTCGGATAATAAATCTTCAATCTTTAATTAAAAATAAAAAGTCAACCCCCGGGCCCGCACCTACGAACCCGATAAAATTCATAAAATCTGAATACCCATTCGATAACGAGTCCAACCATGTAAGAATTACTCAAACCCGACCTCTAATCGCCTTTCAAATCCTCATTTTACACTTTTGAAAGATTTTACAAACTTTCCCCAAATTTCCAACTTACTTCACTAATTAAATGATAAAAATAACAATAAATTCATGAAATATAATAAGATGCGAGTAAAGAACACTTACCCCAATGAATTGCTTGAAACCCCCACGAAAACTCGCCCAAAGCCGAGGTCTACAACTCCAAAAATGAAGAAATTCTCAACCCCTCGAAATATATGTTCTACTCAGGATTGATCGCACCTGCGACATAACTAGCCGCTTCCGCAGCGTCGCTTTTACGACCAAAGAACGACACCTGCGAAGTCCACTGGCCAGGCGACCTCCCGCACCTAGGGGCTCTGCTCCGGTTATGCGCAATCGCTGATGCGCGACCAAAATCCGCCTCTGCGAAAGGCTTCGCTTCTGTGCTCCAAGTCTCCGCACTTGCAATGTCGCAGGCGCGCAAAATCTCCCACTTCTGCGACCTCACGCCAGCCTTCCAATTTCGCTTCTACGATCAAGGTACCGCTTCTGCGGCGTCACACATGCGCCCCAAAGTTCCGCAGGTGCGACCACACCAAGACTCTGTCCAAAACCAGCCTTCACCAACATGCTCCAAACGATCCGAAACCTGTCTGAAACCCATCCGAACTACTAGGGACCCTATCCGAATATACCAACAAGTCCCATAACATAACACGGACTTACTCGAGGCCTCAAATCACATCAAACAATGTCGAAACTACGAATCACACCTCGAATCGCACTTATGAATTTTCAAATCTTCCAACTTCCGAAACTCGTGCCGAAACATATCAAATCAATCCGGAATAATCTCAAATCTTGCATGAAAGTCCCAAATGACATAGCGGAGCTAATCCAACTCTCGGAAGCGAAGTCCGAGCCCGATATCATCAAAGTCAACTCTCGGTCAAACTTCTCAAACTTCAACTTTTCAATTTTCGCCAAAATGCACAACCTACGGGCCTCCAAATCCAAATCCGGACATACACCTATGTCCAAAATCACCATACGAAACTATTGAAATCATCGAAACACCCTTCCGGGGTCATCTACACAAAAGTCAAACTCCGATAAACTCTTACCGCTTATGTCTAAAAAACAAGAATCATTCTTCCAATAATTGATCCTGAATCATCCGAAAATCAAACTCGATCATACACGCAAGTCATAACACACAATACGAAACTACTCGAGGCCTTAAACTACCGAACGGGACGCAGATTCTCAAAACAACGAGTCAGGTCGTTACAAACGTCGTTCCTCGCTTCACAACGAAAAAATCGGGAGTAACTCTATCCCCGATTTAACCCGTATACAAGTATATCCTTACATTAATTGGTTAGAGGATTCTTAGGTCAGCTCAATTGAACTTTTGAATAAGGACTGTTTTTGTAATTTCTAATATATATAGGGTAAATTTGTGTATTAATCCAATACTTAATACTTGTTAGGTCCAAGTCAGTGAAACTAGTTCTGATGATTAAAGCCTTTTGGTAGTATGAGGAGACAATTGATGCAATAATAAAAAATATTGACGATTTACATTTGTTTGATTCATTTGTAACACTCGCAACCCAAGTTTACGAATATCTCCTTATTCAGAAACACAAACTTTCAAGATTAGCCGAAGTAATATTTTTAACTATTACGTGCTTGAAATCAATGGTCTAAGACAGATTTCTTTTCAAATTGTGGTATTATTTTATTCCTTAAAGATGTTAGGTTAAAGACACAGAAAAAATAAGAAAAAGGGAAAAAGGATTTGATAATGATATTTTGTCGAAGTATCATTTGGTAACGAATGACGTAAGCGGCAACTATATAGATATATTCCTACCTTTGAACTAATTCTCCATTGAATAAGAGAAGAAAAGGTGACAATTATTATATATTAAGTTAATGAATGTCATCAAATAATGCTAAAGCCTTATCATCAGCCACGGAGCTAGCAATATTAGAATAAACTTGGCTTTTTGGAGATAACTCGTACCCATTATAATGTATATATCGACGTATAATTATTGATAATATTTTATCAATTGCAAGGTAAAAGATAGAAAAGCTAGAAATTTCACATATTCGATCGGAAATCTTATACAATAAGATTTGATGTCGCACATTTATGTGTAGCCCTAAGGTGTATTAGGATATTGAATTGTTTTTAAGATCCGAACTTGTTATAATGTTAATTAGGATATATATATATATATATATATATATATATATATATATATATATATATATATATATATACACACCGTGCTTTGCATGTATAATATCAACACAATTAATTTAATATTAATAAAATATTGACAAGAATTAATTAATTATATGTGTACATTGTGTTAATCATCAGAAAATTATAATAGATATTGACATAAATGTCAAATTCCTTTAAGTTGCAATTTTATTTCTATTATGTTGATGTAATACATGAATTCAAATTTTTTAAATGTCGTCTGGATCATCAATAAAAATAATTTTAGTTAAGTTAGTTAAATATTTTCTTAATTACATTAATTTATCCTATAAGATATAAAAACTAAATATGGTCATATCTTACTTAATGTTCTTGGTATATGTTCTTTTTACCAATGTGGTTGCACTGTGATAACCAGAACTCTAATTGTTAACATCATAGTTGTACTCTTTAATTCTTTTATCACAAAAACTCAGCTAAATAGGAAGAAGTGAATGAAAAAATTACGAAGAACAAAAAAGAATGACAAAAGGTGAGAATTTAAAATTGCTTTAACCTCTAAAGTAGAACGTTTGGCTTTAGAGAATAATCAAAATATAATTAAGGTTGTGTATTTAGGCTAACCAACGGCTATTCAAAAATTCAAATGGGGTAGTTACTTGTTTACCCTTAAAAATGGATAACAATTGAATTTATACGTGGTTTTAGGATATGTGGGTTAATTCAATTCAAGTGATCAATGACGTTAGATTAAGCAAATAAAAGACGTAATAAATAGCCAAACCAATGATAAGAGTGATTTCGAGCTCGGTTAGTGGCTTCACGGGGAACCTGCCTTCGGTTCTGAGCTTGCACTTATGAAGAACTTATGAACAAAAATGAGAACTTCGAATAACTTTTAGAGAGAAGGGATATAAATTTCCTTGATATACGGGTTATCATCTCCCTAATGTATGATAAGCTTCCCTTTTATATAGTAGGGGAGATTTACCCTAAATAGAATCCTAAGAAAGGTAAAAGTCTTCCTTTTCGCTAATCACTGATTTTCTGTCGATACGGGCCGAGATTCACATCGTGATATCCGGTTGGGCACGGGCATCACGACTCTTTGTTAGTCGTGTGCGGTTGTTTGGTAATGCTCTTCGAAATCTTGGGACTCGAACTGGACCCGTAAGACGCTATCCCGATGCCCCCGAGGGCAGGCATTTTGCTCGAGCCCCGATACGAGGGGTTCCTCGCTCTGACTCTGATTCCTTACGGTCACGTCCCTGCTCCGTTTGCCTCACCGGGAAACCGGGGTGCTTAGTGGGCTCGATTTTACCTGTATAGAGATAGTCCCCTCCTTTCTCAGAGAGTAGGCTTGCCGAAATAATGGGAAACGACAGATATCCTCGGTTCCTTCCTTCGTACGTTATGACGGGGGAGCCTAAACATCCCATCAGTCGCATCGTTCTGACTTTGGACACGTGTCACTCATCGGCTGGTTGCCCCCGAATGCGAAGCGTCGGCTGTTTCCCTATAAAAGCTTCATCCCTTTGTTCTTTTTCTACTTTCCGACCAAATTAGTACCTTCTAGCTTTCCAGCCATCATCAAACCTTCTTCAAACCTTGATATCTCCATCCTTGTTCTTCAATTTTCATAGTGATTTCTAAATTTTTACTCATATTTTCTTTAAATCTTCATACTCTGTTCTTCATCTCCAAAACCTATTTTTCCAGAACTTTGCATTCTTTCTTCAAATTTCAAACCCTCCTCAAGATAACAATGACCAAACATCGAAATCCGTCCCTCAACAAGTTGCCTCTTCATCTTCTCAACCGGCCGCTACTACTAAAGAGGTTGCCCCTGAAGTAGTAGCCCTCGAAACGGCTTCCCCCGATGTGGTCTCTAATGAACCGGCCCCCGAGCCTCCCTTGAAAGCTTTCAATTCCGGGTGCTGCTCAACTGTAGACGACTTGAAAGTCGAGAAGCCCTCGCGCAAACAGGAGCGGGGCAAAAGAGTCTCGAGGTACATATGCTCATTGACTGAAGACTTTCTTCCCATAATTCGAAAGGAGCGCAATTGGGAGGGCAAGGACGTAGCAGTCCCCGGGGCCGAGGACGCTCTTGCTACCCACGTTGAGGGGTATTTAATTGTTTATAGTTACCCCTTCACACTAGGCTCAGTGGAACCGATCGTTCTGATATTTCAAGAGGTACGAGGTAGGCCTCGGCCTAATTCATCCATCGTTGTAGAGGATTGTGATCCTCCTCCTCTACTTCATGAACAAGACAGAGTCTCGCCGGTTCACGATCGACTACCTGCTTCGATTATACAGTCCTCGAATGTTCCGAGGGGGACTGATCAAGCTTACTTTCCGGGCCAGCAAGGCCCCCTTTTCGACTATCGATGAAGATCGAGACTGGGTCTTGCAGGGACGCTTCGTCTGATTGAAAAACGAGGATTGGATCCCCCCTCCCCCCCGAATACATGCCATTCCTTGAGAAGTGGAATGCGTCTCGTAAGTGAAATTTCTCTTTAAACGTCAAAATTCTTTTTCTTCAATTTCTTTCTTCTCATTCATGCTTGTGGTTGTGTTGCTGTCGTCGGGGTTCCGAATGCGGTTCCTCGTCTAAAGGAATGGATAGAAGGCATCTGTACTCAAATGTCGTATTTTGAGCGCACATGGCGCGGACTTTTGAAGGTCCGATGGGAGGCCCATTCTCATAGTAATGCCTCTTTTTGAATATCCAATACCACATTTCTATCTTTTATTATACTAACTCCTCTTCCCATTAGTTATTGCAAGTTTTCCTAAGACCACCGAACTTAGGCCTTCGGAAGGGGACGAGGATGTGCCCCCGTCCGTTAATCCATCCGTTGCTGCCACAGAGGAAAAGAAGAAAAGGAAGAGAAAACCCTCGGGCTCCCCAGGCTCCAAGGTAAAAAAACCAAAGAAAAGGGACGAGCCAAAGGATGAACCTATTTTTGTTACCCACGGGACAACTTATCCCGAGGACTTGGAGGAATCCGAGGGGGATACTCGTGAGATCGATCCCCCTCCAACTCAAAAGACTTGATGTGGATACCCGGGGTGAGACTCCCCAAGATGCCGGCCCTGCTCCCAAGGAAGCGCCTGGTATAATAGAGATCTCGGGGATGTCCTCCCACACTAAGTCCATGCTCTAGGAGGCCCAAGCAAGAAAGGAGAAGTCTAATGAATGGAACCCATGGTGCGAACGATCCCCTTCACTCTTTTGTTGATGGTGTGGATTCTTCTGCTTTGGAAGCCTTCTCCGGACTGGGCGATGTGACGACCAGGCCGGTCGCCTCGAGAGTTGTAGCCTTTTGTTACACCCCATATTTTCGTACATGGAAGTACGCCATAAGTAAATTGATATAAGCTCGGAAATGAGATGTTATATTCTGCATTTTTGTACGTTAAGATTTCGTCATAAGTTAATCGACGTAAGTTCGAGAATGGAATTATTTTGAGATTATAAGTATTATGCTATTAAATTCGTGAAGGTGAGAGGGGAATCAAGTCAAAGAAAATGAATTTTCGTCCAAGTTTGACATGTTCGGATAAACTACGGCCCAAGCTAAAATACTCTGTATTTATGGACTAGTGCCATACAAGGTACCACATGACCATGATAGTAAGGTGTATAAGGTATGTTAAAAGTGAGTAGTATTTTATGTAAGTGAAGATAATTGATTAAGTGGATAAGAATATTTTTGGGCTGCCACATGGCATTAAGCCAATCCAAGTGGAACAAATTTGCATGATGAGTCATAAGGCATAAGACACTTGCCCCTTGAATACGTTGTCACTGCAACTTGATATCAACATAGCATTATTTTTGGCATGACACTTAAACAAGAAATGTGAGTGGTTTAATTTATCAAGGGATTAAGGAGATAACAAAAGTTTGTAGCTTTAAAAATGAAACAATATTTACCTTATCGCATAGATAGATAAGTTAGAAATAGTAGCAAATATCCAATTATGTGCAATGCACAAAACAGAAATTTTTTTGACCTTCACTTTCCATAAAATATATGGTCACTTGAATAAGGCAAGCAGCGTTGGGTGATTAGCACAACAAAAGGCTCCTTTAAGATGTCAAGATGGAGATAGTCATATTCACTAAGTGATTCAGCAAAGTTCATACAAGGTCTGATTATGCGTGAGATGCATATCTAAGAAAGCATGGTACAATCTTCTTCAAGAATATCATGCGGATTATTCCCTACTTTGATCTACCGTTACGTGTTGTCGCAATTAACGGGTATTAAAGGGATTGTCAAGAGAATCGGTTCAGGTATGTTAAGACCATCCCTTTTTTTGTTGACATGATACAAAAAGAAACGAGCAAATGCACAGTTTTCATAAACGACTCTATTCATAGAAATACTAGGGGTCTCTATGTTCTTGATTCCCCATGTGACATATTATTATATCTTCTGTTCATGGGTCTCAAAATGATACGCAGTTGATAAAGTTTATCCGAAAGGAATATTGAGATTATTAACATATTTTCATGCATTTCATTCATTTATACATGTACATTGACCCATGACCAGATGGAGTTATATACGCGTATTTATATGTATACATATGTATATGGGATATGGGAAAAGGTTACGGCGTTATATATGCACCACTACCTGATCAGCTGGTTACATTGATGATTTTGCCTACAGTGACCGAAATGATATGATGGGATAGTCTTAGAGGCTTGATGATGTTATGAACGCATATACCTATGCATGGTATGATATTTATACGCATATGCATGACATTATAAAAATGAAATGATTCACAGAGCTATGCAAACGTACATGTCGAGTCTTTTTTTCCATGTTTCTCTCATGTCTATTATTTACTGATTTTCATTCCTTTCATACTCATTACATTATTTGTACTAACATCCCTTTTGCCTGGGGACGCTGCGTTTCATGCCCGCAGGTCCCGATAGACACATCGAGAGCCCTCCAAGTAGGCTATCAGCTCAGCGGAAGATGTTAGTGTGCTCCATTTGCTTCGGAGTTGCTTGTTTGGTTAGTATGATTTAGACGTGTATTGTTTGGTATGGCGGGACTCTGTCCCAACCTATATGAAAATTATGTATCCTTAGAGGCTTGTAGACAGATATCATATACGTAAAAGATTGTATGGCCTTGTCGGCCTATGTTCAGTGTACGAGTGGTTATTTTAGTCTTATAGGCTCGTATGTCTTATGTATAAGTTGGTATTACATGTTGTATTCTACTTATCGCACGATAGCCTTCCGGCTCAGTTATCTATGATAGTATGACATGAAAAGATACGTTATGTTGGTACTCGGTTGAGTAAGGTACTGGGTGCCCATCACGGCTCATTGGTTTGGGTCGTGATAAAAGTGGTATCAGAGCAGTTTTGTCCTAGGGAGTCTACAAGTCGTGTCTAGTAGAGCCTTGTTTATGGGTGTGTTATGCACCACACTTATAAGCATGAGGCTACAGGGCATTTAGGACTATCACTCTTTCTTCTTACTCTAGATCGTGTGGTAGAGCTCAGTTGTAAGAATTCAAATTCCTAACTTCTATTTTATTCATAATAAGACGATACCTACATCCAGAAAGACATTTGGTAAGAGATTGAATGTGACTATGGAAGAGTTGAGTTAGAGGTACTCGATTTTTCATGATGCTTATGATAAGTAAATATAAGGTCTTCAGTTGATCATGTGTGTACTAAGATGTGTAAGCCTTTTGATAAGGAGCCATGAGGCAAGAATACCTATCCACCTTTATGGTGAAAGACAATGGGAGATTCAGAAGATAAATACAAGTTTCAACAAGCAAAAGAAGCAAGATGAAGAAGGGCACGAGGTTCCCAGTTAATGAAGGTTAACAGTATTTACAATTCAGGCAAAGGAATATAAGCTTTTTGAGTTACATTCAACAGTAATAGAGGTATGTACAATTGGCTATGTCGATCTTAGTTATGCTCTTTGGGAGCTAACAGATATGGTTCAAGAGAAGGAAGGGATATCAGGATCCGAATGGGGTTAGAGTGACCCAAAAGGGGGGATGAATTGTTTGCGCTAGTTTACCTTTCTGAAGGATATTACAAATGTGCAAATAGATTTCCTTGTGAGACACCCAGATAGAGCACTCTAAAATTGTACAACTAGATATGAGTACCACAAAGATGAACACTGGAAGGGATAAATATTATCTTAGTATGGCTCCCGTCATTAGTAGAGAGATAATGCTAGACAACCCGAAGAGCCAGTGGATGGAGCAAAAGGGAGCTAAAAACAAAAGAATATCTTGTTGAAGTTTTTAGATAAAGTGATAGACAGAAATGTTAGCAGGAAATAAGAAGAGAGCTAATGAAGCATTAAGAGTAAGATGTGATACATGGACGACAACGGTAGATCAAAAGAAGGAAAAGACGAGAAGTGACAGGCCTTGAGACAACAAAAGAGTATAGGCCAGAAAGTCATATCCTCACTTCGAGAAATAAGTTCGTGTCAACGCAACTACCGGAAGGAAACGTTAGACCCCGGAATAATAGAAGTCAGTACGGGCTGGTGAGTAAGACAAACTAAATGTGAATTAGGGACTGAGTGATTGGATAATAGTCGGTATCATGAGAGTTTCATATTTTGTTACGGCGATAATAGAATGGACAACCGAAGAAGATTCATGAGAAATTTAGAGAATGGTTATTCAGGAAGACGCTTCCCTAAAGAAAGCAATGTGAGCAAAGTTAAGCTTAAGGGATTATGTGTGCCAGTTACACTAAGTGCCACCCGCGCGAGTAAGGAATTTCCTTATCCTTGGTACAAAAGGATTACCGCAAGGCGAGTGAGGGGGGGGGGGGAATATGGAGTGATATGGCATTAAGTCAGAATTAAGTAGTTCTAGTAATTATGGAATGGTAAAGGAAGAATGCGATAAATTGAAAAAGGGATGAGATTGCACTTATTCAAAGCCTACAGATACGCTACGATACCAGAGCATTATGACGTCAAGGAGAGGAAGTAAGGGTTCCTACCCGAGATGTTATTGATTAATAAGGAGCCAGTGCGAGAGGTAAGTTAGGAAAAAGGAAATAACCCAAGAATGATTACGCGGAATATTGATATGAGAATGGGCCAACGAGTAGTTAGTAGTTGATTCAGGAAGTTCCTAGTTATGGCTAAATAAGAGGATACAGACAAATTAATAGATCGTGCAGGATAAACAGAGTGAACCCCAATATGGGGAATTCAGTCTCGTAAATATGACATCGTGACCCTTGAGAAATATTCAGATAGGAGATAGGGTAGTTAAAGGTATTGTATGAATGTTATGGAAATAAAAGAGAGTACCACTGGGGAGACAGTCAAAATATCAGTTCAGAAGTAACACTACAAGCACAAGGCGTGGAGGTAAGAACTATGGATAATTATAGGTGAGTACGAACATCAAGAATTCCATCGGGCATGCGATGTAATAAGCTCGCAGCTTTACAAGAGTCAGAAGGTCTTCCCTAAGTACTACAATGAAAGACTAGCTGAGGAAATAAGGAAGAAGGCTTCAACCAAAGCACAATGACCTAAAGAGGAAATGATTTTGTAACAATAGTCCCACTACAAAATTGTATGAACTACAAAGAAAGTGGCACCTACCATGGCTAATGAGCGGGGAGTGAAACCAAAAGTAATATTCGAGACCATATGAGTTGCACAAAAATTTCGGCATGCGTGAGAAATCAGATAAGCTAAGTACGCATGCAACAAGGGGCAAAAAGACTAGGAAAAGCAATTGCTTACGTTTGAAGAAATCTGAAATGGAACAAAAGGAATTATTCGATTAATGATCAGCCGTAGAAGACTCCGGTATAAGTTAAAAGAAGTAATTGGGTCCAGGTCATAGACAAAGGATGTAATCATTAGAAGATTGTATCATGGTTTTCCATAGTGTCCATGGAAGGCTAAAGTAATAACTAAATTCCATGAGCCATAGATCGGAAGATAGCTTAAGCCTACATAAAGGCTAATCGGAAGGAAGAGGAAACTAAAGAGTTACATCAACTAAGTAAATTAGGAGTCTGCTTATTGGACCCAGAAAGTTATAGACATCATGATTAAGAACATTGCAGAATCACTCTTAATATCAGAGGTACAAGAGAGATAGTGCAGTAGCCATATGCTGTAACGGCTCTACGATAAAACCAGTTAGAAGTGTCCCAACCTCATAAGAAGTTAGTATGAAGCTCTCACAAGATCGTGTAAAGAGGTGGATGTATTATAATAGAAGTTCAAGACGTGGATGTGAATTATACCTAAGTGGAGGGGAGGTCATGAAAGAGATAGAAGATGTGATGTGAGGCTTTAAGGTAAGTAAGGAAAAGGTGAACAACGTACGAGATACTCGAAAGAAGAAGGTTGAGAATAGTCCATACTTTGGATAGAAGGCTAGAAGCACGGGGATTTTATATCCAGGAATGATAGTGGCATCATCAGTGGCATATCTTCCAGCTTATGGTTTCTAGGTACCGAGAAATCTAGCCAAGAGAGTAAAGAAGAGTTAGAGACGATGTGATGTCTCGCTTGATGTTCTAGAATAACATAAGGGAATCTATAGTGCAAACAAGTTGATGGAAGGTTGTGAATAGCATAAATAGATACGTAAAGGTCGCAAGATAAAGTATAGTAAAGCGACGAGGTTTTGTGATAGGAGTAAGGACGAGAAAGGGTGAGTAAGAAGGTAATGAGAATGGATAAGTCCTCGAGATTAAGCCCATGAAAACAAGAGAGCTAATGGTTTCTCTAAATTATAGAAAGTTTAGCATAGTCTGAATGAACTCAAGGGAATCTAAAGACTAATAGCATCTAGAGTGGAATGAGGGTGTGATTGTGATAAATAAAGGATAACATTTGGCCTTCGATTGAGTAATTAGTTGAAGAGGATTTCATGAATTATACAGGATTAAAATGCCCATGTAAGGTGAGTCATATTGGGATGCTATAAAATACGGTTATGGAAGTGTAGTATTGCCCCTAGTAGATCAATCTAATTACTCCAGATGTCCCTGATGAGACGTGAGCCCTAGCGGCAGTGTTACATAAGAGATCAAGTCATCAGTGGTATATGATAGATCAACATTAAGGTGAATCAATAGTGGATGGACAAAAGTCACAAGGTATGAGGTGAGATTAGGCCGTCATTCTTAAGATGAACAAGTAATGATGAGGCATTAAAGGACTTAGATTTATACATATGGGATAAGTAATGAAAGTAACCTGGAGTTAGGTAGCAGACCTCAGTTACGATAAATCGAAGTAAGAGTTATAGTATAATAAAACCTACCTAGATACTGTAAATTCATACGAATGGATAAGCGGATCTATGAAATAAGGTAGAACGATATTTGTAAGTTTGACAAAGTACCGAGCGAAGAACTTCAGTATACCTACAAATACCCAGAGGAACATTTTATTAAGTTCTGTATATATATTTGCAAAGTGAGGCCTAAATATTGGCTAAAAGCTGGAGGAAAGAGGAGAGAAGAGCCACATAGGCGCACATACAAGGAAAAAGTCGTAAAGGCTGCATGACAAAAGAAAGAAAGAGTTACAAGATTGGAAGAATTCCGACCACAGACCGTGGTGCGAGAAAGAGGCCTAAAGGGGGGAATGCCCTGGCCTTTGGATTCCTAAATGGCAAGAAGAGTATTAAAGTATTCACAAGAGTTATGGGTTATGAGAATGATAAGTGCATCAGTCAACATTCGAGGACGAATGTTCCAAAGGGGGGGAATAATGTTACACCCCATGTTTTAGTACATGGAAGTACGCCATAAGTAAATTGATATAAGCTCGAAAATGAGATGTTACATTTTGCATTTTCGTACGTTAAGGTTTCGTCGTAAGTTAATTGACGTATGTTCGGGAATGTGAATATTTTGAGATTATAAGCATTATGAAATTTCAAACAACTGATGAGTAAAGTCGTGAAGGTGAGAGGGGAAGCAAGTCAAAGAAAATAAATTTTTGTCTAAGTTTGACATGTTGGGATAAAATACAGCCCGAGCTAAAATACTCGGTATTTATGGACTACTGCCATACAAGGTACCACATGACCATAATTGTAAGGTGTATAAGGTATGTTAAGAGTGAGTAGTATTTTACGTAAGTGGAGATAATTGATTAAGTGGGTAAGAATATTTTCGAGCTGCCACATGGCATTAAGCCAAGCCAAGTGGCACAAATTTGCATGATGAGTCATATGGTATAAGACACTTGCCACTTGAATACGTTGTCACTGCAACTTGATATCAACGTAGCATTTTTTTGGCATGACACTTAAACAAGAAATGTGAGTGGTTTAATTTATCAAGGGATTAACCAGATAACAAAAGCTTGTTAAAAATGAAACAATAGCCACCTTATCACAGAGATAGATAAGCTAGAAATAGTAGCAAATATCCAATTATGTGCAATGCACAAAATAGAAAATTTGTTGACCTTCACTTTCCATAAAATATATGGTCACTTGAATAAGACCAACAACGTTGGGTGATTAGCACAACAAAAGGCTCATTTTAGATGTCAAGATGAAGATGGTCATATTCACTAAGTGACGAATGAGCTTCAGCAAAGTTCATGCAAGGTCCGATTATGTTTGAGATGCAATTCTAAGAAAGCGCGGTACAATCTTTCTCAAGAATATCATGCGGATTATTCCCTACTTCGATCTGCCATTACGTGTTGTCGCAATTAACGGGTATTAAAGATATTGTCAAGAGAATCGGTTCAGGTATGTTAACGCCATCCCTTCTTTATTTTTGGCATGATCCAAATAATACAAAAAGAAATGAGCAAACGCACAGTTTTCATAAACGACTCTATTCATAGAAATACTAGGAGTCTCTATGTTCTTGATTCCCAATGTGACATATTATTATATCTTCTGTTCATGGGTCTCAGAATGATACGCAGTTGACAAAGTTTATCCGAAAGAAATATTGAGATTATTAACATATTTTCATGCATTTCATTCATTTATACATGTACATTGACCCATGACCATATGGCATTACATATGCGTATTTATATGTATACATATGTATAGGGGATATGGGAAAAGGTTATGGTGTTATATACGCACTACCACCTGATCAGCTGGTATACGTTGATGATTTGCCCATAGTGGACGCAATGATATGATGGGCTGCCCTCAGAGGCTTGATGATATTATGAACACATATACTTATGCATGGTATGACATTTATACGCATATGCATGACATTATAAAAATGAAATGATTCACAGAGCTATGCAAATGTACATGTCGAGTCTTTTACTCCATGTTTCTCTCATGTCTATTATTTACTGATTTTCATTCCTTTCATACTCGGTATATTATTTGTAATGATTTCCATTTTGCTTGGGGACGCTGTGTTTCATGCCCGTAGGTCCCAGTAGACAAGTCGAGAGCCTTCCAAGTAGGCTATCAGCTCAGCAGAAGATGTTGGTACGCTTCATTTGCTTCAGAGTTGCTTGTTTGGGTAGTTTGATTTAGACATGTATTGTTTGTTATTGCGGGACTCTGTCCTGACCTTTATGAAAATTATGTATCCTTAGAGGCTTGTAGACACATGTCATGTACGTAAAAGATTGTATGGCCTTGTCGGCCTATGTTCAGTGTACGAGTAGTTATTTTGGTCTTATAGGCCTGTATGTCTTATGTATAAGTTGGTATTGCACATTGTATTCTACTTATCTCAGGAAGCCTTCCGGCTCAGTTATCTATGATAGTATGACATGAAAAGATACGTTATGTTGGTACTCGATTGAGTAAGGTACCGGGTGCCCGTCGCGGCCCATCGATTTGGGTCGTGACACCCGTTTACCCATTTTCTGCTTCTATTGTGTTCTACAGCTGTTATATGACTTACCGGGTTGGTTGATTCGGGTCCGGAGTGTTGTCATAGGGGATTGAGATACTTAGTCTCTTAATTCGAAGCTTAAGTTGGAAAAGTCGATTGGACGTCAACGTATGTGTAAACGACCTCAGATTTGAATTTTGATGGTTTTGTTAGCTCTGTTAGGTTATTTGGGACTAAGGAGAGCATCCGGAATGTGAATTGGAGGTCCGTAGTAGAATTAGGCTTGAATTAGCGAAAGTTAGAATTTTTAGCAAATTTGACCGAGAGTGGAAATTTTGATATCGGGGTCGGATTGAATTTTTGGGAATTGGAGTAGGTTTGTGGTGTCATTTATGACTTGTGTGCAAAATTTGAGGTCAATCGGGCACGGTTTGATAGGTTTCAGCATCGTTTGTGGAATTTGGAAGTTTAGAAATTCAT
This sequence comes from Nicotiana tabacum, assembly GCF_000715075.1. Classification (NCBI taxonomy): domain Eukaryota; kingdom Viridiplantae; phylum Streptophyta; class Magnoliopsida; order Solanales; family Solanaceae; genus Nicotiana; species Nicotiana tabacum. Next base: position 71,277,337 of record NC_134091.1, on the reverse strand, counting down.
TAGGCTTGAATCCATGTGTAATTCGTATTTTTGACGTTGTTTAAGGTGATTTGAGGGTTCAACTAAGTTCGTATTGGAATATAAGACTTGTTGGAATATTTGGTTGAGGTCCCGGGGGCCTCAGGTTGATTTCGGGTGATTAACGGATCAAGTTTTGAAGTTGTAAGCTTGTTAAAGATTTTTCCACTGTTGGTGTAATCGCACCTGCGGAGTGAGAACCGCAGGTGCGTGCCCGCAAAAGCAGGAGGTAAGGCGCAGTAGCGGCCAAGGGAGTGATGCAGAAGAAGGTCGCAGGTGCGATGGTTTTCCCGCATCTGCGTGACCGCAGATGCGGCAGAAGGACCGCAGAAGTAGATTTGGCCTTGAAGCTTGACTCCGCATAAGCGGAGATTTATCTCGTAGAAGCGAGTCTGCTGGAGCTGAAAAAGGGACGCAGATGCGGAGTTAGATGTAGAAGCGGGCTCTGGGGTGCACCTGCGAGACCGTAGAAGCGGCTAAGTTGCTGCAGGAGCGGAAAGCCTGGGCAGAAACTATAAATGCGAGACTTCGATATTTTTCACCATTTTCATCATTTTGAGCTCGGACTTTAGAGGTTTTTGAGAGGGTTTTTGAAGAGATTACTGAGATAAGCTCATTGAGTTCATTTTTCTTCTATAATGATGTTTCCCCACTGATTTCCCACCTAGTTGGTATGTTTTTGAGGTGAAATTTGGGGTTTAGGGCTAGAGAATTGGAGAGTGAATTTTGGGGAATTTGGATGACCAAATGGTGTCAGATTTGGATAAATTTGGTATGGTTAGACTCGTGAGTGAATGGGCTTTTGGGTTTTGTGACTTTTGTCATATTTCGAGACGTGGTCCCTAGGGAGTGGGCGGGTTGAGCCTATTTCAGTTTTTGGCTTATAATTTTGTGTTTTTCTTATGGAATTGATTCCTTTAGCCTATAATAATTATATCATACTGCTTGTGGCGAGATTCGAGGCATTTGGAGACTAATCCGAGGGGCAAAGGCATTTCAGAGTAGGATTTTACGCGGTTTGAGGTAAGTAACAGTCTTAAATCTGGTCATGAGGGTATGAAACCCTGGATTTTCGTAAGATGTGATTATTTTGGAGGTGACGCACATGCTAGGTGATGTGCGTGTGGGTGTGCACCGTGGGGGGATTGTGACTTGGTCCATCCCGTGAGACTGTAAAGTCGAATAGCTTATTGTTAATTACATGTTCCCTCTATCTTCTAGAAATTTGACTGCCAATCATGTTAGAAACCATGTTGAGGCCATATGATATCACTGTTGGGACCCGCAGCGGTCGGGTACTTGTTGAATTAGCTTCTATTTGCTGTCTTGTACTCTGTCACAGTTTTACTTGCGTGTCATATCTCTGTTTCCTCTTGTTTTCTTGTTGATACTTGTTATTATCTCTTTTGGGATGATTTGTATGATTTCTACAAGCCCGAGAGGCTGGAGAGGTTAGTGACTGATAAAGGGCCTGAGTGCCGAGCTGTGAGCTATGTGAATGTGTGTGGATCGGGTTGCACGCCGTAACGAGCCTGAGGGTTGAATGTATATGGATCGGGTTTCACGCCGCAACTAGCCTTATGGCTATTTATATGGGATCGGGCTGCACGCCGTAACGATATAGCGCTTGGGCTGAAGGAGCCCCTTCGGAGTTTGTACACCCCCAGTGAGTGCAGGTACCTATCGAGTGTGAGTGTTGAGAGCTGAGAGCTGAGTGATGAGCTATTAAGAAAGAATGAGTGATTGTTGCCCTGAGAGGCGATATTTGCTTCCATTGTTGTTGCACATAGTTGTTATATGTCACTGTTTTGAAACTTCTAAGGGATATTATATCAGGATTTTACTTGAACCTGGCATTTATAAATTGATCTGACTTAAACTGTTGGATTTGAAAGCAGGTCCACTTTCCTGTTGGGATTACTGAAAATGAACTATAATTTTCTTGCTTGTCACTATCTTTCAGTTCCTTTTTTATTATTGTTACTTACTGAGTTGGTTGTACTCACGCTACACCCTGCACTTCGTGTGCAGATCCAGGTGTTCCTGCTCATAGTGGGTGTTGATATTTGAGCAGCTGATTCTGGAGACCATCGAGGTAGTTGCATGGCATTCATAGGCCTTGGCTCTCCTTCATTATCTTTATCGCATTTCAGTTCTTATTCCTTAGATGTTGTATTAGACTGCTCCTGGTATAGATGCTCCTGTACTTGATGACACCCCGATTTTTGGGATAGATTGTATTATGATGCGAGTTTATTTCTGTTCCACAAAGGTTTTTCCTAAATATTAATTGCTTCTGTCTATAATTTCAAAGCTTTTATTGTGTTAATATAGTGAGTAGTGGCTTGCCTAGTACTATGATAGGCGCCATCACGACAGTTGGTTTTTGGGTCATGATAAGCGACCTGGAGTTTCTGAAGGATACATCCTCGAAAGCTGGTGGGCCGATCTCGAGCCCGTAATTGATCATCCAGCTCCCCACTCCGAGTGTGGACCTCGGTCGCAAAATATCAGTTATACTGATCATCCCGGAGGATTCCCGGGGTTTGTCTGCTCCTGTGGGGATATCTAGTTACCTCTGATGCCTGATGACCGAGGAGGACCATGCAAAAATGAATGAGGCAAACATGCCATGCTTTTTCAGTGAGGCAGAACAGGCGCTGAACCGGGTAAGGCATCATTACTTTCCATCTATCTATTGTTATCCTTCTTTGATGTTTCTCACATTATTCGCCTTTCTGCAGGCCTCAATACTTCATCATGAGAGTTTCCTTCTGTACCGTGTTGAGGTCAATCATCTTGAGCTCGAGGTCAAGGAGGTTGCCCATAAAAGAGACATGTACAAGCTTCTCAGCGAGCAGCAAAAAGGGGTCGCTAAGAACCTCAAGGCCGAGCTGGATGCAGCTTAGAAAGAAGCATCAGCCTTAAGGCAGGAGCATGATGACTTGGTGGAAAAGGTAATGGTTTTTGAAGTTAGAAACGAGGGTCTGGTCGCAGTGGCGAACAATAATACCTTGTAGGTCCAGCAGAAGATCGACCAACTCCGAAAGGAGATGGACGAGATCCAAGTAATGGGTGACGGGTGGAAAGGCATGATGGACCTGCTGGCCTTGGAGAAGGAGACCGCATAGGCCAAGCTGTCTTCTGTGGAAGTTCAGCTTCGGGTGGCGAAGAAGAAGGCTGATACACGGGCTCAACAAAATAAGGATCTTCAAACACAACTAGGCTCGACCATCGCTTAACGGGATGCCCTTGGTAAGGAGCTTGAAATAATGAGGTCCAGGTTGGAGATAACCTGCGACGATTCTGACGCTATGGTGGCCCAATACAAGGCCGATGTTGAAGCAGTCGAGGCCCGCCTGAAGACCACTGCTGAGTACCTGAGGCGACTATCCCGAAGGGAGACCCTCGAAGAAATCCATACCCGAGGCATCAACCTATCTGCCGAGATCGATGAGGCAAAAAGACTTGAGGTCGAGGCAAAAAAGCTAGCTGGACCCCAAGATGAAGAGGGCATCGAGTGTTCTGAGGAATCCAAAGGCCTAGACGGTTCTGGTGATGAGTCGCGCTCCGGCAAAGATCAGGTGTAAATGCCTTAGGATTTTTTAGTTTTTGTATCCTGTACATTTTTTTTGTCGGGGCCGTTTTTGTTGGGCCTTTGTAAAGATATTCCAGAATATATAAATTTTCCCCTTTTGGCAATTCCAAGTCTCTACTATCTTAGCATCTTTTCATAATTGCAAATATTTCTAATGCCTTAGCACATAATCAAACGAAGTAATAAGTCATTTATTTTTCGGAGGTCCGAACAAAACTTGACATCGATGCAATTTTGCTCGAAATGTTTGAAAACTCGGAGTGACAGGATGTTTTCCCAAGATGGTTAGGTGTTCTTAGATGATGCCTTTGTCGAGGGTAACCGTTTAATAGGTTTAGAATTTTATTGAAGGCCTTACATTTAGATTACAGGCTTCGGACATCTCCGAACCATTTTTTAGGGTGGCCATAGCCTTTTAGGTTTGGGCACTACCTAATAGGTTTTGTGCATCCGGGTTTTGATGACCCGAGCTGCTCGAACTTATTCCAGACGACAGTCCCCAAGTGGGGGTAGCCCTTTGGGCTCGGATTGGGGTGGTCCCTAGGCCTGATAGTCCCCGGGTAGGAATAACCCTTAGGCCTGATAGTCCCCGGGTAGAAACTTTCTTTCATTTTTGTGTGTAACGTACAAGATTGAAAGTGTGTAAAAGCTTTTATTATGGCGAAGGTGGCCTACGCATGCACGGTTCACTTGACCATTTGGACCTTACACTAAATCCTAACCATCGAGCCTAGACTGTTCAAGCACAAAGTTTCCTTCCTTCCTTGCTAAAAGGCTTGACCCGAAGGTGATGGCCCCCAGTATTGGAGATCGATTTGGAGAGGGATCGGATACTGTTGATGAGACCATTGTCTCCGATTTAAAACTGGTCATCCGATTCTATGTTAGCACGATTTACTATTGCCTCATTAAAAACCTTGCCGAAAACCACATTTGGGACAAAACTGGTCCAAGGGAAAAAGAGTGCAACGCGTGCTTTCAGACCTAACAACCACATTCTCCTTTGGTTGTTTCCTGCAAGTGTTAGTCCGATTCGTAATATTAAAAAAGGTGAATGAGTTCGTACCTTAATAGTAGTACCGCTTTAAGTGCGTCACATTCTATTTGTTCGGTAGTTGTGCACCGTTTCATGTTATGAGTTTGTAGGAACCTTTACCGGTAATCCTGATGACTCGATATGGTCCTTCCCAATTTGATCCCAGCTTCCCTCGTTCGGGTTCCGGGTGTGCAGTGTTACTTTTATTAAAACCAAGTCCCCGATATTGAAGTGTCATAGGTTGGCTCTTCGGTTGTAATATCTTTCTATCCGCTGTTTCTAGGCGGCCAACCGGACTAGGGTGGCCTTGCGCCTCTCATCCAATAGTTCCAAGCTCGTGCTCATGGCTTTACCATTTGATTCTTCGGTCGCATATTGGAACCTGAGGCTCAGTTCTCCCACTTCGACCGATTTTAGTTCTTCGGCCCATAGACCAACGAAAATAGAGTGGCCCCGATACTAGATTTTGAGGTTATATTGATTTGAAGACAACACTATGGTGATATAGTTTTGTTTGTAGACTCTACCTGTCTGTTCCCACTAGGGTGATAGGGTGTTGACAAGATCTTTTTGATCTTATGGTCCTCGAAAAATTTGCTTACCCTACTGACGATGAACTGCTTCCTATTAACACACACTATCTCGACCGGTATTCCAAACCGGCATATTATGCGGTCCCAAATGAAGTCGACAACTTCTTTTTCCTGGACCTTCTCGGATGCTTGAGATTCGACCCACATAGAAAAATAGTCAATCATAAACAGTATGAATTGAGCTTTACCGGGTGCCCACGGCAGGGGACCGATAATGTCCATTCCCCACTTCATGAATGACCAATGTGACAAGACTAAATGTAGCATCTCTCCAGGTTGATGGATCATTGGTTCATGCCTCTGGCAGCTGTCGCATCTCCATACAAATTCCTTTGCATCTTTATCCATGTCGAACCAGTAATAGCCGGCTCTGATTATCTGATGAACAAAAGATTCTACCCCCGAATGGTTTCCGTAGGTGCCTTCGTGAACTTCCCTCAAAACATATTCAGTGTCTCCTAGACCCAAGCATACGGCGAGTGGGCCATTAAATGTTCTTCTGAACAGAGTACCTTCAGATAGGCTAAAGCTGGCGGCCTTCGTGCACAGAGCTCTCGATTCTTTATTATCCGAGGGCAACTTCCCAGTCTTCAGGTAGTTTATATACTTGTTTCTCTAGTCCTAAGTTAAACTTGTTGAGTTTATTTTGGCGTGGCCTTCTTCCACTACCGACTTCATGAGCTGTACAGCCGTTCCTAAGCTGAATTCATCGTCATCAACTGATGACCCCAAATTAGCTAGAGCATCGGCTTCGCTATTTTGATCCCGGGGTACGTGTTGTAGGGTCCATTCCTTGAATCTATGTAGCGTTACCTGGAATTTGTCCAAGTACCTTCGCATTCATTCCTCTTTCACTTCGAATGTCCCATTGACTTGATTAACCACAAGGAGGGAGTCGCACTTAGCTTCGATCACTTCAGTCCCCAGGCTTTTTGCCAATTTGAGACCTGCAATCATGGCCTCATACTCAGCCTCGTTGTTAGTCAATTTCACTTTTCTAATAGATTGCCTAACTACGTTACCCGTAGGTGGCTTCAACACGATGCTGAGTCCGGATCCCTTTGCGTTCGAGGTACCATCCATAGAAAGGGTCTAAATTCCCGAGGAAGTCCCTGAGGTTAACAACAATTCCTTTTTGACTTCGGGTATTAAGGCCGGTGTGAAGTCGGCCACGAAGTCCGCCAAAATTTGAGATTTGATGGAAATCTGGGGTCGATATTCGATATCGTACCCGCTAATTTCTACGGCCCATTTGGCCAATCGGCTCGAGAGCTCGGGTTTGTGCATTATGTTCCTTAGTGGGTAAGAGGTTACGATGCATATGGGATGGCATTGAAAATATGGCTTTAACTTTATGAAGGTGCTTAGAAAAGCGAGCACCATTTTCTCTTGGTAAGGGCACCTTGTTTCGGCCTCGCCTAGAGCCCTGCTAAAATAATAGATAGGAAATTGCGATCCTTTCTCTTCCTCGACTAAGACTCCACTTACCGCTATCTCGGATACGGCTAAGTACAGGTATAGCTGCTCATATGCCTTCGGATTATGGAGCAAAGGTGGACTCCAAAGCTACCGTTTAAGTTCTTCTAAAGCTTGTTGGCACTCCGGGGTCCACGAAAAGTTATTCTTCTTCTTCAATAATGTGAAGAACTGATGGCTCTTATCGGATGACCGCGATATGAACCGGCACAGGTCAGCTATGCACCCGGTTAGCCTCTAAGCGGGCTTGACATTGTCCACCACAGTGATATCTTCTATTGCTTTGATTTTGTCGGGATTGATCTCGATCCCTCGGTTGGACACAATTAATCCAAGGAACTTCACGGACCCGACCCCAAATGTGCATTTCTCCGGGTTTAGCTTCATATTATATTTCTTCAGTATGTTTAAGGTTTCCTGCAAATGTTTCAAATGTTCCTCTGCTCGCACGGACTTAACTAACATCTCATCAATGTAAACCTCCATTGATTTCCTATTTGTTTATCGAACATCCTGTTTACCAGGCGTTGATTAGTGGCACTGGTGTTTTTTAGTCCGATCGGCATTATATTATAACAATAGGTGCCGAATTTAGTGATGAAGGAAATTTTTTCTTGATTTCCTAGATCCATCTGGATTTGGTTGTACCCAGAATAGGCGTTGAGAAAGTTGAATATCTCGTGCCCGACCGGTGCATTGATCATGCAATCGATGTTAGGCAAAGGAAAAGAATCTTTGGGGCACACCTTGTTCAAATCATTGTAGTATACGCACATTCTTAATTTATTTCCCTTTCTAGGCACTACTACTATGTTAGCCAACCAATCCGGGTACTTAACTTCTCGAATGGAACTTATTCTAAAGAGTTTGGATACCTCGTCTTTGATGAATGCATGCTTGACTTCGGACTGAGGTCTCCTCTTCTATTTAACCAGGTTGAACTTCGGATCCAAGATTAGCTTATGATAGGTTATTTTTGGTAGGATACCTGTCATATCTATATGGGACCAAGAAAAACAATCCACGTTAGTTATAAGGAAATTAATGAGTTTTTTCCTGAGTTCGGGAGTTAACCCCGTGCCCAGGTATACCTTCCGATCGGGAACCTCGACCGTCGATTTGGTAGCATCGGAATCATCACGGGAACGAGCTAGGAACTCCGTAATCATCATCCTCACCTTCCTCTTGCTTCTCCAGTTCGGTCAGGGCCGGTGTCGGTGATTGCTATTTAGTTTCTTCCTTCCTAATTGACTCTGGGTTTTTTGATATGGAGAGTGCGGACATCGAGATCACCTCATCGACTATGAACATTTCTTTTGCGACCAGCTGCTCTCCGTAAACTATCTTGATCCCTCCCCGTGTGGGGACATTCAATGCCTGGTGTAGTGTCGAGGGTATTGTCCTCTTGTTGTGAATCCACGTCCTTTCGAATAGAGCATTATATCTCATATCCCCTTCAATCACATAGAACTTTGTTTCCTGAATGGTTCTAGCAGTGTTCACTAGCAGGGTTATCTCCCCTTTAGTAGTTTCACATGCCATGTTGAATCCGTTTAAAATCCGGATTGCATGCACTATTTGGTCTTGTAGACCCGGCTGCTCTACGACCCTCGATCTGATAATATTGGCCGAGCTACCTGGATCAATTAACGCACGCTTAACTCGTTATTTATTTATGAGTATAGATATTACCAATGCATCATTATGTGGTTGCACGATGCCTTTAGCGTCCTCATCATTGAAAGAGATGGTCCCCTCCGGCATGTAATCTCGGGTTCGTTTTTCCCTTGTAATGGACACCTTAGTGCGCTTTAGCATTGGCCCCTGAGGGACGTCGATTCCACCAATGATCATGTTAATGACGAGGTTCCTCTTGGTCGGCATGTTTGTTAGAATCCCTATTCCTGAATTAATTTTTGGCTCGGTCACTCGAAAATTCCCCGAGGTGCCCGTTATTGAATAACCGGGCCACTTCTTCTCTTAGTTTTTGGCAATCTTTGATCCTGTGGCCATGAGTGCCATGATACTTACACATCAGGTTGGGGTCTCTTTGGGGAGGATCGGACTACAATGGCTGAGGCCACATGGTATCTTTGATGCGTCCGATGGTAGATACGATGCCGACAGCATCGACACTAAAGTTGTATTCCGATAATCTCGGTGCCTCCCTGGCTCCGAGTTGCCTGTTGAAACCATTTTTAGTCATGAGTCCCAGACTATCGTGGCCTCAATCGCTTCTTTTTTTGCTCCTTGCAGGGTTGCGTCCGGATTCGCTACCCCTTCGATATCCGCTATACGGTTGATACCGATCTCTCTTCGGACTTGGTTCATGATCGACGACTCTTTTAGACATGTCTTTAGTTCTAATGTGATACATGGACATAGAAGGGGCTCCGAGCTGATCATCTTCGACTCTGATTTTTGATTGGTACCTGTTATGGACTTCTGCCCAAGTTAGACACTCTATCAAATTCTGTTTCAGCTACTGTGAAGCCAATGAGCTTTGGGGGTTGAGTCCTTAAGTGAACGCCTGAACGGCCCAATCGTTCGCAACCAGAGGCAGGTCCATCCATTACATTTGAAACCTCGACACGAATTCCCTGAGCATTTCGTTATCTCTTTGTTTCACTTTAAAGAGGTCTGATTTTCTGGTCTCGACCTTGATGGCCCCGGCATGAGCTTTTACAAAGGAATCTACAAGCATAGAAAATGAATCAATGGAATTCGGGGGTAGGTTGTGATACCATATTATTACTCTTTTAGACACGGTTTCTTTGAAGGTTTTCAGCAAAACCGACTTGATTTCATCATTTCCCTTGATGACACACATGTAGGAGGTCATGCGTTCATTTGGATTTGTGGTTCCGTTATACTTTGGAATTTCGGGCATACTGAACTTCTTCAGGATTGGTTTCGGTGTTGCGCTCGAATGGAAAGTCTTTTGGAAAAATTTCATGGAATCTAGGCCTTTCAATATCGGGGGTTCTCCTGGGATTTGATCAACCCTGGAGTTATAGGTCTCCACTTTTTTATCGTTGGCTTCGATCTTCTTTTCCCCCGATTCCATCCGCTTTGTCAGTTCCTCAAGCATCTTTATTATTTTGGGGTTGGTCCCGGGTTCAACTTCACCCGGCCTTTCAGTGGTTGGTTCATTTCTTTGGGTGGGGGCGCAACTTTGGTTCTGTAACTGGGCTATCGCCTCCTGTTGAGCTTGTAACATTTCGAAGATCGCCCGTAAATTGATCCCATCACTTTCACCGGCATGCGTACCCCGGGCTATTCATCGGGCTCCTCTACGAATGTTGTTCTCGGGATCGGTAGGCAAGTTTACATCGATTGCTACATGAGAGTTGACATCGATTGGGTCCATAATTTGAACTCCGTTGGGGTCAACAGGGGGCACCTCATTGCTGGGCACTACATTGTGGTTTTCGCCATTGTGGCCAAACTCAGCATCAACGTTCAAGTGAGCAGATTGAGAGTTTGACCTTTTTAATTTAACCTGAAATTAAAATCTCAAAGAACAAGCATAAAACAGAATGCGTTATGGAAATTTATATCAAACTAACACTATTATCCTTAGCCCCATGGTGGGCGCCAAATTGTTTACCCTTAAAAATAAATAACAATTGAATTTATACGATGTTTTAAAGATATGTGGATTAATTCAATATAAGTGATCAATGACGTTAGAGTAAGAAAATAAAAGATGTGATAAATGGACAAAGCAATGATAAGAGTGATTCTAAGTTCAGTTAATGGCTTCACGGGGAACCTGCCTTCTGTCCCTTTATATAGTAGGGCAGTTTTACCCTAAGTACAATCCTAAGAAAGGTAAAAGTCTTCCTTTTCACTAATCACTCATTTTTTGCCGATACGGGCCGAGATTCACGCCATGATATCCGGTTGGGCACATGCATCACGGCCCTTTGTTAGTCATGTGCGGTTGTTTGGTAATGCTCTTCAAAGTCTTGGGACTCGAACGGACCCGAAGGACGCAGTCCCGATGCCCCCTAGAGTAGGCATTTTGCTCGAGCCCCGATACGAGGGGCTCATCGCTCTATCTCCGATTCCTTACGGTCACGTTCCTACTCCGTTTGCCTCACCGGGAAACCGGGGTGCTTAGTGGGCTCGATTTTATCCGAATACATTACTAAAAGAAGAAAAACACCCTTTAGTAAAATCACTTCAAATGGTTTCCTTCTTTTCCGTTTTAAAAAAATATTATTATTCAATATCTTTTCTAGTTTTTATGAAATTACTATTATTATTATTATTATTATTATTTATATATTGTTAAAAGGACATCTTGGTTATGTATACTTTTTCAAATATTTTCCTATTTAAATTCAAGACTTAACAACAAGTTCCTATACGATGAAGAGTCAATTCAATATGTTTACAAGTTATATTTATATAATTCAATACATCATAATGTAATTAAAATGTTGATAAATAAAAATTCAAGCTTTATGCAATGCGAATAAAATAAATAAGGGTGAAAATCATTTACATCCCCCAAAGTCATCCTCCAACTTTGAACAATTATCATTATACTCCTCATATCAAGGATGTCACGACCCAAACCGATGGGCCGTGACGAGTGCCCGAGTTCTACCTATCGAACACCCTAAGCATTCGTCTAAGATATAAACATGAAATAAGTGTAGGTCATGCATAACATCTGAAAATAAACTACTGATTCATATGAACAACATACGTGGGAAAACATTCCCAAAAGACATATATATATATATATATATATATATATATATATATATATATATATATATATATACGAAATATAGTAGGGTGAGCCGACAAGGCCACATACTATCCAACTATATATGACTGTCTACAAACCTCTAACACAGTATATATATATATATATATATATATATATATATATATATATATATATATATATACGAAATATGGTAGGGCGAGCCGACAAGGCCACATACTATCCAACTATATATGACTGTCTATAAACCTCTAACACACTGTACAACTGTATAAAGGATGAGACTGGGCCCCGTCATACCCATATGTATACAAAAGTATCGTACCAAAACTCAATAGCAGATACGGATCAAATAGAGCACACCAACTTTCGCTGAGCAGGGATCCTAAGATGGGGGACCATCAGTCTATCAACCTGCACCTGCAGGCATGAAACGCAGGCCCCCAGGAAATAGAGGCATCAGTATGAATAATGTATAGAGTATGTAAGGCATAAAAATTAGTATATAACAGACATGAAAGAAACATGGAGTAAAGGACTTAACCTGTAAGTTTGAATAGATCTGTGAATCATGAAACATTTATAATGTTATGCATATGCGTATAAATGTCATATCATGCATAGGTATATGCATACATAACATCATCAAGCCTCTGAGGGCATCCCATTATATCATCTCAACCTCTGTGGGCGAAATCATAAAGATATACTAGCTGATTAGGTGGTGGTGCGTATATAATGCCATAACCTTTCCTCATGCCCCATATACATATACTATACGCGTATACAACGCTATATGGCCATGGGTCAGTATACCTGTATAAATGGATGCAATGCATAATGAAGTAAGTTAATAAGATCTCTCGGAATGTCATGAGACCCATGAACAGACGATATGATAGTAGGACATATGGGAAATCCAGAACATAGGCAACCCTAGTACTTCTAAGAATAGAATCATTTATGAAAGTTGTGTGCTTGCTCGTTTCGTTATATCATATGGATCATGCCAAAAGGAAGGAAGGGATAGCCTTAACATACCTCAAGTCATCAATGCAACTCAACCACAAGCTTATGATAACTAGCGCGCCAACCCTATAACAAAGAAATACATGTACGACTTAGATGGTGCTGGTATGTTACGTATCTCAAACGATAACTCGATTCTAAAATAAAACGGGCAGCATTTTCCCTGATTTTACTGCTCCCTCAAGCCTACTATAGGCGAGATACAAACACAATACAATCAGTAACTCAAAACCAACCAAATTTCAATTTGGAACCTTCAATACAACAAAAATCCCAAATATACCATAACACACCCAATCAACAAGTTATCAATTTGCCTGAAACTGCAACGACAAGAGACCAACCTACTACCCTACCACATGTGGCATTTCTCCATGCCCTTTTATCCTTACAAACTCCATAAATCTGCAGCATAATAGGCCATCATGAGTGGAATACAAAATAGTCCACTAAATGTGGAAAATAAATCGAACTCATGGCGTCCGATCACCGTCCCGTGAGTTCTACCTATTAGGAAATCAATGGGTCATTATATATGTATAAATGGATGCAACGCATAATAAAGTAAGTTAATAAGATCTATCGGAATGTCATGAGACCAATGAACAAACGATATGATAGTAAGACATATGGGGAATACAGAACATAGGCAACCCTAGTACTTCTAAGAATAGAATCATTTGTGAAGGTTGTGTGCTTGCTCGTTTTGTTGTATCATATGGATCATGCCAAAAGGAAGGAAGGGATAGTCTTAACGTACCTCAAGTCATCAATTCAACTTAACCACAAGCTTATAATAACTAGCGCGCCAACCTAATAACAAAGAAATACATGTGCGACCTAGATGGTGCTAGTATATTACGTATCTCAAATGATAACTCGATTCTAAAATAAAGCGGGCAGCATTTCCCCCTGATTTTACTACTCCCTCAAGCCTACTATAGGTGACATACAAACACAATAAAATCATCAACTCAAAACCAACCTAATTACAAGTCGAAACCTTCAATACAACAACAACCCCAAATATACCATAACACACCCAATCAACAAGTTATCAATTAGCCTGAAACTACAATGACGAGCGACCAACCTACTACCCTACCACATGTGGCATTTCTCCACGATATTTAATCCTTCCAAACTCCATAAATCAGCAGCACAATAGGCCATCATGAGTTGACTACAAAACAGTCCACTAAAAGTGGAAAAGAAATCAAACTCACGGCTTCCGATCACCGTCCCGTGAGTTCTAACTATTAGAAAACCAATTTCAACCTTCCTTGATATTTAAACACTTTAATACAAAAATTATACGTTTATTAACTATGAAGTACCTTACAAAACTCAAACTACAATGATAAAAGAGAGGCGGTATAATGATACTTAAGTCGTAGGGATCGCTATGATGTTATCGCTTCTCGATTTCAGACCCGGGATGTTAGTATTCTTTGAAACCCTATTAGAGAGCTCAAGGATAGGTTTTATGGTGTTCTCTGGTCGGGTTCTATGTAAAAATAAAGGGAGAGAGACGAGTTAAGACCTATATATCAAATTTTGAAAAGTCAAAGAGGTGCTAGCTTGGCACCCTCGTATTGGCCCATCTTCCGACGCTCATATCCTTTTACACGGATGTCGTATGAACAAACGGTTAAGTGCATTGGAAACTAAATTCTAAGACCTTACATTTGGTGTAAAATATGTCTAAAAAGGATCTCATATAGAACACGAAATCTATTTCTCAAAACGCTCTGTTACAAGGCAAATCCTTAGTCAGTTTTTCCGCAACTTAAATCCAATTTTTTCCAAACTTTATATTTTTTATCCAAACATCATATATAGTCATATTATGACTTTAAATAATTTAAATCATGATTAAAAAGTTTCATATTCATTATACGTCACCTTGGGACACACAGGGTGTAACAATCTTCCCCCCTTAGAAACATTCGCCCTCGAATGTTAAACTCCTAGAGATTTATTGAAATTTTGCCAGTGTCTCCTCTGTAATGGTACCACTACCAACCTGTCAGACAGAAAAGCCAACAATACAAAGCCACACAGGGCCATAATCATCAATAACACCAATGGTCTCACACGACCAAGACAATAACTAACATAAGAATCAAGTACCATATACGTACCTAAGGCTGTGATGTGTCAGTCCGATCCTCCTCCGGAAGAGGAAACAAGTGAGGATACCTAGACTTCATGTGTTATTCAGTTTCCCAAGTCATCAAAACCTGTCTATCTAGTATAGCAATTAGAGCTTCCTCATATAATAGTTTCTATGTGACCTGAACATCGTCAATTGGAATGTCTCTAAAAGGATCTCTGATACACTTACGGAGCATAGACACATGAAAGACTGTATGTACTGACTCCAAGTTAGAAGGCTAGTATAACTCATATGCTACCTGGCCTACTCTGCGTATGATCTTATAAGGTCCAATGTACCGAGGGCTAAGCTGTCCTTTCTTACCGAATCTCATAACGCCTTTAATCGATGATACCTTTAGGAATACCCAGTCATCTACCTGAAACTTCAAGTCTCGTCGCCGATTATCTGCATAGGACTTCTGACGACTCTGAGCTACTAATAGCCTTTCCCGTATAAGCTTAATCTTCTCAACTGCCTGTTGTACCAACTCTGGTCCTACTAACTTAGTTTCCCAACCTCGAACCATCCGATAGCTGACCTACACTTCCATCCGTAGAGAGCTTCGTATGGAGCCATCTGAATTCTGGAATGATAGATATTATTATATGCGAACTCAATAAGTGAAAGATGATCATCCCAGCTACCCCTGAAGTCTATCACACAAGCCCATAACATATCCTCCAGCATCTAAATAGTACGCCCAGCCTTACCGTATGTCTGGGAAAGAAATGTTGTATTAAGACTTACTTGAATCCCCAATCCTTTTTGGAAGGACCTCTAGAAATTAGCTGTAAACTGAGCACCTCTATCTGAGATAATAGTATAGGGACACCATGAAGTCGTATTATCTCCTTAATGTAAATCCTTGCATAATCCTCCGTTGAATACGTAGTCCTAACAGGCAGAAAATGGGCTAATTTTTGTAATTTCTATCAACAATAACCCATATAGAATCAAACTTACGATGGGTACGAGGTAAGCCTATGATAAAATCCATATTAATTACATCTCATTTCCAAGTCGGAATCACTATAGCCTGCAATAATCCACCGGGTTTCTGATGCTCAATCTTAACCTGCTGACAATTAGGGCACTGAGCAACAAACTCTGCTATATGCTTCTTCATTTCGTTTCACCAGTATATTTCCCTGATATCAAAATATATTTTTGTCGCTCCTGAAGTAACAAAATAATGGGAATAGTGAGTTTCTCCCATAACCTACTGGCGCAGCCCTGCCACATTAGGAATACATAATCGACCTCGATATTTGAGGACTCCATCTCCTGTAATCTCAAATGGTGTCTTCTCCTTTTGAGGTGTTGTATCTCTATAATGAGCTAGAACAGGATCCTCATACTGACGTTCCTTCACTTCAGTTACTAAAGAGGATGTTGTCGTGTCCAGAATAGTAACTCCGGTATGACCTGAATCTAGTAATCGAACTCTAAGATTAGCTAGCTGATGAATCACATGGGCTATCTCACTCTTCTCTGGCTGTAAATATGATAGGCTACCCATAGATCTACGGCTGAGGGCGTCGGCTACTACATTCGCCTTCCCTGGATTATATAAAATATCAACATCATAGTCTTTCAGTAGATCCAATCATTGCCTCTAACATAAATTCATTTCCTTTTGCTTGAAGATATATTGAAGGCTCTTATGATCCATATAGGTATCAACATGAATACCATACAAATAGTGCATCCACATCTTTAGTGCATGAATCACCGCGGCTAACTCTAAATCATTGGTCGGGTAATTCTCCTCGTGCTTTCTTAGCTGTCTAGAAGCATAAGCTACAACTTTACCATGTTGCATCAGTACACAACCCAATGCAATGCCCGAAGCATCACAATAGATAGAATAACCATAGGTCCCCTCTGGGAGTGGCAGAACAGGTGCTGAAGTCAATCTGTCCTTCAATGCCTGGAAACTACACTCACAAGCATCATTCCATTGAATCTTATTTGCCTTCTGAGTCAACTTTGTCAATGGTGCTGAAAGAGAAGAAAAACCATCTACAAATCTCCTGTAATAACCTGCCAAACCCATGAAGCTACGAACCTCCGTCGGTTTTGTGGATCTAGGCCAAGTCTTCACAGCCTCAATCTTTTGTGTATCAACACGAATACCCTCATCTAATATAATATGTCAAAGGAAAGCTACAGAATTCAACCAGAATTCACATTTAGAGAATTTTGCGTACAACTTCCTTTCTTGTAGAACTCTTAGCACAGTATGCAAATGATCTGCATGCTCAACCTCTGAACGAGAATAAACCAAAATATCATCTATAAATACAATCACGAACAGATCTAGAAAGGGTCTGAACACACGGTTCATCAAGTCCATGAATACCGCTAGGGCATTGGTTAAACTGAATGACATAATACGAAACTCAAAGTGCCCGTATCTGGTCCTGAATGCTGTCTTCGGAATATCCTTTTCTCTAACTATTACCTGATGGTACCCCGACCTCAAGTCTATCTTCGAGAAACACCTGGCACCCTGCAACTGATCAAATAAATCATCAATATTCGGGAGCGAGTACATATTCTTGATCGTCACCTTATTCAACTGTCTATAATCAATACACATCCACAAGGAACCATCTTTCTTTCTCACAAATAACACAAGTGCTCCCCACGGTGATGTACTGGGTCTTATAAAGCCTTTCTCAAGTAAATCCCTCAGTTGTTCTTTCAACTCTCTCAGCTCTGCAAGTGCCAATCTATAAGGAGGAATAGAAATCGGCTGAGTATCTGGTAATGTGTCAATAGCAAACTCAATCTCCCGCTCTAGCAGAAGGCCTGGAAGCTCATCAGGAAAAACATCGAGAAACTCATTAACCACTGGGATAGATTGAAGGGTCGGTGACTCTGCTTTCACATCCTGTACCTGAACTAAGTGATAAATATAGCCCTTTCTGATTACCTTCCTTGCCTTGAGATAGGAAATAAACCTACCTCTCGGCGGTGCAGTATTACCTTTCCACTTTAGAACTAGCTCCCTGGAAACTGGAACCGAACCATTGTTGATCTACAATCAACGTTAGCATAACAAGAAGCCAAACAATTCATACCCATTATAACATCAAATTCTACCATATCTAGCTCAATCAGGTCTGCTACTATAGAACGACTAAGAACTACTACTATACAATCTCTATATACCCGTCTAGCTATCACTGGATCTCCAACAGGTGTAGACACCTCAAAAGGTTTAATCAACTCAGGTTCTATCCCAAACTTGCTAGCAACCAACGGAGTGACATACGATAAGGTGGAACCTGGATCAATCAATGTATATACATCATATGAGGAGACTGATAATATACCTGTAACAACATCAGGTGACGAATCCTAATCCTCTCGACCCGCTAATGCATAAACGTGGTTCTGAGGACTTCTCGAGCAAGATGCTCCACTTCTGCCTCTACCACGACCGGCTGGTGCCTGTGAACCTTGCCCAGGGGGGGCGTACTAATGATGACGAACTTGCTACAGATCCCACTGGCTAAACTATACCTGTACTACCTCTCATCGGACAATCTCTCATAACGTGGCCTGGATAACCACAAGTATAACTAACACCTAACCTCACGAGGCACTGCCCGACATGCCGCTTACCACACTGAGCACATCGTGGCAAGGATGGCCTCATCTGACTTGACTCACCCCTATACTGAGAACTACAGGCCCTGAAACTCTGACTGGGCCCTGGATTGGTGGAACGATGAGATCTCCTACTGGCAAACTAAGGGGGTACACTAGCCGATGGATGGGCTGGATACCTAGGGTACTGCTGTCTCTGACCACTTCGAAACTCACCAGAAGGACCTGAATATCTCGCTCTCTTACTCTTGCCCCTATCATGATCACGATCGGCCCTCTACTTCTGCTTACGCTCCTCTACACCCTGAGCGTATGCCTGAATACAAGAAATATCAATGCCTGGATGAAGTGAGACCGACATACAGTCATTAAGAAGGTACGGCTCCAACCCAATCACGAACGGGTGAACCTGATCCTCCATCTTAGCTACAATAGTGGGAGTATACCTAGACAAAGAATCAAATTGAAGGTTGTACTCCCGAACACTCATATTACCCTGCCGAAGGGTCAAGAACCTATCAACTCTGGCACGTCTAAGCTCTAGTAGCAAATAATGACCAAGAAAAGCCTCAGTAAACTCCTGCCATACTGCTAGAAGGGCATACTCACCTCTGGACAACTCGCAAGACACATACCAATTAATTGCAACATTCCAAAGTCTATAGGAAGCTAGCTCAACTGACTCTGTCACAGTGGCCTTCATTACCCTCAAAGTCCTCTACATCCTATCGATAAATACCCGAGGGTCCTCGTTTGGATCTGCTCCAGTGAATATCGGAGGGTCCAAATTAATGAAATCATGAACCCTCGCACTAATGGCCCTATCCGTATTACTAATACCTACCTCATGGCGCCGAGCCTATGCGGCCACTAATCGAGTCAATAGCTGAATAGCATCTCTCATCTCCTGACCCGGTGCATCTGGATGAGGAGCTGGGGGTACTGGAGTTGGTGCCCCTCGGATCTCCTCTGGAGATGGTAACTCTCCCCGAGCCCTGGTAACTCGTGGCACTCGACTTGTAGTCTCATCAGCCACGGACTTGCCCTTCTGGGCGGCTGTAGCCTTCGTGGGCATCGCTAAAAACATAACATATCATTAGCAAAATAAATACTCATATCACACGATCTAAGATTAGAAGGGAGGATAATATCCCATATGTCCTGCAGCCTCCTGTTTTTAAGTGTGGCGCACAACAAACTCACAAACAAGACTCTACGAGACACGGTCTGTAGACAACTCTAGGATGGAACTGCTTTGATACCACTTTTGTCACGACCCAAACCGATGGGCCGTGACGAGTGCCTGAGTTCTACCTATCGAACACCCCTAAGCATTCGTCTAAGATATAAACATGAAATAAGTGTAGGTCATGCATAACATCTGGAAATAAACTACTGATTCATATGAACAACATATGTGGGAAAACATGCCCAAAAGACATATAAACATATATATATATATATATATATATATATATATATATATATATATATATATATATATATACGGAATATGGTAGGGCGAGCCGACAAGGACACATACTATCCAACTATACATGGCTGTCTACAGACCTCTAACAGAGTGTACAAATGCATAAAGGATGGGACTGGGCCCCGTTATACCCATATGTATACAAAAGTATCGTACCAAAACGCAATAGAATCTCTGGATCAAACGGAGCACACCAACTCTCGCTGAGCAGGGATCCTAAGATGGGGGACCATCAACCTGTCTACCTGCACCTGCGGGCATGAAACACAGGCCCCCAGGCAATAGGGGCGTCAGTACGAATAATGTACCGAGTATGTAAGGCATAAAAATTAGTATATAATAGACATGAAATAAACATGGAGTAAAGGACTCAACCTGTAAGTCTGAATAGATATGTGAATCATGAAACATTTATAATATCATGCATATGCATATAAATATTATATCATGCATAGGTATATACATGCATATAATCATCAAGCCTCTGAGGGCATCCCATCATATCATCTCAGCCTCTATGGGCGAAATCATAAACGTATACCAGCTGATCAGGTGGTGGTGCGTATATAATGTCATAACCTTTCCCCATACCCCATATACATATATTATACGCGTATATAACGTCATTCGGTCATGGGTCGTTATACATGTATAAATGGATGCAACGCATAATAAAGTAAGTTAATAAGATCTCTCGGAATGTCATGAGACCAATGAACAGAAGATATGATAGTAAGACATATGGGGAATACAGAACATAGGCAACCCTAGTACTTCAAAGAATAGAATCATTTATGAAAGTTGTGTGCTTGCTCGTTTCGTTATATCATATGGATCATGCCAAAAGGAAGGAAGGGATAGCCTTAACATACCTCAAGTCATCAATGCAACTCAACCACAAGCTTATGATAACTAGTGCGCCAAACCTATAACAAAGAAATACATGTACGACTTAGATGGTGCTGATATGTTACGTATCTCAAACGATAACTCGATTCTAAAATAAAACGGGCAGCATTTCCCCTGATTTTACTGCTCCCTCAAGCCTACTATAGGCGAGATACAAACACAATACAATCAGTAACTCAAAACCAACCAAATTTCAATTTGGAACCTTCAATACAACAAAAATCCCAAATATACGATAACACACCCAATCAACAAGTTATCAATTTGCCTGAAACTGCAACGACAAGCGACCAACCTACTACCCTACCACATGTGGCATTTCTCCATGCCCTTTTATCCTTACAAACTCCATAAATTTGCAGCATAATAGGCCATCATGAGTGGAATACAAAACAGTCCACTAAAAGTGGAAAATAAATCGAACTCACGGCTTCCGATTACCGTCCCGTGAGTTCTACCTATTAGGAAATCAATTTCAAACTTCCTTGATATTTAAACACTTAAATACAGAAATTAGGTATTTCTTAACTATGAAGTACCTTACAAAACTCGAACTACAAAGATAAAAGGGAGGCAGTATAATGATACTTACATCGTAGGGATCGTTTTGATGTTATCGCTTCTTGATTTCGTACCCGGGATATTAGTATTCTTTGAAACCCTATTAAAGAGCTCAAGGATAGGTTTTATGGTGTTCTCTGGTTGGGTTCTAAGTAAAAAATAAGAGAGAGAGAGAGAGAGAGAGAGAGAGAGAGAGAGAGAGAGAGAGAGAGAGAGAGAGAGAGACGAGTTAAAACATATATATCAACTTTTGAAAAGTCAAAGAGGTGCTAGTATTGGCCCATCTTCCGACGCTTATATCTTTTTATCCGGGTGTCGTATGAATGAACGGTTAAGTGTGTTGGAAAATACATTCTAAGACCTTAAATTTGGTATATAATATATCCCCAAAAGACCTCATATAGAACACAAAATTTATTTCTCAAAAAGCTTCGTTATAAGGCAAACCCTTAATCGATTTTTCCGCAACTTAAATCCGATTTTTTCCAAACTTTATATTTTTTATCCAAACATCATATATAGCCATATTATGACTTTAAACTCATTTAAATCATGATTAACAAGTTTCATATTCATTATACGTCACATTGGGAAGCACAAGGTGTAACAAAAGATGACTTCTTTAAATGCCTATTTTACCTTCTACAATTTTTATCTCTTATTTTTATTCTTTAATATAATAATATTTTTTTATTTTAATTTATGTTTTCGGCTTATTACCTATAGGAAACTTTTCGAAACTAAAAAAAGTGAAAAGTAGTATTAAGCACATAAGTTAATGACATACAGTAGTGAAATAAATGAGAAAATAAAAAAAACTACAATAAATAATTTACTCGTATCAGTAATTTTATTAATAGCAATCAAAACTTAATCTAATAACAAAATTGAAAATAAAAGAGAGTGAACATTTTATAAATTAAACAATGCAGGTAATAAAACAATAATGGGCAAAAAATAAAGGTAAAATCTTATAATAAATTTGCAAATATTATCTATTTACAATTTACATGAACTTTAATTATAATTTAGAAAAAATCTAATAATAACAATCAAAACTCAAAAGTTTATATACACATGGAGAATAATATAAATAGTGGAACTTAGAATCTCTCTTTTACACACACCCCGACATACATTTTATGCATTTTAATATACATAACATTAAAATAATAATAATAAAAATAAACTAGCAGTACATTTTTGTAATAAATTCATAATATGGTTATTATATTTATAATGTTAGAGAACTTAGATTAAATTATATAATAATATATAATATTATTAAAATTATGAATAAATACTCGCATTAAAAAATATATAGATAACATAAAAAAAGTATTATGTATATGGGGAGTTGAAAATGTCAAAGGATGAAATAGGCATTACGTAGGATGAAAGGACGAAAATGATAATTAATTATTCAAAGTTGGAGGATGAGTTTGATTTTTAGAGTAAACTTGAAAGATGTAAATGATTTTCACCCAATAATTAAACCTAAAGTCATTAAATCCTTTTAAACCTAATGTTATACATGTTTGGTAACTTAATTCAATTTAAGCATTGTTAATTTTCAAATGATTGTTTATAAGCTAGCAGAAACTTTTATACATTGTATTTTGTTCAATACTTTGATCATGTTTGACTGTACTTTGTCCTTTATAAGGATATTAACAATTAGAACTATTTTCATCAAACGCATCCAAATAATAAATTACAATAGTAACAATATAAATACATAATTGCTCTCTATATATATATATATATATATATATATATATTATATATGCTCTATAAACTTGCCTGGGAAAGGATATGATGAAAAGATTAACATTTTTTCGATTAACGATTGATAAAATTTTCGAAGAGGAAGTAATACCGTCTATCATTTATTAGTGATAACAAAGAAGTATCATATAGTGTGTGAATATTAAAAATATTAAGAAATGAGAGCAAAATAGAACAATATACTAACAGAGACAAGATGTATATGAGAAGAATGTAGAAGTTATCTTATTCAAGTATGTTTCTTCTGCGTACTTCATAGGATAAAGAATACCCTATTTATAGGATATAAGATACATGAAAAGTTATTTATACCCTATTTATAGGATAGGAATACCCTATTTGACAAGAGGGGTTGCTCTGATGATAAGCAACCTCCACTTCCATCCAAGAGGTTGTGAGTTCGAGTCACCCCAAGAGCAAGGTGGGTAGTTCTTGGAGGGAAGGATGCCGAGGGTCTATTGGAAACAACCTCTCTACCTCATGGTAGGGGTAAGGTCTGCGTACACACTACCCTCCCCAGACCCCACTAGTGGGATTATACTGGGTTGTTATTGTTGTTGTTGTTAAGAAACATGAAAAGTTACAAGAATACACCTAAAGATTATAAATATTAATTGATGAATTAACTAAGTACATGAACTCAAATGGTTCAAGGAATAGGGATATCTAAGAGTATTCAATAGACATCCACTTTAACATATTCATAACACTCCCCTTGGATGTCCATCTAAAAGATAATGTGCCTCGTTAAAACCTTAATAGGAAAACCCAGTGGGAAAAAGCCTAGTGAAGGAAAAAGAGTACACATATCTTGTAATGCGCATTGAGTACTGCCTCATTAAAAACCTTACCAGGAAAACCCAATTGGGACAAAATCTTGATTAAGGAAAAAAGAGTGCATCGCGTATTATACTCCCCCTGATGAAAACTTTATTTGATATCTCGGAGATGACGCATTCCAATATTATGTATTAGCTTCTCAAATGTTGATGTTGGCAATGCCTTAGTGAATAAATCTGCTAGATTGTCACTTGAACGGATTTGTTAAACATCTATCTCACCATTTTGCTGAAGATCGTGTGTGAAAAAGAACTTTGGTAAAATGTGCTTTGTTCTATCTCCTTTGATATATCTTTCTTTTAAGTTGAGCTATGCAAGCAGCATTGTCTTCATACAATATCGTTGGAATCTTTGTTTTTAAAGAAAGACCACACAATTGTTGAATATGTTGAGTCACTGATCTCAACCATAAACATTCTCGACTAGCTTCATGAATAGCTATTATCTCTGTATGATTGGAAGATGCAACAACTAAAGTTTATTTTGTTGAATGCCATGAAATAGCTGTACCCCCACAAGTAAATAAATAGCCTGTTTGAGATCGGACTTTATGTGGGTTAGACAAATAACCTGCATCTGCATAACCAATCAACTGTAAATCGAATTCATAAGAATAAAATAATCCCATATCAATAGTCCCTCGGAGGTATCTAAAAATATGCTTAACTCCATTTCAGTGTCTTGTTGTTGGAAAGGAACTAAATCTTGCTAATAAACTTACTGCAAAAGTTATATTTGGTCGAGTATTATTTGCAAGATACATTAGTACCCCAATTGCACTAAGATATGGAGTTTCATCACCAAGAAACTCTCCATCATTTTCATGAGGTCGAAATGGATCTTTATTTATATCAAGTGATTTCACAACCATTGGGGTACTCAATGGATGTGCTTTATCCATATAAAAACGCTTTAGGATCTTTTCGGTATAAGTTGATTGATGGACAAAAATTCCATCTTTCATATGCTCAATTTGTAGACCAAGACAAAATTTTGTCTTTCCAAGATCTTTCATTTCAAACTCTTTCTTCAAACAGTCTACTGCTTTTGGAAGTTCCCTAGGAGTTCCAATGATATTTAGATCATCAACATACACAGCGATTATAACAAATTCAGATCCAGACCTTCTTATTAATACACAAGGACAAATTGGATCATTCTTATAGCCTTCTTTCAGCAAATACTCACTCAAGCGATTATACCATATTCGCACTGATTGTTTCAATCCATATAAGGATTTTTTAAGCTTTATTGAACAAGTTTCCTGAAAACTTTTATTAGTTTCAAGAACTTTTAGCCCTTTAGGGATTTTCATATAAATTTCGTTGTCTAATGTGCCATACAAATAGGCTGTGACAACATCCATTAGACGCCTATCAAGTTTTTCATGGACTGCCAAATTTATAAGATACCAGAAAGTGATTGCATCCACCACAGGAGAATATGTCTCCATATAATCAATGCCAGGTCTTTGCAAAAATCCTTGTGCCACAAGTCGTGCTTTATATCTAACGACTTCATTTTTATCATTTCGTTTTCGCACAAAAATCCATTTGTATCCCACTGGCTTTATTCCTTCAGGTGTTCGGACTATACGTCCGAATACTTCACGTTTTTCAAGTGACGCTAATTCTGCCTGGATAGCGTCTTTATATTTTTGCCATTCATTTCTCTGTTCTACATTCATCGACAGATCTTGGTTCAAGATCCTCATCTTGTTGCATTATTTCAATAGCAACATTATAAGCAAAAATGTTATAGACAATAATATTATTTCGGTTTCGCCTTTTTGCCGTAGAGACATGACTTATTGAGATCTCTTTATTTATATTATTGTCAGGTACCTGGACCTCCTCTGAGGTCTTATCATTTGTTATGTCATAGGACTCTTTTTGAGCAATTACCTCCATATTATGATCTCCTAGATCATTTGCTTCTTTTCGCTTTCGAGGATTTTTATCTTTGGAACTAATTGGTCTACCAC
The DNA here is from genome assembly GCF_000715075.1 of Nicotiana tabacum. Taxonomy (NCBI): domain Eukaryota; kingdom Viridiplantae; phylum Streptophyta; class Magnoliopsida; order Solanales; family Solanaceae; genus Nicotiana; species Nicotiana tabacum. The sequence continues at coordinate 71,251,490 of NC_134091.1, read as the reverse complement.
GTTTCAAGCGTGGATTAGACTCATTTGTATTTATAGATTGTCCAACCGGGACATCAATTCGTATAGGAGCATTAGCAGCTGGAATATGTGACTTAGTCACCCTTGGTAGGTTAGTGAATGCATAAGGTAGTTGATTTGCAATATTTTGCAAATAAATTATCTTTTGAACCTCGTGTTCACATTGATTTGTTTGAGGATCTAAATGAGATAGTGATAATGCATTCCAATCTATCTCCTTTTGCAGCTGCTTATTTTCTCCCCCTTATATTGGGTATACTGATTCATCAAAATGACAATCAGTAAATCTTCCCGTAAATAAATCTCCAGTTATAGGTTCCAAATATTTTATAATAGAAGGAGATTCATATCCAAAATATATCCCCAATCTTCTTTGGGGTCCCATCTTTGTGCGTTGTGGTGGAGCAATTGGAACATATACTGCATATCCAAATATTCTAAGATGGAAAATATTTGGCTCCTGACCAAAAGCCAATTGTATTGGGGAGACTTTATGATAACTTGTGAGTCTGATCCGCACAAGAGCTGATGCATGCAAAATAGCATGGCCCCATGCCGAAATGGAAAGTTTTGTTCTCATAAGCATTGGTCTAGCAATTAATTGGAGGCGTTTGATCAATGATTCTGCTAGACCATTTCGAGTATGAACATGAGCAACTGGATGCTCAATTGTTATCCCAGTTGATATGCAATAATCATTAAAGGCCTGGGACGTAAATTCACCAGCATTATCAAGACAAAGTGTTTTAATTGCATAATCTGGAAATTGTGCTCTTAATCTTATTAATTGAGCTAGTAACCTCGCAAAGGCCAAATTGCGGGTTGATAACAAGCACACATGTGACCATCTTGTAGATGCATCTATCAAAACCATATAATATCTGAATGGTCCATATGGAGGGTGTATGGGCCCACATATATCACCCTGTATAACGTTTCAAAAATGCAGGAGATTCAACTCCAACTTTAATTACTGATGGTCTAATAATCAGTTTTCCTTGAGAACATGCAGCACAAGAGAATTCTTTAGTTTGAAGAATCTTCTGGTTCTTCAATGAATGACCATGTGAATTCTCAATTATTTTGCGCATCATATTATAACCGGGATGGCCCAACCGGTCATGCCAAATAATAAAATCATTAGTAAACTCCTTGTTTACTATGGCATGTGATTCAACTACATTAATATTAGTGTAGTATAATCCGGAGGAAAATGCGGGAAGCTTTTCAAGCACATACTTCTTTTCCGCTTTTATTGTAGTAATATAAATGTATTCAACATTTCCTTCATTGGTGGTCTCAATATGATAGCCATTTTGGCGAATATCTTTGAAACTCAACAAGTTTCTCTGAGACCTACTACAATATAATGCATCATTAACAGCCAATATAGTTCCTCCTGGTAGTAATACAGTCGCTCTTCCAGAGCCCTCAATTAATTTTGTACTACCAGATATTGTTATGATATTGTCTTCTTTCATAATTAAATAAGAGAAATATCTCTTATCTTTTAATATGGTGTACGTCGTAGCACTATCCAGAAGACATATTTCTTCTTTATTATTCATACGGCCAACTGAAGACTGGAATGTTTTCATATTCTTCAAGAAAAAAAATACATCATAAGTAATATTGAAAAATTTAAGAACAAAAGAAACTACATTTATGAAATTAAATACTGACAACATAAAAAGTTTTATTCAAAATATGAACTTCATAAAAAGAAATACATTTATTCTTATAATTTTTCTCAATAATAAGTCTTCAGTTATGATGCTCAAAGAAGTCTCCAGCTTCTAAATGAGTAATATCTGCAAGGCCTTCAAAAATATCATCTTTATAGGTAAAGTTTGCTTTAACTTTATCATGATTATTCATAGGGCACGCCTCAACATCATTTTGAAAAGTCAAGTGAGTCTCAACTTTATTTTGTTTCCCTTTTATAGATGCTTGATAAAGTTTGACAAAATATTTAGGTGTACGACAAATTCGTGCCCAATAATTTTTCATACCACATCGGTGGCAAACATTACCTTTGCCTTTTGAAGGATTATTCTGAGAACCCTTATTGTTCTCTTATTTATAACGACCACCAACATGGCGATTATTATTTCGCCCCTTACCACACCCACATATATTTATACGGCCACGATAATTATTTTATTTTTTTTCAAATTTTGGATCTATCGTTCCCAGATTCGCTTCTGGAAATTGAGCTGATCCAGTGGGGTGGGCTTCATGATTTTTTATTAAAAGGGCATTATGTTGTTCAGCCACCAAAAGGCATGAAATTAACTCAGAATATTTCCTAAAGCCCTTTTCATGGTATTGCTGCTGTAACACCATATTTGAGGCATGAAAAGTGGAAAGAGTCTTTTCCAGCATGTCTTCATCATTCATAGGTTTCCCACATAATTTTAGTTGGGAAATTATATATAACAGAATTATATTCACTTATGTTCTTATAATCTTGTAGGCGTAACTGCATCCACTCACGACGAGCTCTTGGCAATACCGTGACCTTTAGGTGGTCATACCGTTCCTTCAAACTGGTCCATAATTGAAATGGATCTTTCAAGGTTAAATATTCACTTTTTAACCCTTCATCGAGATGATGGCGAAGGAAAATCATGGCTTTCGCCTTATCCTGACTTGATGCTTCATTTCCTTCTTTAATAGTGTCACCAAGACCTTTAGCGTCAAGGTGAATTTCAGCATCAAATACCCATGGCAAATAGTTATTCCCAGAGATGTCAAGTGCCATAAATTCAAACTTTGACAAATTCGACATAGTGAAAACGGAATCGGAAAAGAAACTGACTACATCTTTTAGGAAGAACATAAAATTTTGATTAAGCAGATAACCTCAGTTGGTTAGAACCTCGTGCTAATAACGTATTAAGAAATGAGAGCAAAATAGAACAATATACTAACAGAGACAAGATGTATTTGAGGAGAATGTAGAAGTTATCTTATTCAAGTATGTTTCTTCTGTGTACTTCGTAGGATAAAGAATACCATATTTATAGGATATAAGATACATTAAAAGTTACAAGAATACACCTAAAGGTTACAAATATTAAGTGATGAATTAACTAAGTACATGAACTCAAATGGTTCATGGAATAGGGATGTCTAAGAGTATTAAATGGACATCCACTTTAACATATTCATTTCACTTGCTAGGCAAGCCAACTTTAGAGAATCATTAAAGCAAATTCCTTATTTCCATTCAGTAAATAACAATAATTAACTAAGATGAAATATAATAAGTGCGAAATATTATAAAACTGTATTAGTCACTACCACCCGGATCTGGAGTCACAATTCACGAGCATTCTAGAATTTACTACAAGTAATAGTCTAAAAGAAATACAACTGTCTGAATGAAAGAAAACCATAGGACATAAAAGATAGATGGGGACTTCAAGGTCTGTGAACGCCGACAGATCTATCTTGAGTCTCCAGATATTGGACCAATAGCAAAATCTCGATCAACCTTAGCCGGTACCAAAATCTGCACAGAAATTATGGAGTGCAGTATCAGTACAACCAACCTCATGTACTGGTAAGTGTCGAGCCTAACCTCGACAAAGAAATGACGAGGCTAAGGCAAGGCACCTACAAATCAACTTGTACAATTTAACATTGTATATACAAATAAAATAAATGAAGAACTAAATAGGAAATGTCGGGAGGGGAACATACTAAGGGGAAAACGAGTTAAAGAACTACAACAGAATGATAACCGGAGCATTCAATATAGCATGAATCAACAAGAATACTGAATACAATAAAGTAAAAATGCATGGCATCACCCTTCGTGCTTTTACTCTCAATCTCACCATAAAATCAATAGAAACGGCATGGCATCACCCTTCGTGCATTAACTCTCATATCATGGTACAGCATCACCCTTTGTGCATTTACACTCACAGTATGGCATGGCATAACCCTTCGTGCATTAACAATCACAGTATGGCACGACATCACCCTTCGTGCATTAACACTCACAATATGACACGGTATCACCCTTCGTGCATTAACACTCACAATATGGCATGACATCACCCTTCGTGCATTAACACTCTTCCTTACCATGATGTGATGCATAAATAACAACAGGAAGATAGAATAACAATTATAAACTTACTTTAACATTGGGTTCCACAATATAAATCTCAACTTTTAAATAAATACTCGATTACCAACAGAAAATCTGTAAGCATGATAATGACGATCAATTTAACAACACTAGTGTAAACATGTAGCAATTAGGCATAGGAAAGAGACAATATAAGAAAAAAAATAGAAACATGTAAAACTGGTAAATTGGCGGCGCATAAGTACTTATCACCTCACATATACGCCGCTCACTTGAATTTCACTTAGCAAATAATCTAAGGTTCCTAATTCCCTCAAGTCAGGGTTAGACACAACACTTACATTTTTCGAAGGCCACTTAATTCTCAATCACAGCTTTTTCTTTATAATTCACCTCTAAACCTCTCGTATCTATTCAAAAATGACTCAATAATATCAAATACTGCTAAAGGAATTCATTATATTGCATAAATTAAATTTTCCAAAATTTTCTCCAAAATGTCGAAAAATCGACCCCGGACCCGCTTGGTCAAAACCCGAGGTTCGGACCAAAATACATTGACCCATTCACCCCCGAACCCGAATATATAATTGGTTTTGTAATCCGACCTCAAATTGAGGTCTAAATCCTCAAATTTCTGAAATCCCTAGTTTCTACCCTAACCCCTAATTCTACCATGAAAACTCTAGATTTTTGGTTGATAATTCATAAAATGTAATGGGTAATTGAAACAAAATGGTTTAGAATCACTTACCAACACTTTGGGGAAGAAAATGACTCTTAAGAATCACCTTTACCCGTTTGGTTCTTGAAATATGTTGAAGAAATGGCTTAAACTCGTGTTTGATTCTGTTTTATGCACTGGGCGACAATGTTCATCGCGATCGCGTGAACACTGCTACGTTCGCGAAGAGTAGCCTCCAGAGGAATTATGCGATCGCGAGAGGGTTTACGCGTTCGCGAAGGCGTAGCCCGCCTTACCTTCGCATTCGCGTAGAGCTTCCCCAGGTCCCTGCCTAGCATAGCTAGAGCTATGCGTTCGCGTTCGACCTGTCGCATTCGAGTGGAGCAACTCCCCCCAATGCTCCGCGTTCGCGAACATGGTCTCGCGTTCGCATAGAGTAAATCTTCCCCCAGCCTAGTTTCCCCTTCGCGATCGCGAGAGTGACTACGCGATCGCGAAGCACAGTATTGCAGACATCAGATACAGCAAAAATACGAGATTTTTCTATGTTCAAACAATCTCGTGGCCTATCCGAAACTCACCCGAGCCCTCGGGGATATAAACCAAACATGCACACAAGTCTAAAAACATCATACGAACTTTCTCACGCGATCAAATCAACAAAATAACACCTAGAACTACGAATGTAGCACAAAATCAAATGAAATTCTCAAGAACACATTAAAATTTCTATTTTCTCAACTGGACGTCCGAATCACGTCAAATCAACTCCGTTTCTCACCAAATTTCACAGGCAAGTCTTAAATATCATAATGAACCTGTACCGGGCTCCGGAACAAAAATACCATCCCGGTACTCACAATGCTAAACATCAATCAATTCTTAAAAATAATTAATTTCCAGACATTTAATTTTCATCAAAAATTCATAACTTAAGCTAGGGACCTCCGAATTCTATTCCGGACATACGCCCAGGTCCCATAATTCGATACAGATCCACTAGAACAGTCAAAATATGGATCCGGGCCCTTTTACCAAAAATGTTGACCGAAGACATCTAAGATCAACTTTTAAGGTAAAAATTCTTATTTTTATTAGTTTTCAACATAAAAGCTTTCCGGAAACATGCCCGGACTGCACACGTAAATCGAGAAGGGTAAAAATGAGGTTTTTAAGGCTTAAGAGCGCAGAATCGAGGTCTAAAATATAAGATGACCTTTTGGGTCATCACAAGTAAAAGGTAAAAAAAAATTATGTGATCTATTAAATTCACACACATAGTGACATAGTGCACTTATACTAGGAAAAAGTTTGGAAATTAGAGCTTGTAGGTTTCAATCAGTAGAATTACGACTTTGTATTGTCAATTGGAATAGTGAGATCTATTGAGGTTTTATGGAGGTACATGAGAGAGCTCCGCCATACCAAACCATACACATCTAAATCATACTAACCAAACAAGCAACTCTGGAGCAAATGGAGTGCACCAATATCTTATGCTGAGCCGATCTCTTACTTGGAGGACTCTCGACCTGTCTATCGAGAACTGCGGGCATGGAATGCAGCGTACCCAGGAAAAAGAGATTCCAGTACAAATAATGTACCGAGTATGTAAGGAATGAAAATCAATAAATAATAGACATGAGAGAAACATGGAGTAAAAGACTCGACATGTATGTCTGCATAGCTCTATGAATCATTTCATTTTTTTAATGTCATGCATATGCGTATAAATGTCATACCATGCATAGGTATATGCTTTCATAACATCATCAAGCCTCTGAGGGCATCTCATCATATCATTTCGGCAAATGTGGACAAATCATTAACGTGTACCAGTTGATCAGGTGGTGGTTTGTATATAACGCCATAATCTTTTTCCATATTCCATATACATATAATATACATATATACGCGTATATAACGCTGTCTGGTCATGGGTCAATGTATATATATAAATGCATGAAATGCATAAGAAATACGTTAATAATATTTTCTCGAAATGTCATAAAAATAATATGCCTTAAGAAATACGTTAATAAGATTTTCTCGGAAGGTAATAAAAATAATATGCCTGTCGGATAAATTTTATCAAATACCTATTTTTCTGAGACCCATGAACAAACGATATAATAACAAATCACATGGGTAATCAAGAATATAGACACCCCTAATATTTCTATGAATAGAGTGATCTATGAAAATTGTGCATTTGCTCATTTCGTTCATGTCGTATAGATAATGCCAAAAAGAAAGAAGGTATAGCCTTAACATACCTAAGTCGATTCTCTTGACAATCCCTCTAACACCCGTTAATTGCGATAAAACTCGTAACACCGAGATCGAAATAGGAAACAATTCGTATGAAATACCCAAAGCAAATAACGTTGCTATGCAAAGATAATCTTGGCTGAAGCTTTTCCTTAATTGCTTAGCAATAACGTTGTTGTTTTGAAAATCCTCTTTATCGAAGCTCTTTCTTATGAGATATGAAATATCATTACTATGTAAAGAATTGGCTGAAACTCATTAGCAAAAATGTTACTTTTCTTGAATCCATTCTTAAGTGATTCCAAATATAATCCTCACTTTTAGGTAGGCCCCACATGATTAAGCTTGGTGTCACATAGCTTTTCCAAATGTGACACCTTTAAATTACTTTCAATAGTCATAAATTGGGAAAGAGGGGTGCTGCCACGTTGGGGAGAGGTTAAGCTTATCCCAATTTTATTAATTAATTATCCTCTAATTTTAATTAACTAGTTAATTTCTCCATTAATCAATAATCCTTATAATTAAGAATTATCCCAAATTACTTAAAATATTGCTCATTTTTAGCATACCTTATACACCTCACTATCATGGCCATGCGGTACCGTATGGTACTAGTCCATAAATGCCGGGTATTTTAACTCGGGCAATATTTTATCCCAAAATATCAAACTTTGACTAAATTCATTTCCTTCGATTTGCTTACCCTCTCACCTTCACGAATTTACTCGTCACTTGTTTGAAATAGCAGAATGCTTAAAATTTCAAAATAATCTCATTCCTGAACTTACGTCGATTAATTTATGATGAAACTTTAACGTACAAAAATGCGGGATGTAGTATCTCATTTTCGAGCTTTCAACAATTTATTTATGGCGTACTTTCACATATGAAAATATGGGGTGTAACATCATTCCCCCCCTTTGGAACATTCTTCCTAGAATGTTGACTGATACACTTATCATTCTCATAACCCATAGCTCTTGGGAATACTTTAATACTCTTCTTTCCATTTAGGCAACTGTTCTTTGAATAAATCCAAAGGCCCGGGCATTCCCCCCTTTAGGCCTCTTTCTCACACCACGGTCTGTGGTCGGAATTCTTCCAATCTCGTAACTTTTGCTACCTCCTGTCATGTAGCCTGTACGACTCTGACTTTGTAAGTGCTCCTATGCGACTCTTCTCTCCTTTTTCCTCTAGCTTTTAGCCAATCCCTAGGCCTCATTTTGTGAACATATACAGAGCTTAATAAGATTTCCCTCTCGGCATCTATATGACAATTATGTACTCTTAGAGGCTTGTAGACATGTCGTGTACGTGAAAGATTGTACGGCCTTGTCGGCCTGTGTTTTGAGTTTATAAATGATCATGTTGGCCTGTTAGGCCTGTATGTCACGTGTATATGATGAAATAATAAGAAAGATACGTTACGTTGGCAACTGGTGCGGGAATCATAGCCTGACCACTCTGCTACACAAGACCGTAAATAAGATGGGTGCAATACCTACTGCACGTGGGGCCTGAATCGGACCCCGAAAAATAGAATAACCACTGGCAGAACCCGGTTCTAACAAACCCTAAACTGATGGAGTACAGTACGAGCTCTGAGCTAGGAGTGCACTAAAGGATGGCTGAATCAGACGAGTGTTGTAAGAATCGTGGCTAGCTAATGAACCACAAGGAACCTGACGAGCCATCTTAGAGGGCCTAAAAAGACGACCTCTGTTGTGATGTGACTGGCCTGCAGATGAGGTGCCACTAAAACCATCTGAACTGCAGAGCCTCTTGCCCTCTCACTCCTCATGCTCAAGTCTTAAACCTTCTCCAAGCGCCTAGCAATCTCGACCACTTGGTCAAACGTAGCATTCATCTCGGCCTCTCGAGCCAAACTGTAACGTAGACCATAGTTGAGGCCATCAATGAACCTCCTGACTTCTCTTTCTCTCCGTGGGAACCAACCACATGGCATGTTGGGCCAAATCTGTGAATCTCCTCTCATACTGAGTCACAGTCATATCCCCCTAGCGTAGCTGCTAAAATTGTGTAAGCAACTGCTCTCTACGAGTCTCTAGAACTAACTTCTCTAAGAAGAGAATTGAGAAATCATGCCACGTAAGTGGTGTTGCGCCAGCCGGCCTTCCTAACTCATAATCTCGCCACCATCTTTAGGCTACCCCTTGCAGCTGAAAAGTACTGAAAGCAACTCCACTGATATCCACAATACCCGTTGTGCAAAGAATCTGATGACAACAGTCTAGAAAATCCGAAGCATCCTCTGACACTCGCGTTGAACTCGGGTGGATCAAGCTTCCTAAATTACTCCAATATCCTCTGCTCCTCATCAGTAATAGATGGACAACCTCGGCCCGAGTAGCAACAACTAGTTGCACTGGTAATACCCCTGGTGTCTAATGACCTTGAGTTAACTTCTTTTGAGTACGGAATGCAAGAGTTTGGGCTCCTCCTCCAGCATGTGAGGTTGTTGGTGCTAGTGGCATCGAAACTGCATGAGCTAAGCTTGTACAAACACTTATACTTTGAGCTAATGCCTCCTAGAGACCAGATAGCGCCGGTGTCTGAGCTGGTCCCACCGGCTCAATGGTATCTGGCACCTGCTCCTCCACTGGAGAAGCTGGTGGCTCCTCAGTTGCTACCCTCACTGCAGTGCAAGCCCCAACTCGGCCTCTACCTTGACCCTGGCCTCTCGAGGCCCTTACTATTGGTACCGATGCCTGATCAGCTGAACGTGTCTTCGCCATCTGTGAAAGAATAGAAGAATATAGGTTTAGAATTCGAAATTAACAAATCTGCACGACGAGGAATGAAGAACGGAGAGTTCTCCTAACAGCCATGTAGCCTCTCGAAGATACGTACAGACGTCTCCGTACTGATCCACAAGACTCTACTAAACTTGATCATGACCCGTGAGACCTAAGCAACCTAGTGCTCTGATACCAAGTTGTCACGACCAAACTCCCACCGGAGCCGTGACGGCCTAACACTACTTGCAAAGCAAGCCAACAATCACACCATAATAATGTATTTGAATAAACATGGTTTAATAAACTCAACACCACAAATATCATGAAATAACTTATGAAAATGACAGCATTATTGCTACAACCATCCTAATGATCTGGTGTCAACGAGTACATGAGCACTACTGAATATCAAAATCCAAGGTGAAATCCTCAATACACTGTCTGAAAAATAGAATAGTAATAACAGAAATAAATGAAATAGAACTTCAAGGTCTGCGGACAACATAGCAGCTGCCTTTTAGTGTCCCAATAACAACGGGGACCAACACAACTCTAGCAATCACCACGTCCAAAAGTGTCGGGATCTGCACATAAAGTGCAGAGTGTAATATGAGTACAACCAACCCCATCTACTCAATAAGTAAGAAACACAATCTTGGGCTAAAAGTAATGACGAGCTCAAAAGAAATAGTTATAAACCAATATCAATAACCAATAATTGCTCAGGATATAAAGAAGACGGTATAAGTAAATAACTCAATGATATCATGTTCAGCTCGTTCACAATTCAAGAATTTAGATATGCTTTCAAAGTATAACACTTAAAGCCCAATACAAATAAGAGCATTTCATTTATCAGCTAGCATGAGGAAAATACATATTTATGCCTACATATCATGTTAATGATTTAACAATGATATCCTCAAGTACTCTCACTCTCAGCACACTCAAGGTGCCTGATCCAAATGCCCACTTCATCACACACACAATCACTCAGCACTGTATGGGTGTCTGGCATCAATGCCCCTCACCAAAGCACGTGTATATATCATTGTGCATGCGCTCATTGCTAGCATGCCAGACTCCAGAGGGGAAAATCCTGCCCAAGCGCTAATCAAAAGCCAATATGGCTTGTTGTGGCGTGCAACCCGATCTAAATAACAGTAAAGCTAATATGGCCTTTTACGGTGTGCAACCCGTTCCAAATATCACTCTCAACACGCCTCTAAGGCCCACCTCAGTCATCAACCTCTCAAGTCTCAAGGGCTCACAATCTCATATCACTCGGCCCAAACAGTATCACACGTCTATGACAACAACAGCATGTGATGTAACAATGAATGATGTACAGAGACTGAGATATGATATGCAATGAAAAATCATGACTTGGTGTATAACAAAAGTTAAAACAGATAGTTCAAAATAACAAAAATAGCCCCATTATATCTCTACCAATTAATCACAAAGCCTAAACGTGATTTCTAACATGAATCATAGCTCAGATAATCAAACAAGCAGGGGAATCATGGATATAACAAGGCGTGATAGCAAAACAAGTCCGATAATAGTTAAAAGTCCACTCAGATCATGCATACTCTAGTGCACACACGCACGCCCGTCACCTAGCATGTGTGTCACCCTAACACATCACAAATAACATAGTTCCCAGGGATAATTACCCTCAAATCCAAGTTTAGCTATGTTACTTACCTCAAAATGCAGGACTCAATATCCAAAACGTCCTTCCTACGGAATTGACCTATGAATGACTCGAATCGAGTCACAAACAATTTAATATCATCACCTGACAAAACTCACAAATTCTGATCACACATTCAAATACGAGTCCAACCATGCTAATTTCATCTGATCGCGACATTATATCGACCTTCAAATCATCAAATTGCAGTTAGAAATTCTTTTACTAAAATCCCCAATCTCTTCACTTAATTTCACCAATTAAATGATATGAACAAGGATGGAATCATGGAATATAAACAAATCCGAGTCAAAAATACTTATCCCAATCCAAATCGTGAAAATCCCCTCTAGAAGCACCCAAAACTGAGCTCTCCAACTCAAAATGTGATATAATAATCCAAACCCTCGAAATAGAGTATTTAAAACATTATGCCCAGGCATACCCTTAGCGATCGCGGACACATCCTTGCGATTGCGTAGAAAAAACTTCAGCTCCTCCAAAATACCCTATGCGAACGCAAGGTCAAGGTCACGAACGTGAAGCATAACGCACCCTGACACTACATGAGCATGGGCATTGCTTCGCGATCGGGAAGGCTTACAGCCAGACGCCCCCGGCTGGCCTCCCTTCTACGCGAACGCGACGTCCCTCATGCGATTGCGAAGGCCACTGCATCCCAAATCATAGGGATCATGAAGAACAACCCGCCTTCCTTTAAAAATACACTACGTAATCGCCAATACCCTTCTGTGATCACGAAGAAGAAATCCAGACATCAGGAATCAACATTGTCAAAACATGGAGATATAGTCTCAAACCCATCTGAAACATACCTGAGGCACCCGGGACCCCATCCGATCACACCAACCAGTCCCCAAACATAACACAGACTTACTCAAAGACTCAAATCACACAAAACAATATCAAAACAATGAGTTGCACTCCAATTCAAGCCTAAGAAAACTAGTGAACTTTCCAACAACTCAAAACTTATGTTGTACATGCCTAAACACCTCGGAATGACCTCAAATTTTGCACGCAATGCCCAAATGTCACAACGGACCTATTCCTACTACCGGAACCAAAATCCAAACCTGATATTAACATAGTCAACTCTCGGTCATACTTATCAACCTTCCAAACCATCAACTTTCCAACATTCGCCAAAAAGCACCAAACTAACCTAGGAACCTCCAAATCCAAATCTGGTTGTACGCATAGGTCCAAAATCACCATACGAAGCTATTGGAATTATCAAAGCACCATTCCTGAGTCGTCTACACAAAAATAAAACTCCGGTCTACTCTTTTAACTTAAGCTTCTAACCTTGGGACTAAGTGTCCCAATTCATTCTGAATCTTCACCGAAACCAAACCAACCACCCCGGTAAGTCAAAAAATCTCAAATACACATAAGTAAAGCATCAACTAGGGGGAACGGGGCTAAAGTACTCAAAATGACCGGTCGGGTCGCTACAACCAGGTACGTCTTAGATTTGATCTTTGACATATAAATAAATTTAAATACGAAAAGGTCTGCCTAGGATTGTTTTGCTCTTCCTCTGCATGTTACGAACACCTATTTGTATTCCTATAGTGGTATCAGAGCTTTGGTTTTTCATGTCTAAAATTTATTTATGAAATATTTTAAGATTATATCTGAAGATTTCAAACCATAATACTTGTGCCTTGTGCAATAGTCAAATTGTTTGAATACATATGGATTAATATTATTTTATTATGAATAAAATATATATTCATATAAGTTAAACTACAAAGTTAGTTTGTAACTTGAATTTGAAATTTTGTATTAGATACGACGATAATCTATAATAGGTTATTGGATTCTATTGTTACTTTAATTGTTATTAGTTCATGAGATATTAATTAATAATAATATTCCGGCATGAACCATTTTTATGTGATGTATGTGATATTTATGATAAACATGTTAGAAGAATGTTGAATTTCGGTTGTGTGTCACGTGCTTGTTCGTTACATAATTTTGAATTATTTATTACATGTGAAGTAAATTAATTTAATACTAAGCATGTAAACAACTTGAACTAAATTCACGTGCTATAAAAGATTTGATCATCGTGTTATTAAAAGTTGTTTTAGTAACAATTCCGTCTTACTAAAACATGAGTTCTTAAAACATATAATATAATATATTTTATTGTAAAGCTATCCATTAAAACAATAATTTTATTTATTTCTTATTTTTAAGGAGCGGCCTGACAACCATGAGACTTATAGTTCGAGAATATGTTAAAAATATTTATTGCATTAGATTCATAGATTAAAAGAATTATTTAATTTTACAGTAGGCGCATGGACTACCCAGGGAGTATAAGATTTAATAAGTTATTCGCTATCATAATGGTTGAGCTCAACTATGCCAATAAGATCGACCTGACTACCAGGGGACTATTTGACATAGAGCTATTTAAAAATATTGTATGGGGATATAATTGCTAAGAGTACCTACCTTTAAAAAATATGTGATTAACGAATTGACTTTAAAAGCGCTCATACATATTGTTGTCAAGACCCCAATTCCCTTCCTTAGGATGTCATGATGGAACCTAGTCTCTAAGACTAGGTAAGCCTAACAATGAGAGATTATCACAGAAAAAAAAAGCTAAGACATGATATAAACTAACAATTCTCAAAAATATCTCGATAACTGAAACACAACTACAATGCTCCCAAAACATGGTGAGATTGAGTCATAAACTTCTACAGAATATTCCAAAACACCTACTACAACACTGTTTAATAAAGGAAACAACAATACTATAAGGATAACGGAAGGTGACCCCGAGGCTTGCGAACACCGAGGAGGTATACCTTGAAGTCCCCGGCAAACAACTATAATCAAACACTAATGTCCAGCATGAGCAGACGTAACTGGATCTACATAAAAAGATGTGCAAAAGTGTAGTATGAGTACACCACAACGTTACCTAGTAAGTATCAAACCTAACTTTGGTCGAGTAGTGACGAGGCGAGGTCAAGACACCTACTAGGACATAATAAATAGAATGAAAACATAATAACGAGAAGTAATGGAAAGCAGAGAAATAATCGATACGAAACAAGTTAGTAACATAGACTAATGCCAGAATTTTAAGCATAGAGATAACATAAAGGAAGAAATTAAAGAGAACCATCATAGTCAAATACGGATCCAAACTGATAAGACAAGGAAGAATAAATGCAACAAGAAGTGTTTCACCAATAACTCTTTACAACATGAGATAAACAACAAGAATCAAAAATGAAGTGTTGCCTTGTATACAACAAGAATCACAACCAAAGTATCGCCTCGTATCCACATTTCGCAATTTCAATCACAATTTTTCCTTATATCGCCGTGTGAGCCTCACATTTAAATAGTTTTGAAAACATATTTCCCGAAATAGTTATACGCACTTTAGCCCAGCTTATGACGCCGCGTGGCTTCAAGTAATTCCCTTACAAGCAACACGCACATAAGTCCCACCTTATGCCGCCGCATGCACATTAACCCCTATCCTTATATGTAACGATCCGGCCGGTCATTTAGAGAAAGTACATCCCGTTCGGCAGCATAAGGTCCCGAGAAACTCCGTATTATGTGTTATGACCTACGTGTGTGATCGAGTTTGGTCTTCGGATGATTCGGGGTCAATTCGGAAGAAGGATCCTAGTTTTGGAAGCTTAAGTGGTAAGAGTCGACCAAAGTTTTGACTTTGAGAAAACGACTCTAAAATAGTGTTTTGAAGATTCCAACAGCTTCGTATGGTGATTTTGGTCTTAGGAGCGTGTTCGGATGTTGAATTGGAGGTCCGTAGGTCATTTTAACGTTAATTGGCGAAAGTTAGAAAGTTGGATGATTTTTGGAAAGTTTGACCGGGAGTGAACTTTTTGATATCAGGGTCGGATTCCGATTTCGAGAGTTAGAGTAGGTCCATAATGTCAATTTGAGGTCAATCGGACTTGTTTTGATAGGTTTCGTCATCGGATGTAGAAGTTTGAAGTTTTAAAGTTCATTAGGCTTGAATCGATGTGCAATTTGTATGTTTACCATTGTTTGATGTGATTTAAAGACTCGACTAAGTCCATATGATGTTTTAGGACTGGTTGATATTTTTGGTTGAGGTCCCGGGGGCCTCGGGTGGATTCTGGGTGGTTAACGGACAAAAATTGGACTTAAAGCATAGCTGAGCTTTGTTGTGTCTGTTGTAATCGCACCTGCGCATTTTGGGCCGCATGTGTGGCACCATAGAAGCGTAATTGGGACTGCCAAGCTGAGATCGAAGATGCGGTCGTGCTTCCGCAAAAGCGAGCAAGGGCACTGCAGAAGCGGAATTTGGCAAAGGAGCTGGGACCGCAGAAGCGGCTTGGAGGTTCGCAGAAGCGAGTCCGCATATGCGGAGTAAGGTGACGCATGAGTGGAAGAAGCTGCAGATGCGGGTAAGTGGTCGCTTCTGCGATGCCGCAGAAGCGGTTAAGTTTTCACAGAAGCGAAAAACCTGGGCAAACTATATTATACCAAGGGTTCGTGATTTTATCATTTTGAGCACGGGTCTTGGCGAATTTTGAGAGAATTTTCCCGTGATTTCTTGAGATAAGTCCCTTGTGTTTATTTTGGGTCAATAATCTTGGTTCCCTATTGATTTTCCCACCTAGATTGTGTGTGTTTAAGGTGGAAATTTGGAGTTTGAGGCTAGGTATTTGGAGAGTTTAATTTGGGGATTTGAGTGGCGACTTGGTGTCGTATTTTGGTAACTTTGGTATGGGTGAACTCGATATCAAATGGGTGTTCTTATTTTGTGACATTTACCTGATTCCGAGATGTGGGCCCAGTTCGACTCTTTGGGGTAATTTTTTCGATTCTTTGCTAAAGTCGTAGATTTATAATTTAAATTAGTTTCTTGTAGTTGTATTCATGATATGTAAATTCTTTTGGCTAGATTTGGGCCATTCGAAGTTGGAAAATTGAGGAAAAGGCATCCTTATCGATTGTTTGAGCGAGATTTGAGGTAAGTATCTTGCCTAACTTTATGTGGGGGGGAGGGGGGAATTACCCCTTAGGATTCGTGTCTTTTATGCTAATTGTGTCATGTGAAGCTCGTGTACGCGAGGTGACGAGTACGTGCCCGGGCTTATTTGTGGAAAGTTGACCGCTTAGGATTCTTAGGTTTTTATGTTCATTAGATATGAAGTTGTTTTTGATATGTTAAATTTCCCATCTACTAGTTTCACCCCTACATGTCTTAATTGGAATTAATTGCTTCATGCTCCACTTTTATTGCCTATTTGACTCTTGTGTGCCTTAACTGAAGTTGTAACCTCTTCGACTGACATGCTATCTTTTTCCTAATTGCTTATCCTTAATTGAAATTTGTGTATCTCTTTCGTGATTGCTCCACCCTAAATGTAGTTAGTTATCCTTTATCATAGCTGCCTCATCCATATTTGGAATTATTGACTCGCATTATCCTCCTTATTGTCGAATTGTACTTTATGGAATCGTGGTTACATATTATTTCTCACTTGTTGAGCTATTCTTATTGTGGCTAGTATTCTTTATTGTGTTTATCCCTTGTGAGCTCGTTCTACCGTTTCCTTGTGTTCGAAAGCTCTTGAGTTGATTTACTTGTCGTTTCCCGTGTATTGTTGTTGTTGTTGATGGTGTACTCAGTTTGTTGAGCTGAGGGCTATTATGGTGTTGTGATCTTAGCACGTGTTATTGTTGGGAGGTTTTGTCGCGTGTTGTACGAGGTTTCTATCGTGCTATTATTACTATTGATATTTGCACATGCGGCGTGACAAGGCAGGTTATATATGTGGGTTTTCGCATGTGGCGAGACAAAGTGGGAATACTATTATGCGCGTGCGGTGAGACAAGGCGGGCATTTACTTTATTATTGCGCACGTGGCGAGACAAGGTGGGCTATGTCGGGGATTGATTGGTGATGACTTGAGATGGCGTGGGGGCATTATTGTTGTTGATATTTGCGTAGTGGCATGCCTAACTTGTGTGAGCTTTCCCTTGTGCAAATTGTGGGGATTGTTTCTTATGTGTCGTACATTTCCTCTACTCTTACTCTTTGGCCTAAATTGTGATAGAACACTTGCACAAGCATACACGTAATTAATCACCCCTATCTATTTAAGAAGATGGATTATGATGTTATTGATCATTCATATGTCCCCTCGTCCATTTGCCTTCTATGTGAGAATTGTTCTATTAGCACATGAGCCGTGCGTGCAGTTACTAGTTGAAATGAGGGCACAGGGTGCCAAGTGATTAGGGTTTCCGAATTGGGACCCGTGAATTGTGATTATTTTGAGGTTTGGTACCTCATGGAGATTATTAGATGAAGCTGGTGTAATAGAGGTTATACTTATCGAGTTGCTACTTGTCTTTCCCTTAATTGTTTTCACCGAATTTAAATTGTGTTCAGGTTACTCTACCGTGTTATTACTTGTTGTGCCTCGCTGTTAATTGTTGCCTCTATTTCCTATTGCAAGCACCGTGTTATTGTTGTCATCGTGCGTAGTTTGTAGAGATATCATACTTTGTTAGTTTTATACCTATACTTGTCCACGTTATTTAGTCCAGTAGGTGTCTTGACTATCCCTCTTCACTACTCCACTTAGATTAGTCTTGATACTTACTAGGTACTGATGTAGTGTACTCATACTACACTTTTGTATATTTTTGTGCAGATACAGATATTTTGGAGTCAGTCGATCGCTAGCTAGTTGTACGGATCCTGCTTTGGAGACTCAAGGCAAACATGCTGCTGCATTCGCAGGCATCGGAGTCACCTTCTGATATTGTACTTGCACTGTTTTATCTCTATTTTGAAACAGTTGTATTTAGAGGTTTATTTTCTAGCAAACTTAGTAGAGCTTATGACTTGTACTACCGGGTTTTGGGATTGTAAATTCGTATTGGGATTTCTATTTCGTATTTGTCAGATGTTAGTTAAATATTGTTATTATTTCAGTAAATGTTAGGATTTACCTAGTCCCTAAGACTAGGTGCGATCACGACATCATACGGAGGGATCTTTGGGTCGTGACAAGTTGGTATCAAAGCTCTAGGTTCATAGGTCCTACGAGTCATAAGCAAGTTTAGTAGAGTCTTGCAGATCGATACGGAAACGTCTGTACTTATTTTCAAGAAGCTACAGAACTATTACGACAGTTCCACTTCCTTCATTCCTATCGTGCGAGTTTATTGATCCCGGAGTTTGAGTTTTTTTATCATTCTATTCTCTCACAGATGGTGAGGACACGAGCTGCAGATACTGATGACGCCTCCCTCGGAGCAGGTGTCGCTAGGGACAGAGGTAGAGGCAGAGGCCGAAGAGGAGCACGTACCGCAGCTAGGTCACCTACTAGAGCAGCAGTTGTGGAGCCGCTAGTAGCTCTGGTTGGGGGACAGGTACCAGAGGCGCCTGCTATTACCCCTGGACTCCAAGAGACTTTAGCATAGTTCCTGAGCATGTTTGGTACATTGGCTCAGGCGGGGTTGATTCTGGTTGCACCAGCTACTTCATAGACCGGGGGAGGAACTCAGACTCCCGCCGCCCGTACTCCAGAGCAGCGATTCCACATTGGTCAGGTTCCAGGTGTTATGGCGACTCAGCTTGTAGTCCCAGTTCAATCCATGGTTGGGGCCGCAGCATCTGAGGAAGAACAGCTTAGACTTGCAAGGTTCAAGAAGTATAACCCTCCTACTTTCAGTGGCTTGGCTTCATATGGTGCACAGGGTTTTCTAGAAGAGTGTCACTGCATCCTCTACACTATGGGTATTATGGAGATGAGTGGGGTTTCTTTTACTACGTTCCAGCTTAGAGGAGCGGCCTATCAGTGGTGGCGAGCATACGAGTTGAGTAGTCCGGCCGAGGAAGCTTTACTCACTTGGACTCGGTTCTCATATATGTTCTTGAGGAAGTATGTCCCCCAGAGTCTCAGAGATGCATGACGCGTGGAGATTGAGCAGCTACGCCAGGGCACTATGTCCGTGTCAGAGTATGCCGTCAGATTCAATGATTTGTCCAGGCATGCACCTGCTTTGGTCTCTACAGTTAGAGAGCAAGTCTGTAGATTCATTGAGGGGCTCAGATATGATATCCGGTTCAGCATGGCTCGGGACTTGGAGTCAGATGTTCCGTTTCAGCTAGTAGTGGGGATCGCCCGCCGATTCAAGGGCATGTGGGATCAGGAGAGAGAGGACCGACGGGGCCGGGAGAGAGAGGACAGGTGGGGTCAGGAGAGAGAGGACAAGGAGGCTAGGAGGTCTCGCAAACCGGAGAGATCTACTAGTCCTTATTTTGGAGGTAGGGTGAAGCATGGTAGAGGTTTTGAGGGCAAGCCAGTTCAGTTTGCACTTCAGGCTTTGCATGGTGTTTCAGGTACCCATGGGTCTCAGAGTACCCATACCGCACAATTTCCATAGCCATGTCAGCAGAGAGGTTGCTTTGAGTGTGGAGATACCAGCCACATGGTGAGAGAGTGTCCCAGACTCCAGACATGTGTGTCACAACGGGGTATTCAGGCTATTAGTTTGGTTTCGGCTACTGATATCCTTGCACTGCCAGCTTGGGGTACATGTCAGATGAGTAGAGGGTGCCCAAGAGGGGGAGGCCCGACCCGTTGATGTGATTCCTATAGTAGGTTTGAGGCATCTGCACCAAATCATGTAGTACAAGTATGGTTTCAATTTGTTATAGAGGAGCATTATTCGTATTGTGTTTCGGTTCTGCTTATCGGGGTGAGTCCTCCTATTTTTACTTCACCTATGGGTGAGTCTTATGATTTAGTGCTTTGCTTATATGTTTACTCCTGTTGGAAAATTCTATAGTGGTAGCCCGTGTCTACCATTTGCTTTTATTCATTTTGGAGAATTATGAGACTAGGGGTGACTTTGTGTTCCTCATTTCGGTAGTTTTGATGTAAATTCGGGATGATGGGTTACGACTTGTGATTTAGATGCTCTACCGGTGTGAGAGTTTAGTATGTGTTGTGATTTTGTTGGCGGAATCGAATTAGTGGAAGGTTTCGGTTAGTATGATGTGTATCCTACTTGTGATTTAGTGTTAAGGATGAGATCCTTGTCATTTGTTCACATGTTTTGATTCTTCATTGTGGGGTTGATTCGTAGGATGGCACTGATAGGGAGTTGTTCCTGTCGGGCTTGTTTGATATTTCTCTTATGTGTCCTTCCTTGCATATTTAGTTGTATTCATGCCGAACTTAAAGGGTTTTAGCTTGCGAGGTGTGTGCCAGGTGGCGTTAGATGTAATTTGTTAATTCATGAAAATAATTGTGAGGTCTTCATGTTTATTGCATCGTTGACAGTGTTGTGAAGATTTGAAACAGGGTTCTAACGGAAGTGAGGCTAATTGCTGGTGTTGGACTTGGTTATGGGCAGCTGCTGTGACTAGGGTTGTTGTTAAGGGCATATATGTGATGTGTTACGTCGTTTGGTTGTGCCCTGTGGGCATAGGCATAAGTTGTCACAACTGGTTAAGGTGGGTAGCGTGTGTTGATGCGGGAATTGGGTCTTTTGGGAATGATAGGCTGATGAGAAATTTGGTTCTAAGGCTTATTGGTATTGGCGGAAGGGACAAATGTCCGTTGAAATGGTGTTGTCGGGCCTATATGGATTGGGGTGACGTGGGATCACTCGCGGGTGTATGTAGGATGAATACATTCAGTGATTGAGGACTTCTAAACAATTCTTCGCACATTCGAGGACAAATGTTTGTTTAAGAGGGGGAGGATGTAACGAACCGGCCGTTCGTTTTGAGAAACTACATACCGTTTGGCGGCATAAGGTCCCGAGCAGCTCTGTATTATGTGTTATGACTACGTGTGTGATTGAGTTCGGTCTTCAGATGATTCGGGGTCAATTCGAAAGAAGGATCCTAGTTTTGGAAGCTTAAGTGGTAAGAGTCGACCGGAGTTTTGACTTTGAGAAAATGACTTTGAAATGGTGTTTTGAAGATTTCAACATCTTCGTATGGTGACTTTGGTCTTAGGAGCATGTTCGAATGTTGAATTGGAGGTCTGTAGGTCATTTTAGCGTCAATTGGCGAAAGTTGGAAAGTTGGATGATTTTTGGAAAGTTTGACCGGGAGTGAACTTTTTTGATATTGGGGTCGGATTCCGATTCTGGGAGTTGGAGTAGGTCCGTAATGTAAATTAAGACTTGTGTGCAAAATTTAAGGTCAACCGGACTTGTTTTGATAGGTTTGGTGTTGGATGCAGAAGTTTGAAGTGTTAAAGTTCAATAGGCTTCAATCGATGTGCAATTCATATTTTTAGCCTTATTTGATGTAATTTAAAGGCTCGACTAAGTCCGTATGATGTTTTAGGACTGGTTGGTATTTTTGGTTGAGGTCCCAGGGGCCTCAGGTGGATTCCGGGTGGTTAACAGACAAAAATTGGACTTGGAGCATAGCTGAGCTTTGCTGTGTCTGGTGTAATCGCACCTGCGCATTTTGAGCCTCAGGTGCAGCACCGCAAAAGCTGCCATAGAGCCGCAGAAGCGTAATTGGGATTGCCCATCTAAGACCGCAGATGCAGTCATGCCCCCGTAGAAGAGAGCTCGCAGAAGCGAGCAAGGGCACCACAGAAGCGAAATTTGGCAAGGGAGCTGGGACCGCAGAAGTGGCTTGGAGGCTCGCAGAAGCGAGTCCGCATATGCGGAGTGAGGTGACGCAGGAGCGAAAGAAGCCGCAGATGCGGGTAAGTGGTCGCTTATGTGACGCCGTAGAAGCAGTTACGTTTTTGCATAAGCAAAAAGCCTGGGCAGACTATATTAAACCAAGGGTTCGTGATTTTATCATTTTTGGACATTTTGAGCACGGGTCTTGGCGATTTTTGAGAGAATTTTCGCGTGATTTCTTGAGGTAAGTCCCTTGTGTTTATTTTTGATCAATAATCTTGGTTCCCCATTGATTTTTCCACCTAGATTGTGTGTGTTTAAGGTGGAAATTGGGAGTTTGAGGCTAGAGATTTGGAGAGTTTAATTTGGGGATCTGAGTGGCGACTTGGTGTCGGAGTTTGGTAATTTTGGTATGGGTGAACTAGATATCGAATAGGTGCTCGTATTTTGCAACTTTTACCCTATTCCAAGACGTGGGCCCGGGTTGACTTTTTGGGGCGATTTTTTGATTCTTTGCTAATGTCATAGATTTATGATTTAAATTAGTTTCTTGCAGTTGTATTCATGATATGTAAATTTTTTTGGCTAGATTTGGGCCATTTAGAGTTGAAAAATCGAGGAAAAGGCATCCTTATCGATTGTTTGATTGAGATTTGAGGTAAGTATCTTGCCTAACTTTGTGTGGGGGAATTACCCCTTAGGATTTGAGTCTTTTATGCTAATTGTGTCATGCGAAGCCCGTGTACACGAGGTGACGAGTACGTGCCCGGGCTTATTTGTGGAAAGTTGATCGTTTAGGATTCTTAGGTTCTTATGTTCATTAGATATGAAGTTGTTTTTGATATGTTAAATTTTCTATCTAATAGTTTCACCCCTACGTGTCTTAATTGGAATTAATTGCTTCATGTTCCACATTTATTGCCTATTTGACTCTTGTGTGCCTTAACTGAAGTTGTAACCTCTTCGACTCTTGTGTATCTCTTTGGTGATTGCTCCACCCTAAATGAAGTTAGTTATCCTTTATCATAGCTACCTCATCCTTATTTGGAATTATTTACTCGCGTTATCCTCCTTATTGTCGAATTGTACTTTGTGGAATCGTAGTTACATATTATTTCTCCCTCGTTGAGCTATTCTTATATTGGCTAGTATTCTCTATTGTGTTTATCCCTTGTGAGCTCGTTCTACCGTTTCCTTGTGTTCGAAAGCTCTTGAGTTGATTTACTTGCCGTTTCCCGTGTATTGTTGTTGTTGTTGATGGTGTACTCAGTTTGTTGAGCCGAGGGCTATTATGATGTTGTCATCTTAGCACGTGTTATTGTTAGGAGGTTTTGTCGGGTGTTGCACGAGGTTTCTGCCGTACTATTGTTACTATTGATATTTGCACATGCAGCGTGACAAGGCAGGTTATATATGTGGGTTTGCATATGTGGCGAGACAAGGTGGGAATAGTATTATGCACGTGCGGCGAGACAAGGCGGGTATTTACTTTATTATTGCGTACGTGGCGAGACAAAGTGGGCTATTTTGGGGATCGATTGGTGATGATTTGAGATGGCCTGGGGGAATTGTTGTTGTTGATATTTGTGTAGTGGCATGCCTAACTTGTGTGAACTTTACCTTGTGCAAATTGTGGGGATTATTTCTTATGTGCCGTACATTTTCTCTAGTCTTACTCTTTGGCCTAAATTGTGATAGAACACTTGCACAAGCATACACGTAATTAATCACCCCTATCTGTTTAAGAAGATGGATCATGATGTTATTGATCATTCATACGAACCCTCGTCCACTTGCCTTTTATGTGAGAATTGTTCTATTGGCACGTGAGTCGTCCGTGTAGTTACCAGTTGACATGTGGGCACACGGTGCCAAATGATTAGGGTTTTCGAATTAGGACCCGTGCATTGTGATTATTTTGAGGTTTGGTACCTCATGGAGATTATTGGATAAACCTGATGTGATAGCAGTTATTCTTATCGAGTTGCTACTTGCCTTTCCCTTAATTGTTTTCACCGGATTTAAACTATGTTCACCTTACTCTACCGTGTTATTACTTATTGTGCCTTGCTATTAATTGTTGCCTCTATTTCCTATTTCAAGTACTGTTTTATTGTTGTCATCATGCGTAGTTTGTAGAGATATCGTACTCTGTTAGTTTTACACCTATACTTGTCCGGGTTATTTAGTTCAGTAGGTGTCTTGACTGTCCCTTGTCACTACTCTACTGAGGTTAGTCTTGATACTTACTGGGTACCGCTGTGGTGTACACACTTCTGCACATTTTTGTGTAGATATAGATATTTCAGAGTTAGTCGATCGCTAGCTAGCTGTACGGATCCTACTGTGGAGACTCAAGGTAAACCTGCTACTGCATTCGAAGGCTTCGGAGTCACCTTCTGATATTGTACTTGCATTATTTTATCTCTATTTCGAAACAGTTGTATTTAGAGATTTATTTTCTAGCAAACTTAGTAGGGCTTATGACTTGTACTACCGGGTTTTGGGATTGTAAATTCGTATTGGGATTTCTATTTCATATTTGTCAGATGTTAGTTAAATATTATTATTATTTCAGTAAATGTTAGGCTTACCTAGTCCCTAAGACTTGGTGCCATCACGACATCATACAGAGGGAACGTTGGGTCGTGACATTATACCGCCGCATGCGCATCGATATCACATCACAATAACAACTCGTACCATAAGTGCCCATATGGCACAACTTGCCAATAATCAACAATATCAATACTTCTACAACAATAGCCCATGGATCAACCACAAGGTGTACAAGAATATCAACAATAACAACAACAACAACAATATACCTAGTATTATCCCACATCATGGGATCTGGGAAGGGTATTGTGGATGCAGACCTTACCCCTACCTTGTGAAGGTAGAGAGGTTGTTTCCAATAGACCCTCGGCTCAGAAAAACATGAGCACCACATTAATTAAAAAGATAGACAATGAGGGGCAACACCAAAAAGCCATGTTACAGTAGCATAGAAACAACACGATAATAAGATGATCAAAATGAAAGAAAATGACGGGTATTCATAGAAACCAACTACCAATAGAATGCGAGAGTGCGTACTAATCCTATTGGTATGAACAATCTACCACCTACCCTACTACCTTAATCCTCGACCTCCACTCCTTCCTATCATGAGTCATGTCCTCGGTCAGTTGAAGCTGCGTCATGTCTTGCCTAATCACCTCTCCCCACTTCTTCTTCGGCCTACCTCAACCTCTCTGTAGGCCCTCTATTTTCAACCTCTCACACCTCCCCACCGGGATATCTGTGCTCCTCCTCCTCACATGTCCAAACCACCTAAGCCTCGCTTCCCGCATCTTGTCCTCAATGGGGCCCACACCTGATGAGTGGTGATTTTACCATTTATTTTAGTATCTTTTCCTTAGTTTTTGTGTCCTTTAATTATAAAATGAAGTGATTTATGGTGTGCATTGCAAGATTTTTAGGTGCAATAAGTCTTGAAGATAATTGAAGCCAATTGAGTGTAATTGAGCAAAAAAGAAAGAAAGAAGTGCAAAATTGCTTCAGTGAAACACATATGCGGAAGGGTGCCCGCTTCTGCGGGCCCGCACCTGCGAGAAAATGCCGCGTCTGCAGAATAGGAGAAATTGCACTGGAAGCGCACATGTGACCAATAATCCACTTATGCGGTTGATGTCTACATTTGCGAAGCCGCTTCTGCGGCGACATGTTCGCTTCTGCGGAGTAGCAACTGCGATGATTGTTTCTGCAAGTGCGGTCAACGGGCTTTAGCTCTGGACAGACTTGGCATTTCACGCTTTCTCCATTCCAAACCCACAAATACATGACCTAGCATATGGGAAGCAGATCGTTTGGTCGATCCCTGGACATCTTTGACATCTCTTGACTAGAGAAGACAAGTTTTGGAGCTAGGGTTCTTGCACACACACTTGGGTCATGAAGATTTGAAGCCTTTGGTTGAGAATTTCTTACCCACTTATGTTCATTCATTCATTTCCTTGCTTTGTATTGTATATCTAAGTGTGTAGTATTTTTTCCAACACTTGAATCTTGTTTATGGGAATATTCATATTTAAAGTGTGGATTAAATATCTTGTTGTGCTTATGTATTGAACGATTTTTATTTATTATGAAGTGAGTTATTGTTTCTTTAATTATTCTTGTTCTTTAATTTTCCAAAGGGATTAGCTAACCCTAGGACTCGACCATTAACTTCGAATTAATTTTGGAAAAGATAATTTGGGGTTGGGAAAGATTAATTAACAAGAACTTGAGGCGTTAACCCTTATTTTATATATTCTACCGAGGGATAGGATTGAACTACTTGTAGTCATATTCGGGTGTGCTTAATCTCGTAATTGTTTTAGAGATAATTCAAATAGGAAGTCGTGTTAGTCTTTGTAAGAAGCTAATATAGAATTATTAGCCGAGGCTAATTAACATAAACTCGCTCATATTTGTAAAATCATGAAATATATTGGATCGTTAATTGGGTGCAATTCCCATTGCATCCATGCTTGTAGCCATTGATCATTTTACTTGCTTTCTAGGTTAGTTTATATTTTCGTAATTAGTTATAAATATTTTCTCATAACTTTCTAAGTGTTTAGCTTAGCATAATATGTGATAATTCTCGTACACGCCTAATCGCCTACATACTGTTCTCTGTGGGATTCGACCCCGACTCATAGTTGGGTAAATTATATTGCATGCGACCGTGTCCATTTACTTTTTAGTAGTGGATTTTGACTTCATCAAAATTAGCGCCGTTGCCAGGGAATAATTTGGCATATTTACGTTGTTTTGAAAAATGGCATCGCATAATGAATACTGGCCGGATGGTAGTTGTTTATACTTTGATGACCCTTGTCCTTATTTTGGAGGACCACACTCGTGGCAAAATTATTTAAATTCTCTCGGGGGCGGATTGTGTGCATAATCTCAAACCCATGAGTGGAGTATTTGTGATAAGTGTGGTGGTCAGAATGGCCATTGGGATAATTGTTCTTATTTGTCCTTCCCTTCCACGATCCCCCGCTATGATGATTCTACATTTTGTGATGACAAGTATAGGGATATGGAAGTGGAAGAGATTGTGCATGGTCAAAATGGAGAGTTCAAATTCATGATGAAATGTCTACTTGAAGGAGGAAACAAAGAGCAAAATGCCTTGGAGAAGCTTTTGAAAAATAGTCTCCAAAATAATTTGGCGCTTAAAAGGTTGAACTCACAAATGGGAGAAATGCTTGAAGCTTTAGAGGTCCAAAAAGCCTCGAATGTGAATTATAGTCAAGAACCTTCCTTAGAGTTTGAAGCCGAAAATCCTTCTTTGGCACTTGATCAAAACCAAGAAGAACTCTCAAATGCTCAAAATGAGAGGATGATGCTCATGTTGGATGTCATTCTTGAAAATGAGGAGAAGCGCAACTTGGCACTCGAGGACTTGAAACACGTTTTGACTCAAAATGATGAGAATATCCGCACTTTGGAAGATTAAATGAAAATATTGTTTGAGGCTCACTATGGCCACCAACTTTGTCATGCCCCGAAATTGTGGAGCGCGACCGGCGCTCAACCGAGTAAACCCAGTCGAGCAAGCCTAATTTACATTAACCTCTCATCATTACTCATACATGATTTACCATAACATAATAAAATCTTGACTTTCATATTAAATACACTTGGCTCAATGGCCCATATTTTCTTTCTAGTGGTGGTTACACATCTCTATAAATAGCTGTAAATACTGTGAACATAAATACATGACAAAACTCAAATCTTTAATTACATGACCCACAGTGTACATGTAGCTTCTATGACAATGGATACCTATATACATAAAACGAACTAGACCCAAACACCCACTAGAATTGTAGCGGGCTCACCATAAGCTGAGTAGTGAAGAAGATCCCAATCAAAGGTCCATATCATCCTGTAGAAGCATACCTGCATCCATTAAAAGATGCAGCGCCCCCGGCAAAAGGGACGTTAGCACTGTCGAATAGTACTAGTATGTATAGCTAAAAATTCTCTTTCAAAATAAATGCCCATATAAAAAAAAAGCAACACATAGAAACAAATAGTCACAATCCACAATATCCAAATGTCTAGTTAAAAACATGATAATTTTCCAAAATATGAACTTCATATACGATTTTGTTTGGGAGATAATTAACACTGATATACCACTATTCACAATTTCACTATTCACAATACCAATGTTCACAATACCAGTGTTCAAAATACCGATGTTCACAATACTAGTGTTCACATATCATATTGTACACATATGCGTCCCACACACCGTTCACAGTGTTCTCTTACACAATACAAGTGCACAAATTCAAAGGCTTAGAAATTCGACATGAATACGATGAATCATAGCAACAATAAATGGGCTTAGATAGCCATCAACGACAAGAAAATTTATTTAGAGCTTCCATTAACATTTATAGATACTCAGTCGGGGATCCTCTATAACCACCTTCACACAAATCGGCAATGTCGCCTCACCCCAACATAAACGGGTGGAGGTGTATCACGATACCACAATCTTTACACAAAGCGGTCATACCGCCTCACCCCAAGAAATGCAGGTGGAAGTGTATCACGATACAACAATCCCAACACAAAGTGGCTATATCGCCTCACCCCAATATAAGCGGGTGGAAGTATATCACAATACCAGAATCCCAACACAACGTGGCCCTACCGCCTCACCCCACTATATGCAGGTGGAAGTATATCACAATACCAGAATCCCAACACAAAGCGGCCCTACCGCCTCACCCTAATATATGCAGGTGGAAGTATATCACAATACCAGAATCCCAACACAAAGTGGCCCTACCGCCTCACCCCAATATATGCAAGTGGAGGTGTATCACAATACCAGAATCACAACAAATAGCGGCCCTACCGCCTCACCCTAATATATGCAGGTGGAAGTATATCACAATACCAGAATCCCAACACAAAGCGGCCCTACCGCCTCACCCCAATATATGCGGGTGGAGGTGTATCACAATACCAGAATCCCAACACATAGCGGCCCTACCACCTCACCCTAATATATACAGGTGGAAGTATATCACAATACCAGAATCCCAACACAAAGCGGCCCTACCGCATCACCCCAATATATGCGGGTGGAGGTGTATCACAATACCAGAATCCCAACACAAAGCGGCCCTACCGCCTTACTCCAATATATGTGGGTGGAGGTGTATTCCGCAATACCACAATCCCGACACAAAGCGATCCTACCGCCTCACCCAAATATATGCGGGTGGAGGTGTATTCCACAATACCACAATCCCTACACAAAGCGGTCCTACCGCCTCACCCCAATACATGCGGGTGGAGGTGTATTCCACAATACCACAATCCTTACACAAAGCGGTCCTACCGCCTCACCCCAATACATGTGGGTGGAGGTGTATTCCACAATACCACAATCCCTACACAAAGCGGTCCTACCGCCTCACCCCAATATATGCGGATGGAGGTGTATTCTACAATACCACAATCCCTACACAAAGCAGTCCTACCGCCTCACCCCATTATATGCGGGTGGATGTGTATTCCACAATACTAAAATCCCTACACAAAGCGGTCCTACCGCCTCACCCCAATACATTCGGGTGGAGGTATATCATAATCACAATACCATTTATAAACATAAAGCAACATAGTTTGTCATTACATTTAACATCGTAATTACTCATATTATTGGAATATGGCATGTTCATGTTCATGCTCATCATGGAGAAACACAACTCATTACATTAGCGCATGCATGGTAAATCAATAAGTCGATTTCAATGGCACATGGGCCCAATTCCTTTTCTTAAGGTTTATCGTCATTTATCAATGGACATATCCCTTGCATCTTATTGTTCACTCCCTTGACCTCTTAAGGTCATTATCTACGTTCATGACTCTTAGGGACTTAGCAATCAAAGTCATTTAAATATATTATTTCATTGGCTCTCTTGGCCATACACAAGATTCTTCTTTCATGGCACAATGGCCGTATTGCATATTCCACACTTTCACACCTTTCAATTTCAAAGATCACCATCAAATATCAACATGTAGAATATTTCGGAAATTATATACTTCAAATCCATTTGAAATGGAAACTTCAAACACACATGGTTTCTTCCCAAAGAATGAGGCATACCAACCAGCAATTGAAACACACATCAAAATCATAAACAATCAATACACCATTTATTCTTGCAATACTCTTCCCCAGAAATGACAATGTACAATTTCAGCACATGAGTATATAGAACTCAAATCACCCTGAATATATTTATAAAGCAAAGCATTAGCTAAAGCAGCCACTTATGGGCATGAATTGAGTACAAAAGCTTTTAGGAAATTCTATTTTCGAAGCCCTTTTTAAACAATTGAGTCGAGTCTCATTTCATATTCTTTATCACATCCTCTCAAATCATTTGCACTACTAGCCACAATCATAACTTAAATTCTTGGCACGTTGGCCACACTCTATATCCCCAATTCACGTATTTCACTTCCAACCATCTTTATAGATTATCAACAATAAGACATTTACAAATCAATACTTTAGGTACACCTATGAGCAATTAAAAGTCTTAGGAATATTAAGATTTTCTCACACAATATGGCCTCATAACATTCATTTGGAACATGACTCAAAGACATAGCATTTTAATACACATATCATTCTTGAACACATTCCCAAAGGGTAACATAATGTGATAGGAACATTCGGGACAAGTTTTGATTACACAATTCTCATCACTTTGCTTATTCGGGACAATCGAATTTATTGGGAACAACTCGGAACATAGAATAAGGAACTTGAGACAAACATACTTGGAACTTACGGGAGCATCATGGAATTCGATTCCAAGAGAAAAAGTTTAGCCAACATACCTTGCTTTGAGCTTTCCTTAAATTACTATAACGTTCTGAAAATTCTAGCAATCCCAATCTATTTTGAGACATAACAAAATTGAACCATTATTAGGAAGATATTCATGGTCTCAGCTCATTTGAGCATTTTATCTAACAATATATGTGCAAATTGGTTACAAGATTCTTCCACAAGATTTCTTTCACTTCACAACCCAATCTTTACCCATTTGAGCTCAACAATCTCCCCATAAATACTTATTTGTACATGAATGTATAAATAATACTCTCCCACCCAAGAATCATACTCCAAATCAACCATCCTTTACCCAAATTCAAAATTGAAAACTAGGGTATGGAACCTTACCTCTTAGATAAAGAACTTGAGGGATTTCTTGTTGGATTTCAAGGCTTGGACAAAATCTTGATGAACAAAGCACTTGAGCTTCTTCCTCTCTCTAGAACACTCTCACTTCTCTCTAACAATATCAGATTTTTGCTCCAAAATGAGCTTCAAGGCTTATTTATCGAAGTTGGGTCGGGTTATAACAATAAAAGAATGGATATTTCGGAAATTCCGGACCAGGCTACAGACCTGGCCTCGCCAGGCTAAAGCCTGAATAAGCCTGGCTTTTGGCTGGCCTCGCCAGGCTAAAGCCTGGTATTACCCCTGGCCTCGCCAGGCTAAAGCCTGGTCTCACACCAGCCCCGCGAGCTACAGGCCAGCCTTTGTGTATTTGATCATAACTTCTTGTAGGAATGTCCGAATGACAAACGGTTTGAATCGTTAGAAACTAGACTCAAAGAGCTTTAATTTAATAGGTAGATCACCTCATAAGTCATTATAGTTTGGTAGCAGAATATGTTTGAAGTAGGATATTATGCGAATTGAGACATCTTTTCCACTTAATGTATCCTACTTGTTCCACACGAATTCTTTCCATTCACAAAACTCCTTAGTATGTTTCAACACACCTTAAACATATACTTTTCATTTCGAAATAATGTGGTTCTATCCCATGGGTCTCCTATAATACTCTAACACGCTATTCCCAAATATCGTTGGCGTACTTTAAAATATTAAATCATTAGAGAAATGTTTCTGGGGCCTTACAAACTTGAGAGTGTGGAAAGAGGGCAAGAAGAGTCCAACTTCGAGGAAGAAAGTGAGCTTTATTTTGAGTAAGCAAGAATTGAACATCTACCAACCGACTTCATACTTGTCGGTGATGCCAAGAAAAAAATAGAATTAGAGTCAACCAGTATAGTTGAAAACATGGTTGAATTTGACTCCAGCTCGGGGGACCAAGAGGAGGTCAAAATCAGGAAAGAATTGCAATTTGGAGGCTTGATGTCACATTCCAAGCATTTCTCAACATTAGAATTGTGTGATGATATGGGAATTGAATTATACGAGTCAATGAGGGATTACAAAGAGGAGAAGCAAGGGCCATACATCTTATAATTTGAAGGTACAAGAAGGCAAAATGACATTCCTCACATGAAAGCCAAGAAATGCAAAATGAAGCAAATGGCATGTGGCTTGATCATCTACATACCATCCCATGTTGCTCGTGGTCACAAACGTGATTCCAAGTTAGGTTCCCAGTTCATATCCTCTAAGTGGAGAGAAAAGTGGTAAAGTTGATTTGCGTCGTGCCACGACGGTAAATGCGGTGCTTGGTAGGAGACAACCCATTGTTTTCAAATTTTTAGTTGTTTTTGAAATTTTATTTTTTGGAATAGCTTATTATGTTATTTTTGACTAATCTGCAAAGTTTCAGATTATTTTGAGTTGAATTGAGGTGTTTGGGGTGCTGGAACAAGACAAACACAGTGGCTGCCCAGTTCTGCCTAGCAGAACTCTAGTGCAACCGCACCTGCATAAATATTTGGGCAAACGCAACTTCGCAGAAGCACCCAGGACACCGCAGATGCTGTAACTTTGCTGAAGCGGTTCATATGCCGCAGAAGCATGGTCGCAGAAGCTGTCTAAAAGCGCGCGGATGCGATTGTCGGGTAAGTTTAAGGAGACAATATGTTCTTCAGCAGGTAAAATTCAAAACCCTTCTTCCCCAAAATCTAACTCTTCTCATCTCTCTCATTCATCTCCACTGCTCGTGCACTCTATTGCTCTCACACAAGACAACTCAAGTAAATCTTTATCTCCACTCTACTTCTCTTTTCATCCTCTTATTCTTCTTCATTTCTGAGTTTCCATGGTTGTATCCCCTAATTCCCCTTTTTTTTTTATTAGTGTTAATATTAGGGGTAAGGAAATTGGTTGAGTGTAGTGGTGTGTGCTGTTGATGTTGAAAAACGTTTGGGGAAATCTGAGTACCTAATTTGTTTAAAGAAGAATGACTTCTCTTTGCTTGTTAAATGTTCGCTAATTTGTCCAAGAGAATTTTGGTTACGAAGTGCCTTAAAATGAGGTTTAATCAAGTCGTATAATCATCTAGTGCACTAATTTAGAAGTCTTGAGTACAAATTGTATGTTAAAATCATGTTCAAAAGTGAAATAAATTGACAGTTGATGGGTTTTCGAAACCCCTGATGAACATCGCAAAAGCCAAAATAATGTCGCAGATGCGGCCTCGCACCTGCAATGCCTTTTCCACAGATGCAATGTTTGGTCAACTGTGAATATTTGCAGAAGCGAAGAAAATTCCGCAGAAGCGGAACCGCACCTGTGATGGTTTTTCCGTAGATGCGGTGACTGGGCAGTTTTTGCAAAAACAGTAGCTATGCAACTTTGGCTTGCTGAGCCCGTTTGGCTTGATTCTATGGCCTAATTGCATTGCTCAACATGATTATAATGCCCCACTATCTTTGTTTTGATTTGTTTAAGGTACTTTGAGTTAAAATGGACCCAAACATGAACGACAATGTTGCGCTTGATCATGAAATTGAAGAAGTGACTGAGAATTTGAACTATGATGCCAACAGATTCATCTCTTCTTATTGTCAAAACCGGTACTATGATGATCTCCTCACAAAGAAACTCAAATTTGATAAAGGAATTGTCGATGGCAAAGTGGTCGAGCTCCTACCGGATTTTCATGGCCGGCTAGTTTCAGGCGACTGGACCTGCTTCATCCCCACACCATGCATGGCCAATAAGGAATGGGTGGGGGAATTTTATGGAAACTTAAAGCGTACACATATCCAAAACCATGAACTTACAATAAGGGGAAAGATTATGAAATTTTGAGTTTAAGAGATAAATGATGTCTATGGGCTTCAAAATCATCCGCTCGAGCTAATGCGAGAAAGAGACACATGCGACAATGGTGATTGACTAGTCTCAAAGCTTTGTCCAATAGGTCAAATAGTGACTTGGGCTAAAAAGAAAACAGACATCAAATGTGGTGATTTCACGGCTGAAGTAAAAATGTGGTTGTATGTCATTGCGAGCAGAGTGTCTCCTTGTGGGAACGTATCTGATGTCACATCTACTAGGGCCCTAATAATTGCTTGCATCCTTGATGGCGTTCCAGTGAATGTCGGTCACTACATCGTTCAGGAGCTGAAGGAGTATGTGCTTCAAGGTGGCACGACATTGATTACAGAGTTGTGCCGGTGTGCGCAGGTTGAGGAATGGGATGGAGATCATTTGATACCGGCGGACAAGTCCTTTCACCCATTGAGAGTGGCATGATAAGGAGAAAGAGAGAAATAAGAAGAAGGGCAAGTTCATGATAAAGATGTGGAGAGGCATCAAGGCCATCTTCAAATGTGAGCAGCCAAACAGGAAGATACTGGTCGAGGACAAAGATGATAGTGAAGAGTATTCCTTCTTGTCGAATGTTGTTGATGCTGATACTGATGATACCAATGATGATGAGGCCGAGAGTTCTACACGGCAGTGATTAGCTTTTTCCCGCAGTCTGCTAGTCTGATGCAGACCTCGGGGAAACCCTCAAACTACTCTTATTTTATCTTGATATTGTGCACTGAGGACACTGCAGTGTTCTTAGTTGGGGGTGGCTTTAGGGAGTATACTTTATTTGTACATTGATGCTTGACTTGTGCCCTTGCCGGTCTTATACTTTTGTATGGATACTGTGTGCCTTTGCCGGGTTTGTTCTACTATTGTTTATCATGTGCCTTTG
Source organism: Nicotiana tabacum (assembly GCF_000715075.1). Classification (NCBI taxonomy): domain Eukaryota; kingdom Viridiplantae; phylum Streptophyta; class Magnoliopsida; order Solanales; family Solanaceae; genus Nicotiana; species Nicotiana tabacum. The sequence continues at coordinate 71,216,227 of NC_134091.1, read as the reverse complement.
CCGAGCGTAGTTTGTGATTGGTGATACATTTGCGGATTAATCGCTTTTGTTATTCTATTTTATTTTTCTTTATTTATTTATTTATTTTCTTTAATAGTTTTTAGTTTATGTTATTTTTTTTCCTTTAGTATTAGTTGCTTTTGTTATTTTTTTTTTCTTTAGTAGTTTTTAGTTATTTTATTTTATTTTGTAGTTTTTAGTTATTTTATTTTATTTTGTAGTTTTTAGTTTATATTATTTTAATCTCTTTAGTAGTAATATACTTTTTAATAAATTTCCTTGGCTTTTATTTATGCTATGGCTCTTTCCCGAGGAATAGTTTTGTGTTGAACCGGGTGACTTTTCACTATGATGGATGGCGTGATAACTTTCTTAAGGGAATTAGTCTTGTTTTGTTATGTGGAGACTTTTGGATTGTTTGGTACTAATAAAGTTATTCTCTTGTAAGTGATGTGTGAATTAAGAATATTGTCACGACCCAAAATCCATTAAAGGTCGTGAGGGCGCCAGACACCACTGTCAGCCAAGCCAAAAATAAATACTTAATTTGGTTCTCATTTTAGTGTATCGAAATCATAATTTCCTTCAATTAAATAGCAAAAGATGGAATTAACAAAGTAACTAATAACATTTTTAACCGTTTCAATACAAGATAACCCATAATCACCCCCAAAACCCAGTGTCACAAGTGCATGAGCATCCACAAGGAAGTACAATAAAATACAACATCCGTCCGGAATACAAATTTGGACAGGAGAAATATAAATGCTCTGAAGGAGACTCTGCTTGCTGCGGATCGTAGTAGAGAGTGCAGCTCACCTAAGTCCCCGCAATAATCGCGCCTCTGCATATATATATATATATATATATATATATATATATATATATATATATATATATATATATATATATACACACACACACACACACACACACACACACACACACACACACACACACACACACACGTACCCAGTATGTATCCCGCCTAAGCCCGAAGAAGTAGTGACGAGGGGTCGACTTCAAAACTTACTAAGGGCCAACAATATGATAATATGAAATTCTAATTAAGCATGAATATATAACAATAAAACTCAGAACAAGAAATAACTGAACGATTCATCACCCTATTTAAGGACCCAAATCACTTCCTTCATTTAAAACAAATAATCTTTCAAATAATGAATTTATACCAATTATAAAAGGAACTTCCAGTTCTATTATCAGACACGAATACCACCGAGGACATTCGGCCTGATCCAAAATAAATGTAAATTGTGCACTGCCGAGGGTCAAACAGCGCGAACCATAGATGCATCTATTACCCCGCTCGCGAATCATACATGCGACGCGGTCAAATATAAATTTATCAATAAATCATAACCCTTTCTTGATTTTTTCAAATAAATACAATTCGACGCGAAGCTTTTAAATCCTTGAAAATCCTCAACTCAGTTCCATTTGATACAGTTAAAAAATATAATCAAATAACGACGTCCACAGACATGGTGTAAACCTAAAACTACCCGGACACAAACAGGAATAGTAGCTACGTATGGACTCTCGTCACTTCGAGCGTACGTAGCCCCTCAAATATAACAACACATATTAATTAAGTTCACCTATGGGGTAGATTCCCTCTTAGAAGGTTAGAAAAGAAACATACCTCGCTCCAAAATTTCATAACCGGCTCCCAAGCCCTTCCAACAACTCGAACCGATGCCCAATGCTCCAAAACTAGTCAATAAATGTGTAAACCCATAAATATATGCTTTAATACTTATTATAATTCAATTTACAACAATTTCTAACTCCGCTTGAAAAGTCAATAAAAATCACCTTTGGGCCCACATGCCCGGATTCCGAATATTTTTGAAGATAAACACTACCCATAGCATTACGAGCTTAAATATGTAATTTATTCTCAATTTCATGCCCAAATTCGTGGTCAAATCCAAAAATACCAATTATTAGGTTTTTCTTCAAAATCCCAAATTTCTACAAATTTTCAAGTCTAAATCCTTATATAATCCAAGTATTTAACTTGCAATAGGTGGGAATCACATACCTTGACATAGATGATGGAAATCTCCCCTTGAACCTCTCCAAAACTCGCCCAACCAAATGAAAAATGAGAAAAGAAGAGCCAAATCTCGCTCTTTAAAACAATCTGCCCAGCGACCTCTCGCACCTGCCGTCCCTTGACCGCTTCTGCGGTTCTGCGGGTGCGGCCACATAACCACTTATGCGGTCCTCCTTCATAACCCTCAACTCCGCATCTGCGGCCCCCATCTGCTTCTGCGCCTTCGCTCATGCAGTTCCACGTGCGCAGGTGTGGTCCGACTTCTGCGAAATTCGACCGCATCTGCAGTCCCAGCCTTCCCCGACCTAAGCCGCTTCTGCGACCCTCATGGACACTTCTGCGGCTCCGCACCTGCGGCCCTAACCTCGCAGGTGCGGTTACACCATAAGACAGTAGCCCTCAGCCCTTCTTCCAACTCCCAACTCGATCTGTTTATTATCCGGATTCCACCCGAGGCCCTCGGGACCTCAACTAATTATACCAACACGTCCCAAAATACATTACGAACTCAGTCGAGCCTTCAAATCACATCAAACAACATCGAAACTACGAATCATCCTCCAATTCAAACCTAATAAACTTTGAATTTCAAACTTCTACCTTCGATGCCGAAACCTATCAAATCACGTCCGATTGACCTCAAATTTTGCACACAAGTCCTAATTGACATTACGGACCTACTCCAACTTCCGGAATTGGAATCCGACCCCGATATCAAAAAGTCCACTGACGGTGAAACTTCTTAAAATAATCCAAATTTCCAACTTTCGCCCAAAATGACCTACGGACCTCCAAATCCACATCCGGACGCGCTCCCAATACCAGAATCATCATACGGAGCTATTCCCAGACTCAGAATCCCAAACATACGTCGATATCATTGAAGTGAACTTTAACTCAAATTTATTAAATTCTTCCAAAATGCCAACCTTCCACAATAGGCGCTGAAACGCTCCCGGGTCATCCAAAACCCGATCCGGGCATACGCCTAAGTCCAAAATCATCATACAAAACCTGTTGGAACCTTCAAATCCTGATTCCGAGGTCATCTACTCAAAAATCACACTTTAGTCAATTTCTCCAACTTAAGGCTTCCGAAATTAGAATTTTCTTTCCAAATCAACTCCGAACTTCCCGAAATTAAATTCCGACCACGCGTACAAGTCATAATACCTGAAGTGAAGCTGCTTGGGGCCTCAACCCACTGAACGATGCGCTAGAGCTCAAAATGACCTGTCGGGTCGTTACATTCTCTCCCACTTAAACATACGTTCGTCCTCGAACGTGCTAAGAACTGCCCTGGAGTTGTCTGAAATCCATGTTCAATACCTCGTGCACCTACTCGTGCTACCACAACCTAGTTGAGCACATTAGCTCGAGCAAATCTGAAGATCCTCCCCTTAATTTAGGCAAATAAGACTTAGAGCCAAATTCCAAGATCCGAAATTCTCTACTATGCCTGCTCCCAACATATGAACACAGTTTCAATCACTACACGATGCACCAATACATGATTGCATACCTTTACTGAATTCATACCATGCACCGTGTAACCCACACAACCATAATAACATTCTCTGACAACGATAGTCAAAATCCCACGAGTCTGATGCCTACAACGTACCTCGCAAAACATATAAGTCCCGTTTCCCACTCTCACAATACTGCCGAGACAGAAGAAATGTGTAGAAACTCATAACCACCTGTCGAACCACAATTCATGGGGTCTCTCCCCCCGACAAGAACCATTACCTCATTCTGGATTGAATAACAATATTTACTCTTCAATATGCCTTACATAAAATCTGATCGCACTGATCCCAGGTCCAATAATCTTGTCTCACCTAGTATAAGTCGTTATGGCAATAAGCCACCACGAACACTACCAAAGGTCTCATATGATGCCACCATGTGCTAACAATCCACAATCTCGAATGTGGTACATAAGGAAAAACGGACTCTGGAAAGGACTACTCAACCCACGTAACTAATTTAAACAACCGAAAGGATGTTATGAACCTTCCTCAAAAAATGAGAAACAAAACACATATGGATAGATATGGGGAACTGTACTCAATAACACACTGTTGCGGTATGCAACCCGATCCACACATGATACCGTTGCAGCGTGAAACCTGATCTAATCATGATACGCGTGGCGGCGTGCCACCCGGTCCACACATAATAATCTAAGGAAAACATACCTCGAGCCGTAATGCTCGTACTCATGAAATGCCCGAATATCAACCACAAGCACGCTAAGTGCATAATACAAATCCTGAGGAGACGAGTAGCGTCATATGCTATAAACCTCAAGCACAACTAAGGTGTGATATATGATCTGCATCTCGAGAGTCATCCTACTCACATAATACCACAATCTATACAGGATCTTAATACGAGTGCGAATATTCAAACAGTCTCACAACCCACATGGCACAATAAAGACTACACGGAAGGGCCGACAACAGAAATAACATCCACGGTCCGAAGAACCCTCTGAAAATAACACTATGCTGAAATGAACACATCCGGCTTGATATAGAGCCCACATTCACATTTAGATACATCCACGGACCTCAAGTCGATTCTGATCGTACCGCACTGGGCTAATAGCCTTTCAAGGATCCAGAATAGTCCTTTTTCCCATGGCACACAAGAAACACCATCGGATTCGGAACTAACTTCCACGACTCAAAATCAAACGAACCAAGCGCCCTTCAGGCATAAATTCTCACATTACCGATGGTACCACAATCTTCATACTTAGTTTTAAATCTTTAATCAATCAGGTGACTACATGTCACACTTACACAATCTTCTCTTGAGATGCACTCTTACGACCTTCCGTACCAGGTAACAAGTCTGCACCTCCATACAGCCGGCCACTTTAATGCTATAAAGCAAATCAAGAATCTGCAATCAGTACACAAAGCCTCACACACAGGACACCGATCTCAAGTGAAGCTAAAGACAATACCAGCTTACTCTAAACATCTAAATTCTTTCTCGCTCATCCGAGCTCATGACATTCTTGTCAACATCAACTGCAACCTTGATCCTCAACTTCCAATCCCCATGCCGCTCACTGCACCTAACATACCAATACGCAAGAGTACCAGAATTTCATCATAAATCCCAAACCACCAATAGAGTACACACTTCATCATGTAGAAACTTCTCACTTAACTCATTTCAGGAGAACCATTACCCCACGTGACTGAATTCCTATAACCGTAGAAAGTACAAACCTCGAGTGGTGGATTAAACCACCATAATTCCTCCGGGCTCCATCTACACATAACAGGCCATAATAATTGAATACCTTCGAATAAATCAAATTACGGAGGTCGTCAAGCCTCGCACGTACAGCCACAACCACCTATAAAACTTCACGCTAAAGAAACTGATCGCTGCCACAATCATGCTAATTCAACCATTACTAACCAACCCCGCTTCTTCCAATTTATTCTCTACTTGACTTAGAAATAATAATAATAATAGCTCCATTCAAATGTAACGAACTAAATCTGCACTCATCCTAAGTGACCCCACTTCACGAGACCACATTGTCTCAATACCTATGAACCATTTCATGTTCTCCTTAAGCGAACAATAGCATCGCCAACTGGTACACCCGTTCTGCAAGGCCCTTTCGCGAATCCGAAGTTACTTCTTCACCTTCCTCCAATACGGCACTGCATACCCAATGATAACATAAAACATTCCAAGTATCTTTCATACTCCACTATAACAGCTCGATACTTAATCATACTACTGGCTCGAAATCCTTAGGCACCGCACTTTGAACCCACTAGAACTATTGTTGAGAGTCATCCACTCTGACTTGTTCCCAATTATGATCAAACTCCAAGGCCCTGCTGGCACATGAACACCCTCTCAAAGAAGCACCCGGCTGAATCACGTTCCTTGTAACTCACCTCTACACAAAGCATAAACTCCGAGTCTTCCTAAAGCGTGAACATGAATCGATAAGACCAATTGTAGCACACATTCCTCAAATCCTTAACTCAAATCACCACTCATGTTCTCTTTCTTTAGTCGTAATAACCCACCAACATGCCGATAACCAGAAACCTCACAAGTAGATAACCATGCAATCCAACCATAGGCGGTGGGGCTCTCCCACTTAGCTTGAAGCTACCATTGCATAACTCTGAAACCTACCAAGATTCCTTCTTCCTTACTGTCATGACCTTGCGCAATTGACCCGCCAAATTCCTCGAAATCTTCATGTTAACCATTTCATGAACACCTTGAATCACTAGCCACACTTACATATTCGACCTCTTACTAGATAGCCAGTAAATTTCTTCGTAGATATTTAATCAACATCGTGCAACAGTTAACCTGCTCACCAGAAATAAACCACCTGTGGAAATTCCATGCCGGCATCTTCCAACAACGCTGCACCGAGTACAATTATTATGAAATCCTTAAACCATCCTAAGTTTGTGCTCATTCACCAGCCGTACAAGCCCGTTCACTCCCTATTGACATCAACTAAATGTGCGACGATACATTTTAATCCAAAGGCATGTTGTATCCTTATTCATATCATGCAACTTTTTTCCGTTGTATCCAACCCTTCTTCGTATAGTAGCCAATATTCCAAACTAAGTTCGTAGACTTAGTCACTATCCACCATGAGTCCCAAATCACTCTAGCTTCCCCCAATGCGTGTGGCTATCCTACCACAGAACCCGTATGATACTCTGCCACTCTCCCATTTTGGTCAAACCCTCTCTTTTAAGCGACTACTCGACTTATGTTTCCTTACACTTGACCTTCTAGAAGTTTAACCACCACAAGACAGCTCCCACATGTCCTTCCTCATCCTTCGCTGCCCAGTTGTTGCCCTAACTCAAAATTCATCTTTGTAGTACCCGAACCAACAGATCGCTGCCAACTGTAAACCTCCCCAGATATCATCTTCCTTGAGCCATCAACATTAGGATTACCGATTCGATTCTGAACCACAACACACTGCGACATCTGACAGCCGCTTCTCCGGCACTATTTCACACTACCCTGCCCCGAAGGCAAATTGATAAAGACCAAAACATCGGTGAACTTAACACATTCAATCTAGGGCGACGACACCACATCACAGATGAAAATTCCACCATGCTCGAAATACCAAGTCTCGTTACTCCGTAATCCAACCTGAACATTCTTAGTCCGATTGCCTTTCCCTCCGCTGGAAATAAAACACTGAACCTCTGAATCACGCATTGAGAAAACCTCCTTTCAATTCATTCACAGCCCTTACATGTAGACAAGTATCCTACAATTACTTTAATACCGTGCGATAATAACTCATGAACATCCTAGCAATTGGTGCATAGCCCCAAAACCATCAGAAATATAGCTACTGAGCTGAAATGACAGAGCATACTTCCACAAGGCGACGACATTAGCCCAATCGAATACGCAGGGAGAAACATCCCGCTCCACGTCAGTAGTGCCATTAAAATTCCTCGATTCCTAATTTTTAACAAGTGCTTCGCATCGCATAAGATTGAATAGGAAGGAAATGAAGGCATAAGCCTCAAAGGAATTAAATCGCACGATGAGGAATCAAGAAGGGAAGTGCCCCTGTCAACCTGGTAGCCTCTCGAAGATAAGTACAAATGTCTCCATACCGATCCGCAAGACTCTACTAGACTCGCTCATGACTCGTGAGACCTAAGTGAACCTAGTGCTCTAATACCATATTGTCACGACCCAAAATCCATTAAAGGTCGTGAGGGCGCCAGACACAACTATCAGGCAAGCCAAAAATAAATACTTAAATTGGTTCTCATTTTAGTATATCGAAATCATAATTTCCTTTAATTAAATAGCAAAAGATGGAATTTACAAAGTAACTAATAATATTTTTAAGCGTTTCAATATAAGACAACCCATATGCGGGAACAAAAGCTTTATGCTAAGTTCTCCAAATGTGAGTTTTGGCTAAATTTTGTAGCATTCTTGGGGCATATTGTATCTGGCGAGGGCATTAAAGTTGATCCCAAAAAGATCGAGGCAGTTCAGAATTGGCATCGTCCCACTTCGGCGACTGAGATCAGGAGTTTCCTAGGATTAACAGGTTATTATCGTCAGTTCGTGGAGGGCTTCTCATCTATTGCAGCATCTTTGACCAAACTAACCCTCCGTTCCGATGGTCTGATGATTGTGAGGTGAGCTTTCAGAAGCTCAAGACAGCATTGACTACAACACCAGTGTTAGTGTTGCCTTCCGGTTCGGGGATGTATTTAGTGTATTGTGATATTTCACACATTGGTTTGGGTTGTGTATTAATGCAGGAGGGGCAAGTTATTGCATATGCCTCACGTCAGCTGAAAACCTACGAGAAGAATTACCCGGTACATGATTTGGAGTTAGCTGCAATTGTTCACGCTCTTAAGATTTGGAGGCATTATATTTATGGGGTTTCTTATGAAGTTTACACTGATCATCGCAGTTTGCAGCATTTGTTCAAGCAGAGAGACCTAAATTTGAGGCAGCGCAGATGGCTTGAGTTATTAAAATATTATGATATTACTATCCTGTATCATCTGGGTAAAGAAAATGTGGTTGCCGATGCCTTGAGTAGAAAGGCGGAGAGTATGGGTAGTCTGGCTATCATTTCAGCAGAGGAGAGACCATTAGCTTTGGATATTCAATCCTTGGCTAAAAGACTTGTGAGGTTGGATATTTCAGAGCCTAGCCGAGTTCTTGCATGTGTTGCAGCCCAGTCTTCACTATTTGAGCAGATCAAGGCTTGCCAGTTTGATGACCCACACTTATTGGTTCTTCGAGAAATGATACTACGAGGTGGATCCAAGGAAGTTACTATTGGTGCGGATGGTGTCCTGTGACTCCAGGATCGTCTATGTGTTCTTAATGTGGATGGACTGAGGAAAACGATTCCTGGAATACAAATTTGGACAGGAGAAATATAAATGCTCTGAATGAGACTCTGCTGGCTGCCGATCGTAGTAAAGAGTGCAGCTCACCTAAGTCCCTGCAATAAACGTGCCTCTGCGTACACGCCTCTGCTCTTACAAAACCGCTAATCATAAATGCACCTGCACAAAAATGTGCAGCAAATGTAGTATGAGTACGTAAATCAACGCGTACCTAGTATGTATCCCGCCTAAGCCCGAAGAAGTAGTGACGAAGAGTCGACTTCGAAACTTACTAAGGGCCAACAATATGATAATATAAAATTCTAATTAAGCATGAATAAATAACAATAAAACTCAGAACAAGAAATAACTGAACAATTCATCACCCTATTTAAGGACCCAAATCACTTCCTTCATTTAAAACAAATAATCTTTCAAATAATGAATTTATACCAATTATAAAAGGAACTTCCAGTTCTATTATCACACACGAATACCACCGAGGACATTCGGCCCGATCCAAACTAAATGTAAATTGTGCACTGCTGAGGGTCGAACAGCGCGAACCATAGATGCATCTATTACCCCGCTCGCGAATCATACATGCGACGCGGTCAAATATAAATTTATCAATAAATCATAACCCTTTCTTGATTTTTTTCAAATAAATACAATTCGACGCGAAGCTTTTAAATCCTTGAAAATCCTCAACTCAGTTCCATTTGATACAGTTAAAAAATATAATCAAATAACGATGTCCACAGACATGGTGTAAACCGAAAACTACTTGGACACAAACAGGAATAGTAGCTATGTACGGACTCTCGTCACTTCGAGCGTACGTAGCCCCTCAAAAATAACAACACATATTAATTAAGTTCACCTATGGGGTAGATTCCCTCTTAGAAGGTTAGAAAAGAGACATACCTCGCTTCGAAATTTCATAACCGGCTCCCAAGCCCTTCCAACAACTCGAACCGATGTCCAACGCTCCAAAACTAGTCAATAAATGTGTAAACCCATAAATATATGCTTTAATACTTATTATAATTCAATTTACAATAATTTCTAACTCCGCTTGAAAAGTCAATAAAAATCACCCTTGGGCCCACATGCCCGGATTCCAAATATTTTTGAAGATAAATACTACCCATAGCATTACGAGCTTAAATATATAATTTATTCTCAATTTCATGCCCAAATTCGTGGTCAAATCCAAAAATACCAATTATTAGGTTTTTCTTCAAAATCCCAAATTTCTACAAATGTTCAAGTCTAAATCCTTATATAATCCAAGTATTTAACTTGCAATTGGTGGGAATCACTTACCTTGACATAGATGATGAAAATCTCCCCTTGAAGCTCTCCAAAACTCGCCCAACCAAATAAAAAATGAGAGAAGAAGAGTCAAATCTCGCTCTTTAAAACAATCTACCCAGCGACCTCTCGCACCTGCGGTCCCTTGACCGCTTCTGGGGTTCCGCGGGTGCGGCCACATAACCACTTATGCGGTCCTCTTTCATACTCCTCAACTCCGCATCTGCGGCCCCCATCCGCTTCTGCGCCTTCGCTCATGCGGTTCCACGTGCGCAGGTGTGGTCCCGCTTCTGTGGAATTCGACCGCATCTGCAGTCCCAGCCTTCCCCGGCCTAAGCCGCTTCTGCGACCCTCATGGCCGCTTCTTCGGCTCCGCACCTGCGGCCCTAACCTCGCAGGTGCGGTTACACCATAAGACAGCAGCCCTCAGCCCTTCTTCCAACTCCCAACTCGATCCGTTTATTATTCGGATTCCACCCGAGGCCCTCGGGACCTCAACTAATTATACCAACACGTCTCAAAACATATTACGAACTCAGTCGAGCCTTCAAATCACATCAAACAATATCGAAACTATGAATCATCCTCCAATTCAAACCTAATAAACTTTGAAGTTTCAAACTTCTACCTTCGATGCCGAAACCTATCAAATCACATCCGATTGACCTCAAATTTTGTACACAAGTCCTAATTGACATTACGGACCTACTTCAACTTCCGAAATCGGAATCGGAATCCGACCCCGATATCAAAAAGTTCACTCCCGGTGAAACTTCTTAAAATAATCCAAATTTCCAACTTTCGCCCAAAATGACCTACGGACCTCCAAATCCACATCCGGATGCGCTCCCAATACCAGAATTACCATACGGAGCTATTCCCAGACTCAGAATCCCAAACGGACGTCGATATCATTGAAGTGCACTTCAACTCAAATTTATTAAATTCTTCCAAAATGCCAACCTTCCACAATAGGCGCCGAAACGCTCCCGGGTCATCCAAAACCCGATCCGGACATACGCCTAAGTCCAAAATCATCATACGAACCTGTTGAAACCTTCAAATCTCGATTCCGAGGTTTTCTACTCAAAAATCACACTTTAGTCCATTTCTCCAACTTAAGGCTTCCGAAATTAGAATTTTCTTTCCAAATCAACTCCGAACTTCCCAAAATTAAATTTCGACCACGCGTACAAGTCATAATACCTGAAGTGAAGGTTCTCAGGGCCTCAACCCGCTGAACGACGCACTAGAGCTCAAAATGACCGGTCGTATCGTTACAAATACCCCTCCAAATTTTGGATGTAAATTGAAAAAAGTAAGTTGCATGGGGAAGAATAATTTTTGTGATAACGTTTTGGATCATTCTATGACTCTTTGCCCATTAGTTGGAATGATATTGCTCTAATTGTTCTTCATAAGAAGTGAAATTGATCCTTCTTGATTAGTTCATGTGCCATGTGTGTTAGTTTTTATTAAAAATAATTATTTTATTTACTTTTATCATCTAGAACTTGCCCGCACTACAACATTATGCATATATAGCTACAAAGTATATCGTAGCTAAATATAAAAACTTCCGTGGCTAAACACTTTAGCTACAATATTTTGTCTCGTAGCACGCGTAGCAAAATGTAGCGTAACTAAAAGTTAGCTACAAATTTTAACGTTTCATGGCTAAGGATTAATACATATTGCTACAAGAAAATTTATGACGTGGCTATATTGATAAAACTATTGCCACGAAAAATTTATGTTTGTAGCTAATGAGTTTATTCTTTTGCTACAAAAAAATAACTTTGTAGCAATCTTTTATACTAGCCACAAAGGGATATATTGTGGCAAAAGATGTAATATGTTTTGCCACAAAATATTTAATATGTAGTTGTGCTCACATATTAGCCATGGAGTGTAGTATTTATGTTTAGCTACGAATTCAAAATTTTGTAGCTATAAATCATTACCAATATCCATGATTAAATTTTTATATATATTTTATTCAGACTAGATTTTCTATTATATTTTAATTAGTGATGAAAAATTAATTTATTAGTGACAATAAATGTTTCCATCGCAAATGTGTTGCTATTTTTTTACCTCACTAAATATTTTTAATTTTTTTTAATATTCCATATCCATACATAGTTTGTTTTATTAAAACTAGAAACATAATAAGCTCTAGATATCACTTATTTCATACAAAGTAACATGAATAATTCAAAAAGTTAATTCTAAAATATACAATTATATATCTAAAGTTGATGCATCCTCAATATACAACTATTCTACAAGAGACACAATAAAATCTGAAGAATAAAAACTAGCTAATGGGAGGCTAGACAATAAGATGAACTCAAATTTAAAAAATTTATCAAATTAAATAATACAAACTATGTACATTGGGTTAGATATTTTATCTTTAATCTATAAATTCTAGGGAGTTCCACATCAAAAAAGAAAAAATTTTAAGTAATTGATCATGTGATTGAAAATGTCGCCACTCGATCCCTAATTTGGGATAACCTGCAAAATTTAACTCAAAAATCTAAGTCAAATAAATATAATGAGATTCAAAAACCTTAAAATATAGAGATATGAATATAACTCGGAATAGAAAAGGCATCAATTTAAATGGTAGAAGAAATGGAAAAACGGGAGGAAGGGGTGGCGGCTGAGAGGGGAAGGATATGAAGTTAGGTTTTGATTTGTCTTTGGTATTGCTTTACTTTTTCTTATATACTACTATTGTTGCTTCTTTTTTTTTACTTCTTACTCAAATCAAAATACAAAGTGTACTACTTTTCCGGTGATGTAGGCAAATCTATAAATGCAAATAAATTAAATAACAAAACAAATGTGTAAGAAAATTACCTACGCATAAAAAATATAGAATTTACATTAAGGACGATAGAAAAAAACAACTATTTGCATAAAAAAATAATCTTTACAATTTTTTCTGTCCTATGTGATTTTTTTAGATTTGTTATATCATCATATTTCAATTATATTAGCTTCTTAATTTTTAGTTTCTTAATTATATTAATGATAATTATTAAATTATTAAAATAATATTAGACCATTAAATCAATAACTTTTAAACTTATTTAAATTGAATATAATTAGTGGTCAACGTAGAAACATACAAATACAAGCATATAGCTTTTAAAATCTTCTGTGTTCATATATTAAAATTTAATTAAATATTATTGCATACTTATTTGATTATATTTGAAACTCACAAGTAATTATTGAATTATAATATACTAGTTAGTTTTGTTTTTCACTCTTATATCAATGATATTGAATTCTTTACCTTTTTCAAATAAAATTAATAATATCAAAATTATGTAATAAAATATAAAATACTAGTCACAAGAGAGACATGATCCCCTTCCGAATCATATTAAATTCTCAATTCTTAGATTTGATGTACAATTTGATTTATGATCATCAATAAGTTATTAAAATAGTAAATGACCATATCATTATAAAGTAACTTATTGTCTAGATTAAATATATATAATTTACTATACAATTTAAGTGGTACAAGCTTATAGTCATTTAAATTCTACTATATAATTAGTTATTCACACATTAATTAGATATAATTCCATTATTTTTTAATTATATTTGAAGCTTACAAGTAATACTTTATTTGTTTTTAATTGTGATACACTAGTTAAAATAAAAAGTATTAAAATTATGTAAGTATTACAAAATATAAAATAATCGTCATAAGAGAGGTCTTCCCTTTCAAATCATATTATAATCTCAATTTTTAGATTTAGTATATATTTTAATTTATGATAATTAATAAGTTATTGAGATAGTAATGGACCATATCATTATAATCTATTATTGTATAGATTAATATAAATAATTTGCTATAGAATGTAAGTGTTACAACATTATGGTTGTTTAAATTCTACTATATAATTGATTATTTCATCATTAGTTAGATATACTTTCATTATTTTTATTTATAATTGGAAATTATAAAATACACTTAATTAATAAGAAATATAATATAATTACTTTTCCAATGAACTTAGATATTAACTATATTAAATTACTAATTCTAAATGTATCTAGATATATGAAAATTATATAAAAATTTACATGAACAATAATGTTAGTGATAGATAATTAAATATTATGTTCTATCTATGTAATTGTTAACCTAATTATTTTTGTTGTGTGGGTAATTTGAAGCAAAAATATTCATTTAGCTACACGATTTTGTTTTAAGTAATTTTATGTAGCTAAAAGATTACTATTGCTATAGGAAGTTTTAACTTGTAGCAAAAAATAATAATTAGATGCGGAATTTTATCTCAAAAATACATTTGTGGCTATATCATCTTATTATGCAAATAACGGTAGCTATTAAACCAATTGTTACCACGGTAATTTAGTGCTTGAAGCAAAAAAATATTTGTTTAGCTATAATATTTTATTTTAGATAACTTGTTGTGGCTAAAAGGTTACTATTGCTATGATAAGTTTTAACTCATAGTTAAAATTAATATTAGCTACAAAATTATGTTATAGCAATAACTCCATGGCTATATCATTTAACTATTGCCACAAAGTTTTGATAACTTGAAGCAAAAATACGTATTTAGCAACTAATTTTTGCTTCAAATAATTTATTATGGCTAAAAGATTACTATTGCTACAGTACTTTTATCATGTGGTAAACAATTATGATTAGCTACGAAATTTTATTGTAGCAATAAGTTTGTAGCTATTTAGGTAATTATTGCTACGATTGTTAGCAATTATAGAAAAAATGAGGAATTAGCTTTGCCAATTTAATTTTTGTGGCTAAGAAATTTTATAAATTTGTAAATAGCCATGGAATTTTAATTTTTGTGGTTATTGTTAGGTACTAGCCATAATTTTTAAATCTATAGCTAAGATTTTGTAGCTATATATGCATAATATTTTAGTGCCGGTTGGTCTTTCAATGCTAATGTTAATTATGTTTGGTTGGAGGGATGACCTTAGGCATTCTTTGTTATCTTTAAAAAAGCCTCTTTAGCCTTTCGAGCCTACCATTGCATAAATATTATCACTAGTTAACTCCATTTGAGCATTTAACCTTTTCTTTAGCTACCTTATTACAAACCTTTACCCTTTTGTGAAATAATTCTCTGTTTTGAACCCGTCCCTCCTTGAATCTTAAGAATGAGGCTAAAAGCCTAAGTTGAGGGTGTTGGTATTAATTGGGAAATGATGAAGATATACATTGTGTTTAGAAACATATACCTCAAAGTTGTTTATATGAAGATGCTCAAGCTCCAAAAGAAAATAGTTGTATAAAAAAAAGATGGAGTCTTGAGAAAATTAGAGAGGTACTTTAAGATGGTTCTATGTTGGTAACTAGATATCAATAAGGGCTATGTGGTTTAAAAAGAAGCAAAGTGCAAAAAGAAAGACAAATGTGAGTAGTGTTCAAGGAGGGTGTAGTCACTTGTATCCCAAATGCTTATCCTACCCTTCCCTAAGCCTACATTAAAAGCTTAAAAAGTCCTTATGGGATCTCCAACCGAATGTTCTTGAATAGACGGAGAATTAAAATAAGGGCAAGCTTATGGCATGATATTTTGTAACACTTGAAATTCTTTGTTGAGAGTGGGTTTCTTTGTGCATTTGCCCTTTGTGCTGTTATTGTAAATATGGTAATTTTGGAACTTTCTTTCTTATGAGGGAACATGGATTATGATGGATTGGTGACATTGATAGATTCCGAATTGAGTAAATTGAGCATATGTAGTAGACCAGTGCTTATGAGTCACTTCTTGAAGCTTGGTTGTTGTCACTTGATTATATTGAAACTCCATTGCATTCTTGAAATTGTTTTAAATGAGAGAGTTGTTTGGTTGAAATTCACATGCTTGAGCCTAATTATTTGTACCAACCAAAACCATAAGTGTTGTGCTTAATTGGAAATGTGATTTGAAGATGATAGAGATGCTAATTGAGATTTAAATGATAGAGCCTCATTGAGTATTTGGTTTTGATTTGCTTGAGGACAAGCAAAAGCTTTAAGTTGGGAGTGTTGATGAGTGGTAATTTTACCATTTATTTTAGTCTCTTTTCTTTAGTTTTTGTGTCCTTTAATTAAAAAATGAGGTGATTTATGGTGTGCATTGCTAGATATTCAGGTACAATGAGTCTTGAAGAGAATTGAAGTCAATTGAAATGGAATTGAGCAAAAAAGAAGGAAAGAAGTGCAAAATTGCTTCGGTGAAACCGCAACTGCGAGAGAAGGCCGCGTCTGCAGAATAGGAGAAATTGCTCTGGAAGCGCACCTGCAACCAAGAATCTGCTTCTGCAGAACAGCTTCTGCGGTTAATGTCCACATTTGCGAAGCCACTTCTGCGGCGACATGTCTGCTTCTGCGGAGTAGGCAATTCTCCACAAGATTCGCATCTGCGAATGAAAGTCTGTTTTTACGGAGTCGCACCTGCGATGATTATTTCTGCAGGTGCGGTCAACGGGTTTCAGCTCTGGACAGACTTGGCATTTCACATTTTCTCCATTCCAAACCCACAAATACATAACCTAGCTTATGGGAAACAGATCTTTTGGCCGATATCTGGACATCTTTGATATCTCTTGACTAGAGAAGACAAGTTTTGGAGTTAGGGTTCTTGCATACACACTTGGGTCTTGAAGATTTGAAGCCTTTGGTTAAGAATTTCTTACTCATTTGTGTTCATTCCTTTATTTCCTTGCTTTGTATTGTATATCTAAGTATGTAGTATTTTTTTCAATACTTGAATCTTGTTTATGGGAATATTTATATTTAAAGTGTGGATTAAATATCTTGTTGTGCTTATGTATTGAACGATTTTTATTTATTATGAAGTGAGTTATTGTTTCTTTAATTATTCTTGTTCTTTAATGTTTCCAAAGGGATTAACTAACCCTAGGACTCGCCCCATTAACTTTGAATTAATTTTGGAAAAGATAATTTGGGGTTGAAAAAGATTAATTAACAAGAACTTGAGGCGTTAACCCTCATTTTATAGATTCTACTTAGGGATAGGATTGAACTACTTATAGCCATATTCGGGTGCGCTTAATCTCGTAATTATTTTAGGGATAATTCAATTAGGAAGTCTTATTAGTCTTCGGAAGAAGCTAATATAGAATTATTACCTGAGGCTAATTAACATAAACTCTCTCATATTTGTAAAATCGTAAAATACATTGGATCGTTACTTGAGTGTAATTCCCATTGCATCCATGCTTGTAGCCATTGATCATTTTACATGCTTTCTAGATTAGTTTATACTTTCACAATTAGTTATAAATATTTTCTCAAAACCTTTCTAAGTGTTTCGCTTAGCATAATAAGTGATAATTCTCTTACACGCCTAATCGCCTACATATTGTTCTCTGTGGGATTCGACCCCGACTCATAGTTGGGTAAATTATATTACATGTGACCGTGTCCATTTACTTTTTAGTAGTGGATTTGAACGTCATCAAAATTGGCGCCGTTGCCGGGGAACAATTTGGCGTATTTAGGTTGTTTGAGAAATAAGCGTACGTGCTTTGGTCCAAACATGTTAATATTTGTGTAATTATTTTCTTATCCTTGTTTATTTTTCTTGTTGTTCTTTTGTTTGTTTCTTGTTTTTTTTTTGTTTTGAAAAATGGTATCGCATAATAAAAATTGACCGGATGGTAGTTGTTTATACTTTGATGAACCTTGTCCTTATTGTGGAGGACCACACTCGTGGAAAAATTGTTTAAATTCTCTCAGGGACGGATTGCGCGCACAATCTCAAACCCATGAGTGGAGTATTTGTGATAAGTGTGGTAGTCAAAAAAGCCATTGGGATAATTGTGCTTATTTGTCCTTCTCTTCCCCGAACCCCCGCTATGATGATTCTACTTTTTGTGATAACAAGTATAGGGATATGAAAGTGAAAGAAATTGAGCATGGTCAAAATGGAGAGTTCAAGCTCATGTTGGAATGCCTACTTGAAGGAGGAAACAAAGAGCAAAATGCCCCGGAGGAGATTTTGGAGAATAGTCTCCAAAATAATTTGGCGCTTGAAAGGTTGAACTCACAAATGGGAGAAATGCTTGAAGTTTTAGAGGTCCAGAAGGCCTGAGAAGTGAATGATAGCCAAGAACCTTTCTTAGAGGTTGAAGCCGAAAATCCTTCTTTGGCACTTGATCAAAACCAAGAAGAACTCCCAAATGCTCAAAATGAGAGGATGATGCTCGTGTTGGAAGCCATTCTTGAAAATGAGGAGAAGCACAACTTGGCACTCGAGGACTTGAAATAAGTTTTGACTCAAAATGATGAGAATATCCACACTTTGGAAGATCGAATGAATATATTGGTTGAGACTCGCTATGCCCACCAACTTGAGAGTGTAGAAAGAGGTCAAGAAGAGTCCAACTTCGAGAAAGAAAGTGAGATTTATTTTGAGGAATCAAGAATTGAACATTGACACGACCCAAAAATCCAACTAGTCGTGATGGCATCTAACCCATCCTGTTAGGTAAGCCAATTTCCAACTAACCAATTTCAATAATAATTATTAAAGCAATTTATGTGAATAAAGATTCTGATCTTATATAATCCCCAAGAACTGGTAGTACAAATCATGAGCTTCTAAGAATAAAGTATACAAAGCGGAAATGAAATAAATACGTAGTCTGTTTGAATAATACATAACAGAGCTTTTATAAATCTAAGGCTACCCTGAACAAGAGGCAGACACAACAGGAACGCAAGTACATTTTCAAATTCCGCAACCATTGAGCACAACAACAACAATAGCCAACATCTGCACGAAATGTGCAGAAGTGTAGTATCAGTACTACCGACCCCATGTACTGAGTAAGTAACAAACCTAGCCGTAGGTTGAAAGTAGTGAAGAGCTTCCACCAAGGTCGGGTCCAAAACCAATAGTCCACAACAATCCATAACAACATAAAGCAAATAATACCAGAAGTAACTCAGAGATGAAATGCTCAGTCACCTCATGATTTCAGCAATAACAGTTTTTCATTTCAAGTACATCAGTGAAAATCCAAATCTTTTTCCAAAGTTACCAAAAATGTGAATAAGTTTGAAAACAGAAATTTTTCAAAAATCCTTTCAATAATAAATAAAATATCTCATTTTCTTTCCAGATAACTAGTATAAAACAAATATATCACTATGCCCATCTGTCAACATGTGTGAGAAATCATGAATAATGTGATATCGTACAGCATGAGGAAAACACATCTCTATGCATATATGTCATGTGTGCATGTCAATGCAATGTATCTCAGAGATTGTACTCATGTACTCACACTCTCAGAGTACTCAATCTCACTGTCTCGTATTCTTTCTCACTATGCTCAGCACACTCAATCACTCAGCGCTATACAATACCTGCTGCGGCGTGCAGCCCGATCCCTGTTTATAGTACTGCGCTCATTGGGGGTGTACAGACTCATGAGCGGCTCCTACAGCCCAAGCGCTATAAGCACGGACAACTCACGTGCCATAATATAAATATCTGTATCCACACGGCCAACTCACGTGCAATAAAAAAGGATCTGCACGACCAACTCACGTGTTGCACGGCCAATTCACGTGCAATAATAATATAAGGATCCGCACGGCCAACTCACATGCAATAAGAATAATATATATAAAGCCAACATGGCCTGCCGTGGCGTTAGTATTAATTAAACTCCTTGGATTTTCTTTATGCCGCAGTTATTTTCCAAGGAAATAATTTGTGTAGAACCGGGTGACTTTTCCCTATGATGGATAGCATGAAAAATTTCTTAAGGGATTAGTCTGGTCTAGTTTTTTTAAAAATTTTTACGTAAATATATTTTTTTAGTTAGTTTAGTAGCTAGTAGTAAATAAATTGGTTATTGGGTGTGATCGTTTTGTCCATAACGTGTGCCTTGTTTGGTACCAATATGATTTAAACTTTGGCATATGACGTTTTGATCTTTAAATAAAAAATGATTGAAGTGATAATCCTTGTTGTGACTTTTAGGTTCTATTTTTGGCACTTTGATTCATTAAATAGTCTTTTATGCTATATGTGCTTTTCTTTGGGTTTATTGGTTTTAATTGGATTTTGGATTTATATGTCACTCGAGTATGCATGTGCCATGTGTGGTGCAATTTGTTGTGAGTTCTCTTGTATTATTTGTAGTCTAGAACTTGCCCGGAATGTGATTCAAGGCGAAATCCTAGACTAACTTGGTTTGAAAAATGATGTTAGGCCTTCCATGGACTGTTATTGTGCCTTAAATTTTCTACCCTTGCATATTTTCCCTAGTCAACCCCTTTTGAGCCTTTAAACTTTTTCTTTGGCAACCATGTTACAAGTTTTAGACCTTCGTTCTTTATTGATCTATCTATCCTACCTCCCTAAGTACTTTAAAAGTGTAAACACAGGCTAAAAGCCTAAGTTTAGGGGTGAAGGTTGGAAAAGTTGTAACGTTGAAGTTGCTTAAAAGGTGAAAGGTAATAAAAAATAAAAAATAAATATATATATATATATATATATATATATATATATATATATATATATATATATATATATATATATATATATATATAGGAACCTTCCTTGATTTTTGAAAAACAAATGAGTAAGAAAGAAGAAAAAGGAAGGAAAAATAAGGAGTTGTGAATAAAGGGAAGATTAGGTATGGAATGAAAAGTGAAGGATGGAAAACGTTTTTGAAGGAAGTGTGCTTTAATTGTTGTAAATTGTAGTGCTTAGGGAGGTTTTGAGTCACTCTTATCCAAATTGTGTCCTACCTTAACCAAAAACCTACATTACAATCCTTTAAGTCCTACTTGATTTCGAACCATGTGTGTCTACATTAGTGGAGAAATACATGAAGGGCAAGCCTATGGCACTACTTATGTGCATTTGAATATCTTTGTGTGAGAGAGAGTTAATTCTTTCCATTTGATATCCCATTTGTATTTAAATTGCAATTTATAAGTTGGGATTCTCTCTTAAGTGTGAGAGCACATGAAATTTTGGGTTGTGAACTTAATCCAATCTCCAATTGGGAGAAATGAACAAAAGAAAATTGTTGTGATAATGAGGCAAATTTTGAAGCTTTTGTGTCATGACTTGGTTACTACTTTGATTAATGTGGTGTTTGAGCACTTGAATTGAAATGAAATTAGTGAGAAGTTGTTGGCAATTCATATGCTTTGGATTAATTGTTGGTACCAACCGAAGTCACTAGATTGTGTTTAATTTGAACCTTTTTGACTTGAAATGATGTTTGGTATGTCATTGAGCTTAATTGATGATTTTATTAAAGGATGTTCTTAGTTGTTGAATTGCTTGAGGACAAGCAATAGTTTAAGTTTGAGGGTTTAATAAGTTGGTATTTTACCAACTTACCGCTTCTTGATACTTAGACTTTTGCATGATTTTGTTGAGAAACTAAGGTATTTATTGAGGTTTATTGGCATATTTCAGGTATCATATGATTTGGGAAAAATGGACTGCTGCCAGTTATTTCTCTATGCGATCACGGAAGGTTACATGAGATCGCAGAAGTCCAGAAGAAAAATGCTATGCGAACGCGGTTGAAGTCATGCGATCGCGAAGAAGTAAAGTTGTTCAGCACTGGTCAAACATTCTACGTGAACGCGTTTGTCTCTAGGCGATCGCGTAGCTTTGCAGACGTTGTTCATCGCGATTGCGGTTCTCTCTATGCGATCGCATAGCACATTTTCTTGGCAGAAATGGAATTTCACATTTTTAATCCCCAAGCCATTTAATACATGACCTAGCTCATTTGTAAAAAATCGTTGACCAGTCTCTGCACATCTTTGACATCTCTTGACTAGAGAACACAAGTTTTGGAACTAGGGTTCTTGCACGCACACTTGGGTCTTGAAGATTTGAAGCTTTTGGTTGAGAATTTCTTACCCATTTATGTTCATTTCTTCATTTCCTTACTTTTTATTGAATATCTAAGTGTGTAGTAATTTTTTCAACACTTAAATCTTGTTTATGGGAATATTCATATTTAAAGTGTGGACTAAATATCTTGTTGTGCTTATGTATTGAACGATTTTTATTTATTATAAAGTGAGTTATTATTTCTTTAATTATTCTTGTTCTTTAATGTTTCCAAAGGGATTAGCTAACCCTAGGACTCGCCCATTCACTTCAAATTAATTTTGGGAAAGATAATTTAGGGTCGGGAAAGATTAATTAATAAGAACTTGAGGCGTTAACCCTCACTTTATAGATTTTACCTGTGGATAGGATTGAACTACTTGTAGCCATATTCGGGTGTGCTTAATCTCTTAATTGTTTTAGGGATAATTCAATTAGGAAGTCTTGTCAGTCTTCGGAAGAAGCTAATGTAGAATTAATACCCGAGGCTAATTAACATAAACTCGCTCATATTTGTAAAATCATGAAATACATTTGATTGTTACTTGAGTGTAATTCCCAATGCATCCATGCTAGTAGCCATTGATCATTTTACTTGCTTTCTAGGTTAGTTTACATTTTCGTGATTAGTTACAAATATTTTCTCAAAACCATTTTAAGTGTTTGGCTTAGCATAATAAGTAATAATTCTTTTACATGCCTAATCGCCTATATTTTGTTCTCTGTGGGATTTGATCCCGACTCATAGTTGGGTAAATTATATTGCATGCGACCGTGTCCATTTACTTTTTAGTGGTGGATTTGGATGTCATCACCCACCTCACTATAATTGTCACGACCCAAAAATCCAACTAGTCGTGATGGCACTTAACCCATCCCGTTAGGTAAGCCAATTTCTAACTAACCAATTTCAATAATAATTATTAAAGAAATTTAAGTGAATAAAGATCTTGATCTTATACAATTCCCAAGAACTGGTAATACAAATCATGAGCTTCTAAGAATAGAGTATACAAAGCGGAAATGAAATAAATACATAGTCTGTTTGAATAATACATAAATAGAGCTTTTATAAATTTAAAGCTATCCTGAATAAGAGGCAGCTACAACAGGAACGCAGGTACAACTTCAAATCCCGCAATCATCGAGCACATCAACAACAACAACCAACATTTGCACGCAATGTGTAGAAGTATAGTATCAGTACAAACGACCCAATGTACTGAGTAAGTAACAAACCTAGCCTTACGTTGAAAGTAGTGACGAGCTTCTACCAAGGTCGGGTCCAAATCCACTAATCCATAACAGTTAATAACGACATAAAGCAAATAATACCAGAAGTAACTCAGAGATAAAATGCTCAGTCACATCATGATTTCAGCAATAATAGTTCTTCCTTTCAAGTACATAAGTGAAAACCCAAATCTTTTGCCAAAGTTACCAAAAATATGAATAAGTTTGAAAACAAAAAGTTTTTCCAAAATCCTTTCAATAACAAATAAAATATCTCATCTTTCTTTTTAGATAACCATTGTAAAACTAATGCATCACTATGCCCATCTGTCAACATGCGTGAGAAATCATGAATAATGTGATACCGTACAACATGAGCAAAACACATCTCTATGCATATATATCATGTGTGCATGTCAATGCAATGTATCTCAGAGATTTTACTCATGTACTCACACTCTTAGAGTACTCAATCTCACTGTCTCGCATTCTCTCTCACTGTGCTCAGCACACTCAATCACTCAGCGCTATACAATTATTGTTGCGGCGTGCAACCCGATCCCTGTTTATAGTCGATTGCGCTCACTGGGGTTGTACAGACTCATGAGGGGCTCCTACATCCCAAACGCTATAAGCACGGACAACTCACGTGCTGCACGGACAACTCACGTGCCATAACATAAATATCTGGATCCGCATGGCCAACTCACGTGAAATAATAATATAAGGATCCGCACGGCCAACTCACTTGTTGCATGGCCAACTCAAGTGCAATAATAATATAAGGATCTGCACGGCCAACTCACGTGCTGCACGACCAACTCACGTTCCATAGTAATATAAGGATCCGCACTGCCAACTCACGTGTTGTACGGCCAACTCACGTACAATAATAATGGGCTCACAATGTCATGAGAATAGCCCAAAATAATGATATGATGTATCAATAAATAACAACAGAGACTGAGATATGATATGCAATGAAATGAATATGACTGAGTATGAATTTTCATTTTAAAATAAATATTTCACAACAATATGACCTATGTGGGTCCCAATAATACTCGCACATAGCCTCAACATGATATTTTTTTTATATGCTTTTCAGCTCAATTTCTTTAACTCATAAAACCGCATGGAAAATGATAAGATTATTTAACTACAAAATTCCACAGAAATAATTATGTCTCAATTTCTATAGTGCACGTCCACACGCCCATCACCTAGCATGTGCGTCACCTCCCAACAATTCATGAAATACATATACTCAGGGTTCATACCCTCAACTCCAATATTAGAATAGTTACTTACCTCGAACAAGTCAAATCCAATGTCGAGCAAGCTAAGCAATGCTCCAGAAATTTCATTCTGCGCGTATCAACTTCCAAAGGGCTCGAATCTAGTCACAATTAATTTGATTCAGCTCACAAAAAATTATAGGAATTAATTCCATATCAAAATACTAATATTTTCCAAAAATCCGAAATTATGCCCCAAAAATACCTGTGGGGCCCACGTCTCGGAATTCGATAAAACTCACAAAATCCGAACCCCCATTCAACCACGAGTCCAACCATACCAAAATTACTCAAATCCGACCACAACTCGGCCTTCAAATCCTCAATTAAAGTCTATGAATTTTTCTACTATTTTCAACCCAAAACACTAATTTGTTGATAAAAACAATAATAGATTCGTGTAATTTAACCAAAATCGAGTTAGAATCACTTACCCCGTTGTTTCCTCTGAAAATCGCTTCAATCCGAGCTCCATAGCTCCAAATGTGTTAAAATGGCCGAAACCTCAAAATATATCTTTTGTCTAGGCATTTACTCTTCGCGATCGCGAAGCACAATTTTTTCAGCCCCAAAATTTCTCTTCGCGATCGCTGAAAATTCTTCACGATCGCGAAGAACAAACTCCCCAACTCTTTCGGACAGCCTCAAGTATAATGGTCATAACTTTTCGTACAAAACTCCATATTGTGAATGGTTTAACTTTATGAAAACTAGACACCAAGGGCTATAACTTTCATTTGTTACTCTTCTACTTAGTCCTTATAGATTGCTAGATATAAGCTTCCAAAGTCAGCCCTATGCAACAGAGATTTCTAAACTCTTCCCAAATAGCCTATAGTGTATCCAACATAACTTTTTGTACAAAACTCCAAATGACAAATGGTTTACATTTATGAAAACTAGACATCAAAGGATACAACTTTTATTTTTGGATTATCTCCAAATTCCTTATAGATAGCGAGATATAAGCTTCCAAAGTCGGGTAAGTACAGCAGGATTTTCCTCTACGCGATCGCGAAAACGCTTCCGCGATCATGATTCACAGTTCCCAAACAGCAAAATTGCTCTTCGCGATCGCGACCATTTGTCCGTGATCGCGATGCATACCTCTGTGGCCAAAAACTAGCAACTAAGAATGGCCTAAAAATGGCCTGAAACCACCACAGGAAACTCACCCGAGCCCCTCGGGATCTCAACCAAATATACCAACAAGTCCTAAAATATCATACGAACGTAGTTGAAGCCTCGAATCACATCAAACAACGCTAAAACTACGAATCGCACCTCAATTCAAGCCTAATGAACTTTGAACTTTTAAATTCTATATCTTGTGCCGAAATACATCAAATCAATGCGGAATGACTTCAAATTTTGTACACAAGTCATAAATGACATAACGAAGCTATTCCAATTTCCAGAATCGGATTCTGACCTCGATATAAAAAAGTCAACCCCCGGTCAAACTTCCCAAAAATTTAACTTTCGGTAATTCAAGCCTAATTCCACTACGGACCTCCAAATAATTTTCCGGACACACTCGTAAGTCCAAAATCACCATACGGAGCTATTGGAATCATCAAAATTAAATTCCGAGGTCGTTTACACATAAGTCGATATCCATTCACTATTTTAACTTAAGCTTTAAACCTTGGAACTAAGTGTTCCAATTCATTCCAAAACCTCACCGGACTCGAACCAATTGCCCCGACAAGTCACACAACAACTGTAAAGTACAATTTGAGCAGTAAATAGGGAAATAGGGTTGTACTACTCAAAACGACCGGTCGGGTCATTACATTCTCCCCGACTTAAACATACGTTCGTCCTCGAACGTGCCAAGAGTTGTTTCCAAGCCATCAAATCACTGTTCCATCTTACCAAACACATACCCGGGGTTGAACCCACGTCACCCTATTCCATATGAGCTTGACAACACAATACAACTGAAATCATTGATTTAACTTTAGCCCATAAACCTTGGAATTTAATTTCCAACCTTTAGAATTTCTTTCAAGACACGAATCTTACATTTACACCCTGTATGAGTCTGAACAAGCTGTATCAAGCCATAACCATAACCATAACCATGGACATAATCACCTAACATATTACACAACTCGCATGCTCATAGCACCATTCCTGACCACAGTGACTACTCCAAAACCAACCAAATACTAGTATTAAACCCATATCGAACCAAACCTCATCCCAAAACCTTCGTGCACTGTTGATAATAAAAGAAACATCCAAAATTTCATGACCACTTACCAGATCAACAAGTCACGGAGCTCACTCGCCCCAACCAGAACCATAATCACTTTCTGAGCCGACTCTCAATATGATACTCCCGAATATACCGAAATCAAATCTGATACTACCCATTCTAAGTCCAATGACCTTATATTACTAAACACAACTATTCCATAGACATGTCGCACCAATATAACTCAGAGCCACATCCTGTGCCATTCGTGCACCAATACGCAACAATTCAAATATACCCAGTCATGGAAAATGACTCAAGTGAGAGAATTGCCCCGCCAGATTAACAAATACCGCCACAACGAAAAGCTAAAAATTCATCATACACCGTAGAACCATCACCCGATTCTAACACAAGGTTTATACCTTAACATAACTCCCCTGCAATGCGTGACCCCATCCAAACGCTGGTCCATAATATGTACCTCGAGCCACCCCGCTCAAAATCAATAACCACAGAGAGACAAATGAAAAACAATGCCACACAAAACCTGAAAGAACATAACCATTACGCTATCGATTATGCAATACCCAAATACTCATCACACTCAAATTTCGCTATAAAGCTCAAATAGAACCGCACCATCTGTGCACATAACCAATAAATCACAGCTCCTCGTAGCATAAAGGAGTAACTCACAGATCATTTGAGAACACGAATAAGTTCAACATCAACCAAATGACACATCCCTCAATAATAGCAGTATGGAGCCAACTATTCCGGCTCGGTGTAGAATACACATCTTAATCGGGCCTACCTATGGACCCCCAAATCAACTCGAGTTACCCACAAATAGATAAAAAAATCCCTCCAAAAATCCATAATGACTGAATCATAACACATTTCATCATCTGGCTAGCTCCGGCCACAACTTCACAGTCCACAACCATGAAATAATCTGCTCCTGGGAACTCCCAATCTCCAAATCCATTGAACACGCGAATCACCATATTTGATTCCATCTCCACCGCCCGAATGCCTAACACCTCTCTCATACACGATCATCCCACGAGAAATACTTTGAAAGTTCTTCCATACCACTTGACAAAATTTGAATATCAGTAGTCTATCAACCATGTGAGTACCGCAATACTAATTAAACATCCATAAGTCAAAATACAATGCGCCTTCTTAAATACGCACCCTTCTCATACACCAAGTAGTAAATGTATGCATCTAGTCATTTGGAACCGCCCATGTTGTCTAAGAATTCATGACCATTCTGCCCAAACTTCGTTACCTTCCTTCCAGACTGAACTGCCACCTTGTACATGTAAATCTAACTTTCGCACAACACATAACATCTATCTTGCCATCATGTGAAAAGCACAAGAATCTCATTATCAACTCTGGTTACCAGCAAATTACATATCCGGTTAGTTAGAAACCTTTATCTTGCTTCCTTCCAAGAGGAAATCACAATACACAACATGTTTCTTACACCAGTAGAAAATATCCGGTTCAAACCATGGAAGAAACCATCAAGAACACTTTAAACTCCATCTGTATAGTCTCACCACATCATAATTACCCATATAAATACCACAACCGAAATACCCACTCTGACAATACCTTATTTGAGTCTAAGGCCGTTTCATTCACCTTCCTGATACCAAAATATAAAATCCATAATGATATACAAAAATGCCACAAGTCTCGACACCATCCACCTTAAATGTCAGATTTTAGCCGCAAACAAATCCGCCAAAAATTTTCAGTTGTTATATATAAATCTCGAATCCATTAGAACTTTCTCGAGAATTACCCCCTTAGTTCAAATCCACATTACACCGCCCAAATGGGCCAAAAAACCCGTGCCCTATTAGCACAACAGCTCTCAAAGAAGTAACTCTACTTTAACACCATATACCAAATTCATACTCTGTGCGCACTACATCATTCACTAATAACAACTCACTCATCCCACGATTTTTTTCATATACTCATCCGTGCAATACAATCTGTAACCAGGAATTTTTCTTATTTGAGTCATTTTTGTAACTCCACCTCTGCAAGTCATCACTAATTCCCAAGTATACTTTAGACCCAAACAAAATTTGACACATACCCATGAATTGATTTGTCTATAGCAGGCTCCCCCACTTGGCTCAAAGTCATAGATTAAAACACTCCATAATTCACAATACCCATACCATATTACTGTCATAATACCGTAGTCGGTGCCACAAAATATTTCTCAAGCTCATGCAATGCCAACCATAAAAATACTCCAAATCATCCGCTAAGATCGCAATCAATCTCTTGATACATCGACTTTCTCAGCCAAATTTGAATTCAAATCTCCACACATACGCCCTACTGGTAGAAAAGAAACCATCCACTCATATTACAAGGAACATACCTGCGTAGATTACTCTCCAGGAGATAACCCACCTCCCTAGCCTCAAATTGGCATCTTGTTATATCTTCTCGTAGCCACAATTTCTACGCAATCACTAAATCTTTCTGAGTCTAACTCGTTAACCAGACTAAAGAGTTTAATTTGTCCCACAATTTAAACACGTGAAAGATCTTTCAAAACATTCACATTCGAGACTGTACGTCACATCAAAACGAAAATCAAGCACCCAATGGCCTTTCCTTTACATTTCATAGAAACGCTTCTCGTCACATTCAAATCGTCTTAACACATCCCGCAGTTACATCATACTCATCACAAGGACATTCCACTGCTCATCGAGTCACAAATTCCACCAGTAGGAATATTACCGGATATATAAGTCCAAATGTACAAGTTATAACTGAAGCTACCTGTCATGCCCCAAAACCAAGGAGCGCGACCGGCGCTCAACCGATTAAACCCGGCCGAGCAAGCCTGTTAGATTTCTTCTACCCAAACTCATTCATGAATAAAGAGAATATATGTTTTCCTTAATTAAATAATAAAGTGGTCGTGTTTGCAATTACCAATTTCTTACCATAAGTTTCACCATTTTTAAAGTCTCAAATGGACAAGTAATACAACGACAACATAGCATAGTTTGTCTTTCCCAGTACCAATACACAACCCACACTATGTCTACGGAGACTCTATAGATAAAGAAGAGTACAATGATAATGTCGGCAACAAGGCCCCGGCTATACCTCAACCATAATACATAAAGAACAAAAGATACATGACCCCGGGATGAAGTGGGGCTCACCAAGTCAGCTGGGAAGAGGGTGTACTTCTATCACTGATCAATGTCTTCTGCTGTGGAACCACCTGCATCCATTTAAAGATGCAGCGCCCCCGGCAAAAGGGATGTTAGTACCGTCGAATAGTACTAGTATGAAAACTAAACCAATTTAAGAATTTAGAAATACAAAATAATTATGATGAACTAGTGCGGCAATAGAATAATATAGATAACCGTCTCAACCATAGCAAGCTTATTAAAAGCTATCAACAACATCTATAGGATTTAAGATGAGATCCTCTCTAACCATCTTCACACAAAGCGGCCCCGCCGCCTCACCCGATATATGCAGGTGGAGGTGTACGTACAATACCACAACTCTAATCAAGCGGCCCTTCCACCTCACCTCAATGTATGCGGGTGGATGTATAACCACAGTACCAAGAACCTACACAAAGCGGCTATGTCGCCTCACCCCAATGTATGCGGGTGGAAATGCATCAATGATACCAATACCAACACAAAGTGGTTATGCCGCCTCACCCCAATGTATGCGGGTGGTGGTGCCACAACAATAGCAAAACTATACACAAAGCGGTCGTACCACCTCACCCTAATGTAAGCGGGTGGAGGTGCAGTCCCACAATATCATAATCCCTACACAAAGTGGTCATGCCGCCTCACCCCAATATATATGCGGGTGGAGGTGTATCACAATCACAATCTCTATACCATAATCCCCACACAAAGCGGTCATGCTGACTCACCCCAATGTATGCGGGTGGAGGTGTATCACAATCACAATCTCTACACAACTTGGCATAATACCTTTCACATAAATCACGACTAGAAATTATAACACGTGGATACGTAATCCATAGTTTAGGACACTTCCTCAATTTATAATGCAATATGATAAGAGCATTTGAAATACGAATTGAACATATATCTTCATCACAAAACTTATCGGAATACTCGATTTATAATCAACATCTCGGAACTTACAGGGATAATGAGAATTTCAACTCTTAAAGAAGAGTTTAGCCAACATACCTCAATTAAGCTTCCTTAAACTCTAAAACATTCCGGAATTCTTAGTAACTTCAATCTATTTTAGAAATAGAACAAATTGAACCACAATTAGGAAGATGATTATGGTTCTAGCTCATTTGAGCATTTTATCAAACACTAGGTGTGCATTAAGGTTTCAAGGCCCTTTTTATGGATGATTCAATCATCCCACAACCCAATCTTTACCATTTTTAGCTCAATGATCTTCCTACATCCTTTGAAAACATATGCATGTAAGATAACCAATCCTCTTGCCCAGAAATTATCATGCTTATTATCCATTTCTACACAAAATTTGAAATTGAGGGTTAGGGTGTAGAATCTTACCCCTAGGATGAAGACCTAGTGAGTTTCCCTTCTTAATCTTCCAAAACTTGGGCAAGAGTTGAAGGACAAATATTGGAGAACACCTTCTCACTCTAGGGTACCCTCTCTCACTCTAAAATGTTAGATAATAGCTCAAAAATGACCCAAAGAGTGTATTTAACGAAATAGGGTCGGGTTTTAAAAACTCAAAAATGGAGCTCCGGAACAAGGTATGCGATCGCATAACCGATATGCGGACCGCATATCGGTCGCATAATTGGTTACAAAATAGCCAAAAGAACTGTCTGTGTATGCGGTCCGCATAACCGTTATGCGGTCGCATAATGCACCGCATAACAGTTATGCGGTCGCATAGTCGACCGCATAATTGCTTCCAATTGGCCCTATTAACTGCCTCACTATGCGGCCATTATGCGGTCTATAATCCTCAAACACGTAAGCCTAGTCCAGCACCATGAAACATTATTTTCTTTGCAAATTTTACCAAGCCTTACACTTAAGTACTTTGAAATTTTCCGGGGTGTTACACTATCGATCTTAAACTGCGGTCTAACCATGGCCTTAGGTCCTCCAGACTGGCCCATCACCAAAACACAGAATACTCACCTCGAACCTCGTTCATAGAATCACAAGCAGGCGATACATAGCTGATACCGAGCGCTCATGTGCGCATACGAATACGTGGAAGGAATTCAAAGAGTTATGTCCCAAGCTTAATCAATCCCGCAGGATAAGGAAAGAAAGATGGGAAGTATATATCCTAAATGCCCTGTAGCCTCTCGAAGATAAGTATGGACGTCATCATACCGATCTGCAAGACTCTACTAGACACTTGCTCATGACTTGTAGAACCTATGAACCTAGGGCTCTGGTACCACCTTGTCACGACCCAAAAATCCAACTAGTCGTGATGGCACCTAACCCATCCCGTTAGGTAAGCCAATTTCTAACTAACAAATTTCAATAATTATTATTAAAGCAATTTAAGTGAATAAATATCCGGATCTTATACAATTTCCAAGAACTGGTAGTACAAATCATAAGCTTCTAAGAATAGAGTATACAAAGGGGAAATGAAATAAATACATAGTCTGTTTGAATAATACATAAACAGAGCTTTTATAAATCTAGGGCTACCCTGAACAAGAGGTAGCTACTACATGAACGTAGGTACAACTTCAAATCCCGCAACTATCGAGCAAAGCAATAACAACAGCCAACATCTGCACGCAATGTGCAGAAGTGTAGTATCAGTACAACCGACCCCATGTACTGAGTAAGTAACAAACCTAGCCTTAGGTTGAAAGTAGTGACGAGCTTCTACCAAGGTCGGGTCCAAATCCACTAATCCATAACAGTTAATAACGACATAAAGCAAATAATACCAGAAGTAACTCAGAGATAAAATGCCCAGTCACATCAAGATTTCAGCAATAATAGTTCTTCCTTTCAAGTACATCAGTGAAAAATCAAATCTTTTGCCAAAGTTACCAAAAATGTGAATAAGTTTGAAAACAGAAATTTTTTCCAAAATCCTTTCAATAACAAATAAAATATCTCATTTTTATTTTCAGATAACCACTGTAAAACTAATGCATCACTATGCCCATCTGTCAACATGTGTGAGAAATCATGAATAATGTGATACCGTACAGCATGAGAAAAACACATCTCTATGCATGTATATCATGTGTGCATGTCAATGCAATGTATCTCAGAGATTTTACTCATGTACTCACACTCTCAGAGTACTCAATCTCACTGTCTCGCATTCTCTCTCACTATGCTCAGCACACTCAAACACTCAGCTCTATATAATACCTGCCGCGACGTGAAGCCCGATCCCTGTTTATAGTCGACTGCGCTCACTGGGGGTGTACAGAATCATGAGGGGCTCCTACAACCCAAGAGCTATAAGCACGGATAACTCACGTGCTGCACGGACAACTCACGTGCCATAACATAAATATCTGGATCCGCACGGCCAACTCATGTGCAATAATAATATAAGGATCCGCACGGCCAACTCACGTGCTGCATGGACAACTCACGTGTAATAATAATATAAGCATTCGCACGGCCAACTCAAGTGTTACACGGCCAACTCACGTGCAATAGTAATATAAGGATCCCCAAGGCCAACTCACATGCTGCACGGCCAACTCACGTGCAATAATAATATAATATATATAAAGCCAACATGGCTTGCTGCGGCGTGCAGCCTGATCCCAAAAATATCCTCACAATCAGGCCATCAGCCTCCCTCAGTCATCAATCTCTCTAGTCTCTCTTTCATGGGCTCACAATGTCATAAGAATAGCCCAAAATGATGATATGATGTATCAATAAATAACAACAGAGACTGAGATATGATATGCAATGAAATGAATATGACTGAGTATAAATTCTCATTTTAAAATAAATATTTCACAATAATATGACCTATGTGGGTCCCAATAATTCTGGCACATAGCCTCAACATGATTTTTTTTATATGCTTTTCAGCTCAATTTATTTAACTCATATAACCGCATGGAAAATGCCAAGATTACTTAACTACAAATTTCCACAGAAACAATTATGTCCCAATTTCTATAGTGCACGCCCACACACCCGTCACCTAGCATGTGCGTCACCTCCCAACAATTCACGAAATATATATATTCAGGGTTCATACCCTCAACTCCAAGATTAGAAGAGTTACTTACCTCGAACAAGCCAAATCCAATGTCGAGCAAGCTAAGCAATGCTCCAGAAATTCTATTCTGCGCGTATCAACTTCCAAAGGGCTCGAATCTAGTCACAATTAATTTGATTCAGCTCACAAAAATTATAGGAATTAATTTCATATCAAAATACTAATATTTTCCAAAAATCCGAAATTACACCCCAAATATCACCTGTGGGGACCACGTCTCGGAATCTGAAAAACTCACAAAACCCGAACCCCCATTCAACCACGAGTCCAACCATACCAAAATTACTCAAATCCGACCACAACTCGGCCTTCAAATCCTCAATTAAAGTCTATGAATTGTTCTACTATTTTCAACCCAAAACACTAATATATTGATAAAAACAATAATAGATTCGTGTAATTTAACCAAAACCAAGTTAGAATCACTTACCCCAATCCATATGGTGAAAATTACCTAAAAATCGCTTCAATCCGAGCTCCATTGCTCCAAATGTGTTAAAATGGCCGAAACCTCAAAATATATCTTCTGTCCAGGCATTTACTCTTTGCGATCGCAGAAAATGCTTCGCGATCGCGAAGCACAAAATTTTTTCAGCCCCAAAATTGCTCTTCGCGATCGCGAAGAACAAACTCCTCAACTCTTCCAGACAGCTTCTAGTATAATGGTCATAACATTTTGTACAAAACTCCAAATTGCAAATGGTTTAACTTTATGAAAACTAGACACCAAGGGATATAACTTTCATTTGTTACTCATCTCCCAATTCCTTATATATTGCTAGATATAAGCTTCCAAAGTCAGCCCTATCCAACAGAGATTTCCAAACTCTTCCCAGATAGCCTATAGTTTATCCACCATAACTCTTTGTACACAACTCCAAATAACAAACGGTTCACCAATGCGAAAACTAGACATCAAGAACTACAACTTTTATTTTTGAATCATCTCCAAATTCCTTATTGATTGCGAGATATAAACTTCCATAGTCGGGTCAGTGCAGCAGGATTTTCCTCTATGCGATCGCGAAAATGCTTCCGTGATCGCGATTCACAGTGCCCAAACAGCAAAATTGCTCTTCGTGATCGCGACCATTTGTCCGCGATCGCGATGCATACCTCTGTGGCTAAAAACCAGAAACTAAGAATGGCCTAGAAATGGTACGAAACTCACCCGAGCCCCTCGGGTCCTCAACCAAATATACCAACAAGTTCTAAAATATCATACGAACTTAGTCGAAGTCTCAAATCAGATCAAACAACGCTAAAACTACGAATCGAACCTCAATTAAAGCCTAATGAACTTTGAACTTTCAAATTTTATATCTTGTGCCGAAATATATCAAATCAATGCGGAATGACTTCAAATTTTGCACACAAGTCATAAATGACATAACGAAGCTGTTCCTATTTCCAGAATCGGATTCCGACCTCGATATCAAAAAGTCAACCCCCCGGTCAAACTTTTCAAAAATTTAACTTTCGGTAATTCAAGCCTAATTCCACTACGGACCTCCAAATAATTTTTCGGACACACTCATAAGTCCAAAATTACCATACGGAGCTATTGGAATCATCAGAATTAAATT
Organism: Nicotiana tabacum; assembly: GCF_000715075.1. Taxonomy (NCBI): domain Eukaryota; kingdom Viridiplantae; phylum Streptophyta; class Magnoliopsida; order Solanales; family Solanaceae; genus Nicotiana; species Nicotiana tabacum. The sequence continues at coordinate 71,180,370 of NC_134091.1, read as the reverse complement.
CCGAGGTCGTTTACATATAAGTCGACATCCGGTCACTATTTTAACTTAAGCTTTAAACCTTGGAACTAAGTGTTCCAATTCATTCCAAAACCTCACTGGACCCGAACCAATTGCCCCGATAAGTCACACAATAACTGTAAAGTACAATTTGAGTAGTAAATAGGGAAACAGGGTTGTAATACTCAAAATGACCGGTCGGGTCGTTACACGCTCCTAAGTCCAAAATCACCATATGAAGCTTTCGGAACCGTCAAAACTCCATTTCATTGTTGTATACCCAAAAGTCAAACTCGGACCAAATCTTTTAACTTAAGCTTCTAACTTTGAGACTAAGTGTCTCAATTCACTCCGAAACTCATCTGAAACTAAACCAACCACCCCGGCAAGTCAATAACCACAATATAACTTAAAGGAGGCAATAAATAGAGAAACGAGGCTAAAATACTCAAAACGACTGGCCGGGCCGTAACATCCCCCCTCTTAAAATGAACGTTCGTCCTCAAACGAGTATAGAGACATACCTGAAGTGGTGAAAAGATGGGGATAATGGCTATGCATATCATGCTCCGTCTCCCAAGTCGCCTCCTCGACTGGTTGACCTCCCCACTAAACCTTCACTAAAGCAATGTTCTTTGACCTCAACTTTCTGACCTGCCTGTCCAAGATAGCCACCGGCTGCTCAACCTAAGACAAATCCTTGTCCAATTGGACTGAGCTAAAATCTAAAACATGGGACGGATCACTGTGATACTTCCGGAGCATGGAAACATGGAATACCGGATGAACTGCAGATAAACTAGGTGGAAATGCAAGCTTGTAGGCCACCTCTCCCACTCTTTCGAGAATCTCAAAAGGGCTGATATACCTAGGGCACAACTTGCCCTTCTTCCCGAACCTCATCACACCCTTCATGGGTGAAACCCGGAGCAAAACTCGCTCTCTAACCATAAATGCTACATGACGAACCTTTCGATCAGCATAACTCTTCTGCCTAAACTGTGTTGTACGAAGCCGATCCTGGATCAACTTGACCTTTTCCAAGGCATCTCGAACCAAATCTGTGCCCAACAATCTAGCCTCACCCGACTCAAACCAATCAACTGGAGAACGGCATCGCATCCCATATAGGGCCTCATAATGAGCCATCTGAATACTCAATTGATAGCTGTTGTTGTAGACAAACTCCGCAAGCGGCAAAAACTGATCCCAAGAACCCCCAAAATCCATAACATAGACACGAAGCATATCCTCTAATATCTGAATGGTGCGCTCGGACTGTCCGTCCGTCTGGGTTGAAATCTGAGCCAACTGCTCTGAAGAATAGATAGTCACTAGTGGAATGAAATGAGCTGACTTGGTCAATCTATCCACAATCACCCATACAGCATCAAATTTCTTCTAAGTCTATGGGAGCCCAACAACGAAGTCCATGGTAACACGCTCCCTATTTCTACTAGGGAATCTAAAGTCTCTGAAGCAAGCTGCCTGGCCTCTGATGCTCATACTTCACTTGTTGACAATTTAGGAATCGAGCTACATACTCCACTATGTCTTTTTCATTCTCCTCCACCAATAGTGCTACCTCAAATCCTGATACATCTTAGCGGCACCCAGATCAATAGAGTACCGCGAACTGTGGGCCTCCTGAAGAATCAACTCACGTAACCATCCACACTGGGAACATATAATCGGCCCTTCATATGCAACACACCATCTTCTCTGATAGAAATCTCCTTAAGAACAAGAAAATGGGAGTTGTCATACTGACGTTCTCTAATGCGATCATATAAAGAACACCGGGAAACCACGCAAGCAAGAACTTGACTGGGCTCCGAAATATCCAGTCTAACAAACTTATTAGCAAAGGCCTGGAAATATAATGCTAATGGCCTATCCGTTGCCGGCAGATACACCAAACTACCCATACTCTCTGCCTTTCGAATCAAGGCATCGGCCACCACGTTGGCCTTCCTGGGATGATATAGAATAGTGATAACATACTCTTTAACCAACTCTAACCATCTCTGCTGATGCAAATTAAGATCTTTCTGTTTGATTAGATGCAGGAGACTCCGGTGATCGGTATAGACCTCACATGGAACACCGTACAAATAGTGCCGCCAAATCTTTAAGGCATGAATAATAGCTACCAATTCCAAGTCATGGACTAGATAATTCTACTCATGAACGTTCAACTGCCGATATACGTAGGCAATCACCCTAACGTCTTGCATCAACACCACGCCAAGGCCAACATGTAACGTATCACAATACATAGTGTAAGACCCCGAACCCATAGGCAACACCAACGCTGGGGCTGTAGTCAAAACAATCTTGAGCTTTTGAAAGCTCTCCTCACACTCCTCAGACCATCTGAAAGGAGCACCCTTCTGGGTCAATATGGTCATAGGTGCAGTAATGGATTAGAAACCCTCTACGAAACAGCGATAATACTCGGCCAACCCAAGGAAACTCTGAATCTCAGTAGCTGAAGACGGTCTAGGCCAACTCTGCATTGTTTCAATCTTCTTGGGATCTACCTTGATCCCCTCACTCGACATCACATGACCCAAAAATGCCACTAAATCAAGCCAGAATTCACACTTTAAGAATTTTGCATAGAACTTCTTTTCTCTCAAGATCTGGAGCACAATCCTCAAATGTTGCTCATGATCCTCCCAACTGCGGGTACACCAAAATGTCGTCAATAAACACAATGATGAATGAATCAAGATACGACTGGAATACACTGTTCATCAGGTGCATAAATGTTGATGCGGCATTGGTCAGCCCAAGTGACATCACAAGGAACTCGTAGTGACCATACTAAGTCCTAGAAGCAATCTTAGGAATATTCAGATCCTGAATCTTTAGTTGATGATACCCTAACTGCAAATCAATCTTTGAGAACACTCTGGCACTCTGTAGCTGATCAAATAAGTCATCAATGCATGGCAATGGGTACCTTTTCTTTACTGTAACCTTGTTCAACTGCCGATAATCAATACACATACGCATAGAAACATTCTTCTTCTTCACAAACAAAACAGGAGCACCCCAAGGTAACACACTAGGCCAAATGAAACCCTTATCAAGTAACTCTTTCAAGTACTCCTTTAACTTCTTCAACTCTACTGGGGCCATACTATATGGTGGAATAGAAATGGGCTGAGTGCCCGACAATAAGTCAATACCAAAAATATATATAAAAATCTCTCACTACCGGAACTGACTCAACGGTAGGAGTATCAACATGGACATCTCTCACGAAGGCTAGGTATGCATCACACCCCTTTTCAACCATCTGTTGTGCTTTAAGGAAGGCACAACCCTTTAAGGAACATAATCCAAAGTACCCCTCCACTCCTACCGTGGTAAACTTGGCATAGCCAATGTCACCATCTTGGCGTTATAATCCAGAATAGCATGATAGGATGACAACCAGTCCATGCCCAAGATAACATTAAATTCTACCATTCTGAGCAACAATAGATCAACTTTGGTCTCAAATCCACCAATAGAAACTAAACACGACTGATACACACGGTCCACAATAATAGAATCTTCCACTCGGTTGACACATACACAGGAGAACTCAAAGAATCATGAGATATACCCAAATACGGAGCAAATAAGATGATACATATGAGTAAGTGGAGCCTGTATCAAATAAGACTGATGCATCTCTATGACAAATCGGAACAATACTTGTGATAACTGCGTCTGATGTAACTGCCTCCGTCCTACCCGAAAAAGCATAAAATCTGGCATGTCCTCCCCCTCTAGAGCGACCTCTACCAGCCCATCCCCCACCCCTAGCTAGTTGTGCTAGTGGAGCAACAACTAGAGCAGCAATTATGGCATGTGAAGTCTGTGGACTTGGCTGAATCCGTGGAGCCTGAGTAGTCTGTAGAGGTGCACCCCTCCTGAGTTTGGGATAGTCTGTTACCATATGATGAGTATCATCACACTCAAAGCAAGCTCTCGGTAGGCGTGGCTTCTGGGACTAGCTCGGGCCTTATCGGCTGGACCGACCACTAAAGGCACCTCGTGCAGGAGGAGCACTAGAAATTGGCTGAGCAAAGTGTCCAACCTGAGACCTCAGAATAACCGGAGCACCACTAGAAACTAGAAGTGCTGAGTGAACTGGATAGCTCACATAGCCTCTACCATGACGGTCTATAGCTGCAGCGTGTCCACCACTAAATCCTTAAGTACCTCGAGGCCTTTTGGCCTGCCTGTCCTTCCTCTCATGGCCCCGCATACCCTCTAAACTTCGTGTGATCTCTACCACCTACTTATCTGGGGTATCTGTCTCTAACTCTTGAGCCATGCTGAACTTAATACCTTAGTTGAGCCCCTCGATAAATCGGCTAACTCGCTCCCTAACTATAGAAACCAAAGTAGGTGCATGTCTGGACAAACCACCAAATTTGATAGTATACTCTAACACTGACATAGTACCCTGGTGCAGCTACTCAAACTCCGCATTCCATGCATCTCGAAGGGTCTGGGGAACAAACTCTCTCAAGAAAATATCTCTAAACCTGAGTCCATGTAAGTAAAGTTGCATCGGCTGGGCTAATCTCATTGTGAATCTGCCACCACTGATGTGATTCTCCTAACAACTTGAATATATTAAAAGCAACTCCACTCGTCTCCACAATACCCATGGTGTGGAGAATACGATGGCACTTCTCTAGAAAATCGTGTGCATCCTCTGTAGCTAAGCCACCGGAAGTAGGAGGATGATACTTCTTGAACCTCTCAAGTCTAAGTTTCTTCTCCTCAGATGTCACTGCCCTAACCTCGGGCTAAATCAGAATAATAGGATGTGCTAGCATAACCTCTAGGACCTGATCAACATGGACCCGCTGCTCTAGGGTACGGGCCGTGGGATTCTGAGCTCCTCCCCCAGCCTGAGATGTGACTGGTGCAAGTGGAATCAATCCCGCCTAAGCTAAGGTACCGAACATGCTTAAGAACTGTGCGAGGTTCTCCTGAAGTTCAGGGGTGGCAATAGGCGCCTCGGGTGCTTGTCCCCCCATTAGAGCTACTGGTGGCTCCTCAGTCGCAGCTCGGGTAGGTGCTCTAGCTACACCATGTGCCTATCCTCGATCATGACTCAAAGATAAGTACAGACATCTTTGTACCGATCCACGAGACTCTACTAAACCTGCTTATGACTCGTAACACCTATGAACCTAGAGCTCTGATACCAACATGTCACGACCCCAATTTTTCCTCCTTGGGATGTTGTGATGGCAACTAGTCTCTAAGACCAGATAAGCCTAACAATGAGAGATTATGACATAAATAAAAGCTAAGACATGATATAAACTAACAATTCTCATAAATATGTCGATAACTGAAACACAACTACAATGCTCCCAAAACTCGGTGAGACTGAGTCATAAAATTCTATAGAATGTTCCAAAACACCTACTATAACACTGTCTAATAAAGGAAACAACAATACTATAATGATAACGGAAGGTGACTCTGAGGCCTGCGGACGCCGAGCAGGTATACATTGAAGTCTCAGGAAAACAGCTACAATCAAACACTAACGTCCATCAAGAGCAGACGTACCAGGATCTACACAAAATGATGTGCAGAAGCGTAGTATGAGTACACCACAACATTACCCAGTAAGTATCTAGCCTAACCTCGGTAGAGTAGTGACGAGACCAGGTCAAGAAACCTACTAGGACATAATAAATAGAATGAAAACATAATAACGAGAAGTAATGGAAGGCGGAGAAATAACCGATACGAAACAAGTTAATAACATAGACTAATGCCGCAGTTGTAAGCATAGAGATAACAAGAAGAAAGCAATTAAAGAGAACCACCATAGTCAAATACAGATCCAAACTGATAAGATAAGAAAGAATAAAAGCAACAAGAAGTGTTTGTTAGATTGGATGTTTTGGAGCCCAGTCGGGTTCTTGCTTGCGTGGTTTTTCAGTCTTCCTTATATGAGCGTATCATAGAGCGTTAGTATAATGACCCACATTTGATTGACCTTAGGGACACAGTGCAGCACGGCGATGCCAAGGAGGTTTCTATTGGAGATGACAGTGTGTTGCATATGCAGGGACGTATATGTGTGCCCAGTGTAGATGGGTTACGTGAGTTGATCCTTGAGAAGCCCATAGTTTGTGATATTCCATTTATCCGGGGGTGGCTAAGATGTATCAAGATTTGAGGTAGCACTATTGGTGGAGGAGAATGAAGAAAGATATAGTGGAGTATGTGGCTCGCTGCCTGAACTGTCAGCACTTGAAATGCGAGCATCAAAGGCCGGGCGGGTTATTTTAGAGACTTGAGATTCCCGAGTGAAAATGGGAGCGTGTTACCATGGTCTTCCTTGTTAGGCTCCCACGGACTTTGAAGAAATTTGATGCAGTATGGGTGATTGTGGACAGGTTGACCAAGTCGGCTCATTTCATTTCGATGGTGACTACTTATTCTTCATAGCAGCTGGCTCAGATCTATATCTATGAGATTATTTGTCTTCGCGGTGTGCCGATGTCCATTATCTTCGATCGAGGCACAAAGATCACATCGCATTTCTGGAGAGCTGTGCAGTGTGAGTTAGGCACACGGGTTGAGTTGAATATAGTATTTCATCCCTAAATGGATGGACAGTCCGAGTGCACCATTCAGATCTTGGAGGATATGCTTCGTGCTTGTGTTATAGATTTCGGGGGTTCTTGGGATCAGTTTTTGCTGCTTGCAGAGTTTGCCTACAACAACATCTACCAATCGAGTATTCAGATGGCTCCTTATGAGGCCTTATATAGGAGGCGGTGCCGTTCCAATTGGTTGGTTTGAGCTAGGTTGTTGGACACCGATTTGGTTTGGGATGCCTTGGAGAAAGTCAAGTTGATTCAGGATTGACTTCGTACAACACAGTCTAGGCAGAAGAAATATACCGATCGGAAAGCTCGTGATGTAGCATTTATGGTGGGAGAGACGGTTTTGCTCTAGGTTTCACCTATGAAGGGTGTGATGAGCTTTGGGAAGAAGGGCAAGTTGAGCCCTAGGTATATTTGTCCTTTTGAGAGAGTTGGTGAGGTGGCCTACAAGCTTGCATTACCACCCAGCTTATCGGCAGTTCACTCGGTGTTCCATGTTTCTATGCTCCGGAAGTATTATGGTGATCCGTCACATGTATTATATTTCAGCTCAATCCAATTGGATAAGTGTCACGCCCCGAACCTGGGGGGCGAGACCGGCACCCAGTGCCTCACCTATCCTTGCAAACCAACTTGTGACTAAGGGACTTTGAACATATAATGTCATACTTTTTCCATGGGCCACATTGCAAGACAATTTGCGAACGCTGACTAAACATCAATATAAAGCTGGGCCGACAAGGCTGTCATAACTACTACAGCTGGCAAACCAATAAAATATACATACAAAGAAGCCCAACATACTGCACTAACTGACAGGATATGTCTACAAGCCTCTACTGATGGATGTACCGTGATCGGAATAGGGCCCCGACCTATCCATAACATATATATACATATATACACAAGATGTATGTAAAACTCTAGACCCGGCAACTCCGAAGGACGCGGAGCTTACCGATCAAACTGAACTCGGGCAGCACCTACTGAGGAGGTCTACTCATCTGTCTGTCTGAACCTGCACGCATGAAATGCAACGTCCCCGGCAAAAGGGACGTCAATACAAAATAATGTACCGAGTATGTAAGGCAACAGAATAACTGAAAGCTGAAACTGAACTGATAATATAATAATTGAAATTAACTGGGAGTCAAAGATAATCTGAAGATATGCTTACCTCCTGATACTGACACAACTCTCTCAATATAGTACGTAAAATAGTTGTCCGACCTTATAGGGCAATATATATAACTGTTCTGCCATAGTAGGCTCGCTCATAGGTGCTCAGCCATACTAGGCTCTGTAACTCGGCCATTCTAGGCTCGCTCATAGGTGCTTGGCCACAGTAGGATCGGTATATAACTTACCATCTGATCAGAGGTTGCCCAATAGAGGCCTGCCCACCGATTATAGCTCGATGGTGGTGAAAATACTGTAATACTGTATATATATAGATCCTCTACTCTCTTGGCTGGAGGAAGACAATACTCGATGGAATATAAGATCCCGATAAGGGAGAATACTTTAACTTATGAGACTAGAAAAATGTACATAAATTCAGGACTATGAATTTCTCTTTATGCCTCGTATTCAAAACTCATGTAGTTACGAGATCATGCCAAAATGAAGGAAGGGCTTAGCCTTAACATACTTGGAGTAGGGAAAAATCCTTATGATATTCTTGAGAAAGAGTGCAATATACTCCCTTAGAATCACAAAATCCCGTTGCTATTATAATATGGAGTCTCGTATGAATTTCCAAATTCCCTCACCTTCGCTCTTGGCTTTGCCTTTCTGTATAACTCCCTTACCAAATGCATTTTGATATTAATTCAAGATAAGTGTAGGGATGACTAATATGACTTCCATTTCTACGTGTTTGCAAGGAATGTGTTAGCAAACATAATCACCTCACTTCTTAATGATATGGGAAAATCCGTACGTTGGTTCTTAAGAGCATCTCGCTTCATAAGAGCTTTTATAATCCGTTGGATTATAAACATATCATTCCCTTTAATGACTTATGTTTAGGTGTCTTTATCAAAGAGAGTGGTGCTCACATTAAGATGACCAAGCTTTGGCATAAAGGCACCTAACATGCCACCAACTTTTAATGACTAAGAGTAATCTTGGGCTGTCACATTAAGGAGAATAATTAAACTTATCCAAATAAACTAATTAATTAGTTAATCTCCCACTAAAGTCACTAATTACTCAATTATCCATATATTTAAGAATCATCTCAAATTACTTAAAATACTACTCACTTTTAACACACTCCATACACCTTACTATCGTGGTCATGTGGTACCTTGTATGGCACTAATCCATAAATACGGGGTATTGTAGCTTGGACCGTATTTTATCTCAAAATGTCAAACTTCGACGAAATTCATTTTCTTCGATTTGCTTACCCTCTCACCTTCATGAATTTACTCGTCACTTGTTTGAAATAGCATAATACTTATAATCTCCAAAGAATCTTGTCCTTGAGCCGATGTCAATTATCTTACGACAAATTCAACGTACAATACTATAGGGTATAACATCGTCATAATATAATACTGTGGAGCGTAACATCGACGTAATACTGCAGGGCATAACATCATTCCCCCCTTTGGAACATTCGTCCTCGAATGTTGACTATTGAATTTATCAGTCTCATAACCGGATGGCTCTTACGAATAGTTTTAATACTGTCCTTGCCATTTAGGCAACTGTTCTATGAATAAATCTAAAGGCCAGGGTATTCCCCCCCTTTAGGCCTCTTTCTCACACCACGACTCGTAGCCAGAATCCTTCTAATTTTGTAACTGTTGCTACCTTTTATCATGCAGCATGTACGGCTCTGACTTTGTAAGTGCGCCTATGCGACTCTTCTCTCTTTTTTTTTCCTCCAGCTTTTAGCCAATCTCTAGGCCTCACTTTGTAAACATATATAGAGCTTAATAAGATGTCCCTCTGGGCATCTATAGGTATATTGAAGTTCTTCGCTCGGTACTTTGTCAAACTTACGAACATTGTTATATCTTATTTCATAGACCTGGTTATTCATCTGTATGACTTTACTGCATCTAGGTAGGTCATACTATACCATAACTCTTACCTTGGTTTTATTATTATCGAGGCCTGCTACCCAATTCCAGGTTACTCTCTCGCTTCTTATCATAGATGTATAAATTTAAGTCCTTTAATGCTTCCTCGTTACTGTTTATCTTCAGAATGACAACCTACTCTCATCTCATACTTTGTAACTCTTATCCATCCATTGTTGATTCACCTCAATATTGATCTATAATCTACCATTGATAACTTGACCTTTTATGTAACACTGCCGCTAGGGCTTACGTCTCATCGGGGAACATCTGAAATGATTAGATTAATCCACCTAGGGGAGATACTACACTTCCATAACCGTATTTTATAGCATCCCAATGTGACTCACCTTACATGGGTATTTTAATCCCGTACAATTCATGAAATCCTCTTCAAGTCAATACTCAATTGAAGGCCCAAATGCCATCCTTTATCTATCACAATCACACCCTCATTCTACTACCAGGGCAGCATTCCATCTCTTCTAAATGCTACTAGTCTTAGACTCCTTTGAGTTTATTCAGGCAATACTGAATTTTCTATAACTTAGAGAAACCATCAGCTCTTCTTGTTTTCTTGGGCTTAATCCCGAGGACTTATCCATTTTCATCACCTTCTCACTCACTTTTTCTTATCCTTACTCATGTCTTCCGAAAACCTTATCGCTCTACCATACTTTAGCTTGCGACTTACACATATTCATTTATACTACTCGCAACCTTCCTTCAACTTGCTTTCACCATAGATTTCCTTGTGTCATTCAGGAACATCGAGCGGGACATCACATCATTTCAAACTCTTCTTTACTCTCTTAACTAGATCTCTCGATACCTAGAAACCATATTTTGCAAGGTATGCCGCTGACGATGCTGATATCATTCTTGGATACTGAATCCCAATGCTTCTAGCCTTCTATCTGAAGTATGGACTATTATCACATCTTTTATCTCTTTCATAACCTTCCTTCCACATAGGTATAATTCACATCCACAACTTGAAGCTCTATTATAATACTTGCACCTTTGGTGCATACACAATCCGGTGGGAGCTTCATACTAACTTCTTATGAGGCTGGTACTTCTTCTAACTGGCTTTATCGTAAAACCGTTATAAAATATGGTTGTTGTACTATCTCTCTTGTACCTCTGATATTAGAGTAAGTCTGCAATGTTCTTAATCATGATTTCTATAATTTTTTGGGTCTAATAATCAGACTCCTGATTTATTTGGTTGATGTAACTCTTTAGTTTACTGTTCCTTCTTATCAGCCTTCATGTAGGCTTGAGCTATCTTCCGATCTGCGGCTCCTGGTATTAGTTATTACTTTAGCCTTCCATGGGTGCTATAGAATATCCATGATACAATCTTCTAACAATTCAATCCTTTGTTTATACCCTTGGCTCAATTCTTTCTTTTAACTTATACCGGAGTCTTCTACGGCTGTATGAATGTCCGTATATATGCTGCATGGATAAGATTCCGAAATTGTAAGTACGTTCATGACGTAACTAACTCTGGATCACTGATCGAATAATTCCTTTTATTCCTTCTCAGCTTTCTTTAAACGTAGGCAATTACTTTTCCTGGTCTTTCTGCCCCCTTGTTGGATGCAATACTTAACTTATCTTAGTGCCCATACATATTGGAATTCCATACCACTCATATGATCTTGAATATCACTTCTGATTTTTACTTCATGTTCGTTAGCCATGGTAGGTGCCACTTTCTTATAGAGTGCATACAACGTTGTTGTGAGACTGATGTTATAAGATCCCTTGCTCTTTAGGTCACTGAGCTTAGGTCGAAGCCTTCTTCCTTACTTCCTCAGCTAGTCTTTCATTGTAGTACTTAGGGAGGACCCTCTGATTCTTGCAAGGCTGCGAGCTTATTACATCGTTTGCCCGGCGGAATTTTTGATGTTCGTTCTTTCTTACTTGTAATCATCCTTACTTACTTACCTTCATGCCCTTGTGCTTGTAGGGTTGCTTTGGAGCTGATATTTTGATTGTCTTCCTAGTGGCACTCTCTTTTACCTCCGTAACACTCATACAGTACCTTTAACAACCCCAACTCCTATCTTAATATTTCTAAAGGTTACGATGTTATATCTGCGAGACTGAATTCACTATATTGGGTTTTACTATGTTTATCTTGCATGATCTGTTGATTCGTCTGTAACCACCTGTCTAGCCATAACTAGGCTCTTCCTGAGTCAACTGCTAACTACTCTTTGGCCCATTCTCATATCAATATTCCACGTAATCTTTCTTGGGTTATTCCTTTTGTCTTAACTTACCTCTCGCACTATCTCCTTCTTTATCAAAAACATCTCGGGCTGGAACCCCTACTTCTTCTCCTTGACGTCGTGCTTGCATAATGTTCTGGAATTGTAGCATATCTGTAGAATTTGAATAAGTGCAATCTCATCCCTTTCTCATTTTTATCGCATTCTTCCTTTACCATTCCATAGTTATTATAACCACTTAATTATGACTTAATGCCACATCACTCCATATCCCCCCCCCCCCCTTAGGGGTGTACTAAGAGTTGGAGCTATGACGACCTACCTATAGATATTTTACCTTTTCATCATCTTTTCACATCATCGATGACCCTTACTCGCCTTGCGGTAACCCTTCTGTACCAAGGATAACAAAATTCCTTACTCGCGAGGGTGACACTTAGTATAATTGGCACATACAGTCCCTTAAGCTTAACTTTGCTCACATCGCTTGCTTTGGGAAAACGTCTTCCTGAATGACCTTTAAAGGTTATTATTCTGTCATCCATTCTATTATCGCTGGAACGCAATCTCTGAATTTCTCACGATGCCGACTATTATCAAATCACTCAGTCCCTAATTCATGTTTAGTTTATCTTGTTCACCAGTCCATACTGATTTCTATTACTCTGAGGTCTAACTTTTCCTTCTGGTAATCACGTTAGAGTCACGAACTTATTTCTCGAAATGAGGATATGACTTTATGACCTATACTCTTTTGTTGACTTAAGGCCTGTCACCTCTCGTATTTTTCCTTCACTTGACTATAGACTCTGTAATACTGTCATCTTTTTGATCTACCGTTGTCATCCATGTATTACATCTTACTCATAATGCTTTATTAACTCCATTCCTATTTCCCACTAACATCTATGTCTATCACTTTATTCTGAAAAACTCAAACAAGACATTCTTTTGCTTTTAGCTCCCCTTGATCCATCCATTGGCTCTTCGAATTGCCTAACATTATCTCTCTACTAGGGACGGAAGCCACACTAAGGTAATATTTATCCCTTCCAGGATTCCAGTGCCTGTCTTTGCAAATTTGATTTTTTTTTATCATTCTAGTATTCATATCTAGATGTATTATTCTAGAGTGCACCATCTGGGTGTCTCACAAGGAGATTTTGTTAGCATATTTACAATATCCTTTGGAAATGTCAACTAACGCAAACAATCCAACCATCATCTTGGGTTACTCTAACCCCAGCCGATTCCTGATATCTCATCCTTCTCTTAAACTATATATGTTGGCTCACATGGAGCATAACTGAGATGGGTGTGGCCAATTCTACATACCTTTGTTACTGTTGAAGGTAACTCACAATGCTTATATTTTTCTGCCGGAGTTGAAAATACTGATAATCTTCATTAACTGGGTACCTCGTACCCTTTTTCATCTTGCTTCTTTTACTTGTTCAAACTTGTATCTATCTTCTAAATCTCTCATTGCCTTTCACCATAGGGGTGGATAGATATTCTTTGCCTTAAGGCTCCTTATCAAGAGGCTTACACGTCTTAGTACACACATGATCTACTGAAGACCTTACATTTACTCATCATAAGCATCATGCAAAATCGAGTTCCTCATACTCAACTCTTTCACAACCACCTGCAATCTCTTACCAACCGTCTTTCTAGATGTAGGCATCGCCGTATTATGAATAAGATAGAGTTTAGGAAATTGAGTTCTTACAACTGATCTCTACCACACGATCTAGAGTAAGAAAAAAGAGTGACGGTCATAAATGCCCCGTATCCTCCTACTTATAAGTGTGGTGCACAACATACCCATAAACAAGACTCTACTAGACACGGCTTCTAGACTCCCTAGAACAGAACTGCTCTGATACCACTTCTGTCACGCCCCAAACCTGGGGGGCGAGACCGGCACCTGGTGCCTCACCTATCCTTGCCTACCAACTTGCGACTACGGGACTCTGAACATATAATGTCATACTTTGACCATGCGCCACATTGCAAGACAATTTGAGAACACTGACTAAACATCAATATAAAGCTGGGCCGACAAGGCCGTCATAACTACTACAGCTGGCAAACCAACAAAATATACATACAAGGCTTACAAGCCCAACATACTGCACTAACTGACAGGATATGTCTACAAGCCTCTACTGATGGATGTACTATGATCGGAACAGGGCCCCGGCCTATCCATAATATATATATATACACAATATGTATGTAAAATTCTAGACTTGGCAACTCTGAAAGACGCGGAGCTTACCGATCAAGCTAAACTCGGGCAACACCTACTGAGGAGGTCTACTCGTCTGTCCATCTGAACCTGTACGCATGAAATGCAGTGTCCCCGGCAAAAGGACGTCAGTACGAAATAATATACCTAGTATGTAAGGCAACAGAATAACTGAAAGTTAAAACTGAACTGATAATATAATAACCGAAAGTAACTGGGAGTCAAAGATAATCTGAAGATATGCTTACCTCTTGATACTGACACAACTCTCTTAATATAGTAAGTAAAATAGTTGTCCGGCCTTGTAGGGCAATATATATAACTGTTCTGCCATAGTAGGCTTGCTCATAGGTGCTCGGCCATACTAGGCTCTGTATCTCAGCCATTCTGGGCTCGCTCATAGGCGCTCGGCCACAGTAGGCTTGGTATATAACTTACCATCTGATCAGAGATTGCCCAATAGGGGCCTGCCCACCGATTATAGCTCGATGGTGGTGAAAATACTGTAATACTGTATATTTATAGACCCTCTGCTCTCTTGACTGGAAGAAGACAATACTCGATGGAATATAAGGTCCCGATAAGGGAGAATACTGTAACTTATGAGACTAGGAAAATGTACTTAAATTCAGGAATATGAATTTCTCTTTATGCCTCGTATTCAAACTCATGTAGTTACGAGATCATGCCAAAATGAAGTAAGGGCTTAGCCTTAATATACCTGGAGTAGGGAAAATCCATATGATATTCTTGAGAAAGATTGCACCGTACTCCCTTAGAATCGCAAAATCTCATTGCTACTTAATATACCTGGAGTAGGGAAAATCCGTATGATATTCTTGAGAAAGATTGCACCGTACTCCCTTAGAATCGCAAAATCTCATTGCTATTATAATATGGAGCCTCGTATGAATTTCCAAATTCCCTCACCTTTGTTCTTGGCTTTGCCTTTTTGTATAACTCCCTTACCAAATTAATTTTGATATTAATTCAAGATAAGTGTAGGGATAACTAATATGACTTCCCTTTCTGCGTGTTTGCAAGGAATGTCTTAGCAAACATAAGCACCTCACTTCTTAATGATATGGGAAAATCCTTACGTTGGTTCTTAAGAGCATCTCACTTCATAAGAGCTTTTATAATTCGTTGCATTCTAAACATAACACTCCCTTTAATGACTTATGTTTAGTTATCTTTATCAAAGAGAATGGGCCCCACCTTAAGATGACTAAGCTTTGGCATAAAGGCACCTAGCATGCCACCTACTCTTAATTACTAAGAGTAATCTTGGGCTTCCACGATAAGGAGAATAATTAAACTTATCCAAATAAACTAATTAATTAGTTAATTTCCCACTAAATTCATTAATTACTCAATTATCCACATAATTAAGAATCATCTCAAATTACTTAAAATACTACTCACTTTTAACATACTTCATACACCTTACTATCGTGGTCATGTGGTACCTTGTATGGTACTAATCCATAAATACGGGGTATTGTAGCTTGGACCATATTTTATCTCAAAATGTCAAACTTCGACGAAATTTATTTTCTTCGATTTGCTTACCCTCTCACCTTCACGAATATACTCATCACTTATTTGAAATAGCATAATACTTATAATCTCCAAAGAATCTTGTCCTTGAACTGATGTCAATTATCTTACGACAAATTCAACGTACAATACTACAGGGTATAACATCGTCGTAATATAATACTGTGGAGCATAACATCGACGTAATACTGCGGGGCATAACAATAAGGATTTGACTTTTGTTGAGGAGACAGTGGCTATCTTGGAGAGATCAAAGAATATTACTTTAGTAAAGGTTCAATGGAAGGGTCATCCGGTCGAGGAGGCGACGTGGGAGACTGAGCACGACATGCGTAGTCGTTATTCTCACCTTTTCATCATTTCAGGCATGTCTCTATGCACGCTCGAGAATGAACGTTAGTTTTAAGAGGGGTTGAATGTAACGACCCGACTGGTCATTTTGTGTAATTGTGCCCTGTTTCCTCTTTTGATGCTTTACACATGGGTAATTTTGACTTTATGACTTACGGAGTTGATTGGTTTTGTTCCGGAAGGTTTTAGAATGGTTTGGACCTTTTGATTCGTGGCTTAGAAGCCTAAGTTGATTATATTAACAAAATATTGACTTTTGTGAAAATGACCTTGGAACTGTGATTTGAGGGTCCGATAGGTTCGTATCATGATTTTGGACTTAGGCATATGTCTGGAATTGAATTCGTAGGTCCATAGGTTGATTTGTCTTGTTTGCCGAAAATTGGCAATTTGAGGTTTAGAAGTTTGACCGTAGGTTTCCATTTGGATATCGGGTTAGGAATTTTGTTTGAGCACTTGGAAGAGGTCCGTTATGATATTTAGAATCTTTCTGCAAAATTTGGAGTCATTTGGAGTTGATTTGATAGGATTCGGACGCTTGATTGCAATTATAGAGGTTCTTAAACTTCACTTTGAAATTCATGCGTTTTGGTGTCTGATTCATCGTTCTAGATGTTATTTTTGTATTTTGATCATGCGAGCGAGTTCGTATGATATTTTTAGACTTGTGTGGATGTTTAGTGTGGAGCCTCGAGGGCTCAGATAAGTTTCGAACGTGTTTCGGAAGGATTGGACTGAAAACAGGAATTGCTGGTGTGCTGGTACTCTGATGTCACAATTGCGAGCACCAACATTGCAATTGCAAACATAGCTGGGGGTCTCAGTGTCACAATTGTGATGCCTGGTTCGCAATTGCGAAGTCTGGGCTAGGTAGGTGAGTTACATTTGTGATGAATATTTGTCGCATTTGCGATGGGAACAAGGTTCGCAAATTGCGAACCCATAGTCGCATTTGCGATGTTTCCCTTAGGTTGTCAGTGCCACAACTGCAAGAATTTATTTGCAATTGTGAGGGTTCACAATTGCGAAACTAGTGTCACAGTTACGATATCTACAACTGAACCAAAGGTTAGAATGTCGGGATTTCATATCGCTTTATCATATTTGAGAACCCTATGCTCGATAGGAGACGATTTAAAGAGGATATTTTCATCTACAAACATTGAGTGAGTGATGCTAATCAATTTTCAACTATATTTCATGATTATATCTTAGATTTAACATCAAGTTTATGGGAATCAAAGTGTAAAATTTGGAATTTTTGTCAAAGTTTAAAGAATGAAGATTTGAGTTTGGAGAGTCGATTTGGACTCAGATTTGAAAATAAAATACATATATGGACTCGTGGAGTTATGGGTAGTCGGGATCTATCCTTGGACTCGTGTTTTGACCAGGCGGGCCCAGGATTAACTTTTGTTGACTTTTTGAGAAATATGTAAAGATCGTAGCTTTATCTATTGTAATTAGTTCCTCTTGTATTGTTTGATGTTATTAAGTCATTTTTTGTTAGATTTGAGCCATGTGGAGGCGAATTTTAGGGAAAAGCTATTTTCAAGGTTTGATTTGGCCTAGTTGAGGTAAGTATCTTGCCTAACTTTATGTGGGGAAACTACCTCTTAGGATTTGGGTTGATTGTGCTATTTGTGTTATGTGAAAGACGTGTACGCGAGGTGATGAGTGTATATACTGGCTATATGTGGTATTTGACCGGTTTAGATTATTTAGACTCTTTTAAGGACTTTAATTGAATTGTCATAGCATGTTATATCTTTCATGTGTTAATATACTCTTACATGATTTATTTGACGTTGTTAGCACTTGTTCTACCTCTTACTTATTATATTTGATCCCATATGCTCTAGTTGAAGTTGTTACCTTCTTTATTGTCTTATTACTTCTTTATTATTGCATTACTCTTACTTGAAGTTATTAACTCGTGGGAATTATTTCCTTATTGGGTTATTGACGTTGAAGTGGTGACAGCTATTATCACATTGAGGATGAAGTTGTTGATTTATGAAATATTTCCTTGTTGAGTATTTCTCATTCATTATGTCATTATTGAGATTTATTGTATACATTATGTTGAGCCATGAGCTATTTGTTGTGAAAATATTAGTATTGTTGACTTTTTGGCAAGTTGTGGCATATAGGCACTTGTTGTGCGAGTTGTAATTGTTTTGTAATATTGATATGCATGCGGTGATATAAGGCTAGGGGTTGATACGCATACGGTGAGATAAGGTGGGCTTGATACGCGTGTTGCTAGTAGGGAAATTACTTGAAGCCACGGGGTTAGATAAGGGAGCTAAAATGAGTGTAGCTATTTCGGAAAAATAATTTTCAAAACTAAAACAAGGCTCACGCGGTGATATAAGAAAAAATTGTGAAATATAGAAATGAGGCGGTACCTCGGTTATGATTCTTTTTGTACACTCTATGCTTGTTGGTTAAACAGTTCTTGTTGTTTCTTCATTGTTTTACTTGAAATTATCCATTTTTTTCTTGTTGTTTCATCATGTGTTTACTCCTTGTTGCCATTACCGCTTAAATTTCCGTTGTTAGCTTACATTATTGAACAGTTTACTTGTCATTTACTTCTTCGCTTTCCATATTTAGACTGTGCTATACTCTGTTGGTTCTCTTTTATCCTAGTAGGTGTCTTGACCTAGCCTCGTCACTACTCTACTGAGATTAAGTTTGATACTTACTGGGTACTGTTGTGGTGTACTCATACTACGCTTCTGCACATTTTTGTGCAGATCCAGGTACATTTTCCCTTGTCGGACGTTAGTGATCATTCAGCCATTTCTGAAGACTTCAAGGTATACCTGCTCAACGTCCGCAGGCCTCGGAGTCACCTTCCGCTATCTTCTCATTTCTGTTATTTCCTTTATGAGATAGTGTTGTAGTAGAGATTTTAGAATATTCTGTATAGCTTATGACTCAGTTCCACCAGTTTTGAGAATTATGTTGTTGATGTTCTATTTTGGGAGTTAATATGAGCTTATCGACTTTATTTTATTATCTCAATTTGATATTCATGTTAAGTTATTATTGAATGTTAGACTTATCTAGTCGTAGAGAGTAGGTGTCATCACGACATCCTAAAGTGGGAAATTGGGGTTGTGACAGACGGGAATCCATCCACAAGGACGTTAGACGGCAACCCATTTAGAATGGGATTGCAATTTGTCATAGAAAGTTTCCGAATTCCATAAAGCTTATTTTTGGAATAAATGTTTACCCTAAGTAAATCATTACCTTAACCAAATAGGAAAAGGGATGATGGAGAAATTTTGCAGCATTAAGCCTTAAGAAGAAAATCAATATATTCTCAGAACTTAATTAGATTAGCCACCAAAAAATAGCATAAGACCTTCTGTTAGATTGTAGGTAGTGGACTTCGAATATTAATGAGCTACTGATGACAAATAAAGCGCAGTCACATACTTAATTCAAATAATCAATACTGGGACAAAATTAATATAATAATTTATAACCAGTGGATAGTGATGATGAAATAGATACCACTTGAAAAGGCTTATACTACTCTTCCTGTAGATAAAAGGTAGGTCGTTCGTATAAACACTATTTATCTCCACTAGATGTAATTGTACTATTTTCACATACCATGTTTAATCTCAGAAAGAAAAAATGTAATCCCTATTCGTTATATGGTCAAGAGAAACTCTGGTAAATCCGCCTAACTAGAACATTGACCAGGTAAAACTTTTTAAAACTTAAGCTAATAATTAATTATCATATTATTAGTTGTGCGCTAGTTGTTCTTCTAATTTTACAGATCTTTCTTTTGCCTTACCTTTCAATGGAAAGAGAGTTTAAAATTTGTGGAGAATCTCTTATAGTCAAACAATTTTGTTGCATTGAGGTAATCATTTTTGTCACCTTCGACACACCAGAGTTCTTTTTCTTGAGAGAAAAAATAAAAGTGATCGACAGAAAAGAGTCCAAACAAATAGTCCAAAAGATTATTTAAGGCAACAAGAATATGTTGACAAAGTCAGGTATATATGCAGAAAATAGTAATCAATTATTAATTTCTCGGTTTCCTCTGATTTGTAGTTCGTGTTCAATAATTCTGCATTTTCCATTCTTTTCACCAAACAAATAAAAATATAACAAAATATTTCCTACAGCCAAAGCCAACGAGAAAACCATGAAATGCAAGGCACATGGGATTAGCCTAGTAAATGAAAGCTTTGTAATCGCAGAGCCTCGCTGCTCCCTGCGAAATCTCTATCTTTCTAAAATGGCAAGTGGGACTAAAAAGAAAAAATCTCGCATACTCGAATTTGAAGTGTAACTTACAGGTTTGCAAAATAATGAGAAGATTATATGTTAGAAATTCAGTATTACCACATTGAACTAACTTGACCAAAAGAAAAGGCAATAACAACAACAACAATAACAAATTCAGTGAAATTCCACAAATAGGAATTAAGGAGGGTAGTGTGTAAGCAGACCTTCCTATACGCCATTTAGTGAAGTAATCGGTTAAAATTAAAAGAAATCTTACCTTTCCGGGACCCGGTGGCAGTGGGCCAACTATATCCATCCCCCATTTCATGAATGGCCACGGTAGAGTATCAAATGCAAAAGTTCTGCCGGCTGGTGTACCAACTGTGCATAGCGTTGACATTTATCACATTTTGCACGAACGTCTTTGTGTCTTGTTCCATCTGAGGCCAGTAATATCGTGCTCTAACTAGCTTTAGTACCAACGAATCCGCACCGCAATGGTTCCCGCAAATACCTTCATGGAATTCTCTCATCATGTAATATGCTTCTTCGAGGCTCCCAGACATCGGGCCAATGGGCCTTGGTATGATCTCCTATGCAGTTGCCCTCCCATAAGGAAGTAACGAGCTGCTTTGGTGCGTAGTGTCCGGGATGCCTTCGGGTCTTCGAGCAACTTGCCTTGCCGAAGATACTCAATGAACTCATTCCTCCAGTCCCAGACTAGGTTGGTTGTATTTACTTCACAATAACTGTCTACATCAAGCACATAATGCATAAATTGAACGACAGTACCGGAGTCAGATCCTTGCATTTCTATGGACGACCTCAAAGCCAACGCATATGTTGCTACGTTCTCTTTTCTCGGGATGTGTGTGACCGACCACTCCCTGCATCCTGCAAGCAAAGTTTAAACTTTAATCACATATTGTTGCATGTGTTCCTCCTTTGCGTCGAAAATTTCATACACTTGGTTCACTACCAGCTCGGAATCACATTTGATTTCTATGACCTCGGAGCCAAGTCCCCTGACCAATTACCAGTCCTTCAACCAAAGCCTTATACTCGGCTTCATTGTTAGTTAACGGAATAGTTTTAATGATCTGCCTCAGGGTTTCCCCCCGAGGGGTGTGATTAGGAAAAACCCCCGCCCGGAACCTTTCACATTAGAAGCTCCGTCTGTGAACAATGTCCAAACTCCTGATGTCATTTCCGACACCAGCACCGCCTCTTTAGCAGCCAAGGGTAATAACCCATGACAGAAATTAGCCACGAAGTCGGCCAAAACTTGTGATTTTATCGCATTTCTAGGCTTGTATTAAATATCGAACTCACTAATTTCAACTGTCCATTTGGCCAACCGGCGTCACAGCGGCTATCGGGTGGTACTGAAAATAAGGTCTAAGCTTTCGAGATCGACTATGAGAGCTAGGGCTAACTTTTCAAGATGCGGATAACGAGTCTCCCCTCCTGACAAAATTTTACTAATATAATAGACAGGAAATTGCGTACCTTCATCCTCCCTGACCAACATTCCACTTACCGCTACATCTAGGACCGCTAGGTATATTAGCAATTGTTCATCCTCCCTCGATTTTGATAGTAGCGGAGGGCTTGATAGATAACATTTCAGGTCTTTCAAGGCTTGCTGACATTTCGGAGTGCATTCGAAATTGTTCTTCTTCTACAGAAGTGAGAAGAAGTGATGACATTTTTCTGAGGATCGAGAGATGAACCTGCTTAAAGAGACCAATCTTCCGGTTAATCTCTGTACTTCTTTTACGCTTGTAAGCTGGTTCGGAATATCTTCGATGGCTTTGATTTTATCGGGATTTACCTCGATCCCTCTCCGTGAGACCAAAAAATGCAAGAACTTACCAGAGCCAACCCCGAACGCACATGTTTCCGGGTTGAGCTTCATGTTATACTTCCTCAAGATATCGAAGGTCTCTTGGAGGTGCTTTAATTGATCACCTACATTCAAAGACTTGGCCAACATGTCATCTATGTACAATTCCATTATTTTACCTATTTGCTTTTCGAACATCTTGTTCACAAGCCTCTGATAAGTGGCTCCGACGTTTTTAAGCCCGAAGGGCATCACATTATAACAATATGTGTCAAAGTTCGTTATGAACGAAGTTTTTTCCTGATCCTCTAGGTTCATTTTAATTTGGTTGTACCTGGAATAGGTATCGAGGAAACTCATTAACTTATGCTCGTCCGTTGCATCCATCATTTGATCAGTATTTCGCAATGGAAACGAGTCTTTAGGACACGCCTTATACAAGTCTTTATAATCTACACACATTCGAAATTTGTTATTCTTTTTCGGGAACCTCAACTACATTAACTAACCACTCGAGATACTTTACCTCCCGAATCGAACCGATGTCAAGTAGTCGAGTTACCTCTTCCTTAACAAACCTAATTCTGAACTCAACTATAGGGCGTTACTTTTGCCTTACCGGAGAGAAGCTCGGGTCCAGGCTTAGCTTGTGCACGGCCACCTCTAGTGGGATACTTGTCATATCCGAGTGCGACCATGCAAAACAATCAACATTAGCTTTAAGGAAATTAATGAATCCTAACCTAAGTTTGGGATTGAGTCCTGTTCCCAAGTGAAACTTCCTCTCCAAAAATTCTTCGAATAAAGCCACTTGCTCGAGTTCTTCTGCCGTGGATTTGGTCGCGTCCGTCTCTTCTGTTACCTGAAAGTGTACCTTGTGGGATTCCAATGACTCCTCGCCTTTATCATCGTCACTTGGCACGGGAGTAGGCATCGGTTCTTGTAATTGCTATTTGTTGGGATCCTTCCCTTTATTGCTGGAAATTGGCACAACATTCAATTCTCTTGCTATCAGTTGATCTCCTCTTATCCGCTTGGTTCCCTCTAGGGTCGGGAATTTAAGCATCTGGTGATACGTTGATGATACGGCCTTCATCTCATGTAACCATATCCTACCAAAAATTATGTTTTATCTTATGTCGCCATCCACCACTTCAAATAAGGTGGTCTTTGTTACTCCTTCGGCGTTCGTGAGCAGCAGGATCTCTCCTCGGGTTGTTACACTTGCCAAGTTGAATCTGACGAGGAGCTTTGGTGCCGGAATAATACTTCCAGTTAATTTGGCTTGTTCCAGCACTCTCCATTTAATGATGTTGGTTGAGCTTCCTGGATCAACCAAAACACGCTTAATTTTGAAATCTAGAACATTAAGCAAGATTACCAGGGCATCGTTATGCGACAGAAGAAGTCCGTCGGCATCTTCCTCCGTGAAGGTGATGTCGTCTTTGGTGACTTCCCGGAGTCTCTTGCTGTGGGTTACCGATACCTTTGTCTTCTTGGCCACCGAAAAGGTTACACTATTGATTTAATTCCCTCCGAAAATCATATAGATAGTCAACCGAGGAGGGTCTTCTCCTATATTTAAGGGTTCCGTGTTACCTCGGTTGCGGCTATAATTGTTCTTGCCTCGGTCGCTCAAGAACTCCCTGAGATGGTCGTTATTCAATAGCATTGCCACCTCCTCGTGCAAATGCTGACAGTCACCAGTTCTGTGGCCGTGAGTCCCATGATATTCGTACCATAAATCAGGATCCCTCTAGCTGGGATTGGATCTTATTGGCTTCGAGAATCATGCTTCTTTGATATTTCTCATCGCCGATACCAACTCCACTAGGCTGATGTTGAAATTGTAATATGACAACCTGGGATATATAGAATCCCGGGTCCTCGGTACCTCTTTTTCATGTAATGATCTGTTGTTCCGACCACAGTCAGTTCATCTATCGGGAGCGAAGCTATTCGAGGACCGGAACCCTTTGCTGCCGCGTCCCTTGGCTCTCTCGTAAGGCAAGAAACGGCCTTTTGAAGATCGCCGTTCTGCATCAAAATCGCCTTTGAATTTATCTTGGTTCTTGTCTTGGTCCCGCCCCTTGGTTGATGTTGGAAACCCGAGCTGATCATCTTCTATTCTTATCTTCGACTCATAGCGGTTATGAACATCCGCCCATATGGTCGCTAGGAATTCGAGCAAGCTCTCCTTCAACTTTTGGGCGGCGGCGGAGCTCCTTGGGTTCAAACCCTTTGTGAATGCTTCCACTGCCCACTCGTCTGGCACGGTCAGTAGTAGCATTCTCTCTTTCTGGAATCTGATCACGAACTCACGCAACAATTCGGACTCATCCTGTGCAATCCTGATACATTTGCCTTCCTAGCCTGGACCTTTCTAGCCCCAGCATGGGCCTTAATGAATGAATCTGCGAGCATTTCAAAAGAATCTATTGGATGCTCGGGTAAGAGTGAATACCACGTCAAGGCCCCCTTCGTGAGGGTTTCTCCAAACTTTTTCAGCAAGATCGACTTGATCTCATTTTGAGCCAAATTGTTCCCTTTTATCGTCGTTGTATAAGTTGTGATGTGCTCCTGAAGGTCCGAAGTCCCATCGTATTTTGGTATGTTCAGCATCTTTAATCATTTCGGAATTAACTCCGGTGTTGCGCTCGGCTTAATCGACAACTAGGTGTACTTCTTCGAATCTGGTCTCTTCAAAAATTGGTGGTGTGCCCGGAATCTGATCCATTTGGGCGTGAAACTCCTTCACGTTCTGATCCATCCGCTCGTTCATCTTCTTCATGAATCTCATAAGTTCAGTTTTGAAGGGATCATTACCGTTGATATTACCCGATCTGCTATCGGTCCCCCCGGCACCGTCAAAGCCGACCTCACCCCTCGGGGTGTTGTAATCAACTCTTTGAGCTGTCTGATTTGCAGGAATACCGGGAGGAATCGGGCCTCTTCTGTTTGTGTTGTTGGAAGCGCCTGATAATGCTTGCTTCAATTTCGTCATGATATGGTCCTGTCTTGAGAGATGGCCCGTAATGGCTTTCTGTTGCTCTCTCAAGATCCTTATTGTTTCTGCAACGTGTTCATCTTCCGCATCATCGGAAGTTGTCTTCGTACATATCGGGGGTATTGTCCGTCATGGACCGGAGTCACCACATCCTCCTCGTTGCGGGTGTCACTGATTGAATCCTCATATTGAGGCAGATTTTCATGCGCCTCAAAGTTGTTTGGGATGTTGTCATCGTTAGCTGTCATTTTTGAGTTTTTGCTAAGGAACAAAGAATCAAACAAGTTAGTAATAAATGCAAGGATCAACCCAATTACGCAACTGTCTAAGCCCCACGGTGAGCGCCAAAGTTTATCCGTAAAATGGTACAGTTATATTTGTTACGTGATTTATAGACAAGCAAACTGATTAGATTCAAAAATGATAAATAAATAAGATTAAAAATAAGACTAACTGCTAAAATCAAAGAAAATGGAAAGCTTTGCTCCGGGAGCGATGCTTCCGAGGACAGAAATAAGAACAACATGAAAGAAGAAGTAAAATTATCTTATTGATCTTGAGAATGGAATGTAGAGTTTTGCCAAGAATTTCGTGTCCTTATAATGGCTGTTAAAACTACTATTTATAGTTTTTCCTAGGGAAACAGGATCCTAGGATCAAGCCCCTCTTAAATGACAATAAAGGGACCATTGATGAATATATAATGGCAGGCCATGAATGCAAATATTCTCTGCAACGGCTGCCCATTAATGTTGGGGAATATTTTTCATTGAATGCCATCCGGTGGCAAACATTGAATCCGTTCACGTTGATTGTGCTCCCTTCGGGGTCTATCCGATGCCAACTGCAGCTGTTATTCTCGGTATTGGTTCTTACTCGATTTGTCTTCTGCATGTCTCCGGTTCCACGTATCACGCTCTCATTCGATCATTTAATATAAACTAATTTTACCCAATACAATTGACAGATTGACTTATTAATTGTTAAAAAGGATAAAGAAAAGTACCGAACAAATTAAAGAAAAAAATGAAACACAGCAAATAATCAAGGAAAGATTAACTCAAAGTATGAAAACTATATATTTCGACTATAAAATGTTTTCAGGCGCGAAAAAGGAGAAAAGAAGTGATATAATCAAAAGTTCAAATTTCAAAAATCTGGAAAAAGAGGAATTATAGGGAAGTTTAGAGACTGATAAGGAAATGCTTTGTTATCATAACTACGGTTAGAACCTTGTTTTGGTTAACTAAATCTCAATCTATAGTTTTTAACCATGGCACATTTCTCCTATTCAAGTAAGAACTTGAGAAAATGGAGATAATGAAAAATGGAGAGGAGCTCCACCCATAAAAAAAGCATGTATAAGGCTCCCATTCATTTTCTAGTATATCCATTTCTCCAAGTTTCTATTTGGATTAGAGATAATTGTCATGGTTAAAAATCAAGGGATAGATTTAATTGAATAAAATAAAGTCCTAACCATAATTACAATATTTAATTCTTTTTTTTTTCCATTCCCAAATAATATTGTTTGTCTCTTTTAGCTGAAGTTTCCCCTTGTATAAATCTATGTGATTGTCCTTGTTTTTTTCTTTCTTTTTTCCTAGGAGACCAGAAGACGATATTGACAGTGATTCGACAATTCTTGTACCTTGTTTCTGTGTTCTGAGCTATTGATGCGTAACAAATTGCCTTATTCAAATTGTTGTGTGGTGGAATATAGATGGAGTTAAAATTATAGATTATAATGGTTGCTAAAAATTGGAAGATTGAATCTTCTTTTTTCACTGTTCTAAATATGCAAAATAATAGAGAAATGGCAACTTAAGTGGAGCCTCCAAATAGGTTTGTACTGTTCTTTAATTTTTATTGTTAAAATGTTGGAATCTACTTCTAATATTCCTCATTTTTAATAAGAATGTAAGAAGATTTTGTAGAATTGGAAAAAAAAAAAATTAACTCACTGAAAGAAAACTACTACTCCCTCCGTTTCAATTTATGTGAACATGTTTGACTGTGTACGGAATTTAAGAAAAAAATGAAAACTTTTGGAATTTGTGGTCCTAAACAAGTCAGAATATTTGTATGGCTATAATTCTTTTGAAAATTGTGATGGTAAACATGTCAGAGTATTTGTGTGGTTATAAAAGCTTCTCTTTAAGGGTAGAATTGAAAGTTTAAGCTAAATGATTTCTTAATTTAAAAAGGGGTCATTCTTTTTTAAACGGACCAAAAATAAAGTAGGTTCACATATACACTGGAATGGAGGTAGTATAAAAAAGAGAGAAGGGATCTTAATAATGTATAACTATAATTCTGGGATAGCAAAAGATATTATTTGGAATGAACAAACGAAGGGATTAAAGACTTTAACCATGGTTAGAACTTTATTTTATTTAATTAAATCTCATCTTTTGATTTTTAACCATGACAAGTGTCTACAATCCAAGTAGGAACTTGGAGAAATAGAGAGACTAGGAAACTAAGGGGAGTTGGTTCCAAGCAGTGTTTTAAAAGGCGTGGGCGTAAGGCAAGGCATTTTACATATGCCTCAGCGAGGCGTAAGCCTCGAGGCATGGGGCGTAAGCCCCATAGGTATTTAATTTTTAATATTTTATAAAATAATATAATTATAGTAAATATTTATAAACATGTAAAATTGCATAAAATTAAAGAAAACTATAATATGTGAATATATATATGTGCTCCATCCTCATATAAAACTAATCAAAACAATATATTGTACGCTATTTACAAGCACAAGTAACTTGAGTGGAAAAGAATAAAGTTTTGTACATGGGAGAATAAAAAAGAAGACTAACGTGCAATTTGAACTTTGAACTTGCTGTTATGAAAGAGAATGGAGTTCTCTTTGTATTTGTAAAAAAAATTGAATATTCATTGCTTTTGGAAAATATTAGCGGACTAGCGGACAAGATAAAGAATTGAAAAACACCATAAATTAGGGCTTCAATCAATAAAAAAAGTCTTGACTTTTAATTTAATACATTTCAGTTCCTTTTTAAAACTTTTGAATAATTACAAGCTGACTTTTGAGAATTTGGATATTATATGAAGGACTTATTCAACAAATTTTTTTTTTAATTTGAAAAAGTCTCTAGGACTTACGTCTCACGACAAAAGCGAGTCTCAAACGCTCGGGCGTACGTCTTTTAAGACTTTCGTCCCACGTCATCGCCTCGGAACATTTTGGACGTGCCTCGCCCCAGCCTCGCCCAAAAACGCTTTTTAAAACATTGGTTACTAGAAACACAAGAAACCCAATCATTCAATTATTTCCTCGCTAACCGTTCGTCCCAACCTAACATCACTCTCACTCCAAAAATAGGCCAAACTTTGTTCTCCATAAACCCCTTCCCAAACTAGCCCCACTTTTAAATTACCTTTTTCTGTACAGATGTCAAAACGCAAAGTACATAAATCCCCCCTGCCCAAGAATCCTTTTTCCTCACAAACACACGAAAGAAACCTTAGAAACAAGAATGTTTGTTCCCTTACAAAGACGAGTCGCAATTGTGCTCCTTGCAGTGTTCATTTTCTCCATTCCCAACACTACAACCGCAACTGAAACCAAAACCTCAGCTGGCCATGCAATCCCATTTCCCATCCACGAACACTTTAATGTCAAACAAACCATTAAAGAATCTACAAGAATCCACCCACCACCATCTAAAACACAGGGTGTGGCAGAAGAAGAAGAGGAGTTTCTTGAAAAGGGAAACTGGAAACTCAAGCTTCTTCACAGAGACAAACTGCCTTTTCCCCACTTCACTGATCATCCTCACCGTCTCGAAGCTCGCGTTAAAAGAGACGTCAAAAGAGTGGATACACTCATTCACAAAATAACAGGAGGCAATAATAATAATGTTTATGAGGTGGAGGAATTCGGGAGTGAGGTGATTTCGGGTATGGAGCAAGGAAGTGGAGAATACTTCGTGAGGATTGGTGTGGGCAGTCCTGTTAGAGAGCAATACATGGTAATTGATGCTGGCAGTGATATTGTGTGGGTCCAGTGCCAGCCTTGTACCCACTGCTACCACCAGTCCGACCCGGTATTTGACCCGTCTCTTTCCGCTTCTTTTTCTGGGGTACCATGTACCTCATCCCTCTGTGAACGGGTCGACAACTCGGGCTGCCACGCAGGCCGCTGCAAATATGAAGTCATGTATGGTGACGGGTCGTACACCAAGGGAACCGTGGCCCTTGAGACGCTCACTTTTGGTCGCACCGTGGTTCGGGACGTGGCAATTGGTTGCGGTCACAGTAACGGTGGAATGTTTATTGGGGCTGCTGGTTTGTTAGGTCTTGGAGGTGGGTCCATGTCACTCATGGGACAACTCGGTGGACAAACGGGCGGTGCATTTAGTTACTGTTTGGTTAGTCGGGGCACTGGATCAACCGGATCACTTGAATTCGGGCGTGAAATACTACCCATGGGTGCAGCATGGGTACCATTGATCCGAAACCCACAGGCCCCTAGTTTCTATTATATTGGCTTGTCGGGTCTTGGAGTTGGAGGAGCACGTGTAGCAATATCTGAAGATGTTTTCAGGTTGACTGAGGTAGGAGATGGTGGAGTGGTCATGGACACAGGGACAGCCGTGACAAGGCTTCCGACAGCGGTCTACGAGGCGTTCCGTAATGCATTCATTGCCCAAACCGCTAGCCTTCCACGGGCACCTGCCATGTCAATATTCGACACATGCTACGATCTAAACGAGTTTGTGACGGTTCGGGTACCAACCGTTTCGTTTTTCCTCATGGGTGGTCCAATTTTAACCCTCCCAGCTAGGAACTTTCTGATTCCAGTGGACGAAAGGGGCACATTCTGCTTTGCGTTCGCTCCATCTCCTACGAGACTTTCCATTATTGGGAATATCCAGCAAGAAGGCATCCAAATTTCTATTGATGGGGCAAATGGTTTCGTGGGATTTGGCCCCAACATATGCTAGGCTAGTAAGACTATATAGTATGTAAAGTGAAGCTTTGCTACTAAAGTAAATTTCCTTAAAATAATATCATTGAAGTAGTAAAGTATATAAACCATATATTACAGTAGTAATTATGTGCTAAATTATGTGGCTAATCTCCAATGATTATAATCCCAAAGGTAATATAATTTTCCACTCGTTTAGCTAGAGAATTAGCTAGAGAGATTCTTGAAAAGTCACTAATTAACTTTCAGCGAGTAAATAAATATCATTTGGGAAAATTCTATAATATGGTACAATCTAATAAAGTAGCTTTGGAATCAAAAGGTTCTATGGACTTTAATATTTATCCTAGGCAGAATACCGTCAGTGTTGCTCAGTATATTTGTTTGATACACCTTGACGAGTTAAAGGACTTAAGGTAAAGGTAACGGATATAAACTAAGGGTTCACAAAACAGTATAGAGAATTCTTTATCAGTTCTCATAATAAACAATAGTAAATAAAGAACACACAATATTTACGTATCCCTGCTCACGGGAATAAAACTTTATATTATAACCTATTGCAATCTAGGAATTAAACTCTTAATCACTCACCTCTTACAATACTCTATTGTAAGCTCTTTATAATAACTCTATTACAAAGCCACACTCTTGACTAACTCTAGTCAAACAACCAAAAGCATTAATGGTTAAATGATGTTCTACTAAATGCTTCTAAAAAGTTGTATAGGAATACAAGTAAATAACAAAAGACAAAGACACAACAAACTAAAGGACTCAAGACATATTCAATGATGGGATCTGATCCTTTATTTTGTAGCAGTTTTATTCTTCAATGCATCTAAGGAAACCGAGACGGCTGCACACTTAGAGAATATATATTTTTGTATTTGCAAGTGTTAGGTCAAAACCTTGTATCATGTTGTTTGTATATGTTAGATCATGAGAGTAGATTCAGGGGAATTTCCGGTTTCTAGCAAATTGTAGTTGTGTTGTTGTGCTGTTGCAAATACAGTGCAACATCTTTAAAAGCTATCAATGAATATTAGGCTTACCTAGTTTTAGAGACTAGGTTCCATCACGATATCCTAAGGTGGAAAATTGTGATCGTGACAAGTTGGTATCGGAGCTTTAGGTTCATAGGTGTTACGAGTCATAAGAAAGTATAGTAGAGTCTTGCGGGTTGGTATTGAGACGTCTGTACTTATCTTCGAGAGGCTATAGAACTTTTAGAAAACTCCACTTCTTTGATTCCTTATCGTGCAAATTAGTTGATTTCGAAATCTGAGCCTTTGTCTTTTTATTCTCTCAAAGATGGTGAGGATACGCACTGCTGGATCAGAGAATCAGACACTCGTGCTCCTTGCTAGACCGGTGCGAGGCCGGGTCGGGGCAGAGGCCGAGGTGGGGCACATGCTACAGCCAGAGCACCTGCCCGAGCAGCGACCGAGGAGCCACTAGTAGCTCCAGTTAGGGGACAGGCACCCGAGGCGCCTGTTGTTACCCCTGGACTTTAGGAGACCCTAGCACAGTTTTTGAGCATGTTCGGCACTCTAGCTCAGGCGGGATTGATTCCCCTAGCACCAGCTACATCTCTGGCTGGGGAGGAGCTCAAACTCCCGCGGTTCGTACTCCAGAGCAGTGGGTCCACATTGATCAGGTTTCGGGTGTCATGCCAGCACAACCCATTATTCCGGTTCAGCCTGAGGTCAGGCCAGAGGCGTCTAAAGAGGAATAGAGGAGACTTGAGAGATATAAGAAGTATGACCCTCCTACTTTCAGTGGCCCAACTATAGAGGATATGTGTGCCACCGTATTCTCAGCACCATGGGTATCGTTGAGGTGAGAGGAGTTGCTTTCACTACTTTTCAGCTGTCAGGAGCAGCGTATAGGTGGTGGTAGGTATATGAGGAAGGTCGACCAGCTGATGTAGCCCCACTCACTTGGGTTCAGTTTATAGAGATGTTCTTTAGAGAGTTTGTTCCCTATACCCTTCAGGATGTATGGTACACAGAGTTTGATTAGCTGTGGCAAGGGACTATATCAGTGTCAGAGTATGCTATCAGATTCAGTGAGTTGTCCTGACATACACCTGCCTTGGTTTCTACAGCTAAAGAGCGAGTCCGCAAATTCATCGAGGGGCTCAGTTATGGTCTTAGGTTCAGTATGGCTCGGGAGTTGGAGACAGATACCCCGTTTCAGCAGGTTGTATAGATCGCCTGGAGGATGGAGAGTATGCAGGGCCAGGAGAGGGAGCATAGGGAGGCTAAGAGGTGTCGAGATTCTGGAGGGTACAGTGGTGCCCGTGCTCCGGTTGCAGCACGTCATGACAGAGGCTTTGTGAGCCGCCCAGTTTATTCAGCATTTCTAGCTACTAGCAGCGCTCCGGCTATTCTATGGTCTGAGGTTGCCCATTATGCTCAACCACTTTCCAGTGCACCTCCTGCACGGGGTGCCTTCAGTGGTCAGTCTAGCTAACTAGGCCAGAGTCAGATTTAGCAGCCAAGCCAACCGAGACCTTGTTTTGAGTGTAGGGATACTAGACATATGGTAAGGGACTTCCCTAGACTCAGGAGGGGTGCACTTCCACAAACTACACAGGCTCCACGGATTCCATAAGGTCCATAGGGTTCACAGGCCATGGTTACTGCTCTAGTTGTCGCTCCACCTACACCACCAGCTAAGGGTGGAGGATAGGTAGGTAGAGGCCACCCTAGAGGGGGAGGCCAAGCTCGTTTCTATGCTTTTCCTGGTAGGACAGAGGCAGTTGCATCGAATATTGTCAGTATAGGTATGGTTCCGATCTGTCATAGGGATGCATCAGTCTTATTTGATCCGGGATCCACTTATTCATATGTGTCATCTTACTTTGCTCCGTATTTGGATATATCTCGTGATTCTTTGAGTGCTCCTGTATATGTGTCCACGTCTGTGGGAGATTCTATTATTGTGGATCGTGTTTATCGGTCGTGTTTAGTCACTATTAGTGATTATAAGTCCAGAGTTGATCTAATGCTACTCAATATGGTATACTTTGATATCATCTTAGACATGGATTGGTTGTCGCCCTATAAAGCTATTTTGGACTGTCATGCCAAGACCGTGACCTTGGCTATGCTAGGTTTGCTACGGTTAGAGTGGAGGGGTACATTGGATTACATTCCTAGCAGGGTGGTGTGCTTTCTTAGGGCACATCGGATGGTTAAGAAAAGGGTGTGAAGTGTATCTAGCATTCTTGAGGGATATCAGTGCTAATACTCCTACCGTTGAGTCAAGTTTGGTGGTGAGAGACATCCCAGATGTGTTTCCAGTAGACCAACAAGGCATGCCGCCCGATAGAGATATCGATTTTGATATTGACTTGGTGTTTGGCACTCAGCCCATTTCTATTGCACCATACCGTATGGCACCAATAGAGTTGAAGGAGTTAAATGAACGACTTCAAGAATTGCTTGATAGGAGTTTCATCCGGATGAGTGTTTCACCTTGGGGTGCTCCGATTATATTGGTGAAGAAGAAGGATGGTACTATGCAGATCTATATTGATTATAGGCAGTTGAACAAAGTTACAGTGAAGAACATGTACCCACTACCGTGCATTGATGACTTATTTGACCAGCTTCAGGGTGCTAGAGTGTTTTCAAAGATTGATTTGAGATCAAGATATCATTATTGACAACCAATTTTAACCCTCCTTTTTAAAATTAATTTATTTATACTTAATGGTTTACAATAAATATGTTGAAAATATTTTCTAATAAATAATACATATTTTTATAAAAAAAATTAGTAATTAATAGTATTGAAATTAATAATTTTGTATTACATAATTGTAAAATATATTACCCTTACTATTTTTGAGACTATTAAAGTAACTTTTAAATTTGTTACACAAGTTTTATAATTAATTTAACAAGTTAATCCTTGACTTTTAATTAACTAGCCTACTATTTCAAATAATCTGAAATTAATTTGAGAAATAAGGTATTTTAATAAATAATTAATTGCAGTAATTTATAAGTATTTGATGATTATATTTTTATCACATTTAATAATAATTAAGTAAGTTTAATTAAATTAATTTTAAAATGGTTAAAGAGTAATGGCTATAATTGCAATTGCACACTTAAATACAAATAGGCTATGTGTTAAATTGAAATCAGCCCAATACATAAGCCCAATCACCTCCAACCCTGTCCGGAACCCACCCAATCCATCCAAGTGTCCCAATCCTTGTGAGCCAATAGCACGGTGCCACGTCACCTGTCCCACTCACTCACAAAACAAACATATTCAATCCTGACCGTCGATCCATACCATCAACGGACCAGGTTTAATCTTGCTTTTCTCATTAATTTAAAACCCCCATCATATTTTGTCTCAACCCTTGGATTACAAGAATCCAACGGCCACCACTTTTTCTCATTAAACTTTTTTCCTAATTTTAAATCTCCAAATAATCGGAGCCGTTGATCAAAAGATCCAACGTCTCACGTTCCATCTCTCACTCTTAACCCTGGAGACCAACCTCCTAATTACCCGAACCCTAAATCATTTTCACCCAACACAACCGTCCATTTTCTCCTTTTGCTCTCTACCCTCTCCTCTGCCCTAACCCCATCAATCTCAAAACTTTGCACAAATTTGTGCAAGGTCAACTGATTCAACCTCAAATCATCCCTTTTGTCATCTCCAACAGCGAATCCCACCGGTTTCTTTCCCATTTCATCATCTAAATTCAAAACGCCCAAAATCCGAAACCCTAGCTAAAGAATGAAACATCAAGTCGTTCAATTTCTCTTATGCTCCATCAAATTGGAGCATGCAAGGAGTTCTTTCTAAGTTTCATCATGAGGATTCGATAACTAGAGGTCAAACACAGTGACCTCTGGGTTTTAGAGTCTTAGCCGATGTATTCTGAGATTCAAGTCGCTTAGGTAAGTCTTTCGATGATTTTCCCCTCTGTCTTCCATCATCTGATAATCGTCATCTTCCATTAGTACTATGTGAATATATCGGAACCCTAAGGCTTAAAGGCCACTATAAATATGGCCTTAAATGCTCTCACTTATAAAGGACATCATTGCACAACCTAACACGAACATACATCAACACACACAATTGAAAGCTTGGTCTTTTAACTAATTTCTCAATTCTCTTCCTTTCTTTTCCGATTCTGAGTTTTATTCACTGGTCGAAGTTCGAGCTTTGATTCCCAAACGGCTAAACAAAATCTCTGTTTGGTTTGCTCCCCAAAGGAAGGTTAGTGCATATCGACCATTCCTCTCTTTAATTGTTTAAATTGAAATCATATTTACCCTATTATTCTCTGTTGATTATTTTGTCTATTACATATATTATTGGTTAATAGTTGATAATTATGCCTTGGTATTGTATGTATGAACCAATTATTTCTTTAATAATTTGAAGTTAAATCAATGCTAATCGACTATCTTTGTGAACTTGATGAATGTTTCTCTAAGTTGAATGATCTAAGTGTTTGTTGATTTTCTATAGTTAATTAATAGACCTTAATGATTCTCTGTACATGTTCTGATCATAACCTTTCTTATGTTTTGCTGAGCTCTTCATGCATGTTTCATCAACCTCACATTGATTAAAACTACTACCTGTTGATCTATGTCATGAACTTGAATTATTTGTTTTGATAAAGCTAGGACTTTGGTAATTGTGAACACTTAAAGGTCCAGTACACGCCTGTCATTGTAGTTAAGTGCATTAGCTTAGTTGTTTGAGTTGCCTTCTCTCTTCAAATGTGATTATGTGATTCTGTAACTCCTTAAAACATCATTGTGAAGGTTTTCTGTTAACCTTCATGTTTGTGTGTTTGTTTGGACACACTTGTGAGTTCCACTCTATAAATGTGTCTTGAAGAGATTAAACTAAGTCCTAATGAGTTTTTGCAGTTAATTCTATATGTATTCCATCAGTTGCCATCTATCTTATTAGCTTAGTTTATGATCGGCTTTTTCCTAAGGCATGTTCAAGAATTATACTTGTTGCCTTTGTGCTATATCACTTCTTGGTTATGCTATGCTGTTAACACATCTGAAATTTAAACTTCATCATGTCTAGACTATCACACAACCTGTTTACCTGGACTGATTATCCTGCTACTAGAACTATGCATATTTAATATATGTAAAACTTTCATTGTTCTGAAACTTCTAATGAACATGTTAATCTGATTCTATGTCACATGATCATCTACTATGCTCTATAGTCTTGCAATCCTTTAAGAACATCTCTTGTATGTGTCTGGGTATTCTCTCTTAACTTTCTACACTCATCTTGTTTTAAACAAACTGCATGCTTGTCTTTCATGTGAAGGATACTTATGCATGTGCCCTCATACTTCTCTCTTAGAAATGTATTATCACATAATGAAGAAGGTGAACATTGTTAATAACATATCATTTGGAACATAAGTTATTTGTGATCACCAAAGGACTTAAATGAAACTCACTAGTATCTGCCTGCCCTGTTTGAATACTATATTGTGTTTACATAAATGTCTTGACTCTTAATAAACTTGTGTGTGAACTTCTGGTAAATTTGAACATAGTATGATAGCAGTTAAAGTATTGTGAACTCAGTTAAGAACTCCTGCAAACTTAAACTTGTCAGCAGGACCAATAAGGTTGATGTATATATCTTCTCTACCTCTTGAATAACCTGATTTAGTATTTGGACTTCTAAATTAGTTTACTCGTGTTTTCCTCTCTTTGTTTATATCTGTGGTTGGTTCTTTTGGACATTCTTATGCATATATTGAAAGTGTTGATAGTGACCTACACTCATTTGTTTGGATTGTTACCTCAATAATGAAATCTGGTACAATAATGTTCTATATAACTTCTATGAAAATTATGTATACTTAGGACCCGTTTGGCCATAGATTTTGCCAAAATAAACTTGGGTTTTATTTGACAAATACATGTTTGGCCATAGATTTTGCCTATATTTTGGAAAAATCCCAAAACCAGCTCAATAGCTGGTTTTGTGCCAAATCCCTAATAATACACATATTTTTCCAAAATAAATTTGGGAAATATGTTTTGAAAACGTATGTCCAAACACATTTTCATCTTCAAGCCAAACTTCACCCAAAATAGATTTTTCAAAATAAATTTGGGAATCTATGGCCAAACGCTAGCTTAAATCTGTGTGTTTTTACGGTTAGTTTCCATAGTAAATGCCTCATTGTCAACTAAACCTATAGGGAAGAGTGTGTGTGAGTGATTAAGGGTATTTAGGAGTAGGATCTCGTTTGTGGTTGATATGCCCTCCCTGACACAAGCACTACTCGGTGTCCCCGAGACCCTTATGAACTCTATAGTGTCAGGGGTCCAAACGGTGTCTTATCCATGAATGGGATTTTGCCCTAATGTAAGGCCCCGTAAAAAATATTTTCCTAAAACCCGAATTCTGTGATGCCAAAGTAGGCATAGAGGTTAATAATAGTAGAAATCAAGCTCGCCGTGGTTCGGACTTTTTGTATTGAATAGTGCACTGAGGAGTTGAAGGAAAATGTTGGGAAGAAGTAGGCATTTCTACGGCCCGTTCTGCGACCGCAGAATGGCCGCAGAGTGGAGCAGTCTTTTGGGTCATTTTTAATGTCATTTTTGCGGCCCATTATGCGACCGCATAACCATTTCGTGGGCCGCACTCTTGTCGCTTATCCCGCTTTGGGATTTTTCGGAAGGAGGTTTTGTGGTGCACTATGCGACCGCAGAACCGTTCTGTAGTGCATTATGCAACTGCAAAACAAGTCTGCGGGTCGCATAATGACCGCAGACCTGGTCAGTTCCTTTTCAGTTTTGGCACCCCAATTTTGTGATCATTTTGCGGACCGCAAAACCATTATGCGATCACATATGCCGCCGCAGAACCTGTTTCGGAGCTTCATTTTTTGAGTTTTTAAAACCCGACCCTACTTCATTAAAATAGATGTAAAGGGCCATTTTTGAGCAAATATCTGATACTTTAGAGTGAAAGAGAGAGTCCTAGAGGGAGAAAGTGGTCTTCGTCAAATTACTCATCAATTCTTGCTTAAACCATTGAATATTATCAAGAGAAGTACCCTAGGTCTTCATCCTAAGAGGTGAGATTCCATCACCAAGCTCTTGATTTCGAAATGTAACTAGAATGGGCAATTAGTAAGGTAGTTCATTGGGATAGGAGTTCTTACCTTGCATGCATGTATTCTTAAGGTATGTGGGGAGATAGTGAGCTAAATATAGAAAACAATGGGGTGTGGGATGGTGAAGTCTTTCATAAAAAGGGCCATGGAACCTTAATACAAACATAGTGTTTAATAAAATGCTCAAGTGAGCTAGAATCATGATCGTTTTCCTAATTTTTGGTTCAATTTTGTTATATTGCTAAAATATATTGAAGTTGCTAATATCCCGGAACATCTTAGAGTTTTAAGAAGCTCAATTGAGGTATGTTGGCTAAACCCCCTCTTCTTAGAATTGAACCACATGGTGTTCATGAAATCGATGCAAGTCCCAAAATGAACATCGTCGAAATTGCTATTCTGAATATGCTTGTTTTGAAAATGTATGTGTAATATGTATTCTCATGCTTTCATCACGTTATCTTGTCGTCTGAGGAAATGTTCAAAAATTAGAATATATGCTAAAAGTTCCTAGACTTCAAGTCAAATTCAACTAAAGACCGCTATGCCAAATTGTGTGAAAAGCCTCTATGTGCCTTAGATTCTAAATTGCTCACATGTGAAATCAAAAGTCTTGAATGAAAAAATGTGTTGTCATTGATGATAATAATAATGTTGGAATGTGGAAAAGAACTTGAATCATGAAATACGGACAAGCGCCAAGAATAACTTTATAATTGGGGCCACTCGTGCCATTGTATTGGAAAGATGGGAAAGAAATATGAATTGAGATGACTGATTGAAAAAGGATGATGTCTCAAATGAGATGTCCTAGCCGATCGAGCCAAGATCGGACTCCATCTAAGAACACGGTGGTATTGTGAATGAAATTGTGACTATGGTTGATGTCTCAAATGAGATGGCCTAGCCGATCGGGCTGAGATCGGACTCCGTGTAAGAAGACGGTGGTATTATTGATTGTGGCATATTGGCACTAAAACCATCCTACCTAATAATGGGGGAATTGACTTAAAAAGCTATGTGATCCGTAACTTGATGTTTTAATATTAGTTGAAGCTCTTATCAAATTCTTGATTGTTTCTCTTGTATTATTATTCATTCTATTGAGATGGTGTTTAGCTATACATACTAGTGTTATTCGACGGTACTAACGTCCCTTTTTGCTGGGGGTGCTGCAGCTTTAAATGGATGTAGGTGGTTACGTAGCAGACATTGTTGATCACAAATAGTGCTGCATCCTATTCTCAGTGGACTCGGCGAGCCCCATTTCATTCCCGGACCATGTATTGTACCTTTTGTTTATATTGTGGTCACTTTTTGAGGTATAGTCGGGGCCTTGTTCTCGGCACCCTCTTTACTCTCTTTTGTATCTTTAGAGGCTCCGTAGACACTATGTGGGTTGTATATGGGTGTTTGAAAAGTCAATGGACCATGTTGTGTTTTGGGCTTTTGTTCCACTCAGTCATAAGGATGTATGTATTTTGAAACTTAACGATGATGTAAAAAATGAAATGACATAGTAATATATACATGTATGAACTTTCTCCTGCCTAACTAATGAGAGCATGCCTTCTCTGGATCATAGGTGAGTCGGGTAGATAGTATCTAGCAAGCTTGCTCGACCGGGTCCACTAGGTTGAGTGCCAGTCGCGCTCCCCGAGGTTGGTATCAGAGCCTAAGGTTTTAAAGTGTCCTAGGATATCTCGGAGTCGTGTCTGGTAGAGTCCTTCTTATCGGTGTGTTGTCGACCACATCTATAAGTTGGAGGCTACTTGGACATTTAGGAACAATACCCTTCTGTGATATTTTTGGATCGTGCGATAAAAACAATTGTGCAACTGTTCCTCCTCTAACTCGTGCATTCATTTAACTTTCAGTATATGGCACCTAAGAAGAGAGCAAGAACTGGCAAAAGGGCCAATGCTGCCTTAAAAGTAGAGGTTGACCCTTTATTTAATGATGCGGGTGAATACCCGAGGGGTGAGGATAATCCCCTGACTGCTTCACTGCCTGATTCACTACACCTGGCCAGGCCACACCAGTCCCTGCACCTACTGAGGGTGCGACGGTCCCTCCACTTGATATTTTGGTTCCACCTCCAGCCCCAGCTTCCAGTTCTGGTATTTCTAATGGGGATCTTAGGGGAGCTATTTAGATGCTGACACAGATAGTGGCTTCTCAAGGCCAGAGATCAAATGTTGCACCCACTTCTTCTAGCCAACAAGGGGATTCTAGTGGTTCCAGGATGAACAGGTTTTTCAGTTGGATCTTCCGGTGTTCACGGGTGCTAATCCCGAGGAGGACCCACAGGACTTCATTGACGAGATACATAAGACTCTCTGGGTTATGCGCGCTACTGAGATGGAGGGAGTGGAGTTGGCCACCTACCGCCTGAAAAGGGTGGCCTATTCTTGGTTTGAGATGTGGGAGGACTCTCGGGAGGAGGGGAGCCCTCCACCGAGGTGGAGCGAGTTTGCTGACGCTTTCATGGACCATTTCTTGCCAGCCGAGACTAGGGCAGCTTGTGCCGCAGAGTTTGAGAACCTTAAGTAAGAAAGTAAGAGTGTGTGGGAGTATCACATGGAGTTAGCGCATCTGTCTAAATATGCCATTCTCATGTTGCCTACTATGTAGGCTAGAGTGCGCCGGTTTGTGCAGGGCCTTAGCCCCTTGGTTATCAATGAGGCCGCTACAGCTGCCTTGAATTCAGATATGAACTATGGAAAAATGGTAGCATTTTCTCAAGCTACAAAGGACCGTAAGTTGAAGAACAGAAGGGAGGGAGAGGGTACCAGCAAAGCCCGGTCCGCGGGCAACTTTGGGGAGTCATTTGGTGGGGGAAGATCAGCTTTCAGGGGAGGGTCATCAGGGCCATCCCAGTCTTTTGCTCAGTCTTCAGCCAGTATACCGCCAGCAGGACCCAATCAGTAGGAGAGGAGTCATTTTAGGCCCAATCAGGGCAGTAGGGGACCCCACCAGCAGGTCCGATCAGGAGGGAGATTCCCGCAGCAGCAGAGGCCCCTATGACCCAGGTGTGGGAAGATGCACTCGAGGATCTTCTACATGGACTTACCATATGTTACGGGTGCAGATTGAGGGGTCATATTTAGAGGGAGTATCGTTCATCCCGCCAGGGTGCGGGCAGGGGCACAGCACAGCCATCCAATTCTGTAGTTGCTACATCTTCAGCACCCCCTCCAACTCGAGGCACTCCAGCACCAGCAAGGCATGGTGCAGCTAGGGGTGGTGTGTAGGGTTCAGGAGAACCTAGCCATTTCTATGCTATGAGTGGTCGCTAGAGTGTAGAGGCCTCTCCAGATGTTGTAACAGGTATATTGACTGTCCAATCTCATGATGTATATGCACTTATTGATCCCGGTTCCACCTTGTCCTATGTTACCCCTTATGTTGCTATGTAATTTGGGATAGAACCGGAACAACTTCATGAGTCGTTCTCTGTATCTTCTCCGGTTGGCGAGTCTATTATGGCCGCACGGGTTTATAAGGTTTGTGTTGTCACAATGCGTGGTCGGGACACCGTGGCCGATCTCATTAAATTGGGGATGGTCGATTTTGATGTAATTATGGGAATGGATTGGCTTTATTCATGTTTTGCCAAGCTCGATTACCGAACTAGAACTGTGAGGTTTGCATTACCTAATGAGCCAGTTGTTTAGTGGAAGGGGGATAATGTGATGCCAAAAGGTAGGTTTATTTCTTACCTTAAGGCCACAAAGATGATCAACAAGGGGTGTATCTATCACTTGGTCCGGGTTAAAGACACCACTGTTGAGGCACCGACACTCGAGCTTGTGCCAGTTGTGAATGAATTTCCAGAGGTCCTTCCTGATGAACTTCCTGGGATTCCGCCAGATAGGGAGATTGATTTTGGGCTTGATGTGATGCCAGGCACGCAGCCTATATCTATTCCGCCCTACAGGATGGCACCTGTAGAATTGAAGGAACTAAAGGAGAAATTGAAGGATTTGTTAGAAAATGGTTTCATCCGACCGAGTGTGTCACCATGGAGCGCATCGGTCCTCTTTGTGAGGAAGAAAGATGGATCACTGAGGATGTGTATTGACTACTGGCACCTCAACAAAGTCACAATCAAAAACAAGTACCCGTTACCAAGAATAGATGATTTGTTTGACCAGTTACATGGTCCTAGATACTTCTCCAAAATTGATTGATTATCCGGCTACCACCAATTGATAATCAAGGAGCAAGATATTCCAAAAACAGCTTTCAGAACACGGTATGGGCACTTTGAATTTTTGGTAATGTCTTTTGGGCTAACAAAAGCCCTGGCGGCTTTCATGGATCTTATGAATTGGTTTTTCAAGCCTTTTCTCGATTCCTTTGTGATAGTATTCATTGATGATATTCTTGTGTATTCGCGAGGTCGAGAGGACCATGCTGATCATCTCAGGGCAGTTTTGTAGACTCTTCATCAGCACCAATTGTATGGGAAGTTTGCAAAGTGTGAATTTTAGCTCGAATCTGTCACATTCTTGGGTCATGTTGTCTTTAGAGAAGGAATTAAGGTTGATCCTCCAAAGATTTCAGTAGTAATGAATTGGCCTAGACCTACAACGCCAATCGAGATTCGCAGTTTCTTTGGCTTAGCAGGGTATTATAGGAAGTTTGTGGAGGGGTTCTTTACTCTTGCCTCTCTATTGACTAAATTGACTCATAAAGCGGTTAAGTTCCAATGGTCCAATGCTTGTGAAAGGAGCTTCCAGGAGTTGAAATCGAGATTAACTACAGCGCCGGTGTTGACCCTGCCAGAAGGCACAGATGAATTTGTGGTATATTTTGATGCTTCAAGAATTGGGCTTGGGTGTGTGTTAATGCAACACGGCAAGGTTATAGTATATGCTTCTACGCAACTCAAGAATCATGAAAAATACTATCTAACACATGACTTAGAACTTGCGGCGGTGGTTTTTGCACTGAAAATTTGGCGTCATTATTTGTATGGGGTCCATGTGGATGTATTCACGGACCACAAGAGTCTTCAATATATTTTCAAACAAAAGAAGTTGAATCTGAGGCAGAGAAGATGGCTTGAGTTACTCAAGGATTACGACATCGATATTCTGTATCACCCGGGGAAAGCCAATGTTGTGGTGGATGATCTTAGCCAGAAATCTATAGGTAGTTTGGCTCACTTGGAGCCATGTCAAAGGCCGTTGGCCAGGGAGGTTCATCAGCTAGCCATTTTAGGAGTTCATTTTGCGGACTCTAGTGAAGGAAGGGTAATTGTGTAAAATAGGGTTGAATCATCGCTTGTTGTGGAAGTCAAAGAGAAGCAATACAACGATCCATTGTTGGTACAGCTGAAGGAGGGGATTCATAAACATAAGACTATGGCTTTTGCACATGGCATGGATGATAGTACACTAAGGTACCAAGGGCAACTATGTGTTCCGAATATAGATGGTCTCCAGGAAAGAATCATGACTGAGGCTCACGCTTCTAGGTATTTCGTGCATCTAGGTTCTACAAAGATGTATCATGATCTCAAGGAAGTCTATTAGTGGAATGACATGAAAAGAAATATGGCGAACTTTGTGGCAAGGTGTCCGAGTTGTCAGCAAGTGAAGGTCGAGCATCAACGGCCTGGTGGGTTGGCACAAAACATAGAAATTCTAATATGGAAGTGGGAAATAATTATATGGACTTTGTGGTAGGGTTACCACGCACTCCGCGCAAGGTTGACTCAATTTGGGTGATCGTGGACCGACTCACGAAATCAGCTCATTTTTTGTCAGTTAAATCTACCGACACAGTGGAACAGCATGCTCAGTTGTATATCAAGGAAATAGTCAGGCTACATGGCACTCCAGTTTCTATCACCTTCGATCGAGGTGCTCACTTCACAGCCAATGTTTGGAAGACATTTCAGCAAGTTTTGGGTACTCAGGTAAATCTTAGTACAGCCTTGCATCTACAAACCGACGGGCAAGAAAAGTGGACTATTTAGACGCTTGAGGACATGTTGCGTGCTTGTGTTCTTGACTTCAAGGGTAGCTGGGATGATCATTTGCCACTCATAGAGTTTGCATATAACAACAGCTTTCATCCAAGTATTCAGATGGCACTATTTGAGGCATTGTATGGTAGGAGATGTAGATCTTCCATTGGGTGGTTTGAGATTGGGGAGGCTAAATTGATAGGGCTAGACCTCGTGCATCAGGCTATGGAGAAGCCTAAGATCATAAAGGAGCGGTTGAAAACTGCTCAGAGTCGTCAAAAATCCTATTCGGATATTCGTCTCAGAGACTTAGAGTTCAAAGAAGATGATTGGGTATTTTTGAAGGTTTCCCCTATGAAGG
Source organism: Nicotiana tabacum (assembly GCF_000715075.1). Classification (NCBI taxonomy): domain Eukaryota; kingdom Viridiplantae; phylum Streptophyta; class Magnoliopsida; order Solanales; family Solanaceae; genus Nicotiana; species Nicotiana tabacum. Next base: position 71,135,642 of record NC_134091.1, on the reverse strand, counting down.
GTATAATGCGGTTCGGAAAGAAAGGGAAATTGAGTCTGAGGTATGTCGGGCTGTACAAAATCATCCAGAGGATTGGTCAGGTGGCGTACAAGCTTGAGCTACCACCCGAGATGTCGTTAGTGCACCCGGTATTCCATGTGTCCATGTTGAAGAAGGTAGTTGGAGATCCGTTAGCTATTGTGCTGATTGAGACCATTGAGGCTAATGAAGAATTGCTATATGAAGAAATTCTAGTTGCCATTCTTGATAGACAAGTCCGAAAGTTGAGAAATAAAGAAATTACCTCCGTGAAAGTGTTATGACGAAACCAGTAGGTTGAAGAGGCCACTTGGAAGGCCGAGGAAGAGATGAAGAAGAAGTATCCTTACTTGTTTGAATAGCTGTGTAATCCTTTTTATGAACTTGTCACCTGTGAATTTTGTATCACTTGTTCAGTTAATATAAAGGTGTTCCTTTTGATTATATGTTGTTTACATGAGACCACGATTGGTATTGTTATGAGTTATGTTACATCGTTGGATTGTGTACATGTTTTTAGAATGTGATTCTGGGGCTCTATGGCAGGTGGATAGGCCTAGTTACAAAGGAAACTCTAGCAAAAGTTTTGGAAATTTGGGAAGTTAGTTAAATTTGGGGTTGCTAGTGTAGGGTATGAAAAAATGAGTTGTATAAGGTGGTAATAGTGGACCCTGATCCTCATTCGAGGACGAATGATTTTAAGTGGGGGAGGATGTAAGGCCCCATAAATTGTTTTTCCTAAAATCCGGATTCCGTGATGCCGAAGTAGGAGTAGAAATTAAGCTCATCACGGTTCGGACTTTTTGGATTGAACAGTGCGCTGGGGAGTTGAAGGAAAATGTTGGGCAGCAGTAGGCATTTCTGCTGCCCGTTCTGCGACAGCAGAACCACTATACGGACCACAGAATGGCCACAGAGTGGAGCAGTCCTTTGGGTCATTTTTAACGTCATTTTTGCGGCCCATTATGCTACCGCATAACCATTTTGCGGGCCGCACTCTTGTCGCATATCCTGCTTTGGGATTTTTTGGAAGGAGGTTCTACAGTGCACTATGCGACCGCAGAACCGTTCTGCGGTGCATTATGCGACCGCGAAACAAGTCTGCGGGCTGCATAGTGACCGCAGACCTAGTCAGTTCCTTTCCAATTTTGGCACCCCAATTTCACAGTCATTTCACGGACTGCATAACCATTATGCGGTCGCATATGCGACCGCAGGAACTATTTCAGAGCTTTATTTTTGGATTTTTAAAACCCAACCCTACTTCATTAAAATAGATGTAGGGGGCAATTTTGAGTAAAAACCTGATACTTTAGAGTGAGAGAGAGAGTCCTAGAGGGAAAAAGTGATCTTCATCAAATTACTCTTCAATTCTTGCTTAAACCTTTGAATATTATCAAGGGAAGCACCCTAGGTCTTCATCCTAAGAGGTGAGATTCCATCACCAATCTCTTGATTTCGAAATGTAACTAGAATGGGCAAATAGTAAGATAATTCATGGGGATGGGAGTGCTTACCTTGCATGCATGTATTCTTAAAGTACGTGGGGAGATTGTGAGTTAAAGATAGAAAACAATGGGGTGTGGGATGGTGAAGTCTTTCATAAAAAGGGCCATGGAACCTTAATACACACATAGTGTTTGATAAAATGCTCAAGTGAGCTAGAATCATGATCGTTTTCCTAATTTTTGGTTCAATTTTGTTATATTGCTAAAATAGATTGAAGTTGCTAATATCCCGGAAATCTTAGAGTTTTAAGAAGCTCAATTGAGGTATGTTGGCTAAACCTCCTCTTCTTAGAATTGAACCCCATGGTGTTCATGAAATCGATGCAAGTCCCAAAATGAATGTCCTAGAAATTGTTATCCCGAATATGCTTGTTTTGAAAATGTATGTGTAATATGTATTCCCGTGCTTCCATCACGTTATCTCGCCATCTGAGGAAATGTTAAAAACTTAGAATATGTGATAAAAATGCCTAGACTTCAAGTCAAATTCGTCTAAAGACTGTTATGCCAAATTGTGTGAAAAGCCTCTATGTGCCTTAGATTCTAAATTGCTCACATGTGAAATCAAAAGTCTTGAATAATAAACCGTGTTGTCATTGATGATAATAATAATGTTGGAATGTGGAAAAGAACTTGAATCATAAAATACAGCCAAGCGCCAAGAATAACTTTATAATTGGGGCCACACGTTCCATTGTATTGGAAATATGGGAAAGAAATATGAATTGAGATGACGGATTGAAAAGGGGTGATGTCTCAAATGAGATGGCCTAGCCGATCGGGCGGAGATCGGACTCCGTGTAAGAACACAGTGGTATTCTGGATAAAATTGTGAATATGGTTGATGTCTCAAATGAGATGGCCTAGCCGATCGGGCCGAGATCGGATTCCGTGTAAGAAGACGGTGGCATTGTGGATTGTGGCATATTGGCACTAAAACCATCCAACCTAATAATGAGGGAATTGACTTAAAAAGCTATGTGATCCTTAACTTGATGTTTTAATATTATTTGAAGCTCTTATCGAATTCTTGACTGTTCCTCTTGTATTATTATTCATTCTATTGAGATGGTGTTTAGCTATACATACTAGTGCTATTCGACGGTACTAACGTCCCTTTTGCCGGGGGCGCTACATCTTTAAATGGATACAGGTTGTTACATAGCAGACAGTGTTGATCACAGATAGTGCTGCATCCTCTTCTCAGCGGACTCAGTGAGCCCCATTTCATTCCGGGGTCATGTATTGTACCTTTTGTTTATATTGTGGTCACCTTTTGAGGTATAGCCGGGGGCTTATTGCCGGCACCATCTTTACTCTCTTTTGTATCTTTAGAGGCTCCGTAAATACTATGTATGTTGTGTATGGGTGTTCGAAAAGTCAACGGATCATGTTGTGTTTTGGGCTTTTGTTCAACTCAGTCATAGGGATGTATGTATTTTGAAACTAACGATGATGTAACAAAATGAAACGACTTAGTAATATATACATTTATGAACTTTATCCTACCTAACTAATGAGAGCATGCCTTCTCTGGATCATATGTGAGTCGGGTAGATAGTGTCTAGCAGGCTTGCTCGACCGGGTCCATTCGGTTGAGCGTCGGTCGCACTCCCCGAGGTTGGAGCGTGACACCTAAGCTCTTAATCATTGACATTTATTAATCCCTTTAAGTTTAATCCTAAATGAAAGAAAAGGCTTCACTGTGATCATTGTTGCACCCTATTTTGCACAAGACAAAACATACTACAACTTATAGTACTCTACAAGGTCAATCATAGTTTAGAGTCGCCACCTAATGTTTAGGTATACTAGGACACCTATATCACACTATATAATGTACACTTTGACTATAGTCTACGAAACCATTGAGATTCTGAGTAAGGGTTCAAGTTATCTCGAGGGGAAGGTGTTAAGCATCGCTCAAGATCCACAAAATGTGGTTCCTGCGGACTCAATCAAATAAATGAGGGAAGGTTCAAAGAATGATTAATTTAATATTTACAAAGAATTATGAAAAGGATTTGGAATGAAAAATGATTGAATGTGAACGTCGCATGGTAAAACTAGGGATATTTATGTGCAACAGAATATGTGCAAGGATGTGGATAAAGAAAGTATGTAAAAGATTTAAATTTTTAATGACCAAGTGAAGTGTATCATCAAGTAAAGTATTCACAAGTTAATCAAATGACTTTGAGTTGAAAGGAATAATCTCGACAGAATTTAGTTGTAATCAAAATTAATTTTCATAAAAAAATGTGTGTAGAAAATAATTGATCTAGAGTGGCAAAAAGAATTGTCGTTGAATAGTTTTTATGTAATGAATAGGGTAAGAAGAGAGTTGTCACGACCCCAAATCCCCTCCGTAGGATGTCGTGAAGGCACCTAGTCTCTAAGACTAGGTAAGCCTAACAAATATGCGAAATAACCGAATAATAATTTAAATCTCAAAAACATCAACTATATGAATAAAATATGCAACTCAACATGTACATCTCCCAAAACCCGGTGTAAATACAAGTAACAAGCTCTAGATACAATACTGAACACTCATATACATCACTGCCTATAAAGATGTAAAGAAATAAGAAAAGAACAGGATAGAAGGGGACTCCGAGGCCTGCGGACGTGGGCAGGTGTACCTTGAAGTCTCCAAAGCAAGCAATTCAATGCGCTAATACCAAGGCTGATAGGATGAACCTGGATCTGCACAAAAATATGTGCCGAAGCGTAGTATGAGTACACTACAAGGATACCCAGTAAGTGCCAAGCCTAACCTCGGTAAAGTAGTGGCGAGGTCAGGTCAAGGCCCTACTGAAGATAATAAGAAACAAGACAGGAGATATAATGATATAATGAAAATGACAGAGAAGTGAAACGATAAAGAATTTACGGAGAAGTCACAACACAAAATTAAGAGAGTCAACACAACACGAAAGGAAAACAAGGATTTTACATGTTAAGGAAACATCAAACAAACAATACAGCAAGTAGAGATGATCAACAGGGCACTCCTGAGGTACCGCCTCGTAGTCCCAAATCATAAAAATAACTCAGAGTCTTTCTTATATCACTGTGGGAGCCTTTATATTTTGTTTTGAAAATCATTTTCCCGAAATAGCATCTCGCATTTTAGCCCACCTTATCACATCGCATGGCTTCTAGTAGTTCCCTTACTAGCCACGCGTATCAAGCCCACCTTATCTTACCACATGCGTTTCAACACCCAGACCATATACCACCGCATGCGTATCAATAATCACAACGGCACAACAGAAACCTCGTGCAAACAATAACAACAGCATGACAGAAACCTCATGCACACAACCAAACATTCACCTCAACAATAACATAAATGCCAAGACATAACAACTAAATAAAGCGATATTTCACAACATACACCATGCCTCAATAGAAATTACGTCCTTTGCAACTAAACACCAAACTCAACAGCAAGATACTTCAAGGATAGCAAATTTTAAGTAGAGAATCCCACAGTTAAATAATGAATACGGAATTAAGAAAGCAAGTAATTCAACTAAACATGTAGTACAAGTTGCAAATATGATATAAGACACGTAGACATGTGAAATTAGGCTAAACATGATGACTATAACATGCTAAAGTAACTCAATTAAGGCATGAAAAGGAAACTACATAGCTAAAACTAGAATTTCAACATTTAGCCTGTGTACGCACTCGTCACCTTGCATACACGGCCTCCACATATCACAATTATCACAACAATACCAAATCCTAAGGGGAATTTTCCCCACACAAGGTTGACAAGTCACTTACCTCAAACCACGCTAAGTCAATCAATTAGAAGGCCTTTCCCTCGATTTTCTGACTCCGAACGGCTTGAATCTAGACAAAACAATTTCATACTATAAATATAACTATAGGCAACTAATTTAAATAATGGAATAATGATCTTAGCTAAGAATCGAAAAATCGCCCCAAAAAGTCAACTCGGGCCCGCATCTCGGAACTCGACCAAAATTTTAAAATTCGAACATCCATTCGATATCGAGTCCAACCATATAAGAATTACACAAACCCGATACCTAAATCTTGCTCAAATCCCCAAAATTTGGCCTATGAAGTTTCCTCCATTTTCCCACAATGTTTCAACCCAAATCCCGAATTAAATGATGAAATCAAAGATAGATTAGCGAAAATTAATCAAAAACGAGTTAAGAAATCTTACCCCAACAATACCTTTGAAAATCCCTCAAAAATTCACCTTAAACCGAGCTCTCTAAGTCCAAATTGTGTAATATGAAATAAAACCTCGATTTTGAAACTTAAGTGTGCTGCTCAAGTATTTACACTACGCGATCACAGAAATTCATTCGCGGTCGCGAAGAACAAAATTACCAACAGCTCAAAAAAGCTTATACGCGAAAGTGATACACTCCATGCGATCGCGGAGCACTGCTTTATCGAAGTTATGCGATAGCGGTTACCCTCACGCGATCGCAGTAAACAAGAGCATGGACCCACTGCCCCCAAACCCCTCTACGCGAACGCGACCCTTACCACGCGTTCGCGATGCACTGGGAACTAACCTTCTACGATTGCGTCTCCCTCTATGTGAACACGTAGAGTAAAAATAATAGTCCACCAAAAATCCCTTCGCGATCGCGTGCCAAACCTCGCGATCGCATTGAAGGAAACCAGACCTGAGAAAAACCAGCAACTTCAGCTATTCCTCAATGATCCGAAATGCGCTGAACGTGGTCTGAATCACCCTCGAGGCCCCCGGGGACCTCAACCAAGCATACCAATAAGTCTTAAAACATCATACGAACATGCTCAAAGCGTCAAATCACATCAAACAATACTAAAATCACAAATCGCGCATCGATTCAAGCCTAAGAACTTATGAACTTCCGAATTCCGAATCCAACGCGGATTCATACCAAAACAACTCCGATTAACCCCAAATTTTGCACACAAGTCATAAATGACATTACGGACCTATTCAAACTTTCAAAATCGGTATCCGATGCCAATATCAAAAAGTCCACTCCCGGTCAAACTTTCCAAAATCTTCCAACTTTCCAACTTTCCAACTTTTGCCAATTAACGCTGAAACGACCTACGGTCCTCCAAATCAACGTCCGTACATGCTCCTAAGACCAAAATCACCATACGGAGCTATAGGAACAGTCAAAACTCCATTCCGGAGTTGTCTTCACACAAGTCAAACTACGGTCAACTCCTACGACTTAAACTTCCAATTTAGGGACTTTGTGTCCCATTTCACTTCGAAACTCACCTGAAACCAAAATCAGACATCCCGGTAAGTCACATAACCACAGTATAACACATAGAAGATAATAAATAAGGGATCAGGGATAATACACTCAAAATGACCGGTCGGGTCGTTACATCCTTCCCTTCTTAAAACAAACGTTCATCCTCGAACGAGTATAGAGACATACCTAAAGTGGTGAAAAGATGAGGATAACGGCTACTCATATCATGCTCGGTTTCCCAAGTCACCTCCTCGACTGGATGACCCCTGCGCTGGACCTTAACTGAAGCAATGTTCTTTGACCTCGACTTTCAAACCTACCTGTCCAAAATGGCCACCGGCTCCTCAACATAAGACAAATCCTTGTCCAACTGCACTGAGCTGAAGTCTAACACATGAGATAGATTGCCGTGATACTTTCGGAGTATAGAAACATGGAACACTGGATGAACTATAACTAGACTAGGTGGTAGTGCAAGCATGTAGGCCACCTCTCCAATCCTCTCAAGAATTTCAAAAGACCCGATATACCTAGGGCTCAATTTGCCCTTCTTCCCGAACCTCGTAACACCCTTTAGGGGCAAAACCCAGAGCAAGACCCGCTCCCTAACCATGCATGAAACGTCGTGAACCTTTCGATCCACATTACTCTTCTGTGTGGATTGGGCTATACGAAGTCGATCCTGAATCAATTTAACCTTTTCCAAAGCATCCTGAACTAAGTCTATACCTAATAGCCTAGCCTCGCCTGGCTCAAACCAACCCACCAGAGACAGACATCATCTACCATACAAAGCCTCATACGGGGCCATCTGAATGCTTGAGTGGTAGCTGTAATTGTAGGCAAACTCTGCAAGTGGCAAGAACTTATCCCAAGAACCCCCAAACTCCATCACACATGCACTGAGCATATCCTCCAATATCTAAATAGTGCACTCGGACTGCTCGTCTGTCTGAGGGTGAAATGATATGCTCAACCCAACCCGGGTATCTAACTCATGTTGTACGTCTCTCCAGAACCGCGATGTAAAATGTGTACCCCGGTCAGAGATAATGGATACCGGCACGCCATGAAGCCTGACAATCTCGCGGATATAAACTTGAGCCAACTGCTCAGAAGAATAAGTAGTCATCACTGGAATGCAATGAGTCGACTTGGTCAACCTATCCATAATCATCCAAACTGCATCGAACGTCCTCTGAGTCTATGGGAGCCCAACAACAAAATCCATAGCAATCTGCTCCCATTTCCACTCCGGAATCTCTAGATTCTGAAGAAATCCACCTGGCCGCTGATGCTTATACTTCACCCGCTGACAAATTAGGCACCGAGCTACATACTCCACTATGTACTTCTTCATTCTCATCCACCAATAATGTTGCCTCAGGTCCTGATACATCTTCGCGGCACCTGGATGAATGGAGTACCGCGAACTGCGAGCCTCTTGGAGAATCAACTCACACAAACCATCTATATTGGCCATACATAGTCTGCCCTACATCCGCAATGCACTATCATCTCCAATAGTGACCTCCTTGGCATCACCGTGCTGAACCGTATCCTTAAGGACAAGCAGATAGGTGTCGTCATATTGACGCTCTCTGATACGATCATGAATACAAGACCGAGAAACCACACAAGCCAAAACTTGACCCGGTTCAGAAACATCCAATCTAACAAACTGGTTGGCCAAGGCCTGAACATCCAATGTTAATGGCCTCTCCGCTGCTGGTAGATATGCTAAACTGCCCAAAACTCTCCGCCCTATGACTCAAGGCATCGGCCACCACATTGGCCTTCCCTGGATGATATAAATGGTGATATCATAGTCCTTAACCAACTCTAACCACCTCCACTGACGCAAGTTAAGATCCTTCTGTTTGAACAGATGATGCAGACTCCGGTGATCGGTGTATATCTTACAAGGAACACTGTACAAATAGTGCCGCCAAAACTTTAAGGCATGAACAATAGATGCTAACTCAAGGTCATGGACACGATAGTTCTTCTCCTGTACCTTCAATTGTCTAGACGCTTAGGCAATCACCCTACTGTCCTGCATCAACACCGCGCTGAGACCAATACGCGACGCATCACAATACACAGTATAAGACCTCGAACATGTAGGTAATACCAACACTGGGGCTGTCGTCAAAGCAGTCTTGAGCTTTTGAAAGTTCTCCTCACACTCCTCGGTCCACCTGAACGGAGCACCCTTCTGGGTCAATCTGGTCATAGGTGATGTAATAGATAAGAATCCCTCCACAAATCGACGGTAATACCCCGCCAAACCAAGAAAACTCCGGATCTCCGTAGCTGAACTGCTTCAATCTTCTTCCGATCTACCTTGATCCCCTCACTCGATACTACATGACCCAAAAATGCCACCGAATCTATCCAGAATTCACACTTTGAAAAATTTGCATATAACTTCTTTTCTCTCAAGGTCTGAAGCACAGTCCTCAGGTACTGCTCATGATCCTCCCGGCTCCAGGAGTACACTAGAATATCGTCAATAAACACAATGATGAATGAGTCAACATAGGGCCGGAATACACTGTTCATCAAGTGCATGAATGTTGTTGAGGAGTTGGTCAGCCCAAATGACATCACAAGGAACTCGTAATGACCATACCGAGTCCTGAAGGCAGTCTTCGGGATATCTGGCTCCCGAATCTTCAACTGATGATAGCCTGAACGTAAGTCAATCTTGGAGAACACTCTGGCACCCTGTAGCTGATCAAATACGTCATCAATACATGGAAATGGATACATGTTCTTCACTGTAACCTTGTTCAACTGGCGATAATCAATACACATGCGCATAAAACCATCCTTCTTTTTGACAAACAAGACTGGAGCACCCCAAGGCAACACACTGGACCAAATGAAGCCCTTATCAAGCAACTCCTGCAACTGCTCCTTTAACTCTAGTGTGGCCATACGATATGGAGGAATAGAGATGTGCTGAGTGCCCGGTAATAAATCAATACCAAAGTTGATATCCCTGTCAGGCGACATGCCCGAAAGATTCGACGGGAATACATCTGGATAATCCCTCACTACCAAAACTGACTCGAAGGTAGGAGTATCAACACTGACATCTCTCACATATGCTAGATACGCATCACACCCCTTCTCAACCATCCGCTGAGACTTTAGAAATGAAATAACCCTGCTAGGAACATAATCTAAAGTACCTCCCCACTCTAACCGCTGGAGACCTGGCACAACCAACGTCACCGTCTTGGCATGACAATAAAGGATATCAAGATAGGGCGACAACCAGTCCATGCCCAAAATAATATCAAAATCTACCATACTGAGCAACAATAGATCGGCTCTGGTCTCAAAACCACCAAGAACAACTAAACAAGACCGATACACATGGTCCACAATAATAGAATCTCCCACATGTGTAGACACATAGACAAAAGAACTCAAAGAATCACAGGATACACCCAAATACGGAGCAAAATAAGATGACACATATGAATAAGTGGAGCCTGGAACAAATAAGACTGATGCATCTCTATGAAAGACTGGAACAATACCTGTGATGACAGAGTCGGATGCAACTGTCTCCATCCTAGCAGGAAGAGCATAATATATGCCATGGCCTCCCCCTCTAGGGCGACCTCTACCTACTTGACCTCCACCTCGAGCTGGCTATGCAGATGGAGTGGTAGCTGGTGCGGTAACTATGGCCTGAGGACCCGATGGAACATGCGGAGCCTGAGTAGTTTGTGGAGGTGCACCCCTCCTGAGTCTGGGGCAATCCCTCACCATTGATGGGTGTCACTACACTCAAAACAGGCTCTCGGATGACGTGGCTACTGTGGTTGGCTCGGGCCTGATCGGCTGGACTGACCGCTGAAAGCACCCCATACAGGAGGTTCACTAGATAATGGCGGTGTGTAATAGGGAGCCTGAGGCCTAGGAGTGGTCGGAATACCGCTGGAAGCTGGAAGTGCTGAATAAATAGGGCGACTCACATAGACCCTACCATGACGAGCTGCAACTGGGGCATGGGTACCAATATATGTTCCAGAATCTCGAGACCTCTTGGCCTCCCTCTCCTCTCTCTCCCCAGTCAACATACCCTCCAATCTCCTAGTGATCCCCACTACGTGCTGGTATGCAATGTCCATCTCCAACTCTCGGGCCAGCTAAATCTGATACTGGGGTTGAGCCCCTCGATAAATCGACGGACTCACTCTCTAACAGTAGCAACCAAGGCTGGTGCATGCCTGGACAAATCACTGAACCAGACCGCATACTCCGACACGGTCATAGAACCCTGACGTAACTGCTCAAACTCTGCGTGCCATGCATCTCTGAGACTATGGGGAACATACTCCCTCAAGAACATATCTGAGAGTTGAGTCCAAGTAAGTGAAGCTGCCTCGGCCGGACTACCCAACTCATATGCTCGCCACTACTGATAAGTCGCTCCCTTAAGCTGGAACGTAGTGAAGGCAACCCTACTAGACTCCGCAATACCAATAGTACGGAGGATACGGTGGGAATCCTCAAGAAAACCCTGGGCATCCTCTGACGCCAAGCCACTGAAAGTAGGAGGGTGATACTTCTTGTACCTCTCGAGCCCGAGCTGCTCCCTCTCAGAAATTGTTGCCCTAACCTCGGGCTGAACTGGGGCTACCGGCTGTGCTGGTATGACCTCTAGGACCTGGTCAACCTGGACCCACTGCTCTGGGGTACGGGTGGCGGGAGTCTGTGCTTCTCCCCCAGCTTGAGATATGGCAGGAGCAAGTGGGATTAACCCTGCCTGAGCTTAAGTGCCGAACATGCCTAAAAACTGCACCGAGGGAGCTGGTGCAGTAACAGGTGTCTTAGGTTCTTGCCCTCAAACTGGAGCTACTGGTGACTCCCCTAAAGCATCTCGTGCGAGTGCTCAGACTGCACCACGTGGACGTCCTCGGCCTTTACCATGGCCCCGACCTCTCGCGGCACTAGCAGGGGGTGCGGGTGTCTGGTCATCTGATCCAGCTGTACATGTCCTCACCATCTATGAGAGAATAGAAAGACAGAACATTAGAATACGAAGTCAAAGCTTTCTCACGGTAAGGAATCAAAGAAGTGAAGCTTTTTCTAACAGTTCCATAGCCTTCGAAAGATAAGTACAGACGTCTTTGTACCGATCCGCGAGACTCTACTAAACCTGCATGTGACTCATAACACCTATGAACCTAGAGCTCGGATACCAACTTGTCACGATCCCAAATCCCCTCCGTAGGATGTCGTGACGGCACCTAGTCTCTAAGACTAGGTAAGCCCAACAAACATGCGGAATAACTAAATAACAATTTAAATCTCAAAAACATCAAAAACCATATGAATAAAATCTGCAACTCAACATGTACATCTCCCAAAACCCAGTGTAAATACAAGTCACAAGCTCTAGATATAGTACTAAACACTCCTATACATTACTGTCTATAAAGATGTAAAGAAATAAGAAAAGAACAGGATAGAAGGGGACTGCGAGGCCTTCGGACGCGGGGAGGTGTACCTTGAAGTTTTCAAAGCAAGCAACTCAACGCGCTAATACCGAGGCTGGTAGGATGTACCTGGAGCTGTACAAAATCATGTGCAAAAGTGTAGTATAAGTACACCACAACGGTACCCAGTAAGTGCCAAGCCTAACCTCGGTAGAGTTGTGGCGAGGTCAGGTCAAGGCCCTACTGGAGATAATAAGAAACAAGACAAGAGATATAATGATATAAAGAAAATGATAGAGAAGCGAAACGATAAAGAATTTACGGAAAAGTCACAACACGAAATTAAGGAAGTTAACACAACACGAAAGGAAAACAAGTATTTTACATGTTAAGGAAACATCAACCAAACAATACAGCAAGGAGAGATGATCAATGGGGAACTCCTGAGGTACCGCCTCGTAGTCCCAAATCATAAAAATAACTCACAGTATTTCCTTATATCACCACGGAAGCCTTTATATTTTGTTTTGAAAATCATTTTCCCGAAATAGCATCTCGCATTTTAGCCCACCTTATCACACCGCATGGCTTCTAGTAGTTCCCTTACTAGCTACGCATATCAAGCCCACCTTATCTCACCGCATGCGTTTCAACACCCAGACCTTATACCACCACATGCATATCAATAATCACAACGGCACAACAGAAACCTCGTGCAAATAGTAACAACCGCAAGGCAGAAACCTCGTGCAAACAATAATAACAGCACGATAGAAACCTCATACAAAACTAAACAATCACCTCAACAATAACACAAATGCCAAGACATAACAACTAAATAAAGCGATAGTTCACAACTTACACCATGCCTCAATAGAAATTACGTCCTTTGTAACTAAACACCAAACTCAATAGCAAGATACTTCAAGGATAGAAAATTTCAAGTAGAGAATCCCACAGTTAAATAATGAATACCGAATTAAGAAAGCAAGTAATTCAACTAAACATGTAGTACAAGTTGCAAATAAGAGATAAGATATGTAGACATATAAAATTAGGCTAAACATGATGACTATAACATTCTAAAGTAACTCAATTAAGGCATGAAAAGGAAACTACGTAGCTAAATCGGAATTTCAACATTTAGCCCATGTACGCACTTGTCACCTTGCGTACACGGCCTCCACATATCACAATTATCACAACAATACCAAATCCTAAGGAGAATTTCCCCCTACACAAGGTTAAACAAGTCTTACCTCAAACCACGCTAAGTCAATCAATTAGAAGGCCTTTCCCTCAATATTCCGACTCCGAAAGGCTCGAAGCTAACCAAAATAATTTCATACTATAAATATAACTATAGGAAACTAATTTAAATAATAAAATAATGATCTTAGCTAAGAATCGAAAAATTGCCCCAAAAAGTCAACCCAGGCCTGCGTCTCGGAACTCGACCAAAATTATAAAATCCGAACATCCATTCGATATCGAGTCCAACCATACCAGAATTACATTAATTCGATACTAAAATCTAGCTCAAATCCCCAAAATTCGGCTAAGAAATTTCCTCCATTTTTTCCCAATGTTTCAACCCAAATCCCTAATTAAATGATGAAATCAAAGATAGATTAGCGAAATTTAATCAAAAACGAGTTAAGAACTCTTACCCCAACAATCCCTCTGAAAATTCCTCAAACATTTGCCTTAAACAGAGCTCTCTAAGTCCAAATGGTGTAATATGAAATAAACACTCGATTTTGAAACTTAAGTTTGTTGCCCAGTTATTTACACTATGCGATCGCGGAAATTCCTTCGCGATCGCGAAGAAAAAAATTACCAACAGCTCAAAAAGCTTATATGCGAACACGATACACTCCATGTGATCGTGAAGAACTGCTTTATCAAAGTTACGCGATCGCAGAGCACTGCTTTATCAAAGCTACACGATCGCGGTTACCCTCACGCGATCGCAGTGAACAAGAGCATGGACCAGCTGCCCCAAAATCCTCTACGTGAATGCGGCCCTCACCATACCTTCCGCGATCGCATCTCCCTCTATCCGAATGCGTAGAGTAAAACCATCAGTCCACCAAAAATCCCTTCGCTATCGTGTGCCAAACCTCGCGATCGCATTGAATGAAACCAGACCTGAGAAAAACAAGCAACTTCAGTTATTCCTCAATGATCGGAACTGCGCCGAACATCCGAATCACCCCCGAGGCCCCCGGGACCTCAACCAAGCATACCAACAAGTCCTAAAATATCCAACGAACATGCTCAAAATGTCAAATCACATCAAACAACACTAAAATCATGAATCGCGCATCGATTCAAGCCTAAGAACTTATGAACTTTCGAATTTCGAAACCAACGCCGATTCACACCAAAACAACTCCGATTAACCCAAAATTTTACACACAAGTCCTAAATAACATTACAGACCTATTCAAACTTCCGAAATCGGGATCCGACCCCGATATTAAAAAGTTCACTCCCGGTCAAACTTTCCAAAATCTTCCAACTTTTTAACTTTTGCCAATTGTCGCCGAAACAATCTACGGACCTCATCAACGCCTAGAAACGCTCCTAAGATCAAAATCACTATACAGAGCTATTGGAACCGTCAAAACTCCATTTCGGAGTCGTCTTCACACAAGTCAAACTACGGTCAACTCCTACGACTTAAACTTCTAGTTTAGGGACTATGTGTCCCATTTCACTCTAAAACTCACCCGAAACCAAAACCAAGCATCACGACTTTACGTAACCCTAGTATAATACTAAGAAGGCAACAAATAGCGGATCGAGGCTAATACACTCAAAACGACTGGCCGAGTCGTTATAAGAATTCATTAATATTTACAAGAAGATTATAAAAATAAATTAACTAAAAGACAATTAATTATGAAAAATGTGTAATCAACTATGTTTGCATTTAAGTGCAGGTGTGGTAAAAATTAAATAACAAAGAAATGTATGAAATGACTTCTGCTTTTTTAAAATTGGTGCACAAGATATAAAGAGTACAATTTGGTATTTTAAAAAAATAGGTTAAGTGAGAAGCTAGCAATGTATATATCTGATTAAAGTACAAAATTCAATAAAGTATGATAAACAATTCGATACGAGGTTAAAGGATGCACGAACACTATAGCTTGCACTTTAATTTAATGAATGAAATATGAATGAATTTTGGTTAATATGAATGAACAACTATAAGAGGTTGTTAAAGAAAGAAAATGTAAGGTAACATGTAGTGATGAATGGAACATTTGCAAATTGACCAAATGAATATCAATTAAAGAATACACTTTAAAAGAATTTGATTCATGTACGAAAGATTAGCCATTTGAGTGAAAAACTAAATGTAAAAATTAGAAATTCACTATAAATGATTAGCATAAGGTGAAAAAGAATAATCTTTGAGCAACCTTAGTATACAACAAATAAGGCGAAGAACGAATTTGGTGAATAAAGAATGAATGTGGTATATGAAAAATATGTCAACACGTTTATAACATAGAAAATCATCGCGTCAATACAAAGAAAATATTTGCGCCAAAAATGAGTTATCACTTCAATGAATAACCAAAGGCCACCTTTAGAGTCATGGTTTTGAAACGCAACTTATGCGAGCCAAACCCAAATGACTACAAGGCCTAAATCTCTCAACGGAAGTACAATGATTCCATTACAATTTCTTTATAATTATATCTACCCAAAGTGTGTCAATTAAAAAATAATTTACCTATAAAGCAGTTCGAAAAGGTGATCATATGATTTTAAGACAAAGACAAGATTATTTGTCTTATTATTTGAAAGAAGATGACACGGTTTTATTTTTATGGACATGATTAATTTCATTTGTTAGGTATACACAAAATATATTCAACATCCCATACATACATCAAAAATTAATTAGCCACATCATAAAATATAGTCAACATCTCATACACACTTCGAAAATTATTTAACACACAATATAGCAAGTTAGTTTGATTTTTAACTAGATGCAATTCACCCTAAGTGTTTGGCAAACAGATAAATATCAAAATAAGCAAGCAAACATGACATATATTTACTACTTTACTATACTTTATATTTTGATTACATCCGAGTACGAAGCGGTGTTCGATGAGGGGTTCATCTTCAATCCTTCTCCAAATGTCGTCTTTCGAAAACTACTTCGTGTAATAGTACCTCAAAGAACAAAGAAACGAAATTATTAGTAAAATATAAAGCAAGAAATAAGTTAATTTATTTTTGAAATGATTTTATTTGAAAATATTTTTGGAAGATTGTTTTTGAAAATAGTTCGAAAATATTTTGGGAAATTATTTTTTTGAAATACTCTTGGAATATAGTTTTGGAAAATAATTTAAGAATAATATAGAAGACTCAGGTATATGTAATATCCATCTAGATATGAGAACGGGAACCGTCTCGGTAGCGACTCCGGTGGCCAACCGTGTCGCCTTCCATAGGTTCTATTGGTTCGCCGCATCCTCGTCCTTTATATTCTGATGTTTATCATCATCGCCTCGTTATTCCGGGCCCAATCCGAGGGTCATTCGGGACTTCTTGGCCTCAAAACGTATTCTCATCGGCCTTACATAGGGTTAGTTCAAATTAGTAAAACATCCGAACCACCCAAAACAGCCTCAACAATCTGACTGAACCAACGCAAGCTAAACGAAAACTCTAGCACCAAAGCATAGTGTAATGAAAACAATTTTACTCTAAAGTGTAACCAAATTTCTTAACCGTGGAAGATAGCAGTCCGAAAAAACAAGGTACAAACTTTATAGTGAAACAAAATTCGATATTAAACAACAACAGCTGCTAGAGCAACGACGAACAACAGAACCGAAAGGGCAAATAGCTGTAACGACCCGATCGGTCGTTTTGAGCTCTGGTGCGTCATTCGGTTTTGAAGCCTTGAGTAGTTTCACTCCATGTATTATGACTTGTATGTGTAGTCAGAATTGAATTTCGGGAAGTTCGAAGCTGATTCGGATGGAAAATCCTAAATTCATAAGCTTTAAGTTGGAATAGTTTACTAAAGTTGGATTTTTTGGTAAACGACCTCGGAATTGGTATTTCAAGGTCCCAATAGGTTCGTATGATGATTTTGGACTTGGGCATGTCTTAGGGTTGAGTATCGGGTGGTCCGGGAGCATTTTGGCGCTTAATTTGGAAAGTTGGCATCTTGAAGGTTTTAGAGTTTTATAAGTTTGGTTTGAAGTGGATCTTGATGTTATCGAAGTCCGTTTGAGGTTCTGAGCCTTGGAATAGGTTTGTATTGTAATTTATAACTTGCACGTAAAATTTGGCATCATTGCGGGATGTTTAAGCATCATAATTCGGACGTGTTCAGCGAAGTTTGAATGTTTGAAAGTTTAAAGAAAGGTTTTGATCGTCGATTCGTATTTTTGATGTTGTTTGGCGTAATTTGAGGCTTTGACTAAATTCGTCTCATTTTTCGGGATGCGTTGGTATAGCTGGATGGGGCACAGGGTGCGAACCGGATTGAAAATGGAGCGAGTTTGGACTTGGAAGAAGTGTTGAGGCATCTGAGATCTGGTTCAATCTCACCTGCGTGGAAAGTGGTCGTAGGTGCGTAGGGGCCATCGCACGTGCGATTTTGGTGGAAGGGACCTGGGGGCTTAGGTGTGAAGAAACATACCGCACCTGCGAAGTCGCAGATACGGAGAAGTGATCGCAGAAGCGACTTGGGCGAGTTGGGCGTGTGGTCGTAGAAGCGAAGAGGAGCAGCGCACCTATGTATGCGCTCTAGCGACGCCACTGATGCAGGTGCGGGGAAATGCGCCGATGTGTGAGGCAGTGTCGCACCTGCGATTGCGCAGGAGCGGAAGAATTTCTGCAGGTGCGATGAACTGCTGGCAGTGAACTTCCGCAGGAGCGAGATTTTTCTCGCAGAAGTAAACTCGCAGGCGCGCAAATTCGTCCGCAGGTGCGATGATCGCTGGGTAGAGGGCCTTGTTAAGTACGTGGGTTTGGCTCATTTTCATTTCATTTCTTCCATGGGAGCTGGCCTTGGAGCAATTTTGGAGCGCCATTTTCATCGTCACTCATGAGGTATGTAATTTCTACAAGTTGTGAGTTAAATATACGGATTTGGGATTGTAAATACACGAAAAATTATGGAAATTGTGGGATTTCAAGAGAAACCCTAGAAATTGGTATTTTTAGATTTTAACCACGATTTTAGAAATGGAATTAGGAGTAAATCATATATTTGAGTTCGTGAGGCTATGGGTAAAGTTTATCTTCAAGAATTTTCGAAATTCGGGCACGTGGGCCCGAGGGTTGACTTTATTAACTTTTCGAGAGGAGTTGAAAATTATTATAAATTGATTAATTATAAGTATTGAAGTATATTTTGATTGATTTTCACATTGTTTGACTAGTTTCGGATCGTCCGACTTTGTTTTGAAGAGTTAGAAAGGCATTGGAGCTGGTTATGGAACTTCAGAGCGAGGTAATTCTCTTGTCTAACCCTGTGAGGGGAAATTTACCCCGTAGGTGTTATATTCTTATGTACTACATGTTGTGGGAGCTACGCATATAAGTGGTGACGGGTGTCCGTGCGTATGCTAGAATTCCTGATTATGTCCGGGTAGACTTAGATTCACGCCATGCCATAATTGTACTATTTGAGTTATCTTTGCTCGTTTAATTCCTTTATTTTGCGTTACTACTTAAGACTAGACTTGCATAGGGCGATAGACTCGCTACTGTAGAGATGTGACGAGCTACTTGATAATCCGCGGAATAAATTGTGTTTTTCCTTACGAAATTCTCGCGCGTTTTGCATTTTCATTGAAAAGCTTCTTTACATTTCATAACTCACATGTATCTTTGTTAGTGGGGTCAAGGACCCGTTAAGCTTCATATTTTCATGGGAGCGGGTTGTTCTCCTCGGCAGTATAATAGATGCATCTATGGTTCGTGTCGTTCGATCCTCTGTGGTGCACACATTATTAAAGGATCGGGTCGTACGCCTCGGCATTTCTATAACTACTTTTATGGGATCAGGTTGTTCACCTCGTCAGCGTCGTGCGTAATATTTGTCAAGAAACCATCGTATCCGTAAGTTTTCCTGATTTGAGTTGTGACGATCTATCTGGTGGGGACCATTTTCTATATATACTCTGGTTGAGGAGGATCGTACCACGTGCTTAAATTTGTTTACACTATTTTTACCATGCCTCATACTTGTTCACTTTCTGTTGTACTTGATTTATTGGACCAGTAGTAAGTGTCGATGTTGACCCCTTATCACTACTTTTTCGGGGTTAGGCTAGATACTTACTAGGTACGCGTTGATTTACGTACTCATGCTACACTTGCTGCACTTTTTGTACATGCATATATATACAATATATATTTCTGGTGGTATTTTGGGCGCAGAGGCGCGGTAAATGCGGGGACTTTATGGTGGGCTGCATTCCATGTTACGATCCGCAGCATACAGAGTCTCCATTAGAGTTATTTACATCCTCCTATCTAACTTGTATTCCAGAAAGGCGTTGTATTTTATTATATTTCTTGGTAGATGCTCATGCACTTGTGACACCGAGTTTTGGGGGTTCCTACTGGATGTTCATTATTTTAGTTCACGTAATTATTATTATTTTGCCTTGTAATTTATACTTTATACGGAAATTGGAAAATAAAATCACGGGTTTTCCGTGAGTACCAGATTTTACTCTACTTATTTAATGGGATTCATGATTTCAAAAATAATAAAATAAGTAACTAAGTTGACTAATCACAGTTGGCTTGCCTGACGGCGGCGTTAGGTGCAATCACGTCCTATAGTGGATTTTGGGTCGTGATAGTTTGGTATCAGAGCTTTAGGTTCACGTGGGTCTCACAAGTCATGAGCAAGTCTAGTAGAGTCTTGTCAATATGGAGACGTCTGTACTTATCTTCGAGAGGCTACAGGGCTGTTAGAAGCATTTCCCTTCTTGATTCATCATCGTGCGATTTGATTCCATTGAATCTTATGCCTTCATTTCCTTCCTACTCAATCTTATGTGGTGTGGAGCGCTTGTTATCAATTGGGCACCGAGGATTTTTAGTGGTATTGCAGTCATGGTGCAAGATGTTTCTCCCTACATATTCGGCAGGCTATTATCGTCGCCTTGCGGAAGGGTGTTATGTCGTTTCAGCCCAGCATCTATATTTCCTATGGTTTCGAGGCTATGCACATATTATTATGATGTTCATGCATTATTACCGCACAGTGTTAGTGTAATGGTAGGGTGCTTGTTCATGTGTCGAGGTAGTGAATGACTCGAAAGGGGGATTTTTCAGTACATGGTTTAGTGGTTCGATATTTAATTCCAGCGGAGGAAAGGCAATCGAACTATGGATGTTCAGGCTTTAGTTAATGGGGTAACGAGGCTTGATATTTTCGAACTTGGTCGAAATTCTCGTTTGTGATGTGGTGTCGTCGTCCTTGTTTGAACGCGTTAAGGCTCGCCGGTGTTATGGTCTTCTTGATTTGCATTCGGGACAGGGTATGGTGAAATAGTGTCTAAGAAGAGGTTGTCAGAGATAGTGGTGTGTAGCGGTTTTAGAATCGAATCGGTGTTTCAAATATTAATGGCTCGAGAAGATAACCTTCAAGGAGGATTAGAGTTGGAAGAAATTTATTAGTTCAGGTGCTATAGAGATGGATTTTGATTTGATGCAACATTTGGGTAGCTAAGGATGAGGAAGGACATGGCGGGAGGTGTCTCGCGATGATTGTTTTGCTAGCAGGTCAAGTATGAAAAGCAGAGGTCGAGAATTTGCTTAAAAGAGATGGTTTAACCGAAGTGGGATTGGCAGAGTAGCATATGTATTATGTGAAAATTGACTAGGTCTACGGATTTTATTTGGGATAATGGCTACTGTACTGAGGAAGATTGAATATGGCAGAGAGGAGTTTGCTTGAAATGAAGAGGGGTGTGGAAACTTGATTATCGTTTTTGGGATGCAACGTGACTTCGAGTTTGGAAAGTATTGTCGGACTTTCAGTTAATGTTTATGGGGAATGAACAGACTTTTACAGCCGGTGGACGAGCATGGGCTCAAGAGGGTTTACTGATATTGTGGTAGTTGTACCCTGTGTAGCGTCATTGGAAGATGTCGGTATGGAATTCCATAGGTGGGCTATCTCCTGTGGACAGGTTAGCGGCTTTCTCAATCCAAGCTAACTAATAGAAGATTGCATGATTTTGATGAAGTTTCTACGAAGAGTTCTACTTACTACCCGGCAAAAGGTCGAATATGCGATTGTGGCTGATAATTTGGAATGTTCATGAAGAGTTTAACAAGGGACTACGAGAAACTTGGCAAAATGACAGTGTGAGATCATGGTAATTGAGAAGGAGGAATCGTTGTGGGTTCTACATTATTTGATGGTAGCTTAAAGCTAAGTGGGGGAGCCCACCATCTACGATTAGATTGCATGGTTGTCTGCTTATGCAGCTTCTGGTTATCGGTGCATTGGTGGATTATTTATGACTAATAAAAGAAAACATTAGGAGTAATTCGAGCAAAGGACTTAATGAATGTGTGATATATTTCGATTTGTCAATTCATGCGCAGGTTTTGGGAAAACTTAGAGTTTATGCTTTTTGTGGATGTGATGTACAAGGAAAATAATTCATCCAGTTGCATCTTTGGGAGTCTTCATATGCTAACAGAGCGTTGGAGTTTGAATATATTCGGGACCCGGTCAGAGTGGGTGACTCTCAACAATGGTTTTAGTGGGTTCAAGAATTTGAGTGCAGTGCCTAAGAATTTTGGGTCTGTTGTGTGGTTAAGGATCGAGTTATAGCAGTGGGTTATGAAAGGGACTTGAAGTATTCTATGTTATCATGGGTCTGCGGTGCAGTATTGGAGAAATGGGAGAAAATGACTTCGAATTCGTAGAGGATCTTTCAGAATGGGTGTACTAGTAGGAGATGCCATTGTGTGCATAAGGAGGGTTTGAGATGGTTCATGGGTATCAAGACGATGTGGTCTCGTGATTCGGGTCACTCGAGATGAGTGCTGATTGAGTTCATTATGTTTTGAATGGAGCTATTATTATTTCTAAGGCAAGTCAAGAGTAAATTGGAAGAAGTTGGGTTGGTTAGTAATGGTTGAATCAGCAGAATTGTTGCAATGACCAGTTCCTTCAGCGTGTTAAGTTATACATGTGGTTTGTGGTTGTACGTGCGGTCTTGACAGCCACCATAATCTGATTGATTTGGGAGGTATTCGATTCAAATTGCCTTGTTGTGTAAATGGATTTCCGGACGAGTTATGTCGGTTTAGACCACGATTTGAGGCTTGTATTTTCTACGGTTATGGGAATTCAGTTGCGTGTTACAATGGTTCTTCCGAAATGAGTTAAGTGAAAGGTTTCTAGATTATGAAGTGTTTATTCTATTGGTGGTTAAGGAGTTATGATGAAATTCTTGTACTCTCATGTAGAGGCATAGTAAGTGTAGCGGGCGGTATGGAAATTTAGGGGTTTAGGACCAAGGTCGAGGTTTGGTGTTGATAATAATGTCACGAGCTCGGAGGAGCGAAAGGAAGATTCAAGATGTTTAGAGTATGTTGGCATTATTTTTGGGCAGTCTGAGCATGGTCTGTTTGTGGAAAATGTGTTGGGTATTGAAATGCGGATGTTTGACTAGCACTATGGATGTAACATGGTCAATGCCCATTGATGTTCATATTTTACTACCCGGTGCAGAATGTTGTGGGGGTGTATCCCATGAGAAGATCGTATAAATGTGACGTGTTAGTCATTCAATTGGTAAAGATTTAAAAACATGTATGGAGATTTTGGTACTGTCGCCAATGAGAGAGGTTATGACTGAGAGGCACTCTATTCCTTTGGTTGTGGACTGTGTGAGTTTGTTTCGGATTTGACGGTTGTCCATATGTGTCATGAATAGGGTTATTTTGGATCCTTGAAAGGTTATTAGCCCAGTATGGGATAAGCAGAAATCAGCTTGAGGTCCCCTAGTAGATTTACATCAGATCGGATGTGTTCATTCGGCATAGCATTGCTTACGGAGGAGGCTTCGGGCATTGGATGTTAACCCAACCGTCATCTATTCCATGTAATACTTTATTGTGCCATGTGGGTTGTGAGACGACTTGATTATTTGCGTATGTGTTGTAATCCTGTGTAGCTTGTAGTGTTATATGAGCAGGATGGCTCTCAAGATGCAGGTTCTTTATTGCACCTTAGTCGTGCTTGGGGTTTTGTAGCATATGGCTCTATCCGTCTCCCCAGGGTTGTATTATGCAATTGGCGAGTTTATGGTCGATATTCGGGCATTTTGTAAGTATAAGCATTGCGACTGAAGGGTGTTTCCTTGTTGATTGTCGTGCGGATCGGGTGGCACGCCGCCATGGGTATATTGTTTGGATCTGGTGGTGCGTCACCACAGGTATGTTGTGTGGATCGGGTTGTGCGCCGCAACAGTGTCATATTTGGATTGGGTTGCATGCCGCAACAGCGAGATGTTGAGTACGGTTCCCTATACTTATTTTTGTGTTTCTTGGTTCTCGTCTCCAAGAAAGGTTTATAGCACCAGTTGGCCGTTTTATTCGTTACGCGGGCTGGGTAGTTCCTTATCGGAGTTCGTTCTTCCTTATGAGTCATATTCGTGTTGTAGCTTGTTGGCGCTTTGATGGCGTTATATGAGATTTTAGATAGTTTTTGAGGTGGTTATTGGACCTGAGATCGGTGAGAACGAATTCAAGTAGGGTATATTAATGGGAAAATATCGTTATTCAGTTCAGAATGAGGTAATGGTTCTTGTCATGAGGAGATACTCTATGATCTATCGATTTGGTAGGTGGTTATGAGTTTTTACACATCTCTTTCGTCATGGCAGTATTGCAAGAGTTGGGACAGGCCTTACATGTGTTATGAGGCGTATTATGGGCATCAGATTCGTAAAATTGCAGCTATTGTGGTCGGAGGATGTTGTTATGGGCATGTGAATCATGCGGTGCATGGTGTGAATTCTGCAAAGGTGTATGATCATGTTATGGTACAGTGTGTAGTGATTGATACGGCGTTCGTATGTTAAAATCGGGTCTTGTAAAAGAATTCAGAGGTTGGAATTTGGTTCTAAGGCTTATTGACTAAATAAAAGGGAGGATCTTCAGTCTGCTCGAGCTAAAGTGCTCAACTGAGTCGTGGTGGCACGGGTAGGTGCACAGGGTGTTAAACAGTGATTTTGGGGTAACTTCGGAGCAGTTCTTAGCACGTTCAAGGATGAACGTATGTTTAAGTGGGGGAGAATGTAACGACCCGACCGATCGTTTTGAGCTCTAGCGCGTCGTTCGTCGGTTTGAGGCTTGAGTAGTTTCACTTCATGTATTATGACTTGTATACGTAGTCGAAATTGAATTTCGGGAAGTTCAGAGTTGATTCGGATGAAAAATTCTAAATTCGGAAGCTTTAAGTTGGAAGAGTTGATTGAGGTTGGACTTTTGAGTAAACGACCTCGGAATCTGGATTCGAAGGTTCCAATAGGTTGGTCTGACGATTTCGGACTTGGGCGTGTGTTCGGGTTGAGTATCGGGTGGTCCGGGAGCATTTCGGCGCTTAATTTGGAAAGTTGGCATTTTGAAAGTTTTAGAGTTTCATAAGTTTGGTTTGAAGTGGGTCTTGATGTTATCGACGTTCGTTTGAGGTTCTAAGCCTTGGAATAGGTTCGTATTGTGATTTATGACTTGCACGCAAAATTTGGCGTCATTTCAGGATGCTTAAGCATAATTCGGACGCGTTCGGCAAAGTTTGAATGTTTGAAAATTTAAAGTAAGGTTTCCATCGTCGATTCATAGTTTTTATGTTGTTTGGCATAATTTGAGGCTTCGACTAAGTTCGTGACATGTTTTGAGATGCGTTGGTTTGGCTGGATGGGATCCCGGGGCCTCCGGTGCGAACCGGATTGAAAACGGAGCGAGTTTGGACTTGGAAAAAATGTTGAGGCACTGAGATCTGGTGCAATCGGACATGCAGGTGTGTTGGATCCATCGCAGGTGCGATTTTGGTCGAAGGGACTTGGGGGCGCAGGTGCGAGTAAACAATCCATACCTGCGAAGTCGCAGATGCGGAGCAGTGATCACAGAAGCGACTTGGGCGAGCTGGGCGTGTGGTCGCATAAGCTAAGAGGAGCAGTGCACCTGCGTATGCGCAGAAGCGACGCTACTGACGCAGGTGCGGAAAAATGCGATGATGCGCGAGGCAGTGTCGCACCTGTGAGTGCGCTGGAGCGGAAGAATTTCTGCAGGTGCGATGAGCTGCTGGCAGTGGACATCCGCAGGAGCGAGATTTTTCTCGCAACCAAACTCTAGCATGTAAGCCTCTATGAGTACCAAAAAAACATACATGTACACAACTAGGTCGGAACAAGGCCCCACTGTACCGAAAACGTTTTCAACATCTGCCTCCGTACATATTGACTTCTAAACAACTACTTCGAAGGAGAGGAGAGCAACAACCAACAGCTGATCCGCCCACCTACTGCGGAGGGGCGTCATCGGGTCTATCTGTACTTGTGGGTATGAACACAATGCCCAAAAAGGAAGGGGCGTCAGTACGGATAATGTACTTAGTATGTAAGACTAAGAAGCACAAACAAATCAGAGTAATCGCATAAGAAATGTGAGTACATGATTCCAACCCGAATACCGAAGACACGCTACCGGGGGTGTAAACCAAACTGTGGAAATTTAGGGACCATGGATCGTAAATGCATGCAAACTTTTGTAAAACCATGTATTCTTTGTTTAATTAATATTATTTGATATATATATATATATATATATATATATATATATATATATATATATATATATATATATATATATATCTTAAGATGTTGGAGAAAATTTTCATCACTTTGTATCCGACCTCATAGAGGACTCGGTCGTACCCGGCCTCAGGAGGTTTCGGTTGTACCCGGTCTCAACAGAACTCAGCCTAGCCGGACTTAAGAGGACTCGATAGCCTCACATCACACATCATCATACCTCATCACACATAGGCTCGGTAATATCTCATATCATGCCTCAACATACCCAACTGATCAGTGGTTGCACAATAGGTGCCGTACCCGGCCGACTATAGCGCGGCTCGGTAGAGTAAAATAAAGAATTTTATATATATATATATATATATATATATATATATATATATATATATATATATATTGCAATGCAGTAGTAGTTTCAAGAGATAACAACTTTTAACTTTAAAATGAATCATACTCTCCGACCATAGGATACCAACTGGAACAATGTAGACTTTAAAAGACGTATTACCAGCAACTACATACAAGAACAAGATAACATTACTGAGAGGGCTTAGAACTACTAAACCTTATAGTACATGAGTCATTTAGAAAGAAGGATAGACTTACATTAACTCATGCCAAGAAAGAAGATTGCCCTACATGCCTTGTTGGAGATCTAATTACACTTCTATGGTGGTTAACTTTGCCTTTAATGAATCTTCAGAGTTAGTGCCACCAGACGATTAGGATTATAGCAATGATTCCAATTTCCTTCAAGCTAAATCTTGCCAAATCCCGATTCACCTTCGACTTTGCCTCAATTTGCTAGGAAATTCTAAAGAAGCGTTGGGAGTATTTTGAGAGGACTTGTTCTGGTGATACTTCTAGAATGAAAGAGAAAGAGCCTCACTGCCCTTTTTATATTGTTACCAAGCATATGAATTTCTGCCACTCCCACATGCAAAATGGTTCGTCTTGCTCCGGTCACAGCGCCTGGTGAGACACTTGCGCAGACCCACTGAAATGTGTGACCACCTTCTGGCCCCGAACGTGTCTCCAGCTGATTGGTCCTGCTAAAATCCACACTTACCATGCTTTATTTAAATGTGGGGTGTAACATCTTCCTTCCCTTCAGAATATTCATCCTTGAATATTGAATCATGGCCCATCGTGATAGTCGCATTACTGCCTTCCATAGGGGGAATAAGTGGGGGTATCTATTTTTTATATCTTCTTCAGCTTCCCATGTCATTTCTTCCCTATTCTTGTTCCTCCAAAGTACTTTAACTAAAGCCACTTCTCCAATTCGCAGCTTACAGACTTGTCGATCTAAGATGACTATCGAAATTTCTTCGTAAGATAGGTCTTCTATAACTTGTATATCTTCAATAGGGGTAACATGGGATTGGTCACTCAAGCACTCTCGAAGCATAGGAATACCGGATGCACTGCTTTCAATTTCGGGGGTAACTTGAACTCATAAGCCACTTGACCGACCTTCTGTATGATTCGATATGGTCCGATATACTGGGGGCTGATTTGTCTCTTTTGCCAAATCTCATCACGCCTTTCATAAGTGACACCTTCAAGAACACCCAGTCTCCTATAGCGAACTCTATATCTCATCGCTGGTTATCCGAGTAAGATTTTTTCCTGCTTTGGGAAACCAACAATCGATTTCGAATTAGCTTCACCTTCTCTACAACCTGTCGTACCAGCTCTGGCCCCAATAACTTTGCTTCACCCACTTCGAACCAGCCAATAGGAGATCTGCTCTTTCGCCCATATAGGGCCTCATATGGTGCCATTTTGATACTTGCATGGTAGCTGTTGTTATAGGCAAATTTGATGAGGGGTATATGATCCTCCCAATATCCTTTGAAGTCCAGAACTCATGCCTGCAATATGTCCTCGAGCGTTTGAATAGTGCGTTCGGCTTAGCCATCTGTTTGGGGATGGAAAGTTGTGCTAATGTTGATCTTTGTTCCCAATCCTTTTTAGAATGATCTCCAGAAGTTAGCTGTAAACTGGGCACCTCTGTCTAATATGATGGAAACCGGAATCCCATGGGTATAATATTCAGCGGAGAAAGTAGTCTTAACTAGTAGAAAGTGAACTGACTTGGTGAGTCAATCCACGATAACCCATTTAGAGTCAAACTTTCGGCGTGTTCGTGGTAATCTGGTAACAAAATCCATGTCGATCACTTTCTATTTCCATGTCAGAATTCTCATATTTTGCAGCAACCCTCCCGATTTCTGATGCTCAACCTTGACTTGCTGACAATTTGGACACCAAGCGACGTATGCGGTGATGTACCTCTTCATGTTGTTGTATAGCTGTCGAAGGTCATGGTACATTTTGGTTGACCCCGGATGATCAGAATATCGGGACCAATGAATCTCTACTATGATCTGATTTCAGAGTTTCCTGACATCGGGCATGCACAACTGGTCCTTGTGTCTAAAGACTTTGTCCTCGGATAGCTCCAATACTTGCTTCTTTTGAGAGGGAACGCTTTCCTTTATTTTAACCAAGGCTGGATCTTCAAATTGATGTGGTTTCACTACGACTACTAGTGAGGATTCGACAGCAATCCGAACTGTGACTCATCCGCTACCGGTATGAAGCAATCGCACGCTTAGGTTTTCCAGTCGGTACAAGTCTTTAGTCATCTCCAGCTTTTGCTCTTCCACATGTCGTAGACTACCCATGGACTTCCGACTTAGTGCATCAGCTACAACGTTTACTTTCCTAGGATGGTATAAAATCTCAACATCATAGTCCTTTAATAGTTCGGCCATCTTCGTTGCCTCAGATTTAATTTTTTTTGCTTGAATATGTACTGCAAGCTCTTGTGATCGGTGAATATGTCAACATGAACTCCATACAAATAGTGATGCCATATCTTCAAGGCAAATATAATAGTTGCTAGCTCCATGTCGTGAGTTGGGTAATTCTTCTTGTGCTTCCTTAGTTGTCTCGAAGCACAAGCGACAACTTTTTCGTGTTGCATTAGAACACTTCCCAATCCCACTCTAGAGGCATCACAGTATACCACGTACCCCTCGAGTCCTTCAGGGAGTGTTAGGAATGGTGACGAGGTTAACCTATCCTTTAACTCTTGGAAGCTCTTCTCGCAAATATCGGTCCGTTGGAATCTCGTTGTCTTGTGCATCAACTTCATTAACAGAGCAACTATAGATGAGAAATTTTCCACAAACCTTTGATAGTAGCCGACCAAGCCCTAGAAGCTGCATACTTCGGTAGGAGTTGTGGGCCTTGGCCAACTTTGAACTACTTCAATCTTTTGATTATCAATCTTGATGCATTCAACGGATACTATGTGCCCAAGAAAGGCCACCGAGCTCAGCCAAAACTCGCACTTGGAAAAGTGGCGTACAACTTGTTATCCCGGAGTGTGCTTAAAACCATCCACAAATGTTCTATGTGCTCTGCCTCTGATAGAGAATACACCAGGATATCATCTATGAACATGATCACAAAAATATCTAGAAACGGCATGAATACTCTATTTATCGGATCCATGAAGGCCGTTGGTGCATTGGTTAGGCCAAAGGACATAACAAGAAACTCAAAATGGCAATATCATGTCCGAAAGTTTGTCTTTAGAATATCTTCTCCCTTGACCCTTAGCTGATGGTACCCATATCTAAGATCAATCTTCGAGAAATACTTAGCACCTTGCAATTGTTCAAACAAATCATCAATTCTTGGAAGCGGCGGATACTTGTTCTTGATTGTTACCTTATTCAGCTGTCGATAATCAATATCCTTATCAAGAAGGTCCTTCAGCTGATCCTTTAATTCCATCAACTCTATGGGAGCCATCCTGTACGGGGGAATCAATATCGGTTGCATATCGGGTGGCGCGTCAATAGCAAACTCAATCTCCCTCTCGGGTGGAATACTCGAGAGCTCATCAGGGAACACATCAGGGAATTCACTTACGACATGTACTGACTGAATGGTGAGAGGCTTCGCCTCCGCTTCTCGCACCCCCACCAAATGATAGAAACATCCTTTCGTGATCATCTTCCGGGCCCTAAGGTAAGAAATAAATGTTCCTTTTGGCGTTGCAATATCGCCCTTCGATTTGATAGCAGGTTCTCCCGGGAAGTTAAAGCGAGCAACTTTCTTCCAACAATCCACTATAGTATAACAAGAGGCCAACCAGTCCATGCCAATGATGACATCAAACTCTACCAATTCATTCAAATCAGCTAAGGTATGGCGATCATAAATCATTACATCACAACCTCGATACATCCGCCTAACTATCACGGATTCGCCCATAGGCTTGGATACTTCGAATGGTTGACGTAATAATTCTTGTTCTTTACCACATTTACTAACAACAAATGGGGAAATGTACGACAAAGTGGATCCTAGATCGGCGTCAAATGGCCATGATGCAACAGTCGGATATAACATTTCAGGAGACTGATGAATAAAATTTGCATAGAATTGGCATGCCTTGCATCTTCAAGCGTAGTCCAAGCAATCTTTTACCATCGTTGGCCAATAATATCCCATCCTTTTTATATGAAAATGGAGCTTTGGTCCATACTGATGTGATCCACATACCCCAAAATGTGCTTCTTGCAAAGCTTGGAGTACTTCATCTTCCCCTAAGCATAACAAGAGTACTCCCTAAAATGATCTTCTATATAGAGTATCTTTGTAGTAAAGAAAATGAGGTGAACGACGACAGATTTCAGTCCTTCTCCTCGGATTTTCTGGGAGTATCCCGTAGCTCAAGTAGTCGATAATGAGTTGTCGCCATTCTTCCTTCTCAACTTCAAAAACCTTGACAAGATGCTCGAGTTCATTGTCTTTACTTTCACCCTCATTTGGCGGCAGTACTACCCATTTTTGGCAGATAGTAACTTGAGCTTGATCAGGCAGGGTTAACGATGAAGCTAGGGTAGCTAAAGCATCAAATTTCTTGTTTTGTTTCCTAGGTACATGTTGAATAGTCACATTACCGATCCATCCCATCAATTTCTTAGCACAATCATGATAAGGGCGTAGTTCAGGTTTCTTGACCCCATAACTACGTAAAAGATTATTGACCACTAACTAGGAGTCACCAAAGACTTGTAATTGTAACCGCATCATATCAACAGCCATTTCAAGCCCAAGTATTAATGCTTGATACTCAGCAACATTATTGGAACAGAGTTGTGTCAAAGTGAAGGAGTAGGGTAGAACTTCCCCTTGAGAAGTGACAAATACTACGCCAGCACCAGCTCCTCCGCGATGTGCAGCACCATCAAAGTACATCTTCCATGGAGGGTACTTCAACAACCATTGTGTCTTCGTCAGGTAGTTCATCAGTTAGTTCCCAATCATCAGGTATCGGGTGATCTTCCAAGAAGTCTTCCAATGCTTGTCCTTTTATAACCTTTTATGGAATGTACAATCTCGAATTGTTGAAATTGGAGATACCATCTTGCTAGTCGATCGCTAAGGACTGGTTTTGACATTACAAACTTGATGGGATTTTCCCTAGAAACAAGGAGAACGACATGAGCTTGAAAGTAGTGCTTCAACTTTTGAATTGAGAAGACTAGCGCCAAACATAATTTTTAAATAATTCAGCTCATTTGGTGTCATCATCCTACTCAAGTAGTAAAGGGAGTTTTCTTTCCCCTCACTATTTTATTGGGCCAACAGTTCTCCAAAAGACCTTTCTTGTGCCGAAATGTATAGTATCAACGGCTTTCCAGGTATAGGGGCTGCCAAAACCGGAGGCTTCATCAAGTAAGTTTTAATACTTTCAAAGGAATTGTTGCAAGCTTGGTCCCACTTGAAAGGACCGCCTTTCTTCATGAGGCGACTGAATGGTTGGAACCTCCCCGGCTAGGTTTGAGATGAATCTCCTAAGGTATGCTAGCTTTCCTTGCAGACTTTTTAATTCATGAATATCCCGAGGCTCGGGCATTTTCAAAATTGTATCTACTTTGGCTTGATCAATTTTGATCCCTTGATGGCGGACAATGAAACCAAGGAACTTTCCAGAAGTAACTCCAAAGGCACATTTTAATGGATTCATCCTAAGTTGGTACCTCAAGGGCAACTCAAATACCATTCTCAAGTTTGTCAAGTGGTCGCTCTTCTTTCTTGATTTTACCACCAAGTCATCAACAGAGCATTCGACATTCTTGTGGAGAAGGTCATCAAAGATATTCTGAATAGCTCTTTGGTAAGTAGCACCAGCATTCTTCAAGACAAAAGGCATTACCTTATAGCAATAAATACCCTTTAGGGTAAGGAATACAGTAAGCTCTTCATCTTTTGGAGCCATGCAAATTAGGTTATAGATCGAAGATCCATCCATGAATGACATTGCCTTTTACCTAGTCGTAGCGTCAATCATAAGCTCTGGAATAGGAAGCAAAAATTCATCCTTAGGGCATGCATTGTTGAGATCCCTAAAGTCAACACACACTCAAATTTGGCCATTTTTCTTCCTTATTGGGATAATACTTGAAACCCATGTTGGGTATTTAACTTCACGGATAAAGCCAGCTTCGATGAGTTTGTTAACTTTGGTTTCAATCACGGGAATCAAGTCCGGCCTAAGGTGCCTTTGAGCTTGCTTAACAGGACGAGCACCATTCTTGACTGAGAGGTAATGGACTGCTACTTTCGGGTCCAAGCTAGGCATCTCTTTGTAACTCCAAGCAAAGACATCCCTAAACTCCTTGAGTAACTCAATATATGTGCTTTCTTCATCAACTTCTAGTAAAGCACTTAGGTAGGTGGGTCTTGGCTCTTCATCAGTGCCAAGGTTAACTTCTTTTAATGCATCAACTATTGTCTTCACCCCTTCTTCAAGTTCAGATGGAGCATCTTTCGCATCTTCATCTTCTTGAGGGTCCCCATCATAGAAGAATATGTGATAACACGGTGAAACATCCTCCAATTTCTCATCATCCTCCATTAGAGATGAAACACCATTCTCGCCTAGTGCAGTAACATGATACGAAGAACCCACACTTTATTCATCTTCATCAAGTTCCTTTGTGTAGACCATAGTATATGGCTTTACCTTCAGTACTTCTTTACATGAAACCACGAGTTTTGTTTGTCGTCTCATTCTGGAAGGAACCAAACTTTGAAAATCCTTAGAGATCTTCTAGATTCTAGGCAAAGCGGGTGTCCT
The DNA here is from genome assembly GCF_000715075.1 of Nicotiana tabacum. Lineage (NCBI taxonomy): Eukaryota > Viridiplantae > Streptophyta > Magnoliopsida > Solanales > Solanaceae > Nicotiana > Nicotiana tabacum. The sequence goes on along the minus strand of NC_134091.1, from coordinate 71,102,363 downwards.
TATGCTTTGATAATTTCACTGGAACTTGTTCCCCTTCTTTAATGGGCTTAAACTCTCAAATACGGAAGTCCTCACAGTTGATTTTCCAAATTGATCAAATACATAAGGCATGTTAGAAGCGGTAGATTCATCTTCTACAATGATATAATTATTGCTTGCCCTTCTTATGGATATGCGCACTGGTGAGGGTTGTTTATATCCCAAACCTTCACGTGGTTTCCTCGTAGCAGCTTCTGATGGGATCTTCCCTAACTTTGACGGCTCATTCGGATTATATCCAGCCTTTACAAACAACTTGTAAGCATTGGGATCAAAACCTTCATCCGTACGCTTCGTAGGAAGTGCTATATCTTGTGGTGAATTCTGAGACATAGACTTTCTAAGTAGCTTCAAGGATAACTTTATCGCCTCGCATAACTTTATCACCTCAATCTGTTTGATCGGAAGAGTTAATCCCTTTAGCATGTTTGTTTGGAGATTAGATGATTCACCTTTATCTTCTTCTTTCTAGGGACGTATTGGAGCGCAGAAGTTACTTTCTTTCTGTGAGACACAATGTCCCCTTTATGAGACTTATTTGGGTTGGGAAGTACCTCCTCAGCAACAACTTTGGTTTTTTCGGCAACCACCTCAGCTCTCTTAGTGATGGACTCGTCATTCTTGCCATTCATGGCATCATTAACTTTTAGCTCCTTCACAATGCGGTTCTTCATGTAGATCTTTGCATCGGCGAAGTGTGACTCAGCCTCTGTGAATGGCTTATTATCAGTAACTATCTTCTTCTCGACTTCACCCTCATAGTACTTCAAGCATTGATGGTAGGTAGATGGAACCACTTTATTCTCATGTATCCAAGGCCTTCCAAGCAAGACGTTGTATGAAGTCTTTGCATCGATCATATGTATCCATGCACTTGATTGCATATCTTCGATGGTAATCCCCAGCCTGATTGCGCCTATGGCTCTTTGTCCCCCTTGGTTGAATCCTTGAATAATCACACGACTTTCCGAGAGTTCGTTCATGGGAATGCCAAGTTCTTTCACAGTGCGAATTGGCAAGATGTTAACTGAGGATCCTCCATCAACCAAAATTTGATTTACTCTTTCATCATGCATATAGCCAACCAGGTATAATGGGCAGTTATGAAAAGTGTCACCTAGTAAAAGATCGTCAATCGTGAACGTAACTTTTTCCTCATAGGCATTAACTTCTTGAGGAACGAACTCAATGAGCTTTTCCAAAGATGGTGCCAGCGGTAGGTCATCACTCTTTTCTTCCCCTTTGCCAGCATGGCAACAAAAGGCCTTACTATTATCATGGGAAATCTTCGTGCGGAACCATCTTGGCAAGAACTCCTCTAAGGTCACTGGATATCGTGGCTTTTGAAGATGGTGCACTTCCACTTTTTCCTTCTTCAAATGCTTAATTGGATCCCATTTCCTTGGTCTTTTTACCATCATTTTCCTTGTTGTTTGTTCCATTGATTCTTTTCGTGGGCTCCTTTTGTGGCGCCTACGACTAGTCTCCAACGTCCAACCTTCATCATCATCAGGCTGATCAACTTCGACTTTGTTGTTCTCCAGTAATTCTTGATCTTTACTTTCTTTGAAACTGCATAATTCATCTGGACTGAATGAACCAAAGGTGATAGAGACTTGGTTCGCACTTGCCTTCTCATCTTCAAGCACGATCTTCTTTTCATGAGCCAAGTCCATAACATTGTCCTTGAAGACAAAGCACTTCTCCAGAGGGTGGCTCATAAGTCGATGGTATTTGTAGTAATTTGGGTCATTCGTTTTACCAGCTTCATTTGGCCGCTTCATCTCTGGAAGCTCAATGAGAATTAACTCGAGGAGTTCTTCAAAAATTGTTTGCACATCGGAATCCAGGAATGGGTACTCCTTCTCTTGCATTTATTTTAGAGTCAACTTTCTACTTGGTTTATCTTGAAAAGAAGTGGATTTCATACTCTGCTTCTTGCTCACCTTTATTGTGAACTTCACAGGTGATGTGTTGACATTCATAACTTCTTTGTTTTCAGACTTGGCTACAAACTTGCTCCATTTCCTGACTTTTTGCTTGTCGTTCCCTTTGTGAGGCTCATGGATAGGGAGCCTTTCGTTTCCAGCGGAGGCCATGCTCAACTCCATGTCATGGGCACGAGTCGCAAGCTCTTCAAATGTGCTAGGCTTGATACCTTGCAAGATATAACGCAATCCCCAATGCATGCCTTAGATGCATATCTCTACGCCAGAAGCTTCACTAACCCTCTCTTTGTAGTTGAGGCTTGCATTCCTCCAACAATTGATAGAGTCGATAACTGGTTCACCCTTCCGTTGACGAGTATTTGTAAGTTCCACCATGCTCACAGTGCGCCTTGTGCTATAAAAGCGATTGAGGAACTCTTGCTCTAGTAGATCCCAGCTATCAATAGATCCCGCCTCAAGGTCTGTATACCAATCAAAGTAATTTCCTTTTAGCGATCGGACAAACTGCTTGACGAGGTAATCTCCATAAGTCCCAGCGTTGTTGCATGTCTCAACGAAGTGTGCCACGTGCTACTTTGGATTGCCTTTTCCATCAAACTGTTGAAACTTTGGAGGTTGATAGCCAGCAGGCATCTTCAACATATCGATCCTCGCAGTATATGGCTTTGCATATGTAAGAGAGGACTTGGTAGCAACTTTGTACTTGCTTTTAATAGTTCCTTCAATGAACTCCTTCAGTTGATCGATTGGAATCATCCCTTCAGATGAGACAGGGATAGCCTTAGCGGATGCTATTTGTCTTGGGGGAGAATTACTCTATGGAACCTCTACGAGCTTGCTAGGTGCATGGGTGGATTCTTCTTCAATCAAGATTCCTATACTGTCTGTTAGCTTGTCAATTCTAGCATCTTGATTTTGCATGCACTTGGTCAAACCAACGATTGCTTCTGTCAAGTTTGCCAACTGCTCTTCCACAGATGAAGTGTTTGTCACCATGGCTTGTATGATTGTTGTGGATGATGGGGAGTAGCATGGATTGTCACACTGATTGATTCTCGATAGGCTCACGCTATGCGGTGTAAGTGGGGAGGATCCGTCACTTGAAATATCATCATCTTCCTTCACAACAGAGTTCTTGGATCCGGAGAGGTCAAGCAGAGCTAGAGTTTTCTTGATCTTGTCAGCAATATCGCTTCCTCCTTCGGGTACATTCGTAGAGGATCTTGCTCCTTTTGAGAATGAAGATCCGAAAATGGGTGTTGATAGCACTTGGAGTGCTTGTTGTCCTAAAGAGCTTGCCTTGCTCCTTGTAGTTGGTTCAAAGCTTCCAAAGGTAATATCGAGGATACTTTCTACATGAGCGTAGAACCTGGAATTAGCAGCCTTGGTGGAAGTTATTCTCGGGTTGATTTTCTTTGAAGCCATTTCGATGTTCTTAAACTTTGGTGATTGAAAAGTTGAGATGAGAGGTAGAGATTGTCCCACCGGGCGTGTCAAAATTTATAGACAATAAATTTGCGTCGAGAAAATAAAATCAAGACCGAAAAATATTGTAACAATCGTAGTATTTTATTTCAAACAATATGAGCGTTACAATCTCTATGAATCCTCTGATTCTACTTTTCGATAGTAAATAAAAGAGCCTTCGAGCTTAATCTTGAATTTTATTTTATTTTAATCCAAGTGCTTGAGGCCTGATCTTGATCTTGACGTATTTTTAATCCAAGGGCTTGCAGCTTGTTCTTGAATCTTCGTCTTGATCTTTTAATCCTTAGAACACTTGAATGATTGTAGCTTTTAGAGAAATCTATAGCGTTTGATCCATGAGCTCTCTCTTGTTTCTTGTTATAACTTCTGGTCCCTTTTCTGGGTTATGAAGACCCCTATTTATAGTTGTGGGAGGGAAGAGTTATGATAAGAACAAACTCTTTCCGACCAATCAAATTGAAGTGTGATATGACCGCATTTGATTGGTTAGAACATGTCACTCGCACACGTGGCGCGGTTTCATTGGCCTTTTAATTTGGCTTGGCATGCCCTGTCATTTTGACACGTGGCATGATCCTATTGGTTCTTCCATTTGACTTGGCATGCCACGTCATTTGACACGTGGCACTAAACTGAGCCTCTAGGAAGAAGACATTTTGGACTTAATGAAGTGGGCCATGATTTGTAGCCAACTAAATGGGCTAGCCCAATGAATTAAGGCTTATTTATTCAATCCATATATATGGGACTTATATAATTGATCCAATTATATTAGTCCATAATACTTATTTGGACTAGTATGTTAAAAATATCATCCAAATTATTTATTGAATTTAAATCCGATAAATTTTACATGCCTACAAGGAGAAGAAAAGATTTGTTACTGAAATGTAATTATATTGTTTAATTAAGAGTTAGTACGTTTTTTCAGTTTTTTAATATAGCACACAAAGTTTTGCAACTGATATAAAATGATAAGGTATGTAACTGATATGAAAGGATAATGTTTAATGAAGAGTCATGTCTTCTGGGTATTTTAATGTATATAATATAACATATAAATGGAAGAAAAACTCAAAAAATTGAGAAATTAGATAAATACATTTTCTAGTCTATAAGAGGTGCCATGTCAACATCTTTTTGCCCTCTTTTATATGTATATGTATATATATAGAGAGAGATGTCCCATTACTCATCAACAAATACACTACTTAAAACAGAAATAAACATAACGTAAAGTATACCTCAGAGAAAACAACGGGAGTGCACTGTTGAAGGAGATGAACTTAGAGGATTCACACCATAAAACTATATATTACAGAAAGCAAAGATGTATACAATTTGTTTTCAACAAGAACTGCATATAGTTGTCACTTTTGGAGAGGGATTCAAAGTCCTACTTACGTGTATGTTCGGTGAGAATAAAATATATGCTAATGAAACTCTATGTAAAGAGGTAATTGGGCGTCAAAAGTGTTTTGCTCCATGTGAAATTTTATTTAGAATTCTACACAATACTCCAAATAGCTTTAAAAAGTTTAAGTCGACACCTATTTGAATGAATGAAGGATTCACATTCCATTACAAATTATATGACTTCTGGTACTAAAAACTGTGTAAATATAATAAGGCTACTATCCTCTAAACAGTAATTCCCTCTAAACCATGAATAGTCGGTGAGTAGCGGTCCAAAACGATTAAGTCCCACAAAAATTATATTCAATATCAACTTTGTAAGGTCGGCGAATGTTGAGTTTAAACCGAAAAAGAATTTATTTATATTTGTATCCTTAAATTATATAAATATTTAAGGACATAAAAGTCGATAAATATTTCGGAAATATTTTAGTCGTTCAACATTTAACATAAAATATTTGGATTCAGGATCTGAAATTTTAGGATTGAACACAATCGTACTTTTAAAATTATTGATCAGAATTTAATACTTATTGAAATGTTAGTATAGTTATTTCAGATATATATATTATGTCATGTATGAAAATAGTATTAGACAAATCCTGATTGCTTCCGCTTATAATGCATACCAGTGATATAGCCCTGTCAGGATCCCAATTTTCCTCCTTAGGATGTCCTGATGGCACCTAGTCTCTAAGACTAGGTAAGCCCAACAATTGAGACAATATGACAGAAATAAATATTGGAAACATGATATAACTAATAAGTCTCATAAATATCTCAAAACCTGAATCACAACTATAATGCTCCCAAAACCCGGTGAGACTGAGTCATAAACTCTACAGAATATTCCAAAACATCTATTACAACACTGTCTAATAAGGAAACAATAATACTGAAAAGATAACGGAAGGTGACTCCGAGGCCTGCGGACGCCGAGCAGGTATACCTTAAGTCTCCGAAAAACAGCTACAAATCAAACACTAACGTCCAGCACGGGCAGACATACCTGGATCTGCACAAAAAGATATGCAAAAGTGTCACGATCCCAAACTCTCTCTATAGGATGTCGTGATGGCACTTAGTCTCTAAGACTAGGTAAGACGATTACCATAACAATTAAGCAAGTTATTAACAATGATAATTTGAAACAGAGTTGAATATGAATACCAATACAAGAGCGAAATGAGCCTACGCGACAATAATCATAACAACCTCCCAAGACTGTAATACAGAGTCACGAACACTAACTGAATACATGGAATGATCTCAAGGAACGAAATACAATACTGTTCAAATGACAACTGACAGTACAATGTAAGGAAAGGACTCCAAGAGACTGTGACGACCAAGCAGCTCTATACTGAATCCTCGCAATCAACAAGCTAACTCTGCCCGAGTCTGATATCTCCAATACCTGGCTCTGCACAAAAATGTGTAGAAGTTTAGTATGAGTACACCACGGTCAGTACCAGTAAGTATCAAGACTAACCTCGGTGGAGTAGTGACAAGGTACAAGTCAAGACACTCACTAGACAAAATAACTTGTGCAGTATAGAAGTATAAATCTAATAATGGAAAGCAGAAATCAGTAAATGGCAACAAGAATCAACAAGTGATATAAACAGTAAAGCAATAAGAACACCGTGAAGTATCGTTAAAACTAAATAAGGAACCCAAAGGACAACCAATAATCAAATCGTTCTAACACAAGTTTCACAACGAGATCACACTGTGATACTTCATCTCATAGTCACAAGTCACGGGTCTCAACCCACTATCATATACTAACGGCACCTCGTGCCCACATCTTGAATCACAACCGCATGGACAACTCACGTGCCAATATCTCAATGCCCCCGGTATGATCACATGCTCGCATTCACAATCTGCCCGGTGTGGTCAGAAGCTCACAATCATAATCTGCCCGACATGGTCATAGGCTCACAATCACAACCCGCCCGGCATGATCACAGGCTCACAATCACAATCTGCCCGTCATGGTCACAAGCTTAATAGCAACATGAAAATGGATAATACAAGAACACATGGGCATGATCAATAAATGTCAAGTTTCATACTCCTTAGCTAGTATAAGTGGCATGCAACAATGTATGCTTGTTCGAGTGTACTACTGCAGCACAAGTCAACAAGTAATATCAAAGACATGGAGTAGCTCATCGAAGCAACAAAACATGTCACGCAAGGTGTATGACATACACAAGGAAAAGTACACTATCACACGAAAATCACCAATACAATGTCTCCCAACCATCACACATCATCCCTGACATTGCCACCATTTATCTCTCTGATAGCCACCCGTATCACTCCGCCCTAACAATATCATTAGCCACCCTTATCTCTCCGATAGCCACCCGTATCACTCTATATAATAGGCACCCTTATCACTCCGCTCGAACAATAACACAGTAGTCACCCTTATCACTCCGTACATTCAACATCAGTGAGATGCCACCCTTATGCCCCGCATAATAACAACGTGAAATGCCACCCTTATACTTCGCATAACAACAATGGTGAAATGCCACCCTTATACTCTGCATAAAAACAACCAAACCACGTAACAATTCACAAATGCTAACATCACAACAACACGACGTATCAACTCGTAACACATGTGCCCATAGGCCACAACCTTTCATAAGATCCAACAATATCAATATTTTTACAACAAATAGCCCACGTCTCAAACACAATGTGTATAATTTCTCAATAACAACCAAATGAATGGGAAAGTAACTCTCAAGGAACAACACCCCTTTTAAACACATCTTCAATTAAAATAGATTAATGACTTTTGATAACCTCAATTCCAATTAATTATTTAAGGATGACCTCGATAATGAAAGTATTTCCATGAAATGGCATACTGTGGATTCTAGTATATGAACTAGGCTAACAATGAAATAGATGGCACGAACTAGAAACTATGTCAAAATGCATGAGAATAACCCAGCAACAAAGGGATATCACGTAACAATAATTTCAACTAAGAGTAACTCAACAATAAAAGAAATCACATAATGCTAAAAGTGGTAACGACTTCAAATAAAGCATATAAGAGCAAACTCGACAAGCAAAGGATGTGACATAGAACGACAACTTCAAATAAAACATATGATAGTAAACATGACGAATAAAAGATATAATATGTGATAACAATTCAAAAATAAATACACGAAAGAAGCCTAAGAGTCTAAACCGGTCCATGTCCACATATAAACCCGAGTACGTACTCGTCACCTCGCGTACACGGCTTTCACATAACACAAATAACACAAACGACTCAAATCCTATGGCGTAGTTTCCCCTGCACAAAGTTAGGCAAAATACTTACCTCAAAGAAGTTAAATTGATACTCTAAAATGACCTTCTCGTGTGAAACAACCTTCGAACGGCTCAAATCTAGCCAAAATAACTTAATATCATAAATAAAAATCATAGGGAATAATTCTGAATAATAAAGTTTCGATCTCTAATGAAAATCAAAAAGTCAACTCCGGGCCCGCACCTCGGAACCCGAGAAAATTCATAAAATCCGAACACCCATTCCGATACGAGTCCAATCTTACCAAAATTATCCAATTCCGACATCAAATCAGCCTTCAAAACCTCATTTTACATTTTTTGAAAGTTTATACAAAAACTCTCATTTTTCTCCCATTCAAATCACTAATTTAATGTTAAAAACAAAGATGGAACCATGAAATATAATCAAATCTAGATAAAGAACACTTAATCCAATCCAACACGTGAAGAACCACTCCAAAATCGCCCAAAACCGAGGCCTCTAACTCAAAACGTGATAAAAATAACCAAACCCTCGACATAAATACAATCTGTCCAGAGATCCCACTTTTGCGGTCAGAAGGTAGCTTATGCGATGGCCGCTTCTGCGACCAATAATCCACTTCTGTGGAATTACCTTACCTCAGCCAATGTCGCTTCTGCCACCACAAATGCGCTTTTGCACTCAGTGTTCTGCACCTGCAAATGCGCAGGTGCGCCCATACATCCGCTTTTGCGGTCTTCCTCATCCAGTCTTGTTCCGATTTTGCACCCCTTCTCCTCCGCACCTGCAATCAATGCACTTGCACCCAATGGTCTGCAGGTCCGACCACACCAGATCCCTGCCCAAACCAGCTTCTGTCAACATGATCCAAATGATCTGAAACCCGTCTGAAACATACCCGGGGTCCCCGGGACCCCGTCTGAACATACCAACAAGTTTCATAACGAAACGCGGGCCTACTTGTGGCCTCAAATCACATCAAGCAACGTCAAAACTATGAATCGCACCTCAAATAGACTTATAAACTTTCAACTTCTACAACTCGCGCCGAATCATATCAAATTAACCCGGAATGACGTCAAATTTTGCATGCAAGTCCCAAATGACATAACGGAGTTATTTTAACTCTTGGAATCTCAATCCGAGCCCGATATCCACAAAGTCAACTCACGGTCAAATCTCTCAACCTTCCAAACCTTCAACTTTCCAATTTTTGCCAAAATGCATCAAATCAACCCACGGACCTCCAAATCCAAATTCGGTCATACGCGTAAGCCCAAAATCACCATACAAAGCTATTGAAATCATCAAAACACGACTCTAGAATCGTCTGCAAAAAAGTCAAACTTCTGTCAACTCTTATTGCTTAAGCTTCTTAAACAAGAATCATCTTTCCAAATCAATCCCAAATCATCCGAAAACCGAACTCGATCACACACGCAAGTCATAATACATAATACGAAGCATCTTGAGACCTTAAGCCATTGAACGGGATGCTAATTCTCAAAACTATCGACCAGGTTATTACAAGAAGCGTAGTATGAGTATACCAGAACGGTACCCAGTAAGTATCAAGACTAACCTCGGTGGAGTAGTGGCGAGAAACTGTCAAGACACCTACTAGATAAAATAACCTGTACCAGTATGAATATAAAACTAACAGGGAACAATATCAATATAATGCTAAACATGATAAGAATAACAACACAATACTTGCAATGGAAACTAGAAGCAACAATTAGCAACAAGGAGAAAACAGGTAATAACGTCGTAAAGTAAGAAGATTACAGTTAAAGTCCGGTAAAACCAAGTATGGGAAAACAAGTAACAACCCAATAAAACAATCGCTTTCACACAAGGTTTATACAAGAATTTCCCCGAGGTACCACACCTCAAAATCACAAATCACGGGTCCCAAATCACGATCCCTAATCACTTTGCATCTTGTACACACATTACAAATCACAACCGCACTAACAACCCATGTGCCAATAGCATTAATACCTCATATCTGCATGAACAACTCACGTGCTAAAAGAGTAATAATATCCAACATCTACAGGGACAACTCACATGCTAGCAGTAATAATATCCCATGTCCGCACGTACAACTCACATGCTAATGGTGCAACTCACGCACAGAAGGCATGTATACAAAAATACATGTAAATGATCAATAAACATCAAGGTTCATCTTCTTAGACTGATATGAGTGACTAATTACGGTGTATGTTTGTGCAAGTATTCTATCACAACTCGAGTCAACAAGTAAGATCAGAGACAACGAATGGCAGATAGGAAACAACACAACAAAATCGTAAAATGCATGACTCGCAAAAGGTAAGCACACCAGTACACAAATATTATCAATAACAACGCCCCCAGGCCATCACAAATCATCCCCGACATAGCCCCATTTTCTCGTTGCATGCGCAAAAATAAAGTAAATGCCTGCCTTGTCTCGCCACACGCGCATAATAATATTCCACCTTGTCTTGCCACATGCACAAACCCACATATATAGCCTGCCTTGTCACGCCGCATGTGCAAATATCAATAATAACAATAGCACGGACAAATCACGTGCAAAAGCCCCGACAAATCCTCTTAACAATATCACGTGTGCCAAAAATATAACAACACAATATAACAACTCGCACCACATGTGCCCATATGCCACAACATTTCCAAAAAAATAATTTCAATACCACAACCATACATAACCCTCGGCTCAACAACATTGAATACAACAACAACAATAATAACATGGGAGTACGACAAGTAAATCGACACAAGAATTACTAAAACACAATGAAACGGGAGAATGAGCTCAAAATGAAAGACATAACAAGTAATAATGGATTCAAATAAGAATAACTTAACAATGAGAGAGATAATGTATAACAACGATATCAAATAAGAATAGCTGAACAATAGGAGAGATAACATGTAATAATGATTTCAATTAATAATAACTCAACAAGAAGAGAGATAACATATAACAACGATATCAAATAAGAATAAGTCAACAGTAGGAGAGATAACATGTAACAATGATTTCAATTAAGAATAACTGAACAATAAGAGAGATAACATGTAACAATAATTTCAAATAAGGATAAGTCAACAATGGTAGAGATAACATGGCAATAAAAGAGGCAACAACTTCAATTAAAGCATATAAGAGTATAATTGGCATTAAAGATTAGAACATGAACCAATCAACTTCAAATAAGGCATGTAAGGGTAAATTTAGTAATGGAGGATATGCATGATAATGCAACTTCATTTTAATGTACATAAGAAATCTAAGAGTCTAAAACGGTCAAATTTCCACATATAAGCAGTGTACACACTCGTCACCCCGTGTACACGCCTTTTACGTAGTTCAAATAGTGCAAACAAATCAATTCATATGGGTTAGTTCCCCATACAACGTTAGGCAAGATACTTACCTCCAAATCCCTCAATCAATACTCTAAAATATCTTTCCCTTTACAATTCACCTCTGATCGGCTCAATCTAATAAAAATCGGCTCACTAATATCAAATAATGCAAGAGAAATCAATTTCAATAATTAAAGCTATGATCTCTACACAATTCCTCAAAATTCAACCTCGGGCCCGCCGGTTAAAATCTGGGTCCAAGGGTAGATTCCGACTACCATAACCCCACGAGTCCATATATGTATTTTGTTTCAAAATTCGAGTCCAAATTGACTCTCAAAACTCAAATTCTTATTTTTCAAAATATAGACAAAGTTTCTCAAAATTTCACTTTGATTCTCATAATTTTGATGTTAAATCTCTTATATAATCATGTAAAATAGTTGTAAATTGATCAAAATAAATTACCCAATGGATATCCCTCTTCAAAATTGCCTCCTACAGAGTCTAGAGTTCCAAAATATGAAAATGAGACCAAAATCTCGTCCCTCAGCTTTTATGTCCAGTCACAGGTGTCGCAATTGTGACCTGGGATTCCCAATTACAAACCCCATAAAAGCAAGGAAATTATCGCAAAAGCAAAATCCCTCACATCTCTGCTGTCATCGCAAATGCCACGAATGGTTTGCAATTGTGAATTGTGGACGTATCGCAAAAGTGATCAAGATGATCGCAAATGCGACTACTGGCCATCCCAGGCCAGTATCGCAAATGCGATATGGAGTTCGCAAATGCAAACTCTTCAAGCCATAGTGCACTTCACAAAGCGAACAAGAGTCTGCAAATGCGGGACCATAGCACCACCAAAAATCTGAACCTTCTATGAACTCTCTGAAATGCATATTAAACTCACCCAAGCCCTCAAGGCTCCAATCCAAATATCAACACAAGTCTAAAAATATAACACGAACTCACTTGCATGATCAAATCATCAAAATAATATCATGTAACGACCTGACCAGTTGTTTTGAGCTTTAGCACATCGTTCGGCAGTTTGAAGCCTTGTGTAGCTTCACTTCATGAATTATGACTTGTACGCATGGTCAGAGTTGAATTTCAGGAAGTTCGAAGTTGATTCGGATGGAAAATTTTCGATTCGGAAGTTTTAAGTTGGGAGAGTTGACTAAGGTTTGACTTTTGAGTAAACGACCTCAAAATCGAGATTTGAAGTTCCAATAGGTTCGTATGATGATTACGGACTTGGGCGTATGTTCGGGTTGAGTATCGGGTGGTCCGGGAGCATTTCAGTGCTTATTATGGAAAGTTGGCATTTTAAAAGTTTAAGAATTTCTTAAGTTTGATTTGAAGTGAATTTTGGTGTTATCGATATCCGTTTGGAGTTTCGAGCCTTGGAATAGGTTCGCATCGTGATTTGTGACTTGCATGCAAAATTTGGCATCATTCCGGAATGTTTAAGTATAATTCGGACGCGTTCGGCGAAGTTTAAAAGTTTAAAGAAAGGTTTCGATCATCGATTCATAGTTTTGATGATGTTTGATGTGATTTGAGGCTTTGGCTAAGACCGTATTGTGTTTTGAGATGTGTTGATATGTTTGGATGGGGTCCCGGGGGAGCTCGGGTTTGAAACGGATTGATAACGGATTGAAATTTAGATTTGAGGAAGTGTTGTTGTTGGTGAAGACTGGTGCCATCACACCTGTGGAAGGAGTGGCCGCAGATACGGACACGCAGGTGCGGAGGGGGTCATCGCAGGTGTGAAATTCATGAAGGTGACCTTGGAGCACGGTTGCGAGGAATATTCCGCACTTGCTAGGTCGCAAATACGGAGAATTGCGATGGATTATTCGTAGGTGCGGAGCTGTAGAAGCGGCTATTTGACCGCAAATGCGAAAGTCGCTAGGCAGTGGGGTGCTTTTAATTTGAGACTTAGCCCATTTCTCCCATATTTTTATTTGGTTTGGGATTCTCATCATCTATTGCAAGGTAAGTACTTCCCACGTATTGTAAGTTAATTTCAAGGATTTCATAAGGATTTAACATGAAAATTGGTGGAAAATTATGGGATTTTAAGAGAAAATCCTAGAATTGATAATTTTGGATTGTGACCACGATTTTGGAAGTGGAATTAGAAATAAATTATATATTTGAGTTATTAATGTTATGGGTAATGTTTATCTTTAAAAATAAATTGGAGTCCGGGCACGTGGGCCCGAGGGTTAATTATGTTGTCTTTCCTAGCGGAGTTGAGAATCATTATAAATTGTTAAATTATACGCATTTGGGTATATTTTGATTGATTTACACATTGTTTGACTAGTTTTGAATTGATGGCCATCGGTTCGAGGTGTTAGAGAGATGTTGGAGCCGGTTATGGAACTTCGGAGCAAGGTAAGTCCCATGTCTAACCTTGTGAGGAGAAAATTAACCCGTAGGTGTTATTCTTGTTATATGCTACATGTTGTGGGAGTTGCACACGTATGAGGTGACGGGTGTCTGTGCGCATGCTAGAATTCCTGTTTATGTCCGGGTGGACTAGGATTCACGCTATGCTTTATTTGTACTATTTAAGTTATCCTTACCTGTTTAATTCCTTTATTTCGCATTACGACCTAAGACTAGGCTTACGTAGAGTGATGGACTAACTATTGTAGAGATTTGACGAGCTACTTGATTTGCTGCGAAATGATTGTGCTTCCCCTACAAATTTCTTCCGCGTTGTGTGTTTTCATCGAAAAGCTTCTTTAAATTTCATAACTCACACGTATATTCGTGAGTGGAATCAAGAACCCGTTAAAAGTGTCATATTCTTATGGGATCGGGCCGTTCGCCGCGACAGTATCATATTCTTATGGGATCAGGTCGTTCGCCTCGGTAGTGTCATATTCTTATGGGATTGGGCCGTTCGCCTCGACAGTATCATATTCTTATGGGATCAGACCGTTCGCCTCAGCAGCATCATGTATCACATTCTTATGGGATCGGGTCGTTCGCCTCGGCATTTCTATAAAATACTCTTATGGGATCGGGTCGTTCGCCTCGGCGGAATCGTGTGTAATATTTGACAAGAAGCCAGTGTATCCGTAAGTTTTCCTGATTTGAGTTGTGACAACCTATCTGGTGGGGACCATTATATATATATATATATATATATAAAAAACTTCGGTTGAGGAGGTAAACAATAATTGAGAGCTTGCGTTGACTGTTCAGGGGAGGATCGTACCACACACTTATATTTGTATACATTATTTATTTACCATGCCTCATACTTGTTTACTTTCTACTGTACTTAATTTATCGGACCACTAGTAAGTGTCGATGTCGACCCCTCGTCACTACTTCTCCTGGGTTAGGCTAGATACTTACTGGGTACGCGTTGATTTACGTACTCATGCTACACTTCTGCACTTATTGTGTAGGCATATATTTCTGGTGGTTTTCTGGGCGCAAAGGCGCAGCTATTGCAGGGACTTTACGGTGAGCTGCATACCATGTTACGATCCGCAGCCTACAAAGTCTCCATCAGAATTATTTATATTTTCCTGTCTAACTTGTATTCCAGACATATGTTGTATTGTTATTGTACCTTTTAGTAGATGCTCATGCACTTGTGACACCGGGTTTTTGGGGTGTTCTATAATTTGTTCATGGAATGTTTTATATTGATACACTTCTACTTATTATTTTAAATAAACTGTACGTAACTACGATTTATTTTAATGCATTGACCTCTTTATCTAAGTAAAATTCATGATTTTAAAAATAATAAAATGAATAATTAAGTGTTGGCTTGTCTAACAGCGACGTTGAGCTCCATCATGTCCGATAGTGGAATCTGGGTCGTGACACATCCGAAACCATGAATCGGACCTCCAAAACACATGAAATCAACATAAAACTCAAGAACTCCTAAAAATACAACTGCGCCGTCTGAATCCTACCAAATCAACTCGGAATGATGCCAAGCTTTGCAAACAAGTTTCAAATGACAAAACGGACCTATCCCAAGTTCCGAAATAGAAATCAAACACGATAGCTATGAAGTCAACCTACGGTCAAACTTATCAAAATTTTATGCCTTTAAATTGCCAACTTTCGACAAAATAACACAAATCAACCTACAGATTTTCGAATTCGATTTCGGGCATATGTCCAAGTCCAAAATCACGATACGAACCTATCGGAGCCATCAAAATACCGTTACAGGGTCGTTTCCACAAAGTCAAATACCAGTCAACATTTTCAACTTAAGCTTTTAAAGTGAGAATTACTCATCAAAATACATCCCGAAACATTCGAAAATCAATGCCGACCATGCACGCAAGCCATAATACACAATATGAAGTCATTCAAGGACCCGAACCACTGAAAGGTTCGCTAAATCTCAAAATGACCGCGCTTCTCGCAGGTTATAAACGATATTACTTAATTAATATTAATTAATATTATTATTTATTCAAGATGGAATAAATTAAATTTTATTGTATATGCATGTGATAATTAATTTTATATATTTAATTAAATTACAAATATAAATTTTTTTATTGATAGTAGAACTTAAAGGAACTGCATTTCTTATGAGCATATTTGCAAAAAGACAAAAGAAAAAGAATTTGTGCCTATGGAGCGTAACATTTTGTTTCATATTATGACTGCTTCACATTGAAATTGATGCTTGGAAGAACACTACAATGAGCACCAGTCACATTAGCAAAGAGCTTTTGTATATCATCATTACCTTGAATTTAAGTTGCTGCTTAACACGGAAGTGCACTTGATGGCAAGTAGTCTTTCCGGTCATTAGTTAAGCTAAAGTAGAAAGAGAGATTTTCCTCCTCTATAACAATCTCCTTTGGTTTGCACACCGGACAGGCATGAGAGACCTCCTTGAATTTCATCTCCTTGCCGATTGATAAACGGCCAAAAATGCATATTTTTTTTTATGTACTTTCATCTCATAATTTGTGTGATTACAGTAGGTTACATGAGTTTTTATAGTGAATTATGCTCATTACGTGCATTCTTATGTGTAGGAGCAAGTTGGGCGAAATGTGAGTAAAAGAAGTTGATTCATGACCAAAAGACAAAAGAAGGACTTTGCTCGTTCACTCTCGCGTGCACACGAAAGAGTGAACAAAATAAACTACCCTTGGATTAATTGGTTACTCTATTTAAATTAATAAATATAGATATATTATAATTAGCTATAACAAAAATCGAAAAAACATTACCCATTCAAATTGGGGAGTAGTTTTAATTTGGAGTTTTAAAAATATATTAAAATTAAAAAAACAAATGAAAAAGTAAAATTACCTATAATAAAAAACGGAAATATATAAATAAAAGAAATACCCATTCAAATTGGGGAGTAGGTTCAAGTTGGAGTTTTAAAATTATTTTAAAATTAAAAAAAAAAATAAAGAAATAAAAAATTGCCAATTCAAATTGGGGTTTGGTTTCAATTTGGAGTTTTAAAATTATTTTAAAATAGAAAACAGAATAAAGATATAAAAAATTACCAATTTAAACTGGGGAGTTATTTCTTTCTAATATAGTAGTATATATATATATACACACACACACACAAAATAAAAAATAAAAAAATAAAAAATAATAATTATATGATGCCAAGTGGCATAACCATGAGACGCCAAATATAGATTTTTAGGACAAAACTCCAACAAAGTTGGTATTTTAAAATTATTTTAAATAAAAAACAAAATTAAAAAAAAAATGCAAATTCAAATTTGGGAGTAGTTTCAAGTTGGAGTTTTAAGACAAAATAAACTACTTTTCTAACTAAAAAATCTTTTGAATTTTAAATTTTGAATTAATTGGTTACTCTATTTGAATTAATAAATATAGATATATTATAATTAGCTATAATAAAAATCGAAAAAAATTACCTATTCAAATTGGAGAGTAGTTTCAATTTGGAGTTTTAAAAATATATTAAAATTAAAAAAACAAATGAAAAAGTAAAATTACCTATAATAAAAAACGGAAATATATAAATAAAAGAAATACTCATTCAAATTGGGGAGTAGTTTCAAGTTGAAATTTTAAAATTATTTTAAAATAAAAAAATGAAACTAAAGAAATAAAAAAACTTTCAATTCAAATGAAAAATACAAAAAATCAAATGGCATTGTTAAGACAAAACTGGGGAGTAGTTTCAAGTTGGACTTTTAAAATTATTTTAAAATAAAAAAACGAAAATAAAAAATAAAAAAACTTTCAATTTAAATTGGGGAGTAGTTTCAAGTTGGAGTTTTAAAATTATTTTAAAATAAAATAAGGAAAATAAAAAAATAAAACAATTTCAATTTGTATTGGGGAGTACTTTCTTCCTAATAAAGTAGTCTATATAAATATCTATTTTATTTTATATATATAAAAAAGAAGTAAATACTTATATGATGCCAAGTGGTATAACCATAAGACGACAAGTATAGATTTTAAAAAAAATAAAAAATGCCAATTCAAATTACGAATTAGTTTCAAGTTGGAGTTTTAAGACAAAATAAACTTCTTTTCTAACGAAAAAATCTTTTGAATTTTAAATTTTGAGTTAATTGGTTATTCTATTTGAATGATATAAATATAAATATCTTATAATTAGCTATAATGAAAAGATGAAAATATAAAAATCAAATACCCATTCAAATTGGGGAGTAATTTCAAGTTGGAGTTTTAAGATTATTTATAAAGAAAAAAAATTAGATGTAACAAAAAGAGAAAAAAATATATATTTAAAACACTACCCATTCAAATTAGGGAGTAGTTTCAAGTTGGAGTTTCAAAATTATTTTACAATAAAAAATGAAATTAAAAATAAAATAAAATAAAATTGCTAATTCAAATTGGGGAGTAGTTTCAAATTGGAGTTTTAAGACAAAATAAACTACATTTCTAACTAAAAATCCTTTTGAATTTTTAAATTAATTGGTTACTCTATTTGAATTAAAAAATTTAAATATCTTATAATTAGCTACAATAAGAAAAACCAAAAAACAATAATTATACATATTGGTAGTTTTTTTTATAAAAATAATAAAAAGGCTTATATCTTTATACTTTTGATGAATTTAAAATTATAATTTAGTAAAAAATATTACATTATTTAAATTTTTAGTAAATTTTAAAATAAGAAAACTAATCAAATATTACAGTAGAAAAGAATGTACGAAAAGATGGGGATAAAGAGAATTTTATGATATTTATAGACTTAATTAATAAATAATAAATAATAAATAAATAAATAGCACTCAATAAAACACTCAATAAAATTATTGATAAATTTAGACTATTTTGAACAGTATAACATAAGTTTTTTTTAAAAAATATTTTCAGAGTAATAAATATATATCTATATTATAAAAAAGAGAAGTAATTTCAAAATAAAAAAATAATTGACAAGTTAATAAAAATCACATTAGTAAATGTATATTACTAAGTACTTGCTAATTTAATAATAATAAAGAGTAATAAGGAACAAATAATTTATTCGATTACTATTTAATGTGTATTATTTTATTTTGTATAGATTTTTTTATATTTTTGTACATACATGAAATAATAAAATAATAACTGATATTTTTTAAAATAATTTAATATATTAGATCATAACTTTATAACATTAATATTCTGTTAAATTATCCGCGCATCGCGCGGGTTTTAACACTAGTATATTATTAAAATGAGAGGAAAAAGCTCTCTCCTTAAGCCAAGTGATAGCCTAGAAAAAAGTCACATGGCATAAGTAGTTAATAATTAGTTATTGGTTATTATTTTTGAATTTAAATATGTATAAAATAATAAAATAAAATAATTTATAATAAAAAACAAAAATTAACAAAAAATACCGTCCATTCAAATTGGAGGGTAGTTTCAAGTTGGAGTTTTGAAATTATTTTAAAATACAAAACTAAAATTACAAAAAATAATGCCAATTCAAAATTTCTTTATTTTTCTTAATAATTTTTGTTTTTCTTTTTAAAACTACAAAGTTTATTTATTCAGAAAATATTATTGAGAATAATAGACTAAAATATAAAATATAAAATATAAAAGTATATATCTTCTATTATATTATTAAAATAAAGTAGCATACAAAAATTTAAATAAAGTAATATGCTAATAAAAGTTTCTATTAACAATGAAATAATACTAAATATGGATAATATAATAAAGAAAAATACAAAACAAAAAAGTTATTCGATGACTATATAAGTCTCTTTAATTTAATAGAGATTTTATTCATTAAAATTTAGATAATATTATTGAGAACAATCTTCTATATATTATTAAAAGAAGAGGAAAAAGCCCTCTCTTAAGCCGAGTGGTAGCTTAGAAAAAAGCCACATGACATAAGTAGTTAATAATTAATTATTTAATTAATAATTAGTTGTTGGTTATTGTTTTTGAATTTAAATATTTATAAAATAATAAAATAAAATAAAATATTTTATAATAAAAAACAAAAATTAACAAAAACTACTGTCCATTCAAATTGTAGGGTAGTTTCAAGTTGGAGTTTTTAAATTATTTTAATATAAAAATTTAAATTATTTTAAAAAAATATTTCTTAATAATTTTTGTTTTTCTTTTTAAAACTACAAAGTTTATTTATTCAGAAAATATTATTGAGAATAATAGAATAAAATATAAAATATAAAAATATATATCTTCTATTATAAAGTAATAGAAGATAAAGTAATATGCTAATAAAAGAAAAATTTCTATTAACAATGAAATAATACTAAATATGGATAATATAATAAAGAAAAATACAAAACAAAAAAGTTATTCGAGGACTATATAAGTCTCTTTAATTTAATAGAGATTTTATTCATTAAAATTCAGATAATATTATTGAGAACAATAGGATAAAATTTTAAATAAAAAATATTTAAAGAGTACTAAAATATATATCTTCTATTATATTACAAAAAGAAAGTATAGTAGACAAAAATATTAAACAAAGTGATATGCTAATAAAAATTTCTATTACCAATGTAAAAATACTAAATATTGGATAAGTATAATAAAGAAAAATATAGAACAAAAAACTTATTCAATTACTATACAAGTCTCTTTAATTTAATAGAGCTTTTATTCTTTAAAATTCATACAATATTATTGAGAACATTAGAATAAAATTAAAATAAAAACAGTATTTCAAGAGTAATAAAATATATATCTTCTATTATATTATAAAAAAGTAGTAGATAAAAATATTAAACAAAGTAATATGCTAATAAAAATTTCTATTAACAATACAATTATATTAAATATTGGATAATATAATAAAAAAAAATACATAACAAAAAATAACTAATTGACTATATAAGTTCCTTTAATTTAATAGAGATTTTATTCATTAAAATTCAGATAATATTATTGACAACAACAAAATAAAATTTAAAATAAAAAATATTTCAACATTAATAAAATATATATCTTCTCTTATATTACAAAAAGAAAGCGTGCAGATAAAAAATATTTTATTATTAAATATATCATATTAACAAATAAGCTAAAATTAAAATTTATATGTTCAAACAAATACGATCATAATTTAATTTAATTAATATTAATGGGCGCCACTGCTAGTTATACATTATAGCTAAAAAGTAGAGTGAGTGACTATGTTTATGAAGCAAACTCCCAAAGTAGGAGGGGATGTACTCCTTTAAGCCAAACAAAAGCTACTCTCTCCGCACACGCACTCTCTCCCCCCTTGGTCGGTTGTTCTCTCCGCCTCTGACCCAATTAGGGCTTCGAGTAGAAGACAAAAGAAGAGGAATTACTTGTGACGATCCCCAATTTGTGTCAGAGACAGACACTAGGTATTATATTGCACTCTACCTTTCTGTTAGTTTGCTGTTGAGTGTTCAAAATTTGCTTCTTTGCCTAATGGGTATTTCAAAATGTAATCACCCGTTTAAGTTTTATGTATAAAGACCTGTCTTGTTGAGTTCGATTTCTCCAGTTTGAGTTGAATGTTTACTGTTTTTGCTCTGAAATTGAGGAGTTGTTTCCTTCTTTCTCTTTAAGTTTACTCAAAGAAATTCTCGTTTTCTGCGACACCAACCTATTTTTCTCGATTTTGATTTTTTTTGTTAGCACTACTATCTTGAGTTATTTATTATAGTTTCTATCCAAAAAAAAGTTGTCTTTATGTCTATTTTCTCCATGCATGGCTCATGTCTACTGCATCATTGCATTTTCTAAAGTTGCACAATGGAACCCCTTATTACTCTTTTTTCTCCTTGTATTTCAGTTTATGTTGTTCAATTTCCATGTTTACCTTTTTTGACAATAGGATGGTTTGATGCTATTCACTTAGATGCGTGCCCATGTGGATCCTGTTGGTGGTTTTCTAGAGTATACTCGTACCTTCTTCTGTAATCTGGTTATTAACTTGCTTTTAAGACATCGCTCCCATCTGGTAAAGGAATAGTTTACCATTGAATCTAGTTATGAATTATTTGAGTGCCTGGTTTATGATCTTTTTTTGACGTTGCCATGTTGCTGTTTGAGTACAGGTTGGTTCTATATTCTCTCCAATGGATGCAATTAGTATCTCTTCGGATGATTCGGATTTGCGTGAAATAGACAACTACAAAGATGATTCACCTCTCAGGGATTCTGCCACTTCTCGAATCCTTCCACCATGGGCAACAGGTAAAGAATGACCTTTTTCTCTTCCCAGCACAAAGTTATGGTGAACTTGTCTATAACTTAGACCTTGGAACAATGTCAGATAGCTCGCCCAAAAGAACAATTTATCTTAATGGAAGCTCCTCCAACTATCATAATATTACTGATGACAGTGGACCATCAAGTTCACGAGCAATTAGAGACGGGAATTCCAAGTATTCTTCTGGGAATGGTAATAATGGTCTGCCACAAGCATTAAAGGCAGCAGTAGTTTTCACAGGACTGTTTATTGAAAAAGAAAACATTTGTGTCTGATGCAGATAATGGAAAGCATTTTCCACAACAAGCTTTAAAGCGTACACTTCCAACATCTTTTTGTCCTTCTGGTTCAGTAGAGGATATAGGTTTCAGTCAGGCTCGTCAATCTCATGAAAGATCATACCAATCTGCATGGGCAAGTTCGAGCAGTGCTGGTGATAACTACTGGAAAGACAGCTTCAACAGGGGCAACCATAGTGAGTTAGTTCTCTATGAAAATAAAGGAAACAGAGTGTTACCTCCGTCTTTGATGCACAGAAGGTCCACTTCAGGTGTTCAACATACCAGTGTAAGTGATCCCTTACATTACCCTGCGAAAGGTGAAGACAGAGCTGCAGCAGCTGATGAGAGACTGATCTTTCAAGCTGCTCTGCAGGTACTTGTTTGTGCCCTTTCTTGTCATTTGTAAATGTTGTATTTTATTGCACAATTCAGGAACTTCATGCAATGATCCTTCCTTTTATCTCCACCAAATCAGAATGTCTTCACTATTCCCTCCTCTGCATAATGGACCAATGGATATCCCTTTCATTTTATGAATTAATTATACTGTATGCCTGAAACTATACAGTTGAACAGAACAAAGCTAGTCTAGAACACAGTGGTTGTTTCTTGCGAATGCCCTATTGTTTTGTCTGTTGGACAAAACTGAATGTTTATCTTTCTGGTGGGATTTGGTTTCCTTTCTGTAATTTCCTTCTTTTATTCAAAAACTTCATGACATTATTGACCTGACCAGGAATTTTTTTAATTTAATTTCGATGTCTATCATTAGATCTTTTCAGTTCTAGGGAAAAGGAGCAGGGATTTTCAAGTGCGGTGTAAAGATATCGATTTATCTGGGAAATTATGTGAATGAATTCTTAGAATATTTGTTCTATCCCACCTCTCAAAAGATGTATGTTTTATCCTCTAGGGAAGACATAACGTGAATCTGATTGCTGTACTTTATGGATATGCTGGAACATGATTAGGTGTGAGGGGGGATATTTTCCCCTTAAAATTGTTTCAAACACACAATGAGCCTCCAGAGGTGGCATCTCTTGTATGCTCACCCAGCTTATAATTGAACGTACTAATGTCCTTTTCTGGCAGGATTTAAACCAACCTAAGGTAGAGGCTCGTCTGCCAGATGGTCTTTTGTCAGTTTCTCTCCTAAGACACCAGGTCTACTTGTGCTACTTTAAATATCTTTTTATTTCTTGTTATTAATGTGTCTTCTTTTTATTTTTTATTTTTATAGTATGCCTTCTAACTACCATTTTTCTTCCTCAAGAGAATTGCTTTGGCGTGGACACTTCAAAAAGAAACTGGTAGTGTTCACTGTTCGGGCGGTATTCTGGCTGATGATCAGGTCGAGTATAATGCCGTTTGCCTTATTCTGCTTAGCTTCTTCTTGCACCTTTGTTGGTATTCATCATGTTTTCTTATTTATTCTGGTATGCTACAGGGTCTTGGTAAGACTATTTCAATGATTGCCCTCATACAGATGCAGAGGTCAGCTCAGGATAAGTCTAAAGAGAAAGATCTGGATGATATTAAAGCTGAAGCCTTGAATTTGGATGATGATGATGAAAATGTTGCTCCTGATTCTCAGGAAATAAACCAGCGTAGAGAGAAAGATGGTGTCGAGGTGATTCCAGATGCAAGAACTTCTATAAAGGGGTTTCGTCGTAGGAGGCCAGCAGCTGGTACTTTGGTAGTTTGCCCAGCAAGTGTTCTTCGACAATGGGCTCGGGAACTGGATGAGAAAGTAACGGATGAAGCAAGTCTATCTATTTTAATCTATCATGGAGGCAATAGGACTAAGGATCCGGTGGAATTGGCAAAATATGACGTGGTTCTAACTACATATGCCATTGTGACAAATGAAGTTCCTAAACAAGCTTTAGTTGAAGAGGATGACGATGACCAGAAAAATGGAGAACGATTCGGAATATCTTCTGACTTCACTTCAAGTAAGAAGCGGAAAAAGCCATCTCTTAATAAGAAGGGAAAAAAGGGCAGAAAAGGATTTGATGCAGATGACTTTGATCCTAATTGTGGTGGTCTTGCAAAAGTCAGTTGGTTTAGGGTGATTTTAGATGAAGCCCAGACAATAAAGAATCATAGAACACAAGTAGCTAGAGCATGCTGCAGCCTCAGAGCAAAACGAAGGTGGTGCTTATCTGGAACACCAATACAAAATGCCATTGATGAGTTATTCAGCTACTTCAGATTTCTGAGATATGATCCCTATGCTGAATATAAATCATTTTGCAGCCAAATTAAGTTTCCAATAGCTATAAACTCAATTAATGGGTATAAAAAGCTTCAAGCGATTTTGAGGGCCATAATGTTGCGACGAACAAAAGGTAACGTTTGTCTTCTCCTTATTGTTCTTTTAGTCGTAGTTTTGCAAATGAAACTGCAAAAATGAAAACATCATGGGGTTTAAGCCTTTTGATCGGGCTTCTGCCTTGACCTTTTAAAGTAATTTACGTCTTTATGCCCTTGCCTTCTAACACTGGTTGCATCAGCAAATTTTTATTTACTAAATAGTCTCCCATCAAGTTTTCCTCTCTGGATCACTGAGTGATCTTGATGCTGTAGCAGCTTTTCAGTATTCATTTTTTCTCGATCACAATTTTATTTTACCTTACCGTGCATCTATGTGGTGCAGGCATGCATGTCTGAATGCGTTAATATTTCTTTGTTCAATAAATGATCTTTTGAATTTGTTAAAACCTCCCTCACTCTCATGTGCTCATTAAGTCTGTTAATTCACTTTCTAGCTACATCTTCGACAGATATATTTATATCTAATCTGATTATGTCAACGTTACTGATATAGGTACACTGATTGACGGTGAGCCAATTATAACCTTACCACCAAAAACTATACAGTTGAAGAAGGTGGCTTTCTCTGCCGAGGAACGAGCTTTCTATAACAAATTAGAAGCTGAATCGCGATCGCAGTTTAAGGTACCTCACTGTCTGCCTCTTTTAGCCCGATAGGTGTCAAACCTGACAATTATTGATGAAAAGAAATATTCACTGCATCACATCATCCTTTTTTGTGACCTTTCTCCCAATAACTTAAGGGGAGTGCTTACATAACATAGACAACTTTCTTAAAATTCGATTTCTAGTCAGTCTTTGAGTTTCTGCTCAACAGAAGTCTGAATAACTAAGGATATGTTTTGTAATACATGCTATGCTATGTGAACTGAGTTCTCAAGTTGTGGTTTTTGAATTGAGTTTTTGACTGATCTAAAGGCTCATGAAGCGCACATACTTTAAGAAGGTCATTTTAACCGTCTAAAATCTATTTCATCTGTCTTTAGCATGTCCTACACCTCAATTGGTATCTTCTTTTCCTGAAGATGTAAAGAGTAACCATATATACGGACGTAACCATATATACGGACGTTCTACATTGAGAATAAAAAACACACTGAAATTTATTAAAGCTGCCCCCCCCCCCCCCCCGGGGGGGGGGGGGGCTGCTAGAGAAGTGGTTGTGTACAAAGTGTAGTCTTATAACTTGAATATAGCTACATCTCATGACAGATTGATAATGTTATCTTTTGCTTGACCATCACAAGTTTTTCAAGGAAGCTGCAACCTCTGATACTATATGCACTGGGAATGACTGTAACATGATACACCTTTTGATTTGTTGTCATCTGGGGACATGCAAGAGTGGGGTTTATTAAACTGCTGAATGTGTGCAATCGTGAGATAATAGAGTACCATATTTTAATGCATTTGGATATTAGACATGTAAAAATTAATAGACTACCATATTTTAATGCATTTGGATATTCGGCATGTAAATATGTTGTTTATCAAGTATTTAGTATATATGATGATTAACTGGCGAAAGATGTACATTAGCATAACTGTAATCTTCATTATGTTTATATCCTACTCATATTTGGGGAATTGAAGGTCCATTTATTTGGTTCAATATGGTCAAAATGTTTCTATGCTACATATCTTGGGGGATCAGAAAAAGGAAAAGATGACATCAAATTGAAGATGGGGGAATATGAAGTGATGTCATCTGGTTACGGAAATGTGAGAAGAAAGAAGCCTTTGTCTCATCCTCATGATAAATTTAACACACCTCCCTTGTTTTGGATTTCGGAATCCTATTACATAGAGAAGACTTCATTTTCAAGACTAAGCTTTCAGTTCTTTTCTGAGTTGTGAAGCAATTGTTAAAATTTTGACCTCCAGAGCAACTTTGAGATTTCTAGTAGTCTTCTGATGTTTTGTTATTTGGCTGATTTTATTAGCTCTAGTGGTGTATTTTTTAATAAAAGAGGGTACTCGTCTTGCAGGCATATGCTGCAGCTGGAACTGTGAAGCAAAACTATGCAAATATCTTATTGATGCTTCTACGACTTCGACAGGCTTGTGACCACCCAAAACTTGTCAAAAGGGAGAGTTACAATTCTGTTGGAAGAGCTTCATCAGAGATGGCGAGGAAACTCCCAAAGAAAATGGTGGAGGATCTCTTGAAACAATTGGAAACTTCATTGGTAACATGTTCCGTATGCGATGTAAGTTTCCCTTGGTCATTATCCTTGTTTTCTTCTAATGAGTAGAGTTTGTGGTCTTCTCATTTCTTGAATTATTTATCTATTTTGCAAGAGTACAACTGCAAGTTGAGGTAGAAGTCTTAGAAAGAAAATAGTCCTTATCTATGTTACATGCATTCCCCTCCAATCGAGTCTGTGTTGATATGAAATGACTGCAGTAGTGGAATGGGATTTAGATGTCTTCTTCTTCTTTGAGTACAAACGGCTTATATGTTCGTGGATTTAGTAAGAAGCCCTAAAGAAATAAGTTATGTCACGGGAACTTTTTCCATTTTTCCCTTATCTGGACAGCAAAATTGTTCACTTAATAGATTGAGAGAAGGAAACAAAAGCTTGTCTAATACCATGCTATGGTACTTTGCAATATTATCTGAGTAGACTACTAAGAAATAGGAGAGCTCCGGAGGGTATAGAGAATGACTATTTACATTTGAGGAGTAGCCTCTCGTTCCTAGTTTCTTTTGGTGCGCCCATATGGTTTCATTTTGTATACAAGATCGGGTGTCGTTTGTAGAGAATCACATTCTGATGGAGGGTCTCTATTTTTAGTATATAGCTTGTATACGGAGATCTTTCCATTATTAATAAAATTATTCGCCTTATAATAAAAGAGATATACTACATGAAATAAAAACACTTACAATCCACTTTCTATAACTGTATACTGAGAAGCTATTGGGATACCCAGAGTAGCTAATTTCATCTGTAAAACTTCCATGTATGATCTATTTGAGCTATCAAGAGTTCATGTAATATTTCGCCTCATTGTGTTTGAGACATGTCAAACACGTTCAGCCTCTCGAACTCTCTTTTATTGCTGAAGAAGGTACTGTTACATCTTTCCCCCCTTCTTCAATGGTATGTTGGCTTGAGATATCATGCTTAGCTGGTCATTTTCGTATTGCCTTTTCTGCATCTCTCTTCCTCCTCTCCCACCCCATTTGTACGTGAAAACAGTATCTAAAGTCCAAGCTGACCATCCAAGCTCTCAAACAACTCCATCTTCTTTCCAAAGGTCGAAAGTTGTTGCTTGAGATTTGTGCCTGCTTTTTATAGAACACAGGCTGCATAGTTCTCTATTATTTTGATTGGTTTGTAAAATGTTAAATTTGACAACAAATAAAACAAGTAGGAGAAGATAATAATTGGGCGATCGGACAAAGAGTAGGATTAAGGGAGTTTGGGTTCTGAATGCCCCCTAGGCTTTAGTCTAGTGGTAAGAGCACAATACGTGATGTGTAGGTTAGGTATATGTCACAGGCTCTAACGCTGCCACAGACAAAAGCCTGGTAAGTGGAGAAGGGTAGGGCCGGACCATTATTCACCGAGTTTCAAACTGTCAGCCACTAGCCCTCGGGGATTTCTCGGTTATATAAAAAGGGATTTTGGGTGCTGAAGAGAGGAGAAAGGAGAGAGCTAGGCAGCTGGTGTGTATTTCTGTCGCTCTTAAGCTGAATTCCGCTACTCCAAGGCCACTGTTAAGATTCTATGGGCTTTGAGGAATTCAAAGAGAATAGGGAAATAAAATGAAAGAAAACATTGATCGATCTGGTCTGAAAACAAAATGCTTCAGATTTAGTACGCTCCCATTAATCATGAGTACCTTGTCGACAAGCTGAACTCAACTGTCTATATTGCACTTGAGACATTTTGTGAGCTAAAACCTATCATTACCTCCTCCATATCTCCCTGACTAACTGGAGCCTCCCTAACCAAATAGCTTCAAACTTCAAAGTTACAACTAATGAGTGCAAAGCAATGGTGTAACTATAAGTCCACAGACAAAATAAAATTCAGTGAGCTGTCATATCTGATATGTACAAGCTTCAAATTGCTATCCATCAAAGCATTTGAAGTCAAAAGTGCTTTTGCCCCCTTGTAAAAGGAAAATGTGTATAAATCTGAAGATTAAGTGGAATACCTTATGTGCATCTAGATTGATTTGAGCTCTTTTAGCTATGAATGTATAGCTACAGTTGAAGATAACTATTGCATTGCACTCTCTAGTAGCACATTTCTCGTCTTTCGATTTATTTTATTATTTTGTTTTATAGTTATGGTCTTTGTCATGGTACAACTATCAATAGTTTTACATGCTAGTATGATATCTACTTTGTTATTTCCCCAGGATGTGCCCGAAGATGCAGTTGTCTCCATGTGTGAACATGTGTTCTGCTATCAATGTGTATCAGATTATTTAACTGGGGAAGATAATACATGTCCGGCACTTGGATGCAAAGAACAACTTGGTCCTGAGGCCGTATATTCTAAAGCTACCCTAAAAAATTGTGTATCAGATGATGTAAATGGTGATCCTTCCGGCTTGTCTGAATTTGATGAGAAATCCATCATGGAAAATGAGTACATTTCTTCTAAAATAAAAGCTGCTCTTGAAATTCTTCACTCATGTTCTAAGTCAAAGGATCCTTATTTAGAATCAGATAGCTTGGTGCAATGCAATGGCGATTCGTCAAATTTGGGAAAAGCAGATTCAGAATCGCAAGACAAGGGGCCAATAAAGGCCATTATCTTCTCTCAGTGGACAGGCATGTTAAACTTGGTTGAGCGTGCTTTGAACCAGTTTTGTTTTAAGTATGAGAGGCTTGATGGTACAATGTCTCTTGCTGCTAGAGACAGGGCTGTCAAAGAGTTTAACACAAATCCTGAGGTTGGTCTTTTCCTTGTATGTTTACTTGTTGTAGCTACAATCTCTTAGATATCAAAATGGCCAATATTTTCTTCTTTAGTAAGTGTCATTAATATCACACCAAGACGGTGTATGGAAAACAAAACAGTATGGATTTATATTTCAACCACAATCTCCTATTAAGTTATCCCAGATCTCTATTCAAAAGGGAGTCATCTCTTCGGACCATAAAAAATTAGATGAAATAAGAATGGTTCTAATACTCCTAACGTCGTCTAGCTATTATGGAAAGAATATGCTATTTGTTTCCATCCATATAAACCAAAAGACATGGTGGTCTGATCCTCCAAGTTGCCTTCTTTTACTTGCCAATCGTTTAAGCCTTCAACTCGACAGACTTTATTCACTATTCATGGTCCATAGATATGGAGCTGCAATGCAATTGGAGGTGATATGTATTTTCTCCAAACTCCTTGCACAAGCAGCCTACTCTCTAATTTTTCTCCTTCTGAAATCACCTGCCGATAAGATTTCGCACTGCTTAGATTCTTTTTTGTTTTAAGCTACTTTCTTTGATGCCTTTTTATTCCAAATATGCTTCCCTCTACTCCCCTACTAGTAACTCCATTGAAAACAAGTTCACCTTAAAGGATTTCACCTTTGATTCCTCCATATCATCTTCTCTGCTTCATCTATCCCTACTACACGTCGATATATTCTTCTATAAGAAATCTCAACTTATTTATCCAAAAAAGAAGAAAAAATAAAAAAGAAATCCCCAACCTCTTCCCTTTATATTGATGTATGACTCTCCCGAAATTGATATCCCATATGCTCCCTAGCCTTCCTACACCCAAGGCTGTAGCCTAGTAGCCACTGAAGTCGGTGCAAACCTTGGAGACGAGAGTTCAAATTCAACCGGAGACAAAAAACACTTGGTGATTTTTCCCATCTCCTAAGTCTTGGTCGGCAGAGTTATCTAACACCTTGATAGTGGGAGATGTAGGTACTAAGTAGAATAGTCGAGATGCACACACGTTCTCTTGGACACCACCTTTATCTAACAACAAAAAGAAAAAGAAAAAAGAAGTGGAAGTACAGGAGGTGGCATTTTCAAATATGGATACGACAAGAAATCATGTTATGCCTCTTTGGCGATATTGCTCGATAATTGTAGGCCTATATACCTCTTAGGTAGATCAGTACCTTCAATTTTTTCTAAAATAGTTTGTAGCTATGCCATTGTCATGCTTGCATAGCATGTAAGAATTTAAATTTAGTTGGCTCATAACTTCTCTTTATACTCACAAGGAGTACTGATACAAGATCAAGAAGACCAAGAAATTCAAGAAGTCCAAGAATTTTTGTTTAATAGGATTATACTTATAGTTCTAGTCAACTAGGATTGTTAGTTGGTATTCCTTTCCTACTAGAATTCTTTTTCCTATTTTAGTTAGGATAAGTTTTTTTAAACCTTATTCTTATTCTAGTGTAATTAGGATTGTATTCCTTAACCTTATCAATTTTACTCATTGTAAGGCCTATTTAAAGGGCTCAATATGCTGTGAAAAAAAATAAACATTGGTTATTCTCTTGCTTCAAAAACGTGATTTATCTTTTATTTCGTTCTTCCTCCTTTATTCAACACTTCGTGTAATCTTGCAGGATTGAGGAACAAGTGGGTAAGGTTCTTTTCATCTTACATTCTTCTCATGTGAGTTTGAATACCGCTTTCGTTAGTTTTGTGAAAAGCTTTAGCGGGTTTTGTTTTTTATTTTTGTTTTTTGTTTTTCTCTCTTCTTTGTGCTTGAGAGAGGTGCAAAACCTTGAAAGTACATCAATTTGATATCAGAGCACATGTTCCAGGTTTCGAGTCTTGATTTGCTATTTCCCATCATGTCGCTAGAGAAACAAGTGGGATCCTCTCAATCGAGCTAAAATTTGTAATTCAGAAATTAAGAACTATTGTCCTTGAACGGGATAATGAAGAAATTAAAGTGCAACTAGATGGCTTTGAATGCAGCTAGATGGCTTGAAGGAATCAATGGCGAATTTGACTGAATTAGTTGGACGCTTGGTGCTTCAAATTAGCCACCATATCCATCACAACGCCTACAACCTCCACCACCACCACCTCTTCCACCATATAACATACCAGTACTATCGCCACGTCTACCACTTCGATATCCACCAATTCAACCGCATAGAGCAAGATATATTGAGCAAGCTGAAGAGGTTGAAGCTAACCGAGGCATAAGAGTATCGAGGCACCATTCCCAATATGATAAATATTCAAATTTTCAAGGGAATGAAGAGGATGAAACTGATGAAGACCAATATCATAGAAACGAAGACCATGCATTGGATTCACAAGTTGAGGCTTTACCACCAAAGTTTTATGACGATCCATTAGAGTATCCAACCATGTTTGTCATCGACTTTCCACCTTATAGAGATGCTCAACACAATATTGACATAATTGTTGACTATATCATTCTAAATAAGGTAGCATATTGCGTTAATTTTAAAGTCCATAAAAATATGCATGAACAAGAACAAGGATTTCCTAAAAAAGTGGATAATAGAGAGTTTGAGGTATATTGGAGAGACAAGATATCTTCACGTCATAACTATATCCAGCTATCACCAAAGCGACTGTTGGTGTACAAACGTTGCAATTGATGCATTCTCAAGAAGAGCGTTGATCTCCATACTTAATTCAAAGCTAGACATAGAATTGGTTAAGTTCCATGAAGTTTTGACACCAATAACTTCATGAAGTTTGAGAGTCAACATAGAAAGATTACATGGAGAAAGTTTGGTAGAAATTTGAAACTTAGAAAGAGGGATGTAGTTCGACCAAATGCAAAGTTTTCTTGCAACGTGAAGAAGCTCTGTGATAAGCATACAAAATGTAACTTAAACTTGGTGAGTATTTGGTCCCCATTCTTTACTATAACAAATCTTGCGCTATTTACGAAAGCTGTTAGACTCGAGGACGAGTCTTTTTCAACTAGGGGAGAATGATGCAAGATCAAGAAGGCCAAGATACCAAGAAATTCAAGAAGTCTTAGAATCCATTCAATATTAGGCTTTCTTATCCATAAAGATTAGGAATTCTTATTTCCTGTTTCCTAGTAATTTGATTGTTGTGTTAGTAGGATTATATTTGTAGTTCTAGTTATCTAGGATTGTTAGTTAGCATTTCATTCCTACTAGAATTCTTTTTAGGATTAATTTGCCTTAACCTCATCAATTTTACTCATTGTAAGGCCTATTTAAAGGGTAAGGTCTATTTAAAGGGCTCAGTATGCTGAAAATAAACATTGGTGATTAGTTTTTCTAAGCTCTTGCTTCATAAACGTGGCTTGTCTTTTATTTTGTTTTTTCTTCCTTTATTCAACACTTAGTGCAATCTTGTGGGATTGAGGAACGAGTAAGGTTCTTTTCATCTTACATCTTCTCACGTGAGTGTGAAGAACGTTCGCTAGTTTTGTGAAAAACTTTAGCAGGGTGGCTTTGATTTTCTTTGTGCTTGCGTGGTGCAAAACCTTGAATACCCTCTTCCTAGTCCACTGCTCAGAAATGATAATTTGGCAATACTGTTATAGGACTTCAGGATTATTATTTGATGGTAAGGTATAGGTCTAACCTTGAATATGTTCATTACTAGATAATTTTACATTCATATACCATTCAGGAAATGCCTGTACATATGTTTTTTCTTCAGGAATTTTTTTCTCCTGCTATACCCTTATCGTACATGCAATTCATTCAAAGAGTTTGAATGTCCTTTTCCTTCTACTGGTCTTTATAGTGACGAGGAGTACCTTCTCTAGCACCATGTTCGCAATTAGTATAAAAACTTAAATAGAGTGGTGTGGACTAATAACTATGCTTTATTTAGTCATTTCTTTAGCACATTGGAGCACCAGTACAGCAAGGTAGTGCTTTTTTGTTTTGAAGTTTTTAATTGCATACTTTGGATTTCCCAATCTAACCATTTCTTTCTCCTTGAACCTTATTGTATTTTCAAATTCAAGCGTAAGTTCTTTTGCAGGTGACTGTCATGTTGATGTCACTAAAAGCTGGAAATCTTGGCCTAAATATGGTGGCAGCTTGTCACGTAATTCTTCTTGACCTTTGGTGGAATCCAACTACTGAAGATCAGGCTATTGATCGAGCTCACAGAATAGGACAAACTCGTGCGGTCACTGTGTCTCGATTAACAATTGAAGACACAGTTGAAGATCGAATTCTAGCTCTCCAGGTTAACCTCTCACTGTATACCCTGTCATTTAATCTGGATTAACAATCAAGGATCAGCCCCACATTTTTTCTATGTTCTTTAGTTGAACCGCATAGTTTTTTGGCATGATGTTTGGCAAGTCGTTATATCTCACTTTCTCCTTCTCCCCACCCACCCTCCTGCACAAGTTTGTTCTGATTCTGTTCCCTGGCCTTAAAATCCTGTCCTTATTTTTTTACTGTGTTATTCTTGTGATTATTATCCTTGTATCTATTCAGCAACCATCTTCTCTCTGTTTTCTTCTGTAATTTGCTTTCTGTTTCATATTTGAAATCAACACTTCCAGAGACTTGGTTAAAACACAGAATGGTGATTAGTTTTGGCTCTTATGCGCACCTTGTGTAGTGTTCATCGATGCCTAATCTTTTAGATTTCAATATCATCTTATAATTTCAGGAGGACAAAAGAAATATGGTTGCATCCGCTTTTGGTGAAGATCAAAGTGGAGGCACAGCTAGTCGACTAACTGTAGAAGATCTTAGATATCTCTTTAATCTCTAAGAAAGGGCTTTTTTATCTGCATTTGGTCCGTTTAGCCAGTTAGCAGAATGTTCATATGTAGGGGAGTAGATATTTAGATGCAACTGAAGTCATTAGAATTGCTAGGCTCATCATAGTGAGACCGATATGTATTTGTACTGGTAATTCTTCCAATTTTGTTGCCTCATAAAGGCATTTTCCTATTTCCCTGCTCATTTTGTCTGTGTATATATATACTCACTTATCATGTATATGAATCATCTTATTGATCATCATGAGATGCTCGGTATAAAAAAAGCTACTTATGATCACGCCGGAGGAAGGGGGTGCTGCTCGACTTTTGATTTTCTGCTAAGGTGGGTTGTGCTTGGTATAATTTTCACTTGTGATATTTGGTTAACCATTAATAAGTTGGCGATCATGAGGGTTCTCAACATTGATTCTTCTCCATTTTTTTTAAAAAACTCAAACAAACAGTTTTATTAAACTGAAATTATCTACCAACAAATTTACAATAAAATTAGGAGCATGTTCCTAATAGAAAGGGGAAAAATTAGTAAAATTTTAGATTCTCTAGTCAAGCAATGAGCAATCAAAATTTGTTTGCCTTTAATCCAAACTAGAAAAACATTGGGGTTTTTCTTTAACAAGAAACAACAACTATCCAACAACACTTTGAACTCTGTAGATTGTAAGAAAGCACAATTTTCTGAGCTGGGCCACCAAAAATATTGGAACAATTAGCCGAGAGGAATGCAAACCCATAATTTCAATTTTCAACAATGCCTAAGATTGGCACGACCTTGAAAAATCGAAGAAGTTGCAGCTACAAATTGACTAGCATAATCATGTACAACAAGCCCTACTCTCCGTTGTGACCTGAAGCGAGGAAATAGCTACATCAATATTGCATTTTCAGATTTTCATGTGGAGGCTTAGACCAAGAAGTGGCCATAACCCAAGAGGAAACATCCATAAGATCTCCCAACCACTTTTCAGCCATGGCAAATAGCCAAATACCCACTCACTCAAAAAATCTAGAGCTTCAAATAACATAAAGTAGGAGGAAGAACTTTACTATCACGGAAACTCGTTTCTCATGAACCACTTTTTTTTATGAACTGCACAAGTCTGTTGAGTCTTCAAAGACTCTGAATCATTAACCACATAGCTAAGAAACTCAGCCATATTAACTTTATCTACATTCAGCTCATATGTGACGCTCTCAAAACCTCTCTCGCCGTTACATAATCAAGGAACACATGTTTACTATCTTTCTCTGATCCACAAAAATAACACCCCACTTGATGATTAACACTTTTAGCTAGTAAATTTGACTTAATAGGCATAACATTTCGAGCTAATCTCTAAATAAAATCTTTAATTTTTAGAGATAACTCCAAGTGCCAAAGCTTTTTCTAGTTAACAAAAGCTCCGTGCACATCCGAAGCCAGAGAAAGTTAGTAGCAAAGATGATAACCTCATTTAACCATATAAGACCCATTTTTTGAAATGCTAAATTAAGCGATCAACCTCTCCTCTTACCTTAACTGAAATACATATCATTTTTGCTTTTTCTTTCTTCATTAAAAATAGAGAAAACTTTTTCTTCATCCCACCTTCTACCGTCTTCACAAAACAGTAACCCACATACCTTGAGCTTAAATAGATAAATGACTTTCGAGAAAAAAAATATATCCAAAGGCAACTAAGGGTCATTACCAATACTAATTTTTGTTACCATTCTCCACTCCCCACCGGACACCATTTTATAATAGCTCCTTACAAAGCAAAACGTTCTTCCAAGCGTAGCTAGGATTTTGGCCTAATTACGTCGATAAGAAAGTCCATGAACAAAAATATTTAGCTTTGAAGACTCGACAGAGAAGAACATTTTGGCAGAAAGAAATCTCCACTCCTGCTTTCCAAGTATAGCCATATTAAAACAAATGCAAGTTATAAAAACTCAAGTATACTTAAGACTCAACCAATCTTGAAAACCTCCAATCTCTTTTTTTTCTTTCCTAAAGGCGCTGCCATGAAAGCCAATACATTTTTCTTTGCTTTTCAATCTTTGAACTCCACCAGAAAGAGTGTATACGGTCAAAATTGAGTTTTCCCTTCGTGTGATTAATCAAGATTGGAGCATGATGGACTGAGGTTCGTCATTATAATATCAAGCTCGAGACCCAGAGGCCGATCAATATCGAGCTCGAGACCCAGAGACCGATCAATATCGAGCTCGAGCCAATATCGAGCTCGAAACCCAGAGACCGATCAATATCGAGCTCGAGTCAATATCGAGCTCGAGACCCAGAGACCGACCCTTACCGAGACCGGCCAAGATCGAGATCAAGCCACAGGACAAAGGAACCGTTTTAGCCGCATTTGGGGAAAGAATCTCGACGGAAATCAAAGAAAAGTTAATTAATTAGTCTATTATGGGATCCCCATTATGTATTTTTAATTATATCCAAAATGGAATTCCCCCACTATATTAAGAGTGGTTATCATTTATAAGAGGGCATTAATTCATACACACATTCATTCTAATATATACAGAAAACAAAGCCAATACTATTTTTTGGTGGCTTTGGGTATTTTAGTCAAATTGTTTCTTCTATCAATCGTTCTTCACCCGATTTGGAGGTGATTAAACTTGAAGGCTTAGGCTAATTAGTTCATCTGGTTTGCATTCATTTCTTTTATAACTAATTTCAACACACATTTATTTATCTTTCCCGATTTGTACTAATTCATACTACGTATCCTTAAAACTACGTGTAAATTCAACTTTATCCGTTTTTCGGGTAAACAGTTTGGTGCCCACCGTGGGGCTAAGGATAAAAGTGGTTATTTGGTACGAATCTCTGTGAAACACACTATTTTACACTTGCTCTTGGAAGTGTCTTTGATTTCAGGTTAAAAATGACGAACTCCCAATTAATGGCCCTACCTATCGATAACGAAGCTGGCCTTCAAGATGAGAATAACAACCTGACGCCCGGGGATGAAAGGCCACTCGTCGACCCCGTTGGAACTCGAGCCGTAGATCCAATTGACGTTAGTTCACATGTGGCCATTAAGGCGAACCAACGCTC
This sequence comes from Nicotiana tabacum, assembly GCF_000715075.1. NCBI lineage: Eukaryota > Viridiplantae > Streptophyta > Magnoliopsida > Solanales > Solanaceae > Nicotiana > Nicotiana tabacum. The sequence continues at coordinate 71,064,641 of NC_134091.1, read as the reverse complement.
CGACCCCGAAAATAACATTCATGGTGGATCTCGATCTGCAGTTCGAAATACCCAAAATCATGTAGAAGACGGGATCAACCTGCGTATGATTTTTGAAATATTACAAGCTCAACAGGTAGCGATAGCTTAGTTGCAGAGCCAAACCCAGGCACCAAGCAGGCTAGAGCCCGGTCCACCCCAAGAAGTCACCCACGAAACGGGGCCAGCTGTAGTAAGGTCAAATGAACAAGAATCAGGGACTAATCCCGAAATTATTAAAATGCTCGAGGAACTGACAAAACGAATAGAGTCAGGAGAAAGGAGAATTGAAGCACACGACAAAAAAATAGAAACTTATAACTCCAGGGTTGATCAGATCCCGGGGGCACCACCAATATTGATGGGCTTGGATTCCAAAAAGTTCGTATAAAAGCCTTTTCCCCGAGCGTGGTTCCAAAATCGATCCCCAAGAAGTTCCGCATGCTCGAAATTCCTAAATATAATAGAACGACCGACCCTAACAAACATGTCACCTCTTACATATGTGCCATCAAAGGGAACGATCTAGAAGATGACGAGATCGAATCCGTATTATTAAAGAAGTTCGGTGAAACCCTGTCAAAGGGAGCGATGATATGGTATCATAATTTACTGCCTAACTCTATCGATTCTTTTGCTATGCTTGCAGATTCTTTCGTAAAAGAACATGTCGGAGCCATAAAGGTCAAAACCAGGAAGTCAGACCTTTTCAAGGTAAGACAAAAAGATAACGAGATGCTAAGAGAGTTCGCATCTCGTTTTCAAATGGAACGAATGGATCTACCACCGGTCACAGACGATTGGGCCATTCAAGCTTTCACCAAGGACTGAACGAACAAAACTCGATGGCTTCATGACGGTTGAAGCAAAACTTGATCGAGTACCCGGCTGTTACTTGGGCCGACGTACACAATCAATATCAATCGAAGATTAGAGTCGAAGACGACCAGTTGGGTTTTGGGTCCCCTATTAAAAGGGACATCGACCGAGAACCAAGGCCGAACAGGGACCGATACCGGTTGATGAACAAGGGTTTCACCTCGTACGGGGTTACGTAACCCCATACGAGGCAAAAAGAGAAGTGATCGAGGCTAAGGGTCTCGAAGGCTAATGAACAAGGGTATTTATTGCTTCACGAACGCGGAGCTGAGGTCGCGTTCACGAAGGGTAGTGCTGGGCACACTATATAAGTTGTGATTTTCGGGATTGTTTCCTATTTTCTCATATTTTGAACCCTAGACTTGGAGAGAGACGATTTTTCAAGGAGATTTTCATACAAGCCAAAAGAGTAAGTGATTTTTACTCATTTGTGATTATATTTGAATAATCTACATGGATTTTTAACCCCTAAATCAAGGATTTAAAGTGTAAAAATTGAGGTTTTTGTATGAACTTAAGAGAGTAATTTTGGGGGTTTTGATTATGAAATTGGAACCCGATTTGGAATCTAATCATATATTTGGAATCATGGGGTTATGTGTGAGCTATATCTACGATCAATTTTCCGAGGCCTATGTTGACTTTTTTTGACTTTTTAATCTGAGTTAAAGATTAAATCTTTTTGTTATGTAATCAATTCCTAAAGCTTGTATTGACTCATTTTAAGTAATATTTGACTAGTTTCGAGTCGTTTGGAGGTGTTGAGAGAAAAAGCAATTTTGGAAGGTTGAAGGTGCTACTAGGTGGAGATAAGTCTATTATCTCTCCTTGTAAGAGAGAATTCTTCCCATATGTGATCTATTTGCTACTTGTTACTTGATTTAGGAGCCACATATATACTAGGTGACGAGCGTATATGCGTAGCTAGGTTATGATCATATCCAGTAGAGTTTGGATTATTATACCTTGTTTGGACTATGTAAATTTATTATCTATGTTTCATTGATTGTATGACTACGTGATGACTCATAATTATGATTTAGAAGCATGCTTAAGGTAATAACTTATTAAATTAGGCATAACCGATTATCTTTCCATGTTAAGCTTTCTTATTAAGCCGTAGTCATACACTTGTCTTATTTGATTCATCATTTGATGGTTAAATGACTTAATTTAATCATGTTAAATATTATGATTAGACTTGAATGTTGAAATAACTTATTAAACTGTTGTAATAAAATGAATTACATGAATAGCCATAGTCATCTTTTAGCCATGTGAGATTTTATATGCATTTCTATTATTATGTTCTGGTGCCTATTAATAAGATTATTTCATATACATACGCATGATTTGGAGAGCTGAATAATATGGAAAGTTGAGGATTTGGCGTTAAGGACACTATGAGCAGATATTAATTATTGGTTATTGATCATTGATTGTAAAATGATCAATACTTGGATATGAATTCGCCCCTCAAGAATCAGGTGATTACCCATGTTACTTTGGGCCTTGTGAGTGTAGACACTTGGACTTGGTGCTTGATTTGGACACGTGGCCTATGTCAGGCACATGAATTTGTGCTGTGAGATAGTGTGAAGAGACTTATTCATATCATGATACTATTTTGAGACTTGTTCCGCTTTCATATTCTTTATCATATCTCTACTAATGACTTAATAATTAGATCTTATTATTGTTGTTGATAGTTGGCTTGCCTAGTAAGCAAGTTAGGCACCATCAATCTTTGGTGGGATTTTGAGATGTGACAAGTTAGTATCAGAGCTCTAAGTTCTATGGGTCTCACAAGTCACGAGCATGCCTAGTAGAGTCTTGTGGATCGATATAGAGGTGTCAATATCAATCTATGGAAGGCTATAGGACTTTAGGATCTTTTCCTTTCTTGATTCTTTATCATGCGTTGATTATTGTCTGAGTCTAGATCTTTCTATTCTGCTCTCTCACAGATGGTTAGAATGCGCGCTTCAGCAGTAGCAACAGGTGAGGGAGAGGTAGTACCACCATTGGTAGCCGGGAGAGACAGGGCTCGGGGGAGGGCCAAAGAGTCGTAGGTAGAAGTAGATCACCTATCGGAGCTCGTGGCCATGCCAGGGTAGTATCAGCGGACCCGCTTGCGGATCAGGTGGATGATCAAGTTATGGATGATCAGGTTTAGGCTCTAGTACCCGCTCAGTAACTAGAGGGATTTATTGTTGCACCGATATTCCAAGAGGCTATGGCTAAGATGTCAGTTTGATGCCTTGACTCAGACTGGAGTGGTTCCATGTATGTTGTATAAAAGGGGCAGTTACAACTTGGTTAAGAATAGTTGTAAATATGGATAAAATTCCAATGCTTTGTTTGTTAAATCAGTGTACTCGTCTTAAATTTTGGTGACATCACTTGGATTCATGAATGAAAAGATGAAGGAGAACGCGTCGATTTGCATGGGCCTCCGAGCGCCATGTGACAGTCGCATGTAACGATCCGGCTGGTCGTTTCGAGAGTTATAGCCCCGTTCCCTCATTTATTGCTCCATTTGTGCTTTATAGTTGTTATATGACATATCGGGTTAGCTGGTTCGGGTCCGGAGAGATTTCGGAATGAATTAAGACACTTAGTCTCAAAATGAAAAGCTTAAGTTGGAAAAGTCGACCGGATGTTGACTTATGTGTAAACGACCTCGAATTTGAATTTTGATGGTTCTGTTAGCTCAGTTAGGTGATTCTGGACTTATGAGTGTGTCCATATTGTGATTTGGAGATCCGTAGTAGAATTAGGCTTGAAATGGCGAAAGTTAGAATTTTGGAAAGTTTGACCGTGAGTGGACTTTTGATATTGGGGTCGAATTGGAGTTCCGGAAGTTGGTGTAGGTTCGTGGTGTCATTTGTGACTTGTGTGCAAAATTTGAGGTCAGTCAGATGTGATTTGATAGGTTTTATCGTCATTTGTAGAATTTGGAAATTTCAAAGTTTATTAGGCTTGAATTGGGGTGCGATTCGTGTTCTTGATTTTGTTTTAGGTGATTTGACTAAGTTCGTATGATGTTTTAAGACTTGTTGGTATGTTTGGTTTAGGTCCCGGGGGCCTCAGGTTGATTTCGGGTGGTTAACGAACTTAGAATTTGATTTGAGAAGTTGCTGAAGCTTGTGTGCTGCTGGTGTAATTGCACCTGCGGAGTGGGAACCGCAGATGCGAGACCGCATGTGTGGGTGAAGGTCTGCAGATGCGGAGATGGAGGAGAGAAGGTAGAGGGATGCAGGTGTGGAGGTTTTCCCGCACCTGCGAGACCGCAGATGCGGGGTGAAGGCCGCAGAAGTGAAGGAAGGAAAGGGAGCTGGGCTCCGCAAAAGCGGACGATATCACACAAGGGCGTGTCCGCAGGAGCGGATGAGGGGGAGCGTATTTTATCACTCCTGCGAGGCTGCAGAAGCGGCTTAGTTGCCTCAGGTACGGAAAGCCTGGGCAGAACCTATATAAATGAAGGTTTCGAGATTTTTTCCATTTCTAATATTTTGAGCTCGGATTTTAGAGGTTTTTGAGAGGGTTTTTGAAGAGATTCTTGAGGTAAGCTCCCTGTGTTCATTTTTCTTCAATAATTATGTTTCCCCACTGATTTTCCACCTAATTGGTATGTTTTTGAGGTGTAATTTGGGGGTTTGAGGCTAGGGATTTGAGAAAGTTGATTTTGGGGATTTGAATGACCAATTTGTGTCGGATTTTGATGAATTTGGTATGACTAGACTCGTGGTAGGATGGGCTTTCGGATTTTGTGAGTTTTGTTGGATTCCGATACGTGGGCCCGAGAGGCGGTTTGAAACCAATTTCGGATATTTAGTTATAACTTAGTAATTTCTTGTAGAATTGATTCCTTTAGCCCGTATTGATTGTATTGTACTATTTGTGGCCAGATCGGGTCATTTGGAGGCCGATTTGAGAGGCAAAGGCATGTTGGAGTAGGGATTTGCTCAGATTAAGGTAAGTAACACTTCTAAACTTGATTCTGAGGGTTCGAAACCACGAATTTATGTATTATGTGATTGGTATTGAGGTGACGCACACGCCAAGTGACGGGCGTGCGGGCGTGCACCGTGAGAATTATGACCTGGTCGATTCCATGGTACTGTATATTGGTTCTAACTTATTGATATTCGTGTTTTCATCATGTGATAAAGTAATTGAGCTGTCACTCATGCTAGATATCATGTTTAGGCTTTATGCCGGTACTGTTGGGACCCATAGTGGTCGTTTTGTGTTGTTGTCTTACTGATTTCATTGATATTTCTTACTCAGTCATATTCATTCAGTTCATATCATATCTCAGTCTCTGTTGTTATTTATTGATACATCATATCATTATTTCCGGGCTAGTATCATGAATTGTGAGCCCGTGAGAGAGAGATTAGAGAGATTGATGACTGAGTGAGGTCAGGGGCCTCAATATGAGTGACATTTATGGGATCGGGCTGCACGCCGCAGTGGTTTTACTGATTTATGATAGCGCTTGGGCTGAAGGAGCCCCTCCAGAGTCTGCACATACCCCCAGTGAGCGCGATTGATATTATTGAGGGATGGATCTTCCCTGGACATAGATCTTGTCCGAAGCATTATACACCAGGAGATGGATCTTCTCCACGGGCTGGATTGGCCCTACTCGGTACTGGGTGACTGAATGTCAGTGATGTATATATTCCGGGATGGATCTTCCCTGGGCCGTATGGGCCATATATAGTACCGAGTGATTGAGCATTTGAGAGTGTGAGCACATGAGGCCGTCAACATGGTGCATCACATACAACATGTGCATTGGCATTGTAGAAATAGAGGAGTTATATTCTTCATATCATTCAAATTTGATCCATTTTACTGTTTTGAGATATCTATCGAACTTGAAAGCATGTCTACGTTTCTGAACTATTATTTTCTATATTGAACTGTGCCGGTTGAGTTCGTCACTACTTTCAGTCCACAGTTTGGATTTGTTACTTATTGAGTTGGTTGTACTCATGCTACACCCTACACCTCGTGTGCAGATCCAGGTGCTTCCGGTTACAGCGACTGTTGAGTGAGGAGTCGAGATCTCGTAGACTATCGAGGTAGCTGCATGGCGATCGCAGGACTTGACTCTCCTTCATTATCATTATTTGTATTTCAGTTTTTATTCCTAAGACATTGTAGTAGGCTGTATCCTGGTATAGATGCTCATGTACTCGGTGACACTCTGATTTTGGGAGAGATTTGTATTGCGTTGTGGTTTTATTTCAGTTGTTAAATGGTTTTCTTAAATATTAACTGCTTCCATTTTATTTTAAAAGTTTTTACTTGGTTGAACTGGTTGAGTAGTTGGCTTGCCTAGTTCCACGATAGGCACCATCACGACGGTTGGTTTTGGGTCGTGACAAGTTGGTATCAGAGCCTAGGTTACATAGGTATCACGAGTCATGAGCAGGTTTAGTAGAGTTTTCCGGATCGGTACAGAGACATCTGTACTTATATTTGAGAGGCGTCCGAACCCTTAGGAAGTTTCACATTCTTGTATTCTGGTCGTGCGGATTTGTTGATTCCGGTAACTAAACTTCTGTTATTCTATTCTCTCACAGATAGTGTCTGGGTAGGATAGACAGCCACCAGTACCACCGACTAGGGCCGCGAGGACAGGGGTGCAGCTCGTACAATAACTAGGGCAGCACCTACAGACCCACCAGTCACTCCAGCTCAGGAGCAGGTACCCGATGCAGTTGAGCTCAGGCACCAGCTGTGCCCATTGTGATACCAAGCCTTCAGGAGGCTTTAGCCCAGATATTGACAGTTTGCACTAGCCTTGCTCAGGTGCTTTCGGCTCATGCCGCACCTGCCACTTCTCAGGCCCGGGGAGGTACTCATACCCCTGTCGCCCGTACTCCAGAGTAGGTAGTGCAGGGACTTCATATACCCGGGGCACTACCAGCCCTACCGGCTGTAGCTGCTCAGGCCCCGGTAGTCCCCGTTATGGCTGATGATGAGCAGAGGAGGCTTGAGAGATTTGGGAGGCTTGGACCTCTATCTTTTAGCGGTGCTGAGTCAGAGGATGCTCAGGGCTTTCTGAATAGGTACGAGTGGATAACGGGTATTCTGGAGACCAGTGGAGTCTCGTTCACTACTTTTCAGTTTTATGGGGCTGCCTTCAGATGGTGGGAGGCTTATGAGAGGCGCAGGCTGGTCGGTACAACACCACTTACATGGCAGGAGTTCTCCGTTCTCTTCTTGGAGAAGTTCGTGCCGTAGTCTCGCAGAGAGCAGTTGCGCAGACAGTTTGAGTAGCTTTGTCAGGATGGCATGTCTGTGATACAGTATGAGATGAGGTTTTCTGAGTTGGCTCATCACACAGTTTGGCTAGTTCCCATTGATAGGGAGAGGATTCAGAGGTTCATCGATGGCCTCACATATCAGTTGCAGTTGCTTATGAGTAGGGAGAGGGTATCTGGTGCTACTTTTGATGAGGTTGTCGATATTGCTCGGCAGATAGAGATGGTCCGCAGTCAGTAGCGGGGTGAGAGGGAGTCCAAAAGGCCTCGTGGGTCAGGAGGTTTTAGTGGTGTTCCTTCTGGAGGTCAGTTCTACCACGGCAGGGGTCGTCCTTATAGGCATACTCAGATGGCTCGTCCAGTTCACCGTGGTGTATCATCCGGCCATGGTTCATACAGTACACATCAGGGCCAGTCATCTCTCAGTGCCCTTCCAGCTTAGAGTTCATCCCATGCACCTTCAGCTCAGGGCTCATCAGCACCGGGTTCTTCTAGCAGGTATTCTGGTGTTCAGGGCTCCCTCTAGTCCCCACCGCCATTTGCAAGGAGGGGTTGTTTCGAGTGCGGAGATATGGGTCACATAAAGAGGTATTGTTCCCGCCTTATGGGAGGTCCAGCTCAGCAGAGGAGTCAGCCTACGACTTCAACACCCGTTACTTCATCAACCGCCCAGCTAGCTCGGGGTGGAGCTCAGTCAGCTAGGGGTCGCCCTAGATGGGGAGGCCGATCAAGTGGTGGTCAGGCCCGATTCTATGCTATTCCTACCAGACCTGATGCTGTTGCTTCAGACGCAGTGATCACATGTATTATCTCAGTTTTCCACAGGGAGGCCTCTGTACTATTTGACCCTGGTTCAACTTATTCGTATGTCTCATCATATTTTGCTCATTATCTGGATATGCCATGTGAGTCCTTATTTTCATCCGTTCATATCCTTATGGCGGTGGGCGATACTATTATTGTGGACTGTGTATATCAGTCGTGTGTAGTGACCATTGGGAGTCTGGATACTAGAGTTGATCTTTTGTTGCTTAGTATGGTTGATTTTGACGTGATCTTAGGTATGGATTGGTTGTCTCCATGTCATGTTATTCTAGATTGACACGCTAAGATTGTGACGTTGACGATGCCGGGTTGCCGAGGATTGAGTGGAGAGGTTCTCTAGACTATGTTCCGAGTAAAGTGATTTCATATTTGAAGGCCCAACGGATGGATGGGAAGGGTTGTTTATCTTATTTGGCCTTTTTGAGGGATGCTAGTGCTGATGCTCCTACTATTGATTTTGTTCCGGTGGTGCGGGAATTTTTTGGATGTGTTTCTTGCAGACTTGTCGGGCATGCCGCCCGACAGGGATATTAACTTTGGTATTGACTTAGTGCCGGGCACTCAGCCCATTTCTATTCCACCATATCGCATGGCACCAGCTGAGTTGAAGGAATTGAAGGAGAAGCTTCAGGAACTCCTTGATAAGGGGTTTATTAGGCCTAGTGTGTCTCCTTGGGGGTGCACCAGTGTTGTTTGTGAAGAAGAAGGATGGTACTATGAGAATGTTCATTGATTATAGGCAGTTGAATAAAGTCACAATTAAGAACAAGTATCCTTTGCCGCGTATTGATGATCTGTTTGAGCAGCTTCAGGGATGAGCGAGGGTGTTCTCCAAGATTGATTTGAGGTCTCGGTATCACCAGTTGAAGATTCGGGACTCAGATATTCTAAAGACAACTTTCAGGACCCGTTATGGTCATTATGAATTCCTTGTGATGTCTTTTGGGCTGACCAACGCCCCAACAACGTTCATGCATCTGATGAACAGTGTGTTTCAGCCTTATCTCGACTTATTTGTCATAGTGTTCATTAATGATATCTAGTGTACTCTCGTAGCCAGGAGGAGCATGCCCAACATTTGAGGATTGTGTTGCAACGATTGAAGGAGGAGAAGTTTTATACCAAGTTCTCCAAGTGTGAGTTTTGGCTCAGTTCAATGGCATTCTTGGGGCATGTGGTGTCTAGTGAGGGTATCCAGGTGGATCTGAAGAAGATAGATGCGGTTTAGAGTTGGCACGATCCTTCCTCAGCTACAAAGATTCGAAGGTTTCTTGGCTTGAATGGTTATTATCGTCGCTTCGTGGAGGGATTCTCGTCTATTGCATTGCCCTTGACCAAATTAACCCAAAATGGTGCTCCTTTCAGGTGGTCAGATGAGTGTGAGGAGAGATTTCAGAAGCTCAAGACTGCCTTGACCACAACTCCAGTTCTAGTTTTGCCATCAATTTCAGGCTTTTATATAGTGTATTGTGATGCTTCTCGGATTGGCATTGGATGTGTGTTGATGCAAGAGGGTAGAGTGGTCGCTTATGCTTCGCGTCAGTTGAAGCCTCACGAGAGGAACTGCCATGTTCATGATCTGGAGTTAGCTTCCATCGTTCATGCATTAAAGATTTGGAGGAATTATCTCTACGGTGTGTCTTGTGAGGTGTTTACGGATCATCGGAGTCTCCAACACTTGTTCAAATAAAAGGATCTAAATTTGAGGCAGCGAAGATGATTGGAGCTACTAAAGGACTATGATATCACCATTCTCCATCATCCCGGGAAGGCCAATATGGTGGTCGATGCCTTGAGTAGGGAAGGCGGTGAGTATGGGTAGTCTCGCATTCATTCCCGTTGGGGAGAGACCTCTTACAGTTGATGTTCAGGCTTTGGGCAGCCAATTTGTGAGATTGGATATTTCAGAGCCCAGCCGGGTTCTAGCTTGTGTGGTTTCTCGATCTTCCTTATATGATCGCATCAGAGAGCGCCAATATGATGATCCCCATTTGCTTGTCCTTAAGGACACGGTTCATCATGGTGATGCCATAGATGTGACTATTGGGGATGATGGGGTATTGAGGATGCATGGTCAGATTTGTGTGCCCAATGTGGAGGGGCTACATGAGTTGATTCTTGAGGAGGCCCACAGTTTGCTGTATTCCATTCATCCGGGTGCCGCGAAGATGTATCAGGACTTGAGGCAGCACTATTGGTGGAGGAGAATGAAGAAGGATATAGTGGGGGTTTGTAGCTCGATTCCTTAACTGTCAGCAGGTGAAGTATGAGCATTAGAGACCGGGTGGATTGCTTAAGAGGTTAGAGATTCCAAAGTGGAAGTGGTAGCGGATCACCATGGATTTCGTAGTTGGGCTCCCACGGACTTCGAGGAAGTTCGATGCTATTTGGGTGATTGTGGATTGACTGACCAAGTCTGCGCACTTCATTCTAGTTGGTACTACCTATTCTTCGAAACGGTTGGCTGAGATTTACATCCAAGAGATTTTTCTCCTTCATGGTGTGCCAGTGCCCATCATTTCAGATCGAGGCACGCAGTTTACATCACAGTTCTAGAGAGCAATACAACGAGAGTTGGGCACCCAGGTTGAGTGGAGCATAACCTTTCACCCTCAGATGGACGGACAGTCCGAGCACACTATTCAGATATTGGAGGACATGCTACGCACTTGTGTTATTGATTTTGGAGGTTCTTGGGATCATTTTCTGCCACTCGCGGAGTTTGCCTACAACAACAACTACCAGTCGAGCATTCAGATGGCTCCATATGAGGCTTTGTATGGGAGACAGTGTAGATCTCCGGTGGGTTGGTTCGAGCCGGGGGAGGCTAGGATATTGGGTACTGACTTGTTTCAGGATGCATTGGACAAGGTTAAATTGATTCAGGAGCGGCTTCGCACGATGCAGTCCAGACAGAAGAGTTAAGCCGATAGGAAGGTCCGTGATGTCGCTTACATGGTTGGGGAGAAGGTTCTGCTGAAGGTTTTACCCATGAAGGGTGTTATGACATTCAGGAAGAAGGACAAGTTGAACCCTCGGTTCATTGGGCCTTTTGAGGTACTTCAGAGGATTGGAGATGTGGCTTATAAGCTTGACTTGCCACCTAGCTTATCGAGTGTGCATCCAGTATTTCATGTTTCTATGCTCCGGAAGTATGTCGGTGATCTGTCTCATGTTTTGGATTTCAGCACAGTTCAGTTGGATGGTGATTTGACTTATGATGTGGAGCCAGTGGCCATTTTGGATCGGCATGTTCGAAAGTTGAGGTCAAAGGATATAGCTTCAGTGAAGGTGTTGTGGAGAGGCTAGCCCATGGAGGAGGCTACTTGGGAGAGCGAGTGGGAGATGCAGAGCTGATATCCATGCCTATTTGAGACTCCAGGTATGTTTCTAGACCCGTTCGAAGACGAACGTTTGTTTAAGAGGGGGAGGATGTACCAACCCAACCGGTCATTTTGAGAGATGTAACCCCGTTCCCCTATTTACTGCTCTATTTTTGCTTTATATATGTTATATGACTTATCGGGTTAGCTGGTTCGAGTCCGGAGAGATTTCAGAATGAATTGAGACACTTAGTCTTATAATGGAAAGCTTAAGTTGGAAAAGTCGAACAGATGTTGACTTATGTGTAAACGACCTCGGAATTGAATTTTGATGGTCCCGTTAGCTCCGTTAGGTGATTCTGGATTTATGAGCATGTCTGGATTGTGTTTTGGAGGTCCGTAGTAGAATTAGGCTTGAAATGGTGAAAGTTGGAATTTTGGAAAGTTTGACCGTGAGTGGACTTTTTGATATTGGGGTCGAATTGGAATTCCGGAAGTTGGTGTAGGTTCGTGGTGTCATTTGTGACTTGTGTGCAAAATTTGAGGTCAGTTGGATGTGATTTGATAGGTTTTATCGTCATTTGTAGAATTTGGAAATTTCAAAGTTTATTAGGCTTGAATTGGGGTGCGATTCGTGTTCTTGATTTTGTTTTAGGTGATTTGACTAAGTTCGTATGATGTTTTAAGACTTGTTGGTATGTTTGGTTTAGGTCCCGGGGGCCTCAGGTTGATTTCGGGTGGTTAACGAACTTAGAATTTGATTTGAGAAGTTGCTGAAGCTTATGTGCTGCTGGTGTAATTGCACCTGCGGAGTGGGAACCGCAGATGCGAGACCGCATGTGTGGGTGAAGGTCTGCAGATGCGGAGATGGAGGAGAGAAGGTAGAGGGATGCAGGTGTGGAGGTTTTCCCGCACCTGCGAGACCGCAGATGCGGGGTGAAGGCCGCAGAAGCGAAGGAAGGAAGGGGAGCTGGGCTCCGCAGAAGTGGAGGATATCACGCTGGGGCGTGTCTGTAGGAGCGGATGAGGGAGCCTCAGATGCAGAGGTCACCGCAGAAACGGGGATTTTGTCGCTCCTGCGAGGACGCAGAAGCGATTTGTTGCCGCAGGTGCGGAAAGCCTGGGCAGAACCTATATAAACGAAGGTTCCGAGATTTTTTCCATTTCTAACATTTTGAGCTCGTATTTTAGAGGTTGTTTAGAGGGTTTTTGTAGAGATTCTTGAGGTAAGCTCCTTGTGTTCATTTTTCTTTATTAATTATGTTTCCCCACTGATTTTCCACCTAGTTGGTGTGTTTTTGAGGTGTAATTTGGGGGTTTGAGGCTAGGGATTTGGAGAGTTGATTTTAGGGATTTGAATGACCAATTGGAATCGGATTTTGATGAATTTGGTATGAATAGACTCGTGGTTGGATGGGCTTTTGGATTTTGTGAGTTTTGTTGGATTTCGAGACGTGGGCCTGGGAGGCGGTTTGAAACCAATTTCGGATTTTGAGTTATAACTTAGTAATTTCTTGTAGAGTTGATTACTTTAGCCCGTATTGATTGTATTGTACTGTTTGTGGCTAGATTCGGGTCATTTGGAGGCCGATTTGCGAGGCAAAGGCATGTTGGAGTAGGGATTTGCTCGGATTGAGGTAAGTAACACTTCTAAACTTGGTTCTGAGGGTTCAAAACCCCAAATTTATGTGTTATGTGATTGGTATTGAGGTGACGCACACGCCAAGTGACGGGCGTGCACCATGAGAATTACGACCTGGTCGATTCTATGGCACTATAAAGTGGTTCTACCTTGTTGATATCCATATTTTCATCATGTGATAAAGTAATTGAGCTGTCACTCATGCTAGATATCATATTTAGGCTTTATGCCGATACTGTTGGGGCCCATAGTGGTCGTTTCTTGCTGTTGTCTTACTGATTTCATTGATATTTCGTACTCAGTCATATTCATTCATTTCATATCATATCTCAGGCTCTGTTGTTATTTATTGATACATCATATCATTGTTTCCGGGCTAGTATCATGACATTGTGAGCCCGTGAGAGAGAGACTGGAGAGATTGATGACTGTGTGAGGCCGAGGGCCTGATTATGAGTGACATTTATGGGATCGGGCTGCACGCCGCAACAGTTATACTGATTTATGATAGCGCTTGGGCTGAAGGAGCCCCTCCGGAGTCTGCACACACCCCCAGTGAGCGCGGTTGATATTATTGAGGGATGGATCTTCCCTGGACATGGATCTTGTCCGAAGCATTATACACCAGGAGATGGATCTTCTACACGGGCTGGATTGGCCCTACTCGGTACTGGGTGACTGATGGTCAGTGATGTATATATTCCGGGATGGATCTTCCCTGGGCCGTATGGGCCATATATAGTACCGAGTGATTGAGCATTTGAGAGTGTGAGCACATGAGGCCGTCAACATGGTGCATCACATACAACATGTGCATTGGCATTGTAGAAGTAGAGCAATTATTCTTCATATCATTCGGATTTGATCTATTTTACTGTTTTGAGATATCTATCGAACTTGAAAGCATTTCTATGTTTCTGCATTGTTATTTTCTATATTGAACTGTGCCGGTTGAGTTCGTCACCAATTTCAGTCCACAGTTTGGATTTGTTACTTATTGAGTTGGTTGTACTCACGCTACACCCTGCACCTTGTGTGCAGATCCAGGTGCTTCCGGTTACAGCGGCTTTTGAGTGAGGAATCAAGATCTCGGAGACTATCAAGGTAGTTGGATCGCAGGCCTTGACTCTCCTTCATTATCTTTATTTTTATCTCAGTTCTTATTCCTCAGACATTGTAGTAGGCTGTATCCTGGTATAGATTCTCATGTACTCGGCGACACCCCAATTTTGGGAGAGATTTATATTGCGTTGTGGTTTTATTTCAGTTTTTAAATGATTTATCTTAAATATTAACTGCTTCTGTTTTAGTTTCAAAGTTTTTACTTGGTTGAACTGGTTGAGTAGTTGGCTTGCCTAGTTCCACGATAGGCGCCATCACGACGGTTGGTTTTCGTTCGTGACATCGCACCTCCCAGGGTTGGGGTGTGACAATGTTGTTGTGATGTTAGCACATATGGATTTGTTATGTGGATTGATTGTTGCTATACGGAGTATAAGAGTGGCATCTCACTGTTGTTGATTGTGCGGAGTGATACGGGTAGCTATTGATATATTATCTGGGCGGAGTGATACATGTGGCTATTGATATTATCTAGGCGGAGTTATATGGGTGGCTACTGTGTTATTGTCTGGGCGGAGTGATACGAGTGGATATTGTGTTAAATGTCTGAGTGGAGCGATAAGGGCGGCTATTATGATATTGTCAATATGGAGAGATAAGGGTGGCTATATTAGGGATGATATATGACGGTCAGGGGGCATAATGTTGATGATATTCATGTGATGGTGTGATTTTCCTTGTGTGTGTCATGCACCTTACGTGACTTGTTGTGTTGTTTCCAATGAGCTACTCGATGTCTTTATATTACTTATTGTCTTGGATTGTAATAGTACACTCACACAAGCATACACCGTAGTTTTCCATTTATACCAGTTCAGGAGTATGAAACTTGATATTTATTGATCATGCACATGAATTCTTGTATATTTGCTTTTATTGTGATATTGAGTCTATGACCACGCCGTACGGATTGTGATATTGAGCCTGTGACTACGCCGGGCAGATTGTGATAGTAAGCCTGTAACCATGCCGAGCGAATTGAGGTATTGGCACATAAGTTGTCCGTGTAGCACATGAGTTGTCCGTACAGTTGTAATTGGTAATATGGGCATGGGCTTCCACGTGTCTATGATTTGTGATTTGTGACTCCTGGCTTGTGGTTTTGAGGAGTGGTATCTCGAAGTAATTTTGTAAGGAATCGACAGGTCATTTTGTGTAATTGCGCCCCGTTTCCCCTTTTTATGCTTCACACATGTGTGTTTAAAATTTTATGACTTTCGGGGTTGGTTAGTTTTATTCCGGAAAACTTTCGGGTTGATTTGGACCCTTTGATTCTTGACTTAGAAGCCTAAGTTAGAAATGTTGACCAAACTTTGACTTTTGTAAAAGCGACCCTGAAATAGTGTTTTGATGGATCCGATAGCTTCGTATTGTGATTTCCGACTTGGCGTATGCCGGAATTGATTTCGAAAGTCCGTAGATTGATTTATGTTGTTTTGACAAAATTTGGAAATTTGAAGTTGAAAATTTTGACCATAGGTTGACTTTTAGTATCGAGTTCAGAATTTGATTTTGGGACATGGAATAGGTTTGCTATGCTATTTAGAACTTGTCTGCAATAATTGATATCATTTGGAGTTAGTTTGATAGGATTTAGATGTTTAGTTGTAATTCTAGAGATTTTTGAACTTTACTTTGAAATTTATGTGTTTTAGTGTTCGATTCGTAGTTTTAGATGTTATTTTTGTGTTTTGACTGTGCGAGCGAGTTCATATGATATTTTCAGATGGATCCTTATGAGGCCCTATATGGGAGACATTGTCGTTCTCCAATTGGTTTGTTTGAGCCAGGATTGGCTAAGTTATTAGGCACAAATTTGGTTTGAGATGCCTTGAAGAAGGTCAAGTTGATCCAGGATCGACTTCGTACATCTCAATCTATACAGAAGAGTTATGCGGATTGGAAGGTTCATGACGTTGCATTCATAGTCGGAGAGCGAGTCTTGCTCCGAGTTTCACCAATGAAGGGTGTGATGAGGTTCGGGAAGAAGGTCAAGTTGAGCCCTAGGTATATTGGACCTTTTGAGATCCTTGAGAGGATTGGTGAGGTGGCCTATAAGCTTGCATTGCCACCTAGTTTGTCTGCGGTTTATCTGGTGTTTCATGTTTCTATGCTCCAGAAGTATCACGGTGACCCGTCTCATGTTTTAGACTTCAGCACAATCTAATTAGATGAGGATTTGACTTATATTGGGAGTCGGTGGCTATCTTGGACAGATAGGTCTGGAAGTTGAGATCAAAGAACATTGCTTCAGTGAAGGTTCAATTGAGGGGTGATCCGGTCGAAAAGGCAACCTGGGAGACCGAGCACGACATACATAGTCGTTATCCTCATCTATTCACCACTTCAGGCATGTCCTCATGCACTTTCGAGGACGAATATTTGTTTTAAGAGGGGGATAATATAACGACCCGATCAATCGTTTTGTGTAATTGTGTCCTGTTTTCCCTTTTTATGCTTCACACATGTGCGTTCATGATTTTATGACTTGCAGGGTTGGTTAGTTTTGCTCCGGGAATCTTTCGGGTTGATTTGGACCCTTTGATTCTTGACTTAGAAGCCTAAGTTAGAAATATGGACCCAACTTTAACTTTTGTGAAAACGACCCCTGAACAGTGTTTTGATGTTTCCGATAGCTTCGTATCGTGATTTCAAACTTGGGCGTATGCCCGTAATTGATTTCGAAAGTCCGTAGATTGATTTATGTTGTTTTGCCAAAATTTGGCAATATGAAGTTGAAAAGTTTGACCGTAGTGTTTACCCTAAAAACGGATAATAATTAAACTTATATGTAGTTTTAAGGATACGTGGATTAATTCAATACAAATAATAAATTACGTAAGATTAAAGAGATAAAGGACGTAATAAATTGTCAAACTGATTAAGGGGAATGATCCCGGACTCAGTAATAGCTTTAATGAAATGCCTGCCTTCGATCTTGGGCTTACAATAACGAAGAACTAATGAACAAAAGTAAGAACTTTGAATAACAGAGAAAATAAAAGTATATTGCCTTGATATACGTGTTACAATATTTTTAATGAATAGTCAGACTCCCCTTTATATAGTAGGGTTTTTTACCCTAAGTACAATTCCATAAAAGGTAAAAATCTCCCATTTTACTAATCACTGATTATCTGCTGACACGTGCCAAGATTTACGCTGTGACATCCGGCTGGGCATAGATATCACAGCCCTTTGTTAGTCGTGCTCGATTATCTGGTAATGCTCTCTGAAGTTTTAGGATTCGAATCGGACCTGGGGGATGTGACCTCGATTCTTCCGAGGGCAGGTGTTTTGCCCGGACCCCTACTCGATGGGCTCCTTGTCCTGATTCCGGTTCCTTACAGTCACATCTCTGCTCTGTTTATTTCATCGAAAACCAAGGCGTCCTATGGGCTCGGTTTCACCCGTATACACGTAGGTTGACTTTTAACTATCAAGTTCAGAATTTAATTTTGGGACTTGGAATAGGTCTGTTATGCTATTTAGAACTTCTCTGCAAAATTTGATATCATTTGGAGTTGGTTTGATAGGATTCTGATGTTTAGTCGTAATTCTAGAGATTCTTGAACTTTACTTTAAAATTCATGTGTTTTAGTGTTCGATTCGTAGTTTTAGATGTTATTTTTGTGTTTTGATCACGCGAACGAGTTCGTATGATGCTTTTAGACTAGTGTGGATGTTTGGTTTGGATCCCCAAGGGCTCAGATGAGTTTCGGACATGTTTTAGAATGGATTGAACTGAAAAATGAAAATATGGTGTCACAATTGCGAACACTAGGGTCGCATTTGCGACCTTAGCAGGGAAACTACAGGTATTGCAATTGTGATGCCTGGGTCACATTTGCGATGATGCTTGGGGCTGGGCTAGGTTCGCATTTGTGACGAATGTGTCGTTTTTGTGAGGGGAACATGGTTCGCAATTGCGAAGCCATATTTGCATTTGCGAGAAGATCCCCAACTCTATCGGTGCCGCAATTGCGATACTTTCTTCACAATTATGATAAGTGCAGGTGAACATAAGGGTTGGAAATCAGGATTTCATCTCATATTCTCTCATTTTGGAACCCTAGACTCGGTATGAGGCGATTTGGAGAGAGGAGTTTCATATACAAACTTTGGGTAAGTGATTCTAATCATATTCCATCAAAATATCTTAGATTTTAACATTAAAATCATGTGAATCAAAGTGAAAATTTGTGAAACTTTGTCAAATTTTTGAAAAATTAGAATTTGAGTTTTGAGAGTCGATTTGGACTCGAATTTTTGAATCAATCACATATATGAACTTGTGGGGTCATGGGTAGTCGGAATCTTCCATTGGACCCGGGTTTTGTCCGGGCAAGCCTCAGGTTGACTTTTGTTGACTTTTTGAAAAAAGTGTAAAGATTACGGCTTTATCTATTGCAATTGATTTCCCTTGCATTATTTGATAATATTAAGTCGATTTTGGTTAGATTTGAGCCGCGTGGAGGCGAATTTTAGGGGAAAATCTATTTTCAAGAGTTGAATTGGCCTAGTTGAGGTAAGTATCTTACCTAACTTTGTGTGGGAGAACTACCTCTTAGGAATTGGGATTGATTGTGTTATGTGAAAGCCGTGCACGCAAAGTGACGAGTGGGTACACGGGTTGTACGTGGTATTTGATGGGTTTAGGCTACTTAGACTCTTTTCATACTTTAATCGAATTGTCATAACATGTTCTAAATTCTCATATTCAATCTACTCTTATTTGTGTTAGTCTATCTTCACATGCGTTAAATGACTTTGTTAATATTTGTTCACATCTTATTTTATATTTTGCTCTTATGCTTTGGTTGAACTTGTTGCCTCTCTTATTGTTACATGTTATCCCTTTCCTTGTTGATTTATTATTAATTGAAGTTATTGTTACATGTTATCCCTTTCATTGTTGATTTATCATTATTGAAGTCATTGTTGCATGTTATCTCTTTCATTATTGATTATCCTTATTTGAAGTTATCGGTTTAAGCTATCTCTTCTATTGTGAGTTATTCTTATTTAGTATCGTGGTGACACATTATCTTTCTCATTGTTGAGTTGTTGGTGTTGAAGTTGTGAAAGCCGAATCACATTGAGGCGAAGTGTTAATTGTTGAGATATCTTTCTTGTTGAAAATTTTTACATTCATTGTTATTGTTGATATTCTTTTACACATTGTGGTTAAGCCATGGGCTATTGTTGTGGAAATATTGATATTGTTGATTATTAGCAAGTTGTGGCATATGGGCACTTGTGGTGTGAGTTGTTATTGTGATGTGATATTGGCGCGCATGCGGCGGTATAAGGCTAGGTGTTAATGTGCATGCGACGGTATAAGGTGGGACTTATGTGCGTGTTACTTGTAAAGGAATTACGTGAAGCCACACAACGTCATAAGTTGGGCTAAAGTGCGTATAGCTATTTCGAAAAAAATATTTTCAAAACCTATTTAAATGTAAGGCTCGCGCAGCGATATAAGGAAAGATTGTGATTGAGATTGTGAATTGTGAATACGAGGCGATACCTCAGTTGTGATTCTTGATATATACACGAGGCGGTACCTCAGTTGTGATTCCTATTGTATACGAGGGGGTACCTCGTTGTGATTCTTGTTGTTTATCTCATGTTGCAAAGAGTTTTTGTGGGAACACTTCTTGTTGTTTTATTCTTCCTTGTTCTATCAGTTGTTGTCCATATATGCTCATCGTGGTTCTCTTTACTTGCTTCCTTTATGTTACTTCCATGCTTAAAATTCTGGCATTAGTTAATGCTATTAACTTGTTTCGTATCAATTATTTCTCCGCTCTCCATTATTTATCGTTCTTATGTTTTCATACTGTTTATTTACATCCTAGTAGGTGTCTTAACCTGGCCTCGTCACTACTCTACCGAGGTTAGGCTTGATACTTACTGGGTACCATTGTGGTGTACCCATACTACGCTTCTACATATCTTTTTGTGCAGATCCAGGTACGTCTACCCGTGCCGGACGCTAGAGTTGATTTGAGTAGCTGCTTTTAGACTTCAAGGTATACCTGCTCTACGTCAGCAGGCCTCGGAGTCACCTTCCCTTATCTTTACTTCCTGTTGTATTTTCATTCATGACAATGATGTAGTAGACACTCTAGTATTACTCTGTAGAGCTTATGACTTAGTTCCACCGCTTGTGGGGGATTGTATTGTTGAGATTCTATTTCAGGAGTTTATATCAGTTTAACAGACTTGTTTTAGTATGTTGTTGATTATTTCTGTCAAGTTATTATCAATTGTTAGGCTTATTTATCCATAGAGACTAGGTGCCATCACAACATTCTATAGAGAAAAATTTGGGTCGTGACAAATTTTGTTGTGAAACTTGTGTTTGAGCGGCTTGATTATTTGTTTGTCATTTGTTTATCTTATTTGGTTTCACTGGTACTTTAACGATGTTCTAATTACTTTACTATTTTTATCACATGTTATTTCTTGTTGCCATTTACTGATTTTGCTTCAATTATTAGCATCATACTGATATACTGCACATGTTATTATATCTAGTTGGTGTCTTGACTTGTACCTCGTTACTACTCCACCGAGGTTAGTTGTAATGACCCGACCGATCATTTAGAGCTTTAAGGTTTCGTTGAGTGGTTCGAGGTCTTAAATGACTTCATATTATGTATTGTGACTTTTGTGCATGGTCGAATTTGAATTTCGGACATTTCGGAATGAATTTGGATGAGTGGTCCTCACTTTAGAAGTTTAAGTTGAAAATATTGGCCAAAATTTGACTTTTGCGAAAACGACCCAGGAGCGGTGTTTTGATGGCTCCGATAGGTTCGTATTGTGATTTTGGACTTAGGCGTATGCCCGAAATCGAATTCGGAGGTCCGTAGGTTGATTTGTGTTGTTATGCCGAAAGTTGGCAATTTTAATGTTTTGAATTTTTATAAGTTTGACCGTAAGTTGACTTCATAGATATCGTGTTTGGATTCCTGTTTCATGACTTGGAATAAGTCTGTTTTTTCATTTGGAACTTGTCCGCAAAGTTTGATGTCATTCCGAGTTGATTTGATAGGAATCGGACACGCAGTCATGTTTTTAGAAGCTCTTGAGTTTCATGTTGAATTCTTGTGTTTTGAGGTCTGATTCATGATTTTGGATGTTATTTCGATGATTTTATTGCACGAGCAAGTTCATGTTATGTTTTTAGACTTGTGTTGATGTTTGGTTTGGAGCCCCGAGGACTCGAGTGAGTTTCGGACGCGTTGCAGAGTGTTTTGATAGAGTTTGAGCACTGCTAGTTTTCTGCAGAAGCTTCAAGTCTCGCAATTACGAGAAATGAGACGCAGTTGCAATGTTAGTTTAGGTCTGTTAAGTTTGCATTTACGAACCAAGAGTTCTCATTTGCGAAGGAGGGGCTGGGCAAGCTGTTTCGCATTTGCGATCAATTAGGTCGTATTTGCGAGTGTCCATTGTTCACTTTTGCGAACTTTATGTCGCATTTGTGACTCTAGCAGGGATGGGGGATATTCGCTTTTACGACGAATTTCTCGCATTTGCGTGGTTCGCATTTGCGAACCTCAGGTCGCAATTGCGATTGGACATAAGAGCTGAGGGACGGGATTTTGGTCTCATTTTCACATTTTGGAACCCTAGACTCGGTAAGAGGCAATTTTGAAGATGGAATTCCATCTACAAACTTTGGGTAAGTGATTCTAACCTATTTCTAATCACATTCCATCAATATATCTTAGACTTTAGCATCAAAATGATGTGATTCAAAGTGAAAATTTGTCAAGTTTTTGAAAAATAAGAATTTGCATTTTGAGAGTAGATTTGGACTCAGATTTTGAAACTAATCACATATATGAACTCGTGGGATTTGATGTTATTAAGTCGATTTTGGTTAGATTTGTGCCGAGTGAAGGTGAATTTTAAAGGAAAAGCTATTTTTGAGAATTGATTGAGGGCTTTTGAGGTAAGTATCTTGCTTAACGTTGTGTGGGAGAAATTATCCTGTAGGGATTGGTTTGTTTGTACTATTTGAACTACGTGAAAGATGTGTATACGAGGTGACGGGTGGGTGCACGGCTTATTTGTGAAAATTTGACCGGCTTAGACTCTTAGGTTCTCATGTACATTAAAAATGAAGTTGTTTCATCATGTTATATCCTCCATTGCTAGAGTTACCCTTACATGTCTTATTTGAAGTTGATTGGTTCATGTTATACCTTTATTGCCAAATATACTCTTATATGCCTTAATTGAAATTGTTACCTTTTTTATTGCCATGTACCTCTTCCGTAGTTGATTATCCTTAGTTGTAGTTATTGTTATCTCTTCCATTGCTGACTTATCCTTATTTGAAATCATTGTTACATGTTATATCTCTTATCATTGAGTTGTACTTATTTGAAATCGTTGTTACATGTTGTCTCTCTTATCGTTGAGTTGTATTTATTTGGAATCGTGGTTACATGTTATCTCTCCTATTGTTGAGTTACTCCTAGTTGACATCGTTGTTACACACTATCTCACTCATGGTTGAGTTATTCTTGTTGGAACTATTATTACTTGTCATGTCTTTCATTGTGATCCTGTTCTTCCGTTTCTTTGTGTTTGAAATTTTTGTGTTGATTTACTTACCGTACTCTCGTGTTATCGTTGTTGTTATTGTACTCAGTGTTGTTGAGCCAAGGGCTATGTGTTGTTGTGGTATTAGAATTTCTTTGAGGAGATATTATGGCATACGGATACATGTGGTGAGAGTTGTTATATTATGTTGTTATGTTTTGGCACACGTGATATTGTTGAGAGGATTGTCGGGATGTTCGCACGTGAGTTGTCCATGCTATTGTTATTAGTGATATTTGCACAAGCAACGTGACAAGGTGGGATATATATATATATGGGTTGCGCATGTGGTGATACAAGGCGAGAATATTATTACGCGCGTGCGGCGAGACAAGGTGGGCATTTACTTTATTGTTGCGCACATGGCGAGACAAGGTGGGATATGTCAAGGATGATTTGTGATGACTTGTGATGGTCTAGGGGCATTGTTATTGATGTTAATTGTGTAGTGGGGTGTCTACCTTGTGTGAGATATGCATTGTACGTTATGTTATGTTGTTTCCTATGTACCATTCGTTGTCTCTACTCTTACATGTTGACTTGAGTTGTGATAGAATACTTGCACAAGCATACGCATAATTAATCACTCATATCAGTTTAAGAAGATGAATCCTAAGTTTTATTGGCCATTTACATGTATTCTCGTTTACCTGCCTTCTGTGTGAGAGTTGTACTATTGGCACGTGAGTCGTCCGTGCGGTCATGAGTTATTGTTATTGTTGGCACGTGAGTTGTCCGTGCGGTTATGAGTCATTGTTATTGGTGGCACGTGAGTTGTCCGTGCAGAGATGAGGTAGTAATGGTATTGGCATGTGAGTTTTCTGTGTAGCGCGTAAGTTGTCCGTGCGATTATGAATTGTAGTGTGGGTACAAGATGCCAAGTGATTAGGGTTCATGAATTAGGAACCGTGAATTGTGATTATTAGGTGTGGTACCTCGGGGAAATCCTTGAATAGTTCTTGTGTGAAAGCAGTGGTTCTTATTGAATTGTTACCTGTTTTTCCTTACTTGGTCTCACCGGACCTTGACTATATTCAGCTTGCTCTACAACGTTATTACCTGTTGTTCCTTGTCGTTAACTGTTGCTTCTAGTTTTCTATTGCAAGTGTTGTTGTCATTTTACCATGCTTAGCTTTATATTGATTTTGTTCCCTGTTAGTTTCATATTTATACTTGTACAAGTTATTATGTCTAGTAGGTGTCTTGACTGTTCCTCGTTACTACTCCACCGAGGTTAGTCTTGATACTTACTGGGTAATAATGTGGTGTACTCATGCTACGCTTTCTGCACATTTTTGTGCAGATCAAGGTACTTTGGAGTTTGGTGATCATTAGATAGCTGATCAGACATTGCTGCGGAGACTTCCAATGTATACATGTCGTCGCGTTCGCAGGCCTCGGAGTCACCTTCTGAAGTTTATTTAGTACAACTTATTTCTATTCCGGAGCAATTATACTTAGAAATTTACTAGGGAACTCAATAGAGCTTATGACTTGTACTACCAATTTTGGGATATTGTATTGTATCTGGGATTGTTGGCTTATTATAGAAATTTTTGTTTCATGTTTAATAGTTGTTGTTGGTTAAATTATGTTATTAATCCAGAAGTGTTAGGTTTACCTAGTCTTAGAGACTAGGTGCCATGTCTTGACTGTACCTCATCATTACTCCACCGAGGTTAGTCTTGATACTTACTGGGTACTGACCGTGGTATACTCATACTATACTTTTGCATATTTTTGTGCATAGCCAGGTATTGGAGATAACGGACCTAGGCAGGGTTAGATTCTTTGATCGCGAAGATTCAAGGTAGGGCTGTTTGATCGCCACAATCCCTTGGAGTCCCTTTTCCTTTGAATTGTACTGTTAATTCACTGTCCGAACAATATTGTATTTTGTTTTGAGATATTTGTATGTATTCAGCTAGAGTTTGTGACTCTGTACTACCTAGTCTTGGGAGGATTGTTGTGATTATTTCCGCGTAGGCTTCTGTCACTTTTATTTCAGTATTTATATTAAACCATGCTTTAAAATATCATGTTTAACTGGTTTAACTATTGTAAGTAATTGGCTTACCTACTCCTAGAGATCAGGTGCCATCACGAAGCCTAAGGTGAAATTTTGGATCGTGACACTTAAGCTCTTAGATGCTCATGACTAGATGTGGGGCTTAGACCTACTGTTCTATATTCAACATGGTATTCAGATTTAATATTTGGATGTTATCTATCTTATGTTTGATTAAATCTCGTGTTTGGTTTTATTCATTTTTTATTCATTGTTTGAATGGTGATTTAAAGTTGGTTCGTTCTACGAGGGGATTTTTGGGTGTCTTCATGATGCTCAAATTTTTTAGCATGACAAAATCATATTTGAAAGCTTTCTAAATTGTGAATTTTGAGGAAATTTCCTCAAGAAAGTTAGGTCTCAACTGACTTTAGCCTTAGCTTATTCTTTTTCAATCTCTTGAAGCTTCAAACATCCAACATTTGTTCAATGTCGTTGAGCTCAACCCTAAAAGTAAAAGTCTTTAGATGGTCCTGGTATCATTAAAAATTCTGTTTAATATTTATAGCCTTCATCGAGCCCCCTCTTCCATGCTCTCAATAGTTTTGCCAAAATCCTTTTGGTTTCTCTCTTTCCAAATGTCTATATTTATAACCCTGGAGATCATGCGATTAGATCCACCTTGAGCCCCTTTGGCCTTGTTAATTTCAGTTTACTCATGCCGTAAGGCAATCTCAAGAAAGGATGGCCTAGCCAGACCCCTTCCTTGCAATAATCTTGTGATGCTTGTGACTTTATCGTTTCCTCATTTAGCCAATCAACCCATTCATGCGATGAGCTCGCCATGCGGGCTACCTAAGATGCCTAGCTAGATTTTCTTTTCTCGTGACTCAAGGGTGCTGTGAGAAGCACATGAAGCTAACTCTTATATTTTTAACTTTGATCTTTGGTCATCTTTGGCCACTTTACCCATTATTTCCACTTCTAACTCTACTGTGTCGGCTCTTAGGTAAGGCAAATGAAGTCATGACTTTTCACTATTAATAGGTTTACAAATTAAATTTTTAAAATTTTTGAGTATTTTAAAGTAAAAATTTTAAAAATAGTAGAAAAGGAAAGAAAACTTCACAATACATCTAAACAAAATATTTTTGATTTTTTGTTTAGTGATACATATTTGAGATCACTAGGTGATGAGAATCTAAAACAATATTGCCTTAACCTCGAAAGTTTCTTAAAACATAAAAGTCAAGATGATATTAATGATTTAAGACTTATTTTTTGAATTAAAAGTGTTATGGGAAACAACACAAGTAGAAGATAGTATTTTAATAATATACTCAATCAAATAAAAAAACGTTATTCTTTTTCAAATGTCTATATCATTTATAGAATAATATTAATAGATGTAACAGTTGCATTTGCGGAACAATAACAACATACCCCGTGTAATCTCACAAGTGGGATGTGAGCAGGGTAGTGTGTACTTGTACCTTACCCCTACCTTGAGAAGGTAGAGAGACTATTTCTGATAGACCCTCGGTTCATTAGTGGAACAAAATATTTTAAAATTAAAATTAAAAAAAACCCTACCTAATACCAGCATATCTAGAGATAGATAGATAGATTTTATATATATATATATATATATATATATATATATATATATATATATATATATATATATATATATATATATATATATATATGTGTGTGTGTGTGTGTGTGTGTGTGTGTGTGTGTGTGTGTGTGTGTGTGTGTGTGTGTGTTTTACCAATTGAAAAAGAATTATTAAAAAAAAATAATTATAAAAATTATTAATAACTTTGCATCTCAACAAATGAAGAAAATTGACATCAAATAAATCAAGACTTGGCATTAGGCCACCAACTTTGTCGAGTCGCACCTAAAACTCTACCACATGTCCACATCTATGTTATCATGTCTCAAATATTTTAACACTCTCATGTGAGTTATTTTATACTTCGAGGAATTGACGTTTAAATTACAAGGATTTAAATTTTGCGGATTGATTATGTCTATTTCACACTTCATTCAACATGAAATATTATAAATAAAAAGTCTTATGGGAAGTCTGTACATGATGAGTAGATAAGAAATGCATAACTAACCGATAAACCCACTAAACGAGGGAACAATACGATGCTTCACCTCACACTTCTCAACACGTAAGACATTCTACCAACTTGCTTCAATTAAACTAAACAAAATATAAAATTATTTTATATAATTTTACCGGAATTTTGGGGATAAATCTGACAGAATTGGCTTACACATCCGGGGAAGTGCACACGTTAGCCACCGATAAAAGTTGTATTTACTCTTAAGCCACTGTTTAAAATGTATTTACTCTTTAGCTACTGCTTTAATAAATTTTTATCCGTCCGAACGAAAATATCCCTGTACTAGACTTATAACTGCTTCGTTCCATAAACCTTCCCTCGTTGTCAGCTCCTTCATCCAAATTACAGAAGGTTTTTTCCTCCTTTCTCCTCCAATTTCACCACAAAATTACATAAGATTATCCACAAAAAACAGTAAGTTCTAAAATTTCAAATATC
Source organism: Nicotiana tabacum (assembly GCF_000715075.1). NCBI lineage: Eukaryota > Viridiplantae > Streptophyta > Magnoliopsida > Solanales > Solanaceae > Nicotiana > Nicotiana tabacum. Next base: position 71,037,336 of record NC_134091.1, on the reverse strand, counting down.
TCTATATGCTTTTGTGTGTTTGTGTGAATTTTTATTCGGTTGCTGGAGAATAAGATGCATGGGATTTGATTTTTTTATTTTCCTTTTCCGGATTGCATTTTCATGGAGTAAACAAAGTATAGAGGATAAAAAGTAGGGACATCGTGTTAAAACTTTAGGAAATTATGTCCTAACTATATGACTGTTGTGTAAATATTAAGGACAAAGTATCCTAAATTAGCACCTTGTATTGATAAAGTTTAGGACATCGTGTCCTTAACTTCATGAATGATGTGTAAATATTAAGGACAAAGTGTCTTGTATTTGCATCTTCTATTGATTAACTTTAGGATATCATGTCCTTAACTTCATGACTGTTGTATAAATATTTAGGACAAAGTGTCCTGTATTTGCACCTTCTATTGATTAACTTTAGGATATCGTGTACTTAACTTCGTGACTGGTGTGTAAATATTAAGGACAAAGTGTCCTGAATTAGCACCTTGTATTGATAAAGTTTAGGACATCGTGTCCTTAACTTCATGACTGGTGTGTAAATATTAACGATAAAGTGTCATGTATTTGCACCTTGTATTGATAAAGTTTAGGACATCTTGTCCTTAATTTTATAACTGTTGTCTAAATATTTAGGACAAAGTATCCTGTATTTGCACCTTCAATTGATTAACTTTAGGACATCGTGTCCCTAATTTCATGACTGTTGTGTAAAATATTAAGGACAAAGTGTCCTGAATTTTCCCTTTTCTTGACTTGCAGGATGGATACAATATGTATTATTGTTGCTTTCAATGGAAAATGGACCGCAAACTATAAGTATCTGGATCATCAAACAAAGCTTGTTCTAGTACCTACGGCAATTCGATTTGAAGATTTTGTCAACTAAGTCTTCGAAGTTATTGAATTGGATAGAGACAAGTTTGAAGCAATGATATGGTTTGATATCAACCTGGAAAAAGCAAGGGAATGCTTGTATCCAAAGGTTTAGATCTTCAAACATGTATAGAGTTACTAAAAAGTCATTCAATTTTCAAGGTTTGTCGTTTCATTGTTGATGTTTCGGAAAGAGTTTTTGGATCTACAAGCACCTTTGAACATATCAACATAGAAACTCAACAAAACAATCAAAACAAATGCCAACAGATAATGAAAATAGATGTGATCGAACCTGAACCAATAATCGAAGAGGTGCTTCAAACATTCAATTCTATTCAAATGGAAGGACAAAGCATTATAAAGATTGACAACCAACAAGCTTTGGGTATTCAAGTCTTAGAGAGTGCACCAGTAATAGAACAAGTTGCTGGAAAATCCTCTACTCAACTACCTAGACAAAGATCAAAGTCGAAACAAAAAGAATCCCCAACTACAATATTGAGAGAAAATGCTTCATTAGATGAAATAAAAGTGGGATCAATATTTGACAAAAAAAAGAGTTTAATTAACTGTTTTTCGAATATAGCAATTAAAGGAACATTTTGAATTTAAGGTTGTTAGATCAAGTTCGACAAGATATTATTTGAAATGCAATGATGAAAAGTGTGGGTGGTGTGTGCGTGCTTTCAGAATTAAAGATTCAACACTATTCAAGATAGTAAAGGTTGAGAAAAATCATTACTGCTCAGTTAACACTATGAAAGCTGATCAAAGGCATGTAACTTCAGATTTGATTTGTCACGACCCCAATTTTCTACCATAGGATATCGTGATAGAACCTAGTCTCTAAGACTAGCTAAGCCTAACACATGCTAATTTAATAACAGAATTGAATTATTTAATCATTTATCATAAATCATTAAATGACATATATAGCCACAAGCGGCCAAAAGTTATACATTTTCCAAAACCGATAATACGAAGTCATAAGCACTACTAAAACACACTAGAATTTCTAAACATAACATTGTTTTGAATTACAATTTAATAGTAGCATAATGGGGTAAGATGGTGACTCCGAGGCCTACGAACGTCAAGCAGGTAGACCTCAAATTCTCCCGCTATGCAGATGCAACTCTCAACAACACAATCAGAATATCTGAATCTATACAAAAATATTGTAACGACTAGACCGGTCGTTTTGAGTATTATAGCCCCGTTCCCCTATTTAATACTTATCTTGTATTCAATATTAATTATACGACTCGTCGGTGAGGGTTCAGAATGAATTGGAACACTTAGTTCTAAGATTTAAAGCTTAAGTTGAAATAGTTAATCGGATGTTGACTTATGTGTAAAAGAGATCGGAATAGAGTTTTGATGATTCCAATAGTTTCGTATGGTGATTTCAGACTTTAGAGTGTGTCTGGATATTTATTTTGAAGTCTGTAGTTGAATTTGACTTGAAATGGCGAAAATATAAAATTTAAATTTGGAAGTTTGACTGGAGAGTTGACTTTTTGATATCGGGGTCGGAATCCAATTCTGAAAAGTTTCATAGATCCACTATGTCATTTATGAATTGTATGCAAAATTTGAGGTCAATCGGACATGATTTGATAGGTCTCGGCATCAAATGTAGAAGTTAAAAAATTCTTTGTTTCATTAAGCTTGAATTGGGGTATGATTCATGGTTTTAGCATTGTTTGATATGATTTGAGATTTTGACTAATCGTATGATGTTTTAGGACTTGTTGGTATATTTGGTTGAGGTCCCGGGGGCCTCGGGTGAGTTTCGGATAGTTAACAGATCAAATTTGGACTTTGAGAAAATCTGAGAATTCTGCCTTATGGTGCAATCGCACCTGCGGACATTTTCTCGCAGGTGCGAGCTCGAAGAAGCGAGTTGTCCATCGCAGATGCTGCCAGGCATGGGCTGGGGCTGTGATCATAGAAGCGGGTAGGTGGACTGCAGAAGCGAGCAGGTGGACTGCAGAAGCGGGTCGCACCTGCGGGAGTTTGATCGCTGAAGTGCAAGGGTGCTTGGTGAGGCAGCTCCGCGGAAGCGGACTGAGCCTCGCAAATGCGAGCCGGCAGAAGCGGCTTCTGCGGCGCATAAGTGGAGGTAGTGAAGGCCTTGTCAAATCATAGAAGCAGTTGGTTTCTCGCACCTGCGAGACTGCAGAAGTGGCTAAGTGAGTCGCAGGTGCGGAATCCCTGGGCAGTATACATTTCGAAGGGGTTCCGAGTGTTTTCCATATTTGGACCTTTCCAACACGGTTTTGGGGCGATTTTCAGAGAGAATTCACGGGAAAACTTAAGGTAAGTCACTTGTGATCATTGTTAGTCAATAATATTGTATTATCATTGAGTATTTCGACTAGATTACGTATTTTTGAGGTGAAATTAGAGGATTTGAGCCTAGGGATTTGAAAATAAAATTTGGGAATTTTAAGGTCGAGTTTTTGTTGAAATTTGATAAATTTGGTATGGTTGGACTCATGTTTGAATGGGTGGTCATATTTTGTAACTTTTGTCGGGTTCCGAGACGTGGGCCCCACTGGCGATTTTTAAGTGTAATTTCGGATTTTTGTGGGAAAATTAGTATTTTGATATGGAATTAATTCATATAATTTGTGTTGATTGAATCAAATTAATTATGACTAGATTCGAGCCGTTCGGATGTCGATACGTGCAAAATAAAACTTTTGGAGCATTGTTTAGCTTACTCGATATTGGACTCAACTTGTTCGAAGTAAGCAACTCTTCTAATCTTGGAGCTAAGGGTATGAACCCTGATTATACGTGTTATGTGTTTGGTGTTGAGGTGACGCACATGCTAGGTGACGGGCGTGTGGGCGTGCACCGTGTGAACTGTGACTCCGTTATTTCTGTGGTACTGTGTAGTTACCTGAACTTATCTGAAATCAAGAAATCTCTACGTACTAAAGTTATCGAGCTGTGATTCATGTTAGAAACCATGTCTAGACTATATATACTTATCCTATTGGGACCCACTGTGGTTATTACTGCTGTTGAGTTATTTGCTTACATTGCAATTTCATACTCAGTCATGTTCATTATTGCATATCATATCTCAGTATCTGTTGTTATTTATTGATACATCATATCATCATTTTGGGCTAGTTTCATGACATTATGAGCCCGAGAGATTGGGGAGATTGATGACTGAGTGAGGCCAAGGGCCTGATTTTGAGATATTGATACTATAGCATGTGAGTTGTCCGTGCAGATCCAAATGTTGATACTATAGCATGTGAGTTGTCCGTGCAACACGTGAGTTATCCGTGCGGATCCAGATATTGATACTATAGCACGTGAGTTGTCCGTGCAGCACGTGAGTTGTCAGTGCGGATTATAGCGCTTGGGCTGAAGGAGCCCCTCCAAAGTCTGCACACACTCCCAGTGAGCGCATGTACCTATTGAGTGAGCGTGCGAGTGCCGTGTGATTGGGAGGATTGAGTGGATTGATACTTTGAGAGTATGCATATGGTTGTTCACTATGTTGCATTGCATTGACATGCATACTTGGCATACAGTCATAGAGATGCATTTTCCTCATACTATACGATATCGCATCATTTATGACTTCACATTCACATTGACATGTAGGCATAGAGATGTACTTTTCCTCATGCCATTTGATAATGAAATATTTATCTGTTGAACAATTTTGGAAGGAAAAATCATGATTTTGCAAACTTACTCATATTTTGGTGCTTTCGGTAAAAGATTTGGGTTTTCACTGATATACTTGAAAAATATGCCTATTTTCTGGAATTGTGAATGAGTTAAACATTATATTTCTGAGTTATTTCCTGTACCACTTTTTATTATATTGTTATGAACTGTTGTTGGCTATTGGCGTTGGGCTTTGACTTGTGTAACCGCTCGTCACTACTTTCAACCTAAGGTTAGGTTTGTTACTTATTGAGTACATGGGGTCGGTTACACTCATACTACACTTCTGCACCTTGCGTGCAGATATTGGATGTTGATGTTGCTTTGATCGACGGAAGCTGGATTTGAAGATGTACCTGTGTTTCGGTCATAGCTGCCTCTAGTTCATGGTAGCCTTAGATTTATAAACCTCTGTTTATGTACATTTCAAATAGATGATGTATTTATTTCATACCAGCTTTGTAAATTCTAATCTTAGAAGCTCATGATTTGTACTTCCAGTCCTTGGGGAGTGTATTAGAGTCAATTAAATATTAATTGAATTGGATAGTTGTTAATTGGCTTACCTGACGGGTTAGGTTAGGTGCCATCACTACTAGGTGGATGTTGGGTCATGAAAAATATGCAGAAGCGTAGCATGAGTACAACATAACGGTACCTAGTAAGTATCAAGCGTAACCTCGGTAGAGTAGTGACAAGGCCAGGTCAAGACACCTACTAGACATAGAAACCTGCTCAAGATATACACAAGCTAACAATGGAAAGAACATCAATGTAATGACCAACGACCGAAAAATTATTGATTTACAACCAACAATGAAGTAATAGAAACATAAATGACAGCAAGTAGTAAAGATGTAATAAAGAAACAACATAATTAGAACGTCGATGAGACGTAAATGAACTCAAATAAGAGAAAAAAAAAGGATGACAACTTAAATAATCAAATCTCTCCCAACGCATGGACTTACAACAAGAATTACCCCGAGACACCACACCTTATAAACCACAAGTCATGAACCACAATTTTCAAATCTTACACATATGGCACCTCGTGCCCATAATAACAATCACCTTCACACGGCAAAGCCCACGTGCTACTATATACTTTACAACCGTGATAAATATTAATTTAGATGAACGAAAGATATATTTAGAGACCATAAAACATAATAACAATCCTGAATAAGGTAAGATGTCAAATGAAATAATGAGTTTATTTTAGAAATCAAGTAAAGTAAAATAATATACAATTTCTACGAAACAGAGTATAAGATAGATTTAGTTTAGAAATCAATAAAACTGAGTAAAAGTATCATTTTTAAACAAAGCAACACATAAGTTAAATTAACGAATTAAATATAGAATTTTTTAAGGAAAAATATGATAATAATTTTAAGTATGGTAACCATCTAACAGGGTGATGAGTATAATTTGAGAACCCAATTATAGTCAAAGTGCGATAACCATTTAGAATAATAAGGCACCGAGTGAGATAATGAGTTCTATCTTAAGAGGCGTAGACAATAAATCATTTTAATAATTCTTTTATTTAAACCATTATGTTACCAACAACTCAGTAGAATATGATATAGTGACACCACGCAATTTAATTCACATTGACAATCAATTCACCAAGTTATAACGAAGGCACAAATTGGCATGTTAAAGCAACACAACAAATCACTTAGAATGCATGATTCACACAAGAAACCACAATCAATCCCACACCAAGATAACAACGAATAACCAAACACAATCAAAATACGGATGAATGATTGAAGGAAGAACAATGACCGTTCAAATCAACAAGTTGTTCCAACATGGAATGTACAATAAAAATCACAACCGAGGTACCGCCTCGTATTCACATTTTATAATTTCAATCACAATCTTTCCTTATATCATCGCGTGAGCCTTATATTTAGTTTTGAAAATCATTTTTGCCGAAATAGCTACACGCGTTTTAGCCCCCCTTATCTCACTGTGTGGCTTCACGTAGTTCCCCTACTAGCAACAAGCGTATCAAGCCCACCTTATCTCACTGCATGCATATCAACCCCTAGCCTTTTACCACCGCATGCGTATCAATTCACAACACAATCATAACTCACACCAAGAGTTCTAGATGCCACAACTTGCCATAAAGTCAACAACACCAATATTTCCACAACAAATAGCTCATGGCTCAACCGCAATGTGTACAAGAATTTCAACAATAATAAAATGAATGAGAATGCCCAACAAGGAAAGGTATCTCAATAATTAATAACTTCACCTCAATGTGATAACGACTATTACAACTTCAACACCAATTACTCAACAAGATGATATTTTACGGAATAACAACTTCAATTAAAAATGATTCAATAATTAAGAGGTAGCAAGACAATAAGGAAGGCAATAACTTAAACTAAAGCATATAAGAGCAAAATAATAAGTACAAGGTAGAACAAGTGCTAACAACATCAAATAGAGCATGTAAGAGTAGATTAAAAATGAGACATACGACATGTTATGACAATTTAATTAAAGGCATGGAAAGAGTCTCTATAATCTAAACCGGTCAAATACCACATATAACCCTTGTACCCACTCGTCACCTTGCGTACACGGCTTTCACGTAACACAAATAACACAATCAACCCAAATCCTAAGGGGTAGTTTCCCCCACACAAAGTTAGGCAAGATACTTACCTCAACTAGGCCAACTCAACCCTCCGAAATAGCTTTTTCCCTAAAATTCTCCTCCACACATCTCAAATCTAACAAAAAATGACTTAATAACGCCAAACAATGCAAGAGAAATCAATTACAATAAATAAAGCTATGATCTTTACATTTTTCCTAAACAGTCAACAAAAGTCAATGCGTGCCTGCCTTGGATTCCGAATTAAGGCTTACCCGAGCAAAGCCCGAATCAATACAAGCTCACACGAATGAAAACCGACTCAATCGGAGTCCGATAGCTCAACCAATTTTCCAAAATATCGCTCTTGGGTGTTCATAACCCAAGAGTCCAACCAACACTAGTTGGGTCCCATATCTCCCGAAATACTCCTCCAAAACTCACCAAATTCGAATATGTTATTCTCCTATTATAGGAGAACAAAACCCCAAAAGAAATCGGGAAATAAACACCTCTAACTCATTTTCAGTTTTTAAAATTTAGGACATAGTCCTAGGTCTTGATTTAAAAAATTAAATGGATTTTCAATTAAAATCATGGATTAAAGCTTAAACTAAGGGAATGAATCAAAGGAAAATACTTAGGTTATGGTTTAGACCTTACCCCATGGAAGAAACTTGAAGAACATCCTTGAATTCTCCCAATCCCAAACTTTCAAGATGAGAAAAACTCCAACAACATTAATAGCCAAAAATATCCAGCTGTTTTGTCTCGTTTCTTGTGCCAAATTATCTCAAAACTCACTTTTGATGCCTCCAATGGATTCCTCATAAAATTCTAGTCAAGTTGGGTTTTTGAATCACTCAATTTAACCTTATAATGAAGGAGATATATTTGTTTCAATATTTGGAAATAGTGCAGATTTTTAAATATGAATATAATGGCAATTTTGTAATTAATCTAAACAAATCTAGCAACCCGATTCTTAGTAAAATGACCATAAATTCCTCATACGATGTCGACACTTGATGATTTCAGTTGTTATGGTTCCAAAAATACAATACGGATATAATGATTTAGTCGAAACACGAATAAAAAATTGTTTGCCCAATATGGTAACATTTATGCTCAAATCGACGTCGAAACCTAAAACAATCACCATACAACCCAAACTTATCCAAAAATCATCGGAATTTAACCAAACTTTGTGGACATGTCCAAAATCATCATACAAACTTATTGGAATAATTAAAATACGATTCTGAGTCTGTTTACCCAAAAGTCAAACCTTGGTCAACTCTTCAAACTTAAAGCTTCTAAAACGAGAATCATTCTTTCAAATTAATCCTGAACCGCTCAAAAATTGAAAACAATCATATACATAAGTTATAATCATAATATGAATATACTCAAAGTCTCAAACCACTGAATGGAACGCTAAAGCTCAAAATAACCGGTCGGGTCATTGCATTCTCCTCCACTTGAACATACGTTCGTCCTCGAACGTGCCAAGAGTCGTTCCAAAGCCATCAAATCGCTATACATCCTCACCATACACATAACCATGGGTGATCCCATGTTACCCCAATCCATATAAGCCCGACAACACTACCTAACAGAGGATCCCTACTTCAACCTTAGTAAATAAACCTTAAAACCCAAATCCCCAACATCTGAAATTCATTATATGACCGAATTCTTGCATCTATGCACTGTATAACTCTGAACAAGATGTATCAATCCATAACCATATCTCAAGACATAATAACATGATATATCACATAACTCAAATACTTATAGCAATAACTTTCGACTGCAATAGTTGCTCGATAACCAACCTGACACCGATAACAAACCTCATATCAACTAAAATCTTGTTTTGAACCTTCGTACACTGCCAATGATGAAAGAAACATACAAAAACTCATAACCACCCATCAGATTAACAAGTCATGGAGCTCTTTTGCTCGATAAGGATCATAGCTAAAATCTAAGCCGACTAGTGACACAATTCTTGCAAACATACCTTAATCAAGTCAAATGGCACTCATTTTAGGCCCAATAACCTCACCTCATCCAGTACAAGCTACTCGACCGACCTGTCACACAAATGCTACTTAGAGCCACATACCATGCTGTCACGATCCAAAATCCAACCCGTTATGATGGCACCTAACCCGAACCCGCTAGGTAATCCAAATAAAAATAAAACACAATATAATAATGCTAAGAGTCAAGAAGGAAATAACTAAATTTTATACAACTCCCAAGGACTGGTAGTACAAGTCATGAGCTTCTAAGATTTAGAGTTAACAAAGTTAGTATTAAATAAATACATCATATGTTTGAAATATACATGAACAGATTAATAATTCTAAAGCTACCAAGAACAAGAGGCAGCTACGACCGAAACACAAGTACATTTTCAATGCTAGCTCCCTCCATACACAATAACATCAACATCCAAAAGCTGTACGTAAGGTGCAGAAATGTAGTATGAGTACAACCGACCCCATGTACTCAATAAGTAACAAACCTAACGTTAGGTTGAAAATAGTAACGAGCTTGGACAAAGATCAGAGTCCAACACAAACAGCCAGTAACAACTCATAATAATATGACTATAGCAGTTCAAGTAATAGCTAAAAAAATACAATGCTTAGCTCGTTCACAGTTCCGGAAAACAGGCATGCTTTTCAAGTATAACAGTAAAACCCAAATCTTTTACCGAAATCACCAAAATATGAGTAAATCTAAAAACTGTGTTTTGTCCCAAAAACTTTCAACAACAGATAAGATATTTCATTATCAAATGGCATTAGGAAAGTACATCTCTATGCCTATATGTCAATGCGCATGTGAAGTCATAAATGTCACAAAGCCGTGTAACATGAGGGAATACATCTCTATGCATGTATGTCATGTATACATGTCAAATGCAATGCATCATAGTGATGAACTCATGTACCCATGATCTTAGAGTACCCAATCTCACTGTCTCACACTCCCACTCATCACGCTCAATCACTCAGCACACTCAGTCTCTCGGCACTGTATGGTGCCTACTGCAGCGTGCAACCCGATCACATCATTAATCAATAAAACTGCGCTCACTATTGGTATGTCAGACTCTGGAGGGGTGGATCCTGTCCAAGCGCCAATAAAACCTACTGCGGCACGCAACCCGATCCTATCATGATTCAATAATAATACCTGCTTCGGCATGCAATCTAATCCCATCATAAATCAATCACACTTGTTGTGTCTTGCAGCCCGATCCCATCATGATTCAATAAAACTTGTTGCGGCGTGCAACCCGATCCCATCAATATCACCCACAGTCAGGCCCTCGGCCTCAGCTCAGTCATCAATCTCTCCAGTCTCTCAGGCTCACAAATCTCATGCGAATCAGCCCATACAATGATAACATGATATGATAACAAATGATAACATAGACAGAGATAAGATATGCAAATGAATGAATATGACTAAGTATGTAATGGCAATTTAAGCAAATAACTCAACAACAAAAATGACCTCAGTGGGTCCAAACAGAATAAGTACATGGCCTAAACATGATTTCTAACATGGATCACAACTCAATTACTCTAACACGTAGGAATTTCATGGATAGAAACAAGATAGATAGCTACACAGTACCACAGAATCAACCGAGTCATAATTCACACGGTGCACGCCCACACGCCTGTCACCTTGCATGTGCGTCACCTCAATACCAAACACATAACACATATATTCAGGGGTTCCTACCCTCAGCACCAAGTTTAGACGTGTTACTTACCACGAACAAGCCGAGTCCAATACCGAGCAAGCCAAATAATACTCCTAGAAATGACATCCCGCGCTTACCGACCTCCGAACAGCTCAAAACTAGCCAAAAACAACTTGATACAATCAAGACAAGCTATAGGAATCAATTTCATATGAAAAATGCTATTTTCTTAATCAAAGTCAAAAAGTCAACTCAAACGTTAACCCCGGGCCCATATCTCGAAATCTGACAAAAGTTACAAAATCCAAACACCCATTCAATCACGAGTCCAACCATGTCAAAATTACTTGAATTTGATCACAACTCGACCTTCAAATCCTCAAATTAAAGCATAGGAAGTTTCTACAATTTTTCTCCAATTTTCAACACAAATCACTAATTAAATGATGAAATCAATGATATATTCATGTATATTAACCAAACAGAGTTAGAATCACTTGCCCCAATTCATGTGGTGAAAATTGCCTAAAACATTGCCTCAATCCGAGCTCCATAGCTCAAAATATGCTAAAATACCTGAAACCTTCGAAATAGAGTACTTAAAGGTCTGTTCCAGGGGTACCCTTTGAGATCGTTGTCAAAATCTCACGATTGTGATTACCAAAATTTTCCAGGACAGTTTTACTCTATACGATCACGGCCATTTTCCCGCGATCACGATGAACAAACTTCTATTAACTCTCCCCAAACTCTTCCAGAAATCTTGTAGTGTATCAACCATAACTTTTTGTACAAAACTCCATATGACAAACGGTATGCTTTTTTGAAAACTAGACACAAAGAGCTACAACTTTCAATTAATATCATCTCCAAATTTCTTATAGATTGTAAGATATAAGCTTCCAAAGTCGGGTCAGTGACAGTAGAATTTTCCTCTACGCGATCGCAAAAAGCCTTCCTCGATCGCGATTCACAAGCCCATTTTACTCTTCGCAATTGCGACCAATTCTATGCTATCGCAATGCACACTGCTCTAGCCAAAAACCAACAACTAAAAATGGCATAGAAATGGTCCGAAACCATCCCAAAACTCATCTGAGCCCCTCGGGACCCCGTCCAAATATTCCAACAAGTCCCATAACATAACACGGAACTACTCGAGGCCTCAAATCACACATAACAACATCGAAATGACAAACTGCACCTCAAATCGAACTTAATGAACTTTGAATCTTTCAACTTCCAAATTCGTGTCGAACCTTAACAAATCAACTCGGAATGAACTAAAATTTTGCACACAAGTCCCAAATGACATAACGAAGCTATTCAAATTCCTGGAACCACAATCCAAACCCGATATCATAAAAGTCAACTTCCGGTCAAACTTATGAACATTCCAAACCTTCAAAATTCCAAATTTTGCCAATTAGTGCCGAAACCTTCTAGAAATATCCAAATGAAATTCTGGGCATACGCCTAAGTCCAAAATCACTATCCGTACCTAACGAAACCATCAAAATTCCAATCTGAGGTCAAATACTCAAAAGTCAAACTTGGTCAACTCTTCCAACTTAAAGCTTCCTAGTTGAGAACCTTTCTCCCAAATCAATGCTGATTAACCTAAAAACCAAAACCGACGATTCCCACAAGTCATATTACATCATGTGAAGCTACTCATGACTTCAAACGACTGAAAGGAATGTGAATGCTCAAAATGACAGGCCGGGTCATTACACATGCAATCCGTGCACCAACGAACAATAACTCAAATATACCCAACTATGGAAAGAGAATGTAAATGAAGAAACCATCTTGCCAGCTCAACAGATACCACCACGAAGCGCAATGCTATCAATCCATCACACAAGGGGAAATATAACACGCGAAATAAGCACAAAGGATCATATCCTAGCATAATATTGCGATGCATGACCCAATCCGACACCGGTCCACCTAGAATGCGTCGAACCATGATACTCACAATCAACAATCATAAGCATATCAACAACAAACACACGAAGCGCGTGACCATAACTATGGAGATATGGATATCACTATATACCAGAAACATGAAGACCATAACCAAGGCACAATCAACCATTCAACACCCTAAGAGCAATTTCGCTCGAATTTTGCAACAAAGCCCAAACATAACCGCATCGGTGTGTAGATAACCAAATGATCACAACCCATCGCAGCATAGGAGAGTAACACATGAGACATATCAAAATACGAATGTGATCCACCTTAACCAATAAAATACCCCTCCATAATAATTGTGCTGAGTAGATAAATATGACCCGAATTAGAATGCACATCCTTATTAGACCTACTAGTAGCCTCTAAATCACTTCTGATCCTTTCGAAGTAGGTAGATAGCCTCCGAAAAGCCCACAATAACATATCTATAGTACATACCATCAGTTGCCAACCTCTTAACATATCTTCACTGTTCACAACCATGGAATAATCTACCTCGAGAACCCTCTTAGTCTTCAAATTCCTAGAATACTAGAATCTCCATATCCGATCACAACTACACTACTCAAATAACTGACACATTCTTCACATACGGTCAGCCCACGAGAAGTACTTCTATACTTCTTTCGTGCCACAAGGAAAAATCTGGACATCAACAATCAATCAACCAGGCGATTACCGTAATACAAGTCAGGCATCCGCAAGTCGAAACACAGTGCGCCTTCTAGAGTGCGTACCCTACTTAGGTGGTATAAAATAATGCTAGCATTCTTCTAAACATCTGAAATCGTTCATGTTGTCTAGAACTCGTGACCCCATCCAGGCAAAAATCATAACACGCAACGCGTTCGTTATGCCGGTAGCAGACATCTAGCTCAAGTTATGGTCGACACTATCAAGAACTCTTCGAGGCCAGTCCGCACATCACCAATCCATCAGAACTGAACTTCTCCAACTCAACCAAGTCACACAAGCTATCAAACCCAAGAGTATTGCCATAGAATGTTGGTGAAGCATTACCACACCAAAAGACCAGTTACCTTTGTTGCTATGCTGACCCAACACCACCGAGCTGACCCATTTCTTCTAATCCTCCTCGACTTGTCTTTAGGTCAATAGTTTCCCTCATTGGTACATAATGATCCTAAGTCAAAGCTCGTTGCGGAAGACCCTTGCACGAACCACGTCGTCCAAAACCCATAAACTGATGTATTTCCCCTGGAGCACCCAACAATGCTGCAACCGAGATACCCACTCTGAAGTGACTTTTTGTGAATCTGAAGATGTTTCTCTAACCTCTCCGATACTGGATGTAGATTTAGCAATGGTACATATATACCGCAAGTTCCAGCACCATCCCATGAAAATCTCATATCTTAGTCATGTATAATTTGAGGGAACCCCTCAACACTGCATATATACCTCAGACCCAAGATGATATGATACTTGCCCATGCAATCTGATATAGTAGTCTCCCCCACTTGGCACGGAGTCATAGGGCACAACATCCGATGATCCATATTACCAACCTTCATAAGCTCATATAGCACCAATCAGATACACAAACCAGTTGCATCCCACACTTGAACAACTGAAGATCTACCAACACGCCCACGTCCTTAGTCTAGACAATACCTCGAGACAATGATCGAGCATCTATGGCCCCCTCATAGCCCATCCGTAGCATTATAAAATGTCGTAGCATAGCTGATACCGAGCGTGCAATATCATATACGAGTGGATGTAAAAGGATATAAGATATATGCTTCAAGTTGAATCAATGCCACACGATAAGGAATGAAAGAAATGGTTCCTAATAGTTCGGTAGCCTCTCGAAGGTAAATACAGACGTCTCCGTACCGATCCCCAAGACTCTACTAAACTTACTTATGACTCGTAACACCTATGAACCTAGTGCTCTGATACCAACTTGTCACGACCCCAAATTTCCACCTTAGGATGTCTTGATGGCACCTAGTCGCTAAGACTAGGTAAGCCTAACACATGCTGATTTAATAATAGAATTGAAATATTTAATCATTTATCATAAACCATTAAATGATATAGATAGCCACAAGCGGCCAATAATTATACATTTCTCAAAACCGGTAGTACGGAGTCATAAGCACTACTAAAACACACTAGATTTCTAAACACAATATTTTTTTGAATTATAATTTAACAGTAGCATAATGAAGTAAGATGGTGACTCCGAGGCCTGCGAACGTCAAGAAGTATACCTTAAAGTCTCCCGCCGCGCAGATGCAACTCTCAACAACACAATCAGAATACCGGGATCTACACAAAAATCTGTAGAAGCATAGCATGAGTACACCACAACGGTACCCAGTAAGTATAAAGCTTAACCTCGGTAGAGTAGTGACGAGTCTAGGTCAAGACACCTACTAGACATAGAAACCTGCTCAAGATATACAAAAGCTAACAATGAAAAGAATATCAATGTAAGACCAACGACGGAAAAATTATTGACTTACAACCCAACAATGAAATAATAGAATCATAAATGGAAGCAAATAGTAAATGAGTAATAAAGAAACAACATAATCAGAACACAGGACATAAATGAACTCAAATAAGGAAAAAAATTGATGACAACTCAAATAATCAAATCGCTCCTAACGCATGGACTTACAACAAGAATTACCCCGAGGCACCACACCATATAAACCACAAGTCATGAACCACAATTTCCAAATCTTACACATATGGAACCTCATGCCCACAATAACAATCACCTTCGCACGGTAAAGCCCACGTGGTACTATGTACTTTGCAACCGTGATAAATATTAATTTAGATAAACGAAAGATATATTTAGAGGCCATAAAACATAATACTATCTTGAATAAGGTAAGAGGTCAAATTAAATAATGAGTTTATTTTAGAAATCAAGTAAAGTAAAATAATATACAATTTGTACGAAACATAGTATAAGATGGGTTTTATTTAGAAATAAATAAAATTGAGTAAAAGTATCATTTTTAAACAAAGCAACACATAAGTTAAATTAACGAATTAAATATAGAATTCGTTAAGGAAAAACATGATAACAATTTAAATGGTAACCATCTAATAGGGTGATGACTATAATTTGAGAATCCCGTCATAGTGAAAGTGCGATAACCATTTAGAATAATAAGGCACCGAGTGAGATAACGAGTTCTATCTTAAGAGGCACATAAAATAAAGCATGTTAATAATTTTTTTATTTAAACTATTATGTTACCAACAACTCAACAAGATATGATATAGTGACTCCACGCAATTCAATTCACATTGACAATCAATTCATCAAGTTATAACGGAGTCACATATTGGCATGTTAAAGCAACACAACAAATCACGTAGAATGCATGACTCACACAAGAAACCACAATCAATCCCACACCAAGATAACACTGAATAATAAAACACAATCAAAATGCGGATGAATGATTGAAGGAAGAACAGTGACCGTTCAAATCAACAAGTTGTTCCAACCTGGAATGTACAATAAAATTCACAACCGAAGTACCGCCTCGTATTCACATTTCACAATTTCAATCAAAAGCTTTTCTTATATCACCGCATGAGCCTTACATTTATTTTTTAAAATTACTTTTTCTCAAAATAGCTACACGTGTTTTATACTATCTTATCTCACCGCATGGCTTCAAGTAGTTCCCCTACTAGCAACACGCGTATCAAGCCAACCTTATCTCACCGCATGCGTATCAACCCCTAACCTTATACCACTGCATGTGTATCAATATCACAACACAATCACAACTCGCACCACAGGTGCCCATATTCCACAACTTGCCACAAAGTCAACAATACCAATATTTCCACAAAAAATAGCCCATGGCTCAACCGCAGCGTGTACAAGAATTTCAACAATAACAAAATGAATAAGAACACTCAACAAGGAAAGGTATCTCAATAATTCACAACTTCGCCTCAATGTGATAACGACAATTGATATTCGGCTTAATGTATACATATTTTGATGTATATTACCTCGCACTATGCTCATATCTCGTAGATTTCGGATGTGTAATATAATGATTTGTGATGATTTGTGGTATTTCTATGTATAGGAATCATTCGAATGCGATTTGGGACGAAAGTGTGCGAATTGGAGCGAAAATGGGAAGAAAAGGCAAAAGTACACATTTGAGGGCCACATGCAGTGTAGGGCACTGCTTGTGGCGCATAAAATAGAAAGTTGAAAAGTTGAGCGCCAGGACCAGCGCCTCATGCTACCCTGGACGCTCAAAACGCGAACATGTCCTATGTCGACCGGGACTTGGTTATTTCAACACCAAGACGCCCCTAATTCATATAAAAGCCAACCTAAACCTATTTTGAGGAGGAGGACGTGACTTTGAGAGAGAAACAAAAGTACAAAACACTCGGGAGCACGGATTTGATCAATTCTTCCATTCTTCTTCTAGTATTTATTGATTTTATGTTTGAAAACATCATTTTTGATGATTGTATGAACATGAGTGGATAAGAACCCTATTGTTCTGTGGTCATGGGTGCTACATGAATGTTGACGTTTGAAATTGAAATTGACGAGTTTGATTTTATCATATTGGGTTGTTTATTTAATTTTGTTTTTAATTATTTTGCTGAGTAGCTAACAGTAAAATACTATCTACGAATCTAGAGTTGAACTCGAAAGTGGGAATTCTAGATTGCATATAGAATTAAATAGAGCAAGTTCTTGAACTCGGGCATCGGGGAACGGATTCACAATTAGGATAGACATATACCTAATTGTCTTGCTTGGTTGAGATACAACAACAACAACAACAACAACAACCCAGTATAATCCCACAAGTGGGGTATGGGGAGGGTAGAGTGTACGCAGACCTTACCCCTATCCCAGAGGGGTAGAGAGGCTGTTTCCAAAAGACCCTCGGCTCGAGAAGAAGAAAAATAAACAATAGACAATAGGTCAGTGACAACAATAGAAGATAAAAAATAATAACAACATCGTAAGAAATAGAAAAATAGATGTAAAAGCAATAACTATAAATAACAATACTACCATAGAAAATAGTGAGAAAACTACATTGTTACACCCCATGTTTTCGTACGTGAAAGTACGCCATAAGTTAATTGATGAAAGCTCGAAAATGAGATGTTAATTTTCGTACGTTAAAGTTTTGTCGTAAGTTAATCGACGAAAGTTCGGGAATGAGATTATTTTGGGATTACAAGTATTATGCTATTTCAAATAAGTGATAAGTAAATTTGCGAAGGTGAGAGGGTAAGCGAATCGAAGGAAATGAGTTTCGTCGAAGTTTGACATTTTGGGATAAATACGGTCCGAGATATAATACCCGGTATTTATGAACTAGTGCCATACAAGATACCACATGACCATGATAGTAAGATGTATAAAGTGTATTAAAAGTGAGTAGTATTTTAAATAATTTGAGATAATTCCTAATTATGTGGATAATCGAGTAATTATTGATTTTAGTGGGAGATTAATAATTAATTAGAAGTTTGTGGTTAATTATTTAAGTATAATTTTGATAATTATTAGGGGATAACATTTTCACGTGGGATTCTATAATTGTGGCAACAAATTGCCATCTAATTAGGTGCTTAAGGAGGTGGTGGCAAAAATTTAAAGACATGGGCACCTTATCTCATTCTTGTTGAAGAATTATTTCAAAGACCTCTCTTTAATTCAGAAAAATGGAATGGAAAACGTGATTTGCTTCAGCAAGAAAAGCCATCCAAAATTGAGATCAAATTCACCAAAATGGAGGTGTTCTACATCTACAAATGTAACGGATCTCTTTATCTTGGAATCTCTTTATCTTTACTTCATTAAAGAATTCATAAGAGATTATCAAAGAGTATCTCTAATTCATTCAAGTGAGATTCATACAAATTGGCAGTGGTAACGTGATTCATACAAATTTACAACAAATTACTCTTATCTACTACATTAGGAAAGAAAGCTTCAGCAAGGGTAATAGTTTATAATAGCAACGTAGTTGCTTCAAACCTTTCATACGAAGACCATTTAATATTATAGCAACATGGGATTTGCGATTCTAAGAGAGTACGGTGCAATCTTTCTCAAGAATATCATACGGAATGTTTCCTATTTCGATCTCGCCGTTACGTGTTTCGTCACAATTGGAGTGTGTTAGAAGGATTGTCAAGAGAATCAGTTCAGGTATGTTAAGGCTATCCCTTCTTTATTTCGGCATGGTCCAAATGATACAAATAAAACGAGCAAAATACACAACTTCCATAAATGTCTCTATTCATAGAAATACTAGGGGTGTTTATATTCTTGATTCCCCAAGTGAATTATTATTATATCTTCTATTCATGGGTCTTAGAAAAATACGTATTTGATAAAGTTTATCCGACAGGCATATTATTTTTATGACATTCCGAGAATCTTATTAACGTATTTCTTATGCATTTCATGCATTAACGTATTATATGTATATGGCATTCTAGTAGAGAGAGAACGTTAAGCAATTCGAAGAGTCACTGGATGGAGCAAAGGGGAACTAAAAGCAAAAGAATGTCTTGTTCGAGTTTATAGAATAAAGTGATAGACATAAATGTTAGCGGGAAATAAGAAAAGAGTTAATGAAGCATTATGAGTAAGATATGATACATGGATGACAATGGTAGATCAAAAAGATGACAGTATTACAGAGTCTATAGTCAATTGAAGCAAAAGACGAGAGGTGACAAGCCTTGAAACAACAAAAGAGTATAGGCCATAAAGTGATATCCTCATTTCAAGAAATAAGCTCGTGACTCTAACACGACTACCGGAAGGAAAAGTTAGACCCTAGAACAATAGAAATCAGTATGGGCTGGTGAACAAGATAAACTAAACATGAATTAGGAACTGAGTGATTGGAAAATAGTCACCATCATGAGAATTTTAGATTTTGCTCCGGCGATAATAGAGTGGACAACAGAAGAAGATTCATGAGAAATTCAGAGAATGGTCATTCAGGAAAACGCTTCCCTAAAGCAAGCAATGTGAGTAAAGTTAAGCTTAAGGGACTGTATGTTTCAGTTATACTAAGTATCACCCTCGCGAGTAAGGAATTTTGTTATCCTTGGTACAAAAGGATTACCGCATGGTGAATAAGGGTCATCGATGATGTGAAAAGACGCCAAAGATGAAGAGGTAAAACATCTATAGGTAGATCATCGTAGCTCCAACTCATAAGTACTCCCCTAAAGGTGGGGAATATGAAGTGATGTGGCATTAAGTCAAAATTAAGTGGTTCTAGTAACTATGGAATGGTAAAGGAAGAATACGATAAAAATGAGAAAAGGGATGAGATTGCACTTACTCAAATCCTACTGATATGCTACGATTCCAGAACATTATGCAAGCACAATGACAATGAGAGGAAGTAAGGGTTCCTGCCTGAGATGTTATTGATAGATAAGGAGCCAGTGTGAGACGTAAGTTAAGACAAAGGAAATGACCCAAAAAAGATTGCGCGGAATATTGATATGAGAATGGGCCAACAAATAGTTAGTAGTTGATTCGGGAAGGGCCTAGTTATGGCTAGACAGGAGCATACAGACGAATCAGCATATTGTGCAAGATAATCATAGTAAAACCCAATATAGTGAATTCAGCTTCGGAGTAATGTCATTGTAATATTTGAGAAATGAGTTGGGGTAGTTAAAGGTACAGTATGAATGTTACGGGAATAAAAGAAAGCGCCCCTAGGAAGACAGTTAAAATATCAGTTCAGAAGCAACCCTATAAGAACAAGGGAGTGGAGGTAAGTAACTACAGATAATTATAGGCGAGGAAGGATATCAAAATATTCCGTCGAGCATACGATGTAATAAGCTCATAGCTTTACAAGAGTCAGAGGGTCCTCCCTAAGTACTACAATGAAAGACTAGCTGAGGAAGTAAGGAAGGAGGCTTCAACCTAAGCACAGTGACCCAAAGAGGAAATGATCTTGTAACAACAGTCTCACTACAACATTGTAAGCACTATATAAGACAGTGACACCTACAGTGGCTAATGAACGAGAAGAAAAATCAAAAGTAGGATTCGAGATCATATAAGTTGCACGAAAACTCCGGCATGCATGGGAACTAAGATAATCTATGTATGCACGCAACAAGGGGAAAAAAGTCCAGGAAAGGTAATAGCTTACGTTTAAAGAAAGCTGAGAAGGAACGAAAGGAATTATTCGATCAATGATCCAGATTTAGTTACATTATGAACGCACTTAAGAGTTTGGAGTATTATCCATGCAGCATATATGTTGACAATCATACGGCCGTAGAAGACTCTGGTATAAGTTAAAAGAAAGAATTGAGTCCAGGTCATAGACAAGTAAGTAAATTGTTAGATGATAGTATCACGGATATTACATAGCGTCTATAAAAGGCTAAAGTAACAACTAATACCATGAGCCGCATATCAGAAGATAGCTTAAGCCTACATAAAGGCTGATCAGAAGAAGAGGAAACTAAAGAGTTACATCAACGAAGTAAATCAGGAGTCTGATTATTGGACCCAGAAAAATATAGACATCATGATTGAGAACATTGCAGAATCACTTTTAACATCAGAGGTACAAGAGAGATAGTACAACAACCATATTCTATAACGACCCTACGTTAGAGCCAGTTAGTAAAGTACCAGCCTCATAAGAAGTCAGTGTGAAGCTCCCATCGGATTGTGTATGCACCAAAGGTGCAAGTATTATAATAGAGATTCAAGTAGTGGATGTGAATTATACCTATGTGGAAGTACGCCATAGGTAAATTGATAGAAGTTCGGAAATGAGATGATACATCCTACATTTTTGTATGTTAAAATTTCGTCGTAAGCTAATTGACGTAAGTTCGAGAATGAGATTACTTTGGGATTATAAGTATTGTGATACTTCAAACAAGTGACGAGTAAATTCATGAAGGTGAGAGGGTAAGCAAATCAAAGAAAATGAATACTCGTCAAAGTTTGACATGCTGGGATAAAATACGGCCCCAGCTAAAATACCTGGTATTTATGGACTAGTACCATACAAGGTACCAAATGGCCATGATAGTAAGGTGTATAAAGTGTATTAAAAGTGAGTAGTATTTTAAGTAAATTGAGATAATTCTTAATTATGAGGGTAATTGATTAATTATTAGATTTGTGGATAAGTATTTAAGTGAAAATTATCTTGGATAAGTATTAGGGGGCAAGTCACGTGAGACTATGGAATGTGGCAGCCAAAGAGGTCCTGAATTATGACTCTTAAAGTGCACATATAGGTGGCCTATTTATAATAATAGTTGGCCAAGTCATCCACAGGAGTGGGGCCCACAACCCCAATATAAATAGACTTTCCCATATGCTTATACTTATAGTTGCTTGCTAACTGATGAATCTCAAACCAAAGGGTTTATATGGAACCTTCAAAAAAAGTAACGAATGAATCTCAAACAAAAATTCAAAGAAAGACATATTCAATATTCATAGCAAATCAAAGTGCTTCAGCAAACTATACAAGTGATGACAACGTGATTTTGCTTTTATTTTGGAAAGGCTACTGATAACATTCACACTTCATTTTGTGTGAAGAACGAATTATCAATGTTCAGCATCTCTTAGTTAAGGATTCATTTTGGGAATTCATGCCAACACCTTGAGGATAATTCTTTTGAATGTGATCCAAGATTGAATGTTCATCTACGAGGCTTCTTAGAAAATAACATCGGGATTTTGCGATTCTAAAGGAGTACAGTGCAATCTTTCTCAAGAATATCATATGAATTTTTTCCTACTTCGATCTGTCATCACATGTTTTATCACAAAAGAAGTGTGTTAGAGGGATTGTCAAGAAAATCGACTCAGGTATGTTAAGGCTATCCCTTCTTTCTGTTGGCATGATCTATACGACGCAAACAAAAGGAGCAAATACGCAACTTTCATAAATGACTCTATTCATAAAAATACTAGGGGTGTCTATATTCTTGATTCCCCATGTGAATTATTATTATATCTTCTATTCATGGGTCTCAAAAAATACATATTTGATAAAGTTTATTTGAAAGGCATAATGGTCTTATGACGTTCCGAGAGATTTATTGACGTACTTCTCATGCATTGCATTCATGTACATTGACCCATGACCAGACGGCGTTATATACCAGATGTGCATTCATGTATATATATGGGATATGGGAAAAGGTTACGACATTATATACGCACCACCACCTGATCAGCTGGTATACGTTGATGGTTTGCCCACAGTGGCCGAGATGATATGATGGGATATCCTCAGAGGCTTGATGATGTTATGTACGCATATACCTATGCATGGTATGATATTTATACGCATATGAATGGCACTGTAAATATTATTGATTCACAGAGTTATTTAGACTTACATGTTGAGTCTTTTACTCCATGTTTCTCATGTTTATTATTTACTGATATTCATTGCTTACATACTAGGTACATTATTTGTACTGACGTCCCTTTTGCCTGGGGATGCTGTGTTTCATGCCCGCAGGTCCCGATAGACAGGTTGAAAGTCCTCCAAGTAGGCTATCAGCTCAACAGAAGATATTGGAGCGCTCCATTTGCTCCGGAGTTGCTATTGGTCAGTATGATTAGGACATGTGTTGATTGGTATGGCGGGACTCTGTCCCGACCTTTATAACATTTATGTATCCTTAGAGGCTTGTAGACATATGTCGTGTACGTGAAAGATTATACGGCCTTGTCAGCCTATGTTCAGTGAAATTTTGGTCTTATAGGCTTGTATGTCTTATGTTTAAGTTGATATTTCATGTTGTATTCTACTTATCTCAAGGCAGCCTATCCGACCCAGTTATCTATGATAGTATGATACAAAAAGATACGTTATATTGGTACTCAGTTGAGTAAGGTACCGGGTGCCCATCGCGGCCCATCGGTTTGGGTCGTGACAAAAGTGGTATCAGAGTAGTTTTGTCCTAGGGAATTTACAAGTCGTGTCTAGTAGAGTCTTGTTTATGGGTGTGTTGTGCACCGCACTTATAGGCAGGAGGCTACAGGGTATTTAGGACTGTCACTCTTTCTTCTTACTCTAGATCGTGTGGTAGAGCTCAGTTGTAAGAACTCAATTTCCTAAACTCTATCTTATTCATAATACGACGATGCCTACATCCAGAAATACAGTTGGTAAGAAATTGAATGTAGCGGTGAAAGAATTGAGTTGGAGGAACTCGATTTCGTCATTCTTATGATTGATAAATGTGAGGTCTTCAGCAGAATATGTGTGTAATAAGATGTGTAAGCTTCTTGATAAGGAGTCTTAAGGCAAGAATATCTATCCACCTCTATTGTGAAAGGCAATGAGAGATTCAGAAGATAGATACAAGCTTCAACAAGTAAAAGGAGCAAGATGAGAAGGGTACAAGGTATCCAGTTAATGAAGATTATCGGTATTTTCAACTCCGGCAGAAAAATATAAGCATTGTGACTTACCTTCAAAAGTAACAGAGGTATGTAGAATTGGCCACACCCATCTCAGTTATACCCTATTGGGGGCTAACATGTGTAGTTAAGAAAAGGACAGGATATTAGGATCTGACTGGGGTTAGAGTAACCAAAAATGGTAAATGGATTGTTTGTGTTAGTTGACATTTTCGAAGGATATTACAAAGGTGCTAATAGATCTTCTTGTGAGGCACCCAGTTGGTGCACTCCAGAATATTACAATTAGATGTGAATATTAGCATGAAAAAAAATTAGAAGATAGGCACGGAAAGCCTGAAAGGGATAAATATTACCTTAGTGTGGCTCGCGTCCCTAGTAGAGCGTGAATGTTAAGCAACCTGAAGAGCCACTGGATGGAGCAAAGTGGAGCTAAAAGCAAAAGAATGTCTTGTTCGAGTTTTCAGAATAAAGTGATAGACATAAATGTTAGCGGGAAATAAGAAAAGAGTTAATGAAGCATTATGAGTAAGATATGATACATGGATGACAACGGTAGATCAAAAGATGAAAGTATTACAGAGTCTATAGTCAAGTGAAGGAAATACGAGAGGTGACAGGCCTTGAGGCAACAAAACAGTATACGCCATAAAGTCATATCCTCATTTCGAGAAATACGTTCGTGACTCTAACGTGATTACCAAAAGGAAAAGTTAGACCCTAGAGTAATATAAATCAGTATGGGCTGGTGAACAAGATAAACTAAAAATGAATTAGGGAATGAGTGATTTGATAATAGTCAGCATCATGAGAATTTCATAGATTGCGTCCCGGCGATAACAGAATGGACGACAAAAGAATACCCTTTGAAGGTCATTCAGGAAGACGCTTTCCTAAAGCAAGCGAGGTGAGCAAAGTTAAGCTTAAGGGACTGTATGTTCCAGTTATACTAAGTGTCACCCTCGCGAGTAAGGAATTTTATTATCCTTGATACAGAAGGATTGCCGCAAGGGTCATTGATGATTTGAAAAGATGAAGAGGTAAAATATCTATAGGTAGATCCTCGTGGCTCCAACTCTTAATACTCCCCTAAAGGGGGGAATATGGAGTGATGTGGCATTAAGTCAGTATTAAGTGGTTCTAGTAACTATGGATTAATAAAGGGAGAATGTGATAAGAATGAGAAAGGGATAAGATTGCACTTATTCAAATCCTAAAGATATGCTACGATTCCAAAACACTATGCAAACACGACGTCAAGGAAAGGAAGTAAGGATTCCTACCCGAGGTGTTATTGATAAACAAGGAGCCAGTGTGAGAGGTAAGTTAAGACAAAGGAAATAACCCAAGAAAGATTATGCGGAATATTGATATGAGAATGGGCCAACGAGTAGCTAGTAGTTGATCCAGGGAGAGCCTAGTTATGGCTAAATAAGAGGACACAGACAAATCAACAGATTGTGCAAAATGAACATAGTGAACCCCAACACGGGGAATTCAGTCTCGCAGATACGACATCGTGACCCTTGGGAAATATTCAGACAAGAGTTGGGGTAGTTAAAGGTACCGTATGAATGTTATGAAAATAAAAGATAGTCTCACTAGGAAGGCATTCAAAACTTCAGTTCAGGAGCAACCCTACAAGACAAGGGCGTGGAAATAAGTACCTATAGATAATTATAGGCGAGGAAGAACATCAAAAATTCCGTCAAGTATACGATGTTATAATCTTGTAACTTTACAAGAGCCAGAAGGTCTCCCTAAATACTACAACGAAAGACTAGCTGAGGAGATAAGGAAGAAGGCTTCAACCTAAGCACAGTGACCCAAAGAGAAAATGGTCTTGTAACAACAGTCTCACAACAACATTGTATGCACTCCATGAGAAAGTGGCACTTACCGTGGCTAAGGAATGGGAAGAAAAATAAAAAGTAATATTCGAGATCATATGAGTTGCACGAAGATTTCGGCATGCGTGGGAACTAAGATAAGCTAAGTATGCATGCAACAAGTGGAAAACGACCAGGAAAAGTAATTGCTTACATTTAAAGAAAGTTGAGAAGGAACGAAAGGAATTATTCGATCAGTGTTCCAGAGTGAGTTACGTTATGAATGCAGTTTATATTTCGGAGTATTATCCATGCAACATATATGTTGACAATCATACAGCCGTAGAAGACTCCAGTATAAGTTAAAAGAAAGAATTGAGCCCAAGGTATAAACAAAGGATTGAATTATTAGAAGATTGTATCATGGATATTCTATAGCACCCATGGAAGGCTAAAGTAATAACTAATACCAGGAGCCGCAGATTGGAAGATAGCTCAAGCCTACATGAAGGCTGATCAAAAGGAAGAGAAAACTTAAGAATTACATCAACCAAATGAATCAGGAGTCTGATTATTAAACCCAGAAAATTATAGAAATCGTGGTCAAGAACATTGCAGACTTACTCTAATATCAAAGGCACAAGAGAGATAGTACAACAACCATATTCTATAACGGCTCTACGAGAAAGCCAATTAGAAGAGTACTAGCCTCATAAGAAGTCAGTATGAAGCTTTCACCGGAGTGTGTATGCACCAGAGGTGCAAGTATTATAATAGAGCTTCAAGTCGCGGATGTGAATTATACCTATGTGGAAGGGAGGTCATGAAAGAGATAGAAGACGTGATGCGAGATTTTAAGGTAAGTTAGGTAAAGGTGAACAATGTACGAGATACTCAAATGCAAAAGATCGTGAATAGTCCATACTTTGGATAGAAGGATAGAAGCACTGGGATTCAGTATCCAGGAATGATAGCGGCGTCATCAGTAGCATATATCTTCCAACCTATGGTTTCTAGGTACCGAGAGGCCTAGTTAAGAGAGTAAAGAAGAGTTTGAGATGATGGATGTCTCGCTTGATGTTCCAAAATAACACAAGGAACTCTATGGTGCAAGCAAGTTGAAAGAAAGTTGCGAGTAGTATAACTAGATATGTGTAGGTCGCAAGCTAAAGTATGGTAAGGCGACAAGGTTTTAGGAAGACAAGAGTAAGGATAAGAAAGGGCGAGTGAGAAGGTGATGAGAATGGATAAGTCCTTAGGATTAAGCCCATGAAAACAAGAGAGCTGATGGTTTCTCTAAGTTATAGAAAGCTCAGTATAGCCTGAATGAACTTAAAGGAGTCTAAGACTAATAGCATTTAAAAGAGATTAAATGTTGCCCTGGTAGTAAAATGAGGGTATAGTTGTGATAAATGAAGGATGATGTTTGGACCTTCGATTGAGTGATGATTTGAAGGGATTTCAAGAATTGTACAGGATTAAAATACCCACGTAAGTGAGTCACATTGGGATGCTATAAAGTACGGTTATTGAAGTACAGTATCGCCACTAAGTGGATCAGGAAAATCACTTCGAATATTTCTCGATGCAACGTAAGCCCTAGTGGCAATGTTTTACGTAAGAAGTTTCAAGATATCAGTGGTAGATTGTAGATCAACATTGAGGTAAATCAACAATGGATGGATAGAAGTTACAAAGTACGAAATGAGATATGGCAATATTCGTAAGTTCGACAAAGTACCGACCGAAGAACTTCAATACACCTATAGATGCCTAGAGGGACATCTTATCAAGTTCTGTATATATTCCAAAAGTGAGGCCTAAAGATTGTCTAAAAGCTTAAGGAAAGAGTCGCATATGAGCACATGCAAGGAAAAAGTCCTACAGGCTTCATGGCAGAAGGTAGCAAGAGTTACGAGATTGGAAGAATTTCGACCATAGACCGTGGTGTGAGAAATAGGCCTAAAGGGGGGAATGCCCTGGCCTTTGGATTTATTCAAAGAACAGTTGCCTAAATGGCAAGGAGAATATTAAAGAATCCGTAAGACATAAGTTATAAAAATGTTAAGTGCATCAGTCAACATTCGAGGACGAATGTTCCGGGGGGGAATGATGTTACACCCCATATTTTCATACTTGAAAGTATGCCATAAGTAAATTGATAGAAGCTCGGATATGATATGGTACATCCCGCATTTTCGTATGTTAAAATTTCATCGTAAGCTAATCGACGTAAGTTCGAGAATGAGATTATTTTGGGATTATAAGTATTGTGCTACTTCAAACAAGTGACGAGTAAATTCGTGAAGGTGAGAGGGTAAGCAAATCAAAGAAAATGAATGTTCGTCAAAGTTTAACATGTTGGGATAAAATACGGCCCGAGCTAAAATACCCGATATTTATGGACTAGTACCATACAAGGTACCGCATGGCCATGATAGTAAGGTGTATAAAGTGTATTAAAAGTGAGTAGTATTTTAAGTAAATTGAGATAATTCTTAATTATGAGGGTAATTGATTAATTATTGGATTTGTGGATAAGTATTTAAGTGAAAATTATCTTGGATAAGTATTAGGGGGCAAGTCACGTGAGACAATGGAATATGGAAGCCAAAGAGGTCTTGAATTATGACTCTTAAAGTGCACATATAGGTGGCCTATTTATAATAATAGTTGGCCAAGTCATCCACAAGAGTGGGGCCCACAACCCCAATATAAAGAGACTTTCCCATATGCTTATACTTATAGTTGCTTGCTAACTGATGAATCTCAAACCAAAGGGTTTATATGGAACCTTCAAAAAAAGTAACGAATGAATCTCAAACAAAAATTCAAAGAAAGACATATTCAATATTCATAGCAAATCAAAGTGCTTCAGCAAACTATACAAGCGATGACAACGTGATTTTGCTTTTATTTTGGAAAGGCTACTGATAACATTCACACTTCATTTTGTGTGAAGAACGAATTATCAATGTTCAGCATCTCTTAGTTAAGGATTCATTTTGGAAATTCATGCCAACACCTTGAGGATAATTCTTTTGAATGTGATCCAAGATTGAATGTTCATCTACGAGGCTTCTTAGAAACTAGCAACGGGATTTTACGATTCTAAAGGAGTACGGTGCAATATTTCTCAAGAATATCATACGGATTTTTCCTACTTCGATCCGTCGTCACATGTTTTATCACAAAAGACGTGTGTTAGAGGGATTGTCAAGAAAATCGACTCAGGTATGTTAAGGCTACCCCTTCTTTCTGTTGGCATAATCTATACGACACAAACGAAACGAGCAAATACGCAACTTTCATAAATGACTCTATTCATAGAAATACTAGGGGTGTCTATATTCTTGATTCCTCATGTGAATTATTATTATATCTTCTATTCATAGGTCTCGGAAAAATACGTATTTGATAAAGTTTATTTGAAAGGCATAATGGTCTTATGACGTTCCGAGAGATTTTATTGACGTACTTCTCATGCATTGCATTCATTTATACATGTACATTGACCCATGACCAGATGACGTTATATACGCGTATATGACCCATGACCAGATGGCGTTATATACGCGTATATTATATATATATGGGATATGGAAAAAGGTTACGACGTTATATACGCACCACCATCTGATCAGCTGGTATACGTTGATGATTTGCCCACAGTGGCCGAGATGATATGATGGGATGCCCTCAGAGGCTTGATGATGTTATGTACGCATATACCTATGCATGGTATGACATTTATACGCATATGCATGGCATTGTAAATATTATTGATTCACAGAGTTATTCAAACATACATGTAGAGTCTTTTACTCCATGTTTCTCATGTCTATTATTTACTGATATTCATTCCTTACATACTCTGTACATTATTTGCACTGACGTCCCTTTTGCCTGGGGACGCTGTGTTTCATGCCCGCAGGTCCCGGTAGACAGGTTGAGAGCCCTCCAAGTAGGCTATCAGCTCAACGGAAGATGTTGGTGTGCTCCATTTGCTCCGGAGTTGCTATTGGTTAGTATGATTAGGAAATGTGTTGATTGGTATGGTGGGACTCTGCCCCGACCTTTATAACATTTATGTATCCTTAGAGGCTTGTAGACATATGTCGTGTACGTGAAAGATTGTACGGCCTTGTCGGCCTATGTTCAGTGAAATTTAGGTCTTATAGGCCCTTATGTCTTATGTATAAGTTGATATTTCATGTTGTATTCTACTTATCTCAAGGTAGCCTATCCGACTCAGTTATCTATGATAGTATGATACGAAAAGATACGTTATATTGGTACTCGGTTGAGTAAGGTACCGGGTGCCTGTCATGGCCCATCGGTTTGGGTTGTGACAAAGGTGAACAACGTATGAGATACTCAAATGCAGAAGGTTGTGAACAGTTCATACTTCGGATAGAAGTCTTGAAGCGTGGGGATTCAGTATCCAGGAATGATAGCGGCATCGTCTGTGGCATGTCTTCAAGCCTATAGTTTTTAGGTATCGAGAAGCCTGATTAAGAAAGTAAAGAAGAGTTAGAGACTATGTGATGTCTCACTTGATGTTCCAGAATGACATAAGGAAATCTATGGTGCAATCAAGTTGAAGGAAGGTGGAGAATAATATAAATAGATATGTAGGTCGCAAGCTAAAGTATGATAACGCGACAAGGTTTTAGGAAGACAGGAGTAAGAATAAGAAAGGGCGAGTGAGAAGGTGACGAGAATGGATAAGTCCTCGGGATTAAGCCCATGAAAACAAGAAGAGCTTATGGTTTCTCTAAGTTATACAAAGCTCAGTATAGCCTAAATGAACTCAAAGGAGGCTAAGGCTAATAGCATTTAGCAGAGGTGGAATGATGCACTAGTAATAGAATGAGGGTGTAATTGTGATAGATAAAGGATGACGTTTGGGTAATAATTTCATAAATTGTACAGGATTAAAATACCCACGTAAGGTAAATCACATTGTGATGCTATGAAATACGATTATGGAATTATAGTATTATATCGCCCCTAGGTGGATCAGGAAAATCACTTCAAATGTTCCACGATGCAACGTGAGCCCTAGTTATTACGCAAGAGGTTTCAAGTTATCAGTGGTAGATTGTAGTTCAATATTGAGGTGAATCAATAACGGATGGATAACCGGGTCTATGAAATAATATATAACAATAGTCGTAAGTTCGCCAAAGTACCGAGTAAAGAACTTCAGTATACCTATAGATGCCAAGAGGGACATCTTATCAAGTTCTGTATATGTTCCCAAAGTGAGTCCTAGAGATTGGCTAAAGGCTGGGGAAAAAGGAGAGAAGAGTTGCATAGGCGCACTTACAAGATCAAGAGTCATACAGAATGCATGATAGAGGGTAGCAACAGTTACGAGATTGGAAGGATTCCAACCACAAGTCGTGGTGTGAGATAGAAGCTTAAAGGGGGGAATGCCCTGGCCGTTCGATTTATCCAAAGAACAGTTTCCTAAATGGCAAAAAGAGTATTAAAGTATTCGCAAGAGCTATGAATTATGAGAATGATAAGTGCATCAGTCAACATTCGAGGACAAATATTCCAAAGGGGGGAATGATGTTACACCCCATGTTTTCATACATGAAAGTACGCCATAATTTAATTGATGAAAGCTCGAAAATGAGATGTTACATCCCGCATTTTCGTACGTTAAAATTTTGTCGTAAGTTAATCGACGTAAGTTCGGGAATGAGATTATTTTAGGATTACAAGTATTATGCTATTTCAAACAAGTGATAAGTAAATTCGCGAAGGTGAGAAGGTAAGCGAATCGAAGGAAATGAGTTTCGTCGAAGTTTGACATTTTGGGATAAATACAGTCTGAGCTATAATACCCGATATTTATGGACTAGTGCCATACAAGGTACCACAGACCATGATAGTAAGATGTATGAAGTGTATTAAAAGTGAGTAGTATTTTAAGTAATTTGATATAATTCCTAATTATGTGGATAATCGAGTAATTATTGATTTTAGTGGGAGATTAACAATTAATTAGATAATCATTAGGGGACAACACTTCTACGAGGGATTCTAGAATTGTGGCTGCAAATTGCCATCTAATTAGGTGCTTAAGGAGGTGGTGGCAAAAATTTAAAGACATGGGCACCTTATCTCATTCTTGT
The DNA here is from genome assembly GCF_000715075.1 of Nicotiana tabacum. Taxonomy (NCBI): domain Eukaryota; kingdom Viridiplantae; phylum Streptophyta; class Magnoliopsida; order Solanales; family Solanaceae; genus Nicotiana; species Nicotiana tabacum. The sequence goes on along the minus strand of NC_134091.1, from coordinate 71,004,986 downwards.
TGAAGAATTATATTCAAAGACCTCTCTTTAATTCACAAAAATGGAATGGAAAACGTGATTTGCTTCAGCAAGAAAAGCCATCTAAAATTGAGATCAAATTCACCAAAATGGAGGTGTTCTACATCTACAAATGTAACGGATCTCTTTATCTTGGAATCTCTTTATCTTTACTTCATTAAAGAATTCAGAAGAGATTATCAAAGAGTATCTCTAATTCATTCATGTGAGATTCCTACAAATTGGCAGTGGTAACGTGATTCATACAAATTTACAACAAATTACTCTTATCTACTACATTAGGAAAGAAAGCTTCAGCAAGGGTAATAGTTTATAATAGCAGCGTAGTTGCTTCAAACCTTTCATACGAAGACCATTTAATATTATAGCAACGTGGGATTTGCGATTCTAAGGGAGTACGGTGCAATCTTTCTCAAGAATATCATACGAAATATTTCCTATTTTGATCTCGCCATTACATGTTTCGTCACAATTGGAGTGTGTTAGAAGGATTGTCAAGAGAATTAGTTCAGGTATGTTAAGGCTATCCCTTCTTTCTTTTGGCATGGTCCAAATGATACAAATGAAACGAGCAAAATACACAACTTCCATAAATGACTCTACTCATAGAAATACTAGGGGTGTCTATATTCTTGATTTCCCATGTGAATTATTATTATATATTCTGTTCATGGGTCTCAGAAAAATACGTATTTGATAAAGTTTATCCGACAGGCACATTATTTTTATGACATTCCGAGAAATCTTATTAACGTATTTCTTATGCATTTCATGTATTTATACATATACATTGACCCATGACCAGATGGCGTTATATACGTGTATATTATATGTATATGGGATATGGGAAAAGGTTACGGCGTTATATACGCACTACCACCTGATCAGATGGTATACGTTGATAAATTGCCCACAGTGGCCGAAATGATATGATGGGATGCCCTCAGAGGCTTGATGATGTTATGAACACAGATACCTATGCATGGTATGACATTTATACGCATATGCATGGCGTTATAAAAATGAAATGATTCACAGAGCTATGCAGACGTACATGTCGAGTTTTTTACTCCATGTTTCTCTCATGTCTATTATTTACTAATTTTTCTTCCTTACATACTCGGTACATTATTTGTACTGACGTCCCTTTTTGCCTGGGGACGCTGTGTTTCATGCTCGCAGGTCTCAATAGATAGGTCGAGAGTCCTCCAAGTAGGCGATCAGCTCAGCGAAAGATGTTGGTGCACTCCATTTGCTCCGGAGTTGCTTGTTTGGTCAGTATAATTTAGATGTGTATTGTCTGGTATGGTGGGGCTCTGTCCTGACCTTTATGACAATTATGTATTCTTAGAGGCTTGTAGACAGATGTCATATATATGAAAGATTGTATGGCATTGTCGGCCTATGTTCAGTGTACGAGTGATCGTTTTGGTCTTATAGGCCAGTATGTCATATGTATAAGTTTATTCCATCACGCTTTACTCCAGTTCATTTACCTATGATGGAATGATATGAAAGATACGTTATGTTGGTACTCGATTGAGTAAGGTACCGGGTGCCCATCGCATCCCATCGGTTTGGGTTGTGACATACATAAACCACTAACAACCCACAGCGAAACAACAACAGGCCAGCCCCACCCCCGGAACAACCCTAACCTACAACCCTAATGCTCGACCTCCACCCCTTTCTATCCAGAGCCATGTCCTCGGAGATCTGAAATCGTGCCATGTCTTGCCTGATCACCTCACCCCAATACTTCTTAGGTCATCCCCTACCTCTCCTCATACATGCCAATTCTAACGTCTCACACCTCCTAACCGGGGCATCTATGCTTCTCTTCCGCACGTGCCCGAACCATCGAAGCCTCGCTTCCCGTATCTTGTCTTCCATGGGATCCACGCCCACCTTCTCCCAAATATCTACATTCCTAATCTTATCTAGCCTAGTGTGCCCGCACATCCATCCCAACATCCTTATTTCTGCCACTATCATCTTTTAGGTATTTGAATTATTGGCTGCCCAACACTCAGCCTCATACAACATGGCCGGTCTAACCACCGCTATATAGAACTTGCCTTTGAGTTTCGGTGGCACTTTCTTGTCACACAGGACTCCAGATGCTAACCTCCATTTCATCTACCCCACTCCTATACGGTGCGTGACATCCTCGTCTATCTCCCCATCCCCCTGAATAATTGATCCAAGGTACTTAAAACTCCCTCTCTTAAGGATGACTCGAGAGTCAAGCCTCACATCCATGTCCGATTCTCCTGACTCATCACTGAATTACACTCTAGATATTCTGTCTTAGTCCTACTCAACTTGAAACCTTTAACCTCAAGGGTCTGTCTCCAAATATCCAGCCTCTCATTAACGCCTCTTCGTGTCTCATCAATCAGTACTATATCATCAGCGAACAACATACACCATGGCACCTCCCCTTGAATATGGTGTGTTAGCACATCCACCACTAGGGCAAATAAGAACGGGCTGAGCGCAGACCCTTGGTGCAACCCCATAACAACCAGAAAGTGCTCCGAGTCACCTCCCACAGTCCTAACCCGCGTCTTATATCCCTCATACATGTCCTTTAATACCCTAATGTAAGCTACCGGCACACCTTTCCCCTCCAGGCATCTCAAAAGAACCTCCCTAGGAACCTTGTCATACGCTTTCTCTAGGTCAATAAACACCATGTGCAAATCCTTTTTCCTATCCCGGTACTGTTCCACCAACCTCCTGATAAGGTGGACAGCTTCCGTAGTGGACCGACCCAACATGAATCCGAACTGGTTTTCTGATATAGAAATCTCCCTACTTACCCTCCCTTCCACCACCCTCTCCCAAACATTCATGGTATGACTTAGTAACTTGATACCCCTATAGTTGTTACAATTCTAGATGTCACCTTTGTTCTTGAACAGCGGTATCATCGTACTCCACCTCCATTCATATGGCATCCTCTTCGTCCTGAAGATAACATTAAATAGCGCAGTCAACCATTCAAAGCCTGCTCTACCCACACACCTCCACAATTCCACCGAAATTTTGCCTAGCCCGGTTGCTCGGCCCCTACTCAACTTGCGCATAGCTCCCACGACCTCCTCAACCTTAATATGCCTACAATACCTAAAGTCTTGGTGACTCCCGGAGTGACCCAATTCCCCTAGCAAAATGTCTCTGTCCCCTTCTTTATTCATAAGCCGATAGAAGTAATCCTGCCATCTCCTCTTAATCTGGGCATCTTTCGTCAATACACTACCTTCCTCGTCCTCGATGCACCTCACTTGATCCAGGTCATGAGCCTTCCTCTCTCTAGCCTTGGCCAGCCGAAATAGCTTCTTCTCCCCTCCTTTGTCCCCCAACTCCTCGTACAGATGACCAAACGCTGCATCCTTAGCCTCCGTGACCGCTAACTTCGCCTTCTTAGTGGCTTCCTTATATCTTCCTCTATTCACTCTCCTCTCTTCCACATTTGTGCTCTTCACTAACCTAAGATACGCTGCTTTCTTTGCTTCCACTTTACCTTGGACCACCAGTCGCCTTGGTGCCCGCCATAGTAACCCTTCAAGACCCCTAGCACCTCTCTCGCCACCTTTCTTATACAGTCCGTTGTAGTTGTCCTCTACTTCCTCTCTATCCCTATTTTGTTCTTAATTTGAGCTTGTTGAACCTTTACCTCCTAAGGCGCTTAGTCGCTAAGGTGAGAGACTAGGGAGTGGCTTTCGAGTGGAACCATGGAATGGCCCTTAAGGTGCATTAAAATTGTTAAAGAAAAAAAAAAGAGGTCACTAGCCGATGAACCTTAATGTATGGAGTGTGTGGAGAAAAGAAATAAAAAAGGAGAAAGAGAAAAAATTGCAAGAAACAAAAATAGTAGTTCAAATAAAGTAGAAAAACACATACCTCCTAATCTTTCGAATTCGGGCTAGTGGGAATATATAGGTGCTTAATTGAGAAGAGGGATATGTTATATATGGTGTATGACAAGTGAATTGGTTGAAAAGAAGATGTGCTCGATTTGCGAGTGTAATGTATTAAAGTGCTTAGGAGGGTTAGTCACTATTCCTAAATATATCATACCTGTCACTAAGCCTACATTACAACCTTAAAGTCCTAATTGATCCCAGATTAGGCTAGCTTAGATTAGTAGAGATATACACTACGGGCAAGCTTATGGTACGACCACGGGATGCACATAAATTCTTTGTGAGAGTGAGTGAATTTTGTTCAATTGTGTGATGTCCTCAATTTATGTTCAATGGCATATTTGAGCGTTTAGGCTAATTTTATATTCACTCTTTTGCTTGTGGTGAGGGCACTTGGTCTCATGACGGATTGGTGGTGTTGTACACTTCTTTTGTTGGGTGAGTGCGTGAGTTGAGGATGCTTAGTGGTAACGAGTCATCTCTTGGGGTAGGGTGGTTGTGGAGAGGTTGCTTGAATTGGTTGAATAGCATTGTGTATACTTGGGCTAGTTTAAAAACGGGAGGAATGTGAAATTCATGTGTTCTTGCTTAATTGCCGGTATCGACCATAGTCAAAAGGTAGAGTGTTTGATTGAATTAATTATGAATTGCTCTTTCATAGTGATAGGTACGTTTTGGGGTGTTAATGTAGTTCCATTGCTCAAGGACGAGCAAGAGTCTAACTATGGGGTGTTGATATTCGGCTTAATGTGTGCATATTTTGATGTATATTACCTCGCATTATGCTCATGTCTCGTAGATTTCGGATGTGTGATATAATGATTTGTGCTAATTTGTGGTATTTTTATGTATAGGAATCATTCGGATGCGATTTGGGACGAAAGTGTGTGAATTGGAGCGAAAATGGGAAGAAAAGGCAAAAGTGCACATTTGAGGGCCACACGCAGCTTGGGGCACTGCTTGTGGCGCACAAAAAAGAAAGTTGAAAAGTTGAGCGCCAGGACCAACGCCCCACGCTGCCCTGGACGCTCAAAACGCGAACATGTCCTATTTCGATCGGGACTTGGTTATTTCGACCCCAAGACGCCCCCAAATCATATAAAAGCCAACCTAAACCTATTTTGAGGAGGAAGACGTGACTTTGAGAGAGAAACAAAAGTACGAAATACTCGAGAGCACGGATTTGATCAATTCTTCCATTATTCTTCTAGTATTCATTGATTTTATGTTTGAAAATATCATTTTTGATAATTGTATGAACATGAGTGGATAAGAACCCCATTGTTCTGTGGTCATGGGTGCTACAAGAATGTTGACGTTTGAAGTTGAAATTGACGAGTTTGATTTTATCATATTGAATTGTTTATTTAATTTTGTTTTTAATTATTTTGCTAAGTAGCTAACAGTGAAATACTATCTACGAATCTAGAGTTGAACTCAAAAGTGAGAATTCTAGATTGTATATAGAATTAAATAGAGCAAGTTCTTGAACTCGGGTATCGGGGAACAGATTCGTGATTATGATAGAAATATACCTAATTGCCTTGCTTGGTTGAAATACAACAACAACAACAACAACAACAACAACAACAACAACAACAACAACAACAACAACAACCCAGTATAATCTCACAAGTGGGGTCTGGGGAGGGTAGAGTGTACGCAGACCTTACCCCTACCCCCAGAGGGGTAGAGAGGCTATTTCTGAAAGACCCTCGGCTCGAGAAGAAAAAAAAATAAATAATAGACAGTAGGTCAGTGACAGCAATAAAAGATAAAAAATATTAACAGCATCGTAAGAAATAGAAAAATAGATGTAAAAGCAATAACTATAAACAACAATACTACCATAGAAAATAGTGAGGAAACTACATAAACCACTAACAACCCACAACGAAACAACAACAGGCCAGCCCCGCCCCCGGAACAACCCTAACCTACAACCCTAATACTCGACCTCTACCCCTTCTTATCCAGAGCCATCTCCTCAGAGATCTGAAGTCATGCCATGTCTTGCCTGATCACCTCACCCCAATACTTCTTAGGTCATCCTCTACCTCTCCTCGTACCTGCCAATGCTTACGTCTCACACCTCCTAACCAGGGCATCTATGCTTCTCCTCAGCACGTGCCCGAACTATCTAAGCCTCGTTTCCCGCATCTTGTCGTCCATGGGAGCCATACCCACCTTCTCCCGAATATCTATATTCCTAATCTTATCCAGCCTAGTGTGTCCGCACATCCATCTCAACATCCTTATTTTTGCCACTTTCATCTTCTGGGTATAGGAATTCTTGGCTGCCTAACACTCATCCCCATACAACATGGCCGGTCTAACCACCGCTCTATAGAACTTGCCTTTGAGTTTCGGTGGCACTTTCTTGTCACACAGGACTCCAGATATTAACCTCCATTTCATCTACCCCGCTCTTATACGGTGCATGACATCCTCATCTATCTCCCTATCCCTCTGAATAATTGATCCAAAGTACTTGAAACTCCCTCTCTTAGGGATGACTCGAGAGTCAAGCCTCACATCCATGTCCGCTTCTCCCGACTCATCGCTGAAATTACACTCCAGATATTCTGTCTTAGTCCTACTCAACTTGAAACTTTTAACCTCAAGGGTTTATCTCCAAATCTCCAGCCTCTCATTAACGTCACTTCGCGTCTTATCAATCAGTACTATATCATCAGCGAACAACATACACCATGGCACCTCCCCTTGAATATGGTGTGTTAGCGCATCCATCACCAAGGCAAATAAGAATGGGTTGAGCACAGACCCTTGGTACAACCCCATAACAACCGGAAAGTGCTCCGAGTCACCTTCCACAGTCCTAACCCGAGTCTTAGCTCCCTCATACATGTCCTTTAATACTCTAATGTAAGCTACTAGCACACCTTTCCCCTCCAGGCATCTCCAAAGAACCTCCCTAGGAACCTTGTCATACGCTTTCTCTAGGTCAATAAACACCATGTGCAAATCTTTTTTCCTATCCTTGTACTGTTCCACCAACCTCCTGATAAGGTGGACAGCTTCCGTAGTGGACCGACCCGGCATGAATCCGAATTGGTTGTCGGATATAGACACTGCCCTCCTTACCCTTCCTTCCACCGCCCTCTCCCAAACATTCATGGTATGACTTAGTAACTTGATGCCCCTATAGTTGTTACAATTCTAGATATCACCTTTGTTCTTGAACAGCGGTATCATCATACTCCACCTCCATTCATATGGCATCCTCGTCATCCTGAAGATAACATTAAATAGCACAGTCAACCATTCCAAGCCTACTCTACCCACATACCTCCACAATTCCACTGGAATTTCGCCCGGCCCGGTTGCTCGGCCCCTACTCATCTTGTGCATAGCTCCCACGACCTCCTCAACCTTAATATGCCTACAATACCTAAAGTCTTGGTGACTCCCGGAGTGACCCAATTCCCCTAGCACAATGTCTTTGTCCCCTTCTTCATAAGCCGATAAAAGTAATCCTGCCATCTCCGCTTAATCTGGGCATCTTTCGTCAATATTATGCCTTCCTCGTCCTTGATGCACCTCACTTGATCCAGGTCACGAGCCTTCCTCTCTCTAGCCTTGGCCAACCGAAATAGCTTCTTCTCCCCTCCTTTGTCCCCCAACTCCTCGTACAGATGACCAAACGCTGCATCCTTAGCCTCCGTGACTACTAACTTTGCCTTCTTCGTGGCTTCCTTATATCTTCCTCTATTCACTCTCCTTTCTTCCTCATTTGTGCTCTTCACTAACCTAAGATACGCTGCTTTCTTTGCTTCCACTTTACCTTGGACCACATCATTCCACCACCAGTCGCCTTGGTGCCTGCCATAGTAACCCTTCGAGACCCCTAGCACCTCTCTTGCCGCCTTTCTTATATAGTTTGCTGTAGTTGTCCTCTACTTCCTCCTTTCTTATACAGTCCGCCCCCTAGTAACCTCTTCTTCCTCCTTAATATATGTTCATTTTTAAAAGCATACATCCTTAGTTTCATGTCTTTACACTATTTTTTTCTTGCAGGTCCTCTGCCTAACATCCTTAGCTTTTCCCCTAAATTTCGCCTCCACATGGCTCAAATCTAACAAAAAATAATGTAATAACATCAAAAAATGAAAGAGAAACCAATTAAAATAAATAAAGCTATGATCTTTACATTTTTCCCAAAATGTCAACAAAAGTCAACATCGGGCTCGCCTTCGATTCTGAATCCAAGCTTACCCGAGCGAAGCCCGAACCAATACTAGCTCACACGAATGAAAACTGACTCAACTGCAGTCTGATAGCTCAACCAATTCACCAAAATACCGCTCTTGGGTGTTCATAACCCAAAGTCCAACCCACACTAGTTGGGTCCCATATCTCCCGAAATACTTCTCAAAAACGCACCAAATTCGAGTATGTTTTTCTCCTATAATAGGAGAATAAAACCCCAAAAGGAATAAAGAAATAAACATCTCTAACTAGGACATAACCCTAGGTCTTGATTTGAAGAATTAAATGGGTTTTCAATTAAAATCAAGGATTAAAGCTTAAACTAAGGGAATGAATCAAAGGAAAATAGTTAGGTTATGGTTTAGAGCTTACCCCATGGAAGAAACTTGAAGAACATCCTTGAATTCTACCAATCCCAAACTTTCAAGATGAGAAAAACTTCAACAACATTAATAGCCAAAAATGCCCAGTTGTTCTGCATCGTTTCTTATGCAAAACGATCCCGAAACTCGCTTTTGATGCTCCAATGGATTTTTCGTGAAATTCCAGTTAAGTTAGACTTTTGAATCACTCCATTTGACCTTATAATGAAGTAGATATGTTGGTTTCAATATTTGAAAATAGTGCAGATTTTTAAATACAAATTCAGTGGCAAAAATCATAATTAATCTGAAAAATCTGGCAACGCAATTCTTAGTAAAATGACCATAAATGTTTCATACGATGTCGAAACTTGATGATTTCAGTTGCTATGGTTCCAAAATTATGATTCGGATATAATGATTTAGTCAAAACACGAATCAAAGGCTGTTTTATCAATATGGTAGCCTTAATGCTCAAATCAACATCGAAACCAAAATAATCACCATACAACCCAAACTTATCCAAAACTCATCGGAATTTAATCATACTTTGTGGGCATGTCCAAAATCATCATACAAACTTATTGGTAATAATTAAAACCTGATTCTGAGTCCGTTTACCCAAAAGTTAAATGTTGGTCAACTCTTCCAACTTAAAGCCTCTAAAACGAGAATCATTCTTCCAAATGAATCCTGAACCACTCAAAAATTGAAACCAATCATACATACAAGTTATAATACATAATATGAAGCTACTCAAAGTCTCAAATCACCGAATGGAATGCTAAAACTCAAAATGATCGATTGGGTCATTACATGATTAGTGGTTACATTATTGACAATCTTCGAGACTCAAGGTTTGAAGTTACACCAGCCTTTGTCATGGTAGAAATGCAAGAATTGTATGGACAAGACATTGGGTATCACAAGGCGTGGCGTGCTATTCAACATGCTTCGGCTTTGATAAGAGGAACTCCTGAAGAGAATTATGAATTGATGTCTTAATACTTGTACATGATGAAAAGTAAAAACCCGGGAACATACACTAACATAAAGACAGACGACAACAATAGGTAAACAATCAAAAAGAGTTTATTAGTCCTTTCATATGCTATGTATATGTAAAGTGTTGCAACTAATTATTAAGGACAAAGTGTACCTGAATTAGCACTTTTGTTTTAAACTTTAGGACATCCCGTACTTAACTGCATATGTGCAGTGTAAATGTTAAGGACACGGTGTCCTTAACTTCATGTGTGCAGTGTAAATGTTAAGGACATGGTATCCTTAACTTCATGTGTGCAGTGTAAATGTTAAGGACATGGTATCCTTAACTTCATGTGTGCAGTGTAAAATATTAAGGACATGGTGTCCTTAACTTCATGAGTGTTGTGTTAATATTAAGGACAAAATGTCCTGAATTAGCACCTTCTGTTTTTAAACTTTAGGACATCTTGTACCTTAACTTCATGTGTGCAGTGTAAATGTTAAGAATAAAGTGTCTTGTATTTGCACCTTCTATTGTTAAACTTTAGGACAACTTGTCCTTAACGTCATGTGTGCAGTCTAAATATTAAGGACTCATTATCCTGAAATTTACATGCAGTCCTGAATTTTTGTAGCAGTTCTGAATTTTGGTTTATTTTTTTAGGTTTCTTTATATGTTTTATGTATATGGATCATCAATAGCTGGTTGGAATCATTATAGACCGGTGATTACTGTTAATGCAACTTTTTTGAAGTCAAAATATCGTGGTGTTTTAATGATTTTAGTTTCAAAGGATGCAAATAACCAAATATTCTCACTTGCCTTTGGGATTGCAGAATCTGAAAGTAACAACTCATATGAGTGGTACTTTAGTAAGCTTCACAATGCAATTGGGAGCCGTGACAATTTAATTTTTTTATCAGATAGGCACCAATCTATTGCACATGGCATCGTAAAGGTATATCCTGAATGCCATCATGAGATTTGTATCTATCATTTGGAGCAAAAGCTAAAGCGAAGGAAAGTGAAAAGTGAGGTCATAAAAATTTTTCAAAGTGCTGAAAGAATCTACAAGCGCGACGGACTTGATCTCTACATGTTAGAGATAGCAAAAGTTGATAAGAAGACTTTTGACTACTTGATGGAAGAACCACTGGAAAGGTGGGCGCATTCTTGTTGTCCATGACGAAGATATGACATGCTCACAACAAACATAGTTGAGTCAATGAATTATGTGCTATTAGAAGCAAGGTAGCTGCCTAAATTGAGAATGATGGATTTCATCCAAGTGAAGCTACAACGTTGGTTTTAAGAAAGAAGAAATGTAGCGGAAGGAACTTTCATGTATTCCCTTTTCATATCCCGTCATATTCGTGTTGTGCTTATTGAATTTTAGCTTGCGAGGTGGGTGACCAGGTGGCATTAGATGTGACTTGTTGATTTGAGTGAATGGTCATGGGATCTTCATGTTTCTTGCATCATTGTCAATGTTGTGAAAGTTTGGAACATGGTTCTAGCTGGTATGAGGTTAATTATAGGTGCTGGATTTGATTATGGGCAGCTATGGTGGTTAGAGATATTGTTATGGGCATATGCGCAATGTGTTACGACATGTGGTTGTACCTTGTGGGTGTAGGCATGAGTTATTGCAGCTGGTTGGAGGGAATCGGGACTTTGGGGAATGATCAGATGGTGAACAATTTGGTTCAAAGGTTTATTAGTGTGGGTGGACGGAATAATTTTCAGTTGAAATGGTGTTGTCGAGCCTATGTGGATTGGGTTGATGTGGGATCACCCGCAATTATATGTATGGTGAGTTAATTCAGTGATTTGATGATTTCGGAATGGTTCTTGGCACGTCCGAGGATGAACGTTTGTTTAAGATGGGGAGAATATAACGATTGATCGGTCGTTTTGAGAATTAGCATTCTGTTCGGTGGCTTAAGGTCTTGAGCAGCTTCGTATCATGTATTATGACTTGCGTGTATGGTCAAGTTGGATTTTCGGATGAGTCGGATTGAGTTAGAAGAATAATTCTTATTTTAGAAGCTTAAATGAAAAGAGTTGATCGGAGTTTGACTTTTCTGAAGACGAATCAGGAATGGTGTTTTGGTGATTCCAGTAGCTTTGTATGGTAATTTTGGACTTAGGCGTGTGTCCGGATTTGGATTTGGAGGTCTGTAGGTTGATTTAATGCATTTTGGCGAAGATTGGAAAGTTGAAGGTTTGGAAGGTTGATAGGTTTGATCGGGAGTTGACTTTGTTGATATCGGGTTAGGATTTCAATTTCGAGAGTTGGAATAGCTCTGTTATATCATTTGGGACTTGCATACAAAATTTGACGTCATTACGGTTTGATTTGTTATGTTTTGGCGCGAGTTATAGAAGTTGAAAGTTTATAAGTTCATTAAGTTTGATTTGAGGTGTGATTCATAGATTTGGCATTTTTTGATGTGATTGGAGGCCTCGAGTAGGTCCGATTTATGTTATGGAACTTGTTGTTATGTTCAGATGGGGGCCCGGGGGCCTAGGGTGGGTTTCGGACGAGTTTTGGATCGTTTGGATCATGTTGAGTGAAGCTGGTTTGGACAGGATTTGGTATGGTCGCACTTGTGGACCACTGGGCGCAGGTGCGATGGTCGCAGGTTTGGAAGAGAAAGAGCCAAAAGCGGAAGCAAATCTGGATGAGGAAGCCGCAGAAGCGAATGTCTGGGCGCATCTGCGCAACCGCAGAAGCGGAACTCTAAGCGTAGAAGCGCTTTCCCTATCGCAGAAGCAAATTTGGCTGAGGTGACGCATTTCCGCAGAAGCGGATTATTTTCCGTAAAAGCGGTCGTCGCAGAAGCGACCTTGCGACCGCAAAAGCAGAATCTCTGGCATAAAGGTTATAATTCGAGGGTTTGCCCATTTTTATCATATCTTGAGTTGTAGCGCTAGGTTTGGGGCGATTTTGGAGGGGTTCTTCGCGATTTGGATTGGGGTAAGTGTTCTTTATCCGAATTTAATTATATTTCATGATTCCATAATTATTTTTATTATTAAATTAGTGATTTGAGTTGGAGAAAATGGGATTTTTTGTTAAAACTTTCAAAAATGTAAAATGATGATTTTAAGGACGATTTGATGTCGGAATTGGATAATTTTGGTATGGTTGGACTCATATCGAAATGGGTGTTCGAATTTTGTGAATTTTTTTAGGTTCCAAGGTGCGGACCCGGGGTTGACTTTTTGTCACGACCTGAAATTCCCACCATCGGAACCGTGATGGCGCCTAACATTTCAGCAGCTAGGCAAGCCAACGGTAGATGTAATTATTAACCATTTTAACAAGTTTCAATTATGATGTCAATAAGGAAACACTAAATAGTCTGAATAAGGTAAATAAACTAATAAGTGACGAAATCCAAATACAAACCTGGATCGGGTGTCACGAATACATGAGCGTCTAAGATACTACAAATAACGGTCTGAAATAAACAAAACTGTCTGAATCAAATAAAGAGCTAAAGGAAATAGAAGGGGACTTCAGAGCTGCGGACACCGTGCAGCTATACCTCAAGTCTCCTCTGGGTAGCTGGATCCAAGCAAGTCTACGGTACGCCGCTGGGACCAACTCCGAAATCTACACAAGAAGTGCAGAGTGTAGTATGAGTACAACCGACCCCATGTACTCTGTAAGTGCCGAGCCTAACCTCGACGAAGTAGTGACGAGGCTAAGGCGGGTCACTTAAACATTAACATGTACGCAATAATAATAATAATAATAATAATAATAATAATAATAATAATAATAATAATAATAATAATAATAATAATAATAATAATAATAATAATAATAATCATAATAATAATAATAATAATAATAATAATAATAATAATAATAATAATAATAATAATAATAATAATGATGATAATAATAAAACATGTCTGAATAATAATAATAATAATAATGATGATGATGATGATGATGATGATGATGATGATGATGATGATAATAATAATGATGATGTTAATAATAATGATGATGATGATGATAATAATAATAATAATAATAATAATAATAATAATAATAATAATAATAATAATAATAATGATAATAATGATAATAATAATAATAATAATGATAATAATAATAATAATAATAATAATAATAACAATAATAATAATAACAATAATAATAATAATAATAATAACAATAATAATAATAATAATAATAATAATTGAAAGACATGAATAGAAGTAAAGCAGGTAACTCATATCAACGAAACTCAAATCAACAAGCAGAGAGTCCTGAATAACCAGTCATATAACTCATCTCAACAACCGAGGCCAAACCAACAATCACAACAAATATAACTTTCACCATCATGTTGCGGCGTGCAACCCGATCCCATAATATAAACTTTAAGCAAATCTATTGCGGCGTGCAACCCGACCCTTCTATATAATCATCTATCAATATCATAGTCCATCCTTATTCCACCTTTTCAATTTATTTTTTTTCAATTTCCGTTGCGGTGTGCAACCCGCTCCCCAAACAATGTCAATTAACAATGGTAATTCAATCACTAAGATTTACAATAAATCATACATCAAGAGAACAAATGTACGAGCAATGGAGAATAACATGATAATCAAAGAGACTCGAACTACTCAGATGCCTCAACTTTACCAACTCGGCGGTATCTACTTTTACCAATACGTATAAGTGAAACTACTTCAATGAAGGCAACAACTAATACGAAACTATAAGGCAACAAGGCATAAGATAATTTAGATATATGAGGGAAACAAATCGAGACAAGTAGTAAATAAGTATGGAATCGGGGAGGGGATGGACAATTTAATAAAAGAAATGCTAAATGGCAAGTAGAAATTATGGCATGGAAGTCAAATAAGCATGTATCAATTAAGGCGTGGAAACAAGACATAATATTAAGCAATGAAGATACGGAAAATAAGTAACGTAACGGTTAAGTCATGGAATAAAGTAATTAATGAAATACAGGAAAGCATAGCAACAAGTAGTTTGACGGCGTATATACACTCGTCACCTCTCATAGACGCCGCTACACATGTAATTCATATAGCACATAGCTCAACGGTTTCTAATTCTTTCAAATCAAGGTTAGACCCAACACTTACCTCACTCCACAATCAACCCAATGTTCAACCACGGCCTTGCCTTTCGAACAAGCCTCCACACCAACCAAATCTATCAATTTATTAACCAAACGAATCAAAATAAGCCTTAGAAACTACCTACGAATAAAAGAGGTTCAATTTAGATCATTATTGAAAAAGTCAACAAAAGTCAACCCCGAGCTCGCTTGGTCAAAACCCGAGGTTCGGACCAAAATCCGATCACCCATTCACCTCTGATCCCGGTTATGCAATTCAATTCGAAATCTGACCTCAATTCGAGGTCTAAATCCAAATTTTAAATAAATTCCTAATTCTACCCAAATCCCTAATTTCTATCATAAAAATCCTAGATTTGATGTTGAAATCTTATGAAATGTAATGGGTAATTGAAAAGAAGCAGATTAAAGTCACTTCCCAATGTGTTTTGGAAGAAAATCTCTTGGAAAAATCGCCTCTCGGGTGTTTAGGGTTGAGAGTTTGAAAGAAATGAGCTAAGTCTCGTTTCCCCTCTTTTACCCAACTGTAGTTATCGCAATTGCGACACATAGTTCGCAATTGCGATGATCGCAAAAGCGATTAACCCTTTGCAAATGTGAAAAATCCACTGAGCTTGTTGTCATCGCAAATGCGACCATTTTGTCACAAATGCGAACCAAGGTAGTCCGCAAATGCGAACAATACTTCGCAAATGCGAAGAAGCACCAAGTCAGTCAGTGGTCACAATTGCGACCAAAACCTTCGCAATTGCGAAGATATAGAGTCCGCAAATGCGAACTCTCCACAACCCAACCCATGCTCGCAAATGCGACTCATTGTTCGCAAAAGCGAGGCTCGCATTTGCGAGCCAGACCTTGCAAATGCGAGATCTGTAGGTGACACCAGAAGCAAAGAAGCATCAACTATTTCTCTAAGTCAAAAACCACTTCGTAGCCTATCTGAAACTCACCCGAGCTCATCGAGCTCCAAACCAACATGCACACAAGTCCAAAAATACCATACGAACTCGCTCGCACGATGAAAACACCAAAATAACACCTAGAATCACGAATCGGACAGCAAAACAAATGAAATTTTTAATGAAACTTAAGAACATGCAATTTTTCAACCGGACATCTGAATCACGTCAAATCAGCTCCGTTTTGCATCAAATTTTGCAGACAAGTCATAAATACTTAAACGAACCTATACCAAGTTCCAAAACCAAAATCCAAACTTGGTAGCAACAAATTCAAAGTACGGTCAAACCTATGAATTCTTTAACCCTTTATATCTTCCAGTTTTCAACAAATTATGTTAATTCAAGTTACGGACTTCCGAATTCGATTCCGGGCATATTCCTGAGTCCCAAATCACGATACGGACCCACAGGGACCATCAAAATAATGATCTAGTTCCATTGTCTCAAAATATTGACCGAAGTCTTAAGGCACGATTTCACACTTTAGTCAATTTCTTATAAAAAACCTTCTGGAAAAAGGATATGGACTGCGCATGCAAATCGAGGAAGGGTAAACAGAGCGATACGAGGTCTCGGAACATAGAAAAGAAGGGTAAAACTATAAATGACCTATCGGTTCATCACATTCTTCACCTCTAAAATAAACGTTCGTCCTCAAACAGATATAGAAAAGTACCTGGACTGGTGAAAAGGTGTGGATATCTACTCTGCATGTCCGACTAAGTCTCCCAAGTGGTTGCCTCGATCGGCTGACGTCTCTACTACACTCGAACCAAAGGATAACTCTAAGACCTCAACTGTCGGACCTGTCGGGTTAGAATAGCCATCGGCTCCTCCTCATAAGTCAAATCCTTGTCCAATTGGACTGAGTTGAAATCTAACAGATGGGACGGATCACCATGATACTTTCGGAGCATAGACACATGGAACACCGGTTGGCTACTGATAAACTAGGTGGCAATGCGAGCTTGTAGGCCACCTCACCCACTCTCTCAAGAATCTCAAAAGGTTCGATATACCTAGGGCTCTACCCTTCTTTCCGAACCTTATCACACCCTTCATGGGTGAAACTCGGAGCAATACCCTCTCTCCAACCATGAATGAAACATCACGAACTCTACGGCCAGCATAACTCTTCTATCTGGACTGAGTTGTGCGAAATCGATTCTGAATAATCTTGACCTTATCCAAGGCATCCTGTACCAAATTTGTACCCAACATTTGAGTTGACTGGTAGCTGTTGTTGTAAGCAAACTCCGCAAGCGGCAAGAACTGATCCCAAGAAACCCCGAAATCCATAACGCAAGCGCGAAGCATATCCTCCAATATCTAAATAGTGCGCTCGGACTGTCCGTCTGTCTGGGGATGAAATATTATGCTCAACTCAACCTGCATGCCAAACTCATGTTGTACGACCCTCCAGAAGTGCGAGGTGAACTGCGTACCTCGATCAGAAATGATAGACACAGACACACCGTGAAGACGGATGATCTCGCGTATATAGATCTCAGCTAATCGCTCTGAAGAATAGGTAGCTGCCACTAGAATGAAATGTGTCGACTTGGTCAACCTGTCCACAATGACCCATACCACGTCGAACTTCCTCTGAGTCCGCGGGAGTCCAACAACAAAATCCATAGCGATACGCACCCACTTCCACTCGGGAAGCTCTAACCTCTGAAGCAAACCACCAGGCCTTTGATGCTCGTAGTTTACTTGCTGACAATTTAGACACCAAGATATATATGAAACTATATCCTTATTCACCCTTCTCCCCCTATAATGCTGCCGCAAGTCCTGATACATCTTGGCGGTACCCTGATGAATAGAATATCGGGAACTGTGGGCCTCCTCAAGAATTAACTCACGAAGTCCATCCACATTGGGCACACAAATACGTCCCTGCATCCTCAAAACCCCATCATCTCCGATAGTAACCTGCTTGGAACCACCGTCCCGCACCATGTTTTTAAGGACAAGTAAATGGGAATCATTATACTGACGCTCTCTGATGCGCTCATACAAGGAAGATCGAGCGACTGTACAAGGAATCACACGACTGGGCTCTGAAACATCTAACCTCACGAACTGATTGGCCAAAGCCTGAACATCTCCTGCAAGCGGTCTCTCACCAACTAGAATATACGCAAGGCTACCCATACTCACTACCTTTCTACTCAAGGAATCGGCCACCATATTGGCCTTCCCTGGATGGTACAAAGTAGTGATATCATAGTCTTTCAACAACTCCAACCACCTCTTCTGCCTCAAGTTAAGATCCTTTTGCTTGAACAAATACTGTAGACTCCGATGATCCGTGCATACCTCACATGACACGCCGTACAGATACTGCCTCCAAATCTTCAGCGCATGAACAATGGCTTCCAACTCTAAGTCATGAATAGGGTAATTCATCTCATGAACCTTCAACCGCCGCGACGCGTATGCAATCACCCTGTCATCCTGCATCAATACTGTACCAAGCCCATTCTCAAGCCTCTATACCATACCCTTAGAAAGTGAAAACGGATGACTTCCATTACTAAATGGAAGAACTTTTAAAACTAGTTGATAGTTGTTCCCTGGTTGCACCCTACAATGGGTTCTAATTTACTAAATCACATGTTTCTGTTTTCGCAACATCACATGTAGAGTTTTTTGGGGGAGAATCACTCGGGGCGGGTATGAGATACATCACAATACACTGTGTAGGATCCTAAACTTGTGGGCAACACCAACACTGGCGCCGTAGTCAAAGCAGTCTTGAGCTTCTGAAAGCTCAACTCACACTCGTCCGACCATCTGAACGGGGCACCCTTCTGGGTCAATATTGTCAATGGGGATGCAATGGATGAAAACCCCTCCACGAACCGGCGATAATAACTCGCCAAACCCAGGAAACTACAGATCTCTGTAGCTGAAATAGGTCTAGGCCAATTTTGAACTGCCTCAATCTTCTTAGGATCCACATTTATGCCCTTTACTGATACAACATTCCCCAAAAAGGCGACTGGGTATAACCAAAACTCACACTTTGAGTACTTGGCATATAACTGGCTATCTCTCAGAGTCTGAAGTACAATCCGAAGATGTTGCTCATGCTCCTCTCGACTGCGGGAGTAAATCAAGATATCATTAATGAATAAAATCACAAAAGAATTTAAGTAGGGCTTGAACATCCGGTTCATCAAATCCATAAATGTTGTTGGGGCATTTGTCAACCCAAATGACATCACTAGAAACTTATAATGCCCATACCGAGTCCAGAAAGCCGTCTTAGGGACATCGAATGCCCTAATTTTCAACTGATGGTAGCCAGACCTCAAATCAATCTTCGAAAATACTTTGGCACCCTGAAGCTGATCAAATAAGTTATCAATCCTCGGCAACGGATACTTGTTCTTGATAGTGATTTTGTTCAACTGCCGAAAGTCTATACACATCCTCATCGATCCATATTTCTTCTTCATGAACAACATAGGTGCACCCTAAGGCGAGACACTACGTCTAATGAAGCCCTTATCAAGCAAATCTTGCAACTGCTCCTTTAATTCCTTCAACTCCGGCTGGGCCATACGGTATGGCGGAATAGAAATGGTCTGAATTCCCGGAGCCAAATCCATACAAAAGTTAATATCTTTGTCGGGTGGAATCCCTAGCAGATCTGCAGGAAACACCTCTAGAAACTCACAAACAACTAATATTGAATCCATAGAAGGAACCTCCGCACTAAAATCACGGACATAGCCCAAAATAAGCTAGACATCCCTTATCGACCATATGTCGAGCCTTCACATAAGAAATAACTATGCTGGTAGAATGGCCAGGAGTCCCTCTCCACTCTAATCGAGGCAACCCCGGCATGGCTAAGTCACCGTCTTAGCATGAAAATCCAATATAGCATGGTAAGGTGACAGCCAATCCATACCCAAGATAACATTGAAGTCCACCATATCAAGAAGTAGGAGATCTACACTAGTCTCAAGACTCGCAAAAGAAACCATACACGAGCGATAAACATGATCTACAACAATAGAATCTCCCACAGGTATGGATACATATATAGGAGCACTCAAAGAATCATGATGTACAATCAAATATGAAGCGAAATAGGATGACACGTAGGAATAAGTAGAGCCCAGATCAATAGAACGGAAGCATATCTATGGAAAACTGGAATAATACTTGTGATAACGGCGTCCGTTGACTCAGCCTCAGGCCTAGCTGGGAAAGCATAACATCAGGGCTGGGCCCCACCACTCAAAACTCCGCCCCTCGGGCGACCCCTGGCTGGCTGGCCTCCACCTCTAACAATCTGACCCTCACCTCTAGTGGCCTGACCTCCACTTCTAACAATCTGACCCCCGCCTCTAGCTGGCTGCGCGGGTGGTGGGGCAGCTGGTGCTGGTGTAATGGCACGAGAACCTTGCTGAGATCTGTTACACGACAATCTAGGGCAATACCTCTTGATGTGACCTATGTCCCCACACTCAAAGCCCATCTCGGTTGTTGAGGCTGCTGAAACGAGGAACGGTCTAAATAGCCGTTGTAATAACTCTGGAGTGGTGGTGTACTGATAGGAGCTGAATGTGCACTGAATGTGGGCTGCTCAGAATGAGACCCGTAAGAACCACGATCGCCCGAAGCACCATGGGCTAGCTGAAGATCTGATTGAAATGGCCTAGGAGGATGGCCTCTACTAAAAGAACCCTTGCCTACAGATGAGGCACCACTGAACCCACCGAAATGACGAGGCCTCTTATCTGACACTGGACCCTCTCCTGAGCACGAACCAACTCGATCCGTCTAGAAATATCTACGGTCGTCTAGAAAGAAATATCACTCCTGGTCTCCTTGGCCATCTGAATCTTGATAGTGTAAGTGAGTCCATCAATAAATCTCCTCACTCTGTCCCTCTCATTAGGAAGAAAGATAGTGGCGTGGAGAGCTAGGTCCACAAATTGAGTCTCATACTGCATGACGGTCATACTACTCTGCTGAAGACGCTCGAACAGCTTGGGGTACTCCTCTCTCAGAGTGATAGGGATGAACTTCTCTAGAAATAATCTCTCCATCATTTCCTGGTGGAACTAGTCATCTGAAATGCAGTAAAATCGACCACATTGGTCTTAACTATATCCATGTTGTGCAACACCTCGTGGCAACGGTCTACAAAATCCTGTGGGTCCTCACAAGATGCACCACTAGAATGAACAGGAAATATCTTGGTGAACTTATCCAACCTCAACATAGCCTCACAAGACATAGCGGGCCTATCATCGGCATGTGCCGCAATAACCGGCTGAACTACCCCAACTGGCGGGGTTGCTGGAGTCTGATACTGGGGAGCCACCTGCTCTGAGGTGTGAGTAGAGGTAGTATGTGCTCCTTCCCCAGCCTGAGAGACGGTTTGTGCCATCGGAAAGGTACCGGTCTGGGCCACACTCTCCATAAGGCCCACCAAACGGACTAGAGTGGCTATGAACCCCTCCGGGACCTGAGCTGGTCCGATGGGCACAATCTGAGCTGGAACCTCCTTATCAAAATCTACCTAAGGCTCAACTGCGAGTGTTGCTACTCGAGCTCTAGGCTGAGCTCTGTCTCTGTCTCGGCCTTTGGCACGACCTCGTCCTCGATCTTTGCCCCTGGTCGTAACTGCCACTGGGGGCTCTGGCTTTTGTCTGGCTACTGATGTCGTGAGTGTTCTTGCCATCTGCGAGAGAACAAGAATAGAATGGTTCAATCATCAATGATAGAATAAAATCGCATGATAGAGAATGAAGGAATTGAAATTTTTCCTAAACTATATAGCCTCTAGGAGATAAGTACAGTCGTCTCCATACCGATCCTCCAGACTTTACTAAGCTTGCTCATGATTTATGAGACCTAGGCAACCTAGTACTATGATACCAACTTGTCACAACCCGGAATTACCACAATCGGGACTATGATAGCGTCTAACATTTCACTTGCTAGGCAAGCCAATGGTAGATGTAATTATTAACCATTTTTAACAAGTTTCAATTACGATGTCAATAAAGGAAACACTAAATAGTCTCAACAAGGTAAATAAACTAATAAGTGATGAAATCCAAATACAAACCTTGTATCTTGTGTCACGAATACATGAGCGTCTAAGATACTACAAATAACGGTCTAAAATAAACATAACTGTCTAAATCAAATAAACAACTAAAGGAAATAGAAAGGGACTTCAGAGTTGCGGACACCGTGCAACAATACCTCAAGTATCCTCTGGGTAGCTGGAACCGAGCAAGTCAACGGTACGCCGCTGGGACCAACTCCGGAATCTACACAAGAAGTGCAGAGTGTAGTATGAGTATGACCGATCCCATGTACTCTGTAAGTTTCGAGCCTAACCTCGATGAAGTAGTGACGAGGCTAATATAAGAAATGCTAAATGGAAAGTAGCAATTATGGCATGGAAGTCAAATAAACATGTAGCAATTAAGGCATGGAAACAAGACATAATATTAAGCAATGAAGATAGGGAAAACAAGTAATGTAACAGTTAAGTCATGGAATAATGTAATTAATGAAATACAGGAAAGCATGGAAACAAGTAATTTGACGGCGTATATACACTTGTCACCTCGCATATACGCCGCTACATATGTAATTCACATAGCACATAGCTCAACGGTTCCTAATTCTCTCAAATCAAGGTTAGACCCAACACTTACCTCACTCTGCAATCAACTCAAAGTTCAACCACAACATTGCCTTTCGAACAAGCCTCTACACCAACCAAATCAATCAATTTATTAACCAAACGAATCAAAATAAGCCTTAGAAACTACCCACGAATGAAAGAGGTTCAATTTAGATCATTATTTAAAAGTCAACAAAAGTCAACCCTAGGCCCGCTTGGTCAAAACTCGCGTTTCGGACCAAAACCTGATCACCCATTCACCCCCGAGCCCGGTTATGCAATTCAATTCGAAATCTGACCTCAATTCGGGGTCTAAATCCCAATTTTACAAAAATCCCTAATTCTACCCAGATCCCTAATTTCTACCATGAAAATCCTAGATTTGATGTTGAAATCTTATGAAATCTAACGAATAATTGAAAAGAAGTAGATTAAAGTCACTTACCAATGTATTTCGGAAGAAAGTCTCTTGGAAAAATCGCCTCTAGGGTGTTTAGGGTTGAGAGTTTGAAAGAAATGAGCTAAGTCCCATTTTCCCCTCTTTTACCCAACTGCAGTTATCGCAATTGCTACACATAGTTTGCAATTGCGATGATCGCAAAAGCGATTAACCCTTTGCAAATGTGAAAAAGCCACTGAGCCTGTTGTCGTCGCAAATGTGACCATTTGTCGCAAATACGAACCAAGGAAGTCCACCAATGCGAACAATTCTTCGAAATTCGAAAAAGCATCAAGTGAGTCAGTGGTCGCAATTACAACCAATACCTTCGCAATTGCGAAGATACAGAGTCCGCAAATGCAAATAATTTCTTGCAAATGCAAACTCTCCCCAACCCAGCCCATGCTCGCAAATCCGACTCATTGTTTGCAAAAGTGAGGCTCGCATTTGCTAACTAGACCACGCAAATGCAAGATCTGCAGGTGACACCAGAAGCAAAGAAGCATTAGCTATTTCTCTAAGTCAAAAACCACTCCATAGCCTATCCAAAACTCACCTGAGCCCCTCAAGATCCAAACCAAACATGCACACAAGTCCAAAAGCACCATACGAACTTGCTCGCATGATCAAAACACCAAAATAACACCTAAAACCACGAATTGGACCCCAAAACAAATGAAATTTTCAATGAAACTTAAGAACATGTAATTTTTCAACCGAATGTCCGAATCATGTCAAATCAATTCCGTTTTGCACAAAATTTTGCAGACAAGTCATAAATACTAAAATGAACCTATACCAATTTCCAGAACCAAAATCCGAACCCGGTAGCAATAAAGTAAAACTACGGTCAAACTTATGAATTCTTTCACCCTTTAGATTTTCTAGTTTTCAAGAAATTGCGTTAATTCAAGTTAGGAACTTTCGAATTCGATTCAGGGCATACGCCCGAGTCCCTGAACTTAGAGTTGCAAGCTCAGAAACTAAGGACACTTGATCCTAAACTTAGAGTTGGAAGTTCAAAAATTAAGGACACTTAGTCCTGAACTTAGAGTTACAAGTTCAGAAATTAAGGGCACTTACTCCTGAACTTAGAGTTACAAGCTCAGAAATTAAGGATACTTGGTCCTGAACTTAGAGTTGGAAGTTCAAAAATTAAGGACACTTAGTCCTGAACTTAGAGTTACAAGTTCAAAAAATAAGGACGCTTAGTCCTGAACTTAGAGTTACAAGTTCAAAAATTATGGACACTTAGTCCTGAACTTAGAGTTACAAGTTCAAAAATTAAGTACACTTAGTTCTGAACTTAGAGTTACAAGTTGAGAAAGCAAGGACACTTAGTCCTGAACTTAGAGTTGGAAACTCAAAAATTTAGGGCACTTAGTCCTGAACTTAGAGTTGGAAGCTCAAAACTTTAGGACGCTTAGTCCTGAACTTAGTGTTAGAAACTCAAAAATTTAGGACATTTAGTCTTGAACTTAGAGTTGGAAGCTCAAAACTTTAGGACACCTAGTCTTGAATTTAAAATTAGAAGTTCAAGACACAAATGTAAGCAATTTAGAAATAATGAATACATTTAGGGACTTACACTTTTTTGCGACCTTTCCTTTTCTTCTTGCCCAACCATCTAATGAATTTCTTCAATAACTTTTCATCATCTTTGGCATAATGAAAAATAAATGTACGAGTATATTTTGATTTTATCCAGCCCGTATACTCGATAGTATTCTCATTGTGCACCATCGATGTTCCTCTTTTGTTTATCTGTTCAAATGGAGATTGCAATTACCAACTAATCTTCTTATTCCTTTTCCCTCTACCAAGCTCTTCTTCAACATTTCCTTCAACATCCATGGACAAACCCTCATCAATGCTCGTTCGTGTAGTCGGAGGAGTAGGAGTAAGAATAGCAAATGATGGACCATCAAAACCAATAGTATCTCTCTTCCTTTTCCTAGTATATTGGTTAATGACTGCATTTTTGTTTTGCTCTGCAAGCAACACTACATATACATTAGTTTGGCTGCAAGACCTCAATTCTAGGACAGATTGTCAAATTAAAAAACTAAAAATTAGGACATAATTTTTGAAATGTCCTGACTATTTGAAGTATGAATCTAATATTAAGGACACAATTTTTCAAAATGTCCTTAACTTCTGGAATTTCACCTAAATAAAAGAACTTAATACATGTGTTGGCCACCCTATGTCACGACCCAAATCCGTAAGAGGTCGAGATTGCACCTAACGCCACCGTTAGGCAAGCCCACAAGTGAAACTACTAATTATTTACCCCTTTTTAACATAATTTAATACTGAAATTCCTTCTTTTAGAGAACAATTTAAACTAGCTTTCACGCAACCGTGATAAGTCTTTTTAGACAAAATACCAATATAATAAGTACATACACTGCAATGAAAGAAGTAACGAGTACAGTAGTACATAAATGCTACAAATCCCCAAAACCCGGCGTCACAAGTATATAAGCAATCTAGAGAATATACTAAACTACTACAACTACTGTCTGAAAGTGATAGACAGGAATAGTAAATAAGATAGAAGGAGACTATGGTGCTGCGGATCGTAACAAGGCAAGAAGCTTCACCACTAAGTCTCCGTAGATGATCGACTACGCGCCCGCGTGACCACCGGTAGAACCTGTCTCAGTACCTGCACATTAGTGTAGAAGTGTAGCGTGAGTACGGAAAACAACGCGTACCTAGTAAGTATATAGTCTAACCTCGAAGAAGTAGTGACGAGGGGTCGACTTGACACTTACTAGAGGTCAATAATAATAATATAAATGCATAAAGTAGACATTGTGAGAATGCAATAGGTATCAATGAAACAAATAAAAGCAACTACAATAAGTACAACAAGAGTCCATATCACATCACCAACATCTCATAACTGGCCGTGAAGGCACTAACTCAACTACCCAAACTGGAACCCGTTTCGATTATTAAGCACGAAGTTGCCGAGGGGAACGTCGGGATCCCATAAGAATAGCATTACCATTATACTACCGAGGCAAATGGTCCGATCCCACAAAATAGTGGTATCATACTACCAAGGCGAACGGCCCGATCCCATAAGAGTGATGTTATCATACTGCCGAGGTGAACAGTTAGATCCCATAAGAATGGTGTTATCATACTGCCGAGGCGAACAACCCGATCCCATAAGAGTGGTGTTATAATACTGCCGAGGCGAACAGCCTAATCCCATTAGAGTAGAGAAATTTACCTCACCCGCGGAAGTACTTGCGAGGCGAGAAGACAAGGGTTTTCACAGTTTATTAAGTATTCCCCAATTTTACAAAATAATAAGGCTAAGTCGATATTCGCAAATTTAAATCCCTAGTCCCAACCCCAATTAAGGCAATTAATATGCATAATAAATACAGTAGTACAATTAAAAGCATGATGTGAATCTAAGTCTACCCAGACGTATCATGAAATATAGCTACGCACGGACTCTCGTTACCTCGTGAGTACATAGCTCCCCACACAAGTAAGACACAACAATAATACGCCTAAGGGGATGAGTTCCCTCTTACAAAGTTAGGCAAGAGACTTACCTCGGTCCCAAGTCTTCAATCCGGATCTCCAACCCTACTAGAACCCTTCAAACGAAGTCGAAGACTCTGAATCTATTCAAAAGTCATATAAACTAGTAAGTATATGCTCAAGGTCCGCATTTTAGCTTGTATAGTAGTTACCCAACTCAATTTCGAAGATCAATGAAATTCACCCCCCCTCCCCCCCAAGCCCACGTGCCCGAATTCCGAAATTGTTTTGAATATAATTGTTGCCCATGAACTCCTGAACTCAAATATATAATTTTTTACCATTACCATCACCAAATTCGTGGTCAAATACCAAATTTACCAAAACCCTAGGATCTTCACAAATCCCACAAGTTTTCGCAATTTTTCCATGTGTAATCTGCCTAAAATCCGCATAATAAACTTGAAAATGGGTGGGAGTTACTTACCTTAGGATATTGATGAGAATCCCCCTCAAATGTGCTCTCAAAATCGCCCAAGACCAAATGAAATGTGAGAAAAAATGGCCTAAGTCTGCGGACCTTGGGTCGCACCTGCGACGCTGCGCCTGCGAAAAATCCATCGCAGGTGCAGTCCTCACCAAGCTTGGCCAAGTCCGCTTCTGCAGAGAAGCAAAGCACCCGCGCATCCACTTCTGCAGAGATGGTCCACATCTGCGCACTCGCGCCTGCGGGAAAATTTTGTACTAAGTTACGGTGTTTACATCCAATTCTTATGAGATTCTTACTTATTTAAACCTATTTCCCATATATTTGAAATTTAAAAATGTTGGTATGTGTGAGATGTCGGCTTGCCTAGTACCATGATAGGCGCTATCACGACATGTCGAATTTTGGGTCGTGACAAGTTGGTATCAAAGCCAAGGTTACATAGGTCTCACGAGTTATGAGCAGGTTTAGTAGATTCTTGCAGATCAGTACGGAGACGTCTGTACTTATCTTCGACAGGCTGCCGAACCTTTAGGAAAACTTCACATTCTTGTATTCTTGTCGTGAGAATTTGTTGATTCTAGGAACTAAACTTCTATTATTCTATTCTCTCACAGATAGTGAGGACATGTGCTACCGAACCGGACGGACAACCACCAGTACCACCAGGTAGGGCCACGAGAGGCCGGAGTCACGGTAGGAGCCGAGGTGCAACTCGTACAGTAGCTAGAGCAGCACCTGTAGATCCACCAGTTTCTCCAGCTCAGGAGCAGGTTCCATATGTGATTGAGCCAGTGGGTCCAGCTCAGGTACCAGTTGTGCTCATTGTGATTCCAGGCCTTTAGGAGGCTTTGGCTCAGATAATGACTGTTTGCACTAACTAGCCTTGCTCAGGCAGTTTCTGTTCAGACCGCGCCAGCCACTTCTCAGGTCGAGGGAGGTACTCAGGCTCCTACCGCCCGTACTCCATAGCATGTGGTGCAGGGACTTCAGACACTGGGGGTACTACCAACCCAACCAGTTGCCGATGCTTAAGCCTAGGTGGTTTCCGCTATGAGTGATGATTAGCATAAAAGACTAGAGAGATTTAGGAGACTCCAGCCTTCATCATTCAGTGGGACTGAATCAGAGGATTCCCAGGACTTCTTGGATAGGTGCCATCGCATTCTTCGCATGGAGGGTATTCTGGAGACTAGTGGAGTCTCTTTTACTATATTTCAGCTATCAAGGGCTGCCTTCAGATGGTGGAGGCCTATGAGAGGCGCAGGCTAGTCGGTGCAGCACCACTTTCATGACATGAGTTCTCCGTTCTCTTCTTCGAGAAGTTTGTGCCACAGACCCACAGGGAGGATCTGCGCAGACAGTTCAAGTAGTTGCGTCAATAGGGCATGTCTGTGACCCAGTATGAGATGAGATTTTTAGAGTTGGTTCGTCACGTAGTTTGGTTGGTTCCCACTGAGAGGGAGAGGATTGGGAGGTTCATTGATGGCCTCACCTATCAGTTATGTTTTGTTATGACTCGGGAGAGTATATCAAGTGCTACGCTCGACAAGGTGGTTGATATTGCTCAGCGGCTAGAGATGGTCCGTTGTCAAGAGCGTGAGGAGAGGGAGGCCAAGAGGCCTTGTGGTTCGGGTGGTTTCAGTAGTGTTTCTTCCGGGGGTCAGTCCCACCACAACATGGGTCGTCCTTATAGGCCCGCTCAGGTGGCTCGTCCAGTTCATCATGGTGCATCAGCTAGCCATGGTTCATACAGTGCTCGACCGAGTGAGTCATCTCTCAGTGCTCTCCCAGCTCAAAGTTCATCCCCTACTCCTTCAATTCAGGGTTCATCTGCACCAGGTTCTTCCAGAGGTTATTTTGGTTATCGGGGTCCGATTCAGTCCCCACCACCATTATCGGATCAGGGTTGTTACGAGTGTGGGGAGCTTGGTCATATTAGGAGGTAGTGTCCCCATCTCTTGGGAGGTCCAATTCAGTAGAGGGGTCAAACTATGACTTCTGCCCCAGACACTACACTACTCGCACAGCTAGCTCGGGGTGGAGCTCAGGCAGCTAGAGGTTGCCCTAGAGGGGGAGGTCGATCAGGTGGCGGTCAGGCTCGATTCTATGCTATTCCTGCTAGGACAGAGGTTGTTGGTTCAGACAAAATGATCACATGTATTGTCTCAGTATATCACAGAGATGCTTCTATATTATTTGACCCTGGTTCTATTAATTCGTATGTATCATCATATTTTGCTTATTATCTAGATATGCCCCGTAAGTCCTTAGTTTTATCTGTTCATATATCTACACCGGTGGGTGATACCAATATTGTGGACCGTGTGTAATGGTCATGTGTTGTGACTATTGTGGGATTGGAGACTAGAGTTGATCTCTTGTTGCTTAGTATGATTGATTTCGGCGTGATTTTGGGTGTGGATTGCTTGTATCCATGTTATGCTATTCTAGATTATCACGCTAAGACCATGACGTTGGCGATGACGGGGTTACCGAGGATCGAGTGGAGAGGTTCTCTAGATTATGTCCCGGGCAAGGTGATTTCTTATTTGAAGGCCCAACGGATGGTTGGGAAGGGATGTTTGTCATGCTTGGCCTTTGTGAGAGATGTTGGTGCATATACTCCTTTTATTAATTCTGTTCTGGTGGTGCAAGACTTTTCAGATGTGTTTCTTGTAGACCTGCCAGGCATGCCACCCGACAGGGATATTAACTTTGGTATTGACTTGGTGCAGGGCACTCAGCCGATTTCTATTCCTCTGTATCGTATGGCACCAGCTGAGTTGAAGGAATTGAAAGAGCAGTTTCAGGAACTTCTTGACAAGGGGTTTATTAGGCCTAGTGTGTCGCCTTGGGGTGCACTGGTTCTGTTTGTGAAGAAGAAGAAGAATGGTACTATGAGGATGTGCATCGACTATAGGTAGTTGAACAAAGTTACAATCAAGAACAAGTATCATTTGCTGTGCATTGATGATCGATTTGACCAGCTTCAGGGAGTGAGGTATTCTCTAAGATCGATTTGTGGTCTGGGTATCACCAGTTGAAGATTCGGGACTTGGATATTCTAAAGACGGCATTCAGGATCTGTTATGGTCACTATGATCTCCTTGTGATGTCTTTTGGGCTGACCAACGCCCCATCAATATTCATGCATCTGATAAACAATGTATTTCAGCCATATCTCGACTCGGTTGTCATAGTATTCATTGATGATATCCTGGTGTACTCACGTAGCCAGAAGGAGCATGCCCAACATTTGAGGATTGTACTACAGCAGCTAAAGGAGGAGAAGCTTTATGCCAAGTTCTCCAAGTGTGAGTTTTGGCTTAGTTCGGTCACATTCATGGGGAACGTGGTGTCCAGTGAGGGGATTAAGGTGGATCCAAAGAAGATAGAAGCAGTTTAGAGTTGGCCCAGACCGTCCTCAGATACTGAGATTTAGAGCTTTCTCGGCTTGGCCGGTTATTATCGTTGCTTCGTGGAGGGTTTCTCATCTATTGAAGCACCTTTGACCAAATTGACCCAGAAGGGTGCTCCGTTTAGGTAGTCAGATGAGTGTGAGGAGAGCTTTCAGAAGCTCAAGAATACCTTGACCACAGCTCCAGCTCTAGTTTTGCCTTCAGCTTCTGGCTCTTATATATTGTATTATGATGCTTCTCAGATTGGTATTGGGTGTGTCTTGATGCAGGAGGGTAGAGTGATTGCTTATGCTTCGCGCCAGTTGAAGCCCCATGAGAAGAACTACCCTGTTCATGATTTGGAGTTGGCAGCCATCGTTCATGCATTGAAGATTTGGAGGCATTATCTCTATGGTATGTCTTGCAAGGTATTTACGGATCATCGGAGTCTCCAACACTTGTTCAAGAAAAAGGATCTAAATTTGAGACAGCGGAGATGGTTGGAGCTACTAAAGGACTATGATATTACCATTCTGTATAACCCCGGGAAGGCCAATGTGGTGGCCGATGCCTTGAGTATAAAGGCGGTGAGTATGTGTAACTTTGCATTTATTCCTATTGGTGAGAGACCGCTTGCAGTTGATGTTCAGGCCTCGGCCAACCAGTTCGTGATATTAGATGTTTCGAAGCCCAGTCGGGTTCTGGCTTGTGTGGTTTCTCGGTCGTCTTTATATGATCGCATCAGAGAGCACCAGTATGATGATCCCTATTTGCTTGTCCTTAAGGACACAGTTCAGCACGGTGACGCCAAGGATGTTACTATTGAGGATGATGGGGTTTTGAGGATGCAGTGTCAGATTTTTGTGCCTAATGTAAATGGGCTACGTGAGATGATTCTTGAGGAGGCCCACAATTTGCGGTATTCCATTCATCCAGGTGCTACAGAGATGTACCAGGACTTGAGGCAGCACTATTGGAGGAGGAGAATGAAGAATGATATAGTGGGGTTTGTATCTCGGAACCTAAATTGTTAGCAGGTGATGTATGAGCATCAGAGACCGGTCAGATTGCTTCAGAGGCATGAGATTTCATAGTGGAATTGAGAGCGTATCACCATGGATTTTGTAGTCGGGCTACCATAGACTTCGAGGAAGTTTGATGCTATTTGGGTGATTGTGGATCGGTTGACCAAGTCCGTGCATTTCATTCCAGTCGGGACTACTTATTCTTCGGAGTAGTTGGCTGAGATTGTAAGGCCCCGTGAAATATTTCCTAAAAATCGGGGTTCCGTGATACCGAGGTAGTGCGCTGGGTAGTTGAAGGAAAATATTTTATAGGGTTGGGCATTTCTGTGGCCCATTATGCGGCCTCATAATCACTCTGCGGGCCGCAAAATGGACGAAGAGTGAAGCAATTGTTTGGGCCATTTTTTATATCAATTTTGCGGCCAGTTATGCGACCGTACAACCATTTCGCGGGCTGCACTTTTGTCGCACAATCAGCCTTGGAGTTTTTGCAGAGGGAGGTTCTGCGACGCATTATGCGACCGCAAAACAGGTTTGCGGACCGCATAGTGACCGCAGACCTAGGCAGTTTTTTTCTAATTTTTGGCACCATATTGTGCGACCGATATGCGGACCGCATATCCATTATGCGGTCGCATATGCGACCGCAGAAACTATCCCGAAGCATCATTTTTGTGGTTTTTTAACCCGACCCTATTTTGTTAAAACATATGCCATAGTCCATTTTTTAGCATATTTCTGATATTTTTTGAGTGAGAAAGAGTTCTTAGAGTGGGGAAGTAACCTTCAACCTAATATCCAACAATTCTTGCTCAATCCTTGAAGATTATCAAGAAAGTCCTCATATTAAAGGTAAGAATCTATGCCCTAGCTCTTAATTCGAAAATCTACTAAAAAGGGGATAATTAGAAAGATAATTATTGGGTGTGGGGGTTGTTATCTTGCATGCATGTGTTATCAAAGAATGTGGGAAGGTTGTGAGCTACAAATGGTAGAGAATGGGTTGGGGAATGATGGAATCTTTCACAAAAGGGCCTTAAAATATTAATGCACACCTAGTATTTGATAATGTGCTCAAATGAGCTAGAATCATGACCATCTTCCTAATTTTGGTCCAACTTGTTATATTTCTAAAATAGATCGAAGTGCTAAGAATTCCGGAACGTTTTAAAGTTCAAAGGAAGCTCAATTGAGGTATGTTGGCTAAACTCTTCTTTAAGAATTGGAACCCCAATATCCTTGTAAGTTCCAAGATATTTATTACAAGTTGAGTATTCCAAATAAGTTTTGTGACAAAGATATATGTTCAATTTGTGTTTCAAATGCTCTCATGATATTGTATTATAAATTGAGGATGTGTTTCAAACTATGGATTGTGTATCTACGTGTTATGATTCCAAGTCGTGATTTATGTGGAAAACTATTATGCCAAATTGTGTAGAGAATGTGATTGGGGTTACACCTCCACCCGCATATATTGGGGTGAGGCGGCAGGGCCGCTTTGTGTATGATTTTGGTATTGTTGTTGCACCACCACCCACATATATATATATGGTATATATATATACTGGGATGAGGCGGCATGACCGCTTTGTGTAGGTATTAGTATCGTTGATGCATTTCCACCCGCATATATTGGGGTGAGGTGGCATGACTGCTTTGTATGAAAATGGGTATTGTGTTTACATCTCCACCCGCATACATTGGGGTGAGGCGGAAGGGCCGCTTGAGTAGAGTTTTGGTATTGTGTTTACACCTTCACCCGCATACATTGGGGTGAGGCGGCGGGGCCGCTTTGTGTGAAAATGGTTACAGAGGATCTCATCTTGAATTCTATAATGTTAATGACAGCTCTTGATAAGCTTGATTTGGTTTAATCGGCTACCTATGCTATTCTATTGTAGCCCTGGTTCATCATATTCATATTGTATTTGCGAGTTCTTAAATTGGTGTTTGGTTTTCATACTAGTACTATTCGATATGTACTAACGTTCCTTTTGCCCGGGGCGCTGCATCTTTAATGGATGCAGGTGGTTCCACAGCGGAGGATACTAACCAGTGATAGCAGTGTTCATTCTTCCCAGCTGACTTGGTGAGCCCCATCTCATTCTGGGGTTGTGCATCTTTTGTTTCGTATGAGTTATCGTGTTTTGAGGTATAGCCAGAGCCTTGTTGCCGGCACTATCATTGTACTCTTTGGTATTTTTAGAGGCTTTTTAGACTAAGTGTGGGTTGTATATGGGTGTTAGGAATGTTAAACAAGTTGTGTTATGAATAAATTACTCGTTCCACTTTGAACCATTAAGGGATGTGTGTGTGTTTTTTAAAGAAATAATTTAGTATTATGTACATGATCTCCCTACTGTCTAATTAACGAAAATATGTATTGTCCTTATCCATGGATGAGTTTGGGTGGAAGAAAATCTAATAGGCTTGCTCGGTCGGGTTCACTCGGTTGAGTGCCGGTCGCGCACCCCGAGTTTGGGGCGTGATAAAGATCTACATCCGTGAGATTGTTCGCATTCACGGTATGTCGGTGTCCATTTAGAATTGGGACACACAGTTTACATCGCAGTTTTAGAGAGCAGTGCAACGGGAGTTGGGCACCCAGGTTGATTTGAGTACAACATTCCACCCTCAGACAGACGGACAGTCCGAGAGCACTATTCAGATATTGGAGGATATGTTACGCACTTGTGTCATAGATTTTAGGAGTTCTTGGGATCCGTTTTTGCCGCTCGCAGAGTTTGCCTACAACAACAGCTACCAAACGAGTATTCAGATGGATGCGTATAAGGCTTTGTATGGGAGGCGGTGTCGGTCTCTGTTGGGATGGTTTGAGCCGGGTGAGGCTAGGCTATTGGGTATTAACTTAGTTCAGGATGTTTTGGACAAAGTTAAATTGATTCAGGATCGACTCCGCACGGCGCAGTCTAGACAGAAGAGCTACGCTTATCAAAAGGTTTGTGATGTTGCTTACATGGTTGGGGAGAAGGTACTGCTCAAGGTTTCACCCATGAATAGTGTTATGAGGTTCGGGAATAAGGGAAAGTTGAGCCCTCAGTATATTGGGCCATTTGAGGTGCTTTAGAGGATTGGAGAGATGGCTTACAAGCTTACCTTGCAGCCTATTCTGTCGAGTGTTCATCCAGTATTTCATATTTCTATACTCCGGAAGTATGTCGGTGATCCGTCTTATGTTTTGGATTTCAGCACAGTTCAGTTGGATGGTGATTTGACTTATGATGTGGAGCCGGTAGCCATTTTGGATCGGCAGATTTGAAAGTTGAGGTCGAAAGACATAGCTTCAATGAAGGTACAGTGGAGAGGTCAGCCAGTTGAGGAGGCTACTTGGGAGACCGAGCGGGAGATGCGGAGCAGATATCCACGCCTATTTGAGACTCTATGTATGTTTCTAGACCCGTTCGAGGACGAACGTTTATTTAAGAGTGGGGATGTAACGACCCGGCTGGTCGTTTTGAGTATTGTAGCCCCGTTCCCCCATTTACCGCTTATTTTATGCTCAATTGTCATTATGTGACTTGTCGGGGTAGTTGGTTCGGATCTGGGGATGTTTCGAAATCAGTTGAGACACTCAGTCTCAAGGTTGGAAGCTTAAGTTTAAAAGGTTGACCGGATGTTGACTTATGTGTAAATGGCTCCAGAATGAAGTTTTGATGGTTCTGATAGCTCCGTTGGGTGATTTCGGACTTAGGAGTGTGTCCGGATAGTGATTTGGAGGTCCGTAGTTGATTTAGGCTTGAAATGGCGAATGTTGGAAATTTGAAGTTTTGGAAAATTGAGAAGTTTGACCAAGAGTTGACTTTGTGGTTACCGGACTTGGATTTTGGTTCTGGGAGTTGGAGTAGTTCCGTTGTTTCATTTATGACTTGTGTGCAAAATTTGAGGTAAATCGGACTTGATTTGATAGGTTTCGACATCGATTGTAGAAGTTAGAATTTCCTAATTTTCATTAGACTTGAATTGAGGTGCAATTCGTATTTTTGATGTTGTCTGATGTAATTTGAGGTCTCGACTAAGTTCGTATCATGTTTTAGGACTTGTTGGTTTATTTGGTTGAGGTCCTGGGGGCCTCGGGGTAGATTTCGGATGGTTATTGGAATGGAATTTGATTTAGAGAAATGGCTGAAGTTTTCTGGTGTCCATGTCTGGTTTCTTTGTACGTGATCGCGTGGACAGGTTGGCGATCGCGTAGGCTATTTTTTGGCGGTGGAGGTTTTTTTCTATGCGATCGCAAGTCTTGGGCTACGATCGCGTAAGCTGGAGGAAGCAGTGCATCGCGAACGCGTGGGCTAAGTCGCATTCGCGAAGAGGAAGTGAGGCAACCGGGTTCCGCGTAGTTGTTATTCGCGAACGTGAAGAAGTGTTTGCGATCGTGTAGTTCTATGATGGTTATTCACCGCGTTTGCGTGGGTATTTACACGATCATGTAATTTTAATTTGTGGGGCAGCTTAGGTTGTGCTTCGCGATCGCGATTAAGGGATAACTCGGCAGAATTTAAAGTCTCAAAAATGAGGGTTTGAGGTTATTTCATAATTTAATTTTGGGAGCTCGGTTGGAGGCGGTTCTTGGAGAGATTTTCAAGGGAATGATTGGGGTAAGTAATTCTTACTTAATTTTGGTTAAACTCCATGAATATATCTTTGATTTCATCATTTAATTAGTGATTTGGGGTGGAAAATTGGGGGGAAATGGAAGAAATTTCTTAGGCCAAATTTTGGGGATTTAAGCGAGATTTTGGTATCGGATTTGAGTAATTTTTGTATGGTTGGACTCGTGGTTGAATGGGTGTTTGGATTTTGTAACTTTTATCAGATTCCGAGATATGGACCCGGAGGTTGACTTTTGAGTTGACTTTTTGACTTTTGATTAAGAACTTAGCATTTTCATATAGAATTGATTCCTATAGCTTGAGTTGATCGTATCGAATTGTTTGTGGCTAGATTCGAGGCATTCAGAGGCCGTTTCGCAAGGTAGGGGCTTGTTGGAGTAGAGATATGCATGGTTTGAAGTAAGTAACACTTCTAAACTTGGTTCTGAGGGTATGAAATCCCGAATTTTGTGTTATATGATTTATGTCGAGGTGACGTGCATGCTAGGTGACGGGTGTGCGGGCGTACACCATAGTAATTGTTATTTAGTCGATTCCATGGAACTGTGTAGCTATTTTATCTGAACATTTTTACTATACTCTATGTGTTAGAGCACTTGAGCTATGATTTATGCTAGAAATCATGCTTAGGCTATATGCTGGTACTATTAGGACCCACAATAGTCTTTCTTTGTTGGTGAGTTATTTGCTTAATTGCAGTTATGTACTCAGTCGCATTCATCATTACATATCATGTCTCGATCTCTATTATCGTACCTTGTCACATCTCATATCATTAATTTGGGCTGCTTAATATGAGTGTTGTGAGCCCAAGAGACTGGAGAGATTGATGACTGAGTTGGGGCCTGAGTGCCATGTTATGAGTACTATATATATATGGATCAGGTTGCACGCCGCAACAAGCCTTATGGCTATATATATGTGGATCGGGTTGCACGCCGCAACAAGCCTTATGGCTATATATATGTGGATATATATATGTGTGTGTGTGTGTGTGTGAATCGGGTTGCACGCCACAACAAGCCTTATGGCTATGTATATGTGTGGATTGAGTTGCGCAACGCAACAGGTTTTAGGGCTATATGTGGATCGGGTTGCGCGTCGTAGCAGGTACCGTACAGTGCTGAGTGACTGAGTGTGACGAGCGAGAATTGAGACAATCAGATTGAGAGCTCTGAGAGTGTGAGTACTTGGGGTTTCACTATGTTGCATCATATACGGTATTCATATTGGCATGTAGACATAGAGATGTCATATTTCTCCTATCAGTCATACTTGGCATATTTTATATGTGTTGAACTTAACTGTTGAACCTGGAGGCGTGTCTACATTTTCTGTATTGTTAAACTTTATACTTTTACTGTAGTTGTTTGAGCTCGTCACTGCTTTCAGTCCAAAGGTTAGACTTGTTACTTATTGAGTTGGTTGTACTCACGCTACACCCTGTACTCGTGTGCAGATCCAGGTATTTTTGGTCACTGTGGTTGCTGATTCCTGACATTTCATCAGTTCGGAGATCATCGAGGTAGTTGCTTTAGCGTCCGCAAACCTTGACTCTCCTCCTTTATCTTTTAGTCTTGTTTATACTGTTCTACTTTCCTAGACAGTGTTCCATTGGTTAGACCATGTTATTATATAGACGCTCATGTACTTCGTGACACCCGAATCTTTTGGAAAAAAATTTGTACTGAGTTACGTTGTTTCCGTCTAGTTCTTATGAGATTCTTACTTATTTAAACCTATTTCCCGTATATTCGAAATTTAAAAATGTTGGTATGGGTGAGATGTCGGCTTGCCTAGTACCATGATAGGCGCCATCACGACATGTCGAGTTTTGGGTCGTGACACTTGTTCTCCATGGATTTTCTACATCCTGAGATTGCACTCCAGATTTACAAATTATTTCTGTTACACTTCTCTCTTTCGAATTTTCCTGATCTTGACATTCCACTCCATCTTGAAATTCTACTCCATCACAAAATTCTACACACATTTGTAAGCACAAAATAGTTAATATTTAGTACGCTATTGAATTTAAATTTACAATGACAACAATATCAAAAACTCTATATAACCTTTCCCAATTTCGATGCCCATATCAGTTTCATCTTCTAGATGCGCATATGTATAAAAGCTTTCATAACAATCTTCTTGATGCACATCTGTATCGTCACATTGATCATCAACTGCATCTTTGCTAATTGGAACACTAGGTTCTCTCTCTTTGTTCCTTTCATGAGGTTTCTCAAGAAGCTTCAATAAAGTATCAACCTTTGACTCTAGGTTTTTCTTTAAAGCCTGTGAGATAGTATTTAAAATAAAAATCATAATATTAGCTGCTTATAACTTAAGAAAATGTAGTCCTGAACTTAGAGTTACAAGCTCAATAATTCAGGGCACTTAGTCCTGAAACTTAGAGTTACAAGCACAAAAATTAAGGACAAGTAGTCCTGAACTTAGAGTTACAAGCTCAAAAATTAAGGACACTTAGTCCTGAACTTAGAGTTACAAGCACAAAATTTAAGGACATGTAGTCCTGAACTTAGAGTTACAAGTTCAAAAAATAAGGACATGTAGTCCTGAAGTTAGAGTTACAAATTCAAAACATAAGGACAGGTAGTCCTAA
Organism: Nicotiana tabacum; assembly: GCF_000715075.1. Lineage (NCBI taxonomy): Eukaryota > Viridiplantae > Streptophyta > Magnoliopsida > Solanales > Solanaceae > Nicotiana > Nicotiana tabacum. The sequence goes on along the minus strand of NC_134091.1, from coordinate 70,966,558 downwards.
ACTTATAGTTACAAGCTCAAAAATTAAGGACAGGTAGTCCTGACCTTAGAGTTACAAGTTCAAAAATTAAGGACACTTAATCCTGAACTTAGAGTTACAAGCTCAAAAAATTAAGGATACTTAGTCCTAAACTTAGAGTTACAAGCACAGAAATTAAGGACGGGTTGTCCTAAAGTTAGAGTTACAAGTTTAAAAATTCATGACACATAGTCCTGAACTTAGAGTTACAAGCTCAGAAATAAAAGACATGTAGTCCTGAATTCAAATTTAGAAGCTCAAAAATTAAACATATGTTACCTTGATGTCCTTTTAAAATAATTTTTTATGATAAAGTTATTTTTTGATGAATTCTAACACTTTCTGCCTGCAAATCCTTTTTCAACTTTTCTGATAATCTCTGAATCAAAAACCATAAAAATAGAAAAGTCTTTTAAGCAAAAATAAGCAAATAAAAAACTAATGGTATTCAAAGACATAAAACTTACATTAACAATTTCTTTGAGCAAGCCTTCATCAAATTGTGTTGAAGGCATTGAGCTTTGATCTCGAGATAATTGCACATGCACACTAGCGGACTCCACAACTTCTTCAAAAAAAAAAAATGGTAGCATCTCGAGCAATTCAAACACCTATTTTATAAGGGAAAAAAGTAAGTATTTAGAACCAAAACACACAGAAAAAAAGATAGCCATTAATACCATTAACTTACTTTTTCATTATGGAAGTAGTTTTTACATAGACTCTCATAATGCGGAGATTTCATATCTGAATAACATAGCATCCTAGGGAACCCGCATTCTCTGAAGTTCATAAGCTTTTTTTCCCTGGAAAACTGGGAATACTTCCATAATCCAAACACAAAAAGCCGAAAGGGAAGCCAAGTATAGTATGAGTGTCTTTCTCTTTATCTTTCTCTTTCTCTGTCTCTTTCTCATTCTCATTGTCTGAAGTGTTTTGTTTGGGCTTCAAGCAACTCTTTAATGACTTGACTAACTTTTGATAATAAAGAGAGCCCCAATTGAAAGAAGAGCAGAGTTGATCATCATCAATAATTTTCATTAAACGCTCAGACACATTCCTAGTCTTGCACTTACCCATCAACACAGATTCAATAAAATAAATTGTTGCCAACTTCACCGCATCGTCGTCGCTGCCTATGAATGATACAGTTGTACCAGATGGGTGACTAGTAATAAAATGTCACAAATCCCTTAACTCAACTCTATCCTTACCAGGGAAGTAGACTTTAGAAAGCGTATTTGCTCTTTCACTCAAAAAGTTGAAGTCCCATGAAGAAGAACATTTCAACCCAGTAATTATCTAGAAGGCTTCACGTGTAAACTTCATTTCATGATCAAAAACTTTGAATGTCATTGAATTCATATCATTGCTTACAATTTCAGAAAGCAATACATAATGAATAAGTTTGCCACATAATTTAACACCTTCCAACCGGAAAAAGTTTCCGAAAACACCATCTCTCAACTTCTTCCATTGCGTGTTCGACAAAAAATCTTTTATTGTTTCCTTATACTGAAAATATTCCTTCCAATAGCTCATCAAATTACGCCAATCATCAAACTCAAACAAGCGATCTCCTTTCATTAGCACACTACAAAGAAGAAAATAGAAGGTAAACATTAGGACTATTTTTCTGAAATGTCTTGAATATTTAAACTAAAAAACTTAAATTCAGGACCTAATTAGATGCATCTTTCATAGAAACACAGTTAAGAATAGAAGTATTTAGCAAATTTCTAAATATAGTTAGCATACAAATTTATCTTTAACAACTTTCTGGACAGCCCATCACCGTAATGATGGCAAGGAAAGATGGAAAAGAAAGAGAAAGTCCACAGATTGTTAATCAGCTACACATTGGAATCAATCATGCAAGGTATCATGTTTCTCTATCAAAGAGGCAAAACTAAGCATATCAAAATCAATCCCCCAGGATACTACCTTTCTCAATAACAATGCCTCCGCAACCAAACAAAGCTAAAGCTAAAGTCACAGACAAAATAGGTTTCTAAATTGGAGGTCTTAACATAGAGGACAACATATAAACAACACAAATGATCACTTGCCATTTCAAGTGGACTTGCCTGCTATGACATAATACATATAATTTAACATGGTAACATAGTTCCAACTAAGGGAGTATGTATACCCACCAACTGATGCTGGAAATTCATACAAGCACAATCAAAGTCTAGAACAGTTGACAGAGGCATCATACTCGTCAAGATCCTTGGTAAACACCATATGTTAATCCAGACCTAGTTTCTCGATTTAATACCTAAGATACGGGTATGTAGTCAATACCAGTATTTTAAAAGGTATTTTCGGGGCGAGCCGCACTAAACGCCCCGGGGCGATAGTGTGGGGCTAAAGTCTCAAGAGGCGTACGCCCAGCAATTCGGGGCGTACGCCCGGGCGTTCGGGGCGTATTTCTTGGCGTTTGAGGTGAGTTTTTTTAGTGAGCCGTAAGCCCCAAAGACTTTTTCAAATTAAAATAAAATTTGTTTAATAAGTCCTTCATATAATATCCAAATTTTTAAAATTCAACTTGGCAATTACTCAAGAGTTTTAAAAAGGAACTGAAATGTATTAAATTTAAAAGTCAAGACCTTTTTTATTGATAGAAGCCCCAATTCATGATCTTTTCCAATTTTTTATCTTGTCCGCTAGTCTGCTAATATCTCCCAAAAGTAATGAATATTCAATTTATTTTTACAAATACAAAGAGAACTCCATTCTCCTTCATATCAGCAAGTTCAAAGTTCAAATTGAAGGTTAGTCATCTTTTTTGTTCCTCCATGTAGAAAACTTTATTCTTTTCGACTCAAGTTACTTGAGCTTCTAAGTAGCGTATAATAGATTGTTTTGACTAGTTTTTTGCAGGGATCACACACACACACACACACACACACACACACACACACACACACACACACACACACACACACATATATATATATATATATATATATATATATATATATATATATATATATATATATATTGAAGCTTCTTTAATTTTTATGCAATTTTACCTGTTTATAAATATTTACTGTAATTATATTATTTCATAAAATATTAAAAATTAAATACCTATGGGGCTTATGCCTCGTTGATGCATATGTAAAACGCCTCGCCTTACGCCCACGCCTTTTAAAATACTGGTCAATACTTAAAAATTCATATCACAAATACAGAAGCAAAGTGATCCCATTACCATCTACAGAAGCTTAACAAATAACAGAAGCATAATACATTAAGACACAATATAAAATACAAAAAAGTGTAAACAGATGTCAATAATACATATCATTGTGCTAACAACTTATTATGTAGTCTAGCTGTCTAACGATACCTGTCGCAAACACCTCTACAAAATCACTTTCGTTATTGAACTAGGTGTTACATATTTTGTCACAGTTTTTCACTTAAACACATATTCGAGTAAAGAAAATCACAAGGAACATAAAAGCAAAATAGAAAACATATAATTTGATTCACAAAAAATGTCGAGAAACTTGGAACTGCAAATCCTAATTTTGATGATGAGAAGAAAAGACTAGCTGAATTATTAAAATAAGCAGGCAAATCTCGCAACAAAAATGTGAAGTCACTGGAGAATCTTTCGATCCCAATTCCAAAAGAACAAAGGACTGTCAAGAAAGTGGTCTGCCCTTGGGTTTAGGAATTGATTGTTAATTGGGATGAAGTTGGACGAATAACTTACTGCATATAAGAGAGAAGTAACGAGAGGAGTTCCGAAGAGAAACGAGGGTTTTGAAATTTTGATAAAGTGTCTGGGAAAGAAAAGAGATAGAGAAAGGGTAAAATCATCTTTTCGTATTAATTTTAATAGAGTAGTGACTATTGGATAAAAACTAAATAATACGTTAAAAAGTGGCTACAACACGCCATTTCTACTCCAATAGCAGGCCCAATAAAATAAAGCCCGTTAAAAAAGGTCAACACCTCAGTCCAGCCTAAAAACTCACAAAATTTCCCTCCCATTTGCCGTTTGGTGAGGAAAATCAAGAATACTAATACTTGAGGGGATTTGGATGTTAGCAGCTCTCTTTGTAAGTAGAAGTAGAGTTGAAAAAATGGGTAAGCAGCAGAAGAGAGACAGAAGCAATCTCATTGCTTTGACGGGAGCCGCTGCTCTTCTCGCTATTGCTGTCAACTTTGCTATCTCCGCCATCAACAACAAACATCGCAAGAAAAAAGGTTCCCTTTGCTTACACATCAATTTTTTTGTTTATTCCTATAACAAATGAAACCTTTTTTTGTTGAATTGCAGAGATTCCAGGTTCAAATGTTCGAGTCAATCTAACTGCTTCTCAAATTCTGAAATTAGCCGAAAGCATAATTAAGAAATCGAAGCAAGTTCATGATGCTGTTGCATCAGTTCCACTTGACAAGGTATTTATTGTGTTTAATTATGTCTAGTTAGAGTGTGGATTGTCCATTTAATTCTAATATATATTTTGGCCATATTATCTTTCTTGCCTAGCTGTACTAAGGCGACTATCCTTTTGCCCTGAAATTGAAAAGTCCCCTTTTGCACTAAACAAACTTATCGGGCACAAAATGTGTGGACTCCGTATTGTAATGATTCTCAAGTTTGAGGTCCTCATGCGGATGGTTGAACTATAAGATTAATAACCTGAAGATCCACTCGAATCTTTGCTGCAACACTTAGTATGAGTCCTTCTACTCCAACTTCGATGGGTAGGTTTACCCAGCATGTGTTTGTGGGTTGTAGCAAACGGTGCAGTGCATTACTCGAGGAGCATGTAAGCTTGTCAGTAACCAATGTCATGCAAAATGGTTCTCAACTTTGAGGAGTAGGTTGAATTTCTAGTCCGGTTCTGGGACTTGTTGAATTGATGTTCAAAATTCTAGGAGGGCATGCAGGAGGACGTCATTCGCTAGAAATATTTAGGGGAAATACAGCATCCAAAGTTATGTGACAATAGCTCCTCTTTTCCCCTTGTTTCTATGACTGTAACTGAATTCTATGCCACAGCTTGTAGCTGCATTTGTATTCTTTAAATCTTGTAGGCAACTCATTTCTTGTGTCTATATTTTACAAGAGGCTTTCTATGTTGTGACTGTTGCTTCAAGGGGAATCATCAATTGTCTAGGCTTCTACCATCTCGGTTGCTAGAGACCTATTCACTAACTCTCTGGCCACTCTATTTGTTGTGTAATCAACGAGCTTAAGTGTAATCCATGAACTTATAAAACATTCTCTATAGGGAACTCAAGAGGCTTCTGTTTTTTGACCGCTGCTTTGAGGAGAATCTCTAGGATGGCGAAGAACTATCCACTCTTTGACAATACCATTTGTTGTGAAATCCATGAACTTATCAAACATTTATTGAATGAAACTCTCATATTCAGGGAAATGTATATAACTGATACAAAAATGCAGTATACAATCCACGGATTGCTGTAGCTCAGTCATGTTAGTGCAACAACAAAACTGCAACTTAGGCAAACGGCAATCACTTGCTAGAATTGATGGAATTTTAGTTGATTATAGTTATGTGGCCAGTTGCTGAAAGCCTTAGCCAGACCATCATTTCTTATACATTGATAGAGGATTAAGTGGCAAATCTTTACTATGCCCAAGTGCCGAAGTACTTAAGTATGGTACCCTATGTTTCATTCTGCTAAAAAATTTCTTAATAGTTGTTGAGTTCAAGTTCATCATGTGAAGAGAGAAGTGTCTCAATTAGCTGACTATTAGGCTAACTTCGGTGTTAAGTTGCAGTCTAGCAGACGAAAACTAGTATTTAACTCTCTGATTATTTTCTTGGAGTCAATCAGGGGTTTGTGTTTGTTGGGAACTTATCAAATATTACTATTTTAGAACTTTCTTCTGCATTAAGTCTTGTGCTTTAATCTGATATGCCGTTCTCAAGATATTGCTGATATTTCTATTTCTAAATTTGTAGGTTGCCTATGTAAATGTGATATTGCCATTAGCAGAGTTAGAGGCACAGCAGTTCCCGTTGATACAGTCATGTGTCTTTCCTAAATGGTTATCAGCTTTTGAGGATGTACGCAAAGCTAGTGCTGTAGCAGATAGAAAAATAGATGCTCACATTTCAATGTGCAGGTTCTTCCATTACAAAGTTTCAACCCTTCTATTTCATTTTGCAAATTTTTAATTGCAAATTCCTCTTCTGCTTCTTGGTATCTCGAAGTAGGAAAGAAGATCTTGGTTCCGAGTTTGATCTGCTGGAATGGAACAATTTTTCATTAGGAAGTAGTGGTAGTAATTTATTGAAATCAACTAGCATGAAACAAAATTATTAGGAACCATCAACCATGTTTCCTCTTAACCTTTCAAATAACAATCATATCGTCCTTGGATTCTCCTGGTCATAAAGCGAACTTGATAAATGTTGGTATGTCATTAAAAATCTCAAAATTTCCAACTTCCACTGTCCTCAAACTACCGTTAATCCTCTATTTTGTTGTTTTACTTTTTAGCTATGACTGGTTCTTTGCTTGAATGACGGTTTTTTTTCATTAACACCTTTATACAAAATCATATTTGGTGGCTTCTAGTATATAATAGATGCAAAAGACATTGGTAGAAATACATTTTTCCAAAATTAAAATCATACAAGTCCGATGTGTGTTTTGTATGTCCCAAAGCTTATTGACTTGCCTAGAAAACTACAGTAGAGGCCCTTCAACAACTCTTCAGGGAACGTTCTTATCTAGGATGCCCAACCTGCAATGCGGTGTTCCATTTCTAAACTCCCATCAGTAAACACAAGTATGTCTGTAGCTTACATCGGGCAACTATTTGATGGTGAGAAATCATAAGTAAAATTTAGTTGTGCATTAAGCTTAAAATTTACGGACTACTTCTGTATCAAAACTTTCCTAGAAGCACTTGCTAATTAACTATCCCATCTTTTCTTTATTTTGTATGAGTTCAGGAAGCGTGAGGACATATACAGAGTTGTCAAAGCTTTAACAGTAACAGGGGATGGATTGAGTACTGATGCTAAAAACTTTACCCACTTCCTGGTATGGGGCATGAGCTGATTTCTTGCCTTATTTGATTTTCAAAGTGCACTGGTTTTTGATCACTCATGAGTTAAGCACTCTTGCCGCATTCACTCAACCTTTTGGTGGCTTACATTTCTGGATCGTTACTGTGCTTTCATTCTAGTTGAGGTATCCAAGGCTAATAATTTTTAAAATTGCTGTATAGGTTTCCCAAAGGTACATAAACTGTTCACTTTGTCGAGGCTGAGAAATGTCAAATGTGTCTGAGTAGTCAGAGCTACCTTTCCTGGGTAGTGAAACCTTCACTCGTGTGCAATTAATAGAGAACTAGTTACTCATGCCACATCTGGACTATACATGGAGATTACACAAGTTTTGCTGGATAAACGTTTTACTTCTCTTTATCTGCAAGGACAGAAATTGTAACTCTTTTTGTTGGTACTAGTTTTTGATTGAAGGTTAATTGGAAAAGCACATAACTTTTTGTTTCTTCATATTATTGATCATGTGACAAGAGTGGGTTGCTCTAGTGGTGAGTACCCTCCACTTCCAACCAAGAGGTTGTGAGTTCGAGTCACCCCAAGAGCAAGGTGGGGAGTTCTTGGAGGGGAGGGAGCCGAGGGTCTATCGGAAACAGCCTCTCTACCTCAGGGTAGGGGTAAAGTCTGCGTACACACTACCCTCTCCAGACCCCATTAGTGGAGTTATACCGGGTTGTTGTTGTTGTTATATTATTGATCATCTGTGCTTATATGCAGTTGAATTTCTTCATTCTTATAAGATGTATGATATTTCAAGTGTTAAAAGGTCTCATTTCCCAGGATCTCTCTTTCTTATGCCTCTGTGTAAACTTCCAAAAGAGCCCTTCTCTCTACGCAATCATTCAAATTTTGGATTTTCTTAATTGAGGTTGCGATTTTTATTTGAAGATATCCGCTATTTCTTTTCAGTTTTTAATTGGTTAAGATTCAGTGACAGGTTCGAGAATTTGAAAGGAATGGCGTGAATCTGACCTTATCTAAGAAAGAGGAGTTGCAGCGTTTAACTGCAAATATTGATGAGCTAAGCATGCAATACATTCGTAATTTGGATGATGATTGTAGTTTTCTACTTTTCACTGACATGGAGCTAGAAGGGTTGCCCCCTGAGTTTCTCAAGGTAAGATGTAAGACATTAGTCTTCACATCCATCTCCCATCTGTTACTCAATTTACTAATCTTCACGCACAGTGGAAATCTATTCCCTCCTTTTTCTGTCTTTTCAATATCAATATTTTCTGTTACTTTAGGATGAAGTTGCAGGGAAATCGACTCATATTGGGATGTGGAAGTTTTGTGCTCAGACAAAAATTGATTATGAAGCTCCTGTCTATTATCTTCTCAAAAAAAAGAAAAAAAGAAGAAGATAATCAATGGCATCATGTAGTAGTATATATGTATAGGTTGACCATGGCAGGCTTGAGGAAGGGCAGGGGTAGGCCAAAGAAGTATTGGGGAGAGGTGATTAGGCAGGACATGTCATTGCTTCACCTTACCGAGGACATGACTCACGATAGGAAAGTGTGGAGGTCGAGGATTAAGGTGGTAGGTTGACAGGTAGTTCGTGAGTTTCTCCTAGGCTTACTAATAGTACTAGTACTATTCTTGTATTCTCTTATTCCTGGTTCTTTATTACATGTTGTGTCATTTACAGCTATGTATATAGTGTAGTCTTGTCCCACATTGGAATAGGAGTAGTATGTCCTTGTATAGTATAGCTATAAATAAGGATCTCTTGTATTGTATTGAATATCTAATATCAATAATCGGTGTCATTAATATTTTGGCACAAACATGCCATTGCGTCCAATACTTGCTCCAAATATGCCCTTATTTTAAACGGTCCCATATGGAGAGTATATTTGGTCCCAGACGCATACTTTGAGGGCATATTTGGCCCATTAAAGTTCTTAAGCTTTTATGTTAGTGAGTTATCTTGTTTTGTTCATAACAATGTAATGGAAGTTTGTAATGATAAAATCTCCCTCAAATCGATTGGTTCCCTTCTATAAATCTGAAATACGAACAAGGAGAAAGTAAAACGTAGAAAACCCTAAACCATTTTGTTGGAAGAGAAACCTATACAGAGGCCGACCAATTTGTAAGGTTTCTCTTCCAATAAATGGTTTAGGTTTTTTGTACACTTTACTTCTCTTTGTTTCAAAATCATGCTTCTCTTTGTTCCTAAGCAAAGTGTATCGTGTTTTGTTTGTATGGAGAGAGTAAGTAATTTATTTTTTTCTATTGAGTTGAGATTCGACACATATGATTATTGCAGTTAATTCATTTATTGCCTATGGTGGCTAGACTTGTCTATTGTATTAGTTTTTATTGTTGTGATGCCGAGAGTGGCTATTTAGTGGTGTTTTGAGGCATATGAGGCCGTGGAGAAATTTATTGATATAGGCCTTCCAACAAATGGTTTACCTTTTTCTATACTTTGCTTCTCTTTATTCATATTTAAGATTTACTTAAGAAAATCAATCCATTTGAAGGGGATTTATCATTACAAACTTTCATTACATTGGCATGAACCAAACAAGATAACTCAATACTATAAAAGCTTAAAAAATTGAATGAGCCAAATTTACCCGCAAAGTATGCGCGTGGGGACCAAATATGCCCTCCATATGGGGCCGTTTAAAATAAGGGTATATTTAGAGCAAGTATTGGTCGGCAGGGCACATTTGTGCCAAAGTATTTAACGACGGACAAAGCCGCTCAATTTCGCATAGTTCAAGGGCATATTTGGACCTTTTCCAATTAGGAAAATATGCACATCACTGCTGAAATGATCCTCTGAAATAAGAGTGTCGTAGGACGGTCACCGGAAAGAAGAAAGAATACTATAACAATGAAAAAGAAACTTTGGCCAGATGAAATGAGTTTCTTCTGCCAGTAGGAGGAAACTACTTAGATCTATACCAAGATCGTGAGACTTTGATACCATTTGAGAAACAAGAGAAGATGTGAAATATATTGATTACTTGATGGTTTTAGGAGTACCAGACACACCTACTTATATGTGTCATCCACGATGCACGTTGTTATATTTCCTATGTGGGATAGTGTCTTGCTTAAGAACTTGTCACTTCTAATAGCAATTTCTGACAAGTTCTAACACCGACACATAACATTCTAATAATCTTTTAGCGAAATTCTTCAGGAAATGCATTTCAAAGTGTCTTAGAGTTAAGTGCTTATGTTGGCTGTTGAAGTTTCAATAATATTCCCTTCAAAGAGCATTTTACTTGACTAGTCTCTAGAGTACAGGCGTTGCGCGTGTACCTCATCTCAATGAGTAATTCTTTTAAAAAAAATCATATAAAAAATATATTAAAAAATGTGTTTAACTTACAAAAAATGTAAGTTCCTGAAATTGATGAATGTCTATCTTATATAGCTAACTCAATAAATGGAAGAAAATATATCCCATAGAAGTCCTCAATCATCATGCAATATATTCAATTTCACAAGCTATCATGCTTCCTCTTTAGTTTCAGCAAAAACAAATGGCTCGAAAATTTTAGAGTTTCTTAGAAAATATTTTCAGAAAATTATTCTCAAGTTCATTCGAGACGACACAAACAGGGTTAGCTATACTTTTTATTATAATTTTTTAAAGATTTGTCAAAAAACACAAATTGAAAGAATCTTTTGATCTTTTAGAGATTTGGAAATGAAGAGGTTGGCCCTATGACTACAACAACAACAACATACCCAGTGTAATCTCACAAGTGGGGTCTGGGGAGTCTAGTGTGTATTACCTTAACCTTACCTTGAGCAGATAGAAAGGCTCTTTCTGATTGACCCTCGGCTCAAGGAAAGCAAAATCACATCAGTTTAAAAAGAAATACAATAGCAAAGAAGACATGAAAAAAGAAGCAGTAACAACAACAAGATAATAAGAACTATTTCTGGATTTTGTCTGCTCCTTAGTTGTTCTGTAAGTTTTTCTGCATATGAGCAGACAATACCTTTATGTTGTAATTTTTGCTATGCATCTTCTTGATGCCATTTAATGAAATTCCCTTCATAAAAAAAAAAACAAGATAATAAAAAGACCAAAGCAGAAGATGCATCAGGTAGTAATAGAAATCTAAAAATAAGGAAATACGAGAATAAAACTAGTGCTACCGATAAGGAAAGGAAATACGCTCGACTACCTACTAACCTTTTACTCTAATTCTCGACCTCTACACTCTCCTATTAGGGGTTATATCCTCGATAAGCTGAAGATGTGCCATCTCCTGCCTAATTACCTCTCTCTAATACTTCTTTGGCTTATTTCTACCTCTCTTTAGACCCACCATAATCAACCTCTCACATCTCTTCAATGGGGCATCCGTGCATCTCTTCTTCACGTGCCCGAACCATCTCAGCCTCGCTTCCCGTATTTTGTCCACCACGGAGGCTACTTCCACCTTATCCCGAATATCTTCATTCCTAATCTTATCTTTCCTAGTATGCCTACACATCCATCTTAGCATTCTCAGTTCCGCTAATTTTATCTTCTGGACATGAGAGTTTTTGACTGGCCAACACTACGCTCCATACAACATAATCGGTTTAACCACCACTCTGTAGAACTTACCTTTAAGTCTTGCTGGCACATTCTTATCGCACAAGACACCGAATGCGAGCCTCCATTTTATCTACGCCGCTTCAATAAGACGTGTGAACATCAAGTATGTTAAAGAAGGTTTATGGGCTCCTAAGGCAGTTAATATGCCATATGGATAAGCTGTTTGGAGGCAAATTTCCAATTTCTGAATGGAATTTAATAAGCATATTAGATTGGAAGTCGGTGATGGTAAGAGGATGAGGCTATGGAAAAATAATTGGGATGAATCTGGGATTTTTTAGGATCAGTTTCCAAGTTTATTTTGTGTTGCTGGTAATCCGAATGCTAGCGGATGTGTTCCCTGAGGAAGGCTGGGATTTTCAGTTTAGAAGGAATCCCTTTGGAAGAGAAATGCAGGAAATTGATTTATTCATTCAGAAGATGCCAAAGTTTTGGTCACACATGGAAAGAAAATAAACTACTCTGGAAGGCAAGTAGTAATGACATTTTCTCAGTAAGTTCATGTTATAAAATTCTTAACGCACAACAGCAGGGACAATCTAGGAAATGGCCTTGGAAGATGATTTGGAAGACTGCAGTGCGCATGCTTGGGCTGGCTCGTGACACATGAGGCTTGTCTAACACAAGAAACTTTGAAGAGGAAGGGCTGGATATTATGTACGAGATGCTATCTCTGTGAAGACTGTGGTGAATCTATGGAGCACTTATTTTACAATGCAAGTTTACCTGGTAGATTTGGTCTATGTTTCTGGCTGTCTTTGGAATAGAATGGGTTATCCCTGGGAAATTCAGAGAAGTACTTGAATGATGGGAAGCAACTTACCCAGGTGGCTTATTGAAGAAAATCTGGATGTATAGACTATTTGGGAAGAAAGAAACAAAAGAAGTTTTTGAAGACACGAAGAAACAAATTCAGATTGTAAAATTCAATTGCCTGTATTATTTGTATTCCTGGAAGGATGGGAAAACTATTTTTAATTTGCATGATGTGCTAGACTTGCTAGAACATTTAGGAATTTGATGTATTCAAGTCTAGCTTACTTTTTTTTTTAATAATTCCCAGTATCAACTTGATACTATTTTGTAATTAAATCTTACCTTATCACAACAATAACAACAACAATTCAGTGGAATCCCACAAGTGGGGTCTGGGGAGGGTAATGTGTACGCAGACCTTACCCCTACCCTGGAGGTAGAGAGGCTGTTTCCGAAAGACCCTCGGCTCAAGAGGCTTCCATGAAAAGGGCTGTTTTTTTTTTTTTTTTGTGAATAGAGGAAAATCAACAGCAGAACAGAGAGGGGCAATCACCTTTGAAAGAAAATCCCAAACTCTCAGTTTTGCTTCATTTCTTTTTGGGCTGATAACTTGTAGCAGAAAGTAGCACATGTCACATATCAAAAAAAAAAAAAAACGACGTGCGACATCATTATCAATCTCCCCATTACCTTGGATTACAGACCCTAGATACTTGAAACTTCCTCTCGTGGGGATGACTTGGGTATAAGTCTCACTTCCATGTCCACCTCATGGGTTACTCACTGAACTTACACTCCAATTATTCTGTTTTACTTCTGCTCAACCTGAAACATTTAGACGCCAGGATTTGTCTCCAAACCTTCAGCCTAGCATTAACTTCGCCTCTCGTCTCGTCAATCAACAATATTCATCAGCAAATAACATGCACCATGGCACCTCCCCTTCAATGTGACGCGTTGGTTCATCCATCGCCAAGGCAAATTGGCCCTATGAGTCATGGAAAAATGATAAAGGACAATATAAAGTGTCAAAATAACTAATGTTGAGTTAATATTTTACAATAAATAAAGAAAAAATAATTAATGAAATATTTTATTTTTATTTCTTCAAGTTAGCGCTGTTACCAAATCTGAGTCTTACTACCGTACTAGAATTGGATTTGGAAAATAACTTTATTTATATGATGAATTTTGAAAATAATAGAATTGGATTCTGTTTCTAATATAGTATTTTAAAGATTTCATTATTTGTTCTTAATATTAAAGAAACTAATTTATTTTTTGTGATTCAAATTGTTAATATTTAACTGTAATAATTATTTTATCAACTAAGTGTTCTCTTTTTAAAGGCTAAAAAAATGATGATTGTGTCTTACGGTTCTTGTGTTGTAGATAGGAAAACAGACATGTAAAAGTGGATGCTTTATTTCATATTTACCTGTGTTAAATAGTCAATATTGTTAATTATTCCTTTGGATTATGTTCATTAATCTTATTATTATGACAAATATGAATGTGTCTTTATTTTAGGATTCTTATATTACATATATTGCTATAAACTTTATATATGCTTCTTTACTTAATCATATAAGTATCATTTAATGACTATTCCATCGTTCAATTTGGTTTATATATGTAAGATAAGTTGCATAATTTTAGTGTTCTTTTTTATGTGTTTATTCGAATTGAAGTGGTAAAATTTGAATCGATTTTAAAGTTTTGAATATTATGACTTCTTACATAGTTCAAATAAAGAAGAGTTTAATAAACAAAACTTAATTGATTTTAAAATTCTAAAAATTAGAAAAATAATTAAATCACTATTTTGTCTAGTGTGAAATCTATTTTTAAAGGGTAAAATAGGCGAACGACATTTCGCTAATGGCCTTCGTGCTTTTAATATAGTATAGATTAAAAAACCTTCAAACAACATTTTCTGACACTCTCCTCGTTGTTGAATTCATGCAGAGCTTAGAAAAATCTAAAGATGGTAAAAGAAAAATCATTTTGAAGAGCCATCAGATTTTACCAGTGCTAGAGCTTTGCAAGGTGAGTTAAGCAGAGATTATGACATATGCATGCATCTTTTGCTGAAAAGCAGTTTTCTGTTACAGAACTATTTATGTCATTGCTCCTAAATCCTTCTGGGTGTTTGCCTTTTTAGACTTTACTATATTTGTTGATTGTTTGGGACCAAGGAGGAACTCATGCGATGCTAATTGATGCATTGTTTCCATTAGTTTCCATATATTAAACTGCAACTTCTCTTTTTGTGCATCACCAGTTGAATTGTTTGCTTGTTATCTGAACATAGCTGGTTCGTCTAGTTGAACCTAAGGAGCTTCAGTATTTGTTTAACATTAAATGCTGGTGACATTTTTTTATGAGAACTTCTTTCTAATAGATGATAGTTAATGTAAAACGAATATATGATTTTATTTCAGAATTTTGGGAAGTGTTCTTAAAAGCAGCCCATTCCTATCAACTAACTCACATTGCTAAGTACCAATATTATATGGCTACTTTGGTGGAACACTACACATGCGTGGATATTGTGGACTATATGGCTTGAGAGAAATAAAAGATGCTTTGAAGATACTACTAATTTGATTTTCAAGATTAAGGCTAATTTTGTTTTGTTTTCGGTGTAGAATGAAACATGTAAATGTATATATTACATGCATACTATGTACACTGGCATCCCTGCTGCACTACCTCGTCAGGAGCATCCATAATAATATCTGCTGCTTAGTCAAAGTAGGTCTTAATCAGATATGTGCCAATCTGCCACCCTTTTAACGAATTGGCAATGGGGTGAAAGCCGGTCAAATGCTTCATCTCATCTCGCCACCTAGGTACCCCACAACCCCTCCCAACAGTGTGGACTGTGGACTTCTACAGGAAGCCTTTAAATTAGCTCAATGTCTTGTAGTGTGGTGGCTGCCTAGAATGTATGTCTCTGGGTGCCGACGCTTTAAAAGCACCATGATCAACCGTCAATCAAATTGTATACGGCCAACAGCGTACATCACACAGAACCTAGATTTGTATAAGTACTGTATGACTCGACTGTATAGAGGAGGGGCACAAACATGACACTATAACTTCCCATCCATACGTCGTGGATGAACTGGATTTGTTTCTCTATGCCTATCCCAAACATCACACTGGCTATGTCTAGACTAGAGGGTCAACACGGGATAGTCTATAGGACAAGGGTGAATACGCGAAGGATCCATGAGTCAGTTCACTTCTATCTGGATAAGCAAAGTAAAAAATGAATTTAAATACTACCTTACAAACAAGTACAACTAAACAGTTGCAAAACCAGAACGCGACATGAATCATATATGATGTGAGCGAGTCCATGGGCGGAGCTAGGGGGCGGAAGAGGATTTCATCCAAACCCCCTTCGCCGGAAAATTACACTGTATATAAGGTCAAATTTATTTATGTTGTATATATATTATATATTGAGTCCCCTTGATATAAACCAAATGTTCAACTTAGTGGTTAAGGGGGTTCAGATTCTCCATGAGGGTGGCAGGTTCGGCAGGTTCGATTTCCACACACTTCAGAATTATTTTCTACAGCTTTGAAACCCATCTTATTTCCCTCCAAACAGACCCACATTCTTACTAATTCCCAGGTGATCCACTTAAGTGCAGATGCTGATCTAACCATTTCTGGAGAGATCTTCTAGAAAAAATCTGAAGGGGAGCCGTGGCGTAACTGGTAAAGTTGCTGCCATGTGACCAGGAGGTCACGGCTTCGAACCGTGGAAACAGCCTCTTGCCGAGATGCAGGGTAAGGCTGCGTACGATAGACCCTTGTGGTCCGGCCCTTCCCCGCACCCCGCGTATAGCTGGAGCTTAGTGCACCGAGTTACCCTTTTTATCCTCTAGAAAAATCACTTTAGTTTTCCAAAAGCAGATTCCACTAAATTTCCACTTCAGGAAACCTAAAGCAGATCCTGCTACTACAAATACAATCCCTTGACATTCTGATGAGAAGCATGAAGTAAACCTGCTCGAACAACTTCAAACCAGTTCTTGTCACACCATATGATGATGATCTTGGAACATCATCATCAGGGACAAGTAACAAATATAAAAGTAAGACACATGACTTTGATAACATGTCTCTGCAAGTGTTGGAGGGTTATGCTATAAATCAAGCCAAGGAGACCATGAGTTCCTTGAATAACCGTTTGAAAATAGCTGAGGATATTAGAGAGGAAGGCGCTAAGAACACTCGATACCTTGCATAAGCAAAGCGAGCAAATTCATCATACTCACATGATGGCTATTGAACAATCTTGGTGATATGTTCTCTATGCATTGGAGCCAAAGAAGAGCCATGATATAAAAGGGCCTCCAACTTCAAAAGATGTACCTATAGAGGGAAAGAAAGTAGTGCAAATCAAAGGGGAAAAATAGGTTTATCTAATGGTAAGAAAGGAAAGTCA
The DNA here is from genome assembly GCF_000715075.1 of Nicotiana tabacum. Lineage (NCBI taxonomy): Eukaryota > Viridiplantae > Streptophyta > Magnoliopsida > Solanales > Solanaceae > Nicotiana > Nicotiana tabacum. The sequence goes on along the minus strand of NC_134091.1, from coordinate 70,949,658 downwards.
GCCTCCAACACTAGTATTTTAATTTTTTCTTTTTGAAAAAAACATTACTTCAAACAATGTAGAACTGCACTAGTTTTGATCTAACGTAACGATAGTTTAAATTATATTTAGATTTAATTTTTTTTGATGAACCCGTTTGGTAAATTTTTTTACTGTTTACCTCCTTAAAATGTTGAATCCCCTTGCTTAAAATTCTAGATCCATCACTTAATGTACAACTCATCCATGACGTATCATTTGTCACGCGCTTGCTGCATGTATTGTCAACCTTTTAAAGATAACTCTTACAAGCTGACATTTTTTCACATGCATGAACTTGTTTTGTCACATCATTTTTGATGGTTAACTAAAGTGACATTTGGTTGGAGTAGTGGAGAAAATAATCTCCACTTAAAATCCAACTTTGTTTATACCAGTGTTGTGAAGAGCGTGAAGCGAGGAAAAGCGACAAGCCCCTTTTCGCTTAAAGCGAGAAGCGAAGCGCTCACTTTTTTGAAGTGAAGCGGAATTTAAAAAAAAAATCTATATATAATAAAAGGAGAGGCAAAAGCACATTATTAAGACAAGTGGCATAACCACAAAAAGCCTAGTGGCATTATTAAGACAAAATAAACTACCTTTTTAACTAAAAAAAATCTTTTTAAATTTTGAATTAATTGGTTACTCTATTTGAATTAAAATAAATACTGCATAGACAACACATGTAACTGTAAGAAAAAATGGGCAGCATTTCAATCTTTTTATCACTGAAACAGTGCAACAAAATGAAGAAGAAGAAGAGTAGAAGAATGAGAAAGAAGAACTAAAGGGAAAAAATAATTTCGCCAGCATTTCGCTGCTATTTGGATGCTGAAACAGTGAAAGAAAAAGAAGAACAAGAAGAAGACGAAGGAGGAGGAGGAGGAGGAGGAGGAAGAAGAAATCACATACATGGGACCAAACTTGATGATCTTGAAGTTGAAAAGTGTAGAAAACTTAAACCCTAGGCTGCCTCTTTCTTTCTCTATTGCTGTTGCTCGATGGTTTTTTAAAAAAAGACAGCTTTTTAAATTAAATACGTTGGCAGCCCAGTTATAAAGAGAAGTGCTCGCTTCGTACGCTTCGCATCGCTTCATCGCTTCTCGCTTTTTCAGGAGAAGCGAGCACTTTTGTAAATCTGCTACGCTTCAGCTAACAGAAGCGCCGGATACCTCGCCTCGCTTCGCTTCTCGCTTTAAGCGAGGAAGCGCTCGCTTTTTACAACCCTGGTTTATACAATGTTTGGCTTGGTTTTTCTTTTCCATGTAAAACATAACATAGTTCATTATAGAGTTTGGTTTCAAATGTTCTTTTCCGCATATCCAATACCTGTATAAGTTATGCGAAAATTTATTTATTATTTATGCGGGATAATATAGAATATGAATGCGGGAATTAGTAATACATTGGATTAGAACAACTGAATGACAAAAATATGTCTTCATGTGGTAACCAATCTTTTATTGTATTAAAAAATACAAGCATATTTTAAAATGTAAATTGTATAATAATCTTTAATACAACAAACTAAATATTCAATAACAAATAACAATCCATGTATTATGATCCTTGCATTACCAATTCCCGCATTGCACTCTTTGCATTACAATCCTTACATTACTGATCCCTGCATAATTTGCTTCTAAACCAAACGATCCCTAAGGGAATAAACTTGATTAAAATGAGAGTCCGATGAAACTAAACTATTCCAATTTAAAGGCTAGCCTAAAGTTTTAGAAGCATGCCTCTTAGATCATTCGACTTCAAGGGTGTCTACTTAAAATGCCAAAAAGTGAAAAGGCAAATTTCTCGTGCTAAAAATCCCGTTGTTGTTCATAGAACCTTACCTCGAACAAAAATGTTGGGTAAATATACTGCTTTAAATGGTTAACAATGTATGGGTTTCTCAGAGAATTAAAGAGTAAACCCATATTCCTCTAGGAACTACTTGAGGAAATAGGCCATATTATAATCGAATACCATTACTCAAATGGGTCAAAACATGTGGAGAGCAACTGAAGTGGGTAGAGTTCACTAAGAAATATGACTTTACTATTATGCCATTGGCACAATATACGTATGGAAAAAAATATTTAAACAGTTTTACTTACTAAAAGACATAAGATCTTTCGAAGGGGCGAAGATGACTACTGGAATATGTTGGAAGGTGATCCACTACATCTTTGTCCAAATTGTCATGTGTACCCAATTATCGAGGAATGGCAAGGGCTCTAGAAGTTTCTTGCACAGTGCTGGTACAAGGGATATAAGTCGTTTGTTATGAAGATATGCCTCTAAGTAGTTTCATTATGGATAGTCAAAAACTAAATGATAATGGACTCTCGTTGGGGCTTAATGCCGATAAGCTTGAAAAGGATGTTGCACTTATTGAATTTGATGACGAAGCTGCGTAATTCAGCAATAGCAATGATTCTTAGGTTATAGCAATTTCATTATGACTTAATTTCTTAATATGGTTATTTTTTTTGGGTAAGTCCCGCGATAGTGATTATTTTCAGTGGAAGAAAAGAGTATAAAATTATCGAATTATTGTTAGATATTGAAAATGAGGCTGGAGGGGTTGATGGAGAAGGTACTGATGACGTGGGAGGACGAGGAAAGAGGGCAAAATGGCACGATAAGGGGATGGATGCTAAGTGGTATTCCATCGAATGAATATGGAGAGGGGAAAAAGTAGGGGGGAGGTGGAATACGGGGGTTAGAGTAAAAATGTGGACTATGGATGTTAAGATCATTGGTTGGAATATGAGGGGATGAATGACCCAAACAAAAGAACCATCATCGAAGCTGGGATGAGGGAATATGGGTTGATCTTGTTTGTTTTCAAGAAAGCAAAATGGAGTATATGCCAAATAGTATTGTAAGAAGTGTGTGGGAAGCAAGTTGGGTGAAACACGATTCTATTGGCTTGGGGAAGAGCCGGTGGGATACTTTTATTATGAGATAAGAGAAAATTAGAGTCTAGGGAGGTAAGGAAAGGAGATCATTTACTAGCTGCAAAACTCCGAACTTGTGGGAAAGGCATGGAGTGGGTTTTTTGGAGTGCATGGTCCACTGAGTGAGGGGTCGAAGGTGGCAATTTGGGAAGAGTTGTCAAATGTTATGTGGGTGTGGGATATTCTATTGATGTCAGGAAGGGTCTTTAATAAAATTTGATTCCTTGAGGAAAGGGCAGGGTGCAAGGTGATATCTAGGGCAATGAAGGAGTTCTCGAAGTTTATTGATAACCACTCTTTTATTGTTTTTCCTTTAACAGGTGCTAGATTCATGTGTTCGAGGTCGAAGGAATCATCCTCTAGATCGAGACTCGACAAATTCCTGTTGTCAATCGCTTGGGAGGAGATAACTCGGAATGTTGTTTGGAATTCTTTACCAAGACTGACATCAAACCATTTACCAATCATGTTGGATGGTAGGAGAAACATGATCACAAGAGTTAGAGTTGAGAATATGTGGTTGGGCAATAGATTTTGGGGTTAGTGTGGTTGGTTAGTGGAATAGGTATGAAGTGGTGGGGAGCCTATCATTCTGACTTGCAAAGAAGTTGAAGTTGCTTAAAAAGAGATATTCAGGTGTGGAATAAAGAAATGTTTGGGAGGGTAAAGGTGAAGATAAAAGAGATTATAAATGAGGTGGGGGAGTTAGAAAGGATTGAAGGAGAGGGAGTTGGAGGATAGGAAAAGAGAGAGGAAGGAGTAGTAGAGTGAGCTAGCTTCTTTGGCATTGGCTCAAGAAACTAGTTGGAGACAAAAATCGAGGACCTTATGGCTGGAAGAGGGTATTGCAATACCGAAATTTTCAATTGGCTAGTTGTAGAAAAAAAGGTAGAGAAATTTTAATTAACTCGGACACTCGGTTAAGGTAAATAAAGTAGTGCATAAGGGGGAAAAAAAGGTAGAAGGAGTGATACTAGGATTCTATTAGCAACTATTCATAAAAGAGGTGGATTTAAGGCCAAAATTGGGTGGGGTGAGGCGGTTGGGGTTGGTCTAGAGCTTAATCAAATGGGAGGAGGGAAGGGAGATGAGGCTATGTTTAGAAAGGGCTTTTGGGGAAGAGGAGGTGTACGAGGTGGAGTGTTGTGCAAAGGATAAAGCTCCTGGTCCAGACGGTTTCACTTTGGCGTCCTTCCAGTAGTGTTGGAGTATAGTTAAAGATGAGTTGATGGCATTAAAGCTTTTCAAGAGATAGGAAATTTGAGAAAAGTCTCAAAGTCTTTTTCATTGTCATTCCGAAAAGAGATTGTGCTTCGAGTATTAAGGATTATTGACCTATTAGGCTAGTGGGCAGGATCTATGAAATTATGTCTAAGATGCTTTCAATAGACTAAAGAAGGTTGTAGATGAGATAGTATCTACTTCGTAAAAAACTCTTTTCGGAAGGTAGACAAATTCTAGTGCAACATTAGTGGCAAATTAAGTGGTCGACTCAAGAAGAAAACAATGAGAAACGGATAATTTGTGCAAATTGAATCTTGAGAAGGCATATGATCATGTTAAGTGGAAGTTCCTCGAATTCTCTTTGATTAAGATGTGTTTTGTGTTTAGATGGAAGACGTGGATCAAATTTTGCATCTCAATAGTTAGGTATTCAATTCTTGCAAATCGCAGCCTATGTTGTGCAGACTCTCCAAAATACTGCTGCACCCGTGTCGGATTCTCCAAAAAATACACTGCTTTTGGAGAATCCGACACGCACCCGGCGACATTTTCGGAGAGTTCGAGCAACATAGATGACAACTCATGTGGTTTATTCGGGAGTTCGAGAAGAGTGAGGGAGACCCGTTATCTCCAACGTTATTCATACTTGTGATGGAGGCACTCTGCAAGAGGACAAATATAGTTGTGGCGAGAGGTTACTTGAGAGGTTTCTCTGCAGTAGTTGGAGGCAAAGTTCTGTGAAGGTGTCACATTTACTGTTTGCAGATAGTACATATATATTTTTGTTGATAATCATGATACTTCATCATTTTGTGACGCTTATAGGACTCAGTTAGGGCTTTGAGACAAGTACTGACATAGTTTCAGGTGGTGTCCGGCCTAAGGATTAATATGAGAAATTGTGAGACCGTCCCGATTAGGGAGGTGGAGAATGTTGAAATGTTAGCTCGGATGTTGAGTTACAAGATTGGGGCTCTTCCTACTATCTATGATGGTCTACTGTTCAACCGTTGAGAGCATCTAATAAGGACCAAGTAGCTTGGAACTAGGTGATAGAGATTAGAAAGGAGGCCTTCTGGCTTGTAAAAGAGATACTTATCCAAAGAAGGCAAGGAAGTGTTGATTAAGAGTACATTATCGAGCATCCCTACATATTTCATGTCCTTGTTACACACTCCAGTCTAGTGTCACGCGAAAACAAATTCAACGGGATTTCTTATAGGATTTGTTAAGAGGGGAGAGGAAGTTCCACTTCGTAAATTGCAAGACGGTCATGACACCAAAAAGTTGGGGAGGGCTTGGGATTAAAAATTGAAAGGTTTTTAACAAGGCACTGTTAGGAAAATGGTTATGGAGAGCATGCTTTCTTAGAGAGGTGACTATGGAGAAGTATGGGATCTTGGAAGGGGGATGGAGGACAAATTTTTTTATACTTCCTTACATATGTGGTCTACGGAGGAACATTTGAAGGGATGGGTGTCACGCCCAACCAAGGGGAGCGGAACCGATGCTCAACTGAGGTATCCCAGTCAAGCAAGCCTACTTGGTGGCTACTATCTACCCTTATCCATGAATGATTTGAGAAGTAATGACATGAGATAGCCAACAGAGAAGATAGGAACGTGCAATGCTAATTTTCATTCATTAAAGAATTTCATTGATAGATAACAAAATGATACAAATCCATAGTTTATAAGTGGAAGTAAATGACAAAACAACCATGTAGTTCCCTCCAACATACATGACACACAGTGTGTCGACGGAGCCTCTAGACTAGCATGAGAAAATATGGAAGTGCCAGTGACAAGGCCCCTGCTATACCTCAAAAATAATGTACAAGGATCAATACAACATAAGGCCCCGATGTAGCGTCACCAAATCAGCTGAGAGAAGAGTACGCTCCTATCAAGAATCGATGCCGCCTGCTGAGGTACCACCTGCATCCATTAAAGATGCAGCGTCCCCGGCTATACCTCAAAAATAATGTACAAGGATCAATACAACATAAGGCCCCGATGTAGCGTCACCAAATCAGCTGAGAGAAGGGTACGCTCCTATCAAGAATCGATGCCGCCTGCTGAGGTACCACCTGCATCCATTAAAGATGCAACGTCCCCGGCAAAATGGACGTTAGTACATATGGAATAGTATTAGTATGTAAAACTAAGTACTTTCATATGGAATGAAATGCCAACATAAGGAGAGGGAACATGTAAGTAGTGAGAAAATCATTAGTATTTAAAACGCCAAATTAAAACATGAGAAGAAAGTGTGACATAAGTAAAATCTTGAAATGAGCATTAAAATTTTAGTTGGGAGATCATTAGTTACCGATATAATAACATACAACCACCATGTGGCGGCACGACAGCCGATCTCGACCGGATCGGCTAAGCTGTCTCACCACAATGCCGTGTGGATCGACGTGTCTGTGCTAGCAATACAATACATCATCCCAATATTGGGGCATAATCTCATCATGGTGCGAAAGGGGACTTGTCCCCAATCGACTCCTACACCGGCACGTGTAGTTTTAAGTATAGGCCTTATAACCTACACCTTCTCGGTTACATAACAATACTTCCAAAAACATTTCATCCAAAGCATTTCATAAAAATCTTTTCTTTTCATTTATCCCTTGGGACATACATCATCAATCTTATTTTGGCAAAATGGCCGCATTTCCTCGTCATACTTTCACTCTGCTCGTTTGACATGGCTTATCATAAAATATTAAGGATATTTGAAACATTGGAAAATCATAGTTTCGGATACATCTATACTATATTAAAAGCACGAAGCCGCTTAGCGAAATGTTGTTCACCTTTTTTATCCTTTAAAAATAGGTTTCATGCTACACAAAATTGTAATTAAAGTTAGTTTCCTAATATTTAAGATTTTAAAAGCAACTAAAGTTTTTTGTTATTAAATCTTTCTTTATTGAACTAGGTAGGTAATCATAATATTTAGGACTTTTATTAGAGTTGTATTGAACTACTCCTTTAAGATTCTTTAGAGTTGTATTGAACTACTCCTATAAGATTCTTTATTATGCAAAACGTGAGCTAGCAAAATTTGTGTGAGTCAAACACACAATGATTCAGGAAACATAAATATTCAAAATTGACATTTGATTTTTCTTACTATTGGAAAATCGAATTATCATTGGACAAAGTTATAATTATAGCCAAATTAAAAATTGAAATGAGCTAATATTAAAGAATTTAAATTAATAAATATTAAGTTATTTCTTTTAATGTTGAGAACAAATAATTAAGTCATTGAATTAACATATCAGAAAAGGAATTTAATTTAATTATTTAACAAATTCATCATATAAGAAAAAAATATTTTCCAGATTGACAAAACAATTAAGCTACATGGAATTTATTTTTGTAAGAAGAGTATAGCAAATCGACGGTGAAAGACAAATATAGCAAAATTTTGTTATAACATAAAATTAAGATTTAAATCGACAAAAGTGCAAATTTAAAGCAATAAGGATGAAATAGTAGAATACAAACTATATTATAAATGAGTTGTACTTTATTTCTTTCTCTTTCATGTATTCAGTCCAACAAATGATAATGTCTCGCTATAATATTTATATTAAGTTATTTGTTATAAATTATTAGTTCAATATTAGTCATTTTTTGAACTTTACATTGCCACTATTATATTTTTAGGAGGTATAAGCCAACCTTTTCATTCTCAAATTTCTAAAAGACAGAAATTTTTAATTTTAATTTGTGTTATTTGACAAATCTTTGGAGAATCATGATAAAAGTATTTTATGTTTTGTTTTTATTGTTAGGTCACATAAATATCATTAATTTATATAAATTTTGACATAAGTTCTCATAAATCACAATAAGGCATCTGAAAACTTTTACGTGATAAGATTTCTTCATTTATTGTGCTAGCTAACGAGAACAATATTTTATCATTTAGAAATTTTTTATTAAATTTTATTTATAATTCAAACAAACTGCCAAATATATGTATGTAATTTTTAAAATTTGTGTATTCCTTGATATAGGTACACGCGCAAAGCGCTACCTTATGACTAGCAAGTACATAAGAGCTTAAAACACATTGAAACATCTCTAGAAGGAGAACATATTGATTTCAATTGGAACATAAATTGAATGCAAAAGCATTTGATAAATCAATTATTTGAAACATTTCAAACAAAGGAATGGGAACTTGGACAACCATAGTTAGAGTTTTATGAGGAGTTCATGGAATCCGATTCTATAGAAGGAGTTTAGCCAAACATACCTCAATCGAGCTTTCCTTAGGATCCCTACAACGTTCCACTACTCTTAGCAACTTCAGTCTACATTAACATAGTTCAATTGAACCATTATTAAAGAGGATTCTCATAATTTAGGTCTTTAGGCATCTTATCAAACTTTCAGCGTGCATACTTGTTTACAACTTTCTACAATGGGATTTCTTCATCCCACCACCAACTTCCCATTTCAACAATTCATCTACCACCATCCTAAGGCAACCAATAACCTCCATTGGCACATGCATGCCAACCATTCATTCCCAACCCAAGAATCACATCTCCTAATCTTCACATACCCCCAAATCCAAGATTGAAGGCTTATGGCTTCCAATAACCATCCCATAAGCCCCAATACTAAAATCTTACCTATGAATTCGTTATTGAACATTGTATGTGACCTAAGGATGAAGTCTTACCTTGTTAGTAGAAGACCTTGTGTTTTTCCTTCCTTGAATTCCCAAGAATGGCAATAAATTGAAGAGTGGCAAAGCTTGGAGCTTCTCCCTCTCTCTCTAGAGTGTTTCCCTCTCTCAAAATATCAGATTTTCCTTCTAAAATGACCCCTAAAGCCTTTTATTAAAAATAGAGCCAGGTTAGGAATTTTCCAAAAATTCCCCTCTGATGCAGGTTTGCGATCACAGAATAAACATCGAAACGCCTCTGCGGTCCCCGAAATGCACCGCAAAATGGTCCTCCAGATTTGAGTTGGAACTGGACAGGTCTGCGCTGGATCTGCGGTTCGCATAATGGTTCTGCGGTTCACACATTGGACCGCGAAATCTCCTTCAAGAATTCCCCAGGTGGCCCTACCGATTCCGCGATCGATCTGCAGTCCGCAAAATAGATAGACGGTCCGCATAACGCATCGCGAAATGACCCTCAAAATTCTAGTTTGCTTCTGCCCCAATCCGCGATGATTCTGCGGTCAGCGCAACCGATTCACGGTCCGCATAAATGATCGCAAAATCACCCTCTCATGCCAGATCTTCTACCCACTTCGCGACGCATTGCACAATCCACAAATACGTACTGCGCAACCTTCCGAACATATTAGCTTGACCTTGGCACTATAAAACCTTAAATCCTTGGTGGACTTTTACGGGTCCTTACAATGGGAATAGTTTGACAAAAATATATTCTCTTAGGGGTCATTTGGTTACCGGGATAAGGATACTAATGTTGGGATAGAATATGAGATTGTATTTATCCCACGTTTGATTATGGGTATTAACTAACCGCGGGATAAATTTTATACCAAAATGGTGGGATTTGCTATCCCATATAAAAGGTGGGATAACTAATCCCATGAGATATTCCAGCCCATGAAATACCCTTGTCTATCCCATAATTTAACCAAACGACCCTTTAGGATAGAGGATGGGAGTAGGGTAAGTTTCTGAGGTCACATGTGGTGCGGGAACAATACTTTGAGAGTCACATTTCCAAACACGTATGAAGTTTCATGCCAAAAGAGATGTCAGATTAACGGATACAGAAGCTCCTAGGTGTAGAAGTTCTTTAGTATTTGAGATCTAGGAGTAACTTGCAAGATTGGGAGGTTGCAAAAATTCAACAGTTGGTAGAATTGCTTCTAGGAATGAAGGAGTCAGTTTTTCCACATCTCTCAGTATGGATCCCTAGAATATCGAGAAAGATGTGTTTCTTCACTTGGCTAGCCGTGGAAGAGGGGGGGGGGGATCTTGGCGGATGAGAAGTAAGGGAAGAGAAAGATTATATGTTAGTTGGTGTTTCATGTGTGAAATCTTGGGTGAGGATGTGGATCATCTTGTTTTACATTGCGGGGTAGCTTCGGGCTTGTGGTGGAAGATCTTGGGATGGTTTGGACTTCAGTATGTAATGCCATGCATTGTAAAGGAAGTTATGTTTGGTTAGACACTTGAAATCGGAAGAGAAGACACATGCGTGGGATCTGGCTCCTTTAGCACTTATGTTGACAGTTTGGAAGGAGAAAAATAGGAGAGCTTTTGAAGAAGTAGAAAATGATTTTGTACATCTGATAAGTAGCCTCATATCCCTTACCAACTTTTGGTGCACCCATGAGATTTCTATTTGTATAGATGATTGGTGCCATTGGTTAAAAAACCAAGTTCTTTTGTAAGGTTTGATGTTCTATTTTTTGGTATACTTCTTTATACATGGGTGTTTTTTGTGCCCTTTGTTAATACAAAAATTTTATTACTTCGTAAAAAAAAACAAGAAACGTATAACTACTATCAAATACATTAATATAATTATTTTTTTTACTATAAAAGTATCTCTTTTGAAGAAAATATCACATCTGACAACAACAATAACAATACCAGTGTAATCCCACATAGTGGGGTATTGGGAGGGTAGTGTATACGCAAACCTTACCCCTACATTGTGGAGATAGATAGGCTGTTTCTAATAGACCCTCAGCTAGCATAAGCATAACAATAATGAAAAGAAAAAAGGCCAGAAACAACAGTGAGAAGCCATGGAAAAGAAGAATTAATAGCAACAAGATAGTAAGAAGACCGAAATAAAAGAGACAACAGGTAATAATAGAAACCTAAGACCGATAAAATACGAGAGTACGTACTAATGCTACCAGTATGAACAAGGAAACCACTCCCCTATTACTTATCTTGAGCCAAGCTGGGTTTATGTGGTGCTGTTAAATCCTTGCTCAAAATTCAAGTTCCTGACAGAAATAGCTCACCCTGTATTTATTTTTTTATTGCTTCAGTCTCTAATTATCTCTTCAATGTACATCTTGAAATAGGGTCTTATTTTATGCAAAAATGTTACTTCTGAAAGTTCATTGTCTGTCTTCCATGATAACCATCCTAAACATTTGTGATTTAGAAGTTCTTTGTCTTTGAAGGTGGGATCAACCAGAAGAGCTGTTGCTATTTCCTATGGGCGCAGATGTGAGGCCAATGTTACTATCCTTGAAAAGCTGGTATGAAAGCCCAGAAGTTTGCAGTTTCTGAGCATTTGTTTAGAAAAACAAGTTGACATGATACTTGATAGTCTTAGAAGTTCTATTATATTGAGAACTGAATTTACTATGAGCTTTTACTTCGATTGTTTTGGTTGTCTGTGGAGAATATTATTTTCACAGAAAATGCTGATGATTAAGATGAACTTACTGTACGCTTAAGTTCCTGATGGATGCAGATTGACTGACCAATGTACTAAACTACTAATATGCTGCCTTCTCCTCCTATTCAAATTCCAGTTAATATTCATGTTTCTTATACAATTTCAGATTCAGTTGCGGCACAAGCTTGCTAGATTGCTTGGATTTGCAAATTATGCTGACTATGCCACTGATGTTAGAATGGCAAAGTCTTCCTCTAAGGTTGGTGCAAAATTCATTGACGATTGATATTCTTTACAGAACTTGAATAATTTGCCCTCGAGAAGAATACACAACTTCCTTGGCTCCTAGGAATACATGTCTCTCTTTACTCTATTCCGTCATTACCCTTTCTTTCCTTTTAATAGTTCTGACAACTACTATAAACAAGAAGGATCACGCACAAAATGTTAAGAGGTGCTGAATATCTATCATTTCCACTATAGGCAAAGAGGAACAATTTATGTTTTATATATTTGGAATGTTTATTACAAGTTTGCAAAATGAATTTTGGTCTGCTATTTCTCTTGATTTTCAAACTTATTAGGTGTTTGAGTTCTTGGAGAGTCTCTCTGCCAGCTTAAATGATTTAGCCTACAGGGAACTTTCGATGGTTAAAGCATTAAAGGTAACTTCAAATTTCCTGTATGTTGACACTTTAGCTTATGTTTGGTCTGTTTCACCTATATGCTTCACCTCTTGAAGATTCTTGTGTTCTGATAATGTAGAAGAAAGAGGAAGGCGAATGTCCTTTCGGCATGGAGGATCTCCCATACTATGTCAAAAGAGTCAAAGATCAACAATTCCGTATGAATTTTGGAGTAATTAAACAGTACTTCCCTATCAATTTGGTTTTGTCCGGCATCTTCAAAATCTGCCAAGACTTATTTGGTAATCACCCCGAATTGTGTTTGGTGCTGTCTTTGATCCTTTTTCCCTTACTCATAACACAATAATGTAATAATAATAATAATAATAATAATAATAATAATAATAATAATAATTTATTTAATATTAGGCTTAGATTTCAAGGAAGTTGAAGGTGCTGAGGTTTGGCATCCAGATGTGCAGCTATTTTCAGCTTCAGATCTTAGTTCTAAAGGACTTGTTGGTTATTTTTACCTAGATCTATACTCCAGGTTATCCCAGCTCGATTATTCTTCTTCAAGTTCAATGTGCTTCCTTTATCAACTTTATGGTAGAATACTGAAAATTCGTTTCAATTTTAACAGAGTCGGTAAATATGCGCATACCTGTGTCATAGCTCTTCAGAATGGTTTACTAAATAATGGTTCAAGACAGGTAACTGCTGGATGTATCACTTGCCTGATTCTAGTTCTTAGATTTTCACTAACGAAATTTCCTCGGATCCAGATTCCTGTGGCGCTACTTGTTTCTCAATTTGAAAAGAAAGTTGATGGTCACCCTGGGTTATTGCAATTCCCTGAAGTGGTGAATCTTTTCCATGAATTTGGTCATGTGGTATGTGACTTTCCTTTCATGCCTAGTGAAAAATTAGAACACTAGTCTGAATTCCAGTTGTCTCTCCTGTCAAGTTATAATACAATTGGAGAGCAATGTTACCTGGCACCTCCCTTCCAATTAAATACTAGTATGTCCTTTTTTCTTAGCCAATCTTGCGATTATTGTTGTCTAATAATTTCAATTTTGAGGAAAAACATTGTGGGGCACTGGCTAAGAGCCATTCCCAGCTTCGCAACTTGTTAGTCAAGGGGTGCACTGGAATTAATCCAAGTGACTGCCCGTCCTTTGAAAAATGGTTTAGTTCGGGTCGAATCCATGTTGAAATCATTACTGAGCTGCCTTAGTTACATATAAGGATCATCTGCAGCTCGGAAAGTGGTAACAAGAAAAAATTGTCAGATGTGATTAATCGCCTGATCTGAACTTGTTAAAAAATGAAGGCCGTGCTTCAACCAAAGAATTGAAGTATGACGCCATGAAACGTTATTGTTTATATTGGCATGAAGGAGAACTATAGAGCTGTACCTTTGACATTGTCTTGTTAAAGCTTACTGGAAGACTTCGCGAGAGAAATGCTTATCTTATTCTTAATTGTATATGTGTTTGTTGGAGTAAAAAGTATCACGTGTAAAATTGTGATGCCATGAATGAGGGAGGACTGATAGGGGCGGGTCAAAGGAGAATGACTGACAGGATTCTAGGTTAGCAAGCTTCCTAAGAAGAGGTGCATTTGACATCTGTGAGAAGGCACGGGAGAAAATATGTTATTGATATTGGATGATAAATACAATACAAGAGGTCCCTATTTATAGCTATACACTACAAGGAGATATTACTCCTCTTCCAATGTGGGACAAGACTACACTATACATATCTGTAAACTAACACTCCCCCTCAAGCCGGTGCATACACATCATATGTACCGAGCTTGTTACACATGTAACTAATACGAGAACCAGTAAGAGACTTAGTGAAAATATCTGCTAGTTGATCATTCGACTTTACAAACTTTGTAACAATATCTCCTGAAAGTATTTTTTCTCTGACAAAGTGACAGTCGATCTCAATGTGTTTAGTCCTCTCATGGAACACCGGATTTGACGCAATATGAAGAGCAGCTTGGTTATCACACACTAGTTCCATCTTGCTGATTTCTCCGAACTTTAACTCCTTGAGCAACTGCTTGACCCAAACTAACTCACACGTCGCCATAGCCATGGCCCGATATTCGGCTTCGGCGCTAGATCGAGCAACTACATTCTGTTTCTTGCTCTTCCACGAGACCAAATTACCTCCTACTAGAACACAATATCCAGACGTAGAACGTCTATCAAAAGGTGATCCTGCCCAATCAGCATCTGTGTACCCAACAATCTGCTCGTGGCCTCGATCCTCGAATAGTAATCCTTTGCCTGGAGCTGACTTTATATACCGAAGAATGCGAACAACTGCATCCCAGTGACTATCACAGGGAGAATCCATAAACTGACTTACAACACTCACCGGAAAAGAAATGTCAGGTCTAATCACTGTGAGGTAATTCAATTTGCCAACCAACCTCGTATATCTCGTAGGGTCTCTAAGAGGCTCCCTCTGTCCAGGCAGAAGCTTAGCATTCGGATCCATAGGAGAGTCAATAAGTCTGCAACCCATCATTCCATTCTCCTCAAGAATGTCTAAGGCATACTTCCACTGTGAAATAACAATACCTGAGCTAGACTGAGCGACCTCAATACCTAGAAAATACTTCAATTTGCCCAGATCCTTAGTCTGGAAGTGCTGAAAGAGATGTTGCTTTAGATTAGTAATACCATCCTGATCATTACCAGTAATAACAATATCATCAACATAAACCACTAGATAAATACACAGATTAGGAGCAGAATGCCGATAAAACACAGAGTGATCAGCCTCACTACGAGTCATGCCGAAGTCCTGGATAATTGTGCTGAACTTACCAAACCAAGCTCGAGGGGACTGTTTCAAACCATAGAGTGACCTGCGCAATCTGCACACACAACCATTAAACTCCCCCTGAGCAACAAAACCAGGTGGTTGCTCCATATAAACTTCTTCCTCAAGATCACCGTGGAGAAAAACATTCTTAATGTCTAACTGATAAAGAGGCCAATGACGTACATCAACCATGGACAAAAAGAGATGAACATATGCTACTTTAGCCACGGGAGAGAAAGTATCACTATAATCAAGCCCAAAAATCTGAGTATACCCTTTTGCAACAAGACGAGCCTTAAGCCGATCAACCTGGCCATCCGGGCCGACTTTGTCTGCATAAACCCAACGACAACCAACAATAGACTTACCTGCAGGAAGAGGAACAAGTCACGCTATTACCTGTTTGAACAACAGAAGCTATCTCAGAAGATGTCTGCTTACATGCTTTATATTGAAGGAACTCAATATACTCTGCTAAAGAAACCATCCGACTATTCAAAGAATCGGTTCCCATGTCGCTACAATTTGTAGTAGTAAGGTTAACTTGAAATAGTGGAAATAAGTAACTCCTGTGAGAAAACTGAAGAAATAGCTTGAAAAACACTGTTTACATCAGGAAAACAGAACACTGTTCTGTGCCGGAAACACTGTTCATGCCGGAAACACCGTAGCTCGCCTGAAAATTCCAAAGTTGTCGGAATTTGTCGTAACCAGGATGGATAGACTCGGAATTCCTTTGCGAGCAAGCTGTCCTGAAGAAATGTTTTCAAAAAATGGCCGGGAAGGTCACTGTTCACGCCGAAAAAATATAAAAGTGGTCGGAATTTGATTTGAATTAGATGGGTAGGCTCGAAATTTTGAGGAGAGCTCACTGTCCTGAAGAAGTTCGCGAAAAAATGGTCGAAAAGTGGCCGGAACCCTCACCGGAAAAGTTGTTGTTGCCGGCGGGTGGAGGAGCGTGGCGACTTTTCTGCCGGATAAAATTTCAGGGGTTGGTCGTCGGAGGGTGATCTACCTCGTGGTGGTGTTGGTTTTAGCACAACACCGACAGAAAGTGATTTTCACTTAGACAAGCCTTAGGTCATCGGAAAAATTGCACGATGACTAAGTTCTTTCTTCCCGGTTAACCCTGGAATGACGCACATCGATCTTTTCTCACTAATGCTCTGATACCATGTGAGAAGGCACGGGATAAAATATGTTATTGATATTGGATGATAAATACTATACAAGAGGTCCCTATTTATAGCTATACACTACAAGGAGATATTACTCCTCTTCCAATGTGGGACAAGACTACACTATACATATCTGTAAACTAATAACATCTTAGACAAATCAGATATTAGAAAGAGAGAAAAGTGATGTGCTATAATAGACAAAGCACAAGTTCGTGGTACGCCAATGTGTGAATTAGGCGCACATCTGCCGCAAACAAAAGTTAGGTATTTAAGTGGAGAAGGATAGAGGGGCGGACCCATTATCCATCGAGTTTCCAATCATCCACCTCTGGTCCTCGGAGATTTCTGAACTAAATAAAAGTGCACATGGTACCCAGGCATTTCGGCTCGATATGGAGTAACTTGAGACAAATTTGTGACATCTTTTAGGTTAATGCGAACAATATGTACTATGGGTACGATAATGGGAGAAACCTCTACAAGGACGCTGAGTTCTTCAGATGGGTGCATGTGATGCCCATGAAGGAGCAGGGTGATAAGGACGTGTTAAGGAGAAGGACCAACAGACTGTAGGCTAACAGACTAATAAAGATGGAATGCATGACACCTATCCTGCACCGGAAAGGGAGACAAAAGTGATGTGCTATATAAGACAGAACACAAACACATGGTACGCCTGCTTGTTAGCTCAATGTGATGTAACCAAAGAGGCAAATCCATGAGGTCAGTTGGGCCAAAGGAAACAGTACGTACCATAGACTTGAGCTGTAACAGAAATTGAATGGCTAACCACAGAAGCCCCAAAACTCTTCTGTCCTCTAAGTCAGATTTTGCGTCTTTGGTCCTTAAAATTTGATTTGCATTTGCTCACGGCCATGCTGGTCCCTTTTGGAGCTGCAATGTGACGTGCTTGCATAACAGGACCTTTTTTAAAGGCAAAGCTAGAACCAAAAACAAGACAACAACTAACATCATTAATAATCACTTCTCTCTTTTCTGTTCTTTTCCCCCCCCTCCATTTATCCTTTTCCTAACCTCCTTCCTATTCTCTAGCCTACACAACTCATTTCGATTCCCGATTAGAGCTTCTCCTTTGGGTGCTAATGGTTTCGTATTCGTTAATAATTTAAAGTCCATACCAATTTTTCAATTAGTTTATTGCATATAGCCAATATTAGACTTCCTCCAATAATTCCATTTGTCTCAATTTTTCTTCAGTGTTGTTTTGTTATGTTAATTTTTGATACTATTGTTTTAGTAAGAACATGTAAGAATCTAAATGATAATAGTATACTGTATTATTTCTTATCGTAATATAGTACTTCATTTGTGTACAACAACAAAAAATATAGAATATTCCATTTGTTCCATTTTAAATGATAATATTACTATTTTGGAAGTGAAATAGCTTTTCCTTTGATCACAACTTTTTCACATATTATTGATAAAGAAACAGACCTTCGGCCTAACTCAACCCAAAAGCTAGCTCATGAGGTAGGAATTGCCAAGATCATATAAGGAGTCTAGTTTCGCTTTCCACAACCAATGTGGGACTCAACACTGTCACCACCAACATGCCCGGGACTGGACATCTAGAGAGTGTTGACAATATAAGATGGGGATCCAACATCGAGGAAACAATAAATTGGCGAAGAGCCTGACTCAATACCATGTCAAGACAAGAAGAGAAGAAAGATTTCGTAGAATAGATTGCTCGATTATTCCCTAACAGCTCAAGCTGTTGGGTTTAAATAACCTTCGCAAGAAATACAAATAAGGAAGCTATAATTACAAGCCTACAAAATCTCCTAAATACCTAATTACAGGATTTGGGTATCCTTCTATATTTACATAGTATTTATTGTTGCCATATTTAACTGTACAAAACCTAGCAGAGGCAAAAATGCTATTCTCTCCATCTATTAAGTCTTTGTGAACAGAGTTACCGATACTTGTGGTGGTTGGAGATAGTGAGTACCTGGTAGATGGTGTGCATAAGTTGGACCACACCCCACCTTTATCAAGGTAAAAAGAATTCTTGTTCTCTTTCTAGTTCTCTGCTAAGACAAGTCAAGTAAGGGACAAGATGCAGATCTAACAAGTGTTCGTCTCCTTTCTTTTCTTATCCTCCTTTTCCCCCCTATCATATGGGTTGATTTCCTTTTGCCCTTATGTAATGGCATCACTACATCAAATGACATCCACCTTCTGGCACATAGAATTCTAGTTGCCAATGCATAGTTGAAGTTCAAGGACCAAAAGGATTATGTTATAGAATATTAGCTATAAATATAGTCTTAATACATTTACTAGATCATTCTAGATACATTTAGCAGATCTTGTAATATTCTTTTTTATTTGTTTTGATTTCTTTCCTTAGATAGATTTCTTGTAACTGTATAAATTCCTTTCATATTTATGAATAGAGAAATCAACTTCTACCATTGAATTACATGGTATTAGAGCTGCTAGGGCTCAATTTATGCTGAGAATTTTTTCCTAGCGTCAGGGTAGGCAGCAAGTGAGTTACACGCACCACCTCGCGACTGCCTCTCACACTCCGACATCACCTCATCAATTCCAGCATATACCAGGTGTTTTTCCTGGTGTTAAAACACTGTTTGGAGTTTATTTTTCACGTCCAAATTGGCTTTATTTTTCCCTATACTTCTAAGACTGTCAATCTGTTAATTTGTTTTGTGCTTCTATGACTATCAGATTCTGTTTGGGTGTCGGATTGCTGTTGTTTTGGGTGCGTGCTGTTTATTCCGTATCAGTAACATCTTGCTCTTGTCAACCAATTTTGGGTGTCAGATTGTTCATTTTTTACTTTTATTCATCAGTTTCTTGACTAAACATCAGTTAAAACGTCTGATGATAAAGCTTCCGTGACTGGAATAGTTCCAGCATTATCCAAATTACAGAGTATAAGTTAAATGGGTCTAATTATTTACATTGGAGTGGGAAAATCAGGGTCTATTTACGTATCGTTGAAAAGGATGACCATCTTATTCCATTGCTAATTTTATCTCCTATGACCATTTATCTCTTGCATCTAGCTCTTTGATTGCATCTCTAGACTCTATCTCTGTGCCAAAGACAGTTAAGGAGGCTTTGAATCACCCTGGGTGGTATAATGCAATGCTTGAGGAGATCCATGCGCTAGATGAAAATCACACTTGGGATTTGGTGGACTTACCAAAGGGGAAGAAGGCAGTGGGATGCAAATGTATCTTTGCATTCAAGGTAAATCCAGATAGTTCTGTGGCTAGGCTTAAAGCTAGACTGGTGGTTAAAGGGTATGCTCAAACTAATGGAATGGATTATTCAGACACCTTTTCTTCGGTGTCCAAGCTCACTTCTATTCGATTGTTTGTTTCTTTAGTTGCCTCCGAGCATTGGCCTTTACATCAGTTGGATATTAAAAATGCATTTCTTCATGGTGATCTCTAAGAGGAAGAGTACATAGAGCAACCATCTGGTTTTGTTGCTCAGGGGAGAGGGGATATGGGAAAGTCTGTCACTTGAAGAAATCCTTGTATGGTCTGAAGCAGAGTCCTCGTGCCTGGTTTGAAAAATTTAGCAAGGTAGTTCAAGAATTTGGACTTTCAAAGAGCAAATGTGATCACTCAGTCTTCTACAGGTATGTCAGTAGTTGGCATTATTCTTCTCGTTGTATATGTTAATGACTTTGTCATTACAGGAAGTGATTTTGCAAGAATCTCTTCTGTCAAATCATTCTTACATACTAGGTTTCATATAAAAGACTTGTGGCAGCTGGAATACTTCTTGGGAGTTGAAGTAACTAGAACGAAGAAAGGAATTTTCATGTCTTAGAGAAAATATATCCTTGACTTACTTGCGAAAACTGAAAAGTTGGCGGCCAAGCTTCGTAGTACTCCAATGGTTCCCAATGTGCATCTTACAAAAGATGACAGCTATCCCTTCACCAATCCGGAAAGATACAGGAGGTTGGTTGGGAGATTGAATTATCTCACTGTAACTCGTCCAGATATTGCCTTTGCAATAAGTGTTGTTAGCCAATTCATGCTGTATCTATGGTCAATCATTGCCAGCTTTAGAACAGATCTTATGTTACTTAAAAGGAGCTCCTGGCCTTGGCATATTATATAGCAACCACGGACCTACTCAGGTCGGGTGTTTTGCAGATGCTGATTGGGCTGGATCTAAAATTGGTAGAAGGTTTACTACCGGCTAAGTTGCTCGGATACAGGTGTAGGTCTCTGATACGGGTGCGGATAGAGGTCGGATCCTTCGAGATGTAAATTCTAAGATTAGGGATACAGATCCTAGTACGGATACGTGTGCGAGGATATGGTTAAAAATAATTTAAAAAAATAAAAATATAAAAGTATCTCTAAATTATGAAATTTTTTGTGGAATACTTACGTATAACTTGTAAAGTGTGGATTTATTTTTTATTCTCAAGTTATAGATAAGTAAAGGATTGATTTGCTAGATAAGATATGCTAATTTCTTCAAATTTACCCTAGTTTTGGTTCTGATTTCCGGAATTAAATTGTATCTTGTCTCGAATTTTTTCATCGTCGCGGTCAAAGTATATAAAATTATTTGACCAAATCCGGTACGAATCCCATACCCACACCCATACTAGTGCCGTGTCGACACAGGTGCGGCACCTAAACTGCCGTGTCGGAGCAACTTAGACTATCAATTATTGTGTCTTTGTTGGTGGAAATTTTATATCATGGAGGAGTAAGAAACAAAATGTTGTATCTCGGTCAAGTGCAGAATCCGAGTACAGAGCTATGGCATAGGCCACGAGTGAGATTATGTGAATACATAACCTTTTGATAGAAATTGAGTTGAAGCACCCTATACTAGCAAAACTCTGGTGATAATCAAGTCGCTTTGCATATTGCCTCGAATCCAGTATATCATGAAAGAATCATGTGAGAAAGCATGAGAGAAAATATTATTGCTTATTTTATATGTTACAATAAGCCCTATTTATATGTATACATAACACATAACTTACTTCTATTACATAAGGTACTAAGACTAATTACATATATTCACATAACTATTCTAACACTCCCCCTCAAGCTGGTGCATATAAATCATATGTACCGAGCTTGTTACATATGTAGCTAATACGAGGACCAATGAGTGACTTGGTGATAATATCCGACTTTACAAACTTTGTAGCAATATCTCATGAGAGTATCTTTTCTCTGACAAAGTGACAGTCAATCTCAATGTGTTTAGTTCTCTCATGGAACACTGGATTTGATGCAGTATGAAGAGCAGCTTGATTATCATACACAAGTTCCATCTGGCTGATCTTACCAAATTTCAACTCCTTGAGCAACTGCTTGATCCAAATTAGCTCACACGTCGCCATAGCCATTGCTCGATATTCTGCTTCTGCACAAGACCGAGCAACTACATTTTGTTTCTTGCTCTTACAAGACACCAAATTACCTCTTACTAAGACATAATATTCAGATGTAGAACGTCTATCAGAAGGTGATCCTGCCCAATCAGCATCTGAGTATCCAACGATCTGTTCATGGCCTCGATCCTCAAACAATAAACCTTTGCCTGGAGCTGATTTTATATACCGAAGAATGCGGACAACTGCATCCCAATGACTATCACATGGAGAATCCATAAACTGACTCACAACACTCGCAGGAAAGGAGATGTTAGGTTTAGTCACTGTGAGATAATTTAATTTACCAACCAGCCGCCTATATCTTGCAGGATCGCTAAGAGGCCCCCCCTGTCCTAGGCAGAAGTTTAGAATTTGGATCCATCAGAGTGTCAACAGGTCTACAACCTGTCATTCCTGTCTCCTCAAGAATATCTAAGACATACTTCCGTTGTGAGATCACAATACCTCAGCTAGAATGAGCGACCTCAATACCCAGAAAATACTTTAATCTGCCCAGATCCTTGGTCTGAAAGTGCTGAAAGAGATGTTGCTTTAACTTAGTAATACCATCCTGATCATTGGCGGTAATAACAATATCGTCAACATAAATGACCAGATAAATACAGAGATTTGAAGCAGAATGCCGATAAAGCACATAGTGATTAGCTTCACTACGAGTCATGCCAAACTCCTGGATAACTGTGTTGAACTTACAAAACCAGGCTCGAGGAGACTGCTTTAAACCATAGAGGGACCGGCACAACCGACATAAAAGGCCACTAGACTCCCCATAAGCAACAAAACCAGGTGGTTGCTCCATATAAACCTCATCCTCAAAGTCACCGTAAAGAAAAACATTCTTAATGTTCAACTGATAGAGAGGCCAATGGCGAACAACAACCATGGATAGAAAAAGGCGGACTGATACTATTTTAGCCACAAGAGAGAAAATATCACTGTAATTGAGCCCAAATATCTGAGTATACCCTTTGGCAACAAGACGGGTCTTAAGTCGATCAACCTGGCCATCTGGACTAACTTTGAATGCATACACCCAACGACAACCAATAGTCGATTTACCAGAAGGAAGAGGAACAAGCTCCCAAGTACCACTCGTATGTAAAGCAGACATCTCATCAATCATAGCTTGTCGCCATGCTGGATAAGACAATGCTTCACCTGTAGACTTAGGGATGGAAACAAAGGACAAAGATGATACAAATGCATAATGGTGTGATGACAGACGATGGCAACTTAAACCGACATAATGGAGATTAGGATTAAGTGTGGACCGTATAACTTTCCGTAGTGCAATCGGTTGACTAAGAGGAGACAAGTTCGCAGTATTAGCAGGGTCAGGTGCAGGACATGAATCAGGTGGACCTGATGCTGGGCGCAGACGACGATGATAAGTCAGGAGTGGTGGAGCTACAGAATTGAACTCGACTAGGTGGTGGAATTGGAGCTATAGGTGGTGGAGCTGCAACTGGAGCTGTAAGTGGTGGAGCTGGAGTTGTAGAGGAAGATGAATGGGAGATAGTGACTGAATTTCCAAAAGATGAAACTGGTAGCACCTCAGAAATATCTAAATGATTACCTGGACCGTGAAGTATGACTGGGTTTCAAAGAAGGTAACATCAGCGGACATAAGGTACCGCTGGAGGTCAGGAGAATAGCATCGATACCCCTTTTGCATTCTCGAGTAACCCAGAAATACGCAATTAAGAGCACGAGGAGCTAACTTATCTTTTCCTGGAGTAAGGTTATGAACAAACACGTGCTTCCAAAGACACGGGGTGGAAGAGAGAACAAAGGTAAGGGAGGAAATAGGACAGAGAATGGAACTTGATTTTGGATAGCTGAAGATGGCATACGATTAACAAGATAGTAAGATGTAAGAACTGCATCCCCTAAAAACGCAACGGAACATGAGATTGTATGAGTAAGGTACGAGCAGTTTCTATAAGATATCTATTCTTTCTTTCAGCTACCCTATTTTGTTGAGATGTGTGCGGACAAGGTGTTTGATGAATAATCCCGTGAGAGTTCATAAACTGATGAAATGGGGAAGGCAAATACTCTAGGGCATTATCACTACGAAATGTATGGATAGAAACCCCAAGTTGATTTTGAATTTCAGCGTGGAAGGTCTGGAAAATAGAAAACAACTTAGACCATTTTTTCATCAAAAATATCCAAGTGCACCTGGAATAATCATCAATGAAACTGACAAAGTAGCGGAATCCCAAGGTAGAACTGACTCGACTAGGACCCCAAACATCTGAATGGACTAAAGTAAAAGGTGACTTTGCTCGATTATCAAGACGCCGGGGGAAATAGGAGCGGGTATGCTTACCGAGCTGACATGACTCACACTCTCGAGTGGACAAGTGGGATAAACCAGGTACCATTTTCTGAAGTTTTGACAAACTGACCGTTTATGTAATAAATCTGGTGAATCAGTAACATGACAAGTTGTTGAAGGAAGACAAGATGTGAGTACATGTGATTTAGCAAGGATAAGGTAATAAAGTCCATTTGATTCATGCCCGGTACCAATGATCCACCCCGTACTGCGTTCCTGTATAAAATCAAAGTCATCAAGAAATAAATCAGCACATTTAAGTGATTTGGCTAAGCGACTAACGGCTATGAGATTAAAAGGACTACTAGGAACATAAAGAACTGAATCTAAAGGCGAGGAAGGAAGTGGGCTTGCTTGACCGATTGTAGTTGCCATGGTTTGAGATACATTGGCCATTGTGACTATTGGAAGAGATTGAGAATACGAAATACTCATGAAAAGAGATTTGTTACCAGAAATATGATCAGATGCACCTGAATCAATGACCCAAGAATCGGAGGATGAAGATTGGGAGACACAAGTCACGCTATTACATGTTTGAACAACGGAATCTTTCGGAAATAGTACTGGTGGACTCGGAATTGCTGTGTGAACAGGCTTTCCTGAAGAAGCTTGGCCAAAAAATGGCCGGAGAAGCACGCACGCGCCGGCGCGTACGACAAACGCGCCGGCGGAATCGCAGATCTAGGTGGCGCGTGGGGCGTCTATTGCCCGAGAATCTTTTTGGGGTTTGGTCGCTGGAGTTTTCTGAGTCTAATAGCGTTGTTGGTTTGTGCACAACACTCACCAAACGTGAGATGACACAAATCAGTCACTTAGGTCACCGGAAAATTGCACGGTGACTGAGTTATTTCTTCCCGGATGTCGCTGGAATGGCGTATAGCGATCTTTTCTCACTAATGCTCTGATACCATGTGAGAAAGCACATGAAAAAATATTATTGCTTATTTTCTATGTTACAATAAGCCTATTTATATGTATACATAACACATAACTTACTCCTATTACATAAGGGACTAAGACTAATTACATATATTCACATAACTATTCTAACAAACAAACATATCGAGGTTGATAGTCACTTTATTCGTGAGAAGATTCAGGAGAACCTGATTTCCACTAGTTATGTAAAGACTGGA
The DNA here is from genome assembly GCF_000715075.1 of Nicotiana tabacum. Classification (NCBI taxonomy): domain Eukaryota; kingdom Viridiplantae; phylum Streptophyta; class Magnoliopsida; order Solanales; family Solanaceae; genus Nicotiana; species Nicotiana tabacum. The sequence goes on along the minus strand of NC_134091.1, from coordinate 70,924,490 downwards.
GAGCAACTAGCTGATTTTATTCACAAAAGCGCTGAATAGAACTCGAGTTAATTATCTTTGGAACAAGTTGGGCATGGTCAACATCTACGCTCCAACTCGAGGGGGAGTATTATAGAATATTAGCTGTAAATATAGTCTAAATACATTTACTAGATCAATACATGTAGCAGATCTCGTAATATTCTCTTTCATTTGTTTTGATTTCTTTCCTTAGATAGATTTGTTGTAACGATATAAATTCCTTTCATATTCATGAATAGAGAAATCAGCTTCAACCATTGAATTAAAGATTAAAATCAAAATGCTCTTTCATGAATAAAGTAATGTCACTTTGCGCATCACGTGTTTGAAACCTGTCAGAGACAAAAGTGTGGTATTTAAGTATAGGGACGAGCTCATTATCCATCAAGTTTCGAACAGTGCGCTAGTTCGCCCTTCGGAATTTCTCGGTTACTAAATTAAAAAGTAGAGCCGCTTTGTTTACAGTCGAAAGGAGACCTAACTAGAGGATCAATTCATGCCTGTATTTATTCCTACTATTTGGCAAAAATATGATGGGCAACCACTTTGTAGATGCTTATCATTCAGCTGTGGTACTCATATTGATAAAGTTTTACCTTATGTACTTCTCTATGTAAAATCTCAGCCACACACCGGATTAATTTTTGGACCAGCTAAGCGTGTTCTTACTCATGTATTTGCTTCAGATACATCACATTTGCAACTGTGCATCATTTGCCAAGTTCTCGGGGCTGCGCCTGGATCCTGATTTTGTGGAGATCCCCGCCCTTTTGATGGAGAATTGGTGTGTGTTTAACACTGCCCTTTAAATTGATCCCTGTACCGTTAGCTTATGGTATTATAAGTTTGAATTATTCGTGCCAGGTGCTATGAAAACCTCTCTTTGAGACTGATCTCTGGTTTTCATCAGGTGATGCATACTTCCACTGTACTTTCTATCCATTCTCTATGCTTCCAGTAAGATGAGACTTAAAATACATCAGATATTCAGACTTGCTACTATTATGCTTTTCCTTGCTCTTCCATCTGTTCTCTCTATTGCAAGAAATGTTCTTTTGAGTAGCATTTACCATTCAAAAAAAAAGAAGGAAGAAAAACGGTTACTTTGAAGGAATGCATTTGCTTTTTTACTTGCTTATGTTAACCTTCATGCTAGTTTAACCAATAGATTTCAAGTTTGATACATTGGCTTCAAATCAGAAACTATGCTTGACCTGATGTTATTGCCAACAAACTTGGTAATCGTTCTTTTTTAGATAGTTTGACAATATTTATACTCTATCTGCGTCACTTGCCTTTGGTAGGATATCACAAAGCCCATCAAAGATGAACTTTGTAAATCGCTTAAGAAATGGCGATGCTCCTTCTCAGCACTGAAATTAAAACAGGAGATCTTTTATTGTAAGTCTTTCTATTAGCTTGTTTAAAACTTAGCAATTTACTGGTTCTTCTTCTAATCCATGAATGGATAACCTATTCTGTTCTTTTGGATCCTTTTAGATACTAAAATTGGTAGTCTTCAACACAAGCATGTATTAATTGATTTTTTAGTAAATATAAGAATTCTGTCATACACTTTCTGCTGCAATTTTTCAAAACTTGCGTTTTCCTAGTCATGCATACATTATTAAATTGCCACTATTTCAATGATATGCTTACTCCTTTCCCACGTATTTCTATGATATAGTCTTAGAATGTGCAACGTAAGATGTTAGAATAATCACAAATAACTATCCGTCATCTGATAAAAAGAATCACAAATACCTGCATGCCATCTCTACTTGCTCAACATTCTGGATTTGTCCTGCTTCTGGACCTGATTCCATTACCTTGTGTTATCAGATCTTCTATCAGCACTTCACTAGGTCTGATCTGCAGTCTTTTCTAAACATTTCTTTGCTTTTGACTAGGGGTGTCAAATGAGCGAGTTGGGCTAATTTTGGGCGGGTCAAAATGGGTGGAGTTAATAAATGGGCGGGTTATTGACCCGCCCAAAAGTAACTTGGGCTGAGATGAGCTAGGTCAAGTTGGGCTAAAATTTGGGTTATAGCCCAACCCGCCCAATTCTTATCAAGCTTTAATTAATGTTATTGTATTCTTATGAATTGTTTAATTATCAAATAAGACTTTTTTTTTCTTTTGTTATGGTCATATATAACATATCAAACAAAAATAATTATTTTAAATATATTTTAGCAAAGTTACTCGTGGATGAATTTGGGCTAAAAATCAGCTCAACTTTAGATGGGCTGAAATGGATTGGGTCAAGATGGGTTGAGTTTAACTAATGGGTGGGTCAATGACCAGCCCAACCTTAGGCTGGTCAAATGGGTTTGGGCTCAAATTGCCACCCCTAATTTTGAGATAATTTATGTATGCATGATCCGAGAGAAGTAAGGTCATCTTAGCTCACCTATTTCACATTCAGTCTTGGCTTAAGGACTTTGGCCTTTATCTTTTGATCAAACATCACTTTCCTGCTTGGGAAAATTGCACTTTTGGTTCCATCATTCAGATTTTGTTGTCGGTTCTCGTGATATCTAACTAAGCAATATTTAATTTCCATTTAATTGAAATATCCACTTTGTTCTCTTGATTGATGGCCTCCCGCAAATTCAATAGAATATTAACTACTGAACCACGTGTCTACAATTACTATGCTACATGGAGGTTATATTGATATTTATTTCCTGCAGATTTAAGGGGATATAATTTGTTTGCAACTGTCACCTTTCTATGTGGAACATAAGCACTAAAATAGCCTCCACTTGGCATAATACATAATGTAATACTAATATTCACATGTTTTAAGAGTAAACCATGAAATTGGTCGGAGTCTAGTTCACGAGGGACTTAAAATGCACATTACAATTAATTGAAGGTTAAATTTTCTCAGTAAGATATCATGAGTACCAAAACATAGTTTATCAATCACTGAAGGTCCAAAAAGGCAATTTCCGTAGCTACTTTGGGCTTTCCTACTTCCCCAACTGTCCCTTCACGCCAAAAGAAAATTGGTGTTGAAGGAACTATTTTGCTGGTAAAATAGATCTCCTTCCCTGCTCCCCTGCCTCCAAATGCGAGAAAATGATGTAAAATCACCACCAGTCTGCTTCTGGATTTTTTAGTTGGATTTCACAGTGATCCTATAAATGTTACTGGGTTTCAGAAATGTTTTTGTAAGGAAACTAATAAATCCAAATGTATTTGTCAAAAATGGCAGCAAAGGAATGGGATGACAGTGACGAGATACAATGGCAGCGGTGAAACCGGTGGATATGGAAAGGCAGAGATGGAAATAAGCGGAGAGACAGAGGCACAAAAGAAGGAAAAGAAACGAGAGTAGAGTTAGGGGTTTTGGTGTAGTGAAGGGTATTTTTGGGAGTATAATAAACTGTAAGGGTTAACAAAGTAAAATATTTAATCAAACACAAGGAGCTTTTAAGTTGAAAAGCCATGTTGGGGTGTGCAGCTTATGGCTTTTGGTTTGTTTTGGGATAAAAACATTTAGCTTAATAGCACTTTTGGTGTTTACCAAACACTAAAATAAGCCAAAAGGTACTTAAAACCAGCTTCTAAGTTTATCCAAACACCCTTGAAAAGCTCGTCAAATTAGCTTTTAAGCACTTTTTGTCTTATCTTTGGTGTTTGATAAACACCAAAAGTGCTTTTAAACTAAAACAAGCCAAAAATCATTAATTGGCACCCTAACTTGTGTCTTTTCTGCTTAAAAGCTCCTTGGATTTACTAAGTATTTTACTTTGTTGTCCCTTACATTTTCTTATATTCCAAACAATACCTTTCACTGCACCAAAAGCCCAAACTCCACTTTCGTTTCTTTTTCCTGTTTTGCCGCTTCCTTTCCTTCTATGCATCTTTACCGATTCCTTCTGCAGATAGACTATCAAGTTGGAAGATGTGGTATTTGTCTAAGTGAGAAAGAGCAACTTTAGCAAATAGTTTATTCGATAATCTTTCCATGTATACCATGTCTTTGTTTCCTTTACCTGCTAAAGTGGAGAACCAACTGAATAGACTACGAAAAGGCTTCCTCTGGGGAAAAGGGGTGATAAAATGATATTGGTCAAATAGGAGAAGGTGAAAGAGGTCTAAACTGAGGATGGACTTGGTGTAAGGAACTTAAGACTACAGAGTACGAGCTATTTAAATAGTTTTTGCGATATAGTCAAGACGAAGATTTACCTTGGAGAAGGGTTTAAGTGCTAAAAATGGGAAAGAACAATGTTGGTGCAACAAGACAAACTCAAACCCTATCATGGATATGGTCTAAGGACACACATAGAAGTCTTTGGTCAGCATTCCGAATATACACCTACTTAAAAGTAGGAGATGGTCGAAATTTTTTTTGGAAAGGTTGTTATCTTAGAAATAAACTCTTGAAGGAGGCTAACCCTGATAGCTCAATTTAGCTGTAAATCCAGATGCTACAATTGCTCATTGCAGGACTGTAATAATTGGAGCATTAATCTGAGGAAATATTTACAGGACAGTTGGATACTTGGATGGATGGCTTGCTGCATTTATTGGATGTATTGTGTGAGAGGGCTTGGGAGGTGTGAGAAAATGAGTAATTCAGCTGATCTTAGACCAAAAATGACAAATTTACTTAAATCTGCGTACAAGGTGCTCTACTCTTTTGGATGAGTCTCTCCAAATGAAGCTTGCCTAACCCAAGATAATCTGATGAAAGGAGAAATAATGATGTGCAACAGATGTTTTTTTATGTGTGAAAAGAGTAGAGAAGTGTTAATCACCTGTTCCAGTACTGGAAAGCTGCAACTGAAATGTGGCATATGTTCCTAACTATATGTGAATGAAATAGGTGACAATGATATGACCATATCACAGTGCTTTTGGTGCTGAAGATGGAAAAAAAGAGAAAAGGAAGGTAAAGACATTCGGGAAACCGTTCCTCTGTGCTTCTTTTGGGTTATGTGGAGGGAGAGGAATGGCAGGTGCTTTGAAGACAGTCGAACAACAGTTCATCAGCTGAACGCCTCATGTTTGCATTTTTCTCTGGTGTAATAGTATTTGGTTTATGGACTTCATCAGTTTCCCTCTTAGCTAAAGGGATATTTTGTAATCTGCACCCTATGTGAAAAATGCAATGCCCTAATGCTATATTATTGAAAAGTATAATTTACCTTTTGCTCCGAAAAAACTGTTGCATATTTAATTCACATATGCATAAGATATGCAATAGCGGTCTCTGAGTTAAAGGTTTGGTAGGACTCATGAATTTTTAGAATGCTATTGTTGGTTTTTTAAAAGATGGGGCAGCAAAAATATTAAAAATATTGATCGAAAATGTCTCTCAATAATTTTATTAAGCATAACAAGGCTTTAAATAGCCAATTAGGAACAAAAAATTCACATAATTTAAAATTCAAAAAACCTAAAATATCTCAACTAACTTAACAATCTAATAGAAATTAAAATTAAAATTCATCCTAAAACTAAGCAACTTGTTCTGCTAAAAAAGTTACTGCAGTAACTGAAAGCAACAAAACTTCAACACTCCTCTGCTTCGGTTGCTGCAATTTAAAAAGTTGCTCCTCAATTCTTGCTTCTGTTATTTGTGCTTGAGGATTGTTTTGAGCATCGCTGAAATTGCACACTTTTGTAGTGCAGTTCTTTTTCTTTTCTTCTTTCTTTCTCGTCTTATGGTTTTGTGCATAAAAAAGACCCTTAGTGACCTTGTCTTATCTGAAATTTCTTTTGAAAGTATTTGATTCTGAACAATTATAGGATTTTCAGAGATTGCTCGTAAGGATTGTTCTTCCATTACAACATTCAACAAATCATAAGTTTTAAGATATGATTGTATTTTCACTGAGCAAATCCGATAGTTTTCGCCAGTGAAAGTTTGTGGGGCATTCAAAGAGAGATTGTTGCTTGCCATGTTTGAAAATGGGTTTAAAAATTAATATTGGTTAAAAATGATTTGAAAATGGTTCTTTGGAAGAACTCACATATCCCGTAAGACCAATGAAGCTCTTGATACCACTGTTGGTTTTTTAAAAGATGTGGCAGCAAAAATATTTAAAATATTGATTGAAAATGTCTCTCAATAATTTTATTAAGCATAACAAGGCCCCAGTTTCTTGTTTCTATCGATCAATTTCATCACCTTTCCGGTGAAATTGACAAAACGACGAAACTTTCCGGCCAGATCTAACAAAGAAGAGTGTTTCAATCCTTTTCAAAATTTGAACTAGTAAAAAGTGTATATTACATTGGAACGGTGCATCTGAAATTCCAAAAGAATGCTGCTTCTGAAAATTTCAGCCGGCCACGTTTGGCCGGCGACTATTCACGCATCGACGCAGGTGAGGTAAGGTTTTCTCTTTTCTCTTCTCCGCCTATTCTCGTTCTTCCCCTTTTCTTTGTTCCTTACTCCCCTTCTCTTTCTCTCGATCTCTTTCCCCCCGACAGTCCCTTTTCTTTTTTTCTTTCTTCCTCTGCTTCTTCTCCTTTCTTCCATTGTCTAGTTTTATTGCCCGGACCAGCCGCCCTAGGCGGCGACCTAGGCAGTTTGTGGTTTTTGTCGTATATCTTGGACAGGGCGGGAGAGGCAATTTTAGCCAAGTTTAAGCACAAGGGTTCGGGAGGCAGCAACATTTAGGTTCCATCTTTCTTGAATTGTATTTGCGCACATTTATTTACTGTTGCCTTGCCGGTAATTTTTGTTTGTGTACACATCTATTAGTTTTGGTTGCCTTGCCGGTAACCCGTAGTTGGAGTGATTGCTTTTTCTATCTTTTCTACTAGTGTTTTAAGCTTAAGGTTTCATCTATCTCTTTTAATTCTGTGTTTGCATAAGGGTAGTTTCTTAGACGTGGTGGATTCATTGTTCTAGTGCCTGCTCGCGTTATTGTTCTCGTAGTAGCGCCTTTGGGTTGTTTTTAGCTCTCAGGTTCGTAGCTTGTAGTCCTTCGTTCCCGCTACTTGTTCTTAGTGGTAGTGTTTACCTAATACCTTTTGCTTATAGTGGCGGTAGTGAACGATGTGAGAGTAAGGTCATGTCCTCGGATGGGGCTGAGGGTGGGGTCCAGGGGTGGGAGGGGGGTAAGAAAGCCTCTAAGCTGAGAGTTGGGTCTTGGAACATTGAGACGTTGACGGGGAAGTCTATAGAGTTAGGTAAGATTCTTCAGAAGAAGAAGATCAACATAGCGTGTGTTCAGGAGACTAGATGGAAGGGTACTAGGGCACGAGATGTAGACGGGTTTAAACTATGGTACTCAGGGAGCGTTAGGGGTAAGAATGGGGTAGGTATTTTAGTTGGCAGGGACCTCAGGGAGCTCGTGGTCGAGGTTAGGAGAGTAAATGATAGGTTGATGAGTATTAAGCTTGTAGTTGGTGGGTTTACTATAAACGTGATTAGTGCATACGCTCCTCAGGTAGGTTTGGACCAGGAGGTCAAGAAGCAATTATGGGAGGATTTGGACGAGATGGTGCGTAATATCCCCGCACAGAGAAGTTGTTCATTGGCGGAGATTTCAATGGCCATATTGGGGCTAGTGCTAGGGGTTATGATGATGTGCATGGCAGGTTCGGTTTTGGGGATAGGAATGAGGGAGGTAATTCATTGTTGGATTTTGCTAGAGCTTTTGATTTGGTTATAGCTAACTCGAGTTTTCCGAAGAGGGAAGAGCACCTGGTCACTTTCCGAAATTCAATGGGCAAGACTCAGATTGATTATCTTCTCTGTAGGAAATGCGATAAAGGTCTGTGCACTGATTGTAAGGTCATCCCAAGTGAGCACCTCACGACCCTACATAGGATCCTAGTTATGGACCTGAAGATCAAGAGGAGTAGGCAGAAGAGGGCGGAGTGCAGGCAACCTAAGATCAAGTGGGGTAACTTGACCAAGGACAAAGCTCAGGAGTTAGGGGAGAAGTTGTTGGCTATTAGGGCCTGGATGAGTAGGGGGGACGCGTCTAGTATGTGGTTCACGACTGCGGATTGCATTAGGGTAGCTGATAGAGAGGTCTTAGGGGTCACGAAGGGCTTCTGGGGGTCATAAAGGGGACTGGTGGTGGAATGGAGAGGTTCAAGGTAAAGTGGAAGCTAAGAAAGCTGCTTATTTGAAGCTAGTAGAGAGTACAAACGAGGAGGAAAAAAGGACTTATCGGGAGTGTTACAGAAAGGCAAAGAAAGAGGCAAAGTTAGCAGTTACGACGGCTAAGAATGCGGCGTTTGCTAGTTTGTACGAGGAGCTCGGGGGCAAATGCGGGGACAAGAAGTTGTACCGGTTGGCCAAGGTGAGGGAGAGGAAAGCCCGCGACTTAGACCAAGTCAAGTGCATCAAGGACGAGGATGGCAAAGTATTGATGGACGAGGCACTTATTAGGAGAAGATGGCAGACATACTTCCATAAACTGTTGAACGAGGAGGGGGATAAACGCATTGTGCTGGGTGAGTTGGAGCACTCCGAGAGTCGGCGAGATTTTGGGTACTGTAGGCGGATTATGGTAGAGGTGGAAGGGGCAATGTGTAAGATGTGCAGGGGGCAGAGCGACGGGGCCAGACGAAATCCCTGTGGAATTCTGGAAGAGCGCGGGGCGAGCAGGTTTGGAGTGGCTCACTGGGCTGTTTAATGTTATTTTTAAGACGAAGAAGATGCCCGAAGAATGGAGGTGGAGTACTATGGTTCCGCTTTACAAGAACAAGGGTGATATCCAAAATTACAACAATTATAGGGGTATCAAGCTATTGAGTCACACTATGAAGGTTTGGGAGAGGGTGGTGGAGGCCAGGGTTAGGAGGTGCGTGTCTATTTCCGAGAATCAGTTTGGATTCATGCCGGGGCGTTCGACTACGGAAGCGATTCATCTGGTAATGAGATTAGTGTCGTAGTACAGGGAGAGGAATAAGGACTTGCATATGGTGTTTATTGACCTTGAGAAAGCGTACGATAAAGTCCCGAGAGAGGTCCTGTGGAGGTGTTTGGAGGTTAGCGGCGTTCCAGTAGCGTACATCAGGGTGATTAAGGATATGTATGATGATGCTAAGACTCGGGTGAGGACTGTGGGTGGTGACTCAGAGCATTTCCTTGTGGTGATGGGGTTGCACCAGGGATCGGCTCTTAGCCCATTTTTATTTGCCTTGGTGATGGATGTACTGTCGCGACACATCCAAGGGGAGGTGCCTTGGTGCATGCTATTTGCCGATGATATAGTATTGATTGACGAGACGCAAAGCGGAGTTAACGCGAGGTTGGAGGTTTGGAGACAGACCTTGGAGTCTAAAGGTTTCAAACTGAGTAGAACCAAGACAGAATACTTAGAGTGCAAATTCAGTGACGGGACCCATGAAGCAGACGTAGAGGTAAAGCTTGATGCTCAAGTTATGCCCAAGAGAGCGAGTTTTAAGTATCTCGGGTCTATTATTCAAGGTAACGGGGAGATTGACGAAGATGTCGCACATCACATCGGAGCGGGATGGATGAAGTGGAGGCTCGCTTCCGGTGTTTTATGTGATAAGAATGTGCCGCCAAGACTTAAAGGTAAGTTTTATAGAGTGGTGGTTCGACCGACTATGTTGTATGGGGTTGAGTGTTGGCCAGTCAAGAACTCCCACGTGCAGAAGATGAAAGTAGCAGAGATCAGGATGTTGAGATGGATGTGTGGGTGTACCAGGAGAGATAAGATTAATAATGAAGCTATCCGGGACAGAGTGCGAGCAGCCTCCGTGGAGGACAAGATGTGGGAGTCGAGGCTGAGATGGTTCGGACATGTTAAGAGAAGAAGCATTGATGCTCCTGTTAGGAGGTGTGAGAGGTTGTCCATGGAGAGATTTGAGAAGAGGTCGAGGTAGGCCTAAGAAGTACTGGGGAGAGGTGATTAGACGGGACACGACGCTGCTTCAACTCACTGAGGACATGACCCTTGATAGGAGGGTGTGGAGGTCGAGGATTAAGGTAGAAGGTTAATGGGTAGTTTTTAGTTGTTCACCGATAGTCTTAGTAGCACACATGTCCCTTCATATTCTTAGATTTTTATTACGTTATGTGATTTTGTTCGCCTCAGGTATTGTATTCCTGTTGCTATTATTTGGTACTACTTATCCTTTATCTCTCCCTTTTTCTTTTCTCTTCCTTCTTCCTTCCTTCCTTGCTTTCCTCTTCTTCTTCTTACCCTTCTTGAGCCGAGGGTCTATTGGAAACAACCTCTCTACCTGCATTAGGTAGGGGTAAGGTCTGCGTACAGACTACCCTCCCCAGACCCCACCTGTTGGGAACATACTGGGTTTGTTGTTGTTGTTGTATAACAAGGATTTAAATAGCTAATTAGGAATAAAAAATCCACATAATTTAAAATTCAAAAAACCTAAAATATCTCAACTAACTCAAACAATCTAATAGAAATTTAAAATTGAAATTCATCCTAAAACTAAGCAACTTATTCTACTAAAAAAGTTACTGCAGTAATTGAAAGCAACAAAACTTCAACAGCTATCATATACACCATCAAATAGATCTTGGGGTTTCAAATTTTTGCTGCAGATGTCTTTTTATTTTATTTTTCTTTTGGGTGTGGGGGGTGGGGGAGGGGGCTGCACTTACCACTCAGAATGAAGCCAGTGACTGTTATCCTGCTTAAAATAAATTAGCTGGGGACAATGTAGGAAACAAATATTTTGGACAGTTGAAGGTTGGTCAATGCACCAGAAGGAAGCACAAACCTCTTAGACTGTCACTTAAAGAGGGTCACTTTAAAGAGTTGACATTCATCTTTTCAGGTCTATTCGATCAAGTTATTCATTCTACTGAGAATGTTGACATTAGTGGGCTGTTCAAGCATCTTTATCCGAAGGTATAAGTTGTCACTGTTGTTTATTGGAAGGAACCCTAATATATTTTGTGTCGTAAGCTCTTCTTCATTTCTCCAGGTTATGGTAGGCTTACCGCTTTTAGAAGGAATAAACCCAGCTTCATGTTTTCCACGAACTGCTATTGGCTATGAGGCCACTTGCTACAGTCACATCTGGAGTGAGGTTGTGCTCATCCTCGCTCTTATCTGTTTACTTGACAAGTTTGTCATTCATGAATGTGCCCATAAAAGCCTAATAGATTTTGTTACTTGCTTTTTTCCCCTCCATTTACTCCCTCTATTTCATTTTATATGGCACTCTTTATTTTTTAGTTTGTTCCATGAGGAATGACACCATTCTATATTTAGAAACTCTTTAACTTTGAAGTTTTTATTTTACTCTTAATGTCATGCTCTTATAGCCATAGAAATGTCATGGCATGTTTAAGATTACATGTTTTAAGAGCTATTTTGGGTATGTGCCAGAAGTCTTTCTTTCTTGAACTTCATGCCCGGTCAAACATCGCCATGTAAAATGAAGCGAAGGGTGTATTTTATTATTTTTGCTAAATGCATCATCAGCTACCTCATGCTAAGCTTTGTCATAAGTATTGCAGAATTACTGTAGAGTTTGGAGTGTGTATATTCTATTTGGTAATATGGTTTTGATAAATTTATTACTTCCTCCTAGGTCTTTGCTGCTGATATATTTGCGTTGAAGTTTCATGATGATATTTTCAACTTACAAACAGGCTTGCAATTTAGGAATAAGGTACCAAGTACATCCCTGAGATTGTACTTTCCATTTGCTACGCTTGAATTTTATGTTTAGATCGACAATACTTAAGCACATATGATGTCTGATTCTGCAAGGATGGGTTAGTTTTCCCATAAATAGTATCAAGTGATCCCAGTGAATAACTTAACATGGATAGAGCGCTCTTTCTCTTGCATGTTTAAAGACCAGAACTAGCTTTTGCAATTGGAGATGTAATTTTGCCTTTGCTTTTTGTGGTTATCTGAGGCAGGTGTCCTTGGGGATAAAACAAGTCAATGGTAACCTAGATTTGCAACTATTGCAGCATCTGACATATCCTCCTATGTTACTACAGTTTCCAAATTCCACATCTAACCGCCACTAGGACTGCTGTCTCCATCCACATTCAGCTATGTTTCTATCAATTTGACGCCCCTCCCCAATCGTCAGTAAACTTGAAACTTAAAATTTCACTGCACACTAAAGAACCTGTCTGCATGCAATTACTCCATTCTCCAATTATGGCTGAAGTATAAACCCCTGCCCCTCAAAAGATATGAGCCTTTCTGGCTATGAGTATTGAGTTTTACTCAAAACAATTTTTATAGGTCTTTTAGTTTCATGATAGCCGACTCAGTCTTCATGTTTTTTCAGAAAGTGAATGCAGTTTCCAGAAACTATCACATCCTAAGTTCCCTGCTGAATTGCTCATTTTCTAAAGTACTTTTTTTTTTTTCACTTTCACTTTGTGGTAGGTATTGGCCCCAGGAGGAGGAAAAGACCCCATTGAAATGTTATCTGAATTTCTTGGGAGGGACCCATCAATACAAGCTTTTCTTGACAGCAAAGCTGATACAAACTAGAGTTTGGTAAAGCAGGGTGAATTTTTTCTGCTCCATAGGAGAAATAAAGATCAGAAATGGAAATAGCATGTAAAATCAAAGGCAGTTCAACTACAACCATTGAAAAACTGTGGTTGAGCTGTTGCTAATATAATCTTTATTCTCTCTCTTCGTGGGTACCTTTTTTTTTTCCCCTAAAATTTTGGGAAAGGTCCAAAGTACAACAAAATAACTTGTAATTGTGAAGTTATAAGGTATTATATCCCGGGGGTAAGAGAATAACAAAAAGAGTATGAACGTTGTAAACTTCCGTCATTTGGACCGAAGAATCTGCGGAGGAAATCAGGTTTTAAATTTCTTTGAAACCACATGATTGTATATTTAGTTAAATGACTTTACATATTTTGGTAGTCATACTTATTCTCTAAACTCACCACATGTTAATCTGATTGTATGATTGACGCAACTAAACCAATAACATAAGAGTCGCAAGACAAAGGTTCTAGATATCGAGTAATTTTTCTCAACTTGCTCGGGTTAAAACTTAAAACACAACTTTCAAAAGGGTTTTGAATTATATACACTAATATTGCACATTTTTTACAATATCCGTATAATTTAACATACTAGTATTAGAACCTGTGTGATGTGGGGATAATTTTAAAGAATATTAAATTTTATGAAATTATGATATGATATATCATATTAGGTATTTTATTTTTTAATACAATGTGCAAAAATATAAAAAAATCTAAACAAAATTAAAGAATACACATCATATGGTAATCAAATAAATTGTTTGTTCCTTATTTTATTCTTTATTAAATTAGGGTACTTAGTACTACACATTTACTAATATGACTTTTTATTTAACTTTTCAATTGGCTTAATATTTTGTCATTATTTTTCAATTGTCTAAATTTATCAATTTGAGTGTTATTGTCACAACCCAGCTCCCACTATAAGCTGTGATGGTGCCCAACGTCCCCGTTAGGCAAGTCGACGGTAAACTATTCATTTAACTATTTATTTTATTACTATTAAAATCACGGCTTTTATGAAATGAGAAAATTAATGCTTAGAAAATTGTGGATATACAAAATATTAGTAAAACATAAAATAAGAAGGTTACAATATTAGGCAAGTCCATAAACATCTACTAGAAAATCCCAAAACCCGGTGTCACAAGTGCATGAGCATATATTAGAACAATACAACACTACTACAACATCTGTATGGAATATAAAATAGACAGGATAAAATAAATAGATATGATGGAGACTCCGTGTGCTGCGGATCGTAGCATGGAATGCAGCTCACCAATAAAAATCCCCTCAGCAGCTGCGCCAACGCGCCAAGATAACCACCAATTGTACATGTCTCAGTACCTGCAAATTCAGTACAGAAGTGTAGCATAAGTACGTAAATCAATGCGCACCCAGTAAGTATCTATCCTAACCCCGAAAAAGTAGTGACGAGGGGTCGACATCAACACTTGCTAGCGGTCCAATAAATCAGATGTAATAAAAATAAACAGGTATGAGGCATGACATGTAAAATAGTGAGAACAGATATAAGTACATAATGCAATCCTCGACTGAAAAGTAAACACGAAGGCCTCAAATACCGGATACTTCCTCAAATGGAATACATAATGGTCAACAACGAATAAACGGTCACATCTCAAGTCAGGAAAAACTCACGGGTACACTGACTTCATATCAAGTATTACGCACGATTATGCCGAGGCAAGCGGCCCGGTCCCACAAGAGTAAAGGCATGAGTTCCTGCCGTGGCGTACGGCTCGATCCCTGTTGAGGCCGTTTAGCCCGATCCCATAATCGTGTACACTGCCGAGGGTCGACCGGCACGAACCATAGATGCATCTCATAATACTGTCGAGTCCGTACGGCTCGATCCATAATAGTACTGCTGAGGCGTTTAGCCCGATCCCATATGAATAGCGAAACTTGATGGGTCACTGGCCCCACTCAAGAATATATGTGTGAGTTGTGAAATTCAAGAAACTTTCGGACACATATGTACAACACGGTAGAAATCTGTAAAAGGAAGTGTAATCTCTACTGCTAATCAAGTAACTCGCCAAATATCTAAAATCGCAAGTCCAATAATTCACGCAAGTCTAGTCTCAGGCAAAAATGTAAATTAAAGTATAAACAAGCAAGAATAACTCAAATATTGTAATTAACACATGGCGTAGGTCTAAATCTACCTAGACCTAATAAGGAATTCTAGCATACGCAAGGACACTCGTCACCTCATACGTGCGTAGCCCCCACAACATATAGCACATAGAAAATATAATACCTACGGGGTAAATTCCCCCTCACAAGGTTAGATATCAGACTTACCTTGCTCCGAAATCCGATAACCGGCTCTAACGCCTCTCTAACTCCTCAAACCAATGCCAAACGATCCGAAACTAGTCATACAACGTGCAAACCAATAAAAACATACTCAAAAACTCATAATTTAACATCTATACCAATTCTCAACTCCACACGAAAAGTCAACAAAATCAACCCCCAGGCCCATGTGCCCGGATTTCGAAATATTATTGAAAATAAATATTACTCATAACTTATATAGTCTATATCCATAAAATTATCCAATTTCGTCAATGAATTGGCCCTTAAATCAAGGATTTATCATTTCTCACAGGTATGGACGTCATCATACCGATCCACAAGCCTCTACTAGATATTTGCTCATGACTCGTAGAACCTATGAACCTAGAGCTCTGATACCAACTTGTCACGACCCAAAATCTAACTAGTCGTGATGACACCTAACCCAACCCGCTAGATAAGCCAAGCTAACAATAATCCAATTTCAAATGAGATCTACTGAGAGAAATAATGATAATATAACCGAACTCTTATACAAAGAAATCCCAAGGTCCGGCAGTACAAATCATGAGTTTCTAAGATTTAGAGTTTACAAAGCTAGTATGAAATAAATACATCACCTGTTTGAAATGTACATAAACAAATTTTTATAAATCTAAAGTTACCATGAACAAGAGGCAGCTACAACCAGAACGCAGGTTCATCTTCGCAGCCACCCTCCTCCATACACAGCAATATCAGCTCCAGAATCTGCACGCAAGGTGCAGAAGTGTAGTATGAGTACAATCGGCCACATGTACCCAATAAGTAACAAACCTAACCTTTAGATTGAAAGTAGTGACGAGCTTGGACAATGGTCAGAGTCCAACACCAACAGTCAAGAACAACTCGTAATAATATAATGAAAACAATACAAGTAATACTCAACGATATGGTGCTCAGCTCGTCCACAGTTACGAAAAATAGGCATGCTTTTTAGGTATAACAGTAAAACTCAAATCTTTCACTGAAGTTACCAAAATGTGAGTATGTCAGAAAAACTATGATTTTTCCCAAAAACTTTCAACAACAGATAAGATGCTCCATTATTAGATAGCATGAGTAAAGTACATTTCTACGCCTACATGTCAATGCGTGTGAGAAGTCATAAATGTCACAATACCGTATAGCATGAGGAAATGCATCTCTATGCCTACATTCCAAGTATGCATGTCAAATGTAATGCACCACATTGATAAACTCATGTGCTCATGCATCCAGAGTATTCAACCTCACCCAGCACGCTCAATCACTTAGCACCTCCTAATCACTCAACACTCTCAATCACTCGTCACTTGCACTCGGCACTCGCATTCATCGGTACCTGCGCTCACTGCTGGTACATCAGACTCCGGAGGGACGAATTCTGCCCAAGCGCTAATATAAGCCAATCATGGCATGCTGCATTGTGCAGCCCGATCCCATCATGAATCAATAAAGCATGTTGCGGCGTGTATCCTGATCTCATAAATATCACTCACAATCAGGCCCTCGACCTCACTCAGTCATCAATCTCTCCAGTCTCTTGGGCTCACAAATCTCATGCCAATCAGCCCAAACAATGATACATGATGTAACAATAGATGATACGAGATATGATATGCAAATGAATGAATATGACTGAGTATGTAATTGCAATTTAAGCAAATAACTCAACAACAGAAATGATCTCAGTGGGTCCCAACAGAATAAACATATAACCTAAACATGGTTTCTAACATGGGTCACAATTCAATTACTCTAGCACGTAGAAATTTTATGGATAGAAATAATATTTGGTAACTACACAGTACTACAGAATCAACCGAATCATAATTCACACGGTGCATGCCCACACACCCGTCACCTAGCATGTGCGTCACCTCAACACCAAACACATAACACGTATGTTCAGGGATTCATACCCTCAATACCAAATTTAGAAGTGTTACTTACCTCCGAATGGCTCGAAACTAGCGAAAGGCAACTCAAGAAAATCAAAGAATGCCAAAGGAAACAAACCCAATCGATAAAGGTCGAATCTTTAATCAAAATCCCAAAGTCATCCAAAAGGTCAAACCCGGGCTCGCACCTCGAAACCCGACAAAACTTACAAAATCTGATAACCCATTCAATTACGAGTCCAACCATACTAGTTTCACTCAAATCCGACTCCGAATCGATATTCAAAACTCAAAAATTTACTTCATGAAAGTTTAGATAAAACCCCCCAATTTCTCTTTTGAAATCATCAACCAAATGCCAAAAACGAAAATAGATTCATGAAATGTAATCAAAACCGAGTAGAAAATACTTACCCCAATCCATGTGGTGAGAATCGCCTAAAAAATCACCTAAATCCGAGCTTCCCAACTCAAAATATGACCAAATGAACAAACGCTCGATATTATATACTTCTGCTCCATTTCTTATGCCAAACAATCCCTAAACTCACTTTTGATGCCTCTAATGGATTTCGTGTGAAATTCCAGTCAAGTTAGGCTTTTGAATCACTCAATTTGACCTTAAAATGAAGGAGATATATTGGTTTAAATATTTGGAAATAGTGCAGATTTTTAAATACGAATTCAGTGGCAATTTTGTAATTGATCTAAAAATAAATCTAGCAACCCAATTCTAAGTAAAATGACCATAAATTCCTCATACGATGTCCAAATTTGACGATTCTTTTTGCTATGAATCCGTAATTACGATGAGGATCTAATGCTTTAATCAAAACATAAATTAGAGCTCATCTGCTTAATGTGGTACCATTTATGCATGAAGAAATGACGTCGGAACATAAAAAAACGAGCGCAACACAACCCAAACCTATCCGAAACTCACCCGAGCCCCTCGGAATCCCGTCCGAACATACTAACAAGTCCCATAACATAACACGGACTTAAGCGAGGCCTCAAATCACGCATAACAATATCAAAATCACGAATCACACCTCAAATCAAACTTAATGAACTTTCTACTTCCAAAACTCGTGCCGAACCATATCAAATCAACTCGGAATGAACTCAAATTTTGCACACAAGTCCGAAATAACATAACGAACTCATTCTAACTCCCAGAATAATAATTCGAACCCGATATCATCAAAGTCAACTCCCAGTCAAACTTATGAACATTTTAAACCTTCAAATTCCAACTTTCGCCAATTAGTGCCGAAACATTCTAGAAATATCCAAATACAAATACGGGCATACGCCCAAGTCCAAAATCACCATCCGGACCTAACGAAACCATCAAAACTTTGATCCGTGGTCAAATACTAAAAAGTCAAACTTGGTCAACTCTTCCAACTTAAAGCTTCATAGTTGAGAATCATTCTTCTAAATCAATTCCGAATCACCTGAAAACCAAAATCGACGATTCACACAAGTCATAATACATCATACGAAGCTACTCAAGACTTCAACTAGCTGAATGAAATACAAATGTTCAAAACGACCGGTCGGGTCATTACATTCTCCCCCACTTAAATATACGTTCGTCCTCAAACGTGTCAAGAGTCGTTCCAAAGCCATCAAATCGCCGTGTAACCTTACCATGCACCTACCCGGGGGTGATCCCACGTCACCCCAATCCAAAGAAGCCTGAAAACACAACATAACTGAAGATCCTTAATTCAACCTTAGCCCATAAACCTTTGAACCTAATTTTCAACATCCGAAATTTCTTACAAGACTCGAATCTCGCATCAACATACTGTATAAGTCTGAACAAGCTGTATTAAGCCATAATTATAACCCAAGATGTAATCACATGATATACCACATAACTCGCATACTCGTAGCAATAATTTCCGATCACAGTAGCTACTAAAAAACAAACCCGGTACCGAAACAAATCCTGATATCAAATAAAACCTCGTTCAAAACTTTCTTACGTTGCCGATGATGAAAGAAACACGCAGAAACTAATAACCACTCATCAGAACAACAAGTCATGGAGCTCTTTCTAGTACGACAAGAACCAAAGCCAAATTCTAAGCCGACTTTCTAATATTGTTTTTCCAAACATACCGTAATCAAATCCGATAGTACCCATTCTAGGTCCAATGACCTCATCTCATCAAACACAACTATTCTATTGACATACCACACCAATATAACCTAAGCCACAAACCTCGCAATCCGTGCACCAATAAGCAACAATTCCAATGTACTCAAACATGAAAAGAAAATAAATCAAATGAGAGATCTGTCTCGCAGGCTCAACAGGTACCACCACAAATGCAATTCTATGAACCCATCACACATAGTAGAACCAAGACACGCGAATCTAACATTAAAGATCATATCTCAACATACTCCGCTGCAGTGCGTGGCCCCATCCAAACACCGGTCCATATGAAATACCTCGAGCCCCAGTGCTCAAAATCAACAACCATAAGCAAGTCAAAAACAACCACACTAAGTGCATGACCATAATCATGAAGAAACAGATAACACGATATACCATCAATAGGAAAGACCATAATCATGGCGCAACCAACCAATCAACACCTCAATAGCCATCTCGCTCGAAGCAGAAATGCATCTAATATGCGTATAACCAACAAATCACAACCTATTATAGCACATAAGAGTAACACATAGAACATATCGGAACGAGAACAAGCTCAACTCCAACTGAATGACACACCCCTCAATAATAACAATGCTGAGTCAACAAATCCAACTCGGTGTAGAATACATATCCTCATTGGCCTACCAATGGACCCCCAAATCGACTCCGGTCATCTATAGGTAGATAAATAACCCTCTAAAAGTCCTCAATGGCCTAACCATAACACATACTATTAGATATATGACTTTGGGCATACCTTCATAGTCCGCAACCAAGGAACAATATACCTCTAAGACTACCAGTCTCCAAACCACTAGAAAACAAAAGAATCACCAGATCTGATCCCATCTCCACTACTCAAGTGACTGACACATCCTTCATACATAATCATTCTACGAGAAATACTTTCATAATTCTTCCGTTCCACATAGCAAAATTCGAACATCAGTAGTCGATCAACCAGGCGAGTACCACAATACCAATGAAGCATCCATAAGTCAAAACACAAGTCGCCCTTTGAAATGCGCAGTCTTATCAGGCAATACCAAGTAGTAATAACATTCAACTAGTCATCTGAAACCGTCCATGTTGTCTAAGCATTTATGGCCTTCCCTTCAACACTGAACCGTGCCCTTGCACATGCAAATTTCAATCCCACACGATACACCGCCTATCATGCCATCATGCAAAAACATGAGAACCACATTATCGACCTTGGGTCACAAGCAGATTACATACTCGATTAGCTGGAAACCTTCCACTTGATCCCATAAAGGAGAAAAATCATAATACGCAACATGCTCCTTACGTCGGTAGGAAATATCTATCTCAAACCATGGTAGAAAGCATCGAGAACTCTTCGAAACCCATTTGCACATAACCAAGCCATCAGAACTGAATCTCTCTAACTCAACCAAGCCACGCATGTCGCCAGACCCAAGAGTATTGCCACAAAATACCTGTAGAGATTCACCACATTATAATTACCCAAAGAACCGATTATATCCATTACAGTGCTGATCCGATGTACTACCAAGCTGTCCTATTTCTTTGAGTTCCTTCTGAATTACCCTCAGGTTGACACTTCTCCTTGCCAGAACACCACGATCCTTGCCCAAAGCTCACCACAAGAGATCCTAACATAAAACCACACCGCCCTAAGGCCCATAAGCCATTGTATTCCCTTTTAAGCACCCCAAAAGCACCACAACCGAGACACCCACTCTAAAGAGACCTTCTGTGAATCTAAAGCCATTTCTTTCACCTTCTTGATACTAAAAATGTAGAACCCATAATGATATAGAAATACCATGAGTCTCGACACAATCCAATGTAGATCTCAGATTTTATCCATATACAAATCCAAAAAGTTCTCAATTGCCACATATAAATCTTAAATCCATTAGAACCTTCTCGAGAGTCATCCACCCTGCTCAAATCTCAATTGCACCATCCAAGCGGGCCGAACGACCTGTGCTCCATTAGTATAACAACACCCAAAGAAGTAACCCTGCCTTAAGGCAACTGAGTAAATTCCTACCATGCGCACTACATCCGTCACGAATAGCAACTCAAATCATTCCATGGTTTCCATATACCCATAAAGTTTAATATAACCTGTATCCAGAAATTCCCTTACTCGAGTCATCCTCGATATCAACCTCTGCAAGTCATAACTGATTCACAAGTATGCCTCAAACCAAAACTAGTACAACACATAACCATGCAATCAAATCATCGATAGATGACTCCCCCACTTAGCTCAAAGCCATAGAATAAAACATTCGATAACTCACAGTGCCCATACTCTATTACTGCCATAATACCGTAGTGAGATTCAACTAAATCCTTCATAAGCTCATGTAACACAAACCATATAATACCTCAAATTATCTACTAAGCTCACATTCATCCTCATCAGCGAAGTATGAGAAAGGACATGGCGGGAGGTGTCTCGCGGTGGTTGAATTACTAGAAGGTCAAGTATGAAAAGCGGAGATCAAGAAGTTGCTTAAAGGAGATAGTTTAATCGAAGTGAGAGTGGCGGAGTAGCATATGAATTCTGTGGTAGGATAGCCACATACCCTGAGAAAGTTTAGAGCGATTTGGGAATCATGGTGGACAGTGACTAGGTCCACAGATTATATTTGGAATGGTGGTTACTGTACAGATGAAGATTGAGTATGGCAGAAAGGAGTTTGCTTGAAATGAAAAGGGATGTGAAGATTTGATTATCGTTTCGAATGCAACATAACTTTGAGTTTGGAAGGTATTGTTGGACTTTCAGTTGATGTCAATGGAGAAGTAACAGACTTGTACAGTTGGTGGATGAGCATGGGCTCAGGAGGGTTTAATGAACTTGTGGTAATTGTACCCGGTGTAGCGTTGTTGAAAGATGTCAGCATGGAATACCACATGTGGGTTATCCCCTATGAACAAGTTAGCAGTTACGTGATTTTGATGAGGTTTCTACGAAGAGTTCTACTTACTACCCAACAGAAGGTCGAGTATGCGATCGTGGCTAATAATTCAGAATGTTTCATGAAAAGCGTAACATAAGACTTCGAGAAATTTAGCGAGTTAACCATGCGAGATCATGGTAATTGAGAAGGAGGAACTGTTGTGGGCTCTACATTATGTGATGGTAGCTTAAATCTAAGTAGGGGAGTCCACCGTCTACGATTGGATCGCGTGGTAGTTTACTTGTGCGGTTTCTGGTTATCGATGCGTTGGTGGATTATTTATGACTAAGAAAAGAAAACATCAGGGGTAATATGAGCAAGGAACTTGATGAATGTGTACTATACTATGCCTTATCGATTCAGGTGTAGGTTTTGGGAAGAGTCAGGGCTTATGCTTCTTGTGGATGTGATGTATAAGGAAAAGAATTCAGCAAATAACGGTCCTAGTGGGTTCAAGAATTAAAGTGTAGTGCCTAAGAATTTTGGATCCGTTGTGGGGTTAAGGATCGAGTTGTTGCAGTGAATTTTGAAAGGGGCTCGGAGTGTTCCATGTTATTATCGGGTCTGCGGTGCAGTATTAGAGGAAAGGGAGAAATAGCTTCAGATTCGCGGAAGGTTTTGGAGAATGGGTGTACCAGTTGGAGATGTTATTGTGCGCTTGAGAAAGGTATGAGACGGTTCATGGGCATTAAGACGATGTGGTCTCACGATTCGGGTCACTCAGGATGAGTGCGGATTGGGTTCATATGTTTTGAATGGAGCTATTATTCTTTCTAAGGCAAGTCCAGAGGAAATTGAAAGAAGTTGGGTTGGTTAGTAATGGTTGAATCAACATGATTGTGGCAATGATTAGTTCCTTCGGCGTGTGAAGTTATACAGGTAGTTTGTGGTTGTACGTGCGGGCTTGACAGCCACCATAACTTGATTGATTTGGGAGGTATTTGATTCAAATGGCCTTGTGGTTTAAATGGATTCCGGAAGAGTCATGATGGTTTAGATCACGACTTGAGGTTTGTATTTTTTGCAGTTTGGTAATTCAGTTGCGTGTTGCATTGGTTCTTCTAAAATGAGCTAAGTAAAAGGTTTCTAGCCAATGACGTGCTTATTCTACTGGTAGTTCAAGGGTTATGGTGAATACTTATATTATCGCGTAGCGGCATGCTAGGTGTAGTGAGCGGCATGGGAATTTGAAAGTTGAGGATCAAGGTTACGGTTCGGTGTTGACAAGAATGTCACAAGCTCGGATGAGTAGGGGTGAATTCTGATATTCAGAGTAAGCTGGAATTTTCATTAGTGTCACCTGAGAATGGTGTTCTGTGGAAGGATCATTGTGTATTGATTTGCGGGTTCTTAAATTGCTTTATATATTAGTAAGGTTGGTGGAATGGAGGTGCAGACTTTGCTACATGGTGCGGAAGGTCGTGGGGGCGTACCCCACGGGGAGATTTGTATAAGTGTGACATGTTAGTCACTTGATTGTTAAAGATTGAAACCAAGTACAGAGATTTTTAGTACTATCGTTAATGTGAGAGTTTATGCCTGGAAGGCGCTCTATTCCTTTGGTTGTGAATTGTGGGAGTTGGTCCGGAGTGGACGACTGCTCGTGTGGTATTGAATGGGGCCATCGTGGATCCTTAGAAGGTTATTGGCCCAGTATGGTATGATCAGAATCGGTTTGAGCTCCGTTGGTAGGTTTAATGTGAATGTGTGCTCTATGTCAGGTCGGGTGTGTTCATTCGTCATAGCATTGGTTACGGAGGAGTCGTTAGGCACTGGATGTTATTCCCGTCGTCAGCTATTCAATGTAATACTCTATTGTGCCAGGTGGGTTGTGAGACGACTTGATTATTCATGCATGTGTTGTGATCCCGTGTAGTTTGTGGTGTAACATCAACATGATGGCTTTCGAGAAGCAGGTCATTTATTTCACCTTAGTCATGCTTGAGTTTTGTAACATATGGTGCTATCCGTCTCCCCATGGATTTGTATTATGCACTTGGCGTGCTTGTGGTCGATATTCGGGCATTTCGTAAGAATAAGCATTACAGCTTGATGTGTGTTTTCTTCTTGATTGTTATGTGCGGATCGGGTGGCACGCCGCCATGGGTATATTTTTTGGATCGGGTGGCACGGCGCCATGGGCATGTTGTGTGGATCGGGTTGTACGCCGCAACATTGTCATGTTTTGGTCGGGTTGCACGCTGCAACAATGTCATATTAGATCGGGTTGCACGCCGCAACAGTGAGATGTTGAGCCTAGTTCCTTACACTTATTTTGTGTTCCTTGTTTTTCATCCCCGAAGTAGGTTCATAGCATCTATTCGGCCATTTTATTCGTTACGCGGGCTGGGTGATTCCCTGTCAGAGTTCGTTCTTCCTTATGAGTTATATTCTAGTGGTAGCTTGTGGGCGCATTAATGGCGTCATATGAGTCCTGGGTCAGTGTTTGAGGTGGCTTATTGCCTAAGCAGCTTGTAGTGGGTGATTGTGGCAATGATCAGTTCCTTCGGCGTGTGAAGTTATACAGGTAGTTTGTGGTTGTACGTGCGGGCTTGACAACCACCATAACTTGATTGATTTGGGAGGTATTTGATTCAAATGGCCTTGTGGTTTAAATGGATTCCGGAAGAGTCATGATGGTTTAGGTCACGACTTGAGGTTTGTATTTTTTGCGGTTTGGGAATTCAGTTGCGTGTTGCATTGGTTCTTTTAAAATGATCTAAGTGAAAGGTTTCTAGCCAATAAAGTGCTTATTCTACTAGTAGTTCAGGGGTTATGGTGAATACTTATATTATCGCGTAGCGACATGCTAGGTGTAGTGAGCGGCATGTGAATTTGAAAGTTGAGGATCAAGGTTACGGTTCGGTGTTGACAAGAATGTCACGAGCTCGGATGAGTAGGGGTGAATTCTGATATTCAGAGTAAGCTGGAATTTTCATTAGTGTCACCTGAGAATGGTGTTCTGTGGAAGGATCATTGTGTATTGATTTGCGGGTTCTTAAATTGTTTTACATATTAGTATGGTTGGTGGAATGGAGGTGCAGACTTTGCTACATGGTGCGGAAGGTCGTGGGGGCGTACCCCACGGGGAGATTTGTATAAGTGTGACATGTTAGTCACTTGATTGTTAAAGATTGAAACCAAGTACGGAGATTTTTAGTAGTATCGTTAATGTGAGAGTTTATGCCTGGAAGACGCTCTATTCCTTTGGTTGTGAATTATGGGAGTTGGTCCGGAGTGGACGACTGCTCGTGTGGTCTTGAATGGGGCCATCGTGGATCCTTGGAAGGTTATTGGCCCAGTATGGTATGATCAGAATCGGTTTGAGCTCCGTTGGTAGGTTTAATGTGAATGTGTGCTCTACGTCAGGTCAGGTGTGTTCATTCGTCATAGCATTGGTTATGGAGGAGTCGTTAGGTATTGGATGTTATTCCCGTCGTCAGCTATTCAATGTAATACTCTATTGTGCCAGGTGGGTTGTGAGACGACTTGATTATTCATGCATGTGTTGTGATCCCGTGTAGTTTGTGGTGTTACATCAACATGATGTCTCTCGAGAAGTAGGTCATTTATTTCACCTTAGTCATGCTTGAGTTTTGTAACGTATGGCACTATCCGTCTCCCCAGGATTTGTATTATGCACTTGGCATGCTTGTGGTCGATATTCGGGCATTTCGTAAGAATAAGCATTATAGCTTGATGTGTGTTTTCTTCTTGATTGTTATGTGTGGATCGGGTGGCACGCCGCCATGGGTATATTTTTTGGATCGGGTGGCACGGCGCTATGGGGATGTTGTGTGGATCGGGTTGCACGCCACAACATTGTCATGTTTTGGTCGGGTTGCACGCCGCAACAATGTCATATTAGATCGGGTTGCACGCTGCAACAGTGAGATGTTGAGCCTAGTTCCTTACACTTATTTTGTGTGCCTTGTTTTTCATCCCTGAAGTAGGTTCATAGCATCTATTCGGCTGTTTTATTCGTTACGCGGGCTGGGTGATTCCCTGTCAGAGTTCGTTCTTCCTTATGAGTTATATTCGAGTGGTAGCTTGTGGGCGCATTAATGGCGTCATATGAGTCCCGGGTCAGTGTTTGAGGTGGCTTATTCCCTGAGCAGCTTGTAGTGGGTGAGAAGAGACTATTGGACCTAAATTAGTGCAATCAGATTTATAAAAGGTACATTAAAGAGAAAATATTGTTATTCAATTCAGAATGAAGTAATGGTTCTTGTCAGGAGGAGAGACTCCATGATTTATTGATTCGGCAGGTGGTTATGGGTTTCTACACATCTCTTTCGTCGTGGCAATATTACGAGAATTGGAACAGGGCTCACATGTGTTATGAGGCATATTGCGGGCATCAGATTCGTGAAATTCCAGCTGTTGTGGTCGGAGGATGTATTATGGGCATATGAATTATGCGGTGCATGGTGTGAATTCAGCAAAGGTGTATGATCATGTTTTGGTACAGTGTGTAGTGATTGATACAGTGTTCGTAGGTTAGAATCAAGTTTGGTAGAGAAATACAGAGGTTGGAATTTGGTTCTAAGGCTTATTGACTAAATAAAAGGGAAGACCTTCAGTCTGGCTCCAACTAATGTGTTCAACTGGGTTGTGGTGGCGCGAGAATCTGCACGAGGTGTTAAACAGTGATTTTGGATAACTCTAGAGAAGTCTTGGCACGTTCGAGGATGAACGTATCTTTAAGTGGGGGAGAATGTAACGACTCGACCGGTCATTTTGAGCTCTAGCACATCGTCTGGCGGTTTGAGGCTGTGAGTAGATTCACTTCAAGTATTAGGACTTGTATGTGTGATCGGAATTGAATTTCGGGAAGTTCGGAGTTGATTTGGAAAGAAATTCTAAATTTGGAAGCTTAAAGTTGGAAGAATTAACTAAGGTTTGAATGTTGAGTAAAAGACCTCGGTATCGAAATTTGAAGGTTCCAATAGGTTTGTATGATGATTTCGGACTTGGGCGTATGTTCGGGTTGAGTATCGGACCACCCATGAGCATTTCAGCACTTATTGTGGAAGTTGGCATTTTGAAGGTTTTAAGAATTTCTTAAGTTTGAATTGAAGTGGACTTTGGTGTTATCGAAGTCCGTTTGGGATTTTGAGCCTTGGAATAGGTTCGTATTGTGATTTATGACTTGTGCGCAAAGTTTGGCGTCATTCCGAAAAGTTTAAGTGCGATTCGGATGCGTTTGTCGAAGTTTAAAAGTGTGAAAGTTTAAAGGAAGGTTTCGATCGTCGATTTGCAATTTTGATGTTGTTTGGTGTGATTTGAGACCCCGAGTAGGTTCGTGTTATGTTTTTTTGACTGGTTGGTGCATTTGGCGGGGGCTGCGGGGGCCTCGGGTTTGAAACGGATTGAAAATAGATTGAACTTGGAATTTGAGGACCTGCTAATGCTGCTGAAATCTGGTGTCATCGCACCTTCAGAAGGAGTGGCTGCATGTGCGGTCACGTAGGTCCGAAGATTCAATCACATGTGCGATTATCGTGGGGGAAATCTAGGAGCGCAGGTGCGAGGAAATGTCCGCACCTGTGAAGCCGCAGATGAGGAGAAGAAGCGCAAAAGCGGAGGTTGGCCAAGAAGGCCTGGGTTGCAGGAGCGGACAAGGACGCGCATGTGCACGAGCGCAGAAGCGCTTGAGGCCCGCAGAAGCGGAAGCGCAAATGAGCTACTTGGGGCACAAAAGCGAGGACTATTGGTTTGAGCTGGAGCCGCACCTGCAATGGATTTTCCGCAGGTGCGAAGGTCGCTGGGCAGTGAGGTGTTTTTAATCCGAGACCTAGCCCATTTCTCTCACATTTTCATTTGGTTGGGCGATTTTTGGAGCTCTTAGAGGGAAAATTTTCATCATCTATGTCAAGGTAAGTAATTCCCACCTATTATGAGTTAAATACATGGATTCTATAAGGATTTAAACATGAAAACTAGTAGAAATTGTGGGGTTTTGGTAGACAATCTAGAAATTGATATATTTGGATTTTGACCACGAATTTGGACATGGAATTTGGAATAAATTATATATTTGAGTTCGTGGTGTTATGGGTAAAGTTTATCTTCAAAATTTTTTGAAGTTCGGGCACGTGGGCTCGAGGGTTGATTTTATTGACTTTTCGAACGGAGTTGGGAATTGTTATAAATTGTTAAACTGTAAGCATTGGAGTATATTTTGATTGATTTGCACGTTGTTTGACTAGCTTCGGAACGTTTGGCTTGGAGTTGAGTTTTAGAGAGGCGTTGGAGCCGGTTATGGAACTTCGGAGCGAGGTAAGTCTCTTGTCTAACCTTGTGAGTGGAAAACTACCCCTAGGTGATATTTATTGTTATGTGCAACTAGTTGTGGGTGCTACGTACACACGAGGTGATGAGAGTCCGTACGTAGCTAAAGCATGATTATGTCCAGGCAGACTTAAGACTTTATCATATAATATTTAATTTGTTTGGAGTCAGTTTGCTAGTTTAATTAATTGAAATTTTTAACTAAAATGGATTTAGAAACATATAATTGTATTAGGCTGAGCTTTATCACCTTGAGTTGTTGCCAAGATATCTGATAAATGTAAAAGGGTATATTTAGTATTGTTCCCATGGCCTGTATTGTAAGCACGTGCCTCGTAATTCGATAATTTTCTTCCTTTCTTGTGGAGCGGGCCGTATGCCTCGGCAGTATAATAGATGCATCTATGGTTCATGCCACTCGACCCTCGGTAGTGTACACATTACTCTGGATCGGGCCGAACAACCTCGGCATAATCATGCATTATATCGCTGGTAGTCCGAACATTCACGAGATTATCTTTCCACTGATGCCTGGCATTTTATATGGTAATCCTTATTCATTGGATATTGGCACTTGACATTTTTGAGCTGTTAAGGTAGGATACAAGATTGCCAAAATTCATACTTTAAAATAAATATTTAGAAGATTATGTAACTTACAAATTTACCCCATTATTGCTACGTGCTTCTTATCTCCTTATGATTTATCATGTTGCTTCACTGGACCTCTAGTAAGTATCGATGTCGACCCCTCGTCACTACTCCTCTGGGGTTAGGCTAGATACTTACTGGATACGCGTTGATTTACGTACTCATGCTGCACTTCTGCACTAAATGTGCAAGATCTGACAGGTTCATTTGGCGATCATCTTGGCATGTAGGCGCACCTGTTGAGGGGACTTTATGTGAGCTGGATTCCAGGCTATGTATCGCAGTCTACTGAGTCTCCATCGCACTATTTATTTTATCCCGTCTTATTTACATTCTGGATATATGTTGTATTATTATTGTACTCCTTAGAAAATGCTCATGCACTTGTGACTTCGGGTTTTGGGGTGTTGATGTTTATGGTTTCGCATATTATTATCGCCTTTCATTTCTTTTATAAACTACAAATGTTGTACGTTCCCATGGATTTAGATGTGTAAATCTCCTTTTCTTATTAAAATTTGTGATTTCGAAAGTAAAAAAATGAGTAATCAAATTGGTAAATCACCGTTGGCTTGCCTGACGGTGGTGTTAGGCGCCATCACGACCTATAGTGGATTTTGGGTCGTGACATTTTTGGTATTATTTTAAGAATCTATATGGATTGTCAACACTCAAAATATGAGATTTTGAGGTAAATTTAGGGGGGGGGGGGCTACAACTTGAGAGTGGAAATTGGGGGTTTGAGTTATAATTTGGACTTAGGTTTAGAATCTAAACACATATTTGGACTCGTGAGATTATGGGTAGTCGGGATCTAATTGATTTTTGTTGAATTTATGATCACATGTCTCTGATG
Source organism: Nicotiana tabacum (assembly GCF_000715075.1). Classification (NCBI taxonomy): domain Eukaryota; kingdom Viridiplantae; phylum Streptophyta; class Magnoliopsida; order Solanales; family Solanaceae; genus Nicotiana; species Nicotiana tabacum. The sequence goes on along the minus strand of NC_134091.1, from coordinate 70,894,801 downwards.
ATATCTTGAATTGTTATGATTATGGCACATATGTGTAGGCGCACCTGTTGTGAGAACATGTCTCTGATGATAAATTGGTATCTTGAATTGTTATGATTATGGCACATATGGACATGTTGAGCGGATTGATTTGGTGTTGGCACGAGGTCTCTTCCGTGCGGATATTGTAGCGTGATGATTTTGTGTTGATGTTAGGAGAGACTGGGCAACTTCATATTTGTGAAGCTTTAGTCGCTTTTGTGAGCTGGTGGGGCATCGCAATTGCGACACTGGTGGGTGGTGGAACAACTTCGCATTTGCGAAGCTTGGTTCGCTTTTGTGAGGGCCTGGTTCTTCGCAAATGCGAAGTCTTAGTCACCTGCGATATCTGAGGGGCTTAGACACTAACCACATTTGCGATTAGTGGTTCACTTTTGTGAACATCACAATTGCGAACAAAAGGTCTCAATTACGATATCTGCAGTTGGGTAAAAGGTTGGGATTTCGGGACTTAGCTCATTTTACTCCATTTTTTAGACCTGTACTCCACATAGAGGCAAATTTGGAGAGCAAATTCTTCCGAAATTCATAGGTTAGTAACTTTAACTTGTTTTTGTTCAATTTCCATTACTTTTTCATGAATTTTCACTTTCAAATCTAAGATTTCATGGAGTAGAAATTGGGGTTTTGGATAGAAATCAGGGATTTTGTAAAATTAAGATTTAGACCTTAAATTCAGGTCGGATTTCAAAACAAATTACATATTCGGACTCGGGGATAAGTGGGTAATCCAGATTTGGTCTTAATTTTGAATTTCGACCATGTAGGCCCGGGTTGACTTTTTATTGACTTCTCTAGTATTGTTAAAGATCGAACCTTTTTTATATTAGGGTAGTTCTTTAAGCCTGGTTTGACTTATTTGAGTAGTATTTCAATAGATTCGGGTGATTTAGAGGCTTGTTCTAAAGGAAAAGTCATGTTGGATTGTTGATCTTGTTCCGGAAAGAGGTAAGTATCTTGGTTAACCTTGATAGAGGAAATTAGGGTATAATTGAATCTATTTGCTATGTGATCTATTTACTGGGGGCGACGTATATACAAGGTGACGAGTTTATATGCATTGGCTATGGGATAAGCATGCTTGGTAGAACTAGCCTTATTTGTGCCTTGTCACTTTGTGCATTATTTCTACCATGCTTTAGATAGACTATGAAACTCTTTGATTTCTCGTATTAATGTTATTTTCTATGTTGGGATTATTAAGATATTGGGAGTTGAGATCATTGAAATTAATGTTTTGGTGGTGCAAAGGTGTTGGCAAGTTCTCATATGGCGATTTATATTCAAATACTATCCTTGATGATGATTATGCTTCCCACCTTGCTTGGTATTGTGTTATATATGATGTTTGGTAAGGAAGAGTGAAATGCACGAAGGGTGTTTCTGTCCTTGTGAGAGAGAGTGATTATGCACGAAGGGTGTTTTCGTTCTTGTGAGGGAGAGTGATTGTGCACAGAGGGTGTTTCCGTGCTTTATTCATATATCAATATTATTGCACGAAAGGTATTATCGTTCTTGAGAGAAAGTGAGGATATCCACAAAGAGTGTTTCCGTGCTAGCTGTTATATTATATTGTGAGGATGAGAGTAAAAATACGAAGGGTGATGTTGTGTCATTTGTTGGTTTCATTGTTCTTTATTTTGCTATTGGATTGAGGGCTTGGCTTTTTCGCTTCATAATTTACCTTTGAAATGTTTGTTTAGAGTTGTCGTAGAAGCATGAGTTGTGGTTTTCTTAGTAGCACGTTCCTTTACTTTCTCGTTTTATGTCCCTTTCCTTATGTACTTATTACCTCTCTCACATGTTGTTATCCTGTTAACATACTTGATACTTTATTTTTCATTTCGTTATTTCTTGTTATTTAACTTGTTACACCCGATGTTTTCATACATGAGAGTACATTGTAAGTCAATTGATGTAAGCTCAGAAATGAGATCATCTTTGAAAGTACATAAAGTGTAACTACCCGTCCGGTCATTTTGGCTTATTAGATCCTCGTTCCCCTAATTAAAGCTCCTCGTACGTGCCTTTACTATTCTATGACTTGTGGGGATGGTTGGTTCGGGCTTGGAAGGGTTCCCGTTGAAATCGGAACACTTAGTTCCTTAATAGTGGCCCATAATGGCCATATTTGACTTGAGTCAACGATTTGAGTAAACAACCTCGAAACCGGGATTTGACGGTCCCAATAGGTTCGTATTATGATTTTGGACATGGGCGTGTATTCGGATCGGGTTTCAGATGACCCGGGAGCATTTCAGTGCTTAATGTTGAAAGTTGGCGCATTGAAGGTTTTCAAGTTCTTTAAGCTTAATGTTGTTTTACGCGTTCCGAGGGTTCAAGCTAGTACGTTTTATGTTTACGAACTTGTTGGTATATTCAGACGATGTGCGGGACATGTTTGAACTTGGGAGAATTGCTGAAGTAGCAGGGATCTGGTGCTTTCCCACCTTTGAAGAATTTGCCGCAGGTGCGGCACCACAGATGCGAAGCTTGTCAAGGTGGGCTAAGTCCGCAGGTACGGACGTGGAGGCACAGGTACGCAACCGTAGAAGCGGTTAATGGTCCGCAAAAGAGGCATGGAGCTGACGTTGGCAGTGGCACAGGTGCAAGGGCTGGACTGCATCTGCGAGCCCGCAGATGCGAAGAGGGCGTCGTAGAAGCGGAAGGAGGCCAGCTGGGGAGGACAACATCTGCAATGCAATTTCCGTAGATGCGGAGCTACAGAAGCGGCCAATTATCCGCAAAAGCGGAATCACTTGGGGGCAGAAGGGTGCATTTAAGTCGGGACTTAGGCTCATTTTCTTCATTTCTCTCACTTGTTGGTCAAATTCAGAGCTCTTTGAGGAGGGATTTTCACCTAGCACTTAGAGGTAAGTAATTTCTATACAATGTGAGTTTAAATCATGCATTATGGTAGATTTTAACATAGAAATTGCGGAAATTATAAGTTTAGTGGAAAACCCTAGGTCTTTGATAAAAATGGGATTAGACCACAAAAATGATTATGAAATCGGGTAGAAATTATATATTTGGGTTCGTGAGGCTATGGGTAATATTTATCTTCGAATATTTTTGGAATCCGGGCACGTGAGTCTGGGGGCGAATATTAGGAATCTTCCAATTTGGGTTGGGTTATGACTCTAGAAGCTAAATTATGAACTTTTGAGTATGTATTGATTAATTTATATAATATTTGACTAGTTTCGGATTGTTCGACATCGATTTGACTAGTTTCTGTCTCTCAGCTCTCCCCTCTCTAACCCTCCTCAATTCCCCCATTCTCATTCTTCTCAAATTCCATCCACACACACCCCTCCAATCCCCTCTATTCATCTTCAAGGTAATTTTTCCTCTCATCTCATCTCTTTTCTTTTAGTAGTTGATTGTAGTAGTTAAGTAGTTTTAGTTTATTTTGAACCAAACCCTAGGTAAATTTAGTTGTGCAATTTGTTTAGTTTCTTTGCCTAATATGGTCGAAAATGGTGCTTAACTTGTGGAGTGTTCACTGTTCTTGTGATTATGGAAACTTTTTGGTGTGTTTTGATGGTGTGGAATTAATTTATGTTGAAGCTTGGTAGGGGATGCCCTTATAGTCGAAAATTAGTGAAGTTGGTGAAAATAAAAATTGTAAACTTGGTGTTATTGTGAAGATGTAGTGATGTTTTGGTTGCGGTGTGAGGTGTATTTTCTTTGGTTGTATGGTGATTCTACCCCAATTTGAATTGAAAATAAGAAGGTGCAAGATATGCCCACAATGTGTTTGTTGTAATGTCTTAGTGACATAAAATTGTGTAGTGTTGCAAATTGAGAAACGAAGTGCTTTGTGGGATGTAATGCTTGATGATAAGTGGGGGTGGGATGCCATGTTTTTATGATGTGAAACTTTAACTCGTTAGCCCCAAGTTCTAATTGATTGACCACCCCATGCTCATGTGTTGCTAGGTGCCAAATGAGGTGTCTGATTCATGCTATTGTGCTTGTGTAGTATTTTATTGTATCTTAATTTTTTAGTAGTGAATTTGACTAAATTCTTTTTATTTTTATTTTCGTGATTACTAGTTTAGCTTCATAATTTTGTCTCTTACACTAATGTTATCTGTGGTTGTGTTGGAATGTTGTGTTGGTGGTTGAGTGGGCTGTTGATTGCTTGTGGCGTACTTCCAATGGGGTAGTCTAGGTGCCCGATATACATTTTACTTGTGAACATGCCAATGACATAAGTGTGGGGTGGTTACCCCATTTGGTCTTGCTTTGTTTTACGTGTTATGGCTAACATTGTTCGTCTTGTTCAGGTACAATGTCTCGGCGCCCAAGCAAATGCTCTAATACAGGTTCTTCTGAGGTTGCCTCTAGTAGCCGTCGAGGAGGTAGGCAGGAACCTCCCCCCGCCGGATGTGGAGGAGGAAGAGGAGCGCATTGATCCTGATGCGGATGTGGTGCCAGAGTGCAAATTCGATATTCAGGTTGTCCCAGCCCATGCTCGACACTGGTTCCAGACGTTTTTCTCTGCGGTGAATTTAGAGCCTGAGGTTGCTATTGACGATGGGAAGTTGGCCCACAAATATAGTGAGATATACAACAACATTCGGGCTTTGGGTTTTGACAGTCTGTTCCGTCCAGGTGATGCGGTGAACGTGAACCTGGTCAAAGAATTTTATGCCAATTAGCACCCTAAGGCCAGCCTGGATGCTGTGTACGAAGTACGGGTACGAGGTAAAGTGATTCCATTCTCTTCCAAAGTGATCAATCGGATTATGGGCTTCACATAGCATTCCCACAAGCTCTTTCAGAGGTGTCTCTGTCGGCCAGACTATCCGGCTATCCACCGACAGCTATGTGGCGCTGACTCTTCTACCGCATGGACGTGGGATGTGAATGAATTCCACAAGGATATAAAGAAGGGAACATTCCAGCGTCCGACCAGGGTTGTTTTGCGGTTAAATTAATGCCAAAATCATGCCCACTCAAAGTGACACTGATGTCCCATGACTGAAAGTGTGTTTAATCTATGCCTTGTTGACACGGATGCGGTTGGATCTCGGAAAAATCATGTTGGAGCACATGGCTAAAGTGCAACCACTTAGGGCCTGCTGCCTACACTATCCGAGTATGATCACTCGGTTGTTATGGGCGCACCTTCTAGAGGAGGAGTTTCACTATGACCGGACCATCCCAGTGACATATCCTATCAAGGCCTATGATGTCACGACAGTGATAGATCCTCCTGGTGTTGCTGTCAATTCGGACCAGAGGGGGGAGACCGACTTGGAGGAGTTGCAGCAAGATCACCCTCTTTCTTATATCACTCAGCAGTGGTTGGGATTGGCGAGAGGAGGACAGTTTCCACCATATAAGGATGTGAACTTCGTCCCCTCCGATGATAGGGATTATTTGCGCACCTTCGAGGGTTCAGATGATTAGGCCACGGACCTCAGGGAGTCACCTTTTCACTCTTGATTTTACTGTTTTGCACTGGGGACAATGCAATTTCTTAAGTGTGGGGTGGGGTGCTCCTATTTGATTGTATTTGTATTTGTACTTGTTTTTTCTTCTATTTGCCAGTTGGTTTTGTTTGATTTGTTTCTTGCTTTCGTAGACAATATGGTCTGTAAACTATAATTCTGAATTCTATCGGCCTATAATAGTTAGTAATTAAATGTTTAGTTTCGACTCTTCCCGACGATGGACTTCGTCGACTAGTTTCTTGAGGGAGATGAAGTCGAAAGATAAGAAAACAAAATTGAAAATCCAAAAATATGTCTTTTATTTTAGTATTTTATATTTTTTTAGGTAGTGTAACAATTCCCCCTTGGTTTTTTGTTGTGCCGCGGTTTTTTTCCAAGGGTTTTTCTTGAACCGAGTGTAGTTAAATCTTTATATTTTATAGGAATAAAGAATTTTGAGTCACAATGCTAATTTAAAGAATCAATTTTCCTTGACTGCATGTGCCTTGAGAATGGTAAGTGCTTGTTACACCTAGGCTCAATTCTTGACTCTTAAATAAGTGCCTTAAATTGTGTGATTATAACTTTGCTTAATTACTTTGACTAGAGAGTTGGGAAAGATCTAATCCTAAGTGAGTTATGAGCCAATGTGTGAGTGAGGTCTTTTGTGATATTCTGTGTATTGCAGCTGATGTCCAGAATTTGCCATGTGTGTATGCAAAGCGAAATAGTAGTCTTATTCAGTCTAGGAAGTGATATAGGCATTTCTTTGTTGAGCCAGTTATATGTCTGTGACCTACCTGATTGAATGTATCTTAGTTAACCCCTTTGAGCCTGTAATCATGTTTCTTTAGCAACCACATTACAAGCCATACCCAATTATTTGAGTTAACCATCTATTTGAACCTTTTCACTTCTCATGAGCACTTGAATTGTAATGAACTTTGTAAAAGCTAAAGTGGAGGTTGGTTTGGTGTTTTGAGTGGAACTATAGAAAAAGGAGAAAGGTGCAGTTTATCAAAAAAAAAAGTGAACTTTTGCCAGTGGTATTTCTTATCTTGTTTGTGCTTAAAGATCTGGGGAGTTTGATGCTATCATGTATAAAGGTCGAGGTTGGTTCAACGTAAGAGTGAGGTTTGAATTGTGAAGTTGTATATGTATCAAAGTGCTCAGGGAGGTGTAGCCACTATATCTATATGTATCCTACCCGTCCCTTAGCCTACATTACAACCAATTAAAGTCCTACTTGATCCTTGATTGAATGTGCTAAATCAGTAGAGTATTACACTACGGGCAAGCCTATGGTACGTCTTCTGTTGCACATGAATTTTGATTCTGAGAGTGAGTTAATTCTGTCTATCTTAAGTTCCTAATTGTTCTTGAACGATATTGTGAGTGGAACTATTCTCTATTGTTTGCGTGAGGGCACATGATTTGCGAAGGTAAGGTAATGTCTTTGACTTCAGTGTTAGAGTAAGTGAGCAGGTTATGAAAAATGCGTGGTACTTTTAAGTCGAGTCTTGAGGGTGGGATGTTATGATATGGTGCTCAGTCTACTTTAAATATTCTTGGCATGGTGTGTTAGGGAGGTTGTTTGATGAAAAGGTCATCACTAGGTGAAGTATAGTTTAATTTCTCAAGGACGAGCAATGGTCTAAGTGTGGGGTGTTGATTCTAGGCTAGAAACTCATGTTTTAGTCCTAGTATTGCACTCTAATTACTGCATTTTACGTATGTTTAAGCTTAAATGATAGTAAATTATACTTAGTACGTGTTTTATGCCTTGCAAGAAGTGATTCCGAGTTCAAAAGTTCATTTGGAGCTAAATCAATCAATTTGGAGCTTTAAAGTTTGAGTCAAAGCCCAATACATTAAACCGGGATCGTGTTCGGAGGTCGTGTACCAAATCTGGATGTCAAAAGAGGATGAAACAATTTCACTATGAGAAATTAACATTGTCGTGCCGTATGGGGCGCTGCAGGGCCGCGGGGTGCGGCGCGGGGCATGACGTGTGTGCGCAAAAATCGCAGAGTAATTCCTACTTCGGCTTGGAAAGGGCAACTCATATAAAAGCTAACCTAAACCTATTTTGAGGGGAAGGACGTGACTTTGAGAGAAGAACCAAAGTACGAAACACTCGGAAGCACGGATTTGATCACTTCTTCCATTCTTCGTCTAGTATTCATTGATTTTATGTTTGAAAATATTATTTTTGATGATTGTATGAGCATGAGTGGCTAAGAACCCTATTGTTCTGGGGTCATGGGTGCTACATGAATGTTGATGTTTGAAGTTTAATTTGACGAGTTTGAGTTTATCATATTGGGTTGTTTATTTGATTTTATTTTTAATTATTTTGCCGAGTAGCTAACAGTGAAATACTATCTACGAATCTAGAGTTGAACTCGAAAGTGGGAATTCTAGATTGCATATAGAATTAAATAGAGCAAGTTATTGAACTTGGGCATCGGGGAATGGATTCGCAAATAGGATAGACATATACCTAATTGCCTTTCTTGGTTGAAATACAGGAATTATAAATGCATTCTTGTTAATCTTAATTTCATAGACATATAGGCATTAAGTTAGCTTGAATAGGCGAGTAAGAACTCGACAGATTCTTATGAGTAATATCAACCCTGTCAATCAACAATCCAGATAAATCAATTAGTCATTTTAAGCCAAGAAAGCAACATGATTGCTAGCTAGCCTATGACCCTGGAATATCCTCTCCTACTGGTTGTTATCCAAAATTTCTTAAGTATTGTGGTTGATTTCTAGTTATTTCATTGTTTTATAGTTTTAGGTAGTAAATTAGTCACTTAAATATTTTGTGAGAAATCTCTTGAATCGATAAGTTGTTTGAGTTTGAATTAGTCAAAAGTTAATTATAAGTCTTCGTGGGATGATACTTTACTCACTACTTTATTACTTGACGACCACATATACTTGAGTGAGGGTTTTTGGTCGCAACACTTATGGTGTGATCGCATCTACGAGGTTTTGGCCGCAGGTGCGAGGTCGCAGAAGCGGTTGGGGTTGAGGTTGTTTGGATTCGCAGGTGCGAGGGACTTACCGCACATACAGGCTCGCAGATGCGGGAAATGGAGCGCAGATGCCAAGAGGTGAGGAGGCATGGATTTTCCACAGATGCGGAGGCTCAAGCATAGGTGCGAAGTGTTTTTCGTAGAAGCAGAAAGGGGCCTTGGGATGAAGACGCGCAGAAGCGGACCTTTGTCCACAAAATCGAAGTGTTGGAGGCAAAGGATAATCGCAGATGTGATCTTTGGACCGCAGATGTGGTCAAGTGACCGCATGTGCGGTGATCGTTAGGCAGAAGTGAATTTTATAATTCGGTACTTAGCCCATTTCTCTCACATTCTCACTTGATTGGGCAATTTTTGGATCTCTTGAAGAGGAGATTTTCATCATCTATCATGAGGTACGTGATTCCCACTTGTTGTGAGTTATATACATGGATTATATGTGGATTTAAAACATAAAAAGTTATGGAAATTGTTGAATTTTTGGAAGAAAGCCTAGAAATGGTATTTTTGGATTTTGACCACGAAATTGGACATGAAATTGGGAATATATTATATATTTGGGTTCGTGGTGTTATGGGTAATGATTATCTTCAAGAAGTTTCGAAATCCAGGCACGTGGGCCCGAGGGTTGACTTTGTTGACTTTTTAAGCGGAGTTGAGAATTATTATAAATTGTCAAATCATACACATTGGTGTATATTTTGATTGATTTGTACATTGTTTGACTAGTTTTGGATCAATGGGCATTGGTTTGAGGTGTTAGAGAGGCGTTGGAACCGGTTATGGAACTTCGGAACGAGATAAGTCTCCTATCTAACTTTGTGAGGGGGAAACTACCCCTTAGGTGATGAAATTGGTTAGTGATAATAGTTGTGGGTGATTTGTACGCACGAGGTGATGAGAGTCCGTACGTAGCTAAACGCATTTTACGTCCGGGTAGACTTAGGGCTTTATCATGTAATATTTGAATTACTTGAACCCATTTTTGCTAGCTTAATTGAGTGAAGTTATAATTGAAATTGATTTGGGAATTTATTAGGCCGAGCTTATCACCTTGAGTTGTTGGCAAATTATTTGAGAAATGGTAAAGGTTATATTCACTTTATGCTCTTGTACCTGTATTGTAAGCACGTATCTCGTAATTCGATAAGTTTCTTCCTTTCTTGTGAAGCGGGCCCAACGCCTCAGTAGTATATTGAGATGCATCTCTGGTTCACGCCGGTCGACCCTCAGTAGTGTATACACCACTCTAGATTAGACCGTACGACCTCAGCATAATCGTGCGTTATATCGCTAGCAGTCCGGATATTCACGAGATTTCCCTTCAACTGGTGCCTGGCATTTTATATGGTATTCCTTATCCATTTGAGATTGGCACTTGATATTTTTGATTTGTTGAAATGGAATATGAGATTTGAGAGATTTATATCATCAAGGAAATGTTGGAGGATTATTCTAGTTACCGTTTTACCTCATTATTACTGTTGTGCTTCATATCTGTTTATGATTTATCATACTGATTTATTGGACCATTAGTAAGTGTCGATGTCGACCCCTCTTCACTACTTCTTCGGGGTTAAGCTAGATACTTACTGGGTACGCGTTGATTTACGTACTCATAATGCACTTCTGCACTAAATGTGCAGGATCTGACAGGTTCATTTGGTGGTTATCATGACGTGTAGGAGCAGCTGCTTAGGAAACTTTATGGTGAGCTGCATTCTGTGCTACGTATCACAGCCCACAGAGTCTCCATTACTATTTACTTTATCCTATCTTATTTACATTTGAGACAGATGTTGTATTATTATTGTACTACTTATTAAATGCTCATGTACTTGTTACACCGGGTTTTGGGATACTCTAGTGGTTGTTTATGGTTCGGCTTGATATTGCCATCTTTTATTTTATATCTTACTAATATTTTAAGTATACATAATTTTTAAACAAATTGAATCCTTTACTTAATAAGACTTATGATTTTAAAAATAATAAAATGAATAATTGAACTGATAGTTCACCATTGGCTTGCCTAACGGTGACGTTGGGCGCCATCACGATCTATAGTGAGAAATTGGGTCGTGACAGTACATGGTAGCACGTGGGCTTTGCCATGTGAAGGTGATTGTTATTGTGGGCACGGGGTGCCATATGTGTAAGATTTAGAAATTATGATTCATGACTTGTGGTTTATGAAGTGAGGTGCCTCAGGGTAATTCTTATTGTAAGTCCATGCGTTGGGAGCGGTTTGATTATTTGAGTTGTCATCCATTTTTCTCCTTATTTGAGTGCATTTACATCTCATAGGTGTTCTGATTATATTGTTTATTTATTACTCGTTTACTACTTGCTGCTATATATGTTTCTATAACTTCATTGTTGGTTGTAAATCAATAATTTTTCCGTTGTTGGTCTTACATTGATGTTCTTTCCATTGTTAGCTTATGTATATCTTGAACATGTTTCTATGTCTAGTAGGTGTCTTGACCTGGCCTCGTCACTACTCTACCGAGGTTAGGCTTGATACTTATTGGGTACCGTTGTGGTTTACTCATGCTACGCTTCTGCACATTTTTGTGCAGATCTAGGTATTCTGATTGTATTATTGAGAGTTGTGTCTGTGCGGCAGGAGACTTCAAGGAATACCTGCTTGACGTTCACAGGCCTCAGAGTCACCATATTACTTCATTATGCTACTGTAAAATTTTTATTCAAAACAGTATTGTGTTTAGAAATTCTAGTGTGTTTTAGTAGTGCTTATGACTTCGTACTGCCGGTTTTGAGAAATGTATAACTATTGGTCGCTTGCGGCTTTGTATGTCATTTAATGGTTTATGATAAATGATTAAATAGTTCAATTCTACTATTAAATCAACATGTGTTAGGCTTGCCTAGTCTTAGAGACTAGGTGCCATCATGACATCCTAAGGTGGTAAATTGGGGTCATGACAAGTTGGTACCAGAGCTCTAGGTTCATAGGTGTTACGAGTCATAAGCAAGTTTAGTAGAGTCTTGCGGATCGGTACGGAGACGTCTGCACTTATCTTCGAAAGGCTACAGAACTATTAGGAACCACTCCTTTCATTCTTTATCGTGCGACATTGATTAATCTTGAAGCATATATTTTATATCCCTTTATTATCCACTCGTGTATGATGTTACGCGCTCGGTATCAATTATGCTCTGATGGTTTGTAATGTTGCGAATGGGCTACGAGGGGGCCATAGATTCGCGATCATTGTCTTGAGGTATTGTCCAGACTAAGGACGCGGGCGTGTTGGTAGATCTTCAGTTGTTCAAGTGTGGGATGCAACTGGTTCGTGAATCTGATTGGTGTTGTACGAGCTTATGAAGATTGGTAATGTGGATCATTAGATGTTGTGCCCTATGACTCCGCGCCAAGTGGGGGAGTCTACTATCGACTATCAGACTGCATGGGCAAGTGTCATATCAGTCTTGGGTCTGAGGTATATATGCAGTGTTACGAGGTTCCCCGGAATTGTACATGACTAAGATCCGAGATTTTCATGGGATGGTGCCGGAACTTGCGGTATATCTGTATCATTGCTATCTACATTCCATTATCAGAGAGGTTAGAGAAACATCTTCATATTCACAGAAAGTCTCTTCAGAATGTGTATCTCGGTTGCAACATTGTTGGGTGCTCTAGAGGAAATACAGCGGTTTATGGGTTTTCGGACGACGTGGTTCGTGCTAGGGTCTTTCGCAACGAGCTTTGACTTAGGATCATTGTGTACCGATAAGTGAAGTATTGAACTAAAGACAAGTTGAGGAGGATTAGAAGAAATGGGTTATCTCGGTGGGGATAGGTTAGTATAACAACAAAGGTAACTAGTCTTTTGGTGTGGTAATGCTTCACCATTGTTCTGTGGCAATACTCTTGGGTTTGACGGCTTGAATGACTTGGTTGATTTGGGGAAGTTCAGTTCTGATGGCTTGGTGACGTGCAGACTGGCCTCGAAGAGTTCTTAATAGTGTCGACCACAACTTGAGCTAGATGTCTGCTACCGGCATAAGGAACGTGTTGCGTGCTATGATTTTTGCCTGGATGGGGTCACGAGTTCTAGACAACATGGACGATTTCAGATGTTTAGAAGAATGCTAGCATTATTTGATACCACCTAAGAAAGGTGCGCACTCCAGAAGGCACACTGTGCTTCGACTTGCAGATGCATGACTGGTATTACGGTAATCACCTGGTTGATCGACTGTTAATGTCCAGATTTTACTTTGTGGCACGTGAGAATTATAGAAGTACTTCTCGTTGGATAACCGTATGTGAGGGATGTGTCAGTTATTTGAGTAGTGTAGTTGTGATCGGATATGGAGATTCTAGTATTCTATGGATTTGAAGATTAAAAGGGTTCTCGAGGTAGACTGTTCCATGGTTGTGAATGGTGAAGATATATTAAGGGGTTGGCAACTGATGGTATGTACTATAGACCTGTTATTGTGGGATTTTGGAGGCTATCTACCTACTTCGGAAGGATCAGAATTGATTTAGAGGCTACTAGTAGGTCTAGTAAGGATGTGTGTTCTAAATCAGGTCAGATTTAACTACTCATCATAGTTATTGTGGAGGGGTATGTTATCGGTTAGGGTGGATCACATTCATGTTCTGATATGTCTCATGTGTTACTCTCATATGCTACGATGGGTTGTGATCTGTTGGTTATCTGCACACCGATGTGGTTATGTTTGGGCTTTGTAGTGAAATTCAAGCGAGATTGCTCTTGGGGTGTTGAATGGTTGATTGTGCCTTGGTTATGGTCTTCCTGTTTCTGGTATATAGTGATATCCATATCTCCATAGTTATGGTCACGCGCTTCGTGTGTTTGATGTTGATATGTTTATGGTTGTTGATTGTGAGTATCATGGCTCGACATATTCTGGGTGGACCGGTGTCGAACTGGGTCATGCATCATAGCGGCGTTATGCTAGGATATGATCCTTTGTGCTTATTTCGTGTGTTATGTTTCCCCTTGTGTGGTGGATTGATAGCATTGCGCTTCATGGTGGTATTTGTTGAGCTAGCGGGATGGTTTCTTCATTTCCATTCTCTTTCCATCATTGGGTATATTTGGGTTATTGTTCGATGGTGCACGAATTGCATAGTATGTGGCTCTAAGTAGGATTTGTGTGACAGGTCGGTCGAGTAGCTTGTACTGGATGATGTGAGGTTATTGGGCCTGAAATGAGTGCCATCGAATTTGATTAAGGTATGTTTGCAAGAATTGTGTCACTAGTCAGCTTAGATTTTGGCTATGGTTCTTATCGGGCAAGAGAGCTCCATGACTTATTAATCTGATGGGTGGTTATGAGTTTATGTATGTTTCTTTCATCATTGGCAGTGTACGAAGGTTCAGAACAAGGTTTTAGTTGATATGAGATTTGTTACCGGTGTCGGGTTGGTTATCGAGTAGCTATTGCGGTCGGAAGTTATTGCTATAAGTATTTGAGTTATGTCGTATATCATGTGATTATGTCTTGAGATATGGTTATGGATTGATACAGCTTGTTCAGAGTTATACAGTGCATATGCAAGAATCGGGTCATATAATGAGTTCCAGATGTTGGGGATTTGGGTTTTAAGGTTTATGGACTAAGGTTGAAGTAAGGATCCTCTGTTAGGTGGTGTTGTCGGGCTTATATGGATTGGGGTGATGTGGGATCACCCATGGTTATTTTTATGGTGAGGGTATATGGCGATTTGATGGCTTTGGAACGACTCTTGGCACGTTCGAGTACGAACATATGTTTAAGTGGAGGAGAATGTAACGACCCCACCGATCGTTTTGAGCTTTAGCGTTCCATTAGGTTGTTTGAGATTTTGAGTAGCTTCATATTATGTATTATGACTTGCACGTATGGTTGGTTTCGATTTTCGAGCGGTACAGGATTGATTTGGAAGAATGATTCTCGTTTTAGAAGCTTTAAGTTGGTAGAGTTGAACAAGGATTGACTTTTGGGTAAACAGATTTGGAATCGGGTTTTAATTGTTCTCGTAAGTTTGTCTGATGATTTTGCACATGTCCACAAAGTTTGGTTAAATTCCGATGAGTTTTGGATAAGTTTGGATTGTATGGTGATTGTTTCGGTTTCGTCGTCGATTTGAGCATAAAGGTTACCATATTGAGCAAGCGGCCTTTGATTCGTATTTGACTAAACCATTATATCCGTATCATAATTATGGAACCATAGCAACTGAAATCATCAAGTTTCGACATCGTATAAAAAATTTATGGTCATTTTACTAAGAATTGGGATGCTAGATTTTTTTCGGTTAATTACGAAATTGCCATTGCTTTCGTATTTAAATATCTACACTATTTTTAAATATTGAAACCAACATATCTCCTTCATTATAAGATCAAATGGAGTGAATCAAAAGCCTAAATTTACTGGAAAATTACGAGGAATCTATTGGAAGCATCAAAAGTGAGTTTCGGGATCGTTTGTCACATGAAACAAGGCAGAACAACTGGGCATTTTTGGCTATTAATGTTGTTGGAGTTTTTCTCATCTTGAAAGTTTGGGATTGGGAGAATTCAAGGATGTTCTTCAAGTTTCTTCCATGGGGTAAGGTCTAAACCATAACCTAAGTATTTTTCTTTGATTCATCCCTTGGTTTAAGCTTTAGTCCACGATTTTAATTGAAACCCTATTTAATTCTTTAAATCAAGACTTATGGTTATGTCCAAAAGTTTAAAAATTGAAAATGAGTTAGAGGCGTTTATTTCCCGATTCCTTTTGGGGTTTTGTTCTCCTATATTAGGAGAATAACATACTTAAATTTGGCGAGTTTTGGAGGAGTATTTCGAGAGATATGGGACACAACTAGTGTGGGTTGGACTCTTGAGTTATGAACACCCGAGAGCGATGTTTTGGCGAATTGGTTGAGCTATCGAACTCCGATTTAGTCGGTTTTCATTCGTGTGAGCTTGTATTGATTCGGGCTTCGCTCGGGTAAGCTTGGATTCGGAATCCAAGGCGGGGCAGGGCCAGTATTAACTTTTGTTGACTTTTTGGGAAAAATATAAAGATCATAGCTTTAATTATTGTAATTGGTTACTCTTGCATTGTTTAATATTATTAAGTTATTTTTGGTTAGATTTGAGCTGTGTGGAGGCAAAATTTAGGGAAAAAGCTAATTCAGAGGGTTGAGTTGGCCTAGTTGAGGTAAGTGTCTTGCCTAACTTTGTATGGGGGAACCCCTTAGGATTGGTATTGATTGATTTATTTGTGCTATGTGAAAGCCGTGTATGCAAGGTGACGAGTGTGTACACGGGTTGTACGTGGTATTTGGATGGTTTAGGCTACTTAGACTATTTTTCATGCTTTAGTTCAAATGCCATATCATGTTCTAAATTCTCTTGGTTAATCTATTCTTTTTTGTGCTAGTCTACCCGTACATGCCTTAATTGACTTGTTTAAAACTTGTTCTTCATCCTAATTGATAAATTGCTCTCATGCCTTAGTTGAACTTGATGCCTCTTTTATTGTTACATTCTATCTCTTCATTGTTAATTATCATTATTTAAATTTATTATTCGCGTTATCCCATTAATTCTTGATTATCATTACTTGAAGTTATTGTTCATGTTATCGCTTTTCTAGTTGATTTCCACTATTTGAAGTCATTGTTATATGTTATCTCTTCCATTGTGAGTCATTCTTATTTAATATCGTGGTTATACATTATTTCATTATTGAGTTATTGGTGTTGGGGTTGTGAAGGTCGTTATCATGTTGAGGTGAAATTGTTATTTTTGAAACATCTTCCTTGTTGGGTATTTTACATTCGTTGTTGTTGTTGATATTCTTGCACCCATTGTGGTGGAGCCATGGGCTATTGTTGTGGAAATATTGATATTGTTGATTGTTGGCAAATTGTGATATATGGGCACTTGTGGTGCGAGTTGTTATTGTGATGTGATATTGACGCGCATGCGGCGGTATAAGGCTTGGGGTTAATGTGCACGCGGTGGTATACTGTGGGACTTATGTGCGTGTTGCTTGTAGAGGAACTACGTGGAGCCACGTGGCGTCATAAGGTGGGCTAAAGTGCGTATAGCTATTTCGGAAAAACTATTTTCAAAACCTATTTCAAATGTAAGGCTCATCCGGCGGTATAAGAAAAGATTGTGATTGAAATTGTGAAATGTGAATATGAGGCGGTACCTCGGTTGTGATTATCATTGTACATTCCATGTTGGGACAACTTGTTGATTTGAACGGTCATTGTTCTTCCTTCAATCATTCATTCGTATTTTGATTGTGTTTGGTTATTCGTTGTTATCTTGGTGTTGGAATGATTGTGGTTTCTTGTGTGAGTCATGCATTCTACGTGCTTTCTTGTGTTTCTTTAACATGCCAAACTGTGCCTCTGTTATAACTTGGTGAATTGATTGTCATTGTGAATTTAACTGCGTGGAGTCACTTTATCATATTTTGTCGAGTTGTTGGTAACATAATGGTTTAAATAAAAGAATTATTAACATGCTTTATTCTATGTGCCTCTTAAGATATAACTCGTTATTTCACTTGATGCCTTATTATTCTAAATGGTTGTCGTACTTTCACTATAATTGAGTTCTCAAATTATACTCATTACCCTGTTAGATGTTTACCTTACTTAAAATTGTTATCATATTTTTCTTTAACAAATTTTATATTTAATTCATTAATTCAACTTATGTTTTGCTTAGTTTAAAAATGATACTTTTACTCAATTTTATTGATTTCTAAACTAAATCCATCTTATACCTTGTTTCGTACAAATTGAATATTATTTTACTTTACATGATTTTTTTTATATAAACTCATTATTTTATTTGACACCTTACCTTATTCAAGATTGTTATTATGTTTTATGATGTCAAAATATATCTTTCGTTAATCTAAATTAATATTGATCACGATTGCAAAGTACATGGTAGCACATGGACTTTGTCGTGCGAAGGTGATTGTTATTGTGGGCACGAGGTACCATATGTGTAAGATTTGGAAATTGTGGTTTATGAGGTGAGGTGCCTCGGAGTAATTCTTGTTGTAAGTCCACGCGTTGAGAGTGGTTTGATTATTTGAGTTGTCATCCATTTTTTTTCCTTATTTGGGTTCATTTACATCTCATCGGTGTTCTGATTATGTTGTTTCTTTATTACTCGTTTACTACTTGCTACCATTTATGTTTCTATTACTTCATTTTTGGTTGTAAATCAATAATTTTTCCATCGTTGGTCTTACATTGATGTTCTTTCCATTGTTAGATTATGTATATATTGAACAATTTTCTATGTTTAGTAGGTGTCTTGAACTGGCCCGTCATTACTCTACCGAGGTTAGGCTTGATACTTACTGGGTACCATTGTGGTGTACTCATGCTATACTTCTGCACATTTTTGCAGATCTAAGTATTCTGATTCTGTTGTGGAGAGTTGCGCATGCGCGACAAGAGACCTTAAGGTATACTTGCTTGACGTTCGCAGGCCTCGGAGTCACCATCTTACTTCATTATGCTACTGTAAAATTATAATTCAAAATAGTATTCTGTTTAGCAATTCTAGGTCATGATCAGACTCCGTGGTAAAATTACGGTGGTATTGGTATTGATATTAATTGTGGTTGATGTCTCTAAGGAGATAGCCTAGCTGATCGGGTCGTGATCGGACTCCGTGCTAAAATTGCGGTGGTATTGGTATTGATATTAATTGTGGTTGATGTCTCTAATAATATAGCCTAGCCGATCGGGTCGTGATCGGACTCCGTGCTAAAATTACGGTGGTATTGGTATTGATAGTAATTGTTGTTGATGTATCTAATAAGATAGCCTAGCCGGTCGGGTCGTGATCGGACTCCGTGCTAAAAGTACGGTGGTATTGGTATTGTGAACATCGGTATTGTGAACATTGATATTGTGAATATTGGTACTGTGAACGGTGCTAAAATAACGGTGGTATTGGTATTGTGAACAGTGATATATCGGTGCTAAAGATCTCCCAACCAAAAATAATATTATCATCATAATTTGATTATCACTTCATAGTGTTATCTTCATATTTTGGAAATTATTATGTTTTAACTTGGCATTTGAATATCATTGAATGTGACTTGTTGTTTCTATGGATTTTCCTTTCTTACATTGGTATTCTATTTTGAAAGAGGACAGTTAGCTTTACAAGCTAGTACTATTCCATATGTACTAACGTCCCTTTTGCACGGGGCGTTGCATCTTCAATGGATACAGGTGATTCATCAGCGGTGCAGCTTTGGTCCTCATTAGCAGTTACTCCCTATTCAGCAGTTTTTGGTGAGCCCTACTCTATTCCGTGCCCAATGTCACTTGATGTTACACTTTGTGTCTTGAGGTATAGTCGGGCCTTGTTGCCGGAACTTCCATACTATTCTTCTGTCATATTTAGAGACTCCGTAGACAGGTTGTGGGTAGTGTATGATGTTGGGAATTGAACTAGAAATGTTGCTATTTGGCAAACATGTTTTTCATTATACCTATAAACTTTTAATACTTTAGAAATTATGAACGAATTTGCTAATGGAATGAATGAGAATTGTTAAAAAAATTATTTCAGTGTTTGATTAATGTAGTGCATCTCCTCTTTATTCATGGATGAGTTTGGGTAGAAGGAAATCTAATAGGCTTGCTCGGTCGGGTTCACTCGGTTGAGCATCGGTCGCGCTCCCCGAGTTTGGGGCATGACAAACTTGGTATCAGAGCCTAAGGTTTTAAAGTATCCTAGGATGTCTCGGAGCCGTATCTAGTAGTGTCCTTCTTATCGGTGTGTTGTCGACCATATTTATAATGAGGAGGCTACATGGACATTTAGGAATTTCACAATTCTTTGATACTCCAGATCGTGCGATAGAGCTCAAGATAAGAAGCTAAATTCCTCGTCATGTCTCATTTTTCAAATGAGTAACCCACGGGTTTGAGGCATCAAGGAGGGAATGAAAGAACCAATTGCTAGGGAAAGTGTTTAACGTCACCACGCCACCAGATTATATGGTGAGAACACCTAAGAAATGAAAGAGGATTATTGGCATCAATAAGTCAGAATGTTTGATATGAAAGAAGATCCACTCGGGTTTAGCCACTCGGGTTTGTGTTGGATGATTCTTGAAATATGTTATGGTTGTGTAAAGAGGAGGCACAAGAAGAACAAATGCCCTTAGGTTGGATACACCTATTTCGGTTTGCCCGATATGCGGGCGAAAAAAAAATTGTGTCATGTTGTGAGTATGCTCAGAAGCGTGTTAGGGGTAGTAGATTTGGGCAATTCCAAAAGTCCATGCAACGAGCTGTTGCAGAGATTGTTACTCCCGCCATGAAGGCTTGGAGGAAGACTAAGGGAATGCTTATGATGCATGCAAAAAGTGTAAATATTGGGTAAGTGGAGAGAATTAGTTTAGCGAACCCCATCCTCATTGTGTAAAGTGTATGAGATGTCATTCGGGGGTATGTCACTATGGTACTAATGTATGTGGAGTAGAGGATCATCAATTAAGGTACTTCCCTATCAATCTAAAGTCATCAAGTAAGTCACTCCTTAGTACATCATTATGAACACCGCATTATTTTCCTTGTTGTATATGTACATACATATTGAAGAGGCCTACAAAAATATGGTCTTAACCAAATCATTGAATCATAAAATATTGCATGTATCTACTCTTTGAATGAGACACATTATTCGTGAATCCACTCTATCACAAATTCTCTTATTTACAACCTCTTGTGGAATTGAGCTCTATAATTATGTCCTTGAATTGAGTTATAACTCTAGGATTAATACTTCCCACTTGCTTTCCTAAATTCTCAACAAGGGACTATACCTGATGAATTTCGTACAAAACCTTTTGATTCAAATGGATAACATCTTGTCATTTGTGCCTATGCACGCACCACCATAATATTTACCTATGTGGTATCAAATCTAATGTAAAGCAGCCTAGTGTTGAGATCCTTCTTGAGTCACTCTTTTTCTCTCCGGTGTATGTGACTCCTATGGTTTGAACAATCACTTTGTTCCTTTGTGTATATTATCACGAATCCTTTTCACCTTCTAGTAACATGAGGGCATATTGATTTGAAAGGTAAGTTTGTAGTATCTCTAGTCCTCTCATATAGGATCAACTATTGCCAAATGTTAAGTTGTGAGAACGATAATAATCTAAAAAGTGTTCAACTTCTTTTTCATTCCCATGGGTTTGTGACATATATTCCTTGTGTCAGTTAATGTTGAGAATATAATAGAATTTCAAGCATTTTGAAACCCATATCACATTCTGGGTACTAGAATATTTTCATTTCGAGTTAAACTGATTTTTCCTACACTCGAGGAGACGACAAGTGTCACATACTTGGCTATTTCTCTTTGAGGCCTACTATTTCCAAACAAGGCACATATGGAATGAAACAATTGTTGTTGTCCTTTTCATGAATAATTATCTTCAAAGAATAATTGGTGCTAATGTCTTTATCCTTCCGATTATGCCTCCCATATGTCATATGTCAAAGAAGAAACGTCATTCCGTGATCAAATATATTAGATAGAAAATTTTATGGTCATATTCAAGCTAGAACATCTTAGACTAATTGTTGGAGGTCGCCAAGGTTAAGTTTGGGTGTTCCGTGTAGAGATTTAGAGTTGAAGAAAGTGAACGGGTTATTCTCAATATGTTCTCCATGCGGATGCTATGTGAATTGTGAATAAAGGTAAAGTATGTGTAGTCACACTAGGACTTATGAAATCTTAAAGGAAATAGGCCAAACTATGAGTATGATGTTTCCCTATTATTGTTCTCTGTGTACCCGTTGTTTCATGTGTCTATGTCTAAGAAGGTGAAGTTAATGGATAATCTGATTATGAGGAGCAACTAATTGCTATCCTTGTTAGATAAGTCCGGAAGTTAAGATTGCCTCTGTTAAGTGCTATGGATAAGTCTGTGAGTCGAGGAGATCACCTCGTAGGCCGAAAGTGTTGAGGAAAGAAAATATTCTCACTTGTTTGTAGAGCCAAATGGTTGTGGTTCAAAAACGTACCTTCTATGCATTATGGTTTAAATGTGTACATTTCATGTCAAGATACCACTTTTGTTAATGTAATGCCCTAATGTTGAGATAGGTATTATTGATATATACTGTGATGCATTGTTAAGTAATGGATATATTGTTAGGATTGATTTCTGGGATTCTCTGACAGGTGAATAGGCCCGTTACAGGGGATACTCTGTCAAAATATTTTTGAATTTGTAAAGATAGCCAAATCTTAAGGTCTATAAGTAAGTTAAAATTTTGGAAAGAATATATAAAATTGATGTAGTCATAAGTGCCTATGTATAATGGTTGGAGGAAAAATGACGGTAACTCTATTCTTATAAGGGACTTGTAAAACATTCGAGGACGAATGTTCTTAAGTGGGGGAGAATGTAACACCCCAGAAAAATTTCGAAGTACTTCAGCGCTATTAAGAAAGTTGATGTGCGCTAATTATATTATTTTGTGTGCAAACAAGGACTATTATATGAATGATATCAATTTATCATGATAATATATGTATGAGATGCATTAATAATGGTTTATGGTCTAAGAAGAGCCACAAGACAAAGTGAAGTTGAAAATTTTATGATGAGATAAAGTTTCAAGTGAGTTCGCACAAGAACTAAATTCAAACGAACATAACTATCTTGATATGAAAATTTATATGGTTTATTACCTATCAAAAGAAAGGTCTATGTGTCTAGTTTCTAATGCTTCAAACCGTTCGTCATTTGGACATTCTTACAAGACGTTATGACCAAATTACCAAAGGCTGGCAGAATGCGATTTTGTGACCAATTCTGCGACCATTATGCGATCGCAGAAGAGGTTATGCGACCGCAAAATGGTTGCAGACCTGGCCAGTGCAGCCCAGTTTTGGGAATTGATTCTGTGATGCATTCTGCGACCCGCATACCCATTCTGCGGTCCATTATGCGACCGCAGACCTAATTTCGGAGGGTTAATTTTTCTATTTTTATAACCCGGCCCCAATTTGATAAATAGGCTTTGGGGCTTATTTTGGAAAAATCATCTGAGGTTTTTTTAGAGAGAAGTGAGAGTGTTATAGAGAGATAAAGTAGATGAAGTGTTTTGTTCATCAAGATCTTGCCCAAGCTTTGAAATCCAATAAGGAAATCTCACAAGATCTTCATCTAAGAGGCAAGATTGAAACCCCTAGTCTTCAATTTCGAGTTTGGGGTAAAAGATGGGTGATTGAGAGTATGATTCTTAGGTGTAAGAGTATTATTTATACATGTTTGTAATAATAAGGCTTGTGGAAAGATTGTTGAGCTCAAATAAGTAAAGATTGGGTTGTGGAGTGAAGGAAATCTTGTAGAAGAACCTTGTAGTTAAATTTGCACACCTAGTGTTTGATAAAATGCTCAAATGAGCTGAGACCATGAATATCTTCCTAATTATAGTTCAATTTTGTTATGTCTCAAAATAGATTGGGATTTCTAGAATTTTCGAAATATTGTAGTAATTTAAGGAAAGCTCAAAGCAAGGTATGTTGGCTAAACTACTCTCTTAGAATTGAATTCCATGATGTTACCGTAAGTTTCAAGTATGGTTGTCTCAAGTTCCTTATTCTATGTTGCGAGTTGGTTCCAATAAATTCGATTGTCCCGAATAAGCAAAGTGTCGAGAATTATGTATTCAAAACGTGTTCTGAATGTTCCTATCACATTATGTTATATTTTGGGAATGTATTCAAGAATGATATGTGTATTAAAATGCTATGTCTTTGAGTTGTGTTTCAAATGAAGGTTATGATGCCAAATTGTGTTAGGAAACCCAATATGCTTAAGAGTCATAATTGCTCATATGTGTACCTAAACTCTTGATTGGAAATGTCTTATTATTGATAATCTATAAAGATGGTTGGAAGTGAAATAAATGAATTGAGGATATAAAGTGTGGCCAACGTGCCAAGAGTGAAAGTTATACTTGTGGCCAATGGTGCCAATGAAATGAAATGATGTGAGAAATATTATGAAATGAGCCTTTATTCAACTATTCCAAATTGACTTCGAAAATAGAATTGCCTAAAAGCTTATGAACTCAAGTCATGCCCATATGTGGTTGTTTTAACAAATGCTATGCTTTGTGAGTATTTTCAATGTGTTTTGCATTCTTACATATTCGTGAGTGGAAATTGTGTATTGCTCTTTTTGGAAAAAAGTATTTCAAGAATAAATGGTGTGTTACTTGTTGATGATTGTAACTTGCGCATCAATTGCCAATTATTTTACTCCATTTCTCGGAAAGAAATCTATTGTGCTTAAATTGTTCATTTCTAATGAACTTAAAGTTGTGATTTCTGGAATATTCTATATGTTGATATTTGATGGTGATATTTGAAATTGAAATAGGTGAAAGTGTGGAATATGAAATACGGTCATATGCCTTGAATAAAGAATCTTGTGAATGGCCAAAAGAGTCAAGGGAATATTGTTGTTGTTATTGGTTGAAATTACTAGTGGATATTCATACAATGTGAAAGATGATGAGGTAAATACATTTGTACCTGTGTTATTTTTGTGAATTATTCCCCTTATTTGGGATGAGAATGATATGATTAAATTATTCCCCTTAATTGGGATGATATTGATTGATATAAAAAGGTTGATGTCTCGAATAAGACAGCCTAGCCGATCGGGTCGTGATCGGACTTCGTGCTAAAATTACAGTGGTATTGGTATTGATATTAATTGTGGTTGATGTCTCTAAGGAGATAGTCTAGCCGATCAGGTCGTGATCAGACTCCGTGCTAAAATTACGATGGTATTGGTATTGATATTAATTGTGGTTGATGTCTCTAAGGAGATAGCCTAGCCGATCGGGTCGTGATCGGACTCCGTGCTAAAATTACGATGGTATTGGTATTGATATTAGTTGTGGTTGATGTCTCTAAGGAGATAGCCTACCCGATCGGGTCATGATCGGAATCCGTGCTAAAATTACGGTGGTATTGGTATTGATAATAATTGTGGTTGATTTCTCTGAGTAGATAGCCTAGCCGATCGGGTCGTGATCGGACTCCGTGCTAAAATTACGGTGGTATTGGTATTGATATTAATTGTGGTTGATGTCTCTAAGAAGATATCCTAGCTGATCAGGTCGTGATCAGACTCCGTGCTAAAATTACGATGGTATTGGTATTGATAGTAATTGTGGTTGATGTCTCTAATGAGATAGCCTAGCCGGTCTGGTCGTGATCGGACTCCGTGCTAAAATTACGGTGGTATTGGTATTGATAGTAATTTTGGTTGAAGTCTCTAATGAGATAGCCTAGCCGGTCGGGTCATGATCGGACTCCGTGCTAAAAGTACGGTGGTATTGGTATTGTGAACATCGGTATTGTGAATATTGGTAGTGTGAACAGTGGTATTGGTATTATGAATATTGGTATTGTAAAAGGTGAAATTGTGAACAGTGATATATCGGTGCTAAAGATCTCCCAACCAAAAATAATATTATCATCATAATTTGATTATCACTTCACAGTGTTATCTTCATATTTTGGAAATTATTATGTTTTAACTTGGCATTTGAATATCATTGAATGTGACTTGTTGTTTCTATGGATTTCCCTTTCTTACATTGGTATTCTATTTTGAAAGAGGACAGTTAGCTTTACATACTAGTACTATTCCATATGTACTAACGTCCTTTTTGCCCGGGGCGTTGCATCTTCAATGGATGCAGGTGATTCATCAGTGGTGCAGCTTTGGTCCTCGTTAGCAGTTACTCCCTATTCAGCAGGTTTTGGTGAGCCCTACTCTATTCCGGGCCCGATCACTTGATGTTACACTTTGTGTCATGAGGTATAGTCGGGGCCTTGTTGCCGGCACTTCCATACTATTCTTCTGTCATATTTAGAGGCTCCGTAGACAGGTTGTGGGTGGTGTTTGAGGTTGGTAATTGAACTAGAAATGTTGCTATTTGGCAAACATGTTTTTCATTATACCTATAAACTTGTAATACTTTGGAAATTATGAACGAAATTGCTAATGGAATGAATGAGAGTTGTTAGTAAAATATTTTCAGTGTTTGATTAATGAAGTGCATCTCCTCTTTATTCATGGATGAGTTTGGGTAGAAAAAAATCTAATAGGCTTGCTCGGCCGGGTTCACTCGGTTGAGCGCCGGTCGCGCTCCCCAAGTTTGGGGCGTGACAAACAGGTCCTCTTCAATTCGCGTTGTTAGAAGCACCTGACAACGCCTGCTTCAATTATGTCATGGCCTGGTCTTGTCTTAAGAGATGGTCCATGATGGCCTTTTGGTGCTCCCTCAAGATCCTTACTGTTTCCGCAACATGCTCATCCTCCTCATCATCAAGTGTTGTCTCCCGTACATGTCTGGGATATCGCCCGCCATGGATCGGAGTTGCTACGTCTCCCTCGTCGTGGGTGTCACTGATCGAATCCTCGTGTTGAGGCAGATTTTCTTGTGCCTCAACGTTGTGTGTGAAGTTGACATCGTTAGCTATCATTTTTTACGATTTTTTTTATGAAACAAAAAATCAATCAAGCTAGTAATAGATGTAAGGATCAATTCAATTATGCATCTGTCTAAGCCCCACAATGGGCACCAAACTGTTTACCCGTAAAATAGCATAGTTGAATTTGTTACGTGATTTATAGACAAGAGAATTGATTTGATCCCAAAATAATAAATAAATTAAATGAAAATATATGACTTAACGTTGAAATCGAAATAAACAGTAGGCAACCTGGTTCCGGGAGCAAGGCTTTCGAAAACAGCGATAAGAACAATATTAGACAAAATAATGTATTATTTAGCTTAAGAATAATGTGTTGCATAAGTTTTGCTAGAGATTTCGTGTCTTATTGTGATGACCCAAAAGGTCATCTTATGTTTTAGAACTCGATTCTATGCTTTTAAGCCTTAAAAATCTTATTTCTACCCTCCTCGATTTGCGTGCGCAATCCGGGCGTGTTTCCGAAAATCTTTTATGTTGAAAATTGATGAAAATAAGAATTTTTGCCTTAAAAGTTGATTTTAGTTGACTTCGGTCAATATTTTTGGTAAACGGTCCCGCATCCATGTTTTGACGGTCCCGGTGGGTCCGTATCGAATTATGGGACCTGGGTGTATGCCCGGAATCGAATTCGGAGGCCGCTAGCTCGAGTTATGATTTTTTTATAAAAATTAATTATTTTTAAGAATTGGATGATGTTTGGCCTTGTTGATACTGGGTCCGTATTTTGGTTCCGGAGCTCAGTATAGGTCCAATATAATATTTATGACTTATGTGTGAAATATGGTGAGAAACGGAGTTGGTTTGACGTGATTCAGACGTCCGGTGGTGAAGATAGAAATTTTAAGGCTTTCTTGAAAATTTCATTCGATTTGGTGCTAAATCCGTAGTTCTAGGTGTTATTTTGGCGATTTGATCGCGCGAGCAAGTACGTATGATATTTTTATACTTATGTGCATGTTTGGTTTGGAGCCCCGAGGGCTCGGGTGGGTTTCGGATAGGCTACGGGATATTTTAGACTTGGAAAATCTGGTGTGTCTATGTTGTATCTGGTGTCTGCTATGTTGTGCTTCGCGATCGCGTAGTCACTCTCGTGATCGCAAAGGAGAAACTGAGTTGGGGAGAATTTTACTCTACGCGAACGCGAGACCATGGTAGCAAATGCGGAGCATTAGGGGGAGTTGCTTTACGCGAACGCGACCCATCGAACGTGAACGCGTAGCTTTAGCTAGGCTGGGCAGGGGACCTGGGATAACTTTATGCGAACGCGAGCCCTGTCTCGAGAACGCGAAGGTAAGGCGGGCTAAACCTTCGCGAACGCATAAAGCCTCCCGCGATCGCGTAAGTCCTTAGGAGTCTGCTCTTCGCGAACACAACAGTGATTACGCGATCGCGATGAACACTGTCGCCCAGCACTTAAAACAGAATCAAACACGAGATTAAGCCATTTTTCTAACTTTTCATAAAACAAACGGGCTAGAGGCGATTTTCAAGAGATAATTTCTTCCCCAAGGTGTTGGTAAGTGATTCTAAACCATTTTCTTTCAATTACCCATTTCATTTCATAAAATTTCAACCTAAAATCTAGAGTTTTCATGGTAGAATTAGGGGTTTGGGTAGAAACTAGGGATTTAGACCTCAATTTGAGGTCGGATTCCAAAACCAATTATATATTCGAGCTCGGGGGTGAATGGGTAAATAGATTTTGGTCCGAACCTCGGGTTTTGACCAAGCGGGCCTGGGGTCGATTTTTGACTTTTTGGAGGAAAATTTGGGAAATCTAAATTTATACAATGTAATTGATTCCTTTAGTAATATTTGATATTATTGAGTCATTTTTTAATAGATACGAGTGGTTTGGAGGTGAATTCTAGAGGAAAAGTTATGATTGAGTAATAAATGGCCTTCAGAGCGAGGTAAGTGTTGTGTCTAACTTTGACTTGAGGGAATTAGGAACCTAAGACTATTTGTTATGTGAAATTCATATGAGCGGCGTATATGTGAGGTGACGAGTACTTATGCGCCACCAATTTACCTATTTTCCCTGTTTCTCCTATTTTTCTTATATTGTCTCTTTCCTATGCGTAATTGCTATGTGTTTATACTAGTGTTGTTAAATTGATCGTTCTTATCATGTTCACGGATTTTTTGGTGATAATTGAGTATTTATTTCAAAGTTGAGATTGATATTGTGGAACCAAATATTGAAGTAAGGTTTGTACTTGTTATTCTATCTTCCTGTTGTTATTTATTCATTGCATTATGGTAAGGGAGAGTGTTAATGCACGAAGGGTGATGCCGTGCCATATTGTGAGTGTAAAAGCACGGAGGGTGATGCCGTGCCATATTGTGAGTGTAAAAGCACGAAGGGTGATGTTGTGCCATATTGTGAGTGTTAATGCACGAAGGGTGATGCCGTGCCATGATATGAGAGTTAATGCACGAAGGGTGATGCTGTGTCGTTTCTATTGATTTTATGATGAGATTGAGAGTAAAAGCACGAAAGGTGATGCCATGCATTTTTCCTTTACTGTATTCGCTGTTCTTGTTGATTCACATTATATTGGTTGTTCCATCTATCATTCTACTGTAGTTCTTTATCTCGTATTTTCCCAAGCATATTTCCCCCTCCCGATATTTCTTGTCTAGCTCTTCATTATTATTAGTGGTATATACACTGTTAAATTGTACAGGTTGATTTGTAGGTATTTTGCCTTAGCCTCGTCACTACTTCGTCGAGGTTAGGCTCGACACTTACCATTACATGGGGTCGGTTGTACTGATACTGCACTCTATACTTTCTATGCAGATTTTGGTACCAGCTTGGGTTGATCGAGATTTTAGCTGTTGGACCCGCTATCCGGAGACTCAAGGTAGATCTGTCGGTATTCACAGACCTTGAAGTCCCCCTCTATCCTTCTGTTTTACTGTTTCTTTCATTCAAACAGTTGTATTTCTTTCAGACTATTACTTGTAGTAAATTCTAGAATGCTCGTGAATTGTGACTTCAGATCCGGGTGGTACTATATTATTCCGCACTTATTATATTTCAACTTAGCTAATTATTTTTATTTACTGAATAGAAATAAGGATTTGGTTTAATGATTCTCTAACGTTGGCTTGCCTAGCAAGTGAAATGTTAGGCGCCATCACGGTCCCGACGGTGGGGATTCCGGGTCGTGGCACTTACAATAGTTGTTGAAGTCGCTATTTATAGCTATACCTAGGGAACAAGATCCTAGGATCAAGCCCTTCTTAAATGACAATAAAGGGAGTCATTGATGAATATGTAACAACAGGTCATGAATGTCAAAATTTTGTGCAACGGCTGCGTATTTAATACTGAGGAATATTCTTCATTAAATGGCATACGATGACAAATATTCGTTAGCTTCCATTGACTGCGTTACCTTCGGGATCTACCCGATACCAATTGAAGTTGTTGTCCTCGGTCTTGGTTTCCACTCGCTTCATCTTCCATCCGCCTCTGGTTCCACGTGTCATGTAATTATTCGAGCATTTAATAAAAACCAATTTCACTCAATACAATTTCATGAGGTGTATATACACTAGATATATATATATATATATATATATATATATATAGTAAAATGACTTATTAAAAATCTCTATCATGTATGAGAATAGTTTTAAATAGGGAACTACAATGTAAAAATTTCTTTATTGGGCCCGTGCTGGCAAGGACCATCACTATCTAGTATTACTAATAAACAAGACTTTCAATTTTCCTTTTTGTTGAATTATATCTCAAGTCTATCCTCCAAAACACTTGCATGTCATAGAGATCAATAGTTTTTAGCTGGATCTAGGACTATAAATATTTATGAGAGTGCTCAACAGTAAGATGGAAATACCTTTTCCTTTAGAGTTTGTACCTTACCCGTGAAACTGGTCATAGTACCTTGTCTCTAATCATTAAAAGGATAATAATTGACGCTTAATGAAATTTTACAATATACAAAAATATAGTTCGAGCAAAACAAAATATTAATGTCAAAATTATTTTCTTCAGTAAATTACACTAAAAATATAGGGCTATAAGTGTTTGATTTAAAAGTATAGTATGTGTGTTTGCAGTTGAGTCCTATTAATGAGGTGTTAAGTATAATTTACCATTATTTTCTTTTGGGGTCATACATCAATATGCTTTATGTGCTTAGCTCATAATTCCAAATATACACCAAAGATTATTTAGTTAAGAATGATTTATGTAGTTAGTCCTTTTCTACTAACATATTTATATAATATAAATATATATTGTTCATGTTTTATGAGGCATTCATGTAACCTATATTATAGAAGTTACTTGAAAAAATAAACGAAATCAAACCTCATATAATGCACCAATCCCATACCCACCCATACTCCTGCATCATATATGGATATTTTCCCCAATATAATAAGAACATCTAACTGAATTAATCATTATCTCTGTAGAGAAGATAATATTCCAAATAAAACGTTAATCTTCCATCGTCGTCGTAATTAATCCACGGAATTGTATATTTGTATTTTGCCTTATAGGTGAGAAAATTAAATATGCATAGGAAAAAAAAATCCATGAAATCTACAAGAATCTTGGCTGTTTATGACAGACCAATCAAATTGCATCTCCATCATATATGTATATCCTATTTAACTCTTCTTGCTATAACCTTTTTATCTTTTTCCTTTTCTCTTTTCTTTCTCTTTTATTTCTCAATTTTACATTACATTGGGGGATAGGGTCAGGAAAGGAGAAAGGGAGTAATGGAAATCAAGTTCACACCTATTGTATAGAAATTTCACACCAATATAACTTGAGTATAAGTATTGGTGGCATTCTTGTAATAACCTCATACTGATGGATTTAAATTATAAGATTTAAGTCATATAAAGAATCTTTACTGTATTAATATGGTTTAACTTTTAATAATAATTATTATTTATTTTATTTTATATGCTATTATATAAGACTTACTTTTAAAACATTACCTGTTATTAAAAGTAACTCAGTATAATGGTAAAACATGATAAATCATTGGCGCCAAAATTTATACTCTAAATTATATATATTGACAAAGATTTATCTTTTATTAAATGAATGTAAGAATGTTCATACAATCTGATTATATAAAAAGAATATTTCTACTATTTGATTATTAGTAAATGCATATTAAGTAGTAACGATAAGTCAGTAGTAACATGCAAAAAAATATAACTTATTATAATCTGTTAAGCACTATCAAGATATGTTAAAAGCTAATTTACACAGATGAAAACAATTACTTTTACATTATGAATATGAAAACAATTACTATATAGTATCAACTCTTTTTTATCATATGCAATTGTGATAGTTTGCTTTTATATTGATAAGGTAAAATTTTTCGCTTTACTGGTTTTGAAAAATTTAAACCCTCTAATGTCTCTGCAAGATTAACTTTAATTGTATTGATGGAAAAATAGACTCGACAGATAGACTGATGATATGCTGACATGTGACAAAGAGTCAAAGTGATAAAGAAGAATGAAGATTAGAGAATGCATAGGTAAAATACCCAGGGGATCGTCTACAAAAATATTGTATCTCACAGCTAGAAAAGAGGAAATAGGTACGGGATGGATAATTAAATATCACAAAGAAGGAAGGTTCATTAGTAGTTGCGAATATGGAAAGAAATCAGTATAATCTCTGATTATGTGCGATTGATTGTTATTACCATAACCGTTACAAATTACCCATGTAACGGGTAATCAACGTAATAAATATTATTAACAGACAGAAATTAAGTAGGGCAAGACAGTTACATATTGTACCTTTATATAAACCCCCTTACCATATTTTGTACCATCATCAAGAAATTCACGAACTTTTACTATCAATTGTCCATATTTTTGCTATTCTCTGTTGTTAAAAGATCTTATTCTCTCTTATTGGAAGGAAGCTACGATTATCAATAAAATTTCTTTTTCCTTATTCTCTCAATACTTTATTTTCATTAGTTGCTATTCATATATATTAAGAAAAGTGAAGTAAAATTGGTTATTAGAAATCCAAATTATTTTTTATTTGTTTTAACCACAAAAACTATTTTTTTGTTAAACAAATTAGTTTCGTTCCCGAAAAATCTAGTAATCTTTTCACTTTCCATTTACATATTTTGTCTTTAGCAACAAATTATGTCTGGTACTGATCAAATTATTCAGGTTGAGGATGGACAACAAGGAGGTACTCCTCCACACAACACACCCACACATTCTCCACAATATTTACGAGAAAATTCACCTGTCAGGTCTGCTAATCGCAATGCTGGACAACAACATGAGGAACAGTCAAATGTGCAAGATGACCTGAAATAATTTATGCGTAGCAGATCGGTAAAGATTTGCGTGCTTTTGCAAGTGGGTTACAAAATGTTATTAAGCTTCCTCCACTAGTTAATACGACTGCGAAAAATCCTCATTCAGGGCTTGAATATTCTAGAAGTGGAGAAATACCAAATAACTCTAGAGCCGGAGGATCAAGTAATCTAAATAATTCTAATTTATAAAATTTAGTTCTAACTTTGCAGAAATAGCTAAGGAACAAAATGAGTGGATAGAATAGAACCAGGAGTACCACTTGTGATTAAAGAAATGAATATTGACAAATATTCACAACGGCCAAGGAAATCAAGTGCAACACCATTGCCAATACTGAAAAAGTTTAAAATGTCCGATATTCCTAAGTATGATGGGACTACCGACCCACTAGATCATGTTACTGCGTTTACTACAAGAGTCAAAGGCAATAATTTAACTAAGCAGGAAATCGAATCGGTGTTGGTAAAATATTTAGTTAAACCCTTACGAAAGGGGCACTAACATGGTATTCTCTCTTATCTGTAAATTCAATTGACTCTTCTGCTGAGCTTGCAGATTTATTCATAAAAAAAAATTCAGGAGCTAAAAAAGTAGAAAAAAGAATGGAAGATATCTTCAAGGTAAAATAAAGAAGTACTGAATTGCTCAGAGAGTTCGTGGATCGATTCCAGTGAGAAAGGATGAAGTTACCTCGCGTACCTAATAATTGGGCAGCAATGGCATTTGCTAGCAACCAAAATGAGAGAAGTTCAGAAGTCACGAGAAAGTTAAAGAAGAGTTTACGTGAATTTCCTGTAACTACTTGGAATGATGTTTATAATAGGTATAGCATAAAGTTACGAATAGAAAAAGACACGGTATTCGAAGCAAAGGTGGAGGAGAGGTTCAGATCTAGAAGATCAGAACCAGAAAGAGAGATTAGAAAAAAATAGTTAAGAACCTTATATGGGACATGCAGGGCGATATCTTAGGCCAAAATCAGAACATACACAGTTTGATCAGAGATCACAACAAAAGGAGGTAGGTTCTTCTTCTCGATTTGGAAAAGAATGGGATACGACAAGAAACAACGATCAAAATTCTCGATAAAAAGTAGGATATTACAACTTCAATGTGAGTAGTTCTGAGTTAGTAGTTATGTTAAGAGGCATGGGTGATAAGGTGGCCTAAAGAGATGAGATCAGATTCTAGCAAAAGAAGTTAGAAATTTTGGTGTAAATTCCATAATGATCACGGTCACAGAATAGCATATTGCAGGCTCCTACAAGCGAAGGTTGATTATTTACTAAAAGGGTTATCTCACTGACCTATTTAACGAGAAATAAATGTAGTCTTATATGAAAAATAAGGAAGAATCACCGAAGCCCCCATCGTCAAAAAGGACGGTGAATATAATAATCGGGGGTGAGGAGATTAATGGAGTTACATACACGACAACAAAAAAATAGTCAAAATCTCAGTGGCCTACAGGAAGCAAATTCGACAAATCTTGGAAGGAGATAACATAACATTTGGCAATGAAGATGCAGATGGCATGTTCATCCCTCATAACGATGCGCTGGTAATATCTTTACTTGTTCATGATACTAATGTCGAGCGAGTTTTGATTGATCCAGGTAGCTCTGTGAATATCATATTACTGCGAGTGGTCAATGAGATGCAAGCAATTGATCGTGTGATACCCAAGGCTCGATCTTTGTTTTGGTTTGACAATTCAAGTGTCATAACAAAGGGAGATATTACGCTATCTACATTTGCCGAGGGTGTCATAAAAGACACCAAATTCCAGGTGGTGGATGTAGACATGACTTACAACATAATTTTAGGAAGGCCGTGGATTCATGACATGGACACAGTACCATCAACCTTGAATCAGGTTATCAAATTCCCATCACAGTGGAAAATTTGTCAGAACAGGGGAGATCACCAAGCGGCACGAGAAACCAACACAGTTGTTGTGGTGAGTAGAACATCCAAAGACGGAAATAAAATGTGATGATCCAAAAGGTCATCTTATATTTTAGAATTCGAATCTGCGCTCTTAAGCCTTAAAAATCTCATTTTTACCCTCTTCAATTTGCGTGCACAGTCCGGGTAGGTTTCCGAAAAACTTTTATGTTAAAAACTAATGAAAATAATAATTTTTTCCTTAAAAGTTGATTTTAGTTGACTTCGGTCAATATTTTTTGTAAACGGGCCTGGATCCGTGCTTTCACGATCCCGGTAGGTCCGTATCGAATTATGGGACCTGGGCGTATGCCCGGAATCAAATTCGGAGGTCCCTAACTTGAGTTATGAATTTTTAATGAAAATTAAGAGTTTTAAAATTATTTGTTTATAAGAATTGATTGATATTTGGCATTGTTAGTATCGGGTTCGTATTTTGGTTCCGGAGCCCGGTACAGGTTCATTATGATATTTAAGACCTGTCTGTGAAATTTGGTGAGAAATGGAGTTGATTTGACGTGATTCGGATGTCCAGTTGAGAAAATAGAAATTTTAAAGTGTTCTTGAGAATTTCATTTGATTTGGTACTAAATTCGTAGTTCTAGGTGTTATTTTGGCGATTTGATCGCGCGAGCAAGTTTGTATGATATTTTTAAACTTTTGTGCATGTTTGGTTTGGAGCCCCGAGAGCTCGGGTATGTACTTCCATTTATCCGTTGTTATTGATTCTGTGATTTGTGAGGAGGAGTGTAAAGCACGAAGGGTGATGCCGTGCATACATTATTTATATTGTGAGGAAGAGTGTAAAGCACGAAGGGTGATGCCGTATATATTATGAGAGGTTTAAAGGCACGAAAGATGATGTCGTGCCGTTCTATTTATTTATTTGGTAAGGTTGAGAGTAAAAGCACGAAGGGTGATGCCGTGTCATTCTAATTATCTATTTGGTGAGGTTGAGAGTAAAAGCACGAAGGGTGATGTTGTGCCGTTCTATTTATTTATTTGGTGAGGTTGAGAGTAAAAGCACGAAGGGTGATGCCGTGCAGTTTTCCCTTGCTATTTTATTCGCTCAATTTGTTTAAGGATTTTCGGTTTAATTCTGTCTTTTCATTATTCTCACTCTTTATATTGTATTCCCCCACTGTATGTCCCTTCCCATTATTTCTGCGTTATTTTCTTTATTTACTGTTGTTGCCACTAGCATGATTATACTGTTCGGGTTATATGTGGGTGTCTTGTCCTAGCCTCGTCACTACTTCGTAGAGGTTAGGCTCGACACTTACCAGTACATGGGGTCGGTTGTACTGATGCTGTACTCTGCACTTTCTGTGCAGATTTTGGTACTGGCTCAGGTTGACCGAGATTTTGCTATTGGTCCGCTGTCCGAAGACTCAAGGTAGATCTGTCGGCGTTCACAGACCTTGAAGTCCCCGTCTATCTTTTATGTCCTACTGTTATCTTTCATTCAAACAGTTATATTTCTTTCAGACTATTACTCGAAGTAAATTCTAGAATACTAGTGAATTGTGACTCCAGATCCGGGTGGTAGTAATTAATACAGTTTTTATGATATTTCGCACTTATTATATTTCATCTTAGTTAATTATTGTTAATTACTGAATGGAAATAAGGAAGTGGTGTAATGATTCTCTAACGTTGGCTTGTCTAGCAAGTGGGATGTTAGGCGCCATCATGGTCCCGTCGGTGGGAGATTTCGGGTCGTGACAGTTGGTATCAGAGCTCTAGGTTGCCTAGGTCTCATGATTCACGAGCAAGCTCAATAGAGTCTGGAGGATCGGTACGGAGACGTCTGTACTTATCTTACAGAGGCTATGAAGTTTAGGAACAGGTTTCACATCTATTATTCTCTGTCATGCGATTTTGCTTTCTCAATACTTATTGAACTCTTCTACTCTTATTCTCTCGCAGATGGCGAGAACACGTACCGCTTCCTCAGCTGAGAAGCATCCAGAGTCTCCAGTGGTAGCTCCTACGCGGGGCAGAGGTTGAGGTCGAGGCCGTGCCAGAGGCAGGGGCAGGGCTCAGCCTAGGGCCCGAGCAGTAGCCCCAGCAGTGGAGCCTCAGATAGAGCTTAACGAGGAGGTTCCAACCCAGACTGTTCCTACCGGACCAGCTCAGGTTCCGTAGGGGTTCATTGCCACCCCAGTATTTCAGGATGCTTTGGTCCGTTTGGTGGGCTTTATGGAGAGTGTGGCCCAGACTGGCGCATTTCTCATGGTACCAGCATTCTCTCAGGCTGGAGGAGGAGCCCAGACTCCCACCACTCCCGCTTTGGAGCAGATAGCTCCCCAGTATAAGGCTCCAGCACCTCAGCCAGTGGGATTAGTGCAGCCGGTTATTGCTGCACAGGTCGGAGACGGGCCAGCTATGTCTTCTGAGTCTTTATAGAGATTGGACAGGTTTACCAAGCTCTTTCCTGTTCACTTCAGTGGTGCTCCTTCAGAGGATCCCCAGGAGTATCTTGACAGCTGTCATGAGATTTTACGGAACATGGGTATAGTGGAGACCAATGGGGTCGATTTTGCTGCATTTTAGATGACTGGATCCGCCAAGAAATGGTGGAGAGATTACTTGTTGACCAGACCAGCTGGGTCGCCTGCTCTTACTTGGGACTAGTTCTCTCAGCTCTTCATAGAGAAATTTCTGCCTATCATATTAAGAGAGGAGCATCGTCGTCAGTTTGAGCGTCTCCAGCAGGGCAGTATGACTGTTACTCAGTATGAGACCCGTTTTGTGGATTTTGCCCATCATGTTATTCTTCTACTTCCCACAGAGAGAGAGAGAGGGTGAGGAGGTTTATTGATGGACTTGCTCAGCCTATTAGATTGCAGATGGCTAAGGAGACTGGGAGTGAGATTTCTTTTCAGGCGGCTGCTAATGTCGCCAGACGGGTCGAAATGGTTCTTACTCAGGGAGGTCAGGGGTCTGACAAAAGACCTCGTCATTCTGGTGAGTTCAGCGGTGCCTCATCTAGAGGCAGGAGTACTTTTGGTAGAGGCCATCCTCCCAGGCCATTTCATTCAGCGCTTCAGGCATCCCACGGTGCCCCAGGAGGTCGTGGCCCCCAGATGCATTATTCCGACCAACTAGCCTACAGTGCACCACCAGCTCCTATTAGTGCACCTCTATTCCAGAGTTATCAGGGTGGTTATTCATGTCGACAAGGTCAGTTTCAGGGTCAGCAGTCACAACAGCCGAGGTTATGTTATACTTGTGGTGATCTGAGGCACATTTCTAGATTTTGCCCGCGAGCAACGGGCAGCATAAAACATCAGAGTTCTCGTGCCATGGTTCCGGCACCAGTTGCTACACCGCCTGCTCAGCCAGCCAGAGGCAGGGGTCAGGCAGCCAGAGGTAGAGGCCAGACTGTCAGAGGTGGAGGTCAGGCCGTTAGAGGTAGAGACCAGCCAGTTAGAGGCTGTCCAAGAGACGTAGTTCAGGGTGGTGGGGCCCAGCCCCGGTGTTATGCTTTCCCAACCAGTCCTGAGGCTGAGTCATCTGACGCTGTTATCACATGTACTATTTCAGTTTTGCAGTAGAGATGCTTCAGTTCTATTTGATCAGGGATCTACTTACTCTTATGTGTCATCCTATTTTTCTTCCTATTTGGTTGTGCCCCGCGATTCTTTGAGTGCTCCTGTGTATGTGTCCACACCAGTGGGAGATGTTATTATTGTATATCGTGTTTATTGTTCGTGTGTGGTCACCATTGGGAGTCTTGAGACTCGTGTAGATCTTCTACTTCTTGACATGGTTGATTTTGATGTCATACTGGGTATGGATTGGCTGTCACCTTATCATGCTATATTAGATTGCCACGCCAAGATGGTGACCTTAGCCTTGCAGGGGTTGCCTCGATTAGAGTGGAG
The DNA here is from genome assembly GCF_000715075.1 of Nicotiana tabacum. NCBI lineage: Eukaryota > Viridiplantae > Streptophyta > Magnoliopsida > Solanales > Solanaceae > Nicotiana > Nicotiana tabacum. Next base: position 70,856,480 of record NC_134091.1, on the reverse strand, counting down.
AGGGAATCTTGGCCATTCTGCCAGCAGGGTTATCTCTTATATGAAGGCTCGGCATATGGTCGAGAAGGAGTGTCTAGCTTATTTGGCTTACGTCCGCGATTCTAGTGCGGAGGTTCCTTCCATAGATTCGGTGCCAGTTGTTTGTGAGTTTCCAGAGGTGTTTCCTGTAGACCTGCCGGGGATGCCACCCGACAGGGATATTGATTTCTGCATTGATTTGGCTCCGGGCGCTCAGCCTGTTTCCATTCCGCCATATCGCATGGCCCCGCCAGAGTTGATAGAATTGAAGGAGCAGTTGCAAGATTTGCTTGATAAGGGCTTCATTAGACCTAGTGTCTCGCCCTGGGGTGCACCTGTGTTGTTTGTGAAGAAGAAATATGGATCGATGAGGATGTGTAAAGATTATCGGCAGTTGAACAAGGTCACTATCAAAAACAAATATCCACTGCCAAGAATTGATGACTTATTTGATTAGCTTCAGGGTGCCAAGGTATTTTTGAAGATCGATTTGAGGTCTGGTTACCATCAGTTGAATATTAGGGCATCTGATGTCCCTAAAACAGCTTTTCGAACTTGGTATGGGCATTACGAATTCCTAGTGATGTCATTTGGGTTGACGAATGCCCCTGCAACATTTATGGATTTGATGAATCGGGTGTTCAAGCCTTATTTGAATTCTTTTGTGGCTGTATTCATTGATGATATCTTGATTTACTCCAGCAGTCTAGAGGAACATGAGCAGCATCTTCGAAGTGTGCTTCACACCTTGAAGAATAATCAGTTATATGCCAAGTTTTCAAAATGTGAGTTTTGGTTAGACTCAGTTGCCTTTTTGGGGCATGTTGTATCGGCAGGAGGCATAAAGGTGGATCCTAAGAAGATTGAGGTTGTTTATAATTGGCCTAGACCTACTTCAGTTATAGAGATCCGGAGTTTCCTGGGTTTAGCATGTTATTATCGTCGGTTCGTGGAAGGATTTTCATCTATAGCAAGCGCATTGACCAAATTGACCCAGAAAGGTGTCCCATTCAGATGGTCAAACGAGTGTGAGTTGAGCTTTCATAAGCTCAAGACCGCTTTGACTACGACGCCAGTGTTGGTATTACCCACAGGTTCAGGATCGTATACGGTATATTGTGACGCATGTCACATTGGGCTTGGTGCAGTATTAATGCAAGATGGCAAGGTAATTGCATATGCGTCGCGGAAGTTTAAAGTTCACGAGAAGAATTATCCTGTTCATGACTTAGAATTGGCAGCCATTGTTCATGCATTGAAGATTTGGAGGCATTACCTCTACGGTGTCTCGTGTGAGGTATTTACTAATCATCGTAGCCTTCAATATCTGTTCAAACAAAAGGATCTTAATTTGAGGCAGAGAAGATGGTTGGAGTTGTTGAAAGACTATGATATCACCATTTTGTATCACCCCGAAAAGGCCAATGTGGTGGCCGATGCTTTGAGTAGAAAGGCTGTGAGTATGGGCAGTCTTGCGTATATTCCGGTTAGTGAGAGGCCATTAGCTGTAGATGTTCAGACTTTGGCTAATCAGTTCGTGAGGTTAGATGTTTCAGAACCCAGTCGGGTTCTAGCTTGCACAGTCGCTCGGTCTTCTTTATATGAGCGCATCAGAGAGAGGCAGTATGATGATCCTCATTTACTTGTCCTTAAGGACATGGTGCAGCACGGTGATGCCAAACAGGTTGTTGTGGGGGAAGATGGGGTTCTGCAAATACAGGGTCGTATTTGTGTGCCTAATGTGGAGGGTCTTTGTAAATTAATTCTTGAAGAAGCACACAGTTCTAGGTATTCTATTCATCCAGGTACCGCCAAAATGTATCAAGATTTGTGGCAACATTATTGGTGGAGAAGAATGATAAAGGATATAGTTGTATATGTAGCTCGGTGTCTGAATTGTCAGCAAGTTAAGTACGAGCATCAGAGACCTGGTGGTTTGCTTCACAAGTTCGAAATTCCTAAGTGGAAGTGGAAGCGTATCACTATGGATTTTGTTGTTGGACTCAGAGGAAGTTCGATGCAGTTTGGGTTATTGTGGACAGGCTGACTAAGTCAACGTATTTCATTCCTGTGGCAGTTACCTATTCCTCGGAGTGGTTGGCAGAGATTTACAATCGTGAGATTGTCCGTCTTCACGGTGTGCCCGTGTCTATCATTTCTGATCGAGGTACGCAGTTTACCTTGCACTTTTGGAGGGTAGTACAGCGTGAGTTAGGTACGCGGGTTGAGTTGAGCACAACATTCCATCTTCAGACGGACAGACAATCTGAGCGTACTATTCAGATCTTGGAGGATATGCTCTGCGCCTGTGTTATTGACTTTGGAGATTCTTGGGATCAGTTCTTGCCTTTAGCGGAGTTTGCCTACAATAACAGCTATCAGCCGAGCATTTAGATGGCTCCCTATGAGGCATTATATGGTAGACGGTGTAGGTCGCCAGTTGGGTGGTTTGAGCCGGGGGAGGCTCGGTTATTGGGTACAGATTTAGTTCAGGAGGCATTGGACAAGGTCAAGATTATACAGGATCGACTTCGTACAGCTCAGTCCAGGCAAAAGAGTTATATCGACCGTAGAGTTCGTGATGTGGCATTCATGGTCAGAGAGAGGGTATTACATCGGGTATCACCTATGAAGGGTGTAAAGAGGTTCGGAAAGAAGGTCAAGTTGAGCCCTAGGTATATCGGACCTTTTGAGATTCTGGAGAGAGTGGGAGAGGTGGCTTATAGGGTTGCGTTGCCACCTAGTTTAGTAGCTGTTCATCCGGTATTCCATGTGTCTATGTTCCGGAAATATCATGGTGATCCGTCCCATGTGTTAGATTTCAGCTCTGTCCAGTTGGACAAGGATTTGACATACGAGGAGGAGCCAGTGGCAATTCTAGCCCGGCAAGTTCGCCAGTTGAGATCAAAGAGTTACCCTTCAGTTCGAGTGCAGTGGAGAGGTCAGCCTATTGAGGTAGCTACTTGGGAGTCCGAGTCCGATATGCGGAGTAGATACCCCCACAATTTTACCAGCCCAGGTACTTTTCTATGTCCGTTCGAGGACGAACGGTTGTTTTAAAGGTGGAAAATGTGATGATCCAAAAGGTCATCTTATGTTTTAGAACTCAAATCTGGGCTCTTAAGCCTTAAAAATATCATTTTTACCCTCCTCGATTTGCATGCGCAGTCCGAGTAGGTTTCCAGAAAGCTTTTATGTTGAAAACTAATGAAAATAAGAATTTTTTCCTTAAAAGTTGATTTTAGTTGACTTCGGTCAACATTTTTGGTAAACGGGCCCGGATCCATGCTTTGACTGTTCTGGTAGGTGCGTATCGAATTATGGGACCTGGGCGTATGCCCGGAATCAAATTCGGAGGTCCCTAGCTTGAGTTATGAATTTTTGATGAAAATTAAGAGTTTGAAAATTATTTATTTATAAGAATTGATTGATATTTGGCATTGTTAGTATCGAGTTCGTATTTTGGTTCCGGAGTCCGGTACAGGTTCATTATGATATTTAAGACCTGTCTGTGAAATTTGGTGAGAAATGGAGTTGATTTGACGTGATTCGGATGTCCAGTTGAGAAAATAGAAATTTTAAAGTGTTCTTGAGAATTTCATTTGATTTGGTACTAAATTCGTAGTTCTAGGTATTAATTTGGCGATTTGATCGCGCGAGCAAGTTCGTATGATATTTTTAGACTTGTGTGCATGTTTGGTTTGGAGCCCCGAGAGCTCGGGTGAGTTTCGGATAGGCTACGGAGTGAGATTTGGCTTGGAAAACACTGTTGGGCATCTGATATTATTGCAGGCCTCTGATCTAATATTTGTGAGATCAGGCATCGCAATTGCGACCTCTGAGAGGTTCCCATTTGAGAGCTTCTGTCACGCCCCGAACCTAGGAGCGAGACAAGCACCCCGTGCCTCACCTAACCTGGCGTACCAAATTGCGACTAAGGGACTCTGAACACATAATGTCATACTTTGGCCATGGGGCCACCTTGCAAGACAATTTGCGAAGCAAAATATAAAACTGAATGGAAACTAGCACTAACTAAATATCAATATAAAGCTAGGCCGACAAGGCCGTCATAGCTACTACAGCTGACAAACCACCAATTTATACAAACCCAACATACTGCACTAACCAACAGGATATGCCTACAAGCCTCTACTGATAGATGTACTGTGATCGGAACAGGGCCCCGACCTACCCATAACATATATACAGATATACATAAGATGTACAGAAAACTCTAGTCCTGACAACTCCGAAAGACGTGGAGCTTACCGATCAGGCGGAACTCGGGAAACACCTACTGAGGAGGTCTACCCGTCTGTCTGTCTGAACCTGCACGCATGAAATGCAGCGCCCCCAAAAAAGGGACGTCAGTACGAAATAATGTACCGAGTATGTAAGGCAATAAAATAACTGAAATCTGAAACTGAACTGATAATATGATAACTGAAATTAACTGGGAGTCAAAGATGATCTGGAGATATACTTACCTGCTGATACTGACTCAACTCCTTCAATATAGTAAGTAAAATAATTGTACGGCCTTATAAGGCTCGGTATATATAACTGCTCTGCCATAGTAGGCTCGCTTATAGGCGCTCGGCCATACTAGGCTATGTATCTCGACCATGCTGGGCTCGCTCATAGGCGCTCGGCCACAGTAGGCTCGGTATATAACTTTCCATCTGATCAGAAGTTGCCCAATAGGGGCCTGCCCATCGATTATAGCTCGATGGTAATGAAAATACTGTAATACTGTATATATAGGCTTGCTGCTCTCTTGACTGGAAGAAGACAATACTAAAATTGAATATAGAGTCTCGATAAGGAATAATATTGTAACTTATGAGACTAGAATAGTGTGAATAAATTCATGAATATGAACTTCTCTTTTGTCTCATTACTAACACATGTAGCTACGAGATCATGCCAAAATGAAGGAAGGCTTAGCCTTAACATACCTTATCACAATCTTTTCAATCACCAAGTTGAACTCACCTCTTCGCACCTTAATCTACAAGAATGATAATAATACTATCGTTAAGTTACGAAAGGTACAACTATCGCACAACGAACGACAAACCTATTTTGTATTAAAACGGGCAGCATCTCCCCTATAATATGCCCTTCCTCCAACTTCAAGATAACACCAACAATACAAGGACAGAACAATAACAACATATATACATCATTTTCCAGCCATATATACACCATCAAATACTACAAAACAGCCCAACACACCCCAATCTCTTCGTACACAAAACGACCACTGTAGTAGTGTCAAACGACCCGAAAATGTTATGACGAACGACCAGCCAACCACCCTACATTTATATGGTGTTTATAAACCCCCTTCCTCCTCCAAAACTCCACAAAATAGTAATAAAACACGCAGCCCAACAGTAACACAAAACAGTCCACAAAACAGTCCGCTACAAGTGAATAACTCGAACTCACGGCTTCCGATCACCATCCCGTGAGTTCTTACAAGTATAGAACGACTTACCATGAATTTACAGAAGAAAAAATGGATGAAAGAGAGCAGTAAACTCACCTTATTTGTTGGATAACTCAGCTCCTATCTTGGTTCTTCAAACTCTAAGTTTTACCTCCAATTGGAACTTGAAAGGGAGAGAAAATCAATTAGGGTTTGTGGGAAATTTTTGGGAGGATTCTTTGCAGAGCTTATGTCTGGTTATTATGCTCTATTTTGAGTCTAATATATGAAGAAAATAGGCCCTTAAAAGGCCTCTTTGGACGACCCGAAATGGCCCATTTTTGGGCTTTCATTTAAGCAAGTAGGTGACACACCTACTTGTCACCTAGCAGCTTGCGCAGTATCGCAAAAATGCACATATCTCTCTACTCCAATGTCGTATTGACAAATGGTTTAATGCGTTGGAAAATAGACTCATAGATCTTTAATTTGATGGGTGGAACACACCATAACTCTAAGTATATTGGGAGAAAATTGCAGTTACATTTGACCCAAAGTTTCAGTAAAACTTATGAATGTAACTTGTGATGACTTTCATCGACTTTTGTTCCACAACTCGCTTGACTTAAAAACATAACACACGGATGTAATACGACTAATATAAATCATAACATAATCTCTTTATCATGTTAATCACCCTAGTCTCACCCCAAAGGTACATGTTATAACATTCCCAACTTGTCGACTTTCGATGAAACATTATTTTATTTAATTGCTTTAGCTTCTGAACTGTCCAACCCTCTTTGTACTTGTTTTTCATGATCTTCAATATTTGTAACCTCAGAGGTAACATGATTAACTTACTTTATATACTTTTAAATATTATCTCATTTTTTTGTCCTACATTAGTTTGCTTACGACGCATTTTTACATACGAAAATATAGGGTGTAACATCACTCCCCCTTGGGAACATTCGTCCTCGAATGTTTACTCTTGGAGACTTTGGAAACTTTTTCCAGAGTATCCTTCGTACACTAGGTTAAAACCAACCTGCACGTAGCCAGAAACATACTATGCATGCCACACATGGCCAATCTTTATAAATAGCAGCAATTTGCCTCTGACATAATCCTGTCTCGTAGCCCTGCTACATCTGGAACACACAAACGACCCTTGTATCTGAGAACCCCATCTCCCTTGAGCTTTAACAATGGCTTCTTCTGCTGCGGAACTCGCTCTCTCAACTCGACCAACTCTGGGTCCTCGTACTGCCTTTCCTTGACTTCAGCTATGAGGGATGATTTTGCAGTGTTTTGGATTACAACTCCACCATCCTCAGAATCTACTAACCGAACCCCCAACAAAGCCAATTGATGAATCTCTCTAGTTAATTGTCTTTTCTTGGGCTCTACATGTGCTAAGCTACCCATAGATCGGCGACTTAAGGCATCTGCTACAACATTAGCTTTCCCTGGATGGTAGAGAATGTTAACATCGTAATCTTTCAATAACTCAAGCCATCGCCTCTGTCGCAAATTCAACTCTTTCTGCTTGAAAATATATTGTAGGCTTTTATGATCAGTAAATATATCAACATGAACACCATATAAATAATGCCGCCATATCTTAAGTGCATGGACAACCGCAGCTAACTCGAGGTCGTGGGTCGGATAATTCCTCTCGTGCTTCCTCAACTGCCTTGAAGCATATGCAATTACCTTCCCATGTTGCATCAGGACACATCCTAACCCGACACCTGATGCATCACAATACACGGCATAACCCTCTAGACCCTCTGGAAGTGTTAGAACTGGAGCTGAGGTCAACTTGTTCTTAAGCTCTTGGAAACTCCGCTCACAAGCCTCTGTCCATTGAAACTTAGTTTCTTTCTGTGTCAACTTCGTCAATGGTGCCGAAAGGGAAGAAAAACCCTCTACGAACCTCCGATAGTATCCTGCTAAGCCTAGAAAGCTACGAACCTCTGTCGGAGTGGTAGGTCTAGGCCAAGATTTCACGGCCTCAATCTTCTGAGTGTCCACCTTTATCCCTTCATCTGATACAATATGCCCCAAGAATGCTACAGACTTCAACCAGAACTCACATTTAGAAAACTTAGCATACAACTTACGATCACGGAGGGTTTGGAGTACCGCTCGCAGGTGGTCCGCATGCTCATCCTCTGAACGGGAATAAACCAGAATATCATCAATAAATACTATCACGAACAGATCTAAAAATGGCTGGAATAGGCTATTCATCAAGTCCATAAATACAGCGGGTGCATTAGTCAACCCGAAGGACATGACAAGGAACTCGAAGTGGCCATATCGGGTCCTGAAGGCTGTCTTCGGAATATCTTTTTCCCGAACTCTGACCTGGTGGTACCCCGACCTCAAATCAATCTTGGAAAAGCATCTAGCTCCCTGCAACTGATCAAACAAGTCATCGATCCTTGGAAGTGGATACTTATTCTTAATAGTTACCTTGTTCAACTGCCTATAATCGATACACATCCTCAGCGAGCCGTCTTTCTTCCGCACAAATAGTACCGGTGCACCCCAAGGTGAGGTACTGGGCCTAATGTAACCTTTCTCCAGCAAATCTTTTAACTGCTCCTTCAACTCCTTCAATTCGGCAGGTGCCATTCTATACGGAGGGACGGATATTGGTTGAGTTCCTGGAAGCAAATCGATGCTAAAATCAATCTCTCGCTCTGGAGGAATACCTGGAAGCTCATCTGGAAACACATCTGCATACTCTTTGACTATGGGAATAGACTGAAGTGTAGGTATCTCAGCATCTGCATCTCTAACTCGCACAATATGATAAATGCACCCTTTTGCGATCATTTTCCTCGCCTTCAGATAGGAAATAAACCTACCTCTGGGTGTTGGTGTATTACCTACCCATTCAAGGACTGGCTCACCCGGAAAATGAAATTTGGCTACCTTTGCTCGGCAATCAACTGTGGCATAGCAAGCTGCCAACCAGTCCATGCCCATGATAGCATCAAAGTCCATCATCTCTAGCTCAACTAGGTCAGCTGAGGTCTGACGACTACAAATTGTCACCGTACAACCTCGGTAAACCCGTCTAGCAATAATCGATTCTCCGACCGGTGTAGATACCGCAAAAGGATCACTTAGTATTTCAGGCACTATACCAAACTTCCTCGCAACAAATGGGGTAATATACGATAAAGTAGATCCTGGGTCTATCAAAGCATAAGCATCGTGAGAGCAAATGGTTAATATACCTGTCACAACGTCTGGTGAAGACTCCTGGTCCTGTCGACCCGCTAAAGCATAGATACGGTTCTGATTACCACTTGAACTGGAACCTCTACCTCTGCCTCGACCTCTACCAGCCGAAGACTGAGACTCACGCCTTGAAGGATGCACGGACATAGACGATCCTGTTGCTGAACTCGCTGGTTGTGCCATTCCCCCAGAATCTCTATTTGGGCAATCTCGCATCATATGCCCCGGACGCCCACATGTATAACAAGCATCAGAACCTGCTCGGCATTGACCCAAGTGTCCTCTACCACAGATGTCACACCGCGGAGGAAATGACCATGTCTGCGCAGAACCTCGTTGTCGCTGCAAACCCGACGCCCGTGAGCTCTCACCTGGTCCTGACTGAGTATAGCGGTCATACCCGTAACCCTATAACTGAGGTGGCGGAGGCCTAGGTGGCCGTCCGAAGTACTGGGTCCTATAACTACCCTGAGATTGCTCCTGAGACCTGGGAAATCTCATCCTCTTACGTTGCCCTTGCTCAGCCCTCTCTGTACCCTGCTGCCGACGCCTACCCCTTTCTATATTCTGGGCGAATGCCTGAATCCGGGAGATATCCATACTATCCTGCAATGCAGCGGTGGCACATGCCTCGGTTAACTCTGGGGCTAACCCTGCTATAAACCTGTGAATCCTGTCCCGCATAGTAGAAACTATGGATGGTGCATATCTGGCCAATGAGTCAAAACGGAGACTATACTCTCGAACACTCATATTACCCTGCTTGAGGGCTAGAAACTGATCGACTCGAGCCTGTCGGATCTCCCGCGGTAAGTACTGGTCAAGGAAAGCATCTGAAAAATTCTCCCAAATAGCTGGAGGTGTATCACGTCCCCTGGACCTCTCCCATCCCTCATACCAAAGGATGGCTATATCTCGGAGTCGAAAAGCTGCTAGCTCAACTGCCTCTTTCTCCGTGGCATGCATAACACGAAAGATCCTGTGAAGCTGATCTATGAAATCCTGCGGGTCCTCCCTCTGATCTGTCCCCGTGAACTCTGGGGGACTCAAAGCAATAAACTCTCGGACCCTTGAACTCCCAGACCCCTCAGAAGTTCCTGCACTAGCTGATGCCCTAGCATGTTGCTGGGTAGCTACCAACTGTGTCAACAAATGCACCGCACTCCTTAAGTCCTGATCTGATGGAAGTGGAGGGGGAACTGGATGTGCGGTTTCCCTAGGAATCTCCGTAGTTGGTGGAGGAGCCGGTAATGGCTGAGTAGGGGTCTCCCCTTGAGCTTCAGACTGGGCCCCATCTACTGGGGGTACCCTGTTGGTCCCCTCACCTACTACTGTATCTCTCCTCTGGCTAGCCGTAGTCTTCCTAGTCACCGTCATCTGTGCATGCAAACACCAACACATAAGTTTAATTCAAATTTCCTATAACTCAGTTCTATAGCACGATTTAGATTTCAAAGAAGTGTAACCAACTCCTAAATGCCCTGTAGTTCCTTGCTTATATAATGTGGTGCACAACACATCTATAAACAAGACCCTACTAGACACGGCTTGTAGACTCCCTAGGACAGAACTGCTCTGATACCAAGTTTGTCACGCCCCGAACCTAGGAGCGAGACAAGCACCCCGTGCCTCACCTAACCTGGCGTACCAAATTGCGACTAAGGGACTCGGAACACATAATGTCATACTTTGGCCATGGGGCCACCTTGCAAGACAATTTGCGAAGCAAAATATAAAACTGAATGGAAACTAGCACTAACTAAATATCAATATAAAGCTAGGCCGACAAGGCCGTCATAGCTACTACAGCTGACAAACCACCAATTTATACAAACCCAACATACTGCACTAACCAACAGGATATGCCTACAAGCCTCTACTGATAGATGTACTGTGATCGGAACAGGGCCCCGACCTACCCATAACATATATACAGATATACATAAGATGTACAGAAAACTCTAGTCCTGACAACTCCGAAAGACGTGGAGCTTACCGATCAGGCGGAACTCGGGAAACACCTACTGAGGAGGTCTACCCGTCTGTCTGTCTGAACCTGCACGCATGAAATGCAGCGCCCCCAAAAAGGGACGTCAGTACGAAATAATGTACCGAGTATGTAAGGCAATAAAATAACTGAAATCTGAAACTGAACTGATAATATGATAACTGAAATTAACTGGGAGTCAAAGATGATCTGGAGATATACTTACCTGCTGATACTGACTCAACTCCTTCAATATAGTAAGTAAAATAATTGTACGGCCTTATAAGGCTCGGTATATATAACTGCTCTGCCATAGTAGGCTCGCTTATAGGCGCTCGGCCATACTAGGCTATGTATCTCGACCATGCTGGGCTCGCTCATAGGCGCTCGGCCACAGTAGGCTCGGTATATAACTTTCCATCTGATCAGAAGTTGCCCAATAGGGGCCTGCCCATCGATTATAGCTCGATGGTAATGAAAATACTGTAATACTGTATATATAGGCTTGCTGCTCTCTTGACTGGAAGAAGACAATACTAAAATTGAATATAGAGTCTCGATAAGGAATAATATTGTAACTTATGAGACTAGAATAGTGTGAATAAATTCATGAATATGAACTTCTCTTTTTGTCTCATTACTAACACATGTAGCTACGAGATCATGCCAAAATGAAGGAAGGCTTAGCCTTAACATACCTTATCACAATCTTTTCAATCACCAAGTTGAACTCACCTCTTCGCACCTTAATCTACAAGAATGATAATAATACTATCGTTAAGTTACGAAAGGTACAACTATCGCACAACGAACGACAAACCTATTTTGTATTAAAACGGGCAGCATCTCCCCTATAATATGCCCTTCCTCCAACTTCAAGATAACACCAACAATACAAGGACAGAACAATAACAACATATATACATCATTTTCCAGCCCTATATACACCATCAAATACTACAAAACAGCCCAACACACCCCAATCTCTTCGTACACAAAACGACCACTGTAGTAGTGTCAAACGACCCGAAAATGTTATGATGAACGACCAGCCAACCACACTACATTTATATGGTGTTTATAAACCCCCTTCCTCCTCCAAAACTCCACAATATAGTAATAAAACACGCAGCCCAACAGCAACACAAAACAGTCCACAAAACAGTCCGCTACAAGTGAATAACTCGAACTCACGGCTTCCGATCACCATCCCGTGAGTTCTTACAAGTATAGAACGACTTACCATGAATTTACAGAAGAAAAAATGGATGAAAGAGAGCAGTAAACTCACCTTATTTGTTGGATAACTCAGCTCCTATCTTGGTTCTTCAAACTCTAAGTTTTACCTCCAATTGGAACTTGAAAGGGAGAGAAAATCAATTAGGGTTTGTGGGAAATTTTTGGGAGGATTCTTTGCAGAGCTTATGTCTGGTTATTATGCTCTATTTTGAGTCTAATATATGAAGAAAATAGGCCCTTAAAAGGCCTCTTTGGACGACCCGAAATGGCCCATTTTTGGGCTTTCATTTAAGCAAGTAGGTGACACACCTACTTGTCACCTAGCAGCTTGTGCAGTATCGCAAAAATGCACATATCTCTCTACTCCGATGTCGTATTGACAAATGGTTTAATGAGTTGGAAAATAGACTCATAGATCTTTAATTTGATGGGTGGAACACACCATAACTCTAAGTATATTGGGAGAAAATTGCAGTTACATTTGACCCAAAGTTTCAGTAAAACTTATGAATGTAACTTGTGATGACTTTCATCGACTTTTGTTCCACAACTCGCTTGACTTAAAAACATAACACACGGATGTAATACGACTAATATAAATCATAACATAATCTCTTTATCATGTTAATCACCCTAGTCTCACCCCAAAGGTACATGTTATAACATTCCCAACTTGTCGACTTTCGATGAAACATTGTTTTATTTAATTGCTTTAGCTTCTGAACTGTCCAACCCTCTTTGTACTTGTTGTTCATGATCTTCAATATTTGTAACCTCAGAGGTAACATGATTAACTTACTTTATATACTTTTAAATATTATCTCATTTTTTTGTCCTACATTAGTTTGCTTACGACGCATTTTTACATACGAAAATATAGGGTGTAACAGCTTCTCATCGCAAATGTGAAGAGAAGCTGGGCCAATAGTTTTCGCAATTGCGAGTTTTCGTTCGCATTTGCGAAGGGAGTCGGGGAGGGGCAGTGATCGCAAATGCGATCATTTAGTCGCATTTGCGAAGATTCAGTGGTCGCAAATGCGACACTTTCCTCGTATTTGCAAAGGTAGCGGGACTGTGAAGGGCATCACAATTGCGAGTGTTCCTTCGCATTTGCGAGATTCGCATTTGCGAAGCTCAGGTCGCAATTGCGACACCTGCAGCTGAGTAAAAGGGACTTAGATGGGATTTTTCATCCATTTTTCATATTTTCAAAACCCTAAACCTTAAGAAGCGATTTTTCAAAAACCAAATCTTCCCCAAATCATAGGTAAGTGATTCCTAACTCTTTTCTTTCAATCTTTTACATCTTATAACAAGATTTCTACCTAGAATCTAGAATTTGTATGGTGAAATTAGGATTTTTGGGTAGAACTTAGGAATTTTGAAATTTGAGGATTTAGACCTCAATTTGAGGTCGGATTTCAAAACTAATTACATATTCGGGCTCGGGGTGAATGGGTAAAAGGATTTTAGTCCAAACCTCGAGTTTTGACCAAGCGGGCCCGGGGTCAATTTTTTAACCTTTTGGAGGAGAATATGGGAAATTTAATTTATGAAATATAATTGATTCCTTTAGCAATATTTGATGTTATTGAGTCATTTTTGAATAGATACGAGTGGTTTGGAGGTGAATTCCAAAGGAAAAGCTATGATTGAGAATTAAGTGGTCTTCGGAGCAAGGTAAGTGTCGTGTCTAACTTTGGCTTGAGGGAATAGGTATTATGTGTTTATTTGCTACGTGTTTGGTTGTTAAATACGATGTATAGGTGAGGTGACGAGCATCTATGCGTCGTTGTCGAGTCATAGCATGCGAGTGAAATTCTATTCTTGTCTATTTTGTAGCCTTAAATTCTACTATCCATGTTTAGCGGGTTATTTGAAATGTCGGGTGACTTATATCTGGTTTCACTGAGATTTGGTAACTTTCGAATATTGATTCAAGGTTGAGGTTACATTGTGCTATTGATTATGGGTAAAATACTGGTTTCTTTATGATACTCCTATCTATCCATTGTTATTGATTCTGTAATTTGTGAGGAGGAGTGTAAAGCACAAAGGGTGATGCCGTGCATGCATTATTTATATTATGAGGAAGAGTGTAAAGCACGAAAGGTGATGCCATGTATATTATGAGAGGTTTAAAAGCACGAAGGGTGATGCCGTGCCATTCTATTTATTTATTTGGTAAGGTTGAGAGTAAAAGCACGAAGAGTGATGCCGTGTCGTTCTAATTATTTATTTGGTGAGGTTGAGAGTAAAAGCACGAAGGGTGATGCCATGCCGTTCTATTTATTTATTTGGTGAGGTTGAGAGTAAAAGCACGAAGGGTGATGCCGTGCCGTTCTATTTATTTATTTGGTGAGGTTGAGAGTAAAAGCACGAAGGGTGATGCCGTGCAGTTTTCCCTTGCTGTTTTATTCGCTCAATTTGTTTAAGGATTTTCAGTTTAATTCTGTCTTTTCATTATTCTTACTCTTTATATTGTATTCCCCCACTGTATGTCCCTTCCCATTATGTCTGCATTATTTTCTTTATTTATTATTGTTTCCACTAGCATGATTATACTGTTCGGGTTTTATGTGGGTGTCTTGTCCTAGCCTCGTCACTACTTCGCCGAGGTTAGGCTCGACACTTACCAGTACATAGGGTCGGTTGTACTGATGCTGCACTCTGCACTTTCTGTGCAGATTTTGGTACCGGCTCAGGTTGACCGAGATTTTGCTATTGGTCCGCTATCCGGAGACTCAAGTTAGATCTGTCGACATTCACAGACCTAGAAGTCCCCGTCTATCTTTTATGTCCTATTGTTTTCTTTTATTCAGACAGTTGTATTTCTTTCAGACTATTACTTGTAGTAAATTCTAGAATGCTCGTGAATTGTGACTCCAGATCCGGGTGGTAGTAATTAATACAGTTTTTATGATATTCCGCACTTATTATATTTTATTTTAGTTAATTATTGTTAATTATTGAATGAAAATAAGGAATTGGTCTAATGATTCTCTAATATTGGCTTGTCTAGCAAGTGGAATGTTAGGCGCCATCACGGTCCCGTCAGTGGGAAATTTCGGGTTGTGACATAAAAACTAGCAATTACAGTGTTCAGCTGAGGAGAATTTATTTTCTACCTCAACTGAAAGTGCGAAGAATGAAGCAGATATAGATGCGAGACTTGACATGATCCAAGACCCAGAAGAGAACGAAACTATTATAACAACTACGGAAAAACTTGAAGCTATTGTATTGTTCGACCATTGGCCTGACAGAATGTAATGACCTGGCCGGTCGTTTTAAGTATTTTAGCCCTGATCTCCTATTTATTGCCTCTTCTATGTTGTATTATGGTTATGTGATTTTCAGGGGGTGTTTGGTTTTGGTTCAGGTGAGTTTCAGAGTAAAATGGGACACATAGTCCCTAAGTTGGAGCTTTAAGTTGAAAGAGTTGACCGTAGTTTGACTTTTGTGTAGACGACTCCGTAATGGAGTTTTGACAGTTTCAATAGCTCCATATGGTGATTTTAGACTTAGGAGCATGTACAGATATTGATTTGGAGGTCCGTAGGTTGTTTCGGCGTGAGACAGGTTGTGATACGTGTTCGAGTGACCTGGGATGCTGTCGTGTAAGGGATTCAGCTCGTTCATTGCGTTCACGTTTGGTTTCATGCGATCGCGAAGTGTAATTTTTTAGCTGGGTAGAATTTTTGTTACTCGATCGCGAAGGAAATTCCGCGATAGCGATGTGTAAATCACTAGGCAGTAGAATAAAGTTTCAAAATCGATGGTTCATCTCATATTTCATATTTTGGTCAGAGAGAGCTCGGTGTGAGGCGACTTTTTGTGATATTTTAAAGAAAATCGTTGGGGTAAGTGATTCTAACCTGGATTGGTCTATATTTCATGAATCTATTACTATTTTCATCATCTAATTAAGGATTTGAGTTGGAAATTTGGGGGGAAATTGTGAAAACTTCCTAGACTAAATTTTAGGGTTTTGAAAGGTGATTTGAGGTCGAATTTGAGTAATCCTTGTATGGTTGGGCTCGTTATCGAATGGGTGTTCGGATTTTATAATTTTGGTCGGGTTCCGAGTCGCGGACCTGGGTTGACTTTTTGAGTTGACTTTTTATTTCTTTGCAAAGATCATAACTTTATTACTCGAATTAGTCTCCTACAGTTTATATTTATGGTATGAAGTTGTTTTGGCTAGATTCGAGCCATTCGGAGTTGGATAATTGAGGGAAAGGCCTACTAATGGATTGAGTTAAGGTGTTTTAAGGTAAGTGTCTTGCCTAACTTTGTGTGGGGGAATTACCTCTTAGGATTGGTGTTGTTTCGAGATAATTGTGATGTGTAGAAGCCATGTACGCAAGGTGACGAGTGTGTACACGAGCTAGATGTGGAAATTTACCGGTTTTAGCTATGTAGATTCCTTTCATGCCTTAATTGAGTTATCTTAACATGTTATTTACATCATCATTAGTCTATTTTCATATGTTCTACTTGTCTTATCTCTTACTTGCTAATTGCTCTACATGTTTAGTTGAAGTTCATGTTTCCTTTATTCCGTGTTCATTATTTAACCGTTGAACTCTTTACTTGAAGTTGTTATTCTTGGAATATCTTGTTGTTGAAATTGGTATTGAGTTATAAAGGTCGTGATTCGCATTGAGGCAAAGTGTTAAGTTGTGAAATACTATTATTGCTGAGTTATTCCCTACCGGTTATTATTGTTGAGACTCTTGTGTACTTTGTGGTTGATCTATGGGCTCTTTATTGTGAAAACACTATTATTGTTCGTTTCTGTGGCAAGTTGTGATGTTGGGCACTTGAGGTGCGATTTGTGATACGTTGTGCTATTGATACACATGCGGTGGTATCAATTGCATGTAATGTATCCATTGCCATGCATTGATGGCATATTTGATCAGCTACAGGGTGCCAGAGTGTTTTCAAAGATTGACTTGCGTTCAGGCTATCATCATTTGAAGATTTGGGAGTTGGATATTCCGAAGACTGCCTTCAGGACTCGGTATGGTCATTACGAGTTCCTTATGATGTCATTTGGGCTGACCAATGCCCCGGCAGCATTCATGCACTTGATGAATAGTGTATTTCAGCCCTATCTTAACTCATTCGTCATTGTGTTTATTGACAACATTTTGGTGTACTCCCAGAGTCGGGAGGATCATGAGCATCACCTGAGGACTGTGTTCCAAACCTTGAGAGAAAAGAAGTTGTATGCAAATTTTTCAAAGTGTGAATTCTTGCTTGATTCAGTGGCGTATTTGGGTCATGTCGTGTCAAGTGATGGGATCAAGGTAGATCTGAAGAAGATTGAAGCAGTGCAGAGTTGGACCAAACCGTCTTCAGCTACTGAGATCCGGAGTTTTCTTAGTTTGGCAAGGTATTACCATCGATTCATAGAGGGTTACTCATCTATTGCTGCTCATATAACCAGATTGACCCAGATGGGTGCTCCGTTCAGGTGGACCGAAGAGTGTGAGGAGAGCTTTCAAAAGCTCAAGACTGCCTTGACTATAGCCCTAGTTTTGGTGTTGCCTACGGGTTCGTGGTCTTACACTTTGTACTGTGATGCGCCTCGTATTGGCTTCGGCGCAGTGTTGATGCAAGACGGTAAGGTGATTGCCTATGCGTCTAGACAACTAAAGGTGCATAAGAAGAACTATCATGTCCACGACCTTGAGTTAGCAGCTATTGTTCGTGCCTTGAAGATTTGGCGAAACTATTTGTACGGTATCCCTTGTGAGATCTATACCGACCACCGGAGTCTACAACATTTGTTCAAATAGGAGTAACTTAACTTGCGGCAGTGGAGATGGTTAGAGTTACTTAAGGACTATGATATCACCATTCTATATCATCCCGGGAAGGCCAATGTGATGGTTGATGCCTTGAGTCGAAAGGCGGAAATCATGGGCAGTTTAGCATATCTACCGGCAGCGAAGAGGCCATTAGACTTGGATGTTCATGCCTTGGCCGACCAGTTTGTTAGGTTGGATATTTTGTACCAGAGTCGCATTTTGGCTTGTGTGCTTTCTTGGTCTTCTCTACATGATCGTATCAGAGAGCGTCAGTATGACGACCCTCATCTGCTTGTCCTCAAGGACACGGTTCAGCACGGCGATGCCAAGGAGGTCACTATTAGGGATGACGGTGTGTTACGGATGCAGGGCAGGCTATGTGTGCCCAATGTAGATGGTTTGCGTGAGTTGATTCCTCAGGAGTCTCACAGTTCACGGTACTCCATTCATCTGGGTGCCACCAAGATGTATCAGGACTTGAGGTAGCACTATTGGTGGAGGAGAATAAAGAAGGACATAGTGGAGTATGTAGCTCGGTGCCTAAATTGTCAGCAGGTGAAGTATGAGCATCAACAACCAGGTGGATTGCTTTTAGAGGCTAGAGATTCCAGAGTGAAAATGGGAGCGGGTTACTATGGATTTTGTTGTTGGGCTCCCATGGACTCAGAGGAAGTTCGATGCAATATGGGTGATAGTGGATAGGTTGACCAAGTTAGCTCATTTTATTCCAGTGGTGACTACTTATTCTTCAGAGCAGTTGGCTCAGGTTTATATTCGCGAGATTGTCCGACTTCATGGTGTGCCGCTATCCATCATCTCTGACCGGGGTACACAATTTACATCGCGATTTTGGAAGGCCGTACAGCATGAGTTGGGCAGACAGGTTGAGTTGAGTACAGCATTTCACCCTTAGACGGATGGACAGTCCGAGCGCACTATTCAAATATTGAGGATATGCTTCGTGCATGTGTAATGGAGTTTGGAGGTTTTTCGGATAAGTTCTTACCGCTTGCAGAATTTGCCTACAACAACAGCTAACAGTCGATCATTCAGATGGCCCCGTATGAGGCCTTGTATGGGAGGCGGTGTCGGTCTCCGCTGGGCTGGTTTGAGTCGGGTGAGGATAGGCTATTGGGTACAGACTTGGTTCAGGATGCTTTGGAAAAGGTTAAATTGATTCAAGATCGGCTTCATACAGCCCAATCTAGACAAAAGATTTATGTGGATCGAAAGGTTCGCGATGTTGCATTCATGATTGCGAAGCAGGTCTTGCTCTGGGTTTCGCCCATGAAGGGTGTTATGAGGTTTGGAAACAAGGGCAAATTGAGCCCTAGGTATATAGGACCTTTTGAGATTCTTGAGAGGATTGGAGAGGTGGCTACAGGCTTGCACTACCACCTAGTCTAGCTGCAGTTCATCCAGTATTCCATGTTTCTATATTTTGGAAGTATCACAGCGATCCGTCTCATGTGTTGGATTTCATCTCAGTCCAGTTGGACAAGGACTTGTCATATGTTGAGGAGCCGGTGGCCATTTTGGACAGGCAGGTGCGAAAGTTGAGGTCGAAGAACATTGCTTAAGTGAAGGTCCAGTGGATAGGTCAGCCAGTCGAGGAGGAGATATGGGAGACCGAGCATGATATGCGTAGCCGTTATCCTCATCTTTTCACCACTTCATGTATGTTTATATACTTGTTCGAGGACGAACGTTTGTTTTAGGAGGGGAGGATGTAATGACCCAGCCAATCGTTTTGAGTATTTTAGCCCTGATCCCCTATTTATCGCTTCTTCTATGTTGTATTATGGTTATGTGACTTGCCGGGAGTGTTTGGTTTTGGTTTGGGTGAGTTTCAGAGTGAAATGGGACACATAGTCCCTAAGTTGGAGTGTTAAGTTGAAAGAGTTGACCGTAGTTTGACTTTTGTATAGACGACTCCGGAATGAAGTTTTGACAGTTCTAATAACTCTGTATGGTGATTTTGAACTTAGGAGCGTAGCTGGATGTTGATTTGGAGGTCCGTAGGTCGTTTCGGTGTGAGTTGGCGAAAGTTAGAAGATTTAAGGTTTGGAAGATTGGAAAGTTTGACAGGAGTTGACTTTATTGATATCGGGGTCAGATCCCGATTTCGAAAGTTGGAATAGGTCTGTCATGTCATTTTGGTATGAATCAGCATTAGTTTTGAAATTCGGAAGTTCATAAGTTCATTAGGCTTGAATGGATGCGCGATTCGTAGTTCTAGTGTTGTTTGATGTGATTTGAAATTTCGAGCGTATTCATATGATGTTTTAGGACTTGTTGGTATGTTTGGTTGAGGTCCCGGAGGCCTCGGGTATAATTCGGACCATGTTTGGCGCATTTCGGAACATTGAAGACTGCTGAATCTGCTGCTACTAGTTTCCTTATACGCGATCACGAGTGGGTTATCGCGATCTCGAAGAGTTGTTTGGCACTGGTGGATTTTTTTTCTATGCGATCGCGTGGTTGAGGCTGCGATCGTGAAGTGTGCTGAGGTTGTTCATCGCGAACGCGTAGGGTAGATCACATTCATGTAGAAAGAATGGCGAGGCTGGGGGGCTAAGGCAGGTTGTGTTACGCGTTCATGTGACCTGGGATGCGATCGTGTAGGGGAATCATCATGTTCATCGCGTTCGCGGTTGGTTTCACACGACCGCGAAGTGTAATTTTTAAGCTGGGCATAATTTGTGTTACGCGATCGCGAAGGAAATTCCGCGATTGTGATGTGTAAATCACTTGGCAGCAAAATAAAGTTTCAAAATCGAGGGTTCATCTCATATTTCATATTTTGGACCTAGAAAACTCAGTGTGAGGTGACTTTTCGATATATTTTCAAGGAAATTGTTGGGTAAGTGATTCTAACCTGGATTGGTCTATATTTCATGAGTCTTTTACTATTTTTATTATCTAATTAGGGATTTGAGTTGGAAATTTGGCGGAAATTGTGAAAACTTTTTAGACTAAATTTTGGGGTTTTAAAAGGCGGTTTGAGGTCGAATTTGAGTAATCATTGTATGGTTGGACTTGTTATCGAATGAGTGTTCAGAAATTGTAATTTTGGTCCGGTTCAGAGACGCGAGTGTGGGTTGACTTTTTAATTCTTTGCAAAGATCGTAACTTTATTACTCGAATTAGTTTCCTATAGTTTATATTTATGGTATGAAGTTGTTTTGGCTAGACTCAAGCCATTAGGAGTTGGATAATCGAGGGAAAGGCCTACTAGTGGATTGGGTTAGCGTGTTTTGGGTGAGTGTCTTGCCTAACTTTGTGTGGGGGAATTACCCCTTAGGATTGGTGTTGTTTCGAGATAATTGTGATGTGTAGAAGCCATGTACGCAAAGTGACGAGTGTGTACACGGGCTAGATGTGGAAATTTACCGGTTTTAGCTATGTAGATTCCTTTCATGCCTTAATTGAGTTATCTTAACATGTTATTTACATCATCATTAGTCTATTTTCATATGTTCTACTTGTCTTATCTCTTACTTGCTAATTGCTCTACATGTTTAGTTGAAGTTCATGTTTCCTTTATTCCGTGTTCATTATTTAACCGTTGAACTCTTTACTTGAAGTTGTTATTCTTGGAATATCTTGTTGTTGAAATTGGTATTGAGTTATAAAGGTCGTGATTCACATTGAGGCAAAGTGTTAAGTTGTGAAATACTATTCTTGCTGAGTTATTCCCTACCGGTTATTATTGTTGAGACTCTTGTGTACTTTGTGGTTGATCTATGGGCTCTTTATTGTGAAAACACTATTATTGTTCGTTTTTGTGGCAAGTTGTAATGTTGGGCACTTGAGGTGCGATTTGTGATACGTTGTGATATTGATACGCATGCGGTGGTATAATATTTTGGGGTTGAAACACATGCGGTGAGATAAGGTGGACTTGATACGCATGGCTAGTAGGGGAACTACTAGAAGCCATGCAGTGTGATAAGGTGGGCTAAAACGCGGGATGCTATTTTGGGAAAATGAGTTTCAAAATAAATGCAAGGCTCCCGCGGTGATATAAGGAATGATTGTGAATTATTCTTGTGATTTGAGACTACGAGGTGGTACCTCGTTAGTGACTCTTGTTGGTATTTCTCTATTACTGCACTTGTCTTTGGTTGTTTTATTTCCTTAGCATATCATTCCTTGTTTTTTTCTCCGTGTTGCATTAATTACTTTAGTTCCGTGTAGCTAACCTTGATATGTCATTTGTTGTTTCAATTTCATTGCTATTATTACTAGACTACCATACATTTGTTCAGTTCTTCTTATTTATCCCAGTAGGACCTTGACCCGACCTCATCACTACTCAACCTAGGTTAAGCTTGGTACTTACTAGGTACCGTTGTGGTGTACTCATGCTACGCTTCTGCACATCTTTTGTGCAGATCAAGGTACCTCCTACCAGTCCATGCATCAGTGAGTTGAGTTCGTATTTGGAGACTTCAAGGTACACCTGCGTCTGCAGGCCTCGGAGTCACCTTCTATCTATTTCTATATTTTCCTTCTTTTATTAGACTCAGTTGTATAGGGATGACTATGATACATTGTAGAGCTTGTGACTCGATATCACCAGGTTTTGGGAAAATTGTATATGTTTAGCAGCGGAGTTTATTTTATATAGTTGTTGAGTATTTAAGAGTTTATTTGACTTTTAAGTTATTTCCGCATGTCTGTTAGGCTTACCTAGTCTTAGAGATTAGGTGCTGTCATGATATCTTACGGGGAAAAATTAGGGTCGTGACACAGAAAGTCTATCTAGGGACAAACCAGAGCCCGAGGTAGAAAAGTAAGTTAATTGAATTTTTATGCACTAATGCTGATTGTTTTTCCTGGTCGCACTCTGATATGACAGATATCTCACCGGAAGTAATGACTCATAAGTTAAATGAAGATCTATTAAACTCTCCAGTAAAGAAAAAGTAGAGAAAGCAGAGAGCATTCAAAAATCAGGTAATTTAAGAGGAGGTAACTGGAAATTGGTTCAATTCGTGCAGTAAAGTACCCTGACTGGTTATCCAATACTGTTGTAGTGCCTAAGAAAAATGAAAAATGGCAAGTATGTGTAGATTATACTAAATTAAATAAAACATGCCCTAAAGACTCATTTTCTTTACCGCATATAGATCAATTAATTGATTCTACTGCTGGTCATGAACTTTTAAGTTTTTTAAATTCTTATTCTGGATATAATCAAATAAAAATGGATCCCCTAGACTAGGAAAAAACTTCTTTTATTACAGACAGAGGGACTTATTGCTACAAAGTCATGCATTTGGCTTGAAGAATGTTGGAGCTACGTACCAGAGGTTGGTGACCAAATGTTTCAAGAACATTTGGGAAAAATCATGAAAGTCTACATCGATAACATGCTAGTAAAATCAGCACAAGCAGAAGATCATCTCAAGCATTTGAATGAAACCTTTGACATACTTCGCAAGTACAACATGAAGTTGAACCCAGAGAAGTGCGTCTTTAGTGTAGCCTTAGGTAATTTTTTAGGTTTCCTTGTCTCTAACAGGGGATCGAAGTAAATTCGGCTCAGATTAAAGCAATCAAAGAGATACCGGATGTACTTACGAGTTAAAAGGAAGTACAAAGGCTAACTGGAACAGTAACAACTCTAGGGAGATTCATATCAAGATCCTCAAAGAAGTGTTTTAAATTCTTCTCATTATTGAAAAAGCAAAATCAGTTTGAATGGACTGATGACTGTCAACAAAACCGCCTCTGTTGTCAAATCCAAGGGATGAAGAGAGGTTACTCATCTACTTAGCCGTATCAGAAGTGGCAGTAAGCGCGATATTAGTACAAGAAGAAAATGGTATGCAATATTCAATTTATCATATTAGTAAGTCTTTGTTGGAAGCTGAGACACGATATCCTCATTTAGAGAAACTAGCACTGGCATTGATAATGTCATCAAAAACGTTACGACCTTATTTTCAATGTCATCCTATTTCTGTCGTAACTACTTTTTCATTAAAAAATATTTGTCATAAACATGAGTTATCAGAAAGATTAGCTAAGTGGGCAATAGAACTTAGTAAATATAATATTGTTTATTAGCCACGAACTGCTATAAAGTCACATGTACTAGCAGATTTCAGTTCGAGCTTACTTCCTGGAGCTGAAAATAAGGTATGACTATTTACTGGATCTAATATGGAGACTTGGACATTATACACTGATGGATCTTCAAATGTAAAGGGAGCAGATTTGGGCATTGTCTTAATTTCACCTTCAGGAAAAATTATTAGATAAGCAATAAAATATTACCCTATAACTAATAATGAAGCCGAATATAAGGCAGTGATTGCGGATTTGGAACTTGCAAAAGAGATGGGAATTGATTAGGTTGAAATCAAAAGCGATTCTCAACTCGTGGTAAACCAAATGCAAGGGAATTACATGGCTAGAGAAACACGAATGTAGCAATACTTGGAAAAAGTACGGGAATTATTGCATCACTTTCGAGTGTGGAGAGCAATTCAAATTCCAAGAGAAGAGAATGTAGAAGCCGATGCATTAGCAAATCTGTGATCAGTAGCTAATGTGTCAAATACGAAAAATGCAATCCTAGTTGATCTATTCCATTCAGCGCTCGATCAAGCCAAGAATAAGGTAAATTTTAATAATTTAATGTGGGATTGGAGAAATGAATTCATAAATTATCTGCAGTATGGAATATTACCTGAGGATAAAAAAACAATCCTAACTTTTACGAATACAAGCAACTCGATATTGTTTAATAGAAGGCAATTTGTATCGAAAGATGTTTGGTGGACCCTTAGCTCGATACCTTAGGCCCTCACAAACTGAATACATGATGTGAGAGGTACATGAACGACATTGTGGAAATCACGATGGTGGAAGGTCACTAGTGAAAAAGCTAATAAGAGCAGGGTATTACTAGCCAAAAATGGAAGACGAGGCGGAAAACATTGTAAAAAGGTGCGATAAATGCCAATGGTGTGCAAATAATATGCATCAACCGGCAGAATTACTTCATTCGATTATCGAATTGTAGCCATTTATGAAGTGAGAAATAGATATCATAGGTCCTTTGCCGCAAGTGCCAGGAAAGGTACTATTTCTATTAATTTCAACTGAATATTTTTTTAAGTGGGTGGAAGCAGGTGCCTTCAAACAGATACGAGAAAAGGAAGTTATCGACTTCATCTGGAAGAATATGTCGATTCGAGGTTCCAAGGGAAATTGTATGTGATAATGGACCACAATTCGTGGGAGCAAAGGTCACTAACTTTCTCAAAGGGTGGAAAATCAAAAGGATTACTTCAACACCATAGCATCCCGTAATGGACAAGCGAAATCGACAAACAAAATTATTGTCAACAATATAAAGAAACGTTTGGAAGTATCAAAAGGCAGGTGGCCTAAGGTGCTACCTGGGGTGTTATGGGCCTACAAAACAACAGCAAAAATAAGCACAAGGGAAACTCCATTTTTACTTGTTTATGGTACTGAGGAACTAATTCCAGTAGAAATAGGGGAACCGAGCCTGAGGTTTGAACATACAAATGAACTACCCAATGAGGAAGAACTTCAAACAAATTTGGATTTGGCGGAAGAACGAAGGGAAGCAACTTTAGTACGGATGGCAACGCAAAAGTAAAGGATTGAGCGATATTACAACAGGAGAGCGAATCTTCGATATTTTAAGATTGGGTACTTCATCCTTAAGAAGGTGTTTCAGTCAACACAAGCAGTAAATGCAAGGAAATTAGGTCTGAATTAGGAAGGACCATATCGAGTTCGAGGCATTGCTGGAAAGTGAGCATACGAATTGGAACCATGGACGGGTAAGTGTTACCTTTCAATTTGAATGCAGTACAATTGAAGAAATACTACTTTTGAGCAAGTACTTACGGTCAGGTATCTCAAAGTTCACTATTTATTTGTTCGTATAATTTTTACTAATCTTTTTAGATAATAGGCAAAAACTAACCCAAACCAGATGATGACATTAGACACAAAAGACACGCGGAATACATAATTATTCTCGTTCAAGGTTACAACAATTCTGATGGCAAGGGTTCATCAGTCATCATCTAAAAAATTACCCCCGAGTCTCGTGCGTATTTTCGTTTCAAGAAAAGGACCATGGAGGAAAGTTGATCCAGTGTTCAAGTTTTCATACATCAAAGCTCAAACACTAATGGGGGCTATACATATGGAAGAAGCACATCTCAAGATATTCTCAAAAAATACCTTGAAGAAAATTTTAAATTTTTAAGCTCAAAGATTAAATGGGGAGTAAGGAAGTAAAGATTCAACAGGAAACTCCTAAGAGCTATTAGGTTAAGGTTACAAAAATAGTCACGGGATATATACACCCATACCTATAAACCTGCTACAAGAAAGCAGTTATGAAAATGATGTACATGAATATTTGCTTTGAAAGTTCAAATATAACTTCTTCAAATTACTTCGTATTTCATATTCTTATTGTTGCACCCTATTTTGCACAAGTCAAAATAATGTACAACTTATAGTACTATAAGGTTAGTTAAAGTTTAGAGTTGCCACCTAGTATTTAAGGTACACTAGGATACCTATATTACACTATATAATATACACTAAATTATGATCTGCGAAACCGTTGAGATTCTAGGTAAGGGTTCAAGTTATCTCGAGGGGAAGGTGTTAGGCATCCCTCAAGATCCACAAAAAATGTGGTTCCTGTGGACTCGATCAAATAAAGGAGAGAAGGTTCAAGGATAATTAGCAAATACTCACAACTATTACAAAGAATAAAAGACTGATTAACGTGTACTAGAATGAACAGTAATGATATTAAATATGTAATTAATTATGTGCGAATGAAGTATGCGAGTGTTTTTAATGTTTTTAAAATAAAATGATTAAAATATATTGACTCGTATAACATATATGTAAAGTGGATAAGGGAATCGTATTCCAAAAGATGAGTTGAGTGTAAAGTGAATTCCAGATAAAGAATAGTAAAGTATTTGACAAAATATATATGCAATAATATGTAGTGTACAAAAGAATAAAATATATTTAAAGATAACATTTTTTAGTGTAGATCAATGTTTTAAAAGGCGTTTTCGGGGCGAGACTTGGGGCAAGGCACACCAAAAGTACCCCGAGGCGATGGTGTGGGGCGAAAGTCTCAAGAGGCGTACGCCCAGTAATTCGGGGCATACGCCCGGGTGTTCGGGGCTTACGTCCGGGGGTTTATGACGCATTTTTGTATTGAGGCGTAAGCCCCAGAGACTTTTTAAAATTAAAATAAAATTTGTTGAATAAGTCTTTCATATAATACCCAAATTCTCAAAAGTCGATTTGTAAATACTCAAAAGTTTTAAAAAGGAACTAAAATATATTAGATTTAAAAGTCAAGACCTTTTTTATTGATTGAAGCCCTAATTTATAGTCTTTCCCAATTCTTTATCTTGTCCGCTAGTCTACTAATATCTCCCAAAATGAATGAATATTTTTTTTTTTACAAATACAAAGAGAACTACATTCTCATTCATAAATATATATTTGACATATTTATAGTTTTCTTCAATTTTTATGCAATTGTACATGTTTATAAATATTTATTGTAATTATATTATTTTATAAAATATTAAAAATAAAATATCCATGGGGCTTACGCCTCGCTGAGGCATATGTAAAACGCCTTGCCTTAGGACCACGCCTTTTAAAACATTGGTGTAGATTGAACAATATGAAAATATTTGCACCTAAAGATTGCATGTTAACTCAAATTGTTTGAACAAAAGTTTGAACTTATAAGAATAAACTTAAAGAGAAAACGACTCATAATTAGAGTTAAAAGTCTTAGATGGATAGCTACAACAAGAGAAATTTTATACTAAAAATATTGAGAAAACGGGGAAAAGAATATTTGCACACAGATGAATAGTTAGCAAGGAATTTGATCACAAAATGGAGGAAGAGTCATCCTCGGATAACCTTAGTGCATAATGAGTAAAGTGAAAGAATTGACTTAATGAATAAAGAATTGATTTGATGAATGAATGTAGTATAAAAAGATGTATCGAAATGTTTATGCCGTAAGAAAATTATTGTATCAATACAAGGAAAAGCTTGTGCTAACAATGAGTTATCATCCGATGAGTAACTAAAGACCATCTCTCGAGTCATGGTCTTGAAACACAAATTATGTGAGCCAAGCCCAAATGACTACAAGGCCCAAGTCTCTCAAAGAAAAGCACAACAATTCAATTATAATGTCTTTACAAATTATGTCTATCCGAAGCGCATTAATTGAAGAACAATTCACATACAAAGAGGTTCAGAAAGCATGCTAGTAAAACTTTAAGAAAATTATTTTATTTTTCATGTTTATGGAAGAAGATGCCATATTTTATTTTAAATATGCAACTAACCTAACCAATTATGTGCATGCCAATCCTAATTAATCAACCAAGTAAAAATATATTTGACATCCTAAATATGTATATGTAAACTTAACAAATTATATAATGCATAATATTGCAAGTTAACCGAATTATTAACTAGATGCGGCTCATCCTAAGTGTTGGCAAATATGCAAATATCAAGTAAACTAACAAATACGATATCTATCTAAAATTTCACTATACTTACGTTTTGTACATTCAAGAAGGGAAATTACGAAGCGGGAAGCTTGACGGAGATTTGTCTTTTCATCTTTGAGTGTCGTCTTCCGAAAGTAACTCCGTGTGATAGCACCTCGCAAGACAAGAAAAGTAAAATTATTAGTAAAATATAAAGTAAATAATAAACTAATTTATTTTTGAAATGATTTTATTTGAAAAATGTTTTTGGAAGATTGTTTTGAAATGTCACGACCCAAAACCCAATATAGGTCGTAATGGCTCCCAACATCACCGTTGGGCAAGCCAACGATGAACTACCAACTTAATTATTCATTTTATTATTTTTGAAATCATAAATCCTATTAGATAGGGAAATCAATGCATTAAAAATCGTAGATACGTACAATTTAAATGAAATATAAAGTAAAAGTGTGTCAATGGTAAGCAAAACCATAAACAAATTCTAGAACATCCCAAAACCTGGTGTCACAAGTGCTGGGGCATCTACTAGAAAGTACAATAATAAATACAACATATGTTTGGAATGCAAGATAGACAGGATAAAGTAAATAATTATGATGGAGACTATGTGTGCTGCGAATCGTAGCATGGAATGCAGCTTACCATAAAGTTCCTTCAGCAGTTGCGCCTACGTGCCCAAATGACCACCAAATAAACCTGTCAGATCCTGCACATTTAATGCAGAAGTGCAGCATGAGTACGTAAATCAATGCTTACCCAGTAAGTATCTAGCCTAACCCCGAAGAGGTAGTGACGAAGGGTTGACATTGACACTTACTAGTGGTCCAGTAAATCAAATACAATAAAGTAGACAAGTATGAAATATGGTAAATAAACAATGAGAACAAACATAGGCAAACAATACGGTCTACAGCTGAACAATGAACACAAAGTCTTCAATTATCGGATATCTCCTCAAATGGAATACGTAATGGTCAATACCAAATCAACGGTCAAATCTCAAGTCAGGAAACTCATGAGTACGCGGATTCCTTATCAAGTATTTCGCACGATTCTGCCGAGGCGAGTGGCCCGATCCCATAATAATATGATACAAGATACTGCCGAGGCGAACAGCCCGATCCCATATAAATATGTTACTCTGCCGAGGCGAATGACCCGATCCCATAAGAGTTTGTTACATGATACCGCCGAGGCGAATGGCCCGATCCCATAAGAATATGTTACTTTACTGAGGCAAATAGCCCGATCCCATAAGAGTGTGTTACATGATACCACCGAAGCGAACGGCCCGATCCTATAAGAATATGTTACTCTGTCGAGGCGAACGGCCCGATCCCATAAGAGTGTTGCTGAGGCGATCAACCCGATCCCATTAGAATATGAAACTTTGACTGGTCACTAACCCTACTCACGAATATACTGTGTGAGTTATAAAAATTCAAGAAAACTATCGGAGGAATACGCACAACGCAGAAAAAATTCATAAAGGAAAGCACCATCACGGCTAATCAAGTAGCTCGTCAAGTATCTAAAATGGCAAGTCTGATACTCTACGCGAGTCTAGTCACAGGCTAAATGTTAATTAAAGCATTTAAACTGGCAAGAATAACTCAAATAGTATAATTAAAGCATGACGGGAGTCTAAGTCTACCAGGACATAATCAGGAATTCTAGCATATGCACGGACACTCGTCACCTCATACGTGCATAGCTCCCACAACATATAGCACAAAATAAATATAACATATACGAGGTACATTCCCCCTCACAAGGTTAGACAGAAGACGTACCTCGCTCCGAACTTTGATAATCGGCTCCAACAACTCTCTAACTCCTCAAACTAATGCCAAAAGATCTGAAACTAATCAAATAACGTGCAAACCAATCAAAATATACTCCAACACTCGTAATTTAATAATTTATAATAATTTCTAACTCCGCTCGAAAAGTGAACATAGCCAATTCCCAGGCCCACGTGCTGGATTCCCAAAATTATTGAAAATAAATATTACCCATAACTCATACAGTCTATATCCAGAAAATTATCCAATTTCGTCCATGAATCGAACCTCAAATCAAGGATTTACCATTTCTCAACTTTGGGGCTCAAAATCTCAATTTCTACAATCCAAACACGGATAAAAATAATAACCAACGGAAATAATCATGTATAAACATCAAAGCCTGTAGAATTTATTTTTTAAAAATGGAGGGTCAAAATTGACTGTCAACACTTATACCAACATGAAGATGTGATGTCATCTTCATTAGTGTCGATTGCATAAAAGGGACCTCTTTTATAAGTAAGACCGTGTGTATTTAGTCACAACATATTAAAGCATTCATTCTACTTAGATAATGCAAAAAAATGCTCGAAATTTAAAGAGCAAAAGCATATATAAAACATGCCGAAAGTTAACATTGATGTTGATAAAAGTTTCCAACAAACATACCAAAACATCCAAAAATATCCAAAAGACATCAAAAATAATTGTTGTAAAAGAAAACTAAGGAGCATCTTGGGAAGAAGCGAAGGATCAACTTGGGGACTAGAAGATGAAGGCTGAGGATCAGCAGAATCAGCCTTCGAACCATCTTTGCTTAAATCATCCTTGGAGCTTCCATCCTCGGGTGTAGAGAAACTTTGATGTTGCTGAGTAGTTTCAATTGCTTCCTTAGCCCTGGCAATCTCAGTTTCGAGATCAAAGCCTTCTTGGCTAGCCTAGTCAAAGTCTCAAGACGAGTGTTCAGAAAGGCCCAACTCACGTCCATAGTTAGTTTGTCCTCGAGAGCCTCGTAATCTTTCTTTAGTTATTCAACTTCAGCCCTCAGTTCTTCTTTTTCAGCTTCGATAGTATCATATGAAACTTTCAAAGGTTCCAATGTAGTTTCAAGGAACTTAACTCTGTTGGAGGAGGTACGGAGATCTTCTTGAGCTTGAGTCAATGCTTAGACCAGATCACCCACGTGCACTTATTTTTGATTCAGAAGTTCTTTCAAACTTTAAATCTCCTTAGTGGCCCTTGAATGTTGCTCAGCAAAAGTAGCCTCCATCCTAGCTTTTCCCTTCTTTGCCAGATTGGCAGAATCCTTCATTACTGCTAACTCAGCAGTAGTGATCCTAAGCTGTTGCTCCAGAGTCTTTATCACCAGCCAAGACATCTTTCTCTAGTTAAAGGCTCTCGAATTGCTCTTCCAGTTGTCGGCTTCCGTGCCTAACTCTGCAACTTGCTGCTGAATCCAAGCCAAACTCATCATTAGCTATACGCACCTATTAAATTGATCTGCAAAAAGGCGAGGGAAAAGATGTTATAAACCTAAGGAAGAAAGAATTGAAAGAAGTAAAAGAGGAAAGACATACCTTGAGAGCAGAATGAATTACATCATTCATTAGAGTAATGGAGGAGTGGGAGTCAAGTTTTTTCCTGTCGAGAGGGCCGATCTTGATACCCTTGGGGACTTAGATCGTAACTTGTTTCATACCGCCCTAGGTGGAAGGACTAGCTTCATCTTGAGGGACAACATTAGGAGCATCAGCAGGAGCAACAAGACTCATAGGAAGAGTAGCAAGAGGTGGCTCTTCAGAAACGAAGTCAAATTCTTCATCTTCACCCTCAAATCCTTGAGCAAAGAGTCAGGGCTCGAAGGAGGGTTCAAAGCAGGATCAACATCTTCTTCCTCTGAAATTTTCAGAGGGGCGTCTTCAGGCTCATCAACCAAGTGAAAAGGTACGGAGTCTGAAGGCTAGTTTTGAGGGACGCTGGATTCATCATCTATAATGACTTGCCTCCTAACTCGAGGCCTCTTCACTAAGGAGCCTTCATCTTCTTCCTCTTCATCAGAGGCAATGGGTTCTTTATTCTTCCTCTTCGAAGAGGACACATTCAAAATCTGCTCCTGAGCAGTGTTAACATCGAGCCTAACTGGAGGAGCGGGAGCGGGAGCGGGATGAACTCCGTGGATTGCAAATTCTGAAAATAAAAAAGGACGTCAAAGTAAGTATAAAAACAATTCACGGTAAAATCTACATATATAAAAATCGTCAGGCCAAGAGTCTATATATATATATATAAAGGAGGGACTTAGAAAAGTGATGTGGCACCTCTCTAAAGCCAAGGATTATATTTATCTTTTTTCTCCTTTTTTTGCTTTTTCTTACTCATTTTTCATTTATTCTATTAATTAAATTAATAGAAAGTCCAAAAGTCATGTTCTAACGTGTTATTTTGGTTTCTCTTCGCCATAAATCGTTTTGTTTCGAAACCGTTGCGAAACTAACTCATTGTCTCTATTATTTCTTCTGTTACTTATAATTACCATTATTAGTATATAGTAATGTTGCACCGTTTTAATTTAGCCAACAAACTCATATATATAGACTCAACTGCTCCCACTTTCTATCTATTGTGAGCCGAGAGGGCAACGACGCAATGGAGTTTTTTGGGAGGCTGACAAACATTTTCAGAGTTCTTAAAAACTCAAGTGATGTGGATATGTTTCTTAGTAATTCTCTGCATTTTGTTAAGCCGTTTCAGAAGAGAAGTTGTTCCATATGTTGCTATACTGTTTATCTTCTGAATACCAGATAGTTTTGCTGCTTCATTTTAAATAATTCTTAATATGTTCACTTGCTTCTGAGAACACGTAAGGTATTGGGTTTTCCTTCTAGCAGATTATACATTTAATCTCTTATTTCATTGATGATCTACCTTCTTCATTTTGTCTTCCACTGACTGTATTCCACATTTTAAAAAACTTTTCTTTCTTGGTTTACTAACTTCACTGAACTTTTCAAATGTGCTAGGGGTTCCTTTTTATAGGGATATCAGCCAGCAGAGAAAAGTGGAAGAATGTCTTTGCAGTATATATGTGAACTTGGATGGAGGGAAGGCGCTTAAGGGAATTGATGTAAGGATTAATATGTTGTTATCTATAGTCTCATTCTTTCTGTGAGGAAACATCCAATATAGAAGGAAGTTTTAGTGATTGATATATCAAAATCTTTCAATGGATAAATTGAGATTATGAGATCTTACGAACTTCTGCAAAAAGCTATGCATTTGGTGTTACTGTTTATGATGGGAAGAGATAGCAAGTCATAATTTAAAAGTTCTCTTTATCAATTTTTATTAGCATAGATAAACTAGATATGTTTACTTTAATGTGATTTTTATTATTAGAAGAATTCTTTTTTGCACTATATAAGTTTAGTGTTTATATTAAGTCAACTTTTATACCTTTGAATTCTTTTGTGTGTAATTTCTCATTCCATTCAAATCTCATTAATATTCTCTATAAATTCAAAAGAGAAAACAACCTACAAATAGAAACTGGTTTATTCGACCGACTAAGTTGTCGGTTATATGGCACATCTTATAAGCCATCAAAGATACTTTTTCTCTCATTTTTCGGTTATCTTCTTTTAAAAGTACCGCTACATAACTCACCTCTTCAACTTCATTATCCATAAAACTCTTCATGTCCATAACTGTCAAATTATAATTTGTAAGTTAATGACACTTTATGACATTCCTCCATTTTGCCTATATAAATTCATATTTGGTCATAAAGACTTCCACCCAAAGTTATGCGTTTCATGTCATATTTGGAATGGTAATGTTGTTTATTGTGGAATCAGATGACAAATTTAGATATTAATTTACTCTCTTTTCCTTGCAGAAAGAGAGATATGTGATGGTAGTACTCCTATTTTCTAATCAGAATAATTACACGATTGACTGCACATGATATAGAACCACGAAGAAGCATACAATGCTATAGTGAAAGCTACTTTTTCGTTTCTTTGGTAGAAACAAATGCCTTAAGCTACATGCATAGATTAACTTGATTACCTAAAGACCTTAAATAGGAGAAAAAATCCTTACACTGATGATTATACAATTTATAGAAAATAAATTTGACAAAAACACATTCCTAAATTATAAATGTACCACAATGGAGAATGAAACAACAAAATAACACTTCAACATAGAAGTAATAGTCATACTGCAGACAAATATTCATACAAATTTTCGATAGATGTATAACGTTGCCACTATGGGGACTAAAACAATAAAAGAACATTACTAACAAATAAGAACAATAAGTAATATTTCGATGGTGCTAATTTAAGTAGTCTTCTTTTCCTTTTGGATTGACATACTAATTTCCTAAGAACCAAGTCTTTTGTCATGAAGAGTTAATGAAAAATCAGGGGTCGTTTGGTTGGGAAATAAGTTATTCCATGATTAGTTATTCTGGGATAAGTTATTTTACCCTCCCACAGGGATAATAACAATACGACAATCCCGGTATAACTAATCCCGGATTAGTTATACCGTGATTTTAACCCAACCAAACATGGAATAAACTCATCTCAAATTTAATCCCAAGATTAATTATTCCTTATCCCTTATACCAAATGAGCCCGTGGATTAAAATTTGAAATCCATTATTTTAAAATTAAAAATTAAAAAGAATCATTAAAATATGTTTTTGAATATAATGATGAAATAAAAACACATAAATTTAATAAGTTCTTTACAAATGTGCGAAGCGCGACGTAATTTACTAGTAAAGTAATATACCGTGGGTTTTAACTTTCCACCCAAATTTTTGGGATAAAACATTTCAAGATCTTTGTTCCATAGGAGCAGTAGGTAATATCTTTTATACCCCAATAACGGAAGTCAGGAAGCTCACCAAAGACTTTCATGGCTGCTGGAAAAGAAGTAGACACAAGCAAGAAGGTTAGTATTTTAAGAAAGAAAAAATGGCAGAATGTAAAAATAATGGAAAACACTTACGTGAAAAATTTTACTTTTCGAGAAAAGGCATATTCTCTTCTCCCACTAAAGCACGGGTTGGGACAGCAACGAACTGAGCATACCAGCCTCGGTCACAATTATCTTCATGACTAACCAAGACGCACTTACTTCTTGCTGCGAGTGTAAAAACACCCGCACGAGAAAGTTAGATGGAGGAGATGTCGAAAAGTGAAAAGGGCAGGAATTAAGCATGACAAGTAGCAGTCAGTACCCCAAACTCCCTCCGTATAATGTCGTGATGGCACCTAGTCTCTACGACTAGGTAAGCCCAACAAATTGTAGAAAATAACAAAATGAAAGTAAAACTTGGCAACTAACAGTAGTGGATAACTGAATAACTAGTAACAATGTCGCTCGGCATGTACAATAACCAATGCTCTATAAATACACAGTCTTCATAAACCTAGAACATCGTAAGTCACAAGCTATAGAAGAAAAATAGCATCTCCATATACCAGAGTCTAATAAAAGGAGTACAGGAAGTGTTTGTCATAGGAGAGAATAGAGGGGGACTCCGAGGTCTGCGGACACGGCAGATGTACCTTGAAGTCTCCGTACAATAGCAAGCACTCTCAACTAGTAGCGGGACTGATAAGAAGTACCTGGATCTGCACACAAAAATATGTGCAGAAGAGTAGCATGAGTACACCACAACGGTACCCAGTAAGTGCCAAGCCTAACCTCGGTCGAGTAGTGACGAGGTCAGGTCAGGCCCACTAGTATATAATAAATAAAGCAGGAGAATATACAGTATAATAAGAGACTAGAATTTAACAAAAGGAAACACAGCAAGGCAACAGTACAACACACAGGGGTAAACAACAGGGGATCTCCCGAGATACCGTCTCGTAGTCCCAAAATAAATATACAGGGAGAACTCCCGAGGAACCGCCTCATATATGCAGGAGAACTCCCAAGGAACCGCCTCGTAGTCTCAAAAGTAAATATGCAGGGAGAACTCCCAAGCAACCGCCTTGTAGTCGAACTGCCTCGTAGTCTCAAAAATAAATATACAGGGAGAACTCCCGAGGAACCACCTCGTAGTCTCAAAAGTAAATATACAGGGAGAACTCCTGAGGAACCGCCTCGTAGTCTCAAAAGTAAATGTGCAGGGAGAACTCCCAAGGAACCGCCTCGTAGTCTCAAAGTAAACACACAGCTCAACCGATAAATACAACAGTTAACATCAAGATTTCTATAGTTATACTGATAAAGAACGAGAAAAAAGCAAGAAATCAAGTAGGCATGCTTCACATAGTTCAAATAAGCAGCTAAAGCACGTAGACATGTGATATTAGATTAAACGGCATAACTACACATATTGGAATAGCTCAATTAAGAATAAAAACAGACTAATACTCATTTAAACGGTATAACTCAAATTAAAGGAAAAAAATAGGTTGCTACTCAGTAAAATAAAGCGGGTTTTACAACAATAGCCCATGTACGTACTCGTCACCTCACGTACACGGCGCTCACATATCACAACAATACCAAATCCTAAGGGAATTTCCCCCACACAAAGTTAGGCAAGCCACTTACCTCGAACCAAGCTCAATCAATCGGTAACAATGCTTTTTCCATGAATATCCGACTCTGAATGGTCCAAATCTAGCCAAAATCAATTACATACCATAAATATAACTATAAGAAATTAATCTAACTAATGAAATCAAAGCTAAAGCAAGAAATTAAAAAATCGCCCCAAAGAGTCGACCCGGGCCCATATCTCAGAATCGGGTAAAAGTCACAAAATATGAACACTCATTCACTCATGAGTTCATTCGTACCAAAATTATCCAAATCAGATATCAAAATCCCAATCAAAACTCAAAAACGTAGTTGAAGAACTTCTCCCACTTTTTGCAAATTTTCAACCCAAATCCGAAATTAAAGGATGGGATTAATGATAGATTAGTAGGATATAACCAAGAACAAGTGAAGAATCGTTACCCAATCGATGTCTTTGAAAATCCCTCAAAAGCTCGTTCAAATCCGAGCTCCATATCTCATGTTTTGATAAAAATGGCCAACCCTCATTTTTGGAAACTTTAATACTGCCCAAACATTTCCTTCTTCGTGAACGCAGCCACACCCTCGCGTTCGCGAAGCACAAATTTACTTTGGCCCAAAATCCACTATCGCGAACGTGATGCCCTTGTCGTGAACGTGAATACCACTCAGCTCGACCCTACACGAACGCGGGATCAACGTCACGAATGCGTAGGCAAAAAGGCATGGGGACCTATTTGGCCAATACCTCTACGCGAACGCGGGACCTCCATCACAAACGTGTAGACCAAGTACCTCAGTGCTTCGCGAATGCGGGACCTCTATCGCGAACGCGAAGCATAAAATCTCGCCTGCCTCCAGTTTCTCTTCACGAACGCGAGACTCCCCTCGCGTACGCGAAGAAGGAAACCAGAACTGAAGAACACCAAAAATCTGCAATCTCTCCTAAGTCCAAAATGATCCGTTAACCCCCTCCCCCCGAAATCAACTCGAGGCCCCCAGGGACCTCAACCAAACATACCTACAAGTCCTAAAATACCATACGAACTTAGTCGAGCCTTCAAATCACATCAAACAATGCTAAAAATATGAATCTCCCTCCAATTCAAACTTAATAAACTTTGAAACTTCAAACTTCTACAACCGATGCCGAAACATATAAAATCACGTCTGATTGACCTCAAATTTTGTAGACAAGTCATAATTGACATTACGGACCTACTCCAACTTCTGGAATCGGAATTCGACCCCGATATCAAAAAGTTCACTATCGGTCAAAATCTCCAAAAATTTAACTTTCGCCAATTCAAGCCTAAATTAGCTACGGACCTCCAATTCACAATCCGGACACGCTCCGTAGTCCAAAATCACCCAACGGATCTAACGGAACCGACGAAACTCCATTCCGGAGTCGTCTTTACACAGTCCTAACTACGGCAAAAAATCTTAAGACTTAAGCCTCCGTTTAGGGACTAAGTATCCCAATTCACTTCGTAACCGCAACAACAACCTTCCGGCAAGTCACATAAGCAGAAAAAAGATATGGGAAAAGTAGTAAACAGGGGATCGGGGCTATTACTCTCAAAATGACCGGTCGGGTCGTTACATCCTCCCCCTCTTAAAACAATCATTCGTCCTCGAACGAGCATAGAGACATACCTGAAGTGGTGAAAAGATGAGGATAACGGTTGCGCATATCTTGCTCAGTCTCCCAAGTCGCCTCCTCGACCAGCTGACCCCTCCACTGAACCTTCACGGAAGCAATGGTTTTTGACCTCAGCTTTCAAACCTGCCTGTCCAAAATAGCCAATGGCTCCTCAACATAAGATAGATCCTTGTCCAACTGGATTGAGCTGAAATCCAGCACAAGAGACGGATCACCGTGATACTTTCGGAGCATAGAAACATGGAATACCGGATGAACTCCTGCTAGACTGGAGGTAAGGCAAGCTCATAAGCAACCTCTCCAACTCGCCGCAACACCTCAAATGGACCAATGAACCTTGGGCTCAGCTTGCCCTTCTTCCCGAACCTCATAACGCCCTTCATAGGCGAAACCCAGAGAAGACCCGCTCTCCAACCATGAATGCAACATCGCGAACCTTCTGATCCGCATAAATCTTCTGTCTGGACTGGGCTGTGCGAAGTCGATCCTGAATCACCTTCACCTTATCCAGAGCATCCTGAACCAAGTCTGCACCCAATAATCTAGCCTCGCCCGACTCGAACCAACCCACTAGAGACCGACACCGCTTACCATACAGAGCCTCATACGGTGCCATCTGGATGCTCGACTGATAACTATTGTTGTAGGCAAACTCCGCAAGTGGCAAGAACTGATCCCAAAAACCTCCAAAATCTATCACACACGCATGGAGCATATCCTCTAATATCTGAATAGTGCACTCGGACTGTCCGTCTATCTGAGGGTAAAATGTTGTGCTCAACTCAACCCGAGTACCCAACTTCTGCTATACAGCCCTCCAGAACTGTAATGTAAACTACGTACCCCGGTCAGAGATGATTGATACCGGTATGCCATGAAGCCTGACAATCTCGCGAATATAAATTCGAGCCAGCTGCTCGGAAGAATAGGTAGTCATCACAGGAATGAAATGAGCTAGCTTGGTCAGCCTATTCACAATCACCCAAACTGTATCAAACCTCCGTTGAGTCTGTGGGAGTCCAACAACAAAATCCATAGGGATCCGCTCCCATTTCCACTCCGGAATCTCTAACTTTTGAAGTAACCCACCTGGCCATTGATGCTCATACTTCACCTGTTGGCAATTTAGACACCGAGCTACATACTCCACTATGTCCTTTTTCATCCTCCTTTACCAGTAATGTTGCCTCAAGTCATGGTACATCTTCGCGGCACCCGGATGAATGGAGTACCGCGAGCTGTGAGCCTCCTAGAGAATCAACTCACGCAAACCATCTACATTGGGCACACATAGCCTGCCATGCATCCTCAATGCACCATCATCCCCAATAGTGACCTCCTTAGCATCACCGTTCTGAACCGTGTCCTTAAGGACAAGTAGATGGGGGTCATCATACTGACGCTCCCTGATACAATCATAAAGAGAAGACCGAGAGACCACACAAGCCAATAACCGACTCGGCTCAGAAATATCCAATCTCATAAACTGGCTGGCTAAGGCCTGAACATCCAACGCCAATGGCCTCTCTGCTGCTGGTAGATATGCTAAACTCCCCAAACTCTCTACTTGGCGACTCAAGGCATCGATCACCACATTGGTCTTCCCTGGATGGTATAAAATAGTGATATCATAATCCTTAAGCAGCTCCAACCACCTCCGCTGATGCAAGTTAAGATCCTTCTATTTGAACAGATGTTGCAAACTCCGGTGATCAGTGTAAATCTCAAAAGGGACACCGTACAAATAGTGCCGCCAAATCTTCAAGGCATGAACAATAGCTGTTAACTCAAGGTCGTGGACATGATAGTTATTTTCATGCACCTTCAGCTGTCTAGACGTGTAGGCAATCACCCTACCGTCCTGCATCAACACCGCACCGAGACCAGTCCGCGATGCATCACAATATACAGTATAAGATCCCGAACCTATAGGCAATACCAATATTGGGGTTGTAGTCAAAGCTGTCTTGAGCTTCTGAAAGCTCTCCTCACACTCCTCTGTCCACCTGAACGGAGCACCCTTCGGGGTGATCCTGGTCATAGGTGCTGCAATAGATGAGAATCCCTCTACAAAATAACGGTAATACTCTGCCAAACCAAGAAAACTCTGGATCTCCGTAGCTGATGACGGTCTAGGCCAACTCTGCACTGCTTTCACCTTTTTCAGATCCACCTGGATCCCATCACTCGATACTACATGACCCAAGAATGCCATTGAGTCTAGACAAAACTCACACTTTGAGAATTTTGCATATAATTTCTTTTCTCTCAGGGTCTGAAGCACAGTCCTCAGGTGCTGCTCATGATCCTCCCGAGTCCGAGAGTACACCAGAATGCCATAAATAAACACAACGAGGAATAAGTCAAGATAGGGTCGGAACACACTGTGCATCAAGTGCATAAATACTACTGGGGCGTTGGTCAGCCCAAATGACATCACAAGAAACTTGTGGTGACCATACCGAGTCCTGAAAGTAGTCTTCGGGATATCTGGCTCCCGAATCCTCAACTGATGATAGCCTGAACATAAGTCAATCTTGGAAAACACTCTGGCACCCTGTAACTGATGAAATAAATCATCAATACGAGGCAATGGATACTTGTTCTTCACTGTGACTTTGTTCAACTGGTGGTAATCAATACATATCTGCATAGAACCATCCTTCTTCTTCATAAATAAGATAGGAGCACTTCAAGGTGACACACTGGGCCGAATGAAGCCCTTATCAAGCAACTCATGTAACTGCTCTTTCAATTCCTTCAACTCAGGAGGAGCCATACGATACGGAGGAATAGAGATGGGCTGAGTGCCCGGCAACAAATCAATGCCAAAATCAATATCTCTGTCGGGCGGCATGCCCGGAAGATCAGCTGAAAATACATCTGGAAAGTCCCTCACTACCGGGACTGACTCAACTGTAGGGGTATAAATACTAACATCTCTCACATAAGCTAGATACGCGTCACACCCCTTCTCAACCATTCGTTGAGCTTTAAGAAAAGAAATAACTCTGTTGGGAGTATACCCTAAGGTAACTCTCCACTCTAATCACGGTAAACCTGGCATAGCTAGCGTCGCGGTCTTAGCGTGACAATTAAGAATAGCATAATAGGGCGACAACCAGTCCATGCCCAAAATAATATCAAAGTCTACCATGCTGAGCAATAATAAATTGGCTCTGGTCTCAAAACCTCTAAGAGCAATCAAACACGACCGATATACACGGTCAACAACAATAGAATCTCCCACAGGTGTAGACACATAAACAGGGGAACTCAAGGAATCCCGAGATACGCCCAAATATGGGGCAAAATAAAAGGACACATAGGAATATGTAGAGCCTGGATCAAATAAGATTGACGCGTCTCTATGACAGACCGAAACAATACCTGTAATGACAGAGTCGGAAGTAACTGCCTTTGTACGATCTGGAAGAGCATAATATTTGGCCTGGCCTCCCCTTATAGGGCGACCTCGACCTCCCCGACCTCCAGCTCGAGCTGGCTGAGTAGGTGGGGCGGTAGATAGTGCTGGAATAATAGCGTGAGGACCCGGTGGAGCACGCGGCGGTTGAGAAGTCTGTGGAGGTGCACCCCTCTTAAGTCTGGGGCAATCCCTCACCATATGGCGAGTGTCGCCACACTCAAAATAAGCTCTCGGAGAGCGTGGCTGGTGCGACTGGCTCGGGCCAGGTCTGCTGGACTGACCGCTAAAAGCACCCCATGAAGGAGGTGCACTAGATACCGGCGGTGCATAATAAGGCTCTTGTGGCCTAGATGGGGCCGGAATACCACTAGCGGCTGGAAGTGCTGAATGGACGGGGCAACTCCCATAGCCCTTACCATGGCGAACTGCAGCTGGGGCACGAGTACCACTATAAGTGCCAGACTCTCGGGACCTCTTGGCCTCCCTCTCCTCTCTATCCCGAGCGAGCATGCCCTCAAATCTCCTAGCAATACTCATAACCTGCTAGTAAGAAATATCCATCTCCTACTCCCGGGCCATACTAATCCTGATACTGGGGTGGAGTCCCACAATAAACTGACGAACCCTCTCTCGAACTGTGGCAACCAAGCCGGTGCATGTCGGTCCAAATCACTGAAACAACTGCATACTCTGACACAGTCATAGCACCCTAGCGCAGTTGCTCAAACTCCGCGCGCCATGCATCCCTGAGGCTCTGAAGGACATACTCTCTCAAAAACATGTCCGAGAACTGAGTCCATATAAGTGAAGCTGCCTCAGCCGGACTACTCAACTCATAAGCACGCCACCACTGATAGGCTGCTCCTCTAAGCTGGAATGCAGTAAAAGAAACCCCACTCAACTCCGCTACACCCATAGTACGAAGAATACGGTGACACTCCTCCAGAAAACCCTGGGCATCCTCTGACACCAATCCACTGAAGGTAGGCGGGTGGTACTTCTTGTACCTTTCAAGTCTGAGCTGCTCCACTTAAGAAACAGGTGCCCTAACCTCAGGCTGAGCTGGAGCTACCGTCTGTATCGGTAAAATCTCTGGAACCTGGTCGACCTGAACCCGCTGCTCTGGAGTACCGGCGACGGGAGTCTGTGCTCCTCCCCTGGCCTGGGATGTGGCAGGAGCAAGTGGAATCAATCCAGCCTGAGCTAAGGTGCCGAACATGCTCAAAACCTGGGGTAGAGTCTCCTAGAGGGCTGGTGCAGCAATAGGTACCTCAGGTGCCTTCCCTCCAGCTGGAGCTACTGGGGGCTCCTCTGTCGCAGCTCGCGCGGGTGCTCTGGCTGCACTGCATGGAC
Source organism: Nicotiana tabacum (assembly GCF_000715075.1). Lineage (NCBI taxonomy): Eukaryota > Viridiplantae > Streptophyta > Magnoliopsida > Solanales > Solanaceae > Nicotiana > Nicotiana tabacum. The sequence continues at coordinate 70,813,339 of NC_134091.1, read as the reverse complement.
GTCCTCAGCCTCTACCCCGGCCCTGGCCTCTAGCGGCTCTAGCAGGGGGCGCGGGTTCCTGGTCATCAGATCCGCCTGTATGTGTCCTCATCATCTGTGAGAGAATAGAATACAAAAGTTTAGAATTTTTGATGCCAACAAATTTCGCACGACAAGGAATCAAATAAGTATAATTTTTCCTAACAGTTCCATAGCCTCCCGAAGATAAGTACAGACGTCTCCGTATTGATCCGCAAGACTCTAATAAACCGGCTTGTGACTTACGACACCTATGAACCTAGAGATCTGATACCAACTTGTCACGCCCCCAAACTCCCTCCGTATAACGTCGTGACGACACCTAGTCTCTACGACTAGGTAAGCCCAACAAATTGCGAAAAATATCATAACGAAAGTAAAAGTTGGCAATTAACAGCAGTGGGTAACTGAATAGCTAGTAACAATGTCGCTCGGCATGTACAATAACCAATGCTCTATAAATACACAGTCTTCCCAAAACCCGAAACATCGTAAGTCACAAGCTACAGAAGAAAAATATCATCTCTATACACCAGAGTCTAATAAAAGGAGTACAAGAAGTGTTTGACAAAGGAGAGAATAGAGGGGGACTCCGAGGTCTGCGGACGCGACAGATGTACCTTGAAGTCTACGTACAACAGCAAATACTCTCAGCTAGTAATGGGGCTGATAATAAGCACCTGGATCTGCACACAAAAATATGTGCAGAAGAGTAGCATGAGTACACCACAACGGTACCCAGTAAATGCCAAGCCTAACCTCTGTCGAGTAGTGATGAGGTCAGGTCATGCACACTGGTATATAATAAATAAAGCAGGAGAATATACAGTATAATAAGTGACTAGAATTTAACAAAAGGAAACACAGCAAGGCAACAGTACAACACACAGGGGTAAACAACAGGGAATCTCCCGAGATACCGTCTTGTAGTCCTAAAATAAATATACAGGGAGAACTCCCGAGGTACCGCCTCGTAGTCTCATAAGTAAATATGCAGGGAGAACTCCCGAGGAACCGTCTCGTAGTCTCAAAAGTAAATATACAGGGAGAACTCCCGAGGAATCGCCTCGTAGTCTCAAAAGTAAATGTGCAGGGAGAACTCCTAAGGAACCGCCTCGTAGTCTCAAAGTAAACACACAGCTCAACCGATAAATACAACAGTTAACAACAAGATTTCTACAGTTATACTGATAAAGAATAAGAAAAAAGAAGGAAATCAACTAGGCATGCTTCACATAGTTCAAATAAGCTGCTAAAGCACGTAGACATGCGATATTAGATTAAACGGGATAACTACACATATCGGAATAGCTCAATTAAGAATAAAAACAGACTAATACTCATTTAAATGGTATAACTCAAATTAAAGGAAAAACATATTGCTACTCAGTAAAATAAAGCGGGTTTTACAATAATAGCCCGTGTACGGACTCGTCACCTCACGTACACGACGCTCACATATCACAACAATACCAAATCCTAAGGGAATTTCTCCCACACAAGGTTAGGCAAGCCACTTACCTCGAACCAAGCTCAATCAATCGGTAACAATGCGTTTTTCATGAATATCCGACTCTGAATGGTCCAAATCTAGCCAAAATCAATTACATACCATAAATATAACTATAAGAAATTAATCTAACTAATGAAATCAAAGCTAAAGCAAGAAATTAGAAAATCGCCCCAAAGAGTCGACCCGGGACCACATCTCAGAATCGGGTAAAAGTCACAAAATATGAACACTCATTCACTCATGAGTTCATTCGTACCAAAATTATCCAAATCAGATATCAAAATCCCAATCAAAACTCAAAAACGTAGTTGAAGAACTTCTTCCACTTTTCCCAAATTTTCAACCCAAATCCAAAATTAAAGGATGGGATTAATGATAGATTAGTGGGATATAACCAAAAACAAATGAAGAATCGTTACCCAATCGATGTCTTTGAAAATCCCTCAAAAGCTCGTTCAAATCCGAGCTCCATATCTCATGTTTTGATAAAAATGGCCAACCCTCATTTTTGGAAACTTTAATACTACCCAAACATTTCCTTCTTCGCGAACGCGGCCACACCCTCGCGTTCGCGAAGCACAAATTTACTTCAGCCCAAAATCCTCTGTCGTGAACGCGAAGACCACTCAGCTCGACCTACGCGAACGCGGGACCAACGTCGCGAACGCGTAGGCAAAAAGGGCCTGGGGACACAGTTAGCCAATACCTCTACGCGAACACGGGACCCCTATCGCGAATGCGTAGACCAAGTACCTCAGTGCTTCGCGAATGCGGGACCTCCATCGCGAACGCGAAGTACAAAATCTTGCCTGCCTCCAGTTCCTCTTCGCGAACGCGAGACCCCCTCGCGAACGCGAAGAAGGAAACCAGAACTGAAGAACACCAGAAATATGCAATCTTTCCTACGTCCAAAATGATCCGTCAACCCCCCGAAATGAACCCGAGCCCCCCCCGGGATCTCAACCAAGCATACCTACAAATCCTAAAACACCATACGAACTTAGTCGAGCCTTTAAATCACATCAAACAACGCTAAAAACATGAATCACCCTCCAATTCAAACTTAATGAACTTTGAAACTTCAAACTTCTACAACCGATGCCGAAACATATTAAATCACGTCCGATTGGCCTCAAATTTTGCACACAAGTCATAATTGACATTACGGACCTACTCTAACTTTCAGAATCGGAATTCGACCCCGATATCAAAAAGTCCACTACCGGTCAAAATCTCCAAAAATTTGACTTTCGCCAATTCAAGCCTAAATCAGCTGCGGACTTCCAATTCACAGTTAGGATACGCTCCTAAGTCCAGAATCACCAACGGAGCTAATAGAACCGACGAAACTCCATTCCGGAGTCGTCTTCACACAGTCCCGACTAAGGTAAAAAATTCTAAGACTTAAGCCTCCGTTTAGGGACTAAGTGTCCCAATTCACTCTGAAACCACAACAACAACCTCACGGCAAGTCACATAAGCAGAAAAAAGTTACGGGAAAAGAAGTAAATAGAGGATCGAGGCTATTACTCTCAAAACGACCGACCTGGTCGTTACAGTAGCGAAGGCATGCTATTGACCTCCATATTATCGGGCCTATTTGCCTAAGGCAAATATTGAAATAGCAGCAGAACTCCAGAATCACTGGGTCAATTGGAGGTTTAAATCCTAAGGTAAAAGGATAAGTGTAGTTGAACGAATAACCTTCACGGTAGGTAGTTATTCAATTATTGGCACTAGGGGTTGTGATTAGGAAATCAGGCTTCTAATGTCATTCTCTACGTACAAGAAGAAGAAGACCATATTTAATAAGGGAAGGATAGCGGTCAGCAGGGTTAAGTGCTGCTATAGGGGAAACTTCTTTACTCCATGCCTCACAATCAGAAATAAAAGAAAACTTCTGGGAACGATCTCCGAGACTAAAGGTTCAGGCAGTGATTTGTTTTGATGCCTAGCCTTGGAAGAAGATCTAGGAGTGGTTGTGGACTTAGATTTAGAATAAGAGGAAAGTTTTGAAGAGTTCTTCTTAGAAGAAAAAGTGTTTCGACTAGATATGGAACCTAGGTTGCGGAGTCTACCACCTCTGTTCCTACTTCTAACCGGAGCCATAGTAGAAGGGAGTTCATCTACTATAATAGCGCGATGAGGATCGGAGGATGAAGAAGGGTTTGAAGATTGGAAAGCCATTGTTAAGTAAAGCAGAAGCACGAAGAGAAAGATAAAGTTGCAAAGAGGATGTAGAGAAAATGAAAGAAAGTAGTAGAAGTTTTGGAAGGTGCATAATACGGTATTTATAAGGAAAAAATGTTATCATGGATCGTCATCATGGAACCGTCACATCGAACTGATACAGCTGCGATTTTCAATAAGATTTCTTTTTCCTTATTCTCTCAATATTTTATTTTCATTATTTGCCATTCATTTATATTAGAAAAAGTAAAATAAAATTGGTTATTAGAAACTCGAATTATTCTTTTATTTGTGTTGATCACAAGAACTATTTTTTGGTTAAACATTAACCATTAAGGGGTCGTCTGATTAAGATACTAGTTATGTGAGTAATACGTAAAATATTTATGTGGTGACTAATAATAAATAAATTATTAGTATTTTTGTAGTTAAATAATTTAATCTGCATAACATTTCTTTATATATATGTATAATAACCTATGCATTATGTAATATCATCAACTAAATATTACTCATAATTCGATAATTATATTTCCAACGCACCCAAGTGAACACTATGCTGAAATTATCCAATACCCATGTTCGATAATTACAAGTAGTCCATATACATAACGAGTGCTGAAGCGGAAAAATAGAGTCCGGAAGGAGGGAAATCCATTCCCGCCACGACTTTTAGCGTAATAGGAGTACGAATTAGTCACCGGACACGTGTCGGTATGGTTTTTGAGTCTCCCAATTGATACACAATTAACAATTCCCCCAAAAATTCCCTTACCCTCAGCCCCCAATTTCCCTAAACCAGGTACCTTTAGATTTTTCATCTCTTTTTCTTTTCTACTCCTAGCTATTTCTTCCTATTTTCCTATTTCGCTCCTCTTTGAGCTCGATCGGCAGATTCCCAAACGAGGTGCTCATATTTAATTTCAATTCCGCCGAGTTTTCTACCCTAATCGGCAATTGGAATCTCGTTCCATCTTCTTTTCTCTGTCGATTGTGTTCTCTGGTGGGCAAATTAGGGTTTGTTTTGTACGCTGATTCATTTTTTTTTTTTTTTTTGTATCGTTACGATTTATTCTCTTTCCACATTCTTTTGAAAACCCTAGCTTGTTAGGTTTTCCTATTCTGCCAAATATTCATTGATTCTTATTATTTTGTATAGTAAAATTATCGAAAAATTAAGGTGTCGTTTCACTGATTGATTCTACTGTATTATTCGGATTCTCTTAGGGTTCCTTACAAGAAGCTCTGTGAGATTTTAGGTGCGTTGTTTTTAGTTTACCATCCTAAATTGAGGGTTTTCTTGTTGAATCTAATAAACTTCGCATCACAGTATTGCACACCAAAAAAGAGTGAAAAGAAAAAAAAACCAGAAAAAGAGAAAAGAGAGGGTCTTCCTTTTAGCTGTCTTTAGAGTTAATTTGAACCATAAATGGCGTTAAATTTTTCGCATCGGCCCATATTTCCGGCGCATATATCTGAGGATAATTTGATATCGCCCATGAGAATTGTTAATGGGTATCTAGTGGAGGGTGTTCCAGAGAAGAAAGTGGAGAATTTTGCTCGGTCCCGAGAGGGATTTGATTATGATTATGGGGGGAAAAGAGTAGAGAAGAGTGATTTGTCGGAGTCGGTAGGGGAGGATATCGTTGACCGTCTCCCTGCTGATCCATTTGGGATGGATATAAGCACCACTATCACAGCCATTACAGGATGGCTTGAGGATTTGGAGGTTGATTATGGAGGATGTAGGAGAAACCATGTTGGTCCAAGTAATGAGGACTATGGTTTGTTTGCGGGTTTGAATTTTATCTGGAGTGATGCTATGAGGTTCCAATCATTCCCTAGTTGTCACGTTCGGTCTGATGACAAAATGAATAAAGGTGATCCGGTGAATTGGTTTGTTGGGGAGAGAGATATGAGGGACGCCTTGGCCCATGTTGGTCTTGGCTCAGCTTGCAATGTGGGGGACACTGCAGGCTTCAATAATGTAGGTTCAGGCAGTTTTCTGCCGCAGACGATGGCAGGAACAGATGGTTCGACGTCCTGCTCTGCTGAAGATGAAGGTGCCCCTCATGAGGCTTTATCTTTTGCTCTTGGTTACCTTGGAGTGAAGGATCTTTTGACTGTAGAAAGTGTTTGTAGGTCCTTGCGACTTACTGTAAAAAATGATCCTTTGTTGTGGAGGAGCATTCATATTGAAAAACCATTGAATGAGATCAGTGACGATGTCCTCTTGCAATTGACTAGCAGGGCTCAAGGTAACTTACAGTGCTTGAGTTTGTTAGAGTGCACCCGCATCACGGATGACGGTTTGAGGAGGGTACTTGACTCTAATCCACTTTTGACAAAGGTCAGTTGTTCAATTCATTTTACTTTATTGTCTCTTAAGAGATATATTTGTTTGTGGTGCTCGCCATAATGGTATTTTTATTGTATGCTTGTTGATATTAACATTTTGCTCTTTAGCACATTCCAATGACCCCTTGCTTTTGTTTCCTGAGCAATAGAAGTTGCATTTTTATGCCATTTATTCCTGGTATTTTGTGTGGAAGACTCAAAAGTTTGGTCAGAAATGGCATAAATTGCTTATTGATGCCTGTCACAATGCAGCCTGACAATCACTTAGAGCTAATATGTACTTCCTAAATGCACTCTTATTGATGGCACATTGATCACTTGCATGTTTGCGTATGTGATACAATATATGATTCACACTTGTTTTGTTTAATGACCACAATCTCAGTTTGGATGTAGTTCTGTCACCATTATTGCCTTATTTTAAATTGTAAGCAGAATCTGAACTTCTGATTGTCATTGTATTGTTTGCATTGCCTAACTTAGAGGAGTTAAAGCAGGTTTCAGCGGTTTTAGCTTTTATTTGTAGTAGTTTGAATTGCTTATGGAAATGTTAATCTTTATTTGATGCGCTTTTTTTTCCTGTTGGGTTGCTGGCAGGCTGTTTGGTTCTGTCCTTTTCTCATTTTCGTTATTGGCTGCCTTGTGCTAAATACTCTTGCAAGATATACCTGTTGAGAGCAGGATCAGTACCCTTTTGCTACTAATAGTTTTTGTTCTCTCTTTTTTGGATAAGGTCCCTTTTGCTACTAATAGTATGTGCTTGAATGTACAATGGTGTACTTAATCTTGTTTTTACTTCATGCAGCTATTTGTTCCTGCATGTACAAGACTAAGTATTGAGGGCGTTGTAAATATGTTGAAGTCCTTTAACTCTAAAAGAGGTAAAATGGGTATAAAGCACCTGAGAATTGGCGGCCTTTATGGAGCGACTCATGAACATGTTGAAGAACTCAGGTTTCTGCTAGGTGCAGATTGCCAGACGCAGCAAAATAATGTTTACAAACCCCATTTCTTTTCTCGGAGGAATATTTATCGTTTATCTGATGACAATCGGGCTATTGATGTTCAAATATGCCCTAGATGTGGAAAAATGAGAATGGTCTATGATTGTCCTGCAGAGGGTTGTCAAGTGAAAGATCAAGCTACTCAAGAATGTAGGGCCTGCTCACTTTGTATCTTACGCTGCAGTCAGTGTGGCAGATGTATAAATAACACTGAATATGAGGAAACTTTTTGTTTGGAATTGCTTTGCTCTGATTGCTTTAGGCAGCCTTTGAAGTGCGAAGATGAGCAGGAGGGAGGAGGGGCTGGTTCCTGTGACGGAGAGCAAATTTAAAGTTTGACCGCTGAGGATTAGATCTATGTGCTATCTACGTGTTTAAACCGCTGAGGAGTAAATCTATGTGCTATCTACTTGTTTAATTGGGCTTTTTCTGAGAAAGAATATTAAGCAGCCAATTGACTGCTATCAGTTTGTGTAAGACTTGCCGAACCAGTTGAACTGGTATGTTTGTTGGACTGTTTTCAGCAAAATAACATACTTCACTCATTGTTTAAATTTCACTTGAATGTTTAGTGCTTTGGATGAAGTGAACAGTAGTTCTGCTTCAAAGAGAATTTTCTGGAGACTTGTTCGAAATTCTTTAATTTTTTAAAGAATATCCTTTAACTTAATACTAGATGCATTTGCGGGTGAAATTCAAAAATAGTCAGATTTACAAGTGGTAATTGAAAAATAATCACAATTTCAAAAGTAATAGAAATTTAGCCACTTTTCATGTAAAGATAAATGTGAACGAAAATATTGTTCAAAATCCGAAAAATATTCCAGCATAATATATTGAAGTTTGAATTTTTTACATATGAACTGCCAGCATAATATACTGGTCCAGCATAATATGTTGGAAGTTCACTTTTCGTGTTGCAGCAAAATAATGGTTATTTTTTAATGATTTTGCAAACGCTGACTATTTTTCAATTACCAGTTCGAAAACTGGCTAGCCCGTGCTATTTTTACTGCATTTGGTCGTGCAACATGCACGGGGCCAAGATTAATGGTGACTCACGTTCAACAAAAGAAAATGATAAATTGATAAAAAAGGAATACCAACAAGTAATCTATGTGTTGTAGTTTAAAGATGTATTTGCAGGAACGGCTTCATCAACCAACTAATATATTTCAACTGCAAAAAGAAAGAAAAAATTCCTCCATCTAATTCAGTTTTTTCCCCTTCCCCGGATTATCTTACAAAAGAAATAATAAGAGTGAGACTTTACCATTCTGCTACACAACTAAAGAGGATTCTTTGCCGGTAGCATCTTAAAACATGGTGGATACTTCCTGCAGTTGAAAACCATATATTAGGGGGGGAAACGAAGTAATTAATTAGTGAAAACAACAGAGAAAACCTGATAATCAATGTCCATCATGTCCTCGTTTTCAATGTATGATGTATAGAACAAATTAGATAGTCAAAAGAGGTCAAGCGGAATAACGAATAGTATATTTACACAAGAAAATAGTAAATTGACTATTACATTAGGAGCATATAAAGGGTTTTTCGGATTTAAACAGTCAGAGTTAGACTGCATCAAGATATTTTAGAGAAAAGGAATTCGGCAAGTCATCTTTTCTTCCTAGAGCTATCCTCATCTCTATACTAATTTGACAATAGATAGAGTTCATTATGGACTTTCATCTTCGTCGAAGTTTCATCTACAGCATAAGAGGTTAAGTGCCGAGTAGTTTCCCACGGGATTTACTTCCTCAGTTGAGGCTTGACACTCATGCATAGGGTGTCCTCTTCCACATATATCACAAGCTGCATGAGGCTCACTTTGTATCAAGGCTAAGGTCAACTTCCTTATTTCTTTGGCAATAACATCAAGTTATACCTGCACAAATGTGTTAGCATCAACCCGGTGAACACCAGTTGATCTCCTTCTTTCTGCACTCTCAGAGGGTCATTGATTAGCATCTTCAGATAACTTATCAAGAATTATAACTATCTTCTCTGGAGTCTTCTTCATCAACGGGCCTCCAGCTGCATTGCTCAATGTTCTACGTGAGACCGGTGTCAATCCATCCCAAAAGTCCTGGAGTTGCATCCAGAGTTCAATTCTTCTATATTGGCACTTTCGAACAATCTCCTTAAACCCCTCCCATGCTTCAAAAACAATTTCCGTATCTTTCTAGAAGAAGTTATGGATTTCCCTTCTAAACTTTCCCGTTTTAGCTGAGGAAAAATATTTATCAAGGAATTTTCTAGTTATCTCCTCCCAAATTCTAATTGATCTCGTGGGTAAGCTTCGAATCCACTGCTTTGCATCATCTTTAAGAGAAAAATGGAATGCCCTTAGATACACTTCATCTTGTGACACACCATTATATTGAAAGGTGTTCATAATCTCCTTGAAGTCCATTAGATGTTGTAACGACCCGGCCGGTCATTTTTAGAGTAATAACCTCGGTTCCCTATTTACTGTTTCCCCCATATCTTTCTCTGCTTATGTGACTTGTCGGGAGGTTTCGTTTTGGTTTTTAGAGTATTTTGGGACACTTAGTCCCTAGAACGTGAGCTTAAGTCTTAGGATTTTGACCGTAGTCGGAACTATATGAAGACGACTCCGAAATGGAGTTTCGTCGGTTCCGTTAGCTCCGTTGGGTGATTTTGGACTTCGGGGTGTCCGGATTGTATTTTGGAGGTCTGTAGCTCATTTAGGCTTGAAATGGCAAAAAATGATTTTTTGGAGATTTGGACCAATAGTGAAAATTTTGATATCGGGGTCGGAATCCAGTTCCGAAAATTTTCATAGCTCCATAATGTTGAATATGACTTGTGTGCAAAATTTGGGGTCAATCGGACGTGATTTGGTTGGTTTTGGCATCGATTGTCGAATTTGGAAGTTTCAAATTCTTTAGGTTTGAATTGGAGGATGATTTGTGATTTTAACATTGTTTGATGTGGTTTGAGGGCCCGACTAAGTTCGTATGGTATTTTAAGATTGGTTGGTATATTTGGTCGAGGTCCCGGGGGCCTCGGGTGAGTTTCGGGTGGTTAACGGACTTTGAATGGAAGTTGAGAAATTTTTGAAGTTTGTTCTTTTGCTGGTATGATCGCACCTGCGAGGGTATTAGCCGCAGGTGCGAGGCCGCAAGTGCGGTAGGTTGAGCGCAGGTGCGGAAGGGGGAGATCAGGAGAGGTCGTAGGTGCGATGGTTTCTCCGCACCTGCGATAGTGAAAGACAAATGTGAGTAGTGTTCAAGGAGGGTGTAGTCACTTGTATCCCAAATGGTTATCCTACCCTTCCCTAAGCCTACATTAGAATCTTAAAATGTCCTTATGAGAACTTCAACCGAATGTTCTTGAATAGGCGGCGAATTAAAATAAGGGCAAGCTTATGGTATGATATTTTGTAACACTTGAAATTTTTTGATGAGAATGAGTGTCTTTGTGCATTTGTCCCTTATGTTATTATTGTAAATATGATGATTTTGTGACTTTCTTTCTTGTGAGGGCACATGGATTATGATGGATTGGTGACATTGATATATTTTGAATTGAGTAAAGTGAGCATATGTAGTAGACTGGTACTTTTGAGTCACTTCTTGAGGCTTGGTTGTTGTCACTTAATTATTTTGAAACTCCATTGCATTCTTGAGATTGTTTTAAATGAGGGAGTTGTTTGGTTGAAGTTTAGATGCTTGAGCATAATTATTAGTACCAACCAAAACCATAAGTGTTGTGCTTAATTGGAGAATCTGATTTGAAGATGATAGCGATGCTAATTGAGCTTTAAATATTACAGCCTCATTAAATTTTTGGTTTTGATTTGCTTGAGGACAAGCAAAAGCTTTAAGTTGGAGTGTTGATGAGTGGTAATTTTACTACTCATCTTAGTCTCCTTTCCTTAATTTTTGTGACCTTTAATTATAAAATGAAGTGATTTATGGTGTGCATTGCTAGATTTTCAGGTAAATGAAGTCTCGAAGAGAATTGAAATTAAATGAAGTGGATTCGTGCAAAAAGAGTGAAAGAAGTACAAAAATCTCCAGTGAAATTTCATCTGCGCGAACCATCCGCATTTGCGGTCTCGCATCTGCAAGAAATGGTTCACATCTGCAGAAGAAGAATTGCAAGGCAGAAATCGCTTTTGGTTGCACTTCTGCGCTTGAAGACCGCTTTTGCGGACACACTTCTACGGAATAGCCATTTACACCAAACATCGCTTCTACGAGCATGGATTCACATCTACGGAGCCGCGTCTACGATGATTGTTCCGCAGGTGCGGCCAACAGGCTTCAGACTTAGGCATGATTGACAATTCACATTTTCTCCATTCGAAACCCACAAATACACGACCTAGCTTATTGGAAACACATATTTGGCATCTTTGGCACATCTTTGGCCAGTCTCTGCACATCATTAACATCTCTTGAGAGAGAACACAAGTTTTGGATCTAGGGTTCTTGCACACACACTTGGGCCTTGAAGATTTGAAGCTTTTGGTTGAGAATTTCTTATCCATTTATGTTAATTTCTTCATTTTCTTGCTTTGTATTGAATATCTAAGTGTATAGTATTTTTTTCGACACTTAAATCTTGTTTATGGGAATATTCATATTTTAAGTGTGGATTAAATATTTTATTGTGCTTATGTATTGAACGATTTTTATTTATTATGATGTGAGTTATTGTTTATTTAATTATTCTTGTTCTTTAATGTTTTCAAATGGATTAGCTAACCCTAGGACTCGCCCATTCACTTCAAATTAATTTTGAGAAAGATAGTTTGGGGTTGGAAAAGATTAATTAACAAGAACTTGAGGCGCTAACCCTCACTTTATAGATTCTACCTAGTGATAGGATTGAACTACTTGTAGCCATATTCGGGTGTGCTTGATCTCTTAATTGTTTTAGGGATAATTCAGTTAGGAAGTCTTGTTAGTCTTCTGAAGAAGCTAATATAGAATTATTACCTGAGGCTAATTAACATAAACTCACTCATATTTGTAAAATAGTGAAATACATTGGATCGTTACTTGAGTATAATTCTCAATGCATTCATGCTTGTAGCCATTGATCATTTTACTTGTTTTCTAGGTTAGGTTACATTTTCGCAATTAGTTATAAATATTTTCTCAAAACCATTTTAAGTGTTTGGCTTAGCATAATAAGTGATAATTCGCTTACACGCCTAATCGCTTACATATTTATCTCTGTGAGATTCGATCCCGACTCATAGTTGGATAAATTATATTTCATGCGACCGTGTCCATTGACTTATTAGTAGTGGATTTGGACGTCATCATCGGGTCGTTACATTCTCCACCTCATAAACAAATGTTCCCTCCGACGGGTCTAGAATCATACCTTGAGTGCTGAATAAGTGTGAATATTTGCTCCGCATGTCCTCCTCGGTATCCCAGGTTGCCTCCTCGACTGGTTGACCCCTCCACTGGACCTTTACCGCAGAAATCTTCTTAGGCCTCAACTGGCGAACCTACCTATCAATAATAGCAACTGGCTCCTCTTTGTAACCCAAGCTCTCATCTAGCTGAATAGTGCTGTAATCTAACACATGCGACATGTCGACATGGTTTCTCTGGAGCATAGACACATGGAAGACCAGATGAACTCCCGATAGACAGGGAGGCAAAGGAAGCTCATAAGCAACCTCCCCAACTTGTCTCAACACCTCAAATGGGCCAATAAACTTTGGGCTCAGCCTTCCATTCTTTCCGAACCTCATGATTCCTTTCACCGGAGAGACTTTCAAGAGAACCTTCTCGCCCACCTTAAATGATAAATCACACGCCTTCTGATCCGCATAACTCTCTTATCTGGGCTATGCTGTGCGAAGTCGCTCCTGAATCAACTTTACCTTTTTCAAGACATCATTCACTAAATATGTGCCATATAGCTTAGCCTAGTCGGGCTCAAACCATCCGATGGGCGAACGATATCACCGACCATATAAAGCCTCAAATGGAGCCATCTCAATACTGGACTGATAATTGTTGTTATAAGCAAACTCGGCCAAAGGCAAGAATCAATCCCACTGCCCTCCAAAGTCAATCACACTTGCTCTGAGCATATCCTCCAGGATTTGAACTGTCCGCTTCGAATGCCCGTCTGTCTGCTGATGAAAGGCTATGCTGAGCTCTACCCGGGTGCCCAACTCACTCTGTATCGCTCTCTAAAATTGTGAAGTGAACTGAGGGCCTCTATCTAAAATGATGGAAATAGGCACACCATGCAACCGGACAATCTCATGAATGTAAATCTGGACCAATCTCTATGAAGAGTACGTAGACACAACCGGAATAAGGTGTGCCGACTTGGTCAGCCTGTCGACAATGACCCAAATGGCATCAAACTTCCTCAACGTCCGTGGCAACCCAACCATAAAGTCCATAGTGATGCACTCCCATTTCCATTCTGGTATAACCATCTGCTGGAATAGGCCACTTGGACTCTGGTGCTCATACTTAACTTGCAGGAAATTTAGACACCTCGCTACATACTCAACTATGTCCTTCTTCCTCCGCCGCCACCAATAATGCTTTCTCAGGTCGCGATACATCTTCATAGCACCAAGATGAATAGAATATCAAGAACTGTGTACCTTCTCTAGAATTTCCTCCCTCAAGCGATCAACATTAGGAACACATAAGCGACTCTAGATTCGCAGAACACCATCCTCGCCGATAGTAACCTCCTTTGCACCACCCTGTCATACCGTCTCTCTAAGAACCAGAAGGTGCGGATCATCGTACTGATCAGCCTTGATCCGGTAAAATAATGAAGACTGAGCCACAATACATGCAAGAACTCGACTGGGCTCTGAAATATCAAATCTCACAAGTCTGTTAGCCAAGGACTGAATATCCAAAACCAATAGCCTCTCCTCCGCCGAAATAAATGCCAAGCTACCCATACTCTCGGCCTTTCTGCTCAAGGCATCCGCAACCACATTTGCCTTGCCCCGATGATAAAGGATGGTAAAGGTGAAAATGCCTCCTCAAGGAGCTCTAAAATCGTCCAACAAGTGAGAGAAGTGAACAATATAACCAAAATCCTGACTTTTAAAAAGTCTCCGCCCAGGTCTGCCTTCATGGCGATCGCGGACAAGCCCTCGCGATCGTGAAGGAAAAACTAAAAAAACCAGGAAAAACCTTCTACGCAATCGCGAGAACTCACTCGCGATCACGATGCCTTGGGTCGTCTTCTCTTCGCGAATGCATGCCTCCAACCGTGAACGCTAAGCAAATGGGTTGCCCAGGACAAGGCCCAAGTCTTCTTCGCGAACGTGACCAGTGGACTGCAAATGCGAAGGCCACTAGTCCCATGCCTCCGCGAGCGCGAGCGTGACCCCTGCTTTGCGAACGCGAAGGGCAATATCACCCAGCCCCAAATCCTTCTTCGCGACCGCGAGCGTTCTTCCGCGTTCGCGAAGAAAGAAACCAGAACAGAAAATCTGGTGTTTTCAACTTAACTCCGAGCGGTCCGAAACTCACCCCAGCAACTCGAGACCCCGTCCAAATGCACCAACAAGTGCATGAACATAATACGGACCTGTTCGAACTCTCGAAACACGTAAAACAACATCAAAACTAAGAATCGCACCCCAAAACAAAATTGAATCAAGTTATGAACTTCAAGCTTTTCAACTTACTCCGAACATGCCGAATCATACTTAGACTACTCGGAATGACACCAAATTTCGCGTACAAGTCATAAATCACCATACGGAACTATTCCGGGCTCGGAATTTAAATGGACCTCGATAACACCAAAGTCTACTCCAAACCAAATTTGAAGAACTAGAAAACTTTCAATGCGCCAACTTTCCACATTAAGCGCCGAATTGCTCCCGGGTCATCCAAAACCCGATCTGAACACACGCCAAGTCCAAAATCATCATACAAATCTATTGGAATCGTCAAATCCCGGTTCCGTAGTCGTTTACTCAAAACGTTGACTCAAGTCAAACTTGGACATCATAGGCCACTAATAATGAACCAAGTGTTCCGGTTCAACCCGAACCCTTTCAAATCCAAGTCAACCATCCCCGCAAGTTATAAATAAGTAAAGGCATATATGGAGAGTTTTAATTAGGAGAATGGGGATCTAAAAAGTAAAACGACCGGTCGGATCGTTACATTTTACTTCCTCCATTAATGTAGTTTTGTAGTAGTACACAAAGCAGCCATTAAAGCATCTCCTTAAGCTCTCTTGAATCTGTGTAAATCATTTTTTTGCATGCTCGCTGCCTTGCCGGCGTTTTGCCGGAGTTTCACCATCTCCGGCCAGCTCTTTTCCCCTTTAAAACTACACCAAACCTCCATTAACACCACCACATAAAGCTCTCAAATCAGCCCCAAAACGTCACCCTGTTCAGCCGTAAAACAACTTCCAACAACTGCTTTCTTCCACCAGATCACACCCCAACACCACCCTTTTTTCATTGAAAATGGCTGCTTAAGAACACCACTGTTTTAGCCCCGACAACCAGCTACTAAACCATCCTAAAACAGTAACCAAATCATCTCCCAAACCCACCCCAGAACCTCTCGCACAAACACGCCTAGAGGTTCTCGAAACAGTAAGGTTTTTCGTCGAGGTTGTCATCGAGAAGCTCTTGTTCGAGGTCTTGATTCGAGGTTCCGGTCTTAAGTCGATTTTGGTCTAGGATCTGTCATCGGAGCTCTTGTACGAGTCATGACTGATCGTTGTATGAATTTTGCTGGAGGCTTTGTTCAATGAAAAATCGTTGCTTCAGTTGAGGTCCATCCTCAATTTTCCTTTACTATTGATTAGTTGAATATTATGTTTGTTTGCTTATGATAAATCATTTATTTCTTTATTTTTGTTAAAAAACCTTGAATGAGTATTGAGTGCTTGATTGAATTGTTGGATCTTGAAAACAAAAGGAATTCTAACTGCATGAAGCCATGAAATATAATACACTCATTGGTGTTACTGGTCCATTAATTGTTAGCTTACAGGGTTTGGGTTCGAAATAAATTGGGACGATTTGGTTGTCT